>NC_057839.1:60842500-65642500 GCF_910594005.1 Cervus elaphus
TTTATATGTATTTAAAATGTACCACGTGATGTTTGATATATATATATATACATGTATATATAGTGAAGTAATTACCACAATCAAGTTAAACATCCATCACCTCACTTAGTTATTTTTTTGTGTGTATAGTAAGGACTCTGAAGATCTATTTTTTTTTTTTTTGATAAGTTGGTTACATATTACCTTTCCCAGTATCTATTGTAATATATTTCTCCTGCACTTTCTTATTGGTATCTAATAATGCTATTGATCTTTTAAAATTTTAATGCTAACCATATTCCTAGTCAATCATTTTATTATTTCTTACAGTTTGTATGTCCAACTAAGTAGACAATATTTTGTCTAAGCTTAAATTTCTTAAAGAAAGCCATCATTATTTGAAAATTCTAAATCTCTTATTGCATTGATTATCACCTCCAATATGATGATGAGTAGAGATGGTTGGTGGGGCAAATATTGTTTGTTTATGGATTTGATAGAAAGAATATGAAATATTCACTAAGATGAATGGTATTTGCTAAGGGCTGTACATAGGAAAAGATGATTGTGTTAAGAATATTCACTGATTATAATTCAAACTTGATCATGAATTAATATTTAGTTTTTTACAACTTGTTCTTTTCCTAGGGTGAGATAATCATGGCAGAGATTTTTCCTCATCTAAAATATTTTAAGTGAATGTTCTTGAATTTCTCACATAAAAATCTAGTTTTGCAGTGACGATTTTATTTCTTCATTAGTAAACTTAATTTGTTCAGTTTTATGTTTGCAGTAATATAGAATGTACCCAGAATTCCTACATTTCCTTCAACCCTCCACATGGTATCTCCTATAATTAACAGCATGCATCATGTGCTAATTTCTTTACCATTAGTGAACCATTATTGATGCATTGTTATTAACCAAAGTCCATAGTTTGCACTACAGTTCATTCTTTGTGGTGTACAGTTCTATAGGTATTGACAGGTATGCAGTCTCATAGGTACAACAGTACAGATTGGTAGAGAATCGCTTCACTGCTTCAAAAATGCCTTATATCCCACATATTCATCCCATTCCATCCACCTAAACCCAACAAAGGCTGATTCTGTTACTCTCTATGGTTTTGCTTTTTCCAGAATATCATGTAGTTGGAATCATAGAGTATGTAATTGTTTAAGACTGGATTTTCTCATTAATTAGCTGTGTGGATTATGTCCCCCAAAGTCCATGTGCTGAAGTGCTGACGACCGCTGTGACTGCACCAGCAGATATGGCCCTTAAAGAAGTATTAAGGTTAGTCCAGGCCATAAGGTTGCAGCCCTAATCCTATATGACTGTCGTCCTTATGAGAAGAGCAAAACACCAAGAATGTACAAGCAGACAGGAAAGGTTAGGACACAGACAGAAGGCAGACATCTGCCAGCCAAGGAGAGACTCCTGAGAAGAAAATACACCTGCTGCCTGCTTGATATTGGGCTCCAGTTCTCAGTGTTGTGAAAAAATAAGTTACTATTGTTTAAGCCATTCACTCTCTGCTCAGGCAGTCCTAGAAAAACAGCAACAGTTTCTGTAATGTCTTTACATAACTTGATAGCTCATTTAAATATTAATGCATTCACCCATTGAAACGCTTGCCTTAAATTTTCAAAACACATTTGCAACTACTATAATTCCACTTTTAAATAATGCTACACTATATTGTGGGTAGCACATTATTTTATAATAGCAACATTCTCCTGATTCCTCCATCCTATCCCTATATCAGGCTTCCCTTGTGGCTCAGGGGTAAAGAATTCACCAGCCAAGCAGGAGACATGAGCTCGATTTCTGGGCTGGGAAGACCCCCTGGAGAAGGAATTGGCAACCCACTCCAGTGTTCTTGCCTAGAGAATCCCAGGGACAGAGGGGCCTGGTGGGCTACAGTCCATGGGGTCACAAAAGAGCTAGACACGACCTAGCGACTAAACTACATCCTTTGTATCATTGCTGCCATTGATTTCAATTATACATGATATAATCACTGTGTACACTGTTGCTATTATTATTTTGAAAAAACTGCCATCTTTTATACCGAAGAAAAAGAAAAAAATATATGTATCTAATATTTATTTATTCCCTTTTGAACACTACTTCTATAAAACTTTTGAATATTTCTTGTATAATAGGTCTACTGTCAATGACTGTCTTCAATTCTTTGATAATTACTTCTCCTTCAACATTTTCCTTTATTTAAACTTGTTTAACTTGTTTATCTATTTGAGTTTCTTTTTTGGGTGGGGCGGGGCATTCCTCATAGCTTGTGGGATCTTAGTTCTCTGACCAGGGATGGAACCCAAGCTCTGGCAGAATCCTGCATTGGACCACCTGTTGGATTAAGAGGTCTAGATTTTGAGAGTTTTTTTAAAAATCATTTTAATATGTTAACTCCAGTCCTTTCTCGCTTGCATGAGTTCTAGAAAAGTCAGATATAATTTTTATGTTTATTCCTCTTTAGGTAAGATGTTTCCTCCATTACTGGCTTCTTTCAAGTGTTTCTGTTTGCCTTTGATTTTCGTTGTTTTGAATGTGATAAACATAGCTTCAGGTTTGTTTAGTTTCAGTTTGTTTATTTTTGGTATATATCTGGCTTTGAGTTCTGTATGTTTCCTAAATCTATAGTTTTGTGCTTGCCAATAATTGTTGGGATTTCTCAGTCATTATTACTTCAAATATTTTCTTTTCTTTATTCTTCATCTACTACATTATTTGTGTGTTACACCTTTGTAATTGTCTCAAAATTCTTGGATCACTCTGCCCCATTATGTCCAGCCCCTTTGTCTTTAAGATCAAGAAGTTTCTATTGACATATTTTGAATGTCACTTTCCTCAGTTGTATGGGTACATTAAAAAGTGATTCTTCTTTTCTATACAGTATTTTTGTTTCTAGCATTTTACTTTATGTTTTAGAACATCCATCTCCCTGCTTATATTACCCATTTACTCTTGCATGTTGTCCACTATTTCCATTAGAGCTCTTGACCTATTAATCATAGACATTTTAAATTTCTGGTCTGATAATTGCTTTTTTTCTAACATGTCTCAGTCTGGTTCTTCTGTTTTCACTAAGTTAAAGGGTTTTTGTTTTTGTTTTGGTAATTTTTGCCTTTTAATATGCTTTGAAATTTTTTTGTTGAAAGCTATACATAAGGGAATTCCAGAAAAACATCTACTTCTACTTCATTGAGTACGATAAAGCCTTTCACTGTGTGGATCACAACAAACTGTGGAAAACTCATCAAGAGATGGGAATACCAGACCACCTTACCTGTCTCCTGAGAAACCTGTATTGAGATCAAGAATAAACAGCTAGGACCAGACATGGAACAAAGGACAAGTTCAAAATTGGGAAAATAGAAGGGGAAAAAGTGGAAGGAGTGACAGATTTTATTTTCTTGGACTCCAAAGTCACTCAGACGGTGACTGCAGCCATGAAATTAAAAGACACTTGATCCTTGGAAGGAAGGCTGTGACAAACCTAGACAGCATATTTTAAAAGTAGAGATATCACTTTGCCTACAAAGGTCTACAGAGTCAAAGTTCTGGTCTTCCCAGGAGTCATGTACAGATGTGAGTGTTGGACCATAAAGAAAGCTGAGCATGAAAGTATTGATGCTTTTGAACTGTGGTGCTTTTGAGTGTTCCTTGGACTGCAAGGAGATCAAGCAAGTCAACCGTAAAGGAAATCAACCCTCAATATTCATTGGAAGGACTGATGCTGAAGCTGAAACTCCAATACTTTGGCCACCTATACAAAAAGCCAACTCATTGGAAAAGACCTTGATGCTTGGAAAGCCGTAGAGCAGAAGGAGAAGGGAGCAACAGAGAATGAGATGGTTGTGTGGATAGCAACACTGACTCAGTGGACATGAATTTGAGCAACTCTGGGAGACAGTGAAAGACAAAGAAGCCTGGATCGCTGCAGTCCATGGAGTGGCAAAGAGTCAGACAAGACTCAGAGACTAAACAACAACACATACATAAGTCTTGATGTAAGGTTTTGTGTTTATCTGGCCGGGAGTTAGGCTGTTTTTACCATTTGCTATATCTGTAGATACAAGAAGCTTCAATTTCATCTGTTCTTCTTTATGTCTCCCCTGAAATCATAAAGTTTCCCCAGAGACTCTGTATTATATAGGTTCAGAAATTTGTATATTTTTCAGCTATAATGCACTATTTGAAGTAATCTCTTTTGGTATTGTGATAAAATGCAAGGGAGGAGAAGCTTTCCATAGTCCTATGATTAGTTCTCAGTGTTTAGTGAGCCACTGGGCCACGGACTGTGATATTCACAATAGTTTGTCAAGTTTTCAGTCTGTTTATTTATTTTTTCGTGTTTATTTAAGCCTTTTGTAAAACAGAAAGATTCAAGGTGGCTGGAATTGGGTGACTCCCTTCCTGCACATGGGTTAGGCTCCAGGGAAACTTACGTTAGTTATTCAGGATAGAAATTTCCATTAAGGTCAGGCCCTCCCTAAGGAGCATGAAGAGCTAAGCATGTTTCTAAATGATTACTTTTTCTTTTCTCTGCTGGAAGCATCATGGGGTTTTTCTTCAACTCACACAGTTAGAATCTGGCAGGAATTTTGAGAGTAAAACTTTTGAAAATGTGGGGATCCCCAAAAGACTATTCCTCCAAGCATTCTTCATCTCTCAAGTGTGTCCATATTTAATCTAAAGCCATTAGTCAATAGCTGTTGAGTATTCCTATCCAGTACTGGCTCCAGTGATAGTCCCTTCTTCCGGTAAATTATAATTGCTTTCTTCGGCTTGTATCTTCAGTTTACAAGGAAGGTACTTGCCCTGTGGCTTCAGCTCTCTTCCCTTTTCAGAGGCGTTGTTGATTCTTAGGTTTTCAGCATTTTTCTTATTTGTAAGGATAATAGTGATGGCTTTACATGTTGGATCAGAAGCCACATATTAGTGATGGATTTTGAAGTACTAATCACATAAGTTGTTTTCCAAATTGGTAAATTTATGATTAACTCAAAATATTTTACTTATGTTTATAAATGCAGAGGCCTATATCTTATTTTTTGCAAATTATTTTAATAACAATGTGAATGTGGAGTAAATTCCTAAAAAAATGCATGTTTAAATTTCTAAACATAGTAGGACTTGTCTAATTTTGATTATCAATTTTAAACTAATTTTATTTTGATTAGAAAATAGTATATTTACATTTTTAATTTATCAATACTTTTGTGACTTACTAATGAATGATATTTTAAATGTTCACTTCATGTTTGAAGGAACTGGTTCATTTTAAAAATGATTCAGAAAGATCTAAATATATCAATTCTATCAATAGTATTATATTTTACAGAATTATTCTTCTACTACTGCCAAGTTACTTTTTGAGTGTATATTAATGCCTGCAAGTCCATGATTGTTTTGGATTCTGTGGAGTTACTTGCTCTTTTCATTTTTATACTTTACATTCCTTAGCTATGATAATTCTTGTCATCGTATTTTAATTTTTACCCCTAAATAACTCATTAAAAAAACTACTACATTTTGCATCTAAATATTTTTAAAAAATGATAATTATTGATCTACATCTAACACCACTTCTATAGTTTTATTTTAATTTAAAGAATTATTTTTATAAAATTTCAACCTTATGGGATAGTGCAATTTTTCCCCTGTATATATATATATATATATATATATTACCCACTTTCCCCAATGTCGAGTATTCTACAGAATTTGCCATATTCTTGAACACTCTTATGTTCACCTCTCTCTCTCTCTCTCTGTTCTCCTACCCTCTATATTTTTCTGGCAACAAATTGCAGTTGCAGATAGGATACAATTATCTTATATAGAATATCCTTTCAATTAGATTTTTCTGATCAATGTTCAGGTAATGTATGTTTTGCAGCAATAGCACGAAGTAACTTCTGTGTTCTCAGTCCTTCTGATCAGGGGGTACACTGTATTAACGAGCCTCATTGTGGTGACTTAATTAATCTCCACTGTAAAGGACTATCTTTCCTTTTGTAATTAGATGTTTATGGAGAGGTACTTTCAGCTCATTTATGGGTTCCTCTTTAGGGTGAACGGTCAACATAGCAAGTATGGGGACTTCTGTTTTTTGTTTCTGTGGATGGTAGCATTAAAGACTTTTGTTTTGTTTTGCTTTGTTTGTTTTTTTTTTAATTTTTTTATTAGTTGGAGGCTAATTACTTCACAACATTTCAGTGGGTTTTGTCATACATTGATATGAATCAGCCATAGATTTACACTTATTCCCCATCCCGATCCCCCCTCCCACCTCCCTCTCCACCCGATTCCTCTGGGTCTTCCCAGTGCACCAGGCCCAAGCACTTTGTCTCATGCATCCCACCTGGGCTGGTGATCTGTTTCACCATAGATAGTATACATGCTGTTCTTTTGAAACATCCCACCCTCACCTTCTCCCACAGAGTTCAAAAGTCTGTTCTGTATTTCTGTGTCTCTTTTTCTGTTTTGCATATAGGGTTATCGTTACCATCTTTCTAAATTCCATATATATGTGTTAGTATGCTGTAATGTTCTTTATCTTTCTGGCTTACTTCACTCTGTATAAGGGGCTCCAGTTTCATCCATCTCATTAGGACTGGTTCAAATGAATTCTTTTTGACGGCTGAGTAAAATTCCATGGTGTATATGTACCACAGCTTCCTTATCCATTCATCTGCTGATGGGCATCTAGGTTGCTTCCATGTCCTGGCTATTATAAACAGTGCTGCGATGAACATTGGGGTGCACGTGTCTCTTTCAGATCTGGTTTCCTCAGTGTGTATGCCCAGAAGTGGTATTGCTGGGTCATATGGCAGTTCTATTTCCAGTTTTTTAAGGAATCTCCACACTGTTTTCCATAGTGGCTGTACTAGTTTGCATTCCCACCAACAGTGTAAGAGGGTTCCCTTTTCTCCACACCCTCTCCAGCATTTATTGCTTGTAGACTTTTGGATAGCAGCCATCCTGACTGGTGTGTAATGGTACCTCATTGTGGTTTTGATTTGCATTTCTCTAATAATGAGTGATGTTGAGCACCTTTTCATGTGTTTGTTAGCCATCTGTATGTCTTCTTTGGAGAAATGTCTGTTTAGTTCTCTGGCCCATTTTTTGATTGGGTCATTTATTTTTCTGGAATTGAGCTGCAGGAGTTGCTTGTATATTTTTGAGATTAATCCTTTGTCTGTTTCTTCATTTGCTATTATTTTCTCCCAATTTGAGGGCTGTCTTTTCACCTTACTTATAGTTTCTTTTGTAGTGCAAAAGCTTTTAAGTTTCATTAGATCCCATTTGTTTAGTTTTGCTTTTATTTCCAATATTCTGGGAGGTGGGTCATAGAGGATCTTGCTGTGATTTATGTCGGAGAGTGTTTTGCCTATGTTCTCCTCTAGGAGTTTTGCTTTGTTTTATTTTGCTTTTAGTAATCCTTTTATTTTCTTCCAGGAAGCTAAATTCTCCACATTTCTTCTTTTTCCTTTCACTGCTTGATTTCTCATGGGTACCTGTTTCTTTTTAAATTCTTCTCCCCTGAAGCACCATCTCTGCTGCTTTAGAGACTATGTGGCATATTTCATCTCTATAGCATCTACATACAAATTTTAAAATTTATGTTTTAGTATACTTACTAAAAGTTTAAATTATTTCTAAATCTCTACCTTTGCCTCTTTATATGTTTTACTTTACCTTAATTATCACCACAAAAACTTAGATCCACCCTCCTGAATATGTTTTTTATGAAATATACAGCATCCACTTCTTTTTAAAATTATTGAAAAATATTAATATATTTTCAAAGTCAATAATTTATTCTTTGTCATGAATTTGTGTATTTATTTTGCCCATTATTCTTCCTTCTACTTGCTTACATATTCTTCTTGATAAACTGCATTCTTTAATAATGCTTTCTGTGAGGGTATGAACATGGATGTGTATACTCCCTGTGTCTCTGTACATCTGTAAATTTTTATGCCTTCTAGCATGAATCCAAATTCTAATTCTGATATGTCTTAATGTAATTCTAGCTTGAAGTTTTATCTTATGTTCATTTCTATACTTGCTTTTAGTTTCTTTTATCTTGTCATCCTTCCCTGACTCTTGTCTGATATCATGAGGACTGAATTTTCTGGAAGCCCTAGGGGTGCCAGTTCAAAACTAGATCTTTGAGTTTCAGCTCAATAATATTTAAAATGTAGTATCTCAGGCTGTTTGTGTTTGACTCAATTCCTGATTGCAAAGCTGTTTTCTGCCTCCCTTCTTTCTTGGACTAAAAACTTAATGAAGACAGGTCCCCAGGCAGTGGAGGGAAACAACTTTGTCAATCTTTTTCACAAACAAGACACTTCTCATACTCACATTGACTGAACTTCCAAATTTCACATCAAGCACTTTAAGTATCAAACTCCTGAAGAGAGAAAAACACCCTCCCCAGCTTTCATCCAAGTCATTAATCCAGAAGACCTATAGTCTCAACCTTTTCTTTTATAGTTGCATGTATGACTTGGCTTCTGCTCTAAAAACACATTTGCCTCATTTTAGAAAGTCACTATTATCATTAAATTCTTTTGACATATTTCTTTTTACAGAATAAGTATGTGCTTTAAATCACATACTTATAAGGTTTCTTTAGAAATTCATACATGAACATCTGAATTTTTTTTAAAAACTAAAATATTCTTCCCAGAAAAGTTCTCTTAGATACACACACACACACACTTTTATTTAATATATGTGTTTTTGTAATATAAAATCACCAGATAAATATCAACCTAAACAAAGTATAGCTCATTTAGCTACTATCAATAGAATAGTTATGATGAATACCTGACTCTAAGTTCAGGTAATAAAGAATGGATTAAAGGATAATAATCTAACCTATAAATGTGAATATGTAATTTCCTCTTGTTCTTGCATTTTAGTGTTATTTTACAATATGTTGGAATATATGAATTTGAATTCAGAAACACACTAAAATAAATAAAATAATTATTATTTTAGTAGCCAAATTTTGGAGTTACTTTTTCAAGTGTAGTACATGAACAAAGCCCTGTAAAAACTAGACCAGTATAATTCAGTTTACAATGAAGCAAATGCAAAGTCACTCACTCATTCATACACTTAGTTATTAAACAGATGATTAGTTAACAAATACTATGAACCAGGTACTGGGAATTTAAAAGTTTGCATAGTAGATTATATTTCTGTTGCTATAGCACTTAAAATCAAATGAAGGGGAAAAACATGAACAAACACAAAAATAGACACACACTCTCACACACACGTATGAATATGAAAACATCAGGTGGTAATAAATTTTATGAAGGAATATAAGCTGGGAATGAAGATAAAAAACAATGCAGGGGTGTTATTCTTTTCAGGTAATGGCTCTCTGACAGATATTCACAGAGAGCAACAATGAAGTAAGAAAGATATCATGCAGTAATTTTGTGAAAGAGTGTTCCAGTTGTAGGGAAAACCCAATGGCAATTGCTTGGAGGAAAGAGTGTAGATGAAGAACTGTAGATCTGGTAGACCACAGACAGAGATGGAGAGAGTGAAGATGCTAATAGTTGAAGAAGATATCAGAGAAGGTAGAGGGACCATTCATACCAGGAAACAAAGTGAAGGAGGATGTGTTTCTCTCAATGTGAGTAGCAAACCAAGTCCATTGAGGACTTTTAACAGAGAAATGTCATTATGTGACAATTTTTATAAGATAATTTTACCTATTCTAGAATGGCAACATAGGAAATAAGGAGTGAGATTGAAACCTATTTATGGTAATTTTGACATAGGCAGTAGTGATGGAGCTATGATAAAAAGGTGAGTTTTAAGAGGCATTTCAAAAGTAGTGATGATCAGATTATATATGACTTTTTTCTTAGCTACTTTTTTAAAATAACATGATGGGGGTTCATGATAGCTTTGGATAATTTATGGCAAGTAAACAAGAAAAATGTAATTGGTATTATTCGGAAAGGAAAAGACTAAATGTTAGAAGGTTGCACAGAGATGATGGAAGAATTAAGGATTCAAGTTTGGAATTAGTAAATTTGAGATTTTATCAGGTATCCAAAGGAAAATGGTGAGTGTGCAGTAATGCACGTGTGAGTCTCCGGGAGAAGGCCAGGCATGAGAAATAGAGATATGCATTTGTCTTAAGAAGGTGGGAATATTTAAAGTCATGAAACAGAACGAGATGATGTAAAGAATGACATCAGATAGAGACAAATTCAAAGAACTTGAACACATTAGAGAAGCCAATGTCTGCATGTCAAGAAGATAAATCCAAACAAGCAAAGTTAATGAGGGAAAAAAAAAATATTAGGGTAGATCCTGAAGATAGGATTAGATTTCAACTGTATTGTGGGAAGCAACCCAATAAAACAATTTTGGTTTGGAATGAGGAAATGAGAATGTGAAGGGAAAGAAGCCTTTAGAGGTATATTATGAAGTAGGTGCCATTCAAAGACATTTAGCACTTCAGAGGTATCCTACCCAAGATGTAAAGGAACTCATGAAGGATACATCCGCCAGCTCTTCTCAGTTATTGACTGAAAGCTATGCAGGAAATTGCTAATTTCCCTATGTTGCTGGTCTGAATATTAGTGTTTTCTGTTGGGGTAATTTCATATTACGATGATATCTCTCTCTCTAAACTGGTTACTGAGATCAATGTTATCCCTATCAGTAACTGGGATTTGTTTTAGAAAGTAGATGAGCTACTTGAAACTGTGTGTGGTTGATAAGGATTTATATATTTCTTTCTTTTAAAATTTATATCTGAATAAGTATATATGATACTCATTATATATAAATATATAACATACTCATATAGTATAAGCTGATATACTACATATAACTATAAATCATATGCTAACTTAGAAATAACTATATATATATAACTACATAATACCTTTTTGATCTTCCAATTAAACTTTATTTTTTATGCATTTTAGTAAAGAAAATCTGTAATGGAACTCTTCATAATCTTATGAAGCATAGTGCTTGAAAATTTGAAAATTCCGAGAGCAAGAATATTTATGCAGATATAGTAATACACCACTAGCCTTCATAAAATGAAGTTCTATTAATAGAAAAACAATCAAAATTGACAAGTGGAAGATAATATTTACTTTTGTGACAGCTTCATATACCTATACTAACTTAGCACCCAATAAAGAAGACATCATAAATCAATGCTAAAAGAGAAAACTGCTTGCCATATAAAGATAAAAAAAAATCTCAGTTAACATCAAAGACAAAACTGAACTCAAGATTCTTTGAAAATAGGGAAAATGTATTACTATGAGAGCAATAAAATATTAGAGAATATTTATGTTTAAAAGTCATGAAGTCATGAAGAACTTCTTATAAAATGTTCAAACACAAACCATTAAGAAAAAATATTAATCAACAGGATCAATTAATATGTGGAAAATTTTATTTGAAGACAAAAAGTGTAGTTTGTGTTTAGTTTTGTTCATCCTCTTTTCTTGTTGTTGTTCTGCATAGTTGTTAGTTGTTCTACTCATTACTGAAAATGGAGCATTCCTCTCCAACATACAGACTGATTTTTCTATTATACAATGTCTATCATTATAATTAGCAATTATTTTGTTTCGATGTATTGTGTCCAATATTTTTATAGCTACTCTGACTTTTCTATGGTTGCTGTTTGTATCATATTATTTTATTTCTTCCTTTTGATTTTGACCTATTTGAATCTGTCTCCTTTATAGAGGATGTAGTTGGATATCATTTTCTTATTATCCAATCTGACAATTTTTCCTTTTTAATTTGGTTGTGTACTCTATTCACATTCAATGTTGTTATTGACCTAGATGGATTTGCTTCTGTGATTTTCATATATATATATATATATGTATACATGTATATATATATTCCACATCTTTTTTTGTGTGTGTAAGCCTCTATTCCTCATTAATTGCTTTATTTGTATTAACTAAAAAATTTCTACTGTGGGAGAATTCTGATTATTGATTCAATCTCGTTACTAATAATTGGTATATTCGGTATTCTATTTTTTTCTTATTCTGTCTTGGCAAAATATATATTCCTAGGATTGAATTAAAGACTTAAATGTAAGAACTGAAACTATAAAACTCTAAGAAGAACACATGCAGACAAAGCTTCTTGAGATGAGTCCTGGCAATAGTTTTAGAATATGATACCTAAAGCACAAGAAACAAAATAAAAAATAAGAATTTGGGACTACATTAAACTGCAAAGCTTCTGCACAGTAAAAGAACCACTAAACAAAGTGAAAAAGCAAGCTATGGAGAGGGAGAAATATTTGTAAATTTTGTATCTGATAAGAGGTTAATATCCAAAATATATAAAGACCACATAACAGTTCAATAGCAAAACACACAAATAATCCAAATAAAAATGAATAAATAAGCTGAATAGACATATTATCAAGTTGGATATTTAAATGGCCAACGAATACACAAAAATTAGTATTTAGAGAAATGCAAATCAAAACTACAATGAGTTATCATCACATTCCTGTCAGAATGACTAGCATCAAAAACACGAGATAAAAATTCTGGTGAGGGTGTGGAGAAATGAGAACACTGTACACTTTTGGTGGGGATGTGAATTGCTACAGCCAATACGGAAAACAGCATAGAGTCATCACAAAAAATTAAAAACAGGGCTATGATATCATGCAGCAATTTCACTCTGGTTGTACCCCAAAGAAGCAAAATCACTATGTTGAAAAGGGATCTGCACCCTCACTCATTGTTCGTTGAAGCATTATTTATAATAACGGGATATGGAAACAATCCAAGTGTCAATATATGAATGGATAAAGAAAATATAGTTCAAATATTAACAATGGAATATTATTTCTGCATTTCCCAGGTGGCACTAGTGGTAAAGAATCCACCTGCCAATGCAGGAGATATAAGAAAGGGAAGTTCAATGCCTGGGTTGGGAAGATTCTCTGGAGGAGGAAATGGCAACCCACTCCACTATTCTTGCCTGGAGAATCTCATGGACAGAGGAGCCTGATGGGCTACAGTCCAAGAAGTCATAAACAGTTGGACATGATTGATGATCTGAGCACATTAAAAAAGGAAGGAAATCCTGCCATTTATGATAATATAGATGGACCTTGAAGGCAATATGCCATAGGAAATAAGTCAAACAGAGAAAGAAAAATACTGCATTATCTCACTCATATGTGGAGTCATCTTTGAAAAAAAAAAAAAACACTCATGGAAAAAGAGCTCACACTTGTAGTAGCAAAAGTCAGGGTGGGGAATGGGAAATTAAGTAACTCTTGACTAAGAGTTACAGAATTCCAGTTGCAAGATATATAAGAACTGAGATATAATGTACAATATGATGAAACATGATAATAGTTAACAACAGTGTATGATATATTTGAAAGTTGTTCTGAGAATAGTTCCAGAAATTTTTCTTTAAAAAGAAAAAAAAATTTAATTATAGCTGGAGGAGAATATGAATGTTAAATATTGTGGCAGCCATTTCACAATATATACATATGTTGAGTCTTTATGTTGTACACTTTAAACTTATACAGTGCTGTATGTCAATTAGATCTCAATAAAGCTGGATAGAAAAAGGTCATTTTATTCTGGTAAATAGGACCAGACTTAAATTTGAATTCTAGATTCTGAACATTGGAACTGAAAAAAAGTTTAAAATTGAATTTTCAAAATTCTGGGTATTGTAATCTAAGAATGGTGGTATAAAACTGAGGAAATTTAAATTCTAGTTTTCTATTATATGAGTCATGTTATAAAGCATAGCATAAGTAAATCCTAATTTATTTTAATGTAAAGTGAAGCTAATAAAATGTAGGTATGTAATGAGAAGTACCATAAATATTAATGAAACTAGATTATCTTGAATAATAACTTTATTAAAATTCTAAAAAATGCAATTATATGTGTGTTTATATGTGTATACATATGTATATGTGTATATCTATATATGTTTATATATATAAAACCTTCCTTTATATTAATTGGGAGCCTAAGCTATTTCAAGGCAAATTAGAATGATAAAAATATATTGGAATATTCTAAATTTAGAAATGGCTGGCCTTTCCCGATTGTTTATGAAAGGATGTTCAGATGTGACATACGGTCAACATAGTTGTCCTGAAAGAAATTGCAGGTGGTGTCAAGTTTGGAATTTTATTCTTTTTCTAGAAATAAGAAAGCAGGTGAACTGATGACAAAATCATCACACCTAATGAAGAGCAGCTAGATGTTTCAACCAAAATGATACGAGCTTTTTAAATCTATAATCATCAGGCTGTAGAGAACAAGCTTGTGGTAACCAGGGGGGAAGTGGTGGGGGTGAGGAAAGATAAACTGGAAGACCGGGATTGACAAATATACACTACGGTGTACAAAATGGATAACTAATACGGAACTGTTGTGTAGCACAAAGAATTCTACCCAGTACAATGGGAAAAGAATCTAAAAAAGAGTGGATAGTGGATATATATATATGCATAACTGATACAGTATTCTGTATAGTAGACACTAACATAACATTGTAAATCAACTATACTCTAATAAAATTTTTTAAAAATAATCATTATGCTTAAACAATAACTACATTCTTGAAATATAATGAAGCATCTAGGTATAGTCCAATCCCCTATGCAGCTAGCAATGTGTAGCCAATGGCATAATATAACCGATTTTTTACTACATTAAAAATGTCAGAGGAGTTATACATTTGAAAACATTAATAGATAAATGTGTTAGATTCCTAGAGTGGTGGGTTACAGTTCACGGGGTCCAAAGAGTTGGACACGACTGAGCAACTAATGCTTTACACCCTTTCAAGGTCATATTGAGAAAGGATTCAGAATTCAGTTAAAGAGTTTGGTTGTGTTATAATCAAAGCCATATAGGAAACTAAATTTTAAAAAGTAAATATAAAACCATGAAAAAATGCAGAAAAGAGGCCAAAAACTTTATAGAAAAAGAATTATAAATGTGGTACAATGTGTGGTTTATGTGAAAATACTGTTTATCTCAGTCTACTCAAACAAGTACCTAGTAATTCAGCTAATCATATATCTGTCTATATATAGAAAGAGATAATTATATAGTATATTACTAGCTTAAGAAAAAGGAACATCTTTAGTGAAGATTTGTGTATATATCTAAATTCTAATGTTCTTTAGTAGATAATAACTAAGTTTGAAAAATTATATAAAAATACTGGTATTTTTAGATGTATATTATTTAGAAAAGACAATTATACATATGCATATATATATATATATATATGTATATATACATATAAAAATGAGGGGGTATTTAATTGCAGCTGACAAGTGCTCAGTCATGTCTGACTCTTTGCAACCCCATGGACTGTAGCCCTCCAAGCTCCTCTGTCCATGGGATTCTCCAGGCAAGAACACTGGAATGGGTTGCCATGCCCTCCTCTAGCAGATCTTCCTGACCACGGATCAAATCTGCTTCTCCTGCATTGGCAGAAGGATTCTTTACCACTGAGCCACCAGGGAAGCCCTTATATGCAATTACTGTGATAAAAATCATGTAAGATCAAACAATTTATAAAAAGTCTTTTAACATAAAGTAGCCATAATTAAAGTAATAAAGTCTTTTACATGAAATAATGTTCACTGTTTCATAATTATCAATTGGACAATAATTTTGCTTCATATTTGCTTTTATTTTTACTCCTTTAGCAATTCTCAGTATAACACAGGATTGACAATACAGTAACATTTGTTCTGAAGAAAACAAATATGAATATATAAATAAGAAAACAATATAGTTTAAAATAATATAAAACCACAAATATTTGAAAAGATTTAAAAAATATAAAAATTCATGAATAGATTGTCTGCAGATACAGGGACAGTTGCAATACAAAAGCAGGATAAAAAGGTATGCATGTCCTTAGAAAAGCGAAACAAACCTCATTTATGAGGAAAATCCAATGAGCCTTAAAACAAACAAGCAGAGAGCACAACTCAACAGTAGCCAAGCAGGATGTAACCCATTCGGGAAATCACACACAGGCAGAATAGCCCGGGAGAAATCCAAACTGAAGTCCAGAGCGTATAACCGAAAGGCAGAGCCCCAGCTGTCAGAAAGTAAACTGAGATAGCAGCCATCAGGGGAAAGTGGTATTTAAATAACAAATACACTAAAGAATGGGAAAAAAACATCCTAAATAGAGTAGTTGAATATGTACACAGACAAAGAAGCCACAAAAAGCAAGAGAAGCAAATGCTAAAAAAAAAAAAAGAAAAGAGAACATAAAAATCTAACACACTGAATTTGAATGCAAGAAAACTGCCTCAGAGAAAAGAGTGAACAAGTCACAGCAGGAAATCTATAGAAGACTGGAAAATAGTCTTGCCTTTCCACGTCCTTCACGATATTTAGTAGACAAGGGTGAAGCCCAGTACATGGACAGTTAAAAGTGCCTGTGCTCTTGGGCTGTGCTCCATTGCATCCTACTCTTCCAGACCTCATGGACTGCAGTCAGCCAGGCTTCTCTGTCCGTGGGATTCTCCAGGCAAGAATCCTGAAATGGGTTGCCTATTCCTCTTGCAGGGTATCTTCCCGACCCAGGGACTGATGCACCGGTCTCCTGCATCTCCTGCATTGCAGATGGATTCTTTACCCCTGAGCCACCATGGAACCCCAAACAATAAAGTATATAGCTACATATTAGAGTTTTTTAGGGCAGAATTAAATAAGGGTAAGAGAAAGACTTCCCACGTGGAGCTAGTGGGAAAGAACCTGCCTGCCAATGCAGGAGATATAAGAGAAAAACTATACGGTGCTATGTAACGTAATTTAAAAATCTTTATTACACAGCTACTCACAAAAGTCACTCCTAACACATTTTCTATGGGTGCCATTGGCTGGTGTGTAGAGGCAGGTTATATTCTGTTAAACACATTACAATACAGTTAATGCAATTCTTAACACAGTTTCCAGAGAGGGGCACGATTGGTACTTTGTCCATTGCACAAAAGAACGGATATTTTGGTTAACTGTTGTTATTATATGTTCCTTTAAAATAGCATTCTTTTAGTATTTGAAGTTACATGAATTTATGTTAATATTAAACAGAGAGAGACAAAGCAACAGAGAGACACTAAATAAAGAACAAATTATATAATAGAAGTGGGAAATTATTAAATTTAAGAACAAATAGCAGAAATTAAATATTTTTGAAAATTAAATATCTATATTAATACACAGTAAATGTCTGAATCTGTATTTTTTAAAATTAATGTTTATGCTAGCAGTCAGATGGACCTAACAGTGACCTGTACAAGCAGAATAAATAAGTAAAATTCCACTAGTAGTCATTATGGTATATTTTATGCAGCAGATGGAAGACAAAGGCTGTAACTACTTAATCCTAAATATATTTTAAAACATATTGTTCAGTGAAGAATGTAAATAGAAAGAGATTTGTGTAACAATACTTTTTTATTACTACTAAATTAACTTGTATACATGGAATTAATAACCTTTCAAATTCAAGTATGTGTATGTATCCAAGGACATGTGCACCAACACCAATAATGATTATTTTTTAATTGAAATGGAATATATGTGTTATAAGCCCTCTCAAGAATTGAATTAATGACCCCAAAAATTTGATTTGTAAAATGCTTTCTCAGCTAGTCAAAGCCTAAGTAGAACAAAATGTATAGGCTTATACTTATTTGCTAGAAAATTCCATATTTTAAAAATATGAATTGAAGAATTCTCTTAGGATAAAAGCAAAACTAAAAGATAATCAAAGAACTTTTAGTCACGATATTTTGTTTTTGTTCAGTCACTAAGCTGTGTCCCACCCTTTGTGACCCCATGAACCACAGCATGCTAGTCTTCCCTGTCCTTCACTACCTCCCAGAGGTTGCTCAAACTCATGTCCATTGAGTTGGTGATGCCATCCAATCACCTCATCCTCTGTCTCCCCCATCTCCCCCTCCCTCAATCTTTCCCAGCCTCAGGATCTATTCCAATGAGATGGTTCTTCACATCAGCTGACCAAAGGATTGGAGCTTCAACTTCAGCATCAGTCCTTCCAATGAATATTAGGGGTTGATTTCTTTTAGTATTGACTGGTTTGAACTCTCTGCAGTCCAAGGGAGTCTAAAGAACCTTCTCTAGCTCCACAATTAGAAAACATCAAATCTTTGGCATTCAGCTTTCTTTATAGTCCAACTCTCATATCTGTGCATAACTACTAAAAAAACATAACTTGGACTATGTGGATCAGTTCAGTTCAGCCGCTCAATCATGTCCAACTCTTGGCGAGCCATGGACTGCAGCACAACAGGCTTCCCTGTCCATCACCAACTCCCAAAGCTGGTTCAAACTTATGTCCATCGAATCAGTGATGCCATCCAAACATATTATCCTCTGTCATCACCTTTTGCTCCTGCCTTTAACTGTTCCCAGCATCAGGGTCTTTTCCAATGAGTCAGTTCTTCACATCAGGTGGCCAAAGTATTGGAGTTTCAGCCTCAGCATCAGTCCTTCCAATGAATATTCAGGATTGATTTCTTTTAGGATTGACTGGTTTGATTTCCTTGCAGTCCAAGGGACTCTCAAGCGTCTTTTCCAACACCACACTTGGACTATATGGATATTTGTTGGCAAATTATGTCTCTGCTTTTGAATATGTTGTCTAGGTTTGTCATAGCTTTTCTTCCAAGTAGCAAACTTTTCTGATTGTAGTCAGGATTCACAGTGATTCTGGAGCCCAAGGAATTAAAGTCTGTCACTGTTTCCATTGTTTCCCCATCTATTTGCCATGAAGTGATGGGACGGATGCAATGATCTTAGTTTTTTGAACATTGAGTTTTAAGCATGCTTTTTCACTCTCCTCTTTCACCCTCATCAAGAGGCTCTTTGCTGCTAACTCGCTTCAGTCATGTCCAACTCTGTGCAATCCCACAGACAGCAGCCCACCAGGCTCCTCTGCTCTGGGATTCTCCAGGCAAGAATATTGGAGTGGGTTGCCATTTCCTTCTCCAAAGAGACTTTTTATTTCCTCTTAATTTATAAGTGAGGAGTGAAGATAGCTAATCACCCTGCTACAGTCCCAGGATATTCCTCTCCTGCAGTTGACAAAAATCGACTTTTGCAGCTTTTCTAACAATATTGACATAATTTTACTACTGTAGAACTTTCAAGAATTGTATGATACTAAAACAATTTATAATTTTCCATATAGGGAAAACATTTTGTAATTTCCAAATACACATGATCCCAGACATCTGTATTCTCTTGTTTTTGGTCTGTTTTCCTTTGTTTGTTTTAAAGATTATTTGGTAGAGCAAGATTCCTTTGGATATACTTTCACAAATTATGGTCTGTAAAAATATCTTTGAATAAGTTTTGCAACAGGTTTGTATCTTAAAATTGTAAATGATGCATTAATGATTTGTTAGAAAAAAATAGCAACTTAGAAAGGATGTCAAAATGTCATAGGCAAAAATGGATTGACTGTCACTACCCTCCACATTCACTGAAATTTTTCAATTTTTTCAAATTTTTCAATTGCTTTTGTTATTCACTGTGACTCGAATTTTTCTGTTCAGCCACTGTTTTCCACTCATATGCATTACTCAAGTACCTGAACAGTTATAATTTGGCTCTTATTGGTATATACCACAAAATCCTAATATGATTCTTTACAGAAACATATACATTTGTTGTCTTTCTTAGTATAACAGATTGTTAATCAAATAAATAATTAGAATATAAGTAAATTTTTAAAAGTAATGCAAGTAAGAACTAATTCAACTTTTATCAAAAACAGATAAAAGTAACTTTTTTACCATTATGCAAAGTTTCACTTCATCAACAGAGAATGTTAATTTTTCTATATGCTTGCATTTGTTTTCCCTTGCATAAGTACTAAAAATTACTCTTTCTCTAACCATATTTTTGAAATACGCTACAGTTTTTTATTTTTTATTTTATTTTTACTATTGGAGCCATTTTATAATAATTGATTACCTGAAAAATTAATTTAATCTCTAATATAAGTGATAAGATGACATGATTTCACATGATTATACTTGAGCACTATAGTATTTTAACAATGTTTTATGTAGATGATACTTACAAATTATTTTAAAGACAGAAGCACTTGAATATTCAGTAGTTATAATAAACAAATGGAGCTTTTGAAAGAATTCTATGCAACCAAATTGCTTTTTTTTTTCCATTTCAGAATCCTCGGTTTTTATTTCTGTAACAAAAGGGAACATTTCTGCAGATGGTAAGGGATGGTATGGACCACTGGCAGGTTTTTCTTCATACATGCTAAGATTTGCAGCTTTCTGGGCTGGGAAACTGACACAAGTGATAATTTTGCCCTTGTGAGCCATGGGTATTGGGCAAATCATTTAATCTGTGAGTTTCAGTTCAGTTCAGTTCAGTCACTCAGTCGTGTCCGACTCTTTGTGACCCAATGAAATTAAAAAAAATCTGTGAGTTTACTTAGCCATAAAATGGCAAAATAAAAATGCAGATGTCATAGGGTTGTATAAAGATTAAAAGACACAATGCAAAAACAGTACTTCCCAATGACACTGGCCTAATGAAGATCTTTGACATTTATATGCTGCAATAACTGGTCATCTGTTAAGTTATATTTAATAAATCATAAAAAATTTTTATTGAACATGTATAAATTTTACATTTGAAAATAATGCTATATCTGGTTATCCATTTGGGAGAGGGGGGATTCCCAGGTGATGCTAGTGGTAAAGAACCCTCCAGCCAATTCAGGAGACAGAAGAAATGTGGGTTGGATCCCAGGGTTGGGAAGACCCTCTGGAGGAGGATATGGCAACCCACTCCAGTATTTTTGCCTGGAGAATTCCGTGGACAGAGGAGCCTGGCGGGCTACAGTCCATGGAGTCACAAAGAGCCAGATAACACTCAGTGACTTAGCACAATCCATTTTTGTATAAATGAATATATAAAAATTAAAAAAGAGCTTGGAAAATAAATATATCATTATTTTCTAATTTTCTTTGTAATTTCTTGTTTGACCCTTTGGTTATTCAAGAGTAAACTGCTTCATTTTCACATATGTGTGAATTCTAGTTTTCTTTCTATATATCAGTGATTTGTAGTTTCTCTCCATTATGGTCAGAAAAGGTACTTGGTATGATTTCAATCTTCTTAAATTTGTTAAGATCTATTTTGTGAGTTAACATATGATCTCTCCTGGAGACTTATTTTGAGTGGACTTAAGAATGCATTTTGCTCCTGCTGAACAGAATGCTCACTGTTAGGTCTATTTGGTCTATGGTGCTGTTCAAACTTGCTGTTTCCTTATTGATTTTCTGTCTGAATTTTCTAACCATTATTGAAAATAATATATTGAAGTCTTCTGCTCTTGTTGTACTGCTGTCTTGCTTTTCCTTCAGATCTTTCAATGTTTGTTTTGTATATTTAGGTGTTGGAATATATATACTTGCTATATCTTTCTGATGAACTGATCATTTTATGATTAAATAATAGCCCTCTTTGTCTTGTGATTATTTTTTTACTTAAAGTCTAATTTTTCTGAAGCAAGTATAGGCACAACTGTTTATCATTTTCATGGAATATCTTTTCCCATCCTTTCAACTTCAGCTTAAAATGATGTTTAATACAGACATTTAAAGTGTATTTTAGAACAATTCTAATCAGTACCTGTGGAACTTGCATTTTCCTGTCAAAAGCAACCTTGCATCAATGTCATATGGCAGTTTGACACAAGGCTGTCATATTTTTCCATTACACATCTGAGAAGAATGATAAGATTCACTATCAGAGACATACTAATCAATGGCATGTCAAAACCATCACCAAAAACAATCACATCTGATGGTTATAGTTTATCTTTCTTTTGTCAATTGCTTTGCAATATACTTAATGATATCTTCTTTTAAAAAAATGTTGTTAAGCCAATCTAGGTTGACAAAATACAAGGTACGTTCAATAGCTTCCTGTGTCCACACAAGGCAGATCGTGCACAAGACAGATCTCTCCAAGGGAATTTGGGTTGTTTAGAAACCAAAATCAGGCCAATACATTTTGGCTTAGCTGGGAATTTATACAAAGCCTTTAAAGAGGTGACCAATCACTTACTTTGTTGTTACTCAACAAATACCTATTGAGATATGACTATATTTAAGGGGTGCAAAAGATAAAAATGTAAGTAATTTAAGATAAACCTTGTACAAGACAAAATTGTTGTGATAAACATAGAGACTATAAAAGCACTAACAGTGGCCTAATTATCAAATGATTTAGCAAGAAAGGTTCCATAAATAGGGTATCATGATTTTTTTGTGTTTTAAGAACAGAAACTGTTGAAAAGCAAAACATATATAGTGCGTGCTTAGTCACTCATTCATATCCAACTCTTTGCGACCCCATGGACTGCAGCCCATCAGGCTCCTCTGTCCTTGGGGATTCTCCAGGCAAGAATACTGGAGTGGGTTGCCATGCCCTCCTCCAGGGAATCTTTCCAACCCAGGTATCAAATCTAGACCTCCCACACTGCAGGCAGATTCTTTACTGACTGAGTCACCAGGGAAACCCAAAAATACTGAAGTGGGTAGCCTATCCCTTCTCCAGGGGATCTTCCTGACCTAAGAATTGTACTGGGGCCTCCTGAATTGCAGGTGGATTCTTGCCAGCTGAGCTACCAGGGAAGCCTTAGAGGAATAGGTACAATTAAGCAAACATGTAAAGCTTGTAAAGGAACATCTGATAGTGTGAGCTTCTAGAACACTGCCTAGACCTGATAAGAATAGATTTTGGCCTACAACTTGGATTAGTGGATGCTAAATGTACTTTTATTAGATAAAAGTAAAAAATTAGAGTAACAATATAAATTGTACTTTGTAATACATGTTCTTTAAAACCTCAGTAGTTGTTCTATGGTTATAAATTATTTGATACGTATAAAATACGGTTATAGACTGAGCTTCCCAGGTGGCCAAGTGGGTAAAGAATCTGCCGGCAATGCAGGAGATGCAGGTTCAGTCCCTGGGGGAAGATCCCCTGGAGGAGAGTATGACAACCCACTCTAGTTTTCTGGCCTGGAGAATCCCATGGACAGAGGGAGCCTGATGTGCTACAGTCCAGGGGGTCTCAAAGAGTCAGACATGACTAAAGCTACTGAGCATGTACGCATGCATTGTTTTCACCTGAATGTTTGTGCCTCTCCGCCCATCCCGATTCATATATTGGTAACTAATCCCCAATGCCATGGTGTCTGGAGGTGTAGTTTATAGTTAGACTTAGATGAGGTCATGAAGATGTAGTCCTTACAAATGGGATTAGTGCCCTTATAAAAGACACTCCAGAGAGCTCTTTTGTTTCTTTCTGCCATGTGAGGACACAGGGAAAAGACAGCATATTGAAACTCCAGAGGGCTCTCAACAGAACCTGACTATGCTGGCATACTGATCCCATACTTTTAACTTCCAGGAGTATAAGCAATAAATTTCTGCTGTTTATAGGCTGCTCAATCTATGGCACTATTTTATAGCAGCCCAGGCAGATGAAGACAACAGTAATGATCTTTTTGGATACTAATATTAAAAATTAACATTACAAATGAAAGTGGTATATAGATACTATATCTAATAAAATACATATGAACACTTTTTGAAGGAAAATATATTCTTAACATACCAACCAGGGTGATTTAGATCAACAGGAACATTTGAAAATATCTAGAGACAATTTTGTTGTCAGAGCTGGGGGTTTATTGCTATTTTGCGTATAGAGCCCAGGGACACTGCTGAAAATTCTACAGTGCACAAAGAACTATACAACTGTAAATATCAATACTGCCAAGGTTGAGAAAACCCTGGTTTGTTCATTATAACTAAAGCATACACTGTTTAAGATATCATTTTTAATAAAACAACTTCCATATTAAACTTTTCTAATAAAAATTATAATCATCAATATATGTGTATGCAAATGCATTTGTTTATTTTTTATTTCTAAATATTATCATTGTATTTTGTATTATACATGTAGTGTAATATATATCATGTTATTCTTTACACAGTAGACATTTATACATTTATAAATGTAAAGACATACAATAAGAGATATTAAAAGTGATTGTAAACATTGTAACTGCTTTGTACAACTGATTGTAACTGCTGAAACATTGCAGTTAAATATTATTTTTAAAAATTTATTTTAAAAACAGAGCACAGAATCTAGTGTATAGGATGACAGAATGCATGCATGCATGCGTGCTAAGTCACTTCAGTTGCATCCAACTTTTGTGTCCCTGTGGACTAGCCTGCCAGGCTCCTCTATTCATGGGGTTCTCCAGGCAAGAATACTGCGGTGGATTGCCATGCCCTCTTTCAGGGGATCTTCCTGAGCCAGAGATTGAAACAATGACTCTTCTCCTGCACTGGCAGCTGGGATTTTTAACACTAGCATCACCTGAGAAGCCCCTATGAGGAAAGAATAAATAGTAAACTTAAGTTATAAGCATATAAATATATATATATAGAGAGAGAAAGAGCATCACATTGCAAATCAGTTCATGCATACATAATAATATATTTTTCTAAGTTTATTGTGTTTTTTTTCTGAATTTCCATTGCCACTTAAGTTTATACTTGATAATGAATACACAATGTTTGACCAAAATAAGATATGGTTCTCTCTGATAAATAAATGCATTTACTTGTATTTAAGGTCAAAATTTTAAAATTCATCATATTCTATATAAATTAATGCCAATTGCTCAAGCTGGAACTAAGAGAATTAATTAAACTTACTTGGTGGGAATCATGCCATCTTTTTTTTTTTTTCTTTTCAATGTCATCTGTGCAAAGATAGAAATGCCTGACTACATTAGAGATATTATTAAAATAGTCAGCTCGATGCTTTGTATGTATGTAGTACATACTTTGTATGTACTACAAATAAGTATCTAGTTGACCATTTTTATAGTCAATTTTGTGTCAGTTTTATATTCAACATCTCTCATAATAAAATTATGAAATTTATTAAAATTTTATAGTAAAAAGTTGTTTTACTTTTATCATTTTCTATTCACAATCCACAAAGATTTATGAACATCATCTGATGAAATTCCAGAAATGAATTAAATTGAAAGATTCTCATTCTATTCATCACTTTGTCATCGAAGAACAAATATGATTTCATATACTTTATTACACCAGCTAAGAGTTTGTCTTGGAAAATGTCAATTTTAGAATCTGAGAGAATAGTTTTATTCTTACTTTCTTTCATAATTTCTCCTTTTACATAGATTTCTTTATTCATTCTTATATATTCAATCACTTCTTTATGTTCAGTTAATATCCAGATTTGAATTAGTTGAATATCTATTTCCTATAAAATTAAGGAGCTTTTCCCATTTTTTGTAATATAATAAAAATATCCAAAAAAATCTAATATTTTTATTTCAGTCAAATATTCAAATACCTCTTTACCCTATTCCTATAACAGTGAATATTTAAGACAATAAAATTAAAATCTGTTTAAAATATCTTAGTACCAAAAATCTGCCAGTTAAACTACAAGTTTTTTTTTACTTTTATACTTAAAAAAAAGTCCCTTTTTATTTGCTTTTATTGAAATATAGTTAACATATATTATATATGAAACAGGTATATAACATACTAATTGGACATTTACGTACCTTACAAACTGCTCACCAAGGTATGCCTATCTGTCATCAAAGTTATTTTAATATTATTGACTATATTTCCTATGTAGTGTACTACAACTGCATAGGGGATCTATATCAAAAGGATGTAATATGCTACATAAGAAATATGCATATCCCCTTATTTGTTTTATAGCCAGAAGTCTGTACCTTTTAATTTTCCTCACCTACTTCCCCCAACCCCCCACCCCCAATTTCTGTACTTTTAAAGCCAACTTTTCAAATATATTATTAAATTTCTTTGATATTTCTAGTGAAGATTAAAAAGTACAAAATACAAATATGAGTGTTTATGTGATTTAATTATTTTGTATCTTTTATTTAACCTCGACAGATAAATACACTAACCTGCAGGTGAAAACATTCATTCTGTAACTTTTCTAAAAATCTGACTTTTAGAACTTCAGGCTTTTACACCTAACATTGCACCATCACTTTGTAAGCAAATGCAGTAGGATTTTTCAGTAAAACCATTGTTCTTGAACATTGTCAATAATTTTTTTTATATGTTATTTCAGATGTTCTTTCTAGGACCTCAAGGTAAAGAAAACCCAATATATCATCTAAGCTTTGAAGTTTACATTTTAAGTAATCCAAAACAACATTTTTCATTGACAGAGTTGGAGACCTGTCAATTATCTTTACTTTGCAACTTCCAAGCTCATCAAGTAGATATGTTTTGCCACAAAGCAGATAATAAATCTCTGATTATATTAATACTTTTCATCTAATTCTTTCTTGGAAGTTTTATTAAATTCTTAATATTTTCCAAATGCTTGATTGCTTTTTAACTAATACACAGTGTGAAAAATCTTGATGGAACTTTTGAACTGTTTTTTTATCTTATATAAACATTCTTTGAATAAATATTTTTTAAATTATTTCACTATAAATATTTATTACTGATTAGGAATGTTCTTTTTAATTGACTTTAAATGATCATGGCAAATTGTCTTTATGTGTATCTTATAGTTTAGTGTGTGTGCATGCTAAGTCACTTCAGTTGTGTCCAGTTCTTTGCAACCCTATGGACTGTAACCCACCAGGCTCCTCTGTCCATGGGATTCTCCAGGCAAGAATACTAGAGTGGGTTGCCATGCCCTCCTCCAGGGGATGTTCCCCACCCAGGGATCAGAGCTGTGCCTCTTATGTCTCTTGCATTAGCAGGTGGGTTCTTGACCACTGCTGCCGCCTGGGAAGCCCCTATAGTTTAGCAGACCATGATTATTTTTCTTATAAAATTCATGGTCTGAATTTTCTAATTCCAACATCTTTAAAGTACAGTTTTATTAAATATATTTATGGCAGCAGTGAGACAATTTTACATCAAAATCATTTTAGTTTTTATGACACAAATATAAATGCAATTGTACTTTTTCTGATTACTGCATTATATAAAAAGTCATTCTTGGCTGTCCTAATTTTTCTACATACTCTTGGAAGATATTCTGGGCTAAACTCATCACTAGTATTATGGCTTTTTTGTTCTTTCACTGATTCATATAATGTATGTTTATCATGTTTAAAGGGAAATTTAAGAAATTATAATTTGATGTTTATTTTTAGGGTATGCCTTAGACTGTTGTAAGGATTAAATGACTTAATTATTATAAAACACTTAGAAAAAACAAGGCTATGCTTTGTTCATATAAGTTTTGATCTCATTAATATCATCATCATCAAGGAAACAGCATTGAATAATTGCTATTGAGGAAAAAACTGTTTGAATTAAACATTTCCTAAAATCACTAGCTATTGTATAATTCAAAGGAATGATAAACTAATGATTTCTCTTAAGTTGAAACTTTTGTAAAGCAAAAGCAACAGAGCTGTCCGGCCTATAATGACATAACTGAAAGGTAGACCAAAAAATGCAATTAACCAGACGATAGCCCTTGACCGTTAGCACCAAATTAATTTCCATCCAAGAAATATGTTCATCCCATATTCTACCCCTACAGAAAAAGTTAGGAGGTGTATGCACTGGCAAACATTTGGTGATAAACATAATTTTATTCTTCATCTGACTTTTAAATCATTAAAGTAATTATTATTTTAACTTTTACTGTAACATTATTGCTAATTTCCCTAATTTCCTTTATATTATATATGTAAATATTTTCTAGAACAATGAAAATCTTGGATAAAATAAAACCAACATATTTTCTTTATTTTCAGAGATATTTAAAGATGTCTTAAAATTATGATATTAGTACACATAGAAAAAACTAACTATTGTGATAAAGTTTGATATTTCTTTGTTGATTTTGTTTTCAGGATATATTGCACTAGGAATTCAGAGTCAGAGTACTACTGAGCATTGAGCCTGTCATCTTTGGAGACCAAACTCTCTGGGACGGGTGCTTTCATGAAATGAAATTTTTTACAAACTATTTTTTCATTTACAAAAATTGATCTCTTTAAGCTTTTTATTTTTAATGGGTCAAATTCAGTTAATTATATAGTACTATTTTATTTTTAAAAATCCATAAATATTTTAAGGATTCTCTTGTTTTTATTATATTTTTCTTCAATAATTACTTCTTCTAGTCCTATCTTATATTTATGTGTACCTTACCTTTTTTCCATTAAATTAGTAGATTGTATGTTCTGTTATTTTTATTAAAAAGAAGACACATATTAATTAGTTCCTGGTTTTTTTAATCTCCTATGTCATAAATTTCTTGATTCTTTAAAAAAATAGAATTGATTTACAATGTTGTGTTAGTTTCTAGTGTATAGCAAAGTGATACATATATATATATATACTTTTTGGTATTACTTGGTATACTATTTGGTATTATTTATTTATTTATTATTTATATTTATTATATATTTATTTATTATATATTTATATATATACTTTTTGGTATTATTTGGTATACTATTTGGTATTATTTATTATTTATTTTATTATTATTATTTGGTATTATTATAATACTATTTGGTATTATTTTACATCATGGTTTATTACCAGATACTGAATATAATTCCCTGTACTATACAATATACCCCACTGTTTATTTTTTTTATATATAGAAATATGTATCTGCTAATCCCAAGCTTCTAATCTATCCATTCCCCATCTAGCTTTATATTTATTATTTACATCTTTGTACTTTCTTTTTTGTTGTGGTTGAGACTAGATTTGAATTCATTATTTATTCATTTATTTTCTTATTTTTGTTTGTGTTTATGTTTTAAAATATGATTCAACTGCTTAAAATATACTCCAAAAGTAGTAATATGCTTTCTCTTTAGCAATATTATTTTTAACAAATTCTATAATTTTAATTATATATCCCATTTCAAGCATTAACTGTTTAATAGATTTTTAATATTATTTACAGTTTTTAAACTCTAAGCAACTTGCAATAAGCTTTATGAAAATGTTCTGCTTTTCATATTTGTTGCAAACATATTGAAAATATTAAGTTTAAGCTCACTTAGTTTTTAAATTGTTTTGAAATTAACTTGGACTTGAAGAAGAATTTCTAAACTAGTACGTAAAGTCCTCATATACCTTTTATTCATATTTATTTATTCATTTATATTCATACCTTTATTCATATTCCACTGATGTTAATATCTTATACAACCACAGTACATTTTCAGAACCAAGAGTATGAACTTTAGTATAATGATGTGAAGTAAGTTAGACTTTATTTGGAATGCAGTGTTGCACCAGGAGGGCTTCCCTGGGTGGCTCAAGCAGTAAAGAATGGGCATGGGGAACAGGAAACCCTTGTTACTTGTCCTTAGCTGCCCTCTATTCCTCTAGATGAGACAAACTATTTCTGTGTTGTGCTATTAAATCACCAGAAACAACATGCTTGAGCACTATGATCTTAATTCACATAAAGGTGCTGTTTTGTTTGTTTTGTTCTGTTCAGTCGCTCAGCAGTGTCCAGTTCTTTGTGACCCCATGGACTGCAGCACGCCAGGCTTCCCTGTCCATCACCATCTCCCAAAGCTCCCTCAAACTCACTTCCATCCAGTTGGTGATGCAATCCAACCATCTCATTCTCTGTTGTCCCCGTCTCCTCCTACTTTTAATCTTTTCCAACATCAGGGTCTTTTCCAATGTGTCAGTTCCTCGCAACAGGAGGCCAAAGTATTGGAGTTTCAGCTTCAGCATCAGTCCTTCCAATGAATATTCAGGACTGATTTCCTTTAGGATGGACTGATTGGATCTCCTTGCAGTCCAAGGGACTCTTAAGAGTCTTCTCCAACACCACAGTTCAAAAGCATCACTTCAAAGGAGCTGAGTACTGTGTTAAATTTTTGTTATATTTATCAGTATTTGTTGTGTCCATATTTTAAAATGTGCATTTGATGAACATTTAAAATTGACATAATTTTACTCAGTGGTCTTTAAGGAGGGATGTGTGTAAAATATTTCTCTTTGAATCAACTTAAAGATCCTTCAAATGAATGAATGCTTTATCAGCTAATCAAAAATATGTTAATACAATATATTTTATTTGCTTTAGCTACTAGAATAAATTGACAAAATAGCCTTTTCTGGTTTATCAACTTGATTAGATGTTTAATTTTAATGCATTGATTTTTGAGATTAAAAAATATTTCTAGTATACTATATGGAATTTATTCATGATCTCTTTATAACCCTATGTATGAACAATTTTTGTGAGTGTTCAAAGTACACATGAAAAGAAGACATATTCTGTCTTACTGGGGTGCACCGTTTGGCGTATGCTTCTGCTCTCCACTTTATCAAAATGCCATTAGGTCTTCTACCTCTGTTTATATTCTGTCAATTTTATTTGTTTCCTGTTGACATTAGTGGCTTAATATCTTGCAATTTTAAGACATTTTTATCAGTGTATTTCCATCTGCATGTATGCTAAGTTGCTTCAGCCGTTGTCCGACTCTTTGCAACCCCATGGACTGCAGCCTGTCTGTCTCCTCTGTCCATGGGATTCTCCAAGCAAGAATACTGGAGTGGGTTGCCATGCCCTCCTGCAGGGGTGTTTCCATCTACAGTCCCTTAAATCTACAGCAATTCCTGATTTTTAAAGTATCTGTGTTATCTGATGCTTGCATGTTTCTAATTTTTTTTTAAATTGTAGCTTTAACATTAAATTATGTCTTTCCTTGGATCCTCCAGTGATTTTTTGATGTCCATTTTAACTTGCTTGATATGAAGATCACAAGTCCTGCTTTTCTTTCATTTTGATTTTCCTGACATGAGTTTATTTTTAGCCATTTGAATTATCCTCTGTTAAATGTCTATGCTTCATATGCAGCATATAGTTAGGTCTTTCTCTGTAGGTGAAAATTGAAAATATATTTTAAATGCTGAGCTATCGTCATTTGCATTTATTGATAAAGTCAATCAGTTTGATGTCTGCTCTTATTATTCTGTGTATATGATGTGTGCTGTTTCAGTATGTAATGTTTTTGTTCTTCATAAATTGTTTTGGAATTTAATGATGCTCATAGTTTCGTAGTTTTGTTCTAGTATCTACCTTTTATGCCCTTACTCCCTTATTACTTTATTTAGTCTTTTATCACCACCATGTCAGTGATAAATGTTTCTTTCATTCCCAGCTACTGCCTTTATAGTTAACCTGTTTATTCTTCTTAACCTATATTTCACTTTATTCCTTTCCCATTGTTTTTAGCTACATAATTTACATTGCAATGATGCTTAAAACACTTATATGCTATTTTTTTCTGTCTTCATCTTTGCTGTATTGGAGACTTTTTTTTTTATTTTTCTTCATTGTTAAATTTTTGGAATTTATTTAGATTATGTTTACACTATACCAATAAGATCATCATCAAGAACACACATTTTCAGAAACTGCAGTGAAGACAACTCCCTTCAGAACTAAGATTTATTCTACAAAACATCATGTCATCTTGTATGTGGAGTCAATGTTTCATTTCTATCAGAAGTATTATTTTAACAGGTGGACTTTTTTCATTGAATATCGTACATTTTTGTTACTTCTCCAAAATCAACTGTTCCCCTTCCCCTTTTTTTCCTCCAAACAGAACTCTGCTTCATTCAGATATTCACTCTTTTCCCATGCATCATATGAGTTCTAAGATAACATGATTCTGCATCAGTTTCAAGGACCAAGTTGTGATAAAATGCATCATAAAAGTTTCTTAACCCTTATTACAATATTTCAGCAAAAAATAACATGTGGTCTTCTTGGGCCGGTGATATGTAAAGAGTAGCAATTTGCATCTTCTGAGAAGGAAGGTGCCTTATCTTTCCTGGGAGGACTTCAGGAAGCATCATTATAATCTGATAGGACTTAATGAGGAAGCATGTTGGCCTGAATTTTGCTGCAGTAATTTTACCACCACAAAGACATCAATCATAGTTAAGAAAGAAACACTTTGCAAAGATAACAGGGGTCAGAAGGCCTCTGGAGTCATTTTTCAATTTTTCTGACATCTATTTTATGTAAAAATTTACTTGATATGAGCCAAGAATTATCCTAGTCTTTCATAACAATGTAAGTTGTCTTTTCTGTTACTTAATTCCAAACTCACATTAACTAATCTCTGCTCATATTAACTATTTATCTGCTTGTAAAATCATGTTTTATTCCATTTTAAATACAAAGTTAATATATATTCTCTAGTGAGAAGTCATTGGCATAACCATAAAATCACAAAATTATACCTTTAAATGAGGGTTTAGAAGGTATCAAGACTTACTTTCATAATAAAACAAGGAAACAGGAATCTAAGCACTGTATAGATACTTACAAGTCTTTTAAGCCTACTAGTGTACTGAGCTACTTCCCTTTCACTTTTCACTTTCATGCATTGGAGAAGGAAATGGCAACCCACTCCAGTGCTCTCGCCTGGAGAATCCCAGGGACAGAGGAGCCTGGTGGGCTGCCGTCCATATGGGGTCGCACAGAGTCGGACACGACTGAAGTGACTTAGCAGCAGCAGCAGCAGCAGTGTACGTGGTTTATCTTCCATTCTTGGAGAGGCTTATTTTTTTCACCAGCTATAGTACATCTGAAGGCTTGGTATGATCTCAGTATTTTTTGTACTTTGTACACTTTTCCAAATATAAGAAATTCCAATGTGCCACCTCATTCTGATACAGAAGAGCTATATTGCTCGCACAAAAGCCATTGTTTTGTGTACTATCTAGCAATTTCTGTTATAAAATGACTTTTTATGTCCATTTTAGGATGCCGTCTCCAGAATCACAATGATTACCATATACCATGTGTAGTAGTTTTTCAAAATCCGGTAGAAATGACAAAGTGCTTTATGAGGTTTTTTGTTTTAATTTTTAGCATGACCTACAGACATCTAGTCTTATAATGGTTTATAATAATTTTGTCATTTTAAATACCTTGTGAATGCTAGATTTGCTGTTTAAACATAATTTGTATGAATTAACTCATTTTTTGCATTATATAACAAGTTCATCATACGTGGTAGTGTTTTCATAATTCGACTTAATTCTTTGATGCATCTTGCTTTATCTATTTTATAAATATTTGCTATTGTTTACTCACCAAGACGTGTCCAGCTCTTGCGACCCCTATGGACTGTAACCCACCAGACTCCTCTATCCACGGAATTTCTCAGACAAGAATACTGGAATGGCTCACCATTTCCTTTTCCAGGGGATCTTCTCAAACCAAGAATCAAACCCATGTCTCCTGCATTGGCAGGTGGAGTCTTTACAACTAATCCAAACACTAGCAAAATTACTGTATGCAGGTGGAGAAGCACCAGCTAGAACCTGACATGGAAAAACAGATGGCTCCTAATTGGGAAAGGAGTACTTCAAGGTTGTATATTGCCACCCTGTTTATTTAACTTCTATTCAGAGTACAGTTCAAAAGCATCAATTCTTCACTTCTCAGCTTTCTTTATAGTCCAACTGTCACATCCATACATAACTACTGGAAAGACCATAGCTTTGACTAGATGGACCTTTGTTGGCAAAGTAATGTCTGCTTTTTAACATGTTGTCTAGGTTGGTCATAACTTTTCTTCCAAGGAGTAAGTATCTTTTAATTTCATGGCTGCAGTCACCATCTGCAGTGATTCTGGAGCCCAAGAAAATAAAGCCTGACACTGTTTCCACTGTTTCTCCATCTATTTGCCATGAAGTGATGGGACCAGATGCCATGATCTTCATTTTTTGAATATTGAGCTTTAAGCCAACTTTTTCACTCTTCTCTTTCACTTTCATCAAGAGGCTCTTTAGTTCTTCTTCGCTTTCTGCCATAAGGGTGGTGTCATCTGCATATCTGAGGTTATTGATATTTTTCCCAGCAATCTTCATTCCAGCGTTTCTCATAATGTACTCTGTCTAGAAGTTAAATAAGCAGGGTGACAATATACAGCCTTGACGTACTCCTTTTCCTATTTGGAACCAGTCTGTTGTTCCATGTCCAGTTCTAACTGTTTCTTCCTGACCTGCATACGGATTTATCAAGAGGCAGGTGTTCTGGTATTCCCATCTCTTTTAGAATTTTCCAGTTTCTGGTGATCCACACAGTCAAAGGCTTTGGTATATAAAGAAAGCTGAGCAGCAAATAACTGATGCTTTTGAACTGTGGTGTTAGAGGAGACTCTTGAGAGTCCCCTGGACTGCAAGGAGATACAACTGATCCATCCTAAAGGAAATCAGTCCTGAATGTTCGTTGGAAGGACTAATGTTGAAGCTGGAATTCCAATACTTTGGCCACCTGATGAGAAGAACTGACTCACTGAAAAAGACCCTGATGCTGGGAAAGATTGAAGGCAGGAGGAGGAGGGGACAACAGAAGATGAGATGGTTGGATGGCATCACCGACTCAATGGACATGAGTTTGAGTAAACTGTGGGGGTTGGTGATGGACAGGGAGGCCTGGCGTGCTGTGGTCTAAGGGATCGCAAAGAGTCGGACATGACTGAATGACTAAACTGAACTGATGCAGAGTACATCCTGTGAAATGCAAGGCTGGATGAAGCACAAGCTGGAATCAAGATTGCCAGGAGAAACATCAATAACCTCAGATATGCAGATGACGCCACCATTATGGCAGAAAGTGAAGAGGACCTAAAGAGCTTCTTGATGAAAGTGAAAGAAGAGAGTGAAAAAGCTGAGGTGACTTAAAACTCAACATTCAGAAAACTAAGATCACAGCATCCAGTCCCATCACTTCATGGCAAATAGATGGGGAAACAATGGAAACAGTGAGAGACTTTATTATCTTGGGCTCCAAAATCACAGCAGATTGTGACTACAGCCATGAATTTAAAAGAAGCTTGCTCCTTGGAAGAAAAACTATGACAAACCTAGGCCACATATTTAAAAGCAGAGACATTACTTTACCAACAGAGGTCCGTTTAGTCAAAGCTATGGTTTTTCTAGTCAAAGCGTGGGAGACCGAGTTTCAGTCCCTGGGACAGGAAGATCCACTGGAGAAGGAAATGGCAACTCACTCCAGTGTTCTTGCCTGGAAAATACCATGGGTGGAGGAGCCTGGCAGGCTACAGTCTATGCAGTTGCAAAGAGTCGGACACGACTGAGCCATTTCACTTTCTTCTTTCCTTCATAACAGTAGCCCACATAATTTTGAAAAAAAATTTCTATACATATCGAAAGAGATATAATATTTGAGCATATATTAAATGTGTGTATAACATAGAAAATATTAGAAATAGGTGTATTATTTTATTCCAAATGGATGGCAATTATTACATCTATGGAAAATCATAGGAAAATGTAGAATCTTTACCTATGTTTTTGTTTTTGCTTTTTTTTAAAGATACTATACTTAGGTTAGTATGCTACTAGAGTGGAAAATATTAACATATTAATATGAGTGTGTGTGTCTTTAAAAAAAATAAAACAGATATGTAAAATTTCACATTTTCCTACTTTCCAGGTGGTGCTAGTGGTAAAGAACCCACCTGTCAATTCAGGAGATACAAGAGATGTGGGTTTGATCCCTGGGTTGGGAAGGTCCCTCAGAAGAGGAAATAGCAACCCACTTCAGTGTTCTTGCCTGGAGAAGCCCATGGACATAGAAGCCTGGCGAGCTAGTCTAGAGGATCACAAAGAATCGGATACGACCGAAGTGACTTAGCACATATGCAAAGTGGAAAATGTATGGGAAAATGTTTGAGAAAAAGTCTACATTAGCCCAGACAAAGGTCTTTGAACCATGCCTATGCCTTTCTCAAACAAGCAATCAAATCATTTCCGCTCTAGTTGCTACTATTTTTAAAATACAGTTCTGAGCAAACTGATATTTTCCTTTTCATCTTGACCTGTTACTAAATATTTCAACTTTATTTTCCTTCTGAAAATCAGAAGATCACTGTTAATAAGACTCACATTGTGTGACGACATTGTTTTGCCTGAAATGCTGAAACTTAAAGAAAGTCCCGTGTGTACTCTTTTCATAGACTTACTTCCATAAAAATAAGTTCTAGTATTTTCTATAAATCTCCTTGAAAGGGCAAAATAGAAAATCTTTACATAGGCAAATGAAATCACCTCTACAGTAAACTCTACCTGGACAAAACCAGATAAAAGTTAAAATATTTTGTCACGAGGAAGAATAATATTCCAATGAAGGCAGGACTTAGGAAAATTTGATTAGTTTATCTGTACTTGGTACCATTGAAACCATTTTTGTCTGCAGAAGGTCATTCTGACCTGGCTCAGAAAAATGTGTACTTTCGGATGATTAGTAGATGTTCCTCATATAAATCTGGATCTCCAGCAGACTTACTGTGTACCTGCACATCTCACAAATTCAAAGCACTCTCAGAAATGTTAGAGTTTGTAGGATGACTTGAGCAACTGTCAGTTCCTTAGTTTTTGTCACTTGCAATTTCATACCTTTTCTTTTAAGTGCTTGTCTCAACTAATCTTGTCTCAACTATCACTTTCCCCTTATGCATCTTTAGTCTATGAATTACAATTTATATGAGAATTTGTGAGCCAGATATTTTATTTATCTGGCCATTTGTCATTAAAATTATGATAGTTTCTGACAATTTCTAGCACAGCACCAATTGTAAGAATTTTTTTTGGATATTTTGGTTATCTACCCTAAAAGGAAAGCCCCGTTCAACTGAATAAAGAATAGCTCATTCTCCAAAGGGCTTCCATGGTGGCTCAGATGTAAGGGGTCTGCCTAAAATGTAGGAGACCCTGGTTCCATCCTTTGGGCGGGAAGATCCCCTGGAGGACATGGCAACCCACTCCAGTATTCTTGCCTAGAGAATCCATTGATAGACACGGGGTCGCAAAGAGTTGGACATGACTGAGTGACTAACACTTTCACTTCACTTTCATTCCCAAAAATTTAAGATGGATTTGGCCATATTCTCATTTATTTATCTCATTTATGATTTATTTCTTCACTTTGATTCTGCTTTGCAAGGGACTATTTTAGATAAATAAAAGAGAACATGGTCAAGTCCATTAATACCATGTATAAAATAGAAAATGAAAACACAATTTACAGCACAGTAAAACCCTACTTAATGCACTATGGTGACCTGAATTGGAAGGAAGTACAAAAGGACTTGTAATACCTTAAGCTGATTTGTTTTACTGTACAGTAGAAACTAACACTATTCTAAAGCAACTGTACTCCAACAAAAATTAATTTAAAAAAATAGTCCTTTGACTGGGCTCTGACTTTATACACTTTAAGTTAGGACACAGAGAATGAAACCTTTTCATCCTGTGCGCCAGTCACCTATGTGCCTCTGACATATAATGGTAATAAATTTCTGTCAATATGGCAGTAGGGAATGCCCTCACTCTCTTGTAACTCACACACAAGTGGAGAGAGAGATGCTTGACTGGATAAAACAAAATAATAAAAAAATATGCATTTCTGTACTAATAAATTCCTGGCTTTAGGATTCTCAAGTCAGCCACAAACAAGAAACATATGGCATACTCAAATTAAAAGACTTTGAAGAGGCATTACTGAAATGATTGATTTCGTAGACTTGGATAAATGGTGGCGAACTCACACTAGATCTTGTGGTATCCTGGACTGGTCAGTTGGACTGTTAATAACTCTACACCTGAAGATTGTAGACCTTGGACCCAGAAAGTGAGAAGGTTTTGTAAAAGAACCATTTGACATGTTGTGGGATATTCTACTACAGATGCAGCCAGCTAGAGAAAGGCAGCTTTGAAGAGGAGCATCCAGGGTCACAATTGATCACACTGACCTCACCCTCCTCTCCCCATTTAGTTGTTGGTGGTGCTTCCAATTGACCAAACACAAAAAGAGGGCAGGAGGCAAGGAAGAGCCTTGATGCTATCAAAACAGGTCAGCTTCCTTGACATGGGAGCAAGTGAAGAGGGGAGAGTCTAGCTAGAGGCATGCGTACAACATCAAAACATTCAATAGAACTGAGGTAAGCTTTTTCAAGACAGGAATTTGGAAGAAAGTAGCTCTATTCTTTATAGAAGATTTTTTTTTTTCCTCTTTGACCCAGGGGAGAATCAACAAAGCTCACTTCCCTTTTGTCCAAAGCTCTGCCTTGGAAAAGTTAATCTGCAAGTAAATCAATGAATGGCTGAAAACAAATTAATGGATGAATAAACAAAGCTTTGACGTATTTGAATGTGGGGTCTCAATTTATATACGTGGCACAAACATACTGACAGGTATCCCTAGATTGTTAAAGTCATAGGAAAACTCCATGGAGGGACTTACATAAATCAGATAGCACAAACGTTTCTGCTCAAATGAGGCCAAAATAAAAAAGATCACTATTATTCATTATTACTCAAAATCTGATATGTTTTGGAAAGTTTTTTTTTATTAATTAGTGACAGTGTATCAGCTTCTGGACTCATAGTTTGTCTCTTTGTGACTTGATTAGGTGCTAAGATCTAGTTAAAGAAAACATTTTAAAATAAATCTAAAAGTCTCAACCATCAGTACCCAAAAGTAGAGGAAATATTAGCTTTAACTAAAGAGACAAGGGTTAAAATGGAATAAACTGCAGGTTTCAACAAGACTACACATGTAACTTCCAAATAGCAACCAAAACCTTGTCCTTATGCTTTCAAAGTACACAAATGTTTGCATGCATCATGTTTCTAGATGTTTTAATATTATACCAAAATTCCATTATTAAATATCCACACATTATTTCTTATCTGATCTTTAGTGAGATGAGAAACTGCTCTTTTTTGCTTTGGAGTTTTGAACATATTTCAAATTTATTAAATATTACATAAAAGTGTATCCTTTTTTCCTTACATACACCAGTAGATTTTTTTTTCAACATACTACTGAGGGCCTGTTTCAAAATGTCTAACTTTGGATAAATGGATCATCAATCATTATGCACATTAGCATTATTCATGGCAACCAGTATGCATTACATTGTGAGTATTTCCCTCTAGTTCCACATTATTGTGAAAAATCAATAGATGGCAGTGAAATTAACTGTAAAAAAAAAAAAAGCATTTGATTCTGTCGAAAATTATCTGCTCACCAGTGAAGTTAAAAATCATTTAGGCTCTGATACAACTTTGTGGATTTCCAAACAATAGAAAGATTAGGCTAAAGAGGAGCTCAATGTCAATCTAAAATAGAAACAGCAATTATAATAGCATTTTTCCATTTTTATCAATAGCTTGATAATAGGATTTTTTTTCAATAAGGACACAACTATCACTAGTGTGGGAGGGTTCATAGCATTTCAAGTTTCTGTAGCTGAAATAATTGTTACTGAGTCTAAAAGTCAGGCCGCTGAGAGGTAGAGGACCTGTGCATAGAAGGAACTGAAGCTCACCCTCATTCCAGCTCAGATCCCAGACAGAATACTGCCGTGCAGCAAGTGACCACATTAACCTGGTGACTTTGGTCATTTGGAGACACATGGGACATTAAAGGCAAGGTCTAGTTAAATGCAAGACGGCTCAGACAGTTAAGAAGTTGCTCTGTGGGAGACCCAGGTTCCTTCCCCGGATTGGGAAGATCCCTTGGAGAAGAGAATGGCTATCCACTTTACTATTCTTGCCTGGAGAACTCCATGGACAGAGAAGCTTGGTGACTACAGTCCATGGGCTTGTAAAGAGGCAGACATGACTGAGAGACTAACACACACACATGCTATCTTATTATAACTGCTTCTCAGTAATGTTTTAACTTGGTCATTATTGTGGTTGATATTATATATCAGGAGTATCGGGGAGAAGGGACAAGCAGAACATCATCAGTAGAGTACGTGCAGGAAAAAGGCATTCTCAGTTGTAAGCAATATTGTTTGGAAAGAGATGAAGAAGTGAATCTGATTTCGACCAAGAAATAGATAGAGAGGATGTGGCACGTATATGCAATAGAATATTATTCAGCCATAAAAAAGAACAAAATAAAGCTATTTGGAGCAACATGGGTAGACCTAGAGATTGTCATATTGAGTGAAGTCAATCAGACAAAGACAAATATTATATGATATTGCTTACATGTGGGATCTAAAAAAATGGTACAAAAGAAATTATTTAAAAGACAGAAATAGAGTCACAGACGTGGAAAACAAACTTATAGTTATCAAGGAGGAAAGGAGAGAGGAGGAGGATAAATTGAGAGATTGGAGGGGACATATACCCACTAGTATATATAAAATCAATAGCTGAACAGAACCTAGTGTATAGCACTGGGAACTGTATTCAACACTATGTAATGACCTCTATGGGAATAGAATCTGAAAAGTGTGAATATATGTGTAATGGACTCACTTTGCTATACAGCAGAAACTAATACAGTACTGTAAATCAACTATACTCCAATAAAATTTAATTTTAAAAAGAAAATAAATGAATCAGATTGAGTATGAGTAAGTGTTGTCATGTCCTATATAAGAGAGATACAATATGGCCAGCAGCGTAACTGGGGACATAGTGTCCTTATCTGCACAGAGCATTGAAGGAATGGTTGCTAAATATGAAAGAAATTGGGGAAATGAAAACATTGGAGAGGAAGTTAATTGTGTCTTTGACTTGATGGGTAGAATCCAGACGGTCTAACTGTTGCCAGTGAAGTTAAGGTTTTTTCTTCATCAAGAAAGAATTCAGATAATGCAGAGAGGATGGAATCTGGGTCTCCCACACTGCAGGCAGATTCTTTACAATCTGAACCACCCGGGAAGTCTGGGAAAGTAAAGTTAGAATTTATTTAAGCAAAGATACACTCTCAGAAGGTTTTCCAGGTGGTACAGTATAAAGAATCTGCCTGCCAATGCCGGAGACAGGAGACATGGATTCAACCCTTGTGTCAGGAAGATTCCCTGGAGGAAGAACTGGAAACCCACTCCAATATTCTTGCCTGGAGAATCTCATGGACAAATGAGTCTGGCAGGCTACAGTCCATAAGGTTTCAGAGAGTTGGACAGGACTGAAGTGACTAAGCATGCATGTACACTCTCTGGAGAGTGGGCAGACAGGTAAGGAGCTGCTGCCCAGACAAGCGGGTTATGAGGAGCGTACAAATGAAGGGGTGGAATATTCACTTGAGAAGGAAGAGTTTGGGAGTCATCTTCCCTGATTTTCTTCCTAGCTCCATTTTTCTGAGGGGAGGAGAGATTTTGGCCTTATTAAGCCTAGATCAGAAGTGTCATGACATCAGTGCATGATAAGTACTTTTAATCTGCAAGGCTGATCTTACTATAATGAGAGCTCAGTGAGCAAAAGGTTACGTTGGGACACAGGAGATTCCCACCTTTCACCACCTTTCTTTGTCTGGCTCTGTTACTGTTCAGTTGCTCAGTCTTGTCTCTTTGCGACCCTTTGAGACCAACCTGCATCTTGACACTAGTTATGTTCCAGCAGGTAGGTAATAGGTATGAGCAGAGAAGTGGGGATAGGGGGGCCAGGTGGCAGGAAATCACACATCTTATAAAGAGTGGGGGTCCATATGCAGACAAAAGAAAGTGGGGACCTTCCGACTGACAGGAGAACACACACCTTGGGTGATAAGGATTCAAGTAGCAGCCGAAGTAGTCTTCCCTGTTGGCTCAGACAGTGAAGAATCTGCCTGCAATGCGGGAAACCCGGATTTGATTCCTGGGATTGGAAGATCCCCTGGAGAAGGGAATAAAACCCACTCCAGTATTTTTGCCTGAAGGATTCCATGGTCAGAGAAGCCTGATGGACTATACAGTCCATGGGGTCTTAAAGAGTCAGACACGAGACTGGTGACTCATCTCTAAAATCCCTGAGCTCCTAGAAAAGTTTTGGCAAAGCATTTTTTTTTTTCATTTATTTTTATTAGTTGGAGGCTAATTACTTTACAATAGTGTAGTGGTTTTTGCCATACATTGACATGAATCAGCCATGGATTTACATGTGTTCCCCATCCTGAACTCCCCTCCCACCTCCCTCCCCATCCCATCTCTCTGGGTCTTCCAAAAGCCAGGTGAGGGAGCGGGGAAGCAGGGCGTGTGATCAGTTCTGTAGAATTCTCTGACGGGGTGAAGACAAGCAACTGGATGGAGTCACAGGGGTTAACATTATCAGTTCCCAGGCTCCAGAAGGCCTGCAGCTCTGTGCTCATCAGGCAGTAAACATCTCCATTTGAAGAGAAGTTTTTTACACCTGCAAAATAACTCAGGAAATGTGCATCAAATACCATTATCTAGGTACCCAGAGAGGCCCTAAAGCAAAGGATATGGGGTCTGTGCCCAGGAAGGCCCAGTGGGGTTGTGCTCACGTATAGAACTTCATATAGGCTGACCATTATTTATTTTTCCATTATATATTTTCATTATTTATGCTTCCCTGAATAGTCCCAGTACTTCCCAAGCACAGAGTAAGACTTTCTTCCATACTTTATGTCTGTATGTTGACCATGTGCCTTACTTTGACTGAGGGAATGTGAGTGAAAATAAAGTGTGCTTTTTTTTTTTTTTTTTTTTTAGAGCTCTGACAGCAAGTGTGAGGTTGGCTACATCCTCTTCCCATTCCCACTGGTGGGGAAAAGTGACAGCTTGTGAGACGCCTGCAGCTACCTGGGTCCCTGGCTGACCACAATGAGCAGCATCCCCTGCTGCCCATGTTGGAGAGGCTGCCCAAGTTAAAAGAGTCACTCGTTTGAGATTTGGAGGTCACATCCTAATGTAGCACATCTCAATGGGCTACAGGGTCCGCAAAATGTAGCCCATCTCAATTGGCCTAGGGTTCCACCTTTTATTGGGCTTCCCAGGTGGTTCAGTGGGAAAGGATCTGCCTGCCAATTCAGGGACACAGGTTCCATCCCTGGTTTGGGAAGATGCCCTGGAGGAGGAAATGGCAACCCACTCCAGTATTCTTACCTGGGAAATCCCATGGATAGAGGAGTCTGGAAGGCTATAGTCCATGGGGTCACAAAGAGTCAGACCCAACTTAGCAATTGAGCATACACACACCCTCCTCTTATGCAAGAATTTCTAGAAAGTGTGCACCACTAAAAAGAGACAGTAAATCAAAAATAAAGATCTGTGACCCCAAAACAGAAGACTCAACTGAAGAGCATGGTAGTGAATACCAGGTCAAGAGACCAAGTCATATTAAAAGGCTGGCATCCACGGTGAGGGAATTTCTTCAAAACAAAACAACACTGACAAATCATTTAAAATGTTAAAATATATGGACAGTAATTTCTAGGTGACTGACAATTATCTCAGAGTATTTAGTGAAAGTGTTAGTTGCTTAATCCTGTCTGACTCTTTGTGACCCCCACGGACTGTAGTTCACCAGGCTCCTCTGTCCATGGGATTCTTTAGGCAAGAATACTGTAATGGGTTGCCATTCCCTTCTCCAGAGGATCTTCCCAAGCCAAGGACCAAACCTAGGTCTCCTGCATTGCAGGCAGATTCTTTACCATACCTTAGCAACAGTTATATGTAAAAGAAAAATAAATAAATAAATAAAGCAAAGTTATTATTAATTAAAGGCAAAACAAAGTTATACCAAATGAAAACAATCATTCTAGACCACTTGTGCCAACATAGACTCTGGTATTCGGAAGGAAAGTAATGCAAAGTGGTAAAAGGATAATATAAAATAATGGAGCCAAATTTTATGTGAATAAAGAAAACACAGATGAGAATGCTTTTGTAAATGAGAGAAACCCTTTAGCAGATAGACAAAAAGCCAAAAGACATACAGTGTCTAAAACTGGTAATGTAAGAATAAATCATTAACATATAACCTAAAATAGAGGGATTAAAATAAAGAAGTGAAATCACTATTTCCAGGGAACAGGTTGGGTTTGGGCATGGGCATGTGAATTACAATAAAGAACTGATATTTTCCATATCCAGCTTCCCAGATGGCTCAGTGTTAAAGGATCTGCCTGCCAATGCAGGAGATACGAGTTCTATCCCTGGGTCGGGAAGATGCCCTGGAGGAGAGCATGGCAACCAACTCCAGTATTCTTGCCTGGGAAATCCCAGGGACAGAAAAACTTTGTGGGCTACAGTCCATAGGGTCACAAAGAGTTGAACTCAACTGAAGCAACTTAGCACACGCAAGCACATTTTTCAAATAATACTTTTAGTACTGTATGACTTTTTAAAGTTCAATGTACATATTATGCTAAAACTCTTAGTTTGACATTTAAATTGTTAGTCACATTTCTGCAATTTGTACAGACTGTAAACTTGTTGGCTGCAGAATTTTGGCATAACCAACAGCACATCTGGAAGTTACATTTCTCAATAAGCTAAAAATAGGACACAGGGCCAACCTGAGTGAGTAGCAATTCTCTAAGAAGGATGGATTAAAGTGTTCCTAAGACCACTGAAGTGTTTACAATTTAAACGACTTGAGACATCTCTTAATCTCCTGCTGTCCTAGAACTCTTGAGATTTCCCAAGTCCTGTGTGTCACGTGGGTGGAGGATTATCCACTCACAATTTCTTGGAAGAACATTATCAAAAGTCGTTTATAAGATATTTGAATTTTTGTAAAATGTCAGTGCAGACTTTCTAAATACCTGCCGCATGTCATCATAGTCGACCATAAACAATCAAAATTACATCTTAAACTCATTTCCCCCCTAGTGCTATATTTCTCTTGCCAGTTGAATTGTTTACCATGCCAGCTGTAGGGATGTCAATATTTGAAAGGTAAATATACATTTTATAAATGAACCTCTTGGAACTACTTCTAAAGGCTAACCAGGATTTATTCAGTTCCATAAATAAATTTCCGTTGTTTCCACATCAAGATTTCAGAAATTGCCTACAGACCTTAACGCATGCAATGTTTTTATGGGTGTTGAAAATGTTGTACAAATGTTGTACAAATGACAAGACCCATAAACCACTGTTTCAAGCATCATTCAAATGAATGGCAAGAATGGAGAGGAGGCAGTAACTACTCCAGATCAGGACAATAGTGGATCTTCCCTTTGAAACTATGACAGGGGTCAAGGGTGAATAACTGTGTTTGAAGCAGAGGGAATACAAAGGCATAGAGCAGTAGAAAGTGTTGCCCTTGGAATAATATTCACTTAACTGGGAGGGGTTCACTAAGGGCAGAGTAAATAACATATGAGGTGAAGAATCCCAGGGTAAAAGTTACACAAGGGACTGATATGTTTTGAACACCTATTGCCCAGTGTAATTTGTATATGACAATTCATTGAATTGGGACCAGACCATAATGCATTATTGGGAAAAGAAATCGACAAGAATTTTGAGAAGAGAAGTGATGCAATAAGATTTATTTCAGGAAAAATATATGCTGGAGCAATATAAGAAAAGAGTAACCATGTGGAATAGGGCTTCCCTGGTGGCTCAGTGGTAAAGAATCTGCTCGCCAGTGCAGGAGACACAGAAGATGCGAGTTTGGTCCCTGGGTCAGGAAGATCCTCTGGATTAAGAAAGGGCCACCCACTCCAGTATTCTTGCCTGAAAATTCCCATGGACAGAGGAACATGACAGGCTGCAGCCCAAGGGGTCGCAGAGTTGGACATGACTGAACACGCAGAGACATGCATGCGGAGTAACACGTGTCTCAAAGGGAAACAAAATTGCAAATCACTGCAGTTAATAATGAGGAGGCTCAGACGGTAAACAATCTGCCTGCAATGCAGGAGACCTGGGTTCCATCCCTGGGTTGGAAAGATCCCGTGGAGAAGGGAAGGGCTACCCACTCCAGTATTCTGGCCTGGAGAAACCCATGGACTGTAGTCCATGGGGTTGCAAAGAATCGGACATGACTGAATGTCTTTCACTTTCACAGCACAATCAGTTAAGGAAAGAATGACTATAAATATCATAGAGATAAAAAAAGAAGTAGATTGAAACCAAAATGCCTATGGTAAAAGTCAAAGATAACTACAGATGTATTTTTTGATAATTGAGTTAAATCTCCAAACAGCGAAGTATTTATCAAATATTTATGAAAATCACAGTTTTAATTTTGACTTTGAGAATAATTCCAGAGGCTGCATTTATTGCTTGTCACTGAGAGATTAGTACTTTGATATTCTAATCTTTAAGCATCCTTTTTTGTAAAAGAATATTTAAAGGTGATTTAAAATAAGAATTTCTAGTTAAAGAAAAATTTTATTTTATATGCAAATTGAGATGTATCTTTAATGATGTTGTGATGTAAGTTAATAGTGTTGTTGTGTTTCTCTATAATTTAAATTTTTAAGTCCTGTTTTCCTAAGGATGTAATGAGTATGATTAGTAAATAAATGTAGCAATATATATTATTATTTTTGTTCAAAAAATTGAATTTTAAAGATATCAAAATAATTGGAAATATGTAAAATATAAAAATTTAAAATATATATTTATCCATGTACATCTCTTTTCCTACACTTTTTTTTTTTCTTCATGAAAGTCTGTATTCATCTGGTATCTCTTCCTTCTGTCTGAAGAGCTACCTTCAATAAGTACAGGATTTTTTGTACTGCAGTCAGATCTGCTGGAGATGAATCCCTCAGGTTTTTTTTTTTTTTAAGTCTGAAAACGTCTTTTATTTTGTCCTCATTTTAAACTATTTTCTTCCTGCTGGATGTAGAAGTCTAAGATGAAAGATTTCATTTTCTTTCAGTGTGTTAAAGACTTTGCTCCCCTTTCTCTTTTTACTTGCATTGTTTTTGATGAGTAATCTGCTGACATTTATTTTTGTTTCTCAGTCCATTATGTGTCTTTTGACTTATGTTAAGATTTTATTTTTATCAGTGGTTTTGAAAAATCTTACTATTTTCCCCTTCAGTATAATTTTCTTCCTCTTTCTCTCTTTCTTCACTTCCTCCGTTTCCTCCTGCTTCTTCTTGTACCCAAGAATCACTGAACTGCTTGGCTCAAAGAGTTTATAATTTTAACTCAAATGAGGGAAACTTTCAGCTGTTATTTCTCCAGTTATTATTTTCCTCTTTCTCTTGGGTATGCCAATTATTTTTCATCACGCTTAATGAAGTTTTTCCATATTCACTGATTTTCTACTTCATATTTTTCTTTATGCCTTTTTACATGGGTTCCAGCTGTGATGTCTTCATTGTTTTCTTCTGCAATGTTAAATCTGCCGTTAATCCTATCCAGTTTATTTTTCATCCCAAACATTGAGATTTTAATTTCTAGAAGCTTGACTCAACTTTATTTTTATAATGAACATGTCTATATTTAACACCTGAGCATGTAGAATGCAGTAATAATACCTTTCCGTTTCCTTTGTTTTCTAATTCTAATATCTGTCATTTCCAGGACTGCTTCGACTGATTGATTTTTTTTTTTTTTCATTATCCTGGTCACATTTTCCTGTTTCTTTGCCTGTTTTTTAAAGTTTGATTGGTTGTCACATTTTACAAATTTTATTTTTTTGAATGCTATGTAAGTTTGTTGTTGTTTTTCAGTTGCTAAGTCAAGTCCTACTCTTTGCAAGTCCATGGACTATAGCACACCAGGCATCTCTGTCCCCCGCTGTCTCCCAGCGGTTTCTCAGATTCATATCCATTGAGTCAGTGATGCTATCTAACCATCTCATCCTCTGCTCCGCTCTTCTCCTTTTGCCTTCAATCTTTCCCAGCATCAGAGCCTTTTCTATAAGTCAGCTCTTCACATCAGATGGCCAAATATCAGAGCTTCAGCTTCAGCAGAAGTCCTTTCAAAGAATGTTCAGTTTTGATTTGCTTTACTATTGACTGGTTTGATCTCCTTGCACTCCAAGGTACTCTTAAGCTTCTTGTTCAGCACCACAATTTGAAAGCATCTTTTGTGCTCAGGCTTCTTTATGGTCCAACTCTCACATCTGTACATGACTACTAGAAAAATCATAGCTTTGACTAGACAAACATTTGTTAGCAAAGTGATATCACTGTTTTTTTAATACATTGTCTAGGTTTGTCATAGCTTTTCTTCCAAGGAGCAAGTGTCTTAATTTCATCACAGCAGTTACCATCCAAGGAGATATTAGAGTCCAAGAAAATAAAATCTGTCATTGCTTCCACTTTTTCCAATTCTATCTGCCATGAAGTGTTGGGAACAGATGTCATGATCTTAGTTTTGAACAAGCTTACATATATTGCAGAAGATCAATTTTCATTCTAATCCCAAAGAAGGACAATGCCAAAGAAAGTTCAAACTACTGCACAATTGCACTCATCTCACACATTAGCAAAGTAATGCTCAAAATTCTCCAAGACAGGCTTCAACAGTAGGTGAAATGTGAACTTCCAGATGTTCAAGCTGGAGGTAGAGGCACCAGAGATCAAATTGCCCACATCTGCTGGATCATAGAAAAAGCGAGAAAATTCCAGAAAAACACCTACTTCTGCTTTATTGACTATGCCAAAGCCTTTGACTGCATAGAATCCAACATATTTTGGAAAATTCTTCAAGAGATGGGAATACCAGACCCCCTGATCTGCCTCCTGAGAAATCTGTATTCAGGTCAAGAAGCAACAATTAGAACCAGACATGGACCAGCAGACTGGTTGCTAATTGAGAAAGGAGTATGTTAAGTCTGTATTTTGTCACCCTGCTTATTTAACGTATATGCAGAGTACATCATGTGAAATGCTGGGCTGGATGAAGCACAAGCTGGAATCAAGATTGCCAGGAGAAATATCAACAACCTCAGGTATACAGACAACACCCCCCTTATGGCAGAAATTGAAGAGGAATTAAAGAGCCTCTTGATGAAAGTGAAACAGGAGGGAGAAAAAGCTGGTTTAAAACTCAAGATTCAAAAAACTAAGATCATGTCATCTGGTCCCATCACTCCATGGCAAATAGATGGGGAAACAATGGAAACAGTGGGAAACTTTATTTTGGGGGGCTCCAAAATCACTGTAGATGGTAACTGCAGCCATGAAATTAAAAGACAATTGCTCCTTGGAAGAAAAGTTATGACCAACCTAGAAAGCATATAAAAAGCAGTGATATTACTTTACCAACAAAGGTCTGGCTAGTCAAAGGTATGGTTTTTCCAGTAGTCATGTATGGATGTGAGAGCTGGACTATAAAGAAAGCTGAGCTCTGAAGAATTGATGTTTTTGAACTGTGGTGTTGGAGAAGACTCTTGAGAATCCCTTGGACTGCAAGGAGATCCAACCAGTCAATTCTAAAGGAAATAAGTCCTGAATATTCACTGGAAGGACTGATGTTGAACCTGAAACACCAATACTTTGGTCACCTGATGCAAAGAACTGACTCATTGGAAAAGACCCTGATGCTGGGAAAGATTGATAGAAGGAACAAAAGGGGATGGCAGAGGATGAGATGGTTGATTGGCATCACTGACTCAATGGACATGAGTTTGAGCAAGCTCCAGGAGCTGGTGATGGACAAGGAAGCCTGGCATGCTGCAGTGCATGGGGTCACAAAAAGTCGGACATGACTGAGCAACTGAACTCAACTGACATATGTATATATATGTACAAATATATTGCTTTAACTTTTCTCTGAGATGAATTTAAGGCACTTGATCACTTCTTATCTTGTTTTTGTAAATTTTAGGTGAGAAGTGGATAATTTTTAGTGTAGGTCTTTATTATGCACCACCAAGCCCATAGTTTTCTCTAATGCTTTCAAAAGTTTCCTCACAGATGAATGTATCAGTCAGTAACCCAATGAATACTGATAAGAGTGGGAACTCTGCATATCTCAACAGTCCTCTGGTACTCTATTTTATCCAGCTGCTTTGGTCTTCCTGGAATCTCAGCTCAATTTCCTCAACTAAGAAGTCTGCATGACTCCATCTAGGTTATCCCTTCGGTGCTGCTAGTAAAGATCACATCAAGTGTGTGTGCATGCTCCTGTTGTGTCCAACTCTTTGCAACCCCATGGACTGTAGCCTGGCCATCTCTGTCTATGAAATTTTCTAGGCAAGAATACTAGAGTGGATTGCCATTTTCTATTCCAGGGGATCTTCTCAACTCAGAGATTGAACCTGCATCTCTGCATCTCCTGCATTGGTAGGCAGATTCTTTTACCACCATGCCAGCTGGGATGCCCCAAAGATCATATGAAAGAGAATCCATTTTAAGTAAATCTTATTTTTAAAGGGATAGTAATATTCTGTTTAAGTTTCTTTTTGCAAGCATAGTGGTCTCTATTGAGTGTTTTCTATTTAACACAGCTAGCTTATCTAGTGGGGATTTGGGATTTTGGCTGGTATTTGTGAGCTCTGGGAGCTGTTTGGGTTATGGTTGCTTCATAATTCTTGTTCAGGATTTGCTTAGCCTTCCCTTACAGGATTTCACTTTATGCATGCCAAAGGCTCAAGGCCAGACTGATGTAGATTATTGGAACTCTCGATTACTCGGTTTTATTTGGGTCCCTCCTCTGTCAGCCACTATGTAGATATTTCCACAGTCTAAGACTCTGGGGAAACATGGAACTCATTTTGTTAATTTTCCATATCTTAAGAATCCTAGCAGTGCACTGCCTCTTGTCTGATTTCAGAAAGAAAGTTTCTGATATTTTGTGTAATTTTGAGGGTGTTTAGAAGTGTGATTCTGAACCCTATTGCATACTCAGAACTGGAGGCAACATTTATCTGTTTATCATTTTTGTAAGATATACTGGTAGTACAATCATGCTATACTCAATCATAACTCTATGTATAGTCCTCATTATTCTGTTAGAGTTATCCATAATATTGCAAATTATCATATAAGGAGAAAACTGTTTTGTATTACATGCAGAAGAGTCCTTTCAACTCCTGATTACAAAAAGAAAAATTGTATATAATGAATCACAGAAGTAAATGATTGTTAAACACACACACACACACACACACACATAGATGAGTGCTTGGAACCAGTGTGTATAACCAAAAAACATATTTCTAATCATATATGATGAAATTATTAGTATATAAAATGTTTGATAGTCCCATGCCCTTTCTCTTGGTAAAAATATAAACAACTCATGTATATAACAAACACAAAGAACAATTATTAAAAGCAGCAAGGGAAAAACAACAAATAACACACAAAGGGATTCCCATAAGGATAACAGCTGACCTATCAATAGAAACCCTCCAGGCCAGAAGGGAATGGCAGGACGTACTGAAAGTAATGAAAGAGAATAACCTACAACCTAGATTACTGTACCCAGCAAGGATCTCATTCAGATATGAAGGAGAATTCAAAAGCTTTACAGACAAGAAAAAGCTGAGAGAATTCAGCACCACCAAACCAGCTCTTCAACAAATGCTAAAGGATCTTCTCTAGACAGGAAATGCAGAAAGGTTGTATAAACGTGAACCCAAAACAACAAAGTAAATGGCAATGGGACCACACCTATCAATAATTACCTTAAATGTAAATGGGTTGAATGCCCCAACCAAAAGACAAAGATTGGCTGAATGGATACAAAAACAAGACCCCTATATAGGCTGTCTACAAGAGACCCACCTCAAAACAAGAGACACATACAGACTAAAAGTGAAGGGCTGGAAAAAAATATTTCACGCAAACGGAGACCAAAAGAAAGCAGGAGTCGCAATACTCAGATAAAGTAGACTTTCAAATAAAGGATGTGAAAAGAGACAAAGAAGGACACTACGTAATGATCAAGAAGAAGATATAACAATTATAAATATATATGCCCCCAACATAGGAGCACCACAATATGTACGGCAAACGCTAACGAGTATGAAAGAGGAAATTAATAGTAACACAATAATAGTGGGAGACTTTAATACCCCACTCACAACTATGGATAGATCAACTAAACAGAAAATTAACAAGGAAACACAAATCTTAAATGATACAATGGACCAGCTAGACCTAATTGATATCTATAGGACATTTCACCCCAAAACAATCAACTTCACCTTTTTCTCAAGTGCACACGGAACCTTCTCCAGAATAGATCACATCCTGGGCCATAAATCTGGTCTTGGAAAATTCAAAAAAATTGAAATCATTCCAGTCATCTTTTCTGACCACAGTGCAGTAAGATTAGATCTCAATTACAGGAAAAAAATTGTTAAAAATTCAAACATATGGAAGCTAAATAACACGCTTCTGAAAAACCAACAAATCATAGAAGAAATCAAAAAAGAAATCAAAATATGTATAGAAATGAATGAAAATGAAAACACAACAACCCAAAACCTATGGGACACTGTAAAAGCAGTGCTAAGGGGAAGGTTCATAGCATTACAGGCTTACATCAAGAAACAAGAAAAAAACCAAATAAATAACCTAACTCTACACCTAAAGCAATTAGAGAAGGAAGAAATGAAGAACCCCAGAGTCAGCAGAAGGAAAGAAATCTTAAAAATCAGGGCAGAAATAAATGCAAAAGAAACTAAAGAGACCATAGCAAAAATCAACAAAGCTAAAAGCTGGTTTTTTGAAAAAATAAACAAAGTTGACAAACCATTAGCAAGACTCATTAAGAAACAAAGAGAGAAGAACCAAATTAACAAAATTAGAAATGAAAATGGAGAGATCACAACAGACAACACTGAAATACAAAGGATCATAAGAGACTACTACCAGCAGCTCTATGCCAATAAAATGGACAACTTGGATGAAATGGACAAATTCTTAGAAAAGTATAACTTTCCAAAACTGAACCAGGAAGAAATAGAAGATCTTAACAGACCCATCACAAGCAAGGAAATCAAAACTGTCATCAAAAATCTTCCAGCAAACAAAAGCCCAGGACCAGATGGCTTCACAGCTGAATTCTACCAAAAATTTAGAGAAGAGCTAACACCTATCTTACTCAAGCTCTTCCAGAAAATTGCAGATGAAGGTAAGCTTCCAAACTCATTCTATGAGGCCACCATCACCCTTATTCCAAAACCAGACAAAGATGCCACAAAAAAAGAAAACTACAGGCCAATATCACTGATGAACATAGATGCAAAAATCCTTAACAAAATTCTAGCAAACAGAATCCAACAACATATTAAAAAAATCATACACCATGACCAAGTGGGCTTTATCCCAGGAATGCAAGGATTCTTTAATATCCACAAATCAATCAATGTAATACACCACATTAACAAATTGAAAGATAAAAACCATATGATTATCTCAATAGATGCAGAGAAAGCCTTTGACAAAATTCAACACTCATTTATGATTAAAACTCTCCAAAAAGCAGGAATAGAAGGAACATACCTCAACATAATAAAAGCTATATATGACAAACCCACAGCAAGCATCACCCTCAATGGTGAAAAATTGAAAGCATTTCCCCTGAAATCAGGAACAAGACAAGGGTGCCCACTCTCACTACTACTATTCAACATAGTGTTGCAAGTTCTGGCCACGGCAATCAGAGCAGAAAAAGTAAAAGGAATCCAGATAGGAAAAAGAGAAGTAAAACTCTCACTGTTTGCAGATGACATGATCCTCTACATAGAAAACCCTAAAGACTCTTCCAGAAAATTACTAGAGCTAATCAATGAATATAGTAAAGTTGTAGGATATAAAATTAACACACAGAAATCCCTTGCATTCCTATATACTAACAATGAAAAAACAGAAACAGAAATTAAGGAAACAATACCATTCACCATTGCAACAAAAAGAATAAAATACTTAGGAGTACATCTACCTAAAGAAACAAAAGACCTATACGTAGAAAACTATAAAACACTGATGAAAGAAATCAAAGAGGACACAAACAGATGGAGAAACATACCGTGTTCATGGATTGGAAGAATCAATATTATCAAAATGGCTATTCTACCCAAAGCAATCTATAGATTCAATGCAATCCCTATCAAGCTACCAACGGTATTTTTCACAGAACTAGAACAAATAATTTCACAATTTGTATGGAAATACAAAAAACCTCAAATAGCCAAAGTAATCTTGAGAAAGAAGAATGGAACTGGAGGAGTCAACCTGCCTGACTTCAGACTCTACTACAAAGCCACAGTCATCAAGACAGTATGGTACTGGCACAAAGACAGAAATATAGATCAATGGAACAGAATAGAAAGCCCAGAGATAAATCCACAAACCTATGGACACCTTATCTTTGACAAAGGAGGCAAGGATATACAATGGAAAAAAGACAACCTCTTTAACAAGTGGTGCTGGGAAAAACTGGTCAACCACTTGTAAAAGAATGAAACTAGAACACTTTCTAACACCATACACAAAAATAAACTCAAAATGGATTAAAGATCTAAATGTAAGACCAGAAACTATAAAACTCCTAGAGGAGAACATAGGCAAAACACTCTCTGACATAAATCACAGCAAGATCCTCTATGACCCACCTCCCAGAATATTGGAAATAAAAGCAAAACTAAACAAATGGGACCTAATGAAACTTAAAAGCTTTTGCACTACAAAGGAAACTATAAGTAAGGTGAAAAGACAGCCCTCAAATTGGGAGAAAATAATAGCAAATGAAGAAACAGACAAAGGATTAATCTCAAAAATATACAAGCAACTCCTGCAGCTCAATTCCAGAAAAATAAATGACCCAATCAAAAAATGGGCCAAAGAACTAAACAGACATTTCTCCAAAGAAGACATACAGATGGCTAACAAACACATGAAAAGGTGCTCAGCATCACTCATTATTAGAGAAATGCAAATCAAAACCACAATGAGGTACCATGACACTCCAGTCAGGATGGCTGCTATCCAAAAGTCTACAAGCAATATATGCTGGAGAGGGTGTGGAGAAAAGGGAACCCTCTTACACTGTTGGTGGGAATGCAAACTAGTACAGCCGCTATGGAAAACAGTGTGGAGATTTCTTAAAAAACTGGAAATAGAACTGCCATATGACCCAGCAATACCACTTCTGGGCATACACACTGAGATCTGAAAGAGACACGTGCACCCCAATGTTCATCGCAGCACTGTTTATAATAGCCAGGACATGGAAGCAACCTAGATGCCCATCAGCAGATGAATGGATAAGGAAGCTGTGGTACATATACACCATGGAATATTACTCAGCCATTAAAAAGAATTCATTTGAATCAGTTCTAATGAGATGGATGAAACTGGAGCCCATTATACAGAGTGAAGTAAGCCAGAAAGATAAAGAACATTACAGCATACTAACACATATATATGGAATTTAGAAAGATGGTAACGATAACCCTATATGCAAAACAGAAAAAGAGACACAGAAATACAGAACAGACTTTTGAACTCTGTGGGAGAATGTGAGGGTGGGATGTTTCAAAAGAACAGCATGTATACTATCTATGGTGAAACAGATCACCAGCCCAGGTTGGATGCATGAGACAAGTGCTCAGGCCTGGTGTACTGGGAAGACCCAGAGGGATCGGGTGGAGAGGGAGATGGGAGGGGGGATCGGGATGGGGAATAAGTTTAACTCTATGGCTGATTCATATCAATGTGTGACAAAACCCACTGAAATGTTGTGAAGTAATTAGCCTCCAACTAATAATAAATAAATATATATATATATATAAACAACTCATGTAGAATCAAACATAAAAATTATTTTAGAAAAAATCATATCAAAGAAGATTTGAGGATTTTGAAGAAATTACATATCATATTTTCTATAGTGATATGACATTTATGTGGAAGAATCATTTTTAAAATTGAAATACCTGAAGGACTTAGGAGATTGTTTGTTATTATGTTACATCATTTGCTAGACAAATTGTAAACCAGAAAATAAAGTAAACTTTTGTAGTAAAGAAGTATTCAGGTTATTAAAAAAAAATTAGTGTTTGTTTTGTGAAATTTAATTTTGTTAAAAATGCTAAAATAACCAACAAAGAAAATAAGCGCAGGAATTGACTAGTGGATAGAATAAAAATATTTTGAAAGATAAGAAGCTCTAAAAATGAAAAGTACTTTCTGTAAGAGGAAACATTCTTAAGAGTAAAATATATACCCCTAAAATAAAATTTCCAGGAATAAAATGTAAGTAAATCTAGAGGAAAATAAAGCTTTGTGGATTTCCAGCAATTGTGATTATCAGAAAACATCACTGAAATACAAAGAATGATATATCAAAACTATAATAATAATTCAAAAATATGTAAAAATGAAGTGATTTAATATCTGAGAGGGAATATGAATTAATTTCTGGATCCATGAAAGCCAAACACCCCATTTCTCTATCCCAGTATTGACCACCTACCTTGATACAATCCCAAGCGTCAATGTCTCAGAATTGGCAAAATCCCTAGGAAAATCATTCAAGCTCTCTGTGGTTCTCCCCACTCCAGCATCATAGTCTCTTGGTCTTTTGTGGTTAATTTTGTGAAATATTTGATTGGATGATAATTTTATATAAACATTTATTGACAGACAAAATTATAAAGAAAAACAAAACTCATATCACAAGTATACTGATATAAGAATATTTTTGCAAAATCATAATAACCATGCAATCATCACTGAAATGAATAACAATAGCAACAGTAAATAATTTTTGGATCTTCTTTTTCCTTTTGTCCTTCTTTAGCTCTTTTCAGGGAAGTAAAATTTCTTCAAATAAAGAGAAATGTAATGTATACATTGGTATCTATATAGGAGCTAGAGGCTTCCCTGATGGCTCAGAGAGTAAAGAATCTGCCCTGCAATGTGGGAGACATGGGTTCGATCTCTGGGTCAAGATCACCTGGAGAAGGGAATGGCAACCCACTCCAGTATTCTGGCCTGGAGAATTCCATGGACAGAGGCCACAGTCCATGGAGTCACAAAGAGTCACACGACTGAGCAACTAACGCTAACCCGTAAAAGAGCTAGTCTGATGACCAGTCACCAGATACAGTTTTGTGCCACCTATTAGAGAGACTACTGGTTTGATGCTATGATTATAACACAAACCCACTGTTCTATATTGTGTGTGCATGTGTGAACTATCGCTCAGCTGTGTCTGATTCTTTACAACCTCTCTGGAGTGTAGCCTGCAAGGCTCCTCGGTCCCTGGAATTTTCCAGTTTAGAATACTGGAGTGGGTTGTCATTCCCTTCTCCAGGAAATCTTTCCCACCTAGGGATCAGACCCACGTCTCCTGAATCTCTTATGTTGATAGGTAGATTCTTTACCACTTCGGATTCAATAACTATATATATATATATATACAGAATAACATGTCACACTTTGAACTCCTGGTTGCATAAGCATATTTTAAAACTATAAAAATAATCATAGAAAAGTTACTCTTTGAATTTCACAATACTGTGTAGGGGGAATATTTTAGAAAACTCATAATTTTTATAAACATAAATCTGTCTGAAAATCAAGGATTAATATTAATGATAAAAATTTTCAGATTTGAGTGCATTATCATTCAAAATTTGCAGGAAGATACACTAAAAATATTCTTCACTCTCTGAGCACCAGGGAAGCCCCATACTAAAAACATTATAAAAATATTTTACTGCAAACTTGACTAGAAAATCCAAAAAGCTATGTGGACTGCCTGATGTGAAGCTCTGGGAAAGTAAAAGCTATTTATGCGAACCTTGGCTACTGTTGCTGTTTGAATTGTGCCTGAACAAAAGCCAGGCACTTTAGAATTTTATATCAGGAAATGAAACTCACACAACTCAGTTGTCACAGGTGTGTACTCCTCGCTTTCTGCCAAAGTTCCCTGTATTTATGAATTTTAAACTGCACTGTTCTATTGTTTCATTTCAGCAAGTGAGAATGTTTTTGAGCAGGAGAGTGATCACCAAATTGGTTTCCCCATTATTTAGTGAAAACATTCACCTAAAATGAACTACTGTGTGTTTCATATTATTTTTATTTGTTAAATGAAATAAGTGAATACACAGTATAGTTTTTTTGCATTATTAAATATTCTGAATTGAATTTTTACGGTGCTAGAAATGCTCTGTATCTTGAAATGAGTTGCCTATTTAAGAATTTTTTTTGCTTTAAGAATATTATACCTCAGTGAAATATGAAATTTCCAAACATAAATGTGGTAAGTTATAAAATATTTTATTTAGCCTTTACATCTTTACTTACATTCTGTCTTTTCACTTTTGTGTCATATTGCTGTTGTATTTCTTACTACCTTTCTCCTATGCTATTTCATTTTGCAGAAGGTTGACACTTTCCTCTGAATTCTCTACCTTTTGGTCAGGCCCAGCCAGGTTGATTCTTTCCATAACTAGAGAGAAAACTGGCCAATGATGGTGACCTCTCCAATAGCTGCTTGTTCAGGTCCCTCATGTAGCTTTTCCCTTTATGGCCTGAGTTTCCACTGGGCAGACCCACTGTGACTCCTTCTCTGCTGAGCAACTCCAAATGTCATATCTGGTTTCATCCACTACTCCGTTTTCCTGTTTAATTCCATCTTACTGTTAATAATATCAAGGTTGTCTCATGAATATGACCTTTTAACTTTTCTATTAGTTTTATAACCCATTGTCACATTAAATTCCATTGATTAAGATATATGGCATGGATTTTGTTTTCTTGAATGGACACTGCTTTGCAAAAACTGAAAAATGTTAAAATAAAAAATTTAAACTTTATACTCAGTTACTCTTTGAGTGTACATTATAAGGTAGGTTTGAGGTTTTTTAGGTTGTTTTTTTTTCTATATGATAAACAATTGCTTCTGTAACATTTATTTGAAAGTCCATCTAAATATCCTCATAGGATGCCATTACAATAATGTGATTATTTACAGTCTCAAGTCTGTTTGTTTAATGTCTCTTCTTTGGCCTTTTTTCTATGCTTTAATTTCTACTATATCCTTTATGTTGTATAACATATTGCATTTTTATACCTCTTTAAAACAGATATCCCACAAAATATGCATTGATTTTTATTTACTCTTTACTTTTCTATGTGAATTTTGGGGACAGCATGTCAAGTTTTGTGTGAAATTCTGCTGCTATAGCAAAACATTAAAGATTAACTTGGAGAAGACTGATAAATCCTTTATATACTTTATCTCCATATCCTTAGCCATTGTATACATCTATATTTATTCAAGAATCCTACAAAATTTAAAATGATCTCTTACTCAGTGAATACATCACATAAATATGTACATGGATTCATCTATACTGCCTTTATTCTCTGGTATTATGAGAAGATTATACACTCATTTGTAATTCAGATTTGTATATGAGTTATAGATTTCTTAAGCATTGATCTAGAATGTAGTAATCATAGTACAAATTGCTAGTTGACTTATATCATGTCTAACTTTTTCAGTGTACAATTGCATTATCACTAAATAAAAAGATGTTATTTCTTTTCAGTCTCAATAATTTTATTTTATTTCTTTATGTTATGGCATTGAATTAATCCAAATGTACTGTGCTGAACTGAAGCAATCACAAACAGCGTAACTTGTTTTGCTCTTGACCTAACTGGGAAATTTCTCTAGAGGAAAAAGCTAGTTTTAATTTTCTGATATATATATATTTTATCAGTTTAAACAGTTCAACTCTCTTTCTACCTTTCTAGGAAGTCATTTTTTGCTGCCATTTGTGAATTGAAGTTTAATTTAATTATTTTTATTTGCTACTTTATTCAAGATAAATAGTATCCTTTAATCTTAAATATAATTTTATTTGTCTATAAGATCATTATTTTACTTTATTTCATATATTTTATTATATTTAAGGTTTTAAAACATGCAACCATTTAAAACAATAAAGCAAATTTAAAATCTATAATTATCCATGCATATATTGCATTTTATTTTCACCTAAAGCCAAATTTCACCGTCAGAAACCAAATTCAAAAATTCATGTATCACTTTAAAAGTAATCTGTGTAATTACCTTAATTAATTGAATTAATATGCATATACCTATGCATACAGAAACATGCACACTCCTTAGATCACAAGTTTTTGCAGTCTTTCTTTGTGCGTGTGTGTGTGTTTGTGTAATTCTTGATGAAATAGAGCTGTGGATAAAATTTTAATGAGGATGCTAGTTTTTAACTCTCAGTTTTTCAGGTACTGAAATAAATCTGCATTTGTCAGTACTGTATACTAGCTTAGCTGAGTAAGAATATGTAGCATGGTAGAGTTTCCCTTTATCACTTTGAAGATATAATTTTATTGTATGTTGTGTTGTCTCTGACACTCCCAGTCAATTACCAACCTAATTGCAATTTTTTAATAATCTGGTATTTTTCTTCGATATCTTTAACTAACATCTTTAAACTTAATGTTCTGTCATTTTATTTTTTCATTGAGATATGGATTTTCTAAAATTTTATTTTGTATTCAGAACTCATTTTATCCCTAGGATTCACGATTTTTCTTCACACCTGAATAATTCTCAGCAATTATCCTTTCAAATTTAACTGCTTCGCTCTTTCCCCTTGTGTCTCATTTTAGGAATCTTATTATATGCTTTCTCAAGCTATTAAATGAGTCTTTCATTTAACTTAATATGTTTATATATTTTAAAAATTTTGACATCTGAGCTGTGTTCCTAGAGAAGTCACAGAAGAATTTTAACACTCTCTTATATTTTTCCACACTAGAGTTTTTTGTGTATATCAGTATTTTCATTTATTGAAATAAATATATTTTAAATTATGTCATCTATCTTATCCTTTTCCTATCTACTGTTTTTTTAAATTTCTACCTATATGTTTTCCATTTTATTATTTTTTATTTAATAATATCTCTCATTTTTTGACATATTTGAAACATATGCCCTAATTTTCTGTTTGATTGTCTTGACCACTTCTTTTGTATTGAGAATTTTGTTTACAGACTTATTTTTATGTGACTGTCTAAGCTCTTGTGAGTGATTCAGCTCCCTTCATTCTATAATTGCACTAAAGTGCAGTCAGTCTTTAAGTCAACAGACAGCCAACCTCTGATCCCAAATGCAGTCAATCAAAAAGTAAACCCTTGAATGTACAGCTATCTCCTGCTTTTTGAAAGTTTTCTTTATACCACTTCACTTTTACAAAAGACCTACATTAATATCTATGCTTAACTAGCCAAAAGAAATCCAAAGAAGATTTTCAATTTTACTAAAACTAGTCAAAAAGCAAAAATGTCCAGAAGGCATTTGTTTTGCAGCAAACTATTATAGTAGAGTGCACCCCACGCAGCAAAAGTGGCACCTCCAAGTTCCTTCCCTGGGAACTACACTCAACATCCCAGAATCAAGATGCCATAGCTTTGAACTGTGTATGTGAGCATCTGTGTTTTACCTAGGTTTATTTTGTGCATCCATCAGCAAGATGTGTCCTAAGGTAATTGCTTCTTCAGTTCATGCCATTTCAGGATTTCTCTACTTTTGGTTAGTGAGGGAAACCTGTACCTAAAATATTCCAGAAGGACATTGGGTAGCAAAAGATAGTTTGGGGTGCCAAAAGTCAATGTCATTGTCAAGGTTAAAGACAAAAATGTATAAGCAAAGTCTAGTATAATATTTAGAAATCCACAAATGAGTATAACTGTGAAAACTAAATTAAATTTGGTATTTCTGATTATTTATTTTAGCAAAAGGTTATAGTTATGCAATAGTGCTAAACATTTTAACTATGCACATTTAGTGGAGAGTATTTTTCAAGTCATTTCTTGTTTTGATTCATGTGTTTATTGTTTAAATATGTTGTGTGTGAGTGCTAGAGAGGATGTTATTATATATGATGGATGGTGCCACTTTAGGAAAGTCAGAAAAGTTATTGAGTTGCTACATTTTACATTCTATTTGATGGACTTAAACAGATGATCTATGCAAAGCCTGGTATATACTTAAAGGGGAAAAGGAGACTAACAGCAAGAAATATCTTGTGTCAGCAGAAGGACATGGAAATCATTGGAGAGGAGCCAATTGCATGAAAATGGTGATGCAACTTTAACTCTGTCTAAAGTTCCCCACTCATGAGGTCAGGGGCGGCTGCCGAGAAGAGCTACCGCACGCCCAGGTCAGGGGCTCCGCCGGAGAGAATCTACCCCACCTCCAAGGAGCTGCTGCTGCGCAGGCACAGGAGGGCCTAGAGGAGCTTCTCCACGTTCAAGGTCAGGAGGGGCGGCCGTGAGAAGATACCCCTCGTCCAAGGTAAGGAGCAGCAGCTGCGCTTTGCTGGAGCAGCTGTGAAGAGATACCCCACATACAAGGTAAGAGAAACCCAAGTGAGACAGTAGGTGTTGTGAGAGGGCATCAGAGGGCAGACAAATAAAACCATAATCACAGAAAACTAGCCAATCTGATCACAGGACCACAGCCTTCTCTAACTCAATGAAACTAAGTCATGCCGTGTGGGGCCACCCAAGACAGTCCGGTCATGGTGGAGAGGTCTGACAGAATGTGGTCCACTGGAGAAGGGAATGGCAAACCACTTCAGGATTCTTGCCTTGAGAACCCAATGAACAGTATGAAAAGGCAAAATGATAGGATACTGAAAGAGGAACTCCCCAGGTCGGTAGGTGCCCAATGTGATATTGGAGATCACTGGAGAAATAACTCCAGAAAGAATGAAGAGATGGAGCCAAAGCAAAAACAACACCAAACTGTGGATGTAACTGGTGATAGAAGCAACGTCTGATGCAGTAAAGAGCAATATTGTATAGGAACCTGGAATGCTAGGTCCATGAATCAAGGCAAATTAGAAGTGGTCAAACAGGAGATGGCAAGAGTGAATGTTGACATTCTAGGAATCAGCGAACTAAAATGGACTGGAATGGGTGAATTTAACTCAGATGACCATTATATCTACTACTGTGGGCAGGAATCCCTTAGAAGAAATGGAGTAGCCATCATGGTCAACAAAAGAGTCCGAAATGCAGTACTTGGATGCAATCTCAAAAATGACAGAATGATCTCTGTTCATTTCTGGGGCAATGGTTTCCAAGGCAAACCATTCAATACCACGGTAATCCAAGCCTATGCCCCAACCAATAACACTGAAGAAGCTGAAGTTGAACGGTTCTATGAAGACCTACAAGACCTTTTAGAACTAACACCCAAAAAAGATGTCCTTCTCATTATAGGGGACTGGAATGCAAAAGTAGGAAGTCAAGAAACACCTAGAGTAACAGGCAAATTTGGCCTTGGAGTACGGAATGAAGCAGGGCAAAGGCTAAGAAAGTTTTGTCAAGAGAATGCACTGGTCATAGCAAACACCCTCTTCCAACAACACAAGGGAAGACTCTACACATGGACATCACCAGATGATCAACACTGAAATCAGATTGATTATATTCTTTGCAGCCAAAGATGGAGACGCTCTATAAAGTCAGCAAAAACAAGACCTGGAGCTGACTGTGGCTCAGATCATGAACTTCTTATTGCCAAATTCAGACTTAAACTGAAGAAAGTAGGGATAAACACTAGACCATTCAGGTATGACCTAAATCAAATCCCTTATGACTATACAGTGGAAGTGAGAAATAGCTTTAAGGGACTAGATCTGATAGACAGAGAGCCTGATGAACTATAGACAGAGGTTCATGACATTGTACAGGAGATAGGGATCAAGACCATCCCCATGGAAAAGAAATGCAAAAAGGCAAAATGGTTGTCTGAGGAGGCCTTACAAATATCTGTGAAATGAAGAGAAGCAAAAAGCAAAGGGGAAAAGGAAAGATATTCCCATTTGAATGCAGAATTCCAAAGAATAGCAAGGAGAGATAAGAAAGCCTTCCTCAGTGATCAATGCAAAGAAATAGAGGAAAACAACAGAATGGGAAAGACTAGAGATCTCTTCAAGAAAATTAGAGACACCAAGGGAACATTTCATGCAAAGATGGGCTCAATAAAGGACAAAAATGGTATGGACCTAACAGAAGCAGAAGATATTAAGAAGAGGTGGCAAGAATACACAGAAGATCTGTACAAAAAAGATCTTCATGACCCAGAAAATCACGATGGTGTGATCACTCACCTAGAGCCAGACATCCTGGAATGTGAAGGCAAGTGGGCCTTAGAAAGCATCACTACATACAAAGCTAGTGGAGGTGATGGAATTCCAGTTGAACTATTTCAAATCCTGAAAGATGATGCTGTGAAAGTGCTGCACTCAGTATGTCAGCAAATTTGGAAAACTCAGCAGTGGTCACAGGACTGGAAAATGTCAGTTTTCATTCCAATCCCTAAGAAAGACAATCCCAAAGAATGCTCAAACTACCGTACAATTGCACTCATTTCACACGCTAGTAAAGTAATGCTCAAAATTCTCCAAGCGAGGCTTCAGCAATATGTAAACTGAGAACTTCCAGATGTTCAAGCTGGTTTTAGAAAAGGCTGAGGAACCGGAGATCAAATAGCCAATATCTGCTGGATCATTGAAAAGCAAGAGAGTTTCAGAAAAACATCTATTTCTGCTTTATTGATTACGCCAAAGCCTTCGACTCTGTGGATCACAATAAACTGTGGAAAATTCTGAAAGAGATTGGAATATTCAGACCACCTGAACCTGCCTCTTGAGAAACCTGTATGCAGGTCAGGAAGCAACAGAACTGGACATGGAACAACAGACTGGTTCCAAATAGGAAAAGGTGTATGTCAAGGCTGTATAATGTCACCCTGGTTGTTTAACTTATATGCAGAGTGCATCATGAGAAACGTTGGGCTGGAAGAAGCACAAGCTGGAATCAAGATTTCCGGGAGAAATATCAATAACCTCAGATAAGCAGATGACACCGTCCGTATGGCAGAAAGTGAAGAGGAACTAAAAAGCCTCTTGATGAAAGTGAAAGAGGAGAGTGAAAAAGTTGGCTTAAAGGTTAACATTCAGAAAACTAAGATCATGGCATCTGGTCCCATCACCTCATGGGAAATAGATGGGGAGACAGTGAAAACAGTGTCAGACTTTATTTTGGGAGGCTCCAAAATCACTACTGATGGTGACTGCAGCCAAGAAATTAAAAGAGGCTTACTCCTTGGAAGGAAAGTTATGAGCAACCTAGGTAGCATATTAAAAAGCAGAGACATTACTTTGCCAACAAAGGTCTGTCTGGTCAAGGCTATGGTTTTTCCAGTGGTCATGTATGGATGTGAGAGTTGGACTGTAAAGAAAGCTGAGCGCCGAAAAATTGATGCTTTTGAACTGTGGTGTTGGAGAAGACTCTTGGGAGTCCCTTGGACTGCAAGGAGATCCAACCAGTCCATCCTGAAGGAGATTAGTCCTGGATGTTCACTGGAAGGACTGATGCTGAAGCTGAAACTCCAGTACTTTGGCCACCTCATGCGAAGAGTTGACTCATTGGAAAAGACCCTGATGCTGGGAGGGATTGGGGGCAGGAGGAGAAGGGGATGACAGAGGATGAGATGGCTGGATGGCATCACAGACTCAATGGGCATGAGTTTGAGTAAACTCCGGGAGTTTGTAATGGACTGGGAGGCCTGGTGTGCTGTGATTCATGGGGTCATAAAGAGTTGGACATGACTGAGCGACTGAACTGAACTGAAAGTTCTTAGTTACCTAGAAAATTGCTAACAATGAACTGAAAATCCAGGACACAATATCTATACACGGATAATGGAAACATATAGAAACAACACACCAACAAAACAAATAGCTTTAGAAGAAAATTCTGACTCTTCAAAGGTTAGATAAATGAGTTCATTGAACAGGCATCACTTTATGTGTGCTTTGTCACTCAGTCATATCCAACTCTTTCCAACCCCATGGACTGTAGCCTGCCAGGCTCCTCTGTCCACGGGGATTCTCCAGACAAGAATACTGGAGTGAGTTGCCATGGTCTCCTCCAGGGGATCTTTCCAACTCTGGGATCGAAACCCTGGTCTCCTGCATTGCAGGTGGATTTTGTACCATCTCAGCCACAAGGGAAGCCCAAGAATACTGGAGTAGGTAGCCGATCCCTTCTCCAGGGGATCTTCCCCACCCATGGGTTGAAACAGGATCTCCTGCATTGCAAGCAGATTCTTTACCAGTTGAGCTACCTCCCCAAAGCCATTAAGTTATAGAAGTTGCTTATTAATGAATTTTAATGGGACATAAACACTATTTAGTAAAGTTGTTATTGAACTTCTTTGTTTTGCATTCATTTGTTTCTAGGTATATACTCTGAATTTCAATCAGAGTAAATCAATAAAATTGATGGGAAAAATGGCAATATTCGTGCTATTAATAAAGATAAACTAAAATGAATTTTGAAAGGCACTCAGTATTAAAATGAAAAGGAAGAAGTTGATATCAGAAAATATAAAATAAACTCCCAAATTTATGCAGTATAAAAAGTTTAAAATATTATGTAGGACAGTTTTATTCCACTATCAGTAGGCAAAAATCACAAAATAGCAAGGAAGATTAATTTGAAAGCACTGCCAAAACTAAAAGTATAGGGAAATACAATGTAATTATAATTAATTATTTATTTTGCGATTAGATAACAGTGGCTTGTGTTTAAAAGCGTTTACTGTAGATTGCAATACCCTTTTGCCTGAACATAATTTCCTTAGAAATATTGATTTCCCTTGTTCATATATGGAAGTAATCTAGGTAAGTGACCTTTCTATCCAGGAATAAAAAAAGTAAACCATTTAACCTCTCAGCCTAGGATTAACAGAAAGTAGTACTGAGGCAAAGGCTTGTTTATAATTCCTTTTATTGAAGAATTTGATCCCAAAAGATTAAGGAGAGTTTTGAGAAGGGAAGAAAAGCTATGACCAACTTAGGCAGCATATTAAATAACAGAGACATTACTTAGCCAACAAAGGTCGGTCTAGTCAAAGTTATGGTTTTTCCAGTAGTCATGTATGGATGTGAGAGTTGGACCATAAAGAAAGCTGAGTACCGAAGAATTATGCTTTTTTTTTTTTTTTTAGAATTATGCTTTTGAACTGTGGTATTGGAGAAGACTCTTGAGAATCCCTTGGGTAGCAAGGAGATCCAACCAGTCCATCCTAAAGGAAGTCAGTCCTGAATATTCATTGGAAGGACTGATGCTGAAGCTGAAACTCCAATACTTTAGCCACCTGATATGAAGAACTGACTCATCAGAAAGTTTCGATTGTTTCCCCATCTATTTGCCATGAGGTGATGGGACCACATGCCATGATCTTCGTTTTCTGAATGTTAAGCCAACTTTTTCACTCTCTTCTTTCACTTTCATAAAGAGGCTCTTTAGTTCCTCTTCCTTTTCTGCTATTAAAGTGGTACCATCTGCGTATCTGAGGTCATAGTGCTGAATAAGTTTTCTCATAAGCTTGTATTACAGTGATAGTAGAGAAGTCTTTAAAATAGGAGGCAAAGTGCAACACTGTCTTGTATCAAAGTACTGTCAATATCCACTTGTGTGAGGATGGAAGGAAGCTATGCAAAACTAGTCATTGCAGGGGTGCCTAGATTAAGAGAGAAAAGTGAGTCCAATTATTTAGGAGTGATGGAGAAAAAATGTCCATTGCACGTGGACACCAGCCATACTCTGGGCATAAAATTGTGGATAAATTTAGGCTAATTTCAGCTTACTGGATGAGTGTTTGCTCTCAGTTTTACAAATTTATCTCTCAGTCTTCAAGTGTTATTGTTTTAGACCTAAATATATTAATAGTAAGTCTCCAAGTACATACTTGGATTTCAGAAGAATCTCTACCTAGAACCTTACTACTCAGAGTATGGTCCATGAACCAACAGCATTGGTACATAGGTGCTTATAAGAAGTGTAGAATTTGGGGCCCATTCCCAGACCTAATAAATCAGTATCCAGGTGGGATCACGGTTAACTTTGTGATGAAATTTCATTTTATCACAAAGAGATTTAAATTGAGAGCTAAATAAATGAAAACAGACCCAAAACTAAAAACATTTATCTTTGAATTAATTCATTTTTACTGAAGAAATTATTAAAAAATACTAAAAATCATTCAATTTGTGATTGGCCATGATATGTTAACATTCATTTGTACAAAATGTTAAGGAATTTTGAAAATATATTCCAACTTTATAATTCTATTCATAATGTAAATCATGAATATGGTAATCATGAACATATAAAACATATTAAAAACATATATCTTGGCAAACATAATTTTGGATTTTTGAAGTATGAAAAACCTTTTTAGATATCATTTGGTATTGTTGTTGTTCAGTCACTAAGTCCTGTCCAACTCTTTGTGACCCCTTGGACTGCAGTGAACCAGGCTTCCTTGTCCTTCACTATCTCCCTGTGTTTGTTCAAACTCATGTCCATGGAGTAAGGGATGTAATCTAACCATCTCATCCTCCGTCACCCACTTCTCGGCTTGCCCTTAATTTTTCCCAGCATCTAGGTCTTTTGTAATGAGTTGGCTCTTCACATCAGGTGGCCAAAGTACTGGAGCTCTAGCTTCAGCATCAGTCCTTCCAATGAATATTCAGGGTTGATTTCCTTTAGGATTGACTGGTTTGATCTCGCAGGCCGAGGAACTCTCAAGAGTCCTTTCCAGCACCATAATTTGAAAGCATCAATTCTTTGGTGCTCAGCCTATAATATTGGGAACACAGGTAAATTTTCAAGATAGTGGAATAGGAAGTCCCAGCACTCATATCTCACAGAGATATTAATTTAATAATGAAACATGGACTAAAATATCTTTGTGGGAGGTCTAGTTGCTAGTTAAGAAGTTGCAGTACCCAGACAATCACAGCAAGGAGTCTCCTTGAAATGGGAGAAAAAGAGAGGGGTTGAATATTTGTCCAATTACCCTGACCACAAAAAATGAACAAAAGGAAACATTAATTCCTTCCCAATCAATAATTACCTTATATATAAATGGATCAAGCTTCCCATCAAAAGATACAGAGTAGCTGAATAAAACAAGATCCAACTTTATGGCTGCTGAAAGAAAACCACTGCAGCTTTAGTATTAGTTCATGCTTATTTTTAGTACATGCTTAGAGTGAAATTATTGGGTATATGTGTAGATTCAACTTTTCTGGTTATAGTTCAACTGTTTTCCAGTCTAAGATATGGGAGAAAGTTTTAATTTCTCTGAATTATTCTTTCCTTCCCATCCAAGTAATGAGCAAAGCATGCCATTTTAAACTCAAGAATACATTCTGAATCCATCTGTTTGCCTTATTCCATTCCCACGGCCACTATTCTAATCCATACCATCATATTTCCTCATCTACCTTAGCAATGACTTCTTAGCTTTAATTTCCTTCCATTCACTTATTCTTGTTAACCACACAAGAGCAAGGGCAATTAGATTGTGCTACTATGATCATGGTTTCCTCAAAATAGTCAGAGGCAAATGTTACCCTTTTGTATATCTCACAAAGCCCAGCTTCAAGTCTGATTCTGCCCATCTCCAAGCAGCCCCTGAAGCTAAGTGTATCTCTGCTCATCGTCTCCCTGCCCCACCTTCTGGACCAGACCTGACTCCTTACACTCCTGAAGCCTCTCAGCACACCTGTGGGCTCTAACGTCCCTTTGTCTGCTTTCTTGGGTCATAAACTATTCACCCATCCTTCTGGCCCTATGGTATCTTCAAGGGTGCTCAAAAGAGGAAAACATCGAATAAAAATAGGAAAAAAAAAGAAAAGTTTGGGGGAATCAAAGTTTTGCCTATTAAATCTAGAAGGTGTTTTTAATACTTGAAAGCATGACTCTTTTCATATATAAATATACACCCTTTTCTGGACAACAGCTCGATACCCTAATTTGTAGGAAGAGTTTTTAGACATATTGTAATTTTTTAGGTTTTTTGGATCCTCATTTCTTCCTGTTGGAGTCTCTATGACTCGTAATACTTTGACTCCAGAATAAGACACCAATGATTCAACTTTCTATAATGAGAAGCTACAAAAGCTAGATAAATCCACAGCACAAGATATCATAATCTTAAAATAAAAGAATCTTTGCCCTTTGACCAAAACGCAAAGCCTTTTAGGCTATTCATTAAACAGCCTCTAACAGGTCTTCATGGTGCAACTGTGAATATGTACTGGTTTTGCCTTGAAGGCTTTAAAAATAGCTTTCGCTCAGACATGTATATTTGCTTTTCTTCAAGAACTTTGGGGATCATTAAATCTCTTAATTCACAAAGAACTGCCCAAGAAAAGATATCTTATTTATATTGGACTCCTGTTGCATCCTTTTGAGAAGGTTAACAAATATCAAATTGTGATTACTACATTTCAGGGGAATCACTCCAGGAAGGATTCACTCCAGGTGAATTATCAATTTAGTTTATCAATTAAGTTATCAATTTAATTTTATTTCCAAAGAAATTACTGTATCTTTGAGTTCAAATAAATTAATCATATAATTTAATATGGCTATAAAAAACTCAGCATTTAAAATCCCAACCTAGAAAAGGGTAGTATTTATTTTCATAAAGAACCTATATGCATCTGTGCGGTTCTCAGTTGCTCAGTAGTGTCTGACTCTGTGACTCCATGGACTGCATTCCCCCAGGCTCCTCTGTCCATGGAATTCTCCAGGCAAGGATACTGGAGTGGGCTGCCATGCCCTTCTCCAGGGGTTCTCCCCAACCTAGGAACCGAAACCAGTTCTCCTGCACTGCTGGCAGATTCTTTACTGCTTGATCCACCAGGGATGTATATCCATCTACATATAATTATTTAAAGAAAATTAATAAAAGCTAAACATTTTACACATGAAATAAATTCCTTTCATTTCATGATCTATTGAGGGTTGCTAGTAAGGTCATGCTTAAAATCTTGCATGCTAGGCTTTAGCATTTCCAGATGTCCAAGGTGGATTTAGAAAAGGAAGAGGAACCAGAGATCAAATTGCCAACATTCAGTGGATCATAGAGAAAGCTAGGGAATTCCAGTAAAGCATCAATCTTTGCTTCGTTGACTATGGCAAAGCTTTTGACTGGGTGGATCATAATAAACTGTGGAAAGCTCTTAAAGAGTTGGGAATATAAGACCATCTTACCTATTTTCTGAGAAACCTGTATGCAGGGCAAGAAGTAACAGTTAGAATCCTGTATGGAACAACTGATTGGTTCAAGCTTGAGAGAGGAGTATGACAGGGCTGTCTGCTGTCACCCTGTTCCTTTAATATGTATGCTGAGCGCCACATGAGAAATGCCCGACTGGATGAGTAACAAGCTGGAATCAAGATAGGCAGGAGAAGCATCAGCAACCTCAGATATGCAGATGATATCACTCTAATGGCAGAAATCAAAGAGGAACTAAAGTGCCTCTTCATGAGGGTGAAGGCAGAGAGTGAAAGAGACAGACTAAGACTAAATATTAAAAAAAAATAACTAATATTGTGTCTTAGTTTTGTCTTCCCTGATAGTTCAGTTGGTAAAGAATCTGTCTACAATGCAGGAGACCCCAGTTCCATTTCTGGGTCAGGAAGATCCTCTGGAGAAGGGATAAGCTACCCACTCCAGTATTATTAAGTTACCCACTCCAGTGTTTGACTTCACTTGTGGCCCAGCTGGTAAATAATCCGCCTGCAATGCAGGAGACCTGGGTTCAATCCCTGGGTTGGGAAGATCCCCTGGAGAAGGGAAAGGCTACCCACTCCAGTATTCTGGCCTGGAGAATTTCATGGACTGTATAGTCCATTGGGTCGCAAAGAATCAGACACAACTGAGCAACTTTCACTCATTAAGATTGAGTCATCCAACCCCGCCACTTCATGGCAAATCAAAGGGGAAAAGGTGGAGGTAGTGACAGATTTCCTCTTCTTGGACTCCAAAACCACTGAAGACAGTGAGAGCTGGACCATAAAGAAGGCAGAGCACTGAAGAATTGATGCCTTTGAACTATGGTGCTGGAGAAGACTCCTGATAGCCCCTTAGATGACAAGGAGATCAAAGCAGTCAATCTCAAGGAAAATCAACCCTGAATCTTGTTGGAAGGACTGATGCTGAAGCTGAAACTCCAGTTTTTTGCTCATCTGATGTGAACAGCTGACTCATTGGGAAAGTCCCTGATCTTGGGAAGGATTGAGGTCAGAAGGGAAAGAGGGCATCAGAGGATAAGATGGCTAGGTGGCATCACCAATGCAATGGACATGAACTTGGGCAAACTTCGGGAGATGGTGAGGGATGGAGAGGCCTGGTTTGCTCCACCCCAAGGGTTCACAAGGTGTCAGAAACAACTGGGCTACTGAACAACAATAGAAAAATAAAATTTTAGAAACACTCTAAGAAAAAAGTTTGCTAACGCAATGTAATGTGTGCATGCATGCTAAGTCACTTCAGTCATGTCCAACTATTTGTGATCCCATGGACTGTAGCCTGCCAGGCTCCTTTGTTCATAGGATTCTCCAGGCAGGAATACTAGAGTGGGTTGCCTGGCCCTCCTCCAGGGGATCTTGCTGACCCAAGGATAGAACAAAGTCTCCTATGACTCCTGCATTGTAGGTAGATTCTTTACCACTGAGAGACCAGGGAAGCCCCTCAATGTAATGTTTGCCCCCAAATGTAATTGTTAATACAAATAAATGATAATAAGTGAATTGGATTACTTGACCTTAAGTAATTTAATACGTTTGTAAAATCATTTTTATTATTTTAATATTACTGCAAACTTATTGTAAGCAATCTTTGAAATAAAACCAATTTCTCATCTTTTTTGTGTGCAAATGAAGTTATGCTTTAACTGAAATGTTGTTGCTCTACAATATTATATAAGCCAATTCCTCACCTTCCCAATTTAATGAGATCAAATTGGTAGGAGGCATCTAGTCACTCTGCATGCTGTAATTATTTTTATCAATATTTTAGGCAAATACAATTTAAGCTGTGTCATTCAAATTAAAACCTATGACACTGATCATGAGAAGTCTCTCTTTTTTTTTTTTTTTTACCTCAACAGCTTGCTTTTCTTTTTTTTCCCCCTATAAATTAGTGCTTCTAGTACCTAAGAAAAATGTGACCAAACCTAGTTGTCTCCATGAAAATATACTACTTGTTGGATGAACAATAAGCTATAAGGGACTTCCTTGGCAATCCAGTGGTCAAGCATCTACCTTCCAATGCAGGGAATGAAGGCTCTATCCCTGGTCAGAGAACTAAGACCCCATATGTCAAGGGGCAACTAAGTCCTTTCACCACAGCTTCTGAGCCCAGATGTTCTTGGAGCCCACACCACAATTGCAGAGAAGATCCTGTGTGCCACAACTAAGACCTGACACAGCCAGACCTAAAAACAATTAAATAAAAATATTAAACAAAGTGTAAAGCATGGAATTCTCAGGCATCTCCATATAAAACTGTTCTAACCCCTCTCTCTACACACTCATGCTGCTGTCATATACCTGTATCAAAACTAAGATCATCTTTTCAATTAAGGTGGTGATGAAGATCCTAGCAGTATATTGGCTACATTGGTTCCAATAATAAAGAGGGTGAAATGATTTGATCCTATTGCCATTGGTGTCTGGTTAGTTAATGATGGATCAATGGATTGAATCTAAGGGTCTAAGCCAATGAGTGTACTGAGAGAGAAAGAGTTAATGAATTTATAACTTTATTTCTTTAATTTTGAAACACAGCACCCCACTTTTCTAAATATACTAATAAGAGTTTTTCTCAAGCTTTTCTCTTTTGAGTATTTCCTATCTATCTTTTATCACAGTTCCTCTGTTCTTCATATTTAGTCTTTTGAAGACCTAATGCATTCCTGGTCTAGTTATCATTTGGAGAAGTCATGGGTAAATTGCTAACTGTAACTTCATATAGTCTGATAAAAATATTTCATCCAGATAGGCTTCAAGATTGGAAAAACAAACAAAAATACAAGGAACATATGTGTCACTTAAAGATGGAAACTTGGAATTGAAAGCAGTATCTAGATAGTCCTTCTCCCTATTTGATTTTCCACAGTTATTCTCATACCCAGCCTGGTGTTGGTGGTAATGCAGTTAACACTTTTTACATATTTACCTGGCAGAGAGGGAATTTAAGTTGCATAGTTCATATAGGATATTTCTAAATAGAATTTAAAGAGGCATATTGAGGAGAGTCCTTGGAGGATTGCAATCTGCAGTTTACACCTAAGTGATGTAATGACAACCACCTTCACAAACCAACTGAATTTAGAGATGAACATTTGGAACGTATTCCCAGGGTGTTAACTGTGTATAAAGACAAAAAACTGGTAAAGGGCAAATAAAGCTTTTGTGTATGTTAAGATTCACAAGAGTGAAAAAGAAAAACAACAGTAAACAATTCTCTGACAAAATTAGAGGACGTGGATTGGAACTCTGATGAATACAAAGCTTGGGAGAATTGATGCTTTTGAACTGTGGTGCTGAAGACTCTTGAGAGTCCCTTGCATGGCAAGGAGATCAAACCAGTCAATCCTAAAGGAAAACAGCCCTGAATATTCATTGGAAGGACTGATGCTGAAGCTGAAGCTCCAATCCTTTGGCCACCAGATGCAGAAAGATAACTCATTGGAAAAATATCATGATGCTGGGAAAAATTGAAGGCAGAAGGAGAAGGAGATGGCAGAGGACAGAACAGTTGGATGGCATCACCGACTCAATGGGCATGAGTTTGATCAAGCTCTGGGAGATGGTGAAGGACAGGGAAGCCTGGCGTGCTGCAGTCCATGGGGTTGCAAAGAGTCAGACACGACTGACGGACTGAACGGCAACATGGCCATTGAGATCCTTTTCCAAGGAAACAGGTGAAGGAGTGTGGTGGGGATTAGAGAATGAGGCTAGGAGTTTTGTGCAAAACTTTTTGAGGAAAAAACAAAGAGGATGCCATTTTATATAACATTCTTACAAAATATTACTTAATAATATAATGTTTTGAATTTCCCACTAGGAAAGCAGTGTTGGATATGCATACCTGAACATGTCACTTGAATTTGTCTACACCTCCTTCTCTTTGGTATTTATCAAGAAGATAACATGCTAGAATATAAACCATGCAGATTTTCATTTTATTGCAAGCACCCTGTTTCTCTTTAACATGGCTATATGAAAATGTGCTCCAATCAAAATGTGTGAATTTTCCTAATGTGCCCACACAAATTACATTTTTATGCAAATATACAATTCCTTGATGAGTCAGAACATTTTTCTAAACAGGGATTCATTTTCAGTTTCATGTTAATAATTTTTCAGTAATGTAAACTCACTTGTTTGACTTGATCTAATTAATCAATCAGAATGATTTCATTGAACTGTTTTGGTAATTGATTCTTCAAGTCTATTATACCTATTTGAACCATCTATCCTTTAAGATTTACATATGAAATTGTCCTTTGTTACAAGGACAGTTTAATGCAATGAAGCTTGTTGTTTCCCATTTAATCCCTCTTGAACCCAAAGATGGCATGGGGGAGTTGGAACAAACCAGTGATCCAAGCTGTAAGCAGAGGATTATGTGAATATTGCTATGTGAGAGAAGTACTGAAAATCAGTGAATAAAATAATGAGTTAATCAATATATTGTTCTAGACAAAATCTCTCCATATTGAAAACGTGTGCAGTTATATAGTTACATATAAGCATTATCACTATATTTCTACCACACACCATGCACAAAGAATGTATTCCTGATGGATAAAAAGATCTAAATATAAAGATCAAATTTTTAGAGTGAATAAAAGATAATCTAGTTATTCTAGTGCAATAGAATAAAAACAAAAATTATAAACAACCCAAATCACTGAAATTGAAAATCATGATAGATTCATATCAAACAAATGCTTTTTAAAATTGTGTATTACAAAACAATGCTATTCAGAGTTAAAAGTATGTGAGAGTATATAAATACATATTTGCAAGCTTATAAGGAACAAGTTTTGGTATTTCAGGGCATACAAGTACATTAGGAAATTACTTTAGATACATAAGTAAATTTAGGCAACATGATAAAAGAGAAATGAGCAGTTAAATAAAAAGAAAGGGAACCTTATTACTACAAGAAGCATAGGAAAAGATGTTCACCCTCAGTTGTAATGGAGCAAAAGGAAAATACATTTTTTTTCCACAACTTCTATTGATTCTTTTAAAATTCACATTAGTTGTTTTTATTTTCATGTTTTCTTTGCTTATTTGAAAATGAAAAAGGAAGTGACATTTACTCACTGACAAACATGTCATCAATTACAATCACTTTGAGTATTATTTTCACACCATCCAGTACAATAGAATACATATTTTCCAAGACCAACAATTTCAGTTCCAGAACCATATCACTAGAATAAATAATTGTTGAATGCTTTCTACATATCTGTTTTAATAGAGAAAATATATAAATCATATAACTCATCTTCAAAAGGGGATATTAAATCATACAGTGCAGTAGGAAAAGTAATACCACATGACACATAAAGCAGATGAGAATATAGAAAATAATTATAAATCAATAAGTAAACAGTGGAAACAGTGGCAGACTTTATTTTTGGGGGGCTCCAAAATCACTGCAGATGGTGATTGCAGCCATGAAATTAAAAGATGCTTACTCCTTGGAAGGAAAGCTATGACCAACCTAGACAGCATATTAAAAAGCAGAGACATTACTTTGCCAACAAAGGTCCATCTAGTCAAAGCTATAGTGTTTCCATTAGTCATGGATGGATGTGAGAGTTGGACTATAAGGACGGCTGAGTGCTGAAGAATTGCTGCATTTGAACTGTGGTGTTGGAGAAGACTCTTGAGAATCCCTTGGACTGCAAGGAGATCCAAGCAGTCAATCTTAAAGGAAATCAATCTTGAATATTCATTAGAAGGACTGATGCTGAAGCTGAATCTCCAATACTTTGGCCACCTAATGCGAAGAGCCAACTCACTGGAAAAGGCCCTGATGCTGAGAAAGACTAAAGGCAGGAGGAGAAGCGGACAACAGAGGATGAGATGATTGGGTGGCATGAGTTTGAGCAAGCTCCAGGGGATGGTGAAGGACAAGGAAGCATGGTGTGCTGCAGTCCATGGGGTCACAAAGAGTCAGACACAACTGTGTAACTGAACAACAATAATAACAAATATTCATTGCAATAGTGAATGTTCATTTACAATAATCAGAAGATAGAAGCAATCCATCAGCAAAGGACTAAATTAAAATGATGTAGTGCATACATACAATGGAATATTACACAGCCATAAAAAGAATGAAATAATGCCATTTTCAGGGACATGGATAAACCTAGAGGTTGTCATACTGAGTGAACTGAATCAGACACAGAGAGACAAATAATCATATGATGTCACTAGTATATGGAATCTAAAAAAAGAGTACAACTGAACTTATTTACAAAATAGAAGCAGAATCACAGATGTAAAAAATAAACTTATGGTTACCAGAAGATAAGGGGACAGGGAGAGATAAATTGGGAGACTGGGATTGATGTATACACACTACTGTATATAAAATAAACCAATAAGAACTTACCATATAGTACAGGGGAATCCACTGAAGGATCTTTGGTGACCTAAATAGGAAAGGAATATTTACAAAGAGCAGATATATGTATATGTGTATCTAGTTCACTTTGTTGTATACCTGAGACTATCATTGTAAATCAACCGCACTACAATAAAAATTTTTAAATGCATATATATATACACATATATATGTATGTATAATTTTAAATTTAAATTGCTGGTGCATTAAAGCATGTGGATAATTTAATATATATTCTCTTAGACATTAGCCACTTATTTTAAATGTTTATACTTGAAATATAGTTCTTTTCAAATATAATAACCTCTCATTGACCAGAGCAAAACAAAAACAGATAGACATCCTGTTAACTATTAACAAAACAAATAACATTTTTGAATTACACACAAAAATGAAGATTGATGAAATTTAATATACATTTAAATTGTACACATAAACTGAGAAAGTAGGAAATGTATGTGAATAAATAATACAGCAGTAGGTGGTTCAAATACATAAAAACATTCCATGTGTCATTGAATATTCTTTCACTTATTTAATATTATTTTCACAATGTAGTATGTATCATATTCTAGGTAATTAATTACTAGATGTATTTAACTGAAAAATGAATACAAATTTTCCTTCATGTAATTTGATGAAGTTACTGTATTTCTCTTTCTAAAACTTGAGATAACGGGCTTAAAATTATTTGCAACACTATAACTGAAATGAAAATCACAAAGAATGAAAAGGATATAAAAAAATGAGCAAATATTGTATTTCCCACATTCTATTTAATATTTATAATGTCACAAACATTAAAAAACACAACACAAAGAAAAATTGTTCACATTTTCTTAATTAGATATTGGCAATTTAAAAATAAGGGTTAATCAGCATTCCAAATGATACAGACAACAAAATAGTATGCTGATTTTAAAATAATTTTGCATTGTATATAGATATTGGTGAGAGTGAACAAGGCTTTGAATTAATTTTTTTTCCAAAATACTACAGTTAACAGGCTTATTCCCTGCTTAGAAAAAGATCCAATTGTAATTAACATATTGCATTATAAATATAAAAGATTGTTAAAAAGATAAAGTTGTAGCAAATAAACTGTGCACACTGCTAATGTGTATCCTGCTTTAATATTTATATCAAGGATGCAGAATATTTTATATAGAAGTGATTTATATTATAGATTGAAATAATAGTTTTCTTAATATTTTTCTGAAATTGATTTTATCATCATGTTCTGATTAAAGTGGATTTCTGAAGTGATTCTATCATTTTGATGGTCTAAATGAACCTTTTTGAGTAACTTACTCTAAAGCTGAAAGCTATAGTGACATAATATCTGACCAGAATCACTTACCATGCATCTACTTGAAGACAAATACTGTGTCTGGATCATTCTCAAATTTATGCAAAGAATTCTCTTATTTGTAGTTTAGTCATTCCTTTGAAATCTCCCATTATTCATGATGAAGAGTTGCTATTTGGTGAAAGTTTCATTTAGATTTTAAGTGAACTGAGGCCCCACAAACTGAAAAAAAATTTAAAAAATAAAAATTATCATTCATTTCTTTTTAAATTAAAAATAACAAATTATATATAAATACTAGCTTAAACTAGTTGAGAATAAAAGTGATTACATCAGGGTTAAAGCTCACATTCTTTCCTTTGAAATGCTAACAGACATAGAGTCCTTAGTGGAACATGTGTTTCAAAGATTTTTGTTATTATTGCAAAGATTATAAATCAGCATTTGGAGAGTCAAGGATTTACTCTAACTGTGAAATGTGGAAGGTAGGCTGTGTTATATGTCAACAGATTTTCAGATGAAAAATAGTTATTAAAATAATGTGTACCTGAATTAAAACGTGTTGCATATAATCTATGAAAGGTCAGTTTGATTTGAGTCACTTGCCTGTTACCGTTGCTGACATTGTTATTCACTCTCTAAGTTATGTCTGACTGTTTGCAACTCCAGGGACTGTAGCACTTCTGTCCTCCACTGTCTCCTGGAATTTGCCCAAATTCATGTCCATTGAGTTGGTGATGCTACCTAACCATCTCATCCTCTGCCACCCCTTTCTCCTTTTGCCTTTAATCTTTCCCAATATCAGGATATTTTTCAAAGAGTCAGCTCTTCGCATCACATGGCCAAAGTAGTGGAGCTTCAGCTTTAGCAGCAGAACTTCCCATGAAGATCCAGGATTGATTTCCTATGACAAACCTAGACAGCATTTTAAAAGCAGAGACATCACTTTGCTGAAAAAGGTTCACATAGCCAAACCTAAGTTTCCGTTGTTGTTGTTTAAGTTGTCAAGCATGGATGTGAGAGTTGACCATAAAAAAGGCTGAGTACTGAAGAAATGATGCTTTTGAATTGTGGTGCTGAAGAAGACTCTTGAGAACCCCTTGGCCTGCAAGGTTATCAATCCAGTCAATCCTAAAGGAAATCAAATTTGGAAATTTTGCCAGCAAATTAGGACAACTCAGCAGTGGCCAAAGGACTGGAAAATGTTAATTTTCATTCCAATCCCAAAGAGAGGCAATGCCAAAGAATGGTCAAACTACTGCAAAATTGCACTCATCTCACACGCTAACAAAGTAATGCTCAAATTTCTCCAAGCGAGGCTTCAATAGTATGTGAACCAAGAACTTCCAGATGTTCAAGCTGAATTTAGAAAAGGCAGAGGAACCAGAGATCAAATTGCCAACATTCATTGGATCATAGAAAAAGCAAGATAATCCCAGAAAATCATCACTTCAGCTTCATTGACTACACTAAAGCTTTTGACTGTGTTCAGTTCAGTTCAGTTGCTCAGTCGTATCCAACTCATTGTGACCCCATGGACTGCAGAACGCCAGGCTTTCCTGTCCATCACAAACTCCTGAGCTTACTCAAACTAATGTCCACTGAATCAGTGATGTCATCCAACCATCTCATCCTCTGTCATCCCCTTCTCCTCCTGCTTTCAACTTTTCCCAGCATCAGGGTCTTTTCCAATGAGTCAGTTCTTTGCATCAGGTGGCCAAAGTATTGAAGCTTCAACTTCAGCATCAGTCCTTCCAATGAATATTGAGGACTGATTTACTTTAGGATGAACTGGTTTGATTCCTTGCAGTGTAAGGGAGTCTCAAGGGTCTTCTCCAATACCACAGTTCAAAAGCATCAATTCTTCAGCATTTAGCTTTCTTTATGGTCCAACTCTCGCAACCATACATAACTATGGAAAAACCATAGCTCTGACTAGACGGGCTTTTGTTGGTAAAGTAATGTCTCTGCTTTTTATTATGCTGTCTAGGTTTGTCCTAGTTTTCTTCCAAGGAGCAAGTGTCTTTTAATTTCAAGGCTGCAATCACCATCTACAGTGATTTTGGAGCCCAAGAAAAGAAATTCTGTAACTGTTTTAATTGTTTCCCCATCAACTTGCCATGAAGTGATTGGCCTAAATGTCATGATCTTCATTTTTTGAATATTGAGTTTTAAGCCAGCTTTTCCACTCTCCTCTTTCATTTTCATCAAGAGGCTCTTTAGTTTCTCTTTGCTTTCTGCCATAAGGTTGGTGTCATCTGCATATCTGAGATTATTGATATTTCTCCCAGCAATCTTGATTCTAGCTTGTGCCCGGCATTTCCCATGATGCACTCTGCACAGAAGTTAAATAAGCAGGGTGACAATATATAGTTCTAGTTCTAACTGTTGTTTCTTGATCTGTATACATATTTCTCAGGAGGCAGGTAAGGTGGTCTGGTATTCCTATCTCTTTAAGAATTTTCCACAGTTTATTATGATCCACACAGTCAAAGGCTTTTAGGCTATGCGTTTGAGCAAGCTCTGGGAGATGGGGAAGGACAGCGAGGCCAGGGGTGCCGCAGTCCATGGGGTCCTGAAGTGCCGAACATGACTGAGCCACTGAGCAACATAAGGCTATGTAATTTCCTTTTAAGTCTCCATGCCTGCTTTGCATATCAGTTTTGGTTTGTAGGGATGTGGCTGGACCTAGAGTTGATCATACAGAGTGAAAGAAGCCAGGAAGAGAAAAAAAATATATAGTAATGTACATTTGTGGAATCTAGAAAAAATTGTACAGATGAACCTAGCTGCAGAACAGAAATAGAATAGAGATTCAGAGTTACAAGAACAGACATGTGGACATGGGGGGGAAGGGGGACGCGTGGCGGGGAGGGAGCATGCCATGAAGTGGAAGATTAGGATTAACATATATACACAACCATGCATAAAATAGATAATGGGAAACTGCTGTATAGCCCAGGGAGCTCAGCTCGATGCTCCGTGGTGACCTAGAGGGTGGTCTAGGGGCGGGGGTGGAGAGAAGTCTGAGAGGGAGAGAACATATGCATACATCTAGCCGATTCACTTCAATGTGGAGAAGAAACTAACATCTTAATTGTAAAGCAATTATACTCCAATAAAAATAAACAAAAATATAAATAAAAAACAAACAAAAATATAAGTAAGGAGACTTTTACATAGTAAGTATATATTTTTATATCTTTAATGGGGCTCTGAAAATCATTCTATATTTCTTACAACTCTGAGTCTTTTTATATTTCCTAATAAAAGCTCTTTTGAAATTTTTTACATATTATTTACCTATTTTTTTCTTTGTATTTTTACTGTTGTTAATAATTTTGCTAAGCTTGACAGAACTTTCATTTCAGACTTAGTACCATTCTTTTCCTGGGCTTTTTTTGTGTGTGCCTCAAATGGTAAAGAATCCACCTGCGATGCGGGAAGCCTATGTTCGATCCCTGGCTTGGGAAGATCCACTGGAGAAAGGCATGGCAACCCACTCCAGTATTCTTTCCTGGAGAATCCCACGGACAAAGGAACCTGGCGGTCTACAGTCCATGTGGTTGCAAACTGTCAGACATGACTGAGCAACTAAACACAGCACCATTCTTTCCCTAGAGAAATCTAGATTAAAATACACATACACACATGCATACGCACCAACTGTTATTTTCTAGTTCAGAATTAGGGTAAAGAAGCTGCAAAATTCCATGCAAAAAACGTTCTCCCAAATCCATATTAAAGCATTCTCCTAATGTTTCCATAAGACTGCGAATTTGCAAATGATTTAAACAAAGATACACTCTCCTATTTAGCAATTAAAGCCTAACTTTCCTGGGGGGAGAAATTTATGGATGGGTCTTATTTTTCTGTGCTTTATCTTTCATATTTATGATTCTGGTAAATTCTTCTATTTAACTATCACTTTTTATAGCTCTTTTTCTTAACTCAGAATTTTATTTGTTTTCCCATATTTTTAAAATCATAGTCTATTAAGATATATATTATATTGACAATTTCTCAAAATAAAGAAAATTAGAATTGTGACCATTTATGTCCTTTTAGGCATCGTGTTCAGTTTCCAAGTGAAGAAAATGGACCCATTAAGGTTAAGGACCCACTCTTCAATTTTTCCCTTCAGGTTCTCCTCTAATGTCTTTTAACAGTCTCAGCTATTGAATTACTACACTGCCTATCATAACCTGTGTGGTTTTATAGATAATAAGACTTCACCTCACTTTCAACTTAATTCCTGAAAAATTATATTCTAGTGTCCTTCTATCAGGTATTGTCAAATAGAGAATCATTTTCTGTGCATTTGAATATTTCACTCTGGGTACAATAGTCTACTGATGATTTTCAGTTTGATATATGACATTATTATTGTCCACTTCGTTATGCTGCCTTTGTTATAGGTGTTAAAGATAAACTCTGTCATTTAAAAATGTTTTAAGCATATGAACAATACAGCATACTGAATTATAATTTTATTATGATATTTTGAAAGATATATGAGGTTCTGGTAATTCTTAAATTGGTATATGATAATCTACATAAAAATCTTGGCATAATTTTGTTGAATTCTACATGGAATTTACATTCACTTTTCTCTTACTTTTGTGAGGCAACCTACTATGTGTGATGTACTGCCCAGAGAAATCACTCTTAGTTTTTTGACATCTCTTTTTTATTTATGAGTTCTTGGTTTACTTTTCATTGTGTCTGAAAGATTCTTGTAAGCAATAGTTTCTCCTCTTCAGTAAAACTTTTCCATGTGAGTTGTTTTCCTTTCCAGACCATTAGACATATAAAAGCTGTCTTATCTAATAAAAATTTTAGTCTCCTATGAAAGTTGCTCTCTAGAAAAGCTGACTATAAGAGAAACACTGAAGTCTATTTAGATTAAACATACTCCAGTTAGTAAGAATCTAGGATGCATTCAATTTTTATACAATTAACTCCTTGTCTTGAAAGAGAGAGAGAAGCATAAAGCATATTGTTGTAGGGGGAGAAGAAGAAGGAAAATGGAGGAGGAGGAGAAAGAGGAAGAGAAGCAAAGAAAGGAAGAAAGAAAAGACATGATGATGACTGTAGAAGAGAGGGCCTGAAAACCTATAGGAATTAAAAAATGGCCCTCTCTCAGCAATTCTCTGTATATGAATTTTTGAAAAGGAAATACTAAGAACTGCTTACAAATATTTAAATATAAGTGATTCTTTATTGAAATGTTATCTGTAATACTATAAAATTTGAAATACATTAAACGACTAACAAGAATAATTAATAAACGTACTATGTTGGCTACATATTTTAGGGAAGTTTTTTAAAAATTCATAACATAATTCCCAAAAAGACAGCTCAGTTCAGTTCAGTCACTCAGTCATATCTGACTCTTTGTGACCCCATGAACCGCAGCACGCCAGGCCTCCCTGTCCATCACCAACTCCCAGAGACCACCCAAACCCATGTCCATTGAGTTGGTGATGCCATCCAACCATCTCATCCTCTGTCGTCCCCTTCTCCTCCTGCCCTCAGTCTTTCCCAGCATCAGAGTCTTTTCAGATGAGTTAACTCTTCTCATCAGGTGGCCAAAGTATTGGAGTTTCAGCTTTAACATCAGTCCTTCCAATGAACACTCAGGCTGATCTCCTTTAGGATGGACTGGTTGGATCTCCTTGCAGTTCAAGGGAGTCTCAAGAGTCTTCAAAAGCATCAATTCTTTGGTGCTTAGCTTTCTTTACAGTACAACTCTCACATCCATACATGACTACTGGAAAAACCATAGCCCTGACTAGATGGACCTTTGTTGGCAAAGTAATGTCTCTGTTTTTTTAATGTGCTGTCTAGGTTGGCCATATTTTCCTTCCAAGGAGTAAGCGCCTTTTAATTTCATGGCTACAATCACCATCTGCAGTCATTTTGGCGCCCCAAAAAATAAAATCAGCCACTGTTTCCACTGTTTCCCCATCTATTTGCCATGAAGTGATGGGACCGGATGCCATGATCTTACTTTTCTAAATGTTGAGCTTTAAGCCAATTTTTTCACTCTCCTTTTTCACTTTCATCAAGAGGCTCTTTAGTTCTTCTTCACTTTCTGCCATAAGGGTGGTGTCATCTGCATATCTGAGGTTATTGATATTTCTCCCAGCAATCTTGATTCTAGCTTGTGCTTCCTCCAGCCTGGTGTTTCTCATGATGTACTCTGCATAGAAGTTAAATAAGCAGGGTGACAATATACAGCCTTGATGTACTCCTTTTCCTATTTGGAACCTAGAAAAGCAAGTAAATACGAAATAAGTCTATGAATTAATATGGCTTTTTTCCCAAATAAATATGTTTTCATATAGCTCACTTTATATGTAGCACTAGTAAATTTACTTCAATATTAACAGAAAAAAAAATAGTGATCAGTTTAACTTTTTAAGAGATTCTCTGATGGCTCAGATGCTAAAGAATCTGCCTGCAATGCAGGAGACCTGAGTTCAATCCCTGGGTCAGGAAGATCCCCTCACGAAGGAAATGGCAACCCACTCCACTTTTTATTTATTTATTTTTTTCCCCTCCACTTTTTAAACACAAATCAAAGAACATTGTCAGTTACATAATCTTCCAAATACTTTCCTATATTAGCTCATTAAACTTCTCAACAATCCTGGAGATAGGCATTGTTATTAAATGAGGAAATCAGGGCACAGAGAGATTAAGCGACTCACTCAAAGTCACACCAGTAGTACCTAGTAAAGCTCAATTTTGAACTTATCAATTTGCCTGCGTAATTATTGCTAAAAATCACTATACTATTATGAAGCTATTACTAATTATAAAAATTTAAAAATATAATAAATTTAATATTCCCTAAAGTCCCATTTATATGAGAACATTGGCACTAATAAAAATAACACCCAGAAGCATATTTTCTAGCACCAAACTTGGAGTAAAAACAGAGATGAAAACTCCCATGTTGTCTATCTTTATTCTTGTTTTATAAGCTCTGTTTGGAATAATCACCACTTTTATTTCACTGAAATTTTAAACATTATTTGACATTCTTTCATAGGAGTAAGTAGAAAATAAAATACAAAACAATTTTGAAAGCTGAGAATTTAGAAGTGCTTTGTATTCCTCTGTAAGTGGTATATGACCATTTAAAAATGTCTTAATTTAACAATTAAATTTTTAAAAGTATAGTAGATTCTTTTTTATTCAAAACTCTGTATCATGTCAAGTCACATGTCAGTGAGACATTTATTATGTATAAGCTAGTAATTATTATATCAGATGTTTTTGATTGTTGTTGCTTCTCAGTTGCTAAGTCATGTCTGACTTTGTGACCCCATGGACTGAAGCACTCCTTCACTACCTCCTAGAGGCTGCCCAATTTCATGTCCATCAAATTGGTGATGCCATCCAACCATCTCATCCACTCCTGCCCCCTTCTCCTCCTGCCCTCAACCTTTCCCTGCATCAGGATCTTTTCCAATGAGTCAGCTGTTTGCATCAGGGAACTGAAGGAGGGAATTGCAAATCACTCCAATAGTCTTGCCTCGAGAACCCCATGAACAGTATAAAACACCAAAAAGATATGCCTGTGCATAGGTATATATTATCTTCCTACCTGGAAAACTAGTATTTTGAGGAAAGATTAAATATTATATTTTGAATCACTTACAGTTACAAGCACATTAATAGATGATAAGTAAATGTTTACTTACCAGCATTATATTTCAATAGGATACCTTATGCTTACCCTTGTTTTTAAACCCATTCTTTTCTACAAATTCAGAAGAAAATGTATTGCAAATATCATATATCCACTCAAGTATCTCTCAATTATTTTTTATTCAATAATTTGAAGGTAAATTTCCTTCCCTAATGTAAATGAAAATAAACAGGGATTCATAGGGACCCAAATCAAGTCTAGTAGACATCCCAATTTGGTGCCAACAATAAAGAACTTGAATAGAATTTTAGAAAACAGAAAAGAATGATGAGCAGAATGGGAGACTGATAAGACGCTTGATAGGGAGAAAGGAAAGAAGGAGAGATCATGGTAGAGAAGCTAAGGGAAATCTAAAACTGTGTCGTGGCCTCTACACTTCAGTATGTACTGCTTATCTTGGTGATGACTGTTGAAAGTTTGTCCTCATTAATTACAAATTCATCTTGCAGTCACAAAGCAGGATGTCTCCAAGACTGTCATTATCATTCAGCTAATCAAGGTTGATTAATTTTTATTGAGTGGCTCCAAAGTACTGAAAAGAAACTCCTCCAAGTTAAAATGTATGAAAAACCAATCAATAATATGGTTTCAAAATAAAAGTCACTAAGCATAGACATATGACAATCTGTTTTCAAAGTTTATTTGAAGAAAACTGGAAACCCAGGTGTTTTATGGAAGTGTTTGTGCTGTTCTTGAATATTCATGCAATAGAGACACTGTTGGGTTATTTAACACCTAGATATAAAAGGAAAATGATACAAAATAAGTACATTTCTAATAATCAAGTAGTTATTCCAAAGAAATATTTTATTCAAAGCATGGGAGTCTTACTTGACTCTAAACTAAGCGTAGTCTTTTCAGCAATTTTATTTTCATTATTGTTTATGGTCAAAGATTTATAAAACTAATTGTGTTTGTTGTACAGACTACTTTGGAAAAAGGAGAACACAAGAGCACACTCTTCTAATAAGTAAAAGTGGAAAAATCAATACACATTCAATTTAAAGCAAAGATCTTTCCTAATAAAATTGAAGTGGAGATTATTGTTGTTTTTCAGTTACTAAGTCAGGTCTGATTCTTTGAGATCCCATGAACTGTAGCATGTCAGGCCTCCCTGTCCTTCACTGTCTCCCTGAGCTTGCTCAAACTCATCCATTGAGTTGGCAGCCAACCATATCATCATCTGTCACCTTTTTCTCTTCCTGCCCTCAGTCTTTCCCAGCATCAGGATCTTTTCCAGTGAGCCTGCTTTTCACATCAGCTGGCCAAAATATTTGAGTTTCAGCTTCAGTCACAGTCCTTCCAATGTCTGTTCATTGTTGATTTCATTTAAGATTGACTGATTTGATCACCTTGCTGTCCAATGGATTCTCAAGTGTCTTCTCCAGTACCACATTTCGAAAGCATCAGTTCTTCAGTGGTCAACTTTTTTTGTATTCCAACTCTCCCATCTGTACCTGATTATTGGAAAAGCCATAGCCTTCAATATGGACCTTCATCTGCAAAATGATGCCTCTGCTTTTTAATATGGTGTCTAATTTTGTTATAGCTTTCCTTCCAAGGACCAAGCACATTTTAATTTCAGGGTTGCGGCTACCATCTGCAGTAATTTTGGAGTCCAAGAAAATAAAATCTGTCACTGGTTCCAATTTTACCCCTTATATTTGCCCTAAAGTGATGGGACCAGATGCCATAATCTTAGGTTTTTGAATGTCCAGTTTTAAGCCAACTTTTTCACTGTCCCCTTTCACCCTCATCAAGAGGCTCTTAGATCCTTGTCACTTTCTGCATTACAGCAGTATCATCTGCATATCTGAGGTTGCTAATATTCTCCCAGCAATCGTGATTCCAGCTTATGCTTCATCCAGCCCAGCATTTTGCATGATGTACTCTGCATATAAGTTAAATAAGCAGAGTGACAACATACAGCCTTGATATATTCCTTTCCCAGTTCGCAATTAGTTCATTGTTCCATGTCTGATTCTAACTGTTGTTTCTTGACCTACATACAGGTTTGTCAGGGGACAGGTAAGGTGGTCTGGTATTCCCAACTAGAAGAATTTTCCACACTTTGTTGTGATCCATACAGTTAAAGGATTTTGCATAGTCACTGAAGCACAAGTAGATGTTTTTCTGGAATTCTCTTGCTTTTTCTATAACCCACCAGAGATTTGCAACTTGATCTCTGCTTCCTCTGCCTTTTCTAAATCCAACTTGTACATCTGGAAGTTCTTGGTTCACATACCACAGTGTAGTTTGAAGGGTTTTGAACATTACTTTGCTAACATGTGAAATGGAAATCATCAATCATCTTCTAATTCTCTCATGGATAAAACAAGTGCCAGAGGCATACTTATTCAATGGATTAGCGTCCCTTCAGAGAAAGGAAGCCCTCCTCTTAAACAAATGGTTTGTGGAAGTCAGTGAGTCAGAGCTTGGCCTGTGAGTTTGTTTTTTAATCAACCTGAGTAGGGAGAAATAGAATGGAGCAATGACACTGCAAAGCAGGACTAAGAAAGACTCTGCCAAGCACTAAAGATAATTTGGCATAAAACTGCCCTTTGTTTCACATCAGACTAAATTAGCCAAGCTTTTTATAGCTTTGGGCGGGGTGGCTCTGCTTCCGAGGCTGGGCCTGAAGGAGCACACAGCTGGAGGACTTCTTTGGCAGCACTCCCTGATGGAGGACAGAAAACCCTTCCTTGAAGAGCCATCTACGTGAGGTGCCTTCCTGTCTATGACATCAAAGGAAGATGCGACTTCATGAAAGCCTAGACCTGGGAACAGTGTCAATGCTGATCCTCATTGAGATGAATAAATGTAATGCAGCATATTCAGATGATTCGATATTATATAGCACTTATGCAAGTACAAATATATGTATGCAAGAACATAGATAAATTTTATAAGCATATTAATTAGGAAAAAACAGACAAAAGAATGTCAGGATGTCTGTGATTCCATTAGCTTAAAACTCAAAACCAAGCAAAATCTATGATGACACAATGAGGAAAGTGGAGCATTGTGTGAACACTTCCCCCTTAAAATAAATAGGTCAAACAGGCCTACAACCACTTTTCCTTTATCCAGACTCTACTTAATTATAACCAGCAACCAGGAATCAATTTATATCCCTAATTACTTACTTATAATCAGTGCTGAATTGATATTATCAGTTTGGTTTTGGAGAAATTGACAAGGGTGGATAAATTAGAAAAATGTTAACAACTATTATATCATTAGCTCTTGCTTTTATTAAGTTTTTTAGTACACCAAATTTCCTTTAGGAGAAATAATAAAAATTAAGATTCATGAGGAAATAGGAAATGACCCTTTGGTGTAGTCCTATTTAATGACATTTAATAAACTATTATTGAATACCTGTACAGTGTCAAAACAGCTTCATGTAATAAGGTTGATAATTAATTACACATGATTTTTACCTCCTAAGCAATTTTTATTCTAATGGATGATACCTCGTGGATGATATATGATTTCTAATGGATGATACATAATTTCAATAATTTCTAATGGATGATACCTATTTTTAATTTAATAAATTTTAATATGGCAGCATGTACAGAGGATGAGATGGTTGAATGGCATCACTGATTCAATGGACATGACCTTGGGGAAACGCCAAGAGACGGTAAGCAACAAGGAAGTCTGGTGTGCTGCAGTCCATGGGGTCGTGAACGGTCGAACACGACTTGGGAGTGAAAGACAACAACAGAATATCCATGGTCTTCAGCTGGCGTATTAAAGAACAGCTGCTTAAGCCTGGTGACATGGCAATTCATCGTGACACCCGTGGCAATTGAGCTTAAATGGGAAGAACATTTTTAAAAAATAGACTTTAATGCTCAAAAGCATTCTACATTATTGTTTGAGGTATACAAAACAGAAATTGGATTATTTCATTAACATGAAAGTTTAGGAATAAGAATGCCTTTTAAAGTAATTTTTCTACCGAGTTGAACATACAATGTTAAAATCAAAATTGCATTCGGGAAGGTGAGAATAAACTGGGTACAGAAAAAGGAAAGAATAAAGATTATTGCTGTGAGAAATAGGTCATTTCTCACAGGAAATGTGCCTTTCGCATAAGCAATCTAGTTGCTACAATGCAATGATTCATCTGACAATAGTTAGTCATTATCTTTTATTTTTCCTCTATCTCCAGGGACTATGCACATTATTGATACTAGCATTTTGTATACCCAAATGGAAACAGAAATCTAACTGGAATAACCCAATGCATAGACTGTACCTTAATGAGAAATACATTAAAATATTTATTCAGACATCATGTCCTCCTTCAAATATTTCAGATAAAATTTCTAAGAAGACTTTCACCTCCCCTTATGATTATAATTATCTCTGTAGACAATAGCAGTGTAAAAAGTTCTCAAATAGCAAAACTGAATCTGTCTTAATGTTTGACTTTTTCATGTGTGCCATATTATTTTCAAAAAATAGATCTCCAAATTTCTTTTGATGAAACTACTCAAATGTAAAGTTTTTTAAGTGATAAAATCCTCATAAAATTTTTAAAGAATGAAAAAGTGGTCATAAATAAAATGTAAATCATTGCTCTGCTTGGTGGATAATTCATTTTATACTGCTATTGAACAAAATATGTTCAAATCAGTTTATGCTAAACTAATGTAAAAATGTGGAATTTGAGATGATAAGGCTATTTTTCATGAATGCAGGTGAAATCTGAAGCACATTCAGTCAAATCCTAAAGCTTTCTAAACACACAAAAACATTTAAAATATTTACTATTTGGTGGTTATGAAGTTTTTAAATTTGTTGTTCTTGTTTGTTCATTTTGTGTCACTGTTATGATAAATGCTGTTACTCCTGTTTCTCCTCTTGAGGCTCTTGACTAAAAGAAACAATGCCCCAATGAAAGAGTGTTCAAATGGGATCAGTTTACTACTTAGTTCATGACTTAGAAATACACAAAGCCCTCTCCTCCACTCTCATGCACAGTTCCGATAAGTGCTATAGTGGAGAAACTGGAATAGGTCTGAGAGTACTTGATATGCTTTTTTTGCCTTTCTCGTCCTCCAAAGTGACCAGTTTCGTAGTGCAAATCTTGATCTGACCTATTTATCCAATAGCAGGCTCAGAGAAGATGGAAACAAACAAATAACAAACAAAGCCTAACCTTTGAAACCAGGCAATTTCATGTTCCTAGTGTTATCACATAAAATTATAAAAGCATATTTTGTTAAAAGAATTCTTCATAATAAAAGGTATCTTTGAAAAACCCACACTTTGGCATAGTCAATAAAGCAGAAATAGATGCTTTTCTGGAACTCTCTTGCTTTTTCGATGATCCAGAGGATGTTGGTAATTTGATCTCTGGTTCCTCTGCCTTTTATAAAACCAGCTTGAACATCTGGAAGTTTGCAGTTCACGTATTTCTGAAGCCTGGCTTGGAGAAGTTTGAGGATTACTTTACTAGCGTGTGAGATGAGTGCAATTGTGCTGTAGTTTGAGCATTCTTTGGGATTGTCTTTCTTAGGGATTGGAATGAAAACTGACCTTCTCCAGTCCTGTGACCACTGCTGAGTTTTCCAAATCTGCTGGCGTATTGAGTGCAGCACTTTCACAGCATCATCTTTTAGGATTTGAAATAGCTCAACTGGAATCCATCACCTCCACTAGCTTTGTTTGCAGTCATGCTTCCTAAGGCCCACCTGACTTCGCACTCCAGGATGTCTGGTTCTAGATGAGTTAGCACACCATCATGGTTACCTGGCTCATTAAGATCTTTTTTGTATAGTTCTTCTATGTATTCTTGCCACCTCTTCTTAATATCTTCTGTTTCTGTTAGGTCCCTACCATTTCTGTCCTTTATTGAGCCCATCTTCGCATGAAATGTTCTCTTCGTATCTCTAATTTTCTTGAAGAGATCTCTAGTCTTTTCCATTCTATATTTTTTCCTCTATTTCTTTGCATTGATCGCTGAGGAAGGCTTTTTTATCTCTCCTTGCTATTCTTTGGAACTCTGCATTCAAATGAATATATCTTTCCTTTTCTCCTTTGCTTTTCACTTCTCTTCTTTTCACAGCTATTTGTAAGGCCTCTTCAGACAGTCATTTTGCTTTTTCACATTTCTTTTTCTTGGGGATGGTCTTGATTCTTGTCTCCTGTACAATGTAATGAACCTCTGTCCATAGTTCATCAGGCACTTGTCTATCAGATCTAGTCCCTTAAATCTATTTCTCACATCCACTCTATAATCATAAGGGATTTGATTTAGGTCATACCTGAATAGTGAGTGGTTTTCCCCACTTATTTCAATTTAAGTCTCAATTTGGCAATAAGGAGCTCATGATCTGAGCCACAGTCAGCTCCTGGTCTTGTTTTGGCTAACTGTATAGAGCTTCTCCATCTTTGGTTGCAAAGAATACATGAACAGTATGAAAAGAATACTATCAATAAAGTGAAAAACAACCCACAGAATAGTAGAAAATATTTGCAAATCACAATCTTATAAGTATTTGTTCCTAGACTACAAAAGAATTTTTACAACTCAGTGATAATAAATAAAAATAGATCAATTTTTAATGAGCAAAAGTTCTTATTAGAATAAAGTGGTAAAATGTTCCACATCATTACTTGTCAGAGTAATACAAATCAAAGCTACAATAAAAGATTTCTTTGCATCCACTTCATGTATATATAGGATGGTTTTCTATGGTAGCTATAAATATAAAATTATATTTTATCTTTGTAATTATAAAAGCAAGATAACAAATACTGATTTTCCAAGATGTGGACAGTTTGGAACTCTTCATACACTATTGATAGGAATGTAAAAAAATCTAGCCAGCTTGGAAAACAATCAGGCAGTTTTTCAGGTAGTTAAACATAGATTTGTGTGTGCATGTTCAGTCACAAAGTTATGTTCAAGTCTTTGTGACCCCATGGACTGTAGCCCACCAGACTCTGTCCATGGGATTTTCCAGGCAAGAACAGTGGAGTGGCTTGCCATTTTCTTCTCCAGGGGATCTTCCCAATCCAAGGATGGAACCTGTGTCTCCTTCATCTCCTGCATTGGCAGGTGGATTCTTTACCACTGGGCCACCTGGGAAGACCAAATATAGACTTACTATATGATATGGAAATTTCATTCCTAGATATATTTCCAAGGGAAATGAGAACTAAATACATGAAAAACCTGTAGAATATTTGTATTTTTTGTTTATAGCAGAATTATATTCAATAGTCAAATGTGAAAACAGCTCAATGATGAACAGATAAACAAAATGTGACATAGATGCATAAACACTATCATTTGACCATAAAAATGAATGAGTTACTGATGTATGCTACAATGTAGATAAAATTTTAAAATCTTATGTTACATGAAAGTAGTTACTCACAAAAGACCGCATAGTACATGCTCCATTTTTAATGAAAAGTCCAGAATAGGAAAATCCACGGCAATAGAATAGAAGTTCATGGTTCCATAGTGCGGGGGGCATAGGGATCCCAGTAGGGAATAGCTCTAGGGTTTAGAATTTCTATATGGGATGATAAAAAAAGTTCTAATATCTACTACAGTGATGGTTGGACAAACTTGTGAATATACTGAAAAGCATTGAATTATACACTTCAAATTAGTGAATTGTATGGTATGCGAAAAATGCCTCAATGAATCTGTTATTTTTTTTTTCCTTTATTTTTATTAGTTGGAGGCTAATTACTTTACAATATTGTAGTGGTTTTTGCCATACATTGACATGAATCAGCCTTGGATTTACATGTGTTCCCCATCCTGAACCCCCCTCCCACCTCCCTCCCCATCCCATCCCTCTGGGTCATCCCAGTGCACCAGCCCTGAGCTCTTGTCTCATGAATCCAGCCTGAACTGGCGATCTGTTTCACACTTGGTAATATATGTTTCGATGCTGTTCTCTCAGATCATCCCACCGTCACCTTCTCCCATAGAGTTCAAGAATCTGTTCTATACATCTGTGTCTCTTTTTCTGTCTTGCATATAGTGTTATCATTCCCATCTTTCTAAATTCCATATATATGTGTTAGTATACTGTATTGGTGTTTATCTTTCTGGCTTACTTCACTCTGTATAATGGGCTCCAGTTTTATCCATCTCATTAGAACTGATTCAGATATATTCTTTTTAATGGCTGAGTATAGTTGGAGAAGTCTTGAGGCTACTGAATAAGGCTGAAATCCAGAGGCAGGAGACTTAAGCCCAAAACCTGTTATGTTTTTAAAAGGGGTAATTATCAAGATTTGGACTGTACATAAACCTGAAAGCATCATATTTAATAGTTCATAATTGGCCTCCTTAGTGGCTCGGATAGTAAAGAATCTACCTGCCATGCAGGAGACCCAGGATGGATCCCTGGGTTGGGAAGATCTCCTAGAGGAGGAAATGGCAACCCACTCCAGTATTCTTGCCTGGAAAATCCCTTGGAGAGAGGTGCCTGGCAGGCTATAGTCACGGGGTCACAAAGAGTCTGACATGACTGAACAACACTTCACCTTCATCAAGAGGCTCTTTAGTTCCTCTTTGCTTTCTGCCATTATGGTGGTGTCCTCTGTATATCTGAAGTTATTGATATTTCTCCTGGCAGTCTTGATCCAGCTTGTGAGTCATCCAGCCCAGCATTTTGCATTATATACTCTGCATTAATAGTGACAACATACAGCCTTATCGTACTACTTTCCCAATTTTCAACCAGTTGTTCTGTGTCCAGTTCTAACTGTTGCTTTTTGTCCTGCATACAGGTTTCTCAGAAGGCAGGTAAGGTGGTCTGGTATTCCTTTTTCTTTAAGAATTTTCCACAGTTTGTTGTGATCCACACAGTCAAAGATTTTAGTATAGTCAATGAAGCACAAGTAGATGTTTTTCTGGAATTCCTTTGGTTTTTCCTATGATCTAGAGGATTTTGGCACTTAATTATTAAACCAAATAAAAATGAAGTGGATTAAGTTGTATTTATAATTTTAAATAATAAGATAAAATGGCTTTTTCTTGCATGCAAATCACACCCACAACAGTCATCATCACCATCACCTCTGAGTTAACACGCTCATAAGGGCATTGATTTCAGAACTGAGAATATGAACTAACTATCTTTTATACAGCATAATTTAAGTAACTGGACAATCAAGCATGAAATAAGTGATGATAGAAAGATCAACAATCGTTTTAAACTTTATTTTTAATTGGAAGATAATTGCTTTACAATGTTGTGTTGGTTTCTGCCACACATCAACATGAATCAGTCATAGGCATACATCCCCTCCTTGAATCTCCCTCCAACCCCACCGCTTCCCACGCTTGCAGGCTGTCACAGGTTACTGGGTTGAGCCCCTTGTGCTATATAACAGCTTCCCACTAGCTATTTATTTTACGATTGGTAACGTACGTTTCAATGTTACTTTCTCAATTCATCCCACCTTCTCCTTCCTCTACTGTGTCCACAAGTCTGTTCACTATTTTTGCATCTCTATTACTGCCCTGCAAGTCGGTTTGCCAGTATCATTTTTCTAGATTTTATATATATATATATATATATATATATATATATATGACATTTGTTTTTCTCTGACTTACTTCAATCTGTATAACAGTCATCCACCTCCCTAGAACTGACTCAAATTTGTTCCTTTTTGTGGCTGATAATCAAGAATATACAACAGACAAAAGATCAGCAATTCCTTAAAAATAGTAAAATTGAAACAACATGTATGGTGTCCTATGTATGTCCTGATCTACTCAAATAACTATATTTTAAAATAAATACTCAAGCATAACAAGGCAAGATGCTATCTTTGACAAATGTCAGATGAATCAAGAATAAGCAAAATAGTGAAGAAATAATATAAATAAACTGAAATACAAAAGACACATCTCTGATTATGAAAATAAAGGAAACATCATATTAAATATTTTCCATAGTGAAATATCACTGTTACTAATACATATTAGCTCACACATTAATATGTAATACTGTAATAGGCAGTGGTCACCATTTCAGAAAAGAGAAACAAGTTGAAACAATTTATCCCACATCCTCTTAGCTCAGTGACAAAACCAGGAACTGAAACCAGAGAGAAGAAAACAACAATAATAAAGTAATCTGAATTTAGCCACCAGTGGGTAGAACTAAATAAATTACCATCATCAATGCGTTTTCAGTTCAGTTCAGTCACTTAGTCGTGTCCGACTCTTCGCGACCCCATGAACCGCAGCACACCATGCCTCTCTGTCCATCACCAACTCCTGGAGTCCACCCAAACCCACGTCCATCGAGTCGGGGATGCCCAACCATCTCATCCTCTGTCGTCCCCTTCTCCTGCCCTCAATCTTTCCCAGCATCAGGGTCTTTTCAAATGAGTCGGCTCTTTGCATCAGGAGATGATAAAATTAATCACACTTGTTAAATGAAAACATGCTTAGCTTACCTTTTGTTGTTTGTTGTTCTTTAGTCGTCACTTCCGACTCTTTTTTGACTCCATGGAATGTAGCCTGCCAGGCTCCTAGGTCCATGGGATTCTCTAGGAAAGAATATTGGAATGGGTTGCCATTTGTTCTTCCAGGGGATCTTCCTGACCCAGAGATTGAACCCACATCTGCTAAATTGCTGGTGGATTATTTACCTCTCAGCCACCAGGAGAGCCCACAGTTACTCAATTCTTCAAATGAGAAGAGTCTCTTTAAACCAGGGAACACATCACTATCTTCCTTAACCTAATATGATTCAACAATCCACATTTTAGTGTCTGAAAATATGTTGAACATCTTAGTAATAATGACAACTAGTGCTCTTGATCAAGATAATTTTATGTTGTGTTACTTAACATATATCATTAAAATACTCCATAGCCTTTGAGATTTCAAATAACAACATCATAAATATTCACTTGAAATAAAACTATTTCAAAAAAAAAAAAAAAACTATTTCATATTGAAATTTTACTTTATACACTAAGACACAGGTTCTGCTGGAGCTCTAAGAAATTTCAACAATGTATTTTAAATTCATAATTAAACAGCAGCATTCAAATACAGACTAGAAAGCAGAAGTTTAAACAGAAATCCTGTACTTAAATATCATAAAAGTATCAGCTACCTACTAAATATTTTTATATAAGTCTTCTATTACCAGAAACATACTTCCAGTTGGCATTATTAAAAGTGACAGCGTGCCCTTTACATTCATCTGGATATAATAGGTATATGAATAATTGAAATATTATCTACTATCTATATGAATGTTAAAGTATTATGGTCTCTCAAGATCATATCAAAATAGTTCTGAGGAGAAACTGTCATTAATATTTAAGTGGAATCTCTTCTGTATTATGACAAAACAAAGCCAAAGAAATGAAATTAGCATCTTTGTGTGTTTTTCACTTCCAATCTAAAAGGTGACCCTGTAGATCTTACAGCTGTATGTTATTAGATATTAAGTACTTACTCAATAATTTTCTTAATACTTGTAGCCAGATGACTTGAAAAAACTTAAGGTTTAGATGACCTTCAGTTTTTAAATAATTTAATGCTCATCTTGAAATGTCTCTGTTAGACATCCCTTTGCCATATGTATGTTTACTCCACCTACTAAATTCATTATCCGAGTGGAATTTGGCGGTCATTGAAACAGTGAAAGGACTAATTGGGTTTACTCCAAAAGAATTTGCATTTTTAAAGTTCAATATTTGACACTAAATATTGGTTTATCTATAATAATTGTGATATTAGTATGGTCATATATTGTAGAATTTTAATTTTACTATTTGTCAAGTAAGCAGGGTAGATTATATTAGCAGGTATAGCCCTAAAACAGTATTATTTCAAAATTTTGTCCCATATTCTGAGATTATAGTCGACTTTTATACTACAGTGTCTAAAAACCTTGGTCTTTTATGCTTGGTCTACATTTCAACTTAAATTTATCACAGATTTTTTTTTCAGCTTATAAATATAGTTAATTATTGATTTTTCTGCTATGATGAAATTAAGAATATGTTTCCCACATCATGCTTCATTGTTTTACTTTATAGTCATAATTTTCCCATTTTACTACTTCTATCAATTTCTCTGAAGCCACTTATCTATATGTGATTCATTTCCGTGAAGTTTGAAAAATTCCCTGGTAATACATAAGCCCTAAAATGTTGTTTCTTTTTCTTTTTAAAATTTTTTAAATTGTTTTTAAGTTTTAATTGAAGGACACTTGCTTTATAATATTGTTAGCTTCTGTCATACATCAACAAGAATCAGCCATAGGTGCACACATGTCCCTTCCCTCTTGAACAGCCTTCTCACCTCCCGCCCCACCCCACCCCTCTAGGTGGTCCCAGAGCACCAGGCTTGGGCACCCTGCACCAGGCAGCAAATTCCCACTGGTTATCTACTTTACATATGGTGATATGTATGTTTCAATACTAGTGCAAATGCCCAAACTAAGGTTTGATTGTGGAGGCATCCACTTCTAAGATGGCTATCGAGAATAAATACTTTTGCAGCCAAAGCAATGCAGTAGATAAAAAGCCAGGCCACCTCAGCCACCAGAATCCCTTCCCCACATCCTCCCCACCACCACTCTGCCACGTTCCCTTATTGTAGAGATCTTGGCTGATGTGGGTGACTGGCAATTTGGGCCCCCTGTGTTTTTGTGCCATTTTCATTTTTTTTTTCTCTTCTCACAGTTTAAATTCCCCAATCTTATGCTTTGAATTCACCAATAAAGAGGGAGTTGTGAAACCTTAGGCCCCCCCACCCTCAACCTTAATAAAAGAAGAACCAAACTTGTCAAACACTTAGAAAGAAAAAAAAGTGTTTTCTGCCCTTCAGTTCTACAAGGATCATGCTATTAACCATGGCAGTCATCCAGGGACAGGGGAATTCAAGATGGAGAAAAACAGCAAGTATGCTATGCTTTGGATGTACAGGCCCCCAGGTACTTGCATGGTGCTTAGTCCATCCGTTGCATCTGACTCTTCTGCAGCCCCATCACCCACCAGGCTCCTCTGTGCATGAAATTTTCCAGGCAAGAATACTAGAGCAGCTTGCCATTTCCTACTCCAGGGGATCTTCCTGACCCAGGAAACAAATCCATATCTGTTGCATCTCCTGCGTTGGCAAGCAGATTCTCTACCACTGCACCAGCTGGGAAGCCCAGTTAAGACACCTGTCTAAGGACAAACTTCAATGAACCTGCATTCTTTCATCTTCCCGTTCAATGAAAAACATTAAAATCATTAACTTGAAATGTCTTTTCCTTGGGTTGAGCAGTAATCTTTTTATGCTTGACAATATGCTTCCCCCCCCCAAATTTGCATATATCCGCTCCTCTTCAACACTTAGAGGCAGTTTCTCACAGCGATCTGACAGGCTCTCCTGTAGTCTTCACCAAAGCCTCCAAAAAACATTAACTCACAACTTTCATTGCACACTGTGTGTTTTTCTTTCAGTAGATGCTACCTATCCATGACCTCACTGTGTCGTCCAGGTGTGCCGTGTAATTTTCAAAACTCATAAGTGATAAGCTTTGTCTCTTTCAAAGTTTCCTGGTGGTCATTGCTGAGGGAACCTGCAACTGTAACAAGGGCTACAAGAGCCAGTCCAGTCACAACACTGATTACTGACAGGCTGAGACAGGCAAAGAGACCCAGCAAAATGTTTACCAACCTATTTGCATTTGTCTTGGGTCATGTGATTGCCTTTTCATACTGTCCATGGGGTTCTTGAGCAAAAAAATACTGAAGTGGTTTGCCAGTTCCCTCTCCAGAGAGGACAAGATGGTTAGATAGCATCACTGACTCAATGAAGATAAGTTTGAGCAAACTCCAGGAGACAGTGAAGGACAGGGAAGCCTGGTGTGCTGCAGTCCATGGGATCATAGTCAGACACAACTTCATGACTGAACAACAACAATTTGATTTGCTAAGAACAGGAATTCAACATTAACTCAGTTAAAAGGAAATTTTTGCATGTAGTAATAAGTTAGGAGAAAAAGAGAAAGCAGTGACAAATTTTATTTTCTTGGGCTCCAAAATCAATGCAGACAGTCACTGCAGCCATGAAATTAAAAGATGCTTCCTCCTTGGAAGGAAAACTATGACAAAACTATGTAGTATATTAAAAAGCAGAGCCATCATTTTTCCAACAAAGTCTCTATAATCAAAGCTATGGTTTTTTCAGTAGTCACCTATGGATGTGAGAGTTGGACCATAAAGAAGGCTGAGTGCTAAGGAATTGGTGTTTTTAATTTGTGGTTCTGGAGAAGAGTCTTGAGAGTCCCCTGGACAACAAGGATATCAAAAGAGCCAACCTTAAAGGAAATCAACCCTAAAAATTCATTGGAAGAACTGATATTGAAGCTGAAGTTCCAATACTCTGGCCACCTATTGAGAAGAGCTGACTCATTGTAAAAGACCCTGATGGAAAAGAATGGAGTCAATAAGAGAAGAGGGCATCAGAGGATGAGATAGTTAGGTAGAATCACTGACTTAATGGACCTGAATTTGTGCAAACTCTGGGAGATAGTGGAGGACAGAGGAACCTGGCGTGTTGTAGTCCATGGGGTCAAAAAGAGTCAGACAGGACTTAGCACCTGAATAAGAACAACAATAAATGTAAATAATAAAAGAAAATTCATCTCAACAGTTTGAGAAGGTATATCATAGACACTTCTGTGCTGGGTTGAGATAATGGAGCACTTTTGGGTATCTTTTCTTAGTTTGTGCTCTTTCTTATATATTAACTGTCCAGAATATACATTTCCCTTCCCATGCACACAGTGAAGGAAAAGTCTCCCGCCTAGGGATTCAGGTGTCCTATGTGTTTTGTGTGTGTGTTGTTATTTACACACAGTTGTTGTTTTTCAGTTGCCCAGCAAACACATGGACTGCGTCACACCAGGCTTCTCTGTCCCTCACTGTCTCCTGAAGTTTACCCAAGTTCAGGTCCATTGCATCGGTGATGCCATTCAAACATCTAATTGTCCAATGCCCTCTTCTCCTTCTGCCCTCAATCTTTCCCAGCATCAGGGACTTTTCCAATGAGTTATCTGTTCGCAGATGACCAAAATACTGAAGTTTCAACTTCAGCATCAGTCCTTCCAATGAGTATTCAGTGTTAATTTCCCTTAAGATTGACTGGTTCGATCTCCTTGCTGTCCAAGGGACTCTCGGGAGTCTTCTCTAGCACCAGGGTTCAAGGCCTCAATTCTTCAGTGCTATTCCTTCTTTACGGTCCAGCTCTCACACCGTACATGACCCCTGGGAAGACCTTGACAATAGGGACCTTTGTTGGCAGAGTAATGGCTCTGCTTTTCAACACACTATACTTGTCATAACTTTCCTGCCAAGAAGCATATGTCTTCTGATTTCATGGCTGCAGTCACCATCTGTAGAGATTTTAGAGCCCAAGAAGAGGAAATCTGTCACTACTTCCACATTTTCCCCCTCTATTTGCCATGAAGTAATGGGGCCAGATGCCATGATCTTAGTTTTTTTTAATACTCTTTCACTGTCCTCCTTCACCCTCATCAAGAGGCTCTTTAGTCACTCTTCACTTTCTGCCATTAGAGTGGTATCATCTGTATATCTGAGGTTGTTGATGTTTCTCTTGCCTATCTTGATTCCAGCTTTACATGCTACAGATCCTCAAACTAAACTAAATCAGAATCAAATAACAAAAAAAAAGTGACATGTATAATACCCATGATAAGGACAAGAAACAGTTTCAAGTTGTTACTACTAAGACTACATTGTCTAATTAGTACTGAAAACAATCTCGTGTTTCATCTTGTTCAAATCTGACCTAGTATCTTTGAAATGATGCATAATATATCCCAAACACAAAGTTCATAATGAATAATTATTACATTTTCTGATGGACAGGAGTTTGAGCAAGCTCCGGGAGTTGATGATGGACAGGGAAAACTGGCATGCTGCAGTCCGTGGGATCACAAAGAGTCAGACACGACTGAGTGACTGAACTGAACTGAACTGGTGGATTGCAGTGCTAGCATTGTGCTAGAGGTCAAGTCTTCATTTCTCAGAATGAACATTCCATGTGGACAAAGCTGCATGACCACATGGTGAGTTTAGTTCCAAATAAACACCGTCATTGTGCACATGCGCTGAGTTGTGTCCAACTCCTTGCAACTCCATGAACTGTAACCCATCAGACTCCACTGCCCATGAAATTTTCTGGGCAAGAATACTGGAGGGGGTTGCTGCTTCCTCCTCCATGGGATCTTTCTGACCCAGCGATTGAACACACATCTTTCACATCTCCTGCACTGGAAGCAGATTCTTTATCACTGTACCACCTGAGAAGCCCCAAAGCACTATCCCTCAGTTCAGTCACTCAGTCATGTGACGACTGAGCACAGTCATTAACTCAGGACAAATATCTATTAAAAGAAAATTTTATATCACTTTTTTTTCTGTCTATATTGAAAGTGTTTAATATAAAATTTTAAATGGCCCATTCAATAAGCTGGATATTCAATGCTTGTCTCTAAGGAATACATAAAATCTAACATTATAACTCTGAGAGTCACATAATGAAACTTTATAACCAAAATAATAAAGCAGTAAAAGAAAATATATTTTCTTGGAAAACCAGATACTTAAATAATTCCTTGTTCACTTCCTCTGTGGTCATATCACCTAAATTACACTCACATACTTAAACAGCATTGCTTCATTTTTCTAAGTCAACATACAAAATAATCCAAGTGTAAAATTACAAGGTAGTAGCTTCTGTATTTCTCTGTATTGCTACCCTTAAATATTTACAATAGCTTTTCTTTTACTTACACAATCTAAGCAGAGCTGTAGATCATAAAGAATATCTATGAATATACCATCTGCAGGGTGAGAACTTTGCTTGCCCTTAACAAATTTAAGGGCAACAACTACTGTTTGTAGTAGTTTTTGAAATTCTCCTACTTGTAGAGACTTGAGATTTCAAAAGCTGTAATGAAGGATGTATTGTGGCAGTATGACCATGGGTTGAAAAAGAATTTCCAGACACAGAGCATTGCAGAAAAGACTGAGTTTGTAAGAACAAAAAGCAAAGATAATGTGGGCACTGTGAACACAGCAGGTTGACATCCTGACAGGCCCGGGAGAGGTGATGCTTTTTGTGGGTTAGTAACCACCTTTTATAGCCTTAAGACAAAGAAAATTCCCGCTGAAAGGGTGGCTTTAGATGATTGGGTAGGATGCTATAAGGTGAGTACCATGGTGGACATTTTTACCTAATTTGGGGTCAGGAAGCTAACCAGTAAGGATCACAGGGCTTTTGACGATGGTTACAATGGGACTCAGTCAGTTCTGGAAATGACGTTGGTTCTGGGCTCCACTTCTGTGCCCTTGGTACAAAACCTTGCACCTGTAACCTTTGGATAGGACTCCACAGGTTGAACTGTTCAAAAAAAAAAAAAACTTAAAAAAATGGAACAAATCACACCATCCCTGAAACCTAGTTCACCACTTTATGAGTTTATGATTAATTTCCATATACAAAATTTTATTTCCTTTTTTTCCCCTCTGTCCTCAATCCTGTGTTAGTCAAGCATTATTCAACTAGAGTCAGATGGTAAAGAATCTACCTACAATGTAGGAGACCAGGGTTTGATCCCTGGTTTGTTAAGATACCCTGGAGAAGGGAATGACTACCAACTCCAGAATTCTTGTCTGGAAAATTCCATTGACAGAGGACCCTGTGGGTTACAGTCCATGAGATCCCAAAGAGTCAGACATGATCAAGCTAAGAACACCAAGTAAAATTCAACTCACAGCTCTTACATTGTGTATTTTTCTTACAGTCCATGAAATAATATTCAAAATATGATCAGAACTGTGAGTTACATGGTTGTTTTGAGAGGTTGCACACAAATAAAAGAACACATGAAATGCAACACAGGAAAGAGTGAGACTGGTGGGTAAAAATAAGTAGTTATGTGTTTTTCAAATATAACGTCATCTACATCTTCCTCATTCCCAATATGTTGGAGTTGCAAATTGTCTTCCCATAGGAATACAAATATTCAGATGTCAAATTTGAAGGAGTTGGAATAATCCATTATTAAACTCTGCAGTGTCCACTCCCCTAAATATTAACTACCTATGGGGAGAGAGGAAAGAATACAGAGAAAGGCTAACTGAGTGTTAGGAAACTTTCCCTTAGCTGTCTTCCACTAACTAGTGTTCTAGATAAAAAGCATCTCAACTCATTTTCTAAGGTCAAATTAGAATTTAGGCAATAATAATCCATGGAATTTATGGTCTAGAGTTAGGAACAAGTGGGCGTGTGCACTCAGTTGTATCCGACTCTTGGCAACCCCATGAACTGTAGCCCATCAGGGTCCTCTGTTCATAGGATTCTCTAGGCAGGAATACTGGAGCACATTGCCATTTCCTTCTCCTGCAGGGGATCTTCCCAATCCAGAGATCAAATCTGCATCTCTTGTGTCTCCTGTATTGGCAAGTGGGTCCTTTACCAACTGAAACACCAGGGAAGCCACTTAGGAACAAGGCGAATATTCAAAATAAATAAAATTGTGACTTAGAATATGCAATAAAATAAGACAATAACCTAGAAATTAATGAAGGATAGATGCTTTACAAAGCAGTTTTGTCTTTTTATTTATTTATATTGCAGGATACTTGATTTACAGTGTTATTAATTCTTGCTGTGTAGCAAAGTGATTCAGTTACACACACACAAATATATATATATACATATATATATTCTTGTTTTAATATTCTTCTCCATTCTGGTTTATAATAAGTTTTTAATTGTAAGATAATTGCTTTGCAATGTTGTCTAGTTTCTGGAGTACAGCAGTGTGGATCAGCTCCAAGTGTACATATACTGCTCTCCTCTTGAGCCCCTTTCCTCCTCATCCCACCCCCGCAGGTCATCACAGAGCATCCAGCTGAGCTCATGTGTGATACAGCAGTTTCCCACTAGCGATCTATTTCTCACATGGCAGTGTTTTATAAAGCACTTTAATGTCCGATAATAAGTTGCACTATAAAGAGCAAAAGAGGCTATGAATCATGAGGACTTAACCATGTTAAGAGAACCTAAAAGAGGCCATAGCATCTAAAACATATAGCACAAGCTAAGTGGATCAAGAGTGGTGAGTTCAAATTCTGGTTATTATTAGTTTGAAAATTGAGTAAAGAAATAGAGAATTGCAGAAGTTTGAGGTTTACCTTGGAGATAATTATGAAGCTGTAGAAAGACAAGAGAAATAACATTGGACCAAGTCCAAAAAGTATCTGTAATTAGAGGTCAAATACAGATGCACAGAACACTGAAGAAAAATTCCTTCTAAAGGGAAGGAAGTGCCTTATGTGGTCTTAAGGAAACTAAGAAGTATGTGGTTAAGAAGAACACACAGTCACCTATGGAAAATACTACTAATGTGGGACTGAGAAAAATGAAGAGGGAAATATGTCCATTTAGGGACTTCCTGGAAGTCCAGCAGTTAAGATTCCATGCTCTCAATGCAGGAGACCTGAGTTCAATCCCAGGTCAGGTAACTAGATCTGGCATGCTGCCACAAGATCCAGTGCAGTCAAATTAATAAAAGGAAATATATATTTTTAAAAAGAAAACAAATTTGGCCACCAGAAACCTTTTTAAAGGCAAGTTTGATTGACTGATTAGAACATAACATCAATTAGAATTAGATGAACAGAGAAGGGGGATATGATAAAAAGCAGATAAAATTATTATGAAATTATTTTTCATGTTAATCCATGAAAGAAAATAGAAAAATGCATCATAGAAATAACTCTAAAAGCTGAGTGGGGTACAGATTGCTACTTCTATGCTTGCTGGTTTGTTTTAATTTGTTTGCTATTTAATATGGTGTTTACTACAGACGAGGCACTGTTTCAAGGGCTTTAAAACTTTTATTCATCAAATCTCTATATTTGTAGTCTGGATTTAGTCTTTACCCTTCTTCATGCTTTAGAATATATAAAAATGATTCCTGAACTGTGTGATGTATCTTGCATTCCCAGAGACACAAGAATTAAGGAGTGTTTGAAAGAATTTCAGAAACTCATTGCAGGCATTGGTGCAACCACAGAACCAAGGCAGCAATAATTCATTTTCAGAACTCTTGAATTCTAAGAAAAACACACCATTATTTAAACTACTCTGAGTCTAGATTTTTTTCTTTTTTTTGGTAACTAAAAATTTTTTTTTTGGTAACTACAAAATTTTTGGTAACTATTAAGGTAGGTTATATGTTGACATTTTTTTTTTTTAAGTGATGAGATATATACCCAACAAGCAGAAAGAAAGAGATATTTAGAACAGGTAGAGTTCCAGGAGGATCAAGTATCTGGATAATACAGGGTCACTAAAAAAAGGGTGAAGTAGATGATCATTGGTTCGTTCATTACAAAAGGAGGTAGGAGAAGGGAAAAGGAACAAAAACAGAGACGAAGATTTTTGATGACACACACACACATACACCATGTTTTCTTTGTGAAATATGATATAGCAATAGCATTAATGGATGATGCATGATGCATATAGACAGATTATGGTCGTTTTGAAAGAAGACATTCACTCAATAGTCTCAAGAGTTGTCTTGTGGAATGAGAAAGAAAGAGAGTGATTAGATTGATTAAAGAGAAAGCCTATTGGTGCAACAGAGCTGGTACCAGTATTGGTTCACTCTCTGCTCCTGCCAAATCACCTGTGGTAATATTTCCCCCTCCCCCGCCTAAGCTTTGTTTAGTTTCTTTAAAGTGCTTTTTTTACCCCCTCCCCTTTTATATTTGTCTCTACTTTTCTGTATTCTCTTAACAATCCATGCACTATTTCTGAAACAGGCACCTTTATCCATAGCTTGTGATTACTGAATTATCCTCTTTCGTCTTGTTTCTGAGCTCCAAAGACACCTAGTTTACAGGTTCTTCAGTAGTTTACAGAATGTCCAATGCAATCTATCCAGAGTTTGACTCTTCTTCCTTCCTTTCTTCCTTTCCTTCCATTTTCCTCCCTCTCTTCCTTCTCTCCTAATTTCTGTCACTAGGTACTTTTGAAAGCTGGAAATTGTATCAATGTTTGTCACAAAAAAACCAAAAGTAAGATGACTCTTTGACAACTTCCTCATCAAATTAAGCCAAGCATCCCACAGTTTTATTATACAGTCCCCTGCTTTCCATACTTCCTATTAAGTCAACATTTCCCAACAATTCTTTCTCCTAAATCTCTGCCAAGTTCCATTCTTCCAAACACATTTAAGGGCACTGTTCATGCCTATTCCTCTGCAGGAGCCTCCTAAGGAACTTCGTGCCTCCAAGGCCATCACACCTGCCATTTGCCCCTGTGTTGTTCCAAGGATTTTTTCTTCCAGATATACAACTATGATCATATAATTCACTTGTTTCAAATCATCAGAGATTCTATACAAGACACAAGAGTTTAAGGTATATAAAGTAGAATGACTTTTTAAATTTATTTTTGACAATTATAATATTGATATTCTTTTCTTCCTGAAGGCTGTATAAGAATACAAATTATTATTACAATTTTGCTTTGGAAGCATAGATAGATCAAGTCTAAAATGATTGAGAGAGGGCTTGGTACAGCATAACTGAACTCAGAGAGATAATTTTATTTTCTAAATCTATTTCTATTTTCTATTTTATTTTAATTGTTAAAAGGCAGATAAAGTTGTTAGGGGTACTTAGAATTCAAGAGAATGCCATTAAAATATTTTTGAACATTGAAAAATATATTAAATTTTAACATAATGCAGAATTCAAGTAAGCTATAGAATTATTTATCTGCAAGAGTGAGTGTAGAGATTTAAATCTATTCTAATGAGATGAACGCATTACACATGGAAGTAACTTGAAGGGAAAATAAATGTTTGAAATCAGTCTCAATGTAGTGGTGGAAGATTTAGCAATGGAGATGCCTTGTATCATCAAAATAACAAAAATTCTTCAGAATGCTCATTTGTATGTAGCATGAGTCAACTGAAGAAATACAACCTCTAGGACCTTATTGAAACCTTTGTGCACTTGAGATCTTAACCATCACATGGTCCTACATAGTTAAACTCTTAATTCCTACTCTTTGATATGGAAAAACTGCTTTCCTAGAGGATACATGATTTTTTAGATTTGTTTAAAAAGGGAGATAAATATAAAGGTGAATAAAGATCAAACATATCACACTAGTCATTTTTTAACTTAGGAATAATGTATTATTGGACAAACTTGTTATGCTTGAAAGATTTTGACTTGTTAGAGAATCTGATAGATCAGACATATGATCTATCAGTCTAAAAACATAAAGTTGACTTCAGGTTTATGATTTTAATTTGAAAGCTATAAAATATATTTTTAATACAATATAGTGTTTGAATATTTTAGCAAACTACTTTTTACTATGCACGCCCAGTTGCTCAGTCGAGTCCAACTCTCTGTGACCCCATGGACTGTAGTCCACCAGGCTCCTCTGTCCGTGGGGTTTCCCAGGCAGGAATGCTGGGGTGGGTTGCTGTTTCCTCCTCCAGGTGGTCTTCCTGACCCGGGGGCCGAATCTACCTTTCCTACGTCTCCTTCATTGGCAGGCAGATCGTAACCACCGAACCACCTAGGAAGCCCCCTTTTTACTATATTTAAGGTTTAATTTACTAGATTTGCATATGTTGTTTAAATAATTTTGTTCAATCAGACAGCAATCATTTAAAAAAAATCAAGCCAAATAAATCAGTACATACAGTGTAAATGCGTAAAAGCAAACAATGAATTAATTTTAATTAGGGAACTAATGGGAGTTGGTGATGGACAGGGAGGCCTGTCATGCTGCGATTCATGGGGTCGCAAAGAGTCGGACATGACTGAGCGACTGAACTGAACTGAGCTGACTGAATATAGGAAATGAACATATGTAAGCATTAAAGTAATTGACTTTATATGAAACTTACTTTACTTTTAACTTGAAATTAAAGGTTAAAGGAAAATCAGCTTCTTACATCTGTAATCTTCAGAAACTATGATTCTTTTAAACGTAAGAAATTCTTAAGCCTACAATTTTTACTCCTTGATGTTAGATATCTCACACTGATATCTAAATGGATAAAAAATTCTATGATTTTCAGAGTTAATGAAACTGTCACCTATATCTGACAAAGCTATAGTTTATTTTATGAATATTTTAAAAGTTAGCATATTTCAATATAGTCACAATATTTTTTGACTGCTAATTCATGGGGAAAATCTATTCTTTTCTCAATTCTAACACTTCTAAAACTATATCTATATTTTGAGCATGGTGTCAAAATAAAATGTTAGAAAATACTCTGATGTGTGTTCTCCCACAACGTGATTAAAACAATAATTGAGACTTGGTTTTCTTGCCCCAGGGATTCTTTCTCTAAGCTTCCTTCCTGCATGAACGTCAATGAGTTGCTTTTCTTTGTGTGCAATGCTTTCAATGTGGCTATAATAAAATCTCACTCTTCTGGGCGTCATTAGATATTAAAAGAATATTGAAAAAAAATTGTGTTACCTCTTATTCCCCACATTTGAAGCCAATTTTAGTAAACTTTGATTGTTCTGGTTTCCAGTCTTTGGGGGGTAAAGGGGTGTCTCTTTTTTAATTTGTATTGGAGTACAGTTGCTTTACATTCGTTTCTGCATTACAGCAAAATAAATCCACTATGTGTATACTTATACCCCCTCTTTTTTGGACTTCTTTCTCATTTAGGTCACCACAGAGCACTGAGTAGAATTCCCTGAGTTACACAAGAGGTTCTCATTTGTTTTCTATTTTCTACATAGTACCAATAGTGTTTATACATTAGTCCTAATTGCCCAATTCCTCCCTCTCCCCCTTTACCCCTTAGTATCGATACATTTTTTCACTTCATCCATTGCTCTATTTCTGCTTTGTAAATAAGAACATCTGCATCATTTTTCTAGAGTCTACATACATGTACTAATATATTTATTTTTCTCTTTCTGACTTACTTCACCCTGTATGACAGTCACTAGGTCTTTCCGTGTCTCCACAAAAGATCCACTTTCATTCCTTGCTATCACTGAGTAATGTTCCATTGTATACATGTACCACAGCTTCTTTATACACTTTTCTGCTGATGGACATTTAAGTTGCTCCCTAAATGTTGCTCCCTAAACATTCTGGTTATTGTAAATAGTGCTGTAATGAATACTGGAGTGTATGTGCCTTCTGAATTATGCTTTTCTCTGGGAATGTGCCCAATAGTGGGATTGTTGGACCATATAGTATTTCTATTTTTAGCTTTTTGAGGACCTCCATATTGTTCTCCACAGTGGCTGTACCAGTTTATATTCCCACCAATGGTATAGGACAGTTCCCTTTTCTCCAAGTATGTGTCTCTGAAACTGTCTGTATATACCATACTATCTAAACTTGTATAAATCTGCCCCTAAAGAGAAGTTTTATTTAGCATATAGAAAGCTTGTTCACCTATATCATGAAAACCGTTGAACTAGAAAAAAAATTTGAAATATGTGTGAAAATTCTTGATCTGTTAAGCAGGCTTGCAAAAAACTATATAAACACTCATTTGTCTTAGTGGTTTCCTCTGTATTGCCTACTCTTGCAAAACATTTTGTTCTGTCCTAGTGGCTTCTTACTTTCTACCAGACTTTCCCTTTTCCTACACCATAAATGTAATTACTTGCAAAAGAGGTGCTTTTTCTTTGCAATAAAATCTCTTATCTTTAGAAAGAGCAGATCTTGAAGCCATGACATGGTGGAGGTATTTTACTGGGGAAATGCCTGCAGAAAGGAGGAGGGTAGAGAAGATGGTGGAGAAGCCAATGAGGGGAGTACTTTCTACAAAAGACAGTCATAGAATACAGGATTGATTTTGTTGACACCTCCCAAGCAATATACAAATTTTTTTTTTCCAGAATTTTCCTCGTAATATACAGGGAAACTGGGGAATTTATCCATATCCCTAAAGGTTGACCCGGCTTCCGGGGTGGCTCAGGAGTAAAGAACCCACCTGCCAGTGAAGAAGATGTACGTTTGATCCCTGGGTTGGGAAGACCCCAACAATGGCAACCCACTCCACTATTCTTGTCTGCAAAATTCCTTGGAAAAAGAAGCCAGGCAGGCTACAGTCTGTGGGGTCACAAAGAATCTGACACAACTGAGCATGCACTTCCATCACAAAGGTTGACCCTGAATGTCTCAATTCTCATGCATTTCAGGGTCACATTTATATGTTATTGGAAAAGACTTTAAAAGGCCTTGAAGTAAAAAGTTGTAAGACTTATAGTCTAGGCATGAGATGGGATGCTGTCAACACAGGCTAATCTTGCATGAAATTGTCCATTACAGCAACAGCTGAACTCGGAAGAATCCTGACATGATGGGACATATAACATTGATCTCATCCATGCCACGACCACCCTACCAGGTAATTATATTATTATGCATTTATTTGTAACAGAAATTATCTTAATCCTGAGAGGGAAAATAAAGAGCACTCTGTGGAAAGTGTAGTGAAGTTGCAAAGAGAGTTAGGCTGTTACTCACAGTATCATCTGACTTTGTGAAATACTGATAACTGTTCTACAAGTTCTGCCAACATCCTAACTCCAGGATATTTCTTTATGGGATAATCTATTTTTTAATGTACGTGTATACATTTAGTCTCCCAGAAAAAAAAATGGGGGCTATTTTGATTCAATAAAAATTTATGAAGATATTATGGGAAATCTATGCTTGATAAACATAGGGACTGAAAGGAGACAGTGACTTTTGAATTTATATTTGTTATAATCTGTAAAATTATCAATGAATGCTTTACCCTGGGTGAAGCAGATCCCATGGCATATATTACCTTCTGCTATATTTTAGGGAGTGCAAACCAAGACAGCGCAGACAAGGAAAGAAGAAGCAAGACAAAAATGGATAGAAAGTCGTGCAAGGAGCCATCACTTGGCATTCAGCACTACCGACTGCTCAATCTTGCATCATCTTCCAAGAAGCCATGTAAATGACTGTCCGCGTAGCCTGCTCAGAGGAGGGAGAAAGAAAAATATATTCACCAGTTCTTGTATTTATTTAGATTTTGCCCTGTGGGGCATGAATTCACCCAAAATTCATCATCGTGCATGGAGATCTGTCAGTCCTGTGGCTTCTCCTGCCTCAGGGTTCACAACAAGTCTTTAGTTTGGGAGGTAGATTGTGTGGGGGTGAGGATGAGGTGGATACCCTTCGTGTTATGATACCTGAATTTGCCCATAATTAACAAAATTTTGCCCAAGTAGGGAGCCATTCCAAACTGATAATAAACTCCAAGCTTTATTTCCTAGCATGGTGTTACTCTCTCCCTCCACTGTCCTGATTCCTCCTCTTCCTCTCCACCCCATCCCAGCTATTTTAAGAATAATGATCTTATTTACAAAGCAGAAATAGAGATATAGACCTAGAGAACAAACACCTGGATACCAAGGGGGGGATGGGATGATTTTGGAGATTGGGGTTGACAGACATGCACTATTGTTACCGAGCATCAAATAGACAACTAATGGAAACCTGGCCTAAAACTCAACGTCCGGAAAATGCAGATCATGGCATCCAGTCCCATCGCTTCATGGCAAATAGATGCGGAAACAATGGAAACAGTGAAAGACTTTATTTTCTGGGCTCCAAAATTACTGCAGATGGTGACTGCAGCCATGAATTTAAAAGATGCTTGCTTCTTGGAAGGAAAGTTATGACCAACCTAGACAGCATATTAAAAAGCAGAGACATTACATTGCCAACAAAGATCCATCTAGTCAAAGCTATGGTTTTTCCAGTGGTCACGTATGGATGTGAGAGTTGGACCATAAAGAAGGCTGAGTGCTGAAGAATTGATGCTTTTGAACTGTGGTGTTGGAGAAGACTCTTGAGAGTCCCTTGGACTGCAAGGAGATCAAACCAGTCCATCCTAAAGGAAATCAGCTCTGAATATTCATTGGAAGGACTGATGCTGAAGCTAAAGCTCCAATAATTTGGCCACCTCATGCGAAAGGTGGACTCAGTAGCAAAGACCTTGATGATGGGAAAGATTGAAGGCAGGAGAAGAAAGGGACAACAGAGGATGAGATGGTTGGATGGCATCACTGACTCAATGGACATGAGTTTGAGCAAGCTCTGGGAGATGATGACAGATAGGGAAGCCTGGCGTGCTGCAGTCCTTGGGGTCACAAAGAGTTGGATACAATTGAGCAACAGCAACTGTATAGCACAGGAGCCTCTACTCAGTGATCCGTGATGACCTATATAAGAAGGAAATTTTTAAAAAAGAAAGTATATGTGTATATCCATAGCTGATTCGCTTTGCTGTGCAGTAGAAACTTAAACTTCACCATGACAAGACAGGGAAGCCTGGTCTGCTGCAGTCCATGGGGTCACAAAGAGTTGGACATGACTTGGTGACTGAACGGGAACAACAGAAGCCCATACAACACTGTAAAGATACTATGCATACATGTCTGCTCAGCTGTGCCAGACTCTTTGCGACCCCATGGACTGTAGCCCACCAGGCTTCTCTGTCCATGGAGCCATTTCCTATTCCAGGGGATCTTCCTAACCCAGGGGTCAAGCCTGTGTCTCCTGCATTGGCAAGGAAATCCTTATCAACTGCACCACCTAGGAAAACAAAAAGCAACTCTACTCCAATAACAATTTTAAAAAATAAATGATAGAATCTAGGTGTTTTGGTTACAAGGGGTTCTGAAAGTCATACGTCTATCTGCTCAAATAATACCTTATTTAGATCTCCATTGATCACCCCATTTAAAATTGCAACCTCAGATCTATTTATCAATCCCTATGCCCTTTCTTTCCCTTTTTTTTTTCTGCACAGTTGATTATCTTTTAATATTCTAAGTATTTACCTAATCATTTTTGAGTGTTGTCTATCACTCTGGAATGTAAGATCTGTAAAGAAGAATTCTTGTTTTTCTTCTCTAAAGTAGACTTGTATCTAGAGAGGTGCCTGGCACATTGTCATCATTCATTTCTAAAATACTAGGAATGCTTGAATGAATATTTCATATTAACTATTTAATCATTTTCTGTTCTGAAACAGACTGGGTAAAATATCTAGATACATTTTGAATGAGTGTATTGGAGTTATTATTCATACTAACTGTCTTTATTTTTAAAAATGCAGCTTTTGCCTTCCATCTTATATTTATCTCTTCTTTGGTTCTTTAACTGCAATTCTACTGAAATGGACATTTTTCACTGGTATATTTTTTTAACTTTGAGTAGATAAATGCTTTTACTTCCTGAAACCTTGAGTTTGTCAAACTCATCTTCATTTTGTGTTATACAGTGGATGGCATGCCAACTGACCATAGAATTGTTGAGTTATATTCATTTCTTTTTCATACATTATAGATTTCTCTGCTGTCATCTGTCACCTAAAATTGCTGAGAAATCGAAGATCATCTGATTTTCTCTCTAAAATGACCTCCTGCTTCTTTTCCCTGGATGCTTGCAGATTTTCTTCTTTAAACTTGAAGATTAGTGAGTTTTCAAAAAATGTCTCAGTCTCTTTTTATCTTTGTTAATGCTTTTTTTTTTTTTCTTGAGTCACTGGCATACAGTGAGTGTTTTAACTGCCTATTTGGTTTTTCTTTTATTATAGTAGCTATTTTTCTGTTTATTCTGGATATTTCTTATATCATTTTCTTGGTCTATACATACATTTTCAAATACATCTATTATGTGCTCTTTATATCTTCAGAGCATCTATCCAGAAAACTAATCTTCCTGAAAGTCATTTTTATCTATTTACTCTTTTTCCCTACTCTGTGCTAGTCTGACCTCTGTGCTCTGGTTGCTGCTTTGTCTAAAGAATCCATTTTGCAGGATTTCATTTTCCTCTGTAACTAGCATTAAATTCCTCAATCTTATGGTCACCTCCCTACTTCATTTTCTTTAACAGGTATTTCTTCAACATATTCCAAATGTCATTTTATGTTATGCTTATATTTTGTTGAATATCTGTAATGTTTCAAAACTTTGTGCTGTAAAATGTACTCTCCTCTTTGGACTTCCCTGGTGGTTCAGACGGTAAAGCGTCTGCCTACAATGTGGGAGACATGGGTTTGACCCCTGGGTCGGGAAGATCCCCTGGAGAAGGAAATGGCAACCCACTCCAGTACCCTTGCCTGGAAGATCCCATAAGCAGAGGAGCTTAGTAGGCTACAGTCCATGGGGTCACGAAGAGTCGACACACGAATGAGCGACTTCACTTTCACTTTCTTTATAGAGCAAATTTTTAAAGCCTCTTACAGTAACATTTCCCATGATAATAAAGTATTTTTCATCTATCTGTTCCCATAATTACATGATTATTTATATTCATCAGTCACTTCTATCTGTAAGGCCCCCAGCTTCTTTCTTTCTCCCACTCACTATTACATAATCATTGGCTAAATTTTTTAAGTTATTGAAAGGTACATATTTTAGTTTCAGGGTTTTTGTTGACTGATGGCCATGAAGCTTTGTTTGGGAAAATTCCAAGGAAAACAATAAATAACACCACTCTTCCTTACCCGTTATCTAAAGAAATTATAAAATAATATAAATGGAAGAAGAGGGATAACCTTTATTTTTTATTTGAAGCACATGACTCAGTGTGGGAAACGAATGGGTATGCTATCTGAACCTCAAAATTATGCAGAATTCCATGCACATTCCTAGAAATGCCTGACTTCTTCTCATCATAAGACTGCAATTGCCATAATACCTGAGCTGCTTGCCCCTCCAAGTGTGGTGTTTTCTCCTTAAAGGAAGAAGGACAAAACAGCAACATCTAGTTTTTCTTTCCTTTTTGGTTTCCCAATTGGATAAGAAAATTTATTAGGCTTGAACTAGGCTAGAGTGAATAAAAGAGCCAGAAGGGAGATGCATGTTTATATCAATTTTCTGCACACAGAAACAACCACATGGATTTGGGAATGCCTCCTGGCCCCCCACAGTAGTAGCGGGCAGGTCAATCTAGGAACTTCTTTCACACAGTTCCACTCTTAGGTCATTGAACAATCTGAGAAGCCTGGTGGGCTACAGTCCATCGTTGCAAAGAATGTGACATGAATGAGTGATGAGCACACACAGCACATAACAAATGTAGTTATTGGTGTATATAAAAATATCAAAATAATTGGGGAAAGAGATAAAGAAAAAGGAGGAAGGCAGGAAGGGAGCGAGAGAAGGAACATGCTCAACATTACTAATCAATAGGGAAACATATGTCAAAAGAACAATGAAATATCACTTCACACTTGTCTGTAATCAAAAAGACAAGAGAAAACAAGTGCTGGTTGGAATGTAGAGAAAAGAGAACACATGTACATTATTGATGGAGATGTAAATATGTGCAGTCACTATTGGAAACAGCATGAAGTTTCCTCGGGAAATTAAAAATAGAACAATTATATAATCCTGCAATCCCACTTCTGTGTATTTTTCCAAAGGAAATGAAATTGCTATGTCAGAAAGATAGTTGTATCCCTCCGTTCACAGCAGTATTCTTCATAATAGCCAAGATACAAAAACAAACTGTCTCCCAATGGATGAATGAATAAAGAAAATGTGGTTTATGTATACAGTGGAGTATTATTTGGCCTTAAAAAAGAAGAAATCTTGTCATTTGTGACAATGCAGATGAAATTGGAGGGCATTACGCTAAGTGAAATGTCAGACTGAGAAAAACAATACTTATATGTGTTATCACTTATATGTGAAACTTAAAAAAAAGTTTTTAACTCAGAAAAACAGAGAGTAGAATGGAGATTGCCATTGGCTGGGGGGTGTGGCAGGGGGAAATGAGAGAGGTTGGTAACAAAGTACAAAATTTCAGTAATAATAAAGTCTGTGGTCTAATATATTAATAGATCATAGTGACTATAGTTAAAAATAATGCATTAAATACTTAAATGTGCTGGAAAGTAGAACCGAAATATTCTCATTCCCCTCAAAAAATGTAAATAGGTGAGATGATAGATATTTAAATTACTTAGTGGGGAAACTCCACATCATGTACTTCAACTATCTTACAGTTTTGTCCGTTATACCTCAATAAAACTGAAGAAGATCCAGATAATTTTTGTAAATGCTCCTCTTTCAAGATAGTAGAGCATAACACCCTACTTCTTAATGGGGGCTGCCCATAATGACTTTCTTCTAAAGAGTCCAGCAAGAAAAGAGGAAAAGATAATAACTTTATTATTTATTTATTTTTCTCCAGGACCACTTCCATATCCATCCATTCCTCCTGTAAATTTTCTTTCTGGTCCTGGCCCAAAATTTCTAGCACCACCAAAATAATCTCCAAAACCAAAGTGGTCTCTTCTTCCTCTTTAAGAATGTTGGACTTCCTGCATTTCCTTTTTCAACAAAGCCTTTTGACGTCTACACAATGACCATTGATGGTATGGTGTTTCTGCAACACAATCTTATCCACAGGATCATGGTCATCAAGACTAATAAATCCAAAGCCTCTTTTTTTTTTTTGCTTTTCCAGACTCCCTGTCAGTAATTTTCTCAATGGCATCATTTTTCTATATTTTCCATATTTCTCAAAGTAATCTTTAAGATTATGCTCCGTTTTGTCTTCTGTAATCCCTACCAGCGAAGAGCTTCTTTATAATTGTCAGGAAGCATTTAACAAGAGGCTTCCTGTGTGCTGTTTTGGATCTGTCAGGAACCCTCTGGCCCTTATTAATTCCTGAATATTCAGGAATTAGGAGAGGCACGCCTTTCCTGGGGCTGAGGAATCCAGGCATTTCTCATTACGGTGATAAGTATCCTCTTCCTTTTTATGAACCATATGGTAAAAAGTGATTGTTTGCAACTCTTTCTTTGATAGGGATCGTCTTATGTTTTGTAAGTCTGAAATTTTAATCTTTATCTTTGCTAAGAATAACTACTTTTGTAAGACAGTATATATGCACACCATGTTGATTAAAGCACCTTTGCTCCATCAGAGCTTGGGTCCCCGTGTCTTTCTTCTCTCTCTATCTCTCTATTTCTGGCTGATTCCCTGGAGCGCGGAAGCCGGCTGTGTAACTCAGGGAATGTTAGCCTCTTTCCTTCTTTCACTCTCTCATCATCGGCTCTGGACCACCAGGTTCTGGTCCATTAAAGGGCCAAGAATAATGACAAGAGACCCCTGCTTTTCAGAGTCCTCTCTTGCAACAGCATGTCTGGGGTCAACCACTCTCCCATCAATGGGATGAGGTCTGGCAGCCATGGTAGCAGCCTCCCTAACCATGTAGGAGAACTTCACAAAACCAAACCCTCTTGAATTTTGACTTGCAAAGTCCCTTATGACCACACAGTCTGTAAGTTCTGCCCATCACTGGTGGCAGTTCTTCAGACTTTCTTCTATGGTTTCAGAGCTCAAGCCATCAATAAAGTTTATGAATTTGTTTGTTTCCTGTCTTTTCTCTCTTCAGTGGAACAGATTTCAGTTTTCTCCATCACAGATTAGCTTGCTTCAGCCAAAATTCTGGCAGCTGAAGTTAAGAGAGACCTCAGGAAATGAACAGAGACGCAACAGGTCCGGTCCTGCAGTGAGAAACTCTGCTGTTCCAGGAAGACCACCTGTGGGAACCTCCCCACGGCCCAGTCATGCTGCCCCTGCCTCTGCAGGCCTTGAATCAGGCTTGAACACCTTTCAATTTTCCAGAAGGGGCCATCTGGCAAGACTGGTCAATACAGTATCCTCTATCTGCCAAGAGGTGTCCTCGACCACTCCTGAGATGCAGACAGTCTGTGAATTACTGGAAACTGCCAACAATAAGTTTATAGTAGAGAATATTGGCAAACACTTCCTCAGCCAGATGGTTAAGGTCAGCGTCAGCAGTCATAAACGATGTTGGTAATATGTACCCTTGATATGGTTTCATGATGATTGCCCTTTACCTCCTTGCTTTCCCTCTCCCAAAACACATAAACAAGATGTAATTATGACAAAAAGTTATCAGACATAACCCAATTGAAAGGCGTTCTACAAAATTTTTAACCCATACCAATCAAAACAAGAAATGCTTAAGGGATTGTCAAAACCAAGAGGAGACTCAAGAAATGTGATGACTTAATTGTGATGAGGTATTCTGATGGGTGCCTGGAAACAGAAAATAGGCATTAAGGAACAACTGGGGAAATCTGAATAAAATAAGAAGTCTAATTAATAATAATGTACCAGTAATGGCAAATTAATTGCAATAAATGTGCTATACACACAGAAGAGTGTGTTACTTGATCTGAATATTTGACAACTCTTGGCATTATATTTGCAATTCTTTTTTAAACCTTAAACTCCTGTAAGATAAAGCTTACTTTTAGAAAATTAGCAGAGAAATATCTTCCGATTTCTCAAATAAGACACTTTTGAACTTCCCGATTTAGCTTGAGGTCAAATTAACATTTGCATAGGAGAACATATTACAATTGAGAGAGTTTACCATGCAAGATGTTTTTTGAAGGTACAATTCCAAAAAAATTTATTGCAACAAAACCAAAAAGAATTGTCAGAATGTGATAAAATGAGAACAACTGTTTTATGTAAAATATATAATTTTATAGCATGAATTATTTTAAAAGATTAATAAACATATTTGTGCACAACATAGAAAGAGTAAGATGAGACATACAGTAATAAAGCTTGACACTCTACCGAGTCCACTCAAATTAATCACACAAACAACTTCTCTGTTTTCTGTGATGCACTCCACTCTCACAAATGAGAATCATCTCCCAGGTGCAATCAATAATTCTTACCGCTGCTTTGTTTCATTTTTCTTTCTTTTTATTTTGGCTCTAACTTTCTTTATATCTTAAAAATACTTTGGAACTCAGCTGTACATACATCTTCTTTCTTGATTCACCACCATATATATATATAATCTACCTCTTTAGATAACCTTTAGTTTCAAAAACCTAATTTTTGTTGTTTTCCTCATGTTATTTTTATTCAATCTTATTTAATAAAAAGATTTACATTGAGATTTAAACAAGATTTAATATATTTAAGATTTATTTATATTAAATCTTATGGTAGTGGCATAAAGTTTTAGTTGCTACGCATCTGCCAGGATTAGCTATTTGACAGGTGTTTTCATTTTCTCCTTAGCTTGGTCTTTTCTCAAAGTGTTTACTCCAAAGTTTTGCACACAGGTTTCATAAATGAGTGTCATTTAACTGAGTGAAGGGCTTCCCTGGTGACTCAGATGATGAAGAATCTGCCTGCAATTCAGGAGACCTGGATTCAATCCCTGGGTTGGGATGATCCCCTGGAGAAGTGCACAGCAACCCACTCCAGTTTTCTGGCTTGGAGAATTCTGTGTACAGAGGAGCCTAGCAGGCTACAGTCCATGGGGTGGCAAAAAGTCAGACACGACTGAACGACTTTCACTTTTGCACTTAACTAAATGAAAGGATAAATACACATGGTAAAATATTTCATGAAAGAATAAAAGTATTTAAAGTAAAGTTAACACTTTATCTCTAAATAAAGATTACCTTGAAGTATGGTCTATTATCACAAAGGTGATTGGGAATTATCAAGTGTTAAAACTATGTCAATATATTCAATACATACAGCAAACTGAAGCTATATTTTATTAGGGAAGCCCAAGACAGAGTCAAAATCACTTCCATGTTTCTATATCAAGATGGTCCACTTTATGCATTGTTTCCACTTTCTCCCCTCTCATTAGCCCTCTGTACACATTAGTTTGTTCTGTTCTCTGTAATCCACTGAACATGCTCTTTCAAAGTAGACCGTGACCTCTGTCTTGCCAAATCCAGTGGTCACTTTCTGTTACCTGAATACCCAGAAGCTAATCACTCTTAGTCTAATTCTCCTTCTTGAAATTCCTTTTTTCTTAAGCTTCTAAGGAAAGAACGTTTACCTCTAAAGAAAGAAAGGATTACTTTCATAGGCCTGGATTACTTTTTCTTTCATTGGATGTCCTTTCTTAGTCTTCTAGTAGTTCTTCTATCTTTTTTTTGCCCCATGGCTCTAGATGTCAGAAGTTTCCAGGGCGTATGCCCAATCTTTCTTTTCTGTATCTCTGTCCTCATCTAGTGCTAAGACTTTGGGGCATATATTCCTTAAAGAACCCAGCTCTCAGTCTCCAGCTCTGACTCTCTTCTGAAGCCCAAGCACATGAGTCAGAATCCCTTTTTAACTTCCCTGATGGCTCAGACAGTAAAGTATCTGCCTGCAATCAGAAGACCCAGGTTTGATCCCTGGGTCAGGAAGATCACCTCAAGAAGGGAATGGCTACCCACTCCAGTATCATTGCCTGGGAAATCCTTTGGATAGAGGAAAGTGGTGGGTTATAGGTCACAAAGAGGCAAAAACAACTGAGTGACTAACCCACACCTACATATCCAGTTGGCATCCCCCCTGAACACCTCAAAATAAAACAACTGGCTGAACTTCCTTAGCCTCACAGGAAATAGTTTCTCTCTCAGTGATACAGAAACAGATGGATGGAATTAAATATGTTTTGGAAGTTGAGCTGATTGGATGATCCAATAGATGTGATATTATGGAGTTGCCATATTTGTTATCATGTCAGCCTCCAAAATTATTCCTCTTTCCATAAGTGCATTTCTATAATGGTTGAACTATAATGTAGATGATAGAATTGCCTTGTTCAAGAACAGATCTCATTGGGTGATTTCTTTTTTGCTACTGTATAGGTATTTGGTCTTTTTTTTTTTTTTTTTACTTTAATTGAAGCTGAGTGATCAGTATACTTTGTTTCACTGTTCTCCTTGAAAATTGAAAAATCTAAAAATCTATCATCAATAGTTTCTTCAGAATAGCATTGAAACATACATTACCAAATGTAAAACAGATAGCCAGTGGGAGTTAGATGTATGATTCAGGGCACCTAAAGCCAGTGCTCTGTGACAACTTGGAGGGATAGGGTAGAGAGGAGGGGGGGTTCAGTAGGGAAGTAACACATGAATGCCTATGGCTGATTCATATTGATGTATAACAAAAACCATCACCATTTTGTAAAGTAAATATCCTCCAGTTAAAATGAATAAATAATTTTTTTTAAGTTTCTCTTCATGCTGAAGCTTATCATTTTCAGTCATAGATCTATGAGTTGCTCACTATGAATTTTAGACCACTTTGGGAAAACTCATGCAAGTATGTGAAAGAAGGAATAAAAAGGAATCATCATTAATTCCACATAATTTATTCAGCAGTAACTGAGTAACTTCTGCATGTTTAGTATCAAACTGAGCCACATATGCAGAAGCATAAATGATATTATTAAAAAATTCTTTAGGAGAGTTTGCTCCCATGAAAATTTCCTTTACTCATTTCACTGCATTTTGGAGACTGTACAATTAATTAAACATGAAATAGGAACACTTTCATCCAGATTTGAAAAGCCAGTTTGCAATAAATACAGCCTGTTTGTCAAAGCCTCTTAATCAGGCTTATTCTCTGATAAAGGTATTTTCTGTTCATTCAAGAGTCATAATACTATTAAACCTGGGGATTTAAAGGTCACCATCAATCAAAATGCTAGTCTTTCTGTTGTATCCTGGGACACATTATCTAACATAATTTCTTTTCCATTGATGCATAAAGAAAAAAATAGAATGTTTCAATAAAAATTTTATATAACAACGAATGTTTATTGCCTTATGAATATTTGATTGGTAAGTTTTGAGTTGTAGTCTTTTAGTGGTTAATATTACCTATGATGTAACAAAAAAATTACTCAGGTATACCAAATGTGTGTAACAAAAATAACTCATTGTGTTTTGCATCAAGGTGTTGAACTAAATGTCTAAATACTAGTAGCAGGAACATGTCTTTGAATTTCATTGGAATTAGCACAAAGAGGAGAGGACAAAAGAAAATATAACTCTATCTAGGGAAAGTAAAAATGAAAGTCTCTCTGTCATGTCTGTCTCTTTGCAACCACATATACTATACAGTCCACAGAATTTGCCAGGCCAGGACACTGGAGTGGGTAGCCCTTCCCTTCTCCAGGGGATCTTCCAAACCCAGGAAAAATGATGGACAAATAAGTATCAAATAACATGAAATTAAATATTTATCTTTTAAGCCATTTTAGCATATCTTAACAAATAATGTTGATATAATGTTTAATTCAACATTTTCCCGCTTTACCTTATAAAAACTAATTATATAAGGTTTTAGGAATGTGAAGCACCTAATAACTGTGAATGACCCAAGTACGTGACAGGACCTGTTAATATGATCAGTTGCTGTTCGGCCGCTAGGTCATGTCTGACTCTTTTGTGATTCCCATGGACTGTAGCTTGCCAGGTCCTTCCTTCCATGGGACTTCTCAGGCAAGAATAGTGGAGTCGGTTGCCATTTCTGTCCCCAGGGTATCTTCCCTATTCAGGGATCAAACCTGCATCTCCTGCATTGGCAAGCAGATTCTTTACTGATGAGCCGTAAGGGAAATCCAAAATGGTCAATACAAGCTTTTAAAAGATACTAAAGTAATTGATATTATGGCAAATAAGTTACTATACTAACACATATACTTCTTTATAATAAAGTGTTGTCAAAATTAATTATATAAATATATGCTTTAATAAACCCATTTATAAACTTTCATGTTAACTACATTTGAAAATATAAGACCTTGTTGAGCCTTAGAATTATATCTTGAGTACAGACTTTTTATGTCCTCTCTGGGAATGATAATCAAGAATAGAGCCATAATCCACAAAATAGATAAATCTTTATTTTTAAAAATTAATCTCTGATATAGTCATGATTTTTATTGTATACCCTTAATATCAAATGACATTGTGCTATTTTAGGATAAAAATAATAATTTAAAGATTTAGAAAAGGACGTAACAAAGAACTGAGGATTATTTTCTTTCCCAAAGTCATAACCAAGAGAGCCTTAATGTTTCCTTTGACATCACTAAAGTTGGACAAATTTCTTCCTGACTGTTGGCTCCTGACTTTCCTTTTTTTAGAGTATTTACTTTAGAGTATTTAGAAAACTCATAATTGCAAATTCTTTCTCTGTCGTTTGCTTGCTCAGTCACTCAGTCTTGTCCAACTCTTTGTGACTCTATGTACTGTGGCCCACCAGGCTCCTCTGTCTACGGGATTTTCCAGGCAAGAATATTGGAGTTGGTTGCCATTTCTTTGTCCAGGGGATCTTCCTGACCCAGGGATTGAACCCACATCTCCTGCATTGTCAGGTGGATTCTTTCCAGCTGAGTCACCTCTGTGCCCTTTAAGAGACTTATATCTTGTAAAAAGCTTCTTGACAGTTTTATAAGCTAGTTATCTTTTTCTCAAAGACCTGGTTCCCATCTTTTTGAAATGTAACCATCCAGGAAGTGAACATTCCCATTTTCCAGTCTGTGAGAGGGTCACAACTTCACTTTAATGGCCAACACAGGTGACATAATAATAGCAGAGAAAACCATTTACAAGCTCCGTAGTGACTTGACTCCTGGATATATTAACTGTTCATCCATTCCTCCAAAATCCTCCAGTACATTTCCAGTAGCTCACTCCAGTGCTTAGAAACCCTTCTGCCTTTAGTTTCAACAGAGATAAGTTTAGTCTTTCTCTCCTATTGCAATGATCTTGAATAAAGTCTTCCTTATCTGTTTAACTTTATCCAGTATACTTTTTTACATTGACAGTCATTGGGCATCAGAAATCATTTGTTTAAGAAAAGTGGCATTCCTTGCAATACTGAAACTGTAATTATCTGGTTGAACTTTTCTTTAGGTCTACTACATAATCGCAGTAGCTGTATTTGTTATTAATCTTGTTGGCTCCACAACACAGTGCCAGACACAAGATGTTGGTGAGAATTGCTGGCCACCACTAGTTGGCATGTCCAGGTGCCCCCTTTTCTACAAATCCTATTACATTATCTTCCCAGTTACAGAAGCAGTCAAATTTCCCTTTCTACAGTGATGATTCACAATTAAATACCCTATTCATAGAACGAGATTTTAGTGTTCTAAGTTATTTAACGTATAACTGCACTGATAATTTAGAAAGGGCATTTTATGGCATAGTAATAGAAATGTTTAATTACTATGAGATCAAGAAAATAAGAGCTTAATAAGATTATGAGTTTATGGCAAGGGGCATCATAGTACTCTTACCACTTAAGAAAATGAATATTTTTTTTTCCATTTTTTATGTCTAGCTTAAAACTGTTGTCTAAGGATTTCTTACCAGTCCAACTAAGATTAAGCATGAACCCTTGGAAAAGTCAATAGGACCCAGAAGGATAAAGAATTATTACTGGTTCATCTTATGTCAAGTGTTGATTCTTGGACCAACTGTATGTGAAGAAGACATGGTATGATAAACATCTCAACTCAGAAATCCCTTGCTGGAGTAGGTGATAGAGATTTAACAGGGAGGATGGGAAACAGTTTTCAGAAGAAAAAAGATCTACTTCTAGTACACATGATTTCTTAGCAAGGGAAAAAAAGATATTTTATCCAAAAAAAGGCCATTAAAATTTTGGCTACATCACTGATTCTAAAGTGGGAGCAATTTACTAAAGTCTATAGCATTTTGTTTGTCCCAATTGGTAAGTGAGAAAGTGTTGGTTGTGGCATTTAGTAGGCAGAGGCAGGTAGAATCTTAAACATCATATCATGCATAAAACAGCTATTCACTTCATGGCAAATATATGGGGAAACAGTGGAAACAATGGCTGACTTTATTCTTTTGGGCTCCAAAATCACTGCAGATGGTGATTGCAGCCATGAAATTAAACGATGCTTACTCCTTGGAAGGAAAGCTATGACCAACCTAGACAGCATATTGGAAAGCAGACATGACTTTGTCAACAAAGGTCCGTCTAGTCAAGGCTATGGTTTTTCCAGTGGTCATGTATGGATGTGAGAGTTGGACTATAAAGAAAACTGAGTGCTGAAAAATTGATGCTTTTGAACTGTGGTGTTAGAGAAGACTCTTAAGAGTCCCTTGGACTGCAAGGAGATCCAACCAGTCCATCCTAGAGGATTTCAGTCCAGGGTGTTCATTGGAAGGACTGATGCTGAAGCTGAAACTCCAGTACTTCGGCCACCTCATGCGAAGAGTTGACTCATTGGAAAAGACCCTGATGCTGGGAGGGATTGGGGGCAGGAGGAGAAGGGGACGACAGAGGATGAGATGGTTGGATGGCATCATTGACTCGATGGACATGGGTTTGATTGGACTCCGGGAGTTGGTGATGGACAGGGAGGCCTGGCATACTACGGTTCATGGGGTCTCAAAGCGTCGGACACCACTGAGCGACTGAACTAAACTGAACTGAATGCTCCCATCAGGGGAGCTGATGCTCCACACCAAATATTTTTAATCACAGCTGACAGGACTGAGAGACTAAACTGATACCTGACCACCCCTTTCTAAATGAGGAATTATCCATCCCAAAATGTTAATAGTGCTAAACTTGAAAACCTCTGTTCTAGACTTATATGCTCAAAGCTAAAGTTCCTAGTGTCTTCAACATTTGCTTCTGTGATTTCAATAATATTAAAATGTAATTTCAACAGCAATATTAGTAGTAGTAGCTGTTGTTCAATCACTAAGTCGTGTCAGACTCTTTGCAACCTATAGACTGTAGCCCACCAGGCTCCTCTCTCCATGGGACTTTCCAGGCAAGAATACTGAAGTGGGTTGCCATTTCCTTCTCAGCAGATCTTCCCTACCTAGGGATCAAACCTGAGTCTTCTGCATTGAAGGTGTATTCTTTAATGTAGTAGTATATTTTATATCATAACATGATTTCACATTCTTAATCACACTGATTATTCATTTCCTGTGTGCTTTATCACTCAGTCGTGTCTGACTCTTTACAAACTTATGGGTTGTAGCCAGCCAGGCTCCTCTGTCCATGAGGATTCTCCAAGCGAGGATACTGGAGTGGGCTGCCATAACCTCCTCCAGGGATATTTCCAACCTAGGGATGGAACTCAGGTCTCCCATATTGCAGGTGGATTCTTTACTGTCTGAGCCACTAGGGAAACACTTACTCACTTCCTAGAACTTGTTAATTCTTCAACACTGATTATTCAGAAGCTACTAGTTAACCAGAGAATTCTTAGAAGTAATAATAAAATAAACAAAAAATACACCAAACATATTTTCTCCTTTGCATGTCAATAAAACATCCCAGAAACTATAAAGCTGAAATGGTATTTTTAAAGCTACATCATGTTTTACCATGTGAAAATATAACCCTCTGTTCATTTTTGGGTTTCCTCATTCCTAAAATCATTTGCTTGATATGCAGTAACCTTGGTTTAAAATCTTCAAGAACTGTTTCAGCCTTGCCTTTCTCATTTTTCTGGTACCAATTCAGCCATCAAAACTAGGAATTCATCTTCAGTATATATTTTGCATTGTATACAATAGCAGCAGCATCTGTTGTACTAACACTAGAAATAGCAACCAAGCTAAAGGCAAAATCCTGTCATCTCTCACATGTCAGAAACTGTGCCAAGTGTTTTACAAATAATATTAATTCCCCAAACACCTTGAAGGTAGATAGTGCCGTAGCTATTTAGCAAATGAATAAATCATTAATGTACAAGTTTAAATAACAAGCCCACACTTGCTAGGATTTAAGTGAAGAGCCAGAATTTGGCATCACTCCTGTAAGCCTACAGAGCTGCCCTATTTCTCACTTACCTATTGCCACTTCTGTCCCTTTATTCTGATTCCAAGGCCAATCTTTTTATCCAAATCTGTTCATGGCAGTGTCTGGTGTCACAATTTTGTTGCAGGGTCTGGCCTTATATCTTCCTAATCTTTTGCACTTTGCGTGTATGTGTGTGTTAGTTGCTTAGTTGTGTTCTACTCTTTGCAACCCCATAAACTGTAGCCCACCAGGCCCCTCAGTCCATGGGATTCTCCAGGCAAGAACACTGGAGTAGGTTGCCATTTCCTTCTCCAAAAGGAACTATAGAAAGAAAGTGAAGTCGCTCAGTCGTGTCCGACTCTTTGTGACCCCATGGACTGCAGTCTACCAGGCTCCCCCATCCATGGAATTTCCCAACAAGAATATTAGAGTGGATTGCCATTTCCTTTTCCAGGGGATCTTCCTGAGCCAAGGACTGAACCCGAGTCTCCTGAATTGGCAAGTGTATTCTTTATCATCGAGATATCTGGGAAGCCCACTTCTAACTATATAACCTAGGACTGTTATTTAAAGTTCCCATTTCTCAGTCTCCTCAGTTCTAAACTGATATAAGAATAATATCTTTCTTCTAAGACATTTTTGTGTAATATTTTCCTTTTTTATTTCAAGGTACAAATTACATAAAATTTGTATTTGTTTCAGGTGTAAAACATTGCAATATGTTCAACACAGAAAGTCTAGTTAACATTTATCACCATGCATAGTTGCAAAACTTTTTTTTTTTCTTGTGATGAGAAACATTAAGAGTATTTGCCAGGAGAAATAGAGATGCAGATATTCAAGAGATTTTATGACCCCAATTCTGGCATCTCCTCATATCTAGAAAAGCACTAAAAACACTAATGTTGACCTCTGTTCTACATAACTAGCAGTAACCTTCACAAGACCAGCAGAAAACTTCTGCAAGAATGTGTACCTGACTGAATGTACTCCCGCTTCACCAAAATCACATGTATACTGACCCTTTCGCCTACCTCTTTGGAGCAGTTTGAAATAGTTTCTCAGACCTCTCTGAGATGCTGTCTCCCAGGCTGCAGTTCTCATTTTGCCCCCAAATAAAACAACTCACAACTCTCATATTGTGATTTTTTTTCCCCTTTCTGTTGACGTGGGAATTGTAGAGAGGATAGTCAGAAAGTCTCTTTAGTAGACCAGTTCAGAGTTGATCATCCCTTAATTCACAGAAGTATTGGAGGAGTTGGTGGGAAGGGGGAGATTGAAAATTCTTTAGGAGATGAAATCAGGAGGGCCCAATAAGGAACCAAGTGATAGAGGAGAGGTAAAAAATACTGGCTGAGATCCAGGTCTGAGCAGAAGTGTAGGGCCATTAACCATGAGGGGAGGCTGGAGAAGTACAGCAAGGGTGGGAAAAGGGGAGATACTGAATTTTGAACGCATTATTTTTAAAGTGCTTCCAAGTCATCTCTTTGTCTATCATTCTCCCTCCCTCTCTCTCTTCTATCTCTCTCTCTCTCTCTATCTCTGTCTTTGTATCTAATTCAGTCACATTCTTACTTGGATGTGTAGATCTGGAAGTGATCAGAATAGACATGCTGATTAGGGCCAGAGCAGATAATCTTTTTCAATCAGAAAGCCCAATAAAAAAGAACCAGGTGCACTGGGAAGACCCAGAGGAATCGAGTGGAGAGGGAGGTGGGAGGGGGGATCGGGATGGGGAATAAGTGTAAATCTATGGCTGATTCATATCAATGTATGACAAAACCCACTGAAATGTTGTGAAGTAATTAGCCTCCAACTAATAAAAAAATTAAAAAAAAAAAGTTTAAATAAAAAAAAAAACAAAAAAAACAAAACAAACAAACAAAAAAAGAACCAGGTAAACAAATGTTGCATGTTTACTGCCAAGTTTGGTGAGTTGGACATAATTTCATGTTAAAACTTTTAGTGAGAAAAGCAAACAGCAAATGAGTTTATGAATTCATATGGCATTTTGGTAAAAACAAACTATTATACAATTCAATATGTATTGAGTATTAGAAAACCTTCAATAGTGTTGCTTCTTCCACATTGATTGAATACTTAATATGACTGAAAATCAATCTGTGTAACTCTTAGAATCAAAAATAATAATGTGTGAAATAAATACATTATATACAATTTTTATTAGTGTGATGGTTATTGCAGCTAACAAAACCAATATTTTAAGCACTTTTAATTATCAACTCATTTTTCACAGCAATTTGATAAAGTACACTGTTATTAATCCCATCTTGCACATGAGAAAACTGTGGCACATAGAGATCTGATAAATCTCCTCACATTGCTAGTATGTGGCAAAGCTTATATTTGAGCTCAATTGTCTGGCTGCATAACCTGTCTTCTCTAGCCTAACATTAGTATGGCATTAGTGAGTGCATATTCGAGGAAATAAGGGGTGAATAATGGTCGGATACATCTTCATTTTTCTCATATTCAGTATTATCTTATTTATGTGCTTATAATACATGTATAAATATGTGAACATACATAAGATTTATGGAAGTATTAAAGAAATAGTTTAAAGAAACTGTTATTTTAAAAACATTATACTGGTAATATTAAATACTTCTTTAGTGATTCATTTGTCTGTTGCAATTACCTGAATATAGCTAAGTACGCTATAAACCATTAATACATGGAGATGATAGGACACATCTCTCTCTTTCCCTCTCTCACACACACCACACACACACACACACACACACACACATGTATGTGCATGCACACATAAACACAAAGATGTACAGAACTCATGTTTCCAGTATATGCTATTAGCACATTCTTTAATGATATATTTGGAATTATATTTTATAAAGGTAGGTTAAAATGTTCAGACCAACCTACTGTAAATGATCTTTATCTTTTTAATTAGTTACAGAGATTATAGTTCTCATTGTCAGGCTCTGGTGATATAATAGTTAAGATGTTTGAAGGGAGAAACCCAAAGAGACAGAGAAGTCAAGAATAAGTACTTAGGGACTTCCCTGGTGATCCAGTAGCTAAGACTCCATGCTCCAATGAAATTGGCCTGGGTTCAATCCCTGGTCAAGGAACTAGATTTCACATGCTGCATCCATGAGTTCACATGGTACTCTAAAGTCCCTGCGTGTTTCAACAAAGATTGCTGATCCCATGTGCTGCAACTAAGACCTGGTGTGGCCAAATAGATTTAAAAATATTAATAAAAAATAGAATAAGTTGCTTAGGCAAATACATAAAAGCATGGTATATGCATTGTACTTATGCAAAATTTCTTGCATATATGGCAATATACTTTTGCTAATGGATCATTTTTCTCTCCTCTATTTCCTGAATCATAGTGTACTGGCTGACAGACTGCATGCTACACTGGGTGTGCTGTTCTAACCGTAGTGACAAGCACAAAGTTTATAACTAAACTGACTTCAGGGCTAATGATTTGAAATTGACAATGCTGGTCACCTAAATATCTGTTTTCCATCAAGATTTAAGCAACTTGTGTTCTCTGGCACCTGAAAGAAAAAAAAAAAAATGAGATCTCTTCTTTTGTACCATTAAGTACATTTTTACAGCTTCTGATTCACCTCTTTGTATTCTTAACTCTGGGTAGTACAGGAGCTCCTGAGAAAGATACTCGGTATTGTACCAGAGTAAGCCTCAGGAGAAGCCAGTAAAGAATAAAATTGGAGTCTGTGGAATGGATTTTTCTCTATATTTTATGTTTGATGGATGCAGTTTTATTCTGGGTCTTTATTTTGGTACCCTTGTCAATTTTCTAAAAATATTTGTGTTTCTGACATATCAGATATTTTTTTCTTTACCTTATCTTTTAAATGTGTCTTTTCTTCTTTACTTTGTGCTTCAAAAAATAAATTGTTGTTGTGTGTACCCATTCTAAAATTTAAAAATAATGAGCTTATTTAAAAATCACAATGAACTATGTTCTCCATCAATGTTCTTCAGTCTAGTACCCCAGAGAGGCTAGCGTAGTCTTTTTGACATTGTATTCTCTTTCTAAATTGCATTTTTCAAATTCACAGTGATGCAGAGTATCACTGTGGACTTCTGCCACACCAGAAGAAGGATGGTTTGTCTTTTTCAAAATGATTTGATCTGTTTAAAAATTTTGAACTACTAGTGCTGCAGGAAATGAAAATGATGGTTGAAGCAGAGATTTCTCAAGGATCTAAAAAGTTCAGGCAATTTGGAGGTCATACATCCACCAATTAAAGAAACACCTTATAAAACAATCTGTGATATGAAAACAAGAGAAAACCCTTGTGGTTACTTTTTTTCTGGCAGAGAGTTTTATATCTGTAGGAAGTGATATTTACTTGTTCTTTGAACTTAGAGGAAATTTCTGTAACGGTACACAGGCTTTGCCAAGCTATAGCTGTTTTCCTTTTCCTTCAAAGGTTATTCATAATTGCCAAGCATGAAGAAATAAATCTCATCACAAACAGAACTGGTATGTCAGTATCATTTGCAATGGGAACTGTTCTGCAATAGGTAAAGCCCACAGAAAAGGGGGCTCAGTGCTTGATATTTTATGTTCCTGGTACTAAACCTCTAGAGACCATCTCAAAGCAGAAAGGATATACTTACATGCTTATTTCCAGACAAGCATTGGGGTATTATCGATCCCAAATTTCTACTGTGTGCTCAGCGTTATGACCTCCAAAAGTAGTATTTATTTTTTAACGCACTGCCAATTCTTCTGAAAGTATGAACAAAATCCATTCATGCAAAAAATTATTTGGTGGGGGACAAAGGCTTCCTACTAGTTTAACAATAGACATTAGCTTCTATCCTCTCACTAAACAGATATCCATTTAGGATTTTTAGAGTACGTGCAATATGTCAGTGACTATGGGGCCAATTGCAAGTATCTGTCTTAAGGTGAAAATACCTGCTGTAAAGAAAATGACCTATTAATGAGAGCAGCACTAAAATACAGATCAGTACGTGTGAACTTTGCTATTTCTCTCGAATTGTAAAGACATCCTTGTAAACGTGGGGATGTTCATCGAGAACAGCAATCGTTTCTTTGGAACATTGATAACTGACATTTTCTTTACCACAGACCAATTTACTTATTACTTTTAAATCAATTTTCCATCAATTAAAGGGATTAACTGAAACAACTCACAAAGATATCGGTCTCATGATTTTATTTAACGTATGTGGAGAAGGCTGATACACATCAGATTTATCTGGGTAAGATAAAGGAGGAGAGGAGTGACTGTCCATGTGATATGAAAGTGTGTTTAACAGACCTGATGTGTCTACAGTACACTCTTATGTACTTCTGTGGCTGCCGGCTATGGGGTTGCAGGAGTCGGACACGACTGAAGCGACGCGGCAGCGTGTAGACTTTGCGTACTTCGATGGCATTCTACTCCCATATTGGGGTGATTTCTGCAATTACTGTCCTGTTGGCTTGATGTTTCTCTAAGTCATATTCTCTGTGTGACGCTTGCTTAGGCTAGCCTCTTCACTTTGTCACCACCCAATTCTCACCATCTGTTGTGGAGTGAATATTTTTTCATCTCCCCAACACAAATTCACACGTAAATATCCTAACCCTTGATGTGATCATACTAGGAGGTAGGACGTTTAGGGTTGATTAGGTCATGAGGGTGGCATCCTCATGAATGGGATCATAGCCGGCAGCCCACCAGGCTTCGCCGTCCCTGGGATTTTCCAGGCAAGAACACTGGAGTGGATTGCCATTTCCTTCTCCAATGCATGAAAGTGAAAAGTGAAAGTGAAGTTGCTCAGTCATGTCCGACTCTTCGCGACTGCAGCTGACCAGGCTCCTCCATCCATGGGATTTTCCAGGCAGGAGTACTGGAGTGGGTTGTCATTGCCTTCTCCAAAGTCTACATAGTACTATGTTAAACATTGCTCTAAGGTCTTTACACGCAATTTGCAGTTTTAAATATCATAAAACTATAGGTGACTAGAGTTATTATTTACTTTTTAATCACCTATTTTAAAAGTGCAGCACAAGGAAGTAACATAACTGGCCCCAGTGGTGCTAACCTCCAATCCCAAGCAATGTATCTTCAGAGCTCAAGTGTTAAACCACTTTGCTCCCTCTTCTATGTGGGTGGGCAAGAAAACTGTGTGCTTTCAAGTAGCATTTGAGCAGCAGGAATAAATTTAAATATGGTTAAATGATGAAATAAATTCGAGAAATGATGTTTTAAACAAGGTGAAATTAGCTTCTTAACTTCAGATACAGAATTATCAAAATGCAAGTTAATTGTGACTCTGTAAGCAGCATTTGGTACATGTTTCAGATGTATTTACAGTAAATTATCTTGGGAATTGGATTTCTGCTGAAAACACTTAGGGACCTAAAGCTAAGATCTTTATTTAATTTCTACAACAAATTTTGACATAACTGGGGTGATAGGATTAAGCTGCTCCATCCATAGTTTATAATTTAATTTCTCTCATAGCTAAAAGAACAATTGTGTGAGGTGTGTAATTAAGCACAAAAACAGAGTCCGTGGTCATAAAATAATTCCAAAGGAGCATAAAAGCTAGAATCTTGAGAGGATTATATCTGTGACTTTATCACTTTGACTTTATCACTTTCTAAAAATCAAAACAAAACATTGTTTATCCTCAGGCTATTTTAATTAATGATATTTTCTTGCTTAGCAATTATTTGAAAATATGATAATTTTATATGAGAAAGTTTAAAGGAAAGAGGTATCATCTATTTCTCCATAACCCTAGAGATATTTTTGACGTATTTCAACTCCATGTCCATTCCAATGTACTTCTGCAGCTTCAATATACCTTGGATAAAAAAACAGATAACATTATATATATATTTCAAAATATCATTAAAACACTTCAGCATGTATGTGTCTAGGCTAAAATTGTACTAAAAAAATCCACTAAAAAAATTCATGTACCATGACATTAGGTCATATTAATATTTTAATAAGATTAATTTGCTTATTATTAAGCAAATTATCAATGGCCAATTAATAATACGGTCAACAATATTTCAATGAACACTGTTTTTCCATAAATATTAGCTATGTTTCAGATCACTTCTTTAGGATATATTGCCAAAAGAAGAAATTAATTGTCCATTGATCTAGTCAATGAACATTATTAAATAGTTAGTTCGTGCCAGGTGATGTTCTAGGCACATTTGGTGATGAAAACATCACACACACACACACACAGAGACATCTCTGTTCTCATGAATTTTAAAGGGAGAAATAAGACACAACAAAGTAGCATATATAAATATATGTCTGATATGGGAACACACACTGATATGGGTGACTCTTTTATATTAGGGTGGCTAAGGGAGCTGTTTTAATTAGTTTTATGAATGACCTACATGACGTAAGTGAACTATCCACAGGTAAAGGAGATTTAGTAAAGTAACTCCTTTAAAGAAAAAAAAGCAGAAATAATACATTTTACTCCTCTATGAGGTCTGACTTACTCTGGTACCAAAATAAGACAAATATAATAAAAGAAAATAAAACTGCAGAACTATTTGGCATATCAGTGTGAAAAATATTTGACAAAATATTAGCCAATAATCCAAAAGCATGTGTGAAATAAATCATCAAGACTGATTAGAGATTCGGCCAAGAGCTCAAAGTCATGGACAAGGAAATAAACTAAGTCAAACAGTTTGAAGAGAAAAATATAAACTCTCTTTTTCCAAAGATAAATGAGCATGTGCACATAAAATCTTTGAAAATTTACCCCCCCCCAAATCTGTTAGAATAAATGAAGATTTTTAAAAGTTGTAGAACGCAAGATCAATAAACAAGCAAAAATGTATTTCTATAAACCAAAAGACAATAGGAAAATGGAAAAATACTACCTCAAATAACATACAAACACTTTGAGCAAGCCTCCAACACTGAAGTTTTTAAAACTTGATTTTTAACATAAAATTCAGTTTCCTGTCCATATGTTCAGTTATTCTGATTTTCTATTTCTCGTGTGTCAGTTTTTAGACTTTATCAGCTTCAGCTAAGTTGTTAAATGCATTGGTGTACATTTGTTAATGATATCTTATTTTCCTTCTAATACACTTAAACTCTGCTCTGGTATCTACTTTCTTCCAATATGAAAGATCAATCTAGCTAGAAGTTTTGTTTCATTTTTCAATATCATTACTTTTCTTTTTCCAAAAGATAATTATGATTTAATTGATTTGGGCAGGAGACTACCTCTATAACATCCTTCACCTGCTTGTTGTGTTTGCATAATAGCAATAACATGTATTTCCCAGCTTTCCTTGACACTAGTTTTATGCTCCCTTAATTAAATAATAAATAAAATATATACATATTGGAGTGCATGACTTATGGGCCTGGACATATTTCATGCTCATTTATGATCTCTCTTCTCCTTGTGCACATACCTTGGGAGCCACATGGCATTGAATTTGTCATTGTCTAATATAAGAGGAAGGGGCTTCCCAGTGGTGCAGTGGTAAAGAACCTGCCTGACAATGCAGAAGATAAGGGTTCAGTTCCTGGGTTTGGGAAGATCTCCTGGAGTGGGAAATGGCAACTGGCTTCAATATTCTTGCCTGGAAAATTCCATGGACTGAGGAGCCTGGAGGGCTACAGCTCATGGGGTCACAAAGGGTCAGACATGACTAAGCAACTGAACACAATATGATAGGAAACTGGATTACTGATACATTTCCACAAAGGGGGTTTCTGGAGAACCAGTCAGTGTCAATTAGACTTTGACTTAATGAAAAATAAAACTTTACTATCTCAAGTTCCTGATACTTCAGGCTTGCTTGCTCTAGAACTAGTAGTCATTTACCATGATCAATCAATAGAGTATCAGTACAAATGAATACATAATTATCTGAAAACTGGTACAACAGAAGACAATGATGGTTATCAATCTAAAGGCACAGTGTGATTTGGTGGGATGGGTGAGCTAAATCATTGTTATCAAAGCCTTTTAATCCCTGAATGTCTTTGGCATTAATTTATTAAATTCCTCTGATCTTAAAATTAAATTTAGGATAACTGTGAGATAAAAAAATTTGCATCTAGAAAAACCAAAGGTACTAAAACAAAAAAAAATTATGAGAAGATGTTGGGAAGAATAAGTAAGGAACAATAATCTAAGGTTTTCAAAGGTCACATGATGGATGAAAAATATTTTCTAAATTTGTTAAATCATGGAAGACAGGTTTTATTCATTCAACTGGTAATATATGACCAATGATTTTATACATTTTGCTATTCTAAGAAAAATGAACAAGAAAGCACTATCCATTGTGCTGTTAAATTCTCATGATAGAGACAAACATTAAACAAAGGATGAACAGCTGAAGCAGGGGATTGATGATCCCTAAGAAGAGATACAAGTGAGACACAGAAGACATGAGACACTGTGGCTTTCTTATCAGGAGTAAAACATGCACATACAGGTTAAAAAAATAATAAAGCATAGTTCATATAAATGAATGGCTGAATGAAATGAAGCATTAAAGACTTAAAACTTAACATTTGATAAAAATGACATTCAGAACACATCCTACGATAATTTCCAACATATGAAATCTTCCACCTGCCCTAGAAATTCACAGGGATTTATCACTATTGACTCCAGCCTGCAGCAGCATATCCTCAACTATTAGAAACTTCACATGATTTTTTGACTTCAATATTTTCAAGGGTGGTGGCTGGAACAAACTACCATTTAGGGCTTTTTCTGGTTTGTTTCATTTTTTGTTTGTTTGTTTTTTTCCCATTAAATACCTAATGGTGCCTGATGAACCTCAAATTTTTTTTTTCTCATTTATGTAGCTAAAAATATCCAACAAGTAAGAAATGTCATGAGTAAACTCCATCTTGTCAAATTGTTCTGATAATATTTTCTCTTTTCTCTGAACAAAATATATTCAAACACAAAGCATCTCATTTAGAGTTTTGTCAGGTGCTTACTTGGATCCCCTTTGCTGCTCTCAAATCTTGAGAAGTTAGCAACCTGATGAATTTTAAATTAACTACATTTTTCTCTCTTTGAGGTTAGTTATCTTAGAAAACATAGCTGAGGCCAATTCATGCTGATAAGAAGTCATGTCTTGTTACCTTGGAATATTCTTTCCTTCTTATCAACAGAGCAAAGCCAAACTATATGAAAGACTCAGAACTGTCTCAAACCTTCCATGGTGTAAACCTTTCTTCACTATAATCAGACTTTTGTTTGGCAAAGACATTTTATTGACATCTGACATTTTCATAAACTGCCAAATCTTTCATGATAGGCAAAATTGTTACTGATTTATAGTAGGTAACATGGTTTGACACAAACAAGCTATGAGGTTTCACTGATATTTCAACAAAAATCATTTCTAGTGTTTGATTTTACCAATGCTATCAATTCTACATGTCTATAAACCTGTGTGCTTGTAAGGCAAATAAAAACACATGACATTTCTTTGTACTGACCACTGAGGAAGGCTTTCTTGTCTCTCCTTGTTATTCTTTGGAACTCTGCATTCAGATGGATATATCTTTCCTTTTCTCTTTTGCCTTTAGCTTCTTCTCTTTTCTCAGCTATTTGTAACATCTCCTCAGACACCCATTTTGCCTTTTTGCATTTCTTTTTTGGGGGATGGTCTTCATCACTGCCTCCTGTGCAATGTCAGGAACCTCCATCCATAGTTCTTCAGGCATTCTATCTGATATCTCTTGAATCTATTTGCCACTTCTACTGTATTATCATAAGGGATTTGATTTAGGTCATACCTGAGTGGTCTAATGGTTTTCCCTACTTTCTTCAATTTAAGTCTGAATTTGGCAATAAGTTATTCATGACCTGAGCCACAGTCAGCTCCTGGTCTTGTTTTTGTTGCCCATGTAAAGTTTCTCCATCTTTGGCTGCAAAGAATGTAATTAATCTGATTTCAGTGTTGACCATCTGGTGATGTCCATGTGTAGAGTCGCCTCTTGTGTTGTTGGAAGAGGGTGTTTGCTATGACCAGTGCGTTCCCTTGGCAAAACTCTATTAGCCTTTGCCCTGCTTCATTTTGTATTTCAAGGCCAAATTTGTCTGTTATCCCAGCTATCTCTTGACTTTTGACTTTTGCTTTCCAGTCCCCTATGATGAAAAGGACATGTTTTTTGGGTGTTAGTATTTTAATAATGCAAAAAATAAATAGAACTATCATTTCCACAGTAATCACTGCATAGCATTATTTAACCCTCTGACAAAGGCAATATTAATGATCACTAAAATTATTTCAATAATTTCTATAAGAAAATGCTTCTTCATATGTACCAAAATTGTTACCATAATTATTGGTATTGTTATATCAAAACAAGCTTGCTATAATTTTCCTGAATTTCTGTTTTTTCTTACTTTAAATTTTTTTAATCCTCAGAAACTCTGAAAATTTTCTTTATGAACAAAAGAAAATTGTACAGCAAATTCATAGATAGCAGCTAGAATATGAGGTTATGGTTACATGGCTAGGATAAGACTGAGGGACACAGAAAAAAAAAATCCATGTTTATAATAGAAAAGGACATATAAAAATGTCTGAATAGAGACAAAGGTAGAAAACCTATCAAACTAGGCTGGAAATGAAGTATTATTGCAATTGAGTAACAAACCACTGTGTCTTAAAAGCAAATTAAGAAATTCTCTTAGGGTGGAAGCAGTCTTTTCCTAAATAAATAACCTGACAAACCAAAGAGGTAGGATGTTGAAAGTGTATTTTTTATAAGTCAAGACAGCCAAGAAAGGGCTATAAAAACTAGAAAAATCATGGGGCCACGAAGTTGAGGCCACCAAGGCAATGAAACTATAAGCCTCAAGGACACTGTCAAATTTTGATGGTATTAAACATTCTATAGAACACAAAACTGCCAACATAGCTATATATTAAGCAACAGACATGTCTGAACTGACATCTGATTCACATTAATAAATGCAACCAACAAAATATTCTGTCATCACCAAATGCTCCTCTGATGTTGGCTTTCAAATGTTTGACATTTCATTTTTTTTTTTTTTTTATTAATGCTGTGTGTAGCTGAAAGGAAAATAAAGACTTGGTAAGAAAGAATGAAACAATATGTGGGATACTAATGAAGGAATATCATTCATTTTGATTCATGGTAAAAAGAAAGTTATTTTGAATGTACAAAATGTGATATTAATAAACTTTGGTTGAAACTTTCTTAATTAGTTACAGGTGTCATGGACTTATCAGTAAATAATTTCTATAAAGAAAAATTGTTAATAAGTTAGTTTTATATGTTAAATGAAATAAAAACTATCCCTATTATTATTATGTTTCATAATGTACAGTGAATAAACAACATAGACAAGAATTATATATGTAAACTGTACAAAATCAGTTCAATTTTTATAGACGTAACATTTTATTATATAAGTATTATATAAATATATGAGAGCATTTTAATGTTATTTTCAAAGAGAATAATAAATTTTCTTTTAAATAATTTCAAGATATTGAACATTAGGAAGGTTTATAATTAAAGCTACCATAACAAACCTTAACTGATTTCACATAATGACAAGGAGATATTTTGCAACCTACCAAACACGAACCTTTTAAAAAATCAATTCTCTCTATTAACACCTTGTAACTGTACCGTCTTTCTTTATATTCTCTTCAGGAGGGGATGCAAAATAGAAGCTACTTCTACATTCAAGTGTTTTCATCACAGTTCTCTTCCTTGTAATGATGCTGGCAAGGAGGTCTAACATTAACTCATTCAACAAGATATTTATTAAAAATTACATTCATGTTCACGAAAAAATAAATAAATCCCAATATTTCTGTCAAAGCTACTATTCTATCTAATTGAAATCTACGAAGCACAACAGAGAAAAGAATTGAAATCCTCCCCTTCATTAAGAAACCTGAAGGTAACCTTGGAGAAGGGTAATGACAAAATATTTTTCATACATAAAAGTATGACTTGCTCTATATAACCCACATTGGAGAGTGGAAACTGCATTTGATATGATGAAAAATCATTGCCTCACTTAGTAAAGAAAAATATACTGTAATTCACAGTCACAAATTTCATGAAAAGAATTAAAAGTTCATAGAAACCTTGACATTCTGAAAACATGTCCAAATATAAGAAATGAAATTTAAAGTAAAGCCAATTGTTAGAAATTTTAAGGAAACATAAGACCTCTTATATTAGTTTGCTGGGGCTGCCATAAAGAAATACTACAGAATGGGTAACTTTGGGAACAGAATTTAGTTTTTCACATTTCTGGAGCTTAGAAGTCCAAGATCTATAGCTAGTATTATTGGTTTCTTCTGAGGTTTCTTTTGGTTTTCAGATACCTACCTCCTTGCTGTGCTCTCTCAAGGCTTTTCTTCTGCACTCCCCTCACCACAGAGTCTCTTTCTCTTCTTATAAGGATACCAGTTATATTGTGTTAGGACCCTAAAGGGCTTCCCCGGTGGTCCTAGAGGTAAAGAACTCACTTGCCAATGCAAAAGACAAGAGATGCAAGTTCAATTCCTGGGCCAGGAAGATCCCCTGGAGGAGGAAATGGCAACCCACTCTAGTATTCTTGCCTGGAGAATCCCATGGACAGAGGAGCCTGGCGGACTACAGTCCATGAAGTCACAAGGGGTCGGACAGGACTGAACCAACCTAGGATGCACACACCCTATAACCTACATAACCTTACATAACTCTAAAGACTCTATTTTCAGTCACAGTCACATTCTAAGATACTGGGAGTTAGGACTTCAACATATGAATTTTAGTAGGAACATTAATTGGTCCATAACATCTCTGAAACTTCTCAAAAAATTAAAGAATTTATCAAATTATCAACACAGTTTTAAAATGTTTCTTTTTATACACTGTTATTTAAATAGAGCTACACTCCACCATATTCCCTGATCTATAAATTCTCTCTTCAAAAAGCATCTCAAATTGTTTTTACGCTAAAATATTTTTAAATGCAAAGAAGAAATGTTCCAGTCATGTTGCTATGATTTCACATTTTGGTATTGCTCAAACTTTGCTCAACTTTGTCATCTAATCCCCACCAATCTGTTTCAATTCAGCACCCTCTCTGCCAGGGGAGATTTGTATATGTGTTAATAAGTCAATCACTAATGCTTTAAATATAGGCAATAAACTCTATTGATCAAAAGCATATTCAAAGGTCTGCTGCTACTGAACTAGTATTTGCCAAATTCACAGTTTATTGACTATTTACTCAGCTTGTTCAGAGAGGTCACTTAGTAATAAAAATCTTTAAGTAATTGAAGCATTTTCTGGTCCCTTTTCCATTCCAGTGTGTATCCAGCACGGGAAAGTCCAGCTGGAGAAAATCCTAGGGAGAGCAATAATTCCCTTTGCCAAGTTTAAGTGAAAATCAAGCTGATTATCCGGGCTTCACAGATGGTGCTACTGGTAAAAAATCCACCTGCCAACACAGGAGACGCAAGAGATGTGAGTGTGATCCCTGGGTCAGGGAGAATCCCCTGAAGAAGGAAATAGCTACCCACTCTAGTATTCTTGCCTGGGAAATCCCATGGACAGGAGGAGTCTGGTGGGTTACAGTCCATGGGGTCGTAATGAGTCATACCAGACTGAACTCACACACAGGCACACACACAAACACACACAAGCTGATTATCACTCAGTTGATTACTTATCCCCAAGTTTTTAGAAAGTATATTAAAAGTATTTTTACTGGAAATTATTTATTTACATTATTTATATAATTTATCTGCTAAAAATCTTAAGTCAAAAATATGGTAATTGGCAATATAATTACTGAGAAGTTGTTTAAGAAATAAGAAGTCTAATACATATAGGAAAGAATGACTCTTGACAACTTGGTTTATTTTTAAGTAGATGCATTTGAGCTATTAAATCAAGTGATGTTGATGAATGTAACTCAGTTTGAATTTTTATATAATTTTTGGAACAAAAATATATTGGTTTTATTGATTGTTTCAATTCAGTAATGTACTAAAAAGTAAGAATTCCAGGTGTTGCTTATCAACTTTTTTTGAAGCAATATCAGTGAGGAAGTTTAGAACTGAGGAGACTGAACACATTGGTTTCTGTGAGTAAGATAAAGCAAAAGTATTTTTCCTCTGAAGGCTGCATAATTTAGGTAATTTAAGTTATAATAACCGCAAAAATAGTAACTGAGCTAAAATCAAAAGAGAGGAGTTTCTTTCACCCGTGGGTCAATTCCTCAAAAAAAAGCTTTAGCTTTAAAATAATTATTTAAAATTTTAAATTGTATATTTCATCAGAAAACTAAAATTCTGAATTTTAATTGCATAAAGATTTTCTAAAAAACTTATTATAGTCATTTGTACAAGGATACAGACCTTTTTATTACATCCCCAGTAGTTGTTGATTGGTTCTGTATTAATGGATTAGCCATTATCATAGCTAACTTAAAAAGATGTACAAGATATGTAGTGTATCAAACATAAACTAGAATTTTAGGGTTTTTTAAGGAGTAGACACTGACTGCTTTTGGCCCTAAAGAGCTATGAATGGGATTTTTAAATATTTACAGTGATTAAAAAAGAAGAAGAACAACAGTAAAACATTATTTTTGATTGAAATGAGATTGAAATGGAGCAGAAAGTCAGATTAAGAATGTGTTGTTTATCAGAACCTTTATAGTGGATAAAATAACTCAGAGTAAGCATCAGATTAAAGATAGATCTTCTTCCCATTTCTTCCACATACAGTTAGAAAATAGACAACACAAAGATATGGGGGAAGAGAGTGGAGAGAAATGACAAAACAAGGAAATAAAAAGATAATTTTATCTGAAAAGAAATTTTGATTTATTTACTGGTACATGGAATTTACTGGAGCCAAATAGATAAGATGTCTACAATTTATTTGATAGAACTGTGTTACCAATGAAACCTCAAGACTACTTTCACTCCTCAAGAATCAAAATAATCAAGCAGCCCTACTTACTCAAGTAGGAGGCAGACTAAGAAACTTGCGCATATTCACCAATATCCATGATACTTTTGACCAAGAAAAATAATGAGGGGGCAAAAGTACCTCCCAGAGCAAAATGCCCTCCCAGAAGAGAAAACAAAACAATTTCCATGACAAATTAGAATTAGGGCTAACTGCACAAAGGATGAGCTTCCCAGGTGGCTAGTGGTAAAGAATCTGCCTGCCAGAGCAGGAGACATAGGAGACATGGGTTGGATCCCTGGGTTGGGAAGATCTCCTAGAGAAGGAAATCGTAACCCACTCCAGTATTCTTGCCTGGATAGACAAGCCTAATGGACTCTAGTCCAAGGTCTTGTAAAACAGTCAGGCAGGACTTAGCTACTAAACAAAAAACAGAACACTCAGGGCAGAGAGCTTTCTAATTCTCTGCCTTGTGAGACTGCAAAATTACTGTAGCTAAGCAACTTATGTCTTTTCTTTATTTCTTCTGTGCAAAATAATAACAGTAGTTTAATTGGTTATACCACTTACAACATTCTTGTGTGTGTGTGTGTGTGTGTGTGTGTGTATATCTCGGGGACATGCCTTGTCTTTCTAATTTAACACTAAGAGTTGCTAGCCTTCAAATTTAATTGATAGTATACAGCAAAAGACACAGGGAAATGAAACCATGTAGGACATGGTGGAGTAAATGAGGCTTTAGGGTGTCTCCTTCAAGAGGAATGTATTCTGTGTACGAGTATGTATTCTGTGTGTGGTTGGGGGAAAGTGAGACAAATAGTTGATGCTGTTTGTTATTGCCTTCTCAATATCCAGCCCCTCTCTCTTTCATAAGTGCACAGGAAAACCACGTGTCTAAGCACATTGAATTTAGAAATACCACACGGCCAACTATGACATACCATAGCGTGTAGGGCCATGTGAAACTTCTATGCTGAAGGATTTAAAGTTCTGTGCACATGCTTCCAATCCTCTCTGAACCTGAAGGCCAAATCTTTGAAAGGTGGAGCCAAGGCAGAATCAGTCTGATTCATCATATGGGAGGGAACTGTGTACCCAGTGGGGAATTTGTCCATGTGATAATGAGCTCATAGATGTTAAGCAAGTAAGTGTCTGGGGTTGTTTATGACAGTATATACAACCCTGACCTGTCTAATGAAACACTATTTCTAAAATATATTTTAACTAGATATGGCTACCATAGACAGTCTATGAAAACTAGCTTAAAACTTTAATTTTACTTATGGAAATGAGTTTATTAGAGGTGAAAGAGCTTGAGTTTTTCAGTTGCTACATGAAGGGAAATATAAATATTTGGTAAGCTTGCTTTATTTTGTATCATTTTGTTCCCAGACATTCAAATACCTGAGGATACTACTTAACAGGTATTATACATTGAGAAAATGATAACTCATGGTTTCCAGGATTGAGAAGGAAAAAAAAATCTGAATAAATTTAGTTTGCATATCCAAAACTGGATTTGATTTCTCATGATGTATAATCATACAACTTTAATATCCAAAGAAAAGTTTGATATCTAAGGGATAAATGCATACTTTCCTTGATAAATCACGTATCCACTTAACTATAGAGAGCAGGATACTAGTGGATTCACTTCCTCTGAAGCTGGCCTCATGTTTTTCACAACAATGGAATTTCTCTTCCTGGCCTTTAGTTTTCCTAACTGGGTGAGTGGGAAGTCACAGAAACAAACAAACAAAAAAAGGAAGTCACAGAAACAGAGATTCCCCCTCCCATATATTAGACATGATTTATAACGGCTGCTATTAAATGTCATTAACTCAGGATGCCAGAGAATGTAGTCAACACTGTGACTCTGTCCCTCTTCTTCCCAATTTTGGGATAGTTTAAAGCCAGAGCTGTAGCTGATGTGATACACACTTTCATAAGACACTCTTTAGGTGCTGTACATCTCTTGCCTTGAGCGAGTGGATGTTTTCTGCATCCTATTCTCTCCAGAAAGACTGAGCTCACCAGAAATGATTAAATCTGCTCTCCTGTAACCGAGGTTTCAACAACCACAATATTAAATTCTGGCAATTTAGCAGTTCTGGCTCTACCCTGACTGACTCTGAAATCAACGTATCATACTCTCATGCTTTTAAATGAAATTCCATTTTAGATGTTGACACAGAGGCGTGAGTCTCTACTTTTCTGTTGAATAAATTTGGAAGATGTCAACATTCTGCAGTATAGTAGATAATAAATGATGCTCGAGGATTATAATCACAGGTATTTGACTTATACTGAATATGCTGGGGCTAGAATAGTCACGATCATATGTAAAATCAACTAAAACCTCCTAAATGCAATTTTTTTTCACACTTTGGGAGGACCTGAACTCTGCATAAGTAAAATATAGGCTTTTATTATATTTTCTGTAATATTAAAGAATTCAACAACAAACTCAATGTATATCTCAATTGTTTATCCTTTCAATTGAATTAATGTAACTGAATATCATACAAATAAATGTATGAATGTAGCCAACATAATTCTTAGCAAAATTGAAAATAAAGTCCAGGTTACACTGTTTTTATTTAAGTAAAATTGAAAAGAAAGAATACAAATCATTATTATGCATGTTTATCACATACATTCCCATGGAGTAACATAAATGCATGCAGATGACTCATATAACCCTTCCATGACTACTTATTCCCTCATTCTGTCCTTAATCTCTGGTGACTGTGAATCTGTTACACATTTCTATAAATTTTTACATAATTGGATCCATATAGGATATAAAATTTTGTATTTTTTTTTCCTCAGTAGTTTTCCCAGAGTTTCATCTAAACTGTTGGATTTGCCCATCCTTTTTCATTATACATAATTGGATCCACATAGGATATAAAATTTTGTATATTTTTCTTCTCAGCAGTATTCCCAGAGTTTCATCTAAACTGTTGGATTTGCCCCTCCTTTTTCATTATTTGGTAGTACTCTACTGCATGTCTGTGCTACACTTTAATCATCCATCTGTTGTGGGACATCTGGGTTCATGCAAATTTGAACAGAGAGTCCCTTGGACAGCAAAGAGATCAAACCAGACAATCCTAAAGGAAATTAATCCTGAATATTCATTGAAAGTACTGTTGCTGGAGCTGGAGCTCCAATACATTGGCCACCTGATGTAGAGTGCTGACTCACTGGAAAAGACCCTGATGCTGGAAAAGATTGAAGATAGGAGGAGAAGGGGACAACAAGGGACAAAATGGTTGGATGACATCACCAAGTCAATAGGCATGAGTTTGAGCAAGCTCCGGGAGACAGTGAAGGACAGGGAAGCCTGGCATGCTGCAGTCCGTGGGGTAGCACAGTTGGACGTGACTGAGTGACTTAACAACAACAATGAATAAAATTGCTAGATATTGAAATTAGAGTATAATTTAGGAGAAAACTATCATTTGCTATTAAAACATATATATGACTCAGAATTATGACCGTTAGTCAATTTCTAAATTAATTAACATGGAGATAGATTTAGAAAATATTTATTGGATGATTTCTCTATAGCTGAAAGAGGAGACAAAATGCTGACATAACTATTGTTTTTATGAAACTAAGATGTTTGGAGGGAAACAAGCTAAACTCCAAAATAGGAAATGAAAAGACAGAGCAAAAGAAAGTAGTGATTTCAGAACTCATACTGGTTTTTTAAGAAGCCCTGAAGTTATGATAGCAGCATTTAGAATTTCAGAAGAATCCAGACTAATAAAAACTTAAACTCAGTTACATTTTGTTACATTTTGTAGATATCTTAATACACAAGGCACCTGAGAGGGCATTTAAGACTATGGAAGTTGGACTAGATCCCGGCATAAAAGTGTGAGAATTTGATGAAGGGAATTCATATGAATTAGTGTTATTAATAAAATTAAAGTGTATGGAAGGCACTATTGCTCAGAGAAAGACATTACACATTACTGACTATTTGTCACCACCAATGTTTTCTATCCAAATATGGAAAAGGGATGATGCGCATATTTGTGAGTTGTTTGTTTTTACATCAGCTCCTCTTCCTTGTCACTCAGTTACATGATACTTTGCATTTTCCAGGTGACTGGTATCAGTGTCTTATGATAGCTAGGATTTAGGACAAGAAATTATTTTTAATGTAGCAATTTCAGTAGTAAAAATAACAGCAAATTTTCCCACCCTTTAAATTTGAAAATATTTTGTCTCAGTACATTTGTAAATTGTCAGAGTCAAACATTTACTCTGCTTACTTATGTTAATGAGCCTTCAAGGTAAGAAAGGATTTTCTTTCCATAGGAAAGGTTATAAGGTTTTGAAAATTGTTTGCATGTTTAAAGGTCATTGTGTATTATGAAATGGGCAAGCTAAACTTGACACACTATTTTTCAAAAACATTTTCAGAATCACTGCACACATGGTCCTTTAATTTCAGTTTCTCGTCTATACAGATTTCACTCTTTCAGTTTCTCTTTCTCTCTCTATTTCTATATCTGTCTTTCTCCATGTCTCTCACTCAATACATACTGAAATTTAAATGATAAAGGTTATCTAAAAAGCAACTAGTTTTATGAGCTTACATATCTAATCTAACCAAAACACTTCTAGAACTTCTATCTCAAAAATACTTTTAAATGGGTTATAAGATATTGGAGAACAATTATTTTTCAATTGAAAAAGCACACTTACCTTCTGAACCCACTTTTTTTTTTTTTAATCTAACATGAAAGCTGATAATTATACATTTGACTTAATGCTATATAAGGTTTACTATTTCATATCAAATAAGAAAAGCATTTTGCCTCTACTTAGCATCTTTATATGAGTTATAAATAGTCAGTTCAATGATAAATAGAAAGGCAAAGGGCAAGAAAGAGAGGATCCTGAAAGAGACTTAAAAGATGTTAGGGTTGATTTGTCTCACATAGCGTGTCTGAGGACAATTTTGTTAAAGCTATTTCAGTCGATCATGTTGTCATCCAAATTGTGATTCACCTAGATTTTCCTTTATGGTCATTTGATTGCTATTATATCTTTAAATGTTATATCCTAGTTTAATATAAGATAGTTGAGAACAGATCCTGGGTTATGACTCACCAGACTTTACTGCAACCTTCAAAGTGCAATGTGGTATTATATTTTAGGAGACCTTCAAAAAAGTCTTTCTACTTGGCTCTTAAATTTCCCTCAGATAAGAAAATAATAAGAAACATGTAGAAAAAACAAATATTTAAGTATATGTACTGCATTTTATCCTAAATTATCTGAAAATCAACTTATGAGTCTAGTTATGAATAGCTTTATATTGGATTATACAGTCATTTTAAAAGATATATAAAATAATAAATGAGTAGGGTATATATATTATTGGGCTTCTCAGGTGGCGCCAGTGGTAAAGAATCTGTCTGCTAAGGCAGGATGTGCAAGAGAAGTGGATTCAATCCCTGGGTCAGGAAGATCCTCTAGAGAAGGAATAGCAATCCACTCCAGTACTCTTGCCTGGAGAATTCCATGGAGAGAGGAGCCTTGCAGGCTGCAGTCCATGGGGTCTCAAAGAGTCAGACACAGCTGAGCAACTAAGCCCAGAACAGCACATGCACATACACACAAATATATAAAATATTATATGTGAGTCATTTTAATAAAGTAGTTAGCAAGCAATATTTGTAGAGAGAATACAAATATGTTGACAGCTATTGTCTCCACCTATCAAAACACGTTTTATGGATAGTCTTTAATTAGTTCCTTATGCATCTCTAGATATTCTAGATTTTCGAAGATCAGGATCTACTATTTTAATAAATTGAATGTGTTGAATACAAGAAAGGTAAAGAAGCTCTACTGACAACTCAAAACAGTTGCATTTGTAGTTGTGGATATGAAACACAGCAGAGTGGGAGGCATAGAGCCTTGTGTCCTTACTAACACTTCTTGGTGTATATTTTTGGTATCAGTTTTAAAGCAACTTGCTACTATTTTATTTCCACATGTCTTGGAAAAATCAACTCTAACACTCATATTTTTCCTACATAAATAGTTGCATCAATAGTCAGTATAAAATTTCACATTTCTGCAGTTCAAAATATTTAAAGTGGTTCTATGGAAGGTCAGTGTAAATAATGTGTTTTGCATTTTTGCTGCTTCAGTTGGCTCTTGGCCTCTGATCCCATTATTAACATCCTTAAATGTGAAAAGTCCACCCTTATTTTACAGCTTTATATTAAATGTAGAATCTGATAATTTGGAGGATTTCATTAGAGGTGGGGGAAAATGTTTTCTCTTTTTAATGAATATAAGCAGAAAAATTAACAAAAAACAGTGTTGTTAAGAATGTATATGTCCCCAAGCAACAAATTTTAGTCATAATTCCCATTAAAAACTCTCTAGTAACAATTTATATAAAGTTATGCCATAACCAGTTGGTTTTCTAGATCATATCCATTTGCTGCATGTGCAGTGTTATCGAGTTTATGATTGCATTGGGAGCACTATTTTCAGTGTTATAACTCTAGTCCTCTTGTATTATTAAACAGCATTGCCTGATTCTAAAGATGCAATGACCCAAACTTTGAATGATTCCTCTTATGTACATGCTTCAAAATAGCTTCTCCAATATGACTCTAAATTTTACTGTATGAGATGCTTGGAAACTATCAGACAAGGAAGATATGAACACATCCAAATAGTATTGATTACAGCACAAAGTTTAAACCACTACAGATCATGAACCTGGTCTTATTACAAACTGTGAAACCCAAATTCTGTCGATCTTTCTCTAAGGTGGTTTTCAGAAGTCAAACGAATGACCTACTTTTCCCTATGATTGTACACATAAGAAAAATCTTATTAGAAAAAAGAAAAATAATAAAGATAGTATTAATCATATATTTTTATACAGAATTTAGTGGCAATTTGAAGATATTTAAAAATTACTTACACAGGGGATAAATTTCAATCAAAATTTCACATGCAACCTAATTTTGAAAGATAATGAGCTTTAATAACCAGCACTATCTGATTTTATATTGTTACCTGGCAAAGACTTCTTGTCTGCTGCACAAAGGAAAGACCAGGTACAGAGCCAAAGGTCTTTTGCAAAAATAAAAGGCTTTATTACAGGGTGGCCAAGAAAGAAGATAGAAGGCAAAGCTCAGATCTGTCTCTCTGACCAGTGGTTCTGGAGAGGTTTTATGAGGTCAGGGAGGAGGGCTGGTATGTGGAGGTACTCATGGGGTATGTTCCCAAAAAAGAGCTTTGGAACTTGATCATTTATGGTAAGGTATGGTGATGGGGTTTCAGTACTGAGCTCCCTGGACAATGGACTTTTAGCTTCTGAAAGGGTTCCAGTACTCAGGTTCTGGTCAAACCAGTCCTTTGGTTGCAAGGCAGGGAGAAACTTTAGTTATCTTAGGTAACAATTTTTCTCCTCTAAGCAAGCTTCAGCTACATGACCTATGGTTTTATTTTGTTGTCTCTGAAAAGCAATTCAGTGTATTGTTAGTAAGAGGATAGGGCCAGTGCTGGCTGGTTCTGTAATTACAGTATTGTCCATGATTTCTAAGATAGATAGGACTAGATCAGACCCCCTAATTTTCATACCATCATGTAAATGCTTTGGCTTATCATCCAGCTTTTCAAGATAAATCTTAGGGATTCAATATTTACTCCATTTTCCTTTTCTATCCTATTTACCAACCACACATACCTACAACTACACACACACACAAAGATACATACACACACATAATTTTGTCACCAAGTGTCAAACACAAGGAAACATACCCCTGTTGATACAGGTAACGATAATAGATGATGCAAATTCCTACAAAGAATTATGAGGGGATTAAACACCACAGCCTTTTCACTAGGAGTAGCAAGTTTTACTGGGCCTCTAATTATCAGTTTCCTTTCATTGTTCAAACTGGTTATATTCTTTACCTTCTGAACACTTCCTGACATTTGAGGGAAGACTATCCGGTTCCTGGTAACAGGCTGAGGGTGTTTTCGCAGGCAGGAAATGGCAACCCACTCCAGTATTCTGGCCTGGAAAATCCCATGGACTGAGGATCCTGGTAGGCTACAGTCCATGGGGTTGCAAAGAGTCGGACACGACTAAGCAACTTCACTTCTTCACTTCAAATAAAAGTCAACTTGCAAAGACAATTTTTCCAACAGGTCCAGACTCCAGCTTTATCTTAAATCTTTTTCTACAAAAGTCAGTGTAATCTTCTAAATTTCTCTCTTCCCACCCTATTAACATACATGTTTCCTATCTTCTTTCACCATCACTTCTACTTTGGGATATTGCTGAAAAATTCTTTGAACATTTTGTTGAGGCTGGTTTGGCATGGCTATGAAACTATCTGGAGAAAAGTCTAATTATTTCAGAAGCTGCCATGAAATTATTGCACCCAGTCCCTTTTGAGGAAAATATTGACTTTACTCAATAGACTTGAGTTTGAGTCAGCTCCAGCAGTTGGTGATGGACAGGGAAGCCTGGTGTGCTGCAGTCCATGGGGTCGCAAAGAGTTGGACACAACTGAGCAACTGAACTGAACTAGATAAATACTCTGATAAGCTAACATTTCAGGTCTGAGGATATACTTGTAAGGAACCCAGTGTCACCTGTAGGACAGGAAAGAGAAAGGGGGATCTGGTGTAAAGATACAGAACTACTGAGGTGAAAGGTTAGTAGAAGAATCTTAATGAATTTTATCAAATGGTATGGTCTGTACCTGTATGGTCTGGTACTCAAGCAGTACTCGCCTCCATTTCCGCTAGGAGATGATGCAGAGAATACCTCCTAGCAAGCACTGAATCCACCATGTCATGCTGATACAGACATATGAGTCCAGTGGTTCTCAAGTGTGGACAATTATCACTACCACCTGAATGGCTGAATAAAGCACACTGCTGATCCCACCATCAGAATTGGATTCAGTAGGTCTGGAGTGGCGCTGAAAACTTTTCATTTCTAACACACATTAGCAGTTAGCACTACTGGTGGGAAACCACATTTTAAGAATCCCTGGTTAAGCTATTTTACAATTTCCGTTACAGGTTTCTCTTTATTTTGGTTCCAACTTCAAATTCCTATATAGAGGCAGGTTTTATGTTTATCTTGGCCAGAGGAACTCCATGGTAAGCATTCCATTAGTTGTTGTTTCAGATTACAGGTGAGCTCAAGTGTAACAGAGCCATACATGTGGTGCTTCCTAGGCGAGAAGAAAAGCAATTTTTTTTTTTTTTACAGATTTATGTATTTATTTCTTTTTGACTATGCCAGGTCTTCTTTTCTGCATAGGTTACTCTTTGCTATGATGCGATATGTGGGCATCTTGTTATAATGGCTTCTCCTATTGCAGAGCACAGGCTCTAGATAAATGGGATTCAGTAGTTGCAGCTCATGGGCTCTAGAGCACTGGCTCAGTATGAGATTTTGAAGGCAAGAATACTGGAGTAGGTTGCCATTTTAAGGAACAATAGAATACCACTAAATCACTTTACCTTTTTAGAGCTAACATGGAGACTTTGAATTGAACTGATTGTCATTTCACATGAGCTATTTGAATCAGAAATTGAAGATCTTCATCTAGACTTTCATTTATGGGAGTGGTTGCACCATTCTAACTTCCTTACCAGAAGCTGGGAAATCATCGGCTTCAAGTGTCCATCATAAGATACGATATTGAGGAGCCAGATGTTTATTATCACCACACTATATATCAAGTGCACAATTATTCCATTATACAAGCTTAATAGCTTCTTGCCAATGCAACTTAATAAAATTAGATTATAAATTTCAGTTAGTGCCTAGAGCTATATCTTTTTTGTCTTAGTCAAATTATTTTATTACCAAAATGTCTCTTTTATTATCAACACTTAATATGATCTAAATGCATCAACCAAAGGTATAATTATAATTACACTTTAATGCAGCAGGGCAACAAAGCAAAACAAAACCATCTTTTTAAATAGTATACATTTGGTCTCATCACTGAGTACCCATGTGAAAAAGTATGCCACTGATGTACTAATATATATTTATGAAGACTTTCAGTTGTTGTATTAGGGATTCTCAACTAGACATGTTTTTACTTCCAAGGAACATTTGATAGTGTCTAGGAATGCTTTGGACTACCACAACTAGGGGGAGGGGTTAATAAGTAACTTGCATCTAATGAGTAGAGACCAGGGATGCTGCTACATCTTGTAAAAAGCACAGATTAGTCCCCCATACCAAAGAATTATTCAGGCTAAAACATTGAGAAACTCTGAGAAACTTAAATCACTGAGTTGCAGGTAAGTTAATGCCAGAAAATTCCATTTTCCTTTTCACTTCTATAACATAATCTGCAAACAATGATGTCTATATAAAAAAATATCAAACTGTAAACAATGGCTGTAATATGAACTGTCTTGGGTAGATGTAAAAGGAGAAAGAGATGAAAGCTTTATAGTTTTTAAAATAATTCCATTTAACTTTCAACAGAACTTGTACACTAAAGGTCAAGAGCATCTGTTGACCAAATATGTTAACTTTAGAAAAATTAATAAAAAGATAAGAATTATTCTATTGTGTGCTGAAATCCTTACTGCAAAATTCAGACTTAAATTGAAGAATGTAGGGAAAACCACTAGGTCATTCAGGTATGATCTAAATCAAATCTTTTATGATTATACAGTGGAAGTGACAAAAAGATTGAAGGGATTATATCTGAAATACAGAGTGCCTGAAGAAATATGGATGGAGGTTTGTAACATTGTATAGGAGGTAGTGGCCAAAACTATCCCAAAGAAAAAGAAATGCAAGAAGGCAAAATGGTTGTCTGAGGAGGCTTTACAAATAGCTGAGAAAAAGAAAAGTAAAGGGAAAGATAGACACAGCTGAATGCAGTTATAAAGAATAGCAAGGAGAGACAAGAAAGCTTAAGTGAACAATGCAAATATATAGAGGAAAACAATCAGATGGGAAAGACAAGATCTCTTCAAGAAAATTAGAGACACCAAGGGAACATTTCATACAAAGACGGGCACAATAAAAGACAGAAACAGCAAGGACCTAACAGAAGCAGAATAGATTAAGAATAGGTGTCAAGAATACACAGAAGAATTGAAAAAAAGGTCTTAATGGCCCAGATAAAAATGAAAGTGTGGCCACTCATCTACAGCCAGATATCCTGGAGAGTGAAGTCAATTGGACCTTTGGAAGCATTACTATAGACAAAGCTAGTGGAGGTGATGGAATTCCAACTGAACTATTTGAAATCCTAAAAGACGATGTTGACAAAGTGCTTTCATCAGCAAAATAATGTCTCTGCTTTTTAATACACTGTCTAGGTTTGTCATTGCTTTTCTTCAAAGGAGCAAGTGTCTTTTAATTTCATGACTGCCATCCCCATCTTCAGTGATTTTGGAGCCCAAGAAAATTAAGTTCATCCCTGTTTCCATTGTTTCCACATCTATTTGCCCTGAAGTGATGTAGGGTACATCACATGAAATGCTAGGCTGGATGAATCACAATCTGAAATCAAGATTGTCAGGAAAAATATCAACAACCTCAGATATGCAGATACCACCACCCTAATGGTAGAAAGTGAAGAGGAACTAAAGGGCTTCTTGAAGAAGGTGAAAGAGGAGAGTGAAAAAACTGGCTTGAACACAACATTCAAAAGCCTAAGATCACGTCATCTGGTCCAATCTCTTAATGGCAAATGAAAGGGGGAAAAAATGGAAAGAGTGGAAGATTTTATTTTCTTGGGCTCCAAAATCACTGGGACCAGGCACTGCAGCCATGAAATTAGAAGACACATGCCTTTGGAAGGAAATCTATGACAAACCTGGACAGCATATTAAAAAGCAGTGATACCATTTACTGACAAAGGTGTATATAATCAAAGCTATGGTTTGTCCAGTAGTCATGTATGGAGTTGGACCATAAAGAAGGCTGAGCACCAAAGTACTGATGCTTTCAAGTTATAGTGCAGGAGAAGACTCTTGAGAGTCCCTGGATTGCAAGGAAATCAAACCAGTTAATCCTAAAGTAAATCAACCCTGAATATTCATTGGAAGAACTGATGCTGAAGGCGAAGCTCCAATCTTTGACCACCTGATGGGAAAAGCCAACTCATTGGAACAGACCCTGATGCTGGGAAAGACTGAGGGCAGGAAGAAAAGGGGGCAACAGAGGATCAAATGATTGGATGGCCTCACCACCTCAGTGGACAAGAGTTTGACTAAACTCCTGGAGATAGTGAAGGACAGGGAAGCCTGGTGTGCTACAGTTCATGGGGTCACAAAGAGTCGGACATGACTGAGCAACTGAACAACAACATGCTGAGTTTTTGCAATAGTATCTGCTTTGTTTTCTTAATATGAAAGGACAAGGACTATCATAGATGTTCCTATTATTCTCATGGAAATGAATCAGGGTAGCAAACAATACAAAAGAAGGCAGTGAAGTTTTCTAACAGATTTTAAAAATCTAATAGTTTTCAAATATTCTCTTAATTTCAACTTGTACTGAAGTAAAGTTAATATTTTCATATTTAGCTATTCATGTCCACAGTGTTCTCATCTAGATATTATAAATAACATATTAAAAGTTGTTGCTGTTATTCCAAAGCTATGTCCAACTCTTTGTAATCCCATGGACTGAAGTGTACCAGGATCCTCCATCCTTCACTATCTCCCGGAGTTTGCTCAATTTCATGTTCATCGTGTTTTGATACTAATTGTCTCATCCTCTACTGCCCTCTTCTCATTTGCCTTCAGTCTTTCCCAGCATCAGAGTCTTTTCACTGAGTCAGCTGCTCACATCAGGTGGCCAAAGTATTGTAGCTTCAGCTTCAGCATCAGTCCTTCCGATGAACATTCAGGACTGATTTCTTTTAGGATTGACTGGTTTGATCTCCTTGCAGTCCAAGAGACTCTCAAGAGTCCTCTCCAACACCACAGTTCAAAAGCATCAATTCTTTGGCAATCAGCCTTTGTTATGGTCCAACTCTCATATCCGTACATAACTACTGGAAAGACCGTAGCTTTGCCTATAAGGACCCTTGTTGGCAAAGTGGTGTCTCTGCTTTTTAATATGCTGTTCTGGTTTGTCATAGCCTTCCTTCCAAGGAGCAAGCTTTTTGTTTTTTTTGTTTTGTTTTGTTTTTCTTTTCATGGCTGCAGTCTCTGTCTGTAGTGATTTTGGAACCCAAGAACATAAAATCTGTCACAGCTTCCAGTTTTTCTCCATATATTTGCCATGAAGTGATGGGACTGGATGCCATGACCATGGCTTCTTTGAATATTGAGTTTTAAACAAGCTTTTTCACTCGCCTCTTTCACTCTCAAGGGGATCTCTAGTTCCTCTTTGCTTTCTACCATTAGAGTGGTATCATCTGAATACCGGAGGTTGCTGATCTTTCTTCTGGCAGTCTTGATTCTAGCTTGTGACTCATCCAGCCCAGCATTTCACATGATATACTCTGCATATAAGGTAAATAAGCAGGGTGACAATATATACAGCCTTGTCATATGCCTTTCCCAATTTTGAACCAGTGCAAATCAGAAATTATAGTATGACTCAGATTTTTCTCAACAAAAGCAGCTTTCATATATCTTGAGCCAATTCACATAGTGAAAACTTAAAATCTCTAATTTCTGTTATCTGATGAGCAGGAAATTTTGTATGTAAAATACAGAAATACAAATTCCTTTTAAATATGCCATCTCCCTTTCTGCTTTTGTTCTCAATTTAGCTTTCCTCTTCTAGTCTGAAATAAGGCATTCCATCATTTATTCCTTCATCCTTCTTTTCCCTCTACCCCCCTCTCTCTTTCCTCCTTTCTTCCTTCCCTTCTTTAGTAAATCTGTGTCAAGCATCTACTAAGTCCTGTTCCTAGGGACTGCATTAAAGAGTAAGGTTATGACATCAATTAGACATTCTTAATGGGACTAAAGTTTACTACTGGAGATTTCATATCAGGCTTCAGGTACTTTTAGACTATTATTCAATTAAACATCTGTGTCTACTTAGATCGACTTCAGAGACAAAGTTATTTTACGTTTTCTAAGGATAGATGGAAATATTATCAGGAATGTGTTTGCTGAAATATACCTCTGAATCTGAAAATATGACACCTTTTTTTCCCCACTGTTCTTGTAATTACCCTTGCTGCTTGCCCTTACTGGAGAAGGAAATGTCAATCCATCCCTGTATTCTTGCCTGGAGAATTCCAAGTACAGAGGAGCCTGATGGGCTACAGTCCATGGAATCCCGAAGAGTTGGACATGACTGAGCAACTAATATTTTCACTTTCACATCCCCTTACTTGTGACAGTGTCTCAGGACATCAGTACTTACATGAAGACAATGAAATTCCATGAATTTATCTCAATGCTTCATGTTATCATTGACCTGCTGGGTTATTTATTCTCTTAGTGAAGTGAAAGTCACTCAGTCATGTCCAACTCTTTGTGACCCCATGGACTATAAAGTCCATGGAATTCTCCAGGCCAGAACCTTGGAGTGTGTAGCTGTTCCCTTCTCCAGGGTATCTTCCCAACCCAGGGATTGAACCCAGGTCTCCCACATTGCAGGCAGATTCTTTACCATCTGAGCCACCAGGGAAGCATTTATTCCCTTAAGGTCACTCATTTTTATGGTTCCCCATTGCCCTCTAAATGTAGCCTCTGTTGTGTGATGTAAGTCTATCATGTATGGCACCAGTGGTGGATTGAATTTGCCTCTACCCCACTAACTTCCATTAAAACTAATTGCCCAAATGGATACATGAGGTTAAAGTAACATCTTATACTTCTCACCTGTAGCAGCTAAGTCTCCGCTTCAACTCAGCTAAGATACCATGGTTTCCTATAGCATGGCTATTTGTCATGATACGAGTTACTAAGCACATTGAAGGAATAGCTTAGTTCCCTAGGAACAGTGAACTATGAACACAGCTAGTGGAGGTGATGGAATTCCAGTTGAGCTATTTTAAATCCTGAAAGATGATGCTGTGAAAGTTGCACTCAATATGACAGCAAATCTGGAAAACTCAGCAGTGGCCACAGGACTGGAAAAGGTCAGTTCTCATTCCAATCCCAAAGAAGGGCAATACCAAAGACAGTTCAAACTACCACATGATTGCACTCATCTCACATGCTAGCAAAGTAATGCTCAAAATTCTCCAAGTCAGCCTTCAATAGTACATGAACTTTGAAGTTCCAGATGCTCAAGCTGGATTTGGAAAAGGCAGAGGAAACAGGGATCAAATTTTCATCATCCACTGGATCATAGAAAAAACAAGAGTTCCAGAAATACATCTATTTCTACTTTACTGATTATGCCAAAGCCTTTGACAGTGTGAAAGTGAAAGTGAAGTCTCTCAGTCATGTTTCACTCTTTGTGACCACATGCTCTGTAGCCTACCAGGCTTCTCCGTCCATGGGATTTTCCAGGCAAGAGTACCTGAGTGGGTTTCCATTTCCTTCTCCAGGGGAATCTTCCCAATCCAGGGATCGAACCTGCGTCTCTCACATTGCAGGCAGACACTTAACCCTCTGAGCCACCAGGGAAGTCTGTTTTTTGAAGTTTTTTGACTGTGTAGAATCCAACAAACTGTAGAAAATTCTTCAAGAGATGGTAATACCAGACCACTTTACTTCCCTCCTGAGAAATCTGTATGCAGGTCAAGAAGAAGCAGTTAGAACTGGACATGGAACATCAGACTGGTTCCAAATTGGGAAAGGAGTATGTCAAGGTTGTACATTGTCACCCTACTTATTTAACTTATATGTAGAGTACATCATGTGAAATGCTGGGCTAGATGAATCACAAGCTGGAATCAAGATTGCTGGGAGAAATGTCAATAACCTCAGATACGCAGATTATGCCATACCTACAGCAGAAAGTGAAGAGGAAATAAAGAGCCTCTTAATGAAAGTGACAGAGGAGAGTGAGAAAGCTGGCTTAAAGCTCAACACTCAGAAAACTAAGATCATGGCATCCGGTCCCATCACTCCATGGAAAACAGATGGAGAAACAATGGAAACAGTGAGAGACTTTATTTGGGGGGGCGGGGCGGGGGCTCCAAAATCACTGCAGATTGTGACTGCAGCCATTAAACTGAAAGACACTTTCTCTTTGGAAGAGAAGCTATGACAAACCTAGACAATATATTAAAAAGCAGAGACATTACTTTGCCAACAAAGGTCTGTCTAGTCAAAGGTATGGTTTTTCCAGTAGTCATGTATGGATGTGAGAGTTGGACCATAACAAATGCTGATTGCCAAAGAATTGATATTTTAAACTTGGTGTTGAGAAGACTCTTGAGAGTCTCTTGGACTGCAAGGAGATCCAAGCAGTCAAATCTAAAGGAAGTCAATCCTGAATATTCACTGGAAGGACTGACGCCGAAGCTGAAGCTGCAATACTTTGGCCACCTAATGCGAAGAGCTGATTCATTGGAACAGACCCTGTTGCTGAGAAAGTTTGAAGGCAGGAAGAGAAGGAGATGACAGAGGATGTTATGGTTGGATGGCATTACCAGCTTGATGGCCATGAGTTTGAACAAGCTCTGGGAGTTGATGATGGACAGAGAAGCCTGGTGTGCTGCAGTTCACGGGGTCACAAAGAGTCAGACACGACTGAACTACTGAACTGACTGATTGCCTAGGAATAGAGGTTCAAAAGGAAAAAAAAAAGAATATGATATATTGAACAGTGGTGAGTACACATATGAGTATGAAGAAATTAAGACTAAAATCTAGCCATCACACACATTGTAAAAAGCCTTTTGTTCCCTTTTTGAACAGAATGTGTTTTGCCCCATAGACAAGGAGGATATTAAGAGAAAGAGTGATAATGCTACAGCTATATTCTAAATATAATATAGACATTGAAGGTAAGCTGGTTTTGAAACTAAGGAAATAGTTAAAATGGCATTGTGGTAGTCCAGACATTATATCTCAAAACATATTTAGAATTTCATTCAAGAAATAACTTTTAGATAACTGATGATAAATTTAAACATATGAATGAGAACAAGGGAAAAAATTGGGACAATAATCTGCTTCCGTTTTTGTAACCTGGTAGGTGAACATCTTATTGATTCAAGATGGAATTTGAGGCCTGGGGGTTAAGATCACTAGCTCTGTCAAAATGACTTGTTCCATGTCATCTTTAGCTCTGTGTGGGCTGAATTGTATTCGACTCTTTGCAACCCACCAGACTCCCCTGTCCATGGAATTTTCTAGGCAAGAATACTGGAGTGGAGTGCCGTTTCTTACTCCAGGGAAATCTTCCCAACCCAGAAATCGAACCCATGCTTCTTGCACCTACTGCATGGCAGGTGGATTCTTTACCACTAGCGCCACCTGGGAAGCATGTAACATCATACCCCATAAATATTTTCCCTGCTTCCTTCACAAAATTTCAGAAAATTAATTGAGACAGTTTTTTGTCTGAGTCATTAGCTCTCTTTTTTTGGCAATAGATTCTTCACCTGGGCAAGAAGCTTACTTATCAGGCAGCAGTTTATTTATCATGGTTCACTTTACCCACCTTCTCTCCTCTGCTCTTGACCTGCAAAAGTGCTCAGTCATGACCAACTTTTTGTGACCCCATGGACTGTAGCCCACCAGGCTTCCCTGTCCATAGGATTTTCCAGGCAACAATAGTGGTTAGATTGCCATTTCCTCCTCCAGAGGATGTTCCTAACTCAGGGACCAAACCCATGTCTCCTGCAAGTCTCCTACATTTCAGGCAGATTCTTTACTGTTGAGCAACCAGAGAAGCCCCATCAATTCTGAATGGTCTTCGCATTAATTGTCCAATCCTGCTGTTTCCCACATTTCAGTCATTATCAGTAGCTTTCCCCAAACTCTCCATTCTGAGATTATATTGAGATTCTGCCAAAGTCGTGTTCTCCATTACTGCGTTAGACTTAATAAACTTAGCTTTGCTTGGTCAAAGGTTTTATTGGTTGTTTATTATGTGAGAAGAGTTGACAGTCAGTACGTAGAGAAGAATATTAATGCTGAACCTAATAAGTACAGGTTTGAACACTTCGATTTTGGTGAGCCTGTAAAATATTTCAGTTGACATTCCCAGCTATCACTTGGAAATACTAACCCTTCACAAAGATAATTTTAACTGTAACAAAAATTTGGATGATAATAACTATTACTAGGAAATTATTATCTGTGAGGCACAGTTCTTAGTTTTTCACATGTAATAATATTCATGACAATGCTTTGAGGCAGATAAAATATCCCTGCTTTACAGATGAGGAATTTGAGGTATAGTAGTTAAATAACTCACCCATTAGCAATTTTATTTTGTTGTCTCTTTGTGAATGATTTATTTTTCCTCCTTTATTTCAAAACAATCTATTTTCATATATGTGTGTGTGTATAGATATAGATATCATAGTATTTGCCTCAAGCTAGCACTTGAAATGCTACCACTGTAGTATATTTTATATAAATTCAGAGACATTTTTAAATTGGTTTCAGTGAGATCTCCACAACATTTTAAAATACCCAAAATGTTCACATTTGTTTTCAATCGTACAATTTTAAAAGATTCATTTGACTCTCTTTAAAAAAAAAAAAAAAACTTACATGTAATCTGCTTTTTTCTAACTTCTAAAAGGAAAAAGAAGCTTACATTTATGTCTAGCATCACCCACCTTACAACTGGCAGGTATAGAATGGCAACCTGGTATTTTTTCACACCTAAAAATGTGCACTTTACGAGTAACAGGAAATATTGATTCCTTTAAAATGTTTGAGTTCTGTTTATTACTACCAGAGGCATTGTTTTAGAGATTTAGAGAAGACATCAATGATCAAGAAATTAGGGCTAAAATTAGTAAAAATGCTAATCTGACAATTATGTGGGTCACTTTTGGAGACATCATCTACAAGATCCACACACTGACAACAAGCTACTCTCTAACTTATTCTCTGTGGTCACACACTTCCACTATCAGGCTTTTTACATCTGATAATAACTCTGTTCACCAAAGACAGCTGACTTTGATCCACTGTGGTGCCTTGCTACTCAAAATTGTGATGTGTGAATCAGTAGTGGTGCTTAGAATTGCAAAATCTTCGGGACCAAGACAGACTTATTCAATCAGAGACAGGATCCCAAGGCCATTACTATACACGTTCAAGTTTCAGAAGTACGGCCGCAGGCACAAATGTAGATAAAAATCCTGTTTCTCTTTGAAATATTTGCTGTGCGTCTATCTTTATACCTCAGCTAGCAATAAGTAACAGTGATCTCACGTGGCCACAACACTTTAGAGACAATCTGTTTGGGTGGGATTAATTGAAAATAAGTTACTCTTCTGTGTTAAAAGTGCAACATGTCTTTCTGATTATTCTACATAAAATTATACTGCCCAAAGTCATACCCAAGTTCTTGCATTTTATTAACCCACTGACCGCAATCTACTTTCAAAAGTTCATCTGTTCCATTCATTACGAAAACATTCACTTGTATCACCATTAAGTTTGACATTTGAATTTGAAATGTCAATAAATGCAGAGACAAGAGCCTGCCAACCATCAGAACTTGCCCTTCATTTTATTTAAAAGCAGTGGGAATACTGTTACTTTGAGGTTAACATTTTGTAAAACAACAAGTAAGAATCTCTAAGGGCAATAATACACTTAAAAAATGATGTGAGCATTGACAGTTTTATCTCATGGCACATAACTGTATTAAGACCACATAATCATAAAAGTCAGTAGTGCAAATATTTTTGTAGTTATGAGAAAACTAAATGGCAGACATTATGCATCCATGTACCATTTTTGAAAAGCAGACAGATTAATATCATCAATATGTAATCATGATGGAGGAACACACTAACACAATTGTCTTTTTTCCAAATACGGCACGTCAATAACAAGCCTCACTAAAATCCATCTTCTTATGTCTCCATGGAAATCAATTTAATTATGTTGTCTTTTACCTGACAGAGAATTTTGTCATTCAATTTCATTCCCTTGGATCGATAAAGCTCCAAATCAACATTTTTATCTGTTCGCTTGCATTGGGTCATTGCATAATTTCTTTCATGATTTTAAAAAAGAATTAGACTAGTTACACTTGAAGCCAATGCATTTTCACCAATGTTCCTAAAATGCTTCCCTAACTAAATGCTTCTGATAGTTTTATATTTAAATTGCCTGTTCCCAGCTTCTGATACTAACAAACATCTTAGTGCTGAGTCCATTCTATAATTAAAATGCTTATTAGTGTATTGCACTGATATCCCTTTCATCTGAAGAGTTTTAGGTATTTTATAATGCCATGTAAACCTCAGGTCACAGACTCCCACTGAGATAAAGGGAGAGCTGAGAAATAATATCTAAGATCAAGCGAGACCTGAGAAATATTATCTATCAGCAATTGAAGGAGATTTCAGTTAGGAAAAACATACTGCCAAGCTTTTGACAGTGTTAACACTCACTTCCCCTGCTATCTGCTTATTGATGTTCAAGTCCACAGGTAGTCAGAACTACATGATGTTTTATTCTAAAATGACAAAATCACATGTACGAAGCTATTATCGTTCCAACTTGAAAATCCCTATACTATTGCTTAATCTGCAATGCCATATTTTAGTCTAAATATTTTAAGTTAATATGATTTGATTCCAAAAGAAGTCAAAAAGACTTCATATATGAAATAAAATAAGGCATGCTTCTTTAAAATTTAATTTTGTTTCTGCTAAATACGGAGATAATGCAAACTAAATAAATATAAAAATCAACCTAACACCCCCAAATAGAAACAATTACTGCTAATATATTTGTGGGATATACTATAAATGCATCTGCACATATTAGTAGGTGTATATTTTTAAACAGAAATTAAAATAGTCTGTGGTTCTGAAACTGGTTTTCAATTCCCTTAGTATCGGATTGTCCAAAAAGTTCACTTGGGTTGTTCATTTTATGGAAAAACCCAAATCTTTGGGCCAAAAAATATAAATATTATAGTGTTAACAGTTTGCTTCTTCTCCATGTATCAAACCTCTTCTTTCTTCTTTTCTTGTTTTCCCTGGACTCCATTAAATATTAATCATTACAACAAACTTTCTTTCAAGTACCCTGTATAGGCCAATAAAGAGCTCCAAGGTCATAAAGTCCCAATTAATGTAAATGTAAGCTTATTTAGAAAAGGGAATTTTTGCCAAGAAAATTAATTTCATAATCCTGAGATAAGAAATTTATCCTGAATTATCCAGGTGTGCCCTAAATGCAATGAAGTATATTTTTATGAGAAATGAAGAAGGAGATTTGACACAGAGAGAGGATGTGAAGAAAGAGAGATCAGAGTGATGCACCACAAGCCAAGAAGCGTCTGATGCCATCAGAAGCTGGAATAAGCAAGGGTCGGTTACACCAGAGCCTCCAAGGGAAGTTCAGTTCAGTTGCTCAGTCGTGTCCAACTCTTTGTGACCCCATAGACTGCAACACACCAGGCTTCCCTGTATATCACCAACTCCCAAAGTTTACTCAAACTCATGTCCATAGAGTGAGTGATGTCATGCAACCATCTTATCCTCTGTCGTCCCCTTCTCCTGCCCTCAATCTTTCCCAGCATCAGGGTCTTTTCAAATGAGTCAGTTCTTCATGTCAGATGGCCAAAGTATTGGAGTTTCAGCTTCAGCATCAGTCCTTCCAATGAACATTAAGGACTGATTTCCTTTAGGATTGACTGGTTGAATGTCCTTGCAGTCCAAGGAACTCTCAAGAATCTTCTCCAACACCACAGTTCAAAGGCCTCAATTCTTTGGCGCTCAGCTTTCTTTATAGTCCAACTCTCACATCCACACATGACTACTGAAAAAAAACTTAGATTTGACTAGACGGACTTTGTTGACAAAGTAATGTCTCTGCTTTTTAATATGCTGTCTAGGTTGCTCATGCCTTTTCTTCCAAGGAGCAAGCATCTTTTAATTTCATGTCTGCAATCACCATCTTCAGTGATTTTAGAGCTGAAAAAATAAAGTCTCTCACTGTTTCTATTATTTCCCCATTTATTTGAGATGGAGTGATGGGACTGGATGCCATGATCTTAGTTTTTTGAATCTTGAGTTTTAAACCAGTTTTTCACTCTCTATCACTTTCATCAAGAATTTCTTTAGTTCCTCTTCACGTTCTGCCATAAGGATGGTGTCAACTGCTTATATGAAGTTGTGGACATTTCTCCCAGCAATCTTGATTCCAGCTTGTGCTTCATCCAGCCTGGAATTTCACATGATGTACTTTGCATGTAAGTTAAATAAGCAAGGTGACATTATACAGCCTAGCCATACTCCTTTCCCAATTTGGAACCAGTCTGTTCCATGTCATTTACTATCTGTTGCTTCTTGACCTGCATACAGATTTCTTAGGAGGCAGGTAAGGTGGTCTGATATTCCCATCTGTTGAAGAATTTTCCACAGTTTTTTGGAATCTACACAGCCAAAGGCTTTGACTTAATCAATAAAGCAGAGGTAGATGTTTTTCTGGAACTCTCTTGCTTTTTCACTGATCCAGCAGATGTTGGCAATTTTATCTCTTGGTTCCTCTGCCTTTTCTAAATCCAGTTTGAATATCTGGAAGTTCATGTTTCATATATTGTTGAAACCCGGCTTGGAGAATTTTGAACATTACTTTGCTAGTATGTGAGATGAGTGTAATTGTGTGGTAGTTTGAACATTCTTTGGCATTGCCCTTCTTTGGAATTGGAATGAAAACTGAACTTTTCCAGTCCTGTGACCACCGCTGAGTTTTCCAAATTTGCTGGCATATTGAGTGCAGCATTTTCACAGCATCTTCCTTTAGGATTTGAAATAGCTCAACTGGAATTCCATCACCTCCACTAGATTTGTTCATAGGGGTGCTTCCTAAGGACCACTTGATTTCACATACCAGGATGTCTGGCTCTAGGTGAGTGATCACACCATCATGGTTATGTCGGTCATGATGACCTTTTTTGTATCATCCTTCTATGTATTGGTGCCACCTCTTCTTAATATTTTCTGCTTCTCTGAGGTCCATACCATTTCCTTCCTTTGTTGTGCCCATTTTTGCATGAAATATTCCCTTGGTATCTCTAATTTTCTTGAAGAGCTCTCTAGTCTTTCACATTCTATTGTTGTCCTCTGTTTCTTTGTATTGATCACTCTGGAAGGCTTTCTTATCTCGCCTTGCTATTCTTTGAAACTCTGCATTCAAATGGGAGTATCTTTCCTTTTCTCCTTTGCCTTTATCTTCTTTTCTTTGCTCAGTTATTTTCAAAGCCTCCTCAGAAGGCTTTTTCTCATTTCATTTTCTTGGCAATGGTTTTGATCACTGCCTCCTGTACAATTTCATGAACTTCTGTCCATAGTTCATCAGGCACTCTATCAGATCTAATCTCTTGAATCTATTTCTCACTTCCACTGTATAGTCATAAGGGATTTGATTTAGGTCATACCTGAATGGTCTAGTGGCTTTCCCTATTTTCTTTGATTTAAGTCTGAATTTTGCAATAAGGAGTTCATGATCTGAGCCACAGTCAACTCCTGATCTTGTTTTTGCTGACTGTATAGAACTTCTCCATCTTTGACTGCAAAGAATATAATCAATCTGATTTCAGTATTGATCATCTGGTGATGTTCATGTGTGGAGTCTTCTCTTGTGCTGTTGAAAGAGTGTGTTTGCTATGACCAGTGTGTTATCTTGGCAAATTTTGTTAGCCTTTGACCTACTTCATTTTGTACTCCAAGGGCAAATTTGCCTGTTACTCCAGGTATCTTTTGTCTATTGACTTTTGCATTCCAGTCCCCTTTGATGAAAAGGATATCTTTTTTGGGTGTTAGTTTTAGAAGGTCTTGTAGGTCTTTATAGAACTGCTAAATTTCAGCTTCTTCAATATTACTGATTGGGGCATAGACTTGGATTCCTGTGATATTGAATGGTTTGTCTTGTAATTGAACAGACATCATTCTGTCATTTTTGAGATTGCACCCAGGTAATGTATTTTGGGTGAACAGTGGAAATAGTGTCAGGCTTTATTTTTTGGGGCTCCAAAATCATTGCAGATGGTGATTGCAGCCATGAAATTTAAAGATGCTTGCTCCTTGGAAGGAAAGTTATGACCAACCTAGACAGCATATTAAAAAGCAGAGACAATACTTTGCCAACAAAGGTCCATCTATTTAAGGCTATGATTTTTCCAGTGGTCATGTATGGATGTGAGAGTTGGACTGTGAAAAAAGCTGAGTGCCAAAAAATTGATGCTTTTGAACTGTGGTATTGGAGAAGACTCTTGAGAGTCCCTTGGACTGCAAGGAGATCCAACCAGTCCATCCTAAAAGAGATCAGTCCTGGGTGTTCATTGGAAGGACTGATGCTGAAGCTGAAACTCCAGTACTTTGGCCACCTCATGCGAAGAACTGACTCATTGGAAAAGACCCTGATGCTGGGAGGGATTGGGGGCAGGAGGAGAAGGGGATGACAGAGGATGAGATGGCTGGATGGCATCACTGACTCAATGGACATGAGTTTGAGTAAACTCCAGGAGTTGGTGATGGACAGGGAGGCCTGGAGTGCTGCAATTCATGGGGTCGCTAAGAGTCGGACACGACTGAGTGACTGAACTGAACTGAACTGAATGTATTTTGGACTCTTTTGTCGACTATGAGTGCTATTCCATTTCTTATAAGGGATTCTTGCTCACAGTAGTAGATATATCAGTCATCTGAATTAAATTTGCCTATTTCTGTCCATTTTAGTTCACTGATTCCTAAAATGTTGATATTCACTCTTGCCATCTCCTGTTTGACCACTTCCAATTTACCTTGATCCATGGACCTAACATTCCAGGTTCCTATGCAGTATTGCTCTGTACAGCATAGGACTTTACTTCTGGCACTAATGGGCATTGTTTTTGCTTTGGCTCCATCTTTTCCTTCTTTCTGGAGTTATTTCTCCCCTCTTCTCCAGTAGCATATTGGGCACCTACCAACCTGGGGAATTCATGTTTCAGTGTCCTATCTTTTTGCCTTTTCATGCTGTTCATGGGGTTCTCAAGGCAAGAATACTGCAGAGGTTTGCCATTCCCTTCTCCAGTGGACCACGTTTTGTCAGAACTCTCCACCATGACCTGAATGTCTTGGGTGGCCCTACATGGCATGGCTTATAGTTTCATTGAGTTAGGCAAGGCTGTGGTCCATGTGATCAGTTTGATTAGTTTTGTGATTGGGGTTTTCATTCCGTCTGCCCTCTGATGGAAGTTTCCTGATGGGAGAGACTGACTGTGGGGGAAACTGAGTCTTGTTCTGATGGGCAGGGCCATGCTCAGTAAATCCTTAATCCAATTTTCTATTGATGGATGGGGCTCTGTTCCCTTCCTTTTGTTTGACCTGAGACCAAACTATGGTGGAGGTAATGAAGATAATGTCGCCCTCCTTCAAAAGGTCCCATGCAGACACTGCTACTCTCAGTGCCCCGACCCTGCAGCAGGCCCCAGCCGACCCACGCCTCTGCTGGAGACTCCTGGACACTCACAGGCAAGTCTGGGTCAGTGTTTTATAGGGTCACTGTTCCTTTCTCCTGGGTTTTGGTGCACACAAGGTTTTGTTTGTGCCCTCTAAGAGTCTGTTTCCCCAGTCCAGTGTAAGTTTTGTAATCAAATCCCACTGGCCTCCCAAGTGAAATTCTCTGGGAGTTCTTATTCCCTTTGCCAGGTCCCCAGGTTGGGAAATCTGTTGTGGGTCCTAGAACTTTAACATTGTGAGAATTTCTTTGGTATAATTGATCTGTAGTTTGTGGGTCATCTGCTGGTTGGCTCTGTGGTGGGGTTAATGGTGACCTCCTCCACAAGGGCTTGTACCACACTCTGTGTGACCCAGGTCTGCTGCACCCAGAGCCCCTGCCCCTACAGCAGGCCACTGCTGACTCATACCTCTGCAGAAGACTCATGCACAGGTCTGGTTCAGTCTCTGTGGGGTCTCTGGGTCCTGGTGCACACAAGGTTTTGTTTGATCCCTCCAAGTGGCTTTGGGGTTTGGTTCCAAATGCGATTTTGCCCCTCCTATCATTTACTGGGACGTCTCCTTTGCCCTTGGACATGGGGTATCTTTTGGTGGGATCCAACTTTCTCCTGTCAATTGTTGTTCAGCAGCAAATTGTAATTTTGGAGTTCTTACAGGAGAAGATGAGCACATGTCCTTCTACTCCTCCACTGAATCTCAAACTCCAAGGGGAGTGGGTCTACCAATACCTTGATTTCAGTCCAGCTAAACTGATTTGGACTTCTGAACCTACAGCTGGAAGAGAATAAATGTGTGTGGTTTTAAACCACCAAGCTTGTAATAATTTGTTACACCAGTCACAAAAAACTAACACATACCTCCAACATTTTCTTTTTCTTCTTCCATTATTTTCCCATTCAATACCCAGTCTTACCTATTTGCAGGCCCTTGGGAAGCTGAATTATTCTGGAAAAAGCCTTCAGTAGGTCTGATTGACATCTCAAAAATTATGCTACCCAATGGACTATATAGTTAACTATGTTACCCATAACAGACTGCCAATATTCCCTGGCCACTTTTCTACTAAATCATTACTCACACTACTCACCTAGCTTCTATCTCTAACACTACTCATATATTGCATTACATTCTTTCCTGTCACAGCATAGCCTATTATTCAACTCTGAAGCAGAAATATTTGCAAATAAAAAATAACATGAAGTCTTCAATTCCTCACTTTCAACTCAGTCCTCTTCCTGTGTCAGTCTTATTTCTATTTCTCCCATTTCATTCCAATATGTGTTGAAAATAGCAATCAAATAGCATCCTGTTGAAAGACAATTCAAAGCCATCTCAGTTATATGGAAATAATTTCTCACAAATTCAAAATTTCTTTAACTTAAGTTTAATGAAAAATATAGTTGAATTCAGAGAATGCATGGTTTCTCTGTTTGTTTTTTCAGGAAATTATGAGGATTTGAAAATATCACTGCAATTACATTTGGATATATTATTTTATACATCATATTCAATATTATGCATTGTTTAGGGAGAAAAGATAAGGAATAAGTCGTATCTTTTGGATACCTTTTTTTAATGAAATATAATCTCTACTATGTTTTGGGGTGTGATGAAGTTAACTTCTTGCATAGGCTTTTTAATTGAGAAAACTTCCTGTAAGATCAAAATATTCATTATTGTTTTTTTAAAAAACAATTCAAAGGGCTCATTTTAAACATTAAATTACTAGTGTTTGTTTTAAATGACTTGTTCACTAGAATATTTATTTGTGAGTTTTTCACTTAATGTTATTACCACATAGGTCACAGGAGATGAATCTTTTACACACTCTTAGTAATTGACCTGCAACCATGAGTTGAGAGAACTAAGTGCAGATAACTCCCATAGAATACATAACATACACTCTTAAAACTGGGAATGTATCTAAGACTACTGTTTTCGTAAATTTACCACTTCATCAGCTAGTAAGTGAACCCACAAAATTACTTTAAAAAACACAATGCTCACACTTCAGAATTTACACACTCCTTCTAGTTGCTCTTGTCAAAAGGGCTAAAATCACATTATAGAGTTAACAATAAGCTCATAATTCAGAGCATGCCTAAGGAAAGGAGTCAGCTACTAATGCTTCCTTCAGGCAGAGATTTGAAGGATTTCAAAGAACAGTGAGGATTTGAGAGCAAAAGGAGAAAAGTTTAAGATAAACTTTTATTCCTGTATGTTCCTTTAGGATAAAATTACCTATTGGGGCCAGGTTTTTTTAAAAGAGAGATGTTTCTGGTTGTCTTTCAAGTACATTTGGCACAGATTATAGGTTCACTACAACTTTGCACATTAGTGAAGCTTTTCCAAGCTACTTAGGGTAATGTGGATCTTTGTGTTTCAATGGAAAGAATATCTGGGTCCAACTCTTGTATAAGCATTTCTACACTCTTATTTTCCATTCTTCCTGAGTGCTAAATTGCTTCAGTTGTGTCTGACTCTTTGTGATCCCATGAACCATAGCCCCCCAGGCTCCTCCGTCCATGGGATTCTCCAAGTAAGAACACTGGAGTAGGTTGCTGTTTCCTTATTTTCTTCTTAATTCTCAAGACAATTTATTTATATTAATATTTTCTTTGCTTCTACTCATGTCCACAATTTCCAAATTTGGGGGTTACTTGGGGATTAGACTCTATTTTTGATCACTGTAATCTACCCTTATAGATTTTATTTATTGCCATTGTTCTACATAGCCCTTCTGTATCCTTCTGTAACTAAGCACTTTCTTCTGAAATCCAACTCCAACTACTCATGCAGTGTTCATATACCAGGGGTGTGTATGTTCACAGTTTAGCTTTTGCTCCAAACAATCTTGGCTGTTTCTACAGTCTTGCCCAGATGAGTCAATGGCATCACTGTGTCTTAAAACAGTTTTAAATTTACAGAAAAATTGTGCAAATAGTACAGATATTTACTATGTACATCCCTCAAATACACACACATACACATTTTTCTGTTATTAACACCTTACTTTAACTTGGTACATTTATTATATTTAATGAACCAATATTTATACATTATTAACTATAGTCCATCATTTATATTAAATTCACTCTTTGTGTTGTACAGTTAATGGAATATGTAATGTTATATATGCACCAAACAGTATTATACATAATAATTTCACCAACTATTAAAAAAAAAAAAGCAGCCATCCAGTAACTAGAGGTCAAAAACATTTTATTCATAAACATTTGCAATAGGGAAAAGAGACAGTATAAAACTGGGTTTAATTTTGAATACAGCATGGACAAATGGGATTTATGGCCAAAGAGTAGGGGGGTAAATGTTAGCTGCTTAGTCATGTCTCTTTGCAACCCCGTGGACTGCAGCCCACCAGGCTCCTCTGTTCGTGGGATTTCCCAGGCAAGAATACTGCAACAGGTTGCCATCTCCTTCTCCAGGGGATCTTCCTGACCCAGGGATCAAACCTGCATCTCCCAAATCGAAGGCAGATTGCTTATTGTCTAAGCCACCAGGGAAGGGAGAGGAAGGGTCAAAGAATGAAAAATTATAAGAGAAAAAATCAAGGACAGGAGAGGATTCTGGTTAAATCAACTTGATGGTATTCTTTCTGAAGGCATGACAGGATGATCAGATCCCAAGGCCAGGGAATAAGAAACTGAATAGTGATAATGTTTCAGTTTTGTTGTTCTTCAATACTGTGTTGTTATATTTGGTCTTTTGACTTTCCATATAAACTTTAGATTCAGTGAGTTGGTATGACAAAATAGCTTGCTGGGATTTTAACTGTGACTGGAGAGAATCTATATTAAAACATAAGAATAACTGACCTCTTAAAAATAGTTGGCCTTCCACTCCATGATCAAGGGATATATTTAGATTTTTTATTTCTTTTATTAGAGTTTCGTGGTTTTCCTAGCATAGATCAGACTTCCCTAGTCACTCAGATGGTGAGAAATCTGCCTGCAATGCAGGAGACCCAGGTTCAACCCCTGGGTAGAGAAGAGCCTCTGGAAAAGTGAATGGCAATCCACTCCAGTATTCTTGCCTGCAGAATTCCATGGACAGAGGAGCTTGGCGGGCTATAGTCCATGGGGTCACAAGAGTTGGACATGACTAACACTTTTATTTCCACTAACATAGATCCTGTATATTTTTGCTAGATTTATACCAAAGTATTTTATTTCTTTTGTTGCTAATATAAAAGGTATTATATTATTAATTTTAGGCAGCAATTATTCATTACAAGTATACAAGAAAGTAATAGGCTTTTATACATTAACCATCTGTCCTGATGTCTTGCTATAATTGTTTATGAATTTCAGAAGTTCTTTTTGTCAATTATATAATCTGTAAATAAACATTATTTTATTTCTTCCTTTGTAATCTGTATACCTTTAATATCCTTTTTCTTTTCTTTTTTCCCCCCCTCCCCTTTTTTCTTTTCTTATTGTATTAACTAGGACTTTTCTTATCATGTTGAATAGAAATAGTGAAAGGGGACATCCTTATCTTATTCTCAGTCTTAAGGAAAAAGAATAGCATTAAGTGTGATGCTATTTGCCAGTTGTATATAGATCCTCCTTATGTAATTGAAGAAGTTTTCATCTATTTCTGATTTGCTGAGAGATTTTATCATAATTGCAAACTGGATGCTGTCAACTGCTTTTCTACTATTGCCAAGTGGAAGTGCATTTTAGAAATTTGGGTGGATGTTAATTGTATGAACATTTTATCATAAATATTTGAGAAATACAATGGTGAATCTGATTGTTTTTAAAATACTTTATAACTAGTAAAATATTTTTACTAAATAAAATAACAAATAAAATTTTAAATGTTTATTTTATATGCTGGATTTTCCCTGTCATAATTATAGATTTTTTAATTGTACAATATGAGCTAATTGTAACCTGTTCTTTGAGGTGAAATAGACATTCTAATGCTGGGAAAGACTGAAGACAGGAGAAGAAGGGGACGACAGAGGATGAGATGGTTGGATGGCATCACCAACGTGATGGACATGAGTTGGAGTATGCTCTGGGAGTTGATGGACAGGGAAGCCAGGCGTGCTGCAGTCCATGGGGTCTCAAAGAGTCAGACATGACTGAGCGACTGAACTGAACTGAGACATGTATCTGATGTTTGACCGAGAGCTGAGAGTTTTATTTTTGTGTTTTCAGTGAGAAATGGATCCTTGGAAACTTCTAACATGGGAATAGAATTAATCTCCTTAAGATAGACTCTATACAGACCATATAACTGACCAATAAAACACTTATTTTGGTCTCTTTTTTATTGAGTTCTAATCAATACACGATAAGATGAACCTATTTTAATTGTATCAATGACTTTTTAAATAATTATTAGCTGTATCAGTTCAGTTCAGTCATTCAGTTGTGCCCGACTCTTTGCAACCCCATAGACTGCAGCACACCAGGTTCCCCTGTCCAGCACCAACTCCCAGAGCCTACTCAAACTCATGTCCATTGAGTCGGTGATGCCATCCAACCATCTCATCCTCTGTCGTCCCCTTCTCCTCCCACCTTCAATCATTCCCAGCAACAGGGTCTTTTCCAATGAGTCAGTTCTCCATAGCAGGTGGCCAGAGTATTGGAGTTTCACCTTCAACATCTGTCCTTCCAATGAATATTTGGGACCAATTTCCTTTAGGATGGACTGGTTGGATATCTTACAGTCCAAGGGACCCTCAAGAGTCTTCTCCAACACCACAGTTCAAAAGCATCAACTCTTTGGCACTCAGCTTTCTTTATAGTCCAACTCTCACATCCATACATGACTACTGGAGAAACCATAGCTTTGACTAGACAGACTTTGTTGGGGAGATTAAATTGCCAGCATACACTGGATCATTGGAAAAGCAAGAGAGTTCCAGAAAAACATCTATTTCTGCTTTATTGACTATGCCAAAGCTTTTGACTGTGTGGATCACAATAAACTGGAAAATTCTGAAAGAGATGGGCATACCAGACCACCTGACCTGCCTCTTGAGAAATCTGTATGCAGGTCAGGAAGCAAAAGTTAGAAGTGGACATGGAACAACAGACTGGTTCCAAATAGGAAAAGGAGTACTTCAAGGCTGAATATTGTCACCCTGCTTATTTAACGTATATGCAGAGTAAGTACATCATGAGAAACACTGGGCTGGATGAAGCACAAACTGGAATCAAGATTGCTGGGAGAAATATCAATAACTTCAGGTATGCAGATGACACCACCCTTACAGCAGACAGTGAAGAAGAACTAAAGGGCCTCTTGATGAAAGTGAAAAAGGAGAGTGAAAAAGTTGGCTTAAAACTCAACTTTCAGACAACTAAGATCATGTCATTCTGTCCCATCACTTCATGGCAAATAAATGGGTAAACAGTGGAAACAGTGGCAGACTATTTTTTGGAACTCCAAAATCACTGCAGATGGTGACTGCAGCCATGAAATTAAAATACACTTACCCCTTGCAGGAACAGTTATGACCAACCTAAACAGCATATTAAAAAGCAGAGACATTACTTTGCCAACAAAGGTCTGTCTGGTCGAGCTATGGTTTTTCCAGTATTCATGTATGGATGTTAAAGTTGGACTATAAAAAAAGCTGAATACCAAAGAATCGATGCTTTTGAACTGTGGTGTTGGAGAAGACAATTGAGAGTCCCTTGGACTGCAAGGAGATCCAGCCAGTCCATCCTAAAGGAGATCTGTCCTGGGTGTTCATTGGAAGGACTGATGCTGAAGCTGAAACTTCAATGTTTTGGCCACCTTATGTGAAGAGCTGACTCATTGGAAAAGACCTTGATACTGGGAAACACTGGAGGCGGGATAAGGGGACAACAGAGGTTGAGATGGTAGGATGATATCACCAACTCAATGGACATGAGTTTGGTTAAACCCAAGAGTTGGTGATGGACAGGGAGGCCTGGTGTGCTGCACTCCATGGGGTCGCAAAGAGCTGGACATGACTGAGCAATGGAACTGAACTGACTGTTATAACAATCACCAAAATAATTTATTTCATCCAGAAAGTCTGTTTTTAACACTTTGTAGACAATCTCCTTCTTCACACAGAACTCCTGGAATCATTGATTTGTTTGTTATCATTTTGGTCACCTGGTGCAAAGAGCCAACTCATTGGAAAAGACCTTGATGCTGGGAAAGATTGAGGGCAGGAGGAGAAGTGAGTGACAGAGGATAAGATGGCTGGATGATATCACTGTCTCAATGAACGTGAGTTTGAGCAAACTCTGGGAGATGATGAAGGACAGGGAAGCCTTGCTTGCTGCAGTTCATGGGGTCACAGTCAGTCATGACTTAGGGACTGAAAAAGCAGCAACTGCAGTTTTGCTTTTTCTTGAATTTTATAAAAGTGTAATTACATAATATGCAATCTTTGTGTCTGTTAAGGAACTTTCCTCAAAATAATTCTTTTCAGAGTCACCCTTATTTTATGAATAGAGAGGATGCTTTTCTTTACAGATTAAATTCAAATTTGGGAAAGTGAAATTAAGCAGGAGGCCCAGAGATGGCCAAGATTTGTCTCTGCTTCAGTATCAATTTTCTGGCCAGCTTGTTGTTGCAGAGGCACATTAAATCAAAGACTGGAGTTAGTAAATTTGGAGCATGATACTGCATGCATGCTAAGTTGTTTCAGTCATGTCTGACTCTGCAACCCCATGGACTGTAGCCCACCAGGTTCCACTGTCCCTGGGATTCTCCAGGTAAGAATACTGGAGTGGGTTGCCATTTCCTTCTCCAGGGGATCTTCCCAACCCAGGGCTTGAACCTGCCTCTCATATGTCACCTGCACCGGCATGTGAATTCTTTGCCACTTGCACCACCTGAAGCCCAATTTGAAGCATATCAACTTGCAACTAACCAAGCGGACATTCAGATATTTCATTATCATACTCTTTTTTTCCTTTAAAATCTTTGGGTTACTTGTCGTTGTTACTGATGAAGTTTTACTGTTTTACTGATCAGGTCACTTCCCTTGGTCCTGACTTAAACCTTGGGGGCTCTTGCTAGCAAAATGTAAGAGTATGATATGGAATAAATAGAAAGGGACCTCAGGAATGACAGAGATAATGGAAATTCAGGGGTGAATTTATCTTTCCCTTTGGTACAACTGGAGCTTTTCCACTTGGCTCTTTAAAGCATCAGGCTGGTAATCTGACACTGATAAGACTTATGAACTGTAAAAATATAAAATGATGGGTATGTTTTTAAGATTGGAAAATAACAGTGGTTTGTATACTGGTGGAAATTATCTAGTTAGAGAAGAAAAAACTGATGATGCTGGTCCATGTGCATGACCAGGTTTTGGCAGGAGGAGTGGGCAGCAGTTTGAAAGTTGGAACAGAAGCGCTGGTCTGTGATAGGAGCTTCCTGAGCAGGTTTCCCATCCTGATGGCTAGTGAGTTCAAACACCAATGCTGATGGTGGGAAGATGTGATGGGAGGAGTTGACGTAAGTTCTCTCTGGCTACTTCAGCAAGACAGTGTGCAGTTATTAATAATGACCTTGGTTTTTAGGGCTATAGGACTAGAGCATTGACAGAATACTCACATATTGAGAGGCTTGGGACATTAAAATTCCTGAACACTGGGACAGTGACTACATGAGTCGCTTCTTGAACATTTTAGCTCTTAACTCGTTCCGTTCTTTGCTGTTCTTTTTCATTGTTCATTTTACGTTCAGTTACCCCCGCAGTATCCATATTGTGCTATCAGTTAAATCCCAAATAAAATCTTTCCACTTTTTCAAATCTCCATTTTACAAGTGATGGAGTTAAAATCTGGAGAAGGTAGCAGGCAGAAGTGATTGTCCACACATTTTAACACTTGTGTTAGTGTTGGTACAAAATTATAACTGTCTGGGGATCTGAAATCCCTGTGTTACCTTAGATAAGAATAGCAGCTTCTGTAAAGTGTTTATAACTTGTACTTCTAGCCTTAGCATGAGTTGGGATGCATGGTCAGGAAAGGTCATTCTCCATGTGGATCTCACATTTGGCCCCATCTTTTTAAGGCAGTGATCATTTTGCATGTCTCAGAAGGATAAACTTTCTGCATCTTATAAATTTTTCTAATAAGTTATAAAGAGAGAACATAAACTCTGTCGTAAATAATACTACAGACATCTGGCCTTTTTACAATTGATTTATTTTCTCTATTAGAAACCTTATCTCCTTCTTAATTGCCATACTTTAATTAATGACAGGCTGTAGCCTAGAATTAATTTATCTAGTAACTGAAGTTTTAAAACACTGCTGCATTTATTTAATGGCTTTATCCACCACAAAGTAAATATTTAAAATATAGCACTAAATGTAATGATCAATAATAAAGTTAAAAGATGGACACTAAGCTTTATCTAATAATTTATTTTAGTAAAATCTGATGGTGCCTCTGGTACTTTATTATTATGCTTTTAATTTTATGTTTAAACTCAAAACAACAATAGACTGTAGTTTTAACAATAACAATAGAGCTTTTAGATGTACAATAGACCTTGAAAAAGTGCTGCTTTAAAAGAATGTGGATATCACAGAATAAGACATTCTTGGACTTCCCTCATAGCTCAGTCAGTTAAGAATCTGCCTGCAATGCAGGAGACCTGGGTTCGATTCCTGGGTCAGGAAGATTCCCTGGAGAAGGAAATGGCAATCCACTCCAGTATCCTTGCCTGGAAAATCCCATGGACAGAGGAGCCTGGGGGGCTACAGTCCACCGGGCCGCGAGAGTCGGACACGACTTAGCGACTAAACCACCACCACCAAGACATTCTTACTGCAGGGTATTTTCAGTGTGGTCAGACTGAACCACCTGAATTTAATTCTGAAACTCATCATGGTTCTTGGAGGCCTGAATCTACCCCGAGTGAGCAAGTTATCAGAAGAGAGTCAGCCAAAAGCCCCAGACTAAGCAAAGACTATGATTATATAATTGATTATTGGGGGAAAGAATATCTCATGTTTTCTTCTTTTCCTCTTTTTTTTTTTTTTTTTCCTTTTTCTTTCTCTCACTCCCCTCCCACACATCTCCCTATTCCTTTCTGAATAATTTAGGAAAATTTAGGAAAATTTGCTGCTGGTATCACAGGCCATTAATTGTTGTAGAGAAAAAAAAAAAAATGACTGCTCCACATTGACAAGTATTCTGCAAACAACTAAACTGCTACTCTAATACTGCTGTAATATCATTTTCCATAACGACTGATCAAAATGAATCTCATGTCACCAGAGGAGCCATACGCTTGTACACAAGAGAAATACCTTTACATTTTGTTACATGGCATAACATAAGATTTAGTTGGATTGCATGGGACAATCGATATCCCATGCTCTTAGTCTCTGGCTAAAAAAGGAAAGTGAGTATTTTCTGGCTGACTGGCTGTCTGAGACCAATTTTTGATTTGTTAGCAGTAGACCAGTATAAGTAGCTTCATGTGAAAAGGGGAAATATAACATATTTTGGAACTGACTTCTACATATCCAGCCAACTGAGCTATTTTTTATAAAATGCCGTGAGTGGAAAAGAGAATCAATCAATTGACAGCCCTCTTTCTTTTTCCAAAAGCAGTATAAAAGTGAGAATTACTTTAAACATTGTCTTATTTCCAAAATTTCTACCCACAACAGAACTATGCAGATTTACATCCTGAGAAATTGGCATAACTTATTAAGAACTCAGCCTCTAGATTCACAACCCCTGATTTGGAATCCTGATTCAAGCTTCTATCAAAAGGGTGGTCCTCATCAGTTTATTCATATCCTCTGGGTTTCCATTTCCTTGTTTATATGCAGAGTACATCATGAGAAATGCTGGGCTGGATGAGCACAACCTGGAATCAAGATTGCTGGGAGAAATATCAATAACTTCAGATATGCAGATGACACCACTCTTATGGCAGAAAGTGAAGAAGAACTCAAGAGCCTCTTGATGAAAGTGAGAGAGGAGAGGGAAAAAATTGGCTTAAAATTCAACATTCAGAAAACTAAGATCATGACATCTGGTCCCATTACTTCATGGCAAATAAATGGGGAAACAGTGGCTGACTGTATTTTTTTGGGGCTCCAAAATCACTGCAGATGGTGACTGCAGCCATGAAATTAAAAGACGCTTACTCCTTGGAAGGAAACTTATGACCAATCTAGATAGCATATTAAAAAGCAGAGACATTACTTTACCAACAAAGGTCCATCTAGTCAAGGTTACGGTTTTTCCAGTAGTCATGTATGGATGTGAGAGTTGGACTAAATAGAAAGCTTAGCCCAAAGAATTGATGCTTTTTAACTGTGGTGTTGGAGAAGACTCTTGAGAGTCCCTTGGACAGCAAGGAGATCCATCCAATCCATCCTAAAGGTAATTGGTCCTGAATATTCATTGGAAAGACAGATGTTGAAGCTGAAACTCTAATATTTTGGCCACCTGATATGAAGAACTGATTAACTGGAAAAGCCCCTGATGCTGGGAAAGATTGAGGGCAGGAGGAGGAGGGGACGACAGAGGATGAGATGGTTGGATGACATCACCAACTCAATGGACATGAGTTTGAGTGGGCTCTGGGAGTTGGTGATGGAAAGGGAGGCCTGGAGAGCTGCAGTTCATGGGGTCGCAAAGAGTTGGACACGACTGAACAACTGAACTGAACAGTTAAAGAACGGTATGATTCCCAATTTTGAGGGTTGTTGTAAGAATCTGAAGAAACAATACATGTACTTCAAATAGTCTATGGCACATTATAATTGACTTTTTAATGTAGGCATTTGCCTCCACAAACATAGAGCAAGCATCACTGTATGTACACAAAAGCAAAAGCTGATGAAAAGCAATCTTCTTGTTATTATATAATAGAGAATTGCAATTTTAACTTGCAGCACAAATCAGGTGTCTAAAAACTGGGAGCTACCCTATCTTATCTCTGACTCATGTGAGTTTTCATCTGAGCTGACACCTACATACTAGAAAAGAAACAAGTATCCAAGTTGGTTGTAAGTGTTTCTATTTCCATGTGGGGCTTCCCTGGTGGCACAGTGGTAATGCAGCACATGTAGGTTCAATTCCTGGGTTGGGAAGATCCCCTGGACAAGGAAATGGCAACCTACACCAGGATTTTCTTGCCTGGAGAATCGTTTGGACAGAGGAGCCTCCTGGGCTATAGTCCATGGGGTCACAAAGAGTCAGACATGACTAAAGCAACTTAGCATGCATGCATATATGTATGCATGCCCTGGTGGTTCAGATGGTACAGAATCCACCTGCAATACAGAAGATATGGGTTCAATTCCTGGATCAGGAAGATCGCCTGGAGAAGGAATGGCTACCCACTCCAGTATTATTACTTGGAGAATTCCATGGACAGAGGAACTGACAGGCTGCGGTCATGGGGTCTCAAAGAGTTGGACAGGACTAAATGACTAACACACACTTTCACTTTTTTCATATGATTTCTCTGAATCATAGATTCCTCATATACTAAAGGAAGTTAATAGAGAACCTATATGAATCTCTGGACAGTCTGGGTCTTCCCCAGTGGCTCAGCAGTAGACAATCTACCTGCAATGCAGGAGAAGTGGGTTTAATCCCTGGGTCAGGAAGATCCCCTGGAGGAGGAAATGGTTATCCACTCCAGTATTCTTGCCAGGAGAATCCCATGGACAGAGGCTACAGTCACGGGCTCTCAAAGTGTCAGACATGACTGTGTGACTAAACAGCAACAACAAATATGTGATTTTACTTTTGTTTTGAGCACAGTGGCTTCAGCCAATGAGTTTCTGTGGGGATTATTTACCACAATTCAAAAAAGTAAGTCTGTACATGTCACAATATGTAGACAAATTGTTTGCAAGACTATTTGATCTCAATGAATTGGAAGAAGACATTATTTAGTAGTTAATGGATGTATCCATAATTTTTTTTTTTTTTTTTAGTGTTCTATAGCTGAGTGACTTAGGGCATACAGCTCTCAAAAAACTTAATGAATTGAGAAACAGTGCCAGAACAAATCCTTTCTTCTCTCTGTTTTAATCTATTATTCTATATTTCAATTATTTTCCTGCATATATTTTAAAATTAAACAAATCAGAAATGCACATAGAAAGAAATAGAATAGATGCTAAATTTAGTCTGATTTTACAAGTAAGTAAATTAAAATTAGAAATGGATATATGAATTGAATTTTAAAAGCTCCATCTACCTCAATTAATAATGCATTTCAACAACTCAGTTTTCTTTTTAATAGTCTGACTTTGAAGCTTAACATATATTATGTCGTATTATCAGTTGTTTACAAAATAATAATATTAGCCAAAGCCAGAAGAAAATTAAAAACAAATCCTGTCATTGATGCTTTTAACAAAATGTGTTTGTAAAAGATACTTAGCCATTTAGTACCTCAGTTTCCTCCTATCTAAGATGTGGGCAACAATAAACTCTAAGTCACGTGCGCGTGCTAAGTCGCTTCAGTCATGTCTGACTCTTTGCGTCCCTGTGGACTGTAGCCCACCAAGCTCCTCTGTCCACGTGGATTCTCCAGGCAAGAAAACAGGAGTGGGTTGCATGCCCTCTTCAAGGAAACTCTAAGTCATAGAGTACAGATATGTAATGAGCTAATATAAGTATCATACACATTCTGGGAAACAGCCTGTGCTAATTAAAAATATTAAGCCATATAAAATTACTGTAACTACATTATCATTACCATAGTTTTGTAAAACACTTTTTATACAGTTGTTATAACAAATTACCAGTTTGGTAGTAGTTTAACACAGCATGAATTTATTCTCAACAGCTCCGTAGTTCAGAATTTTAATATAAATCTGAACAGATTATAATCACAGTACTGACAGGGCTTCATTCCAGTGTGGAGGCTCTAATGGAGAATCTACTTCCTATGCTTATTTAGCTTGCTGAAATAATTTAATTCCTTGTCATTGCAGGACTGATATCATTACTTTCTTGCTGCATGTCAGCTGAAAGTTATTTCCAGCTTCTGGATACCATTAAATTCCCTGGTTTATAATCTGCTTGCTCCATCTTCAAGTCAGCAATAGCAGTTGAATCTCACTCACACTTTGAATATCTCTCCCCTCATTCTATGTTTCCTTCTGGAAGACCACCCAAGATTCTGCCTTGTCTTTCTATTTTGAAAAAGTGAAAACAAAAGTCGCTGAGTCATGTCTGACTCTTTGCGACCCCAAGGGCTATACAGTCCATGGAATTCTCCAGGCCAGGATACAGGACATTTAAATTGGGGACCCACCTAGATACTCCAGAATACTCTCACATTTCATGCTTATCCTTATTCACTTCTGCAAAGCTCCTTTTTACCATGTAAGGGAATACAAATTCACGAGCTCCAAGAATTAGAGAGTGGTATGTTTGGTAGTCCATTATTTTGTCTACCACATATAATAACTAAGTATTTCCACTAGTGTATTGCTGTGGCAATAATTGGGAATTTGTATGAAAATTTTAAGGATTACTATTCATGTCATGATATGGGTCTATGTATTGTCATTAAAGGCTTGAATTGTTTTCAAAAAGGCCTGAGTAAAAATGCACCACCCCAAGAATTATTACATAGAGTTCCTTTATGCATTTAGTCTACGACCGTCAGATTAAGATGTAATTATACATGAGAACATTTTAAATAATATCGCAAACTTGAAAACAACTCAAATATAAAAATATTAGCAAGATCCTGCAGCTTAATCCCAGAAAAATAAATGACCCAATCAAAAAATGGGCCAAAGAACTAAACAGACATTTCTCCAAAGAAGACATACAGATGGCTAACAAACACATGAAAACATGTTCAACATCACTCATTATTAGAGAAATGCAAATCAAAACCACAATGAGGTACCATTACACGCCAGTCAGGATGGCTGCTATCCAAAAGTCTACAAGCAATAAATGCTGGAGAGGGTGTGGAGAAAAGGGAACCCTTTTACACTGTTGGTGGGAATGCAAACTAGTACAGCCGCTATGGAGAACAGTGTGGAGATTTCTTAAAAAACTGGAAATAGAATTGCCATATGACCCAGCAATCCCACTTCTGGGCATACACACTGAGGAAACCAGATCTGAAAGAGACACGTGCACCCCAATGTTCATCGCAGCACTGTTTATAATAGCCAGGACATGGAAGCAACCTAGATGCCCATCAGCAGATGAATGGATAAGGAAGCTGTGGTACATATACACCATGGAATATTACTCAGCCGTTAAAAAGAATTCATTTGAACCAGTCCTAATGAGATGGATGAAACTGGAGCCCCTTATACAGAGTGAAGTAAGCCAGAAAGATAAAGAACATTACAGCATACTAACACATATATATGGAATTTAGAAAGGTGATAACGATAACCCTATATGCAAAACAGAAAAAGAGACACAGAAATACAGAACAGACTTTTGAACTCTGTGGGAGAAGGTGAGGGTGGGATATTTCAAAAGAACAGCATGTATACTATCTATGGTGAAACAGATCACCAGCCCAGGTGGGATGCATGAGACAAGTGCTCGGGCCTGGTACACTGGGAAGACCCAGAGGAATCGGGTGGAGAGGGAGGTGGGAGGGGGGGATCGGGATGGGGAATACGTGTAAATCTATGGCTGATTCATATCAATGTATGACAAAAAAAAAATTAAAAAAAAATTAAAAAAAAATATTAGCAAGATAAATTTAACTATGGAACACAGTTTATCATATGCTATGCATCAAAGTCTGTTTATTAGGATTGGCTAATAGATGAGAACTGTTTATTCTGTGATATTAAATTTGAAAGGATTAAGACACCAAGTTATTCAATTATGTGCCCATTTTGTTAATGCAAATACATACAAAGAACTTTCATCTACAATGGAACTTTGACTGATACCCTTTTAATTTTTTAATGCTTTTCAGCATTACTCATAGTTTCTACCATTGTTGTTCAGTTACTAACTCATATCCGACTCTTTGCAGTCCCAAGGACCACAGCATGCTAGGCTTTCCTGCTGTCCGTAATCTCCTGGATCTTGTTCAGATTCATGTCCACTGAGTCAGTGATGCTATCTAACCATCTCATCTTCTGTTGCCCCCTTGTCCTTTTGCCTTCAGTCCCGCAGCACCGAGGTCTTTTCCAATGAGTCAGTTCTTCACATCAGGTTGCCAAAGTATTGGAGCTTCAGCTTCAGCATCAGTTCTTGCAATGATTTGTTGTTTGGTGCTCAGTCTCTAGTCATGTCTGACTCTTTGCAACTCCGTGGACTGAAGGACGCCAGGCCTCCCTGTCCTTCACTATCTCCTGGACAGTCCAAATTCTGTCCATTGAGTCGGTGATGTTATCTAGCCATCTCATCCTCTGTTGCCCACTTCTCCTCCTGCCTTCAATTTTTCCCAACATCAGAGTCTTTTCCAGAGAGTGAGTTCTTCACATCAGGTTACCAAGGTATTGGAGTTTCAGCTTCTGCTTCAGCTTCAGTCCTTCCAATGTATATTCAGGACTGATTTCCTTTAGGATTAACTGGTTTGATCCCCTTGCTGCCCAAGGGACTCTCGAGTCTTTTCCAGCACCACAATTCAAAAGCATCAATTCTTCAGCACTCAGCCTTCTTTATGGTGCAACTCTCACATTGGTACATGACGACTGGAAAAAAACATAGCTTTGACTATACGGACCTTTATTGGTAATGGTAATGATGTCTCTGCTTTTTAATATGCTGTCTAGGTTTGTCATAGCTTTCCTTCCAAGGAGGAAGCTTCTTTTAATTTCTTGGCTGCAGTCACTGTCTGCAGGGATTTTGGAGCCCAAGAAAATAAAATCTGGTCACTGTTTCTATGTTTTCCCCATATATTTGACATAAAATGATGGGACTGGATCCCATGATCTTAGTTTTTGTTGAATTTTAAGCCATCTTTTCTCCTTTACCCTCATCAGGAGGCTTTTTAGTTTCTGTAATTAGCTTAAAATTTTAACACAGATATTATTTCCTTTTACATGAAAAAAAAAAAATGCTGCCTTTTGGCTTTAAATTTTCTCCCAGGAGTCACCACATGAGAATCCATCTCCATGTGTCTCTTCTATAGTGAAGTATATGGTTTAATTCCAGAAAACGTTGATGAGGTTCATGTGTAAATAGTACCCATTCCAATTAGCCAGAATGACAGTTACAGAAACATTCTTGTCACCTGGAGTTAGTGCTTACCTAAAGGTCACCACAGAACATTTTCTATTAAAGTTATTTATGAGATTATGACCTACTTTATGGGCTACATAGTCATCCATGCAGAGTATTATTTTCATTGATATCAGCAATGTCTCTGCTTCATATAGACTTGTCCTTTATCTTACAGAAGTTCAGGGGATATGCTTTCAAAGTTATGTAAGTTTGAAGTGCTAGATCAAGAATTCAAAGAGTTGTTTCTTCCCAGGTTCATGGAATCGACTTTATAGTGACCATAAATGATGAGTTCACATATAAGAGACAGATTGGAGAGGGAAAAAAGAGTAGGTCATTGAGAAAATAAACAAGAGAGAGAGGGAATACTGAAAAAAGCTGTATGATTTCTAGCCTAACAGATTTGCAGGATGATGAAGAGGCTGTGCAGAAAAGATGGTGTGAAAACTTTGAATTGCTGTTTACCTTGCGACACTCAGGGTGGATATCTAGGTAAATAGAGTATTAAACAACAAAGGAGTGCCCACAATGAAGAAAAAGATGGGGAACCAAAAATAGCCATAGGTATCTCTGTGATTAGGTGCACCCAAGGCTAAAGGGGTATAAACAGCAGGGAAGGAAAAAAAAAAAAAAGCTCTGAACATTAGAGAATCAAGTGCAGCCAAAGAAGAGTCAATCTGTCTTCTCTGGGCTGTAATGGTCAGATAATGCAGCCCGGGGTGGGAGTAATTCGTCAGTATATGCTGCTCCATCTTGAGACTAAACTCAATACCTTCCTCTGCCACCTTGTCAAAAGAAGAATATTAATCTCTTAGAACACAGTTCTATGGCATAGAAAAGGAGAAAAAAATAAGAGAATATTTTCCTTTGAAATATGTCATTGGTTAATGATAAAGAATATCTCAGGCTGTTAAACTGAAACTGTTTTCAGTTCTCTCTGGTATGAAGTCATTAGTTTCAGTTGTCACACAATTAAGTTCTTTTTTAAAATGTAACCAGTTGATTTTTATCATTCCCATTGATATATCTGACAGAGTATGTACTGACCCTACTCATTCATGATTTAGTACTCTATTACCCTAATGAGTTAAAACAATTTTGTTTCAAACATGAGAGGCTTTGGTTAGCATGATCCTATATTGGTGTTAAAGTCAAATAATATAATTTTCTATAATCTGTTACAAAAATAAATCTGACCCGTATAAAAGCTGGCTTGATATGTGTCCCCTGCTCCATATTCTCTTCATTACATTATAACCACACTTTTCAATGGACTATTCAATATTTTGAGCATTTGTTTCTGTATTAGGAGAATTTCAAGCATACAGAAAAGCTTCAATAATTTTATAATGAACACATATATTCACATGCAAATTCTACAACTAACATTCTACTCTATTTGTTTTATTTCATGTCTCACCATCCATGTGCCATTCAGTCAATCCATCATTATCCTAATTTTTCAATGATTTACACAATAAATAGAAAAAATTCACTTCCCCTTAAAACTCTAACACAGCCTATTATTAATTAGAGCTCAACATTTATTAGGAATTTTTGCCTTCATGTAAAGTTTACATAAAAGAAAATGCACACACCTTGAGTGCACAATCACTGTATTAGGCACCGAACCATGAATCCAGGAAGTTCAGAGAGTGGTAAGTGGAGTATAGCAGGAGATTACACAGAAGCCTGTCATATTCAAATTACAGAATACCAGAGACAAAGAAAAAACTTGGGATAATCCAAAGGAGAGTGAGAAGAAAACATCACACTTAAAGAGCAATAATCATGAGAAATTCAGAGAATCTCCTGTCATTCAACATACCCTCAAAAGAAATGGACTACAAGAATAGTTTTCCAGAGTTCTCAGAAGATGCATACACACAAAAATGGTAACTAAGATAAGAATACTGATATGTTAATTTGGTGGTTATAGTAATATTTCTATTTACTTAAAACATCCATTTTTCACCTTCAATGTATACAATTTTCATAAAAATGTAAACATCATAAAAAGTTTTAAAAGGAAAGTATAATTAAATATGTAAATAGTCAAAAAACAACAACCTAGAATTTATATCCAGTGAAATTATATTTCAAAAGTGAAGAAGAAAGGAAGAATTTTTCAAATGGAAAAAATCGAAGGACCCCCATTTATTACAGCAGAACTTCCCTGCAAGAAATGCGAAAATATCTGCCTTAAGAAAAAGAAAAAGAACACGGTTAGAACCCCTCAAAATTTCCCTTGGCTTGATAATCATGTCCAACTCTTCGGGACCCCATGGACTGTAGTTTGCCCACTCCTCTGTCTATGGCATTCTCCAGGCAAGAATACTAGAGTGGGTTGTCATTCACTTCTCCAGAGAATCTTGCCTACCCAGGGACTGAACCCTAGTCTCCCGCATTGCGGGCAAATTCCTTACTCTCTGAGCCAACAGGGAAGCCCCAGATAGATGTCTACATGAGTATAAGCTCATGGACTCCCTTTTTTTTTGAGCAGTTACCTAAATAAACTTGCGATTGTAAGTTCTTCCTCTGTCTCTTTAAGATGTAAAATATCTGCAAAGGAAGAATGTCTTTCTTGAAGACCTGGGAGTAAGGACCCTTTGAAATGTAATCATGAAGAAAGACCTTGCCACCCTCTTCAGTCTCAGAGGGCAGGCAGAAGCCTAACCAAGGAGAGCAGTCAGCACACACACACACACACACACACACACACACACACACGCACATTGACCAACCACAATGACCAAACTCCTTTGCAACATTCTCCACTAGCTCAATCCAACATTTAAAGTCCCTCCCTTTTGTGTTAACTGAGTTGATCTCAACCTCCCACCCCTATGGCAATAGTCTTGATTAAATTCTTCCTTGTTTTTATTGAGTGTCCTGTTGTGATTTTCTTTTTAAAAAACTCAGATTACTGTACAAGAAGAGTGCTGTAGAAGGAATAAATGAATGTGAAATAAAATTTTGATTTTGCCTACTCTCAGCTAATTTAAAAATAACAGTTGTCTGTTTAAAGTGATACAAGTTGAAACTATTAGATAATATTGCATGTGAATAAGTGAAGAGCATGGCAACACTACTACAAGTGGCAAAAGGAAGAACTGTGAATATTCTGTAATTCACTACATTACAAGTGAGGCAGCTACCGTTATTTGAAGGACAATTTCTGTTAGGTAAAAACGTACTTTGGAAATTCCAAAGCAAAATATTAAAATAAGAAGTATGTTTTCAGATGCTAAGAGAGGAGATGAAATGCTCACGTGAAACCAGAGAGGACAGAAAAAGATGAAGACTAAAGGAAAACAAAGAACAAATGGAATCAATGGAAAACATTTACAAATATGGTATGTTAATCCAGCTAAACTGATAATCATTTTAAAGGAGATTATTCTAAGGGTACCAACTAAAAGACAGACAGAGAAGATTAAAACAAATAGACAAAGGTACAAATATATGTTGTTTTCCAGAAACCCCCACTGTAGAGGAATCTTCTTTTACAGCAGTGGACTTGGGTTAGCAAGGTTTCATGGGCTCCCTGTGCATTGACCGAGTATCACAAGTTGGGTGCATTAAACAAGAAAAATTTATTTTCTCAGAATTCCAGAAGCCAGAAGTCTGAGATCAAGGTGTTGACGGGGTTTGTTTCTCCTGAGGCCACTCTCCTTGGCTTGCCATGACTGTCTTCTCCCGTCTGTGTCTTCACATTCTTCCTTCTGTATGTGTGCATCCTAATTTCCACTTTTTATAAGGACCATAGTCATATTGGACTGGGGCTCACATTAACAACTTCATTTTAATTTAATTATTTCTTTAAAGAACTTATCTCCAAACACAGTGGCTTTCTGAGGCACTGGGGAATAGAACTTCAGCATATGAACTTTGCAGGGGGTACAGTTTAGCCCAGGACCTTTAGTTAATTTGAATAATTGTTTGGGCTGCATGGCAAAGAGTTTATCTCACACATGCATGCCTGAGACTTGGTCCTGCAGCACTTAGAACAGGTGCCTAATGTCCTGCATATGAAAACCTATTTAAGGGCATTGGTTGGAGTGTGAATTTAATCAGCTGAGCCTCTAATCAGAGACTCAAAATCAATTCAAAACAATTAAGAAAAAAGCTATATTACAACACTGTATGATTTTTGTTTGGGCAACACATAGAAATCTTTGGAGTGTATACAATTATTTACCCTCCAATCTTTTTTAACCCCCCAATTTATAATGCCACCATATTCATATGTATTACATTCGACTGCATTATTTAATTTTTTTCACTTTGAAATAATTTCGACTCAGAAGTCACAGAAACATTGAAGTTCTTGGGGTCCGTTTACCCAGCTTCCTCAGATGGCGATGTCTTATATAACCGTAGTACAATTATCAAAACCAGAAAACTGACGTTGGCCAATTTTTTACCTGCCCCGTTAGTGTGTGTGTGTGTGTGTGTCTGTGTGTCATTCTGTAATATTTTATATCAGGGACAGATTCTTGCAACTACCATCACAATCAGGATACACAATATTGCATGAGCTCAAAGAACTCCTTTGTGTTAATTCATTATAACCATATCATCTCTCCATGTTCAAACACTAACAACACTATCTGTCATTTCAGGAATGTTATTCAAGTGGAAACATGTACTGCATATCTCACAGAGACTGACTCTTCTCATTCAGCATACTATGTTTGGTAGTCATTCAAATTACTGGGTGCATCTATAGATTACTCCTTTTATTGCGGACTAGTGGTATACCACTAAATAAATGAATCAGTTTCTTTATTCTTCATTATGATGGTGACACCATCATCAGCTCAATGGGCAGGAGTGGGTGATGGACAGGGAAGCTTGGCGTGCTGCAGTCCATGGGGTTGCAAAGAGTCGGACATGGCTAAGCAACTGAACAACAAGGGTGCTGAAGTGAGATTCTTGGGGCACGTGATAATTCTACATTTAGTTTTCTAAGGAACTATCAACCTCTTCTTCAGACTGACTACACATTTATACTTTCAACAACCTTGTATGAGAGATTTCATCACCTCGCAGCTTCACTTTCACGTGGTAGAGTACCTTTTTCTCTTTATTATGTTAGCCTTTCCTGTAGGGGTGTGGCAATATCCAACTTTTGCTTTAATTGGCATTCCCCTAATGAGTAACAGTTTTGAACAGCTTTTCATGTACTAATTTGCCACTGAAACATCCTCTCTGGCTAAGTGTATTCAATTTCCTATTTGGATTGTTTCCTTACTGTTGAGATTAGAGAAACATTTTAGTATTTGAAATAGAAATCCTTTACTGGATATGTGATTGGTTAATATTTTCACCCATAAGAGCCTTAATAGTATCTTTTTTCCAAGACAGTCTAATTTATCAATGCTTTTCTTCTGTGGATTTAAAAACAATCATAGCCCACAAACATTTTCTCTTACATTTTTTTTCTTTAAGTGTTATGGTTTTATATTTTAAATTACTACTAATAAGCAATTTCAAGTGTATTTCATGTAAGACATGAGGCTTATGTCATGAATTATCATTTTGCCTAAGGATGAGCAATCATACTTTTGAAAAATACCTCTCTTTCTTTATACCTACTTTAAAATTTAGCTATGTAGGCTGTTGGAGATCTGCTTTGTAACTCCATGTGTGTATTGCTATGTAAGATCACATTCTTTCTCTCTTTTTTTAACCACAGTGACATATACTGTCTTAAAATCAGATTCTGTGATCCCCCATTTTTTTTCTTTTTATTTAAAATTATTTTAGTTGTTCAATTTATTTTTCCTTTTTATATAAATTTAGAATTAACTATATGTACAAAAATTCCTCTGGAGTTTTGACAGGAAATAAATTAAACTGAATATTCTTTAGTATTTCATATATTCAGGTCTGTCAATTTCCTTCATCAGGGTTTTATAGTTTTCAGCTTGTGAGATCTCATACATGTTTTGTTTGATTTATCTGAAACTACTGTTCATTGTTCAGTTGCTCAGTCGTGTCCAGCGCCAACTCTTTTTGACCTCATGGACTGCAGAACACCAGACTTCCCTGTCCTTCACTATCTCCTGGGGTTTTCTCAAATTCATGTTCATTGAGCCAACGATGTCATCCAACTATCTCATCCTCTGTCACTCCCTTCTCCTCCTGCCCTCAATTTTTCTCAGCCTCAGGGTCTTTTCCAATGAGTTGGCTCTTCACAACAGGTGGCCAAAGGATTAGAGCTTCAGCTTCAGCATCAGTCCTTCCAATGAATATTGAGTTGATTTCCTTTAGAATTGACTAGTTTGATCTTGTGGTCCAAGGGACTCTCAAGAATCTTCTCCAGTATCACAGTTCAAAGGTATCAATTCTTTGGCACTCAGTCTTCTTTATGGCCCAGTTCTCACATCCTTATGTGACTACTGGAAACTATTGTAAATTATATTAAATTTTTTAAGCTTTGTTTTAAAATATTCAGGCTTCCCTGGTGGCTCAGAATAAAGAATCCACCTGCAATGTGGAAGACCTGGGTTTGATCCCTATATTCAATGAAGATATATATGTAGCAGTGATTTTTTTTAATATGTTGATCTTCCATCCTACAATCTTGCAAAAATCACTTATTAGTGCTAGAAGTTTGTGTAGATACCTTAGTATTTTCTACACAAGCAGTACTGTTGCATGCATAGCTCTTTCTTTCCAATCTGCATGCATTTTATTTTCTTGTCTTGCTTCATCTCACTGACTGTCTTGAACAGGAGTGATTAGAGTGACTATTCTTGCCTTTTTCTCAGTCTTGGAAGGCTAGCATTCAGCTTTTCACTGCTAAGTATGATGTTAACTGTGAGACCTTTTATAGATGCTCTTTTTTATCAAGTTAAAGAAGTTCCCTTCAAATACTAGTTTGTTCAGAATGCTAATCAAAGTGCATATTATTTCTTAAAAGTGCATATTATTTTTCAAATGCATTTCCTCCATAAATTCAAAAATTTGTGTGTTTTTCTTCTTTTAACTACAAACATAATGGATTATGATCTCTAAATATTTACATAAAACTCCACTTATTTTATTTTCATCTCCAAATCTTTCAGATGTATTATTAATAGCATTTCTTTTTTATAATCCTCTATAATTAAAAAATAAATCATTTCCTTAATTAATTCAGGTATTTGGCTACTTTAAAAATGTGTATTAAGATGCTAATCTTAGGACTTCCCTAGTGGTCTAGTGGTTAAGAATCCACCTGCCAATGCAGGGGACGTGGGCTCAATCCCTGGTCTGGAAAGATCCCACATGCTGCTGGACAGGCTGGGTCCATTCACCACAGTTATGGAACCTGTGCTTTAGAGCCTGGGACCTGTGACTACTGAAGCCCATGTGCCCTGAAGTCTGTGCTCTTAAACAAGAGAAGCCGCTGAAATGAGAAACCCGAACACTGCAACTAGAGAGGAGCCCCAGGCCCCACTGGCCTCAACCAGAGAAAGCACCTGAACAGCAACAAAGACCCAATGCAAACAAAAATAAATATATTTTTTTAAATGCTGATCCTGCCTGAAATATGGTTTAGATCCTTATCCCCTTATCAATCTTTCACAGGCAATTATTTTTTAAAATTACATCTTTTAGGGTTTCATTAAGATATAACATTTTTTCTTAAAAGAATTCAGTAACATGTCTGGGGCTGTCTTAAAGCCCTTTTTTTTTTTTTTTGTACTTTCTCTACCATATAACATGTGTAACAAGACCGCATTAAACCAATGTGTGCTATGCTTACATTTTCTTCTCAGTAAGCTAATCATTATAGTTCATTCAAAATAAAATAACTGTTTGATACTCCAAATTAAATGCCATCAAAACCAATACACATAAAAGATTAAACTTGACATAAATGCATCTTCTAATCATTAAAATAATCTATGTCCACGATTTTAAGGCATAAATAAAGTTTTGAAATAAGCATGTTTGAATATAGTCACTTTGATAAGAGAAAGCTGAAATAAATTATTTTTGTGAAATTTTAAACAATATAATAAAATATAACTTCAAATTCTGTAAAAATGCATTCTATCTATCATTTACATATTAAAGATTTCTTCTATAGGTCTGATCAAAGAAAAAAGTTAACTTTGTGAACTTAATTTGAAATTATTTCTTTAATGTTGAATCTGATCATTTTTCCCATATGCAATTTAGATTTTTATTCATAATTATTAATACCAGTATAAGAATTAATGTTTAAACAACACCTATTTTGTTATTATTATAAGCAACAATGTCTTTTCTCTTTACATTTTACAAGGTCAATACTTTAAATAATTCACATCCCTCTTTTTGCTAAATATAAATTAAGGGTTCAATACATTTGTGTTGACTATTTTGTGTTATGGGAACCAACAAAAATAGATAGAAAGCAGTTAGATTTAATTAATGTGGCAGAATCAGAAAATCTTTCCATCAATTATGACATGATATTTGTGAAAACTTTATTTTGTGTGTGTGAAAACTTTATAATTCCATGACTTTTAATTGACAGAAGAAGCTGAAATAAGAAGAAAAGGTCCCTAAACAAAGTATTAGAACAATCAAAAAATGTTTAACACATCTCTTACGACCCATACATAATTACATTCCACACTCACAACAGCTGCAATAAGAATCATAATAAACACAACGCAAGTGTACAACCAAGCACATCTAGCAATTTCACCTCATAAAGAGTCAGTGTTACTCATTATGCTCATTGCCAGGTTGCAAAATGGTTTCACAGAAAGAACATCTTGCTGAACAGCATTTAATAACTGATTATTACAATAGTTATCTGTTTCTTTGTTAGAGTTTCCTCATCTGTAAAATGAGGCCTAAAATAAATAGCTGTGAAAGCTCTTCCAAGATTACTAATATATTACTATTTTTTTTGTTTGTTTTCCTGATTCATCACATACAGCTTAAAAGTTAAAAAGAAATGCTAACAATCTTATATGAAACATTTAATAATTAATTATTAAATGTGACTGAAATACAATATTTATATTTATTATTATTTCAGTAACACACTTGGTGCCTAGAAAGATGTGTTTCTGGAATTGCATGAATTGCTAGTTTGTAGCAAAAAGAACTCTTTTTGTTGGTTGTCAACATGGCTAGGCCATGATACCCAGATATTTGTATTTTAGATGAAATTCAAATTTAAGTCAATAGACTTTGAGTAAAGTAGATTAACCATCATAAAGTAGGTCAGTTCAGTTCTGTTCAGTCGCTCAGTCGTGTCCGACTCTTTGTGACCTGATGAATCGCAGCACGCCAGGCCTCCCTGTCCATCACAAACTCCTGGAGTTTACTCAAACCCATGTCCATCGAGTTGGTGATGCCATCCAGCCATCTCATCCTGTCATCCCCTTCTCCTCCTGTCCCCAGTCCCTCCCAGCATCAAGGTCTTTTCCTATAAGTCAACTCTTCCCATGAGGTGGCCAAAGTATTGGAGTTTCAGCTTCATCATCAGTCCTTCCAATGAACACCCAGGACTGATCTCCTTTAGGATGGACTGGTTGGATCTCCTTGCAGTTCAAGGAACTCTCAAGAGTCTTCTCCAACACCACAGTTCAAAAGCATCAATTCTTCAGCGCTCAGCTTTCTTCACAGTCCAACTCTCACATCCATACATGACCACTGGAAACACCATAGCCTTGACCAGACAGACCTTTGTTGGCAAAGTAATGTCTCTGCTTTTCAATATGCTATCTAGGTTTGTCATAACTTCCCTTCCAAGGAGTGAGCGTCTTTTAATTTCATGGCTTCAGTCACCATCTGCAGTGATTTTGGAGCCCAAAAAGATAAAGTCTGACACTGTTTCCACTGTCTCCCCATCTATTTCCCATGAGGTGATGTAAAGTGGGTGGGCCTCATCAAATCCATTGAAGGAAGGCCTTAAGAGAAAAAGACTGAAATCTCTAGGGGAAGAAGGGATTCTGCCCCAGCCTGTCTTTGGAACTCAAGCTGAAACAATCAACTCTTCCCTGGATTTCCAGGGAATGTTGATATCCCCTGGTTTGCTGTAGCATACAATTAACAGTTTTCAACCATGGTGATGTGGGATGCAGTATAAGGAGATATCTCCCCAAGGACAATGCTAATTATGAGGACTGTCATCGTGGTTTGTTGCTGTTTACTACCTTTGAAGTGCTGATGGAAGAAAATAGCTGTGTCGGTCAAATAACTATAAACTCAGGGCATATTATAAAAATAGGAAAACCTCTGTCTTCCTTTCCTAAGTGCCACAAACTGAATGGCTTAAAATAATAGAAATTAATTTTCTCACAGTCATAGATGCTGTAGGTTTGAAACCAAGGTTTAGGCAAGGCCATACTCTCAGAATTCAAGAAAGATTTTGCATTGCACTTCCCTAGATTCTCTGTTTTTCTCTTCATAGAAGGATGCATAAATAAGGATGCATATTCATGTATTCATAAATCTTTCAATGAGTGAAGATCCATTTGATTCCAAAATTATTTCATTTTAATTAATTATATCTTCAAAGACCCTATTTCTAAATTAGGTGATGTTCTGAGGTTCCAGGTGAACATGAACTTTGGACAAACACTACTCAACCCAGTACAGTTATCACAAACTGTATTAAAAGAAATCCCTTTCTTATGTCTAGAAGAATGACTGTGGTGGAAATCAATTTTAAGATTGGATTTTGAGGGAAATAAATTACAAAGAAAACTGAATCCACCTCCTTGGCAAGTCTCTTTTTGGTAGACAGAATTCTGAGATGGCCCCCAAGATTTCAGTTCCTGGTAGGGATAGGCATTCCTCCAGGTATCTAATCAAACAGTAAACAAGGTACTGCTACAAAGGTGTTTTTTGCAGATTTGTTTAAAGTTCTAAGCAAGCTGAATTTTAAATAAGGGATTATTCTTGGTGAGTCTGGCCTAATCTGGTGATCATTTACCAGGAAGTCAATTCTTCCTGGTAAAAGATATTTACAGCCAGAGAGGTATGCAACGCAAGGTTGGCCATTGCTATCTCTGAAGACAGACAATCCATACACTGCAAGAAATGTGGCAAACCTTTCCGAGCTGAGCTCTGCCACCAGCTGCCATCCAGCAAGGAAGCAACACTTCAAGCCACAATACCAAGGAACTGCATTCTTCCACAACCACATGTGCCTGGAAAAGGAAAGTTATCTTCAGATGAAAGCACAGTCTGGTCAAGACCATGATTTTAATCTTGCGAAAACCTGAGCAGAGAATGGAATAAGGCCTGCCCAGATTTTTGACTTATAGTTTTAATGAATGGGCATTATCTTCAACTGATAAATGTATGGTAACTTGCTTGAAACAATAAAAACATAATATCCTCCACTAAAATTCTGGCTTTGAAAGGAATTATTGAGACCTAAACCTCTGGACAGACTTCCCCCATGACTCAGAAGTAAAGAAACCGCCTACCAGTGCAGGAGACACAGGTTCCATGCCTAGGTTGGGACGATCCCCTGAAGAAGGAAATGGCAACCCACTCCAGTATTCTTGCCTGGGAAATTCCATGAATAGAGGAGCCTGGCGGGCTACAGGCCATGGTGTCACAAAGAGTTGGGCATAACTGAGTGAATGAGCATGCATGAAAATTATAATTATAGCTCAAAAGACAGCATTCAGATTTGCAGAATTATACAGTAAGAGATGACTCTGTTACACATCTCACATGCATATCCATGAAGGTCACCGTTCGTCAGCCCTACACTATCACTCAGAAATGACCAATTTGCTTGATCTTCATCACCAAATACATTCTCCATCAGTGTAGGAGTTATTGTTTGGTATACCACTGAGCTAACACAGAGCGTAAGCTATCAAATCACATTTATACATTTTTTGAAGCTATGTCTAGTCTCAAGGCACACTCATCATTTCAAAGATGCAAAATCAATAAATACAAGCAAAGTTTAGAAACCTGGGACACAGAGTGTGATTCTCCAGGATTTTGCTGTTGGACACGTGCTCCCTGTCCCACTTTACACAGTGGGCAGCATGTTAGGTTATAAAACATGTCTGTGGAATTTTGCTGGTGGTCCAGTGGTTAAGACTGTGCTTCCAGTATAGGGGTGCAGGGGACATGGTTCAATCAGCGAACTAAGATCCCACATGCTGTGGGGTGCACCAAAAAATCAAACCAAAAAAAGCAACAACAAATGAAAACACAACTAAAACAGCTGTCTTTGTTTTATACTTAGTTAGACCTGCCAGCAGATTTCCCAGGAATCCATGTCCCATAGGTTCTATGTTGGTTTGTGACAGCAACGCTAAACCGAAAACAACATATTGAGGATAGTTTTACACAAAGTTGCTCCTCCTAGCAAATACTGATGGTCTATTAACCCTAAGATCAATTATCAGCATTGTTGATAAAGACATCAAAGTGCCAGCTACCTTCTCTCTGAGCATCCTCATGGCAAAGAGAAATGAATGGCTTGCAAGCCACCTGTTTGACTCCTTTCCACCTGCTACTTCCCTGGTGCCTATAGCATCGTTTGGCACATAGTATGCAAATAACCATCTCCTTAGTGACTGAATGAAGAGAATCTGACCGATAGCTGTTGGCAATGTGGAATACTATGTTCAGAAGGAATCTGGGGACCATATCTAGACTCCAGTGAAATACTGTAACATCATATAAACATATAAACATAGAGGAGAACTGTGAAATTTCATTGTCCTCACACATTGTCCACTGCCCTTCTAAACAGACTATAGTCTCCCTGACAAGTAACAATCAACCAAACTGATTTAGCACCCTAAATATCAACACCATGAATATACAAATTTTGAAAGTGAAAGAAAAGTTTTCCCTTGTGGCACCAGGGTCAAGAATCCACCTCCCAAAGCAGGAGACACAGCTTAGATTCCTGGTTTGGGAAGATCCCGCATACAGCAGAACAACTAAGCCTGAGCACTACAGACTTGTGCTCTAGAGGCTGGGAGCCACAACTACTGAATCCTGCGTGCCCTAGAGCCTCTGCTCCACAAGAGAAGCCACCGCAATGAGAAGCCCATGCACAGCAGCTAGAATGTAGCACCTGCTCGCCACAACTACAAAAAAGCCCTTGCAACAAGGAAGACCTAGCATAGGCAAAAATAAATCCATTAATTAAATTACAAAGAAGGAAGTGAAAGAAAAAGATGATAGCTTCTGAACTTCACGGGTCAACAGTTATGGTTTCCTTAGTGTCTTTCAGATTTCCTGTTTATGGATTTGTAAGGACACTTTATTATTCCTGTTCTTTGGTTTGTGCTTAACTATCTTCGTAAAATTAATGGAACTGATGGTTGTTTCCTATGGGGTTTTGATGGACCTCATTCATAGTCTGTATTATAATTCAAAACTAGTTATCTGCAATCATCTCTGTTAGTTCGCTAAGGCTGCCGTTACAGAGTACTATAGACTTGATGGCTTAAAGAACAGAAATTTATTTTCTCACAGTTCTGGGAGGCTAAACGTCCAAGATTAAGACATAGGTTGGGCTAGGTGGATTCTAGGGTCTCTCTTCATGGCTTGTAGATGAACACCTTTTATCTGTCTTTACATGGTCTTTCCACTGCATGTATTTGTGTCCTAATCTCTTTTATAAGCAGACAAATCACATTGGATTAGGGACCACCCTAATAATCTTTGACAGAATGTGGTCCACTGGAGAAGGAAATAACAAACCACTTCAGTATTCTTGCCTTGAGAACCCCATGAACAGTATGAAAGGCAAAATGATAGGATACTGAAAGAGGAACTCCCCAGGTCGGTAGGTGACAATATGATACTGGAGATCGGTGGAGAAATAACTCCAGAAAGAATAAAGGGATGGAGCCAAAGCAAAAACAATACCCAGTTGGGGATGTGACTGGTGATAGAAGCAAGGTTAGATGCTGTAAAGAGCAATATTGCATAGGAACCTGGGATGATAGGTCCATGAATCAAGGCAAATTAGAAGTGGTCAAACAGGAGATGGCAAGAGTGAATGTCGACATTCTAGGCAAGAGTGAACTAAAATGGACTGGAGTGGGTGAATTTAACTCAGATGACCATTATATCTACTACTGTGGGGAGGAATCCTTTAGAAGAAATGGAGTAGCCATCATGATCAACAAATGAGTCCGAAATGCAGTACTTGGATGCAATCTCAAAAACGACGGAATGATCTCTGTTCATTTCTGGGGCAATGGTTTCCAAGGCAAACCATTCAATATCATGGTAATCCAAGCCTATGCCCCAACCAGTAATGCTGAAGAAGCTGAAGTTGAGCGGTTTTATGAAGACCCACAAGACCTTTTAGATCTAACACCCAAAAAAGTTGTCCTTCTCATTATAGGGAACCGGAATGCAAAAGTAGGAAGTCAAGAAACACCTGGCATAACAGGCAAACTTGGCCTTGGAGTACAGAATGAAGCAGGGCAAAGGATAATAGAGTTTTGCCAAGAGAACACACTGGTCATAGCAAACACTCTATTCCAACAACACAAGAGAAGACTCTACACATGGACATCACCAGATGGTCAACCCTGAAATCAGATTGATTATATTCTTTGCAGCCAAAGATGGAGAAGCTCTATACAGTCAGCAAAAACAAGACCAGGAGCTGACTGTGGCTCAGATCATGAACTCCTTATGGCCAAATTCAGACTTAAACTGAAGAAAGTAGGGAAAACCACTAGACCATTCAGGTATGACCTAAATCAAATCCCTTATGACTATATAGTGGAAGTGAGAAATAGATTTAAGGGATTAGATCTGATAGGCAGAGAGCGTGATGAACTATGGACGGAGGTTCGTGACATTGTACAGGAGATAGGGATCAAGATCATCCCTATGGAAAAGAAATGCAAAAAGGCAAAATGGTTGTCTGAGGAGGTCTTACAAATAGCTGTGAAAAAAGAGAAGTGAAAAACAAAGGCGAAAAGGAAAAATATTCCCATTTGAATGCAGAGTTCCAAAGAATAGCAAGGAGAGATAAGAAAGCCTTCCTCAGCGATGCAAAGAAATAGAGGAAAACAACAGAATGGGAAAGACTAGAGATCTCTTCAAGAAAATTAGAGATACCAAGGAAACATTTCATGCAAAGATGGGTTCAATAAAGGACAGAAATGGTATGGACCTAACAGAAGCAGAAGATATTAAGAAGAGGTGGCAAGAATACACAGAAGAACTATACAAAAAAGATCTTCATGACCCAGATAATCACAATGGTATGATCACTCACCTAGAGCCAGACATCCTGGAATGTGAAGTCAAGTGGGCCTTAGAAAGCATCACTACATACAAAGCTAGTGGAGGTGATGGAATTCCAGTTGAGCTATTTCAAATCCTGAAAGATGATGCTGTTAAAGTGTGGCACTCGATATGCCAGCAAGCTTGGAAAACTCAGCAGTGGCCACAGGACTGGAAAAGGTCAATTTTCATTCCAATCCCAAAGAAAGGCAATACTAAAGAATGCTTGAACTACTAAACAATTTCACTCATCTCACACGCTAGCAAAGTAATGCTCAAATTTCTCCAAGCTAAGCTTCAGCAATATGTGAACCGTGAATTTCCAGATGTTCAAGCTGGTTTTAGAAAAGGCAGAGGAAACAGAGATCAAATTGCCAACATCCACTGGATCATCGAAAAAGCAAGAGAGTGCCAGAAAAACATCTATTTCTGTTTTATGGACTATGCCAAAGCCTTTGACTGTGTGGATCACAATAAACTGTGGAAAATTCTGAAAGAGATGGGCATACCAGACCACCTGACCTGTCTCTTGCGAAACGTGTATGCAGGTCAGGAAGCAACAGTTAGAACTGGACATGGAACAACAGACTGATTCCAAATAGGAAAAGAAGTACGTCAAGGCTGTAAATTGTCATCCTGCTTATTTAACTTATATGCAGAGTTATTTAACTTATATGAAAAACACTGGGCTGGCTGAAGCACAAGCTGGAATCATGGTTGCCGGGAGAAATATCAATAACCTCAGATATGCAGATGACACCACCCTTATGGCAGGAAGTGAAGAAGAGATAAAGAGTCTCTTGATGAAAGTGAAAGAGGAAAGTGAAAAAGTTGGCTTAAAACTCAACATTCAGAAAACTAAGATCATGGCATCTGGTCCCATCACTTCATGGGAAATAGATGTGGAAACAGTGGAAACAATGTCAGACTTTTTTTGCGGGGGTGCGGGGGGTCTCCAAAATCACTGCAGATGGTGATTGCAGCCATGAAATTAAAAGACACTTACTCCTTGGAAGGGAAGTTATGACCAACCTAGACAGCATATTAAAAAGCAGAGACATTACTGTGCCAACAAAGGTCTAGTCAAGGCTATGGTTTTTCCAGTGGTCATGTATGGATGTGAGAGTTGGACTGTGAAGAAAGCTGAGCACCGAAGAATTGATGCTTTCGAACTGTGGTGTTGCAGAAGACTCTTGAGAGTTCCTTGGACTGCAAGGAGATCCAACCAGTCCGTTCTAAAGGAGATCAGTCCTAGGTGTTCATTGGAAAGACTGACATTGAAACTCCAATACTTTAGCCACCTCATGAGAAGAGTCGACTCATTGGAAAATACCCTGATGCTGGGAGGGATTGGGGGCAGGAGGAGAAGGGGATGACAGAGGATGAGATGGCTGATGGCATCACCAACTCTATGGACATGAGTTTGGGTAAACTCCGGGAGTTTGTGATGGACAGGGAGGCCTGGTGTGCTGCGATTCATGGAGTCGCAAAGAGTCGGACACGACTGAGTGACTGAACTGTACTGAATGATCTTTGTGGTGGTGATGTAGTCACTAAGTCATGTGTGACTCTTTGAGATCCTTGGAGTGTAGCCTGCCAGGTTCCTCTGTCCATGAAATTTCCCAGGCAAAAATCCTCGAATGGGTTGCCATTTCCTTCTCCAGGGGCTCTTCCTGACTCAGGGATCAAACCCATGGCTCCTGCATTGCAGGCAGATTCTTTACCTCTGAGCTGCCAAGGAAGCCCATCTTATAACTGTAATTACCATTTTAAAGGCCAGAACTCCAAATACAGTCATATAGAAAGCTACTAGGGATTAATATTTCAACATATGAATGAGGTAGGGGCACAGTTCAGCCCATAATATTACCCAAGGCAGAGAATCATCATGCATGTCACAGGAGAGTTAATTTTTCAGCACTGTTTTATTATACTTGACTTTAAAGAAACTATTTTCTCCCTCATGGAAAAGTATTATGTGTTCTTCAATAAGATTCATTTGTGAGTGCATGTGATGTGCACTTTTTGTTAAAGTGATTCCCGACCTTTGGCAGGAGTAGATTATTGATGGTACCAAAGTATGTTAATAAAATTATGAAGGCACAAATCGAGGGTACGTAGACTCAGATAGCCAGAACTCACCATTTGAACTAATAAATATCTGTAAAATTATTTTAAAGGAAAAAGCAGATTTAGGAAATGCTTTTTTGTTGGTAAATTTAAATATATATAAAGAAAGCTAGTAGATTCTAGAATCATTAAGAATTCAGTGATAACCAAAATAGCACAGTGAAAATTAGTGAGCTTTTAAATAGTCTCTGAGTCATCAATGACTTTTGAAAAGTTGCCAAAGCTTCTAAAGAAAATATTGTTTAGTGAATTTTAAGCGAAAATTAGATGCAGTTATTTTCTTTGAGGACAGGGTTTTAGAGAAATGCTGATTAGTGCTAAAAAAAGTTGTCTGCCTATGTTGTTATCAACAGTCTAATTTTTTCTTCAAGCATTCTCAACTAAAGTTATACTTTTTGTTTTAGAATTTTTTATTTAAGAATTCAGGGCTGCAAAGTTTCACATCTACTTTCTATTATTCAAAAATTTACAGGACTCTAAAATATTCTAGTATTTGAAATACACAATATATGTACTATGTTATATGTTTGTAAGTACAGATCTCTGAATTTATTCAATCTATTTTTCTTTTCCCTATGCCACATTGAAGGCATAGGCTGTGTCTGTTTTGTGAATTATAGTAAATAACATATCAAGGAACTTATCTAGCAAGTGATTTTATAAATTCAAAGGTAAAAAACTTTCAGCCTTCCAGTTGCAGATTAGATATGTAAAGAGATAGTCACCATTTCACCAAAACATTAAGAAAAACATGAACAAACTGAAAAATAATGATTTTTCATAAACTCCAAGGTCTTGGGACCAACCACCTTCACTCTAGCACCTGCAGGGAAATACTGAAGCCAAGAACTTATTTCCTGGGCAGAAGCCACAGGATTCCATGTAAGCCAATAGGAGGATTAGCCTGGAAATTCTGCCAAATTGTTGGAGGCTGAAATATGGGCTAGCATAAGAATGAGAAGCAAGTGAATGCAATAGACACAATAACATTTCTGCAGACATTTCCTACAGAAACCCCAGAAATCTCTCAAAACTTGGCCGTGAAGAAAATGTCCACTGGCCATAATGTAGCAAGTGCCCATAGCCCATGGAGAGAATGAGTAAATACACAGAAAGCTTTCCCTTATGGAGCAAAAGGCCTGATTTGCCAGGGGAAGAAAATCAACAAGTAGAATGGTGAAATTCCATTACAGCTGGGAGAGTGAACTCAGCACAGCTCCAGCCTCCATTTCACTGAAGGATGCAAAAAAGCCATAAGCTACAGGAAATAGAATCTAAAGGCTAGAGACCAGGAATATTGGAGAGTCAGGTATTGTTGCTTCAACCAAGAAAGGGATTAGGGTAGCAGAGGAAAGTCTTATTCCTGAAAGAAAATAAGAACACTTGTGAGGGGCAAAAGATAATTGCATTGTAGGAACAAAAGATAATTGTTGCTACCTTCAACTGGAAGCATCTGTTTATGTACCAGATACTAGACTCCATACTTTATATGGCTTTGCATACTTACCTAGAGGTGAGAAAAGTAAATTTTACAGAATTTCATTGTCCACAGTTACCTACATATTAAGTGCTACATCCAAAATTTAAGCTCAGAACTCCATCCATTTTCTTTATTCTTTGTCCTTCTACCTCTTCACAGCTAGAAAATAATTTAGAGCCTATGATAGCATTTTAATAGAAAATATGCCACCCCTTTTCCTGAAATAGAAAATATATTATTCTTAGCTCTGCTTTTTTTTTTTTTTTTTAATAGTGTCAAGCAATTAGTATTATAAACAGTTAAGGAAGAAAATCAGTCAAAATGGCCTGGCTTTGTCAAAAACAAAGAAAAAAGAAAATGCCCAATGAAAACTAGCAGAACCCTTACATAAACTAGCTTGACTGACTTTACAATGCTTCCTTTAAAAAGAAGAAAAGCAAACATTCCAAAAGCTAAGAATCCCTCCTTCAGGAAAATTATCATGCTTTTCCAACTCTACCACACTATCTTCCACTTAATGTAGTTAAGTTTTTATTCATTGCTGTATTCCTTGTTACCACAGTATGTTATATACCACATTAATATGGTATAATACTTTTACAAATATATTTTAGAAAGTGAAAAATCTCTGTACCACAGCAAACAACTTTCAACAATTCTCTCCCTCTTTTTTTTTTTTTTGGTATGTAATTTCTTTTGCTTACCTTGGGAACTTGGGAAGGCAATTAAGGAAAGAAATAAAATATCCCCTGCTTTCTTTTTATAGTTTCACAACTGGCAGAAGTAACTATCTGGCTCTTTCTAGCTAAGGGATCATTAAAAATTTGCCACTTTGATGTGTCTACGGGGAAAAAAAAAAGTTTCTGTAAGAATTGCTCACAGGTTTCTGGATCTGCCAAAAGAGAACAAACAGAAAGAGATGAAGATGCTAGAAGTCTCAGGGGGCTTGTGAAAGATTTAGAAAGTGAGAAATCTCAATAATGCATTGTTCAAATTTCTTCTCATCAAACATGATGACATTACAATATTTTCCATTATTGTTTCAATAGTAAAATCATTAGAAAAGACATGTTCTTTTTTTTCCAAAATAAGTGAAGGTCATGAGGACATGAGCAAAGAATGGATTATTCATTGATGTTTACAAAACCAAAATATAAATAATTTGTTATTTCTGCCCACATAAATTTTACATTTTGAGCTAAAATCTTAATTTCTATTTATTTCATTTTTCTCTGCCTGTAGATTGTATTCGGGGAAACATAGACCTTCCTCTCTTTTTATTATTATAATAATAACACCACTTACTCAGATTCACTAGGGATTGCAATACAAAGAACATTTACCTTTCTCACTATTTAAAATGTCCTTAGCAGCTATAGCCCTGGTACAAAAGCTAGTTAAATTTAGACTTTCTTCAATTCTTCCAGCTAATTTTGGACACTTACCTTTTAAACTATGCTGCTTAGAATAGGAATACAGGCCAAATACTGCAACTATACATTCTCTTGATAGAAATGGAGGTGGGCCATTATTTTTCCTGCATTTCAGCAAACTGTGAACCTTTTCTTGAAACAAAATGCACAGGTCATTCGAACTGCTCGTTTAAATATGTACTAGGAAGATAATTCCACTGCTGAATAGCTAGAGTTATTACAGTTCCAACAATTTAACGTATTTCTTCTGGCCATTGTGAAACTATTGTTTCTTCTCTGACTTCTGAGTTGCTGTTAAGTTCTATCAAAATACTGGGAATTTCTTCATAGCAATTAAGGATTGGAAAACTGGTTTAAGGGAATTTCAAACTGATCACATCGACCACAGCCTTGTCTAACTCAATGAAACTATGAGCCATGCCATGTAGGGCCACCCAAGACAAATGGATCATGGTGAAGACTTCTGACAAAACGTGGTCCACTGGAGAAGGGAATGGCAAACCACTTCAGTATTCTTGCCTTGAGAAACCCATGAGTAGCATGAAAAGGCAGTTTGACATGTTAACCTTTTGCAAATGTTATTAGGATAAGCAATGGCTTTTGATAGTATACATAAGGTACTTCTATTTTGTTGCATTTAAATATTGTAAAATGATCATAAAAATGTGCTGTTTACTTTTAGAAAAGCAAAAATAATAAGAATTTAACTGCTTTTGTTTAGTCACTAAGTACTCTACAACTCTTTTGAGACCTCATGGACTGTAGCCCACCAGGCTTCTCTGTCCATGGGATTCTCCAGGCAAGAAAGCTGGAATTAGTTGCCATTTCCTCCTCCAGGGGATCTTCCCAACCCAGGAATCGAACCAGCATTTCCTGCACTGGCAGTCAGATTCTTTACAACTGAGAAACCAGGGAAACCCAAGAATTTAGTTAGGAAGGTACTAACAGAATTTAGTGCTTCTATAAAAAAAAAAAGTTGAGAAAAATGTCATAGATTTACAACTAATGCTATACACATGTATGACATTTTACTTTCATGCTGTTTATGGTAATTATTTAATTTTCTTTTAATAATATAAATTGTTAAATCATTATGGAAATACATATAAAGCTAACATTTTGTTTTAATAAATAAAACACAAAAAAACAATGGAAAGTGCTAGCAGAACCAAGCTGTCCATAAATAAATTTGGGGGGAAAAAAACTACTATAGATTGAAAGGCAATACTTAACATATATTACAATTCAGGTACTCACTTATGCCTTATGTAGTTGTTTTCAAGTTTAATAATGTGTAAGTACACTACACTGGTAACTCAGCTGGTAAAGAATCCGCCTGCAATGCAGGAGACCCCGTTGGATTCCTGAGTCAGGAAGATCCCCTGGAGAAGGGATAGGCTACCCAATCCAGTATCCCTGGGCTTCCCTGGAGGCTCAGCTGGTAAAGAATCCGCCTGCAATGTGGGAGACCTGGGTTCAGTCTCTGGGCTGGGAAGATCCTCTGGAGAAGGAAATAGCTACCCACTACAGTATTCTGGCCTGGAAAATTCCATGGACTAAACAGTCCATGGGGTCGCAAAGAGTCAGACACAACTGAGTGGCTTTCACTTCACGCTACATTGAAGATAGTGGACCAACTTGGCTAAATTTTCTAAAAGTTTTGTTAGTTTTTTAAGTTGTGTGTGTGTTAGTCATGTCTGCCTCTTTGTGACACCATGGACTGTAGCCTGCCAGACTCTTCTATCTATGGAATTTTCTAGGCAAGAATATTGGAATGAGTTGCCATGCCCTCCTCCAGGGGATCTTCCCGACCCAGGAATCAAACCTGGGTCTCCCGCATTGCAGGCAGATTCTTTATTGTCTGAGCCACCAGGGAAGTCACATGAACAAAAATGACATTTTAAGTTACATGAATAAAAATGGCATTTCAAGGCATTATATCTATGAATTCAGAGCTCGCATCACAAGTTTCAGAGTCTAAAATGTATTCATAAAGATGTCCAATGTACGCAGTTGATTAAAGAGGCCATTGCGATATAACAGAAACAACCCTTTTGAGAGTCGGAAGAAACAAATGTGCTCTCTGTTCATCCACTAACAACCTATGAGACCTTGGGAAAGTGAACGGAGCTCATTCTGTAACTTTTTCCTTTCAGAAAGATGAGGAAATTTGACTAAATGATCTCTAAGGCCTATTTAAATTTAAAAGTTGAAACTCCATCATTGCTGACTCTTTAATATTCATGAAAATGAACTACACATTTCTCTACATGCTGGGACTTTAAACCACCTAAGAAGCAAGGGTCCATATTACCCTTGTTATCTGCTGAATCTCAAGGCCCACCTCAAAACTAAACACAGCAGAGGTGAGTCACTCAACAAAAAGTTGCTAAGTAAATGAACAAGTGAATCAATGAATGAACATTTTCTCCTGATGACTATCTTTTTCTAGTTGTGAAACTATCTGGACTAGTCGCTTTTCTTCATGTTTTAATATCACTCTAATTTTGTCATTATTATCAGAATGTTTTCTGTCCAAGTATAATGAGTAAAAATTTCACCAGTAGTTTAGTTTTCTTTGCTGATTTGATGTGGGTAAGCTTGACATGGCTTCCCTGGTGACTCAGAAGGTAAAGGTAAAGAATCTGCCTGCAGTGTGGGAAACCTGGATTTGAAACCTGGGTCAGGGTCTGACCCTTATCCACAAGCTTTAAAATTCCAAGAAAAAGATATTCTGCCTAAGAAGCAGAAAACTTAAAAATGTGGAACATCTGCCCTCAGTAGAATGATTTAGAAATTTTAGAACAGCTCTTACGCTGAGCACCAGAGATAATGGATAAAGAGCACTGGAACCTTACAAGGCTATGAAGCATCTCCAGGCCAAGATCTGGCGAATGGCAATCCAAAGAGAATTGATTTTTAATTCTGGAACAGGTAGCTGAGACACAATGAGTACGGGCCGCATACTTGAGGGTCTTGTAGGATGAGAAGCATCTAAGCTGAAATTCAGACCCATCCACACTGGAGCCCTGCTAAACGGCCTGTGCGTTAGGAGTGTGTGTGCTCAGGGGCTCAGTCTGTCCAACTCTGCAACCCCAAGGACTGTAGCCCGCCAGGCTCCTCTGTCCATGGGGATTCTCCAGGCAAGAATACTGGAGTGGGTTGCCACGACCTCCTCCAGGGGATCTTCCTAACCCAGGGATGGAACCCAGGTTTCTCGCATTGCAGGCAGTTTCTTTACCACCTGAGCTACCAGGGAAGCGCTGAAAAACTGAATCCCAGAAATAAGGATAAACAAACTTTCCTGCAACTCAAATCTCAGTCCCTGAAATTGGCGTTAGACAGCCACACACTACTAGTGTCCCTGAGAGGTGCATGACAGAAGCAATGGGACTCGCCTCTAGAAGCTAATGTTATACTAGGCTTCCAAATAATTCAATAAAACAATTTTATTAAATGTAATGCATGGTACATAATAACAAATGAACGAAGCTAGCAGCAAAGTCACTCTTTATCTTTCTGGCAATAGATTTTATTTTCGGATAAATTTTTCATTGAGATAAATTCCAAAGTCTTCATTTGTTCCCTATTTCTTCTTATGTATTTTAATCAAGACATAAATGAATCATCTAAAATCTGAGCTTTGCAACACTAGAAAAAATTTAAGAGTTGTGCCAAAGTCACTCTTCAGTATTAAAAATGTACTGCATCTTTATGATATGACAGCATTTCTTCTACTGCCAAAAGAAAATAACTTTGACAAGGTAAGCATTTTTTACTCCACTGCAAGGGAACATTTCATGGAAAGATAGGCACAATAAAGGAGGGAAATGGTATAGACCTAACAGAAGCAGAAGATATTAAGAAGAGGTGGCAAGAATACACAGAACTATATAAAAAAGATTTTAATGAGCCAGGTAACCACAATGGTGTATTCACTCACCTAGAACCAGATATCCTGGAGTGCGAAGTCAGGTGGGCCTTAGGAAGTATCACTGCAAACAAAGCTAGTGGTGGGGATGGATTCCAGCTGAACTATTTCAAATCCTAAAAGATGATGCTGTGAAAGTGCTGCACTCAATATACCAGCAAATCTGGAAAACTCAGTAGTGACCACAGGACAGGATAAGTTCAGTTCTCATTCAAATCCCAAAGAAAAGCAATGTCAAAGAATGATCAAACTACCACACAATTGAACTCAATTCACACACTAGCAAGGTAATGCTGAAAATTCTCCAAGCAAGGTTTCAACAGTAAGTGAACCAAGAGCTTCCAGATGTTCAAGCTGGATTTAGAAAAGGCAGAGGAACCAAAGATCAAATTGCCAACATCCATTGGATCATCGAAAAAGCAAGAGAGTTCCAGAAAAACATCTACTTCTGCTTTATGGACTATGTCAAAGCCTTTGTGTGGATCAAAATAAACTGTGAAAATTCTTAAAGAGATGGGAATACCAGAACACCCTACCTGCCTCCTGAGAAATCTGTATGCAGGTCAAGAAGCAACAGTTAGAACCAGACATAGTACAATGGACTGGTACCAAATTGGGAAAGGTGTACATCAAGGCTGTATATTGTCACCCTGATTATTTAACTTATATGCAGAATACATCATGAGAAATGCCAGACTGGATAAAGCACAAGCTGGAATCAAGATTGCCAGGAAAAATATCAATAACCTCAGATATGCAGATGACACCACCTTTATGGCAGAAAGTGAAGAGGAACTAAAGTCACTTGATGAAAGTGAAAGAGGAGAGTGAGAAAACTGGCTTAAAACTCAGCATTCAGAAAATTAAGATCATGGCATCCAGTCTCATCACTTCATGGCAAATAGATGGGGAAACAATGGAAACAGTGACAGACTTTATTTCCTTGGACTCCAAAATCACTGCAGATGGTGACTGCAGCCATTAAATTAAAAGGCACTTGATCCTTGGAAGAAAATCTATGACCAATCTAGACAGCATATTAAAAAGCAGAGACATTACTTAGCCTACAAATGTCCATCTAGCAAAAGCTATGGTTTTTCCAGTAGTCATGTATGGATGTGAGAGTTTGACCGTAAGAAACCTGAGTGCTGAAGAATCGATGCTTTTAAACTGCAGTGTTGGAGAAGACTCTTGAGAGTCCCCTGGATTGCAAATCAAACCAGTCAATCCTAAGGACATCAAACCAGGAAATCAAACCAGTCAATCCTAAGGAAATCAGTCCTGAATATTCATTGGAAGGACTGATGCTAAAGCTGAAACTTCAATACTTTGGCAAGCTCATGAGAAGAACTGATTCATTGGAAAAGACCCTGATGCTGGAAAATGAAGGCAAGAAGAGAAAGGGATGACAGAGGACGAGATGGTTGAATGGCATCACCAACTCAGTGGGCAGGAGATTGAGCAGGCCACAGGAGCTTGTGATGGACAGGGAAGCCTGGCATGCTGCAGTCCGTGGAGTAACAAAGAGTTGGACATGACTGAGCCACTGAACTGAACTGAACTGAACTGGCATTATTAAATAGATATGATTGGAGACATTCTGATCTCTAGTTCAGTTTGTCTCTACCAATAACTTTAAAATAGTGTACTTATATTTGAAGAGGGAAATCTTATGAACTCCAAAAAAAAATAAGTGTTTGTAATATTTTAATTTCACACTTGGGATATTGTTGGGTAGCTAGTAGGCTATATATGCAGTACGGCCAACATATTTGTCTCAGAAGCAACAGTTAGAACTGGACATGGAACAACAGACTGGTTCCAAATAGGAAAATAAGTACTTCAAGGCTGTATATTGTCACCCTGCTTATTTAACTTATATGCAGAGTACATCATGAGAAATGCTGGGCTGGAGGAAGCACAAGCTGGAATCAAGATTACTGGGAGAAATGTCAGTAACCTCAGATATGCAGATGACAGCACCCTTATGGCAAAAAGTGAAGAAGAACTAAAGAGCCTCTTGATGAAAGTGAAAGAGGAGAGTCAAATAGTTGGCTTGAAGCTCAACATTCAGAAAACTAAGATCATGGCATCTGGTCCCATCACTTCAAGGCAAATAGATAGAGAAACATTGGAAACAGTGGCTGGCTTTATTTTTGGGGCTCCAAAATCACTGCAGATGGTGATTGCAGCCATGAAATTAAAAGATGCTTACTCCTTGGAAGAAAAGTTATGACCAACCTAGTCAGCAGAGACATTACTTGCCAACAAAGGTCCGTCTAGTCAAGACTATGATTTTTCCAGTGGTCATGTATGGAAGTGAGAGTTGGACTGTAAAGAAAGCTGAGCACAGAAGAATTGATGTTTTTTGAACTGTGGTGTTGGAGAAGACTCTTAAGAGTCCCTTGGACTGCAAGGAGATCCAACCAGTCCATCCTAAAGGAGATCAGTCCTGCATGTTCATTTGAAGGACTGATGTTGAAGCTGAAACTCCAATACTTTGGCCATCTGATGTGAAGAGCTGACTCATTGGAAAAGACCCTGATGCTGGGAAAGATTGGGGACAAGAGGAGAAGGGGACCACAGAGGATGAGATGGTTGGATGGCATCACCAACTCAATGGACATGAGTTTGGGTGGAGTCCGGGAGTTGGTGACGGACAGGGAGGCCTGGCATGCTGTGGTTCATGGGATCGCAAATCATCAGACACGACTGAGCGACTGAACTGAACTGAAACATGGATATGTATGGCAGCAGAAATTGAAACAAGTCTTTTTTCTCTTTGAAAAGAATTTCAAAAATAGTATATGATCAAATACTGTTTTTTTTTAATTTAAAATTTTTCAGTAAAATGATATTACAGAAAAAAATCGAATGCAGACACATTAACTTTTCAGCATCTAGTCAAACTCTTGAACTTTAGTTAATCAGCAGTTATGATGCTGACTTATATCAGAAGAAAACAATAAAAGAAGTGAGGGAAATGGAAGATAAGAAAAGAAAAAAGCAAGGATATAGGTACTGTGGGCTAAGTTGCTTCAGTCATATCTGACTCTTTGAGACCCTACAGACTGAATCCCATCAGGCTCCTCTGTCCATGGGATTCTCCAGGCAAGAATACTGGAATGGGTTGCCATTTCTTCCTCCAGAGGATCTTCCCAACCCGAGGGTTGAACCCACATCTCTTAAGTTTCCTGCATTGGCAGGCGGGGTCTTTACTGTTGTTGCCAACTGAGCAGAGAGTTAAAAGAGGTAAATTTTGGTACAGAAGTGGACAAAAGGACAACAGCCTTGGTTCTCAAGGACTTCCGCAGCAGAGTGGGGAGTGGTCCAGGAGAAAAAACAGTTGAAGGTGCTGAAAAAAAAAAAAAAAAACCTTTGCTACTTGAGTAGAGGGAGGCATACTTATTTGTGGGTAATTCCAAAATTCGGACCCTCTTACTACCTTATCTAAGGATGGTCTTCATACAGGTTTTAAGTATCTAAACAGCCCACAGCTGGCATTTAACTCTGTGCTGGGCACTGTTCAAAGTTAAGCCCAGCCTATGAGGTTGCGTCGAAGAAGGCAATGGCACCCCACTCCAGTACTCTTGTCTGGAAAATCCCATGGACGGAGGAGCCTGGTAGGTTGAAGTCCGTGGGGTCATGAAGAGTCAGACACGAGTGAGCGACTTAACTTTCACTTTTTACTTTCATGCATTGGAGAAGGAAATGGCAACCCACTCCACTGTTCTTGCCTGGAGAATCCCAGGGACAGGGGAGCCTGGTGGGCTGCCATCTATGGGGTCACACAGAGTCGGACACGACTGAAGTGACTTAGCAGCAGCAGCAGCAGCAGGATGAGGTTGCATAGTTTGGACCCATCAGAAAGTGGCCTGTGAGTAGTATGTAGTCACTATAATCCAGCTGCCTCTTTGCCAGCCAAGTGCTATAACTGGTGCCTCAACTAAGAGACCTTACAATGGCATCTTCCTCTACTTTATGCATAAGGCGCTATATGCCAGTGGTGACCCTACCTAGGTGTTTGATACATGTAACTCAGGTAATCTTCCCAACAGCAAAGATATAGAGAAGAGCACTATGTTAATAATATTTGCATAGCACTTACTATATTATCTTAAAATCTCACAACTATGAAATATCAGTTAAATATTATTCCCATTTTATGTTTGAGGTACACTGAAATTATGTTACTAAACCAAAGGGATACAGAAGGTGGTAGCAAGCCTGGTGTATGAAACTGGGAAGCCCAGTCCCAAATCCATGCTCTTAGCAAAGACTCCTCCTATCCTCTCTCATCTGTTTCTTTTACCACATTCTCCATCCTAATCTTCCTTGCTCATTTTCTCTCTTATTTATTTCTTTTTACTTTCACTATCCCTTTATGCTCTCTGTCCAGATCAGTCTAAAGTGGGCTAAAATATTAATTGAATCTTTCTGGATAACTGGTTATTGATTCATAAAGAAATGATTGCTCTCTTTCAAAAGGCACAAAAACGTAGATTTTAATCTTCTATTAAATATAGTTACTGTTTGTGCTTTCAATGACAAATGTTTACACCCACAGGTCTCCCAAGTAAACTAGTTTACTAATACAAAACCTAAGTTTTGGTTAATTTTCGTCAAAGGGTTGAAAAACCATAATTCTTTATAAATATAATCTCTTGATCAAAACACATTGTACTTGGTTTAAATGACTTCACATGTTAATCTCATGAAGTTGATGTAAGTATCATCTTTAAATGGAATTTGATATCTATTTTACATGAACATCTCAATTATGAAAGGAAACTTGAGCATAAATTGTCAGGCATTTAATATTTGTTTGAATTTGTTGTACCTTCCTTCCTTTTGCCTATCCCATAGCAGTTAACTAATCTGGGGGTAACATGTTACTTAGCAATACTACAAAAGTATCAATACTTTTGCCTCAAATTTAAAAAAAAAACACTTTTTTTTAACTGACATCACATCAGATTGATCCATATTCAAGATATAGTTAATGCTTTTTAAAAGAGGCTAAATACCTCACAATTTATTTCTCAGAATAAACAATTTATTCCTCAGAATCAAGCAGGAAGAGAGTCCCTTACTACAGATGTATAGAAACAAGAGGATAACCATGGTGTAAGATGTGGCTGGAACTTAGAGTTTAAAGGCAATGACCATTTAACATTATTGAAGATAATATATCTCATCCCAAGTTTTCCTCTGGAATATTTTCAAAGGACCACAGAATCAGACAGATACACAGAAGCATGCATATATGATGTGAATGAATAGAATTAAACAACCACCCAGATATATAACCCCAAAGATATGGTTTCTATAATTAATATACAACCCCAGAGAAATATTTTCTATAATTTTCATTTTCATACACACATTTATATGATGCCACATAAAACCTTGTCAAAATCTTCAAAAGCAGTTAGAGAGCAAATAAATATATTGTTTAAATATTCAAACATTTAGATTGTTATGCCACTGTATTTTCCATGGCAGATTGTAAATATCATGTAGGGAACATATCTCCAGTTCTGAAGGGCGCATCACACTCTCACTAACCATTCGAGGGCTGACCATGGTGACTCTACAAAGAGCTGCTACAAACAACATATCCAGCCTTCAAACACACTCAGAGCCTGCATTTCTAAAAATAAAATGATATTTTGTGTGAATGACTAGAATAAATTATATGAACATGATGCCAGACGTTTTATATGGAATTATTTGAAAAATTTCCCTGGTACATGAAATGAAGTGAAATGAATTGAAAGTCACTCAGTCGTGTCCAACTCTTTGTGATTCCATGGAATTCTACAGACTAGAATACTGGAGTGGGCAGCCTTTCCCTTCTCCAAGGGATCTTCCTAATCCAGGAATAAAACCCAGGTCTCCCGCATTACAGGCGGATTCCTTACCAGTCGAGCCACAAAGGAAGCCCAAGAATACTGGAGTGGGTAGACTATCACATATTCAAGATTAGCAAGGTTCACATTGAGAGAGGAATAGAGAAATACACCTGCCTCATCACCCTGCCCTCATATATAAATAAGGGCTGATAGCAATTGTAATTGTCCTGTAAAAGTCAAATTACTTTGAAGAAAGTAAAATTTGGACAAAAGAATATATATAGGCAAATGAATAATTTTATTTTAAACCTCTAAGCACTAAAATATCTTTGAAGAAATACATTTTAACAATTTTTCCAGTTTATTTATGTTACAAGAGATTAATGCATAAATTTTATTTTTTTTAATTTAAGTATAATACTTTGGCCACCTGAGTGAAGAACCAATTCATTGGAAAAGACCCTGATGCTGGGAAAGATTGAAGGCAGGAGAAGAGGGCAGCAGAAGATGAGATGGTTAGATAGCATCGGTGACTCAATGGACATGAAATGAATAAACTCCAGAAGATAGTGAAGGACAGGGAAGCCTGACGTGTTGCAGTCCACGGGGTCACAGAGTCGGACACAACTTTGTGACTGAACAACAATAGCTGATTTACAAAGTTATGTTACTTTCTACTGTACAGAAAAGTGCTTCAGTTTTACATATATATATACACACTCCCTTTTTAATATTCTTGTTCCTTTATGGTTTATTGTAAGATTATGAATGTAGTTCTCTGCGCTGAAAGAATGAATTTTAAACAAATAGGTTAAAGTATTGGAAAATAAGTACTTAAATAGTTGGAAAAACTATGGGCACTATAAAACAATATTAAATTTCCAGAACATCTGATTGCTGTTTTTTAAGTTTCTGGTTTTTATCAGATTTGAGACAGTCTCTTCAAGAGTGTTTTTATCCTATTTTCATCATGTGTAATAAATTAAATTCATATATAAGTGCACATATTAATTCCATACACACTTATAATTAAAGAACCAGAAATAGTAACTCATAGAATAAAACAAGAAGAGCAATCATCAAATGAAATTCCCCAAATTTATTGATTACATTTCATATAATGTCTATAGCTTTGATCAATTAAATTAGGGCCTTTGGAACTCTTTAATCATGCAAACACTCAAAATTCTCAAGTGATGTTACAGACAGATAAAATAGTGGTAAAAATTTGCCTCTGAGATACTTTGTTCTCTAATTTGAAAATATGCTTATTATAAATTGGTTTATAGTAGTGAAATTTCAAACATATTAATTTATATTTTTAAAGTGCAATCATTTTTTTAAAAAAATTATACCCTGGATTTTCATTCATCTGTATTTCCTTAAATAAGTTGAATAATTACCAATTATTAATTTGGATGTTTTTTCTCTTTTCCCAGTGAGTAGTCTCAAAACAGTAAATAATTCAGTTTTCCATCAAAAAGCGGGAAATTCATCAGTGATCATGTCAACATACACAAATTTCAATGCACACAAAACAGAGTGTTATCCCAGTTCTCAAGGACATTAGTATCTATTTACACACCGTGTCCAACTTTAAGCATTCATGGTCTAAAATTCAGCAGTGTTTGCTTTTTTATAAGATTCAAACTATATGAATTCATAATATTATGAGAAAAGAACTAATCATTTTCCATTAATCCTAGTAAGACTCCTAGGTAAGACGTCCTAGTAAAGCAGCTTAGAGCTCTTCCTCTCCATTGATCTGTCTGAAAGTGAAAGTCGTTCAGTCGTGTCTCTTTGCGACCCCATAGACTATATAGTCCATGGAATTCTCCAGGCCAGAATACTGGAGTAGGTAGGCTTCTCCTTCTCCAGGGGATCTTCCCAATCCAGAGATCGAACCGAGGTCTCCCACATTTGCAGGTGGATTCTTTACCAGCTGAACCACAAGGGAAGCCCAAGGATACTGGAGTGGGTAGCTTATCCCTTTTCAAGTGGATCTTCCTGACTCAGGAATCTAACTGGGGTCTCCTGCATTGCAAGCAGGTTCTTTACCAGCTGAGCCATCAGGGAAGCCCTTTCATCTGCCTAAACCCCGCTTGTTCAAACCAGGCTGATAAACCCTGGCTCCAGTCTGGTTGCCTATAACATCCTGTTCGGTGTCTTTAGCAACCCATGTTTCTCCATACTTTACAAGAATTTAAACAGTAAACAATTCTTAGGGGAAAAAAAGAAAATGAACATTGACTATCTTAATCTATCTTCTAAAATGTTTGTGTATGTTCCTTCCATAGACCACTATCTTAGAGCTGTTCTTATTTTACAATGTTTTAATAAAGGCCTGGGGCTTCTCAGGTGGCTCAGTGGCAAGGAATCCTGCCATCAAATCCAAGTGACATGGGTTGGATCCTGGGTTGAAAAGATCACCTGGAGAAGGAAATGACAACTAATTCTAGTATTCTTGACTGGGAAATGCCAAAGATAGAGGAGCCTGGCAGGCTACAGTCCATGGGGTCACAGAGTCAGATACAACTTAACAACTAAACCACAACAACAATAAAGGCTTAAGCTAATGGTTTTAGGTGGATGCTGCACTTTCTACATTTTTAATACACTTCTTGTTGTTGTTCAGCTGCTAAGTCACTTCCAACGCTTTGTGACACCATAGACTGCAGCACGCCATGCTTCCCTGTTCTTCACTATCTGCTGGAGTTTGCTCAAACTCAAGTTCATTGAGTCGGTGATGCAATCTAACCATCTCATCCTCTGCTGCTCCCTTCTCCTCTTGCCTTCAGTCTTTCCCACTGTCAGGGTCTTACCCAATGAGTCAGCTCTTCAGATCATTTGGCCAAAATATTGGAGCTTCAGCTTCAGTATAAATCCTCCCAATGAGTATTCAGCATTGATTTCCTTTAGGAATGACTGGTTTGATCTCCTTGCTGTCCAAGGGACTCTCAAGAGTCTTCTCCAGCACCATAATTCAAAAACGTCAATTCTTCAGTGCTCAGCCTTGTTTATGGTCCAATCCTCACATCCATACATGACTATAAGAAAAATCATGGTTTTGATTATACAGACCTTTGTTGGCAAATTAATGTCTCTGCTTTTTGATATGCTGTCTAGGTTTGTCATAGCTTTCCTTCCAAGGAGCAAGCTTCTTTTAATTTCATAGCTGCAGTCATCACCCACAGTGATTTTCCAACCTAAGAGAATAAAATATGGCACTGTTTCCACTTTCTCCCACCTAATTGCCATGAAGTGATGGGACCAGATGCCATCTCAGTTTTTTGAATATCAAGTTTTAAGCCAGCTTTTTCACTCTCCTCTTTCACTCTCATCAAGAAGCTCCTTAGGTCCTCTTTGCTTTCTGTCATTAGGGTGGTATCATCAGCGTATTGGAGGTCGATATTTTTCTCACCAATCTTGATTCCAGCTTTTGGTTCATCCAGCCCAGTATTTCACATGATGTACTCTGAAAATGCAAGTTGTTCAGTCATGTCTGATTCTTTGCAACCCCAAGGACTGTATAGTCCATGGGATTCTCAAGGCCAGAATACTGGGTAGCCATTCCCTTATCCAGGGGATCTTCCCAACCTAGGGATCGAATCCAGGTCTCCAGCATTGCAGGCAGATTCTTTACCAACTGAGCCACCAGGAAAGCCCATGATGTACTCTGCATAGAAGTAAATTAAGCAGGGTGACAATATACAGCCTTGACGTACCCCTTTCTAGCAGTCCATTATTCCATGTCAGGTGTAACTTGCTTCTGGTGGCTCAGATGGTAAACAATCTGCCTGCAGTGTAGGGGACCCAGGTTCAGTCTCTGGATTGGTAAGATCCCCTGGTGAAGGGAGTGGTATCCACTCCAATATTCTTGCCTGGAGAATTCCATGGACAGAGGAGCCTGGAGGGCTATTATAGTCCATGGAGTCACAAAGAGTCAGCCATGACTGAGTGACTAACACTTTAATACTCTATTCTTTATTTCTCTACTCTTTTTCAAATTCTTATTTCCCCATTTAGGTTATTACAGAATACTCTATCCTTTTATTAAGATTATACACTCAAAACGTACAGATTTAGGTACTCAATATTCCTTAAAAAGTTGGAAACATCCTTGAAAGCTATATCTATTTATTTCTAAGAAATATACTGTAAAAGGAAATTTACCAGGGTACATTGTTAAGATCTTTGTCACTCTGGTTTGTCTTTAGAATCTAAAAGCTGATATAGAAGTCTCTGAAATAAAAAGGAAGAGATAAAATTTTATAACCCAAGTAATAGACAGCTGTAGCATTGATATCACACATAGCATGATTTATGAGTTTCTTTACATGTCTTCATAATTACAGCACTGTCTTTGTTTAAAAGAGAGGAAAACTAACCCCCAAAACCAGGTTTATATTATATTTAATTTATTGATTGATTGATATAATGATTGTTTTTGATATTATAGTATTTATAACATTTATAATAGCTACATTGTTTATTTAAAATATATACTACATAATTCACAAAATATATGCAATATATATAGGCTATTATGTTATAATATTTTATATAACATATATTTCATTTACTTACATAATGTAGATTACATGTTACATATTTCATCCAGCCCAGCATTTCACATGGATGTACTCTGAAAATGAAAGTTGCTCAGTCGTGTCTGACTCTTTACATTCCCATCTCCTATTGGATCATCAAAAAAAGCAAGAGAGTTCCAGAAAAACATCTATTTCTGCTTTATTGACTATGCCAAAGCCTTTGACTGTGTGGATCACCAGAAACTGTGGAAAACTCTGAAAAAGAAGGGAATACCAGACCACCTGACCTGCCTCTTAAGAAATCTGTATGCAGGTCAGGAAGCAACAGTTAGAACTGAACATGGAACAATAGACTGATTCCAAATAGGGAAAGGAGTACCCTGCTTATTTAACTTATATGCAGAGTACATCATGAGAAATGCTGAGCTGGAGGAAGCACAAGCTAGAATCAAGATTGCTGGGAGAAATAGCAATAACTTCAGATATGCAGATGACATCACCGTTATGGCAGAAAGTGAAGAACTAAAGAGCCTCTTGATGAAAGTGAAAGAGGATAGTGAAAAAGGTGGCTTAAAACTCAACACTCAGAAAACTAAGATCATGGCATCGGGTCCTATCACTTCATGGCAAATAGAGGGGGAAACTGTGGAAACAGTGATAGAAGACTTTATTTTTGGGGGGCTCCAAAATCACTGCAGATGGTGACTGAAGTTATAAAATTAAAAGGCACTTACACCTTGGAAGAAAAGTTATGACCAACCTAGATAGCATATTAAAAAGCAGAGACATTACTTTGCTGACAAAGGTCCATCTAGTCAAGGCAATGGTTTTTCCAGTAGTCATGTATGGATGTGAGAGTTGAACTATAAAGAAAGCTGAGCACTGGAGAATTGATGCTTTTGAACTGTGGTGTTGGAGAAGACTTTGAGAGTCCCTAGGACTGCAGGGTCCAACCAGTCCATCCTAAAGGAAATCAGTCCTGAATATTCATCGAAAAGACTGGTGCTGAAGCTGAAACTTCAATAATCTGGTCACCTGATGCAAAGAACTGACTCAATTGAAAAGACCCTGATGCTGGGAAAGATTGAGGGCAGGAGGAGAAGGGGACAACAGAGGATGAGATGGCTGGATGGCATCACCAACTCAATGGACATGAGTTTGAGTAAACTCCGGGAGTTGGTGATGGACAGGGAGGCCTGATATGCTGCAGTCCATGGGATCACAAAGACTTGAACATGACTGCGAGACAGAACTGACCTGAATTGTTGCCCTGAAAAAATTTGCTAAGTCTGTTCTTTTTAAGCATGTCAATGATCAAAGACACTTCTGAAGCATTCTCAGTTAGAGATGCCAGATCAAGTTCTCCTTACAATATTAGAAACCAACACTCATTTGTGTGAAATCCCCAACACTCCCTTATACACAACCATCATCTTAAAACACACTAACTTAACAGAGACTCAAATTAAAACTCACAAGAGTTCTGTCTAATTTGGCCGAGGTATTGGATGAAGGAGGCATCTCTTCTGAATACTAATGACCACGGCCAACGTTCCTGAGGATTTGTTACCAAATGAACCATTAAACACAAACTTTAAAACAAAAACAGAAAATGAAGAATATTTTTAATGAAAACCGGTAATAGTATACTGGAGAAACGAGTAAAACTCTGCAGGAAAGTGCCTGTATATATAAACTATATAAAATCACAAGACATAGGAAGAAATAAAGTACACTATCAAGATTCCACACAAAAATGTTAAAAGAATTATTTAAAATAGAGTATTAATAGAATTATTAAGTTTGAAATATAAATATATAAATATGGAACAGCAACATATTTAAAGAAAAAAGAAACTGAAATTACATGTATGGAACTAACTAATATGTAGAATTAGCTATTATAAATATGAACAAACTTATTTGAACAAAAGAATCTTTATAAAAACATAGAAAGGCAACTTATAATACATGGAATTTTAAAATTCAGTGGATATGATAATGACTATTAAAAAAAAGCTGCAGAGAAATTCACTAATGAAGAATAAGAGCTAAGCAAATTTTCCAGAAAATAGCATGGACAATGAAAGAAACGGAAAATATGCTAATGAGTTTAAGAATGGAAGACAAAGAACTTCTTTTGAGAAAGTCAGCAGATGACAAAATTGAGAGAATATTTGAGAAATTTTAGAACTGCTCATTTAGAATCAACAGTTTTTAAAACTACAATGAAACTCTAGAAATAAACTAACAAAAATTAAAAGACCACCTAAATAAACTTAACTGACACTTCAAAAAAGGAAAAGTATAGAAGGAATACTTGATAGTTTAGAAACACAAATCAACAAGGAATTACAATTAAATAACTGGGTTCTAAATGGCAACTCATATTCAAAAAAACAATCAAACATTATCAACAGACTTCTGAGAAAAATTAATGTCCATCTATTTCTTTTAAAAGAATGAAAGTTTACAGGAATATCTCCAACACAACTGTGTATGTAAATCTAATGACATACTAAATTCCAGTAAAAAGCTCTAAATATTAAAGGAAAGATAGAGCAAAGATAGATTTCCTCAGTTAAGCATGCATGTAAAAATTCAGATATGGAGGATGAATTTTCAAACCAGTTGAAAAGGAGTATAATAGAAGTTCTCAATCAAGTCATGTTTGCTTTATGTAAATCATTAATTTGAACTCTTTTTTTATAATTTTATTCCCTTTTCAATAAAAATCTCAAAGGCAGTATGCCCTCCTATACTGTAATGTAATTTAGATTTATGATTTGGGCAATATCATATTGTTAACTTCCAAGTAAAGCTCAGGATTATATTTTTAAAATAGATTGATAAATGTTATTTTATTAATGAGGTTTTATTCATTGGAAGAGACTACCAAAAAAACAAGGAAAGCCATATACCAGAGGAAAGTATATATTGCAAATATTATCAGAAAAAATTATATAGGACTGCTTCTAACTAATGGGGAATCAACAAGCACTGAAACAGGGAAAATTGGGAAACATATGAACAGGTCTTTTACAGAAGATTCATAAATAGCTAATAAAATGTGAAGTGATTCTCAATTGCATTAATAATCAAGAAAATGAAAATTAAGAGAACATAACTTATATGCAGAGTATTTCATGAGAAATGCTAGGCTGGATGAAGCACAAGCTGGAATCAAGATTGCCGGGAGAAATATCAATAACCTCAGATATGCAGATGACGCCACCCTTATGGCAGAAAGTGATGAAAAAATAAAGAGCCTCTTGATGAAAGTGAAAGAGGAGAGTGAAAAGTTGGCTTAAAGCTCAACATTCAGAAAGCTAAGACCATGGCATCTGGTCCCATCACTTCATGGCAAATAGATGGGGAAACAGTGGAAACGGTGGCAGAATTTTTGGGGGCCTCCAAAATCACTGCAGATGGTGACTGCAACCATGAAATTTTTTTTTTAATTTTTTTATTTATTTTTATTAGTTGGAGGCTAATTACTTTACAATATTGTAGTGGTTTTTGCCATACATTGACATGAATCAGCCATGGATTTACATGTGTTCCCCATCCTGATCCCCTCTCCCACTTCTTTCCCCATCCTATTCCTCTGGGTCTCCCCAGTGCACCATGAAATTAAAAGACGCCTACTCCTTGGAAGAAAAGTTATGACCAACCTAGACAGCATATTAAAAAGCAGAGACATTGCTTTGCCAACAAAGGTCCATCTAGTCAAGGCTATGGTTTTTCCAGTGGTCATGTATGGAAGTGAGAGTTGGACTGTGAAGAAAGCTGAGCACCGAAAAAATTGATGCTTTTGAACTGTGGTGTTGGAGAAGACTCTTGAGAGTCCCTTGGACTTCAAGGAGATCCAACCACTCCATCCTGAAGGAGATCAGTCCTGGGTGTTCATTGGAAGGACTGATTCTGAAGCTGAAACTCCAATACTTTGGCCACCTCATGTGAAGAGCTGACTCATTGGAAAAGACCCTGATGCTGGGAAACATTGAGGGCAGGAGGAGAAGGGGATGACAGAGGATGAGATGATTGGGTGGCATCACCAACTCAATGGGCAGGAGTTTGGGTTAACTCCGGGAGATGGTGATGGACAGAGAGGCCTTGTGTGCTGTGGTTCTGGGGTCACAGAGTTGGACACAACTGAGCGACTGAACTGAAGATATTTTAACACTCTGACAGGCAAAATTTTGAAAGTTAATAGTATTAAGAACTATGAGAACTCAAATACTTGGCAGTAGTAGTGAAAATTAGTGCAGTCACTTTGAAAACAGTAAAAGCAAAAATTGGCAAATTCTCTAAATAAGCCTGCAATTCCACTCTTAGACATATAGATATAGAGAACAAACAAGTGGTTACCAGTGCAGAGAGGGGTAGGGGGAGTTGTTATTGTGTAATATGTTTAAACTGAGTATATTTTATAAACATTCAAACAGTGAATCACTGTTGTACACTTGAAAGTAATATAGTTTTTAGGGCAACTATATTTAAATAACAAAACAGAAACAAAAATTGTAGAGCTTTCTCCAGCTGGCAGAAGTCAGAGAAAGTAAAGTTAGAGAATTTCAGTTTATGAGAAGGACTAGACTACATTGCTGCTTTGAAGATGGATGAGCAACGGGGGGTGAGGGAACACTTAAAGGAACACAGGTGGCCTCAAGGAATTGAGAACGACCCTTGATTGACAGTCATGGAGGATTCACTTTTAAATTCATTTAGGTAGTGGATTAAAACCTAATGCCTTACAACTAGAAAAAGAACAGATAGTACTGATCAGCTGTGCTATAATAAGGAAGCAACAAAAAATGTAATTGTTGAGGCTTTTATCATCTTTCCTTACCTGAGTATAATTACTTAATTATTTACCAATTTATATTATTTATGTTTTCTAAGTACATATACACATGGCATAGAAATACGTTTAACTTCCAACTGGAAAATTTTGTAAAGAATTACCTAATGAATAAAACAAAAAGTTTCTATCCTGATGACATTTAGGACAAAAACTGGCCCTGATCTAGGAATAATTATTTGGGGAATATGGGAATAATTATTTTGCACAGTTCTTGTCCGTAGGAACCAATACCCTAGAGCAAAAGTAGGAAAGGCCATTGACAATTAAATCAATACTACTTGTCTAAAGACACCATTTAAACAAATTGTTGGAAGTTGACAAGATTGTTAAATTTGGAATTAGAAGTATCTTCTCAATATACATAACTTAAAAATTTAATTTTTAAATTTACTGAAAGTATTCACTTAGCTTTAAAAATAGAGCCTTGGACAACATATATAAACAAAATGCAATTTAACCAATTATTTCTTCCATTTCTCAGCCCATCTCACCCAAAGAACTGAATTTGATTTTGAAATCTGTGTTATCCTGTGAAGTGAAGTGAAATGAAATCGCTCAGTCGTGTCCGACTCTTTGCAACCCCATTGACAAGAGCCTGCACCAGGCTCCTCCACCCATGGGATTTTCTAGGCAAGAGTACTGTAGTGGGTTGCCATTTCCTTCTCCAGTTAACTAAAGATTTTTTTCAGTTACTGTTGTCTCAAACTGTTTTTACTCCAGAATACAATCAGTCGATTTCCAGTGATGCAATTTAAAAAAAAAAAAAAGGCTTTGAAATCTCAGCTTCTCAAGAAAAGAGAGAGATTTATTGTATGAATCAAACAGATTTTTTTTTATAACTTCAGCTGATAATGTTGTTGTGCAGAGAACTTTTTTTTTTTTTTAATTGGGCTACAGTTGCCTTACAAAGTTGTGTTAGTTTCTGCCGTGATTGGTGGTTTAGTCACTAAGTCATGTCCGACTCTTGGCGATCTCATGGTCTGTAGCCTGCCAGGCTCTTCTGTCCATGGGATTTTCCAGTCAAGAATACTGGAGTGGGTTGCCATTTCCTTCTCCAGGGGATCTTCCTGACCCAGGAATTGAACCCCAGTCTCCAGCATTCAAGCAGATTCTTTACCAACTGAGCTATGAGGGAAGCCCAAGGAAGCAAATCATCTGTACATATCAAGGAACATAATCAAGGAACATCTGTACACAATCAGGGAAGCAAGTCACCTGTACATAAACATATCCCTTCTCTCCTAGAGCTCCCCTCTCCCCATTCTACTGCTCTAGGTCACCACAGAGCCCAGCGCTGAGAAACCTGTGCTATATAGCAGGCTCCCACCAGCTATCTATTTTACATGATGGTGTATATGTTAGTCCCAATCTCCCAATTCATCCCATTGTCCCCAGCACTTCCACCCCACAGTCTAACTTTCATGGGCAACAACAACCTCGGCTGTTATGAAATTGACTAGTCACTATACTTGCATAACTTTAAGCCATAAATAGTTTACATATAAAATTAACACTTGGCTCTCACATTAAACCTGACAAGGTAAGGTTTTTAGTTTGGAGCTTCTTAATCTGGACACATTTCCTGGAAGCAGAGATAACACATAGTAAAAAATGCTTAGTTAATTTTACAAAGGGAAAATATAAGTCCCTTTTTGCATACTATATTCATAGATTTCATTGCTTTTTTATGGTCGTAACCATATCCGACAATTAAGCTGAAAGTTCAGTGAAAATCTAGCTAACTTGTGGAAATAAGTGACAAGTAACTTGTCTTTACTGCAATATCAATTGTGTCTAGCAGGAAATAAATGCATAATATCCACATGCAAGTTAGCATCCAACAATAAAATAATATACCCAATGACTTTCAGTATGTATATTTCTAAAGTTTGAACATAATGTTTCTATCTATAGAAAGCAGTTGAAGAACCTTACATATCTGTTGTATTATTTTTTTCCCCAAATTTTACCTGTTTAGTAGTTGCTTTACAAATAGTGGATGTTTTACAAGAATCTAAGTTATTGCTTGCTTTGTTCTGTTTTATGCATTTATAACTGAAATAATTTTGGTTTAACCTTTACAGTGTCATTAGAACAAACAACAATTTTGAAACTAATTATGGTTCCAAAAGGTTGGGTAAGGTGCCCAAGAGACTGGAAACAGCTGGGTGGCCCTGAGGTTTTAGACAATCTCAGATGTGAACACCACATTGTTAACATTGATAAATTATTTGTTTTAAGCAACATAAATTATTGGGAAGTCCTCATTTTTAAAAATGGTTTTGAAACTTTTTGAGATAAACTGTTCTCAGTGTTGTGGAATTCTTAATGGCATATGAATTAAGTAAGCAAAACTCCCAACACTGAAGGGTTTCTCCTAGCTAATATTGACAGGACACTTCTACAGAGATGTCAGTAATCAGAGTGGCCGGTCTTACGGAAAGAGCTGGACTGTGGCTGAGAACATTTTAGCTTCCTGGAAATCTGGCTGTTAGTTTAGCTTCTGGACACTGCTTTAAACTGCGCTCTCCTTTCACATGATTCAGAGGGGGCTTGGCAGCTAATAACCCTGAGAGCCTTTCAGTGTTCAGCAATGGCAGCGTGCCTGACAGTTACTTGAAATGGGACAAGAAGACCCTCCCCATTTGGGGTCTCCTGACTCAGAGAGTCTGTCCAGGTATTCACCACCTGTCAATCAGCTGGCCAAGACCCATACTCTCAAGCTGGAGGCTGTTTCTCAACTCAGATTGGCATTCTGAACACACAACACAAATAAAACAAGGAGAAGCATAACTGATGTAATGTTATTCAAAAAGGAATTAAAGACAATGCCAAGAGTGAACAACAAAGAAAATTATGGACTTTGCATGTTTATCAGGTAGGTTCACTGATTTTAGCAAATGTACCACTCTGGGGATTATTGATAATGGGGGAGGATGTGTGCCTAGGTGTAGAGGTTCATATATGAAAATCTTGATCTTCCCATCAATTTTGTTGACCCTAAAATTGCTTTGCAAATAGTCTTTATTTTTAAAATGAGTCCATTTTTTTAAATAATTATAGTAAGATGGACTACAGCTTGAACTACAGACAATTCTATATTTAAATTTCTAACTATAACATCATTGAGAAAGACTTTCTATATCTTTTCTACCTTTTTTAAATCATTCCATCTGGAACATCAGAGAAAAAATTCCTGGTGTTTGGTGTAAAGAATACGTAGATTCTGAATCTTGGCAGCAGTACTAAACACAGAATGGGAAATTCACTGTTTCCTATTCTATGATGCTGATGAGACTTCTTTGCTATAGAATTTGGGAAGAACCTGACAGATACCAATTAGTGAAGAAAGAGCCAAAGTGAGTCAATGAAGACTGTACTTCAGACAGTCAAGCACTATTACATTTCATAATGTCATGATTCATTTGCTGGGTTACTAATGTCCACAATTTATTTTACATGAATATGGAAAAGAAAGATGTATACTAGCTTTATCAGGTTGGCTGGATCCATTTATACCCTAATATTGCCTAAAATTGCTTTCTTTTCTAAAAAATTAACTTATTTATTTAAATTGGAGGCTAATTGCTTTACAGTATTGTGGTGGTTTTTGCCATACATCGACATGAATCAGCCATGGGTATACATGTGTCCCCCTCCTGAAAACCCCTCCTACCTCCCTCCCCACTCCATCCCTCTGGGTTGTCCCAGAGTGCTATCTCTGAGTGCCCTGCTTCATGCATCGAGCTTGCACTGGTCATCTATTTTAATATGGTAATATACATGTCTCTTTGCTATTTTCTCATATCGTTTTATGCTCGTCTTCTCCCCCATAGTCCAAAAGTCTGTTCTTTACATCTGTGTCTCTTTTGATGTCTTGCATATAGGGTCATCGTATTGTCTTTCTAAACACAAGTGTGTGTGTGTGTGTGTGTGTGTGTATTTATCTTATAGAGGCATACCTTGCTTTATAGCACTTCTCTTTTTGCTCTTTGCAGATGCTGCAGTTTTTACAAATTAAAGATTTGTGGCAAAGTCTGTTGCTGCCTTTTACCCAATATTTGTTCGCTTCTTGTCTCTGTGTCATATTTTGATGATTCTCTCAATATTCCAACTTTTTCATTGTCATTATATTTGTTATGGTAATCTGTGATCAGTGATCTTTGATGTTTCTACTATGACTTGCTGAAGTCCGAGATAATGATTAGCAATTTTTAGCAATGAAATAATATTAAACTAAGAGATGTACATTTGTTTAGACAAAATGATATTGCACATTTGACAGACTACAGTATAGTCGGACATGACTGAACCAACTTAGCAGCAGCAACAGCAGTATAGTGTAATCATAGTTTTATATACCCTGGTAATGAAAATAATCTGTGACTTCCTTTGTTTTGATATTCACTTTGTTGCAGTGATCTGGAACCAAATCTATCATATCTCTGAGGCACGTATGCCTCTATAGGTCAGTTAGTGAGATAAAGTCACCTTTTTTTTTTTTCCCTAAATTTTGAAGACTAAAAGCAATGGACAACTAGAAGACCTGTTAGTTTTGGCAGCTATCACAACCACCTGCTTGGGGAAGTAAGTCATCACTCCAAATATTTTCTTTTTTTTCTTTTTCCAAATATTTTCTTAATACTATAGTCATCTCTCAGTATTTGAGAGGGGCTGGTTCCAAGACTCCATCCCACAGATACCAAAATGAGTGGATGCCCAAGTCTCATATACAAAATGCATAGTATACGTGTGCAACCTATACATATCCTCCCACATACCTAATCTCTAGAATATATGTAATGCCTACTATCATGTAAATGCTATGTGTGTGTGCTAGTCACTCAGTCATGTCTGACTCTTTGCAACCCCATGGGCTGTAACTCACCATGCTCCTCTGTCCATGGGGATTCTCCAGGCAAGAATACTGGAGTGCGTTACCATGCTCTTCCCCAGGGGTTCCTCCCAATGCAGGGATCGAACCCAGGTCTCCCACATTGCAGGTTGATTCTTTACCATGAGACCACGAAGCTGCTATATATTGTAAGTGCTACGTAACTAGTCGCTGGTGTGTGACAAATTCAAGTTTTGCTTTTTGAAACCTTAAAAATTTTTCCGAATATTTTTGTTCTGGGGTTGGTTGAATCTGTGGATACAGAACCTAAAAATATGGAGGGCCAAATGCATTCAAAAATTACAGTTAGTACAGGAATTTTTGATACCAGAAGACTGTTAAAAGAAATATTTGTAGCACTTGTTGGACTCTGGACACATTTATTCCAAATCCTTGGTGGCTCAAACAGTAAAGAATCAGCCTGCAATGCGGGAGACCTGGGTTTGATCCCTGAGTTGGGAAGATCCCCTGGAGGAGGGCATGGCAACCTTTTCCAGCAGTCTTGCCTGGAGAATCCCCAAGGACAGAGGAGCCTGGTGGGCTACAGAGCCAGACACTGCTGAGTGACTAAGGACAGCAAGACACATCTTTCATTCAGTGTTATATTTCTCATAATATAAAAGCCAATGTTTCAAATTATAGTGTTTAAATATGTTCTTGAGAAACTGAAAGATTTTAATAATCTCTGTTCAGCTTTTAAAACTTCCCTTTGGTCATATGTAAAATTCATGTTGTCATTCATTGCTTCTGACCGAAGGTGGAGAAATCTTGAGCACAGTATACTGAGATAATGCAAAACAAAATTCTCCTTCTGCTGGAGAAGTGGTAGAAAACTCTTTCCAAAGAGCTCTCATAGGTACAGGGTATAACGTGTATGCCACACGGAGGAATGGGGTGGGGCGGGGGAATGCTGAGAAAGCCCCATTCTTGAGGCCCAGATGTAGAGTTCTAGGCTCAGACAGTAGAACTGGATCCCCTATCACCAATCAAGGACCCATTCAGTAGAGATCACGGGCAGGCTCCTGCTGAGGAAGCAGCAAGAATGTTATCATGTTTGTCCAAGTGTTCAGGGACTGATGAAGTTTGGGGATGAAGCAGGAACTCAGGAGAAAAAAAAAAAGATTTAAACACTCAGACTTGACATTAAGTCCAAGGGAACAGCAACTTGTCCCAGGAGGGCTTTGAAGTCTATGGAGCACTGTCAGTGACTAAGACAAAAACAAATTCCAAACCCAGTTCAGCTACTGCTGAGATCAACTCAATTTCTCACACTATCTGCTTAACAGATGAAGAGGTATGCCAGTTTCAGGGTGTTATTTTCACTTCCTTCATTATTCTTTTACAGATAGTGTCTGGCTTTCAACCAAAAACCATGGAATAAGCAAAAAACAAGAGAAAATCAACCTGTTTTCAAAAGATAAAGCTAGCAGCATTGCCAGACCCAGATATATATCATTCAGGAACATTAAAATAACTATAATTCAAAGTACATTCAGTATTTACTTGTGCATGTCACTGCATGTGACCTTTTACATATGTTGAGCTCCAGCTAATAATATACATGCCAACATATTCAGGGAAATTTTATTGATGTCTGCAATTTTTTGTTTATTTGTTCAGTTGCTCAGTCCTGTCCAACTCTTTGTGATCCCATGGGCCACAGAACACCAGGCTTCCTTGTCCTTCAACATCTCCCAGAGCTTGCTTTAAACTCATGTCCACTGAGTTGGTGATGCCATCCAACCATGTCATCCTCTGTCATCCCCTTCTCCTGCCTTCAATCTTTCCCAGCATCAGGATCTTTTCTAATAAGTAGACTCTTCAATCAGGTGGCCAAAATATCAGAGCTTCAGCTTCAGCATCAGCATCAGTCCTTCCAATGAATTCTCAAGGTTAATTTCCTTTCATATTGACTGGTTTGATGTCCTTGAAGTCCAAGATACTTTCAAGAGTCTTCTCCAACACCACAGTTCAAAAGAATGAATTCTTTAGCACTCAGCCATTGTTATGGTCCAACTCTCACTTCTGTACATGACTACTGGAAACACCATAGCTTTGACTATATAGACCCTTGTCGACAAAGTGATGTCTCTGCTTTTTAATATGCTGTCTAGGTTTGTCACAGCTTTCCTTCCAAGGAGCAAGCGCTTTTTAATTCCATGACTACAAACACCATCCACAGTGATTTTGAAGTCCAAGAAGATAAAGTCTGTCACTGCTTCCACTTTTTCCTCTTCTATTTGCCATGAATTGATGGAACTGGATGCCATTATCCTAGTTTTTTTAATGTTGAGTTTTAAGCCAACTTTTTCATTCTCCTCTTTCCCTCTCATCAAGAGGCTGTTTAGTTCCTCTTCACTTTCTGCCATTATAGTGGCATCATCAGCATATCTGAGGTTGTTGATATTTCTCCTGGCAGTCTTGATTCCAGCTTGTGATTCATCCAGACCAGCATTTTGCATAATGTACTCTGCATCAGTGTTCTAAAACCACTTAAATTACCCCACCATAATATATATTTGCATAAAATACACTGTATTTTCAAATAGAAGAAATGTGAGGGATGAAATTCATAAATCTTGGATTATATATCCTTCTGTAATTTCTAAATGACTGTTACTTTCTATTTTTAAAAATATCATTATAAAAAGATAAAACTGTCTAGAATAGGTTTCTATCATTTAAGCTATGCATTTCTTACTAAATATCCAATATGTCACTGCATGTCAAATATGTTTTAATCTACATTTGTAGGAAAAGACCATAAGAGACATGAGAAACTTGATAGTACGTCATGCTCATCCTGAGACCTATATAAGCAGATGCTGCTGAGACTCTTTCCTACAAATACATTTTTTTTCCATTTTATCTTTTTTAAACTGTCTACTCTTGTTTACAAAGTACCTGCAACCTGCTAACAGAATGAATGTAATAAAAATACAGGATAATAAATGTCTGCTTATTTTTTTCAATAATGTGGAAGAAGCTTCTATTGCTTGTTCTCAGAACTTGGGTAAATATAGATAAATGTGTTCCCCTTTCTACTCAATAACAAACAACTCCATTTAGACTGAAAGAAATGCAATTAAGTAAATTATTTTTGGTTTCACACTTCAAAGGCATTCCCAATGTAGACTATTTTTTTTTAATGGTTTTGGACTACAATTTATTTTCATTACAATTATCTGTAACTGAAGCATTGTAATATATACTTAAAGACAACTCAGGGCAAAGATGCTGCAGCTATCAACTGAAATAACACAGCAATATAAATTATTATGGTCAAGCCCTACTCCATTTAACAATACAAGAAAAAAAAAAATACATACTATGGCTGGTTTGTCCCAAATCTTATTTTCCACATTCACATTGGTCCTCAAAACATCATTTTTAAATATAGAAGATATATAAAGAATGCACAAATAAGACTGAAGGTGGAGAATGCATCACTTTGAAAAAGTTCAGATCACCAGTAAGTATGGTCAAATTACATAGATGAAGCTAATTTTACCATTTTATGGTTTTTAAAAATCTTTCCAGTATAGGAAGAGTTTATATAGCAAACTTTAAAAAATATTAATAGTAAATACCCCCCATAAAAAAAGAAGTCAGCTTACTGTATTTAGATTTAGAGAATTTTGAAAAACATGCCCTTTGATTCAATCTTTGATGATAAGATATTTTGGACCCCAGAACATGCCATTATAGTCCAGTTGAATTTAAAGGTATTATATAAAAGTTACTCTCACCTTGGTATTGGTTCAAGAAAATCACTGCATGGTTCTTAATTCACTCTAACTATAGACTTAGAGATGGAATATGACCTGAAAAAAGCCTACAGTATGAGCTACAAGAGACAGAATATTTTTGTTAATACCAAAGCAATAGAAAGAAAGGGATAAAGCAGGCTGTGAGTGTTATTTACAGGTTCTAGACATCTCCACTAATGAAACATAAGATGCTTCAATGCTCCTTTTGCTAATGAAGTGAATGATGCTTTCTAACCAGGGCTTTCTCTTCATTTGTCTAAAGTCACTTTAACCCGTGGGGAATAACATTGATTTTTTTTTAAAATAGCAAAATGTTGAACCATTAGAATCTGTATATTCACCACTATGCTCTTTCCTTTAAAATATCAGAAAGTTAAAACCTTGCTGATTTCAGCCAGAGTCTCCCTCTAGGAGTGTCGGTACCTCCCTGAATAGTGAGCTGTCCACCAGGAAAACAAACTTTGCTTTGGGCATTTCAGGCAAGGAAGAAAATACAAAATCCAATAGAAGCCTCCCTATAGTGTAATCAATCTTCATTTTCTCTTCACATGTCATTACCAATGAAATTCCCAATTTTTCTTTTCCCATTTTGTTCTGCTCCTCAGGTTATTCCCTGAAAAGTTCAAAGAAACTTCATGACTATAAATATTCATTATCTGTTCTAGCTTTCTGGGAGAAAGTTGGCCATCAAGCAAAGAGAAATCTTGTCGCTGGAAGCAGAGGAGTAGGGGGTGAACTAATGATTGCTTAACCTAAATGCTTTAATGCACATAAATGGATTTAGAAAGATCAGGTTTTCCATATCTCAGTGAGAAAATAGTTGATCAGAAAGGCATGGACATAGACATGGGCAAGGGGACTCACTCATTTGCCCGGTGGGCACATCAGGAAGGTGGCATTTGAACAAAGATGTGAAGTAGGTAAAAACACTATCTTACGTTATAACCTGGAGGACAAACTTTGCAAGCAGAGCAAACAACCAGTGCCAACTTTTAAAGCAGAGATGTGCCTTATTTCTTTTCAAGGATCAGAAAAGAGACCAGTTTGGCTTCAGCAGACTGTTAGTAGAAAATTAGTTGTTAGTAGAAAATTAGTACAGGGCAAAATGATAGGAGAGGGCTGATGATGGGGAAGAGAATTAGGTAGGGTTTTGTAAGCGTATCTTTGCAAACTCACTGGATTTCATATCAATGTAATGGAGAGCCACTTGAGGGCTTCAAGTAGAACAATACCACAATCTAATCTGTGCTCAAAATGAATGACTTCTGCGCTTCTGTGGAGAATACACAGCATGAGCAGAAGTAAGACCAGTGAGTACAGTTCATAGGTGGTGCTAGTGGTGAAGAACCCGCCTGCCGATGCAAGAGACATAAGAGATGCGGGTTCCATCTATGGGTGGAGAAGGTCCCCTGGAGGAGGGTAACCCATTCTTTCCTGCAGAATCCCATGAACAGAGGAGCCTGAGGGTCACAGAGTCATACAAGACTGAAGTGACAGAGTACACATGCACGTCGTGGGGGCTGGGGGCAGAGAGAAGAATGGTACCTTCCTCGTGGGGGCTGGGGGCAGAGAGAAGAATGGTACATTCCTTGTGAGAGCAGGGGAGCTGGTGAGAAGTGGCTGGAGTGTTTATGGTGGTTTGAAATTGAAGACAAACAGATTTGTTGCCTGATTGAATGTAAGGAATGAGAAAGAAAGAGGACTTTTTAAAAAATGCCTCCTCTTCCATAGTTTTAAGTCTGAACAGCAGGAAGAGCGTTGCCAACAGCTAAAGTGAGGAAAACAGCGACTGGAACAGGTTTGGAATCGAGGAGGTCAGAATATCAGTTTTGGAAATGGCAAATTTGATAGGCCAATTAGAAACAAAAAAGAAAAGCTAATGGGCTCTCATATATATTAATCCGGAGTCCTTATAAAGATATGGGTGGGAGATCAAAACTGAAAGTTCCTAGGGCTGTATAAGATCACCAAGAAAATAAATGTAAAAAGAAGACTAAGTCAGGGCCCATCAACATAAGTACTTTAAGGAAAAAGAACACTCCAGAAATAGACTGAGAAGTAAAGTGAGAGGATGGAGGGAAGTTGGGTGACTCAAGTGTTCTGCAAACTCGGGAAGGAATTCTGTAGAGAAGGAGAGAGAATCAACTCTGCCTGGATGAGGAAGATGCGGGCTTGAAATTAATCACTAGATTTTTATTGTAAGGAAGCTAATCATGGCCATATCAGAAAAGCAGCTTATTGTCCTTGATGCTTGTTGCTGTTGTTGGAAAGTGGGGGTGGTAATAGAGCATGCAAAAAGGAGAAGATGAAAACTGAGCCTATAGGACCCTCTGGAAAAACTTTATTGAAAAGGAGACATGAGAAATGGGACAATAATTGTCAGGGGAAGAGGGGTTCTGTGAGCACCTTTTAAAAGATGGTAGAGTAGCACCATGGGAACATGCTACTGAAAATGATGCAGTATGTCATAGAATAAAGAATGGATAAGTGTAGCATTCTTTACATATGTATATATATATACATATATATATATATACTGATATATATAATTGATATATATGCATATGTAACTGATATATATGCATATATAACTTATATGTATATAAAACTGATTCAGTTTGCAGGACATCTGCAACTAGCACAACATTGTAAATCAACTATATTCTAGTAAAACTTTATTTTTAAAAAATGATGCTGGTGATCAAGGGAAACAAACTGGTTAAGTAGACTGGAAGGTATGGGAGACAAGCTGGTGTGATAATCTCACATTATAGGTGTTCTTTATGAAAGGAGAGCAATCTGCTTCAGACAGAAGTTCAAGTCTTCTAGAGCAGGTCTTCCTAACAGAGTTATGATGTGAGCAGCATAACGGGTTTTAGACTTGCTGATAACCACACTTGAAAAAAGTTTAAAAAGGCAGGTGGAATTCTTTTAGTATTATTTAATGCAATATATCCAAAATATTATTTCAACATTTAATCAGTATAATAAATTAAGTTGTGATATCCTACTCTCAATCTTCATATGCTATTTGAAATCCAATGTGGATTTTGCATTCACAGTATTTCACAATCTGGACTGGCCTCTCTTCCTATATGCTCTATGGCCACATGTGGCTTGTGGCTGTTGGACTGGAAAACACAGATTTGGGGTATCAAGCAGGAAGGTGTCATATGTGGATGCAGATACAGTTAGAAAGGGATTGTGTGAGTCTATAAGTTTTATTTTCTAATTAAGTTACTTAGTGAAGAAGCAATCATTAAAGAACAGATAAGTGTAAGAGTGGGGTAAAAAGATGTTGGAGCTTTTTGAAAAGAGAAGGTATAAAATAGAACAGAATATGGGACCATGAAGGAAAGAGGCATGTTTGCTGAGTCGCATGACGGTAACTTTTGAGGCTCATGACCATGAGTTTAGAGACTCCAGGCAACATAATTAAGTTCATTCCCTTGCCAATTGCAGTATATCCCTTCTATCCATCTCCTTTCCTTGTCTAGCCTTGCTTTATTTAAATGGACATACAACTTTATGTAACCTACTGAGTGCTTTTAGAAAATAAGATTGTTAATTCTGTAAAGTGTCTGTGTGTGTTTGCAGTCTCCTCACATGAGGATGTAAGCTTCACAAACTTAATTCAGGCAGGTTTTTATCAATTTTATTCACTCCTATATCCTTTGTGCTTAGCATACACAATAGGTACTCCCTATGTAAATATTTATTAAAGGAAGTCACTGAATAATATTATTTCTAATATATTTTAATGATACTTTTGAAGACAAAAAATACAAATGGAAAACCTGATTTTATATCAAATGAGTAGCTTTTAAAACTGCTATATGCACTCACTGAAATGCATTTGTTTCTTTTTATTACCAATGCTGATATAATAATTAAATTTGATTTGCATTAAACCTAAATCATTCTTTATTGAACAGTCAGCTCTAGCTTCATAAATTATTATTGTTTTATTTCAGAGCACCTCTCTACTGGTAATAAGTTATTGATATTAATTGATAAATAAATTGTTTTATTGTTTAATGACAAAATAAAAATATGTATATTTTAGTATTACTATTATCATCAGTCCCTAGAGGAGAAAATGGCAACCCACTCCAGTATTTTTTCTTGGAGAAATCTGTGGACAGAGGAGCCTAGTGGGCTACAGTCCATGGGTTGCAAAGAGTCAGACACCACTGAAGCAATTTTGCATGCATGCATGATCATCAGTTTGTCCATTTTGTCTCTTTTTAGTTTCATTTTAGTAAGTATCGGATCACGTGTGGAAATAGAGAGTATACTAATACCCAGTGTGTATATCTATATACTGCCCATGTCGGTTTCTTCCTATATCCTAGCATTTTCCTTATGAATTCATCCATGTGGAACTGAATGTGGATTTTCATAGAGATCCCCAGATTGCTCAGCTCGCTCAGCTCAAGACATCTCACTTGCCGAGGCTCCAGGTGATCCTTTAGGACATACTAGGGCCTCAACACATGGAAGAAACGTTTCTGTTTAAGGTTGGAGAGCAGGGAGAGTCATGCCTCCTAGCGCAGTCAGCCGCTTCTCCCCCAGGACGGTCCACTGCTGGGACCCCAGGTCAGAAGCAGCAGGTGTGTCTCCCAACACGTGGGATGCACACACCTGCAGGGCATGTGAGATCCTGATTTTCTGTGTGTGTTAGTTCCTTAGTTGTGTCTGACTCTTTGCGATCTGATGGAATGTAGCCCACCAGGCTCCTCTGTTCATGGAATTTCCCAGACAAGATCACTGGAGCGAGTTACCATATCCTTCTCCAAGGAATCTTCCTGAGACCCAGGGATCAAACACTCCTCTCCTGTGTCTCCTACATTGCAAGTGGAGAAGACTGCAATTAAAGCTGGCAGGGATTTTAATCTATCATCACTACTGTGTTTAGATACTGCCCTCTCTCAGTTCCTGCCCTCAGTTCATTTCCAGGCACTTCCAGAAACAAACTCCTTCTTTAATGGGAACCTCTGTCTTAGAAATTGGGGCCAGATATCTCTGTGCAGCATCCAGTAATCTTCCCTACTCACAAAACTGCTCCTAATTTCATCTCTGTGCTTTTTTTCCTCCCAGCAAATCTCTTGCAAATCAATGTACATTGAAGACGAGTTAACCAAAGTTCCAATCTTTAGCAGTAGAGAAAACAGAGTCCCTATCACAAAGCTTAGTCTTCAGCTTAAAGTCTTCAGAAATTCCTACCTAGCCATAAAGTATATTTAGAGAAATATATTTTTATGTCACACCACATAGGGTCATTCTCAACTTTAATATAGCACTAAGTAATAATGTTGGTGAAATCACACGATAGATGAGAAAACTGTGTTTTTTCCCTCTCTCGGATATTGTACATGAAAATTTGTTGCATTATTTCAGAAACTCTGCTTCAGTATTTATGACAAGGAGGAAACAGTCTCTGCTCATATCCTTAATGTGGAGAAAAATAGCCTGATTTGAGGACATTATAGACAATATCTTGTATAACTGCATATCAGTTCTCTGAGGTTTATCCTCAATTCCAGGCATACTGGCTTTAATGCAGCTTAAATTCTCATAAGGAATATCTTCTTCTTAAATATGCAGGCTAGTTTATTTCAAACCAAACTTCTGAAAGAGAAAGAGTAGAAAAGGTGGACAAAGTACAGAAAATACACATACATGTGCAAATGTACACACACACACACATGTGAGCACACACACCTGTTTGAAGACATTGGCAAGTTTGCAAGACACAAAGGGTTTGAAAGGCCAGGATCTCAGGAAAGAGAGGAGTCTAGCCGAGTAAGCCCAGTATTCAATATCACTTCCTCACCTCTAAAGGCTTTCCCTGGTGGCTCAGATGGTAAAGAATCCACCTGCAATGCAGGAGACCCTGGTACGATCACTGGATCTAGAAGATCCCCTGGAGTTATGGCTACCCCCTCCAGTATTCTTGCCTGGAGAATTCCATGGACAGAGAAGCCTGGTGGGCTTCTGTTCATGGGGTCACAAACAGTGGGACATGACTAAGCGACTAACTAACTAAATAATTGTCACCTCAAGTTTTTGGCAGTCTTACAGGGACAGGGGGGTAAGTTTAGAATGGTGAGTCAGTTCATATTTCATGGTATTATTTGGAAATAGCAAAGAGCCATATACTAAATTAGAGAAAGCAAAATTAAATTATTATTCCTGGACCTGCCAAATCTTTGATTGGATTAAGAGATCTGCCTCTGTGTAATAGCATAATTAAACAAATATAAATACTTTCTTCAGACTGGGACATCATATGAAGCATCAAATCACTTTTGAAATTTTTCATCATGATGGTCAATACATAAGGAAGAAATAGCAGACTAGATGGGTTGAGAAATGACAAGGGGAAAAGAGGTAATGTAAACAGACTAAGAGGAGGTTCAAATACTGGAATTCTCAGAAAAGGACCTGAAAAAACAGGGCTTAATACTTTTGAGAAGTTAGATAACAGGAAGAATTTCCATGGAAAATTTGATGCCATACAGAATAAAATGGAAACTCTCAAAGTGATTAATGCAAAGTCTAAAATTAGAAGCGCAAGAAATTGAAAAGCAGAGTAGAAAAGCTAAAGAGAACAAGCAAACTAAAAAGCAAGTCAGAAGAAAAATTTTAGACAATATCTTGTACAGTAAAAATGATGAATCACACAAAGAAGAATATAATAGTTACATGGAGATGCTTGCTCATTGTTAACAAGGCAAAATTTCACTTCCAATATGTTTGCACATCCTAATGCCTTATATCACCCTTGTTTTCATGGTTAAGCATTAAAAATCAAACTTCAAAGTATTAGTTTAATATCTGTAATATCATCCTACTTTATTATTCTGAGGAATCTATTCAAAGTTGATAACTCATTTCATTACCACACTGGAGGAAAATTGCTATCATCATTTGAGTAGATAACTTTAACTGTCATATACATAAAAACATTGCTTTGATAAAATTGAAATCTGTTTGAGTTTTCAGTAAATAAACCCAGAGATGAAGCTAGTCTTTGCTCAGAGAAATGATTAGAAGTAAAGAAGACATTTTTAAACACATAATCATATAACCAAAGTAGGACACGTAATTTCATATCTTCTCTCTTCTTTCATTAATAAATGTAAGTTATCATGCCTAGCACAGCTGTTTTCTGATATGACACTATTGTTGGCAGCAGATCTATTTCTAGAAGAAACTAAAAACTCTTCCTTAAATTTTACTCTGTTCCCCAAAGGTGAAATTGGGACCGTCTTTTCCAAGGTCAAAAGTTTAATTGGATCATATTAGAGAAAGGAATGCTTTGACATTTTAAGCCTGAATTGGGTCACCACTCCCCATAATTTTTGAGAAATTACTCTGTAAATATGTGTCCCGGTCTCCCTTTAGATTACTAGAAGAAGATCAGGACTGGGTAGCAAACCTGAAGGAAGGAGTTACAGACAAGGTATAAGTTCTTTCTGCTTGAATAAATGGACTTCGTCATTGAGCTTTGTAAAAGAAGAGGCATTTCTCTTATAAAGGAGATATGACTGTCTTCAAGTGAAAGTATAGATAATGAATTTCACAAATAATATTTGATTTAGACAACAAAGAGAAAGTTAAGACAAATAAGTAAAGTGGAAAATGAATAATTAAGAAAATGTTCATCAAGAGAAGGCAGAGGACATGCATTTCAATATCCAGTTGTCAGTAAATTTCAAGGATATTTCCATGTTGTATGCCATGATGGCAATAGCTTTCTCTTATTGGAAAATAGGGGACACTTACAATGCCATTAAAAAATACAAATCTTGGGAGAGAACAGTATCAAATACCACAGGTGTCTCCAAAGCTTCTCAGTTCAAAAAGTGAGAAATCATGTTATAGTTCTTGGGGGCAAAATTCCAATGATCTGAAAGTCCATATCCTGTTATGTGACACATAAAAGAGGATATGGACTATCAAGCTAATCAAACAGAATTTAAAATATTTTCAATATCTCCAAAAATTAGAGTGATAAAATACTGTTCTCTCCACTTGGGTTCAGTTCAGTCGTTCATTCGTGCCCGACTCTTTGCAACCCCCATAAACTGCAGCACACCAGGCTGCCCTGTCCATCACCAACTCCCAGAGTCCACCCAAACCCATGTCCATTGAGTCGGTGATGCCATCCAACCATCTTATCCTCTATCGTCCCCTTCTCCTCCTGCCCTTAATCTTTCCCAGCATCAGGGTCTTTTCCAATGAGTCAGCTCTTTGCATGAGGTGGCCAAAGTATTGGAGTTTCAGCTTCAACATCAGTCCTTCCAAAGAACACCCAGGACTGATCTCCTTTAGGATGGACTGGTTGGATCTCCTTGCAGTCCAAGGGACTCTCAAAAGTCTTCTCCAACACCACAGTTCAAAAGCATCACTTCTTCGGCGCTCAGCCTTCTTTATAGTCCAACTCTCACATCCATACATGACCACTGGAAAAACCATCGCCTTGACTAGATGGACCTTTGTTGGCAAAGCAATGTCTCTGCTTTTTAATATGCTGTCTATAACTTTCCCTCCAAGGAGTAAGTGTCTTTTAATTTCATGGCTGCAATCACCTTCTGCAGTGATTTTGGAGCCCAGAAAAATAAAGTCAGCCATTGTTTCCACTGTTTCCCCATCTATTTCCCATGAAGTGATGGGACCAGATGCCATGATCTTAGTTTTCTGAATGTTGAGCTTTAAGCCAACTTTTTCACTCTCCTCTTTCACTTTCATCAAGGGGCCCTTTAGTTCTTCTTCAATTTCTGCCATAAGGGTGGTGTCATCTGCATATCTGATGTTTTGATATTTCTCCTGGCAATCTTGATTCCAGCTTGTGCTTCTTCCAGCCCAGCGTTTCTCATGAGGTACTCTGTATATAAGTTAAATAAGCAGGGTGACAATATACAGCCTTGACGTACTCTTTTCCCTATTTGGAATCAGTCTGCTGTTCCATGTCCAATTCTAACTGCTGCTTCCTGACCTGCATGCAGGTTTCTCAAGAGGCAGGTCAGGTGGTCTGGTATTCCCATCTCTTTCAGAATTTTCCACAGTTTATTGTGATCCACACAGTCAAAGGCTTTGGCATAGTCAATAAAGCAGAAATAGATGTTTCTCTGGAACTCTCTTGGTTTTTCAATGATCCAGCGGATGTTGGCAATTTGATCTCTGGTTCCTCTGCCTTTTCTAAAACCAGCTTGAACATCTGGAAGTTCTCAGTTCACGAATTGCTGAAGCCTGGCTTGGAGAATTTTAAGCATCACTTTACTAGCGTGTGAGATGAGTGCAATTGTGCGGTAGTTTAAGCATTCTTTGGGATTGCCTTTCTTAGGGATTGGAATGAAAACTGACCTTTTCCAATCCTGTGTCCACTGCTGAGTTTTCCAAGCTTGCTGGCATATTGAATGCAACACTTTCACAGCATCATCTTTCAGGATTTGAAATAGTTCAACTGGAATTCCATCACCTCCACTAGCTTTGTTCATAGTGATGCTTCCTAAGGCCCACTTGAGTTCACATTCCAGGATGTCTGGCTCTAGGTGAGTGATCACACCGTCGTGATTATCTGGGTCATGAAGATCTTTTTTGTACAGTTCTTTTGTGTATTCTTGCCACCTCTTCTTAATATCTTCTGCTTCTGTTAGGTCCCTACCATTTCTGTCCTTTATTGAGCCCATCTTTGCATGAAATGTTCCCTTGGTATCTCTAATTTTCTTCTTTTTTTCCTATTTATTTTTATTAGTTGGAGGCTGATTACTTTACAATATTGTAGTGGTTTTTGCCATACATTGACATGAATCAGCCATGGATTTACATGTGTGCCCCTTCCCTATCCTCCCTCCTCCCTCGCTCTCCATCCCATCCCTCTGGGTCTTCCCAGTGCACCAGCCCTGAGCACTTGTCTCATGCCTCCAACCTGGGCTGGTGATCTGTTTCACCCTTGATAATATACTTGTTTCAATGCTATTCTCTCAGAACATCCCACCCTCGCCTTTTCCCACAGAGTCCAAAGGTCTGTTCTGTACATCCGTGTCTCTCTCTTTTTTTTTTTTTTCTGCTTTGCATATATGGTTATCGTTACCTTCTTTCTAAATTCCATATGTATGCATTAGTATACTGTATTGGTCTTTCTCTCTCTGGCTTACTTCACTCTGTATAATGGGCTCCAGTTTCACCATGTCATTAGAACTGATTCAAATGAATTATTTTCAATGGCTGAGTAATATTCCATGGTGTACATGTACCACAGCTTCCTTATCCATTCATCTGCTGATGGGCATCTAGGTTGCTTCCATGTCCTGGCTATTATAAACAGTGCTGCGATGAACATTGGGGTGCATGTGTCTCTTTCAGATTTTGTTTCCTCGGTGTGTATGCCCAGGAGTGGGATTGCTGGGTCATATGGCAGTTCCATTTCCAGTTTTCTAAGGGACTTTCTTGATGAAATCTCTAGTCTTTCCCATTCTATTGTTTTCCTCTATTTCTTTGCATTGATTGCTGAGGAAGGCTTTCTTATCTCTTCTTGCTGTTCTTTGGAACTCTGCATTCAAATTCAAAAACTCTCCACTTCAAATTATGACAAATGTGATACACTGTCATTGATAAGTTAAATATTTATTTTCCTTTCTCTTATGTTTGTAGTTAAGACCTTGCAAGGAAATATGAAAACAAAATATTGAAAAGGAAAAGATAAGGAGATAAAGCATATGAGTGAATGATATGATAATTCATCAAGGATGAGTGCATTGACTTATCAGTATCAGTAGTATCAGCAGTTATCATAGCTAATGATACACAGAGCTTCCACACATAATATTTAAATGTATAGACATGTAGATAGATATGAACATAAATATTGATATACATACAAATATAGAAAATATATAGAATTAAAAATGAAAAATATCTATAAAAATGTCATAAATTTAAAAAAATCTCATTAGCAGCATAAATCTAAAAAGTTGGATTATTAGAATAGTCACTTTGAGTCATTAGACTATTCTTTAAAGTCTTTTAAATTCCATTTCATTGCAGCATTTCACTGATTATAAAAAAGGAAGGGCATAATGTCCTCTTGCAGAGTGAACTATATGCAATTCCATACAAAAATTGCTCTTACTATACATCATAATTGAACTATGTTATAAAATAACACAAGGAATGTAAGCTTGACAATAATGACTTGTCGACAGAAGTGATTCCATAGTTTTGTTTGGATTCATGTGACTATGGAAGAAGACTTTAAAAACAGGTTGACCATATATTAATATTAAAATATTTCTATATAATATTTTGAAGACAATATATTTTTCAATATACTTTATTTTACTTGTCAAACACTCTGAGTTTTTCGGCCACTGTGGATGTTGGCCCATTGGTTTTAATTCAACATTGGTATTCCATAAGAAATCAAACATTTTATTTTAAATGGATAGAGTACCAATATTGAAGTATGTAAATATCATCACTTCATCCTGATTTTAAGCTGTATTGGTTTGAATAATAGTGAATCTCTGATCAAATGTTTAGATCTACAAAAAAGGCAATAACTTAACTGTTCAATCTATTTGGTACTCTTTCATAAATTAAGAGTAAAAAATCTAAAATCAATAAAAACATAAATAACTTATTCACATGCCAAAGGTCTAGATATTAAGAATTAAAATAACAGTTAAAGATTATTTTCATCTGTGAATTAAAATTTAGAAAAAGAAAAAGATTTGCCTTAACCAATGTTTGCAACACTAATAATTATCATGATGGTGATTTTAAAAAACCTGTTTAATACTTGTGAGGAAAGCATTGATATCTCAATTTGCCATATGTCTTTGTCATTATTGGTACCTTGGATCCTATTATGTTCATTATAAAATCTAGGAAATGCTAGCATATATGATACTATCCTCTATGCTGTTCGATTTTTAAAAAAATAAACAAGTGTCCCTAATTTGTCCTTTTCCAAACATGTTATTTATTAAAAAAACTCATTATCCTGGTTGAGAGAAATATAAGTTTTTGTAATCTGTGCACAGTTTAGAACTAAAGTCAGACCACAGAGGCTCTTGCATAGATAAAGAGATCTTTGGTCTTTCATAGTGTTGGCAGCTGTCATCTTGGACCTTTGCAGCTCTTTGCTTTCATGAAAAGTCTTCTGCTGAATCATTATGCTGGCATTTACAGCTAAAGCTCTTTCAAAATATTTTTATATTTGATGAGTTTATTGAAAATATTAACCACATAATAGACACAGTGTCAAGGATACTAATCTGCCCACCCCTCTCTCTCAGTATATATGGGCTTTATTTATATTTTTGTCATTAACATAAAACAGAATGTCGATTTTAATATATTTTCTTAATCAGCTTATTTTAGCAGAGTTAAAACAAGAGTAGTGCATTTAAAAATTTTAAAGGTAATAGGTACACTCTGACTTTATATGATTTGAATTTTTCTATGTCATTACAATGAAGTTATTGATTATTATTCTGACCCAGAAGACAATATCTAAACCTGAATAGACTTAAATCAAAACAATACCAAAGAACAAGGTATCATATTCTCAAAACTATCTAATGAATCCAGTGTTTATTTTTTTCCCCAGCTCAACAAAGTGTTAGGGTATGTGCATATGCTTGCATGTGTGTAAGTGGATGTGAATTTAACTGAAGACTGTGTGTGTACATGTCCACCTGTGTGTGTATGTGGATGTGAGTTTAGTTGAAGATGGAGCAGAGAGATAAAATGAGGCATAGGAAAAGCAGTATAATGTCACAAGTCTTAAAAGCCTAGAATTATTTAAACTGTGTAATTTAATAATCCAGGTCACTTTCACACTACATTAAAATAACATCTTCAATAGCAGAAATAAGATGGTCTGGTACATAGAAATAATCAATTATAATGAATCTTCTGGGATTTAATAAGAGGAAAAATTCATTTATTTTTATCCTTCCTTAATACTTGCTAGACAAATGGAGAGTAAAGTTGTTTCAAATACTAAGAAATATTTTTTCATACTTTTGAATTCAGATTGGAAATTCAATTAGTTCTACCTGATGTATTAAATAAATAAGATCCCAAACCTCCATAGGAAACAATAAATAGAATGTTAGGATAATTTTCTACTTTATGATTTCAATGCCCAATATTGACTTCCTGGGTGGACAGAGCTTCACTCAGTTGTGTCCGACTCTGTGTCCCCACAGACTAGACTGCCAGGCTTCTTTGTCCATGGAGTTCTCCAGGCAAGAATGCGGGAGTGGGTAGCCATTCCCTTCTCCAGGGCATCTTCCCAACCCAGTGATCCAGTCTGGGTCTCCCACATTGAAGGCAGATTCTTTACCATCTGAGACACCAAGGAAGCCCTCCTGGGTGGTGCCAGTAGCAAAGAATCCGCCTACAAATGCAGGAGGTAGAGGAGATGCAGGTGTGACCCCTGAGTTGTGAAGATCCCCTGGATTAGCACACTCCACAGACAGAGGGGCCTGGCTGGCTGCAGTCCATGAGATCGCAGAGAGCTGGGCACAACTGAGCACAGAGGCATACAGAACCCGCCACAGGAAACAAATGATGATGTGCTGGAATGATTTTCTACTTTATGTTTCTAGTGTTCAATATAAACTGGAAATAAAATACATAATATAAAGTCATTTTACAGTCTCTTAGACTCACATTTTGTAAAATACAGCCTTTTCTCCACTAGTGTTGCTTTTCCTCGACTGATTAATCAGATTCTCCCTTTTCTACTTTCCAAAAAGAAACTTTTTCCAGTCAAGTGCCCCTTCCTCAACATCATTTTGTCATAAATTAAAATTCCTAGAGATAGTTTCTGAATTGTTTTCTTTAAAAACTAATCAGCTCTTTCTGAGTAAAGATGCTAAAAAATAGATTTAATTCCTATTTGAATTGTAAGGTTTTCCCTTACAATTATAGATATACATTATAGATAAACAAAGTAAAAGATTTTAGAGTTTTATAACCTAGTATCCAAAACTATTAAAGTATGTAGACAAGAAAGCTATAATATTTCAAAATTAAATCCAGATTTTAACTTTTATAAATGTCATATTTATAGTTTATTCATATCGAGACTGAACAGCATGGACAATCATCGGTATACAGTAATGAAGGTCTAACATCTAACTTGGCTCATAATTTGTCTTTTTATGTAACACAAAAACTACTTGCTGTTTTTATCAATAAAAAAGACTTTTTTTTAATTGTGGTGACAATTTAAGGCCTTTATCTTGCGTCAACTTGAACAAGTAAGAGTGCCAACATTATTTTTTGGCTATTTAAATTTTATTGACTTGCTTTTGACTATATGTTCTTTGATGATTCAGTTCAGTTCAGTAGCTCAGTAGTGTCTGACTCTTAGCGACCCCATGAACCACAGCACGCCAGGCCTCCCTGTCCATCACCAACTCCCGGAGTTCACCCAAACCCATGTCCATTGAGTCAGTGATGCCATCCAACCATCTCATCCTCTGTCATCCCCTTTTCCTTCTGCCCTCAATCTTTCCCAGTATCAGGGTCTTTTCAAATGTATCTTTGATGATAACCCTTCATAGTTTACTTGCAGGACTAAAGGTTTTATATCAATGATAACCCAAAGGGCCAGGAATTTCAGAGGCCTTACTTTCTGATTTGTGGGTTAAGAGTTTGCTCCTTCACACATACTCACACACACAGACATTTTCCTTCTGTTCATTTTCATTGAATCAGAATTCAGAATCTATGTTATTTTTTCTGTGTGCATACTATGCCATGTAGGGCCACCCAAGACGGACAGGTCATGGTGGAGAGTTCTGACAAAATGTGGTCCACTGGAGAAGGGAATGGCAAACCACTTCAGTATTCTTGCCTTGAGAACCCCATGAACAGTATGAAAAGGCAAAAAGATAGGACACTTAAAGATGAACTCCCCAAGTCAGTAGGTGCCCAGTATGCTACTGGAGAAGGGTGGAGAAATAGCTCCAGAAAGAATGAAGAGGCTGAGCCAAAGTGAAAACAATGATGTTGGCCACCTGATGCGAAGAACTGGCTCACTGGAAAAGTGATGCTGGCAAAGAATGAAGGTAGAAGGAGAAGGGGATGACAGAGGATGAGATGGTTGGATGGCATCACCTACTTGATGGACATGAGTTTGAGCATGCTCTGGAAGTTGGTGATGGACAGGGAAGCCTGGCGTGCTGCAGTCCCCATGGGGTTGCAAAGAGTCAGACGTGACTGAGCGACTGAACTGAACTGACTGCACAGCTGAGGAATGTATGATAAATTACATCTCCTTTCTTATACAGCCTCTTGTTTTCCCTTTGCTTGAAAATCGCCTTATGTTTAGAGGTTTAATTTGGACACTGAGTACACATTATTTGCTTATTCCCTAAACATGAAATGAAAATATGAATGTTTTGGGTACATTTAAAAAGAAAAGTAGATAATGTAGTTCAAAACAAGTAATTTATGCCCAGAGACCCAAAGAGCAGGGAGTCTATGGAGCAGCACCACTTGTGATGGCAGAACCACCATTGAGGGCAGAGGCCTTTCTGCCTATGCTCTGTACTGGGAGATCTCCCACTCCACGAGGTCAGAGACTTGTAGGGGTGTCTGGGTCCAGTTAGAAGAAGACAGGGAAATTGCTATTATTTCACACTACTTTCCTTACTTGGACTTCCCTAGTGGTTCAGCAGTAAAGAATACACCTGCAATCCAGAAGACGTGGGTTCGATCCCTGGGTTGGGAAGGTCCCCCTAGAGAACGGAACAGCTACACACTCCAGTATCCTTGCCTGGAGAACCCCATGGGCAGAGGAGCCTGGGGTCAATAGTCCATGGGGTCATAAAGAGTCAGACACAACTGAGCAACTAAACCACTACCACCCCAATGACAGAAGAAAACAGCTTATATAGGCTGTTTTACTCTTGTATAGGCAAGATGGGGGGGGAAAATATATATATATATTAGAGAAAAAATAAAGAAATTCACTTTTTTATCCTCTGTTTCTCTTAAGTTCATGAAACAATTATATAAATAAGGCTTGTTGGTTATGGCAGAGGGCATTTTGCATTCACAATAGGAACAACAAAGGCCAGTCCAGCCATAATATCTGTTCTGGGAGGGGGATTGGGCCTCAGGTGAATGCATTTCCAGTCCCCAGGCATCACTATCAGTAGGCTGAGACCAGCACAAAATGGGATGCCAACACTTCCTGACATCATGCGGGACAGTGAGCAGAGATATTCTGGCCTCTCTCAGCTGCCCCAGGGACACTGCCCATACATGATTCTCAGACTTTAAGGATTGGAAAACAAATCCCCGTTTAGAAAGCTGTGGCTCCCTTTGTAAAGTTGCAGGCTCCTCTATATCCTTCCAGTGATTACCGACATGGGAATAAATCAGGTATTCAGAAAAGGTGATGGTAAACCATATTTTGGGGCTTCCCAGGTGGCTCAGTGGTAAAGAATCTGCCTGCAATGCAGGAGATCTCAGTTTGATTCCTGGGTTGGGAATATCCCCTGGAGAAGGGAATGGCTACCCGCTCCAGAATTCTTGCCTGGAGAATTCCATGGGCAGAGGAGCCTGATGGGCTACAGTCCCATCAGTAGCAAAAGAGTAGCAAAAGAGTTTGACACAACTTAGTGACTAAACAACAACAATAACAAATCATATTTTTATAGGGAAATTTTTAAGACTGGCAGTATGCTGAAATTTCTAACAAATCTCTTGGTCCCTGCTTAAGAGACTTTACCAAGTTACACCAGGAGGGTAATTTAAAAGATATGGATACATGGAAATATGAGGGAGGATGTTATGTAGAAGCACAACATTTTTTATTAAAATAAGTAAATATGGAAGGCAGACCCTTAAGTCTAAATGTAGGTGAAAAGCCCACAGAGATTCAGAATAATAATGAGTTTCAGCTTTCACTCTCTGCTTTTAGCAAGGGGTCCCAAGAAAAGGTAAACTCAGAAAAGAATCAGTCTGTTTGTATGAGGGTATAAGTTAGGGCTTTGGAGTGTTGGAAAAACTGATGGCCTCTATATTTCTAAAGTATAAAATAAGATACAGGCAACTTTGAGTGGTAAAGTCTTATTAATATTCACCCTGTGACATATTTATGAGTGTGGCCTTCTCACTTAATGCCATTATTTCTAATAGCCTCAAGGTAGCTGCCATTAAGTTGAAAGAAAAACAGTTTGGCCCGAGAATACAAGAAATAAAAATTTTTAGTTCTATTTCACTGCCTCTGGTTTAGTATTCCATGTTGGGTTAATAAGCATAAAGATGGGAAAGGACACAGAACTTGACTTTTTAATTTGTAGGTCACTAGACTTGAGAGTTTATTGATCCACACAATCGAAGGCTTTGGCATAGTAAATAAAGCAGAAATAGATGTTTTTCTGGAATTCTCTTGCTTTTTCAATGATCCAGCAGATATTGGCAATTTAATCTCTGGTTCCTCTGCCTTTTCTAAAACCAGCTTGAACATCTGGAAGTTCTCGGTTGACGTATTGCTGAAGCCTGGCTTGGAGAATTTTGAGCATTACTTTACTAGCGTGTGAGATGAGTGCAATTGTGCGGTAGTTTGAGCATTCTTTGGGATTGCCTTTCTTAGGGATTAGAGTGAAAACTGACCTTTTCCAGTCCTGTGGCCATTGCTGAGTTCTCCAAATTTGCTGGCATATTGAGTGCAGCACTTTCACAGCATCATCTTTCAGGATTTGAAATAGCTCAATTGGAATTCCATCACATCCACTAGCTTTGTTCGTAGTGATGCTTTCTAAGGCCTGCTTGACTTCACATTCCAGGATGTCTGGCTCTAGGTGAGTGTTCACACCATTGTGATTATCTGGGTCATGAAGATCTTTTTTGTACAGTTCTTCTGTGTATTCTTGCCACCTCTTCTTAATATCTTCTGCTTCTGTTAGGTCCATACCATTTCTGTCCTTTATCGACCTGCCTCTTGAGAAACCTGTATGCAGGTCAGGAAGCAACAGTTAGAACTGGACATGGAACAACAGACTGATTCCAAATAGGAAAAGGAGTACGTCAAGGCTGTATATTGTCACCCTGCTTATTTAACTTATATGCAGAGTACATCATGAGAAACGCTGGGCTGGAAGAAGCACAAGCTGGAGTCAGGATTGCCGGGAGAAATATCAATAACCTCAGATATGCAGATGACACCACCCTTATGGCAGAGAGTGAAGAGGAACTAAAAACCCTCTTGATGAAAGTGAAAGAGGAGACTGAAAAAGTTGGCTTAAAGCTCAACATTCAGAAAACTAAGATCATGGCATCTGGCCCCATCACCTCATGGGAAATAGATGGGGAGACAGTGGAAACAGTGTCAGACTTTATTTTTGCGGGCTCCAAAATCACTGCAGATGGTGACTGCAGCCATGAAATTAAAAGACGCTTACTCCTTGGAAGGAAACTTATGACCAACCTAGACAGCATATTAAAAAGCAGAGACATTACTTTGCCAACAAAGGTCCGTCTAGTCAAGGCTATGATTTTTCCCGTGGTCATGTATGGATGTGAGAGTTGGACTGTGAAGAAAGCTGAGCGCCGAAAAATTGATGCTTTTGAACTGTAGTGTTGGAGAAGACTCTTGAGCATCCCTTGGACTGCAAGGAGATCCAACCAGTCCATCCTGAAGCAGATCAGTCCTAGGTGTTCATTGGAAGGACTGATGCTGAAGCTGAAACTCCAGTACTTTGGCCACCTCATGGGAAGAGTTGACTCATTGGAAAAGACCCTGATGCTGGGAGGGATTGGGGGCAGGAGGAGAAGGGGGCGACAGAGGATGAGATGGCTGGATGGCATCACCGACTCAATGGGCATGAGTTTGAGTAAACTCCGGGAGTTGGTGCTGGACAGGGAGGCCTGGCATGCTGCAATTCATGGGGTCACAGAGTCGGACAAGACTGAGCGACTGAACTGAACTGAAGTGAACTGAGACTTGAGAGTGGGCTTCCAAGGTGGCTCAGTGGTAAACAAACTGTGTGCAATGCTGGAAACACAAGAGACATGGCTTCAATCCCTGGATTGGGAAGATCCCCTGGAGGGAGAAAAAAAAAAAAAAATGGCAACCCACTCCAGTATTCTTGACTGGGAAATCACATGGACAGTGGCCTGGCAGCTACAGTTCATGGGGTCACAGAGAGTCAAACACAACTGAGCATACACACACACACACACACAGAGACTTGTATGTACTGTATATGCGACTGATGCAGAGGACTTGCATCCTTCACAATGTTTGATCTGTGATTAGATAGAGGAATTACGTATAACCACTGGGAGTGGGGAAAAAAATGGAATAGTCTTTGTTACTAGGCTGACTATCACAGTTGATGCCTGATCAACCACACCTGTTTATCCTTCCTATACAATGAGATATACTATATTTCTCAACTTCCTTTGTAGCTATAATTGGGTAAATAATTGATCCCAGGCCAATAAACAAAGATAGAAACTATGTGAACTACAGGCACACTTATCACTTGAGAAATCTCCCATGTAAAATTTTCCATGTTTATCATCCTTAGGAATAGATATGATTTCCAAGAACAGACACAGTAATAGGGATAGTTGCTTGATGTAACAAAATAGAAGTGTCAAGACTGAAGTGCCAATACTTTGGCCACCTGATGTGAAGAACTGACTCACTGGAAAAGATCCTGATGCTGGGAAAGATTGAATGTGGGAAGATAAGGGGACAACAGAGGATGAGATGGTTGGATGGCATCACTGACTCGATGGACATGAGTTTGAGCAAGCTTTGGGAATTGGTGATGGACAGGGAAGTCTGGTGTGCTGCAGTCCATGGGGTCACAAAGAGTTGGACATGATCGAGTGACTGAACTGAACTGAAGCTTCCATTAAATAATATGAAGAAGTACAAAGATACAGTGAGTCAGTGAGTGAGTGAGTGAGTGAGTAAGAGTCGCTCAGTAGTGTCCAACTCTTTGTGAGCCTGTCAGGCTCCTCTATCCATCGAATTCTCCAGGCAAGAATACTGGAGTGGGTAGCCATTCCCTTCTCCAGGGGATCTTCCCAACCCAAGGATTGAACCCAGGTCTCCTGCATTGCAGGTGGATTCTTTACTGACTGAGTCACCAGATAAAGGAGGCTTGATTTCTGGATCAACATTCGGAACTATCACCCAACCAAAAAGTCCCTTATTAGACAGACTGAAGAGCAAGAAAATGCTGATTTTGTTAAGGCACTGAGATGTGTGGGTTCATTGGATTTGAGTCTTGATTCAACACTTCCAAAATATTGATTCTGGTTTCTTACTTTCATTCTACATCATTAAAAAAAAAAAAAAAAGAAAACATTCCATCTCATAGCTTTAGTTTGGGGCTGAGAACTTTTCTCCAAGGTAGTATTAAATGTGCAAGAGAAATATTAGAGTAGGAGGAGGTGAGGAGAGCCTTCAGACTGTGATGAAAGTTAATATCCATGGGGAAAAAAAGGGGAGGGAGGAGACTTGGGTAGAAGAGTATGGTTGCAGAACAATGGCGAGAAAAGTTTGCACAGGCTGTTGGAAGACCTTGGCCAAGTGTGCCCATAGGGAGAAGACTACTCCTTGCTCCATTACAGAGTCACGTGCATGAGTGCTCAGTCATGTCAAGCTCTTTGTGCGACCCCCTGAACTGCAGCCCTCCAGGCTCCTCTGTCCATGGGATTTTCCAGGTAAGAACACTGGAGTGGGTTGCCATTTCCTCCTCCAGGGGGATCTTCCTGACCCAGGTATCAAGCCCATGTCTCCTGTGGTCCCTGCCTAGTTCGGTACCATGACCATAACCAAGCATTACCTAGAGCTGTACCGGAAGCATGGCAATGGTCAGAATGCAGTAGTTAATTCACAGAAGCAGCAGCTTGGATTATTAAGCGATCGTGCTTTCTACAATGGGAAATCTGAGCAACCTTTTTTTTTTTTTTCATGGCAGCTATAGTCTTCCCCATGTGAATCATTAGAATATCAGCTGGTGAGCCCAGAGACCAGAGGCGAAGGAGTGTAATGCTTGTTAAAAAAGAATGGAAACAGGCTAAAATAATCTTCGCCTCTCCTTCAGTCCACAGGTTAACCTTAGATCTATTCACAGAAAAAATGAAAGTGCTTATGTATATTTTTAAAATTCTCCTAGCTATTATGACCTTCTCAGGGAGATTTCCCAAGGATTAACAAACTACTGTGAGAAATAAAAAATGAGGCATTGACTAATAGTTTGATCCTATGGGTTCAGATTAAGATTATTAATACAATGCTAAAAAAGGTCATCTACTAAATGGGACTTCCCTGCTGGTCCAGTGGCTGAGACTTCACATACCCAATGCAGGAGAAATGGATCTAGTCAGAGAACTAGATCCTACATTTTGCAACAAAAAGATTCCAAATGCCAAAACTATGACCTGGTACAGTCAAATAAAGAAATAAAAATCTTTAAAAGAAGAGTATCTACTGGAAATGAGAAATTGAGTCCAGCTATCTATATAAATACTTACAGTCAGATTTACTGCTTTAAAAATCCCTTTCACTCTTATATGAAAATGGGGAAAATACAAGAGACATTACTATGAAAATTGAATGGAAAAGACTCCAATTAAGGTGTGCTTCTTTTCACTGATTCCCTGGTGGCTCAGACGACAAAGAGTATGCCTGCAATGCAAGAAACCTGGGTTTGATCCCTGGGTTGGGAAGATCCCCTGGAGAAGGTAATGATAACCCACTCCAATATTCTTGCCTGGAAAATCTCATGGATAGAGGAGTCTGGCAGGCTACATACAGTCCATGGGGTTGCAAAGAGTCGGACACGACTGAGTGACTTTGCTTTCACTTTTCTTTTCAAAACTGTTCTTGCTATATGAAATGAGTTTGAGTTAGTCAAAAAGTATACCCCAAATCCCAACTAGAAAGTAATGTGATGTGACTCTTGAAGAAAGGGATCCCCAAAGCTGAAATAGAAACAGTAATGATGATCTTCCCACCTGATAGTTTTCAGGGGCAAAATGGATGTTCATTTACTCTAGCCATGTTCAGCTTCCATTCCATTTGTATCTGAAAGTATTTGCTTACTGACACACCCCCAATACCTCCAGCTCTTTACCCTGAAGTGAGTTTTCTTAAGGAAAAAGATAGTCAGGGGGAGGAGTGAAGTCTCATTGTCCCAAAAGGAAACTAAAGGTGATAAGAATCTGTGTAGTATGTTGAAGAATCAAACGATTATGCCTCTTCTGCATGAGGAATTATCCTACCCAGTCCTGTGGAGGGAGGTGGGGCTTTGACTCAACTGATGGAGATGTCAGGTGGCCTCGGCCTGCAGTGGCTTGAAGCAGGGCTTCAGGTCCCCCACCAGAGAGTGAGGACAGGTCGCTGCCGTAAGAGCACCAAATCCTAGCCTCTAGGCCAGTGGTCAATGACCAGGACCTGGCCTTTTCAGCTTTGCAGAAGAAGAATTCCCACAAATAAGGAAAGTAGTGATAATAGTACAGTATTTATTAGGAGGATCAAAGAGTACAGTATATGTGGATAGACACAACAGCAGACTCAGGGAGAGACTTGCTGGGTCACGCCCTTGTGGCAGTTTGAATTGCTTTTATGAGACATTTCTTTCCATTTTCATTTGGCCAATCATTCTGATTTGCCTGGCTCAGAGTCCATCTTTGGTATATCGAAGGATCCTCCCGTGTGCATGCACGCATCTCTTAGCCTAGATGACTTTCACTGAAGGTGTCTATGGGTATGGCATCTCTTAGCATCACTCCCGTTTTGACCTCCTAGGAGCCTTCCTGCACTTGTGCAGTTAGAGAGGTCTCCTGACTTCGAGAAGGAGAAATAACTAGTCTGGTTAGGGCCCAGCCTCCTTTCTCAGTTGTCTTGCTATTCTTGACTTGGAGAATAGTTCACAGTGGATGAATTTCCAACCGCTTTACCCTTGAGGGACCCTCCTCCTGCCTCAATGGGATCTGGCCAGTATTCACAACTGGAAAAGAAGCTAATATCATCTGTGGTTAAACTCTCTGGGACAATTCAGTCTATTGTGTGGTTGCTTTTCACCTGGGAAAAAAGAAAAAGGTTACCTACCAAAATGCTGCTGCTGCTGCTAAGTCACTTCAGTTGTGTCCGACTCTGTGCGACCCCATAGATGGCAGCCCACCAGGCTCCCCCATCCTGGGGTTCTCCAGGCAAGAACACTGGAGTGGGTTGCCATTTCCTTCTCCAATGCATGAAAGGGAAAAGTGAAAGTGAAGTCATTCAGTTGTGTCCGACTCTTAGCTACCCCATGGACTGCAGCCTACCAGGCCCCTCCTTCAATGGGATTTTCCAGGCAAGAGTACTGGAGTGGATTGCCATTGCCTTCTCCACCAAAATGTTGCAATAAAAACTATACTTAACATTTCAGATAGTATACTAAATAGTTGCAGTCAATTCTCTCTCCTGCCTCTGATAAGAAAGCCACTTATCTCACATCAAGCTTGGTCTTGTGACTTTCTTTGATTAATAGACACTATCAATATAGGACCTAAACTTAAGAGCTATGGAACTTCTATTTCCCTTAAAAGAAGCCAGCTGCAACTACCCAGAGATCATCACGTTGTGAAGAAGACCAATATAGCTTCCATCAATAATTCTCTTATTAACCTCTGGAGAGGACATTGTTGTGTCCTGCCCAGATCCTGGCCCACTTATTCATCACTTGCTAGAAATTACCAGCTGAGCCATCAGGGAAGCCCAAGAATACTGGAGCAGGTAGCCTATCCCTTCTCCAGTGGATCTTCCCAACCCAGGAACTGAATTGGGGTCTCCTGCCCTGCAGGCGGATTCTTTATCAACTGAGGTCTCAGGGAAGCCCCTTGCTAGAAATATTGGAATCTTATTCCTTGACACTACATAGAAACCTGCCTTCACCTGAAAGAAGCCATCCTACCCAGAAAGCAATCTCACCCCTTTAGTCACAGCCAGGCACCCGACTTCAAAGGGAAAACATGATGGTGTGGTATATGATCCAAAGCCTTTTCCTATTGATAAAGCCATGACTCGACTTTTCCTAAGAGCATGTCCTTGATTAAGTCCCCATCATGTTTCACTCCCTTTCTCACAGATTTTCCTGAAGAGCACTTCCTCATTAGCCATGAGCACTCAAATTCCTGCACCCCTCTCTGCTTCCAGGAAGTCCAGATTTACACAGCCTGAGTAGAAGTGTGGTTGTGTTCATGTCACAGTTATTCCCTCTGGGCTCCTTTGTGCATCTGAACCATGGAAAATGCTGCAGCAAATATTATAGTAATACTTGTAAAGGAACCTATGTAAATGGAGATGGGACAGATGACAGAGAACAAGTCTAATACTCTGGCATAGTTGTCACCAGAAAAACTTTATCAAATATAACTATTAGTATGAAGTCAAGTTTTAAAGAATCAAAATAATATTTTTTTCTCTTTAAAATTAGAAGTATGACAAATAATACTATATCACTAATGCCCCAAGAATTAGTTTGGTTATCATAAACAATATAAGAAAGGATAAAACTCAAATCGTCTTATGTTATTTTCAAACTTGCCATATATAAAATATATTGTTGTTGTGTAGTCACTAAGTCATGTCTGACTCTGCAACCCCAGGGACTGTAGCCCACCAGACTGCTCTGTCCATGGGATTTCTCAGGCAAGAATACTGGAGTGGGTTGCCATTTCCCTTTCCAGGGGATTTTCCTAAATCGGGGATCAAACCTATGTCTCCTCCATTGGCAAACGATTCTTTACCACTGAACCACTAGGAAAGCCCTGTATATAAAAGTTAATTTTACAGGATAGAGCCATCACTGGCTTCAGATGTATCATTTTTCATTTAAGTATCCTACACCATGTACCGTAGAAGATATGGTAACAACAATCATTGTTCTTATTTACCGAACACAGGTTTCAAATATATTATTTTACACAACAAAATAGTATTTTAGATGTACATATTTCACATTTGTATCATGTGTCCTGTGTCTGTATATTTCTCTACTTTCACACTGCAACTTAAAGTAACCCTGAATAATTTACTTTCCTCAAATTATACCAATGGGTTTGTGTTTTTCTTTTTCACTATACCTAGACATTTTATAATTACACTGTTCACAGCTGACAAGCATAGGAAGAAAGCCTTAACCCGTAATTAACATTAAGTTAATTATCTTATGTCACCCAGCAAATTAGTTAAACAGCGAAGATGGTTTAGATATCAAAAGGTAAAATGTCTAAAAAATCTTTTACTATATCAGAATAGAAACATCATCATCTCACTGTACACACAGTAAGTAGTGTTTGATTTATCTATATGACCGTCTGGGATATGAAACCTGCTGAAATGAAATGAACTTTGATATTTCAGATCTTCCTATCATTCTTATAATATTTTGCATTATTGAGTTTAGGTAAGAATTCTAACACTAAACCTGAAATTTCTCAAGAGAAAATTGCCTCAAATGAGGCCTGCATGCGTGCTCAGTCCATCAGTCGTGTCCAACTCTTTGAGATCCCATGGACTATAGCCTGCCAGGCTCCTCTGTCCATAGGATTCTCCAGGCAAGAATATTGGAGTGGGTAGCCATTTCCTAGTCCAGGGAATCTTCCCCACCCAGGGACTGAACCCACGTCTCCTGTGTCTCCTGCATTAGCAGGCAGATTCTTTACCACTGAGCCACCTGGGAACCCCTCAGAAGGAGGGGAACGCTAAAGATCAGCATGGCAAACATAGGTTTGTTTGTGTATAAACTGGACCTCGGGAGATACCAAAGTGCCCTGCTAAATAACTATTAAAGTGGTAGCATTTCATTCCTGAGGGTCCATTTGGCTTTTTCACTTTCTGTGAAAAATGCTATGTTTAAAGACTTGTGTGTGAAAAATCTCATTGGGTGCTGGACGTTATCAGGTGCTGAAGCAATGTTGTATTACCCTCGACCTACTCAATGAGAGAAAATGTTTTCAAATTACATGAACCATAAGTAAGGTGTTAATATGTAAAATATATCATCAGCTTATACAACTCGATAACAAAAACAATTAATGAATGGGTAGAAGACCTGAATAGACTGTTTTTTCCCAAGAAGACATACAGATGGCCAAAAAACACATGAAGAGATAAATGTCACTAATCACCAGGAAAACTCAAATTTTAAAAAATGAGATATCATCTCACACCTATTGGAAAGACTAACATCTAAAAGCCCACACAAAAAACCAAATGTTTACAAGATGTGGATAAAAGGGAACCCTAGTGCACTGTTGGTGGAGATGTAAACTGGTGCAGTCACTGTGGAAAACTATACTGAATTTTCTTGAAAAAATAAAAATAGAATTACCAAATGGTCCAACAATTCCACTCCTGGGTATATATCCAAAGAAAACAAAAACATAAATTCAAAAAGATATTTGCACCTCCGTGTTTCTAGCAGGTGTTATTTACAATAGGCAAGATATGGAGGCAAACTCAGTGTTCATCAACAAATGGATGGATAAACAAGCTGGGAAATATATATATATATACATATATATATGTATATATATATATAAAATACACATGTATATTCCATGCATATATATCACAATATATACATTCCACTTATATATTCCATGCATATATATATATCATTGTATATATAATATATATAAATATATATATGTATTCCAACTTGAAAAATAATTAAATTTTGCCATTTACAGCAACATATACCCTGGATGATGTTATGCTAAATGAAATAAATCAAACAGAGAAAGACATATATTGTATGTTATCACTTATAATTGAAATCTAAAAAATAAAAGAAACTAGTGACTATAACAAAAAAGAAACAAACTCACTGATATAAAGAACAAACTAATGGTTACCAGTGGAGAAAAGAAAGATGAGAGGAGCAAGATAGAGATAGGAGTTAAGAGTCACAAACTAGTCTGCATAAAATAAATAAGCTATAATGATATACTGCACAGCACAGGGAATATGTGCAATATTTAATAACTATAAATGGAATACAGTTTATAGAAATTTTAAATCACAATGTTATACACCTGAAGCTACTATATCAATAATATTGCAAATCAACTATACTTCAATAAAAAATAAATAAAAATATATTCAAATTGCTCTTTTAATTCTATGTCAAATTTTATCCTACCACTAATGTTTTCCTATTGCTCCATAAGAAGATACACCAATTGTATGAAATATATTCCTTCCAGCAAAGATGTGACTCAAAAATTAAGTTTTCAGAATTATTTAACCATTTTTATATTTTTGATGATAACTACTGTTATCTTCAGTATCATTTGCTCCTTGGAAGAACATATATGACAATCCTAGACAGCCTATTAAAAAGCAGAGACATTACTGTACCCATAAAGATTCATATAGTCAAAACTACACTTTTTTCCAGTAATCATGAATTGATGTGAGATTTGGACCATAAAGAAGACTGAGCATCGAAAAATTGATGCTTTTGAACTGTGGTGTTGGAGACTCTTGAGAGTCCCTTGGACAGCAATGAGATAAAGCCAGTCAATCCTAATGGAAATCAGTTCTGAATATTCATTGGAAGGACTGATGCTAAAGCTGAGGCTCCAATACTTTGACCACCTGATGTGAAGAACTGACTCATTGGAAAAGACCCTGATGCTGGGAAGGATTGAGGGCAGGAGGAGAAGGGGATGATAAAGGATGAGATGGTTGAATGGCATCACCAACTCAATGGATATGAGTTTGAGCAAGCTCCAGGAGTTGGTGATGGACAGGGAAGCCTGGAGTGCTACAGTCCATGGGGTCACAAAGAATTGAACATGATTGAGCCACTGAACTGAACTGAACTGTCATCAATACAATTTTAATGGAATAAAAATGACAAAGCTATGACTGCTTAAAAAATACCACTTTAATAATGAGATTATTTGCTATATAATTTATAATAAGAAATATCTATTTTATTTTCATCCCTGCTTCTGGCACAGAGCTTTTAAAACTCTTATTTCCTCAGTGAGGAGAGCCATAAAATTTCTTTTCTTAAGTTAATGAGGTAACTTTTGGACCACACCTAAGGATGGGAACTGGTTGCCAAGAGATCAAAGCTTGAGACCAGAGGTTAGTACTACACCCCGCCTCCAGGGAAGGGAGAGGGACTGGAGGTTGAATCAATTGCCAATGGTCAATGATTTAATAAATTATGTCTCTGCAATGAAGCCTTCATAAGAGCACAGAAGGACTGAACATGATCAGCCAAGGGCATTTGTCATCTGCCTCTGTGGAGACTAGTTTTTCCCTGGTGGCTCAGATGGTAAAGAGTCTGGTTGCAGCACGGGAGACCCAGGTTCAATCCCTGGGTCAGGAACATTCCCTGGAGAAGGAAATGGCAACCTGCTCCAATATTCTTGCCTGGAAAATCCCATTGGTGGAAGAGCCGGCAGACTACAGACCATGGGGTTACAAAGAGTAGGACACAACTGAGCCACTTCACTTTCTTTTTCTTTCTTTCTGTGGAGACTGAATCCTGTGCTACTGCAGTCGTTGACCTTCAAGTTGCCCTGAATAAGTTCAGGGTGGAGAGTGAGGCACTCTGTGCTCCAGGACAACTGGTAGAACAGGTCTTTAGGTAGGGAGATATTTTTAGAAACTGATTTCATGAACCCAATCCTTGCATCTACTTAAATCTACTTAAATCTGTGTGCTAAGTCACTTCAGTCATGTCTGACTCTTCGCCACCCTATGGTCTTATAACTGACCACGCTCCTCAGTCCATGGGATTCTCCAGGCAAGAATAATGGAGTGGGTTGTCATTTCCTACTCCAGGGGATCTTCCCAACCCAGCAATCAAACCCATGTCTCTTATGTCTCCTGCATTAGCAGGCAGGTTCTTTACTACTAGCACCACCTCTTTATGCCTAGAAAAACACTAAATCCCTCCATGGTGTTTGATGTCAGCTCCTCATCATTGTTGCTGTTCAGTCACTCAGCTGTGTCCAACTCTGTGACCACCATGGACTGAACTACAGCCCACCAGGATTCCCTGTCCATCACCATCTCCCTGAGCTTGCTCAAACTCATGTCCATTGAGTCAGTGATGACATCCAACCATTTCATCCTCTGCTGCCCCCTTCTCCTTCTGCCTTCACTCTTTCCCAGCATCAGGGTCTTTTCTCTTCACATCATGTAGCCAAAGTGCTGGAGCATCAGCTTCAACAGTCCTTCCAATGAATATTCAGGATTGATTTCCTTAAAGTTTGACTGGTTTGATCTCCTTGAAGTCCAAAGGACTCAGGTCCTTGTGACTAGAAGAAAACCTCTTGTAAAGTAAGTGCTTGATTGCATTGAACTCCCCCTTCACCAAAATCTTATGTATTGGCCTTCCCCCACTATCTCTTTGGAGCAATTTCTCAGAACTATCTAAGGTGCTGTCTTCCAGGCTGCAGTCTTCACTTTGCCCCAAATAAACCTTAGCTCACAACTCTCCTGAATATTCATTGAAACTCCAGTACTTTGGCCACCTGATGTGAAGACCTGACTCATTGGAAAAGACCCTGATGCTGGGAAAGATTGAGGGCAGGAGGAGAAGGGGATGACAGAGGATGAGATGGTTGGATGGCATCACTGACTCAATGGACATGGGTTTGGGTGAACTCCAGGAGATGGTGATGGACAGGGAGGCCTGGCGTGCTGCGGTTCATGGGGTCACAGCGAGTTGGACACGACTGAGCGACTGAACTGAACTGAACACATCTTTCACTTTGTGCATCTTATTTTAGTCGATGGAAGAATGTTTCTCTGAGTTCTTTGAGCTGCTCTAGCAAATTAATCAAACCCATGGAGGTGATTAGCAGAAATTCTGACCCACAGCCAATTTGTCAGAAGTACAGGTAACAACCTAAGCTGGAAATTGGCATTTGAAGTGGGGAGGGGAAGGGAGAAGTCTTGTAGGACTGACCACTCAACCAACCTTCTGCTCTGAACCCTTAAATTGAATCTGAGACTCCTCTGAGTAGAGAGTCAGAATTGAGTTGAATTGTAGGAAGCCAAGCTGGTGGATGAGAAGTGTTTGTTGGTGATGTGGGGAAGCACGCACACTCACACATACACATACATTGGAATTAGATTCAGAAACCTAAAAGAGAACATAACCAGAAATAAATGATTTTTTGAATGACTTAAAAGTAACGTGATAAAGTAATACGTTCTGGATGTTTCAAGTGGGCATGTAAGCAAGCCAGTCTGCCTGCCTCTTCGTCCCCCTTGACCCTTCTCCTAACCGCCAGTAAATCCTAACTAGTTTACATCTAATTATAACAAGAGGATTTCACATTGTTAATTTGTTGACCTCCTTCCTTTTTCAGTACCCGATTTGTGATGGCAATTTTCTGAAACCCAAAATAGCTATGCTTGACCTTTCTCTTCTCTTCTCTTCTGTGAGCCCATGTCTAAACAAAGTAAGTTCACAGTAAATGTTAGGGCTCTTCTCACCTGAAAAAAAAACCAGTATAGATAACTCCGTTTTAGCCTGAGGATCAACTTTTCATTTTTCATTCTAACCCACTGCTAAACCAAAATCTTTCCTTTAAAAAAAGACCCCTCTTTCTTCCCCTTTTCTTCTCCTTGCTTGGCTGGAGACAGTCTCCTCCCTGAGCCCAGGCCAAGACAGGCATATGCCTGACATCACCTGTCTGGTGGTTGGGGTTCAGAAAGCCCACCATCTCATATTCCCTTTTGCTTATGTTGTGATACTGTGTCATACTGTTGAGGGAGGTTACTTAAATCACTTTCCTAAACTGTGAACAGCTATAAGTATCCCTATTTTTGAGACACTTCCTCTGCTACTTACTTTCCATCAATGTGTTCAGTTTCTCTGATGCAACAATCCTGTGGCTTATCTAATTCCAAGATATGATTAGCCTGTTCTTATATATATTAATACTTAAAGTCATTTTTTGAGGAAATTTTTTATTTTTTAAACTGGTATTGAGATGCAGTTCACCTATCTAATTTAATTAAAAAATTTTAGTATATTCACATAATATGGGCAAGCAACCTCATAGTCAATATTAGACTATTTTCATTATCTCAAAAAGAATTCTTGAAGTTATCAACCCCTTGAAGTGACATGAAAGTGTTAAGTCACTCAGTTGTGTCCACCTCTTTATGACTGCATGGAATATAGCCAACCAGACTCCTCTGTCCATGGAATTCTCCAGGCAAGAATGCTATAATGGGTAGCCATTCCCTTCTTCAGGGGATTTTCCTGACCCAGGGATCAAACCCAACCAGGAATCACACCTGACCCAGGAATCAAACTCTGATGTCCTGCATTGCAGGTGGATTCTTTACCATCTGAGCCACCAGGGAAGCCCCATAGACCTTCAGATAGCCCCTACTTCCTAGCAACCAGGAACCTACTTTCTTAAGGACCAAGGTTATGTGAGACATTAACACTTAGATGTTAACACCAATACTTTGGTCACCTGATGCAAAAAACTGACTTATTGGAAAAGACCCTGATGCTGGGGAAGATTAAAGGTAGGAGGAGAAGGGGATGGCAGAGGATGAGATGGTTGGATGGTATCACTAACTCAATGGACATGAGTTTGAGTAAATTCCAGGAGTTGGTGATGGACAGGGAAGCCTGGCATGCTGCAGTCCATGGGGTCACAGAGTCAGACGTGACTGAGCGACTGAACTGGACTGAATGCTAAGGGCACAGGGTAATGGGTATACAGAAAGTCTCTTCACTTTGCCACTTTTCATCTTTGCCACTTTTATGTAAATCTAAAATTATTCTAAAACAAAAAATAATTTAAAAGTACTTCAAATGCATATGGTACAAACCAATACAATTGCATTGTTAAATTAACACATATATTGTTCTTGCACTATTCAACCTGTTCTAAGTGTTTACATATGCTAACTTACTGTATCTTCACAGACATTAAGTAAGTTGCTATTCTTCTACAGATGAAATAGATCCAGGGAGTAAGTGAATTCCCCAAGGTGCTCACCCCAAGAAGAACATCAGGGCTTTATACCCTGGCTACTGACTCCACAGTCCATCTTTTTTTTTTTTTTTTACTTTATTTATTATTATTTTTTTTTTCTGTTTTTAAAACCTTTTCACTTTTTTTTTTTTATTATTATTTTTTTTTTCCAGTGGGTTTTGTCATACATTGATATGAATCAGCCATGGATTTACATGTATTCCCAATCCCGATCCCCCCTCCCACCTCCCTCTCCACCCGATTCCTCTGGGTCTTCCCAGTGCACCAGGCCGGACCATCTTTTAACCACTGCACTTTTCTACTGACTGTGATAAATGAGATTTCAGCAAGTCAATATGAGTGTGGTGGTGAAGTCACTAAGTCGTGTCCGACTCTTGCAATCACGTGGACTATAGCCTGCCAGGTTCCTCTGTCCATGGGGTTTCCTAGTCAGGAATACTGGAGTGGGTTGCCATTTCCTTCTCCAGTGGCTCTTCCTGACCCAGGGATCAAACTCATATCTCTTGTGTCTCCTGTATTGCAGGCAGATTCTTTACTGCTGAGCCACAGGGAAGCCAGTCAATATAGGGAGGAACATAAAATGCTGAGATGTGAGATAAAAATCTGAACCTCTCTTTCTAAACATGAGTTTTAAAGAATTGCAAATATTAGTTCAGAAGTGATTTTTCTCACTTAAATATCACGCGCAATTAGAAATGTCTGCATGTGTATGAAAGTAGGTCAGGTCAGGCCTATGTGCTCATTGATTTCAGCTAGGAAAGGTGGATAAAGAACAAAACTCAGGAATATGTCTTAAAGGGCTCCAATCCTGGTTCCAACAACAACTATGCCACTGGTGACAATTCACTTGACATCTTTATTTCTCAGTACCCAGATGGGCAGATCATAGCATCTATATCACAAATCCTTGCAAAACTACACAGTACATAGTAAATGAATGATCAGTGCCATGAAAACAAAGAGTGGGGAAGAGCAGACAGCAGATTGTCTCAGGACAGACAGCTGTTTCTTGCAGGAAAGTTGAGAGCACCCCTATGCACGAGGGATACATGAAAGGAGACCTGACTTAAGCAAGGAAGTGAGTCTTGGAGTCTTCTTGAGAAAGCGCATTTTAGGCAGAAGGAAGATGCTCCAATGCCAAAGAATTAAAGGTTTCAAGTTGTGGTGCTGGAGAGGAACCCTGATAGTCCCTTGGACAGCAAGGAGATCAAACCAGTCAGTTCTAAAGGAAATCAACCCTGAATATTCATTGGAAGGACTGATGCTGAAGCTGAAGCTCCAATACTTTGACCACCTGATGCAAAGAGACAACTCACTGGAAAAGCCCCAAGTTCTGGGAAAGATTGAAGGCAGAGGATGAGATGGTTAGGTAGCTTCACCGACTCAATGGACATGAATGTGAACAAAGTCTGGGAGGTAGTGAAGGACAGAGGAGCCTGGCATGCTGCTGTCTGTGGGGTCACAAAGAGTCAGACATGACTTAGCAACTGAATGACAAGAAGCTCCAGGCAAGAGTAACCTTGGAATGGAGAGCTTGGAAATCAGCAGGCAAGGAGGAGACTGGTGAGGCGAGGAGTAAGTATATAGAGGCCCAAACTGATTTGCAAACCTAAACCACTCTGAGGGTTGCTTGAAGATTTCTCTCATATTGCCTGAGGCACTCTACTACCCACAGAAATTGCCTCTACCTTGAAATCTCAAGCCATTGTTTGCATATACCACATTTAAATATACTGGATTGGTACATATGAGTATTCATCTCTCACCTGTAACTGGAATGTAAATGGCCTCATGGCCATTATCATGTAGTGTGTGTATGTGTGTGTGTGTGTACACAAATGTGCTTGTTTCGTGTTTAATCCACTAAAGCATCTAGAAAATTATATTTTTTATTAGTAAATTCTAACAAACAAAACACATTACATTAGAGCAAGAATTGTGACTTTGGTTATAATTCTCTTCTCATGCATCCTGTAAACTTCATATGTACTCACTGGAACTGAAATCATCTTAAATTTGCAATATAGCTTACAGGCTTGAGCAGAATTGTACAGGCACTATCGGGTATTATGATCCAGTTTAATCATGGGAGCCAGTCAAAAGTTATTTTAATTTCATTTGATAAAGGGCTCAGCATTCTCTTTGAGTAGCTAAATGGCTTTCCAAAGGTTATACAGTTAATAGATGGTAGAAACTTGAGTTGAACCAACGTTGCTGGGCCTCTGTTTATTTTTCCCTAAGTTTACCATTGACCAAAATGAATTTAAAATATTGCTGGGTAAGGTTAAGCCTATAAATATCCAAAGAAACACTACTAAATTCTTGAAAAAAATGAGAACCACTATTCTATTAATTAAATTGCAGTCATGTGCCTGATAAATAATTGAAGAAGAAAATGGCAACCCACTCCAGTGTTCTTTCCTGGAGAATCCCAGGGACGGAGGAGACTGGTGGGCTTCTGTCTATGGGGTCACACAGAGTCGGACACGACTGAAGTGACTTAGCAGCAGCAGCAGCCTGATAAATAAATGTTCTTGGAGCTGTACTTGTCTGTCAATAAGGAAGACTACTTTTAAAATGCTGTATTTCTAAATTATTATCACAACACAAAATGACAGTTTTCAGAGGAACTAAATTCCTAACAGCAGAAGTTGCTCTTTGGAGAAATATAAGATTCAATCTGATACCTTGCCCACATTAATCGGAATTCCAATGTGATCATTTTAAAACTATAATATTAAGAACTAAAATCCTTCAATTATTTTCAGGGGAAAAATTCAATAAGGGCATAAGGTGAAGGAGTGGATGAGAATTCAACAAGTATTCTTGGCTCTTCTACATAACTAGAAAATAAATGCTTGGCAAATCATGCATTATAATATACAGATATGGCAAATTCTCGCTTGGACAATTACTCATTTACATTTCTCTTCCTTTCTGGGATCTGTAGCAAACTTTGAATCCAAGTTTGGATTCTCTTAGCCTTTCAGAATTCTACTTAGAGACTTCCTTGATTTTATCAGGTGAATAAATAGGGAGGAAAGGTAAAACATGGTAAATACCACTATAGAATTACATGGTAGGCAAATCTGCTGTCAAAAGCCCATATAAAGCCTTCCAAAACAAATGAAAGCATTTGCCTTCTTGATGCCCTAATTTACCTTCACTAGCCTGATTATTGGGCTATTTGCCTCATAGAATCACAACCTATAAGTGGTGCTTATTCTTTGATTCCTGACTTGTCTGAGTTGCAAACTGGGAACACAAGACCAGTTTTGTACAAACAGTTACCCTAAAGCCATTCAAAAGATGGCATGCAATAAAATCTGTACATGCTATATTTATTTTAACAACATATCTCATGTAGAGCAACTTGAAAACAGAAACAAAGGCAAAATTACATTGCTGAATTTTTTAATAAATACCACACAATGTATATAAAAGTACTAGGCATACTCCTTCTAGTTATAACAGTTAGACATGGGCTATATGACTTTATATTATAGGAATTCACATAAGAAATCCAGAAAATAGCTAAGCCCTTGCAAAATAAGATGTTTTCAATTAGGAAATTAAAATATAATTTGTGATTTCAGAGCAAATAACAGCTGTTTGTGGTAAAAGTGTCAACATCATAATTCAAGAGACTTGGACAGTTCATTGCACTTGACTCACAAAACCAAAATTAAGAGAGCCCTTCTTTAGCTGTTTTATATGTATGTGCATGTTTCAATATATTCCACATATTTGAAAGCTCATAATTTTCTTATCTGGTTTTATTCTTGAAAAGATTCCAAACAAATATGCTTATATTCTTATACTTTAAAAATAGAACAAAAGCGTAGGAAACCTAGGAACTTAATGATATTTGTGAATGTAAGTTCTTAAGTTCATATTATATAATCATCAAGATATTGTTCATTATGTAATTTATGACCAAAGTTTTTTAAAGTAGTACCATTGTGCTAACTTTAAATGAAAAGAGATTCTGCCATACCTATTTATCAACATAAAATGTTGTTGTTGTTCAGTTGCTAAGTCATGTCCTACTTTTTGCAACACAATGGACTGCAGCACCCCAGGCTTCCCTGTCCTTCATTATCTCCCAGAGTTTGCTCAAAATCGTGTCCATTGTGTCAGTTATGACATCCAACCATCTCATCCTCTGTCCCCCACCTTTCTCCACATGCCCTCAATCTTTCCCAGCATGATGGTCTGTTCCAATGAGTCAGTTCTTTGCACCAGATGACTAAAGGATTGGTGCTTCAGCTTCAGCATCAGCCCTTCTAATGAATACTCAGGGTTGATGTCCTTTAGGATTGACTGGTTAGATCTCATGGCTGTCCAAGGGACTCTCAAGAATCTTCTCCAGCACCACAGTTTAAAAGCATCAGTTCTTTGGTACTCACCTTCTTTTTGGTCCAACTCTCACATCCATACATGACTACTAGAAAAACCATAGCTTAAACTATACAGACTTTCATTGGCAAAGTGATGTCTCTGCTTTTTAATACACTGTCTAGGTTTGTCATAGCTTTTCTTCCAAGGAGCAAGCATCTTTTAACTTCAAAGCTGCAGTTATCATGCACAATGATTTTGGGAATATAATAATACAACATATAATGTGTGTGTGCTAAATCACTTCAGTTGTGTCTGACCCTTTGAGACCATAAGAACTGTAGCCCACCAGGCTCCTTTGTCCATGGGATTCTCCAGGCAAGAATACTGGAGTGGATTGCTGTGCCCTCCTCCAGGGGATCTTCCTGACGGGAAGGATCAAACCCATGTTTCTTACGTCTCCAGCGTTGGCAGATGGGTGCTTTACCATTAGCTCCAGCTGGGAAGTCCACACTAAATTGGTGAGTAATTTTTCCTCTGCTGAGAGGAAAATTATAACATTATTCTAGATGAAAAACAAACTTCTAAAAAGTGACCTAAGATCTAATGATAGATAATAATGGTCTTTCTAATGATAAATATTAATGGATTTTCTAACCTACTTTCTACAAACCATTATGTCTCAATGATACTGAGATTCTCCACATCAAAGATACATGGGAGAAAATTTCTCTGGGTTTGTTCAAAGATATTTCTGTCACCCTTTTCTTTGACAATCTCCTTCAACCCCATATATGGTGTTAAAAAAAATAACATTTTACAAAAAGCTTTAAACAAAACTGATTACTTTCCCACCTAAACAAAATATGCAAGAGAAAGGAAAGCACATAATAGAAATAATGTCAAATCTGAAGATTTGGTGAGGAATAAATAAGATGTTGCAAAATTTGGGTAAACACTAAATAAATTACAGTTGCTTTTAATATCCTGATTTAATTTTATACGCAAAATTGGAAGTCGAATTGTTAAAGTGCAAGGCTAAATTTGACACCTTTCACTGTCATATTTTGTTTGAACATATCAAGAGAAGTGAGTTCAATCCCTGGGTCAGGAAGATCCCCTGGAGTAAGAAATGGTAACTTGTTCCAGTATTATTGCCTGGAAAATTCTATGGACAGAGGAGCCTGATGGGCTACTGTCCATAGGGCCGCAAAGAGTCGGGGATGACTGAGGGACTGTGTATACATACAGAAACAGAATGAGTCTATTTAGGCGATGTAGGTATTAATCAAAATTGGAATCTTCAGGCATCTTTATTATGTAAACACACCACCAATCTACTCACCATTATCGATTACAAGTTAGGCTTTCCTTTTTTGATAGTATTATCCCCAAAGTTTTATTTAACTAAAAACTCCTAACCTTATAAACTTCTCTCTTCCAAGCCTTGTCATCTACAAAACTTCAAACCATCTTCACCATGATTTCTCTCTTCTATAAACTTTGATATACATTTCCTCTGCACAGGGATAGTCAACTCCCTGCAAAATTCATTTTCATTTGAATAAAAATAGTTTTCATTTTGGGACTTCCCAGTTGGTGCTAGTGATGAAGATCCTGCCTACCAATGCTGGAGACATTAAGGACCCAGGTTCTATCCCTGGGTCAGGAAGATCCCCTGGAGGAGGAAGATTGCCCCATGGCAATCCATTCCAGTATTCTTGCCTGGAAAATCCCATGGACAGAGGAGCCTGGTGGGTTACAGTCCATAGATTCACAAAGATCTGACATGACTAAAGCAACTTAGCACAACACAGCACAGTTTTTATTTTACAAATTAAGAGTGTTAGGTGATACCTTTCATAATTCATTGCCTCTCATGTACCTTCCACAGTTCTGTGAACACAGTGGAAGCCCATAAACTTACCTTGACTAACTCACAGATACACAAAGATATCATTGTAAGTCCACATCAAGAAGTTCTGCATGTAATACATGACTCCCCTAGAACATATAACATGAGCTTAGCCCTCTAAACCTCACTGCTATTTCAATTACTATAAAATAGTTCATTTATGGAGAAGGCAATAGCACCCCACTCTGGTACTCTTGCCTGGGAAATCCCATGGATGGAGGAGCCTGGTAGGCTGCAGCACATGGGGTCGCAAAGAGTCGGACATGACTGAACGACTTCACTTTCACTTTTCACTTTCATGCATTGGAGAAGGACATGGCAAGTCACTCCAGTGTTCTTGCCTGGAGAATCCCAGCGGCGGGGAGCCTGGTGGGCTTCCGTCTATGGGGTCATACAGAGTCGGACATGACTGAGGTGACTTAGCAGCAGCAGCAGTTCATTTATAATTATTAATGACCATACTTACTCATTATGACAGAGATCCAATACAGAAATACATTTTCACTTAGAAAAAAACTTAAAAATCTTATCGCCACCTTCAATTTTTAATCAGGAAAGAAATCCCATTGGGGCAATAAAGAGCACTACATGATTATGTATTTCATTCTTGTTACTGGTGTGGAGGGCAAGAGCCATATACATTTACAAAACAGTATGACAAACACGAATACATTCAAGCTTGAAGCAGCAATAATAATTCAGAATAAAGTTAGAAGAATGCAATGAGAAGATATAAGCCTTTGGAAAACAATAAACCAAAAGTGAAATCTATTGTAAATTATTCCCAACAAACACTGGTTGAATGCATACTTTCTTATTAGAGGTTAAGAATTTCTGCTGTCTGACAATTAGAAAGAGTAAAGGGTGAAATAACTGGTTCCCTGACCAGGCCTATTATTCCCAGTGAACAAGCATCTATTATAAATCAAGCTAACCTCACAATTTTACCAGAAAGCTTTCTCAGTAGAAAAGTGAAAACAATTGGGTCACTACATTGAAAAATCACAGAAATGTTGTCAAACCACAAATACCCTTACTTGGGCGGGGGCGGGGGGGGTGGGGGGGGCGCGTGTGGAGCCTGAATGCAATCACTAAAGCTTAAATATCCAGTCACCATGTACATGAATCTAAGCAATAAGAAAAGGAAATTTTATCATTTGAAAAGAAATGTAAGGAAAACAATGAAAATATTGCCTAGATTGGATATTTTGGTATGTAGAATGAATTGAAGGGATGTTGAGATATACATAAGCTTATCTCCAATACACTTTAGAAATTCTTACTTAACTAGTGGTTATCTAGTTTTTCTTAATTTACAAAAATGGGATGCTCAAAGCACTTAATTTTGCCACTTATAAAATGAGACTGTGAGTCACAATGAGTATTTATTGAATAGTTAGCTTATAAAGCATATTAAACTACTAAACTGGCAATTTTTCATATATTCTAGGTTAATTTTAGTAGTTCTATTAGCTAGATGATGCTCCATAAGATACTGTTAGTGAAACACTCTTTCTTTTTTAATTTTTTCTAATCTGTACAGCAAGATACTTTGGTAAAATAAAATAGATTCTCATGGTAATACCAAATTGCTCTATAATTTCTAATATCTCACTCATAATTTCTATTTACCTGTCTAGTTTAAACTATAAACAAATATTTGAGGACCAGAAATAATCCATAGTCTTCTTAGATAAGTTATTTACAGTTGACCACAACATTGATAGTAGGTGGTGCAGAGAGGGTTGACTAAATACCTATAGCATGAATTCAGGGATGATGAAAACACTCATATAAATGTTCCTTTTAACTAAAAAGGCTAAATGAAATTTGACAACTTAAATCATCACTAGTTTGAAAACATATTATGAAACACATTAAGCTATTCCATATTTTTGGTGTCACAGTTCATAGAGAAGTACTTTTGGATGAAACCTTATGGTGGTGTCTTATGTAATATAAGGCATAATAATTACCTGTTGAATTAATGTAATTTTTTCATGTGTGCTCAGATGACAGTATATTTCAAAATGGACATTTATATATCCTCTTTTCCTACTTGTATATTTGTTTATTGACATATATGCATATAATTGTAAACAAAGAACACTGCAAACTTACAGTTAAATCCAAAAAAATATCTACTTCAATTTCATTGACTACACTAAAGCCTTTGACTCTGTGGATCATTACAAATTGTGGAAAATTCTTAAAGAGATGGGAATACCAGAACACCTTACCTACCTCTTGATAAACCTGTATGCAGGTCAAGAAGCAACAGTTAGAACTGGACATGGAACAGCAGACTGGTTCCAAATTGGGAGAGGAGTACGTCAAGGCTGCATATTGTCACCTTGCTTATTTAACTTATATGCAGATTACATCTTGCAAAATGCCAGACTGGATGAAGCACAAGCTGGAATTAAGATTGCTGGGAGAAATATCAATAACCTCAGATATGCAGCTGATACCACTCTAATGGCAGAAAGTGAAGAGGAACTGAAGAGCTTTGTGATGAGGATGAAAGAGGAGAGTGAAAAAGCTGACTTGAAACTCAGTGTTCAAAAAAATAAAGATCATGGCATCTGGTCACATCACTTCATGGCTAATAGATGGGGATAAAAACACAGTGACAGACTTTATTTCCTTGGGCTCTAAAATCACTGCAGATGGTGACTGCATCCATGAAATTCAAAGACATTTGCTCCTTGGAAGGAAAGCTATGACAAACCTAAATAGAGTATTAAAAAGCAGAGACATCACTTTGCCAACAAAGATCTGTATAGCCAAAGCTATGGTTTTTCCAGTAGTCATGTATGGATGTGAAAATTGGACCAAAAAGAAGGCTGAGAACCAAAGAACTGATGCTTTCAAATTGTGGTGCATGATCAAACCAGTCAATCTTAAGGAAATCAGTCCTGAATATTCATTGGAAGGACTGATGCTGAAGCTGAAGCTCCAATACTTTGGCCACCTGATGCAAAGGGCCAACTCATTGGAAAAGATCCCGATGCTGGGAAAGACTGAAGGCAAAAGGAGAAGGGGGCGACAGAGGATGAGATAGTTAGATAGCATCACTGTCTCAATGGACATGAATTTGAGCAAGCTCTGGGAGGTTGTGGAGGACAGAGAAGCCTGGTGTGTTACAGTCCATAAGGTCATAAAGAGAAAGACTCGACTTGACAACTGAACAACAACAATACATCATTATTTGTTGTGAGATTTTGACTTTTTAGATAACATTTACCAACTTAATAAAGTTTAATTCCACTACTAGTTGGCTAATTTTTTTATATTAATTCATGAAATGTCTTTTTATGGATCAATAGAATTGATCATTTGATTTTACTTCTTTAGTCTAATAACATTATTATCAACTAACAGCATACTTTCAAGGGTAAAATAAGCCATAATACTCATAATGTTTTGTTGTAGAAGTGCCTTAATTGGTTTGCTCAATTTTATTGAAAAATGTTTTATATATGAGGAAAAATAATGTTACCTCATAGTATTTATTTTAATTAAATTTTAGTTCAATTGAATTGATTTTTAATTAATTTAATTTTCATTGAATTTTTGACATAACTAGATTAGGGACTGGATTAGAATTATTGCTGTTCCTAATTTCCAGAAGAGTTTTTTTGATGCAATGATAAATATATTTTTAAAGTTTCAGTTGAATATGCTTTTAAATTATTTAGATCTTATGTCTTAAAAGGGATGAGACTGAGCAGCAAGCATATTTGCATACTGTTTAGTGATCTAATCATTTTTAGTCTTTAATCTGGATAATATGAGTAATTTTTAATTATACTATTCCAGAAAATTTGCCATTTTTTCTAATTCAGTTTTTTGGATATAGCTCTTCATAGCATTAACTTAACCATCAATATGTTTGCACATGGGTATCTGTATTTGTTTCAGTCTTGATTGAGTTTTATTTGGATACTTTTATCTCTTTTTTATATTAATTCTACTTCTTTATATTTAAATAAATATTGGTTATTTGCCAGTCCCCGTGTATTCAGTTTTTTCTTTTTCATAGAGATCCATTTTTCCAACTATTCTTCTTCTATAGTCTATTTACTTTTATGTATAATACTTTACAGTTATATTAAAAATACATATATGAAAACTCCAATATCTGGAACTCCTGAGGGTTTGTTTATATTACTTTAAAAATTTATTTTTGCTTAATTTGTTTCTCTTTCTCAGTATACTTATTAAATGCTTGTTATTTTTTTCCTATATGTTTACTTATTGTATAAAATGAAAGTTTAGAAAAGTTCTAGTTCTAAGAGTATTCAATAGACATATATGCTTCTATTCATCCAAATATAGTTAAAAACTCGACATTATATAGAAAGCTGAGCATAGAAGCATAGCTGCTTTTGAACTGTGGCATTGGAGAATACTCTTGAGAGTCCTTTGGACTGCAAGGAGATCAAACCAATCAATCCTAAAGGAAATCAACACTGAATATTTATTGGAAGGACTGATGCGGAAGCTAAAACTCCAATCCTTTGGCCACCTGTTAAGAAGAACTGACTCATTGGAAAAGAACCCAATGCTGGGAAAGATTGAAGGTGGGAGGAGAAAGGGAAGACAGAGGATGAGATAGTTGGATGGAATCACCAACTTGATGGACATGAGTTTGAGCAAACTCCGGGAAATAAGTGAAGGACAGGGAAGCACAGCATGCTGTAGTCCCTGGGGTCACAAAGAGTCAGACACGGCTGAGCTACTGAATAATAACAATAAGATCCATGCTATTCTAGTGTTCACTTGAAAGATTTTGAAAACTCATAGTATGCATTTACCATCACAGTCAAAATACCGAACATTTTAAACGTTTACAAAGTTTCCCATCCTCTCATCCCATAAAATAAGATTTGCCCTCTATCCTAACCATCTTGCCCTTTTTAAATGTCACATAATTGAATTTTATAATCACAATTAAAGAAAAGATGATTTTTTTAAAAAAAGAAATCTGTCAAAGTTAGAAGAAAATTCCCTCTTTCAAAATTTCAAATCAGTTAATAAATTATTTTTAAATTATCAAGTAAAACACCATAATTCCAAATAATAGAACCATTCACAAGACTAGTTTTTTTCAAACTTTTTAAAAGTTTTGAAAAACAGAATTTAATAATAATTAAACTAAATATTATAAAATAGTTTTTTGGATCATCTGTTGGTGAAATCCCTTTTTCTTTGATTGAAATATAGTTAAAGTACAATATTATGTTAATTTCAGGTGTACAACACAGTGATTTGACATTTGTATGTGTTATAAAATGATCAACATGATGTCTAATAACTATCTGCTCCCATATAAAGTTATATATTATTATATATTATCGTCCATGTTCCTTATGCTGTATGTTTCATCTCCATGACTTACTTATTTTATAGTTGGAGGTTTGTACTACTTGATCCCATTCACCTATTTCACACACTCTTTCCCAGCACTTCCCTCTCCTCTGGCAAACTTCCATTTGTTGTCTGTATTTACGAATCTACTTTCATTTTGTTTGTTTTGCTTTATTCGTTTGAGATCATACGGTGTTTATCTTTCTCTGTCCGAGTTATTTCACTTAGCATAGCATCCACCGGATCCATCTCTGTTGCTAGAAATGGCAAGATTCCTTAGCTTGAGGTTAGCCAGACTATCTGAAACAGACAACACCGCCTTACTGCCCCCTCGTGTTGGAAGTCTTCACAAACGAAGTGAAGAAAACCCGGTGGCTGTTTTTACCTTTGCCATATATTCTGGCTTCCTGCTTCCTTATTTTACATCTGAGATGGCAAGCATAAAATCTCACAACATAAATCTCAAGGCATATGATGTATAATTTATAAAGCACTGGTAGAATGCCCAAGTCATGTGTAAATGCGCTCTGCTAATTACAGTTTATTTCCCCAGTGAAGAAATCATTATCACAGGGAGAAAGGATTAAAAAAATACCACTCTCTTTAAAGAATGGTTTATCTTATTCAAGAAATCCAGAACATGGGTATAGAGCCATAGACATTTCATAGCTTAAGAAGGAAGCGTCACTAACATCACATCAGTCATCTGGGCCACCTGAATCTGTATACTCTGTTTGGATCAGTCAAAAAGCAGACACCAAAATCGGGTTAAATGTACAAGAAACTTATCAGAGAAATTTAGAAAGTAATTGGAACAGTGCCTGACATGAGTTATATAATTGTTGGCTATATTAAAATAAACCATTGATGAATATTTAAGTTACTTCCAAAGTTTCTTTATCAGAGAGCTGTTAGTAAAGAAAATTGCATGTGGCCCAGTTAAATTAGGACTTCAGACAAAGAATTTTTTATGTAACTATATCCTCACCAATAATTTTTTCTAAAATTACCAGAAGTTGAAAATATGTTAAGGAGATTTTTCTGGTTTGAATAAATGATACTAAGTACAGAAACAGCATTATTTTAACATCAAGAGTAAGTTTGATTTTATTTTTATTTTTCTTAATTTTTTTTCTGACCACGCAGTGTGGCATACAGGATCTTAGTTCCCTGACCAGAGATCAAACCTTGCATTGGGAGTACAGAGTCTTTAACCGCTGGACCACTGGGGAAGTCCCAAGTTTGATTTTAAAGCAAAATCAAATATAAATTTTTGTAGCTATTGCTCTCTATATAGTCTCAACTATAATATATACGTATCTATTCATGTATATCCAATTAAAATGCTGAAATAATGTACTATTTTAATTTCAGTAATATAAAATTTAAAAGTAATATAAAATTTAAAAGATACAAAAATTCAGAGTGATCTGTTATCATTTCAATAACTTGCAATAAAGTGTTTTAAAAGGGCTTGAACATTGACAAATGCCTATAATTTAACATGATAATTTGCCTATAGTTTCTCAAACGTTTCATTTTATATTGAAAATCAAAGTGCTATCAGACCAGATTCTGATATCATTTAAAATTGTTTCTAACTTTAGCTTTGAATCTTGAAAGAAATTTGTCTCAATGCACAAGGAAAGCTAATTAGACACATTGAGAGGTGAGAACCTTCACAAATGCTTCTCTTTTGAAAACCCAGAACTATGCTTAGGAGGACCATAGGGATTTCTTTCAAAATTCATGTGATAATTAGTCTGCATAGTGTTGAAAATGCAAGATACAGAAAAAGGTTGAAGTTTCATCTTTTCTAGAGCCTAAACCAGTGATACTAAGGCACACAGTCTAAACACTCGGTTTTCATTTGTTTTTTTTGGTTGCACGTTGAGTACTTAAAACTTTAATCTTGATACTACAGAGCCAAGCATTTCTCTTGACTTCTCACCATCAAACTCAATGCAATAAATATTTTCGCTGAGTCTCCAAAATTATAGTAAACACATACATCGTCCATAAAATCAGTAAAAATTGTATGTATCTCTTGTGTATATTGGAGAAGGAAATGGCAACCCACTCCAGTGTTCTTGCATGGGAAATCCCATGGAGAGAGAAGCCTGGTGGGCTCTATAGACCATGGGGTCTCAAAAGAGTCAGACATGGCTGAGAGAATAAATAACAGCAACAACTTGAATATATAGCAATTATGGAGTCATGTGTCACATGTCCATGATATTAGGAATTTTTTCTTGATATGTAAAAATCACAGTGCATTTTGTTAAAGGCCTAGTGCATGTTCCTACATTAAGTATATTTACTTGAAATCTGCAAGAACAATGTCTGGGTTTAGTTAATCACTGTGACTCTAAGATTCATATACTATATCTTATGAGAATTAAAGATAAACTCCAATGAATTTAGGATTGTAAATTCATATATATTTATTCCGTGACTCTAATCACTCAATGTTTATATTTGAATATATGGCTTAAAGTGTATTAAAGGTATGATTTTTATTAGTATGGATATATTATATGTAAATACATAATTCTAATATAAATAGCTACTTATTATTTGGAATATTCTTAAAAGTTGTCCAAAATTCTTTAAGTTTTGAGAACATTTTAACATTCAAAACTTTTTTATATAAGGTAATAATTTGTGTTTATAAAAATAGATGCATGTGTAATGTATTATATATTTTAATAAATATATTCTGTGCATTATACATATTTAGTAGACAATACATGAGCATTAACTGTTGGCTACACCTATAGAGATGGAGCCATTTTTTCTCGGTCACCTACTACTCTTGTGAGTAGCTATAAGATTCATTTCACATATAACTTACAAATACTTAACTCCAACTCCTTTAGCTGTTAATTCATTCTTTTTCTTAAGAAAGGGTTTATTATTTTATTTTAGAGGATGGGGGAAAGTAAATTGTTAGCTTATATTTATATAAATGTATTGAAAACATGCAAATCTTTTACATAAAATGTTAATATCCATAACTGTGTGATTGGCTAATATAATTAAATAGATATTACTAACACACTAAGTATTGGGAAATACCAAAATATCTCTAGTTCTGTGGTGCCACATATGTAATTTAATTCTCTTAGTCATGTAATCAAGAACATTAATAAGAGGTGGTTTTAGGTTATCACTCCAGGAGAAAATAATAGTGTCACATAAAGAGGAGCATGATCACTGAGTCGTACAAAGTACAGCTTATGTTTTTCTGCTAGTTTACAAGCAAGAGCTGATTCTTTTCTCCCAAAAAAGGCACAACAGTCTTTCAACTACTCTTACTAATCCAAAGAAGTGAAGAAAGAATCCATTCTAACCAGTCACAGCAAGAATTTTATAGAACATAACCTGAAAAGTGGTCACCCTCCTTGAGTTCTTATATTACACAGAAAGGTACAGGAGAAAAAAAAAAAAAGTAGTCCTACATCACTAGTACAGAGTAGCAGTTAAGAGTACTGGCATAATTATTTCATGCAAATGAGTGTAGTCAGGAAACTAGATGTGGAGGCAGAGAAATACTGGGATTTATTGAATTATAAGTGTGAAAGCACAGGAAAATCCAAAAAAGACCAGGTTGTAAATCATTAATATTTCCATAACTAAACTTGCCTTGAAATTCCAACAAATATCTATATTCAAAGAACCCTATAGCTGACAATCTGTTATATATCCTCTGTCTCTTTGTGTTTGCTTATTAACTACTTAGAAAATTTATATTGCGTATTGTATGGAATGATCTGCAATTCTGTGTCAGATGGTAACTGGCATATTAATGTAAATAAAATATACTTCAATTAAAAAAAACTCAAGAGCCTTTGGTGTACTTGCTGATAAGGGTCTTAATGTGCTGGCCACCAGCAGACAATGCATTGAGAGAAGGAAAGTTGCTGAAGTGATCAGAACGGAAACCCTGAGAGAAGGCTTTGCTGTCAAGGCCGGCCAAATAGCACATCTAAGACTGCATCAAGCTTTAGAGTCCTGCAGCCTGTGACATTTCTCCGATCTATTTTCCAGGCTTTACTTTTGTGTCCAACCTTACTATCTATAAAAGGATTCAGTGGTATGACACTATCTCTCTGCAGATTACTATTTTCTTTCCTTGGTCCTGCAGTGGTCAGTTACCTAATCAGAATATTTGATAGATAATTTCATGCTAAATTTCAAAATATCTCATCCGACAACACCTGATCATTTTTGTTGGGGAGTTGTGTTTTGCTAGGGAAAATGTCCTGATAATCTTTTTTTTTTTTTTTTTTCAGTTTTTGGCCATGCTTGAAAATCCTTTGAGAATCTCCTGATATCAAGCTGCAGCCATCCATGGCTCAATCAATTACATCAGAATTAAATATCCATCGGTGATTCTTGGGAGTTTAACATAAAGAAACTATGTGAAGAATAGTTTCAAAGCATTTTCTCACCTATTTTTCTATACTAAGTCATCTATACACACACAAATATGTATCGCAAGTCTACTACTAAAGACTGAATAGACAAGTATATCCAAAAATCAGCAAAGCAATGATAGTTCTTGCTCTCCTCTTTCTTGCAGTCAGTCTAGTAGAGATGACATATTTTTTACAAGCAAACAAAATAATAATGAAATGATAAGTAAATAAACAGACCTCAGACAAAGAATGGTGCGTGTGTGTGTGTGTATGCACGCGCTCAGTGGTCTCCAACTCCTTACAACTCCGTGGACTGTAGCCCACCAGGCTCCTCTGTCCATGGGATTTCCCAGGCAAGAATATTGGAGCAACTTGCCACTTCCTTCTTCAGGGGATCTTCCCCATCCAGGGATCAAACCTGTATCTCCTGCATTGCAAGCAGATTCTTTACCACTGATTCAGTTGGGATTCCCAGGTGGTGTAAAATGAGTTTGCAAAAAAAATCAGGGACTGAGTTATACACATTTGTGAATGTCTTGTAATATCGCCTGAATTTTACTTAAATTTGGGATATCTGTTGAATAGGGTCACGTTCCTGACCTAACTCATACTTTCAAAAGTTTACTCATGTTATTTTGAGGATTTTAGAGTGAGATACCCAACAGAAGAACAGGAAGCTCCCACAATACTAAAGGCAAAAGATAACAACAGTTTGCATTCAAGTTTTTTTAGCAAGAAAAGTGATAAATGAAGATATTCCAGATATAATTTGGGAAGAAGATTGTCTAGTTTGGCTAGTAGCTGTGATGTGAATACTAATAGAAACAGAAGAGATAAGGAAGGGGCAATGTTTCTGGAGAAATGGCAACCCACTCCAGTCTTCTTGCCTGGAAAATTGCATGGACAGAGGGGCCTGGCATGCTGCAGACCATGGGGTCACAGAGTCGGACAGGACTGAGCTACTGTACTGAGCTGACCCTTAGAATCATTTACCTAATTTTCCTAGTGCTTTTATTCTCCAGTACCTGTCATATTAGTATTTGGAGTAGTATGATGACAAATGATTTTTTTTTCTTGAATGCGTGTTTCTAAGATATTAACAAATATAATAAATAAATGCCTCTGAGTCTTTTGTCCTTAGATGGATTCTTCATTCTTTGCCTATACTGCTTTGTAAAACAGGTGTCTGGCTGCTGGAAGAGCATGTTATCCTGGTCTTCTGTCAATGTCTTCCACTGCAGTTGGACCAGGGGAGACAGGAGAGAAAGCAAAGGAAGAAACTAGCACATCTTTCCCCTTGTTCTCCACCCCAGACCTTGTCTCTCTCATCTGCAGCATCTGCTCCCTGGATTCAACTCCTGCTTGACAGGCTGCTCTGGTTCCAGATTCTACACTCATTTGGCTGATTATTTTCATCCGGCCAGCCCAGGGGTTCTAGAGATCACCTGTTTTTCTTTTTTTCCTGCTCTGTTGAAATCACAAGCCCTCATTTGGCTTCTAAGTGCTGTATTGTGTGTGTGCGTGCTCAGTCATTCTGTTGTGTCCAACTCTTTGTGACCCCATGGACTGCAGCCCGCCAGGTTCTTCTGTCTATGGTATTTTCCAGGCAAGAATATTGGAGTAGGTTTCCATGTCCTTTTCCAGGGAATCTTCCTCACCCAGAGATAGAACACAAGTCTCCCGCATTTTCTGCATTGGCAAGCAGATGCTTTACCATTGAGCCACTTGGGAAGCCCAAGTGCTCCATTACCTCTGATAAAATAATTTGCATTATATCTACTTTGTTTCAGAAAATATAGTAGTTTCTATCATCCTACTTATATCTTGTCTACTCATTCATCAATCTATTCAAAACTGAGGGAATTTGTCACCAATAGACGTCCCTTGCAAGAGTGTTGAAGGAAGTTCTTCAGAGAGAAGTAAAATGATATCGTCAGAAACTCAAACCTACATAAAGAATATCAAGAAAGGGAAAAAAATAGGTAAAATGAAATATTATATTTTATTATCTTAATTGATCTATAGATAAATAAGTGAAATGAAAAACAGTCATATTATGAGGGACAGGAGGAATGAAATGGAAATATTTTGTTACCTGCACTACTCATGAAGTGATATTGTGCTATCAATACTTAAAAGTTGACTTAACTTAGTTCTACATGTATTTTGCAAAATCTAGAATAGTTACTTAAAAAATTGGAAGAAGTATAGTTGACGTGGTAAGAGAGGAAAGACTATGGAATCAAACAAAATACCCAAATAGTACCAGAAAAAGTAAGAAAGCTGGAACATATTTTAAAAGAATCAAGGTAGTGAATTGAAAGAGTTATAAACATGGGAACATTAAATCCAATGATATCAATAAATGCTTTAAATTAGTGACCTAGATATATCAGTTAAAAGACAGAAATTGTAGAAGTGGATATAAAATCAAGACTCAATTCTATAAAATCAAGACTCAATTCTATCAAGTCTCAAGAAACAAACTTTATATGTAAAGAAACAGATAAATAAAGCTAAAGTAGTGGAGAAAGATGTGCCATGCCAACACCAAGCAAAAGAAACTAGAATAGCTATATTAATTACAGGCAAAGTTGGCTTAGAATAAAGAAAATTATTAGGGCGAATACATGGCATTACAAAATAATAAATGTATCTCAGTAAAAATCCTTGCAAACTATTTTGTAGATATAAATAAAAAAATCCTAAATTTTATGTGGAAAAATAAGAAACCCAGAGTTATCAACATAATACTGAAGATGCAAAAAATCCAGAGTATTCACACTTATCAAATTCAAGACATAATTCAAGTTTGCATTAATTAAGCCAGAATGATATGCGGAAGAAGATGGACAAATAGGTCAACGGAACATAATATAAGGCTCAGAAAGAAGCACATGAACATGGTTAAAGGATCTTTATAAAAAGAGTAAGCTCAGTTTATCTACTGGAATTTCTAGTCAGTGCATAAGAAACAGTTAAGTTAAATAATTATCATTTTTATCAGATTTTCAACTAAAATTTCACCAGATTTAAAAGATTGTGATCATATTAACTATGTTCAATGCATATCACCATCAATTAAGCTAGAAATAGATAATAATAAGAGTAATTAGAAAAAAATCATAGGTTAAAGAATTCAGACATACAGGTCATAATAATCCATTTTTTCCAAGAAGAAACCATAATATAAACTGAGAACAGCAAGAAACTTGTACAGACAGTGCACCAAAGATCACTAAGTCAACGAAATGTCAAGTGAATAAAGGTAACGTTGAAATGGAGAAAGAAATGGCGAGAATGCCGAGCTGGATGAATGAAAAGCAGGAATCAAGATTGCTAGGAGAAATATCAATAATCTCAGATATGCGGATGGCACCACCTCTATGGCAGAAAATGAAGAAGAGCTAAAGGGCTTCTTGATGAAAGTAAAAGAGGAGAGTGAAAAAGTTGGCTTAAAACTCAACATTCAGAAAACTAAGATTATAGCATCTGGTCCCATCACTTCATGGCAAATAGACGGGGAAACAATGGAAACAGTAAGAGATCTATTTTTGGGGGGAGGGAGGTGGCTCCAAAATCACTGCAGATGGTGACTACAGCCAAGAAATTAAAAGACGCTTGCTCCTTAAAAGAAAAGCTACGGCCAACCTAGGCAGCATATTAAAAAGCAGAGACATTACTTTACCAACAAAGGTCTGTCTAGTCAAAGCTATAGTTTTTCCAGTAGTCATGTATGGATGTGAGAGTTGGACTATAAAGAAAGCTGAGCACCGAAGAATTGATGCTCTTGAACTGTGGTGTTGGAGAAGACACTTGAGAGTCCCTTGGACTGCAAGGAGATCCAACCAGTCCTTCCTAAAGGAAATCAGTCTTGAATATTCATTGGGAGGACTGATGCTGAAGCTGAAACTCCAATCCTTTGGTCACCTGATGCAAAGAACTGACTCATTGGAAAAGACCCTGATGCTGGGAAAGGTTGAAGGCAGGAGAAGGGGACCACAGAGGATGAGATGCTTGGATGGCATCACCAATGTGATGGACATGGTTTGAGTAGGCTCCAGGAGTTGGTGATAGACAGGAATGTCTGGCATGCTGTTGTCCATGTGGTCACGAAGAGTCAGACACAACTGAGTGGCTGAACTGAACTGAACAGTATTCTTGCCTGAAGAATCCCATAGACACAGGAGCCTGGAGGGCTACTGTCCATCGCATGCAAGAGTCAGACATGACTGAGCAACTAAACAAAAACAAACAGGTGTAAAGGTGACCTATACATGTGTTATCATTACATGCCCTCGAGAATGATTAAAGGGAAAATGCATTCACTATGCCTAGACCTGGCAAGGCTGTAGAACAATGATGCTCCCTCCACTGCTGGTGCAAATGCATACCGGCACAACCTCCAATAGAAACATAACCAAGTGTATTATTTTGCCTCAGCAATGAAATTAAAAGACACTTACTCCTTGGAAGGAAAGTTGTGACCAACCTAAACAGCGTATTAAAAAGCAGAGACATTACTTTGCCAACAAAGGTCCATCTAGTCAAGGCTATGGTTTTTCCAGGGGTCATGTATGGATGTGAGAGTTGGACTATAAAGAAAGCTGAGCGCTGAAGAATTGATGCTTTTGAACTGTGGTGTTGGAGAAGACTCTTGAGAGTCTCTTGGACTGCAAGGAGATCCAACCAGTCCATCCTGATGGAGATCAGTCCAGGGTGTTCATTGGAAGGACTGATGCTGAAGCTGAACCTCCTATACTTCGGCCACCTCATGCTAAGAGTTGACTCACTGGAAAAGACCCTGATGCTGGGAGGGATTGGGGGCAGGAGGAGAAGGGGACAGCAGAGGATGAGATGACTGGATGGCATCACCAACTCAATGGACATGGGTTTGGGTGGACTCTGGGAGTTGGTGGTGGACAGGGAGGTCTGGCATGCTGCGGTTCGTGGAGTCGCAAAGAGTCGGACACAACTGAGTGACTGAACTGAATTGAACTGACTGTAGAAAAATAAATCTGACTATTCAGTAGCACCTTTATAAGAAAAATATTTGAAACCTTGCTTCCCAAACTAGACTTTTTTATAACACCTATATTGTGGTACAAGACAGGCTTTCTGAAGGTTGATTTTTCTCCACATAAAATAAAATTTTTGAGACTTTGATTTCTTTTGAAATCTTTAGTAGTCGAGGAGAAAGAGGAGGAGTCAAACAGATATACCAGGCAGTATATAAAAATAATCTATATTTTAGTATCTGACAAGAGGTGAAGTTATAAATAAATACGTTCCTCTGGTGCAAATCTTTCCATGAGGCTCTATACGCCCCATCCAGCTAGCAGACATGCCTGTGTATCGGTCTACCTATGTCTCTCTCCTTCATCCCCTAAATATATATCACCGTTTGTTTAAGAGTAGTTCCTACTAAAGTTCAGTTTTGTCAGGTTTCATATTTTGTGTATGTATATATATATATACTTTTTCCTTTTTCTTTCCTCTTCTGCCAAACAATCCAATAGGGAAAAAGATGACTGATTGGAATAATGTTATTGGACATTCACTGAGCCAAATGCAAAGCTAGACACACAGCCTAGATTGGCTCAGCTAATTCTCACCATGACTCTATGAATTATGCTCATTTTACATACGAGTATCACAAAGGCAGTCAGTGTTAGACCTGCCTTGCAGTCTGCATCCAGAGTCTGAGATACCAGAGGAGAAGCTGTTAGGATGGCCCTGAAGGGGAAATCTCTCATCTCTCAACTCCCTCTTTCCACCTCCATGCACACAGCCATGCTTGTTTCTAGCCACTTCTGCACTCTCAGAAGATGCTGTAAGGAAACTTCCAAGTGTATCAACATAGATGAGTGTGTATGAGTGTCTCTAGGTGCGTACATGACTTCCTTCCTTCCACCAGGAATACATCTCCAACTTTTTGCATTTTCATTTCTTCCTTTTGAACATTTATTTCACCAAGATTTATGTTTCACAGTGGAATCTCATAATTCTTCTTTGCATTTGTGCAGAGAAAGGATGGTGTTACGAACTGACAAGTACCAAGAACACTGTTGAAGCAAATCTCTAGAGGGGGCAGCCTTAGTGGCAGAGGCTCCTCCTTTTGTGAGTGCCAGCCACCAAAACTAGAGGGTCAACTCAAAACCCTCAGAAAGGGCCACCTTGTCTTCATGGCCTTCCCTAAAGGCAGTCTGCCCACTGCTACCTCAGACAGATGCTCAGCTACTGGGAGGGAAAGGGGAGCCTGGGCTTATCACAGCTGATTTCTCTGGGATAAGCATGCCTAAATCCCAGGGCACACCCCTCAGATGACTGTCCCCTCCATGACTCATGCCCCATTCTACTTTGTATTCTTTATCCTCGTTTCTTCCCACACTCTGGAGTGCTTTCCTTTAAAATCATCTCTTCCCTGATAATCTGCAAACTCACCTCTAACATTTTGGGATTTGTAAACAGTTGTTCCACCCTTACCTTAACTGAAATGGGACTCTTCTCTGAAGACAGATTTCCCCATAATCTTTTGAGCTGAAAGTTCTTGCTTTCACTATGCACTGGGTCAGTCTTGTTCTTGGCCACTTTCTTATAATAACAGTACCATCCATACTTCAGGCATACTTCACAGACCTAATGAACGTCTCCTTCATTCATCAGAGCTTTGGCACTGTAATGAATGAAGATGATGAAGGAGCATCCTCTGAACCCTTGCAAACCTTTTTCTTTGAATTTCACCTGACATCAGTGTTACAATATGTGGTTTAATTTTCTGTGCAAAAAACACTTCCATTCCAGTACTTTCAGACTTTCTAATTTTTCTACTTTGACTACCATTTCTTGTAAATAGCCTGTTGCACAGGCTATTTGCTGGATTGTTTGAACCACTGAGATGCTCTCCACTTCATCCTTCATTAGACTGATTTTCCTGGTTGCATCTCTGTTATCGCATTTCATGTTTTCTAGTTCCCCACTTGCTATTTTACCTTTCCCTCATTTCTTTCGATGATTTGAACAATTATTTTGGTTCCATTCACCTCAAATTTCTCCACTACAGACTGGAGCTAAACAGTATCTCTATCTTATCTATGAATAAGAAGAGAACCTTTAGCATATTTTTACTTTTTTCCCTGATCAAGATTTCTATTTTAAGAACTCCTGGATTCTGTATTCAAATTTTTTAAATTATGGCAAGAATTATTTAGACAAATACTTAAGATTTGCTGATATATTTTGACTTACAATTTCTTTTAGCCTAGATTTCCTTAAAACTATTTATTACTAAATAATTATTTCAGAGATATCCTCTAGTTGATAAAGATTTCTGAGACATTGAGCGCCAAAAAAATGGTTTCATTTGTCTTTCCCCACAAATTCTAGTATAGCTGAACAGAGGAATCAAATTTCAAGTTAATTGTCCCCCAGTATATTTAAGATATAGTATTGCCACCCCACATTCAATGTATGTGTTGAAAATTTCATTATTCATCTAACTCATTCACTTGTAAATAACCGAGCTCTCTTCCTTCTGCTTCTCATCCTCTTACTATGTTTTCTCATTTTTCACTTGTTATATTAAGGCTTTAAGTTTTAAAGTATGTTTTCCCCTAGTTTATAACAGTAACCTTTGTGGGAATTAAATCATGTCCAGTGTATCTAAACACATTTGTTTTAAATGTTTAAATGCTTAAGGATTGCTCCTGCACAGTCCAGTGCTAATGAATTATTCTGTTGGTTAAGGTTGATGGCTCATTCATGTTACTGCTTTCCTTCAAGTAATTAGTAAGGTTTGATTTTTCTACTTTTCCTTTAATTTGATAATCTGTGTTCATTTGTCTTTGTGTACAGATGTGATTGATTACAGAACCTTGTTTCTTGTAATTGAGCGGGCTGATTGGGGACGGCCATGTTGCCTAGTGGGCTGAGTTGGCACCTTGATCCGCTTCTTGGGTTCCTTGTGTCCTCGAGGTGCTACTGTCTTCCTAGGAAACCTCTTGCCTTTATAATGGCTTCTGATTGCTTTGTTTCTTGTGCAGATACACCTGCTAATGTCTGCTTCTTCAAGCAGTGTTGGGGGTGGAGAAGGAGAATCCAGCTGCTTCTCTACGTTCTGCCTGATTAGTGACACTAATGTTTGCCCCTTGGTTTCCCATTCCGGTTCATCTACCTCCACAACTTTCCTCTGTGTGTTTCACATTACTATGGGTTTGATCAGATAAGCAGAACTACCATGAATGAGAACCCACCTACCAGTGCAGGAGATGTAAGAGACATGGGTTCAATCCTGGGGTCAGAAGATCCCCTGGAGAAGAGGGCATGGCAACCCACTCCAGTATTCTTGCCTGGAGAATCCCATGGATGTAGGAGCCTGGTGAGCTACAGTGCATAGAGTCTCAAAGAGTCAGACATGACCGAAGTGACTTAGCACGCACATATGCACCATGAATGACATGATATAGGTCATTGACTGTGGTGATCAGTCCTTACACAGTCCTTTCTAGGAGCTCACAAAGTCTTTGGAAAGCATCTAGCTATGATGATGAGCCTGGGGGCAGTGTCATGAATCCAGAAAAAGACCTGGAAATGCAGCTGACATATACATAAAAACAAATGTAAACCCATGAGGACAAACTAAAACCCTCAAGAGCAAATGAGAACCTGTGCCAATCTTACTGCCTCTCATCTTGACTGTGAAATGACCTACAGAAGATTCTGATGACCTTCCCAAGGGTATCTGGCCCAGGGTGGGGAGGACCTGAAGGAAGACACCTGGCTGAGCTCCTGGGCCAGAAGAGCAGAGAGGATGTCTGTGAAGGACAGTGCCTCCACCTCCCATGGCGGTCTTGACACATAAGGACTTAACGATCTGAAGGCAAGATGGGGGCAAAAAGGCCAGAAGGTCTGCAAGATCTGAAGGCACACCTTTGATCTTGCCTTCAATATCCTGCATACCTTTCTCTAACCCAGTGCATCTCAAAGCTAAGTTGACACAGTCCAGTGCCACCAGTCAACCTCTTATCTTGCCACTTATATTTATCTTGGCATCTATGTCTCTTTTGGAGAAGGGCATGGCAGCCCACTCCAGTATTCTTGCCTGGAGAATCCCAAGGACAGAGGAACCTAGCGGGTTATAGTCCATGGGGTGACACAGAGTCGGACATGACTGAAGAGACTTAGCTTGCATGCATGTCTCTTTTAACCATCCTTAATCTTAAAATAAACATTTCATTTCACCTGTAATGTTTCTGCTTTTTCTCATATACTGAGAACATTCTAATTGCTCCCCAAGAGGATACACAATTACATTATCCACATTTGGGTGAGGTTCACTCCTCTTTTAGCTGAGTCATTGCCCCCCTTAATATACTTCAACCTAAATACTAAAATATAAGAACATCTACTAACACTTCTCGGTGAGATGACATAAAAAAATGGAAGAAGGGGCAAAATTGGTTAATTGTACAGTAGTATGTAAATACCAAAATGAGAGAAATACTTGTAACTATCACAATCCTCTTTTCCGCAGTTGATCTTATGGTCATTACTTTTACAACTTTACTGCTTCATTGTTGTTGTTGTTGTTGTTCAGTCACTAGGTTGCGTCCGACTCTTTGAGACCCTGAGGGCTGTACCACGCCAGGCTCTTCCGTCCTCCACTATCTCCCGAAGTTTGCTCAAATTCATGTCCATTGAGCTGGTGATGCTATCTAACCATCTTATTCTCTGCTGTCCCCTTTTCATTTTGCCTTCAATCTTTCCCAGCATCATGGGATCAGAGTCTTGTCATAGAGAAGGGCTTGCATAACTCAAGGAAACTATGAGCCATGCTATGCAGGGCCACCCAAGACAGTTGGGTCATAGTGAAGAGCTCTCACAAATGTGGTCCACTGCAGAAGGACTAGTGCATGGAGAAGCCCATGGACAGTATGAAAAGGCAAAAATACATGATGCCAGAGGATGACCTCCTTTATTATCTACACCTTATTTTCTTCCCCATTTTTAGGCATCTTGGTGTAGTTCTGTGTCTGATGGGGTGATCCCAAATCATCTTGCTTTCTGAAGGTTCTGAGCTATTAGCAGTCCAGTCCTGGCTCATATATATTTCTGTAGTTTCCCATTGATTGTCATCTAGGACATGGGGCTATCCCAAAGAATAGTTTATATTCTAGACATATGCCTCCCTCCTTTCACTATGGAGTAGCAGCCCCACTTTTTGTTGATAAGATAGTGTTGATTCCTTCAGCCAAAACAGTAATCCCTTTTTGAACAGGAGACCAAGCTTGCCAAATGTTAGTTTCATCTTCCATTTTTAAGTAAAATAAGCTTTTTATCTTTGAATTCTCTTACACTTGTGGAAAAGTTGTATAGATCATATAGAGAGTTTATACCACTCAGTTTTCTCTATATTAGCAGCCTGCATTAATGTGGTGTATTTGTCCCAATATCAATCTGTTATTATCAACGTGTTAAAATGTCCTTAGTGTTTTCCCTCATGTTCTTTTTCTGTCCTAGGACCCAATCCAGGATACTACATTGCATTGATTTTCATGTCTCCCAAGCCCCTCTTGACTACAGTGTTTTCTCAAAGTCTTTGTTCCAATGACATTGAGGAGTCATTTAAAGATATTTAAGAGGACTGGTCAGGTGTTTTGTAGAATGTTCCTCAAAATGCATTTGTCCGATGCTTTTATCATGATTAGACCTAAGGTATATGTTTTTGTGACAAAGACAATTTTGTCTTTCCTTTCTTTCCATTTTAATGTAAGTAGTACTATGCTGTGTCCCCTGCAGCGCTGTTCCCCCGTTGGGATTAAGACCTCTAGATGCCAGATGTTGTCCTTTGAATATACTATTCTGAGAAGTTTATAGTTGCCTGCATTAACATAATGCCAATGTCACCCTAAGGAATCAACTCTCTTCAACTTGTGATAAAAATTTAAACATAAAAATTTTCCTTCTCTACAGAGTCTGCATAATTTGATCTGCCGAATCAATCACCAAAAATGTGATCCAAAATGAAATTTGTGCTCAGTTTGTATTTTAAAGAGCAATTTTGTGAGAGCAATACTATGGCCTATCTTTAAAAGCAATGTGAATGAGGCCATATTTTCAAGATTTGAGTTCATTTGAAAAATTTTTTGACATTAAATTTGGTTTGAAGATGTTAATTATCTTGATCTTGATTCCTTATTTCATTTAGAAAAGGGAGAAAACTAGAGCTACTCAAAGGTAAATTCATTCAATAAGCACATTATTTTGGTTTAATTATGTCATCCCACAAACTTACCTTGAAATGAAAAGCTTCAGGACCTCAAGCTGTGACATTATTTGGAAATAGGCTCCTTGCATAGGTAATATAGTTACTAAGAGGCCTTTACTGCAGGCCCCAATCCAATATGGTGTCCTTATAAAATAAAAAAGAAAGTTTGGGACAAAGAGATAGAGAGGCACAGAGGGAAAAATGATATGAAGACATATAGGGAGAAGATGAACATGTGACTGGAGTGATGTATTAGGCTGGCCACAAAGTTCATTTAGATTTTTCAGCTGTTACAGAAAAACATGAATAAATTTTGTGGCCAACCCAATATCTACAACCCAGGGAATGTCAAGGAATATTTGCAAACACCAAATGCTGGAAGAGGCAAGGAAGCTCCTCACCTGGAAACTTCAAAGAAAGCATGACCCTCTACTGACACCTTGATTTCAGATGTCTAGGCTCCAGAACTATGAGAAAATAAATGTCTATTGTTTTAGCTACCAACTGTACCTTACTTTGTTACATCAGCTCTACCAAACTAATGTACATATATAAGCAGAAAACAAAAATGAATCACATATATGTGTATATATTTATATTTCTAATATTGCAATATTTATATATATATGTATAACTTCTAACACTTCTTGCTAATCATGATTTTAAAGACCATTGAGATTGAAATGGTAATTCACAATTCAAAACAAATCCAAAGCAGTCCTTTGGCAGTCAGTTACAGAAATCTGTTGTAAAGATGACAATTAAAGATTCCCACTTGGTTTTAAATATCTTTGTATTAATATGTTCAGTAATTTGAATATTTATATGTGAAAAAACTAAAACTACAGTATAGACATCCTTTAAAATATGAGTGATGCAAATTATTTTATATAAAAAATATTTGAAGCAGATAAACAGTGATACATTTCCAGAAATGCATGGCTTGAATATTCCACAAAAATATTCATTTCAATTCTGAAAAACTTCATATAACTAGCCAAATCAGCTAACAATGAAAAAAAAATATTCTGCAAATTTTAGAATTTCACAAGAATGGTCTGGAAAGTAGAGTTTTCCAAGAACAACATTCTATCTATTTTTATGCACGAGAAATATGTGAAATTCAAATGCAGCTGGAAAGAATAAAAAGAAATCAGCATTTTATAGATTATGAAAGGATTTTATACAATAATTCCCTTGGCTGTTTTTTCATTTGTTAATTAAATAAACATGATTTCACAACTTTTTTCATCAATCGCTCTGCTAGGAGCTAGGAGTACAATGTGAAAACAAAGCAACAACTACAAAAATTAAAAAAAAAAAAAAACACTGTACAATTGCTTAAGCAAGCTTCAGACTTCATAATTATGTTGGGTAGTCAAGAATGATCTGTGAAACCCTTGAGATATACACTAGTTTACCTGGAATGAGTCAAGGACTGTCAATCTGGCATTAAATAATTTTATTTTCTTTCACGAGGGAAAAAAAGTCTTAGTTATGGGTAAAACAAACCAATAAAGCCACAGCACATTAAGTTCATTGTTCATCAAAATAATTAATACTCACTAAGTGACTAATTTAGCAAGCTTATTTCAAGGCCAAACATGTAATCAGTAGTTAACCTTAACATTATGGACTCAGTATGAAATGAAGTTCATCAGTTGATTAGTCTTCAATGTTCACTACTGAGTTGCTATTTTTTAATAGTGTTTAAATGAAGAAATTGAAGTAGTAGGGATTAAGTAAATTTCCCAAACTCATACGTTATTTAAATGAAGATCCGAATTTGCTTCCAGATCTCCTCTCTATCACCTGCCAAAAGATTACCATGTTAATAAAATAATACCATAGTCAATAGGTGCCCTGGAGAAGGAAATGGCACCCACTCCAGTATTCGTGCCTGGGGAATCCCTTGGACAGAGGGGCCTGGCGGGCTGCAGTCCATGGGGTCACAGAGTTGGACACAGCAGCAACTGAACAACAGGAGCAAAGAGCTTCGTTTTTATTACTCATGGGCAGGTTTGTGAACAAAAATGATGTTTCAGAGCTGTACTTATCGGTTTTGTTTCATTTTTCTTGCCATTTATTATTGCCCAGGTTTACTATGCCATTACTCTGGTTTAGTTTCATAGATATTGTTTAGTTTTAGATAACATTTTTCCATTATCTGTTTGTAAATGATCATATCCTAATTTCAATTTTCTCTGACACTTTCAGCTGTTTACTTTCATTTCTGGGTTAAATTTGTTGTGCTTATTGTCTATGTTACATATTATTAGTTTTCTGTGTACCAACAAATGTGAAGGAGAAATTTTGCATTTGTATTTGAAGATAACTTTGAAGATGCTATTTATCCTCTGGTTGTTTTATGATTACATTTCCCATATCACCTAAATTCCCACAGTTCTGAGTAAGCTCCAAATTGATAGCTTGGAGGCTACATATACCACAGGGCTGATGGAAATATGTCCCAAAGACAGTGGGTTCGTGGTCTGGTTCCCAGCTGGGGGCAATCTCTGCACTTTCCACAATTCCATCTTTTTCAAGGTGGGAACTCCACTGTCGTCCATTGCTTCTATCAATGGTCCTGGGGTAATTTTGTGGTTCTTCTCTCCTTACTTGTCCTTAGAGCTACTGTGGTTAATGAAGAACATTATCTTGCTTTTGACACGTCTAGATAGAATTATATATATATGACATGTGTGTGTATGTGTGTGTATCATGACTGACTCTTTGCGACCACATGGACTATAGTCCCTCAGTCTCCTCTGCCCATGAAATTCTCCAGGCAAGAATACCGGAGTGCATTGCCATTTCCTTCTCCAGGGGATCTTTCTGACCCAGAGATGGAATCTGTGTCTCCTGCATGGCAAGCATATTCCTTACCATCTGAGCCACCAGGGAAACCCCATAATATAGATAGTGTTTGTTAAATATGTATATATCTGAAGTTACATGTTGGTAATGTTTTCATACATTTTTATCATTTATTTGTCACAAAAAAAATAATTCTTTTTAGATGAAAAAAAATAAGATCTTGAGACACTAAATAAATTCCCCAGTAACACACTTTGAATAAGAGGCAATGCTAGAATTCTGTGCTTCTCCTTCATGACTTTCTTGGTTTGGCTCAAATTTTAAGGTAATTAAATGGGAAGAAGGATTATTTAATTATTAGCATATTGTTTTTCATTGTTCAGTCACTAAGTCGTGTCCAACTCTTTGTGACTCCAAAGACTGCAGGACTCCAGGCTTTCCTGTCCTTCGCTATCTCCCAAAGTTTTCACAAACTCATGTCCATTGAGTCGGTGATGCCATCCAACCATCTCATCCTCTCTGCCCTCTTCTCCTCATGCCCTCAATCTTTCCCAGCATCAGGGGTCTTTTCCAATGAGTCAGCACGTTAGCATATTAAAGTGTAACCAAAATGTAATTATTACTTGTAGAATAAATACATCATAAGTCAACTATCAGTGATAAAAATCTCATGACAAGTATTCCTCTGTGGCAGTAAATTGATTAGCCTGAGACAGAGACCCTGATGATCTTCCATATGACTGAACAATGCAATCTATTAGCAAGAAAATAAACCAGGAAGAATGTCCACCAGCACTTCACAGCCCCAAAACTCTATACTTTACATTCAGCTACTTCTTTGCAGTTTTCTAAAAATTGTTTCACAGTAATTTTCCAAATGTAGGACAGTGAAAGAAAAAAAAGTGTATATATATGTATGTATGTATTTGACTTCTCAAAGATGTCATGAGACCAAAAAAAAAAAAAAAGTCATAAAGCAATTGCCCAGACACCAAACTAGATATGCAGGGTCACAGCTACTCAAATCAGAACAAATCTTCTCTTCTTTTGGCTGATAATACAACAAGGTCTCCCAAGAAAAATTGCAGACACTTTTGTTTATGGCTATTCCTGGACAGAAAGCAAGTTTTCTAAGAATAATGATTTTATTGAAAATTTGATAGGTATCTATTACAAAAATTTCAAGGAAGAGACTAATTGAGAAAGGAATTCTTATACATGTAAGCACACATATATATGCATTAAATTCAACCACGTGAATTAACCTTAGTTATTATGTGATGGAGATATTTACGTAAATTATTCTATGGATGAAAATATAAATATGAGGACATGAATGGATGAATGTCTGGGTAGATATAGAGATAGAAGAGGAAGGAGAGAGAGAATACATGCACTTTTTTAACATGTAGGAATATATGAATAAATGCAAAATAGCATTATATAATGCTATTTTTAATAAAGATCTTAAAATTACTTAAATATAAAATACAGATATTAAAACTAACAGGAATTTTTGAAGTTCAGGTAAATGCCTCTTCACCAAAGGACACACCATGTCATTTCAGTTAAAGATACTTGTTTCCACATTCTAAATCTGAAATCAGAATGACTCTTACAGTGAAATAAGTTTTAATATTATGCATAGTTTTTCTGGGGCTTCCCAGGTGACTCAGTGGTGAGGAATCCACCTGCCAATACAGGAGGCACTGGAGACAGGGATTTGACCCTGGGTCAGGAAGGTACCATGGAGAGAGAAATGGCAATTCACTCCAATATTCTTTCCTGGAAAATCTCATGGCTAGAGGAACCTGGAGGTTATAGTCCACGGGGTCACATAGAGTTGGACATGATTGAGTGACTGAGCATGCATGCATAGTGTATTTGTATCATTTATTTTTCTTCATTAGGGCTGCATAAAACCATGGTACACCTTACAATTAACTGTTGAAGACTCTTGAGAGTCCCTTGGACTGCAAGGAGATCCAACCAGTCCATCCTAAAGGAGATCAGTCCTGGGTGTTCATTGGAAGGACTGATAATGAAGCTGAAACTCCAGCACTTTAGCCACCTCATGAGAAGAATTGACTCATTGGAAAAGACCCTGATGCTGGGAGGGATTGGGGGCAGGAGGAGAAGGGGACGACAGAGGATGAGATGGCTGGATGGCATCACCGACTCGATGGGCATGAGTTTGAGTAAACTCCAGGAGTTGGTGATGGACAGGGAGGCCTGGTGTGCTGCGATTCATGGGGTCGCAAAGAGTCGGACACGACTGAGCGACTGAACTGACTGACTGACTGAATGTTAATGAAAAAATTAACACTAGTATATAACACTGGTCATTGCTATAACACTGGTCACAGCAAACACACACTTTCAACAACAGAAGAGATGACTCTACACACGGACATCACCAGATAGTCGATAGCAAAACCAGATTGATACTATTCTTTGCAGCTGAAAATGGAGAAGCTCTATACAGTCAGGAAAAAAAAAAAAAACCAGGAGCTAACGGTGGCTCAGATCATGAACTCCTTATTGCAAAATTCAGACTTCAGTTGAAGAAAGTAGGGAAAACCACTAGACCATTCAGGTATTACCTAAGTCAAATCCCTGACAATTATACAATGGAAGTGACAAATAGATTCAAAGGATTAGATCTGCTAGATAGAGCACCTGGAGAACTATGGACGGAGGCTTGTGACATTGTACAGGAGGCAGGGATCAAGACCATCCCCAAGAAAAAGAAATGCAAAAATGCAGAATCGCTGTCTGACAAGGCTTTACAAATAGCTAAGAAGAGAAGCTAATCACAAAGGAGAAAAGGAAAGATATACCCACCTGAATTCAGAGTTCCAAAGAGTAGCAAGGAGAGACAAGAAAGCCTTCCTTAGTGATCAATGCAAAGAAATAGAGGAGAACAACAGAATGGGAAAGACTAAAGATCTCTTCAAGAAAATTAGAGACACCAAGGGAACATTTAATGCAAAGATGGGCACAATAAAGAATAGAAATGGTATGGACCTAACAGAAGCAGAAGATATTAAGAAGAGGTGGCAAGAATACACAGAAGAACTATACAAAAAAGATCTTCATGACCCAGATAGCCATGATGGTGTGATCAATCACTTAGAGCCAGACATGCTGGAATGTGAAGTCAAGTGGGCCTTAGAAAGCAACACTATGAACAAAGCTAGTGGAGGTGATGGAATTCCAGTTGAGCTACTTTGAATCCTAAAAGATGATGCTGTGAAAATGCTGCACTGGGTTTGTCAGCAAAGTTGAAAAACTCAGTAGTGTTAACAAGATTGGAAAAGGTCAGTTTTCTTTCCAGTCCCAAAGAAATGCAATACCAATGAAAGTTCAAACTACCACACAATTGCACCCATCTCACACGCTAGCAAAGTAATGCTCAAGATTCTCCTAGCCAGGCTTCAACGGTACATGAACTGAGAACTTACAGGTGTTCAAGCTGGATTTAGAAAAGGCAGAGAAACCAGAGACCTAGGTGCCAACATCCTTTGGATCATAAGATAGGCAAGAGAGTTCCAGAAAAACTTCTGCTTTATTGACTATGCCAAAGCCTCTGACTGTGTGGATCACAACAAACTATGGGAAATTCTTCAAGAGATGAGAATACCAGACCACATTACCTGACTCCTGAGAAAAGCAACAGTTTGTACCAGACATGGAACAATGGACTGGTTCCAAATTGGGAAAGAAGTATGTCAAGGATGTATATTATTACCCTGATTACTTAAATTATATGTAAAGTACATCATGTGAAATGCTGGGCTGGATGAAGCACAAGCTGGAATCAAGATTGCCAGGAGAAATATCAATAAGCTCAGATATGCAGATAACACCACCCTTATGGCAGAAAACAAAGAAGAACTAAAGAGCTTCTTGATGAAAGTGAAAGAGGAGAGTGAAAAAGTTGGCTTAAAATTCAACATTCAAAAAACTAAGATAATGGTATCTGGTCCCCTAACTTCATGGCAGATAGATGGGAAAATAATGGAAACAGTAGCAGATTTTCTATTTTTAGGCTCCAAAATCACTGCAGATGGTGACTGCAGCCATTAAATTCAAAGATGCTTGCTCCATGGAAGAAAAGCTATGACCAAGCTAGACAGCATAGTAAAAAACATATACTACTTTGCCAACAAAGGTCCATTTGCCAAAGCTATGGTTTTTCCATTAGTCACATATGTATGTGAGAGTTGGACTATAAAGAAAGCTGAGCACCGAAGAACTGATGCTTCTGAACTGTGGTGTTGGAGAAGACTCTTGAGGGTCCCTTGAACTGCAAGGAGATCCAACCAGTCCATCGTAAAGGAAATCAGTCTCGAATATTCACTGGAAGAACAGATGCTGAAGCTGAAACTCCAATATTTTGGTCAACTGTTCCAAATAACTGACTCACTGGAAAATACCCTGAAGCTCTGAAAGATTGTAGGTGGGAGGAGAAGGGGACAACAGAGGATGAGATGGTTGGATGGCATCACCAACTCGATGGACATGAGTTTGAGCAAGTTCTGGGTGTTGGTGATGGACAGGGAAGCCCGGCGAGCTGTTGTCCACAGGGTCACAAAGAGTCAGATACAACTGAGTGACTGAACTGAACTGAATGCTAATGAAATCTAGCATCGGTTATCAGGAGATGTTTCTGGAGCTAAGAAAAGATATTATTACAAAAATCATTGAGGTCACAATCTTTTCTGACTTCAATTTTAAGCGCTATTTGGTGATCATTCCCCAGTTGTGATAAATGGAGAAATGTTTGCATTTATATTTCTTTTGATGTTTCCTAATTTCAAAACTTTATATTTTTATTTGACTGTCATTACGTATAGCATTTACCTGTTATTATATAGAAATATATCTTAAAATTATTTATCTTTAGTTCTCTTCATTAGAATATTTAAATATTTTCCATCAGTTATATTCTTATTTTATTTCTAGATTCAATATTCACTGTCAAGTGTCCTCTGAAATCTTATAAAATTAAGAGGCTCTATCTTTGGACTTTATATTTGAAAAAGGCAAAAAACTCTTTGGACATATTTTCCTGAGAAATTTGTAGAAAATTCTCTACTCTTTTATAATTAAAAGTTATTTTAGAAAACTCTGAGCCATGTTCATGGTTTCCTCAATATTTGGATTCTTTCTAATCTAACCAACATCTGGCTTTTTGTTGATAGGTCTGTTTCAGAATTTTCACCTTTCTTTCCCCCACTCACCCATCCACACCCCATGATGTGACTTTTGATCTTCAGATACCATTCTTTCTTTACTTCAGGAAAGTTTTTGTCCATAATAGGTCTGACTATTTACTTGATGGGGCTTCCCTGGTGGCTCAGCAGTAAAGAACCCAACTGCCAATGCAGGAGACACAGGTTGGATCCTTGGGTCAGGAAGACACACCAAAGACGGAAATCACAACCCACTGTAGTAGTTTTGCCTTGAGAATCCCAAAGACAGAGGAGCCTGGTGGGCTACGATCCACGGGGTTGCAGAAGGTTTGGAAACGACTTAGCCACTAAACAACAACTTCTACTTGATGACTTTTTTTTTTTAATGCTCTGAAGTTTAGTATCACCATTGGTTCATTCATGATGCTCTCCACAACTATTTCATAGCCTGGCTCTCTCTGAAGATGAAATTTGATCTCCTTTGTTGTTATATCTTTGTTATATCTGTTGTCTGTTCTGGTGATGTTATGTTGTTTCTAAAGTACTTTCATTCCATCAAGATTTTACTACTCCTTTCCCTTTTAAATTGGTGCCCAGTTTTTATCTCCCAGTTTCTATCTCCTGTAATAACATTTTTAAACTTTTACATCTGAATTGTATCTTTTGTATTTTTATTTTAGAAATAAATATGCTGTTTGTCATTTCACTGAGATGATGGAGAAAGATTTCTCTCAGTTCCTTATGCCTGTCTGAGTAAAATCTCCCTCTTGGGAATATTTCATCTGCTTGTTTACCCTCCTTTTTCTCTCTTTTCATTTTCTTTAGTTTGGGTATTTTTCAGAGAAGCAATGAATAAGTGTTAGGATATTTTTGACCCATATGCAACTTTGGTTGGAACAAAGAACAATTTGGGGGTGGTCCCAGGAAGTGAAATGAAGTATTCTAGCAATTTCTTTTGTTTTCTGCTTTGCTAGCCAGAAAATCTCTTATCAAAACTATTTCCTTTAGCTTAGATCTCTTGCACTTAGTTCAGAATATTAAATTGGAATATATATTATTATTATGTCCAATGTTTACAACTCTGAATAAAACTAACTTAATCACTTTAACCTTAGTCAAAATGCAAATACTATATATCACGCTAATATTTGTCATCATTTTGAGTATGAATCAACCCCGAATGAAAAGACAACTCCCAAATCAGGATAAAGACTGGCATGACTTCTAAGATGTTGCAACATCTCCCCTAAAACAAGTGCCACTTCTTTTTACAACTCATTTTATTATGTGGTCTCATACTGTGATTTGAGATGTTAATGCAAAAAAAAAATTATAGAAAGCATAAAATCAGTTATTCAGTCATTATCATATGGTCTTATTCTACCAAATAAATGTTCTTAGAAAAACTTGTGTTAAAATGATGTCATGTTAAAAAAAAATAAAACTATCGAACGTAATTTTTCTGTTTTTGTAGTTTCTATTCTAATTTTAAGTTAGAGATAAATAATGAAACCATAAAATGCTAAAACATTGTTTGATTGACTAATCACTCTTTAAGAGAAAATTAGAACAGTTCCTCCAAATTCACACCTCATGATAACCCTAACTGATACAATCCACTAGTGTATACATTCAAAAATGTAGTAAAAAATGTAATGTTGTTTAAAAGTTAGAAATTGAAAAATTAATCCAGTAAGTATTTACGTAGAGTTTATACAGACACAAAAACTGATTAGCATATTCTCTGTTATAACTATTTATAAGGAAGCATTAAACAGTTTAAGAAAAACAGCTTGTGTGAAAACAAATATCAGTTTACACTCTGACACATTAATTACTCTTTGAAGAATAGGATTCTAAATATAATCTTTAATTTTAGGTCAGATCCTCAAGGGATACATGGCTTGCTTTGTCTAATGTTACCTGGTAACAGTGAATTAATGGTTTTCAAATATCTTATTCTGAAGATCTCCAGGAGTTATACAAGGTCAGTGAGTCAATACAGCTTCCTTTTCAATTCTACACCATTAAGAAGTAATTTAGATGTCTGGAATATTTATTGCCAATTATTTCAAAGCAGGCTGTGTTGACTGTAAAAAATTCATGTGGATGTTCATGCTGTGTGATTGTTATCAGACAGTAAGAAAGGCTGAAACCTGGAAACATTAACTCATCCATTGGAATGGTTAGGGAAAGTATAGGGACAGAGGAACCCAGAAAAGGAAGAAAGAGATGAACAAATTCTGCTCCACAGGTGAATTTTAGTATTATGATAATTTATTAAGTATAAGGGATAAACATTGCAAGGAGCTGTATTATTCATGTATTAAATGTCAGTATACCGATTTCCCCCAAATTAAATTATGACTCTAATAACAACATCTTTAACCTAGTTAATTTCTCCAATGACCTGGTGTTTCCATCAAAGGCAGGAGACGTTGTCAGTCAGTGTAAGTTGTTTACTATAGTGGTACACGATTCAACAGAGAACAGCAACAAAAGTTTCAGAAACTAACACACTTTATGAACAAATTAATTAAACTATAAAATCCATCCTATCATTTCAGGTTGAAGTGGATTACTACAAAATCAAACAGATTTGAACCTTTCTTGCGTCTGAAGAGCAATTCTAGTGAGTTGCAATGAAAAGAAGCATATTTAAATTAAGGGAAAAACTCATTTCAACCCAGGAAAAGGAATACTAATATTCTCACTTAATCTCAAGTTGTATAAATGCTCTCCCACGAAAAGACATAGAGCCCATAAAAAAGCAATTGCACATGTAACAGAGGATACAGAATTGCACCAAAACCGTCCCTGTTCTGCTCTGATACACACAATAAAATCCTTTCAGAGCAATACATGAATACAAAATTAAAACAAACAACAAAATATAGTTTATTAACACTCTTTAGTTGGCGAAGAAAAAGAATAGGCTTACTGGAAGAATGGGCTTCCCAGGTGGTACTAGTGGTAAAGAATTGCTGGCAGATGCAGGAGACACAGGAGATGTGGGTTTGATCCCTGGATGGGGAAGATCCCCTGGAGGAGGAAATGACAACCCGCTCCAGTGTTCTTGCCTGGAGAATCCCATGGACAGAGGAGCCTGGCGGGCTATGGTCCATGGGGTTGCAAACAATCAGATATGACTGAGTACAAGACACACATGCACAGGAAGAATAGACATCTTAGCATATCAGCTGAGGTGAAAATAAATGGCCATCCACTTCCTAAGTGAGTCTGGAAGCCTTTTCCACAGCCACCACCTGAGGCCAAGAGAACAGGACTCTGCCCACAAGAAGGAGAGGGCGTGTGTGTCCAGACCCGAGCGGACCACAACTTTGGATAGACCGGTGACACACCCCTCTTCTTGGAAATGAAAGAAGGTGAGGAGAAAGACTGAGGTCAACACTTCAATTTCATTAGGAATTTAAAATATATCATTGACTTCAGGAGGAGAAAAAGAGTGTCTGAGTGAGATGATGAAATGAAAATATTCAATCTATAGCCAAAGAAATGCAACCTGATTGCTTTCAGGTTCACACTCTATGTAGAATCAAGTGTGGAGCCCAGAAATGCATTCAATGAAGAAAGAATAATTTAGAACAGTTTATTTATTCATTTAGGCCGAGTGACATGTGGGATTTTAGTTCCTCGACCAGGGATCGAACTGATGCACCCACTCAGTGGAAGCACAAAGTCTTAACCACTGGACCCCCAGGGAAGTCCCCCAATGGCTTCATAAGGGCTGGTCTCTGCATGGTATTAGAAACATAAATGTAAAAGAGTAACAAAAGCATTTTTTTAAATACATATAAACTTCTCTCATTAGTATCTTCGTTTCAGTTTGCTGCCCAAATCCATTTTAAATAGATACAATTTAAAGGAAAGGACAATTAAAATTGTCCAGAGGATCACAGTAACTTTATTTGCTTAATAGGTATTTCAGAATTTTAAAATGCAGACATAAAACATAACTATGATCAGAGAAACACAATAGACTCCCTGAGATGGAGGAAGAAGTATATTCATTGGAGTCCTCTGGCTATTTGTGCAGAGTGCTTGTTGAATTGACCATTTGGGTAATTGTCTTACATTTCAAAGTGACCTAAAAATACTGCCCCCTCTCTCAAGGGACAAGGGTATGGCCTTTATGCACAGCCTTGTATATACCTAAGTTGAATAAATAGATTTAAATTGTATCATCTGACCTGGACCTTATATAATTTCCAAAAGGAAAAAAAAAAAAGACTAGGTATTTATTAGATTCCTTCTATTCTATTCTCAAAGCCTGTAATTAAAAACTGTGACCTTGAGAATCCTCTATAAATATTTATTAAATGAATAAAAAGGGAAAAAAAGACTTTGGTCAAATGCCATAACCCAAATCATACAGTGAAATGGTTTTGAATCCCATGAAGGGTTTATAATAAGAATTCATCATCGAATCACATTATTAAGTGCCCAGGTGTGCAAAGCAGTGTGTCGGGTGCTGAGGAGAGCATAATGAAATCAGTATGAAATCAGTTCAGTGCCGTCCTGAAGAGGAAAGAAAAAAAAAAGAAAATTTTAAGTAACATTTGAAGAAATAAAATTCTTGCCGTCCACCAGGCATATTCCTTTAAAAAAGTAACATGTGTGCTGTTGGGAACATAAAGACTTGCAACTTACAAACTAGATGCTTTAAAATATACACCCTTCTAGATGTGCGCCCAGGGAGAGCTTGATTTTACAACAGAGTGCTCGAGTTGAACGTAAAGTCAATTTTAGACTGTCTGTGGCAACGACTGCTGTTATTTCCTTCTTTAAAGCTCAGTCAGAATGAGTGTCGAAAGCTCTTCCTTAATTTTACTTGCATGTGCCTACTACCACCCAACCAGTTGAGAAGTGGGGCCTTGTATGTTCTCCTTTTGAATCTGGGTGTTCTGAAATCTACAGTGTAATCTAGCCCATCTGAGGATGGTTCCTAAGCTTGATAAAATAGTTTCTGTCTGACTTTCCTGGGAAGTACATGTGCATGTATGCTAAGTCACTTCAGTCATGCCCAAGCCTATGGGAACCCATGGACTGTAGCCCGTCAGACTCCTCTGTCCATGGGATTCTCCAGGCAAGAATACTGGAGTGAGCTGCCATTCCCTTCTCCAGGGGATCTTCCCAACCCACAGACTGAACCCAGGTCTCCTAAGTCTCCTGTATTGGCAGGTGAGTTCTTTACCACTAGGGCCACCTGAGAGGCCCAGGATGTACACACTTGGACCTAAGTCACTAGGCTGTGAAGAAGCAAGCAGCCAAGAAGATGCTGACGTGGAAAGATCCACAGGGAAAGAAGCCGCATCCTTCAGTCTCCAGCCATGACTGGTCTGGTTGTCCAAGCTCAACGGTGAATCACCAGCCATTTAGAAAGACGCCTATCCCCAGCAGAGCCACCCCAACCAATGTGGTATAGAGAAGAAGTAAGCCAGCTCTACTGAGCCCTGGACAGACAGAAGATTCATAAGCAAAATTAATAAACTTTCTATTTAAGAAAAAGCTACTATAGTCAACCCTCTACCCTCACTATCATTGGTTTGCTAGGCAGAAGTAGAGATCTGGCCCACCAAGCTGGTAGAGATAATGTGTGGATTTCTGTGTGGTATATGCTTATATGTGTGTTCATGGCTGTGTCTGCTTGCAAACACACACCCATACACACACACACACATACACATATACACACATATATATAGATATATATGCATGTAGTTTTTCTTTTATTAAGGGCGATGGGAGTTGTTCATTTTCACACAGAAAACAAGTAACAGTCCATACAGGACATAAAAAAAAAAAGGGAGACAAAGATTTAGAATGTGGAAATGCTTTTTCTTTTAATGTCTATTAATGATTTCAAATCCCAAAATATTTCTTTCCCTTTTTAACTCAGAGTTCATTGTTGTCTTTGAAATGTTTTATATTCCAAGAATACTATGCAGATAAAAATGAGTTTGGTTTAACATTTAAATAGCTCCTATAGAGTGGAGGTGAAATAAATATGCTCAAATTTGGGCTTGTGTGAACTGTATTTTTAGTTCTTCCATAAACTAACTATGCAAGATTGCAAATTAATTTCACCAGATCCCACTTCCTTCACTTATAAATGGGCATGTGCTATGCACTTAGTTGCTCAGTCCAACTCTTTGCGACCCCATGGGCTGTAGCCCTCTAGGCTCCTCTGTCCATGGGGATTCTCCAGCAAGAATACTGGAGTGGGTTGCCATGTCCTTCTCCAAGGGATCTTTCCAACACAAGGATCGAACCCAGGTCTCCCACATTGCAGGCAGATTCTTTGTCATCCGAGCCACCAGGAAAGCCCATAAATGGGCATAAAGAGAATGAAATAATATACCAGAGACTTAAATTTATCATATAGGATATCCCAGATTATATTAAGGAGATTATCCATTCTTCTGTATTATCTGTACGCTTTCATTAGCTAATACATTAATGATATAAATTTGAAACTAAAATTTGAATTAAGAACATATGAACCTCATAAGGGTAAGAGAGGAGAAAGCATATAACACTTTAATGTAAAAGCATAACATCCATGAACCCACATTTAATTTAATAATGAAATAGGAAGAACCAGAGGACCACCCACTGGCTACAGACAATGATCTTGCCATTTTTCCCCTATATGGGAACTTCCTCCACAGCATTTACTAAAATCTCAGATAGGCTCCTTGAGATACTTCAAATGACATCAGTACTTAGTTGAGGCAGTTTTATTCCCAGAAACCCATCCATGAACACAAAGTGATTAAAGCAAAACTTTAAATAAGCCTAGGTTTAGAAAAAAATGACATAATTTGTCTCTCTAGAAAGAGGTTCCTAATGTATGTAGTTAAAAAGCATTTCATGTGCCTTACCAAAAAATGGCTTACTATTTTTCAGGAAAAAAAAAAATAGTCACAGTGTCACTAACAAAATGCAAAACTTTAATATCTAATAAAACCAGTGTTTCTTTTTAAACCCGGGATTTTATCCTCACTTGAAAATAAATGTTGGGTCCCCATAGAGGATAATGACTAGATGAATATAATTAAAGCCAAAAAGAAAACCAAATGCATTAACTTCACATCTACATTAGTTTTTACCCCGTAGGGATTCTCACTTTTATTTCACTTTTAGTTGGCTTCTAATTTCACTTGCCTTCTTGTAAGAGCAATTAAATATTTCTATAGATGAGCAAACTCTTAAAATATTCCATCTTTAGTATCATTTAAAATGCTTGATTCCTTCTTAATATGCCAGGGCCGGCATAGCACACCCAGAGTCATAGAGAGGTCAGGTCACTACTCTGCATGAGCTTTCGTCCAGAATGTGACAGCATCCAGGGAAGGGTAGGAAAGTGTTCCCTAATCATTGCTTTTCCTCAGTGTCTCTAGTGTGGTGGCTACTGAAGACACTTAGCATCCTGGATTGGTTTATGTGATTGGGTACAAGGGATGGGGGCCGGTGTCCAGGAGAATGTGAGCAGTATCAGTGTTGAAGAGAATAAGGGTGGAGGGGAAGACTGCTATTCCCATGCATTAGCTTGGCTACTGATTTTAATGCCACTTTTTGTTAAAAAGGGGATGATTAACAGATACACACTACTACACATAAAAGAGATAAAACAACAAAGACCTACTATATAGCTCAGGGAAGTATAATCAGTATCTTGTAATAACTTCTAATGGAAAAGAATCTGAAAAAGAATATATAACAATATATACATATGTAGATAACTGAATCACTTTGCTGTACCTCTGAAACATTTTAAATCCATTACAAAAGTGAAAGTGTGAATCGCTTAGTCATGTCCAACTGTTTGCAATCTTGTGGACCATAGCCCATCAAGATCCTCTGTCCATGGACTTCTCCAGGCAAGAATACTGGAGTGGATAGCCATTCCCATCTCCAGGGGATCTTCCCAACCCAGGGATCGAACCTGGGTCTCCTGCAATGCAGGCAAACTCTTTCACCATCTGAACCACCAGGGAAGTCCCTAAATTAAAAATATTGCAAAAAAAATTAATATAAATAAATAGAATGGCTGTAGCCTCCATCTCCTGGAAGACACTAAATCAGAACACAAAAAAACAGACACAGAGAACTGATTCAATTCATTGTTGTTATATTTTTCTTTCTTCTGGTCTCTCTAATAAATGTTCATTGTAAAAGCATGAGAAAATGCATACAAACAAAAATAAAATAAAGGTAAAATAACCTGCTATCCTCCCACGCAGAGTACTTCAGTCTTTGGGGGGCATGTTTGTTTTCATGTTGTATGCAAACAGCTGGTACACAGCTGAAACAAATCTCTGGGTAGTAACACAAGCTGAGACTCTACAATAAAATATTGAATAGCCCTCAAGTTAAGACCTACCCCCAAGATAGTCAGTTCCTCTAGTCACAATTATGCAAGACCCAAGTGTATTCCTTTTCTAATGGATTGATTTAATGAGGCCACAAATAAATGTAAGTCAAATACATTCAACTTAAAAGAGAGTTTATCACGTACTGAGTTGCTCAATCATGTCCAACTCTTTACCAACTGAACCACCAGAAAAGCCCAAGAATACTGGAGTGGGCAAACTATCCCTTCATGATCAATCCGATATTCACCCTTGACAGTTTATTTTGCCTGCTCATTTTCATCTCTATCACCCACTACAATTCAAGCATTTTGAGTTTATGCATCTTTTTTTTGCTATTCTTTGCATTCTAAGAATTAGACATAAAACTAGGCACATTGCAATAACTAACAATTATCTGATGAATTTATGAGCAAACTCTTAAATTACAAACCAAATGAGGTGAAATGATTCTTGTGTAAATTTCTATAAATGTCTAAAAATAGAACAAATAATGAGTTAATTTAACAGATTAATTACATTAATAAAATATATTTATTAATATGTAGGTTATAAAGAAGTAAATTAGTCAGACTCCTGAAAATTGATTGCTGGAGTTATTGGAGAGTAGCTTAAAACCTGTAGACTAAACAAACAAACAAAAAAATCTTAAGTAGAGATTTTTCACTTTTATTTTAAACAAACTGCTAGTCTAACCTATTCATAAGGTAGCAGCCCTTATTTTTGGACCTTACTGTATTTAAAATATTTTGTTATTATTAATGTCTCATTGATGATTCTGTTTATAAATGATCAATTTTAGTGCCTTCCTGTCCCATCACTTCATGGCAAATAGATGGGGAAACAATGGAAATAGTGACAGACTTTATTTTCTTGGGCTCCAAAATCACTGCAGATGGTGACTGCAGCCATGAAATTAGGGGACATTTACTCCTTGGAAAAAAAGCTATGACCTACCTAGCAGCATACTAAAAAGCAGAGATATTACTTTGCTGGAAAAGGTCCGTCTAGTCAAAGATATGGTTTTCCAGTAGTCATTTATGGATGTGAAAGTTGGACCATAAAGAAAGCTGAGCTCCAAAGAATAGATGCTTTTGAACTGTGGTGTTGGGGAAGACTCTTGAGAGTCCCTTGGACTGCAAGGAGATCCAACCAGTCCATCCTAAAGGAAATCAGTCCTGAATATTCATTGGAAGGACTGATGCTGAAGCTGAAGCTCCAATACCTCGGCCAACTGATGTGAAGAACTGACTCCTTGGAAGAGACCCTGATGCTGGGAAAAATTGAAGGCAGGAGGAGAAGGGAGCAACAGAGGATGAGATGGTTGGATGGCATCATCAACTCTATGGACATGAGTTTGAGCAAGCTCTGTGAGGTGGTGATGTACAGGGAAACCTGGCATGCTGCAGTCCATGAGATCACAGAGTCAGACCTGACTGAGTGACTGAACTGAACTGAACTGAACCCAAATTTATGGTATCTGAGAAAGATAACAAATATATATATTTATTGATAAACTTTTTCCTAGTAATATCATTCAAAATATTGACTTAGCTAATACTTTTCTTACTGTGGTACAATGGTGTTTAACCAAGACAAGAAAGAAAAGCAAGATTTTGCAGAAAGTCTGCTCTCAGGTAGCAAATATTCAGAATGAGTTCTTTCCTTTCTCCCAAGTTCAATTTGAAGTTTTCATGTTCTTTAGATTTATACAGAGCATTTAATGATGTTCCAGCTGAATCTAGATGACAAGGTGCATCCATTTAGAGCACCTGGAGAAGAGTGGAACCAATACTTACAAGAAAGGTGGTTAGACTAGCTTACTCCCCACGTGTGTGTGTGTGTGTGTGTGTGTGTGTGCACGTGATCAGTTGTGTCTGACCCTTTGGGAATCCATGGATTGTAGCCCACCAGGCTCCTCTGTCCATGGGATTTCCCAGGCGAAAATACAGGAGTGGGTTGCCATTGCTTTCTCTAGGGGATCTTCCTGACCCAGGGATCACAGCTGTGTTTCTTGCATCTGCTGCCTTTGCAGGGAGATTCTTTACCAACAGCACCACATAGGAAGCCCCACTTTGCTCCCCCTAAATCCTTCACAAAGGGCAAGGTAAACTTAAGCCAGTGTTCCGATCCCTTTTATTTTTCCAGTGGAGAAGCAGATCAAAGGCCAAAGCCAATGCTAGCCACATGCACACAGGGGTTGCCTGTTTACACATACCCTCTCTTCTGGTTTTCTTTGGGCAACTCATTAGAATGTGAGAACACAAGGGCAAGGCATTCAGATCTGCTCTGATTAAATGAACTTCCGGAGCAGGGCAAAGAGGCTTCATTAGCATAGTGGAGAAGAGCAATTAGATTCAATTAACCACTTAAGGACTGCTTGCCCTTTGAAATTTCTTAATGCCTTTATCCCTAGTTATCTCATCAGGAAAGTTATTATTGCTCACATATTTTAATGAGAGTAAACAACATTTGTTAAGTTCTTTATGGACACAAAAAGCATGTAATTTATTAAGAATACAGTGTGTGTTTAATTGTTTTTTTTTTTCCATTATTATCTCTAATTATTAGATTTTGCCTATTCATTACAGGGCATAAGCAATGTAGGTAGGTTAAATTAAATTAGGGGTAGAATATGATTGACCATTTCAGGAGCTGTAGGAACTGGGGAGACTTGTATGTGGTATTTGAGAAGATAATCTTTGGGAGGTTTATGGGAATTTAAGGTGATTTTATCAGGTCTTCCCTGGTGGCTCAGGGGCAAAAAATCCCCCTGCAGTGCAGGATATATGGGAGACTCAGGTTCAAAACCTGCATCAGGAAGATCCCTGGGAGGAGGGCATGGCAATCCATTCCAGTATTCTTGCCTGGAGGATTCCATGGACAGAGGAGCCTGGCAGGCCATAGTCTGTGGCATCACAAAGAGTCAGACACAACTGAAGTGACCGAACATGCATGCAAGCAAAATGAATCTATCACCTATGAGAAGAGATTTTTCCCTGAGGTCACAGAAGGAGGAAAATTGTTTTCTATCAGGATCAAAAATAGATTGTGTTATTGTTGTTGTTCAGTCGCTAAGTCAAGTCCAACTCTTTGCAGCCACATGGACTGCAGCATGCCAGTCTCCTCTGTCCTCTGCTGTCTCTTGGAATTTGCTCAAATTCATGTCCTTTGAGTCAGTGATGCTATCTAACCATCTCATTCTCTGCTGCACCCTTCTCCTATTGCCTCCAATGTTTCCCAGCATCAGGGTCTTTCCAATGAGTCTGTTCTTGGCATCAGGTGCCCAAATTACTGAACCTTCAGCTTCAGTATCAGGCCTTCCAATGAATATTTAGGATTGATTTACATTAGGATTGACTGATTCGATCTCCTCTCAGTCCAGGGACTCTCAAGGGTCTTCGTCAGCACCACAATTTGAAAGCATCGATAGATGCATTTTCCCAAAACATAACTGCAAAGGGGATTGTCATTAAGAATAACAAGAGTCACTTTCCAGTTAATGAAATGTATTATTTTTGACTAAATAGAAAAACATACATACAAATACTTTGAAACTGTGGCCTATTATCCCAAAGTAAGGCATAAGTTACAGATAATGACTTCAGTGGAGAGGCATAGACACAGAAGCCGGAAGCCCTCTAAAAATCTGACACAAGAGCAGAGTAAACAGTGAACCATGGAGGAGACACTAGCAAGGAAGTCCAAGATAAAAAAATGGCAAGGCCACAAGGCCCTTGTAACAACTTGCAGAAATGTTGGGCAGGCTGAGGAGGGAAGTCTGAACTCACTGGAGAGATGTGACTAGATGACACAGTGAAATCCCAGTAGATTTGCAGTAGAAGTGGCTTTGAAACAGAAGATCCTTATCAAGGAAAATAAGATGCTGCTCCTTGTGGGGTCACCAGAAATAGGAGCCTAGGGCAGCTAACAGCCAGACCTGAGTGTGGGAATCCTGCTAGAGCAGGAGCAGTGGGAGGATGGAAGCTGGAGAGTGCTGCCAGGAAGTGGAGAATGCATTGCTAATTTGGAAAAGTTAGATTGTAGGTCACCCTCTAGTTGAATGAAGCTACACTCTGGGTGAGCATAGAATTGCATCCTTCCCTCAACCACAAGTGAATTCATTCATAAATCCAGTATTTATTGAGCATCTAGCCAGGTCCTGAGGTGCTGAGACAGAACAGAACCAAGCAAAAACCTGATTCTCCCTGTGCTTACATTCCAGTGTAGGGAGACCAGGGTGACTAAATGGGCAAACCCATACCTACCATACAAGGTGGTGACAAGTGCTCTCATGAAACATTAAGTGAAATAAGTAAAGGGTCGGTTGATATTTTAGGAAGAGTTATCAGGGAAGGTCATCCTGCTAAAGTGAATTTGGACAGACTTTGACTGAAATGAATTAACTTCTGAGGACAGACTGGAACCTGGTAAGTCTGCTGATGACTCATAAACTGAGGATATGAAGGTAACCATGCCTTGCATGAGCACTGGTAACCAAGACAGGGGTTAAACCAAAACAAAATTCTAGAAAATATCAACCAGGATGTGCTCTAGTTTTTGTTTCACCATTTATTTGATTCCTATTTAATCTATGGGCTTAAATATATGATTTTCCATCTGGATACACTACTTATTATTTAGATTTTAACTCTATATTTTATTGGTGACTTTGAATGTGTCTCTTTTTCAAAACAAAAATTCTGCTAAAATAGTTACTGCTTTTGTAAAAATGTACTTTTAAATTAACCTCACCCGAAAATAAACATAAATAATTTGCTCATAGGGCATTCTTATCTAGAATTTTCTGATTGCATGAACAGTTAGAGCTGAAAATTCCAAAGAGTTTTCATAATTTTCTACTTATCAGTATGCATAGGACATTCTCTGTAAGATTCAAGTTTTGCCATATCTGTATGTGAGATGCTTGTGCTTGCTACATTTTTCTATCAGTTGCAAATTAGAAAAAAATACATTTTATTGAGTGTTATGATAAGCTAAAAGATTCAAATGAAACATTAAGTAAAAATTTTATCCAGAGCAAGCTATTGTTCCTCTAAATCATAAAGAGGCTATTTCAATAGTATAGACATGCAAATTCAATGACAACGCTAAAAACCGTTTCAGAAAGAAACATGATACTATTCAAAGATTAGAATGCTCTGCCAGAATGTGATTTTAATTTACAGTTATCTGATAACCTTTTTCCTCTATAACACATACAGAGCCCAACTCAGAGTGAAACTTCTATCTTATAGAGATTAGAATGACTAAATTATTTTCATCATCTAAATTCAGTGTATGATTTGAATTATATTATTTGGCTCAGTGTGAGCATAAAATAGACAGATTATATTTTACCTTTATTTAGCAGGAAAAATTTTCTAGAAAGCTTCAGGATACACACAATCTCATGATGATGGGAAATAAAAATATACTTTGTAAAATTGAGATTTGACAGTAAAATAAAGAAAACAACTCTGAACATGTCATGAATATCAATCTCATGGAGTTTAGCAAACTTTGTTCATGATTTGCTCCTTTTTCATTTTTGGTATGTTCCTCTTGGTGAATGTGTTGTGGTTACAAGAAAGACAAATGGAAGACAAGAATGACCAAGGGAGTTAACTTGCACTTTGATATTTTTAGGACTTTAATAGCAGTTTTAACTATACACTTTTCTAACAAAAAATAATAATAATAAATTATACCTATTAAAAGAGAGTTTGAAGGTAAATAATTGTTCAATTTCAGTGGTAAAATTTGGATACATATGTGCTAAGCAAAAATATTCTCTGATACTTCTTTCACAATCTCTGAATAAAGTCTTGATACCTACTTTTAGGGGAAAAAAAAACTTACTGTGAGTTATCACTATGAATGTGTTATTCTTATTGAATGTTAAAAAAGGAATGTGGGAGAAATATTTATGGAACACTGTACCTTCCAAAATTAGAATATACTTTCTTTTCATATGTACATTTAGAAAAGTCTTAAATTAGACAATTTAGAAAAGCCTCAAATATTTGGAAATTCAAAAATCTACTTCTAACTAATATATTGTTCTGAGGACACATAACAAGGAGGATTAGAGAAGTTGCAAATTGAATAAAAATTCAAATACAACATGTAGGAAGTTGTTGAATTCAGCTAAAATTATTATTATTATTAGGAAATTGATCACTTTAAATACTTAGAATTGAAAGTCTAGAATAAGTGACCTAAATTCTCATCTTAAGAAGGCAGAAAAGGAAAGCAAAACAAAACAAAATTGAGCAGAAAAAAATTAAATACTAGAATTGAAAGTCTAGAATAAGTGACCTAAATTCTCATCTTAAGAAGGCAGAAAAGGAAAGCAAAACAAAACAACATTGAACATAATAATGATAAGGTCAGGAATCAACAAGCTAGAAAACAAAAAATAGAGAAATTTTAAAAAACAAAACAGATCCTTTGAAAAGACCATCAAAATCTATAAAATTTATAGCTGGACTAATCAAGAGAGAAAGAGAATTAATTGCAAATATTAGGAATTAAAAAGAGGGTTATCATTATAGACATGGAAAGAATAACAATGAATGACTTTATCATAACAAATTGAACAAGTTGGATGAAATGGACAAACATGCTTTAAAATATAGCGAGCAACAACAGACAGAAGATGGAACAGAAAATCAAAATAGTTTTACATTTTTTAACTGAATTTTATTTTTTTAAAACCTTCCTCCAAATGAAACTCCAGACACGTGTAATTTAGCTGTGAGTTCCATCAGCCATTCAAGGAAACGTAGAATAAAATAAAACACACAACATGAGAACTCTGTCAGTTTTATTTGGGGCTTGCTGAGGACCTTAGTGCTATAGACAGTCTCTCAGATAGCTCTGAGGAACTGTTCCAAAGAAGATGGAGTGGGGTCAGTATATATGAAATTTCAGTGAAGGGCATACAAGCAATCAAGCACACTTCTCTGTAGAAGGTTGCTGCTAGTCATGAAAAAGAGATGTCTCCGTTAATGATTTTAGTGCTTTTCTAAGTATGAAAAGATGTAAGAAATCAGATTCATAAAATTTTCTGCTGAAAATATCTAATTATCTGAAGGCTTATTCTGCCACTTTTCCCAGAGAACAGTGTCTCATTCCTGGTTGCCACCTTGAACTCCTTTCAAGGTCGAAAATGACAGTAGCTAATGACAACCCCTGTAGAGCCAGGTGGAAGGCAACATTCCTGAGTTGGCAGCAGAAATAAGACCAATTTACAAAAAATCATTAGAAAGAGGAGGGAAACTTCTCAATACATTTTGTGAAGCAAAATATAAATCTAATAATAACAAAAATAAACAAAAAATAAATTATAGACCAATTACAAACCAACATCTAATTATGAAATAAGTGGAAAAATAGCACAATATCAATATCAAAAGGTGTGACATTTTAAAAGCATAGTACATACTAACTTCATGAGCTATTCCCAAAAAATCAAGGTGATTTTTTCACTTTCAAAAAATCAGTCTCTACCACAAAGCTTACCATGTCTTGTGTGCAATCCTGAATAACCCACCAGCACCCTGCCTCCTCAGTTTTGTATCATCCTAGTCTCTAAAGACTTTCTTCTTTAAAATTCAGTGCCTAATTTAAAATTACTTTCTGCAATTTGTCATTGTCTGGAGCTATTTTGGATTTGAAATTTTTAAGAGCATCAGCCAATTAATCAATTCAATTTTTCCAAATCTATCAACCCGAATCTTATTTTAGCCTCTATCTAATTTAGATTCCAAAGCTGACATTTTAATCATTCTGTTGAGGATAATCTAAATTTCACTCATATGTCTTCATTCATGTTTTCTGACTATATTCCTATTATAGGAAAGTCAGAAATCTAGTATGGGCTTATACCTAACCAGTTTTTCTATGATAATGAAAAAAAAAACAACAAAACAGACAATCACAGAATGAGTAATAATACCTAAATGTGATCACTATCCTGAGTGAGACCCTCACCACTAATACCCACATTCATAAGCAAGTACACAAAACCTTTGGTATTCTACTCCTAAAAAAATCATATATCACCAGACTGTCTCACCTTCCCATCACTAAATATAAAAACCCCTGAAATACATTAGCCCTCCACTATTTCTTCCTCACTCCATTCCTCATTCCCTATGATCATGGAATAGGATTATGTGCATATATCAAAACAACAACAACAACTGTGCCCTATGTTTCCTGGTTTCCCATCCCCTGAGTGATTGTGTTCAGTGGCTCAGTCATGTCTGACTCCTTGCAATACTTTGGACTGTAGCCTTCCATGAGACTTCCCAGGCAAGAATACTAGAGTGGGTTGCCATTTCCTTCTCCAGGGCATGTTCCTGACCCAGGGATCGGACCTGTGTCTCCTGCGGAGCAGGCAGATTCTTTACCTGCTGAGCCATCAGGGAAGCTCTATACCTTGCCACCTCAGAAAATCCTGTTTTCTCATATCCTGCCTACACTTAGTTAAACCAGAGTATTTAAATCACAAGCTGGAATTTAAATCACAAACTGGAATCAAGATTGCTGAGAGAAATATCAACAACCTCAGATATACAAATGACACCACTCTAATGGTAGAAAATGAAGAGGGACTAAGAAGCCTCATGATGAGGATGAAAGAGTAAAAGAGGAAAAGAGCTGGCTTAAAACTCAACATTGAAGAAATTAAGATCATGACATCTGGTCCCGTAACTGCATGGCCAATAGGAGGGGGAAAAGTGGAAGCAGTGACAAATTTTATTTTCTTGGGCTCAAAAATCACTGCAAATGGTAACTACAGTCATGAAATTAAAAGATGCTTGCTCCTTGGAAGGAAAACTGAAAAACCCAGACAACATGTTAAAAAGCAGAGATATCACTTTGCTGACAAAGGTCCATTGTCAAAGCTATGGTTTTCCCAGTAGTCATGTACAGAGGTGAGAGTTGGACCATGAAGAAAGTTGATCTTTGAAGAATTGATACTTTCGAATTGTACTGCTGGAGAAGACTCTTGAGAGTCCCTTGGACACTAAGGAGATCAAACCAGTCAATCCTGAAGGAAGTCAACTCTGAATATTCATTGGAAGGACAGATGCTGAAGCTGAAACTCCAATACTTTGGCTACCTGATGCAAAGAACTGACTCCTTTGAAAAGTCCTTGGTGCTGGGAAAGATTGAGAGCAAGAGAAGGGGGCAACAGAGGATGAGATGGTTGGATGGCATCACTGACTCGATGGACATGAGTTTGAATACACTGAGGGAGATAGTGAAGAACCAGGAAGCCTGGTGTGCCAACGGTCTGTGGGGTTGCAAAGTGTCAGACACGACTGAGCAACAGCAGCAAATTTAAATCTGCCCTAGTGTCTCATGTCTCATGTTAAAAAACAACACAAAAACCACACCCACACAGAAAACAACTTTATGAAACCTGCACAATCGTCTAGGTACTTCTATTTTCAACATTTTTTGTTACTGTGTACTGCTGTTGTTCAATAGCTAAGTCATGTCTGACTTTGGCGACCCCATGGACTTCAGCATGCCAAGCTTCCCTGTCCTTCACCATCTGCCAGAGTTTGCTCAAACTCAAGTCTATTCAGTCGGAGAAGTGATCCACTTTGTCACCATCCATTTATTTATCAAATGTATTAATTATGTCTCCTCTCTCTCGTCATTTTGCTAAACTAGTTCTAACAAACATAAACATTGACTTCATGATAATGACACCAGTGGACACTGTTCAAGTCTCTTCATCATACACTTTCTTTGGCCACTTTCTTTGTGTTCAAGTTGGCCATCTTTTCCGTTTCATTTTTTAATGTTGGTACAACGAGTTGCCTTGTTTTCCTATTGATTCTGTAGCTTTTTTTTTTTTTTTTCATTTGACAGTAAAACTTGGCATTCATCAAGAATTTGTTATGGGCTATTTGATCTCTGTACATTTTCTTCCTGGGAATTAAATAAAGCATGTAGTGTTAGCATCTTAATCTAGTCTACTACCATTGCTATTTCAGGATCTCTAGAATAGCTCGTGAATAGTATACTTGGGAGACTACTGAGCTAATTTTCCATGCAATACTCTCCCATGAATTTTGTCTCATGTATTTTCTATCTCCTTAAATGACACCAACATTTATGTAAACAACTCATTTCAGAAGTCTTTCTAACAATAGATGCTATTGTTGAGGTCAGGGCTTGTCTTACTTTCAGTTCAGTTCAGTTGATCAATTGTGTCCAACTCTTTTCGATCCCATGGACCGCGGCATGCCAGGCTTCCCTGTCCATCACCAACTCCTGGAGGTTGCTCAAACTCATGTCCATTTAGTCAGTGATGTCATCCAACCATCTCATCCTCTGTCATCCCGTTGTCCTCCTTTAGCATTCCTCAATTCATCCCTGGTATTCTTGACTGGGACAGATCACTTTTTACTTCTCATAACCCTTAACTTGTTAGGAGTTATTTGAAAAGAATAAAAGTCTGTCTACCAAAGTACACATGGAGAAGGAAATGGCAACCCACTCCAGTATTCTTGCCTGGAGAATCCCATGGACAAAGGAGCCTGGTGGTCTACAGTCAATGGGGTCGCAAGAGTCGGACATGACTTAGCAATGAAACCACCACCACCACCAAAGTATGCAGTGAATTCTTTGAGGCAGGAACTGCCTTTCTTCCCAATACTGTATTTCTAACATCTATTAGAGTGTCTGGTACTAATAGATGCTGTCTATACTCTCTTTGACTAAATAAAAGCTTCCTAGAATTTCTTTCACCTAATAATAATTTATACAGTGTGCAGAGCTGACTGGACCAGAAAGTGAAAGTTGCTCAGTTGTGTCTGACTCTTTGTGACCCCATGGACTTAGTCCATGGAATTCTTCAGGACAGAATACTGGAGTGGGTAGCCTTTCGATCCTCCAGGAGATCTTCCATCCCAGAAGTCAAACCAGGGTCTCCTGCACTGCAGGTGGACTCTTGACCAGCTGAGCTACCAGGGAAGCCAGAAATAATTTCTAAAGGGAAACTGAAGTACAGTGGCATTTTCCCTTGAAAGAAAGCCTTGGTAAGTGTGATAGGACAAACTGATAATAGTAATAGAGGTTGAAGTACTGCTTATCTTTTGTTGAAAAGGAAGTCACTGCATACTGTGAAAACGACATGCAAATGAATGTACCAAATTCACTGAAAGTTCAACCTTAATCTCTTTTGAATGTTAACCCAGATGGCTGAGGAATATTTTTTTAATCTTCTCTTTTCTTTTATCTTCACTATTAAAAGAAACTCTAAAACTGCTAACAGCTGATATTCCTTTAGTTCATTTTCCCCTTATATAATTAGTAAATATTCAAGTAATTTATGTCATACTTGTGTTTTAAGCAAAAATTAGAGAAATCAATGGTGTGGGAAAATTTCTGTGCGGCCATCATGTACTCTTAAGTTTTGAAATAAAAAATAACTTTGTTTACAGACCCCTAAAGAGAAATCTATTTACACAATGTAAACTTTGTGTCAAAATAATAATCTTCAAATAATACAATTTGAGGCACATATTAGATATTTTCATTGTTCTATGAGAAATTGATTGTTTTTTAAAAAAATAAATGAGTTTAACTAGCTTACTAGTTCATTATAACTCATTAATAATAAGGAAGATTATTTCATGTGTTCACATATTTATTTCAGTTTTAAATTAAAAGTTAAACAGATCTGGTTTCCTCGGTGCGTATGCCCAGGAGTGGGATTTCTGGGTCATGTGGCAGTTCCTTTTCCAGTTTTTTAAGGAATCTCCACACTGTTCTCCATAGTGGCTGTACTAGTTTGTACAAAATAGTAATTCGTTATGATATGTACATGCTAAAAGCAGAGACATTACTTTGTCAACAAAGGTCTGTCTAGTCAAGGCTATGATTTTTCCAGTGGTCATGTATGGATGTGAGAGTTGGACTATAAAGAAAGCTGAGCATCGAAGAATTGATGTCTTTGAACTGTGGTGTTGGAGAAGACTCTTGAGAGTTCCTTGGACTTCAAGGAGATCCAACCAGTCCATCCTAAAGGAGCTCAGTCCTGGGTGTTCATTGGTAGGACTGATGTTGAAGCTGAAACTCCAATACTTGAGCCACCTGATGTGAAGAGCTGACTCATTGGAAAAGACCCTGATGCTGAGAAAGATTGAGGGCAGGAGGAAAAGGGGATGACAGAGGATAAGATGGTTGGATGGCATCACCGACTTAATGGACAAGGGTTTGGGTGGACTCTGGGAGTTGGTGATGGACAGGGAGGCCGGGCATGCTGTGGTTCATGGGGTCGCAAAGAGTTGGACATGACTGAGCGACTGAACTGAACTGAACTTTATGAATTTTTCATCCCCTTTTAATGCTATAATACTATAAGTTGCTCAGTCATGTCCAACTCTTTGTAATCCTATAGACTGTAGCCAGCCAGGCTCCTCTTGTCCATAGGATTCTCCAGGCAAGAATGATGGAGTGTTTTGCCAAGTCCTTCTCCAGGGGATCTTCCTGATCCAGGAATCAAACATGGGTTTCTCCCATTGCAGGCAGATTCTTTACCATCTGAGCCACCAGGGAATTTCTCCCCAAAGAAATGTGACTTTATGACTCATTTTGTTCCTCAAATGAGTTTTCACAAATATGCCCCCATCTTTTTTTTTTTTCCTCAGTCCGAAACCTTCAGCTGTAGTCACCTAATATTCTATTATGTTTCCCCGTTATGTTTCCCTCATAGCTCAGTTGGTTAAGAATCCACCTGCAATGCAGGAGACCCTGGTTCAATTCCTGGGTTGGGAAGACCTGCTGGAGAAGGGATAGGCAACCCACTCCAGTATTCTTGTGCTTCCCTGGTGGTTCAGCTGGTAAAGAATCTGCCTGCAATGTGGGAGACCTCAGTTCGATCCCTGGGTTGGGAAGATCCCCCTGAAGAAGGGAATGGTTATCCACTCCAGTATTCTGGCCTGGAGAATTCCATAGACTGTATAGTTCATGGAGTCAAAAAGAGTCGGTCATGACAGTGATTTTCACTTTCACTTATGTTTCTGCACAACTGCTGCAAATTTAACTCAAATATAACAACAAAACCCCCAATTCAAGGCAACCAAAATTGATCTCACTCTTAAACCATCTCTATATCACTGTCAGAATAATATCCCTGAATCAAAATGCTGATGGTTCTATTACTCTGTACAGAAATTTTATAATGCTCATAATTTATTATTAAATAAAGTTTCTTACTTTCAAGGAACTCCACAAGCATTCCTAAAACTCTATTTGTCCTTATACTACTCTTTCACTATATGCCTTCAAGAACTCTGCCTTCTAGCAGAAAACATATGTGCCTTCTTTCTGGAAACATCTAACAGTTTTCCACAGATCCGTGGTTTGACTCACCTGTGCCATATGTTTGAAATGCCTTCTTATGTTTCTGGTGAACTTAAGGTTCTTGCTTTGTAGAGAAAGAACTCAGAGATAAACTATCAGGTAAGAAATGGCATTTAGAGAGAAACACCCTGGCCATCTCAGAAGTCAAGAGTACTTAGGAGAAACACAATCCACAGACAGAGTGTAGACTATATCAGAAGACAAGAGCTTTGAAATATGGGGTGGTTAGTTTTAATGGGCTGGGTACTTTCGTAAGCTATTGAATTGGAGGATTATTCCAATTATTTTGGAGAAAGGGCACAGATTTCTAGGAATTGGGACAGCACCCACTTTTTTAGTCAGCCTCAGAACTGGCATGGGGTTTGTGAGTGTGCCATTTCCCATGCTAATGTATTATAATAAACGTATTATGAGGCTTAAGGTCTACTAGAAGTTGAGTCTTCCACCATCTTGGTCCCAGTTGGTACTAACCAGTCTTCATCATGTCCTATGGTTATGTCATTCCTTTAAGGGTTGTATCCTGCCCTCTTCCCTCCTGTTTCATTTAGATGCACCTAAAATTTTATCTACATTTCAGCATCAGATTAAATGCATTCTCCTTTATCCTAAACATCCCCCAAAGGACAGAACTTTGTAAGAGTACGCAAACCTTCCCATGGGCTTCATTTATGTTTCTGACCACATAGTGCCTTGTTAACTGGATTTTTCCTTCTTTGATCTCCTTTGCTAGATTATAAAGTATTGAGACTGGGGACCTTATATTATTCATCTACGAATTCCTCTCAGAACCTAAAGCTCTGGTAAGTAGCAGAACATCTTGCAAGCACTCAAATATTTATTTTTTGAATAAATGAATAATGCAGTAAGAACATAAAAAGTGAAGAAAACAACATCAAAACTCTCAAATATGTTTTAACCATCAGAGAATTTTACTATTCCTGTAATCATACATTCTGGCTGCATGAATACATACACATAATTAAAAACCCAAAAGATATGAAATAAAATGGATAATAAAATATTTTCTCAACCCTCTACTCCAGTCTCGGTGCTATGCTGTCCTAAGGTACTTCAGTCCTGTACAACTCTTCGCTCTGTCCATGGAATTCTCCCCGCAAGAACTGAAGTATTGCCATGCCTCCCTCCAGGGGGTCTTCCTGACCCAGGGATCGAACTCGAGTCTCTTACCTCATCTGCATTGGCAGGCCAGTTCTTTACCACTAATGCCACCTGAGAAGCCCCCTCTAGTCTTTATATCAATCTAAAAAGCAACGAATTTTTCCAACTCAATGTATTCCGTAGAGATAATCTATACACATAAAAAGTTGGTTCTGTATATTCTTTTGCCCATTTACAAATGCTAGCATACTTATACACAATATTCTGCAGACTGATTTCTGCTGAAGAATCATCTTGTTGTTGTTGTTGTTGTTTTTTAATATATATATTCTCTCTCCCTTGGCTAAAATGTTCTTTAGTAGTTATACCATAATCTGTCAGTTTTTGATTAGACATTTATTGACAGGCTTGTAGATTTTTTTTTCCATTCCTCTGTTATTACTAAAACTTGCTATAATGGATTATTTCTGTATATGTACCTCTGGGTGTGTGTGTGTGTGTATATATATATATATATATATGTTAAAATTGAAATATAAATTCTTTAAGTAATGATAAATAATTTGTTAGTAGTGCATAGTAGTAGTGTTAGTCACTCAGTCGTGTCTGACTCTTTGCAATCACATGGACTGTAGCTCACCATGCTCCCCTGTCCATGGGGAGTCTCCAGGCAAGAATACTGGAGTGGGTTGCCATTCCCTTCTCCAGAAAATCTTCCTGATCCAGGAGTTGAACCTGAGTCTCCTGCATTGCAGGCAGATTCTTTCCTGTCTGAGCTACAGGGAAGTCTTAAGCATATATATAAAGATTTCTAAAACAAACAATTAGAAAGGAAAAGCAATTTATTTGTAATATCATGTTATTATAGATTAAAAATCTATCTGTAGGAAACAGACCCACATAGACAAACACTGGGGGACAAGACTGATGGGGACCCACAGATAGAGTAGGGGGAAATCTGTAATTTGGATCCTGATTTTCTGTAGGATATGAAAGACGTTACACTTCCGTGGAAATGAAGTTAAATCAAAGATGGAGACAGCCCAGCCCAGCCTAGCCTCTGCTGGATCAGGAAGGACCATCAGGGCAGACAACACAGGCCATGTGAGGAGGGGCCATGGTGGGCAGGGATGAGCCAGGCCCCCACTGCTTCACATTATGCTAATAGGAACACCTACACATTCTGGTGACTTCTGGAGAAAGAGAAGTCAGATCTTCAAGTCACAATTCAGAGGTGGGATGAGGATCCCGCATCACTCAGTTCCCACAGACAGCTGTCTCACCGTTTAGGATCCATGAGAGACATATCAGAGCCCTGGGAACCATCGCCACTTGCAACCAGAGCATAGTTCCCTCCTTTTTCACCTGAGCGCTTCTTCCTCCAGATCACAGCTCCAGTCACCACAGCTCCAGTGACCACAAGGAGAACCAGGCCAGCAATGATGCCCATGATGGGGACGGAGGGCAGAGGAGGTTCCCATATCAGGGTGAGGGGCTCCTGAAGCCCCTCCTGCTGCACATGGCACGTGTATCCCTGCCCCCCTCCAAGAGGCACCACCAGGGCCACCCACTTCCGGATGGTTTCATCTCCGGAGGCCGGGTCTCCACAAGCTCCTTGTCCTGGGTCTGGTCCTCCCTATCATGCTGCCAGGTTACAGAGATCTCCTCATGGTAGAAGCCCAGGGCCCAGCACCTCAGGGTGACCTCATGGTCAGAGATGGGGTGATGAGTCACATGGGTCTTTGGAGGGTCTGTGCGATGCGGTGTGTCCTTCCCTCTCCAGGTATCTGCAGAGCCACTCCGTGCACCTGCCCTCCAGGTAGTTCCTGAGGAACTCCGCCATACCACCTTGCTCAAACTTGGGCTTTGTCATCTGAGCCGCCGTGTCTGCCATGGTCCAGGAGCACAGGTCCTCCTTCAATGCGAGGTAACTGTTGCCAATCGTAGACCAACTAACCATACCCGTGGAGGAGATGCCCCTCCAGCCCCACGTGCAGAGATGCTTTATTATTTATCTACCGCTGCATACCAGAATACCAAGTGGAAACTTAAACTTAACACAAACTACATTTACTTTCTCACAGTTTCTATGGTCCTGAAGTTTAGGTATGGCTTAGTTGAGGCTGTATATTGTCACCCTGCTTATTTAACCTATATGCAGAGAACATCATGTGAAATGCCAGGCTGGATGAAGCACAAGCTGGAATCAAGATTGCCCAGAGAAATATCAATAACCTCAGATATGCAGATAACATCAACCTTATGGTAGGTTGCTTTTCTTTGCAGAAAGCAAAGAAGAACTAAAGAACCTCTTGATGAAAGTGAAAGAGCATGAAAAAGTTGGCTTAAAGCTCAACATTCAGAAAACGAAGATCATGGCATCTGGTCCCATCATTTCATGGCAAATATATGGGGAAACAATGGAAACAGTGAAAGACTTTATATCTTGGGCTCCAAAATCACTGCAGATGGTGACAGCAGTCATGAAGTTAAAAGACACTTCCTCCTTGGAAGAAAAGCTATGACCAACCTAGACAGCATATTAAAAAGCAGAGACATTACTTTGCCAACAAAGTTCCATCTAGTCAAGGCTATGGTTTTTCCAATTGTCATGTATGGATGTGAGAGTTGGACTATAAAGAAAGCTGAGTGCCAAAGAATTGATGCTTTTGAACTGTGGTGCTGGAGAAGACTCTTCAGAGTCCCTTGGACTGCAAGGAGAACCAACCAGTCCATCCTAAAGGAGATCAGTCCTGAGTATTCATTAGAAGTACTGATGCTGAAGCTGAAACTCCAGTACTTTGGCCACTGGATGCAAAGAGCTGACTCACTGGAAAAGACCCTGATGCTGGGAAAGAATAAAGGCAGAAGGAGAAGGGGACGATAGGATGAGATGGTTGGATGGCATCACTGACTCGATGGACATGAGTTTGAGTAAACTCTGAGAGTTGGTGATGGACAGGGAAGACTGGCGTGCTGCAATCCATCAGGTCACAAAGAGTCTGACACGACTGAGCGACTGAGCTGAACTAATTGAATACATGTAAGACTGCAATTTAGGTGTCAGCTGGAGATAGGATCTCATCTGAATTCTCACCTGGGAAAGAATCCTCTTCAGATATTACTCAGGTTGTTGGCAGAATTCAATATCTTGCACCTTACGATAGAGCACCTCCCTTTCTTGCCAACTGATCTCAGCTCCTAGAGGTCAAACCCAGTTCTTTACATTGTGGGCTCCCCAACATGGCCACTTGTGTCATCAAAACCAGCAAACCAGAGTCTTCTCAGGAAGATGGGCTTTACGTCTTTTATCATGTAGTCCCATAATACAGTCATGCATATCTTGCATCCTCTGTTGTATTCATTTCCTTAGAAGGAAGCCACATTCCAGGGGATTGCCCTTGGGTCAGATAACCCCTAGGCAAGGATCTTGAGGGGCACTTCAGAGTCCTTCTGCCACCACTGATAGAACAATTTAGAATTCTATCAAATATGTGAGAGTGCTTTTACTCCATGCCCTCACCAAGAGACCAATCTGATAATGGGGGCTTCTCTGGCTCAGTGGTAAAGAATCTACCTCCCAATGCAGGATACATGAGTTCAATCCCTGGAAGGTTTGGAAGGGGGCTGAAAGATTCACCTGGAGGAGGAAATGGCAACCCACTCCAGTATTCTTGTCTGGGAAATCCCATGGACAGAGGAGCCCGGCAGGCTACAGTACATGGGGTCACAAAATAGTCAGATACCACTTAGCTACTGAAAAAAAAAAAAAAGTAACAATTATCTGATTGATAAAAATAAATGATCTCTCATGTAGTTTTAATTGGTATTTATCTTCAACCATGTGAGTCAAAGCATCTTCTTACAAATTAATTTGAAATAAATATCTCCCTGTTTATGGATTGTCTATTGATAGATGCCTGTTTCTCTATATGTTAATTTATTTATTTTGTATTCTCTTTGTGTTAAGGTGTAGAAATCATCTACTTGAGTTAAAAGAGCCATGTGTCTCTAATACTGTTAAAAATATGTATTTGTTTGGTCATTTGTTTTTAGATTTTGTAGATTTTCTTTCCAATGCAGAGATTTTTTATTTTCTTTATTTAAATATAGTGGAGAAAATCACATAGTTTTAGTTCTGTTCCCTTATACAAGACTAAATCCCAGATGGATGAAAGATTTAAATATAAAAGAAATCACTATGGAACAAAAATAAAACACCACGGGGGAAGGCTGGTGGGGGGTTAATTTATAATCGACGAAGAATAGAGCTTCTAAACCAAGATTATTTTCAAGAATTCTATGCTAAATAAGGTAGGAAAGTGAGGTCAATTTACATACCTGAGATAAACTGCTGGCTGGTTGGCCTTCAGGAAGATTAATTATTCAGTTCAGTGGCTCAGTTGTGTCCGACTCTTTGCAACCCCTTGAACCGCAGCATGCCAGGCCTCCCTGTCCATCACCAAGTCTCGGAGTTTACTCAAACTCATGTCCATTGAGTTGGTGATGCCATCCAACCATCTCATCCTCTGTTGTCCCCTTCTTCTCCTGCCTTCAATCTTTCCCAGCATCAGAGTCTTTTTAAATGAGTCAGCTCTTCGCATCAGGTGGCCAAAGTATTGGAGTTTCAGCTTCAACTTCAGTCCTTCCGGTGAACACCCAGGACTGATCTCCTTTAGAATGGACTGGTTGGATCTCCTTGCAGTCCTAGGGACTCTCAAGAGTCTTCTCCAACAACACAGTTCAAAAGCGTCAATTCTTCGATGCTCAGCTTTCTTTATAGTCCAACTCTCACATCCATACATGACTACTGGAAAAACCATAGCCTTGACTAGATGGATTAATTAATAAGATCCCCAAAAAGCGAGCCCAGGCCCACTGCCCCAGAAAGGACAGTCCTAACCCAACCAAGCCCTCTCACTGCAACTGGGAAGTCATATCCAGCCTGTCCTTAGAGCTCAGAGGTAAAAGTACAAACTGAACTTCTGAGCACAGACAAAACCAAGCCCTTCAAAAGCATCACTCAAAAGTCACAACGTCAATAATGGTGTCCTCTTCTATCTTCTCTAAAATTTCAACACTCATTACACTTTCAAAGTCATTTTCTTTCTTTACTTTTTTCCCCCTCCCTTGGTCTTTTTACTATCTAGTGCATATATGAACTCTTGTTGTTCGTTTGTTAAGTTGTGTCCCACCCTTTGTGACCCAATGGACTGCAGTACTCCAGGCTCCTCTATCATCCACCATCTGTTGGAGTTTGCTCAGATTCATAACCGTTGAGTCAGGAAGCTATTTACCCATCTCTTGCTCTGCTGCCCTCTTCTTTTGCCTTCAGTCTTTCCCAGCATCAGGGTCTTTTCCAATGAGTTGCCTCTTCACATAAGGCAGCCAAAGTATTGGAGCTTCAGCTTCAGCATCAGTCCTTCCAGTGAATATTCATGGTTGATTTCCTTTAGAATTAGTTTGGTCTCCTTGCAGTCCAAGGGACTCTCAAGAGTCTTCTCCAGTTCCACAATTCAAAAGCATCAATTCTTCAGCACTCACCCTTCTTTATGGTCCAACTCTCACACTCATATATGACTAATGGAAAAACCATATTAACTTGTCTTTTTATTTTCCGTCTCTTCAGTAAAGGTAATCTTTACAACTACAAGGGCTTTGTCTACTTTTGTCACTTCTGATTCTCTGGAATTAATCACAGTTCCTGGCACACAGAGCACAGTATGTGCTCAAATTTTTGCTCTTTAATGAACAATTGAGTGAATTAATAAAAGAGAAATAAGGTGGAAAGTTATTAAGTGAGATTCACTGTTACTAAACCAGAACAAATATACCAGAACAAACTATACCAGAACAAAAAAGCAGGTCTAAGGAGCTGCTCAAATTAAAGCATGATCAAGACAAAAAGAAATGATAGTAATAAAGGACATAACCTTAGAATAAATACGTGGCTGCAAACAAATATGCATATATGCATGTGTACATATTTTTAATAGGAACACAGATTGCAAATGTCTGATAAGTAACCCACAGTGAAAGAAGTGGACCCAAGAAACAGAAGAAAACCACCTTGAGTGTTTTCTAAATATAACTTAATAAAAATATGAATTATTAAATCAGTAAATTAAGAGTTTAAAATTACGATCAAACAGTGTTTTGTGAACAAAAAGGAATTGTTTACCAAGAAAAATAATTAGAAATTCCCATTAAAAATCCACAGAATTCTCCAGGCAAGAATGCTGGAGTGTGGTGCCATTTCCTTCTCCAGAGTATCATCCCAGCCCACAGATTGAATCCAAGTCTCTTGCTTTGCAGACAGATTCTTTACTGTCTCAGCCACCAGGGAAGCCTCAAAATAAATTAGGAGCAACAAAGAATAGGATATACAAATTTGAGAGAAACTTGAATCAACAAAATACTAACATTTCTTTAAATTCATTTAACAGGTTTCCAAAGGTTGTTAATAGCCAGAGGGTAACTTCTGACTGAACCTGATAGACATTTGAAACTTGATATAGTTACTAGAGAATATAATTCCTTCATTAGAAAATACAGATGTTTTATTTGCATCTGGCCCATTTATCCTTTTTCATATTATCTTGTTGTTTTACAGAAGCCTTCTGTGAAATATTCAATATGGACCATTTATACAGTTGTAAATTAATTATTCTCTTTGGATGATCAATGTAATCTTTGTTTAAATACATTTTATTTTAATTCTTCAAATTCATTTTGTAGAAATTAAAACTTTTATTATAGAATTCTCAAAAAAACATTCTATTTAAATTCTTTTTTTGCTAACGCTGCACATGAAGAATTATTTACTTCTAATTATTTTATCCTGTGATTTTTTAAAATAGATTCAACCATCAGGAAAATCAGGATGCAAATTTAAAGCAATACATTTAAAATAAGTTTTTAAACTTTTAAATAAAAATGGAACTTCAGCAAACTCAGAAATCCCAAGGCAATAGTTAACCATGGCAATAATGTCCTTCGTATTTAATTGAAAAAGTCACTGTCTGGACTCAGCCTAGGCATGGCTTACCTATTTCAGGCCAGAACTCCACTGCTGCCTATCACTGTTATCTGCTGATAGGAGCAGGACATGATAATCCCGGAACATTTTTGTTTTGTTTTGTTTTGTTTTAATGTGCTTATTCACTCAAGTCACGTCTGACTCTTGGCAACACCATGGACTGTAGCCCTCCAGGCTCCTTTGTCCAGGGAATTGAGATGTACCCTATTATTCTGTAATACTTCAGGGAAAGCAGCAGAGTCCCAATAGTAACAAGAAATTGACTAGGATGAAGTAGTCACACAACTTTTTAAGTTTGTACTGCCCTTCATTTGCCAAAACATATTTAACAATTGACCTGAATTAAAGTAGTAATCTTGAAGCTTTCTTAATTATCTGCTAAAACAGAGAACATGCATTTTTTCCCCCTTGTTCTGTTATCATAGTATTCGCAACACCTAGAACAGGATCAAGACCATACAAGCACTCAATAAATATTTATCAAACTCTAGACATTTGTTTTTATTATTAAAACCAGTGGAAAAACATTCTCATAAAATTACTGTTGATTATTTCTGGGGATAGGAGTAAAGAAAAATTTAATTTTCTTAAGGGAGCAGATGGGGATTTTTACATCCCAACTTTAATCATCCAAAATGTAACTTTTTTACAATTTATTTTGACTTTGGATTCCATTCTGCCTGCTAACAGACAAAAAAATGGTCTGTATAATTCCAGGAAAACTTGGTAACTGAATTTTTTTCCTAATTCATTTCAAGATTAAACTCTTTCCATTGAAAATTATAATTCAGTCAGCTCATTACACTCACATCTTTGTCTTCCCCTGGGAGCCTCTGTCCTCATATTTCAGTCTGTTGGCTACAGTCATTGGACCCTGTGTGCTGCGATTCTGCCTTTAGTTCCACTCATGCACTTGGAGCACTAAGTGGGTGCTGCCATGCAGTTTGCTTGGTCATAGTTACTCTGTTCTCTGGCTCAGGTTGGGACTTGCGGCTTCTGGAAGTTTCACTGATGCCTTTTGGCGACACCTTTGGCAGAGAGGCACAAGACCAGGCATTCTTGGCTTCTGCCAAAATTATCCAGCACCTCTTCCTCAGCTCCAACATGTTAAAGTTCTGTCTTGAGGAATATGAGTCACTTTTCAGAAACTTCCATCTGTAGTTAAATCTATTGCTGCTTCTTCCAATTCTCTAATCTTTCACCCGCCATTTAATTTTTTCTACTTTGGAGCTGTAGACCAAAATTCTTCACTGTTGCATAGTATTGAAAAGTTAGCATTCCTGTTACAGGTCTCAGAAATGTATACCCACCAGTGGTTTACAATATATTACTACAGAATTATATGCATACATTTTTAAAATAAATGTACACCTATAGTACTATTTGTGATCTAAGCATTAATAAAATTGAGTAATCTAAAATATGACACTTGTGCTTTAGGGTACAGCATTATGGATCAAGTCTTTTAGGAAAACTCAAAGCCAAGTTTTCCAAAATCAACACAGTCTCTCCAGCAAAACAAAATCCTTTTTCTTTAAGACTACTGTCTCACCTCGGAATTTCAATAGCCTATTTTGCAACTCAAAGACTATAATTTATTTTTTGTTATTTTTATGTTTTGCCAGACTTTGAATACCAGCCTCTGCATAAACTGTTTTTATCATTTTACTTTAAAAAATAATTTTCTCAGCAGCTTGGTCTAGAATGTATTTTCTGACTTATTTTGGGGTGGGACTAATTTTCCTCTACTTATAGCTTTGGAAAATTTCAATCTTTTTTTTTTTCTTTTTTTTTTATGAGTTGGAGGCTAATTACTTCACAACATTTCAGTGGGTTTTGTCATACATTGATATGAATCAGCCATAGAGTTACATGTATTCCCCATCCCGATCCCCCCTCCCACCTCCCTCTCCACCCGATTCCTCTGGGTCTTCCCAGTGCACCAGGCCAGAGCACTTGTCTCATGCATCCCACCTGGGCTGGTGATCTGTTTCACCATAGATAGTATACATGCTGTTCTTTCGAAACATCCCACCCTCACCTTCTCCCACAGAGTTCAAAAGTCTGTTCTGTACTTCTGTGTCTCTTTTTCTGTTTTGCATATAGGGTTATCGTTACCATCTTTCTAAATTCCATATATATGTGTTAGTATGCTGTAATGTTCTTTATCTTTCTGGCTTACTTCACTCTGTATAATGGGCTCCAGTTTCATCCATCTCATTAGAACTGATTCAAATGAATTCTTTTTAACGGCTGAGTAATATGCAAACTAGTACAGCCACTATGGAAAACAGTGTGGAGATTTCTTAAAAAACTGGAAATAGAACTGCCATATGATCCAGCAATCCCACTTCTGGGCATACACACTGAGGAAAATTTCAATCATACAGAACAGTGAAAGTATAGTACAATAAACAACATTTATCTAGGTTACCTAATTGTTAGCATTATTAGCACAGCCAAATATATGTGTTCTCTCTCTCTTACTTTCTCTCATTCACAATAAATTTGAAATTTTGAGAATCGTATTGTTTCACAAATAAACATTTCAAGATCTATCTAAAAACAAGGTCATCTTTTTAAATAACCAAAATACAGCCATCAAGTATAGTAAATCCCCTCCAGTTGCCGGCACCTGAAATAAAGCAAACTTTCCTTTCCACTAACCTGGCCCGCTTACTGGCTTTTGAGGGGAAAGCAGCCGGAACCCCCATGCATACCTTTCAGTAACAACAGTACGTACGAATAACAAACCAAGAATAATTCAAGATTACTTTTATATTTGTGCTTAGAATATTTCCCACTGAGAGGAGACAAAATAGTGTCTTCACATTCCTTGGGTCGTGTCTTACCTTCTTTATCTTAGTTAATTTGATGTTGATATAAGTGATAAGGGCATTAACCAAGAAGAGGGCATTAACTTTCCTTTTGTTGTTCAGTCACTGTCTGACTCTTTGCCACCCAATGAACTGTAGCCCTCCAGCCTCCTCTGTGCGTGGGAATTCCCAGGCAAGAATACTGGAGTGGATTGCTATTTTGTCTTCCAGGGGATCTTCCCGACCCAGACCCAGAGATTGAAGCCACATCTCTTGTGTCTTGGCATTGCAGAAGGATTTTTTTTTTTTTTTTTTTTAACTGCAAAGCCTTCAGAGAAGCCCTTAACTTTCCTTCCCTTGACTAAACTTAGGTATTTTCCCTCTCTAGGCCAGATCTCCCTTTTCTTAGTACTAATTTAGAAAAGTTGTCATTGTAAAGTCTTATTCTTCCCCATGGAGGTACAAATGCTCTACCTTTCTCAAGGGCTTGGGAGCCATTCCTTTGAAATGTAATCATCAAGGAAGACCTGGTTCCCATCTCCCAGTCTCTGTGTGAGCAGGTAGGAGCCTCTGCAAGCTGCAAAGCTAACTCCTATCCAAGATTCAAGAGACAAAGTTTCCTTTTCCTTTGGGTAAGGCCGATTAGCGAAGACAGATAGCCCATGATCCTTGTCAAGTTTAATAGTTGTCAGTCCGAGTCCTGAATCTTTTCTCATATGAGAATTATAACCCCTGTTTCTTATTATTCCTATGCTTTTCTTTTTCCATCCCTTAATTTCTAACCTTTCTGTTTCCTTCATTTTAGGGTTAGCATATATACACTAGTGAAAGGCGCTCAGTTGAGTTCAACTCTTTGCAACCCCATGGACTATGCAATCCATAGAATTCTCCAGGCCAGAATACTGGACTGGGTAGCCTTTCCCTTCTCCAGAGGATCTTCCCAACCCAGGGATCGAACCCAGGTCTTCTGCATTGCAGGCAGATTCTTTACCAGCTGAGCCACAAGGGAGGCCCAAGAATACTGGAGTGGGTAACCTATCCGTTCTCCAGCAGATCTTCTGAACCGAGGAATCAAACTGGGGTCTCCTGCATTACAGGTGGATTCTTTACCAACTGAGCTATCAGGGAAGCCCCATGTTTGGAGTTGTGTTTTATAGGCTAATTTGAAATTTCTGTTTTTTAACATTTGAATGAATCTCATCAGTATTTATTTACATAAATGATTTGATCATTCTTACTCCATCAAAATACGTTGTGTCTGTGTGTGTGTGTGTGTGTGTATGTGTTTCATGCAGACCCTAATTTACTTAGTTAATTGCTTTATTTTGAGTCTTTAGGGATGTTTGCATTCTGCTCTGCTGGTTTCTATATTCATACTAAAATAGTTACAGTGTCTTTAATCCTGTTTTTCCTTATTTTGGCAACTAACTGAGTTTCAGATTTAAGTGATTTACCTGACTCCCACTTACTAACAATGGGACAATGAATAAACTTATATCACTTTCTCCTTTTGCTTACCCTACTGATCACAGGCTTTACATTACAGTATTTCTATGTTGTTACATGTTGTTTTTCTATACATGAATCCACATTTTAGTATGAGACATACAGTTAGATACATTAACTTCCCTCCATCCGTTCTTTCGGAAATTTTTACCCTTTACTTCTTGAATGAACCAATTTACCAGTAGATTCTTTGGTATTCTTTGGTATTTTTCATGAATACCATTTTCTCTGAATTTTTGCACGTTAAAAATGTTTCCATAGCCTTGAATTTTGAATTACAGCTTGGCTGGATATAAAATCTCTCTTCACACTTTCCTTTATTTTATTTAAAATGCTGAAATCTCTCATGATTTGTAGATTTATTTGAATCCAAGGCCAACTTGACTTTCCTTTTTGGGTACCTGACTGAGTCCTTTTGTCTAAGGCATTGAGAATTTATTTTCATTTATTATTAACATCATTACTTTATCAGAATACATCTTAATTTTGAAAACTCCAGGTTAATTTTTCATGGCATGTAATGGTTGTTTTAAAAATAATTTAAAGTCTTCTTTTATTTTCATAAATAATTTTGGATTATAATATTATGCATTATGGGTTTCCCCAGTGGTTCAGTGGTAAATAATTCACCTGTGATGCAGGAGACACAGGTTCAGTCCCTGGGTTGGGAAGATCCCCTGGGGGAGGGCATAGCAACCCACTCCAGTATTCTTGCCTGGACAATCCCATGGACAGAGGAGCCAAGCAGGCTAAAGTCCATGAAGATGCAAAGAGTTGGGCATGACTGAGGTGACTAAGCATGCATGCATGTGTTATATATTTTATGTAGTAGTATTTTTCTTCTTCACAATTACATTAAAAATATAATGGATTTTTTTCCTATCTTCTAAATAGATAATTTCTTTTGTGATCCATTTTAAATTACTTTCAAAAACTTATTTTATTCATTTCCTTCAATGTCTTTATTATACTTTTGGTCAAATCTGATTTCCCTCTGGCCATTTAGTACTTCAGTTTAAAATAATATTTTTTAAATTTTTCTTTAAATTTCTCTACAGTTATTAAAAGTTTTTCTTCAATTATTGTCTTTGTTTAATGATTATCTAATGTCTTTCAAACTTTAGTTTGATTTTGTTCTTTTATTTTCTGAGGTTTTTTATTTTTAATTTTAAACATTTCTCAATAAGAAATTTATCACATCTGTAGTTTCACTTAATTGTGATTCAAAGAGTGTCTTAAAGTATTTTCTTCTTAGTGATTGGTATTGATGGAGAACTTTCATGATCTGATATGCTTTAATTATCATATTCTATTGTCTTCTTGCCATAGATGTCATCTGCTATTTTCTATTTGATTAGTAATATCTTATTTTTCTAGACCAGATACAATGATTGATACAATGACTATGTGTACACAAGGTGAAGTCTACAGTAGAGTGTGACTTGCAAGGTACATGACCACTGATGGTATCCATTGGCCCTTGGTTTGAAATTATTGAAAAGGTTTATATGATATAATATGTTCCAGACATAATTTTGTTTAACCACTGAAAAAGAAACAAAGCATGCAAAAAAGCACACATTCCAATAGCAGTTTTATCCAAAGCTTATGAAAAATACCAGGTCCAAGTTCTAGACTGTACCTGTACCCTCCTCCCCAACCACCAGAGGGAGAATGCATAGTGATTTAGCATCATAATACAGCAACCTGCCTATCCATTAAGTCTCATAGTTAGCAGTTCTTATATCGAGATACAATTCTCTTGATACCACATGGACTAGTTTACAAAACTCAGCTAACATTAGTAAATAAATTCAGCAAGCAGTTCTGCAAAAACCTATAATTGTATACATGCTCTGCCACAAATTTGGTACAGGATTTAGATAGCACTTTCCTAGAACAACTCACAATTCTGCAATCTAATAATCATGATGAGGCTTTGTGGGCTAAAATTAATTACTGAGAATGCAAAAACTATTGATTAGCATTTCAAAATATAACTGTGCAACCCCCATTCCTCTATTTTATTAAAACTTGGAAAATGGTTATGCATCCCATCTAAAATTTAAATTAATTTTTAACAAAAAACAAACATTCTCAAATACGAATGGTCATAAATCTGTCACATTTTTATAATCTTACATAAGAAATGGGCTTCCCTGGTGGCTCAGACGGTAAAGCATCTGCCTATAGTGCGGGAGACCAGGGTTCGATCCCTGGGTTGGGAAGATCCCCTGGAGAAGGAAATGGCAACCCACTCCAGTACTCTTGCCAGGAGAATTCCATGGACTGAGGAGCCCGGTAGGCTACAGTCCATGGGGTCGCAAAGAGTCGGACACAACTGAGCGACTTCACTTTCACTTTACATAAGTAATGCCATTCCTTGACAGGTTCTATAATCATCAAGAATTTGCTTTGATTATTTTATAAGCTTCCCCTCAGAATTTTAATTACATTACTGTTCAATATTTACGTATGGTCAGAAAGGCAGTTACAAACATTTAACACAGTCAACTTACCTCTAGAAAAATCAATTGCTATGTCACGTCACTAAACCCTGTGAAAGCTGGGATTTTCATCTCTTGTATTTACGATTAAATCTCAATTATCCCAGATAGAACTCTGAGGCATCGAATTTGCTCACTGAATAGTTTAAATGTTAAATAAAATTTGAATCTCATCACAGGTTGTTGCCGTTGCTCTTCAGTCACTCAGTCGTACCCAGCTCTTTGTAACCCCATGAACTGCCTTGACCATCTCCGAGTTTGCTCAAATTCATGTCCTTTGAGAGGGTGATGCCATCCAAACATCTTGTCCTCTGTCATTCCCTTCTCCTCCTGTCTTTACTCTTTTCCAGCATTAGAGTCTCTTCTAATGAGTTGGCTCTTTGCATCAGGAGGCCAAAGTATCGGAGCTAGTTACCAAAGATATAGTCAAATTGATATTTTTATCTTATTGAAAAGACAAGAACCTGGATTATGGCTATATCAACATACAACATTCAAGTTGACTTAATAACTCTGTTAATAATATGCTTAAGTGATAGTCTGAAGGAAGTGTTAGCAACACAGAGAGAACTGAGGGGAAGTTTAACTAGTTTTCCGCCTGCCAATGCATGAGATGCAGGAAATGCAGGTTTGATCCCTGGGTGGGAAGATCCCTTTGAGTAGGAAATGTCAACCCACTCCGGTATCCTTGCCTGGAAAATTCCATGGACAGAGGAGCCTGGAGGGCTACAGTCCATGGGGTTACAAGGAGTCAGATACAACAGAATACACATGTCATGGCACTCATATGAGTACCTACCCCTTGAATCTAAGCTATCTCTTCACTACCAATTAGAGTACCATATTAGAAAGAACAGGTTAATAGAGGAGAAATTATAGACATGAATTGATGCTGAAAGTTGTGCCTACAAAATTGTATTTATATTATCTAAAAGTTATATGATAAAGAAGTACAACACAGGTTACAAAGGACCTGAGAAAATCAATGGAGAAAATAAATCTAAATTGCCATCCAAGGGAACATTCCTGAGGGCCCTGAAGATTAAGAATCAAAATTTTACCTGTCAAAAATTATAGTAAAAGTAAAATGAAATTCTGTGACCTTACTCTTATCAGGGGGGCACAGAAAATGTCATAGGAGCAAGATATCTGTTACGAGATTGTCCCCAGGGGGTGAGAAATAATATCTCCAATCAAGCATGCCCTGTACTGTGATCTTTGTTAGGGCTCTAGATGACTTGCACTTGGTGACACAAATCAGTTAGATACTTTTAACAGCCAAGAAAAGTGATAGCTAGCTCCTGAGAACAACTATTGCAGCCAAGAAATTCTTTCTTCTTTCAGAACAAGTCCAAACACCCTCACACATAGGATCTCAATCTTGTAATGCCCTTTTATGAATTGTCAAGTGTAAGACAGGAGCTTTTGTTATCCTGAATAAGCTTCACATGGAGAAGGAAGCTATGTAAGTCTCTTGCTAGCCACAGGAGGAAAGGAGTAGGAGTTACAAGATGTGAAATTTGATAGTAAACTCACTCGATTATTCTCCATAATTTTGGGGCCTGATAATTATTAGGTGCTGGAAATAATTATTTTTAACCACTGAATGTACAATTTATATCAGTGTGGTTGGTTAGCTAATTAGATAATCTAAAATGAGGGTGGAATCCATAATGCATCTCTGATTTTATTTTTGGTAGGTTGTCATTTTGTCTTTCTTGAAATGTGCTTTTGTAGGAAACATTCAAGCCATGTAAAGCTACATGATTTTATTGGTATGGCAGGACAAGAAGCAGGGGCAGCTGATTTCATGCGCATTCATTGCCAAGATGTCCACTTACCCCACCATCCTTTGCGTCTGTTTTGCCTTCCCTCACTGTTTAGCCCAGCTGTGAGCCTAAAATCACCTTGCTGCCGGTTGCCATGTGGATCATGGAGAACACAGTGCCCAGGTCAATGCTAACCAACTGCAAATCTCAGCAAAGGCACCAAGGAATCCTGGGAGATGTATCCCATCATTCCTTGCTCACCTTGGTGATAACCGCACTTCAAAAATTCATGGGTCATTAGGTGGCTCAGTCAGTAAAGAATCCATCTGCAATGTGGGAGACCCAGTTTCTATCCTTGGGTCAGGAGGATGTCCTGAAGGAGGAAATGGCAGTCCACTCCAGTATTCTTGCCTGGAGAATTCCATGAACAGAGGAGACTGGCAGGCTACAGTCCATGGAATCTCAAGAAATGGACAGAACTTAGTGACTAAACCACCACCAGAGTTTACAGGAAGGAAAGGAAACACAAAAAAATGTAAAATTGTATGGCAAAATTCAAGACGCGGAGGGAAATGGTGCAGGAAGCGGGAAGGAGAAACCACTTGCCGTAAGGGTCAAGGTGGTCCTTCTGGAGTCAGAATGTCCAGGATTAGAATCTCATTCTGGTGCTTCCTAGTTCACTAGTGTTACCTGCATACTAAGTCCCTTCAATCGTATCCAACTCTTTGTGACCCTATGGACTGTAGTCCTCCAGACTTCTTTATCCATGGGATTCTCCAGGCAAGAATATTGGAGTGGGCTGTCATTTCCTACTGCAGAGGGTCTTTCTGATCCAGGGGTTGAACCCACGTCTCTTGTGTCTCCTGCATTGGCAGATTCTTTATAACTAGCTCTGTTCAGTTCAGTTCAGTTCAGTCACTCAGTTGTGGCCAACTCTTTGTGACCCCATGGACTGCAGCACGCCAGGCTTCCCTGTCCATTACCAACTTCCAGAGCTTGCTCAAACATCCAACCATCTCATCTTCTGTCATCCCCTCCTCCTTCAACCTTTCCCAGAATAAGGGTCTTCTCCAATGAGTCAGTTCTTCACATCAGGTACCAAAGTATTAGAGTTTCAGCTTCAACATCCATCCTTCCAAATGAATATTCAGGACTGATTTCCTTTAGGATTGACTGGTCGAACGTCCTTGCTGTCCAACGGACTCTCAAGAATCTTGTCCAACACCACAGTGCAAAAACAGCAATTCTTCTTCATCAGTTCTGCTAGTCCTATAGTCTTAAGCAGTTGATTTATTGTTCTGAGTCTCAAATTACTCATCTGTGAATGGAGAATCTCGATTGTACCAAAATCATGACAATCATAGAGTTGTTGTGAGGATAAAACATTGAAACTGCTTATAGCAAGATCTGGTATACATGCAGTGATCAATAATCTTGACAACCACTAATTGTACTTAAATGGTCCAAGCCAAATTGTCTCAGGTCTGTCATCTCTGCGGCTGTACCTCCTTCAAACCTCCACAGTAAGCACCATCTACCTCTCCTTTGCAGTGTATTTCACCTCATAATAGAGGTTGTTCCTGTCGGACAATCTAATTAGAAGAATGACCTTTCCACGCTTCAGTTGTTCAGCCTAGACCAACTCTCCCGTGCAGTTGTATCCGGCTGGTGGGGGGTTTTTTTCTCCGAGAATTCAGCACAGGTTTCAACTAAAGAAGTCTGGTACACGTGTGAGGTCTCCTGCCAGAGTGATAAACCTTTTCCTCACTTCAATTTCCGCAAACCTGATGGACTTGGCACTTCATATTAGTACATAGGTGGGTGATAATCTCTCTCCTTGGCTTGCAGACCCTCTTGCTTTGAAATCTCCCCCCTCCTCCCCAAATGATGGGCTCACTATTCATATATGTTCTTCTTCTTGGCAGTTTTCTCCTGTACACAAAACCAGGCTGGAAATGGCTATTTGGAAGGTCTGACTCATTTCTTAGAGAAATGTTTTTTCCTCCCCAGAATCAGCCGAGGGTGGATGTATAAGCACAGAGCAATGTCAAGGGCATTGTTTCCTTTTTTCCAGCATCAAACAATTTTCTAGGCAGCAAATATGGAAAAGCTCATAAGTGTATCTAACTTCTTTAAATAAGATGTAAAAGATAATAATTGAATTATGCAGTATTATTTAGATTTATTTCTTTTTGTGACCCCATCACCCACACTCAACAACCCTATAAGGAAAGTATAGTATTATTATCATCATTTTACTGAAAAGGAAAAATAAGCCCCAGGGAGTTAAGTAATTTTCCAATATTACAAATATGCAACTGTAGTAGTAATTATTTGGTCACATAAATATATATATATTTTTAACTTTAGAATATTAACCTAATTACTAATAAATTATTTTATATACATCATTTTTATAACTATAAAATCTAATAATATTATTTCAACATGAGCATCAAATAGCCTCTTAATTTCTGCTTCCCCAACACCATAGTAAAAACATCAGTATGTATCTTTCTTTATGGTACATATTTGTGGAATTTACCTTTGATTCCTACATGTTATGTTGAACCATATGAAATTGTCATTTGTGACCAACCTTGGCCTATATGAACAATAATTTATTATGATTCAAACTATATGTAATATCAATAATACATGGAGTACCCAGAAAATATACATCTTAGTATAGGAAATTCCATTTAGATGAGACTGCCCAGGAGGAAAAGATGGACAAAATGAAATCATTTCTCCCCTTTTTTTCCTGCCTCCCTTCCCTGCCAATCCCAGCCCTACACATTATGTTTAGATCAATTTTGAAGTTCATGGATGAAATGCATCCCTTAACATACAATTATTAAAGATCAAAATATATCCTGTTATCAAAATATTCACCAGAGAAGAATAATGAGGCCTATTATATACTAATTTGCTTTGGGGGAAAGAAGAAATATCTCTGGCCTCTCAGAAATTTCCATGAAACATAGTTTCTGGACTGATGTGTCCATTTCTTCAAGGAAACAATCAAAATGCTAAAGTTGAAAATACATTCTAAATAGTTTTGTGTAGATTTCAGCAAGTCAAACAATTTTTATGAATTACCTTCAAACTAAAAAATGGGAGGAGGTATTAATAAAACCCTGACCCTGATGCTGGGAAAGATAGAAGGCAGAAGGAGAAGAGGGTGACGGAGGATGAGATGGTTGGATGGCATCATCAACTCAATGGACATGAACTTGGGTAAACTCCAGAAGATGGTGAGAGACAGGGAAGACTGGCGTCCACAGGTCGCAAAGAGTCAGACATGACTTGGCGACCGAACAACAACACTAATAAACGGTTGCATGGTGACCACACTGGGCCTGGATACAGACAAACAATAGGAAAAACTTCCAAGGATCTTGTTGTCAGCTGTGCAGATGCGTGAGGCATGCAGACTCTGTGGGCTGACATAGGGAGAAAATTCATGAGACTTCTAGTGAAAGAGCAGACATATTAGCAACTTGACTTAAAAGTGTTAGCAAACTTGACTTCAGAATTGATCCCTTGTTGTCTAAACACTGGCTGCAGAAAACAACTGGCATATAGCTAAATAAGTCAGTAAGAAGAGGTTAGGGTAGTAACTGAACCAATTAATGAAAAAGATAGGTTAAATCCAGAGAAGCAGCAAATAAGAATGATTTTCAGTAAGTTTCCCATTTCTCCCAATTTTTAATTCCATAAATGTTGTTTTCAGACAGTTCCCAACTGACTAAATGATCTCTGTCTAGGAAACAGACAGTCTCATTCCCAAATGAAGAGGCCATATTTCTCGGCTGAGACAATAGCCCAAGTTGCCTCTGAAGAAAGGAGGGTGGGGAAATGTACAAACCATTGAAAAGCAGAAACAAGAGCACAGGCTGCAATTCTGTACTTCACTGAATTGAAGATGCCATATATTTTACCCAGCACCCTTATTGTTGTAGCATTAAGAAGAAGAAAAAAAAAAAAGGTGATAACCAGGACACAATGTTTCCTAATAATCTAAGAGTTTTGATTTTGCTCTTAATAGCAGAGAACTTTTACAATTATTTACACAAAGATATTTATCATTTATCTCTCTCATTCATAAATTAAAACACAAACAAAATGAATTAGAGATTGCCCCTCCCAGAAAATCTGTCAATCTGAAAGGGAATCAGTTCTGAATATTTATTGAAAGGACTGATGGTGGAGCTGAAGCTCCAATACTTTGGCCACATGATGCAAAGAGCTGACTCATTGGAAAAGACCCTGATGCTGGGAGAGATTGAAGGCAGCAGGGGAAGGGGGAGACAGAGGATGATGTGGTTGGATGTCATCACCAATTCCATGGATATAAGTGTGAGCAAGCTCCGGATGTTGGTGATGGACAGGGAAGCCTGGCAAGCTGCAGTCCATGGAGTCCCAAACAGTCAGACACAAGTGAGCAACTGAATGGAACACCTCCCCAGAAAGAGATTATTTATCCAATCGAAGATATTCCTCTTACAATCAATATTTGTGTCACTAAAAAATATGTGTCCACTGCTCTATTTCTATGCTGTTTTCTATACATATTAACTTTTCCTTAGTATCAAGTCATCCTGTAATCTTTTGAATGTATTTCAAAAGGCAATTAAACCCACTGCATGTAGTTTAACTGCAAAAGAAAGAGATGACAACATGAATAGCTAGAACCAAGTTTGTTATTTCACATAAGCAATGACAACCATAAAGTAAAGGCTTCTTAACTAATAACAGCCTTCCCAGGTGGCTCAGTGGTAAATAACCTGTCTGACAATGCAAGAGAAACAGGCTTGATTCCTGAGTCAGAAAGATCCCCTGGAGGAGGAAATGACAACCCACTCCAGTGTTCTTGGATGGGAAATACCATGGACAGAGGAACCTGGTGGGCTACAGTCCATGGGACTGCAGAGTCAAACACAACTTAGTGACTAAACAACTAAAAATAGCAGCAAGTATCCTTAGTGATAAGTAAAATTCCAAGAACACAAATGTTGAAATATAGGAAAAATGATCTTAGGTAGATGAAAAGCAAAATTAACAATGATAAGCTTAAAATATATGTGTATAAAAAAAATAAATAAATAAAATAAATAAAATATATATATGTGTATAGAACATTAAATAAATCGGGAACTTGGAGAGATCTTTTGCTTTGCATGGCTATAATAACTATTCTTGCGTTTATGTCCTCTTTTGTGCAGAAAATCACATTTTCACTACACTCAGCAACGTAGCTAAAATGACTAAACGTGTCAAGTTTTTCTATATAGAGCAAGGAAAACTCCCTTAGCACATCTAGTGAAAGTCACTCAGTTATGTCTGACTCCTTGCAAGCCCATGGACTGTAGCCCACCAGGCTCCTCTGTCCATGGGACTGTCCAGACATGAATACTGGAGTGCAGTCATTGCTTTCTCCAGGGGATCTTCCCTCTTAACTCATCTTATTGGGTTGTGAATCAGTGGCACTAAGTTTGAGATCATTTGAACCACTGGTGCTTCAGTGGATGAGAACTTGCCTTCCAATGCCAGGGATACTGGTTCAATCCCTGGTCCAGGGAGATCCCACATGCCTCAGGGCAACAAAGCCCATGTGACACAGTTGGGGAAGCCCAGCATGTCCTGCAATGATGAGCTCCTGAAGCACAATGAAGACCCAAAGCAGTCACAATTTTTAAAACTGAACATCAGACGAAATCATTTGGGGGTATCTCACAAAATAAAGCATACTCTTAATATATGACCTAGTAATTCTACCCCCAGAGCAATGAGTATATCTATCTACACAAAGTCTTGTACATGAAAGAGTATATCTGTCTACACGAGCACTTATACATGAAGAAAGAAGTGTATCTATCCACACAAGGACTATAACAGTAGACCTATTACCAGCCCAAACTGGATGACTGCAATGTTCATCAGGAGGTACACCATAAGAATTGCTCAAGTACAGACAAATATAACAAAAAAATGGAAGCTAAAATGCTGAAATAGCAATTACTTTTGGCACGTGTGCACGTGAGCCTGTGTATGTATGTCCTGTATACATTAGGAAAGTGCATGAGGAACTCTGTAACCCTAGATATGTTCTATATCTTAATCTGGCTAGTGATTAAATTTGTGCCTATACAAAATCACTTAACTGTGTATGTCAGATTAATATACTAGATGTATTACATTGCAAGTATGTTATCTCTTAATTTTAAAGTATTAAAAATAATTTACTCAAAGTATCTAAAACATTTATGACTCAATTCAACATAATTCAGTTTGTTACAGTTCCTAGATACGTTCCAATGGATGTTGGCAAATTTATCTGTGGTTCCTCTGACTTTTCTAAATCCAGCTTAAACATCTGTATGTTCATGGTTCACGTACTGTAGAAGCCTGGCTTGGAGAATTTCAAGCATTACTTTGCTAGTATGTGAGATGAGTGCAATTATGCAGTAGCTTGAATATTCTTTGGCATTTCCTTTCTTAGGGATTGGAATGAAAACTGACATTTTCCAGTCCTGTGGCCACTGCTGAGTTTTCCAAATTTGCTGGCATATTGAGTGAGGCACTTTAACAGCATCATCTCTGAGGATTTGAAATAGCTCAACTGGCATTCCATCACCTCCACTAGCTTTGTTTGTAGTGATGCTTCCCAAGGCCACTTAACTTTGCATTCCAGCATATCTGACTCTAGGTGAGTGATCACACCATAGTGATTATCTGGGTTGTGAAGATCTTTTCTGTACAGTTCTTCTGTGTATTTGCCACCTCTTCTTAATATCTTCTGCTTCTGTTAGGTCCATATCATTTCTGTCCTTTATTGAGCCCATCTTTGCATGAAATGTTCCCTTGGTTTCTCTATTTTTCTTGAAGAGATCTCTAGTCTTTTCCATTCTATTGTTTTCCTCTATTTTTTTGCATTGATCACTGAGGAAGGCTTTCTTATTTCTCTTTGCTATTCTTTGGAACTCTGCATTCAAGAGGATATATCTTTCATTTTCTCCTTTGCCTTTAGTTTCTCTTCTTAGCTATTTATAAGGCCTCCTCAGACAACCATTTTGCTTTTTTGCATTTTTCTTCTTGGGGATGATCTTGATCACTGCCTCCTGTACAGTGTCACAAACTTCTGTCCATAGTTCTTCAGGTACTCAGTCTATCGGATCTAATCCCTTGAATCTATTTGTCACTTTCACTGTATAATCGTAAATTCTTAAAGTTATGGGAATACCAGACCACCTTACCTGCCTCCTGAGAAATCTGTATTCAGGTCAAGAAGCAATAGTTAGAACAAGAAATGGAACAACAGACTGATTCCAAATTTGGAAAGGAGTATTTCAAGGCTGTATATTGTTCAGTTCGGTTCAGTTCAGTCGCTCAGTCGTATCCGACTCTTTGCAACCCCATGAACCGCAGCATGCCAGGCCTCCCTATCTATCACCAACTCCCGGAGTTTACTCAAACTCATGTCCATCGAGTCAGTGATGCCATCCAACCATGTCATCCTCTGTCATCCCCTTCTCCTCCTGCCCCCAGTCCCTCCCAGCATCAGGGTCTTTTCCAATGAGTCAACTCTTCGCGCGAGGTGGCCAGAGTATTGGAGTTTCAGCTTCAGCATCAGTCCTTCTAATGAACACCCAGGACTGATCTGCTTCAGGATGGACTGGTTGGATCTCCTTGCAGTCCAAGGGACTCTCAAGAGTCTTCTCCAACACCACAGTTCAAAACATCAATTTTTCAGCGCTCAGCTTTCCTCACAGTCCAACTCTCACATCCATACATGACCACTGGAAAAACCATAGCCTTGACCAGACAGACCTTTGTTGGCAAAGTAATGTCTCTGCTTTGTAATATGCTATCTAGGTTGGTCATAACTTTCCTTCCAAGGAGTAAGCGTCTTTATAACTGGTGTCAAATGATGTGTGTCTTTCTCTGTCTGATGCATGTCATTTACTCCTTAGTAGGCATGAGTTAAACTACCTTGTTGTCTCCCATCAGTAAGTTAAGACCAACAAGAGAGCCATATTTTTTGGATCAAGATATAAGAATACATATTTTGAGAATGGAATAGGATATAATCTTTGTGGTACCAAAAAGGAAAGACCAGAATACAGGAAAGGACTACAAAAATAAAACTAGGATGCTGTCTATTTAAAATATATGTTACTAGGAGAGCAATAGAAAATGTCAGATACTTTTCTTACTCACACTATTCACATTTGAGAAATTCAGTCTAGTAATGTAAATATGCTGGTTTAGGCATATTATTAGCAAAGTAACTTTTGTGGGCTGACATGAAAACATAAGCAGCACACAAAATATGGACAATTTAGTTAATGGAATTTATGGAAACTTTTGCTATGAATTGCACTGTTCCCTCCCCAAACAATGCTTACAGTTGCCTTATAAAAATGCCTTGCAAGTGATGGACAACTTGTACTATACTTAAATTCAATTACCTCAAATTGTTATCATGTTAAAAAGTAAGTTGTTTCTGCATATGTCAGGCTAGTTTCTTTTCTACTTCAGTGCAAAGTGCAGTGTTGGCAGATCTGAATTTTAAGTTGCTTTCCTTGGAGAAATAGGTACTCTTCTCCTGAGGCTAATGCGTGAAAGGCAAAAACCTATCTAGAGGGTAACCAGGGGACATATAAAATTTTGAAACATGCAGACACTTCAATTTCAGAACATTTTTCTAAGGGCAAGTACTTTTTTTTTTTTTTAAGGCAAGTACTTTTAAGGATAGGTGATGCAACGTAATTTAAAAGAGAAAGATTTCTAGCAGCCCAAGCATTCAAGGGTTTGTAAGATCTCCTGGAGGAAAGCATGGCAACCCACTCCACTATCTTGCCTGGAGCATCCCATGGACAGAGGAGCCTGATGGGCTACAGTCCATGGGATTGCAAAGAATCTGACACAACTGAGGCCACTTAGCATGCACGCAAGCACGCAGGCATTCAAGACATGGGAGCTTGTTAGGAATTTGGTGTTTCCGTTCAGTGGGATACTTAGCAGCCTTTGAAATGGAAAGGTAGACATATTTGTGTCGACAGTGATGATTCCCCTTTATTAAGGGAAAACTTTTTTAAAGGCTGAAGAATATAATAAAATCTAATAAATAAATAAAATGCTTTAATTTAAAAATTTTAAAAAAGGACATTAGTGGAAAGCAAGTCAAATTTGAGTATGGTCTATAGTTTGGTTGAGACAACTGTACCAATGTTGATTTGCTGGTATTGATAAATACACCCTGGTTATAACAGGTTGTTAACACTAAAGGAAGATAAGTAAAGGGTTATTTTTCCAATTTTCCTGTAAAGCTAATATTATTTCAAGATCAAAAGATTTTTTAAAGACAATAAAATTTAAAAAAAAACAGAATAGACCATTAAATTTAATTTAAATTTTTTAAATAAAAAGTTTAATTTAAAACATAACAAAAAGAATATATAGAATGATATCATATGTGTTATGCATATAATTACTGAAGTCAGAGGTGTATATGAAATGACTGCAGTTATCTCAGGAGGATGAACAATAGAGAACATCCGAGTACATTTTTAAATTTTTTCTTTAAGCAAAAATTGCACATACATAGCAAAAACACAGATCACATTTTTGTTTTCAAAACAGAATGAAAATCACATTCGAGTCCAACTATAAGAAGCATATCTTTTCTATAATTCTCAACTTACTACTTATTAAATTGAATAATTAAAATATCCTACTTTGCATTTTTCAATTTTTCTCATGAAAACCTGGAATTTCCTCTTAAATGATGGAACAATATTTAAACATCTTCGTAAAAATATATGAATTATGTGAGCAATCATGTGTGTGTGTGCCAAGTCACTTCGATCGTGTCCAATTCTGTGTGACCCCATGGACTGTGGCCCACCAGGCTCCTCTGTCCTTGGAATTCTCCAGGCCAGCACACTGGAGTGGGCTGCCATGCCCTCCTCCAGGGCATCTTCCCAACCCAGGGAAGGAACCTGTCTCTTGTGTCTCCTGCATTGCTGGCAGATTCTTTACCAGTAGCACCACCTGGGAAGCCCAAGGATATTCACTGGATCCCAGATGTTTATTCTCAATTTATCTGTTTATGTTGCAATGCTGCAAATTGTCATTAAAGTTAGTGACTTAGTGCCTGAAACTGAATAAATACTGTATTTATATGTCTAATGTTAAGAAAAAAAATCACCTATACACTGAAGAGGAAGAGAGGTTTTAAATTATGTTACCCCTTGCTCATTTTTTCAGCACCTACTGAGACCCCAATTGTTAGGGTTCACCATTCAGATTTAAATGTCTCAGCCTCTGACCTCAAGGGGACTCATCTTGCATTAAGCCAAGCAATTATCACCTGGAGCAAAGTATCCTCTAACAGTGAAGATCAGAGTGCAATACAACCCTTGGGGAAGTTCCCAGAAATGGCTGAGTTTGGATGAATGAGAAAGACTCAAAGAAATAATTGACTAAGGACATTCAAACTGTTTAAAATACAACCTTCAATCATAATCATAACCACTCAAACCAAAAGAAGGCATCACTTCTGTGTATAAAGTCTTTTAGAAATAAGAATAGAACTACCTAAAGTACACATTAGTACATGCATCATCAAAGAAAGTAAATCAATTTCAGAGTAGGGACTCGACTGAAACTATATCCATTTGACCACATAGACAAACCAGAAGAGGATATTAAGAGGGAACACTGAATGACTGACAGCAAGGTAGATATAAGATGCAATTACAAGTCCATGTCAGTGAGAATCTGTATCCAGACACAATTAATTCATCTGAAATTTCTTCTCTTTTTCATTTTTTTTTAAATTTGGAGTGGCAGGGGCTGTAATCCTTCTGAATTTCATTTGAGATTGTCTCAGGAACTAAGATTTTTTAACCTGTTATCAGACAGACAGGATGGAAGTTTTAAGAATCCAGGGAAAGTAATCAAAACTAAAGCTGGAGAATTAATATAAATTAAATACCAATCTTCTACTTTGGACATTTCCCAGGTGGCTCAGTGGTAAAGAATCCACCTGCCAATGCAGGAGGTGAGGGTTAAATACTGGGTAGGGAAGACCCCATGGAGGAGGAAATGACAACCCACACCAGTATTCTTCCCTGGGAAATCCCATGGACTGATGAGCCTGGTGGGCTAAAGTCCATAAGGTCACAAAGAGTCTCACAGGACTTAGCAACTGAGCACTTCAGCTTTTACCCTTTGTGTTTCTTTAATTCTTATGGAAAGATTCTTATGCATGTGAGAAAATAATGTTAACACTATAGTTCTAAGAAGGAATTAATTTTACTAAAATGAGGAAAGAGGCTGAAGCCAAGATAGGTATGAAGAGGAAAGCGGGCGATGGTAATGAATGTGGATCTTGCAAACTTGGTCACTTACAAAGTTCTGTGAAAGCACAACCTAAGAAATTACTTAGAAAAGTATACTAAGTCCTAATTTTTTAATGTAAGACAAAATTTAATAAAAGTAAAACATATGCCAAAATTGAACTGATCACTCTGGATTCTATGCTACTCTATTGACCATAATGTAAAGAAAAGGAAATTCTAAAACCACATCAAATTTCTGTAATTAGTCACATGCTTTGAAGCTTCACAAACACACAGAATAGATTCTAAATGTGTATTTCCTGCTTGAAAACAGCAGTTTTTACAGGGCCTCTCAGTCAAAGCACAGTGGAGTGCTCAGTTAAACACAGTCATTTTCAAACACTTAAAATTTTGTGTTGAATTAATTTAACAGCTCTCAATATCTCATGATTCAAACCCTTTGTGTTTTCCTCAGTCTAAACCACTGACCTTGCTGCTTAAGTCCATCTACTCCCCAATATTCACTCAACACCTTCAAAGTTTCACTCAACTCCTTCAAAGTTTCACTCCTCGGTGGGGTGAAGGGGGCTGCCCAGTTCCCAATTGTGCCTAAATTGGGGGAACAAGACAATGGTTAGAAACCATCTTTCCTGACCAGCAAATAAAATCCTGTTGAGTGGGTGAAGGGAAGATAATGAGGACACACTGGTGTTCAGTTCAGTTCAGTTCAGTCTCCCAGTTGTGTCTGACTCTTTGTGACCCCATGAACCGCAGCACACCAGGCCTCCCTGTCCATCACCAACCCCCGGAGTCCACCCAAACCCATGTCCATTGAGTCAGTGATGCCATCCAACCATGTCATCCTCTGTTGTCCCCTTCTCCTCCTGCCTTCAATCTTTCCCAGCGTCAGGGTCCTTTCAAATGAGTCAGTACTTTACATCAGGTGGCCAAAGTATTGGAGTTTCAGCTTCAGCATCAGTCCTTCCAATGAACACCCAGGACTGATCTCCTTTAGGATGGACTGGTTGGATCTCCTTGCATTCCAAGGGACTCTCAAGAGTCTTCTCCAACACCACAGTTCAAAAGCATCAGTTCTTCGGCGCTCAGCCTTCTTTCTAGTCCAACTCTCACATCCATACATGACCACTGGAAAAACCATAGTCTTGACTAGATGGATGTTTGTTGGCAAAGTAATGTCTCTTCTTTTCAATATGCTGTCTAAGTTGGTCATAACTTTCCTTCCAAGGAGTAAGCATCTTTTAATGTATTGGTGTAAAAGATCACAACTGAAGAATTATTTTGAAAGAATTAAACTCTCACAGATGTATAGTTCATTCTCCCAGGGATCCAAGTTCTCTCAAGGATATTCCAGCTTTAGCACCCCATAAAAAGGAGGGGGGGTGAGGGTTACCAGTTATGAAAGAAAGAACATAAGAGATAGAGGAATTTCCTGACATCAAGGAATGAGAAATAGATAAATTTCTTGTCTCCTGGAGGAATAGGATAGAGAAGATGATGGGAAGGGAGTTGGGCCATCATGTGTTCTAACTTTCCTCTTCGGGATAAAACATAGATTCAGGGGGCAGCTGACAACAAACTATCTTACACTCTGCCTCACTTCTCCGCAGGTAGACACCATAACCCAAAGAAAGGTGCTGTGTTGGAGTTAAACAGTGAGAGGACCTGATTGAGCACATCTGACCCCTCTCCATCCCCTCACATTGGAGAAGAGATTCTGGTCTTCTTGCATTGGATATAGAAGAGGTTAGTGGCTGAGTTAATATGCTCTCCCTGAGTTAATATGGCTTCCCTGGTGGTTCAGACAGTAAAGAATCTGCCTGCAATGCTAGAGACCTGGGTTCGATCCCTGCATCAGGAAGATCCCCTGGAGATGGAAAATGACAACCCACTCTAGTATTCTTGCCTGGAGAATCCAATGGAAAGAGGAGCCTGTCAGGCTGTGGTCCATACGATTGTAAAGAGTCAGATACAACTGAAGCGACTTAGCAAGCAATATGCTCTCTACTTATTCACGAGAGTTGGCAGCACAGATAACAGGGAGAGAGGCCAGGTGAGCAAGAAAAAATGGTTCAGTCTCAAGGACAGGAATCCACTGCAAATAGAGCTCTCAGAGAACACATCTGAATAGTCAGTGATCTGGGGTGACCTGGAGGGCAGCCTAATCACCTCATGCCATCTTGGGAAAGAGGGAGATAAGCACAGAAACACTGAGATTTTTAGGTATTTACTTGGATATTTCTTTAGCATCTCAAACTTAATGAAAAAAACTGTAATTTCGGTTCTTATTGTTGTTCAGTCACTAAGTCATGTCTGACTCTTTGACACCTCATGGACAGTAGCACACCAGGCTCCTCTGTCCTCGACTATCACCCAGAGTTTGCTCATATCCATGTCCATGGTGTTGGTGATGCTATCTTTATATCTCATACTCAGCCACCTCATTCTCCTCCAGTCCTCAGTCTTTGCCATCACCAGGGGCTTTTCCAATGAGTCAGCTCCTTGCATCAGGTGGTCAAACTACTGGAGCTTCGGCTTCAGCATTGGTCCTTCCAATGACTATACAGGGTTGATTTCCTTTAGGGTGGACTGGTTGGATCTCCTTGCTGTCCAAGGGACTCTCAAGAGTCTTCTCCAACACCACAGTTCCAAAGCATTAATTCTTCATTGCTCAGCCTTCTTTATCCCTGTTCCCTATGTTAGTAAATAACCCAATCTATCCAGAAGTTGGAGAGTCATTCTTGGTACTTTTCCCCTCATTACCTGCATCTAATCTACCATCAATTCCATTTGATTTTACCGAGTAGTCACCTCAAACCCACCCAGTTCACTGTCTCTCAACCCAAATCGCTATCACCTTTCTTCTGAATTGAGGTGTTAACATGCTAAGGGGCACTGTGGCACTCCGGCTCCCAGTGCATTCAAGACAGTGACATGGTAGGTAAATGCAGACTGCGCCAGACTGCCTCAACTCTGCCTTTTAGTCATGGAGTAGTTGGGCCAGTTACTAACTTTCAGAGCCAGTTTTTTTTAAGCAAGATGAGAGATAGTAAGAGTACACACCATATACAGATGAGGCAAGGATTAAAGGTCCTCATATGTGCCAAGTGTTCAGAATGAAGCCTGACACATAAAGAGTACTCTGGAAGTATTCTTTCATCTTTTTTGTCTTCTTTCCCTTTTCCTTCTGTCCTCCTTCCCTCCCCCCTTTACCCCCCCACCCCGTTCTTTCCTCCCTTCTCCTCCTCCTTCTTCTCTGTCTTACTTTTTCCTTTCTTTCATTTTTGTTAAATTCTAATTCCTTGCATAAGCTATTCACAAGCTACTCCTCACTTTAATTTTATGTTGTGCTTTTTTAGGGCTGAGTAATATTCTGTTCTATATATGTTCCATCTTCTTTATCTATTCATCCGTTGATGGACATTTCAGTTGCTTCCCTGTACTGGCTATTGAAAGTAGTGCCAGGGTAGTGCATGTGCCTTTTTGAATTATCCAAAAGTGGGTCATTTATAGAGATGTGGGTGGACCTGGAGTCTGTCATACAGACTGAGGAAGTTGGAAAGAGAAAAACAAATATAGTATATTAATGCATATATGTGGAATGTAGGAAAATGGTACAAATGAACCCACTCACAGGGCAGGAATAGATATGCAGATGTAGGGAGCAGACTTGTAGACTTGGAATGGTATGAATTGGGAGATTGGGACTGACATATATTCACCACCGTGTGTAAAACAGATAGCTAGGGGGAAGGTGCTTTATAACACAAGGAGCTCAGCTCAGTGCCCTGTGGTGACCTAGAGAGATGAGATGGGGGCAGGAGGGAGGTCCAAGAGGGAGGGGGTAAATGACACATATAGTTGAGCCGCTTCATTTTAGAGCAGAAGCTAACACCACATTATCAAACAATTTTACCCCAATAAAAAATTAAAATTAAAAACAGATTTATGCTGTGCTCCCTGTTTTATACTGGGCTACTCTCTTTTCCAGTTACTCTGAAGTTCTTCATTTCCTCCAGCACTCCAGGTACATTTCTCTGCCAGTGTTTGTTCACTGGCTACTGTGCTTTCTGGAGGCTCCATCCCACACTCTTGGCAGACCTGGTTGTACCTGTGTGTTTCAGGCAGGCTCACTTGCTCAGTCATGTCGGATTTGTTTGCGAATCCATGACCTGTAGCTTGCCAGGCTTCTCTGTTCATGGAATTTTCCAAGCAAGAGTACTGGAGTGGGTTATGTCTCTTGCATTGGCAGGCAGATTCTTTATCACTAGAACAACCTGGGAAGCCCTTATCAAATAGATAAACATCCAATATTATATCCAAATATGTGCCTCTGCGTTTGTTTCTTGAGTATCTCTTGAAGAACAGAAGTTGTTAATTGGCATGAAGTTCAATTTACCATTTTTTTTTTTCTGTTTGGATTTTTTAGGCAAGAAATGTTTGCCTATCCTAAATTTGTAAACATACTTATCCATGTGTTTTTAGAGATTTTATGCTTTTAAGTGTTATGCTTATGATCTATCATAAATTAAATCTTTATGCATGGTATAAAGTAAATATAAAGTCTCATTTTTTTCAAAAAATATTTAAGATAATGTAGCACCATTTATCAAAAATATCTTTCTCCACTGACCTTTGTCAACAGTTAACTATATATGCATGGATCAATCTAGACTCCCTATTGTTCCATTGATCTGTTTGTCTATGTCATACAAATACTAAATCAGCTTCTGTAGTTTATTATAGATCTTATCAATGTTAAGACTAGCTAACCAATTGTAAATCTTCCAGTTTTGTGCTTTTGCAAAATTATATTTGCTCTTCCAGGTGCTTTTCATTTCCACATATAAATTTTAATTAGTTTGTCAATCTCTATCCAAAAATATTTGTTGAAACTTAATTGATATCCCTTTGAATTTTTAAATATTTTTACACATTAAAATGATTTCATGACTTTTGTCATCATTTTAAAAATGATTTTAATATACACCCTTGAAAGAAAAAATATTGGTAAATTGAAAATTCCTGAATGTAAAGACTACTTTAGGAAGATTTCCAACCAGTAACTGAAATACGTTATAATAAATTTAATTAAAGAATTGATATCAATACAAGACTGGCAGATATAATTAAGAATCCGGAAATATAACTGCATATAAATTGCCTTTAAATTAGATAATCTTGAGCTAGAAAAATTAATTATCAAATTGACAAAAAGACCCAAAATAGATATAATTACTAATAGTACTATTCTGTTAATTTATATAAATATGAAAATTCTTTACATTGCAAACATTTTAAAAAGATAAGCTGAGAAACATTTATTCAGTTTTAAAATAGGCAAAACTTTAAGATGTGTTCTTGCACATGAGTATGAAAAAGAAAAAACCCCAAGAAATGAAGTAAAGATATGAATGAGTAGTTCACAAAAGAAGAGAAACAAAGTTGACTAGGTATTGAACATTCACTAAACATATTAACAAACCAAACCAGATTAAAGCAATAATAGAATGTTTTTGCCATTTAATTGATCAGCCAATTAGAAAAAAATAAACTGTATAGTTCCAGGATTTGTTATTGCTATACTAAAATGAGTTCTCTAATAATCTTTAAATTTGTACAATCTCTGTAAAAGGCAATTTTTATGGTATGTATAATGTTTAGAATGTATATATCATTTGCCCCAGCTGTTTCACATCAATGAATGTATTAAGATGCTAATGGAGAAGTTGCATGACATGGTGTGTGTGTGTTTGTGTGTGTGTGTGTGTGTATGTACACATGTAAAGATTATCATTGCAGCATTACTTATAATAGCACAGAACTGGAAAAATTCAAAATATCCACTCATAAGACACTGTGCTTAGTTGCTCAGTTGTGTCCCATGGATTGTAACCTGCCAGGCTCCTCTGTCCATGGGGTTTCCCCAGGCAAGAACACTGGAGTGGGTTGCCATGCCCTCCTCCAGGGGAGCCTCCTAACCCAGGGATTGAACCTAGGTCTCCTGCATTGCAGGCAGATTCTTTACAGACTGCGCCACCAGGGAAGCCATAGGATACTAGTCAAATAAATTGCATACATCTATTTAAAATAATGAATATAGTGCACTTAAAAATGATTTGATTTTACATAGTAATTGGCATAATAAAGGACCACATCCTTTGTTCAGATTTCTAAAAGGATCTTGAGAAAACTACATGAAATATAAGATCACTTTTGATTTGTGAATGTATACACAAAGACATTTAGCATCACATTAATAAGTGTTTTACCCTGAGTTGTGGTGTTTGGATTGTTACCACTTTGTGAGGTATTTTAAACAGCTTAGAATCTTAAATAGTTATTTATGATAAAGGAATCAGCAATGAATATGAAAACAAATTTACAGGTTAAATACACAAAAAATATTAATCTCCAATAAGTATATGAAAAATATTCAATCTCAGTAATTATTGGGAAAGTGTATATCTCAATGACACGTAGCATGTAATTTTTTCTAATTATCTTCCTGTATATAACTTTTAATGTGATGAATTCAGTATGGAAAATGATTATGAGAAATGCATCATTTCATATATTACTAGCAGAGGGTTTAAATTGATACTGATTTTCTAGTGTGCAACTTCATATCTTTAGTAAAATAATTTTAACAGCTTTATTGAGGTATAATTGGTATGTAAATGACTGCAGATATTTAATGTGTATAATCTGATGAGTTTGGACATATGCAAATACCCATGATGCCACGACAACCCTCAAGGAAATAGATGTAGCCAATACCTCCCAGGGTTTCCTTGCAATCCTTTGGGGGTTATTTTTCCTTTCCTTTTCTTTTTTTTCCTGGTGATAAGGACACTCAACATGAGGTCTATACTCTTAACAAGTTCTGAAGAGCACAACACTAGATTTTTACCTGTAGACACCACACTGTACAGCAGATCTCTAGAGCTTATTCCCCTAACGTGCATGAAATTTCACTCCCGTTGAGCAACACATTTCCCCCACTAAGTGGAAGCAAAAGTGTTAGTCGCTCAGTCGTGTCCACCTCTTTGCGACCTCATGGACTCTAGCCCGCCAGGCTCCTCTGCTCACAGAATTCTCCAGGCAAACATACTGGAGTGAGTAACCATTCCCTTCTCTGGGGGATCTTCTCTCGCCAGGGATTGAACCCGAGACTCCTGCTCTGCAGGCAGATTCTCTACCTCAGAGCCACCACGGAAGCCCTCTTCCCCCCAACAAAGTGTGCATGTAATTTGCTGTAGCAAGTCTTTTCTTGGCACTGATTCAACGCTACTTGCCATGTGCACAAAGAGAAACTTAGGGTCACATTCTCTAAGGTATTTTTCATAACAGTAAAGTTTGGAGAGATACTAAATGACTACTCTGACAAGAGTGACGGAGATGACAGTAAAAGTCATTGGACTGCAGACAGCAGTTATAAAACAATTAATTAATGCTGCAGGAAGAGACAGTGAAATAGCTCTAAGATCTGTATTTACATAGAAAACTCAGGAGAAAGTAATTAGCTTCTCAGTGTTATGAGATTAAAAATCAAAATATGTATTTTCTTAATGTTTAAATGTTTAGTAGGATGCACTAAGGGCTTCCCTGGTGACTCAGTGGTAAAGAACCCAACTGCCAATGCCGGAGAATCCTGTTGGGTCCCTGGTTCAGGAAGATCCCCTGGAGGAGGGCATGACAGCCCACTCCAGTGTTCTTGCCTGTAAAATCCCATGGATAGAGGAGCCCAGTGAGCTACAATCTGTGGAGTCCTGAAAGTGTCAGACACAATTTAGCAACTAAACAATAACAACAATGAGGCTACACAAAAATTGTAGATATTTAAGTCTAAAGTGAAAAATGGGAAATAGAGTGGATAAGGATATTTTTAAACATGTATCCTCCTGTTTTTAAAGATTTTACACACACAAAAAAATGATCTCATCCAAATTTATGGCAAGTAAATCTTAAAAGTTTAAAATGAATACTAAATTCAAGTTTTCACAATGCCAAAAATTCTTTTACATTCTCTCTGTAGCTGGATTTTGCTTCCTTTTCCAGAAATAGATGAAGAGGTAGCTCTAAGCCCCATGATCACAGAGAAACCATTTGTCCTACTCATATCTTAGGCTTACCTTTAGTACACAGGACCTAACAGACATTTAATAGTATTTGTAGAAGTAATTCACAAACAAATGCACTGATTAATTATACCAGAAGACTGCCTAATAGATAGTACATGCAAGAGCCTGGTAAGAGTATTGACCTTGACATAGCCAGCCTAATACAAGAAAGCAGAACAGCTTGTCATTTCTGATTACATTGTATGTCTTCACTCAGGGAAACGTGCTATTAGTAAGATTCGGTCTCACACTGAAATACTATCTCATTAAAATATACACTTAAACATCCTTGTAACATGTTTTATAATAGTGCTATTAACATTACAAGCATGCAAAGTAAACAGTTTTATTTATTATAGTTTTCTTTGTGAAACTTCTCAATGTTTGAGATATTGGTGCCCGTTTTTTACAAAGCCTTAAAGTTAATCTTGCATCCTTTTAAAGAATAGTAATTATAGTGAATAAAGGTTGGAAAACAAAATCTCTTTTAAAAAACAATGTATATTACAAGTCCAATTATTTAAATAAGACTAAGAATTGGTAATTCTTTTCTACTGCTTAGTAGCTGAGCAGATAATGAAAGGTTGCCTTGACAACTGAAGACGGCAAAATAAAATGCTAATGAATAGTAATTGTTCTAATCATCATATAAAATACTGACTCTATAATATGTAGGACAAATGCTTATTGAATTATAAATCATATAGTAACAACCAGACATTAAACATTCATCCCTTTAATACATATTTCAAACTATTACTTTTGATAATGAACGAATTTCCTCTTGAACCCAATTAGTGCTACTTGAGGAGTCCAAAGTAACATTTACCATCTCACATTCATGTTTCGAAAATGGATGTCCTGGAGATGGAAAAAAATTGGACGGTATTAAGGGAAAATATTCGATAACAGTCCTCTTTCTCCACATTCTAAGATGTGAACCTAATGAAAATCGAAAAACAATAACGTCAATAGTGAGATTGTTGGCATTATTATTTATAAAGCTTAGAGTGGCTGCAATTAACACAAGACGTCCTAATATTGTGTTATATTGAGCCCTGCTTAGGCAGTTAGACAGTCAAAGCGCTTTTAATATAGAAGTTTGCTCTTTATAGATCTTGTTTCATGGAGGAGCAACTCACAGAGGCAGCTGGCTACCAAGAGAGAGAGAAGAAGGTACTAGCCTCCACCTGGTCAGGTGCTGTGGCTAAAGGCTTCAATCAGCTCAGGAACCATTTCTCACCTGGGAAAGTATGCAAAGACATAGGCTAGTAGTGTTAAAAATACTGTGTCATAGAAATATAAGGCACAGAGAAAACTGCCCGTTCTAACATTTGCCAATATTTTTAAACGTATGTAAACATGGGGTTTAGCCTCGCCTATGTTTCCATGACTTTCTTCATTCTCAGAGGCTGTCAGTACCATATCCTTGCTAGTCTGTTCCTATGTTCACAAGACCCTCCTATCCTCCACTAACCAGTACACCTTTGTGTGTCTTCCAGAAATTGCTTTTGGTTAGTAATCATTTACTCCCCAAAGGCTCTGAAATTTGTGTATCAATCCCAACGCTGTCTTCACCCAAGACTGAAGATCACTCCATATATTATAGTGGTGGCTTAGTCACTAAGTTGTGTCTGACTCTTTGTGGCCCCATGGACTGTAGCGCACCAGGCTCCTCTGTCCATGGAATTTCCCCGGCAAGAATGCTGGAGTGGGTTGCCATTTCCTTCTCCAGGGAAATGGGTCCTCTTCCTGACCCAGGATTCAAACCCGCATCTTCTGCAAAATATTGCAGGCAATCTCTTGCATTGGAAGTAGGTTCTTCTTTTTTTGAAACATTTTTTTAAAAATTATTTTTAATTGGAGGATAATTACTTTAAATATTGTGTTGGTTTCTGCCATACATCAACATGAATCAGCCATAGGTATACATACACCCCCGCCCTCCTGAGCCTCCCTCCCACCCCATCTGACCCCTCTAGGTTGTCACAGAACACTGGGTTTGAGCTCCCTGCACCACACAGCAAATTCCCACTGTCTGTCTATTTTACAAATGGTAATGCATTATGTTTCAACGTTACTCTTCCAATTTGCCCCCTTCTCTCCGTCCCCCACTGTGTCCACACATCTGTCCCCTGTGTCTGCATCTCCATGCTGCCCTGCAAATAGGTTCATCAATACCATCTTTCTAGATTCCATCTATATGCGTTAGTAGACAATGTTTATTTTTCTCTTTCTGACTTATTTCACTTTGCATATTAGGTTCTAGGTTCTTTCTTTACTGCTGAGCTCCAGGGAAGCCCCTATATGGTATTCCAAATTGTACACAGCCTCCAGAGCCCTGCCATTTGAATGCTATAAAAAGCTATTTTAATCATGAAACACAGTTACTTAGAAAATGCCAACATTTGAGTTATAAAAATTAACGTCTCTTAAGTTGTTAAAATTCAATAGAAAAAAATGTTATGTCATTCTTATAAGTTAAAGCCCGAAGTAAAAAGGCATATCTTAAAGTGCAAGACTAACAGCTCTGTCTTCAAATCCACCCCCTATTTTCTTACTTTAATCACTCTTACCAGAAACTGTCTCCACAACTGGAAGGTGGTACAGCCTGAGAGCATCTCCCTGGACCAGAACAAATCCTTTACGGTCTTAAAAATGTAGTTAGATAACACGTCAAAGCCTAGATGCATTGTTCACTTTTTAAAGTGTTCAAAAGTTTTAAAAGATATTATTTTCTCAACTCAGGATCCTCAGTAACCAAATTTAAAACACACATCAGATTCCCGCCCTGATAGCAATTATCCTGAGAAAATTATAACATCAGAAAGCATGCTTAGTGTTATAAAAGGACATAAAAAAGATTTAAGGGGGTTCTGATTACTGGAATGGTGATTCCATTTGAAAAGTATTTCTCAAATAACCTATTTCATCTTGAGAGAGCTTTTGATAGTTTGTGACTTTCAAGAAATTTCTTCATTTCAATTATTATCAAACTGATTGGTATAAAGTTGTTCAAAATATTCCCCTTAGTCTTTTTATCTATGTAAGATCTTAGAGATGTCAGCTTTGCCTTTAAAATATTGATAATGTGTATGTTCATTTTCACTCAGTACATCTGCACAGATGTTTATTTTTATGCATCTCCTCCAAGAACCAGCTATATTTGGTCTCACTGATTTTTGTCCTGCTTTCAATTTTATAGATTCCTACTCTTTATTCTTTTCTAATTTTTTCATGTTTGGGACTTATTTACTCTTAGGATTTACTCTCAACTACTTTCATGTATCACATACAGCAGTGTTAATTATACTAATCATGTTGTTACACCCCTAATTCTTATTTATCTCGTAACTGGAAGTGTATACCTTTCAATACCCTTCACCCAATTTCTCCTCCCCTGCTTCCTGTAGCCACTTTGGAGCATGCTTTATAAATTACCAGTAATGAAATGGAATCAGCAATTTTAAAAAAACTTTCAATAATGTCCAGCACCAGATAGCTTTTCATGTGAATTCTCCCAAACATTTAAAGAAGGGTTAACACCTATCCTTCTCAAACTATTCTCAAAAAATGCAGAGGAAGGTATACTTCTGAATTCATTTTATGTGGCCTGTGATATTAAATCCAGACAAAGATACCACAAAAAAAGAAAATTACAGGCCCATATCACTAATAAACATAAAAGAAAAATCCTCAACAAAATACTAACAAATTGAGTTCAACCACACATTAAAGGCTGCACTGTTGGATTAGATGGCTAAACAGTCTTCCCGCAATGCAGATGACCTGGGTTTTATCCCTGAAATGGCAAGATCCCCTGGAGAATGAATCCCTACCCACTCCAGTATTCTTGCCCAGAGAATTCCATGGACAGAGGAGGCTGGTGGGCTACAGTCCATGGGGTCTCAGAAAGTTGGACATAATTGAGTGACTAACATTTTCACTTTCTTTTTCACACATTGAAAGGATCCCACACCATAATCATGTGGGATTATCCCAGGGATACAAAGATCATTCAATATCCACAAAATAATAAGTGTGATACACCAAATTAAGAAATTGAAGGAAAAAATACTATATGATCATCTCAATTGATGCAAAAAAAAAAGCTTTTGACAAAATGTAATGTACATTTGGGCTTCCCTGATAGCTCAGTTGGTAAAGAATCTGCTTGCAATGCAGGAGACCCCGGTTCGATTCCTGGGTCGGGAAGATTCACAGGAGAAGGAATAGGTTATCCACTCCAGTATTCTTGGGCTCCCCTTGTGGCTCAGCCGGTAAAGAATCTACCTGCAATGTGGGAGACCTGGGTTTGATCCCTGGGTTGGGAAGATCCCTTGGAGAAGGGAAAGGCTACCCATTCCAGTATTTTGGCCTGGAGAATTCCATGGACTGTATAGTCTATGGGGTCACAAAGAGTTGGACACGACTGAGCGACTTTCACTTTCACTAATATACATTTATGACAACAATTCTCAACAACAACAAAAATGTGCATAGAAAACATGCACCTCATTATAGTAGAGACCATATATGTCTTTTTGTATTTTAATTTGACATTTCTATTGATATATCTTTAAGTTCACAGATTCCTAACCACAGTGCTATGCATAGTTTTGAGATGAGCTCATCAAAGGAGTTTCTCATATATAGTATTGTTTGTATCACTTCCATTTGTCACTTTCTTATCATTTCCATTCCTGTGCTGAAATTCCTCAACTGTTCATGTCTGTTGTCCATCTTTTCTACTAGATTGTTAGCATATAAATTATAAATTTTCTAATTCCTGCATGGCAATTTCAACATCTGATTCTTGTTCCATTTATTGCTATGTCTCTTGAAAAAAATCTTCTTTTTCCTTTGCTTTTTGCACCTTGTAGTTTTTGATGGATTGCTTTTTTCCCAATAATTGAATCCTACCTCAGCTGATTTTATTAATGAAACATTCTTGAATACATAATTCTGATTCAGCTGCTTTAAGGCTGGCACATATGTTTACATAGACAAGTCATAGCAAACAGTACACAAATCTGGTACCAGCTAAAGAAGCTAGAGACCCTCAACTGCTTTTTTTCTTTTTTTAATTTTTGACTTTGCTGGGTCTTCATTGCTCCTCAGGCCTTTCTCTAGTTAAGTGAGCAGGGTCTATTCTCTAGTTGCGGTGCATGGGTTTCACATTGCAGTCCCTTCTGTTGTTGCAGAGCAGGGACTAGAGGGTGAGAAGGTTTTAGTAGTTGCAACTCCCAGGCTCAGTAGTTGTGGTGCCTGGGCATCCAGCTGCTGAGTGGTATGTGTGGATGAGAGGACTCATACAAGGGATGGAACCCTGGAATCTTGCATTGGTAGGCGGATTCTTTACCACTGAGCCACCTGGAAGCACTTATCCTCACCTATTTAATTAATATCCCCCCCATATGACCTCTTTGCCATTTTATTAAAAGACTGTATTTGTAATCCAGGCACTCTTGAACATTATATTTTTAAACATGGAGGCTTTGTGCACATTTTCCTAACACACTATGTTTCTTGGCCCAGACAATAATTTAAGCTAATTTACCACTCTGATAACTAAAGCATGATGCAGTAAGATATACACTTCCAGGAAAAATGTTTTTCTAAATAATTTCAGTCTACTGATCCACTCTCCAAATTATTGAATGAATTCGCCAAGTAAGAAGAAGAAAAACAAAAAACCAAAGAGCTAGCGAATCTTGATTAAATCAACTATTTTATATAAGCTTTTAATCAAACTTTCTTGAACTTCGAAAAAGTAACCAAGAAACACTTCCCATGATAATGTTGATCTCAAGTGGGGACAGCAACTTCATTTTCCAAAATGAAACAAATTGTAGCCCTGGAGGAGGGCATGGCAACCCACACTAGTATCTTTGCCTGGAGAATCCCCATGACCTGAGAAGCTGGGCGGGCTACAGTCCATGTGGTCGCAGGGTCAGACACGACTGGGCAGCTTAGCACAGCACGCAGCACCACACCATAAAAGTGCTCATTCCCAGAAGTCATTTTCTAAGTAACATTTATTCAATTGTTTGTTTGTATGAGTTTTTTCATTATGCATTCAGCTATTATTTTAAAGTAAACAAAGTCCTTCTTCTTATTATTTGAAAATATGCACAGGCAGACATCCAAAGATAGGCAGTAAAGCAGTAAAAATGGTTAGATAGCATCACTGACTCAATGCACACAGATTTGAGCAGACTCCAAGAGATAGGGGAGGACAGAGGAGCCTGGTGTGCTGCAGTCCATGGGGGTCACAAAGAGTTTGACATGATTTAACTTACTGAACAAGTATCTTTCCTATTCAAGTCATTTTGATTTGCGGCTTCAAATAAGTAATTCAAGTAAGAGAATTACTTGAAATTGAAATCTTATTTATTGTTTGTGACAACTAATGTTATTAATTTGAGTAGACTCTGGTAATGAGATGTTTGCTCAAAATCTTATCTAAGTGCAGCTGTAAAGGCATTTTTTAGATGAATTTAACATTGGAGAAGGAAATGGTAACCCACTCCAGTGTTCTTGCCTGGAGAATCCCAGGGACAGGGGAGCCTGGTGGGCTGCCGTCTATGGGGTCGCACAGAGTCGGACATGACTGACGTGACTTAGCAGCAGCAGCAGCAACATTTGTAATCAGCTGAGGCTAAGTCAAGTGAATGACCCTCCATCATGCTCATCCAGTCAACAGAGAGGCCTAAGAGCAAAGAGTCAGGTTTCTGGGAAAAGTAATTGTACCTCTACACTGTAACACAGAAAAATTCTGCTCTAGTTTTCTAGCCTTAAGACTGCAACATCACTTCTTACCTTAATCTCCAACTTGATAGTCTGCCTACAGATTTTGGGCTTGTCAGTCCACACAATCACATGAGCCAATTCCTTAAGTCTCTTAATACATATGTATTCTACTGGTTCTGTTTTCTGGAGAAATCTGATTAATCACTGATGCAGTGCTTCTATTTTGCAACTAACAATATTATGTTCAAATAATAGATTATGATATTAATTGATAATTTAAATAATTGCCTAAAATCCACTATCTGATTCTTTTTATGAAAACATCTACATTTGGTATGCATTGGGGGAACTAACACGTAAATAATCTTAATCTCAGGTTCATTTTATATTTATTTATCTAAAAACTAATATTTTCAAAAAGATTAAGTAAATAATTTTATAATTATTTTTAACTTAAACTGAACAAGACCTATTTTGCTTATCCCCATTTCTTTTGTATTCTCTGAATCTGGGTAAGATTTATTCTTTTATAATGGCAGGATAATCTTACCTACTTTTGTTTAGTACAGAGGAATTTTCTTGCAGTAAGATAAAAACAATAGAATCTACTTAGAATTATGGGATAATATAATTTTAAACTCACAAATAAATTTTTACTATTTCTTGTTGTCAAGGAAACCACTTTGTATGTCCTTGTGCTAAATTACTAAAATGTTAGGCTTTCTTAATGCAAATACTTATTCCTATTTCATTTTCTATGCTATATTAATCATTGTAATTTATATTTGATGAAGCTATTTTAAAGTGTTTGCCAATAAAACACATGAAAATTGAAGTGCAAATCAAATAGCTTTTGCATGAGATAGGATTATTGTAGGAAACAATCTATCACTTATCAATTGAAAATGTATGAAAAGAATTATACATATATGCTTGGTAAGAAAAATATTAACAGTTTGAGCATTGAGTTGTAATATGTTGTATGAAATGTCTCAAAGAAGGCGAAAGCATTTTGCCAAAAATGATATAAATGTTTGTCAATATCTACAGGGCTTAGACAATTTTTTTTTTATGTAGACCTAGGAACCATTAGGAAGTTGCAAATTCCACAAAGAAGCAAATATCTCTTCCAATTGTTTGATTGGTCTCAGTCTAAAATAGCATCACTTATATATTAAATGGGATTAATAGCCAAAGGTCTCAGAAATAGAAGGCAACACTGTAAGCATTTAAACATCTTAGAGCAATTTTTCATTGAAACAGTCAAAAAATATTGAACAAGCTTTAGCTTTTAAATCAAAGCATATAGGCATAATGAAAGAATGTATTTTAAAGACACTGTGGAAAGCCACAAAATCTTGATTCCCTTCATGTCAGTTTTTCAGCATCCTAGAATTTTGCAAGAGTATTTCTTAAATATATGTTCAGAGTGTGTCTAATCTTTAATGGCAAGGTAACATATAAACATATAAGAAACTGCCTTCCTATGTACTCAGGAGGCAGACAATGGTGACCATGCCTGAGACTAAACGAGAAACACATAGACATGCCTACACCACAACTTTGTGACAAACAGGTAAACAAAATGAAAACTTGGGCTTCTGATCTGCCAATGTGGAGCGAGAGTGACAGGAAACACTGGAGAATGATCCAAGTCACTGGAGAGAAATTACGGTTAAATCACCAAGTACCAATGGATATATACCTGTGCACACTCATACCCAAAAAGGTGGGTGCACACACATACACACACCAGGATATTTCCCTGCATTAATCAGCAACACAAGTGTTGAGCTTTCAATATTTACCTCTATTATTTTTTCTTGTGTTGTGCATGTGAAGTGCTCTGGATCAGGGACAGATTATAATTATTTACTTTTAAAAGTGACCACACGGATTGGCAAAGGGTTTGGGAGTGGGAAGGGAAGGATTGGGAGTTTGTGATTAGCAGATGCAAACGATTACATATAGGATGGATAAACAAGGTCCTACTGTATAGCACAGGGAGCTCAATATCCTGTGATAAATCCTCATGGAGAAGAAAAGCAAAAAGAACAGCTCAGACAGTAAACAATCCTCCTGTCAATGCAGGAGATGAGGGTTTGATCCCTGGAGCAGGGAATGGTAACTCATTCCAGTATTTTTGCCTGGAGAATTCCATGGACAGAAGAGCTTGGTAGGCTACAGTCCATGGGGTCACAAAGAGTCAGACACGACTAAGCAACTAACACACACACACACACACATATATCTGAATCACTTAAGTGTACAGCAGAAATTAACACAGCATTTTAATTCAACTAAATTTCAATAAAATTAATTTTTAAAAGTGACCACACGGTTCCCGCAATCCAAGTTTTATCCCCAGTCAACAAAAGAAAAGCCATGGAAAGCGCCCTATGCAAACAAAATTTGATGTCTGTGTCATAATCAAGGAATGGGGGAAAAAAAGAATTTTATCTGCTTACAGAGGAAAGAGAGATTCCTTTTCTTCTTCCCTCCTGAAGAGGTCTCCTTGAAAATGTAGTGGGGTTGGGTCCATACTCTAATTCTTTAACATATAAAAAAATGTCGGCCAGATAAACTATGTATTCCCAGGCTGAGGTGTGTCTAAGGCCCCCGTCATCACTCCTCTTTGAAAGGGGGCGTTATGTAAGTCTCTGTGTAGTTCTCACAATCTCTAGAGTTGTAAATTCAAGTATTAATCTTAGACCAAGACCCCAGGTTTCAGCAAAATTTGCTCCGAACCCTGACTGTGTAGAAACATAAAGATGTTCTCTCTATCATCCTTAAACCACACAATTATATACTGTAATTTAAAAAAAAGAAACTATAGAGAAAATTTAATGGAGTGCTGGTATAGAAATTAAATAGGTGGAATATTTTTAAGTGGTCAAAAGAAGCATGCCTGAGAAGGTAGATTTTAAATTAATATGTGAAAGTGCAAAGCAGCAGCGATATAAGAATGGACTATGAGCCATTAGATATAATTAACAGCTAATGAGAAAAATCCTGAGACCTGAAAGAGTTTGATAGGTGTACAAATTAGTATAAGGTATTAGGAATAAACAAAATCATTACAAATGAGGTGAGAGGCAATGTGCCATGTAGCTGGGCAGGTGTCATTCTGCAAGGTTTTTTCTAGCAATGATATGATGTTGTGTTTTATGTATGGTATATAAGTATTTGGGCTTCCCTGGTGGCACTAGTGGTAAAGAACCCATCTGCCATTGCAGGAGACATAAGAGATGTGGGTTTGATCCCTGGGTTGGGAAGATCCCCTGGAGGAGGACATGGTAACCTACTCCACTATTCTTGCCTGGAAAACCCCATAGACAGAGGTGTCTGGCATGCTATGGTCTATAGCGTCACACCGAGTTGAAAAGGACTCAAGCACCTGAGCATACACACAGGCATATAAGTATTTAATCTTTGTTGGTCCCATAAATTGCCATAATACCTCCCTATATGTCAGCCTTTGCTTTGTCTATTATGTTCATTTGTCAAAAATTCTTAACTCTGATGGAGCGAAATTTATTCAGTGATTACCTATGTATTTAATGTTGGAATGCCTTAAGAAATTCTTCCCCATTTAAAGTAATAAAAATTGTCTTTCACATTATGTTTTATTTTTATACTTTGTACTTTTACATTTAAACCATTCGTATTTGGGGACATGTTTTTATTTGTGATGTGAGATAAGATATCTTTTCTCCACATAATTAAGATGATTATCCCAATATGTCTACTTATCCCTAGATATGAGACACTTTTCCACCAGAAAGTCTGCCACAAACTTGCATACCTATTTTTGAACACCCTAATTATATTAATTCTTTTTCACTTTTAATTCTCATACCAATTTACTGTCTCATACCATGTTACTGTCATTTCCATGACTTTGTTTTAATAATTTGTGCTAATATTTAGTAAAGCAAACTCCATCCTTTGGGAGTATAAGCATCTTTATGATATTATATGTCTACAATTATTCAGATATTATTTATGCCCTTGTAGCAAGGATTTCCAGTTGGCCCCATTTTCAACCTCCATTTTCCCCCTCACCCTTCATAACTGTGATTTTTTCTTGGCTGAACACATGGATCTTAAGATAAAAATCGATATTATCCAACATTTTCAGCAATTAGGAAAGTTTCTGAATACACTGATGTAAGTGAATTGCTATGCTTATGTCACTCTTCTATTTTCATTTAAATCTCCCACAATTACCTTGCTAAAATAGTATTTAAAATCAATATGATGGAAGATTTATGAGACATAGATTTTTTGACAGCTTTCCTGGTTTCTATTTTGGTGACCTGCTTGATTTTTCTATCTCTTCTTATGTCAGGTTTCTTTTAATCTGTTTAAACTGTATAAGAAATTTAGTTATGTGTGTGTGTGTTTAGTTGTGTGTGTTTAGTCGTGCCCGACTCTGCGACTGAAGGACTGTAGCCCACCAGGCTCCTCTGTCCATGGGGATTTTCCAGGCAAGAACACTGGAGTGGGTTGCCATGCCCTCCTCCAGGGGATCTTCCCAACCCAGGTATGGAACCCAGGTCTCCCACATTCCAGGTGGATTCTTTACTGTCTGAGCCACTAGGGAGATTCTAGCAAATTATTTCTGATAATTCTTTGAATTAGTTTTGTATTTATAACTTTGCTGTTGTTTGATTGCTAAGTCATGTCTGACCCTTTGTGATCCCGTGGACTGTAGCCCTCCAAGCCCTTCTGTCCTTGGGATTCTCAAGGCAAGAATACTGGAGTGGGTTGCTATTTCCTTCTCCAGGGGATCTTCCCAACCCAGGGATCAAACCTGTGTCTCCTGCATTGGCAGGTGGATTCCTTACCACTGAACACCAGGGAAGCCTATTTATAACTTTATAACTTTAATTAATCCTAATTTCATATTATAGGACTTCCTTTATTAAATCTGCAGAGATCTGTTTATCTCTTTTATTCTTTTCCTTAAGTGAAAAGTTTATTTCACTTAAATCTGTATTCTTTTTTTTTTCACTTAAATCTGTATTCTTTTGTTACTTTATTAAATTTATATTTTAAATAGCCCTATGACTATCTTTCCCTATATTTCTCTTATTGTGTTACTATTTTTTAATAGAAGACATTATTAACATTTACTTTCTTTTTATGTTAAAAATATGATTAATATTTTTCTTTGAGCACCGTCTTAATTATATTTTTTAGGCTTTAATATCAGGCTTCCCCAATGGCTCAAGCGGTAAAGCCTGTAATATAGGAGATACAAGAGATGCAGTTTCAATCCCTGGGTCAGAAGGATCCTCTGGAGAAGGAAATGGCAACTCACTCCAGTGTTCTTGCCTGTGAAATCCCATGGACAGAGGATACTAGTGGCGGGGGTGGTGGGGGGTGGCGAGGGGAGGGGGGCTACAGTTCCTGGGCTTGCAAAGAATGGACATGACTGGGCATGCATGCATCTACACACATTGTGTACTTTACTTACCTATAACAGTTTTAAAACATATATGAAACATAAAAATGTTAGATGATGCTGTGTTCTATGGAGAAGAGCCATAAAAAAAGATAAAATACTTGGGCTTCCCAGATGGTACAATGGTAAAAAATCTGCCTGCTAATGCTGGAGATGCATTAGCACATGGATTGAATCCCTGGGGCGGAAACTTTAGTTGGATTTATCAATAAATCCTGTGGAAAGGTGGCATTTTAGCAAGAACCTAAAGGAGGTCAGGGAGTCAAGCATAGGCATATTTTGGCAATGAAGATCACCAGCAAAGGAGACAATATGTGCAAAGACACTGAAGTGCAAATATTCCTGACCACAGTCATTGTTGAGGCAACATTGGCTATTAACAGGAACTTTTGTCTTTTCATTTGGCACAGATTGGGAACTATTTCTGACATTATCTGACATATTTTTTAAAAGGAAAACTCTAGACTCTAGTTATTCTGTTGAAAATCCACTGGGTCAGCACTGGAGGTGTAGACATGAGGAAACTGAGATGATATTGTCTTGGACCAGGGCAGCAGTGGTGAAGGCAGTGAGAAGCAGTCTGAATTACATAAAATTTGAAGCCTTAGTAAAAAGCATAATGGGCTTCCCAGGTGGAACTAGTGGTAAAGAATATGCCTGCCAATGCAGTAGTTGCAAGAGACACAGGTTCAATCCTTGGTTCAGGAAGATCCACTGGAGAAGGAAATGGCAACCCCATTCCAGCATTCCTGCCTTGAAAATCCCATGGATGGGAGATGCTGGGAGTTACAGTCCATGCATCACAAAGAGTTGGATATAACTGAGCACACACACACAAAAAGCAGAATAGAGAAAACAGTTAAAGTTTGTTTGCTAGAATCAATAGGTCCCCAGGCGGTGGAAAATTTTGTGAGTGAGCTTGAAGGAAAGAGTGAAGATCAGAGCAGGATCCATGAAATTAAGAAAAATGAAAGGTTTGTTGTTATAGTTAATGAAAAAATAATGGGATATATCCTGAGAATGAGTGACTAAGAAAGTGTAGACAGTACAATCAAACAAGAAGGTAGGAGTAGAGAGTTTTCAAAGGATTATCTACCAAAGATGGAAACTACCAAGAATTAACTCAGAAGTTTTACAAGAGAGAGTAAGTGAACTGGGTGATTAAAGCTTCAATGAGTAAAGATGCTTTGATCAGATATTAAGAGATGACTGCACCAGGGTGGATAATCAGATGATATAGCCCAATGACAAATAATTGAAAACTGTTGATGCAGTTTAGGAAAAAGAAGAAAGATTTGGAAATGGAAATAAACAGCAGGAAGGATAGCTATCCCACCTCCAGGTCAAATTGTAGGAAGTGTGGGAGAGAAAGCAGCCCTCACTGGAGGATACTGCAGAGGCAGCATTTTGTTGATGACAAACAGAGAGTTCCAGAGGACACTTTGGGAAAGTCTCAAAAACACAGGACAAGGAAAAGTGAAACAGAGTGCCCAGGCACTGGAATGCAGGAGATGAAGTCTCACCTGGAGCCCAGGGCTTAATATCATAACACCCATGTGATTAATTTTCACCGTGTCTCTACGGCAGATGAGATGGTAAGGCTATCATTGTTGAAAGAGAGCATGCAGTGGGGATGTTTCTGGAGCATTGAAGATCCCCAAATTTCATTTCCCTTCCCACTAATAATGGTTGTAAAGCTGGGAAAACAGCTTTGCCTGGAAAATCCCATGGATGGAGGAGCCTGGTAGGCTGCAGTCCATGGGGTCGCTCGGAGTCAGACATGACTGAGCGACTTCACTTTCACTTTTCACTTTCATGCATTGGAGAAGGAAATGGCAACCCACTCCAGTGTTCTTGCCTGGAGAATCCCAGGGACGGGGGAGCCTGGTGGGCTGCCGTCTATGGGGTCGCACAGAGTCCGACACGACTGAAGTGACTTAGCAGCAGCAGCAGCAGCTGCAGGGGCAATTCTAATGCACACAAACATCAGTTGTTGGAGACAACAGCCTTTAGAGCTGGAGCTCTGGGGCTTCCTTCTACTTGATTCTTCCCAATGGTGATCTGGATGCTAGTGTTCATGGCCAAAGAGTCTGATTTTAGGAGCTGTACTGTTAACCAATACACTGCATTTTCTCAGGATAGCTTAGTGTACTATATAACATTTTAAAGAATTTCAATAACATTGCCATAAGAGCCATGGATCAAGACTGAGCAATAGTTAGCAGATACAACTGCAACTCATCCAGAAGATTAAAACATCACAACTGTCAAGATTATTAGTTTTGTTTAACATAATTTCCTAAACAACAACAACAACAAAAATCTGTTTAAACAATTATATGTATGCCTCAAAAGGAAATTAATATTTTTGCCAATACACATGGACTTCCTGGGTAGCTCAGCTGGTAAAGAATCCACCTGCAATGCAGGAGACTCCAGTTCGATTCCTGGGTCAGGACGATCCCATGGAGAAGGGAATGGCAACCCACTCCAGTATTCTTGCCTGGAAAATTCCATGGACAGAAGAGCCTAACAGTCTACAATCCATGAGATCACAAAGAGTCAGACACGAGTGGGTGACTAAGCACACAGCATATATATATATAGATATATATATTATGTATAATATATATATATATATATACATGCACACACATATATATGTGTGTTTCAGATATAGATCGATTTGACATTGAAAGTTAAACTATTTTTTATAATGAAAATATCAGTGTAGAACATCTTATAAAGAAATGTCAAAAGCCGAGGGCTATTAGAGCCAAATAGATTTCTTTTCATTCAAGGAAATTTGGTAGAAACAGTTGATAATAACTCAAATTCATTTTTTTCTTGAATGGTTGCACTCAATTTGGATAGCATATACACTTTACACTGCACATTTGATACAATAAAATGGCTAAATACAGATGTTTAAGCCATCTGTTATAACAGAAAAATAATCTTTCCAAAACTATGATTGAAAGGATAATTAATAAATAGATAAAATGGAAATGAAGTCATTACTATTAATTTATGTTTAACTCCACATGAAAAATTGGCAGATTTCATATCTCATTAGTATTATTGAGACTGTTAAAATGGGGAAAAAATATCAGTTTCTCAGGAAATATTTGATGACAGGCTCAATCAATAAAAAAGTAAGATAGATTAATCAATTCATTTATTCAGCAAATTCGTTCCACAATCCATTCTGCTGTATTAGTCCTAGAAATATGCAAAGCCAGTGTTTCTGCACTTCAGACTTTCACACCCTTGGGAGAACAGTATGGCACTGCAAAGCAGTTCTTCCCATTCATCGATCTATATGAAAAGTTCCATTGAATTAGTGTGAAATCTTCATAATTAGGATTTATGTGTTTATGCATTCAATATTTTTAGTCAGTAAGATTTGCAATTTTGCACCATGATATTGTGATTTATAATGAGAAATATATGTTTGTTCTTCATCCCTAGGTCTACTACAGAGCTCCTAAAACTCTTAGAGTCTCTAGATGCTGAGAGCCTTAAACATCTTTTGTTATATTTATGTTGTGCCCTTTGGGAAGCACCTAAGGATCGGGGATTGGTTGCAAGGAGAACCAACAAAGCTATTAAAGGATTACAAATGTCAATCTTAACCCTCCAACCTCTGGGGAAGGAAGAGGCTAGATGTTGAATCAATCACCAATGGCTAGTGCTTTAATCAATCATGCTAATATAATGAAGCCTGCATAAAACCCCAAAAGGAGGGGGTTTGGAAAACTCCCAAGTTGGTGAACACAAGGAGATTTAGGGAGAGTAACATGCCTAGAGAGCTCAAGGGAGCTCAAAATTCTTTCCCCACACCTTGCCCTAAGCATCTCTTCCATCTCACTCTTTTTGAGATATATACTTTTTAATAAACCAATAATCTAGCAAATAAAACATTTTGAGTTCTGTGAACTGTGCTAACATATTAATCAAAACTGAGGAGATGGTCCTGAGAACCTCTGATTTACAGGCAGTAGGTCAGAGGCAGGGCTTCCCTGGTAGCTCAACTGGTAAAGAATCCGCCTGCAATGCAGGGGACCCTGGTTCCATTCCTGGGTTGGGAAGATCCCCTGGAGAAGGGATAGGCTACCCACTCCAGTATTCTTAGACTTCCCTGGTGGCTCAGTTGGTAAAAAATCCACATGCAACGTGGGAGACCTGGGCTCAATCCCTGATTTGAGAAAATCCCCTGGAGGACGGCATGGCAACCCACTCCAGTATTGTTGCCTGGAGATTTCCCATGGACAGAGGAGCCTGGAGGGCTACAATCCATGGGGTCGCAAAGAGTCGGGCCAGACTGAGTGACTAAGTGCAAGTCAGAAGCACAGGTGATCACCTGGGATTGTTTTGGTGTCTGGAGGAGGTGGGGGCAGTCTTGTAGGATGGTAACCTGTGGAATCTGGTGTGGTCTCTGGGTAGTGTCAGAACAGAGCTGAATTACAAGATGCCCAGCTGATGTCTCTGGAACATTTCTAGTTGACAGTGTGGAGACGTTCCCACAACAAACACACACATGTTAAAACTGCATTCAGGAACAATTGTGCACATACTTCTGAAGGGGGACATACCTTAACTCTTCATAGATGGTTAGCACCTATTAGTTTAGCAGAGATTCAACATGAGTGTATAAAATGGGGGCACTCCTAGAAGACCATAGTAAAGTATTATACTATTGCATAGAAAGGCTGGATTTAAAAGGGAAAATAAATATGTGAAGTTAAGTGTTTCTTTGTCCTCCAAGGCTTCCTTGGTGGTTCTGTGGTTGATAGTCTGCTTGCAATGCAGAGTATATGAGTTCGATTCCTAGTCCAGGAAGATCCCATGTGTCCTAGAGCGACGAAGCCAGTGTACCACAACTGGTGAGCCCGTGTACCCACAGTGGCAGCTCCATAACAAGAGGAACCACCACGATGAGGAGCCTGCACACTGCAACTAGAGAAAGCCTGCGCACAGTAATGAGGAGCCAGCACAGCCAATAAATAAACAAATATAAAAAATAAAGTGGCTGCACCAATTTTAAAAAAGTATTTCTATCTCCTACATTGTATAAAGCTCAATCTGTTGAAGTTTATGACAGAAAACCTAACCCAAAGAATTCTTGCTTAAAATTTAAAGGCAAAAGACAGTGTGCAGTAATGAAGACCCAGCACAGCCAATAAATAAATAAACATTATAAAAAATAAAGTGGCTGCACTATTTAAAAAAAAAAATACTTCCATGTCCTACATTTGTATAAAGCCCAATAAGTTCAAGTATATGACAGAAAACCTAACCCTGAGAATTTTTGCCTTAAAATTTAAAGACCAAAGACAGTACTTGTCAACTTCAATTGCTGACTTCAGTTTCACCAAGATGATATCTCAAGCTGAGTCCAATTTTTATCTATAATAAGCATAATGCAAGCTGAAATTAATGGGTTCTAGTGGGTGAATTAAAATCTCTTTGTTACTGTAAAAATCATAAGGACATATTATGTGAAAACATGGAGTTTGATTAACATTACCAACAATTTCAATGGCTGGACATACAATGAAAAGAGATTCCATTTAGGCAAAATAACCTCGTAAATACTTAATGAAACTAATATATTCTTATAACAGTGACACTAAGAAATTTATAAAGTCCCATCACTTCATGGGAAATAGATGGGGAAACAGTGGAAACAGTGACAGACTTTATTTTGGGGGGCTCCAAAATCACTGCAGATGGTGACTGCAGCCATGAAATTAAAAGACGCTTATTCCTTGGAAGGAAAGTTGTGACCAACCTAGACAGCATATTAAAAATTAGAGACATTACTTTGCCAACAAAGGTCCATCTAGTCAAGGCTATGGTTTTTCCCGTAGTTATATATGGATGTGAGAGTTGGACTGTGAAGAAAGCTGAACGTCGAAAAACTGATGCTTTTGAACTGTGGTGTTGGAGAAGACTCTTGAGAGTTCCTTGAACTGCAAAGAGATCCAACCAGTCCATCCTAAAGGAGATCAGTCCTGGGTGTTCATTGGAAGGACTGATGCTGAAGCTGAAACTTATTGAAGCTGAAACTCCAATACTTTGGCCACCTCATGGGAGAGTTGACTCACTGGAAAAGGCCCTGATACTGGGAGGGATTGGGAGCAGGAGGAGAAGGGGATGACAGAGGATGAGATGGCTAGATGGCATCACCGACTCGATGAACAGGAGTTTGGGTAGACTCTGGGAGTTGGTGATGGACAGGGAGGCCTGGCGTGCTGTGATTCATGGGGTCGTAAAGATTCAGACACGACTGAGCGACTGAACTGAACTGAAGAAATTTCTAGGAAGAACAGTGCAACACGAATTCCAATCATTCCAATCACATAATTAAGCCAAAATGAATAGAGTCTTTCTAATAAGACTAAAAACATACTCAAGATTAGAAGAAAATCATATAAAAATCCAGAAATTTCAAAGAATGTGATTGAACTCATAATAGATGATAAATATTTGAATTAATGAATTTATCGATTGAATGTTTCAAACTATCTGGAAGTTTTCACATGTATTTACTTGAATTTGAGCAACTAATGAGAACATTTAACTTTGTAGATGTGTGGCATCTGAGTTTGGCTACCTGTGTAACTCAGTGGTGAATCAATATAATCCCTGAGATGATAAGCCTTGAATTCCACTCATGCCTCTAAGGGCAACAAGATTCCCTGGTGGCTCAGATGGTAAAGAATCTGCCTGCAATGCAGGAGGCCCAGGTTTGATCCCTGGGTCTGGATGATTCCCTGGAGACTGGAATGGCAACCCACTGCAGTATTCTTGCCTGGGGAATTTCATAGACAGAGGGGCCTGGTGGACTACAGCGCATAGGGTCACACAAGAGTCAGACACGACCGAGTGACTAACACACTTTCCTAGGGCAACTCATTTAAGCTTATTAATCTACAAGCTCCTTTGTTTTTAAAAGTAATATTAATAAAAACATAACATCCTTCTGATAAGTTTTGAAGAAAATACTAATTAAAAATATTTTATAGTATATAAGTAGTAAATATATGTAAGAAATAATCACGGTGATAAACACAGTGTTAAGAATATATTCCACCTCCCAAATCACATATCCTCAATCCAAATCTCTCCTCTCAAACTCAAAAGAACTAGACAGACCAAAAAATTATGATTTCACCCAACAAAACAAGTCAAATAAAAATCTTTGATAAAAGAACAACAGCATGAGTAGGAGACAGAGAATATTCCAAACTTCAATAAAATATAAATAGGAAATAGATACCTAAATCCAGCAAAATCAGTTCCAAGTTTCACTCTGAAGCGAGAAAATCAAGGAGGCAGTTTGTGGAAATCTCATCAAAGCAGTTCATGCAAATAGGTGGGAAAACAGTGGAAACAGTGGCTCACTTTATTTTGGGGGGCTCCAAAATCACTGCAGATGGTGACTGCAGCCATGAAATTAAAAGACGCTTATTCCTTGGAAGGAAAGCTATGACCAACCTAGACAGCATATTAAAAATTAGAGACATTACTTTGCCAACAAAGGTCCATCTAGTCAAGGCTATGGTTCTTCCAGTGGTCATGTATGGATGTGAGAGTTGGACCATAAAGAAAGCGGAGTGCCAAAGAATTGATGCTTTTGAACTGTGGTGTTGGAGAAGACTCTTGAGAGTCCCTTGGAATGCAAGGAGATCCAACCAGCCATTCCTAAAGGAAATCAGTCCTGAGCATTCATTGGAAGGACTGATGTTGAAGCTGAAACTCCAATACTTTGGCCACCTGATGCAAAGAGCTGACTTATTTGAAAAGACCCTGATGCTGATAAAGATTAAAGATAAAGATTAAAGATTAAAGAGAAGCGGATGATAGAGGATGAGATGGTTGGATAGCATCACTGACCCAATGGACATGAGTTTGAGTAAACTCCAGGAGTTGGTGATGGACAGGGAGGTCAGGCATGCTGCAGTCCATGGGGTCACAAAGAGTCGGACATGACTGAGCGACTGAACTGAACCTAACATCAAAGCGGAGGGGCCTGGAGGAGACAAAGCACAGGTCAAGTTAGCCCAAGAAGTAGGAAAGACCCACCGTGAGTGTAGGAAATCTGAGAACCGCCTGAGACCTGGTTGTTCCTAGTGAATAACTTCAGTGGATAATGGCAGCTCTTCACCAAGATCCTCTGAGCTTCCTTTTGATGGTGTTTTTATGTGCTTGCATCTTTATTCCACTCCGTCCAACAGCCAACATCAGTACTGCTTTCTAGAGGGCCTCTTCTGGGCTTGTGGGGTCCTTTTTCTGCAGGCACAAAGAACTAAAGGTGATCCTAAAAAATGAGTGTGGAATTCAAAAGTCCAGTGTCATTGCTGAAGACTGTTACAATGCTGGGGAACTACAGAATCTAGCCAAATATCACAAGCTCACCTGGCTTCCTTCTCTTTCCTATTTTTGTTTAAACTTCCTTGCCAGCTTCCTTTGGAGGATTTTTATTTTTTCCCAGGGAATTCATGCCAAGGAAATAGTTTTCAGCAAATTGAAAGTTAAGAAACCTGAAATTGCATAAGTTCCTAGGAGGAAGCAGTGCTTCTCAGGATGAAAGGGGTAACCTGGAATGAGAGGTCCTCTTTAGAGGCTTGACACCACAGGGAAAGAAGGATCCAGGTGGAATAAGTAAAAGCTTTATAGCAATGACAAAGAATGATGTGACAGATATATGAAAGTATTTCTCTCTTCCCCAGTGAACAAAATCAATTTAACAAAATTATATTCCACTGTAGCTTATGGATGTGAGAATTGAAGCATAAAGAAGTCTGGGCACCAAAGAATTGATGCCTTTAAATTGTGATGCTGGAGAGGACTCTTGAGAGTCCCTTGGACAGCAAGGAGATCAAACCAGTCAATCCTAAAGGAAATCAACCCTGAATACTCATTGGAAGCAGTGAAGCTGAAGTTCCAATACTTTGGCCACCTGATGCAAAAAGCCAACTCATTGGAAAGGATCTCTGTTGCAGGGACAGACTGAAGCCAAAAGCAGAACGGGGCAACAGAGGATGAGATGGTTGGGTAACATCACCAACTCAATCAACAAGAATCTGAGTGAACTCTGGGAGATAGTGGACAGGAAGGCCTGGTGTGCTGCAGTCCATTGGGTCTGCAAAGAGTGCAACACAACTTAGCAACTGAACAGCGACATTCCACTATATCAATACTACTGACAGATTCAGTTGTTAATGACTTCAAAAAGTGGCCAAACTGCAGAGAGCTGCCTCATCAAAGGTGATATTCCTACCACAGGTAACATACACTCAAGAATATTGAAACAAGTCTTTATGAAGACATGGCCATCTGCCCTAACTGGGACAATTTTGAAAGACCACTGTAGCTCCAGATCATTCCATGGGGAAATGATCACAGTTCTGTTTCTTCCTCTGCCACCCTCTATGCTTTCGTCCACTACCTGTCACAGGTGTTGATCTTAACAGCACCCTTAGTAAATATTCTGAAGGCTAAATTCTATATCAGAGTCAGTTGTTAAGGCATCGAACCTGTGACATTTGTTGCTGATTAGCTCCTAATCATGTCCGATTCTTTTGTGATCCCATGGACTGTAGCCCACCAGGCTCCTCTGTCCATGGAATTTCCCAGGCAAGAATATTGGAAAGGGTTACCATTTCCTTCTCCAGTAGGTCTTCTGCAACAGGGATTAAGCCAAGGTCTCCTACATTGCAGACAGGTTCCTTACCACTGAGCCACCAGGGAATGTAAACCTGTGATATAAACCAACCCAAATCCTCAATATCCCCTGATACCACTATTATTTCTGATTGGGCTCAAGGGGAATCATGCATAAAAAGATATTGTAAGAAGAAACATAATATGAAAAAAAGTTACATTTCACCTAATGAAAATTCCCCCTACAAAACATTCATGAAGCAGAGGAAAATTATAACCAAAAAATCCTTAAGCAATTATTTGCTTATAATAAAATCCCCTTGTAACAAATGTCACAAACTGAAAACCGAAGAGATGGAAAAGAAAGATGTGAATCAAGAATTATATTTAATAAATGAACATATTTTAAATAACTCAGAATAATGTTAGAAATAAACATGAAATTACAAATGTCAGTGAAGAAAGCCATGACGATAGTCAAGACAAAGGGAATGAAATAAAGAGATACAAAGAATAAGAAAAGGAAATAAAATAAGAAGCAAATGACATCATTGATTGGTATATGAGACAAAAATAGAAGCTGCATTGTATTAAGAGTCTATGAAGAAGAGGAACCAAACAATGAAGCAGAACACATATTTAAACTATCTTAAGAAATTTTTCTAGAGATAAAGAGTTGACTCTTGTACAGAAACAGTCCATAGTGTACATATGGAAACTAATGCCTTGATGATGTATTCTAACATAGTAAAATGATTAGATTTTGACAAACAAATAAGCAAGCAGGATTGCCAGGAAAACAATACTAAGAACAACTTTACAAAGGACACAAAGAGGTTAGAGGAAGAGGAATGGAAGAAAGAGGAGGAAAAGATGAGAATAAACCTAACACCAGACTTTTTCAGAGCAATATAGAACACAAGAATGAAATCCATCAGATTCCTAAGAAATTTAAAGTTCAAAGGGTGGACCAAGGACTTTGTATTCAACAAAGTTGTGCTTTAAGGATCAAGACATAGGGAAAAGAGTTTGAAACACCCAATAACTCAGGGAATACTGCATTCTTGAATACTTTTTTAAAAAGTTGCTTAGAAAACAAGCTTTGTCACCCAAAGCTTGGCAGCAGAATGAAGGGGATGATAAGACAGTCTCAAAGTATCAATTTGTAGATTATGCATTACAAAGAGGAAATGATACTTTAACAATGAAGAAAATCAATGATCCAAGTCAAAATCACCAAGGATGGCCTAAACACACACCAGAAAGAAAAAAGCAAAGCCAGTTACCCAACACCTAACCTAGGTTCTTCCAAATTATCAATGTTATGAGAGAAATAAAATCCTGGAGAAATATTCTATATTAAAGAAAGCTAAAGAAATATGGAAACTAAATTCAGTGTATTAACTATAATTGCATGCTGTTTTTAAAATGCTGTAAGACCTATTAGGCAACTGAGCAAACATGAATTTGTTATCAACACTAAATTCCTTGAATGTGATAATTGTACTGTGGTTTTATCACAAGGGCATCCTTGTTATTGGGCAAACTCTGGGAGATGGTGAGAGACAGGGAGGCCTGGCGTGTTGCAGTCCAAGGGATTGCAAAGAGTCAGACACTACTGGGAGACTGAACAACAACAATCCTTGTTCTTAGAAAACTCATGCTATAGTACTTAGAGGTGAAGTGCCATTATTCCTACAACTGATTCTCAAATGGTTCACCAGAGGAACATATGGCTGTATATACTTATCTAAAAAGATAAACATGGTCTGTCTAGTCAAAGCTATGGTTTTTCTAGTAGTCATGTATGGATGTGAGAGTTGGACTATAAAGAAAGTTGAGTGCCAAAGAATTCATGCTTTTGAACTGTGGTGTTGGAGAAGACTCTTGAGAGTCCCTTGGACTGCAAGGAGATCCAACCAGTCCATCCTAAAGGAAATCAGTCCTGAATAACCATTGGAAGGACTGATGCTAAAGCTGAAACTCCAATACTTTGGCCACCTGATGCCAAGAACTGACTCATTTGAAAAGACCTTGATGCCGGGAAAGATTAAAGGCAGGAGGCGAAGGGGATGACAGAGGATGAGATGGATGGATGGCATCACCGACTCAATGGACATGAGTTTGAGTAAACTCTGGGAGTTGGTGCTAGACAAGGAGGCCTGGCATGCTGCAGTCCATGGGGTCACAAAGAGTCAGACTTGACTGAGCAACTGGACTGAACTGAAGTGAAAAATATAAAACTATGGCAAAACATATTATTTTGATAATAAAATCATCATGCATGTAGGTAAAACTATTCACTTAACTTTTTGTTTTGAGATTTTTAATATAAGTTACAGGGGCTAAGTACACTTGAATTCTCACCAAGAGTATAAGACATCTTCAAACAACATCATCATGCTACTTAGTATATTGTGTGTGTGCTCAGTCGTTTTAGTCATGCCCAACTCTTTGAGACCTCATGGACTGTAGCCCACCAGTTTCCTCTATCAGTGGGATTTCCCAGGCAAGAATATTGGAGTAGATTTCCTTTTCCTTCTCCAGGGGATCTTCCCGACCCAGGGATTGAACCTCTGTGTCTTGTGTCTTCTGCATAGACAGGCAATTCTTTACCACTGCACCACATAGAAGGCTTAATGTATTAAAACCAGCTAGAAACTAGGATAAAATTCACATGTCATCAAGATTTTAAAAGTAATAGTTGTGAAATTCTTGACTGGCTAGAAAGAAAAAGAATAGTAAAATAAATAATTTGGAAACTTTAAAATGATGATGCTTTACTGCAGTGAATTTACTTTTGAGTTTGCTCTTAAGCATAAACAACATATAAGAAAATAAGTATAGATGCAGTTATGTCTCTCCTATATATTTTAATAAAGTAATTGAAAACTCAAGTTCCAGTCTAAAACATATTTCCGGTAGAGAAAACCACCTTATACAATACTGGAAGCAAAGCTCTTCAGATCACGGCTGAACTGAAGTGATGGGATGTGGCAATGGTATTCCTCAGGGACTCTGCTTCCCGCTCTTAGCACTACCATCACCATGACAACCTGGATCGCAGGTACTACATTAGCTAATTGATGCTCCATCAGTCTTAACATGTTCTTCCACGTTCTTCTCCCAGAACATCACAAACCACTTTTGTTCTTAAGAGAGCAGTGTACCAGAAGGCCTTGACTCTAGTTAAATGGAGGCAGGAGCTAGGTGGGCTCCAGGCTAGACATTTACAACTAGCCTCCTGTTTATATTTCTTGAGGCAAGAAATATGTGGGCTGCAGGTTAGACTCCTATAGCCAGCATCCTCTTTACACTTCCAGATAGAACAACATCAGGAACAGGGTAAAGAGCTGGACGTTGCCTCTGGAGGACACTTTAAGAAGCAGTAATGGAGGGGCAGAGAGGAGCTGAGTTCTGCCCAGATAAAAGATAAAGTGACCATGTATCCTCATTCTTGCAGTCAAGGCAACCTCCCTGACTACACATGCTCAGAAAGACTCCTTGGGGATCAAAAAGGAGGAAGCACCACCCCATAATAGGTGATACCAAGCATCCATGGGCTTCTGCCTTGGAATCATCTTGGCTAAAAGTTGCAAACACATGTTGGGGAGGGTCCTAGGGCAAGTCAAGTGTGGAAAAAGAAACAGGAGAATTGAGTAAAGGTAAACAACGACCCAGGGACTTTTTAGGTAGCTCAGTAATAAAGACTCTGCCTACCAATGCAGAAGACATGGGCTTGATCCCTGGGTCAGGAAGATCCCCTAGAGGAGGACATGACAACCCACTCTGGTGTTCTTATCTGGAAAATTGCATGGACAGAGAGCCTGGTGGGCTATAGTGGCAAAGAGTGACTGAGCACGCATGGAATCGAAGACCCAGAACTGCCCCCTATAAATGATTTATAAATGAGCTGTCCGTGGGATTCTCCAGGCAATAAACGATTTAACAGTCTTTTTACTGGGCTCCTCCTCATTAAGAAGGATACCCACACCTTTCTCCCTGGGTATGTATCTCCGTCTTCCTTCTCTCTTAACTAACCAGTTTCTCTCTGGGCTCTCCCACATGTTGGGCTCAGTCTCCAGTAATAAGTTTTGTATCTGTTTTCACAGTTTTTGCCTCCTTGAAACATTCTTGCTTTCAAGCAGGGCAGGAGCCAGGGGAATTTTGCTTTTAATCTCTAGCCTTGCTGGTCCAGCAGCTAAGATCCCTGGCTTTCATCCAGGCTACCCACGTCTGATTCCTGGGCAGGGAACTAGAATTTTGCTTCAAGCTACCAGTCAGGGCTGTCTCCCCAAGATCAAAGCATATGCAAATAGTTCTATATACTAATAACCACTTTGGGTATGCTCTCTCAATTCTAATAGTTCATCCACCAAACTGTGGATCCATCTTTCAAAATAAAATATCAGTTTTTGCACAGCCAGTAAAAGTGCTCGAAGAATGCTCTCTGCTTTCTGCTCAGTCGTGTCTGACTCTTTGCAACCCCATGGGCTGTATCCCACCAGGCTCCTCTGTCCCTGGGATTTCCCAAGCAAGAATACTGAAGTAGGTTGCCAATGCTTCCTCCAGGTCATCTTCCCGATGCAGGGACTGAACTTACCTCTCCTGTGAATTCTGCATTGACAGGTGAATTCTTTACTGCTGTGTCTTTGAGGAAACACTCAAAAAAGCTATCAGATACAATTTAGTTAATTTTCTGTGCATAAACACACATCAATTAGAAAAGAATTACAAAAATCATTACTGAATTTGTGTTCCATCTTTGTGGTTAATGACATCTTCTCATATACTTTTTATAGGAACGTTTTCTGAATTTTTATAATCATTACTCCTTTTTGTGTGGAGTGTGTATTTACAAGTGTATTTTTATACATGTGTATTTTTATAATATAAAATAATATTTATTAGTTTCCCTTTGTTCATTATTGTAACTTGCAAGTGTTTTGTACCAGCCACTTCCTATAAGTTATAGTTTGTCCTACACTGCCTTGCTAGGATTTACCAAAATTCCTACTGGGCTGTACAGCTCTGGAGGTCGAGGGTCCTATTTTTCTTTACTTACCATTGAAAGCCCAGCTGATAATAAAATTCAGGGTTGTCAGATGTGGGAGGCTAAATGACAGCCACTCCCAAAATATCCTTGTCCTAATTCCTAGAACCTGTGAATAGGTTACCTTCTATGACAAAAGAAAGCTTGCAGATCTGACTGCCTAAAGGACTTCGGGGTGGGGGAGTTATCCTAGATATCCCACTGGACTCATTGTAACCACAAGGGTATTCATAGGAGGAAGGCAGGAAAGTTAGAGATCTGAAGGTGCCCTGCTGGCTTTGAAGATGGAGGAAAGGGCCAGGAGGAAGCAGGTAGCTTCTTGAAGCTGGAAAAGACAAGAGGAAATGGATTCTTCCTCTGGATGAAAAATACAACCTGCCATATCTGTAAACAGAGGGCACCACTACAACCAACAAAGACAGTGATCCCTGAAGAAACTCAGGATGGAGACATGCAGACTGCCCCTTGCCAAGCCCTCAGCCACTGCAGCCATCCTCAAGTGTGCCCCTGACGGGCCTCAGAAAGGGGAAGAAGAGGATACTGGCCCCAGATAGCCAAATGTGCTTCTCAGTTGCTCAGTTTTGTCTGACTCTTTGCAGTCCCAGGGTCCCTAGACAGCTAAGGTGCATATCAAAGTGACAATTTCAATGATCCCAGACCCTTGCATCTTCCCATACAAAGAAACCACTAAATTCCTTAACTTGAGTTATCTGGTTTCCTTTAATTAACATTAACAATTTGATGTTCTGACTACCTGGTTTTTGTTACAAAACTCCTATAGACCCTAATTCTTCCCTCACCTCTTTGGAATAGTCCCTCAGAGACATCTGAAAGGCTATCTCATGAGTTTAAGTCCTCAGGAAGTTCACCAAATAAAATACAATTCTTAACTATTAGTTCTGCATTTTTCCCCACCGTGGACACTAGATTTAAGAAGAAATAAGCAGCAGTGACACCATTGCCTATAATACAGGGAGACTTATTTTAAATTTTGACCTCCATAACTCTAAGTTTGTGTTATTTTAAGCCGTTATCTCACATTATAGCAAAGTAATACTCAAAATTCTGCAAGCTAGACTTCAACTGTACATGAACCAAGAACTTTCAGATGTTCAAGCTGAATTTAGAAAAGGCTGAGGAACCAGCGATTAAATTGCCAACATCCATTAGATCATAGAAAAAGCAGGAGAATTCCAGAGAAACATCTAATTCTGCTTCATTGACTATGTTAAAGTCTTTGACTATGTTGATCACAAAAAACTGTGAAACATTCTTCAAGAGATGGGAACCAGACCACCTTACCTGCCTCCTGAGAAATCTGTATGCAGGTCAAGAAGCAACAGAACTGGATATGGAACAACAGACTTCCTCCAAACTGGGAAAGGAGTACATCAAGGCTGTATACTGTCACCCTGCTTATTTAACTTATATGCAGAGTACCTCATGGGAAATGCCAGGCTGGATGAAGCACAAGTTGGAATCAAGACTGCCAGGAGAAAAATCAATAGCCTCAGATATGCAAATGACACAGCCCTTATGGCAGAAAGTGAATAGGAACTGAAGAGCTTCTTGATGAAAGTGAAAGAAGACAGTTAAAAAATTGGCTTAAAACTCAGTATTCAAAAAATGAAGATCATGGCACCCAGTCCCATTACTTCAAGGCAAATAGGTGGAGAAATAATGGGAACACTGAGAAACTTTATTTTCTTGGGTTCTAAAATGACTGCAGATGGTGACTGCAGCCATGAAATTAAAAGATGCTTGCTCCTTGGAAGAAAAGCTATGACAAACCTAGACAGTATATTAAAAAGCAGAGACACCACTTTGCTGACCAAGGTCTGTATAGTCAAAGCTATGGTTTTTCCAGTAGTCATGTATGGATGTGAGAGTTGGACCATAGAGAAAGCTGAGCGCCAAAGAATTGATGCTTTTGGACTGTGGTGTCAGAGAAGACTCTTGAGAGTCCCTTGGACTGCAAGGAGATCCAACCAGTCCATCCTAAAGGAAATCAGTTCTGAACGTTCATTGGAAGGACTGATGCTGAAGCTGAGACTCCAATACTTTGGCCACCTGATGTGAAGAACAGACTCATTGGAAAAGACCCTGATGCCGGGAAAGATTGAGGGCAGGAGGAGTAGAGTTTGACAGAAGACGTGATGGTTGGATGGCATCACCAACTCAATGGACATGAGTTTGAGCAAGCTCTGGGAGTTGGTGATAGACAGGGAAGCCTGGCATGCTGTAGTCCATGGGATTGCAGAGAGTCAGACACCATTAATCGACTGAAGTGAACTGAAGCCTCTATATTTGTGGTAAATTCTTATAACAATTAAGGCATTAATAAATAAGTTTTACCATTGTAAGCTCAGGTTTTATACATTAAGGGAATTTTTCTTAGATCATATGCAAATACAATTAGGATACAAAATGAAATTTTTCTGTCATAAACACTATGCTATTTTTATCAGATTTACTAAACCATGACAGTTATCACCACGAGACAATTTTATGAAAACTGGACTGTGTGTTTGGTACTAAAGTACTTTTTCTTTATTACTTTGGTCATTTTAAATAAAGTGGAGGCCAGCAAATAAATAAATTTTAGTAAGTTTCATTGATTAATATGCATTTCTGGGGTGAATGGTAGAATCAACATGTTACCTATGTAACATACTAGTAGTTATTCAGCTTACTTACTAATTCAAGCAGAATGTTTATGTTCAGATAAACATCATTAAAAATGATGGAATGGATCTTAAAACTATCACATATATTAAATAACTATTTTGAAATAGGATCATCTCACTGATAATCATTTAGTACAAATTCAACTGCTTTCAATAATTTTCATAACATAATGCATCAAATTTTGTGTGTTTCTTATTATAACTGAATAGTATATTGTTTCACCACCCACATCATAAAACTGCAAAGATTTTTCAAAATAAGATTTATTGAAGTACAATTTATATGCAATAAATCACACCCTTTTAAATTGCACCATTTATTGAGTTTTGGTAAATGCATATTATTGTGAATTCACTACCACATTAAAATATAGAACATTTGTATCTCCCCAAAAAGTTTGCTCATACTACTTTGCACTGAAAACTGTTACACCCCTAATCCTTGTCAACCCCTGGTTTGTTTATAGTCACTCAAATGTTGACTTTTATAGACCATTTAGTAAATTGTATCATGCAATATGTATTCTTTTGTGTCTGGCTTCTTTCATTTAGCATAATACTTTTGAGATTTATCCATGCTTTTGTGTGTTTCAGTAGCTCATTCTTTTCATTTCTGATTTGATTTCCAAGCCATAGATATACCAGAATTTGTTAATTCATTCAGTAGTTACTAAGCATCTGGGTGCTTTGCAATTTGGGCATACTATAAATAAAACTGCATGAATATTTGCATATCTGTCTTTGTTTTCATTTCACTTGAATAAATACCTCAGAGTCAAATCGATAGGTCACGTGGTAGGTATATGTTTAACTTTATAGGAAACTTTCAAACTACTTGCCAAATTGAATGAACCATTTTGCAATTTCATCTGTAACATATGAGATCACAATTTCTCCTATCTATGTCACCACTTGAAACTGCCAGGCTTTTTCATTTTAGCCATTCTTGTGAGTGTGCCTCCATTTTCTTAATTAAGAGCAAGAAATATTGATCATTTTTTCATAAATATTTTGTGGTCATTTGTATATCTTATTGTGTGATGTGTTTCTGTATGTTTTGCTCATTTTTTTAATCAAGCTATAATCTTAGTCTTGAGTTGAAAGACTTGAGTACTTAACTTTTGGTAAAGAACTTTTATAAGATATTTGCAAATACATTCTTCAAGGCTTGGGCTGACCTTTTATTTTCCTAATTGTGCCTTTGAAAAAGCAAGTTTTAATACTGAAGAAATAGTTTGCACATTTTTCTTTTATGATTTGTGCTTTTGTATCTTGTTTAAGAAATATATGTATATCTAATAGCACCAAAGCCATTTAATGACTATATTATCATATATATATGTATATATATATATATATGTTATAAACCTCATGGTACAATCTCATATTTTTATTAAATATTCACATAAATTAAAAAGAAGTTAAGAACATAAAGACCAAAAATTTTAGAAATTATATTTTATATGTACCATTTCTGATATTATTCATACTTTCCTGGTGATTCAGGTTTCAATCTGATATAATTTCCTTTCAGTCTGAAGAAGTTTTTCCAAACTTTTTGTGGTGACATTATTCTTGCAGTTAATTTTCTTAACTTTCTTATACCTAGAAACATATTTTTCATTTTCATCTTTGAATAAAGCTTTTGCTTGATCCAGAATCTTGGGGTAACACTTTTTAGCCCTTTAGCTCCTTACAGATGTTACTTGAGTGGTTTCTGGGGTTCAGGATTCCTTCCTTTAAGTCTCTGGCTGAATCATTTTTTCAGTTTATTATGATATTTTTCTCTTGATTCTTTCAAGATTCAGTATTAACATCTGACTTTCAACGGATTGCCTGTGTGTGACCTTTTTTGGTGTTTATTCTAGGTTTGCATTGAGAATATTGAATTGATAATTTTGTATATATCATAAAACTTGGGAAATTTGGAGACATTATTTCTTCAAACATTTTTCTGAACATATTGGATTCTAATTCCATGTATTTTCAGTTATTTGATACTGTCTGAAAGATCCTGAGTCTCTGCATTTTCTTTTTTTCAGTGCTTTTTCTCTTTGTACTTTGATAATTAGTAGTGATCTGTATCCAAGTTCACTGATTTTTATTTTCTCTGTTGTTTCTATTCAATTTTTAAATTCATCCAGTTCATATTTGTCTGTATTCTATTTTAGGTATTTTAGCTCTCAGTTCTAGAAAATTCCTTTCTTCCTTTATTATTCCTTCTATTTATCTGATGAAATTTCCTATTTTTTTTAAGTTAAGTAATTTCTTTTTTACTTCCCTAAGAATATTTATCATGGCTCTCAGAAGTTTTTATTTCCTTATTTCAATCTATGGATCATTTCAAGATTGATTTCATGTTATTGCCTTTTTGAGACAATCAGGAATGTTACCCAATTTCCTAGTCCTCTTTATGTTAGGAAATTTTAGATTGTGTTTTAAACAATTAATTGCATTTCAATGGAAAACTGTGCATTGTCTAGAAGACAATCTTCAGATAATTTGATTTAGGTATTTGTCTTCTGAGCTAAAGCTTAGTAAGTCATAATTAACTTAAAAATCTGCAAATTCTGTTTTCTGTGGTAAAAAGTTCAACTCGCTTTTCTCTCTGCTGCAGGAAAAAAATAATTTTGCTCCCATTTGAGCACTCATTTCAATATCCCTGCTGTATATCTTTTGAAATGGTTATAACTTGTATCTGATCCCTTCTTGATAAATAAATAGAACAAAATATTTCAAATGTGTTCATCTTTATACCTGTATGAAGCTCATACTTTTACCTTCTCTCTTTTGAAAATTGTCTTTGAGAGTGTCCTAAGTGTTATGAATGTTGAGATGTGAGAAATCTAAAATCCATTATTATTGTCTGTCAGTAATGTGTCTTTCGTTTTAGCAGACAATTCCCAAAATGAAATTTGCTTTTTGGATATTAGCTTCAATCACAGTTCTGATCTGTCTGATTTCACTCTGAGTCTGCTCCACTCGGGAGTGGTTCAAGAATTAGCCCAAACGTGATCAAACAGAAGTCTGAGATCCCTTCTCTGGCCTTTACAGAGCAAATTCACAATGTTGTCATAGGTACCTTGCCTTGTCTTCAAAGTAGCTGAATCACCGTGACTCCTAAGTGTGGTTCCTGAGGCCAGAAATACTATGGTCCCTCTATCATCCCCCGACTCCCCAGCAACATATGTGAGCACTACTGTTGGGGACAAACAGTGGATACATCTTCCCTCAGAAACAGTATTCTACACCCTCCTGCTCTTCTTCATCACCTCGTGCCTTCAGACAGTGGCTTATTATATTATGTCTGTATTTGTCATTGATTTCTGTGGCAACATCAGTCCACTTTGACCTTACCCCATCACTATGGAAAGTACAGCTCTGCATATTATAGGGTTTTGAACAAATACAGGTGTGTTATACAAATGAGCACTTTGCTTAATAATGTATCAACACATTTGAGTTTAATATGCTTCCTAGTATTGGAATAGATGCACATATAGTTGGAAAATATACATTTAACATTAACATAATGACCCTACATTATAGATCCAGTCAAACATTTGGATGAGAATAATATTTACAATATACAATATTAAATCTTTATATATTTCTTGATAACAGTGTCAAGTACATTATCTCAGAAAATAAAATAGGTAAAAACTAGAACTTTCTTTTTGAAGCTGCACTCTATTTTGGTGACAGTAAAAGAAAGAAAGAAAGAAAAAGGAAGTAAGGAAGGTAGAGAAGGAGAAAGAGAAGGAGGAAGGGAGAAAGCCAAGGAGGAAAGAAAATAAGCCATGATAACAAGGATTAAGAATGGTTACAAATGAATACCCCAACATAAAAATAGAATTTAATTTTCATGAGCTTCACATCCATCTTCATATGCTTTTGTCATTACCCTTTCCAAAACCCTCAGCTTTACCCGTGACTACATTTTCTGCTACCCTTTCCTATAATGGCTTTGTATTCGTCCCTTGGGTTGGATGCTGCTCTCAGTAGTCTCACACTCCTTATTTCCATGATGTAACTCACACTGTTGCTATGGCAATGATCAGCATCTTCCAGCATGAACCGCTGTGATTACAGTTTTCTAGTGCCAGACTCTTCTTCTTTCAGTCAATTTTCAGAGATCCCTTTTTTTCTTCCACACACTCCAAACTCAGCTCTTAATGTACTTTGATTAATGTTTCAGAGTTTAACCAGTATAGTGATGTGTTAAGTGGCAATGCTTTGTCTGCATTTTTCTATAAGTCTATTGTTCAGCCTATATGAATGTTTTTACTGAATCACAGTAAACTAGGTGTAGCTGACGTTTTTAAAATACATAAATCAGCCTTGAAATAACAAACTTGTAATGTATAGTTTGTGTACATGAGATCTAGATTGTAGGACTCAAGTGTTAAACACAAAGTGAATTATAAAGGAAAAAAAATTTTCTTCAATAATATCTTGATAATTAAATACAGGTCAAGACCCTGAATTATCATATGCTGGAGAAGCAAGGAGTCCATCCTACCACATATAGTAAGTCACCTTTGCATGACACTACCAAAGTATTCAGCTTGTATTTATCAGACAAATTTCAGCAGGACATCTAGCTTGTGAGATTAAATATGTGTATAAAGTTAAAGGCATACATTCTTCCTAAATTATGCATTCTTTGCTCCACATGTCCACAAGGGAAAGGCTCCTTCTCTTGAGTATATATTTTTATTTTTTAAGAACGTAAAGATCTTTGTGCATTTTTCATTCCAGTTAAGACCACAACTGAAAGTCCAAATAACAGTGAATTTTTATTTCATAAAGATAATGAAAACACATACCACAGTGTGTAGAAAGTAAATTGTCATATGGCAAGTAGACCAAGAATTTCCTATTTAATCAAAATTTACTTTTACATTTTTCACATAGTTTTTAAATCAATATTTTTGCAAGAAGGCAAATAAGCTATAAGACGCAAATTTGTTAACCTTTCTCATATATATAAGAGGTCTTCTTTTCCAAATTTGAAGAATAAATTAATGTCCACTAATCTGATGCTTTCAATTGTGGTGCTGGAGAAGACTCTTGAGAGTGCCTTGGACAGCAAGGAGATCAAACCAGTCAATCCTGAAGGAAATAAACCCTGAATTTTCATTGGAAGGATTGAGGCTGAAGCTGAAGCTCAAGTAGTCTGACCACCTGATGCAAAGAGTTAACTCGCTGGGAAAGGATCCTGATCTGAGGGCAGGAGGAGAAGGGAGTGACAGAGGATGAGATAGTTAGCATCACTGGCTCAATGGACATGAATCTGAGCAAACTCTAGGAGACAGAGAAGGACAGGGAAGCCAGGAGTGCTGCAGTCCATGGGGTCACAAAGAGCTGGGTATGGCTTAGCAACTGAACAATAGCACTGATATAAACATTAGCCAAGTACCCATAACCGTACTCCTAGCTTGGATTCAGTTGGCTCCAATTAACTATTAACTGTTAACTTAGATTGCCGTTAAAAACCTGGTTTTCATTATGCCTAATCAAATCATTTTCTCCCCCAGAAGAACAAAGATACCCAAGCTGCAATTGTTGTTTAAAATTTACTAAGTAATAAGATCAATTTTGTGGGCTGTCATTGAGTGTTATATACCTAAATTTCCTTTCACAATTATTAATACATAAACCAAGCATCTTACATAGTTTCAAAAACTGTGAGCATTGTAGACAAATTTATACTGATTTATCAATCCCCAATTTTGTTCAGAATCAAGTAAATCTAAAGGACTAAACTCCATTCAAAAAGGAAGAATATACATTTCATAGAGAGTAAAAATGTATCCACCTATGACACTATGCTACCAAGTGACACATATTTTAAGTGAAAGAGGCTTGTTCACTTACAAATGTGTGAGTTTACATGAAAAACAAATATACTGGGCATGTTTATCCCCTCTCTTTCAGGCCTGTTCTTAATCCTCAATGATACCCAGGACTCTATCCCATACACCCAGTGCAATTTACTCTGTTTCCCTGTTTTCAAAAGTCACTCTCTAAAAAGGATTTGTCAAACTAATTTAACCCCAAAATAAATAATTAACAGTCTTAATGCATCACCTTTATCTTTCATTAGGAAAACCTAGTCTTATCTAGCCGAGAGAGTTTCTGATTGAGACTGATCAAAGCTGAGCTGGGCTTCCCTGGTAGCTCAGCTGGTAAAGAATCTGCCTGCAATGCAGGAGACTCTGGTTTGATCCCTGGGTTGGGAATGTCCCCTGGAGAAGGGCGTGGCAACCCATTCCAGTATTCTTGCCTGGAGAATCTCCATGGACAGAGGAGCTTGGCGGGCTACAGCCCATGGGTTGCAAAGAGTCAGACATGACTGAGCAACAGAGCACACACACATATACCTGAGCCAGCAGGAGGCAGGTCAATTCCATGGCAGTCGTCGTATTTACAGCTTGAAATAAAACTCTGCCTCTGGTAATGCACGTGCCAAAATTAGCAAGACTTTAATAATTACTGTCGTACATGACGATGTTTGTGTTATAAGATCTTACAGGATCTGAACTGAATCAAAGGTCACATTATAGTCTAGCAGTTTACTGCATATACCTATGAAAACATATTTCAGAGCAAGGCAGTGTATATTTCAATGCTAAAACCACTGGTGACAACTTCAAGTAGAGCAAGTGTTTTAAACAATATGGATAAGGAAAACATGCAATTTGATTGGAACTTTAAAATGAAGTAGTTTTAGATTTCTAAAATTGAATATGAAAAAGTGCAGTAGGGTGAGGAAAGAAAATATTAGAACATCTGTTTGTGAAACTTCTCCTTCTGTATTAAGTGTGAATGTATGTTATTTAAAACATGTGTGACAATAATAGCACACATCAAGAAGTTTTATACATATATATATATATATATGTTAGTCGCTCCGTCATGTCTGACTCTTTGTGACTCCATGGACTGTAGCCCATCAGGCTCCTCTCTCTACGGAATTCTCCAAGCAAGAACACTGGAGTGCATAGCCATTCCCTTCTCTAGGGGATCTTCCCGACCCAGGGAACAAAACCAAGTCTTTTGCATTGCAGGCAGATTCTTCACCGTCTGAGCCACCAGGGAAACCCACAATAGTGCACATAAAGAAGTTATAAATAAATAAACAAACTATACTTCTCACTCAAGGTAAAAGAAAATACAGCAATTGATAGATGGATACTTTCAGAAGACTCCAAAGACTTATTGCAGTTAACGATCGTAAAGTAGAACTAAGAACTGAATTACCATTTCTAAATTGTAATGTTAGCTTTTCAATTTTAGCAATATTTCCACATTATGGATTCAACATTGGATACAATAACAGCAAACTGGGACACAAAGATAAGAAAACTTCACATGTTAACCTCTTATTTACCTTTAAAAAGGACTCTAAAAACTGAATAAATGAGCCTGGAGAGTATAAACTAGAGAACACAATAAATTACATAAATTAAGATTATGGCAAATAAAGGAACCAAGAAAATACATGAACTATAGCATTAAAATTCAAACTCACAGGACAAAATGCTTATTTTGGAAGTACACAGATACAAAATATCACTTGGTTAGCAGAGCTCTTGAAGAGGAAATTTTGTAAACATGAAAATTTGTGATTTATGTAATAACTAATCTAATAGTGGCTAAAATGAGATTATGATGTTTTCAGAAAGGATTATTTTGTCTAATCAGTATTTGTTATTGCTTTTGATTAAAGCTTATATATACTATATTAATATAAATTAAAATGCTGACCTAGGAAATTTATCTGTTGTGCAGAAAGTTTTTAATTCTGTCCATTCGACTTTAGCTGATTTGTCCTTTAAATGATGACACTTGATTTGATCCCTAGAAAGCAGCTTTTCCCTTTGCAAACCAGAAGTGCCTTCTTAAAAGTTCATTCATTTCTGCACATCACCAAGGGATAATATATGGTATCCTAATTCACCTCATATTGCAATGTAGTTCCCAATTTATCTGAGCACAGCCGTGGAACTTGGAGGTTGGGCAGCTGTCAGCTCCCCTTCTTTGATCACAAGTACTAACCCAAACATCTATAAATCTGTGCATAAATTAGAAAATTACTTGTAAAATTTTTCAGGAACACTGTGGGCACTCCTGGGAAGGAATGAAGGCCAAAGGAGAACGGGGAGCAGAGGATGATATGGTTAAATAGCATCACCACTGCAATGGACATGAATTAGACCAACATCCACTATTAGAGAGGGTGGAAGACAGGAGCCTGGCCTACTGCAATAAATAGAATCACAGAGTCGAAATGATTTAGTGACTGAACAAAAATAACCACAAGGAGCATTGTCACAAAATAATTTAGGAGTCAATGTTGCATCTCACACTGTTTAAGGTGTGATTACCAGAATCACAGTTCTCCACATTGTAGTTCTCCATCATAAAGCTCAAATGCAGAATTTCTTGAAGTCAAATGTAACAGTATATTGAATTCAGTGCTCTATTATATTTATTAAGGGTAAATTTTAATAATATGAAACACCTGCATTATTTTTGCATTTTGTATGCTTTAAACTTTTATCTTGAATAGACCAATAGATTGCAGATCAACAAAGGACTGAACTATAGTATGTACCACAATGTGGCAGGTAGACACCAAGATGGGTCCCAACTGTCCACATTTCTTGGTATTCACGCTTATATACGGGCTTTCCCAGTGACTCAGTGGTAAAGAATCTGCCTTCCAAGCAGGAGCGGTGGGCTCAATCCCTGGGTCCCTTTCTTGAAAGAAATATCTTTATCAGCTCTTTGAACTTGATAAAAAGTAGGAAAAGAACAGTAAAAAAAGCAAAAAACTATTCTACTTGGCTGATTTGAACAAGTAGCAAGTTAATATGCACCTGAAGGGGGAAAAAAATTAGTATTTTGTTTAAAATAAAATCCAAAAGAGAAGTAAACTAGTGAAGACATTTTTATGAGGAATAAGTATGCATCAGATAGCTCAAAAAGGTGAAAATGAAAATGCAATCAGTTCTCTAATGAATTAATAGGTACAGCAGGGAATTTCATGTTACTTTATGTGAAATTGCTAATGAACAGCAGAGAAGCTGGGAAAAAATGGTAGTCAGCACATTCTAGGAACCCACCTTGCCTTTTAAAGGCCTTATAAATAGAAGATGGCTCTTTATTAAAAATCAACATATTTTCCTTTCCTTCTACATTTAGAAGAAATTGTAAGTTTTTTTTCCTATCTATATAAATAATGGTAACACAGAAAACTTAAAGCAACATGGTTTATACATCATCTTTGTGCTTTTTTAGTTTTTCTTAATTTGCATTGCTCTCAATATGAAGTTTACAGTTAGTTTCTCTTAGAGAGCTCTTTTGTCCATCCCAGAAGAATGGCACTTCTAAGATCCAATTCATTCACATATGGGGGACACACACACTCAGATGTTGGAAGAAGCAGCTAAGTGACTTAAAAGACTGAAGTTTATTAGATAAGAAACACACTTCCATACAAGAATGGGTACCCCATCTAAAGGGCAACCAGTCTTTGGCTTAAGTATTTGGAGGACATGAGGAAATAGACATAATGTTGCTTGATCATTGAATTTATAAAATAATATTGTTACCTAGGTTGTTGGCCCAGAATCATACCTCTGTACTTCCCTCAAATGGAAAGCAATTATTCTTATTTAAGTTTCAGGAGGAAGCTGCCAAGAGAAAAAATAAGAACTGGTTAGAACCAAAAACTAGGCCCAAAATGGCAGAAGATTTGACTTCCAATAGACCCTGAACCTCACTGTACACTCATTGTAATATATTAGCATTTGCTGAATGACACGCCAACCAGTGCCATGACAGTTGGCAATTGTCATGACAAGAACCAGAAGGGCCATTGTTATCATTGCTGTTCATTTGCTAAGTAGTGTTGAATTCTTTGGGACACCATGGACTGCAGCACACCAGGCTCCTCTGTCCTTCACCATCGCCCAGAGTTCACTCAAACTCACGTCCATTGAGTTGGTGATACTATCCTCTGCTATCATCTCATCGTCTGCTGCCTGCTTCTCCTTTGCATTCAGTCTCTCCCATCTCCAGGCTCTTTCCCAATGAGTCAGTTCTTTGCATCAAGTTGTCAAAGTATTGGAGCTTCAGCTTCAGCATCAATCCTTCCAATGAATATTCAGGGTTCATTTCCTTTAAGACTGACTGGTTTGATCTCCGTTCAGTCCAAGGAATACTCAAGAGTCTCCTCCAGCATCACGACTCAAAAGCATCTATTCTTCAGCATTCAGTCTTCTTTATGGTCCAACTCTTTTCAACCCACATAAGGACTGAAAAGAAGTGTTACATCACTTTCAGGTTCTAACGACATGCTTGTTCTTGGATAAGTCATGAATATTCCTACCATTCTTTCCAAACCTGTCTCTTTTACTTCCAATCTCCTACATTTTTATCTCCAGATGGATTGGCTTGAGAAGTTGCTTTTCAAACTAGGGTCCCCATTCTCCATTCTTTGGCCATTGAATGAAACTTGTGCTCTTCCAGTGTCAGCACTGGTTTCCTTACTGTCTGTGTGAATCCATCAGAAAACCTTCCTTACCAGGACAAGGGGTCTTGATCTGAGGAAGGCACCTAGAGGGGATCTACTAGATCAATTTGGCAACAGTATCCAACTGTTTATTTGGAAACTTCTGATTTTTATATATTGACACCTAAGTCAACTTAAAAATTGGGAAGGTTGAGTAAAATATGTCCAGTTGTTCAGTTCAGTTCAGTTCAGTGTTGTCCTACTCTTTGTGATCCCATGGACTGCAGCATGCCAGTCTTCCCTGTCTATCACCAACTCCCAGAGCCTGCTCAAACTCATGTCCATTGAGTCGGTGATGCCATCCAACCATCTCATCCTCTGTCATCCCCTTCTCCTCCTGCCTTCAATCTTTCCCAGCATCAGGGTCTTCTCCAATGAGACATTTCTCAATGTGTATTTGTAGATGACCTAAATCAGTTACAAGGCACCATACACTGCAGTGCTTCTCCAGTGGCCCCTCTAAGATAAGCCCCTGTTTCTTTAGATGAGAGACTCCTAAGTGAGTGACCCAAGATCAGAACTGAGCCAACAACATTCCGCTAGGGATCTGAAGTATGATAAGAGGCAATCAGGTACCCAGGTGGGGACATATTACCTTATAGAGCAGCAACAAAAATAGTAAAAAGATCCCAAAACTCTAGGGGAGCATTGATTTCTAACCCTCCTTCATGTTTTAAGTGATTTTAATAGTTCTTCTGATAAAAATATTTTCATTATCATTTCCCCTCAGAGAGCTAGCACTGACTTTTGTTGCTTGAGTGCAAAAATAATACAGAACGCAATTTTTACCAACATGAAAACCTTCATTAAGATGGAAATCAGTCTTTTCTTTCCACTCAACTACTTTCTCAACTCAAGTGGCTCCCAACCAGGAGAAAGACTGGGCTTCTAGGAATATTTAAGTAAGGGAAGTAGTTCTGGGTTTGTCTGTGTGTGTGTGTGAATGTAATTATAGGAATCAAGTCCTACTGATATTTAATATTTCAGAAGTTCCATGAATTATCATCTCCCTGCACTGTGAGGCACAGTTCTATATGTAAATATCCATGCCTTTTGAATGCCAAAGGAATTTTTCCTTTAATTGTTTCTAACATACTCTGAGAGGAGTGCTGTCATATGCCTAAAGTCAATAATCTATTATTTCAAATCCAAGATGTCAGCTTGAGTCTTTTCACTTTCTCTTCACAAATTTTGCCTTTGTCCTCAAGTTTACAATATTCAAGCAGGTATGCTAAGTATTTTTAAAGGATTAAAAAAAGAAAACACATGGAGTCTCATAAATCTTATACACAGAACTTATACTTTATTTCCCCCTAATCTGTGTGCCAGCTTTCATGGAATAAAATCCTGGCTATCACCTGTCTTGCTCTCTTATGTCACCACTAGAGAGAAACATGAAATCTCCTTCACTTTTTAGCACCATTTGTTTTTTGAATTCCCACTAAAGGAAAATGAGTTTTCCTCCAAATAGCTTCCATTTATTATTTACATTGGTAAATAACCATTTTATTGCTATAGTAGCATGAGCCTATTTAAGAAAGTACTAAACACATATACCTGTAGAAATTAATACATATACATTTTTTGTTTCAGCCTGATTGGAACCCTAGATGAGTGTGCAAAGGTTCTGAGAAATATGTTGCAGGTCTTGGTCAGGTTGCATTGCGGGAAATCATTGAAAAGTTAAGTAAAGAAATCACTGAAGATGGTACCTGCGGTCATGAAATTAAAAGACGCTTACTCATTCAAAGAAAAGCTATGAAAAACTCAGACAGCATATTAAAAAGCAGAGACATTACTTTGCCAACAAAGATCTGTTTAGTCAAAGCTATGGTTTTTCCTGTAGTCATGGATGGAAGTGAGAGTTGGACCTAAAAAAGGCTGAGCACTGAAAAATTGAATCTTCTGATCTGTGGTGTTGGAGAAAATTCTTGAGAGTCTCTTGGACTGCAAGGAGATAAAACCCAGTCAAACCTAAAAGAAATCAACCCTGAATATTCATTGAAAGGACTGATGCTGAAGGTGAAACTCCAATACTTTGGCTATCTGATGCAAAGAACTGGCTCATTTGAAAAGACCCTGATGCTGGGAAAGATTAAAGGCAGGAGGAGAAGGGGATGACAGAGGACAAGATGCTTGCATGGCATCACCAGCTCAATGGACATGAGTTTGAGCAAGCTCCGCAAGACGATGAAGGACAGGGAAGCCTGTTGTGCTACACTCCATGGGTTCGCAAAGAGTCTGACATGACTGATCAACAAGTTAAGAAAGCATTGTGTGCATTTGCCTTAGCCTCAGCTCGCACTCCTTTCATATTCAAATTAAACTACTTTTTTCAAATCTACCAACCATCCCTCTCCAGGTCCATTTATCATCACTAGCACACTTGGTGAACATGTGTTTATTGAACACCTGCTACATTCTAGAAAATGCCTCTGAACTGTAAGAGCTGTTGGTCATCAATAGAAGCATAGTGAAATGATAGTCACAAAAACACTGATGAGGTGATATTTTTAATGCGGTGGGGGGAAGGAGAAAAAATTTTAGGCAAGGAAAGTTTGATGTCATTAAATTCTGTATTTCATCTGTTCTTCTTTGTTACTATTATATTGTCAACAATACAATTGTAACTTAAGTAGATTGTGAACCGCCCAGATCAGTCAGTATCTCTCAGCTTATATTTTTATGTCTGAACAATTTACCTGCTGCAAAGTAGGTCTGTAACAAATGCTTATGAATGAACATAAAGAACACAATTCTTTTGTTACTGTTCAGTTGCTCATTCATGTCTGACTCTGCAATCCCACGGACTGTAGCATACCAGGCTTCCCTGTCTCACACCATCTCTCGGAGCTTGCTCAAACTTACGTCCGTTGAGTTGGTAATGCCATGCCCCATCTCATCCTCTGATGTCCCCTTCCCCTCCTGCTTTCAATCTTTTCCACATGGGGGTATTTTCTAATGAATCAGCTCTTTGCATCAGGTGGCCAAAGTATTGGAGCCTTACCATCAATCCTTCCAATGAACACTCAGGACTGATTTCCTTTAGGATTGGCTGGTTTGATCTCCTTGCAGTCCAGGGGACTCTCAAGAGTCTTCTCCAACACCACAGTTCAAAAGCATCAGTTGAACTGTGGTGTTGGTGTTTTAATTGTTTGCTTTGAATTCACTGACTTCTCAAGATTTCTTACTCCAATTGGAGAGCTAGGTGAGTGGCTCATTCCTTAGCCTAGCAAAGCTGAGAGCCAGAACTGTGCTGTGATGAATGTGTTAAGGGAAATTCATTTCTTAAGGATAGGGTCATTTGTCACTGAACTCAGTGTGAAATTCTCAGTTCTCCAAATTCTAAGCAGAAACCCTGAGTCAAGGCCATAATTGCCTGAACACATTTCACAAGGGATCCCTACACTTCTAACCCAATTGCAAACAATGTGCTCCCATTTGAAATATGGGTTACCTTTTTTTACCGAAGAACATTTCTAAGGGAAGTCCCCAGAAAGAAGTAAGCAGTAGGTATTTGGAGACAGATCAGACTGGACTGCCCACTGACTAAGTCACTTATAATCTACAGAAAATCTTCTTAATGTTGCAGTACTTTATTTTACTCATTTTTAAATACACCAATGGTTATAACATCTATTTTAAGTGATTTCTACTTTAAGAGATGGAAAAGCACTTTGCTGAATGCCTGACACACAATAGGCTGTTTAAATACAGTATTTCCTTCCTCCATTAAAAATGAGGACAGATCCTCCCCCTATCTTTTTGTACATTTTCAATTCAACACACAAACTTGACGAGGACCACTCTGATCGGTATGATAGGAGGTACAGGTGAATGCAGAACCATCACAACATACGCAGCTTACAGAGAAGATGTGCCTTGATGAGGGCAGTCATAAGGCTCAAGAAACACAGTGCAGAGTCATGGAGGAGAGTGAGATTTATCTGAGCTAGATGAATCTTCAGGGTTCTCCTTGAGCATGTGTAGGGCATACACAGCCCAAAGTTTTGAATCTTATATTAAGCCTTCCTTGACCAGTGCAGTCACCAGAGAAATCTCTGCTTTTTACTTTCTTGTTTATGTGTGGCAGACTCAACTAACTTATTGGTTGAAAAATAATCTTAAAGTTGGTGACTTTTATCACAGTGGTAAAACCTGTGATGAGTTACACCATGGTGTAGTTAGTGTAGGGTGGGGGAAATCCTAATTAGCTTTGAATGAAAAGATCAGAGATAGGTAACACCATTCATTCTCCGCATATTTTTACATACTCAGTCCGTTTCACAAGTGTAGTCATCTCACTAATTCCAAGAGTCAGTGTGATGAGTTAACAAGAGAGTGTTTATAGGAAATCATCTTAACTGAAAAATATACCAGAAATAGAGGTTGTTATTAGTATAAGGGGAACTGAACTAGTAACTGTTGTTTAAAACTAGGAGTTAAATAGTTTAGAAAAAGATTTTCCTTTCTCTAAGTGAATCACTGAGATGCTTCATTGAAGGCATCAACATAAATTTTTAGTTTCCTGTTTAAAATCAGTCAACCATAGAAGTGATATCTCCAGACATTTCCTTGAGTGTGTTGGAAAGATTTTCATTATTAGTGTTGATAATATCTCAACTTTTGTATAGCAAAAAGATACCAAGCTTTGGTAGAATGATAATCATATCTTAAACACCATAGGGAAAATTAAATTAATTTCAAGAATGCAAGTTTTTACTGTCAAAGTAAACTGTGATTCTGATTTTAGGACAATGACCTTGTAAATAAAATGGTCATAGTTCTTCTCATTGCTCCCATAATTTTCCTTTAAAAGTATCAACCCTTTAGCTGCAAAATATAAAATATATTCATTTGAAAAATAATCTAGTTTATCCACTGAATTGATATTTTTACTTCATTTAGGCAAAAACAAGCTGAACTTCAATATCAATCTATATAAGCAAAAGGTAATAGTTAATTTTAAAAAGTGGAGGAGGGAGTATTAATGTGGACATGCTTACCTGAGAGCCACACAATTGGATTTAGAATCTTAGACTATCACTATTGGACTGTATTATCTTGGTAATTTACATGATTATTCTGGCTTCAATTACTTTATCTTGAAAATGAAGCTTAATAATGTCATTTTTGTAGGAAAATTTCCAGGTCAAAAAGGTTTTATACTTAAAATTATATTTTTAAATGTTTATTGAGAGATATTATTTATATTTGGAACAGCAAACTACCAATTTTTTAAAAAAATTCTTCTCATATACAATCTATATTAATATTGGCCAAGAAAAATTACTTACTTAATTGTATTTGTCAATTACAATATATTTATTCATCAGAATAAGACCTACCACAAAGCCATACTTAAAAGCAATAAAATTAGGTTTCAAAGTATATTTTTGAATGCCAACCTTCTGTCGAAAATGAACCTCTGCTAACTCACAGCTATTAGTTAAAAAATAATCCATGCTTTTTACAGTCTTTAAGACTTCTTTCACAGTTATGTTCAATATTTTACCTCTCAGAGGAATTACCGAGCATATGCCTAAGTGGATACTAGATGAAGAGGAAGTAAGAGGACTCTTAGGAATCAGAGCCTCTGGTTGTCTGCTATTCTCAGCTCTTAATAAATTGGACATTTTAGGCTGAACCACCACACTCTTCTGGAAAGCTCCTTTCTTCTGTAAACACCAAATGGATGAATTAAACGATCTCTACAAGGAGATCAAACCAGTCAGTTCTAAAGGAAATCAACCCTGAATATTCATTGGAAAGACTGATGCTGAAGCTGGAGCTCCAATCCTTTGGCCACCTGATGCCGACTCACTGGAAAGACCCTGATCCTGGGAAAGACTGAGAGCAGGAGGAGAAGTGGGCAATAAAAGATGAGATGGTTGGATGGCATCATCAATTCAGTGGACATGAGTTTGAATAAACTCTGAGAGATAGTGAAGGACAGGGATGCCTGGTGTGCTGCAGTCCACGGGGTCGCAAAGAGTCGGACATGACTTAGCAACTGAACAACATATTGACAGACTTCAAAAACCTATTTCTTTAATAAACGGAGAATGATAACAAAGAGATGAGGCTTCGTATATAAAATATAATTCAGTAATAACAAGTCCCAAGCATTCAAAACAAATTAATATAAAAGTAAGCAGTTAATTTTTTGGTGCCCAACATTATACAGATGACAAAAAATTTCTGGATCAGTAATGGTTACTTGAGGATGGAGTCCCTACTAGCATTTTAATTTAACATAGATATTCATTCCTTTGGTGGGGATACCTTACACAGGCTCTGAACTAAAAGATTTGAATACACTTAATCTCTGCCAAACCAAATTTTCCACATTTTTCAAGACACAGTGCAACTGCATCACTCCCATAAGTCCAATGGTATCCCACTTAAAATTCTGCTATAATTCACATCGTTTTAACAGTTCATAGCATACTTTCTTGCATTTGTCTCTAATCGCATTCTTTAAAGATTTTGATTATAGTAGAAACCACTGAGATGATGAGAAACTTGAAACCTAAATTACATACATTGTCCACAATCAAAGGAAAATAAAAGAATTTGCCTAGTGGAGAATGACAACACTCTAACTCTTGTATGGATAATTTTAAAATGTAAATATATGAAGAAGCATATGTGATTTCTTTCTTTCCTGTCATTAAATACATGAAGTTAGAAAATAACAGTGTACAGATGCTAGGAAAAAAATCATGCCACACAGTCTGTACCTCTGAGAAGTTTTTCTCACATGTTATGTATTTTTTGCAATAAGTGCAATACACTTTATTTGTTTGCTTTTTAGTTAAAGGGCTCCTTCTGTATGTTGTCTATACACCTATTTAAATCATACAAATGAAAATAATCTAACAAAATATTTTAAATATTACAAAAGCAAGACAATATTAACCAAAAAGAAAACCACATCTTAGACTTCAATAAAAGAAAGAAGTCATAACATAAACTTCCTATTACTTCATATTCTATTAATCCCTAGAATTGTGAAATAATTATTTTAACCAAAAACATTGACCCCTTGTTAGTTCAAGATCCTCAAAGATTTTTAAATAAAATAAGATGAGTAAATTGTATCATTACTGAATTCATGCTTGTACTGCTCGCCACACAATGGGCCATTAAATGTAGAGACAGGTTGTTAGGGCAAGAAATAGCAACTTCATTCAGAAAGCCCGCAGAGGGAGAAGATGGTGGGCTAGTGTTCAAAAGATCCATCTTACCTGAGTTTGGATGCTACTTTCTTTTATAAAGCAAAGAAGGGAGGTAAGGCAATACAGTAACAAAGGCAAAAATTTGTCGCAAATATTTCCTGGTTCTGCCAGACTGAAAAGGAGATATGCTCACTTCTTCTTTTCTATACCTATTCATGGGTGAGCAGGTCAGAATGTTTCCTGTGAGCCAAACAAAGGTATTTTAGTTTAACCTTCAGGCCTGGGAGACCAGAGATGAGCCATTATGTATACTCTAAACTACAGGCCACATCCCTTTGTGATTAACTTGTAGGAAAAGCAATAAAACACAAAGGTTAAGCTAAAAGAAATATATCCCGTATGGAGTCAGATTTGTTCTTCCCTATTACATTATTTGGGTTATCTTTTCTGTCTGTGAATTAAGTGCTGCATTAATCAAAGTCCGACTAAGTGTTCAGGATTCTGTCCACACCTCCCTGCACACAGATCCCCACTGTTCTTTATTACAATCACCTCCATGTCTTCTAGACTCAAATTTGTTCTTCCAGCAGATCCTGGAGGGCTACAGTCCAAGGGTGGCACAGAGTCAGACAAGACGGAAGCAACTTAGCACTCAGTGTATAGAAAACAATGATATTTATGAAACCTAAAGTTAATCAAACCTCCTGCTGACCATAATTTATCATTTCCTAAACTCATCAAGATAAAATAAATTTTCTCTACAAACCATGCAGACTCCTTTTTGCTCATCTAATCGCCCTTCTTCACATTGGCATCCTGAATTCCAGCTTCACTAGCTACACACTGTTTCCTTAATAGTATTTCATTCTCACCCACTGGTTTCTCTATATACACTTTGTATTAGGGAAGTGTCTAATGGTATTCTACATTTTTAAGTTGTGTTTGTTGTTGTTATTAATCAGAAAGCCCACTGGATTTTTTTCTCACACCTTCTCTGCATCAGTGGAGAGGATCCTGTGTTTTTTTATACTTAGATCTATCAATACAGTGGATTATATTTTTGAATTTCCTAATATTGAAATCACTCTTGTGTTCCTAGAATAAATCTCACTTGGTCATAACGTCTTCTATTTTAAATGAACTGTTGAAATGTTTGCTAGTATTTTTTACATGATATTTCTACCGCAATATTCATAACAATCAAGGATTTCTGTCTGCTTAGTTCATTGATAGATCATGACCCTCAGGAGAGTGCTGGGTGCATATTTGACACTTCGGAAAAGTGTATTGCATAATCAAAATGAAATAAATTTTATATACAAGTACATTGTTTTTGTAAGTCAAATATTCATTAAAATGGAGAAGGACAAGGCAACCCATTTCAGCATTCTTGCCTGAAGAATCTCATGGACAGAGGAGCCTGGCCAGCTAGAGTCCATGTGGTCACAAAGAGTCAGACATGACTGAAGCCATGTAGCACATTCATTAAAAAGTAAGTCAATGATATTCACTATCAGATACACATCTAATATAAACTGATCTTCTTGAATGAAAAAGAAAAGTAGTAATTCCTTTGAATTTTCCCCTGGATAAAACAGGAATTTCTACCTCCAACCCCTTCATTGATAACAGATTGCTGGGATATAATCAGTGTCCACTTTGCCTCAATCAAGTGAAATTAAGCATCTAATGGGCATAAAACTGAGGTCATAAATAATAACCTTTTCACAAGCATAGGACTTTTGCAGGTTTGAAAGTTGCCCTCGAGTTGAAAATACTATTGTCTGTCTCAGGCATTTGCCAGTTTGTATTCTCTGGTGTGTGATAGCACTGACACAGGAGACAGATGGGCTCCAGGTCGGACACTGACAACCAGCCTCCTGTTTGCAATCCCTGAGACAAGAGAGAGGTGGGCTCCAGTTGAGGCATTTGCAGTCAGCCTCCTGTTCACCCTCCAAAAGGGAAATAGCAACAGAAATAGAGCAAATAGCCAGTGTCCATCTCTTGCAAACACCATGCGGTAGTAGTCACGGCAAGGACAAAGAGGGGCAAAGCCCTCTTTGAATAAAGGATTAAGGGATCTCCCTCTCTGCTCTTTTGCGACAAGGGAGATGCTACACATGTGCAGAAAGACTCCTTGTGGGTCAAAAGTCAGGTGATAATTCCAGGCCATAATGAGTCTTGCTCATCCCAGAAGCCTGCACTTCGAGTTCCATCTTGGCTGAGGGGTGCATGCACCCCAGGAGAGGATCCCAGAAAGGTCAGGTGTGGAAAAAGAGGACAGATAACTGGCCTGAAGGCAGACAAAGACCTGGAAGAACTGAAATGTATGAATAACTTAACCACTCTTTACAACACTCCTCCTCACTAGGGGGACACCACACACTTTCCAGATGTTCATCTCTGCCTTGCTTCTGCCTTGCTTCTCTGTGCTAGCCCACTTGTTGCTGTTCTACGTCTCTGACAATAAGCGTTGGACCTGCGTTTACAGTTTCTGCCTCTGTGATAAATGCATTTTTCACTGGGGGTAAAGATCCAGTTTAGCCTCTAGTCCTTGCTGGTCTGATAGCTAGGATTCCTGGTTCTCATCCAAGCTGCTGCTGCTAAGTCACTTCAGTCATGTCCGACTCTGTGCGACCCCATAGATGGCAGCCCACCAGGCTCCCCCGTCCCTGGGATTCTCCAGACAAGAACACTGGAGTGGGTTGTCATCCAGGCTACCCAGGTTCAATTCCTGGGCAGGGAATTAAGTTCTCGCTTCATGCCACCGCTCACTTCTGTTTTGCTGAGATCAGTATACTACATGGTTTTAAAGAAAAAATTGTTGACAACTTATGAGCACTGATTGACAGTTTTCTAGTAATAGGAAATCATGTGCTGGGGAATCTTACTTTCAGAATAACTGGTTTGAAGCATAAAGTGCGAAAGTAGTAATTATAGTTCAAATTTTGATATTTTCAACAATAATTCCATTTGGATAAATTTGAATCAATTTTAGTGGAAAAAAAAAAAAAACCTTTGGTCCTTAAAGGCCAATCTCAAAATTCAAAGCTTTGGAAATGCTCTAATTTTCATGGCTTTGGAGAGTTTCTTATAGTTGATTATTTAACTCAGACTTTGAGAAACATAAGCTGTTTTTGGCCTGGTCTTTTTTTTTTTCTCTCATATAGCCAAATGTTTGGTGAGGATAAAGGCAAGATAGCAGAATCACATTTCCAGGGACATGCAGTGGCCATCCACAAAGACGTGGATTTGCTTAGTGGCTTTTCTTATTCAGAACCATTGATTTGTTCTATTTTGATTATTTCATTTATGCAGGGACAACAAATGACATGATAAACATATAACAATATCTTTGTGGTATGGTTGACAAAACTAAAACAATAAATAATAAACCTGGAGTTTCAAAGTATCTAGAATTATTTACTCACCATCTTTCTCATGTGAACTATAACTTGACTGTCCTTTTCTAGTCATTCATTCCAAACTTGGAAACCAGAATCTCCAAGTTCATCAAGGCATCTGCCAGGAAATAACATTCTATAGTTCCTGTAAGGCTGGATGCTGTAAGCCGCAGGGTAGCAACAGACTTGTTTAATAGAAGGAATTTGGACATATAATCTCTGTGCATGAAAATAGCCTTTATTTCCTTAACTGTATGATGTCATATATAATCAAATGATTTTCCTTCAAATATAACATCTCTGGCATGGCCTGACTGAAAATTTGGAGTTTGGTTTGTTCTGTTTTATTTTTTAATCCATCCAAATAACAATTTGCCATAAAATCAAAGGACTCAAAAAACCACTTAGATCAACCGTTAACTACTTTTCAAACAAGAATGGTCAATGCATGTCATATTTTCAAGAGAATTTCTTCTTAGGTACTCTTAATTACTCAGTAATGCATATAGTATTTCCTGTAAAGTATTTTTTATGAATTCTGAGAGCTTAATTGGAAGAAATCACCATTCAGAAGTTGTATCATGCCAATTCTCCCAAACTAGTCCGTTTAAATTGGTGGCTGGATTTGATTTAATTATTTGGCTGCATCACATCTTAGATGCAGCCTACGAGATCTTTGCTGTTACGTGTGAGCTTAGTTGTCCAGTGGCACATGAGATAGTTCCCTGACCAGGGGTTGAACGCATGTCGCCTGCATTGAAGGGTGGATTCTTAACCACTGGACCATCAGGGAAGTCCTGGTGACTAGATTTTTAAAAAGGTTTTCTCATAGTCCAACTAGATAATGAACAGTGAAACTATAGCGAATGTATTTTAAGTCAAATGACTGCAACTAAACTTTCCTCTTCAGATCCATCCAAGAACGAGATAATTAATTTTGATTCTTCTCGTCTTAAGTGAGCAGTTCACCCCATGAAATCATCGGTTTTAGCATTAAACCTGGAAATCCTGACTCAGGGTCATATGTGAGATGTCTGCTCCACAAGCCATGTCATCTGGTTCTGGGAGCCTGAGCCTCTGACCCTATTTCCTGTATCAGTCCTCAGAAGTACTTGCTACAACCCGTTCTGCCAACATTCTGAGAAACTGGTCTCATTTGTTCTTTCTCCCCAGAAATTTAACTTCTGCTTTGTAAATTGTAGTAGGAACTTTCAAGCAATAATGAAAGAATAATGCCAACCACCTATTGAAATAAAACAAAATCAGAACAGAGACAGATAGAATTTCTGATTGGGGCTTGAAATACAACTAACCTTGTTTTTGTTGAGTTGTCCAGTCGTGTCTGACTCTTTGTGACCCCATGGACTGCAGCACACCAGGCCTCCCTGTCCTTCACCAACTCCCGGAGCTTGCTCAAACTCATGTTCATGGAGTCGGTGAAGCCATCCAACCATCTCATCCTCTGTCATCCCCTTCTCCTCCTGCCTTCAGTCTTTCCCAGCATCAGGGTCTTTTCCAAAGAGTCAGTTCTTTGCATCAGGTGGCCAAAGTATTGGAGCTTCAGCTTCAGCATCAGTCTTTCCAGTGAATTTCCAGGGTTGATCTCCTTCAGGATTGACTGGTTTGATCTCCTTGCTGTCCAAGGGACTCTCAAGAGTCTTCTCCAGCACCACAGCTTGAAAGCGTCAGTTCTTAGATACTCAGCCTTTTTTATGGTCCAACTCTCACATCCATACATGTCTTTTGGCTAAGATCAAGTGTAGTACCACTACCCTTAACTGTATCCTTAATGGTTACCCTGAGGATAAGAAGGTATCAGGACCAGTGAGGGCATTTGCAAGCTTCCAAGACTGTCTAATCTACTTTATGAAGCATGTGTTAAGATTTCCAAGGACTTCCCTGGCAGTCCAGTGGTTAAGATTTCGCCTTCCAGTGCAGGAGCTGTGGGTTCGATCTCTGGTTTGGGAGCTAAGATCCCACATGCCTCTTGGTGAAAAACCGAAAACATAAGACAAAAGGAGAGCAGGTGGCATGGAAACATATACACCACCACATGTGAAATAGATAGCCCGTGGGAATGTGCTGTATGATGCCGGAAACTCAAACTGGGGCTGTGTCACAACCGAGAGGGGTGTGATGGGGCGGGAGGTGGGAGGGAGGTTCAAGAAGGAGGGGAGAGAAGTATACCTTTGGCTGCTTCATGTTGATGTATGGCAGAAACCAGCACAATACTGTAATGCAATTATCCTTCAGTTTAAAATAAATAGACAATTTAAAAAAAACAGAAGGAATATTATTACCAATTCAGGATAGAATTAAAAATGTTTTTAAACATTGACAAGTGTGTTTTATTCCTAGAAACAATTTTTCTTACCAATCAGTTTGCTAACGAATAGGTTTTAAGTGAATTGTGATTAGAATAGATTTATATAAATTGTAAAATATGGTATAACTAAAGCATATTCATATTAAAGTTGACTCCTTGATAAAATGGCCTTTCACTGCCTTGTTGAGCTAATTAAGATATAGAAAATATAAATGTCTTTAATACCAACTTATTTTATCCACCTTCTTTACTCATGAGTAAGTCTTTGGTGTTACCCAGCAGTCACTTTTAATTCAGGGCCTGGTTTTTTAAAATAATATCAAAAACAGTTATCAGAGGAGACATTATTGCAGCAGTAGGTAAGTGTAAGTTGTAGGTACCTCAAGACAAGAAATAGTTGTCCTCTTGTCTACACAATTAATCTATTAGACAACATTTCTTCAAATGAAGAAAAGAATTATTACACGTTTCCCTTTTGCAAAACTAGGAAATTTTATTAATGACAATTCAAGGACATGACAAAAATAATATCAAAGTCTCAGCAAGTTAGCAAGTTCTCAGGAAATAAGAGTGCTCTGCTGAGAACACGTGTTTTCTAGGCAGGACACAAGAATATGCTCCATTTCTGTTTAAGAAATATTTTCTTCTGAATTAACGTTTCATTTCTCATTTTTTACAAGTTAGTTTGATTAATAATGACAACACACATATGCAGGTTTTTAAAATATATAAAAACATGCAATAAAATATAAAATTAGTTTTAAAATATGCTAATTTAAGTACATTACAAGTGACTCATAAGTCATGTTGAATTTATCCTCTTATTTATAATTTAAATTTTTATATAGAAAAGCGAAAGATAAGCAAAACACTGCTTTGTGACTAAGTACTTTGGTTTTCTTACTATATGGATCTTTATCTCCCTTAGAAAGTGTCCAAATACTGAGTGTACTTATTAATCAATTTAAAACAATCCAAAATGTTGGAAATGATATTTTGGTTTGCTGTCTCAGAATAACACACCCACTGTTGATAAAAAATTGTGAAAGAAATGACATTTATCAATTTTGCATGGTGACTGAATTACTCCAAAGTCGGATGCTCTGACAAAAGATAGAAGGTCAGATGATTTATTTGGAAAATGCAGGAATCAAGAGCAGAGGAGGGGCTTCCCAGGTGGCTCAGTGGTAAAGAAGCTGCCTGCCAACGCGGGAGACACCAGCCCCATCCCTGATCCAGGAAGATTTCCATATGCCAAGGAGCAACTAAACCCATGGCCACAACTATGGAGCCTGTGCTGTCCGGCCTGGGAGCTGCACCCACTGAAGCCCACGTGCTCTAGGGCCTGTGCTGTTTCTATGGGGAGTCCCAGGGGGCGCTAGCGGTAAAGAACTCGCGTACTAACGCAGGAGCATAAAAGACGCGGGTTCGATCTCTGGGTCCGGAAGATCCCCTGGAGGAGGAAATGGCAACCCACTCCAGTATTCTTGCCTGGAGAATCCCATGGACAGAGGAGTCTGGTGGGTTCAGTCCATGGGGTCGCAGAGAGTTGGACACGACTGAAGAGGCTTATTGTGCACAGAAGGCTCCCAATTGCCTAAGGGCAATTGAGGACACAGCTGTGCATCAAGGGTGCATGTGGGGGAGGTGGAGAAGTTCCTGTGGTTAGTTTCTATCCACTGTGAACCTAGGGGCAAGCACTGGAGTTGGGAAAGTGTGAGCTCTCCTGGCTGGTCTGGGGTAGGGTTTAGAGATCAGCTTGCATCTTTTTTCAGCTAGGCCACCCCTCCATGCTCATGCCTAACTTCCTACCTAACAAAGTAAATTAAAATGTTAAAGAAACATTTTTTTTTAATCCCTTCTCTGGTATCATGAGCCACTGACAATATTTAAATTTGGGGATTCCCTAGGTACCACTTCAGATGCCAAGCCCTCATATGGTCTTGAAATTTTTTACAAATACTTAGATTTCTTAACAATAATCAGTAAAAAAAGAAAAAGGAGTTGACTTCCATGTCAGGGATTGGCACACTAAGGCCTGTGCTTGTTTTGGTAAATTAAAAATTTTTGAAACACATCCACACCCATTCATTTATGTTTGCCAGGATTGCTTTTGTGCTATAATGGCAGACTTAAGTGGTTGATATAGAAGATGAATGACTGAAAAGTCTAACATATTTACCCTGTGACCCATTAACCAAAAAAAATTCTGATCCCTCTTCTACCTTAATGATAATTTTTAAAGCTGATATAAACCATGAGAATTTTCAATGTACTAGAGATGTCATAAATGACAACTGAATAATTTTTATCCCTTTTTAAGAAAAATTGAAGATACTTGATTTACAATGTTATGATAACTTACAGTGTACAGAAAGTGATTCAATTATACATATATACTCTTTTTCATATTTTTCCATTATGGTTTATCACAGGATTTTGAATATAGTTTCCAGTGTTGTATAGTAGGACCTTGTTATTTATTCATTCCATATGTAATATTGATAGTTTACATCTGCTAATCCCAAACTTCCAATCCTCCCCTCCCCTTAGAAATCACAGGGCTCTTCTCTATGTCTGATATTAGTGTTCTTGGAGTAAGAAAATTTTACTTGGCCTCTTGACTTCCTTTTCCTTGAAATATTATAGTATTTTTGGAAATATTAAAACAAAATGTTCAGGTTATTTGAAAATGGTTTTGACTCATGAATGCCTTTTTTTTCCTTCTGTAATTTTGAAAGATGAATTTTTTTTTAGAAATTTAAGATGTATATAAGATTTGTCAAGAGCATAGTTATCTAGACCTTCCTTTGGAATCCTACTTTAGTGTGCTCAGAAGCTGGGGTACTTCAAAAATGTTAGGATGCTTGGATTCAAGCCCTGGAGATTTTGATATTAGGTTTGAAACAGAATCCTGCTTTTTGCTTAAGAACAGTGACTACAAAAGTCTGACATGTTTGGTAAAAGCCTGACATTACTTGGTTTAAAATGAAACAGTATTCAGGAAACATAATATTCTTTTTGTTAGAGAACTTGCCAGTTATACTCTGCTTCTTATGAATTGCTTATAATCAGGGTCAGTGGAGTCTCCCAAATAAACATCAGTCGTAAGATACACAGAAGTAAGTAGAGAAGCTTCAGAAGTGTATTTTTGAACCCCACATCTTCAATTAATAAACTGTTGATGTCACATTTTAAGCAATCAGACTTACCTCTAAGTGCAGTGCAGAAAGTATAATTTTCTATCCGTGAAAGCTAGTGCAAGAGGTTATGGACATTGGGTGACAAAAATGGAATTCTGCCTAAATAGTAGGAAAATGGAATATGATAGCATTAGCAACTAAAATTTGAGTGATATTTTATAATTCACACACAATTACCTTCTCATTTGATCATCAAAGCAATGGAAATGACATGGTTGCCATATAGTCCGATAATGTAGATAATCTAAGATCACAGGGGCTCCACTAATTGCCCTTCCAACCAGGAAGTAAAGACATGTGGCAGGGAACTGCTCAGTGTCAGATCTGAGTTAAGTGAATGATGCTAGGCCTGCAGTAAAACCTCAGATGACTGCATAACAAAGTCAGGTCTATGAGTTTTGGCACAGCAAGGGTGAACACCCTCCAGGACAGCTGTAGGGCATCTCAGAAGAAGGGCTTGAAAAGGAATTCATAGGGTATCGGGACCTCTGCTGGATAATTCCAAGGATGGTGGTTTAAGAAAGCAGAGGTCAGTCTTGAATTAGCAGTGTCAAAAAAGAGGGGCAATTTTATGATTACAACAAATATTAATAATGTTATTATTTTGATATTATACAACTAATTATAAAATAGAATTATACCTATAATTATGTAACATATATATAAGTACAATTACATAAATAAAAGTATATGCTATTATTTTACTAGTACATATTACAATGTATATTATATTATGTAAATTTATATGAAAACATGTCATATAATTATGTTATATGTATTATAACATACAGTGTAAAATCAGTATTGTATGATCAATTATTAACATAATAGGATTATTGACATGGGGGCTTCCCTGGTGTCTCAGTGGTAAAGAATCTGCCTGTCAAAGTAGGAGATGCGGGTTCAATCCCTGAGTCAGGAAAATCCCCTGGAGGAGGAAATGACCATCCACTCCAGTATTCTTGCCTGGGAAATCCCATGGATAGAGGACCCTGGTGGGTTATAATCCATCAAGTGGCAAAAGAGTCAGACATGACTTAGCAACTAAGCAACAACAACTAATTATTAATATAAATAAATTTTAATGATATTTCTCTAGAACACTGAGGGATGAAGTATGGTTAGCATTGTTATGGCCAAAAAAACCCCAAACATTGTTCACGGCAAACAGAAGAGGGGATGTTTCTGTGGCTGTAGAATGGCCTTGCTCTGTCTCATTCCACGTACTCACAGAGTCATCTTTCTCCTTCTTGATGGTATTCTTTTATTCTCATTTGGGAATATAAGGGTTTAGCAGCCATATAATGCAAGCTGAGTTCTAGGTTCTTGAGGCAGATACTAGTTAAATAAACGATGTGATAATAAACAATGCAGGAATAAAACCGTTTTTACACTGTGAATTATTTTGTTAGCAGAACTTCACCAGATAAAATTTACTGGGCCAAAAAATCACTTATGTGTACTTTCTTTAATTAATGCTGAATATTTTGCAAATGCAAACCAAAACTTAATTTATTTTACTTGTAACAAAATTGATTTTTTTTTTACTTGAAACATATAGTCAAAAGAGGAGCAAAGAAGTTAGCAACTGGATACAAGAAGTAAGTAAATAAATCACACATTCACTAAGTTAGCCTGAGGAGGGAGGTGGGAGGGGGGATCGGGATGGGGAATACATGTAAATCCATGGCTGATTCATGTCAATGTATGGCAAAAACCACTACAATATTGTAAAGTAATTAGCCTCCAACTAATAAAAATAAATGGAAAAAAAAGTTATAAAGGAAGTTGTTAACGTCTTTTCAAAGACAGAACAGGATGACAGATACAATTCAGAAAATCAGGGACTTGAATGACAATGAATCTGAGGAAAGCAACATATGACAAGGAGTTTCTAAACATTCTAAAATTAAACAGATACATTTCTTAATATAAGGCTTAATGTGTAGAGAAAATATCTCACACTGAACAAAATCCAAAACAAATAAATACTATTTACAAGGCCAAATGAGAAAGATGACAAACTTACAACAGAAATTCAGTTTATAAAGAATAAATCAGCTTAATTAGAAATATCTGTAAATAGTCATTATCCCTTGTTTTATATAATTCAATATATTATAAAGTTTGGAAAATTTTAACATCATATCAAGATGTAAGATATTTTGCTCCTTCAAGTTCCTAAAAATTGTGATTTACTTTTTTGATATCCTTTATCTTGTTATAATTTCATCCAAACTTTTTGATTTCTCTAAAGAAAAACATTATTATGCATTAAGTTAATCAAATCAAATAACTGAATCACTCAGACTTCTAATTATTTTGATTAGACTCTTAAATTATAGAGTAATTTATAATTTTCATTATAACCAATTAATGTCACCTGTCTACAAAAACAAATAAATATGAAAGGACATTTCAGTAAGCTTATTTCCCTAAATATATTATCATATGTAAATTAAATGAAAATTAGAAACTTTTCCAAGATGACATAATCATATTTAAAGTATACATTTTTGAGGAAAATAGCTCTTATTCTTTTTGGCCTGATATATTCTTGCTGACATTTGGAGCATCTACATTTGAAAATAGTAACACTATTGAAACACACTGAGACAAGCCTTTGCGGTTTACATTGCAGTATATTTGACTTCTATACAAAAATATAACTCTCTAATTTTTATAACCACTTTTTACTGAATTGCAGTGAATTTACAATGTTGCGTTGCAAAGTTGTGTTGTGTACAGTAAAGTGGTCTAGTTTTGTATATACATGTATATTCTTTTTCATATTCTTTTCCACTGTAGATATATTTGGATATTGACTATATTTCCCTGTGCTATACAGTAGGTCCTTGTTCTTTATCTGTTTTATTTGTAGTTGTGTGTGTATGCTAATCCCAAACTCCTAATTTATCTCCCTCTCCAGTAATTTTTATTTTATGACATGTACTCTATGAAGAATAGAATAAAAGGATATTGCACGTCATTTCAATAGGAAATGCTTTTCAATTAAAATAATCAGTCTCTATATTTTGTACCAAAGAAAATAGGATAGTTGCAGCTAATGAGTGTTTCACAACCACCACTTCATGTAAGATCCACCTGAATTAATACTAACCCTCTCTCCTAGCCTCAAAATTATTCCAGGTGAATGCTGCCCCATCTCAATTAATTTTGAAGAGTGGTATTGCAAGTTGTGTCTGTTTTCCTGGAGTTGACAAAGAGCTTAACAGATAAGTTCTAAGATATTAATTAGTCTGTATTCCAGTCTCAAAGGTACAATAGCTACCTGGTAGCTGTTTGGAGCTGTCATTCCAGCAGGACCACTGTTAAAAACCCACCTCATCTTTCTCACCTTTCCCAACTTCTGTATGAATTGAATGCTGTTGTTCAAACACTATGCTTTTCTTCTCTACCTGTTGAGGCCTTATATACGTTTATTTCTTTTTTTTTTTTTTACTTTTATTTCTTTATATTTACTTCTTCTTGTTGTTCAGTCGCTAAATCATGTCTGATACTTTGCAACCCCATGGACTGTAGTATACCGGGTTTCCCTGTCTTTCCCTATCTCCCAGCATTTGCTCAAACTCGTGCCCACTGAGTTGGTGATACAAACATTTAATGCAGATATTTTTAAAATTTAACCTACATCAAATTATGGCTTTACCCATCATTTTCATTTTTGCTCTCATGAAATCAATAGTTGCTAAATTTTACTTTCATTTTTGGCTGCAAAGAATATAATCAATCTGATTTCGGTGTTGACCATTTGGTGATGTCCATGTGTAGAGTCTTCTCTTGTGTTGTTGGGAGAGGGTGTTTGCTATGACCAGTGCATTCTCTTGGCAAAACTGTATCAGCCTTTGCCCTGCTTCATTCTGTAGTCCAAGGCCAAAGGTGTTTCTGGACTTCCTACTTTTGCATTCCAGTCCCCTATGATGAAAAGGACATCTTTTTTGGGTGTTAGTTCTAAAAGATCTTGTAGGTCTTCAAAACACCTTTCAACTTCAGCTTCTTCAGCATTACTGGTTGGGGCATAGACTTGGATTACCATGATATTGAATGGTTTGCCTTGGAAACAAACAGAGATCATTCTGTCATTTTTGAGATTGCATCCAAGTACTGCATTTCGGACTCTTTTGTTGACTATGATGGCTACTCCATTTCTTCTAAGGGATTCCTGCCCACAGTAGTAGATATAATGGTCATCTGAGTTAAATTCACCCATTCCAGTTCATCTTAGTTCGCTGATTCCTAGAATGCCAATGTTCATTCTTGCCATCTCCTGTTTGACCACTTCCAATTTGCCTTGATTCCTGGACCTAACATTCCAGGTTCCTACGCAATATTGCTCTTTACAGCATTGGACCTTGCTTCTATCACCAGTCCCATCTGCACATGGGTATTGTTTTTGCTTTAACTCCATCCCTTCATTCTTTCTGGAGTTATTTCTCCACTGATCACTAGTAGCATATTGGACACCTACCAACCTGGGGAGTTCATCTTTCAGTGTCGTATCTTTTTGCCTTTTCATACTGTTCATGGGGTTCTCAAAGCAAGAACACTGAAGTGGTTTGCCATTCCCTTCTCCAGTGGACCACAATCTGTCAGACCTCTCCACCATGACCCGTCCATCTTGGGTGGCCCCACAGAGCATGGCTTAGTTTCACTGAGTTAGACAAGACTGTGGTCCGTGTGATCAGATTGGCTAGTTGTCTGTGACTGTGGCTTCAGTCTGTCTGCCTTCTGATGCCCTCTCGCAACACCTACCATCTTACTTAGGTTTCTCTTACCTTGGACGTGGGGTATCTCTTCACAGTTGCTCCATCAAAGCACAGCCACTGCTCCTTAACTTTTTTATCAAGAGCATTGTGAAGGCAGAAGGGAGATAGGGACACACTCATTTGAGTTGCTGGCTCAGAGGATAAAAAATCTGCCTGCAGTGCAGGAGACCTGGGTCGGGAAGGTCCCCTGGAGAGGAGAATGGCACCCTGCTCCAGTATCCTTGCCTGGAGAATCCCATGGACAGAGGAGCCTGGGGAGTGGGGGGCGGGGGGAGGCTACAGTCCATGGAGTTGCAAAGAGTTGGATGTGACTGAGGAGCTAACACTTTAACACTTCTCATTTGAGATGCATAGTTTGCAATGTGTTCAACCTCCCTTCCCTTTTTCTCCAGTTCCCCTCCATGGATGGGTGGGGAGCAAGATAGAGTGCTAAGTTAGACTTGCTCTCTTTCATTTCAAAGTCCTGACTTGAGATTTCCTATTTAGCATAACAGTGATTTAGAACAAAAACAAGAAGGAACAATTCCTTTCACTCCCTGAGTAGGGCTCATTATTTTCCATTTCTCCTTCTTTTTTTTTTTTTTTAAGTACAACCCTAGGAAAAATCCAAGAAGAGGAAAGTATGTGTGTGAGATGATAGACATTCACACACTTATCTCTACTACAGTCCTGACCCAACTAGTGAAGCCACAGCTCCCTTGAAACCAAATGCCACAGAGGCACCTCTAAATAATAAACTCATTAGCCTGGCTTCGGTTAGATGCCAATCCCTTAGTCAAGGGGAGTGGGTATCTTTGTTGATTTTCCCAACAGGAGTACTTGAAATGGGGAAAGGGTGTTTCTATAACACACTGGCCATAAAGCCATAAAGACAAAAGAAAGACTTAGCAGCCAGACAAGAGACATGACCAGCATGGCTCACGTTGAAACTAAGATGCTACTGGAACGGGAAAAAGGATAATAAAACTTGTAAGAAAATATACCTAGAAAGAAATCATGGGGGAAAAATACCCAAGAAGGGAGGGCTTCCGTAGTGCCTCAGTGGCAAAGAATTCACCTGCCAAGCAGGAGATGCAATTTTAATCCCTAAGTCAAAAAGATCCCTTGGATAAGGAAATGGAAACCCATTCCAGTTTCTTTTTCATAATTAATTAATTTATTTTAATTGGAGGATAATTACTTTATAATATCATGGTGATTGTTGCCATACATAGACATGAATCAGCAAGAGGTGCACGTGTCCCCCCATCCTGAACCCCACTCCTGTCTCCCTCCTCACCCCATGCCTGAGAAATCCCATTGACAGAGGAGCCTGGCGGACTGCAGTCCATGGGTTCGCAAAAAGTCGGACACTACTGAATGACTAAGCAACAACACAAGAAGCGAGCCCAGAATATTAAGGATTAATATTTAAACATGAAAAAAAAAAAAAAAACCTGGACATAATGTGAATAGTCTAGTTAAAAAGAAAAAAGAAATCAATCAAAGGATCACGTTTTACGTGAGATGTTAAACTTGTGATGAGCTTATTAAGCCAAAGAAACCAATATATTTTTGTGTATCAAAAATGTGTAAATTAATTATATCTTCATCATGGTTGTGTGTTTTCCCTTAAAGTCATAGTAAACAGTACCAATGGTTTAAGTAACTGTTTTGTTTAATACACAGGCCTATATATAGGCATGTGTTTGGTATTTTCAGGTTAGGTATGTATATTTCCTAGAATAAAATATAAGCTTCTTAAAAACAAAGAAATGATTTGTCTTGAGGAAATAAATATTCTAATACTACATATATCTCTTCATAAAAAAACAAATGGGTTGGTTAATTAACAGATTAAATTGTGTAGGAGCTCTGATTTGGCCTTTATAAGCAGCTTTGCTTGTAGTTCTAGAAAACTATGAGCCAGTTCAGTCACTGGCAAATGAAAGTAGAAAGGAATATTCTAAAGCCCGTTGTATTTTGTTTCCTCTTTGATTTTCTCCTTCCATTTCTTCCAAGGAAAAATTGGAAAGCTCTTTTCCACTGTCAGCCATTATTATGCATTTTTCCAGACAGACAAAGAAGGGGAGGTAATAGCATAAAAAGTAATGACTAAATTTATTTTAGAGCCTCTGCTTCTACAGCTTTGGAAAGAAGGTGATTCAGAGCTGAGAAATCTGGTTAATGCAATAAAAACATCCCTGTGGTACCATTCTTGACCTTTAAAGCCAACACACATTTGCAGAATGGAAAATTGAGCCGGAAGCCTGCTTTCAAATACTCAGCTACTGATGCTTGGTTTACGAGCTAAACAGTGCCCCTTATCAATATTTCAGAGCCTGATGGAGCAGCCGCCCTTTGTAACCAAAGGTCATATTAAGAACTGGAAAGTTGAGTGTCTAAAAGAAAGTCAACTGTCACAATGCTGTCAGCTACAAAGATTTCAAAAAAAGGTATTTCTAATGGTGGATTTAGAAACTTCAAAAGCTATACTGTGTTAGTTATTGTTTAATTGCAATAAGAGAAAGACATTCATGCCAATGTAGGTTTAGGAATTTCTTTTGTTAAAGTACATAGATTACATAAATATTTGTGAAAATAGAAAATATGCACACCCAAGGTACATGGATCTGGAATTTGAACATTAGAAATGAAAACCATCTCTTCCTTTCACTGTATTAACTAATGCACTAGCCTGTGTATGTGTTTGTGCTTGGTTGCTAAGTCACCTAACTTTCTACAACACAAATTTCCTAATGAGTTATGCATTTTCTGTTCCTCAAAGACTTTAATATGTCCTAATGTCCACTGTGGTTTTACATCCAAAAGGTTGAACTCAAGTTCAGCATCTGGCTTAATTTAATCGGCCTAGACTCTAAGGTTTTTGGTTCCAATTCTTATAAAATCAGACTTAGCATTGTATATAAATTAGATGGGGGCTTCCCTGGTGGTGCAGTGATAAAAAATCCACCTGCCAAGTAGAAGACTTGGGTCCAAGCCCTGAGTAAGGAAGATCCCCTGAAGAAGGAAATGGCAACCCACTCCAATATTCTTACCTGGAAAACCTAATGGACAGAGGAGCCTGGTGGGCTATAGTCCATGGAGTCACAAAGAGTTGAACAGGAATGAGCACATATGTGCATAGATTAGGTACCTTATGTCAAAACTTCACTTCTGTTAATGGTGCTAAAGGAGTTACAAGTTACCAAAAAAAAAAAAAAAAAAAAAAAAACTAAATAAAACCATGCAGGAATGGTTGGAAATTCATTTGTCTACAGATTACTAGAAAAGAGAGTACAATTAACAGCTTTAATAGGGAAGCAATTATTAGCTTCTCTACTGAAACTAGCAATATAGATTAAGGATAGAAAAGAGATTATTGGTCCATCAATTTCAAACAATTGAGCTAAATTTATTTTACTTAATGAGGGACAGTATTGTGATCTCCAGAGTAAACAGCCTAATTCTGAAAATACCTATGGATGAACTGTTATCTTGCCTCAGTTTTTAAGGATTACCAAAAAAGCATTGGAAACTAGTGAGACATAAATACCATCACTGACCAGGATTAGAACATCTGACCATTCATTATGGTAGAGGAAAGACATATAAAGTTACAAATAAACTTGGTGGGGGGGGGACATATTGAAAAAACTACAGCAATTTAACCTCCATAGATGACATTATGATAAAATGGTGACCTTGACCTTTAAGAAATATTTCTCTTTTGATAAGATAGGAAAATTAAACTAGATTCATGTGACAGTCAGTTTTTGAGCACTAATCGTGGACTGGGCTATAAACCTAGAACTAAAGTAGCAAAAATAGCAACGATAAACAAACAAAAAACCTCCTTTCTGGTATCAAGGAGAGAAAATCTAGAAATTTTCTGTCTTCTAGCTCTAAAATTCTTCTAATTCATGTGTTCAGGGCAATGGTGATATTAGAGGAGACAGTATTATAAGTAATATCCAAGAATCAGGGGTGCCCAGATTTGCCCTAGTGCAAGCTTTCTTCTGGTGTAAGACTCTGAAATCTATTTGCACTAAAGAAATTTCAAACTGGAAGTGAATTTACACTTTCTATTAATGGAACTAATGCCTGCAACTGCCATGTTAGGCTTTGGCGAATGCTGAATTATGAGATGTAGAATACATTTATAGGCCTAAAATGTCCTTTGTTCAATTTCTTAAACCCAAATGGAAGTTGGGTCTTACTGCTTTCCAGTCAGCAGCATGACATGGAAGACTGAAGCAATGAAGGCTAACGGTCATAAGTGAGTTCATTGACCCATATTGCCGCTTGATTGGTGGTTTTGGCAGATACGAGAGAGAAAGTGAAAGTCTCTCAGTCCTGTCCAACTCCTTGAGACCCCATGGACTATTTAGTCCATGAAATTCTCCAGGCCAGAATACTGGAGTGGGTAGCCTTTCCCTTCTCCAAGGGATTTTCCCAGCCAGGGATCAAACCCAGGTCTCCCACATTGCTGGCGGATTCTTTACCAGCTGAGGCACCAGGGGAGCCCAAGAACACTGGAGTGGGTAGCCTATCCCTGCTCCTGCAGATCTTCCAGACCCAGGAATTGAGCCGGGGTCTCCTGCATTGCAGGCAGAGTCTTTACCAACCGAGTTATGAGGGAAGCCCAGGAGAGAAAAGCCACGGGTATCTACAAAAACTTGTACTGTTTCTCAAAAAAAAAAAAAAGAATGAAAAGAAAGAGGCACATAAATTAATAAAGAAAACAGAAAATATTGTCCAATCACTTTCTTAGAGCTCAAAGTCAGATTAGTAAATACTTGGGGGAAAACAAAATAAACAACTCATAGTGGAGGCACGGTGGGATAGGAAAAGATATGGCCTACAAGAACTTTCACCGTCTAATCCCTGTCAAACTTCTGACTTCAACATCAGCCCTCTCCTCCCGACTGCTGGATACGCTGATTTATTTACTGGTCCCCGTATGTAGCATACACATCCTCCCCTTCACTCTCTGTTTAACGAACTCCTGTTCATCTCTAGCTGGTAATCAAGTCTTTTCATCTAATGACATCATCCCCTAACCCCCACAGAAAGGGATAGTTCTTCCTTCACCATGATTTCCATAGTGAATCTTGCACAGCTTTTAGACAACCATGATGTATTATTTTTTTCTTTTATCTTTACTGTCTTCCTGATAAACTGAATTCACTGAATGTGAAGCAGATGGTGCTTCATCTTTGTGCTGTAAAATATATTACTTGATAGGTGCTCAAAAATAAATATCAACATGAAAATTAAAAGTAATATAAAACACTTAAAAAACATTTCATAGTTTGCAACTAGCAATAAGAATTAACAATAAAGAAAATGTTAAAAATAATGGTTTATTGTCTTCTTTAATGCCAATGATAATTATTTTCTTAAAAAGTCCCTTCTCAATTACTGAATGATTTGTAAGCAACTAAATTAATAAACCATATACTATGTGTTAGGATTAATGTCCAAAAATGGCCTTTATTTCTCCAAACCTTCCTATATCCCCTCATCCTTTGCAACATGACTTGGCAAATTTTCCCTTTGAATCTGGACTGACTCTGTAACTTGCTTTAGCTTTTAGATGCTCACTTCTGCTGTCTCTCTTGAGGTCCTGCCCACAATAAGGAACCAGATGGCAAACCCTCTTGACCACATGCATGCATGCTAAGTCACTTCAGTCATGTCTGACTCTTTGCGACCCCATAGACTGTAGCCCGCCAGGTTCTCGATCCATGGGATTCTCCAAGCAAGAATACTGGAGTGGGTTGCCATGCCCTCCTCCAGGAGATCTTTCCGACCCAGGGATTCAACCCATGTCTACCTCAACTTGACCGGCGGGTTCTTGACCACTAACACCACCTGGGAAGCCCACAAAAGACCATATAATGCTGAGCAGAGTCACATAGATCCAACCTGGTCTTCTCAGAGCAGCCAGCTCCCAGAAATCTGACCACAGATGCATGACAAGCCCAGGCCAGTTAGTGAAACCATCGAATTAATGTAGACATGCATGAAATAATAACTTTCTGTGGTTTGAAGATACTAAGTTTGAGAGTGATTTATTATTCAACAGTAGTAACTGACACAAAACAATACAGAATTTTGAGTGGAGAAGGAAAAGATCCTCCTACTTTAGAATAAAGACAAGACAAATGAACTAAAATCAAAATTATAAATGCTTAAATACTTTACATAGAATAACAGATACAAGAATCAATCAAAACCAGGATCTAAACTAGGTTAAAAATCATATAATTCTTCTTTTTCATGGGGAAGTTCTTGTCAGATTATTTTTTAAAAAACAGTTATCATTACCTCAGGATCTTATACTCACATAAAAATAATTAAGCGTCATAATAAAAGAACTTTATTCTTAGGAACATAAACATCATAGCAGGATCTATTTTTTATATTGGTATCTGGCATCCAATTTTCTTGTAAAGTTATATTTAGACTCACAAATGTGATTGAAAATATATCTCCTCATTTGAGTGTCTGGCGTTTCTATCACTAAAAGTGAAAAACTGAAACATTGGTTTTGTGCTACTGATGCATTCAGTTTTTTCTTTTTAATCTCTTGGATGAGTGACTTATTGAGGTCAATATCCATGATTTATAAAGCTATTTCATTATCTGTAGTATTAAACTATTTGAAGATGAACAATCCTCCTATTAAAACACTACAGTCTATAAATAAATGTGCAGAAGAATCTGTTTATCTTATACATAAAGGTCACCATGCCTGTGTGTGTGCTAAGTTGCTTCAGTCATATCTGACTCTTTGTGACCCTATGGACTGTAATTCACCCAGTTCCTCTGTCCATGGATTCTCCAGGCAAGAATACTGGAGTGGGCTGCCATGCCCTCCTCCAGGGTATCTTTCCAACCCAGGGATCCATACTTTCTGTGGCTCCTGCATTGCAGGCAGATTCTTTACCACTGGGCCACTGGGGAAACCCAAAGGTCACCATACATGTAACAGAAAACATAGTTTTATTTTGGATCATCCTTTTTATCGTACAGACTAAAAAAAAAAAAAATCACATGTTCCTGGTACTATATGAGGACTTTAATATTAATTTGATTAATTCACTATGTGATTCTTTTTGTTTTTAAAATGAATCATGAGGTATCTTTTCCTAAAGAAGACAGAGACTCGGGGCTTTTAACAAAGGTTTTAAAATGGAAAGCTTTAAGGTATAAGGATTTCAAGCTTGATGTTTATGTTTGATAACATATGTGTAGCATATGGAATTTGGAAAATTCAGAACCAGGTGTGAAACAAAATAATGTATGACTGTAGAAAATTTTACTCTGCATTTAAGGTATTCTCAAAGCTCCAAGTACAGGATCACAGAGCATATAGCTTAAGACCGGAATGACCTCACATACAGATGGAATCTCAAAAAGCCAAATTTATGGAAACTGAAAGTAGAATGGTGGTTACCACAGCCTGGGAGGTGGGGGAATTGGGGAGAGGCTGTTTAAGACACAAATTTTCAACTAGGTTGAATATGTTCTGGAGATCTATTACACAGCATTGCAATTATAAGCAACAATTCTGTTTTATAAACTTCAAAGTTGCTAAGAGACTGGATCTCAATTGTTCTTATTATCAAAAAGAGAAAGAAAGAAAATGATAATTATGTGATGTGATAAAGCTGTTAGCTAACTCTGTGGTGATAATCACATTGCAGTATATAAACGTATCAAATCAACACATGGTACACCTTAAACTTTCACAATGGTGAAGAAAAACTGAAATCATCGGTTCAGCTCCAAATTGTTCACTGCAACTTAGACTTAAAGTTTCTAAGTAGTTATCCACCAAATCTATCAATTTGAATACACAGTGGATCAAAACAAACCAATCCCTCACCTCCTTCTTCAAGCTTTAATTCTATAAGCACCATCATAATGTATTCCTTTAGTCAAATTAGAAGCCTGGGCAGTAGCTTTGATTGTTTGTCTTTTTTTTTTTTTTTGATTGTTTGTCTTTTTCTCATAATCCTCTCTCCTCAGCTTCCTGTGTTTTAAGACCTACTGTGTGGACCTCATAAATACTTCTTGAACTTGTTTGCTTCACAGTTTTATTCATCTAATTTAAAGTAACACATCACACACAGACTCAAGCTACAGCTCTTGACAAAACTGTCACTGGAATTTTATTATTACCACCAATTCTTTAATCTCATCATCTCTGGACTCAGAGATTAGGGGTTTTAAGGTGATCCACCAGGCCCTGCTGTGTTCCAAATGGTGATAAACTCAACTGGTCCAGGTGTGCTGGGTTACTTCCAGATTCCCTTGTCTGCCTCCCCTTGGAGATCTTGCAAATTCAGTCCCCTCTTCTTGGAACACTCTCACATACTTCTCCCTTCAGTGAATAGATCCTACTTGTTTTCAAACATCATTTCATCTAGAAAGTCTTCCACAAGATTGGGTAAGGACTCTCATGTTATTCCCAGAGCACCATGCGTTTATCGTACATCCAATCCCCCAGCCTATTGCATCACTTTTCAACTATTATCTCCTGTGTATCAAACTATACACAGAGAATACAGCCTCTTCATCTCATCCAGTTTAGTAATAGTTTAGAAATATTCTGATGCCTAGTAGAGTTCTTGGCTCATAATGAAAGAAATATTTCTTGACTAAATATAATAATGAATAAATGATTGCATAATAACTTTATGTGGATAACTTGGGCTTCTCTGTTGATTATGTACATCTCCAAAGTGGATTTGTTAAGTTAAATATTTTTCTTAAAAACCTGCACAAGAGCAAGTATGGTGAGTGAAGCAAAGAGGCACACTGTTACAAGACAAAGAATATTTGAATCAAATCAGAGTAGAAGAAATCCAGTTTTGAACTAGATTTGCACCTGTAAACCATCACCACAATCAAGATAGTTAATGTACCCCAAACTTATTGAATTGCTTGTAGTATTTAAAATAGTATATAGTTTATTGTATGCTGTTTATGATTCAATAAAACTTTAAAAATAGAGTCAAATTGATTAGAGGAAAATATTGAAAAATTATAATTTTAAGCATAAAATATGAATATGTGATATATGGCAGAAAGTGAAAAAGAACTAAAGAGCCTCTTGATGAAAGTGAAAGAGGAGAGTGAAAGAGTTGGCTGAAAGCTCAACATTCAGAAAACTAAGATCGTGGCATCTGGTCCCATCACTTCATGGGAAATAGATGAGGAAAACAGTGGAAACAGTGGAAACAGTGACTGACTTTATTTTGGGGGGCTCCAAAATCACTGAAGATGGTGATTGCAGCCATGAAATTAAAAGACATTTACTCCTTGGAAGGAAAGTTATGACCAACCTAGACAGCATATTGAAAAGCGGAGACATTACTTTGTCAACAAAGGTCTGTCTAGTCAAGGCTATGGTTTTTCCAGTGGTCATGTGTGGATGTGAGAGTTGGACTATAAAGAAAGCTGAGGGCAGAAGAATTGATGCTTTTGAGCTGTGGTGTTGAAGAAGACTCTTGACAGTCCCTTGAACTGCAAGGAGATCCAATCAGCCCATCCTAAAAGAAATCAGTCCTGAATATTCATTGGAAGGACTGATCCTAAAGCTGAAACTCCAATACTTTGGCCACCTCATGAGAAGAGCTGACTCATTTGAAAAGACCCTGATGCTGGGAAAGATTGAGGGCAGGAGAAGAAGGGGACGACAGAGGAAGAGATGGTTGGATGGCATCACCGACTCAATGGACATGGGTTTGGGTGGACTCTGGGAGTTGGTGATGGACAGGGAGGCCTGGCCTGCTGCGGTTCATAGGGTTGCAAAGCGTTGGACATGACTGAGCAACTGAACTGAACTGAACTGACTGAATATATGCATGCACCTGTAGATGGTAGCTTTTGCTGTAAGACAATGGAGAGATAATCAGATGGCAAGAGCAGAGCAGGAGATAAAGTCATTACAAACACCCATCAGCTGGATTGGTTTCCTGCTGTGCCACTTTCTGCCATATACTCTTCTATCCAGTCTCTCCTTTGAAACATCACGTGAACATAGAGAGCCTTCAATATTTTTCTCTGCTACCAAAGAATATGCTGTAAGCCATCCATTTGATCAATTATGCTAAAATTTTAATCAATAAGAAAATAATAAAGTTGCAATTAAACTTTTGAAACTGGAGCGAACTCTACAGTTTGGTCCACATTCCACACAGAGGAACTATCTGAGATCCAGAAAATGGTCTGGGCATTTTTGTTTTGTTTTTTAATTTATTTATTCATTTTAATTGGAGGTTAATTACTTGACAATATTTTGGTGGTTTTTGCCATACATTGACATGTATCAGCCATGGGTGTACATGCATTCCCCATCCCAAACCCCCCTTCTACCTCCCTCCCCAACCCATCCCTCTGGGTTGGTCCCAGAGCACCGGCTTTGAGTGCCCTGTTTCATGCGTCAAACTTGGATTGGTCATCTGTTTCACACTTGGTAACATACATGTTTCAATGCTATTCTGTCAAATGCGGGAGAGTGTGTGGGGAAAAAGGGAACCCTCTTACACTATTGGTGGGACAGCAAATTAGTATAGCCGCTATGGAGAACAGCGTGGAGACTCCTCAAAAAATGGCCTGAGCTTTAAAAGGCCATAGAGCAGGCAGTTGGGATTGGCATTCCAATCAGCCATTTCAAAATTCACAAGTAGAACACACTATCTGAATTACTCTTTGAGTAGCTTTTTAGGTATAATTTATTTTTTAATCAAATTCTATTATCAATCGCCTTCCTTCAATAGAGAATATAAATGACATTGCATGAGGAATTTATTCTATCCACTCAGGTTAAAATTAAGAAATTCTCCTTGCTACATATACCCGTTTTAACCACTGCCTTATAGTTTCTCTCATTTTTATTACTTTTATTACTCTCTCATTTTTCACTAATAAAATTAACTTTTGATGAACTTTCATTCTTCTTTAAATACCTAAATCACTAAATTAACGTGGTAGGCAATTGGCCAATATAAATCTAAATAATAAAATTTTTGATTAAGTCTATGAAATCTATTTTTATTTCAACTTTTAGACAAAAGCAGTCACTGAGGGTAACCTCAGTATTACATTTTCTGTCAGTACTCTGAAAACTTATTTATAGCCAACTACTTCTCTTAGGCCTGGGGGTTGAGATTATGGTCCATTTAAAGATATAAAGTTTACAATGGTTTGCTATAAAGTTGCAATATATATGCTTTCCATCACTAGGCAGTATTCTGCTATGATAACAGAGTAACTGCTTGGGAAAAAATTTTATATTAGTCATTGCTTTGAATCTTTCATTTTCATGAGGTAAGCCATATTTTATAAGACTGAAAGGCATTTAAGAATGAAAATGCTGTTGGGTGCTATTCTGACTGATTTTGTTTCTCTATAAAATCATAAAAGTTTTTAAAATGTTATTTTCCTTTTGTCTTTTCCCTTTTTCTGTTGTTACTGTTATCTCTTTTGACAGGTAGTGAGAAAAAATGTAAAGAGAAAAAATTGATTTTTTGTTCCCAGCAACCCAAAGAGATTCATGAGGCATTCTGTAAACAGTATTTGTGCCATGAGTCTAATGAAATTACAGCCCTAGGTAGGTAATTAAGTGTCAGGTTTTTTACACAAAACAGCTACTGTATTTATGGCCTTTAATTATAACATTATGGCTATTATCTTTCAATTAAGTTATGCAAAAAAAAATGACACAGCAAGTTTAGCAGTATTTGAGAAGCGCAAAATGTGGTTTCTGTTAACCTCTAGAAATGACCACTTGCAGCACCATTCCAACTCATAGCATCCCACTCACAGCATGAAAACATTAATGATTATCACAAGGTTGTAAATATTCACTTAAGACAATTTGCTCAGTTTAGACAATGATTCATGAATTCACATCATCTGCTTGCCTCCAATGAGTAAAGTACAAAATCTATCTGTTTTAGTTATAATAGACCTTAAAACAGTAACTCACATATAACCAAAATATTTGATGTATCCTTACCAAACACACACTTCCCATTAATCAGGATTCCACTTGGAAACCATAAGCATAACTAGTCAGACAACTAGTAGGACATCAGTGAATATGTTATATAGGGTTAGCTTAATAAATTTTCATAAAACAAACACACTCAGGAAGCCAGTGCCTTGATCAAGAAACAGAACATTATTGCAATTCCAGACACACACCTCCCCTTCCAGGTTCTACTTTCACCCATAGGCAATCCACTATCCTAACCTCTAAGACCTTGGTAAGTTTTGTGTGTGGTTCACCTTCTGATTAATGGACTAGTATTGTATGTTCACTTTTGTATTTAGTTTCTTTTGCTCAATGTTGACAATACATGTCTTAATGTGTGTAGTTCTAATTGAGGGTTTTAATTATGCAGGGCTTGTAAGAGTTGAAAATCAGTTCATATACACACACACATATATATATATATATATAAAATAAATATATTTTGTTCTATAAGAGTTAGTCCTGTACCAATGTAAACAAACCTGCCAATTGGCAAATAGAAATTTATTGCATTTTTTACTGTGTACCATTGTTTGCCTAAAATGTTTTCCCTTTGACTTTTGATTAGCTAGTGAGAACTATATAGAAAAATGAAGCATGAAGGAAAAATCAGAAATTATTGGTTTATCATCCTCCATAAATATCTAAAATAATTACATTTCAAATTTGTAACATTCCTTGGTTTGCATTATATCTGGGTGCATCATTATAAAAGGTTTCATATTTAACATTTATTTGCATGATGCTTGAGAGATCATAAAACATTTGCTATATTTTTTTCATCTATATTCTGTAGAACTCAACTAGTAAAAGCAGTTACTTTTTAATCATCTCTTAAGTGTCTTGTGCAACACTAACTATGGTGTCATATTTTTAAAAAAGCAAACGCCAGCAATCACAAAATAATACTTTCTATCACAGTTGTAGTGCCTAAGGAAAAGAGTTTTCAGGGCTGAATATGACTAAGGCACCCTTGGAAGTAAAGGAATAAAGAGAGAGAGTTAATCAAATCAGAAGAATACAATACTTCTTTTAAAAAAAAAAAAACAATAGTTGGGTTACTCCGGTGGCTCAGATGGTAAAGAATCCACCTGCAATGCTGGAGACCTGGGTTTGATCCCTGGGTTGGGAAGATCTCCTGGAGAAGGGAATGGTTACCCACTCCAGTGTTCTGGCCTGGAGAATTCCATGGACTGTATAGTCCAAGGGGTTGCAAAGAGTCAGATATGACTGAGCAACTTTCACCTCACACTTCACCTAATTCTCTTTCACCATTTTAGATGTATCACTTTCAAGCACTGGCTTTTCTCATGTCTGACTCTTCCCTCATAACACCCAAAATAGAACTTTGAGGCTGAATTTAACCATAATATGGGCAGAAGGAGACCTGTTAAGTTAGACAACCATAGAAAAACATCTTTCAGACAGATATTTAAGCCTGAAGATAAATTTCTCAAAGATAAGTGTCCCTAGATGGTAAGATATTTGTGGAATCCCTTTGGCTGGTTGTGGAAAACCACATTTACATCAAGAAAGTTAGTCCAGGCCTAATACTGGTCCACAGAGGTGGAAAGACCTTCTCAGAAGAAGATCTCAAAGAATTTAGGTTGTGAACACCTAGGAGCATGGGGATAACTGGTATGTTTCATCCTTGGGGATGAGAATTATGAGTCCTTGCACAGACCATAGGAAGTTTGTGAGAAAAGAAGGGCCAAAAGTGAGAAAGACAGGACCAAAGTCTGCAAGACCTTAAACAGGGAAAGAAGGGAATGATTTAGGTGACTGGGCATAAAGTCACCCAGTCACTGACTATGGAAATGCACAACGCAGGGGCTTGGCAACAGAGTAAAATCCCAACACTCAGCTGCTAGTGGATAGATATTCAAAGTTTCAAAATTAGAAATTCTAATTTTAATCTGAGTTATTCTGCACTCAGTCTAGGATCTCTAATACTTCCACTGACTTGGGATATAATTGGCCTGGGGTCTGCATTTCTGCTGAAACAAGGCTTAGAGGATTTGACAGCCAACATTGGAGGGATACAAGCCTAATACTGTGTCTCTCAATTGTCCTTTCCCCACCTCCCTCTTTATAAACTTAGAAAGTTGAGTAAAATCATCTCTATTTCCTTGGTCTGCAAGAATTTTTTTTTTCATTTTTCTGTCATTTTTTTCACGTCTTCTTTTTGAAGATTAGCACTTTTTAAGGTCAACCCCACTATAAGATTCTGAAAGATTCAGACTCATTGAAATAGAAGAATTAATCTCGCCATAAATATAGACAGAGGTCGACAGAGTGTCTAAGGCCAAAAAGAAAAAGCGAAGGAAGCTGTGATGAGAAAATTATACCCGACCTCACCTTTCCTTCCTTTGGTTTGGTTTTTATTGGATGCTATTATTTCTGGGGGAACCATTCACATTTGCTGCAGGTAAATGCTTATGTTCTGAATTTATTAAGACAGGCAGCAGAAGGTCAAGGTTTAGACCAAGGGTAACTAAAACAGGGAACCAAAGCATTTGAGAAAGATTACCAAGGCAAACTTTAAGATATAGACACGTGTTGGAGAGGGAAATCATTGAAAGCACTTACAGAAAGATGTAGCAGGACTGATTTTATGCTCATAAGACAGGGAAAACATTGGACCTTTTTTTTTCCTTCCACTTCTAAAGTTGTCCTGAGTTGATACAAACAATTTTAAAGAGAGAAAGTCCTTAAAATTATAATACATTACATGTATTACTGCAAATAATAACCCTAACCTTAACCCTAATAATGTTTTATTTCTATGCTTAATCTGTCTTTGAGGGAGGAGGGAATATCCTTTTTACAAAATACAAATTCAGTCTCTAAACTGGACTCTTAGGAGTCAGGTAGATAACTGATCCAGACAAATGATATCATTTTTTCTTTTCCCAAATGTGAATGGTCAATATTTTTTATTTGAAATCCATTCCAATGGGTTTAAGGAAGCAGAGACATCCTTTAGAAAAAAAGAAAAAAAATAAAAGAAATTAAAAACTATAGACTACAACTTCCTTTATAGAAGGTATATTCTGTTAGCCCAGATCAAATACCTTTGCAGTGTTTTGCTTCTTAATTAATATTAAAAGTACTAAATGAGAATGCTCTTTCAAATTAATTTAATCCTATATATAATATGTAACTATTTTACTAGATTCCAGGATGCTTGAAGTACAAAAGCTCACAGATAGCTTTTAATTAAAAGTCAAATAGGCTTTTATGAGTTCATAATTTAAGTGAGATGCTGTTACAAATGTGTATATAAGTACTTAACCTGGTTATTAGCTTGCTAAAGGAATGTATTTCCTATGTGTATGTAAATTGAAGGGCTATAGTTGGAGAAAAGCAAAATTGCTTTTTCTTTAATTAAATGTTTATTTAGATAATTGTAGATTCACAAGAAGTTGTAAGTAACAATATACAGTGATCTCATGTGTCTCTTGAGCAACTGGGTCTTGATTCTCCTGGAACACATGTTACAAGAACTCATTAGAATGCACCAGAGAATTCACAAATGATGAGACAGAAAGGTGAGTATTTATCCCCCAGCATCTGCTACAGTGAAAAAGTTGGCTTAAAACTCAACATTCAGAAAACTAAGATCATGGCAATTGGTCCCATCACTTCATGGCAAGTAGATGGGGAAACAGTGGAAACAGTGACAGACTTTATTGGGGCGGGGGGGAAGGCTCCAAAATCACTGGAGATAGTGACTGCAACCATGAAATTAAAAGCCACTTGCTCCTTGGAAGAGAAGTTATGACCAACCTAGACAGCATATTAAAGAGCAGAGACATTTCTTTGCCAACAAAGGTCTGTCTAGTCAAGTTCAGTTCAGTTCAGTCGCTCAGTCGTGTCCGACTCTTTGCAACCCCATGAACCGCAGCACGCCAGGCCTCCCTGTCCATCACCAACTCCCGGAGTCTACCCAAACCCATGTCCATTGTGTCAGTGATGCCATCCAACCACCTCATCCTCTGTCGTCCCCTTCTCCTCCTGCCCCCAGTCTCTCTCAGCATCAGGGTCTTTTCAAATGAGTCAGCTCTCCGCATGAGGTGGCCAAAGTATTGGAGTTTCAGCATCAACATCAGTCCTTCCAATGAACACCCAGGACTGATCTCCTTTAGGATGGACTGGTTGGATCTCCTTGCAGTCCAAGGGACTCTCAAGAGTCTTCTCCAACACCACAGTTCAAAAGCATCAATTCTTTGGCGCTCAGCTTTCTTTATAGTCTAACTCTCACATCCATACATGGCCACTGGAAAAACCATAGCCTTGACTAGATGGATCTTTGTTGGCAAAGTAATGTCTCTGCCTTTTAATATGCTGTTTAGGTTAGTCATAACTTTCCTTCCAAGGAGCAAGCATCTTTTAATTTCATGGCTGCAGTCACCATCTGCAGTGATTTTGGAGCCCCAAAAAATAAAGTCTGACACTGTTTCACTGTTTCCCTGGCTATTTCCCATGAAGTGATGGGACCAGATGCCATGATCTTAGTTTTCGGAATGTTGAGCTTTAAGCCAACTTTTTCACTCTCTTCTTTCACTTTCATCAAGAGGCTCTTTAGTTCTTCACTTTCTGCCATAAGGGTTGTGTCATCTGCATATCTGAGGTTATTAATATTTCTCCTGTCTAGTCAAAGCTATGGTTTTTCCAGTAGTCATGTATGGATGTAAGAGTTGGACTAGAAAGAAAGATGACCACTGAAGAATTAATGCTTGGAACTGCGTTGTTGGAGAAGACTCTTGAGAGTCCCTTGCACAGCAAGGAGACCCAACCAGTCCATCCTAAAGGAAATCAGTCCTGAATATTCATTGGAAAGACTGATTCTGAAGCTGAAGCTCCAATACTTTGGCCACCTGATGAAGAGAACTGACTCACTGGAACAGACTCTGATGCTGGGACTGATTGATGATGGGAGGAGAAGGGGGTGACAGAGGATGAGATGGTTGGATCACATCACCGACTCAATGGACATGAGTGTGAATAAACTCTGGGAGATGGTGATGTACAGGAAGGCCTGGTGTGCTGCAGTCCATGGGGTCACAAAGAGTCAGACAAGACTAAGTGACTGAACTAAACTTTACTGTACCCACTAAAGTTTAGTGATGGTCAAGAGCTGGCCCATGGGCTCATGAACAGCTCAAGATACCTGCCTGGGTCACTGGTTGGCTGGATCCTAGAGAGCCCAGGACCCATTAGAGAAAGTCAGGGACAGGGAGACTTTGACAAGTGGTATAGGTGAGACAAGATGCCGTTGAGTTATCTGTAAGATGGTAGATAGAGCAAAGAGTGAGGATATGATGGACTCAGTAGAAAGGAGGCACACAGGAAATCTGCTAGCCTGAGTTGGACAGATTAGACGAAAGAATCACTAATTAATTATAAGCAAAATCCACTTAGATGAAGTGTCTAATTAAAATTCACTTACTTACTTCCCCCTGGAGAAGACTGAGCAACTAACAAACACTTCTGGAAACAAATATGGATGAAACAATTTTAAGTAAGGAGGCATGAAAATCTGTCTTTTTTAATGTCGTAATTTGTAAAATGGTTTTTGTAAAGACTGATGGATTTGTTTTAAGATGAAGAAGATAATAGATTACATTTTAAAATATTCATTGAAGTCAAACAAAATGATTAGATAGTCCAGTCCCTGAATAGTTTAAATGATTTGGCTTTATATTTTTATCCAACAAATAATTATTAGGGGACCCAAAATATACAATTATCAAACGAAGTAAAATCAAATTTAAAGGGATCAGAATATTAGTTGGTCATGAGTTTCAAGACTTCCTAGACATGTACCACATCATATAAGTGGAACTGGTGCTGAATTTTACTTTGATGGGAATAGTGTTGGTTGTGGAAAGATCAAAATTCAAGTAACACCGTTAAGTATTGGTTCCAATGTCTGAAGCTTATTTTTATTTTGAGTTCCCATGCAGTGAATGCATGCTCAGTTGCACAGTTGCACAATTCTTTGAAACCCCATGGGCTATAGCCCACCATGCTCCTCTGCCCATGGAATTACCCAAATAAGAATACTGGAGTGAGTTGCCATTTCCTTCTCCAGGGGATCTTCCAGACCCTGGGATCGAACCCATGTCTCTTGTGTCTCCTGCATTGGCGGGTAGATTCTTTGCCACTGAGCCACCTGGGAAGCCCTCAAGTTCCCAAAGTGAAGGTAGAAAACCCAACTGCCTGAATGAGGCAAAGTTTCTTGATTTTTTTTTTTTTTTACGGAGGAACTTTCATTAATATTTCAAGGAAATATACATAAATAGTCCTAATAATTATGGAAAAATAGGTAACTTGAATACTATTATGATTTCCTTAAAATAAAGAGGATCAAAACAAACTATTTGGGCTTCCCTGGTAGCTCAGCTGGTAAAGAATCCACCTGCAATGCAGGAGACACTGGTTTGATTCCTGGTTGGGAAGATCCATTGGAGAAGAGATAGGCTACCCACTCCAGTATTCTTGGGCTTCCCTGTTGGCTTAGATGGTAAAGAACCCTCCAGCAATGCAGGAAACCTAGGTTGGGAAGATACCCTGGAGACAGGAATGGCTACACACTCCAGTATTCTGGCCTGGAGAATTCCATGGACAGAGGAGCCTGGCAGACTACAGTTCATGGGGTCGCAAAGAGTCAGACACGACTGAGCAACTTTCACTTTCACTTCTCTTTCAAACAATCTCAGATGAAATGCTTCCCCTGTGGATGAGTCCTAGTGAAAATTTCAGTGTACTTAATATATTGTTCTACATATACTTTTTTAATGGGCTCCCCTTGGTCTCCAAGCCAAGCTAGAGCAATACGTGAACCATGAACTTCCAGATGTTCAAGCTGGTTTTAGAAAAGGCAAAGGAACCAGAGATCAAATTGCCAACATCTGCTGGATCATTGAAAAAGCAAGAGAGTTCCAGAAAAACATCTATTTCTGCTTTATTGACTGTGCCAAACCCTTTGACTCTGTGGATCACAATAAACTGTGGAAAATTCTGAAAGAGATGGGAATACCAGACCACCAGACCTGCCTCTTGAGAAACCTATAGGCAGGTCAGGAAGCAACAGCTAGAACTGGACATGGACCAACAGACCGGTTCCAAATAGGAAAAGGAGTACATCAGGGCTGTATATTGTCACCTTGCTTATTTAACTTATATGCAGAGTACATCATGAGAAACGCTGGGCTGGAAGAAGCACAAGATTTCCGGCTGGAATCAAGATTTCCAGGAGAAATATCAATAACCTCAGATATGCAGATGACACAACCCTTATGGCAGAAAGTGAAGAGGAACTAAAAAGCCTCTTGATGAAAGTGAAGGAAGAGAGTGAAAAAGTTGGTTTAAAGCTTAACATTCAGAAAACTAAGATCATGGCATCTGGTCCCAACACTTCATGGCAAATAGATGGGGAAACTGTGGAAACAGTGGCTGACTTCGTTTTATGGGGCTCCAAAATCACTGCAGATGGTGATTGCAGCCATGAAATTAAAAGACGCTTGCTCCTTGGAAGGAAAGTTATGACCAACCTGGATAGCATATTTAAAAGCAGAGACATTACTTTGCCAACAAAGGTCCGTCTAGTCAAGGCGATGGTTTTTCCAGTGGTCATGTATGGATGTGAGAATTGGACAGTGAAGAAAACTGAGCACTGAAAAGCTGTTGCTTTTGAATTGTGGTGCTGGAGAAGACTCCTGAGAGTCCCTTGGACTGCAAGGAAATCCAACCAGTCCATCCTAAAGCAGATCAGTCCTGGGTGCTCATTGGAAGGACTGATGCTGAAGCTGAAACTCCAATACTTGGGCCACCTCATGAGAAGAGTTGACTCATTAGAAAAGACCCTGATGCTGAGAGAGACTGGGGGCAGGAGGAGAAGGGGACGACAGAGGATGAGATGGCTGGATGGCATCACCAAGTTGATGGACATGAGTTTGAGTTGGTGATGGACAGGGAGGCCTGGCGTGCTGCAACTCATGGGGTCACAAAGAGTCGGACATAACTGAGCGACCGAACTGAACTGAATGGCTCAGCAGTGAAGAATCTTCCTTCTATGCAGGAGCCACAGGAGACACAGGTACTATCCCTGGGTCGGGAAGATCCCCTGGAGGAGAGCATGGCAACCTACTCCAGTATTCCTGCCTGGAGAACCCCATGGACAGAAGAGCCTGGAGGGCTATAGTCCATAGGGTCGCAAAGAGTCAGACATGACTGAAGCTACTTAGCAAGCACAAATACTTGTTACTGGTGTGCAATTTTCCACATAAGGCTTCTAACACATATGCATAGAATACATGCATACTTAATCAGGAACAAGTGAAGTAATCTTTCTTGCCAGCCAAAGGAATAAAGTGTATCAGGCTCATAAATAACAATGTAATTATTTGGTATTCTGATATTTGCATACTGTGATAATAATTTTTACTCTCAATAGAAACCTTTCATTTTCTGGGGTTTGAAAAATAATTATAATAACTTAAATCAAATGTTAATGTTATACCTTGACATTTACAAAGCATTTCTTAGTGGATTGCTTTATTTAAATTTTGTGGAGGAAATTGACTGGAAACTTTAAGTGACTCCATTTTAATGCAATAAATTATTTTAGTTTTTTACTAAAATGCAGGATATACATGGAAGTACCATCCATTGCCCCAGGACTCATGGCAGTAGTAACTTTATAGCAATTAAACTGCTACAGTAATTTCCAAAGCTAAAGAAATTTACTAGCATCAAATCCTGTATAAATTCTACTCCAGTGGAGGCTGTATTTCAATCTGTGAACAGTTTTAGCAGTTTTTTGCTGACTACACACATGATCTGGAAGATTGTTTATTGCATATAAAATACCACTTTTTAGTAGTTTCCGCTGTTAGAGTCAAAAATTTCATATATTTTCTTTCTATATCCTTTTGGTGACATGGATGAAGCATTACTTCTTTGTATTCAGGAAGACATTCATTTTTCCTAAATGTTTCTATGTTTCCTCCTACCTACATTGCAACAATATCTAAAATGTAAATAGTTCATCAAAACTCTGATACATTGTCAATCAAAGTCAGGAAAGCAGGCATGTTTTAATCAACAAAGTTTTTTTTTTTTCATTTATTTTTATTAGTTGGAGTTTCAAGAGAAAGAGAGGGAAGGAAAGAGAGAGTTTCTTTTAGGATTTGTTGCACACAACTTTTTTAAAGCACAACTTGTTTCAGACACTCCTGAATTAATGGTTATGTAAGGAAACAGATTAGTCTAACAAATACAAAGATAATACTTTTTAAAATGTAGTTGCTATTTGTACACTAAATGTCTCCAGTGCTAATATTAATGAAAAGAATTAATTTTGTATTCATGAACTTGAAATATGGCTATTAAAAGCATGTATTTATGTCATAATATTTCTCTAAAATTAAAAAGTTATCTAACTCATTAAATCTAATGTATTGGTATAATGGATATTTACATGTATGTTGTAATTGAGAGGAAAATAAAAGATCAGAAGAAAGAGAGAAATGAGTGTTTTACTTTCTTCCATGTCTATCATTCCCTTAACCCATTTTATTGTTTTATATCATTTCCTTTTTTTCTATAGTGTTCACTGTAATACTAGATTTGCTTCATTAAAATCCCCTGTGATTCTTTCTCTCTTTATGTATACATATGTGTTCATGTGTGTCGTTTCTGTGCCCTTGTGTCAAATGGGGTGGGAGGAAAGAGACAGAAAGAGAGACAAAGTTTTTACCTTAGTATTGAATATCTACATACGTAGTATCTAGACACTGAATGCTCATTCTGAAATAATGAGACCAGTACAAGGAAGGAATTCTCTCCTCTCTCATGATTTAGTAGCAGATTTGAAAGTAACAGGAGTGCAAGGAAGTTTTATGGTACAAAATTTGGCCATTTCCATTTATTGTCTGATAATTCCATTTTATATATTATAACTTCAGTTCAGTTCAGTTCACTCACTCAGTTGTGTACAACTCTTTGTGACCCCATGAATCACAGCACGCCAGGCCTCCCTGTCCATCACCAACTCCTAGAGTTTACTAAAACCCATGTCCATCAAGTCAGTGATAGACATCCTCCGTCGTCCCCTTCTCCTCCTGCCCCCAATCCCTCCCAGCATCAGGGTCTTTTCCAATGAGTCAACTCTTCGCATGAGGTGGCCAAAGTATTGGAGTTTCAGCTTCAGTATCAGTCCTTCCAATGAACATCCAGGACTGATCTCCTTTAGAATGGACTGGTTGGATCTCGTTGCAGGACAAGGGACTCTCAAAGGTCTTCTCCAACACCACAGTTCAAAAGCATCAATTTTTCGGCGCTCAGCTTTCTTCACCGTCCAATTCTCACATCCATACATGACCACTGGAAAAACCATAGCCTTGACTAGACGGACCTTTGTTGGCAAAGTATTGTCTCTGCTTTTAAATATGCTATCCAGGTTGGTCATAACTTTCCTTCCAAGGAGCAAGCGTCTTTTAATTTCATGGCTGCAATCACCATCTGCAGTGATTTTGGAGCCCAAAAAAAAAAGTCTGACACTTTTTCCACTGTCTCCGCATCTATTTCCCATGAGGTGATGGGACCAGATGCCATGATCTTAGTTTTCTGAATGTTAAGCTTTAAACCAACTTTTTCACTCTCCTCCTTCACTTTCATCAAGAGGCTTTTTAGTTCCTCTTCACTTTCTGCCATAAGGGTTGTGTCATCTGCATATCTGAGGTTATTGATATTTATCCCAGCAATCTTGATACCAGCTTGTGCTTCTTCCAATCCAGCATTTCCTATGATGTACTCTGCATATAAGTTAATTAAGCAGGGTGACAATATACAGCCTTGACGTACTCCTTTTCCTATTTGGAACCAGTCTGTTGGTCCATGTCCAGTTCTAGCTGTTGCTTCCTGACCTGCATACAGGTTTCTCAAGAGACAGGTCAGGTGGTCCTGTATTCCCATCTCTTTAAGAATTTTCCACAGTTAATTGTAATTATTGTCTGATAATTCCATTTTATATATTATAACTTTACTTAATCTATCAATACTTCAATAATGTAAAATCCCCTCATATGCATTGGTATCAGTCCTACCACCAGGTTCTCAAAAATATATAATTTGGTGAGGGCAGCACATACACAAAATAATTGTGTTCCCAAGAACAACTTGACATTGACCATGAGAGTGGAAGAGAATATAATCCCTGCAATATGGGTGAAAGGAATGTAAGAATACTGATTTGCCTAACAGTCTCCTTGGCATGGAACTGGGTTGATGAATTAAGGAGACTATTAAATTGATGCTAGGCTTGTTCAGCTTATATGCATTTTGGTAAAAGACCAAGTAGGAATATCAGACAGACAAGTATATGCATGCAAATGAGAATCAGATGAAAACCTTCACTCAGAAGCCTCCTATACACAGTCTTAGACATAGTAAAAAGTGTAGGAGCTCAGAGTGGTACTGCTTTCCATGGATCTAGTGATGAAGCGAATAATTCAGTTTATTATACCAACACATTTCTCTGCTTCTAAGACTAATCTTTTCTCTTATTTTGACATCTTCAAAATCATTTCATAAGTATTGTACACATATACCTACATGTATTTGTATGTATGCACATATAGTATATCTTACCTTCCATGTCTCTATAAAATCAAAGAAATATAGTTACATATTTTACATTTCAAGTTATATAACTTTAAAAGCTGATTAGAGGAAACAGAGCTCAGAAAATATCTGGGGTTAAGCTTTTAACTTGACAAAGGTCATCCCACTGCCCATGTTATTTTGACAAGTAGAATTCAAATGTTGCAAGAAAAAGGTAGAAATGTGGCCTAAGAAGTGAACAGATTGAAGCCTTTTTATTTAGCAACTCATTCAAAGCTATCATGACAGCTCCCTAATTGAAACAAGTGCTAGTGGTAAAGAACCCACCTGCCAGTGCAGGAGATGTAAGAGACACGGGTTTGATCCCTGAGTTGGGAAGACTCCCTTAAGAAGGGAAAGGCTACCTACTCCAGTCTTCTTTCCTGGAGAATCCCATGGACAGAGGAGCCTGGCAGGCGACAGCCCATAAAGTTGCAAAGAGTTGGACACAACTGAAGTGATTTAACACACACCTTCTCCATTTAACACACACACACACACAAACAAGATGAACAGTCTGAAGATTCATTATAAGGGGTTTTGAAGGAATGAGGAGGCTGGAGGATAAGAAAATATATTTTGTTGCACTCCAGTTTCTAGTTTTGGTAATAAGGTGAATGATGTTATTAAATGATAACAGGGAATGTGAGAAGAACCAGATGAAAAACTGGGAGGGGAGTGCAATTCAATCTGATTTTTTTTTAATTCAAATGGAAAATGAAGGTTGGTATTTCTAATAATCTGCAGTAGATTTAGATCTAGGTTGCAACATATAATTGTACATACTCTATTCTTTTGGAGAAAGTGCACAAAGTTCACCTATGCCGTCTGAACAAATTTTAGAAATATTTGTGTACATATCCTTTAATTATAGAACTATAAACAGATTTTTATCAGTGCAATCCTGTCTGAAAGGACTTCCCTGGCAGTCCAGTGGTTAAGAATCTGCCTTGCAATGCAGGGGATGTGGGTTCAACCCCTGGTCTGGAAACTAAGGCCCCACATGCTGCTGGGCAGCTAAGTCTGCCCTCCACAACTCCTGAGCCCACACGCAGCATAACTCAACAAAGATCCCCTGTGCCACAACTAAGACCCAACACCACCAAATAAATAAATAAATAAAATTTAAAGTCTAGATCGGTACTATCTGTTGTTTTCAAATGTCTTATTCCTTACATTTCAGATTCGATACACTCCAATCTGATAAAGCTATCCTTTAATCAGAACATCTGGCCCATTTGTATTCAACTAACTTTCTGTTTGGATATGAATTCAGCTCCCTTTCCTTTAGTCTTGCCTTTCTATGTTTGCCACGCTTTTCAGAGGTTACCCTGAAGTTGTAATATACATCCTTGACTATCAATGTTTAAGACTTTTACTATTTCCATGGCAGGTAATGATCCTGAAACATTGCAATTTCATTTGTCCTCTTGACTTACAAGCTACTTTTGTCAAGTGATTTAATTCTCTTTATCTTAATCCCATAAGTCACTGTCAATATTATTTATATTTATTGATACATTTTTGATGCTCTTCCTTTCAAGTTACACCTTCTGCTTTCATTCAGCACTCTTGTGCTTCCCCCACAAAAATATATTTACTTAGTAAAGTTGTGCAAGTAACAAATCCTCTTCACTTTTGTTTTCCTGAAAATATTTTCTTTTAATCTTCATTTTTTTAATGGTATTTTGATGGCTTTGGCATTCAGAGTTGACAGATATCTGCTTTCCTCCCTTTGAAGGTGTCATTCTGCTGTCTTCAGCTTCCTGGCCTGATGTAAGGAAGTCAGTTGTAGTCCTCATGCTGTTCATTTTGAAGACTCCTTGTCTTTTTTCTCCAGATTCTTTTAAGATTTCTTAAAGCAAACATGTGGGCAAAACCTGGGTATGTGCATTCTGGTTAGTAGTTACTTTGGGGTAAAGTAAAACAAAGCTTTTTAGTTAATTCATAACACGACTTTATCCTGTTTTCAATAAATTACAGAGAGGAACCCAAAGTCATGATACACTGACAAATGTAAAAGACACCCCTGATCTACTAGGCTGACTTCTAACAGCATTTAAGTTGACTGCTCTTCCCTGGCCACCAGACCATATACATTTTCTTCTTTTCTGTATCTTATTTGTGAAAGGAATTTAAGCATAACTGTGGATTATTTATGTCAACAAATCTTCTCTCAAGTAGAATGTACTCAATGTTTTCTCAAATCAAATCAAATGTTTGTCTTTAAACCTTCTTTACTACAACTTCTAATCATTTTTATAATTAAATTACTTTGATTAAATATGAGCCATTCACATATGTCTTCTAGATTAATTTTAACTTAAGTTCCAGATTACAAAGCAAGGTATGAAATATTGAAGCTCTTGAAGGATATTTGACTGGGAAGGAATGGGACTCTGAGTATGCTGGTGATCTGGCTTTTCTCTGCATCCTCAGGACACATGTGTTGTGTATGTGTGTGTTGTGTCGGTGAGCAGGCACATGTATGTGATTGCGTGTAGCTTCATCTAACACTTTAAGTTTTTTCTGAGAATTCCACCATAAGCTTTATCTTCTCTGGTATAACGGATGCCTAAGAGCTAGGCTAGACTGTCTATGTACAGTATGGTTACTGCAACATGTGTTTGACTTAAATGTAGAGAGCAGACATTTATGAAATTTAATTTACTGACATTTGTATAGTGTATATATGTTGTTCAAATATTAGGAAAATGATTAAATTACAGAGCACAGGACCACTGAGTTGACTCAAATGTAAATTTTAAAGATCTACCATTCATTCTACTTATATTTCATGCTAGACTTATAATGAATAATATGTCTAATAAGCAAATATTGAACTAATGTGTAATAGCAGTATTATCATGCACCTAACACCTACATCTAAACAATTTTTCTTCTGAATTCTTGGCAACTAATGCCTGGTAGTCTCTGACTCTTGCGATCTGCCAGTATCAGCTTCCTGACAGCATCCAGAATTTTCCCAAGAGTGATTATTTTCTAGTCATTGATTTTATCACAATAACTAGGATTAGTACATTTGGCATGCCAATCTCTAGTTGAGAGTGGCCCACACTGATTTTCTTTCATTTTTAAATGACTTTATCTCTCATTATGTCTGTCATATTGGGCCCATATTCTACTGTTGTTTTTTGGTTTGTTTTTTTTTTTACTGTTTTTATTTCTATTTTTTGGTCACACTGAAAGACATGTTCCCTTACAGGGATCAAAAGCACATCCCTTTTATTGGAAGCATGGAGTCTTAACTGCTAGACTGTCAGGGAAGTCTGCTATATTCTAAACTGATGTAACATAAATGCTTTTTCTGATCTATTCTTTTGTGTGTATGTTCAGTCACTAAGGGAATGGAAACCCACTTCATTATTCTTGCCTGGGAAATCCCATGGACAGAGGAACTTGGCAGGCTATAGTTCCTGGGGTTGCAAAAGAGCTGGACAAGACTTAGGGACTGAGTGGGTTGCCATTTCCTTCTTCCAAGGATCTTCTGGATTCAGGGATCTAACCTGTGTCTCCTGCATCTCTTCCATTGCCAGGCAGATTCTTTACTGCTGAGCCGCTGTGGCAGCTCTATCTATTCTTTTAATTTACCATATATATTGTAGTTTTCCCCTAAATAATCAGCTTATTGTTAGAATTAAAACAAAGTTTTATTAAACTTTAGGGGTACAAGGCTTGGCAGAGCAAGGATTTTATCCCCAGAGGATGGGGGATTTTTTCTAGGTCTAGAAACTTTGTACTTTATGCCATAAATATTTCTTTTTAGGTGAGAATAAAAAATCTAATCTATGTTTCTAAAATTTGTATCCCTGACAAGAGGTATTTTTAATATAAAACAGTAAATGTAAATTTTTAGAGTACAACTTATTCATTATTTTAAAATGACCTAATTTGTTTTTCTATCTCTGCTCAGTTTTTTATAGCCTGTGTGCCTGGCTCAATTAAATAGTTATATTAATCTTGTTAACTGAACTCAGGTGGGCTGCTTGCTGAACATTTCCCAAGACCAACTCCGAAGATTCTGCTTGGTCACAACAGTGTTCAAAGGGAAGCCAGCTCAGATAATCATTAAAGTAGGAAGTCAGATTCTTCATTGATTTTTCCATCGTGTGCAGATCTGCTACTTCTCCTAATCTTACTTTGGATGTTTATTTGTCTATGTGCTCTACCTGCTGCAAATGTGCTAAGAAGGAAGAAGAAGGTAGAGAGATTTAGCCACTTAATTTTTCATTCTGATTCCTTTTAATCCATGAAAAGAATCAACGGTTAGGCAAGGCATTGTGTACATTCATTAGAGAGAAATCAGGAATTCAGTTAAAGGTTATCTAGTGATCTCATTTTGGTAATTAAGGAAAAGGGGGAACAGAATCAGGTAAACAGGAAATGGGCACAGACTGCTTACAAATCCCCACTTGTCAAACATCATTCCGACAAAAGTCCATATAGTCAAAGCAATGGTTTTTCCAGTAGTTATGTACAGATGTGAGAGTTGGACCATAAAAAAAGGCTGAGCGTCAAAGACTTGATGTTTTAGAATTTTGGTACTGGATAAGGCTCTTGAGAGTCCCTGGGACAGCAAGGAGATCAAAACCATCAATCCTTGAGGAAATCAGTCCTGAATATTCATTGGAAGGACTGATGCTGAAGCTGAAGCCCCAGTACTTTGGCCACCTGATGCGAAGAGCTGACTCATTGGAAAAGACCCTGATGCTGGGAAAGATTGAAGGCAGGAGGAGAAGGGGATGACAGAGGATGGTCGGATGGCATCATCAACTCAATGGGCATGAGTTTGAGCAAACTCTGGGAGATAGTGAAGGACAGGGAAACCTGGAGACCTGCAGTCCATGGGGTCACAAGAGTCAGACACAACTGAATAACTGAACAACAAAGGGGCAATGGTCCATCTTCTGTAACTTTCTCATGTTGGCATGGGCTGCTTCATTCTTAGAGTAGAATATGTAGATTTGGGTCTGTGGCATCACTCTGCTGATAATTTTAGCTGCCCACTTACATATACAAGCAAAGTAAGCGACAATTATCTTGATACCCACAAAGACATAGATTATTATGAGCAATAAGTAGGCTTGGGCTGTAAAGAACCTGCTGGCCAATGCAGGAGACACAAGAGATGAGGGTTTGATCCCTGGGTCAGGAAGATCCCCTGGAGAAGAAAATGGCAACCCACTCCAGCATTGTTGCCTGGAGAATCCCATGGACAGAAGAGCCTGGTGGGCTACGATCCATGGGGTCACAGAGTCGGACACAACTGAAGCGACTTAACATAGGCACAATATTAATCCCGTTGTCTTGAGGCCAGTTCTTGGAATTATGTTAGCCTTGGATTTATGTCAAGGTCATAGTCTGTTCAGCATACATTTAGCATTTCCCCGCCCCCCCCCCACCCCCGGTGACAGTTATAGCATCTGTAAAAATGACTCGAATATGTCTCAGAAGCTGAATGATTCTGTGACCATCATCTTAATCAGTACAGCTCTTCTGTGACTCAGGGAGCCCTGAGAGACTTCAGCTTTTCCCCAAACGAGGCTGGGAACGTGGAGGGGCTTTTGTACTTGGGCAGGGAGCATGGTGCAGGGTTCGGCCAGTCTCAACCTCAGTAACACTTTGGGTGTGGCCATCAGTTTAGAAGCAGGGACTACCTCATGAACTTGATTTAGTCACTAGGAATCGTCAGCAGGTGAAATTTTTTTTCCATTTACTTTTATTAGTTGGAGGCTAATTACTTTACAATATTGTAGTGGTTTTTGTCATACATTGACATGAATCAGCCATAGATTTACACGTATTCCCAATCCCGATCCCCCCTCCCACCTCCCTCTCCACCCGATTCCTCTGGGTCTTCCCAGTGCACCAGGCCGGAGCACTTGTCTCATGCATCCAGCCTGGGCTGGTGATCTGTTTCACCCTAGATAATATACATGTTTCGATGCTGTTCTCTCGAAACATCCCACCCTCGCCTTCTCCCACAGAGCAGGTGAATTCTTTCCTGCTGAGCCACTGGGAAGCAAAGCTATTAGTTAACTTTAAACTTAGAAGAATGTTGGCACTTCAACTATGTTAAAAACAAAAAAAAAATGATCAGGAGATGATGAATACAATCAAAAATATAAGTATGTGTGTAGTCACCATTATACAGTTACTGATTATCTTACCAAAAAGTTAAGGGCTATTTTATATAGTGATTACATATTCAGAAAGATGCTGCCTTTTCCATTTGTTCCTATAACATTCAGAATGTTTTCTCCCTGCTGTGTACTCCTCAAGCCCTGAGTTTACCCTTGTCATGCAAGAGTCACTGAAACTGAAAAAAAAAAAAAATGTGTTATTAGCTGGACTGTAATTTATGTGAGGCCAGAGATCATTCAGTATTCAATAATCCATCCCTTGATGCATATCTCACACATTAGGACATTGTTTCTTTAACAAACAGATTAAAGAGAAGCATTTCAGAGAGTGCAATAAAACCCTCTGATGACTCTGTGCCTTCCCGTAACTCTATAAATTATAGTAATAAACTCACCTCCTGCTCTAACTCATGGTCAGTCATTCATGGGTGGGTAGGCTAATGCTCACCAATAAGGCCATTCCTGCAATTTCCAGGCTGGGGCAGCCTTGAACTAGGTTCTGAATATCCTACTTTAATGAGGCAAAGTTCCAGTTACAGGCGTTACATGGCCATAATGACTTAAAAGAAATTTTAATTTTGCATTATTTATTCAATGTTTACATTACTCTCCAAAGTCTGTGTAATAGTCTTTCAAAATATACTTTATATTTAGACTATGGATTCACGTTAGCTTAAGATCTGTTCTTCAAGTAGATTAAAAATAATATTCAAACTCAATTTTTTTACCCTTGCTTTATTTGTTTTGGGATGAAACAAGATGTGTCATAATCTTCCAGAAATTGTATGAGATTAGAAAGAACAAAATGCACAATGTATAATATTCATGATGACTTAAAATCTGAGTTTAAAAACTGATTTGAATGTCAAAATGACAGAGATTTTGAACAAATATGACATCGTTTTCTAGTTTTAGCAATTGAATTGTCCTTAGCTGAATTTTATAATACTCCACACACAACAATCTTACAAGTGTTAAGGTGTTCCCTTTGTGATTTATTTTGCTAGATAATTGGAACTGCCAGCTCTAACAATAATTATTATTTCAGCTGTGAAAAGCAATGTTCGAAAGGCAGCTTCATTGGACTACATAATCTCTTCAAATGTAGGTTTATATTTGCTTCACCTTTGTAATCGCTGCTGAAATCTGGAATTTTCCAATAGTTCTTGTGAATGTGTGCAAGTCTGGACATATATCTGCTGAAGCTAACACTGTATGACCACAGGGAATAACAGCCCTTTAAAGCAGAAGTATTCCTCTTAGCAGGAGAAAAAAAAAAAAATGGGTCGGTTGGTAATTTCAGAACTTCTAATTGCCTACACTTGAATAATTTAATGATTTGAAAGTTCAATCCTAAATTACCATGACTTATCAAATGACTGGCCCTTCACATGAAATTAGTCAAAGTTTCAGTGCCACTCCTCCGAGTCTGTGGTTACAACCAGGAATTCTTGGTCATTCAGGGGACCTAAGGGTATCCATAAACAGATACCTCTGGGAAGAGAGTTTTATTAGCAGGCAGCCTAATCACCTTCTTTAATCAATGAGCCTGGATTGTGTGTGAACATCAAATGCTTTCTCATCTTTGTAATGTAAGAGCTAAGCAGACAGTCTTACATTAGAACTTGGAAAATTCTTCAAGAGATGAGAGTACCAGACCACTTTACCTGCCTCCTGAGAAATCTGTGTGCAGGTCAAGAAGCAGCAGTTAGAACCAGAAATGGAAAACAGACTGGTTCCAAATTGGGAAAGGAATACATGAAGGCTGTATATTGTCACCCTGTTTATTTAAACTATATGCAGAATACATCATGTGAAATGCCAGGCTGGATGAAGCACAAACTGGAATCAAGATTGTGGGGAGAAATATCAATAACCTCAGATACGCAAATGATAGCACCCTTATGGCAGAAAGCGAAGAAGAACTAAAGAGCCTCCTGATGAAAGTGAAAGAGAGTGAAAAAGCTGGCTTAAAAACTCAACATTCAATAAAAGATCCAGTCCCATCACTCCATGGCAAATAGATGGGGAAACAATGGAAAAAGTGAGAAACTTTATTTTCTTGGGCTCCAAAATCACTGCAGATGGTGACTACGGCCATGAAATTAAAAAATGCTTGCTCCTTGGAAGAAAAGCTATGACCAACCTAGGCAGCATATTAAAAAGCAGAGACAAAGGTCCATCTAGGCAAAGCTATGGTTTTTCCAGTAGTCATGTATGGATGACAGTTAGACTATAAAGAAAACTGAGTGCCAAAGAATTGATATTTAGAATTGTGGTGTTGGAGAAGACTCTTGAGAGCCCCTTGGACTACATGGAGATCAAACCAGTCAATCCTTGAGGAAATCAGACCTGAATATTCATTGAAGGACTGTTGGTGAAACTGATGCTCCAAAACTTTGGCCACCTGATGGGAAGAACTGACTGACTGGAAAAGACCCTGATGCTGGGAAAGATTGAAGACAGGGGAAGAAGGGGATGACAAAGGATGAGATGGTTGGATGACATCACCGATTCAATAGACATGAGTTTGAGCAAGCTCAGGTGTGGGTGATGGACAGGGAAGCCTGGGGTGCTGCAGTCCATGGGGTTGAAAAGATTTGGACACGACTGAGCGACTGAACTGAACTGAAGCAGGTCGTCTGTGCCTCCTTTGGGAAGGACTACTCCCCCGACTCCATCCCTTTATGTGTCAGGGCTTCCCAAGAATAGGAAATTTCCACCAGATCCTGTCATCCATACCAGCAAGGGTGACAGCACAAACTTACAGAGAGTCACCAAAATAAATAAGGCAAATGTAAAGGGTGAGTTCTAAAATTGTTTTGAATCTACTTGCAGACTCCATCTTGAGCTAACATGATTTCATAACCTAAGTATAAAGTATGTTTTGATAGACCATTTAGACTTCTCAGTGTAACATAAACATTTAATAAATAATCCAAAACTAAAATTTCCTTTAAGTCATTATGGCTATTTTCCTCATTAAAGTAAAATATTTAGAAGAATGGCTTCCCAGGTGCCTCAGTGGTAAAGAATCCACCCGCCAGTGCAGGAGGCTCGGGGTTGATTCCTGGGTAAAGAAGATCCCTCGGAGAAGAGAATGGCGACTCACTCCAGCATTCTTGCCTAGAGAATTCCATGGACACAGGAGTCTGGCAGGCTACAGTCCACGGGTTCGCAAAGAGTAGGACACAATTGAGCAACTAACACTTTCACTTTCCATATGGTCAATAATAATACACATTCCATGCACAATTAAAACTGAAAATCGTGTAAGTTTTGATGGAAAGGCTTTCTGTATGATAATTTTATCACATTTACAGGGACTGCTGCAAATCTTCAATGTTGTTACTGATTTTTTGACTACTGGTTCCAAAAGAGATTCAGAGAGTCATAATATTATTTTTGGATTTTTCTCTTTCTCTTTCATTACGGTCAATTTTCATTTATACATTTGAAGGTATATTTACTGGGTTCATACAGTTTTGGGACTGATTTATCTTCCTTGGAGCATGATAATTTAACACTGAACTATTTCTCTTATAGCCTCTGTTTGATGTATACTTTGTTTTATATTACTACAGCAATATTTCCATGCTTTTGCAAGCGTTATATTTTTCCGTTCTTTAAATTTTAATCTTTTGAGTAGTTAAAAGTATAATATATATTATTTAAACAGACAAGTTTTAATTTAGTTTGATATTTGTGCTTCCTTTTATGTGATGACCTGGTTATTTACATTTATTAAACTATAAATATTATTTTAAATCTACCAATTTACTACTTACATTCTATTTGATTCTTATCAGTTCTACATCTTTGTTTCCCTTCTTCTCCTCTTTAGGATTATATATTAATTTTTTGTGAATCAGTTACCCTTTTATTGAGACTTCCCAGGTGGTGCAGTTGTAAAGAATAAGCCTGCCAACGCAGAAGACATAAGAGATGCTGGTTCGATCCCTGGGTCAGGAAGATCCCCTGGAGGAGGAAACTGCAACCCTCTCCAGTATTCTTGCCTGGGAAATCCCATGGACAGAGGAGCCTGTTGGCCTACAGTCCATGGGGTCCCAAAGAGTTGGACATGACTGAATGAGCATATCCTGTTGGAGAATGCAGATGATCAATCAGAGCAGGGTTGGGGAAGTGTGGTTCAACAGAAAAAAATCAGCAAAGACTTTGATCAGGAAATTCGGAAAAAAAGTGTAATGACTGGTTAAACTAGAAAGTGATTTCTAACATTATTTAGTTTTGTGCAGTTGCTCTGTTGTGTCCACTCTCGGTGACCTCTTGGACTGAAGTATGCCAGGCTTCCTTGTCCATCACCAACTACCAGAGCTTGCTCAAACTCAAGTCCATCGAGTCTGTGATGCCATCCAACCGCCTCATCCTCTGTCATCATCTTTTCCTCCCACCTTCAATCTTTCCCAGCATCAGGGTCTTTTCCAATGAGTCAGTTCTTCCCAGCAGGTGGCCAAAGTTTTGGAGTATCAGCTTCACCAACAGTCCTTCCAATGAATATTCAGGACTGATTTCCTTTATGATGGATTGGTTGGATCTCCTTGCTGTCCAAGGGACTCTCAAGAGTCTTCTCCAACATCACAGTTCAAAAGCATCGATTCTTTGGCACTCAGCTTTCTTTATAGTCCAACTCTCACATCCATACGTGTCTACAGGAAAACCATAGCTTTGTCAGCAAAGTAATGTCTCTGCTTTTTAATATGCTGTCTAGGTTTGTCACAACTCTCCTTCCAAGGAGTGAGCGTCTTTTAATTTCATGGCTGCAATCACTATCTGCAATGATTTTGGAGCCCAAGAAAATTTCCAATATTTCCCCATCTATTTGCCATGAAGTGATGGGACCAAATGCCACGATCTTGGTTTTTTGAATGTTGAGTTTTAAGCCAACTTTTTCATTCTCCTCTTTCACTTTCATCAAGAGACTCTTTAGTTTTTCTTTGCTTTCTGCCATAAGGGTGATATCATCTGTGTATCTGAGGTTATTGATATTTCTCCCGGCAATCTTAATTCCAGCTCGTGCTTCATCACATGATGTACTCTGCATATAATTTAAATAAGCAGGGTGACAATATACAGCCTTGATGTACTCCTTTCCCAGTTTGGAACCAATCTGTTGTTCCATGTCTAGCCTAACTGTTGCTAACATTATTAGAGTAATTTAAAGTAAAAATAATATGGTAACACATCCTAACTTGAAATTGTCAAATATTAGAATTTTGAGAATGTAAAGCATCCATGAGACTATTTGAAAATGAATATTAGCAGGCACTGCAAAGACATCAGACCACTAAGATAACTGTTTTAGAGGTCAATATAACAGAGCCCACAAAATTAGAAATCACATAATTTGTAATCCAGAAAATTTTGTTCCAGATATTTACCCCAGTAAAAATGTGTACATGTACCTCTAGAGGGACTATACAGAGATTCTTCTAGGAGATTCACATGTAAGATGGGAAGCCATCTAATACCTATATATAAGAGAATTTCTAAATATAATTCTGATTCCATATTGTGGACTATTATTTCCAGGATTTTAAAGGAATGTACAGTCATGGAAGGGCTTCCCTGATAGCTCAGTTGCTAAAGAATCCACCTGCAATGCAGGAGATACTGGTTAGATTCCTGGGTTAGGAAAACCCACTGGAACAAGGATAGGTTACCCACTCCAGTATTCTTGGGCTTCCCTTGTGGCTCAGCTGCTAAAGAATCCACCTGCAGTGCAGGACACCTGGGTTTGACCCCTGGGTTGGGAAGATCTCTTGGAGAAGAGAAAGGCTACCCATTCCAGTATTCTATCCTGGAGAATTCCACGGAATTCAGTCCATGGGGTTGCAAAGAGTCAGACACAACTGAGTGACTTTCATGTTCACGGTCAAGGAAAATTTTCTAAGAATTGATGTAGTGATGGTTGGGGGCACGTGCATACAAATGAATTTCATAGAGCCCTATTTCAATAATAAATGAGTAAAGGAATTTCTGCATTCATTGAGCTGTGCTATATATTTCCCAAAGACATGGAATGGGTAGAAGGGAAACACCTGGAAGATATTCAAGTTGACATAAATCCCAACCGGAGCAGGTATGAATGGCATTGTTAAGGGCTTTGTAGTTCAGTCAGTTCAGTTCACTTGCTCAGTTGTGTCCAGCTGTTTGCGACGCCATGGACTGCAGCACGCCAGGCTTCCCTGTCCATCACCAACTCCCAGAGCTTGCTCAAACTCAAGTCCATTGAGTCTGTGATGCCACCCAACCATATCAACCTCTGTCTTTCCCTTCTCCTCCTGCATTCAATCTTTCCCAGCATCAGGGTCTTTTCCAATGAGTCAGTTCTTCAGTTCTTCACATTAGGTGGCCAGAGTATTGGATTTTCAGCTTCAGTATCAGTTCTTCCAATGAATATTCAGTACTGATTTCCTTTAAGATAGACTGGTTGGATCTCCTTTCAGTCCAAGGGACTCTCAAGAGTCCCCTCCAAGACCACAGTTCAAAGGCATCAGTTCTTCAGTGCTCAACTTTCTTTATAGTCCAACTCTCACATCCATACATGACTACTGGAAAAACAATAGCTATGATTAGACAGACCTTTGTAAATTACAAAGGACTTTGTAAGTTGGAGCTAAATTATTCTAGGCTTCTTTTTATGTATAATTAGTTACGTTTTATTTATTTGAAAAGTAAAAATTGTTTCCTATATCAAATGAAGATTGGATATTTTAATACAAGCCACAATAAAAAATATTTATTAAGAAATTTGTATTTGTCAGTCTCTTTTCTACATATTTTAGAAAATGTGCCTCATTTCAATACAACCTCATCAAGTAGCTACTCTGATTATGCTTATTGTACCATTAAAGGAAAGGAAGTAGAGAGATAATAAACAAATTGATCAAGGTCATATCCCTGGTAAGTGACAGAACTTGGATTCCAAATTATGCATTCTGTCTCCAGAACTCTGCTCTTCAACTCTAGGGTATTCTATATGGCACATTAAAATAATACTGGGATAGGGATCCCATCAAATGAACCATCAAGTTTACTTCATTTTAACAAATTAAGGGACATACAAGCAACACATTTTCAAAGAATAACAATTACCTGACCTTGAGTGAGAATAATTTTATAGGTGCATTTTCCTGGGTTGATGAATATGATGGAGGAATTTTACTTGCAGATTGTGCATAACATAAAATTACTCAGTTAAACTGAGCAAACATTTTCACACACTCTGAATTTCTAGTTTACAAAAATAAATAGTTTATTTCCACTCTCATGAAACTTGCATCATAACAAACTTTCCGTTTCCATACATCCAGCAGCAAACAGTTAATATTTAATCTTTTTATTTAGTCATCTGTCAGACACGATTGAGCGACTAAGCACAGTAATGGTTGATTAGTGCCTCCCAAAAAGACATGATAAAATCCTAACTCCCAGGACCTCAGAATGTGACCTTGTTTAAGAAAAGGGTCCTTGCAGATATAAGCAGCAAAATGAAGATGAGTTCATACTGGAGAAGGGTGGACTCTAAATCTATTATTACTACTATAAATGGGAAATTTAGACACACACAAAGAGACAGAGGAGAAGAATTTGTGAAGGTGAAAGCAATGGACTGAGTCTTGCCAACACAACTTAGGAATGTGTGAGACTATCAGAAGCTGGAAGATGAAAGGAAACATCCTCCCCTAGAGGTTACAGAGGGTGTGTGACCCTACTGACACCTCGAAACCTCTAGGACTGTGGAAGAATACATATGTCTTGTTATTTTAAGCCACACAGTTGGAAAGTAATAGACCATCCCAAAGAACTCACCTCTGACCTAATATTTAGAATAGTAGTGTTAGTCACTCAGTCGTGTCCAGCTCTTTGTGACCCCATGGACTGTAACCCACCAGGTTTCTCTGTTCATGGCATTCTCCAGGCAAGAATACTGGAGTGGGTTGCCATTTCCTTCTCCAGGAGATCTTCCCAACCCAGGGATCGAACCCAGGTCTCCTGCACTGCAGGCAGATTCTTTACCATTTGAGCCACCAGGAAAGCCCAATATCCCTTCTTTAAAAATCAGTTTTTCTGAATCACATTGGGAAATGCAATTTCTTAGCTGAATCAACAGTTTGTTATTTGTTAAAGAAATTTTCCTTGTATGATGGAGACTACAGATACATCACAATCCTTGGCTCTTAGTTGTAGATAAAATTATATAAAGCAATTTGTAGTCTGATTCATGAGCCATTTGCAAACAGACTCATAAAGACTTTGTGTCAAGTGATCAACGATGATAAACAGTGCATTTTCCCACACATCAGGAAGAGCAAGTGGCTGACCAAGTAGTAGTCCTCCTTGTTCCTCTGAGGTTTAATGTAGTTTTCTAGAATCCTTGTTGTTGTTTTTGTTCAGTGGCTAAATCATGTCCAACTCTTTGTGACCCTGTGGACTACAGCATGCCAGGCTCCTCTGTCCTCCAATAACTAACTCCTGGAGTTTGCTCAAATTCGTGTCCGCTGAGTCAGTGATGCCATCCAACCATCTCATCCTCTGCCACCCACTTCTCCTTTTGCCTTCAGTCTTTCCCAGCATCAGGGTTTTTCCCACGAAGTCAGCTCTTCTCATCAGGTGGCCAAAGGACGGAAGCTTCATCTTAAGCATCAATCCTCCCAATGCATATTCAGGGTTGATTTCCTTTAGGAGTGACTGGTTTGATCTCCTTGCTGCCCAAGGGACTCTCAAGAGTCTTCTCCAGCACCACAAGTCAAAAGCATCAATTCTTCAGTGCTTAACTTCCTTCATGGCTTGGGATCCATCACTTCAGCTGTGTCCAACTCTTTGTGACCTCATGGACTCTAGCCCACCAGGCTCCTCTGGAGCCTCTGCCTGGATTCTCCAGGTAAGAATACTGGAGTGGGTTGTCATCACCTCCTCCAGGGGATCTTCCTGACCCAGGGGTTGAACCTGAGTCTCCTGCATTGCAGGCAGATTCTTTAGCCACTGAGCCACCGGGAAAGCCCCTGGGATCCTTGGGAACCTATAAAGACAAACAGCAAGTGATAGGGGAAAACTGATAGTTTACTGCCTTTCCATTTTGCTCAGTCTAATAGAGTTACTCTGTGCACTTTAAAGCACTACTCAGAGAACATCAAACAGTTTGGAGTATATTTGGGTTTCAACCATGGTGATAATTATGTTAAGATTTATTCTCTTTTTCCAAATAATGTAGTTAAAAATATCAGAGACTGCTACACTTTCTCCCTTGGAAATATGTACTAGAGATATGAAATACACTACCTCAAGTTTTTTATAAGAGCAGGTTGACTAAAAAAAATATATATATATAAATATATATATGCAGAACCTTAAAGTTGAGAGATTTTATTCTGGGGTTATGTTAGGACTCCAGCCCCGAAGATAGCCTGAGAAGGCAGCCCTGAGACTGTTGACTAGAAGGAGATAGAGGAGCAGCCAGTCTATATAAAAGCTTGCAGCCAGGGGCAGGTAACCTTAATATTGAAAGAGTACTGTTAATTAGGAGAAAACTAAATCTCTCACAGAAAGAGATTTAGCAATTTCCTATGTTTGGGAAGATGTAAGAATCTGTGCTTGCTGAAATAATTTCATTCATATGCATCTAGCTATCTGGAGCCAATCTTGTTTTCTTTATTGTTCACATATTAATTCCTTGTTTACCTTAAGAGATGGTGAATGTGGTGGATGACCACTTCACACAACCCCCCAGCTCCTCAGCACTACCTGGGAGGAAGTAGCTGATGGATTCCAAATAGCTGGCTTTGTTGCCTCTGAGCTCAGAAATTTGCATTTGGAAAAGGCTTGTTTACTGCTCACTTCTGCTTCATTGAGGTCTACAGAGCAACAGGGAAACTTAATTTCCCTCCCATTCTATCTCATGTCTGGAAACTCTTTTCCAACTTGCACCCAGGCCATGACACAGATGACACCACCCTTATGGCAGAAAGCAAAGAGGAACCTCTTGATGAAGGTGAAAGAGGAAAGTGAAAGAGCTGGCTTAAAACTTAACATTAAAAAACTAAGATCATGGTATCTGGTCCCATCAGTTCAATTCAGTTCAGTCGCTCACTCATGTCCAACTCTTTGTGACCCCATGGACTGCAGCACACCAGGCTTCCCTGTCCATCACCAGCTCCCAGAGCTTCCTCAAATGCATGTATATCGAGTCAGTGATGCCATCCAACCATCTCATCCACTGTCATCCCCTTCTCCCCCTGTTTTCAATCTTCCCCAGCATCAGGGTCTTTTCCAATAAGTCAGTTCTTCACATCAGGTGGCCAAAGCATTGGAACTTCAGCTTAAGCATCAGTCCTTCATCAGTAGAAAATTCTTAAAGAGATGGGAATACCAGACCACCTTACCTGCCTCCTGAGAAATCTGTATGCAAGTCAAGAAGCAACAGTTAGTACCAGACATGGACTGGTTCCAAATTGGGAAAGGAGTATGTCATGGCTGTATATTGTCACCTTGATTATTTAACTTACATGCAGAGTACATCTGGTCCCATCACTTCATGGCAAATAGATGGGAAAAAATGAACACAGTGGCATATTTTATATTCTTGGACTCCAAAGTCACTATGGATGGAGACTGCAGTTGTGAAATTAAGACACTTGCTCCTTGGAAGGAAATCTATGACAAACCTCCACAGCATATTGGAAAGCAGAGACATTACTTTGCCTACAAAGGTCTGCATAGTCAAAGCTATGGTCTTTCCAGTAGTCATGTACAGATGTGAGAGTTAGACATAAAGAAGACTGAGCATCAAAGACTTAATGTTTTAGAATTGTGGTGCCAGATAAGACTCTTGAGAATCCCCTGGACAGCAAGGAAACCAAACTTGTCAATCCTAAAGAAAATCAATCCTGAATATTCACTGGAAGGACCAATGCTAAAGTTGAAGCCCTAATACTTTGGCCACCTGATGTGAAGAACTGACTCATTGGAAAAGACCCTGATGCTGGGGAAGATTGAGGGCAGGAGGAAAAGGGGTCGACAGAAGATGATTGGATGGCATCATTGACTCAATGGGCATGTGTTTGAGCAAACTCTGGGAGACAGTGAAGGACAGGGAAGCCTGGCATGCTGCAGTCTAAGGGGTTGCAAACAATTGGACATGACTGAGCAACTCAACAACAAACACCAACTGGTAGAGCATAAAGCAGAAAATGTTTCGTTTCACAGGGAATATCTACATGAAAAATTCCAAAGTCCCTTTACATAAATCATTCCCAGGCCTAAACTAAAATATTTCACTTGTATTTCAAACTGGTGGTTTTGCCATTCCCAACCTACATCATTTCTTAAATAATGTACTCATATAAAACTTTTCAGCAACTGAGCCAATATCTCTAAATAGCTCAACAATAATTTTGTTGTACATGATATATACTAAATCTGCATATTGTTGTGTTACTCTCTGTGCAAAAGGGCTACTGGCTTGGGATGTATTAACTTGGACATACCAAACTGCACTTTAGCCTTTTAGAAAAGGTTTAAAAAATCAGTCTGAATATACACAACAAGAATTAAATTGTCTAACATATAACTCTTGTAAAAAGCAACTGTCCAAATAATTCTGCCCAAAATTAATTGAAATGTACTATCTATCCTTCCATTTCTATGAGAATGCACTTAATGGGTTCATGATCTGAGATTTACAAGTAGGAAAGTGCGATCTGACCATAGATTTTACCTACCACTATTATGTGAAGCCATTGTTGTTTTAGATAATGATGATTTGAGAAAAAACACTATGACAACTGAATTTTTTAATGGATTATCATTTCAATATCATTTTATAACATTCAACTGTAAGAATGTATTAGATGTTTAGATTCCTGGTTAAATCATCTTAGACATTAATTTATTGGAAGTCAAAAGCTTGGTACATAATATGTAAGGATTAGAGTTAAGATCTTCAGACCTTAAGTGATTGTGCTTAATTTTATATAAAAGAATCTCATTTTAGATGAACTATTAAATCAAAAGCGCCAAGCCTTATGCTAATAATTTATTGATGTGTAGAAATAAAGATAGATTTTGAACAAGAGGCTTAATTAAACTGAGGCTTAGAAAACCAAACTATTTCTTTAGGTCTTCTGGCAAATATCTGTGTGTGCCTGTGCTTGACATAGAATTACATTGCCTGCTCATTTTAACTGCTCAACTAAAAAATTAATGTAGGTTTGTAATTTCCTCTAAAAGGGATTACTCTTGCTGATGTGTGGATGCAGACAACAATCAAAGAAGGCAAAAATGGGTTTTGGGGAGACCAATTAAGAGTCTGTTAGGGGCTTTGTTGGTGGTCGACTGTTTAAGAATCTGCCTTACAATGGATGGGATACAGGTTCAATCCCTAGTCTGGCAATTAATATCCCACATGCCATGAGTCAACTAAGCCCACTTGCAGCAACTACTGAGCCCAAGCACTCTAGAGCCTGTGCTCCACAACTAGAGAAGACCCAGCACAGCAAAAAAATTTTTTTAAGGCTGCTATAGTTGTATATGGGCTTCCCAGGTGGCTCAGTGGTAAGGAATCCACCTCCCAATGCAGGAGATGCGGGTTCAACCCCTAGGTCAGGGAGATGTCCAGAAGGGAATGGCAATCTGCTTCAGTATACTTGCCTGGAAAACTCCACGGACAGAGGAGTCTGGTGGGCTACCTTCCACAGGTTGCAAAGAGTCGGACATGCCTGAGTGACTGAGCGCACATAGTTAACATAGCCAAGGGTGATGGATTGGACCAGGACGCTGGTAGAGGTGAGAAGTGAGAAGAAGTGAAACATACTGGGAAGAAGACTCAAAAGAGATTGATGACCAATAAGGGAGACAGAAGAGCTAAGAAGGATTTGTAGTCTTCTGGCTAGTTCAAGTCAATGGACAGTGATGTCATTCCTTAAAATGAAGGGTACTGAAAGCTTGAATCACCAGCTATTACATGTGTAGTTCTTGACCTTCACTTATAATAAGGGAAAACCAAATTAACAGGAAAATGAATTATCCCATCACTACCAGCAGTCAACACCTACCCACTTGATGAAGGTAAGGAAAGAAACACTAACACACAGTAGGTGAAAATATCAGCTGATAAAGCCTCCTCAAGGAGCAATTTGACAATTCTCAGTAAATTTGAAGATACAAATAAATACATACCTTAAGACGAAGCAATCCAGGGGTGTGTGCTAGAGAAAAAACACATTCGCCTAAGAAAACACATTCAAGCTTCTTCATAGCAGCTCTGTTTGTTGTAGCAAAGCAGGGAACATGCATCATTCCTTCTCAGGAATCACAGTCACAGCATTTTTTAAACAATGCAATATTTATGTAGTAAACAAAGAGAAGTTTGACCTGTATGTACTAGTGTGGATAAATTACTAAAACAGGATACTATATTTAAAAGTTGCAAAGGATAGGTACCTTAGCTTACTGCATATGTAACTTTTCAGAGCAGAAACCAATAGTATAAACTATAAATAGTATAATAGTCATACAAATTACAAAATGATAGCCAGGAACAATTAGCACCATTTTATGGGAGTAATTACCACTAGGGAAGAAAGGCATGGGAAGTTTTACATATGCAATATAAAACATGCCAAAGAATTCAAAATAATCATTTCTGGATTGTGAAAATATCAGTGAATTTTATTTCTTTAATTATATTTTTCATTAACTTTTTGTTTTAAGAATAAATTATATTAATAATTAATAAAATTGTTCTGTAAACATTAGCTAAAATTATTTTTATTAGAATGTAACTATTGCCATCCTTTGTTACATCAAATCATTTAAACATGGTGTTCTCAAAAGTGAAATATACACTATTTCAAGAACTACACATAATTTTTTAGCACCAATGAATGTAATGCCATGAATGCTTGTGTTCTCCTAAACTAAACATTCAGAAACTATGCACAGATAAAGACTTATTGCTATCATAGTTTTATTTGCTTCTGTTCACCTCCACCAGCTCTGCAAAAATAACCATCAACAGTACTTATCATCTTCAGTCAAATCTGCCTTCCAAATCTGCAATGTATGGGTATAATACAATTTAAAAAGTCAAAGGCAAGAAGTTGTGTATTATCTAAAGTCAGAATTAAAAGTCAAGTTTTGTAATGTATACATTTAGACATTGCCATGGATCCAACAAATCTGGTTATTCATTCTGGCTCTGGTCCTAATATATGATGCAACTTTGCAAAAGTCACTTAATCTTAGCAAGGTAAATTTCCACCGCTAAGACATTGTCTTCATCTCTGCACTGCCTACATGTTTCATGTGTTGTTTTTTGTTTGTTATTTAATTCCTAAGCAAATCTAACAGAAGATACTTTCACCATTATTTGAAACACAGGGAAACATATGCTTACCAGTCTGTCCCACAAGTTGGTTAGTGGCCCAACCAGCACTTCAACCCATGTTTCCTGACCACCTGCCTCCCGTTCTTATGATCAAGACAAAGTATTTAGTCTGTTGATTGCACAGGCATCTGTAAGCTTTGAGTAGAGAAAATACTCAAAGGTCATTCAAAATTAACAACCTTTAAGCACACTACAATACCCTTCATGGATCACAGCCTTGTTTGGCAAAGGGTCTTGTACAACTCAATGAAGCTATGGGCCGTGCCATGCAGGGCCCCCCAAGACGGATGGGTCATAGAGAAGAGTTTTGACAAAACGTGGTTCACTGGAGAAGGAAATGGCAACCTACTCCAGTATTCTTGCTTACGGAACACCCTGGACAGTAAGAAAGGGCAAAGAGATATCATACCAGAAGATGAGCCCCCCAGGTCAGAAGGTGTCCAATATGCTTCTGGAGAAGAGTGGGCGGCAATTACTTATAGTTCCAGAAGGAATGAAGTGGCTGGGCCAAAGCAGAAACTACACTCAGCTGTGGATGTCTGGTGGTGAAAGTCTGATGCTGTAAAGAACAATTGTTAGTTTATCAATATTAACAAGCTATTAAATCAAACGTAATCTACTGAAAGCCAAAGAAATTAGCCAAATCACAGCCTGCAATTAGCCAGGGATCTTCACTGGCCTTCCGTGGAGAGTCTTAATATAAAAATAGTGTTTTTGTGTCATGACTATTTTTGTAGTATCATTCATTTTGTCTGACTCAATTCTTCATCCTTTTTTCTCTTTTTAATATTTCCCACTGTAAATGTGACTTTGAAATTTTGGCTGACGGAGGAGTTACACCGAGGAAATAAAAGATGCTTAATATCTGTAAATCATTTTGCCCTGTAATAAGCCTGGAATCATAAAACTTGCTCTGGGTCACACTTACAAATAAGTAGATCAAAGTATCTGGATGCATAAGTTCTGAGGTGTGAACACTGAGGTTAGTTAGATCAAGGACACTTGATATATAACTGTGCTGAATAGCAAACACCAAGGGAAAAGCCAAACAAAGTGTGTTATGTATTTTAATGGTAGCTCAAATGGTGAAGAGTCTACCTGCAATGCAGGAGACCCGAGTTCGGTCCCTGGATCAGGACGATCTCCTGCAAAAGGAAATGGTTACCCACTCCAGTAGTCTTGCCTGGAGAATTCCATGGGTAGTGGAGGCTGGTGGGCTATAGTTCATGGGAACACAAAAAGTTGGACACAACTGAGTGACTAACATTTTAGTGATAATATTATCTTAAGGCTTTCTTTATAGAAGTATATACCACTAGCATTTGTAAAATTATATAACTTCCAACATCATCGTAGCTCATATCTATACTTTGAAAATTTTTAACCTCACATTTTGCCTCAAAGAATCTTTGAATTTTTGAAAATGAAATCAATATAGGTCTCTGAGGAATGGATCTTCATAATTTATGGGTTTGGGGTGGTTTTTTTTTTTCTTTTTTTGACAATTCCTGAGCAAACAAATTCTGCTCCAGGATAGACATGGTGATAAATTTCATTGTTCCAGAAAATATTGGAAATTTAAGCTCTTTGCACTCTGAAGTTCCTTACTGATTTTACTTAACCCTCCGGGATCCAATTTAAAATAAAATTTTCTTTGCTTGTAATCAAGACACAGTTTTGGAGAAGAGGAATCATGGTAGCATCAATGCAAATAATATTTCATTTTCTTTTATTTACCAGTTCTTTTGTAGTTCTCTTATCTATTGCTTGCCTTTATTTTGGGGGCAGGAATGGGACTTCAGGTGCCATTTTCAGGATCTTGGAGAAATTATAACAAAACTAGGAGATCCATCCTGACCCTGCATTGCAATGCAGATTTCTCTGGCCTTTAGTAACTCTCAAGAAGATGAAAAGTCTAAGAAAAGTAAGTACATTTGAGGTGCTCCAGGATTGAAGTTATTTCTAGGTGAGAAGGTTGGTCCTGGTTGATTTCTCTTTACATGGAATTTTATTCTTTGAATTTGGAAGCACACTTTTTCCTAGGCTACATCTTATTTTTATTTACTTAATAAAAACTATATAGGCACTGTTCTAAGGACTTTAGGACTATAAGAAAGGAAAAATTTTTATTATCATGTGCTTAAGATAGATACTATTATAACCCCATCTTCCCAGGTGGGGCTAGCAGTAAAGAACCTGCCTGCCAATGCAGGAGACATAAAGAGATGCGGGTTCAATCCCTGGGTCAGGAATATCCCCTGGAGGGGGGCATGGCACCCACTCCAGTATCCTTGCCGGGAAAAATCTCATGAACAGAGGATCCTTGTGGGTTACAGTCTATAGGATTGCCAAAGTTGGACATGACTGAAGAGTCTCAGCACAAGTGCATGCATTACAACTCCATTTTACAGATTAAATATGTAGGAAACAGAAAGGTTGATGATCGCCCCTGGTTTGTATGGTGAGTTAGAACAAAGTCCAGGCAGTCTGCCTTTAGAACTTGTGCCCATAACTACTTGTGGTCCTAAAATAAGGATGGCTCTTCCATGAGTTTTTTGGTGTACAGCCTTGTCTACCATTATATGTTTGTGGTGATTTAGTCACTGTGTTATGTCCAACTCTTGTGACCCCATAAACCAAAGTCTGCCAGGCTCATCTGTCCATGGGATTTAGCAGGCAAGAATACTGGAGTGGGTTGCCATTTCCTTCTCCAGAGGATCTCCCCAACCCAGGGATTGAACACATCTCCTTCACTGGTAGACCATCTCCCGCTGGCTCAGTCAGTAAAGAATCCAGCTGCAATGCAGGAGACTGTCTGCTAATGTAGGAGAAGGGTTTAATCCCTGGGTTGGGAAGATCCCCTGGAGAAGGAAATGGCAACTCACTTCAGTATTCTTGCCTGGGAAATCCCATGGACAGATTAGCCTGGTGGGCTATAGTGCATGGGGTCACAAGGGGCATGACTTAGCAACTAATCCACCACAAAACATTGTCTACCATATTGGAAGGGTGTAAAATAAAATAAAGTACTCTCCAAGTTTTAAGAATTTAAAAATTTCACCTAATTTTGCCCCATTTGTAAAAGGCATTCCTTATTCACTAGGAACAGGGTCATGTGCCCCCTTGTCTTTCTGTAGGATAATACTGTCAGCCTTGACTACCCTCCTCCCATCCTTCATCATGATCAGAGCATGGGAAATAATGATGCCTGTGTGTCTACAATGTGTTCAAAATTAATCACATTAGATTTATGCCTGCTACCCAGTATTAGTTCTATTCTCTTTATTTTTCTGCTAGTCAAGTCCCCCTCCATCTATCATAACTCACTCTTGTTGAAACACAATTGTAAATGCCAATGCTTGGTTCCTTCTTGATTCAGAAAAATGATTAATTTTTTCCTAACAAGAGCCAGTAGCACATCTGACCTCACCTTTTATTGCTATTCTTAGCACTGATCCTGGTGAAGACAATGAACTGTGTAGAGAAGGGCTTTTCTTTCAGATCCATACACCCTGACCCAAACCAAGCTTCTCAGGAAACACAACACTCAATCTTTTTAATATTTAATTTTCATTTATTTTTATGGGAGTACAATTTTATAATGTACAGCTCTACAACAACGGGAATCTCCTGTAAGTATATATATATTCCCTCCCTCTTGATTCCTCTTCCCACCTCCCCATCCCACCCGTCTAGGTCATCACAGAGCATAGAGCTGAGCTTCCTGTGTTACACAGTGGCTTCCCACTTGCTATCTCTTTTACACATGGTAGCGTATATTTGTCAAGGCTACAGTCTCAATTCGTCCCACCCTCTTCTTCCACCACTGGCTCACACATGTCCTTTCTCTACCTTTGCCTCTCTATTCCTGCCCTGCAAACAGGCTCATCTGCACCATCTTTCTAGTTTCCACACATATGCATTAGTAAACAATATTTGATTTTTCTCTTTCTGACTTACTTCACTCTGTATGACAGAACTGAGGTCAATTCACATCATTAGAACTGACTTAGCTTCTTTCCTTTATATGGTTGAGTAATATTTCATTGTATATCATGTCCAACTCTTTGCAACCGAATGGACTGTAGCCTGCCAGGCTTCTCAGTTCATGGAATTCTCTGGGCAAAAATACTGGAGTGGGTTGCCATTCCCTTCTCCAAGGGATCTTCCCAACCCTGGGATCGAACACAGAACTCCTGAATACACAGGGAAGCCCTGTGTATATGTCCCACTATCTACTTTACCTATTCATCTTTTGATGTACTTTCATGTTGCTTCCACGCCCTGGCTATTGTAAATTGTGTTTCAATGAAAATTTGGGTTCATGTGTCCTTTTTAATTTATTTTTAATTGGAAGAAAATTGTTTTACAAGGAACATAGTCTTCTTTTTCCTTATCATCCCATCTTATCATTGACCCTGCCAGGACCACCAGCTAATCCAAGACACTGCTATCATGAATATATAAATAGTCATGAGACCTACATCCCTTCGAATCCAAATAAAACTCTCCTTCTGACTTTCTCATTTCTCATCAGGTTATATATACCCAAAGTTAGAGAATGCTGAGCCGTTTGGAAGCATTGGTTCTTTCTCTTGATGTGTATTTAGTTGCTAACTCATGAAGAATATTAATTTAAAATCTCTGTCTACCATATTTCCAGATGTTACCAGGCCTCTCCTGCACTGTTGTAACAGTTTTCACCTGACTTGGTTCAAATTCTCCTATCCTTATCCAACTGCTGCTAAGTCACATCAGTCGTGTCCAACTCTGTGTGACCCCATAGACAGCAGCCCACCAGGCTCCCATCCCTGGGATTCTCCAGGCTCCACCGTCCCTGGGATTCTCCAGGCAAGAATACTGGAGTGGGCTGCCATTTTCTTCTCCAGTGCATGAAAGTGAAAAGTGAAAGTGAAGTCGCCCAGTCGTGTCCAACTCTTTGCGACCCCATGGACTGTAGCCCACCAGGCTCCTCCGTCCACGGGATTTTCCAAGCAAGGGTACTGGAGTGGGGTGCCATTGTCTTCTCCATCCTTATCCAACTATTTAGTACTTTAATGAACATCGTTGACATGTACTCTGTGCTTCGCTGTTGTTCAGTTGGCAAGTTGTGTCTCACTCTTTGTGACCCCATGGACTGAAACACGCCAGGCTTCCCTGTCCCTCACCATCTCCTGGAGTTTGTCCAAGTTCACGCTCATTACATCTCCAATGCCATCCAACCATCTCCTCCTCTGTTGCCATCTTTTCCTCTTGCCTTCAATCTTTCCCAGCATCAGGGTCTTTTCCACTGAGCTGACTGTTCCAATCAGGTGGCCAAATTACTGGAGCATCAGTGTCAGTCCTTCCAATGAGCATTCAGGGTTAATTTCCTTTAAGATGGACTGGTTTGATCTCCTTGCTGTCCAAGGGTCTCTCAGGAGTCTTCTCTGTGCTTACATCAAAACAAAGTTCTGGTAAAACTGTTGCCTAATATATTGTTCCTCTTCTTAGAAAACTTAGTCACCTAATTGTGTGTGTGTGTGTATATGTGTGTGTGTTATGTTCATCCTTAACATTGCAGCCACATTAAACTTCTTGAAACATAGATTTGATTATTATATCCTGCTGTTTAAAATGTTAACCCAAAAAAAAAAATGTTAACCCAAATATATATATTCAATTAATTCTTGACAATGAGTGGCAAAAATATGCAATGGGGAAAGGATGATCTTCACTATAAATGGTGTTGGGAAAATTGGACAGCTACATGCAAAAGAATGAAAGTGGACCCCTAGGTTACATCATATACAAATAAACTCAAAATGGATTAGACTTCAACTTAAGACCTGAAAGCATAAAACTTCTAAAAGAAACCATAGGGGAAAAATTCTTTTGTCATTGGGCTTTGCAAAAGTACCAGCAAGGAAGACAAAAATAAGCAAGGGGGCTTACATTAAACTGAAAAGTTTTTTGCTTTTTTTGTTTTTTTTGTTTTTTTTTGTTTTTTTTTTTTTTCAGAGTAAAGCAGTAAATGATGTGAAAAGCAATCTGCAAAATTGGAGGAAATATTAGCAAACAATATATTCTTATTGGGGTTAATATCTAAAATATAAGGAACTCATCCAACTCAGTAATCAAATCAAGCTAATTTCAAAATGGAGAAAAGGATATGAATAGACATTTTTCAAAAAAAAAAAACATACGAATTGTCAACATGTACATGAAAAGATGCTCATAATCAGTAATCATTAGGAAACTGCAAATCAAAGCAAAGAAATATCACCTCACATCTACTGGAATAGCTATTGTCAAAAGCTGAAAGCAATTATTGATTAAGATGTGGAGAAAAGGTGATCCTTCTATGCTGTTGATGGGAATGTAAATCAGTTCAGCCACTATGGAAAACAGTATGGAGGTTTCCAAAAAAATTAAAAATAGAACTACCAAGTGATTCAGTAAATCCCACTTCTGGGTATATATCCAAAGGAGTAAAATCACTGTCTCAAAGAGATACATGCACTCCTGTGTTCATTGCAACATTAGTCACAGGAGCCAAAATAAGAGTGAAGTAACTCAGGAAGAGAAAAACAAATATCATATATAAATGCAGATATATGGAATCTAGAAAAGTGGTACAGATGAACCTATTTGCAAAAGGGAAATAGAGACACAGATGTAGAGAACAAACACCAAGGTGGGAAAAGGGGACAGGATGAATTTGGAATTGGGATTTGGAATTCGGGATTGACATATCCCGACATATACACTATCATGTATAAAATAGATACATAGATACAATAGATAAAATAGATAACTAGTGAGAACCTATTATATAGCACAGGGAACTCAATGCTCTGTGGTGACTTAAATGAGAAGGAAATCTAAAGAGGGGATATATGTATTTGCTGCTGTTTAATAGCTAAGTTGTGTTTGACTCTTTGCAACCTCATGGACTGCAGTACACCAGGCTTCCCTGTCCTTCGCTATTTCATGGAGCTTGCTCAAACTCATGTCCATTGAGTTGGTGTTGCCATCCAACCATCTCATCCTCTGTTGTCCCTTTCTCCTCCTGCCCTCAATCTTTCCCAGCATCAGGGTCTCCTTGGACTGCAAGATCAAACCAGTCAATCCTAAAGGAAATCCACCATGAATATTCACTAGAAGGACTAAAGAATATTTTGGCCACCTGATGCTAAGAGCTGACTCATTGGAAAAAGACCCTGATGCTGGGATATATGTATATGTGTAGCTGATTCACATTGCTGAATAGCAGAAACTAACACAACATCCTGAAGTAACTATAATCCAATAAAAATTTTTAAAGAATGTATCCAAAAATTGATATGTATAGACACAATGCAATATTATTAAGCCTTAAAACCAAAGGAAATCCTGTCATTTACAATGACATGGGTAAACCTGGAGGACATTGTTAAGTGAAATAAGCCAGACAGTGAAAGATAAAAACTGCATGATCTCATTTATAAGTAGAATTTTTAAAAAAAAGTCAAATTCATTGTAAAAGAATAAGATATTGATTATCAGGGGCTGGGAAGTAGCAAAAATGTGTCTGTGCTGGTGAAAGTATACAAAGTTCCAGTTACAAGATGAATAACTTCTGGAGACCTAGGGACAGCACGTGACTATAGTTGTGCTGTGCTGGGCTTGGTCACTAAGATGGGTCCAACTCCTTGTGACCTGAGCCCGCCAGGCTCCTCCATCCATGGGGACTCTCCAGGCAAGAACACTGGAATGAGTTGCCATGTCCTCCTCCAGGGAATCTTCCCAACCCAGGAATCAAACCCAGGTCTCCCTCATTGAGGACAGATTCTTTACCATCTGAGCCACCAGGGAAGCCCAAGAATACTGGAGTGGGTAGCCTATCCCTTCTCCAGGGGATCTTCTTGACCCAGGAATTGAATTGGGGTCTCCTACTTTGCAGGCAGACTTTTACCAGGTGAGCTACCAGGGAAGCCTGGGACTATAGTTAATACTACTCTATTGTATACTTGCAATTTGCTAAGGGAATAGATCTCAGGTGTCCTCATCTCTCTCTCTCTCTCACACACACACACACACACACACACACACACACAAGGGTGGCTGTGTGAGATGATGGATGTGTTAAATAGCTTGATTGTTGTTATCACTACATAACATATACATATGTCAAAACATCACACTGCACAACCTAAATAGACACAGTTTTTACCTATCAATCAATCTTCAATAAAGCTAGAAGGAAATAGTCCTTATGGCAAAAAATACTCAAACTAGAGATTTTCCTTGTTCCAGAATGCTCTTTAACTTCCCTGATTCCATACATGTGAGCCCATAGTGGTTTCTCTTTTTATAAAGCTAAATGCTTTTCTCACTGCACCAGAGACTTCTCTGTCAAACTGCCAGGCTGCTGCATTCACACCCTTCAAACACCATCACCCACAAAAAAGACTGTCCTGCCTTCATCCTTCCAACTGCAGTGAGCTCCATTCCCTTCGTTATGGTCATAATACCATCTCTTAAGGCTATAAAACTTGCCTTTGCATATCTGACTGTAGTTTGCATTTTCACATTTAAGGCAAGTAGAACACATGTGGGCTTCCCAGGTGATTCAGTGGTTAAAAAAAAAAAAAAAACCTGCCTGCCGTGCAGGAGACACAGGTTCAATCTCTAGGTCAGGAAGGTACCCTGGAGCAGGAAATGGCCATGCACTCCAGTATTCTTGCCTGAAAAATTCCATGGACAGAAGAGCCTGGTGGGTTACAGTCCATGGGGTTGCAAAAGAGTCGGACATGACTGACAAAACCTCAGGAGTTTCCCAGGTGAAACCGGAAACCAGCCTCTGTCCAGAGGGCAAGGAGACTAAAGAAAGAGGCAGATCACTCCAGGCTGGTAGGTGGCAATCTCAAGTGATCTCAAAAACCAGGCTTGTCTTGGCCTCTGCAAGAAGAGTGGATCTCCAGAACTAACCACCAGATTCTGAAGATTTTATCTTGAGCCCTTAACTGGGTTCAGTCATGTATGCTATTCAGATGATCTACACAATATCTTACTCTTTCAAGGTTATGTCCTTAGAACAGCTTCTATTATAAGAACAATGGGCAGAATGGACATTCCAAGGACAAGGGAGGGAGTGTGGAATCTCCAGAACTTCCTGGGTCCAGCTGTGGGCCAAATGGTGGTCACATCGTCCGAATGATTGTCTCCATCAAATGGAAAGGGGGATTGGAACTGGTTCATGAAGGTTCAGAAAATCTGGCTTTGTCTCTTGCTTTCCCTGTAATCTAGGCAATTATTAAACCTCTCTATATCTGCCTTAGCTGCCCCATCTGAAATGGTTATTCAGAAAGTGTTTGACAGCAGTTAGGTTCTCAATGAAGTCTCTTTCTTCCGTGCAGCAGGCTTAGTTTGTCTCAAATTATATGCTTCTAAGGGGCTTCCCCAGTGGTTCAGGGGTAAAGAATCTGCCTGCCAACCCAGGAGACGCAGGTTTCACCCCTGAGTCAGGAAGATCCCCTGGTTGAGGGCAAGGCAACCCAATCCCATATTCTTGCCTGGGAAATCCCAAGGACAGAGGAGCCCAGTGGACTACAGTCCATGGGGTTACAAAGAGTTGTACACAACTGAAATGACTGAGTACATATATGCTTCTTTAAACTCAGCCACTGCTTCAGTAAGGTTTGAATGCCCTGGAGTTCTTCACAGTGTATTTTGAATGTACTGATCATTCAACACCACATTATCAATTTAAACTGAACTTAATACTAACCTTAAGAATGTATGTATGAAACCAGAGTAATTACTTCAATAGCAGAGATTTTGCACATCTTAACACGGCAAGGAGAAGAAAGTTTCAGGCTGGGGAAACCTAGTTTTTTAACTTTTCAAGTCCTACCAAAAGAACTCCAGACTGTAAAGCCAGTGCAACTTGAAGTCATGATGACAGGCACAGACCTTGGGCTTTACGGTCCCTGCCTTTATGATCCTTCTCCTGCCGTTCCCAGAAGGGGTAGGTCTCTTTGGCATTACTCAGAGTAATGCTTTGACTTCTACTTCCTGCACTTGGGGAGCACAGGGGACCCACAGACGACAAGGGAAGCAGCAGGAGGAAGCTAAACTGGTCTGAGAAGCAGCTGTGAGGCTACGGCATGGAGAGCTGGCTTGGATTCTGTTCAGTGGGCTGGAAGAGGCTGGAGGTGAAAGGCAGACTCCCGGAGACCTGGAATGACCAAGAAGCCAGCATCCAGACTACAGGAGCATCTCTCCAGGGAAAATGAGAGGCTGCAGAGAGAGGCAGGGAGATGGCAACATCACAGAGTTCACCAAGGAGCAAGAAGAAAGTCGGTTCCCAACTCTGCCTGTTCACGAGGGACCTGCCACTCTTCACAGCCCTGACCGGTTCCTGGAAAAGTCAGAAACCGACCTGCAGGCTTGTGGCATGGAGGGTAGAGGACACTGGCATGTGGAAGAGCAGAGAAGAGACCAGTGACACCCTTCTCAGGGCTGGAGCCCAGGCTCGGATGACTAGAACCGGCAAAGGAACAACCACGTGTGGAATCAAGTTCCTGGCTGTCAACATCTCGGAAGAATCATTCTAACTGTGACATGTGACTGTGTTTATGATGTAAGGTGACCATTGAACATTTTCCACCAATGAGGAAGCAGACAGATGAGGGATGGGTGCTACATGCATCTTCATCCTCTGATGGGAGAAGATTTCACCACTGAATAAATATAGCAATTAAGGTGCACTTGGATTGTATCTCTGATCCTAATTGCTCAATATGCCACTTACCTCCCGTGCCAGGGCTCCATGTGCCTGAGAGCAGCCATGGTTTCATCGTCTGTCCTTACACCATGCCCACATAGTCCCACGGAATGGGCCACACACTCAGATAATAAGCAGTGGAAGAGGGGAACGAAATAAACTCTTCCAGGTTGTAAGGGCACACCATTCATCTCATGCAGCTTCGTATTATCTGCCTCCGAGGGCTGCACGCAAAATCAAAGGCTGTAGAATTGGAATGATTTACTGCGTCCCTCTTCCCCATTTCAGTAAAAGACATTTTATGTTGGAACAACTCAAAAGGGAAAAATCAAGGACCCACAATTTAATGACACAGCTTTAAGTGTCCTGATGTAAATAATGCCAGGCTCAGTCACTCTGCAGTCTGTGGCCTGAGGGAAGAAATGTTGTTTTCAGAGAAAGGAAGTGGAGTGGAGGGTACAGGAGATCCTTTTAATGTCCAGAGAAACTGGTTCCACCAGGGATATAGGGAATATGCAGGGACAGAGCTACTTGGTGCCCTGGTGAGGGACCCCCCCCCTTAAATCGCCCCCTCTTGTGTTTTTGTGTGACACTTTTTGGGAATGTTGTCAGCGGCTTATCATTTGGGGTCTCCTTAATCACTGAAATCCAATTTCCTACAAAGACTCTACTCTCTTTCCTATAAAATCCTCTTGCTTTCTACCCAAGCTGCTCTTAAAATTCTATGGGAATGTTGACTTGCATTAGGTGTATAAAATCCCAAGAAAAACTTATGCTTCTGCTTGAAATGCTTATGTAATCAGATATAAAAGCCAATGCATGATTCTAAGAGAAAATCAGGTCAGGGTTCCTGGCATAGACTTGTGGTTATGGGACTAGTTTCCCATCCCCACTTCCACTTCCCACACCCTGCATGGTACTCACACACCCACAAAGGTGCACAAATACGCATGCACATGCATGTACACACATGTTCGAACGTAGGCTGAAAGCACTAGGATTGCACAATACATGTTAGGTAATTCACACTAATCTTTCATTTCTGGATTGCATGGGGTTGATCACAATATTTTACGTAACACCTTGAGAAATTGACAAGTGTGTATATTTTTCTTAACAATCATAATTGCAAGCCCATATTAAGACATACCCATTTAAAAGGATTTGCTTCTAGCTTCTGTGTAATTTTACGAGTTCGTTTGTTTGTTTGTTGCAAAGCAGAAATAGAGACATGGACACAGAGAAGGAACATAAGGACACCAAATGGGGAAAGGCATGGGAGGCTGGATTGAGGGGTTGGGATTGATGTATATACACTGCTACGTGGATGTATCCAGACAGAATCTACTGTATAGCACAGGGAACTCTACTAACGCTCGGTGGTGACAAAGAGGGGATACATGTGTACAAAGAGCTGATTCATTTTTCTACACAGCAGAAACTAATACAACATTGTAAAGCAACTAAACTCCATTAAAAATGATATATATACATATATATATATACCATCTCTTTTAGAATAAACAACTGAAGGCATAATTACAAAGATACTATTAACCATGTTTCTGAGAATAATAGGCCCGCTGTTTTTGTTGATTGGGGGGTCAGATGAGTAGTCCCTTGCTAATTTAAACCAGTCCTTCATGACCAGTACCAGAGTTTGGAGGAAACTGTCACAAGAATGGGTTTTTAAAAATTAATTTGACTGTAAATCTGCAGACTCCTTACAGCCAAGAGGGTATACAGCACAATCTTCCCATCTGGGGAGGGGGAAAAAAAAAAAAAAAAACAAGGCTCAGACACTGAGGTTTCTTAGTTCAACTGGACTGATTCTAGGCCTCTGGCCCTCTTCTCCATGACTGATGAGTCAGTAATATTTATAAAACCAGATTAGACACACATTTAGACGGATTCATACACATTGCTGTGCTCTGCATAACTGTTAATTGTTTTATGAGCATTTTTGATGTACATACGTTTTAATCCAAGAATCTGGGGAGTAAATTGTGAAAACAATTGTTTTCTACACATGTGAACAGAGATTTCCTGTGTAATCTGCTACCAAGATGGCAACCTGGGGTTTATAAAGCTTGTATCTTTTTTTTCAACTTACTCAACCAAATATGCATAGTGAAATGTCAAGCAGACGTTAAAACAGAAACACCTCTTCTCTGAAATTTTTCAAATATTCTATCTGCAAAGCGGAAGAGGTTTCATTGTTATGGAGCCAAATGTCTTAGTTATAAATACAGAACTAAAAGAATTTTAACTGTACAGTGGCTGTAAATGAATGATGCTTAAAAACCAGTTGGCTGTTTGCATTGAAGGTAAATAGAAAAATGTCGGTGATTGCTTTGTGAAAATTACGAAGAAATGCAAGATAAAATTATCTAAGAGCACTAAAACAAAAAATAAATATCAATATAACAAGTATAGACACATGAATAGAGATAACTGTTTCATAGCTGTTTGATCAATTATGCACTGGCTTAGAGTGACTTGTGTAAACTATTAATGGCTAAGGGTTTAAAAGGATATTGTATTAACTCTGGTTTCCTATAGATGATGTAAAGCTTCCCAACCTTTTTGGTACCAGGGACCATTTCTGTGGAAGACAATTTTTCCACAGACCAGGGTGATTGGGGGGATGGTTTGGGGATGGTTCAAGCATATTACATTTACTGTGCACTTTATTTCTAATCTGGGCTTCCAAGGTGGCTCGGGGGTAAAAAATCTGCCTGCCAATGCAGAAGACGTGGGTTTGATCCCTGGGATTGGAAGATTCCCTGGCAGAGGAAAGGACTACCCACTCCAGTATTCTCGCCTGGGCAATCCCAAGGACAGAGGAACCTGGTGGACTACAGTTCATGGGGCCATAAAGAGTAGGACATGACTGAGCATGTACGCATTTATTTCTAATCTAACGCTACCCTCGATCTGACAAGGAGGTACCAGTCTGCATCCCGGAGGTTGAGAACATCTACTGTAAAGAACCACAAATGTTGTGAGTTAAAACAATACGAATTTACTCTTTTACAGTCTTTGGGGCCAAAAGTCTGATATCAGCTTACGGAATGAAGGCAGGGTTTTGAGAAGACTTGTTCTATCTAGAGGTTCCAGAGGAGAATCTGTTCCTTGCTTCTTCTGTTTCTAAAGGTTGACCACACTCCCTGACTGCTGGCTGCATCACTGCAATTTGTTTCCATAGTTATATTGCCTTCTTCACCACTGTAGTCAAGTCTCCCTCTGGTTCTCTATTTTAAGAACACTTGGGATTGCATTTAGGCACTGAAATAAATTCAGCAGAATCATCCTATCTCCAAATACTTAAATGCATTTGCAAAGTTCTTTTTTGGTGTGTAAGGTAACATTTACAGTTCCCTGCAGTTAGCATGTGAGTACCTTGGGGGTTATTATTTATCTCACCACAGAAATTTTGGAATTATTTCTAATGTACAGTTTGGACAATGCAGTTGTTATTGTTGTGTAGTCACTACGTTGTGTCCAAACTCTTTGCGGCTCCAAGGGCTGTAGCCCACGAGACTCCTCTGCCCATGAGGTTTCCCAGGCAAGAGTAGTGGAGTGGGTTGCCATTTCCTTCTCTAGTGGATGGTCCTGACCCAGGGATTGATCTCCTGTATTGGCAGGCAGATTCTTTACCACTGAGCCACCAGGGAAGCCCTGAAAATGCAATTAGAATTCCCTAAAAATCTCTGAGATAGTAGAAAGTTGAACCTTCTATGTTTCCATCCATCCTCAATAGCACCTGTAATGCCAGAACAGGCTGCCTTAGGTGTATGTCAATAATTTATTGAAACTGTGCCATCACCAGAAACAACTTTTATCCAGAAAAAGAGTAGATTATTTGTCTGTGAATCTTTTCCTAGACAAGCCCTTGTGGGGAACTTTTAAACTACATTAAGAGAATGCTAACATTGATCTTTGAAACTATTCATTAGTGAACTCATTATTGGCAAGTACTCAGCCCCTGTTTGAAACAATAAGTCCTAAATTCTGGGCCAAAGTACCCAAATGATAACAAGGATTGAAAACTGAACTAGATTTTTGGATAACTAGATCAATGGCAGAAGGCCATGATTATTCTGTTTTGTTTTGTTTAATTAAAGCACCAACTGATTATAAGCTTTGACTGTGTGGATGGGTAAGAGATAAAAGATGTTTATTTCATACACTAGCTTACTTTAAAGTGAAGTGAGTATTTAAATAGTTGGAAAATTATGTATCAAGTTAAGATTATGATAACTAGACATGATAATTCCAAGAGAAAAAATAATTTTAATAGTACTTATTTTGCATCAATTTGCTAAATCTCTTCACTCTCTCAGCTCAGTTCAGTTCAGTCTCTCAGTCATATCTGACTCTTTGTGATCCCATGGACAACAGCACGCCAGGCCTCCCTGTCCATCACAAACTCCTAGAGTTTACTCAAACTCATGTCCATTGATTCGGTGATGCCATCCAGCCATCTCATCCTCTGTTGTCCCCTAATCCTGCCTTCAATCTTTCCCAGAATCAGGGTCTTTTCCAATGAGTCAGTTCTTCACATCAAGTGGCCAAAGTATTGGAGTTTCAGCTTCAGCATCAGTCCTTCCAATGAACACTCAGGACAAATCTCTTTTAGGATGGACTTGTTGAATCTCCTTGCAGTGCAAGGGACTCTCAAGAGTCTTCTCCAACACCACAGTTCAAAAGCATCAATTCTTTGATGCTTAGCTTCCTTTTTAGTCCAACTCTCACATCCATACATGACCACTGGAAAAACCATAGCTTTGACTAGGCGGACCTTTGTTGGCAAAGTAATGTCTCTGCTTTTTAATATGCTATCTAGTTTGGTCATAACTTTCCTTCCAAGGACTAAACATCTTTTAATTTCATGGCTGCAGTCACCATCTGCAGTGATTTTGGAGCCCAAAAAAATGAAGTCAGCCACTCTTTCCACTGTTTCCCCATCTATTTTCCATGAAGTGATGAGACCAGGTGCCATGATCTTAGTTTTCTGAATGTTGAGCTCTAAGCCAACTTTTTCACTCTCCTCTTTCACTTTCATCAAGAGGCTCTTTAGTTCTTCTTCACTTTCTGCCATAAGGGTGGTGTTATCTGCATATCAGAGGTTATTGATATTTCTCCCAGCAATCTTGATTCCAGCTTGTGCTTCATCTAGCCCAGCGTTTCTCATGATGTACTCTGAATATAATTAAATAAGCAGGTGACAATATACAGACTTGATGTACTCCTTTTCCTATTTGGAATCAGACTGTTGTTCCAAGTCCAATTCTAACTGTTGCTGCCTGACCTGCATACAGATTTCTCAGGAGGCAGGTCAGGTGGTCTGCTATTCGCATCTCTTTCAGAATTTTCCACAGTTTATTGTGATCCACACAGTCAAAGGCTTTGGCAAGTAGCTAAAGCAGAAATAGATGTTTTTCTGGAACTCTCTCGCTTTTTCAATGATTCAGTGGATGTTGGCAATTTGATCTCTGGTTCCTCTGCCTTTTCTAAAACCAGCTTTAACATCTGGAAATTCACTCTTCACATATTGCTGAGGTCTGGATTGGACAAGTTTAAGCATTACTTTACCAGTGTGTGAGATGAGTGCAATTGTGTAGTACTTTGAGCATTTTTTGGCATTGCACTTCTTTGGGATTGGAATGAAAACTGACCTTTTCCAGTCCTGTGGCCACTGCTGCATTTTCCAAATTTGCTGGCATATTGAGTGCCACACTTTCACAGCATCATCTTTTAGGATTTGAAATAGCTCAACTGGAATTCCATCACTTCCACTAGCTTTGTTTGTAGTGATGCTTCCTAAGGCCCACTTGACTTCACATTCCAGGATGTTTGGCTCTAGGTGAGCAGTCACACCATCATGATTATCTGGGTCGTCAAGATTTTTTTGGACAGTTCTTCTGTGTATTCTTGCCACCTCTTCTTAATATCTTCTGCTTCTGTTAGGTCCATACCGTTTCTATCCTTTATTGAGCCCATTTCTTTGCATGAAATGTCCCCTTGGTATCTCCAATTTTCTTAAAGAGATCTCCAGTCTTTCCCATTCTGTTGTTTTCCTCTATTTCTTTATACTGATCACTGAGGAAAGCTTTTTTATCTCTCCTTGCTATTCTTTGGATTTCTGCATTCAAATGGGTATGTCTTTCCTTTTCTCCTTTGCTTTCTGCTTCTCTTCTTTTCACAGCTATTTGTAAGGCCTCCTCAGACAGCCATTTTGCTTTTTTATATTTCCTTTTCTTGGGGATGGTCTTGATCCCTGTCTCCTGTACAATGTCACGAACCTCTGTCCATAGTTTATCAGGCACTCTGTCTATCAAATCTAGTCCCTTAAATCTATTTCTCACTTCCACTGTATAATCGTTAGGGATTTGATTTAGGTCATACCTGAACGGTCTAGTGGTTTTCCCTACTTTCTTCAATTTCAGTCTGAATCTGGCAATAAGGAGTTCATGATCTGAGCCACAGTCTCTCACATGTTCACAAATTTTGCAAGACACATTGAACTTTTCACATTAGAAAGAAGCTGCAGATTCTGTATAACATTATTTTTGAAGGTATCTATGCACGGTCCTGTTACAACCCCTGCAAAATAACTACATTATTGGAACTGGGAGGCTGATCTACCAAATACTCGTGGTTGGTTTTTGAAGGGGGGAAGAGAAAAAAGAGCCAGAAAGAGGAGGGAAGGAAGAGAGGGAGGAGGGAGGGAAGAGAGGGAGAGAGAAAAGAGAGGGAGAAAGAGACGCTGCTTATCGTGTAATTAACTAAATTGGAATCTTCCAAGAACACAGTCACCTGACTTTCAAGAAATGATGGCATCTTTAATGACTTTAGGCAGCCAAATCCCCAAAGAAGACAGCCTTTTACTATGAGAATGGTAGACAAGTCTCTCTGCTAATTAAATAGAGGCATGTTTCTCATATTATCCATATGCCAAGTTAATTTTGAAGGTGAATCCAATTAAAACATTGAGGTGAATCATTTCTGTGCATTTACAATATGAAAGCTAGCTCTAATAACTGTGATAAAACAGAAATATATAATCAAAGGTAAAGATGATGACTCGGATCACTCACAAGTTAAAGAAAAAAAGATAACACGTTTCTTCACAACTAGAGCTTTCCCCAAGCACACTAACTTTATCAAATTTTGTAGGCACAACATTAATTTGGAGACAAACTTTAATGAGTCATTTTTTGGCCTACATCTCTATTATTAAATGTTTAGTTTTAATTAATTGCAAATGGGAAGTTCCAAGTTACAACAGAATAACGTGAAATTTATATCACAGCAAAGGTACCACTATGGTCTCAGTGCTTAAAACAACCATTATCAAAAAAAGATTCATGTATAAAAGTTGTGCTTCAAAAGAATGAAATATGGAGTAATCTTGAAAATATATAGACCAGCTTAGCAAAATATGAAATAATCTTAAGATAAAATGTACATGCAAAAAGTAATTATGAACTCCTACCATGTTATAAGTAGATTTATACCCTACTTACTGTTTTCCTTCAGTGAATCACCACAAACAACTAAATTCTACACTTAATTAAAGCTGAATTTATTGTGCCTTATTTTAGAAATGGAAAATGGGGCATTTTTTCTAGAAATCAAAAACTTCATAATAAAGATAAGCTGAATTATATGTGTTTTTCCTTTTATTTCTCCTACTTACATTGATGAATGTTGCAAACATATGTCAACATATATTCTGATCTAATTTCCTTCCCTAAGACCCTAATATAACCTTCCTTTTATCCTACAGAAATTAGGGTCCCCATGGTTCTTGAGTGATTAAATTAATTGTTGGTAAAGTACTCAGACAATAAAAAGCCTATAAGTGCTAACTATTAATTAGTATTTCTATTATAAGTATGACCTTGAAAGATGAAAATTGTAGCTCACACAATTAAATGTTGGCTATACTTAGCAGCTATAAATATGTGAAGAATCATTTTAGATTGAACAAAGAGAAAATATTTTCTAAATTCATTCCATCTTCAGCTTGAGAGGAAGCAAACTGTCCTACATGTACAATATGCTTCTGGTATCCTACATGTATATACACATACATATAATTTTAGTCATGATCATTAATATTCTGGTTGTCTAAGGAGTGGGGTTAAATAGACGTGCTATAGTTAGCCCAACTCGTGGTAAAAGTGGGTAGGAAAAGGGTATAAATTGTAACAGATATTAATACAAACTCACCTCTACAAAAATACTATTTCATAATTTTCTGTAATGGAGCTTAAGTTCTGTTTGGACCTTTGTAGTGTGAAGGAGACATAATTTTAGAGGATTTAGATTCTTCTCATCCTCCCAAAATTCTGGAAGACCTAACAAATAACTAAGAAGCAGCATGCTGGGTGTTGTAGGTATATTTTTGTTTCTCATCCTTCAGTCTTGGCACTGTTTGTTATTATCTGATTTATGAAGGCCTCTTCTGAGCATGCGTCTTCCTACTGAAAGTATCTTATTCTTGACAAGAGGACACAGGGCTTTGCTGCTCTAGAAATCAAAAAACCTCTTTTAGTCAACCATTCTTTGTAACAATCCCAAGAGATTGTGTTTCGAGAAAATTGAGAAAAATACTATAAAACACAAAAATAGTGCAAAAATTCTATGTACCAATGATCTCAAATTTATATTTGTTCACATTTTGCTGTATTATCTTTTTAAAGTTTTTTTTATATAAAATATTATAAATGAAGTTCACTTCATTTAGTCACCAGCCACTAGTTTCATTTGCTTTTCACTTTGCAGATTCAAAACCAGGCCAAACCTATATGCTCACACACACAAATATAAAGTAACAAACATTTATCATTCTTTTTGTTTGCGCATGGTATAAATGCTATCCTACTATTTGAAACATTCTACAGTCGACCTGTTTTTACTTAGTATACTACTGTTATATACACTGGATTACCCTGCTTTTTCCAGTAGTCATGTATAGATGTGAGAATTGGACTATAAAGAAAGCTGAGCACTGAAGAGTTGATGCTTTTGAACTGTGGTATTGGAGAAGACTCTTGAGAGTCCCTTGTAAAGTGTAAGATTTAAAGAAAAGCTTGATATATTTGAGTTAAACCAAATAGAACTTCTATATGTGGAACTGATTATAAAACTGTTTGTGGAAACAATTAAAAAAAACGACCATTAACATGGAAAATGATGCAGATATCTAAATGCTCCTCTCTTAATATGAAGGAAGACTGAATGGGTAGTTAACAGAAATGAATGTATAAATAGAATCCTAAAGGAAATCAGTTCTGAATATTCATTGGAAGGACTGATGCTGAAGCTGAAACTCTAATCCTTTGGCTACCTGATGCAATGAACTGACTCGTCGGAAAAGACCCTGATGCTGGGAAAGATTGAAGGCAGGAGGAGAAAGAGACTACAGAGGATGAGATGGTTGGATGGCATCACCAACTCGATGGACATGAGTTTGACTAAGCTTTGGGAGTTGGTGATGGACAGGGAGGCCTGGCGTGCAGCAGTCCATGGGATCGCAGAGTCGGACATGACTGAGCAGCAAAACTGAACTGACCCTGGATTACATTTGACACTTGAATAGTATGGATTTGAATTGTGTGGGTCCACTTATATGTAGGCTTTCTTCAGTAGAATATACCACAGTAGTACACCATCTGTGTTGGTTGAACCCACAGATGCCAAATCATGGATACAGAGGGCAGATATAAAGTATATGAGGATTTTGAACTACATGGAGTGTGTGTGTACGTGCATGCATGCTTAGTCATGTCTAACTCTTTGCAACCCCATGGACTGCAGCCCACCAGCCTTATGGGATTCTCCTTACAGGAATACAGAAGTGGGTTGCCAGGGGATCTTCCTGATCCAAGGATTGAACCTTTGTCTCTTGCATCTCCAGCATTGGCAGGTGGAGTCTTCACCACTGAGCCCCCTGGAAAGCCCTACATGTGGGGTGGACACTTCAAACAGCCTGTTGAGTTCTTAAAATGTCAACTGTATGTTTACATTCATTTCTGTTAACTACCCATTCAGTCTTCCTTCATATTAAGAGAGGAGCATTTAGATATCTGCATCATTTTCCATGTTAATGGTCATTTTTTTTATTGTTTCCACAAGCAATTTTATAATCAGTTCCACATACAGAAGTTCTATTTGGTTTAACTCAAATATATCAAGTTTTCTCTTTAAGCTTACACTTTACATTTTGCATTTAGGAAGTCTTTTTCAGCCTTAATGTAAAAAACAAAGAAAGATATTTTCTTTTGTTTTATTTGTGATTTTTTTAAAATGTTAGCTATAATTACGGTTTGGATTTTTTTGTAGGTTATGTGGTAATGTAGTCTACTTTTTTCTATGTACAGAGCAAATTATTCCAATGCTAGTTGTTTAATAGCTGATCTCTTCCCACTGTTTTGTAAAACTCCCTCTGGCATATGTGAGGTTCACATATATCCATGGATTTATTTCTTGTTTATATTTTATTAATACATCTGTCTATATCTTTTTGAAATCCACTGTATTTCAGCCATTAGAGTTTCACACTTAACCTTGACATTTGAAATAAAAACCTACAAGCCCCCTAAATACCCATATTCTTTGCAATTTACAATTAATTTTCAAATTTACAAGTCCTAAAGTATAACCTACTGTGATTTGGCTAAAAATTGCATTTAACTTATAAACTCATCTCTAAAAAAATTTATATCTTTAAAACGGTGCATCTTCTTAGCTTGTTCAAAGACTTCATATTTTTTCAGCATAAATCACACGCACATATGATTTACACACATTTTAAGCAATTACCTAGTTTTTGTGGCTCTTAGAAAGAGTCTTGAAAAGAAAACCATTACTGCATTTTTTCTGGGGTAAAAATAGTCATGATTCTTGCTTGCTATCCTGTTTTCATATATTATTTGTTGCTTATCATTTTTAGTATTTTGTAGATTTTCTTGGTTTTTAGGATTTTCTTGATCTCATGTCACTTATAATTTTATTTAAATATTTTGCTTCATGTGGCCTAACTTTTTATTGTCTAATACCTCAGATGTGTGCGGGGCTAAGTGGCCTCAGTCGTGTCTGACTCTTGGTGACCCAGTGGACCATAGCCCACCAGGCTCCTCTGTCCATGGGATTCTCCATGCAAGAAGGAAGCTGTGGTACATATACACCATGGAATATTACTCAGCCATTAAAAAGAATTCATTTGAATCAGTTCTAATGATATGGATGAAACTGGAGCCCATTACACAGAGTGAAGTAAGCCAGAAAGATAAAGACCAATACAATATACTAACGCATAGATATGGAATTTAGAAAGATGGTAATGATAACCCTATATGCAAAACAGAAAAAGAGACACAGATGTACAGAACAGAATTTTGGACTCTGTGGGAGAAGGCGAGGGTGGGATGTTTCGAGAGAACAGCATCGAAACATGTATATTATCTAGGGTGAAACAGATCACCAGCCCAGGTTGGATGCATGAGACAAGTGCTCGGGCCTGGTGCACTGGGAAGACCCAGAGGGATCGGGTGGAGAGGGAGGTGGGAGGGGGGATCGGAACGAGGAACACATGTAAATCTATGGCTGATTCATGTCAATGTATGGCAAAAACCACTACAATATTGTAAAGTAATTAGCCTCCAACTAATAAAAATAAATGAAAAAAAAAAAAAGAATACTGGAGTGAGTTGTCATATCCTTCTCCAGGAGATCTTCCCAACCCAGGGAGCGAACATCTGTCTCTTAGGTCTCCTGCATTGGCAGGTGGGTTCTTTCCCACTAGTGCTACCTGTATCACTACAGGTAGTGAAGCCCTGGGAAGCCCCAGTATCTCAAATATTAATTTTAAATAATAGCTTTATGTTTAATAACATAAAATTAGCAGTACAATTAAATGTATGTACAGTATCATTACAAAACATATAGTATTAAACACAATTTTCTGTTTCCAACATTAACGGAAATGTTTATAGTTTTCTGTACAGTTGCTTAAAACTGTTTTATGAAAATGAATTAATTCATGCATGCACATGTTTACCATAGAATGCCGGTATCTTGAGAATATAATACCAATATGCTTTTGAAAACTATTAGAATTATTTACATTTATCCTTCTTATTGTATGTATACATGTGGCTGTAACAGAACTTCCCAGGAGACACAGTAGTAAAGAATCCACCTGCCAATGCAGGAGACACAAGAGACATAGGTTTGATCCCTGGGTCAAGAAGATCCCCTGGAGTTGAAAATGGCAACGCACTACAGTATTCTTGCATGAAAAGCCCCACGGACAGAGGAGCCTAACTGGCAACAGTACCTGGGGTCGCAAAGAGTTGGACATGAATGAGCGCATGTGCATGTGTGCACACACACACACGGCTGTAATACACAGTTTTTATTATACACCTACGTAATGAGCTACTTAATCAAACATCCTGAGTGTTTTTGCATTTTTACATTTATTTTATAGATACCTAAAATTAAATGGAGGTGATTCAAGATGGTAGCATCAGTTCAGTTCAGTCACTCAGTGGTGTCCAACTTGTTGCAACCCCATGGACTGAAGCTCACCAGGCTTCCCTGTCCATCACCAACTCCCAAAGTCTGCTCAAACTCATGTCCGTCGAGTCAGTGATGCCATCCAACCATCTCATCCCCTATCTTCTTCTCCTCCTGCCTTCAATCTTTCCAAGCATCAAGGTCTTTTCCAATGAGTCAGTATTTCCATCAGGTGACCAAAGTATTGGAGTTTCAGCTTCAGCATCAGTCCTTCCAGTGAATATTCAGGACTGATTTTCTTTCAGATTGACTGGTTGGATCTCCTTGCAGTCCAAGGGACTCTCAAGAGTCTTCTCCAACACCACAGTTCAAAAGCATCAATTCTTCAGTGCTCAGCCTTTTTTATGGTCTAACTCTCACATCCATACATAACTACTGGAAAAAACCATAGCCTTGACTATATGAACATTTGTTGGCAAAGTAATGTCTCTGCTTTTTAACATGTTGTCTAGGTTGGTCATAACTTTTCTTACAAGGAGCAAGCATCTTTTAATTTCATGACTGCAGTCACCATTGACAGTGATTTTGGAGCCCAAAAAAATAGTCAGCCACTGTTTCCACTGTTTCCCCATCTATTGGCCATGAAAGGATAGGACCAGATACCATGATCTTAGTTTTCTGAATGTTCATCTTTAAGCCAACTTTTTAACTGTCCTCTTTCACCGTCCTCTTTCACCTTCATCAAGAGGCTCTTTAGTTCTTCTTCACTTTCTGCCATAAAGTTGGTGTCATCTGCATATCTGAAGTTATGTTATTTCTCCCCGCAATCTTGATTCCAGCTTGTGCTTCATCCAGTCCAAGTTGTTCATCCAGTGTTTCTCATGATGTACTCTGCATATGAGTTAAATAAGCAGGGTGACAGTATACAGCCTTGATGTACTCCTTTCCCAATTTGGAACCAGTCTGTGGTTCCATGTCCAGTTCTAACTCTTGCTTCTTGACCTGCATGCAGGTTTCTCAGGAGGCAGGTAAGGTAGTCTGGTATTCCAATCTCTTTAAGAATTTTCCACAGTTTGTTGTGATCCACACAGTCAAAGGCTTCAGTGTAGTCAATGAAGCAGAAGCCGATGTTTCTCTGGAATCCTCTTGCTTTTTCTATGATCCAATGGATGTTGGCAATTTGATCTCTGGTTCCTCTGGCTTTTCTAAATCCAACTTGAACACCTGGAAGTCCTTGCCTCACATACTGTTAAAGAAAACTGTTAGAGCTAGTAAACAAAGTCAGGAAAATTGCAAGGTACGAAATTAATATCTAAAAAGCCTGTTGTGTTTTTATACACTAAAAATAAATTATCAAACAAAGAAATTAAGAAATCAATTCCATTTAAAATTGCATCAGTAAGAATAAAATACCTAGGAATAAATTTAACCAAGGAGGTTAAAGACCTGTGCTCTGAGAGCCACAACACTGATGGAAAAAAATTAAGATGATTCAAGTAAATGCAAAAATTCTGTCTTCATGGATTGGAAAAAAAAACTAATATTGTTAAAATATCCATCTTACCCAAAGCAATCCAGCAGTTCAGTGCAATCCCTATCAAAATTCCAGTGACATTTTTTCCAAAATAGAAGAAACAATCCTAACATTTGTACAGAGCACAAAAGATCTCAAAGAGCCAAAGCACATCTTGAGAAAGAAAAATAAGCTGGAGGCATCACTATTCCTTATTTCAAATTGTGACACAAATCTATAGTAATCAAAACAACATGGTATTGGCATAAAAACAGACACACAGATTAATGGAGCAGAATAGAACACTGAAAATAGAGCCCTGCATATATGATCAATTAATATATGACAAAGGAGGCAAGAATACATAATGGGAAAAGGACAGTTTCTTCAAAAATGATTTTGGGAAAACTGGACAGCCGCATGCAAAAGAATAAAACCAGACCACTCTCTTATACCATATAGAAAAATTAGTTCAAAATAGATTAAAGACTTGAACGTAAGATCCAAAAATATAAACCTTGAAAAAATATAGGCAGAAAACTCCTTGACATTGTTTTTGATGGTATTTCCTGGATCTAACTCTGAAACCAGTGGCAACAAAAGAAAAGATTAAACAAATGGGACTACATCAAACTAAAAAGTTGCTGCACAGAATAGAAATCATCAACAGAATGAAAAAGCAACCCACAGAATGGAAGAAGTTATTTGCAAATTATATATCCAAAAAGGAGGTAGTATCCAAAATATACAAAGAACTCAAACAACTCAATAACAAATCAAACAATCTGATTTGAAAAATGGAAAGAGGATCTGAAAAGACATTTTTCCAAAGAAGATATGCAGATAACCAAGAGGCAGATGAAAAGATGCTCGACACCAGAGAAGCCCAAATCAAAATCACAATGAGGTATCAACTCACACTTGTCAGAATGGTTATTTTCAAAAGGAAAAGAAATAACAAGTGTTGATGGGGATGTGGAGCAAAGGGAACCTTCATGCATTATTGGTGGGAATGTAAATTGGTGAAGTCACTATGGAAGACAGCTTGGAGGTGACGCAAAACATTAAAAATAGAACTACCATATAACCCAGTAATTACACTTCTGAGTATTTATCTGAAGAAAACAAATACACTAATTCAAAAAGATATATGTACCTCTACAAAAGCCAAGACATGAAAACAACCTAAGAACCCATTAACGGATGATTGGATAAAGATGTGGTATGTATATTTAAACACTGGAATACTACTCAGCCAATAATAAAAAAAAATGAAATCTTGCCACTTGCAACAACACAGATGGACTTTCAGGTATCATGCCGAGTGAAGTAAGTCAGGCAGAGGAAGATAAGTACCATACGTCTGACTTATGTGTGGATCTAAAACGAAAAAACAAACAGAACTCATAGAAATAGATAGTAGATTGGTGGATGCCAAAAGGAGCATCAATTCAGGGTGGGCAAAATTGAATGAAAGGGTTCAAGAGGTACAAACATCCAGTTATATAACATCATAGGGAGGTAATATATAGCATGGTGACTATAGCAGATAATACCGTATTGCGAATTTGTAAGTCGCTAAGAAAGTCAACCTCAAAAAATTCTCACAAAGAAAATAATGTGTAACTTTGTGTGGTGACAAGTTTGTCACCACAAGCAGAAGCACTGTGGTGATCTTTTCCAATATATACAAATGTCAGATCATCATGGTGCACATTTGAAACTAATATAATGTTGCATGTCAACTGCACTTCCATAAAAACATAGAAAAAGCATTAAATTAAGTTCAATGTTAATATTACTCAAAATGCATGTCAATGTCTATTTAGCACATTTCAGTGATTTAGTTCAATTGTACATATTCCCGAAAGTGTGGTGCCTTAGGCTTTGTTCCAGATCATGTAAGATTTAACACACAAACAAATATACTGCCTGTCTAAAATTTGTGCTAAAATGACATAGTTTTCAAATGGCCTAGTTATAGAACTACACTGATAATAAAGAGATAAAGAGAGCTTTTTGAGTCTTAAAAACTTATGTCATCAAGCTTCTCAATTTTATGCTTCAATAATGGAAATGTGATACCTTTTGAATTCTGATTTCTCTTTCCTCAAGTATATAAGCAATAAATATGCTCACAAAGAGTTGCATTTTTAAAGCAAAGTGTGTGTAAGTATGTTTTTAAAATTTCATTTTTAAAACAACGTATGTGACATTCATAAAAGTGACATACATTTCAATGCTGAACACTGAATAGCTAGATGTATTTTGGGCTATAAAACATCAGTGTCTTAAATACTCTAAATTGCCTTGAGATGTGTCAATGGTCTTGAGAATATCATCTACCATGCTAAACCAATTGATGTCTAGGGACTAAAGCTCTGCTTCAAATTATTCTTTGAATATAAATAAGATGATATTGGTCAAAATAAGATTTCTATGCACATGAATTTATAACTGACTTCTAAGATTTTTAATAGTGACAATAACATGGAAATATATAGCATGCTAGAAAGGGTTTTCTGCTCCTATGTGTAAGGCAATGGTAAAATGTTTTACCAAGACAAGTTTAATATTATCTGAAATGATAATATATGGCAAAAATTTTATTATTCAATTAGTATTTAAATAACACAAGTTCAAATGACATTGGTTTGTCCAAATGTGTTTTTTCATCTGTATCTTTTTTTTCCCTTTTATGTCCTCTAGCAAACCCACAACCAGTCACAATATTAATCATCTTAAGACAATTTTCTATAATTTTATACCTGTGTTTATTTGCTCCCACTCTTACTTCCACCAAAAACACTTTTCTCAGTCCCAAAACTTCCCAGACAGCCTCTGCCCAAATGTCATATCATCCTCTGAAAATTCATTACATTTACTAATATTTATTAAGCAACTTTACCAGAAGTACTTACATGTAAACTACTTGAGGTCAAGTTTCAGTGAGTAGGCAATATGTATATTTTATTTTAATTTAGAAAATTATAATATTAAGTAAGTACTCTTTCCCCCAAGATATTCAGGCTTCTTTCGGTTCCATCACTAGGTCCTTTTGTTCTCACTGGGTGGGCTTCCAGGATTTCAACTTACTCTCTGGTGGTCCATCTCCAAGTCACTCATGACATTTCCTGAGAGTCCCAGATCCACATATTTGCCTGGTTGTTGGAGAATTCCACACGAACATCCCAGGAACAACACAAACTTAACAAGCATCAGTCTGAGATCACTATTCATTACCCATATAATTACTATAGTTGATGGTACATGCCACTATGGTTTTGATAACCAAAGTCAAATACTTAGAAGTCATTCTTAAAGTCTTCACTCTCCCAACCTTCCCATTCACCTCCAAAACCTCTGGTTTTCCTTCACATCTAATTATGTCATTGTTGTTGTTGTTCAGTCACTAAGTCATGTCCAAATCTTCATGAACCCATGGACTGCAGCCCACCAGGCTCCTCTGTCCATGGAATTCTCCAGGAAAGAATACTGGGGTGGGTAGCCATTCTCCTCTCCAGGGGATCTTCCCAACCCAGGGATCAAACCTGGGTCCCCGGCATTGCAGGCAGATTCTTTACCATCCGAACCACCAGGGAAGTCCAATAATTATCTCCTATGTATTCTTTTTACTTCAGCATCACTACTGTTACTGCTTGGTTGGGGAACACACTGTGTGTTTCTAAGGTGACTGTTAACTCTTTTCTTCATTTTATTTCCATTTCATTTTATTTTCACTTCATTCTACTCCAATCCATCCTACAGACTACTTTCATTTCAATTCATTTCTAAGATGCCAATCTGTTAAGAGATCTGCATCACATTCTCCAATATTTAACCTCTACTATGCATGATTCACCAAATCTGATTTCTTGTTTTTGCTAAATATTTTCTCAAAAACATATAAAAGCAGTAATTTTCTCAATGTTTTTTTAATATAATTTGACAGAATTTAGAGTATGGGATAAAAATCATGTTCTCTTTCAACGGTATGGAGTCAAGATCATTAATGTTATTGATTAATGACAATTCCTCGTATAGTAAATGTCACAAAGATGAGTTCCTAAAGTTGAAATTATCTCACAAATCCTCAACAACTGTAACTCTGTTACCCTTCTCAAGTTGGGGATAAAGGCACAAAGGGTTCATATCAACCGAACAAATGACTAAAATCTCTAAGGTTTCACACCTGACATCACTACTTAGAGCATTGGTACAGAAAACTTTCCTCCAAGTGTTACCTGTCAAGGGACCTCTTACTAGAAAAATCTCATTAATGACCTCATTAAGTTCTGACTTTGTTCGTTGTGGCTCCAAGAGGAAGTCACCAGTGTAATTTACTTGACAACTATACAGATGTACTTAGACTAGACCTAGAGTAAGAAATGTGGGGTAATTTTTACGAGGCTGTTCATTTGGGGTTCATTTTAATGTATTCTTGCTAAAAATATTTCAAGTCATTTATTTATTGAAGACATTTCTCTTTTAGCAGTATATACAATAGCAGTTACCTTTCCAATCCTGATAAAAACTGAGTATACAGCCACATGACTCTAAGTCATTTCAAACAACAAAGATGCATACCGAGAAGAATGTAAAAGAAATTATTATAACCTTGAAGTAATAAAGAACTGTATATATTTATTCGTCTCCTGTTTGCAAAAGATGATAACTACAAGGAAATAAAAAAGAGGAGAATATACAGTGAAAATCAGAATATCTGCATAGCAGCACTGCCAAGGTCAGCGAGGGATGAAGGACCCGTGGGAGGATCCCTGGCTTGTGGAATCTAATGGACTCTCCGAGAAAAGAGCACTCGAGTAGGTAGCCTCATGTGAAGGACAGAAGCAAAGACTTTCTGTTTGAAACTGGGTGTGTCTGCACAGAATGCCCCAGGCGCTACCCAGAACCCATCTGGATGGTGCAGCGTGTTTAGGGAGGTGGGAAAGAGTGCAGAAACCGCTGGGCCGGCCCGGGGGGCAAGACGCAGAGCAGGAAGGCCCCCCTGTGGTGGTGCGTGGCATTGCAGGTCTCATCTGGGGCCACGGAGGCTCGGCTCCCTTCCTTCCCACATTCAATACACACTTACTGAAACGTGGTTTATGTGCCAAGCCTTAGTCTGTGGGTGACATGAATAGAGCAGACAAATATCTCTTTCTATATGATCTCTCTCCCTCCCCTAAACACACACACACACACACACACAGAGTCATTTACACTGTGTCTTAATGAACAACTTGAAATCTTTCAGCGAGCGTTCCTAATATTATTTGTTGTTGTTGTTTAGTTGCTGTCATGTCCCACTCTTTGGGACCCCATGGGCTATATAGTCCACCAGGCTCTTCTATCCATGGAATTTTCCAGGCACGAATACTGGAGAATGTTGCTATTTCCTTTTTATTATTCTTTAAATATCTGTTTCAATAAGAACTCCTCTCATTCAATACAAAATGGAACAGGAGATCTATGAATATACTGTAAGGGGAAAAATGACATTGAATAGAAAAAAAAATCAAGGCATTTTTTAGGGGGAAAACATACTTTGTTGTGGAGCCAAGAAGAGTGATTAATCAATTCCTCGTGGAGTCAAAAAATATAATAAAAATGACCTCTGTAAGTAGACTTCAAAACAAAAGCTCAAGTAGGAAATTATAAAACTATGTAAGGTGATTTTAAAATAAGCAGACAGAGCTGAGGGGAAAAGAAGTCTAATCGAAATATAAAGCCATCAGAAAACTTTTGGCCACTTTGGAAGCAGTGACAAGGAGAATGGGTATATCAGTTTAAAAAAGATATGGCAGGAGAAACTAAGAAAATGAGAGAAATGCAACAGAATGCACAAAAAAAAACATTCAATATATGCTTAACAGATATCCTTTAAACAAAATAAACAAAACCAAAAAAGGCACAATTCAAAGAAAGTTTTAGGAAAAAAAAAATTAAAGAAGTCAACCCACTCCAGTACTCTTGCCTGGGAAGTCCCGTGGACAGAGGAGCCTGGCGGGCTACAGTCCACGGGGTCACACAAAGAGCGGGACACAGCTTAGTGACTAAGTAGCAACATTAACTCTACGGGTGGAAGGATACTTCAGTATTGGTCACAAAATCTATGCACAGCAATCACACCTTACATGATAGTCACCAAACTTAAAAAGTAAAACAAAAATCACTATGAATCTCCAGGCAATAAAATAAAAGCAAATAAACCTTAAAAATCTGCGAAAGGATAAAAATCAGACTGATTCCAGGCTTCTCTGCACTAATCACACAACAGCACAAAGAAGTGGAGTATTTATAGTAGCTATAGTTTTTAAAAAATGTTAAGTTTCATGAATTTTCTATATCTTTAAATTGAGGCTAGATATCTTAAAGTATATGGCAAAAGACAAATATTTGCAGGCATGCATTAACCCAGAAACTATGGTTACCAGGAGTAGTTCTGTTTAAAAAAAAAGGACAACATTCCCCAAGCAAGGAGTAAGTAAAAAATACTTTTTCAAAGAACTGGCAGCAAGTTCAGATCTACTTAACTGTAAAAGGCGTTACTGAGAGAATTATTAATATAAAACAGAAAGGAGCTGTTGTAAAGCACAACAATGTAAATGAAGCAAAGTAACTAAAAGAGTTTTAGAAGGAAAAAAGGTGTGAGGGAGTGAGCAGTTAAGATTGTGGCTCTCCAACCTGAAAACAGAAACCAAACCAAACAAACCGATTAAAAGGAAGCTACACTGAGTTCAAGCCCAACTAACGAAATCATTCTAATCCTCAGACCTGTATTCTAGAAAAGTGCAGAGGCTTTGTGTCATTAATAAGGCGAAAACAGGCTTCAATATTTAATGTTTCTATAATTTACATGTATATGAAACCCCGTTTATTGGAATATTGAATCCACAAATTTTTGGCTGACATATTTCATCATTCCTTAATAATCTTGCTCCATATCACCTGTTGTACAAGTTTTTCCTAACTCCTCTTAAAGATAACAGTAGTCACTTTTTCCACTTTAAATGTGTATGTAATTCTCTTATTTTGCATACTGTACTGTAGTTTAAAGTACACTTAAACATTTCTCCCTTGTTAAATTCATTCATTCTATTCTATACCAGACACTGGCTTCAATGCTTCAGGCAGAGCAGTAAAAAGCCCACCTCCCTTCATCCCGAAAGGCATATATTACTGATCATGAGGGCCTTTCAGTAGCATCCGTGTGATATTGCTCTCAGCATCTGCAATACCAGCTCATTTATGTGAAAAAGGCAGAAGGGGTGAACACAGGGAAGCTTATCACTTAGTAACATAAATGTCAGCTCTTGTTCATCATTCTGTTATGTGATTATGAAACAGAGGGCATCTACTTAGCACTTAATCTACTAATATATATATATGTATTTATTATCTATTTAGCATTTATTTTCACCTTATCATATGTCACATAGTAAATTCTTTAAATAAATCTATACTGTAGTGAAGAGGGTAAGAGATATATGTATATATGTATTGCCTGTCTTCTTATATTTTTATATTCTTTTTCCAAAATACGTATGATGTGAGTTGAGAATAAAGAATAAGTGTGAAGCAATTAAGTGATAAAGGCAAGCTAAGTTCTGTAGCATACTGATGGAAATACAATGTAGTTGCAAACAGTCTTAAGGTACAATTTTTTCACTCAAAATTGCATACTTAATTATTTAGGGATTTTCTGTGGATTGGCAGTGTGCTTGTTGCACCTCTCCCTCCTGTGTGCCATTTAAACATTTCATCCTTTCTCAGCCCCTTGAGGACAGAGGTTCTTGGAAAGGTGGGGACATTTCTTCACTTGCCAGCAGTTCTGGTTAAAGGTTAGGAGGTAGAGACATTTAATGTACTGACCAAAATATGACTAGGGAATTGCTTGTGAATTTCAATTCATGCTACTCTCATATCTCATTATCTTGGATAATTAGAGTTGGCTGTCTTTTGTGATCAAGGAGAGTTGATTTGGTTGCATTGTTGGTAAAGCTATGATGGAGAATGAGATAGATATTAACAGAATTTGAAACTTGTTATATAAGTTGTATATACAGTACAAACTTATTATGTCAGTTGTATATGTTTATTAATATCTGGAAACATTTTGTGGTCCTTTACATATATTCTTGAATATACCAATAGTATTTAACTCTCCATGTTGTGTAGGAAACTGTGCTTCACAGAATGAAGGACTGGGAATAACAAATTGCTCAGTGAAATGAAAGACAAAGGAAACTGAACTATCATTTATTCAGCGCACTTACATTTTATTCGGCTCCTCCTGGATACCAAGTATTCTTCTTTAACATATGGAAATGGCCATGGACAAGAGGCAAAGGCTCTTCAGTTGTGAAACTGGCATTCTGGTGGAAACAACACATGTACATTAGTGAAGCCTCTCCTAGATTAGCATTTGAATGAAGAGCAGAAGTCTGGGTGAGATGAGGAAGAAGACGGAGCTTTTGTTATCTGCATCATAACAACACTTTGAGTAGTTAAAAATTACAATTACCTAAATATTAATGAATACTAGGAGAACACGTGGTAGTGGTAGCTAATCAAATATATAATAAAATATAATTACAGAATTAGCTTTTTGGACAATGAAATGCTTCCTATAACTATATAAAAATATACAAAGACAAAAAATACCTATTCATCAGATATGTCCTTTTATAAAATGTTAATCAGGGAACAAAATGTAGCAGTGATCAAATTATTTAGGTTTTATTCCATTTTTATGAACATGATAAAGAAAACAAATTTTTTAAAGGACAGATGAACTTATATCAAATATGGCTATAGCAAAATTCATTATGCCTATTAGAACAAAATCCAAAACAAATAAATATTGCTTGTGAATAAAATTGTGCTTTCTACTTAGATAACCACAGCTAACAATCCTGGAACTCTTAACATGGCCCAAGGATCATTCCATGTTACATGTATCCATCTCCTTCGATCTTTGTAAATCTAAGATTAGGTATTATCTTGCTCCCATTTTATGTGAGAAAATCGAGGGTTGATTAATGTTTGTAACTTGCTCATGGGATAACAGCTACTAGTGGAACAGAGTTATTAATGGAAACAATCTGACCCAAGACCTGCTTGTCCACCATTAAAGATTGCCTAGAGGTAATGCAGTATTGGACTTCCTGAGTGGTGCTAGTGGTAAAGAACCTGCCTGCCATGGCAGGAGATGTAAGAGACACAGGTTCCATCCCTGGGTGGCGAAGATCCCCTGGAGAAGGGAAACGGCTTCCCACTCCAGTATTCTGGCCTGGAGAATCCCATGGACAAAGGAGCCTGGTGGGTTAAGGTCCACAGGGTTGTAAAGAGTCTGAAACAATTGAAGCAACTTAGCTCACACACACAATGCAATTTTATATCCCAGCGAACATCAGCAATCCCATCACTAACATGTCCCACTTAACTCTCAAAATTGTATCAATCTGAGCAATATATGTTATGTTTACTAAAACTAGGGTTCTATCTGCAAACACATGGATTGATAAAGAACATGTGTCTGTGGGAGGTGGACTTGGTCTTAATTATTGAGGATTCAGTTCAGTTCAGTTCAGTTGCTCAGTCGTGTCCGACTCTTTGTGACCCTGTGAACCGCAGCACGCCAGGCCTCCCTGTCCATCACCAACTGCCAGAGTATACCCAAACCCATGTCCATTGAGTCGGTGATGCCATCCAACCATCTCATCGTCTGTCATCCCCTTCTTCTCCTGCCCTCAATTTTTCTCAGCATCAGGGTCTTTTCAAACGAGTCAGCTCTTCACATCAGGTGGCCAAAGTATTGGAGTTTCAGCTTCAACATCAGTCCTTCCAATGAACACCCAGGACTGATCTCCTTTAGGATGGACTGGTTGAATCTCCTTGCAGTCCAAAGAACTCAAAAGTCTTCTCCAACACCACACTTCAAAAGCATGAATTCTTTGGTGCTCAGCTTTCTATATAGTCCAACTCTCACATTCATACATGACCACTGGAAAAACCATAGCCTTGACTATGAGCAGCTTTCCACAGTGATTTGGAGGGCTTCCTTGGATGGCTCAGATGGCATAGAACTGACTGCAGTGCAGGAAACCCAGGTTCAGTCCCTGGGTGGGGAAGATCTCCTGGAGAAGGGAATGGATACCCACTCCAGTTTTCTTGCCTGAAGAATTCCATGGATACAGGAAACTGGTGGGCCCATGGGTTGAAAAGAATTTAGGCATGTAGTGAGGAAGCACAAGCTGGAATCAAGATTGCCGGGAGAAATATCAATAACCTCAGATATGCAGATGACACCACCCTTATGGCAGAGAGTGAAGAGGAACTAAAAGCCTCTTGATGAAAGTGAAAGAGGAGAGTGAAAAAGTTGGCTTAAAGCTCAACATTCAGAAAACTAAGATCATGGGATCTGGTCCCATCACTTCATGGCAAATAGATGGGGAAATAGTGGAAACAGTGTCAGACTTTATTTTTTTGGGCTCCAAAATCACTGCAGATGGTGATTGCAGCCATGAGATTAAAAGATCCTTGCTCCTTGGAAGAAAAGCAATGGCAAACCTAGATAGCATATTAAAAAGCAGAGACATCACTGTGCCAACAAAGGTCCAGATAGTCAAAGCTATGGTTTTCCCAGTAGCCAGGTACAGATGTGAAAGTTGGAGCATAAAGAAGGCTGAGCACCAAAGAATTGAGGCTTTCAATTATGGTGCTGGAGAAGATTCTTGAGAGTCCATTAGCCAGCAAGGACATCAAACCAATCAATCCTAAAGGAAATCAACCTTGAATATTCATTGGAAAGGACTGATGCTGAAACTCCAATACTTTGGCCACCTGATGTGAAGAGTCAACTCATTGAAAAAGACCCTGATGCTGGGAAAGATTGAGGGCAGGAGGAGAAGAGGGTGACGGAGGATGAGACGGTTGGATGGCATCACCGACTCAATGGACATGAGTTTGAACAAACTCCGGGAGACAGTGAAGAACAGCGAAGCCTGGCGTGCTGCAGTCCATGGGTTTGCAAAGAGTTGGACATGACTTAGCAACTGAACAACAGCAACACATGCCTAGAGCCACGCCTCACATTCGGTAGCAGCAACAACAGCAAAAAGATGGCTTAATTAGCAAGCCCTGTCCTTAAAATACCCTCAGTCTAGACTCAATTAAAAAGTGCATCAAAATATAGCACAAGCATATGGTTTTACACTCAATGTTAACTCAGTAAAAATAATTCTGAGTATGCGCACTTGCCTGTGTGGATAGGTGTATGGGTGTGTGTTTCTTTATATGAGATGCAAGAAATTCAGTATTGTCCTATTACTCCTTTTTTCGCCTGGTTTAGTGCAGAATTGTGCTTTAAATCATCTAGGGCATTAGAGGCATTTCAGTCCAATCATCTTAATTATGAATTTTCTCAGCTGAAATTTAGTTAATAGTGATTGGCAATGACTTTGAGAATCAGGAAGTACTGTTCTTCACTGTGACCAACTGAGTTTGAATGTCTTAATAGCAGATCCATCTGGAATAATGAGGGAGTAACAAGTGCAAAAAGCTCTTTATAAGAATTATTTTTGAAAATAGAGGAATTATTGTCTTTACATCTAGAATCAATACTTTGTATCCTATTATACTGCTGTGTAAAAGTAGAGTGTTTGGGAATGTTTTGTTTGTTCATTTCTTTGTTCATTTATGTACATCAGAATAATGAAAGAATTTAGAAGAGCTGAAGCTAATAAGGCTGCAGCAAAAATTATTTCATATAAAAAGAGCAATAAAAATTCAGAGTCAAATCAACATTTAAGAGTTTTGTTTTCTTAAAACTGGCAGTATTGCTTATAACCAACAAATCTATTCTTCATCTCATTGGATACTCTGAAATTGTCACATAGAAATATTATTAGGTGCTTAAATATTTATGATTGCTCTTGACAACTAACCCTTTTATCATTAGCCATCCCTCTTTCCATTTTGCTATTTATATTTATTTGCCACCTTCACTGGACTGGGTACAGTGTCTGTTGCTGAAATTTAAAAAACAAATTTCAGTCTTTCTCTCAAATTATTCACAATGTAGTTGTGGAGGAAAATGGTCAAACTGATCATTGAAATTTGGTGTCAAAAGTCCTTTATCTTAAAGTATGCCAAGTCACTTCCATCCTCCCTGACTCTTTGTGACCTTATGAGTTATAGTCCACCAGGTTCCTCCATCCATGGGATTCTCCAGGCGAGAATACTAGAGTGGATTGCAGCGCCCTCGTCCAGGGGGTCTTCCTGATCCAGGGATGGAACCCACATCTCCTTCATCTCCTGCATTGGCAGGTGGGTTCTTTATCACTAGCGCCACGTGGGAAGCCCATCTTAAAGTATGCATGTGTGATATGTGAACACAAAGAAAAAGCACCTTCAGCGCAGTTAGCTCTTGAAAAGTCTGTAAGTTACCTCCAAGGATGTATGTGCAGTGACACTTTTGTGGACATTTCAATGCATCACTCTGCCTGATGAAGAGAGCTATATACATTTTGAATAAAGATGTTTTATCACCAGTATAATCCAATTTAGGGCTTCCCAGGTGGCTCAGTAGTAAGAATCCACCTGCCAATGCAGGACGTGTGGGTTTCATCCCTGGTCAGGAAGATCCTCTGGAGGAGGAAATGGCAACCCACTCCAGTATTCTTGCCTGGAGAATTTCATGGACAGAGAAGCCTGGCGGGCTACAGCCCACGGGGTCACAAGGAGTTGGACACGGCTGAGTGACTGAGCACGAGCATAATAATCCAATTTTCTGACCTTGGAAGGACTGGTGTATTTATTATCTTAAACTCTTGTTTAGACACAAACACACTTTATCTAATTACATCATTTTTTAAAAAGCTTTAATATGCCTGTAACTACATGGCATAGCTAATTAATATACTATGAGGTAATTTCGAATATTGTTTCCCTCATTTAGACTAGGATGTTCTGACTAAATTGACATGCATCATAGGTCCCACTTAGGCAGAATAGAGTTCTGATTTAGTAATTGGGGAACTGGAATCTTGTAAATTCACCGATGCAGTGACCACACCAGTACCTTCTAGTGGGTAGTATAGTTGTTTTCACCAAGTAGCAGAAAGGCTATTCTAGGTAGAGATATCACTGCATCCTACCAAATAAATGAAATGATGGGTCAAGAGTCTCTCCCACAAATAATGAAAGACAATACAACTTGATTTCCATATTGAGAATCCAAGAGAGGTTGTGTGTGCCTTCTCATTCAGGGTTCTGATTTATGTCTGACCAACTGCAGAAGTATATTGCAAGTTTCATTGCTTGAAAAAGAAAATGATGAACATCAAGTCAAGAACTTGTGCCTGTCTACAGGTAGTTATAAACTTGGCAGTGATACAATGAGTCTGTCCCCCCAAACCATTCATCACCTGTCTCATCATTAAGATATCTTAGTTTCCATAAGCACTAAATTACATAATCACCTCTCCAGGCATAATTATTAAATGGAGTTAAGCACTGCATAGACAAAGTGGTGGGATCCACAGCTCCAAGAATTTCAGTGGCTTCAAGATGAGGCTGATGTCTGGGTCACGCAGACAGCAGCATGTTTCTAGAAAGAATTAGCAAATTGAGTGGAGAGTGTGATATCTACATATAGATTGCATGGGTTTTTGTAACTCCAAATCGATACATTTTGGTTATTTTACACATCACTTCCTCCTTTCACAACCATTAAATGTCACTAAACTAATCATTCTACAAATCCCTGGAAATCCATAGCTCTCACCGGGACAACAATTTATGTAAACTCATCTTTCAGAAGTTAAAGGTAGTAATAAAATATAAAACCTACACACCTTTGAAATTTTAGGGAGTACATGAACATCATTATTAAAATAGATTTGTGATATTACTGTGCTCAAATGTACACTGCATCATAAAAGTAATGTGGCCCATTTCCTTTTATCATGGGATCACATAAGTTCCTTAGACTTTAAAAATACGATGCTAAAACATGGTAGTTTATAGCCTTTACTTTGCAGGACACCACTAGGTTCTTACATTTCTAATCAAGACTGTCATTTCCTACTGACTTTTGATGATTTCTGAGGAAGAAAATCTTATTTTTCCTCTTGATTTATTCTGCCTCTCTAATACACAACCCTAACTCTGAATTTTTATGAGTCTTCTTTCTGACATACATCGGTGAAGTGGATGGTGAGCTAGTGTTTAGAGAAATAATTTTTTTTCTGTGTGTTTATACAAAATTATTGGGTTCTAAAGATTTCCATTTGGTAAAATACTGAAACATAATGTTCTGCGTAATAATTTGGGGCAGAGAGAGATATTATGGGAAATGGCTGAAATTAAAGACATCAGCCAAGGAATGCTGTAAAATTCTTGTTCTCAGTGTTGTGTGAAACTTCTTACATACCCATGGATAACATCTGGATCTACCAACCCTAATTAAACAAACACAGCAGGAAAAGATTTCCTTATTGCTAACCCGTCTGACACCTGCAAATTCCTCATTAAAGCGTACATACCAATGAGAAGAAGGTTTTAGACACTAGCAGAGCCTACCTCTATGCTTCACTGCCAAACCTCACACAAATCAGTGAAATGAGAAATCTACTTTGTATTTTAATGTAGGCTCTCAACTGTCTTGCTTTACTTTTAAAAGTTAGTGCTAACTTCATTTTGTAATCTTCTAATGTACAAAAATACACCACATTTTGCATACTAATTTGATCATGTAGCTGTTAAATTCAGTGAGTAACTTTTTATTCAGATATACACTATTTTAGGCTTTGAGTTTTAATAAAGTCAGAAATAAGGCCAATTATTTCTTCCCTTAGGAATATGTTATCTCTTCCTCAAGAAAAATAATCCATAGAGAGCCCCACATAACTCTATACTTGAGAATATTTCTTGTGTTTTATTGATAAATAAGATTTGGTAAACACTACATTCTTTATCTTGAAGTTTGTCTTGAATGGCAATATTTCATATTAACATCTCTGAGAATTGCTAAAATTAAGACTTGTTTTTTTGTTGATGATATAACCACTTTCCCCACTAAACTCTGATACAACCTATCACAGAATATTCACTGATTTTTTATTTCATTTCATATATTAATAGTAAAGCTAAATAGCTCCTTATGTGATACCAAGTTCCTATTCACTGGAAGGACTGGCATGCCAGGAGACTATGCTGAGAAATCATAAAAGGGCCACCATCTGATAGCTGGGAAACTGAAATGGAAGGTCTGAATTAAATCAGGCCACGTCTTTCAACTCTTAACCCCTCTTATGGGTCCGACTTAAAAGAAAAATTGAAAATGCCCTTTATTCAAGTGTAATGAAGATTAAGGACAAGAGAAGAAGGGGGTGACAGAAAATGAGATCGTTGGATGGCATCATTGACTCAATGGATATGAGTTTGAGCAAATTCCTGGAGATAGTGAAGGATAGGGAAGCCTGGCATGCTGCAGTCCATGGGGTCGCAAAGAGTGGGACCCAGCTTAGCAACTGAAGAAATTATGCCAAGTGCCTCTCTAAACAACCATTCAGCCCAGTGAAATAGTCCATCAGGATCACTAGAATTCTATCATTTCCATGGGTTTGTTGGGTTGAAAAACTGCAGATGGCTCCTCTGGGGCTGTTTTCTTTACAGGTGACACAATCACCTGTCTTCATAATTCTTGCACTGACCTTTTGGTCATGCTATCACAGTACTTTCTTTAGTGGAGCACCATGGCATTAAAGATTAACATCTAAATTAATTTTTTAATTTGATTATTTTCTCTTCTCTTGGCAACAATGTACAGATTTTAAGTGTATTATTCAGTTTTACAAATTAATGCACATATGAACAATACGCCTATGAAGATTAAAATTTCTTTCTTGCCTTGCCAAGGGGGCCCCAAAGACTACCCTCCCCCCGCTCCCTCACCCCCAGTTTAGTGATTGGCTAGGAGGATGCTAGGACTCAGCAGACAGTTGTGCTCATAACAGTGATTTATTTCAGCAAAAGGTTAAAAGCAAAATCAGCAAAGGGGAAAGGTGAGCACAGTGGGGACCAGGGGAAACCTGGTGAGAGCTTTCAAGGGTTTGCAATCAGTGGAGTCACACAAGAGGTACTTCGCCCCCCCACCCCCACCCAGAGCAAGTTGTGAGGTCACATGTGGAAGGCTGTCCACCAAGGGGGCTCCCTGGCAACTCAGCACCCATGGTTTTCATTGGGGTTCATCATGTAGACACAACCTATCAAGCATGTATGAATATTTCAGAGAAAGAAAAAAGAAAGCAAGCAAACAGGTGTTCAGGCTTCCCTGGTGGTCCAGTGGTTAAGAATCCACCTGCCAATGCAGGGGACACAGGTTTGATCCCTGGTCCAGGAAGATTTCACATGCTGTGAAGCAACGAAGCCCGCACATCACAGCTACTGAAGCCCGCGTGCATAGAGCCTGTGCTCCACAGCAAGAGAAGCCCCCGCAGTGAGAAGCCTGCTCCCCACAACTAGAGAATGCCTCAGTGCAGCAACAAAGACCCGGCACCACCAAAAGTAAGAAATAAAAATAAATAAACTTTTAAAAGAAGCACATACAAAAAAAAGATGTTCAGAATCAACCAATTATTTGCATGAACAGTTCAGTCCCGGGAACTATTGTTATCAGAGAGGACTGGGAACCCTCCCAAAATGCAAATCCCCAGAAGCCAGTCAAAAATCAAACTTGCAGGCAGGGCTTGCTAAAGAGCAGAGTCTCAGGTCTGCTACGCTAACTCTTCTTTGCAGGTGTGTCCATTGTGTGCCAATCCATCAAGAAGTCACAGGTCTATTTCCCACCAGAATAAACTAGTTTTGCCTAATCTAGAAATTCATGTAAATGAAATTACATAGAATAACAAAATGTCATTTAACCATTTAATTCTCAGGCATAATCCATAGTTTTAAAAGATTTGGGGTCTGGTTTAGTCTGTGTTTTAAATTGCAGCCTTTTATATATGACGAATTATGGTACTGGAGAAGACTCTTGAGAGTCCCTGGGACTGCAAGGAGATCAAACCAGTCAATCCTAAAGGAGATCAGCCCTGAACTTTCATTGGAGGGACTGACGCTGTAGATGAAGCTCCAAAACTTTGGCCGACCAATGCGAAGAACTAAGTCATTGGCAAAGACCCTGATGCTGGGCAAGATTGAAGGTGGGAGGAGAAGGGGATGACAGAGGGTGAGATGGTTGGATGGCATCACCAGCTCTATGGACATGAGCTTGAGCAAGCTCCAGGAGTTGGTGATGAACAGGGAAGCCTGGCGTGCTGCTGTCCATGGGATCACAAAGAGTCAGACATGACTCAGCCACTGAACACAACACATGTATCTCAGAAAACAGGGCCCTCTGCAGATTTTGGCTCACCATTACATAGCTTGGCCAACTGAAAGGAAAATAAAATCTCCAGTCAAGAGCCCATTGAAAATGTCTCTTAGTCCATTCGAGCCACTGTAACCAAAGGTCACAGACTGGGAGACTTATAAACAACAGAAATAGATTTCTTACAGTTCTGGAGGCTGAAAGCCCAAGATCAAGGGGCCAGGGGGGTCACATTCTTCAGGGTTTCTGACCTCTGCTTGGGTCCTCACTTGGTGCAAGTGGCCACAGAGCTCTGTGGAATCTCTCTTATAAGAGCATTAATCCCATCCACGAGAGCTCTGCTCTCAGGACTAATCCTGTCCCAGAGCTTCCCCCTACACAAACCATCATCTTGGAGGGTTAGGATTTAAACACGGGAATTTGGAGGAGACACAGACATTCAGGTCACAGGACCAGGGAAGAATTCTGACTGGCCTGGGTTGAGTGACAGCTCACTTCCGACCAAGGCCTGGTTCAGCCAGCATGTAGAGCTTGAGCAGAGGTTACCAGGGAGAAGCAGTTTTCAGAAAGACCAGGATCCAGCCGCTAGGAGAGAGGACGCTGAGGGAGACCATCATCCCACTATGACAACAGGATGTTAACATCTTTTAAAATTTATTTACTTTTTATTGAAGGATAATTTCTTTACAGAATTTTGCTATTTTCTGTCAAACTTCAACATGAATCAGCCATAGGTATACATATATCCCCTCCCTTTTGAAACTCTCTCCCATCTTCCTCCCCATCCCACGATTCCTTAAAAATCTAGGAATAAAACCACCATATGACCCAACAATCCCACTCCTAGGCATATACCCTGAGGAAACCAAAACTGAAAGAGACACATGTATCCCATTGTTCATTGCAGCGCTACTTATAATAGCTGGAACATGGAAGCAACCTAGATGTCCATCGGGAGATGAATGGATAAGGAAGTTATACATTCATATATATATACAGATATATACAGAATGGAATATGACTCATTCATAAAAAGAAAGGCATTTGAGTCCGTTCTAATGAGGTGGATGAACCTAGAAGCTATTATACAGAGTGAAGTGAGTCAGAAAGAGAAAGATAAATGCCATATTCTAACACATATATACAGAATCTGGAAAAATGGTACTGAAGAAATTATTTACAGGACAACAGTGGAGAAACAGACATAGAGAATAGACTTATGGACATTGGGAGAGGGGAGGAGAGGGTGAGATGTGTGGAAAGAGTAACATAGAAACTTACATTATCATATGTAAAATAGATAGCCAAAGGGAATTTGCTTGTAGCTCAGGATGTTAATATTTTTTCAAATTTGCTTGGAATATGATTGCTTTTTCAGTGCTGTGCTAGCTTCTGCTATGCAACAATGTGAATCAGCCATAAGGGTACATATATCTCTTTCTTCTTGAGCCTCCCAGCCACCCCCCATCTTCATCCCCCCTCTAGGTCATCACGGAGCAGCGACCTGAGCTCCCTGTGCTATTCACAGCTTCTCACTAGCTATCTGTATAGACATGGTAGTGTATATGTGTTAATGCTACACTCCCAATTTGTCCCACCCTCCTTTTCCCCTCCTGGGTCCACAAGTCCATTCTCTATGTCTGTGTCTCCATTCACATTTTAAGATGTCTATGAATTTTCAACTCCAAACCAAAGAATTTTTTATTTATTCAACAATGTTGTCACTCTGCTGAGCACCAGCGACAATTTACAAAAAAAAAAAATAGTAGGAGGAAGACTGTATGTGTCCTTCAGCTCAGTTGTGTCCAAATCTTTGCAGCCTCAAGGACTGCAGCCTGCCAGGCTCCTCTGTTCAGGATATTTCCCAGGCAAGAATACTAGAGTGGGTGGCCATTTTCTTCTCCAGGGATCTTCCTGATCTAGGGATCAAAGCAACCGTGTCTTATGTATCCTGCGTTGGCAGATGGGTTCTTCACCACTAGCGCCACCTGGGAAGCCCACACAATCTGGAACAGACAACTCTAGAGGAATGGCAGCTGCAGCCAGCCAGGTGAGCATTCAGTGGGTCCTATAAAGTGGACACAAGGCATTCCGCTGGAGACAATTACATCTTTCACGTTAGAATCACAAATATTCTCCCCATGGCATCTCCGCCTTCTTTAATTTCTTGATAAGGAAATATCTCACAATTATTCGTCAGAAAGTTAAATGTCAGGGTTCAATCCCAGTCCAACCATCACTCTGCCTTTCCAGGCAGGCAAGAGACTGAATAGAAAGTTCTCTGTAATCAAAACAGAAAGTAGACTTCATAAGACACGTGTTACACTTTTTTAAAAATTATGGTCCTATTAGTGATATTTATTCTGTTTGAGCTGCATCATGATTTGAAGATGGCATGTTGAGTGAATCTTTTCCCAAACTGACTTATATATATTTCCATTCTTATCAAAATTCCAGCAAAATATAGATATATTTTGAAAATCCTTACAAGCTTGTTCTGAATTTTATTTTGAAAGGCAGATATAGTAGAAGAGCCTAAACAAGTTTGAAAAAACTTCTCCTTGATTTCAAAGCTTTCTTAAAAGGCACAATAATAAATAGAGTATGCTAATGAGGAAAAGATACACATATCGCTCAGTGTTACAAAGTAGTGTGTCCAGAAATAGACCCACACATTGATTTTTGGCCAAGACCAAAATCAAAAAGCAATTCAATGGAGAAAGAATAGTGTTCTCAAAAAAAAAAAAAAAAAAAATGGTGCTGACACAAATATCCATATGACCAGAAAAATGAACATTGATCCTTACCTCATACATTATACAAAAATCAACACAAACCATTTTGCAGATATATGTAAAACATAAAACTTTTGAAATAAGCACAGAAGAACATCTACTGTGGGTAGGCGAAGATTTCTTAGCTATATAAAAACCACAATCCATACTTGTAAAATTGTTCCTTTCTTTTAGAATGATGAGACTATAAAGAAAATGTACAGACAAGACAGCCACAGACTGAAGAAAATATTAGCAAATCACGTATCTGGCAAAGGACTTGTACCAAGAATATTCAAAGATCTCTCGGAATTCATAATCAGAAAGCAGTTAGTTGGGAGATTGGGATTGCCATACATACAGCCCTACGTATAAAACTAGTAACGAGTGAGAACTTGCTGCTCAGCTCAGGGAACTCTGCTCAGAGCTTTGCAGGGACCCAAATGGGACGGAAATCCAGAAAAGGGGTTCCTGGGAACACGTATAACTGATTCACTTTCTGTACGCCTAAAGCTAACACGACATTGTCAAACAATCACGTGTGCATGAATGCCCAGTCACTCAGTCGTGTCCGACTCTTTGTGACCCTATGGACTGTAGCCCTGCCAGGCTCCTCTGTCCATGGGATTCTCCAGGCAAGAACACTGGAGTGGGTTGCCAAGCCCTCCTCCAGAGGATCTTCCAGACTCAGGGATCAAACCTGCTTCTAGGTGGGTCTCCTTCATGGCAGGCGAAATCTTTACCTCTGAGCCGCCAGGGAAGCCCAAAGCAACCATATCACGGTCGTAAAAAAAAAAAAAAAAAAAAAAATTGTCTAATAAAAAATGAGTAAAAATACACAAAATACATTCAAATTCATTCGTTACCAAAGAAATTCTAATTAAAACCACAATGTCATGCCAAAATACATCTAGTAGAATGTCTAAGAAGAGCACCAGAGAAATTTTTGATGTAACAAAAATGTCCCACATCTTGGTTATAGTGTGCTTTCATGAGTCAAAATTCTGTCAAAGCACAAACCTTAAACTTTAAAAGGCTGAATTTGACTGTGTCTCAACTGTACCTTGATTTTCTAAAAAAAGAAAAAGAAAACATCACTGACAAGACAGTATTCTTACACAGATGAAATTGTAAAGCAAGGCTTTTATTTGGCTTTTTGAATGTGTTCTCCAATTATATGCCAGAAATTATAGCTGTTAAATAAATTGGTTAGCCACAGTAAAGTTATCACAAAAATTATCTTAGTTTTGTCTATGAATGGACAGATGATTGATGGATAGATACGATGTAGATATGGAGATATTTATTCATCTTCAACATATTTTATAAGCCTTTTAAAAGGCTGAATGTTAAGTAATTACTAACAAGTTATAGTCATTTAAACTAGCTTATGTAACAGAAAGTATAATAGAAATGTAACAACTCTAATTTGAAGCAAAACTAAATGAGCTAAATCCAATGCTGTTTCCCTGACACATCTAAAGGAAATGAGTGATATCTCAATATTTTCTAACTAAAGAAGTATTGAATTTAAAAAAAGTGCTTTGGCATGTCATGAAAAGTCTCTGTATTAAATGCAACAATTCCTGCAAGTGACTTATGACCTCCATTTATCACCCTTGCAAATTATATATATGTGTGTGTGTGTGTGTGTGTATACACACACATATATATATTTCAGGTTGTTTTTGCTTTTGCTTTTTAAAAAATCATTTAATTTGTAGTTTACTTTTGATAGACATTTTACAGAAGAGTGCAATGAATCACAGAAAGTTTTACCAACATCGATAATTATAATTAGTAATGGAGCCAGGCAGTCTGAATCCAGAATCGTCTCTCTTAAAGAATACAGCTCGTTGCTAAGGAAAACTCACTGTGAATTTTGTTGTAGATACACTTATACAGCTGTGTGTGAATGCTGTTTGATATTTGATCCCCTGGGGCTAGATCTTAAGGCAAATATATATCCAGTCACACTCATTAAGGATATGGTGGGGACAGGTCGTGAGAAAGCATTCCAGGAAAGGTTACCAAGTGGTCCAAAAGGGTGGAGGAGACAGTTCAAAAATCAGTGGACATCTCCAAGAGCCTGGCCTGTGGGAAAGCAATCAGTCTTGAAGTCTGACTGGAAACACAAGAAGACCAGTTGTGTGGGTCAAGCCAAACTCTGCAAAGGGAGAAATCAAACTGGGCCTGGTGTTCTTGAGCTCATCTAATTCTAATTAGCTAAGGCGTAGAGCATAACATGGCGCATGTATGTTATTTGTATATGTTTTTGTTGTTGTTTAGTCGCTCAGTCATGTCTGACTCTTCAGCGACCCCATGGACTGCAGCCTGCCAGGCTCCTCTGTCCATGGGATTTCCCAGCAAGAATACCGGAGGGGGTTGCCATTTCCTTCTCCAGGGGATCTTTCCTTATTTATATATACATACATAATAATATGAAGAATCACTTTTATCACATCTACTATTATTAATATTTCACATTGAGTGAAATAATGCTGATATTCTTAACACTAATTAGTGATTAAGAAACTGAGGCTTCCTTGTCTGCAAAGGTTATCCATTCCAGAAGCGGAGATCAAACTTGGTTCTTTGAACTTCAAATGAAGTGTTCTTTCCCCTGTTCCAAATTGCTTCTTGTTTGATAAATCCTGGAAATACAGACAGCTAATCCTTAACGTAGAATTAATTCATTATTGAGGTGTCTCTGCTGCCACATTTCATTAACTCTGTGTATGAGAGGCACAGAGTGGTAAAATCTTAGAGTGCTGATTCTTTTCAATTTTAACATAGCTAGTGCTTTTTGGGACCTTATATGGATGGCCTGCAGGAGTCAATAGCTTGGAGTGAAGGGTTAACATTTTGATGAAACTAAAAGTTTGGACAATCCAAAGTCTAAGATGCATGCATACTCAGTCACTCAATCGTATCAGACTCTTTGCAACCCCATAGACTGTAGCCGGCCAGGCTCCTCTGTCCGGGATGTTCCAGTAAGAATAGTGGAGTGGGTTGCTATTTCTTCTTCCAGGAGATCTTCCCAACCCAGGAATGGAACCCGCTTCTCCTGCATTGGCAGCCAACTTCTTTACCACTGAGCCACCTGGGAAGCCCAAAGTCTAACATAGCTGCTTTTATTTTTTCTTTGCTGGGAAATCCAGTATTACCTCAAATAGTTCATCTCTCAATTACATATATGTATGAATTTATAATTAATCAAGGGTATTAAATTAAAAATATATATTTATATATGAGTTACATATATGTGACAGATACTATATTCCTAGTCCTGCTCACCAAATCTGCTCAACTCCAGCCTTCAACATCTTGTCAAATGGAAGTGATTAGGTTATTCCCAATGTCTGATTTCTTAACACCCAAAACATCACGCTGCTCTGCCTTCAGAACATATCCTCCTCTGACCACTTCTCACACCTTCGCAGGCTAGTCCAGTCTGAGCCAAGGCCCATCATCTCTCACATGGCACCCTCTAGAAACCTTCTTTTTCCCCTTTTCTCTACTCTTTACTCACTATAGTCTTATCTCTACTGTCCATGGTAAGTCTCTTCAGTCATGTGCAATCCTATGGACTCTAGTCTGCCAGGCACCTCTGTCTATGGGATTCTCCAGGCAAGAATACTGGAGTGGGCTGCCATTGCCCTCCTCCAGGGAGTCTTCCCAACCCAGGGATCGAACCCTTGTCTCTTACATCTCCTGCATTGGCAGGTGGGCTCTTTACTACTAGTGCCACCTAAGAAGCCACAACCACAAAAGGGAATGTTCTAAATTGTAAAACATTTTACATATTTAATCTGATTGCTTGCAACTGTTGAATGGTCTTCCATTATAGGCAACATCATATTTGAAATAAAATCCAAACACATACTCCTGGCCAATAAAGGTCCACATCTCTACCCTGCTGATCTCTCACTTGTATTTTCTATTACTGTTGACCTCTCTTAAAATACATCAATGGGGCACACCCTTCTCCATCTCAAGGCCTTGACATTTGCTGCAGACTCTGTAATTCACCCTTTCCCCAGCATCTCTCCAGAGCTGGAAATTTCCCCATCCTTTAAATCTGCTCAAATCTTCCCTTTACAGAGAGATTATCAGTAAATAACTTCCAGGGGGGAAAACGCTCTCCCAGTTTCTAGGGGATCACTACCCAGTTGTGTGTGACAGTTACTCAGTCGTGTCTGACTCTTCTTGACTCCATGGACTGTAACCCTCCAGGCTCCTCTGTACATGGGATTCCAGGCAAGAATACTAGAGTGGGCTGCCATGCCCTCCTCCAAGAAATCTTCCCAACCCAGGGATCAAACTCGGGTCTCATGCATTGCAGGCAGATTTTTTAGCATCTGAGCCACCAGGGAAGCCCAAAACTTCTAATAACTTCACAGGGCTTCAACAAATCTCAGCCTTAGGAAATTCTTTGTAACAAGTCAAGCATTACATATACCAGCTTGTTGTGTGTGTGCTAAGTCACTCAATCATGTCTGACTTTTTGTGACTCTGTGGATGGTAGCCCACCAGGTTCCACTGTCCATGGGATTCTCCAGGCAAAGATATTGGAGTGGGTTGCTGTGCCCTCCTCCAGGGTATCTTCCTGACCCAGGGATCGATCCCGAGTCTCTCATGTACCCTACATTGGCAGGTAGGTTCTTTACCAGTAGAGCCACCCAGTTACCCTGCTTCATTTTCCTATGTCAATTATCATGGCCTGATATTGCATAAATTTTGCATTTATTTACTGTGTGACCTCTAGAGATTAGGCTCCAAGAGGGCAGCAACTCATCTGTCCTGCTCCTTTTGAAATACCCAGTGACTTGGACAACCACTAGTTTCCCTGGGGGGTTTACACTGGATGCCTGTACTTACTAGCAGCTCCATCCTCTCTTCAGGCACATTCCCCAGCCACCATGAATGTTAGCTGATAATACCTGCCTTCTTGGAGGACTTCCATCACTCTCCCATAAGAGGCTACATACTCCTTATCACATGTGGGACTTGGCCAAGGATGACTGACCCAGAGGACAGAGATCTGCCGGCCTTGCACCAACCAACAGGGATGACAAACATTCAGTGCAGTTTGTGCTCCAGAGTTTCTCCATGGGATTAGAATCAAACCAGGGTCTAGCTGAGTCTCTAGACCTCATTCTTGCCTAGCTTCCTCTCTGCCATGCTACTCTCTTCCCCTTATGCTCTCTCTGAGGACACGCCTTCAATAAATCACTTAAAATTGAATCAACATTCAAGCTCTGCTTCTAAGGAAGCTGAGCAAAAACAACATTCAGTAAATTTCTTATGAGAGAAAGATGACTGCCCAGCAAGCCCATTTAATAGGGCAGCAGTCTTTGTGAGCCAAGATTAATCCCCAGGAACCAGACGATTTGAACATGGAAGTCTTCTTTATATTGGTGTAGCTCAACTTTTCTGAAAGTCTCAAAACTCAACATCTATTTTTTTTAATGGAGAAAAGAAAGAAGAAATAAAAAAGAAATAGATGTCCTAGTCAAATATTCTTGAGAAACATTATATAATTTAATCCTCCCTCAAAAATGATTAGGGATTAATACTGGCATATTAAAAGACTTGAAAAAAATTAAACCGCTATAAAGCATACACTTTACTGACTTTACCAATAAAGGTCCTATAGTCAAAGCTATGGTTTTTCCAGTAGTCAGGTATGGATGTGAGAGTTAGACCGTAAGGAAAGCTGAGTGCCCAAGAATTGGTGCTTTTGAACTGTGATGTTGGAGGAGACTCTTGAGAGTCCCTTGCACAGCAAGGAGATCAAACCAGTCAATCTTAAAGGAAATCAATCCTGAATAGTCATTGGAAGGACTGATGCGGAAGCTGAAGCTCCAATATTTTGGTCACCTGATGCGAAGAGGTGACTCATTGGAAAAGACCCTGATGCTGGGAAAGAATGAAGGCAGGAGGAGAACGGGATGACAGAGGATGAGATGGTTGGGTGACATCACCAACTCAGTGGACATGAGCTTGAGCAAGCTCCAGAAGTTGGTGATGGACAGGGAAGCCTGGCGTGCTGCAGTCCACGGAGTCACAAAGAGTTGGACACGACTGAGCGACTGAACTGAACTGAAAACATGCACACAGTAGTCCTGGAACCCTCTGCTATAGCAGATGGTGAGAGGAATTAGTTGCAGATGGAACTAAGGTTGCTAATCAGCTGATCATATGATAAGGAGAGTAACATAGATTATCCACATGGACTCAATGTAATCATAAGGGTCCTTGAAAGTCAAAGAGAAAGGGAGATGAGTTCAAAGTCAGAAGATGATTTTCTGCCTGCTACTCTTTTGGCTTTGAAGATTGAGGAAGAGGCCAAGAGTCCTGGAATGACAATGGCCTCTAGAAGCTTGAAAAAGCAATGGGTGGATTCTCCTCTAGAGCCTCCAGAATGAACACGGACCTGCTGACACTTTGACTTCAGACCAGTGAGACCCACACTGACTTTTGACCTCCAGAGACATAACATAATAAATTGATGTTGCTTAAAACCACTTTTGTGGCATCTGTTACAGCAGCAATGTGAAACTAATAGATACAGTAAATAAGTTGACTTTTGCTGTTTTTGTTCAGTCACTAAGTTGACTCTCTGCGATCCCATGAACTGCAGCTTGCCAGACCCTCTGTCCATGGTATATCCCAGGCAAGAATACTGGAGTGGGTTACCATTTCCTTTTCCAGAAGGTCTTCCCAACCCAGGGGTCGAACCCTAGTCTCCTGCATTGCAAGCAGTTTCTTTACCATTGAGACACCTGGGAAGCCCCAAACAAGCGTATTTACTTTTGTTGATTTAACATTCATCAAATGTAGTGGGAAAAGAGCCATATCTCCTTTAAATGCCTATCAACATTTTTGTTAAACTTAACTATCATTATTTTTAAAGAAACAGCACAGCAGAGCAACCAACATTATTATTGTACCTAAATTCAACTTGATTTTCTGAAAAGTGGAAAGCTTTTTTTTATTATTATATAATGCCTCTATTTCTGTAAACTGTTTACAAATTAATAACAGGAAAAAAACATGATTAAATATTTAAAGGCACAAGGCACAAATCTTGGTTTGGTAAATAATGAAAATAGACTTTTTGTATAATTTTTTAAGCATATGTATTTGAATTCACGCCTTTAAAAATGAGTATTTATACAAAAACAATAAAAAATAATTTTTCTCACCATAAAAAACACAAGGAGGACCTTTAAACAAGTATAACAATGCTATTAGCTTTTGAAGACTTAAAACATAAAAAAAAAAAGCCTCAGTAGCATCTCCCAAAACATTTACTACTTTGCCACCAAAACACACACAAAAAAATCTCAATAAATGATGAATAAAGTCAGTTTATCTTCTGTGTCCTGTGTGTTTCCCATTACAGAAACTCATTACTTCTATCCTCTAGCCTGTAAAATATGCAAAAAAAAAAAAAAAATTGTCCTTGATCTTCAAATTACCTCCCTTTTTCTACCACCACTGGCATTCTTTTTATTTTTTTTTTTTAATTTATTTTTGGCTGTGCTGGGCTTTTGTTACTGTGCATGGGCTTTCTCTAGTAAGGCTCAACGGGGGATACTGTCTTTTTGCAGGGCATGCGATCTAGGGCGCGGGAGTCCAGCAGTTGCAGCACAGGCTTAGTTGCCCAGCAGCATGCCGAACCTTCCTGACCAGGGATTGAACCCATGTCCTCTCGGTTGGCAGGCAGATTCCTAATCATTGAACCATGAGGGATGTCCATCACTGACATTTTTGACAAGGCATTGTAAGCTCATTAGCCACCTTTCATGCGCTGTTATCCGGTTTTTATTGTTATCTGATTTTACCCTCCTCGTTTAGCACCAGGGATTCAGGCTTCATATTAATAGGTATCCATGTAGCATTTGACCTACATTAACATAGCTTCTGGTGAAGTTGAGAGAAGCATTCTGGTCTAGATCATTATGTGTATCTAGAGGTCTTGGGTGATATGAATTAGTGTGCAGGCTAGCATGTTCAAGAGGGCAGGTCCAGAGGGGCAGAGTTGCCTTAGAACTGGACATCACTCTAACTGACTCTGTGGGGAGGCCACTTGGGGAGGTCCTCCAACCCACAGCCCTGGGCCTTCTACAGAAGGGATCAAACATCAACCACCATAGAGAGCTCTCCAACATGCCCACATCGCCAGCCTCCTTCAGACCACACCCCAAGAGACCCCAAGGAAGAGCTTCCTTTGTTATTAGTCAATCTGGAGGAACATGTGCCTAGACGTGCTGCTGTGTCTGGTTCTTTTGCAACCCCATGCATTGTAACCCACCAGGCTCCTCTGTCCATATGATTTCCCAGGCAAGAATACTGGAGTGGGTAGCCAGTTCTTTCTCCAGGAGAACCTCCCAACCTAGGGACTGAACCCAGGTCTCCTACATTTCCTGCATTGGCAGGCAGATTCTTTACCCCTAGCCACCTGGGAATCCCAGAGGAACATGAGTGATCATAAAAAAACTAAGTTTAAGCAGCTATGTTTTGGTCAGGGCTTCTCTGTTGGCTTAGACTGTAAAGAATTTGCCTGCAATGTGGGAGACCTGGCTTTGATCCCTGGGTGGGGAAGATCCCTTGAAGAAGGGAATACCAACCCACTCCAATTTTCTTGCCTGGAGAATTCCATGGACAAAGAAGCTTGGCTGACTACAGTCCATGGGGTTGCAAAGAATCACAAACAACTGAGCAACTAACACACACACACGTTTTGAGCATGTTATTAAATAGCAGAAGATAATCAGAACAAGTTCCCATGTTGCATTTAAGCACCGTTTTTTGTTCTTGTTGTTGTTCTTCTACCTGACTCCATCTTTCATCCTATTAGACAATAAATACTTGTATGACTTTCCTAGGGGGTAAAAAAGAATGTCTCTGGACAGGTTTTTAATCTTGGGTTGTTTTCTGGCAAAGAATTATACATAGGGAATTACACCTCTTATATAATTAAATGTTTAAAAATTATTTTATTAAATGATGGAATTCTATAGTGAGCACTTTCTTTATTTTGCAGCTGAGCTTAATTCAGTATGTTTGTAGCTCTCAGATTGTGCTGGACAGTTGTATTGTGAAATGCATAATACATTTCCTAGTTCTTTATAAAGCTCAGTAACATTGTTATTGCTGTTTAGTTGCCAAGCAGTGACCCCATGGACTGCAGCATGCCAGCCTTCCTGTCCATCACCATCTCCCAGAATTTGCCCAAGTTCATGTCCATTGAATCAGTTATGCCATCCAACATATATTCTTATGCAATTTGATCCTTAAAACTAAACCAGTTGCTTAGGTACTCACAGCGATTATTCAATTTATTAACTAATGAATTAAATAAAAAGGAGTATTAATTAAAAAACAGAATTACTAGAGTTTGATAAAATCTACTCATCTCTGGGTTTTGTAAGTGTATGCCGTCTCAATCAATATGAATTTGCACACTACCCTAATTAGCGTACATATATACTTGCCCAATTTTAAAAATTTAAAGTGAAAGTGCATCTTTATTCCATATATTATTCTTTTAATCAATGTTTCTTTCTGAAATAGTCAAACACTAACTTGCATGAAATTTATATTTTAGAAAACTTTAAACATACTTCCAATTTCATGAGAAAAGCTAAATGCTCAAAGGGGTCAAAAGTATTGATTTTATATAATGGATGATCTTCAAAAAGACTAAAGCACAGCCAGGCATGTAATTTGAAGCATCCTTGCTCAAAATTAAAAGCCACATCTTTGGCATGCTGTACCTTTTTCACAGTGACATTTTCAAAACAAGTTGCAAAGATAAAATGTCCAAGCATTTACTCTATTACTAAGGGTCTTATTACTTCTTTTTAAATCTGAGTTCATATTTTTTAAATAAGTAAGTCTGCTTAGTGTAAAATAATTAATATTGATTAAAAACATCACTGAGTACCTGCATTTTATGACCAGGAAAAAAATCAGATTCCATTTTAACATGGAAAAGTTATAACTTTTATGGACATTCTAAATTTATAAATGGACATACAAAATTAGCTGTTTTTTAAATGTACTGAAATATATAAATTTGAACAATGAGTTCATTCTTTATGGTTTGACTAATAAGACACATTTCTGTAAGTGAGTGAAAATGTGAGACATAGAGGGATTTAATAATAATGAAGTTGCATTTTTTTCCTAATTTACATTTACAGTTCCTTACTTACATCTTACTACTTTTGTAGATAACAGCTACTCGATTAGACATCCTTAAAACTGGCAGCACTATTTATAAAAATTTATATGAATATAACTTTTATTTCCAAAAAAATTTTAGAAAGGAGATGGCAAATCAAAAGAAATATTTAAACCACACCAAAAGAAAATGAGATTCTAAGCATAAATTGGAAAGTATAAAGTTTATACTCTAAAAGCTCCTGAAGACAACATAAGAGAGTTTTTTTTGGCAAGTTTCTGAACTACGGAATTGTATTCCTGCTGAGCAGGAGGTAAATTGACCTAAATTTTATAGGCTCTCCATTTCTGTGTAGGAGAGAATGACTTGGGAAAATAAAGTTGGAGAATTGTCGTTCAATTGCTTGGGGTGCCTGGCTTCAATTTGTAGATTTGATTTATTAATATTGATTTTTGTACCAACTTCACAAAACCACATTTATTTTCCACTCAAAATAAAGTATCCTTTTTTTGGTGGGGAGGGCTTTGTATTTTTGCCTTAAGTTTTGCTGATGAACCACTATGAAGAGAATATTGAGCTAATATTTTATGAAATCTACCCTTTGAGGCCCTAGAGAGAAGAAAATGAAAGGAAAGAGTAATTTCCTATCAAGATGCAGGAATTCTAGTGAGGCAGGCATACATAATAACATGCATAATGGCTTCTAAGTAGAACTAAGGGCCGGGAAACTTGCTGGGGTTGCATAAAGGGTGGATTTTAATTCTGATGGTTGGGATCAGTAAAGACTTAATGGGGAAGGTGCATTTGAGACGAAGCTTGATCGTAGCTTCTCTTGCTGTCAGGGTGAAGATGGAGTGGCAGAGCATTCTAAGATGAAAAAAATAACAGAAAAGAATTTCCCAGTGACCAGGCATGGTGATGTGTGTATGTGTGTGCCATGTTACTTTGGTCATGTATGACTCTTTGCAACCCTACGACTGTAGCCTGCCAGGCTTCTCTCTGGATTCTCCAGACAAGAATACTGAAGTGGGTTGCCATGCCCGCCTCCAGGGGATCCTCCCAACCCAGGGATTGAATCCCAGTCTCTTAAATCTCTTGCATTGGCAGGCAGATTCCTTACCACTAGTGCATCCTGGGAAACTCTGGTAGGGCCAGAGTTAGTCAATAATCTCACATGACTGAAATTAAGGGGGAAAATGCAGCAAGAAGGTAGCAGAAAAACAGTGCAGGTAATAGGAGAAAAGGATGTGAATTAAGACAGTGTGACTGTTAAGAGAAAGCAGGAAATAGTATAGACACCACTATCCAGAGTTAGAACCTGCTGGACTTTTCCAAGTGGTTGAAGCTACTATTGTAGGATCTGTGTTGGGAAACTACACAAGCCGGCACATGTCTTATTTATTTATGTATTTATTTGTTTTTGCTATGTGGCACAGCATGTGTATCTTAGTTCCCTGACCAGGGATTGAACCCAGGCCCCTGGCAGTGGAAGTGTGGAGTCCTAACCACTGGATGACTAGGGAATTTCCCAGCACCAACCTTTCGATCTCCTCCAGCTTCTCACAAATTCTTGGGTGCCTTTTCATCATGTCGCATGCATTCAACCTACTTTCCTCCCAAAGTCCCATGTGTGGGGTCTAGAACTCAAACCCACCTATAATATCTATTCTTCAGAACAATGAATAAAAGTAAATCATGTGAAAATTAAAAATGAGGAAAATAAAAGAATGTAAACATCTTTCTTTATTCTTTTATTCTGCTTTAACAATAGAAAAGTTATCTTCTATCCAGGAACTTCCCTTTCTGGCTGGAAGATTGAATCATACCAAAAATGCCAGCAAGTGGGTGATTCATTCTTTCTGTGAGTAGACATCACCACACGGGCCTTTCAGCCATGAGTCTGGTCCCCAGGGCTCAGCTGGTTGAGTAGAGAGCATCTCCTAGATTCACATAATCAACCAGGGATACATCCAAAGTTTCAACCCACCGTGATTAGGAAGATAGCTGTCAGATTTACCAAGAACAAGACAGGAAGCTAAGAGAAGGAATGGAAAAGATAAGTAAAAAAATTGAAGAGAAGATAAAGAAAATGACTGTTGTGTGTGTTTGATGTAGACTCTTGGTAAAGAAGGGCTTTCCTGGTGACTCAATGGCAAAGAATTGCCTGCCATGCAGGAGACTGGAGTTCAATCCCTGGGTTGGGAAGATTCCTGGGAGAAGGAATCTTCTCCAGAAGAGAAATGGAGAAGGAAACCCACTTCAGTATTCTAGCCTGGGAAATTCTATGAACAAAGGGGCTTGGAGAGCTAGAGGCCATGGGGTCACAAAGAGTCAGCCACGACTGAGCTACTACACAACAACAAACGACTTGGCACAAAAGCTGGGTTTGCAGACTCTTGTAAACCAGGCCTGTGCAGTGAGTCTCAGAGGTGAAACGCTCTTATTTACCCAGGCAGCTAAAATCTACCTTACATCAGGAGAAAGATACCTGTCTACTGTTGTGTGACAGAGAAGTCTTTTCCTTTCTCTAAATACATACCATGAAATGTTAGGTTCCTAGGTGCTGGAAATCTTTTCTTTTCTTTTTTTTTTTTTTTGTTTTTGGAACTGAAATCTATACTTGAAATAAAGTTGAGAGTGAAAGTGTTAGTCACTCAGTCATATCCAACTGTTTGAGACCCCATGGACTGTAGCTCACCAGGCTCCTCCGTCCATGGGATTTTCTAGACAATATAGGAGTGGGTTGCCATTTCCTTCTCCAGGAGATTTCCCCAACCCAGGGATGGAATCTGGGTCTCCTGCATTGCAGTCAGACTCTTAAACATCTGAGCTACCAGGAAGGGTTAATAAATTTTACAACGAAATTCAAGTTGATATTCATATTGGTGGTGGTGGTTTAGTCACTAAGTCGTGTCCAACTCTTGAGACCCCATGGACTGTAGCCTGCCAGGCTCCTCTGTCCATGGGATTTCCCAGGTGAGAATACTAGAGTGGGTTGCATTTCCTCCTCCAGGGGATCTTTCTGACCCAGGGATTGAACCCAAGTCTCCTGCATTGGCAGGTGGATTCTTTACTGAATGAGCCACCACGGAAGCGCTGATAATTATATTAATACTTAAATAAATATAATTCAATGTATAATTCCATATGAAATCTTCACACATATGTCAGTCTTAAAATTAATGTCCTCTAATTTATGTCCAAAGTAATATTTAACATTACTTCAGTTCAGTTGCACTTTATAGGAAAGTTTCTCCTCTTTTAAGTATTAATAGTGAATAGCAAGTGGTTGGTATTCCTAGATTCTTCTATTGGCATTTTCAATAGAAGTCAGGAACACATTATTAACGAGAGCTCAGGTTTCAGTTGCTCAGATGCCCAGTATAGAACCTGGACAAAGGAGGAACATATCAATAAAAATTCAGATGCTTTAAATGACCTCCAAAACTATAAAACAAAGTCTTTAATTGGAATTTTAGATTATGTTGTGGTTTCTCTTTTGGTTCAGCAATAAAGAACCCGCCATCCAATGCAGGAGACACAGGAAATGTGGATTTGATCCCTAGGTCAGAAAAGTTCCCTAGAGGAGGAAATGGCAACCCACTCCAGTATTCTTGCCTAGAGAATACCATGCACAGAGGAGCCTGAGGGGCTATGGTCCATGGAATCACAGAGTTGGACAAGACCGAGCACGCACACGCAAATTATGATGTAAAGAAAATTTTTGAATGCATTCTTCATCATTTATATTTAGAAGATAATGCAGTAAACTGTTATTTATACCAGATAAACATATCTGCCACAAACAAGTGCCTATTAAGGAAATTAATGCTAAATTCTCACCATCCGTAAGACAGTGTACTATACCAGCAGTGATAAGGATATTGTTACAGATTACACATATAATATATATCATTTGATAATTGCTAGTCTAAATATGTGGCATACAAATTCACAATGATATTATGAAGTAGGCAATACTAGTATCCCTGTTTTTCAGATGAGAAATTGAAGTTTGGGAAGTTTAATCTGTTTGCCTGAAGTCACACTGTTATTATGTTTGCCAGGATCAGATTTCAGACTGTCTGGTTTCTGAGTCTGGGCCTCTAACCAGGCTCTAATTGCTAGCTCCCTAGCACATCAGGTCTTATTGTGCCTACACAATTTCTATTCCACAGAAAAAAACACCAGAATGAGTTCTGCTACCCTTTGTTCTAAAGCAAATTAAAATACAAATTAAAAATTTCAAAAAGATAGTTTTGATGCTAATTGTCAATAATAATTATATTTTCCTTCTGAGAAGAATTGATATGATTCATTTTAAGAGTTTTGGATAATAATTATTCACATAAATATAACTCAAATTTAGAGAACTAAATCTCATAGATTGCAAGTTTATTCATGAGATTTCTTGTTAATGCTGAATCACTTTCTCATCTAAATCAGCGCATTGTAATGGTAGCTGTAGATATTCATTTATTCAAGATTATTACTGAATATTTTTTATGTACCAAGATAATTTCTAGAAATAGCCAGCCTGATAGAACAAAGGATATTTAAGTATACAGATGGAGAGTAAAGAACTTACTAAATAATTAGGGGGAAAGATGGGACTTCCCAGTTGGCTCTAGTGGTAAAGGACCCACTTGCCAATGCAATAGAAGAGACGTGGGTTCGATCCCTGGGTTGGGAAGATCCTCTGGAGGAGGGCATGGCAACCCACTCTAGTATTCCTGCCTAGAGAATCCCATGGACAGAGGAGCTTGGTTGGTTAGTGTCCATAGGGTTGCAAAAAGTGGCTTAGCACATATGCATGCAGGAGAAATGATTAAGGCTTCCCTCATAGCTCAGTTGGTAAAGAATCCGCCTGCAATGTAGGAGACCCCAGTTCGCTTCCTGAGTTGGGCAGATCCCCTGGAGGAGGGAAAGGCTACCCACACCAGTATTCTGGCCTGGAGAATTCCATGGACTGTATAGTCCATGGGGTCACAAATAGTCGGACACGACTGAGTGACTTTCACTTTCACACTTTTCACTTTCACATCAATACCTGACAATCCACATATTGCTTGCCATAAAAATTACAAAAAGATATTTGAGTTTGGACTTATTTTCATTTCTCAGTAACAACAGAAAACCATAGATAAGAATTCAAAATACAGGGTTTTAAGTTGCCCCTCATTGTCCCCCACTGAGTAATCATTCTTTCATGTCTTATTGCAAGACAGTATGACTGAAAAAGGCTCCTGAGACAGTGACATCACCAAGATTAGGCCATTCCTGACTTCCCTCCCTCTCACAGGAAGAACTAACAACTATTCAAAAATAGAACGCTGCAGAGAGAATTCTAGAACATGGAGGTGGGACTGAAGCACCCTCTGCACCTCAGAGACCAAGACAGATTGCATGAAGGTAAAAGAAGTGATTGCACGTTGAGGGCATTGCTCCCTCCCCCAGGCCAGCACAGCATCACATGGAGAGGCTTTCCTGCAGCCTCCTGTCTCTTCAGTGGGAAAAGAGAATCTGGGGAGACTAACAATACCATCTGCCACCTTGTGGGTCACTCTGAGGGAGCCCCTACTCTGACCTTGCACCATGAAGGTTGCAAGGGTACCACAGGCACTCTTGAGCAGAGGTCATAGCCTGGGGCTTCCCCTACCAACCTGAGAATCTAGGCAAGTACAGACATTATCCTACACCCTCACTGGGTAGGGAACCAGGCCAGCAGTCCTATGCACCTGTTAGGAGCCAGCAGCATCCCCTCCCTGTCCTCAGAGCTCAATTGTCTTACTGAGAGGAGAACTGCCCAAGGACACCACCAGAAAATACACCCAGAAACCCAAACTGAGCTGACTGGTGAAGACTTTGCTCCAGCCAAAGAAAACCTGTAAAGTCTGAAAGAAAAATCCCATTGTACAAATGTGTAAATTCAAACATAAGGAATCAAGGGTCACAAAAAATCAGGTAACCATCACCAAAGGAACTAATAAAGGTTCAAGAGCACACCCCAAAGAAATGGAAATCTGTGGATGGTCAGAAAAAGAATTCAGAATAACTCTCTTAAGGAAGTTTTGTGAACTGCAAGAAATTACAGACAGATAGCTAAAGAAAATCAGGAAAATAATGGAGAACAAAATGAGGAATTCTACAAGGAAATAGCAACCAGTTAAAAACTGTAGAAATCCCTGAATTAAAACATATAGTCACTAAACTGAAGAAGTCATTTCAAAAATAGATTCTACTCTATGGAAAAAATGAATCAGAACCTGAAAGACAGGACAATCGAAATTACCCTGTTTGCAAAAAGAAAAATGGATGAAAAAGACTGAAGAGAGACTACAGGAATTAAAGGACACAATGAAAATAAACAGTATTTGTATTATGGGAATTCTAGGAGAAGACAAATAAAAAGGGGGAGAAAGTATAGTTAAAGAAATGATGGCTGAACACATGCCAAACTGGGGAGAGAGATGGACATCCAGATCCACAAGGTTGAAAAGACCCCAAGTAAAAAAAAGAAAAAAGAAAAGACCCCAAGTAGGTTGAAACTCATGCCACAATGAGACATGTTTTATACATATAATTAAATGTTAATATATTTTATTAAATATATGTGCAAATTATAAATTTATAATTAAATAAATTATACCTAAATTTATAATCAAATTGTCAAAAGTCAGAGACAAAGAAAAAAATTCAAGAGCAACAAGAAAAAAGAGAGAAGTTACATAAAGAGAAGCCCCATAAAACTAGAGGTGGATGTCTCTACAGCAACTTTTCAAGTCAGAAGGAAAAGAATGACATATTCAAAATATTGAAGGAAAGTAACTAGTGGGACTTCCCTGGGGACTCAGTGGTGGCCAGTGTCGGAGACATGGGTTTGACTCTTGATCTAAGAAGATTCCGCGTGCTATGCTATGCTAAGTCACTTTAGTCATGTCTGACTTTGCGACCCCATGGACTACAGCCCACCAGGCTCCTCTATCCATGGGATTCTCCAGGCAAGAATTCTGGAGTGGGTTGCCATGCCCTTCTCCAAGATTCTGCATGCCACAGAGAAAAATTGCCCATGTACCACAATTACTGAGCCTGTGCTCTAGAAGCAGGAAGACACAACTACGGAGTCCATGAGCCCCAGCTACTGAATCCCTGACACCCTAAGGCCCACGCTCTGCAATGAGAAGCCACCACAACAAGAAGCCCATGCCACACACCACAACTAGAAACCACAAAAGCACCCTGAATAGCCAAAGAAACTCTGAGAAAAAAGAGCAAACAGGAGTCATCACATTTTCTGATTTCAAGCTATGCGGTAAAGTTATAGTCATCAGTACCTTTTGGTACTGGCATAAAAACAGACAAATACACCAATGGAGCAAAATGGAGAGCCCATAAATAAACCCAAGCATATCCAGTCAGCTAATATTTGACAAGGGAGCCAAGCATACTCAATGGAGAAAAGACAAGCTCTTCAAAAAATCATGCTGGGACAATTGAACAAGTCAATCCTAAAGGAAATTAACCCTGAATATTCATTGGAATAACTGATCCTGAAGCTGAAGCTCCAATACTTCGGCCACCTGATGCAAACAGCCGATTCATTGGGAAAGACCCTGATGCTGAGAAAGAGTCAAGGGAAGAGGAGAAGGGGGTGGTAGAGATTGAATAGCATCACCCACTCCACTGACATGAATTTGAGCAAACTCCAGGAGAAAGAGGATGGAGGAGCCCAGCACGCTGCAGTCCACTGGGTCACAAAGAGTCAGGCACGACTTAGCAACTGAACACCAACATGTAAAAGAATGAAACCGAATCCATATCTCATATGACTCACAAAAATTAACTTGAAATGCATTAAAGATGTAAACATAAGAACAGAAACCATGAAACTCCTATAAAAATATGTAAGAATAAAGCTTCTTGACATGGACCTTGATAAATTTTTGGTTATGATACCTAAATCACAAGTAACAAAATCAAAAAGAAGCAAATGAAACCACATCAACTAAAAAGCTTCTGCCCAGAAAAAGAAACTATGAACAAAGTGAAAAGACAACCTAGAAAATGGGGGGAAAATATTTTCAAATCATATAGCTGATAAAGGATTAATATTTAAAATGTATAAAGAACTCATACCACTCAATGGCAAAAAGGAAATAACCCAATTTAAAAAATGTGCAAAGGACCTAAATAGACATTTCTCCAAAAGGATATTTAAAAGGCCAACTGGTACATGAAAAGTTGTCCACCATCACTAATCATTAAGGAAATGCAGATCCAAACCACAATGAGATATAAGCTCACATATGTTAGAATGCTGCTGCTAAGTCACTTCAGTCGTGTCTGACTCTGTGTGACCCCATAGACGGCAGCCCACCAGGCTCCCCCATCCCTGGCAAGAACACTGGAGTGGGTATCATCAAAAGACAAGTGATAACAAATGCTGGTGAGGATGTGAAAGGAACCCTTGTGCACTGCTGGTAGGAATGCAAATTGATATAGCCACTGTAGGAAATGGTGAGGAGTATCTTCAGAAAAATTAAAAATAAAACTACCAAATAATCCAACAGTTCCACTTTGGGAAACATATCCATAGGAAAAGAAAATGGTAACTCAAAAAGATGTCTGCACCCTCATGTTCACCTAATGAGCAACATTATTTATAATATCAAAAGCTTGAAACAACCATTAAAGAATGAACAAATAAAGGAGTTCTGAGATAGGTAGGTAGGTAAATAGATAGTTATACAGACAATGGAATATGACTTAGCCATAAAAATGAGGAAACCCAAACATTTAGACAATACAGATGGACCTTGAAGGCATTATGTTAAGTGAAATAAGTCAGAGAAAGATATATACTGTATGACTCACTTATAGGAGGAATAAGTTCCAGACACCAAACTCACAGAAAAAGAGATCAGACTTGTGGTTGCCATGGGCACAGAGTGGAGGGAGGGAGAAATAGAAGTTGGTCAAAACATACAAAATTCCACTTATAAGATAAATATTAGGAAGGTAATGTGGCTAACACTGCCATATGACATTTGTTACAAGAATAAGTCTTACAGGTTCTCATTACAAGGTGAAATTTTTCTTTTGTTTTTATTGTATCTATATGAAAAGATGGATGTTAGCTGAACCTACTGTGTTAATTGTCTTACAGTATACGTGAATCAAATAACCATGCTGTACACTTTAAACTTATACAGTGATGTATATCATTTACTTTTCAATAAAGCTGGAAAAATAAAGTTGGTCCTCAGTCTAATCATTTAGATTGTGTACATTGTAAAATTTATAAATTCTTTCAAAAGCAAAGATGAATATATTCACCAAATATTAACAGCAAAGTCTATAAGACACGCAGAGTTTGATCCTGGGTCTGGAAGATTACCCAAGAGGAGGGCATGGCAACCCACTCCAGTGTTCTTGCCTGGAGAATCCCATGGACAGAAGAGCCTGGTGGGCTATAGTCCATGGGGTCGCAAAGAGTCAGACATGACTAAAGCGACTTAGCACGCTATACACACATAAATTTCTAACACAGAATGGCCATATTTCTATGATTCCCTCACTTTTTTTTTTTCTTTTCTTGTTTGTTGATTGTTTTTCTTACTACTACTACTATGGTTCTTCCTTCAAGAGTTTGTAATACACATTGGACAAAAAATTAAAAAACAAGTTTACAGGGTACAGCTAAAGCATCTCCTACAGTTGACTTTGCTGTTTTAAAAGTAAATAAAGAAGTTTGTTGTTTTTTTTTTTAAAGAAAGCATCTGTTCCTGCAGTTTTTCATCATGTGTCCCAACTACAAAACACAAGGCAACATGGAGGACAGGAAATGCTCTAAAATTGGACCAAACTAAGTTTTGTCCTGGTTATACTTGCAAGTCCCTTTCGCTTGAATAATTTACTTTTCTTCTCAATTAAGCAGCACAAAATCAACATTTCTTCCTCTTTTCTCTGGGGTACACCAGTGTCTAGAGCTACTACAGATATTTTTGAAAGCAAAAAGCAGAACAAAAAATCACTGGGGAAATTTTGTGTGGAAAATAAAACATATCAGTGATTTGATGGTGTTAATATATAAGTCTCACCATGAGACTTTTCATACTCATGAGCTTATTTTATAGGGAGTCAGAAAAAAAACAACAACAATTATCCAAAGAAAGAGAAAATTGCATGTTGTAGCTCCCAGGAAGGAAAAGTACCAGGGTTAAAATATGTTCACAGAAGTGGGCCATGCATATTCTGAGGTATTTAAAAAGGAGTAACCTCTGAAAGAGATTCAGTCAGTCCCTATAAATGAACAAGTTCTGTTCAGACAATGCATTTGTAAGTCCAGTTTGTTAAAGTCCAGCAAGTTTAGCCTAATACGATCAACTATTATTGTACTGTACTGTAATAGGTTTGTAACACTGTACACGCAAATAATAGATAAAAAGCAAGCACACACACTGGGATAACCCTGAGGAATGGGGTGGGGAGGGAGGTGGAAGGGGGATTCAGGCTGGGGGACACATGTGCACCCATGGCTGATTCATGTCAATGTATGGCAAAAACCACTACAGTATTGTAAAGTAATTCGCCTCCAATTAAAATAAATAAATGATTTTTTTTTTTAAAAAGCAAGCACACAAAAACTAAAGTAAGCATTTTTAATATGACAGCGCAGTACATTGAAAAATACAGTAGTAGAATACAACAACTGGCACTTCTCAGCAGGACCAGGCGATGTCACAGCTCCTTTCGTGCTTGCTTCCATACATCCCGGGCTGAAATAAAGACACTATACGACCGCATTCTGAACCACGCTCTACAGTAAAGGACACAGAAGCTCAGCCACTGTCCAGGATGCACGCACGTGACAATGTACGCCAGACGCGTGAACTAACTTACGTGACTGGACATGCAAACTCATGTTCACATCTTTGGAAGTTCTCAACTTGAAGGTTCATATGTAGGAGACTTACTCATTAGTATTAGATGGGAGAGTGGAAAAATAAGGTCTCTTGTTTTTTCTGCTATCCCCAACAGAGATTCTGTGAATACGTTGTACACGTTTCCCTGTATATGTCATAGCATTGCTGCAGATGATGAACCTAGGGGTTTAATTTCAGGGTTTAAGGCTAGATTCCCTAGATTTTGCCAAATTATTTTCCAAATGGTGTATTCCAATATAGCTTGGAGATAGAAAAATACAAAGGAAGATAAAGATGATCTGTTACTTATTCAGTGACTAGCAAATGGGTGACTCAGCCATTGTTAGACTAGGGTTTAACGTACCAAAACAGAACAAAACATAACATGGTTGTTACCTATGATTCATTTAGATTTTCTGACTTGTCCCTGCATTTGACACGCCTTCTATAGAAAAGGAGAGAATGCTAGAAGATGGATATTACTTGAATTCATAAGACTGAAGGATAAACGGCAAAGTAGATTCTAGTACTATTTCTTAAGTAATAAACTGGTTTTTATTTTGAAAAGCATATTGGCTCTATGAGATAATCATTTCAGCCTTGTTCCAGCTAGATTTCCTGCTTTTTCAAAATTTTATTCCAGATATTTCATTTTCCATCCTATTATTCTACTTATTGACATTCAAGAAAACTAAGAATTTCACCATGTTAGAACAGGAAGAAATTCAAAAATTGTTTAATTCTTACAATTCAGGAGAAGCAGCTGTGACATAGAAGAGTTTAGAGTCTAAGCGAGACCACCTGGGTCCAATTTTTCCCTAAAAGTTGTATGATTTAGAAAGTTACTTAACTCTCCATGTCTCAGGGTTCTCAAATTGTAGTGACAATATTATTACGACTTAATGTAACTGTGATTTCAGCGTTTGTGCATATGACACTCTGAATTGTGACTGGGACATAACAATGTTCAACAAAGCTGCCTACTTTGCTATTAAATCTTACTTGCATAGAAGAAATACATGAAATTCCAAATCACTGTCAATTTTCCCTCTTCATGTAGCAAGCCCCTTGAGCATAGACTAAGGACCAGAATCTTTTCTTGCCTATTTAATATTCTTCCCAGATGTTTGATTTGTATTTTCCAATCTACTAGACTTCCCTGGTGTTTCAGGCAGTGAAGAATCTGTCTGCAATGCAAGAGACCTGGTTTCCATCCCTGGGTTAGGAAAATCCCCTGGAGAAGGGAATGCTTACCCACTCTAGTATTCTTGCCTGGAGCATCCCATTGACAGAAGAGCCTGGGCTATAGTACTTGGGGTCACAAAGAGTCAGATACAACTGAATGACTAACACTTTTACTTTCAAAACTTTCACTTTCTCAACCCAAGATATAGACATACATACAAAATACATATCCTGTGCTACAATATTTCATTCATTTATGAGTTGTTTATTGATCATCTATGTGCCGGGAAGAAAAGAGAAATGGTTGTATATAATAAACGATAAACTCTACTAGTGATGCGTTATAATATAATGGATGAATTATAATGAAGAGTACAGTTGCTCTTATATGTGTCCCCTTCTGAAGAATAGAACATCTACCACAAAACCTTCCAGAATGGAGCCAGGAGTGAGTACCGCCTCCTAGACACAGAGCAAGTCAGTTTTCAAAACATGTCAGTGGGATGGAGACAATGGATCTGGAAAACAATGTAAAAAAAATTGAGAAATAGAGAAAAAAGTTTTAAAAGACTTAAGGCTCCCAACTTATCCAACTTCGAATGGATTGCATACCAGTCAGGAGATGATTGGGCACCCTGGGCAGCCCTAGTGATAAAGAATCCACCTGCCAATGCAGGAGACATTGGAGAGATGGGTCAAACCCTTGGTGGGGAAGATCCCCTGGAAGAGGGCATGGCAACCCACTCCAGTATTCTTCCCTGGAGAATACAATGGACAGAGGAGCCTGCTGGGCTACAGTTCATAGGGTCGCAAAGAGTCGGAAATGACTGAGTGACTTAGCACACAAGCAGGAGATGAAAAGTATATACATATTTGAACCATTATGACCATCTACGAACAAATTAAGAGAAAGTTTGGCAATACACAATGTACATGAATGCTTGCTCAGATTCTGCCGGGCATAAGAAAGGCTACAAATCTATCACATTATTACATCATAGGAAGGGGCATGTATTTTCAGTAAGATTATTATACTTCAAAAATAATCATTTTCTGTTTATGAAAGTTTAAAATCCAATCCATGAGGGTGCATTTAAGAGTATGTATAAATTGTTAATCTGAGGGACAGAGCAGAATTTCAAAGGCTTGATTGAAAAGTGCATGATTGGTGAGAAGAGAGGGTTGCTTGCAAAGACTACAATTTGGATTAGTCTGAAGTGCTGAAACAAATTTTTTTTATATCCCTATTATTTAAATGGCATAGAAGTAAGAGTAGTTAAAGCTAAGAGGCAACAGCATTAATCTTCTACCAGCTTTAATGTAGCAAGACACTTTCTGTTTTTCCAAAAAGAAAATTTCATTTGAGATTATTTTTAAGAGGATTTTTATTAGGAAAGTAAGATAAAAAGCAAAACTCCATTACCACCTCATTATAAAAGGTCTTGCTGTTGTACAAACATGGTTGTATTTCAGGAGAAGTCACGTGTCCCAAGTGTGTATTCACAGATGGCAAACTCTGGCTAGCCTCAAGGAAAACAGTCATGGTACACATGTTGTGAAACATGACAATCTTGAGCTCTTTAGAGAAGCATTGTGTGCTCATGGAGCTTGGAATTCAGCAAGAAATGTACCTAGGATTTAATACCGGCTCTTCTATCTATTACCTTTGGCTTTCCTTGTAGCTCAGTCGGTAAAGAACCTGCCTGCAATGCAGGAGACCCAGGTTTGATCCCTGGGTTGGGAAGAACCCCTGGAGAAGGAAATGGCAACCCACTCCACTATTCTTGCCTGAAGAAACCCATGGACAGAAGAAACTGGAGGGCTACAGTCCTTGGGACAGCAAGAGTCCGACACGACCACCACCACCTTTGACAATTAAATTGTTTCTTTGTTCATAAAGACGAGAAAAAGAATAGCCACTTCCCAACATTGTTTCAAGTATTAAATGTCTGTAAAGCCCTTTACAAAAATCTTGCATCTACAACAATAAATAGATGTTAAGAATTAGCAGTAGTATATTATTATTACCTTTATTATAACAATGTCCATGGGGTCACAAACAGTCGGACACAACTGAGCAACTGAACTGAACTTATCATAACAATAATGTAATTCTACCACATTCAAATCATGTGCAGTCCTTGGAGAATACATGTGCCTAGGCAGAGCAATTTTTTTAACTGCTATTCATATGATACTTGAAAGATGAAATCTACACCCACTTCTCCTGTGAAACCTAAGAAACCTACCAGTGGATGTTCCAGCCATCCCTTATCACGTCTCTTTCTCTGAGAACTCTAGCATGTAATACAATGTGATTTCTTTGTCAGTAGTCTGATTTTTGTCCCTAACAATTTTTTTTAATATTTTGGTGACCATTTTTTGAAAAAAATATTTATTGAATTTGTTACACTATTGCTTTTGTTTTACATTTTGGTTTTTGGGCAGCAAGACATGTAGGATCTTAGCTCCGCAATCAGGGATTGAACCTGCACACTCTACATTGGAAGGCAAATTCCTAACCACTGAACCACCAGGGAAGTTTCCCTAACAAATTGTTAATGTCTTGGTTTGTCTTTAACATATTGTAGTTTTACCTTCATGCATCTTGGTATGAATTTTTTATTTATTTTGCTACACATTCAAAGCCCATTTCTGCTCAAGATAATCAAGTCCTTTTCCCCATCTGAAAAAAAAATTGGAGTTTCGTGTCTTGAGTACTGTCTCTGCTAAAGTGTCTACATTTTTTCCTTCTGAAATTCCCAGTAGATATGAGGGAAGGCAGCACATCTCCTCTTGGTTTCCCCTTAACATTTTAGGTTTCACATTTTCCAGCTGTTTACGTGCCAATACCACACACGCTTGGCCAGTTCTCTATTTTCTTGGGTGGAATCTTCTGTCCTACCTGCTGGGTCAGGCTGTGTGGTCCAATGTCCAAAGACAGTCCTGTGGGAGGCTAGCTGCCATGCCGTGTGAACGATGACCTGGGAGATGAGACGTTGTGCGGCATGGAAGGAGAAGCTGTATGGGCAATGCTCCTCCAGCCCCTCAACCTGGATCAGAGACAAATACCATCCACCTTAGACTCATCCCGAATCTCCACCCCCCAAAATGTGAACAAAAGAAAATGGTTGTTTTGCAGCAGTAACTTAGATGTGTGCATGCATGCTAGTAACTTAGATGAGGAGTCTATTTTTACTTAGCCATAGATTGAAGATTGAGGGCAGGAGGAGAAAGGGATGACAGAGGAAGAGATGTTTGGATGGCATCAACGACTCAATGGACATGGGTTTGGGTGGACTCCGGGAGCTGGTGAAGGACAGGGAGGCCTGGCGTGCTGCGGTTCATGGGGTCGCAAAGAGACAGACACGACTGAGCGACTGACCTGAACTGAGATGTAATAAAACAGGTACACCTTCTCTCATCATTTCACCCACTTTAATATGATTTTAGAACTTCCTTTGAAGGTGTCTATGATTTCTCATTGTTGTTCGACTGATGTCTTTCCTTCATGTTAGTTGTTTCTGTAGTTTTTTGGTTTTGAGTTCATTTCCAGTGGAGGGTAACTTGATTGATTAATTGATTGTTTGGCATATTCATGTCCATGGCTTAAAACTCAACATTCAAAAAACTAAGGTCATGACATATAGTCTCACAATTTCCTGGGAAATAGAAGGGGGAAAAGCAGAAATAGTGACAGATTTTACTTTCTTTGGCTCCAAAATCACTGCAGGTGGTGACTGCAGCCATGAAATTAAAAGGCGCTTACTCCTTGGAAGGAAAGCTATGACCAACCTAGATAGCATATCAAAAAGCAAAGACATCACTTTGCCAACAAAGTCCATATATGTAAACTCTGTCTCCCATGGTGAGAACTCTGGCTTCCAAACATGTATATAATAGTTACTTACATACTTGAATCTACTCTACAGATCATGTTGTTTACAATTTCTTCTTTTTTAAATTTTATTGGAGTATAGTTGATTTACAATGTTATGTTAGTTTCAAGTGTACAGAAAAGTGATTCAGTTATACAGACACACACACTCATTCTTTCAAATTCAAAAGAATTTCTATCTCTGTGACATTAATAACAAAAGCTTACTAAATAAATTTCAAAATTTTCTATTTTTTCTTTCTGACTTCAGAATACATTCCTCCAAGAGTATATATGACTGAAGGTACAGACTGTTGAAATTTAGTTTTGTATTTTTTTTTTGAGATGTTGTTGCCAATATATGGAGAAGGAAATGGCAACCCACTCCAGTATTCTTGCCTGGAGAATCCCATGGACAGAGGATTGTCCACTTGCAGGCTACAGTCCACGAGATGGTAAGAGTCGGACATGACTTAGTGACTAAACCACCACCAACAATGCCAACATAATATTCAGATTTAAGAGTTCTTTCATATACTTGTTGATACCCATGCATATGTATTTTTTAAAATTTGTTTGTTTTTAGATTCCTAAGCCCATCTCTTTTGTTTTACTAAGAGATAATTTACATACCACAACATTCCCTTATTTTATATATAAAACTCAATAATTTTGTTGAATTACAGAAATATGCAATGATCACCACAATATAACATGAAACATTTCCATCATTCCAAAATGAAATCCCATGCCATCTATGTCCACCTTAATTCCTACTGCCAACCCCAGGCAGCCAAAAATTTTCTGTCTTTGCTCTTATTCTGAATTGGAACAAAGGTCAACTCTAATAAGAAAAAAAAATAACTAAATTAATTAAATATTGACATTTTAAAATTCATGACATAAAATTCGACAACAAAGAATATCAGTTATAAACACAACTGTAAATCATTAAAAAACATTATATGGTGAAGTGTGCTTTATCAGTAATGCACTAAATAACAATATGTGGTATTGGTTCTAATAACAACTGCAATTTTAAAATAATGGTGACTATTAGTGATCATTTTAATATCTGCAACAAGGATGACACAAAAGAAAGATGATTTCTATTGGTGAATAAAGACACATTATTCTTATGGCTTTATACTTAGATTTGTAAATGAAGAAAATGTCAGAATTCAGAAAATAAAATGTATGTGTCTTTTATTCGTGTTTAAAATTCCATGGTGGCTCAGAGGTAAAGAATCCACCTGCAATGCAGAAGATGGGGGTTCAGCCCCTGGATTGGGAAGATCCTCTGGAGAAGGGAATGGCAACCCACTCCAATAGTCTTGCCTGGGAAATCCCATGGACAGAGGAGCCTGGCTACAGTTCATGGGGCCTCAAAGAGTCGGACAGGACTGAGCACTCACTCACACACCACACCCTACGAGCTATTAGACTTTTAAAAGAAACCAATGCAATGTGTGGTCTAATCCCTTTGGGATTTCTATGAATGTAGCCCTACTTATGACATAACTTTATTAAATTGAAATTACTCTTATTTGAAAAAAATTTAGCAAAATAATCTTACAGGAAAAAATATTCTCACTGAAAGCCATCTACAAGACTTTCCATCTTCAGGTTAGAAAATTTGCTTAGTCAAAAAGAGAGTCAACAAAACTATTTTAGAAGGAGAACTTGGGCCTGACATCAAATATTCCTTTGCTACCAGCTGCAAAGAATTTTGCTCTATCCTCTGTTTTCTCAGGAGGGTGTCAATTCCATCTTAGTTCAGCTAAATTTTTAAAATGTGTTTAGTACTTAACAAGTGCCATGAAATATTATCATAAGTAACCGTAGGGAAATATGATGTATAACTGGCTGCCATCCTGTATCCTCTATGTTTGATTAAAAAAAAATCCTAATATGACAAGCAAGATTAATAAAGATCTGACATTCAGTTGATTTTAGATCATGTATTGCATATATAGAAAAATAGTTTTCATGTTTTCTTCCACCTTTTAAAATTTTCTAAAATATATATATATATATAGCTGGTCATATCTCGTCATCATTTTTTTAATTTATTAGTGTAATTAATCATATTTTAATACTAATTCAGCTTTACCTAGAGTTTATATTTATAAGCACACTGATAGCAGTATTGAACATTTTGTCTTTTGGGTTAAGGCATAATTAACATGGTGTTAATTTCTTAAATTCCTGCTCTACATTGTAACAAGATAAGGAGAGAAAGAAAAAATATACTTCACAGATCCTCCTTGATATCCTAAAGAAAGTATACCTGAAAGGAAACATTATATCACCATCAAAATATAAGCTGATCATAAATATAGCTAAAGTTACCAACAAAATAAAGCTATAAATAAAAAATAATAATAATATTATTCTCTGCCTGCTTCAGGAACCAGCTCAGATAAAAAAGAAAAAATTTTTCCAAAAAAAAAAAAAAAAGAAAAAATTTTTAAATAATGTCATACTGTCTTAAATTTCCTATCACTTAACTGGTTTATCATCCAGTAAACCAGTTATCTCTCATACATTTAGGCCCCCATGGAATCTAAGGTCAAATCAAGAGCTTCTCACATTCAAATCAAAGAATACACTTTTTTCAAAACAAAGCAGAAATGTCCATATGAAAAGTCAAAGATTCTCATAGTCTATGATCACATTCCTCAGCCCCTTCCAGTTGAAAAATATCAGGGTAGTTAAATTGAATTATCTTTTCATATATTCTCTACTGTTAAGTATTAATAATTAAAAAATCCATTAATAGCATCAGATTTTTCTTTACCCAGTAGAGGGCAGTGCTACATATGGAAACCAATGTATAACTAGGTTCCGCCAGAGTTCATGAATGGATGACCCCAATAATTCCAATGCCTAGATTTTCTTAATTTGGCTTCCGAAAGCAGAGCATCAAATCCAAAGGAAATAAGTGGCAATAGAGATGTAGAGAAATAAAACATGCACATAGCTTAGCAATAACTATAGAGTTGGGCAGCATTGATAACACCTATCTTCCTGTTTAATATGAGTTACAGCATTTTCCAATAATGAATCAAATAGTTGTGTACATGACAGTGATAAACTAGACAGAGTTGCAGAATTAATATTCAAGAGCATTTGAACATATATAGATTATCTTTTATTTTCCTGTTGCCAACTAGAATTAAGATAGCAAATGTCATTGGAGACCAGTGTTCTGATGACATCATAGCTTGATATGATGTAAAGTCTAGCTATTGACGTTTGTCTCTATTTGGATATGCACAGTCACTGATTCATCTTTTTGAATCAAAAATGCCCAATTCATGATCCAGTTTTACTTCACTATATCTTATGATGACATCAGTATCCTAGCTCCAAGAAAATTGAAGTAGTATTTCTTAATAAACCTTATTTTCAAAGATACTGAAATAATAATAAGGCAACTTTTTTCAGCATTTGAACATTTTATTATTCTTTTATTTTTTATGGGAGGATAGTTGATTTACAATGCTCTGCTAGTTTCAGGAACATGGCAATGTGATTTAGCTAGGCACATACAGGGACCTATTTTTGAGCATCTTAATTTAAATAACTAGGAACTATTATGTGTGATTGGTCCTTAGGGGAAAACAACATCTACTCTTTTCTACTATATACAGTTTCATTTGTTTTTGCTCTCTATACATATCAAATCAGCTCCTAAAAAATTGTGATGCTAACTTATCACTTTACAGCTTCTATATGTATCATCTTGGGTAGAATTTTTACTTTCAAACACCTCCACATATGCTTTCATTTGAATCTTTTCTTTAGTACTTATTTGATTTTTTTATTTGTAAATGTAAATGCATTTATTGAAAATGACCTAATTCTGTATGTTTAGAATTTAGATTCTGCTCTCTTTTCAGATTTCAGTTTTAGCAAGCAGGAATTGTGTCTTCTGTATTTTGTAAAGTGCTTAGAGATAAATATTGGGTGGTGGTGATGATGAAGCTTCTGTGAGATTTCTCCTCTAGCCCATCATTTAAATCTTGACTACGAGGAATGTCTGGGGGGAAAAAATGATTTAAATAAGGAAGTATTTCCAGCTAGTCTATGTGGCAGCAATTAAATCAACAGTGCCATATGCTGACTCTCCTATTAAACCACTCTGCAGGGGAGAAGAAATTGGTGATTTGACAGAAAATTACTGTTCAAAATAATTACTTTTAAAAAAGAAACTGTCTACAGAAATCTCCAGGAAACAACTATAAATCATTCCTTATTTAACCATTTGACCTGTAAAATATGGACCCGAATTATTCTGCTATCAGAAAAAATTCATTGATATAAGCTATTGAATGAGGAGAAAATAAACTAATATGAAAACTATATGACTCCCAGTGAAATGCTCCTAATTTAATTCTAGCCTCTGCCATTTACTTAGCTAGGTTAACCTCCAGGCTCCTATCAGTTAATTGGTAGTAACATTAAACTCCTTGAAATGTTGATGCTAGCATTACAGGGAGATATATACAGGGCACCTGTTCTCATGGCCAGGCTGTTTGTTGCTTAGCAAATCCTGATGACTCTCATTACTTTTGCAAATGTTTTATTTGATGTCAGGCAAATGATTGACTTTTTAAATCTTTCCTTCATCTCTCAAACTGGAATTATAATGCCCACCAGCCTTACCAAGGAGTATTGTTAATTTGAAATGAGATAATAATTGTGCATGTGTGAAAACACTTTGCAAGTGATAAAGTACAGAATAAATATTAGGATATAGAATTAATTGGGAATATATACAAGAATTTAAACTGGCATAAGAGAAGCTCTTTTGTATACACCATCTTCTGGGAAATTGTTAGAAAGATCACTTGGATTGAAAGGTTACATTTGCTTGTGGAGAGAAGTTCATTATTTATAGCACCATTATAATTTTTGTTTGTTTTGTGGAAATCATGTTTACATGATTCAGTGTTTTGCCTGAATACTGATGGATTGATTTAGTGGGTTGAAACTAACAATGTTGACTGTACGTATGAAGTACAAGACTCCCGAAATACATTTACATTTATCTTCCTAAAATAGACTTCATAATAGGTGAGTTTCATATTTTCACTCAAGAAAATTTTGTTACTGCAAATTTACTGATAAGAAAAACAGGGTCAGTATTACACGGATGTATTTTTAGAATTACTGTATGTGTCTGTTACTTTGGAGTTTCTTAAGAAGCAAACGATATGGGTGCCTTAAACCTACAGTCTCTGAACAAAGCAGTACAAATGTGGAAAGGTGATCTTATATCTCTCATTCACAGGAAAAGCACCATCGAGAGCTAAGTCCTTCTTGAGGACTGTTTTAGAAAAAAGTGTTGAATAGCCTTTAACGCCTTTCAATATCTCTTTCCCTAGACAACCGTGGCTTCCCTGTGTCCTCTGAGTGTCTATTCATATCCACCTTCCTCAAAGGATAGGAAAAGACTATTTCTACACTTAAACAACAGATGATACCACCCTAATGGCAAAAAGCAAAGAGGAGCGAAGAGCCTCTTGATGAAGATGAAAGAGGAGAGTGAAAAAAGCTGGCTTGAGACTCAACATTCAAAAAGCTAAGGTCACTATATTCAGTCCCATCACTTCATGGAAAATAGATGGGGGAAAAATGGAAACGGTGACAGATTTTGTTTTGGGGGACTCCAAAATCACTGCAGATGGTGACTACAGCCATGAAATTAAAAGATGCTTGGAAGAAAAGTTATAACAATGATCGAAGCCAGGTCTCCTGCATTGCAGGTGGATTCTTTACCAGCTGAGCCTCAAGGAAAGCCCAACAATACTGGAGTGGGTAGCCTATCCCTTCTCCAGCAGACCTTCCCAACCCAGGAATCGAACTAAGATCTCCTGCATTGCAGGAAGATTCTCTACCAACTGAGCTATCAGGGAAGCCCTACAAACCTAAAGAGTGTGACAAAACCTCTCTAAAACCTGGAGAGTATAAAAGCAGAGACACCAATTTGCCGACAGAGGTCTGTATAGTCAAAGCTGTGATTGTTCCGGTAGTCTATACAAATGTCACAGTTGGACTGTAAAAAAGGCTGAGAGCCTGAAGAATTGATGCTCTCAAACTAAGGTGCTGGAGGACTCATGAAGAGGCCCTTTGGACATCAGGAGATCAAACTGTTCAATCCTAATGGAAACCAACCCTGAATAGTCATTGGAAGGGCTGATGTTGAAGTTGAAGTTCCAATAATTTGGCCACCTGATGTGAAGAATTGACTCTTTGGAAAAGACCCTGATGCCACAAAAGATTGCGGGCAGGAGGAGAAGGGGACGACAGAGGATGAGATGGTTGGATGGCATCACCAACTCAGTGGACATGAGTTTGAGCAAGCTCCAGGAGATGGTGAAGGACAGGGCAGCCTGGCGTGCTGCAGTCCATGGGGTCGCAAAGAGTCGGACATGACTGAGCGACTGGACAGCAACACTTAAACACTCTTAGTAACTATGAGAGTATTGGTAAGACATAGCTCATCTAACTTATCTACTTATTCAATCTAGGATTCCTTAACCTTCTAAACACACACACACACACACACACTAATAATCACTATCAAATTTATATAGGCAATGAATAGATAGATAAGTAGATAGATGATAAACACATATACAGATAGGTAAATAGATGATAGATTGATAGATTTGAAACTTGTGGAGCTGCCAAACCAAAAACTTTATAAGTGGCAGTGACTTATTCAATTGATGCTCCATATTTATAAGACTGAATGGGGAATGGGAGAGATACATTGCCCACCCTGATGAGAAAATGCTCCAGCCAAGAGTAACATTGGAGACTTGCTTGCACTGTTCTCTCCATAAGCATGAGCATGGATATTAGTTAGTTAGTTAGCTAGTTCAGTTGCTCTGTCATGTCCGACTCTTTGCGACCCCATGAATCGCAGCATGCCAGGCCTCCCTGTCCATCACCAACTCCCGGAATTTACCCAAAGCCATGTCCATCGAGTTGGTGATGCCATCCAGCCATCTCATCCTCTGTCGTCCCCTTCTCCTCCTGCCCCCAGTCCCTCGCAGCATCAGGGTCTTTTCCAATGAGTCAACTCTTCCCATGAGGTGGCCAAAGTATTGGAATTTCAGCTTCAACATCAGTCCCTCCAATGAACACCCAGGACTGATCTCCTTTAGGACGGACTGGTTGGATCTTCTTGCAATCCAAGGGACTCTCAAGAGTCTTCTCCAACACCACAGTTCAAAAGCATCAATTCTTTGGTGCTCAGCTTTCTTCATCATCCAACTCTCACATCCATATATGACCACTGGAAAAACCATAGCCTTGACCAGACAGACCTTTGTTGGCAAAGTAATGTCTCTACTTTTAAATATGCTGTCCAGGTTGGTCATAACTTTCCTTCCAAGGAGTAAGGGTCTTTTAATTTCATGGCTGCAGTCACCATCTGCAGTGATTTTGGAGCCCAAAAAAATAAAGTCTGACACCGTTTCCACTTTTTCCCCATCTATTTGCCATGTAGTGATGGGACCAGATGCCATGATCTTAGTTTTCTGAATGTTGAGTTTTAAGCCAACTTTTTCACTCTCCTCCTTCACTTTCATCAAGAGGCTTTTTAGTTCTTCTTTGCTTTCTGCCATAAGGGTGGTGTCATCTGCATATCTGAGGTTATTGATATTTCTCCCTACAATCTTGATTCCAGCTTGTTCTTCTTCCAGCCCAGCGTTTCTCATGATATACTCCGCATATAAGTTAAATAAGCAGGGTGACAATATACAGTACTTTGACGTACTCCTATTCCTACTTGGAACCAGTCTGTTGTTCCATGTCAAGTTCTAACTGTTTCTTCCTGACCTGCATACAGGTTTCTCAAGAGACAGGTCAGATGATCTGGTATCCCCATCTCTCAGAATTTTCCACAGTTTGTGACCCATGCAGTCAAAGGCTTTGGCATAGTCAATAAAGCAGAAATAGATGTTAGATCACACAGTAAATCCAGCTGCCTAATATATCACTCAGAGAATCATACTTTAATACATACATATCTTATAGTTTTTCCTTTGCTACACCTAACCACCATGCTGCTTCCAACCACAGGCCTGCTTGCTCAACTGGTAGTGAAATCTCCCTGTATCTGGCTCTCTTCAGATGGCCTATGGTAGAGCTGAGACCCTTCCCTTGGGAGTACCTCTCTATAAACAAGCATTTTATGATGAGGTCTGTCAATGTTCTTTCCCACTAGAATAAAAGCCACAGAGAAGCAACAGTGATGTCTCTTTCCTCATTACTGAACCTAGAGACCCTGCACAGTGCAGGCTCATGGTAGGTGCCTGGTAAATATTGCTGAATCAATAAAGATGAGAAGAATAAATGTGTTAATCAGAGAAGTAGGAATTCACTTTTGCAAGAGTTTCAGGTTACAGTGTCTCATTTTAAAACACAAAAGATATGGGGCTGTTTTATGGCTAGTTAAGCTGAAAAGAGGTAGATAAGCTGAGAAACAATGACTGAGATTCTTGAAAGCATCTAGTTGATGCTGTGTGTAACAATATAAAATCTATGGAGAGTCAAAAGAGTAAGGCAACAGTCTGGGGAGAATGATGTGGAAAAAAATAAAAGTGCATTCCGCGGAGAATTTTCTAAACAGTGTTGGAAACAGTAAATACATGGAAAGTTGCTCAACGGATCTTAGGAGTTTCAAATGGGAGGAGGGGTTAGCAAAGAATTATTATGATGATGAAAGATGATGAAAGAACACTTACTAGAAGAGTCTTGCTATTGTGAAATTATGCACATTTTCTCATACAGCTAACTAGGTGCTTGTTGAGTTATACTAATGTTTATGTAACCAACTAACGTAATATCATGATAATATCTGAATAGAGAACAGGAAACATCATAGAAATGATCCATGGAGAGTCAACTAGTTCAACTCCTTGGATAACAAATCTCAGAGGCAGAGAGCTCACTGTTTAGTTTCAGATAACCAAGAATTTTAAGGATATAAGTTGGACTGGTCAACGTCTTCTTCACAAATTTTATACCAAATATGACAAAGGCTTATTAGAATCTGTTGTGTATTTTCTCAGTATATTTTAAAGGGATAAGAAGGATAAGCCCTTGTTCTACAAAATCTGCTTTTGCTAATTAAATTGTAATTAGTTAAAACCATGTAATTTGACTTAATTTTAATGATATGCCTTTATTCTTCAGAAGCAGAGAATGTTCTATAGTCCTGCTTGCATTTTTCCTTTTGGTAGCTATCCAAGTACAGTTCTTTGCAAGTTATGTATCATAAAAGCTAAAAATAATATCTGGGTATTTGTTTCAGAATAGAAGGAATTCTAGACTAATGTGATAAATGGCATTCCCCCAACTGCACCCATAATGATTCCATTTTGGTTATAGAGTCAGCTCCAAGACTAGATAGCATCTAAAATGTCTAGTTTAGTGTACTGAATAGACACTCAGAATTTCAGAGATGGGAATACATTTGCTTCTGTGTGCCTTATTCCATACATATAATGGTGAATTCTGACTAAATTATTTTTTTATTTTAATTTATTTCAGCAACATTTGAATGGTCAATATTCAGGTAAAAAGTATTAAAATAGGAGCCATGGAGAAAAGAAAAAAAATATATATATATATACGACATACACATACGTGTCCCAATGCCCAAGTCACCTTATAGTCTAGTTAGGAGAACACCCTGGTAAATAGTTTTTTTCTCTTTTCAAAAATTCATTTACACCCCCTTGAAACTCACATAGATATTGTTGTTATGCCAAGAATAGAAAATTGTTATTACTTAGAGAGCTAAGAATTTGATAACACTACAATTACACTATTAATGGTCAGAATTAAATTATTTTCTTTCATTATATTCTTTTTGAGTACAATCAGGTCTTCAGTTAGAACCACAGAAATCATTTCTAAATGGTAAGGATTGGATTCTAAAAAATATCAAAAAGAGGAAAAAAAAAAAAAAAAAGAGTTCCTAAATTCCATTCTCTGGTCCATCCTTTTAAACATTTTTTTTTTAATGTGTTTTTCTTATAGTTACATATAAATCTTTCCAGCCAACCCAGAACTGATTCATCATCAGCAGAGGAACAGGCATCATGGCAACCCTGAAATAAACAGACCATCCTAAGTTCAAAGCTGTGACCAAGAAATGGTTACTGTACTTGTTTGCATCAATTCCATGGTGGTTCAGTGGTAAAGAATTTGCCTGCCAATGCAGGAGACGCAGGTTCAATCCCTGTCAGGAAGATCCTGGAGAAGGAAATGGCAACCCACTCCAGTATTTTTGCCTGGAGAATCCCAGGGGCAGAGGAGCCTAGAAGGGATGGGGCTGTAGCCCATTGGGTTGCAAAAGAGTCCGACAAGACTTAGTGACTAAACAACCACGGTGGGAAATGGTGTTGCGTAATCACCGGCAATGAGGAAAAGTTCCATAATCACTTGTTAGTTGTGACAGAGGCTTTGTCCAAAAGGAAGAATATTTTACTTTTGACTAGAGAGGGATTGGCAAGAACTCGGCTCTGAACAAGCAGCCCCATGGATACTCATTAATTTTAATTGAATGAATTGAATGTCCAGTCTAGATACAATTTTTCAAACCCAATTAATAAGGTACTTAAGGTATTGACAAAAGTCACTGCAAGGCTTCTAGCTACAATTTAGCGAATTTGAAAGGTGGGCAAGATGCCTAGAAATTATAAAAAGAGTCAATGCGGTAATTCTAGTTGAAAGAGGGCTGGGGAAATGATGTTGTATGAACTAGAAAGCTCAACTTATTTATATACTTGTGCACAAGAAATTTGAATTTAAAATGTCAGTTCTAAAACACCTGGATGAGAGCAGAGTCCTGGGGAACAAACAACACCACCTAAGAAAGAAAAAGATATGTCAGATTCCTTCTCTTTCTCACTGTGCACAGGAGCCAAAATTAGCATCTTGTGCTGGGAACACCTTTTATCTCTTCAAATATTATCTGACTTGTTAAGGATATTTATATTTCTTTTCTTCTGTTGGCAAAATGCTTAATATTTTCTCATCTAAACTGGTCCAGTAGTTACGTTTAACCATCCCTCTCCAGGATAAATTTCACTGAAAGAATGATTTCTACATTCCGGTATGCATTTTTAAAACTGGTATCACAATCAATGCCAATGTCATGTGTCACACTTTCTAAAATAAATATATTCACATCTAGTTACTAGTTCAGTTTGCTCTTTGCAAATGTCTTGCATGCAGAGCCGTGTTGGTTTTGCTAAGCCAGCTGTAAGTAAGAGAAGGTTCTCGGGGTTCTGATGGTGGAACTGAGAAGAAGTTGGTAGCAGGCTGGAGGAGGAGGAGGAGCAGGGCTGTGGCTGCTGTTCTGGAAGGTTCTAGAAATCCTGCGGTGGGGGATAGTTATCCAGAGTTGGCAATGAGGCTCTGATGGAAGAGAAGCTTGAATGAAAGAAAGAGCAGATGCAGGAGACAGGGGGCTGATGTCCTGCATTAGGTTCAATAGACAATGAGAAGCAGTAAGGGCTAAACAAGCCCAGCTCTGGAGAGGGAGGCGAGTCAGGGTGTCCAGTGTGGAATAGGTCCACGTGGGACTCAGGTGGAGAGGTGGTGTGGGACCAAGGCTGCAAATCATGTGAGGATGCAGAAGAACCATTTCACTTTGCCTGGACTCCAGACTGTAGAGATAGAGTTAGTGCTTTCAGTTCAGTTTAGTACAGTCCCTCAATCATGTCTGACTCTTTGCGACCCCATGGACTGCAGCACGCCAGGCCTCCCTGTCCATCACAAACTCTCAGAGTTTACTCAAACTCATGCCCATTGAGTCAGTGATGACATCCAACCATCTCATCCTCTGTCGTCCCCTTCTTCTCCCACCTTCAATCTTTCCCAGTTAATGCTTTATGAACCTTCAGAGTGCAGACAGAAAGTAAGACCAGGGCAATGCAAATATTAATTCTTAACTTAAAGAATTATATACTTTATTTTAAGAGAGAGAGAGACCCTGCTGTGTATGTAGTAATGTGTTAGATTCAGATCATTTTATTTATTTTCTTTTCATGTGTATGTGCTCAGTTGCTCAGGCGTATCTAGCTCTTTGCAATCCTATGGACTTTGGCCCACTAGGCTCCTCTGTCCATGAGATTATCCAGGCAAGAATACTGGAGTCAGTTACTGTTGCCTCCTCCAGCGGATATTCCCCATGCAGGGATGGAACCCATGTCTTTTGTCTCTCCTGCATTTTCAGATGGATTCTTCATCTCTGTGCCACCTGGCAAGCCCTTAGTCTTTTTTTTATAGGCAATGTTATATTTATTTTTTTACTTGGCTGCTCAGGGTCTTAGTTGAGGTATGCGATATCTTGTTCCTTGTCAAGGGATGGAATCCAGGCCCCCTGCACTGGGAGCACAGAGTCTTAACCAATGGACCACCAGGAAAATTTCTAGATTCTGATCATTTTAGAATATAAACCTACATTCTGAGTGTGTAAATCTAAAAGATTGAATCTAATTCTAAACCAATTGAGAGTCAAGGCCAGGCAGTATAGAGTGACCTCAGCCCTCCACAGGAGGAGGCCTCACTATGAAGGGGAGATGGGGGAACAAACCAGGAAGAGATTAAGGGGTCCCAGGGCTCCCCAAGAGGGAGGCAGCCCAGCCTCTGGGAGGGACCGGAAATAGGCGTGGGAATCCCTTCTGATTTTCTTCTCAACTCAGCTCATATAAGTTTTGTTTACTGAATGTCCTTCATCAGGCCTGCATCTTCTTCCTTTTTTTTCTCCCCTGCCATATGGAAGAGAGAAACAAATACTCTCTCCATTGCCAAATTTACAGATGTAGATGAGCTAAATGCCTGAAGACAGCACCACTTCCCGGAGCGGATCAGTCACCTCTGACTGATGGCTCGGGCTGGGCGAGCCTGTGGCTGCTGCTGCATTGGAGTGGAGAGCTTTTAATACGAATGGGAAGTGCCAAGTTTTTCAGAGGAGGTTGTTTTTATATAGATCTCACATATGGTCAGTTTTGCTTAGATGTCTAATTATTTGTCTGGGATTATGAAATCACATGTGTGAATGAAGGGGTCAAATGCTGTTTAGAAACCTGTGGTAAATGGATGCGTACATGCGAGGTCACTTCAGTCGTGTCCGACTCTTTGAGACTCTATGGACTGAAGCCTGCCAGGCTCCTCTCTCTGTGGGATTCTCCAGGCAAGAATGCTGGAGTCGGTTGCCATGCCCTCCTCCAGCGGATCTTCCCAACCCGGGGATCAAACACATGTCTCTGCACTGATAAGCAGATTCTTTACCACTGAGCCACCAAGGACGCGTTGTGGTTCTTTCCATGGGCTTTGTCAAATGCCAGACTGAAAGGGAAACAGCTGCAAAGTGTCAGGATCACTGAAACTATGGATATCCCTACCTGGAAGTATTCATTTTTTTTCCTTTACTCTTTCCCTTTTGTCTTTTCCTTTCTTTTTCTTTCTTTCTTTTCTGATGGTAGGCATCAGATGACTGGTGTGTTTTTTCCTAATTTTTCAAAATTTATTTTTATTTATTTGGTTGCACCAGGGCTTAGTTGCAACACACAGAATCTTTAGTTGCAGAATATGGGACCTAGTGCCCCAACCACTTCTCAAAACCAGACCCCCTGCATTGGGAATGAGGAGCCTTAGCCACTGAACCATCAGGGAGGTCCTTGTCTGGTGTTTTAAAACAGGGGGTAGGGAGTGCTGAAGGAATGAAAGCTAGAGTAAAGTCCACATTTTGGTTGGGATATTCCTGACTGCACGTCCCATCACTAATTAGCTTCAGATGGTTATTTGTTTAATTCTCACTGTCGTTAAAGAGAAAAGCCAGCTTCAGGCAGCAAAGCTCGCCATGGATGTTATCTATAATAAGCATCAAAAAAAAATATTCTTTTTGTTGCAATGGTGAATGGTATTGTTTCTTTAATTTCTCTTTCTGTTTTTTCATTGTCAGTATATAGGAATGCAAGGGATTTCTGTGTGTTAATTTTATATCCTGCAACTTTACTTAGGAGTATACCTACCTAAAGAAACAAAAGACCTATACATAGAAAACTATAAAACACTGATGAAAGAAATCAAAGAGGACACAAACAGATGGAGAAACATACCGTGTTCATGGATTGGAAGAATCAATATTGTCAAAATGGCTATTCTACCTAAAGCAATCTATAGATTCAATGCAATCCCTATCAAGTTACCAATGGTATTTTTCACAGAACTAGACCAAAGAATTTCACAATTTGTATGGAAATACAAAAAACCTCGAATAGCCAAAGTAATCTTGAGAAAGAAGAATGGAACTGGAGGAATCAACCTGCCTGACTTCAGACTCTACTACAAAGCCACAGTCATCAAGACAGTATGGTACTGGCACAAAGACAGAAATATAGATCAATGGAACAGAATAGAAAGCCCAGAGATAAATCCACGGACCTATGGACACCTTATCTTTGACAAAGGAGGCAAGGATATACAATGGAAAAAAGACAACCTCTTTAACAAGTGGTGCTGGGAAAGCTGGTCAACCACTTGTAAAAGAATGAAACTAGAACACTTTCTAACACCATACACAAAAATAAACTCAAAATGGATTAAAGATCTAAATGTAAGACCAGAAACTATAAAACTCCTAGAGGAGAACATAGGCAAAACACTCTCCGACATAAATCACAGCAAGATCCTCTATGACCCACCTCCCAGAATATTGGAAATAAAAGCAAAACTAAACAAATGGGACCTAATGAAACTTAAAAGCTTTTGCACTACAAAGGAAACTATAAGTAAGGTGAAAAGACAGCCCTCAGATTGGGAGAAAATAATAGCAAATGAAGAAACAGACAAAGGATTAATCTCAAAAATATACAAGCAACTCCTGCAGCTCAATTCCAGAAAAATAAATGACCCAATCAAAAAATGGGCCAAAGAACTAAACAGACATTTCTCCAAAGAAGACATACAGATGGCTAACAAACACATGAAAAGATGCTCAACATCACTCATTATTAGAGAAATGCAAATCAAAACCACAATGAGGTACCATTACACGCCAGTCAGGATGGCTGCTATCCAAAAGTCTACAAGCAATAAATGCTGGAGAGGGTGTGGAGAAAAGGGAACCCTCTTACACTGTTGGTGGGAATGCAAACTAGTACAGCCGCTATGGAAAACAGTGTGGAGATTTCTTAAAAAACTGGAAATAGAACTGCCATATGACCCAGCAATCCCACTCCTGGGCATACACACTGAGGAAACCAGATCTGAAAGAGACACGTGCACCCCAATGTTCATCGCAGCACTGTTTATAATAGCCAGGACATGGAAGCAACCTAGATGCCCATCAGCAGATGAATGGATAAGGAAGCTGTGGTACACATACACCATGGAATATTACTCAGCCATTAAAAATAATTCATTTGAATCAGTCCTAATGAGATGGATGAAACTGGAGCCCATTATACAGAGTGAAGTAAGCCAGAAAGATAAAGAACATTACAGCATACTAACACATATATATGGAATTTAGAAAGATGGTAACGATAACCCTATATGCAAAACAGAAAAAGAGACACAGAAATACAGAACAGACTTTTGAACTCTGTGGGAGAATGTGAGGGTGGGATATTTCAAAAGAATAGCATGTATACCATCTATGGTGAAACAGATCACCAGCCCAGGTGGGATGCATGAGACAAGTGCTCGGGCCTGGTGCACTGGGAAGACCCAGAGGAATCGGGTGGAGAGGGAGGTGGGAGAGGGGATCGGGATGGGGAATACATGTAAATCTATGGCTGATTCATATCAATGTATGACAAAAAAAAATAATAATAAATAAAAAAATAATAAAATAAATAAATAAATAAAAAATAAAAATAAATAAATAAATAAATAAGCATCAGCGCAGTGGGTCTCACTTAGGACATATGGAGGTAAATGATGTGCTTCCTTACACAGTGCCATTTTCTACAGCAGCCCTTCATGAGAGATAGTGTAAAATTGCCCCAAAGCAGCTGCCGTTCTGCAAGCTTTTGGGACCAAGTGGCCCCCAGATACAATGCTCAGGTGACCTGACTTAATTGATGAAATCAGAGGGATAGAGAGTCAGCTTGGTCTTCTACAGTCATCCATCATCACAAAGTCTCTCAAATCATCCTCTAATAATACTAAACAGAGAAAGTTTTGAGTTGGAGAAGAATTGAATTATAAATTAAGCAAATATGCCCATGGATAGTTAACTCTATTTTATTTATTTTGTATAATTTCAAATAATTTTTATCTTTTAATGTTTTTTTTTTTTTTAGAATTTATCCAGAAGAGAATGATTACTTCTCCTGGAAAGTGGGGTTCATGCTTCTACCAGGGTAACTGGTCATTCCTGACCCTTCTCATGTCCTCTTCTGGGTGTATCCCTACACGTGTTACGAGTGTACCCCCTCACAGTGGCCTGCGGTCAGTGCTTTGTGAACCACCAAGACTCTGTGAATTCATTGGGTGAAAGGTAGGCTCCTGGCAAGGAAGTATTGTTCCTTAGTGATATGTGACCCGTTTCACAAAGTTAAGCTGACAGCATTATATTTTCTCCCTTAAGAATCTGGACCCACGAAGACAATTTGAGGGTGAGGACTTGAGAAAATAGGTCATGGAGCTCAGAGACTGGGACAGGCTTAATGGAGCAACAGGCACAGGAAAGTAAATATCCCCGACAGAACTGGTAAGAAGACACAGATTAAAGGGAACAGACACGCCGAGAAAGGGAGCCGTCGTGAGTAACAGCAATGGGGATAAAAGCTACTCATCGATGAGCTGCTTGGAACCCTGTCTTTGGTGAGCTCTTCTTCATTCAACTTTTCCCAGAATCAGAGAGATGCCTCCATACTGTTAGAGAATCAGAGAATTTTGGCGATAACAACAACAACAAATGGTATAGGCATGCAAAGAGCGTCATACAAAAGCCCAATTGAAAGAGATCATCAGTGTCTTGATAATAAAAGAAAGTTAGCTTCACCCCAAATATTGCAGGTCTCAGGCCCAGCAACACTCTTCTTACTTTCTTGAGCTCTGTAACTCAGATTCCTGTGGAATCCTTGCAATGAGTCTTCTAAATTTTCTTTATCTAGTTTGAGGGTCTCTTTCCTGTGGAAAAAGACATTCAACATTAATTAACATCTCTTTTGTTTACTAAAGATAAATAATAAATGCATATCTATGTATTATATCTCTTTGTGAAAATATATAAGTAATCCTAGCTGTTACTTATCCATTGTTTTCTGTATCAAATGTTATGTCTCAATTAAGCCTCACAAAGTATCTTTTTTAAAATTTTTTATTGGAAGATGATTGCTACAATGTTGAGATGGTTTCTGCTGCACAACAACATGAATCCAAAGTACCCTTTTTGCAACCAGGAAATTTAAACATTAGTTGTTATTATTGCCATAATAAACATTCACCTAACAACAAGGGTCCTCTTGAAGAGACAAAAGAGAACATAACTTATACATTACATATAAGGTAACATATAAGATGACATATAAGTTTAAGGCAAAATATTTAAAGAAATACAGTAGAAAACTCTGTATGCAGGTCAAACAGCAACAGTTAGAACTGGACATGGAACAATGGACTGGTTCCAAATTGGGAAAGGAGTATGTCAAGGCTGTATATTTTCACCCTGCTTATTTAACTTATATGCAGAATACATCATGCAAAATGCCAGGCAGGATGAAGCACAAGCTGGAATCAAGATTGCTGGGAGAAATATCAATAACTTCACATATGCAGATGACACCATCCTTATGGCAGAAAGCGAAGAGGAACTAAAGAGCCTCTTAATGAAGGTGAAAAAGGAGAGTGAGAAAGCTGGCAAAAAACTCAACATGCAAAAAACAAAGATCATACCATCCGGTCCCATCACTTCATAGCAAAGAGCTGGGGAAACAAAGAAAACAGTGACAGACTTTACTTTGGGGGGCTCCAAAATCACTGCAGATGGTGGCTGCAGCCATGAAATTAAAAGACTCTTGCTCCTTGGAAGAAAAGTTACGACCAACCTAGACAGCATATTTAAAAGAAGAGACATTGCTTTGCTGACAAAGGTCCGTACAGTCAAAGCTATGGTTTTTCCAATAGTAAAGCAGAGATGTGAGAGTTGGACCATAAAGAAAGCTGAGCACCGAAAAATTGATGCTTTTGAATTGTGGTGTTGGAGAAGACTCTCGAGAGTCCCTTGGACTGCAAGGAGAGCAAACCAGTCAATCCAAAAGGAAATCAATCCTGAATGTTCGTTGGAAGGACTGATGCTGAAGCTGAAGCTTCAGTACTTTAGCCACCTGATGCAAAGAACCGACTCATTGGAAAAGCCCCTGATGTTGGGAAAGATTGAGGGCAGGAGGAGAAGGGGATGGCAGTGGATGAGATGGTTGGAGGGTATCACCAACCCAGTGGACATGAGTTTGAGCAAGCTCGAGGAAATGGTAAAGGACAGGGAAGCCCGGCTTGCTGCAGTCCATGGGGTCGCAAAGAGCTGGACACAACTTGCGACTGAACAGCAACAACTAGTAATTTATTCCCCAGTACAAAGTAAATTAGTTTAAATGTTAATAAAATAAATGAAATAATTGACTGAGTTTGACTTTCTGTTGTGAAATTTAAAGTTAGAGAGTTACATTTGAAGATAGAGAGTGAAATCAAAACATATTTCACATTACATCTTGCTTGTATGTAAAATTCAAAGCTCAAATCTTTATATTTTTCCTTACTATAGCACTTTTAGTTTGTTAAGCCTTTAGTTATAACATGTACATATACTAAAATACTTGGAAATACATAAAACTAATTATAGCAATGAATAAATTCACTTACACATGCTAACAAGTAGTAAGCATGTTAGTTTTAATCACACCTATTGTTAACTATTGGGTGTCAGGCTTTTGTGCAATGTAATATATCAATAGCTTTTGTAAGTCCATTCTACTTGCTTGCATGAATTGTAGTGACAATAAAAGGAACAAAACCCAGAGAATCTGTAACTATATGAGAATAAGAGAATCTATAAGCCAGGTTCCAAAGTCTCAACAGGGCATATAGTGTGGAAATCAAAATCTTTTGACTCAGAGCGTTATTTTCATGCAGACAGCAAAGTGAGAAAAACATAAAGTATCTATGGGATACATAGATACTGACATTACCCTGAAGAAATAGAAATGTTAAGAGAGGAAACTAGAAGGAATCTCTACAAAAATGAGAAGCTACAAATCCAAGGGCTGGTGGAGGCCACGGAGGAGACGGGCTGGTGTTGATCCCATCATCGATGGTCTTGCGTTCTTTGGCTCTGTCACGTCCAGTTTTGTACTGGTTCCCATGCTTGGCCAACAACCTCCATCTTTCTCCAGCCTTTGCAGAATCTCTCTGATTGATCACAAAGGGGTTTGATGATTTTCTTAGCTGCTAATCCAAAGAGAAATTTCCCAGGCTGGTTTCTAAATGTCTACCATGTTAACTAGAGCTCAGAGATCTAAGGGAACTTGGGAGCCAGGGAAGAGCCAGAATGTTGAAACCTTTTTTCCCAGTGAAAATCTAGAACATTAATATCAAATCAGAGATAACAAAATCCCAAAAGATACTCATGAGGTCTCACTTAAATCAGTGTTTTCAACTCCTTTCATTTTGAATATGAGGCCAGACCTGAAGCAGAGCAAGGAAACGAATGCTCTGACCTCCGTGTTCTGTCCTCCATTTGTGTCTGCATTGTATGACTTGCAAGATAATTGAAAGGGCATCATTTGTGGGCAAGGGAAGAAAACAAAAGGGATCAACAATTCTTTTAAAATCTTTAAGCTTTATAATTAGACTAAAAACATAATGACTGTACTTAAGAATGTTTAACAAAGTAAACTGGGCAGGTAATACATACTATTCAAATGTGCTTTTCACATACACTTTTATTTTTTTTTTAATTCATGTACCATACACTAACTAGTCACTGCTGCTGCTGCTGCTAAGTCACTTCCGTCGTGTCCGAGTCTGTGCGACCCCATAGACGGCGGCCCACCAGGCTCCCCCGTCCCTGGGGTTCTCCAGGCAAGAACACTGGAGTGGGTTGCCATTTCCTTCTCCAATGCATGAAAGTGAAAAGTGAATGTGAAGTCGCTCAGTCGCGTCCGACTCTTAGCAACCCTATGGACTGTAGCCTACCAGGCTCCTCCGTCCATGGGATTTTCCAGGCAAGAGTACTGGAGTGGAGTGCCATTGCCTTCTCCAACTGGTCACTAGGAACACATTCAGTTACAAAGGGTTTGCTATGATTAGAACGTGTCAAAAAGGAAACAGAAGTTAAAGTACACCCTCATCTCTTTACCCCTGGAATATTTGAATATTAGTCAAATCAACTACTGTACTTTGATAGCATAAAGGAACTGTAATAATTTCTAACACACGGAAGGGGTTAGGGAAGAAGATAGAAAAATCAAGGACTTGTAAGTTTTCTGAGTGCCTACTCTGGACCAGAAACCTTAAGAGAAACTTTTCCATATGAGGTCTAACTTAAATGTCATAAATATTTTACTGGGTATAATTATTCCCATTTAAAGGTGAGTGAAGCGAGGTTCAGTAAAACCAAGACTTGCTCTAGCTCACACAAGTAGAAAATGATTAAGATTTTCTAAAATTAATATTCAGGCATGTCTAGGCCAACAAATAAATCATCAATATTTTAAATCTGCCAACTTGTTTTTTAACTCCCTTATTATCAGATAAAAGAAACAAATTTGACATCTGTGGATCTTTGAAGTCAATTCTGTTGCTAAAAATTTAGTTGGGAAGGTGGAAACACAGAGCTATAAGATCCCATTTACAATGTTAAAACTGATAAAGTTAGGAGAGGTCTTGAAGTAGGGATGCATTTCATACATCTAAATCCTTAAGTACACATTGATGGGGAAAAGTGCATTGAATATCTTTAAAGTGTACAAAGAAATCAAGCAGTCGGTTTCAAAACTGGTAGACAGCCAGAAATGAATTCATTTTTCCATATGGTTTTCCTTTCCTATATGAACTGTACCTTAAGGTAACGAAGCAGATGTGGGGAAGTTCCTTACTGTAGAAGTATTCCAGATAATAAGTTAAGTACTGGTAGAAGTAGGATACCACCAATTAGTAACCTGGATGGAATTAAAAGAGTGTATCAGTTATCCATTGTTCTGTAATAAATCTTACCCCCCCCAAAAATAGTGGTTTACAAGAACAGCTAGCATTCAGTTAGCATTCATGTGTTAGCATACAGTTCTTTGGAGACGCAATTCTGTGAACATAATGACTCAGCTGAACAGAACTTCTGTTGGTTGCTCCTGAGTCCCACGTGTGGAATCAGTCAGAGACACTGCATGTGCGAGCATCACTCACACATCGGTCAGTTGGTACTGCCAAGCCGGGCCTCTAGCCCCACACAGCGTGCTTCACACTTCAGCTGCTGCTGCTGCTAAGTCGCTTCAGTCGTGTCCGACTCTGTGTGACCCCATAGATGGCAGTCCACCAGGCTCCCCCGTCCCTGGGATTCTCCAGGCAAGAACACTGGAGTGGGTTGCCATTTCCTTCTCCAATGCATGAAAGTGAAAAGTGAATGTGAAGTCGCTCAGTCGCGTCGGACTCTTAGCAACCCCATGGACTGCAGCCTACCAAGCCCCCCATCCATGGGATTTTCCAGGCAAGAGTACGGGAGTGGGGTGCCATTGCCTTCTCCTTCACACTCCAGAGGCTACTTTAAACTTCTTCAACTAGCGGTCACATGGCGGCTGCTGCTGCTAACTCACTTCAATCGTGTCCGACTCTGTGCAACCCCATAGACACCAGCCCACCAGGCTCCTCTGTCCACGAGATTCTCTAGGCAAGAATGCTAGAGTGGATTGCCATTTCCTTCTCCATCATGTCTGTCATAGCAATGCCAGCCCAACTGAATTCTTTCTCTTCTTTTTAAGGTTCTCACTAGTTATCTATTTTATACACAGCATCAACAGTGTATACTTGTCAATCAAAATCTCCCAGTTCATCCCACCATCCACCCCCATTTTCCCCTTGGTATCCATACATTTGTTTTCTACATCTGTGTCTCTATTTCTGCTTTTTAAATAATATTCTCTATACCTATTCTTTTCAGGTGAATCCTGAGTCTTAACAGGAAAAGTCCATCGCAGACAGAGCAGGGGTAACAGGATGAGAAGAATTTGTGGTCATAGTTTAAAATCTATCAATTGTTCATAGCAGCATTATTCATAATAGCCAAATATGGAATAACCCAAATGTCCCTTGACTGATGAATTGTTAAGCAAAATGTAGTCTATCCACACGCTGGGTTATTATTTGGCAAGGAAAAAAAATAAAGTATTGATATACTCTACAATATGAATGACCCTGAAGAATACTATGCTACATGAATAAAGCCAGTCACAAAAGATGACACTGGATGCTTCCTTTTCTGTGAAATGCCCAGTAAGGACAAATCTTCTGAAAGAATATAGCTCAGTGGTTCTGAGGGACAGGAGAGTGACTGTTAATGAATATTTCCTTTTTGGGTGTTGAGAATGTTGTCAAATCAAAAGATTTTGATCATTACACAGGTCTGTGAATGTACCAAAAAAAACCAAAGTGTACATTTAAAAGACTGAACTTATAGTGTATGTAGTATATGCCAATAGAGCTAACAGTTTTAAAAAAATAGCAAAATCTATGTGCGACATCATTGTTACTTTCAGCTCAAAATCTTTTTAGGAATAAATAAAAAAGCTGCATAAATTTCTCAAGGGCAATTTGAAGATACATCAATTTCTTAGAAAGTAGAATAAAATGTATGTTATCACTGCTGAATTTTTGGACCCAGAGTGAGGCTTCCTTATCTTTTCATTTATTAAATTGTCCATTTTAGAATTAGCATTCATTGAGCTGAGATAAATTGTCTATTTTTGCAGATGAATGAACCAAAGTCAAGGGAAAGAATTTAGAACTTTTAAATGATGTCCAAACTTTGAATTATAAAATGATCCTATTATTCATTTTAAAGAAATATAATTTCATTTTCCTCTCATGTTATTTTACATTCATATTGTTGATCGATGTAACACATCAATGAAAGTACTAGCAGTATACATTTCAACAGAAGAAAAAAGGAGAACATCCTCTATGGTAATTACAAAATTCTAACCCGTTTTAACCCAAACATCATTTATAATCATGTAAACATCTAGTTTTTGTTTATTATTTTGGGCAGATCCTGTTTGCTTTCAATTATTTGAATGTTTTCACAAGGATATTTGCCCATTGCCTATTATTTTAGCTGCCATAAAATATAGTGGTTTAAAATAGATTTCCACTTTGTCCTTTTAAGTTGTAAATAAAATCCCACCCAGGTTAAAACTATTGCTGGAACTAAATGAATAAAGTATTAAATACATTAGACATGTCTTTGGAATGATTTATCAATATGCCTAGAAATAACTGGGCTGGTTTAAACATGAGTGCGTTATATAAAAGTCATGGGACACACAGATGCATGCAACGAAGTCACTGTCAAGGTGTACGACATTTAAATTCTCTTCTGAAGATATTATTTTCATAGTTGTTTAATTTGTGTATTTAAATAAAGAGCCTCATGATGAAAGTGAAAGAGGGGAGTGAAAAAGTTTGCTTAAAACTCAGTATTCAGAAAACTAAGATCATAGCATTCAGTCCCATCACTTCGTGGCAAATAGATGGGAAAACAATGGAAACAGAGAGAGACTTTATTTTGTGGGGCTCTAAAATCACTGCAGATGGTCACTGCAGCTTGCAATTAAAAGACGCTTGCTCCTTGGAAGAAAAGTTATGACCAATGTAGAACATATTGAAAAGCAGACATTACTTTGCCGAGAAAGGTCCACATAGTCGAAGGTATAGGTTTTTCCAGTAGTCATGTATGGGTATGAGAGTTGGACTATAAAGAGAGCTGAGCACCAAAGAATTGATGCCTTTGAACTGTGGTGTTGGAGAAGACTCTTGAGAGTCCCTTGGACTGCAAGGAGATCCAACCAGTCCATCCTAAAGGAAATCAGTCCTGAATATTCATTGGAAGGACTGATGCTGAAGCTGAAACTCCAATACTTTGGCCAACTGATGGGAAAAGCTGACTCATTGGAAAAGACCCTGATGCTGGGAAAGATTGAAGGCAGGAGAAGAAGGGGATGACAGAGGATGAAATGGTTGGATGGCATCACCGACTCGATGGACTAGAGTTTGACTCAACTCCTGGATTGGTGATGGACAGGGAGACCTGGTGTGCTGCAGTCCATGGAGTCAGAAAGTCAGTCGGACATGACTGAGCAACTGAACTGAACTGAAATGAATTCTGTGATGCCCCTGCCATGTTTTACTGACTCTCAATTTTTTGAAATTAACTTTTAGTTGGTGAAAGTTATGATTAATAATTTTTTGTTCAGTTAAGTTCAGTTCAGTTCAGTCTCTCAGTTGTGTCCAGCTCGTTGCAAACCCATGGACTGCAGCATGCCAGGCCTCCCTGTCCGTCACCAACTGCCAGAGTTTGCTCAAACTCATGTCCATCGAGTAGGTGATGCCATCCAACCATCTCATCCTCTGTTGACTCCTTATCCTCCTGCCTTCAATCTTTCCCAGCATCAGGGTCTTTTCCAAGGAGTCAGTTCTTCACATCAGTGGCCAAAGTATTGGAGCTTCAGCTTCAGCATCAGTCCTTCCAGTGAACACCCACGACTGATCTCCTTTAGGATGGACTGGTTGGATCTCCTTGCAGTCCAAGGGACTCTCAAGAGTCTTCTCCAACACCGCAGTTCAAAAGCATCAGTTCCTCGGTGCTCAGCTTTCTTTATAGTCCAACTCTCACATCCATACATGACTACTGGAAAACCCATAGCTTTGACTGTATGGACCTTTGTCAGCAAAGTAATGTCTTTGCTTTTTAATATGCTGTCTGGTTTTGTCACAGCTTTCCTTCCAAGAAGCAAGCATCTTTTAATTTCATGACTGTAGTCTGACCATCTGCAATGATTTGGGAGCCCAAGAAAATAAATCTCTCACTGTTTCCATTGTTTCCCCATCTATTTGCCATGAAGTGATGGGACCACATGTCACGATCTTGGTTTTTTGAAAGTCGAGTTTTAAGCCAGGTTTTTTTCATTCTCCTCTTTCACTTTCATCTAGAGGCTCCTCAGTTCCTCTTCGCTTTCTGCTGTAAGAATGGTGTCATCTGCCTATCTGAGGTTATTGATATTTTGTTACTGTGGTTGACATTGCTTTTTTTGTTTGTTTTTCCCTTGGTTCCTATCTGTTCATTGGGCCATATATGGTTCATTGTTAGTCTGAGTTTCAGGTTTTGAAGCATCTGTGTAGTGCATTCATTTTATCTGATTAACACCTTGACTTGTATGGGATGCAATGAGAGAATAGCATTCAATCATATACATCACCATATGTAAAATAGATGGGTAGTGGGAAGTTGCTGTAGAACATAAGGAGTTGAAACTGGTGCTCTGTAACAACCTAGAGGGGTAGGATGGAGTGGAGGGGAGGAGGGAAGTTCAAGAGGGAAGGGATAAATTTTGTATTTTTGCAGATGAATGAGCCAAAATCAAGGGAAAGAATTTAGAACTTTTAAATGATGTCCACACTTTAAATTATAAAATGATCTTATTACCCATTTTAAGGAAATATCATTTCACTTTCTTCTGTTATTTTACATTCAAAATGTTGACAGACTTAACAATCAATGAAAAGTACTAACAGTATATTGTTGATTCATATTGTTGCATGGCAGAAACCAACAAAACATTGTAAAGCAATTATCCTCCAATTAAACATTTAAAAAAATTTCCATCTTTATTTTGTCTTGGCTAGATCAATAAGTCAATGGATATGAGTTTGAGCAAACTCCAGGAGATGGTGAAGGACATGGAAGCCTGGTGCCCTGCAGTTCATAGGGTGATAAAGGGTAGGACACAACTTAGCGATTGAACAACAACAAAGATAAAGTACTTTGGGGTCAGGCTTCTTCCACTCAGAATTTTAAACATTACTATTTTTTCATTCCAGAAATTTCTGAGCAGAAATCCTTTTATAATGAAGAACAAAACACAACAACAATGTTTAAAAATCGTCTAGAAAATACAATCAAAGCAATTTCCCTACTGATTAAAAAAGCAGCAGTATATATCATACCTAATAATAACAAAGAAAGGGAAACTAGGGATAAATTTAAGAAAAAGCAGGAGAACTTTATGGAGATTACAAAACTTTATTGAATGACATTAAAGAAAGCCGAAATAAATAGAAAACTAATTTCTCAGATTGCTCCATTCTTTGTATGAAAGGAGTGGATCAGAATCCCAAATGCTCAGGCTAATTCTTATTCTAGGACATTTTGCTCAGCTGGCCCTGAAGAGCTGTTTATTCCATGATGAAGAAGATTAACTCAAGGAGTTTGAAAGATGGCACAAACTCAGTCAAGCCTGCATAGAAAGATTTTCTTAAATTAACTATAAAGTTAACTCCCAAAACACAAGCCCTACACTATTCTAGACGATTTAAAGGAGTGGTCCACAACCTTTTTGGCATCAGGTAAGGGTTTTGTAGAAGACCATTTTTCCATGGAACCTAGCAAGCAGGGATTTCTGGATGATTCTCATAAGGAACATCCCCTCTCATGCGCAATTCATAGTAGGGTTTGCGCTCCTATGATGGGGAGCTCAGGCGATAAGGCGAGCAATGAGAAAAGGCTATAGATATCAATGAAGCTTCACTAACTCACCTGCTGCTCACCTGCTTCTATTGTGGCCCAGTTCCTAACAGGCCAAGGACCCATACTGGTCTATGGGGATTGGGAACCCCTGATTTAAAGAGTCATTGCTTCTGATATCCCCACCTCTTCCAGCAAGTTGGATTAGGGCCCAGCACCTTATAAAATTATCAACACATGCAGTTATGATCCCAAGTTCTGTCTCTACTCTGCCAGGACAGGTTCCACAGAAGGCAAGAACCATTTGGCTTTTTATTACCGTGACTAGCAAAGAATAGGTGCTAAATAAATAGATGTATGAAAATGTCCTGGATTTAAGCCCTGACTTCACAACTACATGCGTGAATGAATTACCAAGTGTGCAAATTTGAATTTTCTAATTTATAAGATGAGGTCAGTGATCCTGCCCTTCTAAAAGAATCAAATGGGATAACATGTGAAGGTGAGCTATAGATTGCTAATAAATTGAGGTCAATTTTATTAGTATTGATTTTATTGTTATCAGTCAAGTACCCTTCAGCAGTGAAAACTTATATAAACATATGGCTAGTACTTTGTAAATCGTTCTTTTAAACATGAATAACTTCTAAACTTTTTTTAAATGCTCTGTATATTCTAATGCCTTCATATTGTGATTTCCCAAATGTGACACATTTAAAAAGTTACACCGTCATATATTCAATAAAAATGCACAGAAATATGTTATGAAATGATAGAACAGCAAGAGGGAAGGACCACTGATGAAATTATATGAATAGTGTGAACTTTGCCTTCTGAATTGACTAATTTATAAATTATTATACAAAGAGAACCAGATGTTTCTGTTGGTGAGAAGTCATGAAATTTCATTGCAACACAGGTACCTGGAGAACTTGGTTAGAAGAAAATAACATATTTATTTTCATTAACCACTAACTAAAATACACCTTTTCTTTCACTTATGTTCATGGGCAACAAACCAAAGTGGTATCGACAGTACCTGTGACTTGTTACAAACAGAAATCACAGATATTGTCAAGTCTTACTATGGGCTTCAAATATCCCAAAGTATCACCATTTTTAAATTGTACAAGGTATCAGACCCAAGATTAGGCCTTGATATTTAATGTGATCATAATAAGCACATATATTACTACATGGGCTTCCCCAGTGTGTTAGCAATGAAGACTCCACCTGCAATGCAGGAGCAGGAGGAGACAGGGGTTCAACCCCTGGGTGGGGAAGATCCCCTGGAGGAGGGCACGGCAACCCACTCAGTATTCTTGCTCGGAGAATCCCATGGACAGAGGAGCCTGGCGGACTACAATCCATGGGCTCACAAAGAGTCGAACAACCCCTAAGTGACTTAGCATGCATGCATGCACATATTACTACATTGCAAACAATTTTATAATAATTTGATACTAATATTTATAATTGCCCCTTTTGTAATCTTGCTTATTTTATGAATCTTATTATATTATTTTGAGTAAGATCTATAGGCTTCATAAACATATCAAAAGAGCCCATGACACATATTTTTAAAAACTATTAACAACCTCTGTTTTACAGAACTATCTAATTCTATTCCAGCCCTGTGGCCTTTCTGCTCAAAGGTATGACAAACAGCATCAACTAGGAACTCATTAGCAATGTGGAGTCTCCAGTCCCACTCCAAAACCCAAAATCAGAAACTTCATTTCAATAATATCTTCTGGTGATCTGTACATATTTCAGTGTATAATTCTTTAATTTTAACATATTTCCTAGAGCAAGACCTCTTATTATCTATGCATTTATAGTGACATTACCTAAACTATAGTCAATCTACCAAGATCAAAATAAAGCAGAGAGAGAGGAAGGAAGCAAAGAAGGAAGAGAAAGAATGAAAACAGAAAGAATAGCAATACTCTCTCTATTACCAACAAACAAGCATTTTTAGCAGACACAGACACGACTTATCTGAAATAATTACTTATTATATTTTACATGGAGGAAACAATCCTTCTAGGTTCCAAGAGATAGGACTCAGGAACTGCCAAAAGAAAATAAGCACCTCTTGTTTCTTTTTAGTCCCACTTTGTAATTTAAAAATCCATGAAGATATGTGTTTATTTTAGTGGCAAGAAAGGAGAAACAGATCACAGGGGAACATGAGAGCCTTTGATTAGCAGAAGCATCTATCTATGCTAAGACTTCTGAAATGAGAATAAGTTGGACACGACTGAGCTACTTCACTTTCACTTTCAAGGAAAACTGACATTGGATAATTACTTCAGTTTTATTTATCATTCAATTTTGAAAATTTAATCCATGTTTTAATGTATTCATTAATTTTAAGGGAAGTTAGAAGTCGTAGAAGTGCTTGCATGACTTTCATAGACATTCAAACTGATGCTGAACTTTCGGAATGCAAAGTTCATAAAGTAAAGGATATGATATCTTTCTAGGAAAATTTTGACTCGGTTATTTCCTGCCAAAAATGTCTTTAGCAGTGCTGCTTTCCAAGAATATGAATAAAATGACGAAGCACAGAGAACCTTCAAAGTATGAGATAAGGCAACATGGTTATGTAATGACACCTTCTGAAATAAAATTAAATGTACATTTTTATTATTCCATTGCAGCAGTATCTATTGACTATGATGTCAAAATTCTGAGCAGCTCATGAAGAAACGAGTGGATAGGCAAGCACTGATGCTGCAAATTTCTTTTAATTCCATTGACTGAAGTTTAAAAACCATAGACAGTTGTTAAAAATATAAGGTATATATACACACACAGACTCCCACACTATTTAACCAGGAGATTTAAAATGATGATTATTTTTCTTTCAGCTGCAAATGTAAAATTATGAAAAAGCATATTTTTAAAAGAATGTCTTTCCTGAGGGACAATGATTTTTCAGATCAGAAACTAACTTTTTTATCATAAGAAATAACTGAAAAATACAAGTGAAAATGATGACAGATACACATTTGGAAGTAGAATGGAATATGTGTTATCGACACATATAGTATAATTACTATCAGAACAGATGAATAAGTGGACACAAGCAATGAGTGAATTAAATGACACTTCTTTCTAAGGAACAAAATTCAAGATTTGGAGTCCAAAAAAGCGGACTGTCTTTGAACATGAGCCACTTTAGAAACTGGATGATAATACAAAAATCATCATTTGAGATGATTAAAAATGATCTTTGAGAAGAATGTAAAGAGCAACTCCAAAAGGGCCCCCTTCCTATCTCGCAGAGAGGTTTTGCCCTTGTGCCTTCAGGAATGTAAAGTTTCCAAGGTTTTCTGCCATTTTGGATTTCTCTCTGGATCCCTGCTTCTGTCTTCTAAGAACTTTCACTTATACCTCATTGCCCTTAAAAAGCAATCATTTTGCAATAATGTTTATATTTGCTGCATTTTCAAGATACTGAAACTTGTCAGGACACAAGAAAAGTAACTTTTGTGCTCATGATCACACATGCAGAGATGCCATCCAGAGAGATGCCATCCAGACAGCCCAACAAGGAAGGACAACTGTCCACTGATGCTGACGTGGTGAAGCTGAGAGCCGCTTCAAGGACGGTGGTATCTGCAGAGTCACCCACCCAAGACTGTGGTCTTTGTGGGCAGATCTGTTTCCAAAGACTGATGAGGCAACACGGAACGTACAACATGAAACAACTCTACAGCCCGCTGTAGCCTCAGAGGTGCCTGGGAGAGGGAGCAAGCTTTTGCCAGTCTCTACTGCACTTTCACGTCTCCCTCTGCCCAACCCTGCTTCCTTCCCTGCCTGGGTGATGTTGAAACTAGAAGCACTACCTAGTTAGCACCTTGAGCTTACTAGGCTGGCTCTGTGGTAGAGAATCTGCCTGCAGTGCAGGAGATGCAGGTTTGGTTCCTGGTTCGGGAAGATCCCCTGGAGAAGGAAATGGCAATCCACTCCAGTATTCTAGTCTAGAGACTCTCACAGACAGAGTAGCCTGATGGGCTACAGTCCATGGGGTTGTAGAGTCGGACATGACTCAGCAACTAAACAACGACAACGGATAAGCACCTTGCTCTCTTTCCCACCTATCCTTTATCTCAGAACCTTCTTTCTGGGGAGCCCCACCTGAGATGCTGATGCTCTAGAAAACATAAGCAGGCAAGGATGGTCTTTGCTCTTTTTTGTGTTTGATTTTTCCTTTTTTTTTTTTTTTCTCCTTCCACCTAATAGACTTTCTCTGTCTAGTAGTCTATTTTTTAAAATATTCCAGTTAGCTAACTGCCAATTTAGCTGATGGTTAAGCATCTCCCAAGAGTGCATTTTAATGAGGAGATTTTGGAAGATGATAGCAACTGAACACACAAAGAGAGACTGCCTTGACAACTCAAAGGAATGAAGCAAAAATGATAAGAAAAGAGGTAGAGATTAGTATCTTAATGCAGGCAACTTCTTGGCATCAACTGCTACACCACTAAGGAGCATATCAATGGCAGGAAAACCAACGCTCAAGAGGTCTATGACCTCAAAATGAACTCATATAGAACCAACCAAGAGTAATGTAATGGATTACATAGCAATACACCAAATGAATCTCTACCGTGAAGGATGTACTTGTCATGTTCCTCAAGTACAGGGCGGTGGGGGGCAGAAATTACACCTAAAAGGGGCTGGAGACCTCAACCTCACCTCTTCATAAAATACATTATAAGGCTGTTCTATTATTTGTTTGGAAATTGTAAAGGATCACAGATTCTAGACCATTTGTTGACTTCTAACGTTCTCATCAGCAGCCTTCCTGGAATTATCCCTGGTAATGATCAGAAATCCAGACCAAGGGGACAAGTTTCTTGGTGTCATAATTTGGCCCGGACCAAAAGTCTTTTATATACTTTACATAGATCATATGAAATTATTTATGGAAATGATTCTGGATTTGTTTAGGAGCTTTATTTCCAATATGTCTAAATTCTTCTTAAATTCCTGAGCCTATTAACAGATCTATTTATCATCCAATACTGGGTAACCTTGAATCCACCTGAAAAGCAAACTAACCCAAAACTACAGTTTGGTTTGCATTTTAATATATGACTTCAAGGCAGTAGGTGTGGAGAGAAATCTAAATTCCTTCTGGCAAATTTTGTTCCTCCTCTGAACAAATGTGCTCCTCTCTTTAAACATGTTCCTTTTCTTTCATCGTTTTACTTTTCCTCTGGTCTCTCCTCTTTGTTCTTTTCACCTCCTTCTTATCAAATCACAGATGCTGGGGAGTTTGTGGTAGAGAGAAGCCAGGGGCTCAAAATTTTTTTCGGAGCTCAAGATCTACTTACACAGGTTGTAGACAAAAAGACATGCCTTTCTCTCCATGCCCCCAATTAACTGCTTACGTTTGTAAGTCCTAATGCAATTAGGCAGGGAACAGGGTTGTGTATAGCACAAGAGTCACCAAAGATTTTCCTGTCTGTTGCTGACTCCACAATCAAGGTTTATTGCGTATTGCTTTAAAAGGACCACTGAAAAATATAAAGAACTGCCACTGGTAAGTAGAGTTGAAATTATTTGTGAGCACTGATATCAGAATATTGAAAGAGGACAAAAAAAATCACTCTTCACCGACGTTAATTTATGGTTAGTACACTGGATTGGGGTTGCATAACCTGTAACAAACTTATTATAAAATTCAATCAGAGCAAACTCAGAAACGTCTCAACCATCTGACACCAGAATTACATATATTATTTTTCCAGTGGTATGCTTAGCTTTATTTCTTGCTCATCTAAAGAGAAAACAATAAAATTTCATGTTTTATTTCTTGAGAACTAAATAATGTTTAGTAATGTATCTAAATGTTGGTATTATAAAAATTTATGTAAAAGCAGTAGTGGAATATTTTGTCATATATTTATGTATGTACTTGTGCACAATTGTGATGGAGAAAGACTCTTGAGAGTCCCTTGGACTGCAAGGAGATCAGACCAGTCAATCCTAAAGGAGATCAGTCCTGGGTGTTCATTGGAAGGACTGATGTTTAAGCTAAAATTCCAATACTTTGGCCACCTCATGTGAAGATTTGACTCATTGGAAAAGACACTGATGCTGGGAAAAATTGAAGGCGAAAGGAAAGAGGGCTGCAGAGGATGAGATGATTAGACAGCAGCGCTGACTCAATGGACATGAGTTTGCAAACTCTGAGAGACAGTGGAAGACAGGGGAGCCTGGCATGCTGCAGTCCACGGGGTCACAAATAGTTGGACATGACTTAGCAACTGGACAACAGCATGCACAATTTATGTATGGATTTTTAATAATATAGCTTAAATATTATAGGTGTTTAGAACTTGTTCTGTGAGTTCAAATTGACACCTGATATCCAATTACTCTTACTAATAGTAAATCATATGCTTTAGTACAGAATCAGCCCCAGTGTGTTATAAGTTGCCAATGGATTATGCATTCTTTCAAAAACATACATTTTGAGTAATAATTAGTATGTTATAAACTGTTGAATAGTATAATGAACTGAGACAAAGACTGGAAAGCTAAGTATTTTATATGTATAAACTTTTTCAACCTGATTTTAAAAACTGTCTCTTCCATTGCATCATATTTTTTCTTACAGGCTCAAATTCCTCATCAGTATAATTTAAAATTTTTAAGCTGACTAAATGAGCTTTGAGTTTCTTTGGCCACTTCTGAAAATTATTCCAGTACATCACTTTAATCTATTTGAGGATATTCTAAATATCTCTTGTTTCTTGGATCTATAAATAAAATATGCAAAATAGAACTGTCTGTATTCAACATGTTAAATTATATCTATGCATACAGACAGCTCTTCAGTGAAAAGCACTCTAGTTATATGGAATAATTTTGTTCTTATTGTAAATAATATTATGCTTCTTTTATTTTTATACTGAAAAGAATGCATGATCAGGCAATAGAAATTCACAATCACTTATTGCATTTAATTACTTAATTTTTTATTCAGTATATGTTAAAGTCCTGGGCTTTTTATACCATGTCTAACACATGAGTCAGTAGACATTTTCTGAGTCATCTAATATCCTTGAAAAGAATAAAATAAGTGGCATATATTTAACTGACTGAAGCCACTTAACTTTCAAAATATATCGAACAGATGTTTTTAAAGAAAGCGTACTATGAGTGTTTTTCAATGTGAAAAAAAAAAGTGAAATATTTGCTTTGGTGTAGCAAAAGAAATGAAGAATATTGAACTATTCCAATGTAATATGATTTTTACTTGAAATGTGAAAACTGAACTTGCTCTGTCACAGAAACAAGATAGATTTCTCCACAGTTATTTCATTTGGGAATGATATGCTAAAAATAATAAGCAATTGAACATATGTAGTAGCATAGAAAAGTGTAATATGCTTTTAACATACTATTCTTCATGAATTTAGACACAATTATATTGATTTCATTTGCTTCTTAAAGTAATTTTCACTAATAATAGAAGATTTGATGTAGAAAAGTGATACATTTTAAAACTATCACAGTAGTTTGTTAAATGATTATTTATAATTATTATGAAATGCATTAATAATACATCATTTTTCTTTGAAAAATTATCAATTGCTTCTCATTTTCTGGAGACTGGATGAAATTTTTAATCTAATTTTCATACATTTTGGACTTAGAAATCGGCTACTGGCTATTCTATATAGGTATTCATTCCCCCATTTCTTCCATCTTATCACAGTTATTCTTCATGTCTGAGTTTTTCTCCGGACTGCATTGTTTGCTGGCTGGCACAAGGATATGCAAAATTGGTCCCATGGAATATTCTATTTGTGTTTAGCAGTCTTCCTACTTCTGATTTCCCAAGTCAGTCAACCAACTTAAAAAGTACATTTCCCTACGGAACCAAGAATACATATTCCTTTGACAAATTTCAGGAATTTTTCATTTCTCTCATTCCAGAAATTTTTGTTTGTTTGCTCATCTTAGTTTGTCTTTCCTATATTCTGAGTTGCCAATGGTTTCACCCACCTCTCCTAAAAAGGAAGTCCTGCTACTTAAGGCAGCGGATGAAATCTCTAGAGAATGATGATTTTTCTAAATAATGACCAACTATTCATTGGTCATTATCCTCTTCATATTAATAAAGGACAAGATTCTCCCTTAAAATACGTTCTATTCTTCCATACTTCAACATACACTGTGAGTCAAAGTATCACACAATGGTGATTAGATTTATATAAACTAGTGGAAATCGTGTGTAATTTCTAACTTATGATCCATCATGGATTTTTCATTGTACAGCTTTATTAAACTTCTCATGTGATTCAACTAGGAATTTGATCCATATTCAATTCATCTGAAGACAAAACCATTTATTTATATCTTTATCTTAGAGATATCTTTTTCAGTCTTACTTATCATATTATTTTTCCCAGGAGGACAATATGTTCTTCGAAACTTGCAAACACATCACTTTGATTTTACTTTCCCATAGAAATAACAGAAGGTCTGAACCATAGGGTATGTATTTCCATATATTTTCTCTTTCTGCCTGTCACATTTGTGCTACTTTTCAAAGCTTATCAGGAGCTCTTTCACTAGAGTTGCCTATGCAGCTTGTCATGTGGCATTTTTCAGTTGCCTTTCATAGCATGGACCCATGTTCCATATTAACACTTAACTGTCAAGACATTATGCCATATAAGCAGATTCCTCCAAGATAGAACTCTCACTTCTGCCTCCAATTTAAATCAGCAGTGTCAAGTGTGGGTCACCGTGCTTGGTCTGGATCAAAAGAAGGAAAGAGGGAAATAAACATGAAATCAATCATTCTGTATTCAGCATAGCTTGAATAACTCATAAAAATTAGTATACTTGCATTCCAAAGCACACTTGGCAAAATATAATCATCCATTACTCTTTCCAAGATCCCCCTTTCCAGAGTCACAGTCCAGGAGAGCTCTGAATTATCTGCAAAATGGAATACTTAGACCAATGGTCTGACAATAATTAAAAAGATTATTTTCCTCATTGGAGCAACCGAAACCTATATATAATTGATGCATGCAATTAAATACATCTACAATCATCATCAATTTATGCTCTGTTCCAAGCCATGAACACCTAGATATTATCACACTTGTGATAATGTGAGAGATGAGGCATCATTTGAAAGAGCATGATAGGAAAGACAGAATAAACCAGCCTGCCTCTATAGTATCTGCCTATTGTCCCGGAAATTTCTTTCCAAAGTTCTCTTTATCATCTCCTAGCATTTAATGACCTTCACTGCCAGCATCAAGGTCTTTCCAAACGTGTGTCACCAAATATTGTGGATCATCTTTCTATATAAAATTTTCAGACCGGTTGATTACGGAAGTTGCAGAAATCCTATATGAAAGCCTGGGGAGAGTACCAGCATTATAAGAAAATAAGAATATAAGAAAGCATTCATCACCCAGACATTAGATAAGAAAATATAAAATGATGTTCAGCTCTAATGGGCTAAAATCCTGAGACTTCTAACTAAACTTTGAAGCTAAGGAGGACTCTCAGAAGAATGCCACAATCTATTAAAACCATCAAATACTGGCTATTCTCAGAAAGAGCATCAGTGATCTCATTGTTCAGGTGACTAGCAAAGGATGGTTTTCAGAGATTAGTAAAGTCAGTTGGCAACACTTTAGAATATATATTAAAGTCCCATTTTACTCTTGGTTGATTAAAAAATAGAACAGGGTACATATACACCATGGAATATTACTCAGCCATTAAAAAGAATTCATTTGAACCAGTCCTAATGAGATGGATGAAGCTGGAGCCCCTTATACAGAGTGAAGTAAGCCAGAAAGATAAAGAACATTACAGCATACTAACACATATATATGGAATTTAGAAAGGTGATAACGATAACCCTATATGCAAAACAGAAAAAGAGACACAGAAATACAGAACAGACTTTTGAACTCTGTGGGAGAATGTGAGGGTGGGATATTTCAAAAGAACAGCATGTATACTATCTATGGTGAAACAGATCACCAGCCCAGGTGGGATGCATGAGACAAGTGCTCGGGCCTGGTGCACTGGGAAGACCCAGAGGAATCGGGTGGAGAGGGAGGTGGGAGGGGGGATCGGGATTGGGAATACATGTAAATCCATGGCTGATTCATATCAATGTATGACAAAACCCACTGGGAAAAAAAATAATAATAATAATAAAAAAATTTAAAAAAAAAAATAGAACAGGTTTTGTTTTTTTTTTTCCCAAAATAAAAGTTCAGTGCAAGACACAGGAAAGAGAAAAAGTAGCCTCTAGAGAAAGAAAAAAGTATAAAAAAGGAAGGGTTTGGTGGTAGCTTGTAAAAATGAATAGAGCAATGGAGCTAAGCAATAACACAGAAAGATGGTAAATTTTGATATATCATATTTTGGCCATCATTGGAAGTTGGCTTCCTGGGAAGGAGACAAAGATCACCCTGGGGAGTAATAGAAGCAAAGAAGCGAAGAAAGAAAATATGCTGTATGTAGTTTCATAGTTCGAAATCTGAGTTTAATTTTTTAAAAGTCAGGTTTCATAAGACAGAGATATACAAAAGCAAATAAAATTTCTTTAACATACAATTGAGTATATCTGAAACTCTGCTACTCTTGTTTTTATTAAATCTAATCTCAAGTTATTTGATTCTAGATTTCACTACACAATACAAATTTTAAAGCCAAAATAATCTCCCCTCAGCATTTTCAGGAAGCCTGAGAAAATGTATATAAAGCACTGTGTAGCGATGCTTATTAATTTAATGCTGATGAACCTGAAGAGAAATTTATGAGTATTATTCAATCACATGGGTTCAGCATTGTCAGGAAATGAAATTTGTATACACCATTAATAGAGAATGAACATCCCTACAGTTCAGATTGCCAACTGTCAGCAACTAAAACATCTAAATGCACCTATCTCTGCTTTTACAATTCCAACCTTCCTACCACTTTCCTCATCCCCTCCTCCACCTTTCATGTATTTTCTTATCTCTTCTCCCATGCTGCTAACTACATTTCCACTCCAGTTGCATTTCCTGTTTCAGGTGGGGGTATCCAATTCTTTCCTGATAATCTATGTTGACAATAATGGTCAGTCATTGTGTAGGTGGTGGTGTTGTTCAGTCACTAAATCGTGCAAGACTCTTGCAACCCAATGGACTGCAACATGCCAGGCTTCCCTGTCCTTCACTGTCTCCCAAAGTTTGCTCAAACTCATGTCCATTGAATCATCTTCTGCCACCCACTCTGTCTGCCGGGAGGACAGAGGAGGAGATGGTTGGATGGAATCACTGATTCCATGGACATGAGCTTGGGCAAACAGCAGGAGATGGTGAGGGACAGAGAAGCCTGGCATGCTGCAGTCCCTGGGGTCATAAAGAGTCAGATACAACTTGGTGACTGAACAACAAAATTGCTTTTAAATGTATATCTCTGAAGATTTCTTCCTCATTTATTAATCTAGTCACCCCCCCCCAAGTTTGTAGCTAATAATATAAATCAGCAGATCTCTAAGTTTTTTGGGTGGTTGACAGCAAAGGTCAAAAATATTCCCATAAGAATACAAAGGCTTTAGTTACCTTCCTTACTTTCATTTCCCTCAAATGCATCGTGAAGCTTTCCGGAAGCTACATAAGGCGTGATATCACAGCAGATTGAATCTAGAAGCAGCTATGACAACTCAGGTATCTTCTACTAAAATAAATCTCATGAAGAGATCTTCCGGTGAAAACAATGCCGCTTCTCTGGCTGTTATTTATCATTTTAGAAAGCATTATGATTTTCATTGAAAATATATATCTTAACATGTAATGAATTGACTATCATTTTTAAATGGAATGAATACATAATGATTTTGATGTATCCCTGTATTAGTTACTTATATGGTAGATATCAATAGATAGAACCCATGTATACAGAAGCTCTTTGAGTTCTCAATTCTTTGTAAAAATATAAAGTAATCATGAGACAAAACATTTAAGGAGTACTTTTCTAAATCTTTCCTTTTTGTAGGTGCTCTGTTTGCTCACTTAGTGAATGAACCCTCATTTTATCCTGGGGCGTTTGTTGATTTTGTGACTGTGAATTTCTTCACTTTTTGTTTCAAAGTATTCCAGTAAATACAGAATCTAAAATATACATACCTTTGATTCATCAGCTGTATTTCTGGGCTTCTAGTTCGAGCTTCCCTGGTGGCTTAGATGGTAAAGAATCTGCATACAATGTGGGAGACCCAGGTTTGACATCTGGGTTGGGAAGATCCCTTGGAGAAGGGAATGGAAATCCACTCCAGTATTCTTGCCTGGAGAATTCCACTGACAGAGCAGCCTGGTGAGCTACAGCGCATGGGGTTGCAAAGAGTCAGACGTGACTGAGCTACTAACACACACACAGTCTAGGGAAAGCAAGTTGTGTCAGAGAGAGAAGAAAAAGTGTAGTAACTGTATGAACTAGGAAAGACTAGATTGATCCTCTTGTAACAAAGAGATGCAAAGTATCGATGAATTTACACTTGAAAGATTTAAGATTTATTTATGCTACATGCCCACAAGGAGGCAGGTGGACTTTGCTCCATGGAGGCCAAGAAAAAGCTTAAGAACTATTGTAAATACTAAACAATTTATTTACAGGTATATGAGGCCAATTGTGCAAAAAATACAGCACTAATACACATTATTTTAAGATAATACTTACATGCCATGTTAGTGTTATGATAAAAACATAAAAACTAGATTGCTTTATAGGAAGAGCATCAGAAAGAAGTCATAGAAAAGTAAGTTTTTTTAAAGACAATTTAAAATGAAAGTCTATATTATTGTCAATTGCTTAATGTCTTATTTCACCAACCTAAATATCTCATTTTCTTTCTCTTTGCATAATATTCTGCAAAGTGTACCCCCACTTGTATTTTACGTCATTTAAAATTTCAAGAGAAATGTATTTTAGACAGAAGATTTGGATGACATTCAAAAATAACATTTTTTGCAAAGTTGCTTTGACAAATAATTAGATATGAAATATGTATTTAGGTTTCAGACTGGCCATTGCAGCTGAGCAGATTTTTTTTTTTATGATACTTTTATTTATTTATTTTTTATTATTAGTTGGAGGCTAATTACTTCACAACATTTCAGTGGGTTTTGTCATACATTGATATGAATCAGCCATAGATTTACACGTATTCCCCATCCCGATCCCCCCTCCCACCTCCCTCTCCACCCGATTCCTCTGGGTCTTCCCAGTGCACCAGGCCCGAGCACTTGTCTCATGCATCCCACCTGGGTTGGTGATCTGTTTCACCATAGATGGTATACATGCTGTTCTTTTGAAATATCCCACCCTCACATTCTCCCACAGAGTTCAAAAGTCTGTTCTGTATTTCTGTGTCTCTTTTTCTGTTTTGCATATAGGGTTATCGTTACCATCTTTCTAAATTCCATATATATGTGTTAGTATGCTGTAATGTTCTTTATCTTTCTGGCTTACTTCACTCTGTATAAGGGGCTCCAGTTTCATCCATCTCATTAGGACTGGTTCAAATGAATTATTTTTAACGGCTGAGTAATATTCCATGGTGTATATGTACCACAGCTTCCTTATCCATTCATCTGCTGATGGACATCTAGGTTGCTTCCATGTCCTGGCTATTATAAACAGTGCTGCGATGAACATTGGGGTGCACGTGTCTCTTTCAGATCTGGTTTCCTCAGTGTGTATGCCCAGAAGTGGGATTGCTGGGTCATATGGCAGTTCAATTTCCAGTTTTTTAAGAAATCTCCACACTGTTTTCCATAGTGGCTGTACTAGTTTGCATTCCCACCAACAGTGTAAGAGGGTTCCCTTTTCTCCACACCCTCTCCAGCATTTATTGCTTGTAGATTTTTGGATAGCAGCCATCCTGACTGGCGTGTAATGGTACCTCATTGTGGTTTTGGTTTGCATTTCTCTAATAATGAGTGATGTTGAGCATCTTTTCATGTGTTTGTTAGCCATCTGTATGTCTTCTTTGGAGAAATGTCTGTTTAGTTCTTTGGCCCATTTTTTGATTGGGTCATAAAGACAGAAATATAGATCAATGGAACAGAATAGAAAGCCCAGAGATAAATCCACGAACCTATGGACACCTTATCTTTGACAAAGGAGGCAAGGATATACAATGGAAAAAAGACAACCTCTTTAACAAGTGGTGCTGGGAAAGCTGGTCAACCACTTGTAAAAGAATGAAACTAGAACACTTTCTAACACCATACACAAAAATAAACTCAAAATGGATTAAAGATCTAAATGTAAGACCAGAAACTATAAAACTCCTAGAGGAGAACATAGGCAAAACACTCTCCGACATAAATCACAGCAAGATCCTCTATGACCCACCTCCCAGAATATTGGAAATAAAAGCAAAACTAAACAAATGGGACCTAATGAAACGTAAAAGCTTTTGCACTACAAAGGAAACTATAAGTAAGGTGAAAAGACAGCCCTCAGATTGGGAGAAAATAATAGCAAATGAAGAAACAGACAAAGGATTAATCTCAAAAATATACAAGCAACTCCTGCAGCTCAATTTGAGCAGATTTTTTTAAGCCAATAAAGCACCAGTAAATTATATAGATGAGAGATCTAAAAGTTTATGACATTTTTCTTCAGTGTACTGTAGATATAAGGGAAAGTAGTTGACATATTTTTGAACAGTAGTAAGTTTTTCAGAACATCAGATTTTCAATTATTTTTTAATCTAAAATTCTACTTTTAAAGTGAAAGGAAAATATCTACAGAAGGTTTTTCCTGAGAGTGTGAATATATGAGTTGGTTGCTCAAATCTGAGAGTAACGCACTAGTCACATGCACATAAATATATATAAATCCCCAACACTTCTTGATTTCCAAATCATTTCTTTGTTTCAAACCACCCTGATTAAGGATGATTTATTGCCCAAAAATTATCTTTTGAAGATGCCATTGACATAGCCCTCTAGGACTTGGAGATTTTGTATATATTGATTCACGCCATCTGAAATCTGGCTTCTGCAGAGATGAATTCGCCCAGCAAACAAAACTGCAGTAAAAATAATACTCCAAGATTCTGTTTTTTATTTCCTCATTGTTGTTTTTGTTGTATGAGAAGACCCAATTATAAAATGTTAGCTATGCCTACTGAGACCGTCTTGGCATTGTGATATTTAGTAATCAAAAGCAGTGAAAAATGACAGAGCTATGCATGATGAGAGGCATAATCAAAGAGCTCAAAGTGAATTATTTAAAAAGCTATTCCATACTACTCAGCCATAAAAAAGAATAAAATAATGCCATTTGCAGCAACAGAAATGGACTTCAGAGATTATCATGCTAAGTGAAGTAAGGCAGAAAGAGAAAGGCAAAGGCCATATGATATGTCTTATATCTGGGATCTAAAATATGACACAAATGAACTTGTCTAAAACACAGAAACGAACTCACAGATGTAGAGAACTAAGTTGTGGTGGTCAAGGGGCAGGGGGTTGGAGGAGGGAAGACTTGGGAGTTTGAGGTTAGCAGGTGGAAACTGTTATACATAGAATGGATAAGCGATGAAGCCTTACTGCATATCACAGGAAGCTTTATTCAATATCCTGTGGTAGACCATAAAAGAAAAGAATACTAAAAAGAATACACACACATATACACACACACACACACATACATATAGGCTTCCCAGGTGGTGCTGGTGGTAAAGAATCTGTCTGCCAATGTAAGAGACATAAGAGACTTGGGTTCAATTCCTGGTTTGGGAAGATCCCCTGGAGGAGGATATGACAACCCACTCCAGTATTCTTGCCTGGAGAATCTCATGAACAGAAGAGCTTGGCTGGCTACGGTCCATGGGATTGCAAAGAGTCAGACTGAAGCAACTTAGCATACATGCTATATATATATATATACACACACACACACATATATATATATATATGTCACTTTGTTGTATACCAGAAACTAATACAACATTGTAAATTAACTATACTTCAACAATTTTTAAAAGACTATTCCACTGTGGTTTAGGTGACAAAAAGAAGCCAGTTTAGAGTATGGAGAAATAAACTCACAATGTAGTAGATGATTTTCGCAGCACCTCTAAGCAGGTCTCTTGGAGAGAGGATGGAGCCGCCATGCCCTCCCTGTGAATGAGCCTCTCTCTCGTGGGCACTGTCAATCACTACACCCACGCTAGTACCACTTGTCCCCTGCTTCAATATGCTTCAACTAAAGAAAAGTCTTCTGGAAAAAAGCAACCATGAAGCAAAAGAAACTTTAATAGTCTAAGTCTAAATAAATATATGCAAACAAACATTGAGGATAGGGAAAAAAATACCATGACAAAATATAAAACTAAGAATAGATTCCTTTTTTAAAAAAAGGAAGAAATGAGGAATTGACTTATGTAGGAAAGAAACAAGCAAAAAAAGATAAAGTAATTTTAGAAATGAAGGCTAGACTATAAGATTTACAAGACAAATTGATTTAAATGAAATATAATAAGGACCACTGAAGACACTAAAATAACAAGAAGAATGAAAATGAAATTTTAAGAAATGAAGTTTAAAATAGTCATCAAGGGAAGGGGTGCCAAAGTAGAAAGCACAAAAGAAATAATACACATATTATTGATGTCTCTGGGAGGAAACACAAAACAACTGAACAGGCTATTATTTAAACATGAACAGAGAAAAATTTCTGAAATGAAAGATAACTAGAGTCTTCCCTGGAGGGATTGGGGGCAAGAGGAGAAGGGGAAAACAGAGGATGAGATGGTTGGATGGCATCACCGACTCGATGGACGAGTTTGAGTAAACTCTGGTAGTTGGTGATGGACAGGGAGGCCTGGCGTGCTGAGATTTATTGGGTCGCAAAGAGTTGGACACGACTGAGTAACTGAACTGAACTGAACTGAACTGGTGGCTCAGATGCTAATAAATCTGTCTGCAATTTGGAGACCTGGGTTCAATCTCTGGGTCAGGAAGATTCCCTGGAGAAGGGAATGGCAACCCACTCCAGCATTCTTGCCTGGAGAATCCCATGGAAGAGGAGCCTGGCGGGCTACAGCCCATGGGGTTTCAAAGAGTCAGACATGACTGAGCAACTACCACTAACACTAAACACTGAAACATCTGGCCCTGTAATCCAGAAAAATTAACTCTGAGAGCTCTCCTAGTAAAACTACAAGATTCTAAAAGCAAATTTTCAAGCCTTGCAGGTACAAAGACAAAATGATTAACATGGCAAAAGATATATAGAAGGTATATCACAGTAAAACAACAGGACAAATAAAATTATAAAGTTATGTCCAAATGTATTCATAATTAAATAAATGCAAATCAAAATAACATTCAGATACTAGCTTTAGGAACAATATTGGGCAAAATTTTTAAAGATGTACAGTAAGTGCTCCATATCCTCAAGTGTCACATCCACAAATTCAACCAAACATGGATCAAAAATATTCAAGAAAAAAAAAATTACAGAAAGTTCCAAAAAGTAAAACTTTAATTTGATGCACTCCAGCAACTACTTACAGAGCATTTACCTTGTGCTAGGTGTTATAAGTAATCTAGAAATGATTTAAAGTGTAGGGGAGGATATGGGAAGGTTATATGCAAACACTGTCAGTTCAGTTCAATTCAGTCACTCAGTCATGTCCGATTCTTTGTGACCCCGTGGACAGCAGCACACCAGGCTTCCCTGTCTAGCACCAACTCAAGGAGCCTACTCAAACTCATGTCCATCAAGTAGGTGATGCCATCCAACCATCTCATCCTCTGTCATCCCCTTCTCCTCCCACCTTCAATCTTTCCCAGCATCAGGGTCTGTTCCAATGAGTCTGTTCATCACAAAAGGTGACCAAAGTATCAGAGTTTCAGCTTCAGCATCAGTCCTTCCAATGAATATTCAGGACTAATTTTCTTTAGGATTCACTGGTTGAATATCCTTACTGTCCAAGGGACTCTCAAGAGTCTTCTCCAACACCACAGTTCAAAAGCATCAATTTTTTGGCGCTCAGCTTTCTTTATAGTCCAACTGTCACATCCATACATGACTACTAGAAAAACCATAGCTTTGACTAGATGGACCTTGGATGGTAAAATAATGTATCTGCTTTCTAATTTGCTGTCAAGGTTGGTCATAGCTTTTCCTCAAAGGAGTAAGCATCTTTTAATTTCATGGCTGCAGTCACCATCTGCAGTGATTTTGGAGCCCAAAAAGTCTCTCACTGCTTCCATTGTTTCCCCATATATTTGTCATGAAGTGATGGGACTGAATGCCATGATCTTAGTTTTCTGAATGTTGAGTTTTAAACCAACATTTTCACTCTCTTCTTTCACTTTCATCAAGAGACTTTAGTTCTTCTTTGCTTTTTTTCTTTTTTTTTTACAATGTCAAGATGGTGGAGGAATAGGATGGGGAGACCACTTTCTCCCCCACAAATTCATCAAAAGATCATTTGAATGCTGAGCAACTTACACAAAACTGCTTCTGAACACTGGCAGAGGACACAAGGGCACCCAGAAAGGCAGCCCATTCTCTTCGAAAGGAGGTAGGACAAAATATAAAAGACAAGGCAAGTACTACACCAATATAAATAAAAGACTTGAACCTCAAAGACTTTGGTATCTTAGAGGACCCTGAAACCAACCCCTCCTGGACACTGAGGCATGATTGTATAAATCACAGTGTGGATGATATGATGGGAATCAGGCAATCCCTTATATGGCTGATGGATCTGTCAACAGTGGTGACCATTTTGGAGATCAATTTAACAGTGCCTAGCAGAATTTCTAAAGCATATGCTCTGTCTTTTGACAGTTTCCCTGCTAGGAATTTATAATATTTTCTACTCTCCACAGTGCTCTAAGAATGTTCTTTTTTTTTCTGAGAGCAGAAAGTCCATGAGCAAAGGAATTGTCTGTTTATTCTCTGTCAAGTTTCTGGAAGAAGTTGGCACATACTTGGTGTTCAGTAATTTAATGGAATCAATGAACAAAACAATCAATTTTTGTATAACATTGTTTGAATAGCAAAAGCTAAAAATAAATGCCCATTAAATAATGGTACCTCATATAAAGTAATGCAGAATGTTTTTTTAATGAGAAGGATCTGTATGTCTGAACTCCTAGATTTATAGGCTAATGCAGAGCAGTCTATTAACTATTTATTGAAAAAGTTTTACTCAATACTGTGTTTCGATAACATTTTAATTTTCTTTTTATTGTCCCTTCAACATATAATGTGCTTCCCTGGTGGCTCAGTGGTAAAGAATTTGCCTGCCAATCCAAGAGACTCAGGCTCAATCCCTGGTTTGGGAAGATCCTCTGGAGTAGGAAATGGCAACCCACTCCAGTATTCTTGCCTGGGAAATCTCATGGACAGAGGAGCCTGGCGGGCTACAGTCCAGAGGGGTTGCAAAGAGTCAGACACGACTGAGCATGAACACACACACACACACAACAGTCCATAATGTGGGTTATTTCATTCTCAATCTTTGAATGAAAATTTGAACAGATCTTCATAACCTTCCTGGTCATTCACAGATGCTAAAAAGACTTCTGATCATTTTCAGACAATGACACTGTTATTTCTGTATTAAAATCCCCAGACCAAAGTCATACTGAGATAATTCCATACTGTTTCCCCATTGGCAACTCCCTCTCTCTTTCAGACTTGGGGTTCTGCAGGCGGTGGGAAGGTGGAGAAGAGCAATGTCTGGAGCAAACTAAAAATTGGCATCTGCCTCTGTGAAGATTGTCACAAACCACTGCAGCTGCTGACCTTCAACACTCCCTGAAAAGAGTTCAGGGTGCAGATCAGGAATGAAGCACTGTGTGCCCTGGGAAAGCTTGGCAGAACAGGCCTTAAGACAGTTAGATGTTTTCAGGAGAAGATTTTTATGAACCCAAATTTTTGCATCTCCTCATCTAGAAAAGCACTAAAATCATTAGCGGTGACATCCATTCCTTGTGACTAACAGCCAGCCTCTGCCAAAATATGTACTTGACTCCACGTACTCCCCTTCATTAAGATCATACATGTCCTGTCCTTTCCCCTCGACCTCTGCAGAGCAGTTTCAAAGCTATCTGAGATGCTGTCCCCCGGACTATAGTCCTCAATATGCCCCAAGTAAAACTTCGCTCTCAGCTCTCATGTTGTGGTTTTTTTTTTTTCAGTCAACACTAGAGGGGGCCAAGAGTGGTCATCCTGCCTCTCCCCAAGGCTGCCTCCTTTTCCTTTCCTTTCCCTAAGTTGCTTGTGACTACCTCATGGGGAGGATGGAGCCAGGGATGGAGGAGAGGAGAGGGTCAGACTCAGGAGCAAGCAAGGCTGTGCCCTGTGACCATGGCAGATGCCCCTGCAGATCGCCTTCTCCCGTCTTCTTGGAGGCCTTCTTGTCCTCGGATTGGACGTGGCCCAGGTGCAGCCCTCCCCACGAAGCTCCCTCGGCCATTCCTCTCTCAGTCCTCAGCCAGTGAGTCCAGCCCCAAGAAAGTGCATCTTCCACTCCCAGACCCACACCCTGAAATGCCTTCTCCCACTGGCCACCTCCACCTATGGCATGTCCAGAAGGACCAAGTCCTCACTGCTGTTTCTTGAAGCAAAAGGACTAGTGGCCCATCTAAGAGAGCTGAACCTTTATATCCAGAGTAAAATGCAGGAATGAAGTTTATTTGGGGGCATTTTAAATGACCCAACTTTAAAAGTGATCTAAGACTTGATGCACTCTGCTGAAGTATTGGGAGTTTCATTTAAATAAATTTCTTTTAAGCTATTTTTTTTTCTTTCAGACTCAGTCAGGTTAAAACAATTGTTAAATATAATGCGTCTAGCCAAAGCTGGCAGTAGTAACCAATGTATTTGGGGGTGATAATCCATATAATAATAATTTATAAAAACTGAAGGAATCTTTTATTTTTAACTGTCAATTTATATTAATTCTAAAGTACAAATTTTGCTTTTTAAATTAATCAAAAGTACCAGGCACTATATAAATTTAAATTTTTATATATGATACTTTGATAAGGGCTTATAAAAATAAACCTGTATACTTTTTATAATGCCAAACACTGAAATCTGGCATCATGTCTAGTGGATATAGTTACAGAAGGAAGTGTGGGATGGTATATGTTAAAAATCTATTTTCAGCAACACTGCAATAACAAACAAAAAAATGTGTCTGAAACGCTTCCTTCTTATGAACAATCTCAGTCTGGACATCAATTCTCTAATATATTTTGTGTGTTCACCTGGTTACAAAGGCATAGTACAAAGCAGGGGTTTTTAACCACATTTAAAATCATTTTATTTGTAGAATATTTGTAGCAACTAAGGGATGCAGATTTAATTATTTAATAAAAGGACACACACATAGGGAGGATTAACATATTTCTTGCTGAGCCAAGAAGACCTCCTCTTTTTCTGGATGATATTCATATATCCAGAAGTGACATGTGGATGAAACAGTCTGTAGACAAGGAAGTGTATAATATTCCTGGGATAACTCTTTCTTTTCCTAAGAAAGTAGGGGTAAGCATATTAGCTGAGGTTATATGCAGCACAAAGGTATTAAACAAACATGGAAATTAAATTTACAATGATAAGTACAAAACTCTACAAATCTACCAGAACTGAGTATTGTTTATTAAATTGAATGACACAATATTTCATGAAATATAAATTTTGGGATGTATAGAAAGAGGGTACCATAAAGAGATAAAAAAACTTACATTTATTAGTTCAGATTAAATGGGGGAAAAACAAGACATACAAAAAATTATGCGAATCTAATTGATGCACTTGTATGAACTACTCTATTTGTATTTATCTATGCACCTTCTTCCTGGAGGATGGCATGGCAATCCATTCCAGTATTCCTACCTGGAGAATCCCCATGGACAGAGTAACCTGGAGGGCTACAGTCCACGGGGTCGGAAAGAGTCAGACATGACTGAGCGACGAAGCACATGCACCTTCTTAGAAATTACCCATAAAGCATTTGAAAAGCTTACATTAAGCTAAAAATAAGGCTCATTATATTCTTTAGTAAAGCAGGAAAATAAGAAAATATGAAAAATGAATTGCTATAACTGTTAGAAAATTTTTAATGATAATGAAGGAACTCTAAGGCCAAAAGGCAATCAAACCATATTTTAATAACATATAGAAAATAATGAAGAAGACATTATATTTTGGAAATTATTAAATGTCAACAAAGCAGTGCTCAGAGAAAAACTTAAGGCCAAAATACATTTCATCATTTGGCAAAAGTGAAATTAAAATAATTTAAGCATATGCTTTTAAAAGTTAGAACTAGAACCACAAACCAAACCTGTGAGAATCAAACAAATGAATTAATAAAGATTAAAGCGGAAAAGCCTTCCTCAGTGATCAACACAAAGAAATAGAGGAAAACAATAGAATGGGAAAGACTAGAGATATCTTCAAGAAAATTAGAGACACCAAGGGAACATTTCAGGCAAAGATGGGCTCAATAAAGGACATAAATGGTAGGGACCTGACAGAAGCAGAAGACATTAAGAAGAGGTGGCAAGAATGCACAGAAGAACTGTACAGAAAAGGTCTTCACAACCCAGATAATCACGATGGTGGGATCACTCACCTAGAGCCAGACATCCTGGAATGAGAACTCAAGTGGGCCTTAGGAAGCATCACTACAAACAAAGCTAGTGGAGGTGATGGAATTCCAGTTGAGCTATTTCAAATCCTAAAAGATGATGCTGTGAAAGTGCTGCACTCAATATGCCAGCAAATTTGGAAAATTCAGTAGTGGCCACAGGACTGGAAAAGGTCAGTTTTCACTCCAATCCCAAAGAAACGCAATCCCAAAGAATGCTCAAACTACTGCACAATAGCACTCATCTCACACGCTAGTAAAGTAATGCTCAAAATTTTCCAATCCAGACTTCAACAATACGTGAACCGTGAACTTCCAGATGTTCAAGCTGGTTTTAGAAAAGGCAGAGGAAAAAGAGATCAGGTTGCCAATATCTGCTGGATCATCAAAGAAGCAGGAGAGTTCCAGAAAAGCATCTATTTCTGCTTTATTGAATATGCCAAAGCCTTAGACTGTGTGGATCACAATAAACTGTGGAAAATTCTGAAAGAGATGGGAATACCAGACCACCTGATCTGCTTCTTGAGAAACCTGTATGCAGGTCAGAAAGCAACAGTTAGAACTGGACATGGAACGACAGACCGGTTCCAAATAAGAAAAGGAGTACGTCAAGGCTGTATATTGTCACCCTGTTTATTTAGCTTTTTTTTCCATTTATTTTTATTAGTTTGAGGCTAATTACAATATTGTAGTGGTTTTTGCCATACACTGACATGAATCAGCCATGGATTTACATGTGTTCCCCACCCTGAACCCCACTCCCACCTCCCTCCCCATCCCACCCCTCTGGGTCATCCCAGTGCACCAGCCCCGAGCACTTGTCTCATGCATCCAACCTGGACTGGTGATCTGTTTCACACTTGATAATATACATGTTTCGATGCTGTTCTCTCAGATGATCCCACCCTCACCTTCTCCCATAGAGTCCAAAAGTCTGTTCTGTACATCTGTGTCTCTTTTTCTCCCTTGCATATAGGGTTATTGTTACCATCTTTCTAAATTCCATATATATGCATTAGTACACTGTATTGGTCTTTATCTTTCTGGCTTACTTCACTCTGTATAATGGGCCCCAGTTTCATCCATCTCATTAGAACTGATTCAAATGAATTCTTTTTAATGGCTGAGTAATATTCCATGGTGTATATGTACCACAGCTTCCTTATCCATTCGTCTGCTGATAGGCATCTAGGTTGCTTCCATGTCCTGGCTAGTATAAACAGTGCTGCGATGAACACTGGGGTACACGTGTCCCTTTCAATTCTGGTTTCCTCGATGTGTATGCTGAGGAGTGGGATTGCTGGGTCATATGGCAGTTCAATTTCCAGTTTTTTAAGGAATCTCCACACTGTTCTCCATAGTGGCTGTACTAGTTTGCATTCCCACCAACAGTGTAAGAGGGCTCCCTTTTCTTCACACCCTTTCCAGCATTTATTGCTTGTAGACTTTTGGATAGCAGCCATTCTCACTGGCATGTAATGGTACCTCATTGTGGTTTTGATTTGCATTTCTCTGATGATGAGTGATGTTGAGCATCTTTTCATGTGTTTGTTAGCCATCTGTATGTCTTCTTATATGCAAAGTACATCATGAGAAATGTTGGGCTAGAAGAAGCACAAGCTGGAATCAAGATTGCTGGGAGAAATATCAATAACCTCAGATATGCAGATGGCACAACCCTTATGGCAGAAAGTGAAGAAAAACTAAAGAGCCTCTTGATGGAAGTGAAAGAGGAGAGTGAAAAAGTTGGCTTAAAGCTCAACATTCAGAAAACTAAGATCATGGCATCTGGTCCCATCACTTCATGGGAAGTAGATGGGAAAACAGTGGAAACAGTAGCTGACTTTATTTTTCTGGGCTCTAAAATTACTGCAGACAGAGCTTGCAGCCATGAAATTAAAAGATGCTTACTCCTTGGAAGGAAAGTTATGGCCAACCTAGATAGCATATTAAAAAGCAGAGACATTACTTTGCCAACAAAGGTCCGTCTAGTCAAGGTTATGGGTTTTCCAGTGGTCATGTATGGACAGTTGTGAGAGTTGGGCTGTGAAGAAAGCTGATCGCTGAAGAAGTGATGCTTTTCAACTGTGGTGTTGGAGAAGACTCTTCAGAGTTCCTTGACCTGCAAGGAGATCCAACCAGTCCATCCTAAAGAAGATCAGTCCTGAGTGTTTTTTGGAAGGACTGATGTTGAAGCTGAAACTCCAATACTTTGGCCACCTGATGCGAAGTGTTGACTCATTGGGAAAGACCCTGATGCTGGGAAGGATTGAGGGCAGGAGGAGAAGGGGATGACAGAGGATGAGATGACTGGATGACATCACCGTCTCGATGCACATGGATTTCGGTGGACTCCGGGAGTTGGTGATGGACAGGGAGGCCTAGCATGCTGCAATTCATGGGGTCGCAAGGAGTCGGACATGACTGAGTGACTGAACTGAACTGAACTGAAAGCAAAAAATAGTAGCAAAGCAAAAATATTCAGTAAGAACAATACAAACCTCCAGTGACTGTTTCTTTGGGAAAAAGTAATAAAAGAGAAAAGATCACTAGTCAAGGATTTTCTCAAAAGAAGAAAATGTTCACATATCATCATATCCTATGTACACATGTATTAAAGAAAGAAATATTAAACTCAAGAAGCTAAATCCAGCAGTGCATTAGAAAAGTTATAAAGCAAGTCAAAATTTATTCCAAGAAAGCAGAAGTAGCTATTACATTTGGCAGTCTATTAATGCAATTTGTATGTTAACATATTAAATAGAAAAAATTCTGAAAATGTTTATAATAAGACCCCCATGAACCAGTGAAGTTGCTCAGTCGTATCCAACTCTTTTCGATCCCATGGACTGTAACCTATCATGTTCCTCCATCCATGGAATTTTCCAGGCAAGAGTATTCACTGGGTTGTCATTTCCTTTATCCAAGGAATCTTCCTGACCCAGGGATCAAACCCAGGTCTCCCACATTGCAGGCAGACGCTTTACTCTCTGAGCTACCAGGGAAGCCCAAATGATCAGTAGGGAAATTGCTTAGAAATATTCAACACACATTTAAGAGAAGTTACAAATGAGGAAACTAAGAAACTTTTTTAGAATGATAAGTGTATTCATTAAAAATCTACAGCCAACACTTTACTTAGTGAGAAAAAAAGTTGAAGCATTTATTTTAATGTCAGGAATAAATCAAAGATGACCACTCTGGTGGAGTATCAATATAAAAACACAATAAGAATTATCGTATACAATAAAACAAAAAGTCATAAAAAATATTTGCGATTGAAAGGGAAAAAGTGAAACTACCATTGTTAAGGCTAAAATGTTTTTTAGGAGAGTATTAAAATCAAACTGAATTTATCTTAAATTTCAACAATTTTGCTGGTTACAAGATCAGTGTAAAATAGGTAGCCTTATATAAAATGGTTGTAACAATTGGAAAATTTATTCGATAAAATAAAAATTCCATTCCGGCAGCAACATAAAATGAAAGTTACCTAAGTGTGAATCTATAATGATGCATAAATCACCATGGAAGAAATCATAAAGTCCAGGTCATCACTGAACTTTTAATTTAATAGTTGGTCTAAATATTTATTTACGTGCCATTGAAATTAAAGTGTGTTTATTTGTAAAAGGACACTTTGTTGCAGGAAGAACTCATGAGCATATACCAGAAGAAAACCATAATTTGAAAAGACACATGCACCCACCATGTCCTATTTGTTGTTGTTCAGTTGCTAAGTTATGTCCAATTCTTTTTGACCCCATAGACTGCAGCACACCAGGCTACTCTGTCCTCCACTGTCTTCCAGAGTTTGCTCAGATTCATCTCCACTGAGTTGGTGATGCTATCTAAACATCTCATCCTCTGGTACCGCCTTCTCCTTTTGCTTTCAATTTTCCCCAGCATCTGAGTCTCTTCCAATGAGTCAGCTCTCAGCATTGGTTGGCCAAAGTAATGGAGCTTCAGGTTCAGCATCAGTCCTTCCAATGAATATTCAGGGTCAACTCCATTTAGGATTGACTAGTTTGATCACTCTTCTGTCCAAGAGTCTCAGGATTCTTCTTCAGCCCAACAATTCAAAAGCATAATTTCTTCAGTGCTCAGACTTGTTTATGGTCCAACTTTCACTTCTGGAAAAACAATAGCTTTGACTATACAGAACTTTGCTGGTAAAGTGATGCCTCTGCTTTTCAATACACTGTGACATAGCTTTTTTCAAGGAGCAAGTGTCTTCTAATTTCATGGCTATAGTCACCATCCACAGTGATTTTGGAGTCCCCCCAAAAGAAAATCTGTCACTGCTTCCATTTTTTCCCCTTTTATTTGCCATGAAGGGTCACATCATGGTCTCAGTTTTTGAATGTTGAGTTTCAAGCCAGCTTTTTCACTCTCCTCTTTCACCCTCATCAAGAAGTTCTTTAGTTCTTCTTCATTTTCTGCCATTAGAGTGATGTCATCTACATATCCGAGGTTGTTGACATTTCTCCCAGCAATGTTGATTCCAGTGTATGAATCATCCAACCTGACATTTAGCAATGATGTACCCTGCACAGTTGCACTCATCTCATATGTTAGTAAAGTAATGCTCAAAATTCTCCAAGCCAGGCTTCAACAGCACATGAACCATGAACTTCCAGAAGTTCATACTGGCTTTAGAAAAGGCAGAGGAACCAGAAATCAAATTGCCAACACCCGCTGGATCATCAAAAAAGCAAGAGAGTTCCAGAAAAACATCTATTTCTGCTTTATTGACTATGCCAAAGCCTTTGACTGTGTGGATCACAATAAACTGTGGAAAATTCTGAAAGAGATGGGAATACCAGACCACCTGACCTGCCTCTTGAGAAACCTGTATGCAGGTCAGGAAGAAACAGTTAGAACTGGACATGGAACAACAGACTGGTTCCAAATAGGAAAAGGAGTACGTCAAGGCTGTATATTGTCATCCTGCTTATTTAACTTATATACAGAGTACATCATGAGAAACGCTGGGCTGGAAGAAGCACAAGCTGGAATCAAGATTGCCAGGAGAAATATCAATAACCTCAGATATGCAGATGACCCTTATGTCAGAAAGTGAAGAAGAACTAAAGACTCTCTTGTTGACAGTGAATGAGGAGAGTGAAAAAGTTGGCTTAAAACTCAACATTCAGAAAACTAAGATCATGGCATCCGGTCCCATCACTTTATGGGAAATAGATGGGGAACCAGTGGAAACAGTGACAAACTTTATTTTGGGAGGCTCCAAAACCACTGTAGATGATGCTTGCAGCCATGAAATTAAAAGGTGCTTGCTCTTTAAAAGAAAAGTTATGACCAACCTAGACAGCATATTAAAAAGCAGAGACATTACTTTGCCAACAAAGGTTTGTTTAGTCAAAGCTATGGTTTTTCCAGTGGTCATGTATGGATGTGAGAGTTGAAGTATAAAGAAAGCCGAGTGCCAATGAATAGATGCTTTTGAACTGTGGTGTTGGAGAAGACTCTTGAGAGTTCCTTGAACTTCAAGGAGATCCAACCATTTCATCCTTAAGGAAATCAGTCCTGAATATTCATTGGAAGGACTGATGCTGAAGCTGACACTCCAATATTTTGACCACCTGATGCGAAGAACTGACTCATTAGAGAAGAGTGTGATGCTTGGAAAAATTGGGTGGGAGGAGAAGGGGACAACAGAGGATGAGATGGTTGGATGGCATCACTGACTCAATGGACATGAGTCTGAGTGAACTCCAGGAGTTGGTGATGGACAGGAAAGTCTGGCTTGCTGCAGTCCATGGGGTTACAAAGAGTTGGACACGACTGAGCGACTGAAATGAACTGAACTGAACTGATGTATATGCACTACCCTTATGGCAGAAAGCAAAGAGGAACTAAAGAGCCTGTTTGTGAAAGTGATAGAGGAGAATGAAAAGCCTGGCTTAAAACTCAACATTGAAAAAACTAAAATCATGGCATCCAGTTCCATCTCTGCATGTCTAATAGATGGCAAAACACTGGAAGCAGAGACTTTATTTTCTTGGGCTCCAAAATCACTGCAGATGGTGACTACAGCCATGAAATTAAGACACTTGCTTCTTGGAAGAAAAGCTATGACCAACCTAGGCAGCATATTAAAAAGCAGAGACATTACTTTGCCAACAAAGGTCTGTCTAGTCAAAGCTATGACTTTTCCAGTTGTCATGTATAGATGCGAGGGTTGGACCATAAAGACAGCTGAGCACCAAAGAATTGATGCTTTTGAACTGTGGTGTTGGAGAAGACTCTTGAGAGTCCCTTGGACTGCAAGGACATCCAACCAGTCCATCCTAAAGAAATCAGTCCTGAATATTCATTGGAAGAAGTGATTCTGAAGCTGAAGCTCTAATATTTGGCCATCTGATGCGAAGAACTGACTCATTGGAAGAGCCCCTGATGCTGGGAATGATTGAAAGCAGGAGGAGAAGTGAATGACAGAGGATGAGATGATTGGGTAGCATCACCGACTCAATGGACATGAGTTTAAGCAAGCTGCAGGAGTTGGTAATGGACAGGGAGGCCTGGTGGGTGTGCTGCAGTCCATGGGTCACAATGAGTTGGACACAACTGAAAAACTGAACAATGTGGGAGCCACAGGAGAGGTGGGTTCAATCCCTTGGTCAGGAAGATCCCCTGGAGGAAGGCATGGCAGTCCACTCCAGTATTCTTGTCTGAAGAATCCCATGGACAGAGAAACTTGACAGGCTACAGTTCATGAGATCACAAAGAGGTAAGATTGAAGTGATTAGCATGGCAAGGTAGGCTCTCAAAAATTGAGATCTCTTAAAAAATAATCTATACAGAAAATGTCAATAATAGTGAATGTTCAAGAAAGAGATTGGATAATTGGATTTTATATTTACATACATTACTTTATAAGACTCCTGCCTTAATGTGCTTTGACCATAAATAATATATTGATAATAATTTGATTATTGATGTGATTATCAAATATTTGATTATCAACTGAATTATTGATTGATAATTTGAACAAGAATTTATTAGTCTCAAATACTCTTGCTCAAAAATTACAACTGATACAATGGCATTACTAATTATTTTTATGTTTGGCTTCCTAATTTTGTGAATATTATTTTTAAAGCCATGAAAAATAAAATTTCTTCTTAAAAAATTATTTTTTCCTTACAGAAATAACCTGCAATAATAGTGAGAACAAAGGTATTAAAGGTTCATACTTTATGAAAAATTCTAGTCAATTTATATTTACTTGATTGGTTTTATGGTCTTCTGATTTGATTCATAATTCAGAGACAATTTTGGATTTCTCATGAAAGGAAATAAATTTAAAACATTCTCTTATGCTAAGTGTTAGAGTGTTATTTGCTCAGTCATGTCCAACTCTTTGAGACCCCACAGACCGTGTAGCTCGCCAGGCTCCTCTATCCATGAAATTCTCCTGATAGGAATACTGGAGTAGCCGTTCCCTTCTCCAGGGGATCTTCCAGACCCAGATATCGAATCCGTGTCTTCCACATTACAGGTAGATTCTTTACAATCTGAGCCACCAGGGAGATCCTCTTTTGAGATAAGATGATACCTATGACATATTCTATTCTAGTTAATACATGTCACCTGTTGATGACAGTGAAAAGAAAATATTCTAAAGTATTTTTATGAATCATAAATCTTAAAATTCAGAATATTCATATCCTAGGACTCTAAAAGTAGTAACCCCCGCCTTGTACAGTGCAATCCAATGGAGCTGACCATAGTGTGCAAACATCAAAATGATGTGGGACTTGTCCAAGGGGCAGCTTACAGGTTTCTAGAATATAAATTAAAAACAATTACAATCAGATGGAAGATATATTGAATGGTGATGAAATATTATACCTATAGGTGATTCTGATGAAACCGAATCCTGCAAAGTTTTTTCAGTCGTCAGTCTTGAAGAATCTTATGAAGAATCTTTCATGAATCTTCACATGAAGAATGTGAAGAAAATGTTCATTCACATTGTCGTGTAACAACTTAGAGGGGTGGGATGGGATCAAAGGTGGGCAGGAGGTTCTAGAGGGAGGGGACATTTGTATACTTATGACTGATTCACTCGGTTATCTAGCAGAAACCAACACAACATTGTAAAGCAATTATCCTCCAATTAAAGACGAATTAAGTTGCATAACAAGAACAAAACCATACCAGAGGTGTTTATCTAAAAATGCATACCTTTAAATTAGAATTTTTTTACAAATAAAAGTAATTCATCTCCTAAAAAAGGGTGATTTGCCTCAATGAACTAATATTATATTTTATGGACCAGTCATCAATCTTCTCATATCTGTGCAGAATTATGTTCAAATCACCCTGGAATTTTAAAAAGCTAAAATACCAAATCCATAACTCTATTTACAAAAGCATTAAAAATTCTAATTATAGGACACAATATTCTGCTGATTTTTTGGTCAAATTAATTAGTATAAAAAAGCTAAGGAGAGGTATTGTTATTTTAATGACAGCGCTATTACAACAGTGTAGAAATAAGCACATACCTGATTTTGATGAATGAGTTGAAAAATAAAGAGAAATATAAGCTCTGTGGAGAGAGGGTTATTCACAATTTCTAAAACATAGAATATGTTTTGATAATATTACAGAAAAGGATACTTTTAAAGTGTATTTATTTTTTATTGAAATATAGTTGATTTACAATGTTGTGTTAGTTTTGAGAAAAGGATACGTTTAATAAATTATCATCTCTAGAATAATACAGTGAAAATTTTCAAACAGAATACCTATAAAACAAGCTAAAATGATAAGTAAAATTTTACTAGCTATCTTGAACAAAATGACATGATCTCCCTTGTCTTAATGTCATGTATTAAGATACTGATGTTCAGTTCCTGAGACCACTCTTCAAATTCACTTCTGCACTGCCTGATTGCTTTGGATGGGCAATTTCTACGTGACTCACAGGCATCTACAAAAATCAAGAGTTCCTTTGTTACAACTCAGAACCAGGAATCAATTTTTTGACACACAGAAAGGAGTGCCTCCTTTAGCCTTCCAAAACTTGTGCTGCTTCAGTGATTACAAGTTAATTGATCTTTTCTCCTCTGTGAAAAACCGGTCTAAATCCATGGTTTTCTCTAAGGATGCTATAATGAGAAATGTTCTTGTCTCTTTGGAAGTATGTATTTTAAGCCAATCTGAAAAAGACTTTAAGAGTAAAAGCCTCCATCATTTCAAGTATACAGTTAATTTTCTGAATGATTTTATTCAAATCAAACCTTAGAAATATTTTCCTCACAAGGTATTTTTTAAATGAAGCTTTAAAAAAAGGAACAACCCACAAGAGTATAACACTCAGAATTTTAGTGTTTTCTCTCATGCTTCTTTGGTGAAAAGAAATGAAATGGAGTTGGTGGAGAGTTTTTTCTATTGAGAGCTTGGGTGTGAGATTTATATATTTGTTTCCTTCCTTTGAGCAGTAGCAGTAGAAGGAAAGCTATCAAGAAAACTCCTTGTACAGAGTTTCATGTGAGAGAATTTAATCTGAGTACCAAATAGAATCAGGCTTGCAAGTGTCTGACATTTCTGCCCCAGGGTTGTTTTTAAACAATTTCCCCCTTTCCTGTCAGTGAAATTTGGCACACAGCTCCACACACTCCCTTAAGAGGAATGAAAGAGGAATAAATAAAGGTCATTTCCTCAACTAATTAGGTGTCAGAAGTGAAATCAACAAAATAAAGCAAACTGACTCCAATGTGGAAAAAATGATATTTCACATGTAAATTTTATATTATTTGGACTCAGTTCTTCATAAAATTAGCTCTATTCACACACAGTATGGATTAGGATTGTTTGGTTTTCTGTGAATTATCCAAGTCCTGATATTTTCATTTAGAAATATGCATGAACATTAGCAGTGCTGGAATTTCACCTTTAATAATATTTTCAGGAAAAAAATTTAATTCCATGATCTCTGTTAAAAAGAAATAACACAATGGAAGAAATTCCAGTACCATATGTAAAATGCATAAATGACTTTTCAGAAAAGACTCCAACTGAACTGTTTCAAATGTTTTAAATAAGGTCCTTAAACAGAACATGTTCTGTACCCTCCAAAACAAAAATTTTTCTGATATTTGTTTAGAGAAATTTTTATCTGTTTATTTCAATGACAGGATGACATTTCCAAAGAAATATCCTTTAGGGACTTTCCTGGTCGTCCAGTGGTTAAGACTGTGTTTCCAATGAAAAGGATATAGTTTTGATCCCCAACTGGGGAGCCAGGATCCCACATACCAAGTGGTGTGGCCAAAAGATAGAAATTAAAATTTAAGAAGCATTCTTTCAGCTAATGATGTAACCAAGTTAAATTACTTACTATCAGCTTTCATTTTTTATTAAAACCTACTCACACATCAGTTCAGTTCAGTTCACTCAGTCGTGTCCAACTCTTTGCGACCCCATGAATCACAGCACGCCAGGCCTCCCTGTCCATCACCAACTCCTGGAGTTTACTCAAACTCATGTCCATTGAGTCGGTGATGCCATCCAGCCATCTCATCCTCTGTCGTCCCCTTCTCCTCCAGCCCCCAGTCCCTCCCAGCATCAGGGTCTTTTCCAATGAGTCAACTCTTCGCATCAGGTGGCCAAAGTATTGGAGTTTCAGCTTCAACATCAGTCCTTCCAATGAACACCCAGGACTGATCTCCTTTAGGATGGACTGGTTGGATCTCCTTGCAGTCCAAGACTCTCAGGAGTCTTCTCCAACACCACTGTTCAAAAACATCAATTCTTCAGTGCTCAGCTTTCTTCACAGTCCAACCCTCACATCCATACATGACCACTGGAAAAACCGTAGCCTTGACCAGACGGACCTTTGTTGGCAAAGTAATGTCTCTGCTTTTTAATATGCTATCCAGGTTGGTCATAACTTCCTTTTCAAGGAGTGTCTTTTAATTTCATGGCTGCAATCACCATCTGCAGTCATTAGGGGGCCCAGAAAATTAGTCTGACACTGTTTCCCCACCTATTTCCTATGAAGTGATGGGACCAGATGCCATGATCTTAGTTTTCTGAATGTTGAGCTTTAAGCCAACTTTTTCACCCTCCTCTTTCACTTTCATCAAGAGGTTTTTTATTTCCTCTTCACTTTCTGCCATAAGGGTGGTGTCACCTGCACATCTGAAGTTATTGATATTTCTCCCTCCCAGCAATCTTGATTCCAGCTTGTGCTTCTTCCAGACCAGCGTTTCTCATGATATACTCTGCATATAAGTTAAATAAGCAGGGTGAAAATATACAGCCTTGATGTACTCCTTTTCCTATTTGGAACCAGTCTGTTGTTCCATGTCCAGTTCTAACTGTTGCTTCCTGACCCTCATACAGGTTTCTCAAGAGGCAGGTCAGGTGGTCTGGTATTCCCATCTCTTTCAGAATTTTCCACAGTTTATTGTGATCCACACAGTCTAAGGCTTTGGCATAGTCAATAAAGCAGAAATAGATGTTTTTCTGGAACTCTCTTGCTTTTGCGATGATCCAGCAGATGTTGGCAATTTGATCTCTGATTCCTCTGTCTTTCCTAAAACCAGCTTGAACATCTGGAAGTTCACAGTTCACATATTGCTGAAGCCTGGATTGGAGAATTTTGAGCATTACTTTACTAGTGTGTGAGATGAGTGCAATTGTGTGGTAGTTTGAGCATTCTTTGGCATTGCCTTTCTTTGGGGTTGGAATGAAAACTGACCGTATCCAGTCCTGTGGCCACTGCTGAATTTTCCAAATTTGCTGGCATATTGAGTGCAGCACTTTCACAGCATCATCTTTCAGAATTTGAAATACACAAATACCATACATATAGGTTCATGTAAGTTTTCATGTAAGTTTTTACCATCAAAATAATCTAAAGCTGTGATTTTATTAACAGGAAACCTGAAGACATTAAATGACTTGAACTTGTATCCTGATAGCTACTAACAGAAACAAAAATGTAATAAACTTCTTATGTAATATTTGCTTTACTTTTCAAATATGAATACATGATACCAATGAAATGCTTGCTATTTTGGTATTGGCTGATAAGTGTTCATAAGAATAGTTTGTTTCATGCTACTTACCTTTTGCATTTGCTTTACTTCAAAGTATTTCACAAACATCTTGAAAATGAAACTATAAATCGTCTAATGTCAGAGATGGAGAAAATAAGATGGGGAGAAATTTAAGGAAAGTTTCAACAATAACTAAAGATTCAAGCAATAATTACAACTTAGATCTCTTGAAAAGAAATTCAGTTCTCAGCTACCTATCAGATAGTATCACTGTTTGTAAAATAAGCTTCTGTTTAACATCTCTCTTGCTGAAGAAGCTAATCTTCCAGGTTCACTTTCAATTGATTGTACCATTGTTTTATTAAGGTTGCATGTAATAATAGAAGCAAAGACCATTAAAATAAACATAGTATCTCTCACTTTATTTGATAATTCCTTTTTATGCATACCAAATTATGTAACCTTTCTTTAAAGTTAATTTTTAAGTGGACCAAACGTGCTGACCCCTTTCTTGAATACTGGCGTAACATTAATGGAATTAACGGTGTTTCACACTATTATCAGAGTATTCATAGAGTAGCACATTAAAACAGGAGGTTACAGAGATCTAAAAATAATAATGAGCAATCAGTACAAAACCACATTTAGATTCCCAGGTGTAATACTGCAATATCGTCTGAATCCAATTCCTGAAGGAATAGGACACATTTACAGCAATTAAGCAACACTCCCTTTTATCTCATGAAATGGTGAAAATCTGTTTTTGCAATCAGCAGCAATTATTGGTCCATTATCCCATTTTCCCTCTGAGGATTGTACATGATCTTGGACCTCCTTTAAACACATGAGCTCCCAAAACTTCAGCCTTAAGGGATTAGCCATCATCATGTAAAGAGAGCTTAGTAATGGCCCATCATGAAATAAAGGCAGGGCAACCTCAACACAGGTTGCCTGAATATTCAAGTAAATATATAAAATTAATAAAACCATTCTGAAAATGCATATCATAAAATATAACCAAATATATACTGCTTAGGTCAGCATAAATGATATTCTCTAGAGCTGGAACAGAAATCACAAATTATAAAAACCAAGGAGGTGCCTAATTATATTTGCTTTCAGAGACATCACCTGGGATCAAAATAGCAATAGACAAAATAAATTTATCAATCTAATACACAGGGAGATAAGACATAGTAGGAAATGATTAATGACAGCAGTTTACATTTTCACTTGAAGGATTTCAAACTACTTTGTAAACAATAAAATTACACCCAAAAAAAAAAAAGCTATCAAGCAAGTGCCTTTCATATGCAAAACACTAGCCTCAGAGTTATAAGCAGAATTCTACCTGCCAAGAAATTTAGTGAGCTGGCCTGACAGGTAATGGCTTCAAGGTGAAATGTGATTAACATCCTGTAAGTGGGGCAAACCATACTGGACAGTTATAGCCACTTAAATCACTCTTGGCTGGAGTAGCCGGGGAACATTTAATAAAAAAAAAAAAGTAACATTTCATCTGACTTTTGTCCTTTCTGGGGGAATCTTAAAGATACTTGGACAAGTTAGATTTATGCCAATGCATTTTCTGATCCAGGGCAAGGTAGAAAAGAATCCTCAAGACCAGTACACCTCTCTGCCTCTCTGTTCCTGGCTATTATGAAAAAGTATGAAGACTTTTATCCTAGAAAGGATGCGTAGCTACCGTTCTCAAGCCAATAGGTGTACGGTGGCGAATAACAGCATCCTTTGGTTGACAATGGCTAAAAGATTGCTTTGTTCTCCCCTAGGCTGATCCTCCTTGAGACAAAGGTGAGAATAATTTTTTTTCTTTTGAAGTATAGTTGATTGGCAAAGTTGTGTTACTTTCTGCCATACAGCAAAGTGATTCAGTTATGCACATAAATGCCTAGCCATTTCCACATTTCCTGGAATGTGATCCCACTGGTTAAAAATTCCCAAGATGGAAAAACAATCCGAGACATCATAGCTATGCATTTTGTTTTTATCCAAGAGCTTCCTCTCCAGATATTGATCCAGCTGACTCTCATCTTTCCCTCGAGCTAGCGGTGTTCAAAATCATTACTGGGCACGGTAAATGACAGTTCCCAGCATATGAGAAAAAACAAGCTTTGTTAGGAAGGCTGAAATTTCTCTTATCTTCATGGTGATATCAAACTTACCCATTTGCTTTACAGAGTAATATTCTGGTTAACTGACATTTAATTAAGAACCCTTTGGAACATTTCTTTCTTACTAAGTTAAAAAAGAAAAAAGATGGAACCAATCTTGCATATTCTGTTTATGTCAGAGTAAAACACAGATCTCACCAGAAAGTCTCTAAAGTGATAACTTAAAAGCTCTTCCTTATGATGCTTTCCACAGTAAGCAAGTGTTTATTCTTGAAATCAGATCAAGTAGAAACATATGTCTTATTCCGCTTTCTTCTCTTTCTGTCACTGCAGAGTTAAAGCTATTTTTTACAACTTTAATTACTAATGTTTATCACAGTTAGGGCAAAATATTTAAATCACATGTTTATATTATTGTGCCAATTAATTTCTAGTTTTTATCCACAGCGTTGTGTTTTCCTGTATCTATTTTGATACTTAAGAAGGAGATAAATGAAAGGGTAGGGGGAAAATGGGGATAAGTTCAATGATACTCAAGATTCTGTTATCTAACTAGATTAAGATGCTCCCTGTAATGACTGGGAGTTTGGGATTAACAGATGCAAACCAGTATAAATAGGATGGATAAACAACAAGGTCCTACTGTGGAGCACAAGGAACTCTATTCGATACCCTGTGATGAACCATAATGGAAAAGAAAGTGAAAAAGAATAGATATATGTATATCTGAGTCACTTGCTGTACAGTAGAAATTAAACACAGGATTGTATACCATCTATACTTCAATATTTTTTTTAAAGATGCTGATTGTAACTGATACCAAAATCTTTCCTGAAATTATTCCTCATCTTTAGCATGATGTTTTCCCTTATTCCATGGAGAAAATCCTATAATTCATGCAAGATTCACCTCACATCCATACTCTGTTCAAAATATTCAGTATAGAAATTAACCACTGTGATACTGGAGCACCTAATTTTGCCCCAATCATAGCTTGCATTTTGCCACTATCGATGCAAGTTTTTTGATTTCTACATATAAGTATATTGATTCAATTATTCAGTGTTGTTATTTAATAAATGTTGTCCATTATCCTAAATTCTGTAAAGAAGGAAAGATGAGTCAGACTTGGATATGTAACTTCAAATTTTTCTATCAGTGAAACTTTGGACATGTGCATAGATAAATTTGATGTGGAGCTGAAAATATGAAATAACATGAGAAGCCCAGATTAAGAGTTACAGGAGCTCATAAATAGGAAAAGAGGGTAAGAGAAGATGATGAAGTGGAGTGTACCACATGGCTACACAGTTTGGGCTTCACTCTGTAAAATAAAAGGAATAAGTGGAGTTTTTCAATAGCAGAGTTAAATGGCCAGGTATAGCCTTAAGGAGAATTAACCTGACAGCAATGATTATGTTGGATCTGGCTGAGCATGACTAGAACGGGAGAAAGCACTACACCATGAGAAATTTAATGAGAACCTCAATTAGGTAAGTGTCAGTGAAAGAAAAGAGAAAGAAATAGACGCAAGATCATTGTTACAGGTAGATTTAGCTGCACCCAGATGCTGGTGATGAGATATTGGAGGTAGGGGGTGGGAATCAGTGTTTGGGGAACTAAACTACTGAAAGGTTTATGAGAAAAAGAATCATACATAAAAGAAAGGAAACCTAGTCTGGAAAAGGTGAGAATTTAAGATTGGACACCCAAGAATGAAGGTCAGCAAGATTGCTCCCAATTTTAGGACACATGTACACAGTTTCATTAAAAATACGCTCAGGAATTTAAAATTCATGTAAAGATACATGAAATTATGATCTTATGAAACTTCTAGGAGAATATACAAAAAGAAATATAAACTTGGCCCTTCTCTTTGAGGGTAATTCTTACAAGGGATTTTATAGTAGATTACTCTGGCCTGAACTCCGACATGGCAGGGACATATAGTATTGACTTTTGAGAGATTTTTTTTTTACAGGCAGACTTTCAAAACATGTTGATGATATATAATCCTTCCAAGATCTGCGCCAAGGACTTTATGTATGCTCTTATAAGGCAACTTAAAATAGGAGTGGATTATGTGCTGCAGAAGTTTCTGCTCCCATCTTGGCTTATTTCTTTCTTTTTGTTTATTTATTTATATTTTGGCAGTGCTGGATCTTCATTGCAGCACAGCCTTTTCTCTAGTTGTGGCAAGCAGGTGCTAACCTCTGTTTGAGGTACACGGGCTTCTCATGACTGTGGCTTTTCTTGTTGCAGAGCACAGGTTCTAGGGCTTCAGTAGTTGTGACGAGAGGGCTCAGGAGTTGTGGATCCTGGGCTCTAGAGCGCAGACACAGCAGCCATGGCACATGAGACTAGCTGCTCTGGGGCATGTGGGATCTTCCCAGACCTGGGATCGAACCCATGTCTCCTGCATAGGCAGGCGGGCTCTTAACCAGTGAGCCGCCGGGGAAGCCCTGCTTGTTCCTTTGCAATAAAATTTCTTCCTTTGCAGCATAACATCTTGTTGATATTATTCCTAATGGTGACTGAGAGGCTAAATATACAATGGACACTAGTCAGATCACACATGATAAAGTAAGTCTGAGTCACAATCTCCTCAACAATCAGCTCAGGAAGCCACACACCAGCCTCTTCCAGCTTTAGACCCAGAAAGATCAGAAATTGGTCAGTGACGGCCAGCTCTCCACATTTTTGCTTCTGCTGAAAAGTCAGGGCTGACTAGAGAAAGCCAAATAATTTCCTCTAACTGATTTATGAGATGCTCCACTTCTAGTTACCTGCTTCTAGATTCCCAGTGCCAACAGCCTCTGTGCCAACAGTTAGAACATGTCTGAAGTTTTCTCATCTTACACTATAAACCTTTCCCACTCCACTGCCTGACTTTGCAAATCTGCCAAATGCAAGTGATGGTGGTTGACTCCTTTCACTTCAACGAGCTCTGAATAAATAGCTTCTGTTTTTCTCATTTGTGTGGGCCTCATATACTTTCGGTTTTCTTGCAGAAGCCATCTGCACTGCTCATCCTCAGACTGCAGCCTTTGAACAGTGGCAGGACCCATGGAATCTCCTTGTGCCTTGCTGCTCATCGATTATCAAATCTGCATCAACATGGGACAATGGAAACAGTGATAGATTTATTTTCTTGGACTCCAAAATCACTGCAGATGGTGACTGCAGCCATGAAATTAAAAGACTCTTGCTCCTTGGAAGAAAAGCTATGACAAACCTAGACAGCATATTAAAAAGCAGAGACATTACTTTACCAACAAAGGTCCACCCAGTCAAAGCTATGGTTTTTTCCAGTAACCATATATGGATGTGAGACTTGGACCATAAAGATAGCTGAGCACCGAAGAATTGATGCTTTTGAACTGTCGTGTTGGAGAAGACTCTTGAGAGTCCCTTGGACTGCAAAAAGATCCAACCAGTCCATCCTAGAGGAAATCAGTCCTGAATATTCACTGGAAGGACTGATGCTGAAGCTGAAACTCCAATACTTTGGCCACCTGATGTGAAGCACTGAAGAACTGACTCACTGGAAAACACCATGATGCTGGGAAAGACTGAAGGCAGGAGAAGGGGACGACAGAGGATAAGATGGTTGAATGGCATCACCGACTCGATGGACATGAGTTTGAGTAAACTCCGGGAGCTGGTGATGGACAGGAAGGCCTGGTGTGCTGCAGCCCATGGGGTCACAAAGAGTTGGACACAACTGAACTGAACTGAACTAGGGTATCAGCACCAGGTCTCAACTCTGCTGTTTGGTTTGGGGTCCTCAACTATTCTCAGGATGCTTTTTAATACCGTAACAAAAGGGATACTTCAATAAAGATTCTCCTGCCAGCTTAAAAAAAAAAGATTTTTATTTGTTCAGTCAGGACCATAAACAAAATTGCTATCCCTCAGTTCCCAGTGGTACCTAACCCAAATATCACTCTGTCTTCAATTCCTCTGGAGCCACCTTACTTCATTGTAGTATAGTGTGCATTTTTCATTGTGCTTGTGGATTAGGACAGTCAAGAGCTTGATGCCTTCACTTGGGAGGACAACAATATACCTGGACATTTATGTTCCAGGGATTCACTGAAGGTCCTTCCTATTTTTCTGAGGTCCTTGATCAAGACTTAAAAGACCTAAATTGCCTTTGTAATTCAGTTCTAATTCAATAAGTAAATGATTCCCTACTGTGTTGAAAGAACAAGTAAAACTACTAAAAGGATCACATTTTCTTGTTCTCAAATGTTAGAAGAAAAGAATACATAAAGTTGCAAAAGAGAAATTACAGTTTTACCCAAACATAGTCCAATATTTAGGCCATGACCTATCTGTGAAATTAAAAAAAAAAATTCTCTCTTGACAGACTAAATACTATCCACACTTATCCTAGAACTCTTAAAAAACAATTGAGAAAATTTCTGGATTTAACTGGGGGTTGAAGATATTGGGAGCACCCTCCTTTATGAATGAAGTTCTCAGTAGGAGACCCAGTGCTTTGGAAACCCAAACATGAACAAGACTTCTAGAACCTGAAGTAGTTTCCTTAAAAGCTTCCTTAACTACAAAATACATTTTGTTTGATCTGTGCATGGGTGATTTTTGCCCTTTTGGTGGTTTATGGGAGCAATAAAAAAAATCCATAACCTACTACATGATTTCACATTTTACCCAGTTGCAAAAGCTAATCTGCTCTGTTTTAGGGCAATAGCTACCACAAGAAACTTGTTGATACTTGTGCTAAACTAGCTCTAGGCTCCCTACTTCATCTCCTGATTCTCATTCAGTAGCAACACAACACTTTTTACAGCCAGCTGATTGCTGCTATGAGATTCGGTCACATTCTGCCTCTCATATTACTATTCACCACTATAACAACCTGATTCCCATGACTCTCAAATCCATATCTGAATAAGAGGGACCTTAGAATTATCTTAGGGTTAGGAAACTTTTGGTACCTCACTTAGATGTATCGGAGGCTCCCATAGAGAATACTGACCTAATATTACTTGTTGACAGGCTTCCCTTGTGGCTCAGTTGGTAAAGAATCCACCCGCAATGCAGGAGACCTGAGTTGGGAAGATCCCTGGAGAAGGGAAAGGCAACCCACCTCGGTATTCTAGCCTGGAGAATTCCATGGACTGTAGAGTTCATGGGGGTCACAAAGAGTCCGACACGACTGAGCGACTTTCACATTACTTGTTGATGGCTCCTACCTCAAAGCTGAGTCTGAAGGTTATCAAGCAAGCTATGCTACCACTAATTTAAATTCTCCTTAAATACCGTTCTCTATCTGAGATTAAATCTGCCCAGATGGAAGAATTTACTGCACTTGCTAGACCTTTTCAACTAGCCAAAGTTCAGAGTGCACATACATATTGCAAGCGGGTATGCTTTTGGAGTAGTACATGACTTTGGAATGCTTTGTAAACAAGAAAGATTTCTCATTTACTGTAACACTTAATGAAAATAAAAACAGTGCAAGTTAAGAAACATTTAGATGTGCCCCTACTTCTAGAGAGAGAGCTCTTATAAAGTCGTCTGTCACTGTACTGCTCAGTCCTTCAGTTGTGTCCGACTCTGAGATCCCATGGATTGTAGCCCACCAGTCTCCTCTGTCCATGGCATTTTCCAGGCAAGAATACTGGAGTAGTTGCCATTTCCTACTCCAGGGGATTTTTCCCTACTCAGGGATCAAGCCTGTCTCTTGTGCCTCCTGCATTAGCAAATGGACTCTTTACCACTGCACCACCTGGGAAGCTTTAAACCCATGAAAAAAAGAGAATATGTAAACTAAAAGAAATTCTCCAGCCAAACAGATAGGCTTATTCAGTTGTAATTCTATCTAAACCCTCAAAAGATAAATTTCTGGAGTGAATCAAAGAGGCCATAATAAATTACAGTGTTTCGTCTCTGATTTTGCAAAGGCAGAATGAAATGATCTGGTTATATTCTTCAGATAATCTTACTCCCGTGATAGGCCCTTGGTGGTACCAGATGATTTTAAATGGAGATTAGCTAAATTTCTCCATGAAACTATTCAACATGATACAGGCCAACTGATGATTGTCTTAAATCAACCTTAGTGGAGAAAGTTTAAAAAGATAGCTGATGTATTTTCACAGAATACATTCACTGTCAAAAACAACCATGAAGGTGACACACAGCACAGTCCAAAGGTTATAAGGTCCCTTTGAACACCTTGAGATGCATTTTTATTCAGGGTCTATTCTTCATGGGATTTGAATATGTTTAGTAACTATATATCTATCTTCAGCATAGATGGAAAATGCTAAGATCCTGATGCTTGGAAAGATTGAGGGCAGGAAAAGAAGATGGCAACAGATGATGAGAGAGTTGGATGGCATCACCGACTCAAAGCACATGAGTTTGAACAAACTCCGGGAGATAGTGAAGGACAGGGAAGCCTGGGGTGCTGCTATCCATAGAGTTGCAAAGAGTTGAATATGGCTTGGCAACTGAACAATAACAGAAATTACAGTTGCTAAAAAGCTGCTTGAGTTTGTTTCCAAGCCATATCAACTTTTTATAAAGTGACCAAGACATACACTTCATAGGACTCATTACATGAAAAAAAAAAAACCAACAACTTTTAAAGCATAAACTCTTACTCAAATACTACACTATCATTATTAACTACAATCTCCTGGAAAGGTAGAAAGATTGAGTGTCATCCTTACATTATAACTAACAAAGATTTCAGAAAACCTGGCACCCCCTTTTTCAAAGGAGCTCCCACCAGCCTTCTTGGCCATCTGGTTCACTCCCTTTGAGCCAGTCATATCTATTGTTTTTCAATGAATTGGTAGCTGGAAGACTGGTACCTTCAGGAATTTTTCCTTCTTACTAGACTCTTCTCTGCTGCATGAAGACATGGCAAAATATTTCAGCAGGCTCATGTACTATATACCAGTCTTATCACCAACGGGTTAAGCTCATCTTTCCAGAACATCTCTCTTCATAATGTTCAACCAGATTTCATGTATTAGAAGGCTTCCTGACTCTTTGCACCCCATAGACTGTTACCCACCAGGTTCTTCTGTCTAGGGGATTTCCTAAGTAAGAATACTGGGGTGGGTTGCCATTTCCTTCTCCAGGGGCACTAGAAGACACATCAGAGAAAAAGCGATCTTGAGCTGGCCTTTGAACACCATCAGATGAATTTTATCCAGATTCCACTCTCCAGGGGATTTGAATATGTTTCAGTTATTGTATCTTAACAGTTAACAGCAAATCTTCGTGTTAACAACATATACAGCTGTGAAATTCCAGAAAGTCAATCCTTAGGTTGACATTTCACAATTAAAGAATCAATTAGAATTTGAAGACATGATTTGAAGACTTTTCTGAGAGACGGTACCATGCTAAGGATTCTCAAAGATCCACTGCCCTTAGTCTTACAGACTACCAGATTCATCCATCACCAAACCCTCTGATAAATTGCCTCTAGGTAACTCTTGTCTCATCAAATGAAACCATAGAGAACTATAGCTGATAGTATTTCCACTTGCCCTTCCATGGGCAAATGACCTTAAACAAACACATCTATAACCAGTAAGTGTTAGTCACTCAGTCATGTCCGACTGTTTGAGACTCCCATGGGCTATAGCCCACCAGGCTCCTCTGTCCATGGGATTTCCCAGGCAAGAATACTGGAGTAGGCAGCCATTCCCTTCTCCAGGGTACCTTCCTAACCCAGAGATCGAACCCAAATCTCTTGCGGGCAGAGGCTTTACCATCTGAGCCACCAGGGGAGCTTATCTATAGTAGTCCTTATTAAATACTAGTAACCAAAGGCCTTTTAGACCTATTTTTAAAAAAAGCCCTTTGCAGCTCACATAGACCCAGGGGGTAGAGAAATGTCTTCTAGTCATATTTTTTTAAGAGCTATGCTGATAGCAGCTAGACTTGAAAAGGAAGTACTATTTAACTGCCTACATCCAGCAGTGACTGAGGCAAACCAGAAAAAGAGCCAGTTGCTACAATCTGTTTGTTAGACCTCAGTTCATTCTAAACTTGAATTCAACAACCTTCATAGGACAATAAGCTAATTATTTGCCAACTAGAAGACACTGGTAGAGATCCAAGTATATAGCCCAGATAATGAAAGGCCTTAGTTCTGACCTTATGTAATTACATCTTTTCTTCTGGATATACACATGACCTAACCAGGTGCTACTTCCTTTGTGATCAAGATACCTGGACCTGTTTGTCTCAGACTTAAGCTTCCTGTACTTCAGGATAGTATTTCCGAATTTGTCTGTACAGACACACTACTTCCATAGATAACCAAGGTAGGATATTGCAAACAACACATGAGCTTTAAAACAAGGCCATTCTCAGCTACGGAGGCAATCTACCTGGGAGAAATACTGACTCATTGTTTCTGTGAACAATCAGAGCACTGTTCCCAGTGGAAGGGAATTGTGCAAACAGAAAAGCCTGAAACAAATTGGTCCCTCACTTTGAAAATATTAATGGTAATACTTTTGCTACTAACGGAATACAGATCAGTCTCAACATGTTGTCAAAAGTCATGATGAACAATTACCTTGGGCTAGATTTCCTCTTAGCCAGTCATGGTGGTGTCTGTACCATGGCTAACCCTTTGTGTTGTTTTGGGCCAGTGGAACAGGTGAGGCATAACAGACTGCACACTGCCTTAAGGAAAAAGCTACTTGGCACCCTAAGTTGTTTCTCATGCCCCATGGGGTTTATTTTCTTGGCCTGAGTTGGGCAACTGGGGTTACTGCTTCCAAAGTATCTTACAGGGAATGTTATTTGTTGTTGTTGTGTGTGTGTGTGTGAGAGAGAGAGAGAGAGAGAGATAGTGGTCATGATGCTGGTTTGACGATTCTATTCCAGAATCTTAAATTTTATATGCAGTTGCTCTCTTGCCCAATAATCACCGTGATGACACAACAACAAAAAAGGTCAAGAAGATCTCTAAATATAGTTGACCAAGGAGAAATATGGACCACCCCCAAGCAGTAAACATCTAGAAATTTAGCCTACCCTGGACTGTTCAACTTCTCACAAGCAAGAGGGGGGATTAAGACTTGGATACACAAACAAATGCTTGAATGTACAAATAAACAATGACTAGGCAATAAACAGGCTTTCCTGATGGTAAAGAATCGGACTGCAATGCAGGAGACCTAGGTTTGATCCCAGATTCGAGAAGATCCCATGGAGTAAGAAAAGGCAACGTGTTCCAGTGTTCTTGCCTGGGAAATCCCATGGACAGAGCAGCCTGGCAGGCTACAGTCCATGGGGTTGCAAAAGAGTCAGAAATGACTTAGTGACTAAAAGCAAAAACCTGTATTTGATCTATAAAAATGGCAGTTTAAATCTAATCATTAATCTCATTCATTGAGGAAGTTCTAATGAAAGAAAAATGAATCACAGGTGACTATTTCCTAAACTAGATGTAAAAGATAAGATTGAATCAGACATATTTTTCTAAGAAAATGAACATCGTAATATTTGAATACTATTGCCTTTATATAATAAATCAATTTTAGGTATGTGCTTATAACATCATTATCCTATTGACCTTGACAGTTTATTGAAACAAGCTTTGGCTTGTTAGTTCTCTATTGGTCATGATATAAGCACGAGTTTTTATCATTTATTGTTCACATGAATTAAAGACTGCAAAAATATCTTTCTGAAAGATGAGGTATCACTAAGTACTCATTTTCAATTATTGTTATTTCTTTCATCAACATGTATTGGGTCCATAAAAGTGAATACAGCTGAAAATCATTTCATGTGAAAATATTCCCTTTAAATCGGTTATAGTTTTATATACCTTAGTTTAGTATCTATGTTCATAATAAAAGTCTGTGTCAAATATTTCTTTTGTTAATAGTAATCATAATGGCTATAAAATTGAGAACAAAATACAATACTAATTCACTTTTGATTTGTTCCAAGTGTTCCTTTAGATTATATCACTTTTTATGGTAATTTATATGAATAAAAAATACTGAAACTCAACAGCTTTTAACTAGTTGAATTTTTTTCCTCTAACTCAAGAGCATATTTAAGTCTATTTTTAGAGATATTCCCTCATACAAAAATTTTTAATTGCTAAATGTGATCTAACCTAATTTCATTTCATATCAAGTCCAAATACATGACTGAAAAGTATAATCTTTCAGATTATTTGGAATGTATAGTTTAGATCCTCTTGACATCCTATTCCCGAGTCTAATTATATGAAAAGGATACAGACATAAATAAATCAATATGATCATGGATTGTGTAGTACTATAATATTTACCATTAATAATCTGCATATAAATGGACACACACAATTCAAATCTGATGTTTAAGGGTCAACTATACTGCATTTCATGAAAACTTGTATGTAGGTTTTAGTGTGGCTGCATATTTTTGTTCTTTTGGATATCCAAGAATTGACACTCTTACCTGGAGTCCTAAGAGACACAGGGGCTGAATTGCTAGAGCATATGGTAAGTCTGTATATAAATTACATATAAGAAATATGTGAGTGAGTCTGTGTGTATGTGTGTGTGTGTGTGTATGTCCTGTGTGTGGAGGTTGGTAGCTGTGTAAGCAATGGACTGTTTTATGAGATGAAAGTAATAGAAGAGAAATCATTCAATGGAAATTAAATATAAAAATAGTCATATTTTAACAACAATTATGTTTATTTTAGTTTTTTTTTACACACAAAATAGACCTAGAGACATGACATTTATAGTCTGTGATATCCTTTTAAAGTACTGAGTCAAAAGTACTCTCCTTAACTTACTCTTCCACCTATATCCCAAGCCTAAACTCTATTTATCACTTATTCTAATGAAAAACAACAACTTTGTCACATTTAAGTCTTCCTCATTCTCTTATGTGTATTTTAGTATTAATCAACAATTATAACATTGTTTCTTTTATGCAGTTCATGATATATTCCTGCTCATGTGCTTCAGTTGAGAAAGACCAGCCTGCCACCTACCTGTGTAGAATGGATGAGAAGAATATCAGATCACATGATCTCCTGAGCAAGCAAAGTTTTCCCTCCTACAGCAAAGCTGAAGGAGGGAAAACACACCTCAGTCCGAACTCATCCACTACTGGCCTCACTTAGAACCACAGTTGTTGCTAAGTCTTGTCTAGCTCTTTGTGACCCCAAGGACTGCAGCACACCAGGCTTCCTTGTCCTTCACTATCTCCTGGAGTTTTTTCAAACTCATGTCCATTGAGGCTTCCCTGGCAGCTCAGACAGTGACGAATTTGCCCGCAATGCAGGAGACCAGGATTTGAACCCTGGGTCGGAAAGATCCCCTAGAGAAGGAATTGGCAACCCACTCCAGTATTCTTGTCTGGAAAATCCAATGGACAGAGCAGCACGGCGGACTACAGTCCATAGGGTCTCAAAGACTCAGACACGACTGAAGTGACTTAGCACATATCCACTGTGTCTGTGATGCCATCCAACCAGCTCATCCTGTCATCCTTTTCTCCTCTAGCCCTCAATCTTACCCTGCATCAGGGCCTTTTCCACTGAGTCGGCTCTTAGCATCAGGTGGCCAAAGTATTGGAGCTTCAGCTTCAGCATCAGTCTTTCCAATGAATATTTGGGTTGATTTTCTTTAGGATTCACAGTTTTGATCTCCATGCAGCCCAGGGGACTCTGACAATGAGCTATTCCCAGAGAGTGGAAAGTGATCAGATCATGGAAGAGGAATTGGTAAGGTGAGTTAATATCTTAGTAAATTTACTACATCAGATGGCAAATCAATACATAAATTATAAAACAATGTCATTCATTGTGAATTTCCAGCAATAGGCAGATTTTTTGACGATAAGCTTTTCTTTTATATCCCTTCACTTATCTGTTAGTTGAAAATGCAAATCCAAGTCTCTAATATGGAGAAAATATTCACTCAATGCTGCTTAAAAATCAAAAATTAAAAGACAAACTTGCTCTGATAAAGCTGCCACCAACATTCAGAAATATATGTATATTCATATGCTTCTTTTTCTCCAGCAGATCTAGACTATTTAGCATATGCAGAATATCCAGTGGCATTCTGATTTTAATATACAATGCTGATGCATCAAATTTCAGGCTGAAATTTACAATATTAAAAGAAAGCATTTTTTACAGAGTAACTTTCTGCAGTTATCACATTTTGTATAATCATTTTGACTGATGTCAGATAATGTTTTTCAACAAGTGTCCTCTACCATTCAATGATGAATTTAGAAAAAATAGGAGGCATGTCAATATCAGTGTGGTATTCTTTCTTTTTTATTTTTTTATTTTTTGGCTGCTGGAGTATGCATGATCTTAGTAACCCTACCAGGGATTGAACCAATGTCTGCTGCATTGGGAGCATGGAGTCTTAACCACTAGACCACCAGGGAAGTCCCCAGTGTAGTATTCTTAAAGTATGCTTTCATTTCTCTGAAAAAATTTTAACTAAAAATAAGTTATAATTAAAGAATAACCTTGAGTCTGATGCTTCATCATTAACTGTCATAACCTTGGATAAATAACTCATCTTCTTTAGGCTTCAGATGTAGAGTAAGGGAGTTAACTCAAATGATTCATAATATCCTTTAAAGATAAGACTTCTATGATAATCGTTTGAAATAGCAAACTCATTTCCTTCAGGCAACAAACATTTTATTAATAGTCAGACTCAGATTAAAGTCTTCTGTTTAGTGGCATCCCTGAAAAAATGTGATTTCTAATTTAACCCATGTTCCATTCCCCCCGCCTCCCCAAAAAATCCTGAACACAATCAATTCACACATATACAAATACTGAAGTTAATAAAAATGACAGTCTAACACAAAAAATTAATGATTGGTCAGGAACATATTTGCACTGTCTGTGTCCTTCTTGTCTTTGGGATTCCCAGGTGGCACTAGTGGTAAAGAACCTGCATGCCAATGCAGGAGACATAAGAATGCGGGTTCAACCCCTGGGTCAGGAAGATACTGTCGAGGAGGGCAAGGCAATCCGCTCCAGTATTCTTGCCTGGAGAATCCTATGGACAGAGGAGCCTGGGGGGCTACAATCCATAGGGTCACAAAGAGTTGGACACAACGGAAGCAAATTAGCATGCACACGTGCAGCATGAGGGTCTAATGGTTCTCTATTATTCAGTTCAGTTCAGTCACTCAGTCATGTCTGACTCTTTGCGACCCCATGGACTTCAGCATGCCAGGCTTCCCTGTCCATCACCAACTCCTGAAGTTTACTCAAACTCATGTCCATTGAGTTGGTGATGCCGTACAACCATCTCATCCTCGGTCGTCCCATTCTCCTCCTGCCCTCAATCTTTCCCAGCATCAGGGTCTTTTCCAATAAGTCAGTTCTTCGCATCAGGTGGCCAAAGTATTGGAGTTTCAGCTTCAGCATCAGTCCTTCCAATGAATAGTCAGGACTCATTTCCTTTAGGATGGACTGGTTGGATCTCCTTGCAGAACAAGGGACTCTCAAGAGTCTTCTCCAACACTACTGTTCAAAAGTATCAATTCTTTGGTGCTCAGTTTTCTTTATAGTCCAACTCTCACATCCATACATGAATACTAGAAAAACCATAGCTTCGACTAGACAGACATTTGTTGGCAAAGTAATGTCTCTGCTTTTTAATATGCTGTCTAGGATGGTCATAACTTTTCTTCAAAGGAGCAAGCATCTTTTAATTTCATGGCTGCAGTCATCATCTGCAGTGATTTTGGAGCCCCCCAAAATAGTCTGTCACTGTTTCCATTGCTTCCCCATCTATTTGCCATTATTAACATTGGGCAAAAGACTTGGAGTATAAAAAATATCCAGCAACATCAGATATTTCATATAATTTTACCCTTGCATGTAATTTTGGCTAAATACAGTAAAAAACAAAAGAAGACGACTCAGTATTTGTCTCATGAGATGGCCAGCAGTTAAAACAGTACAGTATCAGGCACACGAAACACACATTTTGTGGGTTCTTTTATCTGTGGGACTGTATTTTATCCTGTCACTCATCTCCTTCTACAACGGGACAGGCGCTCTTCTAAAGACAGGAGCGGTCTGTCTCCTCCCCTGAAACTAGGCGGGGATTCTGGCCCCAGCTGATCAATGGAACAAAGCTGAAGTGATGTCATCGACTTTCTGAGGCAACATTATTCAAAGAACAAAACTCCTTTCTGGTTCTCTCACTCTTTCTCCTCATTCTCTCTCGTACTCACAGGGAACCAGCCACCTTCTTGCGAGGAAGCTCAGCTCACATGAGGAAACCCCATGAAAGTGTCCCAGCTGAAGGTGCCAGGTACGTTTGCAGCCAATAGATAGCATCACACCCAGATGCATGGGTGGGTTCGCCTCAAGTGGTCCAGGCTCACAACCTTCACATCTTCCACCAGAGGCTCCATGTATGGAACACAGGAAAGCTGACCTTACTGAGTCCCCTTCAATTCCTCACCTGCAGAATCTGACAGGTCAATAAAGGATTATTATTGTTTTAAGCCACATAATGTCATGACAATTTGTTATACAGGAAAAGGCAACTAATATAACTTTCTTGAATTTTCTTCAGTGATAAAACCTTTCAAATGGACACCCCATCAATACAACTGTTACTTAATTAATGTTGATTGATTTGAATGAAAAAAAAATTTTATTTCACAAGCATAGACCAGGGTATACCCCACATACCAAAATCAGATAAATTCTTGAATAAAGATCATTATAATAAAAATAATAAGGGACTTCCCTGCTGGTTTGTTGGCTAAGACTTCACGCTCCCAATTCAGAGAGCCCAGGTTTGATTCCTGGTCGGGGAACGAACATCCCGCAAGCTGCAACGAGGACTCAGTGCAGCCAAATAAATAAATAAATTTTAAAAGATAATGATAGTTCTGATACTGGGCCCAAAAATGGTGAGGGAGTAAACATAGACAATATAAAATGACAGTTAAAGCCATAGTATATGGACTTCCAAGGTGGTTCAGTGGTAAAGAATTCAACTGCCAATGCTAGAGATGTGGGTTCGATCCCTGGGTTTAGCAGACACCCTGGAGGAGGAAATGGTAACCCACTCTAGTATTCTTGCCTGAAGTATCCCATGGACAGAGTAGTCTGGTGGGCTACAGTCCATATGATCACAAGGAGTTGGACAGGACAACAAAGTCATAGTATACATGTCTTATACCTGTTGTCAAATGCTAGTGAAAACATATAACTTATAAAAATCATATTATTTTTTATTTTAAATTGTTAGTATTGCAGAAGAATTTCTTTTTAATTTTTGGCCATGCCATCCAGTATGCAGGATCTTAGTTCCTCCACCAGGGATCAAACCCACACCCGCTGCAGTGGAAGCATGGAGTCTTAACTTCTGGACCACCAGGGAATCCCTCAAAGAATATTTTAATATAAATGATTCATTTCTCTATTTTGTTGCCACCCTCACTGAGCCTTAGCCAGGAGCACAGTGGTAGCCTGTGATCCCACGTAACATAGTGTCCCACTAGGGAACACCTTTACAGTCAAGGAGGCATAGGAATAGGACCATTTCTATGAGATCAACTAGTCTCCTCACATTCCTCGCCACCCAGAGGCAGCTGGTCCAAGAGAAGGACGGAATGGCCTGGTAGGGACACAGCCGGAGTGCCAGCTCAGAGGTGACATGCCCCAAGAATGGGTGCAATTCTCCCAAGATACAGTGCATACTTCAAGTCAAAAGCCTTTCTATGTAACTGAGTCTCTGAGAAGAATACACTGGTCAGGCATCAGAGGGTAAAGACAGGAGAGTCTCACTTTATGAGTTGTGTTTTCTGTCCCTGCTATGCTGGGCTCTGTAGGTTTCACAGTCCTAGTCCCCAAAGAGGGGACACCTCCACCCAGGGACACACTAGCTGTCACTATCCGCCAGGTCCTCCAGGCAAGAGGAGAAGTGTATTCATTTCCCACATTTGTTGCTGTTGTTGTTCGGTCCCTAAGTCGTATATGACTCTTGGCGACCCCATGGATTGTAGCATGCCAGGCCTCCCTACCCTTCGCCATCTCCCAGAGTTCATCAGAGTTCATTTCCATTGAATTGGTGATGTCATCCAACCAACCCATCCTCTGCCGCCCTCTTCTCCTTTTGCCTTCAATTTTCCCCAGCATCAGGGTCTTTTCCAATGATGCTGTGTGCATTAGGTGGCCATAGTATCAAAGCTTCAGCTTCAGTATCCATCCTTCCAATGAATATTCAGTCCTTTAGGACTGACCAGTTTGAATTCCTTGCTATCCAAGGGATCCTCAAGAGTCTAGTTTTGCCATAATACAGATGACCATGTATGGGGGCTTAAATAAACAGAAATGGATTCTCCCATGGTTCTGGAGTCTTGAAGTCTGAAATCAAGGTGTCAGTAGGGCTCTGCTTCTGAAGGCTCCGGGAAGAATCTAACTCTGCTTCTTCCCAGCTCCCGGTGTCTCTGTGGGGTCCTTAGCTGCATCTCAAATTTCTGCCTCTGTTTTCCCATGTCTTCTTTCTTGTGGGCATCTGTGCATTCTTTCCTCTAATAGGGACCCCACACTGGATTTAAGGCCACCCTAACCCAGTCTGACTTCATCTTCAGTTAGTTGTTGACATCAGCAAACATTCCATTTCCAAATTAGGTCACAACCTGAGCTTCCAGGTGGACATGGCTCTTTGGGAGACACTGTTCACACACTACAATGAATCACATTCCTGGCAGAGGCCACTGACTTTGATCATCAGAAGATTAGGAAAATATGTTGTACAATGGGAGTAGGGAGGAACATAATACATATTGAAAAATCCCTAAATATGATTTTGTTTTTATTGATATTCTCTCAGAAACATATATTTTCCTATTAAGGTATAATTTACACTCAATAAAATTAATTTGGGTAGTACTGGTCTATCAGATGTCACTAGGTTATTGGAAAAAAATTTTAGCTCAAAGGAAAATCTAACTACCAGGATTAATATATGGGAAACACAACTTTGTTCTTCTAAATCATCTTGGTAACCCATATGGTGTTTACTCGAGCAGCTCATAATATTTCAAGGCAGGAGGCTCATATTTCATACTGGTGAAGCTTGCAAAAGCGATTCTCCAAATTGTAGAGAATTGGTGTTAAAAACTGCATCTACACATGAGGTCAGGCTTTCAGGTAATATTTCTAACCGAGATAAGGGATAGCCTTACGAGTTCATTCTCTTATATCTACACAACTATGCATTTGAATGTCATAAATACACTCCCCTTTACTCGCGAACAGGAGCTTTGTCCTCCAGTTGCCTGACCCCAATATCTTCAAAATAGTGTAATACACCCTGGCCCTAGTCATATTAGTGATGTGACAATCTTCAATGTTTCCTTGAAACAAAACCCTCCCAGGGCAAAGCCCCAGAACAAGTTCACCTACAAGTTAGCCTTATAACATTTGATGAGTGGAGTTTCTTTAGTTTGGGACACTTCCCTAGTGGTCCATTGGTTAAGATTCCACTCTTGGAAGAGCAGGTTTGATACCTGGTCTGGGAACCAAGACCCCACATGGCTTGCATGCAGCCAAAAATAAAAAATTAGCAAAGAAAAGAATAAGAAAAAATTAACATCATTTAAAAAAATTTGGTAGAAAGTGTAAGAAAGTTAGTAGTAGATAATGCATAGATTGTTTTTTCACTCTTTTAACTCTGAAAATCCAGAGTTTGATTTTTCAAGTCTGAAAGAGAAATGAAAAAACAAAAAAACAAAAGAGACCAGCAAACCAAGGTCATGTTTCAAAATCCTGTTCACCTTGAAGTGGGAAATCTACCATCCATGTGTCTCATTGCCCTAGAATTTCACCCTTCCCTCCCCATGTACATGCTGTGTGCAAGCTCCTCATTACCTACAGGCAACAAGTAAAGGTAGGTTGTGTGTTTATTTCTGGAACGTTATGAGATTGCATGGACAGAAACATGAGTACATGGAGCATATTGCTAAAAATCATAAAAATATGTGTATATATGAAAAATCAGCTAAATTTTCTACTTTGTTAAAATGTAGGTTTTCTCTGAAAAATCAAAAATCACTTTGGTGAAAGAAAAAAAATAGAATTTTGGCCTAGATCTTAGTAAAAGCATAAGTTATTGATCGAGGCAACCAAATCAGTTGAAAGAGATACTGAGTTGAGGAAAGGCATTCTACACGAAAAGAAATGATGGAGAAAAACACTCAGAAAATATTGACACCCCCCATAATGCAAAATCCTATAGGAAAATCTTATATGGGACATCATACTTTATGGTAAAATTTTAGACTCATTAAAATTCAGTGTACCAGCTGCGAGCTCTTCGCGGGGAGAGGCGCCGGGCCCGGGGCCGGTGGGCGGCGGACGCGGGCCGGGAAGAGGGAGCGAGGGTAGCCGGGGAGGGGGGCCGGAGACAGCCGCGCGGGGAGCAGGACCGACGGCCGAAGCTCCTGCGAACTTGGGCGCAGAGTTGCGCCACTGCGCCCGCGGCCCGAGCGATGAAGATGGTGGCCCCTTGGACGCGGTTCTACTCCAACAGCTGCCTGTGCTGCCATGTCCGCACCGGCACCATCCTTCTCGGCGTCTGGTACCTGATCCTCAATGCCGTGGTACTGCTGATTCTGTTGAGCGCCCTGGCTGATCCAGATCATTACCACTTTTCAAGTTCTGAACTCGGGGGTGACTTTGAGTTCATGGATGATGCCAACATGTGCATTGCCATTGTGATTTCTGTTCTCATGATCCTCATCTGTGCCATGGCTACGTACGGAGCGTACAAGCAATACACGGCCTGGATCATCCCATTCTTCTGCTACCAGATCTTCGATTTTGCCCTGAACACCTTGGTTGCGGTCACCATCCTTGTTTATCCAAACTCCATCCAGGAATACATACGACAGCTGCCTCCTGATTTTCCTTACAAAGATGATATCATGTCAGTGAATCCTACCTGTTTGGTCCTCATTATTCTTCTGTTTATCAGCATTATCTTGGCTTTTAAGGGTTACCTGATTAGCTGTGTTTGGAACTGCTACCGATATATCAATGGCAGGAACTCCTCTGATGTCCTGGTTTATGTTACCAGCAACGACACTACAGTGCTGTTACCCCCGTACGATGACGCCACTGTGAACGGCGCCACAAAGGAGCCGCCGCCCCCGTACGTGTCTGCCTGAGCCTGGAAGTCGGCCGAGCAAGAGCGACAGCCGGACTTTTCATTCATCAGAGCAATAGTTCTTTAATTTTTCTTCTGAGATGAGCTCTCTGAGCTTATTTGTCGCAGAAATGCTACAGTTTAAAATTTTAGATGTTAAGTTGAAACTCTGTAGTTTAAAACCTATGCTTTCGCTGAAGCACCATGATAGAGTAACTGTAGAAATTCTCTCCGGCGGGGGTGGGGGGGTGGGGTGGGCTCCCCTAGTCTTCCCTCGGCATCAGAACTACCCGACAACCTGGATGAATCTTTTGTCCACGGCATCTGTTGTACCTGCTGAGCCCCAGAATCGAAGACTTTTCCGACGCTTTTCTCTTCACTCCCTGTTTCTCTTTTGAACATGTATAATCAAGTCAAAGTTAGTGCTTTTCCTCGGCCATTCCAATTTATAGAAGAAACCCTTAGGAGGACAGGAATGTTATTTGTGTAAGGAGTCCATATAAATACATAAATAAAACAAGAATTTCCTTAAAAAAAAAAATTCAGTGTAATGAGATAAAGAAAAAATGCATAAGAGTTCAAAAGGGAAGATACCAACGTGATGATTTGTTAACAGTACAATTGCCTACTTTAGAAAATCAAAAGCAGCACTGCTTAAATATCCAATACCATTTTCTTCTCTATTTTTCCTCAGAGATCTTATTAACTTACAGTCTGATGACATAGTATGCAAAAAAGAATTTCTGTATTTGCTGTCTTTCTCCTTCAAAATATCAGTTCTATGAGGTAAGAAATATTGCTATATCCTCAGTGGCTAGCACATGGCCTGTCAGTGAATTGGTATTTAGTAAATAATTGATGAGCTGATGAATGAATGAGGAAATGATCAGTCTTGGACCGATCAAGTTCAAGAGAGTGAACTTGAAGGGTGATTGACTGAAAGAGAGCTAAACCCTCAATTATCATTACAAACAATCAATAGATGGTAGCTGAATTGGATAAACCGAGAATCAGCAGAGAAACTTATTTAGAAATACAGAAGTAAACACAGTAAAAAATAGATGAATGAACTAGTATTTAGTCTATTAAGCAAATTGATTCAAAATTGTAAATCTAGACTGAAAAACTTTTTAGCAATTAAGGAAACAAAATTTCTGACAAACTTTATCAAGAAATACATATAAGATTCTAAGTTAAAGGCATATGGATTACCTATTATTAAATTTTGCTGGTACCGGAAGGGATTTTAGCTTTAAATATAGTAGATGGTTAAATAAGCACATGTTGCCTGAATATTCCTGAATATTGCTGAATATTTACAGTTACTGTAAATCTGTCTGTTAAATTAGAAATTTCATGTTTCAAAAACTTTAGTATATTGACAGTTAGTGCAGATAAATAAAAGTAGTTTATGCTTAATGAAGGACAATGTTAAGTCATATGGGAAGAATCAGAATTATGAGACTTGAACTTAATGGATATAATCAACCTGAAAAGTGGTCTCTTAAAACTTGGTACACATTAATGAATTTTAATAATAAAACTTAAACATGTTAAAAAATAATGTAGGAGGGCATAATTGTGTTAAGCCAAAAATTCCAAAGGAGTACACAGAATTGTGAGAGGGTGACAATTTATGAGAAGTGAAAAGGTTTGAATATTATAGGACAGCTGGGTGGCAGAGCTGAGAGTCACAACTAAATGACTCTAAATAGAATCCAGGCGGTGTCAGAGGTCTGATAGGTATAGTCAGCTGTAATTGGGCTTAATTTTCATCTCCACACTAGCATGAAGATGGCTTCCCAGGCAGCTGGGGAATTAGATTAGCTGGTGTCACTGAAGCTCACCTCTGAATAGAATTAGCAGCAGTTGGCGATAGTAAAGAAATTCAATCTTCCCTTGAAGGCACTGGAAGGAAATCTCCCTAAACAGAGCAAATGGAGTGGGTATCTATTGGGTCCATGAACATTCATGTTCCCAGGGACTGGGAGCAGCCAGTGCAGGCCTGGTATAGGGGATCACTATCCAGAATCTCTGATGTCCCAAACTGGACTTGTTCTATTTGTGCCATTGTTTTAATCTAAGGGAATTACTCTATGTTTCTCTGCAGTGAATTTCATTCTGTCAATTTTAGACCACTGTGTTCATCTCCTGAAATATGCCCTGAAACTTTATGTCCTCTTTCAATTCTTTGATTTTTATTTCTTGCATATTCAACCTAATATTATGCTTTCTGTGCCTTCATTTACACTTATCAGTTTATAGTATGAAACAAGGCAAGGCCAATTGCAAATCTCTAAGAGACATCTTTTCAGATTGACATCTGGCCATTAAACAACGCCCAAAATCCATTTCACAGCAAAATCATCTGACTCTGTGTTTTTCTTATGTCTGGAAGAGTTTTGCAAAATGTTTTATTATATGCCCTATAAAAATAAAGACAGAAAAGTCCTAACAAAGTCTCACAATCTCTGCCCGTGCAGAGGTTCTATGACAAATGGAGATAGGTATCTTAATTGTGCATGTGTGCCGGTGTGTGTTGTGAAAGCGGAGGTACTCAAGCAACCTATGTTGATAATTTCTTGCTTGGTTATGGCTAGATGTTTAGAGACTGCATGTGTGCTAAGTCATTTCAGTCATATGCAGCACTGTGCGACCCTATGGACTGCAGCCTGCCAGGTTCCTCTGTCCATGACATTCTCCAGGCAAGAATACTGCAGTGGGTTGCCATGCCCTCCTCCAGCGGATTTTCCCTACCCAGGGATCAAACCCACATTTCTTAAGTCTAACTGAACTGGTAGGTGGGCGCTTTACCACTAGTGGCAGCTAGGAAACCCAGGATAGTTTAATATGGGGACAAGGGGCACTACAAGGATAACACAGATTATTGCAGTATCTTAGTTCATTAACATTTAAATTGCTCTGTGAGATCATAGAAAGATCATGTTTGTCATGCTCTGCTTAATAAAAAGAAAATATGCCCTTCAAAAACATTTTACATAACATACAGGAATGTTTATCAGAATCTTGTCATATATTGCAATTAACCACTAAAACTGTTATGATAAATGTGCATTTTATTAACATTTCTTCATTATAACCAACCCTGGATGTTATAAGTGAAGAAGACGTAGCAAATTTGTTAGGGGTGTGCTGGCTTGCAAACATTTAACATAATTATTAATAGGGTTGAGACTAGATGTACCCATTTATTTTCTTTTTCTATTTGTTCCTTCTCTCCTGTTCCATTGTTTTCCCTTACCTACCTGGCTTTGGATCACTTAGAATACTTTAATATTCTATTTTAACGTGTATTGTTTTTCCAGCTATATCTCTTTGTATTATTTTTATTATTGGTTTCTAGAGGAAACAGTGCACCACTTCAATAAAGACATAGAAGCCTTGCAACCATCTAAGTCCTGTTACCCTACTACCAACTGACACTTATGATATAGTTCCTAAATGTGGTATATTTATGTAAATCAGACTACACTCCAGAAAATGTTATAAATTTTGTTTATAATAGTCATACATATATAAGCAAACTTGAGGAGAGAACAGTCCTTTATATTTGTCCAGATATTTACTGTTTCTGTTGCTCTTCCTTACTTCCTAAAGTTTCAAGTTTTCCTCTGACATTTCCTATCAGCCTGAAGTACTTCCTTTAACTTTTCTATTAAAGCAAGATTGATGGCAATGATTTTTCTTGTTCATTTCATTTGAGAATATCTTTCTTTTGCCATCATGCCTAAAGGGGATTTTCAGTGAATTTCAAAATCTGGGTTCATATTCTTTTCCGTTTTTTTTTTTTTTAAGATTTTGTTCCATTATTTTATACTTCCATAATATATTTTGAGAAGTCTATGGATTTTCCCAATTGTTATTTTCCTCTATGAATGTGTTGTTTTCCTTTAATTGCTTTTAACATTTTAAAAACATTTTAGTTTTCAACAAATTTATTTTGATGAGTCATTTTCACTCTTTCTTTTATAGTTATTTCTCCTTTTTCTTTGCATTCATAGTGTGTTTTTTAAAATTACATTCTGAAATATTCAGATAATATCTTGACGAGCTACTGGGTTGCATTATTTTTCCTCAAAATGTATTGAGTTTTATGTTGGCAGACAGGAATGTACCAATGGAATGCACTGATCTATCACACTCTGGTTTTAGGCTTTCTTCAAAGAGAGCTATTACAGTTTTTTCCACCCATACTTCTATGTAACATGTAGCCGTCAATCCTAATGTATAGTTAGCCTTATTTTTTCTGTTAGTTTGCTGGGGCTGCCATAACAAAATCCCAGAGGCTGGATGACTTAAATAATAGAAATTTAATTTCTCACAGTTTTGGAGTTTAAAAGTCCAAGATCAAGGTGTCAACAGGATGAGATTCTCTGAGGTCTCTCTGCTTGCTTGCAGGTGACCAGTAAGTACACCAGTCCTATTGGATTACAGCCCCATCCTTATTAACTTACTTAACTTTAATTACCTCTTTAAAATCTCTATCTTTACACACAGTCACAGTGAGAGTGAGGGTTTCAACAAATGAATTTTGAGGGAACAGAATTCAATCTGTACACTCTTAAACATTAAATCTCAACTCAATCTTTGGTTTGTTTATAAAGATTTCCCCCAAGTCTTCATAATACAAGTTCTAGGCTCTCTGCTCAGCTTGCTGTGTCCCAGCAGATGCTCTCTACCTAGCTTTTATAAGTCTTGTGTCACTCGAATGGAATTCAGGATTTGGCGAAGGCACTCAAGAGGAGTCTCTATGGAAACTTCTGGATTCACCAATCCATGACTCCTTTTTTTTTCAAGTACCCTCTCTTCCAAATCACAACCACCTTAGAAACCCCCAACTCTAATATCTGCCTTTTCTGTCCAATGAAACTAATGCTCTTGCTTGCATTCTATATAAATGCATCACATCCTAGAAAATTTTCCTAGGAAGAAAACTAGTATCAATGTAGGACATCCTTTGTAAGTATCCTCTCTCACAAAAATATCAACCTCACACTGACTGCTGTCCAATACCTGCAACTTGTTGTGTAGTTCATGTATGTCATAATAGATAAAATAGATTTTATAGATACTATAAAGGTATCACAGTTACATCTTACAGGTTTTGATATACATATGCATATCATTTATATGAATAGAATTCAACTTTCTTAAGTATATTTCTTCTGAAATAGTATAGATTAGGGTTTCCCTTGTGGCTCAGCTGGTAAAGAATCCGCCTGCAATGTGGGAGACCTGGATTTGATCCCTGGGTTGGGAAGATCCCCTGGAGAAGGGAAAGGCTACCCACTCCAGTATTCTGGCCTGGAGAATTCCATAGACTGTATAGTCCATGGGCTTGCAAAGAGTCGGACACAACTGAGCAAGCTTCACTTTCACTTTCAGTATAAGTAAAGCTCCCAACAGGTAGAATTTTCTGCTTTCTATTTTTAAAACTGAGTTATAATTAACCAACAGTATTATATTTGTTTCATGTGTACCACTTAGTGATTCAATAATTTTATACATTATGAAATGATCACCACAGTAGTTATTGATTTCTGATTTAATTCCACCATTGTCTGAGAATATGCTCTGAATGATTCCAGGCATTTCAAACTTGTTGTAACCTGATTTATAATTCAGCATGTGGTTGATTTTGTCAAATGTTACATGTACATTTGACAACATTTTGCATATAATGAGCTAACTAAAATTTATTATTAAAATTAATTCCCCAGTTATTATATTTGTAAGTTCTGGAATTCCCAGTGGATTCTTCCTCATAGATTCCAATTCTCTGGTGAACTGTTCCACCTTTTCATGTTTTTCTTTATTTTTTTCTGCATTCCTATATTTTCTTGAACATATTGATCATTATGATATATTAACCATCTTGTCTACTAACTTCAGTATTTGTGTCACCTCTGAGTCTATTTCTAATATAGATTTGTTCATTGGCTCTTGGTCATTTGTTCTTATCCTTGCATAATAAATTTTACTGAATGTTGGACACTGTCTATGAAACATTTTGGAGGTTTGCCTGAAAGTGTTTACTCTTTCCTCTGTTAATCAGATAGATGACCTGGTCACCTCTAATACAATCAGGGACTTAACTGAATTTTGCTGAGGTAAAACTGGTAAGTGTCCATCTCTCAGACAGCAACCTTCTAGAGGTTTTAACTTAAAGCTTGATGAGTTTCCCAAGGCACTGTCTCAGGAAGGTCCTGGCTGCAAAGGTTTTTTTCTTCTGCACAACACTGCTAAAATTATATTCTGATTCTCAGAGCCTTCTTTTCTTAACTTTCTGGCCTAATTCAGTTTCAGAATTTAACAAAATTTTTGCAGGGAAACTCAGCCATGTTTCAGCCTCAGTTCTCTGTTCCCCTCTTTTCATGAGGATCATGATTAGCTTTTTATTTGAAGCCCTAGGAAACCAGCAAAACCTCTGCTTGGATCTGTATCTCAAACAATGACCCTCTGCCCGGGAAAATTCTCAAAACTCAGCCTCTCACTGCATCTAGTGTTGGCAAAGGTTCTAGGACAAAAGCAGATATACAGCATTGATTCAAGCCTCCATATCCTTCCCTATCTAAAATCATGGCTCCACTGTTCATTTTTGCTTTAGTAGATTTCTGATACTTTAGAGAAATATTTTTGGTTTTTATTCACTAATTATAATTATTTTCAGTAGAAGTTTTGGACTGACACAAATGATTCCATCTTAATCAGAAATAGAAGTTTTGTCTATTTTTTCAGTTGGGATGTTCATAATTTCCAAGAATTTGAGAAAACAATGTTAATTAAAACGTTAGTATCATGGGATGAATTAGGCAATAACAGCCAAATGTATAAAATAGAAAATTGGCTATATAAAGAATGATCTAACCTTATAATAGGAAAGTGTTAGTTATAAAAATGAAATGGAAAAATTATAGAAACATAATTTTAACTGAATAAAAGGAGTACATTTATGGACTATAATTGAAACAAACTGCTTTAGTTCTGGGTCGTGAGATTATGATTTTTTTCATAGTGTTTTGAATTTTCTAATTTCTTTATGGACTTCCCAGGTGGCTCTACTGGTAAAGAATACACCTGCCAATATAGGAGACACAAGCGATGTGGATTTGATCCCTGGGTCAGGAGGATCCTCTGGAGAAGGAAATGGTAACCAGCTTCAGTATTCTTGCCTGAATACCTTTAATGTTTATTTATGATGAGAATTTGTTAGTTTTAAGTAAACAAAATTTTATATAATGGTCAATTATTTAGAAAATGTATTCTCCGTAATTCTGCAAGTTTGATGGGTATGACTGCAAGAACTATAAATTCTAACCAGCCATGTACACATTCCACACACACAGACAAAATCTTTGTCAACATGGGAAGTATTTAATAATGTTATTATCAACAGATAAGCTAAAGTGATAAATTGTATAGAGCAGCCAATATTTATTTCATGATAGCATATAAAATATATACCATCATGACTTACAACAAAGAGGATAGTCACTTAACTTTGGTCTAGATATTTTAGATTTTGGAATTTCTAAAACTTCAGTGAAGGCAATAAACACAACCTGTTTATAAAATGAAGATCAGTGTAGACTCTCATCAATAGTCTGCAAGATATAATTATCTGCATGTGGAAGAAATCCAGTTTTAATACTTATTAGGAAAAATGAATATGAAAAGCATTCATTGACAAGATGGTATCATCTCTGTGTCTTGATGACTGAATAAGATAGTGGCAATCAGATAATACGTATGCTTTGCTATAGCAGCTAAAACAGCAGGAGCCAAAGGACATTTTAATGTCATCACTAATATTAGCCATAATGTTTGCTGTAGATTGATTCATTCATGTAATTTGCACCATAATCTGAGGCGAAATTTTGCTTATTTTTTAGTTAGTAAGATGGGATCTTCAAGAATTTTAATGAGAAAACTGATTTCACAATATGAACTCTATATAACCTTGAGAGTAAACCTTGAAAAGTGGAAAACATTAAGGAGACTAGGAATTGAAAACTAGTTATTCATTTTGGGAGACAGTGTAAAAATCATTGGATTATACAGGGTGGACTCACTATGCAAAATTTTCAACCTAACTTCATTCATTGATCAGTGACAAAAATCTCATCCTACGTTAGATTGGTTTATCATTGATTTATCTTATAATACACGTAATTTCAGACCTTTTCATGTGGTCATTTCATTCAAAAAATTAAAGTTTCATAGAAAATATATTGCAAGGGAAATATTTAAAGTGATCACAGCTATAGAAAGCAGAGGGTGAGATTACAGAACATGTATTGAATAGACCCGAGACAGCGTTTGACTGTACAGACCAGAAACCGACTCCCATGGCTTAACCAAACACAGGTTAATTTTTCTCCCTTAATAAGAAGCCCAGGGACCAGAAGTCGCAAGCTGGTACAGCGGCTTCAGGAAATGTTCAAACCCTTTGATTTTAGATTTAGTCATTTTTGGTCTGTGGCTCTCATTCTCCTGGTCCAAATCCAGCCTGCAGTCCCATCCGGGACTTCAGACTGTGGGAAGGAGGAAGGACCAAGCAACACTGGGGGATCTTCCACAAAAGCAAACTGCTCTCTGAAAGCTCCCTCAGCCTCTCATGTTTACATGTGGGTTACACGCAGCAGCGATAGGAGCAGAGAAGTGCTGTTTTATCGGCAGTCACATGCCACGCCAAACAAAATCTGGGCCCTGTACAAAAGGAAGACAGAGGAGATAGATGTTGGGAAGGTAACCAACAGCGATTTGGAATCAATTAGAATATTTTGGCTGAATTAGAAGAGTGAATAGAGAAAGTGGAGGAAAAATAAATCTGAAAAGCCAAATGGATGTTATAAAGCAAAACAACACAATAAATAGTGATATGGACAAATATTGGGGATTTAGGAAAGAAACTGAATCTGAGATCATAACACTGAGGGAAAATCAGGATTAATGTGTAAATTCTTCCTATGCATTCAGGCCAATCTGAGGCCTATGTATGTGATTAATCATTAATTATAAATTTTATACTGTAACAAGAATAGAATAATTAACAAGTTTGGTGGGAAGCCCCAACTTCTCTTCTTGGGCCTACAGTATACATGATTATAATAGTCTATTGATTTTCTTAAGTGAATCATTTAGGTGTTTCAGCTTCAAACCTATTGAAACCCAGTGCTTTATTTCTATAACAAACACTGCATAATGCTTATTTTGAAAAGAAACTCACAGATATTAATGTATTTTTAAGGGTCTACATAATAGTCGAACATATAAAGAAGAAACAAAAGGAGAATTATTTAAAAAATAAAATATTATGTTTTTCTTTATGTAAATGTATAGTCACAACTAAGCTAGAATAGCTAACCAAATACTTAGACACTTGTACCTATATGTAGCATCAACATAAAGATAATATCTATAACAACAGGTTGGTGCAGGAGTCTGCTTTTGTTGAGATGTGTACTATTGATAGGGCTTCCCTGATAGCACAGCACATAAAGAATCCACCTGCAATGCAGGAAATGTGAGTTTGATCCCTGGGTTGGGAAGCTCACCTGGAGAAAGAAATGGCAAATCACTCCAGTATTGTAACTGGAAAAAGCCCAGGGACAGAGAAGCCTGGCAGGCTAGAGTCACAAAGAGTCGGACATAACTGAAAAGGCAAAGGAGAAAAGGAAAGATATATCCATCTGAATGCAGAGTTCCAAATATCAAGGAGAGATAAGAAAGTCTTCCTAAGTGACCAATGCAAAGAAACAGGAAAACAATAGAATGGGAAAGATTAGAGATCTCTTCAAGAAAATTAGAGAAACAAAGGCAACATTTCATGCAAAGACAGGGACAATTAAGGACAGAAACAGTATGGACCTAACAGAAGCAGAAGAGGTGGCAAGAATTCACAGAACTATTCAAAAAAGATCTTCATGACCTAGAAAACCACGGTGGTGTGGTCACTCACCTAGAACCAGACATCCTGAAATGCAAAGTCAAGTGGGCCTTAGGAAGCATCACTACCAACAAAGCTAGTGGAGGTGATGGAATTCCACCTGAGCTATTTCAAATCCTAAAAGATGATGCTGTGAAAGTGCTGCACTTAATATGCCAGCAAATCTGGAAAACTCAACAGTGGCCACAGGACTGGAAAAGGTCAGTTTCGATTACAATGCCAAAGAATATTCAAACTACTGCACAGTTATACTCATCTCACATGCTAGCAAAGTAATGCTCAAAATTCTCCAAGCAAGGCTTCAACAGTACAAGAACTGAGAACTTCCAGATGTTCAAGCTGGATTTAGAAAAGGCAGAGGAACCAGAGATCAAATTGCCAACATCTACTGGATCATCAAAAAAGCAAGAGAATTCCAGAAATACATGTTTCATTGGCGACACTAAAGCCTTTGATTGTGTGGAACCAACAAACTGAAAAATTCTTAAAGTGATGGGAATACCAGACCACCTTACCTGTCTCCTGAGAAATCTTTATGCAGGTCAAGAAGCAATGGTTAGAATTGGACATGGAACATCAAACTAGTTCCAAGTTAGGAAAGGAGTATGTCAAGGTTGTATATCGTCACCCTGCTTATTTAATTTCTATGCAGAATAAATGATGCGAAATGCTGGGTTGGATGATGCACAATCTGGAATCAAGATTGCTGGGAGAAATGCCAAAACCTCAGATATGCAGATGACAATACCCTTATGGCAGAAAGTAAAGAGGAACTGAAGAGCCTCTTGATGAAAATGAAAGAGGAGAGTGAAAAAGTTGGCTTAAAACTCAACATTCCAAAAACGAAGATCATGGCATCCAGTCCCATTACTTCATGGCAAATAGATGGGGAAACAGTGGAAACAGTGACAGGCTTTATTTTCATGGGCTCCAAAATCACTGCAGTTGGTGACTGCAGCCACGAAATTAAAAGATGCTTGCTCCTTGGAAGAAAAGCTATGACCACCCTAGAGAGCATATTAAAAAGCAGAAACATTACTTTGCTGACAAAGGTCCATCTAGTCAAAGCTATGGTTTTGCCAGTATTCATGTATGGATGTGAGAGTTGGACTATAAAGAAAGCTGAGTGCCAAAAAATTGTTGCTTTTGAACTGTGGTGTTGGAGAAGACTCTTGAGAGTCCCTTGCACAGCAAGGAGATCAAACCAGTCAATGGTAAAGGAAATCAGTCCTGACTGTTCATTGGAAAGACTGATGCTGAAGCTGAAACTCCAATACTTTGACCACCTGATTCGAAGAGCTGACTCATTAGAAAAGACCCTGATGTTGGGAAAGATTGAGGGCAGGAGGAAAAAGGGATAACAGAGGATAAGATTGTTGGATGGCATCACCTACTCGATGGACATGAGTTTGAGCAAGCTCTAGGTGTTGGTGATGGACAGAGAAGCCTGGTGTGCTGCAATCGATGGGGTCACAAAGAGTCGGACACGACTGAACGACTGAAATGAACAACTAAGCACACATGCATACTACTGGTGACTTTGCTCTTAATCTTATGAACGAATCTTGGCCAATTTCTGAATAAAATGATGTTAAATATTTTCATAATCCATATCTTAGAAGCATTCCTGTAAAATTCAATGTATAGTAAAACCATGCAAAAATTCTTTATGCTTCTATGTAAAATGGAACAATATGGTAGGCTCAGATATATAGGAAAAGGTTTTTAATAATCTTGGATGAAAAGTTGTGAATGATACAGGTTTTTTCTTCCTCCTGTGGGATTGTCACATAATTGCAGAATGCTTAAAATGTGTGGCTCGAGACCACTAAATGCTAGTGACAAGAAGAAAATACCCTCTTACATATTTATGAACTGGAAACAGTAATGCTTCCACTAAGAACCACTGACCTGGATGTTTTGTGGATGAAATTTTTATGCTATATCAACTCTGCCTTAAAATTTATCTAGAAAGTCTAAAAAAAATTAAAAAAAATTTATCTAGAAAGTCTAGGTGAACCTTGATTAAGAATTTCCCTGTTTCACTGTTTGGGTCTTATTTTACAGGATTCTCCTTCCTATCCTTTGTCTGTGGGTATCAAGCCAACCAATTTGGGGAGTCAGTTCCTTCATCCTCTAGCAGTCCATTATGTCTACAAGCATTGCTGATAAATCATAACATAACATTTATTTCCCCTTGCTGTCAATGCCTGTTATTAAAATTCTTTCCGGCTTCACACTGCATAATTTTACGTCATCTTTCTGTATGTGTTATTCACCAAAGCCTGTTGACATAGACTTCTGACTCATTGCCTTGTTATGATCAGCCTACATAGGATTTAGACATTTTAGTACCAGGTTGTAACTTTTGATATGTGTAGGTGCCTTTGCTAGATATATCCCTGCTCTCTGATTCTTTCATTGAGCTCATGAATGTTCCACTGGATCTCCAAGAAAGTGAAAGTGAAAGTAACTCAGTTGTGTCCAACTCTTTGTGACCCCATGGACTACACAGTCTATGGAATTCTCCAGTCCAGAATACTGGAGTGGGTAGCCGTTCCCTTCTCCAGGAAATTTTCCCAAGCCAGGGATTGAACCCAGGTCTTCTGCATTGCAAGCAGATTCTTTACCAGCTGAACCACAAGGGAAGCTCCAGATCTCCAAAGATCCCCAAAGACCTCTAAGGATCTCCAATGATCTCCAAGGATCTCTAAGAACCTTAACCATTACTGAACGCACTCTGTATCCTTCTTGCTTTGCTTCAGTACTATAAGTCCTATTTTCTCACCATGCCTGGCCTAAAACACAAAATACCAGGAGGAGGCAAAAACAATGAGAAAACATGGAAGGAAAGACATTGAATAAAAGATTCATCAATACCATAAGCATATCATCAATACTATAAGCATATAGCACATTGTCTATATGCCTTATATGCCTATGGTATTGATGATTATTTTAGTCCATGTCTTATTTCTTAGAACGAAATAAGCATGGCTCAGATGGTAAGGAATCTGCCTCCAATGCAGAAGACCTGGGTTTGATCCCAGATTTGGGAAGATCCCTTGGAGAAGGGAATCTTCCAGTATTCTTGCTACCCACTCCAGTATTCTTGCCTGGAGAATTCCATGGACAGAGGAGCCTGGCGGGCTACAGTCCATGGGGTCGCAAAGAGTGTGATAGGACTGAGCGATTAACACTTTCACTTTCACTTTCAAGGCAACTTGAGCATGGTTATCTCTCGGTGTGCTTTCTTTTCTTCCATCACCTTATAACCCCAATTTAAATTCAATGCCATGAAGGTAGGGATTTTGTTTTCTTGTCTATGTGTACTCTTGATTCCCCCAATTTTATCCCACATCTGAACCACAGATGTTCAATAAACATTTGCTGGTGAATGAATGAATGAATGAATGACATCACCACATGAGTAGTAGCAGTAGTAAAAGGTAGTTTGTGTGAAAGTGTGAAGTTTCAAACCAAATAATTCAATAACCTGAGCATTGGTCTTAATTAAAATAGTTAATTCAAATTAGTTAACTTACTTTGAAAGTCTTTAAAAATAGAATAACATATTCCGGTAACAAATACTTTTATCACTGGTAACAGTGTTTATTAGTCATATATATATATGGGCCTCCCAGGTGGCTCAGTGATAAAGAATCCACCTGCCTATGCAGAAGACACAGGAGACCTGGGTTCTGTCCCTGGAGGAAGGTCCCCTAGAGGAGGGAATGGCAATGTACTCCAGTACATTCTCCAGCCTGGAGAATCCCATGGACAGAGGGGCCTAGTGGGAGACAGTCCATGGGGTCACAAAAGAGTCAGATACAACTTAGTGACTTAAACAACAACAACAAATATGTATGTGTACATATATATATGTACATATAGAGAGTTATGTTCCTATTTTAAATAATTTTATTTAAAATTTAAATTGTAAATTTTAAGGAGTGTCATTACTATTCCTATTTAAGTCCTGGGCAGCAACAAAAATCACTCATAGTTTAACATTCCAACTTGAGGAATTTCCAGTTGTTTATCAATGATTAATTCACTTTAGAAATTACAGGAATATTATCTTCTCTTTGAACCTCAAGGCAAGTTGCATCGCTATATTCAAATCACTTCAATCAAACAAGTGTCACTCTCTTAGAATTGGCATACTTTAAATTATAAAACATTATACATTAATGTATAAGAGTATTTTAAACTATTTGGTCCTATTCTTAAAAACGGTAAATAAAAATCGCATGTAAAACATGAAAGTGAAAGTCGCTCAGTCCAGTCTGACTCTTTGTGTCCCCATGGATTATATAGTCCATGGGATTCTCCAGGCCAGAATACTGGAGTGGGTAGCCTTTCCTTTCTCCAGGGGATCTTCCCAACCTGAGAAAAACCTATTTGCTTCAAATTTTGAAGTGATTTGAAAAACCAAGAGGTAGCACTTTCAATATTTAGATGTGATTTCTGAATCACACAACTCTTTTGATGTATACACAGAAGAAAAAGTAAAGATTTCTCTTTTAGCATTGAGTACTACAACCTGAAAATAACGAGTTAATAATTTTTGGTCTCATAGTGAACTAGGGAATTCAGATTATCCTTTTTACAGAAACTATCTGTAAGTAAGAGGCAAAAGATGGCAGCAGTGAGTCATCCCAAGATGGAACACGACCCAGTATCGTTTTTATTTTTCAATATTTTCAAATTGTGCATTTACTAATATCTTAAAGTACCCATTATGTTAGAAGAACAGAGATCACCCACCCTTTAAAGAAGTCTATAGGAACTGCCTATGGGTCATTTCCAAGGTGTACAGTTAGTGAATAGGGTTTGCTATTGCTCATCTCAAAAACAACTAAAAAAATTGTAGAAAATTATGTTTCTAACTTAGACCAATATATTCATAAAAGACACATATATTTTCTGTGGATGATATCTATACACTTATCTCAGATTTAATCCAAAGTGTAACTGACCTACCCTCCAAGTTTGCATACCCTCCAAGACTTCCTGAGTTAAAAGATTCAAATAGTACACAGATGCAAAAAGGCACAGTTAAAATTTCCCCCATAAATCTGACCAAAGCTATGGTGAAAACAAAGAACATCCTTTAAAACATAATGTGGCCTAATGGATACAGTGCCGCTAATTTGTCTTGTACCAAATACTCCACAGTAATTGAACTGCCTTTCTGAGACCTGAAATAAAAAATATAGTTCAACATCTGCTGAAAATGGTCCTGCAGTGTCCTCCCTCAGAGGAGTCCGAAGTATTTTAACACAGAGCTGGCTTTAAACTTGGAGCCAGGTTGGAGGACTACTTTTGCCGGTGAGACCAAGCCTATGTATATCTATGCCTGTATATCTATATCCTACCCTGAGGGAGGAGAGTTAAAAGTGAACATTTGCACTGTTGTCAAAGGTCCTTGCTTAATATGCTGCCCCATTCATTTGTTTCTATTTATTTAACCTGTTTAAAGGACATCCCTGGTGGCTCAGAGCTAAAGAATCTGCCTGCCAATACAGGAGATGTGGATTCCATCCCTGGGTCTGGAAGGTCCCCTGGAGGAGAAGATGGCAACCCACTCTAGTATCCTTGCCTGAGAAATCCCATGGACAGAGAAGCCTGGCGGGCTACAGTCCATGGGGCCGCAAAAGAGTCTGATGAAACTGACCATGGCAAACCTCTTTAAACTTTCCTCCTTTGCTGTTACTTCAAGTTACATTAACTTCCTCCAAAGAATACTAGAGAATAGCCCAGGATAAATATTCAGGTCATTTAACTTTGTTGGATAATCTCTTTTGACACAAAATAGCAACTCTTTCTGAGAATCACAAGCCCCTCAAAGCCCTCTGATGACAATTTCCTGGACGGCTCTCATGCCTGTCTGTGTCTCGGAAACCAGCGCCGGGAAGGGGGAGAGTGGAGAAGCTCATAACCACAGTCCATCTGGGATCCACAGGGTCAGGGATGGTGCGCTGTGACATTATTAGGAAGCGTGTTTCCCTGGTCCCCGGGCACGGTGCGCTGTGCCTGTCTTAAGTCTTGTAATTGCAATAGGGCTGAGTCCAGTCATGACTTTTTGAAAGTGAGGACGCAGGTGAAGGCCCAGAGGACCTCCTGGGCACAAGTCAAGGGTCTTGTTTTCTAACAAGACTTTCACTGTTCACTGCGGTGATTTCTACTTGCTGTATTTCACAGCAAGAGAGGCAGAGAGAAGTCCCCAAGGAGTCAATCAGCTGTCAAACCAGGAGGTGACAGAAAAAGAAGCTGAAAATGACGAGAACGATGCAGGGGGTATAGGGAAACTTTGGGGGAAGAAACGGGTAAGGGTTTTCATCTTAGACTGGGAGGTGGCGGGGCGGGGGGCGAGGAGGAGGAAGACGAGGTGGCCGAAGTGCCGAAGTTGGAAGAAAGAAGCGGGGGAGCTGACGGAAGAGGAGGGAGGAGGGGAGTTTAGCATTGCGATCTATTCAAGTTCCAGACTAGGCAAGTCTTTCTAGCAGGAAGTTACATACATTCCAGGTTCCAAATCAAAGGGATTTCATTTAAGGACAAAGTCTCTCCACCCGCGAACAGCATGTTTCATCGAAGCAGTGGAAGTGACGGGAAGATGGGACAGACGCCGTGGGGAGCTCGGAGGTTGCTGTCCTGGCGATGTTTGCTCTAGAACCACAGGATTTGAGAGACTCCATCTCCACCCAGCTCAGGCACAGTCAGCCTGCCGCCGGCCCCAACGCACACACCTGCCCCCTTAGCGCCCCTTCCATCCCCGCTCTTTGTTTTGCACGCTGACATCTGCCACACAATAAACTGTCAGCATGTTGCACGTACAGGAAGGAACCGGCCCTTTGAGCATCGGTCCAACCCGGGGTTCCAGGCCTTCCTCGAGTCCCTTCCAGCTTTCGCCGGGTTCGCGAGCATCCACCCATCTGAGGGCCGGGGTGTGCGTTCCCAGGGATGCTCGGCCGTCTCCCAACCCGCGGCCTCCTCCCCTCTCCCCCGCTGCTGCCGCGAAAACCAGAAGTGGAATGCGCACGGCAAAGCGCGGCGCTCCGGCGGCGGCACTGGGCATGCTCGGCACCCGGGGCAGGTCCGGGCGGCGGGGCGGACGCTGCCTCACGAGCCGGGCGCCCGAGCCGGCCGCGGAGGCATAGGTGGAGGCTGAGGCTGCCGCGCGCCGCGGGAGGAGCCTCGCCCTCGGCGGCGGCGGCGGCGGCGGCGGCACAGGTGGCGCGGGCCGCGCGCGGGGCGCAGCACGGGAGCGCTCGGCGCCGGGCGCCGCGGCGGCCCCAGGCTCGCGCCCGCGGCGGCAACCGGCCGAGCGGAGCGGCGGGCGCGGCGGCGGCTGCGGCTCTCCCGGCCCGGCCGGCGGCGCCCGGAGCCCGCAGGAGCCCGCAGGAGCCCGCAGCAGCCCGCGGGAGCCCGCAGGAGCCCCGAGCCCGCGGAGCCCGCGGAGCCGGGCAGGGGGCGCTGCGCGCGCTGCGCTCGGAGGGGCCACCGGGCCGGGCGCCGCGCACTCGCGTCGGGGAGCCGCCTCTCCCCCGCGGCGCTCGCCTCTGCTCCCCGCCGGCATCACTTGTCCCGCGGCCGCGCTCAGACAACAAAAGCGGAAGATGCTGCAGTTGAGCAAGGTCAGGACCTTGCCCTGAAGCCGGGCGGCGGCGCGCACGCCTCTCCCCGGACTGAGGAGCTGTCGCTGGCGGCGGGTGCATGTTCGCGAGGAGGCAATCCGGCGCCGCGCCGTTCGGTGAGTTGCCTTGGCCGGGCGACTGGGGCCAGGCGCATCCCGCTCGGCGTCGTGCTCCTCCTCGCCGCCGGTGGGGGTTGTTCCTCGGCGGCTCCTGGCCGGGGGAGGACCCGCGATCGCGCCGGGTCCCCTCGCTCGGAAGACGGCCGAGCCTGGAACGGGGGGCCGGGGTTAGTGCCTTTCTCGGAGCGGTTACCGAGTGGCTTCTCTGCGTGCTCCCCTCCCCACCACCCATCTCCCCCGGAGGAGGCGTATATAGGGCAACACCAACAATACTGCTCCCCGCCACCCTCCCGAACCTACCCGTGGCATTCATGACGTCCCTAATCTACGGGAGAAGACGGGTGGGGGTGGGGAGGACTCCCCTCCAATCTTTTGCCCTTATGTTCAATGTCATTACGATGTTTGGCTAACACAAAATGGAAATACTTAGTCATATGCGTCCATGGCTGTTTCTCCCGTCTCCCGCTGCTTGCCAGACCCAGAGCCCCTTGGGTCTATATTTAGCTGTTTCAGAGGCAGCGCTTTCAGCTCGATTCCCAGGTTTCGGGGGCTTCTGCGTCCTGACAATAGATAGCGAAGCTCCGGGAAGCGCCGCCTGAAACCCAGGTTCGGAACGCTGTGCATGTGGGTGAGAGGCTGCGAGGCGATATTTGGGTGATCAGTAATTAATGGCCGAAAGCACAGATGCTTTCCTTGTTCGCCGACCTTCCTCTCATTCTGGTGTGTAATGTATTTCCATCGATGGCTGCTCAGCTGGTTCCAGCCACTACGTTCAGAATTAAGTCGCTAGAGAGATGGTGCAGCCTCCCTGGTCTGTGTGGTAGGAAAACAGTCTGAGAGGTTTTGGGGTGTGTGTGTGGTTTCCACCATGAATAGTTACTTCTGAAAATGCCTAAAGTTGTGTTTTCCCTGCAAATGTTGGGGATAGGGAAGAGTGTGAGGGAAAAGACGGGCACGTTGTTATTCCACGGTTGGTCCACCCCTCCCCCCGAACTGATTTGGTTCGCTTCGGCTCTGAAAGATGTTTTTAACATTCATGCCCGATGTTACCAAGAGGATATGTTGGTTTAGAGAAGCGTTGCCTCCTAACCATGGTACCAGGCCTGATCTGTATCTGTTTTCACTTTTGGGAACTAGGTGACGAATATTTGAGATGCTTGCAATTTTCTGCAACGACTTAAATAGGGAGGTGCTCAAACTACCTAAGAGTTACCTCATTGTGCACCCTTCCATCAGCAGCTTTAAACTACCGTCAGCTACTTAGGGTTGTTCAGTTCATCTCTTCGCTGTTAGTACTTCACCTGCAGGACTGAGAGGCTTTAGAGCTGCGCCACTTTTAAAATCCCATGGAAAAAGTGGTGGATATGACTCATATCGAATTACAGGAGTGCACCGGTGTCTGGTTTGGGGAGCTGGCTCTATAAGAAGTACGACAGATAAGGGCAGACATCCTCTAATATGGACTCGATGCTCTAAAGCACCGTGAAATCTCTTTGCCACATGCAGGATCCATTTTTAATGTTTTGGGGAGAGCATTCAGTGGCATTCTCACTGGTCTGTAGGTTTCATGATCTCAGGGTATGAATGAAAATGATTGCATTTGGGGTTAGATGCTGAAATTTAGGAGACCTGTGATTACACAGCTAACATATCTCAGCATCACAGAAAGACAAGCAAGATCTTTGTGACTCCAGTGTGTTTGTGTGTTTTATTTTTTAACCAATATTGCTTTAGTTTCACCTTATTCACATTCAGAAAACTTTCCAAGAGCACTTCAAGCACACTCTTGTGCTTGTTGCATTGTTTTCATATCAAATTTCTTGCAAAATGAAGCAGTCGATGAAGTACACATTCATGTCTCTCCTTTCACTTTCCTTTTGAATCTTTTTTCAGCTTTAAACATGATTCCTAAAGGACTAGTAGAGATGACTCTGTGCCTCCGTGTGTTCATGGAGAGCAGCTTATGGGTGTGGGTAAAACTGCATGTATTGGATGCGTGAGTCTTATGTTATATTGTGGGTTGCAAATGATAGTACTTGATTGAATGGCAATTGTAGGGAGTACAGGAGGTCATTGCTCTAATAAAATTGTCATAGCCTTGTGGAAAGGAGTTATTTAATTTGGTGTATGTTTGCGTTGTTGTGGAGCTTAATCATTAGAGATGTCACTAATGTTTTCATTGTTTGAAATAATAGTCACGCACTGTCAAATTACAGTATCTCCAGCAATTTCACTTCGTTCACAATTAGAACACAAGCCGGTTTCTTTTTCTGTCACTGAAATAATTCATCAGAGAGAAAAATGGAATTCTGATGATATTAGTTGAAATTGCGACTTATAATTTTGTTAAATCGCTTCTCAGGATAGTATCACATGATGGCCTTTACAATTAAAAATGAAGTTGTAGTATTCTCAAATGTAACATTACTTTTGGCGTACAAGTGAATACTAAGGACTTCTGACAATGTTGTAGAACTTGGCAGTTTCTGTTGTACTTTTTCAAAGTTCTCTTTTATACGGTATGCATTTATGCGAAATTGTTGAATTCTCCAGAGTAGTTTCATCAGGTTGTCTTTATGTAAGAAAATACTAAAGTTACATTTAAAGTAATTTATTATAATTTGTTTCTCCATAAAGTGAGGTATGGTTTGTCTGGCTCACTATATCTGGTTGTAACAAGTTAGTTGAACTAAAACAGGAACTGTTGCCATTTTTAGCTGCCAAAAGTGTTTTTTTTTTTTTTTTCTTTTTCTGATGATTTACCCTAGAAGATATGAGTACTCACCTACAGTTGTTTCTCTGTGTTACCTTTATTTTAATTTATTTATTGGGGGATTGGTTATGCTAGGATTTTAAATAGACACTTGAAAGTGTTTATTTTTGTAAAGATTTTTATTTTTATTAATAAAAGATGACATATAGTTGAGAGTACCTAACTTCAATGCCTATAGTTCAGAAGACCAGCAAGTCTTTTTAAATCTAGTACTTCCATCCAAGGTGTAGTACAATGGGTCTTTGCTGGCTGAAACACACCTTCAAGACAAATTCTTCAGCTGATATCCATGATGGTTTTCATGACAAATTCTTCAGTTGGTGTCCATGATGATTTTCATGACAAATTCTTCAGTTGCTATCCATGATGGTTTTCATGGCCCATATTGCGAATGTATTCTTAGGACTATGGTACTTTGATAACTTTATGATAAGGAACATATGGATTTGAGTGAGAATAGTTTCTTATAGTTGTTGCTGGCTTCAAGTTTATTGTATTGTATGTCAAATCAATAGCTTTTATATTAATATAAAATATTAAACATATCATAGATAAAGAATTTCTATCACATTCTGTGCCAGTCTAGCTTACTGATTAATAAACTGCTTAGTTGGCTTTAATGAACCCAATTATATTCATAAACAGTACCTCCAGCCCAGGAAACTCACAGAAATGTTTTATCATACTGTGCTTTAGGTCCATGAAAAATGTTAAGACTCATAACAAAAACATATAGTTTTGACACCTACAGTTGTTTATCTTTTGATCACATAGCAGCTGAGTGTAATTTCAAGCTCTGTATCATGGTTAATTGATTTGTAGGAAGTCTTAGCTCTGTTAGGATATTGAAGTTATCCTCTGTATCAATTAATTTTTGGCAAGTTGCAAATAATGACTAAATAAGTGAAACAATGCTCCCTAGAAGCTTTCCATCTTAGGCAAATGTGTCCCTTGGTAAGATTCTTGAATAGTTATCTGTGAAATGTATTACATATATTGAAACTTATTATTCCATTAATTGTTGTCTCAGATCAGAAATATATTTCTAGAGAAGAGGTTGGGTTTTGCCCTATAACAGATATGCACATTTCATATTTTAATATATCTATGTATGATATTGGAACATTTATCATAGTATAATGCTGTTTTGGATTCTGCTCTGAATAGGTGCAAAGGTGAGAGCACTGGTTTTGGAGGGATCCTGGCTCTGTCTCTGTTAAGCTGTGCGTCCTTGGCCATTTATGTGATTCTCAATTTTTAGCTTAGTTTTTCAACTGTAAAATGGGTCCTATACATAAGTATATACTACATTAAATAATTAAACAAGCGAAATAACTGAGTCATGAGAATGAAATGTCCAGCATGGGGAATATAATTAGTAATAATATATGATATCTTTGTATGTTCTAATTTAAAAGAAGTAAAATAAGACAAGAAATCTCAAAGAGCTAATCTCAGGGTGAAATAAGTGTGTAAGTGGCTTATAAATATGTGTATAAATATAAAAGATAAGCATCTCCATATTAAGATGAGTACTTATATATTATGTATTTATAACACATAATACATTTATGTAATTTTATATAATTATCATATAGTATTACATACATTTATTATGTAATTTATATATTGTGATATAAAAGCCATGACCCTCTCTAACAAAAACTGTTAGATATGTTCTCCCTCTACTATTTTTGTATCATTGCTTTATTATGTAGATTTGCATTTAAAATAGAAGTTTTCTACTCTACAATATGCCAGTCCTTTACATATCAAAATATATAATGGTTAAGCTAAAAGAGAAGCAAATGATATCCCCTAGCACCATTACTTAAAAAGATTCCAATCTTAATTTAATTTAAAAAGATTCTCAGTCAGAAATTGCAGAATTTTGACACTCTGTTAACGTTATCCTATTCACCTGATTAAAATCAAATTTTCTACAAAGATTAACATTGTACCAGGAATATTATAGACAGTTTAATAAGTGTCGCTCTCTGCGAGGTCAAATATTAAGCACTGCTCTGTTTAGAACCACAGAGCGTAAATCCCATCATAACATCACTGTGACAAAGAAAAAGGAAACATAAATGGCTAAATTTGTTACACAAAGAGAAGACCCACCCCACCTGCAATTGCAGTCATGTTCTTGGGGGGGCGGGGAAAGTGTGTGTCCATTGGTACCTTTTTGATGATAAATGGACATTTTCCCTTGTCCTTGCACTCTTGGTTGCTTTAGTGAAGGTCTGAACTCCTATGGGTTTGATTCTGTCCAGCTCCTGTGAGGTAGAACGGATACCTTCAACATAATCCTTATGATAATAACACATGGGTGAATCTTAGAATTTGTTACAGAATGTGACCTGTGTAATAGGAGACTAAATCATCTTTAGTCAGAGAAACATTTTGACAAAAAATGTAGGTGTTTGTGTTCAAATTTTGTATTGTTGTAGTAACTGCCAATTATAAGTTACCAGAGTGAAATTCATGTTATCATAAAAGACCTTTCTGGTTTTTGGATCAAAGTAAGTGGGTGAGCCAATTATGTTTGGTTAAGTTACTCTAAGTATCAAAATTTCTATGAATTTTGAATGATATGCAATGTATTAAAATGGGATATTTAGTTTACAGCATTAGATGGTGGGGAACAGTTAATTCTATCATCGAAATTAGTTATTACATTTATCCTTCACAGGTGAGGACTGGAGATTTTTCATTAGTAACACGTTTTGCTTAATAGATGTCATTTTCACAACTGTCATTAGACACTTGATTCAATCTATATTTATTAAGAATGCATTTTGTACACGTGTTCTAAATCTTTTGGTTTAGAAGCATCTCCATAATCTTATAATGCTTATTGTAATCTTTTCTCCCTTAAATATGCAACACCATAAATCACAGAAAGGTATGCATTTACATCAGATGATAAAATATGCAGAAATGTGGATTGGTGGTATCTCTAAGGAACCCAATAAATATCAGCCCTCCTCTCCAGCCCTCTCTGATTCTGAAAAAAAAAAAAGTTGGGATGTGGGAAGGAAAAAGGGATAAAGGGGTGGCCACCATGGAGGGAAATATCCATTTTGATTAGTTATAGGTTGATGTGATGCTGAATAATGGCCCAGGAATTTGGCTTTCCCTCCTGGCTTCCACAGGGACAGAGGTGGCTTTGAATTCTAGAGACCAAGCCTTGCTCTCTACAGGCAGGGAGTTCTCCAGAGGAAAAAAAGAAGAAACTGGCCAAGCCATTTCCTTTATTCTTCAGAGATAGAGAAAGCCAGGGGCTAGGGAGAGACTGGAAATATTACATTAATTAAGTTCCCTCACCTGGAAGGAAATATCACAAATACGAAATCATATTCACCTTATTGACATGGTTTATAAAGAATTCTAGTTGTAGAATTCTTGGCGTAGTATCTTTAGTGATATTTTGCTTGGTGGTTGAGTTCTTTAAGTATATGATGGCATTTTGACACTGTATCAGGAATTACCAGGGGGAACGTCCAATACCCTGGCTTATTTATAGAGAGTATGGTCGGTGAAATTCAGCTGACTTATGTATTTCCAACTTAAAAATAACTCGCTTTTTCCCTACTCCCCATGCTAGACTTGGACTGCCAGTAATTGGATGGTCTTGTAAGTGATGCAAATTGGGCATAAAAAGGACAGTGTCAAAAATCTGACTTCCCAAAGGGTGTATAAATGATGACCCTTGCTTGCTATTACTCATAGCATTTTCTACCTCAATGTAGATAATTAGAGTTTGGCTGTTGTTTCATGTTTTAACTTTGAATAAGAGCAATAACAGACACCATCGAGAAAGAAGAAAAAACTGAATTTCCAAATAGACATGATATTTGACTTGACTCCAAGCATGACTACTCAAACTAAAAAAAAAAAAAAAAGCTCACTTCTTAAAGTACATTTTATTCTTCTCTCTCAAATATTTTATTTGGACTTTCAAACATTAGAGTAACATAGCGGTCATTACCTTCAGTAACACAGAATAATTTAATTTCCAGGAAGAGCAATTTCTTTGGCAGCAAACCAAGTCTTCCAAATATAAAAGAGCTGAGATTCAGCCTCTTGTTTCTAACACATTCCTCACTGGTGGCTGAAATGGTATTTTGGAGTCATTGTATGAGGAGGTGGAGGAGTCCTCCTGAAAGGCAGACAGATGAGATCAGCATCATGTAGACAGTCTCAGAGATAGTAGGAATCATGTCACATTTACCCAGGACACTGAAGGTGGTGCAGGAAGACCGGGGCTTGTAGGGTGTGGATCAGACTGACTTGAGTTGAGTTGGAAAAGAATATACAGTAAGTCTCTTACATGCAAATGAGTTCCGTTCTGAGAGCATGTTCCCAAGTTCAACAGTTAGCCTAGGTACCCAACTAACACAGCCAGCTGTATATTGATAGTTGTTATTCAGTCGCTAAGTCATGCATGACTCTCTTGCAACCCCATGGACTGTAGCCTGCCAGGCTCCTCTGTCCATGGGATTTCCCAGGCAAGAATTTTGGAGTGGTTTGCCATTTCCTCTTCCAGGGGATCTTCCCAATCCAGGGACTGAGCCCATGTCTCCTGGATCAGCAGGCGGATTCTTTACAACTGAGCCATCAGGGAAGGCCCTATTGCAAATCTGTACTGTAGTAGGTTTATAATACTTTTTACAAAAATAGTATGTACATAAAAAAAGTAAAGAAAACATTTTAACTCTTACAGTACTTTGAAAAGTACAGTAATACCATGCAATATTACTTTGCTGACAAAGGTCCATGTAGTCAAAGTTACGGTTTTTCCAGTAGTCATGTATGGATTGAAGAGTTGGACCATAAAGAAGGCTGAGTGCTGAATCATTGATGCTTTTGAACTGTGGTGTTGGAGAAGACTCTTGAGAGTCCCTTGGACTGCACAGAGATCCAACCAGTCAATCCTAAAGGAAATTAGTTCTGAATATTCATTGGAAGGACTGATGCTGAAGCTGAAGCTCAATACTTTGGCCCCCTAATGAGAAGAGCCGACTCATTAGAAAAGACGCTGGTGCTGGTGAAGATTGAAGGCAGGAGGATAAGGTATAACAGAGGATGAGATGGTTAGATGGCGTCATTGACTCACTGGACATGGGTTTGAGCAAACTCCGGGAGATGGTGCAGGACAGGGGGGCCTGGCGTGGTGCAGTCCTGGGGTCGCAAAGAGACGGACACGACTGAGCGACTGAACAGCAATGGTACAGTAGTTGGCATATGGGGGCTGGCAGGCGCACTTGCGTCTTTGAAAGTTTGCAACTTCAAAATTTGTATGTAGGGGACTTCTTGTAATATTAAATGCATAGTAGATGTATAGGCATGCTGTGGCACCATTATCCAGAAGAATATTATGTAGCTGTGAGTTGTCTTTTCAAAGAAGAGTTGATTATATGGGCAGTATTCATGGTCCTGAAGGTTAAGAAGAAAATCAAGGCAAAAAACTGTATACATACTCACTCACATAGCCATACAAACACAAAAACATAGTATTTATGGCAGACTTTCAAGTGTTTCATTCTTTCCATATTATCTCTCCACCAAATATAGCTTGGTAATATAATACATCACTATACAGACAAAAAGTTGTGCCCTTAAATTTTTGCAATAAATATTATCTGTTGGCTTTGGGATAAGTTTCATTACTTAGCTGAATAGCTTAATAGTTGTATCTCAACAAGACAAGTTCTTCACTCTCCTTTTCCATCTTTTAGTGAGTGAATAAGTTACCACTGAGTGTCATAGTTGATTGAGGGGGGCAACAGTAATTCCTGTGTCTTCAGGTTGTTGTATGGGCAAATTAAGAGTATGGACTTAAAATGCATAGCAGAGAACCTAATTTATTAGTGAACCTCATTTAAAGTTAACAGGGTTCCTCATTCATGGAGTGTATATTGCACGTATTCTAATCAGTGCCATGCCTAGATTTTCCCTGCTTTTAACTTTGAGAGATGTATTGAGTATTAATAATTTTAGCAAGCTGTCTTCTTGAGAACTCTGCAGCACATTAGTGAAATATTTTTCTTTTTTCAAATAACGCTTTGTTATTATTTTCTGTTTTCAAAAAAAAAGGCATGCTTATTAGAGGATTGATTCAAAGAAGCTTAAGTTCATTCATGATATCAAGCCACCAAAATGAGTGTATTTTTAGCAGAAATGCTAACCCATATACATTTTGAAATTTAGAAGATTTCTCATGTTCTGTTACCTTTTAACATACAAGACAGTGTTTCTCATATTTTTAGTGTCTGTTTTCCATACCTTTATATAACATCAGTGTGTTAAATAACTTGCCGGTTTTGGAGGTTGATGGCATTTTCATTTTAGGGTGGTATATGTGGTGCTATAATTAAAGCTACATAGTTTTCATCAGGTCATTTTCTCTAGATTACTTTCCTAGAACTGAATGTTTTCAGGGTTGTTGATACATTTTATCACATTGTCCTCCAGAAAGTTTCTGTAATTTATATTTCTTCAAGCAAGGCAGGAGTGTGTCAATTTCCCCAATAACACTGGATATTATAATTTAAAAAAACCTTTAAATAACAATTTCCAGTTAAAAAAGGAAATATCATGTTTTCTTGTGGGTTAACTTGCTTCTTGTTGAATTTCAGGCTGAAGTTAAGTATTGTATACATTTATGACACACTCCTAATTCTTTGGTGAATTATCTTTTTGTATCTTCTGCACATTTCTCAGTTGTTCTATTTGTCTTGTTCCTGATTTGTATTACCTGTCATAGTAGTAATATTATGCTTTTCTATGTTTTATCAGTTTTCCCCTCACTTTTTGAACTGTTATTTTTAAAGCATCATTCAGTATATCCCCGTTTTTAGAAAGAATTCCTTACGGAAACATTCTGTTCCCTGCTTCTTTGTGTCTCAGTAGTGAAGACGCCAGTGGAACACAAGGAGAAAATAGATGAATAGTTGTATCTCAACAAGATGGAGTTCTTAGCTCAACTTTTCTATTTTTTAGTGAGTGGATAAGTTCCCACTGAGTGTCATGGTTGATGGAGGGGCATGGTACTTCCTGTGTCTTCAGATTGTTGTGTGGGCAAATTAAGAGTATGGATTTAAAATACATAGCAGAGAACCTCGTATATTACTGGACTTCAATTACTTTAGTAATTTATTAATCATGTGCTCATGCACATATATATCTACATGTACCATATACAGTACACATATCATAGAGCAGGGGCCCCCGACCCCGGTACCGACTCATGGCCTGTTCGGAACCGGGCCGCACAGCTGGGCGTGAGCGGCGCGCAACGCATGAAGCTTCATCTGTATGTCCAGCTGCTCCCCATCACTTGCATTACCGCTTGAGCTCCACATCCTATCCAATCAGCGGAGGCATTAGATTCTCATAGGAGTGCAAACCCTGTTGTGAATTCCCCACGCAAGGGATGTTGGTTATGATCTCTTTATGAGGATCATCCTGAAACCAAACCCCCGCACCCCTAAGAAGAGTTGTCTTCCACAAAACCAGTCCCTGCTGCCTACGAGGTTGGGGACCGCTGTCATATAGGACCATGCTTCTCCCCACTCCCACTCCGTATTGGTAATCAGTCCCTTTTTATCACTGATTCTAAAATCCTAGGACAGTAGTTGGCACGTGGTAAACACTCTGCTCACCATAGTGAACTATATGCACACTTTTGTCCTCATCATCTAGAATGATTTATAAACTAAGATTTGTGTGTGTTTGGTTTGCATGGGGTACCCAGCACTGTGGCGCTCTAGAGGGGATGCTGGATTAGAGTTCTGAGTTTTGACACCCAAGTCATGCCTGGTACTAGCTTTCTGTTGTGACCTTGCACGTCTGTGCCTATTTTGTCTTCTTCTCATTGGGATCAAAATTCACAGGGCTTTTGTGAATGTGGGATGATAATTCATATGAAAATGCCTTGGGAGGCTGAATGATAGCAAGCATTCAAGTATAAAATATATTCCCTGGAACTTTCGATGTGCTTCCAAAATAGGATGATCTTTTTTTTTTTTTTTTTTTAATTTTCATGAATTGAAATCAGAAGATTTTCTTGTGTTTTCAGACTGTCTCTGACCTCCATTACTAATAGTGTTATAAAATGCCCAGTTCTCTGATGGTTGTAAAGACACATTTCATGTCAGTGGGTATTGCCTAAAGGAAGAGTTCTCCTTTATCCATCAGTGGAAGTAATTCCTGTTCTTTCTTTATAGCACTTCAGAAATTATACGTTATACCAAATTGGCTCAAAGAATTTTTTCCCTCTACTTTTTTTTTTTTCTTTTTTGCACAGATACTTGCTGCTTAAAAGGGAAACCAAATGAAGCCCTATTGTTCCTCAGAGATTGAAGTCTGTAGAAATGTCCCCAGAATATTATTTTCACTCCTGGTGGGCTGCCGAGTCTGGCGCCTGGAAGGCTTTATCAGAACAGTTTTAGAAGTGTGAACCATAGCTGGCTTCCATTTTTTGAGCATATTTCCTTAAATACTTGGAACAAAATTTCACAGAATTCTTATCACTGTAACTGCAGCCTGCCAATAGGAAGAAATCATGTGTAAGTTACAGCAAAAAAAAAACCTTTAATTTGTTCCCTATTCTTATATGACTTTTGAAGGAAGGGGAGTTAATATGCATCATTGAGAACGTTTCTTAGTGAGTAGCAAAGTTTTAGGTGTACAAGAGGAGATGCTAATTATGGTTTGGCTTGCTGCTTTTAGCAGTCTCAGGTATGATCCTTTTTTCCTCCCCCTCATAAATCTAAAGTCTTTCTGTAGCTAAGAGAAGGCTGTGTGATTAATTGTATGTGTGTGCTAAGTCACTTCAGTCATATCTGACTCTTTGTGATACCATGGACTGTAGCCTGCCAGGCTTCTCTTGTCCGTGGGATTCTCCAGGCAAGAATACTGGAGTGGGTTGCCATTTCCTTCTCTAGAGGATCTTCCTGACCCCAGGAATTGAACCTGTGTCTCTTATGTCTCTTGCGTCGGCAGGCAGGGTCTTTACCACTAGCATCATCTGGAATACCCTGATAAATTGTATAGTGATTACGTATTTCCTGTTTCAGCAGTTGAGACAAATTATGAGGTGCTTTTCGCTTATACCCATGAACCCTAGAAAGAAGCAGAGTGTGAAAGGATGGACCAAGAGAGTGACTGGGGGAAACTGACACTTGGTGACATCTCATCTTCTTGTACACATGCAGACTGTGGACACACAAGACAGTATGTCCTGGAGAGCTCTGATACATGGGGTGGGAATTCGCTAACATCTGCGAAGTAGTGTGGGCATTTTAAATGAGAAGGAGCAGGCAGCTTAAACTACCTTTGGCAACATAGCTTTTTTTTAATGGGCTGGTCAGTTGTTCACTGGTTAAACCATTCAGTCAACAAATTGGACTGAATATGAGTTTTGAAGGAGTAATAAGTTATAAATAGTGGCAGGCAACATGCTCCTCCAAGGGTCAAGTAATGTGCCCCTCTGCAGTAGCTTGGTCTTTCCCAGTGGCTCAGTGGTAAAGAATCCACCTGCAGTGCTGAAGATGCCGGAGACCTGGGTTCAATCCCTGGGTTGGGAAGATCCCCTGGAGGAGGGCATGGCAACCCACTGCAGTGTTCTTGCCTGGAGAATCCCGTGGGCAGAGGAGCCTGGTGAGCTAACAGTCCATAGGGTTGCGAAGAGTCATACTTGACTCAAGCGACTGAGCACGCATGCATTCCAGTAGTTCAGGCGTTTTCTCTAGTTGCAGAGTGGCTGCTTCTGTCCTTTTCAAACCTGGATTTCAAATTCAGGTGGCAGTGCTGCTGGGTTCCCTCACCCCTCTGAAATGTCCCCCTTCCTTCCTCCTATGTGCCAGTTCTCCTTGTTGTTATTCAGTCACTCAGCCATGTCTGACTCTTCAGGGACTGTAGCCCTCCAGGCTCCTCTGTCCGTGGGATTCTTCAGGCAAGAATACTGGAGTGGGTTGCCATTTCCTCCTCCAGGGGATCTTCCCAACCTAAGGATTGAACCCACATCTCCTGCTTGGCAGGTGGATTTTTTTTTTTTTTTTTTTTGCCACTCAGCCACCTGGGAAGCCCTGCCAGAATGCACTAATTTCTACTAGGACTCAGGATCTTTCAGTGCTAAGCATAAATACTTTATGTTTACACAGTGTCGCAATAAGAGTTTATGTGGCTCCCTGGTAGCCTGACAAATGATGTGTTTTATAATAGCAGTTATGCCTACAGAATGGGAGGTGGTACAGACCTGCAAGGGGGAGAACTGGAGGACAGCCTGATAAAGTGCTGTCTTGAGTGGAACAGGATGTGGGAGGAAATAGAAGCAGTTATTCCTTTAAGTTTTATGGCATGTTAGTCATTACAGTTGCTTTTCTATATTTCATCTTTTGAAAGGGAGGATAAGAATTTTGGGAGCGACATAACAGATTTTTGAATTGATAATAGATTTTGTCATTTTCGCTTAGGCTCGGAAGCTCTTCAGATGATTGTTTTTTTTTTAAATCTGCATTTAAATATACATGCTGTTACCTGCAGTTAATGATCATTTTAGTTACTTGAGATGTGACAGGTTGAGGGTCACTGGTGGCTGGATGAGTTTTTCAGCTCTGAGACAAAGAAGATGCTCTTAAACTCAGAGCTAGTTGCACAGTTTCTGTCACCGTCTTAATGTTGTGTTTCCCTAGCTGCGTCTGGTGCCTCTTGTCTGCTTAATTTTCAGAATGAGTTGCTTTGCAGACTGTCAGGGAGAATTCTGTTCCTTATTTCTTGGACCTAATATGTGGATGATTGTTATCTGCATGTTTACTGCTAATGTATCTTTTTTAACATTTTATTTTATTATTGGAGTATGATTGCTTTATAGTGTGTTGGTTTCTGCTCTACAACAAAGTGAATCTGCTATAAGCTTGCGTCTATTCCATTTCTCTTGAGCCTCCCTCCCACCCGCTCCCATCCCACCCTCTCGGTCCTCACAGAGTACAGAGCTGAGCTCCTTATTCCATACAGCCGCCTCCTACTAGCTGTCTGTTTTACACATGGTGGTATATGTGTGTCAGTGCTGCACTCCCAGTTCATCCCACCCTCCCCTCCCACCCTGTGTCCACATGTCCATTCTCTGCATCTGCATCTCCATCCCTACCCCACATATATATTCATCTGTGCCATTTTTCTAGATTCCATATATGTGTTAGTATATGATATTTGGTTTTCTCTTTCTGACTTACTTCACTCTGTATGACATCCTCTGAGTCCATCCACATCACTGCAAATGACCCAATTTCGTTCCTTTTCATGGCTGAGCAATATTCCAACATATGTGTATGTATGTGTGTATATATATATATATATATATCACTTCTTCTTTGCTCATTCATCTGTTGATATACATTTAGGTTGCTTTTCAATGTTGTGGCTTTTGTAAAAAGTGTTGCAGTAAATATGGGGTATATATGTCCTTTTGAAGATGGTTATCATGGGAAATTTGGCAAAGGGTAAGGTTGTTTCTACATTCATTTCAATGAATGAGAAGGCCAGTCCAGGCAGATGAGTCATCCCAGTATATCCATGTGGTTCTCAATACTGTGCAGTGATAGCTGCATGTGGAAAAGTTCACCATCATCATGTGAAGAAGTAAGCTACACATACATATAAAGCTAAAAATGCAGGTGTAGAGTGAGATTTCAGGTGTTGGGATGTGCCGATGTGTGATGTTGCAGAGAATGTCATGATGTCGGAGGAACTTGTGAAGCTGTTTGCAGATCACCAGGAGAAGATGGTAGAACATTGATCTGTAGATTCCTTCGTAGCACTGAGTAGATAATTGAGTACCTTGCTAAGTGGCGTGACTTTTACCCCATTCAACAGTGAGATCACACATGTCCTGTCAATCACAGAAGGCAGGGAACACATGTGCAGTGGCATGTCTCTTTTGATAGTGCAGTGTGACCCGGAAAGGACTTCAGTAAATGAAAGCATTGTATGAGACTGTCTTAGTCTGCTCAGGCTGCTGCTACAAAATACCACAGATGAGGTGTCTGATTTCTAAGACAACACACATGTATTTATTGTAGTTCTGGAGCCTGAGAAGTTCACGGTCCAGATGCAGCTGACTCAGCTCCTGGTGAGGACTCTGTTCCTGACTTGCAGACAGCTGCCTTCCTTCTGTGTCTTCATATGGTCTTCCCTTGATGCGAGCATGTTTCTTTCTTCACTTCTTATAAGGCCACTAATTCCCTCACAAGGACCCCATCCTCCTGACCTCATCTGACCCTAGTTAACTTCCAAAGGCCCCAGCTCTAAATAGCATCACAATAGGGGTTAGGGTGTCAAGGTATGCATTTTGGGAGGACACAAACATCCCATCCATAATAGAAGCCACAGGACAAAAGCAGCAAGGCTTCAGTGTTGAGGAAGGCAGATTTGGGGTGTTTGGTATTGAGTTAGTCCCTCAATAAATAAGAATGACTGGTTGATACTGTGAGTCATTCTTTAAGGTGTTTTAAATTATTCTTCTGTAACCTTTAAATGTTTTACTTTGATTTAGAAAATATATAGAATGTGACATGTTGAATAATATGCTGGATAGACTACTTAGAGACACATTTCTGTATGCCAAAGTTCTTCTTATATGTATTTTACAAAACTGCATGGATGCTTCTTATCTTGGTTGAACCTCTCACTTCTTATCATGATAATTCAAGTCCACTAGAATTTTGGCAGGAAGCCTCTAGATAGCCACCCTGCCTTTCGTCTGCTTCTGGGTGACTCGTAATCCCCACCACAGCCTGAGGGTTCCCTTAAATTCACTCACATCTTGCATTTGCTTATAACCCTGGCAGTGAAAAACAGAAAACCAGCCAGTGTCTTCCTGTTTTATCTCACTCCCTCCCTCTCCCCTTTGTTTGTTAGGCTGTAGTCACTTTGGCCTTCTTTCTGCCTTTCCTGATCATTTTGCTCAAGCTGATCCCCCCTCGATTTCTCTGCTAACAATTACCCTGTTTGATCTTCTTCACAACATGTATGAGAACCAGAAATCATCTGATATGTTTATTGGTATGCAAGTTCATTTTTATCTCTAATCCCATTAGAATGCAAGCTCTGTGAAAGTTGGTCTGATGTGGTACAAATAGGAATGTAGAAGCGTTAATGCATGCCTGACTTCTAAGTAGATGTCTTATGTAGGATATAATTTTAATATATAATAATCATTATGTCACAGATATATGTTGAAAGAGGATGATAAGACAGAAGACAGTTAATCTATTTCTGAATGGAGGTCAGAGGTCAATGTGATGATTAGTTAGTAAGAGCTTCTGCATTTCCACGTGCAGATCTAATGTAATGTATTTGCCTGACTAGTCTGCTGTCATCTGATTTCCTGGCATCCTCAAGGTTGTTTTTTAAAGGCAGGTGGTCTTCCCTGGTAGCTCAGAAGGTAAAGAATCCACCTGAAATACAGGAAACCCGGGTTCGATCTGTGGGTCAGGAAGATCGCCTGGAGAAGGAAATGGCAACCCACTCCAGTATTCTTGCCTGGAGAATACATGGACAGAGGAGACTGGTGGGCTACAGTCCATGGGGTCACAAAAGAATTGGAGATGACTGACCCACTAACACTAACTAACTTATCTCACAGTAAATGGAATACAAAGATGTCAGGAATTTTGCTGCAGGAGAATATGAAACTTACTTTTAGAACAAAAAGAAGAGTTTATGTTTTCATGGAACAAAAGCCATCATCTCAAAACAGGGAAATGTTGATTTAGAGGAGAGCTTCCAGGATATTCTTTGAGCAAGACATGAGCAAGTATAGCACATAATGGCAAAGTTGGGAATAAATACCATATAAAATTATCAGATGTAGATTTGTTTTAGAGCAAACTCTGGGAGATAGTGTAGAACAGAGGGGCCTGGCGGGCTGTAGTCTGTGAGATCATAGTCGGACAGGAGTTCAGTCCATGAGATCACAAAGAGTCAGATAGGAGTTAGCCGACTGAACAACAGCAACAAGATTTATTTTCTTAAGGTAAATGTATATTACATTTTACATTGTAATTAAATTGAAGATACCATCTGTGATTTGGAATATTGTCAACCAAAAGAAAAATAAAGCATTTTTGTTGTTGTTGTTATTGTTTAGTGGTTAAGTTGTGTCTACCTCTTTTGCAGCCTCATGAACTGTAGCCTGCCAGACTCTTCTGTTCATGGGGTTTCCCAGGCAAGAGTACTGGAGTGGGTTTAAATTACTGTAAAATTGTTTTCATGTCAATCTTGGCAAAAGACCTTGAATATATATGTTGGAAAATTTTATTTATTTTATAAAGAAAAAATATTAATGTGTTAGGTATATGCATTTTTAAAAAAATGCTGCATAAAATATCACAAACCATTTTATGTGACTCTAGGAGTGGTATTTTAGTAATTTCATATTTACTTTTATTTCATTTCATACAGGAAGTTATCTCAGAGTTATCATGAACAAAGAAGCATTTGCTTCTATATACTTTCCTAGAGTTTGAACTCTGCTATCTCAAAATCTCCTCTTTATTTAAGTTAGCTGTTGTTATTGCTGTTTAGTCACTAAGTCTTGTCTGATTCTTTTGAGACCGCCGTGGACTATAACCTGCCAGGCTCCTCTGTCCATGGATTTTCCAGGCAATAATATTGGAGTGGTTGCCATTTCCTTCTCTAGGGGTCTATTGGATCCAGGGATCAAACTTGAGTCTCCTGCCTTGCATGCATATCCTATACCACTGAGCCACCTGGGAAACCCTTAAATTAACTATGCCATTAGTCAAATTATGACTCTGAAATGTAACACCTGCACAGAGAAAATGCTTGAAGCTATAGAACAAGTGTACTCAGGTGGGGAAGTTCCTCTTACATAACATGAGTGTTTTAAGGCAGTTCCTTTTGAGGTTTAAATTGTTGCTACCCACTCAAGCAATAATTTGGGTTATATTGTTTCTCTCTTGGAGCCTTGTATTGGCTACATATTTCTGAATCTGTAGCTTTTGAATCTGTCTGTTAAGTCATGTCTTAAAATCACTGACACAGTTTAGTCTTGGAGGACATTTTGGGGTTTTGTAATTGAAAATGTGTCATCTGTGTGCATGCTCAGATGCCAGTCACCTCATGAGCTTTGTAGAAGGCTGTCTGGCCCCTTCTGACACTGCTAACAGTCCTGTTGACATTGAACATGCTGTCTAAGAATTTCCATATTTGGTGTTGAGTCTTATATAAAGAGGGAAATGGGTTTTTCAGCAGATTGTTTACCAAGGGTGGTACATAACTTGAAAAGGTATTTATTTAAGAGTCCTTTGGGGATTTGGAAAACACAAATCTAGCCTTCCATAGCCAGATTGTTGAGAGTGTAAGGTAGGACCACATGAATTTGTTGACATGCAGCTGCATTTGGGTGGCTCTAACGGTAAAGAACCCACCTGCAGAGCAGGAGACATGGGTTTGATCCCTGAGTCAGGAAGATGCCATGGAGAAGGAAATGGCAACCCACTCCACTATTTTTGTCTGGGAAATTCCATGGACAGAGGAGCCTCATGGGCTACAGTCCATGGGGGTCACAAATAAGTCCAACACAACTTAGCAACTAAAAACAGAAAACTATATCTGACCTATGAAAATGGCAGTTTAAACCTTATCATTAATCTTATTCATTGAAGAGCTAATTAGTAATTGCAAAATAATATACTGTTTTCCCCTTCAGGTTAACCATTGGGTGAATTAATGACAAGAGGTTCCAATTCTCTTGTGCTTTAAAGTACTAAGGGAGATGTGCCAGCTCTTAGGTCATGGGGTGGGGGGGTGGGGGGGCGGACCATTGATTGGCTTAAGGTGGGCCAGGCTGGAAAGAATTAGCCTAAGTCCCTGAGGATCTTTAAGAACTGTCAGCTGGCCTGTTTGGCCCTGGAGATTGAGCTGTATGCTGCCACTCTGCATAAAGACAACTACTCTGCTTATCCTCATCAGTGATTCTGTCTCTCCTGGTTTTTCAGCCTTGCTGTTATGTAAGGTTGTGCCTTTGGTCTTTAAGCTACATAGGATGTGTTTAATGGGCACATAAAAGTCCCCTTCTAATATTTGCATGGGACTTTTCTGCATTTCAATGCCTTCTTGTTTTTGCACTTTCAGACGCCATATGATCATTCTGTATCATGTTCGAATCCTTATTAGAATACCATTCATTTATATAATTGAAGCTCCTGAGTTGAAGCTCTTGTCCGAGTGTTCAGGCTGCGTATGTTGGTAATGCTCAGGTATTAACATTTAATTTAACTCCCAAGAATCTGAGTGAGCAGTTCATAAAAGTGATCAATTAAAAAAGTCTAGTTTGTACCCTTGATATATGTTGAAAACAGCAGTTGATTTTTGTGTCTTCCTCCCAGAAACCTCTAGCCCCAGTCTAACCATGGCAAAAATATCTGCCAAATCTCAAATGAGGGTCATTCTACAAAATATCTGATTCAGAGCATTCAAGGTCATCTGAGAAACTTTCAGAACTAAGAGGAACTCTGAGAGATTTGGGCTTAATGTAGCTTATTATCCTGGATGCTGAAATAGTAAAAGGATATTAGGGGAAGATTAAATTTGAGAAAGTTTAGACTTTAGTTAATAATAATGTATCAGTACTAGTTCTTCAGTTAATTGTAACCAGTGTATCATACTAATGTATAAGATATTTGGAATAAGGGAAATTTGGTGTGGGGTACATGGGAATTCTCTGCATTATCTTTGTAATTTTTCTGGAAACCTAAAACTGTCCTAAAAGTTTAAAGGTTATTTATCTTTTAATTCTGATTTTTAACACTATTTTTAAGATGCTGCTCAAAGTTTTTAAAGATCTCAGTAAAGGAAAGGATATTTCATTTGATTTTAATAAATGCTTGGACTGTGTCCTGATATTTTAGCACTGTTATTGAAATTGCTTCCTTAATTATTAAATAATAAATCATTTCTTGGATTTAGGGTTAAGATGATGGGGCAATAATTTCTCAAAATTACAAACAAAACAATATAAAAGAAAGCTTTTTTTTGGTTTGGAGATGGCTGACAGTCATAAGATATGGAAAACTCAAAATCTTTAAAATTTCTCACTTAATATATTTTATTTAGTGTGTGCCTTTTATAGACACAAAGAGCATTGATATCATTTCCTGCCTCACTAGTACCCCTCTTAACACAACCTATGAAATTCCCAGGATATGTCTATGGTTAGCATTGCTACATTTAGCAAATGAAAAAGCACCTAATTAAATTTGAATTGCACATAAATAGTAGGTTTTGTTTTTTTTTTTTTGGTTCAGTGTAAATACATCTTAAATATTGCACGGGACACATTTATACTAAAACAAAAACAAAAACAAAATTGTTGGTTTTTTGAAATTCATCCAGACCTACCCACATAGAATCTTTTGGACACAATAAGGACCTGCAGTTTTCTGACTTTAACATTAATAATAATAAAACTTGTTGAGCCATTATTGTATGTTGAACACTGTCACAAGGGAATCCTTGGTGGTTCAGTTGTAAAGAATCCACCTGCCATGCAGGAGATGGAAGTTCAATTCCTGGGTCAGGTAGATCCCCCTTGGAGAAGGAAATGGCAACCCACTCCAATATTCTTGTCTGTGACATCCTATATACAGAGGAGCCTGGTGGGCTACAGTCCGGGGTCGTAAGAGTCTGACACGACTTAGCAGCTAAACCAGCACCATCATAGACTGTCACACCTTACTTGTGGTGGAAGGCCTTCTTGGTTTACTAATTGTTCATCTTCATTATCTTCCATGCTTCTTTCTTCTGCTAATAAAAGTCTTTTAGTCTTAACCTCAGCCCAGAGTGAACTGCTACAGAATTTGTTTTCTGTTCACTATGGAGCATTCAAGTACTAGGGTTAGGGTGTATTTCAGTCATCTAAGAAAGAATCTGTCGTAATTCTCTGGGCACTTCATACAATAAAAGTACGATTATTGAGTGGAGAGGTTGTGTATCCTTTAGGATAAGCTTGATTATGCAGCTTTAGCAAAGAATCTCTAGATGTCGGCTGCTTAGAAAAGTAAAAGTTGGTTCATCTGCAGCATGTGTTGGTGAAAAGTGGGAATGGTGACTTGGATAATCCTTGTTACTCTGGGACTCAGGCCAGTGGCTCCCACATCTTCACCTGTTCTTCCATGATCTTTGAGGAAGGGAAAGGGAAATGGAACATTATATCACTCAATCCTGTTCCATTGGCCAGAGCAAATTATGTGGCTATGCTTAAATTTAAAGGGACAGGGAAGCCCAGTCCTACCATATAGCCAGAGGATGAGGAGAACCAGGATACTGGTGAGGACCCCTAAACACACCATAGAAAAAAGAACTGTTGGTGGAATCCTTGAATGAGAGTTAAACAGCATACATATACTTTAGCTTTAGGAGTTAGTCTTTGTGAGCCTACAGTTTTTATTAGTGAAACAAATCTTGCTTCTGAATTCCTGTACATAAAATAGAAACCAAGGGTTTCAGAAAAGTAGGAGATGATGAATATCAAAGTATCATTAATGGCACAGACTAGGGCGTGAATCTTGTTGGGGAATAAATATTATGATAACGTGCTCAAATAAGATGGTAGCATACTCCAAAACCCTCTTGCTGTTTTTCAATTATTTCCATGAAAATTAACTGTTCTAAAAATGCTGTTTGCGGGACGTTGGGAAAAGGCAGATCAAACTTTTCCTATATATACCCACAGGTGCATATGCGTGCATCTATATCGTTTTTTAAATAAACTCGAGGACCTGATTTTTCCATTTTATTTTGTAGAAACAGTGCATCCTGTCGAGAGACGCTTGCCAATCTGAAGTGTCTCTCTTTTTCATCTCTGTTTGTTGTCTGCCCTGGCATTTCCCCTGCCTTCCTGTCCCTGTCGCCAACGCGACTGTCGGGAGGAGCTCGGAGGCGGTGATGCGGTGGTCAGGTTCCACTGCTCCACTTGGCATCTGCCTCACCCTCCCTGTCTGTGCAGGCACCGTCTCCATGGAAACCGCAGGCTGCTCGGCAGGCAGTTCTCAGCGTGCTGGGCGGCTGGAGCTGGCCGAGGCTATCAAAGAGCGAGGAGGAGGCCTTGAAGAGCACTGGAAAAAGCTTCCAGTGTAATTGTGGACATAGGACTGAAAAATGTTATTAATTTGAGACCTCCAGGCCAGTCTGCGCTTCCGCGGAGCTCCCCGGAGGCGGCCCCCTCTCTCCTCGCACCTTGCAGAGGAGATGCTGCCTTGGCCACGTGGTGCTTCCTGCTCTCCGGAGCCCGGTGTTCTCCCTGGGGATCCGAGGAAATCTGGGGAGGGGAGCATCCAGGCTGAGCTGAAGCTCACAGGCGGGAAACCGACAAGACTGTTCCTCAGTAATGATCCCCCCAAAGAGTCAGACACAGAATTTCATGGTCCATGGATCTTAAGCTGCAAACTTCAGCTCCGGGTTCTAGAAATAGCTTCTAGTCACTTTGGCAGCTCTACAAGCTGTAGGGTTTTCTCATGTCATTGCGCTCAGTTTGAGTGCTTGGGTGATAGAACACTGTCCATCAATTGCTTCCGCTGGTTTTTTTTTTTTTCCCCCCAAGCTTTGATCCACCCTAAAGATGGAAGTTAAGAGCAGAACAGGTGCTGTTTATTTCTTGTGTTCCTCTCAAGCCTGCCATGACCTGTTCACTGGGGAGCTCGTGGTGGTGTCAAGTGAGCAAACTTTTACAAGCCATCATGATGAGGAGAGAGCAGAAAAAGAACTGAGAAGAAATTCTTCAGGGAAGAGTCAGGAAAATGTGCAATATCTATAATAGAGTTGTCTTTTAATATAACTCTGTTGTAATATGTGTGTTAATACACATTTATGTAGTTTTTCATGAAATGAAAAGCAATTCAGGAAAAACAAAATCACGTTTTTTAGTAGATGTCTGATTGCCTCCAAAATTTCTGTTCCTTTGTGTATGCCTTTGTGTGTGTAACATTGTTACGCTATTGTAGAAAACACTTTCAAAAGCAGAGAGCTTGAATAGAAGATAATTGTCTTCTGCCTTTCTTTGCTTATATGCAAGATTCATTTATTTGATTCTGTCATAACAGAAAGTCTCAAAATTTTGCATGCTGCTTTTGGTGCTTACATGCTTTCCCATATCAGGTGGGTTTATATATAGTCTTATAGAATTGCATGTTTTTAACTTGAAGTTGTATTTTTTCTTCCCTTTCTACTATAGCACTTCTTCCTGAGTAAAATAAGGCGTTGGTCCTTCACATTTGATTCTCTTAAGTTTTTGTCCTAAAGTCAGTGATATTTGCAAACAATATGATGATAATGATGATGATATTATTAAAAGTGAGAGTTTTTTTTTTCAGACCTCTTAGTTTCCAGCTGTGGGTTGAGCAGTAATAAGGAAATAAAAGCTTCTCAACAATAAATACCTTAATTATTGGAGATTATCTGCAAACATACTCAAGTGTTGGTAATCCAGTTTAAGAATTATTTCCTTATCTTTTGAAAAACACTTCATTTGCAAGTTAAATATGACTTATTATATGCTGGGTTTATAGTGATAATACAAAGTTTTAATAAAATTTTATTTATTTATTTTATTTTTAAAAATTTTTGTCTGTACTGGGTCTTCATTGCTACTCATGGGCTTTTTCCATTTGCCACAAGTGGGGGCTACTTTTTGTTGTAGTGTGCAGGTTCTCATTGTGGTGGCTTCTCTTGTTGCAGAGCATGGCCTCGAGGGTGTGTGGGCCTCAGTAACTGCAGCACTGGGCTCAGTATTTGCAGCCCGAGGGCCCTAGAGTGTGCAAGTTTTAGTAGTTGTGATGCATGGGCTTAGGTGCTCCGTGGCATGTGGGATCTTCCTGGACTAGGGATTGAACCTGTGTCCCTGCATTGGTGGGTAGATTCTTAACCACCAGATCACCAGGGAAGTCCTCAAAGTTATTTTTAAAAGTTAACTTCGAGACATTATGATGAATTTTAGAAAGTGTAATGAATGCCAATTAAAACAGCAAATAGCAACTCTCAAAGAATGTACTTAGTGTAGCACATGGAGACCAACTTTCAGCATTCATTGCATATATCAGAAAAGAAAGTAATTGCTAATTAATGAGTTAAGTGTTCATCTCAAGAAATTAGAAAAAAAAAGCAACAGAATAAAATGAAGGCAGGTAAAAGTCAGTTATTATGAATATACATACTATATTCATTCCTAAGAATCCAAGTATGATTTTGTAATAGAAGTTTGTTTTATTTACTTCAACATTTACAGCACAGAGAATTTAATATTGGAGACTAGTTACGTTAGTTGAGAGAAAAACTGACAAGTGTAATAAGGAGGCAGAGAAAACTCAGAGTCCAACCTCAGGAAGCATGACGCCCATTAGCCTAGAACAGTGCTTCCCACTCGGACTCTGTGGCTTCCTCTCCCCGCAAGGAGCAACTAATAACCTTTGTCATGACGGGGTGTGGTTGCTGCTACTATCTAGTACGTGGAGGCCAGGGATGCTGCTAACCATTCTACAATGCATAGGACAGCCCCCACAACAAAGAATTAATTGGCCCCCAAATGTCAGAACTGCTTAGATTGACAAACTATGGCCTTGAGAGATAGTGGGATGCAATGCCAGAGCCCAAGGCTTGGACTTCCCAGAAGGAGAGGCCCATCCAGCATCACTTAGAGCCAAGGAGGAGATGCAGCAGCTGGCAGGGAGGCTGTGGGAGGCTAGAGGAAGGGAGATGATATTATGCCTCCTCCCTCCTCCCATCCAGCCTCCTGCTTGGGCCTCCTATCTGAACCCTGGTGGAAGGAAGCCTGCTGTTACAGAAGCACAGAAAACTGCCCGCAGGGCCAGGGGGGCAGGACAGAGCCAGGAAGGTGGAGGGGTGGATCTGAGGACCCACAGAAGGGACCAGCCAACAATCACTGCATTAACAGATGAAGGAAGAAACCAATGATCGTTTCAATCAATGTTTTTTAAAAATAATAAATTTTAATACTAGCTCATAATTCAGTTCAGTTCACTTGTCACTCAGTCGTGTCCAACTCTTTGCAACCCCGTGGACTGCAGCACACCAGGCCTCCCTGTCCATCACCAACTCCTGGAGTTTACCCCAACTCATGTCCATTGAGTCAGTCACAATTAGCAGTTCTTAATGAACTAGGAATTAGTTCATTCATGAACTTAAACTAAAAACTACTGAAATCATAAGTTTATAGTACCATTTTCATCATAAGAACAACAGAATATCTGCTTTCACCACTTCTTTGACCTCAGACATCACAATAAGACAAGAAAAGACTAAGGAGCAAAGTTGACTTTGAGACACTGTAATAAACTCTAGGAAATGTTTATAAGTCAGTGCCAATTAAAGTGGTAAAAGCGCAAAGCAAAACAGTACTAGCTATGAATACTTATCTCAATTCATAACATTATTAAATGTTCATGAATATTGCTGTTTTTAGGATAACTTTTTATGCAAGTTAAGCTCTTAGACTATGTCTCTCAGATTCATTTTCCATGCAGAGTTATCTTTCTGTTTTGTTTAAATATTTATATGCATTTTCATATGTATATGTGTGTATACACAAATGCAGTTTGTTGAAGGAATATGATTATATTGATTTTAGCTCTTGAGTAAGTGTTAAACTTGTAGACTTTTAGAAATAGAATTCCTTTCTATGATATGCATTTGTGACCCAAGTCACCTTGTTGAATGACTATATGTGTGTGTGTGCATGCTCATACTTTGCCACAATATGGACTGTATAGCCTGCTAGGCTCCTCTGTCCATGGGATTTCTCAGGCAAGAATATTAGAGTGAGTTGCCATTTCCTCCTCAAGAGAATCTTCATGACTGAGGAATCAAACACACATCTCCTGTGTCCCCTGCACTGCAGGCAGATTCTTTACCACTTGAGCCATCAGGGAATACTATATGTATAAATTTATGAATGTTACAAAGATACAGTCATATACATAACATCGTCTTTCTGTTCTTTCAAACAAATAGGAGTAGGAATGGACCTGGTCTTCTCATTTATTAGTTGAATAGTCCCAGGTTAAATATCTTGTGGAGCATTTTTCAGTCATGATATGGCAATTATGAAAATGGAAAATTTGTACACTTTCTTCATGATTTAGTCTTGTTAATTTCTTATCAAGAAGGCTCCCTTGAAACTGTTGTGGAAGCAACAGTGATCCAATGAGAAGCCGATATTTGACTTTGATGACATTGATTGCTGCCTTGCCCTTGTTCATAAACCAGAAACTCCATGTGCTAATAGAGAATCTTACTAGTAAAACACAGAGTGTAATCCCAAGTGCTGAGGTGCTTGGGCAGCATTTTTTCTTTGCCAGGGTGTGAAGCTTTTTGATTAGGTTGCCTATCTTCAGTTGACAACCATAAAAGCAGCACACTTGTACAAGGTGAGTTGAGTGGTTTAGGAAGCCACAACTGAGGCTTTAGGGTAAGTGAAATAATTATAAAGTTGGCCAACTGGATGGGACAAGTAGGCTGATAGCTAGTGTCGAAAACTCAACAGAACACAGGTTTCTACCAGAATGATTTAACAGTTGAAAAACCTTTTTTCTTAAATGCATAAAGACTTTGTAGTTCTATAGGAAAATTATTTCTAAATTACTCACAAAAATGGAGGATGTAACCATAAACAGTTAAGAGGTTAAAAAAATCATACTTGTTTTCCACTTGTACAAACCAGTTTGGGATTAGATGTTTTTTTCAGAGTTGAAAATATCAACATAAATCATTGGTACATATGCATTCTTTTATATTTGGGATTATATAGTTTAATTTTTTCAAAAGTGAAAATATCAACTTAATCACAAACATCATAGGAATGAAAAAATTTTATCATTAAAGGTTGCTACTTTCACATAGCACTAGGAGAGAGCCTTAGTCTATAGTTAATGAGTTCGAAGTTTGCTTTCCCCCCTCTTTTTCTTTAAAGCATGTCTGTAAAAGTGATCAGCATTCTGTTGAATAGAATAGTAGGGCTTGAAAGTCTATATTTGTCATGATATGGCTGCTATGAAAATGGAAAATTTATGCACTTATATACAAACATGACAATTTAACTAAACCTATAACTCATTGGAAAAGACCCTGATGTTGGGAAAGACTGGAGGGCAGGAGGAGAAGGGGACAACAGAGGATGAGATGGTTGGATGGCATCACTGACTCAATGGACTTGAGTTTGAGCAAAACCCAGGAGATAGTGAAGGACAGGGAACCCTGGCCTGCTGCAGTCCATGGCATCTTAAAGAGTCAGACATGAATTAGAGACTGAACAATAACATTAAAATAATAACCTTTCCCACAAGTTGTTTCTTTGGGACATGGGTTTCATGAGCACAAATGAAAAAGTAAGTGCCCTATGTTTCAGACTTAGAAAAAAAATAGCAATGCCCAATGGAATGAGGAACATGGGGTCTTTTATATGTTCTTACATGTGAGCTGTGAAAGTGTTTCCTTGAGAAGGGAAGAGCCTTGTTGCATTGTCACAGAGTACTGGAGCGTGCAGAGAAAGGTGAGAGAGAAAGTCAGTAACTGGAGTAACAGTGTGTACCTTGGGTGTTAGCAAAAGTGAAGCTAAGAAGTTATAAAAAAAATATGAAATATATACAATAAAAGTGATTTCAAGTATATCTCCATTTAAAATAATGCCATCAAATCTCCATTGTATGACTTTAGCCTGAATATTACATTTAAGAGTTCAGATGTTACTGTGGCTCTTTCCCACATGTAACACATACACTATCAAAAACAGTAGGAAAAACCTTCATCTGGAATAAATATAGATTCAGTTCAGTTCAGTTCAGTCACTCAGTTGTGTCTGACTCTTTGCAACCCCAGGCTTCCATGTCCATCATCAACTCCCGGAGCTTGCTCAAAGTCATGTCCATCGAGTCGGTGATGCCATTCACCCATCTCATCCTCTGTCGTCCCCTTCTCCTCCTACCCTCAATCTTTCCCAGCATCAGAGTCTTTTCAATGAGTCAGATCTTTGCATCAGGTGGCCAAAGTATTGGGGCTTCAGCTTCAGCATCAGTCCTTCCAATGAATACTCAGTACTGATTTCCTTTAGGATTGCCTGGTTTGATGTCCTTGAAGTCCAAGGGACTCTCAAGAATACATATTAGTGAGATGGTTTCTCAAAAACTTTTCCAAATAAATAAATAACTTTAAAAAAGAAAATGTATCTTAAGTCTGTGTTAGCGTTCCCATTCCCTGCACTCCCCGGATGCGGTTATAGCAGGTGGTCTCTTTTGGACTCCTTTCCTTTCGTCTTACTTCTTCCTTACTACCAGCGGGGGCGTGTCACCCGCCAGTCTTCTGTTGGAACGGGGGTGTTGAAGGTCAGTACTTAGAGCCAGGCTCCTGCTAAGTTCATGTTCTTGCCTTCTCATTACCTTCTCGGGCAGGTGTCACAGGACTGGCCTCTGTTCCAGCACCTCACTCAGTTGGGAAGGTTCCACTCCAGAACTGGAAGTTGTGGAATTACTGCTTCTGCCTCCAATTCAAGCTAACAGTTCTGTTTCACCAGCAACAAAGTGGATACTCTGTTTTAAATTCCATGCCCTCTTTCTAATTGATTCAGAATGGAGAGGGAACTTACAGGCCATGCATTTATGTTGACGTTAACTTCATGATAAAGTGGTAGTAAACACATAGGTAGTCAATAAAATCTCATTGTGACCCAGTTCACCTTGGAAGATAAATAAGGGTTAGCGAAAAGAATCTTCAGGTATTCCCACATATGTCTCGGTCCATGTCCTGTTCCCAGGGGCAGACCTGTGATAGCTCACCTTCCAACTGGTTGCCTTGTTTGGTTTGGAAGAGTTGGTCATATTTTAGGATAACTGTGTCCATCATAATGTGTCATGTCAGGTCATTTCAGGTGGGATCATGATGGTGATTCAGTTCAGTTCAGTCTCTCAGTCGTGTCTGACTCTCTTGCAACCCCATGAACCGCAGCTCACCAGACCTCCCTGTCCATCACCAACTCCCAGAGTTTGAGGGTGATTAACTTTTATTTATTTTTTAAAAATTTCCTGCTTTCTTTAAAAGTTTTTTTTTTTAATGTGGGCTATTTATAAAGTCTTATTTTTAACTTTTTATTTTGTATTGGGTATAGCCAATTAACAATGTTGTGATAGTTTCAGGTGAATAGCAAAGGGCCTCAGCCATATATATACATGTGTCCACTCTCCTCCAAGCTTCTTTCCCATCCAGGCTGCCACATAACATTGAGCAGAGTTCCCTGTGCTGTCCAGTAGGTCCTTGTTGGTTATCCATTTTAAATACAGCAGTGTGTACATGTTCATCCCAAACTCCCTACCTATCCCTTCTCCCAATCCTTCCCTCTACCCTGGCAACCATAAGTCTATGTCTGTGTGTCTTAAAGTCTTAACTGTATTTGTCAACATACTGCTTCTGTTTTATGTATTGGCTTCTTGGCCGTGAGGTATCTGAGGTCTTGGTTCCCTGACCAGGAATCAAACCTGCACCCCCAGCATTGGAAGGCAAAGTCTTAATCACTGGACCACCAGGGAAATCCCAGTGATTAACTCATAAATAATTCTGAGTGTGTTCTACCTTACACACAGTAAACATTTTGGAACTACCTTTGGCTTTTTGTTGATGTTGTTGTGTGGGAATTTTGGACAGACATGCAGGAGATCATTAAGTAACTATTCAGGAATGAACAGGTTTTCTGTAGGAAATTTTCAGAAATTCTTACATCAAATCATACTATGTTCTTTACCTTCCCTGAAATGTTTAATCATTTCTCCTTCCCAATAATAGGATAGGAGATTTGCCAGCGACAACTCTTACTACCTCAATTGTCTCTTATTCTTCTCCAGACTCAGGTCTCAAATTGAATTGTGCAGAGTAGCTTCCATTTAAGTTACTGAAACATAACCAGCCTCACCAAGAGGAACCATGTACTCAGTGGGAATTATCTAGAGAGACACAAGTAAACGTTCTAGAGGCTGCCAGAAAGTCTGTCTTTGGTTCCATTTATGAGAACTTCATAAACTGTCAGCTAAGCTTCTGTAGACTTCAGCATCTTTTCTTTTTTCAGAAATACAGATAGTTATAAATCTGATGGTTCTGAACGAAATGAAACCGTAAAGAGAAGGGAAGAGTTCCATGAAATCAGCCTCCATCAAATGCTCAAAGCACTGTAGGACCTGAACTCTCTTTCCTATAAAAAAGGAGACCTTGCTGGAGCCTGAAAAACATGTGGCAGATGCCACATGCAGTTTGAGGGGAAGAGAGTTCATGGCCAAGTCCACCATGTCTGTCATAATGACCCCAGCGAGAGGGCCAGAAGGGAAAACTTGGGGCTGTTGGGAGGTGTGGAGTGGGTCCAGTAAAAGCCAGGGTGGGGGCTGGGCCAAGTAAGAGCCTCTTTTGATCCACATTATGGTTCTCATCCATGGGTGAGTCCACCCTCTGACCCCAGAAGACATTGGGCAATCTCTAGAGATACGGTTGGGGGCTTCCCCTCTGACTCAGCGGTGAAGAATCGGTCTGCAATGTGGGAGACTTGGGTTCAATCCCTGGGTCAAGAAGATCCCCTAGAGGAGGGAATGGCAACCCACTCCAGTATTCTTACCTGGAGAATCCCATGGACAGAGGAGCCTGGCCTGCTGCAGTCCACAGGGTTAGAAAGAGTCGGACACGACTGGAGCTTCTAAGCCTGCAGGCAGAGACATGGTTGTCACCGCTGGTGGGGGAGTGGTGTCCTCCTGGCCTCTAGTGGGTGCTTCTCAACATTCTATAATGCACGGGGTGGCACTTCACAACCGAGAGATATTCAGCTCACAGTGCCACTGGAGCTGAGGTGGAGACACGCTGCCCCAGGAGAAGGCTGACCCTGCTTGGTAGTCAGTATTGCCGTTAGAAACGTCTTTCCTTTTGTATCAAAAATACTGTATTGGGACTTCCCTGGCAGTCCAGGGGATGAGACTTCTCCTTCCGATGCTGCAGATGCAGGTTCGATTCCTGATCAGGGAACTGAGATACCACATGATGGAGGCTGTGGTCAAAAATTAAAAACTAATTAAATGCTCAGAACTTTGTAAATCAACTATGCTTCAACAAAAAAGATTAAAAAATATTAATATCGCGTGTGGTATACATACAGAGGTAGCCCACAGTGTACTGAAATTAAATTAGATTTGTCAGTGTCAAGCAAATAGCTCTCAAGTTTATGGCCAAATAGTTTTTATTCTCAAACCCACAAGGAGGCTAGGTGTGACCCTGGGAAGTAATATCCCCCCAACCACGAGAAACCATTGTTCTACCTTCTGTCTCTATGAATTTGGGCTTTCCTGGTGGCTTAGCCATAAAGAATCCACCTGCCAATGCAGGAGACACAGGAGACTCAGGTTCAAGCCCTGGGTCGGGAAGATCCCCTGGAGAAGGAAGTGACAACCCATCCCAATATTTTGGCCTGGGAAATCCTACGGACAGGGGAGCCTGGAAGGCTATAGTCCATGGGGGTACGAAGAGTCTGCAAATTTGGCTATTCCAGGTACAATCTATAAGTGGAACCACACTTTTTTCTTTTGTGCCTGACTTATTTCATGTTGTGTGATGCTTATAGCTGAATATTCCTTTGTAGGTATAGACCACATTTTGTTTATACATTTCTTCTATTGATGGACTGTTAGGTTGTTTGTATTTTTTTGCTTATTGTCAATAATGCTGCTATGACATGAGTGTGTCTCTTTGAGTTCCTGCTTTCAGTTCTTTGGAGGTGTATCCTAGGTGTGGGATTTGCTGGATCATATGGAAGTTCTGTTACTTTTGGGGGTGCTGCTGATGTGCTCTGTCGTGGCTGACTCTTTGTGACCCCATGGACTGTAGCCCACCAGGTTCCTCTGTCCATGGAATTTTCCAGGCAAGAATACTGGAGTGGGTTGCCATTTCCTTCTCCAACTTTTTGGGGTATTCCTCAATGTTTTTCCTGGTAGTTATACCAGTTTACATACCCACCAGTGTTATATGAGGATTATAATTTTTCCAAATCCTTCTCAACACTTATTCTTCATTAAAAAAAAAAAAATTATGGGGACTTCCCCAGTGGTCCAGCGGTTAAGACGCTGTGCTCCAAATGCAGGGGGTTTGGGTTCCATCCCTGATCTGTGAACTAGATCCCACAAACCACAACAAAGATTCTGTGTGCCACAACTAAGACTCAGTGCAGCTAAAAAAATTTTTTAAAAGCCACCTTAAGGGGTATGAGATTGTATCTCATCATGGTTTTGATTTGCTCTTCCCTGGCAACCAGTGATGCGGAGGATCTTCTCATTTGCTTATTGGCCGTTAGTGCAAATTCTTTGGAGAAATGTCTTTTCCATGTTTTTTGCTCATTTTTATAGTTGTTGTTATTGAATTGGCTACTTTTAAAGAATAGATGAATTGCATGGTCTTCTTGATTCTGACCATCCAGTTGTTTTACATCAAAGGTGTTAATTTGATTCATTTAGTTTATGTAGGTTTCACCCCTCATTTGAGCTAGTGCTCTATCCTAGTATTCATGTTTCCAATAAGAGACTGCCTCGAGGTTGGCATTCACACCAAAGTCAGATCACGGAGGGATGCACGGAGGCTCTCCTGACAACTGGTCCAGCCTCAGATCTTAGTTGTGGTCAATGTGGTCATGAAGCCACACTGCAGGGAGAGTGGCTGTAAGTGAGGCTGGCACCCCTGTCCACACATTTCACATCTCACTGTGGCTGTGTCTACACTTGGCCTCTAACCTTCGTTTAGAGCGGAGGGTTCCTACTTGCATCCCTCCTCCCCATTGAGCCCAGTTCTCTGTGATGGTGCACAGAACATCTTGGCAAATCTCGACACAAATCATAGGACCCACTCTGCGTTTTATGGTGGGAACTCACTATAGTAAAGTTCACCCTGATCATTGCTCATCAGTGTGAAGGTGTCAAAGTTTCTCAACATAAAAACCCAGTGAGGCCACCCAGGAACCCTGTGAGCATGAAGGCCGCTCTGTAATATTGATGAGAAAGATGAGGATAAGAATGGGAAAGTGACTTGCCAGAGATCACATGTGGTCACGTTTGTCACAGTCAGTCCCCACACTGGGATTCTGTGCTTGCTGTCCCTACTTCTGCATCCTTGGGTTTTCTTGGATGATCCAAGGTGATGCTGAGGTCCTGTGAATGGGCCCAAGCCCAGGATGGCTGGGAGGAGAATCTGAGCTGGGTTAGGTCATGAAACAAGGAAAAAATTTAGGTATTTTAACTCTGTGCAGATTCTGCTTCTGTCTTGAAAATATATTTCCAGTTCTTTGATTATTTTCTTTAGTTACAGCATAAGTTGGCATTTTAATAGACATGTCAATTGCCCTGACCTATGGAAAGTTCATGACCTAGGAGCACAGCTTTGTCACTGATTTGCTGAGCTGTTCCGGGGTCTGTATCTGACTATTGGAGACCTGCACTGGCCTTACAGAGGGTAGATTTTATTGTTGAAAGTGAAGAAGAAAAAAAAAAAAAAAGAAGAAAGTGAAGAATGTCCCTATCTGTCACTAAAGGCAAAAGTGATTATTCTTAAAAAAAAAAAAAAGTTAAAAAAAAAGTGATTGTTCTTTCAAGGTACTCCCAGGCCTAATCCACAATAATTCTAAAAATGATGATCGTTGGTCTCCTAAGTAGTAACCTCTAAGTTTTCTGCCAGTGTGGTACAGTATCCTGGCGACGGGGCAGAACTGTCATCTCCAAGGAGGACAGAGAAAGAAAATCTTAACTCATCAAAGTTCTGGTTGGCTGATGACAGTAACCTGAGATGTTCCTCTTCGTCTATCATGTTTTCTGTGCTTTTCTATTATCTTCCCCCAAATAAAATAAAAAACAACAATTATTTCTTGCCTCAAATAATTACTGAACATTTCTTTCTGAAGTCAGTGCAAAGCCTGAGCAACTTTTCTTGGCCAGAATGGACATGATATAAAATTAGCACTGCAGCCTCTAGCAGGTTCACGCTTCTCTGGAGTAATGTAATTCGTTGAAACTGTCCTTGGCTTCACTATATATTTTGCATCAGTCAACCAGCTGGGTGTTCTAGGCAAGGTTATTATGCTTTGATAGTCTAGAAGGCATTAAGATGCAAGCTTGAATCAGAATCATGGGGCCTTCCATGCAGACTTGTGATATTAAAATGAGGCTCCGTAGAGGAAATAGAATGCCGTATCAAGCATTTGTCACAGTGATGGATGTGCTCGCAGGGATCCAGAAAAATGGTTACTGCTTATCTCCTGCTCCCGATAAGGTGTCAGGGAGGCAGCAACTTGGACTGAGTTCATGATGACTGGAATCGTGTATTGATCCGGACCACACAGAAGAGCACGCAGTTATTGATCTTCCAGAGGATTCAGAGAGAGACCTAATCACATGTGATTTCTCTCGCTCGCTGCGCATTTTGCATGAGCAGAGGTATAGCTTGTCATCAGGCCAACACAGGAAAGATTATTCCATCATGGAAAAAGCTTTTCTATTTGTCTGTAGGGGAGATGAAATAGAATATCCATTGTAAGCCTTTGTTTGGCACTGGGCTGTACGGTTTACATACAGAATCCCCTTAAAAATCTCCCAGTGGGCCTCTGAGATGGATTTCTTATTTTATTTCCTGTATCATAGATGTCAGCAAAGGCTCCTGATTTTCATACCTGATGAGTGGTGGCCCACATTCCCATTGATAAGGCTGTCGAGATGTAGGCATTTTCCACTGTACAGTTTCTGTAAATTCCTGGTAGTTCATTTGTTCAGGCTTCCCTGTGGCCAAAGGCTGTATTTTTAACTTGAACCATCAGGTAGAGCTGACTGTTGTTGTTCAGTTGCTAAGTGTGTCTGACTCTTTGTGAGCCAAAGGACTACAGCATGCCGGTCTCCTCCAACCTCCACTGTTTCCTGGAGTTTGCTCAAATTCGTGGTCATTGAGTCAGTGATGCTATCTAACCATCTCATCCTCTGCCACCCACTTCTCCTTTTGCATTAAATCTTTCCTGGCATCAGGGTTTTTCCCAATGAGACAACTCTTTGCATCATATGCCTGAAGTATTGGAGCTTCAGCTTCAGCATCAGTCCTTCCAATAAATATTCAGGGTTGATTTCCTTTAGGATTGACTGCTTTGATCTCCTTGCTGTCCAAGGAAATCTCGAGTCTTCTCCAGTACCACAGTTCTAAAACATCAGTTCTTCGGTGCTCAGCCTTCTTTATGGTCCAACTCTCACATCCATACATAACTACTGTATTTTTCTGTTGCTACTGTAACAAACACCATATGTTGAGTGGCTTAAAACTACACAGATCTATCCCCTTTTGGTTCTTTAGGTTAGAAGTCCTATGTAGGTCTCTCTTGGCTAAATTCAAGGTGAACGCAGAGGACTGTGTTCCTTTCTGCAGGCTCTAGGGGAGAATGTTTCTTGCCTCTTCTGGCTTCCAGAGGCTGCCTGCATTCTTTGGCTTGTGGCCTGTTCCTCCATCTTCAAAGCCAGCCGCAGAAGGTCGGGTCCTGCTCACATCACATCCTTTCAACTTCTTCTGCTTCCTTTCCTCAGTTTTTGGGGCTCTTATGGGTTCATTGGGATAATCTGGGATTTTCTCCCTATTTGAATGTTAGCTGATTAGCAAGCTCAGTTCTCTTTGCATCCTTACCTCCATTTTGCATGTAACATAAAATATTCTTGGGGGTTCAGGGAGGAGAAGGGTAGAGACATCTCTTAGGAGCATCATTTTCTCTGCCATTGTGATTCAGTCTGAAAGTAAAAATCTGACTCCATTCTTATCTCTGTTAAGAAGCCAGTCATCTCACTTATGTGTGTGTGTTTTCAATCACTTCAGTCGTGTCCAACTCTTTGCGACCCTATGGACTGTAGCCTACCAGGCTTCTCTGTCATTGGGATTCTCCAGGCAAGAATAGTGGAGTGGGTTGCCATTCCCTCCTCCAGGGGATCTTGCCGACCAGGGATAGAAAGTACATCTTCCTGCCGTCTCCTGCATTGCAGGCGGATTTTTTACTACTGAGCTATCGGGGAAGCCCTATCTCAATTAAAGCAGTTTATTCACATTATCAAGGGCTAAAGAAGTTGGTGATGATGTCACCTCTCTTCCCCCTTTCTCTTTTTTCCTTTTCTCTCCAGAGTTATTGGTAAATTTCCCTCCTTTTTCCCACAAGAATATTCTTCCCATCTCAGGCCTCTTAAGATCTCTTTCAGTCACAGATGGGCTACAAAAAAAATGGCAACTTGAGAACATTCATCCTGAAAGAAACCTTTGTAAATATGCCTTTCTTCTTCTCCTATTAGCCCACTGTACAGATTAACAGCAGCAACTGGGGCTCTGAGGTTAGTGATTCTCATCTGGGGATGAGAGATGCTTTCCTTGTCCTGACTAGGGGAGGAAGAGGGGAGCTATTGGTGTCTAGTTTGTAGAGTCATGGAATGCTGTTGGCGTCCTCCAAGGCACAGGACAGCAGCAACTTCCCCGCCCCGCCCCCCCCCCCCCCTCCAAGCAAAGAGTCTTCTGACCCGTAAGGTTAGAATCCTGAGGTTGAGAAACTCTGCTGAAGACTGCAAGGCTCTCTGGTAGATCTAGGAAGTGCCCTGAGTGCCAGTCCCACGTCTGCCAGGCAGCCACAGTGGGGCTGAGTGCAGTAAGCTGAGCTGTCACTCCAGGGAAGAAAATGACACTTTCAGATAAACCTCCAGCTTTTCTTCATTGTCAGATTATTGTATTTGTTTTTCATGCTCAAGGATTTGTAAAGAAATGCAGTGTTTGCCTCTGTTCAGTGTGGCTTCCACATTTGCTGGTAGCACAATGATGATTTCTGCTTTATAACTATAATCGATGTTTCTAAGAAGTTCAGCATCATTTCTCTGACTTTAAAATTAAATGACTCTTTGCTTCTGTGAATGAAACCTTTTTTCCTTGAACTGAGTGTCATTCAGGGCTGTTGGTGGTAGCATCTTTGGGTTAACTCTTGGAGCCATACCCTTCATTTGGGAGGAATGTCCTCCTGTGATTAATAAAGACAAAACAAGGCAAGGAATAATGAAGAGGTGGAAATCTTGACCTGAGCGGTGCAATAAAAAATAGCCAGTATTTATGATCTGGTTATGATGAACCAATAAAGACCCAAACTATTGAAAGAAATCAGAGTCCTGTTCTGTGTGGACCACAGATTAGACCTAAGAGTGATTAGTGGATGTTAGCCCAGGGTGTACCTCTTCTGGTCTCAAATAATCGTCATTCCTCTTTTAGAGAGAATGTTGCAGAGAATTCGAGAATTTGGAATCATAAATCCATTTCTTTGTCTCAGACAACTGTAAATCAGACTATCCCTAATTACTTATATTCTGTATATTGCCTTCAAAAATGTGATTAGAATAGTCTTAAATTTATTTTGGACAGAAGTGGTGCTTTGAGGGAAGAAGCAATTTTATGCTTACATACTTGTAGCACTTTGATATTTACCGAGCAATTGTTAAGTTGAGCTTCCAGTGCTCAGACTTTATTATTTTCATAAAGATCAGCACTAAGAAGAAAGAGCTCCCCTCCCCAACAGCTTTGCCCGTGTAACACATACATAAGCACCTATTGTCCTAATAATTGAATTTACTGCTGGAAGTTATTAATAATGTTGTATCCATGGCAGGGTCCTTCCATGTAATGCTTTTATCAATGAGAAATAATTGGTTTGGAAGCTGGGGAAGCTATTATGCGTGGGATCCGGTTGTGATATCGCTGGCTTCATAACTTGATTTATTCCCATTGAGTAAAATCCTTTGAGATCTATAGTTCTCAGATTGTGAAAGAGAATATTTTTCAGAATGTGCCATTTATGTTAAGAAATAGCAAGTGTCTGACAATCCACAGCTTTATTATTGAGTATTTATTTGCGCAACAGTGTGCTGGGTACCAGGAAAGGTGTGTATAGACATCAATATATAATTTGTTCTCTTTGAGAGAAAGCTTTCAGTTTCATTTAGAGAGACATCGTTTAAACACATGAGCATTTAAAAAGTCAGTTTAAGGGTTAAATAAAAAATGAGAAAATAGATACCGTCAGATTGTGTTGCTAAAGTGGGAAGTCCTAGACTACACAAAGCCTCCAGATCAGGTCTGAGCAGCGTCACTGAGCCTTGAAGTCTATCTAGCCTTCACATTTTATCTTAGCCCCAATTCTTCTTTTGAATGGGATACAGAAGATGTTTTATTTTTATCTTGTGTCTTCAAATGATATTCCCTCTACTTCATTCATATTCAGTTTTGATGCTCAATTCAATATCAGCCTTGTTTGTGTCACCTTATACATATCCACAAAGGGACTGGCCATAAATGCAAAGACATTTGAGAGATGTCAGGAGGCTATAAGTGGGAGAGTTGGCCATACGTCAGAGGAAATAGATTGAAGTGTAATCAAGAAACAAGGTTCAAATAATTATGATAAAAATGAAGACTCCTTTTGAGTGGAAGAGTGGAAATGAGAACAGGAAGTAGCAGTAGTATGAATTTTTTTTTTTCAATAACTCTTCAAAATGTCTACTTTTTAGGATTATAAGGTAACTCACTAAAACTTTTATTTTAGCACTAAATGCTAAGGAAAGCATCAAGTTTCTGTTTCCTGAAATTTTCACTATTCTATACAAATGCACATTTGGGATAAACTTTTTGAATTGGAGGAATGTGAGTTTATTGCAAAACCATAGTGCCTTCAAAGCAGGAAAAGGGGATGTTAATGAATTCTTGAACAGAGTCAATGATTTGAAAGGGAATGTCCTCAAGATTTGGCCAATAGTCTTTATAATGCTGTAGCAAACATGAATAATTGTTGCAAATACCTTCATATTTACTAGTTTATATTGGCTAAAACAGAAGTCTTTGAGAAATTTTTTGTAACATTTTTTCTATGCTTATATTATACAAACATGGATATTTGGTTAAATTAGCAGTTGGAAGAAGTCTCAATTTTTCTTTGTCATTTCATTTCATTTCACCCAATTAGAGGAGGAGGTGATAAATGCTATGAAAAAATAACATAGAGCAAGGGTAGAGGGATTGGGTGTTAAAAGATGTGTGTGTTAGTTGCTAGGTCATGTCTGACTCTTTGCGACCCCATGGACTGTAGCCCACCAGGCTCCTCTGACCATGGAATTCTCCAGGCAAGAACGCTTGAGTGGGTAGCTGTTCCCTTCTCCAGGGGTTCATCCCGACCCAGGGATTGAACCCTCATCTCCCGCATGGCAGGCAGATTTTTTATTGTCTGAGCCACCAGGTAAAGATAGGGAGCATTGTTTGAAATTTTAAAAGGGTAGTCAGGGTAGGCTAGATTGAGAAGTGTCATTTGAGCTATAGTTTCAAGAAGGTGGAGCTATTAGCCTTCTGAATAGCTAGCCACAGAGCAAGGAAGCAGTGGATGAGGTTCCCCAGTGGTGAGAAAGCCCAGGGTCCTCAGGAATAACCAGGAGGCCAGTTGTGGCTGGAGGATAACTAACAGGAAATGTAGTCATGATGTCAGAGCAGCGATGAGAGGGCAAATCCAGTGACTGCCGTGAGGACACTGTCGCTGTCATTTCTGAAGAGTTTTGAGAAGGACATGATCGAACCCACATTTTAAAAGAATGCTTTCATTACCCTGGAAGAATTGAGTGAGTGCGATCGAGAAGCTCAGCTGGAAGCCTCTTGCAGGGAACCGGACAAGAGCGATTGTCTTGGACAGTGGTGTGGAGATGGTGAGAGACATGATCATATCATGGATATGTTCTGAAGGTCAGAGAACTTGCTGACCAGTTGGACAGTGGTGTAGGAAACAGAGGGATGAAAGCTTGCTCCAGGCTTCTGATGGCAGCTGGAGTAAGCGAGTTGGCTCTTTGGTGAGAGGGGAGAGAGTGAAGGCTGAGACAGAAGTTCTATAGGTCACTTCTGTTTGTTACTCTGTTACAGTTGTGTTATGTAGCAGCATTTTTTATCTTGTGTTGGAGTGAAGGTGTCCAGTAGGCTGTGGATTATGCAACTATGGCATTGAGCTCTCTGCTTAATAGGATTCTGAAATGTAAAAGCGAGTGGTTGGTATGTCATTATATGTATGTAATTATATAGACCTAATGTGTTTGTCATTATGTAGACATAAAAGTGGGCTATGTATGCACTGAGAAAAAGTCTGTGTGTAGTTTGTTTTCTGTCCAAGTCATTTTCGGTGGTTTACAGCTTAGCAGAACCAAGAACATTCCAGTGTTTTTCAGAAATTTAAAACTGTCATTTAAAAAAAAAAAAATTTTTTTTTTTTTTAATTTTCTTGGCTGTACTGCTCAGCATGCAGGATCTTAGTTCCCCAACCAGGGATTGAACCCACGGCCCCTGCATTGGAGGCATGGTGTCTTAACCGCTGGACCACCAGGGAGGTCCTTAGAACTCTATCATTTCATAACATAATTTAGATTGTGATTTGCAATAGAGAGATTTCAGAAGACATTATTTTTTAACGTTTAAGAACAAAAAGAAACTTACCTTTTATTGAGAGAAAAATTCTATTCCCATAGTAAAAACATAGAGGAAAATTTAGTTAGATCTTGTGCTCCACTTCTGTGCTTACAGTACTTACAGAGATGGAATGTTTTATGTGAGATCTTGGATTAATGAGATTTGGCAATTTTCTCCAAGAACTATTGTATCTAAATGCCACATCATAGTAGCTGAGATCACCACTTGAACTAAAGCAAATGAACAGTTCTAATTGGTATCTGAATTACCAGGTTTAGCTTCTTTGTAAAAATGTGTTGTAAGGTGAATTATAGCACTTGTTAAAAAATAAACAACCAACTTGACCTCTGGCTTCCATAAGATGTAATTGTTACAAGCAGTAAAGTTATGTGCGTGTGTTTTCCTTTTTCCTATTGTGTAATTGGAACACTTCTTATGTACATTATAGGATTTTATATATAATTACCAGAAATTCAGTTAAGATTCTGAAACAGTGAAATTTACAGATGCGCTTAAAAGTACCAACTCTAATAGAGAATTAGAAAATTGCTCACTCAGCTGTCTGTTAAATGTTGTTGATCATGTATCTTTTGAAATGCTATAGAATGTTATATTATTAAAACATCCATATTATTAAAATATGGATATTAAAAGTATCCATAACTGTGCTCTAGCATGTACTGAGAAGGGATGTGCCCAGCAAATGTGATTACAGGATTGACCAGTGGTTGAAACTTAGTAAATCTGCAAAAAATAGTTGCAGAGAAGGAAGTGTGAGAATTCTTTTGGTTAGAATATGTAATGCTTCTCAACAAAAGAGTTGAAGGGGAGATTAAAGCATTTGTATAGCAATTAAGTCTCAGTTACAAAACATCTGTATTTTTTTTTAAATGGTGTATCGTTACAAATACACACCATCTATGCATTCATATTCTCTTAAGGATCCAGGAGATGGTGAAGGCCAGGGAGGCCTGGCATGCTGCAGTCCATGGGGTCGCTAAGAGTTGGACATGACTGAGCGACTGGACAACAACTTAACATTCATATTCTCTTAAGAATTCAAAAGCATCTCAGTGCTATATATTAATACCTAGTGAAATCACTTGCTAGTTAATTCCAGGGTGAGCAAGTTGTAAGAAGTAGCAATTTTGTCATTCTTAGTACCCCTGCAATTTTTTCTTGGGAAATTGAAGTGGCAGGACTGAGATACTGATATAATCACTGTTCCTCTAGCATTTCCTGGCAGATTAGAAACCCAGGACATCTGAAGCAGAGTCCAGTTTCTGAATGAAGTTGTGCTTCAAATTGACTATCCAGTAAAATTGCTTAATATTGGCATTTTTTTTTATCATAGCTTAATCCAGTTGAACCAGAAATATTTTAGAGACTTCACCTGATTGATTTTGATTCATAAGATGAGCCAATGTATGATTGACATCTGCCTAAAAAACAGAGCAACAATTCAGACTGCATTTCTTTTGTTTTCTTACCGTGACAGTTCTTTGTGTATAGGGCAAATAAAAGACTGGGGAAGAATCTGTCCATCTCAGGCTGGTAGTATTTGCACTGTGCTTATACTGTGGCAAGTGCAGGTTTGAGGGCAGAGTGTTTAATCCAGAATAGATATACTGCCTGCCCTCATGGTGCTTGGTCTTATTGCGAGGCTGAGATAAAGGCTAAGTGTGAAAACAGCAGGATGCTGGGAGACAGAATATTGGGCAAAGGCTCCTGTTGTCTGGGGTGTGCATGAGAAACATACATGCATGTAAGTGGGTCTCCAGAGTAAGCAGTAGTTCTCAGGGATAATAGTAGAAGATGGAACGTTCTAAGGAGAGCATGTGCAAAGACTCTGAGACAGAAAAAGTGTGGACCTTCCTTGAATTGAAAGAAGGCCTGTGAGAAGCAGGGTAGGGACCAGTGGAGACCCTTCAGTTGATCTCAGGAGGCCTTGGCCTGCAGCAGCTTGAGGCATGGCTTTGGCTAGCAACCAGAGTTGGGTTGCCAGAAGTTGGGTCACGGCGGTGAGAGCACCAAATCTAAACCACTAGGCCAGTGGTCAGTGACAAGGCCCTGGCCCTTTGGCTCTGCAGAAAAGAATTCTCACAAAGACAGAAAGTAATGAAACCAGAATTTATCAGGAGGAGAAAGAGTATGTGTGGATAGACACATAGGCACACTCAGAGAGAGAGTTAGGCCCTTGTGACAGTCGGAATTGCATTCATGGGGCATTTCTCCCGGTTTTCCTTTGGCCGGTCATGTTGATTTGCCTGGATCCGAGTCCATATTTGGTACATCTCAAGATCCTGCTGATGTGCACACATCTCTTAGGCAAGATGGAGCCTACCAAAGAGGCCTATGGGTAGAGCATCCCTTAACATCACTCCCCTTTAACCTCCAGGGAGCCTTTCTGTGCATGTGTGGTCAGGGAGGTCTCCTGACTTGGAAAATGAAAAAGATGTGGTCTGAGCAGGGCTCAGTCTCCTCTCTTAATTGTCTTGCTATTCTCATCTTGGAGTTTTGGTCCACAGAGAATGAATCTCCTATGCAGAGGTTCAAGAGGGCCAGAGGTTCAAGAGGGCCAGAGGTTCAAGAGGGCCAGATCATGCAGGAATTTGATTTCTTCTCAGAACTGGTACTTTATACTTCCTGTAATAATTTCACGAATGACCATTGGGTCTGATGATCAGCTAACATATGTTTTGATGCTTATTGTCATTGTTGTTTAGTACATCTTATTTCATTTTGTTTTTCCAGATCTGTTGCTACATGAAGGTATACATGTGGAAGTTAACTTGTGCAGAAAGTATAAACTATAGCTGCAAGCACTGGGGGTTAAGTATAGTACCTGTGGCACAGAAATGAACTGCTTCAACTATTTCTGCTGCTGCTGCTACTAAGTCATTTCAGTCGTGTCCAACTCTGTGCGACCCCATAGACGGCAGCCCACCAGGCTCCACTGTCCCCGGGATTTTTCAGGCCAGAGTACTGGAGTGGGTTGCCATTGCCTTCTCCAGCTGTTTCTAGGAAGTGTTAAAGGGAAGTGAAGCTTCCATACAGGAATGGAATTTGGACTGTGTTAGCCGACAGTACTGAAGAAGCTGCTAAGGCCAGGGTTCAGACTGTGGGTCTGAGGTCAGGCTGGATTCCAACACCGATTAGCTTTGTAACCATGGAGACACCCTGAAGTCTTAACTGTGAAACAGAGACCATCATGGAGCCTACTCATTTAGTTTTTCAAACAAACGAGACAGTATGGATAAAGCATTTAACCCGGGGGGAGGGTGTCTATCTAAGCTTGCTGATACGGTAGCTATTATTGTTGCTGCTTTACTATTTTTTTTTATTGTTATTTGATTAAGTTGGTAATGAGAAGGGAGGACAAGCACAGGGTAATTGATGCTTTAGAGCTAAGAATAGGCATCCATGATAAATAAATCAAGAACAGGATATAGGAGGCAGAGCAGTACTAGTAGGTAACATTAGAAAAGGAGGACAGATATTGATATTTTATTTACTTTTATATTGTATACAATTACACTTGTAATTCTGGGTTTATTCACTCAACAAACACTGCAGGTTTTCTATATTACACAGCCATCTACCCCCTCAGTCTAATCCTGGATATTTAACTACCTGTAAGATTGTGGCTTCCCAGTTGGCTCGGTGGTAGAGAACCCACTTGCCAATGCAGGAGACGTGGGTTTGATCCCTGGGTTGGGAAGATCCCCTGGAGAAGGAAATGACAACCCACCCTAGTACTGTTGCCTGGGAAATCCCATGGACAGAGGAGCCTGGCGGGCTACAGTCCATAGGATCACAAGGAGTTCGACACGACAGAGCGCACACTCACACACACGCACAGTGCATAATTGCGGGATTACTTTGTGCACATTTCCGTTGCCATCTTTATAAGGAGGTATTCTGTAAAACCACCCATGCCACCTGTTTCTGTTGTTATTAGATAGTATCCAGGATTGTTCTAGAAAATGTCTAAGAAGGCTTTCAGGAAGACATGGGTAACAAGGAAGATCTAATTAAAACTGGAGGGAAGCCAGAGTGGATAACAAGCAGGAGCAAACCTCGTGTAAAGCTACTTTAAAAAAGGGTGCAGAACTGGGCTTGAGCCACGTTGGCTATAATTTTGTTCCCTCTCTCTTTTTTGGAGGATAGATATTTTTATTTTAATTTTCTTGGCTATGCCGTGCAGCATATGGGATCTTGTTCCCTGAGTGGGGATTGAACCGTGCCCCCTGCAATGGAAGCATGCAGTCCTCACATCTGGACCACCGGGAAATTCTGTATAATTTCATTCTGTCACGTTTCAAGGCAGGAAGTCCAACACCCAGAGCAGTGCCGTAAGCAGTCCCAGCCTTGCTGTGGGCCCCAAGTCCGTGTTCCTAGGGAACCCACAGTGTACATGTTTCCTATCAGAAACTCCTGTCTCCTCCAGCCTTGTCCTGACTGTGAACAGGCCTCGTCAGCCTTTTGTGGGTCCTGGTTGGAAGGCTTCTGTTGAAGTTGTAATGGATTAATTGTGTCTTCCTCCTTTGACTGTGTGCTTATGTACTATGTCAACACACATAAGAAAACAGGCTGGTATAATTTCCCTTAGATGGCGATGATACTTTTTACTTTAACAGAATAGGCACTCAGTGATTAAATATGCACATTTGTAGCTTAGCTCAACTTGATTAAGTATGACAGTCAGTGCGTTAACCCGTATTTAGTGTATATCAGCTCTTATGCTTGTTGACCCCACAGATAACCTCATGAGGCAGGAGCTTTTTATTTTTTTCCTTTACATTATTCTGGGTTCAGATGATGAGGTCTGCATTACTCATGACAATGTGAGTATGAACTCATGGCCCAAGTGTGATCAGATCATGTTATTCTTCTGCTTACCACCCTACCCAGTAATTCCAGGCACTAGAGAGACCACCTTTTCTGTGACCTGCAAGGACATGCCCCTCTGACTTCTGTGCCCACCTACCCCTGGCATCTCCATTTCCCTCACAGACCAGGCGTGTTCCTGCCTCAGTGCCTTTGTATCCGCCACATGTTCCTTCACAGAGGTCTTGGGTGGAACTTTACACTTGATATGGCTGGTTTGTCCTTATCTTCTTGGTCTCTTTTCAAAATTTCCTCCACAGGGAGGCCCATTTCTCCTTTCCTTCCTTCCTTTTTTTTTTTCCTCTCTCTCTTTTTTTGTCTCCTCCTTTTCCTTTTCTTCATACCAAGCAGCTGGCAGGATCTTAGTTCCTTCGTCAGGGACAAATCTGTGCCCTCACAGTGGAAGCAGAGTCTTAAACCACTGGACCACTAGGGAGTACCAGGCCCATTTCTGAAGCTCCAACACTTAGGCCACCTGATGCGAGGAACTGCCTCATTAGAAAAGACCCTGATTCTGGGAAATATTGGAGGCAGGAGGAGGAGGGAATGACAGGCGATGAGATGGTTGGATGGCTTTACCGACTTGATGGACATGAGTTTGAGCAAGCTCCAGGAGTTGGTGCTGGACAGGGAAGCCTGGCGTGCTGCAGTCCATGGGGTCACAAAGAGTCCGACATGACTGAGCCACTGAACTGACTTTCTTGTACCAGATTTAAATTAATCACATGCAAGTAGAGAACATTGACATATGTTTTCAGCGTTTAGAACAAACATTAGAATTTGGGAATCTAGTCCTGACGTTTGTAGTATAGGAATGATTTTTCAGTACAGATATCTAAAGAAAGATGTGATATATTTAAAATGCATATTCTCAAATCAGCTAATTGGACATTGGTGTGTTATCACTGACTCTTTTCAACTATATAAGTGGACTTGTGGAAATGTGATGCATTTGAGAATAAAACAGTCTTAGTATTAAAGGGGCTTCCATAATCAAGTTTTCATTTTAGATTGACACTCTAAAGTGCTGCGATTTTGGTTTTGTTTCTTGTGCAAGTAACCTGTCATATAAAGTTCAAATTTTTTCCAGTCTGAATATACATTTTAAGCATATTATACATAGTTCAGTTTCAGCCACATAATCAGAAAGTGCATCATATCCAATGCCACAGGCATGTTGAAGGAAAATATATTTGGGGGGCTTCATTTTACTTTGAGGGGCTTCCCTGGTGGCTCAGACAGTGAAGAATCTGCCTGCAATGCGGGAGATGTGGGTTTGATCCCTGGGTCGTGAATATCCCTTGGAGAAGGAAATGACAACCCACTCCAGTATTCTTACCTGGAGGATTCCATGGACAGAGGAACCTGGAGGGCTACAGTCCATAGGGTCGCAAAAAGTCAGACACTATTGAGTGACTAACACTTTCAAAACAAAACTTTCAGATTTTGCTTTGAAACCTTAGGACCATATTTGACACATGTAGCAACTTGTCACTGATGCCCTTGTAGACTCTGTCCTAATTATGCTGTGTGTTTTCTTGCATTTCATCCTCATCACTTCTCTTTCTCTGCACAACAGTCTATTCTTCAAATTTCTATCTAGTCTCTTTTTTTTTTCTCTGTACCTCTAGTCTCCACTAAACTATCATCCTGAACTGAGTTTGGGGGACATGGAGAAGCATAGTCTTTCTCTAAAACCTTCAACAACTTTGTACTGAAAAATAAAAAGAGCAGACTGCTGAGGATGTCAATCAAGTCCCAGTTGCATGTCCAGCCTCCTAAGACTATCCTTGTTCCCTCTTTGCCTCCCTCCAGACCTGACCAACTGCGGTTGTGAGTGTTCCCTGCATGTTTAGTCTTCCAGAACCTTGCTCGGTTGCTTCTTAGTTGTGACAGCAGGAGCTACATCTGGCTTTGTATTTTCTGGGTCTGAATACCTCATAATGTTATAAATCCCCAGGGGACAAGATCCATGCTTTATTCTTTTTCTCTCTCCTGGTGTATAGGGTAGTGGCTGGATGGATATTTGTGAGTTGAAGATTTTGTGTCCTGCCACACTGATGGCTTAGTCAGTAAAGAATCCACCTGCAATGCAAGAGACCCGGGTTTGATTCCTGGGTCGGGAAGTTCCCCTGGAGAAAAGAGAGAAAAGTGAAAGAACGTGAAGTCTCTCAGTCGTGTCTGACTCTTTGCGACCACATGGACTGTAGCCTACCAGGCTCCTCCATCCATGGGATTTTCCAGGCAAGAGTACTGGAATGGGTTGCCATTTCCTTCCCTAGGGGATCTTCCCAACCCAGGGATCGAACCCGGGTCTCCCTCATTGCAGGCAGATGCTTTACCGTCTGAGCCAACAGGGGAGCTTTCTCCCCTGGAGATGGAACTGACAACCCACTCCAGTATTCTTGCCTGAAAAATCCGATGGACAGAGGACCCTGGTAGGCCACAGTCCCTGGGGTCGCAAAGAGTCGGACACGACTGAGCAACTTCACTTTCTTTCTTTTCTTTCTTTGTCCTCAAGTGACCAAGTCAGAGAATGTCCACTCTGGATAATCTTCACACTGGAGGTACACATAGCCTAAGTCATGTCTGTTTCATGTCTATTTTAGTATTCCCTTTGGCTTTAGATTTTCTTTGTTTCTCCTTCTAATGAGAAGGTGCTTCCCTACTTCTCCTCTGGCCTTTACTTAATGGGCTGGAAAAACACTTCAGCCCTCTATGTGAATATATTAAACTTTGTTTTGTTTCGCCACACTTGGTTGCCCGCGAGAATTCCTCGGTTGAATACAGGTCTTCTAAGTGCTCCGTAGGTGGTTGCTCATGTAGTCCTCAGGATAAGCCTAGGGGTTGTCTCCATTTTTTAGGTGAGGGGAAGGTCAGGCAGTTGGTCCGAGGCTATTTACACAGCAAAGGTAGGTGAGCCCGGGGTTGAACTGGAAATCTGGCTCCAGAGGCCAGGGACCTCACCACTCTCTTCCAGTCTCTCTCTAGGTTAAATAAGCTGCCATCGTCCTTGTCTCAACCTGTGACTTGATGCCTTCTCCACAAATCCTTTTGGCATCTCCGGTTAATCCCTGGTTTAAGGCTGCCTTCTGGGCATCACAGGATTCTCACGCTTGAATGGGAAAACCCAAGGAACCATCGCTCTTTAAGGAACTGTGTCTTAATCAGGTTTATTTTGGTCTGTTGGTGCAGCTGTGTGGTATAATCACGGTGTATTTTTATCACTTGCTTTATAAAAAAAATGACAGCTCACGGCAAATTGTCCAAGGCAGAGGGAATAGTGGACCCTCTTGTCATCTGATCTTGCACTTGCTGTTTTGTTGTTTTTAAAAATGATTTTATTTATTTAGTTAGTTACGTATTTCAGTTGTTTTACTTTTGGCTGTCCTGAGTGTTTGTGGCTGCACAGGCTTTTCTCTAGTTGCAGCCAGTGAGGGCTGCTCTTCATTGCGGTGCATGGGTTTCTCATTGCGGAGGCTTCTCTTGTTGCGGAGCACAGGCTCTCGGGCGCTCAGGCTTCAGTGGTTGAGGCATGTGGGCTCAGTGGTTGGGGCTCCAGGGATCTGCAGCACAGGCTCAGTAGTCGTGGCACACGGCTTAGTTGCTCTGTGCCATGAGGGATCTTCCCAGACCAGGGATCGAACCTGGGTCTCCTGCATTGGCAGGTGGATTCTTTACCACTGAGCCGCCCGGGAAACCCTGACCTTGCACTTCTGAATTTATCATTTTACATGCATCATCCTATTTGGTCTTAAACATAAAAACAACAACATAAAAACATAAAAACAACAACAAACTATGAGACATTACCCTGATTTTAGAGAGGAAGAACTGAGTCTTGGGGACGTTGAAGAAATACTTCAAGGTCAAATGGTGAGACCATATGGGATGCAGGTTCAGCCCCAGGTTTTAGATTCCCAGTTCAGTGTTGATTTAACTCTGCATTAGGAATTTGCCTTAAGTGGAAATGTATGCCTTTTGTACTTTTTAGGGCAGATTTGGCAAATATCGAGTATAGTTTTTAAGTTAGAGCTTTGAGCGTTTGTTTACCAGCAGGTGTTCACTGAGCCACCTTTTCTTTGAGCCAAGCACTCTTCTGGGTGCTCAGGCTATATTAGTGAACAAAAGACGGAGATAAGTGTCCGTGGGGAGTTTGCTCTGTAATGGGGGAGACTGACAGTAACCAGTAAATATAAGTGAATGAATTGTGGTGTGTGTTAGAAGCTAGCAAGTGCTCTGGAAAATAAAACAGAAGAAGAGCAAAGCAAGAGGATGCTGCTGAAATTTTTCACCGAGTAGTTAGGAAGAGGTGACCCTGAGCAGGGAGCCAGGGTGAAGGAGTGAGCCAGGAAACTCTCTGGAGGAGACGGTCCAGGTGCTGAGAGCAGCTAGGACAGAGGCCACATGGGTGTGGGGTTTAGGAATAGCAAGGAGGATGTGGTTGGGGGGAAAGGAGTAGGGCATGCTCCATCAGAGAGCTGATACTCAGCCTGATTTTTCTAGGGCCTTATGCCCCATGAAAGGTGTTGCTCTCAGGACTGGTGTGGTCTGATGTGGACTTAGATTGATCTGGTGACTCTGTTAAGAATCAGCTGTAGGGAAGCAATGGTGGAAGCAGAGGACCAGTTAGGATGCTGCGTCATGAGCCCTGTGAGCGAATATGGGATCTCAGACTAGGGAGGAAGGATAATGAAAGTGGTGAGAGGTGGCCAGTCTCTGGATGTATCTGGAAGGGAGAGAACTGAATGACCTGGGGAACTGGGAGTAGGGTGGGGGAGATAAAGCTGGGTTAAGAATAATCCCTTAGATTTTTGGCATGAGGAAGAGTGAAGGGTGGAGTTGACACCAAATAAGACATGAAAGAATGAGGGCAGAGAAGGTTTGAGAGGTGGATGAGTTTAAGAGATCAGTTCTGTGTTCAGAAGGCCTGTTGGGCATCCAGATGTCAGTTTTGAGTAGAGAGGGAGATGTAAGAGGGTGGGTCCAGCTAGAGGGCGTGATCATCAGCGTGTGCATGACGTGTACAGCCCCCGGACTGATGAGACCCCCCCGAGAAGCAAGTGTAAATAGAGAAGAGGAGGTAAGGGCCAGTCAGCCTTGGCACAGGTCTTACCAGATGGTGAGGGGGCAGAGGAAACAGCAAAAGAATGAAGAGGAATGGCCAGTGACATAGGAGAAAAATCAGTGGAGTGTGATATCCGTGAAGCCAAGCAAGATTAGTCAAGACCTTGGCTTTGATGAAACCTGAAAACGCTGTTTGTGGATGAAAGAAGGGAGATCTGAAAATCCACCATGAGTTTACCAAAGGGATGGTCACTGGGACCCTGGTCAGAGTGGATTTTCTGGAGTGAAGAGAGAAGAGCTGAAGGGAGTATTTCTCACAGAGAAGGAAGTGGGGAGAGCTGTGGGCACAGTGGTTGGTATATGCAAGTCTGTTTACTCAGCTTCCAATTTGGAGATGTCTTGATTAGGTTCCTCAGGTTGGAAAGTTATTTGATTATTTGAGGGAGGTTCAAAAAGAGAGGGAAAAAAAAAAAACATTGAAAGATAGAGAAATATAAGAAACAGAGGAGAAAGCAGAGAGATTCAACAGATAGAGTGACTCTGATCACGGGGACTTTTAGCTGAGACAGTGCACGGGGCAGACGCGTTATCAAATCAGTTTCCTATTGTTCATTTCCAGCTGCCTGTTCCTTTCTGATGACTAATAATTGGGTCTTCTGGGAACACGTGCCTCAGATACATGCTTCTGATAACATTTCTTACCTGCTTAAACTTCAGATTCATCCCATAAGCTGTTTCTGATAGGTCAGTGTAATTCCAAGATCTAGGGAAGACTGTGTTCAAGCTCCGTTTACACAAAAGCTTTGTGGTTTTACAAGCTGATGGTTGCTGAGGGAAGGATGAGGGGAAGGGATAGTGAGGGAGTTTCGGATGGACATGGACACACTGCTCTATTTAAAATGGATAACCAACAAGGACCTGCCGTATAGCACAAGGAACCCTGTTCCATGTTATGTGGCAGCCTGGATGGGAGGGGAGTTCGGCAGAGAATGGATGCATGTATATATACGGCTGAAACCCTTTGCCGTTCACCTGAAACTATCACCACATTGCTTGTTAATCAGCTATACGCCAGTACAAGATAAAAAGTAGAAAAAAAAGTGTTGAGGTTTTACAATTTAAGTGTACAGTATCTTTTCACTAGATGTATATTTTTGAACTTGATACTATTTAGATGACCTCCATGGTGGTAGTTTCTCTGACCCATGATATTGTCATAGTCTGTTCTGGAAAGAAAGCCATCAAGTGGTTTCCTTTGTATGAGGCTGTGTACTTGGAATTGCCACATGTTTACTCAGATAAGTTTTGTCACAATATCTTCCTCAGTTTTATAGTGGTTCTTGTTATTTGTCTGTGTTTCAGGTAGACCGTCGCTAGTGTCTAGAGAGGAAAAATCGTGGTTTAAAATTGGACAGATCAGGTTTTATCTATCACTCTTAAAGAGGGATTCTTTTATGACTTTTTTCTAATGTGAAGAGTGCACTTTTCTTTCTCCCTTTTTTGGGCTTCTCAACATCACCTTTGATTACGATGAATGGCTCTGTAGTGAGCATCTTGAGGTCAGTTGCTAGGTGACGTTCTTGAGGCTGAGTGCAAGGTGGTGGCCCAGAGCGGGCGCTGAAAAATGTAAAGTTAATAACGCAGAGCAAATGAATAGAAAAGGTGAAAGATCAGACAGTGAATAACACTGGACAGAGTGAAGGAGGGAGGCAAAGACCCGTGTACAGAGAGAGCACAGACGGAGATCGAGAAGGAAAGAAGGCTGGGGCTGACATAAGGTAGAAGGAGAAAGTGCGCCATGGCTGTGTGACCAGAAAATCATCCTCACCCCAAAGCTTTTACTCACCCTTTCTGGAAACCATGGGATGCATTCAGCTGCCCTCTGACCTAACCTGTTTGTTTACCACTGATTAAAATGTGAATCATTTGTTCTGGCTGGGTTTCTGGATATCAAGAGTTAGATCTTTGAGATCACTTTTACCGCCAGCACCTTAGGAAACATATTGTGTTTACCAAAATCACAAATGGCATTGTTCATTGCCAAAATGGAGAGCTGGCAGCAACACACAGGCCAAGCAAACTCTCAGAAATGTAAACACTCTTGCTGGTGGATTCAGAACCACGAGCAGAATTTAGCACTGATGGGAGGATGTCCTGGTGCGACACTGTTGAATGACTTTAAAAGTAAGATCACCAAACAAGCTCTGTGTTGAATAACAAGGCAGCAGAGAGCCAGCTGCTCTTGTTGACTGGGGATGGGTGAACCAGCCACTGACAGGCCCCAGAGTGGGGTCAGGGAATTACCTTGAGAGCTAACGAGAGCTGAGAATGTGTGTGTGCTGAGTTGCGTATGATTCTTTGTGACCCTGTGAACTGTAGCCCGCCACTCTCCCTTTTCCCATGAAATTTTCCAGGCAAGAATACTAGAGTGGGTAGTCATTTCCTTCTCCAAGGGATCTTCCTGACCCAGGGATGGAACCCGGGTCTCCTGTGGCTCCTGCATTGACAGGTGGATTCTTGACCACTAAGCCACCTGGGAAGCCCGTGGAGCTGAGAATACGGAGTACCAGTTCTTTCAATCATACATAGGAAGGACCTTTCTTCCCTTGATGGGTGGATCTTTTTGATAGCATTTAACTCTCATTCTGCCAAAGGAAATCCATGGTGAGCCATGTGACCATATTCTATTATATTTTATCCTTGAAGATACATATTTTCATTGGCAAATGTATTGGCAGAAGTCATTCTCTCTCTCTCTGATATATTTTATGATATGTAAATAACGCACATTATATCTGTCTATCTATCTAGATTTATTTTAAGGCATTGGCTCATGTAATTGTGAGGACTGACAGAGCCAAAGTCTGCAGGGCAAGTTGGCAGATGGAAAATTTAGGTGAAAGTTGATGTTGCTCTCTTAGTCCATTTGGGCTGGTATAACAAAATACCACAGACTACATGGTCTAGAAGCATATTTATTTCTCACAGTTCTGGAGGCCGCCAGTCCAAGAATCCAGGTGCCTCCACGGTCAGGTGGGGACCATGCTCCCTGTCTGGTACAGACTTCTTATTGTGGTCTCACTGTGTGTCAGAGGACCCTTTTACACTCTTATAAAGGCATCAATCTCTTTACGTTGGCTCCACCCTCATGACTTAATTCCCTTCCAGAGGCCCCATCTCTGAACACCATCATGCTGGGGGTTAGGTTGTCAACATATGGATTTTGGGGTGACACAAACATGCAGACCACAGCGGCTACAAGCTTAAATTCAGAATCCCTCTGGGAGGCTAAGAGGCTGGAAACTCAGGTGGGTTTCTGTGTTGTAGTCTTGAAGCAGATTTCCTTGGGAAACTTCACTCCTTCTCCTAAGGCCTTCAGCTAATTGGATGACCTCCATCTCCAACTGGAGGGTAATCTGCTTTCCTGAAAGTCAGCTGACTCAAGTGTTAATCACATCCACAGACACCTTCACAGCGGCATCTAGACTAGTGCTTGACCAAAGAGCTGATCACCGTAGCCAGGCTAAGTTCACACATAAAATCAACCACAGGTAAATGGGGAAGCTTTAGGGATTAATTTACTTTATAAATACATAGAATATCTGAACGATATTTAAGGGAGTTTATCTCAGATAGTACAAAGGATTACATCTGTTTCAAATGGAAGCTTTCATTTCTCGTTAATCAGGGGCAAATGGATATGAGTGCAATACTGTAATCTTAGAGTTTTACCTAGGTGCTGTTATTTTTATTTATTTCATGCCCAGGAGCAGAATCAATTTGAAAATACGTGAACAAAAGTATTTTCCTTATTATTAGAAAAAGTTATATTTTCACATCATAATATTGGCCTTCCTTCTCAGTCCTCAATCCAGTTTCTTCTGTCAACTTGCTTATTAAAAATGTACATTAGGAATATAGTGGTATTCAGAAAGCTGGATATTTGGTATAAATAATGCAGAGGAATTGGTGCTTTGTGTATAAATGAGAATTTTATTGGGATTTCCCGGGCTATGCAATGGTTACGGCTTTGCCTTCCATTGCAGAGAGTGAGAGTTTGATCCCTTCTGGGGGTGCTAAGATCCCACATGCCCTGCGGCCAAAAAACCAGAACATAAAAAGGAAACAGTATTGCAACAAATTCAGTTCAGTTCAGTTGTCGCTCAACTCGTGTCCGACTCTTTGAGACCCCATGAATCGCAGCACGCCAGGCCTCCCTGTCCATCACAGACTCCCAGAGTTTACTCAAACTTATGCCCATCGAGTTGGTGATGCCATCCAGGCATCTCATCCTCTGTCGTCCCCTTCTCCTCCTGCCCCCAATCCCTCCCAGCATCAGGGTCTTTTCCAATGAGTCAACTCTTCGCATCAGGTAGCCAAAGTATTGGAGTTTCAGCTTCAAAATCAGTCCTTCCAATGAACACCCAGGACTGATCTCCTTTAGGATGGACTGGTTGGATCTCCTTGTGGTCCAAGGGACTCTCAAGAGTCTTCTCCAACACCACAGTTCAAAAGCATCAATTTTTCGGTGCTCAGCTTTCTTTATAGTCCAACTCTCACATCCATACATGACCACTGGAAAAACCATAGCCTTGACCAGACGGACCTTCGTTGGCAAAGTAATGTCTCTGCTTTTTAATATGCTATCTAGGTTGGTCATAACTTTCCTTCCAAGGAGTAAGCATCTTTTAATTTCATGGTTGCAGTCACCATCTGCAGTGATTTTGGAGCCCAAGAAAATAAAGTCTGACACTGTTTCCGCTGTCTCCCCATCTATTTCCCATGAGGTGATGGGACCAGATGCCATGATCTTAGTTTTCTGAATGTTGACCTTTAAGCCAACTTTTTCACTCTCCTCTTTCACTGTCACCAAGAGACTTTTTAGTTCCTCTTCACTTTCTGCCGTAAGGGTGGTGTCACCTGCATATCTGAAGTTACTGATATTTCTCCCAGCAATCTTGATTCAGCTTGTGCTTCTTCCAGCCCAGCGTTTCTCATGATGTACACTGCATATAAGTTAAATAAGCAGGGTGACAATATACAGCCTTGATGTACTCCTTCTCCTACTTGGACCCAGTCTGTTGTTCCATGTCCAGTTCTAACTGTTGCTTCCTGACCTGCATACAGGTTTCTCAAGAGGCAGGTCAGGTGGTCTGGTATTCCCATCTCTTTCAGAATTTTCCACAGTTTATTGTGATCCACACAGTCGAAGGCTTTGGCGTAGCCAATAAAGCAGAAATAGATGTTTTTCACTCACCTAGAGCCAGACATCCTGGAATGTGAAGTCAAGTGGGCCTTAGAAAGCATCACTACAAACAAAGCTAGTGGATGTGATGGAATTCCAGTTGAGCTATTTCAAATCTTGAAAGATGATGCTGTGAAAGTGCTGCACTCAATATGCCAGCAAATTGGAAAACTCAGCAGTGGCCACAAGACTGGAAAAGGTCAGTTTTCATTCCAATCCCTAAGAAAAGCAATCCCAAAGAATGCTCAAACTACTGCATAATTGCACTCATCTCACATGCTAGTAAAGTAATGCTCAAAATTCTCCAAGCCAGGCTTCAGCAATACATGAACCGAGAACTTCCAGATGTTCAAGCTGGTTTTAGAAAAGGCAGAGGAACCAGAGATCAAATTGCCAATATCCGCTGGATCATCGAAAAAGCAAGAGAGTTCCAGAAAAAAAAAAAAAACAAATTCAGTAAAGGCTTTAAAAATGGTCCACATTAAAAAAAAAAAAGTCCTTAAAAAAAAGAAATTGTTAGTAGCTATTTTATTGTTAGTCTGTTACCTTAGAATTTCTTATCTAGGAAGTATGTTTGTCTTGACAAAAATTATGTTCATCATTTTAAATTCGACATAGAATTTAAGCCTACATTTTCCACTTATGTTTCTCATTTCCTTACAGTTTTTGGCAAAGTAGAATGAAACATGTTTTGTGCTGAAAATTTCTTGTCTTTGGATGTGGTGTTTAAGTGAAAACTCTTCACTTATCTTTGTGCTGATAGACCCCAGGCTCAGCTGCTTGGTGTAGTTTTAAAATTTTATTTTATTGAAGTATATTTGACTTACAATGTTGTGTTAATTTCTACTGTACAGCAAAGGGATTCAGTTGTATATATGTGTGTGTGTATACATACATATATATACATATACTTTTTCATATTCTTTCCCATTATGGTTTATCACAGGATATTGAATATAGTTCCCTCTGTTATACGGTAGGAACTTGTTTATCCATCCTGTATATGATAGTTTGCAGCTATTGACACTAACCCCAAACTCCCAATCCATCCCTTCCCCAGCTACTTACCCCTTGACAACCACAAGTCTGTTCTCTATGTCTGTGAATCTGTCTCTGTTTTGGAGATAAGAACATTTGTGTCATATTAAGAGTCTCCATACAAGTGATATCATATGGTATTTGTCATTCTCTTCCTGACTTACTTCACTCAGTACGATACTCTCTGGTTGCATCGAAGTTGCTGCAAATGGCGTTATTTCATTCTATACTTGGAGTATTTCGTCCCTTACATCTTTTCACCAGACCTCTGGAGAAAGACAAATGTGACACCGAGTCCCGGTTTGGCTTTTCCAACTCTGGAAGGCTCATGGTTTTCTGCCTTGGCCATTCAGGTTGCTCGCTGTGGGTGGAACGTGGCCCTGGGGTCATGTTTGTCTTTTTTTTTTCCTTCTGTTTCTCAGTGCTCCAGTCTGTACAAATGGCTGCCTGTTGCTTGGAGGACTCTGCTACAGGCACACCTCATCAAGTCCTCTGAATCTCCACCCTGAGGTCTGAAGCCCACAGACAGGAGTCTGATAGCTGCTTTGCTAGAGAGTAAATATGTTCCTTTCCGGTCAAGGATGAAAGCATCCTCAATACGTTACAAGCTCCGGCAGATCGCCTGGGTCCGTATTTCTGTGCTTGTCACTAATGCCTGGGTGGTAGGTTTCTGATTCATTGGAACTCCCTCTGCAGATCACAGAAAACCAAGTTAAACTAGCTTGTTAGTCGCTCAGTTATGTCTGACTCTTTGCAGCCCCATGGACTATAGCCTGCCAGGCTCCTCTGTCCATGGAATTCTCTAGGCAAGAATACTGGAGTGGGTAGCCATTCCCTTCTCGAGGGGGTCGTCCCAACCCAGGGATCGAACCCTCGTCTCCTGGATTATAGGCAGGTTCTTTTCCACCTGAGCCACCAGGGAAACCCTAAACTAGCTTAATGGGGAATTAATGGAATTTTTTGACTCTCACAAGTAAAAATGCTCACATTTTTGACAAGTCCAGGCCCTCTCCTGCTCCTGACACATCTCCTCTTTCCATCACTTAATTCTGCTTTCTTCCTTATTGTCTTCAGCAGGCTCTTTACACATAGTATCAATATTGTCAGTGTGGGCTCCAGTTTAATATTCTAGGAAGTGAATACTCCAGGAAGAGTGTCCTGTTTCCTGGGGATTCCAGAAGACTCTAGCATTGACTCGGCTTGGGCCAGCTGAGGTCTTGTGGGAATCATTCTGGCCAAGAGGATGAAATTTGCTGACTGGGTAGACTTGGGTCAATATGCTGCAACAAGACATGGTCACTGACATGTCCTGGTGGTAGGAATATAATAAGGTATTAACTTTCTCCTTTTTTATTTTAAAGAATTTTAAACAGTGGCCAGCTTTTTGCATAATTACTATGTTACTGAAAGATTTTTTTATTATACTATCAATACTTGACAGTGTAATACACAGTTCACTAGGGGAGGTATTTATGTGTCTGTGTTGCCACGTACATATATGCTTTCCATTAAAAATTTCAGAATGTATTTTCACGTGGTTTATTTCTAATCCCCCCTCAAAAACACAGCAATTTTGCCATTTGCACAGCATGAGACAAAAACTTGATAAATAGTTCTTTGAAATGTTGAAAAAGTTGTTGTACTTATGTTTTTCTCAAGCTGAGGACATAAGGCATATTTCTAGTTTTTTATTAGGATTTCTTTCTTCGTGACTGACATATACTTGACTTGAAAAAAAAAATAGCAAAATTCTTCAAGTAGAAATGGAAAAGAAGCAATTACTTTTTATGTAAACCTATTTCTCATTTGAGTCTCTAGTTTTTAATGTTTTACTAAGCATGTTTACCAGTTTGCTCCTGTATTTTGAATTATACTTCTTTGTATTAACCATTCATTTATTCAATAAATTACAGTTTTTGGCCATAACATGCTAAGCTGTTTTATTTTAGGTCCTGGGGATGAGTCTGTATACAGATCAAAGTCTTCTTTCAAAGGGCTGGTTTAAATGTTCTGATTTTAACTTAGTTGATCTGTTTATGCTTTTCTAAATGTAGACTAGGTGCAATTTTTAGGGTTCTAAACATTAAATATAGTGATAAACACCTTTGAAAACCTGGTTTTTGATTTTGAGTTAAACTGTCGACTTTTGTTTGTAAGTACAAAGTCATCAGTTCAGTTCAGTCGCTCAGTCATGTCCGACTCTTTGTGACCCCATGGACTGCAGCTCGCAAGGCCTCCCTGTCCATCACCAACTCCCGGAGTTCACCCAGACTCATGTCCATTGAGTCGGTGATGCCATCCAACCATCTCACCATCTGTTGTCCTTTTCTCTTCCTGCCCTCAATCTTTCCCAGCATCAGGGTCTTTTCAAATGAGTCAGTTCTTCTCATCAGGTGACCAAAGTATTGGAGTTTCAGCTTCAGCATCAGTCCTTCCAATGAATATTCAGGACTGATCTCCTTTAGGATGGACTGGTTGGATCTCCTTGCAGTCCAAAGGACTCTCAAGAGTCTTCTCCAAGACCATAGTTCAAAAGCATCAATTTTTTGGCACTCAGCTTTCTTTATGGTCCAACTCTCACATCCATACATGACCACTGGAAAAACCATAGCTTTGCCTAGATGGACCTTTGTTGGCAAAGTAATGTCTCTGCTTTTTAATATGCTATCTAGGTTGGTCATAACTTTCCTTCCAAGGAGTAAGCATCTTTTAATTTCATGGTTGCAGTCACCATCTGCAGTGATTTTGGAGCCCCCAAAAATAAAGTCTGACACTGTTTCCACTGTTTCCCCATCTATTTGCTGTTAAGTGATGGGACCAGATGCCATGATCTTAGTTTTCTGAATGTTGAGCTTTAAGCCAAGTTTTTCACTCTCCTCTTTCACTTTCATCAGGAGGCTCTTTAGTTCTTCTTCACTTTCTGCCATAAGGATGGTGTCATCTGCATATCTGAAGTTATTGATATTTCTCCCAGCAATCTTGATTCCAGCTTGTGCTTCTTCCAGCCCAGTGTTTCTCATGATGTACTCTGCATAGAAGTTAAATAAGCAGGGTGACAATATACAGCCTTGACATACTCCTTCTCCTATTTGGAACCAGTCTGTTGGTCCATGTCCAGTTCTAACTGTTGCTTCCTGACCTGCATAGATATTTCTCAAGAGGCGGGTCAGGTGGTCTGGTATTCGTATCTCTCTCAGAATTTTCCAGTTTTGTGTGATCCACACAGTCAAAGGCTTTGGCATAGTCAATAAAGCAGAAATAGGTGTTTTAGTTTGTCGTATTTATTCTTATCTGTTTTCTAGAGCTGCTGCAACAAATGACTACAGATTGAGGTTGGTAGTTTATAAAAGAAATTTATCATCTTGCATTTCTGGAGGTAGAAATCTGAGGTCAGGGGTGTCTTGCTGAGAACTTCACGGCAGACTCTCTTCTGCACCTCCCCTAGCGTCAGTGGCTCCTGCCACACGTTTGTGTCTGTGTTTTCTACCACACCGCCCCAGTCTCTGTTCATTTTTATATGATGTTCTCCCTGTGTGAGTGTTATCTTTTCAAATGGAGTTCCTTTGTGAGGAGCACTAGGCAGGTTGGCTTAGAGGCTCACCCTACTCCAGGCCGACCTCGTCCTAACTGATTACACCTGCAATGACCCTATTTCCAAACAAGGTCACGCTGTAAGGAACTAAGTGTTAGGATTTAGCAGGTGAATTTTAGGGGAGACACAATTTAATCCTTAACAAGTGAATGAGATTTATTTACTCATTTAACAAGAATTTAATTAGATGACCAACAGGGACCTAGTGTATAATACAGGGAACTGTATTCAATATCTTGTAATAACCTATAATGGAAAAATATATAAAATATATATTAATATTAATAATATAAAGTATATAATAATTATATATAAATGTATAATATAAAATAATATTAATATTATATAATAATATATATTATATATATATATCGTATATGAAAGTGAGGTTTCTCAGTCATGTCTGACTCTTTGCCACCCCATAGACTGTAGCCTACCAGGCTCCTCCCTCCATGGGATTTTCCAGGCAAGAGTACTGGAGTGGGTTGCCGTTTCCTTCTCCAGGGGGGCTTCCTGACCCAGGGATTGAACCTAGCTCTTCCCCATTGCAGGCAGATGCTTTATCATCTGAGCCACCAGGGAATCTCAAAAAAAAAAAAAAAAAATATATATATATATATATATATATATATATATATAAAAAATATTCAGGGAAACCTGTCCGTATAGCTGAATCCTGCACTATGGTTCACTGTGTTGTTTCAGATGTCTGAATCTAACATGACATTGTAAAACAACTATATTTTAATTAAAACAGACAAGACAAAACCCTATAGATACTTATTCTATTCCTACTAAATAGTGGTGTTGTGTTACGGAAACGATACAAAGCTATAAAGTAAAAAGACAAATTAAGGTCCTGCTTTTATAAAACTGACCAGTGGGTCATACTCACCACAGGGGTGAGACAAATGTTGATACCATCGACTCTTCCCGGTCCTAAAAGTTGAGGACAAAAAGCTGCTTTTCACTTCGGAACTGCTCTCCCAGCACGGCTGTGGCTCCCGAGTTAGTCCTTGGTCATCAGGCCACTGGACAGTCAGACCCTGTGCCCTGCACATCAGGTGACCCTGTTCTGGGCACACGCCAGTCCCTGTTGGTGGGACAGTGGTCCTCAGTCGGGGACAGGGCATCTCCCTGGTGCTGACCTTTCCACTCTATTTACAGCAAGCTTGGTCATGGGCAAGGTCAACTGAGTTGCTTCCCATGAAGCTAGATTAAAGATATTATTAACAAGACTTCCCGTGCATGAAGTGTAGTAATAACAAAGTGTTTTCCAGCCAAATATTATGTTTAATAAGAAAAAAGATCTAGTTAATTGAGATTTCTGAAAAACCATCAATGCCTCAGAAGCCTGGCGATAAGAGAAACATGGCATCTCTAAAAGAGGTGCTGCTGCTGCTGCTAAGTCGCTTCAGTTGTGTCCGACTCTGTGCGACCCCTGAGATGGCAGCCCACCAGGCTCTCCCGTCTCTGGGATTCTCTAGGGAAGAACACTGGAGTGGGTTGCCATTTCCTTCTCCAATGCGTGAAAGTGAAAAGTGAAGTCGCTCAATCGTGTCTGGCTTGTAGCAACGCCATGGACTGCAGCCTACCAGGCTCCTCCGTCCATGGGATTTTCCAGGCAAGAGGACTGGAGTGGGGTGCCATTGCCTTCTCCTTAAAAGAGGTGAGGTTAAGGTAAAGAACAGGTGCTCCATTATCCAGCAGTTCTCCACTGAAGCATGAAGTGATATAGATGTTCTTGGCTCTGCTACTTTATGCTGTAACTGATATCTCAGTTTGCAGAATGAGTGCAATAATTATAGCTAGGAGAGAGCTTTCATTTTAATGGGGATCTGAAAATGCAGATCCTAGTTTGCTTCAGGAATTACAGCATTAGACTTCAAAATCTGGCATGGAATGGCGTGTGTGTGTGTCTGTGTGTGTGTGTGTGTATTTCAGTCCATCCACCCCTTACTTAGTATTCATAATGCATTCAGGATAGATGGCTATATAAATTTTAAAAAGTCTTTGGGGAGCTATTGTACATCCTTTTTAGAAATATGTATTACAATATTTCTGTAAGGTTGTTCAATCTTAAATATCACATAGACTGTATTTGGATGAATATGGATTTTCTTGGGTTAAAAAGGAGGTCCTATTTTCCTTCCATTTACGTAGGAATATGAACTAAGAAGAGTAGGGCTAGAGGAATGATAGCACAACACCCAGTGCTCTTATTAAATACTGAGCAAACTGGAATGTCATAATTTAACCATGATGAGAACTAGGACTCAACCTGAGTTCTCGTGAATCTAAATCCAAATCAGACAGCAGTATTTGAACTGCTTTGGGCTACTGATATTTTAAAATTCAAAGGTAAGATTCTTTGTCTAAATTCTAAATACTAAATTCAATAATTTAGTATTTTTTTTTCTTTTTAAAAGTCTGATCTCTTAAAACCAAACACACAGCCTGAGAAAAGATTTACTTTTTGAGATTTCATTGATCCAATTAGGGTCAGAGTCAATCTTGTGTGTGTGTTAGTCACTTAGTCATGTCCTGCTCTTTGTGACCCCATGGACTGTAGCCCTCCAGGCTCCTCTGTCCTTAGGATTCTCCAGACAAGAATACTCGAGTGGATTGCCAATTCCTTATCCAGGGGATCTTCCTGACCCAGGGATTGAGCCTGGGCCTCCTGTATTGCAGTCAGATTCTTTACCATCTGAGATATAGGGAAGTCCAATAAATAGTCACTTAGCATTTTTAATAGGCACTGAGAAGATGAATTACTTAAATCTGAATTATCATTCAGAATTTGTAGTTTTGTCTTGGAATTAAGAGAGTTATTTTTTTGGTATTATCTTCAATATCCTAGTAGTGAAATAGATATTTTTTGCTTACCTGTATTATCAATGTTCATCATAGGTTTCTGGAAACAGGAAGACTGTGTTCATTTACTTATTTCCTTCTGAAGTGGTGAAGCTGGCTGGCTGGGGAACTTGACAGTCTCAACAAAGAAATATTTGTTCTAACAGGTGACGTGTGATTTATCCACATAGACTATAATGAGGACTCATGGCATCTTCAGGAAAACATCCACCTGCAAGTGTGGATGTCAGTTCTTATGATCATACTCCAACCTGCCTAGACCTCCACCAGTCCTCCAAAGAGAAAGTAAAATGAATTGTTGTAATTTTTCTCTTGAGGCAGAGAGAGCATACCTTGGGAACTGATCATGAGGCAATGTTTTTAATGGCTAGGTAGGTTTTCTTGTCTCTTTTTCATTACTGTCTTTTCAGGTTATTTTGTAAAACAGGAAGTGCAACCTTTTCATGATTCTCAGATTCAGTGATGAATATGTGAAAGTGATGACATTTCTTACGAGCATTGTTTGAAAACAAGTGATTTCTCTACCTGCTCTGGATCACATAGCATTGTCCTGGTTCTCATCTTTGGTTCAGTCTGAGATAGATTAATATTTCATCCATACAGTGATACTCCACACTTTTGAAGAGAACCACCGTGCCTACTCCTGAGTGTGTCTACAGCAGTACCATCCAGTAGAAATAAAATGGGAGTCATGTAGGCAATTTAAAAATTTCTAAATTTTAAAAATGCAGATTGAAATAGGTAAATAGTACTATATTTGAATTAATCCATTATGTCCAACATATTATTTCAACATATTCAATATAAATATTATTAAAGAGATATTTCACTTTCATTTTTTTTCTTACTAAGTCTTCGCAGTTAGTGGTATATTTTATATGTGTAGACCATCTTAATTTAGACTAGCTTCATTCTAAGTGCTAAATATTTGCGTATTGTTGACTAGTGGCTACGATGTATTGGATGGCGCATTCTGAACTAAACATCCCCAGTGCCTTTGAATAATCCTGAAAGTTATAGAGGTTTGAGCCTGTTCCCTGTCTAGTGTGTGATTATACACAGTCCTCTATTGTAAGTGTATTGTCTCCAGACTTGAGTTTCATCTGGTCTGACCTGGTTAATAGCCAAGAGTGGTGTTTCCCAAACCTTGATGTGCATACACAGTCACTTGGGAACCTTTTGAATCTGCAGAGTCTTACTGTCTATGTCTGGAGTGTGTCCCAAGATTCTGCATTACTGACCAGTTCCCAGGTAACACTGATTTAGCAGGTTCAGAGACCACACTCTAGGTAGGAAGAGCCTAGGGTGACTGTTTGCAAGAATCTCGTATTATAGATTATTCTGTTGTATACTTATTGCTGCTAACACTCCTAAGGAGATTTTCTTCATGTTTTGATATGCAGCTTTTCCATGCTATTTTTGTCCATTGGTTTTCTAATCTCTAGTATAGAATTTTGCATTTGTTACTGATATATCTTATAGGATTCAGCACATCAAATTGGACTTAAAAGGTCACTGCAGATGCTAGTTCTTCAACCACTGTATTCAGAATTGCCTCCTTGCTTCATGTAATCCCTACTCCTAATACCATGTCCTCAGTATCATCTTTCATGTCATTTAAAAAGTCAGAGTTTCTGCTTTGAAATTGATTTCATTAATTACAGTTTTTTAGATTATGAGGATTTGGGCAGTAAATAATTGTAACAAATTAGATATCTTCTTGGTCAATATCTTTCGGGACATGGAATCCTGAAAATTTCTTGCTAATGGTCAGAAGTAGTGTAGTCTGTTGTGTCTTTTCATTAAATGGTACTGGGAAACTGGACAGCCACATGCAAGAGAATGAGACTGGACCCCTGTCTTACACTGTACACAAAACTTAACTCACTGGATTAAAGACTTAAATAAAGTACAAGATCTGAAACCATAAACCTCCTAGAAGAAAACATTGGTGATAAGCTCTATGACATCCCAGTCTTGGCAATGATTTTTTGAATCTGACTCCAAAAGCAGAGGCAGTGAGAGAAAAAAAAAAAAAAAATGTGGGACTATATCAAACTAAAAATCTTTGCAAAGAAAAGAAAACCGTTAATAAAATGAAAATACAGCCTATGGAATCGGGGGAAACATTTATAAATTATATATCTAATAGTGTCAGTCACTCAGTCGTGTCTGACTCTTTGCGACCCCATGGACTGTAGCCCGCCAGGCTCCCCTGTCCATGGGATTCTCCAGGCAAGAACACTGGAGTGGGTTGGCATTCCCTTCTCCAGGGGATCTTCTGACCCAGGGGTCAAATCCAGGTCTCCCACATAGCAGGCAGATTCTTTATCATCTGAGGAATCAGGGACGATCTGAACTGTATAAAGAACTCATACTACTCAGTAGCAAGCAAACTCCCTAAACAATCACATAAAATAGGCAGATCTGAACAGACATTTTTTCAAGGAAGACATACAGATGGCTAACAGGTATAATTGTTTTATTCTTTTGTCTGTCACAGCATATGTGTTCAGTAGAGATTTGTATTGACTTAATTTAAGACTTAAATTCAGTGATCATGTTCCAAGTTGAATTAATTCTTTAGCTTCACTGACTTATGGGGTTGGGGAGGACCCACAGTCTCATAACTTTTTTTGTTTTATTTTGTCTGGATTCATTGATTGCTGGTCTGGGAGTTAGATATCTTGGAAGGCTGATGGTAGTGATTCTGTAAGGGACTGGCATTTGAGAAAGGAGGTTTCTAAAATGGACCAGCAAGAAACAAGAGAGTGGAAATATTGCCTGCTGGAAGGTTATTTAGATTCTTCTTTCATTGTTGTGAAGAGTTGAAATGATTCCTTGAGCATTTGCAGAAAATTGGGTGATTTGTACTGTAGGTGTCTCAGATCTAAAATTGGGAGAATATCACTGCCCTTGTAGGTTTGTGGTGAGAGTTCAATGAAATAGTGTATTTCAGACACTCAGGATGGTGTTTAAAATAAAATGTGTTTCATTAGTACCATTACCTTGAAAATACCTTAATGGAAATCTTTAGTGTCATCAGTCTCTCTAGTACATTGAAAACCTATCTTTAAAGTTTGTCACTGGCTGGATTTTAGGACAGGTATGTACATGAAAAAGTGGAATTTTAAATCACTCTAATTCATGATACATGGACAACAGATTTTGGGGGGTGTTGATTTAAAGTTGAATATATTATTTACCAACATTAGCTACCTCCCATTAAATCTATGATTTCCCCTTGTGCATACTTGCAATTGACAATCAACCTCAAAATGCTTTTTCTGGGGATTCTTTACCCTAAACAGCATGGATTCCCGTTCACACGCACTCATGATCTTAAATAATATGAAGCAACACAGAATTATTTTGGAAGGCTCAGCTTGCTGCTTTTAAATACGAGTGTGCAGGTTTTTAAAGCTGAGTCTCAATCACAGAGTCTGGGCATTGCCTGCTTGATATTTATTTCACTGAAAAATATAAAGCATATAGAGCATATTTATTGTTTTGCTTATTCAGATCACTAGACCTTACATTTCTCTGGATGCAGTTCACAGGTAAGAAATAAAACCTTCCACTAACCTGAGGTAATTAATTCTGAGGGATACCAGTCCTTTCATAGTGTATTTTGAAAATGGTCTTCCACACATGGTAGTAAGTAATGAATATTTCATAAAGATATTATTTATGATATTTCAAGCAACTTTGTTGAGAGATTTTGTATTGATTGATCAAGAAAGGCATGCTTGCTAATCTGTAAATTTTTTTAGGTTGTTTAGAATTCTTTTTGCCTCAGAAGAATACATGTAGTTATGACTTTTCCTCTAGTAGTCGAAAATATGGCAGTAACTTTTATAACTTTTTTAAGAATAAAAAAATCATCAAGTTTTTCAGTGATTATCTTTCCCAGTAGAGATTGTTTAAAATGGAAGGCTTGACTGTAGTATTTAGAGAATGGTCATTTTTTAAACTTTAAATTTAAAATTTAAAATACTTCTTTGTGGCAGTTTTAAATCATATCCATTAATTTAATTACCTGCCCCTTGAATATATAGACTGGGTTTAGTGATTTAGTTCTAATAAATGCAATGCAGAGGACCCATGGTTACCTAGACTGGATCATAAAGAGCTAAGCAGTTTCTACAGGCTCTCTTTCCATCTTCGTCTCCGTCTCTGTCTTTGTCTCTCTATATCTATATACCTATTCCTACTCCTGGGTTTCCCTGGCAGCTCAGTGGTAAAGAATCCACGTGTCAGTGCAGGAGACACAGGAGATGCGGGTTTGATCCCTGGGTCAGGAAGATTCCCTGGAGAAGGAAGTAGCGACGCACTCCAGTATTCTTGCCTGGGGAATCCACAGACAGACGAGCCTGGCGGGGTACAGTCCATGAGGTCTTAGAGTCCGTCATGACTTAGTGACTAAACAATAATTACTAGCCCTGTTTCTACCTCTTTCTTTTTCTCTCCCTGGAAAAGCCTACCTTTGGAGCTCTGAGCCTACATGTAAGAAATATGACACCAGAATTCATTATCCTAGAGAGAGCTCATAAACAGGCCTCCCAGAGATTGAGAGAGAGGCCCAAGGAACCCAAATGTCCCAATTTCAGCTCTTTGTGACTTTCCATGGCAGGCATCAGATACGTGAGATGCTTTCAGCCCCTAATCACTCATGGTCTGACTGCAGCCACATGCAGACCCCAATGAACCCCACTTAGTTAAGTTTAGGTAACTCTTGGAACCTTGGTATGTAGCAATAATTTTTAAAATGGCCATTGTTTTATACGATTGACTCTGAGGTAGCTTGTTACGAGGAAATAGGCAACTCTGGAATAGTCTGTTTTCTGAAAGGTAGGGTACTCATGACAAACCTGAGTTTGTTTGACCTGGAAGTCAAGAAATGCAGGCCTGAAATGTGGTTTAAGCATCTCCCTTTCATGGCTCCTGACGTACAATTTGAGCCCTGCAAGGGAAGACTTCAGTTCCCTAGGTGGTTAGATAATGGTCACCATGTCAATTTCACTTTTTTATACTTTCATAGTTAAATATCCCGGGCTGAATTAATCATTTTAATATTGTGTCTTTCTACCATCTTATTTATACAATATTACTTAAATTGTTTGGTTATAGCATCTCTCTTATACTTGAGTTATAGTAGGGCTTTCTTATCTCTAATTTTTATAATTTTTATTGTAGTTGCTTTACAATATTGTGTTAGTTTCTGCTGTACAGTAAAGTGAATCAGTTCTATGTATACATATTTCCATTCTTTTTTTGATTTCCTTCCCATTTACTCTCTAAATTTTTATTGTAAGTTGCAGCATTAGGTGCTAATGTGCAAGAAGAGATGCTGACTGATATTTTTAGAATGTAGATTTTAAAACATAATCCAGTCTCAAAGACATTAAAATGGGAAAAATGTGTATCATAGATGGATGCAATATACTATTTGGTATTGATATTATCATATTCTAGTAAAGAATATTAAAAATTAAATTTCAAGATAATCATCAGGGAGTGGCCCATGAGTTGCGTGAGTCTGTTCCAGGGCCTGACTTTCATTCTAAAATAGAAAATTTCAGTCGTCAGTTACTCATAACAGAACCTTTCTGGAGCAGCTGATGCATATTACCCTAAATTCTTTCAAATATCCACGTATATCAGAATCCTTGTGGGGAGAGCTGAGAAATCATTGAAAAGCTGGCATTCATTTAAGGAGAGGGCTTGGGGACTTACCTGGCAGTCCAGTAGTTAAGACTGTGCTTCCAAAGGCAGAGAGCAGATTCAATCACTAGTTGGGGAACTAAGATTCTGCTGGAAATTGTGGCTTGCAAGGAGGGGGAGAAAAAAAACGGAGAAGGCTTGGGTCTCTGTATTTTTAGCAAATCTCTCAGCTGACTTTCATAGGCTCCCAAGTTTGAGAACTGTTACTCTTAAATATGCTTATCTTCACGTATGGCAGAAAAAAATGCAAAATAAACGTGCCTGGTGATTTTGAAACCCTTAAAGACAGCTCAGAAAATCTGAAAAATGTAGAGGTGGAAGGAAAAGTGTTCCCATAAGCATTAGGAAATCCTAGGAATCTTGTTGCTAGTGGAAGCAAATGTCTCAGTTTTGGACAGTTAGGAAATTCCCTGAAAAGGAGAGGAAATAGTGTGGAAATATTAGTAAGAGCAAGAGTATATCCATTTGCCTCTTTTCAGAATTGATTTCCTCTCAAAATATGACCCAGAATCCCAGTTACCAACTACCTTGTGAATATTCATGACCAGAAATTATGTACATTATTTTCTAACTCTAGAACATGTTCTCAAGTCTCTGAGTTGAAGAAACAGATTTAAGAAAAGATTAAAAGTCTTTGAGCTGATGGAAGAACAAAAACTTCAAACCTCTCATTCACACGATCTGTTCCGTCCCCAAAGATACTCATAAAAGTTGAAAAACACATACAGACCTAGTTACTTACAACCCAACAGCTAGGGAAGTGGTATAGCTGGAATTCACCCAGCTATGAATTGTGATTCCAGATTGCCACCTCTTACAGTGACTAGTCCTTGACTAGTCTTTCCTTCCTTACCATATGCTGGTAAAAAACAAAAAGTAGATAGTCTGATTTAATTAGTTAAAAATTCCATAAAAGCGCCAAAGTCATTAGGCCTGGGCTTCCCTGGTGACTCAGATGGTAAAGAATCTGCCTGCAATATGGGAGACCCAGGTTTGATCCCTGGGTCAGGAAGATACCCTGGAGAAGGGATTAGCTACCCACTCTAGTATTCTTGCCTGGAAAATCTCATGGACAGAGGAGCCTGAAGGCTACAGTCTATGATGTCACAAAGACTCAGACACAACTGAGCAACTAACACTTTCACTTTCATGAGGCCTTATCAGTTCTGTTCCTCAGATACTGACCACTGACAGTAATGTTCATGTTGTATATTTGCTATTTCCAAAGCGTTTTAAAAAGAAACCAACCTCTGTATGTGTCATAAGTCAAGAAAAGTATGTACTCAGAGACATACATATACATACATGTATATACACTTCCTTTTTTTTTGGAATCAATGAGTGAAACTTTTGATCTTTTTAAATTTAAATTCCTGCTCTACTGCTTTCCAGCTGTGTGATCTTGGCCAATAGATTTACATCTCGAAGTCATCAATAAAATGAGAATCTTAATAGAGAAAAAGAAACCAACCTCAAAAGGTTGCATATTGTATGGTTCCATTTATGTGGTATTTATGAAAAGATAAAATAAGTGGTAGATCAGTGGTTGCCAGTGGTTAAGGGAGAGAGGAAGGCATAGTTGACAGGGATGAGGGTTGGGTGGTGGATATATTTTGTGTCTTTATTGTGGTTGTGGTTATGCACATTTATCCATTTATTAAAATTCATAGAACTCTACATAAAAACGTAGTCTTCCTGTCTGTTAATTTGAAAATAAAATTCAAAACATATGAAACCTGAAAGTAAGGAAGAAAATAGTTATGTTAAAGAAAAAAACAATAAAAACTACTCCATAGACAGGATAAGGATGCTTAGGAGGGAAGACCACAATAACATCCAAACTTCTTCTTTGGTCTTACACAAATACACACACACATTTGTATTTATAGCTGAATTACAGTTGATGAAAATAATGTATACTTTCCAAATTTAAAAATTTTACAACCACTGTCATCTAAAGAAACATTACACTTCTGACATGATCAGTGCTCCATGAATAGATTTGGTTTATATGCCGTTTTCTAATAATGACACTCTGGCATGAAATGCTCTATGTTACATGATAAATAATCATATAAAATTATACACTCATCGAGGGGAACAATACATATAGAAAGTGCTGCAGAGATTCTAGCAGCTGGTTTTGACTTCAAATACACAAGCTATTCATCACCGATTTCTATCTTAGAAACTAGAGTAACAATTTAATTTAAATGAGCCCCTGTTAGGTCCTCTGTCAGAACAATTGATTGGAAATGAATTGTTTTAAACAGGTAAATTAATTTACCTTCCAATGGTGATATTGTCTTTTTATTATTATCAATTACCATTATTGAAAGTGAAAGTGTTAGTTACTCAGTCATGTTGTGACTCTGTGGACTGTAGCCCTTCAGGCTCCTCTGTCCTTGAAATTCTCCAGGCAAGAATACTGGAATGGGTTGCCATTCCCTTCTTCAGGGGATCTTCCTGACCCAGGGATTGAACCTGGGTCTCCTGCCTTGCAGGCAGATTCTTTACCCATCTGAGTCACCAGGGAAGGCTCAATTACCATTATTAAATGGCAATTAGTTATGCTTACCTCTTGGAAGGAAAGTTATGACCAACCTAGACTGCATATTAAAAAGCAGAGACTTTGTCAACAAAGGTCCGTCTAGTCAAGGCTATGGTTTTTCCAGTAGTCATGTATGGATATGAGAGTTGGACTATAAAGAAAGCTGAGAGCTGAAGAATTGATGCTTTTGAACTGTGTTGGAGAAAACTCTTGAGATGGTTGGCTGGCATCACTGACTCAATGGACATGAGTTTGGGTAGACTCTGGGAGTTGGTGATGGACAGGGAGGCCTGGCGTGCTGCGGTTCATGGGGTGACAAAGAGTCGGACACGACTGAGAGACTGAACTGAACTGAATTATGTTTAATGCATATTATGCATTGAGTAGATTCCTTCAGTAGTACAGCTTCATTGGAGCATATGAGGTAGGGTAAGAGGAAAGACTTGTTCAGAGCAGACACTCAGTACAGTTCTCTTCTCTTCCTTTCCTCATTCATTTATTTAAAAAGTTCCATAGTTCTGTGCATGTTAACAGGGGGTCTCACCTTGAAAGGGGGCATATTGAGAGACCTTTGATATTAGGAGATTTGGAAGCTTTGCTGCTTGTTGGTATTTCTGGTTTCTCCTGTGTGGGAGTCAAGTTTTATTACTCTATGATGTAGTAAAAGAACACTACAATATTGTAAAGTAATTAGCCTCCAACTAATAAAAATAAATGGAAAAACAAACAAACAAACAAACAAACAAACCAGAGTCCATGGTTGCTCAAATCCAGGGATGCAGAAGACCTGTGGGTCTGGAGGGACCATAGAAACGAAAACCAATGATAAGTTCTGTGTGAATTAACCCCTACGTTGTTCAAGGGTCAAGTTTATCTCAAAGAGCAGAAGTTTTAGATCTTAATGAAATTCTATTTTGTAATTTTTCCCTTTGATGACTCATACCTTTTGTATCATATGTATGAAATCTTTACCTAACTCATTTATTAAAGGCTTCCATGCTTTCTTTGAAAATTTTTACATGTTAAGTTTTACATTAAGTCTGTGATCTTTTTAAGCTGATTTTTTGCCTGGAGTATTACATTCCTTTTATGTATATATATGTCCAAAAATATGTCCAGTTATAGCATCATTGTTGAGAAGACTTTCTTATCGACAGTGAATTATGTTGGTACATTTGTCAAAAAAGCAGTTGACCCATGTGAAATTTCTTCTTTTCTTTAGCTTTATAGGTCTGTTCTTATGCTAAAAAGATATTGCTTTGATCATTCCAGTTTCATGTTAGGTCTTGAATGAGGTAATATAAGTCTTCCAACTTTCTTCTTCTTTTACAATTTTGAAAAATTGTTCTTGATTCTTCTGTCTCGAAAGACAGAATTTAGTATCAACCTGTCAGTTTCTACAGAAATGACTACTGGAATTTTGATTAGGATTTCATTGAATTTAAATATTAATTTGGAGACATCTTAATAATAAGATGTTTTCCATGAGAGAACTACCTTTCCTTTAATTTTCTTATAATTTTCACTGCATAGATCTTTTATGATATTTATCTCTACATATTGTATATGTTTTCATACTATAAATAGAATTGTTTTATTTCAATTTCCAATTGTTCATGGGAAGCATATACATAAAAAATAAATGTTTCCATATTGATCTGTGTCCTGCAGTCTTGCTAAGGCAATTTGTTTAGTAATCTTGATGTAGCTTCCATGGGAATCAGTGCATAACCAATTATGCTGTCTGAATAATTACTGTGTCATTTTTGTCTTTCCAAATGATGTATCTTTTATTTTCTTTCTTTCTATTTTACTGGCTATTTTCTCTAGTACAATGTTAAATAGAAGTAGTGGGAATATACATCCTTATTGTATGTTCATTCTTAGGGGAAATCATTAACTCTTTTGTCATTGAGTGATTTTAACCGTTAGTTTTTTCCCCAGCTGCTTGTCAGGTTGAGTTCGTTCCCTTTTCTTAGTTTGCAGAGAGGTGTTTTTGAGGTTGACTTTGGTCAAGTGAGTTTTGTTCCTCTGCTTCTCACAGAGTTAGGATGGAGGGCTTCTCTCTCGCCTCCTCAGGAAAAGGACCCTTTTTGCTTTAACTAATCCCACCACTACTAGCTCCATCAGCCTAGAGTGAAAACACTTGCTGATCCGACCTTACTGCTCTGTTTCCTGTGTGAGAAAGGTTTGGGGGTGAGGTTTTTTATGTGTTTTGTCTGCTGGTTGAATTTTTAGGTTTTTTTTATCTGTTGGTTGAATTTTTTATTGTGTACAATGGGCATTTATGAAGTGACATCTCATTTACAGACACAGTGCTTATGCATAACTCACTTCTCTTCAAGTCTGGGTGGATTCTGAGCGACCTGTTGACAAGAGCAATCTGTTATTTTTGAATCTAAACTATTTTATGAGGACTTAGAAATAAGATTTCTAAAATTCCAAATATATGTGCATATATACTCACATACATATATAAAATTGTGACATTACATACATTTTGAAAGATAGTAAAACCTACAGTGAAACTGCAGTTATTACCATAGGATCCATGTTTGCCTGTATATGAGCTGTATAATCTCTTGCTTAAAGTTTTATGCCTTTGTTCACTTCCTTACCTACTCCAAACCCTCCAGATTATGTCAAAATAATCTGACATATTTTATTTCTCTAATAGGGTAGCTTTAAATACCATTCATGTACTTTCCTGTCAGCATAATCAATCTTTTGAACATTTCTATCATTTTAAGAATTATTGAAATGCATTTAGTCCTACTTGTATTTGGAGATAACAGTCACAATTTATCAATTAACAAAACAAGCAACCAATACAAACAAAAACTCACTAATGTTTCTGTAAATATGTTGAGTAGAGAACTCTGTACATTTAGCTTGTTTTTTGGTTGAGTATACAGGTAGTTACAGAAATGCTTCATAGCTACTTCTTTTTTGAAGATTTCCAAATTACCAAATTAAATTGGTATTTAAATTACCAATAATGCTTTATTAATTTGCTATTGATACTTTTGTGCAAAGTGCTTAAGAGAGGAAAAAGCTATCTTTATTCTTAAATTGTTTAACTTTATGCTCATATGTATTGTTGTTTAGTCGCTCAGTTGTGTCTGACTCTTTGCGATCCCATGGACTACAGCATGCCAGGCTTCCCTGTCTTTCACCATCTCTTGGAGCTTGCACAAACTCATGTCCATTGAGTCGGTGATGCCGTCCAACCATCTCATCCTCTGTTGTCCCCTTCTCCGCCTGCCCTCAATGTTTTCCAGCATCAGAGTCTTTTCTCGATACAAGTAAGGAGATCTGTGCTAAGATGCTAGTGGCAGGGTGTTGAATTATCCCTTTGGAGCTTAGTGATTAAAAGTGTCTCACATGATGTATTATACTTCTTATGTAAACATTTCCCTGGATGTCATTCATAATTTCAAACACAGATTTAAAGTAAAACTGTATAATATAGCACTAAAGTGGTACTTAATAGCCCAGAAACCTTTTACATATCATCATGACTAATACCTTCCCTCCTGTTATTCACTAATATGAGAACATTGTTCTACCTTAAAAAAACTTTTTTTTAATCATGTAAAGATAACATATAACATCAATTTAGTTAATGAAGATGAGCTACATAATAGCTAAACATTCAATGGTTTGATAATGACTCGTATTTACACTTATATCATCATTACCCTCAAATTGGAAAACATCCTCAGTGATTAATATTTGGTAGGCTGCTAGTATGTTTCTATAACTGTGACTGTAAGGCTTTTAGCATCAAACTAAAAATAATGAGATATTTTCTTTGAAAATATTTGAGAACCAAATTGAGTCAATAGTATTTATCATAGACTATAATAAACCTCTCAGTGCAATCCAGCCCAAACTTAACAACATAGTAATTGGGAAAAATTGCAGACATCATTAGTGGTTTTCCTTAATTTGATCTTTTCATCATCTTTTTTTAGAGGGCAGTGTCAGAGTTTGAAAGCTTTACCATGTATAGCTCTTTAATTCTTCTCATTTTAATCATTGTTTTACTTCTGAACATAATTCCTGTTAATTTAGTTCAATATATGTTTAAACTGTTGACACAAGTATTAAAATTATGCTCAGAATATGGATTCAAGGATATTAGAATGAAATATAGTCAATGGTTAGAATAGTTGAGTCATTTTAACATAGCATGATTGAATGTATCATTGTCTATTGTTTTCTAACAAAATCTGTGAACATAACAGCTTAAGGCAGTGTACATTCATCATTGTATGGCTTCTGTGGATAAGGAATGGTCTTAGATGGGTCCTCTGTTTCATGGTCTCTCACAAGGCCTGGGTCAGGATCTGCAGGCTCATCTGAAGATTTGCCAGGGGAAAGATCCACTTCCATGCTCCCTCAGTGTTGTTAGTAGCCTTGAATTCCCCACACGTTGTCAGAGTGAGGTCTTCATATTCTCATTGGCTTTTGACCAGAGACCGCTTCAGTTCTTTGCCATATTGGTATCTCCACAGCGGCAGCCCAGAACGCAAGCAAAGAAGCAATAAAAAGAGTCTACTAGCAATATGAAGTCACAGTTTTAACCTAATCATGGAAATGGCATCCCATCAACATCGCCTGTTATTGGTTAGAGGGAAGTTATTCATGGGGAGAGAAATATACAAAGCCATTAATAATAGATGCGGGGATCACTGGGGTCTACCTTGGAGGTTTCCTACCACTTCCCACATTGAAATGAGCATTTGTTACACAAACCAGGTATTGTTTGAATCTTTTGCTCAACTAACTGAAATTCTTTATCCTAATATTAAGTTGCTTTGGAGAATTTAAAACTTGTATACTTCATATATTATTTACCATGTCACCAAAATTTCTTCCCAACCAAAACTTTTTTTCTGAATTCAAATTTTATATTAATATATGGCAGCCTTTCAAAATGTGGTGTTAGAAATACAGACCCTAGACAGTTATTGGGAAGATAATGGAAGAAGTCAAGACATGATTTCATTCAACTTCGTTTCTTACCAATTTTTACATATCTTTGAGGCTCAATTCTTCATTTAAAATGAAGATAACAATGTCATCCTGCTTGATAGTTTTTAACAGTATAACATAAGATGATAAAAATAAAGCACTTAATGTAATACTGATACATACTGTTACATAAATGGGCTTTATCAATACTATGCATATCATTACTTAGAGAATGAGGAATCCTATTGATGAAAAACTATTAGCTCTTCTTTAGTAAACTGAAGTTTTTTGCTAATTTGGGGTCACTTTTACTGGTAAGATTGCTTAAAGTGATGCTTAAGAGAAATAGAATTGAAATGATCAATTATGGATTAGTTACTGAATTGTGGACTAAAAAGGAGCCATGTCTTTCTGAGAATTTTCCATAGATGAATTACTGATGCTATATGTCCAAATTTAATGTTGTCAAAATGTCCATACTTTCCAATATGATTGACAGATTTGATGCAATTCCTATCAAAATGCCAATGATGTTTTTCACAGACACATTAAAAAAACTCTGAAATTTTTATAAAGCCACAAAAGACAACCAAAGCAATCTTGAGAAAGAAGAAAAAAAGATGGAGGCTTCAGACTACCTGATTTCAAAGTATATTACCAAGTTACAGTAATCAAAACAGTATTGTACTGGCATTAAAATAGACAGATAAATAGGACAGAGTAAAGTGTCCAGAAATAAACCCATGCATATAATGCAGTAACTAATTTTTGACAAAGACACTAAGAATACACATGGAAAAAGGATTGTCTCTTCAATAAGAGGTGTTGGAAAAACTGGATAGCCACATGCAGAAGAATCAAAGTGGACCCTATCTTACACCACCCACCTATTTTGAGATCATCTCAAAATGGATTAAAGACTTATATTTAAGACCTGTAACCATAAAATTCTAGGAGAAAACAGGGAAGAAAACTCCTTGAAATTGGTCTTGGCAATACTTTTTTGCGTGTGGCATGAAGAACATAGGGAACAAAAGCAAAAATAAATGAGTAGGACAGCATCAAACTGAAAAGTTTCTGCACAACGAAGGGAACACCAAAATGAAAAAAAAACACAACTTTTGGAATGGGAGGAAGTAATTACAAACCATATATCTGATAGGGAACTAATAGTCAAAAAATAAAGGAAGTCATATAACCCGATATAAAAAAAACAGCAACAGAAATAACAACAACAAAAAATAGCCTGATTAAAAAATGGGCAAAAGACTTGAATGGACATTTTTTGCAGAGAAGCTTTACAAATGGCCAACAAACACATGAAAAGATGCTCAGTGTCACTAATTAGCAGGAGAATGCAAGTCAAACCAGGATGACATATCGCCTCACAGCTGTTAAGATGACTGTTTTCAAAAAATCATAAAATGGTAAGTGTTGGTGAGGATGTAGAGAAAAAGCAGCCCTTGTACACTGTTAGTGATTGTGAATTGGTCCAGCCAATATAGAAAACAGTACGAAGTTTCCTCAAAAATCTAAAAACAGCCCTGCTGTGTGATTCAGTAGTGCCATTTCTGGGTATGTAGGCATACAAAAAGAAATCAGTATCTCAAAGAGATACCTTCTCAAAAAGGTATCTTCATGCCTATGTTCATTGCAGCATTATTCACAGAAGACAAGATATGGAAACGACCTCAATGTCCATCAACAGATGAATGGATAAAGAAAGTGTGACTCATACACACACACACATGCACATATGCACAAACATATCATTCAGTCTTAAAAACAAATAATGGAATCCTGCCATTTGTGACAATGTGGATGAACCTAGAGGATACTTTGCTAAGGAAGAAAACTAGATACAGAAAGACAAATACTGCATGATCTCATTTATGTGTGGAATCTCAAAAGATTGAACTCATAGACACTGAGGATAGAGTGGTAGTTTTCAGAGACTGGAGGAGGGGAGAAATCATTCAGTTGATATTGTTCAAAGGGTACTGACACTCAGTAATAAGATGAAGATTTGAAAATCTAATATACACCATGGAGACTATAGGTAATAATATTATGGTTTTGAAATTTGCTGCGAGTGAATTTTAATTGGTCTCATCACAAAAGAGGTATAGATAGAAAAAAGAGAAAGTTTAGCTTTGGTGTAACCAAATTTTTATAAAATTTGTTACCCTGCATGGAGACAAAGTAAAATAATCAACTAATTTGCAATTTAAAAAGTCAGCTATGTATATTAAATACTTAAATTAAATATATTAAATATATTAAATATTCACTATATGTTTAGATATCTGCCAAGTATTGCTTAATGTTGCATACCATCAATTAAAACTCAGTATTTTTTAGTGGTCCTTTCTTCAGTTCAGTTGCTGAGTCGTATCCGACTCTTTGTGACTCCATGAATCGTAGCACGCCAGGCCTCCCTGTCCGTCACCAACTCCCGGAGTCCACCCAAACCCATGTCTATCGAGTTGGTGATGCCATCCAACCATCTCATCCTCTGTCGTCCCCTTCTCCTCCTGCCCTCAATCTTTCCTAGCACCAGAGATTTTTCAAATGAGTCAGCTCTTTGCATCAGGTGGCCAAATTTTTGGAGTTTCAGCTTCAACATCAGTCCTTCCAATGAACACCCAGGACTGATATCCCTTAGGGTGGACTGGTTGGATCTCCTTGCAGTCCAAGGGACTCTCAAGAGTCTTCTCCAGCACCACAGTTCAAAAGCATCAATTCTTTGGCACTCAGCTCTTTATAGTCCTACTCTCACATCCATACATGACCACTGGAAAAACCATAGCCTTGACTAGATGGACCTTTGTTGGCAAAGTAATGTCTCTGCTTTTTAATATGCTATCTAGGTTGGTCATAACTTTCCTTCCAAGGAGTAAGCGTCTTTTAATTTCATGGCTGCAGTGATTTTGGAGCAGCCCAGAAAAATAAAGTTAGCCACTATTTCCACTGTTTCCCCATCTATTTGCCATGAAGTGATAGGACCAGATGCCATGATCTTAGTTTTCTGAATGTTGAGCTTTAAGCCAACTTTTTCACTCTCCTCTTTCACTTTCATCAAGAGACTCTTTAGTTCTTCTTCACTTTCTCCTTTAAGGGTGGTGTCATCTGTGTATCTGAGGTTATTGATATTTCTCCCAGCAATCTTGATTCCAGCTGTGCTTCCTCCAGCCCAGCGTTTCTCATGATGTACTCTGCATATAAGTTAAATAAGCAGGGTGACAATATACAGCCTTGATGTACCCCTTTTCCTGTTTGGAGCCAGTCTGTTGTTCCATACCCAGTTCTAACTGTTGCTTCCTGACCTGCATACAGGTTTCTCAAGAGGCAGGTCAGGTGGTCTGGTAGTCCCATCTCTTTCAGAATTTTCCACAGTTTGTTGTGATCCACAAAGGCTTTGGCGTATTCAATAAAGCAGAAATAGATGTTTTTCTGGAACTCTCTTGCTTTGTCGATGATCCAGCGGATGTTGGCAATTGGTTCTTTCTTAGGTGAACTTTATATAAAATGGCTTGAATTAATTTGCGTTCTTACAAATGAATTTTCATCCTTAGTTTATTTGTGATATGTGTTAAAAAAAAAACAGTGTGAAAAAACAGACAGTGTATTTTGACAGCTGGCCAAAGTTATCTAAAAGAAGCATATGAATTACAGTTATAAATTGAGATTTTATTTTTATAATAAGGAAGAGACATTGTCAGAGAATGCCATGGACATTGGTAGTTTGATCAATAAATGATGGTAAATTTGAATTATAAATCCCTCGCCTAGTTTAATTTACCATTGAGGATCATTTCTGTTACTGTGAAAATCCTGTGGCTATGAGACTACTGTCAATTATCCTGGGGAATGAACTAAACCTGGCATTTACGGCAAATGTGGAGGGAGAGCTCCCTTTTAATCCTTCTTCATGCAGTATGTGAAGTCTTGGGGAATTAACTTACTTAGTATTAGCAGAAATAGAGCAACTATCTTGGTAAGTGCCATATTGTCATAAGACTTGATATTAAAGTACCACATTGTGAAACTGTATAGAAAAAGTCTGAATTAGACAATTTGTGTAAATTGCAAGAAATTAAATCCTGTATGTAGAGACACTAGCCAAGAGAATTTTGTTTGAATATGCAAAACTTTTTATGAGCACATCTTAGCTTGAGAGCTTGGATTGTTATCATTATATTAATTTGCAGTAAAGTTATATGTCAGTGCAGGCTGTGTGATTAAGTTTGGAGTAGAAAGTAATGTGGTATGGATAATATTTTGCAAATATTAAAGGAATGCATTTCCATTTCTACATTCTATCTTGCTTGGTGGACCATGCTCATTCTACATTTGAGCCTTATTAAGATTTATAGTCCTGAGAAAGAAGACTAGATATTAGCTAACATGGAGAGGCAACTTTGCATGTCAAGTATCAGGAAAGAAAATTATTTAAGATTTTGTAAGATTTTTTTCCTCTTAAGAGAATAGAGTTTTTGGTTTTTTTTTTGCTTTTAAGTTCCATATACCTTCTTTTATCTCATACTCATGAAGCTTGAGTAACAGAATTAATTAAATATTTTTAATTCCTATCATACTGATATGTTTTTTTTTGTTTGTTTTTTGTTTTGTTTTTTTTTTATACTGATATGTTTTTATTGGGGTCTCACAGAGAAATGCACAGCCCTTGCCCACAGCTGGTTACCAGGCTGAGCTCATGGGATCTGTAGATCAGCTGGTAAGCAGGGCACAGAGAGACGCTGTCTACTCTCCTCGTAGGCACTCTCTTCTATCTCAGTGGGTATCTTGGATATCCCATCAGTGGCATGAGGGATGGGGGTAGAGCCTTCCTTTCTAGTCTCCCAGAGTTAGGACTAGACTCCCTACTTCTTAGCAAGTCTTGGAGGAGGCAATGGCGGCCCATATCAACTTCTCTCTCTGTAGTTAGGATGAAGCTGCTTTGGGCTTCTGCTAAAACACCCAGTCAGCAGGAAGGGGTCCAGTCCTCAACCCGTTATGCTAACACATGGCTGGCACAAGCCCTGTTATCTGAGTGACACAGTTGACTTGATCAGATCTGTCACTAAGGACCACTGCTTGCTTTCTTTTTTCTTTGGAGCTTTTTCAGAAGACTTAATTCATTAATTAGCCTGCACCAGGTCTTAGTTGTAGCATGCAGAATCTTCATTTGTGGCGTGTGAACTCTTAGTAGTTGGGGTGTGTAAACTCTTAGTAGTTGGGGCGTGTGAACTCTTAGCAGTTGGGGTGTGTAAACTCTTAGTAGTTGGGGTGTGTAAACTTTTAGCAGTTGGGGCGTGTAAACTCTTAGTAGTTGGGGTGTTTGGGATCTAGTACCTTGACTGGGGATTGAACCCGAGCCCCCTGCATTGCGAGCGCCGACTCTGAGTCACTGAACACCAGAGAAGTCCCACGACCACTGCTTTCATGTCAGGTGTATATTTACCACTTCCACAGAATTAGATTTTAAAAACTTGGCATCCTAATCCTGGTCATGTTTGTTATACAACTCAAAGAACAACTGATCTGTAATTCCAGGAATTCAATTTGAGTCTCATAAGGATTGTATAAGATAAAAGTAATCAGTAGCTGTCAACTAGTTGAAATCATTTGTCATATGACATTTTTCATGTAAGTGTTTACTGTTACTGATGCTGAAACAGCTTGGCCTCTGTTCACAGGTGCTAAATTGAATCTTGGAGACAGAGTTTTTGAGAAGTAGAAAAGAATAGCTTTATTGCTTTGCCAGGCAAGGAGGTGACACAGAGGACTCCTGTTCATGAGAACTCTGTGGTCCCAACCCAGGAGGATTTCACGAGGAGTTTGATAGCAATGGTACAATGGTGGGGTTGCTGATAAAATTAGAGTATTTGCAGGCATGCGTTCCTCTAATCTGGTCTCAGGTCATCTTCTAGATGAGTTTCTCTGGTTCTTTTGATGTGGCCTCCGGTGGTTTTGGCCACTTGATGAGAAGAACTGCCTCATTTGAAAAGACCCTGATAGTGGGAAATACTGAAGGTGGGAGGAGAAGGGGACAACAGAGGATGAAATGAGATGGTTGATGAGATGGTTGGATGGTATCACTGACTCAATGGACATGAGTTTGCGTAAACTCAGGGAGTCGGTGTTGGACATGGAGGTCTGGTGTGCTGCAGTCCATGGGGTCTCAAAGAGTCGGACGCAACTGAGCAACTGAACTGAACTGAACAGGTGGTTTTTCTCTGGTATGAAGAATGCTGACATCTTAAAAGCACCTAAAGACATTGTAATGTGTATCCCTTTAGGTGGAACCAGGACCCTGCCCCGAGTCTGCACTATTGTTTCTTGGCAATCCCTCCCTTGTTTTAGCATCCCCTCCCTTCCCTGATTAGCAATCCCTGGAATCTGCCCTTTGGAACTCAGGGAAGGTCATGGAGATTGGAGTCAAGAAGCAGGGGACAGGAAGCCTTCTGTGCCCAGGAGCCCCAGAGGGTCCTGCTTGGTTTCACTCCGAGCATAATTATGAAAGTAGGCTGATTGTTTAATATTTCCTCCAAGTTCAGTATGTAAAGTAAAATAATACAGGTAAAGGTTTTACATTAATCTTGGTTTCAGTTAAGATTTAATGTTAATTTTAATCTTAATTCATTGTCACAGAAACTTCACCCTTTCTCTGTGGTTTTGAATTATATTTCCTTATTTTCATCTTCACCAGGCTTCCCTGGTGGCTCAAAGGTTAAAGCGTCTGCCTGCAATGCAGGAGACTTGGGTTCGATCCCTGGGTCGGGAAGATCCCCTGGAGAAGGAAATGGCAACCCACTCCAGTATTCTTGCCTGGAGAATCCCATGGACAGAGGAGCCTGGTAGGCTGCAGTCCACGGGGTCTCAGAGTCGGACACGACTGAGCGACTTCACTTTCATTTTCATCTCCATTCCGTTCGTGGCAGTCTTCTTATTATTTCTATATCTGATTGCACATAACACCTTAGTGATATCTGTCCTCTTTTAATGAAGCTGCATTTTGTAGGGATTTGTGTTTTAGATATAATTTGTAGATATAATTCTTTTAGCAAGTAGGATCCTGGAATCCACAAAACTCTCATTAATGAGAATCTTACAAAATGAGAGAAGAGCTTAAGATAAGTTCTGTGAAAAGTGTTTAACTTTTATAATAAAAATCCATTAAATCTGCCCTGGTCAATTGTAACAGCTCCATTTGGTGGTAATAATGCAAGCACCAACTCACTTGTCTTGCTAAGAAATCTTATCTAATATCCATATTATAACCTCACAATGAGACTTAACGGTGTTTTCTCTGCTGTCCTTTTACTTGATGCTTTATTTTATTTTGATCAGTGGAGAAAGCTCTCTATATTCCGGCGACATGGCAGAGTCCTTCTCAGACCTTTGAGACCTGGGAATCTGACAAGATCCTTGACATTTGCCCATTAAAACTGCAGCTTGGATAAGATTCAAAGTAGCTGAGCTCTAACCAGCAGTAGCTCATCATTTGCTGCATAGCTTTCTCTTCAACTGGCCAGATGCCATTCACTTTGCTTTTCATGTACCCCATGAAGCTCTTTCCATCCAGTCAGCCCATGTACTGTCACTCTTGCTTTCAAACTTTTAAGGTACATTTTAGACAGTTCTGCCTTACTGCCATAGAACTGTTTAAATTAGCCATCCATACAGTGTTAATACATCCATCAGTGATTGCCCACCCACATGAATTTGAACTGCCATTGTCTACCACATCTTTTAATTAAATGAGTGTCCACTGGAAACTCAGTGTTTTGCAACGTCAAGATGTCTTCACTCTTATGTATGAGATTCCTGCTTGCTCTTTGTGGGTACACCAAAATGTGTCCTGTTTCACAGGACAGGCATATTTAATATTAATTTTAAAATCTGCATTGGCATCATTCAAAATATTATAGGTGCCACCTAATTGAGTTCTGAAATATTTGAAATTTACCAATGCTAAAACAACATATGCTGGAAATAATATAATAAATAAAACACATAGATGGTGAAAATATTGTCAGGTGCATAAGCAAGCTTAAATTGAAAAGTCCCCAAATTATAATAACAGCATAATTCTATTAGCAATTTTATGGTAGCTATAATAGATTACGCTTCTCAGATAATCACTCAGGTTCTTATAGGATTTACCTGCAATGCAGATTTTAAAATTAATTAATTAAGTATGCCTATCAATGACTTAGAGATTATAGCTTCATTTTAAAGTCTTGTTAACCTTTCAATTAAAATGCTTATTAAAATATTTGTTCTCAAACAGATGTGGGCTGTTTTAGAAAGTAAATACTGGCATAAAATGAGATATATGTATCACCCAAAATATCGGTTGCTACTGAAATATTTGGATATGCATGTCAGTTCATATAAGACCCAATTCAGAACTGCAGAATATATTTCTGCAAGAAGTGGTGGAGGATGAGAGTTATTCAAGCTATTAAAATTATAAATTAACAGAGAACACTTCAGATTGTGAAGACATGCCAGGGTTTGGATGGCTGAAGCAGAGCTATGCTATTTCACTTTATTCTGGGGGGATATAGTACAAATAAAACTCTGAAAAAGCCCAGTTATATGGCTTCTTGAAGGTGTATATCTGAATATGTGTGTACATTTTTGTGTATGTGGTGAAGCAGTAGTTCAGGTTTTTGGTTCTTTAAAGCAGAAAAAAAAAGAAAACACCAAAATTAAATAATGTATGGATTTATTGCTTATCATATCTGAAAAGTGTGCTATTATATGAACTTCAGGCATCGTTTGGCCAGGGCTTCATAACATGTCTGTGTGATTGTCTTCACTTTGTTCTCTCCTAAGAGGCAGCTTGAGGCTATGTTCCATTATCATAAAATAAAGGCTGCGGCAGTTCAGTGGATCACATTTCTAAATACATCAGCCAGAGAAAGGAACTTTTCTTGTCCTTGTACTCCCGTGTGCTCAAGTTGCTTACGTCTTGTCTGACTCTTTGTGATCCCATGAACCATAGCCTGCCCAGCTCCTCTGTCCTTGGGATTTTCCAGGCAAGAGCACTGGAGTGGGTTGCCATTTCCTTTTCCAGGGGATCTTCCCAACCCAGGGATCCAGCCTGCGTCTCCTACATTGGCAGGTGGATTCTTTACCACTGAGCCACCAGGGACGCTTCTCTTGTCCTTGCCCACCAAACAGAGATGCTCGGCTTCGTTTGCTCTTGATTTTTCTATCTTAGATTTTGTATACATCCAAGTTGCTCACAGAGGTCAGTGGAATGACATGCTTGGGTTAGTTTAGACCTGGGATACTGATCCGTCACTGCCTAAGTTTTGTCACACTGAACTTCCCAGGTGACTTGGTGGTAAAGAATTCACCTGCCAATGCAGGAGGCGCAGGAGACTTGGTTTGGATCCCTGGGTCAGGAAGATCCCCTGGAGACGGAAGTGAGAACCCACTCCAGTATTCTTGCCTGGAAAATCCCTTGGACAGATGAGTCTGGTGGGCTGCAGTCCATGCGGTTGCAAAAGAGTTAAGCATGCATGCTGATCATGTCAATTCAAAACAAAAGTGATGGCCGCTGAAAAAATGGGCTAGAAAAGGAAAGATACCAAGAGTGTTTTCTCTCAGGGAGAATGTGAAATAGGAAATGGGAAGGATAAAATAGGGGCCATGTCTTGTCAGTCTCAGGATAGTTTCCAGGCTTGCAGTTCTATAAGGATCAAAGGAATTTGAATTTACCTCTAAACTGACCTCCTAACTATAAAAGAGTATTTTTTTCACAGAATTTTTTTTTAAAGTTCTAATATAAACTAAGGATAAAAGTAATAACTTGATTCCTGTCCCTCAGGCGCCTTCTCCTCTCATTTCAGTTGTTAGTGTTCTTAGGGAGGATCCACTCCATTTAAAAAGCAATGTTTCTCCCAACAATTTCAGCTCACTTTCTCTGCTTACTTTCTCCTGCACAGCCAGACATCTGTAATGCACTAGTTTGTTTCAATGTTAGCGTTAATTCCTCTCCTCTAGAAGATAAGCTCCACAAGAATAGGGATTTTGGACTGATTTGAACATCGAATGAAATAGTGCTTCTTTTGGTAGGTATTTTAATAAACACTCTGGATACATTATCATGCATCAACTAGCATCAAGTAGCACTTGATGCATCATTATATATATGTATACATTATATATGTATATACATACATACATATATATATGTATATGTATATACCATTATATATGTATACATTATCATGCATCAAGTGCATCAAGTAGCACTTGAAGTTTCTGAGGATGGCCATTTTAATAAAGATTTTTAAAGAAGTTAATTGAGTAGAAAAGCACTCACATATCTTTCTCTGGATGCTGTGTCTGATGCTGTTCCTAACCCAAGACGCTGCCAACTTCCCTCTGTTGAGCTAAGGACAGTCTATTAGTCAGCTTGAGCTGCCATAACAAAATCTCTGAGACTGGTGCTGTAAAGAACAGAGATGTATTTAGTCACAGTTCTGGATGCTAGAATTCCAAGATCAAGGTTTTGGCCAAATCATTTTCTGGTGAGGAGACTTTCCAGCTTGGAGGGGAGGATGAGGGGAAGGGGTGAAGGAGGGCTCAGGAAAGGGAGGGGGATAGCACAGGAGCTCTTGGTTTCACTTATAAGGACTCTAATCCAGCAAGTCAGGGTGCCATCCTTACGACCTCATTTAACTTTAATTACTTTTTCTCCAAATACAGCTGTACTGGGGTTGGGGCTTCAACATGGATTTGGGGCAAGGGTACAGGAGTGGAGTGCCAACATTTAGTCTGCAACAGACAGCTTACCTATAGATCCAGTGTCTAAAAAGAGGCTGGGCTACCAAGCCTAGTGGAATTCAGTATCACCTGATTTTACTAATCAGCTACTCCCATTCTTGAAGTGAGGAAAACATGACTAGCTGTTCCCCTCTATCTTTAAATGCCAAAATGAAAATACAAGCTTAATTTACTTTTTATCAATGTATAATATAAAACTAGGGCATCAAGTGGACCCTGTTGAAGTTGGCTGGATCTAACTTTTAAATGCACAGAATGGGAACTTTGCCACCTTACTCTTGACTTAGGCAAAGAGAACTTCTGAAAGCCTATTAGATTTATTTGTGTTAATACATCATCTTTGCTCCTGACAGTCTTTAACAAAAATCCAACCTAGGATAAGTGAATGGCATTGCATATGTGCACTCAATCAGGGCAATTAAGATGGCAATATCAGCCAGAACCTATGGGCAATTTTACCAGCCCATTAAACTGAGCATTGGAGTTGGTGTTTTCAGTTCCCAAGGCGGCATTTAACTACCTTCTCTGTAGTTAACACTCTCTGCCCATCTTTCAATTAAGCAGCAGTGTTGGGCTGGGAAGAGCATGTGGAATTTGTAATTGGAAGGCCAAGGTCGGATTTTAGCTCAGCTGCAAGTTGTGTGAGAAGGTTTCTACAAAGAGATGCATTCAATTCATCAGGTTCAGTTTCCTCAGTATTTCTTACAGACGCCAAGAGAGCCTGCTTCCTAGGAAATCCAGTATTTGTCGACTAAGGTAGAATCCTCATATATTGGGTTGGCCGAGAGTTTGTTCAGGTTTTCCCAGAACGTATTATGAAAAAACCTGAATGAACTTTTGGCCAACCTAATATCTCTAATAATGATTTTTGAATACCGAATTTTCATTTTGGAGATGATTTCTTAAGGCTTAAATTATACTAAGCATATCTAACTCATAACACAGACTATAGTAGAGTTCAGATTATTCATATAAAGCACGCGTGTGTGTGCGCACCGTTGGGTCTGACTCTTTGTATCCCCATGGACGGTAGCCCTCCAGACTCCTCCGTCCGTACGATTTCCCAGGCAAGAATACTGGAGTTGGTTGCCATTTCCTCCTCCAGGGGATCTTCCCGACCCAGGGATTGAACTCGAGTCTCTTACATCTCCTGCATTAGCAGGCAGATTCTTTACCAGTTCGCCACCTGGGAAGCCCCAAGAAAAGCATAGTATTATCAACACTGGAATAAGGTTCATTTTTGCCATTGTGTGTCACCATGTCTTTCTGTAAAAACAGGTCCTTGAGTACTGAATCCAAGTGGTGGTTAATTTACCCTAGGGTTTAAACTCACATTTAAATTGGTATGACAATACTTAGTTAAGAGGTTCATTGCTTTTCATTTTAATATAATTCTATGTGTATACGCACATACACCCACAAACACACCCCGGTAATTTGGTTGCTCTTTAAATCACAATCATGCCTTATAATAAGCATTAGAAACAAAGTTATTTTTCATGTTAATGATTTTTCTAACACAGCACAATTGATGTAATTGCAACTTATATTTTATGGTAAGTGGAAAATATGCTCATTTTTAATTTAGAAATCAACATTTGTTAAAAGTAGTAATCCACATTTAAAAACTTAATGCAAGGCACATTTAATTTTCAAAACATTGCTTCAGGCAGTGGTTTGACATTTCTTATAATTTATCAGATTGCTTTTCAGAATTAAGCTAAAAAATTAATTTGCTGTAGTAAACCCTTTACAAAATTATGATTATCATCCCAAACTCTACAACCATCCTTAATGAAGGCTTTTCTTCTTTTTCATCATCAGTGTCATGGTTATTGTTAATTGCTTTCTAAGCTTATGTCATAATCTTAGCAATTTAATTCAAATTATCATGATAGCTCAGATGGCAACTTCAGCAAATGCTGAGGAAATATACATAACACCATTTAAAATCACTGTGCTAGGTACTCGATATGGATTTTCTATATAAAACACAGCATATTATATGCAAATATTTCACATGCTCAAGAATGTGAAATTTAGCTGGGTGCCTGTGGCCTTAAATTTAGTTCTTATATTTACGATGCCAAGTTTTTCTGGGTATATGGGTATTTCATTATTTAAAACACAGAGTGCTGTCAAGTTGCATGTTCTTGCCTCGGAGACTGATATTTTTTCTTTGATACATTTACTGGATCATTGATGCCTCCATTCATAGTTGATAGTATTTCTTAAGTTCTACTCTCCCATGGAGACCTGGTCCAAGTACCCCCTCCTGAAAGAGACTTTTCCCAATAGGATAGCAGTGACTTCCCTTATACCTTGCACCTTTGCACTATTTAACTATTTTTGAGTTCACCATGTATTTGACAAAAGATACCATTAATTGTTGTTCACAGTTTCCTCCTCCCACCTTTGGTTTTCTCCAGCTAAACTGTGAGCCTTCTATGAGTATGACCCATTCTTTTATCTTGATGTAGAACAGGGCTTTACCTGTGTGTATATTAGTTGTGTTCAGTTGCTAACTCGTGCTGACTCTTTGTGACCTCATGGAGTACAACATGCCAGGCTCCTCCATCCTCCACTATCTTCTGGAGTTTGCTCAAATGCATGTCCTTTGAGTTGGTGATGCTACCTAACCATCTTGTTCTCTGTCGTCCCCTTTTCTTTTTGCCTTCAATCTTTCTCGATATCAGGGTCTTTTCCAAGGAGTCAGCTCTTCACATCAGGTGACCAAAGTATTTTAGCTTCAGCATCAGTCCTTCCAATGAATATTTAGGGTTGATTTCCTTTAGGATTGGCTGGTTTGATTTCCTTGCAGTCCAAGGGACTTTCAAGAATCTTCTCCAGCACTACAATTTGAAATCATCAAGTTTTTGGCATTCAGCCTTCTTTATGGTCCAACTCTCACATCAGTACAAGACTATTGGAAAAGTCATAGCTTTGACTCGACGGACCTTTGTTGGCAAAGTGATGTCTCTGATTTTTATATCTAGAAATAAATCAGTATTTGGTGATGATGAGGAAGTACCATCTGATTTTGGAGACCTGTGAGGCTGCCCTGACTTAGTTTTTCCTTCCTGCTGCCATAACATATGAATTTCTTTCAGGATTCACTCTTTCTTTACCATTTCCTAGATTCATGCTTTAAAGGTATCCAATGGAGATGAGTAAATTTAAAATTAGGTAATGAAATATTGTGCATGTCCCTCAACTTTTTAAAAATAGTCTAAGAAAAGATGACCAAGTTGGAATCCTACCAATTTATTGTGACACACATATACTTTTTGAATTTGAAGCTGGGTAACTCGAAATTCATCTTTTGTGTTCTATTCTGTTATGCATGGCTTTATATCACTTTGAGTGGGGTAATTCCATGGAATGCTAGATAATAATAGATAATCCATTTAGAATTCAGTTGTGCTCAGAGGCTTACGATAAGGTTGCTATAGTTGAAAACTTGATGATGAAAACATCCGGATTCCTTAGCACAGTAAATTTGTTCTCTCATTTGCATATACATTTAGAATTTGGCTCAGTGTTCAATCTGCATCATCATAGGGAGGTAAATTCTGGGAAACTGCTCCCTGTTTTCATTGACAGTGAAAGTTACTCAGTCATGTCTGACTCTTTGCAGCCCCATGAACTGTAGCATACCAGACTTCTCTGTCCATGGAATTCTCCAGGGCAAAATACTAGGGTGGGTAGCTGTTTCCTTCTCCAGGCGATCTTCCCCACCCAGGGATCGAACCCAGGTCTCCCACATTGCAGGCAGATTCTTTACCATCTGAGCCACCAGGGAAGCCCAAGAATACTGATGTGGGTAGCCTATCCCTTCTCCAGCGGATCTTTCCAACCCAGGAGTTGCAGGCAGATTCTTTACCAGCTGAGCTTGTAGCCCCAGGAGCTTTATTGTTGACAATTCTTCTTATTGAACTTGGATCATTAGTGACTCAAGTTAATTTCATTAGTATTTCTTTGGATGTCTTAATGGCAGATGTCAGTACTCTCGTTTCCACTTCCAAAATCCTTTGTAATGATACATATGATGAAATTTATTTATAACCACTGAGCTTTTGGTCACATGAATTTTGAGATGTGCCTTATATTTCAGTACAAATCCATTTTGATGATATGTTTTTTAAAACATGTTTTGATGGATTGGAATGAATAACAAAAGGAAGACAAAATCATTTTAAAGAAGAATTCTTAGTATCAGGTGTGACATGTTTGACAGATAGTGTGATCAGTGCAAGTATTAGGTGCCTTACCCACGATTTGGAGATGGAAAAAGCTCGGAAAACCAAGAGCTGTTTCATGTGTTCATGGAAAAGCCCCTGGGGCAACATCCTAGACAGATGCACAGTTATATATAGTCATTGTTTATCCCACTGATTGTGGTCACTCATTGTTATCTCAGAAATATCAACATGTTTGGTTATGAGTACTATCCTGTACTCTGCTCGAACTGTTACCCAAAAATGGTAGAAGATGCAGCTTTCTCAATCCAAAAGAATTCCAACATGGAAAATGCCTGTGATTCCAAGGATTCAGATAACCAACTGAGGAGACTGCAAAAGATGAAGGTTAATCGTTGTTTTTACTAAAAAACTGATGAGGTCATAATCAGGACAGAAGAGGTTTGCTACATCTAGGAAGATACTGAAACATTGGTCTGTGTTGCTAACTCTACAGTGCATGACTTGATTTATATTTCCTTAGCCTCAGTGCATGTTGCAGATGAAAGAATTGGATGCCAGTGAATCCAAGGTGGTGAACAGACCAACTGGAAGGGGAAAATATTAAAACATAAGCCATTTAGTTGTAACAGAAATCAACTTCTGGTAGCTGCAAAAAGCACCACAGAACAGTTGGCAGGAAACTGCTTGAAGGCCCAGAGCTATGGAAAATCCCTGAGAGGATCTGGTTCTCAATTAAAGAGTTCCCAGTGAAAGTTAGGTAATGATTGATCTGAGTACTTATTGCGTTGGCTTGTTATTGCCTGTTTAGGTCTCTGTACCCCACTCTGCGCCCTAAGCTCTGAGTGTGGTGGTTTCTAAGTTGTGGGAGGCGGGAGTCTTAGCTTGGGGCACACGGCCTGCCAGGTGGTGGGTGTTCATTAAATGTTTGGCCATAGTGAGTGAAGGGTGTTCAGTATGCTCCAATGACTGTACGTCTGCCCATTGCATTTTAAACCTATGATGTTTACTATGGTGGAGTTGGTGAGAGGGAAGAAAGTGGCTACAGCCTTCTAGAACCTTTTTAAGACAGGGAAGTGGGCTTTATTTTCAAACTACAGTGCTCATGCCAGCCATCCAAATTCTAACGTGTCCTGGTAGCATATGTCTGACGAGAATTTCTGTTGTAAGGAGCCACTGTTGCTGGTGGGATACTTCCTGTTTTTCAGTACCGAAGTGAAAAACAGTCTGAGTACTACCATAGAAAACAGCATATAACTTACTGAGACACAATCATAAATAATATAAGTTAATGCATAAGCTAGTAGTTCCAATAATAATGGCTGTTTTAATATATGTATTTCATAGAAAAACCATGGCATACATTTCCTTTTGGTTAAGTAAGCCTATGGAGCATGCAGACATAACTGGGGTTCCTCCATTCATACGTCTCAGTACATGCAAATTACAGAGTCCTAAGGGGAAATATACAGTGTGTTATAGTGGCTTTGCACACACACAAATCTCTAGCCGTCACAGAGTTAACAATGCTAAAGTAATATTAAAGATTAAGTCTATGTTTTCTTGGATTTCCAATAAATTCTACCATGTGCATCACATCTGTGAACACTAGGTTATATACCCTCATTCCTTTGGCCATGATGACTTTGGCACCATAGTTACTGAAGTGACGCTGGGGAATATTGATGACAAAAGAAATAGAAGCTTATGAATCTTGTTTAAATTTAAAAACCTAAGCAATATAAAGACTTAAAGGTCTAAATACCAAAAGTTGTAGGCATGGTTTCAGTTCAGTCGCTCAGTTGTGTCCGACTCTTTGCGACTCCATGGATTGCAGCACGCCAGGCCTCCCTGTCGATCACCAACTCCCAGAGTGCACCCAAACCCACGTCCATTGAGTCAGTGATGCCATCCAACCATCTCATCCTCTGTCTTCCCCTTTTCCTCCTGCCCTCAATCTTTCCCAGGATCAGGGTCTTTTCAAATGAGTCATCTCTTTGCATCAGGTGGCCAAAGTACTGGAGTTTCAGCTTCAGCATCAGTCCTTCCAATGAACACCCAGGACTGATCTTCTTTAGGATGGACTGGTTGGATCTCCTTGCAGTCCAAGGGACTCTCAAGAGTCTTCTCCAACACCACAGTTCAAAAGCATCAATTTCAGGATGGTTTAAATGAGCTAAATTCCCCTTTATTAAAGTAGGAAGTCAAAAAACAATGTCTAATTTGATATCACAAGCATTCTTGAGATATTATTTAGAGATGTGGAAGTGACAAAGAGGAAAAGCACAAATATAAAAATGTTAGAGTCACCGACACTAAATGAGGAAATGAATGTAGAAGGAGGTGAGGAAGGAAAGAGCTGCTTTTTAATATAAATCTTCCTGAACTGTTTAACATGTAAGTCTGCACGTGTATTATTTTCATATTATAACATTTAAAAAGAGGTGGTATAAGCCTTGGCCTAACATATCAAATTGATTCAGGACTTTAAATATTTTTATTACAAGTTAATGCAGATTCATTAACAATTTGAGAAATACGGAAGAGCATAAATTAAAACCAGTGATCCAGCCACTCAAAGGCAATTGCTACTACCAATGTGGTGTCTATTCTAGCAATTCTACCTCTCCCACACAGGTTACTTAATAAAATGGAATTGGAGTAGTTACTGATCATTTTTGATGATAACTTCTTCATGATAATAAATATTGTCATAGTTGTAACTAATATTTTTGTTATGACAGGTATCCTTTTACATGGTTTATATATAATAATTCCTTTTATTTCCCCAGCACCCCATGAAGTAGCTGCTTTCCCACTCTCCATACAGAAGGATGAGGGAGGAGGTAACCAAAACCCAGAGTGTTAAGAATTTAAGACGCATCACTAGTAGGTGGCAGATTCTGTAAATAAACCCTGGAAATGAATAAAGAGCAGTGATAAAAAAAAAAATTGTCAACTGAATTTTGATTGAACATATTCTACCTTAATGGCTTCCCTGATGGCTTAGCAAATAAAGAATCTACCTGCCTGAGCAGGAGACACAGGAGACACAAGTTCGATCCCTGGGTCAGGAACATCCTCTGGAGTAGGAAGTGGCAACCCACTCCAGTATTCTTGCCTGGAAAATTCCTTGGACAGAGGAGCCTGATGGATTACAGTCCATGGGGTCAGAAAAGAGTCGGACATGACTGAACATGGAGCACAATTCTACCTTCTGAAATGCAAATTATATGTTAAAATATATTTGGTCCTTTAAAGTTCCTTTAGGTATCTATTTGGTATTCAGAATGTAATGTAGACTCTAGTTGTGTGTGTGTGTGTGTGCACGTAGTCATTCAGTCTGTCCAACTCTTTGAGACCGCATGGACTGTAGCCCTCCAGGCTCGTCTGTCCATGGGGATTCTCCAGGCAAGAATACTGGGTTGCCATGCCCTCCTCCAGGGGATCTTCCCAACCCAGGGATTGAACCCAGATGCCCTGCATTGCAGGCGGATACTTTACTGACTCAGCCACCAGGGAAGCCCCTAGTTATCAGGGAGGACTCTAGTTTAATCAGTTCCTAATGCTTCTGTTTTAAACTGTTAGAGGTGTGATGTGTTGTTTGAAATATAGTTTAAAAAATTAGAACTTGTTTTAAAATTTCTACAAAACAATTGATAATACAAAGAATTCTTTTTTATGTCCAATAAGTTCCCCCACTTTGAATTTCTCATATTAATAAGGCTTATTTATTACAACTAAAGAGTCACTGTTGATTCATCATTAATAGCTGAAGTCTGATTTTATTCAGATTTCCTTAGGTTTTACCTACTGCCCTTCTTCAATTCCAGAATCCCATTCAGGGGACCACTTGGACGCCTCTCGCGTGTGAGTGTTCTTCAGGCTTCTCTTGTTTTTGTTCATGTTGGCAGTTTTGAGGTGTATGGGCCAGGTATACTGAAGGTGACTCCTACTGGAATTTGATGTTTTTCTCCTGCATAGACGCACCTTAGTATACACGTAATGTGATTTCCCATTGGTGATATTGATCCGATCGCCTGGCTGAGGTAGTGTCTGTCAGATTTTTCCTGTGTAAAGAAACTCAGTCACTTTGCATTCCGTACTCAAGGAAGGGGGAGTTATTCTGTATCCTTTTTGAAGCTATTGTATCTATATAAATTATATGAAATTGTTTTGAATGAGAGATTTGCCGTTCATCCTCTGTTTAGTAATTTATTCATTCAGTCCTTTATTAGTATGGACACATGGATATTTATTTCATACTTTGGGTTATAATCCCTTACTACTTTATTCATGTTCTTGCCCAAATTTCTTCAGTTTTGGTCAGAGGTGTTCCTGTGTCTCTTTGACATATTTCCATTTTTTTTTTTTTTTAAGCACTTACTTACTTTCTAGCACTACAAGATGCTCCAAGCTCATCTTTTACTTTCCCCATTGAAGTACTAGAATCAGCTATGTCTCCAAGCTGCCTCCACAGCTCCTGGTTCCTTTTATTGGAGAGTGGTGTCAAAAACCGAGTGATAGGTATGCTCATTGCTTTTGGGGTGTCCTTATTTTTAAGCCCTCTCAGCTGACTGAGCAGTAAACATGCTAAATATATTCGCCCAACAATAAGTGTTTCTGTGTATCACTATCTGTATCTGTATGAAGCTCTATATAGGTTATTTGATGTCTCCAGCTCAATTTCCTTACCACATGGGTAATGTAAAAGGATAAGGGGTATACCTATAAGGTATAAGGATAAGGGGGTAGTCTCTTCCCCTTGCTTATGTGTAACTTACCTTCTCTAAATATGAGGAGTCTGGTTCAAACCATCCACCATCCATTTACTTAGTCATTCTATGGCAGTTTAGATGGATAGCTGGAACAGAATTGTTAACCTGGATCCTTGTGGAAAACAGCGTCACTAGATGAGGATGATTCAGAGCGGTTTATTTCCCTCAGTCTTGCAGACTCCTTCCTGAAGTTAATTAGTTCATGCTTCTTTACCCCACCAGCTTCAGTGAGAGTATTTCATACATTTGTAAGGCAGTTAGACTGCTTTGTCACTGTCTGCATTCCATCCTCGAATTCCCTGATCTCTTACATGACTTTTTAAATTTCCATACATCAGGCTTCACTCTTGTACTGTAAAGTTTAGTGGGGTTTAGAAAACATATAGTATCATGTATCCACCATTACAGTTTCATACAGAATATTTTCGTTGCTCTATAATATCTCCTATGCTAATTCAGCCCTTTTTTCCCTCCATCAGAATCCCTGGCAACCACTGATCTTTTTACATCCCTTTAGTTTTGCTTTTCCCAAATATCATATATTTAGCATTGTATAAGGTGTAACCTTTTCAGTTTGACTTCCTTGGTTTAACAATAGGCATTTAAGACTCATTCATGTCTTTCCATAGCATGATAGCTCACTTCCTTTCATTGTTGAATATTTCCTTCTGTAGTACTGTAGTTTATCTGGTCACTTAAGAAATCTTGGTTCCTTCTAGTTTTGATAATGAATAAAGCTACTATTAACATTCACATGCTGGCTTCTCCCCACCCCCCTAGATTTACTGAGATATAAGTGACATATTTTATTGTGACATGCATACCTATTTATGTATTTATTTAATGTATGTAATGTGATGATTTGGACACGTTTTCAAATAAGCTGGGTAAATACCTCAGGGTATAATTGCTGTATACTATGGTAAGATTCTAGGAATCAGTGAACTAAAATGGACTGGAATGTGTGAATTTAACTCAGATGACCATTATATCTATTACTGTGGGCAGGAATCCCTGAGAAGAAATGGAGTAGCCATCATGGTCAACAAAAGAGTCTGATATGCAGTACTTGGATGCAATCTCAAAAACGACAGAATGATCTCTGTTCATTTCCAAGGCAATGGTTTCCAAGGCAAACCATTTAATATCGCGGTAATCCAAGCCTATGCCCCAACCAGTAACACTGAAGAAACTGAAGTTGAATGGTTCTATGAAGACCTATAAGACCTTTTAGAACTAATACCCAAAAAAGATGTCCTTTTCATTATAGGGGACTGGAATACAAAAAGTAGGAAGTCAGGAAATACCTGGAGTAACAGGCAAATTTGGCCTTGGAGTACAGAATGAAGCAGGGCAAAGGCTAATAGAGTTTTGCCAAGAGAACACACTGGTCATAGCAAACACCCTCTTCCAACAACACAAGAGAAGACTCTACACATGGACATCACCAGATGGTCAATACTGAAATCAGATTGATTATATTCTTTGCAGCCAGACGGAGAGTCTCTATACATATAGTCAGCAAAAACAAGACCGGGAGCTGACTGTGGCTCAGATCATGAACTCCTTACTGCCAAATTCAGACTTAAATTGAAGAAAGTAGGAAAAACCCCTAGACCATTCAGGTATGACCTAAATCAAATCCCTTATGATTATACAGTGAGAAATACAGTGAGAAATAAATTTAAGGGACTAGATCTGATAGACAGTGCCTGATGAACTATGGATGGAGGTTCATGACATTGTACAGGAGACAGGGATCAAGACCATCCCCATGGAAAAGAAATTCAAAAAGGCAAAATGGTTGTCTGAGGAGGCCTAACAAATAGCTGTGAAAAGAAGAGGAACGAAAAGCAAAGGAGAAAAGGAAAGATATTCCCATTTGAATGCAGAGTTCCAAAGAATAGCGAGGAGAGATAAGAAAGCCTTCCTCAGCGATCAATGCAAAGAAATAGAGGAAAACAACAGAATGGGAAAGACTAGAGATCTCTTCAAGAAAATTAGAGATACCAAGGGAACATTTCATGCAAAGATGGGTTCGATAAAGGACGGAAATGTTATGGACCTAACAGAGGCAGAAGATATTAAGAAGAGGTGGCAAGAATACACAGAAGAACTGTACAAAAAAGATCTTCATGGCCCAGATAATCACAATGGTGTGATCACTCACCTAGAGCCAGACATCCTGGAATGTGAAGTCAAGTGGGCCTTAGGAAGCATCACTACAAACAAAGCTAGTGGAGGTGATGGAATTCCAGTTGAGCTATTTCAAATCCTAAAAGATGATGCTGTGAAAGTGCTGCACTCAATATGCCAGCAAATTTGGAAAACTCAGCAGTGGCCACAGGACTGGAAAAGGTCAGTTTTCCTTCCAATCCCAAAGAAAGGCAATGCCAAAGAATGCTCAAACTACCGCACAATTGCACTCATCTCACACACTAGTAAAGTAATGCTCAAAATTCTCCAAGCCAGGCTTTAGCAATATGTGAACCGTGAAATTCCATATGTTCAAGCTGGTTTTAGAAAAGGCAGAGGAACCAGAGATCAAATTGCCAACATCTGCTGGATCATCGAAAAAGCAAGAGCGTTCCAGAAAAACATCTATTTCTGCTTTGGTGACTATGCCAAAGCCTTTCACTGTGTAGATCACAATAAACTGTAGAAAATTCTGAAAGAGATGGGACTACCAGACCACCTGATCTGCCTCTTGAGAAACCTATATGCAGGTCAGGCAGCAACAGTTAGAACTGGACATGGACCAACAGACTGGTTCCAAATAGGAAAAGGAGTACGTCAAGGCTGCATATTGTCACCCTGCTTATTTAACTTATATGCAGAGTACATCATGAGAAATGCTGGGCTGGAGGAAGCACAAGCTGGAATCAAGATTGTTGGGAGAAATATCAATAACCTCAGATATGCAGATGACACTACTCTTATGGCAGAAAGTGAAAAGGAACTAAAAAGCCTCTTGATGAAAGTGAAAGAGGAGAGTGAAAAAGTTGGCTTAAACCTCAACATTCAGAAAACTAAGATCATGGCATCTGGTCCTATCACTTCATGGCAAATAGATGGGGAAACAGTGGAAACAGTGTCAGACTTTATTTTTTGGGGCTCCAGAATCACTGCAGATGATGATTGTAGCCATGAAATTAAAAGACACTTACTCCTTGGAAGGAAAGTTATGACCAACCTAGATAGCATATCAAAAAGCAGAGACATTACTTTGCCAACAAAGGTCCGTCTAGTCAAGGCTATGGTTTTTCCAGTGGTCATGTATGCATGTGAGATTTGGACTGTGAAGAAAGCTGAGCACCGAAAAATTTATGGTTTTGAACTGTGGTGTTGGAGAAGACTCTTGAGAGTCCCTTGGACTACAAGGAGATCCAAACAGTCCATCCTGAAGGAGATCAGTCCTGGGTGTTCATTGGAGGGACTGATGCTGAAGCTGAAACTCCGGTACTTTGGCCACCTCATGCGAAGAGTTCACTCATTTGAAAAGACCCTGATGCTAGGAGGGATTGGGGGCAGGAGGAGAAGGGGATGACAGAGGATGAGATGCTGGATGGCATACCGATTCGATGGACATGAGTGTGAGTAAACTCCAGGAGTTGGTGATGGACAGGGAGGCCTGGCGTGCTGCAGTTCATGGGGTTGCAAAGAGTCAGATACGACTGAGCGACTGAGCTGAACTGAACTGAACTGATGGTAAGATAATATTTAGCTGCCAAATTGTCTTCCATAGTGACTAAATGCTTTTACATTCCCATCAGCAATCAATGAGAGGTAAGTTGTTTTGTATCCTTGGCAGCAATTTGTATTGTCAGGTTTGTTATTATTTTTTAGCCATTTTAATAGATGGATAGTGGTATCATTGTTTTCATGTGTAAATGTATTATCTAAAAGAAACCATGCCTTTTGCTGGAAATAGCATCTAGAAGTCCATAGAAATCCCTGAATTAGAGTCTTTGCAAAGCTTACTCCAGAGAGTGTGGAAACTTTGAAAATGTAAAGAACTCATGTGAAGCCTTGGAATGAATGCCAGAAGTTAAAATTTAGTAAGACTTTTTTTTTTTTTTTTAAACTGATTAGAGCAGGAAAGAAAAATGAGTGAAAAAATAAAAAATGTCACAGTATGACAAGACCATATATAGGGAAGTGTGGACACTGGCAGTAAAACATTGAATTCTAGGAGGAATGGTTTAAAATTTTATGAGTCCTCGGATCTTCCTTTGAAATAGAGAAATAGGCTATAGAATAGAAATAAGCTCATCTCCCATTGGAAGGGTACTGGGCAATGACAGCTTGAAAAACCCCTGGAAAATGAGCTGAGTAAGTCACACAAAGGAGAAAAAGGGTTAATTTCTTCATCTTTTTTTTGACTTAGATCAAATTTTACTTATTCTTAAATTAATCTTTTTTGGAGTGTAGTTGCTTTACAGTTTGTGTTCTTTCTTTGTTGTTCAGTCACTAAGTCGTGTCTGACTCTTTGCAACCCCATGGACTGCGGCAAAGTAGGTTTCCCTGACCTCTACTATCTCCCAGAGTTTGCTCAGATTCACGTCCACTGAGTCAGTGATGCTGTCTAACCGTCAACCCCATGAACAGTTCGTTTAGAGGAATCAGCCATACATATACATCTGCATTTACGTATACACTCCCTTTTGGACTTCCTTCCCGTTCAGATCACTGCAGAACATTAAGGAGAGTTCCCCCTGCTATGTAGCATGTTCTCATTAGTTATCTATTTCATACATAGTATCAGTAGTGATATGTGTCAATCGCAGCCTCCCAATGCATCCCAAGGAAGAGGGTTAATTTCTTTAGTATTTCACTAGCCTTCAGTTGATGGCACCTTTCTCTTACCACCATTTATGGCATCACCAGTAATCCTATTGAGTCCCCCTCTCTGAAATATCCGTTAAGTCCCCTAGTTTATGTCATCCAGTCATTACTGGATGGTGGCACAGCCTATCTACTCAATCTTGACCCCTTCAGATCCATTTTCCTCAATGGAACCAAAAGAATCTTTCAAAAACAGGAAGTTGAATTCCTCAACAGCTCTATTTCCCATGAATGTTGAAACCTCTTAATCGGATGAAAAGCCTTATATGAATTCATCTATTAATAAACCTTTTATACATCAAGATACCCTCTTCCTTATTTTTTAGTCCAGGTCCCTGCTGTTTGGGGTTTCAGGGGAAATCTAGGCCACTAGATGAAAAGTTTTTGAGAGCAAAGACTGATTTTTTTATATAATCATTCATACAAAGGACTCAGAAGTTACTGGTTGAATGAATACAATGATGTACAATGAATAAAATGATGTTTATTATAATACAGTTCATACTAAAAAGTAAAATTATCCAAATGGCTAAACTAGAAAATTATAAAATAAATTAGGTAGAACCATATAATGAATTGGTTTGTACTATTAAAATTGTGTTTGGCTTATGTTCAGCCTGGTAAAGAACATGCACTGTAAAAAATAATAAATAAAGCTGTGTATATAGTATATTTCTCATATCAGACACATATGGGCATAAAGATGAATTTGGAAAAACTGTATCACAATATGTCTTGAGTGTCAGGATTATTTTCATTTCCATGCCTTTCCTATACTTTCCAAATATTCTATAATCAATTGTGATATTGCTTATTTTTTTTTCAAAATTCATCATAAAATGTAGTTTTGTATTCTATAGAAAACAAACGCATGGTTAGCAAAGGGGGAAAATGGCAGGGAGGAAATTAAGTTTGGAATTAATATACCTACACTCCTATATATAAAATGTATAAAGGAGATAGCCAACAAAGGCCTGCTGTTTAGCACAGGGAGATATGCTGAATATTTTATAACACATAAGGGAAAAGAACCTGAAAAACAATATGTATTTTTAGTATATAAAAGATTATATATAGATAGAAAGATAGCTGAATCACTGTACTATACACATGCAACTGACACAACATGGCAAATCAACTATTTGTCAATTTAAAAATGTACTTTTGTTATGTAGACCACTGTATTCATCTCAGAAAAACCAATTATTGTCTAGTGATTTGACTTCATAGGATTCCTTTTACCTTTGACAAAAGAAAAATGCCAGCTTTATGCTCATGCACTTAAAAGTTGTAATTCTAAATAATACAATATAGCCCAGGGTATAGAAGCAGGTACAAAAACCAAAGAACACACACACACACACAAAGCAATCGCTGTTTATAGAGATTCCCCAATTAGACATCTGGAGTGTTCCAGCCATTCTCATTTCAAACGCTGATAGGTACAGTGTTCCCCCACCAGCAGCATTGCAAAAAATGGAACCGATAATTGCTGAATTATCATAGGTAAGAAAAAGCCAGTGCTGACTTTACACATCTCTGTGCCTCCTCAAATTAGGTCATTCACAATTGAGCGGAAGCCCAGATTTCATTATTATACACGGAGCCAAATCAGATGTGTGTTAAAAGAGATCCAAAAGCAACTGTATCATTGATTCCGTGTTTCGTACTTAGTAAATACAGCTATTACTCTAACTCGCCCTAGGTGAGTAAGTGTGTGCTCATTATTACATTTTTTTCTGCATTGGCTCAGAAAATAAAACCACTCTGCAAACTCACACAAAAGCTCTGTGCTTAACTGGTACCTATCAGCTATTAAGACATTTTTGCCAGTGTGCTATTTAACTCAGGGAACAACAACAACAAAAGAATGTGTTCGTTTTGGAAGATAAAATTGTAAAAGATAATTGTGGAAGAACACCCCCTGAAAGTGTTGAAACCATATATTATGCCTGTGGGAAATTAGCTTCTTAAATACCTTCTTTCTTTGAGCGCTGGTGGATGCAATGAACACCCTCCTGAAGAATAGTCAGGAAACACTGTCTGCAGGTCCTCATTAGGTAATTAGCATGCTACGGGAGTCAACAGCAGTACTTTCTACAAGTCCTGAAAGTACAAGAAGGGAATTACAAAATATTTTATGATCATAAATATTTTAAACTGTATACTACTATATCTTTGGACTTTAAATATAGTACTCAATTTTAAAGGAAAATCATCAGATTTCCCTTTAGCTGGTAATGATTGTTATTCTCCTAAAAGATACTGTTGCAGCCTGATTATCTCAGTTGATTCCATTTTTATCAACCATTGTTTCATATATTGAAGAAAGAGTCAAGTGAAAATAGTTACAACGTCTTTTTTAGCAGACTGAAGGATAAGCCACTTTCTTCCAAAACTGATATACTCTGTGATGTGAGTAATTATTTGAAGGTTTAAATTCCACTCAGCAATATTTACTCAACATCCATAGTGTATCAGGCCTTTTCATGTACTTTATTTCATTCAGTTGTGTCAGTGACCCATGAAGTTGATACATTATCACTTACATTTTGAGGACAGTATTAGTGAAGTTAAGATAAATTAATTCAGTTGACATAGTAAGTAGCTGAGTAGACAGCCAATCCAAGATTCTGTAGTATCCAACTCTATTACTCTAATCTGTTGCTCCTTGAAATAATTTTAGAGGGAGTTTGGTTTAGTAAAAAAAAAAAATCATGCATTGTTTAGACACAAATCTGAATCCCTGCTTCATGTATTGTTTGTTCTATGACTTTGAGTAAATTACATACATTTTTCCAGCTCATTTTCTGTTTTTAAAATTTATCTTATTGAAGTATAGTTGATTTACAATGGTGTGTTAGTTTCTGGTGTACAACCAAGTAATTCAGTAATATCTATTTTTTCTTAATATTATTTTCTGTTATGGTTTATTACAGGAGACTGAATATAGTTCTCTGTGCTGCACCATAAGACCTTTTTAATCCATTCTGTATATAATAGCTTGTGGCTGCCCGCTCCAAACCCCCCAGTCTGTCCCTTTCCACCCCTCCCTCTTAGCAACCATGTCTGTTCTCTGTGTCTATGAATCTGTTTCTGTCTCATAGATAAGTTCATTTGTGTCATATTTTATATTCCACCTATAAGTGATATCATGGAATATCTGTCCTTCTCTTTCTGACTTACTACACTTAGTATAATAATATCTAGTCCATCTGCATTGTTGCAAGGGGTATTATTTCATTCATTTTTATGGCTGAGTAGTATTCCATTGTCTCTATATATCACATCTTCTTTATCATTCATCTGTCAATGGACACTCAGGTTTCTGCCATGCCCTGGCTATTGCATATAGTGCCGCAGTGGGCATAGGGGTGCATGTATCTTTTTGAGTTATATTTTGTCTAGATATATGCCCAGGAGTGGGATTGTCCAGCTTATTTTCTATATCTGCCAACCATACTTTACTGACATAAATTAGACGTCACATAAATAGTATTTTTTACTATCTATACTGTTAAAACATTTTTTATTATAAAGTATTGTTAACATATATGCAGTATTAAACAGTCCCTTCTGTATCTGAGTAGAGATTTGTAGAGAAAGGGGAGATATTTCATAGTATATGTATAGTAACATCTGATATCTTCTCCAATTAAATTATACATAAATGTCTTAGAATTGCCTGAAAGAAAATAAGTGCATTGAAAATAATGTCACTTCAAAGGGGAAGTAAAAGTGCATAAAAATCAATGTTGGATAATTAAACATTTCAAAAACACATATACATCTCAAAGGTGGAGGGGAAGCAGTAAAAGTGAAAAAATGAACTCTAAGCCATGAAATTCTGCCACAAGACAGACATCTAAACCAGCAAAGATCCAGATCTTTCAGTTCAGTTCAGCTGCTCAGTCATGTCCGACTCTTTGCGACCCCATGGACTGCAGCACGCCAGGCTTCCCTGTCCATCACCAACTCCCAGGACCTATTCATGTCCATTGGGTCGGTGATGCCATCCAACCATCTTACCCTCTGTCGTCCTCTTCTCCTCCCACCTTCAATCTTCCCCACCATCAGCGTCTTTTCCAGTGAGTCAGTTCTCTACATCCGGTGGCCAAAGTATTGGAGCTTAAGCTTCAGCATCAGTTCTTCCAATGAATATTCAGGACTGATTTCCTTTAGGATGGACTGGTTGGATCTCCTTGCAGTCCAAGGGACTTTCAGGAGTCTTCTCCAACACCACAGTTCCAAAGCATCAATTCTTCGGTGCTCAGCTTTCTTTATAGTTCAACTCTCACATCCAGACATGACTACTGGAAAAACCATAGCTTTGGCTAGACAGACCTTTATTGGCAAAGTAATGTTAGCCAGATCTTTACTCCAAGAGATTAAAGAGCAAGGCATGTGGTTAAAGTAAAACAATACAGGATTAAAAAAAAAAAATCAGTGAAATAAAACTACTCTAGGCATTGTTAAAGTGACAGAGAATTGGAAATTAAATATATGAAGTAGAAGACAAAGTCCTGACACAATTGGAAAATGTGGGGAAACTTGTTAAAAAGATGAAATAGGTGACAGGTCATATAAGACCCAAATGAAAAGGTACAGAAGTCCAAACTGGGTCTACTAGTTTCCGAAATGAGAGAAAGCATGTCATATACTAAATTGCTACGTATTTCCAAAGAAGAGGCAGGAATTGAGTTTTCAATTTGAGAGACATTATCGACTCTCAAGAAAAGATGAAAAACACAAACTAATATAAAGAGAATTGTTTGTAAATTTATATGCATTACACAAAGATTGGTGTATGGTGTAAATTGAAAAATATACATTGTGTATAAATCAACTCTTTTGGAAGTTTTCCCTATTAATTGCAGGTCTTTATATATATATATATATATATATATATATATATACTTGCATAAATATGTATATATATGCATACATAATACATATAAATTTATGCATATGTGAATGTCACTGAAGGATATATACTTGTGTAAATAAGTTGTATATATACATACACACATTTATACATTTCCGATATTATTGTGTTGACATAAATTGATGTAGCAGAAATGAAAAATTCACTTAAATGTTTCTTCACAGATTCAGGATCACTTTCTTTTCTGAGTGGAGGGCTGTGGTGTTACTGTGGAGATGTATGAATTATGACAGTGATCAAGACAACTTGTATAGAGACACCATTTATTATGTATACACTGAACAGATGCGATATGTGAATAAACAAAGCAAAACTCTACTTTAGCGGTGTCTTAATAAATGTTGATGCTTAATAGTAGTCAGTCGCGTTATAAGGAAAAAAGAAATGGAATTTCAACATGTTGTTGTTGGAGTCTGAATGTGTCCTCCCCAAATTCATATGCTGAGCCCCCCCAACCCCCAACTAATGTGATGGTAGTGAGAGGTTTGAGGTGGTGACTAGGACTGCTGCTGCTGCTAAGTCACTTCCGTCGTGTCCGACTCTGTGCGACCCCTGAGACGGCAGCCCACCAGGCTCCCCCGTCCCTGGGATTCTCCAGGCAAGAACACTGGAGTAGGTTTCATTTCCTTCTCCAATACATGAAAGTGAAAAGTGAAAGTGAAGTCGCTCAGTCATGTCTGACTCCGAGCGACCCCATGGACTGCAGCCTACCAGGCTCCTCCGTCCATGGGATTTTCCAGCAAGAGTACTGGAGTGGGGTGCCATTGCCTTCTCCAGGTGACTAGGATTAGATGAGGTCATAACGTCTCTTATAAGGATCAGTGCCCTTATAATTGTCACCAGAGAGCTTGCTCCGTTCTGCTCCCTGCCTTGTTTGGATTCAGGAAGATGGCCATGTATGAGCCAGGAGGTGTGCTCTTACCAGACAGCAGATCTTCTGGGACCTTGATCTTGGACTTCCAGCCTCCAGAACTGTATCAAATAAATGTTTGTTGAAAGTCACTCAGTCTTTTAGTTGCAGTAACCTGAAATGAATCACCACAAGGGGTTTGATAATGGCATAAAACAGGCAAACTTCTGCATGATCATGTGGTTAGTTAGAAGAGCTATTATCTATCATTATTATAATTATTAGCTATTATTTATACAGGAAAGAAAGATGACTCATTCATAATAGTGACTAAAATATGTAGTAAGTGGTAAAAACTTTAGTCCAGTAGGATATATGATCTGCATAAAGAAAACTAAGAATTTTTATTTTAAAATATATGTAATCTTTTTTTGCTCAGTAATATTTTCTGGCGATCTACACCATTTTATTTTGCACCCACATATCCTGAGCTCCTATTAGGTGCCTTGAAGGAAAGGTCGAATATAGTACTCAGGAAATATTTCTTGACTGTATCAGTGGAGGCTCTGAATTAAGACCCATCTCCAATAGATGCTATTTCTGCTCCAAACTACATGAGTTTGTCCATCTTTGAATTCCTTAGAACACGTTTACTTTTAGCACACTTTTCAAGAACTAGTTATTATAGCTGTTACTGCATCATCCTCCTTAATAATAATGATAAAAATTTACAAGTACCTCTTAGGAAAGTGATGCGAAATAAAGATTTAACATATTTAAATTTTAAATAGTTGTGTTGACACCAAAACTCCTTTATTAGGGAGAAATTGCATCTTTACTGTTCATGTAATCAACTTGAAATGTGCAATAATAGTTTCAGTGTGTATGGGGTGAAGTTCCTCAGGGAACAATGATGAAATATAAAATGCATGAGGGGAAGCTAATAAACTTAGATTTGAATGAAGCTATTAATATCTTAATGGTTTCTCAATGGTTTGGCAGTATATTGTTTTTTTAAAAAAAACTTTTTTGAGGATAAGATTGTTTTTGTATAGTAATGCATTTTAAAAGTAGAAGCCAGCTTGAAAATATCTTGTCCACTTTCTTGAGAATACCTATAATAAATTGAAGATAAGTTCTGTTGAATTTTATGAAAGAGAAGTATTTTTTAAAATTTGATCTCTTCCTCTGAGTTTTTCTTGAGACTCCTATATTTAAATGTATATAATTCCTCCAGATTCTTGTGGGTAAATAGTTTATATTCTAGCCTACTCATTTGCTGTTTGAATCTGCATACAGAGTTCTGTTACTTGTATTTGTTAGTGATATTCTAATTAGTGTACTTATTTGTGATGCATTGTTTCATGAAAATATTGAACCATAAACATAATTTTATATTTAATTGAATATATTAGGATAATGTATTCTGTAATTCATGTAACTCAGAAATGCTCCTTTGGAATGGTTTTGCATTATTATTGTAATTTACAAATAAATACTAGTATGTTGAAGACTTTACAATTGAGTAAATTGAGGTTTATAAAGGTTAACGTGCTCAAAGAACACTCCACAAGGAAAAAATTATTGGAAAAGCAAGATTCAGCCTTAGGTGGTTCAAAATTCTGATACAGCATTCTTATTTATGAATGAAACTTCTTGCAGTCTCCTTTAAATTCCAAAATAAAGATTATCTGTACCATGAGAGGTACAGACATTTTCTAAATGGTTTGTACTATTATTATATTATATATGCTGTGTTGAATGTATTCAGTAAGATTTTTAATGAAAATCTGTTTTAAAGCAAAACTTTTCCTGCTGAATGCTTGCTGCAGAATAATGTTTACACCCATATAAGGGCTTCCCTGGTAGCTCAGACCGTAAAGAGTCTGCCTGCAGTGCAGGAGACCCAGGTTTGATCCTTGGGTTGGGAAGATCCCCTGGAGAAGGAAATGGCAACCCACTCCAGTATTCTTGCCTGGAAAATCTCATAGACAGAGGAGCCTGGGGTCCATGGGGTCACAAAGAGTTGGACACAACTGAGCCACTTCATTTTGTTTCTTTCTAAGTTATCTACATTTTAGAAAATGATGTTAAAACATGTAGTGTCACTTTATACTTTACACAAGCAACACACTTTCACACTCACTAACAGTTATCAGAAGAATGGAAAAAGTCTAATATACAAGGAAATGGTTCCCAGTAAAATGGTTATATTGAAAATATTTAAAGATGAAAATTCATATCTTGGTTTGAAGAAATATAAGCCATTGAAACACTTTTCCTCTTGGTACATTGAACACTTTTGCTCTTGGTACATTTAAACTACATCCCAAGTCTAATAACAGTTACTTAAAACATAAGCAAAAAAATAGAATATTGCATTTTTTTCATGGTTACTGAGGGGGGAATGGCAACTCGTGTGATAAACTTTTTCCAAGTCTAGCAGCTGTGCTGTAAATTATACTATGAATATAGGAAAATAATTAAAATTTAAAGCTATTAGATAATCTCCCATTTCTAGGGTACTAGCACATGTTTACTGCCAGGCATATTTTAAGGAAATCTATTATTTTCATAATTGCTTTAAAATTCCACATATAGAAATATAGCTGTAGACATTTATATTTAAATTATTCAGATAAGTAATATGGAGATGTAAATTTAGATATGAGTTACCTGAGAATAGCATATTTAATACTGCAATATTTAATTTTGAATAGTATGCTTATAAGTAATTATTAAACTGTTTATGCATTTTATGTTTGATCATAAATTTATCCTGTAATAATGATACCACTGAACTCTGAATCGTGAGATACATTCAGGAGTATAGGAAAAAAATAATCCTTCTTATCCTTTTTCCATTCTGGCAGCCCTGACTGGGAACCAGGACCTTCATTCTGTCCATGTGAGACATGGCCCAGATGCAGGGCTGTGATGATGACAGGAATGCAAGGTGTCCCTAGTGCCCTGTGAACACAGTCAGGCTACTCCAGCTGAAATGATCGGTGACCATTTGCTCAACTGCAGCAATGAATGGAGGGGCTCTTGAAAGTCTCTTCAGTTCAGGTCAGTCGCTCAGTCGTGTCCGACTCTTTGCCACCCCATGAACCGCAGCACGCCAGGCCTCCCTGTCCATCACCAACTCCCGAAGTCCACCCAAACCCATGTCCATTGAGTTGGTGATGCCACCCAACCATCTCATCCTCTGTTGTCCCCTTCTCCTCCTGCCCCCAATCCCTCCCAGCATCAGGGTCTTTTCAAATGAGTCAGCTCTTCGCATCAGGTGGCCAAAGTACTGGACTTTCAGCTTCAGCATCAGTCCTTCCAATGAATACCCAGGACTGATCTCCTTCAGGATGGACTGGTTGGATCTCCTTGCAGTCCAAGGGACTCTCAAGAGTCTTCTCCAACACCACAGTTCAAAAGTATCAGTTCCTCAGCACTCAGCTTTCTTTATAGTCCAACTCTCACATCCGTACACGACCACTGGAAAAACCATAGCCTTGACTAGACGGACCTTTGTTGACAAATTGGTGTGTGAAAGTCTCTTCACAGTTATTTAATCAAGAGTGTTCATTTAGGAACAATATGTGCAACATCAATCTATATTAAAATTTTGTTCTCAGTAAATTTTGCCCATTTTTTTAGGATCCTCAATGGCTCCTTTTCTAGTTTTCCTACTTTTTGACTACTGTTGTTAATGAAATAAATGCAGACACAACCCTGTGTGTGTGGGCATTGGTTCTGTAGAAGACCTTGGTCCAGTGCTAAGTCAGAGACAAAAATGAATAATAATTACATGCTTGTCTTTGATAGTTTGCTTTTTAAGCTTCACCAACTGTAGTATCACTAAATCTGCTCTTTTTGCTGGGAGGTTTTGATGATTTCTATAAGCCATTTAATTTTAGCAGCCATTTGTTTTTCTACTGAAATATTCTGTTACAAAATTAGAAGTAAATGCATTGCATAAATCAGTGTTTTGTTTTCATATGGATTTTTCTGGCACTTGAGTATTTGAAGAATGAAGCCATCCAACAAAGGACCCTAATACACATGATTTTAAGTGCAATATTTCATTTTTTTAAAAAGGCTGGGCTTATTACCTAGAAAACTGGCAAATGTTTATGCTTAAAAATGTTGTTGAAGGAAAGCTGTAAGAAGTAATTTAAGTGGTCACAGTGTGAGACAGTATCATTGCAATGCAGTGGCTGCAGCAGGACCAACTTCCTGTTACTTGGACAATTTTTTTTTTCTTTTTGGTAGGGATCATGCTGAAATCACTTTGCTGTCAAATATCTGTCTAGTCAAAGCTCTAGTTTTTTTCCAGTAGTCATGTACAGATGTGAGAATTGGACCATAAAGAAGGCTGAGGACCAAATAATTGATGCTTTTGAACTGTGGTGCTGGAGAACACTCTTGAGAGGCTTTGGACAACAAGGAACTCAAACCAGTTTATCCTAAAGGAAATCAACCCTAAAAATTCATTGGAAGGACTGATGCTGAAGCTGAAGCTCCAGTCCTTTGGCCACCTGATGCAAACAGCTGACTCAATAGAAGAAACACTGAGAAAGATTGAAGGCCAAAGGAGAAGAGGATGGCAGAGGATGAGATGGTTTGATCACATCACTGACTCAATGGACATGAATTTCAGCAAACTTCAGAGATAGTGAAGGACAGTGAGGTCTATTGTGCTGCAGTCCATGGGGTTGGAAAGAGTTGGATAATTAGTGACTGAACGACAACAACTTGCTGAAATATCACTGCAGATGAAAGCCCTCTGGAGGGGAGCAGTATGACCCGAGATGTGCTCCCTTCAGAACAAAATAGCATAAAAATAATTTCTAAGGAAGTAATTGAATTGGATCAGAAGCTAGGTGTGCAGGCAGATACATGGTATATGTGTGGATTGATTGAAGACTGACGCCTCATGATGTCCACATCCCAATCCTCGGAAATTCTGAATGTGTGATGTTTCATGGCCAAGGGGACTAGGGTTGTTGTTAATTAACATTGCTGAACAACCAATTATGATCATGAGAGGAAGTAGATAATCTTGAGAGAGGTTGATGAACCTGGACTATCTGGTGGGCCTGAAGATGAGATCTTCTCCTGGCTCTGGTCAGAGAGAGAGGTGACTGAAGAAATGTCAGAGGAGGGCTCCACCTGCCCTGGCTGGCTTCAAAGGTAAAGACAGTTGCCAGGAACCAAGCAATGAAGGCAGCCTCTAGGAGCTGGAGAAGGTGGGGAACAAGATTCTCCCCAGAGCTTCCAGAAAATAACACAGCTGGTTGGCACCATGTTTCAGCCTGCTGAGACCTGTGCTGGCCTTCTGCCCTAGAGAGTTGCCATGTCATAACTTTGTGGTGTTGGAAGCCATGGAGTCTGTTCTAGAATTTTCCACAAGCAGTAATAATCTAATAGGAGAGGTAGAAATGTTAGCCCTTCCATGTTGCATGGTTCCATTCTGTAAAGGAATCACATTTTGCTTTTAAAGAAATTGCATTCTCCTTCCTGAGGCATCCTGGCCTCCTTTGTCTTCAGCTATCATGGACCACCAGCCACAGTTGTCGCGCCTCCCACTTTCTGAATCCATCTCAGATCAGTTTGGTTCTTTTCCACCCCTTTTGCTTTGCTTCTGCCCCTGTCTTTCCACTTCAAGCCTTGATCTGGAAGCCACCTCCCAGATGGTCTCTGTTCTCCAGTTTTACCCTTGTGTTCGAGAGACCCACTAATCTTTAGAGTAATGAACCCTAAATCAGACTCAGTCTTGTCAGTTCTCTAAGGATGTACATCTCACTGGGTTCTCCTTACTAAGAAGATAAAATTGCATTGCCTTGAAGCGTAGTAAATCTTGCTTTCAGACTTTCTTCTCTGTGGTTTGTATCCTCACCTGTTAGCTTCGTGACTCCTCTTCCTTCAGTTTTCTGTGTAAATGTTACTTCCTCTGGAGACCTTCTTTGACTTGCTAAACAAAGGAGAATTTGACATCCATTACCTCTTCCTAAGTCTCCACAATGATCGGTGTTAAGGTTTACCTGGGCACCACTGAATTCACAGCCCTCCGTGAGTTGTCTATCCTGGTAGGCTCACTCTGTATTTGTTTCCAAACGGAATGAGTTAGTAACTAAATATATGGACATTTATTATTCCTGAAGCATATTTTGCTTCATTGATTTTTCAAACAGTAATAACACTGTGAAAGAGAGAAGTCAAAAATGCATGAGAAAATATGAAGCTGGCAAAAAGAAATATAGTAGTATTTGGAAAATGAATAATAATAAATATGCTTCATATTGGACTTACAGCATGAATTTTCCTGTGTTGAGCCTACTGATAATGAATACAGAAGTTAAAACCATTACAAATGCAAAGGGGCATGCAGGTAAATATTCCTTATCCAGGAAGATGAGGAGCCACACAAATGGGGAAAACCCATCTGCTTGGGTCCTAAGCATTTGCCTTGTTTCCTGTCAATCACTCATACACTGGAGAAAAGATGGTACAAGATCTAATTTTGTAACTGACTGGTGTTTATAATTCTTACTCTCCTTACTGCTTTGCAAGTTACCTTCTTTCACTTCTTTTCAAAAATCAGCATTCCTTGAGGACAGAGATGTTTAAGCACAATATGTGCTTTCATATTGTAAATTAATTCTAAATACTTAAAATATATCCCAACTGGAGATGAGTGTGCAGATGAGAGCGCAAACCAAAGAGAGAGGCACAGTTGCACAGCAAGACTCCAGTCCTCTCATTGATCTTAGGCTCCTCTGGTCTTGTCCAGCATGGAACGCCTGTGTACACAATTTGGCACCTAATTACACAGCGCCTGTGTCAGTAGCTGTTACATTTCAGGTTGCCAAACTTTTTTCTAAGCTCAGTTACTACATTTTCAGCAAACTGATTGAAATACTGTAAACTCAGTGGAGATATTGAAATACAGTGAGAAATGATAGTGCTTAGTCATTTTGAGGACTTCAGTTGGCTTTCTTGTTCATCATTTTTCCAGAAGAAAAATGCTTTGGACAAGAGAATTAATATTCAAGCTTGATAGTGAATAAAGATAAGGAGAATCTCATGTTGGACCCCCGGTGGAATGGCCTGGTGTGTAAACCTGTAGCAGTGGGACAGCCCCCCTGGTCAGTCCCCGGTGGTCAGCTCCCCCCGGTCAGACCCCCCGGTCAGCCCCCCGTGGTCAGCCCCCTGGTCAGCACCCCCGTGGTCAGCCAGAGAGGTAGAGAAAACCACAAACCCATGAGCCTCACACCTTTTACCATGTTTCTTAGCAGCTGAATTTAAAATAATTTCGCCGTATTAGAGTCATGTACAGATATGAGACTTGGACCGTAAAGAAGGGGACGCACTGAATAATTAATGCTTTCAAATTGCGGATGCTGGAGAAGACTCTTGAGAATCCGTTGGACTGCAAGGAGATCAAACCAGTCAATCATAAAGGAAATCCATCCTGAATATTCATCGAAAAGACTGTCGCTGAAACTGTAGCAGTTAGGACTTTGCTGTCCACTGCAGGGGATGCAGTTTTGTACCCTGGTCAGGGACCTAAGATCCCACATGCCCTGTGGCCAAAAAAACCAAACCATAAAACAGAAACAATATTATAAAAAATTCAAAAAAGACTTTAAAAATGATCTACATTAATAAAAAAGAGTGCATGTTTAGAGTGAGAATTGGGGGTTCCATATACCAATAAAACAACAAATAACAAAAGATTCCATTCTCTATCTCTGGAAAATTGTATTAATAATGTTTGTGTGGGAAAATTACATTCAATGCATAAGATAATTTCTAACCAAAACATTTATAATTTTTCTCAATGTGCATCAAGGGTTAATCATGATATGTATTAAAGAGTTTTTTCCAAATTTGGACTGCTTTTTTTTTTTCCTAAATAAATGTAGCTTATGTATTTTGTCCCTGAGTTAGTTTATCGTTTCAGGTCTTTGTTGGCAAGAGTTTCTGAGCTGTAAATGGGATCTGGCAAGGAAGCTTTCCTTAGGGAATGAGGAAATGGAAGCAGAATAGAAGCATTGTGCACAGCTAGAATATTTTTCTTTCAAGAGGACATTGCTGTTTTATTGGTGGAAGTAACCATGGAATTTGATAATTAAAAGAAAGAATAAGCAAAATTCCAGGCAACAAGAAGTGAGAGTCTTATAAAAAGCCATGTCAAGCATGAATAATATCTTGAACACTCAATTCATTGGCCTTGCTATGCTTCCTCTCAGACCCCTGCTGTAATCATATTTAAATTTCTGAAAGCTTTCATGCTCACAAAAGAGAGACTGGGAAGAAGTGTCTTGGGACTTTTTTCTCTCTCTTATAGGAGCAGACCACATGATAAGTAAATATTCATATATTCTTTGAGTTAGCCAATATTTCTGAATTATTTGCAAATGTGAAGCAAAACACAAGCATCAGAATTAATTTGATAGTCATACATTAATGGTAATGATCGATGCTGGATTTTTTAAAAATATATATACAGACAATTGAAAAACATGTGCATATGTGTTCTAAAGAAAGTCAAATCCTGATATCTATATCAGTCAGCATTGCTCAACAATTTTGAGGGTAGAACATTGCAGTAATTATTATCTGTCCTTCCTAACTATGTAATTAGAGCATTGAGTTTGGCAGGAGGTCTCTCATTTAAATTGATGATCATTGGAGAATAAAAACTTTTAGACTGCATGGTCTGAAAAAAAAAAAAAAGAATTGATGGTGAGAAATCCTGGTTTCATTCCCAGGCTTAGAACAGTTCCATCATATGACTTGGAGAGCAACTCAATTAATTCTATTTGTAGAATGTTAGATGCAGTCACCCACTTTCTTGGCATGGTATCCACATCTTTGATCCTCTTTGACCAGAATGAAACCAGCATGACTGCATTTTGCTTGCCTAGACTGTCTGACCAGGTAGAGTAATGATCCACATAGCTTTAGAGGTCAGTCATAAAAGAGGGAGTGATGAGAAAGATGACATTCTCAAGGTTGAGACTGGCATGACGCAAGAAAGATATGGAGCTCACGTTTTAGCAGAAATGAATGAATAGAACATTATGTGAGTTACCCGGCAAGAAAGTCTCAATGCCCAAGATGCTTTTCCGTTTCTTGGCGAAATTATACTGGGGAGTGTTACTGTACCCCCAAGAAAGCTGCGCTGCTATGGCAACGTTCACTGTGTGCATTATCAAGTATATTCTTACGATTAAAATTGCACCCATTGCCCTGTGAATTAATGAGCAAGTGATGGCACGTTAGTGCCTCTTTGCCATGCTTCCCCAGTAGGGCATAAATGACCCTATTTTCTGCCTCTTTCCAAGCATGTCCCTTGAGCTCTGCTTGGTGCCCAGTTCAGAACATGCTCCTGGTTCCATCCTGGCTCAAGTAGCATTTGACTTAATATCAACACTTTCCGTTTGTTGATGCTGTACCGTCATCCTCTTGTCATCATCCAGTGACAGCCTGAATCTGCACTCATCCCCTGGTTTGGGTCCACGAGATTCCCCAAGGGTGGCCACAACAAAGTAACTCCAAACGGTAGCTTGAACAACAGAAATTTATTATCTTAGCATTCTGGAGGCTGCAAAAGTAAATGAAGGTGTAGGCACAGCCATGCTCCCTCCATAGCCTCTGGAGGAAGATCCTTCCTGCCTTGTCCAGCTTCTGGTCACCCCAGGTGCTCCTCTGCTTGTCGATGCATCACTCCAGTCTCTGCCCGTGTCATCACCTGGGGTTCTCCCTCTTGTCACTGACTCCACTTCATCTTCCTTCTCTTTACAAGGATACCTGTCATATTGGATTAAGAGCCCACCTTATTCCAGTGTGATCTCATCATAACTCATTATATCTGCAAAGATTTTGTTTCCGAACAAGGTAACAATCACAAGCACTGCAGGTGGGGTGGTCCTCAAAATGTCATCTTGGGGGGCAAAATTTATCTCAAATACAGCTTTTATGAGTGATGTGTGTGCATTTCCTATGTAAACATTATGCCTTGCTCGGCATGCAAAGGCTGATATATCCAAAGAAACAAATGCTTATGTCTCTGTTCATCAAGGAAAATCATCACATCACTATTTATAGAAAATCCTGTGTATAGCAGATACTCTATGAGGATTAAATCATTCACTGCTTTTAGCAGTGTGCAGAGTAGGTATATTCATTTTACAGAGGAGAAGTAGTTCTTATTTCACACAATAATTATGGGCCATGTCAGATCTGACTCAAAAGTTTGTGCTCATTGTGTAACTGTATATGACACTGCCATTCAACCAACAGAGCTTGTTAAAGTGTTTGAATGAGCAGCGATAAGCATATGGTGGGCACAAAATGGGTGAAACATAATCAGGGGGTGAGGGGAATGGAAAGGCTCTCAAGCCAGTGACACAGTGTAATTTGAGTTGATGAATCAAGGGGAGGTTATTTTAGAGAAATTTAATGTTGTATAAGCAATATAAGACCCCGATACCCCAAACCTGACCAGTAAGTGAAATTATTGCTCACTTTTAAGCATTGGCACAAAAACCTTAAATGAAATTCAATCACATGAATATGAAAGGATCACAGCAAAGTGAGTTTCATTTCAGACATGCAAGGATGGCTCAATATTAGAAAAGTAAACAGTGAAACCTACTATATTAATATTAATCAGAAGAAAAGCCTGTGGCTATATCCACTGATGCCTAACATACATTAGATTAAGTATAATACAATGTCATAATTTAAAATGATTATTTTAGCAGAATAATATAGAAGGGAATGTCTTTAATTTCTTAAGGTATTAACAGAAATATCATATTTAGGAGTACAGTATTAGAAGTACTTCCATAAAAACCTGGAATATATATTATGCCTTCTATCATGTGTAATATTCAGCATTATACTTGAGATTTTAGGCAAGTCCTAACACCCCTAATAGATATTGGTAATCCTAATACCCCACCCTAAATATAGGGGATTAAAGGATGGGGAAACAAGAGACATGCGATTATTTGTAGACTTCACATTCATATAACCCAGAAAACACAAGGGAATAACTAACAAGCTATTATCACTAATAAAGTGAGTCCATTAAGCTATCCAGATCCAATCTCAATACACAAAAAAATCAATAGCTTTCCTATGTGCCCGCCATAAATAACTAGAAAATGTAAAGCGGTATGAAGTCCCTTCTAGAAAAACAATAAAAGCATAAGGTACATAGGTAAACTCTTCAAAAATATGCAAAATTTTGGGGAGAAAAATATTTAAATTCCTAGATGTCAATAACAAAACCAGAGGAAAAGGAGATAGGTATCAACTTCATGAATGGTAAGGCTTACTATAGAATCCTTGCATATAGAAGAATTCTTGCGGGACTTCCCTGGTGGTCCAGTGGTTAAAACTCTGCCTTCATGTGATATGTGTGGGTTTGACCCCTGGTTGAGGAGCTAGGATCCCACATACCTCCCAGCCAAAAAACCAAAACATAAAACAGAAGCAATGTTGTAACAAATTCAATAAAGACCTTAAAAATGGTGCATGTCAAAAATAAGAAATAAAGAATCTGCCTTCCAAGGCAAGGAACATGGGTTTGATCCCTGGTCCGGGAAGATCCCTCTTGAGGCAGAACAACTAAGCTTGTGCCCAGCAACTACTCAGTCTGAGTGCCACAACTAGAGCGAAGTCTGTGTGCAGACCTGATGCAGCCATAAATAAATAATAAAAAGGGAATTCTTTGTAATATACAAAAGCTCCTCCATCCATGGGAATTTCCAGGGAGGAATACTGGAGTGGGTTGCCATGCCCTTCTCCAGGGGATCTTCCCCACCCGGGGATCGAACCTGGGTCTCCTGCATTGCAGGCAAATTCTTTACAGTCTGAATCACCAGGGAAGCCCAGAGCGCTTGTCTGCATGTGGCATCACTGGCCCTCTCTGTGGAAAAATGAAATAAAATACTTTGGCTACCTGATGCAAAGAGACGACTCACTGGAAAAGACTGATGCTGGGAAAGATTGATGGCAGAAGGAGATGGGGATGACAGAGGATGAGATGGTTGGATGGCATCCCTGATTCAATGGACTTGAGTTTGAGCAACCTCCAGAAGATGGTGAAGGACAGGGAAGCCTGGTGTGCTGCAAAGAGTTGCATGGGGTCGCAAAGATTCGGACACGAGTTGGCAACTGAACTGGACTGAACTGATCAGGCCATAACAGGACATGAAGTGAAAGAAACCAATCTGAACAAGCTTTACTGTATGGTTTGAACTGTATGACATTCTGGAAATGGCAGAACTATGAAGACCATATAAAGATCAGTGATTGCTAGGGGTTGGGGGAGGGAGGGATGAATAGGTGGAACACAGAGGGTTCTAAGGGCAGTGAATACTTTGTATGATGCCATAATAACAGACAAGTATATTTGTCCCAACCTGAAGAATGTGTAACACTGGGACTAAACCATAAGATAAACTGTGTACATTGGGTGATTATGATATGTCATGTATATTTATTCATTGTAACAAGTGTACTGCTTTGGTGGAGGATGTTATAATTGGGGAAAATTCTGCATGTGTAGGGGTGGGAAGGTATTGGAAGTCTCTGTACTTTAAACCTCACTTTTGCTATGAACCTTAACTTCCAAAAATAATAATAATAACAGTTCTGAATGCAAAAAAGCCAAGGAACTCTTTGAATATTCATTCAAAAAATGAATACTGTGATATATATCATTCATATCATAGTGTGAATATGTAAAGAACTCCCATGAATGAATTTTCCAAGGTAACGTAATAAAAATGAAACAGAGGTGGACCATACACACGAGAAGAAATGCTTGAACTTGCTTGCACTCTGAAAGTGCAGACTAGAAGGAAATGCAGTTTTCAGCCACCCAGTTGATGGTAATTGATGTTGGGTAGCTTTCCAGGTGGCGCTAGTGGTAAAGACCCTACCTTCCAGTGCAGGAGAGGTTAAGAGTCTTCGGTTCAGTCCCTGGGTTGGGAAGATTCCCCTGGAGGAGGGCATGGCAATCCACTCTAGTATTCTTGCTTGAAGAATCCCATGGACAGAGGAGCCTGGCGCACTACAGACCATGGGGTCGCAAAGAGTCAGTCAGACGTGACTGAAGAGACTTCACGTGCAGTATAATGATCAGCACAAGTGTGGGAAGTCTGGGACTCAAACTGCAGAGCAACTGCTTGGGGAGAAACTTTGGTGAGATTATGTTAAGTTTGTCAGCTGTATCATCGTCCTCCAGCAATTCTGCGGTGTCTCTTTCCTGTATCAGTGATTCTAAAAGTGTATCCGCATTCTGGCAGCATCAGCACCACTTGGGATAATATAAAAAATGCCACGTTTCCAGCCCCACCCTCGGTATACCCAATTAGCAGTTAATGGTTCAGCAGGTCCTTTGGGTGATCCAAATGCCAAAATTTGACAAGCAACATTAGGGCCATTATTAGGGAAATAATAGGGATGACAGCCATGCAATGGAACACTATATACTATAATTAAGAAAATGTGGGATGGATCTGTATGCCTTGCTATGCCAAGTTATACTATTTCTACAAAGCAAGCTATAGAACAGGACATGGAGAGTAGCCATTTATGAATCTAATGCGATTCAGTTTGTTACTAAGGAGAAAGTATTGCATATTATGCATGTACAATAAAGAGAACCACAACACAGGTCTTACTGAGAGTTACTAGCCCAGTATAGACCAACTAGAATCACCATTGCCAAGCGGGGCATGTGTGACATGGTCTTCAAATTGGGATATGCCCACACCACAGACTACATATTAGGCTTGTGGAGACTATATTCGATTGCTTAAATGTGTAGTTTTTATGGCCCAATGAAAGAAAAAAAATTAATGGATGACAAAGTGGCTTTTGTTCTATATATCACATGGCTGTATGCAATGTGTAGTACTCATGATAAACTGAGGGAAGAATTGATACTCTAACATGAAATAATGTACCTCTGTGAATGTTCATTGTCTTATGTTTATTCTGTTTAAAGGTTAATGGAACATGTGTTGTTGTTTTATTTTTAATATCACAGAAACTTGCTGATACTTTGTAATGGGTAGTGAGGGTAAAAAATGTTTTATTTGATGATCACAGGTTAAATGATCAGTGTTGGAGAAAGTTTCAAACTTCATATTTCCCAGGGAAAAAGGTTTCAGGTTTTCCTAAAATTTTCTGTGATGACAGGTGGCTGTCAGAAATATACTCCATATTTGAAAGGAAAACACATTTAAAACATAGATGTTTAAAAATGGCCTCTAAAAAATGAAGAGTAAGTTAATCGCTTTTATATATGTGATCATTCTGGAAAGAGCGTTTTGAATGTTTGAAAGGAGTTAGAATGTTAGATTAAATACATGACTTTGTTGCTAAAATCATGTAAGCCATCAGATATTTTTTTTCATATTTTTTCACTTCACAAACCCTGAAATATAAATGCCCTAAGTATTTTTGATGATTCAAGCACAGTTTTATTTGGAATTTGGACCTATCTGTTCAAAACTAGTAACATGGCAGAGCTAAGCAATTGGATGACAGGAATGGAAATAAAAAATTACTACTTCAAGGTCAATAGGATATACCTTAATAATGATAAGTGATAGTTAACCTTAGTCAGTTACAAATGTCATTGATCAAGTATGTGCAGAAAAGTGCTCCCAGCCCCTTTGCAATTCAGCTCTCTCTGCTGTTCTCCCCAATGCTAGTTTCTAATAATTTCTGTATTAAATCTTCCAAAAGTTTCCTTTTCTGGGCTGTCCCATTCATGCACCTCTCACTTTGGCTGATTTTATGGAAGTTGTTGAAAGAGCGTCTCTGTCCTGAGCGTAAGCCCAGGTCAAGGAACTGATTCACAGCCGCCGTGGTCATTAGCCAGGGTCACTTGGTTTCACGTGCATGTACTGCCCGGTGCAATAATGATTTTCATGACATTTATTTCATTAATTCAGAATTTCAGCTAACACAACATCTGTTGGGGACTGGGGTACAGTACCTAAGATGAGCAAAAGAGAATTCCTTTCCCCAAAGTACTGGCGATCTAGGGAGGAAACTGAATATGACAGCTATAAACATAGTCGTGGGGAGAGTCTGGGACCCTCTGGCTCACGTGATCAGCTGGAAGGAGAAGGACTTCAAAGAAAACTTCCAGGAGAAGTAGGATTGGCCAGTTGGAAACAGAGGGCATTCTAGGAGCACACAAAAGCAGGAGAGCAGAAAAGAGTCGAGTTTCGAGAGGAAATCACTGCTCTGGTGGTAAGCTCATCAGCTGCTGGGATCTCCTGCTTTTAGGCAGTTTTTATCATCACGTTATGACCTTGTGCTTCTGAGCCCTGGCCGTGCGCACGCTTGTCTGAGACCCTAACTGCAGCACTGCTGAATCAGAAAGTTTAGGTGCGGGGGCCCAGCTGCTGCATTTTTTACATAATTAGTTAATTCTGAGAGAGTAAGATGCTTATTTATGGGAGGGGGTCTGTATTTACTGTTCTTTTGATATTGTAAACTGCTTACATTATAGTCTTTATCTATTTCAGCAGGTATCCATGGTATTCTTAAATATACTGTTTCCAGGCCTTGGTTTTCACTGGAGTTTAAGGCAATACTCTTGTGGATTTGAGCAGACTTCTAGGGTTCCTCACCACCATCTTGATCATAAAGCCATTAGTCTGTTTTAATGTTGAGGAATTAATATTAACAGCCGGACCGTGAAAGTCTTGAATACCATGCTAAGTTATTTAACTTTTAAATTCATCAAAAATGTGGATAATCAAACAGAAGAACACTTACCAGAGTTAAAAATGACATATGGCCATCAGGTAATGACTTCAGCTTAAAATCTCCTGAAAATACCTTTAAATTGGGTTTGGATAAGAGAAATATAGTTAGATTTTCAGCTTATCTTCTCCAATGCAGTAATCCAGAAGTGAGCAGCGTTCTACAGAAGATTGTGGGTGTGGGTTCCGTTGCTCAGTCTTGTCTGACTCTTTGAGACCCCATGGACTGTAGCCTACCAGTCTCCACGTCCTACCAGTCCTCCAGTCCATGGAATTCTCCAGGCAAGAATATTGGAGTGACTTGCCATTTCCTTCTCCAGGGGATCTTCCCATCCCAGGGATCTAATCCACATCTTCTGTGTTGACAGGTGGACTCTTTACCGCTGTGTCTCCTGGGAAGCTCGACAGATGAATAGCAGCCAGTTTGTTGGGATATCAGGCATTGATTGCTAGAGCTTTGTCAATACATATTCCCATGTAATATTTTATACATACTTCCATGTAACCACCTTAGAAATGGGACTTGTTCTCAATAGGGAGTAGAAATACTCTTCCAGCAAAATGCAACTGTCTTTTAGGATTCACTTTTGTCTTTCTTATTGAAACTCCACAGGTAGCTGTATAATCTAAATATAAATAATCCTTTCTAACTCAGTTCAGAACTAGAGTCCATATTGTTCAGGCATGCTAACACACGTATGCACAGGTACACACGTGCAGTGAGAGTCCACTATTAAGTGGTGGGAATTTGTGTAAAATCCAATGATTTCTAATATAAACACCCCAAAATTTCAAATGACATTTCAATAATCCTTTCTATTAATTAAAATTTTTAAGATATTCCCAATTCAGCCTGGTGTGAAATAGACAATAAACTTTATAAATGCACTACATAATTAGATCCATTGCAGATGCTATTGGAACAGTCACAACTGGAGAACCTATTTCACAGTGTAGCTATGTTGGTGTATATCTGATTTCCTAGAAAAGTGGCTGAAGCCCAGTGTTTAGTAAATCATGAATTATGATTGTTAACATTGTTGCATTTGTTTTGTCCATGCTTTATTTTCACTTTCTTATCTTCTTCTGAGTTGTAATAGAGTTGGAAACATCTTGTAGGTCTTGATTATGAACAGACTTTTCGATCTAGGTGTACATATGCATAATAATTTTGCTTAGCTCTATTTAACTGGAACAGCATATAAAGATACCATTGTTTAATTGAAGAAATTTTTTTAGTAGTACTGAAGACTTTCATTTACAAAAATTTTCAGTAACTTTCCTTCTGTAGTAAATATAACCCAGAAATCCAACATCAGGATGGGGTCATTCTGTCCGTACATATCACAAGTCGATAGCTGATTTTAGTTCTGGAAGACATCTAAGTTGTTCCTATGATGTGGCTTCATTGTTTAACCAACTATTAAGAAAGTAAAGAGTTCCTACCTATGGCGTTTCCATAATCTGACTGCTGGCCCCTATGATATTCTAATGCTTAGAGAAAAGTAAATTCTTGGGCAATAATAAAATTAAAATATGGGTAAACATAAAATTGGCTTCCCTGGTGACTCAGTGGTGAAGAATCCACCTGCCAGTGTAGGATACCCAACCCCGATATGGGTTGGGATGATACCCTGGAGAAGGAAATGGCAACCCATTCCAATATTCCTGCCTGGGAAACCCCATGGACAGAGAATCCTGGCAGGCTACAGTCCCTGGGGTCACAAAGAGTCTGGCACAACTGAGCAACTAAACAACAACAACAGACCTGAATTATCACTGGGGATCACACTCTCAGTATATTAGTTAGTATAACACGAAGACTTTGGGCAATTGAAGATAAATGTTTCTGGGACAGATTGAAGGCAAAAGGAGAAGGGGGAGGCAGAGGATGAGATGGTTAGATAGCATCGCCACTCAATGGACATGAATCTGAGCAAACTTCAGGAGATAGTGAAGGACAGGGAAGCCTGGCCTGCTACAGTGCACAGGGTCACACGGAATCAAGCACAAGGGACTGAACAAATGAACAAACAAGTAAACAAACAAAAAAAGTGAGCGTTATTAAGGAAAAAATGCCAAACCTAGGAGGAGAGAGATTTTGAAGAAGAGGGATTCTTTTTTTTTTTTTTGCTTTAGTTCCATTTCTTTTATACCAAATAAACTGATTGGCTTTAGTGGTCCTAAGATCGTTTTGTATCATCTTTGTCATTTCTTTTTTGTTCTGCTTCGCATCTGAAAATTGTTTATCTGTATCTTGCTTCAGTCTTTCCTAATTGGAGGAAAGAAGTGAATTTTCAGCATCCGTTAATTTTCATAGTGTCTCTTTGGAAAATGAGTAGCATTTACTTTTCTGGGCTGGGTACCGAGAGACTAAATGTGTAATGCTTTATTTATAATCACTTCAATGATTTATTGAACAGAGAGCACCCTGGGAAGCTCTGTCACTTTAAAAAGTGTTAATAAATTAATAGAGTCACATAAGAAGTCTCTAGGAAATATGCAAATTGGAGAATTCCCTTCTGAGAGGACGGTGTTACACTTTTCTAAAATATAATCACAACAGTTGTAGAAGTGGCTCGTGATGATTGAGAAAGAAAAAGCAGCCCCTGTGGTTCAGGAGCTGTCCTGGCACCCCACACCCCACCTGATGCTCATTAACACCCTGCTTCCGGTTCAGCAGGGTGAGGTGGGCCAGGTATGCATCCTCAACCTGGGTACATAGGAGATGCTCCCGAAGTGCAGTTGCTAACCAGTGCCAGGGAAATACCAGAGTAATGTCTTTTTTAGAAATAGAGCAGGTGACATAATTGAAGGTGGCAAATGGGAAGCCTTGCCTACTTGAAATAGTAGTGCCTACTTGGCAGTTAGCAGTGGAAGCCGTGACTGGATCTGCTTGTCCACTTGTAGTTCCATATATATTGGATCTGACTCTTCCCTGATAGCTCAGTTGGTAAAGAATCCACCTGCAATGCAGGAGACCCCAGTTCAATTCCTGGGTCGGGAAGATCCGCTGGAGAAAGGATAGGCCACCCACTCCAGTATTCTTGGGCTTCCCTTGTGGCTCATCTGGTAAAGAATCCGCCTGCAATGTGGGAGACCTGGGCTTGATCCCTGGGTTGGGAAGATCCCCTGGAGAAGGGACAGGCTACCCACTCCAGTATTCTGGACTAGAGAATTCCGTGGACTGTATAGTCCATGGGGTCGCAAAGAGTTGGACACGTCTGAGCAACTTTCTCTTTCACTTTTCATGCAGTGGGGGAGAAGCTTCTTTGCCAAGCTTTCTCTTGCTACATGGAGGAACACCCACTAGAGAAGTCATCCTAGTTTTTCTCAGCCAACGTGTCACTCCCCTCTCCTTGGGTGACCGGGGAACCCGGACATTGGGCATGTTTGATCCCGCCCCTCTCTCTTTGGGATCTGACTCTTCATTGTCCTGCTTCCTAATTTATTAAGGTGGCTAAAGGCAGCTTCACTTGGTCTCGCTATGTATGTGCTTCAGTGTTGGGACTCCTTCTTATCCACACTACAAGCCTCATTCACCAAAGTCCACTAGGCCTGCATTGCAGGTCAAGTTTCTCTGTCCATTTGCCTGAATTTCGCATCTTCTTTGCAACTGAAGTCTCTGCTGTAGTTCAAAACCTGAGCACTAAACGTGAGTACAGTTTACTCAGCTTCCTAAAATGTCACATCATAGTGAGAGATGGAATATTTCCTGCCGTATCAAAACCTGTGGTCCAGCAGCTCTCATGCTGCTGGTGAGCAGTAGGGAGCTCAGGGTATGAAAAATACAGCATGCTGGCCCTAGAGAGCCGAGATGCATATGAAAGGAGTGATTTTGGTGAGCCCAGGCCCTTGCGTTTTCACATACACAGGAAAGCACTAAATTCCTTAGCTTGGGATATCTGGTTTTCTTTAATTAATTAACAAAAACACTTGCCTTTTGTTGCAAACTTCTATATAATCTGACTCTCTGTGCCCTCCACCCCCACCCCCATCCTCCTGCCTCCTCAGAGCAGTTCTCTCAGGGTTACTTAAGATGCTGTCTCCTGGGCTTGAAGTCCTCAAATTTCCCACTGAATAAAGCTTAACTCTCAACTTTTAGGTTGTGACTACTTTTTAAGCTGACAGTAGATATGGGGGAATTTTTTTCTAAACACAAGAAAGATCAATATGTAGATGGAAAATAAAATTTTAATATAATAAGGAGGTATGATAATGAAATGTGTGAAAGATACTGTACATTTCATGGCAAAACCTAGACAGTTCAAAGATGAAAAAGGTTAAGCCCAAACAAATGATTCTTTTTGGCATGCTGGTTGAATGAATTTTTGGTAGTGATATGTGACCTTTATTAAAATATTCCAGCAGTAGATAACAAAGGATAAAGTTTTATGAGAAAAATATACACATAGGCAAGCTTGTTTTGTGCTACCATGTCGACACAGGATTTGCTTTGATAGGATCTAGATGATGAGTCTACCTTAGACATTTTGTTGCCTCTTCAGTGGATGACTTAGGGTTAGTCTTCAATCTTTTTCCTTATAAAGGAAATTCTAAATCTCATTAAGTTTACAAAAGTTAGCATTTAGTAGAGTAGTAGCTTTTAAACACTGCTGTATGTTAAAATTTCCTCCTCAAATCCAGTCCTCATCCCAGCTCAGTTCCATCAGAATCTTGATACTGAGCAGGGCCCCATGGGGCTCCCAGGCACAAAGCTTTTATGAGTCCCCTTTTCTTTGATTACAGCAAATAACCTTTATTTTTCCTTCATGACATTCCCTAAGTTCCAAGGGGCAGATTCAAGCAGATGGGAGGGGATGCATGATCAGGGACAAGCAGTCAAGAGAAACAAACAGTGTAGCCTTGGGGCTGGCTCCTGATTCCCCATCAGTACCCACAGCAATATCTTTAAGCTGTTTTGCAGATACTGAAACCCCCTCCAGGTGACCGAAGTTAATAATTAATGATGGTTTGCTGCCCACAAGCATGTGGATCCCAGACTGGTTGGAACTTTAAGAATGATGATGCTGACTCCCACTTACCTCACCAACAACCAGTCAAAAGAATGTGTACGAGCTGATCACACCCTCTTTAAACCATTAATATAGAACTTCTCACTACCCTCTCCAGGTTGGGACACACGGTTTTGAGGGCATTAGACTGCCATGGCCCCCTTTGCCTGGCAAAGCAATAGAGCTGTTGTTTTCTACTTCACCCAAAACTCTGTCTCTAAGATTTAATTTGGTGTCGAGGTACAGAGGCCAGATTCATCTTTAATCTGTTGGGACAAGGACTTAGGTGTCAATATATATTTTTAAAAATCCAGATCCCAGTGTATGGACAAGTCAAAGAACTAGTGAAGCAATATTTTAAAAGTAACATACCAACAGTCAGCGTTTAGAAATTAGAGAGACATGATGGGTACCAGATACATAGCCATGTGATAAAAATGTGCTCATTGCGATACATTATGAATGCCATTCGGTGTGGAGAACTCCAGGATAAAATACTGTGAATAATTTTTTTTTTGCATAGATGATAAATCAGTTGTCAGCCTGTGTGAATTATCTAATGTGTAAATTGTTTCTTAAGCATATTTCTGAGAAAAGCAGATGTTTGCTGTTGCATGTTAATCTTCATTTCAAAAACCTGTCTTAACATAGGTTATGTTCAGACAGCATCCTACAGTTTTTTTCAAGTATTCTCCAAATTATAAGACTCAACTGCAAAAAGACATTTGATGTGCAGTGAAAAGTGAAAGTATGACCTTTGGGAAAGGGACTCTCAACCTTCGATTGTAAGCAAACCATCGACAGGGCCCAGTATTGTTCATTTCTTGCATTTCTCAGATCCTTAATGCTTGCTTTTTTCTCCATTAAACTCTCAATTCTTGGAAAGCAATCATGGTAGGGAATTTATAGAACAGAATGATGCAGTGTGTAAGGGCAACATGAAATTGAAAAGGCATGGCCTTTATTTATTCATCTGGGGGGACTTCAAGCTGGGTTGTATTTGGTTCCCTCCTCTGTAAATGGAATTAGTGTCCCCTGTGTTAGCAACATGCCTGGAAAGTTAGGTGAGATAGTATTTGTAAAACACCTAGGGGCTATAGTAACATATGTATGTTAACATAGTTCTTTTCCATATGCATTTTGAAAACAGTTTATCAGTATATTTACGTAAAGCAGTGGCTGTAAAAGGAAATAAAGTAGTTGACTTGGCACAGAAGTTAAGGATGTTATTATATTTAAAGTTGAAAGAAATGGAGAGTCCTTGATTGGTTAAATAAATTCTTGTAGAGTAGAACTCAATACATTAAAAAAAAAAAAGCAACCCAATCATATTATAAAATGGGCAGAAGACCTAAATAGATATTTCCCCAAAGAAGACATACAGATGGCTAATGAGCACATGAAAAGATGCTCAACATTGCTAATTATTGTTGTTGTTCAGTCACCCAGTCATGCCCCATTCTGTGAGACCCCATGAACTGCAGCATTCCAGGCTTGTCCATCCCTCACCATCTCCCAAAGTTTGCCCAAGTTCATGACCATTGCATTAGTGCTGCCATCTAGCCATCTAATCCTCTGACACCCTCTTCTCCTTCTGCCCTCTATGTTTCCTAGCATCAGGGACTTTTCCAATGAATCAGCTATTTGTATCAGATGACCAAAATACTGGAATTTCAACTTCAGCATCAGTCCTTCCAATGAGTACTCAGGGTTGATTTCCCTTAAGATTATCTGGTTTGATCTCCTTGCTGTCTAAGGGACTATCAGGAATCTTCTCCAGCACTGTGGTTTGAAGGCATCAATTCTTCGGCTCTCCACTACCTTTGCAGTCCAGCTCACAACCGTACGTGACCACTGGGAAAAGCATAGCCTTGACTGTACGGACCTTTGTCCATGGAGTAATGTGTCTGCTTTTCAACACACTATCTAGGTTTGTCATAGCTTTTCTGCCAAGAAACAAACATCTTCTGATTTCATGGCTGCAGTCACTATCCACAGTGATTTTAGAGCCCAAGAAGAGGAAATCTGTCACTACTTCCACCTTTTCCCCTTCTATCTGCCTTGCAGTAATGGGGCCAGATGCCATGATCTTAGTTTTTGTTTTTGTTTTTTTATTTAGTCTTTAGCCAGCTCTTTCACTCTCCTCTTTCACCCTCATCAAGAGGCTCTTTAGTTCCTCCTCACTTTCTGCTATTAGGGTGGTATCATCCACATATCTGAGGTTGTTGATGTTTCTGCTGTGTGTCTTGATTCCAGCTTGTAACTAACTCATCCGGTCCGGCATTTGTCATGATGTGCTCAGCGTATAGATTAAGCAAACAGGGTGACAGCAGACAGCCCCATTGCACTCCTTTCTCAATCTTGAGCCAATCAATTGTTCCATACAGAGTCTGAGCTGTTACTTCTTGACTCAGACAGATTTCTCAAGAGACAGGTAAGATGGTCTGGTATCTCCATCTCTTCAAGAGCTCTCCAGCTTTCCGCGTCCCTCGCGGCGGGCGGCGGGGCTGAGCCGCGCACTCGGATCCGAAGCTTCGCGGTCAACGGCTTATTTGCGGGCCCCGCCGCAGCCGACCCGGCTCTTCGGTGGAGAGATGATGGTGGGCCGGAACAGCGCCATCGCCGCCGGCGTGTGCGGGGCCCTTTTCATAGGTTACTGCATTTATTTCGACCGCAAGAGACGGAGTGACCCCAACTTCAAGAACAGGCTGCGAGAACGAAGAAAGAAACAAAAGCTTGCCAAGGAGAGAGCTGGGCTTTCCAAGTTACCTGACCTTAAAGATGCTGAAGCCGTTCAGAAATTCTTTCTAGAAGAAATACAACTTGGTGAAGAATTACTAGCTCAAGGTGAATATGAGAAGGGTGTGGACCATCTGACAAATGCAATTGCTGTATGTGGACAGCCACAGCAGTTACTGCAAGTGTTGCAACAAACTCTTCCACCACCAGTGTTCCAGATGCTTCTGACTAAGCTCCCAACAATTAATCAGAGAATTGTAAGTGCTCAGAGCTTGGCTGAAGATGATGTGGAATAAGAAACAAATATCAACATAATGATATCAATTAAAACATATTTTTAAAATCTTAACTCGGAAGATGATCGGCTCTGGGGGAGTAAGGGCAGATGAGCTTGTTATGGACTGTCCTCCACAGTGAAGTCTACCAAAGTTAATTTTTACTTTGTGTAGATCCATTTGTCTGTTTTATTTATTTTTCCCAGTGAAAAGTGTATTTTGACAGAGAGCTTTTCATTTTATAAATACACTATGAATTACTGAAACATGCATTTTGTTTATTCCTAAAATGTGTAATTAGAATGTACATATAACATCCCATTACTTACATTAAAAATACCCAGTGCTCAGTTTTGAAAGATAGGCCCAAAAAAGTGTAGAAGAAAACTGAAGAATATACTTGTTTTGCTCTTCATCAGAAAGTTGGCTGGAAACTTGTGTTGATCAAAACTGAGCATTAAAATAAGAGATTATTTCTTTCCATTTAATCTCTTAAATATGTGTAATGTGCTGCTATGCTATAATAACAACTTCACCCCCACCCTTGAAATGTTTTCTTTAAATCAGTGGGTTTGATGTGTTCTGGATATTTATCTCGTTGTATTTTAGATACATGTAGTTGCAGATAGCACCAGGAATTAGACGTCTGTACATTCTTAATCTGGCTGAGTAAGCTTTACCAGTTAATGTCTGCCCACTTGCCTCATATATAAACTGAGGAAATGGGTCTGCTAATTCAGCTTCTAATTCCTTTGGTTCTGTGCAGCGTTTTCAGATCCCTCTTTCTGAGGGAAATACCTGTTTGGGCCGCCAGCCCTTGCATTTTTTTATACTCTGAATTTTGCATGCTTGCCTGACTTAGTATTTCTGAATTGGTTTTTTAAAAGGTATAACGTGTTGATTTTCACTGAAATCATGGTTCTGTCACTACTTTTGTAAGTTAACCTGAAACGTAACCTTCACGGTAACTGGGACGATATGCTTGTAAAAGTGTTTGTTCCCTTTTGCTTTTCTCCTCAGTGTACCTCCTTAATCCCCTCCCAGCCCTTATCTTGTGTGAGAATAAGGTATAACTTTGTGGCTGAAGACTTGAATGAAGATAATGGGACCTTTTATTCTCTAAATAGTGACGTATTATCTGCAGCCACAGATTGAATATCAGACCTAAGAATAAAGATCCTTGGTACTTAAAAAAAAAAAAAAAAAAAAAAAGAGCTTTCCACAGTTTATTATGGTCCACACAGTCAGGAATTTTGTGTAGTTGCTAAAGCAGAGGTAGATGTTTTGGGGGGAATTTCCTAGCTTTCTCTGTGATCCAGCAAATGTCAGCAAGTTGATCTCTGGTTCCTCTTCCTTTTCTAAATCCAGACTGGACATCTGGAAGTTCTTGCTTTGCATAATGCTGAAGCCTAGCATTGCAGGATTTTAAGCGTGACCTTACTAGCATGGGAGGATGAGCGCAGTTGTCCGATGGTTAGCACCGTTTGTTATTTATAGACTTTTTAGTGTTGGACATTTGACCAGTGTGGGGTGATACCTCATTGTAGTTTTGATTTGCACTTCTCTAATAATTAGCAGATATGTATATATACGTGTGTGTGCATATCTGAGTGATTTTGCTGTAAACCAGAAATTAACACAGCATAGTAAATCATGTATACTTCAATATATCAAAGATTTTAAATTAAATTTTCAAACATTAAAAGAAAAAATAATTCTTGTAAAAATCCATGGTCCCAGGTACTTTACTTTCCTTGTTTTCCAGCTAAGTGGGAAATGCCTGGCCAACTCATGATGGGCTCTGTGGCTCACTGGCCATGTCACTGCCTGTTTCCTTGTAGGGCTGGCCTTGGGGAAGCCTTAGGGAAGGAAAGCCTGCGATTTCCAAGCATCTCCAGCTTCAACTTTTGGTACCACCTTCATGGCATCAAGGAAACACTCCTGCCACCCTCTCTCCACCTCTGTATCCTTCTCCTTGTGGGAGCCAGTGAATGTCTCTGTAACTAGGAGTGGGCATGCTAGGTGGGGTCGTCTCTTAACTGGGGATGGAGGTCCATGGATTCAGTCACATTCTGCCTTCAGAGGTGTGCCAGCTGGGGGCGCTCACTCAGAGGTGATGCGAGATGCCACATCACAGAATAAGTCAGCAAGGTCTCTGCGCTCTCCGGTCAGGAGGGTGGCAGAAGGACTCACGGTGGCCTTGAAGGGTAGTGCACTGTGATCAGAGGCCATTCTTCCCCACCTTCACCAGGTGGAGGGTGCTGAGGGGGCCCTGGAGGGTGTCCGAGGACATGACAGTGACTGGCAGAGGTGGGGGATGCCAGCACAAGCGGAGCTTGACATCATCCTCCCTAGTCTTGCTAAAGTTGACCTTCTGGAAGAAGTATGATGATGGGTCTCTGGCATTGCATTGAATTTTGGCCTCTAGGAGGTGTGAAGGTTGGGTCCCACTGTGCCCTGGGCTCAGAATTGGGCTATAGAAGGCAGATGAGATGGGACCTCTTGGCTTCCCAGGAGACACAGCGGTGCGTTGCTCCAGGCCTGTGACTTGAAGGTTGTGGCCGGATTGAGGGGTGGGACGGGTGACCTGGATGGCTTGCTCCCACCTCTGCAGGATCTTCTGATGCCCAGGGCAAGTACTGTGGTCAGACCTGCTGTCATGTGGCATAGGAGAGCTCCTCTTTCCAGGAACTGGACACTTATAGACTCTTCCAGAAAGGGGATGTCACACTCAGCAGGGAAAGTCATCTGAAGCCCCTTAAAAAAATTCCTCCCCTTGTCCTTTTCCAAAACCTGGAAAAGGAAGAAAGAGAAGAGATAGGTTGCAGGGTGTAGCCTCCATCCTCTGTACAGTAATAAATAGAAGATTCACTTGAGAATGATGTTGGAGTCTTAAAATCGACAAGCATTAGGTCTGATTAGCTGAAATAAGACTGCTTCAGTAACCAAGTCAATGAAAATTTAATAAATTGGACTGAGCTGTCTTGAAGCAAAGCAGTCACCCAGCAGGAAAGGTAAGATTGACAAATCACAGCAGGTAGAAGTTACTGGAAAAAAGAAAACCATTTGATATTTATACATCAACAACTGTCAACTTCTCATGTAACCAAGAATAGGTATTTTAAGTCAGGAGAAGCTGTGATAATGGCTGGCCACCATCTAAATGACTTACTGGGTCTGCCAACTCCTTACCAATGTTCTAACCCTTGTCATCACCCAGTTGTAATCCAGTAGTTAACCAGGTTATATGCAGATTGATACCAGCAGCTTTCTGGGTGCTCTCTGTACAAGACTCCTGAGATTCCCCCTCCCTTCAGAGCTGCTTTGTCCCCTTATGTTACCGTGTGTTCAGTTGCTCAGTTGTGTCCAACTCTTTGTGATCCCATGGACTGTAGCCCACTAGGCTCCTCTGTCCATGGAATTTTCCAGGCAAGAATACTGGTATGGGTTGCCATTTCCTTTTCCAGGGTATCTTCCCTACTCAGGGATTGAACCTTCATCTCTTGAGTCTCCTGCATTGGCAGGTGGATTCTTTACCAATAGTGCAACCTGGGAAGCCCTTATGCTACCATAAATTGGTAATTTAGCTAAACAGCATGTAAACCAATGGGATAGAAGAGCAAAGTGAAAGTTATTGTTTCAGTGAAACAACACAATAAGTGCTGAAGGTGAGAATCAAAAGATAGCTATTGGTTTAGAGTGTGTTATGGTTAAAAAAAAAAATCATAAACAATCCAAAATTGGTCTCCATTCAATTTATTTCAGAGTTTTATTATTTCATCCAGCCACCATTTTCAAATAATGGAATGTGAACTCAGAGCACCCACCATGCCCACAGATAATGTGTAAAGGTAACCTGACCTTCTGGTCCAGGCTCAGACCTCAAAGTAGCCTGTTCTTCCAGAGAAGGATGGTAGATGAGGGGGCTTCCTTGGTGGTTCAGTGGTTAAGAATCCAGCTGCCAGTGCAGGGACTGGGGTTCGATCCCTGATTCGCGAAGATCTCTCATGACTTGGAGCAACTAAGCCCGTATGCCACAACTACTGAGCCTGTGCTCTGGAGCTCAGGAGCCACAACCGCTGAAGCCCACATACCCTAGAGCCCACGCTCCACAACAAGAGAAGCCACCACAACGAGAAGCCGGCGCACATAAACTAGAGAGTAGCCCCCGCTTGCCACAGCTAGAGAAAGCCCTCGCGCGCAGCAGTGAAGACCCAGTACAGCCAAAAATAAATTAAAAAAAAAAAAAGATGGGAGATTATGTGTATATTTTGTTCTAAGTTTAAAATTATATTAGGGGATGTATCTATTTCTGTCAGTTTTTAAAATCATAACTGATTCTTTGGCATTTAAAAAGTAAGCTTTCTTATTTTAGAACACTTTACAATTTATAGAAAAATTGTGAAGATAATATATAGTTTCACTATGCTTCACACCCAATTTTCCCTCCTATTCATATCTTACGTACTTATATTCCATTTGTCACAGATAATGAACCAATATTGATACGTTATTACCAACTTAAGGCCATGTGTGTGAGCAGTTGCTCAGTCATGTCCAGCTCTTTGTGACGCCATGGACTGTAGCCTGCCAGGCTCCTCTATCCATGGGATTCTCCAGGCAAGAACACTGGAGTGGGTAGCCATTCCCTTCTCCAAGGGGTTGTCCCATCCCGGGGATCGAACCTGTGTCTCTTATGTCTCCTGCATTGGCAGGCAGATTCTTTAATGCTAGCGCCATCTGGGAAGACCACTTAAAGGCCATAGTTTATCCAGATTTCTTCACACTTTTCCTCACATTTTTCTGTTCCAGGGTCCCGTCCAAGATTCCATGTTACATTTAATAGTCATGTCTCCTTAGGTTCCTCTTAGCTGTGCAGTTTTCCTGACTTTCCTTATTTTTGATACCTTCACAGTTTGAGGTCACATATTTTTTGGAATATCCTTCCACTGGGATTTATTTGATGTTTCTCTCATGAGTAGTCTGTAGCTGTAGGGTTTGGAAGGAATACAAAGGAATACAGGGATACAGAACCATTTCCATCACATCCTATTAAAAGTATGTTCTGTCAATATAACTTGTCTCCATTGATGTTGACCTTGATTCCCAGACTGGAGTTGCTGCTGAATCACCTGAACAACTCACTGACCTGGACAACTTATCCTTGGGCCTGGAGATTTTGGTTCCAGAATTAAAAGATTTGATAGTGGGTAGTTGATACATATAGTGCAAGAACTGGCATGCAGTAAATACCATTAAGATCTTTGGGCTCTGAATTATTTTAACTCTGGGACCATCTTAGAACCAAATGCCGGGTGTAGAAACTTAAAAGTTTATGGTGCAGACTGGTTCTCAAATACTCGGGTATATCAGAATTACATGGGATAGCTAATAAAAAATGAGGACCTGGGCTTTTGTATTTTTTTTACTAAGATTTTCAGGTGAATTTTGATATGGCTGATGTTTGGGAACTAAAATTGTTGGATGCAGGATAACTTTACTACAGAAGGTGCCTGTTTTTTTCCTATCAAGCACTCAGTTCCCTACTTCAGGCACAAGCCCCCAAATACTTATGAGAGGAGCCCACCATTCCCAGTTTTCATGATGGCCAGTCTAAGATTAGGGCTTCCCAGGTTTTGCCAGTCATAAAGAACCTATCTGCCAATCAGGAGACATAAGAGGTGCAGGTTTGATCCCTGGGTCAAGAATATCCCCTGGAGAAGGGAATGGCAACCCACTCCAGTATTCTTGCCTGGAAAATTTCACGGATAGAGGAGCCTGGTGGGCTGCAGTCCACGGGGTCACAAAGAGTCAGACACGACTGAGCAACTAACACCCACACCCATCCCAGTTTTAATGGTAGCTTCTTCTAAGAGTCACAAATGAAGCTCTGACCCAAGCCTGGCTTATCAGCCAGCTCATGTTTGTTGTCTCAGAACTTGATCTAGGATTGGAAAGATAAACCAAGTCAATCTTATTCACTGGAGTTAAGCATATTGAATGGGAAAAGTGAATATAAATGCTGCTTCTAACACTTTCAGTGTATTGAACATGGACATATGAAATGCCAAGGTAAACCTGACTCAAGAAAAGTTTTGTAATCAATAGTCAAAGAACTTATTATGTAGTTATAGGCTGAACGCCATCTTTGGACTCATAATAGATGGTTATAGTTAAAGGAATGGTATTCAAAACCTTGTTTATTGAAGAGTAAGGTGATTCATTTGTAGCTGAGAGGCAAATTCACTTGTCAAGAGATGTTTCTTGACAATTCACTCATGTGAAGGTCAATTAGGATAATTTTATTGAAACAACTCATTGAGTATATTAAAGCAGAGTATTAGAAAGGGAGGATATGCTTATACAATTAGTTTTTTGAAATAGCAAAATTATATGACACCTATATGTCAGGAGCATTACTTATTTGTTGAGACTCACTTAATGAATGTGCATGCTTTTCAATAAATAATCATCCTCTAGATAATCCTTTTTGAAAATCTGGATTTTATATACTGTTTTCATTGAAAGCACCAATAGCCAGTAGTATAAGTTACTTAACATTTATTAGAGAATGCTTGCGTGTTCTCAGCTATTCAGTTATTTTGATCTTTATTATGAAAAAATTGAAACTATAGAATATTTACATATAAAATATTTCTATCCTTTAGTATTCAAGAATATGTCCTTAAAAAAAAAAAAAAGGAATGAGCAATTTTTGCTTGCTCTGTGATTAACCTGGGAACATCTTGCTAGGATAAAGCATCATGTAAGAGCTACAATTAGATATATTTTGTGTGAAAATCCCAGATCAGTCACTTACCAGCTGTTTTTGAGATTGAGTATGTTGATTAATTTTCCTAAGTCTTGGTTTTCCCATCTATGAAGTGATTGAGATTTTCAGTATTACATTTCTGATTCTGTGAATAAAACTGCAACAAGCCTATCAATAGTACATATTAAGATAATAGTAGCTCTAATTTTAGACTCTCATCTGTTGCATCTATAACTTTTCCCCTCCCTGTTCCTCTGGAAACACTTGTGTTCTCAGCTGGGGCTTGGGGTTAGGATTTCATTTAACAGAAACACTTGCCAGAACTAAAGATCCTGCATGCTGCAGAGACCTGGCCCAGCCAAATAAATACATAAATCAAAAAGAAGGTAATTTTTAAAAGCTTCACTCCCCCCCCCACCCTTTAACAGAGGCATTTAGTACCACAGATGTCCTCTTCCTCTATATTGTTGTCTCTGACTGCACCTTAAAAGACAAGATGTGTGTTTTAAGGTAGAGAAAGAAAATTACAATGAAAGTGAGAAATGAGGCTGTGACTGCATTTCCAGCTGAGCAGTGTCATAGTTGGAAAGTTGCCAGCATTTGAAGTTAGTTTTTAAGGACTGTCTCTCCTATGTGCTGAAAAGCACAAGGTAACACAAAAAAGTAGTATTCTCCAGTTGAAAAAATCCATTCCTTTGATCAAGAGTGATATATATATATTATTATTTCCATTTCACATGAGAATTTCAGTGACTATAAAAATATAATCACCATGACCAGCATAGAAACCAGTGTTTCAGACAAAAGCCAGCATTGGTTTGTTTTCTATCGACAAATAAGCAAATTGATTTAGGCTTGAAATATATTCCAATGAAATCTTCTGTGTATTGAAAAATTAATGACATAGTAACATGAAAGTTTATTTAGTTTTTCTCTTTTGGTTATACTTTAATTTCCTTCCATTCAGTATTATTTGATGACCAGTTTCTACCTCAGTTCAGTTCGGTTCATTTGCTCTGTCCTGTCCGACTCTTTGTGACCCCATGGACCGCAGCATGCCAGGCCTCCGTGTCCATCACCAACTCCCAGAACTTGGGTTTCTACCTACATTAGATTAATGTACTATCATTTTTTTTCTTGACATGTTCAGTATTTTATCTCCTTTAACAAATGTTCAGAACAGCAAGTGCAAAATTTAAAAGATAATGTCTATGGATCAACCTTATTGTTCATTCCTTTAGCATTAAAAAATAATAATTGAGTGGCTTCTACATGATTTCTTTTTAAAATTGATTGGGCGTAAATTTGCACAATTTTCTTGTGCTTTTTTATTAGAGCCTGATACATGGAAACAAGTTATATAGCAAAAAAATTATGAGACTTCTATCCTTAAACAGCATAAGGCTAGGGCTGAGCTTGGCGTAACTAACTTTGTGCCACTATATTTTCCAAATCAATTGGCTATGTTATTTATTTAATAAAAATTAGCTGTTTTGAGCAATATTTCAATACTGCACAAAACTGGAAAGCCATAAAGTCTGAATTTTACCTTTTGAGAAAATGACTGCATTCGCATCAGCTTGAGGACATATTTAAATTTACTTGTGGATGCATTTTTTTTTCTGGTACTTTCTCACATGGGTGAGTGAAGCCTAGCAGATTACTGACAGGAAGTTGAGGGTTTTCAGTGGCCGCTACTGGTATTTGAGGTTGATTTCATGGTGGACAGTCACTGTTCAACACACAAAAAAACTCCCTCTGTGATGCTGTCAATCCAATTTTGCACTAATGCCAGATAGTCTGATTCAGGATGATGACTTAGGTCATCTTATATTCAGCACTTTGAGATAAGAGTACATCTCCCTTAACTAATCCATTGCATAATTTATTTCAGATTCTATAACTGTTGCAAGTTTGACTTAGGATGAGTCATTCAGAAGAGGTAGAAGATGAATTCATATGACACATATCTTGCCCCTTGAACCATATTCTAATATAGTATTTTCAAATTCTGCCCCAGATTTTCAGGATCTCTGATTCCTCCATTAGCAGAAGAACTTTGTTCTATCTGTTGGGATTTGTGTGACATTTCATTGGAAAAAAAGATTCAGTGGTCAAAAGATCAGATGGCTATGTCTGCTCTTTTGAAATTAAAAGAGATTTACCACTTTTTTATAGAAAAGGACTACTATGTGCTTAATCTATATTTTATTTTTTAAAACAAAGTTCTTCACCATTTAGGTTTCATATACCTCTTTAAGAATTTTATAGAAGCTTTGAGACTTCTTAGTAAAATTCACAAGTGTATAAGCATACAACTTTTCAGAGATAACTTAAAATATTTGAAGTCCAATGTAAGCACTGGGAGCCCAGGTTAAGAACTCGTATCTAAATTTTATATCGTTCTTATTAATTCTATCATCAGAAAACCTGAGACAAAATGCCTCGTCACTTGACTTTATAGACTTTCTCAAAATGAATTCAATAGAGATGTAATTTTGACTCTAAAAATAAAATTTTAGAAATAGTTGAGAAAATGTAAGCATAGAATAGCAGAAAATTAAAGGCAGAAATGAGTCAAAGAATGAATCAAGGTTAAAACTTCAAATTTCTTAGTAGCAAAGTCAATACATACATAAGCTAGTTAGAGAGCTTATGTGTCTCTTGTATAAGGAACCATCCATAAGAAAATCAGAGTCACAAATAGTAAGAAAATGGGTAAAGACCATGAATGTGCAAATTGCAAAATGACAAAAATGGTGAGGGGGGTGCGGGGGTGGTATTCATTTTCCCTAGTAGTTAAAACTATGAGGTAACTGTTTGTCCTTCAAATCAACAAACTTAACAAAAAAGAAAAAAAATCTTGGTACCCATCTTGGCATTCTCATTTTCCTGCTGAGCCCATAAATCACACAATCTGTCTAGAGTGAGATTTTTCAGTATGCTTCAAAAGCCCTAAAATGATACAAGGCTCGAGGCAATAATCCCATCTGAAAAAATTTCAGAAAATGGACAAGCAGGCAAAGTTTCTGTTGCAAATTCTCTCAGTAGTGGAAAATTAAAGACAACTTTATTCAAAACAGCAGATGGATTGGGTACATTATAATGCATCTATTAATTAGATACGATAGAGTCATTAAAATGATACTGCAGAAAATGATTACTGATATAGAAGGGGGCCAGGGGAAGAAATTAATAGGAAACGGCATGGTACAAAGTAATTGTAGCATTTTGTATGTACCTATGAAAAGTATCAGTTATGAACGTCAACATATTAACATTGGTTTTTCTCTAAATGGTGTTAAGTATTTTGACTCAATTCTTTTACAAATTATGTAGTTTATATGTATTTTCTGTTTTCTATTGTATTCTTGTGCTAATGGGATTTTTTTTTTAATTTAAGAAAGTTTATATTAAGTTCTAAAAAAAAATCATGCTAAAGATGTGGCTCTATGAATAATGTAGTAATTTCCAAGATGGTAAGAAATTCAGACTCCTTTCTTTTTTATATTTTAAAGCTTTTATTTTCACATATATCTCTATGTATAATTTCACAGATATATTTCTATTTACATGCAGATATTCATATATACTGGAGAAGGGAATGGCCACCCACTCCAGTATTCTTGCCTGGAAAATCCCACAGATGGAGGAGCCTGGCAGGCTGCATTCGATGGGGTCACAAAGAGTCAGACATGACTGAGCAAATTCACTTCACTTCTTCATGTATACATAGTGACTTTGTAAATATATTAGTAGAGGTGTTTGATTCTGATAATTAAATTCATATATGTTTGAGAAAAAATGTGGTTTTTGTTTTGTTTTATGAAGATATAGTTCTATCTTTCATAACCCAGGAAGAGGGATGTGTCTGTTTTAGGAAACAATAAGTGACATCAACTCTCTGCTTCATCTCGGACACTTCTGTGCTCCCCGCCCAGTTGTTTGTCTGTCCGTTTCTCATCCTCTCTTTCTCACTGTCTCTCTCTCCTTCTGAATGTCCCCTAATCTCTCTCTTTCCTTTGCTGGTCTACATGATGACAAATGCAAGACTTTCAAGCTTTACAATCCTTGGGTTGTAGCTGCTGGAGAAAGATGGGGTAGCCCTCCTGGAACCAGAGCCAAAAGGCCCAGGCTCTTTCTGTGGCGGTGTGGGTCAGATGCCCATGGCAGGCAGTTGGCCCAGGGAGGGGCCAGGGATGTAGCGTGACCTGAGAACATGTCAGCGCTTCCCTGCTCCCTGTGGATTGCATTGCACGCACGAATAGTTCATTCAGCATTGGGGGAAAAAATCAACCAAATGAAAAATGTATGTGCCATCCTGAACAGTCTTTTTTGTATCCGTTTGCATAATGCCTGCCTAGCTAGATCTGAATCTTCATTAGTATTTCATGATCTTTTTATATTCTAATTATTTTTATTCAGTACAATATTCAGTTCAGTTCAGTTCAGTCGCTCAGTCATGTCCAACTCTTTGCAACCCCATGAATCGCAGCACGCCAGGCCTCCCTGTCCATCACCAACTCCTGGAGTTTACCCACTCTCATGTCCATCGAGTCGGTGACGCCATCCAGCCATCTCATCTTCTGTCGTCCCCTTCTCCTCCTGCAATATTAAGTTCAGTACTAAACATTCAGATTTAAGATGAGAATAATTGAGTGCTATCAAATTCCATGAATCCTAGTTCTGTGTTTTGGAAAGCATGGTGAGCAGGTTTCAGTGTTTCTCCTCTCTGTCCCTAAGCCAGTGATGCTGACGACCTCTTCCCAGCCCTGGACAGTCTCTGGTTTTGTCCTCTGTAGCACATGACTATGGCTTCTCTCCAAGACCTCCCCAATTCTAAAAGTCTAGGTGATTCTTAACAGTATCACCCATGGTGGTAGTTTATTGAATAGGTCTCACAGGCTGACTACATTCTTTTACATGTAGCTCTTTTGAATTTCATGATTTTCCCCAGAGTTCTACCAGAATATAGTCCTAAAAATATACAGAAAGTTATTAAACCTGGAATTAGACTGCCAACATATTTTCAAATCGAATGTTTAATTTCATAATTGGAAAATGATACATCTGCTTGGAGAAAATCAGTGGGGTTGGAAAACAAATTATGTGTCGACAGTGTTGGTACAGAAAAATTATACATATTTATGAATGGCCAAATCATCTTATTACTGGAATTTGAAAATATAATTACCAATCATTTATAAGGTAATGATTTCAAGTGAATGCCTTATCTCGGGGCAAGTGTTTTATATGTGTGTGTGAATTTACACATATATGCTGTATACTGTGCAGTATCTCTAGGTACCATCTCATTTGATTTTTTTCAGATTTTAGGGAATTAGAATTCAGATTTTAGGAAATTCAGTGCTACAGCAAATATATGCTGTGTGAAATGATTAAAAAGATAGATTGCCACATTTAAGCTCTGGAAGAATATTTGCTTTAATCAAATTTTATATGTATTTTAATCATAAAGTATAATATTTTATACATTTTAATCATAATGTGTAAGTATTTTAATCATAATGTATAATGTACACTTTAAGTACATTGTGTGAATTGTTCAAACAGAGGCCATATTAAACTAAGTTCTTTAAGGATTTAGTTTTATGATCATAAATGTGAAAGGACTGTTCTTCTACTGATGTGCTTTAATTGCGGTTCATTATAAATATAAGTGTATTCTCCATGTAATTTTCTCTTAATACCTTTGGGACATGATGACATCAGCCTGCTGAGAGTACTCCTGAGGCCCCGGCACTGCCCCCCACAAAGTTGCCATGGAGACAGCCTTACTGCAGAGTCTGTGTCTGGGATTTCACAGTGAGGTGCAGGGCAGGTGGTCCTTGCAGTGACCCAGAACTCCATCCCTGAAGGAATTCCGAAACTTACGAATCTGATTTTCTGGTATGCTGCCTAGAAGTCTACATTTTTACCAAGATCCCCATGTGATTCTGTTACATACCGAAGTGTGAGACATGCTGCTTTGATTCTGATGGGAAATGTATCCATTATGTAATGTATGGAAATCCAGGCACAGAAAACACTCTTCTTTCCCCTTTTAAGAGAAATTGACTCTATCATTTAGCAGAGTGAGCCCTTTCCTGCAGAAACATGAATCTGGGCCGGAAAACTCCATACAACTTTCCATCACTGAATTCTCCAGATGTCTGAGAGGCAGAGAAAGACCTCAGGATCCTGAAGACACGGGGGATCTGGGTCCTTAGTGGCAGTCTGTTTCTCTTGCGAGCATCTCAGTGACTCATCTATGGTAGTGCTTCATCCTTGGGAGGGGCTACAGGTAGTTTTTGTCAATAATAGTATTTGTTTGCACGATGCCGGGTGGCAAGCTGCTGAGAACATCAAATGCACAATCAGGCAGCCTGGCTTCTGGGTCTGGCTTAGTCCCTCACTAGTTATATGAACTTGGGAAATTCTTAGGGTCCCAAATGCCTTGGCCTTTTACAAACATTCTGATTGGAAGGAAGCTCTTTGGGTTCCGGGTGACCCTCACTGCCCATGACTTAGTATACCCAGGTGGTGCTAGTGGTAAAGAACCCGCCTGCCAGTGCAGGAGACATGGGTTTGATCCCTGGGTTGGGAAGATCGTCTGGAGGAGAAAATGGCTACATGCTCCAGGATTCTTGCCTGGAGAATCCCATGGACAGAGGAGTCTGATGAACTACAGTCCATGGGCTCACAAAGAGTCAGACATGATGAAAGAGACTTAGCACGCAGGTCTATAATGTAAGACTAGGGTGATTGTCAGAAAGATGATAGACTAATGAGAGGCCACAGAAATCTGGGTTCACTTAGTTTTATAAAGCTTCCTCAAAGAGCTTTTTCATGCTTAATACTGTAATTATGCCAAAAAATTGAAATGACAAGACGTGTCAACTCCCATTTTGGGTTATTAAGAAAAGAAGGAGTCTGTAATTTCAACCTAGAATTTTTATACTTTAGTGAAGAATTTAGTCCAACATGTTTGGAATATTCTCCTACTTGACCAATAATACTTTGAATTGTTATGCATGCTATTTGTATCTGTCATATATTTTCCTTTTTACTTAATTTGAGAAATATTATCCAAAGAATCTACAGTGAAGTAGCCAGGGGTGTAGCAATGAAGATTCTGTGGACAGAACATACAGTGCTGTTTGTCAGATGTTTGCCAAATAAAGAGCTTGCGTCACGCCACCTTCAGCCCTCCTTTGAAAGTGATCACCCCTGCCCAGCTAGTGGGAAACCAGCACAGACTCAGGCAGAATTGAGCCTTATGGCATTCAGCTTTGACTCCTCTAGGAGTCAATTTTCAGTATACTGAAAGAGAGGCTGAAAACATGCTGGGCGTTTACCAAAGACAGATAAAAATGGGCATTCATCGGACTCACTGTGCAGAAGGGATATCATTCTTGTGAGCGGCTCCTTCTCAGTCGTCTCTTGAGCGTAGCATGTACTCTGTGGTCTTAGAGACAGAGATGCTCAGGCATGGACTCTGAATTTCTGGAACAGGAATTGTAGAAATTCGGTGGGTGTATATGGACAGAGACAGAGACACGCGCTGACACCTGTAGTTGTTATGGCACCTTGGTTATTAGGGGATGCTCTGTAGACAGTGGTTTTCCTGACATCAAAGCAGTCTTGAAGCACCGGTGGTGTTGGGGCTCCCAGTACAGCTGCACAGGTTGTACACTGCACAACTCCAGGGGATGCTATGCCCCTCGCATGTGCTTGCGATGATTTTTCAATGCTGATTTCATTCAGCTCACAGGTGATAGCAGATTCTGCTGGTGTATTGACCACAAGGAGGACTGAATGCCCAGATAACAGTGTGGATGGTACCACTCCTCCCTCAGACTACTCTGGGGCTGAATTAGGCTCGCAGTAAAATGCCACACGCCTGGCCATAGCTGCGTGTTAGAGATCGGCCCGTTCTTGGTCCTTCTCACCTGTAGGGCATATTACTGTGAATACTTCTGACTCACACACCTTGCCCTTAAATGCATGGTAGGTTTGAGATTTTATGTTAACTGAGCCTTAAAATTTAAGATTGAAGAGAGGTGAAGAGAAAGAGAAGTTAACAGCAGATCAGTTTGTGAGTGACAGAACTAAATAGCTTCCCTTCATGGCTAGTATAGGGCTTGCAGCAACACCCTGGTCCAAACTGAGGGTCAATTAACTGTCCCACAGGCTGTCTGTTCAGAACATCAAATGGCTCCAAGTCATCAACATTTGCGTTATCATGAGCTAATGTTTTCCGCATTCTTCCTATGGGACGTACATTCACTTAGCCAGCTAATGACATGTTGAATACCCAAGTATATGTAAATAATTTTTTACTGAAACAATGATTTAGTTATTTAATATAAATTTAATGGAAAAATAAAAATGAATAGTTTGAGTTTCCATTGGTGGTAGTTTAGCTGCTAACTCATGTCAGATACTTGCGACCCCATGGGGTGTGTAGCCCACCAGGCTCCTCTGTCCATGAGATTTCCTAGGCAAGAGTACTGGAGTGGGTTGCCATTTCCTTCTTCAGGGGATCTCCCCAACCCAGGGATCAAACCCGGGTGTCCTGATTTGCAGGCAGACTCTTTACCAACTGATCCATAAGGAAGTCCCAAGTCCTCATTACAGGAGTAAAATAGTTAAAATAACTCTTATAAATACCACATGGGTGTTAGTTGCACATTGTGTCTGACTCTGCGACCCTATGGGGTGTAGCCCACCAGGCTCCTCCCTCCATGGGATTTTCTAGGCAAGAATGCTGGAGCGGGTTCCCATTTCCTTCTCCAGGGGATCTTCCTAACCCAGGGATCAAACCCAGGTCTTCTGCATTGCAGGCAGACTCTTTACCATCTGAGTCACCAGGGAAGTCCTATAAGTACCACAGGATTTCCCAAAATTGAGTGCTATATTACTGACTTTATGGTACATCTTTTAGCAAATCCAAGTTTCTGTTTTCTACCTCTATGATGACTCTAGTTATGAGGAAACCATGCAACATCCACAATGTATAGTGGATCTATTCTCATGCAAACAACGCGTAACATTTTCTGTCTCAGTAATTGTTTTTAATTGAAATATTTAATGACATTGCTAATAAATTACTAACATTAATAAATAATGATCTAACCCAAAGTAGTTTTGAGTCACTTTGAAAAACCCACATCCATCAAATGGGCTTCTTGATGTTGATTCCTGGCATCTCCTGTCTTTTCCCTTCTCTCCACCTCCTTATTGAGCCCATTTACACACAGATGCCCCCAAGGGCCCTTCATGAACCCCCTGCTGTCTGAGCAAACTGAAGGAAGGACAAAGGAAGGAAGGAAGCAGAGAAGGAAGGAAGCCCTACCTGAAAAGAGATTTAGTGGCTCCTTTTTTTTCTCTTTTTTCTTTTGACTGCGCTGTGCGGCTTGCAGGATCTTGGCTCCCTGACCAAGGACTGAACCCAGGCCCTCGGCAGTGAAAGCGCTGAGTCACCCAGGGAATTCCCAGTGACTTCTTTCTTGAATATAGATCTTACAAAATGCGCAATGCCTCTTGGCCATCAGAATCTTGACAGATCTGCAGTGTGAGTTTGTGCCAGTTAGATGATGTTCCTTGCTTTTCATCTAGGCTTATGTTTCTTAGTAGGAGGATAACTTATTCCTGTGAATTGGATCTGCAACATCAGCTACGAAATTGTATGCCCTTTGTAGTAGAAACTACTTTTACTGTTAACATTTTGTCCTTCAGTGGCTAGCACAGTGTCTGGTCCTTGGAAAATACAGTTTTACTAGTACAATCGACTAGTGGTATCACTGTAACCAAGTTGGGTAGCTGGACTGAATGAACTGTATTGGTTAAGGTCTTTGGTTACAAGTCAAATAACTATTCATTCACTTACGGGGAGAAAGTTATCTGTTGGAACAAGATGAGATGCTCATGGAAGAAAAGGACATGTCCGAAAGCCAGAGTTTAGGAATGGGATGCTAAGTTGCTTCAGTCATGTATGGCTCTTTGCACCTCTGTGGACTATAGACCACCAGGGTCCTCTGTCCATGGGATTTCCAGGCAAGAATATTGGAGTAGGTTTTCTTGCCCTCCTCCAGGAGATCTTCCTGACCCATGGATGGAACTTGGGTCTCTTGTGTCTCCTGCATTGACAGGCAGGTTCTTCACCACTAGTGCCATCTAGGAAGCCCTGAGAAAGGCTATAGATCAGACAAAATGAACAGATTTCAGCTGCACACATCAAAGTTCATATTGTTCCCTTTGAACACTAAAAAATGCATTCTATAGATGTTTCTCCTTGCAGGGAGGACATCTAATATTAGGTGAATGTCTGATATTAGCTGAATGAATATGAAATGTTTAAAATAACATTCAAGGAAAATATCATATGACATTGCTTACATATGGAATCTGGAAAAAAAAATGGTACAGATGAACATATTTACAAAACAGAAATGGAGTTACAGATGTAGAATACAAACAGTTGCCAAGTGGAGAGGGCTTCCATGGTGGTGCTGGTGGTAAAGAACCCACCTGCCAATGGGGGATGGAAAGAGACGTGGGTTCGATCCCTGGGTTGGGATCAGACAGTGAGATGGCGTAAAGGATTTTTAGTCACTTTGCATCTGTTCAGAGGCTTGTGTGGGCTTGGGTAACTGGGCAGGTTATAATGGCTCTGAGCCTTTATAAGCCTGTATTGCCTTTTATGAGCCTTTACTGACAGCAGGTAGAAAGGGCTTCTGTTTCCTAGATTAAGAATAGTTGTGCAGGCAGGATTCAGTTGATGAATTCTCTTTGCTTTGCAAAGTTAAATGTGTGATTTTTAGAATCAAACTTGCAGGTAAGCAGTAGAAAACAGAATACAGGACAGTGTGTGGGGTTGATGGCCCTTATGGAAGATGTACTTACTTCCTGTAAGGAGTCACTCCTGACCATTCTAAGAGTTAAACTTTTAATTCAGGATGCCCTCGACTAAGCTCGCAAGGGTGTTGCAGAGCATATGAATAGAAGCAAGCAAAGGAGAAATATGTTTGAATCCTGTCATTTACTGTAAAGCAAGCTTTCCTTTGAAAATTGTAGTGGTCCTTTATTTCACCTTTCATTTACTTTTGGAAGTAATTCCTTTTTGGGTTATTTTGTTTCTTGGATATGCACATGTTTCGTGTTACCCAGAAGACGGTTACCCAGTGCCAGATCATCCTTTCGGTTCATTGTGCAGGAGTGCAAGATTAGACCCTTGCTTTAGACATTACAGTGTGGATCTAATAGAAGAAACTTATGGTTTTATCCTCTGCTCTATTAAAGACTCAGGGTATGACCTTGAAAATATTACTTAATTCCTTTATGCTTCATTACCGTCCCATTTATAACATATATCTGCCAAGAGTCCTTGCTTGCTCAGACTGCTTGTTCTGGGGCTGCCCGTGCTTCTGTTCTTTGTGCTATGTAACATGAAGAAACATATAGATTAGATGTCAGTATTGTAGGAGAGGGTTTCCCAGGTGATGCTAGTGGCAAAGAATCTGCCTGCCAGTGCTGGGGATGCAAGAGATGTGGATTTGACTCTGGGTTGGGAAGATCCCCTGGAGAAGGAAATGACAACCCACTCCCATATTCTTGTCGGGAAAATCCCATGGACAGAGGAGCCTGACAGGCTACAGTCCATGGGGTCACAAAGAGTCAGACATGACTGAGCACAGACACACACACACACACAATTGTAGGGAATGCCAATATTGATGAAGTGAAACTGAGGTTTTACTTAGTTATGCCAACAAACACAAATATATGTTTCATATTTTTAAAAGAACTTTATTTTATATTGGAGTTTCCCTGTATCAGATGATAAAGAATTTGCCTGTAATTTACAATGTTGTCTTAGTTTCAGGTGAATCTGAAAAAGAACAGATAGATGTTATGTATAATAGAATCACTTTGCTGTATTTTTCATATTTAAAGAGCATCTTATTAGTATTAGTTATAGAAGGTCTTGTAGGTCTTCATAGAACTGTTCAACTTCAGCTTCTTCATCATTAGTGGTTGGGGTATAGACTTAACTTACTCTGATATGAAATGGGTTGCCTTGGAAATGAACCATAATCATTCTGTTGTTTCTGAGATTACACCCAAGTACTGCATTTCAGACTCTCTTGTTGACTATCAGAGCTATTCCATTTCTTCTAAGGAATTCTTGCCCATAATAGTAGATACAATGGTAATCTGAATTAAATTTGCCCATTCCCATCCATTTTAGTTCACTGATTCCTAAAATGTTGATTTTCACTCTTGCCATTGCCTGCTTGACCACGTCCAGTTGACCTTGATTCATAGACCTAACATTTCAGGTCCCTATGCAATTTTCAGGTGAAATTTACCTTCCCCATATCTAAAACCTAAATGTACTAAAAGTCATATATCAGTTCAGTTCAGTTCAGTCGCTCAGTTGTGTCCGACTCTTTGTGACCCCATGGACTGCAGCACACCAGGCTTCTCTGTCCATCACCAGCTCTCCAAGTCTGCTCAAACTCATGTCCATTGAGTCAGTGATGTCATTATATGCACGTCAATGACATAGTTTTTCCTCTTACTAATTTGACAAATAATAATCTACATGTGATTCAGACCCTGGATTTTTCAAGTCTTACATTCCTCCTCTTTTTTCTTTTTTTTTAACATGAATTTCATGCTTTATTCAGATGTCTCTAGTTTTTGCCTATGGTCTTTCCCTGTTCCCAGTTCCCATCTAGGATAGCATATGACATTTGGTAGTGAGAGGCACTCCTTGTTCTAATGACTTTGAAAGTTTTGGGTGTACGGTCAAGTATTTTGTAGAATGGGCTTCTATTGGAATTTGTCCCTTATTTTTCTCCTGGTTGTACAAAGAGGATTACAGTTTTTTGAATGCAGGACCTCAAAGGGAAAGTGCATTAAATTATCAGATTTGCATAGGTTCAAGGTTATTTATTCCTAGTGATGTAAACCGTGCTCACCTGACTAAGGGAGTGTCTGTCAGATTTCTCTCTGGACAAAGTGAAAGTGTTAGTCCTTTGGTCACGTCCAGATTTTGCAACCACATGGACTGTAGCCCACCAGGCTCCACTCTCCATGGGATTTCCCAGGCAAGAATGCTGCAGTGGGTAGCCATTTCCTTCTCTAGGGATCTTCCCAACCCAGGGATCGAACCCAAGTCTCCTACATTACAGGTGGATTCTTTACCATCAACGCCACCAGGGAAGTCCTTCTTTTTGGAACGCTACTGATTTTTCTGTCTCTCCATAATGTAATTTTTAGAAGAAAGTCCACACTTAGGGAGTGAGGAGTGAGTTCTACCTCATTTGAAATTCTTCTCCAGGGAGTCCCACATTCTTCTAATTATGAAAGAGTCCAGTTTCCAAATTTGCCTAACATGTTAGCTTATGTGGTCAATTTGAATTTTAAATTGGGAGTTGTCTTGGTGACTAATACAAGTTATACTTTTTTTTTTTTTTATAAAATCCTGCATATTGGAGCCATTGGTTTTAGATCCTATTCATGCAAAATGCCAGCTGGATGAGGTCTTCTGTGGCCATGGCAGAGTTTTTTGAGTTCAGACTAGGCTTATCATCCTTTTTGAGGGCTTTTTTTACCCGCCCCCCGCCCCCTCAGTTTGTATTAAATGCAGTCGTGTCTGACTCTTTGCAACCCCATGGACTGTAGCCCACCAGGCTCCTCTGTCCATAGGATTTCCTAGGCAACAATACTGGAGTGGGCTGCCATTTCTTTCTCCAGGGGATCTTTCTGGATCAGGGATTGAACCTACATCTCTTGCATCTTCTGCATTGGCAAGCAGACTCTTTGTTCCTAAATGGTTATGTAGTAACTCTAACAACTTGAATTTAATGATGTATCTGTGCAATATGATAGAAATTTAAATATGTAAAATTAAAATTCAGTACGCCATTACTCAGTTTTCTCTCGGATCTTATACAGTGTTTAAAATCATGACCAGATATAAATGATCTTGAAAGTAAAATCTATAAATTAATTTCTGATGAATGTTCCCCACCCTGTTTTGTTAAATTCATTCAACATATCCATGGAACTTTCATCCTGTGTTCAGAGTTCAGAAAGATTAAAAAAAAAAAACAGTTAATTAAGAGACTTTTTTTTTCTCAATTGTGCAAATTATATGTGTGGTACACAGAAATTAGATAATGATCTTCCAATAGGATGATGTGTAGATTTGTTATTCTAAATTGAAATTCAGTCACTTGTACAATTTAAATTTAGCATCGTTCTCAGAGTAATTACTGTTTCATAAAAGCAGTCTATCAGACTGCATTGCCCCACGTGGATGCCATGTACAGACAAAAAGTCACAGGGGAACAGAGGCAGAATCCATGCAAAACAAAAGGTTCTTTCAAAACCCGGCATCATTTTCTTTGGTGGAATTATTGACATCAACAAGTACCAGTAGCCACTTGTTTCTTAATTAATAAGTGACTAATTGATCTGGGAAGTAAGTGATTCCAGGCAAAACAAATACTCAATGAAAAGACCAACTGAACAATCACATAAAAGACAGAATAAGTTAAACTTTATCAATTCGACAAACACTGAGTAGTGAGGCAAACAAGTGTTGGTTGGTATCTTAACCAAGGGATTGGGACCAGTCAGGAAGGAGAATTCATCTCGAATTAGAGGGTCATTTAAAAAACACATAAAAGATGTACTTGTTTCATTTTGGTGTATTTGTCCCTTTGTTCACTAATCTTATAGGACCTAGTCCATTTACTTAAAAATGGGTCTGCTCGTAAGGGTGCCAAATGAAGATTCTTACACTCCTTCCTCACCCTGAAAGTGAAAGTGAAGTCGCTCAGTCGTGTCTGACTCTTCGCAACCCCATGGACTGTAGCCTACCAGGCTCCTCAGTCCATGGACTTTTCCAAACAAGAGTACTGGACTGGGTTGCCACTTCCTTCTCCAGGGGATCTTCCCTACCCAGGGATTGAACCTGGGTCTTCTGCATTGCAGGCAGACGTTTTACCATCTGAGCCACCAGGAAAGCCCCTCCTCACCCTAGTCTCCCCTTATTACACCCTCTGTTATTTTCAGTTTCCATTTATTTAAAGTAAGAAATCAAGACACTTGTGGAGCACTTTGAAGGAAAAATCCTTCTCAATGCGTATCATTGTTCCCTAGTCTTTTGCAATCATCTGGAAAGTCACAGCATTTTTAAATGGGTTTTCTTAAAGGATTTTCACCAAACTTTTAAAAACAAAAGCACGTTCATTCTTGATGCAATTATATCTCATTGGTTTAGATGCTGTTGTTTAGTTGCTAAGTCATGTCCAACTCTTTTGCAACCCCATTGACTTTAGCCTGCCAGGCTCCTCTGTCCATGAGATTTCCCAGGCAAGAACATTGGAGTAGGTTGCCATCTCCTTCTCCAGGGAAGAAGACCCAAGGATCTTCTCAACCCAGGGATCAAACCCGTGTCTCCTGCATTGACAGCCAGATTCTTTATCACTGAGCCACCTGTTTAGTTAAATATAGAATCACAACTTAAACTGGAATGAATGGATTTGGAAGGATCACAGCCGGCACCTGGTAAACTGCTCCTTAACCACTGCGGACAAGAGGATCTCAAGCTGCTTTGGAGAGGACAGCTGACCGCAAGTGCAGAAGGAACCGGTCTGCTCGGGGTATGGAATGGAGCCAGTTTAAAAGCTTATAGAACATGCACTGCTCATTGTGCTAGGCACTAGGACACCGAAGTAATAAGCGCTCTGAAGGTGTTCTGACTTACAAAGATCTACACTTTGGATCCAGTCTCTATATTCATCATTTTTCCCCTGGGGCACCTCCTAAGTGGGAAGAGACCATTTCCTATTTGTCTTTTGCATCCTGTACTTGATGCTTAGTACTGGTCCTGGCACACTTTGTGATCAGTGAGTTATTTTTAAATTAATGAACTATTTTTAAAATTGGTATCAGCATTGAGGCAAGTTATAGATTTGTAGAACAGTAACATGACTGAGAACCACAGGCTGGGTGGCTTTGAACAATAGCGCTTTCCTTGGTGCCTTAGTACCTTAACCTCTCTGGACCTCAGTTTCATCATCTGGGAGTCGAGGATAACAATAGAGGTCCAACAGAGGGTTGTTGTATTAATTAACAATACTGGTGAAGAGCTTACAAGAGTACCTAGTACTTAGCAAGTGTGCATTAATATTATTATGATACTGTCTTGTAAAACATTTTTGTTTGGTTGCAACCAAAAAATTTAAATATAACTTCATAGCTATTTCCTTATTTGTACAATCACTGATTTATAAATAATATTATTTTTTAAGCCTGCTATCATAGGTATAACAATGATATGCATTTTTATTGCTTTTTCATCTAAGACACACTAAAATTGATAGGAGACTTTATTGCAGGAAAGATAAATAAGAGAACATTTTTATAGTTAAATATTTATGATTTTCCTAATGCAAATCATATACCTATGGTGTTCACAGAATTGAGATTTTTCGTAAGTACCATGTTTATTTATTTTGGGGTAGTGCTTTTTTTAAGTCATTTGGACATGTGTGTATAAAAGTCTCAGTTGCTAGTGCTTGTTACTATTTTTAATAGCTCCTACAGGTTTATAAGGTTTTCGATGTTAATTAGAACTTAAAACCTTTATTTATCCCTCTTAAAAATAATCATCTTTGATTGAAAGTTCATCTGTCAATTGTCTTCTGAAGATAGTGAAAATTTGTAAATCACAGAGAAACATAAAACAGTAGATTATAATCACATCTACTCATAGATTTCTCCCTACAGAAAGACCAGTAAAAACACCAAAATATTGCCACATAAAAAGTACAAAATTTCTACTTAAGTGGCAAATTTTTATTTTTCTCTCTGTACATAGAACCACAATATCTTTTCATAAGAGTTATGCTCATTTTCTTTAAACTTCTCTGTATTTGAACTCTTATAATTGACTAATTTTATAATAATTAAATGACAAATATGAGGTATTTTATTCAGAAATAATTTGTGTATTAGAGAGTGATAGTTACTGATCACAGGAAAGATTGTAAATATTTAGGAAAAGGTGAAATATGATGTAGGAAGTGGGAAACCTAATGCTAAGAAAAGACTTTTCCCTATAAGTAAGAGGAATTAATTATGAAAGAAATTATTTTTAAAAATATGCTAGAAAAATGGTACAAAATATTTAAAATTTTTTTATATAGTCATTTTTAATCAGGAATATGACACCATCAGACCAAGCCTTTCACTCATATCTGAGATTTAAAATATAATGATTATACAAAATAATAAAACATATACAGAATATTATATCCAAAGAGTTTTGTTGAAATTTGCCCTTTGCAATTTAAACAAGCTTACCCTCTTAGAACATGGTGGACTTCATAACATATTAAAAAGATGTTTGCGTAATGCTGACTTAAAAAGATGACATCCTATTTTCAAAATATCAAGAGTAATTGGCACCTGAGTGACAAAACCTCGGTATTTATTTAAAATTCACCCCCCCCCAAATCTTCCCTGAAACTGATAATTATTGTTTTTTAGTTGCGTTTGTAATGTAAAAGACAATTATATGCAAGCACTGAAAATCCTGAGATCTAATCAAAAGGATATGACAAGATGTCAGATATTTGAGTTGAAATCCTGGACCACTGTTGACTTCTGACCTCTAAGATTGGACTTGGTATTTAACTGTTTTTTGAGTCTCATTATTCTCCACGTATGAAATTGTTATTAGTAATTACTTTATACATATTTGCTATGAGGGTCAGAATTTTTATCTATTATCTCAGTATAGTAGATAAAGTACTATAAGAAACATAATTACACCCACTTGATAAGTCATAGAATGAAAGATGACTCACAGTTCTCTGTGATTGGAAACTGCCTTTTGCCTTATATATTTGTTCTACGGTTTAAAATATAATGTTATGGGAAGAGGCAGAGTAAGCATTTTTAACTAAGAAGATGTATAAATAGCCAACAAATACATGAAAAGGTGTGAAATGTCACTAGGCATCTGGGAAATGCAAATCAGAACCATAGGCTATCACCTCACCACTGTTAGAATGTCATCATCAAAAAGACAGGAGATAGTTCAGTGCTGGCGAGGATGTGGGGAAAAGGGAATCCTTGGGCGCTGTTTGCTGCAACCACTATGGAAAATAGTTTGGATGCTCCTCACAAAATTAAAAATAGAACTACTACATGATCCAGCAAATTCCCACTTCAGGGTATATATCAGAAGTGAAAATAGGACATTGAAGAAATGTCTGCCCTCCCATGTTCACTGAAGCATTATTCACAGTAGTGAAGATATGGAAACAATCTAAGTGTCCATCAACAGATGAATGGATAAAGAAGTGGTACATTCATGCAATGGAATATTATTCAGCCATGAGAAAGTAGGAAATTCTGCCATGCAACAACACAAATTAAACTTGAAGGCATTATGCTAAGTGAGATGTAAGACAAAGAAAAACAAATGCTGTATGATATCACTTATATGTGTGGAATCTAAAAACAAACAAACAAACAACAACTGAATACATATTATAGAAACAGAGCTTAGACAACAGAAAACAAATTGGGAAAAGTAGGGCTGGAGATTGATAGGCCATTCATTATTTAAAATATTTTTCGTCAGATTCCAGGAAATATAAGCCACCGATGTGTATTAATAACATTTAATGAATGTAAGTACAAAGATAAGAATGATTCTTTGCTGTATAACCTTCAAATGTAAAATAAAAACCTCTTGTACAGATATAATTTAGATTTAATTCCTTAAGCAAAGTTCTACTTTTCTCTTGAGGTTGTGTGTTTTAATAAGATATCACTTAAAACTTCAAAATTCCTTGTCTGTAGGTGAAAAAATGTCAACATATCTTGGCAACTTTCAAAATGATCATGACTGTATTCAGTTTTGGTTTTTTTTTTTAAGGCCAGTAGAGAGATCTATTTTAAAAATTTCCAAGTCTGTGCTAACACCTAAAGTTGTATAGGAGTGGTCAAAACTCTCTTCTATAATTACATTAAAAACACTGGTTACAGTTTTCCTGCTGTGATGGGTTCAATATATAGGCTAAGGAGTACAGGTATCTATTTAGTGTGTGAGCTTTTGTCCTTGAATGCCCATTGATAGTAATTCTGGAGGAAAAAAAGAAAAAACGTGTGGTTGAGTTCCAGTATCTTGAGAAATTGTGAAGTGGCAGAGACATATTTGGAATCAATATGAAGGGCAAATTGCCATAATTTGAGTGGACACTTTCAAGTACTATGAAGGGAGACCATGTTGCAGGCCAGCGTGAGGCTGGTATTTGGGGACTTTCCGTTTAATAGATTGTGACAGTCAGAGTTGGTACTTCACGATATTTAAATTGCTATGGACTGGCTTTAGAGTATGATTGTGTTTGGGTACCAAATTTTATCATGTCAATCAGTGATTAAGCAGAGAAATATAAAATGGAAAAGTGCATGTTTGTGTGAAATATTACTAGGGAGCTTATTTGGGGAGACAGGCTGATTTTTCTGATAATCTTAGATGCTGTTGTTCAGCCTCTTGCAAGGATGAGATGAAGGGGATGGATGGTAAGTCTTTAGAAGCTGTGCTGAGTGGAATCCAAGTGCCTGGGATGTTTGGCGGCAATATGTTTTCTGGGAGGTCACTGTGTGTGACGCGGCTTGAGCACTGGATTAGGAGCTACACTCAGCATTGTTGTTGTTTAGGTGCTAAGTCTTGTTTGACTCTTTGTGACCCCATGAACTGTAGCTCTCCAGGCTCCTCTCTGCATAGGATTTCCCAGGGAAGAATCCTGGAGTGGGTTGCCATTTCCTTCTCCAGGGGATCGTCTCGATCCAGGGATTGAACCCACATTTCCTTCATTGCAGGCAGATTCTTTTAATGCTTAGCCACCAGGGAAGCCCATGTTCGGCATACTTATTTGAAATTTCAGCAAAAAGAATAGTCACTCCACTGCTGAACCTCTTTATTATAGAATATATTAGAACTTCCCCCTGTTTTCAAGGGGAGTCAAAATCTAAGGTAATCTGTCTATTTCAGTTTCTGTTGAACTTACTGTGATGGATCCTTAAGTGCAGAATCTCAGACTTTATTTCTCTGGCATAAAAAAGAATGTATCACCTAGTAAAAGCCATGATATCTACTGTTAGTACATATTTTTAATGTTCAGGAGAGCTAGGTAGTTATTTATAGAAGTGGGGCCACTATTTTTCCATAAAGACCTGTTTTTATCATACTAATTTCACCCAGATACATTCTCACTGTAAATAGAGACACATGTGTGAATAGGAAAAATGGATTCAGTTTGGATACTTTAGTACTATATATTATTCAAACTCATTAATTTGAATATTTCTGTTTTATAAACCCAGGAAGATTTACAGGACATTTATGCACCAGTCACTGTTGTAAGTGTACAATTTCTTGACACTTTTAAATAAGACTGATGAAGCATTATGAATATTCTTTAATTATAACTTATTCACTAAGCTTTGAATGACATTGTCTCTTTACCAGGCACTATTCTAGGTACTGAGGTTGTGAATATAAACGAGTTTCTGTGCTCAAAGAATTCATGACCTAATTAAGAGATAGATGATGTAAAATATAGGATATTTCCATAAATAGACCTGGGTTAGATCCCTGGTTGGGAAAATCCCCTGGAGAAGGTAAAGGCTACTCACTCCTGTATTCTGGCCTGGAGAATTCCATGGACTGTATAGTCCCTGAGGTTGCAAAGAGTCAGACACAACTGAGCAACTTCCACTTTCTTTCTAAGATATTGAGCAGTGTATCATTGATTTAATAACACTTTAGTGGCAAGTCACACAAAATCCATTCCAAATAACTGAAAGGAAAAGGGTGCCAATAGTCACATAAAGAAGCATCCTGATTTTTAAAATTTTCAAAGTTTTAAAAAATCCCAGAAGTGGTAAGATCATCACAGCTCGTTTGATCAATGAACTGCTTGAGGAGGGTTCGAGTTAAACAGGTAGCAGTTAGGAGGGAGTGCTTCAGATTGTGGAGTGACTCAGAAAGTCTCCAAAGAGGAAGAAATGCTTATGGGGAGTTTTGAAGGAGGAAGAGAGATTGACAGCCACACAAATTAGCCAAACAAATTCTTAGAGGTGACAAAAGCATGCAGGGAGAGAAATCTGTATGTGCAAAGTTTGATTAGATAAGATGTGTTTGGAACTATAAGAAGCTTGGTGAATTTATAGAGTAAGGGGAGAGGGGAGAAGCAACTGGGTTTCAGAATGGAGATGTGATCACTGGCCGAAGCAACAGCAGCCTCCTGTGTCATGCAGAGGAGATTTCACTCTATCCTCCAGGTCACTGGTCTCCAAACTCTTTTCAGACATCAATTTACTGGGTAACCATTAAGATTTTTTTTGAATGAAATTGAATAAAGCAGAATAGAAATATGGTGCATCATATGTTTTAAGGCTTTATAATTCCTAAAATTTAATTTCAGTTAAGATGTGTAAGTCATGATATAAAGTACATTTCCTATCTCTGTAGGTATTGGAAACCTCTGTCCTTGGTGTTGGGATCCACTCAAATCAATTTAGAAAAATATGTGTGTCATAATCAGATTGATGGTAAGAAAATTGACTCTCCCAATAATACTGCAGGGATTTGATTGGAATAGGCACTATTTATTGCAGGCAAGAGAGGCAATTTGGCCTGTTTTTGTGACTGTCCCGGTGTGAAATGAGAGGTCACACCAAATTTGGTGCATTGGTGGGGTTTTCAGGGCGATGTCTGTAATAGATAGTAGGATATTTGCATATTAGGTGTGAACTCCTGGGAGGAAACATCTAAGTCCTTATTTGCACATCCAGTGTCAAGATGCATGGCTTTGCCAGAGAGAGGTATGGACGGTGTTCAGTGAGAGGAAATGGGTGAGGTGGACCCGTAGAAACTCACCCGTAAGGTAAAGGCTTCGATCTTGGTGCACTGGCCCACCAGATTCCACCAACAGTGGTAGAAAATGTCTCAAGTCACTTGTTAATAATATAATAAATGTGACAAATCTCGTATTTTCTGAAATTACCAAGTTTAAGTTCAAGGTCCCCATTACTTCCAGGTCAGCTTCTTACAGTCCTCTTCAGGGATCTCCCTCCAGCCAAGCTGTTACCCCAGCCCTGGACTTCCCCTTCCTGCTCCTCTGATCTCAACGTATAGATTTATTCTGACCCTTTCCTCTCTGCCAGGAACCCCCAGCCTTCCCAGTGTCCACCAGTCAAATCCCTGCCTTCCTTCAGTTTTGCCTCTGACCCATTGGGTGCTGGGGGGACCCTGCTTGCAGCTGAGGACTCTGTCAGATGTCAGTGTCACAGTCTTACCTGTGGGAGGCTGAAGCACCTCTTCTCTGCTCTACCTGTGCAGGCTTGGGCATCTCAGATCACAATGTTGGCTGGGGTAGTGCTCAGAAGGGCCAAGGGCTCCCCTTTATCTGCTGACTTATTCAAAAGTACCACCCTTTCAGTAATTTTTTAAGGCATTAAGTTGTTGATAGAGTGTTTGTTAGGACTACAGGAAGATGCCCGTGATCATGCCCTTAGACTAGCGGTCCCCAACCATTTTGGCACCAGGGACCACTTTCATGAAAGACAATTTTTCGGGATGACTCAAGGGCATTACATGTATTGTTCACTTTATTTCTATTATTATTATATCAGATCATCAGATATCAGATCCCAGAAGTTGGGGACCCCTGCCTTAGATGACAGGACTGTGAGTTTCCAAGAGGAAGGAGCCAAGAGGACCCTCTTGCAAAGGACCTTCTCCTGTCCTCATCAACTTCGTCTGGCTAAACCTTGCCCACTTATGTGCCCCTCCCAGGCCTGAGCACCACTAGGCCACCTTGCCATGTGGTCTCCAGAGGAGCTTTCCTTTTTACCTTCAGACATAATTTAGGTCTTTAAGAATAAGGACCATTCAGGTAGGCCTGAAGTCTGTGGTGATATTTAGATTGGTCCCAGAAATGGCAGCCCACTGCAGTACTCTTGCCTGGAAAATCCCACGAACAGAGGAGCCTGGTAGGCTACAGTGCATGCAGTCACAAAGAATCAGACATGACTGAGCAATTTCACTTTCTTTCACTTTCATCTTCCTCAATAGGTTTCCAGGTGGCTCAGTGGTAAAGAATCCACCTGCCAATGCAGGAGCCACAGGAGATGTTGATTCAATCCCTGGGTGGAGAAGATCCCCTGGAGGAGGACATGGCAACCCACTCCAGTATTCTTGCCTGGGAAATCCCATGGACAGAGGAGCCTGGTGGGCTACAGTCCATGGGGTCGCAAAGAGTTGGACATGACTGAGCATGCATGCATACATCTTCCTCAGCAGTTAATAGAGCATTGGTAGCTCAGCTGGTAAGGAATCTGCCTGCAATGCAGGAGACCCAGGTTCAATTTCTGGGTGGGGAACTTCCCCTGGAGAAGGGATAGGAAAGCCACTCCAGTATTCTTGGGCTTCCCTGGTGGTTCAGATGGTAATGAATCTGCCTGCAATGCAGGAGACCTGGGTTGAATCCCTGGGTTGGGAAGATCCCCTGGAAGAGGGCCTGGCAACCCACTCCAGTATTCTTGCCTGGAGAATCCCCAGGGACAAGGGAGCCTGGAGGGCGGCTGTCCATGGGGTTGCAAAGAGTCGGACATGACTGAGTAAATAAGCACAGTGATATTAAGCAGATTTCCTGAGCCTCTATATTATTAACAAGGTGTTAGGTTCAACCTCCTACCATTCCCACTCTTCCAAACACAGGTAGAACAATTCTCTTGTGCTTGATGTGTAGACCCAACCCTGATATCCCAACAGCTCTCCACCCTGCCATTGTGTACCTTCCACCAAGCAGTCAATGGCCTTGTGTCTCTGACTACATGAATATCTCACATCTCACTTCCAACTAATCACATGGAATTGTACATTTCTCCTCCTCCTGGCTTTGCCTGCTGGTGCCTCTGTAGTTACATTTTCTGAATATGGCTTAGTGCTTCTTCCCGTCCTTGGATGAGAATCTCCATGAATTTTACCAGATTTTGTTTGTAAGTTTTGAGTTGCAAGTATCAGGTCCCAGAAGCCCCGGCAGCTGCTCGATGGATGGTCCTGTCTCAGGAGTCAGCAGCCCAGGGTTTCCATTCTGCAGCAGTGGACTTAGGCAAAAGCCTTATACTAGTTCTAGGATTTTGCAAGAGCAGCCTTCTTGACTTTAAATAAAAAGATGTTACTTCAAATATCATTTAGAGAAATGCTCTTAACACATAACCCATTTCACTTATGTTACATGCTCTAGTGAATAACCACTATTGATTTTATACTAATAGTTTGTGCATTAACTCAACAAATATTTATTAACTGGCTGCTATATGTTAGATACTGAGCTAGATGTGGGGAATTAAACATAGTCCAAGACAGATTGAGTTTCTTCCCTCATTGTATTGAGTTTTGACAAATATTAATTATAATACTGTTTATATTATTTGGACAAATTGGAATGTTACATTTTTCTTTAAAAGGAAAAAGCAAAGCAATGGTATATTTTTTATGTGTGCAGAGTGCGTCTGAGAGAGAACAATGTTATGTCTATTTGTCTCAGTAGTGACATGTTACTTATAAATATAGAATTGCAGTTGTGGTGATCACACAAATAAGGTGTTCAGTATTGTTCAGGTCATGTGTGTGTGTATGTGTTAGTCTCTCAATTGTGTCTGACTCTTTATGACCCCATGCACTATAGCCAGGAAGGCTTCTCCGACCATGGAATTCTCTCGGCAAGAATACTGGAGTGGGTTGCCATTTCCTTCTCCAGGGGATCTTCCCAACCCAGAGACTGAACCTGGGTCTCCTGCATTGCAGGCAGATTCTTTACTGTCTGAGCTACTAGGGAACCCTGTTCAGGTCATGATTTTATATTAATTCATACATTCTCTGTACCCTAGTATTAGCGTTAATGCTTATTCTTCAATTTTACATAATCGCAGTCTTTTAAATGTTGCCTGTGGAGTGAACGGTTATAAAAATCCAATATGTTGTATTCAGTTTTAAAACATTAAATTGCATATATATTGTATATATGTGTATATATAATGTTTGGAGCATTTTAATGGCCAGCTTCATTATTCACTTGGGTACAAGGTGATGGCAAATTAGGAAGGCAATGTCTAATGCTGGGGCTAAAGCTAAAAGTCAGTATTTGTGCTAATATTTTTGTGTTTTAGAACATAGGAGGGGCCTGTCTTGAAGAGCTATGGGACTTGGGAAGAGGAACTCAGGCTAGGGTGTCAGCATGGGTTTTGCTGGCTGGTTTGGTGTGAGGGGCAAGAAGTTGGGAAAGTTAAACTCAGAGTCTTGAAGCCATAGTCTTAAAAGTGAGGAAAGAAGAGAAAAGTTCTAGAAGTGTCTAGCAACTTACAGTAGAAGGTGAAAAGAGACCTGCCTGAAGGGGGAAAAATGTTCGACAAGCAGTGTTTGGAAATCATCCATCCTAATATGCCCTAATTCATCTCAGAGTGTCGTTTCTGGTAGAGCTGCTGTCTGCTGCGCAGATGCTAACAGCACGGAAGAGTCACAGGTAGATATGTTTGACGATGTAAGTTTTCAGGCCAGGTCACCATCTGCTGCCCCAAAGCTGTTCCACCTACAGTGTCAGCATCTTGGCTGACGGCAACTCAGATCAAACTCTGGACTCATCTGGACTCTCTGTCTTCGTCTTACTCACCACATGCACTCTATTAGCTGTCCTGGCAGTTCTCACTTCAAAATATAGTTGTAATCTGACCACGTCTTCCCTCTTCTTTGACCATGATTAAAGTAGAAGATGAAAGATTACAGGAAAGAGTTGACTACTGGGTATAGATCAAGGCTGTGACTATAACTTTCTCCAGTGATAGAATTCTTCTACGTTTTCAGTGTCCAATACAGTAGCCACTGGCCACATATGGCTACTGAGCACTTGAAATGTGAATAGTGCAACTAATAAACTGGCTTTTAGTGTTATTAAAATGTAAATAGCCACATGTTGCTAGGAGCTGCCATATTAGATAGTGCAAGTCTAGCTAATGAAGTACTTATTGAGTCCTACCATATGCAAGGAATTGGAGATTCTGGAATTTGAAGTAGGTGGTTCTTGCTAACCTGCAAGGAAAAAGAAACAGGTCCCCATGACAACAGAGTGTAGTTGAAAGGATAGGAGGTCATGGGTTACGGATTGGATTGGGGTTGGGCAGCTCAGGACAAACAAAGACCTTATCGTGGCCAAAGGAACTTATTACTGAGTCTGAGAGGAGGAGATGCAGTAATGCAACACAGGAATGCTGGATGGGTCCGTGAATTAGATGATTGTGTGACACAGTGTTCATCAGTCATTTTTGAAAGATAATTTTATTCTGATGGCAGAATTATTCGTTGCTGGACAGACGGGCTAAATAAGAAACGTTTGAATTGCAAAATAAAATTAGAATTTATTTTCCTTCTGTGTGCTGGAGGTCAATAAAATATAACATTGAATGTGGTGCTTGAACTGACAGCAGGAGAGTTTTAGCCTTCCTAAGTACAAATGGGGCTTCCCTGGTGGCTCAGTGGTAAAGAACTCACCTGCCGAGTCAGGGGACGTGGATTCTACCCCTGGGTCAGGAAGGTCCCCTGGAGAAGGAAATGGCAACCCACTCCAGCATTTTTGCCTGGGAAATCCCAAGGACAGAGGAGTCTGGTGGGCTACAGTCCATGGGGTCGCAAAAGAGCCAGACACAACTTGGTGACTAAACAACAAAAAATACAGATGAGGTTTTAAGGTGTTACCAAGTATAATGTGAATTCATAATGACTCATGTTTGGGGAATACACGTTTACAATATTCATTTGGGCCTCATTAAATTTTATTACGTATGGATATGAGTTCAAGTTAAAAGGAGCCTCTTATACGGGGGGCTGCCTGATTTTGTCATCCCAGCCAGTTTTCTCAAGTTTCTCGTTCCATCGTCTCTGAAAGTGGTGGTATGTGTATTCTTAAGTTAGCGCTTTGCTCTCCAGTCTCTTTCACAGCAATGGGGCGCATGTTTTTGTAAGCTCTGGGCTATCCGGGTGTATTGATTTGAAGAAGTACACGCCTTATCCCTACACCTGTAGTTCATCGAGGATGACTGTGTTAATAGACGGCTGTACCACCTTGCTACCCCGGAGACCCTCAGGCCCTCCATGCCCACCCTCCCGCCCTCCGCCAGGTAATTAGAGAAAGGAAACTGAGAACAATCTAACTCTGTTGGTATCAGTCTGTTCCGCGGCCATGACAAGATAGCACAGACTGAGTGTCTTGAGCAGCAGACACTTGTTTCTGCATAGTTCAGAGGCCGGAAGTCCAAGGTCAAGGTCCTGGCCGTGGAGGCTTCTGGTGAGAACTCCCTTCCTGGTGGTCACCTTCACTCTGCGTCCTCAGGTGGTGGAGAGAAAAACTCTAGTGTGTCTCTTCATTGTTTTTATTTTTTTTTTAATTTATCATTTACTCATTTATTGTCTATCTATTTATTTATTTGGCCATGCAACATGCAGGACCTTAGGTCCCCAATGAGGGATCGAACCCAAGCTCCCCTGCAATGGAAGCATAGAGTCCTAACCACTGGACCACCAGGGAAGTCCCTCTTCTGCTCTTCTTTTAAAGTCACCAGTTCTCTTGGATTAGGACCCCACCCTTATGACCTCATGTAGCATTAGTGACCTCCCTGCAGTCCCCATCTCCAAATACAGTCACATTAGGGCTTCAGCCTATGGATTTGGGGGCAGGGGTGGAGGAAAAAGAAGGTGACACAGTTCCACCCATGACACAGCTCCTGTGTGTGACAGTGTGGAGCAGCATGACGGGGACCAGGGATGACTGGTTGCGTTATTTCATATTTTCTGATCGTAGAACCTCTGAGTAGCATATTCTGCTAGAGAATGAACCACCAAAAATCTGACATTTTGTTTCCTTCATCTTGTCTTTTTTCTTGTGTTGATGATGAGTTTAACATGCTGTTTGGGTGTTTGTAGATTCTTATTGGACGGTGTGTATGGAAAGACTTCTTACTCAGTAATTGTGTAACAGGCATGAGGGGGTCTGTTGTCCATAGGAGGAATAAACCTGTGGGAAAATATTCCTTGTTGTTGTTGTTCAGTTGCTAAGTCACGTGACTCTCTGCGAGCTCATGGACTGTATCACACCAGGCTCCTCTGTCCTCCACTATCTCCTGGAGTTTGCTCAGATTCATGTCCACTCAGTCACTGATGCTATCTAACCACCTCATCGTCTGCTACCTCCTTCTCCTTTGCCTTCAGTCTTCAATATTCCTTATATTTGTAGTAAAATAGAAACAAAGTCGAAGACATGAGTTTTTCTGTATGTGGGTGAAAGTGGGTGAAAGCAGGAGATGGTAGTAAAGGTCAGTTTTGTCATCCTTGTGGGGAGGGGACATGCTCATGACATTGCTGGGGGGCAGAGATATTGGACCAGCCTGGCAGCAGGAGAGCTTGTTGTTGGTTCTCAAAATACCTGCAGATTCCTCATTCCATCAAATAGTACTTATAGGAATTTATCTGGTGAAAATGTGAGAAATGTAAAGATGGGATAAAATGACAAACAAAAGATGGGTGAATTATGGTGCATATAGCTATTGAGTGCTAAGTATTTATTTATTACATCATTAAAATGTAGAATAATTTTTGTTGACATGATATGTTGCTGAGCAAAAATTTTTTTAAAAAACTTAAAACTTTAATGGCTTTATTATGCAAAATAAGTCAAATCAGGAAAAAATATATTAGAAAAACCTATGTCAAAATGCCAAAGTAAATATATTTATCTGGGATGGTAGGATTACTAATGGTTGCTTTTCCTTTGTTTTTTTTTTGTTTGTTTGTTTGTTTTTGTCTCTCTACATTTTCTAGATTTCCTGGAGTTAGCGCAGATTAGCTACTAATTTTAATGGATTATTTAAGACTAAAGGACTCAACCATAGACTAACAGTTGGAATGCGTAGGCCTTTTTCTACTTACCAGTCAGCAATCCAGGGCTTGGTTCTGGCAGTATTTATGGAGCCCTCTCTCTTTTCTGTAAGTGAAAGTGTTAGTTGCTCAGTCAGGTCCAACTCTTTGCCACCGCATGAACGGTAGCCCACCAGGTTCCTCTGTTCATGGGATTTTCCCGGCAAGAGTATTGGAGTTGCCACTCCCTTCTCCAAGGAGTCTTACCAACCCAGGGACAGAACCCAGATCTCTTGCATTGCAGGCAGATTATTTACTGTGTGAACCATCAAGAAACTCTTTCCTGTAAGCTCTTAGCTAAGGTTGGGAGTGAAAGCTGACAGTCTTTATGACCTATACATAGTGATGACCAGTGGTTAAATTAAATCTAGATTTTAAAAATTACAATGATGGAAATTATTCCAAGTCATTTTCACTAGGGCGTAGAGGATGCCTTTGGGTGGCAGTGGCTCTGTGTGGGAAAAGCCTTGAAGATTTCACTTCTCTCTCTCTTACCTGCAGTATTGGGAAAGGGGCCGGGTAGATAACAGACGGAATCGTTCCCTATACTCTGTGGGTCAAAGTTATTGAGTGCCTAAGGGTATGCTTTGATTCTTTGCCTATTAAATCCCATATTTTATGATGACAGGTGACTGTCATACTTTTAAAAGTTACATTTTATAAAAATTGGTGTGTAGATGGCATTTAGAAGGTAGTACCAGTTACAAGAAACAGGCTGACACATCAAAACACACTAAAACAGCAGGGGGGGCGGTGGGGAAAGCGAGAAAACTGAAGTTCTAGGACCTCTTACGTTACTTAATAACTTTGGAACCTCAGACAATTTCTTTGTCAGAAAATTGCACTTATGATAATATGGGCCCAGAGCTTGAATTTGAATAGGCCCCCCAAAATTTGGGCTACCCTGGTGGCTCAGATGGTAAAGCATCTGCCTGCAATGCAGGAGACCCGGGTTCAATCCCTGAGTCGGGAAGATCCCCTGGAAAAGGAAATGGCCACCCACTCCAGTACTCTTGCCTGGAAAATTCCATGGACTGAGGAGACTGGTAGGCTACAGTCCATGGGGTCGCAAAGAGTCGGACATGACTATGCGATTTCACTTTCTTTCTTTCACAAAATTTAGAAAACACAAAAGTTAAAATAATCATTTGAGATAGATAAGAATCCTTCTTCCTCAGCATAAGGCTGTTCTTATGCGAAGTCCCCTTTGGAAGACACTGACATGGATACAGGTGGAGACACAAGGTCAAGGGGGCGCCCCCACTGGCCAGAGGTGACTTTTCATCCAAGACCTGCCATTTTTCTTTCTTCTTTCTCTCTGCCCCTACTCTCGTCTCCCACCTCCCAAACTTCCTCTAAGTGGAAGGACGTGACTTTCAGGCTATTTTACCTGGCAAGACATGTGTTTATCTGTTTATCTGTATCCTTGTAATTATAAGGCTTGATGAAATAAGAAAACCACATATGAAAGTAAATTGAATACCCAAAAGTACTTAAAAAAAATCTATTTATTTATTTGGCCACACCAAATCTTAGTTGTGTTCAGCTTCAGTCCCTCTGACCAGTCCCCAAAGTACTTTATTTTTAACTTCTCACCCCCGGCACAATTACCTAAACCTCTTTCTTTCCCCATTTTTGGTATCCATCTAACATGAGATGTAACCATCACCTTCTATACTTTCAACTTGTTTGCCATGGTTGCCTTTTGCCAAAATATATTTCCTTTGATGCATATTCCTGCTCACACTGTGCTTGTTAATGTCATTTGCCAAACCCTCCCATATATTCTATGTTTGTAACATTTATTTTTCCAATGATATCCTAATCCCTATTTGTAATATATCAAACTTGGTAGTTCAGTCGCTCAGTCGCATCCAACTCTTTGCGACCCCATGGACTGCACCATGTCAGGCTTCCTTGTCTATCACCAGCTCCTGGAGCTTGTTCAAACTCGTGTCCATCGAGTCAGTGATATGGAACTTACTTCAAAATAGAAAAATGATTCAAAAATAAGTTGGGATGTCCAATGAGAGCATTAGATAACCACTTTTTTTTTGTCATATATTTTCAGGAAAATTCTATGCTGGTGCCCTTCAGGATTTGTGTATCCCTAAATTATTAACTAAATGGGGCTTCCCAGGTGGCACTAGTGGTAAAGAACCTGCCTACCTATGTGGGAGACAAAAGAGATGAGTGTTCAATCCCTGAGTTGGGAAGATCCCCTGGAGGAGGGCATGGCAACCCACTCCAGTATTCTTGCCTGGAGAATCCCATGGACAGAGGAGCCTGGCAGGCTACAGTCCATAGGGTCACAAACAATTGAACACAATTGAAGTGACTTAGCACACACACACAGCTAATATATATGGTACAAGCCCTGCTAAGAAAATTATGTTGCTTATTTTGAAGCCCATGATGCTCAGATCCAGTATATTTGAAAAATACCTTTTAATATTCACACGGCACTGGTTCCTGGAAGGACTTGTGATGTAAAGGCTTAAAGCAAGAAAATAACCTTGATTTACTCCCAACCTCTTATTTAAACAGAGATTCTTGTTGTGCCTTTACAAAAATTACCCTCGGTTAATTATTACTTCCTCTGCTGATGACCATTGCTAAGTAATACATGTCACGAATACTTCAGTCTTATTTCATTGTGTGGGAAAGATAAGTACAATGAAGCCCAGTAACTTCTGCGCGTCTTGTCTTTAGCTTGTGCACGTGCGTCCCCGAATGAAATGGGCTGTTATCTGAGCCTCTCCTTTCTTTCATCCGTGAACTCAGACAGAGTAAACTGTGACAAATGAGTGTCGCCAGCTTTGAAACGTTTGTCCGCTGCCAGGATCCGAGTTAGAACTCAGCAAATATTTGTGGAGTAGGCTAGCTATTTACTTTGTTTGACAATACCAACCAAACTTCTTAGGTCAGTAGTGGTGGTTCTTAATTACTTGTAAGTTACTGATCACTTATTGTGTGTGATTTCCACATAAAGGAGAATATTTTTAGTTTTTTTTTTTTTGAGTTGAAAATATGTGGGTGTACAAGTAATAAATATATGTAGATATACTTATCTACATATAGATATAGATATACATATTTATCTACATGTAGATATACATATAAATATATGTAGATAGAAAATGGTAGCTTGGCTAGCTTCTTTTTTTTTTTTTTTCATTTATTTTTATTAGTTGGAGGCTAATTACTTCACAGCATTGCAGTGGGTTTTGTCATACATTGACATGAATCATTGGCTAGCTTCTTTTGTAGACTTAATGCTTATTTATCTCTTTACCCTTTCTCATCATTTAACTTGCCTTCTCCGGCTCGTCGTTACTTTCTCCGTTTACCTCAAAGACAACACACAAAGTTGTGAGTGTATCTTGGAATTTTTGTCGCGGCGGACATAGGAGAAAGTGTCTATTTTCTTGTTTCCGTTTCTGCAGTTATGTCCCATGCTTTCTCTGTGGTTCATGCGTCTCATCTTGCCAAAGTGTGCCTCTTAGAGCTGTCTGCTTTTGTTGTTCAGTCACTAAGTCGTCTCCAACTCTTCGCCACCCCCACGGACGGCAGCACGCCAGCTAGTTAGGTGTGTTTACAGGGACAACATCCAGTTCCATTAAGTGTGTCGTCTTGCATTTCAGGAGCTATGCCTGTCCCAGACCAGCCTTCGTCAGCCTCGGAGAAGACCAGCTCCTTGAGCCCGGGCCTCACCACCTCCAATGGGGACGGCTCGGAAACAGAAACCACCTCTGCCATCCTTGCCTCGGTTAAAGAACAGGTAGAAACTTTCCACTTTTCTGGCATACATATTGGGACATTTTTGAAATCGTTCTTTCTGTATGAAAGCTGGTAATTTAGTTACGTTGGGGAGAAAATCATGATTTTCTAGCAGGATATTGGTGTTCATTATACCATTGTTATTAAGATGTGATTATAGCAGCTTTTGACTCAGTTTTTATTCAAGATTTAGGCAGCTTTCCTTGCAAAAATAGTCTACAGAAAAAGAGCAAAAATTGTAGTCAAAGTCTTCCAGGTGAAGTTTTAGCAGATTCATTGATGCATGAGATGTTTAATACCATTAAATGTGTGAATGGTCTGTGGGAAATAATTGGTCTGTGGGAAACCTAAAATCTAGTAAAATTTCAAAGTATATCCATGATGCTAAAAAATTGATAAGGGTGAGAACAGATGACTGTCATGGTGGGCTAAGCAAATTCATTTTCTGCGTGTTTCTGAGAAGGCTTTGGGAGAATACATTTCAGAACTTTTCCTGCAAAACTAAAGTCTAAATGATTCTTCTTTCACCATTTCTTTGCTATAAAAATGGATAAGCAAATAAAATCTGAAGTGTCATATTTAAAAGTAATTGTTTCATAAAATTCATGTTTCTTCTATATAAAAGGTGGTAATTAACAAAAGCTGGAAAATCAAGTTTTTTATATTTGCTTCTTTTCCTTACCATGGACTGGAATGTAAATCAGCGTCTTGTTTTGTCTTGTTTTAAGTGCAAAAGCATCCTATCTTTGAACTGTATTATTCAGGGATGCTGAATTAGCAACAGAAAGTGGGAGAAGAGTGACATAGTTTTCTGAGCCCAGGAACATCTTAATAGAGCGATAGACTAAATGGGGCAATTACAGACTCAACTAGGAGAAGGCCTTTTGTTTTCCTAGAGAACACTGATTTTGTTTAATAAATGGGAACTGGTTTAGGTAAAGGTTGATGATCAAGCTATCAAGGAGTAGCTAAGGAAGGATCCATTGAAGGAATCAATGATGCTATTAGTTAAAATTGTGTCACCAGGTCAGAAAGTGTGAAGCAAAAGTAGGAGAGATGAATGGATGGGTTGGATAATCCAGTTTGTATAAATGGTAAGTAATCAGGAAGTTGGGTTGAGGCCCAGACTGTATTGCTTGATTAATTTCTTCTAAAACCCTACCCATGAGCGCTTTCTGGCTATTTTTCATGAGTAATGGAAACAGAGAGGGAAAGCCCATGCTACTTCTCATACTCCAGATTCTGCTTTGTTATATCGCTGGGTTATGTCGTGGATTTTTATTCTGGCATAGACTAGACATCTTGTTAGGCCACTAGCTTTAGAGTAGTGACAAAGCGTAAGGCATGAGAAATAAATTTAATAAGACAACCAGACCTGTCGGACGAAAAGATCCCACTTGCCTTGTGGCATGGCCTAAAAATAAAAATATATAAATAAAGAAAATAGATAAGCAACAAGCACTAAAATTTTTTTAAAAGTTACTGTGAAGAGTTTATTTTCTAATTATTAAACTCATTTCATTGCTTATAGATAAGGTGAGATTCTTTGTGACAAATAAGTAATATGAGGAGGAGTGAAAATCTGTCTTGGGAAGCTGAGATGGAGCAGGTGGTAACACCCAAATCGGAGCCATGGGTGTCAGCTTCCATGCGTGGTGTCTGCCAGTTTGAAGGCAGAAATCACTCAGCAGCAGAGCCCATGGGCTTCCTTGGGGTGGCCTCGTGGAAACAACCAATCTCTTCCTTCACTGGGGGATTTTTGTCCTCAATTATTCTTCAGACGTCCTTCCTCTCTTTTTCTCAGGGATAGACCATTTTTTTATGGAGTTAAAACTAAGTTAAATATATTTTTAAAGAGCTTTAGCTGAAATTAAGGAAAATAACTTTAAAAATTAATACCTTTTATGATTCTTAATAATTATATGCATAATCTATTTATAAATCTTTTCACTTAAGGGATATTTGCCTGGCCCTCTTTAGGTGCTAATAAGAAATAACTTTCATGAGTAAAAATACTATTTCTTCATTTAGAGAATTTCAAGTAAAAATTTGATGGCATTATACTTATTACCACTCTAGTCCTGACTCCTTGCGAGTCATTTCTACAGGAGGGAAGTGATTTTTTTTTTTTTAAATCATAGCAGGCATATATTCTGAGGTGACTGGGTATAATAGACTACATGATTTAATTACTCATTCATTAAATATACTGAGTATGTTATACCGGTAAATTACAGTAAAAAGTAATAATGGAAATGAATATGTAAAGAAAGCTCAGTCTAGTAAGAGTTCACTGGAGTACATTGTTAATGAGACTAAGAATACCGGTTCTTAGGCCGGTAGTTGACATTGCATGGAAATAAATTGTAGTCTATAACCATTGAATAGAACTTACATCATGCCAAACCCTGAACCATGGAATGTGTCCCTTGTGGCGTGTATGACTAAGGCATTTGTAAACTGATTCTTAAAGTGTTTGAGCACTCATCAGTCATGGACTGTTCAGTGAAAAGGTGTTCATTGATCTTTTTTCTCTGTTCTGATTTCCCATCTTGACTGCTTTTTAACTGCTGAATTTTGTACTTTTATATTAACATAAACAGACCGACCATTTATGCTATACTCTGTGGATAGTTTTCTGAGTTCCAGAGACGTCGGTCTCATTTCCAGCGTTCACCAAGTCTCTCGTCCTGTGGGGCTCTAAGTGGGGAGACACTCAGTCCTACTCCTTCTCCTGTGTGTGAGTGTCCTTGACCAGAAGAGGAAGAGAGGACAGAGGTTGGGTGGTGATTCTTGTCATGTCATCTGAACAAATAATTGAGAGGATACTGACAACCATTCATCACAATGAGGAGCCTAAGTGATATGATGGCTAAAAGGGTGAGAAGGGTCAAGGGATTTGAAGATAGGAGATGATTGCTATGATGGTGGCAGTGATCCATAAGAAGAGAAGAAATTAGTGATGCTTGACAAAGGGGGTGTGATTTCAGGGGGAAAGTTACTGAGTAGGTGAGAGTGAAGGGGACCCAGTGCACCAGTGGAGGGAACAAAGTTCATCTGTGAGAACAGGAGAATGACAAAGTACACGGTTGCAGGTGGGCTGGTGGTTTGGCACTGGAAAAGTGTGTATTTCTATTCTGCTGTCATCAGGTAGACATGGTCAGTGCATTCTGAGTTGAAGCCTGTTTGAAGTCTGAAAAGCTGGAGGTGGAGAGGGAAAGGCATTGGATATGATGGATATAAGAAAATGACTATAATGATGGATATTGGAATTGACGCTGAGTGACAAGGGGTGAAAGACAGGAAAATTGATAGGAACAAAGGATTCACAGAGCGAACAACTACAGATGCTGATAGCGTGAGAACCAGGTGCTTAAATCAGGAATTTGAAAGCAATTATTGTTAATGTCGAGGCCTAGGTTATGACTCTGGGAAGTAAGATCAAATCAAGAAAAGGGAGAGAAAGGTTGTTATTGACTGTGAAAGCTACTATAAGAATGATGGCAGGGCAGTGGCTCAGATCCCCATCACTGGAGAGGAGAGACCCAAGGCTGCCCCATGACCGCAAGAAATACAAACATGTTTGCTTCCGGTTTGCCTGAGAGTAGTCATCTGATCTTCATTTTCTTGTTTTTGTTTTTTTAAAAAAATTGTTCCAATGCTGGTCTGTAGTATTTGACAAGATTTTACATTTACTTGCTCTATGTAATGTTGATCTGTATATTTTATCTTAAATCAATATGTGTACTACTTTGCTCTTAAGTAAACCACGAATTTCCTAAAACTGCACCTGTTTTGAAATATATTTTTTTCTTTCCCTTCATTTGATCAGTGTTTACTTTGATCATCATATGCTTTCAGAGCTGGTGTCTAAAGCATCTTCTTATACAAGCTAGAAAAATCATGGGGGCTTTTGTTAACTATTTTTTTTAATTGAAGTATAGTTAATTTACAATGTTGTATTACTTTCAGGTATAGAGCAAAGTGACTCAGATATATATACATGTACATACACACACACACACTTGACATATCCTTTTTCAGATCCTCTTCCATGGGCTGCTTCTTAAAAACCTTTAGATTTTTGAAAAACCTTTAGAGCTAATATAGTTTATTGATCTTTGTAAATTATTATGGTACAGATAAATGTGTACAAAAATGTTTTTTGTAATGATTCTACCAATAAAATATGTTTAATAATGAACACATTAAATAGAAAATTCTGAGTACAGAACAGTAAATGCAAATGTGCTATATTGTATTTATTTGATAGTGTTTATCGCATGCCAGTTATATGCTTAGAACTGTGCTTTCCCTGGGTGATACACAGATTTGGAGTATTATTGCTTTCAAGTATAGCAATGAAGCTAAAAATATAAGACAAACACATATAAAAAGTTACAAAATATTTTTTAAATTGTGGGTGAGTTATTTATTTGTTTGTTTTTGACTGTGACGGGTCTCCGTTGCTGCGTGGGCTTTGCTCTAGTTGCAGCGAGCGGTGCCTACTCTGGTTGCGTTGTGTGGGCTTCTCATTGCAGTGGCCTCTGGTTATGGAGCATGGGTTCTAGAGCTCACTGGCTTCAGTAGTTTCTGGACTCTGGAGCACTGGCTTAGTAGTTGTGGTGCATGGGCTTCGTTGCCCGAGGCATGTGGGATCTTCGCAGATCAGGGATAGAACCTATGTCTCCTGCATTGGCAGGCAGATTCTTTGCCACTAAGCCACCCACCAGGGAAGACCTGTGGCTGAAGTTTTAAGAAAACACTCTAGTCAATATATTATAAAATTCCAAATGGTTTGTAACAATAAACATATTCCTTAAAATTGATTGTGTTTATAACTGTAGATGCTCTATTGTTACAGTAACTTCTCATGCTCTTTAAATTCCACAAGGATTGAAGATTATATTATTGCTTTCAAAGGAAATTTTTAGTGTCATGATTTAGGATATTGGTAATTTTTAAGTAATAAAACAGGGTTATTTTGCTTTTAATCATTTTTGTTATTACATTTAATGTAGAAAAGTAGGAAAAGAGGCATTTCTGAGCTCCCAGTATGGGCAAAGCTACTGCAGAGTATTTTGCATATGTCCGAATCATATGAAGGTACTAAAAAAGTATTTAAAAATGTTTATCTTACATAAAATCTAAAAAAATCTGGATCATTTACATTGACTCATGTGTTAAGATAGCATGCCTTTATTTTTACTTAGAGTCTACATTTATATAGCTTTAAAATTACATAGCTCTGTATAACAAGAGTATTATTGGGAAGGAGTACATTATAAAATGCTTCGTTAATTGGTATTTTTCCAGTGCTGCATAACACTGCAGAATTTCTCAGTATTATTCATGTCCCTGTGATCTGCAACAATTGTGTTTCTGATGACACAATGTGGAAAATGACCTATATAACTAATCAGTTTCCAAAGTTTATTTTGGGAAAATATTTTATGAAACTAATGACGAAATTATCATCCGTGAAAAAAGAGGAAATTAAAACACCTTTAGGAAAGGTCAAGAAGATGGAGAAGGATTATCTGCTAAGACTAGTGAACTTTATATTCATTTAGTCAGAGAAGAAAAGAATTAGATCATAGTGACATGAGTTGAACTTTTTCCGTGTATCAAAATTAAAATGAGAATTATTTGACTGATAATTTTAAAATTTATTTCTTTTTTAGCCATATATAGATTGAAAGTTTAAAAAAAAAAGGGATAGGGTCATAATTTTACTCTTTTTTCATTTCTAGAACAGGAGCTATGTTAGGGGCAGTGAGTGCCTGTTTGAACTGGGTCTGGGTAAGTGATATAGCTAATAACAAGAAAGGAAGGAGCCTGGAATCGGAAAGGATCAGAAAGCCTTATAGATATGACGTGCCCAGGAGGGGAGCCAGTTGTAGCCAGTTGTAGCCAGTGTAGCTACACCACATGGGTGTGCAGTCTTCCAGCAGGGCAAAGAAAGCAAGTACTTAGTGTAAGTAGAGGTCTGGAGTTCCAACTCGGAAGGAAAGGGGTGATCGTGTGGCACCAGACTGATAGATCAGCTAGGCTTGAAGCAAGTCTGTTTGGATCCTGGATCCTTTGAATCACAAAAATGATGGTTGAAACGGGAGATCAAGGAGGAACAAAGCTCATAAACTATTTGTGTAAGATTTGGGGAATTACTGCTGAAGGTTTTAGTGACGGCTGGATAACTCTGCAAGTGTGGATACTTGTCTGCCTCCCTTCTTCTGTGCTCCCTCCTTTGTATTCTAGTCTTGCCTGTAAGTTATTTTGAGTTCTTTTCTCTAAAGCTTAATTTTCTCCTTAACGTTTTACTTTGTAACTCTTCTCAAGACACATATGTACTCATCCATCTTTTTAATAACCCCAGATTCTATTCTAAGCATTAATTCGTTGGTTGATGTCTGCTTAGTCCCTTTGAAGCTGTTATTTGTTCAGTTTTTAGGGTACTGAAGGCTATAATGGGAAAAATAAAAATGGACTAACCCTTTACATGCTAAGTTAGAAGACAAGCTCTTAATAGGTGGGGTTTTGTAACATGATATTATAGTGTCTAATGTGTCTTTCATATTTGTTATTAGAATTCATTGTTATTATTATGAGAAATCACATTGAATATTTTAAATGTGGTATTTTAGTAGTTTTAAGTAAGCTTTCCATTATAAAATGATTCATGCACATTGTGAAAAGTTTAAAAAACTCAAAATGGAGTAAAGGTACAGATTTTATTTGAGGATAACACTGCAGTTAGAGATTGTTGCTATATTTGGGAAGATTTCCTTCTTAGATTTATTTATATGACTATATAATTATTTGTGCACATTTTTGTTTTTCTTTATGTTTTATACTTTGTACATTTAATATTATATCAAGTATTTTTATATCACTAAATATTTTAGAATGTTTTTTCTAATGGTTATATAAGTAGATACACTGGGAATTATTTAATATTATAATTTTATTTTTTCCTTAATTAATTGAGCTCTTCAGTTGATTCCATTTTCTCAGGTTAAAAAAAAAATGACATGTCATACTTTCTTGTACATAAATCATTGGGTCTACTTGAGGCTGCCTGGAGCGAAGTTTTGAGAATGACTTTAGAAGCATTTGCAAACTCACTGAGAAAATCTGTCATAATTAATTACTGATAAGAGCCACAGGCAGGATGTATGAAACAGGAACTCCTGGGGTATCACCCTGTACAGGGTTTGTGTGGAACAGAAAATTAACAGATAGAATATTCTAGAGGGAGTAAATGGGAAGAACTTGTTTAGTGTTCAGAGCAACTGAACCAAATATGGTAGAAACAGTCAAAATAAACATAGGAATTATAGCAGGACAAGGAAACACTGCTAAGTAGAATCTCAAAATGCCAAAAGAATTCTTTAAAAGGACTGATATTAAATTTCTTTAAATTTTATATTTCAATAAAATATGTATTACAGATTTCTTTAAAATGTTTATGTGGAACTTATTTTATCATAATGTAATTAAATGATGACTTTTCTTTCTTTTTTTAAAAATTAATTTATTCATTTTAGTTGGAGACTAATTGCTTTACAGTATTGTGGTGGTTTTTGCCATACATTGACCTGAATCAGCCACGGGTGTACATGTGTCCCCCATCCCGAACCCCCTCCCACCTCCCTCCCCCTCCCACCCCTCTGGGTTGTCCCAGTGCACCGGCTTTGAGTGCCCTGTTTCATGCATCAAACTTGCACTGGTCTGTGATGACTTTTCTTTAGTGATTATTTTGTGAATATCTCTATTTATGACCAAAGAAACTAAAACTTAAAAAAACTATTTAGTTTGCTTGCTTGCTTGCTTAGTCTTGCTCAGTCATGTCCAACTCTGTGAGACCCCAAGGACTATAACCCACCAGGCTTCTCTGTCCATGGGATTCTCCATGCAAGGATACTAGAGTGGGTTGCCATTTCCTCTTCCAAGGAATTTTCCTGACTCAGGGATTGAACCAGTGTCTCCTGTGTTTCCTGCATTGCAGGCAGATTCTTGACCCTCTGGGAACCACATAGGAAATTGCTATAGAATTGAAATGAGCAGTTAGCTTGGTTTTTGCTGTGACCAAAGTTTTCCTGAGGTCAAGTTAAATGTTGCCTGTGCCTGTGTTGCTTTTATTTAACTCAGAAAAGGGAGGTGGGTCATTTCACATCAACTTGATCTGTGATATATTTTTGGAATCTGGAGGAATCATTAATGAGACTCCAAACAGACAGACTGACAAAGGTCCTTATTGTCAAAGCTGTGGTTTTTCTAGTTGTCATATACAGATGTAAGAGTTGGACTACAAAGAAGGTTGAGCATTGAAGAATTGGTGCTTTCGAATTGTGGTGCTGGAGGAGACTCTTGAGAGTCCCTTGGACAGCCAGAAGATCAAGCCAGTCAATCCCTAAAGGAAATCTACCATGAAATATTCATTGGAAGGACTGATGCCGAAGCTGAAACTCCAATACTTGGCCTCCTGATGCGAACAGGCGACTCACTGGAAAAGACCTTGATGCTGAGAAAGATTGAGGACGAGAGGAAAAGGGGGTGGTAGAGGGTGAGATGGTTAGATAGCACCACTGACTCAGTGGACATGAGTTTAAGCAAACTCCAGGAGATAGTGGAGGACAGAGTAGTCTGGCATGCTACAGTCCATGGGGTCGCAAAGAATTGGCTGAACAACAAGAAGAAAACAGACACACTTCAGTGAATTGATGTAGCTCAGTGTTAGTGTCTGTAGTGAAAATGTGGGGTGATGGGAGTCCCAGGGGTTAAATACCATAGTATCACTTTCCGGGAACATTCCTGTTTTTCAGAGTCAGCGGTTTGCACTGACATTATCTATGGTGTGCATCAGCGACACAGGTAAACATACCCCCAGGCAGCCCATCGATCATGTTCAAGTTGCTGTCACTCGGCTGCAGTCATTGAAGGAACGTGCAGGTTCATGCCCTGGGCTCTAAGTGAGCCTGCTATCTAGTGGCTGCCAGGGAAACGTGAAGACCAGCCTCCTCCTTTTTCACTAATGGCAGGTTTTGACTTTCACATTCTACTTATGGCCTCCAGGACCACTTGCTTAATAAATAGGAGAAAGAAGGACCTAGTATCCATGTGACCAAAACAAACCAGCAAAAATCACTTTGGACAAGTAATCTTCAACATTTCTGTAGCAAATACTGACTATTTCTATTCACCAAGTCAGTAGATTTTTTAAAAATTTCGTTGGAGTACAGTTGCTTTACAATGTTGTATTAGTTTCTGCTATATAGCAAGGTGGATCAGTTATACATGTACATATATCTCGTCTCTTTTGAATTTCCTTTCCATTTAGGTCACCACAGAGCACTGAGAAGAGTTTCCTGTGCTATACAATCAGTTCTCAGTAGTAATCTGTTTTATACAAGTCAATAGATTTAGTTATCTGGGATGCATTTTGCAGCTTACTCCTCCTGGAGGAAAAAGTTAATGTTCAGAATTTAAAATTAGATTACAGAAAAGTCAATTTAAGGTTGTTCCGTAGTTGTTGGCAAGTCCAAGCAATTCCATGAGCGGTTGAACATGATTGTCTCTTATGTTCTGAGTAGCAGGATTCCGAGGTATCAATCAGACTAAGTTACTTCAGTCATATCCAACTCTTTGAGACCCCATGGACTGTAGCCCACTGGGCTCCTCTGTTCATGGAATTCTCCAGGCAAGAATACTGGAGTGGGTTGACATTCCCCTCTCCAGGGGATCATCCCGACCCAGGAATCGAAACCCCATCTCTTGTGTCTTCCTCATTGGCAGATGGATTGTTTACCACTAGCACCTTCTGGGCAATCCACCAAGGGTCTTTAAATCTTTGAGTGGATTGGAAGCCTCTGCAGAACAGTTGTAGGCCTTCTGGCCAGCACTCATACCCACCACCTCTACAACAGAGAAGCCCTCCACCCAAACAAAAGATCAGCTTTGAACCTAACCCCTTAGCTAACACAGGTGCTTTTAGGAAATAATACCATTCACTCCAACTACTGGTCAGAGACCCGCAGTTGCCTGTTATAGACCTGTTGGAAGCCAGAGGCAGTTTATGCTTAAATTAAATAATCTAGAATGTAAATTCTCTAATTTGGGAGCTCTGCTGAGGTCAGGAACAGCACCTCAGTCCTCCACAGTAATACTTTCCAAGAGTGTGGCTTTCATAATGCTGAAGAATTGATGCTTTTGAACTGTGGTGTTGGAGAACACTCTTGAGAGTCCCTTGGACAGCAAGGAGATCTAACCAGTCCATGCAAAAACAAATCAGTCCTGAATATTCATTGGAAGGACTCCTGCTGAAGCTGAAACTCCAATACTTTGGCCACCTGATGCGAAGAACTGACTCATTGGAAAAGACCCTGCTGCTGGGAAAGATTGAGGGCGGGAAGAGCAGGGGATGACAGAGGATGAGATGGTGGGATGGCATCACCGACTCAATGGACATGAGTTTGAGTAAACTCCTGGAGGTGGTGATGGACAGGGAGGCCTGGCATGCTGCATGGGGTCTCAAAGAGTCAGACACGACTGAGTAAGATGGACTGAACTGAATGAGATTACTCCACCATTAGGGGGAGTTGTTATTGTTGTTGTTTAGTGGCCAAGTCGTGCCCAACTCTTTGTGACTCCATGCAGTGTAGCCCACCAGGCTCCTCTGTTCATGGGATTTCCCAGGCAAGAATACTGGAGTGGGTTGCCATCTCCTTCTCCAGGGTCTCCTGCATCAGCCGGCAGGTTCTTTACCATTCAGTCACCAGAGAAACCCTTAGGGAGAATAGAAATAAGAAATTACTACCCTGGGAACTTTTCTGGATTGTATGGAAGACTGATATTGAAAGCCTTTAGCATACTGTTGTCATATGATTTAACAGAAGTGAAATATTTTAGTATGAGTGGTATAATACTATTATTGTAGGAATAATAGTTAAAATGCTTATTTTCTGAAAAACATCTAAGTTTATGGATTAATTTATGGGATGGCTAAATTTATGGTTGTGACCAGGTCTTCTCTCTTTCCTGTGTCCCCAGCACCCAGGTGAGTGCCACACCCAGAGAATATGTTTAATTTATTTGTGTTGAGGATGTGTATTCATGAATAAACTTACAGTGTTTTCCTGTTCTGTTGTAGTGCAAAAGTGAATGCTTCATCTAATTGTGATGGAAGCCATTAGTTTAGTTGTGTGGCCCAGGGATCTCATCTGCATTGTTAGGTTGATCATGTCTCTCTATCCTTGTTTGAATGGTTGTGTTGCATCTGTGTCTTCCCCAGTGGACTCCCTGCATATTGTTTCAGAATTAGTCCATTTACTTTGATGAATCCCAGGCCCCCACATTGCAGTTTCCTCTATAAACAACCCAAACTGAAATTCATTTAACCAGGTGGAGTGAGCTATTTTCAATTTGAAGTGAGTCATGTTAACTGAAACATAACCTCTGCTCAAGAGATATATAGGTGATTGTCTTTTTTCTGGGCTTCCCTGGTAGCTCAGACAGCAGTCGGCCTGCAATGTGAGACACTCGGATTCAACCCCTGCGTCAGGAAAATCCCCTGGAGAAGGGAACGGCTACCCACTTCAATATTCTTGCCTAGAGAATTCCATGGACAGAGGAGCCTGGAGGGCTTAGTCCATGGGGTTGCAGAGTGTCAGAGAGAAATCTTTTTTCTTGAACTAAACTTGTGTGCCTTAAATTTCATCTAAAAATTTAAAAGCCATCAACTCCCCTGTTAGAACATGAATCAGCAGGTTCACTCATAAAAACACAAACACCTAATTCCTTTTGTTTCTATGCAGTTATACCAAGTTCCTCATATTTGTTGAGTGTCTTTTTTAGTCATTTTTAACTGTTCTTTGAAAACATACTTTTCCCAGAGGAATGAGTGATCCAACTACTATAATCATTTGCTGGTCTCATATTTCCTTTCTGTTTAGGAGGTTTTCCACCATTTCACACCTGATGGAACTCAATATGGTCATATTAAAATCTTCTGATTATTACAGATTTTGACGTATGTTGTTCTGTATGTTTATTTTGAATGTTTGCTTAATGATGGTATGCCATATGTATTGCATATGTGTGGGGCTTTTTCTTTCTGTTTTTGGCTTTTTAATGTATATGCATAAGATACATCATGTCTTTTTTAAGATTAAATTAAAAATTTAATTGAAATATTGTTGATTTTGTTTATTGTTGAAATACTGTTGTGTTAATTTCAGATATACAGCTAAATGATTCAGTTTTATATATATATGTGTGTGTGTGTATATATATATATCTAGTATATCTGATTTACATATGCTATGTATATCAGTTATATATATATGTCTTTTTCCAGATATATATTCTTTTTCAGATTCTTTTCCCTTATGGCTTATTACAAAATACTGAGTATAGTTCCCTGTGCTATACAGTAGGTCCCTGTTGTTTATCTGTTTTATTTATAATGGTATGTGGTCAGTTGCTCACTCGTATCTGACTCTTTGTGGCCCCATGGCCCCTGTAGCCCACCAGGCTCCTCTGTCCATGGGACTCTCCAGAGTGGAAATGCTAGAGTGGGTTGCCATTCCCTAATCCTAAGAATTTTCCTAACCTGGGCATCAAACCTGTCATAACTGCATCTCCTGAATTGTCAGGCAGATTCTTTACTACTCTCTCCACCTGGGAAGCCCATATATGGTAGTGTGGGCTTATCCTAACAAAGCTCCTGATTTATCCCTCCTTTCATCGAGAGCTTCTTTATATGGACTTTTCTGGACACATAAGACTCTTACTGGTCCACAACTTTATAGAAGAATAATTTCAGTCTTATCTATGGGTTACAGGAAATATTCTTCATATGAAAATGTTCTAAGGATTTCTTATAAGAAATGAAGCAGTAATAATCATAAGTGCTGTTGTTGCAAATCCCTTATTATGTCCCCAGCTCATGTGAAGGTTTATTTTGCAGCATTTTCTAAGGAGAAAACTCTGCAAGTGAAGATGGCCTTAAAACACTTCACAGAAACATAAAATTGGAATATTGTCAACTTCAAACATAAAATTGGAATATTGTCAACTTCAAACATAAAATTGTCAACTTCAGAAGTGAACAGGTTGTTCTTGTGAGAAATGTGGACCCTATATAAATGTTGCCTCATGGTGAATTAAGACAGGTGACAATATATTGACCCTTAAAAAGTGTCTACAACATTATTTCCCCTCTCTTTGACCTTCTTCTGAAGTGAGTCTAACACTCTCTCCCACTGATAAATGGGCTCGATATTCCCTGTCCTTCACTTTATTTGCACTCGAGACTATGGTGGAAGTGACGCTGACTTCTAAGACTGGTGCATTAAGCGTGGTACACCTTCTCATTGGTTCTCTTGGGATCCTCATTCTTAGAAACCAGTCACCATAAAGTAGATGTGGCTGTGTGCAGAAATGCTCAGTCCCTGAGCTCATAGCCATGTCTGAACTACTGGCCGACATCAGTGTCAACTTGCCAGCCTTTCCAATGAGCCATCTACTGTTGAGTCGCCTGTCAAGGGGCCCAGGCTGCAGTCTGATACTTGGACACTGATGACCAAGATAAGCCATTGTGGTTTCAAGCCAGGTTGGGGCTGGTTTGCCACACAGCAGTGGATAACCAATTCAGACATTTTCCTGTGCTTATAAAAAAATCATTGTATTAGACTATCTGTATACTTTTCTCTGCTTCTAAGTCTTACGTTTCTATCTGAGGTATCTTTAAAAGGTATCTGAAGTATCTTTAAAAAAGGTATCGGAGGTATCTTTAAAAGATCAGCTTATTGAAATATAACTCACAAGCCACACCTTTCACCCATTTCAGTGGTTTTGTATATTCACAGAGTTGTACAGACATTGCCACCATTTAATGTTGAAACACTTTTGTCCCCTAAAAAATAATTCCTATACCATTAACAGTCACTACCCATTCTCCTCAAACCTCATGGCCCTAGGAAACAATATTATTTTCTATCTTTATGGATTTTCCTATTCTGGCCATTTCATAGAAATGAAATCCTAAATATATCATCATTTGTGAATGGCTGCTTTCACAATTCATAATGTTTCAAGGTTCACCCATATTGTAATATATATCATTATTTCACTCCTTTTTATTTCCAAATAATATTCCATTCCATGGATATGTTTCATTTCACTTCCCATTCATCTGTTGATAAACTTATAGGTTGTTTCTACTTTTTGGCTATTGGGGATAATGTTGATATGAGTAGCTGTATATAAGCTTTGTCTAGACATACATTTTTGTTTCTCTTGGATAAATAACTAAAAAGGGAAATTGTTGGGTCACCTGATAACTCTAAGGTCAACATTTTGAGAAACTGCCAAACTGTATTGCAAAGAGGCTGTATCTCCTGGAGTTCCCAGTTCTTCACATTCTGCCATCACTTGTTCTTGTCCGTCTTGTTTATTTGAGTCATCCTCATGGGCTGAGGCAACTTTCCAAAGTGATCTGCTAGACCAGAACCTGAGGATACACACCAGACAATCCCAGGGCAGATCAATAATACATTTTTAAATGTTTAAGTATTATATTAAAAAATATTTAGCAGTATAGTTATACAGTAGACAAAAATAAGTTCCCAAACATGAATTGGTGTAAGCTCCAGTATTTCTGTGGCAGCATACCCAGTCCTGTAAAGAGCCCAGAAGCCAAGTCATATTAGTTTCAGATAGAAGAACCAATGATGTCTGGCTTGCAGACTATGGTCAGAGGGTGGGAGGGATAGGGTAAGATGGGAAGAAGGACTGTAAGAGCTGGCATCATGACTTCTCTGGTGGCCCAGTGGCTAAGACTCCAAGCTCCCATATTAGTGGGCCCAGGTTTGATTCCTGGTCAGGGAACTAGATCCCACATGCTGTAACTAAGATTTTGTGTGCCACAACTAGAAGATTCTACATGCTGGGACTAAAGATCTTATATGTTGCAACAAAGATTGAAGATGCCACATGCTGAAACTTAAGACCTGGCGCATCCAAATAAAAATAATGAAAAAAATCAAAAACAAAACAGAGTTGCCATCAAATATTTGTTATGGAAAAGTAGGAGGAAATGCCTACTGAATAGGTTTTGGACATCTAAGAGAGCTAGAAAAAAGGATCAACATCTGGAGGAGGCACATTTTGGTTTTTTGAGACATGATTCTTGCTTGCAAACTTAGGCAACTTTAAGCTGAAAAGGAATATCTCAAAGACATAGGTGACTCATGAAATATGTGGAAGATTCCAGTAGTCAGATTTGGTACTCATATTGCTAAGGATGATGGCCAGTTTCCTTGCAAGTCTACCTTGGGGATGGTTTCAAAAGGCGGTAATTTTTAGAAAATAGAAGGAATGTTCTCAGGGGTGTTGGCAAATGACAAATTTAGGAAAGTATCAAAAAGTACAACTAGTTATTACTGCCTTCTCAGGGAATCCATCAGCAAGCAAAAATCAATGGCAGCCCTTTTGACAAATGGGTGGCAGCATTGTTTTTCAATCACTCGGTCATATCTGACTCTTTACAACCCCATGGAATGCAGCACGCCAGGCTTTCCCGTCCTTCACCATCTCATGGAGCTTGTGCAAACTCATGTCCATTGAATCGGTGATGCCATCCAACCATCTCATCCTCTGTCATACCCTTCTCCTCCTGCCTTCAGTCTTTCCCAGCATCAGGGTCTTTTCCAATAAGTCAGCTTTTTCCATCAGGTAGCCAAAGTATTGGAGCTTCAGCTTAAACATCAGTCCTTCCAATGAATATTGAGGGTTGATTTCTTTTAGGATTGACTAGTTTGATCTCCTTGCTATCCAAGGGACTCTCAAGAGTCTTGTCCAACACCACAGTTCAAAAGCATCAATTCTTCAGCAATCAGCCTTTTTTACGGTCCAGCTCTCACATCCATACATGACTACTGGAAAAACCATAGCTTTGACTAGGTGGACCTATGTTAGCAAAGCAATGTCTCTTTTGATATGCTGTCTAGGTTAGTCATAGCTTTTCTTCCAAGGAGGAAGTGTCTTTTAATTTCATAGCTGCAGTCACCATCTGCAGTGATTTTGGAGACCAAGAAGATAAAGCTTGTCACTGTTTCCATTGTTTGCCCATCTATTTGCCATGAAGTGATGGGATCAGATGCCATGATCTTAAAGATCATAAAGACCATGGATCATAAAGAAAGCTGAGCGCCGAAGAATTGATGCTTTTGAACTGTAGTGTTGAAGACTCTTGAGAGTCCCTTGGACACAAGGAAATCAAGCCAGTCAATCCTAAAGGAAGTCAGTCCCAAATATTCATCAAAAGGACTGATGCTAAAGCTGAAACTCCAATACTTTGGCCACCTGATGCGAAGAACTGACTGACTGGAAAAGACCCTGATGCTGGGAAAGATTGAAGGCTGGAGAAGGGGACGACAGTGGATGAGATGGTTGGATGGCATCACTGACTCTATGGACATGAGTTTGTGCAAGCTCTGAAAGTTGGTGATGGACTGGGAAGACTGTTGTGCTGCAGTCCATGGGATTGCAAAGAGTTGGACATGACTAAGAGACTGAACTGAACTGAGCTATAATGATCTGAAGGCTTCTCCATATATTAATCATTTTTGAAATCTGACTTTCAATTTGTTAGTAAATAAATTCTTATCAGTGTTCCATCACTGAAGATAAATATTATGAATAATTTTTGAATATTGGCCAAGTTTGAATATATGTGCATTTGTCATACGTGCTAAGAAACATTTCCCACTGGTCTCAAGTATTCTTAACTTTTACATATTTGGCATCTCGCAATAGACCAGTTATTATTGTGTAGCATTAGAAAATATTGCCTTCATAGCACGTCCAGTAAAGACTTAGCTAAGACATTTGATGAACCTTGATAATTAAGAGGAAAGGCAATTGTCATAACTAGGCTGGAAATGTTTCTGCTGCTTTCAAGGACAAGTTAAAATTTCAGAGTTTCTATCATGGCACAGAGTGAGTAGTGGCTCCCGGAGGTGAAGTATGTCATTTCTTAAAAAATAATTTTGCTTATTTTTGGCTGTGCTGAGCCTTTGTTATTGTGAGGCTTCTCTCTAGTTGCAGTGAGTGGGGCTACTCTTTGTTGGGGTGTGTGGGCTTCTCATTGTGGTGGCTTATCGTGTCTTGTCTTGTTGAGGAGCAGGGGCTCTAGGGCATGCGGTCTTCAGTAGTTGTGCCTTGCGGACGCGGTAGTTATGGCTCCCAGGCTCTAGAGCACAGACTCAATAGTTGTGGTGCATGAACATAGTTGCTCCAGGGCATGTGGAATCTTCCTGGATCAGGTATCGAACCCATGTCTCCTGCATTGGCAGGCAGATTCTTTACCGCTGAGCCACCTGGGAAGCCCACACCATCTTGTTTTAAGGATTTACTTGTTGTAATTGGTATGGGATTTGGCCCAATGTTTGGCATGGTGAAAGAATGTGAGATACTTGGCACCAGTAGATTTGCTTCAGATTCTTCCATCATTTGCTTATTGAATAGCTCTGGTCAAGATATGTAACAAATCTCCAAAACTAAGTTTGATTACCTAGTAAAATGGGGACCATCTTGTATCAGAATTATGATGAAATGTGTGCAAGTTATAACATAGCTTGCACAAATACATGTTAGTTTATTATGATCTCATGGAAATGCATAGTCTTAATTAGTGTATATGGACTTAGTGAATTGCTCTCCACCAGTCTTTCTTAGGTAATTAAACATACGTGCCCTCTCAAACTTTGGATGAGTTCCTAAAGCCCAAAAGTAAGTCTGGAGTTTCTTTAGTTACTTAAGAAATTGAGAGAGAGGAGGATATTTGGCTAAGAAAATATATATTAAATTAGCTTTTAGAGTTTTACTTATTGCCAGATTATTACATGAGATGGTCTATAAATAAAATGCTGAAAAGAGAGTGTAGGAAGTGTTTTGAAGCTCCTTGATTACACTTAACTATGTTAAATTTTAACTTTCTGGTAGAATATGTAGATCATCTTTTCTCTCACTTTTCTAAGTCAAACTCTTCATAAAAAAATAAAGAAACATGTGTCTAGAACCCCTGATAATTAGGTCCTTTGTGTTGCCGTGACTTAAAATCCTCTGAAACCACAGGCCTGTGGAAGTCCCAGCACAGCCAGTGTCTGACATCACAGAGTCTGGGGAAAATCATGAAGAGAAAGTTATGTTCTTCATCTTGGTCTGCATGTGGAATGGTTGTTGTATTTAAGAGATGAGGGAGATCTTTCCTACAAAAGTGGGAGGTCAGCCAAAGATACTTGGAAGAATGTCAGGCCCTAAGGTTGGACTTCCCTGGTGGCTCAGATGGTAAAGAATCTGCCTGCAATGCAGGAGACGTGAGTTTGATCCCTGGTCAGGAAGATCCTCTGGAGAAGGAAATGGCAACCCACTGCAGTATTGTTGCCTTGGAAATCTCATGAACAGAGGAGCCTGGCAGGCTACAGTCCATTGGATCATAAAGAGTCGGACACAACTGAGCAACTGAAGACTTTCAGGGTTTGCATAAATCTTAGATCGACGGGGATTCTCACAAAATGAAATCAGGAACCCCAGGTAGTCCTACTTAAATATCAAGGACATTAGCAGTATTTGAATTATATACTGTGGGAAGGGCTCCAGTCTTCCTTCCTCTGTTTACTACATGAAGGTCCTTTCATAATATCTGGCATGTAGAGGCTGCTCTTTGCTCAGTGGTTACAATGAAGAAAATTGGCCTTATTTTGTTAGTTAATAATTTGAGTAGCAGCAGTAATAGATTTCATTCTTAACCACCAAGGTTGAATTGATTGTATAAAATCCATTCCAAGAGTTCTGATGTCTTATCGCTATTGTTGTATAGAAGTTGTTGTATAGAAGTAAATGAAATTAATCCACCTATTTCATTCAAATTGTTGGAATACTTACAGTGATAATAGCTAAGTTTAGTGAAATATATCTTATTCCTTTTCCAGAAATTTTTATTTGATAGCAAAATTCTTGGTATCAAGACTCCTGTACTTTCTGTTTTCATAACAGGAGATGATTTTATTTTTTGGTGGAATGCATGAATGAATAATTAAGTTAATAACAACTGTTAGGAATTATATGTAGAAAGAAAATAGTAGATGAAATTAATAGTTTTAGATAGAGCTAAGAATTATGAGGTCATGATGTGACTATGTCATTAGCAGTACTAATTTTAATTTTAAAATAATGGAAGCAGATTAAGTCATCTTCCTTATTCACAATAATGTGATATATCTGGGTATTTGCTTGAATTTTTCCTTTTTGATAATATACGCATGAGGAATGAATGAGAAATTTCATTTTCGCCTTGTTAACTTCCTTCATTTGTGATTCTATCACTTAAACTACTTAGCTGTGTGCCTAATTAAATCCTAATGTATTGGTAGGATTTACATTTTTTTAAGCATTATGGACTTTATAATGACACAGTGCCACTGCAGGCCTGCTAGGAAGGAATTAAAGAGTTTCCTGCTGGAGACGAGCCAGCTTAGAGATGTCTGATTGGTTCACCCTAAGCCTCCACTTGGTGTAAGGTTCTAGTTACCCAGTATTTGAGTTGGCTCAGAGGGTTGATGGTCTCTGAGTGCCAATTTGAACCATGATGGGCATGTTAGCACATTTCTCTGAGTCTTTTTGTCCCAGCAGTATATACTGCATAGGGTTTGATTATCTAACATACAAAGTTTAGGATAATTAGAGGATTTGTTTTGAACTACGAAGAAATCCAGAATACTTGGTTGTCCAAATTTTGGAAAAATTCAGTGAGACGTCCCAGTATCTTTCCAATAAATTATTTTTTGATGTTTGATTTTTGTCCGTTTTTTTTTTCTTTCTTTCTTAAGCCAGTTCAAACTGAGCTTCAGTTGCATGCATGTGTGGTAAGTCGCTTCACTTGTGTCCAACTCTTTGTGACCCCTATGGACCATAGCCCGCCAGGCTCCTCTGTCCATGGGATTCTCCAGGCAAGGGTACTGGAGTATCCTAACCCCTCCTCCAGGGGATCTTCCCAACCCAGGGATGGAACTCCTGTCTCTTAAGTCTCCTACATTGACAAGTGGGTTCTTTACCACCAGTGCCATCTGGGAAGCCTAAAACCAAATGAATTTGAGAGAGTCAATTTCTAGGCAGGTTGATAAGAAGTCCAGGGTCCCCAAGGAGGAGAAAGAGATCTGGGGCTCTCTAAGAGGAGATAGGGGTCTGGAGTTCTCAAGGAGGAGAAAAGGACAAACTTTTTTTGTTTTTTTCTGTAAGTCCAGAGCTGATGATTACACAACACAGCTCAGCTTAAACTCTGTACTAATGGTTATATAACAACAATGTATCCTGCTTGAACAGTTTCTCCTTCTTGAGAACCTTCTGACTAATCCTGTCGTCTTAAAATGTTTATTATGGGAGTGGAGTGGGTCTGGTGAAATCTTTCTATTGTTAGTCCTAATCCTGTTATCTCAAAATGTAAATTGTGGGAGTGGATCTAGTAAGGCCTTTACAATCTTGAGACATTCTTTTGGTTTACTGTAATAACCAATTTAAAAAGTATATAACTCCCTTGCTAAGACTAGCAAGGGGGTCAATCTCTGTCCCCCTTCTGATGTCTGTGTCAGAAACTTTCTCTGTCCTTTTTCACTTTAATAAAACTCTGCTACACAAAAGCTCTTGAGTGATCAAGCCTAGTCTCTGGTCTCAAAGCTAAATCTTCTTCAGAGATCATGAATCTAATACCATTCACTGAAAGCTATCAAGTTCTATCTTGATAAATCATGTACTTGAAAATTGATGGGTAAGCTTTTCAAAGGCAGACCCATCACTTTTCCTTCTTTATTTTAAGACATATAAAATATTATTTAAAAAAGCTATTAATGAGTTGAAGCATTGTAGAGTATTGACTCCTGGCAAGACCTCTAAGAACTGAATTTCCAGTAAAGAAGCAGAATAAGAAATCTGCTATCCACATGCAGCTATGATTTAGACAGTATTCTGTAGTTGGTTAAAGGATCTCTTCCTTGAGTAGAAAGACTTGTTTGACTAAGAGGAGAGTTTGGGAAGTAACTATTAAGTTGATTATATGTTAATATTTGTAAAAAAAAAAAAAAAGAAAGTCATCACAAAGTGCCAATCACAATTCATTAAAGAGGAACTTTTACAAACTGCCTTTTAATTTTTTTTTTCCCTCTTCAAAAAATAGATTACCCCCATACAGTTAAGAGCAGTGACAATTTGAACATGTAATGCTTTTTGAGTTCAATAAAGCCTTTGATAGTCTCCTGTGATATTCTTATGTAAAATGAGGAAATGAAGAGTTTATGCATGCCAGTATAGTTTAGATCTTCACTGGCCGTGAAATGAAGTCTTGCCCAGTGAGTATTGAATATTAAATTTTTAAATCTTTAAAAAATTCCTTCTGCCTGGGTTTATGGCAACAGAGGGATATTCAATCTAAGTCAAAAATCCTTCTCCCAAAAGCTTGAGATATTTTATTTTCACATAGCTATTGTTGTTGCTTCTTACATGATAATCATAATAATGTAATCAGTTAAGGATTATGTACCATAGTACAGAGAAGTTTTCACTCTTTAGCTTTCTGAATCTTTACAATTTATTTGGAAGGAAGCTTGCTTTATCCGCATGTTGAAGACAAGACTGTGATAGATTTTGCAACTTGCTCAGATTGTATTAAATTTCAGAGTGGATTCCAATCTAAATTTTCTTGCCTTGAGAGCAAGTTCACATCCACACTGCTCTATAATATATTTAAATGAAATAAACAATTAGAGCAACAGGTGTTAGGCTCTATAACCTTACCTGAATAGAATTTCAGGTAATGATCTTTAGAAAATTACAGCGATGTTCATTTAAAAGAAATTTTTTTTAAGTCATCATTCCTAAGAAGATGAAAACATTTAAAGATTTGTTGAAGCATTTGTTTCTCTGGAAGATGGGTACCAGTGCATTTTTGTAGGGGTTTCCTTTTTTCATTTTCTACCAGTTTTAGCACCACAGGAACCCTCTTACTTAAGATTTGTTCACTTTGTTTTCAGATATAATCACAAGAAAAGTCTTTCGAGTTGGGGAATACATGTAAATCCATGGCTGATTCATGTCAATGTATGACAAAAACCACTACAATATTGTAAAGTAATTAGCCTCCAACTAATAAAAATAAATGGAAAAAAAAATGAAAAAAACAAGAAAAAGAAAAAAATAAAATAAATAAATTAGGACATCATTCACGCAAACATATATTCTCTGTATAACAAAATTAAATAGAGGGAGTAAATTGAACAATTAAACTATCATTTATTTAGCTTGCTCTTAGACCTACAGTTTGGTCACAGACCTGACCTGTTTAAATGGGTGTAACTTGAAAGCAGAGACATTTTGCCAACAAAGGTCTGTCTAGTCAAAGCTGTGGTTTTTCCGGTAGTCATGTACGGATGTGAGAGTTGGACTATAAAGAAGGCTGAGCGCTGAAGAATTGATGCTTTAAAACTGTGGTGTTGGAGAAGACTCTTGAGAGTCCCTTGGACTGCAAGGAGATCCAACCAGTCCATCCTAAAGGAAATCAGTCCTGAATGTTCATTGAAAGGACTGATGCTGAAGCTAAAGCTCCAATCCTTTGGCCACCTGATGTGAAGAACTGACTCCTTGGAAAAGACCCTGATGCTGGGAAAGACTGAAGGCAGAAGACAGAGGATGAGATGGTTGGATGGCATCACTGACTCGATGGGCATAAGTTTGAGTGAGCTCCAGGAGTTGGTGATGGACAGGGAAGACTGGCGTGCTGCAGCCCATGGGGTCACAAAGGGTCAGAAACGACTGAGCGACTGAACTGATCTGAACTGATATCTTCAGGGTCCTTCCTGGGTCCCCTCTTCAGGAGAATAGTAGGTCGAGATGGCCAGTTTAGTTTTTGTTGATTGTGCTTTTCAGACCACTTTAGTCTTCAGATCCATCGCAAATTTTCATCTAATTTTTGCCCTAGGAAAGATACAAAATTGTCACTCTGTGTTAAACTTTATTTCTCCCTATTTGATTGGAACTGTTTTCAGATATTCTAATGATACTGTGGCTGTTGGTATAGAGGGCTTATATTTCTGATGAAAATACTAGAAAAAGAACCCTTCTGGATACATGCATATTTGGACATCTAAGTGCTTGTATCTTGTATCTAAATGCTAACCATCTCTCCAAGAAGTAAATAATTTTTAACTCAGCCTTCCTAATAATAGCGTAAACAGCAAACGGTGTTGGAGAGATATCCCGTTCGTGTTTTTTTCTTCATTCTAAAATAAGAAAATAAGATACTGACTATAATTACTATTTCTGCCTGGTCATATTCAATATTATTTTTCACAGAAAGATATAAAATATCTAAAGTTCACATTTCTTCCTTCTTTTAATCTAATTTGCAACTGTGTGTATATACCTCTTCTGCAGTGACTGAGATGATACCTTTATTTTTATTTATCTTCAGCCTGATTTCAGGCTCATATAGAAGGAATTATTATGAAATAATCTTACTTTCATACACTGCTTCAGTACCATTTCCTCATTTTCACTACTACATATAATTAATCAAAAGTTAACTTTATAGAACCTTTCTTCTCAAACCACTATATTTGGATTTATTTGTTTTGAACCTATGCTAAGTCATTAAATGTGACAGCTGTGGGGAGTTACTAAGCTCTAGTTACTGGAATGAATGACTGCTTACTGTTATTTTATTGGTTGCTATATAGAAAAACATTGCTTTTATCTCTAGTTTGTAAAAATATTAAATTTTACCCATTTACTCAACACCAGCAGAAAATGAGTTTAAAATAAATAAGAGAATTTATATTTAATTAGAGTTTGATCTTCTCCGCGCTGTAATGTTTTTATTTAAATTATCTTATAAAATTATTTTTATCTTAACATCTACTTTCTTTAGTGAATTAAGAACACTGAAAGTATTTCAAATTTTTCTTGATGTCTGCGTGTTATTTGTAGGATCACTAAATTTACTGAATTTCACCCATCATTATCGAAACAAGGGCTGTAAAACTTTGATGAGACAGACCTGTGTCCTACGACAAGCTCAGAGAGTTGCTTTGTTGAATGTATTCTGGAAAGCTGTTCTCCTTTTCTTTTCTTTTTTTGAATCATCTCCCTCTTTGGCATTAAAAGTGTTGTGAAAACATTTAAGCTGTGTGAGCTCAGGGACCCTGAAACTTTCTGAAGTGGTAATTGTAGAATGAAAGGTTAAAGCAATTTTCTTCCAGCTGATTTAATAAAATTGATAGTTTGTATGGATATAGTTCTTTACAGATGACCGACTGCTTCTACAAACATTGATGTGATTTTGTGCTCCTGATGTGGTCAATGGAGGAAGCTTAGCTCATTTCACTCCACAGGTAAAGAAACTGGGCAACACAGGGCTTAAGTATCTTCTCCAAAATTACACCAATTAGTTCAGATCCAAGGCTAGAGAATAGTGCTTGAATTCCTAGTCATGACAATGTTAACTGAAAATCACTGAGGACTTACTCTGGGCCAGGCACTGTGCCACACACATTATCTTCTTAATCCTCCCCAGTTACAAGCGTATACAATTGCAGTGGCCATCTGACAGATGAGATTTAATGAGGTAAGATAATTTCCCTAATCCCATGTGGCTAATATGTAGCAATGCATGAATGCCCAAGAGGTAAGAGTTATCCATAACTAAAAGTGTTGTAATGCGTATTTTATTGCCTTATTTAACCCCTCTCTCTTTCAGTTTCCTCACCTGTTCATATATTGATTGTTCATTATCTATCTCATAAGAGATTGTGAGAATTTCAAAGTTAATCTGTAGAGAGCTTAAAACAGTGCATGGTATGTAGTAAACACACCAGAAATATGAGATATTATTTTTATGTGATATTTGCCTCGAATATCTACTTTCATTTTTAATTTAAAAGACAATAGTAGTACCAAAATGGGTTCAGTTCAGTTCAGTTCAGTCACTCAGTCGTGTCTGACTCTTTGCGACCCCATGAATCGCAGCATGCCAGGCCTCCCTGTCCATCACCAACTCCTGGAGTTTACTCAAACTCATGCCTACTGAGTTGGTGATGCCATCCAGCCATCTCATCCTCTGTCATCCCCTTCTCCTCCTGCCCCCAGTCCCTCCCAGCATCAGGGTCTTTTCCAATGAGTCAACTCTTCGCATGAGATGGCCAAAGTATTGGAGTTTCAGCTTCAGCATCAGTCCTTCCAATGAACACCCAGAACTGATCTCCTTCAGGATGGACTGGTTGGATCTCTGCAGTCCAAGGGACTCTCAAGAGTCTTCTCCAACACCACACTTCAAAAGCATCAATTTTTCGGCGCTCAGCTTTCTTCACAGTCCAACTCTCACATCCATACATGACCACTGGAAAAACCATAGCCTTGACCAGACAGACCTTTGTTGGCAAAGTAATGTCTCTGCTTTTTAATATGCTATCTAGATTGGTCATAACTTTCCTTCCAAGGAGTAAGCGTCTTTTAATTTCATGGCTGCAGTCACCATCTGCAGTGATTTTGGAGCCCCCAAAAATAAAGTCTGACACTGTCTCCCCATCTATTTCCCATGAGGTGATGGGACCAGATGCCATGATTACAAAATCATTTAAAAAAAAGACAATAGTAAAACCTGAGTGTTTATGTAGTATAACTTGGTGTTAAACCAATTGAAGTGGACAAAACTACATTTCTGTTTGTAAGCGGCCAGTGATAAAAATGCTCTCCAGGTTAAAATTAGGACTATGCCAATTACATTATAAACAGTATTATCAAATAGGACCAGTAGTTCACTTTGAGAACTAAGTCAATGAGAAAGACATTTGAATGTAAAGAGTAGCATCTGTATGGGCTACATGGAGTGACCGGGGATGAGAACTTGTTTGCCTTCATATGTTTAAAGTTAATCGCCAATGGATAAGATGGCATTGTATTTTGTTTCGCCATGGCAAAGAATAAAAGAGTAAGTTTGCAAAAACCTTACTGCTAATATCACATCCCTACCCTTCTTCTGTCCACTGACTATCTGCCCCTGTGGTAACCCACTGTCCCAAGCTTCAGCTGTGGTTGCTGAAAAAGGGAACATGATATTTGCTGAAAACACTAATTACATAAAGTTAAAGTTTGTGGTTGATCGTCTTCAAATTCTCTCCCCACCCCCACAAGATCTGCCCTAGAGAATTTCCAGGGATAAACTGATGAAGGAGAAAGTTCAGACATCCTTCATGTTGCTTTTTCTATATGTGAGGTCAGTATGCAGAAAATAGGCTTCTTCACAACTATTTAATCTTTAACTCCATCTTTTTTTAACTTCCAAGAAGTATTTAGTTTAATCGATTTACACAACCTTGGTTTTGTATCTCAAACCTGGGAGATAAACCTGGGAGTTCTCAACTTTAGAACTGTTAAAAGATTTCATCCAGTTAAAATTAGACTTAATCCCTGTATCTCTTCAGATTTATTGAGCTGGAATTTTGAGACCAACTGAGGAGCTTTATAAGAAACATGCTGTACATTTACATCATGTAGAAAAAGAAACAGAAAATTAGATGTACACGGGGTCCTGAGAAAATTCATTCATTTGTTCATTCAACTATTAATATAGATAGACTTAACCAGTCAGCAAACATTTATTGTGATATTATATGCCAACACTGCAAAGACAAGTGAGAATGTGTGCCTCTTTCAAGAAGTATATAATAGTATGTAATGACTGAAAACATTGTAGGATAAAAACTATAACAAATGTGCTATATTACATCATAGAAAGGGAAGTTGTTAAAAACAGCCTGGATAGATGAGAAGAGGGTTGCCATCTTGGAATCCAGGCCTTGAAGACTTTAGTAAAAGCCCAAAGTAAGGTAAGAAGTGGAACCAAGTCATTAAGATACCGTCCTAATTTGTATCGCCTCTGTTCACCATGTGGATCATATAGACTGGTTTTGCTTCTCTGTGGGGTTTGCTGAAATCAAAGAAATAATCCCAACAATACTATTTAAAGACAAGGCTTATTACTTTTACTTAGTGAAGCCCTATGTGTCCCTGGTGTTCCCTTAGAAGTAGAATTGGTTGACTATGAAAGTTTCTCCAAATAACCCCCTCTTCTTGTTTCTGTCCAGTCATTAAGGCTTCCGTGTCTGGTCTCCGGGATAGAACCAGTGTGGCACACTCCCACCAGCCATCCAAGGGCGAAATCTGTGGTCCCTGGATAGCAAGCAATGGGCTTACATTTGCCAGCAGGCACTAGTAGGGTTGTTTGCTCTTGACATCAGAGGAATTCTGGGACCAGATGATGCACCAAGTGCAGGCATGAGGACCAGAGAGATGAGATTACCAAGGAAATCAGAGGGCTCAGGGCTTTTGTTTTACTTTTCTGGATCATCCTTTCCATCCTTCCAGCTTGAGAGCTGGGCCATTTCCCTAGGGATCATGTAAGACAGTGTGTTCAATCACAAGGATTTGTCCTTTTGTTCTGTAGACAATGAACAAATCACAATAGAGGTGATGGTGATGATTATGGTGGTGGTGGTGTTAAAGAAAGGGAGTACTATAATGAGATTTTCCTTTGGGAAAAAAAATGACCCCAGGGCCCTTACTGAGAAGCATATGATTGTTGCAAAACTTCAGGAGAGAGAAAACAATCCCCTCGCCCAAGGAAGTAGCCTGGGGAGTGAGTGGGATGAGAGAGCTGAAGGTGATGGGATTTGGTCACTGGTTAGATGTTAACAGTCCCAGTCTGGAGGAGGGGTTGGTGCATCCTTTTAGCCTAAATCTCCAGGTGATTTAGGACATAGAGACAGAGCAAAGCTGGTCGAGATCCAAATTAATTGTTCTTGGCTCCCCAAAGCCTCCCCAAGGAACAATCATCTCTCTTTTGCCTCCACCCCTCTTGGGACCCACTGTACTTTCTAATTGGTATTTGCGTTATCTGTGTATATCTCTTCTCTCACTAGATTTAAAGATCCCTCTGGGGTTTAGGTTAATTCTACAAGGAAGATGTTTCTATATTCCATGTATCACAGAATACACAGCATTCATGGATTTTAAGTGAAACACTATAGGCGTTTTCCTGAGTGAGCTCCTCTTGGTTATAATCTACCAGTATGATTTTTAGAGTATCTCTGCTTAATATTATTTAAATGAGCATACTTTCTATTTTTTAAAAATACATAGATGGAAGTTTTACTGCAGAATGCTTTAGCTTACAGAACATGAATTTAATATTAAAATATTGTTCTTTACAAAATCTGTTTATATTAACAAGAGTCGATCTTATACTAATTGACAACGGCATTTGCGTTCTTTTCACATAATCTAAATACCGTTTCAAAATGCTGGAAATGGCTCTGTCTGGGCTGCTCGTTCTGCTTTCTGTATAAATTTTAACTTTGAACATTGTTTTTGTAGCTCACTGCATGTTCTTCGTAAGCAGGAAGAAAAACAAAAATAACTCCAAAAGTGCTTGGCATTATTGTGTACCGTTTTGGAATGCAGTATTAGTTCATCATCTTATTTTATCTGACGTTTTGACAAGTGTCTTAACACATCAGAGAAAAGAGGAGCTTTTACATGATTAAATTATACAAAGAAACGCAGACACCCCATGTCACAGTGTAGCTGAGCATTTTCCCAGAGTCAGTAATCATTGAATAAAAGATAATTCTTGCCTATATATAACTGGGAGTTAGCTCTAGCTGCTGATGTCCTGAAAAAATGTAAAAACTCTTTGAAGTTTTGAGGTCTCTGCCAGACGCTGCTGATAGCCCGAGTTCCACCACCTTCTCCCCTTTTAACCTTTGCAATCAAAATGGGAAAGCTGAGTTTTATCTTCCAGAATCCTCTGTAGTGAGGCTGACATGTGTCTGAGAAATAAGAGCATAAACGTGCTGAGTTTTTTGAGACAGTTTTTGCTTTCCTATAATGGTCAGCGTACTGTCCTCGTCCATTATTCCTGCCTCAGCCGTGGACTGATTCCTGGAACTACAGAAGCAATTCATGGCTCTCAGCTGGCCAGCAGCACCCCCGGGATAGGAAAGCGTCAAGAAAGATAAAGCCTGTCAGTTGTGAAGAATCTGCCTGCCAAGGCGGGAGACATGGGTTTGATCCCTGATCCTGGAAGATCCCGTATGCCGCTGAGTAACTAAACCCGAGCACCCCAAGTACTGATCCTATGATCTAGAGCCCAGGAGTCACAACTAGTGAGCCCACAGCTACTGAAGCCTGCGTGCCCTAAAGCGCGTGCTCTGCAACTAGAGAGTAGCTCCTACTCACCACAGCTGGAGAAAAGCCCTCACACCAGCAAAGACTCAGCACAGCCAAAAATAAGCTCGTAAATGATAACAAAAGAAAGATAGAGTGAGTCTTCAGCGTCCTTGAGCTCCAGCATGGAGTTCTGGACTAAACACCTCCAGCCTTATCGTGCAAGGAAAATAAACCTCTAGTTTTTAGACATTGCCATTCAGATTGTGCAGAAGAACATATCCCAGCAGATATATCAGTATGTAAATAAAAGAATCACAGTTAGTGTTATTATAATTATTAGAAGTACTAGGATCTCTCTAATGTCTGGAAAGAGCCATAATTAAACCCTTGCAGAAGGATGTAATCTTTGCCTACTTAAAGCTTTTCACTGTAGGAGATTTTTCAGCCTCCTTTGGTAATGTTTAATGACTTTCCTTCCTTAAGAAGCTGGGGCACATTTTGTATTATTCTAGAAAAGAAATATAGCTGAGTACTCGCCACTGCTTATTTTCACATTTTACCACTGATGAACCTACTCAGCTATTCCTTAGGTTAAAAAAAAAAATCACCCTTTAAAACATATTTTTAATCATGTTAATGTAGTTCCTCTGAACATATGTGAGTTATCATTTAATGTCCTAACTAGTGCCCTAGAATTAACAAAATAGAGAAACTTGCAGTTGGAAGTTCTTAGAAATATTTAACTCTATCATTTTCCATTTAAGATGTAGAAACAGAAGCTCCAAGAGGTTAATGAGAGTCAGACAGTGAGAGTTATGTACAATGAAGGCATTTGAAGACCTTCAAGGTTTTATGAAGCTTTTCTTCTTTCTTTTTTTAGGCAGAGTCCCTTTTTAATTTATAGACTTTGTTATCACAAATTATTGCCAATCTAAAATATTGGTTTAAAAAAATGTGATTTCCGTAACAGAGAGAGTGGAAAGAGAACATTAAAATATCTATTTAAGATGAATCTAAAAACTGGAACTTTTAACATTTATTATGTGCTATGTCAGTCACATAACCTTTGTTCCCAGTTTTGAGCTTTGGACCATATTTGAAGTAAAGATAAAAATGGAAGCAAAATTTTTCTGGACTTCTAAGGCTGGAAAGGTAAAGATGCATTTTCCAGGCTGCTTTTCATTAGAATTCTGGATTTGTTTGAGGTTTTTTTTTTACCAGTTGGATCACTTCCCTGAGACTCAGAAGGCAGAGGTGGGAGGTATCATTCTGCTTCTGAGTGGAGATGAGGGATTTTCTACAAGACCTCATTAGGCTTGTGCATATCGGGAGAAGAAGGGATCTAACAAGCCTGCTCTGTTTCTGAAGTCACAGTTGTCAAAAGTGATGGAATGCCTACTTTTCACCTTCTTATCTTAGGAACTTCCTGGGAAACAAATTCAGAATGAAAAAGGAATAAGTTACTGGTCCATGAAACAATTGGATGAGTCTCAAAAGCATTAGATTGAGGGAAAAGGGACAGACATAAGAGGCTGCATAGTGTATGATTCTGTTTACAAGGCATTCACAAAAGGACAAAACTATAGATGGAAAACATGTACTGGATACCTGGGTGTTGGGGAGTCCTGGTGGCAGAGACTGGAGAATGCTCTTTGGGGTGATAACAGTATTCTGTATCTTGAATATGGTGGTCCTTATACATCTCTGGATGTTTGTTAACATTGGTTAAACTTTCTGTTAAAAAGAGTAAATTTTACTGAATATAAAATTTGCATCAATGAACTTGATGTTTTAAAAGTGTTTGGGGAGCACAGATCTTGAAAAGCCCTCCTTATTCTTCTCGCCTGGCCTGCTCATGTTTTTAGCACCATGATTCAGATCATACCAAAGGAAATAATTTCAGTTTCAGAATTTTGCCTTTACTTTGTTTTTGACTAAAACAGTACATGTATGATTTCAGTTTCTGCAGGTGAGAAGTTCATGCATGCTTTAACTGGGTCCTCTAGTCAGAAATTCACATCACTGTAATAAAAGTATCAGCTGGGCTGGGTTCTCATCTGAAGGCTCAACTGAGGAAGAATCTGCTTCCATGTTCATTCAGGTTATCATTGTTGTTCAGTCACTAAGTCGTGTCTGACTCTTTGTGACCCATGAACTGTAGTACACTAGGCTTCCCTGTCCTCCAGTATCTCCCGGAGTTTGCTCAGTTCCATGTCCACTGAGTTGGTGATGCTATCCAACCATCTCATCCCCTGCCACCCTCTTCTCTTTTTGTCTTCAAAGTTTCCCAACATCAGCGTCTTTGGCCATCAGCTCTTCACATCAGGTGGCCAAAGTATGGAACACTCAGGTTACTGGAAGAATTCATTCCCTCATACCTATAGGTTTGAGAGTCCATTCCTACTTACCAGTCAGTGAGAGCCTGGAGAGTGCCTTCGTTCCTTGAAGCCACCCACAGTTCTGGCCATGTCAAGTTTCCTGTTGTGACTGCTTACCTCATCAAGTCAGCCAGGAGTCTCTTGAGCAAGCCTGTTAGCAAGAAGAGTCTTAGTAATATAGTGTGGTCACAGATAGAACATACCTTCACTGTGCCATATTCTTTTGGTTAGAAGCAAGTTCCATGTGCTATTCATTCTCAAGAGGGAAGTATTGCATGAAATGTGAACACCAGAAGACATACATCAGGGGGTACACCCAAAAGTCTTCCATAGCCTGGGGGGCAGTGCAAAGAGAGAGGAGAGTTTGCTTGTTACTGTAGGGGAGCAGTTCAGGGCGTGGCACAGTGGGGCTGGATAAGGACCAGGGGAGTACTGAGCATGTGAGGATGGGCATTTGGCAGGGGTTGGATAGGGTAAAGGTTCAGCTTTGATGCTGCATTGCAGTACTTCCCTGGAGAGTTGTCCATTCTCTCCAGAGACTAAGGTCAACTCAGATCTTTTTTTTTTTTTTTTTAAATGATATTTCAAGAGAATCAAAATGAACCTACATGAAAAAATAGAGTAGAAATTCCCCCTTCCTTCCTCTAGCTCGTGACTCAGATATCTTTATATTTTCAGATGTTTCATGTAAGGTATTACCTTCCTATGCCTACATATACATACATATTTATACAAATGGGCTCAGGCTACATAAGTGGTTTTGTATCTTATTAAATTATTTCTCTCATCTTTTATTTTCCCATTTTATGCTGCTTTCCTCTTTTCTTTTTCTAATAAAGATCTCTTCGGGAGATCTTGCCCACAATTTGCTCAAGAATGAAATTGGGTGGGGGAAGTATTTTTGGCTGGTGTACTTGCTCAGAGATGTTGTGTGTATTTCTCTATCCACAATCTGTACCATTCTTTGGACTGGAGACCCATCTCTAGGTGAAGGACTGGATGATCTAAGAAGAGGTTAGTGTTGTATTTCCCCCTTATAGATATTTGATTAGTCATTTGGATATGGTTTATTTTTGTTCTGTTGACAGATGCCACCTCTTTGAATGCTTGTAGTTATTTTCTTTTTCTTTCTCTTCTGGCTTCATTTTCAGTTTCTCTAGTTTAATTGTCTAAAGATGGATCATTGATTGAGACTCTGAGAATTCTCTTTCTTAATTCCAGAGAAATCTACTTTCTGGTCAAGCTTTGGAGAGAAGCTTTTTGGCTCTGTATTGTAGATATTTTCTGTTTTTAGTATATGTGATTATATCAATTACTCTCCTTCATTCTAGCAGGTTCTAGGGAAGGAGACTGAGGAAATATACTTTACTTAGGCAGTTTTTCCCCTTTTCCCGACTCTAAGCCACAACTTAACTGCAAAAACTACCCCATAATTCAATAGGACAGAAGGTCCCTAAAGGAATAAGCTGAATGTATATTCATTTAGATGTGAGCTTAAGTGCATTCATCTTATTCAGGGTTAAAGGTTGGGATACATCCATTAGAGCTGATATAAATGGGCTTCTCTAAAACCAGCATGTTCAGTTCTAAACCTCAGTGCCTTCCACTAATGCACACTGTTATCTGGAAAACAGAACTTGAGCTGCATCTGTCCAGGGGTCCAGGATCCCCCTGCATGACTGTGGTGCCTTCAACACTCTACCACATGAGAACTGAGAGGCACTCACTGGTATTTTCATCAAGTCCATGTTAAAGTTAACCATCTGCTACTCTGTCATCTGTGTCTTGACCAAAGTGAAAAATGGTATGTGTCACTTCTGTCCTCATTAGGTAGGCATCTGTATTCTGAGAAGCCTTCTTAATTAATCTTCATGTAGTAAATGTCAGCCAAGGCCAGGCATGGATTTGCTCTGAAGTGTGAGCCTTCTTCACACCTTTGTAGGTGGTCCTTTGAGGTCAAGCGCGAACAAGATTGATAGGAAGGATGCTCTTGAGACTTCTTAGATAATTAATTTAAAAGGAGTTTGACTACGTCTCGTCTTCTAGTCATTGCTATTAAAACAGCATGTTCAAATGTTTGATTCAGAAATCATTTTCTTTCTTCTCTTCTCTCCTCATGAAACATGCAAAGATTGTAGGCTTGTGGACTAATGATGCTTTGAGATGAAGATCCCAGTATAAGTGCTAAGTGCTATATATTGTTTCTTAGGATTCTATAAAAATCCTTCAGACAAGAAACCATTCTTTTTTATTTTCTCCCTCCAGGAAAATATTCCTTCTTAACTATTTCAGGTACTAACTGGTTCTGATCAAAGACAGCTTGGTTCTAATCAAAGTATATTTTATATCTTTATTCCAAATTCAAATTATTTGGCCAATATACAAGATACCCAGATAAATAATTCAAATCCATTTTTTTAAATTGCCTTTTCCAGACACAAAATTCTGAAAGTTGTAAATTTCGCTGTTTACCAAATACTCTCCTGTGTGGTTACCTATTTCCTGAGGGTAGAGACAATGTTTTCTTCCATTCCAGATACCTTACACAACTAAAGCAATATCCTGAGCATAACAGTTGCTCAATAAGCATTAGAAGGAGGGTGAAGATTCTATTTCAGTACATACTTATGTTGGCAGAAGCTGCGATTTGACAGTGTCAGTGCAGGTTTGCCTGGGTGGCCTGTGAGTGCCCCTCTGTTACACTCTGACAGCAAGACTCAGTTAAAGGTAAGAGGGGAGTGTGTTGCTTTCAATAAACAGCATGCTTCAGTACCTCTCAGGTTTCCCTATTCTAAAGATGCTATTTTCCTAATGGAAATATCCTCTAACCGGATCAGCCCCCTTTGGTTAGTTGCCATTTCCTGATTCAAAGGTAACAAAATTATGTTGTTGTTCAGTTGCTAAGTTCGTGTCCGACTCCGTGACCCCATGGACCGCAGCACACAAGCCTGTTCTGTCCTTCACTGTCTCCTGAAGTGTGCTCAGATTCATGTCCATTGAGTCGGTGATGCTATCTCGTCCTCTGCTGCCCTCTTCTCTTTGGCCTCCAATCTTTCCTAGCATCAGGGTTAGCTTAGATATATATTTTGTTTGTACCAGGTTAAGATTGTCTTTAAAAATTACTGGCCAACTAAATATGTTTTATTTCTTTTGAGCATTTGAAAGATTGAAACACTTTTCTTGGGAAGGACTGACAGGAGCTTGAGAAGCTCTTGACTGCTTTGGATGCAACTGTTAATAGCAGACCCCGGTCACCTCTGAGAGCTTCCCTGCGGGCTCAGCCGGTAAAGAATCCATCTGCGTTGCAGGAGGCCTGGGTTTGATCCCTGGTTGGGAAGATCCCCTGGAGAGGGAAAGGCTACCCACTCCAGTATTCTGGCCTGGAGAATTCCATGGGCTGTATAATCCATGGGCTCACAAACAGTTGGACACAACTGAGTGACTTTCGCTCACTCGCTCAGTCAACTCTAGCCCCAACCAGCCCCCTGCATTCGTGTGCATTACTTACCTGATCCTATCAGTTCAGTTCAGTCGCTCAGTCGTATCCGACTCTTTGCACCTCCATGGACTGCAGCATGCCAGACTTCCCTTTCCATCACCAACTCCTAGAGCTTACTCAAACTCATGCCCATCAAGTCGGCAATGCCATCCAGCCATGTCATACTCTGTCATCCCTTCTTCTCCCACCTTCAATCTTTCCCAGCATCAGGGTCTTTTACAAAGAGTCAGTTCTTCGCATCAGGTGGCCAAAGTTTTGGAGTTTCAACTTTAGCATCAGTCCTTCCTATTAATATTCCAGATTGATTTCCTTTAGGATGAACTGGTTTGATCTCCTTGCAGTTCAAGGGATTCTCAAGAGTCTTCTCCAACACCACAGTTCAAAAGCATCAATTATTTGGTGCTAAGCTTTCTTTATAGTCCAACTCTCATATTCATACATGACTACTGAAAAAACCATAGATTGGACTAGATGGACCTTCATTGGCAAAGTAATTTCTCTGCTTTTTAATATGCTATCTAGGTTGGTCATAGCTTTTCTTCTAAGGGGTAAGCATCTTGTAATTTCTTTTATATCTGATCCTATAGAAATTTGATTTATGATTCCTGAAAGCATCACCCTCAATTTCCCTGTGGCAGGTTTCTCCTATTGGTATATGTTGGAGTTGTTGTTGTTCAATTGCTAAGTCATGTTAGACTCTTTGCAACCCCATGGACTGCAGCACACCAGGCTTCCCTGTCCTTCACCATCTCCCAGAGTTTGCTCAAACTCATGTCCATTGAGTTGGTGATGGTGTTTAATCATCTCATCCTCTACCACCCCCTTCTCCTTTTGCCATCAATCAATCTTTCCCAGCATTAGGGTCTTTCCCAATGAGTTGGGTCTTCACATCAGGTGACATTGTATCTAAAGCTGACATGATGAGGTACCCAGCCTCTCCTCAATGTTAAGTAGGGAGCTTGGGTGTCTGGCTCAGAATGGGGTCATCAGTCAGGCCTTATTTGAATCTGCAGAGTAGAGCAGAAGATATGGAAGAAAGCCTTCCAGGAAAAGAGGGACTCGCTACTTCTGAGTAGAGAGAGAAAACCTGAGTTAGCAACTTGGATGTTCTTGAAGAGTGTCTAAGGGAAGCCCTCCATATATGAAGGGATTGTATTCACATCTAGGCAGAAGAGCAAGCAAGTCTTCCCCTTGGATTTTCACCTCCAGGATCCAATATAATAGCCCTTGACCTTTGGAGGGTGGCTTAGGTAGAGGTGATGACACATAGTTATCTCTGCGGTTGGGTGTGGAAGGAGGAAGAGAAGAGAAGTGATGATACCAGTGGACAGAAGCACTAAACACTGTGGAAGAAGTAGAGCTCCACTGGGTCAAGGAGAATGGCTCATGCTAACATGTGATGTCTTGGAAAGAGATACCATAACACAAAGTATACTCACAAAGTATTCCTTCGTGTGTTCTATGTAACTCTTGGTCTGTGGATTCTGGAAGCTGACATTAGATGTAGGCTTGAAACTGATTTTAAATGGTATCCATCAGGACAGGAAAATAAACTGGGAGATACATTCAGATACCAGGAGATCAATTGATTTATCAGTCATCTGTTATCAAAACAATGCTGTGTCACAACAACCACAAAATCTCAGAGGTACACAGTAAGAAGCATTTGTGGCTCAGATGGTAAAAAATTCACCTGCAATGCAGGAGACCCGGGTTCGATTCCTGGGTTAGAAAGATCCCTTGGAGGAGGAAATGGCAGCCCACTCCATTATTCTTGCCTCGACAGTTTCACAGACAGAGGAACCTGGTGGGCTACAGTTTATGGGATCACAAAGAGTCAGACACGACTGAGCAACTAACACTTTCACTTTCAGACTGCGGTGTTAGCTCAGTTCTGCTGATTTTGGCTGCATTTCTCAAATGCTTAGGGTCAGTTGGATGTCAGCTGAAGTAACTGGGCACCCAGGTCTTCTGAGTCTCTTAGGCTCATCTTTGCATATTTTCATAGCAGTGGCTGGAGCACGAGAGAGAGGACAAACCCAACCATACAAGAGTTTTTCAAGCCTTTTCTGTGTCATGTTTGCCATTAAACATTATTTGGCCAAACTCAGAGACAGAGTGGAAGGGCACTGTAGAATTAATCTTCATTAAATTTTTTTGTTGGGTTAACCACTATGTTTTTTAGGGTATTCTTACTGTAGTGTAACCCAGCCTACCTTGACTGACAGAAATGGTAGATATTTTCTCAGCATTGTTTTTATTGTCACAGATGAAAATTATATAAATGTCAAATATCTATGGCCATACAGTTTTCTGAGTTTATGATCAAACTCCTATACTTCTAGTATGTGCATGTGTGCTAAGTCACTTCTTTGCAACCCTATGGACCATAGCCCGCCAGGCTCCTCTGTCCATGGGATTCTCCAGGCGAGAATACTGGAGTGGGTTGTCATGCCCTCCTCCAGGGGATATTCCCGACCCAGGGATCGAACCGCATCTCTTACTTCTCATGTATTGGCTAGCAGGTTCTTTACCACTAGTGCCACCTAGGAAGATAGCATACTTATGCAGTAGGGAACTTATATAAAGGAGTATGCCATATCACTCCTTTTTATCTTATGCTTTCATTGGTATATTTATGTACAGGTATTTTTCTGTGAATGTTAATACACAGATTGCATGCATGTGTGCTAAGTCACTCCAGTTGGGTCTGACTCTTTGTGATCCCACGGACTGTAGCCCGCCAGGCTCCTCTGTCCATGGACTCTCTAGGCAAGAATACTGGAGTGGGTTGCCATGCCCTCCTCCAGGGAATCTTGCTGACCCAAGGATCAAACCCGAGTCTCCTGAAGCTCCTGCACTGCTGGGGGATTCTTTGCCATGGAGCTATCAGGGAAGTTCAGTACACAGATTATGTTATAGTAAATGATGTGGGGAAAACTACATCCTCATACATTGTCATCACAAATATAATGACCTATAAAACTCAACAACAATAATTTAGTATCTTGTAATATAGTTCCAGCTGCTTAGCTGGAATAGTAAAATGAATATAAATATTGAATGTATAGAAATTCTTTGTGATGCCTATTTAATCACTTTTGTGTAAGATGTGTAATGTATGAATTTGATGTTGTTGTTGAGCTGTCAGTTAAGTTGGGTCTCTTTATACTTCACACAGTTTTGTCTTGAGCATTCAACTGCCAGTTGCCTGTGTCTGTCCTGCAGATCTGTTGAAATGCAGTTATTGTCTCTGACGTCTGATGATGAAATTGCTTACCTGGAAAGTTCCTAGTTGATGTCATAGTGCAGGATGCTCCTCTTCAGAGATTCCACCATGGAGAGGAAGGTCTTATTAAAGCAGAAATAGACACTCAGGAAGCCTGTTGTGCCTTCATATAAGAGGAAAAATATCTCCTTGTGACTTATGATTATCTTAAAAACCCCCTTTCAGGATTTTGACAACTCAGCTAAACACCCTAGATGATTATTCTATACAGAGTGGTCTGGAGTGATAATATAATAGTTAACCAAAATAAAAATTTGTTTAATAAAACAAAAGTCACATTTGATGAGGTATGATGTTGGTGAAATATAATCTTTTCTGAATAATCTGGAATTCACCAGATTCTGTCTTCACCAATTTAAGTATTTTTTCAGTGGAGTAAGTTTATATTGTAGCCCCAGTCCTCTAATTTCTGTAGGTCAGCTTGTTTTAACAACAAATAGATCATTAAAATAAATAAATAAATAAAGCCTTTCCCTTTCTTTCTGTTTAGCTCAGTTGTTCATTTGGACTTCTGTTTTGTGGATCACATCTCTATCTCTTTTTAAGCCTACAGGCATTGTTGAGTTTTTAAGAAATTCTAGCAAGTTTATATTGGTATTTGTGTTGACTTTTGGCCTCAGTGAGTGGACAGGTAACAACAAAAAAAAAAGATGCTGTGTAAGAAGATGGCACAAGATATAACCCTGTAGTGCAGACTGAAAGCTCACAGATGAGTATCACTACGTGGTAGATTTTCACTGAACGTTACTTTCCAGTCACACTTAATAAAACCAAATGGAGATTTGATTCATTAAGTCATTCGTCCCACAATAAACTGGAAGTATAACGTTAGGGGCCGTCATCTTCAATAATTAAATCTTTGAATCAAAAACTAATTTTAAGTAAATATTGAAACGATGTTAAACACACACACAAACATTTTAAAACCCAGTGTATAAGTGACTTGACAGAGACTTTAAGATCAATAAAATGGAATTTCTACAAAGCACTTCATCCTTTTTGTTTGTTTGTTTTTGCCGTGTGTGCCACGGCCTGTGGGATATCCACACTCATCCTTATAATTTCTGACTTCACAGAGAACTGATTAAAATTTTGCTTAAGCAAGTATTTTCATTTTGTAAAGAAGCTTGTGAGTTATACACAGGTCCATGTGTCAAGAATTTATAGAGATGCCAACAAGAGAAAGGGAACATGGGCCAGAGTTGTTTTTTTCCTCCCTTGGAGGCACCTTTTTTTCTTCTTGTCCTTTAATTTTTTTTTTCCTCTTGGCTCTTTTCTATCCCTCTCACTGTATCTTTGAAGAATATTTTCCTTTCCCCATGTTCACTTACATTGCTAAAAACATATAAAAGTTTTGTTCAACACTTTCTTCAGTTATTTAGACTTTTTAATTCAGTTACTCATGCCCCAGGGACATTGTGAGCTCAGCATACCCTTAACTAACCTCCTTTTCTACTCACCCAATCTTCCCTCTTGTCATTCTCAATCCAAATCCTCAGATGCCTCAGGTATCATCCCAGTTCCCAAGCAAAAGGCCCAAGGCCATTTTGTGCGCTTCTTGTCTGCACAAAGCCAATTAATTACAAGCCCTCTTCTTTGTTACCTCTTCACTATCTCCTTCCCTCCATCTCTACCTCCGCTTCGTCTATGCTTCTGACCCCTTATTTCCCTTCTGTCTTCGGATGGACTCTTGACCTCTACTCTGGTTTGTTCCATTCTATCCATACAGTGAGGGGTATCACAGGAGGCTCAGTGGTAAGTAATCTGCCTGCCGATGCAGAAGATGCAGGCGACATGAGTTCAGTCCCTGGCTGGGGAAGATCCCCTGGAGGAGGTAATGGCAACCCACTCCTGTATTCTTGGCTGGAAAATCCCATGGGCAGTGGAACCTGGCAGACTACGGTCCATGGGGTCACAAAGAGTCGGATATGACTGAGCAACTGAACATACACATTCATACAATGACAGAGCAAAATATTTGAAATACAAAACTTACAATATCATTTCAGCTCTTAATATGATTTAATGGGGCAAACCTATTCTACAGATATTCATTGATAAGTATTGACTTGATTAGTGGTAGTTTTAAAAATTTGCTTCCTTTTTAATAGAAGGCTTACATACAACTTAATAATACTTTGGTTTAAAAAGAAATCTCAAAAGAAATTTAAAATTTTTAAGTAAATGAAAATGAAAGTGAAACTTACAAAAGTTTGTAGATTGTAGTAAAAATTGTGCTTTGAGGGAAATTTATAGTATTCAAATGCATATATTAGAAAAGAAGGAAGATCTAATATTAATAATCAGTTTCTACCTTAAGAAATTTTGAAAGGAACAAATTATATCAAAGTCAGAAAAAACTCATTAGAGCAATGATCAATAAATAAAAAATAAGAAATCAATAAAAAAAATCAATAAAACCGATCACTGGTTCTTTCAAAAGCAGTTTTTAATAAAACCAATAAGATTCTAGCCAGAATAACTAAGAAAGAAAGAGAAAGGACACACATTACTAATGTCAGAGATGAAAGAGGGAGACCACTACAGACTGTATAGAAATAAAAAGAAAAATAAAGTAATACTGTGAACAACTCTGTGCCCCCAAAGTTTTTAGCCTAGATGACATGGATCAATTCCTTGAAAGACATGGTCTGCCAAACCTCACAAGGAAAAGACGAACCAAATAGACTTACATCTGTTGAAGAACTGAACTGATAATAAATAACCTTTCAAAGCAGAAAGTGCCAGCCCAGATGGCTTCTTCGGTGAATTCTACCAAATATTTAAGGAAGAAATTGTGGCAGTTATCTCTAATCTCTTACAGAGGATGGAAGCAGAGTATGCGCTTTCCAACTCATCCTGAGACCGGCATTACCCAAATACCATAAGCAGACAAGGACATTGTAAGGAAAGGAAACTAGCAAATTTTCTGGAAAAAACAAGTATCTTTCATAAACATAGATGGAAAAATTCTCAACAAAATATTAACAATTTGATTTCCGTAAAAGTATATAAAAATTAAAAACCATACCCAAATTTGATTCATTCCAGCTATGCAAGGCTGGTTCAACATTTGAAAATCAATTAGTTCATTACCTAAACAGGCAAAAAAAATGAAAATCATGTCAGCAGATACAGAAAAGCCTTTGACAGAATCTAACACTCATTCGTGATAAACTATCAGTGCATTAAGAATGGAAGGAAGATTCCAAAACTGATAAAGACTATTCAAAAAAAAAAAACAAAAACAACCTACAGCTTGTATTTTACTTAATGAGAGTAAAGACTTGAAGCTTCCCCACTAAGACCAGGTACAAGACAAAGATGTCTCCTCTCACCACTCCTTTTACACATGTACTAAAAGTCCTTGTTACTTCAATAGGGGAAGAAAAGAAAACGAAATAAAAAGTATGCAAGTTGGGAAGGAAAACTTGAAAATGTCTTTCTTCACAAATGACATGATATGTAGAAAATCTCAATCTATAATAAAAAGTCTCCTGGGACTAAGAAGTGATTACAGTAAAGTTCCAGGATAGAGGATTCATATAAAAAGTCAATTAATTTCCTGTGTAACAGCAATGAGAAAGGGGAATTAGACATTAAAAACATGGTACCGTTTCCATTAGGACCCAGGAAAAAAGAAAAATTTATGTACAAGTCTAACAAATTATGTTCAAGATCTATGTGGAGAAAACTGGAAAACTGATGAGCAAAATCAGCTAAATAAATGGAGAAATATTCCTTGTTCATGGATAGGGAGACTCAATATTGTCAATATGTCAGTTCTTCCCAACTTGGTGGGTAGATTTGATTCAATCTCAATCTAAACCTGAGAAAGTTATTTTGTGGATATTGGCAAACTGATTGTGAAATTTACATGGAGCGACAAAAGACTGGAATAGCCAACACTTGTTAAAGAAGAATAAAATTGACACTCCCAGAATACAAGGGCAGCATAAAGTTATTGTAGGGAAGACAGTTTGTTTTGGAGAAAAGCAAAACAAAAAAAGACAAATAGATCAGTATAACAGAATACAAATCTCAGAAATAGACCCTGATAAATAATGATCAACTGATCTTTCACAGTGGAGCAAAGGCAACACAATGAAGCAAAGATAGTCTCTTCAATAAATGGTGCTAGAACAAAAGGACATCCACATGCAAAAACATAAATCAAGTCATACACCTTACACACTTCACAAAAAACAACTCAATATGGATCATATACCTAAATGTAAAATTCAAGCTATAGTATAGCAATAGTTAGAACCAGACATGGAACAACTCACTGGTTCCAGACTGGGAAGGAGTACAAGGCTGTATATTGCCACACTGCTTGTTTAACTTACATACATTGTGCATCAGGTGCAATGCTAGGCTGGATGAATCATAAGCCGGAAACAAGACTGCTGGGAGAAATATCAACAACCTCATATATGCAGATGATACTACCTAAAGTAGAAAGTGAAGAGGAACTAAAGAGCCTCTTGATGAAGGTGAGAGAGGAAAGTGAAAAAGCTGGCTTGAAACTCAACATTCAAAAAATGAAGATCATGGCATCTGGTCCCATCACTTCATGGCAAATAGAAGGGGAAAAAGTGGAAACAGTGGCAGATTTCATTTTCTTGGGCTCAAAAATCACTGTGGATGGTGATTGCAGCCATGAAATTAGAAGATGCTTGCTCCTTAGAAGGAAAGTTATGATGAGCCTAGACAGTATGTTAAAAAGCAGCAATGTCATTTTGCTAACAGAGGTCCATATAACCAAAGCTATGGTTTTTCCAGTAGTCATGTACGGATGTGAGAGCTGGACCATAAAAAGGCTGAGCGCCAAAGAATTGATGCTTTCAAACTGTGGTGTTGGAGAAGACTCTTGAGAGTCCCTTGGACAGCAAGGAGATCAAACCAGTCAATCTTAAGGAAAATCAACCCTGAATATTCATTGGAAGGACTGATGCTGAAGCGGAAGCGGAAGTGGTTTGGCCACTTGACGCAAGAGCCAATTCATTGGGAAAGACCCTGATGTAGGCAAAGATTGAAGGCTACAGAAGGGGGTGACAGAGAATGAGATGGTTAGAAAGCATCACCTCTCAATGGACATGAATTTGAGCAAACTCCAGGAGATAGTGGAGGACAGAGGATCCTTGCATGCTACAGTCCATCAGTCCACAATGAGTTGGACACAACTTAGTAACTGAACAACAACAACAACAAATGCATGTGTAGAGGTAGAAGGTATATGGAAAATCTGTGCATATTCTTCTAAATTTTGTTTTAAATCTAAACTTGCTCTTAAAACATAGAGTCTTTTAAAAAATAGAAAAAGAATGATTAAATAATGAATTATATGATATATGATCTTCCCAGGTTGCATAGTGCTAAAGAATCTGCCTGGCAATGCAGGAGATGCAAGACATGCAGGTTCGATCCCTGGGTCAGGAAGATTCCCCTGGAGAAGGAAATGGCAACCTACTCCAGTATTCTTGCTGGAAAAATTCCATGAACAGAGGAGCCTGGCAGGCTGCAGTCCATAGGGATACACAGAGTTGGGCCTAACTGAAGTGACTGAGCACACAGGAAAATGTGTGTGTATTTTATATACTGAATCATATATTCAGTTAACTAAAACATAAATTGTAATATATTTTAATCACTTTTAAAATAATTTTATCTTTTCCCCCCTGTTTTATTGAGATGAAAGTCAGTTATAGCACTGTATGAGTTTAAGATGTCCAGCTACAGATTTTACTTATATGCACCATAAAATGATCATCATGGTGAGTTTAGTGAATAACCGTCACTTCATGAGGAATTCCCTGGTAGCTCAGCTGGTAAAGAATCTGCCTGCAATGCAGGAGACCCTGGTCCAGTTCCTGGATAGGGAAGATACCTGGAGAAGGGATAGGCTACCCACTCATTTCATGTAGATACAAAACTGAAAGAAATAGAAAAAAAGTTTCCTTGTGATGAGAACTCTTAGGATTTACTCTCTTAACAACTTTCCTGTGTAACAAACAGCAGTGGTCTTTATATTTAAAGGCTTTACGTTACATCCCTAGTATTATATTTTGTTACTGTAAGTTTGTACCTTTTGACTACCTTCGTCAATTACCCATTCCTTAACTCCTGCCTTTGGCAACCCCAAATCCGATCTAATTTTCTATGAATTAATTTTTGAAGTATAATTGATCTATAATACTATAGTATTTCCTGGTGAGCACCATAGTTATTTGACTTTTTTTACATTTTAATATGATCATAATAGGGCTTCCCTGGTGGCTCAGAGGCTAAAATGTCTGCCTGCAATGCGGGAGACCTGGGTTCAGTCCCTGGGTCGGGAGATCCCCTGGATAAGGAAATGGCAACCCACTCCAGTGTTCTTGCCTGGAGAATCCCATGGACAGAGGAGCCTGGTGGGCTACATTAGTCCATGGGGTCGCAAAGAGTTGGACACGACTGAGTGACTTCGTTCTCACTCACTCATGATCATAATAAGTCTAGTTTAATTACTTTAAAAAATTGCACACCAATATTGTGGCAATATGTAAAAGACAGGACATGTGTCTTGATATGAATTATGCTTCATTAATTATATTTATAGTCTAGGATGTATTTATGCTGCTGCTGCTGCTAAGTCACTTCAGTCGTGTCCGACTCTGTGCGACCCCATAGATGGCAGCCCACCAGGCTCCCCCGTCCCTGGGATTCTCCAGGCAAGAACACTGGAGTGGGTTGCCATTTCCTTCTCCAATGCATAAAAGTGAAAAGTGAAAGTGAAGGCGCTCAGTGGTGTCCGACTCTTCACGACCCCATGGACTGTAGCCTACCAGGCTCCTCCATCCCTGGGATTTTCCAGGTAAGAGTGCTGGAGTGGGTTGCCATTGCCTTCTCCAAATGTATTTATGCATTCTCTAAAACTTCAGTTTTCCGAAAGTGATCTGCATAATGGATCACATTTGACAGTTTTTACGGTAAACTTTGTTGTGATACTAGAGCCATCGCTTTTGTCGTGTTTTAAATGAATTTATGTGTGTCTCAATTGGGTAAGAGAGAACATTTTCTTCCTATTTAAATTCAGTCCCTTGTTACCAGTGTCCCATGGAGAGGGAGCTGCAAGCACGAGACAAAAAGGAAGTGTGTGATTTAGTTTGGAGTAATGTATTCCTTTAATATGAGAAATATAGCGATTTATCCTCAGCATCAAGTTGATTTCATGGAGAGTTAGGGTGGGGATCATGGTTTGGGAGCTTTGGAACTGTTCCTCTTTTTTTTTTTTTTTAAACTGTTTCTTAAATGGTCGCTGGCACTTTCTAGCTCTACATCATTTATCCAAGTCTAAGCTGCTATCATTTCTTATCTTCAAAACCACTAGCTCATCTCATCTTATATTTTGTTGCCCCCAACTCCCTTTATCCAGTTTCTTTGCAGCCACTAGAATGATTTTTTAAAATTAAATCTGATTTGTGAGTTTCCTACTCTGCATTGACTTTCCTTTGGCTTAACATGAAAGCCAAACTCTTAACCACAGCTCTTGGTTTCCCAGGCACACCAGTCTTCAAAAAATGAAGATCATGGCATCTGATCCCATCACTTCATGGCAAATAGAATGGGAAAAAGTGAAAACAGTGGCAGATTTCATTTTCATGGGCTTGAAAATCACTGTGGATGGGGACTGCAGTCACGAAAATACCTCCAGAATGTGAGAGGTACCAATTGGAATGCTTGCCTTTTTCATGGCTCATTCCTTCCCGTCTTTTAAGCTTCAGTTTAAATGATCCCTGCTAAGGTAGACTTTCCCTGAAGGCCCATCTCAGCAACATTTCCCACCCCAGAGTTCTTCTAGCTGGAGGTTTAGAAATTAAGATCACAGACTCAGCCTCCACCACTGCAGGTTAAAATCCCAAATCACCACCTTAATGTTGTATTATGTCTAGAGATTCCTTTATCCTTGGAGATGTCCTCAGCTTCCTCATCTGAAAGATGGGGGCAGTAACGTCAGGCATAACTTACCTGATAGAGGTTTCAAATATGTGTTATGCAGTCAATATATGTCATGCCAATGCTTGGCACATAGAAACCCCTACCATGATTTCTGTTATAAAAGAAATTATGTGATTTTAGTGGTTACTGTGATACATTGCTATTATCTCATAAAGAATATTTAATGCATTTTATTTGCTTATTTTTTTATTCCCTCCTTAATAATACCCGTGTTAAGGCAGGGATACTATCTGATTGTTTCCCCAGTCATTTCTAGCATGGAGGAGAAGTTCAGCACGTATTTTATTGAAGATCTGTGAATTCAGACTTTTGTAATTAAGTTAAACCATATTGCTGAGGCACAATCCTTTTTCTTTTTTTTTCTTAACAGCTAAAAGTAGAAGCATTTCTCAAAACGAATCCTGCCACACCTAAGGAACTTAGGAAGGCAAACGGATTCTCAAGCAGGCACAAAAACAGTACATCTCCCAGTCTGTGAGATCTGATTTCAGCTCCAGTGCACTCTCCCCATTAAAGAGGCTGTTAGATACTAGTGGTTCCTGCCAGAGGAGGCTGTAATTTCCTCAGTTCTGTCTCGCTGCAGCAAAGATTTGAAATGACGGACCACTGTGCAGCTCGGTGACAGCTCAGAGTTTTATTCCCCAAGCAAAGGAAAGTACACCCTTGAGGCTTAAGGCAGGCTGACCCCAAAGGTGAGACCCCAATCTGTCTTGGCTTCCTCTTTTTATTCGTATTGTTTCCTCCCTGAGCCTGCCCTATGCAAATTGGGCTAGCCAGGAAGGGGGCGTGTTTGTTTCACCTGAGGTTCTCAATCTGGTCCTTGGATTGTCTTTTGTTCCATTTTCATGGACTTTTTCCTTTGTCTTTAGCCACCATCATTTTGGACTCCTTTTTCCTTTTCTAACTACCTAACATTTCCCCTCAAGAAATAGGAGGCCCAATTCTTTGGGAATAGGGGCAACGAGGTCTCTCTGGCTACTTCCTGCTGTTCTGGGATGGTGAGGGTCATTGGGCCTCCCCCTCTTGCTAGTCTCAAGCCTCAGGGTCCTTATAGCAGTGTCCATCTAAGGGTGAGTGATATTTTCCATGGTCAGGTGTAGTTTTATATATTCTTGTTGAACTAACACTGCATTTTTGTAGCTTGTTGACCTGGACAGAGACAAACCAGGTTAAACAAATCGATAATTCATGGAGCAATCATAAGCAGTGTCAATAAGGTGATAACAAGGATAAGTAGGGACATTAGCCAATTCCACATTCCCCCTCGCCAGGAGAAGGATCTCCAAAGACAGGTTGTAGCCACCCCAAGAACTCTCTAGCTCATTCTTTGAGATCCTGTAGGATTTGAATGTCTTTCTCGGGGACTGTGAGACTTCTTTAACTTAGCTGGAGGTATTTACCTAGAAACAACACATCTCATTCAAGATGGCCCAAGTTCCTCCTTGTTCAGAGATCAGGAGATCTATCTCCTGTCTATTTTGGAGTACAATCCCTGTCAAGCTGTGTTGGCTCTTTAGAGTGATTCTGAGAAATCTTATCCCCAGAAACTTAATTTTGGGGGTGTTCATTAGAATAACACTCATTTGTAGTCCTGAATATGTATCTGAGATCTCCCAGGGGCTCACAGGTGTACTGAGTGTCCTCTTCTGTTTTTCATGGCTTGACTCTTCAGTAGTGAATCCAGGAGTCATGTCCTGGTACCTTGACTACTCTGGGGGTAGAAAGTATTACAGGGTAGGGGCCCTTCCATGTGGGCTAGAGTTGAGCCTTTGGGGACCCATCTTTCCAGACTTTAATTGGGACTTGAGTCCTTGGAGTATATAGTGGTGGCTTTTAAGAATCTTTTGGGTTCTGGTTGACACCACACAAGCATATGTCCTGTTGGAATTGCCCAATGGCCATGGTATAAGACCAGAGGGTCTGAGCCTATGGATCTAGGAAGAGGTCACTGACATATACAAAAGGTCTCCCATATAGCATCTCATAAGGACTAAGACCAACCTGTTCCTTAAGGGCAATATGGGTGCAGAGGAGAGCTATTGGTAAAACCTCCTTCCAGGGAGGTCTCCTGGGTTATCTTTTTTATCACTGACTTTAAGAATTGGTTGGCTCTTTCTACTTTTCCTGAAGACTGAGGCCTCCAGACACAATGGAGATAATAAATAATGCCCAATGTTTTAGAGACCCCTTGGGTAACCTTAGAAGTAAATGATGTCCCATTGTCACTTTGTAATGACCTGGGCAGACCAAATCTCAAAATGATTTCATGGAGCACCTCCTTGGCCTTCTCAATACAGGTGGGAAAACCTCCAATCCATCCTGTGAATGTATCTATTATAACTATTAGTTATTTATACCCTTGAGGAACTGTCATCTGGGTGAAGTCCATCTGCCAGTCCTCTCTTGGGTAGGTCCCACATTGTTGGACAAGCTGGGCCATTTGGGGTCTTTGAGCTCCTTGGGGGTTATTTAATTGGCAAGTGGGACAAGAGAAGACCACTTGCCTTATAGTCATTTGGAAGCCTGTTCCTCTGAAGGACCTTTCTAGTAATCTTTGGAGGACCTTCTCCCCTAAATGAATGGTGGCATGTAAGGAGTTAACCAACTTCCATTGGAGGCTCCCAGGCAGAAAAGGGAGTCCCTCCTTTTGGAACCACCCCATATGATCTTCTTGAAAGCCCTCACTCTTAGCTTTAAGAGGCTTACCTTCAGTATATGAAGGAGTTTCTGGCAAACTAGTCTGCAGAACTAGGGTGACAACCCCTATTAGGTCATTATTCTGTAATGCTGCTCTCTTAGCTGCCTGATCAGCAGCTTGGTTTCTTCATGCCACTTCCATGCTCCCTTTTTGTGTCTTTTACAGTGTCTTTTCCACCTCCTTGGCCTTCTCAGTCCAGGTCGGAAAACCTCCAATCCATCCTGTGAATGTATCTATTATGACTAGTAGGTATTTATACCCTTGAGAATCTGGCATCTGGGTGAAATTCATCTGCCAGTCCTCTCCTGGGTAGGTCCCATGCCACTGGATGGGTTGGCTTCATCTTAGTGGCATCTCAGTGGCATCTCTGAAACCTCAGCAGACAGATAGACTGCCTCCAAGAGTCTAAGGATTTGATCACCATATTTGATTGGGGACGCTTGGGTGGTCAGATGGCCTCTTTCTCTCCAAATAGCAGCATGTGCATGTAGCACCAGAAAAGCATACTTGGAGTCAGTGTAAATGGCTACTCTTTTTCCTTTTTCCAGCTCTAAAGCTCGAGTCAGGGCTATGAGCTCAGCTAATTGGGCTGAAGTACCTGGTGGCAAAGGTTTAGCCTCTATGGTCTTGACATTTGAGACTACTGGCTCTTCTTTTTCCATCCAAGACAAAACTGCTTCCATCAGGGTACCAGATTTCCTCAGGATTGGTCAGAAGATCTGACAATCCGTCTCAGGTTTTGTCCAGTGGTCCAAGGTTTCTAGGCAAGAGTGGAAGGGGAGAGAGCCCACGAGGGTAGGCAGGGGAGTAACTGGGTTAAGAACCTTACAAGGGGATATAGTCAGGCCTGGATTTTCCATCAGCATTATTTGATATCTGAGGACCCTTTGGACAGACATCCATAAATGGCCTCTGCCATTCAGGAGTTATTTCACTTGGTGGCTGATAAAAATAGTTTGCTGCCAAAAGAGAGTTTTAAAGTATCTTCTATCAGGACTGCAATAGCTGCAAGATTTTGAAGGCAGGGAGGCCAGCCTCAGGCAGTTGAATCGAGCCTCTTGGATAAGTAACCTACAGGTTGGGGCTCAGGTCCCAACCTTTGAGTTAACACTCCCAAGGCTATTCCTTCCTTTTCGTGGACATAAGGTTGGAATGATTTTCTGGGTCTGGCAACCTCAAGGCGGGTGCTTGAGTTAAGGCTTGTTTTAGTGTAGCCTTCTTTTGAGGAGTTCCCCACATCAATTGGATTGAATCATCCTGTCCCTTTAAGCTTTCATATAAGGTAAGGGCTGGGCAATTAGACAGTAGTTGGATACCCAGATTCTGCAATATCCAGTTAGCCCCAGGAAAACTCGCAGTTGTTTTTGAGTTGTGGAGAGCACAACTGGAGGATTCCTTGTACTCCATCAGAGGACAGCCTTCTGGACCCGTCTGTAATCTGAACTCCCAGGTAAGTGACCTTTGTCTCGACCCTCTGTGCCTTAGCATGGGAGACTATTTATCCCCTCTCTGCCAAAAAGTTTAGAACCTGAATTGCATGTTGTTGGGCATTTTTCTCATCTGAAGAACGGATTAGTAGGTCATCTACATATTATATTTTCTCATTAGGTCCCAGGTCAAGATCTAGGAGATCCCAGCTAAGAGCCTGCCCAAACAGGTAGGGGCTATCTTAGAACCCTTGAGGAAATACCGTCCAAGTCACCTGTTGGTGTTTTTCTCCTGGAGCCTCCCACTCGAAGGCAAAAAGATATTGGGATTCTTTAGCCATTAGTATGCAAAAGAATGCATGGAAGATGAAGGCCTGAATATCAAGAGGGACTGGGTATTATACAGTATCACAAGGGCCAGCTCTTTTCTGGTTGTCCCTCCAAAAGATTGTAGAGGCAACATTGTGGGCCTGGACGGGGCTAAGGAAACGAGCATGAAACAGGATGGCAGGATGGAAGGGGGCAGGAACTTTTGAAAGAATGACATAGTCAAGGGCATAACATAAACTGATTAAAATCAAATGGGTGCAAATTGGCAGACAAGGCAAATTCAACTAAACCTTGATCCTCAATCTGCAAACTAAATGACACACCCAGAGGTACCATGACAGCTCCAGTTCAGTTCAGTCGCTCCATCATGTCTGACTCTTTGCAACCCCATGAATTGCACCACGCCAGGCCTTCCTGTCCATCACCAACTCCCAGACTTCACCCAAACTCATGTGCATCGAGTCAGTGATGCCATCCACCCATCTCATCCTCTGTCATCCCCTTCTCCTCCTGCCCCCAATCCCTCCCAGCATCAGGGTCTTTTCAAATGAGTCAATTCTTCACGTGAGGTGGCCAAAGTACTGGAGTTTCAGCTTCAACATCAGTCCATCCAATCAACACCCACGACTGATCTTTAGGATGGACTGGTTGGATCTCCTTGCAGTCCAAGGGACTCTCAAGAGTCTTCTCCAACACCACAGTTCAAAAACATCAATTCTTCGGCATTCAGCTTTCTTCAGTCCAACTCTCACGTCCAGTTCCAAGGCACTCTCAAAAGAGCAAGGAGTGGGTGGTTCCCCAATTGTTAGAATGACCCTCCCACCCATTAGCATATGAAATTACCCAGCCCATAAAAAACTAACCACACCACATTTCATGGCTGCACTCGCCCTCTGAGATGGCCCACACCCTGTGGAGTGTGTATCTCTCTGAATCTGAACAAATCTGATACCTCTTCCCTATCACTGTATCTCTCACTGAATTTTTTTTGCAATGAGACATCAAGAACCTGAGCTTCATTAGGTCCTGAAACCAGGCACCATAGGTTCTGGCCGGGTTCAAGTCCCAGTCGGATACGACTGAGTGACTAAGCATAGCACAGAGTCCTGCTTACATGGGTTTGAGTCCCAATCTTAGATAAACAGTTTCAAACTTTTCCCCTTCAGGAAAGGTGATGACCTGCCCAATACTTTGTAAGCAGTGGCATAGATGGAGAGAGGAGCTGAAGGACTGGAGGAAAAAGCAGTGGGAAAAATGTGCTGAGGAATCCCCTTCATAACCTGACAGAAAATCTGCTAAATACCTGACCTCTGTCCATAATGTTCATTGGCCTGATCCTTGACACAAAGGAGGTTAAGGACAGAAGCACCCTCACCTGCCTGTGCAGCAGCTACTAGGGCACAGCAGATAGAGGAGCCTTACGGACACACTGGGGAGTAGCCCCTGCCAGAGTCCCTCAGTTGCACCCACTGCTGCTTGCCTGTTTGCAGGGGGTTCATGGAAGCAAGAAACGAGAGATTGTGAACAAATTAAGATTCTATTAGTGATATGTCCTTCCAGCCATAGGAGCAAGGACCTCCTACCTTAACTGGAGGTCTTCTGGAATCTGAGACTGAGCTGCTTGAGCTTTCTGTGCAGTTTGTCTTTGCTGTCCTGGTTTCCAGCATGCTGGGCTTCTTGTCACTTCCACTCTGTTGGGTTTCCTTCGCATTCAGCTTCCACCGTGGGAGCTTTCGCCAAGTTGGCCTGCTGCTGTGCTTGGCCTCTGCCTCACAGGGCTGAGCCGACGTTCTTTTAGCTGGGTTACATCTGAGTCAAGGCACCAGATATGTCAATGACACCAGGAGTGTGTAATTTCCTCAGTTCTGTCTCACCACTGCAAAGATTTGAAATGGCGGACTAGTGTTACAGCTCAGTGACAGCTCAGAGTTTTACTCCGCAAGCAAAGGAAAGTACACCCTTGAGGCGTGAGGGCAGGCAGACCCCAAAGGAAAGACTCCCAATCTGTCTTGGCTTCCACTTTCTATACGTTTTGTCTCCTCCTCTCAGAACCTGCCCTATGCAAATTGGGCTAGCAAAGAAGGGGGCGTGTTTGTTTCACCTGAAGTTCTCACTTTGGTTCTTGGATTTTCTTTTGTTCCATTTTCGTGGGCCTTTTCCTTTGTCTTCTAGCCACTGCCATTTTGGACTCCTTTTTCCTATTCTAACTACCTGACATTCCCAACTTTAGTCATGTCTGCCTCTTTGTGACTCCATGGACTGTAGCCCACCAGGCTTCTCTGTCCATGGGGGGTTCTCCAGGCAAGAATCCTGGAGTGGGTTGCCATTTCCTTCTCCAGGGGGTCTTCCTGACCCAGGGATTGAACCCACGTGTCTTATGTCTCCTGCATTGGCAAGGGGGTTCTTTACCACCAGAACCACTGTTCCTGATGGATAGGTAATGTATGATTCCTGTCTGGTTCCCAGAGTTCCTCCAACCTCTCTTAAAATCTATAGGAGCTGAACCTGAATGCCAAAGAAAGGGTTAAAAGTTGGCACTGAAGACCTCTAATTTCAAGAGTGAGAGCTCATTTCTAACACCTGTTATGCTAACTAACCACCCAATTCACCCATGACAACTCATTCTGATGCAAATTATTTAAAATTTCTGCTGCCTATTGCATATAAAGATCTGTGGCATCCTTGCAGTAGCCTCCTTTTGAGGGCAGGGACTTCTCATTGGAAAGCGTGTTGACCAGTCCTGGGAACATGAAATTCTCCACAGGGCAACTGACTAAATTTGTGGTGTGGCTTAAACTAGTGATCTGCAAACTGCAGCCTGAGGGCCAGATCCAGCCTGCTGCTGATTTTTCTATGACCTATTAGCTAAGAATTATTTTTCTTTTCTTTTTTCTTTTTTTTTTAATTAGTTGGGAAAAAATCAGAAGACTATATTCTATGATGTGAAAAGTATGTAAAATTCCTATTTCAGCTCTTCTGTGTGCGTGCATGCTAGGTTGCATCACTCTTGTCCAACTCTTTGACACCCTATGGAACATAGCCAGCCAGGCCCTTCTGTCCACGGGCTTCTCCAAGCAAGAATATGGGAGTGGGTTGCAGTGCCCTCCTCCAGGGGATCTTCCCGACCCAGGTCGCTGTGTCTCCTGCATTGCAGATGGATTCTTTACCAACTAGTGCCACCTGGGAAGTCCCTCAGCATCTATCAATAAGGTTTTATTGGAACACAGTTGTTTATGAACCATGTATCACAATTTGGCATTACTGCAACTGAGATGAGTAACTGGGACAGAGACCTTGTGACCCAGAAATCTAAAAGTATTTACTATTTATACCTATATTGGGCTTCCTTGGTGGCTCAGATGATAAAGAATCTGCCTGCAATCAGGAGACCTGGGTTTGACCCCTGGGTCAGGAAGATCCTCTGGAGAAGGGCATGGCAACCCCCTCCAGTATTCTTGTGTGGAGGATCTGCATGGACAGAGGAATCGATGCGGTCACAAAGAGTCAAACATGACTTAGTGACTAAGCACAGCACATATGTTGCCAAACCAGACTTGGGTCCTCTCACCCACAACCACCCCACACACAGTAAAGCCAGTCTACTAACATAGTCTACACACACCACTGCTGTTGTGAAGGGAAGTTAAGTGTTTATTGTAAGGTGCCAGATAAGGAGTCTGGGACAGCTAATGCTCAAGCAAACCAAACTCCCCGTAGGTTTCAGAAAAGCATTTTTAAAGGCCAGGTAAGGAGGCAGCAGGTGGGAGTGGGGGGTTCCCTGGTTGCTCAGTGGTAAAGCATCTGCCTGCCCTCGCAGGAGACATAAGAGACACAGGTTTGATCCCTGGGTCAGGAAGATCCCCTGGAGGAGGAAATGGCAAGCCGCTCCAGTATTCTTGCTTGGTGAATCCCATGGACAGAGGAACCTGGCAGGCTACAATCCGTGGGATCACACAGAGTCAGACATGAGTGAGTGACTCAGCAACTAAGCAGATAGGCGGGAGGGAGGGTGTTGCAGGGTGTGTGATCAGCTCTTGCACGATTCTCTGGTTGGTTGATGATGAGGTAACAGAGCTGTGTCCACAGGTGTTAACATTATCAGTCATCAGGCTCCAGAAGGTCTGGGAGCTGTGTGTTCACGGTCAGCAAGTAGTTAACTTTTTCCATGGTTAACTGTTTGATGCTGGGGATTTTAGCCTCTGTAAAATGACTCAGGAAAAGGAGTGTCAGATACTCATATCTTGGTCCTTCAGAGAGGAGCTAACATTTCTGTGACCACCATATGGCTGACTTACTGTTTAAGTTCTTATCAGTTCTCCTGGTCCACCTGCTGTTTTTTTGTCAATCCGTGTTCACATACTTTCCATCATGAATTCTTGAGCCAGCTTTTGTGACTTGGGGGTGGGAGGGGCTGGGAGAACATAACTTTTTGTAGACAAGAGGCAGGCAGATGACATGGGGGCAGGGATCTGGCCAGGGAAGGGCCCACAGGGTCCTGCTTCATTCACCTTTACAGAAAAAGCTTATTGATTGTGGCTTAAACTAACACAGGTATCCATGCTCAATGTTTTAAGGCAAATTATAGATATCCATAAAAAGCATACCAATATTTATGTTGCAGTTATTTAGTCTCTAACTTGGGTCTGACTGCTGTGATGCTATGGGCTGACTGTAACACTCCAGGCTCCTCTGTCCATGGGATTCTCCAGGCAAGAATACTGGAGTGGCTAGCCATTTCCTTCTCCAGGGGATCTTCCAGACCAAAGGATTGAACTTGCCTCTCCTGCATTGGCAGGCAGACTCTACCACTGAGCCACCAGGGAAGCCCTTTATGACTTACGGTAAATGTGGCCTCTGTTTAAATATCTCAGGCAGTGCAGGTGTGACCTAAGAATGTTGCCTGCCATATCAGGAAACAAAAGATGTTGCAGATACCTGCCACTAGAGCCTCCCCCGTACACCTTGGGGAAACTCAGGATGAGAAAACAGGATGCTGGGCCCAGGTCAGCTGAGGCGCCTGTCAAAAGGAATGAATGCAGGGAAGTGCTAAATTCCTTAATTTAAGGTGTCTGGGTTTCTTTAATTAACAGTAATCTTTTGATATTCCAACTGCCTTGTCTTGATGGTCTGACTACCTGGTCTTTGTTGCAAAAACTCCTATATATCCTTGGGGCCTCTCAGGTGGCTCAGTGGTAAAGAATCTGCCTGCCAATGCAGGATATGTGGGTTTGATCCCTGGGTCCAGAAGATTCCCTGGAGGAGGGTTTAGCAACCCCACTCCAGTATTCTTGCCTGAGGAAAATCCATGGACAGAGGAGCCTGGCAGGCTACAGTTCATGGTATCGCAAAAGAGTTTAGAATAATGCAAAACTATATACATGTATACATTTTTATCATAATGTTAATAATAACATGTATTAAATATGTAATATTACTTATTTAATGAAAAAGAATGGGAATAGATTAAAGGATTGTGGATTTTACATTTCTGTATTTGTTGCCTAAATAAGCCCATTTTTATTGTAAATAAGCCTGCATCAGCTTTAAAATAATGACTGCATAATAATATAAAACATCAAACTCATGCCAAATAAAGAAAATGGAAGTTTGCACTGTCTTTTTATGAATGAAGTAAATGTGAATGTAGCAAAATTAAAATATTTCATGTATTCTCAAGATATAGGAAAGCATTGTTATAAACAGGAAACATCTCTGAATTGCTTTCTATTTGTCCATCCCATTATAAAAGAGGAAGGAGAGAAGGCGGATGCTTTCTGTATTTCTTAATGATGCTCTAGAGAATAATTTGACTGTGGAGCTTCAGTGGAGTCAGAAGTCCTAAACCAACACACAAATAAGTCACAGAGCTGTCAGGACAAAACATCGCTTCCCCTCATTGCTTGTCAGGAACAATAGCTTGAATAGATTATGATAGGGTATTAATTTCCTCTAAAGCCAGTCACTAGGCTTTGTCCTGAACAATAAGGGATGTGACAAGATGTGACAGAATCAACATTTTTAATAACATGGCATTTAGACCCACTTCCACTTCTGTGTGATCTATTCTTCCAGGCTGCCTCTTCCACATCGGACCTTTTATGATGGTAACTTTCTACAGTCTCTGATTGAAGCTAGTGGTTTTCTCTGGCATCTTCCTCTTAACTCAGCCTCCTCTAACACTTACCAGTTTCTACTAGCTGTTCCACAACCCCAGTGGTCTTTGTTTAAGGCCATACCTCTGTTGGTAACATCTTTCAAAATGATCTGCTGAATATAATATTTTTGGATGAAAGCTCTAGGATAAATATTTAAGATGCCAGCAAAGTAGTGAGATTCTTAGTCCTGTCGAGTATTTAGTTTCCACTGGACTTAAAATTTCCCAAACGTGTGCTAATTTTCCTATTTAGCAAGCCCTGATTCAGTGTTTACTGCTTGAAAAAGCAGTGTTCAAGATATTGTTGAAAAGAGAGGGAAACAATATAAAATTAGGAAGTATAATCCTAGTAAGAAGAGATGGCAAGAATACACAGAAGAACTGTACAAAAAAGATCTTCATGACCCAGATAATCATGATGGTGTGATCACTCACCTGGAGCCAGACATCCTGGAATGTGAAGTCAAGTGGGCCTTAGGAAGCATCACTGCAAACAAAGCTAGTGGAGGTGATGGAATTCCAGTTGAGTTATTTCAAATCCTAAAAGATGATGCTGTGAACATGCTGCACTCAATATGCCAGAAAATTTGGAAAACTCAGCAGTGGCCACAGGACTGGAAAAGTTCAGTTTTCATTCCAATCCCTAAGAAAGACATGCTGAAGAATGCTCAAACTACTGCACAAATGCACTCATCTCACATGCAAGTAAAGTAATGCTCAAAATTCTCTGAGCCAGGCTTCAACAATATGTGAACTGTGAACTTCCAGATGTACAAACTGGTTTTAGAAAAGGCAGAGGAACCAGAGATCAAATTGCCAACATCCGCTGGATCATCGAAAAAGCAAGAGAGTTTCAGAAAAACATCCATTTCTGCTTTATTGACTATGCCAAAACCTTTGACTGTGTGGAACACAATTAACTGTGGAAAATTCTGAAAGAGATGGGAATACCAGACCACCTGACCTGTCTCTTGAGAAATCTGTGTGCAGGTCAGGAAGCAACAGTTAGAACTGAACATGGAACAACAGACTGGTTCCAAATCAGAAAAGGAGTACATCAAGGCTGTATATTGTCACCCTGCTTACTTAACTTATATGCAGAGTACATCATGAGAAATGCTGAGCTGAATGAAGCACAAGCTTGAATCAAGATTGTTGGGAGAAATATCAATAACCTCAGATATGCAGATGACACCACCCTTATGGCAGAAAGTGAAGAGGAACTAAAGAACCTCTTGATGAAAGTGAAAGAGGAGAGTGAAAAAGTTGCCTTTAAGCTCAACATTCAGAAAACTAAGATCGTGGCGTCTGGCCCGATCACTACATGGCAGATAGATGGGGAAACAGTGGAAACAGTGGTTGACTTTATTTTGAGGGGCTCTAAAATCACTGCAGGTGGTGATTGCAGCCATGAAATTAAAAGACACTTGCTCCTTGGAAGGAAAGTTATGACCAACCTAGATAGCATATTAAAAAGCAGAGACATTACTTTGCCAACAAAGGTCCATCTAGTCAAGGCTATGGTTTTTCCAGTGGTCATGTATGGATGTGAGAGTTGGACTGTAAAGAAAGCTGAGCACAGAAGAATTGATGCTTTTGAACTGTGGTGTTGGAGAAGACTCTTGAGAGTCCCTTGAACTGCAAGGAGATCCAACCAGTCCATCCTAAAAGGATATCAATCCTGAGTGTTCATTGGATGGACTCATGTTGAAGCTGAAACTCCAATACTTGGGCCAACTGATGCGAAGAGCCCCGACTCATTTGAAAAGACCCTGATGCTGGGAAAGATTGAAGGTGGGAGGAGAAGGGGACGACAGAGGATGAGATGGTTGGATGGCCTCACTGACTCAATGGACATGAATTTGAGTAAGCTCCGGGAGATGGTGATGGACAGGGAGGCCTGGCATTCTGCAGTCCATGGGGTCACAAAGAATCAGACACAATTGTGTGACTGAACTAAACTTAGCTGAACTGAATCCTGGTAAGTCTTATCTTCCTTTTTAGATATATAGTCAATCCTCATTGTTTGGAAATTTTGTATTTGTGAAATTTGCCTACTTGATAACTTTCATCTATAACCTGCAAATCAAGATCAGTGTTTCTTTTGTGGTCAGTCACAAGACTTGCATCATGTGATATGAAAACTTTAAGTAACCTGACATGTACTTTCAGAGCTGAGGTCAAATAAGGTGACACTCCACTTTTTTTTTTTTTCCCCCAGCACTTATACTATAAAATAGTGTCCTTTTTCGCAGTCTCCTTAGTGCCTTTTTTTCAACTTTTGTGCTTTTTTTGTATTTATTTTGCTGTTTCAAATGGCTCCCAGGCTTAGTGTTTAAATACTATCTACTATTCCTAAGTGCAAGAAAGCTGTGATGTGCCTTATGAAGAAGATACATGTATTAGTTAAGCTTCAGGCATGAGTTTATTATGACATAAGTTCAAGGTTAATGAATCCACAATATATATTGAATGTGGTTTAGTCACTAAGTCATGTCTGACTCTTATGATCCCATGGACTGTAGCCCACCAGGCATCTCTGTCCTTGGGATTTCCCAGGCAAGAATACTGGAGTGGGTTCCATTTCCTTCTCCAGGGGACCTTCCCAACCCAGGTTTTGAAGCCAGGTCTCCTGCATTGTAGGTGGATTCTTAACTGACTATGCCACCAGGGAAGCTCAAGGTGATATATTGATAGTTTGTTGAAAAACATTATGTCCCAGAGCCTTGCAGGAATCTAACCCTTTATCTCCTCTAGGAACAGTGGTCCAATTGTCACTAATTAAGTGTTCTCATTGATTTTATAGAATATAAGAGAATCTACTGTATTATTAATATTTTTAGACTATTACCTACATAGGGAAAATCCTTAGAATAATTATTGATAGTAACAATAGTTATCCATTCAACAAATAGTTATTGAGCATTAAATAGTCCTGCCCTCAATGTACTTCATGGGTTAAGAAATATTTGGTTGATATTAAAAGATTTGCTTTATAATGCTTTATAATATACTGTGTCAGGCACTTTCATATAATCCCTTCAACAGTACTGTGAAGCAGATATTTTAGCCCCATCTGAAAGAAAGGAAGCTGTAATTCAAATAAATAAAACTACCTTCCAAAACAGTTTCAAATGCAAGTTGACTTAATCTAAAATCTGTGTTCTTAATTCTATGCTATTATGTCCCCAGTTATTTTTAAATTAGTGGAAATAACATGCTGAGAATAGTCATACAAAATCCACATGACTACTGAAAATTTATTTCATATATCATTAATAAATGCTACAGAATAGCATTTTCTCTGCTTCAGTAATTTAGGTGACTATTTCATCATGTACTAATTTTTTTTTGCCTTTGGTAGATCTTTTCATCTTGTTCTTCTGTGGAAAATGGAGTTACCTTTTTAAAATGTTCTTGGTTTCTGGACTGTGAGTTTAAGAGTGGCAATATATAAAGATGGATGACCCAGACATTTTTAGGATTAAACTTTGAAGAGGGTTGGAGATTTTTTTCTAAAGTTTTAGAGCCATAGGAAGAGGAGATTTTATCAAGCATCTCACAGTTAAACCTCAAAAAATCTTTTATCAATGTCTGCATCATTTTCCTAAATTTCACAGTGGCATTTACCATCTCAGCAGCAGCATCTTTTCTCTCTCTTATGCCTCCAGACCCCTCTTGAGCCATTCTGCATCCTCAGGACCCTTCTCAGTCTTTATGTCGTCTTTCCAACGTTTGCTCGCTACCCAATAAAACAAAGTCTAGACAATGAGTTTTCAGCAAAGCTGTGTCTGTGGCAGCAGTCTCAGGTGCTTCTGGCTTGTTTAATTTTAATACCTTACCCTTTTCCAGTATTTTTCCAGGTCAAGTTTTATATTCTTTAAAGAGGGCTTAGGAATCATATTCCTTAGTGTAAAAATAGCTTTTTTTGGTTTTATTTTTGCAGAAGAGTTTAGAAAAAAAGAAAGAATAAAAGGGAGAAGATTAAAATATCCAGCAATTACACGCTCAATGTTATCCATGATTAAAATGAAAAAGTATATTTCAGCCATATTTCCAAATGATTAAATATTTCTGTGCTAAAATACAAGGTTTTAATGATAGCATCATCATTCAAAAATACATTTATGATGCTTTTGAGATATTAAGTAGAGTAAACTTTTTAAACTGAAGTTTCAACTGTATATTTTAGAGTTATTAGCTGCAGAACCTTTAGGTTATAGAGAGCCACTTCAAAGAAAAGGTTAACGTTTTGTGTGGGGAAAGGTACTGAGCACATTTTAAGAATAAGTTGTATAATTGACAACCAGAATATTTCTTTATTTTCTTTATATTTAAATTTCCTTCAAAAACAGTTAAAAAAATATATCTGAACTTTGTATCTTTAAGATCAAAGTCACCTTTCAAAGCATTGCTTCTGTTGAGTACTTGTGTGTTTGGGGAAACTATAATTTTCGAAACTCACCCTAAATACTACATTCTGTGATCTATTAACCAAACATGCCATTTCTGTCAAGATATTTACTTCATTCACATTCTTTTGTCTTTATCTTGTGGAGACATCCTGTCTGATGGATTTTTTTAAAAAAACAGCAAACATGAAACAATGAGACTGTTGACATTATCAGAATCATTACATTTTTAAACTAAAGGTTTACGTTTTCTTCTCAATATATTTTCAGCTTAGTATGCTATGATTCTTCTATGTGGAATCACTAATTTCATATTAACCCATAGTGCATACAGCAGTGTTTTATAGCATAAATATAAACAATCAAGATTATTACTTTGAAAAGAGTGTATTTTGTTGACAGCACCATTCTAAAATCAGAGCGCCCACACCCTTAAGTGAATAAGGAGGGCTGTGGAGGTCTTTGTGATTTTCCCCTTTGTTTCACTTCTTGGTATTTTTGTAAAAATGAGGCAGCATCTGAGGACCATGTGGTCTTGAATAAATATGCTTTCTTGTTCATCTGTAAGTTTGTTTGGCAGATTTTTTTTTTTTTATGTTCAGTTGTACATTTAAACTGCTGGGTGGCTAAGTAATATTGGTCAAGAGTTACACAATTTTGTGAAATGCCAGTGAGCTGATACAGTGGATTCTATGCTTTTCCAGCTCACTTCTGGCGCTGATTTTATTTCCCTGCCAAAGTGCAATTTGCTTTGACTTGTCACTTTGAAGTCATTTTACAATTGCAGCAATTTGAAAATTGCCAAACTTGGAATGATTACCTTTTAAGACTTATACTCAGATTATTGTTTTTTAAAGAACAAGATATATTTCTGTCTGGTGTTTGACTGGTGCTAAATATTCTTCACAGTTTTGTGTAGGAGGGACGAATGGCAATTCACTCATATTGTGCATTTGCTGTCCTGCTTAGAGGCCAGGAATTGTAATAATGCTTTGACAAAGTAACTTCTATTATATGACAATATATACTGTTGAAGAGAGTTGATAGGATCCTATCACATTGAAGGAAATACATTGCCTTATTTTAACTTTACAGGTAATTCAATGTAGCTCATTCCTTATTTTTTATGATCACAAGCTTCGATAACTACTCCTTGTCAAATGTCACATGATAACTTGTAAAAGTGGTATTGCTGAATTACAGACCTATTAGACAATTTCTGCAATTCCATGATTATAATCTGTCTGAAAATATGGCACATTATATGAGAAAAAGATTAGTATGTCTCAACACTTTCTACAGTTGACATTTACAAACTGATTGTTTTACTCAAAATTTAGGAATGAGAGTGGAGTGTGATGGTGGTTTTAGGTTCTGCTAGTTATCTAGATGATAGAAAAAATCTTCCATATATATTTTATAATTATAATAAAGTAAAATCTTAGTAAAATTTCATGTAATTTTAAGGCAGCACAGTTAATCCACAAATATATATGGAGGGAGAGATCTACACCATCTCATTCCTTCATAGGACACATCATCACTTTTAATACCCTACCATATTATTTGTCCTATAACTAAACCTTGGAAGTGGATATTGTCATCCTTATTTTACAGGTTGGAGAACTGAGTCCGGAATTAAATGAGCATGTCAAAGCTCTCATGGGTAGTAAATGAAGATTCTTGTCTCTTCTGAGTACACATACGGTGTTCATCTGTCCTTATTATAGCTGCCCCTGGGCTTCCCAGGTAGAACAGTGGTAAAAAATCTGCCTGCCAATGCAGGAGACGCAGGAGACAGGACTTCATTCCCTGGGTTGGGAAGATCCCCTTGAGGAGGAAAGGGCAACCCACTTGCTCCAGTATTCTTGTCTGAAAAGTCCATGGACAGGGGAGCCCGGCGGTCTACAGTCCATGGGGTCCCACAGAGTCGGACAGGACTGATCGACTGAGCACGCACGTGTAGCTCCTCTACATTGCATTAATGTATTGCAGGTCACACTGCTACGCCAGCATTAGAATTGATAAAAGTACAGCATAATAAAACAGCACTCTAAAAAATAAAAATAAAAAAATAAAATAAAACAGCACTCTAGAGAACAGACACTATGGGGAGTAATAGTTTTGGTGTAAATACTGTTGAATCGAGTCACCTTGGAGCTATCGTCAGTGCCCCTAATTTTGTGGTCCCCACTGCATCATTCATCAGAAGGGCGACTCCGTTTGGGGTTAGTGGGTGCAGAATGAAATTATTTCCTGTATATCTTCTACTGCCTCACTCTCAAGATTTGCCCATTGTCTCGGATGGTTGTGACAGTTTTTCTGCCTCACCCTAGCCCCCTGCTGTAGCTGTTCTGTTCTGATATGGATATTCTCCTGGGTTCACTGATGCTGTGAGAAGCAATGCTATTCAGGACACACAACCAAGTCCTTCTCCGGGGGCATCGGTTCTCGAGTCCTAGGCCTGAGTCTGCCTCTGCTGCTGCTGCTTCTGAGTCGCTTCAGTCGTGGCCGACTCTGTGTAACCCTGTAGCCCACCAGGCTCTTCTGCCCATGGGATTCTCCAGGCAAGAATACTGAGTGGGTTGCTGTGCCCTCCAGTCCCCTGTTATTTCAGGCCTCAGTTTCCTTCCTTGGAGACTGCACATACTTCAGTCTAAAAAGCTCAGGGCTATTTTTGAGAAGCACATGCAAGAATCTGGAGAATTATAAAACAGAATAATTTTAGCAAAGTCATCTAGTGTCTCTGAACCTCGTTGCTGAAAATTTGAACATGATGTTTGTGGGCGATATATGCTTATTCTCTATCACTCTTTTCAGAATCTTAAGTCGTATACTCAACTCACCGTGGCATGGACCCTTTTTGTTGGTTTTCTGAAAGTGTGCTGCTTATTTTTCATTTGTTCCTTCACCATCATTTCCTTTGTTTCTTACTGGACCATTCCTGATGAGCCCCCAGAAGATGGCTGGGAATACTGTGATGAATGACAGAGCCTGGCGGAGTTGGAGAGTTGGGAGGGCTGCTATAATAAATGCCATGGTGAGGGTACTGGGTGCTTATGGGAATAGGGACAGAGAGCTTCTGACCCAGCTTGGAAGACTGGGTAAAATTTCCCACAAAGATGAATAGAGTAAAACCAGCTTCCTTAAAAGGGCCCCCAAACCACAGCACAATCTGCTTCACCATAACTTTTCTGATTTTGTTCTTACAATCACCCAGGCAAACCTAGCTTCAGCCTCATGGGTCCCCCTGCCAGCCACAAGCTCTCCAGGCCCATTCCCATGACAGGGATTTTCCCTGCTCTTTTCTTTGCCTGAATTTTCTTCCCAGAGGTCCACAAGGCTTGTCTCCTTGCCTCCCTCATATCTTGGATTAAATGCTACTTAACCAATAAGGTCTTCCCTGCCTTCCCCACTTAAAAGGACACTCCTGCTAACCCTGCTCTGGTGTCCTTCATAGGAATTTGTAACCTCCAGCATACTGTAAAAAATATTCATTAATTAAAAAAATTGTCTGTCTCCACCGTGATGGGGCTTCTTTGATGGCTCAGTGAGTAAAGAAACTGCCTTCAATGCAGGAGACATAGGAGATGTGGTTCAATCCCTAAGTCAGGAAGATCCCCAAGAGAGGAAATGGCAACCTCCTCCAGTATTCTTGCCTGGAGAATCCCATGGACAGTGGAACCTGGCGTGCTATAGTCCATGGGGTCTCAGAGAGTCAGACATAACTGCAGTAACTCAGCATGCATGCACGCACTGGAATGCGTGTTCTATGTGGGCTGGGGTTTCCCCTGCCTGTTCTGTTAAGTGTAATGAATTTTGAACTCTCAGAATAGCACCCTGTAAAGATTACCAGTGCCTGAGCTGAGCACTGTATGGAAACTTTCCATGCATTATCTCATTTGATCCTTACAAATAAGCTCTGTGAGGTCCAATTAGATCCTCCCTGTTAAAGCAGAAACTGCAGCTTCAAAAACATATAGCCACTTCCTCAGGCCTCTGCTAACAAGTGGTCCAAGCAGATTTTGAATCTCAGTAGATGCTGCTGGAGTCCACATGCTGATTCTTTATCCTTGAATCTATACAGGAAAGAGAATATCATGTTTTGGGGGCACTGGGAATCTCATCTGGTGATGGGGGTGTGATGGCTGTAGGTGGAGAGTGTCAGAAATTGAGGCTGTGAGGCTGGCAGGAGGCCGTGATAAAGGTCCTCTGTTGGCTTTGTGATGCAGTTCATTTTTTATACACGACAGCTATGGAAGGATGCGAAGCAGGGGGTGACGTGATCAGACTTGGGTTTCAGGAAGATCACGCCAGCTAAAGGATGAATAAATTGAAAGGAAGCAGTGCTGTGTTTGGGAAGCCAGTTAGGAGGTTATCAGAGTAGCCCAGGCAAAAAAAATTGACAAAGAACTTAACCAGGTGAATGGCAGGGGAAATGGAGGGGGAGGGTGAATTCAAAAGACTTTTAAGGCAAAATGGATTGAATTTTAGTGAAAGTAGATATGGAGAGCATGTGAAAGAGAGTCTTGGGAGACACATTTCTAGGAAGGACGGGTCATGAAAGATTCTTTTTTTACCCTATCGACTGTTTTCTACGTTTCTCTATATTAAAAGTGTATTGTTATTGTTGTTCAGTCACTAAGTTGTATCTGACTCTCTGCGACCCCATGGACTGTAGCCTGCAAGGCTCCTCTGTCCATGGAATTTTCCAAGCAAGAATACTGGAGTGGGTTGCCATATCCTATTCCAGGGTTATATAATATTAAATATTATATATATATATATATATATATATCTGAGTTCCATTAAGAAACCATGTTGTGTGACTTTTTAAATGAGAATTTTGTCAATTAAAAAAAAAAAAACCTGTGAGTTTTTTAAAATGTGCTAACATTTAGGGATGTATCACCCGTGCATATTCATCGGCAGGAACTGTTTCATGAGAAGGAGGCAGAGATACTGGCTCTATGAATGCCTGTTGGGAAATCACAGATGCTCCTGGGAGAGCCCTTGAGTATGGCAAAAAAATAAACAATAAATGTAGTTTATTCACTAGTAATAGAAAAGGGGGCGGCAGAGGATGAGATGGTTAGATAGCATCACTTACACAGTGGACATGAATTTGAGCAAACTCCAGGAGAAGGGGAAGGACAAGGGAGCCTGGCGTGCGGCAGTCCATGGAGTTGTGAAGTCAGATGTGACTTAGTGACTGAACAACAATAGAATTATCATTAAATCATTATGCGATTTAATAACAACCCTCCCCCTCCATCCCCATCCACTAACAGCTCACCCTCCAAAAGTTTGCTTCCCTAACTCTTCCTGGAATAGAAAGTTCCCTGAATATGAAGATGGACTGCTGCTGATTATAACCAATGCAGTGGTCTGCTGTTAGCAGTTCTTTCATCATGCCTGGCAGAGTTATCCACAGTCTCTTTATTATCTCATCTTTTGTGCTACAGAAGAATGTTTCAAAGTTCAGTGCTTCACGATTATTTTTTAAATTTGTTAAGCTTGTTTATATAACAGATGTGAATGTTAATGGAACTTCTTTTTAGAGAATGAGAGGATTAAGGATAAGCCCCTCTGATCTTCATTCTAAACCAGGGAGAATAGCTCCCATGTAGGTGTGGTGTGTAGGAAATACATGAGATAATGTCTGTAGAGTTTCTTGGAACAGAGAGCAATAAAATTGCAAGTTTCATCAAATGGAAACTAGGAGTAAGAGGATTAGTATTATCATTAAAATGATTATTGTTTTACTTATTGATATAATTTTACCTAGAAAAACCTTCCGGTGTTTACCTGCAAAGCTGGCTGTCTTGAGTGTCTTTATTAAGAAGTAAAAGTTTAAGAAAATAGCTTTATTTGGTAAAGTGAGCTGTAGTTAGAAGAAATTGCTTTATTTAATTTTTACACTTAAAACCCGATATCTATCTTGCAGCAAATTACTGGGTCATATTGGGGTTCCCAGGTGCTGCAGTGGTTAAGAATCCACCTACCAATGCAGGAGACCTGGGTTCGATCCCTAGGTCAGGAAGATCCCCTGGAGGAGGAAATGGCATCCCACTCCAGTATTCTTGGCTGGGAAATCCTACGGACAGAGGAGTCTGGTGGGCTGCAGTCCAAGGGGTGCAAAGAGTTGGACATTACTGAGCATGTGTGCACAGTAGGTCATAAGACCCTAATTTGTTTGTTTACATACAATTAAGCACAACCTGACACTCAAATTACCAGAAAATTCAACTTTGTTGTGAGAAGGTTATGAAAGATGAGACTGTGAGCTGTTCGTGTGTTTATTGTGATGGCTGTCATTTTAATTTCTATTTTAAAGAAATGCAGCCGGTTTTGGCAGAACCTGGGTTAGACAGGTCACTTTGGTCATGACTCCCTGAGTTTTATGCTTATCAGGTTCACACATACACTTCATCTGCTGCCCTCCGTTTGAATGAGTGGCCCCAGGTCTAGTGAAGAAAGAGGTCTTAGTAGTCAGCATATTGTTGATATTCCTATTTGCTATTTATGTGGGTTTTGTAATCATCTACTTTTCTAAAGGTAACAATCTGCTTATGGTGAACCTTGTGGAATTGCTGATACTAAATTGTTTGGGGGCTTGCCTCATAGCTCAGTTGGTAAAGAATCCGCCTATGTTGGGCTTCCCTGGTGGCTCAGATGGTAAAGAATCTGCCTGCAATGCACAAGACCTGGGTTTGATCCCTGGATCAGGAAGATCCCCTGGAGAAGGAAATGGCAACCCACTCAAGTATTCTTGGCTGGAGAATCCCATTGACAGAGGAGCCTGATAGGCCATAGTCCACAGTGTAGCAAAGAATCAGACAAAACTGCATATTTGCAATAAGCCTAATGTCCTCTTCTTTTTTGTAGCCTTTATGAAGTTTTTGTTTTTTTACTAAGGGTTCGCCTCCAACCTTCCATTGTTCTGTGAAACTACCAACCTATAAAATTGAAAATTACCAACCTACAAAAGTTGTTAATATAGTAAATGTAACTGTAGTTTTGAAAGCCATCTTCACATTTAAATTAGAAGGGGTCTTTCCAGGGCAGGGGCAGCGGATATTCCTATCTGTTTTAAGATTTAAAGTTCTATTGGCATCAAACGCAGATTCTGAGTTCATGATTTCTCTCTGAAAGCAAAATTGCCCTGAAAAGCCTGTCCTCTCCTGGGACATGCTCGTTGGTGTGTTGAACACAGGTCATCGTGAAGCAAATGGAAACACAGAGGCGGCCTTTCTTTGCTGCTTTTCCCAGAGGTGCAGAGACCTTGTAAAAACGTGTCCTTCTTGTCCCTGAAATCACACGATTGTAGCATTTTTACCATCACAACACTTTAGAACTGTTGACAGCTCAGTTTGTTTTCTCCAAACCCTTCATGTTACCCATGAGGACGTGGAGACGTGGGCAGGATGCAGTGACTTGAAGCTTTGACCTGGAGGCAGTCGCTCAGTCATCGTGATGGAACTACACCGTCATCCTGCCTGGACCTCTGTAGGCTGTTGCTGCGGGGTTGCAGCAGAGGTTTCTCATTTACTCCGTGTGTTTTCAAGCTTATTTTAAAGGAGTGTGATTGGAAACTCATTGCAGCTGCTCAGGGTAATCTGTCCCTTGGACCATTTAAGCCATGACGTTTCCACTTTCCAGAGCATATGTCCCTTCACTTTAAAGCTTAAGAAGGACCTTTCCTTCTTAAAGGTAAGTCTGGTGGTTAAGACTCCATGCTTCCCCTGCAGGGGGCACAGGTTCCATGCCTGGTCAGGGAACTAAGATCCTGCATGCCACACGGTGTGGCCAAAAAATCCAACCAAACAAGCAAGTTTAAGAAGATATGCATTCCTTTTCTCTTTGAGCACTTTATAAAGTGCAGTCTTATAGAAAAGAAATGAGGAATATTGATTATTGGCAAAATACCTTGTAAATGCAAAGGCAGCCTGCAATAATTAGGAGTCATTGAGTTAGCTTGTCTACAAACCATTAAAAAAAGATAAATAAAGGTTTTGGAAATAATTGTCTTTATACTGGATTATGAATATTCTACCGATGATTTTACCATGGGTTTTAAAATCCAGGTTTAAATATATGACCTAGGAGAAAGTACAGATTAGCAGCAAATGAAACTTGTTCATTTTCTGCTGCTGCTTGACACGGAGTTTGTGCAGTGCTGAGAATACTTCAAGTTGTTTCGGTGAAATTTTTGACACCTTGTTGGAGTTTACGTTCTTGACACGGAAGCTTAATATTCTGGTTAATGCACTGCATTTAAGACAGTATTTAAAAGTCTGGAGTCTCCACTATGTGTCTGTGAATTTCTAAGTGATGTGCAGAGAAGGGTAAGTAAGATATGTTAGAAACTAGAAACGAGTGAGATAAACCATAAGGACGTGACTGGTAGCAGTGCGAACTGAACCTTAAGAAAAAGGTGAATTTATAAATCAATGCACGACTGGCTGACAAATAAACAGTGGGAAAAATGTGGTTTAAATTACATTGTGAGGACACATACTCTAATTCAAGAAAATTAATAATTATCTGTATTCAATGACTACATTTTCCACGTTTCATTTGTACATTCTAATTCCCTCTCCCTTTCTTTTCCTTGTCATTCATACATGTTTATTTCGGTGATACTTGTTTTGTTGTTTTTCTTAATCCCATTCTGAACAGCAGAATATGTGCCAGCGTATTTAGCTTCTTGGTCTGTGTGTTGCCTTTCTACCCAAAGTCAAGGTCCCTTAGGTTACCTGAAACTGAATCTTTGAACACGGGCGAGGTACCAGGAACTGGGCCCGAGTCAGTAAGCGTCTTCTCCTTCTGCCTTTCACCTTCTGTTTATTGTGAAACGTGTCTGGATTCACATTGCACCGAGTTTGTTGGCCTTTATAATTGCAGCAAAAGAACTAAGGAAGGAATTAAAGAAGGACTCTCACTTATTTTCCTCCACGTTTATTCAGTGTCCTTCTCATATACATTCAATGGAATCCTTTAATTTTGAACGCCTTCACTATCTACACGTGCTCACATTTTGTGAGTGTACCCAGATGTTGGGGGTATAATGTGCAAATAGCCCTGAGTAAATCGTGTCCAGATCAGCTATGGAATATTGTGTGTTAGGGCACGCGGGCAGTCCTCAGTCCCTGGCCCTGTCTCTGTCATCCTACTTCCATCTGTTGCTTGCTAGTAAATATTGTCACCAGCCCAGCAGAAGTGTCCTGGGCTTCACATAGAGAGAATAACTTTCATAGAAAGATCTGCTTGTCTCATAAGAGAATGTGAGGTTGCCATACATTAAGCCAACGTGCTGCCGCTGCGTGTCTTCCCCCTGAAAACCAGAGAGAATTCAGATGCTACATGACTCTGTGCTGTGATTCGATGTCTGGAAGCTGCAGAGAGACCACTGTGCTGTTCCCAGGTGCCCGGGGGGAGAGTAAGCAGTGCGTTTACCTGCACAGAAGGATGTCAAGCTGTTGCAGTCATTTCTATGGAGACAGTGTGTCTGTTTCCTGCTATACGGTGATAATTACTTCAAAAGGTGGCCAGGGGAAGGCTGCTGAGAAAAAGTAACCCTTTCCTGACAGGTCAGGAGATTCTCCTATCAGGTAATTAGTAAACTTGCAGGTAGCTGGCAACATCTTCCTTTCTGAGTGGTGTAAGCCAGTTTTTTTTGTTTGTTTGTTTGTTTTTTTAAGGAATTATGCAGAAACTCTTGTAGCATATATCCTGGAATGGTCAGTGGTAATTACCTTGTGACCAATGAGTCTTTAATTAAGATTACTGTTACTGTGTAGTAATAAAAAGCATTGGCCTGTACAAAGAAATGAGTCTTTATACTTTCTGTTGCATTTCTCCTCCCTTCATGAACTTACCTTGTTGGAAATGGAAAAAGAATGGTTTCTTTACTCAAGAGGCACGATCACTGAGAGAATCCTTTAGGAAGAACACAGTGGAGGTGCTGTGGAATAGCTGTCAGGCACAAGGTCAGGTTTGCTAAAGAAATCACACCAACACTGTATGATATCTCTTGTATGTGAAATCTAAAAAAGCCCCATGCATAGAAACAGAACCTACAGTGGGGATTACCAGAAGCTAGGGTAAGTGGATGGGGAATAATGGGAGATGCTGGCCAAAGAGTACGGACTTCCAACTGTCAGATGAATATATCCTGGGGATCTAAATAGACAATGCTTTGGCCACCTGATGGTGGAAGATTGTACTGACAGTGAGAAGCAGAGTGGCGGTATGGGTTCCTGATGGTTGTCGCTGTGTTGCTTGTTGACCCTGGTGATTGTGTGGCTGGCTGGGAGCTGAGGCTCGCTCAGGCTAGCTTCAGTTCAGCTCAGTCGCTCAGTCGTCTCCGACTCTTTGCGACCCCATGGACCGCAGCACGCCAGGCCTCCCTGTCCATCACCAACTCCCGGAGTTTACTCAAACTCATGTCCGTTGAGTCGGTGATGCCATCCAACCATCTCATCCTCTATCTTCCCCTTCTCCTCCCGCCTTCAATCTTTCCCAACATCAGGGTCTTTTCCAGTGAGTCAGTTCTTCACATCAAGTGGCCAAAGTATTGGAGTTTCAGTTTCAACATCAGTCCTTCCAATGAATATTCAGGACTGATTTCCTTTGGGATGGACTGGTTGGATCTCTTTGCAGTCCAAGGGACTTTCAAGCTCGGGGCTGGTGCACTGGGATGACCCAGAAGGACGGGACGGGGAGGGAGTTGGGAGGGGGGGTTCAGGATGGGGAACACATGTACACCCATGGCAGATTCAAGTCAATGTATGGCAAAACCGATACAGTGTTGTAAAGTAAAATAAACAAATAATATTTTAAAAAAAAAGAATCTAGCTTAAACCTCAAGATAATGTGTTATTCCCCATAGCAGGGCGTATAGAGATAGGTTGGATCCTAACTCCTGCCTCTTCACTCTTCTTTTGGTCCTGCTGTCCTTTGCTCGTAGACTCAGTATTCAGGGAGGTGGGAAACAGGCTGCAGCACATGTAGATGTGACAATTTCCAGACAGAGAAGAAGCTAACTCTTCAAAGGTCTCTTTCTTAGTAGTAAGACCACGTATCACAGAAGCCTCACCCACCCCTCACACACGTGCCCTCCATATTCAAAGTGGTACATCAATGAACCAGACATTGTCAATGTGACCAGGATCACCATGATTTGCTTGGCAGACCCTTCCTGATCTCCTGGCTTCACCTTTCTAATTACCCCCTCAACACACACTGACCTAGAGGAAAAGTAGACTTCTGACTGAATCCTTGTCCTAGGGAGGAATCAGTATCTGGTAAGCATGCCATCACTGTCTGCTCTGGGCATGGCAATGTTTAGGAAGGGCATGGAGGATGAGAAACAGGTTAGGCAAATGTGGAGAGAAAAGTTAGTTAAGGATAAAGCAAAGACACCGCTTCATCAAGATGAAGATGAGAGCTTCAGAACGGTTTAGCAGTACCAGATGCCAGAGAAATGGTGCAAAATAAGGTGATAAGAAGGTTGCTGGTTGCATGGGAAGGGATATTTCAGTGACTGGGTAGGACACTGTGCTATGCTGTGTCCAGTCACTGCAGCTGTGTCTCTTTGTGACCCCATGGACTGTAGCCCGCCAGGCTACTCTGTCCATGGGGTTCTCCAGGCAAGAATACCAGAGTGAGTTACCATGCCCTCCTCAAGGGGATCTTCCTGACCCAGGGAGCAAACCCTTGTCTCCTGTGTCTCCTGCATTGCAGGCAGATTCTTTACCCACTGTGCCCAAAATCAGGTTAAACAGAGGCAAGATCTTGAAAATAATGAAGATTCACTCTTTGTTCAAAATATTTGACAACGAAGGCAAGATTGATAGAAACGTGACACCAGCTCAGGAGGACATATTCTGTGGAGCTGGTTTGCCTCTATTTGTTGCCATGTTTAAAGAGATAGTTTGAAAGAGTCTTGAGCATATATAGGTGCAGAAAGTAAGGAAGTTGATGAGATTGGTAAAAGAAAAGGACCATTCAATTATCCCATTCGAAAGAAGCCAGTGAAGCAATTATTTCAAAGTCTGGCCCTAAAGCTTTGGGCTTTGCATTGTAGTGAATATTATTAGCACCTGAGAGAGTGAGACCCAGCCTGGATCAAAATTCTTTGACCTTATTGCAGACTGAGTTTTAGACTTTGGTTGTAGAATTCAATTGATTATAGTACTTTTATTGGGATAGAAATGGATATCAGCGTCATTTTTAATTCCCATATTTCTGGCTTTATAGGGCTTCACACAAGGCCTGACACATACCAGATGCTCAGGAAATAGTATCTGAATTGACTGAGAAGGGAGTGACAGAGGATGAGATGGTTGAATAGCATCACTGACTCAATGGATATGAATTTGAGCAAACTCCAGGAGACAGTGAAAGACAGGGAAGCCTGGAGTGGTGCAGTCCATGGAATTGCAAAGAGTCAGACATGACTTAGTGACTGAACAACAAAATTGATTGAAAAAATAAAGTCTATTGTAGACTCATTCCATGTGGTGCTATTGGAATGGTTGATTCCAGTTGTCAAGGCTAGGGATGTGACTCATGCCTGGCCAATCTAGGACTTAATCGCCTTGATGACAGTGTTTGGTTTCTGGATGGACATCGCCCCATGAAGGGCCAATAAGAGTCCTTCACTGGAATGTGACTATAAGGATGCTGAGACACTGGTTTGTTGGCCAAAAAGTTCATTCAGGTTTTTCCATATGCTCTTACAGAAAAACCTGCATTAACTTTTTGGCCAACCCAATACATGTTTGTGTCCCCCCCCCAAAATTCATGTGTTGAAACCTAATCCTCTTAAGACAGTATCTGGAGATGGGGCTTTCAGAAGGTAGTTAGGGCATGAGGGTGGAGCTTTCATGAACTGAATTAGTGCCCTTATAACAAAGACTCAAGAGACCTTCCTTCTCTGTTCTGCCATGTGAGGACACAGTGAAAACACTGCCATCTACAACCAGGAAACAGGTCTCAGCAGGCATTGGATCTACTGAAACTTGATCTTAGAATTTGCAGCCTTGGGAACTGTCAGAAATAAATTTCTGCTTCTTGGAAGCCACCCAGACTGTGGTGTTTTGTTGTAGCATCCTAAACAGATGAAGTTACCCCCTCCTGCTATATCATCTCCAAGTTCTAGAATGTTGTAACCCCAGAAACATTGGTCTCCGCCTTGACACCACGTGGAATTAAAGACAAGAAATGGTAGTGAGTGTTTGGAGGAAAAAGAGATCAAAAAAATATCTCTTCTTGGTTTCTTGAACAAGCTGTGCCTGAAACTCAGGTGCCCAGATGTCTCATTTATAGAAGTTGGCACATTTTAGTTGTTTTTTTTTTAAGCTAGGCTATAATGTGCCACAGTCTTATTATCGCAATACATTATAATACTGTTTGCTACTTTTTACTGAAGGAAGAACAGCCTTAACTCTTTTCAGGATCTGCCTGGCTAACATTATTTTAACCAGATTAGTCTATGGAGTGGGTCAAAGTATCATAATCTCATGTTAAACTTAATCCACTGCTTCTGTCAATATCCAGGATTGCTAGAGGGCTATGCCTTAATAATATTTCATTTCCTAACTGAAGCTGATGGCTATTATAACATTACAGTCCATTCATTTGAAAGCTTTTCATAGAATCGGCCGTGTGCACTGGGGCCTCTTGAGCTGTCCAGAGGAAGCAGTACTGGGTTTCCTTTTAACTCTTGACTCAGTGGAGGCCCATGTTGTTGTTCTTGTTTTCCAGTTGCTAAGTTGTGTCCAATTCTTTGCAATCCCATAGATTGCAGCATGCCAGGCTTCCCTGTCCATCACTATCTCCCAGAGTTTGTTCAAACTCATGTCCGTTGAGTCGGTGACGCCATCAAATCATCTCATCCTCTGTCACCACCTTCTCCTCCTGCCCTCAATCTTTCCCGGCATCAGGATCTTTTACAGTGAGTTGGCTCTTTGTATCAGGTGGCCAAAGTTTTGGAGCTTCAGCTTCAGCATCAGTCCTTCCAATGAATATTCAGGGTTGATTTCCTTTAGGATTGACTAGTTCAATCCCTTTGCTGTCCAAGGGACTCTCAGGAGTCTTCTCCAACACCACAGTTCAAAAGCATCAATTTTTTGGCTCTCAGTCTTCTTTATGGTCCAGCTCTCACATCCATTTACGACTACGGGGAAACCTATAGCTTTGCCTAGACAGACTTTGTTGGCAAAGTGATGTCTCTGCTTTTTAATATACTGTCTAGGTTTGTCATAACTTTTCTTCCAAGGAGCAAGCATCTTTTTATTTCATGGCTGCAGTCACCATCCCTAGTGATTTTGGAGCTCAAGAAAATAAAATCTGCCACTGTTTCCACTGTTTACCCATCTATTTGCCATGAAATGATGGAACCGAATGCCATGATCTTAGTTTTCTGAATGTTGAGTTTTAAGCCCGATTTTTTCACTCTCCTCTCTCACCTTCTCCAAGAGGCTCTTTAGTTCCTCGTCGCTTTCTGCCTTAGGGTGGTATCATCTGCATACAGCTCTAGCCAATTCTATTTAGGTAATGTACAATCCTGAACTTCTGATGTCACCATGCAGAAAGCCTTGGCTCCCCTTGATGGATATTTTGTTAAGCTGCAACTATTTGAACAGTAAATGAAAGCACATTTTCTATTAGAGTAGGAGGTAACTCAAACCTGGCATGCAGAGGATTGATCTGATATGGAAATACCTACCTGGATTATTTTCCTGACAGTGAAGGGAATTCTGTCATTATGTATTTGCTTCATTGTCAATGCCAACTAATTTTTAACTGCTTATTATCAAAGTTTTGATCTATTTCCTGCTCATCAGTGATTTATGATGGAGTGGATATTTTTTCTGCTCTGATGAAGGAATCCTTCTCTCTCTTTTTCATTCACTATACATTTATGGGATGTATAGTATATATGGAAAATATGTATACATTATTGGAATGTGTGTATACATTATTGGATCAGAATAATATTTTCAAAAGGTAGAAAATAAGGAAAAAACATTCCCAACATAAACAGGACCCCTGAAGTGTTCTGCCTGAAACGTCTTGAATCAGATTAACCTGACTTTTGCCGCAAATCTGAACTCCTTGTTAGAAATGTCTCGGACAAGCACCAACAAAATCTAAATAAGTATTTGGTGAGGAAATGACATGTACCTGTGATCAAAATAGAATTTATTCATAAAATGTTCTTTTTCATATTTTTTAACAACAATAATTGGAAAAATACAGCTACTTGAATGCATGGGTTTGAGTATGTCAGCATATACACTTTTTTTAATTGCTCACATTTCTTAAATACATTTTTATAGATCAGAGCTTTAAATATTTCCACTAGAAGCCTTTTCTGCCTGTCAATATTTTTTCACGTTAACCTCTGTTTCTAGGGAATGGCCATCACTATAATAATCTGTCTGGTGTCACTTTACTGGAAAACCACTTAGAACCAAAAAGATAAGCAGACAGTCAATTAAGTAGAAAATGAAGATTGGTTTATGATGGAAGCAACCAATTGAGAACTATCCTTTTAGAGAGGATGAGATAATTTTTAAAAAATGGAATATTTGGTAAACTTTATATCATTTACTGGTAATATATTAGTTTACATAAAAGGGAAACAGATTCAGAATTAATTGGAATAGTACATTTCATAGGAAATGTCTTGGGATTGAGAATTTGCAGTCAAATCTGTGGCATCTAAAAAATGATCCAAATGAGCTTATAGAAATTGACTCACAGAGGCAGAAAACAAACTAATGGCTCCTAAAGGGAAAAGGGAGCTGAGGGATGATCTAGAAAGTTGGATGTGACATGCAAACACTCCTGTATATAAAACAGGTAAGCAACATGTATAGCACGGGGAGCTATATTCAATACTTTATAATAACCTATATGGGAAAAGAATCTGAAAAATAATATACAGATGTATGTGTAACTGAATCACTTTGCCATACACCTGAACCTAACACAATCCTGTTAGTTACCTATACATGAATAAAAATAAATTCATTAAAGACAGAATTTGAAATCAGGAAGAATAGCAGAAAACCTTAGTAAGCAAAAAATACAGCTGGTGCTCTGTCATGTCTGACTCTCTGCAACCCCAGGGACTGTAGCCCACCAGGCTCCTCTGCCCATGGGATTCTCCAGGACAGAGTGTTCAGACGGCTTGCCATGCCGTCCTCCAGGAGATCTTCCAGACCCAGGGGTTGAACCTGTGTCTAGCAGGTGGATTCTTTACCACTAGTGCCGCTCGGGAGCCTCCAAAATATGGCATAGATCTGGGATTAGAAGAGTTTTTTTTTTTTTTTTTCAAGTATGAAAGAGACTTGAAAGATGTACATCTAGTTTTCTTTAACTTTTATGTGCATCCAAAGACCATTTAGTATTCTAACGGCTACCCTAAAACTTCGGAGATTTACATTGCTCATAAATATACCTTCATTTCCAATTTCTGAGCTTCTCCCTACTGTGTTTAATTACTGATTTTCTCTGCACTCTTCTCCCTGACTCCTCACCCCATAAATTGGGCTCTAAAAGCCCAGGATCGACAATGCTGAAGATGTGTGAAACATCTATTTCACTTCCGTATTTTATGACTCTCTATGAACTTCCCACCTCTTAATAATTGTGACCTGTTTCAGAAAGGCCCAGCAATCATGGCAATATTCAGCTATAATGTAGACTTTCTTACCACATCTAATAAGGCCTGTCTCTCTAGGTACAAACTACTATAGAAAGCTGTCTTTTTACCTGAAAGGTGATAGAGAAAAAGGGGTCATTTATGTAAGTCCTTGAAAACTGTCATGCATGGGTTCCATTCTTTTTAAAAAAAAAAAAAGTCATTTTTATTGAATTTACAAGTGTTTCATTCACAGGGGAAATTTTTGATTGATGCTACATTAAAAATCTCTTCAGGATCACCTATGATTTGAAAGACAGCAGAAAATATGAAAGGGAAAAGAGTAAACAAATAAAAAGAGATAAAAGTTGGAGAGTGCTAGGGTTACACAGAGGAGGTGAGAGAAGACGGGGTGTTGAGGCGGGGTCAGGACTGGCCTGCTCCAGTTTCTGCAGACTTTCTCTGGTGTTTCGCTTCCTCCCATCCCTCTGCAGTTGCCAACCAGAGGCCACACTCCTTCTTGGATTCAAAATGTCTCTACTCACTTGCAAGAACAGGGGTTCCATTTAGATAAGTCTCTGCTGGCCATGCCGATGGATGTTTCAAAAGTAAGATTACAAAATTAAAACAAGGGGAATAGATGCTATGGAAGACAAGCTTTAATTCTGCTACCCTGATTGGTTTATGTCCCATTTCAAGTATGTGTATGGTGTATCAGGTGCTTTTTTGTCTTTGTAAATGCCATACTTTCTTTAGTTGAATGCCTTTCAGAGTAGTTCCATCTGCAGTTTGACTTTGGATCATTTAAATGAACTCAAAAATTCTGTCTTCCTTAAGTAGGTTATAAAGCTCTTAATGAAACTTGGCGCATGTTATATGTAACAGGCTCACTGTGTGTGCGTGTGCTCAGTCATGTCCAACTCTTTGCAACCCTCTGGACTCCGGCCTGCCAGGCTCCTCTGTCCTTGGGATTTTCCAGGCAAGAATACTGGAGTGGGTTTGCCATTTCCTTCTCCAGAGGATCCTCCCCACCCAGGGATCAAACCTGCATCTCTTGAGCCTCATGCATTGGCAGGCAGATTCTTTACCACTGCACCACCTGGAACAGGTTCATTAGAACTCTCTTTTTGAAAGTCAGTGGATTATTTCATGAAGCAAAAAAGTTCTAGATATTATTACTTCAAAATCTGCTGATATGTCTTATATTTGGCATTCAAAAGACATTCAGAGAGTCAGTACCTAGACTAACCAAATTCTGTACTTGTTTGGGATCCAAAAAGTCATCACATTTACTTGCTTGTGTTTGTGGATGACTTTTTCTGGTAATTAGATACTTGAGCTTTCCTGGCGGCTCAGATAGCAGAGTCTGCCGTCTATGTGGGAGACCCAGTCTAAATCCCTGGGTCAGGAAGATCCCTTGGACAAGGAAATGGCAACCCATTCCAGTACTCTTGCCTGGAAAATCCCATGGACAGAAGAGCCTGGCGGGCTACAGTCCACGGGGTCAAAGGGAGTCAGACATGACTGAGCAACTTCACTATTTCCACTATCTCCTATTTCCACAGATCTGTTTTCCAAACCTCTATAAATACATATGGCTTCATTTTTTTCTTTTTTTAAAGCAGATGAGTGTGCCAGTGTCTGGTCAATATAGTTTAAATTGAATTGACTTTCCTAAGATCTTGAGCTTACCCAGTCATAATTATGGTCTAGGAAAGAAAGTGAAGTCGCTCGGTCATGTCTGACTCTTTGCGGCCCCATGGACTGTAGCCTACCAGGCTGTTCCGTCTATGGGATTTTCCAGGCAAGAGTACTGGAGTGGGTTGCCATTCCCTTCTCCAGAAGGTCTAGGGGAGATGCCCAAATTAAAAACCTTACCTGGAGCCAACACCTGGGACCCTTTCCTCTTCCTTTCTGTGGTTGTGATGTAGGACTCATTGATCAATGATAAAGCCTGTAGCTAGCATCTTAATGGAGATATATGGATATATTCAGCTTTGTATTCCATTCTGTCTATTTGAAATTATAAAGTCCTTCCTAAAGTGTCACTTCAATTTTCATGTAAAAATCAGTTATTCCTGATACTGAATAAGTATATCAGCATGCTAACATCAACTTGAATCCTTAATGCTTTTGGCTAGAGGCCATTGTAAAACTTCCAGAACAATAAAACACAGCCTTTGGAATAAGATTTTAAAATACAAGAAAAAGATTAGACCAAATAATCCCCAGATGTAAAGCCCCAACATCCCAAGTTAATTTTAACTTATAAAAAACAAAATATTTACATAATTATTTACTGCAATTTCAAATAAGTCTTTGCTCAATGTTGGGAGCAGCTTTTCAGAAAAAAAGAATGCTACAAAGCCACAAACATGCCTCTGTACAATGGCATTTGTATCTCCCTGTATATATAGCAAGAAGTATATCTATAAATAGATGGAAAGATCAGTATAATGAGAGATAAATACAGGCAGTGAAGTCAATAGCAAGAAGTTACACCCTACTGCTGCTCCCTCCTTGAGTGGAGAAATCAGATTGATCCCACCTATGGAGCAGAAGTTCCAGCCTTTTTGAAAACTTCAGGAGGAATATGTTTCCAAAATGGAGGTCCTGGATCTCCTGACTGTAAAACCTGTGAGTATGGAAGTGATCAACTAAAGCACTGGAAGGGAGTTACCTGATTTGTATCCCAAATTTGTGGACTTCACTTCAGCTTAGTAGAAATCCAGTTCTCTCAACTTGAAATGCAAAAGAACTCATTGGCTTCATGCTAGAAAAGAAAAGACTCTCCGGCTGGGGTGTGGGGAGGTTAAGAGGCTTCCCTGGTTGCTCAGAGGTGAAGAATCCTCCTGCCAATGCAGGAGACATGGGTTCAATCCCTGATCCAGGAAGAAGCCACGTGCCACCTAGCAACGGAGCCTGTGTGCCACAAGTGTTGAGCCTGTGCTCTGAGCCCGGGAGCCACAATTGCTGAGTTCATGTGTCACAACTACTGAAGCTGATGAGCCCTACAGCCCATGCTCTGAAACAGGGGAAGCGCCCCACCACTAGACTGCGGCCCTTGCTTGCCACAACTGCAGAAAAGCCTGCTTGCAGCAACAAAGATGCAGAACAGTCAAAAATAAGTAAATAAAAACATTCCTGTGGGAAAAAAAAAAGAACACCAACAACAAAAGACTCCCCAACACATTCATTCTTTTGTATACGCAGAAAAGGGCCAGACAACAATCTGTGTGTCTACCGCTCAGATGCCGAAAGGGAACAATTTCCAGTGATGGCCTCATTGCAGGCATCACATTGCAGGACACTTTTATTCTTACCCAAATGCATTCCTCCAACTTAATGTGGGGAAACTTTTTTTTTTAGTCTTGTCATTTCTGACTATTGAGATCGTCCAATCTATGAAAACTCTTCTTTAAAACTTCTTCTCAGAAGGGTTTGTGGATCTTTCTAGGCAAAGGCATTCTGTCCTTCAATCTTTGTCCTTTCTTTAAGGCACTTGTTCTGTCCTGGGTCTTAAAGTTTTGGTTTCCTAGCTCGGATGCAAGCCTGTTGACTTGGGATCTTCCTGTTAGAAAGACATCGCCCTGGACAAGGGTGCGGAGCTTCACCAGTGTGCAAGCATGTGTGTGTGCTCAGACGTGTCCGACTCTGCAACCCCATGGACTATAGGCAGCCAGATTCCTCTGTCCATGAGATTTTCCAGGCAAGAATGCTGGAGTGGGTTGCCATTTGCTTCTCCAGGACATTCTTCAGCAGTGTGGTGAGGGTCAGATTTCAGCCTCTAGTTACTTATTCCTCCAGAAGCTTTTGTGGCAGTGCACGGAATGTCCAACTGGACATGTAGTCTGTAGTGTTAGGTCAGGTTGGTTTGTGTAAATGCCTTTATCTCCCTTAACCTTAGAATCATCTCATCTTTCTTCTCCATCCTTTACTAGTACAAATTAAAACTGTGTGAAGTAAATTTAATAATTGTTGTGCTCACTGCATCCAGGTCTGGTGAAGAGCTCAGATCTTTGGAAATTGTCTGCATTTCTTTGTCCATAATGCATAGATTTTTAAGTGGTGTTTATCTAAAAAATACACTGCATTTTGTTTTCTTCTGACATATTCCTGCTGTATGTCTTAAACATGATACCGTGTTTGGGAGGCAGGAGGGTAGCTGGTCCATTTGGAAGGATAAAACAGAGGGACTCAGACCAGGTAAGGCAGGTAAGGCTGAGGGGATTGACGGCCAAGTCTCCTGCCTTGTCACTGAGCTGCTCCCCGGAGACGTTTGTTGTTGTCGTCGTCATCATCATTCAGTTGCTAAGTTGTGTCCGACTCTTTGCAGCCCCATGGACTGCAGGATGCCAGGCTTCCCTGTCCCTTATCATCTCCCAGACTTTGCTCAAATTCATGTCAATTGAGTGGGTGGTGCTGTCTAAACATCTCATCCTCTGCCGCCCTCTTCTGTTTTTGCCTTCGATGTTTCCCAGCATCTTTCCCCGAAGACATATCTTAATCTTACTCAGTTCTCAATTATACATCAATATTTTAAGATAGAAGAAGTGGATATATTTTATTTAATACCTGTTCGATTGTGTAAATCTGCCATTTTAGAATGTTAAAACTATCCAGGAAAATAGTCATGCTTGATGTAATATCCCATATAACATTAAAATGTAAAACATATTATAACACCTGAAAGAGAGAAAGCCCTTATAGCACTCAGACTACTTTCTTCTCAAGTGAAACCCCTAACAACAGTAACCTTGTGTCTGTGGAAATATATTCAATGATAAGAATTATGCGCAGATCTCAGGAGTTACATATCCTGCTGTATGCTAGAACTAGATACTTTGCAGTTTATATCAACCCTGTGCAACGTCTCTTAAATATATGTTTTTATCCCAGTTCTAACAATGAAGCAACTCAGATTACGGTGCTCACTATCTCATTGCTACTGATGCTGGGAAGGATTGAAGGCAGGAGGAGAAGGGGACGACAGAGGATGAGATGGTTGGATGGCATCACCGACTCGATGGACATGAGCTTGAGCAAGCTCCAGGAGATGGTGAAGGAACAGGAAGCCTAGCAAGCTGCAGGCCATGGGGTCATGGAGTTGGACACGACTTAGCAGCTGGACAACAAAAAGTAGTGAGTTGAGATTTGCAGCCTCCGTTCCCAGGGGGTCTATGTACTCATCACCATACTGTGAGCTACATAATTTCCCTACTGGAATGCACTCTGTGCCAATTCCGAATATTAACCTAGACACCTAAAAGCACAATCAAGACTTCAGTTATTTGGCAGGAATCTGTTCCATTTTACCCAAAGAGAGCCAACACCCTGGATTCTAGGATACCAGGTGACACCAAAAGCAAACATTTCAGCAATTCCCATTCTAAGGAGGCATTCCTTTAACTGGGGTTCTGCCTTCAAAGTAGTGGTTTCAGAATGCAATTAATATGCTTTCATTCTACAATTACTTACTTAATCCTGCAGTAAAGAGCAGCTTCATACTTCATTCTCTGAACAAGAGCTGTTGGAGCAGTTCATTCCGTGGAAAATGGAAAACTAAGTCGTGGATTCCAGCTTTCCCTGATAAGTATTCATGGAGGGAAATAGCAAGTCAGATGAATTAGAGCTGATAATTTGGATTCAAATGATCTCAGCCTTCTGAGACTCAGGCAATGAGCACATGGTTTTCTGTGATATTTTGATTTATTCATGAGTTTATGTTATGAGTTTAGTTTAAGGTATCCTAATTTTTAAATGTCTCCTTAATACAATCAGTCCTAAAAATTAAAAAAAAAATTTTTTTTTTCTCAAAGAATGACGCAACAGTGGTCTTTTTTCTTCACTTGCTGTCTTGACATGATTTGATATGTGCATAAGTATTGGATGGACATATGACGTTTTGAGTAAAGATATCAATGTTAGCAACCAATTTCTATTAGTGTGGCGCAGCATTTTCACTAGCGGCTTCAGCTGAGGTGTTCAGATCCGAATGAACTTCAAGACTAAACCTTTCTAATTAACTCCTCTGTAGCTTAGAGATATGTTGGCAACTAAAGGAATTTGGAGAAGAAATGGCATCTGGTCTTGAAATGGTTTCTACCTTCCTGGCTCCCTAGGAATTGCTATTCTGGAACGTTGCCATTCAAATCCCTTCTACCATCACTAAAATTAATTCAGCAAACTACCATAATTCAAGGACATCACTTAAGAGTTACTTAATGCTATTAGCCATGAATGCAGTGGTGAAATAAAGAATATCTTTTAATATTGTTGTTTCACCTATCGAATATCTTATGATTATTTTCTTATTCTCAGTCAAATTCTAACTCCTTTCTGGATTATTTTATTAGACACAATCCTTGATTTATTCAGTCTTTGAACTGAATGTGAAAGACTTTGTGAGAGTTTCAAATTTGACTTCATCCTCTCCCACTTATAAATACTGCACTAAATTTAGTATTTTAGAAGGGTAATTAAGAATTTTTATCCTGTGTTAATTGCAAACACATACATTCTATACATACACACCTATAATATTAATTCTTCTGCTCTCAAGAGCACATCATATTTCAATGGTTTTTCTGGTTATTACTATAAGGGGAAAACATTTTGATTTTGAGGAAAGGATATATTTTCTTCTAGTGATATCTCCATCCTGCTCATTTAACAACTTTATAGTTAACTTGACTCTATTTCCCACTGACTACATAGACAGGCTGTATATATAAAATATCAATTGTGGATAGATGGAAACTCAAGTTTATGGTTGAATATTTCCTCTTCAGTGGGAAAATATGATTCTCCTTAATTATAGCTCCGACTATGGCTTCCCTGGGTGTCTCAGATGGTAAAGAATCTACAGGCAATGTGGAAGACCTGGGTTTGATGCCTGGGTTAAGAAGATCCCCTGGAGAAAGAAACAGCAAACCCACTCCAGTATTCTTGCCTGAAGAATCCCATGGACAAGAAGAGCCTGGGGGTAGTCCATGGGATAGCAAAGAGTCGGACACAACTGAGAGACTAACACTTTCAATTTCATGGACAGAGAATATTAGAACAGTGGAGAACATTCAGATAATCTAATTTTTATTTAAAGTTTATATTTCATGTCAATTATGCAGACACATTTTTCTAGAATGCCACGGTCACCTTTTCTCCAGCAAGTCTGGCATGGAAAGTCATCAGCAATGACTGAGTACATTTTTTGTTTGAGTCTTACCTTCATTAAGACACTGAATACAGGTGTTTCTTTAAAATGATAATCTTAAAAATATCTAGGAACCCTTTGGTTCTTTCCAGACTCCTCAAACTCACTTTAACTCATGACTTAATGCAATCCTCTCTTGACCTAATGTTCTGGTACCTTTTTTCTAAAGTGAGTACAGATGGAAAATTTTGGTTACTTTCTTTGTTCACTGGTGGCTTCTGTCTAAACAGTTGTCTATTAATCATGTTGCCTGTGTGCTAAGTCGCTTCAGTTGTGTCCAACTCTTCGTGACTCTATGGACTGTAGCCCTGCAGGTTCCTCTGTCCATGGGATTCTCTGTGCAAGAAGACTGGAGTGGGTTGCCATGGCTTCCTCCAGGAAATCTTCCCAGCCCAGGGATCAAACTCCCGTTTCTTATGTCTCCTGCACTGGCCAGTGGGTTCTTTACTGCTAGCACCACCACCTGGGAAGCCAGTACTCGTGTTAGGCTCACAGCATGAATTAAAGTAAAAGCCTTAGTTTGCTTTCCTTGTTATTTGTATCAATTAGAAGGAATTACTCTACACTCTGAACTTATTTCTGTCTCCAAAATGTAACAAGAAAAGAAAAAACATGCATTTCCATCTCTGAACTAGAAAGCTGAAATTCTTTATTTGGTCTTTCCAATTAGGAGGAACCAATTACTAGCAAAGTAATGTCTCTGCTTTTTAATATGCTGTCTAGGTTGGTCATAGCTTTTCTTTCAAGGAGCAAGTGTCTTTTAATTTCATGGCTGCAGTCACCATCTGCAGTGATTTTGGAGCCCAAGAAAATAAAATCTGTCACTGTTTCCATTGTTTCTCAATCTATTTGCCATGAAGTGATGGGACCTATGGTACCAGATGCCACGATCTTAGTTTTTTAAGCAACTGAACTGAACTGAATTGCTTTCTAAAGAGGAAGGGAAAACCTCTCTTTCCATTTTTAGTATCTGCATCATGAGTGGCTTTCTCAGTGACCTTGCAAAGATAAAATTGGCCAGCAACTTTAGATATGTGCTTTTATAAAATTATATTGTCTATATATTTTAACAACATGGGCTGGAAGAAGCACAAGCTGGAATCAAGATTGCTGGGAGAAATATCAATAACCTCAGATATGCAGATGACACCACCCTTATGGCAGAAAGTGAAGAGGAACTAAAAAGCCTTTTGATAAAAGTGAAAGAGGAGAGTGAAAAAGTTGGCTTAAAGCTCAACATTCAGAAAACTAAGATCATGGCATCTAGTCCCATCACTTCATGGGAAATAGAAGGGGAAACCATGGAAACAGTGTCAGACTTTATTTTTTGGGGCTCCAAAATCAGTGCAGGTGGTGATTGCAGCCATGAAATTAAAAGACACTTACTCCTTGGAAGGAAAGTTATGACCAACCTGGATAGCATATTTAAAAGCAGAGATATTACTTTGCCAACAAAGGTTCGTCTAGTCAAGGCTATGGTTTTTCCAGTGGTCATGTATGGATGTGAGAGTTGGATGGTGAAGAAAGCTGCATGCTGAAGAATTGATGCTTTTGAGCTGGTGGTGTTGGAGAAGACTCTTGAGAGTCCCTTGGACTGCAAGGAGATCCAACCAGTCCATCCTAAAGGAGATCAGCCCTGGGTGTTCATTGGAAGGACTGATGCTGAAGCTGAAACTCCAATACTTTGGCCACCTCATTCGAAGACTTGACTCATTGGAAAAGACCCTAATGCTGGGAGGGGTTGAGGGCAGGAGGAGAAGGGGACGACAGAGGATGAGATGGCTGGATGGCATCACCAACTCGATGGACTTGGGTTTGGGTGGACTCTGTGAGTTGGTGATAGACAGGGAGGCCTGGCGTGCTGCAATTCATGGGGTCGCAAGGAGTCGGACACAACTGAACGACTGAACTGAACTGAACTGATATATTTTAACAACATATAAAAGTAATTTTGAGATGATTTAATCATGTTTTGGGAAAATTGATTTTGAGAAATATAAACCACTGAAGCTCATGCTGAGTTGTGTCCTACTCTTTGTGACCCCATGGACTGTAGCCCCCCAGGCTCCTCTGGCCTTGGGATTTCCAGGCAAGAAAACTGGAGTGGGTTGCCATTTCCTCCTCCAGGGGATCCTCCCAGCTTAGGGATGGAACCCACACCTCCCAAGTCTCCTGAACCGCAAGCAGCTTCTTTACTACAGAGCCATCAGGGAACCCCTAAACCACTGAAGAGATCACATTAAAGAAAGTCACAAAATTCAAAATGTTGACATTTCAAGAGATACTCAGGTGATGGCTTACGTAAGACCAGTGCTTTTATTTTAGCATATCTGGAACTAGGTTTCTAAAGGGTCTGCAGAGGCAGTGAAGAGCTAGATTTGTTGTTCCAGTTTTGCTACTTTTTTTCAGTGTAAACTTTTGCAAAATCTTCTTACTTTTCTCAACCTCAGACTTTTTTCTTTATAAAGAGTGATCTCTAAGATGTCTTCCAGGAACATCTCAGGATCTATGTGGCAAAATAGAGAGTATTCTTGTCTTTGTCTAATACTGTTTTCAAGTTAAGAAGTTTCTACTCACTGTCACTTCTTGTTATAATTATAATAATTTTTTTAAAAATAATTGATTTCCTAGTAACTTTTGTACAGTAGCTTTCTTTGGGTTTAGTGGATAAATATACCAATTATCATCCACTTATATTTATATCCTAAGTTTTTCAGATACAATAGACTGACTTTTCTATTTATGTTTTTTTCTTATTTTATATATTTCATGACAAAAGTTATCATGGTTAATAAATAAATGTCACTTGGATAATTCTTTAATCCAGGAGTTGACTATACAGTTTTCAGAAATTCAGCCATATTGTCAAATGTCACTAACATGCTTCTTTACAATTTTCAATTTATTATTTTTTTCCTCAAGATTTTAAACTTCATTTTTGCTTTTAATGATATTAATCTTACATAGATTTGTGTGCTTTGACTATGTTTTACGTTATTTTCACCTGGATAATTCTGTGTCATTACAATAAAACAGTTTTAAGGTTTAATAGGCATAAACAGGGTAGACGTATGTATGTGAATAACTGACTCACTTTGCTGTATAACAGAAACTAGCACAACATTGTAAATCAACTGTACTCCACCAAAAATTTTTAAAAGTGAAAAGAAAAATTTAGTTTTAACATGTCTACTTGGAACACACACACATATACACTTTAATCTATTTTTAGATTAATACTTTAAATGCAAAGACTTCTAATGGCCCCAGTATATAAACAATTGAAACAGTGTAGATGTTATGATCTTCTCTTTCTGATGGAGGTTTTTCCAGGTTTTATCTTATGATAATGACCCATTTTTTCTCCTTATGTAACTCACCCATCTCCTACATGCAGACAAATATTCTCAAATTGATATCTAGAATTCAGTCCTATCTTGATATTCTAGACTAATATTTTCAGTTGTCTTCTGGTCATTTCCATCTGGTTATCTCCTTCTCAGTGTTTGAAATCCCACTAGCCTCACACTCGTAATGATAGAGTTGTTCTTTAAATCAGTTCAGTTCCGTCGCTCAGTCGTGTCCAACTCTTAGCGCCCCCATGGACCGCAGCATGCCAGGCCTCCCTGTCCATCACCTCCCGGAGCCCACCCAAACTCATGTCCGTCAAGTTGATGATGCCATCCAACCATCTCATCCTCTGTCGTCTCCTTCTCCTCCTGTCTTCAATCTTTCCCAGGATCAGGGTCTTTTCAAATGAGTCAACTCTTCACATCAGGTGGCCAAAGTATTGGAGTTTCAGCTTCAACATTACTCCTTCCAGTGAACACTCAGGACTGATCTCCTTTAGGACAGACTGGTTGGATCGCCTTACAGTCCAAGGGACCCTCAAGAGACTTCTCCAACACCACAGTTCAAAAGCTTCAATTTTTCAGCTCTCAGCTTTCTTTTATAGTCCAACTCTCAGATCCATACATGACCACTGGAAAAACCATAGCCTTGACTAGATGGACCTTTGTTGGCAAAGTAATGTCTCTGCTTTTTAATATGCTGTCTAGGTTGGTCGTAACATTCTGTCCAAGGAAATCAGTCTATCCAAATTCCTTATTTCTGGTGATTGTGCTTCCTCCCACCCTCAAATCAGGCAGGCCCCAAACCATTGGCTTGTACTTTTCTTCCTGCCAACATGCTCAGTCACGTCCAACTCTTTGTGACCCTATGGAATGTAGTGCACCAGATTCCCTGTCTATAGGATTTTTCAGGCAAAAAATACTGGACTGGGTTTCCATTTCCTCCTCCAGGGAGTCGTCTTGACCCAGGGATCAAACCTGCATCTCTTGCGTCTCTGCATTGGCAAGAAGTCTTTACCACTAGCACCAAATGGTGCTTACCATTATCCTTGCATTAAATTCCTCACACTCTCCATCCTTGTGCATGGCCTTACCACCTCAGTAGCAGCATCTTCACTGCCCTCCATCTGTGCAGATCTCATCCCACTTTTAGTCCCTACTAAAGCTCAACTGGGTTAAACTTTCTCAAGCACAAGTTGTTGATGTCACCCCATTGGCTCAGAATTCTTCAAAGCTTCCCCTTTGCCATTTTAATGGAGTAATTAATGGGGTAAAGTCTCTTTATTGGCAGCTAAATAAATTAAAAATCTGGTTCTGTCTATCATTTCACTACTTCAGTATGAATTCTTAATATCCTAACTTCTTTAGCATTTACTCTTCACCTGAAAATGTTCACTGTATTAGTTAAACACTATTATCACGTGTATTTGGTTGGAATTCTGCTTCCGGTGATTAAGGAGTAGTTAGTAAAAGATGGAAACTTATGGCATAAGCAACTATAAAGCTGAACAAAAATGTAAGGCAGTTGTTTTCAGACTTTGACCAATAGGTAGTGCAGGACTTGGTTCCTGAGAAGAAAGGCACGAATGAGGTGTCTCTGCTTGTCCCAGTCTTCAGCCTACGTGTAGTTTCTAACACTGACCCAAGAAGAGAAAGGGGAGCTTTGTGAGTGCAGGAACAGCTATCAGAAGAAACTGGAATTTGAACAGCAGGGCATCAGAGAAGAGCAAAAAGTGAGATTTGCATAGGATGGTCTTTCAGGTCCTTGGCTGAGGGTGCATGCACAGGATGAGACTCCCAAGTGCTTTGGGTAGGACAACTGCTGTGGAACTAAATGTTGAATGCAGATATCAGAGTCCATATTGTCCTGAGTGATTCTGGAGCTCTGGTTCATCCAGAGTGGAATAGCCTTGCTGAGCACAGTGGACATTCAACTGAGATCCCAGAAAAAAACACATTTTGAAAGTAAGGACCAAAGCCAAGAGTAAAAGTTATGTCCTAGTACCAGGGAGAAAAAGAGAATACACTGTCACTATCAAAGCATAAAATCAAGCCTGATGCAGGGTTTTTTTCTTAACAACTAATTTTCAAATTCTCTGGATCCCAGCCAGGTGCTCACCAAGTAAATTCTGACACTGACTACCCAGAGTTAGCATTGATCCCAAAGCTAACAGGTTCAGTCCTGCTGGACTGTCCCTCATTTCAGATGCCAACTGCAAGTCCCAGGAGTTACCTGTACTTGTGACCAACCAGCTATAATTTGGGGATTCCACACAACCCTCTCCTCAGGTATAATAATTTAGTAGAACAACTCATAGAAATCAGGAAAGCACTTTACTTACTGTACCTCATTTATTATAGAGGATATAGCTCAGGAACAGTCAAATGCTAGAGGTGCAAGGTTTATCTTTTAGGGAGGTGTACAGAGTTTCCAGGACTTCCCACAGGCCATTCAATTCAGTTCAGTTCAGTTCTGTTCAGTCACTCAGTTGTGTCCGACTCTTTGCAACCCCATGGATTGCAGTATGCCAGGCCTCCCTGTCCATCACCAACTCCCAGAGCTTACGCAAACTCATGTCCATTGAGTCGGTGATGCCATCCAACCATCTTGTCCTCTGTCATCCCCTTCTCCAAACCAAAGCTTTGACTAGACGGACCTTTTTGGCAGAGTAATGCCTCTGCTTTTTAATATGCTGTATAGATTGGTCATAACTTCTCTTCCAAGGAGCGAGTGTCTTTTAATTTCATGGTTGCAGTCACCATCTGCAGTGATTTTGGAGCCCCATAAAATAAAGTCTGTCACTGCTGCCAGTTTTTCCCCATCTATTTGCCATGAAGTGATGGGACCAGATGCCATGATCTTAGTTTTCTGAATGTTGAGTTTTAAGCCAACTTTTTCACTCTCCTCTTTCATTTTCATAAAGAAGCTCTTTAGTTCTTCTTCTCTTTTTGCCATAAGTGTGGTGTCATCAGCATATCTGAGGTTATTGATATTTCTCCCAGCAATCTTGATTCCAGCTTGTGCTTCATCCAGCCCAGCATTTCTCATGATGTACTCTGCATATAAGTTAAATAAGCAGGGTGGCAATATACAGCCTTGATGTACTCCTTTTCCTATTTGGAACCAGTCTGTTTTTCCATGTCCAGTTCTAACTGTTGCTTCTTGACCAGCATACAGATTTCTCAGGAGGCAGCTCAGGTGGTCTGGTATTCCCATCTCTTGCAGGAGAAATAAGAGACAAGGGTTCAATCCCTCAGTCAGAAAGATCCCCTCAAGGAGGAAATGGAAACCCACTCCAATATTCTTGTCTCAGAAAGCCCATGGATAGTGGAGTTTGGTGGGCTACAGTCCATAGAATTGCAAAGAGTCAGACACAACTGAAGTTACTTCAAACTTACAAGCACAGAGTTTCCATGCCCTCTCTGGGTGGGCACCACCCTCCCGCCAACACAATGTATTCACCCATCCAGGAGCCCTCTGAACCTCAACATTCATGGGCTTGGAGGGTGTTACAGAGGTTTCATTATGTAGGCATGATTGCGTAAATCATTGGCTACTAGTGATTATGAACTCAATCCCCAGCACCTCTTCATACCCCGTACGCCCAAAATTGGAGGCTGAGGCTAAAGTTTCAAGGTTCTGATCAAGGCTTGGTCTTTCTTATAGCCAGTCCCCATCCTGAAGCTGTCTAGGAGCTGATCAAAGTTGCCCCATTAGGAAGAAGGCTCCTTACCACCCTTATCACTCAGGAAATTCCAAAGTTTTAAGAGCTCTGTGCCAGGGCCTGGAGAATCACAGTGTTCCACTTGTAGCTCAATTATCTGTTTAGAGAAAAAGTTGACGCACTTTACAGGGGAAGACATAATCACACTCCCTGAGATGAATCAGTAATACGTATAAAAATATGTAGTATATATAAAAAGTATAGAAATATGGACACTTAAATTCAACCTTATTAAAAGTGAGATAACTATAAGTGGACTGAACATTCCATTTTAAGGGTAGAAATTATCATATTGTATAAAATCAAAATTCAAATATACCATCTACAGGAGTTGCACTTGAAATATAAAGGCCAGATATTTTGAAAATAATTTAAAAAAATTACACAGGTATAAATTGTTTTATTGGGGTTCTTTTCACCTGCTGTCTGCAGATATGGTGCATTTTACAGACTGAATGTTTGTGGCAGCCTTGCATTGAGCAAGTCTGTTAGTGCTGTTTTTCCAACAGTATTTATACACTTCATGTCTTTGTGTCACATTTTAGTGATTTTTGGAATACTTTAAATTTTTTCATTATTATTATTTTTGTTATGATGATCTGTGTTCTGTGATTTTTCACGTTACTATTGCAAAAAGATTATGATTCTCTAAAAACTAAGATGATAGCATATTTTAGCAATAAAGTATTTTTAATTAAGAAACGTGCACTTTTTAGACACACTACTGTTGCACAGTTAATACACTACATACAATATTGTGTAAACAGAACATTTACATTCACTTTGAAACAAAATAAATTTGTGTCACTCACTTTGTTGTGATATGTGCTTTATTGTACTTTGCTGGATAAAATTCACAACTTTCAGATTTCCTGTATGCAGATACTTAAAAAGTAATGAAATCTAAATTGACCTTTTAAAAATTTATATTTGGAGCTGTCCTAGTCTCTCTGAAATATTCTTCCTGTTTCAAAATTGCAAAAATATTCCCTTATAACAAGGATAATGTAGCAGTTGGACTTTTCATATATTACTAGTGGGAGTGTAAAGTGATGTAATCATTCTGGAGAAAATTTTGATAGTTTGTTATAAACTTAATTGTATGTCTACAATGTGACCTGCATTCGAATGCTAGATATTTACCCAAGAGAATGGAAACATTTGTCTAAAAGGAGACTTGTACCAGAATGGAATAAATAGCCCCAAGATGAAAATGGCTGTGATCATAAGCATAGTGTGGTGGGACCATAGAATGGAATATTGCTCATCAATAATATGCATGTATATGTATATACATACACACATGTATATATATATATATATATATACACACATGTATGTATATATATATATACACACATGTATATGTATATACACATATACATGTATACTCATATGTATATACACACACTTCTGAAATATAACAGCAGCATGGATGAATCTCAAAAGATCTTTTAACTGAGCAAAGGACCCTGGACACAGTCTATGAATCTATTTATATAAAGTTCAAGAACAAGTCAAACTGCTCTCTGGTGACTGAAATCAGATAGTGGCTAAAGCATGAATAAAAAGAACATGAGTATACTTTTAGATGTGATAGAAATGTTCTATCTTTACTCAAGTGTGAATTGCCTGGTTGTATGTATTTAACAACTTAACAGGTCATATACTTAAATCTGTGCATTTTATCTCATATTTTGAAAAAGATAGCTACCTTAAGAAAGCCAAATCTTATCTCATATTTTGAAAAAGATAACTACTTTAAGAAAGTCAGTTTGACCTGGAAAAACAAAGAAATGAGAAAAATACATTTGAACTCTCCTGTTTCTGACTTTTAAAATTCTTCTAATTTATTTTCTCTCATGTAAATCCTACCCGTCTTCCAAGCCCATTTCAGATGATTTCTCCAGGAATTACACTAGATATAGATAGGTGTGTTCATAGAGCAACTATCAGAAATTATTGTGCCTCATAGCTATTTGTATAAATGATGTTTCAGCGAACATAAATGTACACTGCTTAAGGCAAATAATTCATCTGTTCATTCAAGAAAAAATAATCGAACCAGACACTGGGCTGTGTGTTATCGAATCTAAGAAGAAAAGATACTGTCTTGGGATTCCAGCCTCCTTTTATTTTACATGAATTTGTTCACTGACCGAATCCATTAATAACATTTATTCCTTAACATTTATTTTGCAAAAATGAAAGTATCCCCTAGCATATTCAATCAAATATTCCCAGGCATTAGGAATTATAATAATGCCCAATAGAATATGGCTCATGACTTCAAGGATATCACAGTTAATGTTCAAGTCAAACAACTGAATAAGGAATTTAAAAATTTAGACATGTACCAAATGCTGTGTGCTAGGTCACTTCAGTCCTGTCCAACTCTTTGCGACCCTACGGACTGTAGCCCGCCAGGCTCCTCTGTCCATGGGATTCTCTAGGTGAGAATACTGGAGTGGGTTGCCATGCCCTCCTCCAGGGATCTTCCTGACCCAGGGACTGAACCCACATCACTTATGACTCAGTGGGTTCTTTACCACTAACGCCACCTGGGAAGCCCATATAATATGCTATATAAGAAGCTGACTGGGGCAATGCCCTGGAGAGAAGGGCTTTTAAATTGAGACTTGAAGAGAGAATATTAGGGTAAACCTTGCAGCCTTACAATATTGCTGAGATTCCACTATTTGTGACCTACAGAAATGGCAATTGCATGTGACTCAAACTAATATTTACCAGAGCAGTGTTTCTGGCAAGTGGATGTGTGGAAAGACCCCCAAAGAAAACAAAGCATGCTGCATTCAAGGAACTGAACAATTTAGTTCAGTTCTAGGATGACTGAACCCCAGGGTGAGAGTTGAAACTGCAGCACAGAGTCAGATTACAGAGTCAGACAGCCATGGTTTCAGAGTGTCAATGAGAAGAAACACATGGGGCGGGGAGCACAAAACCCACAGGAAGTGATGCTCACAATCAAAGCTGTATTTGGCCATCACTTGTCCTAAGCTTGATGTTCTGGAGAGTCCATTACTCCCGTGTAGACAAAGCCCTGAGAACAGGAGTCACGAGTCCTTATTCTCATGGTGCCTGTTCCAGTTCTAACTGTAGAGATGTTTATGAACTGGTGCTCTTGCATTGATGGACATGCTATAGGAAGCTGTGATGCACTAGACAAATACAAGAATTATGTGCAAATGTCTAGAGTCTACACCTAAGCTTATTATTCTACAGGAGATGGTGACTCATTCTAAGTGCATATACCATATTAAGAATCTTTGCAAGAAAATAACCTATCAATTGTGCATAATCTACCAAAATGAATTTTTAAACTTTTTATGAAAACACTAAATTATTCTGAAATGCTATCTAGTTATGTTGTTGTTGTTCAATCACTAAGTCCTGTCCAACTCTTTGTGACCCCATGGTATTTAATGGTAATATTGAATCATTGTAAATCTATAAATTTTCACATATTCTTTGTAAACTAGATAAAAATGTGACTTCTTTTTATTACATAGGACTTCAACTTAAAAATTTTAAATTCTGTACCTCTTTTCACATCTTAGCAGTCAACAGCTCTAATTGTCAGGAAATGTATTCATATAGCACAGTGTAAGTTTGTAATTCACTGATTTGTCACTTCCTCCCATCAGCAAGCAGCCGTCATTTATGGAGAGATTTCGAGCTGAGTGCACAGGGCCAGAGGGCTTAAGTGACTTCAAGACATTGACTGTGATGTTTTTAGGGCCTTGACGAAGATGAGGGATGTCAGGTTTTTTCGATTTAGTGAGTTTCCCGCTGAATACAGCAATTCAGCATAGCATAGAGAGATAGGAAATAAGAGCTTTCCGATAATGGATTCTGTTTATTTGTTGGTTGTCAGTAATTTGACTTGACTCCTTCTGATCCACTCTAAAATAGCCGATGAACTCAGAATGTACCACGGCCATCAAGCTCTGTAAAATCCCTGATGTTCAGACAAACTTTCTTTAATGCATGTTTATTTCTTTTCCTTTTTGCTCTTGTTCTTGAGCTCTGCTGCAGTGATTATGTTTTTTATCTATGAAAGTTTTGTTGAACCAAGCTCGTGTGTCAATATGAACACTCATACACATACATACAAGATCTTTTCAGGAAATATGTGTGATTCTCATTTGGTGAAAAAGATATAATAATGCCAGTTTCACCTTCTTTATAAAACATGGAAGTTTATTATAACTTGTGAATATTGTGAACATTCAGAATACATCTGTTCTGTTAACCAGCAAAGTTTTAAAAAGATGAATACAGTAACTTTTTAAAAAAGAAAACAATTACTTTAATAATAAAAATAAACAACATTCTCTGGAAAATTGGTTTTGAGAAGATGACTTTCAGCTACTTTAAAGATTATAAATAGCTGTGTGGCAGAAATTATGAAGTGAGTAAGAAGAAACCAGGGTATTTATGTCATTTAAAATATAAAGCATTACATTTATGAGTATTTGGATTTTCAGTTCAATAGGATTATCAGAAATACTTTAAAAACCATTTTGATTAGTATGCCATTTAAAATATACTTGTGGAAACACACGTTAATCGGAACACTGCTTTCTGTATTGCCAGTCTTTAGATTCATTGTCCCTGTTAGAATCACTAGTGCTGTTTAAACTATTGCCGAATTTCATAAAATCTGAGATACTTTAATGTTAAGACACACTGTGATTTTATATAACAACTAGGAGAGAAAGGAAACAGGGGAAGAAAGGAAGCAAAGGGGGGAAGAAAAAAGAAACAGAGGAAGGGAAAGGGGAGGAGGGGGAGGGAAGAGAGAGAGGAGGGGAGAAGGAGGAGGGAGAGGGAGAGAAAAAGAGAGAGAAAGAGAAATAAAATTAAGATGTGAACTAGGACACAAAGCTTTGTGTTTTTTAACCAAAAATTTTGTATTATTCCTATCAGAAGACCTCTTTTAGAGTCGTTATGGATGCAGATTTTTTTTTTATCATATATCATTAAACATTCTTAAAACTGACAATACAAGTTCAGTAAGTTGGAGAAGTATTCCGGAAACTTTGCCACAGTCTCACTTCTGATGCTGTGTCGTCGGCATCTTGGTTGACCACGCACTGCCATCCTTGATGACGCTGAACGTCGTGAGGGTGTAGAACCTTTCGAAGAAGGGATTCGCGGTTGCCTCTCCGATTGTCTTTCCAGCTGTTGTGACACATTCTATAAGTTTGGTTTACTTGATCCCACCAGAATATGTCACTGGAAGCTTTTCAGATAAGATTCAGAACTGGTATTTAAAAAAAAAAAAAAAAAACTTTTTTTGTTTTGAGGTATAACCGATTAACAATGTTGTGATCGTTTTGGGCAGACAAGCGAAGGGACTCAGCCATACATATACATGTATCCATTCTCCCCCGAACTCCTATCCCCTCCAGGCTGCCACGTAACATTGAACAGAGTTTCCTGTGCTATACAATAGGTCCTTGTTGGTGGAACTCATATTTTGTCTTCAGAGTCCTTCAAGAGCTTTTTGAATGAAACACTGTAGGGCCAGTTTCCTACCTGTGTGGGGCTTGAGAACTGTGCCAGGACCACCGTCTGGCCAAAAGTGATTGTGAAAGTCTGCTGGCCAGAAAATGCATTCTGATTTCAGAGATGTTAAGATGTGAAAAATGTACATCTCAGAATTGTTATCATGCAATACTTTTATCAGTCACTTCTTTTTCTCACTCTTACTGAGTTTGTATAGTAAAATTCAAAGGCATCAATTGTTTCTCTTATCGGACTCTGCTTTAAAGCTCATCTGTGTAGGGCAGGTTGAAGGTTTTTCTATCTGTAGGCTTCTAAGATTCATGGGTCTGTAGGACAAAATTATCTCTTGAGATGGAGAGCTGGTGGGTTTCTTGGTGATGACAGCGTGATGAAGGTTTGGATTAACCTCTGTGTTGACTGGAACAGAAAATCTGGAACACAAAGAACCTTCAACAGATGCTCAGAGGACAAAATGGATTTGTGCAGTGGCCCTAGTCCATGTTGGTATGGAATTTTTTCTCTGGCAGCACTCAGCAGAAAGCATAGAAGCAGAAATGTGGGGTTAATCAGAGGCACAGGTTTTATAGAGCAAGCGTCAAAGGAAAGTCTCCTGAGGCCCACCTTGCTTTTATTTAGTTGAGTGTTTTGTACAACCACTTCAAAGCTTGACATTGCAAACAGAATTAAGGAAAGAGCAGAGAACTAAAACCCCTATTGGCTACATTTCTGCATAAGGTACATAAGAATTAAAACTGAAAAAAATATATAAATGCTGATTTTAAAAATCCAGATTCATCTTGCTTGTTTTGTTGGTCTTTGGCTGCAGTTCATAGCCTTGTGCCAGTTTGTAGGTGTTCAAATTTTGTGTAACTATATCTAAGTTCTAAAATCCTGAAGAAAGCTTGGGATGAAATTATTCAGAGCCCTTTTAAAGATAAAATGGTTTATTTTTTAACTAGATGAAAGCATAACCTGCTGAAGTACAGCTTTCACAGTTCTGTTACTACATATTACAAAGATTGTTAACTCGGTAGCTCCCATAACTAAACACAAAATGAGTGTGTGTCACCATTGAAAGAGGAAAAAAAAAAATGAAAAATTTGCAAACCTTGGAGCCACAATAGTAACCATTTCAATGACTGAAACCATGACTGTGTGTGGTGTTTACCTCCTGGGTAATCATGTAGGAAATGTATGAGAGCTGCCTAGATTGACTTCTAGTGTATTTAGATTGATCTCATTGATTCCTAAGCCCTGAGTAAAATAATCATTCAATACAGGCAAAGCCTTCTGCCATTTGGATTGTGATTTCTTTCAATCAAAAACACATAACCTTGAGCTGAATGATGAATGTCTTGCATTAACATTACCTCTAAGTATAATTTATTATAGAATGATTTTAAGTGAATTGGAAAGGATTAATCATAACAAGGATGAGGAATAAATTTCTCCTTAAGCCTTTACTTTCCTCTCTATTTACAAATACCAGTTGTTGTCTGTCCCTGTTATGGGAAGGAGAGTTCTCTTGGTTGATATATGGCTTCCTTTTTCATTGACTGTATAGTCCTATTATGCAGGATGTGGGAGTGCTTTGGTACGCTTTAATAATGGCTTCCCCGGGTTCAGCGGGTAAATAATCTGCCTGCAATGCAGGAGACAGGAGACACTGGTTCAGCTCCTGGGTTGGGAAAATCCCCTGGAGGAGGAAATGGCGATCTGCTCCAGTGTTCTTGCCTGAACAATCCCTTGGACAGAGAATCCTGGAGGGCTGCAGTCCACGGGGTTGTAAAGAGTCAGGTGCAACTGAACACAATAATGAACGATCCAGGAAGTGATAGTTACTAATGTACTGAATGTAAGAATCTCAATGTTATTGCTTTTTAAATAGGTTAGACAGTGAAAAGTGAAAGTTGCTCCGCAGTGTCCGACTCTTTGGGACCCTATGGACTGTATGGAATTCTCCAGGCCAGAATACTGGAGTGGGCAGCCTTTCCCTTTTTCAGGGGATCTTCCCAACCCAGTAATTGAACCCAGGTCTCCCACATTGCAGGCAGTTTCTTTACCAGCTGAGCCACAAGGGAAGCCCAAGAATACTGGAGTGGGTAGACTATCCTTTGTCAAGGGGATCGTCCCAACCCAGCAATTAAACCATGATCTCCTGCATTACAGGCCGATTCTTTACCAGCTGAGCTATCAAGGAAGTCCAGGTTAGGCAGTACCTATGTTAAAAAAATAGAAGTTCTTTTACTAATGAAAAACTAGAGGGATTACTACTAAAGTAGAATAGAAGACAAAGATGTCTAATGCAAAATCTATTTATTTAAAATTGTTTGAGAAGGGCTATCCAAAACAATTTTTTTTGGACTGCATCTTGTGGCTTATGGGATTTTTTTCCCCAACCAGGGATCAAACCCATGCTCTCTGCAGTGGAAGCACAGAGTCCTAACCACTGGACCTCCAGGAAATTTCCCAAAACAATTTTTAAAAAGAATATAAAATGATACAATTTGGATGTTGAGAAATGTCCAGGTTTATTTTGATGACATCCTTAAGTAATCCAAAATAATCAACTGGTAAATGATTTGAATTTATAACTTTTCCAAAGATTAGCAAGATATTATACAAAAACCAGTGCTTTCCTGAGACAAGTTTCCACTTGTAAATATCAACAATACATGAACAGGTTGAAATATACCTTACCCATTATTTGAGAGGTAAATCTAAGAGCTTAGTAGTCAAAGTTATGGGTTCTGGAGCCAAGATGGTATGATAAAAAATATCAAATCTTGCCAGTCATTGACTGTGTGATATGAAGTCACTTAATGTGATGAATTATTTCTGCCTTGGTTCCCTATCTACAGAATGGAAATAATAACAATGCCAGCCCTGTAGGGTCATGATTAAAATTAGATTAGTTAATATTCTGTAAAGCATTTAAACAGTGCCTACAATGCAGTCAGTATTGAACTGCGGGGAGATCAAACCAGTCAATCCTAAAGGAAATCAACCCTGACTATTCATTGGAAGGACTGATGCTGAAGCTTCAACTCTTTGGCCACCTGATCCAAAGAGCCAACTCACTGGAAAAGATCCTGATGTTGGGAAAGAAAGGGCAAAAGGAGACTAGAGTGACAGAGGATGAGATGGTTGGATAACATCACTGTCTCGCTGGACATGAGTTTGAGCAAATGGCAGGAAATAGTGAAGGACAGGCAAGCCTGGTGTGCTGCAGTCCATGGGGTCGCAAAGAGTCAGACATGACTGAGCAACTGAACACACACTCTATAAACATTACTTGTATTGACAGTAGAAAACTTTAATGAAGAATATAAACAAATATTTGGATAAAAAATTGGCATAATACTGAGTAGGAAGACTTAGCATTCAACACTGTCAGCCCTTCCCAAATAAATCTAGAGTTTCATCCTAATATGAACCCAATTTCAACAAGAGTTTTTACAATGGAAGCAATGTCCTGTAGTCATATAGGGCACAAGTACTATAATCAGACAGCCTAGATTCCTTCTTTAAGTCTGATGAAGTGTACGTCTGTCATGTAATTAAGTTTGATGATCATTGTCAGTAAAGCCTTTGACCCAATGCCTGGCCCATGGAAGGCAATTCACAAGTAACCATTGGCTATTATTAATAATGGAGCAGTGGAGGTCTATTTCACTAAAGAAATAATAGTACAAGAGTAGAAAAGGGACTTTTTTTTTTTTTTATCATGGGAAGGAGGAAGAGTCGGCATGACCCAGGGGATTATTCTACACAGGAAGTTATGTCCTCTTTCTACAGCAGTTAGAACAATGTGGCAGGGGCTCAAAGATGAGCAGGTGAACAGAAATGAAGACAAAGTATCTAAATAGATGGCAGTGAAAGTACACAGTAACACCTACAGGTCTGCTCTGTACCAGTCCTCCTCTGCCCATTTTACATCTAAACTCACCCACAGCTCTCAAAGACAGTGGTGATGTCACCCCCAAATTACAGAGGCAGAAGGAGGTTAAGTGACTTGCCCAAGGTCTAGTGAGTGTCAGTGTTGAGTTGGATCTGGGCAGCTGGTTCCAGGGTCCACACTCTTTTTCAGCCCTAGGAGATTTTACTGTTTGGTAGAGTTGAAAATTTAGATCGTGAGGGCATATTTAAAGAGTTCGATAAATTTTGCTAGAATAACTAACCAACTAGAAATCTTTAAGAAGGTGTTATTCTAGACAGGGAGTTATATATACACTTTATGCTTGTGTGTGCTTAGTCGCTCAGTTGTGTCCAACTCTTTGTGATCCTATGGACTGTAGCCCACGAGCCTCCTCTGTCCATGGGGATTCTCCAGGCAAGAACACTGGAGTGGGTTCCCATTTCCTTCTCCAATGCATGAAAGTGAAAAGTGAAAGTGAAGTCGCTCAGTCGTGTCTGACTGTTAGCAGACCTATGTACTGTAGCCTACCAGGCTTCTCCGTCCATGGGATTTTCCAGGCAAGAGTACTGGAGTGGGGTGCCATTGCCTTCTCCTTCAGCAAGCTAAGTAAACCTAAGTAAACGTGGAAGGAGTACTCTTGGGGAGGACTTTCCAAAGTGTAGCACGGTACAAAGCTGAACCCAAAAAGTCTGTTGATTCTTCTTCACTGAGAAGTGGATGGGTCAGAGGCTTCATCAGCATCAAGTTGTAAGAGTCGATAAGCTTGGAGAAAGGGACTTTTGAGGAAGATATCTGTGCAACCATCCCTAAGAAATGACAGCTGAGGCACAGAGATTAATGGCAGGACAAAACTGCCTAGCCTGGATGGCCTCTGTATGAAGAGAAAACCCAGGGAGACTCTAATTCCATCCAGTTCAGTTCATCTCATTAATAGGAGCACCTGCTGTGTGCACTGAGCACTGTCGCAAATACCGTGTGGGGGAAAAAAAAAAAAAATCAGTGCTTTCTCTGCCCTCGTGGAACCAGTTTACAGTCATCTGAGAGAGACTAAAAATGCCGTATAAGAAATCATCATACAGTATGTTAGGTGATATGATAAATGCTCAGGGTATTGTCAGATAAGTGTGCATGCTCAGTTGTGTCTGACTCTTTGTGACCCCATGGACTGTAGCCCGCCAGCCTTCTCTGTTCATGGGTTTATCCCAGCAAGAATACTGGAGGAAACTGCCGTTTCCTTCTCCAGGGAAATCGTCCTGATCCAGGGATCAAACTTGCGTCTCCTGCACCTCGTGCATTGGCAGGCAGATCCTTTACCAGTGAGCCCACCTGGGAAGCCCGCTGTGGGAGGAGATGGGCCCTTAATCCAGATTTGGCTCTAAATCCAGATTTATCACTCAGGGAAGGTTTCCCAGAGAAAACAATATCCAGAAAACACACAATTTTTTGTTTGTAAACACAATTATGTTTTATCCAGATGGTGAAGACAAAAACCTGAACTTTTAAGGAAATAACATGTTAAGTCGCATGTTAAGCCATGTCCAATTCTTTGCGACCCTATGAACTGTAGCCCACTAGGCTCCTCTGTCCATGGAATTCTCCAGGCAGTAATAATAGAGTGGGTTGCCATGCCCTTCTCCAGGGTATCTTCCTGAGCCCAGAATCAAACCTGCATCTCTTAACATCTATTGCGCTGGCAGACGAGTTCTTAACCACTTGGGCCACCTGGGAAGCCCTTTTAAGGAAATAAGCAAATAAACAACTAGATATATAGGCTCAGAATTAGGAACAAGATTGACTGGATGTACAGAACCGAGGCAGCAGCTAGTGATGGAAAACCTATGAGAAGAGATTGTCAAGGGACAGAGTGCCATGTTCACACAGGTTCTGATTCTGAGTCACCACCATCCTGGGACAAACAGAGAAACCCAGAAAGTAAAGGAAAGGGGAAGAAGTCATTTAGAAAAACACCAGGAGAGTGAGGGTTCTTGGAAACCAGCAGAAGAGGATTTCAGACCCACAGGAGAGGTGAATCAAGTGTGATCATCCAAGTTCAGTTCTTTTCAGTCACTCAATTGTGTCCAACTCTTTGCAACCCCATGGACTGCAGCACGCCAGGCCTCCCTATCCATCACCAACTCCCAGAGTTTACTCAAACTCATGTCCATTGAGTCGGTGATGCCATCCAGCCATCTCATCCTCTGTCGTCCCCTTCTCTTCCTGCCTTCAATCATTCCCAGCATCAGGGTCTTTTCCAGGGAGTCAGCTCTTTGCATCAGGTGGCCAAAGCATTGGAGTTTCAGCTTCAACATCAGTCCTTCCAATGAACACCCAGGACTGATCTCCTTTAGGATGGACTGGTTGGGTCTCCTTGCAGTCCAAGGGACTCGCAAGAGTCTTCTCCAACACCACAGTTCAAGAGCATCAATTCTATGCTCAGCTTTCTTTATAGTCCAACTCTCACATCCATACATGACCACTGGAAAAACCATAGCCTTGACCAGACAGATCTTTGTTGGCAGAGTAATGTCTCTGCTTTTTAATATGCTGTTTAGGTTGGTCATAACTTTTCCTCCAAGGAGCAAGCATCTTTTAATTTCATGGCTGCAGTCACCATCTGCAGATAAGCAGAAAGTTGGTGCAAGGGTTCTGTCCGCAGAGGGTTTCATGTGGAAGCCAGACTACAGAGGGCAGAGTGATGGATGGAGAAACCCAGGTCCCCAGGGACCTAGAAGTACTGTAGGGAGAGCTGAGCTTGGATTCCCTGCAGCCTGGGTTCTCAGGAGCAGCAAACTCTACAGTTGGGCTGTTTTTCCAGCAGAAATCATATTGTTGGAACTCAGACGTGGAGAAGACAGACAGCCTAATTGGATGTTTTGCCAGACTTGTAATGAAAGGAAAATGGACAAAGGAGTCCTTGAGGAAAGCTGGCTGAGGGTTTTCATACAGCTTGGAGGTCAGCTAAAGGACAGCCGGAGTGAAGAGCCCTAGAGGTGCTGGACGGGCAGGAGTGGTAGTAAGTCGGGGGCTGTGATCCCGGGTCGAGTCGCCCGTGAGTACAGGAATGATTTTACCAGGCATGATGGATGGAGGTGCTGGCAGGATAGAAGGCTGAAGTGGAACAGGAGAAAAGGAAAAGGCTGTTTTTTATGGGGATCCTTGAACTTTGTGATCGGGACGCACGCTGCTTTGACATCTGTGGGGTGAGGCAGATTGGGAGAGAAGGTCAGTTGTAAGGAGAAGAGTGCCCAAGTGTGCCCGGGGACCCAGGAGACCGCAAGCATCAACAACTTTGTGAGGATTGAGGGCCAGCACCTGGGACCAGGAGGCACCTTTTGAGTTTAAGGGTTTGACTGCATCAGGAACTCAGGCAGCATTATCCTCAGACACTCTCAGGAAGCCTGGGTCTGTAGGCTCGTTCCCCTGGCATTCAGCACATATAAGATTGGGGAGAAGACTCTTAGTCTAGCAGATAGGAACAAAAACACAAATTAAACAAATATGTTGTTAAATATTGAATAAACAAGATTGGATTTCAAGAAGTGGAAAGGCAAGAATTTTCGCACATCTAAACCATGAACTGAAGATCATTTGAAAATACGTGTCAGAAGTTATAAGTTAGCACATGAGTAGTTCCACTGCTGGAAATTTATTCTGAGAAAAATGTCCTCAAAAGAGCACACTGCCTCACAACAGTTTGTGTTTCAGGGTCTGTTTCAGTAACATGGTTGAGGGAGGGCTGTAGAAAACTGACCTTCCTGGATTCAGATCGAAGTTTTGCTGCCTCCTGTTCATGATGACCTTGGACCAGTCCTTGTCTCTCTAATTCTCTTTTCATCATCTGTAAAGTGGGTGCATTAGTATCGACTACTTAGAATGTTTGGAGGGAAACAATGATACAATAATAGTCTTAACACAGAACACAGAAGCTGGGACCTCACATGGTAAATGCTTAGTTTATTTTAATTGTGCTAAAAAAGGAACAAAAAGCAGAGGGAGAGGAGAGACCAGAGAAAAAGAGAAGAGATGGGAAGAGAAAGAAATCATATCCAGCCTACTGGTGAAATAAAATACAATGTATTGAGAAAATTAATACTATATTATATATTTATACATATCTAGTGGAAACTAGATAAATAGTATGATCCCATTTAAAAAAAATGACTGTGGTTATTTTTTGTAAAATAATGTTTATTATTTTTGTAAAATAGTAAGTTTAGAAATAGATGAAGTTTTTATTGTATTATTTTCATAGGTGATATGATTATTATTTTCTTATTATTTAAGAAGTTTAGAAACAGATGAAGTTTTATTTTATTATTTTCATAGGTGGTATGATTATTTTTTCATCTTATTATTTACTTTTCTGAATATTTCATGTATGCAAATATCTCATTGAAAAATTATTAATCTATGGCTTAATTTTGCAGAAATAACTACAGAAATTTGTTTTAATATCTTTTAATAAATATGAAGATGAGCAGAATTTCTGGTACTATATACACCTGTTTCATACTCTGTTGGGTCATAATATGATAAATATCTGGAAGGAATCATTATAGCCTAAGGGAAGCCTGGCATGCTGCAATCCATGGGATTGCAAAGAGTCGGACATGACTGAGGATTGAGCAAAAACAGCCAAAATTATATATCAGAGGAAATTAATAGTTTGCTTCTTGATGGTTTTATAATACATCTAGGGAGTTGGTGATGAACAGGGAGGCCTGGCGTGCTGTGGTTCATAGGGTCACAAAGAGTCGGATACGACTGAGCAACTAAAGTGAACTAGGTTTCTGCCGTGAAACTAAGTTACTTCTCTCATTTCTCTACTTGGCAAAAGTAACCATTGAGTTTATTTTAATAATTATGATCAGAGTGATTTATAGATGACAAGTATAATTGTCTAATTTTATGCACAAAGAACCAATACAATGCTAGACCATCATGACTGATGTCCTCTCTTGTTATCTATTTATAAACCCAGCAGAATTTAAGAAACTACATTGCTGGATATCATTCACATGATTTAATTGTTGCTGTAGCTAGAGGTAACAATTACAGTTGTTTACATAAAACATGTTCTGGATATTTAGAGCCAGAAAATAAGTTAATGTATTGCTGTACATATTATACAAAGTGACACTTTGTTATCTATGTCCTCTATCTGGCATGACGTGTCCCTGTCAGATGCCTTTCAGATCCTATTATCTCAGTTGTTTTCACTTTTTCCTATTGATCCATTTATTGATTCCACTATTAATGAACCTTTTCCACTGTGGAGAAGATCGCCAAAAGTAACAAAGTCCGTCTCTAGACTAAGTGATTGTCTTGTATTCTGTGCACTGAATACTTAAGAAATAGAATTGAGGGTCTGCCTCCATCATTGGCCTGTCTTGTGTATTTGACAACTGGAGTGAGTCATTTTTTAACCTGCCTTCCTCCAGACAAAAAGTTATTTTCCATAATGATTATGAAATCAGATGAATAATAGAGATGACCACAGAAAAGACAAAGTTGAGAATTTCTTTGCTTATATTTAGTGTATATATTCAGGCTGATAAAAAACAAACAAGTGTAACAGCAAAGGGAAATAAGTAATCTTTTCATATTTCTTAGCTCCATTAGTGCATTTTGAGGAAAAAATTATAAAGGAAACATTGCTTTGTGGTATCCCACAGTAATATATAATATTAAAGTTTAATTACCTATATTCCAAAAATATTTACAAATAGTACTACTTATTAAAATAGTTTAATAAGTTATAAGAGAAATAAAAATTTTAACAATTTTCTAGAGTTGCCATTGAAAACAAGTAAAATATTACATATATGAACTAAAATTTGCATGTGCACAGACACACACACAAAATTATACCTTACAGTTTGCAGTCTATTTTGTCATTTTCAATTTGAAACACAGGTAAAAAGCCAAGGGCTTACATAGACTGTAACTCAAGATCAGCTTCTTTGCAGTTACAGTTCAGTTCAGGTCAGTCACTCCGTCGTGGTCAACTCTTTGCGACCCCATGGACTGCAGCACGCCAGGCTTCCCTGTCCTTCACCTTCTTCTGAATCTTGCTCAAACTCATGTCTGAGTCAGTGATGCCATCCAACCATCTCATCCTCTGTTGTCCCCTTCGCCTCCCGCCTTTAGTCTTTCCCAGATTCGGGGTCTTTTTCAATGAGTCAGTTCTTTGCATCAGGTGGCCAGATACTGGAGCTTCAGCTTCAGCATCAGTCCTCCCGATGAATGTGTGTGTGTGTGTGTGTGTGTGTGTGTGTGTGTGTTAGTCACTCAGTCGTGTCTGACTATTTGTGACACCAGGATGACTGTAGCCTGCCAGGCTCCTCTGTCCATGGGATTCTGCAGGCAAGAATACTGGAGTGGGCTACCACTCTCTTCTCCAGCGCCTCACAATGAATATTCAGGGTTGACTTCCTTTAGGATTGACTGGTTTGATCTCCTTGCAGTTCAAGAGACTCTCAAGAATCTTCTCTAGCACCACAGTTTGAAAGTGTTAATTCTTTGGCACTCAGCCTCCTTTACAGTCCAACTCTTGCATCCATACATGACTACAGGAAAAATCATATATTTGACTATGTTGACCTTTGTCAGCAAAGTGATGTCTTTGCTTTTTGATATGCTGTCTTCCTACTATTCTTTTAAAAATTCTTGTTTAGAATTTTCAACAGAACATATAATTTATTATGACAGTCATTATTTATTTTCTGCCTCTTCTGCTGAAATCTAAACTCCATGAAAGCATGGACTTTTGTTTTCTTCACTGATGTTGTCCATACACCTGTATAGCATCTAATACATAATGATACTCGATCAATATTTGTTGAATAGTTTCATCTTGATTTTTACTGTATGTAATTAGGGTACACAGTTGTTTTCAAAGCCGTGTGTCTTTTTTCCTACTTTTAAGAATGAAATTCCCTGATCTTACATGTCAAGCTTGTATAATTTAATACCAACTGAAACCACAAACAACAATTACCCTAAGCCTATGAGAGAAAGATGTGATGATGTCATGCCCCATAAAGAAAAGGCTGCCGGGGATATAATGGGATCAGTGAATAATGTTATCATTTTAAGTATATAAATTGTTTCATATTATCTAAATGAATTCTTTCAATAACCTTGTGATTGAGGCAAAGGAAAAAAAAAATCCTTTTACTCATGTTCTGAGAAGGAACTAGCTGCCAAAAAGAGATTAGATTAAATGACTTTTCTAATAGGACCTAGACAATCATAGCAGAAGTGAGATTGGTGTAGGGTTTACCTCACTCCTGGACCGGTGATATTTTTAGTGAATGCACTTAACTCTCGTTGCACAGGTTAAGGCAAAATGCCTGAGAGAATTAAGAAGTACCTACTTGATGATTCTCTACTGTTAAAAAATCAAACTGTTCAGTCATTTCACGTGGAGTCATAAAAGGGCAGCACAGCTCTCCTTTTCTAAAATTCTGTATCCTGAATCCTTGCATGGCTGCGTTGAGAAAAACCTCTGCCCAGTACTTTAAACTCATCACTCATCTCAGAGTAAACTCTTGATTTTTTTTCTCTAAAGAATAAATGCTACCCTCAGTAAAAGTTATGTACTTTTAAGATTTGCTCTTAATGCTGGGGTGACTCTGACATTTCTCACTCCATTGATCAGCAGAATTGATTGGCTCATTATGCCTTTATCACGCCATTGATTGTCAGAGGTGACTGGACTCATTTTTCCTTCAGGGGTTCTGTCCAAGAGGATGACTTTGATAAACGGAGATGACTGTTCTTCACCCCATGATGTCTCAGTAGCTAGGACGCCTTAAAAATGTACATTTTAAATATAATGATAGTAATTGCTGGCAGCCTTAGTATGTACAATAACCCTATTCTCATAGCTCAGACCTCTCATGTTCCATTCGCACAGGTGTTTGGTGAAGAAGAAATAGCCTTGTCCTTTATGTGACTGGGGGGCACTGGGTAAGGGAAATTCAAGTCTTAGTAAGGGGGCCTTTTTAAATTCAGTTCAGTTCAGTCCCTCAGTCATGTCTGACTCTTCGCGACCCTATGAGCTGCAGCATGCCAGGCTTCCCTGTCCATCACGAACTCCCGGAGCTTGCTCAAACTCATGTCCATCGAGTCAGTGATGCCATCTAACTGTCTTATCCTCTGTCGTCCCCTTCTCCTCCTGCCTTCAATCTTTCCCAGCATCATGGTCTTTTCCAATGAGTCAGTTTTTTGCATTAGGTGGCCAAAGTATTGGAGCTTCAGCTTCAGCATCAGTCCTTTTTAAATTTTGTTTATTTTAATTGGAGGATAATTTCTTTACAGTATTGGGGTGGTTTTTGCCACCACATCAACGTGAATGAGCCATGCGTGTACATGCGTCCCCCATCCTGGACCCGCCTCCAGCCTCCCTCCCCACCCCATCCCTCTGGGTTGTGCCAGAGCACGGGCTCTGAGTGCCCTGTTTCATGCATCAAGCTTGCACGGGTCATCTGTTTTACATGGTAACATACATGTTTCACTGCTATTCGCTCAAGTCAGCCCACCCTTCCACATGGTCCAAAAGTCTCTTCTTTACAGCTGTGTCTCTTTTGCTGCCTTGCATGTAGGATTGTTGTTACCATATTTCTAAATTGCATATATACCTATTTGTGTTAATATACTGTATTGGTGTTTCTCTTACTTAATAAGGGAACCTTTTGAGGCTCGGACCCAGACATGTGAAACTCCACATTCTGTCTTTTAACCACTATTCACAGTTGGAAAGGTATGCTTTTTTCCCGTTGTACTGTAACGCTATTTGTTGTTGTTTAGTAGCTAACGCTATATTTATAGATAAATCCATTATCGACATTAAATGCTGGGGAGTCAAATTTAGTCTGTAGCATTCCTAAGGGATTGTTAATTGCTAAGAAAATGTCCATGGTTTTTGCAAAGCTTTGGTGATTCTATTCATTACGTGAATCTTAAATAACCCTTAGTATAATTAGTGATGAAAAGAGACAGTCTGTGACTCCACATAATTTATGTGCATAGTAAAGTCACTATTGGCCTTGAATTACTCATGGTTTTTACGTGCTGTTTTGCAATTTGTTCCCAACAATTTCTTATGGAATTTTTTTTTTTTTGCTATGACATTCTGAAGAAAGTGTTATATCACCAGAGCAGTAAGGTAATTTGAAGAAGGCATGTATCTTTTTAATATGACTTCTGAACAAGGAAACTTCATCTTCAGGCCTAAGGTCTGTTTGTCCTTTCAACATGGAGTGGTACCCAGGAGATTCTTTGCTGTCAGGACAAGCCTTGGGTTTTGTCTTTTGTTGAAGCAACATGTAGTGTCATAGGTAATAACTCATTCAAGAGTCTGTTGACAGGAATCTGAACTTCAATCAATTTCTCTTTAGTTTTCAAGCTGAGAAAAGGAAAACATTTCCTATTAAATGCTTCAAGGAAACATAGATCCTGTAGTTAAGTAATTTTGGGAAATCGTACATATGATAGCTCTTTCCTGGAGATTATTAAGGTATGTTAGCCTGTTAGAGATTTCAATACATTTAAGTGTGCTCTACATAGAATTTTCCATATTATTGAGCAATGGATTTTTTTTATATGTAACAATGACTAATATACAGTGGAACTAGTGGTAATAAGGGTAATATTGTATTAAAGACAGGATGCTGTTAGAGTGAGCCTGTTATATAAGTTAATAGGCTATAACTATTCTTTGAGGCTATAAGGCAATGATCTTTTATACAATGCTTAAGGATTGACTGAGTATTGTACAATCACTGCTTTTTAAACTGGGCAGGCCACGTGAGTCCCCTGGTGATCTTGCTAATGTAGGGCGGTGGAGTAGGGTGGTATGAGACTCAAATTTCTAAGACGCCCCTGTTGTTTTTCTTGCCCAGTCGCTAAGTCATGTCCAACACTTTTCACACCACGGACTGCAGCATGCCAGGCTCCTCTGTCCTCCACTATCTCCTGGAGTTTGCTCAAATTCATGTCCATTGAGTTGGTGGTGCCATCTAACCATCTGCTGTCCCCTTCTGCTCTTGCCTTCAATCTTTCCCAGCATCAGGGACTTTTCTAATGAGTTGGCTCTTAGAAGAAGCTCCTAGAAGAGCTCAAAGCTTCTGGTATGAGGACAATACTCTGAGTAGCAAGAATTCAGATCAAGGCTATCTCCCCTGGCACTACTGACATCTTGGATATCTGCACGTTGTAGGGTGTTTAGCAGCATCACTAGCCTCTATCCACTAGGTGACTCTATGGAATTAGGTAGCACCTCCTCAATCCATTTTCTTTTTTTTTTTTCTTTTCTCAATCCATTTTCAACAATCAATGCCTGCAGACATTGCCAGATGTTCCTTGAAGGCAGAATCTCCCTCTTTTGAAAGCCACTGATTAAAGCAGTGTGTTTGAGAGGTCCGATTTCTGATTTCACAAATCTTTCTTTTTTGTTTCAGTGGAAATGTTTGGCCCAAACCAGAAAGATATTTATCCAAAGATCATGGAAATGTTTTCTTATAAAGCGACAAGAAACTGTCAGTGCCATGTGCGTTGTGTCTGATGCTTTGCGACCCCGTGGACTGTAGCCCACCAGGCTCCTCTGTCCTTGGACTTCCCAGGCTAGGATACTGGAGTGAATTGCTATTTCCTCCTCCAGGGGATCTTCCCAACCCAGGGATCGAAGCCCTCTCTCCTGTGTCTCCTAAATTGCAGGAGAGTTCTTACCCACTGAGCCATCAGGGAAGCCCCAATAAGAAACTAGTCTTTAGCAAAATTGAGGTTTCTAGAAAAAGTAGTGGGCACCCATGTTCTATTCAGTTATATAAATATTTGATCTGCACTTAATGATGTTTTTTCCCAGGGAACATATTTATGATTTAAAGCGCCTTTGTAGAACTGGAAAAATAAATGGGATTCAAAAAATTTAAGGAACAGAGAATTAAGAAATCCAGTGTATTGCTAGAATATCAGTCATGCCTTAGACTAATATTAATGCTTCTTGCTAAGTAGAATTAAGGCATAAGTAAAAGATTAGTAAACACAAAATCCCCCAAAGAAGTGTTAATATCTTTCTTAGGATCTGGATTCTCTTGTGAGAGAGTCCTTGGCAGAACTTTTGGGAATGAATCTCTCAGTATGTAAGTATACTCTTTTCTAAGTTTTTTTTTTTTTTTTTTACTATTATTATTTTTTTACTGGAGTATACTTGGTTTACAATATTGTGTTAGTTTCAGGCATACAGCAAAGTGATTTGGTTATACATATGTATGTGTATATCTGTATTCTTTTTTAAAACTTTTTTCCATCGTAGTTTATTAGAAGATACTGAATTTCGTTTCCTGTACTATACAGTAAATCCTTGTTGTTTATCTATTTTATATATGGTAGTGTGCATCTGTTAATCCCTTACTCCCAGTTTATCCCTCCCCCTCTTTCCTTTTTATTTATTTTTTCCCCTCTTTCCTTTTTAGTAACCATAAGTTTTCTATGATTGTGAGTTTATTTCTACTTTGTAAATAAGTTCATTTGTACTATATTTTAGATTCCACATGTAGCTGATATATTATATTTGCCTTTCTCTGTCTGGCCTGCTTCCCTCAGTGTGATAATCTCTAGGTCCATGCATGTTGCTGCAAATGGCATTATTTCATTCTTTTTATGCCTGAGTAATATTCCATTGTATACATGTACCACATCTTCTTTATCCAGTCGTCTGTTGATGGAACGTTAGGTTGCTTCCATGTCTTAGCTATTGTGAATAGTGCTGCTATGAATATGGGGGCATAAGTGTCTTTTCTTGTTAGAGTTTTTATCTTTTCTGGATATATGCCCAGGAGTGGGATTGCTAGATCATATGGGAACTCTATGTTTAGTTTCTTAAGGAACTGGATGCATGTTCTTTATGGAGCCATTGAGAAAAGATGTGCTGTAGACAGGCATGGACATAAGCCATTAATCTCCAGGAGGAGCAAAACACTACCCGCTTCATCTAATCTAAAGTGAAGTCGCTCAGTCATGTCCGATTCTTTGCGACCTCATGGACTGTAGCCTACCAGGCTCCTCCATCCATGGAATTTTCCAGGCAAGAGTACCTGAGTGGGTTGCCATTTCTTTCTCCAGGGGATCTTCCCAACCCAAGGATTGAACCTGGGCCTCCCACATTGCAGGCTTTACCGTTTAAGCTACCAGGGAAGCCCTTCATCTAATCTAAAGTTCTCAGAATATATTAACTGAACTTTAAAATGTCTGAAGCTAATTCACTTGACGTAAAAAAAAGAGAGATCAGGAGAGGCTATTATCTTTTCTCAGTAAAATCAAAGACTTAGGAGACTAGTTCTTTACATTGGAGAAGGGAATGGCAATCCACTCCAGTATTCTTGCTTGTAGAATCCCATGGACAGAGAAGCCTGGTAGGCTACAGTCCCTGGTGTTGCAGAGTCAGACATGACTGAGCAACTAACTCATCTTTGCATTAGATCTTCCTGATGCCTTGTTCTGAGGTATTACTTTTCTTAAGCAGATTAATCTATATCCTTCAAAGTATTATGAAGTGTTACTTCTGTGGACGCCTATAACATGAGGCTTTCAATTAGATGATCCCTGACATCTTGTCCAGTTTCAAGGTAACATGTTCTGGCAATTCTATAATAGATTTTGAATGGAGGGAGAAGAAACCAAAGATGGCTGTAAAGTGAATCAAAGATGCTAATTAAGAAGCCAAAAATATATGTATTTCATAAGCAATGTTTATTTGATGAATAGATTGATGGGCTGGTTGTTAAGATATTGTTGTTGTTGTTCAGTTGCTAAGTTATGTCTGACTCCTTGTGACTCCATGGACTGCACCATGCCAGGTTCTCCCATCCTTCACTGTCTCCCAGAGCTTGCTCAAATTCATGTCCATTCAGTTGGTGGTGCTATCTCACCATCTCTTTTTATGTTTTTACGAGACTATAAAAGTCATTGTCATAATTTTCTAAATGAGGACTGAGGCATTCATTTGAGTTAGAAACCAATATTGCAGACTGTTTGTGTGTGCCAGTCCGATTTGTGTTTTATCATCCTGAGGCTAAAGAGGTGAAAAGTGAACGTGAAGTCGCTCATTCATATCCGACTCTTTGCATCCCCATGGACTGTAGCCTACCAGGTTCCTCCATCCATGGAATTTTCCAGACAAGAGTACTAGAGTGAGTTGCCATTCCCTTCTCCAGGGGATCTTCTCAACCCAGGGATCGGAACCTGGGTCTCCTGCATTGTAGGCAGAAGCTTTACCATCTGAGCCACCAGGGAAGTCCTCAAAGAGAAATATGTTCACATTGAGGATATGCATATCAATACCTAGTACTTGATTTTCCCCCAGTTACCTTTCCTGTAAACTTTTATATGACAAGCTTTTATTTGAAGTGCTTCTTCCTTGTTTACGAAAATCTCTTAGTATAGTAGTTCACCTCTAAACAAGGAAGAAGCACTTCAAATAAAAGCAGCTTGTCATATAAAAGTTTGCAGGAAAGGTAACTGGGGGAAAATCAAGTACTAGGTATTGATATGCATATCCTCAAGGTGAACATATTTCTGATGTACATTATGTTTGAGCCAAAGTCAACTTCACCATTTTGGAGCATTTGTACTCATTTTTTTCAAGGGAGCTGTTAGTAAGACAGTCCGTTAATTCATCTCTATACCCCTGAGTTGTGTGTTCTGTTAAAATAGTTCATTGACAAGAACTCAGTCTACTCAGGGGCAGACACTTTCCCTCTATTAGTTACTTAAATATTCAGAAGGTACTTAGAAATATAAAACACTGTGCATATTTTCCAAGGTCATGACTGCACTTTGAAGATGTGTTTCTTCACACTTCACAAATACTAAATGAGATGGCTATCTTGTTATTCTGAAATTGTCATCTCTTTGAGGTAGGGACTCGTTTTTCTGTGGGTAGCCCTTTTCTTCCCCCATGGTTTTCTGGATCATGATATTATTTATTCCTAGTACAATCCGCCTGCACCTTGGAACCCAGAGAAATAAATTCTGAATGCATAAAAGTCCATGTGAGGAATTGCCTCCAACTTCCAAATGGAAGGTCATTGCTTAATATTTATGCGGTCTCCGCTGCTCTTTCTTCATGCTCCATTCAGCAGCAGTGTGCAAGTCTTCAGCTTGCTCTCTGCGTGTATTGATAAATAGATCTGCTCCAAATGGTTGCACTCCAGCTGGTTGCCAAGATGACACACTTTATAATGTTTCAGAAGTGTCTTCCAGACTTGAATATTGGACCTGATTTTCTTTGATAAAGAGAGTTCCGCTTTTTTAGGCAGTAGAGGTAGCTTGCCAAGTTGTATCAGAGGTTAGGAAATAATCCAGAAAGGGTAGAAACGCACACTGATTGTCTGCACTGTCATCACTGCCTCTTGCTAGTGGATATTAGTCATTTACCCAATTTCCGCCACCCCAAGTCCCTGATGCCTTTCTAGTAAAAGTTTTATCTCCATAATTACTGAGGACAGGAAGTCTCTGCTGCAACCGCTATCTGGATGGAGGTAGTACAGCAGTATGCTCCTTTGCAAAAATTACCTCCTACTTTAATAGATATTTCATCCCAGAATGGAAGGAAGGGGAAGACAAAGCTGACATTTCCTGTAGAGTGATCTGGGGCAAAGGTACTTTTGAAATTGGCAGTAGTTATAGCTATAAAAGAGTCTATTAACCAACTTATAAACAGTCCATGTGTGTATATGTGTGTGTTTAATTTCCATTGGAAGTGTAATATACATGCTAAGTAGGTTATGTATCAAAGGATCGTTTGTAGTGTTCATTTAAGGGGCAGGTTTTTCCCATTTTTCTTTCATCTTCTTTAAACCCCATTATAGTGATAGTACAATCATGAATGGATGAGAATTAAACTATTGATGCTAGGAGAGTCTCAGAACATGAAGAATTTGAATATGTTTCTAGAAGACTGCAAATTAGCAGAAGAGCTTTGATTTGTGACATAAAGCAGAGGACAGAGAAATCCAGAATCCTTGAAGAAAAGCTGGCGTGAAGGATAAGAGAAGGCTGGGAGCTCAGAGCTGATCTGCTGGCAGAACCCAGACAGGCTCTAGTTTGCAGACAAGAGGTTGGCAAGGCAAGACCAAAAAGGGGCCTGAAAACAAGGGGTTAAAAAGATAGCCTATCTACCTTAGGAGAAGAGAAAGCAAACTCTTTCCTATGAGGAATATTAGGGGCTGATTTACTAAAGTACATAGAAGTGGGGGGGAAACAAAGGATGTTAGTAATCAGATGAGCGTGGTGAACTTTGGGGTACGAGTGTCTTTTAGTATTGTGGTTTTCTCAGGGTATATATTGGGACTTCCCTGGTGGCTCAGACGGTGAAAGTGCCTGCCTAAAATGCGGGAGACCTGGGTTCAATCCCGGGGTCAGGAAGATCACCTGGAGAAAGAAATGGCACCCCACTCCAGTGCTCTTGCCTGGAAAATCCAATGGATGGAGGAGGCTGGTAGGCTACAATCCTTTGGGTGGCAAAGAGTCGGACACAACTGAGCAACTTTACTGTTCTCAGGGTATATGCCCAGGAGTGGGGTTGCTGGGTTATATGGCAGATTCGTTCCTAGTTTTTTAAGGAATGTCCATACTGTTCTCCATAACGGCCGTATCAGCTTACATTCCCACCAACAGTGTCAGAGGCTTCTCCCAGCATTTATTGTTTATAGATTTTTTTTGACGATGGCCATTCTGACTGGTGAGAATGTGAAGCAATTTTCCTCCAATTAAGAAGCAAGCAAACAAAAAGAAGTAAGAAAGAATATTAACCATGTTGAGATGTGGCCAAGTTACGATTCTGAAAAAATATTTGGGAAACTGTAGATGTGAATCATAGAAATGTGTTTTTCCTAACAGCCCTTCAGAAATAAGGGGGATGAATAAGGGAAGTCTCATCCTCCCAATCTCAATTCTTTTTCTCTAGTTAATTTTTATTTGAGCATGGGCTTCCCTGGTGGCTCAGGCCGACATGACTGAGCGACTAACAGTTTCATAGTTGCTTCACAGCTTTGTGTTATTTTCTGCTGCATAGCAAAGTGAATCAGCTATATGTGTGTAATCTATATCTATATCTATCTAGATCTATATCTGTATCTATCTCTCCTTTGGATTTCCTTCCCATTCAGGTGACCTCAGAGCATTGAGTAGAGTTCCCTGTGCTATTCAGTAGGTTCTCATTAGTTATTTTATGCATAGTTTTTCAAAAGTATATATACGTCAGTTCCAAATTCCCAGTTCTTCCCAACCTCTTCTTCCCTAGTATCCATACTAACCTCGACCCAAAGCACCTGTAAAAATTATTTCAGTAAATAATAAGCAAGGCCCTGGTGAGCTCCATTTCTGCCCCCTCTGCGTCCTGCCTCCCTAAAGCTTCCCCCCTCTTTTTTCCCTTCTTGCTTAGGTATGTGTTCATGTTCAATCACTCAGTCATGTCTGACTCTGTGCGGCCCCATGAACTGTAGCCCACCAGGCTCCTCTGTCCATGGGATTCTCCAGGCAAGAATACTGGAGTGGATTGCCATTTCCTCCTCCAGGGGATCTTCCAGACCTAGTGACCATAAGACTCCACTATCTCACTTTCTATCTAATCATTACTCCTTTTTCAGGGGTAGTACCTTCTTCTTCTTAAAGATAACATTGAACCACCATCCCCCACCCTCTTTCCTGTCTATATTCTTCTGAATCTTGCTTCATAAGATTCTTTCTCAAAATTTTAACACTCGTCCCACTGGTCCATATTCTTTGTCTAAAAATGTGCCCAAATCATTGCCTCCATCCTATATTTATAGGGGAAAAATTTTTTGACTTTTTTTTTTTTCTGTTCATGCTGTATTTCCCTTACCATCACCACCAAATGTTTTGAAAGGGTGCTATATACTCTTTGCCTCTTAATTCTTCATTTCCTATTGATCTGTCAACCTATTGGCTAAATCTTCTGCCCTCAATATGGCATTAAAACTGCTCTAAACACTCATGATCTGCTGGCTGCCAAAATAATAGCCTCTTTTTGTTTCTTAACCTATTAGCATATTCACAGCATCTAAGATCATAGGCTGCACGTTTAAGAAATGGTTTTCACCCTGAATTTTCAAGCACCACTTTTCTTGTTATCTCGTTTCCAAAACTCTTATTTCAATCACTGGTTCATCTTCTTCCATCTTTCCCTTAAATGCCCTGTAATTCTATCCCAAATTCTCTTGTCACTCTTCACAGACTTTCTGGGCCATTTCATGTTACCTTGTATTCAACTACCACCTACATAAAACATCAAAATATTCAACTTTGCTCACCCGTCTTTCAAAATTCAGTGTGGGATTGCATAGAGACAGCAACTATTGAGAACTCAGCTACTCTTGTGAGAGAATCCTGCTTTGTCACCTCTCCTCTTCCAGAGTAGTAAAAGGCCTGTAGAGATGGTGCACAGGGTTGGGTTTAAGTAGAAAAAAAGGAGACCATTCATGAATTTTACATCCCCGTGAAGCAGAATGGAATAGTGTTTATCTACTTTCTTCTGCCCAAAGTCCCAGGATTTGAATTCTTAGGACTTCCCGGGCAGTCTAATGGTTAAGACTCCATGCTTCCACTGCAGGGAGCATGGGTTCAATCCCTGCTAGGGGAACTAAGATCCTGCATGCCCATGGCATGGCCAAATTAAATAAATATGTAAATAGAAATGGTTTAGTTTAAGCTGTGAATTCTTAAGAGAATCCATTGTGAAGTTTATGAATACCTTCAAGAAGAGGAGGCAGTCACCCTGCTCCATGGCTGTGTGTATATGAGCCTGTGGTCCTGCTCTGGTTCCACTGGGACTAAAAAAAAAAAAAAAAAAATTGGGAAAATACAGTGCTATGTTCAACCAGATAAAGTTCTCTTTTTCTGCTGAGGGTATGGTCCCTTGAAGGTAGAGAAGATTGATCCCATTGTAGCCCAAGGCCCAGGGGTTGGGACAAGAGGAGAGATGAGATAGGGGCCTTCTAAGCATAGGACAGAGTTAGGTGCGGCAGAAGCATGAACCTGATTCTGTCACTTGGATATTGGACTAAGAAGGTAACCAGTTTCATAAGGCATTCCCCGTGGGTTCTGCCTGGCACTGTGCCTCCACCAGCTCTTACAAAGATATTTCTCTGATTGCTGGATGTTCCATGATGACCAGCACAAGAGGAATATCCATCTTTCCACTATGATTGGAATTCCAGGGTAGGATTGTTCTTATTGTTCCACCCAAGTTCATGTGGCTGGCTCATAGTGAGGTCAAACGAACTGAAACATTGGAGTTTGGAGCAGAGAAAGTTTTATTGCCAGAGCCAAGCAAGGACTGTGGGTGGCTCATGCTCAAAAGACCTGAAGTCTCCAGGGGTTTTAAGTGAAGAGTTTTTAAAGGCAAATTTTGCTGGGGAGGGCTACAGAGTGTGGGACCTTCCTCTGATTGGCTGGTGGTGAGGTAACCGGGTGAGTCTGGGAATCTGCATCAGCCTTCTAGAATCTACGTGCTTGTGCTCAGCCTAAAGTTGCCATCCTCCACCTGGATAGGTGCCTTAGCTCCTATAGAAGAGTAAGTAATATGTTTCAGACTCTTCTGTTCATCCCCTGAGGAGGAACACAGCCTCTACTTTATGGCTGCACTATTGTTTCTTGACTGCTTTTTCTTTGTCTCTGGGTTCCCTCACTTCCTGGATTAGTAGCTCTTTGAGTCTGCCCTTCAGAACTCAGGAGAAGGTCTGCAAACAAAAAATGGGGAACACAAATAGTCTCTATAGGGACCTGCTTGTTTTCAGCCCTCCCTCTTCCTTCATACTCCTCAATCTTGAGGCAAAACAGGTACGGGACTCAGAAGAGGAACTCAGCTTTAGAGGGAGTGGGTTTCATTGTGTTTACAGATAATTACTCCCTTTCAATGATAGCTTCGTAAAGAAACACCTCTTTTCCTATTCCTGGTTTATATCCAAGGAGGAAGGTCAGGTATAAAAAGATGAGCTACACCCCTATCCACACAGAATCACTAAAAGCCTCAAGTCTAACCATCATTGGAAGAAGGAAGCTATTTGATTCCAAATGAAAGTTTTACACAAATGGATGGAACAAAGTCTTAAGCTGAAAGACAATATTTTTAATAACATAACATAACTAAAAATTGTGGAATCAGACTGAAATGTTTTAACAAAGTCTGTACCCAATGGAAAAAGGAAGGATTCTGGTGCTAACCGTAAATATACAAATTTATTTCTAGATTTTCAATTTTACTCCATTGATCTATGTTTCTATCAGTTTTTCCATTGATTACTATAAATTGAATATTTAAATCTCCAACTAATATTGTTGAATTTTCTGTATCTCTCAGTTTTTGCTTTGTGTATTTTGAGGCTCAATAGTTCATTGCATTGTAAGTATAGAGATTTTATATATTCTGGATGGATTGACCCTTTTATTATTAAGAAATTTCCGCCCTTACTTGCATGACATTTTTGTGCTTTTTATAAGAACTTTTCATTTTATATTGGAGTACAGTCTATTAGAAGTGTTGTGATAGGACATTTTTTGGTTAAAATTTATTTTATGACAGTCTATGGTTTTGATTGGATTGTTTAATTGATATAATTTTAATGTTTGCAATAGTTGAATTTATATCTGTCATTCTTTTTGTTTTCTATATGTCTTATTTTTTTTTCTTTTGGTTCTTCCCTTTATCTTTCCTGTTTTCTCTTGCACTAAATGGATATTTTCTAATACAATATTTTAAATCTTTTGATACTTTTTTTTTCTACACTTTTAGTGCCGTTCTGTTTCGCAAGGAATTGGTTCCAGGAGGCCAAAATTCACAGATGTTTAAGTCTATCATGTAAAATGTGACTTGATATAACCTATACACATCCTCCTGCACCCTTAAAACCATCCCTAAATCAATTACAGCACTTATTCAGTGTAAATGCTATGTAAATATTATACATTCATTGTAAATGCTATGTTAATGGTTACCAGTGCGAAGCAAATTCACGTTTTACTTGTGAGAACTTTCTGGAATTTTTTTCCTGACTGTTTTCAATCCAGCTGCTTATAACTGCGGATCTGGAATTCATGCATATGGAGAGCCAATGGTGGTTGCTCTAGGGCCTAAATATACATATTAACTTACCAAATTTACAGTAAATTAATCCCAAGGAGCTATGGAAAGTTATCCTTATATAACTTATTTCCTTCTTTCCATTTTATTTTGCTTTTATTATTATATTATTATATGTCTTCTATCACAAAACCAACAATGTATTGTTATAATTATTCTTTGTAACTTTGTGTTTTTAAAAGAAGCTGAGAGAAGAAAGGAGAGCAAGAATATAATTATAGAATTTTTCAACCCTTTCTGCTTCTTTCCATTTGTTTGCAATCCCGCTTGTCATCTGGCATCATTCCTTACCCTAATGATGTTTTCTTCCTGTCTACTTCCTTTGTGCAATTTTTTGTCAAATATATTATATTTATATATGTTATAGGAGAAATATTATAATGACCTACACATGTTATTTTGTGTAATGGTTTTTAAAATCTTTAAGAGAAGAAAGTGGGTGAAATAAACATTTCCATTAAGTATATAATTACCTGGAATGGTGCTTTTTATTTTTTCATGTCGATTTGAATTAAGGTCTGGTGTCATATACTTTCAATCTGAAGAACTTGCCTTCGTGCTTCCTATATAAGCAGAGTGTGCTAGCAATAAACCTCTTACTTTTTTGCTTATTTAAGAATGTATTTATCTCACCTTCATTTTTTTTTTATTAGTTGGAGGCTAATTACTTCACAACATTTCAGTGGGTTTTGTCATACATTGATATGAATCAGCCATAGATTTACACGTATTTCCCATCCTGATCCCCCCTCCCACCTCCCTCTCCACCAAATTCCTCTGGGTCTTCCCAGTGCACCCAGGCCCGAGCACTTGTCTCATGCATCCCACCTGGGCTGGTGATCTGTTTCACCATAGATAGTATACATGCTGTTCTTTTGAAACATCTCACCCTCACCTTCTCCCACAGAGTTCAAAAGTCTGTTCTGTACTTCTGTGTCTCTTTTTCTGTTTTGCATATAGGGTTATTGTTACCGTCTTTCTAAATTCCATATATATGTGTTAGTATGCTGTAATGTTCTTTATCTTTCTGGCTTACTTCACTCTGTATAAGGGGCTCCAGTTTCATCCATCTCATTAGAACTGATTCAAATGAATTCTTTTTAATGGCTGAGTAATATTCCATGGTGTATATGTACCACAGCTTCCTTATCCATTCATCTGCTGATGGGCATCTAGGTTGCTTCCATGTCCTGGCTATAATAAACAGTGCTGCGATGAACATTGGGGGTGCACGTGTCTCTTTCAGATCTGGTTTCCTCAGTGTGTATGCCCAGAAGTGGTATTGCTGGGTCATATGGCAGTTCTATTTCCAGTTTTTTAAGAAATCTCCACACTGTTTTCCATAGTGGCTGTACTAGTTTGCATTCCCACCAACAGTGTAAGAGGGTTCCCTTTTCTCCACACCCTCTCCAGCATTTATTGCTTGTAGACTTTTGGATAGCAGCCATCCTGACTGGCGTGTAATGGTACCGCATTGTGGTTTTGGTTTGCATTTCTCTAATAATGAGTGATGTTGAGCATCTTTTCATGTGTTTGTTAGCCATCTGTATGTCTTCTTTGGAGAAATGTCTGTTTAGTTCTTTGGCCCATTTTTTGATTGGGTCATTTATTTTTCTGGAATTGAGCTGCAGGAGTTGCTTGTATATTTTTGAGATTAATCCTTTGTCTGTTTCTTCATTTGCTATTATTTTCTCCCAATCTGAGGGCTGTCTTTTCACCTTGCTTATAGTTTCCTTTGTAGTGCAAAAGCTTTTAAGTTTCATTAGGTCCCATTTGTTTAGTTTTGCTTTTATTTCCAATATTCTGGGAGGTGGGTCATAGAGGATCTTGCTGTGATTTATGTCGGAGAGTGTTTTGCCTATGTTCTCCTCTAGGAGTTTTATAGTTTCTGGTCTTACATTTAGATCTTTAATCCATTTTGAGTTTATTTTTGTGTATGGTGTTAGAAAGTGTTCTAGTTTCATTCTTTTACAAGTGGTTGACCAGTTTTCCCAGCACCACTTGTTAAAGAGGTTGTCTTTTTTCCATTGTATATCCTTGCCTCCTTTGTCAAAGATAAGGTGTCCATAGGTTCGTGGATTTATCTCTGGGCTTTCTATTCTGTTCCATTGATCTATATTTCTGTCTTTGTGCCAGTACCATACTGTCTTGATGACTGTGGCTTTGTAGTAGAGTCTGAAGTCAGGCAGGTTGATTCCTCCAGTTCCATTCTTCTTTCTCAAGATTACTTTGGCTATTCGAGGTTTTTTGTATTTCCATACAAATTGTGAAATTCTTTGGTCTAGTTCTGTGAAAAATACCGTTGGTAGCTTGGTAGGGATTGCATTGAATCTATAGAGTGCGTTGGGTAGAATAGCCATTTTGACAATATTGATTCTTCCAATCCATGAACACGGTATGTTTCTCCATCTGTTTGTGTCCTCTTTGATTTCTTTCATCAGTGTTTTATAGTTTTCTATGTATAGGTCTTTTGTTTCTTTAGGTAGATATACTCCTAAGTATTTTATTCTTTTTGTTGCAATGGTGAATGGTATTGTTTCCTTAATTTCTCTTTCTGTTTTTTCATTGTTAGTATATAGGAATGCAAGGGATTTCTGTGTGTTGATTTTATATCCTGCAACTTTACTATATTCATTGATTAACTCTAGTAATTTTCTGGTAGAGTCTTTAGGGTTTTCTATGTAGAGGATCATGTCATCTGCAAACAGCGAGAGTTTCACTTCTTCTTTTCCTATCAGGATTCCTTTTACTTCTTTTTCTGCTCTGATTGCTGTGGCCAAAACTTCCAACACTATGTTGAATAGTAGTGGTGAGAGTGGGCACCCTTGTCTTGTTCCTGATTTCAGGGGAAATGCTTTCAATTTTTCACCATTGAGGGTGATGCTTGCTGTGGGTTTGTCATATATAGCTTTTATTATGTTGAGGTATGTTCCTTCTATTCCTGCTTTTTGGAGAGTTTTAATCATAAATGAGTGTTGAATTTTGTCAAAGGCTTTCTCTGCATCTATTGAGATAATCATATGGTTTTTATCTTTCAATTTGTTAATGTGGTGTATTACATTGATTGATTTGTGGATATTAAAGAATCCTTGCATTCCTGGGATAAAGCCCACTTGGTCATGGTGTACGAATTTTTTAATATGTTGTTGGATTCTGTTTGCTAGAATTTTGTTAAGGATTTTTGCATCTATGTTCATCAGTGATATTGGCCTGTAGTTTTCTTTTTTTGTGGCATCTTTGTCTGGTAGAATAACCTACAAACTAGATTACTGTACCCAGCAAGGATCTCATTCAGATATGAAGGACAATTCAAAAGCTTTACAGACAAGCAAAAGCTGAGAGAATTCAGCACCACCAAACCAGCTCTTCAACAAATGCTAAAGGATCTTCTCTAGATAGGAAATGCAGAAAGGTTGTATAAACGTGAACCCAAAACAACAAAGTAAATGGCAACGGGACCACACCTATCAATAATTACCTTAAATGTAAATGGGTTGAATGCCCCAACCAAAAGACAAAGATTGGCTGAATGGATACAAAAACAAGACCCCTATATATGCTGTCTACAAGAGACCCACCTCAAAACAAGAGAACACATACAGACTAAAAGTGAAGGGCTGGAAAAAAATATTTAATGCAAACAGAGACCAAAAGAAAGCAGGAGTCACAATACTCATATCAGATAAAATAGACTTTCAAATAAAGGATGTGAAAAGAGACAAAGAAGGACACTACATAATGATCAAAGGATCAATCCAAGAAGAAGATATAACAATTATAAATATATATGCACCCAACATAGGAGCACCACAATATGTACGGCAAACACTAATGAGTATGAAAGAAGAAATTAATAGTAACACAATAATAGTGGGAGACTTTAATACCCCACTCACAACTATGGATAGATCAACTAAACAGAAAATTAACAAGGGAACACAAACCTTAAATGACACAATGGACCAGCTAGACCTAATTGATATCTATAGGACATTTCACCCCAAAGCAATCAACTTCACCTTTTTCTCAAGTGCACACGGAACCTTCTCCAGAATAGATCACATCCTGGGCCATAAGTCTGGTCTTGGAAAATTCAAAAAAATTGAAATCATTCCAGTCATCTTTTCTGACCACAGTGCAGTAAGATTAGATCTCAATTCCAGGAAAAAAATTGTTAAAAATTCAAACATATGGAGGCTAAATAACACGCTTCTGAATAACCAACGAATCATAGAAGAAATCAAAAAAGAAATCAAAATATGTATAGAAATGAATGAAAATGAAAACACAAGAACCCAAAACCTATGGGACACTGTAAAAGCAGTGCTAAGGGGAAGGTTCATAGCATTACAGGCTTACATCGAGAAACAAGAAAAAAGCCAAATAAATAACCTAACTCTACACCTAAAGCAATTAGAGAAGGAAGAAATGAAGAACCCCAGGGTTAGCAGAAGGAAAGAAATCTTAAAAATTAGGGCAGAAATAAATGCAAAAGAAACTAAAGAGACCACAGCAAAAATCAACAAAGCTAAAAGCTGGTTTTTTGAAAAAATAAACAAAATTGACAAACCATTAGCAAGACTCATTAAGAAACAAAGAGAGAGGAACCAAATTAACAAAATTAGAAATGAAAATGGAGAGATCACAACAGACAACACTGAAATACAAAGGATCATAAGAGACTACTACCAGCAGCTCTATGCCAATAAAATGGACAACTTGGATGAAATGGACAAATTCTTAGAAAAGTATAACTTTCCAAAACTGAACCAGGAAGAAATAGAAGATCTTAACAGACCCATCACAAGCAAGGAAATCGAAACTGTCATCAAAAATCTTCCAGCAAACAAAAGCCCAGGACCAGATGGCTTCACAGCTGAATTCTACCAAAAATTTAGAGAAGAGCTAACACCTATCTTACTCAAACTCTTCCAGAAAATTGCAGATGAAGGTAAGCTTCCAAACTCATTCTGTGAGGCCACCATCACCCTAATTCCAAAATCACCTTCATTTTTGAAAGATGTTTTGCTGAAAATAAGATTCTCCACTGATGGTTTATTTTCTTTTCAGCACTTCAAGTATTTCATCCCACTGCTTTTTGTGTCCATTGATTCAGATGAGAAGTCAATTGTTAATTTTATTGGTATTTCCTTCAAATAGTCATTTTCTTTTACTGCTTTGAAGGTTGCTCAGTTATTTTGTTTTTTAAGCATTTTAACCATGGTGTGTCTGGATGTGCATCTCTGTGTTTATTCTCCTTGAATTACATGGGACTTCTCCAGTGTGTAGATTAATGTTTTCCATTGAATTTGAGATGTTTACAATAATTATTTGTTTGTTTGCTTGTTTTCTGTCTCTCTCTCTTGTCCTCCTGGTACTCCTTTTACGTGTATGATTAGAAGGCATCATGGTGTTCGCATTGCTCTGAGCTCTGTTCAGTGTCTTAATTTTTTTTTCCCTCTCTGATCTTTAGGTTGCATACTTTCTGTTGGTGCATCTTCAAGTTTACTGCGTCTTTCTGTTGTCAGCTCAGATCTACCCTGGCTCTCCTCTGGTGAATTGTTCATTTCAGTTAATGTACTTTTCAGTTCCAGAATTTCCACGTGGTTCTTTTCAATAATTTCTGTCTATTGATATTCTGTGTTTGATGAGTCATTGTGGATATATTCCTTTTATTCTTATATATATATATGTATGTTTGTATATATATATAGGCTCTGCTGGGTCTTCATTTCTGCTCAGGCTTTTTCTTGTTGAGGTGAGTGGGGGCTCCTCTCCAGTTGTGGGGTGCGGGCTTCTCATTGCAGTGGCTTCTCTGGCTGAGGAGCACAGCGTCTTGGGCATGTGGGCGTCCGTGGTCTTGGCACATGGGCTTAGTCGCCTCACAGCATGTGGAATCTCCCCAGACCAGGGATGCATCCCATGCCCACTGCAGCACTGACTTAGTACGCCTGAATTTGAACAAACTCTGGGACACGGTGGCGGACAGGGAAGCCTGGTGTGCTGCAGTCCATGGCATCGCAGAGAGTCAAGCAAAACTTAGCGACTGAACAATCCTTGCATGGGCAGGTAGATCCTTAACCCCTGGACCACCACGGAAGCCCTCCTTTCATTCTTGAAACAACTTCCTTTAGGTGTGTGGGTATGTTTATAACAGCTGCTTGGAAATCTTTGTCTGCTAAATCTCCCATCTGGACCCCTTCAACAGTTTCAAATATCTGCTTTTGTTGTCCTTTTTATGGGTCCTGCTTTCCTGTTTCTTTGTATATCTCATAACTTTTGGTTGAAACTTTGATGATAAGATGATGATAAGGTAAGAGAGATTCTATTTTGCTGCAGTTCTAAGTACTGATCCCTCCCCTAACACAGATGCCTGGGCTTGTTTCCATTGTCCACTTATGTATTTTTTTTTTTTTTAGTGACTTGGGTAGACTACTTCAGTGAGGTCTGTTTTCCCTGGTCAGTGCCTGATGCTGCTCCTCAGAGGGTACCCCTTAGGTATATACACAATCTCTCTTACCACCTTCCCTCTCTCCATAGTTGACTTCGGGTTAGCCAGGCTCTCTTTCACTGATTTTTTTCTTTGATCTCCTGACTCTTTAAGATCCACTCCAACCCCAGGAACTGTCCTCATAGCTGTTGCTTTCCTGGATTCTCTGGCAAACTTCTAGTATGTCTGTCACTTCACTTATTTATCATGGAGCTGCCAGCAGCCTATTGCTTACCACCAAGATCTTTGTTTTCAATATAGCCTTAGGTTTACACTTCCCTGTGCTCTCATACAGCCCATCCTATTAGGGAGAAGGCTGGAGTTCTCTGTTCTTTCTTATATCTTGCCTTTTCCCTTGATAATCTGCACCACTGCTCTGGAGGTGGGGCCAGGACAACGGCCCACATTTTTGGAGTGACACTTTCACAGTGAGCAGGGTGCTGAGCTGGGAGGGTAAGTCCTGGTCTTCTCAGCTTGCCTCTCCCATCTTGGAACCATCTCCTTACCAAAAAACTGGGGTGAAACCAATTGGAGCCAAACTCTGTCAGCGTGCTGCCACTAGGATAGAGCTTTCATTGACTGCTCTGGGCTGGGGGAGGAAAGAGTGGTCCAGACCTCTCAGTCACATTGCCTGAAGTAGGGCTTTTGCAAGATGAAGCTGCAGGGGATAGAGAAGCAGTGCTGGGAGCTTGCCCTTCCTGAGAAGAAAATACAGCCCTAAACTCGGAGGTGGTGTGAGACAGAACCCTGACTTCTGATCCCAGCCACTCAGACTAGACCTTCCGTCTCATTTATGGGCAAGGAGGGGGTGTGTGCAACGGTTCGAATGCCAGAAACTTTCCTTTTACCAAGATTGAGTTCATTATCTTGGGTTAAAATTTCTCCATTTGTCATATGCCTTTAAGATAATTTCTAGAGACTTTAGATGATTGGTTGTTTTTTTTTTTGTTTTTTTTTTTAAGAAAATCATTCTTACCAGTTATGTATTTTTCACTGGGGGAAGGGTCCTTGAAGCTTCTTGGTGGAAGCCCATTCTTTGAAGGGCTTCCTTACCAAGTCCAGTTTTAGAATCTCCATTACTCTAAAAAGTTCTATGTTCTTTTCCAGTTCATGCTTGTTTGCAAGCTCAGCTTCGGGCAACTACTAATCTGCTTTCTGAGTCTATCACTTCGCCTTTTCTAAACATTTCATATTAAAATGGCATCCTAAATATGTCATCTTTTGCCTCTGGCTTCTTTCATTTTTCATAATGGTTCTGAGAGCCATGCATGTTTCAGCATGCCTTAGCAGTTCATTTCTTTTAATGTCTGAGTAGTATTTCATTGTGTGGATATTACACATTCTGCTTATCCATTCCCAGTTGCTGAACATTGGTATTGTTTCCAGTGTTGCACCGTTTTGGATAATGCTTCTATGAACATCTACATACACATCTTTATGAAGGCATTCATTTTCATTTTTGGGGGGATATAGTCTTAGGAGTGTAATTTCTGTGTATGATGAGTTCATGTTTAACTTTTAAGAAACTGCAAACTTTTTGAAAGCGGTCACGTCATTTTTCATTCCCACCAGCAATATATGAATGTTACAGTTTTCCACACTCCAGACAGCATTTGTTATTATCTGTCTTTATTGCAGCCATTCTGCAGAGCATGTAATGTTGCCTCATTTTAAAATTGTTATAATGAAATAGTTATGCCCCTGTACAACTTTTTGCATTTTTGAAAAGTACTGTCTAAAATATCTGAAGAAATTCAGTTTTGTCTGAGGGGAAAACTGGCATAATTATGTTACCAATATTAAGTGATATTGCATACAATATTTTTGAAATAATGATATGTATTAAAGTGATGTGCTATTTTCCCCCTGAGATCTCACAAAGAAGCATTTTAATAAAATGTTCTATAATGTTTAGACATTGAGGAGGATCCTTTTGTCCATACATAAATTTGATTCCTGAGAACATATTTGGACAATACTATTTTAGAAATACAGTTTTGACTTGATGCTGCTAAGTCACTTCAGTCGTATCCGACTCTGTGTGATCCCATCCCTGGGATTCTCCAGGCAGGAACACTGGAGTGGGTTGCCATTTCCTTCTCCAATGCATAAAAGTGAAAAGTGAAAGTGAAGTCGCTCAGTCATGTCTGACTCTTCACGACCCCATGGACTGCAGCCTACCAGGCTCCTCCATCCATGGGATATTCCAGGCAAGAGTACTGGAGTGGGGTGCCATTGCCTTCTCCATTTGACTTGATGAGGTATATTTAATTCTTGTATATCTTATTAAATTGCTCATCTTCAGTCTTAAAGCATTTTGCATTAGGGAGTATTAATTTAACATAAAATTTCACAGTTCTTTGCTGATTTCACTATTAAATTTTTAATCAACCTACTTTTTGAAGGATGTTTCTTTACACTCATATGGTCTAGATATAATCTTATGTTTGAGACAAAGCATGAAGGTGAATGCCTGAGAAATCCTACCTTCTAGGAAACTTTTCCAGAAATAGAGACATAGAAATTGCTTTTTTCACTGAAATTTCTATGTGGGTGATTTTTATAGACTCATAAAAATTTTAGAGCTTAAACAGACCTTCAACATCAGCATGTCCATTCATTTTATTTTAGAAATGTGAAAACTGTGTCTTAGCATCAGATTTTAGTGGTAAGTAAAACCTTAAAACTTTCCCATATATTAAAAATAGATGTTTATGTTCACCGGAAATATGGTGAACAGAATCCTTATCAATCAAGCTATGGGGATGTCTTTGTGGTAACTTAACAATGTACCTCTTAATATAGTTTGAATATTATCAAGAACTTAATGTTTTTATTTGATGTTGTAAAATATAGAATGGAATGTTTTAAAATTAAGCATCTTATCTTCCATATATTAAAATAGTAAGAACTTTTTACCATAGAATAAAATCTACATATGCTTGTAATAAAATTTGTGCATGCTTGTTCAGGAAAAGAAGAGATATTTACTTCAGAGGAGTCCAGAAAGGACCCCCATGAATGTATGCAAGCTAGATAAATGATAAAAGTATTATAACCTGCAAGGAAACTTCTCTTACAATGGGAAAGTGTATAAATCTTCTGATCTTTAAAGACCTAAATGTGATTCCTGGTCAAGGAAGTAGAATTCCACAAGCCACATGGAACAGCCAAACAATAAATAAATAAATACCTAAACGTGAAAGATGTTCCTATAAAATGTGTAGAATAAAATCTGGAGAGTGTCTTAATGACATCAGAATGGGAAAAGCTTCCTTAAACAAGCCTTCCCCCCCCGCCAAAAAGCAAAAGCCATAACGGAAAACAATTGATATTTTAAGACCATATCAGAGTTAATATTTCTGTTCAGCAGAGGACAACATGGAGAAACAATTTAAGTGATGTATAAAATCTCTTACATCTGAGAGACTGGGAGAAGCTATGTTTATTTACCAGCAGAGAATTAGTAACTACTATATATAAAGAAACAAGAAATAAGTTTAAAAAGAAGAGTGCATCCTAGTGGGAAGATGGGCCAAAGCATTTAACTGAACAAGCTGCCGATGGAGAAACCAGAAACTCTTCTTAGAAATTTGTTCATGCAATTTAATAAAAAGATGGTCTCTTTGTACCAGTCAGTTTGGAAGAAGGCAGATGATCTCAAGTGGTGCCGAGAACCGGGGAAACAGAATCCTGGAGAAGGAAAGGCAACCCACTCCAGTATTCTTGCCTGGAGAATTCCATAGACAGAGGAGCCTGGTGGGCCTGGGGTCACAAAGAGTCGGACACGACTAAGTGATTAACCTTCTTTCTTTTATACCAGTCAGTTTGGAAGAAGGCAGATGATCTCAAGTGGTGTTGAGAATGGGGAAACAGAATCCTGCTTTCAGTCCGGTTGGCATGTACACTCATCAGTCCCTGAAGGACCCACTGTGGCTGAACTGGGTGAAATTAGGGCTGCAAGTGCCCGGTGTCCTGCAGTCCACTCTGGTGGACATCATCAGGAACATTCCCTTAGCTCACAAGGAGCCATTCCTAGCAGACCCCCATCCTAGCATTGCAAAGAGCAGGAGAGATGCCTAAAGGAGTGAAAAAGCAGTTCATGGAGAACTCTGCATCGACCCCGAGTGAGGAGTTAAGTTTCCACAGGCATGAGGACTCAGAAGTACAATGTTAACTAAGAAAAAAAAGGAAACAGAACTCAATGACACAGTAGATCTTTTTCAAAAGTACGCATATAAGTAGATAACCATACGGAGAATGAATTAGAGGAATGTATAAGGGGACGACAAAGGATAAGATGGTTGTATGGCATCACCAACTCAATGGACATGACTTTGATCTAGCTGTGGGCATTGATGATGGGCAGGGAAGCCCGGCGTGCTGCAGTCCACGGGGTCACAAAGAGTTGGACACGGCTGAGCAACTGAACTGAACTGATATTAAATAAACTTGGATGAGTTGCTGTGAAAGAAGAGGAGTTGAATTGAGAACAGAAAATAAAGAGGAGGATGACCAAAGCAAACACACATACAAAAACAAGCATACAAGAAAAATAAATAAATAATAGAGTCATCTTTCCTAGACCGAAACGAGAGTTTTAACCTGAGGGGAAATATGCAGATACATTTTCTCATTTTCTTCTTGAAATTTAAGGTAGTTTAACTTTCAGTCAATTTAATTGGCTTTATTTTTTTATTTTGTCAATAAAGTATGACATATCATAGCCTGTTTGATGTTGGGGACTGACTCTACATTAAAAATATTGAACAAGTGTTCAACTATAAACAGTGTGTGCCTTCAAATAAGACACAAAATAGATAAAACTGAAGATGGGCAAAATCGCCAATGTTGTTACTCAGTTCTTGGTCTCTGATTCATGAGCTCTGCAATAGCTGCCATTTTGTTTGTTTGTTTTTTGTTTTTCTTTTGATAACTTCAAACTGTCCTGTTTTAGAGGTAGAAATGCTTATATTATTTCCACACAAATGCCATCATCACTCTTAGTGATGTGAGCACCCTGGAGAATTCTAAAGAGACCCCTGGAGTTCCTATGTCAGCTGTGGAGAACAGCCGTTACCTTGTGCACCAAAGGAATTTGTCCCATCCCCTTCTGTATCTTTATTGGCTTCAGGCTTATGGACTCATATGTAAGATCCCCTGATTCCCTTTTCTTGGTTAGGCAACAAGAGTATAACTCATGTTTAGTAACTCAAATACTTGGTATATATTTTTCAAAAATACTGACTTGGAACCTAGTTGTTTTTTTGTTTTGTGTTTTTTTCATAGTGTTGACATTTTCACTTGTTCTGCTACCTAACTAAGTCATTGGCAAATATAGAATTACAGATACTTAGAGTGGCAAGGGACCTCTGGGGTCACCTGGTCGAGTCTGCTGGCCTGGTTCAGCTCCTTGAACTTGCATCATGCACCTTCCCGATGAACACTGTCCTGTGTAGAGGAATTCCCATTTTACAAACGAGCCTGTTCTATTTGTTGGCACTTGTAATTGCTAAGTAGTTTTCCCACTTGTCTCTTGTCCCACCTTCTGGTCCAGGGCAAAGGGGGAAACTCCAATTTGAAAAGGACACTTCTCCAGATATTTCAAGATGGCAGTCATGTCCCTCCAAGTTTTCTCAAAAGTTTTAATCATTTTTTGTTTGTTTGTTTGTTTGTTTTTGTGGATATGCTACCATCCTGGAGATGCTGTAATTTGAACAGTCACAGTTTTATAACGTTCAAAAAAGTGGTGAAGAGCAATCACTCTTCTTAGTCTGGATGCGGTACGTCTATTAGTGCTACATAAAGTTGTAATATTTCTGGGGGCCAAGTCACACCTAGATTTCTTTGAGAATCAGTGTGGCACATGGATCATGACCATGGACTTCAGACCTAGAGCGCCATGGATCTCATTCTACGTTGTGTCACACGTTCTTTATGCAGCCACGGGTAAGTTCCTAAACCCTCCTCTTGGCCTCAACTGCCTCATTAACTGGTATTATTACCTTGTAATGTTATGAAGATTGAGCTGAGTGAGTGATACCTGTAACATGCTTAGCATTTTAGCAGAGAAAAGGTGCTCAAGGACTATTTCCCACTAATTGTAGTATTCTATGCATGTTATGGCATTGAGCTTCAGTGTCTTGATCCTAGACCATAAAATATTTTAACTTGAGGCTTAGGGAATTTTTATTTATTCTGATTAAAATTCTTTCAAGCTTTAACCCATTATTCAAGCATTGTGAAATTTCACTGAATTCTTTCTTTCCAGGTAATAACTCTTCCTAGCCAAATCACAAAGGAAAGTCAGCTGCATACTCGAAGATAACTCCTTGTCATTTGAAATAGTAGATAATGTTTCCATGTTGTCTTTAAGTATCAACCTCTATCTACTGTTACCTCAGTAAATTTTTCAAACGTTGTCTGATGGACTTTAGCTACAGGTTCTCAACAAATATTTTTGATACCTTGTTGTGGACCAAACATTATATTATATTGTGAATCGAGTTCTAGTAGAGGAGGCTGGTGTTAAAGCAAATTATTAAAAGCACTGTGATGTGCTCCTGATGTAATGGCATAATAGAGAACATCTGTTCTAGGGAACTACTGAACATCTGCTGGTGACTTTTCCTGGATGAACTAGGGTCTGCCTTGCAGAGCTGATGGCATGTGGGTAGGTCTTGAAGAATGATCAGAAATAATAGGAGTTAAAGGGCATTCCAGGATGCTATGAACAGACTTCTCAGATGCTTGACTACAGTCCACAAACATTGTCTTCGCAGAATTCCCTAGTTCTTCCAGGACTAATACATCTATCAAAAAGACAAAAGATCTATATGATAAGACTCACTTTTCATGACCCAATTTTGGAGCCTCGTGATGACCAGTAATTTTTCAAATGCTTTCTGAACACCTCTGCAAATTAACTCAAATTTTACTCGCCATCTCTACCTGGCAGCTAAATATAGATGAAGCAGGTTCCTGGCTTAGCAGAAATAATGAAAGATCCTCCAGCACACCAAATAAGGAGAAAGAAGGACAATTTTGCAGGACTTTTAGATTAAAACACCAATGGGGACTGTGTATATGTGTGTGCATGTATGTGTAAAACTCTCCTTTTTTTTAAAAAACTCTTCTAAAGCTTTTATTTTCCTCTTTACATATAAAACTTATTGCATAGTCTAGAGCAAGTATTTCATTTTATCAAAAGCACACATGAGTATATTTTTTTGGGTGGGGTGTGCAGTGTCATAGCTTCCTCTCTCTGGGGTGGTGCTAATCTTGCTGTCTTTGTCTCTCTAAAGAGAGAACGTTAATTACCCAGTGACAGCCACCAAAGTCAGAGTGTCTAGCAAAACTGCAAACACACTCCAAGACCCATCCACTTAACAACTTGTAAGTGACATGAATACCCTGATTCTCCAATCTGTGATGGTTGATGGAATATAATTTTGTAATTAACAATGTGTGCATTGCTCATATGACAGTGTTTTATATAATCTCAATGAATTATGTAAATGTCTTACCTGTAAGCTTATGTTTTCGTTTTTACCTAATTACTAAATTCCGCACATGCTATACTGTTCACTTTTAAGACAATGCAATTAAAAACTTAAAGCAAGGTAATCAGGAAGCCACAACAGGCAATCAGCCTGAAATATGCAATCAAATGGAATAAGAGGTAAATATTTCTGAGTGTTTGGGGGAAGGCAGGCAAGGTGGTATCAACCAGGTAACAAAAGACTTGGGTGGAAGAAAAGTGTTCTTTTGCTGTGCTTGCAATGGGAAGACTCCATAATGAATGCTTCCTTAGATTTTAGTTGGTTTTTATTTACACTAAGGCCTCAGAGTTCCTATTCCACATTAGGTATGTGATATACTAGTAGTTTGTGCTTGCATACTCAGTTGTGTCTGACTCTTTGTGACCCCATGGACTATAGCCCGCCAGTTTCCTCTGTCCAAGGGATGGTCCAGGTAAGAATACTTGAGTGGGTTGCCATTTCCTACTCCAAGTAGTTTGGAGTAGTCTTTAAACGTTGCTGATATGGCAACCCACTCCAGTATTTTTGCCTGGAGAATTCCATGGACAGAGAAGCCTGGCAGGTTACAGTCCATGGGGTCACAAGAGCCAGAGTTGAACACAACTTAGCGACTAAAGTTTAGTTGCTATGTTGTGTCTGACTCTTTTGCAACCCTGCAGACTGTAGTCTCCTACACTGCAGGCAGATCTTTACTGACTGAAACACCAGGGAAGCAATATATATATGCATGTATGTATATTTTAAGTGTCTAGATGTTCTTTGTCTTCAACTTTTTCTGTTGTTACTAGATTTTGGCTGTGTACTCATTTTTTTTTTTTCTGATTTCTTGATATTACCCACTGCTTCTTGTTCCTCGGATCAATGACTTTTAAGCTCCAGGCCATTTGTAGTGCTTATCTGAGATGACTGACCTTCTTAGAATTGTGTCTGTAACAAAAAACAATGTATATGGTGGAGAGGGGTTGCTAGCGACTGGTCTAAGGGCTACTTATGATTCATGACTGGACTTCTGTGAGGTCCATTTTGACTGCTTAGCACATTTGTATCTTATCTAGAATTTTGAGTGTAATTCAAGAAAAATTTTCAAAGTAGTGGGCTGGTAGCAATATCCTCAGATAGGATTGATCTGTCTTATTTCATGAGTTTCTTGGGATGGCTAGTCCCTTCTACAGTGAAGTCTTCCTCAAATGAAGAGGTGGAGAAAGATAGACTGACTCTTCCCAGCATAATCGAGGATAGTTTTTTTTTTTTTTTTTTTTTCATGATACCATGAGCGAGACCTTGAACTCTATAAAAATAGAAAGGTAGAAACCTAGATGTACCAGGTCTTCAAACAGACCCATCAAGAGAGGGACATCAAGTTTTCCAGTTTTAGGTTCCATCTTTGAGTCTATGATTCATTTAATCAATTTTTAATAGTGTGATATAAGGGTAGCATGTAAAGTAAAAGTTGCTCAGCTGTGCCCGACTCTTTGCAGCCCCATGGACTATAGTCCGTAGAATTCTCCAGGCCAGAATACTAGAGTGGGTAGCCTTTTCCTTCTCCAGGGGATCTTCCCAACCTAGATCTTCCCAACAAGGGATCGAACCCTAGTCTCCTGCATTGCAGGCAGATTCTTTACCATCTGAGCCACAAGGGAAGCTATAAGGGTGGCATAGAGATTTATTATTTTTACTTTTGCATGTGGTTTCTCAATTGTTCCAGCACCATTTGCTGAAAGCATTATCATTTCCCCCTTCAGTTGAAGGGACCTTTTGTTGAAAATCAGTTGACTGTGTGTGTGTTCATGCTCAGCCACCCAGTCGTGTCCAACTCTGTGTAGCTCTATGGACATTAGCCTGCCAGGCTCCTCTCTGCATGGGATTCTCCAGGCAAGAGTACTGGAGTGGTTGCCATGCCCTCCTCCAGGGGATCTTCCCAACCCAGGGATCTCACCCAAGTCTCTTATGTGTCTCCTGCATTGAAGACACTTTACCACTATCACCATCAGCAAAGCTTGGGAATGTATAGTCTTGTATTATACGTTTTAGACAAAATGGTTTCCCCCCAATCTCTCTGAACAAAAGTCTGGTGGAACTAATTTTTCAGGACAAAGTCCCTTTCCTATGAAGGCTACAAGTAAGAAACAAAGGACATACTGACTTCATAGCTATTTTGCCGATGTCATTTTTATCTGCTTTTAAATATTTCTGTCTCCTTTTATGCTCTGGCAATTTCAGCCAGTCATTTCTCTATACACTATTCCCAAAGCATTTTGCTTAAGTTAATTGCAGACTTTTTATTTTTTATTTTTGCTGTTAGAATTGCTGGCTTTTTTGTTGTTGTTGTTGCTGTCATTTCACCTCGCTTATAAAAACAGAAGGGAAAATAAATTACATGCACCTTTAAAGAGAGAGCCTGGCATTCAGTAGACTCTAAAAAGATCTGTCTGTTGAATGAATGCACAATTGATAGATACAGGTTTATCAATGGTAGTTATATTTTAAAATTTCTTTTTAATATATTTTTTGTAAAAATTTGGAACACCTGTAAATTTGGGAGAGAGAAATTGTCTATCACTGCAAATTTCCTCCTGTTAATTTTCCTTAGTTGGAGGCAAATCATTTTGTTTTTGTTTTTTCTAATATCTTTTCACAAAAAACACTTTAAAATTACTTTTAATAAATATAAATTTTTATGTATATTCTTCCTTCATTTCTTTCAAGTCTGCTTTCAATTTTGTATTTGAAATTACATCTATCCATGGCTGGTCAGTAAAGAATCAGCCTGTGATACAGAGGACTTGGGTTTGATCCCTGGGTCAGAAAGATCCCCTGGAGAAGGAAAGAGCAACCCACTCCAGTATTCTTGCCTGGGAAATCCCATGGACAGAAGAGCCTGGTGGGCTACAGTCCGTTGGAAACAACTTAGTGAGTAAATCACCAACGATATTGCAGCTGAAATGAAATCTCTCTAACAAAATGCAACCTACGCAGCATATTTTGTCAATGAATAAAATGACACGAATGTCAGTAAGTGTTAAAAGGAGATCCTTGTTGTCTTATGTAAATGGAAACAGTATTTGGGTGTTTTTACTCACCCTTACAGACAGATTTCACGTTTGTGCCTCTTTCTTCTTAACAAGCCAGTCCGTGCCAGTTATTTCTTTAGAATGAAGGCGGTGACTGCAGAGTTCTCGTATTTCTGCGTGTTCAGTCTTCATCATGACAAATACACTGACATATATAAAATAGATAGCTAGTGGGAACCTGCTGTATAGCACAAGGAACTCAGCTGGTGCTCTGTGATGGCCTCGAAGGATGGGATGGGGAGAATGGGAGGGAGGTTGAAAGGGAGGGATGTGTGTATACATCTTGGTGATTCACTTTGTTGTACTGCAGAAACTAACAGAACATTATAAAGCAGTTATACTCCAAAAACAAGACATAATCTTTTTTTCTTATCATATAAATTGCTAATATAATATTCTTCATGCCATTTCTACCTAATTTTCATAAGAGTTTTTTTCAGCAAATATATACACTTTTTGTACTCCTTATTTTATTTTATTTGACTCTCTTGAATTCTTGTTTGTTTGAATTCATTCTTGAACCCAATTCATTTTATATTCTCATCCATCTTATCCTTACACATACACACACACACACACACACACACACACAGACACACACACACACACGTAGACACACTTTTGCAGGAGAATTCATCCAGTTCTGAACTGGTGGGAATTAGGCAATATATTTCCCCTTGTCCTCTTTTAAATCTAAGCTTAAACTCTAATGCTGTAGAAGATCCTGTTGTTATTCTAGATCACAGTGACTTCATGAATTTCTCCATGCAGTTACTCAAGTGTATAACTTTAAAACTGTATTTAATTCTTATTCTCTATTTCTTCCAATAAAATGGAAGGTGGGGAGGGAGCATTTCTTTCTTGGTTTATATCCCCACTACAGAATTGTGTTAAACTCTTGTAGAGGTTTAATAATTATTAATTAATGAATTAATTAATAAACTTATTGTATTGAAAAGCAGAGACATTACCCTACCAACAAAGGTCCATATAGTCAAGTGTATGGTCTTTCCAGTGGTCACATATGGTTGTGAGAGCTGGACCGTAAAGAAGGCAGAGTGCCAAAGAACTGATGCATTCAAATTGTGCTGCTAGAGAAGACTCCTGAGGGTCCCTTGGACAGCAAGGAGATCAAACCAGTCAATCCTAAAATAAATCAGTCCTGGATATTCACTGGAAGGACTGATGCTGAAGCTGAAGCTCCAATACTTTGGCCACCTAATGCGAAGAACTGACTCATTTGAAAAGACCCTGATGCTGGGAAAGATTGAGGGCAGGAGAAGCGGGCATCAGAGGATGAGATGGCTGGATGGCATCACCGATGCAATGAACATGAACTTGGGCAAACTTCAGGAGATGGTGAAGGACAGGCATGCTGCAGTCCATGGGGTCACAAAAAGTTGGATACAACTGGGTGACTGAACAACACAAGAACAATTAATGAGTTAAAAATAAAGGCATGTAAGTTTATGAATTTCAGTATCTTTCTTAAAAGGGGGAGTAATTAATCCTCTCTAGTGATCCAGTGAGATCTTATCTTAAAGTCTTTGGCATTTAGTCTAACACATAGTAAGAACTCAATGCAGGAAGGGTTTTGCAGCCCTAGCTTTCACTTTTTTACCAGCCTGTAAAGAACATCCAGTGAACATTCATCACTGCATTCTTCTCCTGATTTAGCATTTTTTCACTCTAAAATAATGCCAGTCTGCCTGGAGGTTACAAGTCTCATGCATGTATGGAAAAAGGAATATTTCCAGTGGAAACTTTTCAGAGACCTACAGGGTAATTTAAGTTTCACATTCTCATTCAGGGGGAGCAATTTCCAGGTAAATATTCTCCTTATGGTGCCAAAAACAAACCTGTCATGTTGTTAATGTTACTTTGAAGGACAAAGTCTTAGTAGACTGAAAGTAGTGGAAAAGTTACATGTTTTGGAGTAGAACAACTGTTTCAGTCACGGGAAAGTTAATGTGAAAGATGCAAATGATATTTGCTAGTTTGCTTTTTCTCTCTTTCTAGGTTTCTGTTCTCTTTCATGTAACTGTCTCAATTCCACTTTGAAGTTAACGGGATGTAAAGAAATGCTTAAGAGGATGTGGTTAAATGAATCTGTGCTCTTGTGGTGATAGGTTTGCTTCTGTTGAGGCCATTTTTTTTCTAGAAAGCACTAGACAGAGCCATAGTGTTATCATTTTAGCCATTGTAACTGCATGGTCAGTCCAATCAATTGTGCCATTTAGGATGGTTGGAATAAAACTAAATCAACAAAAACTTTTTGGATCATGAACCAATATGACTACAACTGAGGTATCTATTGACAAGGATTCTTTTCAAGAAAGTGGTCAAAACTATATTATTACTGTTGTGTTTACTACAAAATTCACTAGCTGTGTTTGCTTTCTATTGATATTTTATATTAAGCTGTCTAGTTTTATATATCCAATCAATCCTGTATTCATTATGTTTTATGTTGGTAAGAAAATAATTTCGTCTAATTTTTGGTCATTTAATGTAAGTCTTGACTTGGGAGATAGAATTTATTCAGTATAAATTTCTATACACAGTCATCACTTTAAAGTATATTGAGAGCTAGAAAGATGATTTACATGACTCCATATCATAATTTTATGTTAGGTAATTATTGGTAAATCTGCAAGTAGGCACAAGCGTTCTTTTCTCTTTTATCTAATTATGATTTAAGCCCAGTATTTAGGGCCCTGTTCCTTGTATATGGAGACTATTGGACTTTAAACAATCCATTTGAGGAATTTGAATGTAGTTTCATTTTGAATCAATGATTGATTTTTCATTTTTAAAATAGTGTATTTTCATCTGTAGATTACATATGCAAGCCACAGAGGCTTTGGGATGAGGGAAGGAAAGGTGATTAAAGGCAGCTTACAGAACAAGCCAACTCCAGCAGGCAAACTTTCATATACTTAATGAAGCAATCCTTAATATAGGACATAGCCTACATCCCTGGGGGATGGGAAATTCACAGGACAACTTGAATAGAATCTTTCCATAACATTTATTATAAAACTGCTTCCTCTTCTGGGTCAGACCTTTTACCAAGTTCTCTCGTGTTGCATGAAGGTACTGTGTGTTTGATATTTATTATTCAAACATCTAAATAAACATCTAAATAAAATAAGCTGTACCACATTGTGTTTCAAAGATATGTATTATGTCTCTATGTTTTTTAATCATATTTATATAAACTATAGTGAAAATGTTGTGTTGTGTCCAAACCTTTGCAACCCCATAGCCTGTAGCCTGCCAGGCTCCTCTGTCCGTGGGATTTTCCAGGCAAGAATACTGGAGTGGGTAGACATTCCCTACTCCAGATATAAACTATACTGATGGGCTATTTATAAAGTTTTTTCCTCAGAATATATAAATGCCAGGTTCAAGGACATCTACCCTTATCTACAGAAATCTCTAGAAATGTGAATGAAACTTCTGGAACATATCCCACATTAATCCTCAATTGTGAAATCAGCACACTGGCTATTGGAAAAGTAAAATATTTACATTTGTCTCATAATTCAAGCAAAATCTAATGATTAATATAATAACATGAAATTTTAGTTTAATAAATTGTCTTTCTTTTGCCAATATAATCACCATTATTATCCACCACTGAGTGTGTATTGTTATTATTCAGTTGCTCGGTCATGTCTGACTCTTTTGCAATCCCATGAACTGTACACACACATGTATTGTAAGATTATTTTCCCAGAAAGGCAAATATGGTAGTCTAGTATCTGATATATATTTTACATATTTTCCTCTATGTTGATTTTACAAGTTTACATAGAGTAGAATTATTTGAAAAAGATACATGTGAGTGTACACATGTATATGAACGTGTGCATGTTTACACGCATACAGGCACTCACCCAGGGAACTCCTGAGAATCCTGGTTAAATAGCACTGAGCCAGAACTTGGACTTGGCCTTGATCTCTGTCAGGAGACAGTGTCAAGCAGGTCAAATGTTGGCTAACAGGTCATGATTTCTGTAGCATGGACTAGGCTTCCCAGGTGGCACAGTGATACAGAATCTGCCTGCCAATGCAGGAGATGCAAGAGATGAGGGTTCAAGCCGTGGGTCGTGAAGATCCCCTGGAGGAAGAAACGGCGACCCACTCTAATATTCTCGCCTGGAAAGTCGCATGGACAGAGGAGCCTGGTGGGCTACGGTTCATGGAGTCGCAAAAGTGGGACACGAATGAGCACATGTTCATGTAAATAGCTCATTGGGGCCCTGGTGGGTCTGGTGTGCGCTGAGCATCCGAAGGACCATTCGGGCTTTGGGCCTTAGGGAACGCTGGGAGTCTCAGCAGAGTCACTGGGCTGACTGTACCTGGCGCATGTACCTGGAACCAGAAAGAACTCCAGAGAGAGGGGCGGGGATTTGCAGGTGACAAACATAGAAACTTACAAACAGATGTTAAGACCTGGGTGCAGTGACCTACTGTTTTAAAATGTTAGTTTGGAGACGTCCGTGGCAGTCCAGTGGTTAAGAGTTTACGTCCTGTTGAGGGGGTTGCAGGTTCAATCCCAGGTGGAGTAGCTAAGATCCTGTATACCTCAGGACCAAAACCCAAAACATAAAACAGAAGCTATATTGTTACAAATTCAATAAAGACTTTAAAAAAAATAAAATCAAGTGTTCTCATTATTCAGGTAGGGTGAGGCCACCTGATCAGGAGATGGCTGATTGAAAAGTCACAGACCAGAGAAGCAGGAACTTGCCACACGGTGAAGGGCCTTCCAGGAAAAGGCCAGGATCCGTCAGGAGGCTGAGGGAGCAAGGGGACACCTGTGGGCAGGAGCCTCTGTGTGGTTTCCTCTGGAAGAACAGGTAAGGCAGGGCAAGCAGGTACAAGAGCAAATGAGCAAAGACAATTAGAACCTGGAAGCGGGGCTGGGTTTCCTCTTTTCAGATGTGCTGAGCTTACAAGCTTACAGACTCCTGAGAGTCCCTTGAACTACAAGGAGATCAAACCAGTCAATCCTAAAGGAAATCAACCCTGATTACTCATTGGAAGGACTGATGCTGAAACTGAAACTCCAATACTTTGGCCACCTGATGCGAAGAGCAGACTCATTGGAAAAGACCCTGATGCTGGGAAAGATTGAAGGCAGGAGGAGAAGGGGGCAGCAGAGGACAAGATGGTCGGGTATCATCACCATTATCATTCATTCATTATCATTCAATGGACATGAATTTGAGCAAATTCCAGGAGATAGTGGAGGACGGAAGAAAATGACATGCTACAGTCCACGGGCTCACAAAAGCTGAACGCGACTCAGCAACTGAGCAACAAGCTTCCATGAAACTGTCAGGGGGCTCTGGGCCCTAGGGGCTGCCCCAGATTTTCTGGTTCCTGGCCTGGGGGGTGATTAAGGAAACAGAATATTGGACCTGAGGATGAGAGTCTAAAAGGGAAGGTAGTGGGATGCAGGGCTCTACAACTGTTCATCTGCATATGAAAGGCAAAGGCAAGGGTCCTTTACTATCCCTGGGAGGGACAATCTCTCCAGAGGTGTCAAAGTATCGGAATTACAGAAAATAAAGTGCATGAGTCATACACCTATGGGAAGAATAACGTACACTTGGGAAGAATAACAGCGATGATAATGGAAGTTACTACTTTCATAATTTTTATTTAAGATATTGGAGATTTTTAAAGTCTAGAAATGGAAAACGTCATTCATTAAACATTTCTTTTCATTAATATTAAAATGCATTTGATACATGATTTTTAAATATATCCAGAAAGCATATTTAAAAACAAATATAAAGCTCAGTGTTTGGCCTCAACTTCAGATTAATATAACTGGAAATAAGCTGTGCCAACCAAATAGAGGGCAGCCATAGGATATCCATCATGCTTTGCAAGACAATACAGAAATGTGAACAATTGAGACATACACTGTGATAACTTCAAAATTCAAATAATGAGGTGACTTGTGATTTTTTTCTTCAGTGAAATATGCAAATACCTTCCAATTTGGATGCCCATTCCCGCAGTACCAACAGATGGCACCAGTAGTTAATAGTGAAGGGTTATGACTCTAAGATAAATGAAAGAATGAAAGATTCTGAGCTCCTTGTGCAACACTGAGAAACGGGGATGTTTTGATAATGTCATTTTTATATTCTCATCTAAACAGAATACTTATACCCTCTGTGTGGAATGTATATCTAAACTCTACTGTCATGAAAACAAGTTCAGAAATTTAAAATATATTAATGATGACACACATTAAAAGTGCAAACAGTTTCTGGTCAGCAGAACTCTCACACATGGGATTGAAAAAGACTAAATAATAAATAACCACCGGATCACATGTCAACTGTACTTTCAGAAAAAACAAAGGACAAGGCAAATGGAGAGGAAAATATTGAGAGTTTAATTTGAATTTTGAGATTTAGATTTAGGTGTTAAGTTTGTAGCACATATAAATAAAAGTCATACTCCACCAGAAAGTCCCAGAAAGGAGATAAATGACTTTTAAAAAAATGCTTGTTTGTTAATTTTGCAAAATTCCTATTTATTCATCTCCTAAAACTATATAACTTACAAAAAATTGGAGGGCAACGTGTGTGTATGTGTGTGCATGCACAGTCGCTCAATCGTGTCTAACTCTATGCGGTCCTGTGGACTGTAGCCCACCAGGCTCCCCTGGAGAATACTGGAGTGGGTTGCTATTTCCTCCTCCAGGGAACCTTCCAGACCCAGGGACTGAACCTATATCTCCCACATTGGCAGGCAGGTTCTTTAGCACTGAGCCGCCTGTGAAGCCTGAAGGATAACATAGTTTCCAGTTAATCAGCAATACTTTAATAGAATTTATTTTATTTTTATCAGAAAGAAAGAAATATCTGAGAGATAAAATAACGTACTGATAAGATGAGGATGCAAATGATGCTAAATATATAGAGCCCTTTTGATTCCTGAAAGAGTGCTCAGGTGATAGTAATAGTGTTTCTTGTGACTAGAATAGGCTTTGGTGATTTGAATATAAAAAAGTTATTTATTTTAAATTGTACCACTGAATGAGAATTATTTCTTGTTGCTTTCAATATAACGTATTAAATAGCATTTTTACCCAAATGAGAGTTATTATCATTTAACTCCAAAATCTATGAGGGCTGTGTATGTACGGTGAATGTTGGGTTGTGATGTTTCTTAGCAGTTAGCAATATGTTGTCAGCAAGGTATTAAAGAGAGAAATTACCAAGAACTTTTTGCTTTTCAAATCTAAACCTGACCTAAACTAATGTAAGACTATGTTATGGTGTCCTTAACCCCACTTGGTGTAAGTAATCCCACATATTTTTGTAGAAACTTCAGTTTGCTTATTCTGGGTGCTTCTCCTTGACCCCACAGTATGTTTAGTAATAGCTTTTTATTCAAAAATATTCAAAAATTGTCAATTCAGAAACACATCAAGGTCTGAGCATTTTATATAATGGATTTTTGTGGCTCAGCTGGTAAAGAACCTACCTTCAATGTGGGAGACCTGGGTTCGATCCCTAGTTTGGGAAGATCCCCTGGAGAAGGGACAGGCTACCCACTCCAGTATTCTGGCCTGGAGAATTCCATGGACTATATAGTCCATGGGGTCCCAAAGAGTCGGACATTACTGAGTGACTTTCACTTCACTTGGGCCTATTGGTGGAAAGCAATATAATTGGTGGAAAGCATGCTTTAACATTTCTCAAATGAATGAAATGAACATCAAAACTCAAGAAGCGATTAGGAGGGATAAATTGGAAGATTGAGATTGACGTATATACACCACTATATAAAAATAGATAACTAGTAGGGACTTACTATATAGTGCAGGAAATTCCACTCAGTACTCTGTAAAGGCCTGTATGGAAAAAGAATCTAAAGAAAGAGTGATGTATGCATAGGTGTGACTGAACGACTTTGTTGTACACCTGAAACTAACACAGCATTATCAACTATACTCTGATAAAAATTTTTAAAAACCTCTGTGATCTGTTGTGGTCATTTATAAATGAGACAAGAAAGATTCTGACAGGGTTTAAATAGAGAGGCATGGAGCAAGGTAAAAGTACAGGGCAGATTGTCAAAGTGCTAAATATGTGCAGAATAAAGGAGAAAAGTACTTCTAGCAGACTTAGAAGGAGAATATTAGCCATCACTTTACAGTTTGTTATAATTACGTAAGTTCCACTAACATCAGTTTCTCCATCTGTAAAGTAGGGGCCTCCATACCTGGTTTCCCAGCATGAGTTGTCTCCACGCACTGAGGGACAGAATCCCTTGTCTGGCATTACACATTAGTGCCTCTGTATCCCTTTTCCATTTCTAGGAAACTGAATGGCTCTGAGAACCATTTGATAAAGACTCTTGTTTAACTTTGACCCAGTGTGTAGCAGAATTAATTCCCCATAACTCCTGTGAAAATATTGTTCCCTAGAGGACATCGAGGAAAATGGTTTATAGTCCTCAGCATACCAGTATTATACAGGAATGGAGGTCAAGAGCCCTGTTCTACTCGTATGTATTTATATTAATGTGTTCTTGACCTAACAAAGAGCACAGAATAGCTGCTCAGTAAATGTTTTCGTCAAGTGATTATATGGAAAAAAACAAACAAACAAACCCTCATATCCTAGTACATGTTATAGAGTCCATACTACATAAACGGTGAATGAGTGGTGTGGTGGATGAACTAAAAAAATGGCAGCATGGAAGACAAAACATGAATCAAGTTTAGAGACTATGATATCAAGTGACTTGCAGGTGTTAGATGAGATGAGAATGAAATGGTACCAGGGATCTAGCTAGTGAGAAATGCCTAGGAATTTCTCTCCAGGAGTGAGAAATAGTGAAGATGGTGTCACTAGAGGTAAATGAAGGGCCATATTTGACCGACAGTTTTTAACTTGGAAATAAATGTATGAGGCAAATAAGCAAGAAGTGTCAAAGCTAGTACCATGGCTTTGAGACTTGGAGGCTGGGACCATGTAATATTGTACATTAAGATAGGGAAGCTATTAATAGCTATAGGAGCATTAGTGTAAGGGAGAAAAATACTGTTATGGACATGATTTTCACTAACCCTTTGCTCATCCATGGAGGTAATAGACAGTTGGATATATTCCTGGGATTTTATAGAAAATTTGAGACAAGAGATGGCTGGAAGGTTGATGCACATAAGTATGATAGATGATGCTTTGAGAGCAGACAAAATAATGAAAGAAGTGTATAGAGAAGCATAAATCCTTGGAGGCAGAACCTAGGGGAATGGCTCTGTTCAGAGGGAAGCAAGAGTGGACAGAAAGATTGCCAAAAGAAACAACACAGAGATAGAAATTAGGATAGTATTAACACCATGACCGGGCTTCCCCGGTGACTCAGTTGGTAAAGAATCTGCCTACAGTACAGGAGACCTGGGTTTGATCCCTGGGTCAGGAAGAAGGGAATGGCTACCCAAGTATGTGAACTATATAAAGAAGAATGGGTCATCAACTGTCAGATATTATAGATATGAAATTGTCTCAGGAATGTAATCATGCTTTAGGATTAGGCAACCATTAGCCATGTTTGAGAAATCATTTCTTTAGAGTGACAATGATAGAAACTCTTGCAGTGACTACATTATGGATGGAGGTGAGGAAAGAGAATAGAAGGAAATATTTTGAGATGCTTGATGAAAAAGTCACAGTAAAAAGTGGCTTAACAAAAACAACAGAAGAAAACTGTACAAAGGGAGCATTTTGTAGTGAAAGAATGACCCAATAAAGAGAATGAGAATGAATATCAAAGAAAAGATAGGGATTCATTGAGCACGGCAGCCCTGGTGGAACCCAGAAGGAATGAAAGTGTGGGCCCCACGAGGGTGGGATGTTTCGAGAGAACAGCATGTATATTATCTATAGTGAAACAGATCACCAGCCCAGGTGGGATGCATGAGACAAAGTGCTCGGGCCTGGTGCACTGGGAAGACCCAGAGGGATCGGGTGGAGAGGGAGGTGGGAGGGGGGATCGGGATGGGGAATACATGTAACTCCATGGCTGATTCATATCAATGTATGACAAAACCCACTGAAATGTTGTGAAGTAATTAGGCTCCAACTAATAAAAATAAATTTTAAAAAATTAAATTAAAAAAAAGAAAGTGTGGGCCCCAGTAGAGGGAGGAGAAGTCTTGGCTGTAAGAGGAAAGAAGCAGAGGCTTCCTGAAGACCTGGAGGGATGTTGAAACACAGGGAAGTAAGAAATTGCTACTGAGAGTTGAGCATCTGTTGAAAGCAGAGTTGAGAGTGGAATGGGTGGAACTGGGGAGGCCATTGGACCTCAGAGACTAGAGCAGCTCTTCAGCCCTGTCGGGAGCAGTCCCTGCTCTGGGCTTTAGGATGCTGGACTTTCTCACTAAGAAGTTCCTCCAAGAAGTACCCACAAGGCCGACTTCCTCCCGCAACGTACATCCCACCATCAACAGTACAGCTCAGAAAGTCAGTGGTCTCATACTTAGCTCAACTGTTGTATGATCTATTTCCTTAGAATGCATATAAATGACAGAAAGATAACCAGCTGGCAATCCAAACATATGGTTTCTGCTTATTTTCCTATCTCCAACTCATGTGATTGTTCTTTTGGATATGATGGTTAGCTTTGCTGGGTCTCAGTCTTATTTGAAAAATCAAAGGCTTTGAATACATGATTTTAAAGATTTAATCCAGTTTGAAATTTTTTTTTCCATTTCTAAGAACTATCTTTATCATGTCTAATTGTGTTTAATTTAAAAGTACATGGTCATCCTAAAGTGCTTTTTTGGTGAGTAGTCTTACATTATTTTTAAGAATAGAAAGTATTTTACATAAAAATCCAATTAGGATTGGAAAATACTATTGGACTGTCTACATGTTTCCTTTAAGTGACTGTGGATGCATAATAATAAGTACTATCCTTCAGTGCTTAATAACTGTTATCAGTTTCAGTTCAGTCGTGTCCAGCTCTTTGCAACCCCATGAACTGCAACACGCCAGGCCTCCCTGTCCATCACCAACTCCCGGAGTTTACCCAAACTCATGTCCATTGAGTCGGTGATGCCATCCAACCATCTCATCCTCTGTCGTCTCCCTCTCCTCCTGCCCTCAGTCTTTCCCAGCATCAGGGTCTTTTCAAATGAGTCAGCTCTTCGCATCAGGTGGCTGAAGTATTGAAGTTTCAGCTTCAGCATCAGTCCTTCCAGTGAACACCCACGACTGATCACCTTTAGGATGGACTGGTTGGATCTCCTTGCAGTCCAAGGGACTCTCAAGAGTCTTCTCCATCACCACAGTTCAAAAGCATCATTTCCTCTGTGCTCAGCTTTCTTCACAGTCCAACTCTCACATCCATACATGACTACTGGCAAATCCATAGCCTTGACTATACAGACCTTTGTTGACAAAGTAATGTCTCTGCTTTTTAATATGTTGTCTAGGTTGGTCATAACTTTTCTGCCAAGGAGTAAGCGTCTTTTAATTTCATGGCTGCAGTCACTGTCTGCAGTGATTTTGGAGCCCAGAAAAATAGTCAGCCACTGTTTCCACTGTTTCCCCTTCTATTTTCCATGAAGTGATGGGACTGAATGCCATGATCTTAGTTTTCTGAATCTTGAGCTTTAAGCCAACTTTTTCACTCTCCTCTTTCACTTTCATCAAGAGGCTCCTTAGTTCTTCTTCACTTTCTGCCACAAGGGTGGTGTCATCTGCATATCTGAGGTTATTGATATTTCTCCCGGCAGTACTGCTATAGTTCAAATTAAATAAATATGTCCATACCTTTTAGTACATTAAATATAAGAAAAATATTTCTGCTATAAGAAATATAGTGAATCTCTTTTCTATGTATTTAATGACTACAAATATTGAATATATTTGAATCTTTACTCAAAACCTATGTTCTAGTAAAATATATTCAAATGGTGAGACCAAACATCTGTGTGGTGTCATTACGCATTCTAGGTGCTGTGTGAGTATGCACGTGTGTGCGCTAAGTTGCTTCAGTTGTGTCAGACCCTTTGCAACCCAATGGACTGTAGTTCGCCAGGCTCCTCTGTCCATCGGTTTCTCCAGGCAAGAATACTGGAATGGGTTGCCATTCCCTTCTCCAGGGAATCTTCCCAACCCAGGGGTCAAAGCTGTGTCTCTTACATCGCCTGCATCATCCACTGGGTTCTTTACCACTAGCAGCACCTGGGAATCTCCGTATAAGTATATATACTCATTAATTCTCACAGTGATGCTGTGAACTGGGAATCATTATTCTCACTCTAGAGATGAGGAAACTAAGAAACAAAGCAGTTACAGAAGTTCCCAAGGTCCCACTGATATTATTAGTCCCAGAGCTCGTCTGGCTCTTTGATCTGGACTCTGAACCCCATGCTACCCACCCCCACAAAACAGTGAAACACAGATGTAGATGTCTGCATCCTTTGCCCAGCTGGAGTTCATTGACTTCACTGCTCTAGGATATTCAGGCTTCCCGGGTAGAACTAGTGGTAAAAAACCCGCATGCCAGTGCAGGATACGTAGGAGACACAGGTTCAGTCCCTGGGTTGGGAAGATCCCCTGGAGGAGGGCATGGCAACCCACTCCAGTATTCTTGCCTGGAGAACCCCTGTACAGAGGAGCCTGGTGGGCTACCCGCCATGGGTTTGCAATGAGTCGGACACAGCTGAAGCAACTTAGCACAGAGTATTCAAACATGTGGTTGTGCTACAACACATCCATTTATGCTTCATGGCTATTTGAGTTGTTTCTGAGGTTTTGCTATTGTGAACAGTACTGTCATGAGCAGTCTAGTACATATCTCTGACTTTATTTACATTTTCCAAGAGTTCCTCTTCATTATATACCCAGGAGTCGAAGTTCATCTTAATAAATTAATTCCAAATTATTTTCCAGAGTAGTTATATAAACTATATTCTTCTCAGTGATAGAAGAGGTCTATTGCTTTACAGTTTTGTAAATCACTTGGATTCTGAAGTGAAAATGGGAAAAAGGAAGTTTGTATTTGATACAGAGGCAGAATAGGGCTTTAGAGTCAACAGAATTTTCTGTGTTTGAATTCTTGTTTCTTCAGACTTCTCAGATGTCATACCTCAGGCACAACTTTTAAACTTCTGAACATTACGATGTACTGTTGTAAATTAAAGATATTTTATTCAATATTTAATCTGTTAAACATACTTGCTACATAACAGGCCATCAGTGTAAATTGGTAAAACTGTGAATGGCATGCAAGTAATTGGAAATATGATTGTATCTTCAAAATAATTTAAAACAAAAGTATAGGGAAAAGGTATATCATCAAGCAAGAAATTGAATTTTTGTATTGAAATGATTATACTCTTTGAACTGGCACCCATTTTGCTTTTCTGTACATAAATACATGTATGTTTTATATACAGTCTGATTCGTCACTATGGATGCAAAGATGAATAAGAAATAAAGGAGCTGATGAATTTAGTAAAGTGGAAGTGGGGATTTTGTTGTTGGTGAATCAGAGGAAAATAAAGAGTGCATGCGTACTAAGTCACCTCAGTCATGTCCCACTCTTCGTGACCCTATGGACTGCAGCCCACCAGACTCCTCAGTCCCTGGGATTCTCCAGGCAAGAATACTGGAGTGGGTTGCTATTTCCTTCTCCAGGGGATCTGCCTGACCCGGGGATCGAACCTGTGTCTCTTATGTCCCCTGCATTGGCAGGCAGGTTCTTTACCGCTAGCGCCACCTGGGAAGCCCAGAGAAAGAGTAACCAAAGTTAACATACCCAGATCAGTTTTTATGAAGCTACAGACATGCACTAATTATTATGGAAGCATGGATTAAGGTCTAATGCTAATCCTAGCCCTACCCAGCTTGTGCAAAATAGGGGAGCTGGTGGAAAAGAGATGACACAGAAATTGAGACTTCCACCGACCATGAAACCTAATTCCTTGAACTGTGTCCATATGGTTATCTCTGGAAAGTATACACATGCAGTATTTAATTCAACCTGGAAGCAATAAATTGCCTGAACCAGAAAGAACAAATTAATTGTATTAAAATTAAGTTCTGAACAGGTCAGTTATGATATCTTTGAAAGCCCTGATTGTCCCTCTGCTTTGGATAGCTGCTTAGCTCCTAGCAGCAGTTTCTCTCCTGGATTCTGTATACCACGGTGGTCTTGGTGATATTTTCTTATCATTTCGAAGGGAACATTGGGGTGTGCTTATGTCTTTCGTAAATGTCATTGGAAGTTTTAATAAGAAGGACTTTTTAAAAGATTATTTTAGTTTAAGCTTCAACAAATGACATAGACATACACATGCATGCATATGTCTACATAGTTGTGGGAAGGAAGCAAGTCAGTTTGTAATTTCATTACTTATACAGCTACTTAAAGAGGATAATTGCTATATGAATGCCATCTTGACATTAAACTAAAAACAACTCAAAGCAAAATGGATTTTGATTAAGAAATCTTGACATTGGCAAACGTTTATTAGAAATGTCACAAAGAAGCAGATTGGTATCACACTCCACAGCAATTCCATCAACAGCATTATTCTGTTCGAAGGGGGAAAGGTAGGGGAATTCCCTGGCTGTCTAGTGGTTAAGACTCTGTACTTCCACTGCAGGGGGCATGAGTTCGATCCCTGGTCTAGGAACTAAGATCCTGCATGCCACGTTGTGTCATCGAACAAAAATAAAAATAACAACGAAGAAGAAAAGGTGGAATTACAAGACTGATGACATACCCAGAACAGGAAACCCATGACTCTATTAAATACAAGAATTAACGTAAGGCTTTGTTAGCTGACTCTTTGTTGTTGTTGTTCAGTTGCTGAGTCGCGTCCTAGTCTGTGACCCCATGGACTGCAGCACACCCATCTGCTCTGTCCTTCACTATCTCCCAGAGTTTGCTCGAACTAATGTCCATTGATTCAGTGGTGATATCTTACCACCTCATTCTCTGCTGCCCCTTTCTCCTCCTGCCCTCAATCTTTATCCATAGAGAACATTGAAAGTTTATATATATATATACATATATATATATATATTTGTCTTTAGAATAAGGAAGAACATAGAGTTATTAAGCTGCTGCTACTAAGTCGCTTCAGTCATATCAGACTCTGTGCGGCCCCATAGACGGCAGCCCACCAGGCTCATCCATCCACAGGATTAGAATACTAGAGTGGGTTACCATTTCCTTCTCCAGTTCATTAAGCTATATATTCTTAAAGCCATGTTTTCTATGAACACATTTTCTTTATATTCAGATTTATCATATAAAGTGTATCAGGAAAGAATAGGAAGATGCATAGCTGCAATTCAATATATCATGGCATAATTCTGCTTATTTAGGTCCTTAGTAATTTATATATATTCATGAATACTGAATAGGCTTCCCAGGTGGTGCTAGAGGTAAAGAACCACTGGCCAGTGCAGCAGATGTAAGTGACACAGGTTCGATCCCTGGGTCGGGAAGATTCCCTGGAGTAGGAAATTGCAACCCACTCCAGTATTCTTGCCTGGAGAATCCCGTGGAGAGAGGAGCCTGGCGGGGTGCTGTCCATGGGGTTGCAAAGAGTTGGACACGACTGAAGCAATTTATCACACAGCACATGAGTACTGAATAGTTTAATATTATGTTTTAAAGATGATTATTTTCTCTGAAAAATTTTATTTTCTGTAAAGGCAGAACTTCCAATTCAGAAGTCATGAGTAATAATTTACTGAAAGAGAGAGATTATAATCCAACAAAAAATGGTACTTTCAAATGTTCCTTTCATAAAATCACATTTCTTCATGCCCAGAGTCAACACCATTTCGGTAATAGAGTGCCTGCTCTCTGATATTTGCAGTTTCCTATCAGCAATGCTCATATATACACAATATTGGGTTTAATGTTCTCCATCTCTATGTGTGGTGACTTTCCCTTACAATCTAGGCTTGGTGTATACTGAGAATTAGGACCTATGTCAATAGAAGTGAAAAGTACGTGAGATTTTGCTTTTAATGTCAAATATTCCTTGATCACTTATTTGTATTAGGAACACAAGAAGGAATTAGAGAGAATACTTGCCTTCAAAGAGCTCGGAGTCTGGAGAGGACTCTGGACTGGTGGTCAGAGACAGGTACTTATCATACCCTAAAGTGAGAACTGAAATGGCATCTGCCAAGTATATGTGAGCATGTGATGACCCATTTCCTTGGGAGGAGAAAAGCTTTGTATGGCAGCTAACCCTTGAACTAGACTCGAGCTCTGTTTGGTAGGGGACTCCAGTGGAAGGAACCGAACCTGCAGAGGGCTTGAAGCAGGGCTGAGTGTTCGCGCGAACGATGCTGTCTGTCATCATAAAGACCAGGTACCCAGGTCCTGTATGCTGAACAGAGCCCAGCAAGAAGAGACCTAGTCAGGGTACCACCTCATCTGTTCTGGGTTCAAGAAGACCTTTTTTGTTGCATCCTGATCAATAATCTGTAAAGTGAAAATCCACCGTCCCCATGATTACATGTTGATTTACAAGGATGTCCTGAGTCTTGTGTAAAATGAAATTTTGAACATTTTGTTTATAAAGTTGGTTGATTTTGCTGTTAGAATTTTTCTACCGACTGAGACCCTAACTTTGCATCCTAACTCTTGGCTCTAAATTTTAGTCTATCTCTAATCTATTTGCCTCAGGTAAGGTGTCCCCATTCAACAGACAAGAGTGTTCCTGGCTAGACCACAAAAGCATTTTTTACACCTAAACATATATGCTGCTAAAGTTCAATAAGGAAATAGTGTAGCCAAATCCATTATTCATCACTCCTATTAGAAATAGGAATTTATTATACTTTTTTGAGATAAAAAGAACTCTGATTGATATTTTCAGAGTAATATATTTTTCATTAGGATTGATTCAGACAATACATTCATGATAATAACATTTTGTTGCTTAAAAGTTAGAGATGATCAACTAGAGCCCAAAGGGTTTGCCTGGATAAGCAGAGGAAGGAGAGTGTTTTATTGGAAGGTGGATGCCCTGAGCTGAGACTGGAACTCAGGACAGCCATCCGACATTAAAATTCAGTGACTTATGAGCTGGGAAAACACATTTCGCTCCCCTGGACCAAAATTTCTCACCCTGAAGTGGACTACTCTTTTTCCTGCTTTATGGGGTTGTCGTGAATATCAATCACATCAATTACCTTTGTCTTTTTCAGGTTTGTCATTTTCAGGTATTTTGGAATGTTCAACTATTCTTTTCTTTAAAATGTTTATTTATTTATTTTTGGCTGCACTGGATCTTCATTGCTGCGCCAGCTTTTCTCTAGTTGCTGCGAGCAGGGGCTACTCTCTGGTCGCACTGTGTGGGCTTCTTATTGTGATGGCTTCTCTTCTTGGGGAGCACAGGCTCTCGGGCACGCGAGCTTCAGTAGTTGTGACTCCAAGCCGCTAGAGTACAGGCTCAGTAGTTGATGGAACACTAGCCTAGTTACTCCGTGGCATGAGTCATCTTCCTGGACAGGGATGAAATCCATGTCTCCTGCATTGGCAGGAGAATTCTTCACCACTGAGCCACCAGAAAGGAATGTTCAGCTATTCTTATAAATACCCTTCAACATCTTTTCAACTAAAGAATTTGAAATTGCTTGTAATTTGAAATACCATATACAAAGCAAGATGAAGCTTTTGAATGTCATTTCTGTCCTGATCTGAGCAAATGTTTGTCTTTCCCAAACTACATGAGGCATTAGGTTTTTGCTTAAGATCTTTTTGTGAAGGTCACCACCTTCCTCAGCCTGGCTGGGCCTTACTCTGCTCTGTCCTAGAGAACTTCAGTTCAGTTCAGTTCAGTTGCTCAGTCGTGTCCGACTCTTTGCAACCCCATGAATCGCAACACGCCAGGCCTCCCTGTCCATCACTAACTCCCAGAGTTGACTCAAGCTCATGCCCATCGAGTCAGTGATGCCATCCAGCCATCTCATCCTCTGTCATCCCCTTCTCCTCCTGCCCCCAATCCCTCCCAGCATCAGGGTCTTTTCCAATGAGTCAACTCTTCACATGAGGTGGCCAAAGTACTGGAGTTTCAGCTTCAGCATCAGTCCTTCCAATGAACACCCAGTACTAATCTCCTTCAGGATGGACTGGTTGGATCTCCTTGCAGTCCAAGGGACTCTCAAGAGTCTTCTCCAACACCACAGTTCAAAAGCATCAATTCTTCCATGCTCAGCTTTCTTTATAGTCCAACTCTCACATCCATACATGACCCCTGGAAAAACCATAGCCTTGACCAGACAGACCTTTGTTGGCAAAGTAATGTCTCTGCTTCTTAATATGCTATCTAGGTTGGTCATAACTTTCCTTCCAAGGAGTGAGCGTCTTTTAATTTCATGGCTGCAATCACCATCTGCAGTAATTTTGGAGCCCAAAAAACTAAAGTCTGACACTGTTTCCACTGTCTCCCCATCTATTTCCCATGAAGTGATGGGACCATATGCCATGATCTTAGTTTTCTGAAAGTTGAGCTTTAAGCCAACTTTTTCACGCTCCTCTTTCACTGTCACCAAGAGACTTTTAGTTCCTCTTCACTCTCTGGCATAAGGGTGGTGTCATCTGCATATCTGAGGTTATTGATATTGCTCCCGGCAGTCTTGATTCCAGCTTGTGCTTCCTCCAGCCCAGCATTTCTCGTGATGTACTCTGCATAGAAGTTAAATAAGCAGGGTGACAATATACAGCCTTGACGTACTCCTTTTCCTATTTGGAACCAGTCTGTTGTTCCATGTCCAGTTCTAACTGTTGCTTCCAGACCTGCATAGAGGTTTCTCAAGAGGCAGGTCAGGTGGTCTGGTATTCCCATCTAATTCAGAATTTTCCACCATTTATTGTGAACCACACAGTTCAAGGCTTTGGCATAGTCAATAAAGCAGAAATAGATGTTTTTCTGCAACTCTTCTGCTTTTTCGATGATCCAGCGGATATTGGCAATTTGATGTCTGGTTCCTCTGCCTTTTCTAAAACCAGCTTGAACATCTGGAAGTTCTCGGTTCACGTATTGCTGAAGCCTGACTTGGAGAATTTTGAGCATTACTTTACTAGCGTGTGAGATGAGTGCAATTGTGCGGTAGTTTGAGCATTCTTTGGGATTGCCTTTCTTAGGGATTGGAATGAAAACTGACCTTTTCCAGTCCTGTGGCCACTGCTGAGTTTTCCAAATTTGCTGGCGTATTGTGTGAAGCACTTTCACAGCATCATCTTTCAGGATTTGAAATAGCTCAACTGGAATTCCATCACCTTCACTAGCTTTGTTTGTAGTGATGCTTCCTAAGGCCCACTTGACTTCACATTCCAGGATGTCTGGCTCTAGGTGAGTGATCACACCATTGTGATTATCTGGTCGTGAAGATCTTTTTTGTACAGTTCTTCTGTGTATTCTTGCCACCTCTTCTTAATATCTTCTGCTTCTGTTAGGACCATACCATTTCTGTCTTTTATTAAGCCCATTTTCGCATGAAATGTTCCCTTGGTATCTCTAATTTTCTTGAAGAGATCTCTAGTCTTTCCCATTCTGTTGTTTTCCTCTATTTCTTTCCACTGATAGCTGAGGAAGGCTTTCTTATCTCTCCTTGTTATTCTTTGGAACTCTGCATCCAAATGGGAATATCTTTCCTTTTCTCCTTTGCTTTTCACTTCTCTTCATTTCACAGCTATTTGTAAGGCCTCCTCAGCCAAGCATTTTGCCTTTTTGCATTTCTTTTCCATGGGGATGGTCTTGATCCCTGTCTCCTGTACAATGTCACAAACCTCCGTCCATAGTTCATCAGGCTCTCTGTCCATCAGATCTAGTCCCTTAAATCTATTTCTCACTTCCACTGTATAGTCATATGGGATTTGATTTAGGTCATACCTGAATGGTCTAGTGGTTATCCCTACTCTCTTCAGTTTAAGTCTGAATTTGGCAATAAGGAGTTCATGATCTGAGCCATAGTCAGCTCCCGGTCTTTTTTTTGCTGACTGTATAGAGCTTCTCCATCTTTGGCTGCAAAGAATATAATCAATCTGATTTCGGTGTTGACCATCTGGGGATGTCCATGTGTAGGGTCGTCTCTTGTGTTGTTGGAAGAGGGTGTTTGCTACAACCAGTGCATTCTCTTGGCAAAACTCTATTAGCCTTTGCCCTGCTTCGTTCCGTACCCCAAGGCCAAATTTGCCTGTTACTCCAGGGGTTTCTTGACTTCCTACTTTTGCATTCCAGTCCCCTGTAATGAAAAGGACATCTTTTTTGGGTGTTAGTCCTAAAAGGTCTTGTAGGTCTTCATAGAACCAATCAACTTCGGCTTCTTCAGTGTTACTGGTTGGGGCATAGGCTTGGATTACTGTGATACTGAATGGTTTGCCCTGGAAACAAACAGAGATCATTCTGTTGTTTTTGAGATTGCATCCAAGTACTGCATTTTGGCCTCTTTTGTTGACTATGATGGCTATTCCATTTCTTCTAAGGGTTTCCTGCCCACAGTAGTAAATATAATGGTCATCTGAGTTAAATTTACCCATTCCAGTCCATTTTAGTTCTCTGATTCCTAGAATGTCGACATTCACTCTTGCCATCTCCTGTTTGACCACTTCCAATTTGCCCAGATTCATGGACCTAACATTCCAGGTTCCTATGCAGTATTGCACTTTACAGCATCGGACCTTGCTTCTATCACCAGTCACATCCCCAACTGAGTATTGTTTTTGCTTTGGCTCCATCCCTTCATTCTTTCTGGAGTTATTTCTCCACTGATCCCCAGTAGCATGTTGGGCACCTACCGACCTGGGTAGTTCCTCTTTCAATGTCCTGTCTTTTTGCCTTCTCATAGTGTTCATGGGGTTCTCAAGGCAAGAATACTGAAGTGGTTTGCCATTCCCTTCTCCCATGGACCGCATTCTGTCAGATCTCTCCACCATGACCCTAGAGAAGTTAGTCTGTGCTTTTAGAGGAAGCTCAGTGTATGGACAGTGAAAGTGGAACTTTATGTCCACAACCAGTCATAAAACTCTTTGTCATGGGCACTTATATTGTTCTCATAAATCAACATAACAAATACTAGGACTCAAACCAAATTGCTGTCATATAAATCAGTTCTAAATTTCTCCTCATGTTTAAAGGAGGTCATTGTGTAGGTTAAAAGATTCACAATGTGATTTTGCTAGGAAGAAACTATAATGATAAAGGAGCAATGGGATCTAACTAAGTGGAAGAACTTTGTCATCACCAAGTTTTGCAGTCGAGATGTCAACCCTAGGGTTGGGGTGGGAAAACTCTCAGATTCAAGTCTCCCCTTGGCAGTTGGCTTCAAGCCTTAAGGACTTCTGAGTCCAGACCGGGCTTTATCTAGATGCATCTTCCCAGGACTAGAACTCAGTCAAACCTTCAAACAAGGCATTCCTTCCTGTTATCTCACTGGTCAGTGCTGGACATTATTTATCTCTGCTGGACCAAACATTAAGTTTCAAAATTTTGTCCATCATCAGTATTACAAAATAGGCTACTGTCCTCTCAAGGGTTCAAGAATGTCATTCTCCCATTATGGTGTCAGTGATTAATAATTTTTCCTCAGTTAGTACTAAAACTATCATAGTGACAGAGGGTCAACTGAGATTCACTGATTTGAGAGGAAAATTTATATTCTTAAAAAGCACACATTTTCTGTGTTCAATAGGGAAAAAATAGCTGTAACCTTAGGTCAAGTATTCATAATTCATCAACAAGAAAAAAAAAAAGACCTTGTTTTGTGAAAACTAAACAGAAACTAAACCATATCAATTTATGGGGGAGATGAACAATAAATGTATAAGTAGAAACAACAAGACCAAAGATAAAAATAAATAAGCAATTAATATAGGTTCAGGTAGTGGTCAGTGGTATGAAGAAAATGAAATAAATGAGGCCATAAAGAAGGCTGAGTGCCAAAGAATTGATGCTTCTGAACTGTGGTGTTGGAGAAGACTCTTGAGAGTCCCTTGAAATGCAAGGAGATCAAACCAGTCTATCAGGAAATCAACCCTGAGTATTCATTGGAAGGACAGATGCTGAAGCTGAAGCTCCAATACTTTGGCCACCTGAGGCAAAGAGCTGACTCATTGGAAAAGACCCTGATGCTGGGAAAGATTGAAGGCAGGAGGAGAAGGGGATGACAGAGGATGAGATGGTTGGATGGCATCACCAACTCGATGGACATGAGTTTGACTAAGCTTTGGGAGTTGGTGATGGACAGGGAGGCCTGGTATGCCTCAGCCCATGGAGGAGCAAAGAGTCGGACACAACTGAGTGAGTGAACATCAACAACAACAGCACAATGGGTAGCATGAGGGTGAACGAAAGAGAGCTAGGCAAGATTAGGAGGGGAAAGACTTCTCTGGATAAGCAACATGTGCGCTAAAACTCAGAGGAAGAGCAGGAGGTAGCCAGGTGAGAAGGAATGGTCCAGGTAAAGGAATTGCTTCAGTGGTGTAAGAAAGAAAATGCCATGCTTGAAACTCAGTGAAATGAGGGGAAAGTGGAAGAAAATGAAGTCAGAGAAGTAGGCAGGGATCAAATCCAGGTGCTCTGTGAATGAGATGCTGCTGCTGCTGCTGGTGATGACGATAATGATGCCGATGGTGAGGATGATGGTGATGCCGATGGCGAGGATGATCGTGATGCTGATGGTGAGGACAATCATGGGGAAGCCATTTGAACATTTTAAGCGAAGGAGTGACATGATGTGGTTGAAATTTGGAAAAACTAGCTGCTCTGTGGAAAGTAAACGCCCAAGACAGAGAGGGATGGGGCAGGGAGGGAAAGAGGGAAACCAAGTCAGATGCTGTTGTGCAAATGCAGAATAGAGAGGAAGGGCTAGTCAGCGTCATTGGGGATGATGTGAAGTGGCAGAGTTTGCAAAAGAGCAGAACACACAGTTGCTGATGTATTTTTGTGGGGTATAAGGAGAAGAATCTGGTCCAGAGTCTCTTCTGTTTTTGCCCCCAAGGACTGGATTGATGATGGCTCCATTTTACAGAGATGAGGAAAGCTTGGGAGAAATGGGATAAGGATAATGGGAGAAATTTTTTTTTTTTTAATTTCTATTCTGGTGTGTGAACTTAAGAGAAGTCTGGTAAACAAATACCCAGTGGAAGTGGGCCAAAGATGGTTGACTGGATGGATATAGAGCTCAGCAGGGACAGCAGAGCCAGAGGTGAAAGCATTGGGAATCATCAGCATTTGGGTGTGTTAGTGGCTCAGTCATGTCCAACTCTTTGCAACCCCATGGACTGTAGCCCACCAAGCTCCTCAGTCCATCAGATTCTCCAGGCAAGACTACCAGAGTGGATTGCCATGCCCTTCTCCAGGTCATCAGCATATCAGTTCAGTTCAGTCTGTCAGTCGTGTCTGACTCTTTGCAATCCCATGGAGTACATCACGCCAGGCTTCCCTGTCCAACATGTATCATCATTGGCATGTAGATGATGTTTAATGCCTTGGGCCTGGACAAGATAACACCGTATGAATTTTCTCCTTCTGGTGATTTGTTTTCTGGGTTTCTATGAATCATAGTTTTTCAGAATTTAACAGGACTCTTGATAGCTTCCATGGTGCTGGGTAGGTTCACATTGCATTTGGCATAGTACATTACGTTGGCAGCTTCTATTTCTAGGTTTGTTGCAAACTGTTGATAAAATTCACAAGTGCTATATTTTATAAGAGTGCCCTGGTTCTTTTTTTATAGTTGTTAATGAACTTGAGAATTTTTTATAATGCATGGTGTCAACTTTAAGCACATTTCCTTACATGCGACCTAATTATGTATAAATCTCTCCTTATAGCAGAAGATATGTTCCTTTTGAAATTGGAGGGAGGTTGATCCCTGCTGTGTTCATAGACATTCCACCCAGATTTTGAGTTTTTTCCACTTAGAATGTTGGCAGTTTGACATTTTAACAAGTCTGAGTTAAATAAAACAGTATTTGAATAAACACAAGGAATATGATGGAGAAGTTTGTTCATAACTAAGGCAGTTGGGTACCTCTCTTTCCATAATTTTTCACAGGTTTCATAGTCAAATAAATTTTCAACCCCATGGACTATAGCCTGCCAGTCTCCTCTGTCATGGAATAATCTGGGTAATAATACTGGAGTATTATACTGGAGTAACCTTTCTCTTTTCCAGGAGATCTTCCTGATCCAAGGATCGAACCTGCATCTCTCACATTGCAGGCAGATTCTTTACCTTCTAAGTTATCAAGGAATCCCCTAAATAATAGTAATTTGTATCAGTTAAATTGCAATTGATTTTAATATCATCTAATAAAAGAAACTTTAAATTCTAAGTGAAATTATGTGTAATAAAGTGTTTACTGTTTCTTAAAAAAATGAATACTTAAAACTGTGATTACTTCTGCAATAATTTTAATAGATCATTTTTTCCTTGCCATATTTTCAATGATTTTATTTACTTTTAAATGGGTAATAATTTTATATATACCAAATATGGAGACTGTACTTAAAATATATCTCAAAATATATCTGTGTGACTATTTAGGGAGTTAACTTTGCAATATTGGGTGTGTGATTTAGTTAGTAGGACTACTGTAACACAGTGCCACCACCTTGGTGGCTGAAACAACAGACATGTATTGTCTCTTTGTTACACAGACTAAAGGCCTAAGATCAAGGTATTGGTTCCTTCTGAGTTTGGGAGCAGGAATCTGGTCCATGCTCTCCCCAGGCTCCTTGTGGTTTGATGGCCATCTTTGATGTTCCTTGACTTGCGGAAGCATCATTCTGATATCTGCCTTTATCTTCAGTGATGTTTCCCCTCAGTGAGCATCTCTGTTCAAATTTCCCTTTTACATAAGGGTACCAGTCATTTTGGATAAGGGACCACCCTCTGACTTCATTTTAACTTGATTATATCTTTGAAATTATTTATTTATTTACTTTTGGCTGTGCTGGGGCTTTGTTGCTATGTGTGGGCTTCTCACTGTGGTGGCTCCTCTTGTTATGGAGCGTGGGTGCTCGGCATGTGGGCTGGTAGTTCGGGTTCATGGGCTCCATGAGTGTGGGCTCAGTAGTTGTGGAATATGGACTTAGTGCCCTGAGGCATGTGGAATCTTCCCAGGCCAGGGATCGAACCCATGTCCCCTTCTTTGATAGGCAGATTCTTAACCACTGGGTGACCTGGGAAGTCCCTGATTACATCTTTAAAGACACTGCATCCAATTTTAGTCATATTAACACGTCTTGGGAACTAGGATGGCAGTATATCTTTTGGGAGAGATACAGTTCAACACGTAAAAGTATGCAATCTCCTTTCTTTCCTAGTTCAGTTCAGTGCTGTTCAGTCACTCAGTTGTGTCCAACTCTTTGCGACCCCACAGACTGCAGCATGCCAGGCCTCCCTGTCCAACACCAACTCCTGGAGTTTACTCAAACTCATGTCTGTTGAGTCGGTGATGCCATCCAGCCATCTCATCCTCTGTCGTCCCCTTTTCCTCCCTCCTTCAATCTTTCCAGCATCAAGGTCTTTTCAAATGAGTCAGTTTTTCTCATCAGGTGGCCAAAGTATTGGAGTTTCAGCTTTAGCATCAGGCCTTCCAGTGAATATTCAGGACTGATTTCCTTTAGGATAGACGGGTTGGATCTCTGCTGTCCAAGGGACTCTCAAGAGTCTTCTCCAACTCCACAGTTGAAAAGCATCAACTCTTTGGAACTCAGCTTTCTTTATAGTGCAACTCTCACACCCATACATAACTACTGGAAAAACTATAGCTTTCGTTAAATGGACCTTTGTTGTTAAAGTAATGCCTCTGCTTTTTAATATGCTGTCTAGGTTGGTTATCAATTTTCTTCAAACGAGTAAGTGTCTTTTACTTTCATGGCTGCAATCACCATCTGCAGTGATTTTGGAGCCTCCCCAAAAATAAAGTCTTTCACTGTTTCCACTGTTTCCGCATCTATTTGCCATGAAGTGATGGGACCAGCCATGACCTTAGTTTTTCTGAATGTTGAGTTTTAAGCCAACTTTCTCACTCTCCTCTTTCACTTTCATCAAGAGGCTCTTTAGCTCTTCTTTGCTTTCTGCCATAAGTGTGGTGTCATCTGCATATCTGAGGTTATTGATATTTCTCCTGGTAATCTTTATTCCAGCTTATGCTTCATCCAGTTCAGCATTTCTCATGATGTACTCTGCATATAAGGTAAATAAGCAGGTGGACAATATAAAGCCTTGACATACTCCTTTCCCAATTTGGAACCAGTCTGTTGTTCCATATCCACTTCTAACTGTTGCTTCTTAACCTGCATACAGCTTTCTCAGGAGGCAGATCAGGTGGTATGGTATTCCCATCTCTTTAAGAATTTTCCACAGTTTGTTGTGATCCACACAGTCAAAGGTTTTGGCATAGTCAATAAAGCAAAAGTAGATGTTTTTTCTGGAACTCTCTTGCCTTTTCAATGATTCAATGAATGTTGGCAATTTGATCTCTGGTTCCTCTGCCTTTTCTAAATCCACCTGGAACATGTGCAAGTAAAAAGTTCATGTACTGTTGAAGCCTGGCTTGGAGAATTTTGAGCATTACTTTACTAGTGTGTGAGATGAGTGCAATTGTGTGGTAATTTGAGCATTCTTTCGGATTGCATTTCTTTGGGATTGGAATGAAAACTGACCTTTTTCAGTCCTGTGGCCACTGCTGAGTTTTCCAGATTTGCTGGCATGTTGAGTGCAGCACTTTCATAGCATCATCTTTTAGGATTTTACATAGCTCAACTGGAATTCCATCACCTCCACTAGCTTTGTTCATAGTGATGTTTCTAAGGCCCACTTGACATCGAATTCCAGGATGTCTGGCTCTAGGTGAGTGATCACACCATCATGGTTATCTGGGTCATGAAGATGTTTTTGTATAGTTCTTCTGTGTATTCTTGTCACCTCTTCTTAATATCTTCTGCTTCTGTTAGGACCATACCATTTCAGTCATTTATTGAGCCCACCTTTGCATGAAATGTTCCCTTGGTATCTCTAATTTTCTTGAAGAGATCTCTAGTCTTTCCCATTCTGTTGTTTTCCTCTATTTCTTTGCATTGATCACTGTGGAAGGCTTTCTTATCTCTCCTTGCTATTCTTTGAAACTCTGAATTCAAATGGATATATCTTTCCTTTTCTCCTTTACCTTTCACTTCTCTTCTTTTCATAACTATTTTTAAGGCCTCCTCAGACAACCATTTTGCCTTTTTGTATGGGGAACGTCTTGATCACTGCCTCCTGTACAATGTCACAAACCTCCATCCATTGTTCTTCAGGCACTCTGTCTATCAGATCTAATCCCTTGAACCTATTTCTCACTTCCACTGTATAATCATAAGGGATTTGATTTAGGTCATACCTGAATGGTCTAGTGATTTTCACTACTTTCTTCAATTTAAGTCTGAATTTGGCAATAAGGAGTTCATGATCTGAGCCACAGTCAACTCCCGGTCTTGTTATTGCTGACTCTATAGAGCTTCTCCATCTTTGTCTGCAAAGAATGTAGTCAATCTGATTTTCGTGATGACCATCTGGTGATGTCCATGTATACAGTTTTCTCCTGAGCAGATACCCCACATCCAAGGGCACAGGAGAAGCCCCAGCAAGATGGTAGGAGGGGCAAAAATCACATTTTTTTTCTTTTTTTTTAGTGTATTTATTTAAATTAGAGGCTAATTACTTTACAATATTGTAGTGGTTTTGCCATACAATGACATGAATCAGCCATGGGTGCACATGTGTTCCCCATCCTGACCCTCCCTCCACCTCCCTCCCCATCCCATCCCTCTGGGTCATCCCGGTGCACCAGCCCTGAGCACCCTGTCTCATGCATTGAACCTGGACTGGCGATCTGTTTCACATATGATAACATACATGTTTCATTGCTATTCTCTCAAATCATCCCACCCTCTTAGAATTGAACCCCATACCAGCCAGAGATGCTCAGAGGGCTGAAGCATATCTTGTGTGCACCAAGACCCAGAGACCCCACAGAGACTGAGACAGAACTGTGTCTGAGTGTCTCCTGAGGAGGTACAGGTCAGCAGTGGACTGCTGCAGGGGCAGGGGCTCTGAGTGCAGTAGACCTGGGTGTGCCATAAGTCCTCTTGGAGGAGGTCCCTATTAACCCACCATAGAGCCAGCAGAACTTACACAGGACTGGGGAAACAGACTTTTGGAGGGCACAAACAGAACCTTGTGCATGCCAGGACCAAGGAGAAAGGAGCGGTGACCCCACAAGAGACTGACCCAGACTTGACCGTGAGTGTCCAGGAGTCTCTGGCGGATGCGTGGGTGAGCAGTGGCCTGCTGCAGGGTTGGGGGCACCGAGTGCAGCAGTGTGTGCATGAGACCTTTTGAAGGAGGTCGCCATTATCTTCATTACCTCCACCATAGTTTGCCTTCAGGTCAAATAACAAGGAGGGAACATAGCCGCACCCATCAACAGAAACTTGGATTAAAGATTTACTGAGCACGGCCCCGCCCATCAGAACAAGACCCAGTTCCCCCTCAGTCAGTCTCTCCCATCAGGAAGCTTCCATAAGCTTCTTATCCTTCTCCATCAGCGGGCAGACAGACTGAAAACCACAATCACAGAAAACTAAACAATCTGATCACATGGACCACAGCCTTCTTTAACTCAATGAAACTATGAGCTATGCCTTGTAGGGCCACCCAAGACAGATGGGTCATGGTGGAGAGTTCTGACAAAACATGGTCCACTGGAGAAGGGAATGGCAAATCACTTCAGTATTCTTGCCTTGAGAACCCCATGAACAATATGAAAAGGCAAAAAGATAGGACACTGAGAGATGAACTCCCCAGGTCGGTAGGTGCTCAATATGCTACTGGAGATCAGTGGAGAAATAACTCCAGAAAGAATGAAGGGATGGAGCCAAAGCAAAAACAATGCACAGTTGTGGATGGGACTGGTGATAGAAGCAAGGTCCGATGCTGTAAAGAGCAATATTGCAAAGGAACCTGGAATGTTAGGTCCATGAATCAAGGCAAATTGGAAATGGTCAAACAGGAGATGATAAGAGTGATATTGCCATTTCAGGAATCAGCAAACTAAGATGGACTGAAATGGGTGAATTTAACTCAGATGACCATTATATCTACTGCTGTGGGCAAGAATCCCTTAGAAAAAATGGAGTAGCCATCATAGTAAACAAAAGAGTCTGAGTTTTAAAAACGACAAAATGATATCTGTTTGTTTCCAAGGCAAACCATTCAATATCACAGTAAAATCCAAGTCTATGCCCCGACCAGTAATTCTGAAGAAGCTGAAGTTGATTGGTTCTATGAAGACCTACAAGGCCTTCTAGAACTAACACCAAAAAAAGATATCCTTCTCATTATAGGGGACTGGAATACAAAAGTAGGACGTCAAGAGATACCTAGAGTAACAGGCAAATTTGGCCTTGGAGTACAGAATGATGTAGGGCAAAGGCTAACAGAGTTTTGCCAAGAGAACGCACCTGTCATAGCAACACCCTCTTCCTTCCTAACATTCCTAATTTTCCTTAGACAACTTTAGTGAATAACCATGAGTGTTTTCTATCTTTATATATGTATATCCTTAGGAACAAACACATGAAAAAGTGAAAATGATAGTTGATCAGTCATGTCCAACTCTTTGCCACCCATGGCCTGTAGCCTGCCAGGCTCCTCTGTCCGTGGAATTCTCCAGGCAAGAACACTGGAGTGGGTAGCCAGTCCTTTCTCCAGGGGATTTTCCCAACTCAGGGATTGAACCTGGGTCTCCTACACTGCACGCAGATTCTTACCACCTGAGTCGCCAGGGAAGCCCTGTTAATTGGTCAACCATGTGTGACTCTTTGGGACCCCAAGGACTGTATCTTCCTTTATGTGTTTATGACTCATTTATGAAGCCAGTGTGTGCATCTCCAGCCCTGACCACTTCTCTGAAATCCAAATTTGTATTCTGCCTGCCTTCTTATCACCTCCAGCCAGATGAATGACAGACATTTCCAGTTTAACATGTTCAAAACAAATTTTTGTTTTCTATCCCCATCCTCAAATGTTCTTCCATCATTCTTTTCCACCTCGGTAGATGATCCCTCTGTTCCTCTAAACTGTTTAAAGAGCTGAGTCATCCTGACATGTTTCTTTTTCTTATTTCTTTCCTCCATCTATTCCATAGCTATCATAGTTTCGTATTACTGCTGTATCAAATCACCACATTTTAGTAGCTTAGAAGGACACACATTTGTTTATCTCACTGTCTCAGAAGTCTAACATGGATCTCCCTGGACTAAAATTAAGGTGTCATCAGGATTGCATTCCTTTTTGGAGCTACTGGGAAAAATAAGCTCCTTCCAATTTTAGTCAAGTTGTTGTTCAAATTCACTTCCATGAAGTTCTAGCGTTGAATTTTCCATTTCTTTGCTGGCTGGTGGCCGAGAGCCATTTTCAACTTCTAGAAAAGTGAAAATGTTAGTTGATCAGTCATGTCTGACTCTTTGCAACTCCATGAACTGTAGCTCACCAAGCTTCTCTGCACATGGAATTCTCCAGGCAAGAATACTGGAGTGGGTTGCCGTTCCCTTCTCCAGGGAATCTTCCCAACCCAGAGATCAAACCCAGGTCTCCTGTGTTATAGGCAGATTCTTTACCAACTGAGTCACCAAGTAAGAATTCACCTGTATTCTGTGACTCATGACTCCCTTCCTTCATCTTCAAAGCCAGCAGCAAATGACTTTGAATCCCTCTGACCTATGTTCTGCCTCATCTCTTTCCTCTTCTGCTTTATCTCTTTGGCTCTTGTTGGATAAAATTCTAGACTTTTAGTGGCTCATGTGATTAAATCTGGCAAACCTGGATTCAGGATGATTTCCATATTTTAAGTCAACTCACGTGTAACTTTATTTTCAAAGTCCCTCCATGGTAGAATTTAGGTGATTGTTTGAGTAACCAGATCACAGACATCTCGGGGGGAGGGGACATCTTTAGAATTCTTCCCTTCACAGCTCCCATGTCCTGTTGGCTCCATTTCAGGACACTTTTGCTTTTATCCCTTTATCCCCTATAGGGATACTCCAAACCACTGCTACTGTTTCTTGATTATTACCATATTCTCCTCATTGATCACCCTACATGATTTCTATGAATCTTGGTTTGTCAGATCCAAGCAGGACTATTTCTTCATAACCTGTGTTGTTCCAAGTGGTTTCACATTAACTTAATATAGTAAGTTGATTTCTTTTTAAGAACGATAGCTGTCATATCATGTTACTTAGATCCCCAAATGCTTCCTTTAGAGTAAAATTCAAACCTTAAAATGCTCTCCAAGGCCCTGATTACTCCTCTGGAGGCTTGGTCACTTTACCAAAGTATTTTCCTATCAATCACTGGAAGAAGCCATCTTTGTTTTTTATGTGCATGTGTGCATGCATTCTCAGTCATGCCTGATTCTTTGTGACTGCATGGACTGTACCACCAGGCTTCTCTGCCCATGGGGTTTTCTCAGCAAGAACACCAGAGTGGGATGCCATTTCCTACTCCAGGGGATCTTCCCGACCCGGGTGGGAGGTGTTAACTGTCTGTGATTCTCTGTTAGAATTCGAGACCCTTGTCTGTTTCCCCGACATCAAATCTTCGGCTCCTACAGTGCCTTGATATTGGGATCATCCCATAATGTTTGTTTCCCTGTAGAATTTAAGTTGCTTTCTTCTGTGTACATTTATTCTGCAGCATGTGAGGTTCTCAATGTGCTGGATACCCTCACCTATTCCTGATGAGGAGTTCCTCTAGGAACTGTATACATTAGACAAGCCCTCAACCCCCAAAACTTGTAGCTTTACTCTCATTGTACTTGTATAAACTTTTCTAGAACCCAACTGTACAAATCTTAATCCACTGTATAAAGGAACTTCATTGATTAGAAGCTGAGTAACTTCCCCAAGGAAATCTGGTCTGTGGCTAGAATTCTGAGCAGTTGTTTCTATGGCTGACTCCTTTCTGAATCATACCAATATTGTAATTTATCACAACTTTTTTGAAGCACAGGTAAATTAATTATTCAATATTCTGTTTTCCAAAAGTGAATATTTATCTTCTTCATCTTAATGTTTAATGTCTTCTCCTTGACATTTTTTTTTTTTAAAACTCTCAAACATTAAGTTCTATGGAAGATTCCTGAAGACAAACAACTGACAGGATGAAATCACACAAAGTAATACTTTTCTAGAATCAGAAAGAAGGAGGGTGAGAAAGCAGAGATGATATGCTGAGGGCTTTGGGGTTGTCACCCCTCTACTTCTTGATACCCAGGCCTAACCATGTCTCCCATATTTCCTGTTACATGTTACCTAGTTCCTGGGGTAAAAGTGTACAAACAGGTTTCCAAACTCTAAAACCAGAAGCTGACCAAAAAGCTCATGAAAATCTCCTTTTCATTCCTCCACTCACTAATATACTTGGGATTAGAAATGAATCATTTAATTTCCCATTCAAATATGATAATACCAAAGTGACTTTTTTAAATGAGGGGCTTTCTTAGATCTTGGGCCAGAAGTGTTTAACTGTGGTCTGTTCATGTGACAGCACTGAACATGTCTAGAAAAGATAAGCCCCAGGCTTCCAAGGGGAGAGAGGAAGAGCTAAGATTTGGAAAGCCCAGAGAAGATGGGGACGGGAGAAAGAAGATGCATACACAAGAGGGGAGAGAACTTGCGAAACTTGGGTTAACCTGCTGCAAGGATGGACTCAAGGCTTGAGAGACAGGGACTTTCCTGGTGGTCCAGTGGTCGAGACTTCACCTTCCAGTGTAGGGGGTGCAGGTTCGATCCCTGGTCAGGTGGCTAAGATCTCACATCCCTCACAGCCCCAAAACCAGAGCATTAACAGCAGAAGCAATATTGTAACAAATTCAATAAAAACTTTAAAAATGGTCCGTATCAAAAAAAAAAATCTTTAAAAAAAAAAAAAGATTTTTTGTTTGTTTTTAAAAAAAGTCCTTTTAAAAAAAGGACTGAAGGGACAGCCTTTTTCTCAGATTCACACTCCACAGCATACCAGGTTGGTGCCTGACCCCAGTCACTCCCATTCTTGAATCTCTCTCATCTTTAAAAGAGGAAAACGGTGCTTTATTTGCAATGGTGAAAATTGTTGATATAAGTAAAAAAAAAACTTTGCACAATGTCTAGATCATGATTATCATCCAACTCACTGTGACAAGCAGAGTGTTTAGGAATTTCCCAGGCCAGCTGGATGGCTATGAAGACATGTGAGCACAAGTTGCCACAGCCGAATGCTGCACTGAAGGAAACCACCACCTTTATTCCAAAATCTGACCCCACATAGTCCACATTCCAGCAGTTAACACTTGCTGGGAAAAGCAGAACCAGTCTAGGAATACAGATGCTCATCAAACACGCAGTCGTAAATATCTGTGTTCTTATTTCTACCCTCTATGTGTGATAGCAAAGTAACATAAAACTTTTGAGTTTCAGAATGTGTCTTAATATTGTGCATTTATCAATTACAAGGAAAAGTACCATTCAATCTGCCGGGTCATGATTAAAGATTTACTATGTGTAAGTCATCGTAGGAATAAACTGATATGCTTAAAAGAGATAATACTGAGTTTCTAGAAGAAAGAGGAGTGGATTGCCAGCTATTCAATATTTCCAAAACAAAGGACTGTACGCTCTGTGAGGGTGGGGCCATATCTGTGTATTTTGTCTCTGTGGGTGCTCAGTTGCTCAGTCAGTTCAGACTCTTTGCAACATCATGGATTGTAGCCTGCCAGGCTCCTCTGCTCATGGATTTTTCCAGACAAGAGTACTGGAGTGGGTTGCCATTTCCTGCTCCAGGGGATCTTCCCAACTAAGGGATCAAACCCCTGTCTCTTGTTTCCTGCATTGGCAGGTAGATTATTTACCACTAGTGCCACCTAGGAAGCCATCTATGTATTTTACTACCCTTCAGAATAGTGCCTGGAGCAAAATTGATGTCTAATAACTATTAATATTTGTTGAATGAATGAAAATCAAATCAAATCTTCACAAACTGAGCGATTTCTCAGCTTTGTTGAGCTGTATAATAGATTTCTCTATAAAATTTTCATTTGTCATATACCCAATCTATGTCCTTCTACATTGGCTTTTATTTTTAGAGAAAATAATCTTCATGAGTTTCACATTGTGCATTAAAATCTTGTGATTATGGAAATGGACCGTTGTTGCTATTGTTGTTCAGTCACCCAGTCATGTCCGACTCTTTGCCACCCCTCAGACTGCAGCTTGCCAGGCCTCTCTGTCCCTTACCACCTCCTGAAATTTGCCCAAATTCATGTCCATTGCATTGACGATGCCATCCAGCCATCTCATCCTCTGACACCCTCTTCTCCTTCTGTCCAGAATCTTTCTCAGAATCAGGAACTTTTCCAGTGAGTCAGCTGTTCGCATCAGAAGACCAAAATACTAAAGTTTCAACTACAGCATCAGTCCTTCCAAAAAGTACTCAGGGTTGATTTCCCTTAAGACTGACTGGTTTGATCTCCTTGCTGTCAAAGGGACTCTCAGGAGTCTTTTCCAGCACCACAGTTCAAAGGTATCAATTCTTTGGCACTCTGCCTTCTTTACAGACCAGCTCTCACAACTATATGTGACCCCTGGGAAGACCATAGCCTTGACTATACAGAGCTTTGTTGGCCAAGTAATGTCTCTGCTTTTCAACAAACACACTGTCTAGGTTTGTCATAGCTTTCCTGCCAAGGAGCAATCATCTTCTGATTTCATGGCTGCAGTCACCATCTGCAGTGATTTTGGAGCCCAAGAAGAGGAAATCTGTCACTACTTCCACCTTTTTGCCTTCTATTTGCCATGCAGTAATGGGGCCAGATGCCATGATCTTGTTTTTTGTTTTTTTTTTTAATATTTAGTCTTAAGCCAGCTCTTTCACTCTCCTCCTTCACCCTCATCAAGAGGCTCTTTAGTTCCTCTTTTTTTTTTTTTTTTTCCTGCCATTAGAGTGGTAAAATCTGCATATCTGAAATTGTTGATGTTTCTCCCACCTATCTGGATTCCAGCTTGTAACTCATCCAGCCTGGCATTTCTCGTGATGCACTCACTGTATAGGTTAAACAAACAGGGTGACAGCAGACAGCCCTGTCATACTCCTTTCTCAATCTTGAACCAAACAAGTTGTCCCATAAAGCATTCTAACTGTTGCTTCTTGACCCACATGCATGTTTCTCAGGGGACAAATAAGATGGTCTGGTATTCTCATCTCTTTAAGAACTTTCCATAGTTTGTCATGATTCACATAGTCAAAGAGTTTAGCATAGTCTATGAAACAGAAATAGATGATTTTCTGAAATTCCCTAGCTTTCTCTATAATCCAACAAATGTTGGAGTCTGATCTCTAGTTCCTCTTCCTTTTCTAAACCCAACTTGGATATCTGGAATTTCTTGGTTCACATAATGCTGAAGCCTAGCATGTAGGATTTTAAGCATGACCTTACTAGCATGGGAGACGAGTGCAATTGTCTGATGGTTAGCACATTCTTTGGTACTATCCTCCTTGGGAACTGAGATGAGGATTGACCTTTTCCAGTCCTGCAGCCATGGCTGGGTCTTCCAGACTTGCTGCATAATGAATGAGCTATGCTTCAATAAAAAGTAATAAAAAGAAGAAAAAGTTAAATCATATGATTATGAAGTAGAATGCAGCACCTCTGTAATTAGCCACAAACCATGGATTTCTTTGGGAACCCAATCTATTTCCAAACAGACATTGGCAGGTAATCTTGGTTACTTAAGGTCAGGCGAGGACTTTTAGGAATTCTGAGGCAGCACATGAAGTCCTAATAACAATCACAGGAGCAAAAGCAGCAGACTTGAAAGTATCAGCAACTGCAACTATGACATTTAAAATTATGATGCAGATCAACTAGTTATGTTTGTTTTGTGGTATGCTGCTGCTGCTAAGTTGCTTCAGTCGTGTGTGACTCTGTAGCCCACCAGGCTCCTCTGTCCCTGGGATTCTCCAGGCAGAACTACTGGAGTGGGTTGCCATTTCCTTCTCCAATGCATGCATGCATGCTAAGTCACTTGAGTTGTGTCCGACTCTGTGCGACCCTATGGACAGCAGCCCACCAGGCTCCTCTGTCCACGGGATTCTCTAGGCAAGAATACTGGAGTGGGTTGCCATTTCCTTCTCTGTTGTGGTATGGTTCATATTAAATCAATATTCTTAGAATCTATTTCCAAAACTAGAATTACAACTTTCATATTGCCAGAGTAGGTGCCTGCCACCCCTTTTTTAATATACTGGATGCAGTTGAAAGTTGGCTTAATAGATTTATGAACCTAGAGCATTTATCCTTATAAGCTGATGATAGCTTCATGTTGCATTTTGGAGGTAAAGGCATAGTCAACCGTTTGTTCAGTTGTTAAGATGCCCATTGTGAAGTGCCCTTCTTCTAAATACCTCTTTACTCTGTAATAAGGTAGAGAAAAACACAAGAAGCATCCATCTATACTTTTAACTTACCAAATGATTAATCTGTGTTATATTCATCAAAGCATTTTCATAAATCATCTCATAACATTGTCCTTGATTTAGCCCCTCATTGATTTTAGGCTACCAGTGTCACTGGAGAATTCTAGAACAAAGATTGCTTCAAACTGCCATTGTACATGAATATTATCAACTTGAAAAATGAAAAGCAGTATTCTAGATTGTTGATGTTTTGTTTGTTAACATTTAAGGCAAGAGCAAGTGAAGCTGTCTCTTGCTTTCTCTCTTTCTCAAACCAGCCTGTTGTTGGGTGATTCCCTTAGTGTCCCCGGCTCAATGTGTCGCCCTTCAGTCCGGACAGACACTGGATGAGACACTCTGGTCTCCGTGGCCAAAGGGCAGTGCCCTGGTTTCTTGCTGCCAAGAAAGCATTGAATAGTGCTATCTAGTGTCATTGTGTGTGTTATGCAGACTGACACATGTCTATGGGAACTTGTCTGAAAAGAAATACTCATCTGTGTTGCTGCTTAAATCTTCCCAGATGACAAAAATCATGGAGTTATTCTTGGGGCTGACAATGAAAAAATAAATAGCTTTACTATCTCTCTACCTATAATGTCCTAATTATGATAAAATTAGAATTGAAGTGGTAATGCAAGGTGTTGTTATGAGCCATTTGCAGGGTTAAAAATTCAATTATTGTGATGGCGTATTTTGCAATAACAAAATAGATGAAAAAGAAATCCTATCGTGAATTTCCATAGAAAGACAAATTAAAATCTCATAGTGCTTTACACCCCGTTATTGTTAAGGGACTTAATTAACACACCCTTGGAGAAATGTTCCTCTCTGCCTGAGCCTTGGGAATAAAGGCTAGTAGGGGAGGGAGGTCACTTTTCACTACTTGGCAAAAACTTCTCAAGAGCTGGGTGGGGGTAGGGGACGATAGGGGTGATGGGAATCCACTCCTGTTTTAAAGCATTGCACTGTCCAAATACTTTCTTTAATGAGCACTAAGTACTTAAGTATATTTTAGTATGTGCCTGAATGCTTTTTTGTAATTAGCTTGGTCGTTTCACTTCCCAAATAAGAATTTTGATACAAATTAGCTTTCTGTTAATAAATTCACAAAACCTCTCCAGTTTTTTATATTAATATATAACTGAAAGAATATGAAGGTGATACAGAGTGATAATTTAGGTAAAACCATTTTGTAAACTATAAGGCAATATGTATATTTATATACTTATCATGATATTTCTCATTTAGAAAAGTATGAGTTATTAAACCCTTAATGAGTTATGAGAGGTGAACAATTAAATACCAACAATTACATCTAATAAAATAATTTTAATAAATCCACAATGACTCAGGATTTTTAAACACACATCATTAGAATTTAGAGATCTAAATTTTATTTTTAATAGCCTGAATTAAATCTGTTCCAATTATCTATGGCTTATGATAATGCCTCTTCCTTTCAGGGCAGTTTTCTGCAGAAGAAAATAAAACAAATACAAAGTACCATTTTTCATAGTATTGGAAGAAAGTCTGTGCATAAAGGAGAGGAGTAGAATCTGATCATTTCTATTAGGTCACAAATAGAAAAAAGGTGAAAATCATACTTTCAAAAGAAGAAACAAAATATATGGGGTACTGACATTCCTATGGTTCTTCAAGCATTGGTTCAACATTATATGTATGTGAAATGTATGTTTGCATGCTCTTATTCATGTATATATCACTGCAAATACATATTCATATATTCTTTCAGAGATGAGATATTCTGAAATATATCTACATCCATGTATAGTACTACTAAGTGAGTATATCACCCACACACACACACACACAAAATGTTCTTGCTGCTTTACATAAGGCAAATTGCAGTATTCGTTAGATTTAGAATTCTTTACATTCTTTTCATTTAATTCAGCCATTCATATGTGAGCTTTCAATCCCACCAGTAGACAGGCTCACAGTGTAGTTCCTGTTGCATTTTTATCACCAAAACTCTCATTCCCTTCAGCTTCTGGGCTGCTATTGTGAAGCTAATTGCTGACATTTCTCTCCAGATCAAGCCTTTCATTACCAGCATCATTGTCTGAAAACATGCTGCCCAGTCATTTTGAAATATAATCTCTTACGCAGGTCTTCCCTTTAAAAGATATGCACATATATTGTTTTAATTGCTGACATATTTTTTCAGCTTTCAGAAATGAAGCACAGGATTTTCCCAGTGGTCCAGTGGTTAGGAATCCACCTGCCAGTTCAGGGAACATGGGTTCAGTCCCTAGTCTGGAAGGTTCATGCTCCACAACTACAGAGCCACACTCTAGAGGCCTTGCTCCACACAAGAGAAGTCACTGCAATGAGAAGCCCATGTACCGTTAGACATTCCCCTGCTTGTTGCCAATAGAGAAAGCCCCAGTGCAGCAACAAAGTCCCAGAGCAACCAAAAATAATTAATTAACTGTTTTTTAAAAAGACAATGTACTTAATATGCATGTACTTAATATGCATGTAGAAAATGTTAAGTGTGAGTTGCTCAGTCATGTCTGACTCTTTGTGAACCCATGGTCTGTCCACCAAGCTCTCTAGGCAAGAATTTTAGGGTGGGTTGCCATTCCCTTCTCCAGGAGATCTTCCCAACCCAGGGAATGAATGCGGGTCTCCTGTGTTGCAGGCAGATTTTTTACCATCTGAGCTACCAGGAAGTTGGTACATATTATGTTCTATGCTTAGTCGCTCAGTCGTGTCTGACTCTTTGCAACTCCATGGACTGTAGCCCGCCAGGCTCCTCTGTCCGTGGGCATTCTCCAAGCAAGAATATTAGAGTGGGCTGCTATGCCCTCCTCTAGGGGATCTTCCCAACCCAGTGATTGAACCCAGGTCTCCTGCATTGAAGGCAGATTCTTTACCTGCTGAGCCATCAGGGAAGCCCAAGAATACTGGAGTGGGTAGCCTCTCCCTCCTCCAGGTGATCTTCCCAACCCAGCAACTGAACTGGGGGTCTCCTGCACTGCAGGTGGATTCTGTATCAGCTGAGCTACCAGGGAAGCCCCCAAATGCATATTATACATAGCTTTTTATAGTTTTTTTTGGGTACCCTGAATATTGCTTGGGCTTCACAGGTAGCACAGTGGTAAAGAATCTGCCTGCCAATGCAGGACACGCAGGTTTGATCCATGATTGGAAAGATTCCCTGGAGAAGGGGATCTTCAGTGTTCTTCACCTACTCCAGTGTTCTTGCCTGGAGAATTCCATGGACAGAGGAGCCTGGCGGGCTTTCAGTTCATGGGATCACAAAGAGGCCGACACAAGTTAGCTACTGAGTACGTAGGCACTGTACTTACTTTCGATGTTTATAAGCCAGTCCTTAGTGAATATTAGCTTTAATGAATGTTAACATTTTATCCTTGCCTTTATTGATAAAATTATTTTAGTTAAGTCCTATACTTCTGGTAAATTTTGTGATGACTAAAAATATGCTTTTGTTCCACTCTTGGTCTTCAATCCATATATTACAAGGCTGTAAGTAATAGACACGCCCTCTCTCCCCTCATCTTGTAAACATTCCCCTAGGAGGCTAATAAAGGAGAAAGCAAAATATGTTAAAGAAATGCAGATAAGTCATTCAAATGTAAGTGGATAAAGGACTTTCGAATTTCTGTATACAACATTGGCCTTAATGACCTTTAGAATGGTTGGCAAAAATCCTGGTTGGTGAAGGATTACTCAGTAGGTCAACTGGATTGAGGGCAGCTCTTGGGCGCTCACTCCTTTGGGAACGTGGCTAATTGTTGTGCTTGTACCCAGTTGATCAGCCATGTCTGACTCTTTGCAACCCTTTGGACTGTAGCCTGCCAGGCTTCTCTGTCCATGGGATTCTCCAGACAAGAATGCACTCCTCCAGAGCATCCTCCCAACCCAGGGATCAAAGCAGCATCTCCTGTGTCTCCTGCATTGCAGGCAGATTCTTTACCCGCTGAGTCATTGGGGAAGCCACGATGGCTGATTCTTACGGGGCTGCAATTTCTCACCAGAACTTTCTTCCTTGGTGAGAGGTAGGGAAGTGGACAATCTGATTCTTCATTGCTCTGGACGCCCTATAAAAACATGGTACAACTGTGGTTTTGAGGCATGACTCCAGGAGACAAACCGTTGTCCATGGTAAGTATCCTAGTGGTTAAGAACACCCATTCTGAAGTCAAACTGCTCAAGTTCTCATACAGTTTCACTACATAAAATCTATGTGATTTGAGGCAAATTTTTTAATCTTCCTGAATCTCTTTTCTCATTGATAAAATGAAAATTTAGCTTGTTCCATTTAAATGTGTGCAGAAACAGTGGTAAAATTCCACTCTGTGCTCAAGTGGCTTTTTCAGTAATACAGTGAAAGAGACAGCTGTTCCTTATCCCGTGAGGATGTGGACAGAGGCAGTTTCAGGGGTGTGGGAAGTTAGTTTTCGTCGTTATCCAGTTCTGAGTTACCGACCCAATAAAATGCCATCTCTTCTCATTGTCATTTTTTCAAACATGCCTGTCCAGAGAGCCTGACTGTGAATTAAGGGAAGCAAGGGATTGGTGGAGGCCAAATTGTGAATTTATAGCAAGAAACAGGGAACATAGCACAAATCTACAGAACTGAATGAAACTTAATTTTTCATGCAGTCCGTTGGATGACCTGAGAAATTTTGAAAATGCCAAAGAATCATTTCATTTTAGATGGGCTACACTTACAAAGAGATCAATCTCAGTATTTAGGAGCTCTAGAGAGTATAACTTTAGCCTGTAGGCATTCTAATACACGCTTATTTCAGATATGCAGTATCAGTTCTAGAATCAGCTTAAGCTGCATCATACTGTGAAACACCTCCATTTTTGAATACCTATGTTTGGGCAATGTTCGTAAATAGGAGTGTATTCAAAACATCCTGTAGAAAATTCTTTGAAATTCTCAAAAGAGAATGTAATATTTCAACAAATGATAAGGCACTGATCCTGTAGTAATTCGTACATGTTTGATATACAGTGTTACGCATATATACGGAATCTAGAAAAATGGTACTGAAGAATTTATTTACAGGGAAACAGTGGAGAAACAGGCAGAGAGAGTAGACTTATGGACATGGGGAGAGGGGAGGAGAGGGTGAGATGAAAGAGAAGCACGAAAGGGTGAGGAAAGAGTAACATGGAAACTTACATTACCATATGTACAATAGGTGGCCAAGGGGAATTTGCTGTAGGCTCTGTATCAACCTAGATGGGTGGGATGGGGAGGGAGATGGGAGAGAGGTTCAAAAGGGAGGGGATATGTGTATACGTTATGGCTGATTCATGCTGAGGTTTGATAGAAAACAGCAAAATTCTGTAAAGCAATTAACCTTAATTAAAAAAAGAAAAAAAAAAACTATAGAGTGTTACATTTTCTGCAGAGTCCACACACATCCAACCACCACACCACAGAACAAAGAGGGAAGTTAGAGATTATTGCCAGGCATCCAAAAAGAAATGGAACAAATATACTATAATTCACGAAAGATTGTTGACCAAATATTTAAATACTGTTCTAAGCTAAAAAAAAAAAAAAAACACAAAACTGCTGAGAACAAAACATAAAGCACGAGAAGAATACTTGAGTCCTAGAGTTATAGGAATGTCTGCCCTACTGAGCCTGTTCATCCATGTGTAGCCCCAACCCCCGTCTTACTACAGAAGTGCCAGTAGCCAGTGTCCTCTACATTTAACTTCCCAAGACGCAGTTAAATCTTAAAAGTGAGAGGACAGAATGTTTCCGGCTAAATGTAAGATCTCATGCTAATACCCAAGGAGAATGTCTTCTCCAGGGAATAATTATACCAAAATATTCATCGAGTTATGACTTGGTGTATTGAAATGCATGTTTTTAAGAATTGATTCATGTTTGTTTTAAATGCAGCCTTCTGATTTCTTTGATCTTTAGTCTTTTTTTGCAAAGAAATACTTTTAAAGTACTCTCTTTGGCATGTGTCTTAGCCAAACACATTGTGGGAAGAACTTAAAATGCTTAGTCATGTCCGTTCGCTTATTGGTATTCCTGGGGTGCCTTGGCCTAGGGCGGTGACATAATGCCTAACTCCAGCCAAAGGAACAGTGCCCACTCTGTTTTGACAGAGTATTATTCATGATCACCACTTTACAGAAATGTTCAAGAATATCAAGTAAAGACATGAGCTGATTATGCAAAAAATCGAAACAAATGCTACTTTTAATACTAGGAGATTAAGATGCAATAATCTCAGTAGCCAGATAAATTGAGTTGCCTCTTAGATAGTGCCTCAGATGTATGCTTGAAATATGAAAAGCCTAAAATAAGACCTTTTCCATCTGAGTTCTGCCATTAGGAAATTCTCCTTTGTAATTTAAAGTGTTGCATCATTCTGCCAAAAACCGTGTATATGTGTGTGTGTGTGTGTGTGCGTGTGCGTGTGTGTGCGTGTGTGTGCGTGTGTGTGTGTGTGCGTGTGTGATTGTGCAGGCTTATGTGAGAGGCAGACAGAGAGGTGACTTTAAAAGTGAAGAACTCTGCATTTGTTATCAGTAGTGCTAAGAAAGCGCATATATGCTCATTGTAAAACTGTTGCATTGTGGCGTTTTAGTAGTCTATGCAGCAGATAGCTTTCTACCTCTAATGGATGAATGTACTGAAAACTGTGTTTTAAATTCATTTCCTTGTACTCTTTGGAGTCATGCATTCCATAACTGGAGATCCCTGTCTTCAAGCTTTGTTTATGCCCAAAATAGAAATTTATATGAATTTCATGAATTGACAGTCTGCATCATCAAGGATGCCAGGGGTTAGCTAAACTGTAACTGGATGGTCAATATACATCCTGTGTGAGAAACCAAGAGTGCTTTGAATACAGTGAGCTAATTATGATGCCAGAGGAGAGCCCTGAAATCCTTTCGTCTTTGGTTTGAGACCTTTTAAATGAACTTTAATTTAAGGCATAGAGTGAAGGAAGAGGAATATCCTGCCCAGGGTAAAAGGTCTCAAATAAAAGGTATCTATCCCAGTAGGGCAAATGAGAACCAAAGTATCTTTTATGAATGGGATTTAGTATATAGAGCCTACACTCCCAGTTAGAGGGTTCAAATTTACATCAGTGCACAGGTAGGAGCAGGTGTGTGAAGGTATGTATTTCCAGCCTCTGAGTACAGAGTCCTACTTCCGAGTGTGTCCTGCAACAGGTCACCAGGGTTTAGTAGCAGCAGGAGGCATGGAGGTTTCGGTTTTATTTGAGCCGCTGTCACGACCAGGGCCCTGGGCAAAAGGCCAGCGTGGTGTGTTTGACTTCCTTCCTCTTTCTTTTCTTCCCTTCTTTCCTCTCCCACGTCCTGCCATCCATTCTGGTCATGGACAGCAGAGATAACTGCAGACTGCAAATGAAATGCTGAACTGGCTCTAAAAATATGACTCCTTGCAACCATTTAATTGCAAAAGAATCTTTGTGCTGTAGCTTCACCATGCCCCTCAGAAGGCCAACTCAGTAATTTGGCTGTCAATCATGTGTAATTTTATACCTTAGAGTCTGGAGGGATAATAAATAGAATTAGAGTTTTCCACTGGAATGCTGATTCTTAGAAAATAAAATGCCCAAATTACTGGAAGAGTCTTTAAAAATGTCTCATGGAAAGACCAGGTTTTATCAAAAAAAAGGTAAACTATTCATTTTAAACTTATTTTTAAAAATCACTACAAAGTCTGTCACTTATTTATCTTAAACCATTCTGGTATTAGTGCTACTTGTTCTTCTACCCTGCTGTCAGTAGATAAAAATAGGATACTAAATTGCAGTTTCTTTTTATCTGGTCTGAGAAATTGAATTATTTGCCTAATATTTTTAAATATATGATACCACGCAAAATAGTGAGTCCTTCATCCTTTGGGTCTACTTTTATTTTGTAAGACTTAAAAATCTTTTAAGACAAAATTTATAAGGATTTTCCTAGAAATTTTGAGAACTGAAATGGAATTTGAACAAAATCAAGCACATTAGAAGAGAAATAATGTTCCTGTTCACATGCTTGCCTCTTAGAACATTCAAAAATCTGGGACAGAAAATAATGTAGGATTTTATTGTTTAAGTATAACATACATGCAAAAATGTATGGTTTTTCCAGTAGTCATGTATGGATGTGAGAATTGGACTATAAAGAAAGCTGAGCGCCGAAGAATTGATGCTTTTGAACTGTGGTGTTGGAGAAGACTCTTGAGAGTCTCTTGGACTGCAAGGAGATCCAACCAGTCCATTCTAAAGGAGATCAGTCCTGGGTGTACATTAGAAGGACTGATGTTGAAGCTGAAACTCCAATACTTTGGTCACCTGATGTGAAGAGCTGACTCATTAGAAAAGACCCTGATGCTGGGAAAGATTGAGGGCAGGAGGAGAAGGGGACGACAGAGGATGAGATGGTTGGATAGCATCACCAACACAATGGACATGGGCTTGGGTGGACTTCGGGAGTTGGTGATGGACAGGGAGGCCTGGTGTGCTGCAGTTCATGGGGTTGCAAAGACTTGGACATGACTGAGTGACTGAACTGAACTGAACTGAACATACAAAAATGAGTGTATGCCATCAGGTAAAACTTGCTCAAAATTATGCGTCTAACACTTGACCACGGTATTGCATTTTGGTTATGGTTTTATTTTCTTTGCTGAATAGCATTTCATTGTGCACATATACCATGCTATACCCATTCTCACAGTTGGGCATTTCAGCAGCGTCCAGTGGGGGCTGATATGCATTCTACAGATATGAATATCTATCTAGGTGATGTCTTCTGATGTACTGATACATATTTCTATTGAGTCTATACCTGAGAGCAGGATTTCTGGGACATGGAATGTGCATAAAAGAGGTTTAAAAGAGGTGAAAAGACATGAAATTTCTTTTACCATTTTATATTCCCATTCACAGTCTACAAAAATTATGGTAACAACCAATTACTTGCCAATATTTGGTGTTTTTCTCTTCTCCCCATTTTTTATCATAACTCTTCTGATGTATATGCATTGATATCCTGTGAAAAGTTAAATTTGTATGTCCCTTGCCTTGTGAGTAATGAAATGAAGTTGTTCATCTTTTCATTTGTTTATTGGCTGTGTGGATATCCTGTTTTAAAAGTGCTTGTCCAAGGATTTTGAAGTATATATACATATATACAAACACACACACATACACAGAATATTCTTCCACTACTGCTCCTTCACCTTTTTAGTGGAATCTTTGATAAAATGAATCCCCTGATTAATATGGTCCAACTTATAACTTTTTTACTTGTCTTATTGTTAGCATTTTTTGTATCCTGCATGAGAAAGCCTTGGCTACTGTAACGTCATGCATGTGTTCTATATTTTACTTTCAGAACTTCATGGTTTAATCTTTCATATCTAGACCAGCACTTTATATGAAATTGATTTTTGCATATTTTTGAGATAGGGATTAAGGTGCATTTTTTCATGGTATGGATATATCCAGATGAAAGCATCATCTTTCCACCGCATGAGTCATCAGCCTCATAAATTAGATATGTGTGTAGTTGGTATCCAGATTATCTCATTTCACTGTTCTGTCTCTCCTTACATGGATATCACATGGTCTTAATTGCCACCACGTTGTAATGTACTGTTAGTTTCAACCTTCTGGATTTGTTTCTTTCCTTCAAGACTACTTGCTCTTCTTGGCCACTTGCATTTTCATATACATTTTACAATTCACTATCCATTGTCTCAGCCTCTCCCATGCCTGAAAACAAACAAACAAAAAAAAACGATTCTGAGGTTTGGATTGGAATTGTGTTAACTCTATCAATTAACCCAAGGAGACTGGAATCTTTACAATATTTTATCTGTCAGTCCATAAACATAGTATTTCCCTCCAGTCATTTAGGTCAGCTTTAATTTCAATAGGTTGTCGTTGCCAAACCAGGTTAGGCTGCTTGCTGCTCAAAAACCAGTAATCGAAGGGCCAGGGTCAGTAGAAAGGAAAGATGCTTTATTCAGAAAAGCTGGCAATCTAGAGAGAAGGTGGACTCATGTCCAGCAGCCAACTCTGAAGATTGTGCTTAGTTAGCCATGACAATTTTTAAAGTGAAAAAACAAGAAATAACCTCAGTTAATCATTAAAGTAGGAGGACAGATTCTTCATCACCTTTGCACTTCATGCCAACCTGCTGACTTCTCCTGATTTTCCTTTGGATGCTTTCTTGCCTGCATGGTCTGCCGGAAAATTTAATAAGTGGAAGCTGGGCATATAGAGTCAGACATTCCTTAACTACTTAACTCATCACTCTTCTTCCTTCTGGTGCAAGAAGGGAATCAATAGGTTGAGCAAGGCATTGTGTATATTGAGTAAAGCAAAAATAAGGAGCTAATTAAGCATTGCCTTTGTTGTTGTTCAGTCGCTCAGCCATGTCTGACTCTTTCCAACCCCGTGGACTGCAGCACTCCAGGCTTCCCTGTCCTTCACCATCTCCTGGAGTTTAAAATGTTGCCTAGTGATCTCATCTTTATAATGGAGGTCTGAGGAAAACAGGGATGAACAAGCAGAAAAGGGGCAAAGGAGCTGCTTGCATTGTCTAGTGTTTAGTGTAGAGGTCTTTCGCCACTTTCATAGATATAGTCCAAATTATTGGATGCTTTTCTATGATGTGATATACCACATAAATATAATTATAAATATGATTATCACTTTAATTTCCTTATTGCTAGTATACATAAGGTCTTCCCTGATGGCTCAGATGGTAAAGAATCCACCCACAATGCATGAGACTCGGGTTTGATTCCTGGGTCAGGAAGACCCTGGAGAAGGGAATTGCTACCTATTCCAGTATTCTTGCCTGGAGAATTCCATGGACAGAATCCCATGGCTGCCTACAGTCTGTGGGGTTGCAAAGAGTCTGACACAGCTGAGCTACTAACATACATACAATATACATAAAACGAATGTTTTTGTACATTTCCTTTTTATTTTTACTCTATTGCTGAAGACCCCCAGTATGGTGTTAGGAAGCATAGTGGTAGCAGTGAAGGATTTTTCATTCATAGTTAAGAAGAAGTTTTTAATATTTAATTCTTATTGTAATTGTTTTCATTACCAAATGGAGGGGACCACTCTCCATGCCTAGTTTGCAAAGATAGTTTCTTAAACTACAAATGACTGTTGAATTTTATGAAAAACAAGTATTTATGCTTTTTTAGATCAAGTTTTAAACCATTAGAATGGATATTCCACAATATTCAACTCATTCTGCTTTTTTCAGAAAACACTAAGATGAACCAAGAATACAAACAAAACAAAACAAAAAATAGGAATACAATTCCACGTACAATAATGCTAGACAGAATCAGCCACAAACTCACATAAAGAAGGTATGCAGATTTTAGAAACCGCTTTTCAGATTTCATTCTGTGTGCAAATTTCATTCTAAAAAAAGGTAGGAAGGAGGGAAAGATGGATGGAAGGAAGTGTCATGACTCAGCATCCTTCACTGGAACACAGGGTCCTGAAGGCATGGGGGGAGATGGGAGAGATGAAAAGCCCCATAGAGGACAAGCTCCAACAAGAGAGAATCATCTTGAGGGGGGTGTTTCAAGAACTGCATTTTTTGTTTTCACTTCCTTCATACTCAACACTTTCTCCTTCCCAATCAGTTGTCAGGGCAAGATAAGGTTGTCATAATTGAAAAATAAGTAATAAACTGAAGGGTTTAAATATAAGACAGTGGGTTAACTCTATTTTTTAAAGTAACAAATCAGAAAGAGAAGAAAGTAGCACACTGATATATAAAAGGCAGAGAAAGTATAATTCCAGAAGATAAAGTTACCCCTAGAAAGCTTAAGAGAAAATTAGCCATATTCTTTTTTTATAGCTGGAAGACATTTAAAATCATGAGGGGAAAGTGAAATCAAAGAGATAATGATAAGACAAAAAAGATGTGGAAAGAATAACAATGAACTGGCAATGCTCATGAAAAAAATAGGAAAAAATAAAGCCATTTCCTGAAATGAAACCACATTAGAAGCCTCAAGAAGAATAATAGTGCAGGAATATAGAGACCTGGTATGAGGGAATAAAGCAGAAGAGAAAAAAATACATGAAAGCAAGAAAAAAGAAGGCAATCGATATGGAAGAGCGATAGCTTAGAACTAATATATGAGATGTTATCATCTGGGAAAATAATTTTCTTAAAAGAGAGACTGCCAGCCTGGCTTTTAATTCTATTCTTCAGTTTTCAGTGTCAGAAGATACATGAATGATTCATTCACAAACATTGTGTGTGTGCTGAGTCACTTCAGTCAAGTCCAACTCGTTGCAGCCCTGTGAACTGTAGCCCGCCAGGCCCCTCTGTCCATGGGATTCTCCAGGCAAGAATACTGGAGTGGGTTGCCATGCCCTCTTCCAGGGGATCTTCTTGACCCAGGAATCGAACCCATGTCTCTTAAGTCTCTTGCATTGTCAGGTGGGTTCTTTATCACTAAGCACCACTTGGGCAGCCCATTCACACACATTATAGAACCTCTAAGTAGGGGCCAAGAGTTGTCTGAATTCAGGAGCATCCTCACAGAAATGAAAGTGAGCTGACATCTACAGGCACCAGGAACACCCCATTCTAGGTGAATAACACCCCCCACGGTAGTTACCAGTCCTCCAGGCAACAGAAAATATCAAATCTGCACTGGCAGGAACACAGGCTTCCCCGTAAAGCATTCTTGCCAAAATATCATAGGGACAACATAGTCAATCAAGATCTAGATCAAGGTGCATGATTTAGATTTGGACATACAACAGTATTAAGGGAGAGTAGGATTGGTGTTAGGGTATGTGGAATAAGAAATACCCTTTATTTTATAAAAGTATGTGCTGTTTGAAGTTTTAATAGTAAGCTTATATAGTTTTAAAAAATCAAAAATTAATTTTAAAAAGTCATTGTTTCTACTATATGTAAAATAGATAACCAACAAGGACTTACTGTATAGCAGAGAACTATACTTAACATGTTGCAATAACCTATAAGGGAAAAGAATCTAAAAATAAATATAAAAAAATAATAAAATAAAAATAAATATATATGTATATATGTGTGTATGTGTATAACTGAATCACTTTGATGTATACCTGAAACTAACACAACATTGTAAATCAACTATACTTCAATTAAAAAATTTAAACAATATAATAAACTGTAAAAAGTCACCCTTTTTAGTACTGCTTTGAGCTAATACTAAATACAGTCCTTTTCAAATGGGGACTAGTAGTACTTCCTTTTGACATTATCAAGTATTATCCTAACAGTTATAGTTCTTTAAGTTTTAGAATTAAAGACAATATTTCTTCTATAAATTATCACCTTATTAACACTTGCAGTTATCCAGTTACATTGGGCTGTTATCTCTTTTTTAAATAACTTGCTTCAGGTTGTATAATTATGAAATGGGACCTGAGTCCATTTGATACAGTAAAATACATCGTTCAGTTCATGTGCTTGGAAGTTATGGTTAAAATAGGAAAAATAAGGTAAAAGACTCAAAAGTGTTAAGGCTGGGAGTGGGCGGGGTGATGTCAGTATTTAAAATTTAGGTTCAAAGTCAGCATCTAGACAAGTTTTCTTTCCTGTGAGCCTTGGGTTGATTACACTTGGCCTTATTTTTTATTTTTCTTGAATTACAATCTCATTTCAAAAAATGAAAAAGAAAAAAAAAGATGTTGAATAAACTTGTGTTGGTTGCAGAGCCCATCTCTGAAATACAACTAGACTGGCTTTGAATATGAACTCTAAACTATCTTGAATCCATCTCCTGACTTTGAATTCACTAAGGAAACAAAGTCTAGATTCAGTTTGAAGATGATTTTGTGATTCTGCGGGAATTTTTTTTTTTTTTTTTAATGTTGAGATACAGATAGTTAAGGATCCAGACGCAAATTTGGGGCAAAGGAGTGGAAGATAAGAAAACTAGAATTTGCTAGGCAGGCTAGTGGGAGGGTCCTTTTGTGATGAAATGTTGCATAAATAATGCCGATGGGGGTCTAAATTCACTGTTGCCATGGAGACCTTTGTGCCTGGCTGAACTCCATTCTTTTCTCTTTTAAGAAGGCAACCACTAGGCTTGTGGTATCTCGGATGCTTTGCTTTCTCTTAAACTGTTTGCAAGTGAAAGCAGAAATTAAACTATGATTATTCAGCATCCTGGCTTTTCTGAGGCTGTTTTTCCAAGCCTTTCGTGATTTTTGAGCTCCTCTGGGGTTCCTTTTGGCCCTGGTACAAGGAGGGAGAAGCAGGTAGGGAGATTTCCAGGAGCCGCCTGCACCGCTGCTTGGAAAGGAGGGAAAAGTAAGCCTGCATCTCTGTGACTTATTTGCCTAGAGGACAGTTTTGAAGTGTTTAAGGACCATTTATTTCCAAAGGTAACAGAGAAAAAGTGAAGAGTAAACCTATTTGTATTTTAATTGCTTTCACTGTGACTGTTGTTTTTGTGACGGTTTTAACTAAAGTTTTAAAACTGCAGGTGGAGAATTCTGTATGGAAAACATGGATCAAATTTATTTCTGGCTCCGTGGTTGTCATTGTGTTCAGTGTATTAAAGTTGAAAGTGTAACAGGCAAGTAACCACATTAAACAGAAAGCAGTTGTAAGGATCGGTGTGTTATTTCCCTTTCAACCAACCATTATAACTGCTTAATACTGTTTTAAGTAAAACTTGGGGTGTCATAGATACATACTTCAGATTTTATGGAAATTATGATTATCCATGTAAGTAGCCATTTATAATTAAGTGAGGATTATCTAGCAGTTAAAAATGGATTTGTAAATTGTGCGTCTTTTTTTTTTCCCCTTTCGGTGCAAAATTGAATGAATAAACTCACCCAGAAAGAAATTTTTCATAGAGAGTAAAGACACAAAAATCATCCAACCAGTGACAGTGTGTAAAGTAACTGTAGAAATTCAATATATTGGACAGCTAACTTGTTGCATTGCATAGCCTTTTTTCATAGATAATTTGGTCTCTTGTAGAGATAATGTAGTCCACACTGATGAGCTTATATTGAGACTAGAATATAATAATTACATGTTTTGATCATTCTAAATGCTGCAGGTGTAAATGGGGTGCAGACATCTCATCATTATAAAACACCTTTACCATACAAGTGTTTCCAGATTGCTTTTATTCAGATAAACTTGTTGAGAGAATCATCGAGCAAATTTACAATGACTTCATAGATTTTACCTGTGTTGCTGCTCGAGTTAAAATATTTGTGCTACTCAAGAGTTTAAAGAAACAAATTGATTTCAGAATGCTGTCAATTTAACAGATGACAATTTATGATTGCTGTACATTAGTTTGTTGTGTATTTGTAAGAGACACGTCCATTGTAGAATTGTGAGTACAGGGAAATGGAATGCCTTGTAAAGTCTTTAGGTTTTTCTTCTTTAAATTATTTTCAAATGGAGAAGAGAAACAGAGATTGACTTTCAACTTATGTTAATCAGAAATTAGCATTTCTACATGCTTAATAATATTTGAAATTTGAATGACTTTGTAACCCAAGTACTAAGTACAAGTAATGACCATGTTGACATAAAGAAATGATTTGTTTTTATCAGAAATATATTGTCACATGTTTTAGTATTTTAATTGCCTAGCATGAATAAATTTAAAAGATGCTAACAAAGACTCCCATTTACTCTGGGGGTACCTCTTAATAAATATTTCATTTCAGTTAAAGTTAAAAGTGTATGTTATGGTATTAAGGATAAGAAATCTGTTCATTTTTAAGGAATGGAAGTAAACCTGAGTGGTATAGATTGAGGATAATGTTTTGAGAAAACTTTGACCTTTGAAAGTGTTTTCTATATATATTGGCTGTTATTAATAATACTGCCTAAATATGAAGGTAAATGACGATTAAGCTTCACTTCAGGAATATAGTTCTAGGCATTCACTTTGGGTAACACCAATGTGATGATCCAAGTGACATTAAACTATAAGGCATAGTATGTGCATTTTATCCAATAGTTTTTTTTAAAATAAAAAGTTAACTGACTTGCAAAGATTCTATTACCCTAGATTGCCAAGTATAAATATTTTTTGTGGGGGAGGACATTTAAACTATTTTTAAGTAACTTCTTTTTAAAATCTAGGTATTTATATCATGTCGATATATCTGAAAACATACTAAATAGGTCCTTTAGGTGACATTCTAAAACATAAGCAAAGAGTCAAACAATATATGATTTAAAAGAAATATACATTCTGAAAATTTTCAGATGTGAAGTTGCAAAATCCTTTCTGGGCTCTTTTACTGTTAAGTTGTGTGCACACAGTTAAGAAAAATAGTTTCATATTTACCCATGAGTTTCCAGATTTGGTCCAGCTGAGCTGATTATATTGTCAAGTTGCAGAATTACAGTGAGTAAATATGACCAACAGTTCCAGTTGGTTTTGGAACAAAGATTTGTTGGTTTTGAAACAAAGATTTGTGTTTCTACGTGGAGCTTATTAACATGTGAATTCTGATTTAGAGTTCTGTTTTTTATAGCTCTTTTATAATTATGATTTTTCACAATACCTTCTAACCACCACATCTTTGTTGAGTCCCTCCTGTGTGCTAAACATCCTATGAGATGCCAGGTACAAAAATGAGAAGAGGTATTTTCAAGGTTCCAAGAACTGAAGAATCTGATGGGGATGCAAATAAGAGAACTAGTAACTCTCACCCAGTAAAGTCATTGCTGTCACAGGGGCGTGGCCAAGGAGAGCATGAAATAGCCCTGAGGTTTATGCAGTACATTAAGATATGTTTATTTGATCCTCCAATCTGAGATAAAGAAAAAAGTTTAAGTGACTTGTACAAAATAACTGTTAATGAATCACTTTAAAGATTATTTCTGTATAGTAGTCAGAGGTACCCTATGAATATGTAAATTCTATCATGTTACTACTCCCGTGGAGGAGTGTATGGCAACCCACTGCAGTATTCTTGCCTGGAGAACCCCATGGACAGAGGAGCTTGGCGGGCTGCAGTCTGTGGGTCATGAAGAGTCGGACACGGCTGAAGTGACTGAGCACGTAGCACGCATCATGTTACTTCTCTATGTGGAGTTAAAGTCAGAGGCCATACAGCGGCCAACAGGCCCATCTATGGCCTGTTGCCTGCCACCCCGACTCTCCCACATCTCCTAAAGGTCTTCTTTCTTGCTTACTTTGCTCCCGCATCCAAAACTCTTTGCTTGTCCTAGTTCCTGACCCCAGCACAGGGCCTTTGCATTGGTCCTTTATCTCTGCTTAAAACGCAGCAGCCCCCTTTCACCCCAATCCACACCAGACATGTGCTTCGCTCCCTCACCTCTTTCAGATCTTTGGTCAGATGTCACCTTGTCAGTGAGTTCAGTCTTGATAAGTCTATTTAAATTCCCTCCCCATCTTTTCCTGAGTTACTGTTCTCCATTGCCTTTACCAAGGATGGCGCCCTATGGAATACACCTGTCCATTCTGTTCAATGTTCATTTTCTCCACGAGAATGCAAGGTCCAAAAAGGGGCAGGGATTTTTGTCTGATTTTTTGATTGCTGCATTCCCAGCACCTAGATTCATGCCTGCCTATTTGCTGAATGAACAAATGAAAATCTGAGTATACTTGGCTCTTTGTATTGGTGGGTCCTGCATTCACAATTCAACAAACTGCAGATCGAAATATTTGGGAGAAAAGAATTCCAGAAACTTCAAAAAGGCAAAGCACATTTGCTATATTCTGGCAACTATTGATAAAATATTTACATTTTATTTACAACTACTTGCATAGCATTTACATTGTACTAGGTACTCATTGGAAAAGACCCTGATGCTGGGAGGGATTGGGGGCAGAAGGAGAAGGGGACGACAGAATATGAGATGTCTGGATGGCATCACCGACTCGATGGGCGTGAGTTTGAGTAAACTCCGAGAGTTGGTGATGGACAGGGAGGCCTGGCGTGCTGTGATTCATGGGGTCGCAAAGAGTCGGACATGACTGAGCGACTGAACTGAACTGAACTGAGGTATTATAAAGTACTGGGTATTATAAAGTACATTGTACTAGGTATTATAAAGGTGCTTCCCCGGTGGCTCAGTGGTAAAGAATCCACCTACCAAGCAGGAGACCCAGGTTCGATCTCTGGGTTGGGAAGATTCCCTGCAAGAGGAAGTGGCAACCCACTCCAGTACTCTTGCCTAGAGAATCCCATGGACAGAGTAGCCTGGTGGGCTACAGTCCATATTGTCACAAAGAGTTGGACGTGACTGGAGCAAGCGAGTGGGGTCTTATACCTCATTAAAAGGTAATTGAAAGCATGTGAGAAGATGTGCATATGTTACTTGGGAATGCTGCACCGTTTTATACAAGGGATTTGAGTATCTGTGGGTTTTAATATCTGCTGCATTTCTCAGAACCAATTCCTCAAGGATACTGAGGGGTGACAAAAATATTTATTGTTCTACTTTATTGTGGTTTCAGATTTTTAAAAATAATCTAGATCTTGACCTAAATGGGTGGCGTGGGACTGAGGGGAGGGAGGCTGAAGAGGGAGGGGATGCAGGTATACACTGAGGACGGGAGGAAAGGGGGGCGACAGGGGATGCGATGGTTGGATTGCATCACTGATTCAAGAATTTGGCCAAATTCAGAGAGATAGTGAAGGACGGGAAAGCCTGGCGTGCTGCAGTCCATGGGGTAGCCAAGAGTTGGACACAACTTAGCAACAGAGTAATAGCAACGGCTATTTCATTTTGTTATACAGCATAAACTAAACGTTGTAAAACAATTATATTCGAGTAAAAAAAAGTAAACGAATATTAAAGAAAAAGGCTAAGTACAATTTTAAAAAAAAGAATAAGGGAACTCTATAAAGTTCAGACACCCTCTATGAGTCTACAGTTATTCAAAATAAAAAGGTTTTTAAACTGAAAAAAAAAAAAAAAGGTTGAGGATATTGAAAGTTATCCATTGCAACCTGTTAACTGTAGCTTAAATGTGAAAGTGCCCAAATACAAGAAGCAGATTTATAATTGCTTGTGCACAAACACTCCAGTAGGATTTGGGAGTTTCCCTCCTATGGCATGGTCTATGACATCAGATGGCCTTTGAGTGAGAAAACCCAGCTTCTACTCTCCTTGGTCCAGCCTCCAGCCTTGGAAACTTGACCAATGTCTTCAGCTTCTGTAGCCTTGGGTTGCTTCCTACCATAAAAGGTGTGGCCGTCACTGTAATAGTCCAGCTTTCCCTAAAGGTTCTGTGATTTATCTGCATGGTCTCCAAAGTATTTTTCATAAGATACACTCAAAGAAGTATGTACAGTCTCGAACTCATGTTTTTCCTGATATTTCTAATGTCTATTTTCATGAGAGAAAGAGTCAATGCCCTGAGTTATTTATGTGATCATATTCAGTCATCAGTTTGATTAAATAAAGTGCTACCCCCAAAACAAAATACATTCTTTGAGTCCCTTGGACAGCAAGGAGATCAAACCAGTCAATCCTAAAGGAAATCAACCCTGAATATTCATCGGAAGGGCTATGTTGAAGCTGAAGCTGAAGCTGAAGCTCCAGAACTTTGGCCACCTGATGCAAAGAGCCCACTCATTGGAAAAGACTCTGGTGCTGGGAAAGATTGAAGGCAAAAGGAGGAGAGGGTGGCAGAGAATGAGATGGTTAAATAAGCATCGCTGATTCAGTGGACATGAATTTCAGCAAACTTCAGGAGATAGTGAAGGACAGGGAAGCCTGGCATGCTGCGTCCATACAGTCGGACATTTAGTCTGACAAGACTTAGTGACTAAATAACAACAACAAGAATTATCAATTATAATCACACCCACAGTGGTATCTTGTGTCATTTGGCCATATCTCATGCTGGGTTTCCTGGAAGGCATAGTAACATTGGGTATATTTTGTTAATTGTGGATCAAATCACCTGCCTTTGTCTTATCAAGTTCTTCATATACTTGACAAGTTTAATTAAACTCAGCACTTGTGGTTTTAAAAATAAACTCTGCAAGTTCTAGGATTTTAATAAACACTACAGTGTGGCTAATTTCACAGTGACTGTTTCTAGTCTCTAAATATTCTTCAAAGATGTGAAGGTTATTTCCTCTAGGAATAAAAGTTTTGAGTTCATCTCTAGTTTCCAATGGTATTAGCTCACTTTTGGAGAAGAAAACTAATTTTAAGTGTTGGTCAGCTGTCTGATTATGTCAGTATGAGGCAGATTATTTGAACCTTCCTGTATGGCAACAAGTCCCAGCTGCTATTTGCACGTAGACTGTAATGTTTGAATGTGTGTTCCTCCAGTGACAGGATCAGAATGTAGTTATTTATTTCATGGCCTCCCTATTCATCACATAGCGCATCTTCATGAGTTTAGCTGCTTCAGTTCATTTCAAGCCCTCCTGCTCTTCTGAACCAATTGCTGATAATTTTCATCAGCAGTAATAGGGTTCTGTAGGAGATAGTATATTTGGCATGGGAATGTGAAAGGTAATTAAATTTGGATGCCAAGTCTGGGGATTAACTGCACCTACATTGTCATGGAGAACTCCTGCCAAAAATTAAAAACTACCCATAAAGAGATAAAGATAAAAAGACTTAAAGAGGGAATCAGTGGGTGGAATGTGGCCTGTGGCCTGTGATTACAAGATCACAGGCCCCTGGTTTGCTGGGCCATTTCACTTCACTGTTCCCCCACTGTTCAAAGCCCAGGAAGCTGTGCTATAGCCTCATCCTGCCTTGTGCCTGATACTGCTTTGCAGACTCTAGTATGTTCTGGCATGTTCTGGTAAATATAGTGCAAAAGATGTTTGTCAAATATTGTACATTTTCCATTTAAGAAATTATTTATTCTCCAGGTATATGGACTTATACAGGAACTTTGCATTTCTTCATCTAAAAACTGATTAACTAGGGACTTGAGCAATCCAGTGATTAAGATTTCATCTCCTAATGCGGGGGCTTCAGGTTCAATTTCTAGTCAAGGAGCTCAGATCCCACAAACCTCACAGCCAAAACACCAGAACATAAACAACAAAAACAATTTGTGACAAACTCAATAAAGACTTTAATAATGGTCCACATCAAAAAACAAACAAAAAAATTTAAAAAACTGATTAACTTGACCCTTTTGTTTTATTATTGCTCTGAAATAATAATTGATACATTTACTGAGCATATCCAATGTTCTTAATTATGCATTTACTTATAATATCTCATTAAATCCTCACAAGGACCTTATATATGTTAGTTATTATCCCTGTTCTGTGGATGAGAAGGGCTTCTCTGGTGTTTCAGACAGTAAAGAATCTACCTGTAATGCAGGATACTTGGGTTCAATCCCTGGGCCAGGAAGATCCCCTGGAGAGGGGAATGACAACCCACTCCAGTATTCTTGCCTGGAGAGTTTCTTGGACAGAGGAGCCTGGTGGGCTACAGTCCACGGGATCTCAAAGACCTGGACATGACTGAGCAACTAACACATGCACAGACATGCATGAGACACAGTAAGCTGAGTAATTATTTTGTTATGTGGTAGGTCTAAGATCACAGAGATAAATTAGTGTAAGATGTTAAATCTGTGTCTGTTTGCCTCTGCAGCTCACCTTCAGCCTTCCATCCAGTGGCACAGCTCAATTTAACCGTTTCACTTAGATTCTGGAAAGTCTTTGTTGATTTTTGCCTTTTAACGGTTATCCACCCCTCCCAATTGCATGTCACTCCGTTTTTTTGTTTAACTTGTCATCTTCAGCCCAGGGGCTCCAGCCCTCTCTCCCTTTTACTGGAAAGGGTTTTGCCCCACTCACCAGCATATTTCTATTTGGAATCCTGCAGGGTCTGGAGCTCAGAGATGGGTCATGGTATGCTCGGAAATGCACCTCCACCCCCACCCCCACATCAGAATCAGCTCAAGCAACTCTTATAGATGCAGCTTCCTGGCTTAGTGTCTTAAAGGCTGGACTTGGACATCTGCATTTTTAATAGGTTTGCTAGAAAACTGCTAGGCCCATGAGCATCTGAGAACCACCTGAATCTCAGATGCAGAAACTGACTGTATAGGAAGTGGAAGGTCAGGGGTCACTGGTAAGTGATTAATCTCAGTCTTGTGTTTTTCCAGGCCCACTCTCTGCCATACTGTGTTTGCACATGCACACACAGAATAGAGAGAGATGTAGGCGGACTAAGGGGAAAGTTCTGTTGGCCTGGAAACCACTGGACCACTCAGTGCCACAAGGGGGGATGCTGTACATGCAGGCCAAGGCCTGATCTTAGGAGGTTGCCCCCATTTCTCAGTCCACTTCATTTTCACTCCATTTAATACACTCTCACATTCCAGTACTTCCAAAGCATCTCATAAGGATGTTTTAAATTAAATGGCATACATAGTGAAGCAGTTCTTTCAACCCCTTTTACTGAGCTTCTCCTTCTTGTGAGCCCTTTTGTAAAAGCTGGGAATAAAGAAATGCCAAGCCACTGCCATCATGGAGCTATCATCTTCGTAGGGACCAGACGATAAATCAACAACTATTATTGGTCCCATTCCTCTTCCTTTTGAAAGCACCATGTTAGGTGACACAGAAGATACACCCATCCGCATGAGACCCAACAGGTTTATCGCTACCCATGTTCTGTAAGACCTTCCTGTTAACTTTCATTTTTTAAAAGGAATCAGGGCAACTCTTTGTGGTGTCCTTATTTGCAGGTCACATTGATGCTTTGGAGACACTTTGAGAATACGCGTTTTCATTTGGAAACAAGATTCTCACTGTATTTAATGCAGTATGGAATAGGCCCCTTAGCTGTGCTGTAGCAGGAGAAAAACATGGGTCTGGAGATCAGAGACTTAGCTTGACATGCAGGCCCCACTGTGCCCCAGTTGTTGGATTTTAAGAAAATGTGGGCGTACTCTGTACACAACTTTTTTCTCCATAAGAATAGTGACGTACTTCTTGTTGTACGCAGGTGCAAGGTGATGGCTTTTATAAAGTGGTAACTTCCTCTTTCATCTGCATGAGAACATGTCACTGGATCAAGTCATGAGTGGATGTCTCCCCACTCTACACCTCGAATTATTGTTTTGCAATGTGTTACTCATCTTAGAACAATGTGGATGTTCACAACTTTTGAAAGAAGAATTCTATAGGAGTTAAAAGTTGGAAGATGACCCTGCTCCCCGAGGGGTGAGCTGGTGCTCTGAAAGGTCACTGCTGCTCTCATCTGATGCTGCCTAATGCTGTCCCCCCAAGTTGGTCAGCAGAAGGCCGATGCTGAAAGATGTAGTGAAGTGGATTTCTCCCTCCAATTCCTTTTGTTTCTTTTCTTTCTTTGTGATTGTGTCCGGCTTTTGGTTGGTTTGTTTACTTGCTTATTGGGGTAATATATTTGGATTAAGAGCAGTGGAGTGGGGTCAGGTCTAGCTCTGGCCATTAACCATATTTCGTTTCATGTTCTGCTCCCTGTCGTGTCTCCAAAGGGTGCTGAGGCTCTCAATTTAGTCAGTTAATCCTTCTGCACCTCAGTTTTCGTACCTGCAAAATTAAAGGCTTCCCGTTCTGTAATCCCTTCCAAATGAACAGGATTGTGTTATCTCACGTACAGGGCCTCCTGGTGCTAAGTTGTCAGCATTTAGCTGTGGAGCAGAGCAGATTGGCTGAGGTTGTTACCAAACTCAGGTGCAGCTGCGAGAGGCAAGCGGTGATTGAAAGGAAAGGTTGCTTTATACAGGAAGCCAGCAGTCTGGGAGAGAGCACACTCGTGTCCAAAAATCTATTCCAAAGATTTGTTTGGCCATGCAGGTGGCTCTAGTGGTAAAGAATCTGCCTGCCAATGCAAGAGACTCGAGATACGTGTTTGATCTCAGGGTCAGGAAGATCGCCTGAAGGAGAAAAATGGCAACCCACTCCAGTCCTCTTGCCTGAAAAACCCCTTGGACAGAGGAGCCTGGTAGGCTATAGTCCATGGGGTCGCTAAGAGTCGGACACGACTGAGTCACTTCACTTTCACTTTTCACTTTCATGCATTGGAGAAGGAAATGGCAGCCCACTCCAGTGTTCTTGCCTGGAGAATCCCAGGGACGGCAGAGCCTGGGGGGCTGCCGTCTATGGGGTCGCACAGAGTCGGTCACGACTGAAGCGACTTAGCAGCAGCAGCAGCAGCCTTTACATCTGAGTTACACAGCTCAGCAGTGTTGGGAAATTAACAGGCAAATTCAAATTCAAAACCTGAGATATGAGAAATAAATAAACTTGTAAAGCTCCACCATCTGTCCCTTTAAGACCCTCTGCCTTGATTATAACCAGAATTGAGGGTGACTGATATAGGTGATCCTACAATTGTGAATGATGATTCATCATTTGCAAATGAGTGCATAGGAACTACTAGGCATTCTGCAGATGGGGAGCCAGTAAGACAAGGCCAGCGTCACAGTGCGCTCCATCTAGGGACTAGAAAGCAATCCAAGGTTTATGCTGTGTTTTGTGTGCTGATGATATGTGTTAGACCTGGGTTTATACATCCCTTTGGATACACTGTTTAGTAGATTGTTAAGAATCTGAAATAGAGTCTGCATTAGAGAAGCTTTGAGCTATGTGTGTGCTATTCAAAACTATAATCAAAGAATTGAGCTAATGTCTTCAGAGCAAGCCTATAAAATTTGCAGATTGTGAGAGGCTAAGGAAATATGCATACATTTAATGCAGAATTAAATTTCAAGAGGAACCTAAATTATTGAAAACTATGAGCCACAAGCAAAGTTGAAAATTTGAGGTTTATCTCCAGCCTTGTTTGTAGGTTCAGAGGTATAAGCTGCAGAGGTACCTCCTGTATGGAAACCTAATTTGGCAGCAGTTTACAAAAAGTACTGCATGTATTGTTTTTTTTTTTGTTTGTTTGTTTGTTTTGTCATACATTGATATGAATCAGCCATAGATTTACACGTATTCCCCATCCCAATCCCCCCTCCCACCTCCCTCTCCACCCGATTCCTCTGGGTCTTCCCAGTGCACCAGGCCCGAGCACTTGTCTCATGCATCCCACCTGGGCTGGTGATCTGTTTCACCATAGATAGTATACATGCTGTTCTTTTGAAATATCCCACCCTCACCTTCTCCCACAAAGTTCAAAAGTCTCTTCTGTACTTCTGTGTCTCTTTTTCTGTTTTGCATATAGGGTTATCGTTACCATCTTTCTAAATTCCATATATATGTGTTAGTATGCTGTAATGTTCTTTATCTTTCTGGCTTACTTCACTCTGTATAATGGGCTCCAGTTTCATCCATATCATTAGGACTGATTCAAATGAATTCTTTTTAATGGCTGAGTAATATTCCATGGTGTATATGTACCATAGCTTCCTTATCCATTCATCTGCTGATGGGCATCTAGGTTGCTTCCATGTCCTGGCTATTACAAACAGTGCTGCGATGAACATTGGGGTGCACGTGTCTCTTTCAGATCTGGTTTCCTCAGTGTGTATGCCCAGAAGTGGGATTGCTGGGTCATATGGCAGTTCTGTTTCCAGTTTTTTAAGAAATCTCCACACTGTTTTCCATAGCGGCTGTACTAGTTTGCATTCCCACCAACAGTGTAAGAGGGTTCCCTTTTCTCCACACCCTCTCCAGCATTTATTGCTTGTAGTCTTTTGGATAGCAGCCATCCTGACTGGCGTGTAATGGTACCTCATTGTGGTTTTGATTTGCATTTCTCTAATAATGAGTGATGTTGAGCATCTTTTCATGTGTTTGTTAGCCATCTGTATGTCTTCTTTGGAGAAATGTCTGTTTAGTTCTTTGGCCCATTTTTTGATTGGGTCATTTATTTTACTGGAATTGAGCTGCAGGAGTTGCTTGTATATTTTTGAGATTAATCCTTTGTTTCTTCATTTGCTATTATTTTCTCCCAATCTGAGGGCTGTCTTTTCACCTTACTTATAGTTTCCTTTGTAGTGCAAAAGCTTTTAAGTTTCATTAGGTCCCATTTGTTTAGTTTTGCTTTTATTTCCAATATTCTGGGAGGTGGGTCATAGAGGATCTTGCTGTGATTTATATCGGAGAGTGTTTTGCCTATGTTCTCCTCTAGGAGTTTTATAGTTTCTGGTCTTACATTTAGATCTTTAATCCATTTTGAGTTTATTTTTGTGTATGGTGTTAGAAAGTGTTCTAGTTTCATTCTTTTACAAGTGGTTGACCAGTTTTCCCAGCACCACTTGTTAAAGAGGTTGTCTTTTTTCCATTGTATATCCTTGCCTCCTTTGTCAAAGATAAGGTGTCCATAGGTCCGTGGATTTATCTCTGGGCTTTCTATTCTGTTCCATTGATCTATATTTCTGTCTTTGTGCCAGTACCATACTGTCTTGATGACTGTGGCTTTGTAGTAGAGTCTGAAGTCAGGCAGGTTGATTCCTCCAGTTCCATTCTTCTTTCTCAAGATTACTTTGGCTATTCGAGGTGTTTTGTATTTCCATACAAATTGTGAAATTCTTTGGTCTAGTTCTGTGAAAAATACCGTTGGTAGCTTGGTAGGGATTGCATTGAATCTATAGATTGCTTTGGGTAGAATAGCCATTTTGACAATATTGATTCTTCCAATCCATGAACACGGTATGTTTCTCCATCTGTTTGTGTCCTCTTTGATTTCTTTCATCAGTGTTTTATAGTTTTCTATGTATAGGTCTTTTGTTTCTTTAGGTAGATATACTCCTAAGTATTTTATTCTTTTTGTTGCAATGGTGAATGGTATTGTTTCCTTAATTTCTCTTTCTGTTTTTTCATTGTTAGTATAAAGGAATGCAAGGGATTTCTGTGTGTTAATTTTATATCCTGCAACTTCACTATATTCATTGATTAGCTCTAGTAATTTTCTGGTAGAGTCTTCAGGGTTTTCTATGTAGAGGATCATGTCATCTGCAAACAGTGAGAGTTTCACTTCTTCTTTTCCTGTCTGGATTCCTTTTACTTCTTTTTCTGCTCTGATTGCTGTGGCCAAAACTTCCAACACTATGTTGAATAGTAGTGGTGAGAGTGGGCACCCTTGTCTTGTTCCTGATTTCAGGGGAAATGCTTTCAATTTTTCACCATTGAGGGTGATGCTTGCTGTGGGTTTGTCATATATAGCTTTTATTATGTTGAGGTATGTTCCTTCTATTCCTGCTTTTTGGAGAGTTTTAATCATAAATGAGTGTTGAATTTTGTCAAAGGCTTTCTCTGCATCTATTGAGATAATCATATGGTTTTCATCTTTCAATTTGTTAATGTGGTGTATTACATTGATTGATTTGTGGATATTAAAGAATCCTTGCATTCCTGGGATAAAGCCCACTTGGTCATGGTGTATGATTTTTTTAATATGTTGTTGGATTCTGTTTGCTAGAATTTTGTTAAGGATTTTTGCATCTATGTTCATCAGTGATATTGGCCTGTAGTTTTCTTTTTTTGTGGCATCTTTGTCTGGTTTTGGAATTAGGGTGATGGTGGCCTCATAGAATGAGTTTGGAAGCTTACCTTCATCTGCAATTTTCTGGAAGAGTTTGAGTAAGATAGGTGTTAGCTCTTCTCTAAATTTTTGGTAGAATTCAGCTGTGAAGCCATCTGGTCCTGGGCTTTTGTTTGCTGGAAGATTTTTGATTACAGTTTCGATTTCCTTGCTTGTGATGGGTCTGTTAAGATCTTCTATTTCTTCCTGGTTCAGTTTTGGAAAGTTATACTTTTCTAAGAATTTGTCCATTTCTTCCAAGTTGTCCATTTTATTGGCATAGAGCTGCTGGTAGTAGTCTCTTATGATCCTTTGTATTTCAGTGTTGTCTGTTGTGATCTCTCCATTTTCATTTCTAATTTTGTTAATTTGGTTCTTCTCTCTTTGTTTCTTGATGAGTCTTGCTAATGGCTTGTCAATTTTGTTTATTTTTTCAAAAAACCAGCTTTTAGCTTTGTTGATTTTTGCTATGGTCTCTTTTGTTTCTTTTGCATTTATTTCTGCCCTGATTTTTAAGATTTCTTTCCTTCTGCTAACCCTGGGGTTCTTCATTTCTTCCTTCTCTAGTTGCTTTAGGTGTAGAGTTAGGTTATTTATTTGGTTTTTTTCTTGTTTCTTGATGTAAGCCTGTAATGCTATGGACCTTCCCCTTAGCACTGCTTTTACAGTGTCCCATAGGTTTTGGGTTGTTGTGTTTTCATTTTCATTCATTTCTATACATATTTTGATTTCTTTTTTGATTTCTTCTATGATTCGTTGGTTATTCAGAAGCGTGTTATTTAGCCTCCATATGTTTGAAGTTTTAACAATTTTTTTCCTGAAATTGAGATCTAATCTTACTGCACTGTGGTCAGAAAAGATGACTGGAATGATTTCAATTTTTTTGAATTTTCCAAGACCAGATTTATGGCCCAGGATGTGATCTATTCTGGAGAAGGTTCCGTGTGCACTTGAGAAAAAGGTGAAGTTGATTGTTTTGGGGTGAAATGTCCTATAGATATCGATTAGGTCTAGCTGGTCCATTGTGTCATTTAAGGTTTGTGTTTCCTTGTTAATTTTCTGTTTAGTTGATCTATCCATAGTTGTGAGTGGGGTATTAAAGTCTCCCACTATTATTGTGTTACTATTAATTTCCTCTTTCATACTCGTTAGTGTTTGCCGTACATATTGCGGTGCTCCTATGTTGGGTGCATATATATTTATAATTGTTATATCTTCTTCTTGGATTCATCCTTTGATCATTATATAGTGTCCTTCTTTGTCTCTTTTCACATCCTTTATTTGAAAGTCTATTTTATCTGATATGAGTATTGCGACTCCTGCTTTCTTTTGGTCTCCGTTTGCATGAAATATTTTTTTCCAGCCCTTCACTTTTAGTCTGTATGTGTCTCTTGCTTTGAGGTGGGTCTCTTGTAGACAGCATATATAGGGGTCTTGTTTTTGTATCCATTCAGCCAATCTTTGTCTTTTGGTTGGGGCATTCAACCCATTTACATTTAGGGTAATTATTGATAGGTGTGGTCCCGTTGCCATTTACTTTGTTGTTTTGGGTTCACGTTTATACAACCTTTCTGCATTTCCTGTCTAGAGAAGATCCTTTAGCATTTGTTGAAGATCTGGTTTGGTGGTGCTGAATTCTCTCAGCTTTTGCTTATCTGTAAAGCTTTTGAATTCTCCTTCATATCTGAATGAGATCCTTGCTGGGTACAGTAATCTAGGTTGTAGGTTATTCTCTTTCATTACTTTCAGGACGTCCTGCCATTCCCTTCTGGCCTGGAGGGTTTCTATTGATAGATCAGCTGTTATCCTTATGGGGATCCCTTTGTGTGTTATTTGTTGTTTTTCCCTTGCTGCTTTTAATATTTGTTCTTTGTGTTTGATCTTTGTTAATTTTATTAATATGTGTCTTGGGGTGTTTCACCTTGGGTTTATCCTGTTTGGGACTCTCTGGGCTTCTTGGACTTGGGTGGCTATTTCCTTCCCCATTTTAGGGAAGTTGCATGTATTGTTGAATTCAAATTTCGTATAAGACAACTGTTTGACAAGCTGAAGAAAGCTAATGTATTTTAAGTTACATCAATGGAAGTTCAAGTTCAGTGCTACAGGGAAAGTGATGATTAAGTACTTGGCGCTTTCAGACTATATTTGGAGTAGTGTGTGAAATGTTGGGTATTAAGAATTAAGGGTGGGGGGATCTACAAACCAGAGGGACAGAACAGAAGTGTCGCCAGAATGGCAAGACCTCTAAATGCGATGATGAGACTTCTGAATTGCCCCTACTTAAATAATGGAAGAGATGAGTTTTCAAATATTGGTCAGTCTAGAATATCAGTGTAAAAGTTAGGGACATGCTTTAGTCAATCAGAAGACAAAACTAGAAGTCAGAATTCAGAATCAATTATTCGATTTTTACTAGAAGACATTCTGATTTTGGCAACCAGAGCTATTTTTCAGTGGATTGGCATTCAAGTTTGAGCTGCTGTCCATGGTAGCTTTCAGCCAGCAACTGAGATGCTGACTTATCAAAAAGGACAGATGATGAAGTAAATGACCCACTAGGTTCCACCCACATGTAAATCCTGGGAGATGTTTAGACATTATATATAAGGTCATTAGAACTAGATGTGGGTTGAGTGAATCTAGATTTTAACAAAGATCTAGAAATTTAACACAAATCTAAAAAATGCACAGTGATATTTACAGCACCCATTTTGCTACATGCTCAGTATCTACAATAAACTGTGGAAAATTCTGAAAGAGATGGGAATACCAGGCCACCTGACCTGCCTCTTGAGAAACCTCTATGCAGGTCAGGAAGCAAGTTAGAACTGGACATGGAACAGCAGACTGGTTCCAAATAGGAAAAGGAGTACGTCAAGACTGTATATTGTCACCCTGCTTATTCAACTTATATGCATGAGAAACGCTGGGCTGGAGGAAGCACAAGCTGGAATCAAGATTGCCGGGAGAAATATCAATAACCTCAGATATGCAGATGACACCACCCTTATGGCAGAAAGTGAAGAGGAACTAAAAGCCTCTTGATGAAAGTGAAAGAGGAGAGTGAAAAAGTTGGCTTAAAGCTCAAAATTCAGAAAACTAAGATCATGGCATCTGGTCACATCACTTCATGGCAAATAGATGGAGAAACAGTGGAAACAGTGTCAGACTTTATTTTTTTGGGCTCCAAAATCACTGCAGATGGTGATTGCAGCCACGAAATTAAAAGACGCTTACTCCTTGGAAGGAAAGTTATGACCAACCTAGACAGCATATTAAAAAGCAGAGACATTACTTTGCCAACAAAGGTCCGTCTAGTCAAGGCTATGGTTTTTCCAGTGGTCATGTATGGATGTGAGAGTGGACTGTGAAGAAAGCTGAGGGCCGAAAAATTGTTGCTTTCAAACTGTGGTGTTGGAGAAGACTCTTGAGAGTCCCTTGGACTGCAAGGAGATCCAACCAGTCCATCCTGAAGGAGATAAGTCCTGGGTGTTCATTGGAAGGACTGATGCTGAAGCTGAAACTCCAATACTTTGGCCACCTCATGCAACGAGTTGAGTCATTGGAAAAGACCCTGATGCTGGGAGGGATTGGGGGCAGGAGGAGAAGGGGATGACAGAGGATGAGATGGCTGGATGGCATCACCGACTCAGTGGGCATGGGTTTGAGTAAACTCCGAGAGTTGGTGATGGACAGGGAGGCCTGGTGTGCTGCGATTCATGGGGTTGCAAAGAGTCAGACACGACTGAGCTACTGAACTGAACTGAACTGAAGTATCTAGAGGTAGGAGGAATGATACAAATTTTGAAATCACTGCCCAAGTGATTCATAGACACTCACTGTTTAAGACAATAAAAATAGGGAATTTCAATTATCCACATAAATGTTTGTTCATCCTGCAAATAAAACTCTGTGAAAATACTTTAAACTATATATTAAGTGTCAGTTCTCTTAGCTTAACAACCAGTTATCCGTGGGTAATCTATCACTCTATGACCTCATCTATTAAATAGAAATACTAATTATTATAGTCGTGGTATTATTATTATTGAGCTGGCCATAAAGTTCATTTGGGTTTTCCTGAACATCTTATGGAAAAACCCAAACGAACTTTCTGACCAACCCAATAGTATCATCATCATTATTGCTGTTTTATTTCCTGAATCCCTAAAGAATATTCACCCCACCATGGGAAGAAGAGGAGTACATTGCTTTAACAGGAAAAACAGACGCAATGGCCTTAATTAATTAAAATGCGGGGGGAGGGGTTCTCCATGCTGAGTTTAGTAGGTTATGGTTTAAGTTATTTTGCTTAACTAAGTATCATTTTTAGGCTATTCGTGGATCCACATGTCTTGTTGCCTATTTAATTTATGACTAGACTATTGCTTTTCCCACTTGAACAGCAAGAGGAAATGGTTTGGGAGAAAATCGGCCTAAGATGTATAAAACAGCTGCCGCAATGAGAGGCTTGCTGCCCAGCTCTGTGGCTGGGGAGGCTGATGTGGATCAGCTCTGCCCCATCTCGCAGGTGAAAACTGCAGTTGATGGAAATTCCAGTCCCTAGTTTCAGGGGACACAAGGGTAATTTTGCTGTTCCTAAAAAGGCATAAGCAAAATATTGGCTTAGCACAGACAGATGTTAAGGTTCTACCGTGTACACGAATTCATGTACTTGAATTCCCTTTAATGGCTTGGAGCTTATGGTGCAGGGTCTTGCAGCTCATTATGACTAAGTTGTTATGGGCTGCTAATTTGCTAGAAGCTGCTGTATCATGAGCTAGCCCAACTGCCTTGATGGGTCTCCTGGTAGTTCATATGGACTAAATGGGGATCTTTTCTCTTCTCCCCTGCGGGCTCCCATAATGAGATTAGCTTGTCTGCAGTGTGACAAATTCAGTGTACCAGATGCCCCGGTGCACTGTTCTTTATGATGGCGGAGAAGCTTGCTTTGATAATGCACATCCATTAAGACACTGCCCCATGTTGGGGAGATGTTAAGGGGTGATGACTAGGGAAGAGATGGATGGGTCATGGTTCATCTTGCTTCGACATATAACAGACTATCTCAACTGTGGTACAGTCATCAACACGGCATTCCTGCAAGTTCTTGTTTGAATTTCAGGATGCAAATATGGATGTATTCCTTGTTAGATTTCACTTGACTCTTTTCCAATAGAGAAATTTCAGAAAGAAAAAAAGCAAAAGGTAAAGAAACTAACACTGAAGACAGGCTTAAATCCAGTCTTTGGAAGTTGATTAGAGAAAGAATCACAATGAAATAAATGTTCAAGCCATGAAACTACTTTAGTAAAGAGGGTATTTTTAAATCAACTGTATTGTATGATAGGAATGAAAAGTAGGATCAATTCTACTTGTTCTATTTGTGTTTAAACAAGTTAATTTAAGAACATTCATGTTTTGAATGTATCCGTATTACTATCTAAGCAGTGGGGAAATATATTTCATGGATGAAACAAACAAGTTGGTATGCATATCAAATACCTTGTCAAGAATAGGAAAGACCGCTGGGCTGGCTATCACTGTGTTATTGTTTCTGCTATGTTACTAACTGAGTAATCTTGAATTATTCACTTAACCTCTCTGATGGCCAGTCCCCTCCTCTTTACGCAAATAAATTCTGTTTCATAACCTAAATCATTCACGGGGTCATTTGAAGATAAAATAATTAGAGTAACAGTTAACAGCTATTATTATACAAATAGCAAAGTCATTATAGTATTATAGCTTGGTGCAATTATAGTAACTCCCTCTTGCCTGATGTCAGCCCTATAGATAACCTTGGGTCTATCAGTCAGCAGTAGATGTAACAGTAGCAATTAAAACCTACTCTGGAGGCAATGAAGAATGGGAACTCTGAAAGATACAGAATTCACCAGAAAGAAATGTCGACCATATACATGAAGCAGAAGACAAATGGGACTGTTTCTCTGGTTGTAGGAGCTAGTAGTCATCTGTGCCCTCAGCCTCACAGGACTTGACTGTGTCCAGCTAATCATCAAAAATCTCTGCAGTTGACAGGGACATTCAGGGACAGGAAGAGTAGCATCTTGCTGTTCAATATCCTTATTATGTAATATAGGATCTGGGTTAAAACTGTCGACCTTCAGATGTAAAATGCAAGAACAACATAAACAGGAACTAAGTTTTGTTAAGTATTTTCTTATCAATGAAGCAGGTGAGCTCAATAAAAGTACAAAGGACTCCTTGCTTGGAGTCTGGAGATAGATGTGATGTTGCATCATAGACAAAAAATAATGAAAATCGGGATCATTGTTGAGTACACCCTGTTCCTTAAGTCAAAACTTCCAAGCTGATTTGCCTGATACGCAGTCTTGCTCGACCCTTAAACTGAGCTCATGACTCCCCGAAACACACAGGCCCAGGGCCAGTGTTTGCCTCCTCCTGTGCTTTAATTCATGCTGGTCCATCTGTAATGCTTTTCCTCTACTACTTCGCATGGTCAGAAGGTAACCTCTCCTGCCCAGCTCAGGGGTCACCTTCTGCCTTTGCCATTGTCCTTGGTTTCTTCATTCTCAACTTTCTACCCTCTTTCTGTCGCCCTTTCTATCCTCCCTAACTGGATGTTGTCTTTGAACTTCATTTAAATTCCTCTCACCAAAATTTAGTATTTTACTTGTACTCTAGTTGATGATGTACTTCCAAAGAATTTTGCTAGACTTAAATCAACAGGATTTGTGTTACGAAGGACCATGACGAAATGTTCAAGTCATGAACATTGAAAATAGTGTAAAGCATATTTTTTTTAATTGAAGCCATAGTATGATAAGAATTGAAGAAGAGAATCAGACTCTGCTGCCCCATTTGTAGTTTAAAAAGTTATACAAGAGTGCTCTTGTTTTGAATATTATAATTAACACCATCTTGAATGATGCCATCCTGCATTGGTGACAGTGATCTTATTCTGTATTTAGTCTCCTCTTTCCAATGCTAATGCTTCCAGAAACACCTTCAGAGACATATGGAGAAATAATGTCTTACCAGCTGTCTGGCCATCCCTTAGCCTGGTCAACTTGAAATATAAAATTAACCATCATAGGATCCATACATGAACTAATTTTGTACCCACGTCTTTTCTTTTTGTGTCATTCAGCACCTTGCAGAAAGCTTTACACATAAATATCTGTTGCCCTACTGTTAATTTATTCATCCATTCCATAAATGTTTATTTGGCACCTACTCTTTAGTAGGTACTAGAAATTTGAATGGAAAAGGTATTATTTTTCTTGCCTTGAAATCAATCATGTGAATAATTACTCTAGAATAATTGGAGCTTGTTTGTTTCCAGGCAAATCAACATTGATGGCTCAACCCCCACCTGAGGTTCCTGTTAGTAAGAAAGCAGTGTTACCTATGCATTTCATTTATGTGCCAGAGAAACCTGATACTGTAGTACTGAAGAGAAATTAAGCAGCAATATCACCAGATTCTTGGAGACAGATTTTGATTTCCAAGGAGCTAAGGAGAGAACTCTCTAGAATCTTGGAGCCACTGAAGAAACGGCACATCTCCTGGTCCTGAAGTAATGACTGGCACTTTGAATACTTCAGAGCTATCAGTAAACTTCCTTAGGGAATTTTGTGTTAGGAAGATGATAAATCATGGGGAAATTGATTATTCTGCGACATGAATGATATAGCATAAAAGTCAATGACAGGGCTTCCCTGGTGGTTCAGTGGTAAAGAATCTGCTTGCCAATGCAGGAGACATGGTTTGATCCCTGGTCCAGGAGTATCCTACATGCCTCGGCGCAACGAAGCCCATGTGCCACAACTACTGAGTTCTGTGCTCTAGGGCGGGGGAACCACAAAACCGAGCAATGCAAATACTGAAGCCCGCCCACATAGAGCCTGTGCCCTGCAACAAGAGAAGCCACTGCAATGAGAAGCCTGTGCTTCTCAGCTAGAGAGTAGCCCCCGCTCACTGCAGCTAAAGAAAAGCCCGCAGAGCAACGACCCACACAGCCAATAAATGAATAGAAAACAAACAGACGATTTTTTTTTTTTTAAGTAAATGACAATGCCAATTTTACTAGTTGAGGTTTTGTTTTGTTTTGTTTTAATATGGATTCTGCAATCTGGCAAGGGAACTTTGCTAGTTAGGTCAGTGAAAACATACACTTCCTGATGCTTTTCTCAAAATCAGAGAAATGGTCTTTCTTGCTCCAAAAATCATTACATATATTTTTTGGTGGCCAAAGGGAGAATATCTTTGAACATGGAAGTAAATGGGTTATAACGACCACACAAGTTAATTGTTTGATTATATTGATAATTTTCTTCTAAACTTTACTTCTGTATATCTATAATTAAACAGTGGTAAAATTTGGAAGAAAATGTGGTGAGAAGATTAAGTTTCAGTTATTTTAGGTTATATCTATAATTTCAAATTAATCATAGCATTGTAACTTACAAAAATCTGTTTTGTGGAAACAAAAGAAAAATATGAATAGGGACAGATTGATTCAAAACATTCAATTTCTCAGTATCTAGACTTAAGAGAGACATCATGATGCTTGTGGTAAGGGTATTTCCTTTACTGTTACCAAGTGTTCAGCCATTGGAGGGTTGAATGTTAAGAACTAGTAATTTTTATCCTTAGGAAATAGTCACTGAAAGGTTGTAAGTAGATGAATACAGAATCGCATTAAATTTTTTAAAGGTGATTTGGGTCTGTATCATGGAAAAGAGGTTGAAGGCAGGTCTGAACAAGAGGTGGACACTCTAATTAGGATAAGGAGTTTAGGTTTCTGGGGAAAGATACTGGTGGCCAGAAGGAGAGTGGTGTCAGTGGGGATTAGAGGAGCAGGCTGGAGCGTTATGACCCTGCTGTCCATTTCAGTGTGGGGTTTCCCCTCCAGCAGGCTGCTGCCTGTCCTACAGTCCAGCTCAATTCTGAGACTGTCTACCTGGAGATGGCAATGTCAGATCTCACAGGCTAAAGGCTCAGTCCTACCCCCAGGCACTACCCTCCCAATGCGCTTTATATGCCAATGGAAAGTCCAAGTTGCTGCTTGTTCTTCTAGCCAACCGACCAACTGTAGGTTGGGTGTTCCAGCAGCCTCCTTTGTGGGTTCAATTAATTGGATAGAGTGACTCACAGAAACATTTTATTTACTAGATCACTGGTTTATTATAAGAGGATATAATTTAGAAGCAGCCACATGGACAAGAGGCATAGGGTAAGGTCTGGGGAAAGGGCCCAGAACTCTTTCAGAGGTGGTTCCTCCCTGCAAATCTCCAAGTGTCCCCCAACCCAGAAGATCGCCAAACCACATTCTTATGGGTTTTTATGGAGGCTTTATTACATAGGCATGGTTTATTAAATTATTGGCTATTGACCATTGGCAGTTGAACTCAATCTCCAGGTCCCCCACCACTTCCCAGAGGTCTGGGGCCTGAAACTGAACTTTCCTATCCTTTAATTACAATGTTGGTTCTCCTCCAAACCAGCCCCCATCCTTAGGTGTAGTCCAAAAGTCATCTCATTAATCTAACAAGACACCTTTTCACCACTTGTGAAACCCCAAGGGTTTCTGTGACAGAAATGGGGATGAAGACCAAAGATACAGTTCTTATTGTAAATCACAGTATCACAGTGGTACTAAATGTACCGAAGGCATTTAATGAGTGAGAGAGAGTGGGATGGAGAGAGAGAAAGTCATGAAAGAGATTATAGGAATTTTGTATTGGAAATGCAACAAAAATAATTTAGCCTCACCTTCTACATTTTATCAAAGGCTTTGGTAAGTTTTCTTTATGCAGACACATTACTGGACATTTTCTTATATTGACCCAAACATTATTTGAGTCATACATTAAGTCATCCATTCATCCATCCATTGAGTGCCCTGAATGCTTGATGACAGGAAGGTGATAATGCAAAGACATGGTTCCTGCCAAGAAGACATGTATATTCTACGAGAGAAGCCAAGTATGTAATTAAGTGAATTCAGTAAAGCAGTGTTGGCACTATAAAAGTCCTGGTCATTTTTTCTCTTGTGTAAGGAGTGAAGGGGAGGTCAGTAATGTACAGAACAGATGGGATTAAATGAGTCAGTGTTGAGACCAGCAGCATAAAACTGAAGACCAAGAGGCATTTTCCCTACACTTGGAATCAGGGGGAAGAGTGGAGAAAAGAAAGTAGATATTGGAAACAATTGGTGTAGATGAGCATTGTCAGAATTCATTTGTGTGTGTGTGTGTGCATGCGCATTAAGTCACTTCAGTCATGTCCAACTCTTTGTGACACTATGGACTGTAGCCTTCCGGGCTCCTCTGTCCATGGTGTTCTCCAGGCAAGAATACTGGAGTGGGTTGCATGCCCTCCAGGGGGTCTTCCTGACCCAGGGATCGAACCAGCTTCTCTTATCTCTCCTGCACTGACAGGTGTGTCCTTTGCCACTAGCGCCTCCTGTCATCTGAGGGACTGCAAGTCATTCATTTCAGCTGAGCCTGGGGCTCTGGTACTTCCTCTTTCGCACTTTAAATATTAGAATGCTGGTTTCTCCATCACAGGCTAAATATAGGCAAGGACATTGGAGCATAATTCTTCAGCAGCATCATTGCCTTCATGGGATATATCTGACTTTGGCAGTGGCAAAAGTTAAGGGCCATTATTAGAAGGAAATATTTCAGCGGTAGTGTGAACTTGGACAGTGCACTGAGTATAATTCTGTCTGTGGTTGGACATAATAATTTCAATATTTTATATCTGGGAAGGCAAGAAAAACTAGAACAAGTGAGCTGGAGGCATTCCACATTAATGAGATTTGTGTTTTTATTTTGATGGTATTGTTCCTTGTTCTATAACCTCCATTAAAACAATACAAATAAATGCTCAAGAGTTTTCAGGCAGTCCGGGTTCTGAACATTTAATTTAAGACAGACTTAGTTCTAGTCCCAGTTAATCTTTGGGGAAGCTAGTTAGCATCCTTAAATTTAAGATGTCCTAGAAAATAAAGTGCCTATCTTATGGAGTCAAATGTGAGGAATAAATAAGTTAATGCATGTAAAGCATTTGGTAGAGTATGATATATGGTAAGCAAACACTTAAAGTATTGATTGTCATTATTGTGGGCTGTGTCATAAATAAAAGTTATTTCCAAGTAGGTATGGGCATAACAATCACTAGTAGGCAATTTTCAAAGTGTACATCAGGGCCCCGTTACCAGTAAAGATTTATTTTGTAACTCTGAGTTATACACCAGGCATTAACAAAGTTCCAGAAATTATCATGATGTAGGTAAGGGTCACCCATGCAGTATTATCACTAAACTTGGTATCCAACTTAATGGATTCTTACATCATCTTAAACTCCCAAGAAATATGCCCTTCTTTATTTCATGGATTACTGCCAGTTATAGGAATTAAGTAAATTCCCAGGTGGTGCAGTAGTAAAGAATCTTCCTGCCAATGCAGGAGACACAAGAGTCTTGGGTTCTTTCCCTGAGTCAGGAAGATTCCCTGGAGGAGGAAATGGCAACCCTCTCCAGAATTCTTGCCTGGGAAATCCCGTGGACAGAGGAGTCTGGTGGGTTACAGTCCATGGGATCTCAAAGAGTCAGAAACAACTGAACAAATGAGCACACACCTGTTAAACAAGCTTTATTTGGATATCAAGGCATTGGCTAGAATTGATGGAATTTTACAGACTGGAGTTGGTCAGAGAAAGGTGTTTGTTATATTTTATTTTATTGAAACTGTTCTGAAAGGTGCTTATGATTCCGCTTTGGGGCACTGATTCCTGTCATCTGCTTTCTTGCTAGGTGACCCAGGGTGACACCGTGGTTGTTTAAAACACTAATCTGTCAGTTTTGTAAACTTTCAAGGACAGCTCTTTGCCATAGTTTTTGACTTGTCAATGAGGTTTACATAGCTTTACAGTTGACATTGATTTGTTCCATTCCATCTCAGCATCAAGACTTGTTCTTCCCAGACTTGGATGCTTATAAGCTTCCTGTTATTACCCTGTCATAGGTTCCACCTTCCCTTCAGATTTGGCTTTGGAACTTGTCTCTGTGCGATGAAATTAACATCGCCCAGAGTTTGTAGCTATGAAGTCAACTCATTCATGTGAAAGGAGAATTAAAAGTGATGTGAGAAAAAAGGTCACCCAGGATCACTTGATAATACGAATCCTTGATGGATGCAGAGATGAGGGCATCAGGGAGCAAAAACTCATCTACACAGTGGAAAACTCGTCTTTCATCTTTCCTACAGAGATTCCAGCCAGAGAACAGAGAACAATTCCTAGACTCTGATCCTCTCTGAGGGGAGCATCTGAGGACAACAGTATAAGATGATAATGACTATAATTCCCTCTCTAATATTTCAAAACACTTGAACAGTCATTTTGCTCTATTATTGCAAGCAGAGTCACTGAGTAGATTTCCTGAAAGCATGGAATCTTAGAGCCTGAGAAGAAATAGCAGTGAGGGCCTCCCTGGTGGATTGGTGGGGAAGAATCTGCCTGCCAATTCAGGAGACACAGGTTCGATCCCTGGTCTGGGAAGATTCCATTCTGCATGCCCAGAGCAGCTGATCTCATGCACCACAACTAGTGAGTCTGTGCTCCTGAGCCTGGGAGCCACAACTATTGAGCTCACATGCAGAACTGCTGAAGCCCACACACTCTAGAGCTAGTGCTTCACAACAAGAGAAGTCACCACAGTGAGAAGCCCACGCACCCCAGCTAGACAGTAACCCCCTCTCAGCACAGCTAGAGAAAAGCGTGCATTGCAACCAAGACCCAGCACATCCAAAACATAAATTAAAAAAAAAGAAAAATAGCAGTGATCTTCCATTATCTCCTTTTACATATAACTGATGTGATGGTGTTGATACTGGTGCTTCTAAAAACCAGGTCTCGTATGCAGAAAAGATGGCAAGACATGGGGGAGTGAAATATAGAAGTCATAGTGAGCCTCTGGATGAAAGAGATAATGTGCTGAGACTCCAGAAAGAGGCAGAGAGATACTAGGCAATGGATGTTAGTCTTGGGTGGAGAGGATGGAAGAGATCAGGGGAAAGCAGAGATCTCTATCAGTTGAAGGGCTCATTGGATGGGCCAAGAGATCATCCAATAAACCCCGAGCAGGCACCAAAATGGAATGTAGAGGCAGAGCATCAGTCCCCAGGAAGGTTGATTCCTTTAGAAAGATGCTCCTATAAAGGCCCCAGGCCTGGAAATGATTGCTAACTTTATTACTGACCCAGGAATTCTCTCAAAATAAGACTAGGTCTGGACCCAAACTGAAGAAGCAGGAGGCAGCAGGGTTGACCACATCTAGAGGTATCAGACTTCAGGCTTTCAGTCTTCCTCATGGGAGTGGCACCTTCTGTGGCTCATCCCTCGGTTTTCCTTCCTTGTCTCACTTGGTTCGGGAGGGGCAAGCTTTCCTGCGGGCTTGCTGAGGAGTGCCCTGGAGCCTCCACTGCGGCAGTTGCATGGATCAAAGCCCGTGCCCCTCACTGCTCTCCACGCTCATTCCCACCACCATGCGTTACCAACATGAGCATTTGGCACCTGCACTTTGCACAATGGGACTGCTGTTGTGTGTCTCAGTGGGCCTGATCCTCAATATTCTTTTCTCTTATTGGAGTGGGTGTTGATAAAGAAGCCTGGATGCCTGAGCATGTATTGTCCACATAAATAGCCTTGGGATTTTTTCAGCTTCCCCTTCCCACTTTGTCTGGCCAGCACGGTCAGTTTGTATCTTAAGTCCTTGGATTCCAGCAATCAGATCAACACTGTTGTTGTGTTATTGTTTAGTTACCAAGTTGTGTGTGACTGTTTGCAACCCCATAGACTGTGGCATGCCAGGCTCCTCTGTCCTCCAGTACCTCCCAGAGTTTGCTCAAACTCATGTCCATTGAGTCGGTGATGCCATCCAACCATCTCATCCTCTGTTGTCCCCTTTTCCTCCTGCCTTCAATCTTTCACAGCATCAGGGTATTTTCCAATGAGTCAGCTCTTCACATCAAGTGACCAAAGGAGTAGAGCTTCAGCTTCAGCATTAGAACTTCCAATGAATATTCAGAATCAACAGTGGGAAACACCTTTGTTTTATACCATCCAGCATCTCATCCATCTTCTCTGTTCTCCACTTCTGTCCAATCTCTTTTCCAGGAATAAAATCATGACAAATGTAGTTTTGCTTAACACTCTGCTCAGTCTAAATTTTCCCACTGTTTCAAACCTCACTTGTAGGATCCCAACTGAAAGTGTGCCACAACTGATAAAATATTTATTGAAGGAATTAATGAAACTGTGTGTAAGTGTTTTCTGATTTCACTTTTCAGGCTGAATTAGCTAAGCCCCTCAAGGGACTTTACATGTTTTTATCCATTTAAAAATGTCTAATAAACTCAATTTAATTAAGTTAAATGAATTATTAATTTAGGCTCTTTAGGAAAAAGTTATAAAACTATATGATCATTTTTCTTATAAGAATCCTAATATAGTATGTGACTCAGCAATGTGCTATTCTATTCCAGGAGAGAGAATCATTCAAATCTTACTCTTAATATATTTTAATGGACTTTGGTTTCATACATCCACTTCTTCTATAAAGTTTTATGATCTCCAAAACAAGATAATTTCCACCTGCTAGGGAGGTTAAGGTTCTCTGACAATACTTGCTCTTTCTTAAAACTTTCTTTATCATAGGATGCCCTCTAATCCACCCATCAGATGTTTTGCGGGGGAAGTACAGTTGTGTTACAGTGTTTCAAGTGTTCAACAAATTGATTCGGTTATGCATACGCTGTCCTCAGTCACTTCAGTCATGTCTGACTCTGTGCGACCCTGTGGACTGTAGCCCATCAGATTCCTCTGTCCCTGGGATTCTCTAGGCAAGAACACCAGAGTAGGTTGTCATTCTCTTTTCCAAGGGATCTTCTTGACACGGGGATTGAAACTGAATATCCTGCACTCTCCTGCATTGCAGGTGGATTCTTTACCCACTGAGCCACCTGGGAAGCCCAGTTATACATATACATGTGCATATATTGGTACTTTGTCAGATTCTTTTCCATTAGAGGTTATGACAGTTCCTTGTGCTATACAATAGGTCTTTGTTGATTATCTGTTTTATACATAGTAGTTTGCATCTGTTAATCCCAGACTCCTAATTTATCCCTGCCCCTGCCCAGCCCTTCCTCTCTAGTAACCATAAATTTGTTTTGTATGTATGTGAGTCTGTTTCTATTTTGCAAATAAAAGTTCATTTGTAACAGTTATTTAGGTTTCACATATAAGTGGTATTGTATGTATCTTTTTCTGTGTGATTTCACTTAGTATGATAAATCTCTAGGTCTATAAATATTGCTGCAGATAGCATTGTTTCATTTTTTTTATGGATAGTAGTATTTCATGGTATATATTAATATTATATATATATACATATGTATGTGTATATGTATGTATATATATGCAGCACATCTTTATGCATTCATCTGTCAGTGGACACTTAGTTTGATTCCGTGTCTTGGCTATTATAGACAACGCTGCAGTGATCACCTACTGTTCTTAATTCCCATGAAATCCTAATTCCCCTGAACAGTTTCTAAATCACATTTTGGGTGTTTTTTTTTTTTTTTAGAACTTTTCTTTACTATAATTATTTTACAAAGAATTTAGTGTATTTGCATTTTTAAATACATGTATTTAATGTATACGATTTGATGAGTTTGGACATATACATACACCCAGGATACCATCACTACAGTAAAAGTGAAAGTGAAGTCGCTCAGTCGTGTCTGACTCTTTGCAACCCCATGGACTGTAGCCTACCAGGTTCCTCCATTCATGGAATTTTCCAGGCAAGAATACTGGAGTGGGGTGCCATTTCCTTCTCCACAATAAAAGTAATAAGCATATAAACATATCCATCACCTCAAAAAGCGTCCTTTTATCTCTTTGCCTTTTATGGGGGGAAGGGGTGATAGAAACACTAAAAATGAGATATGCTCTATTAACAATTTTTAAGTTAATTTTAACACTATTGTTAAATATAGGCACTCTCAAGACTTGTTCAGCTTCTATAACTGAGACGTTATACCCTTGAACAATTTCCCATTTACCCCACTCCCTAGGCCCTGGCAACCACCATTCTATTTTCTGCTTCTGTAAGTTTGACTATTTTAGATACCTTATGTAAGTGGAATCATAAAAATTTTTTTCTTTCTGTAACTGACTTCTTTCACTTAGCATAATGTCTTTCAGGTTCATCCATGTTGTCAGAAATAGTATAACTTTTTTTCTTTTCTAAGGTCTTCCTTGGTAGCTCAGATAGTAAAGAATCTGCCTGCAATGCTAGAGACCCAGGTTTGATCCCTGGGTGGGAAAAATCCCCTGGAAAAGGAAATGGCAACCCACTCCAGTATTCTTGCCTGCAGAAATCTGTGAACAGAGGAGCCTGCATGGCTACAGTCTGTGAGGCTGCCAAGAGTTGGACTTGACTCAACAACTGAGTCTTTCATGGTCAAGTAATAAACCTACAGCAGATGGTGACCGCAGCCATGAAGTTAAAAGATGCTTACTCCTTGGAAGGAAAGTCATGACCAACCTAGATAGCATATTAAAAAACAGAGACATTACTTTGCCAACAAAGGTCCGTCTTGTCAAGGCTATGGTTTTTCCAGTGGTCATGTATGGATGTGAGAGTTGGACTGTGAAGAAAGCAGAGTGCCGAAAACTTGATGCTTTTGAACTGTGGTGTTGGAGAAGACTCTTGAGAGTCCCTTGGACTGCAAGGAGATCCAACCAGTCCATCCTAAAGGAGATCAGTCCTGGGTGTTCATTGGAAGGACTGATGTTGAAGCTGAAACTCCAATCCTTTGGCCAGCTCATGTGAAGAGTTGACTCATTGGAAAAGACCCTGATGCTGGGAGGGATTGGGGGTAGGAGGAGAAGGGGACGACAGAGGATGAGATGGATGGCATCACCGACTCGATGGGCATGGGTTTGGGTAGATTCTGGGAGTTTGTGATGGACAGGGAGGCCTGGCGTGCTGCGATTCATGGGGTCGCGAAGAGTCAGACACGACTGAGCGACTGAACTAACTAACTAATGTTGCCTTATTTGTGTATGCCACATTTTCCTTATCCATCATTTGTCTCTGGGACATTAGAGTTACTTCCCTATCTTGGCTACTGTGACTGATGCTGCAATGAACTTGGGAGTCCTGATATCTCCTTTAGATCCTAATTTCACTTCTTTTGGATGTTTACCCAGGAGTGGGATTGCCAGATCATATGGTAGTTCTGTTTTTGGGTTTTTTAAGGAACCTCCATACCATTTTACATTTCCATCAACAATGTGCAGTTTCTCTACACCCTTGCTAGTACTTGGTATCTTTTGCCCTTTGATACTCACCATCCCAGCAGTTATTAGATAATATCATACTGTGGTTTTGTATTTGCATTTCCTTGACAGTAGTGATGTTGAATTGCCTTTTTTATTTTTTATTTTTCATTCATTTCCACTAGTTGGAGGCCAATCACTCCACAATACCTGTTAGCCATTTGTGTGTCTTCCCTGGAGAAATATCTTTTCAAGTGCTTTACCCATTTTCTAACTGGTTTCTTTCTTTTTTTTTTTTTTTTTAACTATTGAGTTGTATGAGTTCCTTACTTATTTTAGAAATTAACCCCTTTAAATATTTTCTATCATCCTGTAGATTGCCTTTTCATTCTCTTGGCTGTTTCCTCTGCTGAAAGGAAAAGTAACTTTTTCTTTTGATTTAGTCCTACTTGTCTGTTTTTGCCTTTGTCTCCTGTGTTTTTGGTATATCATCTTTTATAGCCCAATTTATATCACCACTTCTCCCCTGAAACTACCAGGAGAAGGCCATCTTACTGGCCTTCTGTTTTACGATTACTCTTGTATTTTTTTGCTGGTATCTCTTGTTCCTCTACCCTTCAAATCCAGATAACCTTCAAAGAGCTTTCTTCACCATTCTTTTCGTATCTCTTTACAGTATCACCTTCACTGAATTAACTTAATCTCACATATTCCATACAACTAATATTACACATTTCACTGAATATATCTATGTTTATTTTTCCCATTAGGATACCCACCAGGCCTTATAAGCAATGTCCCTCTCTTGAATGCTCTTTCATCTCAACGTATCTAATACCAGGAAATATTCAGTCCTGGGAGGTTTGTTCTCCCTCCAGACATTACAATGCGTTAGAACTGGGAAAGGTTATCTTTCCACCCACATCACAAGGTGGAATCCACCTCCTCCTGGAATAGAAACTCCTTCACGGCTGTGATGATGCCTTGGAGGACACTGTAGATGCCGTAGACCATAGGAGTGTTCCATGTTTGAGAGCTCCTCAGCTGCAGCTCTTCTAGTTACCAAATCTAAGGTCAGTTTTCATGTCAAAGCATAAAACTACAGTAGGTCCAGTTTCCATTGAGAGTTTCCATCCCCAACCATATTCTGTGGCAAAAACAGCCCTTCCTTAGGTGCTTGGGTTGGGATAAAGTAGAATTGACTATAAAATAAGTGACAATGCAGTAAGGCATTTCAGAACCCAATCTCTAGAGTTTGTACAAATAAAAACTATTTAAATGATGAGTAAATATGAAAGTTAATGAACCTCAGAGTTTATACTGACATCATATGTCTTCTCTACGTTAATGGATGGCTGTGGTCTCTGAAACAAAATAATTGACAGTACTGGGAATATTTAGACCATCCAATATTAATTATTTCATTCAGCTTGTCTCTTCTCTATATCCAGATCTCCTAAAACATCATCTTTGATCTCATTCTCTTTCCTACTTTTGAAAGAAGAACTTCTTTCATAGACAAGACTGATCCTCTGATCTTAATGACCTTAGTGTATTTGTAAAGGAAGAAAGAAAAACGGAACCTAAGAAAGAGCAGTTTTGTCATATTTACACAAGGGCTTCCCTGGTGGCTCAGCTGGTAAAGAATCCACCTGCAAAGCAGGAGACCCTGATTCGATTCCTGGGTTGGGGAGATTCCCTGGAAAAGGGATAGGCTACCCTCTCCAGTATTCCTGGTCTTCCCTGATGGCTCAGCTGGTAAAGAATACACCTGCAATGTGGGAGACCTGGGTTCCATCCCTGGGTTGAGAAGATCCCCTGGAGAAGGGAATGGCTACCTACTCCAGTATTTAGAATTCCATAGACTGTATGGTCCATGGGGTTGCAGAGAGTCTTGACTTTCACCTTCCCTTTCCCCCTATACAAGGCAATACATGTAAAGCACTTAGCTCAGTGCAGGTACATTTATTTAACAAATATTTATTGAGAACCTATGATGAGCCCGGATTGTCCTAGATATGATATACAATGGCAACACAGCAGGAGATGTTTCCTCCTTATATGCTGACTAGTAATGCAATCAGTAGTAAGTCCTCAATAAATATTTTTCCTCCAATTTTATTATTATTTTTATCTTACTTTAATAATAAGATATAGAATTTTAGATGCAGAAGAGAAGCCTCCTTCTTCCTTGAAAACCTTGACGTATAGTATGTATTCCATAGAAAAACACAGAAGAAAAATTCACTTAATTCCTTGTTTCACATATGCAATGACAAAGTAAACATTTATGGAAGGGACATTTTTTAAAAGGCAATGAATTGATTCAATTTCCTAAATGGAGAAAATGCCATTTCAATTAAAAAGTCATTCAGTCAAAAGGAACAAATAACCCAAAATTAGCTCTATTTTTAATAATGTAATAGTTAGCAATATTTAAGAAAATGGGTAAAAACTTAACTATTTAGCTGTTTAGTAATATGTGTAATATGAATTTTTAAATACAGTAGGAAAAAAGCATTTACAAATCATTCATGATGGAATAATAGTTAATTCTTAAAAACATTTCAGCTAAGAAAATAACTGCCTAGAAATACCTTCCCACCTAAGACAACAACAACAAAAATATATATATATACAAAAAAATTAGGAAAACCAGTTTTCAAAACACTGAACTTTAGGCAATAAAGGACAGTGATTCTTTTAAAAAAATTATTGAAGTATAGTAGGTATATATGTATATTCTTTTTCAGATTATTTTCCCTTGTACATCATTACAAAATATTGAATATAGTTGCCTGTGCAGCAGGTCCTTGTTGGTTAACTATTTTATATATTATAGTGTGTATGGTTATGAATGTGTGAGTGTATGTGTGAAAGAAGCAAAACTCTATAAGACAACTTTTATTTCTCAAAAATGCATTGTGTGTATGTTACAAAAACCTATATGTGTGTGTGTGTGTGTGTGTGTGTGTGCACGTTATATATATAGATTATGTATAAGGATTCCCAGGTGGCACTGGCACAGAGACTAAGAATCATCCTACCAATGCAAGAGACACAAGAGACAAGGATTCAATTCCTGGGTCAGGAAGATATATGTGCGTTATGTACATAGATTGTATTTGTGTGTGTGTGTGTATATATATATGTATGTATGTATGTATATAGCAGCTATAGCATATATATATGTATTATGTATGTATATATATATTGTTTTATAACTGAATCATTTAGCTGAGAACCTGAACCTGACACAATATTGTAAATTAATTATGTGCTTAGTTGCTCAGCCGTGTCTGACTCTTCACAATCCCATGGACTGTAGCCCACCAGGATCCTCCGTCCATGGGGATTCTCTAGGTGAGAATACTGGAGTGGGTTGCCATGCCCTTCTCATAATATATAATAGTAGAGTTGTTATCACTTATACAAGACTGGCAAACACACGGCATGTATTATTTCCGTCCATACAATACGTGTGTGTGCTTAGCGGCTCAGTCGTGTCTGACTCTCTGTGACCCCATGGAGTGTAGCCCACCAGGCTCCTCTGTCCATGGGATTCTCCAGGCAGGCAAGAATACTCGACTGGGTTGCCATCCCCTCCTCCAGGGTATCTTCCCAACCCAGGGATCAAACACTGGTCTCCCGTACTGCAGGCGGATTCTTTACCATCTGAGCCGCCTAGGACTTCAGTTAAAAAAAAAAAAAACTAAAAAAAAGATTCTTAAGAGACAAAAGCGAATGTGGTGAGCCTTACAGTTGCCCCAGCTTACTGCCTTGAGAGAGGTTCCCTGCAGCAGTAGAGAAGGGGAGACCCAGACAGAGCCCTGAGGACTCCCTGAGCTGGGGAGGAGGTACTGAGTAAGGGAGTAAAGGTGGCTGGAATTTGCAGAGGAAATAGGAAAAAGGTGATTCTTGCACAGAAAGAAAACCCTTGAGATCTGTCGAGGGCCCCCTTCAGCTATGCAGCAGAGAACTGAGAAGCCCATGTACGCGCGGGAAGCCCCCGAGAGCAGGGAAAGAACTAACCTGAAAGGACGGTAGGAAATAGTACCTACTGCTCACACTGGGACCAAAAATGCGTGCTTACACCCTCCAGCCAAGCTGGGAAATCCCACAATTCACAGACCATTGAGTACACAGAAAGGTCTGCCTAGGTAGGGTAGAGTAATTAACTCTGGGCTAAATGATGTTCTGTTTCCTTAACAAGTCTTAAATACCAGACTCAGATATGTCGAATTAGTTCCAAGTAGCTTCACCGTGTCCCCGAACAGAGCTTAAGGCATTTGCAGGAATATGAAGATGCCCAAAACACAACAGGGTAAAATTAAAAATGTATTATGTTCCATCAGAGATCACATGTGCAGAGAAGTGAAAATGGGGCCCATGCTGAGGAGAAAAATCAATCAGTTGAAACTGACACAGATGCTAGAATTAGCAAATCAGGATAGCAAAATATTTTTTATGTGTGTATTCCATATGTTCATAAGTCGGGATATGGAAGATATAAGAAAGACCCAAATTAAAATTCTAGAGGTCTTTGATTCATTAGTATCTAAGATTGAAAATGCACTCTGTGGGATTGATGGTAGATTAGATATTGCAGAAGAAGGGATCAGTTAACTTTAAAACACCAGTTGAACCAAACAATGTGAAACACAAAGATAAAAAAAAACAAAAAACCTTTTAAAAGTGAAAAAGGAATCCATAAATGTGGGACAATTCCAAATGGCCTAATGTACACTTAATTTTAGTCAACAGAGGAGAGCACATAGAGGGGAAGAAAAAAAATTTTTTTGAAGCGTTAATGGCTGAAAAACTTCTATATTTGATAGAAACTATAAATTCACAGATCCAAGAAGCCAAATGAACCCCAAGTATAAGAAACCCAAAGAAAGCTACTTGCAAAGAACTTTATAAGGAGTTATCCAACACTGATGATAAAGAGAAAAATCTCAAATGGAGTCAGAACAAAAAAGACACACTATATTCAAAGACACGAAGGTAGGAAATACCATAGTTTTGGATTGTTTTGTTAGAAATACTAAGTGCAAGAGAAGACAGTGGAACAAACCTGTCTTTCAAAGATGAGGGCAAAATGAAAACTTTATTAGGCTGTAAATCAGAAAGAATTAATCACTGAAGGAGCCACATTACAAGAAATATTAAAAGAAGTATTTCTGACAGTTGAAAAATGATGCCAGATGGAAATAAATCTGTACAGATGAAGAGCACTGGATATTGTGACTATATGTTTGGAAGGCAGTTTGCATGAAAAAAAAAGTCTCCTAATTCGCTCCTCCCATAAAAATGGTGAGAAGAAAGTACACGGTGAGGCCACAGTCTCCAGCAAGCACACCCAGGATTAGTGTTTGTTCTATCAGAAGCCCAAGAAGGTTTATAAATCCTAATTCATATTGTCTTGCCATATTAGAGACTCATCAAGAAAAAGAAGAGTGAGGACCCAGATAATAAAATTATAAATGAAAGAGAAGTCACAACTGACACCACAGAAATAAGAGACTCATAAGGGACTACTACTACAAGCAACTACAGGCCAATAAAATGGACAACCTGGAAAAAATGGACAAATTCTTAGAAAAGTACAACTGTCCAAGACTGAACCAGTGAGAAATAAAAATGTGAACCAACCAATCACCAGTAATGAAACTGTGATTAAAGACCTTTCAACAAAGTCCAAGATCAAATGGCATCACAGGCAAATTCTGTTAAAAATTTAGAGGCACTAACACGTATCTTCTCAAATTCTTTCTAAATTCACAGAGGAGGAAACACTTCCAAACTCATTCTATGAGTCCAGAGTTACTCTGATACCAAAACCTGACAAAGATATAGCAAAAAGAAAATTACAGGCTATTATCACTGATGAACATAGGCAAAAAATTCCTCAACAAAATATTAGCAAACAGAATCCAACAACACATTAAAAGGATCATACATCATGATCCAGTGGGATTTATCCCAGGAATGCAAGGATTCTTTGATATATGCAAATAAGTCAGTGTGATTAAACCATATTAATAAACTGATTAATAAAAATCATAGTATCATCTCAATAGATGCAGAAAAAGCTTTTGTCAAAATTCAAGACCCATTTTTTATAAAACTCTCCAGAAAGTGGGCACAGAGTGGGTACCTACTGCAACATAATAAAGGCCGTATATGATAGATACACTGCAAACATCATTCTCAATGGTGAAAAATTGAAAGCATTTCCTGTAAGATTACAAGGATGTCCACTCTTAACACCATAATTCATTATACTTTTGGAAATCTTAGACACGGCAATCAGAGAACAGAAAGAAATAAAAAGAGTCCAAATTGGAAAGAAGTAAAACTGTTACTGTTTACAGATGACATAATATTATACATAGAAAATCCTGGAGATGCTACCAGAAAACTACTAGAGCTCATCAATAAATCTGATAAAATTGCAGAATACAAAATTAATGCAAAGAAATGTCTTGCATTTCTATCCACTAACAGCAAGAGATAAGAAACAGAAATTAAGGAAACAATTCCATTTACCATCACAATGAAAAGAATAAAATATCTCAGAATAAACCTACTGAAGGAGGCAAAAGACATGTACTTAGAAAACTATAAGATGCCAATGAAAGAAATCAAAGATGACACATACACCCTGTATGTGTGATGGTGAGACACCCTGTTTTTGGATTGGAAGAGTCAATAATGTAAAAATGACTGTCCTACCCAAAGCAATCTACTGATTCTCTGCAATATCTGTCAAATTACCAATGACATTTTTCATTCAGTTAGAACAAAAATATTGTAACATTTGTATGGAAACACAGAAGACAGTGACTAGACAAAGCAGTCTTGAGAAAGAAAAATGAAAGGAACTGGCGGAATCAGATGTCCTGATTTCAGACTATACTACAAAGCTATGGTAATCAAGACAGTACAGCACTGGCACAAGAAGAAGAAATATAGATGAGTGGAATAGGATAGAAAGCCCAGAGATAAACCCACACACTTATGGCCACCTAGTCTATGACAAGGGAGGGAGGGATATACAATGAGGAAAAGAAAGTCTCTTCAGTAAGTGATGCTGGGAAAACCAGACAGCTACATGTAAAAGAATGAAATTAGAACACTCCCTAACACCATACACCAAAATAAACTCAAAATGGACTAAAAAACATTAAAAAACAAACAGGATATTATTAAAACTCTTAAAGAGAAACACAATATTCTTTGGTATAAATCACAGCAAGCTCATTTTTAATCCACCTCCTAGAGTAATTAAAAACAATAATAAACAAATGAGAACTAGTTTAATTTAAAAGCTTTTGCACAGCAAAAGAAGTCATGAACAAAACAAAATCAACTCTCACAGTGGCAGAAAATATTTGCAATTATTTGGTAACTGTGGGGAAAAGGAGAGGGGGAGGGTCACCATAGGAGTTGTTTAGACCCTAAGTCTTGGCTGACTCTTTTGTGACCCCATGGACTATAACCCACCAGGATCTCTGATCAATGGGATTTTCCAGGCAAGAATACTAGAGTGGTTTGCCATTTCCTTCTCCAGGGGATCTTCCAGACCAAGGGACTGAACCCACATCTCCTGCACTGCAAGTGAATTCTTTACCACTGAGCTACCTGGGAAGCCCCCACTATGTGGGAAGGGGATTTAAAAATGGGATTATGTGAAATTATGTGTGAAACTTTTGAAAAGTGTAAAGTACTAAAAAAATTAAAGAAACCATCGCCATTGCATAACCAAAGTAAAAACAAATAAAATGAAGACAAAACAAACAAAAAAATCTGCTCTTGTGGAAGAGAGCAAGGGTATTTTTAATATATTTAGAGGACAGACAGGTCCTACTTTTTAAAGATTTCACTCTAGAGCATCCCATGGTAGCAAATAAAATGAACTCATCTTTTCTGGGAAGACAAATCCCTGTAATGTTGGGAGTTTTGTTCTCCCAAATTGACCCCCACCCTCTTTTTCAGTATTTTTCAGCATTCTTAGAAGTTCTCCCATTCTCCAAAACACAAATGTGCAAATAATTTGTTTTTTAAAAGAGGTAAATTGTGATATTGTGAAAACCTTTTCTGAATTTTTTTAGATAAAATATATGACTTGCTATAATTATGTTTATTAAAAAACTAAAGTATATGGAAAAATAAAACATAAAGATTAAAATATGGTATAAGAGTGCAGTAGTTGAAACAGTCAAAATCATTGACATATTGACACACATTTTTCATTAAAAGTAATCTTTACACAGTGGATTTTAGGTAGCTTTATAGAAACACTCTTCCTTGATTCCATCCGCTGTTTTATAAGGTGATGTATCAAGTACCGCAAAGGTTATTCACTTCTCAATTCACCATGTAATTAGACCTTTTGTAATTAGACTCATTGTCCTTACTGTTCTACTGAAACATAAAGAATGAAACATGGAGCTTTAAAAGCATTATTTCCCTTCATTTGCAATATGTAAGTAATATGAAGATGAAATTAGTATATTGAGACAACTAGATGGCCAGTAGGGACTAAACACAATGCTCCAAATCATATAAAAATAGTTTCTTTATTATGTGTTTCCCTTTCTGTGACAGGAGTATCGATATCTGTTGGGTCCTGGACATTTGCCAGACATACCACAGGCTTATTCTTCATGGTCAGTGTCTCATTTAATCTTCACCTCAACCTAATAAGTGCTGTAAACCCATTTTACAGGTACTGAAAATAATCCTTAGAAAAACTGAACAGCTCATTCAAGGCCCTGAGACTGACAGGTTCCAGGGCTGTGATATGAACTCAGGTCTGTCTAAAATTCTCATCCTTTCTTCAAGGCCACATCAGCAACCTCTGCTTCTCAAATTGGACGTCTTGAGAAAAATCCTAGTTTTCCCCTTGACCGTCCTGTCTTTTTGGTCTGATTTCCACTTTCCGCATAGCTGATAGAATTTATCTTTTTGGTGGTTTTCTTTCAGGAATTACAGTTTGAAAGGCTGACCCGAGAACTGGAGGCAGAACGCCAGATCGTCGCCAGCCAGCTGGAGCGATGCAAGCTTGGATCGGAGACGGGCAGCATGAGCAGCGTCAGGTACTGGGCACTCTGCTCCTCGGGGCTGGGCTCTGTGCTGCCAGGGGAGGGACACTGCGGTGTTTATCTTCTCCTTACAAGCGTGGCAGTGGCATTAGAACACTCAGTCAGGTGTTGGAAAGGAATCGTGACCAACCCGATTTAAGATGTTCAAAAGGTGTCCGAGGTGAATTGTGCTTGAATCTCTTTTCACAAAATGAGCACTTGCTCTGAATGCAAATTGTGTGTCGTTTTACACAAAAAGGACGCTTTGCATTTAGTGAGTTTGCTGGAAATGAGGAGGTGCTATGTCACAGTCTCTCAGTTTGGTTCTTTTTTTCTAAATGATCAAGAGTCGCAGGTTCTGGAAATGAAAGAGAGAACGTTTTGATCTAACTTGCATTGTTTGCTAATTTACAATGCTACATTATAAGATTGCTTCTCAAACATCAACCACACATGCAATTTCTGTGTGTGAAAACATTTTGTAGATAGAATAATTATTTGATTACAGGTTGGTATGAGATTATGAAATATTTAAAAACAAAACTTAGTCACTTGACCACAAAATAAATTATCTGCCTAAGGACCATGTTTCCATATTTAAAAACAGAACTGTCTGTGTGTGAGTGTGTGTGTGAAAGAAACATAAATAAAGCTCTATAGGATGAATTTTATTTCTAAAACTGCATTGTACTTTCTTGTCATTTTGTTCTATATTGTGGTTTTGACATGCTACATTTTCAGGGAGGTATCTTCTCTCTTGAGAATCCTGCCATACTCTTTGGCCTCCTGTTCAACTGCATTGTTGGTTACATCACTGCATCCACAGTCCATTGTTGAGAACTAGTCACATGGCCCCTTCGTAGATGGAAATGGGCAGGGATTCCTGGTCTTGGGGTCTTTGGCCACTCTGCCCAGGAAGCAGAAACATGAATTTAAGAGTCTTAACCAACTATGGCCACAAGGAATGAAAACATCCTTGAATCCACTGCTCTAAAATATTCCGTCACTGTAAGGTTAATTTGTAGTTGGAATGTTTCTTGTTAGAGCCACCTGCCATTAGTCTTTTAACACTGTTCTTTTCTTTGTTCAACAATGATTACCTTTCAAAGGAAATCATTGCACCATTTGTGGTTAGACTAAATTATTATGAAATATCCTTTTCAATCATATTTGGGGTGTGTGAAAGCATATCTATTTTGGCATCTGAGTGCCTAAGCTATGTAGAGCTGCAGATATAGATCCATTGTGATCTCTTCAACTCATCACAGACTTGTCTGAACATCCCAATTAACTAAAGCAGGATGGACAAGAAAAAGGAGAAGTAATTTGTGTCCACTTGAAATTTTTTTCAGAAGGTTGACCCGTTGAAGATGTTGAGGTTAAAATGTGGAGAAAAATAATATTTGTAAGTGTGTATTTGATTTAATACAGGGGGTTGTACATATCAGAGGAGGTTTCTTCAGTGGTGAACATCATCTGAAAAGCTAAGTCTGTCAGGATTTTTAGGTCCATAAACACTGTCAAATTGACATCTGCATCTTCATTTGTTTTGAAACCCATTGTTTCACTGTTGTTCAGATCACCTTTTCCATTCAGTTCAGTTCAGTTCAGTCGCTCAGTCGTGTCCAACTCTTTGCAACCCCGTGGACTACAGCACGCCAGGCCTCCCTGTCCATCACCAACTCCCAGAATTTACTCAAACTCATGTCCATCAAGTCAGTGATGCCACCCAACCATCTCATCCTCTGTTGTCCCCTTCTCCTCCCACCTTCAATCTTTCCCAGCATCAGAGTCTTTTCCAGTGAGTCAGTTCTTCACATCAGGTGGCCAAAGTATTGGAGTTTCAGCTTCAGCATCAGTCCTTCCAATGAATATTCAAGACTCCTTTCCTTTAGGACTGACTATTTGGATCACCTTGCAGTCCAAGGGACTCTCAAGAGTCTTCTCCAACACCACAGTTCAATTTCCATTCATATTCCTGATATTTCTGTGTGATACTTTTGCATACTCTCCATCTTGTATTTTGTTTCACCCACCACTAGCCCTTGGTAGCAGCAGGTCTGGGGGACCATGCTGTGTACTGTGTCTTAATTTCCAACTTCTGATTGGATCAGAAATGGGTATCTGACCCAAGGGTGACTCATTCAGTAAGCGGCCTGCAAGAAGTCAGTCTTGCACTCTTGAGAATGTGAACTAGGTGACCCCAAATCTCTGATACCTAATGGATTGTGCTAGGAGATGGTTGCCATGTGGATTGCGTGCTGGTGGAGGAATCTGTGGTAATACAGAGTGGTCCAACAGAGAGAGACTGTGGTTCCTGGTAGTCAGAGACCAGGTTAGTTCCCACTAGGGACTGGCTGCATTTAGATGTTGCATCCATGAGATTACCTTTTAAATTCTTAAAATCTTTTCTCCTCCTTCATTTGATTTGATTGAGTTGATAATTTTTCTGAGGTCTAATATTTCATGAATAGAATACATCAGTGAACTACCAAAGTAGACAGAAAAATTACCCCATGACAACTTGTGATCGTTTATACTATATCTTGTATTCCTATCTCAGCCTGTGATACATAGTCAATAATTCTTTATTAAATATATATGAAATAATAGTGCTTAGTGCAGATGGCATCTAATTATTTCTCCTTGCTTTGTAGCTATATATAGTGATATGTCTTTTTCAAGCTTGATTATTTTATATTTTGAAAATGTCTAATGTATGAATCAGCATTTGAATAATATAAGCAACTTACTGATATTTCACTGCAGACAATCCAATACTTCCACTGTTCTTTTTTTTTTTTTTTTGTCATAACCTAGTTGTTTGCTCAGCTTCAGAGATTCACCTTTAACAATTCAAGTCTTTATTAAGGGTGATAGACTAACCTAGTTAGCACATCAAAGGGAATGTTTAAAAATAAATGAAATAGAATGTAAACAGTTTTTGAAAGAGGAGAACAAGCAAAGAAATCTGTGATATTGTTTCCTACTTCTTGGGGATACTAGGGAGGGGTAAGAGAGTTTCTTAGAGGAAATGAAACAAAATCAAAATTGTTTTCAGATTTTACTTTTTACATAAATGGTAAAAGTGACATATGTATAGTTTGGTTCTCCTCTGTCTTGATTGGTGTTAGGAAATTGCTCGATCTTATTCCTAAGACCTCTTTCCTGATAGGTACATTGACAGTTTAAACTTAATGAAAAGATGGTGTTAGTATGCATTTAACAACAGCCAACTCGGTTTGTTGTTGTTGTTTACTCACTAAGTAGCATCTGACTCTTTGTGATCCCATGGGCTGTAGCCTCCCAGACTCCTCTGTCCAAGGGATTTCCCAGGTAAGAATACTGGGGTGTTGCAAATTCCTTCTCTAGGAGATCTTCCCATCCCAGGGACTGAACCCACATGTCCCCTTGGCAGGTGGGTTCTTTACCACTGAGCCATGTTGGAATCCCGTAACAGCCAACTTTATAATAGTCGATCAAATTATAAATCATGAATGAGAGCACTCAGAATTTGGAGAATCTGGAGATAACTATTGTTGCAGCAAAGCAACTTCTGCATCCTTGAATCTAGGGTATAAATAGCTGCAAATAGGAACATTGTGATGTCTGAAACTCTTCATAGACTTTTCTATGTACCTTATCACCTTCCTCTCTCAGCTTTCCTCACTAGTTTCAGTCCAAACCTTTCCAAACTGTTGGATCCTTCTCTGTCCTACCACTTGAAAGTTTCCATACCTTCTTCCCTAATTCCCCAGAACCAGGCAGTTCTGAGTCAGGAATCTGATTTGTATAGAGGCGGGCCTTTATTTAGGGTCATGACCAAATCCTTCTGGCTAATAGCCCGCTTCTGCCCTCTGGCCTGTCACAGCTACTTGCTTCTCACCCACTCCTCAGGCTGAGACCTGTCGAGTTGGTCTTAGTTTGGCTGCCCTAGGAGCCACCTGGTCCCCTGCCAGAATGGGGCCCTGCAGTGCCCATGCCCTTGTCGAATTACTCATAGACCCCTGGAGCAGCATTTTAACTCATCTCTTTGCCTGCATCTTGCCCAGATCCATCCTCCATATAGTATGAGACTGAACTGCATAACACATAGATTAGATGTCCGTGAAGGACCCATCCTCACTTCTGCCATTTCATAAATACACCACTTTCCCATCTTACATGGCCATAGGTATGTGATCCCTTCCATTTAGAATAACCAACCTCTTTCAGCTGGTCACCTGCTCCTATGGATCTAGTTACCCAGCACAGGGCTCACATTCTTTTGAATGTCTTCTTGATCAGTTCAGATTGGCCCAGGTGTCCCTTCCTTTGGAAATCATTGGAATCATTGGCAAAGTTTTGGAGATGGGACTCTATTAACCCTCCTAGAAATTCCTTGCCTCAGAATGTTTTAGCTTTCATTCAGAGCACGTGGGGGATTTTCTCAAGTGCTACTGAGGAATTTGACAGATGTCTACTTAAATTTAAAACAGATGTCTACTCATATCCCTTGATTTTCATGGGCAGCCAGAACATAATGGGAGAGAAATCAAACTCAAATAATAGTTGGTCAATCTTATATTCGGTTCAGTCACAGAGTCATGTCTGACTCTTTGTGACCCCATGAACTGCAGCACGCCAGGCCTCCCTGTCCATCACCAACTGCCAGAGTTCACCCAAACCCATGTACATCGAGTTGGTGATGCCATCCAGCCATCTCATCCTCTGTTGTCCCCTTCTCCTCCTGCCTGCAATGTTTCCCACCATCAGGGTCTTTTCAAATGAGTCAGCTCTTCACATCAGGTGGCCAAAGTATTGGAGTTTCAGCTTCAACATCAGTCCTTCCAATGAACACCCAGGACTGATCTCTTTTAGGATGGAATGGTTGGATCTCCTTGCAGGACAAGGGACTCTCAAGAGTCTTCTCTAACACTACACTTCAAAAGCATCAATTCTTTGGCACTCAGCTTTCTTTATAGTCCAATTCTCACATCCATACATGACCACTGGAAAAACCATAGCCTTGACTAGATGGACCTTTGTTGACACATAATGTCTCTTCTTTTTAATATACTGTCTAAGTTGGTCATAACTTTCCTTCCAAGGAGCAAGTGTCTTTTAATTTCATGGCTGCAGTCACCATCTGCAGTGATTTTGGAGCCCAGAAAAATAAAGTCTGACACTGCTTCTAATGTTTCCCCATCTATTTCCCATGAAGTGATGGGACCAGATGCCATGATCTTAGTTTTCTGAATGTTGAGCTTTAAGCCAACTTTTTCACGCTCCTCTTTCTCTTTCATCAAGAGGCTCTTTAGTTCTTCTTCATTTTCTGCCATAAGGGTGGTGTCATCTGCATGTCTGAGGTTATTGATATTTCTCCCAGCAATCTTGATTCCAGCTTGTGCTTCCTCCAGCCCAGCGTTTCTCATGATGTACTCTGCATATAATTTAAATAAGCAGAGTGACAATATACAGCCTTGACATACTCCTTTTTCTATTTGGAACCAGTCTGTTGTTCCATGTCCAGTTCTAACTGTTGCTTCCTGACCTGCATACAGGTTTCTCAAGAGGCAGGTCAGGTGGTCTGGTAATCCCATCTCTTTCAGAATTTTCCACAGTTTATTGTGATCCACATAGTCAAAGGCTTTGGCATAGTCAATAAAGCAGAAATAGATGTTTTTCTGGAACTCTCTTGCTTTTTTGATGATCCAGCAGATTTTGGCAATTTGATCTCTGGTTCCTCTACCTTTTCTATCTTTTGAACTCTTATGAACTCTTTCTAAAGGAGACTTGACCCTTAGAAGACATGATGATGATGATTTATGACAATGATCTAGATCAGAGACAAAGGAAGTCAAATTTCAAAGCTGGAGAGGTTTGACACATGATAGCTTCTCGTTTGCTGGCTTTAAAGATGGACCTAAAGATTTTAATGGCAACTCATGGGGCTTCTAGATACTGAGAGTGATCCCCAATGGACAGTCAGTGAGGAGAAGGGGACCTCAGTCTTAGAACCAAAAGGAATTGAATTCAGCTCATTGCCTGAATGAGCATGGAAGCATATTATTGCCCAAAACCTCCAGAAAGGAAAGTAGGCCAGTAGAAATTCTGATGATGACCTTGTGAGAACCTGAACAGAGGATCCAACCTTGCCATGCCTAAACTTCACAAAACCCACAAAGCTGTTAACTTAAAAAAAAGTGTGTTGTTCTAAGCTACTCAGTTTGTGGTAATTTTCTATGCAGTAATAGAAAATAAATAAAATGCTTTTCAATTAATGATTTTATATATATTAGAAGAAGCTACATTATGAAAAATTTTAGAGAAAATAAATTTTATTTTGTAACCATCTGTATTCCATTCAAAAGTTTTATTCTGTAGCCAGCTTTACTTTTCATACATACGTGCTTGCGCTTGGATTCACATATTAAAATAATCTATAGCTTTGACTCTAAGAAGTAGATTTGAGTGGAGTGATGTCATTTTTCACTGTAGAATAAGGACAACTAGTAAACCAATATTTTTATAATATAGATGCCCAAGACTCTGAGTGGAATAATATATATTTAAAAAGACAAAATGTAATAAATATATGTGAAGAATGCTAGTTCCACATAAGAAGATGCTGTTTCTTTCCAGCAGATGAACTATTGAGTTTCTTGCAAACAAATTTCTTCAAAAGTCAGATGCATTTTGGAGATTGGGAAACAAAAAGAATTAATGTTATAAATGTTTTCAAAGGTCATTCTCTTCATTAGCTAACTTCTGTGAGCCAATTTACCAGCAGTTCTATAAATAGAGTCTAAAAGTCTTTTCCAGACTTACAAAGAAGTCTTATTTTGGAGAAGGCTTATTTTAGAGAAAATGCTGATCTGGTTAAATGAGTTAGCTGTGAGGAAATTTAAGTCAAGTAGTCACATACTTTTTGTCAGAATGAAATGTATTTATTTAAAAACATTCACTGAGGTTTCTTAAGTAAAGAAATCATATATGAACATAATTGTTTCCCAAAGTAAGACATATTGTGCATTTTCTTAGTATCCTATAGGATATGATATTGAAACAAATAGTGCCATTTTTAAAGAAGTATGCCAAAATATGTCATTTTTGAAACCAGACATATTAAATAATTAAATAAGTACTTAATGTTTTTCAAAAAGTTTTTTTTCAAATTATGTAGATGTGTGTGTACGTATGTGCATGCTCAGTCACTCAGTTGTGTCTGAGTCTTTGTGACCCCACGGACTGTAGCCCGCCAGGCTCCCCTGTCCATGGGATTTTCCAAGCAAGAATGGAGTGGGTTTCCATTTCCTTCTTCAGGGGATCTTCCAGGGATCAAACCCACGTCTCCTGCATTGGTAGGCAGATTCTTGACTACTGTGCCACATGGAAAGCCCTTTTAGATATTTCTGTACAAAAGCATAGGACTTCCCATGTGGTGCTAGTGGTAAAGAACCCGCCTGCCAATGCGGGAGACATAAGAGATGAGGGTTTGACCCCTGGGTTGGGAAGATCCCCTGGAGGAGAGCATGGCAACCCACTTCAGTACTCTTGCCTGGAGAATCCCATGGACAGAGGAGCCTGACGGGCTACAGTCCATAGTGTTTCAGAGTTGGACACAACTGAAGCAACTTATCCTGCATATATGCATACACACATTCCTCAACAGTCATGTAGCCAATAGTAAAAATTACTCAAATTCATAAGATTCTAGATTCTTACCACCCATGAATACTTTTGCCATTCAATTAAAAAGTAGCTTTTGAATAACTTTTCATTTTTAAGAATTTAATTTTTTAAGTTAAATGCAGTTTTATATTAAAAATCTAGACAAAAGCTGCTGCCTCTTCCTCCACTACACTGAGACTTTGTGAGCCTCCTCAGCCTACTAGAAGTAGGTGCTGGGCCTCACCTCTAAGTAATCCCCCAAGGGCAAAGCCTCTGAGTGTATGGCAAAGCAGTGGCCAGCACATGATAACAGTTCAGTCAATGCTAAATGAATAAAAAATGAATGAGTATACAGTACTTCCATTACTGTTATTCTCATTCCTGTTTTTTTGGCAAACTACCAGTCTTACTAATCTATACACATTTTCAACTCTATACTGTACACATCAAATATTATATATAATGCTGAGCTTGCCAGATCAGGATATTACATTTTAAAATTCATTCCAGTTTTGTTGCTGTTTAGTAGCTCAGTCATGTCCAACTCTCTGTGACTCCATGGACTGCAGCATGCCAGACTTCCCTGTCTTTCACCATCTCCTAGAGCTTGCTCAAACTCATGTCCATTGAGTCAGCGATGCCATCCAACCATCTCATCCTTTGTTGCCCCCTTCTCCTCCCGTGGTCAATCTTCCCCAGCATCAGGGTCTTTTCCAATGAGTTGCTCTTCCCACCAGGTGGCCAAAATACTGGAGCTTCAGCTTTAGAAGCAGTCCTTCCAATGAATATTCAGGGTTGATTCTGTTTAGGATTAACTAGTATGATCTCCTTGCAGTCCAAGGGACTATCAAGAGTCTTCTCCAGCACCACAGTTTGAAAGCATCAAAAGCATGTTTGTTAGTTTTCACATTACAATTGTGCCCTGGTATCCAAGGTCTGTTGGTTTGAAGTCCTCTGTGCTATGGAACTGTGATTGATCTTATTCTCGTATTTTCACTGTCTTCTGAAGATGATGATAATAGTGATAATTTCAACAATAATTATGTAATATTTGTGGAGTAATTTCTGTAGGCCAGATCCAATAATAAGTGGTTTATATGGGTCATGCCATTTACTCCTAGTTAATCCTATGAGTTAATAAGTCTCATTAATATCTCATTTTGTAGATGAGAACACTGAGATTCAGAGTGAGAAATGCGCTTTCTCAGCTCCAACAGGTCATCACCAAATATTGATTTTGAAGCCAGGTATCTTTTTATTATTTTTTTATTCATTTTCGGTTGTGCTGGGTCTTCCTTGTTGCACTCAGGCTTTCTCCAGTTGCAGAGAATAGGGGCTACTCTTCATTGCAGTGTGCAGGCTTCTCACAGTGGCGACTTCTCTTGTTGCAGAGCGTGGGCCCTGGAGTGCTGGCTCAGGGGCTGTAGCCCATGGGTCTATTTGTCCTGTGGCATGTGGAGTCTTCCTGGACCAGGGGATGGAATCCATGTCCCCTGAATTGCTAGATGGATTCTTATTTCACTGTGCCACCAAGGAAGTCTGAACCCAAGTATCTTCACTCCTCCAAGTACACATTTAAACTGCCTCACTGCAACTCTGTTATTGTGTCTTAAATGGTATCTTGAATTATTCTGTAACAAAGCCTTCTAAATGTCACCAGTCCATTTTCGCCCTAGAGATAAAGCATCTTTGGACTGATTTTCTGCGTCTTCCCACGTCCCCTCCCAATGATTGTAGCAGTTGTGAAGTTCTTCATCTGAATGTGTTGCTGATTTTATTCTTACATAATAGTATATTGTGTGCTCAGTTGCTCTGTTGTGTCCAACTTTTTGTGACACTATGGATTGTAGCCCACCAAGTCCCTGCATCCATGGGATTTTCCCAGAAAGCTTACTGGAGTGGGTTGCCATTTCCTTCTCTAGGGGATCTTCCCGACCCAGGAATCAAACTCAAGTCTCCTGCATCTCCTGCATTGCAGATGGATTCCTTACTGCTGAGACACATGGGAGTCAATAATATATAATTATCTTTGCCTTTAAACGCATCTAAAATAACTCTTCAGTATTCTCTTGCAAATTGCCAATGGACAAATTATACAAAGTCTATAAAATACTAGTTATCACATTGTATTAATTTGTTCAGGCTACTGTTAAGTGAATTCCATACCTGAGTGGCTTATAAACAACATAAATTTATTTCGCACATATCTGGAGACTGAGAAGCACAAAACCAAAGCACAGGCAAATACATTATTTGGCAAGAATCTGCTTCCTGGACCATAGTCTTCATTCTGTGTCATCACATAATGAAGGGGACAAGGGAGCTCTCCGGGGTCTTCTTCGTAAGGGCTCTAATCCCTTTCATGCAGGCTCCATCTTCATGATCTCACCTCCTAATACCATCATATTAGGGATTCGGTTTCATCATATAACATGACTTTTGGGTGAACACAAGCATTCACTGTATAGCACAATTAAACATTATTCTAGATTTCTGTGGAATAAGCAATAGCCAACTTTCTTCAGAATTCTGTGTAGATACTAAAATTATTTAATAGTTATCAATATTTGATGTATGTCTTAGGGCATCTCCTTTATCTTTTTTTTTAATGGAAGGATAATTGCTTTATAGAATTTTGTTGTTTTTTGTCAAACCTCAACATGAATCAGCCATAGGTATACATATGTCCCCTCCCTTCTGAACCTCCCTCCCATCTCCCTCCCCATCCCACCCTCTAGGTTGATACCGAGCCCCTGTTTGAGTTTCCTGAGACATAGAGCACATTCCCATTGTCTGTCTATTTTACATATGGAAATGTAAGTTTCCATGTTACTCTCTCCACACATCTCACCCTCTCCTCACCTCTCCCCATGTCCATAAGTCTATTTTCTATGTCTGTTTCTCCATTGCTGCCCTGCAAATAAATTCTTCAGTATCATTTTTCTGTATTCCATATATATGCATTAGTATATGATATTTATTTTTCTCTTTCTGACTTACTTTACTCATATAATAGGCTCTAGGTTCTTTCACCTCATTAGAACTGACTCAAATGTGTTCCTTTTTATGGCTGAGTAATATTCCATTGTGTATATATATCACAACTTCTTTATCCACTCATCTGTCAATGGACGTCTAGGTTGCTTCCATGTTCTAGCTATTGTAAATAGTGCTGCAATGAACAATGGGACATATGTATCTTTTTCAATTTTGGTTTCCTCAGGGTATATGCCTAGGAGTGGGACTGCTGGGTCATATGGTGGCTTTATTCCTAGTTTTTTTTAAGGAATCTCCATACTGTCTTCCTTAGTGGCTGTATCAATTTACATTCCCACCAACAGTGCAAGACTGTTTCCTTTTCTCCACACCCTCTCCAGCATTTATTGTTTGTAGACTTTTTGATGATGGCCATGCTGACCGGTGTGAGGTAATATCTCATTGTAGTTTTGATTTGCATTTCTCTAATAATGAGTGATGTTGAGCATTTTTTCATGTGTTAGCCATCTGTATATCTTCTTTGGAGAAATGTCTGTTTAGGTCTTTTTTTCCCACTTTTTGATTGGGTTGTTTTTTTTTTTTCTGGCATTGAGTTGTATATTTTGGAAATTCATCCTTTGTCAGTTGTTTCATATGCTATTATTTTCTCCCATTCTGAGGGTTGTCTTTTCACCTTGCTTATTATTTCCTTTGTTGTGCAAAAGCTTTTAAGTTTGATAAGGTCCCATTTGTTTACTTTTGTTTTTATTTCCATTACTCTAGGAGGTGGGTCATAGAGGATCTTGTTTTGACTTGACAAAGGAGGCAAGAATATACAATGGAACACAGACAGTCTCTTCAGTAAATGGTGCTGGGAAAACTGGACAGCTACATGTAAAAGAATGAAATTAGAACACTTCCTAACAGCATACACAAAGATAAACTCAAAATGGATTAAAGCCCTAAATGTAAAACCAGAAACTGTAAAACTCTTAGAGGAAAACGTAGGCAGAACACACTCAGTGACATAAATCAACTCCTGCTTCTTAATGCTTTTGCATCAAACTCAAAGCCTGTGTTCTTTCTAAAGTAACATATCAAAAATACTAGTTATTAGTTTTACATCTAAAAATAATTAATATACAAAATTTTATTTAGATGTTTTGCATTGCAAAACAGATTTTTAAGGATAACTAACTATATATTTTGAAACAATATTCTAATTGGTAAAAAACTGAAAATCTTTGTAAATATAATAAGTATAGAAGATTCTTTATGTTTTCTTTTATCTTTATAGCCTTTTTCTTAAATGTGTACATTTGAGAGGTGAAATTTGTAGTTCCGTAAGTTGAAGCTAAATTTTGTCATTGTGTTTTTTGTATTGCCTGCTTTTCCTAATTTCTCTGAATTTTATTTTTCTCATCTGCACAAATGGTGATAATGCTTTTCTGTGATTTTCTAAAGATTAAATGCGAAATGTAAGTAAGCATCTTACACAGCATCTTGCAAGCTGTTACTGGTGAAGCTTATATATTTTTTGCTCCTGATACAGATGACTTTTTCATTGAAGTCTCCTTCTTAATTTTTCTACAAAGGGTTATAAAATGGCTCCTCTCACTAGGGGCTAAAACAATGTATCAGCATAGCATCACATTTGTCTCTTTCCTAATATGGGCTAGAGAACCACATGGAAATTGACACAATGAAATGGAAGAAAGCGCAAATCAATTTGCCTCTCACAGGGGGCAACTTAATGTGTCTCTGGACCCACTGCTGGGGCTGGAGATGGGACTTTTGATATTGTGTAGTTGTCAAAAGAAGAGCAGTGATATAAGGATAACATATGTATGACAGGAAATACTCAGTAAATTTTTACTGAGTATAGATGATGTAGAAACCAGTGACTATTTGAATAGATGTGTTTTTTTTGAACAGGGAACAGCAGGAGATGAATACATTGCCCAAAAGATGCACAGCCATTAGTCTCTTAGTTGTATAATTGTGTAACTGTGTTAAGATGTAAAAGGGACTGTTGATGAAGACATTTGTGTATCCTTCAAGCCCATTTTATCTTTGCTCAGGTGCTGGACATCCAGAAGCTTTTACCAAGTTACTTAAATTTATACTTGTCTGTTTAGGCTCATGTCAAAGGATTGGAAGCCAGTGATATTTTAACTGACAAAAAAGAAAGAGCATTTGACCCACTTGGTTAAAAGTGCAGACAGATGTGACCATTCCGTGAGCAGGCAGGGTGGAGATTTTGGGTTTTGTTGAGTGGGCGATAGAACATGGAAGATGGTTTTCCCCAAGGAAGTGATGTTCTGGAAGGAAGCATGATTCTGCCAGCTGCATGGAGAATGGGTTGAAACCGGTGGAAGCTGGTAACAGCTGCCCAAGTTAGAGATGGTAGCCTCTGTCCAAGAAGTGGTTCATAAAACTTAAACCAAGATCCTGAGCACTTAGAGCAGTCTCAGAGTAATGGAGCTGGGAGGGTCTGGGGACTCTCTTGGGTTGAAAGAAACAGAGCAGGATTGCAAAACTACTGTTTATTAAAAAAAAAAAAAAACTGAAAACATTCCTTGGGCTAAGCCAACACTGCAGCTCAGCTCTACCAGGAATGTTGCCTATCTTCAACAAGGAACCTTTGATTTTTTTGTTGTTGTTGTTTGTTTCATGGTATGTGAATATATGCTAATTCCCCTTTATCCAGGAGAAACTATCATAGAATTTTAAATTTAAGAGATTGCTGCGTTAGCAGCAGGCAGCAAAGATGTTGCCTAATTTGTTGACAGTAAAGTGGTTTTCATAAGCCCTAGTCTTCAGAAACATCTGTTTGTTTAGTACCTCAAGAGCTGAGGAAGTTGAAAACTTGTCACACATTGTTGCTTCGTCTTGTGCACTGATTTGAGAATGTAGCTCTCAGCAAGATTTTATTGAGAAGATCTGCCCAAGGAATTGACTACCGGCTTTACTCCAAATTTAGCAATTAACCTTCTCTCTCTGATGTGGAGATGATGGTCTCCACCTGTTGAGACGTGCTGTCATTTTGACATTCCACATTTAAAGGAAAAAAGTGTCAATCTGACGCTTCCCTGATGGTCCAATTGCTAAGACTCCATGCTCCCGATGCAGGGGGCCTGGGTTCAATCCCTGGTCTGGGAAGTAGATTCCGCATGCTGTAGTGAAGATTCCACTTGCTGTAACTAAAGATCTTGCCTGCCACAAATGAGGCCCAAATTAAAAATAAATAAATAAATGTTAAAAAAAAAAAAAAAAACTGTTTCATTCTGTTTTTAGGATTCTTGAATTGCCTGTCATATCATCAGTCAGGTCAGTTCAGTCGCTCAGTCGTGTCCGACTCTTTGTGACCCCATGAATCACAGCACGCCAGGCTTCCCTGTGCATCACCAACTCCTGGAGTCTACTCAAACTCATGTCCATCGAGTCGGTGATGCCATCCAGCCATCTCATCCTCTGTCGTCACCTTCTCCTCCTGCCCCCAATCCCTCCCAGCATCGGGGTCTTTTCCAATGAGTCAGCTGTTTGCATGAGGTACATGCTCCCAAATACTGAAGCTCTAATTTTTTTCAATAATTTTATTTCCGTTTGGCTCTGCTAAGTCTTCATTCCCGCACAGGCTTTTCTGTCCTTGTGGAGAGCAGGGCTGCTCTCTAGTTGTGGTGTGCTATTTTGTTGTGGTGGGCAGGCTTCTTATTGCAGTGGCTTTTCTTGTTGCAGCGCATGGGTTCGAGGGCTTCAGTAGTTGCTGCATGTGGAATCAATAGTTGCAGCTGCTGGGCTCCAGAGCACAGGCTCAATAGTTGTGGTACATGGGCTTAGTTGCTCCACAGTATATGGGATCTTCCCCGACCAGGGATTGAACCTATGGCCCCTGCGTTGGCAGGCGGATTCTTTACCCCCTTTAATTTTTAGGAGGTGGTCCAGGTAATATTTGGGCTTCCCTGATGTCTCAACTGGTAAAGAATCTGCCTGCAATGCAGGAGACCTGGGTTGGATCCCTGGATTGGGAAGATCCCTTGGAGAAGGGAAAGGCTACCCACTCCAGTATTCTGGCCTGGAGAATTCCATGGAGTACAGTCCTTGAGGTCACAAAGGGTCGGACATGATTGAGCGACTTTCACTCACTCACTCCAGGTAATGTTTAAGACAATGGAGTTTGGAACTGGTAGGTTTTGGATTTGAATCTCAGCTCTGCCTGTTGCGAAGTGTGTGACCTTGAGAAATATCCTGGTCCTTTAGAAATTCCACTTATCTGATATCTGTCTGTAAATTGGGGAGAATGATACTTATTTGAGATGTTTGTTATAAGGCTGCTGCTGCTGCTACGTCACTTCAGTCGTGTCTGACTCTGTGAGACCCCATAGACGGCAGCCCACCAGGCTCCACCATCCCTGGGATTCTCCAGGCAAGAACACTGGAGTGGGTTGCCATTTCCTTCTGCAATACATGAAAGTGAAAAGTGAAAGTGAAGTCACTCAGTCGTGTCTGACTCTTAGCGATCGCATGGACTTCAGCCTACCAGGCTCCTCCATCCATGGGATTTTCCAGGCAAGAGTACTGGAGTGGGTTGCCATTGCCTTCTCCGTTGTTATAAGGATCAAATTGAAAAAGTGTTTACAACAAATAGCATGGTGTTTGTCACTGAGAAAATACTCAATATTTGTGAGTTGGTCCTCTTCTTACTGAGTTGACTTGTTTTTAGGTACATTATAATTATGACTCACTTGTCATGTGCACAAATAGACAGGAAATGCCTTCATCTTCATTTTGTTGTTGTTCAGTCTCTAAGTCATGTCTGACTCTTTGCAACCCCATGGACTGTAGCACACCAGGCTTTCCTGTCCTTCGCTATCTCCTGGAGTTTGCTCAAACTCATGTCCTTTGAGTCAGTGATGCTATCCAACCATCTCATCCTCTGTCGCCTCCTTCTCCTCCAGCTCTCAATCTTTCCCAACATCAGGGTCTTTTCCAATTAGTCAGCTCTTCGCATCAGGTGGCCAGAGGTTTGGAGCTTGAACTTCAGTGTCAGTACTTCCAATGAATATTCAGGGTTGATTTCCTTTAGGTTTGATCTCCTTGCTCTCCAAGGGACTCTCAAGAGTCTTCTACAGCACCAGAGTTCAAAAGCATCAATTCTTTGGGGTTCAGCCATCTTTATGGTCCAACTCTCACACCTGTACATGACTACTGGAAAAACCATAGCTTTGACTATATGGACCTTTGTCAGCAAAGTGATGCCTCTGCTTTTTATATACTGTCTAGGTTTGTCATAGCTTTCCTTCCAAGAAGCAAGTGTCTTTTAATTTCATGGCTGCAGTCACCATCCAGAGTGATTTTTGAAGCCCAAGAAAATAAAGTCTGTCACTATTTCCATTTTTTCCCTATCCCTTTGCCATAAAGTGATGGAACTAGATGCCATGATCCTAGTTATTTGAGTTTTAAGCCAGCTTTTCCACTCTATTTTTGAAAATTTTAGCATTGTTTTAAAGCCTTTTTGGGTTTGGGGAGGATTGTGAGGGATTGTGGGGATTGGGAGGGGTTTGGTGGGGACTGTGTAACCTTCCTCTGGGACGTCTTTCTAAAAGCTGAAGTCTGCCAATCTTGTTGGCAAATCAGAGGAGCATTGCCCAGAACCATGTGAGTGGGTTGCTAGGGTCAAAAAAGCAAGGGCAAATCTATAAGAACATGGGTTTGTGAAGTCCTCTGTTATGACAGGAAGGAGTCTAAGATCTCATTCATCCATTCATTCTTTCATTCCTTTGTTCAGTACATGTAAATCATGGCTCTCCTACACATCACAATGTAACAGACACTTGGAGTGTAGCTCTAGATGAGAAAAGCCCATTACCTGCCCTCAAGTAACCTAGTCTTCATGCTTCTTTAAGGATGTTACTTTACTTAGTAAGGATAATAGCAGGAGCTTGCTTTCCTTAGTGTAACAAAATGTCTATCAAGCTATACTTCATGTGTGTGATCAACCACTTACTATGGAGATAATGCAGCAAAGCAAGAATGAAACTCAAGAGAGAATTAAATTAGCTCGACTCTATTTAAACTGCCTTTTGGGGGTACAGATACAGAAATGTATCTTAAGCTTGAACCTGACCATTTCAAACACTTATTATATTTGGCTAATGAACTAGCATTCCAGAGGGAGAAAATTCATCAGAACTTAAGTTTCCTGTGCCACTCCTGGGGTCAGAACAAAGAGTAATAAACTAATGAAGAAACAGAGCTCCATAGAATATTTGAAAGTTTTTAGGGAAATATTAAAAACCTCAAAATAAGAAAATTTTAGAAAATAAAACATAAAGAAACTGGTAGTGTTTCTGCCAGGGGTTGAATTAATCATTTTTCACTGAAGATTTAACTTGCATCATTATTCCCAGGGAGAATTCTTTCGTGTTAAGTCAGAAAAGCACAAAACCAAATAAAACTCTGAGATGCTAATTGAAATACAGTGATAAAATAAAATACTTACAAATAAAAGTATTCTATTAAAATGGACTAATAGCTTATTTTTTACATGTTATCATTTCCTCAAAGGGCTTTAGTTATGAAGTGAATTTTTGGAGATTATATTGTACAAATGATTTTTAGAAACAAATTTTATATTAAGAGAGTGACACATATGTAGAAAATTGCAATATATGATGTATATGATGGATGGAGAATATGTAACATGTTTATGTGGATGTTTTAAAAAATGTCCTAGATTTACTGAAAAGTAGACTTTGACCAATGATTGTTGGAGACGCTTCTCTGTCTTTCTTAAATTGCCTCCTCAGCATTTCAGAGATAAACCCTTGGCTGACCTTTATGTTTATTCATTGCTTTGGAATTTGTTGTATTTTTCCACATGCACACATCCGAATATGCAAAATATTACTCGGTTCGCCTGTTTTTTAATCTTATATAATTATACTACCTAGTCTTTGCAACTTGCTTTTGTTTTTCACCCAAGTGCCTGTTTTGCAGATGTATTCATGCTGACATGGATGCTTGTAGTTCCAGCTTTCGTTTTGTTTTGTTTTTCGCTGATGCCTCCTAGTCCATCATCTGATTATGTGAGTTTTTCCTTTCTCCTGGGAAAGGGTATTTGCGGAGTTTGCAGGTTTCTCTTTGGGAACATATGGCTTGGGACCTGACTGTGTGGGACTTCTGGTGTAGGTGTGGTTGTGTTTCTCTTGGGCATGCACAGAGCAGCCCTGGCGGCCTTGTAGGATTTGAGCATCTTCAGCTTCCTTCATAAAGTCCACGAGCTTTCAGAAGAAAGCATACAGATTTACATCCCCATCAGCAATGACTAAGCTATTGCTCCACATACTCAGCAAAACTAGCTACTTTCCAACCTTTGTTGGCACTGTTGCTGCAAATCTGGTAGCTTTGAAGTTTGCAACTCCCTACCTTCTGCTCTGTAGAAGTTTTCATACATTGATTAGATATTTGGGTTTTGATTTTTTTTTCTCCCATGCTGGGTCATTGTTGCTTCTCAAGCTTTCTGTAGTTGCAAAGAGTGGAGCTACTCTTCACTGTGGTGCCTGGTCTTCTCGTTGCAGTGGCTTCTCTTGTTGAGGAGCACAGGCTCTAGGTGTGAGCGATGCCATAGTTGCAGCACGTGGGCTCAGTAGTTGTGACTCATAGGCCTAGTTGCTTTGCGGCATGGGAATCTTCCTGGACCAGAGATCCAACAATGTCCCCTGCATTGGCAGGCAGACTCTCATCCACTGCACCACCAGGAAAGTCCTGTGCTTCAATTAAATACCTATTTGTGTCTTTTACACATTTTTTTAGTCCTGGTTTTCTTTTTTCTTAGTTATTCTAATGCTCAATATATTCAGACACTCATCTTCTGTTAGTTGAGTGTATTTACCACCATATTCTTCCAGTTTGAGCTTGTTCTCTTTCCTGTGGTGTCCTCTGATGGACAGAAGGGCTGACTTTAATTTTGTTAGGTTGACCAGTCTGTTTTCAGGGTTTATGCTTTGGGGAATCTGGGTTAAGAAATCTTAACTACTACAATAGCATGAAAACAGTTTCCTAAGTTTTCTTTTAATAGTTGTAGAAACACGCTGTTGTTTTTTTCTTTTTCTTTTTTAAGCCTTGTGGCTTGTAGGATCTCAGTTCCCCAACCAGAGACTGAACCTGGGCCACTGGAGGTGAAAGCCTGGAATCCTAACCACTAGGTCACCGGGGAGCTTCCTATACTTTTTTATATTAAAGCCTTTAATTCACTTGTCATTGATTTTTCTTTTCTTTTTGTTTGGTATGCAAAAGGTAGAGATTTATATTTCTTTCAGTGCACATGGCTGATTGCCCTAATACCTACTATCTAGCAGACTGTCATTTGTTCCATGATCTTACGATGCTCTCTGCCATGTGTCACATAGTCACCTATGTGTGATCTACTTCTGGGAAACTGGAGGAAATTACAGCTTTATTATTTCAGTCTTCCTATTCATGAGCTTGATGTCGATTCATTTTGAATAAGATCTTTCAGTGAAGTTTATATATTTCTTCCTAAAAGCTTGGCATTCTTTCTGCCATTCACGCTTAGGCTCCTTACAGCTTTTGTTGCTCTTGGAAATGTTGCCTTTTTTATAAGGTGCATCTATGAAGAGCTGCTTTTTTTATGTAGAAATGCAGCTGATTTTTAGGTGTTGATCTGATGTCAAGCAAAGTTGCTAAAACCTCTTTAAATATTTCTGTAATGAGTTTGTAGATTCCTTCAGGGTTTTATATAAGAGATCTGTGAAGGTAACTGCATTCAGTTTTCTTATAAAATGTTTTAACTCTCATTTCATTTTGTTTTCTTTCTGAATTGGTAAGAAGAGAGGAAGAACAAGCCACTTTTTAATTGATGGATTTCCTTTATCATTACAAGATTTGCTGCATTTTTAAAAATAACATCTTTATTGGTATATAATTCATATATCATTCAATTAACTCATTTAAAATGTAAAAGTTCATGGTTTTTAGTATATGTATAGGATTTTGCAATCATTACCACAGTAAGTTTAGAACATTTTCGCCTCTCCCAAAGAGAAGTCTCCTACCCTTCCTAGCCCCATAGATTTATCTTTTCTAGACATTTTGTTCTCTGCTGTGCTTAGTCGCTCAGTCATGTCTGACTCTTGCGACCCCATGGACTGTAGCCCGCCAGGCCCAGGCAATTGTCCAGGCAAGAATATTAGAGGGGGTTGCCATTTCTTCTCCAGGATATCTTCCCAACCCAGGGATTGAACCCAGGTGTCCTGCATTGCAAGCGAATTCTTTACCAGTTGAGCTATCAGGGAAGTGCTCTAGACATTTTATATAAATGGTATCCTACAATACGAGGTCTTTTGTGATTGGCCCTTTTATTTAGCATAATGTTTCCACAATTCATCCATGTTGTGTGCCATGTATCATTATGTCATTTCTTTTTGTTGCCATTCACTTTATCCATTAATCAGATGTTAGAAGTTTAGATTGTTTTCCAGTTTTTGGATACTATGACTCTGCTGCTGTGAACACTCATGTGCGCATTATTATGTGCACACATGATTTCATTTCTGGAAATTATATTGGGTGTATAGCTACAGTGGAATCGCTGGGTCATGCTATGTTAATGTAATTTTTAAGAAAAATAGAGTTATTTTACCTAGTTAAGGGCATTCCTTTTCCTAATTTGCATAGTGTTTTATCATAAAGAATTATTACAATTTAATTGTTACAGATATCAGTAGCTCATTCATTTTTTTGCCGAGTAGTATTCTATCAGTGTAGCACAAATTGTGTATTCATTTGCCTGTTGATAGACATTTGGGTTGCTTATAGTTTTGTGCGTTTACTAATGAAGTTGCTTATGAACAAGTCTTATATGCAAGTCTTTGTATAACATATACTTTTTTTTGATTCAGGTAGGTTTATGCATGCAGAATGGCTAGCCCATATGGCAGGTGCATGTCAGGAGAATGCCACTTTTTCCCAAAGTAGTTGTACCATCTGCAATCCTATTAGCAGTATATGAGAGTTACTAAGCTATTTCTAATAGGCTAATTGATATTTTTCATTTCTCTAAGTTCAAGTTGTTCTTATTCACATTTACTTTGGAATGTTGGATAATCTCTTCTAAGTTTTAATTTCAAAGTCCTCTTTATATCTTTAAACCCATTAAATATTTTTTTTTCATATTCTGACTCTGATAATTCCATTGTCTTCAATCTTTGTGGGTTTTATTTTTCTCTTTATTGCTTCTGATTAATCTTGCTCATCAGGACTTACTTACTCTTGCATTTGTGATTTCTGATGACAGATTCATGTTGCTAGGAACTTATACATGAGAATTATTTGAGTCTAAATTTAAAGAGTGGTCTTCCAAGTAAGAGGTGTCATTTATGCAGCTAAGTATGAGAAAGCCTGATGACTTAAAACCACTTTAAACTAAATTATTTACCTGAATTTGAAGAGACCATCACAAGCAGTATAAACATGTCATTAATCACAATTGAGTAATGACTTCTCTGTTTTGCGATGTCTATGATTCTCTGATAAAAGATGTACATCATACTTGTTTTAATTGCTCTAGTACATATTGTGGCTTTAAACAGAAGTTGTTGACATCATCTACCTTTTGATCAATAAATGAATAAATAGAACACAGCAAAGTAAAACAAATCAAGGCAGGACAACAATACACCTCCAAAGGGTTTAGTTGTTGCAACCTTGAATTGTACAAGTATCGGTAACATAGGGCTGGATTTATTTGTAAGTATTCAGTTAAAAGAAGTACCTCTGCCCTAAACCCCACCTTCCCTATATCACAGAATGCCTATATATGTGGAGAACACTTACTTTGAGTGGAAAGCACACCTATTATCTTTCTGATAGATTCCTATTATATTTCAATGTAAAGAAGCTTTTATTTTAAAATCTCTAGTTTTTTTTTTTTTTTAACTTTTGGTTGTGCTGGATCTTTGTTGCTGCACAGGCTTTCTCTAGGTGTGGTGAGCAAGGTCTACTCTCTAGCTTTGATGAGTGGGCTTCTCACTGCGGTTTCTCTTCTCACTGGTTTCTCTTATTGCAGAGCCCTGGCTCTAGAGGGAGGGCTCAGTAGCTGTGGTCCCTGGACCCAGCAACTACATGGCATGTGGGATCTTCCCAGACCAGGGATTGAACCTCTGTCCCTTGCATTGCAAGGCAGATTCCTAGCCCCTGGACCACCAGGAAGGCCCTAAAAAAGCATTTTTATGAGCATGGAATGTGTGATGACTTAACCTACATAGAAACCTACATAGAAAGTTCTAACACAATCCCACCTGTTTTGGCTGGCGCTGTGAATAGTTTTCAAAGTTAGACCTGAAAAGAATTAAGTGATTTGACTGCAGATGTTTGAGCAGCCTCACAGGCAAAAGTGGATTTCGCCTACCTGAAATACCTGTTCGCAGCCTCAGAGCACAGGTAGATGAGGTGTACACGTGTTTATCCAAGTTGCACAGATGCCAGATGATTACATTTCTTGCATAGCCTAAGATTTTAATGTGAAAATCCAATATCAAGAAATAAGAAAACTAGAATTCAGAAGTAAAGGGCAGGGAGAGCCTGTTCCCAACCTCAATATCCCATTGCTGTGGGGTTTGCAGAATTCACATAAATCAGAGAGGTCAGGCGATGCATTTTTAAGGCTTTGTCATTTTCCAGAAGTGGTATGGGTTTTGATCCACACACAAAGGGTGAAAACAGAAGCCGCTGTTTTCTGTCTGTTTATTGAGAAATTGCCTAAGAGTTCTGTAGTGACTTTTTCATTTATTTCAAAAGTGTCACTATAATAACTTGGCTGGGTTATAGACCTTCTTAAGTTTATTTGTAAACATGTAATTCTTTCACCAGCTCTCCATTATTTAAAGATAATAATATAGCAAGAGCATTTTTAAGTGGTATAGTCCAATATAAACGGAAGCTGTTAGGGATAGTTATAACATATTCTGCATATATATCCCCAGTTTATGTTGGCAGTGGTAGTCATCACATTTGTTTATTTTAGAACTATAGTGAATACTCAGAACTCTCATTTTGAGAGATTACTCAGACCCTAAGCAGGAAAGTCCAGAATGTTAGAAGGACATCTGAGATAATGGGTCAGTGAAGTCATTCTTTACAATTACACAGCTTTACCTTTCTCTCAGTAGAAGGTTGCTTTCACCACGCAGTAGGATTCTGCAGCATGATGTGGGTGAAGGGTTAGAATATGACACAATTTGTTACTGATTATGAGTATTCACAGATTCCGAGATACAAGAATATTCTCTAAGGTTTCCTCTGAAGCAGCTCCTCACAGCTCATGCTCTTGGCTGATACAGCCATTTAGGTTATAAAAAAAGCATTCTCAAAACGTGGTGGGGGCAATAAAGTCCCCAAGGGGGGAGAAATTGATTTTTGCTGGGAGAGGGGGGTAAACCTTAGATATTTTAGTGGTTTGTGATCTTCCAAAGTACATAGTATGTAAACAGATATATGATATAAAACTGCATGGGTGGGAGCAATTTGAGAAAAAGTCTAAAAAGACTCCTTAGGGACCCAATAATTAAAAAGAAAAAAAAAGCAGAAAAATATGATCTATGAGGATTTGGAGATTTGTCTCATATAAAATTCCACTGCTGGGCCTGATATGCTTTTGGATTCTTATGCCCTGAGAAGGGTTTATTGTAGTCAAATAATAAAATCAATTTAGTTTAGGTGTTGTATCCAAATGTCCACTTATCAAAGATAAGGAAACTATTTCCTGCCCCTTATGTATACCCTTCTATAGAAAAATGCAGGTGTGTTTGTAATTCTCTAGGACTAGGAGCTTAGTTATGTTTTTCCTCTGATCCTTAAGCTCTTGTCATTAAGTTTCAGTCCCTAAGTTTTATTTGGAAAATGGGTTCTCTGACTAGAGGAAATAAAGGGAACAGAAATGCCAGTACTTTCTTATTTGGGCGTGACAACCTTGGAAAAGAACTTTGACTTTGAATGGCTTTTCCTTTATGTTTATTTACAGTTATCCCAGGAACTAGTACCAAACTACCATGAGGAATGCTTGTGTGGTCCAAGTGTGCTTTACATTAGAATTCTCAAGCCTGATTGTGCTTTGAGCATCACCTGGAAAATACCTGGGCCTCAGCCTCAGGGAGACTCATTTCTCTAGTCTGTGTAAGAGCCTAGAAATCCAGAACTTTTAAGGTGCCCCAGCTGATACCCCATGAGCAGATGGGGTGTCAGCCTGCCCTCTGAGCTCTGAAACAACCTCTGTCCTTCATTGATGATGTCCACTGCTGACCCATGAGACTTTGAGTTGGACCAACAGCTTCTTAGTTTGTAGTCTAGTCTTCACTATTCCTAAATCTACAGGGGCCTAGTTTGCAAAATTTGTCATTTTGAAATAAAAATAATGATGGTTATTATCCACTGAACCCTTGCCTATTTAAGCATTTTTTGAGAAGTTAACTTATTTAATTCCCCAATGTATTTACTTCATGTAGGAAAGTACAAAAGATTATTATTTCCATTTTTGGCGGAGGTAAAACCAGTAGGAAAGAATTACGTTGTCATTTAAATGTGGGCATTATGACCACAGGCCTGGGTCATAACCATTTTCTGTCTTCCTCTGAGATTTCCTTTGGGTCTTGCAAAGAATTGCTAAGCACATGCTAAAGAGGCACAATGGGATCTGTAACGTGCAAAGGTGAACAACAGGGGCACAACTTTCAGGAGGAGCCCTGCTTCACAGCCTCGTGTCAAGGTATGCATTCTAAAGGGCTGTGCTGATAACTGAAAAGTTCCCCAAAGAGGACTTTCCAGGAAGGAGAGATTTCTTGCAGCTGAAGTGAGCATCAAGAGAGGAGATTTTGGATGTAGCTCATTTGAAATTGGAGCCATGTTATACAGGGTGCTGTAGATTTGTAGATTTGATCAAACTTATGAGATTGCCAATATGCAGCCCCTTGATCCATAGCCATGGCAATTTCATATGGTTCAGCCTCTGAGAGAGGGTGATTTCCATAAAGAGACTAGCAAGGAACAGTGCCATGAGAGTCCCTGTAGACACCAACCAGATAGCATCATCTTAAAGAAGGATTGAGATGTCCGCTGGCTATTGGTGTCATTCATGGCTTGCTAATTACATCAGTGTTACATCCAGGCAAGTCTTGCACTTGAATGACTTGCCCATCTAGACCACAAACCTGTACTGATGGTCCCCCAGATACCAACAGTACAGAATGACTCAGAAGTCCCTAAACCCCTTGTAATTGACAGGTTAAAATAGGTGAAGAGAGTTGCAGTCAATGCTTCATTAGGACTGAGAGCTCTCAAGACTTAATAGAACTGAACCAACAAAACAAACCATTGGCTGGGCCCTGGGCCTCAGAGGTGGGTAAGTTCTTTCCCAAGACCCCAGCCCCCAGGAAAGAGTAAGAACTCAAGAGTGGGTATACTCTGCAGTCAACTAGGTAACTTCCAAGTCAAAGAACAGTCTTTACATGCATGCACTGTTTGATGAATCTTGTATCTCAAGAATCAAGTGACCTTGCATTTCCACCTTGTATCCTCCCCAAAGTCTGAACATAGGACATCAAAGAACATTGTACACTTCTAAGATAAATTGAGTTGAAGTATACACTGTGCTCTAGGAAGCAACATTTAATAGTATAAGTAATTACTTTAATTAATCATAACAATAGCTTAGGGATTTTTTTTAAAAACTGAGAGTATGTACATGCTGTTGTTATTTTTTAGTCACCAAATCGTGCCCAACTCTCTGTGACCCCATTGAATGCAGCATACCAGGCTTCCCTGTCCGTCACCATCTCCCAGAGTTTACCTAAATTCATGTCCATTGAATCGGTGATGCCATCCAACCGTCTCATCCTCTTTTGCCCTCTTCTACTTCTGCCTTCAATCTTTGCCAGCATCAGAGTCTTTTCCAGTGAGTGTACCTGCTACACATCATTTTAATTAGAAATATCTATGGGTTTTGTTGATTCCAGTTAATTCTTATTATAGGCAGCCAGGTGAAAAATCTTCCTAGTCTACCGGAACACTATTGAGGATTGTTTATGAGAACTTTGCCATTAAAAATAATAGCCTGTGACTTGTTGGAGAGCTCTACAAAACAGGATGTATTGGCCTAAGTGCTCCCAGCCAGTCTGATTAGGAAAGAGCTCTTCAAAAAAGTAACTAAAGAGACACCAATAAATAGATAACTGACATGTCTCTTCATTAAGCATCTATATCTCAAGTAGAATGCCACTGAGTACTGATAGAATATATGAAATGAAATTGCTCAACTGACATGTTACTGGATTTCTTAGCATCCAGACAGTGTTATGAAAATAGCAGAAGCAGCAGCATTAACAGAAGCAATTAATCTTTTAAATGAAGATCAGGAAAAAAACTAATGTAATAAATCTCTTTGCCCTGTTTATACAGAATTCTCCACGTTAATATGCTAAGAATACAGTTAAAGAGAGTAGCCATTGATTAAATGAGCAAACTGTTAACACTGATAAGAGTGCTGAAATGAGTTTAAGTTATAGCTGGGCTTCCTTTGCAGGAGCACTGCTTGTTGATGGGAAATTATTACACAATCAGCATAGATGTGTAGGCTTTGCTGGGTGTCCTGCAGAGATACATGCAGTTTTCTTCCTTTCCCCAAACATTTCTGTTTGGTAAAAATCCTGACTTCTAAACTATTTCATTATAATTAGACATTGAGTTTATCTAATTCTTGTGGGATTCAAGACTATGGTCAGTCTTCCAGTCTCAGGGAAGGAATTGGTTTGTGGACACCCTGCTACTTGGCTGTTTGGAATAAACCCGTGTGAGCCTGGATGGATCTCCTGTTCCAAAATGGTGCTCATGCAGGAAGACTTTCTTCAGATTCAGTTCATGGTGAATCCGACAAATGGTAGGTAGGCTAAGGTGTGGCTTCAGGATATTCTAGGAACTTTGTTGGTGACGATAGAGAGTCTTTGTTATTGTTGTTGTTTAGTTGCTAAATTGTGGCTCTTTTGTGACCTCATGGACTGCAGCCCACTAGGCTCCTCTGTCCATGGGGTTTCTCAGGCAAGAAAACTGGAGTAGTTTGCCATTTCCTTCTCTGGGGCTTCCTGACCCAAAGATCGAACCCTAGCCTCTTGCATTGGCAGGTGGATTCTTTAGCGCTGAGCTGACAGGGTAGCCCACAGAGAGCCTTAAGTTGGCAATAAATGAGCTCAAAAGTAGCACTTGTGATTCCACACTCAACACTACTATTTTGCAGGAGAATGGAATGGAGAAAGATTTATAAAAGTCTTATGAATATATATTTAGATGATTTGCTTTTACTTAATTTTGATGTAGGATGTGAAGATAAACTTTTGATTATTTTATTTACTAAAAATTAGGCTTTTAATTATATGCTCCACCTTTCTTCTTGCTCTTGGGAAGAATATAGTCCTGTATCCCCCACTATGAGAGTTCTGATTCCCCCAACCTAAGTGAGACTGTCTTTATCATTTGGTCATTGCCTTTCTTTTCCATGTCAAAACAGAATGAAAGGGAAACAGCATTTTTAAGGTAAGTCTTAACTCTCTGTCTATAAGATACTGATGCCCAACTCAAAACGAATCATTAAGCATCATTTATCATTTCAAACATGACTTATCAGCTGAACAATAACAAATCATTTAATATCTGAGAATTAATGGATTTCACAACTATGAGTGCTACATATGCATAAGTTCTATTCAGTCCCATAAAGTTGGTACTGATTTGATTTGATTAAAATAGATTCAAATAGAGTTTGACTAAAATAGAGTTTTCAGTACCAGTATTTGCTCTTAATTTTATCTAGCATTCTATTATAACAAAAAGGAAAATTTTAACATTATATCTTAGGTATTTAGTTATTCATCTGAGGATGAATTTTGTCTCAGAAGACCTAATATTCTAGAGATCATTAATTAATGTTAAAGATACCTGGGTCATCTCTAGGTAGAGCTTTATAGCTGTTAACCAACTTTCCCCTCACCACCTCAAATTAATTAATCCTTGAAACAAAACTGAAAAGCCATTGGGAATTCATATCTATAAAAAGGGTCAACGGAATATTCTGCCTTTATCCCAGTGTTTCCAAACTTAAAAGTACGTAGGCATGACCAGGAGGCTTATTAAACACTGACTGCTGTCCCCTTCTTTTTTGATTCAGTTGGTCTTGGATTGGGCCCAAGAGTTTGTATTTTCGAGTTTCCAGCTGATGATGATATCATGGGTCTGAGAACCATATTTTGCAAATCACTGCTGTCACCTATTAAATGCATTTGGGTGTAAGAAATGCCATATTTATTGAGTATTTACTGTGAATCAAGGGCTCTTGTAAGCCCTCTGCATACAGAATTGCATTTAATTCTTACAACACGTCCATGAGGGAGATTCTGGCTTAGCTCCGTTTTATAGATGGGATAAGAGGTCATTAAGGTTAAAGATACTTTCTTTCCTAAGTCACCTAACTGGTAAATGGCAGGTCTGAGATTTGAGCTCAGTAATGAAGGTCCAGAGTTCATGCTTGTAACACCAGAAGAAAATGACCTTTATAGGTCAACCCTTTCACATATTTTACTAATTGTATAATTTTCCCACTGCACAGTTTTCATAGACCACCGATTTCATTTTTTCTATGATGTGTCAAGCATGGCAATGCCATACTTTTGGATAATATTCTGTGAGATTACAGATGCAGCAATGCTTTTCCTTCCCCTTTAATCTAAATACTCAAGGAATAAACAGGGAAGAAAGCTGCCTCTTACAAGATTATACTTGTAAAAAACGCTTGTGTTATAATGGAGAGTAATGAAAGCAGGGCAAGATTTCACACTCAGCATGATGCTCCTTATGGGGGAAAATTCTGTACAGGAAACAAACAAATATGAGAAGAAAATGCGCCATAATCCTAAGACACACACAGGACAGTGTTTTATGTTATTTTGGGGTGTTTTGAATTCTGTTTTAAACCATATTGCAGCCTGGTTCTTGACAAAGAAATGTAGTCAAGGAGATTGAGAACGTGTATTTTTGTGTATGTTTTTTAAATTATTTATTTTAATTAGAGAGTAATTACTTTGCAATACTGTGATGGTTTGGGCCATACATCAACATGAATTGGCCACAGGTATACATGTGTCCTCCCTCGTCCTGAGCCCGCCTCCCACCTCCCTCCCCACCCCTTCCCTCTGGGGTGTCCCAGAGCACCAGCTTTGGGGGCCCTGCTTCACGCAGTGAACTTGCACTGGTCATCTGTTTTACGTATGTTAATGTACATGTTTCAGGGCTATTCTCGCAAGTCATCCCACCCTCGCCTTCTCCTGTTGAGTCCAAAACTCTGTTCTTTACACCCGTGTCTCCTTTGCTGCCCTGCCTGTAGGATCATTGGTACTGCCTTTCAAAATTCCATATATATGCATTAATATACAGTATTTGTCTTTCTCTTTCTGACTCACTTCACTCTGTGTAACAGGCTCCAGGTTCATGCAGCTCATTAGACCTGATTCAAACCCATTCCTTTTTATAGCTGAGTAATATTCCATTGTATATATGTACCACAACTTCCTTATCCATTCATCTGCCAGTGGTGAATCATTTTACTAGAATTTCTTTTTTATTTTAGATTTGTGCAGATTAATGCACCTGAAGAAGTAGATGTAGTCATTTTTACTTTTTTAAGTGTTTAAGAGCCAAAGTTAAAGCAGAGGAGGGGTTGTCAGAAAAGTCTTTGAGAAAAAGATAGCTTATGTGTTTCTTAGAACATTTAGACCACAAACAGCTAACAAACTGCTAAAGAGAGAGGCATTGTTCCTACTTTCAGACAAGGAGTCTGTGACTCTTATTTTAAAAGCCTATTGCCATTCCTCAGTGTGGCGTGTATACCCCAATGGAGCACCCCTCAGCCATAAAAAAAGGATGAAATCGTGCCATTCGCAGTGACATGGATGGAACTAGAGATGATGCCACTAAGTGAAATAAGTCAGACAGAGAAAGACACATATATGATATGGCTTATATATGGAATCTTTTAAAAAATGATACAAGTGTGAACTTATTTATAAAAGAGAAACAGACTAACAGATATAGAAAACAAACCAAAGGAGAAGAAGGGGGATAAGTTAGCTCTAGGGATTAAAATTTATACCTTGGTGACTCTGAAGGTAAAGAATCTGCATGCAATGCAGGAGACCTGAGTTTGATCCCTAAGTCAGGAAGATCCCATGGAGAAGGGAGTGGCAACCCGTTCCAGTATTCTTGCATGAAGAATTCCATGAACAGAGGCGCCTGGTGGGCTATGGTCCCTGGGGTTGCAAAGAGTCAGGCACAACTGAGCCACTAACACTTTTCAATTTTTTTTCCATATATAAAATAGGTAACCAGAAAAGACCTTCTACGTAGCACAAGGAACTATACTCAATATCTTATGATAACCTAGAAGAGAAAATTATTTTAAAAAGAATATATGTGTGTGTGTGTGTATAATTGAATCACTTTGCTGTATACCTGAAACTAATATGACATTGTGAATCAACTATATTTCAATAAAAATTGAAAAAATAAAACCCAGCATCTTTATAAATAAAACAAGTCACTCATGTTGCCAGGACCCATGGTAGAGAATCAGCCCTGGGATCTCAACCTCCCCCTCCTACATCCCGTGATCTGCTCTTCCCTACTCCCTCTAGAATATGGGACTCTAGTACCTCCCTAGCCTGGGAAACTATGGGATTTGCATGCCTTTGCAACAACCTTGGCATTTTCCGTTTTCCCACAAGATGTTCCAACTCCTCAAAGTACTTAATGAAGATGAAAGAGTTTATGAAATAGAAGCAGTCTAAATGTGGAGGGGGAAAGGCTGTTTTCATATTCCTGCCATTTAAGAAGAAAAGGATGGATATTGACTGGAGACAGGGTACTGAGGGGAGGAACTGTTTGAGAAAATGACCCTGTAAAAGTGACGGCAGTCTGGAAGCCAGTGTGCAGTGAACATGTTCCTTCTTGCAAGCAGTGGGAATGCAGGCAGCTCTCCTAATGCTGGCGGCCTTCCCCTCCCCCTACAGTCTAGATCACAAAGCCGGGCTTGCAAAGTGAGGTGCCAGGCCCAGGAACATCATTTCTTAGGAACTTGTTAGACACACAGAATCTCAAGGCTCTGGGGTGATTTTAGTACACAGCAGAGTTTGAGAGAGGGCTTCCCTCATGGCTCAGATGGTAAAGAATCTGCCTGCAATGCTGGAGACCTGGGTTCGATCCCTAGGTTGAGAAGATCCCCTGGAGAAGGGAATGGCTACCCACACCAGCATTCTTGCCTGGAGAATTCCATGGACAGAGGGGCCTGGTGGGCTATAAGTCGACAGGGTCGCAGAGTCAGAGATGAAAAGTGATTAATATACTACCACAGGGTTTGAGAGAACCACTGTTCATAGTCCCAGTGTCTCCATGAAGCCAGAGACAGAGCTTCCTTAGGTGTGGACATTGACCTGGAGAGGGGAGGCCTTTACCCAGAAAGGAAGCTTCCTGGCCCACCAGGAGAGGTGGAAATGTGCTGGAAGTCAGGGCTCAGTTAGGGCTGTGTCTACCCTGTGTCTCCCAGCTCCAGCTGGACCTCTAGGTGTGATCTAGGCTAAAGGGTGCTTGTTGCCTGAGTTCCCAGTGGATCATCTGGGAGTACGTGTCCTCCTGGAGCAGCTGTGGCCTAGCAAGTCCCATCCCAGGTGAAAGGAGTCCTGAGGTCAATCCCCTTAGGACTTCAGGAACTGTTCCTGAGTATGATTTCTGCAGGGCTGGTGAAGGTCATTGACTGATAACTCAGAAATACAAACATGGCCAATTGTGTTGTTTCCTATTCAAAATGCTTCTCCATTTAGCTGTTTGATGCAAGAATTCATGTCAGTTCAGTAATTTTAGCAAAGATGGTGACTCTTAGGCATGGGAATGTGGGCTCTCCTTGACTGCTCTCAGCGCTGTGCCTCTGTGAACCTACATTTCTGCCTTTCCCTCCAGGGAGCCCCCTGGGGCTGCACTTCACCCTAAACACTAGTGGCTGGGTGTTAAAGTTTCCACTAATTGCCTTATCATTTCATAAAGAGGCATTAATTGCTACAATGATTTCCCCTTTTTCTCTGAATTGCATGCTCCTTTTATGCAAAATGACTACTTCAAATGCTTTGCCATCTTCCTCCCTCTTTTTTTTCTTCTTGTCATAGAGAACAAGCGAGCCTTGCATAGCTTTGAAAGCCAGCGTTCAACTCTTCCTGATAACATTAACATTTATTCTATGAAATAATGCTTAAGGCTTACTTTCTGAGCTACTTTTTTTTTTTTTCTATTTTGAACCTATAGAAATAATTTGAAATGACAGGACAAAATTTTTTATAAACAGTGGTTTTCTTATTTCCCATTAATTTCATCAGCTTCATACCATATTTTCAACAGTTCTGTTCTCTGTAAACTTTTCACCCCAACTCACAAACATACATACGATACACACATAAATACACATCAGTAATCTCCATAGAAATTACAGGTCAAGGACCATATCTGTTTTACTATTTTCAGCCCCTGGCAAGGTGGATGCCCTGATCCACCTTGGTGCCCTATTCTACCCGTAGGTGCTCAATGGATTTCCCTGGTGGCTCAGATGGTAAAGAATCTGCCTGCCATGCGGGAGACTTGGGTTCAACCCCTGGGTCGGGAAGATCCCTGGAGAAAGAAATGGTAACTCACTCCAGTATTCCTGCCTGGAGAATCCCATGGACAGAGGAGCCTGGTGACCATAGTCCATAGGGTCACATAGAGTGGGACCTGTCAGGGGAGTTTGTAATTTCCTTGGTTCTGTCTCATCACAACAAAAATTTGAAGTGACAGATCAGTGTTATAGCCCTCAGATGGACCAGTGTTACAGTTCCCTGTTACAGCTCAGTTTTATTTAGAAAGTAAAGGAAAATACATCCTCGAGGCGTGAGGGCAAGCGAACCCAAAAGACGGGAAGGGAAGAGAGGCCCTGGCCCAATTTTGGTGGTTCTTTTTATATGTTTTTTCTCCTCCCCCTGGGCCTGCCCTATGTAAATTGGGCTAGCCAGAAGTGCTGCTTGTTTCACCTGAGGTCCTCACTCTGGTCCTTGGTCCTTCCTTTGTTTTATTTTCACGGGCTTTTCCCTTCCTTGTCTTTTAGCCACGGCCATGCTGGACCTTTTTCCTATTCTAACCACTTAACAAACCCGACTGAAGCAACTTAGCAGATGGAACAGCAGGTGCTCAATAGCTTGATAAATTTTTTTTGTAGTTCAAAGGTCTTAAATATCATTTTGAGTAGGTGAGTATTTTAAAGTTTTGAGATTGTCTTATAGAATGCTGTCTTTAAAACATAGATTTAGTTATCATAAGTTTCTAATAAATTCTTGTCTTTTGGGTGTGGTTCACCAGGAAGCTGGCTCTGACATCACGAGTGGCATACAGGAGTCTTACTGGGGCCCACACTGCCTAAGGGAAGGAAGTCAACAGGACACTGGATGGGGCAGAGGGAGAAATTGGGGTGTAGTGTGGTTACAATAAAGGCCCCACTGGACCTATACAAGAGCCGCAGGGCTTGCTTGGGGCAAGTGGTGGGGCCTGCATATGCTCACATGCAACCAATCAGGGTTGGAGACTGCCCTGGAAGGGAGAGAAGCGTCATTCTTGGGCTGAGCCTCTCCCTAAGGGGTTGAGAGTTGAGGATTGTCTGGCAGCTGAGGGGATAGATGCTTCCTTCCAGGGAGGTAGCTGAGCAGAGCATCACAGCACCCACCCCAGTTACTGTGTATTATAACAACGTCACTGGACTTGATTTTTCAGAAAAGCAAATCATTGATCAAAATCATTGTTAAGTGATATTATTTGTAATCTTTGGTGATAATAGCAGAATATAAATGCCTATGTGCTGTATTTCAACTATATAAAAATAGTCATAGAAGAGAAGCCTGGAAAATCATATAACAACATGATGAGTGTTATCTTTGGGTGGTTTTTATTTTGTTCTTCATTCTTTTCTGAGATCTCCTACTTTAATAATTAATAGTCACCACTTTATGATAAAATTGCCCATGGCAGTGGCTCACCCTAACTTTTCAAATCCACTCCTATGGACCAGGTCTCCCACCATTCTCCACTTCCTTATCCTTTATCTATTTGGATTTGATTTGTTGATTTAGTCCCATCTTATTTGCTTTTGTTCCTATACTTGACCTGTTGCCCTGGCCCTAGTCCTGTTTTCTTTGTCTAGACTTGCTCTTTTGACAATGATTGCATCATCTGTTTTTAGCCAGAGCTAAATATACACTGGATTTTTACACTGGATACACTGGATTAGGCCCTTTCTCTAAGTCCAGAATCATTAGTTCTAATAAGGTAATCACTTTTTCCATTACTTCCTGTCCCAACAAATGGAGTAAGCCTCTAATGACAGTTATGTCTGCAGAATGTGTTACATTTGTCATATTGTAATTTATTTGAAAGATAGTGAAAAATTGTTAGTTGCTCAGTCGTGTCTGACTCTTTTCAACTCCAGGCTCCTCTGTCCATGGAATTCTCCAGGCAAGAATACTGGAGTGGATTGCCAGTCCCTTCTCCAGGGGATCTTCCCAACCCAGGAATTGAAGCTGGGTCTCCTGCATTGCAAGAGGATTCTTTACCATCTGAGCCTGAGGGAAGATAGTTCAGTGTAAACTGTGTAAAATATATGTGTTTTTGATTTAATAGTATTTTTTACTCTAGGTGTGGAAAACCTGTATATGTTCACCTAGGTGTGAACTAGTACAGGTTCATATAGGGGCTTCCCAGGTGGTGCTAGTGGTAAAGAACCCACCTGCCAATGCAGGAGATGAAAGAGATGCACATTCACTCCCTGGGTTGGGAAGATCTTCTGGAGGAGGAAATGGCAACCCACTCCAGTATTCTTGCCAGGGGAATCCCCATGGACAGAGGAGCCTAGTGGGCTACAGTCCATAGGGTCGTAAAGAATAGGACAGGACTGAAGCAACTTAACATATTTTCATATGGATGACTAGCAGTTAAGAATAATAAGAGTTCATAATCTAGGTAAGTCACTGAGTCCTTCAAAAACAGCTACCAAGAGCCGTACTCGTGAGTTTTGCCAATGCAAAAGGGATGCTGGAGACACATATTCATAGATTAGATGAGCATGGTTATAAATGTTGGCAAGGCCCTACCACCCTTGTGTGACAGGTTGTCAGATCCTGGAAAATCCTGTACTCTAGGACTTGGGGTGCAGTGCTTGGGGCTTGAGGTCTAAAGTCTTATAGGTTCAGATCTCCCCAGCTGTAGAGGACTCCATTTCCTGGACTGATTGGCGATTGATGACCATTCCTGCCACACAAACACTGCTGTGTCCAGCTTAGCATGAACTTCAGCTTTCTCATGAAAAGTGCTGACCACAAGCTTAAAAGCAGAAAGACTACCCCTAGCCATAAACACAGGCTGTGACCTTTGTGTCTGCTGAACAGTGATGCCAAAATGGTTCTAAAACTGGATTCTTTAAACCACATGATTGGAACACGATTATTCGTCTCCCACCCATTTCTATTGATATTTACTAAAAGAATCTTTCAATTGTTATTTTCATTGTGTGTGTTGATATTATAAGCCATTCTGGAATCCTCACCTCTGGCTTCCCAGTTAGAATTGTAACAACCTCTTTGACAATGAAAAGTTTGAGGTGGGCACTTAGAGAGTAAGAACCTAAGGAATAGTTGAACTCAAGGAAAATCTAAGATGCACATTTGGTAGAAAGATTTTGGTATCTGAAGCTAAGCTACCTTCAAGGCCAGTATAGCTTGAAGCTCAGGAAAAGAATACAGCTTAAAAAGCAACCTCATGGCATCTAGTATGTTATTTTCAAGATAAATTATTATTTCTAAATAATGTAGGAATGGTGGAATAATCAGTATGAAAGGATTTTGATAATTTGGTTCTAGATATTTAAGTGCATATTGTTCTGAGTAATTTTTGAAGACAATAAACCAAAGCAAGATCTTTTAAATCCATGATGTTAGATTGTTGGAAATACAATTAATCTCTTTGCAGCCCTTTTTTATGAAAATATTTTTATATCTATGTGAAATTTTGCTCTGAATAAAGCTTAATCTATCTGCATAATCTTGGGTTACTTGGAAGTTCCCATTCATATTCATGGTTTTGCTAAAGATCTAGTAAATCCATTGCATGCTTTGTATTTAGGAGACTACAAAATGCATTTCCAAACTAAGCTTTATTTGATTATGCTCCCACGAGGATATTGCTTTTTATTGAATCATTTTTTTTTCCCTGTGAATTTCTCTTGAGCACCAAAGCAGAGTTAAAAATAGATCAGAGATGCCTTGAGTTTATAGGACCGTAGTGTGTATTTCTTATTTATGAGCTATAGAAAAATTTCCTTTTTTGTTCTCCTTCTCTGAATAGCTACAAATAACATCTTCATCGAAAGAAGATTTTGAGTTAGTAGCATTTGATTTTTTAACAGAATTAGATAATCCATGTATTTGCTTTCCCAAACATAGCAATATCTCTTTAAAAAAAAAAAAAAAAGAAGAAGAACATTTTTACATACCTGATAGTATTACAGGGAAGAACAAAATCTGACTCCATGTTGAATCTGTCTCTTTTGCTTTAACCTTTGTTTCCCACTTCTTTTGTTTACTAAAAGGATACTGTCTGTACATAATGGTTTGCCTCAGGGAACCCTGCCAAAATGCCTTTGTTCAGGACCCTGTTCAGTTGTGGATGGCCACAGGAAGGAAGAAATTACATTCCCTCCCCAAGGCTGGCCATTCCAGGAGATGTTTGCAAGACTTAGGACCTTTGTACTTTACTTCCTCACCTCCTCTCCCTCTCTGTTTTGTAAAAGAACCCGGCATCCAGACCCTGATAAGATGGTAGTTTTGGAGACAGTAGTCTCCCGTCTTCTCCATCTGCAGGCTTTCCAAATAAAATCTTAACTCTATGCCTCAATATCTCGTCTCCCATTTATTGGCCTTCCTGCTGCGAGCAGAGGGAGTTTGGACTCAGTAACAGTAATAGCACATTCAAGCTTAAGCCTCGTTCCCTCATTTGGGCAGGGTGGATATGATAACATTCCTATTTTGATTTGAAAAGACCATTTGTACAATAGAAGCAGCTCTGCCTGAGTCAAACCTTGATTTCCATCATCTTTCGGTCAGGGATAAGCAAACTCTGGGCTTCCCAGGTGGCGCTAGTGGTAAAGAACTTGCCTGAGAGTGCTGGAGAAGTAAGAGGCATGGGCTAGTGTCTGGCAGCCCACTCCAGTATTTTTGCCTGGAGAATCCCATGAGCAGAGGAGCAGGCTGGCTATAGCAGGCAGGCTATAGTCCATTGCAAAGAGTCGGACACAACTTGGTACACTTACAAGCAACCTTTACTCCTCCAGATCTTGCAGCAGGTAAAGACAGGTGCGCCCAAGCATCCTTGTCCGCTTATTGCCACTGACCGCAAGCATTCACTTTCCATGGTTAGCACAGAGGGAGCCTGGGGTTTACTCTTCCCAAATGCTTTCATCACCCCGCTGATATCAACATGGGCCTGCTGCCTCCCATTAGAGGATCAAAACGTCAGGTCTATTGCCTGAAGCTGAAGACATAAACTGCCAACCTCAGGCAACTCTGCCTGGTCCCAGTGGCCGTTAGGGCCACCTCCATGTTGATGACAAGAAGCTGCTTGGTGTCCCCACTAAAATCAGGCTAGATTGGTCTTAATTCAAAGAAATGCCTGCCACATCTGAGTGCCTTATTCTACCCAGCAAGTATGTGGATGCTTGGGCTTCCCCGATGGCTCAGCAGGTAAGGGATCCACCTGCCATGCAGAGGATGCGGGTTTGATCCTGGGTTGGGGAAGATACCCTGTAGAAGGAAATGGCAACCCACTCCAGTACAGTATTCTTGCCTGGAAAGTCCCATCGACAGAGGAGCCTGGCACATTACGGTTGGTGGGGTCACAAAGAGTCAGACACACCTGAGCCCACGGCTTGAGCTGAGGCTTATTTGACTTTATTTGTCTATTGTCTTCATAAGGCCATATGCGCGTGTACAGGGGAAAGGACCTGGATGCTCACATCCTATGTGGCCTGGTCCAGACTCTGTCCCATGTGTCCAGCTGGGAATGGTCATTTTCCCTGAGGCAGGGTCAGGCTGAGTTGGTCAGAGTTTGGTGTCAGTGTGTGTCTGGCCACCCGGGACAGAGTTTTGTGAGGACCTTGGCCAAGCTCAAAAGTCTGGTACCAGCCCTGTACGCTGCACCTCCCTTTTGATGATTTCCGAGAGGCCCTGATTCTCATTCTAGTCGGGGCTGTTCCAATCCCTCTGATACATTTCAATTACTTTGACTTTCTAAAACCTCCAGGGAGATGGAGGACTAACTCCTGAATATATTTAATCAGAAATTTCATTTTAAGTGAATCGTTGGGAATAAATACTCTTCATTTCATGGGCTGCTCTGTTTTACTTGATGAACCCAAAGTAAGCATACAAATGAAAAGCTGGTCAAGAGCATGACTTTGAAGCTCTGAGAATAATCAGTGTTCCAAAAAGCCTCTGTGCCTACAGCCCAAGGCAGGCTTCACTTGAATTTACCGTGATGCCTCCCTGATGGATGATGTTGTCATTTGACACAAGTACAATTGCGGGAGTAACAATATGTTCATTCTTTCTGAACCCTGTATGAGACCGATTGTGAAAGTGACATTGATTGAGAAGTCCCCTGGGAGCCCTTAAATGTGCCTCTCTTTATATGTATGCTTATATAGCATGGTTTCTTTTTTTCTTTCTTTCTTTTTCACAGAACCTGTTCCAGTTTATTTCCTTTTCATGAGAAATCTTTTTAACTCTGTTTAGAAAAGAATGCTCCAGACCTCTAAGACATCTCCGTATCCAAGTCACAAACTGTTGCCGTTACCTCGATGACACCCTCGGGTATCTGCTAGGAAGACATTCGTTAGGCAAATGCTTATTGTGTGTCTCTGTGATGTGCCAAGGGAAATATAAAGCATAACATCACCCTCTCTTCTTTAAGAAGACACAGTAAAATTTCAAAGGTAGGCTTATAGGAAATGTTAAATATGGTGACATTATCACTTAGAAGAGTGTTATCCAGTCACGGAATGCTTGGTGAGACTCTTTAACTGGAGTAGCATCAACAACAACAAAAAAGTCCCAAAGATGCATCCTGGAATGCTGTAGAAGTCATCAGTGGAACAGACAGTGATGGCTGATGGGACAGCTCCCATCTGTGCTTCAGTTGATCCAGAGTGAAACAGGCAGGAAATAGGAAAGGTGATCTTGAGAATCTGGAGATCAGGCAAAGAGGGTATAGGAGGTTAGCTGAGGTGGCAAGGATGCTAGGAGATGCAGAGTATGGGTCAGAGGGGTGTGAGAGCGATGGACAGCCTGGCAGGCGCCCAAGGCTTGGCAGCTATGCCAGTGTGAACTGAAGCCTGCCATGATATGCCTTGTGCAAGAGCACCTCTGCATCCCCACGACTAGCACCAATGGTGGGCATGCATGCAGGTGCGTGAGTCCTGCAGGCACGAAGCTGAGATAGGCGTCTGGTCCAGGCTCTCTATGCTTGAGGCCAAACTCTGCCGTTTACAGGCTCAGGGATTTGGAGCATGACGTTGCCCTTCTTTGTACTTTTTTTTTTCCTTTTATGCTGATAAAGTGAAAAGTGAGAAGATGATAGTCACTCAGTTGTGTCCGATCCTTTGAGACCCCATATAATGTAGCCCACCAGGTTCCTTTGTCCATGGGATTCTCCAGGCAAGAACACTGGAGTGGGTAGCCATTCCCTTCTGTGGGACATCTTCCTGACCCAGGGATCGAACCTGGGTCTTCTGCATTACAGATGGATTCTTAACTTCCTGAACCACCAGGGAACCCCATGGTGGTAAAATTTAAATAACATAAAATTTATCATCATAACCATTTTAAGCATGCAGTTCAATATAATGAAGTACATTCATGACATTTGACATTGTGCAATCATCACTACTATCTGTTTCTAGAGCTTGTTTGTCATCCAAAACTGAAACTGTGTCCATTAAATGAGAACTCCCCATTCCCCCTCTACCCCAACTCTAGTAACCTCTGTTCTGCTTTCTATCTCTGTGAATTTGACAGTTGTTGGCACCTTATTTAAGTGGAGTCATGCAATATTTGTTCTCCTTTGTGCCTTGTTTCACTTAGCATCATGTCTTCAGGTTTCATCCATGTTGTTGACTTGAAAATGTGTAATTTGGCTGTGTGGTGTCCTCACTGTTCTTGATTAGTTTTCTAGATCTCAATAATTTCCTTGTGAGGTTATGTCATTCTGATAGCAGGTAATCACAGGGCCAGGTTTAGATTATCGTACTGAAGTACTCCTAAAAAAAATTAAAAATTAATAAAAGAGACTTCCCTGGTGGTCCAGTGGTTAAGACTTTGCCTTGCAATATAGGGGGTTTAAGTTCATTCTCTGGTTGGGGAGCTAAGATCCTAAGATCCCACATGCTCATGGCTAAGAAACTAGAACATAAATAATAGAAGCTATACTGTAACAAATTCAATAAAGACTTTAAAAAAAGTGGGTAGCAGAATTACAAAGTCACTTACCTATCACTGTTATACCTTTACCTACTACTTACTACCAAAGATATAATTTTAAAGAAAAATGTTAAGAAAAGTTTTATTCATGTTGTGCTTTATATCAGACTGTCATTCCTTTTTTTTTTTTTTCATTTATTTTTATTAATTGGAGGCTAATTACTTTACAATATTGTAGTGGTTTTTGTCATGCATTGACATGAATCAGCCATGGATTTACATGTGTTCCCCATCCCGATTCCCCCCTCTCTACCCGATCCCTCTGGACATGGAAGCAACCTAGATGCTCATTCCTTTTTAAGATTGAATAGTGTTCCATTGTACGGACAGACCACATTATATTTATATCCATTTATTTGCTGATGGCTGTTTACATTGTTTCCCCCTTTTGGCTCCTGTGAATAGTGCTGCTCCGAACATGGTATACAAGTATCAATTCAAAACCCTGCCTTCAATGTTTGTTTTTTTCTTTGCAAATGTATCTGAAAGTGGAAATTGATGGTCCAAATGGTATTTCTGTGTTTAATTTTGCATATTAGTTTTCTTATGTATGAAATGAGGATAATGGTAGTTCCCACTGTGCAAGGCTGTTGTGAGGAGTAAATGTTAGTGCCTGTGATTAAATGTTAGTGTTTGGCGTCCCAGGTGGCACTTGTGATAAAGAACCCACCTGCCAGTGTAGGAGACATAAGAGATGCGGATTCTATCCCTGCGTTGAGAAGATCCCCTGGAGGAGGGCGTGGCAGCCCACTCTAGTATTCTTGCCTGGAGGATCTCCGTGGACAGAAGAGCCTGGTGGGCTACAGTCCATAGGGTCACAAAGAGTCGGACACGACTGAAGTGACTTAGCACCCACAAAGTGTTTAGATGTGTTTGGAGGCATATGGCAAACTATAGATAAGTGTTGGCTGGTTGATTTTACCTGGTAAGCACAGCCTTGTGTATCTGCTTGGCAAACACCTAGAGATGAGATCTGAACATCGTATTTCTCCCAACAAGGCAGCATGCGCCTGCTAGTGATGGATATTCCTTTTGAGATGTGTACCATCCATGATGGTCCTCCTCTTCCTCTAGCTTTGGGTGGTTCTGGTCCCCCACTGGTAGGTGATGAGAAATTAGAACTCCTTACCTGCAAAACTTGAGAGCTTAAATTAAAATGTTTCAGTGGAATCTCTTCCTAAATTCTTTGGGAAAATCAAATATGATTATATGTTTTTAATGTGAGCATCTTATTTATAATATAAAAGATAGTGTATCTGTTAATGTAGGATTCCCAGGTGACACAGTGGTAAAGAATCCATCTGCCTGCCTGTGCAGGAGATGCAAGTGATGTGGGTTCAATCCCTGGGTCAGGAAGATTCCCAGGAATAGGAAATGGCAACCTGCTCTGGTACTCTTGCCTGGAAAATTCCATGGACAGAGGAGCCTGGTGGACTACAGTCCATGGGATCACAAAGAGTGGGACCTGGCTGAGTGACTGAGCACACACACACACTCACATTCATTAGTGTAATGTCTGTTTAGTTTGACTCTGATACATCACATGTATTGTCAGAAACATCCTGATGAAGGAGGGAGGTAATTAGAAAGGCAATTTCCTGCAGATAATTTAACAGTTATTGATAACTACTAATTTGGTAACTGTTTCTTGTTGCTAGTGGTGTTCTAAGTGCCACGTGTTAATCTGGGGATGAAAAATCGTCTTGGATTTTCCCATATGGCTGTAACTCCCATGTGGATGTTTGATTATATTTAAAAGTACTAAAGCCTTCACTCATGCATCTCTTCTAAGAAAGTTAGTACCTTGGATGTATTCGTCACTGTCTCAGAAAAGACTGTTTATAATAAACACAGAAGTCACTTTCAGCCTCTTTAGACAACCTGCTTTTTCTAAATTAGGTAAAATGACTTAAATATTCTGTTGAACTTCCTTTGTCAAATCATATCACACAAAGCATTGTGAGGCTGTGGATCAATGAACTCAGCATATGTTGGATGCAAGTTAAAGGATTCGAGTAAAAGGATACCACTATAGTCTTTTTTATTTTTATTTTTTTCCTTTTGTAATGTTTGTGTCTTTCACGCAGTGGGAAACAAAGAGAGGCTTTGCAGAATGAATTGATTAGCCACACATAATTGAATATATGATGCAAGGCCCAGGGTATATTGCCACCAGAGAGCACTCATACTACTTTATTTTGTTATGGGCAGCAATTTAGTGGGAGTGTGCAGGTGCTCTGTTGAAAATAGAAAAGGTGGAGTTTTTAAGAGAGGCATTTGCTAAGGAACAAACTGAAGCTGTTCTCCCCGCTACCAAGCCCTTTCATCTCTAGCACTAGTTTTCCAATTATCTACAACCCTTTTGAAGAAGGCTTTTCGGGGCAAGAGATTACGTAAGCATAGGGTCTCCGTGCTCCCGTGTCATCGTCACCGCCCTCCCCACAGTTAGAGCAGCAAGGACCGGCGTGTCCCTTCAGTGGTCCATCTAGACCCCAAACAATGATAAAACTCCTGTCTGCTGATGCTTGAAACTGTTAACCGAAGAACGGAAGCTTTTCACGTCGCAGCTTAGAGCAGTACTTTAGGCTTAATGCTTTTAGTGTGATTGTGTTGAAGTCGGAGAGTAATAAGTGAAGAAAAGCGTTAAAATGCCTCTGTTTTGGTAGGAGGTGAAAGGGGTCACTTGTGACTGAGTGCCTGGTATGTTGAGGGGGGCAGGCGGAGGGGGTGTGGGAAGGCGGAGGTCCAGGGTGGTGTCCAGGGCGCAGGTGGGATACCAGGTTGCTGAGGGAGGGGAGATTTGGGCAGGGCCTCTCCACTGCTGTCGGTCATCTTCCTTCAACAGAGAGGGCTCTAAAAGGAGCTGGCCCTGAAGGGATTTTTTTTTCTTCTGAACAAGCATTCCTGCCCATCATGATTTATGAGGATCGCTTCTGAAACATGGCTGGACTTGTATAACCAGGGGATTAATTAGCTGAAGAATCGCGGTGACAATAACACAGATAAAGGTCCTGGGGCTCTGGGTGGAAGCCTGGAGAGCAGACAGAAGGGGTGGAAAGGAAAATGGGAGGTGCGGGCGATCTGGGCCTCACCCCCAATCCCAGGAAGGAGAGGTCAGTGTGTGCTGACCAGGTCCAAGCGGGGCTGAGCAGGAGCGGAGTGAGTGAGCCTGAATGAGAAGGGTGGGCAGGATGTGGATATGTGAAGAGGAGGCATTCCAGCCAGAGGCAGGGGAGGAAGAGAGGGGAGGAGAGAGACAGGAGATTCAGGATCCTTCCATACATTGGATCTTTCAGACACCAGTGTGCAGACTGATCCATACTCCTCATGATATTTCACTTGGTGATGCCCTGGCGTTCTCCCTGTTCTATACTCTATATTGCTGTTGTTTAGTCGCTAAGTCAAGTCTGACTCTCGTGTGACCCCATAGACTGTAACCTGCCAGGCTTCTCTGTCCGTGGGATTCTCCAGGCAAGAATACCAGAGTGGGTTGCCATTTCCTCCTCCAGGGGATCTTCCTGACCCAGGGATTGAACTCATGTCTCCTGCACTGCAGGCAGATTCTCTCCCACTGTGCTGCAAGGGAATTCCTCTGCATTCTGTATTCACCCCAAATCCCTCTCTCAAGAGGTGTGGCCTCTAGCCTATGGCAGTTTGCACCTAAACCCACTAAACCTGTGGGTACCTGAGAAATGCCCCTTCATTGGTTTGAGATGGTGCTGGTGTAGAGTGGTCAAATATAAATATAGGACTGACAGTTCCTGCTCCATGGGCTGAAGTTTAGGATCAGTAATTGTTGAGAGATTGATAATTGGGGCTTCCCTGGTGGTTCAGAAGGTAAAGAATTTGCCTGTAATGCCGGAGATCTGGGTTTGATCCCTGGATCAGGAGTATCCCTGGAGAAGGGAATGGCAAACCACTCCAGTATTCTTGCCTGAAGAATTCCATGGACAGAGGAGCCTGGAGGGCTACAGTCCATGGGGTTGAAAAGAGTCGGACATGACTGAGCAACTAACACTTTCTTGATAGTTATGCAATGGTGCCTCGGTATATATACACTCTGTGCATTATGTCTATGGGAGAGTCCTTTTCAAAGACATAGAAACAACTCCAAAATAGAAACTATATAAAAAATGATCTTACATGATTTAAAAATAGCGCTGTTACACATCCACTTATTACTGCAGATATTGTAAAATCATTTGCTTTAGAGCTGGAACAAGCATTGGGGGAAACCTAATTGTTACCCTTCATCATTTTGTTCCAAATTGAGCTCTAAATGTGGCCAGTATTTGTGGATCATGTGTGAAATCAGTGTCCCAGATATTTTCTTTCTAAATTGATGTATTCAATGGCAATGACATTGGAAGCCAGTCCATTGCACACAGTCATGCCACACAGCGCCACTCTGACTTCTTCATCTCAGAAATATCAGAATGTGTATGCTGGAAATGTTCTTGTTTTCCCACAGAAACTTGATTTTAAAGGTAGTTAAAGTTTCTGTGTGATGCTCTACAAAATATATGTGTGTGTGTGTGGCTTACAGAGACAGTGTTTATCATATCAAATTTTTCTAATGTGCAAACGTTTCTGTCTGCGCCTTTGTCATCCAAGAATGGGGCTTGTGTCTAGAGGGAACTGTGGGATTTAATGAGTCCTAAGTAATGTGATCTGATACCAGCTATGGCCCTGTCTGCCATGTTGTCAGTAGGCTGTGATCAGAATGAATGGGAAACTGGTTATGATATCTTTGGACTGTGTGACACGCTCATTCACATGGAGGAAGAGTTGGCTGGCTGCGACAAGTTCTCATTGCGAGCACCGATTTTATATTGTTTCCCTGCAGATAGAGCCAGGGTAGAATGTTGATTGCCTACATGGGAAACATTGTTGCCTGTCAGCTGTGGCAATGCTTCCAGAGGCAGATAATACCAAAACACCAGATCGTGAGGATGGGGTAATTATTTTAAACTTAAGAGTTTTACAGCCGGAAAAGAACCAAAAGTTTTCAGGTGAAAATTAAGTCCTAGAGGTAAAGTGACTTGTCCAGAAGCCTGAAGCCGAGACTAGATAGCTGGATTCCTGTGACTTCTTGTCCAGGACCCGTTCCATTAAACCATCCAGTATAGACCCTGGAAAAGGGAACGGCAGCCCACTCCAGTATTCTTGCCTGGAGAATCCCTTGGACAGAGGAGTCTAGAGGGTGGGCTAAAGACCATGGGGTCACAAAGAGTCAGACACCTGAGTGACTAGCCCACAGAGGCTGAGTAATAAATTATACCTCCATCATGTTTGTCATGCAAAATTTATCATCTTTATTCCAATGCACACACTCAAAAATCTATTTAAGTGACAGTATTAAATGGATTAGTCTCTAACATTTACCTACCTATTTAATATTTTAAATTCTCACTCTCTTTGATGCCAGAATTAATAGCCAAGGACCACACTGTGATGACTTGATTTGAGATGGATCTCTTTCTTCTCTGAGCTTTAACCTGGCCAGGTGAAGCTGGCCTCAGACAGCTGCATGACCTCTGTGGGGTACAGCAGGGTTCTTCACGTCGTTGTTTAATTGCTCAGTCATGTCTAACTCTTTGGCGACCCCATGGATTGTAGCCCACCAGGCTCCTCTGTCCATGGGATTTCCCAGGCAAGAATGCTGGAGTGGGTTGCTATTTCCTCCTCCAGGGCATCTTCCCAACCCACGTCTCCTGCCTTAGCGCTGAGCCACTTAGCACTGAGCACTACTGAGCCACAAGGGAAGCCCAGTGTTCTTCATACATGTGGTCAGCTATTAGTAAAGGGCAAAAGAGGAGAGTTTATAAATGATTCTTGTTGGAAGTGGATCCGGTGTCACTTGTCACAGTAATGGAAGCTGTAGATCTCTGCATCATTTCCTAGTGGATGTTTAACGTTGGCTGGACACTCATTCATCTGAAGAGTTTGCTGATCCTAACACTCTATCTAGCCTCAGAAGGGATACAGCATGAGCTTTGTCTCAGCGAAGCTACAGAAGAGGGTAACACTTGACCAGCACTCCATGTACATGTACTAAATGCTTACTTTCTGCCAGACACTGGGTTAGAACTAGAATCCTAACAATGCGGGGCAGACTACTTTGAAGAATACTAATGAAACATTCTAATTAGGTGTAGATTAAGTATCTGTTGAGTGGTGATGATGGCAAGGATGGTGATGACAAAAATGTATGGAGGGTTTACCATGAACCAAGCAGCTTATGGAAGAACCCAAACGAGCTTTCTGGCCAACCCAAGAGTAAATACTGACTTCCCAGGTGACACTAGTGGTCAAGAACCTGCCTGCCAATGCAGAAGATATGAGAGACATGGATTCAGTCCCTAGGTTGAGAAGATCCCCTGGAGGAGGGCATGGCAACCCACTCCAGTATTCCTGCCTGGAGAATCCCATGGACAGAGGAGCCTGGTAGGGTCACAAAGAGTCAAACACAACTAAAGTGACTGAACATGCCTGCATGCAATAGTAAATATTCTATCTGGATTATTTCATTCAACCTTCAGAACAACTCTTTAAAGGTCAGAGCTATTATTATTCCTTTGTAAAAATGATAAGGAGGAAATAGATGCTTCAGTAGATTAAATAAATTGCTTGAGAATTATCACGGAAGGCTCAGTGAAAAGGAAGAGTCCTCTAATATGTGCTGTGATATTAAGGCAGAATTTATTTGGCTTGCCATTGCCAGGGGAGGGGACAAAATTAAAAGTGCTCCTGAAAGATAAATAACCTTAAAATATATGACCATTTTAATTTTGAGAAAAGCCTTTGTTATGTTGTTTTTCCTTTGATATGAATATTTATTTTATTTCTAAGTGTTAATAAGAGCATCGTCTGCTTGAACATCCAAATGACCCCTCCTTCTCTCCATGAATAGGAGGTAGGAAATAGGAAAACAGTGAAAATTACATTAAGTAAGCCATAAACCAGATTGCACAATGTAGTAACTTCATTTATTTCTTTAAATTCAGAGAATCGTAGTTCTGTTGTGTAGTTGTAAAAATCGCTGTTATCATTAGCATTTGTCCTAAACAGAAATCCTGACTCTCACAGGCTGCTGGGTGCTGAGCTCTGGCATATGGTAGATGAAATAATAGTTTCCCCACATAAGCTGCTGAGGATCAGTTGGAAATCTGGGCTGCCCATCTCACTGGGGAAAGCTGAAGGCACAATGGTTGATGAGTTTGGTACTGGATAAAGGCCGTCAGAACTAGAAAGGCCACACCTGGAGGTCAGTCTAAACAGCATCAGACAGGAGTCTACACCACCACAACCTAGCTCAGTCGTGCCCAGCTCTTTGTGACCCCCCATGGACTGTAGCTTGCCAGGCTCCTCTGTCCATGGGATTTCCCAAGAAAGAATACTGGAGTGGGTTGTCATTTCCATCCAAGGGGTCTTCTTGCCCCAGGGATCCAATCCATGTCTCTTGAGTCTCCTGCATTGGCAGGCAGATTCTTTACCAACTGCACCACTTGGAAGTCCCAAGATAGGACTCTAAGAAAATTAAATAAAGCCATGGAGAGTCCTGCAAGTGAAAAGTCACTATACTGAAATCACGGCTTGATACTAAACTGTAGGTTTCTCAGAAATACATGTTAATGAGATTCTGCTACTCTGTGCTGACACCCTATAGACTAGTATAAACTGCACTCTGCCTCTGTGATTTTTAGCATCACTGCTTGATGAGAGGGGGGTTAAATATAGCATGACAGTTCCCTTCTGGAGAATTTGTGCTCATACCAGCTATCTCAAACTGACCTGGTCTGACTTTGATGTATTTTAATCTCAGGATTCAATAGAGGCAGGGCCAGGATAATACATGGACTCAACAATTCTGATGCAGTTTGGCCAAGGAAGTGGAAAGCAGACAAAACCAACCCAAGCTTTGTCAGAAAAGAGAGCCCTAAAATAGAGAGAGTCTATAGTCACTGCTTGCCAGATCAGGTCACAGTTTTTCCAGGCAGAAGAGATTAAAGTTTAATTCACACCACACTGTCTTACTTCCCTCCTTCCTTCCATCCATCCATCCATCCATCCATCATTCATCTAACCATCTATCCGTCCTTTCATCTGTCCACCCCTTGATCCAGAAAGCACTAAATACTTCCTATGTGTCCCGACTCATGGATCTTATGTACTAATGTGGGGAGACAATGAATCAGTAAGTGAGGAAATAAAATCCAGATAATATCATACAGTATCTTGTGTCCAGGGGCTTCCCCAGTGGCTCACTGGTAAAGAATCTACCTGCAATTCAGGAGACTTAAGAGATGTGGGTTTGATCCCTGGGTTGGGAAGATCCCCTAGAGGAGGCCATGGTAACCCACTCCAGTATTCTTGCCTAGAGAGTCCCACAGACAGAGAAGCTTGGCAGGCTACAGTCCATAGGGTCACAGAGAGGTGGATATGACTGAAGTGACTTAACACACCCACTCACTTCTTCTGTCCGCCTCTGAAAGTTCAGATGCATCCAAGGTACCAATGGTCTAGGACCGAACCACTTTATATCTAGCAGTTGAGCCGAAGGAAAGAACTCACAGAAGAGAATGGGAAGCAAAGCATCAGAACCTTTTAGTCATAGCTGCCAAGAAGAGAGGATTTCAGTGCTGCTTAGAAGATGTGGAAGATGAATCAAGACTAGGAACTATTGTTGGCTTTACTGACATGGAAGCCCTGGGTGACCCTGGAAAGATCAATTTCACTGAAACAGTAAGCATGAAAGTTCTTTGTAGGTGCATAGGACCCAAAGAAGAAGATTTTGAAAAGTTTTGCTGTGAACAGAAGTAGTAAATGGTTGCTGTTAAGAATGTGATGACCAAGAGTGTGTTCTATAAAATTAGGCTGAGCTGAGTGCTGGCTCTGATGTTTGTGAGCTGTGTTACAATGCACTGGTTGCTTAGCTTTCATGAGCCTCAGCTACTTTATCTATATGCTTATTTTAATAATGCCTATTAAGGAAAGACACAGAGGGCTAAATATTTTCTTTCAATGTACTTACATTCGTATGTGTGTTTGGGGGTAGGAAGAGGGCATAAAAAGAAAAGGAGAAGAAACAGTAGGTGCTTTGGGAATAAAATTATATTATCTTAAAATTGTTTAAGTGATACAATCACTTAAATCAGTGTTCCCCTCTCTTAAATACAAGGTTTTAGACATACTGAGTTCAACTTGATTTTGTATGCAAGTAAGTTAGTTTCAATGGGAATAGATGTAAAGGCTTGACTTTTTTATATAGATTTATCAGTAAGTATATATTTTAGAGTAAAGTAGATGTAAAATTATAGAAGATCACATTAAGCTGCTGACTCATGGGATAGGAAGACAATCACATGATTGAGTGTATTTTGTGCTGGGCAGTGTATTTTTGAACCAGGGCTTCCCAGGTGACTCAGTGGTCAGGAATCCACCTGCAGAGCCAGAGATGCAGGAGACATGAGTTCGATCCCTGGGTCGGGAAGATCCCTTGGGGGAGGAAATGGCAACCCACTCTAGTACTCTTGCCTGGGAAATCCCATGGACAGAGGAGCCTGGTGGGCTCAGTCCACAGGGTTTTAAAGAGTCAGACACGACTGAGTGAGAAAATACCAATGACAGCAACTCCTCGGATCTGATGTGGAGCTTACACACGATGGGCAAGTATTGCATGTTCAGAAACTAAAATTTCCTGATGTCTGGAATATGGAAATTCCTTTTGATATTAGAATGTAATTGTTGTACACCTGCCCAGGAAACATATATTTCATATGCAAGATTCATTGTCAATGGTGGTTAATATAAACAACTGTAACATTTATTACCATTAAGTACCAGAGTGACTGTATTTATCTGCATGATCCTTTGGTAGCACACAGATGACTGGAAGGCCTTCCGATGCTCGCATGGTGCTTTCTTGTCTAGAGAAGCATCAGCATAATTAGGCTGATATGATGCAAGCAAGAAAATGTGAAACACAGCTCACACCGTGTGCAAGTACTTGGTCTTCATTCTAAATACTTTCTAATGGCGGCCATATCACCTCTGGCTCAATGTATACAGGTCTCCAAGGAGCAGAGAATGAGTGTTTTGGGTAGTTACACACTCTCCATTCCAAAGAAGTACTTCTGTTGCCGTCAAGGTGATATTTTTAATAATAGCTTTGTTGAGATTAAGTTCACATGCCGTAAAATCGCACTTTAAAATGTACACATCAGTGAGTTTTAATATATTCAGTGAGTTTAAAATATATTAAATACATATTTAATATATTAATTAATATATTTATGAATTATATATTTAATGTGATATATTTAAATATATTATTCAATATATTGAATAACATACCCCCAAAGAAATCAGGTACCCATTACCTGTCACTCATTATCCTACCCTTTTCCTTTTCCTCTTAGCTGTGAATCAACCTTTTGTCTCTGTCTTTGCCTCTTCTAGACCTTTCATATAAATGGATTGCTGCAATGTGTGACCTTTCTAACTGACTTGTTTATCTTAGTATAACATTTTCAAAGTTCATTCATTCTATGACATGTATTGGTACTTCGTTCCTGTTTATGGCTGAATAATATTCCATTGGTGAGGTATACACATTGTCCACTCATCAAGTGACGTGTATTTGGTTGGTTTATATATTTTAGCTATTATAAATAATGCTGAAAGAATATTTATGTTCAAGTTTTTATGTGGAGATATGCTTTCATTTATCATGAGTATATCTCTAAGCGTGGGATTGCTGGGTCATATAGTGATGGCAGTTTAATCCCTCAGTAGAGTCCAACTCTTGCAGTCCTATGGACTGTAGACTGCCAGGCTCTTCTGTCCATGGGATTTTCTAGTCCAAAATACTGTACTGGGTTGTCATTTCCTTCTGCAGGGGATTTTCTCAACCCAGGGATCAAAAACCCACATCTCCTGCATCTCCTGCAGTGGCAGGCAGATTCTTTACCTCTAGCACCACAATATGGTAACTCTTATCTTTAATAATTTGAGGAACTTCCAGACTGTTTTCCAAAGTGATAGCATCATTTTACATCCCCAGCAGCAAATTATTGAGGGTTCAGATTTCTCAACATTCTGGCCCATAGTTGTTAGCATCTATCTTTTTATTTTATTTTAGCACCCTAGTGGTGTGCAGTGGTGCCTCACTGTGGTTTTGATTTGTATTTCCCCAATGTCTAGAGATGTTGAAGAGCTTTTCATTGCTTACTGGCAATTTTTCTGTCTTCTCTGAAGAAATGTCTGTGTTGATCTTGTGCCCATGTATTAATCGGCTTGTCTTCATATTGTTGCAGATGTTTCCTACAATTTTCTGGTTTGTCACTTTACATTCTTAATGGTGTCCCTTGAAGCACAAATATCTTTAATTTCGATGAAGTCCAGTTTATCTATTTTTATTTTTTGTTGCCTGTATTTTTTGTGTCATATCTATGAAACTGTTGCCTACCCCAAAGTCATAAAGATTTATTCCTGCATTTTTGTCTAAGAGTTTTGTAATTTTAGTGTTTACATGTAGGTCTGCAATGAATTTTGAGTTAATTTTAGTGTATGGTGTGAGATTAGTGGTCCAATTTCATTTTTTTGCATGTGGCTATATGCTGCAATGACTATCATTTTCCCATTAAATTTTCTTGTTACCATTGAAAAAATCAGTTGACTATAAATCTAAGGACTTATTTTTGGATTCTCAATTTTATTCCATTTATTTACTGATTTACAAATCTATTATTTTGTCAGTTTATCACTATCATGATTACTGCAACCTTTCAGTAAGTTTTGATATTGAGAAATATGAGTCCTTCATATTTGTTTTTCATTTTCAGCCTGACTATTCCATGTCCTAGCATTTTATATGAATTTTAGGATCAGCTTGTTAATTTCTGTAAGACCAAAAAAAATAGCTGCTGAGATTTTGATAATTTGTCAAATCTGTAGATTAACTTGGAGAGTACTGCCACCTTAATATTAAAATTTTCAATCTGTGAACATGGAATGTCTTTTTATTTATTTAGATCCTCTTTAATTTCTTCCAACATTTAAATAAAATTTTTGCATCATAAGTTTTGCACTTATTCCTAAGTATTTTATTTTTAGATGCTACTATAAGTGAAATTTCCTCTTAATTTCATCTTCAGATCGTCCATTGCTAGTGTGTAGAAATGCAGATAATTTCTGTATATTGATCTTGTGTCCCACAATCTTGCTGAACTAGATTATCAGTTCTAAGAGTTGCTCTCTGGATTCTTAGGACTATCTTTAGGCAAAATCATATCGTCTATGAACAGAGATAGTCTTATTTCTTCTTTCTAATCTCAGTGATACTTATTCCTTTCTCTTGACTAATTACTCTGGCCAGGACCTCTATCAGCTTGTCAAGCAGAGATGACAATAGTGAACTTCCTTTCCTTGTTCCTGGTTTTAGGGGTTATGACTTGTTTTAAGATGTAACTTGTAATGACATATATTGGTGGTGACTCTGAAAATTCAGATACTCTTGTTCATGTACTTGTTTAATAATTATTGTACTTAGTAAGTTAAGTAAATATTCTACCTGAATTGAACTATTAGTAAGTCTTCTATTAACTCTATTAAAAGAGCTTATTATTGACTCTGTAACTATTTTAGAGTGCTTTAGCAGAAACTTGTATCTTTGAGTAGATATTCGGTGTAATTAACACATGCACTTCTGAAATTCCAATGAATATTATTTTAAAGCCCAGTGTGGTGCTTTATACCTAAAAAGGCATACTTTGTATTTTGATGACTATGTAAACACATATTTGTATTTCACGTATGTCTAGAATTACCAAATACAAAGAAATTAAAAGATACATTGTGGTGCGTGCATGCTGAGTCTCTTCAGTCATGTCCGACTCTGTGACCCTGCGGACTGCAGCCTGCCAGGTTCCTTTGTCCATGGGATTCTCCAGGCGAGATTACTGGAGTGGGTTGCCATTTCCTCCTCCAGGGGACTTCCGGTCCCAGGGATCAAACCTGTGTCTCCTGCATTAGCAAGCAGGTTCTTTACCACTTGGGCTGCCCTGGTGGCTCAGAGGGTAAAGCATCTGCCTCCAATGAGGGAGACCAGGTTCATTCCCTGGATCGGGAAGATCCCCTGAAGAAGGAAATGGCAACCCACTCCAGTATCTTCCCTGGAAAATCCCATGGATGGAGAAGCCTGGTAGGCTACAGTCCATGAGGTCGCAAAGAGTTGGACACGACTGAGCGACTTCACTTTCACTTTCTTTACCTCTAGTGCCACGTGGGAAGCCCACGTTGTGGTATAGAATGTAGTGTAACTCAACCTAGTTTGCTCCTTGATTGTAACATCTTGAGTCCTCTTCACTATGAATTAAATAGCTATATGCACATCTGTATGCTGCCTAGTAAAGTGGAGCCCCTTCTGGTTAAAATACATCATAGACCGAATTTCCATCTGAGACTCTTCCTCTCTTTTCTTATTTTTCACATTGCTTTACTACGGTCTTGTCAGCAGAAAAGAGGATAGTAGCTTCATTTTGTCTGCAGGGCTTCACATCATTAACCTTCCAGTGTCACTTTTATTATACGAGGAAAATAAATGGGCTAATATTTGAGGAAACGCACTGCAGTATTCCCCCTGCTGAGAAAATACACTTTCCGAGTGTGATGACCACAAAGCTCCAGCAAAGAATAGCATCCTCTTTTTGTCAAATAATCAGTTTTGTTGATGTGAATTAATGGGATGCATGTTTTGTTTCTTTGATTGTGTTTACCTTATTTTAAGGAAACTTGATTGAGTTCACATTCTCATTGTGTGACACAAACGTTTGAATGCATTCTTTTCATTACTGCAATGCAAGAAATATTTCAATGTATGCTATAGAAAAAGCACTGCGTATGATTTTTTGTAGGCATGTATGTGTGTGTATGAGCCTGTGTTTGCATCTTATGCTCGAGTGAGGTCAGGGTCTAAGCAAATGGGTGCTTTAGAGGCTTGTTTTCGCATTTCCCATGCATGTGCCTGAAATGCCAACTCCTGTGCGTAACTGTCACTGCACATTCATGGTGCACTGCTTTTTGAGGTCACGATGTGACATTTAAAGACAAGAAAATTTTTATTTTGTAGTGAGTTTAAAGGATACAGTAAAATAAGCTTTAAGCCGATCATTCTTGAAATGTGTTAGGCAGTTATATGGGGAGAAAACGGTTTTTAAATATTTGTGTGATATTCATACTTTTAAACATGTTAGTAACTCACCATCCATTCTGTGACTATAGCCAGCTGTCAGGGAAAGAGCATAACTAACGTCTTTTCAAAATAAGATAAATTTATACATCATTTTTAAAGGCTGGATGATCTTGCATGTATAGCCAAGTGGTAGGACTTATCTCAAATCTTGTAATATATATCAATCAAGATGATTGTGGCTGAATACTAGTTCACTTCTTAAAATATTTCTTTATTATAAACACATGGAGAACTTTCCTGGCAGTCTAGTGTTTTAAGAATTAACATGGGTTCCATTCCTGGTCCAGGAAGATCCCACATGCCACAGAGCAACTAAGCCCGTGGGGCACAACTACTGAAGGCTGTGCGTCTAGAGCTCATGGTCCCCAACAAGACGCTACTGCAAAGAGAAGCCTGTGCACCCCAACTAGGGAGTAACCCTCCCTTTGCTGCAGAAAGCCTGAGTGCAGCACCGAGGAGCCAGCACAGCTAAGAATAAATAAATAATAATAAATAAACACATAGAAATGGAGCTGCTGAATCAAAGGCATGCTTGTCTTTAGGGCATTTGGTACTTATGCGTACTTTTTATTATTTTACAATATATCTGTAAATGACTCTCCATTTTTAGATTGAGGTCTATAAGTATAGATCTAATAAATATCTATTAAGTGGTGCAACTTAGGCAATTTTGGAAATTAAGAGATGCTTGAAGAGAGTTTTAAAACTATAGAGCTGAATTACAAAAAATATGTTTAAATCATTTATACGTGTTTGGTGATCTTCAGTTACATTTTCACCCATCTAGTTTTCCTATACTAGAGATGATTTTTAATGTAATACTGAAAATCATAATTGTTAAAGTGAATTGTGGAGATGTAGAACAATTGAGTGAAATTTAGTTCCTGTTTTTATAGGTTAATTCTTTCTCCAACCAATTGACCATTTTACACTCTCTCTTATGAAATAGATGTGAAAAGATTCAGAAATACCAGACATGGCCCTTGTTGCCAAGAATTTCACTGTTATTAGTTGGGACTAGTTTGTAGAACAAGCATGATGTTTAATCATGCATTCAGGGGCATGAGTTCTGGTCCTTTATTATTATTTTTTTACGTAGAGAAATGGAAAAAGAAAGGGAATTTGGGACTATTGGTACTCCTGCAGCCCCTGGAAGGAGTGAGGTGAGTCAGGTCTTGCACAGAGCTAGGAAAACAGCCATGAGATGAACTTGGCCATGAATGGAAGTGGGTGAGTTATGCCTTCCTCAGGAAGATCTGGAAAGAAGCATAGGAGAGTTTTGTACACCAGAGAAGGAATGAAGTTGAGAAAGGAAAGATTTGGGATCTGTGTGAAAAGACTAGCCTGCATAGATGTCCTGGGTAAAAGATGTGGTTTGGGAGTATTTAGCTTTTATCCTTCTGACTTTGGTCAAAGCCAAAATGATTGTAGTGTAGTCCAATGCTCAGTTGTGTCCGAGTCTTTGAGACTCCATAGATATAGCCCACCAAGCTCCTCTGTCCATGGAATTCTCCAGACAGGAATACTGGAGTGGGTTGCGATTTCTGTCTCCAGGGGATCTTCCCAACCCAGGGATCAAACCCTTATCTCTTATGTCTCCTGCATTGCAGGTGGATTCTTTACCACTAGTGCCGCCTAGGAAGCCCCCAGAGTGATTGATTAATTGCACACTAAAGTTTCCTCACCTGGTCTTGTCTCAGTGACTCTGATGGAAGAAACCCTGGCTGAGAGAGAGGCATTCCTCATTTCCCTTCTGTATGCTCAGTTGCATCAAACTCTTTGAGATCCCATGTAATATAGCCAGCCAGACTCCTCTGACCATTGAATTTTACTGGCAAGAATACTGGAGTGGGTTGCCGTCTCCTCTTCCAGGAGAACTTCCTGACCTGGGCCCACGTCTCAGATGTCTCCTGCATTGGCCAGCAAATTCTTTACCACTGGACCACTTGGGAAGCCCCCATTTCCCTGGAACCCTGGGTAAATCAACTGGCAATCATCTGCTGTGCAAGACCATTGACCCAAGGTGTAGAGTTCACCCAGAAAGGGTGATGAAAAGTAAAGAAGAGTCACATACAAGATAGTAAAATTGAATCTTTAAGGATGGATAGAGCTGTCAAATATAGAAATGAGGAAGTGACTTCATGTCCCTATGATGGTGACACAAAATGTGAAAACCAGGGTGGGATGCCCCCTGGAGATAGATGGAGGTAAGATTCTTGGAAATTTACATTGGTGAATTAATTGCAGTCAAGGCCCAAAGGCACTTATTTTAACTTTATTCTTTGGAAAACTGATAGCAGAACTTTAATCTTTCAAAACAAAAGAAATGGAGGTGAGAAACCTGCCTAGATTTGATTTAGGAAAATAATTCCAAGGCCAGCATGTAGGGACAGATTATAGAGAGGCAGGGCTAAGGGTGGAATTTATAGGATTCAGAGATATAGCCAGTCATGTAATTCACAGGACCCAGTTCACAATGAAATGCGGAGTTCGTTATTCAAAAATTATTAGGAATTTTGCGATAGCAACAGCAAAGCATTCAAACAGAGTTCTTCTGAGTGCAGGATCCTATTTGACTCATGAGTCCATGAAGCTGGCCCTGATTGGGGAATGAGTGAGAGGTAAGATAAATATGGGAAACCTGTGTTTATGTTTGAATGGGTGAAAGTGCTGTTAACCCATTAAATAAAAACTGGATTCACAAAAAAAAAACAGAAAAACAACAACAACAAAAAATCCTGTTTCATGAAAATGCAAAGTAGATTTGTCCTGATGATTTTAAGCTGATCTCCAAAACAAAATTCTTTGGTAAAATCCAAGGACACTCAGAAATATGAATCAGAAGCTAAGAGGAGAGGTAAAATCTTGAATAAAGAGCTGAGTGTTAGGGGTGGTTAGAAAAGAACCACCTGCCAGTGCAGGAGAGATAAGAGATGTGGGTTTGATCCCTGCATGAGGAAGATCCCCTGGAGGAGGGCGTGGCAACCCACTCCAGTATCCTTGGCTAGAGAATTCCATGGACAGAGGAACCTGGTGAGCTACAGTCCATAGGGTCGCGAAGAGTTGCAACTAGTTGGACACGACAGAAGTGACTTAGCACGCAGGAAAACTATATAAATAATAATAAAGGTGACCAAGGACAGAAGTCTGTGGGAACCAGGATTCAAAGTAGGGTAGGAATTCAACAGTAGACTGTTAGTAGCTAAATTTCCTGAGAGTCAAAAGTTACATGTGGAATTTCAACTGCAGGGGCCTGCAGGGGGGCTGTGGGGAGATGGCTGGTGCCCCAAAGCCCTGTATTTTTCAAGGGTCAACTATATTTTTTTCTGGCTGCTCTCCATGTCTCTGACACAATAGATTATTCATTTTATGTTGAATGAATGAATTATTGGATATGGTATAAAATTTTTAAAAAATAGGGGAGGATTTCTTAGAAGGTCTTTTCATCTCAATATTCTAGCCTCAAGCTCAGTGTTTGGCATAAAGAAGGGAAAATCATGGGCAGGAGAAAAATGAAAGATGATTATTTGAGACGAGGTGGAAACTTTCACTACATTTCTCAAAATTAGACAATTCATCTACTGAAGGTCCCCAAATGAGCTTTTCATTACCCTCTTAATGTGGGAAAAGCCCAATGCAATGGGAAGTCCTTGAACTTTAGGGCACCTTGGCTCCCCACTCACTAACCTTGGCTCCATCACTTCCTTCTTGAAACCATCTCGGTGCTAATGTAAGATTTCTGCCATCTCTAACCTTCCCCAAAGCCATGACTCTGGATCAGTTATTCTAATTCTCCAACACATCCTGGGTTAAAACTTTGGTTTTGATCTTTGCCTACTACAGACAGAAACCAAATAGAAGCATATGTCTCTGACTCATTAACTGTTAGATTTTTTTTTCCCTCCTTAGGAAAGTGAAATGACCTTTAACATTTTCTGAGAAAACATGATAGAAAGGCTGAGAGTAATGATTCCTTTAAAGAATAACTGCAATCAGTTCTCAGCAAGACAATGTGAAATACCGCAGGGCTTTTACTGTGTAAGACCTTATTATCCTAAAGTTCAAATTCTCGGACATAGTATTCATCATCTGAGTTTCCCATTTTATCATATAGAAACTGCTCTGTGTTCCTCTTTCATGAACTGATGATGAAGGCTAGAGGCAGAGTTTCTATGTTGAGTCTATTTACCTTTTTATTACTTTGAATTTGGTTTCTTGCATGATTTCTAGTGCCTGTCACAAATGTGTGTAGCTAGAGAGAGTCTCAGTAATAAATAATTGAAGGAAAAATTAATATCATTTGATTATATAAACATAAACATGAAATAAAGTTGTTGTAAATGATACCTGCCTAAACAAACTCAGTTTATCTCTCATAACAGTTTTTTAGATTGCGTACATGCTAACTTGCTTCAGTCACGTCCGACTCTTTGTGACCCCGTGGACTGTAGCCTGCCAGGCTCCTCTGTGCATGGGATTCTCTAGGCAGGAATACTGGAGTGGGTTGCCATTTTCCCCTCCATTTTTAGACTAGTACATCTTAAACTAATGATCCCAGGAATGAAGTGTCTTACTAAATGCAGATTCACATGGCATAGCTTGGAGAATCAGTATTTTTAACAACCTCTTAGGTGACTTCCATAGTGCAGGAACCAGCAACCACCTTTAGGTAGTAAGGATTTGAGTCTTAGAGCAAAATACAGGACTTTTTAAAAAAAAATTATCTTTTTTGTACCTTGTGAAGATTTGATTATGTTCCTGAAAGTTGCAAACAGCATTTCTGCCTTCCTAAGGAGAAGAACCCTCCCTATAGAGAAGCTGAGACATTTATTTTTTCAAATTTTTTCATTGTATTTTGGAGTATAGTCAATTAACAATGTTGTGCTAGTTTCTGGTGGACAGTGAAGGGACTCAGTCACACATACACAGGTATCCATTCTGCCTCAGACTCCCCTCCCATCCAGGCTGCCACATAACATTGAGCAGAGTTCCCTGTCTGATACAATAGGACCCTGTGGGTTATCCACTGCAAACATAGCAGTGTGTATATATTGATCCCAAACTCCCTAACTACCCCTTCCCATCAGCCTTCCCCTCTGGTAACCATTAGTTCATTCTTGAAGTCTGTGAGTCTGTTTCTATTTTGTTAATAAGTTCATTTGTATCATTTCTTTTTAGATTCTGCATATAAGAGGTGTCAGACGATATTTCTCCTCTGTTTGACTTAACTTCACTCAGTATGATAATCTCTAGGTCCATCCATGTTGTTGCAAATGGCATTTATTCATTGTTTTTAGTGGCCAAGTAATAGTCCGTTGTATATATGTACCACATAGAGAAGGTGAGAAATTTAAACACACTTCCCAGGCTGTTCCTCTTTGGAACAGCCTCATCTGTGTTATAAAGTAAATACATTTCTGTCTAAAGAAAGGAAAATTGGCCATTACATCAACTTTCGAGATTTCTCCTACTTCAGAGATTTTATATGAGTTGTAACTTAAAAAAAAAAAAAAGACCAAACACAACACTCATTTTTTATATTTTTATCTTTTGTTTTACTTTGAAACTCTTTGTGGCCCCTTTCTCTATTGGTTGATTTCCCCACCCTGTAATTATTGAATGTAAGTATTCTCCTATTTTTAAACTCCTCTTACATGATTAATTCTTTACTTCTCCATACCTTTATTACTTTTTCCGTTACTTACTTTCTTTTCCTACCCCCTCCCCTAGTCTTCTATTAGGAGAATCCGAGGAAATATAAAACTGTTTCCAGGTAGATAAATGTTATACGTCATCCTATGGGATGACTTTTTAAAGAGCTTTTTTAAAATAGTTCCACAATGTGTGAAATTTCTGGCATCCTCTATCTGTTTCATAAGTACCTTTTATAACTCTAAATGTGTGTATTTACAGAGAACTGTTCCCATTAGCCAATAAAACTCAAATCTCTTCACTGATGCAGTCCCTTAGGGAAACTGATGGAATGCTATACTTTAGAGTTACTGGAAATGTCTTTTTTTTTTTTTTAAACACTTAGTTGCTTGATCTTCATAATACTCTTGTATTTTAAAGCACTTGATTGGTTTTGGCTTTCAAAAAATCAAAGCGTATCAGTAAGTTACCTATGTTAAGGACAAGTTGCAATAATATCATATTAAAGTCACCCTGACTTAATGATATTTCTAGTGATTCCCTTCAGTTCTAACATCAATATTACTGTCATTTTAATGACGACTTGGAAATTGGGCTATATCCTGGAGAAATATTTTATGTTACATTTCTTTTCTTCCAACTCTAAGCATTTCTTATTTCCACATGAATATTAAAAATTTTTCAGAGTGCGGCATAAAAGAGATGATTTCACTTGATAATGTGTTGATATATGGTGTTTGGGGCTACATTAAAGAAAACCAATTTTCTCCTTTGCATTATCATATCAGAAGTGGGAGGGGAACCCCTTCCTCTCTAGTTCTACATCTGTTGTTTCAGCCTGAATTCTGAGGAACACAGTAATTGTTTGGTTAGCTGAGGATCAATATAAATGCAAGGGAAAAAAGTCAGGATCCACTTTAGCCTAAAGCTTTGTATTTAAATGCCTATGTGAAAGAGAGAAACTTGACTCCAAAATAGTTTTGTCCCTGAGAAAAGAAAATGTGTGTAAGCAAAATTTTTCTGGCCGGAGGAGAGCCCAGCAATTTCCAGTAGTTGAATTATTTCCTTAGAATAACTCCTCAGAGATAGTAGAATATTATTTCATATACTTAAGGTAATTCTACATCCTAGCAACCATAACATAAAATTGAGGTCCTGAAGACAAAGGGATAGAGTAAATAATGCTGCCACCTTCATCGGCAGCTAATGCTGACAAAATAACATTCCACTGCTTTCTGTGTCTAAAGTATCCTTTCGTGAATTGTTGGAGGTAAGCCTGCTCAGGGTTATTCTAAGATCTAGAGCATTGCACGTGGGACCTCAGTGCCAGAGGTGTGGAATCATCCCCCATGCCTTGCCCTTCTACTTTTCTGGTCCTCAGGTCTCTGTTAATGCTGATATCCCTAAGAGCGTCTGTGACCTGGGCAGCTCCAGGTCGGGGGCAGGAACCCCACCATTTGGTTCTCATAGCACTGATCATTATAAAGACTTGGGGAACTCCATGAGGAAAGGGTGTACCCCTGCTCTCAGACCTGGCTGCTGGCCGTCCATCAGCCTGTGACAGACATTCAGCAGCCTCGAGGTGGTGATGGGAATGCTGTGTACCTCACTGTCACACTCATGAGCCCAGGGGGGCACCATCCTTGTGCCACTGAGGATGAGGAACCCCTTCTGCACTTGGGAGCCCAGCTCCTTTCTTGCTTCTGGATGATGGAGAAGGGACATTCACTTCTCTGAGCAATATTCTCTGCCTACCTCTGCAAGGCACAACTTGGACCCTGTAGCCTGGATAAGTCCACTGAAGCTGCTATAACAAAGTTTCACAGACTGAGTGGTAACTAAAGGAAGCACTTTATTTCTCACCATTCTGAAGTCTGAAGTTCGAGATCAGGATGCCAGCATAGAAGGGTTTTGGTGAGCACCCTCCTTCTTGGTGAGCTCCCCGAGGTCCCTCAAAGGGACTGATCCCATTGTGGGGGCTTCACTTTCATGACCTGGCCACCTCCCAAAGGTCTCATCTCTTGAAACTATCACACTGGAGGGTTAGAATTTCAACATATGAATATGGGGTGAGGTAGGGCAGAGATTGGAGGGAGACACATACATTAAGTCCATTGCAGAAATCTTCAAAATATGGCAGTGTTTCCCATTTGGACTGTACTCATTTTAACCATGGGGATCCAGGTTCGATCCCTGGGTTGGGAAGATTCCCTGGAGGAGGGACTGGCAGCCCACTCCAATATTCTTGCCTGGAGAATTCCATGGACAGAGGAGCCTGGCAGGCTATACAGTGCATGGGGTCAGAAAGAGTCGGACACAACTGAAGGACCAAAACACACCCAAAAAGACACATTTTAACTACATGAGGTGCTGACAATGTAATCCAAGATAAATGGGCCCAAACTCAATCTGATTTCTAGTCACAGATTTTTCTTTAATGGGAATTTAAGAGAAGATCAGCCCACCACTGATACCCACACCCCACCCCTACCCCAGACTTTCTGAGAATTGTGTGGGGTAAGTATGAGCATCTTTCAAACATTAACCACTTACTTCCTCTTCGTAGGCATCATCCAGCTAAAAATACACCCAAACCATATTACTAAGCAACACTCAGAGTCCTGGACTGAAGCATATGCTGGGTTTATACTTATCTACCATCTGGGTGACTGAAAGGGCTCCCTAAAGCGATATCCCACCCAAGAGGGAAAAGGACTGCAATGTTACTAATAAATTCCTTTTGTCATTGTCAAATGCAGGACCTACAATACTTGGAGTAGCACTATTTTGGCTTCAAAAATCCCGAGATCCTTTTCCCCAAGAGAACACACATCATCACAGAGCCAGGGCATCATAATTAGTTCAGGATGTTAGACAGCCACGGCAGGAAAGTGACTGCATCTTCCAAAGTCATCTAGCTTGTTCCCCAGGAAGGAATCGACCACTTGGGGGTTCTGGAACAATTTTTCAGGATGGAGAATAAGCACTTATTTTCCAACCATGAGTCCTGTCATTTAGATGGAATCAAAACCTTGACTCTTTTCAAGTTTGTTCTTTCTACAGGCTGCTTACTCTGTGATGGGGATTTGAGTTGGAGTAGCACTGAGCCTCCCAGACGGGAGGGACCTTGTGACTCTGTGGCATAAAGAAAATAGTCAGAAGTGGAGAATCTATACATCGTACATGTGTTTAAAGTCTAATGGTATTGAATGTTTACTGAACCATGGGCATAATTTATAGTCACATCCTTCAGCAGAGGACTCTTTTCCAAGAGACCTCTGATATTTCATGACTTTGCCAAGCTGGGCTTCCCTCGTGTCTCAAACAGTAAACTGCAGCAGACCCAGGTTCAATCCCGGAATTGGGAAGATCCCCTGAAGGAAGGCATGGCAGTCTACTCTAGTATTCTTGTGTGGAGAATTCCATGGATAGCGGGCTACAGTCCATGGGGTCACAAAGAGTCAGACACAACTGAGTGACTAATGCTTTCTTTCCCTAATGCTGTGCCAAACAAGTCATCAAAACATTGCCTTTTTTCTCTGTCTTCTCAGAGTAACTTTCTACCCAATTGCCCCTTATTATAAACAGATGGGAGATCATTTCCTAACACCCATCTATTGAGTCTCTCACCAGAGTGTTCTATCAGGTTACTAGACTCCAGGCATCTGTTAAGGGAAGGATGTCACGTTCCAAGAGAGACTTTGGTCTCTGAAAGTTTGGGTTGACACAACTTGCTTGTCCTAGGAGTGCAGTGTGTGGAACAAGGCGGACATAGAGATAAAGGAAAAACTGAATAAAAGTGCCAGGTGGATTGTCCCCAGACTGGGTACCTGAAAATTATCGGCTTTAAAAAAATGCACAATATGAGAGTTGTGAGTTAAGTTTTATTCGGAACAAAATGAGGACTATAGCCTGGGAGACAGCCTCTCACATAGCTCTGAGAAATTGCTCCAAAGTGGGGGCGGGAGCGTAAGGTCAGTATATATGTGATTTTGGTGAAGGGGAAGTACATGCAATCAAGCACATTTTTTTCTTTTTTTGGCAGAAGGTTTCTGCTAGTCAAGAGATAGTCATCACCATGAAGGAATTTAGTCCTTTTCTCACAATGAGGAAATACAAGAGTTAAGCTCATAAAATCAACTCCTGAAAATATCTAACTATCTGAAGGCCTGTTCTGCCAGTTTTCCTCCTAGTACAGAGGGCCTCATTTCTGCTCTCCTACCTGAACTCTCTTCCGGGGGATGTTGAAGGTCAGCTGCTGCAGTAGCTCGTGATTTAATCCTCATAGAGGTAGATGACAAGTGCCAATTTGTAGTTGACAGCTTACAGAAAGAGGAAGAAACAATAAAAAACCCAAAAGGAGTGAAATCACAAATCACAGTGAAAACCCAAATCACAGTGAATTCTCAAAGTAGAGTAAGGGAGGGATCTAGAAGACACCAGAGTATTTTATAGGATTTCTGCTCCTGTATATTAAAAAGCAGAGACATTACTTTGCCAACTAAGGTCTGTCTGGTCAAGGCTATGGTTTTTCCAGTGGTCATGTATGGACGTGAGAGTTGGACTGTGAAGAAAGCTGAGTGCCAAAAAATTGATGCTTTTGAACTGTGGTGTTGGAGAAGACTCTTGAGAGTCCCTTGGACTGCAAGGAGATCCAACCAGTCCATCCTAAAGGCAATCAGTCCTGGGTGTTCATTGGAAGGACTGATGTTGAGGGTGAAACTCCAATACTTTGGCCACCTGATGTGAACAGCTGACTTATTTGAAAAGCCCCTGATGCTGGGAAAAATTGAGGGTAGGAGGAGAAGGGGATGACAGAGGATGAGATGGTTGGATGGCATCACCAACTCAATGGACATGAGTTTGGGTGGACTCCGGGAGTTGGTGATGGACAGGGAGGCCTGGTGTGCTGCAGTTCATGGGGTCATGAAGAGTCAGACACAACTGAGCAACTGAACTGAACTGAACTGAACAGGAACATGTGAATAATACAGTATCAAGTGAGCCCAAGTGATTTGAAGTCTGATCTTCATTGTTCAACCAAAAAGTTAATTTTTTTTTTTTTAGACTGTAATAAATTTATGCTATATAACAAGTGAGCCAGTGTCAATTAACAACTTTGGGGATTTATATAATCTGGAAAAAATATATGTTTCCTGCTACATATTTTATAATACTTTTCAAAATGTCATTACTCACAGTTAGATGTATATAGCGTAGACTATATTCATTTATTTATTCATTCATATTTCAAACCCATCCACCACTGTTAGTAAAATTAAGGTAAGTTAAACCCTCATAAGCATGTAATTTGTTAATCTATAACATGTCTGTGCATGTTCACATATATTTGTATATAATGTGTCTGCTGAGTCACTTCAGTTGTGCCTGACTCTTTGTGACCATATGGACTGTAGCCCACCAAGTTCCTCTGTCCATAAGATTCTCCAGACAAGAATCCTGGATTGAGTTTGACGTGCCCTACTTCAGGGGATCTTCCAACCCAGGGATTGAACCCGTCTCTCTTACAACTCTTATACTGACAGGCAGGTTCTTTACCATTAGTGTAGAATATACATGTGTATAAATTATTATTAAACGTGGAAAAATAATTTTGGTTTATGACAGTGTTGAGGAAATAACACAGAAAGAAGGAGAAGGTAGGATAAAAAATAGAGATATTGATACAGATAAAGAATTCTTTAATTCCAAGGAAAGTTTATTTAGGAGAATATCAGGAAAGTGATGGACTTTGAAATACAGGGAGAGTTTCATGGTCTGACAGGGAAGCAAAGTCTCTTCAACACAATGACTGAAGGACTGGAAATCTGAGAAAATGTTTCCTGCAGGGAATCGCAGGTGCCTGCCTGTCTGCACCTAGGGGAGGAGGTTGGAAAGGTGGGTTGAGGTCAGACCATTCAGTGCTTAGAAGCCTTGATTGATTCCTCAGATAGTAAAGAGCCATTGAAAGTTTCCGAGTCATTTAAAGACATGATTATGTAAGGACATAACTGGCAAGCATACAAGGGTGTTTTAGAAGCCAAGGGGAACTATTATGGGCTAGTACTCAACAAGGAAGTCTGCACACAGTATCACAGTGAGGGGCCTCCTGCAGGGTCCAGAGGAAAACCTGGTCGGGACCTAAAGTAGGTCAGTGCTGGTGGAAACATAAAGAGGAAGGCAGCTTAGGTTTAAGATTCAGTTTGTAGATTTTTGGGGGGAGAGGTTTGGGAAATGGGCAGGACATTGCAATTTATCAAATATAAGGCTTGAGAAAGAAGTAGAAAAATGACTCCAAAATTGATTAGTAGCCTGTGCTTAAAGCTGTGTTAAATCAGTTACTGAAGCAGGTACAAAGGAAGAGAGCCACTTTTTGAATTTGAGGAAATAGGTTACGGTATGAACAGATGTGAGGTGGCACAAGCAGTTAAACAAGCTACTATTTGTGGAGGGCTTGCTGTGTTCCCAGAACTTTGTAAGGCCTTGACATGCCTCATACTGTGTGTGACATAATGTTTATCATTTTATTATCGTCGGTGATATTTTATTGTCACTTCTGTATCAGAGATAAAGAAAAAGAATCTTAATTAACTGTCCCTGTGGGCCATGTGCATGCTCAGTCATGTCCAGCTCTTTGCAACCCCATGGACTGTAGCCTGCCAGCTCTTATACAGCCATAGCCCCCCAATTTGGAGCCTGGGAGAAGTCAAGGCTGACAGTGGAAGTTAATCAATCATCCACAACCTTTATTGAGCCTCTGCCAGTGGCCAGGTGCAGTGGTCTGAACTGTGGGCACCCAGACACCATTGGGAACTCCCTAGAAGAAGCAGGAATTGAGTAACAGGGAGTTGTGAGCAAGCAGAAAAGAATAAGCTGAAACAGAGGACCTTGGTTTGCGTCCATGATGCTACCACTCAAGAAGAGGAAAAGCAAGTCGTCAGAGAAAGAGAAGAAAACCCAACCCAATAACACAGGAACCAGGGTGGGCACCCATGTCAGTACTTTGGGAAATTCCTCAACTGAAAAAGACTGAGGGGTTTAATTTGAGGGTCATGAATTCCCTTCATGGAAACAAGCCTGTATGATTTTTTGAAGGATTACAGAGTGCAAATATGTAAGTGGACAAATGTACTTAGAATTTGGGGCATGAATGAAAAACAGATATGAGAGGATGACCTAAGGGAGAAGCCAAATGAGAACAGGTTTTGTTTTAGGTTTCAGCCTCAGACGGTGGCTCAGTTGGTGAAGAATCTGCCTGCAATGGAGGAGACCCGGGTTTGATCCCTGTATCAGAAAGATGCCCTGAAAAAGAGAGTGGCAACTCACCCCAGTATTCTTGCCTAGGAAATCCTGTGGACAGAGGAGCCTGAAGGGCTATAGTCCACAGGGTTGCAAAGAGTCAGACAAGACTGAGCACCTAACACTTTCAGAATTTGGGGCGTTTTCATTTTTATCTTTTGACTCTACAACCTGAGCAAAGGAGACAGTGATGGAAGCTCTCCGTGCTGGTGGGAGAGGGGTCAGGCAGTTCCAAAACCTGATTCAAACAGCAAAGCACAAATATGATACATGCGTACATTAGGCTTTTTATTTTAACATCAACCATGTAAGTGTGGATTTCTTCGCTAACTGTTGCTGAGGAGCTGGGCCTTTTCTTCGCGTGAGGGCCTCTGATTGCATCGCCTCACTGACCATTCTGTTAAGATTCATACCCCTGATACAGCCCTGCCCCCGCCAGTTCTGGTGTCTTTAAAGAGAAGCAGACTTCGCATTGCTTGTGGAGCAGTTTGAATCCAGAGGCCTTCTTGACTGAATTTTAAATTTTATCTTATGGTTCTCTCCATCTTTTGCCACCTTCGTTTCATAAGTGATACAGTAATTTTTTTGATAATACCTTTCCAGAGCGTTCAAGCTAGTTTTCTTAGAAATATCAACTCTGTTTTATGGAAATGATTCGCCAGTTTATACTCTGACTCAAACCCACTTAGCCTCCAGGCAGGAATGAGAAGGAGGAGAAGGCAGGGAAAGAGGGGAGGCTGGAAACAGGGACCATTCCCCCCTAGGATTTTACACAAAGAAGGGAAGTGGCCCCACAGAGAGCCTGGGGGTTTTGATGGAAGAATGGAATGCTCTGTTTGCATTCCCGGCAGTTACCTTATTTGCATGTAAAAGTTACAAATAACAACCAAAAATTCACCTTCCAGAGAATGTTGATTACAAATGTCCTGTTTCTGTTGCTGGCTCATTCATGCCCTTGGTGCTTTGATAATGATCTTTTAGGATGAGATAATAGTAAAGTCATTTAAATGGAAAGGCTGATGTGATATCATTCAGGCAGGTTTTTCTCTGTGATTTCCATGTTGTGCTATTCTCTGAATGGCCCCCACTCCCAAGATAGAATCTTGGAAAATAGGTATAAGGAGAATTTATGTCGGTTTAGATTTTTTTCTACCTCCTATTCATTGGAGCATTCTGATTTGTTCCATAATCGTCACAAGGTATAAACAAAGCATTGTGGAGGTAAAAACGCATTTAAGTCAGTTTAGAGAAAGAAAAAAATGGCGAATCTAATTACAAAATACGTTGAGATCATTAATTCCCTCTGATTTGCCTCGAGTTTGGGTGAAAGTTTTTCGTGTTTTCACCCTCATAACTGAAGCTGTCTTTGTGTGAGGTTAATACACCTGGGGGGATCTGCTGCTTTTGAATGCAAACAATATCATAAGGTACTTCTTTATGCCATTTGAATTTTTAACAAAGATGCATTTATCGTTGCTTATTTTTGAAATCATGTTATCTCATGGTTGAGAGCTTATGAGATTCATCCAAAAGAAAAGCTAGAAAGCAAAACTTAATGATATGAAAACCTTAAAGAAGTCACCTGTGACATTTGGGAGTCACCTCGGCAATTGATGTTTCAAATGAAGGCAAATATTCCTAAATTGGGCTTCCCTGGTGGCTCAATGATAAAGAAAATTCTTGTCATTGCAGGAGACGTGGGTTCAATCCATGGGTTGGGTAAATAATATGGAGAAGGAAATGGCAACCCAGTCCAATATTCTAGCCTGGGAAATCCCATGGACAAAGGGGACTGTCGAGCTACAGTCCATGGGGTTGCAAAGAGTTGGACATGACTTAACAACTAACCAACAACAACAGTATTTCCAAATTTAATCGAATAGCCGAAAACAGCTCATAGTGACAGGCTGTTTTGCCGTAGTAGTGTATGCATAGAAATTAAGATTTGCAATTCTCACGATGCATGAAAACATACCCACACCTGTTCAGACACTTGATAGCTTGGGAATGATGGTAAGCTGAGTTTTCCCTTAGAACTCGTGTCACAGAGACGTGACTGAGCAACTGACACTTATAGTATTATTACTACTATATATAAAATCGATAACCAACAAAGGCCTACTGTATAGCACGGGAAAATACACTCAGTATCTTTTAACACCTATAAGGGAAAAGAATCCGAAAAAGAATATATATACACATATATTTAAAACTGAATAATATATATATTAAAATAATATATATTTTAAAACTAAATAATAAATATATATTTATTTATTTAAAACTGAATCCTTTTGCTGACATCTGAAACTAACAACAATATTGCAAATCAACTGTAATTCAATTAAAAAAGTGAAAAGAAATCTAAAGTCTTATATACACTGTAGTCCACATTTTTGATTTAAAAATAATCCACAGTTTTGCTTGGTCTCCACCACTTCCTACAATAGCTAAGTAATATAACTAGCCTGCCACTGTGTAGATCACACAACCAGGACAGCTGACATTAAATCACCTGACCAGTCTTTTATCTGTCAACTCAGGGCAACTTTCAGCTAGAGCTGGTTGTATATTATGAGTTGTGTACGATGTGCTTCCCCCCACAAGATTCCTTGACTTCAGTCTCTTTGAAGAAAGGTGTCAGTTTGTTCAGCATCACAGGTCCAGCACCAAAAAAGCCTGGTGCATTGTTGTTGTTGAGTCCCTAAGTCATGTCCAGCTCTTTATGATCCCATGGAGTGCAGCATGCCGGGCATCCCTGTCCTTCACCATCTCCCAGAGTTTGCTCAAACTCATGTCCATTGAGTTGGTGATACCATCCAACCTCTGAGACTAGTGATACCAATTTCATCCTCTGTTGTCCCCTTCTCCTCCTGCCCTCAATCTTTCCCGGTGACTCAGTTCTTTGCATCATGTGGCTGGGGTATTGGAGCTTCAGCTTCAGTATCAGTCTTTTCAATGAATAGTTAGGTTGACTTCCTTTAGGATTGACTGGTTTGATCTCCTTGCTGTCCAACAGTAGGTGCATAATAAGTATTTGTTGAAACAATGAGTGTAACAGTTACTTTCAAATTGTGTTCTAAGGCCATTTCAGTGTCTAGAAGCAGGGCTTCAGTACTGTCTCTTTTTGGCGTGCTCGGATGACCCTTGGGCAGGTGAGAGGCCAGGAGTGGGAGCCCTTGCGAGGAGCACAGATTCTACAGTGCCGTGGCCCCGGAGCAGTAGGGGTCTTGTCCGTAACGCATCGGTCTTGGAGGCTTCTGCCTTCTTGGAGCACAGAAAGCTCTGGGGCTTCTTCTAGATTCCCAGAAATGGGTTCAAGAGGGCTGCAAAGAAGTTAAGTCTGTTGAGTACAAGAGCTGTTACATTTTATGCTCTTCTGTTATGTTGGCTAAGCTTATAAGCATTTTAACAAGTTGTCTAACAAAAGACTGAATCATCAGATAATGAATGAGTGATCAGATAACCCAGCTCCTTCAGTGACTCCACCAGAGTCCTCTGTACTTTTAAGGAATTTCAAAATATGCTTGAAAAGCACAGAAATTTCAACAACAAGAAAACTCAATGAAAGAGATACCCAAAGGCAGTTGTTGATTAATTTCACAATATGAGGTGCTGACAGCTGACGTGCTTATGTTCTGCCAGATGCTGACCTCACTTCAGGGTTCATTAGGTTTTATCTATAAAAGTGATAATAATAATCTTTAGTTTCTCTGAGTTGCAGATTTGAAGTCTACCTGAGAGAGTTCAGAAAAAAATCAGTTTCATTTTTGTTCTTCAGATAAGGTTATAATCAACTTTGAGAAGCATTTAACATTGCATACTTCACAACCTGGTGTTCAATATCTATGTTAGACTATGTAACTCTTGGAGGGGTAAGCTAGTTGATATATAGGGTGACAGAATCGTGATGAGTACGTGGAAGATTCCTTTTTCCTGTGACTATAAAATATGAACTAACCAAGATATATATTTATATATATTTTTGCCTTCCTAGAGTATATTGAGTGTTTACCCTTTTCACCGAGTTTTTTTTTTTTTTTTTTTTTTTAACTGTCTGGTGTATTTGTCAGTTTTCAGGACCAGATAAGCACACAGTTCTGGGGAAGTTGACATTCAACATGACCAGGAGTGGGAAGGGGTGGGTATTCTTATGCCGTTGTCAATAGAGAGACTATCTTGATTTACACTGTGACGAGTCGTTTGCCTCAATCCAGAAACTGATTGCTTGTCTTAATAACTGGTATACACTTATTGGGAGTGATCAATGAGATTTCTTTAAGTTCAACTTCAGCCAATACGTAAGACCTGACCGTTGGCTGGGGATGGTGCTCTGCGCTTCCTTGCCTCTTGTTCCAGTAACACTTTCACACAGTGTGGAATGTGTTTCCTTACAGCCCACCTGTTCTTCAAACAGATCTCATGCAAGAAAATGTGAGTTGCTTTTTCAGGAAAGGCTTGTTCCTTCGAAGAGTAATGAATCAGTGAAATAGTGAAAACATGTAGCTTGTAAAAGAGGGGAAGAATGTTCAGATTGAAAGATAAAAATATGTCTTCCATTGATCCTACTCTCCAAGAGTGAAGAGATTCTTGCAGACTCTTGCTCCCTTTGAGATTAAACGAATAAAGCAAAAAATAAACACCACCTGTCTCTAACTCTCAGATCATAGGGCCTCATGGGATAGAGGAAGAAATTCAATGAAAGTACAAAGAAATTATTGACAAAGTCCAGAATGTGGGAGAGTCTTCAAGAAAAAAAAAATATTTTTAAAAAACCAATTCATAAAAAGAGAATTCAGGAGAGGAATATTATTAATGAATAGAAAATACTTAACAAGTAAATTCAATATGCAAATTTTTGAATCCTGATTTAAACAAGCCAGCTGTTTAAAAAAAAATCTTCAAGATGAGAAAATTTAATATGAATTTGGACTAAGATGACGGGAGGAGAGATTTCTATTAATTGGCCTGGACATTTCTACTAATTGGGATAATGGTATATCCTTATCATCTATAAATGTGCATTGCAGATTTCGTGGATGAAAGAGTAGGATGCCATAGGTGTGTTTTAAAATACTTCAACCAAAAAAGTGAAGGAGGGGGAACAGATAAAACAGGGTAGCCGGAGGTTGACAGTTATTGAAAGCTGAGTAAGAGACAGCACAGCATAGTAAATTTCCCTCTAAATACTTCTGAATGTTTGAAATAAACCAGAAACAAATTGACAAACAGTAATCCTGTGGTGGTCTGGCCTCTCTCCAAGCTGTTAACCGCCACTGAGCCTGCAGGGCAAGGGAGAATGAGATGGACAGAACAGGAAAAGTTATTCTCAGCTAGAATGTGGACAAGATCAGAGCTCTTATTCTGGAGACCATGCATTCATGAGGTGTCCATGGATGAGTTTCAGAATGGTCTGAACTCCCTGTAAGTATACACCAAATTTTGATTTGAATTTTTTTTTTTCTGGAGAGGCATCTAGGCTTCACTAGCTCCTGAGAGGTATCATAGCTCACAAAATTTGAGATACACTAGGTTGCAGCAGTTCCAAAGCCTGTTTCAACTCTAAAATTCTGTAAATGTGTATACAGAAGAGCAAGAAATTTAGTTGTCCTATTTTAAGAACTCTCTGCACAGTGTAACTGGCTCTTGATTTCAAGAACTCTGCATCTTAATGTATTTAAATTCTTAGGAGAGTAGAATGTTTAAGAGCCATCAGATACATAAAGAAAAAAAAAAAGTCACATCTAGATCTTAAGACTGGTTCAGCAAGTAATACAGTGTCCAAGTATATCAATGCAATTTTTTCTCTTTTAGGGTGCCTTTCATTGTCATCCTGGAGTCTATGCAGTAAAATCTCATTGTTAAAAGATTTGCTTCAAAAAAAACCCCTAGGAAGTGGGAAGCATTATAGCAACATAAAAATCCCCAGTTATACACAAGGGAGCGATGTGATAGCTTTAAGTGCCAGCATCTTATTGGCTATAAAGACATGTGCTGGAAAAGATGGAGATTTCTCTAAACTGGCGACTGAGGTTGTGTATGTGCAGCTGCTCTAAACAGTTCTTTTTTGCCTTTGCATTTTACTGATATCCTTCCCTTTGAGTACAATAATCTGGCAGAAAATCTGAAATCTTCTGTACAATGGGTTTACAATAAACCCAGAGCAGTGTAGTCAGTGGTAGCAGCCCAGTTTAATTCAGTGACAAAGTCAGGGTCTAACTAGACATCATTTAGTGTTAGCCTCAAAGATAGTGCTTCAGATGCTGTCTAGGCCCCTAGATGTTATTTCTCTGTTGCTTCTTCTGTTGTCCAGACTGGAGCAAATGAGTGTGTGTCTGTGTGCATGTGTATGTGTGTGCCTGTGTGTGTTTGTCAGCGCATCTGTGCATGTGTGTTCATGGTGGGGGTGGATAATGAGGACATTTTTCACATTAAAACTTTGTGTTAGCTATTGCTGCAACAGACCTGCATCATGAACTCAGTAGATTATAATGCCAAGCATTATATGCACATCACTTTAGTCAAGTTCTTGGCTGAGTGGCCTTATCCATGCAGTTTGCTGACTGTGCTTGCCTACTGGCTGCAGGCAGGTTCTGATCAGCTTGCTCTGTGGGCCTAGGATGAAGGGTTGTGTCCTTGGCGGGTCACCATACCCTCTGATACTCACCTCCCCTCTTCCTTCATCAGGTCACCTAGCCAAGCTCCAAGTCAGTGGGGGCATGGAAGCCTTCTCCACCTCAGTGGGATGGGAAGGAATTCCAATTTCCTGGAAGATAATCTAACATCATAAAACCATTTTCTTACCATTTTATGTTAGTATGTCATTAATTTTTCTTGCTCTGTGTATGGGTAGTTTCTGACATTAAAATACTAGGTTTTATGGGTGATTCACACATACAAATCAATATCTAAATGAACAGTTCCCTGATCTAGTAGGAGTCACCTATCTTTTATTTCTAATATAAAATTCTTCTGCCCTTTGGGGACACTCCTTAATCTCACCCCTGCCAATTTTTACATACTTTTGCCTTGTCACTGCTTCCCGACTCTCTACCTTCAGTAAGTCTTTCAGTTTCCTAAATTTCACAAGCTCTTTTGTGCCTCAGGGCCTTTGCATACACCATCTCTCCTCTACCCATAATTCTTTGCCTCCTAGACATCTGCTTATCAGTCCTGTCTCAGCTTAAATGTTACTCCCAAAGTGGTCCTCACTGACCACTGAATCTGATATCTCCCTCCTTAAGCTTGGAGCACTCTACCCCCTTCTTCATGTCCCATCATAATTTCTATTTACATGGTTCTTTATGTGCTCTCACCTTTCATGTTAGATGAAAAGTGTCATTGATGCAAAAGTCACATCTTTGTTCTCCTTTCTTTAGAAGTACCCAGCCTGGTACTGAAAAAGATAGTATTCCAATGAATGAGCAAAAGCAATTCGAACCTGGAGGAGAGGGGATTTCCTCTTTACAAATGTGTTGACCTTATTAAGCTTGGCGACACATTGACAGACTAGTCCCAGCTCTAGTGGTTAGAGAGGCCTCCATCCATCCCCAGTGACTTGACTCTTCTGTGCCCCTGTTCACCTCCTTCTGTCCTTCCGTGCTCTGACTATGTCTTGGGAGTAGTAAGGCAGTGGGTGCAAAGGTTTGGGCTTAAAGCTAGAGGTGGTCAGACTCAGACATCCAGGGCAGGCCGCTCTCTTTCTTCCTTCCTGAGTGTGGAGCCCACCCCATTCTCAGACGCTGGGAAATTTATCAGAGCCCTTGTCATACCACACTTTCTGCTTAATCTAGTCCATATAGTGTGCTTAGACACTGAGTCCAGTAATACTGGGATTTATGGCAAAGGGTGTTTTGCCTATGAGTTTCATAGTAACCATTCTTACATTTAGGTCTTTAATCCATTTTGAATTTATTTTTGTATGTGGTGTTAGAGAATATTATAATTTCACTATTTTACATATAGTTGGTCAGTTTTCCCAGTACTATTTATTCAAGAGACTGTCAGTCTTTAAAAAAATGATACAAATGAACTTATTTAGAAAACAGAAAGAGACTCGCAGACATAGAAAATAAATTTATGGTTCCCAAAGGGAAGGGATAGGGGAATTAGGAGTTTGGGATTAACAGATACACACTACTGTATGTAAGGTAGATAAACAAGGACCTACTATATGGCACAGGAAACTATATCTGGTAAAAACCTTTAATGGAAAAACATCTGAAAAAGAATATACATATCTCACTGAATCAATTTGCTCTACACCTGAAACTAGCACGTTGTTGTAAATCAACTATATGTCAATCGAAAGCTGTTTGATTTGAAAAAAGAAAGTAATACTATGAATGGGACATGGAACTAATGATCATGTATAGCACTGAGAGAAGGTGAGTTTGGAATTCTAAACTGGCTACGTAAAGGGCTTTTGGAGTATGGTACTTAAACAAAGGCTTCTCTCTGTGCAGAGTTTCCTCTACTCATACTAATGGAGGCATCTGTGTCTCCCCAGATTATACAGACCTCTCCCCAGTTTATCATGGAAATGTATAGTGTTTCATCCAAATACCTAACACTGGTGGTGGAGGACTTTGAAAACCCTGGCTGCATTTTCTGATGGAATGCAAAATGCCAGCAGTTGCGTCCACTGGAACAACCCTATTTTATGCATCTTGGGCTTAAAGAGCAGCTTTGATGGTATTAGCCCCATGAAGAAATCAGACAATAAAACACTGGTGACCTGAATCACTACTGGGGTGAAAACCACACATACTCTCGTTATGGCGGTTCTGACCGTGAGCAGTTTGGAATCCAGGGTTGCATGGTACCTGTCTGATAGAGAAATGAGACAGCTGAACCTGGCCTGGCTGTTTGAAACCTACTCCTTCCTCCTGGTCCTGAGGTTAACACACAAACTTTCATGGTCCCCACTATTTTTCATGTCTCGTAGCAACAACAGCAGATAACTATAAACTTCAAAAATTAGCCTTGGCAGAATAGTCATGGAGCTATTTTATCCAGGTTAGGAGAGACACACAAGGAGGCTTTTGGGGATTATTTAATGTGAGGCTCTAAGTTTAGAATTATTGTGATGAAGGATGCTGAGTGAGTGAATTAGTAAGAAGGGCCATGAGGCAGGGTATCGGGTGAAGAGAGGAGAGAAATGGTAAGGAAGTTGTAGGAGATGGTTCAAGGCACCGCTGGCCTCATGTTTTCTATTGATGAGACACATCTTTGGAGCCCTTGGGTTGAGAGGCCATGGAAGAGGTGTGTGGGGGGGGGTAAGGGGCAAAGGAGAAGCTGGGGAGTGGACTGTCTGTGTTTCTGCCCTTTTCAGGCCCCTGGAAGGGAGGTTGGAGTTAGAACTTGGGTGAATTTCTATTGCAAAAATCATTTAAGGGCTGAGCTTCATGACTTGGTCTGCAAGGGTTAGGAGAGGCAGCAGTAAGAACTCAGAGGTCCAGAAGCCAAGGATGGAATTTCTGCCGTGACCCCTGGAATATGCCGTGTCCAGTGAGGGCCTGGGGTGTCCACCCACCACTGGGCAGTGAAAGAGTCTGAAGCACTGTGTTGCAGACCTCAAAGGGGAATAATGGTCTCAGCCTAAATCTCAGCGGTACGCTGAAGGTCAGTTCAAGGACAATGCTAATATTTTTAAAAAAGGGATTAAATCTCAATTTCCTTAAATCCTTTGGTATTACCCCATGGCTTATGTGGTTGGACACTGTTCCGTTAGGCTGCAAGTGCGTTTTGGAAACCCTGCGAGTCTTTGGCATGCGAAGTCATTGATTTGAATTAGAGAATTATTTTATTTATTTCTTTTTAGATAATTATTTTAAAGGAATCCAATAAGTAGTGTGAATATCAGTAGTGCTACTGAATATTCCTTAAGATTGCTAACTGTTCAGTTAAGTGAATGAATTGACATTTAGCATACTGTGATTATTATTTCAGTTTATTAAAATATTTTGATAAATGAGTAAAACCATTTGACTCAAAAAGGATTTCTGATTTCAAGTCATTAAGTGAAGTCATTAAAAAATCATGGAACCTATTCTTATTCTAATTATTGATTAGACTACAGTAGGTAAATTATTTCTTTAGAAGTATTAGTTGCTTCAACGTTTAAAGCAAATTAACTCCTTAGGAACAAAAGAAATTGTAAGGAACTCAGAGGAAAAAAGAAATTTGGCCCCTACTCTACTTAGACAGTGGGATTAGTAGGAGGATATTCACAAATATGAGAAATAATCAATGATGAAATGAGACTTGAAGTCTAAATGGAATGCTGAGTGTAGGAAGTGTATGTGATCTTTCCTAGTCTTTTGTTCAATAGAGTAAAAATTACTTTTTATTGCCCCAATTGGTATGATAAGCATAGTACTAATAGGTCTGACCTCAATAAAACTCAGAACATTTCTCCATTTCTAGAATGGGTCTCTTCTACTGCTGTATTAACATTTGGAAAAATTACTTTGTGTCAATGAGTTTTTCTGAAACCTATCAATAAGAGTGGGAACCATCCAAGTAAGAAATCCCGACATAACAGAATTGCTTATGATGCTGAAATGATCAGTCCTTTCATTCCACGCCTCTCCTGCCTCTGCAGGCTTTCAGGAGAGAGTGTGTGCTTCTTGGGAGAGCAACCAAAAGGTGGCAGCATCTCTTTGAAAATTATTTCCACTTATTTCATGGCCATATTTCTTCCCAAAAGGCTACTCCCCCAGAGCTGAGCCATGTTGTGATATGCATTATAGAGCAGAAAGCTCCCTTCCTTTGCAAATGAAATGAACACAATGATAGCTGTAGATACAATGGAGCTTCAAAAAATGTTTACTTCAGATGAAGACTTATCCTTCTTTTCAGCCAAATGATCCATCATGTCTGATGACATAACAGCAAACCCACATCTTCTTGAGAATCAGAAAATATTCATGAGTCACGTAACATTAACAATGACTGTTAGTTATCAACTGTAAGATTGAGAATCTTGTCAGGATATTATGAAAACTAATATATTCCTAAAAACCACAAATAGATCATTGATTCCTGAAGGGTGGCCATTGAATAAACAGTTCTTTAAATATTTTTCTTTAAGCACAAATCCTATCAGTATTTTTTATAAAACGTTTTAAATCACTGTGGTATTTGGCACTTGTTTCATGTTATGTATTTTTAAATTGTTTTTAAGAAATAATTCATACATCTGTAAATCTAAATTCTCAACCACAAATTTATCTAAAGATAAATCCTAGGTTAATACTTATCAAATACTTAACATTTTTTTTTATAATGAAGACCTATAGAGGATATTAGCAAAACCAAATTCAGATTTTTTCCTAAAATAATAGTTGCTCTTCTGAAGTAAGGCACTATGGAAAACCTCATTGATTCGGATAAAGTCTGAAGATTAGTATTGTGTTAAATGAAATTTCATTACTGTTGAGTATTTGTAGTTAAACTAAAGTAAGCTAAGTAAGGCAACTGCTCATGTCAGAGTCTGGAATATATATATATATGATATGCACACACATTTTAGATAGATAACAATGATTTCTAGACCATTAGATTGTCATCTCCATTAAAGCAGTGATATTGTACTTTTCTGTATTTTGCACAGATGTGTAGAGCATGGAAATGCCGTATTATATAAGATCACAGTAAACATTAAAATCAATATATCTCTTTGAGGAATTAAATGACAAAAAAGTGACCTTAAAGATCAGAGATTTTCTGATACATTTTAATCTGGAGTTTCTAGTGAAATCTTCCTCAGAAGCCCAGTCTGTAACTCAGCCCAGAAAGATGGACTTTGAAGTTGCCTGATGGGTGTGAAGCCTAGGATCTCACTTCCTCCCTCTGTACCCCAGACACCCCAAGAGTTGAGACTCCAGACTCTGCAGACCTTAGGCTGAATGATTGATGTTGTCCAACACCTTAACCAAATCCATTTGTTTTCCAAATGGCAAGCCAGGATTTAATCACCTAACAGGCAAGTGGTTCAAAACTATTGAGTTCTGTAACTCAAACCCAATCATTGTAAGAATAATTGTATGAATCAAAACCTATATTTTTTTTATATTACTGTAGTTTATATTGGTCTTTTTTCATTAAAAAAAAAAGCCAGCAGAAAACAGACAAAAATCTAGATATAAATATAGATGTAGCTATATAGGGCTTCCTGGGTGGCTCCAGGGTGGTAAAGAACCCTCCTGCCAATGCAGGAAATATAAGAGATGCAGGTTAGATCCCTGGGTCAGGAAGATCCCTTGGAGGAGGGCATGGCGACCCACTCCAGTATTCTTGCCTGGAGAATCCCATGGATAGAGGAGCCTAATGGTCTACAGACAGTAGGGTCGCAAAGAGCTGGACATGACTGAAGCGACTTGGCATGAATGCACGCATAGCTATGTAGACATAGATACAGGTATCAGAAAAGTCAATTCACAGAAAGCACATATATAGGCATACTGTATATATGTACATGGGCTTCCCTGGTAGCTCAGACAGTAAAGAATCTGCCTGCCAATGCAGGAGACCCCAGTTCAATCCCTGGGTTAGGAAGATCCCCTGGACAGGGAATGGCAACGCACTCCAGTATTCTTGCCTGGACAATTGCATGGACAGCCTCACTCATATATGTATATACATTTTCTGATGTTGCACATACTTATAAATGTGTAAATAAAACTTGCCTAGCAGTGAAACATCAAGAGATGAAGAATGGACAGCATTCTGTAGGGGAAAGAACACTAGTCTAGAATCTAGTTTGCCACATGGGGTCATACCAGATTCATCTTTAAACCTGTTCAAGCCTGGAAGAACTTTTCTCTTTAAAAAAGCAAAGTAAAAATATCTACTCAGCTGCCCTGCTTGGTGATTGTAGAGATCGCAAGTGTGTCTTGCTAACGTTATAAAACGTTATGGATGTGTGCAAGAGAGTATTGTGTGTTAGGAGACTTGAGGTAGCTATCCAAGTGCTATACCCAGCTTCCATTTCACACATGAAGATCCCCAACAGCTTATTTCAGGATTCCTCACATTGCAAAGGTTGTGATCATTTTTGACAGCTGTCCTTGTTCTTTTGGAAAATATTTTTGCTAAGCAAGCTCTCATGCATGAAATAGCAGTATTTTGGTGGCAGCAAAGTGTCTACAGAGAGCCAAATGTTCGATGGTAATTAGAAAGAATGCGTCACAAGTAGTTGCTGAGTTGCTAGATTCTTTCCTAAATATGTTACTTAAAGCACTGACTGGATATCTGCTTGGCAATCAGACTTGTCACAGTAGCATATTTGCATTTTGGCATCAGCAAGGGCTTCCAGAGTCATCCCTGCCGCCCCCATCCCCTCCTCCCACAGGGAACCAGTGTGCTTGGAAAGAGGAGGGAGTTAACAGGATGAGAGGGTTGGCGAGATCCTCCATCCTTCTAGAGCATCTACTTGTAGAAGTGACCTCTGTTATTCTCAGTGGGATGTTTGACATTTCTTACTTCCTAGGAGGCAGGAGAGGATTAAGATTGTGTACCCCAAAGCCAGGCTGCCTGCATTGAAATCCCAGCTCTGCCTCTTCCTAGCTCTGGGGACCTGAAAAAAAAGTTTTTAACTTCTCTATGCCTCAGTTTGCTCCTGCCTATTTGGGAGATGGTATTAGTAACATTCTAATCTCCTAGAGAGATTAAAAGGATGATTGAGATAGCACATGGAAAAAGCCCTTATAATAGTGCCTGGTACCCACTGCATCAGAGCTGTTTAACTGTTTTCATTTAATATAATAAATGATCCAGCCCATTACACATTCCAAATCCTGTCATTAATGTGAAAGTGGAGGTTTCCCCAAGGGCCTGGACGTGGCTGGGCATCACTGGGGAAGCTGTGTATGGATATTATCAGGACAGGTGGATTCTAGGTGGATTATCATAATTGTGTAGGTCCATGGAATTTAAAAAGCCACAGGCCTTCTAAAAATATACTCTACCTTTGCAAAAGTCTGGAAATTAATAGTCACATTCATTAATTTTACTTACTTTTTGATGTTTTAATAATGGCTACAGTTTCTATCAGCAGTCTCTTATGTTTTTATTTTAATGGGTGTTCCTCCGAATATTTCCTTTCAAGGAGGGCGTTTGCTTGAAATTATTAATATTCAGGATCTCTGATTAACTTCTGATCATGCATCCTGATATATTTATTAACATTGAATAATGTGAGGTTACAGATATATAAGCAATGAAAAATCAAAATTAAAACATAGAGTGTGTCTGTGTGTGAGAGAGAGAGTCTGTGTCAGTACACACATTTCTATTTTGTTTCTTAAAGCCAGCATTTGTTGTCAGGCACAAAAATTAGAATATATAATTTTAAATGAAAAGGCTTGAGATGATTAAACAGTCCTCATTACATTTGTCTGACATTTTGTGGATCTTTTATATCCCTTGGTTGGTGCCTTGCGCCTGTTTTGCCCAACTAAGTGTGTGATAAATATGCATTGAATTTCAAAAACTATGGGAGAAATGAAAGCTATGGAAATGAAATCTGTATTTTTAATGTTTATCTTTTATAAATAGAACATAAGGAGTAAAATGCCACACAGTCCTGAAAATATCTTATCACTTTTAATAGGTAAAGCATAATTGTGAACCATTTTTCCATTCTTTGACTTTTGATATCTGGCTTCAAAAATGCGTGCATCATTATTTTTTCATGTGGAAATTTTGAAAATCTCAGAGACTGGAGTTTTAAAATATACTGTTGCAAGCTCTGGGTAGCAGAAATTCAGCCGTTAACATAATGAATCTAGAGAACGAGATTCTTAGGTAGGGGTTTAGGTTCTGCTATATTTGGAAGTTTGCACCACACCACCACCAGCATGAATTTGCATCAGGAATTTTGTGCATCTTCAGTGTGGGGTGGGGTTGGTTCGGGGCTGTTTGGGAAGCGCTTTCGAGAATATGAATCTGAGCCTTGTAGAGCAGGTGAGCCAGGATGGGTTGGAATAAACACAGCAAACCTAGAACGCAATTTGCAGAGACTGCCTCCTGTGTATTCAGTTAAGGTGTCATTTCACAGACAGCTGTGCCTGCAGACGACAAAAGTGCTTTCCCCACAACAAATCTAGTTTAAAAGAAAACCCTATAAATAAAACGAATAACAATTGAATGTGTGTTAGGGCACCTTGATGAGCAGGCATAGAGGATAAATTGATGCGAATGTAAAAGTTGTGTGGGCAGCTGTGTGCCAATCACTGCATTATTACTCACAGACGTTGCTCTTCTTTGCCTATTCGGTTACATTATCCAGAATGCAGCTCCCAACACATTCTGTTTGCATTTTACTGGAAGGAAGTAAAACTGTGTGTTGAAAAGCTCCTCTATTCACATGTTTATTTCTATTCAGCGATTTTTGAGAGCACATTTATGGAATTGATAAAAGCAGAATGAGTTGACAGCATAAGAAATTCAAAAGGATTGCCTAATCCAGCCATATTTTTTTATAGCCTAGAGAGCTTATCTGGAAAAATGATGAAGTATCTCTGGAGTTTAAAATGAAAGCGTATACAGAGGACTTGAATAGACACTTCATCAGGAGGAATGAGGATCCAAGACAGCACTTGGGAAGAAGTTCACCATTATTAACCATTGGGAGGATGCAAATGGGAGCTATAATGAGATATCACTGCACACTTATCAGAATAGATAAAATCTAATAACAAACAAGCAAACAAAAACCCAGCAATGCCAGGAACACAGGCAAACTGGAACTTTCACATGTTCCTGGAAGGAGTGCAAAATGCTGTGGACTCTGGAAAACTCATGATTTCTTTGTAAGGTTAAATATATGCTTGCCATATGACCGAGAATCAAACATCTGGGTATTTCCCCTAGTGAGATGAAAACTCATGTTTATACTGAGTGTTTATGAGTGTTCATGGGTGCTAAGTTGCTTCAATCATGTCTAACTCTTTGCGACCCCATGGACTGTAGCCCACCAGGCTCCTCTGTCTGTGGGGTTCTCCAGGCAAGAATATTGGAGTGGGTTGCCTGGCCTCTTCCAGAGGATCTTCCCATGTGAGTTGTCATGTTAAATTTATTTGTAATAGTTAAAGCTAGAAACAACCCAAATCTCTAACAGCAGGTGAATACTGAAACTAAATATTGTACATCCATAGATGGAATACTATTCAGCAGTTAAAAAAAAAGCAAACTATTATTTTTATTTTATTTTATTGAAGTATACTTGATTTACAATGTTGTATTAAATTCTGCTGTATAGCGAAGTGACTCGGTTGTACATATATCTATTCTTTTCCATTATGGTTTATCATAAGATATTGAATATAGTTCCCTATACTAGAAAATAAGACCTCATTGTTCATCCATCCCATATATATATATGGGATATATATATTAGTTTGCACATGCCAATCCCAAACTTCCAATGTTAACCTCCCACACCCACCCTCCTCTTGACAACCACAAATCTGTTCTCTATGTCTGTAAGTCTGTTTCTGTTTCATGGATATAAAAAAGAAAAGTTATTGATACCGACAACAACTTCAAGAGATCCTAAGACATTTGCTAAGTGAGGAAAATTTTGACATTCTCCAAAGACAAAGCCATCAAGATGGAAAGCAGATCAGTGACTGATGGGGGATATAGGTGGGAGACTTACCAAAATTTTAATTTGATTTATTCTTCTGATAACTTCTCCTTTTTGTCTCTTGCTTAAGAAAACTTTTCTCAATGCAAGATTATAAAATAAAATAGTGGCCTCATATGTTTTCAGCAAATTTCATAGTTATTTGTTTTCATCTTTGAATTTTTTTTTCAAATGTCAATCTAGCTGGGATGTATTTTTAATATCATGAGACAGGGATCTATGTATTTTTTTCTAAAATGAGGATATAATCTTCCTAACACTTATTTACTAAATAATATTCACTGAACTCTTACATACTATCAGGTATTATGGACACTCAGTTGTATCCCTGTTAATATATTTGCTGTATCAATAATAGTAACAAGTTATTTTTTATTGTCATTTTAAAATATATTTTAGTAACTGTTAAATCTTCTTTTTCAAAGCTGAGTTTATTGATTTTTCTATAGATAGCATTTCATATGAATCTACTTTTATGTTTTACATAAAGAAAAGAGCCATATATATTTGGGAGAATTGCATTAAAGACATACATATGTTCTGGTGAGAGGTGACATTTAAAAATGTTCTCTCTTTTCATCTAGGAATATGATTGTTTCCAGTTTGCATGAAATGTTTTCATTTTGTTTTCATTCCTAAAGAACTTTCATGGTTTTATTTTTACATTTCTTTAACCTTTTCTGTTAAATGTATTTTAGGTATTTTATAATCTGATGCTGTGATGAATTCCCCCCCAATAATTGTGTATATTACAGTGTGCTTTTGCCAACATCCAGAAAAGCTATTGAGTTTTTTATATATAACTCATCATTAAGCTGATTTCTTCTCTGGAGAGGTGATAATTTAAGATATTTTTAGGTTGGTTTTTTTTTTTTTTTTTTTTTTTTACTTGTAGGTTTGTGATAAAATCAGGTATCGGTAGGGAAGGTTCTGTATTTTTCCTATTATATCTGTTTTGGAAAGTATTGGTAGGCCCTCCAGGACAGGGTTGGACACCCTGGTGACGGTCAGAGAAATACAAATACATACATATACTCTGATTATCTGTGCTCTGAAATAGTTAAAATAAAGAATATAATATGCAGATTATCATGGAAAACTAAAGGGCCTGGAATATGAGATTTCCTCAGTAAACGCCAATGTAATGGTTAGGAGCGTATAGTTTGGAGGTAGATCTGGGTTTAGGTTTCAGGTCCATCACTGACTCCCAGCTTGGCTTGGTGCAGTTAACTTTGTTTGTCCAAGTGGCCATGTCCTGGTCTCTAAAGTGCAGATGACACTATTATCTAGCTTCTGAACTACTCTCATGTGTCTCTTTGGTAATAGCCTCCCCCATCACACGAAGAATCTGGCCTGCTATTCCATGTCCATCAGTTTTCATGTTCTGAATTAGATTATAAGACTCTAGAGTACCCAGCGTTTATATTGTGTCCCCTGGAACTCCTAAGCTACAGAGGAGACATTGTCTGATTAATTGAATTTCAGAAATTTTTTTCTCACTTCTTTTTCATGTTCTGACTCTTTAAAAAAAAAAATTGTTTATTTATATTTGACTGTGCTGGGTCTCCATTGCTGAGTGGGCTTTTTTCTAGTTGCAGAGAGCTGGGGCTAATCTCTAGTCATAGTGCACCTGCTTCTCATTGGGATGGCTTCTCTTATTGCAGAACATGGGCTCGAGGGTGTGCAGACTTCAGTAGTTGTGGCGCTTGGGCTCAGTAGTTGCAGCTTCCTGGGCTCAAGAACACAGGTTCCATAGTTGTGGCAAACAGACTTAGTTGCTCTGCCGCATGTGGGATATTCCCAAATCAGGGATCAAACCTGTGTCTCCTGCAATGGCAGGTGAATTCTTCCACACTAAGACACCAGGAAAGCCTCAGGTTATGATTCTTAATTTTGCTGGGACAGCATATTTTATTTATTCGCCAAATATCGGTAGACTCCGGTGAACTCTGGGCATCCCTCATAGCTCAGTTGGTAAAGAATTGGCCTGCAATGCAGGAGACCCCAGTTCGATTCCTGGGTTGGGAAGATCTGCTGGAGAAGGGATAGGCTACCCACTCCAGTATTCCTGGTCTTCCCTTGTGGCTCAGCTGGTAAAGAATCTGCCTGCAATGCGGGAGACCTGGGTTCGATCCCTGGGTTGGAAAGATCCGCTGGAGGAGGGATAGGCTAACCACTCCAATATTCTTGGGCTTCCCTTATGGCTCAGCTAGTAAGGAATCTGCCTGCAATGTGGGAGACCTGGATTAAAACCCTGGGTTGGGAAGATCCCTTGAAGAAGGGAAAAACTACCCACTCTAGTATTCTGGCTTGGAGAATTCCATGGACTGTATAGTCCATGGGGTCGCAGAGTCAGACATGATGCAGAGTGACTTTCACTTTTCTGGTGAACTCCACTATGCTAACCAAAACCAGGTAGGTCGTTTTTAAACTGTTGCTGAAACACCTTAAATGCCTTTTTAGAAGTGAAGAATATAGTTGTCACCAAATATTTATCCTCAATTAGAGGTAATTATTTTACAATGTTAGGTATGAAAAGTTAAGAATCAAAGGATTGCTTTTGTTATCAAACAATCAAATGTATCAGGTCCCTCTGCTCGTCCCATTATTACATAGTCAGTACTCACAGTTGTTGATAGGAAGGAAGGGTGCCTTTAATCAGAAAGCTGGCAATCTGACGAGATGGTGGACTCAACGTCCCCCAGAAACAACCTCCAAAGATTCTGCTGAGCCATGAAAGCTTTTAAAGGGAGACAGAGTAGTAATCTCAGTTAATTGTTGTGATAGGGGGTCAGGGGTCTTTGCCATCCCCCACCATGTACAGGCTTGTTGACTCCTGGTGATCTTCCTCTGGACATTTTCTTGTTCACACAGTTTGGTCACAAAGTTAGTTCAGGTATTTACTGAAGTGGAAGCTACAGAAAAGATCTGGTCATCTGTTAACTGCTTATTCTTCATTTCTACTTCTTTGATCTATGGAAAGACCTGTCAAGTTATGCAAGTATTGTGTGATTAAATGATTTGAGAGGTGTGCTTGGGCAGGAGATGAGTAGAGCATGGGGTGCCTGGTTTAAAAGCTAGTTACAATATAGCTTTGCTGAAATAACAATAAAAAGGGCTTCCTGCTGAGGGTGGTTTCCTGCAGAGAGCTGCTTACAGATTCCCACTTGTCAGAATGTCATTCCATGTCTAGGGGATTAGAGATTGAAGGTCTCTCTTCTGTAACTTATTCATGCTGACATAGGGCACCATATTCTCAGAGTGGATCAACATGGGTCTATAGCATCTCTTTGCTGACAGTTTTAGTTGCCCATATATATGTGTATATATATATATATGTATATGTGTATTTTAGTGAAGTGAAAATCGCTCAGTCATGTCCGACTCTTGCGACCCCATGCACAGTGGAGCTGCCAGGCTCCTCTGTCCATGGGATTCTGCAGGCAAGGATACTGGAGTGGGTTGCCATTTCCTTCTCCAGGGCATCTTCCCAACCCAGGAATAGAACCCAGGTCTCCTGCATTGTAGGCAGATTCTTTACCAACTGAGCTATGGGGGAAGCCCGTATGTGTATTATGTGTATATAATGTAATGTATATATGTATATATATACACACACACATATATATGTTTGTATGTATGTTTATATATGCAGAACAAGCTACAATTATTTTGATGCCCCCAAAGATATCGGTTACTATGAGCAATAACGTTAATCCCATTCTCTTGAGGCCAGTTCCTGGAGTTGTGCTACAACAGACTTACTTCTGCTCAAGATGTAGCAGCTTATGTCATGGCTTCTGCCTGGTTGTTATATAGTCAGCTTTTTTCCCATTGGTGCATCAGACACTGAGTCTGTGAGTCTACTGTCCTGATTAGGAGCTACTTGATTTTATACTGGGCAAGGAGTTGGGGGAACCCTGCAGAGTTGTGGTAGGTTCCACTTTAGGAACATGAAATTAAAAACAAAACTGCATAAAGCCTGGGGGCAAGGAAGAGTTGGCCTTGGGTGACCCATGTCAGCATGTGTGGGCGCCATGGACCCCTCTCCATAGGATAAAGATGCTGCCTTCCTTAGTGAGTAGTTGGTTGAATATGTTGGTTCCCTTTGGATATAGCACCTTCCCATGAAAGACTGCTTCTTTCTTAAATGTCATCTCTGTTTCTAGAGTTTGTGCTGCATCAAATGCAATGCACGTTGACTGGCTCTTTCATAGGCTTTGTGTTACTGCCTGTAGGGTATACCATGGACACTTGGTACACATGAGCCAGACGACTGAGCCAGCCTTGACGTCAGCTCTGCACACTATGTGACAGATTCTAAAGTTTATGTGAAGCGGTGATGGGAGATGTTGGTGAGAGTTTTGCACATGGAGAGTGCACAGGTGGAACAGGAGAGGACGGGTCTGGAAAAGAGCCCAGTTGAGAAGGTGAGCACACAGTTGGTATGCGTGTCAAATGTGGAGCGGTCCTCAGTTTGGCTCCTTGATGGTGGAATATGACTAAGACACAACTGGAAAAGCAAGCTGCAGAGGCCAATCATGATGCCGACAAATTTCTGCCGCCATGTTGGCCCGGACTGATTCTGTTCTTTAGTTCTAGGCCTGTTTTTAATGCACTTCTCAATTCCTCCCTCTTTCTTCACTTATATCAATAATCCAGTTTTCCATCCCCTGGGTCTGCCTTCTGGTGAAAAGTCCACTCTGGGGCATTTATTCCTTCTGAGTCTGTTTCCTGCCTCACTTTCTAATCTTCCTGTCTACTTCTACGACTTGACCTTCTGTAAACTTTTTGAGCCCTTTCACTATTCTATACCAGAAGTCATTCACTTGCTTGCCAGACATTGACTGAGAATCACCTCTGTGCCAAGAATATGCATCGTTGAACCATAAACAGCCTGATTCCTACTCATTCATGAGAAGCTTCCAGGGACTCAGGCATCACACTGGTGAAGTCGAACAGGTATAAAGCCAAACAGAGTAATGGGAACAGAGAAAATCAAGGGTTATATGCTCCATCTGATGGCCCACAAATTCTCCTTTAACACAACCAGCAGTGCAATGAACCAAGCCTACCAGTTGGGTCCACTCCAACTATAAATGCCATCTGTTCTCTGCCACTGCCAAGTATCTATCTCCAGCTTAGAATTCTCTCTTGAGCTCCAAATTCCATGAGCTCCAGAGCTTCCAGCTCTCATGGCCTCATGGTCTGCTGGGCACTTCACACTCCCCTTGATGAAGTGAGCTTCCACCCTCACCCATCCCAAACTTTGCACACCTGCTTCTCCAAGTCAGGAAGCAGCAATTCGATACTTCCAGCTGCTCAGATGCCAGAACTCAGGTGCTATCTTTGACTCTGTCACCTTTTTCCATATCATATATTCAATTCATTAGACCCATTGGCTCTAACTTCAAAAATTATCCAGAATTAAGACAGATTTTCTGCTTCTCTGCCACCAACATTGTCCCAGCCACTACTGTCCTCCACCTGTTTTCACCTTTGTCCCTAAGCAAACTCATTTCTGTAACAACCAGAAAGCCTGTAAAAAGGACAAATCATCTTACTCCTTTGACTTATATCCCTCTAAGCTTTCCCATCTCAGAGAAAATTTCAAGTCCTTACAGGGACCTAAAAGACCCCATTTGCCATCTTCTTTCTCCCTCTTCCTACTGTTCTTCTCTCCCACCCACCCCCACTCCCTGGAACCTCCCACTCCCTGCTTTTTGTTCCAGCACTTCAGTTTCCTTGCTGATGATGAGTCTTCCAGCCAAGCTCAGCATCAGGGACTTCACATTCAGCAGAAATTTCCCCCAGACCCCTAGTTCTTCATGCACGCCCTCACCTGATTCAAGTCTTTTTCCAAATGTCACTTTTTCAATGGATTCTCAATAAGACTTTTAAAAAATTTGTTATTTTTATTGAAGTATAGTTTATTTACAGTCTTTCAAGTATACAGCAAAGTGATTCAGTTTATATATATATATATATATTTCTTTTTCAGGTTCTTTTCAATTATAGGTTATTATGAGATATTGCGTATAGTTTTCTGTGCTGTGCAGTAGGTCCTTGTTTATCTATTTAAATATAGTTCTGTATCTGTTCATTCCCAACTCCTAATTTACCCCTCCCCATGCCATTTGTTTTCTCTGTCTGTGGGTCTGTTTTGTGTATGTGTGTATATATATATATTTAGGTTCAGTGAGACTTTCTTTGATTTCTTTGATTCAAGATTACTGGGAGAAATATCAATAACCTCAGATATGCAGATGACACCACCCTTATGGCAGAAAGTGAAGAAAACTAGAGAGCCTCTTGATGAAAGTGAAAGAGGAGAGTGAAAAAGTTGGCTTAAAGCTCAACATTCAGAAAACTAAGATCATGGCATCTGGTCCCATCACTTCATGGGAAATAGATGGGGAAACGGTGGAAACAGGGAGGCCTGGTGTGCAGCAGTCCATGGGGTTGCAAAGAGTCAGACACGACTGAGCAACTGAACTGCGCTGAACCAAGGCTTTCTTTTATGACCAACCTACCTAAAATGGCATGCGTCACTGTGGGAGGTCCCCACCCCATCCCCGCTTCACTTCTCTCTCCAGCTCTACTGTCTCTTACTGCATCTTCTTTATTCACGTATCTGTTTATCGTCAGGCTTTCCCTACTGGAATCTTAGCACCTTGAGGGCTGGGATTTTTGATCCTTTTATTCACTGCTTCACTCCCAGTATCTCAAAAGGAGTGAGACACATAAAAAACACTCACTAATCCCTTGTTTAATGAATAAATAAATGAATGCATTCAGGACAATTTCTATTTACTGAATCTTGAATCTCGTTGGGGTCAGTGCTCATAATACTTATCTGAATGGTGTGGGGGTTAGCATGGGAGCATTTCACAAAGGGGCCTTGCTTTACAGACTCTGATCCCTGAAAACATGATGTACTGGGGATACAAACCCCAAACAGAGGAGCTGCCAGAAAGATGCAAAGTACACCAGTATGCATAGGAAGGGCCTTGGGAAACCACCCAGCACGGATTCCTACAATGTCGAGGTCTGTGCCAGAGAAGCTGGAGCAAAATCAAGTTCATGTGTGAAGCTGGGCTTCAATGGTGGGAGAGAGTTACTCTTTTGAACTGGTACACAGAGGTGTTCCTCAGACCCAAGGAAGACATAGCTGGGTGTAAGGCACTCCCTTTAACCCCTAGGGCTGCATGCTGTTCTTTACCCTTTGCAGATGGAAAGAATTCAGAAAGAAACAGCATGACTGAGCACTTTCCCAACAGTGAAGTTTGCATCAGCTGCTGGTGTCAGTGATTCCCAGGGGATTCTGGGAGAGTTTGGTCTCCCTCCGCCAGTGGCTTTCCAACCTGTTTGGCTGTGACTGCAGAAAAGAATGCGTCGTACTGTCTAGCCCTGTCCTCCCAGATATGACTGTATGAAATAAAAATACTCAAGCTTCCTATGGGTGAGAAACGCAGATAATTCCTGTTTTGTTCCCTTTCATTTTATTATTACTGCTTTTTTAATGCGGGCTGATGGAGGAGGATTAGGCTAAGAAGGTGAGGGACTTCTGAAAGGCATGAACTTAACAGGAGCCAACAACCACAGTTAATAAAGACAAAGGCTATTTTAAGGCAATATTATTAAAAGCCCAGATTAAGACAAGCTGGAATCAAGATTGCTGGGAGAAATATCAATAACTTCAAATATGCAGATGATGCCACCTTTATGGCAGAAAGTGAAGAGGAACTAAAGAGCCTCTTGATGAAGGTGAAAGAGGAGAGTGAAAAATCTGGCTTAAAACTCAGCGTTTAAAAATCTAAGACCATGGCATCCAGTCCCATTGCTTCATGTCAAATAGACGGGGAAACAATGGAAACAGTGACAGATTTTATTTTCTTGGGCTCCAAAATCACTGCAGATGGTGACTGCAGCCATGAAATTAAAAGACGCTTGCTCCTTGGAAGAAAAGCTATGACCAACCTAGACAGCATATTAAAAAGCAGAGATATTACTTTGCTGACAAAAGTCCATCTAGTCAAAGCAGTGGTTTTTCTAGTAGTCATATATGGATGTGAGAGTTGGACTATAAAGAAAGCTGAGCGCTGAAGAATTGATGCTTTTGAACTGTGGTTGGAGAAGACTCTTGAGAGTCCCTTGGACTGCAAGGAGATCCAAACAGTCCATCCTGAAGGAGATCAGTCCTGAATATTCATTGGAAGGACTGATGCTGAAACTGAAGATCCAATCCTTTGGCTGCCGAATGTGAAGAGCTGACTCATTGGAAAAGACCCTGATGCTGGGAAAGATTGAAGGCAGGAGGAGAAGGGGACGACAGAGGAGGAGATGGTTGGATGGCATCGCTGCCTTGATGAGCATGAGTGTGAGCAGGCTCCCAGAGATGGTGAAGGACCGGGAGGCCTGGCGTGCTGCAGTCCATGGGGTCACAAAGAGCCAGACATGACTGAGCGACTGAGAAATAAAAACAACAAGGCAAAAAAATCCATTGCTATGATGTAGAGATTTTAAATAAAGCCTGGGAGTTGTGTTTTATGCCCTGTGTTAGCAGTGCCCTCATGTTATTTTGTCCTTTACAATCAGCCCCATGTCCCCTCCGAGTGGGTTTATGAGGGCTGACAATGGCCTGGAAAGACTGAGTAGCACGGGGGTTTTAAAATCATTCTTTTTTTTTAATTAAAAATTTTTATTGGTATATAGTTGATTCACAGTGTTGTGTTCGTTTCTCGTGTATACCAGTGATTCAGATATGTATGCACATACATGTATGTATGTATGCATGCACACATGCTAAGTTGCTTCACTTGTGTCTGACTGTTTGCGGGCCTATGGAGTGTAACCCTCCAGAGTCCATGGGGCTCTCTAGGCAAAAAGACTGGAGTGTGTTGCCATGCTCTCCTCCAGGGGATCGTCCCAAGTCAGGGACTGAACCTGCATCTCTTATGTCTCCTGCATTGACAGGTGAGTTCTTTACCACTGACGCCACCTGGGAAGCCCATATGTATGTATGCTGCTGCTGCTAAGTCGCTTCAGTCGTGTCCGACTCTGTGCGACCCCATAGACGGCAGCCCACCAGGCTCCCGTCCCTGGGATTCTCCAGGCAAGAACACTGGAGTGGGTTGCATTTCCTTCTCCAATGCAGGAAAGTGAAAAGTGAAAGTGAAGTTGCTCAGTCGTGTCTGACTCTTTGCGACCCCATGGACTGCAGCCTACCAGGCTCCGCTGCCCAAGGGATTTTCCAGGCAAGAGTACTGGAGTGGGTTACCATTGCCTTCTCGGATATATATGTATACATATAGCTAAATCTATTTATATATATCTAAATATATACATGCATATGTATTTTCTATTTCACATTCTTTTCCATTATATTTTATTACAAGATACTGAATATACTTCCCTTTGCTACACAGGAGGAACTTGTTTTTGTCTCTTTTATGTATGGTAGGAGTGTCATGCTTTTTGACTGTAGAATGTTTATTAATTTTTTCTACTTGATTCAAAATGTGGGAGATGTGTTTTGATGGGTGGACATAGGGGCACGTTTCTCCTTTGTCCCCAGGCTCCAAACTGCCTCCCCTACAGCACTATTTCTTGTCTCTCCGCCGCATTTATTTCCCACTCAGCTGCCCTGTTACCTGCCTTCCTGGGGCCTATGGTCCCACAGCCTGGAGAATTCACTTGACATCAACCCCTCCCACCCACCAGCCTCCTAGACAGTCCACCCTCCCACACACCCGGAAGCCCACTCACCTACATGGGGCTCTGTGTCCCTCGTCTCCTCCGAGAACTCTATTTTTTAGTAGTTAATATATCGAATCGTGTGTGTGCTTAGCCGTGTCTGACTCTTTGTGACACATGGACTGTAGTCCACCAGGTTCCTCTGCCCGTGGGATTTTTCAGGCAAGAATACAAGAGTGGGTTACCATTTCCTCCTCCAAGGGATCTCCCTGACCCAGGGATTGAACCCTCATCACCTGCCTCCATCTCCTGCATTGGTAGGAGGGTTCTTCACCACTTGAGCCACCTGAGATGCCCTAATCTGTCGAATTATATATCCATGTAAACACACATACACACATATTTTCAAATCACAAAGCAGGCTCATTTTATTTGGGGTGTAGTTAACAGAAACATATCTAAGTAGTTTCATCAGAATGAAGACCTTTTTCTGAAACTGGCCTGAGACATAATGTGGAAGTCCTCTGAAGGGAATTTTCAGGGTTTTTCATCTGCACACCTCACATCATGGGAGCAACAGATTGGAGAGGAAAATTCTATAATCAGCTCCTTTAAACGATAACACAGGAGATACACACAGTGTGCTCTTGTGCTTTGCTGGCAGAAATCTTCAATCATAAAGAGATATTTACCCTGCCCAGGGTTGTTCTGTGTGGCATTAAGTTAAAATTCCAGGTTTGTTTTCCTCTCTAGTGTTTAGTATAATTGAATATCCTCCAGGATTTTCTTTGTTTTAATGTTATCATTAATCATGTTTGGGCAACAATGAGATTTTAAGCGAGGGAGGTTTTCAGAGCAGATATGGTTTCCATCTATAGTCTCCTAACCTTAGATCTAATCCTAGGTCTATTCCTACTTGCATTTCTTTACGTTCAGATGTATGATTTACAGACTGACTGTGTGAAAGAGTTCCAAGTTCACAATTAGTTGCTTTCAGAGTATTCATGGACCAGTGCAGATTTCAGAGGACTCTGGAATAAAATGCATAATTGTAGTCAGCCAATGAGAAGCTTAGGCCATCAAGGTTAGCAATGAATATATACATTTGGGAAGTCCTCAAGCAGCAGCAATATGCCCCATCTAAGATGATCTTGAAAGAAAAGCTGTTTTCTCTGGTTCGGTTAAATGAACAGATGTGGCTGGTCTGATGTGTTTTGACAAAGTGCTCCAAAGATGTGGGGCTTAAAAGGCTGAAAAGCCACTGCTCTAGTAATTCCCATCTTCTGAGACCCACGACACCAGATTTCACAGGTTTCATACAGGATATGAAAGCAGCTTATGAAAGTGCAAGGGACGTGGGCAATTTCAGAGCTACGGATAAAATGCAGGATTTTACATTCAATCAACTGTGCTATAAAAAGTGCTTTAGTAAAAACAGACATGAAATTCAGAGGTGCCCCAAGCACAGCAAAGGCGGTGGGTTCACAGTATGATGGACACAAATTGATAAAATAGGTGGGAGCGATTTAAGAAAAACTACAGTCTTTTATTGAATAGAATGAAAAAAATGTGTGCATACACATTCATGTATCAGGCCATCCATACATATGAAAATAGAAGTCTGGTGTAAAGTCTAGCATAAGTGGGTAATCAAAGTCATTCTACTAAACTTGCTAATAACAGATAGGTTAATTTTTACCATAGTTATATTGGTTTTTTGACTAAATTAATTCATTTGAAATAAAACTCTTTCACCCAAAGTTGGATGATTTAATGTAATGCCTTGCTAGTTGACATCAGACTTCCCTGGTAGCTCAGATGGTAAAGAATCTGCCTGCAATGCGGGAGACCTGGTTTCGATCCCTGGGTTGGGGAGATCCCTTGAAGAAGGGAACCGCTACCCACTCCAGTATTCTTGCCTGAAAAATTCCATGGACAGAAGAGCCTGGCGGGCTGCAGCCCATGGGGGTCACAAAGAGTCTGACAGGACTGAGTGACTAACGCATACACGGTTGACATCAATCACATTGTTGTTCAGTTGCTTAGTTGTGTCCAACTTTTTGCAGCCCCATCGACTGCAGCATGCCAGGCTTCCCTCTCCTTCATCGTCTCCTAGAGTTTGCTCAAACTCATGTCCATTGAGTCAGTGATGCCATCCAACCATCTCATCCTCTGTCGTCCCCTTCTCCTCCCACCTTCAGTCTTTCCCAGCATCAGGGTCTTTTCCAATGAGTCAGCTCTTCGCATCAGGTGGCCAAAGCTTTGGAGTTTCAGTTTCAGCATCAGGCCTTCCAGTGAATATTTAGGATTAACTGGTTTGATCTTCTTGCTGTCCAAAGGATTCTCAAGAGTCTTCTACAGCACCACAGTTTGAAGGTATCAGTTCTTCAGTGCTCAGCCTTTTTTTTTCTTTGATTTTTAAAAATATTGTATGTATTTATTTGGTTGAGCTGGGTCTTGCTTGCAGCTTGCAAGGTCTTTAGTTGCTGTGTACAAACTCTTAGCTGCAGCATACAGGATCTAGTTCCTTGACCAGGGATCGTTCCTGGGCACTCCTGCACTGGGGGCCCAAAGTCTTAACTACTGAACCATCAGGGAGGTCTCCTGGGGGTCTGATTTTCATGAGATGGACCTTTCTCTTTCTTCTGCTGTCTGACTCTCTCTGTTTCAGCCTCTATCTTCTGTCTCTCTGCAAGCCCCTCCTTCCTTCTCCCCCATTCCACTGGGTCATTTCAGAGCACCTCTGGTATTCCCATCATAAGCTTCAGTTTCACAAAGTCCCAAAAGAAATTATGTCACTTCATTCCATGTATGATAATCTTACCAAGTGGCAGCCCAGGGTGACAGACTGTAGGGGAAAATGGTTTGGAAGCAGTTACCTTCCCCATGCTGTCCAGTAGAGAGAATGCTGATGGTGATCCATGGAAGAAGCCTTCAGAATGAGAGTGTCTACAGCCAGCATGAATGCTAAGCTGCTTAGTCATGTCCAGCTCTTTGCGACCTGATGGACTGTAGCCCACTCTTCTGTCCAGGGGATTTTTCAGGCAAAAATACTGGAGTGGGTTGCCATGCCCTCCTCCAGGGGATACTCTCACATCCGTACGTGACTACTGGAAGAACCATAGCTTTGACTATTGGCTTGATCCTAAATCCCTAAAAACCTTTCAGCGTAAGAGTGCAAGAGTTAATTGCCGGTGGTTCACCATTTATGCCAGTGTTTTCTTAGCGCGCACCTAAATTTTCTAAGGGAAAGTGAAAAAAGCTATTACCCAATGAAAAGAAATTTTTCACAGACCACCGTAACCACAGTAGAAAGATAAACTTATAACCGGTGGTTTTGTGGTCATGTCAAGATGGGTAGTGTGGACTAATTCATGTTTTCCCCTTAGGCTGAATCTACCTCCTCAGCAGATGTGTGTCTACTCTGTCCAAGATTACCCTCATACAGTTGTTTAAAAAAAAAAAATGCTTTTTAAAGATCAGGTCATGCGGAGTTTAGAGTTACTTGTCATGATGTGCGTGCGTGCTAAGTCGCTTCAGTCATGTCCAACTCTTTGTGTCCCTATGTACTATAGCCCGCCAGGCTCCTCTGTCCGTGGGATTCTCCAGGCAAGAATACTGGGGTAGGTTGCCATGGCCTCCTCCAGGGGATCTTCCCCACCAGGGATCGAACCCAGGTTTCCTGGATTGGCAGGAGGATTCTTTACCGCTGAGCAGGGCAGCTCTCTAGTTGTGGTGCCTGGGCTTGCATTGCAGTGGCTTCTTCTGTTGCAGAGCACAGTCTCTAGAGCATTCAGGCTTCAGGAATTGCAGCCCACGGGCTGCTCTTGAGCACTAGCTCAGTGGTTGTGGCTCATGGGCTTAGCTGTCCTGCAGAATGTGCGATCTTCCCAGACCAGGGATCAAACCCATATCTCCTGCATTGGCAGGCAGATTCTTTACCACCTAGCCACCAGGGAAGCTCTTTTCTTTCTGTTCAGTGTTATAATAATTTAGTTGGAAAGTAAAGACAAACACAGAAATAACTCTAATAACACAGCTGTGGCTTCAATACTATACAACTTAGTATAATTTTTTTTTTACTATAAAGTGTATTGAAACCTTACATTTATATAGCACTTTACTTTTTTTCAGTGTTTGAGGCTATCCTCTAATTTAATTCTAACAATAACCATGTGATTTTAGTCTGTATTTCTTGCTCCACCTAGATACAATGACCTCTGGCCATGTCCCTGCACAAGATAGGAAATGGATATTCTTATTTACTGCAAAAGAAACTCGTGGAAAGCTGTCACAGGGAAATTTGTTGGATGTGTGGAGTTGTAAATATGTGGAAGAGATTCAGCATCAGCCTGAGTTATGTTTGGTTTTGCCTCCATATGGCAGTAGAATCACTGGAACATTTCCTTACCCATCTGGGCCCTACGTTGTGAAGTGAAAGTGTTAGTCACTCAGTCATGTCCAACTCTTTGCGACTCCATGGACTGTAGCCCGCCAGGCTCCTATGTCCATGGATTTCTCCAGGCAAGAATACTGGAGCGCGAAGCCAATCCCTTCTCCAGGGGATCTTCCCAACCCGGGGATCGAATAGCATAGCGGTCTCCTACATTGCAGGCAGATTCTTTACCATCTGAGCCATCACATTGCCTCAGCTAAAAAACATGGATACTAATACTCAGATTGCATTATTATTGAGAAGTTGGAGTGAAATTGTGCATGTACTTACATAGCACATTGTCTGGCACCTAGTATTATAAATTGTCCAAGTAATAAATTTATTGGTAATTATAGCTGAGAACAGAAGAATCAAGTGGGAATTTAAAGGCATTTTGATATTCTGAGAAGTCATTGATAATGTAAAACATATGAGATGGATACAAGTCCTTCAGTAGATAATTCAAGTTAATTATCCAAATTCTCTGGTTTGAGTCCATCCAGGTTTAGCAAAAAGAAGTTGTCTATTTCTTTTCTTTATGTGGCTATAGGACATAAGATACCCAAAGTAACCCTGTATTTAAATGTGGAAATTAGAAAATATCAAGGTGAAATTGTTTCAGCCTCTGTTTTATGATATCCATGTTCTTAGTTTACCTTGCTAGCACTGAGAAATCTGAACACATCAGTTTGGACATTCCTTCTGTCCTGATTAGAATTCATGCTTTATATGTGTGTCTCCCCTAAATTCCTTGAGAGTAAGAATCTCAAATTAGGAATATAAAGAATGCTATTGGACCCAAACTGATTCAGAATGGTTTACTGGAAGTATTAATGCCATTAGTCATTCACTTTTAAGTTCCAGGCAGTAAGAATTAGTAATCCACTGCTCCTTGTGTGTCTGGAATCCTAAATTTCATTTCTGGCAACATGGCTTCTTGAGTAAGCTTTGGTAAGTCATTTAACCTCTTGGTCTCCCTGGACAAACAAACACAACAAACAAAAGCCATCATCGATTCTGCGTGCTCCCACTTTCTGCCAGTATTCAGTGTAGTTCACGCAGGCTGTGTGTGCGCTGTGCTCAATCGCTCAGCCGTGTCCAGCTCTTTGCAAGCACATGGACTGTAGCCCTCCAGGCTCCTCTTCCCATGAAATTCTCCAGGCAGGAGTACTGGAGTGGGTTGCCATTTCCTCCTCCAGAGGATCTTCCCAAATCAGGAATTGGATCCGTATCTCTTGCATCTTCTGCATTGGCAGGTGGACTCTCTACCACTGTGCCACCTGGAAAGCCCCACGCAGGCTGTATATGTGATATAAACCTCGTGAACCACATTGCCTTGTTTTCTGCCTGAGGAGAGAACAGTGGTAATCTGTGAGACTCACTTAACTTATAGCCCCTCCCTTAAGGACTTTCTGCAGAAGTCTGATTGGTGGTTTGGAAAATTATTGCTATGGAAGCAGCACAGCTTTGATGATCACACCTCACCTTTGCTGGGCAGATGCAAAGGGGGTGACAAGAAGGTGCCCCAGAAGCACACAGAGCCAGTAAGGGGCAGGTGTACACAATGCAAGTGCTGACATCACGTCAAGGGGCCATGTAAGGTACTTGGTGATGTAATAACAAGAGCTGGAAAACAACCATACAGAACTTGCTGAACTAGTGGGACTCATCTAAGGGCCTCAGTTTGAACACAAACAGTGACATCAAGACTGAGGAATAGTTATCCGGGTCTTCAAAGATTCTTCATTAGAAAAGAAAAGCAAAGTCCCATCCAGTATTCCCAATGATGCTTCACGCTGGGCCATACACTTACCAGAGCGACTTCTGTCTCGGTGCCCTCTCTAATTTTCCTCCAAGAACATCTCTAGTCTGCTACCTCTGTCTTTTGAAAGCTACCCAGTGCCCAAGGCCAAGGTCAAATACTACTTTCTCCAAGGTAGTTTTTTGGTTCTCACTTCTTGATAAAGTTCTGTCTTTGTTTGGGCTGCTGCTGTGACAAAATTACCATAGCCTGAGTAGTTTATAAACAACATACATTTCTTGCTCACAGTCCTAGAGGCTAGAAGAGACCAAGATGCCAACATGGTCTGATTCTGCTGGATTCCTCTTCAAGGTTGCAAACTGCCAACAGGTGGCAGAGAGCAGAAATAGAAAGTAGATGGCCTTATGACTGTTATAAGGGCACTGATCCTATTCATGAGGGCTCCATCCTCGTGACTTCATCTGATCCTAATTACCTCCTTTAGGCCTACCACCTAATTCCATTGAGGAGAGAGGGAAAGTAGAGCACCTGTTTTTCTCTCTTCCTCCTGGGTTCTCCAGGTATCATTTAAACATTTTTTTTTTTTTGGTTAATTTTTTTATTTTGGCTGCAGCAGGTCTTCCTCGCAGTGCATGTATTCTTCATTGTTGCGAGCAGATTTCTCTTATTTAGGTGCAAGAACTTCTTGTTGTGGTTAGTGGGCTTCTCTAGTAGCAGTGCACGGACTTAGTTGTTGTGCATGGACTTAGTTGTTCTGTGGCATGTGGGAGCTTAGCTCCCCAACCAGGGATTGAACCTGCGTCCCCTGCATTGAAAGGCAGATTCTTAACCACTGGCCTTCTAGGGAAGTTCCATCTCCTGGTATCATTTTTGAAACTCGATTCTCACTGTTACAAAATACCTTTTGTATTAAAATATTTGTGTTTATTTGTTCCCCCTCAATAGATGGGAAGATCTTTGATCAGTCTTACTTATTTTGCAGGGGCTGATGGAGAATGCAATATCTTGCTAAATGCACAGAGTAGGGACTAACAGTGAATTTCACTGTTGCGCTTTGGTTGTGTCTGACTTTTTGCGACCATGGGGACTGTAGCCCTCCAGGCTCCTTGTCTATGGGGTTCTCCATGCGAGAATAGTGGAGTGGGTTGCCATGCCCTCCTCTACAGGATTTTCCCAATCCAGGGATCTAACCTGTGTCTTTTATGTCTCCTGCATTGGCAAGCGAGTTCTTTACCACTGTAAATAAATAATCAAAGCCTTAACCATGCAAACCATGTTAAATTTTTTTTTCCCCTAATTTCACATGGCCAGAATGCAAATATCTGCAATTTTGAATGTTCAGGTTTTCTCTAAATAAACCTCAGTGGAAACCAAATGATCATGTACAAATATCTCTCTTGTTTGCTTGCCCTCAGCTCCAAACAGCATAGATGCTTTTCTTAAGGTTTTTGCATTTGCTGCTTACAAAGGAAGAAAGAGTTCTTAAATTCTTGCCAGGCTTGCTCACACGCTCATGCAGGAGCTTAAAATTATAAGAGGGGTCAAAAGTATGTTCACATCTGTCCCTGCAGTTTCACTATGAGCTGCACACAGCTCCTTTGAGCCCTGAAGGTTATGCCCAGTATCTCCATTGGATTAGCTGTGGGTCCTACAGAGACTCTCCTTAGACATATTGACCTCAGACTTCGTCCTGCTGTTCACGTTAGGACTTGCTATCAGCTCCTGTTTAGCAGTTGGTCTTCTCGCAGCATTCTGACTGTGTGCATACCTGCTGTATCCTCTTTGTTGTATAGGAGAGGTTTTCTAAACTATCACCTGATATGAACAGCTTGGTGGCTCAGTGGTAAAGTATCATCCTGCCAATGTAGGAGATGTGGGTTCGATCCCTGGTCAGGAAGATCTCCTGGAGAAGGAAATGGAAACCGACTCCAGTATTCTTGCCTGGGAAATCCCACGGACAGAGGAGCCTGGCAGGCTAGAGTCCATGGGCTAGCAAAGAATCAGACACAACTTAGTGACTAAACAATAACAACACGAACATCTTCCCTGGGAGAAGTGATGGAGCCATTCCCTCTTCTTTTGTTGACAGCACCCAAGAATTCTCAGCAGCAGTGGGAATAAATCTGCTTGGGCTTCCTACTTTGCTCTGGAGGCCACTGTCAAGGGTGCCCCATCCAGAACTGTGTCCCCTTCTTACTTGAGTAGATGCCCTTGGGATGCCAGGTGTTGCTTATGTCTTTGTTGCTTGGTCTAGAGAAAGCTTATTACTTAACAATAAACTATGTGGACATTCAGTGCCAAGAGTGAGCTAGAAGATGCTACAAGTCACAGTCACTTATTGATTTTGCATTTTCTCTCCTCCCCCTCTCCTGCTATTGGCATGCCTCTGCTGTGTGCCATAAAATTTTTGAGAATGTAATTGCCATATATTCTCCTTAAGTCCTGTACTCAAAGGATTTGGCTACAAAATGACTCCCATGACCTGAGCTCTTGAGGTCTGGCAATCCGTTTGTATTTTCTGCTGAAGATGTTGACCTGTCAGTAAATTTTGAATATGGGTGACACTGCTAAAATTTAATCAGTAAAGGTCTCTCCTCTTAGATGAAACTAGGAAGCATTGCAGTTTTATCCATTTCATTCTCTGTACTGAGCTTGATGGCATATAATTGCTGGCCAGTCTAACACTTGCTTACAGTACATCTTTCCAAATTAGAAAATGTGCTATAATAAAAAAATCAATAGCAGCCCTAACTATCTGTAAGAACCTGTTAGAAAACTTAACAGTACAAGATCTCAAATTCAGCAGCTGCAAAACTGTAACATTCTTGGAAGTTATTTCAACCCAAACTGCTTGAAATCCAAATGCAGAAACTTAACAAATGTGATAAAAGTGTAATCTGTTGAGAGACTGCGTAAATACTGCACATTGAAAGGATGTAAGTTCTTCCACAGCATGCTTACAAATTGAATACAGTTCCAGGTGAAAAAACAATTCATTAGGGATGAGGCAATAAAAATTAATCTAAAGTTTATCTGGAAAAAAAATCAGTGAGTGAAGTGGAAAAACTTATGAAAAGCATAGTAAGAGGCAAATTTTATCTTCAATTATGCAACAAAAAGCTAAACTAATTATAACAGGATGGTACTGGTACCAAGCATTTTATATAAAATGATAGCAAAGCATGAGAGAATTCTATTGAAATTTATTGTTGGTTATCTCTTAATGGGCTTCCCTGGTGGCTCAATGGTAAAGAATCAGCCCACTGATGGAGGAGATGAGGGTTCAATCCCTGGGTTAGGGAGATCCCCTTGAGGAGGAAATGGCAACCCACTCCAGTATGCTTGCCTGAAGTATCCCATGGAAAGAGGAGTCTGGCAGTCTCCCGTCCATGAGGTCACAAAAGAATTGGACACATCTTAGTGACTAACCAACAACAGTCTCATAAGCGGTAAGGTGAGAATCAACACATGAGGAAGAGTTCTGTTAAGTTCAGTGTTTCCAACAGTCATAAGACTCAAATGAAAATCTACCATAAAAATAACCAAGATGAGTAAGTACTCATATCAGATGAGAGCCTCACACACGGGTACCTTGTATTCTTCAGTGTTTAATTTTAAAGGCAAGAAATTAAACAGGTTGAGGGGATGTCTTTGGACATTAAAATAAAATAAAAGCTGAGTCATTTTACATATGGTAACGGGAAAGACAAGTGGTTTTGCCAGCCCGTATTACAGACGAAATGGAACCAGGCATAGATTTATTCACCTTAACAAGGTTAATACTTAAATAGTACTAAATTCCAGTACCTTGTAACTTTACTTTGGGAACTAATGTAATATTAAACCTAATTTTTATTCCTGACAGTTGTATTTATTTTCTTTGTCATGGGTAACTCCTACTTGGAAATTAAGTCTTTACAATGACAGGAAGTCCCCATATCTTTTTTTCTCAGAATGATTTTTGGCACAATATTTAATGAACCCATTTCTGGCCTTTATAGAATGAACTGCCTGAGCTTTTAAAGGTCTGTCAGATAGAGATGGACACCCTAATTAGTAGCATGTGCCCCTGATTTGTTTAGCATTTACTATCAGTAAATACTGTTATCAAAAGCAATCTTCTTTTCCTGCAATTTACTTATAGATGTTGATAATATCACTAACTGCGTTTTAAGGACAATGGGAAATAATGAATTCTGAGTATAATCATCCCTTATTTCACCTTGTTAAAGAAAAAAATGGAAGAGACTTTTTACTTCCATGGAAAAGCATTTAAATGTGTTTAATTTTATTTCTTATACTACAAAATATGTATTAAAAGGCTCTAAGAAGAAAATAGAAAAGTAATAGTTAGAACATGATTTAAAATTATAGATAACTTTGTACCAAATAGTTAAAATAGAAGGATTTGGAAGTTGAGAAAATCTTGATTGAAGTCCAGCTCTACCCATCCTAGTTGTGTAAATTGGGAAAGTTTTTTGACCTAGCAAAATCTCAGTCATTGGAAATATAAGTGTCTCCCATGTTAGAACAATATGACCATTAAATAAGCTAAATAATCCAAGTGCTTAGTTTAGGGCTTCACAAAAATGTCAACCCTCAGTACCTGGGAACCATTATTATTTTTATGATTTTGTTCTGATAAAGACGGTGAATTTTCTGTTTCCCCTGAGGAATATTCCTTCTGGGTTCACTGTCATAAAGCCACTGGAGCAAGCCGAGGTTGAGAGAGCTTCTGCTCTGCTCAGGAGTTGGGCTAATAATAATTACTGACGCCTCTCCCTGTGGTCCAAACAAGGGGATGTAGTGTAAAAGGAGGAATACAGATTTTTATCTTTAGACATCCTACATTCAAATCCAACTTTAACAGTTACTTATTAGCTGTGCAAGTTGGGACAAGCTTGAAAGTTTTGTCTAAAAGATGACAGTAATAATCTTTGCTGCCTCCTCGGGCTGTGCAGTAGGACATGCAGTAAATGTTCATTAATCCTGTTGTTTTATTTGCCCCCAAAGAAGAGAGAACTGTGGCTCTAATGGCCAATGGAACTGGCTGGGGGTCATGCAGCTAGTAAACAGCAAAGATTTAGCCCAAGTGTCTTCGATCAATATCCTTACCTTTTTTTCTCTCTGTTTTACTACCTCTTCAGGGTTCAGTTAGCAAGGGACACCAGGTGCTTGGATATGTAGTGAATTAAACAACTAAATTAAATGAATATTTAAGAAGAACATGCAGAGAGGTTGGATTCTGAAAGACAATAAATTATGTATATAGAGATAAGAAAAAAAAGTCCACTTAACTATAACTTATATAATTATGGTTTTTTATTAGGACTGGTATTTAGTATGATGAGTAGTTATGAGTTAATAACTAATAACCCAGCAAATAACTCACCAAACTGGAAACCAATATCAGAGCTGGATGCTTAAGGGAATTTGTATTAATATTTGGTGATCTTGGCATCATAAGTCACAGGTTAAAGATGATATTCAGTGCCTAATGTTGAAAATTGTCTCAGTACATGGACAGTAATTAATTTAAACTCAGTATCAAATCCTATACATTCATAATCTGGATTAGTATTGATATACTGACAACCATGAGAAAATATTTCTTAGATGAGATACACAAAGGCCAAACCATTAGTCGAGAATTTGATGTATTCAGCTACAACAAGATAAAAGATGACCACTTTGAGGAAGGACATCATAAACATACACGAAAGCTAGGACAAGGTAATTGCAGCAGGTAAAACTGATGAAAGATTCACATCCAGAGCACATGTGAAAGTTTACAGCATCCACTAGAAGGGCAAAATTGCAAAATACAAAATAGAAATTGACAAAGGATATGATTAGGCAATTTATAGGAGGAAAAAAAATGCTAAGACTTGTAAAAATAGGTTGTACTCAGTCGTTCAGTCATGTCTGACTCTTTGCGACCCCGACTCTTTGCAACCCCAAGAACTGTAGCCTGCCAGGCTCCTCTGTGGTCTGCCATTTCTCACTCCAGGGGATCTCCCCAACACAGGGATTGAACCTTGAAAGCTGAAAAGGAGATCTGAAGAAACTATGGGCTTTAATGATAATGTACCATATAAAGATTTAATAATTGAGACAAATATGCCGTACTAATATTAGGTGTTAATAATAGGGAAAAATTGGAGTGGGGTTTTTGGGAGCTCTTTGTACTATTTTTCTGAAACTATTTTTAATAGTATATTCCAATAAGTAAGTGGGGACAAGAACAGAGGGGGATAACATAAAATGGTTATATGTGCACTGAGCAATTTGGAAGACAGTTTGATTATCATTGGGAGCCTCTGAAGAACTGAATTGAAAAATATAAATTTCAGAAGTCCTGTGAATGCTTGTGTGCCAAGGGAGCAGGTAGGGGACTTTAAGAAGCCAGAGGAGACCTGGCTGAGTGCCTGAACCAAGGAATAGCAGTGAGAATGAATATAAGTAAAACTACAAAACATTGGAGTTAATAGAACTTAATCCCTGATTAAATGGGGTGAGGTGGTGAAAGAAAGGGATGGTCTACCATGGTTTTCAAGTTGAAAGTGGAATTCTGGAAAAATTCAAAACAGAAAGGAAAATGGTCTAATTAAGTATTTAAAATACTAAGGGAAAAAAATCTGATGAGAAAGTCCTGAGTGGAAACTGACAGAAGTGGAAAGTTTTCCAAGAAATTGGCCTGAAATGTGTGGCTGAGGGGTTTCTGGTCTTAACCAGATGGTACTTAGGAGGCTGTCTTTTGTCAGCCACTGTGACATGATAATTTCTGTTCATAAAGAGTGGAGTCAGTTGATTGACTAACTTCTCTGAAGATGACTTTGGGTTTCTGTGCCCTGTCGCTCCAATAAATGAAGCTGGTTATAGCTTTCTGTGTTAAACGTGAATGAAGACAGTCCTGGGTTCAATGTGCTGAACTTCAGAGTGGATTTATACGACTTCGAACAACATGTCTGACCCATCCTATACTGGCTGGCCTTCTTCCTCTGTACTTGAGACTCTTAGAAATCATCAATAAGAGCAAAAAATATAATACACAGCTTATCGGCAAGAATGGGGCTTCCCTGATGCCTTGGTGGAAAAGAATCCACCTGCCAATGCAGGAGACACAAGAGACTCAGGTTTGATCCCTGGGTTGAGAAGATTCCCTAGAGAAGGAAATGGCAACCCACTCCAATATTCTTACCTGGGCATGGTCAGAGAAGCCTGGTGTGCTACAGTCCATGGGGTTGCAAAAGAGTCGGACACAACTTGGAAACTAAATAGGAACAACAACAGCAATCTTCAGGGAAAGAAAGGGAAGTATCCAAGTACCAGAAATGGAGAAATCAAAACTGATTCAGCTTAAACTCAAGGCTTTAAGATCTAGATATAATCCAAGAGAAAGAGGACCAGACACTAACAGTCCACTACCATAACTAAATATTTTCATGTTCTCACCCACAGCCCACAGCTTCACATGTTGAAACCTAATCCCCAGTGTGATGTACTTCAAGGTGGGGCCTCTGGGAACTGAATGGGTCAAGAGGGTGGAGCCCTCATGAGTAGGATTAGTGCCCTTATAAAAGAGGCCCTAGAGAGTTCCCTCACCCTTCACCTAGGAAGGTGGCCATCTACCAAGAGGGCCCTCACCAGACTCCAACTCTGCTGGCACCCCTCTTCAGACTTCTAGCCTCCAGAACTGGGAGATATAAACTTCTGTCTTTTATAAACCACCCAGTACATGGTACTTTGTTGAGCAGCTCAAGCAGACTTAAACATCCACCTAGAGAGGACGTGGTCTCAGGCTGAATGAGAAGGGAGCTGGAGCAGGCTCTCTGCACCATGCCTGGAGACTGAACGGGCAGCCCCGATGTGGAAACAGCTAGAAACTCCTCTGGTTCGAAATCACCAGAGAAGCTTGCCCTCTCTGCATCTTAAGTGGGGAAATGCTTTTTTCCCTTGAGAAACCAGACATTTTTGACAGGAGCTTGTCTGTTGTACAGAAGGCTTCCCAGGTGGCCCTAGTCGTAAAGACCCTGCCTGCCAGTGCAAGAGACCTAAGAAATGAGAATTAAATCCCTGGATCAGGAAGATCCCCTGGAGAAGACCATAGCAACTCACTCTGGTATTCTTGCCTGGAGAATCCCATGCACAGAGGAGCCTGGCAGGCTATGGTCCATATGGTCTCAAAGAATTGGACACAACTGAAGTGACTTAGCAAGTTGTACAGAATCTTGAGCTGAAAAGACTAATCGGAAGACTTACCTGGAAACCCTTAAGACCCCAGCATTAGATGATCATTAACACTTCTCTGCAAGGCTTTCCACCCAGTGCCTCATGCTAGAATCCCTAAGAAAGAAGAGAAACCCCACTGACAATAGGATGAATTTTAAAATGTCAATGATGAGATGACAGATGCACCACCCTGAAGGCATCAGCAGTTTCCACAAGCAAAACAATTAGGGATCCAGGAATTTGAGTGACTAGAGCAAACTGAGAGAAACAATAAAATGAGAGACTATAAAATTTTTAAAAGGACTCAATAGAGAATTTCTAGAAATGACCAAGTGCTATCACTATAATTAAAACCTCGAGGGAATGTTTGACTGACTCAAGGATTGTCCATATGCTCCTTGAACATTTCAGATTAGCAGTCAAAGCTGACAAGTATCTTGGATACTGTGCCTGCAGAGTGATCAGAAATCTTGCTATTCTTTTGATGGATCATCTCTTCTGTGGTTTATAACACAGAACCATTGAGAAGTTTTCATTATCCCCCAATTTTTATCCTGAGATTATTTTGATTGAAAAGTTTGTTGTAATCCCCCCTTTTTTATAGCAAGAATGTCTTAAGTGTATATTTATTTTAATGACTTTCTATTTTATGATCACACAGGGTGAAATTATTTTATCCTGTCACCTTCGTTCATCCCCAGTGACCAGAAGATCTCATTGATACATAAACTCAGATCCAAAGGACCATGTTATCTACAAGGTTGTTGTCATTCTCTCTTCCACAGACTGGGGACCACCTTGATTTCAGGATACCTGGCACCCTAGAAATATCAGAATACTGTAGTTTTATTTTATTGTTAATTGAACCTGGAGTTTCATTCTCCTTGCTGCTTTTAGCATTTCTTGGTATAGATTACTGTAGTGACTCCAGATTGGCATTTTACACCGAGACATTTTAAACTTTCTAATTTGAATTAACAAAAGAAGCAAAAGCTACTACTTTAGTTGAAATAAAACTAGCATAATATCACTAAAAGCTGACATGTACTTTTAATCCTGTTCTTTTTATGAAACTAAATTTAAAGACAGGACGTTTTTCTTGCTCATCCGTATGCCCCCTGAAAATATTGTATGTGTGTTAGATTCTTAAAGACTTAGAGTTCTAAATAATTCATGTCTAAAAAATGAAATTTTAGTTGTACTAGACCACTAAATGGTCAGAATTTACTGGAACTAAATCTCCAATATGTGTGTGTGCTTAATTGCTCAGTTGTGTCCGACTCTTTGCAACCCCATGAACTGTAGCCTGCCTGGCTCCTCTATCCATGGGGATTCTCCAGGCAAGAATACGAGAGTGGGTTGCCACGCCCTCCTGCAGGGGATCTTCCCAACCCAGGGATCGAACCCAGGTCTCCCGCGTTGCAGGTGGGTTCTTTACAGCCTGAGCCACCAGGGAAGCCCAAATCACTGATAACTCTGCTTAAATAACTTTAAAATATTTAAGCAATTATCTGACAGTCCAGTGGTTAGGACTGCACTTCCACTGCAGAGGCCGGGGGTTCAATCCTTGGTTGGGGAACTAAGATCCCGCATGCTGTGTGGCACAGACAAAAAGCAAAAAAAAAAAAAGTTAAAATTTCTGAAAGTACAAAGATATTCCTAAGAACCCAGTTCTTATTTAGTCACTAAGTCTTATCCAACTGTTTTGCAACCCCACGAACTGTAGCTCACTGGGCTCCTTTGTCCATGGGATTTTTCAGGCAAGAATACAAGAGTGGGTTGCCATTTCCTTCTCCAAGGGATCATCCTGACCCAGGGATCGAACCCACATCCCCTGCATTGACAGGTAGCTTCTTTTATCATTGAGCTACCAGAGAAACCCAATCGGAACCCAATTACCTTTTTTAAAAAAGCTAATTAAAACGTGCTTGTGTGTTTACTTCCTGCCCATCTGGGCCACGGTTCAGACCAACTGCAGGCAATGGTGTGGGTCCCAGCCTTGTGGCTTGGCTTGTGCCTGTGCCTTTTGGGCGGCCTCCGTGGGCACCCTTGTGAGTAATGCTGCCCTCAGAACTGGGCAGCAGGGGCCTGCCGTGGGCTCTGTGCTTTTGCTGCGTCCAGCCGCACCCCCCGCTTTGTTAACATCATTTTATTTATTTCTTTTTGGCTATGCTGGGTTTTCACTACTGCACCAGCTTCTCCCTAGTTGTGGCAAGGAGGGGCTACTCTCTAGCTGCAGCACACAAGCTTCTCACTGTGGTGGTTTCTGTCCTTGCGGAGCTCCATGGTGCACGGGCTTCAGGAATTGTGACATATAAGTTCAGTGGTTTTGGCACACGAGCTTAGTTGTTCCAGGGCATGTGGGATTTACCTGGATCAGGAAGTGAACCAGTGTCTCCTGCATCGGCAAGCAAACTCCTCACTACTGAGACACCAGGGAAGCCCCCCAACCCCTTTTTTGACCATACTTAGGATCCCTGGACCCTGGAAAGATGGCCATGACATTATTTTCTTTTCTTGCTAATCTTACCTATATAACATTTCTACAGCTGTACATGCATGTGTGGAAAATGGACCATCCTATAGACCATGTTAGTAGTTTGCCCCCAAAATGAGCCTATCAGAAGTGGAGAATGGGCAAAAGCAAGTGGATAAAAAGGCATCCATCTCTTGAAGAACAGGAACTTCAGAAATGTTGTCATTTTGTCAGTATCTCAGGAATCTGGGAATATTCATGCTCTTTTTAACAAGTGACTTTTTGATTGTCATTATTAGAGATGATTTTTTTACTAAAGCATGATTTTTTTTAATTCTTCAAATTAGAATGCAAGGTAGAAGCTGGTAATTTTGAACACTTTGAAAAAGGAAGAGAAAGGAGATAAAATTTTATAATTGTTCATAGTCATTTTTACACTTGAGTCTGTAGACTTTGTCCTAAATGTGATGTGTCATAGTCTAGGGTTGCACTAGCTAGTCTGTTTTGCCATATTTTCCTCAATGTTTTTTTTTATTTTATTTTATTTTTATTTTTTTTATTTTTTTTTCTTATCAGCCATAGATTTACACGTATTCCCCATCCCGATCCTCCAAAGGAACCCATGAGTAATCTGATGGACGAGCATCAAGATAGAGATGAAAGGTCTGGAACTCAATGATAATAAGTAGCTCTTCTGAATGAGCTGCATTCCAGGTGAATGCAGTAGGACAGAATAGTCTCTCTTAAAAATTATTTTATCTTTTAAAATTAGGAAATAAAAGTTCCATGAAGGATAATTTCAGTTGTACTCCTGAAATGTTTCCATAAAGTCTGCCATTAGGGAAGGTTACTCAAAACTGGCCATCCGTATCTGGGGATTGAAGTTGCCTACGATCTTCTACCACATTCTGTGTGGGTAAGCCACCGTATGCTGTAGCAACACCTACATTTTTAAATGAGATTTCAAGAAATATCAACAAACTCCAGATGGATTTGGTCACCTTCTCTCCAGTGTTTTTGGAGGGTCTAGACTGGACCAGCTTGCTAAATTTATTTAATCTCCTTAATCGGTTTTAATATTTTCAGAGTCTGAACGATTTTGGAGGGAGAAACAGATGTTGTGTGATAGCTCTTAGTTTTCCAGGAGCTGCTACTAAAATAATTACAGATTGGAAGACATACAGTCAGAAGTAATCTTCATTGGAGTCAGTTTGGCAAAAATAAAGGTGACAGGAAAGCTGTCTCCCTTTTGTTTGCTTAATTCTTGCATTTCAGAATTGGGATGCAGGTCATGTGAGAATAGCCAGGTACACAGCTGCTATGCTTGCTATGTTTCAGATTTTTGCCATTTGCTAAAACATGCATATCCCTCCACAGTAATTGAGAGCAGTACATTAACTGTATTCACTGTGTGGAAGAGAATGCAAGCTATATCTAGTTTGGGGTATTTACTACCATTTCAAAAAAACCTTTTAGTATACATAGTGAAAGAGTTTTTTTTTAAATATTTTACAATTTAATGGGAAAAGTTATGCAGATTAATAACAATGTAAAGAGTAATTATGTGAAGCTATAAAATGTATGTAGTAAATTTTAACATAATTATTTTAAAAATGTGTGCTCTGAAAGACAAACAAATCCATTAAGGACTTTGCTGGCAATCCAATGCTTAAGACCCCGTGCTTCCAATGCAGAGGACGGGTTTGATCCCTGGTTGGGGAATTTAGATCCCACATGCTCTGCAGTGTGTAACCAAATTAAAAAATAAAATCTACTAAGATATTCATGAAGTCTAAAGAAAATATGTGGGGGCTAAAGAGAGAAATACCTTTTCAAGGAATGGAAGCAAATCATATAGGTAGAAATCATTTGGGGATTCCTACCTGTACTCCAGTTAGCTAAGGAAGATTCTTTTTTTTTTTTCTTTCATGTTGTTAGGAATTCTTAGTACATATGGTCACAGTGAATGAACACCCTACATCAAACTCATGATTAACTATTCCTATGGTTTTAGTTAATAAAGTGTATATCAGTCTTGGCTCTTTTCATCCCTTGCACCCTGTTTTCTAACCAATAACCAGTGCTGCCATCTTAGTGTCATGATCTAGCCGGGATCAGCCACCTCTACCACCTCTTTACCTGCCTGGTCCACTGCCCCGTTGAACCAAAATGATTACCTCTGCTCTATTACCAACCTCCCAGCTTCAGTTGCCCAACAATCTGTCTTCAAAACCAGAGTCAACATGATCTTTAAAAGCATAAATTAGGTCAGATTCCTAGTTCAGATACTTCCTTTGAGCTTTCAGATGCTCAGAGTCAACATCAAAGGTCCTCCAGCACTGGACTCTTCTCCATCTTCCTGTTGCTCTGTTGCCCCACTGAGCTCATCTTCTGATGCTGAACCCCTCCAGGGGCTGGAGGCACACTGCTGTGGGATGCTCTCCTTCCTCAGGAACATTGAAGATGCTCCTCCTTCACCTGGGACCCTCCTCACATCTCATCACCTGCACCCCCTTAATTATCTACTCAGGGAAGAAGACCCCACAATACTTTATTTACAGTGGAACCTTTGACACTACATATCCCTGTTTCCTTTTTACTACCTTCTAACATCTTATATATTTAATTATTTACATTATCATCTTTCTCTGTCAACCACAAATGAAGGAATTTTTGTCTGTTTGGTTAGCTACCAAATTTCCCGGTGCCTTCAAGAGACTTTACGCACACTGTAGGGAATCGATAAATATCTGATGAATGAAAAAATAAAATCCAACATATTTACAATTTAGTTTTATAATCATTTCCCTGGATAAAATGTCAAAAGTAAATTTTAGTTCTCGGTCACTTCTAGTTACAAAAATAAACTTGAAATGATTAACTAAAATTGGTTCTAATTAATTTTGTCAATCTCTGTAGAGCTTACCTTACTAATCAATTGAGAGTGGAAAAGAAAACCAGAAGTCTTTCTGTCTCATTTAAATAAAATCATATTTATAAGGAACTGTTTACTGCTGCCAAAGCTTAGCTTGACCTGGAGTTCATGAACATCTGCCTCTTTTGTTCAGTGCTTTCCAATTCTTTAAAAAACAAAAAGAATGGAAAATTTGGGTCCACGTTTGCTTTTTGTATGAAAAAGAAGGAAAGGATCCTTAAAATTATTTTTTTTATGTTGTAAACACATCTCTGTATACTTTCTCAAGTATCTAGTACAGCTATGGCAAGGGGTTTTTGCTGTGACTTAATTCTCGAGAAGGATAAGTCAAAAGTTGGGAGATAGAGAATGATGCCAGGAATTGCTTCTTTAACTTACTAGGATCTAATACACACAAGTGATTCCTCAAAGCACATAACTGGGAACCGTATTTTCATCATGCACCTGTTTATAAGCCTGAGCAAGCAAATGAACATGATCTCTGGTGTAAATTTCTTATTACAAACACAAGTGAGAGATAGAAAAGTGGTAGTACAAAAGGCAAAACACCCGAAGGGTAAATGGTTAGCCTTTCCTGTGGATTTTTGAATACTGAGTTCAGATGGTAAAAAATCCTTCTACAAAGCAGGAGACCCAGATTTGGTCCCTGGGTCAAGAAGCTCCCCTGGAGAAGGGACTGGCAACCCACTCCAGTATTCCTGCTTGGGAAATCCCATGGACAGAGATGTGTGGCGGGTTATGGTCCATGGGGTCGCAAAGAGTTGGAAACGACTGAGTGACTAACACACATAACTGCACAGTTTAAGAGATAGATGGATGGATGAATAGACAGATAGGTAATCTTACTTATTTAGACACTTATAAGTACATTTGAAGTTTTACATGTAATTAACATGAGAAATAGTACTAAGAGTGTACCATACACCAAAAATAGGATTATTATTTGAATAATTTTCTAACTTGGTCAGAAGCAATATAATTACAGTACATTTGAAATGAAATGGTAAAGCGGGAGCATTTAAATCAGCAAAGCTATTATGTTCAACTTGTGCGATTCATCTTTGCAAGGAATGGCAAGCAGATTTTTAATGCGTTTTAAATGTAAGACTAAGATCACTGGATAGTCCACACTTGGTATCAAGAATGAGGAGCAAAGAGTATGCAAATACAGAGAACGGCGGGGTGGGGGGGACAACGTGAGGGAGGGGGTTGAGGGGGGGTTCAGCGGGGAAGAGGGGGTGGTGGCCCATGGAGGGTCCACAGGGGACAGGGGCAGTTTCTGGGTAGTTAATTTTGTTGTCCTTTTGCTTGTTTCTTTACACTGTGGTGGTTTACGTGCTATAGATCAAAGTTAATAAACACAGATTGGAATGGCAGCAGCTCATTTCTTTGTTGACATCTGTAATTATTTAAACAAAATACTCCATGATATGAAAGTCAGTTGCTTTCCAAGACCCCAGTAATGGTATTTATTTCCCATTTGTATTTCTAACTTCACTTTGCTTCAAATTTCCTGTTGACATTTTTTTTTAAATCATTGTAGCCCATTTCAGTATCCACTTTATCATCCTGAAGAATTCCTTCTGTAAGTGCACACGTGATATCCTAAGACTGAAGCCTCTGATCCCAAATGGAGAAGATTGCCCACCCCAGGAAGTGGGCAGTGAAGAATAGGGAGACTGGGAGAGACCAAGGCCAGGACTCAGGTTGAGAGAAGTTTGCAGGTATTCGTGCGTTGTTATAGATCTAGTCCAAACTGAATACCAGGGAGCCCGGCTCTACCTGACATAGAGGAGGGGATCACCTGAGTCCTCTGCCCAGCAAGTCATTAAATGCGAGCTCCAAATAGCCTAGACTTTAGACCTGTGACCTCTCTTGTCCTCAACTCTTTGTTCTTGGCTGGAAATTATGTCCTCTGTTTGGTCCAAGTGGCCCCAACTTGCAGAAGTGTGTTTAGATATCATTGAATCTGCCTGCCAATGCAGGAGATGCAAGAGATTTGAGGGCTCAATTCCTGAGTCAGGAAGATCCCCTGGGGTAGGAAATGGCAATCCATTCCAGTATTCATGCTTGGGAAATCCCATGGACAGAAGAACCTGGTGGGTTACAGTCCACAAAGAGTCACAAAGAGTCAGACGCAACTGAGCAACTGAGTACACAAGTTATAATGAGGAGTGGGGCGTTCATTTGTGAGCAAGGTCAAATTTCTGTGACCCTCTGTGGAGGCCTTGAAACCACCTGCTATGGTCTGAATGTTTGTGTCTGCCCAAGATTCATATGTTGAAATCGTAACTCCCCGATGTGGTAGTTTTAGGAGGTGTGGGGCTTTGGGGAGCCCCTTAGACCATGAGGCGAGGGCCCACAGGAATGGGATTTGTGCCTTTATAAAAGAGCCCCCACAAAGCTCCCTCCTCCCTTCTGCCATATGAAGACTGGATGAGAACTCTTTGACCAAAGCAGGCTCCTCACCTGACCGTGCTGACGTCCTGATCTCAGACTTCCAGCCTCCAGAACTGACAGCAATAAACCTCTGTTGTTTATAAGCCACACTGTCTGCGGTGGTTTTCTTAGACCAGTCCAAAGGGACAAAGACACAACTATGGCCTGGTCATCCACCTGTCACCTTTTGTTAATTCAGCCCAGATCATAGGATTCAACATAGCTTGAGTGTCAAATAACAATGCAACACTGATACTAACATCACTTTATTCTTCTGTAAATTTTTAACCTTTACCAGGAATTAATGAAGATGCTACAGAGCATCTCTTAGAAGGAGTGACTCAGTCCTTATTTGTTTCTGATCTAAATTTATTTCTCAGAAAATAATTTCCCCAAAGCTTGAGTACAAACATTTGAATTCTTTTTTTAAATGTCACTCTCTTGTTTCCTCATCTACAAGGAGTATTGGCTCAACTCTGCACAAATCCCTTCCAGCTCTGAAATTCAGGGATTTTATAGTGCTAGTTCATTGAAGATAGGATATGCTCAAGATGTTTAAGACCATCCACACTGGAAGGCAGGGGAAGAGACTCCACAGTGACCTTGACCCCTTGCCTCTGGGCTTAGTCCACCCCCAGGAAATGTGGACCACGGGATGCTTGAAACTAGAATAGCAGAGACATTCCTAGTTCTAGTAGCTCAGAGGTTTGTGAGCAATCTCTGACTCTTAAGTCTTAGTGGGCCTACTCCTACCTGACCTGTTTCTCAGTCCTTGAATCATTTTTATACTTAGGCTCAGGTTCTTAGAAAAGGGCTGGGTTTGACCTGACATGGGGACTGCTATGCCTTCTGGCCATGCACAGATAAGACTTGAAAACGCTTCACTTATTTATGCATGCAGTCGATCCAATACATTTTTACTTAGGGGCAGTTTTGTCCAACAGACTTCCAGGGTTTGAGATTCAGCACTAAACAAAATGAGCAAAGTCCCTGCCTTCAGGAAGTTCACACTCAGGGAGAGGAGAAAATAAATTGAAGAGCCATGTAGAACAATGAGGGGCTTCACTGGTGGCTCAGTGGTAAAGAATCCACCTGCCAATGCAGGAGACGCAGGAGATGCGGGTTCGATCCCTGGGTTGGGAAGATGCCCTGGAGAAGGAAATGGCAACCCACTCCAGGGGGTTGTAGCCTGATGGGCTATAATCCATGGGGCCACAAAGAGTCAGACATGATTGAGCGACTCGCACTAACTAACTAACAGGGCTGGAATGAGGCCACACTTAGGAACAGATAGAAAAATGTAGTGTCACTTTGGGAGTAGAACACTGGTTAATTAATGGGAACACCATAGTAGAAAACAGTATTAAGGGTACATTTATGATTCTCATATATGCATTTCTCAATGTGAAAATATGAATGAAATCTAGTGACTCAACTTTTAGGCTACCCTGATACAAATTAAACTTGGAAATTGGCCAGGCAATTAAGGAAAGAGATGGCATATATTAGACCTGAATTTCAAGCTTTATTCTTTACATTTTTCCACTGAATTTCTTCCACAGACATCCATTTTCTCTTCCTTCCTAGATTACTGTTTTTAAGTGATATCGGAAGCTTTTAGCAGGCTGTGGGTGAGGAGTGCCAGAGTCTCACCTTGTTGGAGGTGCCCTCTGCCTGTTTGTAGAATGAACTTTTGAGGGCAGAATGTACTGGAAGCAAGGCCATTAAATCTTTTGTCAAAAGGGCCTAAGAGCTCTGTCCATTCCAGTTGGGTGATCTTGTCAAAGTGATGGGTGATCTTGTCAAGATGATGGGTAAATATTATTGTTTGAGAAAGGTTCAGCTTCATCAAAATTCAAAGCGTAAACTTTGCAAGATTGCAATATCATTTGATCCGATTGTTTGCGGTATTAACCCCCAGACACTTTTTTGGTACATGGACCACAAGGATTGTGAGAGGTTAGAAGAACGTAGAATCTGAATTCATTTGAAGGCACTTGCAACCGGGTGCTGGTGCTTAGTCAGTCATTCGTGTCCCACTCTTTGTGACCCCATGGACTGCGGCCCGCCAGCTCCACTGTCCATGGGGATTCTCCAGGCAAGAAAACTGGAGTGGGTTGCCATTTCCTTCTCCAACTTGCAACATGATATTGTCCTGAATGCATATGTAAAATCATAAAATATTAAACAGAAATACAGTGTTGACTAAACATACACTCTTTCCACATGGGTTAGAAATTTATATTAGAATGGGTTTATCGTTAGCTGTCACTTGTTTTGAAGTTTTAAAGGAAGTATCTTTTAATATCTTTCTGCAGGCTTGGGGATTCATGATATGTGGAGAAGAGATGCTGCCCTTTCCTGGTAGAGAAGTAAGAGAGCTATCTAGGAACATTTCCATTCTGAGATCAAGTACCTTAGCACTGTATTGAGCGGGCCTCCCAGTGGCCCTTGTAAAGAACCTGCCTGCCAATGCAGGTAGATATGAGACTCAGGTTCCATCCCTGGACAGGAAGATGGAGGAGGGCATGGTAGCCCACTCCACTCTTCTTGCCTGGAGAATCTCGTGGGCAGAGGAGCCTGGTGGGCTACAGTCCACGGGGTCACAAAGATTTGGACACGACTGAAGTGACTTAACAGGTACACGTGCAGACAAAGTACATGAAGGTCAGGCGGCTTTAAGACTATCACTTTATTTGTTGTTTATTTATTTTGTTGTTTTTCTTCTCAGCTTTTAAAAGGTGCAAAAAAGATGAATATCATTATTTTTCAATCTATTGTAGTTAATAAGACAAAACAGAACCTTTCCATTGCTTGCTGCTGAGTAGAACTTAAGGCACAGTTTTCATAGTTAAGACACAACTTATTTTTCTAAACTGGCAAAGTAAGACTCTTTTCAGAGATAAAGCTTGAAAGAAGATCTAGGACATTGGTCCTCATATTTGGAAGGCAGAGTTCTTTTTATCACCATTAGCGTTGTTGTACTCTAAGTAGTTTAAGCTTTTTAGCTCTGTAAACCATGTAGTAGAGTAACAATAATAAAAACAAACTCAAGTCCACATCAAGCTCTCTGCCAAGCACTTCCCATGTATTGTCTCATTTAACTTTTACCTTCTTTTTTGTTTTTTGTAACAAATATTTGAGTAGACCAGCACTACAATCTCTACTGTATAAATGAACAGACTGAGATGCAGGTCAGGGGTTGTGTGCCCTGGTATTTGCATTAGGGGCTGGTTTGTGGAATCAAGGAATCCAGTATTTTTCTATGATACTTGTGGATCACTAAATCTAAATGATCTCTGCAAAACTGAAGTTCCTAGAATTGTTATGCTGGTGATTTTCTCTAATACGGTCTTGTGTCACGTCCTTAACTTTATCTTGTCCAGGGTAAAAATCTCACATCTGTGGTCTAGTAGTTAGGACTTCACACTTCCACTGCAGAGGACACTGGTGGTTCTTTCCCTGGTTGGAGAAGTAATGCTGTGTGGCATGGCCAAAAAAAAAAAACAAACAAAACCTCATATCTGATCTCCTGGATTGGGGTGAAGATAAAATGAAAAATAGGATACAGAAAAATTAGGAACAGGAGAACTGGCCTGAAGCACAGTTAAACTCACTGGTTTGCTACAGGAATTCTAAGAAACTTCAATATGCGGATATGCCTTATGAGTCTCTTAAGAAAATAGGTGGCCACGTCAGGGAGAGGCTATGGCTATTTGCAGAACACTGTTCCCCTGGTCCCAAACAGAGAAATAATGAACTTGAAAGGAAACGCTTGCTCTGATTCCCCAGTCTTTTCACCTGTATCTGCTCAGATACTGTTTTCATTAAGGGAGTTTCACATTCACAAGTTCACCTGGAATCCCCCAGCTTGTGTAGAAATGTACTTTAGGAAAACTCATCTCTGCTTCTATTTCCTGGGCTCACAGTGTCCCTGGTTTTCTTATGTTACTTGGAATCCAACAGCTAATTAGGACTTTGCTCCCATCCCTTTATCGGTGAACTTCGCCATCTGTGCTCCCGCCCATGCATCTCTGTAGGGCTAGGAAACATTCTCTCTCATGGAAGTTAGCCATTGGGTTTCCATTCCTTCACAGATCCACAGTCACATTCTTGAATTTCAGTTCAGTTCAGTTGCTCAGTCGTGTCCGACTCTTTGCATCCCCATGAATCGCAGCACACCAGGCCTCCCTGTCCATCACCAACTCCCAGGATCTACCCAAACCCATGTCCATCGAGTTGGTGATGCCATCCAACCATCTCATCCTCTGTCGTCCCCTTCTCCTCCCGCCGTCAATCTTTCCCAGCATCAGGGTCTTTTCAAATGAGTCAGTTCTTCTCATCAGGTAGCCAGAGTATTGGAGTTTCAGCTTCAACATCACTTCTTCCAATGAAAATTCAGCGTTGATTTCCTTTAGGATGGACTGGTTGGATCTCCTTGCATTCTAAGGGACTCTCAAGAGTCTTCTCCAACACCACAGTTCAAAAGCATGAATTCTTCGGTGCTCAGCTTTCTTTATAGTCCAACTTGCTCATCCATACATGAGTACAGGAAAAAAACATAGCTTTGACTAGACAGACCTTTGCTGGCAAAGTAATATCTCTGCTTTTTAATATGCTGTCTAGGTTGGTCGTAACTTTTCTTCCAAGGAACAAGTGTCGTTTAACTTCATGGCTGCAGTCACCATCTGCAGTGATTTTGGAGCCCAAAAAAAATAAAGTCTCTCACTGTTTCTTCTGTTTCCCCATCTATTTGCCATGAAGTGATTGGACCAGATGCCATGATCTTAGTTTTCTGAATGTTGAGCTTTAAGCCAACTTTTTCAGTCTCCTCTTTCACTTTCATCAAGAGGCTCCTTAGTTCTTCTTCGATTTCTGCCTTAAGGCTGATGTCATCTGCATATCTGAGGTTATTTATATTTCTCATGGCAATCTTGATTCCAGCTTGTGCTTCATCCAGCCCAGTGTTTCTCGTGATGTACTCTGCATATAATTTAAATAAGCAGGGTGACAGTATACAGCCTGGACGTACTCCTTTCCTTATTTGGAACCAGTCTGTTGTTCCATGTCCAGTTCTAACTGTTGCTTCTGAACTGCATACAGATTTCTCAAGAGGCAGGTCAGGTGGTCTGGTAGTCCCATCTCTTTCAGAATCTTCCAGAGTTTGCTGTGGTTCACACAGTCAAAGGCTTTGGCATAGTCAATAAAGCAGAAGTAGATGTTTTTCTGGAACTCTCTTGCTTTTTCAATGATCCATCAGATGTTGGCAATTTTGTCTCTTGTTCCTCTGCCTTTTCTAAATCCAGCTTGAACATCTGGAGGTTCATGGTTCATGTACTATTGAAGCCTGGCTTGGAGAATTTTGAGCATTACTTTACTAGCATGTGAGATGAGTGCAATTGTGCAGTAGTTTGAGCATTCTTTGGCATTGCCTTTCTTTGGGATTGGAATGAAAACTGACCTTTTCCAGTCCTGTTGCTACTGCTGAGTTTTCCAAATTTGCTGGCATATTGAGTATAGCCCTTTTGCAGTGTCATCTTTTAGGATTTGAAATAGCTCAACTTGAATTTGATCACCTCCACTAGCTTTGTTCGTAGTGATGCTTCTTAAGGCCTACTTAACTTCTCATTCTAGCATGTCTGGCTCTAGGTGAGTGATCACACCATCATGATTATCTAGGTCATGAAGATCTTTTTTGTATAATTCTTCTGTGTATTCTTGCCACCTCTTAATATCTTCTGCTTCTGTTAGGTCCCTACCATTTCTGTCCTTTATTGTGCCCATCTTTGCATGAAATGTTCCCTTGGTATCTCTAATTTTCTTGAAGAGATTGCTAGTCTTTCCCATTCTATTGTTTTCCTCTATTTCTTTGCATTGATCACTGAGGAAGGCTTTCTTATCTCTCCTTGCTATTTTTTGGATCTCTGCATTCAAATGGTTATATCTTTCCTTTTCTCCTTTGCCTTTTACTTCTCTTCTTTTCACAGCTATTTGTAAGGCCTCCTCAGACAACTATTTTGCCTTTTTGCATTTCTTTATCTTGATGGTCTTGATCACTGCCTCCTGTACAATGTCATGTACCTCCATCCATAGTTCTTCAGATCTAATCCCTTAAATCTGTTTGTCACTTGATTTGATTTAGGTCATACCTGAATGGTCTAGTTGTTTCCGCTAATTTCTTCAATTTAAATCTGAATTTGACAATAGGGAGTTCATAGTCTGAGCCAGTCAGCTCCCGGTCTTATTTTTGCTGACTGTATAGAACTTCTCCACCTTTGGCTGCAAAGAATATAATCAATCTGATTTCGGTACTGACCATCTGGTGATGCCCATATGTAAGTCTTCTTGTGTTGTTGGAAGAGGGTGTTTGCTATGACCAGTGAGTTCTATTGGCAAACTCTATTAGCCTTTGCCCTGCTTCATTCCGTACTCCAAGGCCAAATTTGCCTGTTACTCCAGGTGCTTCTTGACTTCCTACTTTTGCATTCCAGTCCCCTATAATGAAAAGGGCATCTTTTTTGGGTGTTAGTTCTAGAAAGTCTTGTAGATCATCATAGAACCGTTCAAGTTCAGCTCCTTCAGAATTATTGTTCAAGGCATAGACTTGGATTACTGTGATATTGAGTGGTTTGCCTTGGAAACAAACAGAGATCATTCTGTCATTTTTGCTATTGTATCCAAGTACTGCATTTTGGACTCTTTTGTGGACTATGATGGCTACTCCATTTCTTCTAAAGGTTTCTTGCCCATAGTAGTAGATATTTGGTCATCTGAGTTAAATTCACCCATTCTAGTCCATTTTAGTTTGCTGATTCCTAAAACATAGATGTTCACTCTTGCCATCTCCTGTTTGACCATTTCCAATTTGCCTTGATTTATGGGCCTAACATTCCAGGTTCCTATGCAGTATTGCTCTTTACAGCATCTGACTTTACTTCCATCACCAGTCACATCCACAAGTGGGTGTTGTTTTTGCTTTGTCTCCATCTCTTCATTCTTTCTGGAGTTATTTCTCCACTGATCTCCAATAGCATATTGGACACTTACTGACCTGGGGAGTTCATCTTTCAATGTCCTATCTTTTTGCCTCTTCATACTTTTCATGGGGTTTTCAAGGCAAGAATGCTGAAGTGGTTTGCCATTCCCTTCTCCAGAGGACCATGTTTTGTCAGAACTGTCCACCATAACCTGTCCATCTTGGGTGGCTCTACATGGCATGGCTCATAGTTTCTTTGAGTTAGAGAAGGCTATGGTCCATGTGATCAGAGTGGTTAGTTTCCTGTAATTGTGGTTTTCAGTCTGTCTGCCCTCTGATAGAGAAGGATAAGAGGCTTATGGAAGCTTCCTGATGGGAGAGACTGACTGAGGGGGAAATTGGTAAAGAATCCTCTTATTTACCAATGAAGAGTCAATGAATATTCTGATTTCTTAAGAAGAAAAAGTGGAAAGAATGCCAACTGTGGGGCCAGAAGTCCTGGTACCACTACCAACTAACTCTGTGACCTTGAATAAATGATGTCACCTCTTTTGGTCTTAAAAATGTGAATAACACTACAAAAGTTTTCACATGAGACAATATAATGACATGTCAATTGTCATGCAAATATAATATGATGAATTAATTTGCTTCTCCATGTTGGAGCTTGATATATATAGCAATTCTGCTTCTAGAACATTTTAAGTTTTGAGACTATCTGTACACAATAGCTCTGGGGCCTTTACTCTGGAAAATATATTGAGGAAAAACAATTTATGATAAAATTTTTAATTAACAGAACATATTGAAAGCTGCCTTCCCAGGTGTTAGGACTGAGGTGTACAAGTTAATGCATGAGTAGAACTTTTTCTACTCCCATGTGATATAGCTCTCTGCTGGGTCACAGCACTCGTGTATAGCCACTGTGAGATCATGAATCTGTGCAAAACTTCCTATTGCTATAAATACAGTGTCAGATAGAGCTGTAACAGATTTCCTCTTCTTGGGCTCCAAAATCATTGTAGATGGTGACTGCGGCCATGAAATCAAAAGACGATTGCTTCTTGGCAGAAAAGCAATGGCAAACCTATACAGTGTGTTGAAAGCAGAGACATTACTCTGCTGACAAAGGTCCATATAGTCAAGGCTATGGTCTTCCCAGTGATCATGTACGGTTGTGAGAGCTGGACTGTCAAGAGGGCAGCATGCCAAAGAATTGATGCCTTCAAACTCTGGTGCTGGAGAAGACTCCTGAAAGTCCCTTGGACAGCAAGCAGATCAAACCAATCAATCTTAATGGAGATCAACCCTGAATATTCACTGGAAGGACTGATGCTGAAGCGGAAGCTCCCATATTTTGGTCGTCTGATGCGAACAGATGACTCATTGGAAAAGTTCCTAATGCTGGCAAAGATTGAGGGCAGAAGGAGAAGAGGGTGTCAGAGGATGAGATGGTGGGATGGCATCACTGATGCAATGAACATGGACTTGAGCAAACTCTGGGAGATGATGAAGGACAGGGAGGCCTGGCATGCTGCAGTCCATGGGGTCACAAAGAGTTGGACACGACTGGGCAACTGAACAATAACAGCAGGTAAAACTGGGGAGTTTCCCTAACATGAGTCTCTATTCTATGCTCACTATGCCCTATTTTGCACAGCAAACATGCAGAGCAAGCTGGTTTTCACACATGGGTAAAACCAACACTGTCTCTTTGATGCAGGGAGGAAAACCAAACACAATCCTTCTTCCCTAGGGGAGCATCAAGAAGTAGCAGAACCCATTAAAATCTATTGCCCAGATGATTGAATTAGATTCTAAATGAGTGATGGTAATAACTGTGCATTTGGCCAAGTGGATAAAGAGAGAAATATAATTTGTAGTCTTGTGGGTGCTGTACTGTGCAAAGGCTAATTTATAACAGTGGAGAGAAGTTCCATTGCTTTTAATTGTATTCATTTAGTAGCATCCATTCTCCTGGCATAGGAAAAGTTTCATTTTTTTCCTAAATAAATAAATAAGTAGATTCCCATCACCAATGGGGAAGATTTATGCTGACAGAATCTAATAGCATAAGTCATCTTGTGTTGTTTCTCAAAGGCGCTTGAGCAAGCAGTCTTGGTTTGGATGGAAAGCAAAATGCTAAACTCCCATTATATGTGATGACTTTAATTCTGAGCAGAACAAACCTTCCTTGATAAGCATTTGTTACCATTATTTAAAGTAAGAACTCTTATTTTCTCATGCCCTTAGTTTCTCTCCTGTTAGAAATGTGCGATCACTTCTTGAATGACAAAATGATTGATTTTTAAACCAACACATCCAAAACTGAAAGGCAGAGGAAGGGAGGAGGTTATGATTCCCACAGAACTTTCTAAGCTGTCTCTGGAAGAGACTTTTAAAGGTCACTGCTTGCCATTTAGTTTGAAATCTCCTGTGGATACTTGGAAATCTAAATCAAGATCTAGCTCGTTCTGAAGTAGTAGGGGTGAGCCGCCTCTGTCTCACCCCTTGTGCTTCACTCAAATACATATGGTTTGGATAAATTATTTGCACCAACAGTGAAGGAATCATGGTCATGACATGTGTACCCTACAATACAGTGACCTGGAAGAAATTAGAAGGGAGTCCAGAACACAGTGTTATTATCACTCTACCTGGTGAAACAAATAGGGCTTTTCTGCACCAGGCTTCACCTTGGAAGCCGACAGGGAAAATACTGATTTTCTCTTCCTTCTCTTCTGCATCTGGATGAAGCAGATTTTAAAATCTACATCAACTTTACAGTTCAGTCCTACACTTGGTCTTTTTTACTGCCAGTGTTTGGATAGTATACACAACCCAGTGCCATGCATTCTTCCTAAAGAAAGTGAAGTCGCTCAGTCCTGTCAGACTCTTTGCGACCCGATGGACTGTAGCCTACCAGGCTTCCCTGTCCATGGGATTTTCCAGGCAAGAGTACTGGAGTGGGTTGCCATTTCCTTCTCTAGAGACTCTTCCCAACCCAGGGATCGAACCTGGGTCTCCCATATTGTAGGCAGACACTTTACCCTCTGAGCCACCAGGGAAGGCCCTGCATTCTTCCTAAGTCTATGAAAAAAAGAAAGCCAGAAGTTCATCCCTACTTTTCCACCTAGACCTGGGAAACATCAGTTACTTCCAACTTCAATGTCATGATGCAAAAGTGAAGTTAAATTATTTGCCAGCTTTCAATTTCTTAATACTCAGAAAATTTCTCTTATTTGTAAGAAGGGATCCACGAAATGAGTTTTCTCATAGAAAAAAAAACACTTTCTATCTTATATTCTATTAAATTATATCTTAAATGTGCATTGTTGTTTTTGTTCAGTCGCTAAATCATGTCCAACTCTTTGCAACCCCACGGACTGTGGCACTGCAGGCTTCCCTGTCCTTCACTGTGTCCTAGAGCTTGCTCAAACTCATGTCCATCGAGTCGGTGATGCCATCCAACCATCTCATCCTCTACCGCCCCTTCTCCTCCTGCCCTCAAACTTTTCCAGCATCAGTGCCTCTTCCAATGAGTCATCTCTTCACATCAGGGGGCCTAAGTATTGGAGCTTCAGCTTCAGGGGTGCATAGCATGAAGACATCAGAAGATTCTTTTAAACAAAAATTATATTTGATTTGAATGCAAATAAAATTGATGCTGAAGCTGAAACTCCAGTACTTTGGCCACCTGATGCGAAGAACTGACTCATTGGAAAAGACCTTGATGCTGGGAAAGATTGAAGGTGGGAGGAGAAAGAGACAACAGATGATGAGATGGTTGGATGGTATCACTGACGTGATGGACATGAGTTCGAGTAGGCTCCGGGAGTTGGTGATGGACAGGGAAGCCTGGCGTGCTTCAATCCATGGGGTCGCAAAGAGTTGGACATGACTGAGCAACTGAACTGAACTGAAAATTGATTTAGAACATAGGCAAAGCTAAATAACTATTATGCTAATCATATTTCTTTCTTTTCTTTCTTCCGGCTGTATTGAAATATAATTGATATACAGTACAGTAGAAATTTAAGATGCACAGTGTAGTGATTTGACTTACATGCATCATTAATGGGCTTCCCTGGTGTCTCAGATAGTAAAGAATCTGCCTGTGATGCAGGAGAGCTGGGTTCAGTCCCCACGTAAGGAAGATCCCCTGGAGAAGGGAATGGCTACCCAGTTTTTTATTCTTGCCTGGAAAATTAGCCTGGCAGGATACAGTCCATGAGGCTGCCAAGAGTTGGACACAGCTGAGTGATTGACACACATCATGAAATGGTTATCACAATAAATTCAGTGACCATTCATCTTCACATGAAGAAATGAAATTTTTAAAATGGGAAAAAATTGTGTTTGTGATGAGAACATGTAGGATTCATTCTTTTTTAATGACATTCATATATAACACACAGCAGTCTGAATTATGTTTATCATCTTGTACATTACATCCTCAGTACTCTTTTACCTTATAACTGGAAGTCTGTAGCACCCTTTGACAGCCTTCATCCAATTCCTTCTTCCTCCCGCAGAAATCTAATCTCTTTTTCTGTGAGTCTGTGTGAATGGTTGATTGTTTTTGAACTATAATTAACCTACAAGAGTATGTTAATTCCTGTTATATAATATAGTGATTTTTTTCTATGCATTTCAGAATGATCACCAAGATAAGTCTAGTTATCTTGATATGTCATCACAAAGATATTACATAGTTATTGACTAATACTCCCCACAGTGTACATTTCATATCTGCAATTCATTTATTTTACAGCTAGATTTGTATTTCTTAATCATCCTCACCACTTTCTTTGTACATTTATTTTTTCATTATATTTTTATAAGTAAAATCCTAACATCATTGAAGAAGGGTTACAGAGAATACAGGACAACCCAAATAGAGAGGATCAAGTAAATAATTTGCTACTTAACTGTTTCTTCAACCTATGGCTCATTTTAAATATGTTAAAGCTTATGAAGTGTTCATTTGAATAAGGTAAAATTTTACTAATAACAGTACTCCATAAGAGAATGTCTCAATTCTCCATAAATCAATATCACTTATGTTTAAAAAGTTACTTGTCATCAAATTTTCAATAACTTTCAAGCAGAGGAAGGTAAATCTAACAAAAAGTTTAGAATGAACTTCCAAAGGAAGAGTACAAGTATGCACGGAAGGAAAGAGAGTCAAATTCTATCTTTAATGAAAAATAAGTTATATGAAGGCAATTTTGAATTTATTTTTAATGAGGTTTTGTATGTGTGTGTGAGAGAAGGATTGCATCATGGCAGGTAATCCTTGGTTATATATTCTTTCAATATACTAGGGCTAAGATAGACTCTTGCATAGATGGAAAACTGTCCCTATTTGTCATAAATAATTCTGAGTCTAGTCTTTTTGGTTCTAACTCCATATGATTTACAATAAGCAATGACAAATTTTCCAGTGATTAAGTGTTGCAGGACAATAGGAAAGAGACTGTGGTTAGGTCTCAATAAATCTAGAGATGTGACATAGTTTCAAATTCTTACAATGTCCTCTCTCCCAAGAGCTAACATATTTTGCATCATATTGGGGCATCTTTTAAGTGACTGGTGGTTTCACTCTTCAAAACATGGTGTTATCACCATGTTAGAAATCAGCCTCTGATAACAGCCTTTTAGCGTTAAAATCAGACTGTGATAACAGCTTTCCCCGACATTGACCCCTTAGGATGTTGTTGAAGATTTGTTCAGTAGTTTTGTCTGCTATAAGTAAGGAGCTGTATTTTAGGAGCGACACGTAGTTGGGAGGGCACACACTTGGAAGTCGCTGAGATCTTGGCCAGCTTCCTCTGTCACTTTCTAGCTCTATTGTTCAGGGGTCCCCAGGCCTGTAAAATGGAGCTGATGCCACTTATTTTTCTGGTGTCCCCTTGAAAAAATGCACGGTGTGAGAGTTGCAAGTTAAGCTTGGAAGATAACGTCTCAGATAGCTCTGAGAAACTGCTCCAAAGAGGCAGGGGAGAATAGGTTAGTACATACGTGATTTTGGTGAAGGGGAAATGCATGCTTTTTATATTGAGGCTTTTTTTGAATGTCAGTGTATGTACCTGGCTAGAGTCAGTATTTTCAGAATAATTGTAATTTTGCCAGATTTTTAAATGTTCTGTTTTTAATGCACTTTTCTTTTATAATTTTGTATTAAAATATTTGAGAAATGTTGATTAATTTTGGTGACCAAATATCTCCAAAGTTGAAATTACTAAAATTTTTAAAATTTTGTCTTTGCTAGCTTATTTATTTTGGTTTTAGCATTAAATGTTACCTCAGGTCAATCTCTACAAGGGGTTTGTTTAATTCCTAATTCTCTAAAAGCATAGTTCAGGGAACTGTACTGGTGCATAGCCTGTTTAACTAAGGCCTTACCAGGTGAATCTAAAGCCTACCTTTATTTTGGTTAAAGAAAAAAAAAAAATAATCAATCACATATTTTTTGCAGAAGGTCTCTGCTAGGCATGAGGGGTGGTCATCGCCATGAAGAATTTGAGTGCTTTTATAGATATGACGAGCTGCAAAAATTGAACTCATAAAATCAGCTCCTGGAAATATCTCTCTGAAGAACTGTCCCGCCAGGTTTTCCTGAGCACAGAGTGCCTCATTTCTGCTCTCTATCCTGAACGCCTTTTTTTTTTTTTTTTCCATTTATTTTTATTAGTTGGAGGCTAATTACTTTACCATACTGTAGTGGTTTTTGCCATACATTGACATGAATCAGCCATGGATTTACATGTGCTCCCCATCCTGATCCCCCCTCCCACCTCCCTCCCCATCCCATCCCTCTGGGTCTTCCCAGCGCACCAGCCCTGAGCACTTGTCTCATGCATCCAACCTGGGCTGGTGATCTGTTTCACACTTGATAGTATACTTGTCTCAATGCTGTTCTCTCAGAACATCCCACCCTTGCCTTCTCCCACAGAGTCCCAAGGTCTGTTCTGTACATCTGTGTCTCTTTTTTTTTTCAGTTTTGCATATAGGGTTATCGTTACCATCTTTTTTAATTCCATATATATGTGTTAGTATACTGTACTGGTCTTTGTCTCTGAACTCCTTTTAAGGAGTGTTGAAAATCAGCAGCTAGAGCAGCCCTTGATCCAGTCCTTGTAGAGGCAGATGGCAAGTGCCCATGGCAAGTGCCAATTTGTAGATAACACTGGGTATCTGAGAGGGTCCCAGTTGTATATGTGAAGCACCTGAAACAAGCAGGGGCTCATTGTTGGTAACTGTTGATGAGTACAATAGAAATTTTTCTCCAGGAATTTCTTTCTTCAACCTAAAGTTGATCAACGTAATATATTATGATGAATTTCAAACATACGTATTTCAAACAGATGTACGCACACAGACTGCAAGCCACGAAATTCTTCAGGTTTTCATTCAAATGAAGTATTTAAGTTTCCTGAGCTTTTTTTCTTCCTGAAAACAACCAATGTTGTATAAATTACTGGATACAGGTCAACATGCTCATTGGTGTAACCAAGAATGGATAGAATTAAGAGAACCTTGCATTAACTTCAAGGTTAACTTGAACCTTGCATTAACTTCACTCAGAATTTAGTTGTATTTTGCTTTTTTAAAAAAATTAATGGATCAGACACTGTCAGATGATATCACCAATTATTGAGCTCCAAAGCAAAGTCTTTTGAAGTTTCAGCAGAGTGCATTGTAGAAAGTGAATTTTCTGTGGGAAAGAGCAGCTTTACAACAATTTCCCAGCTCTTCCCCATAATCAGTATTCCCAGTCATATTCAGTAAATTGTATCCCAGTAAAATTATTAAAATTATATGACCTAAAATATTTGCATTTCTGAAAAACCTGCGACTTTGTGGCTGAAAAACCTGAGATTTTGTGGCATTTTTTAAAGGTTTAAATTAGTTTTTTGATTTTGAAAATTTTTTTCAGAAAAAGCATAAAATTTTATCATTATGTGAGGGTATATTTTTCCATGCAAAGTTGCTTTAGTTGTGTCCATATCTTTGGGTATCTATAGACTACAGCCCGCTAGGCTCCTCTGCTCATGGAATTCTCCATGCAAGAATACTGGAGTGGGTTGCCATGCCCACCTCCAGGGGATCTTCCTGACCCAGGGATCAAACCTGGGTCTCCCGCACCTCCTCCATTGGCAGCTGGGTTCTTTACCACTGGCGCCACCTGGGAAGCCCATATTTTTCCATAGCAACTCTATTTCCCTTTGTGGAGCCTGAAGTGCATTTCTATTTACCAATGTATTCTCTTCATTAATTCAGAGACTTGTAATAAAACTATATCAGCCATAATAGTTGAAAGACTAGGATAAAAAAAAAGCAAATATTGAATTCCATTTCTCTTTTTATTAATGTTCTATGGCCTGGTTTTCCATCCTGTCTGTGCTAGTGTTGGGTACTTAGCCCTGAGGGATGTAATAGTTCTTATCCACACAAACATATAACATCATTAAATAAGCTAATCCATTATTTTTAAAGTTTCTTCCTGAAGCATGCTTAGCCTTCGAATTTACAATTATGCCTGGAATTATCATTGTAATCACCATAGAAATTATCACTATCGGGGCAAACAACAGAGAAAAGCAATTTTTGGAATGCTGTGCTTGCCAGTTGTACTTATTTGGTTCTACATAACTAAATGATAATGCTAAGTAGAGGGATATGTCATTTCATTTATTTTTTTAAAATGGATGAATGTATCATTCTGTTGCATTGTTTAATTTGAATAAGTCCTAGTCAGTTTCCTGTTACAAATTTAACATAGGCATATTATAGGATTTAGACAGACATATTAGATTTTTAATATGTGAATAATATAAGGAAAAATAAGTTTTAAAATGTATTTCCTAATAAATAATGTGGCTTCCTTGATGGCTCAGAGGATAAAGAATCCGCCTGCATTGCAGGAGATACAGTAGATGCAGGTTCAATCCCCAGATCGGGAAGATCCCCTGGAGGAGGAAATGGCAACCCACTCCAGTGTTCTTGCCTGAGAAATCTCAACAGAGGAGACTGGCAGTCATCTACGACTGAGCGCGCATACACAACGTTTTTCACAAACTACAAGACTTTGATGTGTCACTGGCATGCATAGTTGTGGGATAAGAATTTTGCTGTCCTTGATATGTTTCTAAAGCCCCTGGTTCTAACTATGATTCTGCAACAAAAGTAGAGTGAGTTTGGGGAAATGTATAATGGTCTCTATTGTATGGAAAAATGGGGCACAAGAGCATAGTCATGCCCCAGGGACAGGCCTCCAAGTGAGGGTTCTTGGCTTTGTGTAGGATTTAAAAGTGAGCTATAATAGCAGTTATTGTTATAGATTCACGGCATGGAAAAATATTTTGCAGAATTATGAATTAATTAACAGCCTAGAATTGTTTTCTTTTTATACTTATGAATTATTTAATGAAGGACTGCAATGCATTTTGCATAGCTTTCATTTCTTTAAAATTGCTGCTTTCTAAAATTCTCTTGTTTTCGCATTTTGTTGGGGAACCTAACTACTGATCAGTAGAGTTTCACCCAAGAAATAGCAATAGTTGGACATTTCTGAATTTTTCCATATTGCTTTTTTTCTTGTTATATTTATACTTGATTTTGAAGGACTGCAATGTGGGAGACTCGGGTTTGATCCCTGGGTTGGGAAGATCCCCTGGAGAAGGGAATGGCAACTCACTCCAGTATTCTTGCCTGGAGAATCCCATGGACAGAGGAGCCTGGCAGGCTACAGTCCACGGGGTCGCAAAGAGTCGGACACGACTGAGCGACTTCTCTTTCACTTTCTTTCACTTTTGAAGGATTGCTTATGCTGTGACTGCAAGTAATCAGTACCCGGTCGTTGTGTAACACAAAATGATACTTATTGTACAACAAAGCCTCAGATTTTACCAACTGTAAAACCCTAGAGTTAGGTGTCTCCCTCCTAATCCATTCATCTATACCATGGACTTTTCTCTTCACACTCAGCAGATTCTTAAGGTTATTTGCCTTTAGTAATATCACTTTCTTACAGTATGAAATGATGAAGGTTGATAAAAGGAAAGATTACATTAAAAAAAAAAATGCTAAAGAACAGGAAAGCAAAGCTGGAAGAAACAGCAGCTCTTATTTCTCTGTGAGAGTCTCAGGTCTCCTTAAGTGATTTCCTGTTTTGGCTCTTCAAATCCAGCCTAAGCTAAAATGAAGAGGTATGGTAGATGCAGTTACACATACGCACAGTTCCCAAAGACCCAGTAGGGTAAAGACCAAAAGGAAGCAAAATTAAAAGAAGATAAAACAAGAGAGCTTTTCAATCCCTGGTTTGGGAAGATCCCCTGGAGAAGGGAATGGCAACCCACTCTAGTATTCTTGCCTGTAGAATCCCATGGACAGAGGAGAGCCTGGTGGGCTATAGACCACAGAGTTGCAAAGAGTTGGACACGACTGAGCGACTTTCACTCACTCAAAATAGCTGGTTTATTTGGAGAGATGCGCCCTCCACACACAGACTCTGAGCTATCTCAGAAGGCTGGTGTGCCCAGGATGTAGGGGTGGCTAGTTTTTATAGGACTTGGGCCACTGCCCACATTTTGGCTTTTTGTGAGCAGCCTCAGAACTGTCATGGCCCACATGGTGGGTGTGTCACTTATATGCTAATGTGTTACAATTAGCAAATGATGTGGGTCAAACTCTCCTAGAAGTCTCGTCTTCCGCCATCTTGGGCCTAGCTGCCTCTAACCAGTTAACGTCATGTCCTGTTCTAAACGGATGTGCTTTGCGCCCTTCCCCTTGTGTCACCTCAAGCCTTCAGCTCTTATCCTAAATGTGGCTTTTCTATTAGTTGAGCTACAAAGCCTTTTTTTTTTTTTTTTGGTCTGAATTAAAAGTTTTTATAGATAGGTATGAAAAGTATAAGCCTAATCAGCATTATAAGAGACTCTAGTCCTAAGCGCTATTATTTTGTCCTTCTTTTTAAGTTTCTGTAAACGGTAGAAATTTTGCAACAAGTACTTTTTATTAAAGACTGCTCCTATATGTCCTTCTTTTGTCTGCCCTATATGATACCTTGTAGCAATGAGAATAGACATTTGAAATGAGAATAAATGGAATATATTATTAACAAAGAAAGGTTACTTGCAAATAACAACAGAAAATGCAAATGTTTGAATGGAAAAATGTGCAAAGGACATGACATAAAACGACCAAGAAAGGGGTAGATATTTACTAGATAAATCAAAATGGTGTCAAACTTTTAAAAAAATCAAAGAAACCAAAATGAGAAGAACTGTTATGGACTGATGTGTTTATCCCTTCAAACTTTGTGGGTTTAGATTCTAAGCCCCAATGTGATGGTTTTTGGGGTGATTGGATCATTGGAAGTGGAGCCTTCATGAATGAGATTACTGCCCTAATAAAAGGGACCCCAGAGAGCTCTCTAACCCTCTCTCCCTCTCTCTGCCATGTAAGGATATAAGAAAACAGCTCTACAATGAAAGAGCATCGTGAAGCAGATCATGCTGGCACCTTGATCTCTGGCTTCCAGCCTCTAGAATTGCAAAACATGTTTTTGTTGTTTATAATGCACCTTGTCTCAGATATTCTGTTTTAACAGTCCAAACAGACTAAGACTAGAAGATACACCAATTTTACCTACAAAATTGAGAAATATGCACTTTGTAATACCTATTGCTAGCTTGGATCCAGGGACTTCCAATATTGTCATAAGCTACGGATAGGGCAAGAATATAGTCTCAGCTTTTCAACTGGCAATATGTTTGCTCTCCTTACAAGTGATTACAAGCACTGACTGATTAATTCAATTTGCAGAAATCAATCCTAAGGGAATAGAAAAAAAGAATATGCATAAAATCTTAGATATAATTTAATAAGAAAAATGCAAAACTAACCGCCAGTTAAAGATAAATGATGGTGGTGGTTTAGTCACCAAGTCATGTCTGACTCTTACAACTCCATGGACTGTAGTCTGCCAGGCTCCTCTGTTCATGGGATTTCCCAGGCAAGAGTCCTCGAATGTGTAGCTATTTCCTCTTCCAGGGGATCTTCCTGACCCAAGGATCGAACCTGCATTTCCCATATATTTAAAATGGATAACCAACAAGGACCTACTATTTAGCATAGGGAACTCTGCTCGGTGTTATGTGGCAGCCTGTATAGGAGGGGTGTTTGAGCTAGAATGGATATATGTATATGTATGGCTGAGTCTCTTTGCTGTCTACCTGAAACTATCACAACATTGTTAAATAAACTGTTTTTAAAAAATAAGAGTTTCAAGTTTTACACACTGACACCATCACAGGAGAAATTGCAGAGTCCTAGAAATTGTTAGGATGACATGTAGAGTAATGTCTCCTATAGATTATGATAGAATTTGTCAATGCACCTTTGACTGATCCAAATTTGACAAATATGGCAGCCCAAGGGTAGAATCTTGTGAGTGAACTTTACAGTATATATCATAGACATGTAAGAAGTAGCCTATTTTATAAAAATGATGTGTAAATTGAAGCCAGATCTGCAGAAGGCAAGGAGTGTGGACATGAGATGTGCAGGTCAGTTTAGACAAACCAGCTCTTTATGAAGAACTCAGAAAGAGAAGGACTTTCCCATCACTCACTCTTTCCAAATCTCTCAGAACAAAACCATAGCAGATCATTCTTTCAGGCAACTGTAAAGGTTGTGAGTTTCCTGGGCTGACAGTTTATTTATTGGATCCAACGGAAGCTATTGTACATTCAGTCTACAATGTCTGTGTGCCACATGTGGTAGATATTGGGGATAGAGCAGTGGATGAGATAGAAACTGTCTTCACTCTCAGATGTGGTACGTATATGCAATGGAATACTACTCAGCCATAAAAAAGAACAAAATAATTCCATTTGCAGCAATATGGATGCAACTAGAGATTATCGTATTAAGTGAGGTAAGTCAGAAAGAGAAAGACAAACACCATATGATGTAACTTATATGTGGAATCTAAAATATGACACCGGTGAACTTATCCACAAAAGAGAAACAGACATAGAAAACAGATTTCTGGTTGCCTAAGGGCAGGAAGGGGAGGGGGGGGGATGGATTGAGAGTTTGGGATTAGCAGATGCAAACTGATATACAAGATGGATAAACAACAATGTTCTACTGTATAACACAGGAAACTATATCAATATCATGTGATAAACCATAATGTTAAAATATATATATATATATAAATGTGTGTATATATATACATAAAAAAACTATCTTCACTCTCAATAAAAGTATATTCTAATGAAGGAGACAGATAACAAGTAATAGGGCAATAAATAACTTCATAATGCACTTAAGGGACATCTAAAAAATAATAATGTATCAGTTAGGGTGTGTTTAGCTGCAAGTAAGAGAACTAACCAACACAACAAGTTAATTCAGTATCTTACTTCTCTTGACGTGACAGTCAGGGTTGGTTGTGACTCCACGTATCACCAGGGACCAGAGATTTCAGAGTCCGGTTTTCTGTGCTCCTTGTCTCCATCCTGTGAACGCATGACCTCTGCCTCCACTTCATAGTTCTCTGTTGGCCCAGCCTCTAGAAGGCCACTAGGTCTTTGTCCACTTTTAGAGGGGAGAGATCAGTTACTTGATGAAGAACTGATCCTAATCTCGTGGGCGTCACAGTGGCCAAGAACAGAGGGAGTTTTGGCTGGGATATCATAGCTTCATGTGTTCACTGACAAAGTCTAAGCATGCTGAGTTTCCCATTGATACCCTGTTCATTTGGAACAGTTAATCAATTAATTTGCCTTTGAATACAGGGGCAATGAAATGCTCATGAGACAAAAGCTTAGCTCTCTCTTATAAAGAATCGTATTATATGTCATTAACCGTAACAAAAACAAATGGTATTTTTATAAAGCATTAAAAATATTCATTTGGCCTCTTAATAAGCAAGAAAAATGAATTGTGGTTTTTAAAAATTTAGTTTTTTGGCATATAGTTTATTTACAGTGTTGTGTTAGTTTCTGGGGTACAGCAAAATGATTCAGCTTTGTATATATACACACACTCATATATATAGTTTTTCATACTCTTTTTTACTATAGCTTATTATAGGATATTGACTACAGTTCTCTGTGCTTCACAGTAGGACCTTGTTGTTTATTCACTCTACATATAACAGTTTGTGTCTGTTAGTGACAAACTTCTAATCTATCCCCTCCCCCTTAACAACCACAACTGTGTTCTCTATTTCTGTGAGTCTGTCTCTGTTTCCTAGATAACTTTATTTTTGTCATATTTTATATTCCACATGTAAGTGATATCATATGGTATTTATCTTTCTCTCTCTGAAATGTGTTTTGATTAGAATTACTTTAAATGAAAAGTTTAGATACCTAAACAATAGTATTATTTTTTTTCATTCTTTGGGCTTTGTTAGCTTCAGAGCTCAAATTACAGGAATAAAAATTATAGGTCAGTCAAGAATAAGAATGGATGGGTAAGCATTTTCTACCTTCAAAGCCACTTGAGTGTGTGAAACAAAAACAAAAAAATTTAAATTAGGTACCTTTACTTTCATTCTTATAATCGCACTTGTAGAACCAAAATAATCCTATTTTGTTAAAATACAAAAACAAAACAAAATTAAACACACTAATAAAATAAAATAAAGCAAAAAACTCTAATTTCTCTGAAGGTTTTGAAATATCATGGTACTATTATGTTTTGTTTTCTTTACTCATGGATAAGGACAGATATAGCCCACCTGTCACCTACTGATTATTTAAAAAATAATATTAACTAAATTTTAAAATAATTTTAATAAGCCTAACATGGTTTTTCCAGTGGTCATGTATGGTTGTGAGAGTTGGACTGTGAAGAAAGCTGAGTGCTGAAAAATTGATGCTTTTGAACTGTGGTGTTGGAGAAGACTCTTGAGAGTCCCTTGGACTGCAAGAAGATCCAACCAGTCCATCCGAAAGGAGATCAGTCCTGGGTGTTCACTGGAAGGACTGATGCTGAAGCTGAAACTCCAATACTTCGGCCACCTCATGCGAAGAATTAACTCATTGGAAAAGACCCTGATGCTGGGAGGGATTGGGGGCAGGAGGAGAAGGGGACGACAGAGGATGAGATGGCTGGATGGCATCACTGACTCGACAGACTTGAGTTTGAGTAATCTCCGGGAGTTGGTGATGGACAGGGAGGCCTGGCATGCTGCGATTCATGGGGTTGCAAAGAGTTGGACACGACTGAGCGACTGAACTGAACATAAAAATCCACAAGCTCAGTGTTCAAAGCGCTGATATTCTAGATCACATGTCAATTGTTGTTAGAGTTGTATATTATTGTTAGGTGGTCTTCCCTGGTAGCTCAGATGGTAAAGAATTTGCCTGCAGTGCGGGAGAACCAGGTTGGTTTGATCCCTGATTCAGAAGATCTCCTGGAGAAAGAGATGGCAACCCACGCCAGTATTCCTGCCTGGAGCATTCCATGGACAGAGGAGCCTGGTGGGCTACAGTCCACGGGGCTGTAAAGAGTTGGACATGACTGAGCAAGGAACACTTTCACTTTATTGCTAGGCATTATGAATCATTTGGTTTACACAGTGTCAGCAACAGTAACAACCAGATAGCATGACTAATCCTTTTTTTTAAATTAATTGATTAATTTTTGACTGTGCTGAGTCCTTCTTGCTGTGTGCGGGCTTTCTTTAGCCGTGGTGAGCAGAGGGCTACTCTTTAGCTGCAGGGCATGGACTTCTCACTGCCGCGACCTCTCTTGTTCCAGAGCACAGGCTTTAGATGCTCAGGCATCAGTAGTCATGGCTCGCAAGCTCTAGCGTTGTGGTGCCCAGGCTGAGTTGCCCCTCGACACGTGGAATCTTCCTGGGCCGGGGCTCAGGCCCTTGTTCCCTGTGCTGGCGGGTGGATTCTTAACCCCCGACAACCAGGGAAGTCCAGCATGGCTAGTCTTTGAAAGTACACAGTGGGGATAAAATTACCACTTTGTGATTCCACACAGGGACTCACCCATCACCTTCCTTACCACCTTCAGAAGATTTTGCCTCCCTATCCCTTCTCTTGCTTCCCAGAAAAATGACTCATGGCTTGATATGGGGGCCAGTTTCACCACCCAGTTTTGACAAGCTCATCCTTAGAAAAATTGAATGTGGTATAGTTGTATATATCAGACCATCTCTCATCAACTCATTAGTTAGTATAAATAACTAGTATGTCAAACGATCAAGATTTGTGGGATGCAATCACAAGCGTTTTTACTTAGTTCACATTGTCCCTTTAAAGAGGGGACACTCTTTCCTTGGCCCATGCTTTTCTGGAGATCCTTGTCAGCCAAGCGGGTTGTCAAAATATCACCGCACTTCTGCGTGGAGTCACAGCAGCCATCTGCCTTGACTGTGCCTCAGCCACCCACTGCCAGCTAGGGCCAGGACCCCCTGACTTTTCCGCAGTAACCTCCCTCCATTTCTCCATGTCTCAGCAGCTAAAAAGGACAAACGGCCCCCTCGACTGTGTTCCAGCATTTATGGTGACTGTTGTCAGTGACTGGTGCCCATGCTGTACTGGTCGTTCACTATTCTGAATATTAATATTTTTTTTCTGTTGGTTTACTGAACTTCACTCATATTGTTTGGGTATCATCAGTGTGGGAGTCCAAGGAGTAGGTGAGGAGAAGCAAACAGAGCCTGTGTGGCGAAGCCCGCCTGCCAGTCCCCGCTGAGGCACCGAGAAGCCTCTTCCGCTCAGAACCCCAGCTCTCAAAGACGTAAGGGAAATGGAGGCACAGCCTGCTATTTAGTTCTTGTTGTGACGGGTCAGAGTCCTCACCCCAGAAACCGTGTGTGGACTCATTTGGAAATAGGGTCTTTGCGGATATAGTCAAGTTAGGATGAATTCATACTGGATTGAGGCGGGCCATACCCCACGCGACTGGTGTGTTTATAAGAAGAGGACATTGTGGACAGAGGTACACACAGGAGACGCCGCGTCAGGATGGGAGGCAGGAACTGCAGTGATGCCTCTGCAGGCCAAGGAACGCCAAGGATGGCCAGCAACCGCCAGACGCTAGGAAAGGAAAGAAAGGATCCCCTCTGGGATATCCTGAGACACCTTGACTTAGCTCTCGTAGCCTATAGAACTCAGAAAATACGTTTCTATGGTTTTATAAGCTTCCCTGGTAGCTCAGCTGGTAAAGAATCCACCAGCAATGTAGGAGACACTGGTTCGATTCCTGGGTTGGGAAGATCCCCTGGAGAAGGGAAAGGCTACCCACTCCAGGATTCTGGCCTGGAGAATTCCATGGACTGTATAGTCCGTGGGGTCACAAAGAGTTGGACACGACTGAGTGACTTTCACTGAGAAGCCACCCAGTTTGTGACACTTTGTTCTCTCAGCCACGGAAACGACGACAGTCCTCTTGGCCTTCTGTGGCAACCGGATCCCTCAAGCTTACTTGCGGTTGAATGGGACTTCTCTACCCTAAGCACACCCTTGCTTGGCAGTTCTTCTCACATACAGACACCCTACCTCTGCCCCTGGTGTACCCACCGTGTCCACAGGACCTCAGCTCACCTCAGGGCTCACCCCATCTTGCCCGTCCACAGCCCCCAGCAGTCCCCTCAAACGGGTGAGGAGAACACGGCTCCTACAAACCACCAAGTTCCCAGAACTGGTCAGCTACTTACTGTCACTCTTTCAAACACATGGACCTGTCCCATCTCATGCTCCTAATTTCCTGCTGGTCTTAGCACAGCCACTGGTGCCCTAGAACAACTGAATGTAATACTTTTGGGGCCATTTCAGTGACCAGTGTTTTATAGAATTGCTTTGTTTATGTGAGTGTCCACAGTTGTCCTCCTGTTTTTTACCTGAGTCATTTAAGGCAATGTCAGGAAAAGTCATATTTTTGTGAACACTTTTCAGTGTATATGGTTCTAAAGAAGAGAAAATGCTTTGTCCAATATTTTCCACATAATTCCTGAAGTTATTAGGTGATAGTAGTTCGCCCAGTAGTCTGTCTCACTTCCACAGTGTATTACATCAGTTGTTGAGTTGTCTGTTACTTATTTCTGTGTCTTAAATCTCATGAATTCTGGCATTAAGTCAATGTTGGGGTAGATCCATTAGCTTTTTCTAGTTACTGTTAATGAGCTGAGTTAAACAAAGCCAATATTCTGCACTATTGATGGAGAGTAATTAATCACTTTATTCATCCATATGTGTAAATGAAGTCATGCCATTACTAAGCACCCAATAAACAGCTGGTGTCAGTGTGGAATAAGTGGATTAAATGAAAGGAAACCTATGTTTGTCCAATGCATGCTTTTTGTTAAGCCCACCCATTAAATTTTTTATTATAGTGCTTAAAAATCATACTCAAATTTATGCTGTTGAGAACTAACGGATTGAACTTGAACCTGTTTTTTTGTGATTTCCAAATGAATAATATTTCCTTTGTTGTACAGTTGTCTCATCCTCATTGTTTAGAGTGCTGGTAAATTATCATATTTGGTTAGTTTTTCTTAGGGATTGACAGTATATAACTTAAGGGAATGTAAGGACAAGTAAGAAAATATATCATCAAAAATAGGGAAATAAATATAAAAATTTGGAAGCTAATTTCTACTTATGGAATTTAAATTCCATAAGTAGAAATTTAAATATATATATGTATATATGCACATGAAGATACAGAAAAAATATATATATATGATATGTGTATATCATATATTGAATAATATAAGATAATAATAATATGTTACATATGTGAAGACTGAAGTCAGAGTCTGGATTTGTTGTCATAAGAAAAGAAACAGTGACTTGTGTTGTACCCCAGTGTATTTTCATTGGGTCACATCAGTGGCTTTTCTTCATGTGTGGATATAAATCAATATATACTTTGTCTAAATCCATCATGGTATATATCATGATTGCAGTTCCATAAGCTATTTCTTCCTCCCTGTTATGCTAATTCAAGTCCTTTTCTTTCAGAAATTGTTTAGGTTCAAAATCAGAACACACTACTTCTGAATTTACTGTAGATTCACCCCCTGAGCAGTAAGTCTTCAGCAGAGAGAAACACATTTTCCAAAACTATTTTGTATGCGCAATAGGGAAATCTTAAAGTTTCTTCAGACTAAGTCTTCTTTCTTCTACCAATCGTGACTGAGGAATCTTTTAGTTATTATGTCCTGTATCTAATCATCTAATGCAGTTAATTTTCTGTGCATATTTGTTCAGTGTCAGTGTTAATTTTATTTTCCTAATAAGGAGCTACTAAGCCAAATCTTTAACAAACAAATAAATCTATGGCACGTGAATAAGAAATTCTAATTTGCCAATCTATCCAATATTGCTCTGAATCTTAACCTATATAGTTTTATACCAAAAAAATGAGTTGGAGAACAAATATCAATGCACAAACTATTTTAATGACATACATGTTTTTTTCCGTATTCTATATGTTGGACCAAATAGACTGTATCTGTTGTGTAGATGTATTTACACCTTTTTCATGGTTATTTCTTGTAAGCTATAGAAGAGTATTCCATGGATATCTCTTCATTAGAATACATAAGTAGTCAGCTATTGTTAAATAAAAGAACAGATTCATGGTATTTTTACACTCATAAAATCTAGATTCAAATTTGAGATACTGTAATGTTAAAGACATGAAAGAATGAACCATTATTGGCATTACGTCAAACTTACCTGTAAGGAGCATTATAAAGAAGGAAACAACAAACCAGTGAAAAATCCAGTTGTTTTCTCTTGCTAAATTAAGTTGAGTTTGATCAGAAAAAAAGCAAATTCAGCCAATTATATGTATGTATGTGGAGTTTGGGGCTTTCATGGTAGTTCAGCTGGTTAAGAATCCACTTGCAATTCAGGGGACCCCAGTTCAACTCCTGGGTTAGGAAGATCCCCTGGAGAAGAGATGAGCCTACCCATTCCAGTATTCATGGGTTTCCCTGGTGGCTCAGACGGTAAAGAAACCACCTGCAATATGAGAGACCTGGGTTTGATCCCCGGGTTGGGAAAATCCCCTGGAGGAGGGCATGGCAACCCACTCCAGTATTCTTGCCTGGAGAATCCCATGGACAGAGGAGCCTGGAGGGATCACAAAGTCAGACACAACCGAGTGACTGATCACAGCACATGTGGAGTTTTAATATTATGGAGGATTAATTTTATAGTTCTTTTGAGGCCAATAGGAATAACAGAAATGTAGATTTACTGTGTGCTTTGTAAGGGAGACAGAGTATTTTTTTAACATTCTAATATATTTGGACTTAATTTGTATATAATTTATTGATCTTATGTATTCCTATGTATTTTATGAAATTAGGAAGTTGACCTATTGAGACTTTTCAGTTTGTATTTGATTGTGTAATTTAATCTTAATACAAAACTCAGATTTTTTTTGGAAAGCTTCATATGACCTATAGTTGAACTTTTGTCAAACTATTTTGGGAACAGAATTTGTAAAATTAATTAAGAACACCAAACGAGTTTTATTGTTTGTCTTCACAATGCTACCTCTAGAAGTCTGATTAAGGAGAAGTGTCAAAATTTTACAATGATTAATTACAACTATAATATACATTTATACTTATATACTGATATAGCTATAGCTTCTATTAAAGTAAATATACAATCAGTAATCAAATATGAATAATGAATGATCAAAAATAGAGTAACTTTAAAATGTTTTAGTACATCTATAATGGACTGGTTCAGTTCAATTCAGTCGCTCACTGAGTCGCTGACTCTTTGCGACCCCATGAACTGCAGCACACCAGGCCTCCCTGTCCATCACCAACTCCCGGAATTTACTCAAACTCATGTCCATCGTGTCAGTGATGCCATCCAACCATCTCATCCTCTGTTGTCCCCTTCTCCTCCCATCCTCAATCTTTCCCAGCATCAGGGTCTTTTCCAAGGAAATCAGTTCTTCCCATGAGGTGGGCAAAGTATTGGAGTTTCAGCTTCAGCATCAGTCCTTCTGATGAATATTCAGTACTGATTTCCTTTAGGTAGCCGTTACAAGTTATTTCTTTAAAGGGTAAAGTGAAAGTGTTAGTTGCTCAGTCGTGTCCAACTCTTTGCAACCCCATGAACTGTAGCCTGCCAGGCTTCTTTGTCCGTGGAATTCTCCAGGCAAGAATACTGGAGTGAGTAGCCATTCCCTTCTCCAGTGGAATCTTTCTGACCCAGGGGTCAAACACGGAGGTCTGCATTGCAGGCAGATTCTTCATAGTGTCCGAACCAAAGACTGGGAGAAATGCTAACAAAACATCGGCAAGTAAAAAAGGAGTCTGGTTTTAATTCTGTGAAGTATAAAATGAAATACCATATATGTTAATGGATCATAGAGGAAAAAAATGCAATGAAATATTCCCAGTGATTGTTTCTGACTTATATGATTAATGTGATTTTATTTTTTTTAACTTTACTGAATTTCTTACTTTTTACATTAATGTGTATTACTTTTATTTTTTTAAAGTCTTAAGAAGTAATCAAAAGAAACTGCATTAAAAGGCACATAAAAGAATGTCATCCCTGACAAGTTTGGAAAAAGACTAGATTAGAAAGCCACATGGGTCTATTTGCTACTGCAATTTTTATGTCAGATATTTAAAGATGAAAAAAAAGCATATGGTAATTAGGGCCCAGAATTATGCTAATGGAAGCACATATTGGAGAAAATATCTTGTTAATAGTCACATTAACTGATGATTAAGGAAGAAGACAGTTTGACTGATAGACTTCCCCCAGACGTGGTAACAGAGCTGAGCTGTTGCCCCAGCTCCCACCCCTTGTTGGAGATTCACACTGTTTTTCTCGTTTTTAATTGTCAATATAATGAGCTCAGTAATAAACAGCTTGATGAGCAGTTTTTACACCTATAGCATGTCGGCTCTATGCAACTGAAATTAAATGTTACAAGATCATATACATAGTTGTGAGAAAAATTCTAAATGTCACTGGTTTATTCATTATTAATGCTATGACACATTTCAGTGACAAACACAATTAATTCCCAAGCTGATATTGATGTCACATTTTTTTTAAACTTCGTCTTACAGAAAACCATTATCCTTTAAAAATAATCAATATAACTAAAATACATTGTGTTTTCAGCTCTCTAGATGAACAAAAACATAGTCTTCTAAATCCAAAACACTATCTTTCCGGGGACTATGGGTATTTTCATTATAGTTTATATCATTTCTTGAAGGATAATTAGGCTTTGACAAATATATATTCTCACTCTGCATGCTTATATTCACATTACATTTGTTTGCATACTAATGTGCTCAGCATGTAAAAGCTAAAAGATAGTTGACAAATGTATAGATAATAGGGCTTTAGGAATAACTTTATCCATGCTCTCTTGAAGTTAAGTTTCAATTTGAGAGAGAATATATCTGTTTTTGCATAATATTTTCCCAATGTATACTTACTTTAGCATGAATATATAAAAATATTCATATTAGCCTAACATCCTTTTATTGTTAAATATCGGTATCTATATTTTATAATGTTGCAATTGTGAACATTTCCAAATAGTAGTTGCACTTTAAAATATATTTGAGCCTTCTCAATTTCTGAATATAAGACTAGATTATTTCCCAATATTTCTCATTTGGGGATTGTCTAGAGTCAACATGGTCTCATCCAATAATAGTACCTAAGAATTTGGAAGGACGTTTTATTTGCTCGGAGCTTTTCATAGGAATTCCAATATTCTCAAAGTAAATTGCCTGTCTTATTAAATAGTTTTAAGAATCCCACACACTAGGATCATAACCTATCACAGCCCACTACTGCTAGTTGTCTGGGAAAGTAAAATTGAGCTTGAGGAGAATAAAAACCTACATCATTTCTTTTTAAGTTTGAGATAAAAAGAAGCATCACTCGCAGAAAATTTTGGTGCAGGGGATAAACCAAATTTTTCCATTTCATGGCAGAGAGATGGAGAAAAAATGGACACAATGACAGACTTTATTTTCTTTGACTCCAAAATCTCTGTGGACAGTGACTGCAACCATGAAATTAAAAGACATTTGCTCCTTGGAAGGAAAGCTATGACAAGCATCAGTTCAGTCGCTCAGTTGTGTCTGACTCTTTGCAACCCCATGGACTGCAGCACATCAGGCTTCCCTGTCCATCATCAACTCCCAGAGATTGCTCAAACTCATGTCCATCAAGTTGGTGATGTCATCCAACCATCTCGTACTCTGTCATCCCCTTCTCCTGTCTTCCATCTTTCCCAGCATGAGGATCTTTTCCAAGGAGTCAGTTCTTCTTATCAGGTGGCCCAAGTAGTGGAGTTTCAGTTTTAGCATCAGTCCTTCCAATGAATATACAGGACTGATTTCCTTTAGGATGGACTGGTTGGATCTCCTTGCAGTCCAAGGGACTCTCAAGAGTCTTCTCCAACACCACAGTTCAAAAGCATCAATTCTTCAGCACTCAGCTTTCTTTATAGTCCAACTCTCACATCCATACATGATTACTGGAAAAACCATAGCTTTGACTAAACGGACCTCTGTTGGTAAAGTAATGTCTCTGCTTTTTAATATGCTATCTAGGTTGGTCATAGCTTTTCTTCCAAGGAGCAAGCATCTCTTAATTTCATGGCTGCAGTCACCATCTGCAGTGATTTTGGAGCCCAAGAAAATAAAATCTGTCGCTGTTTCCATTGTTTCCCCATCTATTTGTCATGAAGTGATGGGACCAGATGCCATGATCTTCATTATTTGAATGGTGAGATTTAAGCCAGCTTTTTCACTCTCCTCTTTCACTTTCATCAAGAGGCTCTTTAGTTCTTCTTCACTTTCTGCCATAAGGGTAGTGTCATCTACGTATCTGAGGTTATTGATATTTCTCCCGGCCAACTTGATTCCAGCTTGTGCTTCATCCAGCCCAGCATTTTGCATGATGTACTCTGCATTTAAGTTACATAAGTAAGGTGACAATAGACAGTGTATTAAAAAGCAGAGACTTTGCTGATAAAGGTCTGTCTAGTCAAAGCTATGGCTTTTCCAGTAGTCATGTATGGATGTGAGAGTTGGACCATAAAGAAGACTGAGGGCTAAACAATTGATGCTTTCAAACTGTGACTGGTGAAGACAGCAAGAAGATCAAGCCAGTCAATCCTAAAGGAAATCAACCCTGAATATTCATTGGAAGGACAGATGTTGAAGCTGAATCTCCAATACTTCAGCCATCTCATGTGAAGAGCCGACTCATTGAAAAAGACACTGATGATGGGAAAGATTGAATGCAGGAGGAGAAGGGGATGATAGAGGATGAGATGTTTGGATGGCATCACCAACTCAATGGACATGAGTTTGAGCAAACTCCAGGATATGGTGAAGGACAGGGAATCCTGGCATGCTGCAGTCCACGGGGTCACAAAGAGCCAGACAAGACTTAGTGACTGAACAACAGCAGAATAGCTGCAAAGTTGCTATTTAATATACATTAAAATTAAGGAAAGAATATGTAGAGATAAAGGGAAATGTGTTAGAATGAGTCATCATCTAAATAATATTTTACTTGAATATTAACAATGAAATCTTTAAGTTTTGGTTAATTTTGGGGAGAAGACTTTGTTCCTGGTTTATTCAGAACAGGTTGGTTTATGCCTATTGTCCTGACATAATTATTAAAAATCCAGCCTTCTAGTCTTATCAAATAACGTCCCAGTTTGGTTCTACTATTAGTAATAGTTGCTTCTATTCACTTTATTTATCCCATTCTTTTCCATGGATTTGGGCTTCCCTGGTGACTCAGATGGTAAAGAATCTGCCTGCCATGTAGGAGACCCAGGTTCGATCCCTGAGTTGGGAAGATCTCCTGGAGAAGGGAATGGCAATCCATTCCAGTATTCTTGCCTGGAAAATCCCATGGACAGAGGAGCCTGGTGGGCTACAGTCTATGTGGTCGCAAAGAGTCAGACACAACTGAGTGACTAACATATATTAATAAGAAATTAAAGCAATGAAAGGTTTAGTGTTTGTCTTCCCCCTTTTGACCAATGAGGGTACCAAGAGCTTCTGGCTAACTTATGGGCAGAAGACCCTCTCTGTGTAACTGTTAAAGCCTGTAGGGACCCTCTCTGCTGCATCACCTGCAAAGGAATCCTCTGTGCCATCTAGGCTTAATTTGCCTAAGAAATGATTTCATGCCAAGTTACCCATAGTGAATGGTGACCAGAAAAAGCATCGCATGGCTTGATGTTCAAGCTCAACAGCATGGAAATGCATGGCTGGCCACCAAGACCTGAGAAGCCCATACTTTGGGTCCCAAGCTTGGCTGGCACAGAAAGTGAGACCTCATTATTGAGCTGTCTGTCCTCTTTGTCAGGGAAATTCCCTCTGTGGGAGAGGGTGTGACTGCTGCTAGCTGTAGGTCATGCCAACCATGGCGGTGTGATTTACATCTCAAAGCCACCATTCCCTGTTTCATTAAGAGCTATGGCAAGTTATTGAACTTGTGTGACTTTTAGGTATAATCACTTTTTCACAACTATATTCACTTGCTCTGGGAAGGGGAATAAAGGTTAAAGAGAAGAATTATATGTAGATTAGATTTTCCATAAAGGAAGCAAGTCCCTTAAGCAAAGTTATGTACTCTGCTACTGGTAAATTTAAAATTGAAGCATGTCTTTGGGAAAGAGCTAAATCGTGTTTTTCTACATGCTGATTAAATCATCTGATCTCAAACTGGGCAGGAGACAGGAGAGACATGGTTTCCATCCCTGGGTTGGGAAAATCTCCTGGGGAGGGAAATGGCAACCCACTCCAGTGTTCTTGCCTGGAAAATCCTATGAATCCAGGAGCCTGGCAGGCTACAGTCCATGGGGTCACCAAGAGTCAGACACCACTGAGCATACACACACAACAACTGGGCTATGTAATAACAACATGGGTGATAATGCAAAGAAATCATTTACCCTGTATGTGAGACCATCCAAATATTCTTCCTTTGTAAAGTATAAATCACTAAGATTAACTAGGATTATGTTCATTCTTAGTTATTTGCTTCTTTGTACATTCTTTAAATCTCAGAACTTTTTAGCGAGTGTGACTGTGAAATTGAGTATACATTTTTAATATGAAAAGTGAAAGTCACTCAGTCGTGTCCAACTCTTTGTGACCCTATGGACTGTAGCCTCAGTCTCCTCTGTCAACGGAACTCTCCAGGCCAGAATACTGGAGTGTGTAGCCTTTCTCTTCTCCAGGGGATCTTCCCAACCCAGGGATTGAACCCAGGTATCCCACATTGCAGGTGGATTGTTTACCAGTTGAGCCATGGGACCATGTGTTTTTCTCTACACCATGGTTCTAACACGCGAATAGGTAGTTCATGTATTAGAACCTGGAAAGCCCTTACCTATTTTGCAGAAGCTTCCACAGACCCTGTCCATTCCATGTGGATTTTCTATTAACAGAGGCACCTCCTTGTCGGCTTACCATTGAATCCTTGGTTTCCAAAAGTACCTGGAACAGTGTGGACACTCATACATATGTGTTGATTAATTGAATGAATGAAATGGAAAAAAAAATAGCTGAAGTACATGTTTTTTGGTAGTTGAATATTCTCAATATACTATAAAGAATGTATATTCTTTACCATACTGGTACTGAAAGCCCTTTGAAGTTAAATATCTCACTTCCCCAGTTTTGTATGTTTGTCCCAACATTATGCATCTGGCTATTTTCTGTACCTTTGAGATCCCCTTAACCTTCCTCCCCAACCAAACCTCATCAGCATCAGTTATGAATAGACCACAGTATCTTCCCTCATGTTGCCGCATACACTGCTCACATACCCCGAGGTTGCTAATTTGAGATAGAGCAGAACAGCCTGTACTGAATCTGCAGTGAGCTACACGGGTACCAATTTTGAGGTCTAGTGCCTCAGACATGGCCTAGACACCTGTTAGCTGGTGATGCTCATGTGAAGTTGATTGTGGGAAATTCTTCCCATAGTCTTCTTTAATCCAGCCATTTTATTGCTCGGAAACCTTCCAGAATAAATGCCAAGTATGCCGTTTGGTGTTTGTCACAAATTGTTCCCAATGTATCATCCGGGAGCATCATCTGCTACCCCTTTTGCCCCTTCTTAAAGGCACCTTCTTTGCTTCGGGCACACCAGGATATTGTTCGGCCCTTTAGGGCTTTATTTATCCCAACATTCTCTTTCCTTCATGTGCTCAGTCCCAGCTGTAATCACACTCCCACTATTTGTCTGTCCAAAGTTCCCCAATCAGCTATAAAATCCATCTCCCATGCCATCTCTTCTTGGACATCTTTGCATTTTCCTCCTTCACACCAAATCCTTTCCAACACTGTGCTTCTAATGCCACCATATCCGAGGCTTGGTCTCAACACAAGCCTGTTCTCTCCGCTGATTCCTGAGCATCTTGAGAGAAGGAGTGCTGTTTATTATCTTTCGTGCCCTCCAGAGATGGGCACGCTGATGGGCACAGATGAGGCACGTTAAGAGGATGCTAGAGGATCTGAACCTGTGTTACCTCTTTGGAAAATACTATCTCAGAAGAAGGCCATGAATCTCTAAATCTAACCTGATTTCTTGTACGAAGAATGAAGAACCACTATCGAGACTGCAGGGGGCTTCCCTGATGGCTCAAGTGGTGAAGAATCTGCCTTCAATGCAAGAGACAGGAGTTCGATCCCTCGTCTGGGAAGATCCCCTGAAGAAGAAAATGGCAACCCACTCCAGTATTCTTGCCTGGGAAATCCCATGGGCCAAGGAGCCTGGTGGGCTACAGTCCATGGGGTCGCAAGAAGAGTGGGACAGGACTTAGTGATTAAAACAAACAAACAGTCATGAATGCACGGGGCTACTCATACTCAGCATTAAATAAAACAAACAGTGAAAAAAGTGAAAGTTTTAGTTGCTCAGTTGTGTCCAACTCTTTGTGACTCCATGGACTGTAGCCCATCAGGCTCCTGTATCCATGGGATCCTCCAGGCAAGAATACTGGAGTGGGTTGCCATGTCTTTCTCCAGGGGATCTTCCCAACCCAGGGACCGGACTCAGGTCTCCCACATTGCAGGCAGACTCTTTACCATCTGAGCCACCAGGGAAGCCATAAGGAAACAGTTTAATTGGCTCAGTCTTAAAAAGGCTAAAATACATAGTAATAATTTAGTAAATTTTGCACTTGTATATATTGACAAGTACATTATTGAGTTTTTAGAGTGCTTCAGAGTTTCCAGTTGATACTCCTGTACGTTTTTTACAAATGGTGGGTTTATTTCAAAATGTTAGGAAAATGTATGGCTTCAAACATGGGTAGGTTTAGTATAAGCTAGCCCATATTTTTAGATATCCATCATTTTCACTCGTAAGTTAAAATTTTAAGGCATGACTAATGAACTAACAAATAAAATACAATATCGATTAATTGAATTGTTATTTAATTTCCATTACTTTCATCTTTCCATTTACGAGGGAGTCAATAGCAGGGAACTAAGAGAGCTTGATAGCAGTCAATCTCATCTGTGTCATTTTGAAAATGTCAGCAAAAAAAAAAAGAGTGAAAAAAATGGGTAAAATTTTATGTTCCCTTTTCTAAGTAACATAGCTAATTTTAACCCCTTATTTGAGATAAAGGGGCAGGTGGTTTACAAATATTTCATTCTTTTTTAATAAATCAGTCACACATAAAGAATTTAATGAACGCCTTTGCAAAGGAACTGATCACTGCAGTTTGCTGAATTCTAGATAAGAAAAAGTTGGTAAAGGTAAAAATATCTTCAAATATTGTACACAATGAACAGCAAGGTCCTGTTACTAATATAATATATTAAATCTGGTATTTTCTCTTCCAGCAACAAATTAAATTTGTAAATTATGACTCTGCATCTGATTCTGGATATAGTCCTAATTGAGACATTGCTTGAATAAGCATGGGGGCCTAACTGGGAGTAATTTGCTTCTTGATTACTTCCAAGGATGGTGAGCTTACTCCATCTCCAGTGTAAAACTCCGATCAGAAGGCTGTGTAGTTGGAAGAAGATTTCTTTAGTGGGTGATGTTTTTCTTCTAGTCACCTGCTATCCATTGCCCTAATACCAGAAGGTGACCAACAGTGCTAGTTCCTGAAAAGCAGGAGCTAGGTCTTGTTAGAGGTTGGTTCTCCCCACTCCCCAGCACCAACTAGAGCTCAGTGAAAGGAATGAGTCTGCTCTCCCTGGACAGGCAAGTCATCTGAAGGCCCTTCCTCTGTCCAGCCAGGTCTCCTTTCTCCTACTCAGTTCTCTCAACACGCCTCCTACTTATATCCAGTACTATTGTTTTAGCTCCATCCTTTAATGAATAATGGGAGAAGGAAATGGCAGCCCACTCCAGTGTTCTTGCCTGGAGAGTCCCAGGGACGGAGGAGCCTGGTGGGCTGCCGTCTATGGGGTCGCACAGAGTCGTACACAACTGAAGCGACTTAGCAGCAGCAGCAGCAGCTTAATGAATAATAAAACTCACATTAGTTAACACTCAAGCACCAGGACATGTGAACATTTGACACCCAGTGAATTAGAAAGCAAGACCTGGGTCCCCAAGCAGACCCAACCAGAAGAACATCCTGAAGAAAAAAAAACTAATCAGACAATAGAACTATATTCCTAAAGTTGTTTGAATTATTCATTATGCTCAGTTGCTCAGTCATATCTGACTCTTTATGGCCCCATGGATTGTGGCCTGCCGGGCTCCTTTGTCCATGGAAGTTTCCAGGCAAGAATACTGGAGTGGGTTACCATTTCTCAACCCAAGGATTGCATCTGTGTCTCTTGCATCTTCTGCATTGGCAGGCAGATTCTTTACCACTGAGCCACCTGGAAAACCTTTTTGAATTAGGAGAGTTGAAAAAAATAAGGTTGACTAGTTGAATGTACTCTCTGAAGCCAGTATTTACATCATAAACAGTATAAAATCTGAGATGCAAGGTTGCAGAATAATTCAGTTATGTATATTCTTCAAATATTGGGTTGGTCAATAAGTTTGTTTGGGTTTTCCTATAAGATGTAACAGAAAAAACTGAAATAACTTTTTGTCCAACCCATTACAACAGGAATTGGCAAGTGACAGTTCAAGAACCAAATATGGCCTGTTGCCTGTTTCTGTGAATAGTTTATGGGAGATCAGCCTCACCCATTTATTGAGCTGTTGTCTATGATGTCCTCTACAACATGAGAGTCCAGTAACCATGATACAGACCTTATGGCCCTTGGAGCCTAAAATATCTGCCCCTTACCCCTAAATAGAACATCACCCAAAATAGATATTCCTCTCATAACACTAAGTAGCTCAGTTATTTCTGTAGTAAAATAGAATATTTTATTTGGGTTCATATTAGAGAAAAACCATCTCAAGCAAATTGTCAATAATTGATTTATGTTACACTTGTGCATTTATTTATTTTACAGTTATCCATTGGATTAGATTAGATATGCCCTTTACTTGGGGAATTTGCTTTTTCCGTTCAGGTGTACTACACAACATGTTGGAGCCAAGAATGTGGGATTCCTTCTTTTCTCAATTATTTTCTAATGTTTGATTATGGGAAATATTAAATGTACAGATAAGATTTTTTACATGACTTTACAGAGAACATTCATCAGCCCACCACCTACATCCCACCTCTAACAGTTTAATATATTTGATCTATCACATATGTATTCATCTATCCATTTCTCTATTCAAATGCTATTTTCTGTATAACAAATGTTATTTGCCTGTTATACATTTCAAAAGAATCACTGTCATAAGTACATGTCCCCCAAAATACCTCAAGCATGTCAATAACTAGAGTTTAATATTCTTTTCCAGTTCCTATTTTTCCTTTGAAGTGCAGTTTATATGCAAGGAAATGCACACGTTTTAAGTGTTCTATTCATCAGGCTTTAATAAACAACACAGGTATGCAACCAAATCTCTGTTAAAATATAGAGACTGCCCATCACCCCAGGAAGTTGGTTCGTGCCAACCAGTAAACCTGTATATCTCCATCCTACTCTCTCAAGGACAACCTTAGGTGGGTATGTGTTTTCCTGCCATCAGTTAGTTTTGCCTGTTCAAGAATTTCATATTCAGTGAAGCAAAAAGGGTGTGTTATTTTCCCTGAATCTTCGTTTATTAAGCACGAAACTTTGGGATTCATCCTTGCTATTATAGGTACCACTAGTTCTTTCCTTTTCATTACTTAGCAGCATCCTATTATATGAATGAACCACAGAAATTTTTATCTATTTTCCTATTGTTGAGCCTCTGGACTCTTTCCATTCCGGGGCTGCTATAAACAAAGCTGCCAAGAACATTCTTGTACAAGTCTTCTTATGTGTGTGTGTGTGTGTCTGCATGTGTGTTTTGTTTTATTTTCCTTAGGAAAATACCTAGGTTTTGAATTTCTGGACCTTTGAGTAGCTGTGTGTGTAGTTTTATAAGAAACTACACCTGCTCACCTTTCTCCACAGTGACTGCAGAGTTTTACACTTCCACAAAAATATATCAGTGTTTCAGTTGCTTCACACAACCTTGCCAACATTTGGTAGTGTCAGTATTTTAAACATGGCCATTTGAGTAGATGGGAAGCAGTATTTCATTCTGGTTTTAATTTGCCTTTTAATTTGCCTTTCCCTTGTGACCAAGAGTATTCAGTTCAGTTCAGTCACTCAGTCGTATCCGACTCTTTGTGGCCCCGTGGACTGTAGTACACCAGGCTTCCCTGTCCAACACCAACTCCCAGAGTTTTCTCAAACTCATGTCCATTGAATCGGTGATGCCATCCAACCATCCTCTGTCATCCCTTTCTCCTCCTCTTCAATCTTTCCCAGCATCAGGGTCTTTTCCAATGTCTAACTCAATGAAACTATGAGCCATGCCATATAGGGCTACCCAAGACAGACAGGTCATGGTGAAGAGTTCTGACAAAACGTGATCCAATGGAGAAGGGAATGGCAAACCACTTCAGTATTCTTGCCTTGAGAACCCCATGAACAGTATGAAAAGACCAAAAGTATTAAGTGTTTCTAAATTTTCCTAATAGGTAATTTTAGCATGGGTATTTTCCAGTACTCATGTATGTATGTGAGAGTTGAACCGTAAAGAAGCCTGAGTGCCAAAGAATTGATGCTTTTGAACTGTGGTGTTGGAGAAGACTCTTGAGAGTCCCTTGATCTGCATGAGATCTAGCCAGTCAATATTAAAGGAAATCAATCCTGAATATTCATTGGAAGGACTGATGCTGAAATTAAGGCTCCAATACTTTGGCCACCTGATGTGAAGAGCCAATTCATAAAAAAGACCCTGATGCTGGGAAAGATTGGAGGCAGGAGGAGAAGGAGATGACAGAGGAGGAGATGGTTGGATGGCATCACTGACTCAATGGACATGAGTTTGAGTAAGCTCCGGCGGACAGAGACTGGTGTGCTGCAGTCCATGGGATTGCAAAGAGTCAGACACGACTGAACGACTGAACAACAATTTACCAAGAATAAACTTACTACTAGGTACTTACTGCTTTCCAGGCAGCTCAGTGGTAAAGAATCTACCCGCCAATGCAGGAGATACAGGAGATGTGGTTTCAGTCCCTGGGTCTGGAAGCCCCCTTGGAGTAGGGAATGGCACCCCAGTGCAGAATTCTTGCTGGGAAATCCCATGGACAGAGGAGCCTGGTAGGCTACAGACCTTGAGGCTGCAAAGAGTTGGACAGGACTCAGTGACTGCACATCATCTTAAAACGTTCTAACGGTCATCTTAAAACCATGAAAAACTTCATGTGGAGAAAATTCACATCCATTTTCTTTCTCATTTTAAGAGCAGCTTTCGCTCTTAAATTTCATTACAGAGCTAATTTTCATCCCCTTCTTTCCAGGACACCTGAATTATTAAAATTCTTACTGTTGCAATATATATATACACACACAGAGACAATCATAGTAATTAGTCCAAAGCAAGGTGACCCTGTAGTAGTTCCTTTTTTTCTTTGTATTTTTTTATTAGTTTATTTGTTGGTTGGTTGGGGTTTTGGTTTGGGAGAGGTTTTGTATGTTTGTTTTTGCTTATCGTTTCATTTGGCTTGTCTCTCATACTTTTTCTCCTTCCAATAGAGCCTAAATATCAGTGTTCCTTTGAAATGACCACTCTTCCCCTTTCACACTTCTCTTTCGCCACCGCAAAACATGAGAAGAAATATTTCCCAGGCTGAATTACATTCTGCACAGCTGAGCTAAAGTGGTGTCTAGAAATGTTAAACTGACTTAAATAAGTTATTGATTTTTATTTTTCTTTCATCTTTAGTTCGTATTAGAAATCTGCCATGTCGATACTCTCTTGGCGTTCCCCTCGATTCTACTGTCCAATTTTATCCTCACTTTTTTTTTTAAAGATCAGGCTCAAAACACATTTCTGCCCATATAGTTTCCCTGGCGAATTTCACTTTTTTGTTTTTTCTAGTCTATGTGGTTCTATGCCAGGGTATGCTAAGTTATAATACTTTCAGTATTATCCACTATCCAATTATAATTTTATACATCATTTCCATTTCAGACACTATTCTTACTCAGTGTAACAGGCCTTAAGTATTTTACATTTTTTTAATCTCAACCCCAGAAGCATATTGTATTGAGTAAATCTCGTGTGTATTCACTTGAATTCATTGTAAATTTAAATAAAGTAGATGTTTCATTTACTCAGGATACAGTGAAGTGGATAGTTAATGTTTAACCCCCTATTTCTGCAAGTATTTTTCTCTTCAAAACAAAATGCAAGGGGTGGCATGGGGGTGGAGCTCAAGAGGGAGGATGTCTATGTATACATGTAGCTGATTGGCTTTGTTGTGTAGCAGGAACTAACATGAATTAGGAAACTAACAAGCAATTGTGTGCTCAGTAGCTCAGTCATATCTGACTCTTTTGTGACCCATGAACTGTAGCCCTCCAGGCTCCTCTGTGGAATTTTTCACGAAAGAATACTAGAGCAGATTGTCATTTCCTACTCCAGGGGATCTTCCCAATCCAGGGACTGAACCCATGTCTCCTGAATTGGCAGGCAGATTCTTTACCAATGAGCCACCAAGGAAGCTCTCATACTATTTTTTGATCTTAGCCTGAAGGCTGAGAAACAGTGGTCATTTTAACGCAATTATACTCCAATAACAAAATACAATGTTTAACAGGTATTTTTAAAAAAGCAACACAGAAATACATTTTCCCTTGAAATTTTTCAAAATCAGTCATTGGTTCCATTTCCTTTACTACTGCCGGCTTCCAAGGAGTGCTCTGTTCTGTGCCGTACACGTGTTTTCACGATCACTTACCTTTAATAAACTAGCCCAAACCCTGGTGGCTTTCACAACAAACCCTGTTTTACTTGCTCAAGATCCTTTGGATGAAGAATCCAGGCAAGGTGCATCTGGGTAGTTCCTCTCTTGCATGTGACCATTAAGTGAGGCTGGGCACAAAAGGAAGGTCAGGAAGGACCTCCACGTGGCCCCTCTCTTGCCATGTGGCTAGCTTGGGCTTCCTCGCAACTTAGGTAGTCAGACCTCTCATACAACATCTTGCTTCCAAAAGCAGCATTCTGTCACGAAGGGATCTACAATTTTATATCTCTGAAGGCCCAGCCCTAAGAACTTACGAGGGTACAATTATGACTTCTGCTGCATTTCAGTGGTCTAAGCAAGTCATGACCAGTTCAGATTCAAGGGGAGGGGGAAGTAAAAGTCATGCAGTGGCAAGAATTTGCAGCTAACTTTATCCCTCACATTCCTGACGTACGTGTGTCTAGTTTAACTGGCTGGGCTTCCCCGATGGCTTCAGTGGCTGAGAACCGCCTGCAGTGCAGGAGAGGCAGGGGACACGGGTAAGATCCGTAGGGTGGGAAAATCCCCTGGAAGAGGAAATGCCAGCCCACTCTAGTGTTCTTGCCTGAGAAACCCCATGGACAGAAGACCTTGGTGGACTAGTTTTGGGGTCGAAAAAGAGTTGGACATGACTCAGTGACGAAACAAAAATTTATTTAGTGAATATCTATCACGTCATCTAGATGCAAAATTAAGGAAAGGGTAAAAAACAAAACATCTTTTCCTTGTGATAAGAACTCTTAGGTTTTACTGCCTTGACAACAGCTATATCATACAGCTCTTGATTTTTTTTCTAGTTTGTACTTAGTGGAAAATTGTTTTACATGTTGTGTTGATTTCTAATTGTATTTATCATGTACCTTACATCCTTCATTATTATCTTTTAACTGTAGGTTTGTACCTTTTGACCACCTTCGTACCAATCCCTTCCCCACACTGTTGTTCAATCGCTTAGTCACGTCTTGACTCTTTGCCACCCCATGGACTGCAGCATGCCAGGCTTCCCTGCCATTCACTATCTCCCAGAGTTTGCTCATACTCATATCCATTGAGTCAGTGATGCCATCCAACCATCTCATCCTCTGTTGTTTCCTTCTTCTCCTGCCTTCAATCTTTCCAGCATCAGGGTCTTTTCAAATGAGTCAAGTCTTCGAATGAGGTGGCCAAAATATTGGAGTATTGGAGTTTCAGCTTCAGCATCAGTCCTTCCTATAAATATTCAGGATTGATTTCCTTTAGGATGGACTGGTTGGATCTCCTTGCAATCCAAGGGACTCTCAAGAGTCTTCTCCAACACCACAGTTCAAAAGCATCAATTCTTCAGTGCTCAGTCTTCTTTATGGTCCAACTCTCCCATTCATACATTGCCATGCTACCATCTCTGATAACCACAAATCCTGTCTCTTTTTCTACGAGTTTGCTTGTTTGTTTCTGAAGTATGTTTGAGTAACAGCTCATTGTTAGTTCCTAGTATGTAACATAGTGATTTTATATATACATTTCAAAATGGTCACCACAATAAGTCTGGTTACTATTTGCCACTACACGAAAGTTTTTTCATAATGAATGACTATATTCCTGCCCCTGTGTGACTTAGTTGTCTTATAACTGAAAGTTTGTACCTCTTATTCTCTCTTATTGTTTCTCTCCTTCCCCACTGCCCTCCCTTCAGGCAACCACCTGTGTGTTCTCTGTATCTATGACTTCATTTCTGTTCAGTTATGTGTTTTCATTTGTTTTGTAGATTTCACATATAAGTGAAACCATACAGTATTTGTATTTATCTGACTTACTTAATTTAGCGTAACACCTCTAGGTATTATTTTTAAACCATTAACCACTTATACAATAAAGCAAGAGAAGTATATCTTCCCTGACTCTGGAGGAATCAATTTACTCTATTTTATGTTCCATTCCAACATTTTCTTCCTTTTCATGTATATATATATATATATATATATATTTTTAATATTAACTCATAACAGTAAAATAAATGTGACTTTACTTTCCAGCAGTAGAAATGCAATTCAACCCCACCAATAGCAAGTAAAATGAAATAAAAATTATGTTTGTTCTCCTGGACATCTCATTCTGAACAAGAAAAGAAAGTGAAGACAATCTTTCCTCCAGTTGGGGAAGCACTTTCTCCTAGGTTGGAAAGAAGGAACTGAAAGTCGCTCAGTCGTGTTTGACTCTTTGTGACTCCATGGACCTCAGTCCATGGAATTCTCCAGGCCAGAATACTGGAGTGGGTAACCATTTCTTTCCCCAGGGGATCTTCCCAACCCAGGGATCAAACCCACGTCTCCCGCGTTGCAGGCGGGTTCTTTACCATCTGAGCCACCAGGGAAGCCCCTTATGTTGATAATGACCTATACTTTGAGAGGTGTGATAACCGACTTTCTGCAGACTCTGTTTCACTTTTTCGATGCTTTTAAATCTATACAAAATACTGAGGTCTAATTTCCATGGTACGTTTTCTGTGAGAAGGACTCATTAGAGTAATTTATCGGGAGTTTGTATGAGTTGGAAATGGGTCCAATAAGAACTAAACCAACACCACCAACTCATTTCATTTAGACCATTAAGCACATTAGGTGATGAAGATTTTGTCAGTTCCCCTCCAGCCAGAATAAACCAACAAATTAAAAATGAAGGATGCCCTCACTGCTTGCGAATTTCCTGAGCTGCTGCATCAAGGCTCCCTCTGGGGTCCTGATTTGCCCTATTGCCTTCAACATGGAGGCCTCCGAAGCAGAACGGGGATGTGCTAATGACGGTGGCCACTGATGGGTTCTGATTGATCTTCATATAATTGTCCCCAATTAGCAACCACTAGGAACACATCATGGAACATTTATAAGTGAAAATAATGTTTCATTTAACAGGAAGCTTGAGTGAATGAAATATGGCAATGGGCTTAATTAGGGAGAGGAAAATTAGTTCAAGTCTGTAGGCTAAGTGGAATCTAACTATTTTTAAAAAGAGAGATTGTTATAGAGTGGCGTAAAAAAGTAGTACGTCTGGGAAAGGATGCATTTTCCTCATGTGTGTGGACATCACCTTGACCCCCTACCCCATCATTGTTGTTATTCAGTCATCCAGTTATGTTTGACTTTCTGTGACCCCATGGTCTGCAGCAAGCCAGGCTTCTCTGTCCTTCACTATCTCCTGGGGTTTGCTCAAACTCATGTCCATTGAGTCAGTGATGCCATCCAACCATCTCATCCTGTTGGCCCCTTTTCCTCCTGCCTTTAATCTTTCCCAGCATCAGGGTCTTTTCCAATGATCCCCTACCTCAAAGAGGAAACATTTTTCCCACTGTGACTTTCCCTTGAATCAAGATATATACTGAGTTTAAGAAAAAAAAAAAAAAGGTAATATGTAAATTTAGGTATATAAAATGTAATAAATGTTTTGTTGTTTTTATAAGAGGATTTGTCATGGTTCAGCATTTGATAGTATGTATTTTTATTTACTATATGGGGCCACTGATAGCTTAGCAGCTGATTAGTGAATGTTTTTATTCCAGTTGAGGTTGTACAAGTCAAAACATCCACTCAGTAGATTACTTACTTATTCCAGCAATGCTTTATGACAGAAGTATAACAGAAGTGATACAGTTCCTTTTTTTCCACAGTGCAATTCGAAGGAAGAAAAAATTGGGGGAAATGAAGTGTACACTTAGAATATGAAGTGAACATTCTGCTTTTATTAATTGTGTTGATCTCCAATTGTGGACAAATTTTTATGAGTGCTGGTCCCAGAGCTTCCTATTCTGAAATACAGAGATGAGAATGTTATACAGATGAGATGAGAATGAAATAGAGAGATGAGGAGCTGACAGTCTGGCAAAGACAAATGTAAAAACAGATCACCATAGCATGTTTTGATAAGGGATCAATGTGCTCTGGGGTCTCTAAGGATGCAGAACCTAGATCAGCCTGGATGTCTAAAGCAGTCAGCCGAGGCTAGCTCCTCAAGGTGGGTCGGGGGTCCTCGCAGGCAGAGCATGCTCTGCAGAGTAGCTTGGGATTTGATCTCACAGATAGTGGGCAATCACAGAAGACTTTGGAATGAGGGATTGCCATAATCTAGTTTCTGCTTTAGGATGTTGATTTCAGTGACATAGAGAGTAATTGATTGGAGAGAGAAAAGGCGACAGGAATGAAAAGTAGGAGAGAGACAGTTGGGTGGAGACGGAAATAAGTGTGAAAGCCACTCAGTGGTGTCCAATCTTTGCGACCCCATGGACTGTAGCCCGCCAGCCTCCTCTGTCCATGGTATTCTCTAGGCAAGAATGTGACAATATGCCAAGAGCACACAGCAGTACAAAGCATAGGTACAAAAATGCCTCTTAGTATCTGAAATCCGATGCCTCTCTTATGGAGGAAGAAATACTAGTGGGGGAAAAAAAAGACTGCAAGGAGGAGAAAAGTCAACAAGGGAAAAATAAAGTATAAAAGACTGTCAGTGAAAGACCTGGAAGACAAATGCTTAGTGCTTAGACAAACAGAACCCAAAATAAAATCAATTATTTGTGAAGTATTGCCATGAATCTACGCACATTTTAAATGTATTCCTATCTTTTGTAGTTCACATTGAAGTCTTTTAAATTTTATTTAAATAAAAAGCTTACTGGAGTGGGTTGTCATTCCCTTCTCCGGAAGATCTTCCCAACCCAGGGATTGAACCTGGGCCTCCTGCATTGCAGGTGGATTCTTTACCATCTGAGCTCTCCAGAGGTAACTGGTTAATATTCTTTTTGTGCCTGGGACTTTCACATACATTATCATTTAATCCCACAACAGCAAGCTGAGATCTCATGTTTGGAGTTGGCTGTGTGATCTGCAATGCCTCACGCCAAATGAACGTTTCAAGCTTTTTGTCCAAAAAGCAGCAATGGAAATACGATTTAAAGTATTAAAGAGATGCTCAAGCCTTTTTCTTTCTTCCATGGTCTCTCTTGACTTGTCTTCATGTTTTTTTATTTATTATTTAATGTCATTCTAAATAAAGAAAAACTAAAATTTCAAATTATTTGCATGGACTTTACCATTTATCTGTGTATTGTGCAATCACAGAATCATTGCAAATGTCAGTATAAACACATTTAACTTGTATTCAGAATCACAGAAATTACACAGATCATATTTTATGGTCTATACATACATATGTATTTCATTATTACCAAAACAGTGGAAACTGCACAAATCTCTCTCAGCTGTTATTGTTTCACTTCTCAATTTGTATGTATTCTACCAATGTTCTTTTAACTAAAGTGTATTCTACCAATGTTCTTTTAACTGAAGACTGAGGAAGGACTGGAAGGAAATAGAACTGTGGGTTGGCATAACTTCCCTTTCTTTTTAGGTCATCATTTTCAGCATAAATAGTTGGTTAACATTGGGTGAACAACAGAAGTAAGAAAGGGTTACTCTGTGATGAGTTTCCTTGATCATCCGTACTTCTTAAAACATCATTGCCTTCTTGAATCAAAGTAAGTTCTGGTGCAGAGGGAGCAGGGGGCAGTCCACACTCTTGCTGACTCGGTTATAAATATAAGGCATTTATTTACTTTGTATTTGCCTTCAGTCTTCCACAGCCCACCATGAGCCCAGGAGGGCTGGACTGCAATATTCACATATTACAAACACAGTGTGTGAAGGAGGCAGCAGGAAATAGAGGACTCGACTCATGTATGTGTTTCATTGTTCTGTTGGATTTCACTTGCAAAATACAAGTGCAAAGGTAGATTGTTGGGAGTTCCAAGATGGCAGTGGTGGAGAGCTAATCAAGCCTGAGGTCCTCTGAGCAAGAGGCCAACCGCAACTGCACAGGTCTCAGACACATGAAGCTGGTCCTGATAATGTAATCTCAGCACTCGGGAGAAGACTTCCGTTATAGAGGGGATATGACTTCTTCCACTTTCCTCTTGGCCAGAGGGAATATTTTAAAATTTATTTTTAATTGAAGAATTGCTTTATGATGGTGTGTTGGTTTCTGCCATGCAACAATGTGAATCAGCCATAGGGATGCATATGTCCCTTCCCTCTTGAACCTCCCTCCCACCTCCCACCCCACCCAACCCCTCTAGGTTGTCACAGAGCACCAGGTTGAGCTGCCAGTGTTACACAGCAACTTTGGGCAGAGGGGATTTGTGATGGTGATATAGGAAAAAATCATTCAATGATTCTGTCTAAGGAACAGTAAGACTTTATGCAAGGGAAGCTACCAGGATGGGGTTTGTCAAAGAAGGGAAAGATTGGGCTCAGAGGAGCAGGGTGGGGGTCAGTGGATAGAAAGTCACTAAAAGGAAGCATCAGGAGGAAGGGAGGAATTCTGGCTGAACAGAGCTAACAGGATTCTGGCTAACCGCTGGCCAGTGATCAGACATCACCTGGGAATGCATGATGGTGGAAGATGAGAAACCTGATCAGATATCATCAAGGGTGATTAGATATCGAGAGTGGGGAATTCTGGTTGCCTTGAGTTAGCCAGATTCTTTTTAGAACTGGACTCTACAGAGAAAGGCATGAGAACCCAAGATTGAGCCTAATCGAAAAGAGATCCCAGAAGAGCCAAACCAAACTTTGGTTAAGGGGAGTATCTCTGTCCACGGGAGGACTTCCTTCCATCTTCCAGGTTAGAGAGAGAACAAAAATTGAGTTTCAAGAGACATTCGCAAGTGGAGAATGGATAGGTAGAGGCTAAGGACTGTGAAAACAATTTGGGGAAAGAAATGCTTTAAATTGTTAAGACATTAATAGACATTTTGATTTGTTGCTTTAAAAAAAAACTTTTCATTTTGTATTGAGGTATAACTGATGAACAATGTTGTGATAGGTTCAGGTGAATGGGAAAGGAATTCAGCCATACGTATACAGGTGTCCATTCTCTCCCAAAACCCCCCTGACATCTAGGCTGCCATATAACGTTTATTGTTTTTTATACATTTAGACACTTAATACATTTGACAATTGTTAGTAACGCCATGCATTCCCTGATGGCTCAGCCATAAAGAATTCATCTGCAATGCAGGAGATACAGTGAGAGATGCAGGTTCCATCCCTGGGGTGGGAAGATCCCCTGGAGAAGGAAATGGCAACCTACTTCAGTGTTCTTGCCTGAAAAGTCGCATGGACAGAGGAGCCTACAGACTACAGTCCCTGGGTCGCAAAGTCAGACATGACTGTATATGAACATAGCACCTTGGATTCAAATCCTCATTTTCTTAAAAGGAGAAATCTGGACAAACACAACTGCCATGTGATGCTAAAGTGAAAAAGTGGAAAGGTTGATCTAGTTTTTCAGTTTCAAATATCAGATATTAAATGTTTGAAAATGATTATTTAATGTATGATTTTCCCCACTGCAATAAATATAGAAAGAAAATGCCAGATGTAATCAAGACCAGTTTCCATTGAGTCAGGATGGGAGGTGGGGGTTGTCCAAGTCTACAGGCCCTGCGGTAACTTCCTTGTGAATTAGCAGGAGGTGAGGAGCATGTCTGCCACGTGAAAGCCTAACTTTAATGAACCTGCTTCCAGAGAGCCAGTGAATCATATCATGTGAGAGCTCTTAGGCTCAGGTAGAATGCATTAGGATGTATACTTTGCTCTAGTACCATAAGCCAAAATACTATTTTTACTTTTCCTCATGTAGGACGAGATAGAAATAATAGAGACAGAGCAATACTCGTTAATGAAGGACTTTGTATTCTAAACTAAACTGTTTATTTGTATTCTAAACCAAACCAAGTATTCTAAACTATTCTAAAGAGTTTGCACTTTTTTTAAATCTAGGCAATGGTTAAGTCATTGCACAATTTTTTAGCAGCAAAAATAATACAAATCCACCAGAAACCTTCAAACACTACAGTAATATCTCCGATTTCATAAGTATATTCATATGATTGATGACTGTGCCTTTAATAAGGATCCTGGGCAGGCTACAGTCCATGGGGTCACAAAGAGTCAGACACGACTGAGCAACTAACACTCACAAACTAGTTTTATTAAAATTAAAAGTGACTTTACTTTTATTAAAATTTAAAGTATGGGGAAGAATTTAAATAAAAACTAAACATAGAAAGAAAAGAAAACATGGCATGGGAAGTGGGTATGGGGGCCTGATAAGCAGAAAACAGATATAATGGATACATTTACATTGAGAAGCAGCACAGTTCCTTGCATCGGATTGGCAGTGGGCAGTCTGATTGGTATATTTTGCTCCAGGGATAATGCTGTCATTTACAGAACAAAGCAGAAATGAGCCCAGAGTAGGATCCCCTGAGCTCTGCTTGCTAAGGATGGAGAACAAAAATGGATAATCACAAGTGGACACGGTGTCTTTCTTTCTGGTTCCTCTTTACTCCACTATTCTCAGTCTTCTTTTAATTCTTATTTATTACATGAGGATAATTGAGTAACTAATTGCATATAGAAAAATCAGCTCAGGGCAAAGAACTAAAGTGAAGCCAAACCTTACCTCATGGAATTGATTTTTTTTTTTACTTTTTTACTTTGAAATGATTATAGATTCATAGTCCATGGGGTCGCAAAGAGTCGGACACGACTGAGCGACTGAACTGAACTGAGCTGATAGATTCATAGGAAGTTGCAAAATAGGATCCACAGAGAAGTGTATTGTGAGTTCTCCCAGTTCCCACCAGTGACAGCATCGTGCATGGCTATGTAGTATAGTATCACGACCAAGAAATTGACATTGGTACCATGCACAGATTTCCCCCGTTTTTCACACACTCATTTGTGCCTGTGTGTTCTGTTGTTGTTCAGTTGCTAAGCCATGTCCGACTCTTTGCAACCCCATGAACTGCAGCACACCAGGCTTTCCTGTCCATCACCATTTTCCAGAGCTTGCTCAAACTCATGTCCATTGAGTCAGTGATGCCATCCAACCATCTCATCCTCCGTTGCCCCCTTCTCCTCCTGCCTTCAATCTTTCCCAGCATCAGGGTCTTTTCCAGTGAATCAGCTCTTCATATCAGGTGGCCAAAGTATTGGAGCTTCAGATCCAGCATCAGTCCTTCCAATGAACATTCAGGGTTTGTTTCCTTTAGGATTGACTGATTGGATCTCCTTGCAGTCCAAGGGACTCTCAAGAGTCTTCTCCAACACCACAGTTCAAAACGTCAATACTTTGATGCTCAGCCTTCTTTGTGGTCCAGCTGTCACATCTCTTCATGACTACTGGAAAAACCATAGCTTTCACTAAATAGACCTTTGTTGGCAAAGTGGTGTCTCTGCTTTTTAATACACTGCCTAGTTTTGTCATAGCTTTTCTTCTAAGAAGCAAGTATCTTTTAATTTTGTGGCTGCAGTCGCCATCCACGGTGATTTTGGAGCCCAAGAAAATAAAAGCTGTCACTGTTTCCTCTTTTTCCCCATCTGTGAGCCATGGAGTGATGGGACTGAATGCCATGATCTTTGTTTTTTGAATACTGAGTTTTAAGTGTGTTTAGTTCTATATAACTGTATTACCTAAGTAGCTACTGTAACCACAGCCACGGTGATGATTCAGGACTGTTCCATAGCCACAAGGCCTCTTCCTGCCACCCCTGTTGTAGCCATTCCTGCATTCATCCTCCAAAGCCCTAAAAACCACTGCTCTATTCTCCACTTCTGTAATTTTGTTATTTCAAGAATGTTACTTATCTTTTTCCTTAAGCATAATGCACTTGAGATCTTTCCAAGTTGTTGTTTGTTGCATAATCATTAATAGGTTTCCCTTTTCTTGCTACATACGTCTCCTTGGTATGGATGCATCACCTTGTTTAACATCTCACATATTGTGGGACATTTGGCTGTTTCTAGTTTTTTTTGAAATTTTATATAAACTATTATGAACATTTGTTATGATTTAATGTTATGAGCATTAGACATGTGAACAGAGCCTTCAAGTTGTTTAAAGAAACTTGCTACTGAGCATAAGGAAGTAAGGATCTATAATACAGTGAGAGCTGTTCATGAATATTACTTGTCCTATGCTCTATAAAGACAATAAAATTGAGCTTTATTTTCACAGATTATCTGTTGGCACTTAATGTCACAAAACCAGAGTTTCAGTTTTGTCCTTTCTATAAAACAGGCAGTGGGAATTTGCATAATATCTAAGGGACGTTAGCTTCACTTTTACTAATAAAATTGTATCAATTCCAGCCGAACCCAATACCCAGGGTTTGACGTGTCTATAATAGACCACACACTTAATGACAGAAAAGCAGGTGGAAGAAAAGCTGTGAGCAAATCAGAGTGCTTTAGAGGAAAGATGAGATGCACCCACACACATGTGCATGTTCACACACACACACAAGATCACGCGATCCCAGGAAGCTATGAAAATAGAAGCTTGACCTTTCCTTTTGCCTGGCAGTATCCCCAAGATTAAGCCACTCTGTTCACTGAGAGGACCCTAACAGTAGGCGTATTTCTGAGATATTGAATGCTAAAGTCTGAAACGAACATCTGAGAATCTTGACATCGGTACCACTCCTGCCAGTAAACACACCAAAAAAAAAAAACCCTCTCTTGCCTTAGAAATCAGTTATGAATGATCAAACTGCAAAATACAGCAACTTTCTGTTCACCCTCAAGATCATTGAATAAAACATTCAGGTTAATCAAAGATCTCACTGTGAGTTACAGTGAGTACCAAAGGACATTATTAATATAACCATATAGAAAATGATAGTAAGTACTTAGCAAATAAACCATGCAAACTTCTCCATTTTTGATGGTTCGGAAATCACTTCAAAATATGATAAGATCTCAGAGTCATCTGATTAATAGTATCCCCGGTCATCTTCAGTTGTGGTTTATGTGTTCCAATCTATGGAATGCCCACAGACAAAGATATTATAGTACTTTATTGCCTGTTGTGGCTGGCATTCAGAAATTTTGTTTCAATTACTGTAAAATTCTTGTGTACTAGGGTAGCATCTTGAAAAATACCTAGTACATGCATGAGAAGTCTCCCAAAAGACTACAGAGACAAATATAATGTGTGAATTTTCTAGTTTATAATTCACCATTTGTTCCTCCTTCTGATATTGAATTTTACACATAATATGTCTATTGTAATTGAACTATGGTCAACTCCAAAACTATGAAAGCATTTCCAAAAGAGAAACTGGCCCGTGTGTCTTTCCCAAGGTTAGAACTCGGCTTTGTGTAGCTAGTAAATTTAGGGTGATAGGGCCTAAGGTGAATGCTCTATGGTTACTAGAAACTGGAGTATATATTTTGGAGGAATGAAGACAAAACAGAACTCCTGTTTTTTCCCCCTTGCTTCTCTCAAGCTGACCAGCTCACAAACCTGTCAGTGTTGTGGTCCTCTGTAATAAACTTAGGGGCCATATGTATCCAGACTACAGCGAGGGAGTCTTACAATTTTGAGGGTATCAGTTGCCTGGATATTTCGGCAGTCATCACATACAACAGATTTATTAATAGCTTAGGAATGTGAATTTCCCCTGCCTCAAACTAAACGGAAACTCATAATAGCAATTTGGGTGTGATTCATTTTCTTCCAAGGTTTTGAACATAGCAAACGGTCTTTAAGGTTTTTACTATGGAGAGAACAGTAGCAGTTGTCAGGGGAGGCCTCCTGTGTGGGGGTGACTGGAAAACTTAAGGCTTAAAAAGCATATCATCTTTCTTTGGAAATCACAGACTGCCTTTTTTCCTTCCCCAGTTTAGTGTGGAAAAAAAAATGAGACAGTTTAATTTCTGCAAAGCCTGTAACATATTTATGTGATGATATTAATTGGCATCCAACGACTCAGCGACTGAGCTGAACTGAACTGATCGTGGACAAGTGGGATTCTGTACGTTGGCTTATTGAACTTTCAGTTCTGTGAGTTGCTCTCTCTCAAGCCTCTGTCCTGTTTGTGATAATGTTAGCTTACTTTGTTTTTAATGGCTCCTATGATCCCAGCTGAAGGCAAAAGGAGAACAGAGCGGCAGAGGATGGGATGGTTGGATGGCATCACCGACTCAGTGGACATGAATTTGAGCAAACTCTAGAAGATAGTGGAGGACAGAGGAGCCTGGTGTGGTACAGTTCATGGGGTCGCAGAGAGTCAGACATGACTTAACAACTGAACAACAACAGCAAAATGTTCTCAGCACTATTTTGTGGGTCTTACGTACATCACACGCTTAACTGTCACAAGATCCCTATGGGGAAATTTCTGTTTTACAAATAGACAAACCAAGCTCAGAGTAAGTGATGGATGTGCTCAAGGTCCCCTGGACCTGTGTGAATGTTCCTTCCTGCCCTGTGTCCTTACTGTCTCATCCCCAGGCAGACTGCCAGGATATGGGGAGCTGGCCCTGCGTCTCTCTGTTCTGCAAGCCCAGAGCCATGGTGAGCACTTACCAAGGGTTGGTGGTGATGCTGTTTTACCATTTTCTCCAGGACTGGTTGTGACTGAGAGCCTAGGTATGGTCCCACCATTCCTGGGTATTATCTAAGTCTCCTGTTCCCATTTCCCCCTATCTGTCCCCGTGTTGACTGCCCCCACTCCCCCACACAGTGGGCAGCAATGTACTCTAGTAGATGATATAAATTAGAATAAGCCATTGTCAAGCCAGTCGATCCTAAAAGAAATCGACTCTGAGTGTTCATTAGAAGGACTGATGCTGAAGCTGAAGCTCCAGTATTCTGGCCACCTGATGCAAAGAGCTGATTCCTTGGGAAAGACTCTGATGCTGGGAAAGATTGAAGGCAGGAGGAGAAGGGGGCGACAGAAGATGAGATGGTTGGATGGCATCACCGACTCAATGGACATGAGCTGGAACAAACTCCAAGATATAGTAAAAGACAAGGAAGCCAGGCGTGCTGCAGTCCATAAGGTCACAAAGAGTCAGACATGACTTAGTGACTGAACTGCAACAAAATAATCTATAAACTATAGTGACCATTTTCACAATATATAGTAAAATAGGAAACAGTTGCATACTGTTTGAGTAAGACATGCCAGGCCCTGATCACTTGATGTAGAAATCACTTGATATGAACTGATTTCTTTAAGCCTCAAGATGTCTCCATGTAGGCCCAGAAGAGTTTAAGTAACTTGCCCAAAGTGTCCTGTATCGATAGGAGCAGAGTTGAAGGGAGTCTGATCTTCGAGCCTGACTCGAAGGCCTGGACACCACACACACAGCCTCCTCACTGAGGGCTTTGTGGTCATATAACTACCCACTGTATACCATTAAACATTATTATAATACAGTAGCTGCAAAGTTACATTTTGATGAAAATAGTTAAAGTGGATAGAAGATGTGTAGCCTAAGAAACAAATAAACATTCTTATTGCATGTTGGAGACATTGTGATATTCATTTGGGAATAGACCACAAACACTTATAGAGCCCACAAGGCAAAAAGTTGAAAGGAAATCAGTTCTGCAGAAAGTTCTGGGAGAAGCAGGGTCACTCGCCAACCAAATTAATAAGGACTGGTCACTGTCCATAACGTTCAAGGGTAACAGCACCCTGAACAGAGCTCCACGGGCACCGCGTCTCACCATTTTTTCTAAATATATTTTATTTTTATGGTATTCAAGACTTTTGACCAAGGTCATTTTATTTTACCACCAATGGCTATTTTTGTGATGTGGCTGCATGCAAAAGTCATATACTGCAAAAGACTTTATGTGAGGATACAGTTTCAGGTCATATGGACGTTGTAAATAAAAGGTCCTTTGTTCCTGTAGGCGAGCATCAAATGTCAGTTCAGAAGCAATTGATTAATACTTCACAATAGTTTCTCTGGCTTATGTTTTAGGTACATTGCTTAGCTTGAAAGCCAGCTAACCAAAAACTCATAGTTCCTTTCCTTTATTTCATTTTGAACGATATTGTGAGCAATAAAATGCCACACAAAACAGTGCAAGGAATTGATGCTTCAGGCATCAAAAAGTTGAAAAAGAAACTACAGAAATGTATCTGAGCAGGTTCATAACAGACTGAGTAGCTGTAATAATGGTTCACTTTGTGTCTTTTCCTAACATTAAGAAAACTCTTTGAACTTTTATATATATATATATATGTATATATATATATATATATATATCTTTGAAATGACCCAGAGGTGGATGAGGAGACTATCATGCTAGAAATGATAAGACTGAAAATCCTTTCTGGAGGAATTCAAAGGTTATTCTTTGGTTTAAACTAGTTTTTCTCCCACCTCATGACCTCAGAACTTGAAAGGTATTGTTTGTCCGCTTGAAATGTTCAATCTTAAACAAAAGTAATACTAAGTAAAAGTAATACTAAGTAAAAGTAATACTGTCATTTTTCTCATGTGCAAAATAGAGAAAAAACTCATTATATTCATAACCATTACTTCCCTCAATTATTTACACTTACAGATTTCAGAATTGTCTTATATCATTTGAGTTTCAATTCTGAGTGATTCTGACAATGATGAGAATATGATGTAGAACTGAGTCACAAGGATTTATGAAAACATTTAACTGAACATGTTTCTAATGTAAGAATTGTGATTTCCCAGTTTCAAGTATCAAAGATATTCTTAAATTCATGTTAACCTTTTTTTCCCCATTTTTCATAACATAAAACATTTGAGATCAAAGTGAAACTCCCTTTTTGTCCCTCCTCAGACTTATTTTTCTCTGCTCTCACCATCATGAGTTTGGGTGTATCTTTTTAATCTGTCTTTGTATGGTCTCTCTCCCTCTTACACATACATGTGTGTGTTTGTATTTATATGCAATATTATTTAGTCAGTGTCTTAAAATTTTTTCATAATCGAAGTCCTGAAGTACATGTCTTATGTGCAGTTTATGTTTTCCACTCTATATTTTGCTTTTGAGCCTGACCCATGTATACATTGGGTTTCCTTGGTGCCTCAGATGGTAAAGAATCTGTCTGCAATGCAAGAGACCCAGATTCGATCCCTGCATTGGGAGGGTCCACTGGAGAAAGGAATGGCAACCCACTCCAGTATTCTTGCCTGGGAAATCCCATAAACAGAGGAGCCTAGCGCACTATGGGCTTCCCTCATAGCTCAGTTGGTAAAGAATCTGCCAGCACACAGGAGACCCCAGTTCTATTCCTGGGTGGGGAAGATCCATTGGAGAAGGGATAGGCTACTGCTCCAATATTCTTGGGCTTTTGTGGCTCAGCGGGTAAAGAATCCACCTGCAATGTGGGAGACCTGGGTTTGATCCCTGGGTTGGGAAGATCTCCTGGAAAGGGGAAGGCTACAGTCCATGGAAGCTACAGTCCATGGAGTCACAAGGAGTCAGATATGACTAAGCAACTAACCCTTTTACTTTATGTATACATTACATATCGGGCCAATTTGCTTTAGCTGCCAAATAGTGTTTTTCCATGTTATGTCATATATGATGTGGAATCATATTATTATGGAACAGAATTTATCTATCTCCCTATTGTTGTTCCCTTAGGTTGTTTCTCTTGTTTTGCCACTGCCAGCATATAGGCAGGAGCAGTCTTGTATAAGTCTGCTGGGCACAGCTGCACAGGTTTCCCTGAAGGCGCTACCTGGAAGGAAAATTGCTGATTGGACTGTTGTTTAGTCATTAAATCGTGTCTGACTCCTTCAGACCCCATGGACTGTAGCCCAGTAGGCTCCTCTTTCCATGGGATTTCCCAGGCAAGAATGCTGAAGTGGGTTGCCATTTCCTTTTCCAGGCTATCTTCCTGACCCTGTGATGGAATTCACATCTCCTGCATCAGCAGATGGGTTCTTTACCACTGAGCTACCAGGGAAGCCTGGATGATTGGGTATTTTCACATGAAACATTGTCAGGTATTGACTCACAGCTCCCCCAAGTGTTTCACTAGTTTGCTCTCCCACATACAGTGTATGAGAGTTAACATTCCCTCATCTTCTCTTCAACACTTAGTGTGGTCAGACTTTCTAGTAGTTTTATAGACTGTGGAGGATTAAAGGGGTATCTGTCAATTTCTATTCTTTTAACTTTTGATAGGATTGAGTCTCTTTTAATATATGTGGTGACCATACATTCTTGATTTTTCTGCTCTTCATCAATTTTACATATATTTGTTGACCTCTTTTCTACTTGATCTCTTAATCTCTTTCTCATTGATTTGTAGGAGTTATTTATAATGTTCTGGAAGATAACCCTTTGTAAGCTGTATGCATTGTAAATGTCTTCTCCCAGGATGTGACTTGTTTTTTCACCTTAGTTTCTGGTGTTTACAGCTTTAATTGCATAGGAGTTCAATTTTTATGCCAACTGTGTGAATAGAATGTTAGTTCAGAATGTAGTCTCTAGAACCAGGTGGTCAGGGTAATAATCCTGGCTTCATTACTTGTTGACTGGGGGGTCTCCAGCAAGTTCCATAAGGACTTTTCAGCTCAGTTTCATTCTCTATAAAATGGGAAAATATCACCTCTCAAAAGTTTTGTTGTAAGGTTTAACTAGAAATCACTTAGAATATTGCCTGTTGTAAAGTGAAAGGTATCTATGCATTTGCTACTAGGATTTATGCTTTTAAAATATTGTTTTAAAAATTCTTTTCTAGCATTACCAGGATATATTTGTATATATGTGTGTGTGTGTGTGTGTTTAAAAGCTAAATGTTACTTATGATATATGTGTATTCTCACAATAATTGAGTTCTGAAACTTATATAAAGTTGTATTTAAATATGCATGGGTGTGTGCTGAGTCTCTTCAGTCATGTCCAGCTCTTTACAACCGCATGGACTGCAGCCCCCCAGGCTCCTCTGTCCATGGGATTCTCTGGGCAAGAATACTGGAGTGGGTTGCCACGCCCTCCTCCAGAGGATCTTCCTGACCCAGGGATCTTCCTGAACCCATGTCTCTTTTATCTCCTGCATTAGCAGGCAGATTCTCTACCACTAGTGCCACTAAAGCCCATATTTAATTCTTTGGACATTATTTCCATTTTAAGAAATAGAATTTTGGTAGTGAAAGAAAACTTTATTTCCTGAAACTGAACATACATGAAAGTTACAACAGCCTCAAAACTGACTTTTATATTAGATTAAATTGAATGATATGATTGGGGAAAAGTACACCATGAGTAATTCCTAAACACCTTAAATAAGAGTGTCTGAAGTATAGGCATAATTTCTGTTTATTGAATGAATAAAGAGTTTGCTTTAAAAAAAAAAAGTGTCCACCTTAGAGCAGCTTTTAAGAATCAATTGCATAAATATGCAATTGCATAGAAAGTAAAGGTGCACCTAAGGGAAATAAAATCCAAACCCAGTGTCTCTTGGGACTTCTATTTTCTGTGATCAGCCATACTTTTAATGCATTTTAACTCTGCTAAGGAAATCAGAAAACCATTTACATGATTAATGCTCTTTGTCTACTCCAAAGGAGATACCTGTGCTTTGAGAAATTAGTTTCATATTTACTGTCAATGGTATTTTTTCAATTGTAATAAAAAATGTTTCTTCTTGTTTCTGTTGCACATAAAATGGAAACATTTTTTAAAGAAACGAACAAAAAGTAAATATTATGTAACAGTGTGATGTGTAGTTTTGTGTGTAAAATCACCCATTACTGTGGATGAGTGGGTAAATCTCAAAGGATGCGAAATGCAGGAGCACTGCCTTATCTGTGCTAGGGTGACCCGAGACATTTTCTTCCAGCTCTAAACTGTGGAAATGAAAGATGGGGAAGTTGGAAATGCCTTATGAACTCAAATAAGGGAATATTTCTGTGTTATTCCGTGTGACATTTATTCTGCTCAAGCAAACAACCCTCTAGCTTCAGAGTTTTAACACAACTATGGTTTATTTCTCACTCGAGTTGTGTCTTCTCTGGGTTGGCAGAAATTTCCCCAGCATGTGGTTACTCAGGGACCCTTCTTCAACATAGGGCTTCACAAGGGAGTGTGTGGAAATCGCATGTCTGCCCTTCTGTGCTTGGGGCAGGAGGTGGTACGTGGCCCCGTCCACACGCAGGGTGGTAGGGAAGTGTGATCTTCATTGTGCCCAGAGGGAGTGGAGAGCAGGGCTTTGATGAGCATGGGAGAAACTTCCAGGGACTTATGCAATCTTATTGTTTCAAGTGGGAAGTAGCAAGTGAATTTCCCTCCATGGACTTTTTGTCGATGTTGCTTTTATTGGATGGGGGATTTTTAAAATTCTACAGTGATTTACAAGTTTCAAGAAAAGCTTCACACATATATGATTTTGTGTAATCCATTGATAACCCTTCCCCCCCAACCCTATCTTGCCCCTCCTTCCTACACTCCCTCCACTGCTAACCACTGGTTTCTTCTCTATTCCTGTGAGTCTGCTTTATTGTGTGTTTTATTCACTAGTTTGGTTTTTTTTTTTTTTTGGATTCCACATATAAGTGATACAGTCCATGGAATTCTCTAGGCCAGAATACTGTATAGTACTATACATTCCATGGAATTCTCCAGGCCAGAACACTGGAGTGGGTAGCCTTTCCCTTCTCCAGGGCATCTTCCCAACCCAGGAATTGAACCCAGGTCTTACGCATTGCTGGCCAATTCTTTACTGGCTAAGCCACAAGAGAAGACCAAGAATACTGGAGTGGATAGCCTATCCCTCCTCCAGAAGATCTTCCTGATCCAGGAATCAAACCTGGGTCTCTTGCATTACAGGTGGATTCTTTACTGACTGAGCTATCAGGGAAGCCCCATATAAGTGATACCATATAGCACTTGTCTTTCTCTGTCTGACTTATTTCATTTAACATATTTCCAAGTCCATCCATGTCGCTGCAAATGGAAAATTTTCATTCTCTTTTTATGGCATATATCTGTTGATGGACACCCAGATTGCCTTCTATAAACAATGCTCTTATGAAGATTGGATGCACATGTATTTTTTAATTAGTGGGGTGTTTTTTTGGATATATACCTAGAAGTGGAATTGCTGGGTCATATGTAGTTCTTTGAGAACTACATATTTTAGTTTTTTGAGAAACCTCCATATTGTTTTCCACAGAGATTGCACCAATTTACATTCCCACCAACAGTGTACAAGGGTTCTCTTTTCTCTACATCCTTGCCAACATCTGTTATTTGTGTTCTTTTTGATGATAGCCATTCTGACAGGTGTGAAGTGATACCTCGTTGTGGTTTTAATTTGTGTTTCCCTGATGATTAGTGATGTTGAGCATCATTTCATGTGCCAGGTGTCCATCTGCATTTCCTCTTTGGAAAAAACATCCACTCAGTTCTGCCCATTTTTTTAATCATGTCGTTTACTTTTTTTTTATATTGAGCTATATGTGGTCTAGTTATTTAACATCAATAAGATAGCTACTCCCTAGGTACTAAAAGATATAGCACAGCCCTAGTATACAATAAGTACTTAGCAAACGACTGAACTGGTAAAAGGAATGTAGTAGCATACAGACAGTAGTAAATCTTGAAGGCTATACTATGAAAACATTTTATCATCTCAGAAAAATACGGTACTGGTTTCCTTGGGCTACCATGACAAGTTACTACAAGTATCTTAAAATAAATTAATTACCTCACAGTTTGGGGGCCAGAAGTGATAGCTTATGGTGAATGATGTCGGATTCGTGATCTCCAAAGAAGAAGATTTAGCTTCGGGACCAGGGACCAGTCTTGATCACTCAAGAGCTTTTGTGTAGCAGTTTTATTAAAGTAAGAAAAAGTGAAAAGAAAAAGTGAAAGTGAAGTCACTCAGTCGTGTCTGACTCTTTGCAACCCCATGGACTGTAGCCCCCCAGGCTCCTCGGTCCATGGGATTTTCCAGGCATGAATACTGGAGTGGGTTGCCATTCCTTCTCTAGGGGATCTTCCCGACCCAGGGATCGAACCCTGGTCTCCCGCATTATAGGCAGACCCGTCTGAGCCAGCAGGGACAGACAGAGCTTCTGACAAAGACATCAGAAGGGGGATGGAGAGTGCCCCTACTCACTAGTCTTTTCAAGATATGAGACCCACTCCCACAACATACATCTTAAATTAACAAGATTAGAATTAACAAAGAAAGGTCTTACCAGACCCACTCCCACAACATACTTTTTAAGATAACAAGATTGGTCAGAAAACCTTCTTGTTAAGGAGAAACATGCCCTCTAGCAAGATACATTGTTATATTGATTAAAACAATAGCCATGTAGAAAATGTCTTTTTCTCCTTGAGAGCCCCAGACCCCTTTCTCTTTCTAGAGGGCTCCGGACCCCTTTCTCCTCCTCAGGAACCCTGGACTTCTTACCAACCTACCTAGGAATTGACTCTCTCAGAAGTTTAAAATCAAGTTATGCTGACAGGGCCGTGTTCCCTCAGTTCAGTTCAGTCATTTCAGCCCCTGAGTCGTATCTGACTCTGTGACCCCGTGGACTACAGCACACCAGGCTTCCCTGTCCTTCATCATCTCCTGGAGTTTGCTCAGTCTCATGTCTATTGAGTTGGTGATGCCATCCAACCATGTCATCCTCTGTCACCCCCTTCTCCTCCTGCCCTCAATCTTTCCCAGCATCAGGATCTTTTCCAATCAGTCAGTCAGCTCTTCTCATCAGGTGGCCGAAGGATTGAAGCTTCAGCTTTAGCATCAGTCCTTCCAATGAATATTCAGGGTTGATTTCCATTAGGATTGGCTGGTTTGATCTCCTTGCTGTCTAAGGGACTCTCAAGAGTCTTCTCCAGTGCCACAATTCAAAAGCATCAATTCTTCAGCACTCAGCCTTCTTTATGGAGGAATACTAAAGTGAAGTTGCTCAGTCGTGCCCGACTCTTTGCGACCCCGTGGACTGTAGCCCACCAGGCTCCTCCGTCCATGGGATTCTCCAGGCAAGAATACTGGAGTGGGTTACCATTTCCTTCTCCAGGGGATCTTCCCAACCCAGGGATCGAACCTGGGTCTCCCGCATTGGAGGCAGATGCTTTTAACCCTTGAGCCACCAGGGAAGCCAGGAGGAATACTAAAGAGAAGTTCTTTTCTTAAGTCTTCCAGGTTCTTCTGGCTCCAGCCATTCCTTGGCTTATAGATACATAACTCCAGTCTCTGCTTCCATCTTCACAGGACCTTCACAAGACCTTCTCCTCTGTCTTTCTCCTCTAGTGTCTTTTATAAGGACATTGATCATTGGGTTTCTGAAGCTCTCATCTTAGGATCTTTACCTTAATTGCATCTTTAAAAACCCTTTCCCATTAAGTAACCTTTCACAATTTCTAGGGGTTTGGTGTGGACACATCTTTTGGGGGGAAAGGATACCATTCAACTCACTACAATTTTGAAAACATTTTCCACCCCTGTATTAGATGCCACTTACTAACTGAACATACTGCTAACTGAACATTTTTTAAAATATTAATTATAGGATTGCATTTCTGTTTTACATGTTAAACCTTGCACTTAACTGTTACTGCTTTATAGTGATACACTTTTTGATGCAAGGAGAAGTTGCATCAAAGTGAATTTGTAATGTTATCATTTCAGGTATCAACTGTCTATAACTCTCATCATTGCAAAACCATTTTTCACTTTGCTAAAATGGATTGGCTGAGGAGAAAGATGCCCTAAAAAGGTCTCTTGAGGGACTGCTCTTATATTCGTGTATATCAATCATGGCTATTCTGAACACTCATTTATATAAGAATTGCCTTTTCCCCCAGCAAATGTATTCAGAAACCATTTCTGAGGTACAGATTAAAGTTCTAAAACCTACTTCTTGTTGTGAAACTGATGAGCTATTCATAGAAGTGCCTTGATCAGAGTAAAAGATCTAGTAAATAGGTATAGAAAATGATTCTCAAAATGATACCTGTCAGTAATTGTCATATAGATTTCCCACAAATTATTGACATATAAAAAAGGGTATGTTAGAACTATTTGCATGTATAATGAAAGAGCTGTTCATATTTAGAAATTTTAAATTTATTTATGTATTTTAAATAAATCATTCAGAATAAATTTATGTGCCCACCTAGATACAATCTGCACAATATCTTTGGTGTGTCATTTATATGAGCCACCCTTTCTACCTGGGTCATTTTTATTATATGATATATTTCTAAAGTGGAAACTTGGAAACTGTATAGTTGGTGGTGGTAAAGTGTTATGATTTTTATATTACTTAATTTGAAATATAATCAACAGCTGAAAGGAACTGCTTATATGGTATGTCTAGGAAAAGGTATAGGTTTATTTTATCTCTTTATAATGAAAATGGAGAAAGTTATATCTTTATTAGAACACCTTACAAAGTTTACATGAAACTATTCAGACTTATATTTTAAAATAGCTACAGTTGGGTAGAACTTCATGTATGTAGAAACTGTCATAAATAATAAGTATAATAGATTGTGATTTGTAAAAAAAAATCAGCTGTTGTTTAGAAAATTACTGAATGAATAGAATGATGTCCATTTATGACATGTTAATACCTGTGAATCCAAAGAGGTATATATCAAATAGGTTAAAATTATGATTGTATCAAAGTGGGACCCCTTTTCCGAGTAAGAAATTAAAGGGAGTTCCCATGCAGCCCCCATTACTAACTTAATGTACCTTTGCATCTTATAGTCTAGAGTCCTTTAATTTGTAACAAATTCATTATATCTATGTATTCTCTTTTTTACAGTTCAGCAGAAGAGCAGTTTCACTGGCAATCACAAGGTAAGGTACAGCTTCTCTTCTTTATTGACATATACTTGAATTACAGTGTTGTATAATTTATACATACTAATATACATATTCCTTCTTGTGTTCCTTTCCACTATGATTATAAGATAGTCAATCTAGTTCCTTGTGCTATACAGTAGTTAACTTTTTGTTCATCTGTTTTACATCTAGTAGGTTGTATCTGCTAATCCCAAACTCCTGATTTATTCCTCTCTTACCCCTTTTCTCAATTGGTAATCATGTTTGTTTTCTCATGTCCATGGATCTTTTTGTTTTGCAAACAAGTTCATTTGTATCATATTTTAGATTCCACACACAAATGATATTATAAGTATTTGTTTTTCTCTGACTTCACTTAATATGATTATCCCTAGGTCCATCCATGTAGCTACAAATGGCATTATTTCATTATTTTTTACATCAAATAATACTCCATTGTGTACATATATATACACACACACACACCACATCTTCTTTATCCATTCATCAGCTGATGGACATTTAAATTTAAAGTACAACTTCTTGATAAGCATTTATACTTACTTCTACACATATCTCTATTGGTTAATTTTCTTAAGAAATTTAGAAAGAAACTTATAAAAATAAATTTGATAAAACATGACACTAAAATTAAGTGAAGTTGTTTTGAAAGCTCAAGAGTTCATGGGAGTTAAATTTTCCCAATTCCCTAGTAACTTTATGTTTTTCATGGACACATATAATTGGCTAGACTTGGTTTTTAATAGTGGTTGACCAGGGGTTACAATGTGATACCTAATAAGAATTTCATAAAGGTAATAGCATCACTGACTCAATGGACATGAGTTTGAGTAAACTCTGGGAGCTGGTGATGGACAGGGAGGCCTGACATGCTACAGTCCATGAAGTCGCAAAGAGTTGGACACAACTGAGTGACTGAACTGAACTGAACTGAATAGTTTTAGTTACTTTATTTTTGATTATTAAGTGATAGTCTTAAACTTTAATGTTGACAAAACCATGTGCTTGTTCATCTCTTTGAAATATTGTATTTCAGATGGTCAAAAAGATATCGAAGATGAGCTCACAACAGGTCTCGAACTGGTGGACTCCTGTATTAGATCACTGCAGGAATCAGGAATACTTGACCCACAAGACTATTCAACAAGTGAAAGTAAGTCAAATGGTAATTAGGCTTGAAGACAATTAAAATATAAGAGCATAATGTTATTATTATTAATGAAAGTGAAAGTGGCTCAATCATGTCTAACTCTCTGTGACCCCATTGAATGCGGGTCAACCCAATGGACCACACAGTCCATGGGATTCTCCAGGCCAGAATACTGGAGTGGGTAGCTGTTCCCTTCTCCAGGGGATCTTGCCACCCCAGGGATCAAACCCAAGTCTCCTGCATTGCAAGCGGATTCTTTACCAGCTGTGCCACCAGGGAAACCCATTAATCTTAATACAGTTAAATCATGAGCCATATCCTTAGGACTTCAAGATGTGTTTATACTTATTTTATCAATTTCATTCCACTCTCATCTACTTCCTTCCTGCATTACCGCACGCTAATTCACATTTGATTATAAACTCTCTCAAGTCAGTAACTGGGGCTTCCCTGATGGCTCAGATGGTAAAGAATCTGGCCACAATGCAGGAGATCAAGGTTCAATCCCTGGGTTAGTAAGATCCCCTGGAGAAGGGAATGACTACCCATTCCAATATTCTTACCTGGAAAATCCAATGAACAGAGGAGCCTGGTGGGCTACAGTCCATGGGTTCACAAAAAGTCAGACATGACTGAACAACTAACATAACAAGTCAGTAATTAGCATCAAGATTTCTCACCAATTATTGACATATTGGTGATTCTCAACCAATTCTCTGACATCCTTTTTGGTATCTAGATTAGCAAATTGTTTGAATTCATCATATACTTGTTTTATCAACATATTGTCTGCTTTAAACTTGATTGTCAGAGGTTCCCAGGTGGTGCAATGGTAAGGTATCCACCTGCCAATGCAGGAGACTAAAGAGAATGAGACACAGGTTTGGTTCCTGGGTCAGGAAGTTCCCCTGGAGTAGGAAATGGCAACCTACTCTGAAATTCTTACCTGGAAAATTGTATGGACAGAGGAGCCTCATGGCCTATGGCTTATGGATAGAGGAGCCTGGTGGGCTACAGTTGATGGGGTCGCAAAGAGTTGGACATGACTGAGCACACACAGTCAAGGCTTTATTCATGCAGATTATTGTTGGTAGGGATCTTAAATGTTGGAGCAATTCTATAGCAAAATAGATAGAATTATATAGTGTATGCAATACTGTTTAGTACGATGCTACAGTACTATGCAGTAACTTCTTACATTTCTATGTTTAGCTATCTTGCATAGCCATATTAATCTCAATAAATATTTAAAGATTTTTTTTCTACTTAATTATATGTTTTTCAACCAGAGTGGCTGAAACTTAGAAATAAAAGTTCTTTGAACTGAAACAAGCCTCATTTTAATAAATCATAAAATCCTCTTGACCTATTTTAATAAAATCCTGCAAAAAGCTAAAAATTAAATCATTAAAACAGACATTACCCTAATAATTTCTGTATCAGAAATCAGTGGAGCGTTTTATTCCTTAATTTTGAAAAAGTATAATTTCCTTGAAAACCCATCAATGTTTCCTATATAAAGGAAAGATAGTGAGATAGCATGGTGATCCTAAAACCACTTAAAGTACATATTCATTCATTTTCTCTATAATCTTTATAACACCATGACTCTTAAGATAACTTCATCATGAATATGCTGGTTTATTTTAACCATATACATCCTCTCATTAAAGCTTCTAAAGTAAGAGGGATGAGTGTATTATACTTGTTCTCTGTATTTTATATTTTACAGTATAAGATTGTTTCCTTTTCTTTCTCAAAGCCTATAAAATATTTACTCTGTAGGGGCAGTTGTAGTTAGAACTATTAATATATTTAATTAATATTTGAAGCACATGCACTCATTTTATTAGAGAGTAAGTAAAGCAGAAATAAAACTTCTTGGAAGGATGATATTGGCTATGTTATTTTTATATAATACTAGAGAAATATATTTTATTATGATTTAGGAGAGGGTATAACTTTTTATTCATGAAAGTACAGGAAAAAAGAAGGAAGAAAAGAGTAAATTAATAAGCAAACAAGGTAAAATAGAAGTGGTAAATCAAGTATATCAATCTAGCACTGCATGTGAGCACACTGAATTCTCAGAAAAAAATAAAAATTCAAATTTGTAGAAAATGAAGATAAAACCATGAGGTATGTTTAATATACATACTTATTTTAATGAAGTAAATCTTGAAATAAATAGACATTTACTATTTAGACAAATAGTAATAGACAAATAGACAAATAGAGTAGACTAAGGAATGACAGCAAATACAATGAACACAAGGAGTAGGATTGGGAAGAATAATGTGAAATGAAGTGGAATTTGCCACAGAATCACTAAGCAGCGTCAAAAAGGAATTATACAGTGAAAATATATTCTTATAATTATATGGTAAAATCTGGTGAACATATATGCACCAAATAACATAACATCTGAATATTAAAAATGAAAGAGCTTGATGAAAAATAATGTGAACATTTCTCAGAATCAGACTGAATAATAGAAGAAGCCACAGAAAGTTCGATAAATAATTAACAAATCAATGAATTAAGTGAATTTTTAAAAGTTATACTTTTTGAATAACAATAAATATTTGCTTTATATGTCCAAGGAAAATTTATAAAAATTGATCAGTTAATGGGTTGTAAAGATAATTCTAAAAGTTATAAAGTATAGAAAGGCCACATTTTTTTATAATAATTCAGTCAAATTAAAAGTAAACAATAAAATGATAAGCAAAAATATAATAACATTAAAATTAAGAAACATACTTGTGGATTTACCAAATCAAGTGTGAAAGCAGGAAGAAAATTACATACTCTTTTATATTTACAAAGCAAATGAAATAGCAATATTTTATAATGAAAGCATAAGGGCATGGTAAAAAAAATGCATTCAGAGGAAATTGAAATTTTATTATTAAAAATAAAAGATAATAATGAGCTCAGCATCCCTTTATTTTGGGACACCTTAAAAAGAGCTAAATAAATCAAAATAAGCTAGGAAGATGGAAATAAATTATAAAAGCAGTGCAGAGATAACATAAAATTAAAGAGTAGAAAAGATAAATATTAGAGGAGATAAATAACTATATGAACTTTTTAAAAAATTGCTTTGTCAACTAATAATCCCAAACATCCTAAATTTAATTTGTTTGTTTGGCAGTGCTGGGTCTTCATTGCTAAGCCAGCTTTTCTCTAGTTGGGGCAAGCAGGGTCTTCTCTCTAGTTTTAGCTCTCGCGCTTCTCATTGCAGTAGCTTCTCTTGTGGAGAAGGGCTCTAGGGGATCAGTCGTTGCAGCTCAAGAGCTCAGTAGCTGCAGTTCCCAGGCTCTAAAGCTCAGGCTTAATAGCTATGGCCCACGGGCTTAGTTGCTCCAAGGCGTGTGGGATCTTCCTGGACCAGGGATCGAACCCATGTCTCCTATATTGGCCAGTGGATTCTTTATGACTGATCCACAGAGGAAGTCTGTGAATTTCTAAATCGAGACACTCTACACATAGGAGGAATAGAATGTTTAGTGTTCACTTTTGCATTTCTGTAAAACCCGTCCAAACATTACATGCAAAAGATTTATCTTTATTACAGGAAATTTAAATATACTAGTAAGGGTTTTTGAAGTAGATTTGCTAACTGCTGAATTTTTGATTTTCAGAAAGATTACTTAGTTTATGTTATTATATACTGATTTATCTTTTTGAAGACTCCCAGGAGTTTAGTTAATTGTTCGTTTTTGAAGGCCCTGCTTCTTGTTTGAAGATTGTTGTTGTTCAGTTGCCAAGTCATGTCCCCTGGACTCTGCGACCCCACGGACTGCAGCACGCCAAGTTTTTCTGTCCTTCACTATCTCCCAGAGTTTTCGGTGATATCATCCAACCATCTCATCCTCTGTCACCCCCTTCTCCTCCTGCAATCAGTCTTTCCCAGCATCATGGTCTTTTCCAATAAGTTGGCTCTTTGCATCAGGTGGCCAAAGGATTGGAGCTTAAACAAAGTAAAATTAAAATAAACAACAAACCCAGGTGATTCAAATGCTGCTTGAAAGTTTTATGCCAAAGGATCTGAATCACAGTAAACTGTGGAATATTGTTATTCTTAAGAAACATTGGTTCTTAACATTTTCAGAGTCAGTTTGAGACTGAATGAAGTAAAATTTAGGAAATTAATTTTAAAATATTGAGAAGATAATTATCATTTGAGGGATCAATTATTGCTTATTTTAAGTACTCAGAATATCAGAAAATAAAAATCCTAATTGCTGTTTGTGTTTGTATCAGGGCCCAGATGGGAAATAGAGTCCTCTCAAAAAGAGTTTAAATGAAGAGAATTTAATTAAGGGCCCATTTACAAACGGTTGAGCAAGATTAAGGGAACAATCGATGCCTGAAGAAGTATTTGGGGAGTAGCAACAGATGGAAACCCTTGCCACCCTGGTCCCAAAGGAAAAATCAACGAACCGGTGCCAGCAGAGTCAGGAGGCGCGGTTGGTGGGAACAGAAGAATAAATACTCTAGCCTCTCTCTCCTCCTGCCTTTCACTGGCCAAGTCTAGTCTTAAATCAAGTGCCAAGGGACCCTTGTGATACAGTCTCTGTGGGGAGAAGGGCAGAGAATGAATATGGGGGAGCAAAGAGAATAATCAGCACAGCATTCTACTCAGTTCTAGAACAACATACCATGTTTATATTTATATAAACATAACACATTCGTATGTACTAATGCTTTGACACATTTCATAGAATTAGCACAAGCCCATCAGATTCTGCCCGTCCCTTGTTTTTGTGATGATTCAATCAATGGTCTCATTAGCTAGTACAGACATGAAATCGCTGATGGTAAATTGGACCTGGCACACTGCCCTCGAGAGCTGGAATCTTAGTCCTAACCTGAAAGAGACCAAAGCAACACTAAATACAGTCTAAAACCAGCTTGAAAAATGTACAGTGGCAACCAGTCTCAGCCCCTAAGCATTTAATACATAATTTGTTGTGTTTAAAAGCTTTAGTTATTTTTCTTTCCAGGGTCTGACTGAAATAAAATTTGAATTTTAGTAAACCCACCTTCTTGACCCTAAGGCAAGCAATAACTGCTCTAGTAATATGAACTACAGTGTCCCCCACTTAGCAGTGTTTTCCACCACTTTGCATTTTTTAAAAAGTGCTATCATAAACAGTGTGTAAATCATCTGTACAACCTTTGCCAGCCCCCCGCTCTTCTGTGGCTGCCAGCTGTGTAATTTCAACTCTAACGAGTACATGACATGGAGTCGCTAGAAGAATTGCTGTTGTTTTACTGAAAAAAAAAAAAAATTATTGACAGAGGCTCAGGGCCATTGAAGTTGGGAAAGACTGAAGGCAAAAGGAGAGGACGGTGAGGATGAGCTGGTTAGATAGCATCACCAACTCAATAGACACGAGTTTGAACAAACTCTGGGAAATAGTAAAGGACAGGGGAGCCTGGAGTGCTTCAGTCCATGGGGCCACCAAGAGTCAGATCCAACTGAGTGAGTCTACAGCAACCGGAGGGCCATTAGCTTCTCATGTGATACACCGCTTGACCCAAACTGTATGTCATGGACCAAGTACGTTATTTGACTCCACGCATCCTTGGAGATACAAACTCAGAGATAAAGGTAATGATGTCTTAGCTAAAAATTATTGAAAACATGTGTTAGTCAAAATCAGAGAGGCAATCAACTTCTTGTGGGGTAGAGCGGGGGATGGCTTATATGTTTATTTGTTGTTGTTTATTCACTAAGTCATATCCAACTCTTTTCCGACTCCACGGACTGTAGCCTGCTAGTCTCCTCTGTCCATGGGATTTCCCAGGCAAGAATACTAAAGTTGGTTGCCATTTCCTTCCCCAGGGGATCTTCCCAATGCAGGGATCGAATCTGGATTTCCTGCATCTCCTGCATTGCAGGCGGATTCTTTACCACTGGTCCTCTGGGGAAGCCTCCTTCTGTGTTTATAGTGTTAACTTGTTGAATATCATGAAATAGTAATTATTTGTTTCTGTAGCACTTGGACAAATTGAAATTCTACCACATCCTAGAAAATCCCAGCATTCAGTAGCAAGGAAATCTTAGGAGCTTAGTATATTCTGAATATTATGGCAAAGAAAGGAATGCTATTTAATTGAGTTCTCAATTCAGAATATATTCAAAAAATTAGCAATCAATCATATAGGTTACCATTCTGAGCAGGTGAAATCTAAATAGAATGATCATATATAGTTTGATAGAAAGGAATATATTACTTCCTCTTGATTTACAGTCTTGTCATCTTCATTTAATTACTGTGAATATGCTTAATTCCATGAGGTGGAAGAACCATTGAGAGATTGGGTTATTAAAAATGCTATAAAATATAACCCCTTACATTCTTATGGAATAATAATAAAGATAAGAGACAACCTTGGGAGATGAATATTTTCACAATTCCTGGCAAGCATGGCAACAAAGGATTCAGAAGTGGTTTGGGAGGATGACATGTTTATGGCGATTAGAGTAATCAAGATGATAAACATATAAATAATGTGACTCACTGTTAATAATCTGATAGGGTGGAGACCAGATTCTCAGTTAGACCTGATGGGGTGCAGAGACTCTGGGTAGGTAGGGGTCCAGGGTAATTCATCCTGCCCTTGGAGCCACAAGGTCTAGATTCCGGCCCTGCTGTTCCCCTCGCTCCACAAGTGGCTGAGGACTGCCACCTGGGCCCAGAGACCCCAAGTCCCTTCCTGGTCATGTATTTATTCCGGTGAATTGAGTACATCCTTGGTTGTTCATTCCTTGTATTTACTTCATCATATACCCTTTGGTCCAAAGTGTTTGAAATACAAACAAGCCAGTCTCCGCTCCAGAAGTTGGTCAGAATTGAAGCCTGAAATTGTCTGATGCTTCATGCATCCTTTTCTTTCCTTTCCAGGTTCAATCACACCCACCTAGCCCACTACCTATGGTGTTACAGAGCCCATGGGAAGTTGGCGGGGGAAGGTATGAACACAAGTGAGGGAGAACACCCGGGTAGCACACAGGATATAGTAATATCCTCCAGAAAGCTGTCATCTTTCCTCCCAGATTGGACCTTTACCTCTTTTTCAGTTAAGGTTCAATTTCTTTCTCTTATATTTCTTTCTGGACTTCTCTGGTGGCTCAGTCAGTAAAGAATCCATCTGCAAAGCAGGAGACCTGGGTTCAATCCCTGGGTTGGGAAGATTCCCCTGGAAGAGGGCATGGCAACCCACTTCAGTATTACATTTCTTTCTATCACAGATAGATAGAAAGATATATGTCTTTCTATCACATAGGCGTTTGAGATGCATGTTATAGCTTCTGCAAAGAGATCACCAGCTCAGAGGCAGACCTATGAAATGAAGGGATGGGCAAACACCTGAAATACCAACTGCTCCTTATCCGTTCCCTAAGCAGGAGGGAAAAAATGCAAATTTCTCATTAAAGACATCATTCTCATCTGTGTTCTCAGGGTCTCCTAGAATCAAGCACAGAGTTTAGAGCCTGGCAGAGATTTTTAATGAAAACATAATTGGGTTCTGAAATTGTCAAGGTACCCTAGGCACCCCACATGCAAATATGAGGGTCAGATGAAAGCTGGTAGAAGTGAAGAAAAGGAGAGAGGCAGAAAGCTCCCGTGAGAAAGTCAAAATAAGCAGACTTTTCCCTGGGGCACAGTGGAGGGGGACCCCCTCCAGCGGTAAGGAGCCTGCTGGCCAGTGTAGGAGACATAAGAGATGCAGATTTGATCCCTGGGTCCAGAAGATCCCCTGGAGAAGGAAATGGTAACCCACTGCAGTATTCTTGCCTGGAGAATCCCACAGACAGAGGAGCCTGAAGGGGTAGAGTCAGTAGGGTTACATAGCGTCGGACAGGACTAAAACGATTTAGCATGCAGCATTTAAGCACTTACTAACAACAGCACAGAGAGTCTCTGCCCTCGGCGTTTGTGTCACGGGCAGAAGAGGCTGAAATTGAGCACTCTAAATACTATAAGGTCAGATAGGTAATTGCTCCCAGCAGTGACAAAGCCAGTGGGGGTAAAGTAGGGCAGAGTTTCCCAGAGTGTATTGGGATTCCTGGGGGTCCTCAAGAACTTTTCAGGGATTGCAGAGATACCCGTTTTCACAATAATCCCATGATGCCATCCATCTTTCCTTACTTGTTCTTACACAATCAGAGCATGAGAGTCACACAGAGAACAGATTTGTGATTACCAAGGAGAAGGGGGTGGGGAAGGGATGGACTGGGAGTTTGGGATTAGCAGATGCAAGCTATTGTATACAGGATGGATAAACAACATGGTCCCACTGTATAGCACACAGAACCATAGCTCAGTTCAGTTGCTCAGTCGTGTCTAACTCTTTGTGACCCGATGGACTGTAGCAGGCCAGGCTTCCCTGCCCATCACCAACTCCCAGAGCTTGCTCAAACTCATGTCATTTGAGTCGGTGATGCCATCCAGCCATCTCACCCTCTGTCATCCCCTTCTCTTCCCGCCTTCAATCTTTCCCAGCATCAGGGTCATTTTTAGTGAGTCAGCTCTTCCCATCAGGTGACCAAAGTATTGGAGCTTCAGCTTCAGCATGAGTCCTTCCAATGAATATTCAGGACTGGTTTCCTTTAGGATTGGCTGGTTGGATCTCCTTGCAGTCCAAGGGACTCTCAAGAGTCTTCTCTAAAACCACAGTTCCAAAGCATCAATTCTTCAGCGCTCAGCCTTCTTTATGGTCCAACTGGGAAAACGACTGGACTACTGACTACTGGAAAAACCATAGCTTTGACTAGATGGACCTTTGTTGGCAAAGCAATGTCTCTGCTTTTTAATATGCTGTCTAGGTTGATATCCTATGATAAGCCATAATGGGAAAGAATATGAAAAAGAATGTGCATATACATATATATATGTATATGTATAACTGAGTCATCTGGCAGTACAGCAGAAATTGATGCAACATTGTAAATAAATTATACTTGAATAAAGTAAGTTAAACAAACAAACTAAAACAGACTGAGAATCACACACAAAGAGTGTTCAGTGAAGCTTCCTGGAGGCTACGTGGCACGTGATAGCATCTTTGCTCTGATGGCTCATGGAAAGTATGTGATGCAACCTTCTCTTTTAAATACTTTCCAATTTTGATGTCCTAAATTGTATTCTACGTCACTCATATGGTGAATAAAAGCTCTTTAAAGCATGTGGGATCTTAGTTCCCTGACTAGGGATTGAACCGAGTCCCCTACAGTGGAGGCACAGTCTTAATAGGACCTCTAGGGAAGTCTCCAAACCACTGTAGTTTTGAGGGAATGATGCAAGGGCCAGGAAATCATTCTTTACTTGATTGGGAATCTGAATAAATGTGTGAGCAAACCCTACAAATATTTAGGAAAAAGTCTGTGATTTGCGTCAAATCAAAAATTAGTTCTTTAAGTTAATATAATTCCATTAATACATTGAAATGTTTTCAAAATTTAGCTTTTAAATTTTGTTTTCTTCTAAAGCAATTTGTATTAGTTTTCAATTTCTTTTCACAATGACTGATAGTGAGAAGTATGAATCAATTATCTTTAGACTGTTAATTTATAAAGAAAAACATATAATGATTTGCCTCATTTTTGTGTTACATTAGTTTTTTTCTAATGGTAAATAAGACTAAACTTTATAAGGAAGTAGTTGGGGACTAGAGCAAGCTATAAAAATACCATTCTATGACTAAAACAACATGTAAAATCCCATGCACAATAAAAGTCTTGAGCTGTACATTTTAAGGGAACTTATATATTTGAAGTTTTTATTTTGTAATCAATGATATATTGTTCATTTCCCTCCATTATATAGATGTAAAGAAATGGACTTACTATATTTAGGGTAAGAGCTTTATCCATTTTTCATTTATTCATATACCAAGTCAAACTTGAGAAAGCAGACTAGTTAGATCAGTAGCATTGATTGAATCAAAATCAGTTTAAAAACTAAATGACTGCTTCCCTATTCTTGGGACCTTTCAAGTTTTCATTTTCATGTAAAGCATTATACACTGAAAGCAGCTGACCAGAGGAAACAGATATTTTGAAGGAAGAGACTTAGAAATCAAGTTTAAGAACACATTTACTGGGACTTCCCTGTTGGTCCAGTGGTTTAGACTTCACCTTCCAAAGCAGGGAGTGCAGATTCACTCTGTGGTCAGGGAACTAAGATCCCATTTGTCTTGCAGCCAAACAAACAAGCAAACAAACAAAAAATAAAACAGAAGTGATATTGTAACAAATTCAATAAAGACTTTAAAAATGGTCCATTGTGGGGGAAAGAAAAAAAAAGAACACATCTGTTCATAGAACAAGCCCTAAGCTTTGCTATGTAACAAGCCGCTTGAGTTTCTGCCCCCATTTAATTTTAGGGATGCTGCTGCTGCTGCTAAGTCTCTTCAGTCATGTCCGACTCTGTGCGACCCCATAGACGGCAGCCCACCAGGCTCCCCCGTCCCTGGGATTCTCCAGGCAAGAACACTGGAGTGGGTTGCCATTTCCTTCTCCAATGCATGAAAGTGAAAAGTGAAAGTGAAATCGCTCAGTCATGTCCGACTCGTAGCGACTCCATGGTCTGCAGCCTACCAGGCTCCTCCGTCCATGGGATTTTCCAGGCAAGAGTACTGGAGTTGGGTGTTGGGGACGGTAGATGGACTGAATTACTGTTTTTAGATTAATGCCCCAGGGAAACTTCTACAAACCTTTTCAAGTTACTAGTGAAGGGCAGGAGAAGACAACCAGTTTATCACTACTCATCATCACCCAATGCTCAGTTGTACGAGACTCTTTGTGACTCCATGAACACCAGCCGTGCTCCTCTGTTCATGGGATTCTCCAGGCAACACTTCACTACTGTCCTCTGAGCAGTTCTGTACAGAAAAGCACATAAAAGCACAACCACTCTAGAGGATGTCTGCATGTGACAATATACACCGGACCCATGAACTAACTTAGGTAATTGGACATGTGAACACACATTTTGTGTCTTTGAAAGTTTGCACAATGAAGGTTCATACGTAGGGGACTTACTGTATATAATAATTTGCACTACTTCCTTTCTTCTTACTCACTCACCATTTTCCTTTTAAAAGATTTCCCCCTTCTTTTTATTTGTTGTTGCTCTAAAAATTTACTCTCATTTAAAATAATACTTAACCTTCAAATTATTCTCAGCCTTCCACAAAGATTGCGTAACAGGAGGGTAGAAATGAGTCAAATTCTCTGACAGTTATAGTTATGTGTGTGAGTCTTGTTGGCTTTATTTTTCATGGTCTATGTAAAGATAAGATTTTATATCATTTTGAAAGAGTCAGTTAAGGCTAAAAGTAAAGAATGTTTCTAAACTTCCCGATAAATGGAAATCTTAACAAAACTGCCTTTGTTGTATATCCAGTCCTAAACTTGTCAGTCTCAATTTGTGTGTTTATTATTCCTGATTAGACTGAATTAACAACCTAACAAAGCATTCATTGAGCGTCTGTGTGAGACATCGCCTAGATCTCATAGCTGTTTATTCTAGTGCGTTTCTTGTTAATAATTCTTTCCTTCTGATGGTAAAATAATCCCTAGGAATTAAATTGATATTTTAGTCACCACTTAGAGACCTTGTCTCATTCTTGTGGCTTCAGCTTCCACCACTGATGACTCAGATAGCTACCTTTCTGTTCTAAAATTTCATTTATATATAACCAAACTTTGATCTGAGCTTCCCTGGTGCCTCAATGGTAAAGAATCTGCCTGTAATGCAGGAGATGCGGGTCTGATCCCTGGGTCAGGAAGATCCTCTGGAGAAGGGAATGGCAACCTACTCCAGGATTCCTACCTGGAGAATCCCAGGGACAGAGGAGCTTGGTGGCCTAGAGTCCACAGGATCTCCAGAGTTGGACACAAGTGAGCAACTAAACCACCCACCACCACCAAACTTTGATCTTGGAAATTAAGATCTCAAAAGATAATTTAGTCTGTTAGAACCAGTTTGAGAATCAAGCCCAGATTGCCTTTCTAACTATGTCAACTCCCATCATCTCCAACAACTCTGTAATTTAAAAAATGAAGCCTGTCCTTCCCCAAAGTATCGACTCCCCAGCAGAGGTCTCCTCCTCCTTCAAATGGCATGTGAGGGGAGCTTTTGCTTTTTCACCTCGCTTAGTGAATATTTATTGCTTTCTGGGACAGATGTTCAACTGAAACAGACCATAATTAGCATTGGCCAATAAATCACCTTAAACCTTGTAGAAACAGAAGGTGTGAGCCTGATCTTAAGAGTGCTGTCCTGTCTGGTTTTCTAGAAAAGACTTACTCTGCACCATGGGCATCTCCCCGCACACACTGCAGTGTCAGTGAGATCCTTCGAGAGACCAGCTAAAGAGTGTCCCATCATTTGGGCTGGCCTTCCCTTCCTGTCTACTAGTCCCCAAGTACCAATGAGCTTTAGAAAATGTCTCTTAAATGCATGCTTTTCCCTTTCTTCCTACCATGGCCATTATCCCAATTGAGATTTCCTCCATTTCTTCTGATTTCCTTTTTCTCCACTCCAGGAAATCCATGGTCTCTAGTGTCTCCACGTATCTTAATGCAGAGTCCAGCAGCTTTCACATAAATGTTCAGACTCCTTGCTTTTATTTTGTCACTCTCCTTCCAGAAAACCTATTGCTGTGTGTGTGCTTGCTAAGTCTCTTCAGTTGTGTCTCTTTTCAATCCCATGAACTGTAGCCCGCCAGGCTCCTCTGTCCTTGGGATTCTCCAGGCAAGAATACTGGAGTGGATTGCCATGCCCTCTTCCAGGGGATCTTCCTGACCCAGGAATCGAACCCACATCTCTTATGTCTCCTGAATTGTCAGACAGGTTCTTTACCACTTGCTGTGTAAGACTACAGATTTCTCTGTTGAAATTCCTCAGAGTCTATGCAGAGTATTAAGGCAGCAGAGATGGGGATGTGGTTAATTTCCCCAGGGCAATCAGACATCAGGGCAGGCTGCATGGTGGAGGTGACATTTAAACAAGTTTGAGAGTGGGTTTCGAGGCTGACAGAGAATGGAATTTCAGGTTAAGAGAGAACCTTCTCTTCCTTATTTCTTGTCTCTGACCCTAGGTTCTGTTTGGTTTGGTTTTTATTTCCAAGCCATTTTAAGGATCTATGCCTTGTGTGTCCCGTTTGTAAATGAGAAGCTTAGAGGGTGTTGAAAGAAAACACTGATATATGAATGGGGCAGAACTAGAATATGGTTTTCAGGACGGATTCCAGTCAGGGTTTTATTCTCAGGCCATGTGGCTCATTAATTAGATAATCAGATAATAATACTAATAACTGACATTTGTGTAGCAATTTATATTTTTTCAAGCACTTGCACATCCATTATCTCATTAGGTGCTCAAATTTGCAGAGATGAAGATTTTAGAGCACGAATAATGACGTGTGATAGGAGCAGGCACTCTGAAGCCACACTGTCTTGCTGGCACCAGGCTTGGCATGACTGCTGTGTGTTCTCAGGCAGTGGGACCCTCAGTGATGTCAGCATACATGGGGATTTCTGCACTTTTATTGAGATCCTGTTAGGATTCCAGGGATTAACAGATATAAGCTGCTCAGGACAGTCCCTGGAACTTCGTAAACCCTCAGGGAAGGGGAGCTGGTTTGCTATCCTTGCCTTCATCATCTGTGATGTCATACATGAGGAAATGGACTAGAGTCCACCAGATCTGCTGTGTTCTGGCCCTGGACTTTTTTTTTTTTTCTCAACACACACCCACTCCAGCAGGCATGATTGTAATCCAAATAATGACTTGAGAATGCCACTTTGTAAACCTCTGGTGTTTTCTCTGTTATCGCAAAGTACATAGTTTAATTAAGGCTTACTGTTTTCTGAAGCTGATGTCTCGATAAAGCAAAGAAGAATTAACAATTCTAAATGAAGTCTTTTTAAATTCATGTAAAGGGGACTTCCCTGGTGGTGGTTCAGGGGTTAAGAATCCAGCTCTCAATGCAGGGACCACAGGGTCGATCCCTGATCAAGGAACCAAGAGCCCATGTCCCTCAGAGCAGTGTAAGCCCACACACCACAACTACCGACTGAGCCCTCAATAATAGATCTTGTGTGACGCAATTAAGAGCTGACACAGCCAAATAAATAATTTTTTTATTTTAAATCCATGTAAAGAAAATGAGTGCACATGAGCAGGAAAACTAAAAGAGCTAGTCAATTCAAGGAGAAACTGACCATATATTTTAGTGCATGTTAATACGACCTGTAAGTGACTCAATTTTTAATGCAAGAAACGAACACTGCTGCCTTTCTGTCTGCTGACATTGACTTCTGCCCTGCTCCTGGAGGACAGCAGGCTTCCCCTAGCCAACACCTGGAATCTCTAAGGAGAGGCTTTTTGAAGAAGCAGTACCACACCCTGAGGTGTGAAGGTTTCTCCCACAAATGACTTCTATTTAGGGAAGAATTTTTCAACCCATTAATGATGATGTTTGTGTATGACTTAAATAGTTGCCTAGATGTTAGCCAACCACAACTCCCGAGTCGGAGACCGAAGACAAGAACAGCTTTTCATCTTCATTTTACCAAGTGTGTGACGCTGGCAGACCTCTGCACACCCCTGTTCACACTCCTCAGAATAGTGACAAAGATATGAGGACTTTTTTTTCAGAGCAGGTTATTTTGTGGTTTTGGGGCTGCCTTGTGGCTTAGCAGTAAGGAATCCACCCACCAAGCAGGAGGCACAGGTTTGATCCCTAGGTCGGCAAGATTCCCTGGGTCAGCAAGATCCCCTGGAGAAGGAGATGGCAACCCACTGAAGTATTCTTGCCTGGAGAATCCCATGGACTGAGGAGCCTGGTGGGCTACAGTCCATGGGGTTGCAGAAGAATGGGACATGAGTCAGCGCCTAAACAACAACATGATCTTTAATTAATTCATATATTTGAAAACATATTGAGACATTGGTGTGACAGTCAGGATGCTCCCCTAGGTTTAACGGCGAGTCCCATGTCCCTGAACTCTTCAGTTCCCTTGGAATGTCTCCCCACTGTCCAGGTAGAACTAGTGTGTCTTGATCAGATCAAGGGCACACACACCCTTGATTTTGATCCATTTCTCAGAAAACAGTTTCCTGTCTGCTTTCTGGCTTCCAGGGCTGATGTATTTTGAACAGACCTCTGGGCTTAGCTTTGAGGACTGTCCCACGACAGGCGACAAAGAACTCACCGAGTCCCCTTAGGTCTGTGTCCTAAAGCACACCTGCTGGAAGGTGGCATCTGCTTTTGATGCTCTAATAGGATGTGGTGACTAACTGTTGCTCATAGTTCAAGATTCTTCTGGAGCAATTAATGGCACTCAAGGCAACATTCCATTTCCCTGGGTGGAATTTTAAGACCCAGTCTCTTCCTCTCTCCCTCAACATCCCAAGAAGTCCTCTTATGTTGTCCCCATTCCCTAGTGGATTCACATCATATCCTCAAGGATGCAGCCTCGTTTTGCCTCTAACCCAAGCAAGGCTTCATGGAAGGTCGTAAGGTCGTGAGGAAAAAAATCATCATTTAAAGCCCCAAACTATATAAATGCTTCTGAAATCTCTGAAAAATTTGTATTTTCTACCCCAGTGCACAGTAATGTTAATAAAGTTAATTGAGTTAGTTATACATACATTTTACTTTTATTATAAAGAAATTAAGAATTGTCTTCTAATTTTCACCTTTTTCATATTCTTGTATATCTGTGCTGTCTAAAATTGGAGTGAATAAACGCCATTCATTTGAAACCTAGTAATCAACAGGAAAAATGATTCTAAAATGCATGCGATGTTTTGGCTATTGTCCTGTTTTGTCCTTGCCAGGTGGTATGTCAGGGTTGTAATATTATGATATATTGCTCATTGTTGCAATTGCGCTTGTCAGACTACACATAGGCTCCATGCTTGAGATGTGTGAACAAAGTAATGAGACAGAGAATCTTTGTTTGTTTTCATGGAGTATTGATCAGATGCATCACTGATTCTATAAAAGAGCAGATTTGATTATTTCATGATGTGTATTTCAGGAGCACGTAAATCATATTTTTAATTGAAATTGCTTCGAAAGGGGGCTTTCAATTGCCACCTTTCTGTTCTGCCTGGAGAACATTTGTAGGTTTCTAGAGATAATCTTATGGATCCACTCAGAATTGACAAGTTTGTTTGACTTGCTAATTATATATGCAAGTAAGTTCATCAAAGCAAAGCAAAGTCATGCCATCTCTTTAAAAGGCAAGTAACCAGGACATACAGTGTTTTGGCTTTATAGACTGTTAAATTAGTTATATGAAATTAAAGAACTTTAACAATTGTATTGACATTTCCAAAAGTCTGTGCACTCTTGTATATCCGTTTTGACTTTCATTGCTGTGGAGATGCATTGTCGTGGCGGGGGGTGGGGGCGGGGGTGGTGCATGGCCAGTTCTAGGCATTGTGTCAGGGTGGACTGTCCTGAAAGAAATAGCCAAAGAAGTCACAGTGGGAAGCTGCCCATTGTTAGGTACAATGCTGACCACTCACCATAAAGGGCCTCTGCTTTTCTGCCATAGCTCACTCCCCTCCGTTGAGCAGTGACCTTCAGAAGGGTACGGACCAAGGGGAAAGCCCTTGGCTACAGTTCATTGCTGTCTTCTTAGCATCCACCCCATCCTTCTAATTTTGCAGTCAGTTCCCACCTCTGTCCCATCACCGATCCCTCTTCCCTTCCAGAGGCTCTGCCATGTCTCAGCCTGCCCATTACCTGGCATCAGAGACCAGCCCTTGACTCCGTCTTCATGCCTGACAGTTTCCACAGCAGCAGTGGGGAAAATATGTTCTTGGCATCCAGAATGAAACTCTGAATGTGTTCCCCATAGGTGCACCGTAGTCCTGGTGATTAGCCCTATAATACCATCAGTATGGACTAAATGACTTTTTGCAAGCTATTGCAAACTTCGCCATCTGGTATAGACAAATTTCTTGGGACTCTATTTTTGAAATTACAAGGAAAGGGATTGCAGTTGTACTTTTGCTATGCCCTTCATGATGAAATTGGGACTGGATGAAAATGGTTTTATTTCCTTGCTTGACTTTTTTTTCCAGAAACTGTATAGATTCCAGAATACCAAGTGTTACCTGTACTAACTAATCATCTTTGTATTCAATTTCCAATGATGGAAAAGTATTTTGCATTGTTTAGAAGTTCCATCAGGGGATTAGAGGGAAGGGGGAGGTCTTAAATGCAGAGGTTATGTGAACTGATCCTTATTAAGTGAAGAAATTGTTTCCCCCCCCCCCAAAAAAAATGGCCTATATCATGTCAAATCTGCGGTCTTATTTGAAATAAAAAGCCATGTTCTATTTTTAAAAGAAAGAAGGAACTTGAAATTCGCTTACACTCCTTAGAAATGATACTATAGTCTAAAACAGCCGAAGAGGAAGATTAAGGATGGGATTATGGATCAGACCTGGGTCTCCAGCATTGCAAGCAGATTCTTTACCATCTGAGCCACCAGGGAAACCCATGTATATAATTACCCTCCTTCAAAAAAGGAGTAACTTTGTACTATGGTTGAAATAACAAGAGAGAACTTGAGTTGCCAAGTCCCTCCTCCTCACCCAACTCACTCTACTTACCCCAGTCCCCTCTCAAACACACATACTAGATAATAGTAATACTCTTAAACTCTTCTGTACTTCTTTTCATCCCCAAAGTGAATATGAAATTTGATTAAAGAAAATTTGCTTACAAAGGAAATGGGCAAACTGTTGCAAAGATCCCATCTAAAAAGAAAGAAAATAAAAACCACATTTTCTCGTACAAAGTATAACTAAATATTGAGGCCAGGAATTCCTTTCTCCATCTCTTGCCCTGTCAGCCAGCTTAGCAGCACCAGTTTAAACACTGTATCTTCTCTTTGTTCTTCTGCTGTGTATTGCTGTGATGGCAAAGATAACTAGCCCTCAGAGATCATGTGAGATCAGGTTAAATTCTACATTGTATGAGAGCTATTAATATTTTACACACTGTCTACCCTTCAAGCTTTGAGTATTACATCACTATTTATACAACAGAACTTGTTACTGATTGGAAGGTTTTGAGTGTTCGAGCATCCTATTAATACAGGAGGAGATATATTAATGCAATTAACATGTACCAAAAGGAAGACTTCTAAATTATTTCAAATGTTTCCAACATTGTCTGATCCAAAAATAAGTACTTGATTAACTAATTTGTCTTGTAAGAAATGTCTCTATGTAGGTCAGGATGAGATCATTTGGGAAAAAAAAAATCTACTCTTTGGAGAACTTTAACACCACAGAAAAAAAAAAGAAAAAATCTCATTTAAGAGCTGGAGTCGAATTATATGGTCATTTTAGTTCTCAGAATTCAAAGCATAGATGGCTGGAATCATGCGCGTGTGATAATTCTAGGCTACTCTCAATAAATAATACATGTCATTTCTGCTTCACTGAGGCTGTCACTTACTGCTCTAAATGACTTTCAATGCAGGGCCCAGCCTGCTGTCCCAGAGTGCACTTCAGCTCAATTCCAAACCTGAAGGGTCCTTCCAGTATCCAGCCAGCTACCATAGCAACCAGACCCTGGCTCTGGGTGAGACAGCCCCGTCGCAGCTCCCCGCCCGCAGCACTCAAGCCCGAGGTGCGGGCCAGAGTTTCAGCCAGGTACGTGCTGGGGATGGGATGCTCTGCGGTGTTGATCCTTCGGCTCCAAGGGGTCAAGCGGGAAGCAGGGCTGTCAAATGGCTACAGTGTCCCCTCCTGCCTTTTTTACGAGTGCCCTGCAACTTTGGAGAGATGCTCTCGGTGCTGTGAGTGAAGGAAATGAATAACACGATACGATTATAGAATAACTCGAATTACAAGCATCTTTTTTTGCGGGATATATCTGTCAATTGCTCATGCTCTTTCTGCTTTCAATACACTTACCTAGGTGAATGTGCAAATGTGTGTCTAGTTCCTATTTCTGTGTTGATTATAAATATGACGTGCATGATGAGTTTGTGAGGGTACCTGAAACACATTCTCTCTCCTTAAAAAAAAAAAAGCGTGAAATTATTCTTTGGGGTTAATCATATAAAGGAACATAGTATAAAGGCATCATCACATATACACATACAGAACTGTTCTGAAAATAATTGTGGTTGAGTTGGAATAGTTACACTTTGTCAAGTTTGATTTTGAAATGCGCCCTGAGTTGTTTCCTGAAGATGCGTACTTGCTCTTGTGGTTTTAATGTACACATTTATTAGCTGCAGTTAAAAATCAACTCTTGGTAAAAAGAAGTGGCTACCAACCCCCATTAAGAAAAAAATTGTTGTAAATGTTGTGATATATACATGTGTGTGTATTTATGTGTGTGTGTGTATTTATGTGTGTGTGTGTGTACTACCTAATACTTTAGTTTTGATCATTTTGGGGTGCAGGCTATATTTGGTCAACCCACCAGAATTAATATACTGAAGGGCTATCTTGTTTTAAGCTACTTTATACTTATTTTTTAGTATAAAGGGACACGAGACCCTCTTAATCTCTGTGCATCATTCCTGGAATGAAGAACTACAACCCCAAAAGCACCCCTTAAACTGACAAGTTTAATTTCATCCTTTCTGCATTTATTGGGCAGTTCCTCTGCCAGAAATCCTTGCCCAGGCACACTACCTACTCCAAGCTCCTGCATCAACCAAACTCATCTCTGTCACCGATTCATTGCTATTAGGCATCCGTGTATCTTCCCAACAAAACTGAAAACCACTCTAGGGCAGGGCTATTTTCATTTTTTTATCACCATCCACATGGCCGCCAAGAAATGTCTGCTGGCAGAGAGGAGGCAAGGCAAGTTAGAATGGCATCATGCAGTCATCCTGAGATGCTTTTTTGAGGTGATAGAACATAAATGAAGCATAAGCTGAAAAGTCTCAATGCGTTTCAATTATTTTAAAGTTAAATGATTGTCCCAGCTATCCATTATCTATGATTGTCTTTTTCAGGCCAAACCTTTGCCCATCAGTGGCAGTGTAACTGTTACCTTCTTGTGATGTCAAAGTGATGTGGATAAAGTGGAATGGTAAATAAAGCATTCCACTGCGAGGGGCCCGTTGCCCCATGGGGGTCCAGGATGTGACTCTAGTTCAAAGATCTGGTGGTGTGTGATGCTCAAGAAGGAAAAGACCTTGAATTCATTGCATCCAGGTCCATACACACAGACTAACCCTGGAACTGTGCTAGTTCCCAGCTCCTGGATCACTGCTCTTGAAAACACTGGTCTGTTCTATCCCCCTTACAGAAATCTGATAGACACAAGAGGGAATGTCTAAAAAATATTTTTTAATTAATTAGAAAAAATTATTTTATATACTTTCATTTATCATATATGCAAAATAGTTCTTATTTGCTTATGTAAAAACATTATATAATGTTTGAAGTATTGAGTGATGTTATTAGCATAGAAAATGTTATTAGATCTTTTTAATCTCATTTTATTTTATTAAAATATGAAGCTACAGGATTTTTTTCTCTAGGTACATATTTTTTTTCCTCTAAAAAGCATCCCATTCTTGAACTCTCTTTTAATCTTCCCATCTACACTGAACTCTCTCTGACCATGATATACTGATCGTGGTGGGATATATGTAAATTTGAATTCTTTGGGAGTAAATAAATGATTACAGACCTTTTTTATTTATTTATTTATTTATTTATTTTTTTGTCATACATTGATATGAATCAGCCATAGATTTACACGTATTCCCCATCCCGATCCCCCCTCCCACCTCCCTCTCCACCCGATTCCTCTGGGTCTTCCCAGTGCACCAGGCCCGAGCACTTGTCTCATGCATCCCACCTGGGCTGGTGATCTGTTTCACCATAGATAGTATACATGCTGTTCTTTTGAAATATCCCACCCTCACATTCTCCCACAGAGTTCAAAAGTCTGTTCTGTATTTCTGTGTCTCTTTTTCTGTTTTGCATATAGTGTTATCATTACCATCTTTCTAAATTCCATATATATGTGTTAGTATGCTGTAATGTTCTTTATCTTTCTGGCTTACTTCACTCTGTATAAGGGGCTCCAGTTTCATCCATCTCATTAGGACTGATTCAAATGAATTCTTTTTAACGGCTGAGTAATATTCCATGGTGTATATGTACCACAGCTTCCTTATCCATTCATCTGCTGATGGGCATCTAGGTTGCTTCCATGTCCTGGCTATTATAAACAGTGCTGCGATGAACATTGGGGTGCACGTGTCTCTTTCAGATCTGGTTTCCTCAGTGTGTATGCCCAGAAGTGGGATTGCTGAGTCATATGGCAGTTCTATTTCCAGTTTTTTAAGGAATCTCCACACTGTTTTCCATAGCGGCTGTACTAGTTTGCATTCCCACCAACAGTGTAAGAGGGTTCCCTTTTCTCCACACCCTCTCCAGCATTTATTGCTTGTAGACTTTTGGATAGCAGCCATCCTGACTGGCGTGTAATGGTACCTCATTGTGGTTTTGATTTGCATTTCTCTAATAATGAGTGATGTTGAGCATCTTTTCATGTGTTTGTTAGCCATCTGTATGTCTTCTTTGGAGAAATGTCTGTTTAGTTCTTTGGCCCATTTTTTGATTGGGTCATTTATTTTTCTGGAATTGAGCTGCAGGAGTTGCTTGTATATTTTTGAGATTAATCCTTTGTCTGTTTCTTTATTTGCTATTATTTTCTCCCAATCTGACGGCTGTCTTTTCACCTTACTTATAGTTTCCTTTGTAGTGCAAAAGCTTTTAAGTTTCATTAGGTCCCATTTGTTTAGTTTTGCTTTTATTTCCAATATTCTGGGAGGTGGGTCATAGAGGATCTTGCTGTGATTTATGTCGGAGAGTGTTTTGCCTATGTTCTCCTCTAGGAGTTTTATAGTTTCTGGTCTTACATTTAGATCTTTAATCCATTTTGAGTTTATTTTTGTGTATGGTGTTAGAAAGTGTTCTAGTTTCATTCTTTTACAAGTGGTTGACCAGTTTTCCCAGCACCACTTGTTAAAGAGGTTGTCTTTTTTCCATTGTATATCCTTGCCTCCTTTGTCAAAGATAAGGTGTCCATAGGTCCGTGGATTTATCTCTGGGCTTTCTATTCTGTTCCATTGATCTATATTTCTGTCTTTGTGCCAGTACCATACTGTCTTGATGACTGTGGCTTTGTAGTAGAGTCTGAAGTCAGGCAGGTTGATTCCTCCAGTTCCATTCTTCTTTCTCAAGATTACTTTGGCTATTCGAGGTGTTTTGTATTTCCATACAAATTGTGAAATTCTTTGGTCTAGTTCTGTGAAAAATACCGTTGGTAGCTTGGTAGGGATTGCATTGAATCTATAGATTGCTTTGGGTAGAATAGCCATTTTGACAATATTGATTCTTCCAATCCATGAACACGGTATGTTTCTCCATCTGTTTGTGTCCTCTTTGATTTCTTTCATCAGTGTTTTATAGTTTTCTATGCATAGGTCTTTTGTTTCTTTAGGTAGATATACTCCTAAGTATTTTATGCTTTTTGTTGCAATGGTGAATGGTATTGTTTCCTTAATTTCTCTTTCTGTTTTTTCATTGTTAGTATACAGGAATGCAAGGGATTTCTGTGTGTTAATTTTATATCCTGCAACTTTACTATATTCATTGATTAGCTCTAGTAATTTTCTGGTAGAGTCTTTAGGGTTTTCTATGTAGAGGATCATGTCATCTGCAAACAGCGAGAGTTTCACTTCTTCTTTTCCTATCTGGATTCCTTTTACTTCTTTTTCTGCTCTGATTGCTGTGGCCAAAACTTCCAACACTATGTTGAATAGTAGTGGTGACAGTGGGCACCCTTGTCTTGTTCCTGATTTCAGGGGAAATGCTTTCAATTTTTCACCATTGAGGGTGATGCTTGCTGTGGGTTTGTCATATATAGCTTTTATTATGTTGAGGTATGTTCCTTCTATTCCTGCTTTTTGGAGAGTTTTAATCATAAATGAGTGTTGAATTTTGTCAAAGGCTTTCTCTGCATCTATTGAGATAATCATATGGTTTTTATCTTTCAATTTGTTAATGTGGTGTATTACATTGATTGATTTGCGGATATTAAAGAATCCTTGCATTCCTGGGATAAAGCCCACTTGGTCATGGTGTATGATTTTTTTAATATGTTGTTGGATTCTGTTTGCTAGAATTTTGTTAAGGATTTTTGCATCTATGTTCATCAGTGATATTGGCCTGTAGTTTTCTTTTTTTGTGGCATCTTTGTCTGGTTTTGGAATTAGGGTGATGGTGGCCTCATAGAATGAGTTTGGAAGCTTACCTTCATCTGCAATTTTCTGGAAGAGTTTGAGTAAGATAGGTGTTAGCTCTTCTCTAAATTTTTGGTAGAATTCAGCTGTGAAGCCATCTGGTCCTGGGCTTTTGTTTGCTGGAAGATTTTTGATTACAGTTTCGATTTCCTTGCCTGTGATGGGTCTGTTAAGATCTTCTATTTCTTCCTGGTTCAGTTTTGGAAAGTTATACTTTTCTAAGAATTTGTCCATTTCATCCAAGTTGTCCATTTTATTGGCATAGAGCTGCTGGTAGTAGTCTCTTATGATCCTTTGTATTTCAGTGTTGTCTGTTGTGATCTCTCCATTTTCATTTCTAATTTTGTTAATTTGGTTCTTCTCTCTTTGTTTCTTAATGAGTCTTGCTAATGGCTTGTCAATTTTGTTTATTTTTTCAAAAAACCAGCTTTTAGCTTTGTTGATTTTTGCTATGGTCTCTTTAGTTTCTTTTGCATTTATTTCTGCCCTGATTTTTAAGATTTTACAGACCTTTTTTAACCCTTCTGTCTGTCCACACTTCTAAGTCTAACGAGGCAGAAATAGTCATAAATAAGGGATAATTTATATTCAGATTAACTTATGAAAGCTCTGAATTCAGCTTTTGCCAGTTTCCTAGAACTTATAAGACATGTAGCTAGTAAAGCAATAAAGTTCTACCTCTCTTTTATTTTTATCTTAAACTCATTTAATACTCATGCTTGGCTTCCTCTCATAAATATTTAAGACCCCTGTAATTTGAGTTAAAACATTAAGTCAAATGAAAAAAAATCACATTTCCCATAGCTGAGCATCATGGAAAATGGAAAAATCAGTATCAAGAGAAAAATCAATTCATTATCAGCTTAACTTGTGAGCATCTTATGCACTCAGTTCATACATAGCTCTGTGAGGACTATTAAACCAAAGCTTTCTTATTTATAAAATCAATAGTTACCATTTACTGAGACCCGGAAGTAATCTGTTTTACATACATCCTCTTACTTAATCCCCACCATATTTACATTTTAAATTTAAATTATCATTTACATCTTAAATATGCAGAAACTCAAACTCAGTGCATTTAGAAGAGTTGCCAGGCACCATTTTAAGGTAGCAGCAGTAAGAATGGGAACAGAATCTTGACTGAATTGAAGCCTAATCATTTTGAGGGAGTGTTTCATAGGTTTCCTTTTATATATTGACTGTTTCAATTAAATGTATCTACAGCTTGATCCTAGTAAGAACTCTACACATGTAGAGCAGCAATATGCTGATTTATCTTCCACATTGGAGTTCTACTTGTTGGAGTTAATTCTATCATCCACCAGTTGCCATGGGAGTAAAACAGTAGCAGCTCAAAGGACAGATTGGGCCTCACATTAAAAGTCTGCTTTAAAGTTTAATCAGAAACTGTAACTTGGTTGTGAAGATGTCAAAGCTGTGCATTTGAAGGCATCTATCAATGTGCATATTCAAGGTGATAACTTCAGTTAGAGTCATAGGCTACTGGCCTGCCCTCATTTATCTGACCAGTGAGTGTTTGCAGTCTGAATATTCAAACAAGGGGGTTGTTCTAATCCACTTGGTTAATAGGATGGAGGCTACTGGTGGATTGCTGAATCCTATTTATTTTAGCAGAGCGTCAGATCTGGGTACCACGATTCACTCTCAGCTTCAGCATGCTGCAGTATGAAAGGCATGTTTTAGCGTGATTTCACAATCATGTCAGAGAAATGCTGAACAAGTACACCAGTACTTTTACTCAGCATTTAGTGTGCTACCCTTGAAATAAGGAGGTCGCATGTCATCCCCATAACATCTCCTTTGCTCAACTTGTCCTGAGAATCCCTGTCTTCCAGTGGTTTCCCAGAGCCCTGTGACAAATTCTTTTCAATATTCTAAATAGTGTTCAAGCTCACTTCTGCCAAGCTATATTAAATTTTAGAATATCCTGTCATCATCAAGTGCCAAAAGGGCTACGATAGTTCAAATAATGGCTCACAGATGCCAGACCAGGTTAATAAGGTCAGTAACCAAGTAACACAAAAACATTTCACTTTAGGGAACCTAAAAAAAAAATGTGTAATTCTAAAGTAAAGCAAATGGTTTTCTATCTGGCTCATAAATCATGTCAGAGTATAATTCAAAGGAGTATCACAAATATTCAAAGATTTGGGTTTCAACTTTTAACCAATACTAGTTTATTCAGCATGATAAATGTTTGTGGGGTTATCATCACCAGGCTTCACATCAGGCCCTGGTGCATGGTCTGCCTTACCATACTGGGTCAAGCTGAGTCACAAAATTACCAGAGAATTCTAGTTCTCTGGGGTGACCCTAACTGAAGTCTTTGAAGTCATTCTCCTCAGACTCTAAGATGAATTCACGGGACTCAGCTGGAGGAGAAAGTATAAGACCCTTCCCATCAGATCCCAAGGCCTTTCTGGAAAGTCACTTGAGCTGATTCAGTTATCCTTTGCCCCACCACCATGTTCCACTTAGCTGTCCTGCCAGCTCGCCTCCTCATCCAGGTGTATAGACTATCCCTCCATCTCTCCCTTCTTCCTCCAAGTCAACCTTAGCCTTCATGTAGCTCCTGGTAGGTGCCCCCAATCAAAATAGAGCTGTTCTTTCCGTTGCATTTATATATATATAGGCTATTCTTTGATGCCTTCAGGATGTTATGTGTGCTTACTGTGTGCTGAGCTGTATATTTGCTTACCATGGAGAAGAGGACAGACATGGTCCCTGTCCTCAAGGCCTGTCTATTCTAGCAGCAGCGATGGGAGCGCAGAAAATCAATACAGTGAATAAGTGAATTGCATAGCTTGTTAGCAGATGATGAATTCAGAGAGGAGGGAATGGATACGGACGAGGATAAGTAGTCTCCGCTGTTGGGGATGGGTGTGGTACACGGGGCCTCGTGGAGCAGATGACATGGCTCTGGGGCAAAGACAATAGAGGAGAAGAGTCAGGAGCTGTGCCTCTGTCTGGGGGACAGCAAAGGCCGTGGCCGTTGGATGTCAACCTGGCATGTTGACTGGACCAGCAGTGACGGCTGGGTGGCCAGAGTGGGAAAGTAGATGGAAAACTGACTTGATCATCATCTTGTCTTTCACTCGAGTAAAATGAGGAGCTGGTAGAGAATTCTGAGCAGAGGTACAACATGCCTGACTTATGAGTCGAAAGCCTCGTTCGGTCATTTCACATATAATATCCCATAGTACAGTGCATGTAAGTCTGTTTCCTCCTATCAGATTGCCTTGTCACCAAAGTGGAAACCATACAACATATTAATCTCCACATCTTGAGTGACTGGCCCAGGGTTCACCAAATATTTATCACTTTCCTCAAACCCCAGCCTTCTTCTTTGTACTCATACTGCAAAGGCTTCTGGGTGGTGAGAGGATTAAGAAGTTAGGTCTTTTCCAGCCTTCACCTGCTTCCACTCACATCCAATTTCCTATGGGTTATATGAAATGTCAAATGTAAATCTCCCAGCACAGCAGAGTCTCTCTAAAAATGTTGGTTTCCCCCATGTCCAAACACAAGGTAGTTGTGAGAAACACATTCACCAGCCCAAAACCAAGGGATGGACCCGGAGACATGAAGCACGGCAAAAGCGAGACTTTTAATGATTTGCAAGATCGGGTGTCTGGTGGGCAGGCACAACCAGGGCCGTTACAGCAAGCAATTTATTCCCTAACACGCAGGTCCCTCACCCTGGTTCCTCACTGGCTGAGTACTATGGGATGTACAGTCTTCCCCAAGGTCAACTAAGTTTCATTATTTCTCCCTTCCCAACTTACATCCGCATTTTTCAACAAAGGCTTTCTTGCTGGTGTATCACTTCCCCCAGCATCCTGTTTGCCTAGGGAATCTCCAGGTGCATGAACTGTGTCTCTCCTGCAAGTCATTAGGCAAGTTTAGAACCAGGGCACAGGCAGTGGGTGGAGTCCTATCTATTTAGGATGCAGTCTGATCTCCCTCCCCCGATCCTACCTTTCTTTATCTAAAGAGTCCAGGCCTCAACTTTGTCATGTCTGAAAGCTTAGCTGTTAGTGCTCTTCCACTCAGCCTTAGCTACTGTGTCTCGAAAATGGACCACTTCAAGTTTCTATTTCTTACAGTAGTCTCATCAAGTATTTCATGCCTCAGAGTGACAAAAGAAGCAAGAAATAGAGAGTGTACACCTGTACACAGAACACTGGTAAAGAAGTACAGGAACCTGAAGATTTTAAAACCACTTTCACACTGTCCAGCAGAACTAAAGTGAGCCTGTCTACCTTATAATCGTAGGAAATTCCTGCTTCCTGCAGGAGATTAAGAATTGCATGATTGTTCTTTAAAAATAATACTCGAACAATGGTAGATACACTAGAAAAAGAAGTAAGCTTTTTGAGAAGCAAAAAGCAAAAAGCTTTTGATCTGGCCTGTCTACTTAATGTGGCACTGACTTTTAAGTCTTAAAAGTTCTCACTTGCACTACATCATAATAATAAATACACCATCTGCTCACTTCTGCCAGAAGTCGATAAGTTTTGAACATTGCTTATTGGTGCCCCTTCATGCTAGGTGGATTGAAGGCCAAGGGGATGGAGAACTCTGGATGGCGGTGGGATGGACACAGGGACACGCCTGGTTCCAAGGAGGACCCAAGCCTCCAATGAACACTTGCATCTTGATTGCTGAATGCAAAAAGTTACACAGGTGCCTAGTTTGACATTGTTCCAGTTTGCTGAATTAGGAAAGAACTTGTTGCTGGGTGGCACCTGTAAGGAGAAAAGTCCCTAAAAAACTTGGAAAACACAAAATTGCTGAGATGTCTTTAGTGTAGAATGTATATATTTATACTGCATTTACAGGAGAAATCATGTCATTTTGTACGCTTCGTCTGGCATATCTGCAGGAAACTCGCACTTTGTTTTTAAAAGCGTTTTCAGATAATTACGTGTTGGAAATCCTTTCTCAGTGCTCTGCTTTAAATTTTTACCCATTTTCTTTTTCCAGTAGAAATATATTTAATCTAGTTTCAATAGCTGAAGCATTCCTCATTGTGGGCAGTGTGCGTATGTGTTTTACTCTAACATTTCTTCTTCTGTGCAAATGTTTGTGTTATTAAAGTTATACTAAATGAGCCTCTTGCTGAAATAAAAGTTTTACATAGTGTATTTTTGCCAAGGCTCATGTTTCTTAGAAAGAGTTGCCATCAAAAAGTCCCTCTTAAAGATAAATTTGTATAAGAGACTCATATCATTGCTTTAATTTTTTCTTCTCTATTTTCTTTCTACTTGGTGGTTGTTGTTCATTAGCTAAATTGTGTCTGGTTCTTTGCGGCCCCATGAACTGCAGCACACCAGGCTTCCCTGTCCTTCACTATCTCCTGGAGTTTGCTCAAACTCATGTCCTTTGAGGCAGTGATGCCATCAAAGCATCTCATCCCCTGTCACCCCATTCTACTTAGTAGACCATAGTGTTGGCCACATGAAATACTTTTGAGAATATTTACTGATAGTGACCCTAATCATACTTTTATTAAAGTGAGGTTGGAGAGAAGGAAAAACCAGTACCTAAGGTACAAAATTCTGTACTTCCCTTTTTATATGAGTGGCTTAGGGGCCCTGGAGCACTGGATCCACTTTGCTCATGTTGTTGGTCAGTCACTAAATCGTGTCCAGCTCTTTGTGACCCCAGGGATTGCAACATGCCAGGCTTCCCTGTCCTTCACTATTTCCTGGAGTTTGTTTAATCTGTGTCCATTGAGTTGGTGATGTTGTCTAACCATCTCATCCTCTGCTGCCCCCTTCTCCTTTTGCCTTCAATCTTTGCCAGCATCACGTCTTTTCTAGTGAGTCAGCTCTTCGTATCAAGTGGCCAAAGTAGTGGCGTTTTAGCTTTAGCATCAGTCCTTCCAATGAATATTCAGAGCTGATTTCCTTTACCATTGACTGGTTTGATCTCCTTGCAGTCCAAGGGATTCTCAAGAGTCTTCTCCAACACCACAATTCGAAAGCATCAGTTGTTTGGCGCTCAGCCTTTTTTATGGTCCAACTCTCACATCTGTACATGACCACTGGAAAAAAACCATAGATTTGACTAGATGGATCTTTGTTGGCAAAGTAATGTCTCTGCTTTTTAATATGCTGTCTAGGTCTGTCCTAACTTTCCTTTCAAGGAGCGAGTGTCTTAATTTCATGGCTGCAATTACTGTCAGCAGTGATTTTGGAGCCCAAGAAAGTAAAATCTGTCACTGTTTCCACTTTTTCCCCAATTCTGTCTGCCAGGAAGTGATGGGACTGGATGCCATGATCTTTGTTTTTTGAATGTTGAGTTTTAAGCCAGATTTTCCTCGCTTCATCCCAGTGGTAATGACTTCAGGGATGGCGTGTGGACTCCCCACAGAAGCTGTCTCTTCATTTTATGTTTCATATGAGTTTTCACCTAAAGCAGTGCTCCTCAAAGGAATTGCTAGACAAGGCACTTGATGATTTTATTTGGCCATTTCTGAAATCAGATCTTTTTCACAGAACCAGGATTTTCTGTCTCGGGAATTATTTAAAGAGAGGCCTTTCTTCTGAAGACAGTTTCAAAAGAGAAGTTATTGAGATTTTGGGAGCTGTGATGATAGTGTTCAAGCAAATTGATTTTCTCCCAGAGACTCAAAGGCACAAAACTTACTTTTTGGGTGTAGATTCCTTTTAGTGGCATATTACAGGCACATTTCATCTAAGACTTTGGCATTTTGGAGTTGGTGCTTTCGTCTTGTTTTTAAGTTTTGAGAGTAAATGGCTTTGTCCATAGTCCTGTACAAGGCTGGAGCTGTGCACCGCCTTACCCTAGTGAGTTCAACACATTCTCAGACATGTTCATCAGGAGCATGTAGCTGATACTACAAAATCATGTTACCAGATCCTTCTGCTTCGGCAATGGATTTCTCCAAAGATGTACATAAAGATGTACATCATAAAGCCATGGATGCTGTTTTTTGGTTTCAAAAGTTATTCAGGCTTCTTTATTCATCGAAAGAATGTTCCCCTGTCATTGCTGTTATTTTCTCACTGTTTTTTCCTCTCTCCATTTGCATTCCTTCAAACACCAGCCAGACCTCTTCCCACCAGACCCACTGCTACATTCCCACGTTTGGGCTCTTCTGTGACCCTGGCCTGATGCCTCGTCCTTATTTTTCTCTCCCTGCCTCTTGTGACACTGTTTTTGTCCTGGAGCACCACTCTGGGCAGTGACCTCCATCCCCACGACCAGGGTCACCTCCAGAGGAGAGAAACCCTGAGATGACTTATTAGGTTCACGAGTGTGATGGTGATGCCAGGAAGATGAACAGTGATGAATGCAGACTGCTGATCTCTAGTCATTAGGCTCCCATCTGCGAAGCCACAGAGCACAGGTTCCAGCTTCCCATTGCTGACATCTCTGACCCAGCTGCCTAGCATTCTGGGCAGACATTCCCCTTGACCCAGAGTTAGGGGCCTTACTGACAATTCCAGGAAACTTGGCAGGTCTAAATGCATCTTCACAAGGACTGCTTGTAAATCACGGGTCTGCTTTATAAAACGCGGTTTTGCTCGGTGATACTGCTTACTCATGATCTGAAGTCAAGATTCCTTGGAGAGTTCAGGCTGTCAAGTCCCTAGTTAACTGGCTGTTAAGTGTTGGGTCTTTGTTTTGGTTTTTTGCACATGGCCAAATCCCCAGAGAATGAGGCTTAAATAAGTTTCCAAGTTTGGAGAATTTTCCCCCCTCATTGCTCTTATGCCATCTCTGCTCCTTTTACAGAAAATACAACCTGAAAAGGTCAATAAACAACAATGTGGGTATTAAGGTCTATGCCATGTTCTGGCCCAAGAGCGCCATGTTTTGGGAATTGGAACTTCCCAATAAAAAACAGTGTAATTGTGAGCCAGACAGTATTCTGAAACAAAAATTTTAGTTTTTTTTTAAATCTCCAAAAGAACGTCAAGATTAAAATATTCCATGTAGGAGGATTGCAGAGAGAATTTCAAGAGAAAATTTCATATTTTTACATGGAATATAATAGGCTCTTGTTAATGGATTATTGAGTTAATGAGTGAATTGCTGCATGGAACCTGAGTACTTCTAGTTAATGGGAATAATACATATATTGCCTAAATTCCTATTTCAATATTCTTCCTACTACACTTTGAATATACATCCTCCCCTTAAACACTTTTGTAAAATAGGCATAAATCCACTGCATAATTACACAGTGGGATTCAGCATACCAAATGTAGACATACAAACACATGATGTAAAAATCACAACTGGAGTATATCCTAACTCTGACCCACCTGACACTCATATGTAAGCTGTAATGTAGATGAAATACTTCATCTTATAAAAGAGTTTTGATAAGTTAGTATCATTCATGTCTCACTAAAAAAAAAAAAAAAAAAAAAACCACAGTCTTTTTTTTTCCCTTTGCAGTATAATCTACATAAAATGTCCATAGAAATTAGAAGTAACGTCTTATTTTTCTCTTGATCATTTTCCCATAATGGGAAGCAAGAAAGGAGCAACAAGCAATTTAATGTGCACAGGACTCTGCCTATGGGAAATATTTAATCAGAGCATCTACTTAAAAATGTTCCGCTTCCTTGTCAGTTTCACATAGATGGGTTCCCCACTTTGGAGGGATGGAAAAGGCAATTAAAATAGTCCTTTGGTTTGAGACTGATTCAGACTGATGGGAGTGACAATCCCAATAGGAACTGCCCTGGTCAGTAATACATACTGTGTGATCCAGGACAATATTTGGGCTCCATCTTCTCAAAATATTTCCAAAAATTCTTATGTCACCATTTACTAAGGATCTCATCATCAACATAAAAAATTTTTAGTGTTCAGCACTCGTACACACACATTTCTAAATATTATAGTAGGATGTAGTGATCATTAATTTTTTTTTTTTGGATTTACAATTTTATTTGTAGTGCTAACACATGTGTAATGGGGAATTGAGCTTCTATGACAGCAAAGTAGATGAAATTCTCTGTGTGTTGAAATGTGCTTATGTTATTTTTAATCCAGTGACCTAGGCCATAATAAACCATCCTATGAATTGTATAGCTATCTTAAAATGTATCCCTAAGAGTTGCTAAAAAGAAATTATATAATGGAACAAAACATAAACACAAGGGTGGAGACAAACTCCTAAAAGATTACTGTTCTGTCCAACTGATGCTAAAAAACAGATTTTTCTCTTTAGCCAAAGAATGATTCTTAGGCACTTATTCTTGTGTAGGCTAATGTAACAGAGTATAATACCTCCAGATTATTTATTAAAAACTGCAGAGGGCCTTGTATAACTGTGCAATCCAGGAAAGTAGCCACTAGACACATCTGACTATTTAAATTTAAATTAATTCAAAGTAAATGTATGTTAAAATCCAGTGCATGTGTCTAGGGCCCATGCATCTATTGGCTACCATATTGGACAGTACAGATATAGAACATTTCCAACATAGACAATAACTATCTTAAAATGTATATGCAATTTTATTGTTTCCTTGTGCTTAGTTGCTCAGTCCTGTCTAACTCTTTGTGACCCCATGGACTGTAGCCTGCCGGGCTCCTCTGTCCATGGGGATTCTCCAGGCAGGAATATTGGAGTGGGTTGCCATGCCCTCCTCCAGGAGATCTTCCCAACCCAGGGATCGAATCCAGATTTCCTACATTGCAGGCAGATTCTTTACCATCTGAGACATGAGGGAAGCCCCAAATTTAAATTAATTCAAATTAAATGTATGTTAAAATCCAGCACATGTATCTAGGGCCCATGCGTATATTGGCTACCATATTGGACAGTACAGATATAGAACATTTCCAGCATAGACAATAACCAACTTAAAATGCATATACAATTTTATTGTTTATGATATTTTGCTTATTAACAAGCTACGGGCAAAATTTCACTGAGAGATCCTACAATATTTTAAAAGGTTTTTGAATTGCTGCTGTAGCCTGTCAACATACCTGGAACTAGTGTGGCTGTTCTTAAAACTTATACAGATTTGAGAGCCATTGAAGAAACCTTAGGAATAAGATTCAGCAGAGTTAGCACTTTCCCACCTGGAAGTTTCAACATAGTAAAAGCAGAAATAAAGTATTTTAACAATTTATCCAAGGTTTCCCTAGGATCCATGTTATTCTAATACTTAAATACTAGAATGCTACATGATGTTGTTTCAATTTATATTAGTATACTTTAGTATTTATTTTATTGAAAGCTATGCTTGCTGAGGAAGGCTTCCCTGGTAGCTCAGACAATAAAGAATCCTCCTCTCAATGCAGGAGATGCAGGTTCGATCCCTTGGTCAGGAAGATCCCCTGGAGAAGGAAATGGCAACCCACTAAAGCTTTCTTGCCTGGGAATGCCATGGACAGAGGATGCTGGCAGGCTACAATCCATGGGGTCACAACGAGTCGGACTCGACTTAGCGGCTAAACCACAATGATGCTACTGAGGAAGAGGGTATTTTTGTCACATAGGGTTATTAATGTTATAAATCCAAATCCAAGACATAACAAAAAGTGTTTCTTCTCTTGTAAGCAGGGGACTCTCAGGGACCCTAGGGGCTCTTTCTTGTGAGCAGGGACCCTCGGGGTGCTTTCTCCTCCTCATGCCCCTGTGAGAAAGGTTCCCAGAAATTCCTCTCAGAGGCTTTTCTGTCCCTTACCAGCTGGGTTCTGCATGGCAGAATGTTGCTTGGGCCCCAGGAGAGCTTCCAAAGAAAAGTAAAGAAAGATGGTCACTCTCCGCAGCTTAGCAGTAATTCTCAGCCCGACAGCATCTTCCAGGAGATTGTTAGAAACGCAGACTCTGAGGCCCACTTCAGAGCCCTCAATCAGAATCTCTTCTAGATTAGAGGCTAGCACACTTTAAATAAGCATCGTGATCACCTTGAGAATGTGATAAAAGGCAGATCCCGGGGCCCCTCCCCCAGAGTTTCCCATGCCATAAAGATGGGGTGATGTGGGTGCTGCTTCTGATGCCAGATGATGGATTGGGGACCACACTTGGAAAACCACTGCTCTGGGGCTGGCTCATTCTCATATTCGGTTCTACACTGGAATCACCTGGTGAGCTTCCCCAAAGCCTGATGGTTGACTCCCACCTCCAGAGTCTCTGGATTAAATGGCTAGTGGATACAGCCTGAGTACTGAGTTGTTTTCCTTTTTGTCTTCAAAAGCTTTCCCAACAATTATAATATGCAGCTAGGTCTGAGAAACACAGGCTGTGTATTTCATGCTCAGAACTTCTCTTGAGAGGGAAGCACAACTGGATGTGAGCAACCACCACCCCCACCAATGACTCTGGATGATTCTAGACTGTTTCTCTGGGGTCCAGGGGAGCATAGCAGCCGTGCAGAGCTTCTCCACCATGGAATCCCTGCGGTCAAAGCCTCGGGACCAGCTTTGTTATCCATCCCTTCATTCACCCCAGAAACATTTATGTATCTCTGCTATGAATCCTTCTTGTTCTAGTTACTTCTTTGTTCATCACTGAACAAAATCATGGAGCTTATATTTTACTTTCATTCTTACTGTTAAAGTCAAAATAATTACATTGTCATGGTGAAGAAAAAACCAGAACTGGAAAGTAGTTACAGCAATAAATATACATTCTCTTTGGAAAAAAATTTAAAGTATTGCAACAGGGGGAAGAGACTTCATTATAGAAGTGGGCTCAATGTCGAAAACAAGAAAAAGGAGGAATATCGACCTCTGGGTTGGGAAGATTCCCTGGAGGAGGGAATGGCAACCCACTCCAGGATCCTTGCCTGGGAAATCCCATGGACAGAGGAACCCGGTGGACTACAGTCCATGAGGTCACAAAGAGTCAGACACAACGCAGTGACTAAACACCACAGCCAGGGAGCAGGTTGATGGTCAGTAGATGGATAATTACTAGGAGGAAATGTCAGGGGGAAGGGTATTCTGGCTAAACTGACTTAGAAGGATTCTTGCTAGAATTGGACAATGCAGAGCCATGATGTGAAGAGAGTTCAGAGGTGCCTGACCACAGACAACTTGGTCAAGAAGAAAAACTTCGTCAGTGGATTGATACACACACATACACACAAATATATAAAATATATACATCATGTATAAATGCACACGCATATACCTACATATGTGATATATTCATGTGTAAATAAATATGTGCCCCCCCACACACACACACACCCCACACTGACTGTTTTTTAACAGACTCTAGGACACTCTTAATAGAGGATTTTGATGTTGCAGCAGTTAAGATCTTCACTTAAAACTGACGTTCTAGATAAAATTTGGAACCTGGCATTGTGTGCGGATGGAAGTGCCCGGTCTGTTACTTGCCAGTTGCCATTCCAAAGCGGGTGGAGAGGCAAAACTGAAACTTTTAATAAGGGAAAACATCTGTTCAGTCTCTCTCCCCCTCGGCCCTCCATCTCACTCGGGTCCTCCTCCCCACCTGTTTCCCACCCCTAATTTCAAATACTGCCTTCCTCACTTTCTGTCTTTCTGTGGACAGTCCTACCTCCTTTTCACACAGGCCTGCTCTCAAAAACTTTTCTGCTCCTCCGGGAAAGCCTGGAAGATCCCAGAGGTCCGGCCCAGAAGTGGTTGACAATGTAGTGTTTTCATTCGAATGCAAATTTGTCTCTGGACCGGATTCAAGGAAAGTGCTTTCCCCTCCAACTGTCTCTCCAGCTCCACCCCGGCCCTTGTTGTCTTTTGTGTTCTTGTAAATAAATGAGAGGCAACTGGCTTTCAGTGTGAAGACACAGCTGCAGGGGGCTCTTAAAAGCGAGCTGGAGAGAGAGAGATGCTAAAAGATTTGGAGCCTGGCGTTAAAATCTAGAAACGGGAGGCTATTTTTTTTTTTTTTTAAAGTCTGGCCATTTACAATCGCTCTGCTTCCTCTGGACATGCTTTTTGTAAAGCCTGAAAGCCCAAGCATATTTATTCCGACTTCATTATCTCCCCCTCCTTTTAACTTATCCACAAAGAAGAGTCAAGGGGAAAATGACAACAGAATAAACTCCACGAAGTTATGTTTATTTCTTACGGTTCTCCAGATAAGTATGCGACTTGGTCAATCCCAGAGGCAGAGACTGTATCCGGTGAAATGCCCTTGCGGGTCGGGGGGCAGTGAGGGGGTGGGGGGGTGGAGCGAAGGCTGAACGCCCGAATTTCTCAAAGGAACAGACCCTGATTGCCTTCAGGTAACCTGCTGAGTGACCTTTTCAAAGCTTCCGGGGGCTAAAATGCGATGCCTCTGCCCTTCCAGAAACCTCTGAGATGTATAAGCAGCATCCGCGTCCCACTTGTCGGAGGGGGTCCCCCATCCCCTGGTCAGCCGCCCTTTGCTTTCCGATTTTCCCTTCTTTTTGGGGGCGGGGGGAGATGAGCCCCCCTCCCGAGCGGCTCGAGGGGCGCCCGCGTCTCCCCCCGCACCCCCCACGCCGCGCGGTTCGGCTTCCCGGGTCCCGCGCGCCCCGAGCCGCCCCGGGGATCGCCGGGGCCGGGCGGCTCGGGGCGCGCGGGGAGGCTCCCTCCGCTTCCCGCTGGCTAAGAGCGCGTGTTCTCTGCTCTCCCGCGCACAGGGCACCACGAGCCGCGCGGGGCACCTGGCGGGGCCGGAGCCCGCGCCGCCGCCGCCGCCGCCGCGGGAGCCGTTCGCGCCCAGCCTGGGCAGCGCCTTCCACCTGCCCGACGCGCAGCCCGCCGCCGCCGCCGCCGCCGCCGCCGCGCTCTACTACTCCAGCTCCACGCTGCCCGCGCCCCCGCGCGGGGGCTCCCCGCTGGCCGCGCCCCAGGGCGGCTCGCCCACCAAGCTGCAGCGCGGAGGCTCGGCCCCCGAGGGCGCCGCCTACGCCGCGCCGGCGCGCGGCTCCTCGCCCAAGCAGTCGCCCAGCCGCCTGGCCAAGTCCTACAGCACCAGCTCGCCCATCAACATCGTCGTGTCCTCGGCCGGCCTGTCCCCGATCCGCGTGACCTCGCCCCCCACCGTGCAGTCCGCCATCTCCTCCTCGCCCATCCACCAGCTGAGCTCCGCCATCGGCACGTACGCCACCCTGTCGCCCACCAAGCGCCTGGTCCACGCGTCCGAGCCCTACGGCAAGCACTCGCAGGAGCTGTATGCCACGGCCACCCTCCAGAGGCCGGGCAGCCTGGCAGGTAACGGGCCCGCCGCTCGGCACCCCCACCCCCCGGGGGGCCGTCTGGGCGCGCGCTGGGGGGCCGTGCGGGAGGCAGGCAGACGGACGGCGGGGACTGGAGCAGACTCGGGCTGGGCTTGTCGGTGGGCAGGTGTTTAGCATCCTCCGAAGGCAGGGAAGCGGAGGGCGTCCCTAGACCGGCTGTGTTAACTAGCATCTGAACTCAAATCTACCGGTCGCTTCTGTTTGGAAGTCGTGCATTCTCGCAAACTCGAGTGTTTTCTTCTGTCTCTCCGTCTCTGTCTCTCTGTCTCCCCTCTCGCTTTCTCTGTCCCTGCCACCCCGCCCTCAATAGGCAGATATCCATCCTTTAAGTCAAATTTAATAAGCAGTCACAAAGACCTGTTGAATGTATCCAGAAAAAAGAGCACAGAGAATAAAAAGACAGTGTTTCTAGGATCACCTGTAGTTCTCTGCATTGAGTTGCAGAGAAAAAGTAAGGGATTTTCTTACCTATAGAGCAGACATCCAACTTCCAAAGATTTCAGTAGTCGTGAAAAGTCGAAAAAGTTACCTGTGATGAATTGCCTGAAATTTTTACTACTTTGTGGTGGCTTAAAATGATTATGTTTTGTCTAAGTGTGGTTACTGGGAAAATGAAAGGCGCTTCCTTCCAGACCTGCCATTGAGATTGTGTAGATCCCAGCAATGGGGGAAAAAGTAACCAACGATGAAGTCTCTTGAGTGTGTTGCCTGTTTACTAAGAGGGATGGGGTGGGGAAATTGGGCTCAACGGGGTTTGGGGATGAAACCTGCTTTTCCTTGCCAGTTTGGATGAGGTGACATTTCTGTGGTCCTTATGCCCATCGAAGACCAGGCTGAGCTGGGGATTCACTGCTGGTTAACACCATATGTTCAGCTTAAACAAGACACTGTGATTGAAAGACTAATGTTTTGTCTCCTAAAACACCTGACAACAACCCCAGATTTATTGTTGATTTTTTTTTTCCCTCTTATCAAAGTATTTGGTAGCTGTGTCACTCTAGTAACAGATGCTGCTCTCATATGTTCCCCTTCTTGACATAAATGGATGCCTGTAAAGATAAATAGGATAAAGAAAAGGAACTTGTTGCATACGGGAGGCAGGTGTCCAAGGGCTTTTTAAATTCACACAGTAATCGCCGGTGTGGACTGGTCTGGCATAACAGGACGCAGACAGGAATTCTGCTGCCCCCAAGTTATGCTAGGTATGCTTTTTCTCTCACACACTCCTTCTCTCTCTTTAATAGAATTTTGGAAGTAACACTCATGATGTCAGCCTAGTGCCAGCATCCAAATGCCTGTAACGTAGGGACTCAAGAGTGGCAGTCTGGTCGGAAGAGGGCCGTGGGAGACCTGTATGGAAACGTAGTTTAGATAAGTTTGGAAACTTTGTTTTAGAAGTTTGCAAAATAAGTTTCTGGATCATGGCAAGGAGTGGGGACCTGGGGAGTTTGTGGGAGACTCAGGCCCTTGGACCCTCTTCCCAGCCATCAGAGAGAAGAGGCAGCTGAGTCCTAGAGGGTCCCAGTGACTTGCCAAAATCCCATCTGTTCCCTGCAGAGACCCAGGGAAAGAAACTAGGAGACTTAACTTCCGTCTCTTTGTCCCAATGATTAGACGTGCTAAACTTGGGGGGGGTTCCACTCAATCACATTACGAAAAATAGGGAGTGTGTGTCTGGTGGAGAGGTGGGGGGGTGGGGGGGTGGGAGTTGGTGGGGCAGGTGTGATGGGGCAGGATGAGAGCCTGACTGCTCCTAATGTCACTGAATGAAGTGCTGGGCTGGGCTTAGTCACTCAGTCGTGTCTGACTCTTTGCAACCCCACAGATGCCCGCCCCCCCCCCCGCCCCAGGGTCCTCTGTCCATGGGGATTCTCCAGGCAAGAGTACTGGAGTGGGTTGCATGCCCTCCTCCAGGGGATCTTCCCAACCCAGGGATCCAACCTAGGTTGGATCCACATTGCAGGTGGATTCTTGACCAACTGAGCCACCAGGAAAACCAAGGGAGAGGTTTTAAAAGTGTATGGGCTTCTTCCCAGGTGGAGATAGTGATAAAGAACCCACCTGCCAATGTAAGAGACACAAGTGATATGGGTTCAGTCCCCAGATCAGGAAGATCCCCTGTAGCAGGGCATGGTAACCCACTCCAATGTTCTTGCCTGGAGAATCCCATGGACAGAGGAGCCTGGTGGGCCACAGTCCATAGGGTCACAAAGAGGCGGACATGACTGTCGTGACTTCGCATGCATGCAACTGTTTAGGAGATCGTTTATCCTCTGATAATCTGGAGTGAATGTGTCTGAGGATATGATGTGTGTGTGTTGGGCGGTGAAGGGGAGAGAGTGAGAGAGAGAGAGAGAGAGAGGGAGAGAGAGTAAGGAGTCTTTGTCCAGAAATAAGGGACCTTCAGGTGCTCATCACAAGCCCATGTGCTTTCACTTACCTCTTCATTTCCATCCCTTCTTCGCTTCTCTGACCAGATTCCATTTTTTGCTCCCTGGTGGGAAAAGAATCAACATGCCATTGACGGTTCTTGATTTTGGAGCTACAAGAAGCACTTTTAATATTTGAGTTACTTTGTTTCAAATGCATACTTTTAAATATTCATTTGAAGATTTTTTTCAAGCGAATTGCTGCTGGTGGTTTTTGAGTTTCAAATTATTCTATAACTCTGCATAAATACTTGGGTTGCATGAGATCATTGGCCTTATTTAGAATTTAGCAAAGTCTGGCCCATGAAAGGTGTGGGGACCGATCCTGACAACTGTGAGAACTCAGGAGCACTGGAGTTTATGGACTCTGTACCTGAATCCGTGTGCTTGATACTGTTCCAGGTATCGTAAAGTTGGGAGCCACCTGGTTTGCTAATTGAAAGTGCAGCTAAAAGTCAAGCTTGAAAAAGAGCTTTTGCATTTTCAGGGTTGTGACTTTGGAGATTTGTCACTGATGACTAGGAAGTGTGAACACTGGCATAGATAGTGATTTTCACTGTTGAATGCATTAATCCCTTTAATTATTTGTTAAGCACCTCTTATGTACTGGCACTGATTTGGACCCTAGGGAAACAGAATTGATCAATATGAACCAAAATCCCTGGCCTCGTTTCAGCTGGAGAAGATAGAAAATCACAGGCATTTTTAGCAGAGTGACCAGGGAAAGCTCTAATGAGAAGGTGACTTTTGAGTCAATTATGAAGGCAGTGAGGATACTGGCCATATTAATACCCAGCAGAAGGGCATTCTGAGCAGAAGGAACAGTGAGTTCAAAAGCTGGGAAATGGACGTGTGTCTGATCTGTTTGCAGAATGGCAAGGACACCCGTGAGGGTATGTCAGAGAGAAAGAGGGCAAAGAAATGACACAGACTCCAGTGAAGTGACCAGCAAGGTGGGGGTGGAAGCTCAGATCAGGGGAGGCCTCAAGATTTCGGGATGCTGACTATACCCCTATCCACGGGAGCTGTTGAGGATTTGAGCAGTGGAGTGACGCAGTGTGACTTAGTCTATAACGGAATACGCTGGAGAGGACCAAGGGCAAAACCAGGAGGACAAGTTGGGAGGTCCCTGCAGTAAGGTAAGCAAGAGGTGATGATGGCGTGGGGGCCAGCATGGAAGCATTGGAGGCTGTGAGGAGTCGTGTAGTCCTGGGTCTGTAGATAGAGCCCAGCTGACCAGATTGTCTCATGGACTAGGTGATGATGGTAAGAGAGAGATGACTTAAGGATACCTCCGACTCAACAACCAGAAGAATGGAATCAACCACTGGCTGAGATGGGACAGGATGCAGAAGCATCTGGTTGGGTTTGGAGGCAGTTTGGAGATGGGACATCTGTCTATCAGAAGGCACATGTGAAGTAGACAGGTGGATATACAAGTTGGAGTTCCGGGGAAAGCCCAGGCTGGAGATAAAAAATCAGGGAGTCATCAGTAAGTAGATGGTATTTGAGACTGAGAATCTTAAAGCAGTTTCTACATAGGAAGTAAGTTTAGAGAGAAGAGGTCCGTGGACTGAGCCCAGATGCCTCCCACAAGTGCAGAGGCCTAGGAGTAGAGCAGCTGCTGCTGCTAAGTCACTTCAGTCATGTCTGACTCTATGCGACCCCATAGACAGCAGCCCACCAGGCTCCTCCATCCCTGGGATTCTCCAGGCAAGAACACTGGAGTGGGTTGCCATTTCCTTCTCCAATGCATGCTTGCATGCTAAGTCGCTTCAGTCATGTCTGACTCTATGCAACCCCATGGACAGCAGCCCACCAGGCTCCTCCATCCACAGGACTCTCCAGGCAAGAACACTGGAGTGGGTTGCCATTTCCTGCTCTGGAGTAGAGCAGGAACCCAAGCAAAAGAAAGAGATAAGTCAGAAGTGTAGGTCAGTGTCATTTCTTAGGTGCCAGGAGAATAACATGTCTCTTGTTTCCCACAACTTTATGAGGTCAGTGTGATTTTTACCTCCATTGTACAGGTTTGAAAACTGATGCGTATCATCAATGATAAATCCTTTACCCAGAGTCACCTTGGCTGGAAGTGACAGGGATGCAATTTGAAGCTCCCATCACTATCACTTTGAATCCAGCATCTCTATACTCTTCAATACACATGGTATATAGTTGTTGTTGTTCATTTGCTAAGTCTTGTCTGACTCTTTGCAACCCTGTGGACTGCAGCACATCAGGCTTCCCTGTCCTTCAGTGTCTCCCAGAGTTTGCACAAACTCAGGGCCGTTGAGTCGGTGATGCCATCCAACCAACTCATCCTTTATCCTGCCTCCCTTCTCCTCCCACCCTCTATCTTTCCCAGCATCAGGGTCTTTTACAATGAGTTAGCTCTTCACATAGGGTGGCCCAAGTATTGGAGGTCAGAGGTGTTGTATGTTATTGAAGAAAGACACCAAGGACATAAAAATACCATACAAGTTTTCAACTTATTTAAATGACTAGTGATTTTGAAGAAGCAGAAATGTCTCAAAAATGTGTCAACATCCTGTTGACTATGACTACAGTACCAATTTTTGTTCAATTCTGTACAGCAGATAACATAATCCTTTCATTTTCTGGTTTAGAGCAAAATTAATCCTGTTAAAAATAGAAATCTGAGTTGTAAATACATATTAAAGTTAAGTCAAACATCAGAAGCTTATTTTTAGGTAAAAATGAAATGGATTAAATGAAGATTCTTAGCCAATGATTGTCATCAAAACTGACCTAATAGGGAGAGGAATTTGTCCAGGCTTGTCCCTCTTGTACCCCCGCCAAAGAGACATCAAACTCACTCTTCAGAGGGGATCACACACTATAAACCTCACATTCCACATTCTTGGAGATCCAATTCATTCCCTGATTTGTTAATATTTTCAGGTGCACCTGTTATAAGAAAAAGAAAAAAAAAAAAGCCTAATCCTATTTAAAAGCTTTGCAGTCTCTGCTGTCAGTTTTCTCAGAGGAAACCCGAGGTCTCCTCAGGTAATAAGCAAGTTTGTTTATCACATGGTGCTTGGGACATGGTCAGAATGCAATGTGATATCTGGCTGCTTCTGCCCTTTTAAATTGCATTTCCTATACTTGAACAATTCTTGTGGACCTTCCAACTCCCCCTTAAGCTAAAAAAAAAAAAAAAAAACAGTTTAGATTTACTAGTTAGAATGTGATATGCCTGTGATATCAATCAACAGTTTAATCTTCTTTCCAAAGTGGTTTACAGCTGGCTGTCAGCCGAAACTTCCTGGGGTTCTTTGGCACTCTGCCTCCCTAGGGACCGCTCCTCAACTGCAGAAGCTCCAGTGATTTCCTGACTAGCCACACTCCTCAGTCCCAGCCCTTCATCAGAACCTCATGCTCTCAGAGCCCAGGCCCCACCCAAGCATCTTTTCCTGGCTCAGAATGTAAAATAGATCTGTCTCCTGCACTATGCACTCAGCCATCCTGCCCCTCAGAGCACTTAGGGGGAGAATGGACTGATTCCTACTCGTGGACTGTCTCTAGCTTCCACCAACAAAGTGATTATTCAGCCAGCCAGCCATTTACTCTCTACAATTCTGGGATCCCAGTTTATAGCAGGGAACCCTTATCTGAGTGGTCCCCTGGGTCCGCTCTCTCCGAGGAGGGTGGGTACTAAAATCTCTTCAGCAAACTTCCTCTCTACTTACTGTTCCCTAACTGCCTCCCTCTGCCTGGAGACCCAGACTCCAAGACATTCCTTTGAAAACCACTCTGTGCAGCATCTGATTGCAACATAGTGTCTGATTTCTGTCCAGTTGATGTCCATTCAGATCAGATAAGCAGCAGGGAGTGTATCCTTTTATCACCTGTTTTCTGTACAGTGAGTAGCTGGATCAGGAAGTAAATGTTTGGGATGCTAGGGGCCACAAAGGCTTTCCAGACGGGTTCCTTTTTGTTGATTCCTGGAAATGAGTATCTTCCCTTCTCTCTCTACCGCCTAGTGACCTTGCTAGTTAAAATAGGGTGAACAGATCTTTTTGTTCTTTTGAGAGCAGCATCTTTATGTATGTAGCCTTATAGGCTGGCCTGTTCAGTGTTTGATACTTACACAATGTTGATCATGCTGTAATTTAACTGGGAACATGTACGTTTTAAAAATGACACTGAACCTTGCACAACAGTTAAGGTGACATGACTCTCCACTCATTAGCCTCTCCGAGCCTCAGACCCTCTGAAATAAAGAGTACAGAATTAAATACAACGAGGAATGAAGTCACAGAAGTGACAGAACAGAGACTGGAAGGTGGGTGTCACCAACAAGCAAGTCATTGAAAAAGTTCTAGAAAGCAAAATAGATAGGAGTGATAAGCAATGAAAATGTGGAAGTTTCTCCCGGGAATCGGCTGTGCCTCGGAGGTGGACTAGCTGTCTTGTGTGAATGCTTGGACAAGCTCAACCTTAAGAGCTGGGGTGCTGGAGAGAAGTGAGGCTTGAGATGGAGGGATTTAAAGTCAGCGCTTGAGACCGTGGCTCCCTCCTCCCATCTCATCCCCTCCTTCCTACCAAGATGACCTGGTGGCCAGTGCTTACTCCAGGCTGAAGACTAGGCGTGGTCTCTTGAAGAAGCTGAACAAACTGCCTGAGAAAGCTAGACTTCAGTTATGGCAGTTGGTGGCCTAGAGGAAGTTCACTTCATACAGGCTTGTGGGGTGGTGAGCTGACACCCACCAGCTTGGAGCTGCCGTCCGCTGTCTCATTCTGCAGAAGGACGGCCAGCCCGTAGGCTCCACTCTTCTCCTCAGTTCTAATACAAAGACACACAGTGGAAAGCATTTCTGTTCATGCCGTAGCAGAAGAAGCTGGCCCTGGGTTTCTGTTTCTCAAATATGAGGAATTACCAAGGATTACTAAGGAATTTGGGTCAATTAGTGGCATGAAAAAGAAAACCAGGAAAGTGAACTGTCTCTTGGAAGAAACAGAGATGATTTATAGAAAAGGGAGCGCGGGATGAAGAGAGACAAGCTAAAACTTTAGGTTTAGGACTGAGAAGGATTTAAGAAGATCTTATATTTATTAAGAAAGAATTGAGTTGATATGTGAAAGGATCAAAGAACAAGAAAATCTTTTGGGGGCTGTAAAAATATAACTACTACATTAAAAAATTTGATAGAACGAGTGGGAAATAGTCAAGGAAATCACTGGGAAGGCAGCATATAAAGAGAAAGAGATAGAGAATACTGCAGCAAGAGTCATAAAGGAACAAACCCAGGAGATCTGACATATCACTGCAGCCTCAGAGAGAAACATGCAGAAAAGCAAATTGTCAGTGGAGTAATGCAGAGCAATTCCTAAGAGCCGAGGGACCTGTGTCCTCCTAGGAAATACCCTTTGCTTGGAATAGAAAATATTTCATCTTCTGCATCATGAAACTTCATAACACCAACATAAAAAGACTCTGAAACCCCTGGAGAGGAATAAGACAGATGGCACCTGACTTGCAGTAGTGACGCTGGAGGAAAAAGAACATTCAGGTGATGCCCTAAAAAAGTTTCAACCTAAAGAGCCTCTTGATGAAAGTGAAAGAGGAGAGTGAAAAAGTTGGCTTAAAACTCAACATTCAAAAAACTAAGATCCTGGTATCAGGTCCCACCACTTCATAGCAAATAGTTGGGGAAGCAATGCAAACAGTGAGAAACTTTATTTTGGGGGGCTCCAAAATCACTGCAGATGGTGACTGCAGCCATAAAATTAAAAAACACTTTGCTTCCTGGAATAAAAGCAATGATCAACTTAGACAGCGTATTAAAAAGCAGAGACATTACTTTGCTGACAAGGGTCCATCTAATCAAAGCTGTGGTTTTTCCAGTAGTCATGTGTGGATGTGAAAGTTGGACTATAAAGTTGAGCACTGAAAAATTGATGCTTTTGGACTGTGGTGTCAGAGAAGACTCTTGAGAGTCCCTTGGGCTGCAAGGAGATCCAACCAGTCCATCCTAAAGGAGACCAGTCCTGGGTGTTCATTGGAAGGACTGATGTTGAAGCTGAAACTCCAGTACTTTGGCCACCTCATACGAAGAGCTGACTCATTGGAAAAGACCCTGATGCTGGGAAGGATTGGGGGCAGGAGGAGAAGGGGATGACAGAGGATGAGATGGTTAGATGTCATCACCAACTTGATGGACATGAGTTTGAGCAAGCTCCGGGAGTTGATGGACAGGGAAGCCTGGTGTGCTGCAGTCCATGGGGTCTCAAAGAGTCGGACATGACTGAGCAGCTGAACTGAAAACCTATGCATAGCTCAATTATCCATCATCTCTAAAAAAGAGTATGAGATATTTTCAGACTTGCAAGTGCTCATGAAATCTGTCTCCTAGGCACCCTTTCCTAAATGTGACCGCAATTGGATGATGTATTCTTAGCTAAATAAGGGCATAAAGCAAGAGGAAAGCATGGTATCCAGAGAAGCAATTTATACTGACCAGAAGGTCTATAAAGAGTTGCCTCTGAAGGAGTCAGGGTGGGGAGACAGCTGGGTAGCAGGAAAGATGGGACTCAACACATGAATGTGGACAATCATGAATATTGGGGAAATTCCAGAGGCGTCTGTGTAATCTCAATATTTAAAAACAGAACAAGTAGAAAGATGAATGAAAGTAATGAATTTACTTGCAGTCCTGTAGAGTTTCACAAATACAGGAGGCAGTGGTCACCAGCATGGATTGAGGAGCTAGATAGACGTGTGCGCATATCTTGATTCCGTCACTTGCCAGCTCCATGACCCTGGATAGCTTGGTTGAGCCCAGTAAATCTTTACTGACCACTTATCTTGTGCTGGGTGCTGCCTCAGGTGTGACCACACACCTGTGAACAACAGAGGCCAAAGCACCTGTCCTCTTACAGGTGATGGTGTGATGCTGATAGGATATTAGGTGGTGAGGAGTGCCAGGGAAGGGAGGATTGAGAGAGGGCAGGGTGGCCAAGCTCTCTACCGCAAGATGTCCATTAAGCAAACACCTGGATGTACCAGACAGAGGGAACAGCCAGTGCAAAGGCCCTGAGGTGAAATCATGCCAGGCTTGTTTGGGAAATAGAATGGGGCTTCTCTGAGACTGCTTGCGTTTCCTATAGTGAGGATAACAGTGCTGCAACCATTATACTGTCATAGCAAAGGTCATATGAGATTGAGAATCATGCCTGTCAATTGCTGATTTGCATGTCTACATATTAAAAGTGTTCAGTACTGATGAGAACTCTGCTCATTCTGTGGATTCACTGATGCAATCTTTTGTGGATCAAGCAACTTATCCTTCCATGGTTTCCACTCAAGCTGGCTCTGCTGTGTACCCTGACCACACTGACTTTCTTTGTTAGTAATACCTTATGGATAAATAAGAAATAAGGGGGCTTCCCTGGTGCCTCAGTCGGTAAAGAATCTGCCTGCAGTGTGGGAGACCTGGGTTTGATCCCTGGGTTGGGAAGATCCCCTGGAGGAGAGCATGGCAGGCTACTCTAGGATTCTTGCCTGGAGAATTCCCATGGACAGAGGAGACTGGCAGTCTGCAGTCCATGGGGTCACAAAGAGTCAGACACAACTGAACGACTAAGCGGGGCATACACATGGATGAATAAGGGCTTCCCAGGTGGCACAGTTGGTAAAGAATATGCCTGCTCAATGCAGAAGACACAAGAGAGGCTGATTCGATCCCTGGGTCAAGAAGATCCCCTGGAAGAGAAAATGGCAGCCCACTCTAGTATTTTTGCCTGGAGAATCCCCATGGACAGAGGAGCCTGATGGGCTACAGTTCATGGGGTCAAAAAGAGTCAGATGTGACTAAGCATGCACAGACACACATAGATGAATAAACCTTGTGTGGTGAAAAAAAAGGGAGTCTCAGTAAATCATGACTATTGTTACTCTGCAGAATCATGATATCAGCCCAGTCTATTGGGCATTCACATCTAAATAAGATGGAGCTCATGACTCCAGGGGTCTCCCTTGACAGGAAGGGGTAGAGTGGTGTCAGTTCAGAAGTAACTTGTGGTATCAAGAGCTATGAGAGAGGACCAGGGTCTTGGGACATCCCTGGAGGGAGAGGCATGTCCAGGTAGAAGGATGGGGAAAGGGTCCCTGAAGGAGGCAGCATTTGAGGTTGAGCTTAATAAAGTGCCGCTGAACAGGTTCAAACGGGAGAAGAGGGTATAGCTAGGGAGGGATGGGTTGGATATTGGTTAAAAGTGTATGAAACATCTTGTAAGCTGCTTTTCACTTGGAGTTAGGATCCCAGGGCAAGGGACTGACTGAGATGATGGAGGTTGGAGGCAAGGTGAGGGTGTGAGGAGATTGAAAAGGAATGGATTAAAGCAAGGACCTGCTATTGTGCAGTGCGACCAAAAACAAATGGGGTTTAGTCACTGAGTCATGTCTAAGTCTTGAGACCACGTGGACTATAGCCCCCCAGGCTCCTCTGTCCATGGGGTTTCCCAGGCAAGAATACTGGAGTGGGTAGCGGTTCCCTTCTCCAGGGGATCTTCCTGACCTAAGTAATTGAACCGGACTCTCCTGCATTGCAGGTGGATTCTTTACCAACGGAGCCGTCAGGGAAGTCCCACCGACAATAAATAAGTAAAAGAAGGACCTCACTGTAGAACACAGGGAGCTCTTCTTAATACTCTGTAGTGACCTATATGGGAGAAGAATCTAAAAGAATAGTGGATATACGTGGATGTGTAACTGATTCACTTTGCTGTACCCTTGAGACTGACACAACATTGTAAATCAGCTATACTCCAATAAAAGTAATTTTTAAAAAGCGGGGGACAAGTTCTCCGACCCCAGAAATGAGCCAGCTCTTAGGATATTTCCCTTTTCCCTTGTTGAAAAATGGGCCAGGTAATGTGCAGCCACATGTTCCCTGGTCCTGGACTCAGAAGTTACTTATTTCTTCAGTACTGCTGATCACACGGACGGCTGGTAGAAACAGTCTGCTGGCAAATGCTCATATATAATGCTGAATCAGAGAAAGAAGTAACAGAGAGGTTTCCTAGGGGGTCGCCAGCACCCAGCAATGAGAAAGCCTGGCTGGCGTCTGACCCCTGGTGTGAATTTTTTCTGTCTTCGTGCCTCTGAACTGAAAGTCGAGGGAACACTGGGGGTAAAGTACTTCGGGTTCCCTGTGGTGCTTACACATTTCAGGTCATAGGTATGGATTAATCTGTGTCTGGTAGCCACTCACTTTTAAGCATCTGCATCAGTTCAGCAATCCTAGTTAACCAGTATCTCTGCCTTAGCAAATATGAAGCTTCTTTTAAATACTTTTTTTCTTTTTAATCTAAGCAAGAGGGATTATATAGAGAACCAACTTTTACTAGCTGTGAAAATAGCCTCCAACAATTAATAACTCAAAAGCTTTCAGAATGGAGTTTATTTGCGACCCAACCTGCATCAAATCCTTTCTGCCATGATATTTAACCAATGGGCATTTTTATGATTTTTTGATCGGGTGGAGAGGGAGGTGGGAGGGGGGAACGGGATGGGGAACACATGTAAATCCATGGCTGATTCGGGTCAATGTATGACAAAAACCACTACAATATTGTAAGGTAATTAGCCTCAAACCAATAAAAATAAATGGAAAAAAAAAAGAAAATTAAAAAAAAATTATTTTAGTGACGTATAGCTATTTACAAGGTCATGTTAGTTTCATTTTGTAATTTTAAAAACTTGGTCATATATTGTAGTCCATGTTACGCAGAATATATATGTCATGTATAATACATTTAATTTCTGCCTATTATCTATATTTTAAATAAATGACAAGAACTTCCCTGGTGGTCCAGTGGTTAGAACTTCACCTTCCAATGCAGGGGGTGTGGGTTTGATCCCTCATTAGGGAGCTAAGATCTCACATGCCTAGCGGCCAAAAATACAAAACGTAAAACAGAAGCCATATGTAACATTCAGTAAAGACTTTAAAAATGGTCCACGTTAAAAAAAAAAAAATCTTTAAAAAAGTATTTGACGAAAAACACTATGCACTCATCTGTGTCTGTGTATATGTGAAAAGTGAAAGTGTTAATCGCTCAGTCGTGTCTGACTCTTTGCGACCCCGTGGACTGTAGCCGGCCAGGCTCCTCTGTCCATGGAATTCTCCAGGCAAGCGTTTTGGAGTGCGGTTGCCATTCCCTTCTCCAGGTGATCTTCTCAATCCAGGAATCAAACCCAGGTCTCTTGCATGGCAGGCAGATTCTTTACTGTCTAAGCCGCCAGGGATACCCTTAAGTACACTCATATGTGTGTATATATATGTATACTTTATATATGGATAAAGTTTGATTTGCTGTGAAATAACTAAAGTGAAATACCTAAAATCTCTAAAGGCTGATCTCAAGCAGATCTATATGTCTATTATGAAAGCACTGACTTTGATACAAAAAAGAATGTATACTGAATTTTCCTGCAACCAGAAGAGGCAGAGCATTTATTTAAGTGGGTTAACAGGCTCCCTGGGGCAACTGAGCCCTCTGCATATTTCAGAACTCCTCATCACACTTCATCTAGTCGACATTCAACAAGTTTCTTCGACTATTATAGAGCTCACTAATTGGTGAAAGTGTTAAGCCCCATCAGTAATTGAAAATCACCCGTAGAATGAAGTGAAGTATGAACACAAAGACATACCAGGTTCTCTTCAAGGTGAGTGGAGGATGGAAAAATTGCCAACAGCTAACAGAAAAACTTGGCTCAATGAGTATTAAAAATGAATAAAGTAGAGTGTTAGTCACTCAGTCGTGTCCGACTCTTTGCTGCCTGTTGGACTGTAACCTGCCAGGCTCTTTCTGTCCATGGGATTTTCCAGGCAAGAATACTGGAGTGGGTAGCCATTTCCTTCTCTAGGGGATCTTCCTCACCTGGGGATCAAACCCTTGTCTCCTGAATTGCAGACAGACTCTTTACCATCTGAGCCACCAGGGAAGCTATAAGTGTAATAGAAGTTGCTCAGTCGTGTCTGACTCTTTGCAAGACCATGGACTGTAGCCCACGAGGCTCCTCCGTCCATGGGATTCTCCAGGCAAGAAGACTGGAGTGGGTTGCCATTTCCTTCTCCAGGGGATCTTCCCAACCCAGGGATCGAACCCAGGTCTCCTGCATTGCATGCAGACGCTTTAATCTCTGAGCCACCAGGGAAGCCCACATAAGTGTATAAGGTACACTTTTTTCTCTCACCTGTTCTCTCACCACTGAGTTTCTCAAAGCTTTGGAAAGTGGCTTCCTATGCTTTTAGGCGTCAGTTGAAATATTAGCAGAGACCCAGACAGCCATCTCTGAAATGTCACAGACTCCCCTGGAGAGCTCGCCACTCTCTATGTCTGACTCCAAAGATGTGAATGATCATACAAACAGACAGTGCCTATTCTGTGGCATCTGTGTACATCAAGGACCTGCCCAGGAAGCCCCAGACTTGATAGTGAAAGGAACCCAAAGAAAACCATTAATGGTCTTCACTCAGTGGACTTGAGCAGCTCTTGGAATTTCTGTTTGCTGTAATCATCTTCACACAGATGGACATGATGGAGCTTGGGCAAACTCCAGGAGATAGGGATAAGGAGGCCTGGTGTGCTGCAGTCCGTGGGGTCACAGAGTCGGATACGACAGTGATTGAACAACAGTCTTCATACAGGCTTGATAGCCTTGGTTTTTCCTGTTTGGCTTCCTGGATGGCGCCTGGGCCCACAGATGCTATGCTGTCGAAGAAGGGGAGTCTGTCCTAACCTGGAATGATGTCTGTATTTCCTGGTGTTTCAGTCTTTAGCCTTCGCTCTCCTTGAATGGACTGGCAGCATCTTAAAGAAGTCAACCCTTTCCTAGGAGTTAAGTGCGCACACACACATATACACGCACGCTCACATTCATTCAGGTCATAAGCTCAGCTGGTTAGAAGCAGATCATGCCACAGTCCCCTCTGTGGCTGAGTCAGTAGCTGGTTGAGGTTGACATTGTCCCAGACAGGCCCTTCACCTTGACATTCTTCTAGCAGATGTAGTATTTGTTTTGCACTGGAAGAGTGAGTACCAATTTCTGTACTAAGAAGGTACCTTGTAACATCACTATTGTACCATAGCAATTGGTGATTTAATAACCATTTCTAAAGTAACAGACGAAAGGTGGGTGGGAGAATTATAACTATACGTAGGTCTCATCAATCATGCATTTATTAGGGAATTAATGTTTTAATATAACCAGTATTCAAATAGTAATTACTCATATATAGTTCAGTGGCTAATTGGATTCTAAAACACACTCATACGCATACACATATTAAAAGCTTTTAACCAGAAAAGAATCAAAGAAGAACTTTAGTCCTTGGAACTGTTTATTACACAGAATAATTCCTTTCCTCTCAAACTTTTTTCATATGCCAAGTATTATGTTGATTAAAATAATAAAACTTTAATAAAGAAATATACATAAATTATACAATGTAAATATAGAAAATGACTAATCTATGAAACAGTTTATTTGCTTGTTCCCCCCACCCCAAGTTGTATTGTGAGTTAATGATGCCTACTTCTTGAATTATCACTAAGGCCATTTGGTGGGTATTGGAGGAACAGAGAAAGCAGTACAGAAATGATACAAGGAAAATATTTGAAGTTTGTGTTTTTGCAAATATCTAATTTTGAAAAGGATTAGGAAATGGCAACCTGCTCCAGTATTCTTGCCTGGAAAATTCCATGGACGGAGGATCCTGGTGGACTACAATCCATGAAGTTGCAAAGAGTTGGGCATGACTGAGCATGCACACATGTAATTTTGAAAAGGAATTTGAACCTCTGTCTATGATATACCTAATACAATCTGAGGAAAGGTCTTCTGTTTAAGATGCTGAGATGCAGAACATCTTAGTCCAGATATTTTTCCAAATATTTAAAGCGATTTATGAAGAAAATTGCATACCTGAGCCTACTTTCATCTGATGCAACCCTTCTCCTTATCCATTCAATGAGAATGTAATCTGTGCCCTTTGGGCAAAAACCACATGCACAAAAGTGAAAACTGAGTGTTCGGCCTGTCTCCCCACAGCAGTCAGTCTTTGTAAATCAAATGAAGACTTCCCCTCCCTTGCAGCCGGTCTGTCTTTACCTCTTGATATAGCAAAAACAATGGGTCAGGAGCACCTAGTCCTGGATTCTTTTTTTGGAAAGATTCATAATTATCCCTGGCAATTGGGTCTGAAGCCAGACTCCAGATATACTGTGGGAACATTGCACTGATGGGGTTTTGAGAAGTAGCTGTGGAGAAATAAAATTATATTCATTGAGTTTTATCCACCTTGTTGATAAAGAAGAGTGTCTGTGTGGATATCAAAGTGTGTCCAGGGCTCTAGAAGTATGCCAGGGTTGAAAACGTCTAGCAACTGAGATACACAAGCAGAGCTAAATCAGTACATCCTGGCTTCACACAGGGCGTTCTGTGGACCAGCAACACCAAATTGCCCAAGAACTTGTTTAAAATGAAGGACCTCAGACTTTTCCCCAAACCTGTTGAGTCAGCACCTAAATATTAATCAGGGGACTTTTTGAGAGATACTGAAACACAGTATCTCAGTATCTGCTGGTCCACTCAGAGCTACTGCCTACCTTCCCTGAGATAAAAAAGCAAAGAGATGGATGCCAGGTCAACGTTGTGCATCTTGTGTGTTTTACTAGCACCACTGTGCCATCCTAGACGGGTATGTTTCCTCGGGCTCTTTACTTGGAGTTGTGTGTGAACTGTGACACAGAACACCATCCTTCAGTGTGGACGTGGAGCCACGCAACCCTGGACTGAAAGTAAAAATGGCAATGGTCCATCCTCAGGGTGCAGAGATATCAGATTCCACATCATTCACACTTCTTTACCACTGTCTCATTACTGCGCATGTGCCTGCCTGTGCAAAAGGAACTGCACAAAAGAAGCCCGTTTTTCTAACAGCTTTGGGAAGAAATGATTATGGTCAGGGAGGAAAGACAAGACAAGGGAATAAAATCACAGGGATAACGCTGACCAGGGATTTTGGCCTTAATCATGCTTACTGGAAAGCATTTGAGTCCCAGTAGATGACTCTCTTCATTTAGTAAAATGTGAGGTGAAGTGTTGTAATTACAATAAGTTGTATTGGAAACTTTGTCAAGAAAATTACAGGAGCAAATGCTTCTGTGTTATATTTGTTGTCAGAGGCTGTGTGAGTAGTCTTCATGATAGGAGCAAGGCTATATTATATCAGCAAAATATAGGAAAATTTAGGGTTTTATGAAAAAGATGAAATGGGGTGGGGGCATTCTTTGCTTTCCAGAACAGACATCATAGAATCATTTTATATCATCAGGTGGCCCATTACACTGAAATTATTAGCTTCAATGCAGTTTCATCATTGAATACAAATGAATTAATAGTTTCCCTTCCAATAAATATGGTTCATGGCCTATAGTATAGAAGATGTGTCCATGTATTTTAACATTTAAACCAATATAAGGCATCAAATTAATTCAATAAATCATGGTCATTTGCAAATGAAATTTAGCATATGGACTTGACTCAGGTTGTACAGGAATTATTTGGGGATCTTTTAAATACTGGAATTAAGTTGCAAATAATGCAAATACTATACCTTAGATGTGAGAAATATTCAATATAATACTTAATTGTTTTATTCTTGACTTTTGCTTTTGACACAAATCAAAATTCAAGCTCTGCTTCCTACTCCTGTGCCCATTTACAACTTGGTTGTTGTTCAGATGCTGTCATGTCTGACTGTTTTCTATCTGATGGACTGCAGCACGCCAGGCTTTCCTGTCCTTTACCAACTCCCATGTCCATTGAGTCAGTGATGCCATCCAGCCATTTTATCCTGCATCACCCCCTTCTCTGCCTGCCCTCAGTCTTTCCTAACATCAGGGTCTTCTATTGAAAAATGAGTCGGCTCTTCGCATCAGGTACCCAAAGTATAACGTTCACCAAAATTATGTAAACTTTTGTGTTTCTGATGGTGCTTATTAGCTGAGGGCATTTTTTTCTCCCAGGAGTTTAGTGATAACAAATATCAAGCCAGACTTTTTGAGATGTTCAAAGTCCACTAGAACTAGTCCACTTTGAACGAGAATAACTCGTTCAAAGTCAGAAACTCTCACAGAGAGAATGCGTCCGGCCTGCACAGCCCTTGCTACTTGGCCACGTCGCTTAGTGATGCCAGCATATCTGTAGGAACATACGTGGAAGTCAGAGCCCCCAGCAAGGAAAGAGGTGTAGTGGGGATTTGCAAGAGGAAGTCTCCTTTTTTCCAGGCTCTACACGTCTCTATAAAAGTCCTACTTTGCCCTTTGAAGATGTGGTTTTACTCATAAATAGAGATGCATGAACTGATTGCACAGTTTAAAAACACACACAACTGAATTCTTAGATCTTATTTTGGGGTTTTCTATATAGCGTGATAAGCCGTCTTCTTCTGAAGACAGCTCTTTCTCTCTTTGAGAAATGAAAAGTGCTCAACTCCGCCGTCTGGCCACACACTTCGAGTCAGCTTGCTGTGGTCCATTGATCGCTATGTCACTTAGGTCCTTCTTTTTCTCCTTCCGTTTCTTTGCAAATGAGCATGTGAAACTGGCTCCCAAATTTGAAGGAAACAAGTCAGTGGCAGCATGTCCTTCAGAGCCTAGTATTGATACTTCCACATGAAAACGGGCAACCATTTGTTTCTTTGAGAAAGCAAGTGAATTCATGTTGAATTAGAGAACCAGAAATTGTATAGTCTAGAAATTAAGAGAATGTGAATGGATCCCCATGAAAAGAGAATGAATTTGTTTCATTCTAGTCAGTAAAGTAATTGGCATTAGTGGTGGTGAATGATACTATTTGAAGAAAGCAAGAAGTGTAAATGGAGGGTAGTAACATATTAGATACCGATTTCTGTCTTTGGGGTATGTCTGCTCTCTGTGCATTGTCTGGGACAGAGAGGCTGTCAGGGTGATTTCTGCAGGAGAAAGGGGAGGCATGGTGAAAAGTGAAAGTGGAAGGCACTCAGTTGTGTCCAACTCTTTGCAATCCCATGGATTATACAGTCCATGGAATTCTCCAGGCCAGAACACTGGAGTGGGCAGCCTTTCCCTTCTCCAGGGGATCTTCCCAACCCAGGGATTGAACCCAGGTCTCCCGCATTGCAGGCGGCTTCTTTACCAGCTGAGCCACAGGGGAGCCTGGTGGTGCCCGTTAAATACACATCGCTACTCCCGGCTTGGGCTTCCCAGGGGCCTTAGTGTTATAGAGTCCACCTGCCAATGTGAGAGACACGGGATTGAGTCCCGGATTGGGAAGATCCTCTAGAGAAGGAAACGTCCACCTAGTATTCTCGCCTGGGAAAGCCCATGAGCAGAGGAATGCGGTGGGCTGTAGTCCATGGGGGTCACAAAAGAATCGGACACGGCTTAGTGACTAAACAGCAACATCTCCCCGCTCAGATGGACCGAGTTAGAATTTGGGGGGTTTTGTGCTCAGGAATCAGCACTTTTAAGAGTCTTGCAGACAATTCTGCAAGGAATAAATAAAGGTTTGAGAATTAATCATATCCTAAGGAATGATAATCCAAATGCATAACTATATGTATGTATTTGAGCTGAATCTTTGTTGTGCAGTTCTCATGAGCGTCTTACATGTGATCTCCTGTTGAATATTTCAAATTCTTTTGCTTAAAATATGGCTACTGTGACTGTGAAATTTTTAGGCAAAAAATATCAGTTCAGCTTTTATGATCATTTGTGGTATGAACTTGTAAAGAGTTCACATACTAACTGGCATTTCTTTTTAAAGACCATGTGGATCAAATGAATGATAAAAACCACTGCTGTAAATACTCTGAAGTGACACCTACAGAGAGCCTTTCCTTTCCCTGCTGGTCCCCTCTGTCTGAGAAACACACGTGCTTCCCCCAGCATGGCTCCCTTATGAAGTTTTCTGCTGAAATGTGAGACCCTCAAAAAGAACGTTCATGGCTACCTTATCAAAACAGTTTACCCTCTGATACTGACCACTCTTTTCAGCCTACTTTATTTTCCTTCAGTACCTTCACCTCTAAATGTGATGGCTGACTTATTTTCGAGGCCAGGGACTTTCTCCTCTTAAGCATCATAGTGTCCAAAACTTCTAGAAGTCGCTCACTTGGTAAATAGGTATTGAATCCGTGAATATATCCATCAACGTGGATTAGCTGGCACATGTACACAGTCTATGTAAAATCTAGCAAATAGAAATTCATTTGCAAATCAGTCTAAAAATAAGTGTTTTCTGTTGCTGGTCAAATGGAGCAGAGCCTGTTGAGTTCTCTGACCCAAGGAAAATGTGGGGTTGGAGGCATGAGACAGACAGTGGGCTGACGACACTTTATCCTTTCAGCTTCGTAATTATTTCCCATGTCAAGAATTCCCTGCGAGTCGGTCGCTGGCTGCCTCCTGGATCAGCAGATGTTTTTTATCTTCCCTCTGCAGGTTTCATTTATGTCATAGCCCTTTTCTTAAAAGGATCCCCCCTTCCCTTGGTCACGTCAGTGTTTCTTTCCATTTTGAACTTCCTTTCCTCCTTTACTCTTTGCTATTATCCATTCAAAAGCAACACTAATTTTTTTTAAGAAAAATAAAGCTGTTAGATTTCCATTTTGCAGTAATACATCACAAAATTATCAAAATTTCTTTCGCTTATAATATTTCAAAGTTAAACCTCTTATGTTGTTTTTGCATATTTTGATAGTGTAAGTTATAGCATTTGGTTGTTTTTTCAATCAAAAGATGTATTTTAACAAGATAACATAATTCCTTGACTCTAAGATCGAATGACGTGAGAGTACCTGTTTTTGTTTTTTTTTTTGTAGCTTTATCAATTGCAGAGCCCTTCACACTGATTTCTCTCTCCTTAATCTTCCCACAGTGCCATGTCGTACAAATGCAGGCATTATGATATGTATTTTTATGCTGGAGGAAACCAGAGCTCAGAGAGGTTCAGTGACTTTACTTGATTTGCTCAGATGGTTAAACACAGTTCTGGAGTCCAGAGCAGGTCTTCTTGTTTCAGTTTGTTTGGGAAAAACTGACAGAGTAAAGAGCGATACAGTGACTACCTTAGATGCTCTTAGAGCTTAGTTCACATTACTGGACGTTACTACACGCCTGTGCTCCTGAGGCCTCCTTTTGTGTATGGAATTGGAAGGGGAGCCATACTTGCAAGTTTCTGTTCCCCCAAAACTGGGTTCCCCTCTTGGTGCATGTTAGGCCAGTAGACACAACCAAGCCAGAAGCTGGGAGAAGGAAGGATTTATTTCTTGCAACAAATAAGAAGACAGCGATCTTTCCCGAAGCTCTGTCTGTCTGAACAGGAAAGTTTTAAGCTAAAGGTATACGCGTATTCATGAGAGGGCTCGAGCAGAGGAAAATCAGCGCAGAATTGTGTCAGCAGGTCCACAGAGTCCAAGCTTTAGTAGACTGGAGAGAGGAGGGTCAGCAGCACCCTTCCATCCTCTCCCTGGGTGGGGTTGGGTTTCTGCAGAACTCACAGGTATATTGTCGTATGCAGCCTTTGAGGAGCCAGTACCCTCCCCCAAGGCTGCACCGTTGTTTCTCGAACGCCCCTTGGTTGTTTCTCTCTTCCCTCCCTTAAGGTCATTAATTACTGAGACCTGTTCAAAGGCAAGCATTGCCGCCAGGCTTGCATCACAAAATGGCTCAGGCCAAAATGTGTTCTTTTGTGTCAAGAAAGTCCTTCCTGACTGTCCTTCTCCAGGGACCCTCTAACCTACCTGCTTACGTTTCCGTGTAGGAGCTGCTCATGTCAGTAGTGGTGCTGGAGTGAGGGTGCCTACGGAGCAGCAGGGGATATCCTGAGTCTAGTTTCCCTCCACTCTCCAGGGGTCCATTCTGTCCATCCCTTTGAGCCCCTGGAGCCCATTTTGTTGTTCAGTTGCTAAGTCGAATCAGAGTCTCTGTGACCCCACGGATTGCAGCACGCCCTGTCCTTCCCTGTCTCCTGTAGTTAGCTCAGACTCACGGGCATTGAGTCGGTGATGTCACTGAACCATGTCACCTTCTCTCCCCTCCTCCTCCTCCTACCCTCAATCTTTCCCAGTGTTTGAGTCTTTTCTAATGAGTTGGTTCTTTGGGTCAGGTGGCCAAAGTATTGGAGCTTCAACTTCGGCATCAGTCCTTCCAATGAATATTCAGAGTTGATTTCATTTAGGATTGACTGGTTTCGTCTCCTTACTGTCCAAGAGACTCTCGAGTTTTCTCCAGCACCATGATTTGAGAGCATCAATTCTTCAGCATACGTCCATCTATTACCCAGCTCAAGTTCCTGTGTCTGATGCACAGTTAGGCCAAGCAAACCCAAATCTGAGCATTTGGAGCAGAGAAAGGCTTATTGCAGGGCCAGCAAGAATTAGTGCCTCATATTCAAAATAACCCGAGCTCCCTGAAGGGTTTCTTAGCAAAGCATTTTTAAAAGCCAGGTGAGAAAGATGGGGTCACAGGGTATGTGGTCAGTTCAAGAACAGTTCTCTCATAGATAACAGTGCCCTTAGGTCTGGGGGCTCATGGCCATCAAGTAGTTAATTTTCTCCACTTAGCATCTGTAAAACAACTCAGGAAGTATGCATCCGATACTGTTATCTTGGCATCTGAGAGAGGAACACAGCAGAGGACATGTGGGGTGGGGCCAGTCCCAGGAAGACCCCGTACCGTCCTGCTTGGTTACATGTCTCTACCACAGAACTAAACTTTTCCGCTCGCCTCCCATCACCAGCCCCACCGCCAGGTGGCCAGGAGTGACCTGATTTAAGCCATCTGAGCATCCTTCAAGTCCGCGCTAGCAGCAGTGAGCTGGTGACTGAGGTCCTAGGACAGATGGTGGCTCTTGTGCAGCAACTGTCTCAAGCCTGGTCCTGCATAAGTGTGAGGTTCTTTCCAGTCTTCCAGGGCTCCTGGACCTGCAGGAGGCCTGACCTCCACGGAACTATTACAATACCCTTCAGCCCTCGTGGATCACAACCTCTGTTAGCCTGCATGCGGATCGTTGATGCTTCAGGTGTGAGTCTTCAAACCCACTAATTTCAGAAACATATCATATACGAAAATTGCCAGGGCCGGGGCTCTCTAGGCCCAAGCTTTGTCTTGTGAAGAGGCAACGTCAGACTAGTAAAAGCATATGAGAGCACTGATAGATTGACATTGGATGCTGTAGGGGTTTGTGGCAGAAATTAGTCATTAGGTGCCTTCTGGACACTCAGGTATTATACCTGTATGACCTGCATCTGCAATGGCCGGGGACCAGTTGATGCAGTTGGTCTGGTCTGTGGAATCTGCTTTCTCTTTTCTCTTTGGCCCATCTGTGTTTCCACTGCCCTTTGCCACACTGCAGTTCTGAGCCCTCAGCTTGTTCAAGGCAAGGCTCTCAGACCTGTTCTCCACCACCACAATTGGCCTTGACATCTGTGACATTTTAACAAAGTCAGAGTTTCTCTAACATTTCCCTTGTGATGGCGAGGTTGCTCCAGTTTCTGGCAAAGACATAAATGTTTACTAGTAGTGTTTGGAGTCCAGTGTTACAATGAGGACTCACTGTTAAGTAGGTCATAATGATAAAAGAAAATTACTACTAAAGAAAAGTGTATTGTCTTTGAATCAGCAAATATATATACCATCTCATGTAATTTTGTGGGCTTCCCTGGGGGCTCAGTGGCAAGCAAGCCACCTGCCAGTGCAGGAGATGCAGGTTCAATCCCTGCCTTGAGAAGATCCCCTGGAGAAGGAAATGGCACCCCACTCCAGAATTCTTGCCTGGGGAGTCCCATGGACAAAGGAGCCTGATGGGCTACAGCCAGTGCATGGGGTCCCAAAGAACTGAACATGACTTACAGACTAAAACCACAGCAGCATGAAATTTTGGAGCATAGTCCCAGAACAGGTGGTGTGAGAATTTTTTTTGTTTTGAAATTGCCTCCAAATAAAATAAGCCTGATTATGGTTTGTTTTATTCTTTTGAAGATATTCATTTACTTATTTGGCTGCTCTGGGTCTTAGTTATAGTATGGAAGATCATTAGTTGGGGGCATGTGAAATCTGCTTCCCTGACCAGGGATCTAACCCTGCGTCTTGCATTCGGAGCTCAGAGTCTTAGCCACTGGATCACCAGAAAAATCCCAAATAGGCCTTGGTAGTAGGGATCTGATATGTTCTTTGTTGAGCAAGAGTGGTGAAAGGCATGAAATCTAGAAGTTGTAGCCTTTAATTCCTTGTCCCTCTTTTCTCCTACTTCTATCTCTCGTGCCAATAACTGTGCCTGCCCACCCATGAGCCACTAAAACCTGATTACAGTGGATAAAAGGAGTGTAAACAATGCTCAGTTTAAAATGCCTCATTTCAGCGCTGTGCACAGTGCTTAAATATGCAAAGGTATTTTGCACAAATGTCTCCACAGGGAAACACCGTGAACTTTCAGTTCTATCAAGAACATGCTAATAAAAAAAGGAAGTACAGTATGCTATTCAAATATTTAATAATTTTACTATTGCATTTTTCATAGTACCAGCACGTAGTAAGAGAGTAAACATTTCTTAATGCCCATTTATCAGAAGAGGGTTTTTGTACGTACCCTCAGCTCATGTCACAACTTAAAAGATCAGCAGGTCCTTTTACTGTTCATCATTGGCTATTTTTAACTGCTTAGAATCAAGGAACAGCAATAAGGTTAAAACTCTAAATCTACGATTAATAACTTTTATTTAACTATACGACATTTGGATATAATGACTGCTTCCTAGTTTTTTTTACACTTGTAAGTCCTTGGCAATACTATCAAAACCTTCAGAAGTAGGAAGAACTGACAGCAGGAACTCAAGGCATATCATACTTAAATATATTCCTGGAAAATACCAGCATGAGATAATATTCACTGTGATGTTGGCATTTGATAAATCAGATGCAATGAACCTAATTATGCAAAACAGTTATTTTGAATCTATCACTCATTGGAACGCTGTCTAAACCATAATTTATTTAATTACTAGCAAAAGGAAAGGTAAGAATTTGCCAACTTTATTCTCTTCCCTTGCCTCAAAACATTCAGTGATTGTTACCAAGATTGAATTCATAGAAGCCCCAACCTTGCCCCAGTCGTTTGGAATCCTCTGTTTTCTGTTGATTTAAATGTAAAGCAGCCTATGTGAAACACACTAGCGAAACATTTGTTGGCAGTTTCAAAACTTTTGAATGGCTTTATCCTCAAATAGACTAGACAAGAATATTAAAATCTTTGGGGTTAGACGATCCTGAAGAAGCAGCCAATCATTGCACATTGAAGATGTTGGCTTTATTTTTTTTTCCCAATTATTTCTATTAGTTGGAGGCTAATTACTTTACAATATTGTAGTGGTTTTTGCCATACATTGACATGAATCAGCCATGGATTTACATGTGTTCCCCATCCTGAACCCCCCTCCCACCTCCCTCCCCATCCCATCCCTCTGGGTCACCCCAGTGCACCAGCCCCGAGCACTTGTCTCATGCATCCAACCTGGACTGGTGATCTGTTTCGCCAGATAATATACATGTTTCAATGCTATTCTCTCAGATCATCCCACCCTCGCCTTCTCCCATAGAGTCCAAAATTCTGTTCTATACATCTGTATCTCTTTTTCTGTCTTGCATATAGGGTTATCGTTACCTTCTTTCTAAATTCCATATATATGCATTAGTATACTGTGTTGGTGTTTATCTTTCTGGCTTACTTCACTCTGTATAATGGGCTCCAGTTTCATCCATCTCATTAGAACTGATTCAAATGAATTCTTTTTAATGGCTGAGTAATATTCCATGGTGTATATGAACCACAGCTTCCTTATCCATTCGTCTGCTGATGGGCATCTAGGTTGCTTCCATGTCCTGGCTATTATAAACAGTGCTGCGATGAACATTGGGGTGCACGTGTCTCTTTCAGTTCTGGTTTTCTCGAAGATGTTGGCTTTCAAGTGGCCAGCAGTGAAGGTGGTGGACCGGCAGGACAGAGAGAGACAGCTTCCCACAAACACCATTAAAATCAAGGAATTGCAACTCCCTCTTCCTTTAAGCTGAGATGGAGGGTTCCCAGTTGGGACTGTTTGAAGGCAGCTGACAGTTAAATCCAGGTGTACCTGGCAGACTACTAGCTTTGGAGATTTATCTGAAGGGTCTTGCTAAAATCATCTGTGGCCTCACTTGGGTTTGTGTGGTTCTGTCCTCACCGTCTCTGGGTAGCCATCTCTCCTTGGTGCCCCGTTAGTGTCCCTAGATGTCCTCCACTCCATTTGTGCCCACGGAGATGATTCCCCTGGCAGTGCCCTGGCATGTCTGCGCCTGGGATTCTGGCCATCCCTCTGATGAAATATTCACTCTCAATCAACATCTTCTTGTGTGTCAGCTCAAGCTCTTAGCCCTCCTAAGACTCTGCTCTTCTTGTGCAGACTCCCTGGTCCACAGCACTGCTTCAAAGCTGCAGCCCTTCCCACACAATGCAAAAAACACTAAACCAAAAAAAAAGAAAAAGAAAAAGTACAGACACAAATTAGGATTTACAATAATGTGTAGCCTCAATTCAGCAATGAAGCCAGTTTGTGGCAACCATTTGAACCGTTTCAGAGGAAGGTAGAGTAGATGCAGATCTTTCCATTTGGAGGGTAAGGGTAAGGAAATATCACTTAAAAACCTTTTTTTTTTTTCTTTAAAATCTGCTTCTCTCAGGGATTTAGGCTGTTGTAAGGCTGAACATTTTGGTTCATTCATTGTCCAGAGAAAAACCACTGATGAGGATGAGTTCTGGTCCACTTTTTGGAACAGCATCAAGATGGCTTGCCTCCGTGGCTTATTCACCTGCTCATACTTTGAATAAGAAAGGCTACCGTAAAATTTCAGGTGCAAGAACTGTGGACTAATGAGAGATTTTTAGGGGTGACTTCAGTCTGCCTGGCTTCTTCAGTGAGGAAACCTGCTCCGGTCGTGAGGCTGAGAAAAATGTGTTCCGCTGGCCCTGTTCAATGTGGATTTATCTCAGCGTCATTATCACCCATATTCAGAGATCAGGCTCGGGGGCACAGCGAAGCGGCTGGGTGATGCCGATAAGCTGACAAGCTTGAACTCTTGCGCGCCGTTCATTGGATTTTCTGCAGATTTCAACGTTTCTGTCCCCCTCCCCAAATTTGAACATGCCTTGGTAAACCAAGTTCCGTCTGAACGTCGGGCGGGTCTGACCGTCTCCTTGTTCCCTCCTTGCAGCTGGGTCCCGGGCCTCGTATAGCAGCCAGCACGGCCACCTGGGCCCCGAGCTGCGGGCCCTGCAGTCCCCGGAGCACCACATCGACCCCATCTATGAAGACCGCGTCTATCAGAAGCCCCCCATGAGGAGTCTCAGCCAGAGCCAGGGGGACCCTCTGCCGCCAGCACACACGGGCACGTACCGCACAAGCACAGGTGTGTATTCAGGACCCCCGGGGGCTGTCCACGGGGGCGGGGAGGGCCTGGCCGGGGGGTGGTCTGTCCCAGAGTGGGGCTGTCCACACCAGGGGGACCCCTCCACAGAGGGGTGGTCTGTCTGTAGTGGTGTGGCCCTCCCACAGACGGGCGGGTCTGCTTGGAAGCTTAAATAACACTCCCTTGTGAAAGGGGTGTGTGTGTGTGCGTGTGTACATGCATGCATGTGTGTGTGTGTGTGTGTGTACACATGTGTGTTGGTGTCCTTTCTCCTCAGGAGCATTATGAAATGACCTGCTTTTCTCAGTAATGTTTCTGATGATGATAAAAAATCAAATATGACTCCAGTTGAGCTCCCTGAGTAGATTGTAAAATGAAAGAAGTCTGGAGGGGGGGTGGGGGTTAGCGTAATTTGTCACACAGGCAAATTGAAAGTAGTAGTACTAATTTTTTTGTAAACCATTATTAATGTATTTAATGAGCATAAATGCTTTAAGAAAACACACAACATATAAAGACATATGTACTTACCTAAGGCTGGTAAGTGTATTTTTAATGGTACAGTATGCCTGTTTTGGGGATTCCCTGCTGGCTCAGATGGTAAAGAATCTGCCTGCAATTCAGGAGACCTGGATTTGATCCCTGGGTTGGGAAGATCCCTTGGAGAAGGGAATGGCTACCCACTCCAGTATTCTTGCCTGGGAAACCCATGGACAGAGAAGCCTGGAGGGCTACAGTCCATGGAATTGCAGTTGAAGACCATTAAGTTAGTAACACTTTTCTACATCTTTGGCAACCTTGGGAGGAAAAAAACATGTTTATTAAAAATGTAGCATATTTGGTAAGGCCAACTGAGAATTTACTTCATGTACACTATTAGGCTGAATCATAGGAAATTATTATTTAGCGGTTGGTCACTGGCACTTGCATATATGGTTCAACTCTCTAGCTCTCCTGGATTAAATATATATTTTGAATTGAACACAACCGCAGGCCACGTGAAGAAGGACAAGTGTTTTCCAGAACATGAAGCTGTTTGCAAAATAGCTAGTTAAAGGTCACGATTAAATTTGTTGGAGAACACTTAGCTTAACTATAAAATCAATATAATTAAGAAGATACAGAGAATTGCACTTGGTCTAAAGCCTCCCGTGGCTGAGTAAACTTAGAGAATATTATGGTGCTGGTTGTAGACCCTAGAGCTGCCTGCATTTCTAATCATACATGTTATCCCAGTCAGGGGCCAGGATATGGGGATGCTGAAGCTGTCGGCCAGGACTTGGCACCAGGTTCTGCATCTTCAGACTGTTGTAACTTCCAGTTCCGAAGAAGTAGATCATAGGAATTCTGTTAAACTGCATTATGACACTAAATTATATGTTTTGAAATCCAGGCAAGCTAAGTTGCTTTTATAACTGATTATTGATATTTGCATTTCAATATTTCACTCTATCATAGGAAGAAAGGTACAAAATACTCCTTTATTTTACTCTTGATGTTGTAAGTACCATCCAGTGTTAATAATACATATCTTGGTTTAGATACAAAGAATACCCATTTATTCTTCTGTCAGAGTTTCTCTTACCTTCAGCCTGCTTAATTTGCTTCAGTCTGGGGCTGGACTATTTTTGCATTTAGTTGTTGCATATTATTAGCTAAGGTAATTTTATAAAAGATGAAGATAACCATCTCAGTGACATTCAATATCTAATTTGAAGAAAAACTGACAACAAAAGGTATTATGTTGGTTCCCTGTTCCATATTCATATGCTTTTAGAATTAGCTCTTGTTGATAAACTTCTGGGGGCTTAATGAAAAATCAACTGCAAGAGGAAAAAGTATTTTATTTTATTCATCAACACCAAGTTAGAGACAAGGGAAAGATGTTCACATTTTTAAAGAAACAATGACAACAGCAAAACTAGTGTTTTCTCTAAGCCGGGGTTTGGCAAACTGTGGCTTATGGTCTAAATCCATCTGGTCACCTGTTTTAGTAGTGCTTGTGGGTTAAAAGTGATCATCACCTTTTAAAATGATTTGCAGTCAAAAGATGGATAATATTTTGTGATGTGTAAGAATCCTATGAAATCCAAATTTCTGAGTCCATAAATAGCCACACCCAATTGTTTTCAGATCATCTGTAGTTGCTGTCACCGCTGTGACAGAGATCATATGGTCGGTCAAAGCTGTGGATACTCACTTTCCAACCCTTTACAGGAAGAGTTTGCTGCCTCCTGGCCTCTGTCATCAGAGGAGAACCAGGCTGAATGAATGAGCTAGTGATTTTTCTCCTGTCTCTCCTCTGAAAGAAGGCAGAAGTGTTCTGAGTGCTTCAGACAGGAGAATCTGTTTGCCCGGCCTTTTCCCTGTAACAGTGATCTCTTGCCCCGGCCGAGATCTGCTGAGGTGTGACATCCAGATGTCCAAGACACCATTCCTGCCCACATCTTTGAACTTGAGGCACTTTTGAGGAACTGTGCTGTTTTACACAAGGTTACAGAAATTACCAGAAGTGCTGGGGTGGTCTCTGGAGGATAGGTGGGGGGATGTCACTGCTCTAGCTCCTGGGCATAAAGCCACAAGCTCTCTCTCCTTCCCACTGGCTCAGATTACTCCTCCTTCCTACACTGAATTCATCACAAGCCCTTTCCCTTCCCCAGCTTACCATGCAACTCCAGGGACTGTCTTTATCAGAACCCACATGGTTGAGAAAATGCCTTTAGTCCAGGTATATGCCTCTCCCTTGGGCTTCCTAGGTGGCCATGGTGGTAAAGAATCTGCCTCCCAATGCAGGAGATGTCAGAGACGTGGGTTCCATCCCTGGGTCAGGAATATCCCCTGGAGGAGGACATGGCAACCCGCTCCAGTATTCTTGCCTGGAGAATCCCATGGACAGAGGAGCCTGGTGGGCTACAGTCTATGGGGTCCCAAAGAGTCAGACATGACTGAAGCACACAGTGTGCACATATCTGTCCCTTATGAATTGCCTATGTATTATACAATATTATTAAATTATGACTAGTAAATTCAGGATTAAACTTTAATAAAGAAACACTTTAAGATTGCTTTCCCATATCCAGAGGGTCATTTTTTCACATCCCTTGTGTTATATGCACCCCACTGTTAGTGCTGCCACTGGTGCAGACCTTTAGAAGCGTCCAGAGCCAGAGCAAATACCCTAATTCCTTATGAGAAGAGGACATGGTCTTAGGAGGCCTGTTAGACGTGAAGTGTTCAGGGGCTGCGGACTTTGGACCCAGGCTGGTTGCCAAGGTGCCTCTGCAGTCTTACCTCTCTGCCATTAAGTAAGGCCACTGGCTGGGGGTCCTTCAGTTCCATCTGTAGATCATTTCCAGAGATACTTTGAGGAGAGTGGGGCAGGGGAATTGAAGGCCAGTTGCCAGTCTTCAAGGAGTCACCACTCAGGAATGAAGTCAAGCGTACTGTCCTAAACAATTCTATAGCATTGAATTGCTATAGAAAAACCATAACATCAAGTAGGTGAGACAGGATGACAAAAGCACACAGCCTGTTGCCACTCTCAGGGATGGTTCTAAATGCTTTGAATATATTTACTAATCTTTAGAACCGGCCTATGGAGGAGGTGGTATTATGATGATCACTTTGTAGATCAGAATACTGAGACATAAAGACATTGAGTGATTTGCCCGAGGTCACACCGGTTGTATAGAGCCAGTCTTTAAAACCCTCTCACCCAGGCAGTCTTGCCCTGGAACCTGGGCTCTTAGCAGTCATTTCGATTGACCTTGCATTTATAAAGGACTTCATTCAAAAACTAAATAAGTATATACCCACTTTCATCTAGAGAGCCTCATGGTCTCCTATAGTCTTATCAGTCAGTATCCGTTGAAGACAAACCACGTGCTTGATGGGCTCCAGACCCAAAGAAGCTTAAACTGACTTCTAGTCCTCACAAGTGTTCAGTTTAGTTTCAGAAAAGGACATTCAGTGTGAAAAAATGAACTGGGAAAAGAAGATAGTATGTTAAAGGCTGAATGAACATTCCAGACAAAACTGAAGACAAAGTATTAATAGCAGCACAAAACAACACGTGTTCTCGTTTTTTTCCTGGATAACCTATAGCTCAGGATTGTACTATGACCCCTCGCTCCTCCCAGTATGTCTTTCTGCTGGTTTCTGGGCAGGGAGTGGGGCTGTGGGACGGTGTCCACCCTTGGTCCTCAGTGCTGCAGCTCTGCATCTATCTGGCATCCTCTTCTGTGGCTTCTCTTCTTTCCCTGTCCTGCGCAACCCTGTGCTGACTGAGCCTGGGCCTCCATCACTCCAGACACCACTAGGGCCATCCTGAGTTATAGATTGTACTAGAACTGAGAGATACCCTGAGATGACTATACAGAGAAGACCAGGAAACAGCTGTAGTCCTTGAAGATGAGCCAGGTTAAAGCTTCCTGAATCTCCCCACCAAAGGCGATTTCTCACTTAGCTTTTTCTCCTACACCCAACCTACAGCGTCTTTTTCCACCCCTCCTTCTTGGCTTCCATAGTTGGCCTCTCACCCCTGTTACTTTATTACGAAGACTAATTTCAATCCCAGAAACTAACTCAGACAAGGAGTACAGTCTGCCTTTGGGTGATCAGAAAAGTCCCCAAGGCTTTCCTTAACCAAAGAATTGTTGTTGTGGTTCAGTTAGCTCGGTGGTGTTTGACTCTTTGTGACCCCATGGACTGCAGCATGCCAGGCTTCCCTGTCTTTCACTGTATCCCGGAACTGGTTCAAACTCATGTCCATTGAGTTGGTGATGCTATCCAACCATCTTGTTCTCTGTTGTCCCCTTCTCCTCCTGCCCTCAATCTTTCCCAGTATTAGGTGTTTTTCCAGTAGTTGGCTCTTTGCATCAGGTGGCCAAAGTATTGGATCTTCAGCTTTAGCATCAGTCCTTCCAATGGATATTCAGGATTGATTTCCTTTATTATTGACTGGTTTGATCTCCTTGCAGTCCAAGGGACTCTCAAGAGTCTTATCCAGAATAATAGTTCGAAAGAAACAGCTCTTCGGCCTTTAGCCTTTTCTTTGTCCAGCTCCCATGTTCATACATGACTACTGGAAAAACCATAGTTTTAACTATATGGACCTTTGTAGGCAAAGTCATGTCTCTACTTTTTAATACACTGTCTAGGTTTGTCATTGCTTTTCTTCCAAGGAACAAGGGTATTTTAATTTCATGGCTGCAGTCACCATCCACAGTGATTTTGGAGCCCAAGAAAATAAAGTCTGTCACTGTTTCCATTGTTTCCCCATCTATTTGCCATTAAGTGATGGGATTGGATTCCATGATCTTTGTTCTTTGAATGTTGAGCTTTAAGCCAGCTTTCTCACTCTCCTCTTTCACTTCCATCAAGAGGCTCTTTAATTCCTCGTCTCTTTCTATTTAAGGGTGGTGTCATCTTCATGTCTAAGGTTATTGATATTTCTCCTGGCAGTCTTGATTCAAGCTTGTGCTTCATCCAGCCTGGCATTTCTCATGACGTACTCTACATGTAAGTTAAATAAGCAGGGTGACAATATACGGCCTTGACGTACTCCTTTCCCAATTTGGAACCAGTCTGTTGTTCCATGTGCGGTTCTAACTGTTGCTTCTTGACCTGCATCCAGGTTTCTCAGGAGACAAGGAGAAGTGGTCTGGTATTCCCATCTCTTTAAGGATTTTTCACAGTTTATTGTGATCTACACTGTCAAAGGGTTTAGCATAGTCAGTGAAACAAAAGTAGATGTTTTTCTGAAATTCTCTTGCTTTTTCTATGATCCAATGGATGTTGGCAGTTTTGTCTCCAAAAAGTCACCTAACCTTGATGTTAGAGACTTATGTACATGCATTTGTATACATTTGTGTACGTGTTGGAGGATCAGGACTGGCAGATCTCACTTCTTGCCTGTTTTCTGCTGCAGGCTGGTGGGTGGTGACGCATACAGTAGGGTTCACAACTCACACACAAAGTCAACTGGATTCTATTCAGCCAAGGTGGCACTCCGTGGGCCACGCTTAGGCCAGGGATTATGGCCTGAAGAGCAACTCCTGCCCCTACCCCAGACCTCACTCTGACCCTCTGTGCTCAGGCACCCCAGCCGGTGCTGGACAATGTCAACAATAGCAACAAAAAGCACAACAAGAGAGCTGTGAGTTAAGTTTTATTTGGGGCAAAATGAGGACTATAGCCTGGGAGACGGCATCTGAGAGAGCTCTGAGAAACTTCTCCAAAGAGGTATGGGGGAAAGTCAGTATATGTGTGATTTTAGTGAAAGGGGAATACATGCAATCAGGCATACATTTTGCAGAAGGTTGCTGCTATTTGTGAAGAACAGATGTCAGCATTTATGATTTTGGTGCTTTTCTTGATGCGAAGAGATTGGGCTCATAAAACCATTTCCTGAAAATAACTAGCTGAAGATTTGTTCTGCCAGTTCTGCCCCAAGCATAGTGCCTCATTCCAGATCTCCACCCTGAACTCTCTTAGGGACATTGAAGGTCAGCAGTCACAGCATCTTGTGATTTAATCCTTGTAGAGGCAGATGACAAGTACCAGTGTTTAGCTGGCAATAAGACCTGCAGACCTTTATGCACCACCCAGTCCCAGCAGGAGGGAACAGGCTCTGCGATGACCCGCCAGCCTCCCTGGGCTTGGATGTGGTCTTTGTAGGGAGGCAGAGATAGCAGAGCAGTGGCCCACATGCACCAGGATGGGACTGAGACAGGAAGCAGCATGGTGGCCCCAAAGCAGCAAAGTGACCCCAAAAAGGGTCACTTACCAAATCAGCAGTGATTCCCACTCATCGGGGCCCCCAGAGGGGCCCTTCTCCCCAGACGCATCCCTCCTCTCTCCCTGCACAGGGAGGCTGGATCCCGTGGCTGCAGCAGAGAGACCAGGCCAGTGAGTGAAGAGTGGGATGGTGGAGCCAATACCTCCACCTGCTCTTCTGGGACCATCCACCCAGTGTCTGAGGCCTCACTTCTCACGGTGAAAATTTGAAGAGGCATTCTTTTAACTAGAGTGTCTGTTTAAATAAAACATACCTTTTGTCTGGGATAAGGGCTTGTCCAAATCAGAGCTCATATAAAGGAGCAGAGCCAGACAAAGACTATGTGATACTCATGGATTTGTGTGTGGTGAAGTCTATCAAACTGAAACTAAATAACACAGATTTTTATTTCAAACTCAAGCATTTCAGTGACTGTCAACTTAGGAGTCATTTGATTAACACAAATACTTGACTGTGACAACCCCCCATAACATCTTTCTGAACTAGCAAAAATAGCCAACATCTGCTGAGATGATAGTCCTGTGAATTTCCTCTTGGATAAATGTGATCCTGAGTGGGGAAAAGAAGCTTTCTATGGTGCAAGTGTCAGCTTGTAATAAAGAATGAATTATCATAGGTACACTACAAGGGGAAAATCTGCTAAATATCCTGATGAGATTGACAAATATTACAATAAAAAAGGAAGAAGAATGTGATGAAAATATTTGCCTGGATGGCGAAAGCATTGTTTTAAAATTTTAATTTTCTGCAATAATAGCTATTGCTTCATTAAGTTATAGAGGGTTTATACATCTACTTCACTTTCATAAAATTTTACTACTATTCTTCAATAAAATATAAATAACATTTTCAATTAAAATCATCATTTGAGTCCACGAAAGGTAGAATATTAACAGTTTATTACTTATTAAATGCTGTTACTTCAAATTATAAAAATGATTGCTTCCCATTAGAACAAGTCAGATTTGATCCTCTATAACCTCTTAGTTTAAATTTTTACCTCTTTTAAGTCTTAAAAAGTCAGGGGTACGTTATTACTCATTTGGAAATTTTTAATGAGTCTAATGATAAATATCATCTTGAAACCAAGGAGAGCTTCCAGATTCTTAGCTATATCAATTCACCAGAACGGTAGAAATACAGAGTCTAATTACAGCCGAAGGAGAGCAGAGTGGTTGCTGGTAGATCGGTTGATAAAATTTAAAGACAGCAGCAACAACGTTAGGAAGGCTGGTGGACTGCAGTCCGCAGGGTCGCAAAACGTCAGACACAACTGAGCCACTGAACAACAGCGACAAGCAGCAACATCAGTCATCAGCAACACTAATAACGATCCCGTTACTGCTAAAAACCCTGCAGTAGGTGCCTCTCCCCCACAAACACAATGACACGTGAAGTTAAAAAGAACTGTGTGAAGTTTACCCTTGGATATTTTTTCGTTGACCCTGGTGCTGGGAAAGATTCAAGGCAAGAGGAGAAGGGGGCGACAGAGGATGAGATGGTTAGACAGCATCACTGACTCAGTGGACATGAGTTTGAGCAAACTCTGGGAGATAGTGAAGGACAGGGGAACCTGGCGTGCTGCGATTTGTGGGGTCACAAAGAGTTGGACATGACTGAGCGACTGAACACAACATCTTTCCATTGAGCTTACTTCGGATCAACCTGTGCAGAATGCAGAAAATTGGAAAGATTTATGGTTCTAGATGATAATACTATTAGGAATATAGTAGATTAGATAAAGTTTCCTCATTTCTGAAATGATAAAGTCATTATTATTTAAGTAAAAACTTTACAAGTATATAGGCTGGCACTTCCCTGGCAGTCAGTGGTTAAGACTGCACCTTCCAACACAGGAGGTGTGGGTTCCATCCCTGGTCAGGAAGCTACGATCACACATGCCTCATGGCCAAAAAAAAAAAAAAAAAACAGAAAACAGAAACAATATGGTAACAAATTCAATAAAGACTTTAGAAACATACCTCATCAAAAAAAAAAATCTAAAAAGAAAAAAATTATAGGCCGTTTTCTTGGACCCATTGTCACCTCAGCCATCTTTATTTTCTAAACTTGCAGAAGGAATATTATTTAATTAGCTTGTTGTTTGCTACCTTCGTATTTTATAGCACGTGTAAAAGTATTTTATGTTTTCATATTTCTATCTATATAAATATGCATGAAAGCAAAGATAAATAATACAAAACCATAAATGTTTTTCTTTCTTCTGTTGAACCCTACTTTATATTCCATCCCCCAAGTTTCTTCAGGTGCCAGAGTCTTGTATTTTACTCTGTTCTTTTTTTTCCTCTTTCAGTAAATAATGCATGTAACCACCTCCTCATCAAAATAGGATGTTTGATTTTTATTGAAAAGGATCTCTCTTCCCTTCTTTCAAACAAACATAACACATAAAACATCTGTTTGTTTTTTCTTTTCTCTCTACACACTAAACCTTTATTTGTGTAGCTCTACGGAAAACAGATAATTTCATGAACAGCATGAAATGGTGAAGGATCAAGTCAACTGCTAAAGAGGCTCCTTTAAAGATCTCCCCAAAGAGACCAGAAGTGTGGAGTTGTAAGCGCTGATTGAGGGGAGAAGGGTTTGTTTGCAGAGCAGCTGAGATGAGAACGGAGTGTTTACAGAGCTGATAAAGCGCCCTTTAGCTCAAATGTTTGCCATAAGAAGGTTCAATTGAGTAGAGTAATCCCCTAAGGTGGGTGATTTGGTCAATGGAACTCTAACTCAAATGACAGAAAACATATACCAGGACAGAAATTAAGCGAAATTTTGTATTAAAGAAAAAAGTCTGTTAATTGTGTGATCACTATCAGCGTATCTGTATTAATAGAGAGTCACAGTCTTCATCAGCCACACCGCAGTCTCAACAGGCATGGCACAAAGGGAGAATTCAGTCTTTCTCTGTTGAAATCATTCTTTTACATCATGCTTAAAAAAACATAAGGCATTACATCATTGTATTACTGAGAGTTGGAGATCTGTTAGTTTCTCATGCATTTTCTTCTATATATGATCATATATGCTCAGTCGCTCAGCTGTGTCTGACCCTTTGCAACCCCATGGACTGTAGCTCACCCACCAGGCGGCTCTATCCATGGGATTTTCCCAAACAGGAATATTGGAGTGGGTTGCCATTTCCTCCTCCAGGGGATCTTCCCGACCCAGGGAACGAACCAGTGTCGTCTGCATCTCCTGCCTTGACAGACGGATTCTTTACCCCTGAACCACCTGGGAAGACCCACATGATCATATAATCTACCCTTTAAAATAGTCTGTTTTTCTCCCCATTTGTATTGCTATTTTGCATTATTTTTCCTTGCATTGATCAGTCTCTAATTTATTTGAATTTTGCAACATCAATTTGAATTCTAATTTTATATTTTGAAATTCTCATCAGGTTCCCTATGTATTGTGACCTAAGAGGAGTCGAAACTATGGCTTTAGGAATGATACTTCTGAAAGGCCATTTGTTAAATGATGCAAATGTGATTGTCGTTTTTAAATAAGATCTTTCTGAAAGTTGTTTACTTGCCTTAGATTTCACTTTTTTCTTAATATAATATCACTGATTAAACTAAGACTCAAAGCACTTGATTTTCCCAGAAATAAACATTTTTATGAACATCAATAAATTCAATTAAATAAGAAATGGTATAAATTTGCACACAATTATAGTAGTTTTTCCCTATATTTTTCAAGTTGTTGATCCTTATTATAAGCCCATCTCTTCTCTGTACTTTTGGGAGACATTTCCCTTAATTTTAGGCCTCTCATCAATTTTTCTAAGTTTTCTCACTGTGTTAGGTATTCTAGTAATACACATATTTGAGATTATAAACCTGGTCCAGTTTATAAAGCTGGTAGTTGTAATTATAAACTCGGGAAACAGGGCTCAAGGGTATGAATTCCTTCTCTCCTAAATATAAGGCAAACATGGGCAAGTTGTAGCATCTCTCTGTGCCTCAGTTTCCCACTTGTAAAGTGACAGCACGTTTATTCTAGTTGGGTTGTTGGAGGAAATAAGAGTCAGTCAGTTAGTTCAGTCACTCAGTCGTGTCCAACTCTTTGCGACCCCATGGACTGCAGCTTGCTAGGCCTCCCTGTCCATTGCCAGCTCCCGAAGCTTACTCAAACTCATGTCCATCCTGTTGGTGATGCCATCCAACCATCTCATCCTCTGTCATCCCCTTCTCCTCCCGCCTTCAATCCTTCCCAGCATCACGGTCTTTTCTAATGAGTCAGTTCTTCGCATCAGGTGGCCAAAGTCTTGGCATTTTCAGCTTCAGCATCAGTCCTTCCAATGAGTATTCAGGGCTGATTTCCTTTAGGACTGACTGGTTGGACCTCCTTGCAGTCCAAGGGACTCTCAAGAGTCCTCTCCAACACCACAGTTCAAAAGCATTAATTCTTCAGCACTCAGCTTTCTTGATAGTCCAACTGTCACATCCATACATGGCTACTGGAAAAGCCATAGCCTTGACTAGACGGACCTTTGTTGGCAAAGTAATGTCTCTGCTTTTTAATATGCTGTCTATGTTGGTCATTACTTTTCTTCCAAGGAGCCAGTGTCTTTTAATTTCATGGCTGCAGTCACCATGTGCAGTAATTTTGGAGCCCCCCAAAAATAAAATCTGCCACTTTCCACTGTTTCCCCATCTATTTGTCATGAAGTGATGGGACTGGATGCCATGATCTTAGTTTTCTGAATGTTGAGCTTTAAGCCAAATTTTTCACTCTCACTTTCATCAAGGGGCTCTTTAGTTCTTCACTTTCTGCCATAAGGATGATGTCATGTGCATATCTGAGGTTATTGGATATTTCTCCCAGCACTCTTGATTCCAGCTTGTGCTTCCTCCAGCTCAGCGTTTCTCATGATGTACTCTGCATATTAAGTTAAATAAGCAGGGTGACAATATACAGCCTTGACGTACTCCTTTCCCTATTTGGAACCACTCTGTTGTTCCATGTCTAGTTCTAACTGTTGCTTCCTGACCTGCATACAGATTTCTCAAGAGGCAGCTCAGGTGGTCTGGTATTCCCATCTCTTTAAGAATTTTCCAGAGTTTGTTGTGGTCCACACAGTCAAAGGCTTTGGCATAGTCAGTAAAGCAGAAGTAGATGTTTTTCTGGAACTCTCTTGCCTTTTCGATGATCCAACAGATGTTGGCAATTTATTCTAGTATTGGGTTGTTGGAGGAAATAAGAGTGCACACTAGTTAAACACTTCTAGGAGTTATAAAGTCTGATATCCACACTTTATATCAGGCAAAGACTTGTTACTCCATGTGTTATATCCAATCTCTTTCCTAAGATGAACTGATTTAAACATTATTAAATAGTAGTAATAATAATTGTTGTTGTTGCTTAGTCCATGAGTCGTGTCTGACTCTTTGCCACCGCATAGACTGCAGCATGCCAAGCTCCCCTGTCCTCCACTATCTCCCCGACGGAGCTTGCTCAAACTCATGTCCATTGAGTCAGTGATGCCACCCAACCATCTCATCCTCTGTTGTCCCCTTCCTCTCCCGCCCTCAGTCTTTCCCAGCATCAGGGTCTTTTGCAATGAGTCAGCTCTTCACATCAGGTTGCTTTGCACTTACTAGGCATTAATAGCTTTTCTTGCCTTTAAAACAAGCAGTCATCCCCTTGGGCCCTTGTCTTCTCTTCACTTAACAGTCAGGAAACTGGAGCTTTGAGAACTCAGTTAGTTGCCAGATACAAATGATTGACTGGAAAGCCCAGATGTGGCCCTGATTGTTAGCTTCCGAAGCCAAGCTCTGAATGTGGAGTTCCCTGACATTTCCTCCCCACAAGGCCAATGCCAGTGTAGAATATATATCTGAGCCTAACAACATTCATAAACTGCCCTTCACCTTTTCTCCTCTTACGTGAGACGTTGTCGTCTTTTTTCTGCTCTATTAATGGCCTTTCACACTCTGCTTTCACCTTTGGTCCAGTCTCCCTTGCAGCTTACGTGATCTTAGTTCCCCAGCCAGGGACTGAACTGTTCCCCCTGAATTGAGAATATGGAGTCTTAACCACTGGATCGCTAGAGAATTCCCTATTCTTTTAAAATTCATTCATTCCTCTGAGAGTTTTTTTTTTTTTTAACTTGTGTTATCATTTTTTAACAGTAGTGTTTTGTCATGTTTCAGCCTTTTTCTCTCTTTTTTTTTTTACATTTTATGTTTCAGCCTTAAATTGTCATCCTTGCCATTTTGCCTTCCCTTCCTGTTAACCACTGTATTTCAAGGTATTAGTAACAAATAATTTTGTATAGAAAATGATTTTTCTGATATTAGTAACCCTTTTTAGGAAGGTTTAATATAGATATTTAGTTCCTGAAAGAAAAAATTGTATTTATCTGAAAAAATGTCAGGTTATTGTTAGTTTTCCCTTTTGCCTTTAATTTGCTGACTGGCTTTTCACAACTCATCTAGAAAATGAAACTTTGTTTACCTCTGGGCATTTGTTCTTCCAAGAGCATGGTTATGCCTGGCCTGAATTTTAAATCCCTGTTCCCATGACATATAGCACATTGTTCATAAATATTAAAATGTGAATTTTAATTAGACATGCTTGCAAAATTTTGGAAAAAATATAAATGCTCCAGAAACTGCATAAAGACATAAGACAGATTTTCTGGTTGTGAACTTAATTTTTTATTAGTCTAATCTAATGGCTTTGAAACTTAATCCATCAAGGCAACCCTTGTCATTTCAAAACCCGACTCTTTTGGGAGCATACACACTTTTAGTTTAGAAAGTTTTCTTAAATATTTTTCTCGTTTTCACCGTGTCATGGTACCTGGTCTCCTGATTTTGGTTATTATAAGATTAAGTTTTAAAAGGTCATTGAAAATGAGAAGCCCTGACCTCTTAATTAAAATCAGTTCTCTTATTAGAATATATTTCTCCAGTTCACTTTGCAACTTTTTTTTATCATTTTGACATGAAATCCTTAACTTCCTTTAATATTAAACTAGTATTGTTTTATTTCTTTTGTATTTGATTTTGAATATGTCTTCTAATGTGAGAGAGAATAAGTTTTATCACCATTCACTGGGTAGTGCTCAAAAAGTCTTGAGTTGTAGGATGTGATTGATAATTGGAATCTAATTCCGTGTAGAGCTTGCATGTTATAAATGGTCATATCAAGACACAGGATATATTTTTTATGAAATATAGCTAATTTACAATGCTGTGTTAGTTTCAGGTGTACACCAAAGTGGTTCAGTCTCATATATATATATATATATATAAATATATATATTTGTCTTTTTTCCAGTTTCTTTTCCCATATAGCTTATTGTAAAATATTGAGTAGAGTTTCCTGTGCTGTAGAGTAGGTCCTTTTTTGTTATCTATTTTATATATAGTAGTGTGTATATGTTCATTCTGAGCTAGAAAGTAAAGGTGCCACCTAATATTAATCATGGATAATGATCAAACAGTTATTAACAAATCACATTCTATTAATATGGAAGATGCTATTTTCATTGTATAGGTCACCTAAATCTTAGATGTCAAGTATTTTTGAGAACCAGATAAAAATAATGATAGGAAACAGACTCCAGAGAACCCAGGAAGGAAACAGAAAGCTGAAATTCAGCTTGGAAATAGTCAAACCGATTTTAGTAACTGGCGTCAGATCTTCTTCCGACAATTTAGGGGTTATTGAAGAGATGCAAATACTTCTGGAAAAGCCAAGTCAGCACCTTATTTTGTCTGTGTTGCAGTCGGGTGGGTCTTCATCGCCTCTGGCATGCCTACCCTTCACCAAGTGTATTTGTTAGTATGACAGCTCGAGTTGAAAAAGAGACATGTAAAAATCCTGTGGGTGTTGGACTTTACAAGAACTGTCTAGCCCTGCATTTAATGCTCTAGCACTAATTATAGGCCCCTCCGCCTCCACCCCACGGATACACGCCCCCTCGACTTTCCTTGTTTTCTTTTATTTGGGAAAAATTAACCACATTACTAAATATGTTTCACACCCTTAATGAAATTAATCTACCATCCCCTGAATGAACACTGCCTGAATTTTCTCAGTGGGAACAATGAAGAACTCACTGCCCACGAGTCCTTAGAAAATACCCCTTCCATTTCTTCTCGGTTTTCGCTCCATACAGAGTTTACGTGTCAGATGAGCAAACCTCTTCTTGGAAGTCAGGAAGCAGGAAACACATCATAGAGGCATTTTGGTCCTAGAGATGAAAGGGTTATTCCTGAAATAGTGGGTTGGCCAGAAAGTTCGTTCAGGTTCTTCCCTAAGCTGGAATGGGAAAACACCAACGAAGTTTTGGGCCAACGGAATAGCGTGCTAATTGTCATTGTAGTGGATAACATTGGATGTGTTAGTTCAAATGTAACAATTTTGTTAATTCTTTCAAACCCTTGTTGTTGTGTTGTTTTTTTTTTTTATGTGTGTAATCTCCCCCCTGCCTAGACCTGGTGAACCGTTTCTGTGAGCAGGTCCTCAATTTTTTACTCTGTCCCTACTTTCCTGCCCTAGCCCCGTCCTCCCCCGGTGTCGACTCCGTCCCCTTGCAGCGCACAGGCAGCCAGCACGGCCCGCAGAGCGCCGCCGCAGCCACCTTCCAGAGGGCCAGCTATGCCGCCGGCCCGGCCTCCAGCTACGCGGATCCCTACCGACAGCTGCAGTACTGTCCTTCCGTCGAGTCTCCGTACAGCAAATCCGGCCCTGCCCTTCCCCCGGAAGGCACCTTGGCCAGGTCCCCATCCATCGACAGCATTCAGAAAGATCCCAGGTGGGTACCAACCTTTTCCTCTCCCCCCATCGCTGCTAAAGAGGTTTTCCAACCAGACCTTGTGACTGCATGATTGTTTTTGTTTTTTTCGTTTTGCATCACTTGATTGCAGCCATGTCTCTGGCGGAGTCTGAAAGGGTTGACTTTGGTTGACTTTCATCATCTTCTGTTTGACTTGGAATATGGGTGTTGGTCATGGATCCCTAGTACCTTCTGTGGTTCAGTAGCAAAGACGATCTTTTGATTGGAACATTTGTAGATGCTTGAGGGTTTCAGCTAGTTGTGAGATCTGGAACAGCTTTCTGTGATGCAGTAGAAACAGAGGATGGGAGGTTGTATCGTTTGACGTCAGACACTGTAGTCTACATATTTTCTTGTCTCAGGAGAAGCACGCTTTGTCACCTTGCATATTTCCATTCATGAGTGGAGAGTGGTATACAGTTTACACTAAAAATTGGACATTTTTACCAGGTTACACTAAAAATTGGAAATTTAGAAAACCTTTGTTACCTTCATTTTTGTGTCTGAAAATAAACATTAGGCTGAAGTTGTTTTCGACATTGATTAAAAATTTGAATATAATGTATTCAAGAAGTTGTTATTATTGAGAAATGGTTTTTTGTTTTTTTGTTTTTTTGCTTTCTTGTTTCAACAGTGGCCAAGGCTTTAGTGATGCTCTACTTCTGAAATAGGAATTGAATTCCTGTAGAGTTAAATGATGTTTTATTCATAGGCATTTGATTTATGCAGACAGAGTCCCATAAATATATATCTGCATCTGTGAATACTATAGATATGTCAGGTTCCTGGTATGTCTTTATAGCAGGCATGTGACTTGATTCTGGTGGTATACTTAAAATTCATCTCAAGGAATTTTCGGGTATTTTCTCTGATAGAGCACACAATGCAAGTGTACTGTATTGAGGGGTTTGCATAGATTCTTTTGTAAAAAGAAATCACCTCTACATACATAAAAGGCAGAATGGGACCATTTTATGGTATTCTTTAAGAGAGCTTCTTTAGCACAATTCAAGCCTACTTGGAGGGCTTATGTTAAATATTGTATGTGGTAAAACCTCCATTGTAAAGGGGGATTATAGTAAGTGTTCACCGTTAGCTACTAGAAATAAGAAAAATTATTATATTTGCATTTTATTCAGCATCCTGTTCCTCTAGGCTTTCAGTCGAAACAAGGATCTCTATCGTCTTTGTCTGAAAATTTTCCCTAAATCCTTTGGTATTCTTGGTGAGTGGGGGTAGAATGCTTTTCACATAACACAACACCCTCTATTTATTTAGTTTTAAATTTTGCTCTACTGGGATATAATTCATTTACAATATGTTAGTTTCTGCTGTATAGCAAAGTGATTCAATTATACCTATGTATGTAAACTTTCTTTATATTCTTTTCCATCGTGGTTTATCACAGTATATTGACTATAGTTCTCTATGCCATATAATAGGAACTTGCTGTTTATCCATCCTGTATATAATAGTTTGCATCTGCTAACCCAAAACTCCCAATCTATCCCTTCTCCAAAGCTCTCTATTTTTAAATATTCTTTCTAAATATGTTATTGAAAACATGTAGAAATAGAACAGTAGCACACTCTTTAGGAAATGCTAAACAGGAAAATACATAATTGAATTGGCAGTGCTTTATTTAACATTTAAAATATAAATTGAAGATAAGTATATAATCTTCAGTGAAGAGGTTTTTAAATTTTCATATTAGGGGAATTTGGCCTAATAGGAGTCCAAATTTATGTTTCTCTCACTACAACTTAGCTTCTTTATTGCATACTGTGTATTAAATGTGTTATACTTTTATTAAATGACATATCCTTTTCATTTTATGTTGCTATCACTTTTATAGCCTTTTTTCTTCTTTCAGCATATCATCATCAGACTATCCTCTTTTCAAGTTATGGATTTTGTGACATATATTTAATGAGTGTGCACTGTAAACCAAGAAAGAGAAATACCTGTAAGAAATGAGAGTGAATAAGAGTATATTGGGCACGCATCCTTTGCAGGTGTAAATCTATAGGCAAATCAGTGTTATATGAATTGCAAGTTTACTATGTTATTTTTAAGAATGCTAATGCCAGAAAGAAAAGCAAATATTGTGTACTAACTCGTATGTGTGGAATCTAGGCTTCCCTGGGGGCTCATATGGTAAAGATTCTGCCTCCAGTGCAGGAGTCCTGGGTTCGATCCCTGGGTTGAGAAGATCCCCTGGAGAGGGGAATGGCAACCCACTCTGGTACTCTTGCCTGGAGAATTCCATGGACAGAGGAGCCTGGCGGGCTGTATACTTCATGGGGTCACAAAGAGTAGGACATGACTGAGCAACTAACACGCACACGTACATGAGGAATCTAGGGGCCTTCCCAGGTGGCACTGTGGTAAAGAACCTGCCTGTGATGCAGGAAACGTAAGACATGTGGTTTTGGTTGCCAGGTTGGGAAGATCCCTTAGAGAAGGGCCTGGCAAGCCACTCCAGTATTCGTGCATGGAGAATCCCCACGGACAGAGAACTGTGGTGGGCAGCAGTCCATAGGGTCACAGAGAGTCAGATACAATTGAATTGACTTAGCACACACACACACACGCAATCTAGAAAATGGTACTGATGAACCTGTTTGCAGGGCAGGAATAGGGATGCAGACGCAGAAAGCAGACTTGGTGGACACAGTGAGGGGAGGAGGTAGTGGGATGATTTGAGAAAGTAGCATTGACATATATATACACTCCCATGTGTAAAGGAGCTGGTGGGAAGCTTCTGTATAGCATGGGGACCTAGCCTGGTGTTCTCTGATGACCTGGAGGGGTGGGATATGGGGCTTGGGATGGAGGCTCAGGAGACAGGGAATATATATATAATACATGTATATGGCTGATCAGCATTGTTGTATGGCAGAAACCAACACAACATTGTAAAGCAATTATCTTCCATTTAAAAATTAAAAAAAGAACGTTAAGCATTGGCTTTATTTTTTTTTTCCATTTATTTTTATTAGTTGGAGGCTAATTACTTTACAATATTGTAGTGGTTTTTGCCATACATTGACATGAATCAGCCATGGATTTACATGTACTCCCCATCCCGATCCCCCCTCCCACCTCCCTCTCCACCAATCCCTCTGGGTCTTCCCAGTGCACCAGCCCCAAGCACCTGTCTCATGCATCCAACCTGGGCTGGTGATCTGTTTCACCCTTGATAATATACATGTTTCAATGCTGTTCTCTCTAAACATCCCACCCTCGCCTTCTCCCACAGAGTCCAAAAGTCTGTTCTGTACATCTGTGTCTCTTTTTCAGTTTTGCATATAGGGTTATCGTTACCATCTTTCTAAATTCCATATATATGCGTTAGTATACTGTATTGGTCTTTACCTTTCTGGCTTACAAGCATTGGCTTTAAATAGATGTCAATTCTGAAAAAAAATATTGTACCACCATCCTAAGATCAGATACAAGCAAAAGAAACAGAACCAGATCTAGAACCAGAATTGAATTATTATGGCTTCATGTAAAGAGAACTAATAACCTGGCATCATGTGAAATGAGTATATAAAATACAATAATGCCTTTCTTGTAGAGTTTTTTTTTTTAATAAAGGAATGGTCAGAGTGTTCAGATTTAATTGAGACATCCCAAGTCTGAAATTGTAGTCCACAATCTAATGCTTCTTGTATGATAGCATTTTTGCATCTTCTTTTGAAGAATGAACTTTGGTCCTTCCTAAGTGTTACTAGAACCAATATCTCATGTCTGGGGTTCAGAGTAGTGTGTCTCAGCATTATAATTTATGATTTAAACTTTTCCAGCTTTTAGGCTTCTTTCTAACTTTTATACATACATTTTTGGAGAGAGTGTGTTAAAGTTTTTTATGTATTATGAAATAGCCAACCATGTAAGCCTCTTTACCATTGCAAACATATTTTTAGAGCACATTACAATTCTCAAAGCACTTTTCCTTACATCTCTGATGTAATTCTCCTTTGTGGGAGGAAACTGATACCCGCATATTTTGTGCCTTAAATAAGTGGAGAATTGGAAAAATTGACCCATGTATATGCAGGCCAGACTCCACACTCTTTGGCACATATTTACATGGACATTTATATTTATAAAAAGGAAATGGAAATTGCATACCATCTTTTATGATTTTCTTGGAGGATGAGGGAAAGCACCAGTTTGCTATGTGAAGGAGTGAATGAAGGAATGAAGGTAATGATACAAATTGTCTAAATAGGTCTGGTCCGTCTGATAATTGCTTATGGCATGTGTGGTCTTTGCTTTGTTTTCTTTCTCATCCTTTTCTAATATATGACTTATTCATCTTATTGCAAAACAGTGTCTTTTTTCTATTAACGAGTTTCAATGAGGAATTCTGAAGCAAACCATCTATTTCAAAATAAGTATTTGAAATCAAGATAACCCCAATTCAGTCATTAGACTTGAAACCAGAAGCTTCCTATCTTTTTTTTTTCCTTTTGGTGTTTTGATGACTTGTGTGTATGTATATATTTAGGCTATTTTATTTTTTTTAATTCAAATATAGTTAATTTACAATGTTATGTTAGTTTCAGTTGTTCAACAAAGTGATTCAGTTTATATATATATATATGAAATTATATATGTATATTCATTTTGAATTTTTAAAAGAATTTTTTTAAGTCATAGAATATGAAAGGATTCATTCTAAATGGTTGGCTTTTTTGAGCTTGCTTAGCTGAATCATATAGATCGGGGCAAAACTTTGGACTTTCCACTTTTAACTGCTCTCATATATTCCAACAAAAAATGCACAAAAAACGTTTATACAAAGAGGTGATAGAATTTGATTTCCTTAAGTCAGCAATCACTTTGAAAAAAGTTTTTATATAATATTTACTTCATAGCAGCCTATGCTGAGAACTATTTGTTAATTGCACATTATCTTCCATAAAATGTGAGTTTCTTAAGTATCATCACAGCTACTATGTTGTTGGTACTATGCCAAATATTGAGTTTAATACATGTTGTTTTTAAACATGTAGGTCATATAAATCTTAAAATGAACTGAAAGGACTCAGTAACATTGGGAGTGATCATTCATAGCATCTTTATTTTGAAGTGTGATTGATCAAATAACCAGAAGAAAAGCAAAACTCATGTACCTGGTATACTGATGGTGTTACAAATATTCTTGTCCATGAAAGAAGAAAAGTTATGGCCAATACATTTACTGACATAGCTTAATGTGTAGGCTGCATCATGAATAGCATCTTTTAATCAAGTTTGATTAATCCTGTTTCAGGGTATTGTAATCCTTGATGTACACCATCTCAAAAGCAGTTTTTCAAACATGATGAAGGAATCTAACATTTTGCAAACATGATTCACAGTGAAACTCTATATTCTTTTTGTTATTCATTGTAACAGATAAATAAATACAGAGACACATCCTTAGTGCTGAATTTGAGCCCAAATTAGCAACTGTACTTTCAGTTGGCTCTGTCACACTTGCTCTCCATGTTTTGCTTCAAGCCACAGTATTTGACCAATAATCTAAAACTATGAACTTTTAAAGAATTATCTAGTGTCTTACTAAAATTATTATTGGATGTTATATTAGTAGATATTATTAAGAAATACTGCTTATAGATATCATTGTTTAGTCGCTAAGTCATGTCCAACTCTTTTCTGACCCCATGGACTACAACCCACCAGACTCCTCTGTCCATGGGATTTCCCAGGCAAGAGTATTGGAGTAGGTTGCTATTGCCTTCTCCAGGGGACTTTCCCAATCCAGGGATCAAACCTGCGTCTTCTACTTTGGCAGGTGGATACTTCACAGCTAAGTCACCTGGGAAGCCCCATAAATATCACTAGGAAAATCTAAGTTGTGGTTTCCCTGGTGGCTCATAGCTTCACTGAGTTATGCAAGCCCCTTCACAACAACAAGGCTGTGATTCATGAAGGGGATGGTTCATGACCAGTATGAAAAGACAAAAAGATATGACATGGGAAGATAAGCCCCCCAGGTTGGAAGATGTCCAGTATGCAACTGGGAAAGAGTAGAAGGGCAATTACTCTATGACCTAAATAAAATCCCTTATGATTATACAGGGGAAGTAACAATAGAGTCAAGGAATTAGATCTGGTCGATAGAGTGCCTGAATAACTATGGATAGAAGTTGTTAATATCATGCAGGAGGCAGTAACCAAAACCATTCCAAAGAAAAAGAAATGCAAGAAGGCAAAATGGTTGTCCGAGGCAGCTTTACAGATAGCTGAGGAAAGAAGTGAAAGGCAAGGAGAAAGGGAAAGATATGCCAGACTGAATGCAGAGTTCCAGAGAATAGCAAGGAGAGATAAGAAGGCCTTCTTAAATGAACGATGCAAAGAATTAGAGGAAAGCAATAGAATGGGAAAGACCAGAGATCTCCTCAAAAGGTTGGAGATGTCAAGGGAACATTTCATGCAAGGACAGGCATGATAAAGGACAGAAATGGTAAGGGCCAAACAGAAGCAAAAGAGATTAAGAAGAGGTAGCAAAAATACACAGAAGAACCATACAGAAAAGGTCTTAATGACCGGGATAACCACGATGGTATGATCACTCACCTAGAGCCAGACGCCCTGGAGTGTGAAGTCAAGTGGTCCTTAGGAAGGATTGCTACAAAAAACTATAGATAAATGGTTAGACAGCATCACCGACTCAATGGGCAGGAATCTGAGCAAACTCCGGCATCCGTGTTCTTTGCCAGTGAGTTGGCTATTTGCACTATGTGGCCACAGTATCGGAGCTTCATCTTCAGCATCAGTCCTGCAAATAAATATTCAGGGTTGATTTCCTTTATGACTGCCTGGTTTGATCTCCTTGCTATCTAAGGAATTGTCAAGAGTCTTCTCCAGCACCACAGTTGAAAAGCATCAATTCTTCAGCATTCAGCCTTCTTTATGGTCCAGCTCTCACATGACTACTGGAAGAACCATAGCTTTGACTATGCGGACCTTTGTTGCTTTTCAATATGCTGTCTAGGTTTGTCATAGCTTTTCTTCTAAGCAGCAAGCATCTTTTAATTCCATGGCTGCATTTAATTCCAGGCACTGTCATTCTTGGCATGTTGTGACTTCCAGTAAAAAAGACACCGTCATCTGAAATGTGGGCCGGGTGAGAGGCCAGCACCAGTGTGTAGAGGAAATATGATCGTTCTGAACTGCTGTTTTGTTTGGTTATGTCGGTTAAGTAGAGATTCACACATTCTCCCCTCTGACCCCAGGCGGTGATCTTGGGCAGCCCTGCATGCTCTCCCCTCCCACGGGAGGAGTAGAGGTCTGGGTTATAAAGGGCATCCAATACATGGGGGAAAGGACTCTTAGCCAGTCATGATTCCAGGTGTGATGTTCACCTGCCCTGCCCTCGGTGTCCATGTATTTAAAAGAGAAATTGTACAAGCACCTTCCTGATAAAGTTGTAAGGTGAAATATGTTAATACCTGGAGGTCTTTGGGACATTTCCTGGCTTGGGGAAGGGCCCATTGTTACCACCAGGGCCTCTCTGCTGACACCTCGGTTCCTGCCATCAGGGGCACCGAGGTTAGAGCTGAGAGTGGCCCTCGGGAGTCAGGGACTTGGAGAAAGTGATGAAGGCAGAGAGGCCGTGAGCTGTCTGGTGGGAAAGACCAAGGGGCAGATCCTGGGGGATGCCCTGCTAAGGGGCCAGGGGAGAGAAGGGACCTAGTGAGGTGGGAGCAGAGGCCAGTGAGGGGGCAAGGAGGGAGGGCATACTGAGACCTGGGCCCTCCTGGCCGGGACACACAATCAGAAGATGGAAGAGAAGATGTCCCTGCAGAAAGGATTTTGTTTGTTTTGCAAAAGCCTCCTTTTCAGGATTCTTTTTATCAGTTAAAAGGAAAGTACAGTTTACACACAATACTTGTCTGTGCGCGTATTGATTTTCCGGGAGCCCAGATTACTCATTTTGCCTTCTGTCTTCAGCATCACTAGTAGGAGTGAACGATTGCATTTCTAGAAGAACAACTCATTTCTAATCGACACCCCCCACCTCATTTGTACCAGAGTGGGTTCTGGCACAGAGACCTCGACCGCATCCCAGAAGTAAGAGTGATGGATCAGAGGTAGTCAAAGCTAATGAGTCACTCTACCTGGGGTCCTAACTAGCTGGTTAATGAATCATTAGCTGATCCTCAGCAGTTGTGACAGTAGAAATCTCTGTTTTGTGTTTTTCGGATTTGCAGACTTTCCTCTTGACAGCCTGCCAGTTCTTCCCCTCAGTCCATGTGCTTTTGGTAAAACAGGCTCTACCCTCTGTTCAGTAGGTGAGCCTGTAGCTCACACCTGGTCCAACAGCCTCCTCAGGATCCCCATCCACTAGCAAAGCCCCCAGCGGCGCAGAAGAGCCTGAGAAACCCAAGTCCCTGTAAGGTGGGCCGTGTGCATTCTGGACTTCCCTGCCTCATTTGGGGCAAAAAGCCAAGTCCAGGCTCTCTGGAACCCACCACAAGAGCAAAAACTACTGTGCACCCTCCCTCTCCTGCCAGTAGAATTCCTTCTCCCCTGCTTACCCTCTCTGGAAGTGGCCATGGTGGTCCTAGGTTTGGTCTCCGTTATAAAGATAGGACTGTTTGCCTTTGCTCACTTAACCTGTGTATCTAATGTTTTACCTGCGTGTCCATCGTATATCCTGATGCAGACTTTCCAGAACTTGCCTTTAACCCCTCTGCTTAAAACCAGCTACTCTCACTCCCTGTCCCAGGAACTGAGATAGTATTTTTCCTCCGATTCAATGGGCTTCCCTGGTGGCTCAGATGGTAAACAGTTTGCCCACGGTGCAGGAGACCCAGGTTCGAGCCCTGAGTTCAGAAGATCCCCTGGAGGAGGGCATGGCAACCCACTTCAGTATTCTTGCCTGGAGAATTCCCTGGGGCAGAGTAGACTGGCAGGCTGTAGTCTATCGGGTCACAGGAGTTGGACATGACTGAGCGACTAACAGTTTCACTTTCCTGATTCAGAAGAACTGGAAAGTTGCATTCAATAGTTAAATTACCATGAAATCTTTACCAAATAGGTTTATAGGAGAGAGGAGCTCTGCTGATACCATCCAGCATCAGAGGACCTTGGCTCCCTAGAAGTCAGAACTCTATGAAATGTCAAGCATCTTTAGTCTTAATTTTAAGGTCCCCTGTAATGATAAGTACAATGATGACATCAAAATAAGGATAACTGATGTTTAAGGGATGTCCTATTGAATTCCTAAGTAAAACAAATAATTAGTTTGCAATGATTTTACTATACTCTCAGTGTATGACTTGAGTTTGTAATTCATGTTACTCCCTGCTTCGAGGTTAATCTGTTTTTTCACTGATAAGCAGGTTCCTGTGTTACCTACTGGATTTAGATATTCTTATGCTAAAAGGGGGACTTCCCCTGATGCTGGGAAAGATTGAAGGCAGGAGGAGAAGGGGACAACAGAGGGTGAGATGATTGGATGGCATCACCAACTCGGTGGGCATGAGTTTGAGCAAGCTCCAGGAGTTGGTGATGGACAGGGAGGCCTGATGTGCTGCAGTCCACGGGGTGACAACGAGTCGGCCACGACTGAGCTGAGCCGAACAGGTGGCGCTCTTGGTAAAGAACCCGCCTCCCACTGCAGGAGACAGAAGAGATCGGGCCTAGGAAGATCCCCTGGAGGAGGAAACCTCAGCCCACTCCAGTATCCTTTCCTGGAGAATCCCATGGACAGAGGAGCCTGGCAGGCTGTGGTCCATGGGGTCTCAAAGAGTCAGACACAACTGAAGCGACTTCTCACATGTTGAAGAGAGGGTAGGGTCTTGCAGATGAAGTCATCCCTTTGCCAATCACTTAGGATGAAGCAGAAAGCTAAGCTGCAGGTGAAAAAGAAGAAGTAAATCTCTCTCCATCATCACTGTGAAAGAAATCAGTTTATTTGAGCCCCAAAGGAGTGTGAATATGAAAAATGGTGCCCCTTAGAAACAAGCTGAGAACCTGGAAATGAGAAAGCCTTTTCCCCCTGAATCTCATGGGGAGTTAGAGAGCCTGACATACCCAGAATGGATGCTTCTAAATCCCAGTGCTCTCTTTGGGGGTCACTGCCTTTATTTCCTGTCTGAGTGCTCCCCTTTCACTTTCCATTTGGTACTTTTTAGGACTCTAGGAGGAGGTTTGAAGGAATCAAAAGAAGGGTTTGTGCTTCAGAAGGAATCAAAGGAAAGTTCTTTGAGTCTGGTAATGAATAAGATTATAAAAATGGACCGCAGCATCCCTCTTCCCCTAAGGTTAGTTCCCACAAGTGGGAAGGAGAAAAAAGAGAAACCAAGGAAATTCAGGGTGACTTCTGGCTCACTTGGTTAATTCATAAAGGACTATCTTCCTATAGGGGGAACCTTGACAGTCCTAGATTTGGTTTTGTTAAGGAAAATGGCATCTACATATATGCCACATAGATTATGTGTATACAAATGCATAGATTGTGTGTATATATACACATACATGTACTTGTGTGTGTACATAGGGCTTCAATGACGGTTTATCAGTAAAGAATCCACCTGCCAATGCAGGAGACACAGGTTTGATCCCTGGCTTGGGAAAATCCCCTGCAGGAGGGCATGGCAACCACCCACTGCCTGGAGAATTCCATGGACAAAGGAACCTGGCAGGATACAGTCCACGGAGTCACAAAAGAGTTGGATTTAGTGACTAAACAACAAAATATATATGTAATCTATTTGCTAATTAGCTCTGCTCACATTTACCCAGAGATAAGCTTTGCAAAACTTATACAAATGCATGATTATTAATGGAACAACAGACACCCAGTAATGATGTATTGATTTTGCTTCTTGTCTGTTTATCCATCAGTCTGCTTTCCCAACCCTTGTGTTTTGCTTTTGTTTTCCCACTTTAGAAAAAGTCATTTTGAATGTGTTCCATTCTTCAAGTCCATGTGAAATATAAATTCACAAAACTAGAGGAACTCAAGATTTGTTTTCCTTACAGAAATTTCAGTTCATCCCAGTAGCTATGAGAATATCGGGAAGCACCTCCTGGCTGGCTGTCTATGTGTTATGTTTAATCAGCATTCACATAGTTAAGCTCAACCTTTTGAAATCTTCTTAGAAAAATTCTTCTTAGACACCTTAACCATCTTAAAGAAATTAATTCCCTTTATTATTCAACGTATGCTGCTGTAACTGTGGAAAGTGCAACTGAATGTTAGTTATTAAGTGTGTTTGACTCTTTCTGACCCTACGGACTGTAGCCCTTCAGGATTCTCTGTCCATGGAATTCTGCCTGCAAGAATACTGGAATGGGTTGCTATTTCCTTATCCAGGGGATCTTTCCAACCCAGAAATGGAGGCCGGGTCTCCCACATTGCAGGCAGATTCTTTGCCATCTGAGTCACCAGGGAAACCTGGTAACTATGGAAAACCAACCTCAATCAAACCATCCTCATAGCCTCCCTGTTTATCCCATTGCAATGGAAAATCTGAAATCCCCTTTGGTCATTTCACAAGCAAACCAGTTTTAATATTTTTCTGAATATCTTAAGTCTCTTTTTTTCACCATCTGACTTTGAACATGTAATTGAGGACAAAAATGGAGCTTTCAAAACTTTTATTGTCTTATAAGGTAGGTGGTAGTTGACTGTCCGTTTGTGACTAATGGAAATTAATTTCCATTGCTTCTTGAGATGTTTTACAGCTAATAATGTTCATTAATTTGGAGGCACTGACATCTATAGAGGGAAAATTAGCATTTTATAGTAAGAAAAGTGTACTTTGAAGTGATATTTTCTTTGTTCATGATACATTGCAAATCTGGTAGCTTAACTTTTCAGCTACTGAAGAATCATGTTCAGCTACCTTAACTGGTTTCCTGAACCCCGTGTGTTCTAGCATCCACTTAATTCTGTTAAGAGTAGAAAGATGAGTAGAAGGAAGATTGAAAAAGAAGACATTTGTTGGCAAACCCGGTGCGCAGCATTCTAGCAACACAAAATGTTTTATATACTGAAAGGCTCTCATAGACTGAGATGAGACAGGATCCTCACTTTTTTTGTTGTTTTACCTTTTTGGCTTTCTAAGGGCATTTCACTATGAGCTTTGCTCTTTTAATGCCTGTTTTTTAAAATTTTGTACTAGAGCATGGCTCATGGGCCACCAGTTTCAGAAGCCTCTTTAAACCTGAAGCCACCACACCAAGAAAACTCTGGTTGTGTTTGCAAACTGGGCAAAAATCTACATTGTGTTTGCATAGAGACCCCTGAAATGAGGGCTTCTCTCTGCCCTCAGGTACTCTATACTGACAAATGCTATAGTGAACACCGCCCTGGGGGTGGGGGGAACCTCAAGGCTGTAAAACACAGCACGGTGATTCCCAACGTTTTTGGAATGTAAACATTAGTTGCATTTCAAAAGCATGTAGGTGCCAGCCCAGGGTGGTGGGGCTTTTCCTTTGCAAATAGCCTCCTCCAGCCACTTCTTAACACGCAGGAAAGGTAGATATGAAATAACCTTGGGATATTGGACAATCTTCTCAGTTGCATAAAGGTACCTTTACGAAAAAAATCAAAATTGGTTTCAGACAAATGTTTGGAAACCACTGTCTTAAAAGTCACAGTGTAGCAGAAATAATTCCTCTGAACCAGTAGGTAGTCAAAGCGTAGTTGACCTGTAATGATTTAGGTGTACAGCAAAGTGATTTAGTTATATATATATATATATATGTGTGTGTGTGTGTGTTTTTAATGTTAGTCACTCAATCGTGTCCGACTCTGTGCGATCCCATGGACTGTAGCCCGCCAGGCTCTTCTGTTCATGGAATTCTTCAGGCAAGAACACTGGAGTGGGTTGCCATTCCCCTCTCCAGAGGATCTTCCCAAACCAGGGATCGAACCCTGGTCCCCTGCATTGCAGGCAGATTCTTTACCATCCAGTAGCTGTATATGTATGCATGTGTGCTCAGTCACTTGTCGCCGTGACCCTATGTAGCCTATAGCCTGCCCGGCTCCTCTGTCCATGGGATTCTGCAGGCAAGAACACTGGAGTGGGTTGCCATTTCCTTTTCCAGGGGATTTTCCTGACCCAGAGATCGATCCTGGGTCTCTTGCATCTTCTACATTGGCAGATGGATTCTTTACCACTAGCACCACCTGGGAAGCATGTATATACACACACACACACACACACATGTATATATGTGTGTGTCTATGTATATACAGATATATATTCTTTTCCAGGTTCTTTTTAAGACATTGAAAATACATTATTACAAGATATTGAATATATTGTAGTTGCCTGTGCTATACAGTAGGTTCTTGTTTATCTGTTTTATAGATGGTAGTCTGTGTTTGTTAATCCTAAATCCCAAGTTTATCCTTTGCCCCTTTTCCTTTTCAGTAACCATAAGTTTGTTTGCTCTGTCTGTGAGTCTATTTCTGTTTTGTAAGTAACTTTATTTATATCATTTTTATATTCCACATATAAGTGATATCATATGACACTTACCTTTGTCTGCCTTCACTTAATGTGATAATCTGCAGGTCTGTCTGTGTTGCTGCAGATGGCATTATTTCATTCCTTTTCAGGGTTGAATAATATTCCATCATGTATATACCACATCTTCTCTATCCATTCATCTGTCTGTGGACACTTAGGTTGCTTCCATGTCTTGGCTATTGTCAGTAGTACCACTGTGAACATTGGGGTGTATGTATATGCTGTTTTGAATATATCTGCTGACTGACTAGAATTATACATTCCTTCTGAATACTTTCAAGTTTTTCAAAGCCGCAATATTCTAAAATATTAATCATTTCTGAAAAATCTCCAAATGTTTAGCATACTTGATATAATTAACGATAATAAGGTTTGTGTGGGCTTGCCTTTTGGCTCAGTGATAAAGAATCCACCTGCCAATGCAGGAGACTCAGGTTTGATCCCTGGGTGGGGAAGATCCCCTGGAGAAGGAAACGGCAACCCACTCCCATATCCTTGCCTGGGAAATCCCATGGACAGAGGAGCCTGGTTGGCTACAGTCCATAGGGTCCCACAGAGTTGGACACTGCTTAACAACTAAACAACAACAATAGAGTTTGCATAGCTGGTGTCCAAGACGACCCCACACCTTTGCATGGCGTCTCCCACAGTGAATCAGAGCTGCCTTTGTGACCAGTTCAACATCCTGAGGCTCTTACACGTAATGGTAGAGCTTAGCATGGGGAGGAACCAACTTGCCCGCCACGTGAGGGAGGCACTTTCAAAGCAGACCCCCTGTGCCAGGCACGCCTTTGGGTCTTCCAGCTTAGATCCCAGACATTTGAAGCAGAGACTAATTGCCCCTGCTATTCCCTGTTTTGAGTGATCATACAAAGAAGCCGTGAGATAATTAATGATGATTATTGTTTTTAGCATTTGAGTCATAGGATGATTTGTTGCGAGTAATTGGAGTGGTCATCTCCCCAGGGTTGTCATTCTTTCCTTCCAGGGTCTTCCCTGAAACCCCCTTTCCCCTTTACTTGTTTAAAGGGGAAAGGATTAATGGATAAACCTATGGTCTACACACATGATGGAATATTTTTCAGCCTTAAAAAGGAAGGAAACTCTGACACCCGTTACAACGTGGATAAACTTGAAAGGTGTCAGTATAAGTGAAATAATCCAGATATAAGAAGACAACTCCTATTGTATGATTCCACTTGTATGAAGTCCCTAGATAGTCAAAAACATAGAGACAGATATTAGAATAGTGGTTGCTGGGGGCAAGGAGGAGGAGGGAGTTGGGAACTTCCCAAATGGATAGAGTTTCTGTTTGCGATAGTGAAAAATTTTTGCACAAGGATGGTGGTGACAGTGCACAGCAGTATACCATGAACTGTGGACTGAAAACTGGTTAAAATGGTAATTTTCTGTTATGTTGATTTGCCCACGATGAAAAGAAAAGAAAACAGCCTGCTGTTTCTTTTGGCTGCCCAGGCACTACTAATAGAAACCAAGTCATATGGAAGAGCAGCAGATGCAGACACAGGGAGGAAGAATGAATGGAAATGACTCCAAGTATCTTGAATGTGACCCCTTGCAAAACAGTGCCTTCCACACCTTTGTAGGAAGCTCTGAAGCCCATCCAATACCACTTATTTGTTGTTGTTGTTTAGTAGCTAAGTCATGTCTGACTCTTTTGAAACTCCATGGACTGTAGCCCACCAGGCTCCTCTGTCCCTGGGATTCCTAGGCAAGAATACTGGAGTGGCTTGCCATTTCTTTCTCCAGGGGATCTTCTTGACCCTGGCATCAAACCTTTATCTCCTGCAATAACAGGTGGATTTGTTACCACTGAGCCACCAGGGAAGTCATACCATTTATTACTTGCCAAATATGTTACCTAATCTCAGTTCTTCAATCTCTTGCTTACATTTAAAAAAAAAATTTTATATTGGAACATCGTTGATTAACAGTGTTATATTCATTTTAGGTATATAGCAAAGTGATTCACTTAGACGTATGCATTTAATATACACAATATATGGTTATGCATATATATTTAATCTTATTATTGAATAAAATAATCGTATGTTATCATATATTAGCTAATGTATTAGCTATAAGACTCAGAGTTAAAACCACAAATGTGAAGGAGCTTCTTCAATTAGATGGCACAGTATTCTATAGCATAAAAATCATTATTAATATTATTTGAGAAGTACTGCCTATTGGTAAGGTTTGATATTTCGTTCATCCATTCAGTCATTTAGTAAATATTTATTGAGTACCAAACCTAGACAGTGTCTTAAAAAGTAGAGACACTACTTTGCCTACAAAAGTCCATATAGTCAAAACTATGTTTTTTCCAGTAGTCAAAGTACAGATGTGAGAGTTGTACCATAAAGAAGGTTGAGCACTTATGGCCCATGCTTTCCAATTATGGTTCTGGAGAAGACTCTAGAGAATCCCTTGAATGGCAAAGAGATCAAGCTAGTCAATCCTAAAGAAAATCAACCCTGAATATTCACTGGAAGGACTGATGCTAAGGTAGAAGCTCAACACTTTGGCCACCTGATGTGAAGAACCAACTCATTGGAAAAAAACATGATGCTGGGAAAGATTGAAGGCAAAAGGGGCAGGGGGTGGCAGAGGATGCGATGATTAGATAGCATCACTGACTCAACGGACAAACTCTGGGAGATGGTGAAGGACAGGGGAGCCTGGTGTGCTGCAGTCCGTGGGGTCAAAAGAGTCAGACACAATGTGGTGACTGAATGACAATCACAAACTGAGTCCCAGTAGCCAGCCAGCACCATTCTTGATACTGGAAACTTTTCGTTAGAACTGATGAGGTAGGAATGTTAACTAGGAAATAAATAGGAAATGATCTCTTTTAAAAGCATTTGAACTTAAAAATAAATCAAATTTAAATAAAAACTGTCTGCTCCAGTTTTATTGAAAATTGCCCTTAGTGACTGGTTATTCCAGCTACCACCTAATTCTATTTTAATAACCTCAGGAGCTCCTACTGTGGTTTTTCCTTTCAGAGACAGAGTTCTATTTCATCACTTCTGCTGGGGTTAGTTTTCTCTCACACTGAAGATGAAGGCAGTAACTCAAGACCTCAAAGGTCCTAAATCAGAAAGCTTGCAACCAACGCAAAGCAAGCAGACAGAAAAGAAAAAGCATCTCATTTCTCACAGGAACCTACCGAACTCCTATTCATCTCTTCTTGGCAAAAAAAAAAAACAAAAACAAAAACAAAAAACAGTCTGCTGTATTTCAAGCCAGGCTATTTCATATCAGAAAAGAACTCATTAAGATAAGTGGCAATTAACATCTCCACTGCAGTAAAAATGCTTCTGACTTTAAAGAAGAAAATGTAAAACATGGACTCTCTTAGATAAACTGAAATGTTTCTTCAGGGAGTTTCTGAGATATTTGCCAGGCTTTGTTTTGAAGATGATTGAAGCATAGACAGATTTAAATTCACCATAAGTCAGCTTGAAAGTAACAGACAGTATTGCTATTATTGTCAAAGGGGTCATTAGGAACACAGAATCTGGGCATGTCTAGGAAGCAGTGTGCGCGCGCACACACACAAGCTAGACCTGGTCTGTGTAAGTAACTGCGAACCCTTGGTTAACTATAAATTTTCATGTGTAGCCATTGGAAAGAAAAGGAGTTTCTGTTTGATTACCCCACACTGTTGCTTTAATGGGGCTTCCCGGTGGCTCAGAGTAAAGAATTACCTACCACTGCAAGAGACGCAGGTTCGATCCCTGGGTCAGGAAGATGCCCTGAAGGAGGAAATGGCAGCCCCTCCAGTATTCTTGCCTGGGAAATCCCAGGGACAGAGAAACCCAGGGTTTGCAAAGACTCAGACATGACTGAGTGACTGAGTATGTTGCTTTAATAAAATGAAGGCGTTACTCTTGGAGGTGGGTCAGAAAAGATCTTCTTGCTGTGATGGATGTCAAAGAGTGTTTTTCCTAACTGAAATAAGTCAGAAAGAGAAAAACGAATATTGTATATTAACACGTATATGTGGAATCTAAAGAAATGTTGCAGATGAACTATTTGCAAGGGGGGAATAGAGGCTTCGTCATCGAGAACGGATGTGCGGACCCAGAGAGGGGGATGAGTTGGGAGACTGGCATTGACATATATACACAACCACGAGTAAGACAGATAGCTTGTGGGAAGGTGTTGTACAGTAGAAGGAGCTCAGCTCTGTGCTCTGTGATGACCTGGATGGTGGTCCTCGATGGTGGGATTGGTGCTAGGGAGATCTGAGAGGGAGGGGATGTATGTATACATATAGCTGATGCATTGCATTGTATGGCAGAAACTAACACAACAGTGTAAGCAATTATACCCCGATTAAAAATAAAAGAAGGCAACGCCTACAATATATAAGACCCTATGTACTTCTCTCATAGAGTGTATGGTCATTCAAGCCATGCCATCTACTGAAGCGCTTGTATGAACGTGCAACATTCACTTACTCACTGCAGCAAGGACTTACAAATTACAAGGAATAAAAATGCACTCTGGTTATCTCAGTCAATAGGAGCTTGTTGTCAGTTTCCAGAGGAGGGTGAAGAGACAGGAAGCTGTTTCAGCAGCCCCAGCCAGGCAGGTCTCATTGAAAAGCAGATCACGGTGCTGGATACAAAAGTGGCTTTGGGGCCATGGCAGGAACTTGGGAACACAGCCCAGAGAAGTAGGTGTTTGCTGGGGCCTCCACAGAACTCTGGGGATGTAGGACCCCGGCCATTCTGCCCTGCCCCGTCCCCCTCTGACCTCTGTCCCCTCTCCTTCTTGAATGACCGCCAGGTCTCCCCTTCCTTCTGTCTGCATTTCTCATCAATGGTGCGTCGTCTAGAGTGCACTGAATTCAGACTTGCTCAAGAGGGCTGAAAAGTGTTAGTCACTCGGTTTTGTCTGACTCTTTGCGACCCCATATGCTATAGTCCACCAGGCTCCTCTGTCCATGGAATTCTCCAGGCAAGAATACTGCAGTGGGTTGCCATGCTCTTCTCCAGGTTATTTTCCTGACTCAGTGATCACACCCAGGTCTCCTGCATTGAAGGCAGATTCTTTACCCTCTGAGCCACTAGCTGTAAAGAAGGCTGAACCCTGAAGAACTGATGCTTTCAAATTGTAGTTCTGGAGAAGACTCTTGAGAGTCCTTTGGACAGCAAGGAGATCAAACCAGTCACTCCTAAAGGAAATCAACCCTGAATATTCATTGGAAGGACTGATGCTGAAGCTGAAGCTCCAATACTTTGGCCACCTGATGCAAAGAACTGACTCACTGGAAAAGACCATGATGCTGGGAAAGATTGAAGACAAGAGGAAAAGGGGGCAGAGAGGCTGAGCTGATTAGATAGAATCACTGACTCAATAAACTTGAATTTGAGCAAATTCCAGGAGATACTGAAGGACATAGGATGTCAGTCCATAGGATGGCAAAGAGTCATACACACCTGAGCGACTGAACAACAGCCGCAAGAGGGCTGTTATGGACTGAAGTGTGTCTTCCCAAGCTCATATGTTGCAGCCCCAACTCCCAGGACTGAGAATGGGACCATACCTGGAGAGAACATCTTTAAAAGGTGATTAAGTTGATGGAAGCATCAGGGTGGGGCCCTAGTCTGACAATACAGATACTCTTATAAGAGAAAAAGCCATATGAAGACACAGGGAGAGGGCGGCCATCTGCAAGCCAAGGAAAGAGGTCTTGGGAGAAACCAAACCTGCCTGGAGGAAAGAGCTTTCTTGGCTTGGAAGGATCCCCTGGAGGAGGGCATCGCAACCCACTCCAGTATTCTTGCCTGGAGAATTCAGTGGACGGAATTCAAGGGCCTGGTGGGCTACAGTCTATAGGGTCGCAAAGAGTCAGACATGACTGAAGTAACTTAGCATGCATGCACATGTGAAAGTGAAAGTCGCTTAGTCGTGTCCAACTCTGTGACCCCATGGACTGTGGTCTATGGAATCCTCCAGGCCAGAATCCTGGAGTGGGTAACCTTTCCCTTGTCCAGGGGATCTTCCCAACCCAGGGATCGAACCCAGGTCTCGCACATTGCATTTGGATTCTTTACCAGCTGAGCCACACGGGAAGCCCAAGAATACTGGAATGGGTATCCTATCCATTCTCCAGCAGATCTTCCTGACCCAGGAATCCAACCAGGGTCTCCTGCATTGCAGGCGGATTCTTTACTAACTGAGCTATCAGGGAAGCCCCCGCATGCACGTGTAGGTTATAGAAAATGAGATTTCAAATGAAAAAGTAGTTTTACTCATAAGCCATTAAACATATGACCCAATCAACATCATGTAATGAATCACTTGTGCTTTGATAAATTGGCCATACCGACTTACAGGATGGAATCATTTCCCCAAAATAAGACTCACTGTCTTCCTGTTTCATTCCTTCAGTGTCAGTATCACTGCCATAAAGTATTCAATCTCACCTTTTGAATTTTATATTAGAATATATCTTGGTACTTAAAAATTATAGATGCTAGAGTGACCAAACTTTCACGCATGGGAGAAGGAAATGGCAACCCACTCCAGTGTTCTTGCCTGGAAAATCCGAGGGACGGGGAAGCCTGGTGGGCTGCCATCTATGGGGTCGCACAGAGTCGGACACGACTGAAGCGACTTAGCAGCAGCAGCAGCAGCAGAGGGACCAAAATTGACACTTTCTATCTCCTTCTCTAGAGCCTTGTTATCCAAACTGTAGTCCAGGACCTAGGTGCTGCTTAGAAATGTATTTACTGGATAAGAATCTGTATTTGCAAGACACCAAGATGATTTGGAGAAGAAATGACAACCCACTCTGGTATTCTTGCCTGGAGAATCCCCACGGACAGAGGAGCCTGACGGGCTACAGTCCATAAGGTCGCAAAGAATCGGACGCAACTGAAGCAACTTACCGTAACATAAGATGATTTTTGTGCACATTAAAGTGAATCACTGATACATAGTAAGAAACTTCTCTCGAATATCACATCCGATTTATTGCAGAAGTTAGAAATCAAGCTATGACATTAAGATGTTAATCATATTTCACCTTGCACTTGTGCTTTTTATTTTATTGTTATATTAGTGGCATAATAAGGCAGCTGAATCATTTGGCTTTAGCTGTCTTAGAGTTTTGTCTTATTTGGACAAAGTCTGAATTTAGGAAGCCAAGTGTTCAATAGAGTTGATCATATAATGAACAAAATTTAAACTCATGTTTCAAAATGTTGTAGTATGAATTTGTGAAAACATGCATGCCATGCATGCAAAGTCTCTTCAGTCGTGTCTGACTGTTTGCGACCCTATGGACTGTAGCCCACCAGGCTCCACTGTCCATGGGGATTCTTCAGGCCAGAATACTGGAGTGGGTTGCTGTTTCCTCCTCCAGGGGATCTTCCATCCCAGGGATCGAACCTCATCTCTTGCAATTCCTGCACTGCAGGTGGATTCTTTATCGCTGAACCAAATCCCAACCAAATCCACCTTCCTCAGCTAGCCGAGGTTATCGCTGAACCAAATCCCAACCAAATCTGCCTTCCTCAGCTAGCCGAGGTCATCGGAGTGGGCCAGAATCACTTAGATTTGTTCACAGCCTTATTATTTCCTCTCTTGTCCCTTCCATGCCTACCCTTGACCTCCAGCAGCTCCGACGTCACAGTCAGCCACAGCCAAGTTTCTCTGATTAGTTTCAGCCAAAGCATACCTCTGTAGCCTAAGCCCCCTTATTGTAGAGGTGGACATTTCATGCTCTTTGGAGATTCAGTCATGCCTGCTCCTTACAATTCAGCTGGCCAGCATGGAGGTGGAGGTCAGACCATTCTGTACAGTCAAAGTGCCTCCCAAGCAAAGCCCTGTAGACATGCAGAACCCCAGACCCCACCCCACACCTGCCCACCAGAATCTACCTTTTAACAAGATTTGCAGTGATGCAGTTTGCATTTCAGTTTAAGAAGCCCTGATTTGAAGGTCGGAATAGCCCAAGCATTTTCATCCTGTGTCATTAAAAGGTCTCCGTATTTCTCACCCATTGTTGTGGAGTTTGCACCCCTGATGAAGAGTCTGGGGCTAAGCTGTCTGGAAGAACAAGGGTCTGAGTCCTTGGGAGGGGGGGAGAGAGAAAGTAAGATGCACCCAGAAGGGAGCACCAGGACTGTCCTTGTTGTCCTGAGGCTTTCTGGGGTTGAGGATAGGAGTCAGACCACCCAAGTCCTGACTGGTGACTTTGTGGCTGAGGCTGTGTGTCCCGATCAAAGTGAGGCACACTGACCCTTCCAAGACATCTATTTCTAAGCGCTCATCTTCCCCAGCATCTCTCTACCCTTCCTAGTCTCCTTTCTACTTCCCTTTCACAGCGTATCTCCACCTTCTTTACAAAGAAAGGCCAATCTTGCGTTCATCTGGAACCTTACCATATTATTTATGTGAACAGGGTTTCTCAAAATTGACATCTATTAAAGCCAAAAATAAAAATATTGCTCCTGACCTATCTCATTCTAGCAAAATATAATGTTAATTCATGGAGTCATAAATTAATTTTTTAAACCCTACATCCATCTCATTAAAGGATCCTTTTTAAATAAAAATGTTTTATATTTAATAATGATGTATCAAGTATTGTATGTTCTAATCATCGAATGTTTTGATCGTTGGGTACTATCAATACCCATGATGGTAGCTCAGACCTAGGGAAAAATTTAGTTAAGTCTTTATGGTCATTGGAAATAAAAGGTGTATATGTATGTGTGGATGTGTTTATGGAATATTTTGAAATATCAAGGCACTGTTTTTTGATCTCCTACAGATGATTATTTTAAAGGGAAAAATGGAGGTTCCTTCAACATCTGCAATTTCTTCATAATCTAGATTTTATTGGGTCAAGCTCTGAGCCGTTCATTAAGCCTGCAAAGGAAAATAGAGCTTCTGAAGACTTCCATTAAGCTTGACCTTTGAACCAGTTTCTCAGAAGAAGGGAAATGCCTAGTGTCGGCTCTTGTTAAACACCAGTTCAGGCAAAGGGGGTCAGTTCTTGTGTTTCAGACTTTGATTTCTATTTAAGGCTTTCACTCTTTAGAAAAAGAGTATAATGTGTCCTTAGGTTGAAAGCTGGAAAAATTAAACTTGGCTTTGAAGATTTTTTTTTTCTTTTTGAGAAATTCAACACCCATTCCTTAGCAAATTTAAGAAGCACACTATTTTAACCACAACACAAACGGTTTCTTTCAATTAATATCCAGCCAATGAGGATGTCTGGAGTTCCTTGTAAACAATGGGCCAACTATACTTCTCCCCATCCTGTTACCCTCTCCACGGTCAATGGTGCACTGTGGTGGCGATGGCAGGCTGCCCTCAGGCTGAGACGCCTGGGGCATTTCATCTTTTCAGGGAAGCCAGAATTCTTCCCTGCCAGTAACCTGGTATGCCCCCAACCCTGTTGGCATGGGCACCATTTAGTTTTTTCATCATTATTAAGAAAAGAGAAGCAAAGGGAAATATACTCAAATATTTCCTAGGTGATTCAGGAAAGCAGAGGGCATGTTTCCTTTTAATGATCTTTGCAGTCCATGGAGAAAGTCTCTTTAGTAAATTTCGACGACAAAAGGAACATGTGATTAACTCTTAATGCGCGCTCTTTAAGATTTTCGCAGGTGGGTTTCAAGTGGTTACACGTGGTAAATGATTGCTGTTGCCACTTCTGTTGTGTCTGACTCCTTGCAACCCCCTGGACTGTGGTCTGCCTGGCTTCTCTCACCATGGAATTTTCCAGTCAAGGATACTGGAGTGGCGTGCTGTTTCCTACTCCGGGGGATCTTACTTACCCGGGAATTGAACCCACGTCTCTTGTGTCTCCTGCATTGGCAGGTGGATTCGTCACCAGTAGCGCCACCTGGGAAGCGCTGGTGAATGATGGGTGGGCTGTAATCTGGAGAACACCGCACAGGAGGGCGGGTTACCTAGGTGTCGTGTAGCAGGGTTTCAGTCTGATGGGAAACCCACCTGTAAAGCGGTTTGGGCTTTATTCTTTACTATTGTTTTGGATCTTCTTGGTATTTGGCATACAAACATGTAACGTTGCTCAGTCATGTCCAACTCTTTGTGACTCCATGGATTGTAGCCCGCCAGACTCCTCTGTCCATGGAATTTTCCAGGCAAGAATACTGGAGGGGGTTGCCATCCCCTTCAGGGGATCTTCCCTTCCAAGAGATCGAACCTGGGTCTCCCACACTGTAGGCAGACTCTTTACCGTCTGAGTCGTCATGGAAGCCGAATTGGCACAGAGGCCCTATTTGACATAGAACATAAGAAAGAGGTTCCCCAGGCTCGTCCAGAGTCCCTTCTGTCCTCTTCAACAGGTTTAGCCCCTCCAGACACTGGAGTCAGAAACCAGGAAGACAGTGCCAGTCACACTCATAGGGTTCAATAGCGAGTTGAATCCAGGGCCTGAGCTCCCCTAGAAAACACAGTGTCTCAGTTCAGCACCCCAGCGCCCAGGTGCTTGCTCTGCACTGGTGAATGGCGTCCCTTACTGGAGGCTGGAATCCTGTCCTGGGTGAGCTCCTTGATCTTTGCTGATCGGAATTCCCTGCTGCTGTCTGCTTACCTGTCCAGCTTATGAGCCAACACCAGGCTCCTCTCCTGAGGGCCATGTTTGCATATATAGGATAATTATTCCAGACACCACAGAAGCCTTTTATCTTATCTCCAAAGACCCTAAATCTGTTCTGGCTCCTCAGATCTATGCCCTCTGCAGCCCTTTAGTTCCTAAGCTAAAAACCTGGGCAGAGTTGTCAAGACTTCTCCTCCTCCTCCTGAATCACAACATTGGCCATTGGCCTTATCTCTGACACCCTATCATCCAGACCTCCGGCTCAAGCCCCACTCCTTCTCCCTTAATACAGAGCCTTGTCATCACTTACCTGGAGAGATGCAGAGCCTATAGGTGGTCCCACTGGCCCCAGCTCTCGGTTCTAGGCCTCCTTCTCCTTGCTCCTCAAAAACACCATCGTCAAAAAAAAAAAAAAAAAAAACACCATCGTCAAAACTGACTCCATCATGGCATTCACCTTCTCAATAGCTTATGCACTGCTTATAAACTACGAAGGTCTGCTCATGCTCTACTGCCTCTAGAATAAAGTCCAAGTCCACGCTCTGAAATAAGTGACTCTGCAGTTTTTTTCCACCCGGAGTCCCAGACCCCACCTCCACCCTTCTTCTCCCTTCTGCCATCTGTGTGGTCCAGTGCTCTGCCTTTACAGGAGGTTTTGGGCTCTTTGGGGCTACTTTGCTTTTTCTGCAGACTCTCTTCTCAACAGAAAAGGTCTTTTTCCCTTCTGGAAAATTCAAATCCTTCTTCCAGTTTCAAGTACGATCTCTTTTGCCTTCTCTTGCTCCCCCCGGAGGGTCTATGGAAACCTGCAGATTTGTGTAAAGAAGGGACGGGAAGGGGGAAAGGAAAAGAGAAAAAACTTGAGAAATGTGAAAGAGAAAAAGATTTTCTGGAGAAGTGGAACCTTGGCAAATACCCAGTTTCCACAAACACACACACACATAGAATTTAATTCTGGAAACTAGAGATCAGTGTGCCTCAGACTTACCTTTTAGGAAAAAAAAAATCAGGAAAATATTTATAAAAACATTTGTCAGGTCATTAAAAAGAAACTAGGTAGTATTAAAAATGACCCTATTTTTATAGAGACTAAGTAATGACAAGCCAATGTCAATTTAGATTTTTAATAAAGTTGTTAGATTTAAACATTAGAGACAGGGGACATATGTATACCTGTGGCTGATTCACATATGGCAGAAACCAACACAATATTGTAAAGCAGTTATCCTTCACTTAAATAAATTAAAATAAAACATTAGAGACAATTCATAGGTATGACATACTTATTTTGAAAAAGCCCTTGAAAAAAGTTTATTATGTTATTGTAAAGAAGGTGAGACGAGTTGGTTACCCAGTGGGATAGTTCAAGAGTCTATAATATATTCTTTAAACCACTTAGAGGCAGTAGGTCTCCTGCAGGAACTTATTATTTGCCGCTGTCTGAGTCCATTCACTAAGAGCACAGGTGACTTTATAGCTTCTTTCCTACTTTACTTTTACTAATATTTTATCCAACAACATTCATAATTTTTAACACTATAATAATATATATAGAGAAAATTTTAACACTGTAATGATAATATAGAGAAAGTGTGAGTCTCTTTCCCAAACTCGCCATGGTTTGCTAGGCTTGGGGCGTTTGAAACGATGTGGAAGAATCTCCGAGTCAAAGTCAAAGTTGACCTTTGTGAAGCAGGTCTTGGTAGTGGAGAAGAGAAACCCAGTGCTGATTTTAAAGCCTTTGAGTCCAAAGAGAAATGTCTTTGTTGTCCACCATCTTTCAAAACTCTCCTAAAGATAAGGGGAAAAGAAAGCATAAAACATGAAGTATGTGGAAGAAACATGGAATTAAAGTATCGGCCAGGAGCCTGATTAGTTGCCCTCAGGAAGTTTTCAGCCCGTGATGCTCTTTCTTTGTTTGTGGGGGGTGGGTGTGGGGAGGAGGGGGCCAGTTCAAAACTAGGGAGGGCATATTGATTTCAAACCTTCTCTAAATGGCGCCACTGGGAGGCAGGGACTTGCCTTGTGGCCTACTGCCAGGCAGGAGCGGAATGACTAGTTACCTTTCCCCAATCATTTGTCTTCCTAGATCATGTGACTCACTGACTTTTTTTCATTTTATTTTATTCACTTATTTATTTTTAATTTTATTTATTCTAAAAATTTTCAAAATGGTGGGAAATTGCTTCACAAAGCAGATGCATGTAGCGGAGGGAAGGACAGGACATCACCAGGGGCCACAGTGTATGAGCCTTCACATTGGTCAGAAGGACTCAGGGCTGGGAGACTCTGTGATCAGATTTCCTTGTGTCTCAAATCAAGGTCATGAAAGGTGGGGAAATGGGGCTGGACTTAAGGAATCTGCCTCTGCTTTAGGATGAGACGTGGGAGACAGTGCTGCGAGCCAGGTGCAGCAGAATCTCTTCACCAGTGACCACATCTTGACCCCTCCCTTGTTCCCGTCCCCTGTGCGTGTGTGTGCGTGCGTGTGTGTGATCTGTATTTCGCTCATCTCTCTGGAACCATGCAATTGTTCCCTCAAGCGTTTCCCATCTTTCTCTTTCAATTGTAGTTGCATTTTTAATGAACTTTCCACAGTTGCAACTTTACATTTTATTACGTCACTATCTAAATGTCTTGCATTGATCAGGCCATAGTTTGAGATGGCTTTTGCAATGATGACTGGTCTTTCTTCAATGGCTTGTGTAGACGTAATGAAGACTGTGATGTTATCAGTAAACAGTGGGACTTTCTCTGGCTTCTGACTGTCGTCTGCAGCTTTTACACCTGTATTCTGTTATCACTGTCACCTGGGCAGAGCATGGAGATAAACCCAGGACAATGGGATAGCAGCCTTACTACGGAATGCAGTGGTTCATCTGTGGAAGGTGATATTGATTTGACCTAATCTTGTTTATTATCATTCACATCTGCAAGTGACAAGTATGGAAACATAAATCTTTCCAGTGCAGCCACAAGCATGCATAGAAAATCATTATTTTTGTAAAATACGATCCACCTTTCTGTCACTTTTTCTGATAGCTCAAACTGTTTGAATTCTACGTTGCTTGGTGGTGGATCCATTCCCACTTCAGCTTTGTATCCCATGTATTCGAAAGATGATAAACTGATTTTTAGAATTCACTGTTAAGCCCTGCATTTATTTGAGAAAGAAATGATAATATGTGTGAATTTTTAACATAATAGGTATAATTTATTGCATAATATTTTGAAGATATCTTCATATTTATCAAGATGGAAAGCAGATTATATAAATCTATGTGAAATTCTGTTTCACTAATCTTCAGCATTGCTGTTACTTTTCAGAATTTTTGAAGATTCAAAGGTACCTTTTTTTTTTCATTTTAAGATACTTTTCCTTTTTAATTTGTGGGCTGATTAAGTATTTAATATTCTGTAGTATTTCCTCACACATAGAGGCTTTTTTAAAAAAAACACACACCTTAATTTAGTCTCTGGCTTGTCTGAGGCCACCAATATTTAGATAAACAAAAAACCTGGTGGAAAAAAAATGACAAAAACTGAAGCAACTTTACTTATAGGAGTGAAAATGAGCTCTATTAGTATTCTCAAAGAATTCTTTCCTGCCAGAACCTATCAACTGACTTGACAAAAACTAAAGGAAAAAAGAGTTACACAAAATGCATTTGAGCATCATTTTCATTTCCTTTTGATATTTGCTTCTTTTGAAAGTGGGCTATGCCAGTTGAATGCAAGCTCGCAATGCCTACGAATGATGAGTGGGAAGGTGAAGTCCATGTAGAACAGTACCAACTACGCAGCATCTTTTCCACTTCAAATATGATTAGTGTTTTCAAATATCAGGTTGGTTCACATACATCTACAGCTGTAGGCATGATGGCTTCATAGAAGTAAGAAACATACTATCCGTTTCAGAGTAAAATATGATATACTAAAACACTCTGACCATCAGTTAAAGAAAATCCAAATATGAAAAGTTGAATAGAACTGTGGACTTACTGTTGATATGTCATGCAACAAAATTTGGAAATGACATGACAGGGTTTTTTAAGGATGTTCGTTGAATGTACATTTTTTAATTTCTAAACATTTATTTGGGGATCTTCTTAAAAAATCTGTATTACACAAAATCATGGTGTAGGTATTTAGCATTCTTTATCTGACAACTTCTTATGGAGCATCAACCATGGACCTGGCACTTGGCCAGGTATTGGAAAACAGACACAGTTTCTATTCTGTTGGAGCTTGCATAGCAGTCAGAAGAAAGAAATATTAAACAAAGAGTTACGATCACTGATAGATAAGGGGTTCTGAAGAAAATAATTTAAGATAAGGAACAGGAGGATGAAGTGGTATCCTCCTTTACACACAGCAGTGGGAAAAGCTTTTTGATGGGGTGACCTTTGAATAGAGACTGATATAAGAAAGAGGTGGGTGTCATTCAGCAGAGAGAAGAGTATTTGAGACGCTGGGAACTGGATGTGCAAGGGCCCTGAGGCACAGTCCGGGCGGTGCATGTGAATTAGAGTCTACTGAAGGCAGAGCCCATAGGAGGTACTGGAGTTGACTTTAGGGTTTTCCAAACAGGAAAGAGGTAAAGACAATTGCAGTGGTTTTGTCCCGAGTGACCGGAAGAACCGGGTTTTTGTTTCCTGAGGTGGGAGATTCCAGGAGATACATAGGTTGGGAGGCAGCAGGAAGGGGTAAGTGGAAACAGTTTGGGGCCTATCTATTTTGAGTTACTACTGAGTTGGCCAAAAAGTTCATTTGATGGTACCAAAAAACCCAAACGAGCTTTTCGGCCAACCTAATATCTTCTATCCAAGTGGAGACTGGAAGCTGGCACTCGGTGCATAGGTGGGAGAAAACTGTGAGAGTCATCAGCATGTGAATCCCATGGGATTAGAATCTCCAGAGACCAGAGGAGATGAGCCGGAGCCCCCAAAGCTTCTAAAGGCTTTGCGGAGAAGAGGGTCTAGCAGAGAAAATCAAGCAAACCAAGAGACCCAGGACAATGCTGTGTTCTGCCATAGAGAAGAAAATAGCCAAAGAGAGAGGAAGTAATCCCAATTGTCCCGTGCGGCTGGCAGGGCTAGTATGAGGAAAGCTGAGAATTAACCATTGGATTTCACAGCGTGAGCTTTCGGGGGTGGGGTGCTAAATCCTGATTTATCAGATTTGCCAGAGTATGGGTGAAGAAATGCAGGAATGAAATGTAGATAAAGTTCAGAGAGAAGGTTGAGAGTATGAGCTACCTTGGTTTGAACCTGGGTCCTGGCTGATGTGACCTTGGAGTAGTCAGTTAACCTCTTTGTGACTTGGTTTCGTCACATGTTAAATGAGGATGTTAAATGTTAATGTCATGTTAAATGACTCTTTCTTTATTATTAATAATTATAGGATTCTTGTGTGGAGTCATTAGGGTAATATGTGCAAACTACTGAAAACAGTGTTTGCATGACATAGGTGTTTGCTATGATTATTAATATATTTTTGGTACTGTTATCATTTTAAGCATTTCTTGGAATTTTTTTTTTCTAAGACGAGCAGGGAAGGGAAAATAGCACAGTGTTTAGATGTCTGTGTGGGGTCAAGTGGGGCTTCCCTGGAGGCTCAGATTGTAAAGAATATGCCTGTAATGCAGGCGACCTGGGTTCCATCCCTGGGTTGGAAAGATCCCCTGGAGAAGGGAATGGCAACCCACTCCAGTATTCTTGTCTGGAAAATCCCATGGACAGAGAAGCCTGGCAGGCTATAGTCCATGGGGTCGCAAAGAGTCAGACACGACTGAAGCGACTTGGCATGCACGTGGGGTCCAGTGTGTGTGTGTGTTTGCTTGCTTTGTTTTATTTCAGATAAGAGATTATACAGCATGTTTTAATGCTGGTGGGAATGCCCCAGAGGAAGAATGAAACCTTAGTGGTACAGGAGAAAGAGGGAGAATTTTAGGTAAGGATATTACACGTGGAAGAAAGGGTGGATTGAGTGGTACCAAAGGGAACAGGGATTCTTCATTAATTCGAAGGAAAGGATCAGCAGAGGGGATTGGCACAGACACAGCTGGCTTGGAAGATCTGGTAGAGATCTGCGGCTGCTTTTGCTTTTCAGTTCAGTTCAGTTCAGTCGCTCAGTTGTGTCTGACTCTCTGCGACTCCATGAATCGCAGCACGCCAGGCCTCCCTGTCCATCACCAACTCCCGGAGATTACTCAAACTCATGCCCATCAAGTCAGTGATACCATCCAGCCATCTCATCCTCTGTCGTCCCCTTCTCCTCCTGCCCCCAATCCCTCCCAGCATCAGGGTCTTCTCCAGTGAGTCAACTCTTCACATGAAGTGGCCAAAGTATTGGAGTTTCAGCTTCAGCATCAGTCCTTCCAGTGAACACCCAGGACTGATCTCCTTTAGGATGGACTGATTGGATCTCCTTGCAGTCCAAGGGACTCTCAAGAGTCTTCTCCAACACCACAGTTCAAAAGCATCAATTCTTCGGTGCAAACGTCAGCTCCTCTGTTGAGTTTGAGGGGAGGGGGCAAGAGCCTTGGGAGCCGGGGGCTTGAGGGGCAAGTGTGAGCTTACCCATTCCGCGGCAGGGAGGGGGTTTGAGAACTGGAGGTCAGATATGAGATTTGGGCAGGACTGACCGCTCACTTGAGGTGAGTGATTACAAACTAAAGGGGGGGAGGGAGGAACCTGTGGCTTTGTTTGGCTTTGTCTTCAGTCATGTTCAAGACCCCCAGAAGAGAAGGCAGGCAGCCCGATGTCACCAGGCTAGAGGTTTTGCCAGGTGACTCAATGGAGGGGCAGAGACCATGGGCGCGGTGGGTATTGGCTGGTGGGGCTGGCCAGTGTGCGGGAGCAATGCATAGGTGATGGATGGGGAATAGGGACAGGATCCCTGGGTTGAAGGTTTCCTTGTTTTTCAAAGAAATAACAGATTCCCTGGGTCTACCAAGGGCTACCCAGGTGAGTCGGTGGTAAAGAATCCATCTGCCAATGCAGAAGACGCAGGTTTAATCCCTGGGTCAGGAAGATCCCCTGGAGGAGGAAATGGCAACCCGCTCCAGTACTCTTTCATGGAGAATCCCATAGACAGAGGAGCCTGATGGGCTACAGCTCATGGGGTCGCAGGAGTAGGACACGACTGAGCGTGCATGTGTGCTTGAGTCTTCCAAAGCCAGGGGCCATGAACCTCAAATCCTGAACTTTCACCAGGGAGGATAGAGGGCTCCCAGGCACCTCTGAGCACCTCTGAGCGGGAGCTCACCACCCACGGCCCCAGCAGTTGTCCAAGGGCTTTGGCTAACTCTTAACCCGAGGACTGTGTCCAGCTTTGGCAGGAACTCTAGTACAAAGAAGCATCTAAATTCAGCTGTTGGTTTAATATCATAACCCATTCAGTACTTGAAGTCATGGACTCTAAAACTATATGATGAAAGCTGTGAGCACCTTAATGTTACCAGCATTGCATGTATTCAGATATCCTGGCAAAAGTCCACATACAATTTGAATGTTTCCTGGGAATGAGGTAGGTGGCCAGGGAATCCTATCCATAGAACTCCACATTGAGAAACCTTGCTTTAAAATTCTGCATTACATATCCCATAAAATAGTGATTATCTTTTGAATGTTAAAGTGGTGGTGATATCAGAACTGAAAAATGCTTTGTCTAGGAAATACTTTTGACTAAAAGGAATTAGTTGAAATTAAAAGATAATTAAAAATTACTTATAATTAGCTCAAGAACTATACTTTAAAAGGACAAAGTACAATATAGGAATACATAAAGGTTTATGACATGTTCAAATTTTAATCCAGTGGGTAATTTGGAACCTATTATATATTGTAGGGAAAAGGAAAATGAGTAGTAATAATATTTAGAAATTATGCAACAATGTACCTATCTAAGTGTGCTTCTCGGGTCTTAAAGTATTATTTTTCTAGCTGGCTACACTACCAGAGATACCATGAAACTGTTATCAGTGAAAAGAAGTTGTAGGAAATGGTATTTAGCTAGTAAAACTAGGACATCTACAGTGAATGGGTTCATATCTTCCTTTGCTACTAACTGGCTGTGTGACCCTGAACTGGGTAATAACCTCCATAAACCTGTAACATGGGGATAAAATATTAATATTGATACCTACCTCATTGAGATCTTTTTAAGGATTAAAAGAGATAGGCATCTCAAGTGTATAGAGTATAAGAGAAATTGCTCAATCATGTCTGACTCTTTGCAACCCCATGGTTGCAGCCCACCAGCCTCCTCTGTTCATGGGATTTCCCAGGCAAGAATACTGAAGTGGGTTGCCATTTCCTTCTCCAGAGGATCTTCCCAACTCAGGGATCAAACTCTGGTCTCCCAAATTGCACAGACGCTTTACCATCTGAGCCACCAGGGAAGCTAGTATAGACTATATATCTGGCAGTTCATAAGGGTTCCATAAATGGTAACTGTTGATCTTGATTTTCAACTTTAAAATATAACCTGGGGACTTTTCCTGGTGGTCCAGTGATTAAAACTTTGTCTTCCAATGCAGGGGGTGTGGGTTTGATCCCTGGTTGGGGAGCTAAGTTCCCACTTTCCTCACAACCAAAAAACCAAAACATGAAACAGAAGCAATAATGTAACAAATTCAACAAAAACTTTAAAAGTGGTCCACATCAAAATAAAAAAAGACATCTTAAAAAATAACCTAATTAGGTATTCTAAAGGTACTAGTTTTTTCCCCTTGGCTATAACCTTCTAGTTAAGCTCTGAAATCAGTTTTCATATTTAGAAATCTTGTTAATAAAAAGAACTGTAAAAAAAAATCAAAATTGATGGAGTCAAATGTCTCTTAACTGCTTAGTCTCTGGAGGTACATTTGTCCAGGTAGGTAATAGCCGGAAGTGGCCTTTTTTATTATTCACTCAAGGATTATTTGAAATTAATTTCTGTCTACTGTCTACAGGAGGTCTCAGTGTTCCAGCCCAATGTGATTTATAAGTTCACTCAAGTCAAACTGTTGTCAGGCTTACTGTGTAGGACCAACCAAAAATTAGGAATTTTAACCGTCTTCCATGACCAAGGCAAAGCCTGACAATCTAGACCAATGAGTGTGTCATTGAACTAGAAAACTGGAAACTGAAGTGTTTAACAGCAGAACTCCAACATGTTCTATAAAATTAATTAGCTCTCAGAATCACTGAGAGGAAAAGTTGAAAAGCTGTGAATTTCCTTTGGTGGTTGTTCAGCGGCTCAGCTGTGTCTGACTCTTTGCAACCTCATAGACTGCAGCATTGGGCTTGCCAGGTGGCACTAGTGGTCAGGAACCTCCCTGCCAATACAGGAAACATAGGAGAGGCTGGTTCGATCCCTGGGTCAGGAAGATCCCCTGGAGGAGGGCATGGCAACCACTCCACTATTTTTGCCTGGAGAAGCCCATGGAGAGAGAAGCTTGGCGGGCTACAGTCCATGGGGTCACAAAGACTCAGGACTGAATGCACACTGCAGCACACCAGGTTCCCTGGCCTTCGCTGTCTCTGAGTTTGCTCAGATTCACGTCCATTGAGTCAGTGATGCCATCCAACCATCTCATCCTCTATCATTGTTACCCAGCCACAAAAATCAATTGATCTATGAATTTCCTGTGTTTGACATAAATAGATATTCTCATTTATGTTTTAATAACAGCATAAGTCAAAAGATTATTCATCATAATTTCCAAGTTGCTCTATCAAATTGTATGAACAATGGTAATTCTAAACTGAAAACTCCCTTAGTGTAAATTTTTACCATAAAAGTTGATGAAAGGTACAAATACAAAAAAGAAAGAATCCAACACTATAGAATTATATATAAATTAGTTTTAGAAACATGAGGTATAAAATAATTTTATTTTAGGGTAGAGTGTAAGCTAATTTCTATATTGTATCATCTAAAATGATAACAAATAGCCTTACTCTTCTATTAAACAGATTATCATACGGGATTTTTGCTGTATCTGCTCCACTTTTTATAGCTCAGTATAGTATAAAAAAGGCCATAACTTTGAAAACATTAACTGATGTATTTAATTCCTGGTGAATCTTCTGCTGCTAGACATGCTTGTTTCTATTAAGAGTTCTTATTCTATTGTTGTTCAGTCGCTAAGTCATGTCCAACTCTCTGTGACCCCATGGACTGTAGCCCACGAGGTTTCTCTGTCCGTGGGATTTCCCAGGCAAGAATACTGGAGTGGGTTGGCATTTCTTCCTCCAGGGGACTTTGCCAGCTTGCGGATAGAACTCATGTCTCCTGCATCTCCTGCATTGGCAGACAAATTCTTTATCACTGGGTCACCTGGGAATCCCCAAATTTAAATACATGACACCTAGTTAAATTTAACTTTCAGTTAGACAGTTATACTTAGTATATTATGATCTATGCAATATTTGGATGTAATACTTATACTAAACATCTATCAGCTGTTTATCTGAAATTCACATTTAACTGGGCGTCCTGTATTTTGTCTGGCAACCCCACCAGTCACACCTGGTTGCCTCCTCCCACACTGCAGTCAAACCACTCACTCTTTCACTAAAATAGGGAGCTAAGAACCAGAAGATGATTGCTCAGTTCTATATACATATGTGTGTGTGTGTGTGTGTGTGTGTGTGTGTATCTCCAGCAAGATTCTTTGATTTTATAAAGCCAGGCTGTGATACAGATGAGGCAAGATTTATGGCACTAGTGGTGAAAAACCCACCTGCCAATGCAGGAGACATAAGAGATGCAGCTTCACTCCCTGAGTAGGGAAGATCCCCCTGGAGAAGGAAATCGCAACCCACTCCAGTATTCTCACTTGGACAATACCATGGACAGAGGAGCCTGGTGGGCTATACAGCTGATGGGGTCGTGAAGAACTGGACGAAGATGACTGAAGTGACTTACACAGCAAACCACAGCTGGAAGGCTGAGCAGAGAGCAGGCAGGAATCCTGAGAGAACACAGAAGCAGATTTCCTGAATTCTGGGAAGAAGTTGAACGATTGAGCAGCAATCAGAAAGTCAAGAAATTCAGCAAGAGGGTGAGTCTGGGAAGGCACCCACCCCACAGGGCTCTGCCAGGACGGGTAAGAGTTGCCACATCAGAAACCCATCAGAGGGTGGCTGCTTCTGTGTGGTGTTCTGGGAGGACCCAGGTAGTTCAGCAGGAAGGCAGCCTGGGCTGGTGGGGTCCCCCCTTCCCCTCAGCTTCAGGAATTCCAGATGTATCCATAGGATCCGTGCAGAAGGTCCAGAGTATCAGGCTCCTGAAGGAGGGTGTCAGCACCAGGAAGGCCATGAGGGGTGCGGTCCGTGGGTCCTTGTTGTTGGAGCCTGTGCTGCCCTTGGAACCAGACACAGTGGACACCCGAACCCCGCTTCCTTCCCACGACCCAGGTCCTGCTCAGGGAGGAGGAGGGAGGGGAAGACGTTCTTGAACAACGTGAGGATCTATCTCTGGCTGACAAGGCTGAAAATCAGACATGTCTCTAGGAGTTGACTCCAAAGACACCAGGTTCTCAACCCAATGGGAGAGAGTGTCAAGCCCCAGCAAATGGAAGCTCTGGAACCCATGGGAGTTTACTTAGAGGAAGAAGAGGCCCTCCCACTTTTGCACCGGAGGTTAGTAATGTGGCGATTTCCACCCTCTCCTGCAGAATGTGATAAGGACAAAGGGACCTGGAAAGCACAGCCCCTGCCATTCTCCACGGAGGAAGGGGGGTGCAAATTGATTTTTACCGCTGTTTTGAAATGCAGTTAACATTATCCTCAAAGGATGAAACAGCAAGCAAAAAAAGTTATTTAGAAAATACAAGAGTGTGTGCCACAAGGCAGGCTGTCCAGGGTGCTGCGGGAGCTTGGGAGGTCCCCCGTGTCTCACAGGAGGGACCCCAGGGGGGTGTGGGCGGGAGGCAAGCCATCCCCCCACTGGAGGGAGAAGAGAGGTAAGTCTGAGTGCTGGGGAGGATTTCCACCTCAAAGAGCAGAGGGCCTTTGCTTTGGAAAGTGAAGGACAATTCCCCAGGTGTTATGAACGAGGACTGACAGAATCAGAACTGGGTTGTAGGAAGATTACAGTTATTATAACGTGTAGGACGGAGTGAACGGATGGATCCACAAGCTGTCACCAACGATGACTTCGGGGTTTCAAACCTTGGAAAACAAGGTTATAAATAGAAGCGATGAAGGCAGAAGGAGAAATTAAGTTTGAGGGGAAGAAGAGGATTCTCTTCAGATGTGTCAAATAGGATATCGCAGCTCAGTTTATCAAGAAAGATGGTTTGAACACCTACTAGGCGCCAGGCCTGCTCTAGCAATGGAGTCGCCATGAACACAACCCTGAGTGCACTCAGGCTCCGTGGAGCAGGAGCCGTACGAGGGGCTTAGTTAGTTAGTGTTAGTCGCTCAGTCGTGTCTGACTCTTTGTGACCCCACGGACTATAGCCCGTCAGGGTCCTCTGTCCATGGGATTCTCCAGGCAAGAATACTGGAGTGGGTAGCCATTCCCTTCTCCAGGGAATCTTCCCAACCCAGGGATCGAACCTGCATCCCCTGTATCTTCTGCATTGGCAGGCAGATTCTTTACCACTAAGCCACCTGGGAAGCATTTATATATATATATATATATATATATATATATATATACATACACACATATATATACATATATACATGTACATATATATATACACACACATATATATGTATGTATTGGGCAGCATACATAGACAGCCTTCAACAAATGGAACTTCCCTCAGCCCCTTGGCCCCTGTTATTTTTGTTTTAAAGACATTCATCACAAGTCAGGTCTCACATAGTCTGTCTCATGCTCAAACACAAACTTTCCTTCCATTAGGCTGCCTCCACCAGTGGGCTCCTTCACTTTGTAATCTGTGCCCATGAATACACGTGCACACATGTGGCCATGTGGCCATAGGCTTATACACACACAGGCATGCACTCCTTTGTGGTTTGTGACATTTTCTCAGTGACATGAACCTCTGATCTACACTCACTTTATGACTGACTGAAAAGCAGAGAAAGAAGATGAACATATTCCTGAGTTTGGCAGGTGGAAAGAATCGCTATAGCCGTAAAGACTCATTTGACCTTGAGGACTGATAATGACTCTAGAGGCAGTTCAGAAAAAGAGTGTTGAGGTCACACCTTGAGCAAAATAGCCTCGTTTAACTAGCATGTGGCCTTCTCAGGGGGCCATTCACATCAGGGACCACAGTCACATCAGTGGGCACCTCCTGGAACACTGATTAAACCCCGCCTCCAGGTCACACAGGCTTCCCAAGTAGATCAGGCTATAAAGGTATAAGGGATTTGCCTGCCAATGCAGGAGACGTGGAAGATGGGGCTTCAATCCCTGGGTCGGGAAGATCCCCTGGAGGAGGAAATGGCAGCCCACTCCAGTATTCTTGTCTGGGAAATCCCATGGACAGAGGAACCTGGCAGGCTACAGTCCATGGGGTCGCAAAGAGCTGGACAAAATTGATGCCGTATGCACGCACGCCACGTTGCATGGATGGGCCCTGCCCTCAGACCACGAGCAGCGTCCCAGAGAGAGAGATCCAGAGGGAAACACAGTCCCAGGGAAGGTGGCAGTCCTCAGTTTTGAGAAAGGATATGGCACTGTCACTAAGAGTAGAAGACTGAATTTGATGAATTTGGAATTAAACTTGGTCCACTATGGCTTTTCATTTAAACACAGTGCAAGCCAGGCCTTAGAGGCAGCTTGGCATTTTGACTTAGCAACATGGTGAAAGATCAGAACATCAAACAGTCCTGTGCGTATATGCGGATGTAAAAGCACACTCCTGTAAAAGATAGTTGTGCCTTGCAAAGAGGGCCCAAGGTAACCTGTGCCCTCTGAAAAGCTCACAGATCAAGAAAGCTATTTTTTTCTGTTTCCAAGGCAACAGAATGACAAATAGCTTGATTCTCAATCCAATGGATAATATGGTGATTCTGGCACCTTTTCAATTAGAAAATGGCCTTAGGAAAGCAGACATCCCTGGATTCATCCAATGCTGGTCCAAACAACGTTGATGGAAGCATCCGGTTTCTGATCTGTTGCCAAGAAACTAGCCAGATAAAAGAGAGAGATAATCTGATAAACTATATGTCATGTGTCGTCACACTAATTGTACGGGATTGGTTCTGCCACCTTATTTAGCTTGGTTTATATATTCTTGAGAAAATATGCTGGTAGAGAAAAGAGGAGAAAGAGGGATGAACTCACAGTGGGGACTTCGAGAAGCTACAGACTAGGCATTTCCACCAAACTTTGAAGGGTGAATAGGATATGGAGGCCACAGGTAGAGGGGAGTGCGAACCTGGCAGATGTGGACTGAGACGGATGCTCTGTGATGGTGGCGAGGGGTCCCTTAGGGGAGTGCTGATAATGAATGGTGGCTTGGTTCTGTGATGGGAAAAAAAGACAGACAGGTTGGAGGACAATATTGAGGCTTTAGAAATTACCGTTTTCAGAAATGTGGGAATTATCTTGCAGGCAGAGAGATATCAGACTTAAATTTTAGAAATAGAAATCTAGGAGCAGGATGAATAAAAGAAGATTAGACCAAGAGCCCATTATTAAATTCACATAACAGATGTTGATTGAAAAGAACCGGTTTGTGCAAATCTACCCTCTTGGACTAGATCTACCCACTTGAGCTTCCCATGTGGCCCAGTGGTAAAGGATCTGATTGCCAACGTTGGAGACATGGGTTTGATCTCTGGGTCAGAAAGATCCCCTGGAGAAAGAAATGGCAACCCACTCCAGTATTCTTGACTGGGAAATCCCATGGACAGAGGAGCCAGAGGGCTGCAGTCCATGTGGTCACAAAGAGTCAGATATGACTTAGTGACTAAATAATACCACCACCTTCCAACTTAAGTGCAGATCCATTCAGTCACTTCCAGGGGCCCCTGCGTGTCCCTGCTCTGAGCTGACTTGACCACCTGCCTGGACCACTGTGGACCAACCTTCTGACTGGCTTCTTCCCGCTTCTTGTTTGGCTCCTTTCTAACCCCTTCTTCTCACTACAGACAGGATATTTGCTTTGCAGTTATGGAAACCAGCTTGCCCCTCCCCAGCATAAATCCTTCAGTGTTTTGCCATGACATTTAAGATCAAGATATGAAGTCGTCCAAAAAAAAAATACCCCCTAAGACTGTGCCTGGCCCAGCCTGCCTAGATCTTGCCTCACCGCGTGCCCCATCCCACTTCATCCGACACATGGTGAACCAGCCTAGGAGGCCTTCTTCTGCAGTGCCTTCATCAGACTGGTCTCATTTCCACCTCAAGAACTTCCCACGGGCATTCCTCTTCCTGGGACATGCCCCACCCTTCTCCCGGGACCAGCCCTCCTTGGCTCTCGGTTGTGCGTGAGAGAATATTCTTGCTGTCACCGCCACCTCCCCAAATAAATCACATTCTTCACTGAAATCCCTCTGGCATCCTTAAGCCTCCCTCCTGGACCCCTCAGCTGTCTAAGGGTAGAGAAGGGTTAGACGAGAAGGGACCTGTGCAGTGGTGCAGAGGACCCCTCTGCATCTGTGAAACCGCCAGGCGATGCCGCGGGGTGCAGGCGGCAGATGCCAGCTATATTCACCTCCTCCCTCTGCCGGGAGGTGGATTTCACCTGCTGCTGTCAGTGGTCCCAGGCAGCTTGGCAGAGCTGGGGAGCAGAGGCCACCTCTGTCGTCACACGTGTCTCTTCGGCGTGGTTTCCTCTCCATCAGCTGTGGGGTGGCGAGCAGAGGAGGCATCAGGGCAGGCGGAGAACGTGGGGCGGCTTTGCTTTGCTGCCAGTCTCTAAGTCATCCTGAGGCTGTGAGCTCTGCTTTGCTCCCATTCAGTGTTTATGGGATTTGTTGCAGCCTCCAGCCTCGCCCCTGAGAAGGGTGTCCACTATTTCTTGCTCTGTCCCACAACCCCATGTAAATAATTAGCCCAGGGGCAGGCTGTGGGGTATAAAAGGACAACTTTCTGTCTGGAAACCGGTGCACATACACATCTCCCAGATTTCAGCCCAGAGAATCCCCAGGGTGAGAACAGCCATCCACAGGAGGGGAGAGGGCTCTGCACGAACCACACCCCCTCCATCCATCCCCCTGGATCTTTCCCTATGCTTCTGATCAGAGGGGAAGGTCATACCCAGATGCTAGGAGAGGACTGCTCGCTCGGAAAAATGCAGCCCTCCTTCCCTCCATCCTTCTTAGAAAAGATGAGATGGGTCAACCTTGCAGGGAGGAATTTTATCCAAAAACCACAGGGAGCCGGCCAATTAGTGACAAAGCAAAAGCCAGAGACACAAGTCTAGGAAGTGGTATTTAGGGTATGTTTCTGATTCAGCAGGCTTCTCCTTCCCACACCAGTCCCAGCGCCAGGTGCTCTAAGATCTGGCTCTTGACTGCTCACGTTATTTGGGAGGATCATCCCTGCCCTCCTCTGACTTACCCATTTTCCTGAGGACACGGTCATTCGAGTTGAAACCAACCAGGGATAGAACATGAGCGGGCAGGAGAGGTCAGTGTGTTCCAAGTGTCTTTTCTGTAGGAGAGATGATAGGAAAATCCAGGACAACTGAGTTTTCAAAGAATGGAACCTCTTCTTCTTTGCTGAGATAGGAAGGGCAAGGCCAGGTAAATCTTGTGATGTTTGTAATAGACATGTAGTGTGTGATTTTAATATAAAAATGCACATCTTAGCATTGGAACAACAGTGTTGTGACTCACTCCCTGCCTGCTTGCAGGCAGGTCCTTCATTGTACTGAAGGGTGAGGATCTAGAAATGTGATTTCTTCTTTCTCAATGATGAATCTTCAGGAAGAAGAATACATTGTTTTATCTTTTTTGGCATCTTGGAGAAGAGCAAAAAGGGGAAAGAGCATAAAGTTTGGGAAACTCCTTTAAAAGCAATCTGTTCACAGTTGTTTGCATTACATTTTTCCAGTGATAATATAGATCCATTGTGATCCACACCTCAACCCTTGGAATCACAGGCTTTGGAATCTTCTTTGTGAATCTACTTAATCCCCTAGTTCATTTAGGTACTCCAGTTGAGAGGACTAAAGCTGTTTACTGTTTGCTGGACCCTAGATAAGGACACTGACAAAGGTCCATCTAGTCAAAGCTCTGGAAAACCAGAGCTTTGTATGTATGGATGTGAAAGTTGGACCATAAAGAAGGCTGAGTACTAAAGAATTGATGCTTTTGAACTGTGGTGTTGGAGAAGATTCTTGAGAGTACCTTGGACTGCAAGAAGATTGAACCAGTCAATCCTAAAGGAAATCAACCCTGAATACTCATTGGAAGGGGTGCTGCTGAAGCTGAAGCTCCAAAACTTTGTCCACCTGATACAAAGAGCTGACTCATTGGAAAAGACCCTGATGCTGGAAAAGATTGAAGGCAGAAGGAGAAGAGGGCAGCAGAGGATGAGATGGTTGGATGGCATCATCAACTCAATGGACATGAGTTTGAGCAAGCTCTGGGAGATAGTGGAGGACAGGGAAGCCTGGCATGCTGCAGTTCATGAGGGTGCCAAGAGTCAGATGTGACTTAGTGATTGAACAACAACAACAGATAAGGAAGCAGAGGTGGGAGGATCATATAGTAAGTTATTAGTTACTGTTTGGCTTTTTTTTTTTTCCCTCCCCCTCCACCATCTGTAATTCCAGGGGCAGATTGAGCTTCAGGTCCATGTTGTCTGAGGAGACCATCCCTACCTGCTCCCTATTTCCAAAAGCCTGTTCCCTTCCGGGAATGGGACTGTGAGAATATGGCTGCTTGAGGAGGAGGAGGGTGAGGGGCTGGAAAGATAGTGGGTGGGTCTAGGGCTGCCAGGCAACAGACGGGCCATGCAATTTTTTTTTTTTAAATAGCAAAAACATTTTGCATTGGGGTATGCCAATTAACAATGTTGTGGTAGTTTCAGGTCAACAGTGAAGGGTCTCAGCTATACATATACATGTATCCATTCTCCCTCAAACACCCCTCCCATCCAGACTGGCACATAACGTTCAGCAGAGTTCCATGTGCTATACAGTAGGTCTTTGTTGGTTATCCATTTTAAATAGAGCAGTGTGTACATGACCTTCCCAAAGTCCCTAACTATCCCTTCCCTACCCCTCCCCCCCAGCAACCGTGAGTTTAAAGAACAGATATACAGACACATTTTAGTATAACCATGTCCTGAAAATTGTATGGGGCATACTTACACTAAAAACTTGTTTGTCTAAAATTCAGGTTTAATTGGGCATCCTGTATGTTTATTTGCTAAACCCGGAAACTTCTGGGTTGGATGAGGGTGTGGATGATGAGGGGGTTCTATAGTCAGTGGAGGTCTTAGCTTGGTTCTCACATTGGAAACCCCCAGGAGAGATGAAACAGGTGGGGAGAATGACTGGACCCAAGGAATCGTGAAAATACAAGGATCCTGAGGTTGCTAGTGATGACCAAGGGCTAGAGGCCCATGAAGCAGAATAGTTTTCTCCAGTTAAGTTTCCCCAGACATGACAAAACCTTGTGTGTCCTCTACCTACCCTGCCTTTCAGTGAAGTTTTAACACATTCTTCCTCCAGGATCATCATCCTACTCTCTTCTTCTCATAAGACCAGGGAATCTTATTTATTTTCCCCATGCAGAGAATCTGAATGTTATCCATAGGATTCATGATGCCATGGGCACGGGAGGTTGAGATCCCTCCTGAAGGGGGACGGTCTGTGCTCCCCCAGAGACACAGACTTCATAGCCCTCGAGATGATCAAGCTCAGTTGGATGACAACAGCCAGGAGAGCTGTTTCTTTTGAAAGCATCCTGTGCAATGTTTTCACGTGTATATTTCATACCCATCAATCAGCAAACATGACGCCCCCCATTTCTACAAGATGCATCAGTGATGAGACACAGTGATGGTACCTGCCCTTTCTGAATCTCCCTCACCACCCCATAATTAAGGATCTGAGCTATCTGCCATCTCCTCGGGGCTGGCCAAGGCCCCCAGCATTCTCATCGTCAAGGCTTGATAGTCATCTTCCTCGGTGGCCTTAGTCTGAAAGTGCCCTCAGCAAGGAGCCAGACCCACCTCAGCAGAGGAACAATATGACCCCTACGGGTATCTCCCCTAGACAACCCACGGATCCTGCTGGTAGGTTGAGAGGCAGATTCTTTCAAGATGATGAAAGTGGAAATGAAACACCCACAAGGACTCCATGACATATGACACCAGGAAAGGCTGTCGCTCTTCAGGGTTGTCAGCACAACAAAGCGTGTCCTTGGCACACGTGAAATTGGGCGCCGCAAAGCTTGAGTTCTGTCTCGAGTCAGCTACTTTGAGGTTTGTGACCTTGGGCGGGATTCTTTCTGTGCTCAGTCTCATTTTCTTCAGCTGTGAGATGGGGGTGACTGTGTTGAGGTGTCAGCTTCTCGAGATAACAGATGTGAAGAGAGCTTGGTGTGTGCTTGTGTGTGTGAGAAGTACAGAAATGATAGTTAAACCTTCACAATTTGAATATCAAAATTTAGACAAAACAGTGTAGAACAGCCAATCCAAAGCCTATGAACTGGTGAGTAAACAAGACAGATACTAAAGAGAAGAATGGCAGAGGATGAAATGGTTGGATGGCATCATACTCAGTGGATGTGAGTTTGAGCAAGCTCCGGGAGATGGTGAAGGACAGGGAAGCCTGGCGTGCTGCAGTCCATGGCGTCACGAAGAGTCGGACACGACTGAGCGACTGAGCAACAACAAAGACAAGAAAAGAAGCAAATAGAAAGACAGCCTAAAGAGTTGACTGAGAGCTGATGGAGATGCAAATATATCGTTTTATCCTCTCCTAACATAATCCACTAGAGAGACTCTTAACTCGTAGCCAGAGGGAGCAATTATCCATCTGTGCAAGAGTTTCTGGTAATAGAAAGATGACCCAAGTAAATACATTTATCAGCTGTGTTGTAATAAGTGACCTCCACACACCAGGCATTGTTCTGAAGTGCTCACCAAACAGAACTCACGTTAATTCTCACCAGACCCCGTGAAGTACTATCAGTAGCCCCACTTCATAGCAGAGGAAGCTAAGATGCAGACACACGTGTCACTTGCTCAGCATCACTCGGATGTATGTGATGGAGTTTGGATTCATGGTTATAACCTGTGCCCCGAAACACATTTTTATATTGACTATGTAAATAGACCTGGCAGAAACAATTACACAATTCCCCATAAGGAACGTGTTTGTAGATAAGATCGCCAGAAACAAGATCATAGAATTAATAGAGCTAGCTTGATGAGAGACATCCTAAATGAGAGTTAATCTAATTATTTAGATATTTTACACCATAAAGAGTTTAGCAGAAAGGGAATTTTACTCTTCAACTTATACGTTTATGACCAAGCTTTAGCACATTTAGGAAACAAAAGGTGACTTCCCGGTGGCTCACCAGTAAAGAATCCATCTGCCAATTCAGGAGATGCAGGAGACGTGGGTTCAATCTCTGGGTCAGAAAGATCCCCTGGAGGAGGAAATGGCAACCCACTCCAGTATTCTGGCCTGGGAAATCCCATGGAGAGAAGAGCCTGGTGGGCTGCAGTCCCTGGGGTCGCAAAGAGTCTGATGCAACTTAGCAATTAAACAACAATATAGGAAACAAAAGACAACCAATTACTTCCTAAGGATTTTGTTATAATTTAAAAATGGTCATGCTTTTGGTAAGGCATGACCCTTTGATGACTGGATGCAGTTTCAGTGGCTTGGTTCCTTATGTGAAAGTTACTAACTTAGAAATGCTGTGTCCTTGGGCAAAAGAAAGACAACTTTGTAAGGCTGTGCTCAGCACCAGACTCCTCTATCAGCCAGCTTGTCCAGGGTTGGTGTTGTTCAGTCAGTAAGTCACGCCTGACTCTTTGCAACCCCCTGGACTACAGGGTGTAAGGTGCTAATTGGTATTTAAACATTAGGGTGGATGGTGTTTTCATTTCACCTCAGTTATCACTGTGCATTTTGTGGTGAAAATAACCAAAAACAATGGTCCCTTGGAAATTGGTTTGCTGATGGGGGTTGAAATATTATTACATTTCTTCATCTTGAAATAAAATTCAGACTGCTGTATACTTTAGCCAATTGCTGCCTAGTCCTCACTCCTCCCACCCAAATCCTCTGGGACAGTGGTTCTCAGACGTGTTGGTCTCTCCTCTTCTACAATAGGCTAAATAAATACAGAAAAACTCAAAAAGCTTTTGTCTATGTGAGTTACATCTATGAATATATACCGTGCATTCATGATCAGTCCATCAATCATGTCTGACTCTCTGTGGCCCCATGGACTATAGCCCGCCAGGCTTCTCTATCCATGGGTTTTCCCAGGCAAGAATGCTGGAGTGGGTTGCCATTTCCTCCTCCAGGAAATCTTCTTGACCCAGGGATGGAACTTATGTCTCCTGCCTCCCGTGCCTATGTAGGTAGATTCTTTACCACTGAGACACCTGGGAAGCCTCCAATATTTACGGTATCTGATGTTAAAATTGAAAAGTTTAAATATGCAGTGTAATATATTCATTAAGAATTCATTTTAAAGTCATAATAAACCAATTATACATCAAAGTAAATATTTCTTTAAAAATAACTATATTTTCTGAAATATGGCAATCTTTTATATTTTTGAAAATTCTGTGTGGCTTTTTTGCTGATATTTTCATAATCATTTAATGAAACAGTGACTAGTTTCTTGGGTTTTATAACTTACATGACTCTCTCAGATGTATTAAATTATTGACTTTCAAATCATTTCTTAGGAACTTTTCTAGGGGCTATGAAAGGGCTTCCCTGACCAATGAGAAAAAGCCAAATAGGAGTAATGTAAGGATCCCCGTATGGAGAAGAAAATGGCAGCCCACTCCAGCATGCCTACCTGGAGAATCCATGGACAGAGGAGCCTGGCAGGCTACACAGTCTATGGGGTCGAAAGAGCCAGACACGACTGATGATTTAACACAAGGACCCCCCAAAGTTCAGTCTGTTGCCTTTTTTTAAATATTATATGGATTAGAGTTGATTTACAATGTTGTGTTAGCTTCAAGTGTGCGCGCTAAGTTGATGCAGTTGTGTCCGACTCTTTGTGACCCCACGGACTGTAGCCCGCCAGGCTCCTCTGTCCATGGGATTCTCCAGGTAAGAATACTGGTGTGTGTTGCCATGCCCTTCTCCAGGGGATCTTCCCAACCCAGGGATCGAACCCAGGTCTCCGGCATTGCAGGCAGATTCTTTACCACTGAGTCACCAGGGAAGCCCAGCAAAGTAAATCAGTTAAACGTATATGTGTGCCCATTCCTTTATAGCTTCTTTTCCTTTGTAGGTTATTACAGAGTTCTGGCTCGTGTTTCCTGTGCTATACAGTAGGTCCTTGTTGATTATTTTATACACTCTACTGTCTGTCTTAATAGAAGACAGCTGTGCTCACATATCTGCTTCTTTGTTTAGTCTGTTATAATGTATTTTATTTGAAATACAAGAAGAAAATCTGACCTCACACAAGATATATAGTTGGAAAATGAAGGGTTATTTTCATAGCTTTTTAGGTAATGGCAGATATTTTATGATACTATACCAAAATTCTGTAATTTGTAGTTTCTTAAAGGTTAGAAGAAATAAGTCGTTTTCAAATATTGCAATGAACTTTATGTTACCTAAAATCCATTATCTTGAATAGATCATAAATGCATTGAATGGATCTTTTATGCAGGGGTGTGCTGGCATATATAGCTGATTATGAAGATATTCTAAATGTTGATGTACTTCATTAAATGATACATTTTTTGCAAGTCATATTTGTTAGTTTTACCAACAATCTCAGAAAGTCTGTAAGTACTGGGAAATATTTAAATTCAAGGTTGGCATTTGAAGCTTTTCCACGTGCTAATATTCTCATGAACGTGTGAACACTATTAGTTACTTGAGAGAGACCTTCCCTGTGTCATTATATCCATAAGAAAATGCCTGCATCTACCCAAGACTCAGTAACTGTAGCTTGTCTGTCAGTCTTTTCTTTCAGGTAAAATTAGTGTCTCATGAAAAGAGCAGCTAGTTCATTTCACAACTCAACACACAAGTAAGTGCTTCTCCGGGAGAAAACCATCATAAAGCAGGAGAGCTTTATGTGTGTTTTCTGTTTTATCACCCAGAATATTAAAGAGACGTGCAATCAAGGGTCAAGATGTAATAAAATTAATCAACTTTTATTGCATGTCAAGGACATTCTTAATGGGAACTGGCATTTTTTTTCTTTCTTTTTTTTTAAACTGCAAGCCTGTGACAATGAAGGATATACCAGCTCGTAGGCAGCGTCATGTCACCAGCTTGATTCCTGCGAAGCCCGCCATTGTTTCCGCAGTTTCAGTGGAAATGTCCACAGAGTTGAAAGTGCAAATAAAATCATAACTATCCATCTGACAGTAGTCTTATCCCTACAAGATTGCCAGAAAGGAGTCCAGGGTTTCCTGGACCAGACTTTGAGAACTGCCCTTTCTAGATTAACCCTGGTCTGTGCTGTGTTGAGTACTGCTGTTCCTCAAAGACAAGTTTATGGGAAAACTCACAACTCTGCCCTAGGATATTAAAAAAAAAGAAAAGAAAGCACACATTTCTTTGAGTAGTGTTTAAGCTAATGCTTAAAGAAAAGGCAGTAACGTTCTGTATTCAGTGGTTTTCATCATTCCTCTCTTTGAAATCGCGAGTCAGTCTTTGGGTTGTTGGTTATAGTTTCATTCATTCGCACACTACATATTAAGACTAAATATCAACTTTGAGATGTTTTCAGAATTTAATTTTCATTATTTGTGCACAGCGTGATGCTCCCATTTTAATTTCTTTGAGCACGAGCGTGTTTGCCTCATAAAAGAAACAGTAAAAAAGGTGCAGCCAAGCATGTTCAATGTGTTTATGACTCGTTTCATTTTAAATAGCACGTCTGACAAATTAGATAAAAATAAGGTTGGCTTTGGGACCTTTTGGTGAACATGGGCTTCCTCTAAAATACAGTGAATTATCTTCTTCAAGTTTCTATTTCTATGTGGCACCTTAGTGAAAGTGAAAGTCGCTCAGTCGTGTCCGACTCTTTGCGACCCCACGGACTATACAGTCCATGGAATTCTCCAGGCCAGAATACTGGAGTGGGTAACCTTTCCCTTCTCCAGGGGATCTTCCCAAACCAGGGATTGAACCCAGGTCTCCCACATTGCAGGAGGATTCTTTACCAGCTGAGCCATCCTAAGGAATGTCTTAAATGGAAACTATAGTATAGAGAACTGGAACAGTGGAAAGGCCACCTGTGTGACCTTGTCCCAGCCTGGGATGGTGTCCTGACCAAGGGTCAGGAACAGAGTGGATTTGAACTTGAGTTTTAAATCACAGATGTTGGTTTGCTCTGCTATCTATATCTGGGTGATGGCTTTGGTACTTAATTTTTCTGAGCATTTGTTTCCAGCTAGAAAATGGGTTAATGGTGTGTGAACCCCGAACTGTAGATGGACCCCTGGCTACTGTGAGCATTAAAGAATTGTCAGTCTGAAAAACCTTCCAGCCCACTGGCTAGGACTCAGTGTATCAGTTTACTAGGGCTGGCAAAGCAAAGTGCCGTGAACCGAGGGGCTTACACAATAGAAATGGAATATTTCACAGTTCTGGAAGCTGGAAGTCTGAGATCAAGGTGTTGGCAAGGTCATGCTCCTTCTGAAGGTGCTAAGGGAGAATCTTCTAGGAGCTTCAGGAAACACCAGACTGCATGTGGTGTTTTCCCCGTGTGCATCTCTGTGCCCACATGTTGTTCAGTGCTCAGCTGTGTCTGACTCTGCGATCCCATGGACTGGAGCACACCAGCCTGCTCTGTCCTCTGCTATCTCCTGGAGTTTGCTCAAAATCATGTCCATTGAGTCAGTGGTGCTATCTAACCATCTCATCCTCTGATGCCCCCTTCTCCTTCAGTCTTTCCCAGCATCAAGGTCTTTTCCAATGAGTCAGCTCTTCACATAAGGTGGCCAAAATATTAAGTGCCCAAATGGCCCCTTGTTATAAGGACTCCAGCCAGTCATACCGGACCTACTGCAGGAGGACCTCATCTTAACTAATAGTGCCTAATAGAGATGCCTTTTTTGGTCTTTGTTTGTTTGATTTCATTTTATTTAGTTATACATTTGGGTGTCTCAAATCTTAGTTGCATGCAGACTGTCCAGTTGTGTGGAGGCTTAGTTGCTCGGCGCCATGTGGCATCTTAGCTCCCCAGCTAAGGATTCAACCTGCATCCTCTACCTTTTAAGGAGGGTTCCGCTGGACCACCTGGGATGTCCCTGGAGATGCATTCTGAAGTACTTGAAGTTAGGACTTCAACAGATGGATCTGGGGTGATACAGCTCAACCCATAGCATTTACTAAACTCAAAAAGACCCTGATACTGGGGAAGACTGAAAGCAGGAGGAGAAAGGGGCGACAGAGGACAAGATGGTTGGATGGCATCACCGACTCAATGGACGTGAGTTTAAGCAAGCTCTGGGTGATGGTGAAGGACAGGGAAGCCTGGTGTGCTGCAGTCCATGGGGTCGCAAAGAGTCAGACACGACTGAGAGACTGAAAAACGACAATAGTAAATATAGGGTTTTTCTGTGGTTTTTTGTCATATTGCAATGTTGGTAACTCTTAAATGGTGATTGGGAGAGGGTGGAACTAAGGACAGTTCTGAGGTTCTGGTGTTGACAACTGGATCAAAATATCACTGCCGTGGACTGAGATGGAGACTCAAAAGGAGGAGCAGAGCTGGAGTGGTCAGGGGAGTGCTTTATTTTTGTAAGTTAGAATTTTTTTTTTCCTATCTGGTTGGTATCTCAAGTAAAAATTGTAAATGAAATCATGATGAGAAACGTGGGATTGAGATAAAATTTTGCCAGTCATCCAAGAAAAAAAAAAACAACAACTTTTGGTCTGTGTATTGTGGCCATATGGTTTCATTCTTACATTGTTATGAATCGTTTCATTCATTTCATGGACATTTGTTGGCTGACTATTTTGTGCCAGGCATTCAGGTAATTTTTGTTTCAAGTTATCGAAGATTTGGGAAATTGACAGGTTGTAAAACTAGAGACATGTTTGGAGAAAAATGAATAGACTGGGTTGATAGCAGCCATGAGGGAATTCAAGAGATTCATCTGGAGACATAGGTTGGAGGCAGGTAGCAGAGGACGAGACTTTTTTCTTGATTTTTTTCTCTAAAGGCAACAGGAAAGCACCGAGGGCTTTGAGCAGGTGATTGGCATGTGCAGGGCTCATGCTCATTTTAGGAAGATGAATCTGGAAATGATTGCATAAGGAGTTGGAAGTGGTGGGTACTGACCGGCACAGGGAACTCAGAAAGATGATAGATCCACCCACAGGAAAGGGAAAAATCGTACCAAAGAAGAGAATACCTGTGCAGAAATTATGATGGTATTTGGAGACTGAACATAATCAGGGAGAGGACAATTGGAATTTACTCCAAAATTTCTAGCCTCGAATAATGGGAAAGCCTGGTACTGCTGAAAAATATTGAGAAAGTGAAATTTAGAGGTAGCAGATTGATGAAAAGAAGCCTTTTGCCTTCAGTTGACATCACCTGCCAGGTGGAGGAATCCCACTTGGAAGGAACCTGGGTCAGAAGCAGTGACCTAGTGATGTCAGGGAAGCATACGACGCCAGCCATGACACCCCGAAGATGGCTAATGCTTGATCCCTCTGTCTCAGCTTCTCTGCACGCATTCAACTTCTTTCTCTCCAGTAGCTTAACTTCATGAGTCCAGACCTGATGCAGGCAAAACGTTAATTCTCTGGGACTCTGCTCAAGTCAACAGCACAACTAAACCTCACCAAACTAGCTACCATCCCATGTCCCTTATTTAAAGCCCAGCGTATCCTGCTTTACGGAGCATGCATGCTAAGTCTCTTCAGTCGTGTCTGAGTCTTTGCAACCCTGTGGTCTATAGCCCAATAGGCTCCTCTGTCCATGGGATTCTCCAGGCAAGAATACTGGAGTGGGTTGCCATTTCCTTCTCCAGAGGATCTTCCCAACCCAGGGATCGAACCTGCATCTCCTGCAGCTTCTGCATTGCAAGTGGATTCTTTACCACCAAGCCCCCAGGAAAGCACATCCTGCTTTACTATATTAAGTTAAAGAAATAGCTAAGGTTACTATTTTGCTAAGCCCGTAAGAGTCTTTTTAAAAGACTCAGATTTTGGCTTCTCTCTTTTCATGTAAAAGAGGGATCTGAGCATGAGGGGCAACTCCAGAGATCATGTAGAAAGACTGATATTGGGTCAAACAAGTGTCCTCAGTGAAACACATCCTTTTATATGACCCTTTTTGTAGTTTTTAAAGGTCCTCTCTGAAGGTCAATTCTGGTTGTATTCAGGATCATTTGTTTATCTAACACCATGAAATTAGGGATGTTTATTCCTATGAGATCAGGTATATATGGATAAAATGTATCTCAACATAAAAGTGATTCTTTGAAGGAATAAAGACATGGTGGAAGTGGAAATTATCCAAGACTATCGTTGAAACTAAAGCTGGGTGCAGAATGCACTGTCTTCGGCTATGTGGGCAGCAAATCGAAAGGGCTGAGAAGACACAATCACTGTGATTAGTTCTAAACAAAATTAAAAGCCCACTTTCTTCCCATATGGCTTAAAGTCTGGTTTAAGGGCTGAGATGCAAATTTAAATTACTTAAAGAGGCTTGCGTAGTAAAAGAGTGGATGTTTGTCCATAAATGGGGGAAATTGCTCTGAATGAATATCATAAAAGGATGTGAAAATGGAGTTACGCCCCCAGACTGTTCTATAGACATCCATCAGTTTCTGTGTCCGGAACAGTAGCTGCTTCTCTTCTAGGAAATGTGTTTCTCGGTGCTCCATCCACGTGGTTGCCAGGGGAGCAGCCGTTGTCGGAGGATGGTGGTTTTTCCCAGGAGGATGGTAATTTTTCCAGAGGTGACCGATCACAGAGTCCCACCCCTGGCTGATGGTGGTGCTCCGGAGTGCAGCACCTCACCCAGTGGAGCCCAAGGGAGCCCTTCCCTGGAATGTCTGGACTTGGGACAGAAAAGGGTGATGTGCACTTATCTCTGGTGGTGAAGAGTGAGGAGCCGGAGCAGAGGAGTCCTTAGAAGAGATGAGGTGCAGCGTCTGCAGAGAAGCAGTGATGGGGACCCAGGAAAGGGGGCCCCGGGCTCCTTCTGAGCCTGCCCTTCTGGAGGTTACAGGAGCCTGGTGTAAGCTCCCCTGGCCTTGGGAGCCACTATTGTTGTTTGCTTGCATTTTGTATTTAGCTTAAATTGTTGTCAGTTGCAAGCAAAGGATTCTGATTGACACAAAAGACACTTCAGAACTTGAACTTCAGGAGAATGAAGAATGAGAATGTTCCTGAGGCAGCCTGTGGAGCTGCTCCCTTCTGAGTAGACTATAAATAACTCCCCCAATACTCAACGACTGTTCTTCTGACCAGATTCAATTCAATAAAGACGATGCCATAGGCAGTCTAATTGGAAAGTGCAGAGTATTTTCACTGTGCTAGTAAATAGTTGCTCTTTCCGTGAGAAATGGCATCAGGGCTTGAGATACGAGCACCTAGAACATCTGAGTGAAACTATCAAAGACAGGATGCATTTCATTCCTACTGTAGACGTTTCGTGGTCCCCTACATTGTGTCAGGTACTGTGTTAGGTGCTCTGAGTCCTGAGAATATCAGGTTCTGTTCTTCAAGTGCTCAGAGCCACATAAACAGAAGACAGCCCCAGGATCTGATGAGTCTAGAGTGGTGTGGGGACACAGCCAAGGAGGAAGGCAGGAAGGGACAGCTTCCCAGCTGAGCCTGGCAGGATGTCTCTGGCTGGACGGAGGAGACTGTTAACTATAAAAGCACGTGATCGCTTTTAGGCCAGCAGAGTGAGAAGAATAGTGTGAGAAGCAGAACTGATTTTTTTAAAGCCTCGAATATATCAGAGATAAAGAAATGAAAAGTCCCCTACATAAAAGCAAATTCTGTTCCAAGAGCGCATTCATAAGTCGTATTTGTTCATCAGTCCAACAAAGTTAGCCTGGGTACCCAGCTAACACAATAGGCTGTATAATACTGTGCTATAATAGGTTTATGATACTTTGACACAAATAATACATAAAAAAACAGAAACAAAACAAAGAGTTTTTAATCTTACAAGACCTTGAAAAGTACAGTAGTAGAGTAAGACAGCTGGTACACCGGGGCTAGCATCGAGTGAACGGGCAAGAAGAGTTACTGACTGAAGGACGGAGAAGAGGTGGGAGATGGTAGAGCTGAAGAATGATCAGCAATAGGAGATGGAGGGCCAGCTTCCATTTCACTCACACCTGACGCTGATGGACTGCACATTCGCAGCTTTGAAAATTCACAGCTTGAAGGTTCGTGTGTAGGGTACTTACTGTGTATCCTAACTGTGAATATAAATTATAATACTGCTAAAAGGGTATGTAACATCTTAGCAAACATATCTTCTGGGAAAAAAATATAACACAGCACCTAGTTTTTTTTTCATTTAAACTGTGTCTTCTGTTAGCTACTAAAATTAATGGAATATGGAGTGTATGACCTGGTGTTTTATTATGAATTTGACATCGACACATAAAACTCTTTGAAAGTCAGAAAGAGCTTCTATCATCAGACCGTCTCCTCTTCATTATTTTACCAAGCAAGACAGCAAGGCACAGAAAGGAGGGGTGGTTTCTCGGAATTCTAGGAAGACTGGTCTAGACTCATGATTTTTAAGCTGCAGATTGCAACCACTTAGTCAGGGTGGTGAAATCAGTTTTGTAAAGCAAGAGTTAGAGAGAGAATGAAATAATGTGACAGAATGGAAGGGGTTAGCTTGCATCACATGTAGTAAGAATGAAGTCTATGACCTTTTTGTTCATTTATATACCCAATAAATACCTAATAAATGTAAATATGCATATGTATGTGTGTACATTTACATAAGCTCTGGCTGCCAAACAAAATGTATTTCCTAGCCTAGGTTGCAAGAAAAAAGTGGGAAAACCAGTAGCAATCTGGGCACTGTGTCCCAGCGGAAGTGAGGTTAGTGGACCACCTCGCTGCTTGCGAAATAGCACGGTTGGCAACCCACTCCAGTGTTCTTGCCTGGAGAATCCCAGGGACGGGGGAGCCTGGTGGGCTGCCGTCTATGGGGTCACACAGAGTCGGACACGACTGAACCGGCTTAGCAATAGTAGCAGCAGAATTTGAGATGGATGCTCAGGCCGAGGTGAATCCTGACCACCTTCAAGCCAGCATCTCATCACAGGCCCACTGCTTGCCTCCCCACCCCCAGCCTCCCCTCCTGCTGCTTCCTCAGTTTGGTTTGTTCTCCTCTGCCCCAAAGTCTTAGACAAAACGTAAGTCAAAACCACCCTGCTTTTGCCAGGCCACCTAGTGATTCAGACCAATTTGGTGATCTCTTCTCTAGTTCTGGTCCAAGTTGGGACCCCTAAAGTCCACACTGAGACAAAGCCTTGGGTGTAGGTTGTGTATGTCTTAGGTGATCCCAGAAAGTGGGAGAGTGGGGCAGGGAAGGAGGGAAAATAACCTAAGCATTGACCATCAAGGTCACTGCCAAAGGCGCTGAGGGAGGGGTTGAATTGCAGGAAGCAGAGGAATGCTTCCTCTAGTGGTCCAGGGAGGCAGCTGTTTATGCATCAGCCCCCAGTGGTTGCAGGTTCCCTGGGGGCGTTAGCTTCCCTGCACTTCCGGGCTGTGCTTACTTGGAGCCAAGTGGGCTGGTGTCCTTTTGGTGACGACCCCAGGCAGAAAGTACAAGACCATGACAGATACTCCTGTGTCATCTGAGCTACAGTGAGACGTCCCCTGCAGTGGTGGCTGAAACGAGACGTGGGACATGAAGGACTGAGAATCTTCTACTCTGCCCTGCATGTCTTACGTGTCTGTCACACAGCCTTGGACTTGGGAGCTTCTCATCACTTTGCCGACAAGGGTCCGTCTAGTCAAAGTTATGATTCTTCCAGTCGTCATGTATGGATGTAAGAGTTGGACCATAAAGAAGGCTGAGTGCTGAAGAATTGATGCTTTTGAACTGTGGTCCTGGAGAAGACTCTTGAGAGTCCCTTGGACTGCGAGGAGATCAAACCAGTTAATCCTAGAGGAAATCAACCCTAAATATTCATTGGAAGAACTGATGTAAAGCATAAGCTCCAATACTTTGGCCACCTTATGTGAAGATCCAATCATTGGAAAAGACCCTGATGCCGGCAAAGATGGAAGGCAGCAGGAGAAGGGGATGACAGAGGCTGAGATGGTTGGATGGCATCACCGACTCAATGGACATGAACTTGGGCAAACTCCAGGAGATGGTGAAGGACAGGGAAGCCTAGCATGCTGCATTCCATGGGGTCTCAAAGAGTCGGATGTGACATAGCGACTGAACAACAGCAAAAATAACGGAAAGCAGGGATGAAATGCAGCATCCTGAATCCTAACAATCCTGCTCCTTCCAGGATCCCATGCAACCCCAACCACAGATTTTAGTTTGCAGACTTTCTGGCTTGTTCTTCAGTTGGACTAATTTATCTGATACTCCTTTGAGTGTCCACATTTTTTAGTATTATAAAACTGTATTTACAGGTGAAAATTGTTTTCTACTCAGAAGAAACTTCCTTTCTATCTTAGTTGAATTATTTATGTCTCTTGGAAGAAGGCTGAACACAAAGATTACATCCCCGATTTCTCATCACTTCAGAAATCTGGTAGTAAAGGCAGCCTAGGAATTATGGATGCTGCCGATGAGAAGAATAAATCACCAAGAACTTGGGTTCCTCATGGAGAAGAGGCCCATTTGCAGATCAGCTTTTCCAGAGCACACATCCATCCGGTGCGTCTGCTTTTGAAATGAGGATTCAATCCTGAGTGTTTCCATAAACGTAGTTCCTTTTTAGTCTGATTTAGTTCCTTCGTGTTTGCCTCTGCTCCCATTAGGTTTTGAACATTTTCTTCCAACATCAGTGGAATTTAGAAGTGGCAAAATCCTAATTATAGGCTTTTCAGATTTATGAGCAAATGTGTGCTGTGTGTGGTTTTCCCAGAATTCACTTTTGTAGATATCAGTGGGTTGACCAGTTGTGCATGTGCAGTGGAGAAGCTGGGAAGTTTCGTTATCCTAATTAGCTTCCGTGTCTCCTGAGACCCATGACAAGATAGTGTCTTGAGCTGATTGCTGTTGTGGATATAAATGTAAGCACACTCACTATCCGCTTGGCTACCCCATCATTGAAAAAAGTGTTTACTTTGTGGAAATACCAGGTCCTTTCCCCATCTATTCTCTTCCTACACTGTGAGAGTTGGCAGCTGGGGAGGCTGAACCCAGGTGTTATTTTTCTAACACCCAAGAGCCATGCTGCTTTGCAAATCGACTTGCCGATAGAAGAAGGGGATTTTCAACAGATGGTGCATATCAGTTCCTCCAGGAAAATTGCTCTTTGTCACTTAGGAACCTTTAGGAAATGCTGCTCCTTATGTGGTCAGCCTTCCTGCCCCTTCTTTGTCACCCACCATGACATTTAAAACTGTGCTCAAATGCAGTCTCCTCCAGGAAGCCCTCCTTGATTCTCAGCCAGAATGAGGTGCTCTTTATAGCCCAGCAGAGTCTGTATTCCATTTTTCAGGTTACTGCTTCTGTCCCTGGGTCTGTCTGTGTCTGGTTTTGTGGTGTTCCCACAACCAAGCACAGGGCCAGGCAAGTAGGAGGGGCTGAAATGGACATACTTGCTTTGCTGGTGTTTCCACATTTAGCAGCATCTGAAGTTACAAAGTCCTGAACACACTCCACCTCGCCCCCATGTTGGTGATGGTGTAGTCACTAAGTCATGTCCAACTCTTGCAACCCCGTGGACTGTAGCCCGCCAGGCTCCTCTGTCCATGAGATTTTTTCTCCAGGCAAGAGTAATGGAGTGGATTTCCCTTTTCTTATCCAAGGGATCTTCCCCACCAAAGGATCAAACCTGAATCTCCTGAATTGCAGACAGATTCTTTACCTGTTGACCCACAGGACAGCACAAACACCCTCCAAGGAACCCTCATATCTTACAGCATAGAAGTGCTGTAGGTTTATATATTTTTCATTGTACAATCACATATAATCAACCTGAAATATGATAATGTCCAAATTGCCCTATCCTCTGTTTCGAGTCTTTTAAAAAAGCTAGTTTCTCCTGCTTGTTTCATTTCCCTAATGAGCATCAATTAGCTGACCTCCCTGATACCATAAATATTAGGCTTTCACCATTAATTTGCCCAATGCTTATGGCAGGCAGAACTGCATAAGTCAAAAGATCTGTATACGGCCAAGCCTACTGTATAGATTCATGATAAAGCTAGTAAGTATCTGACAGCTGATAGCCTGTGTAATAATTAACAGACATACAGACATACAACACACAAAGAAAGACTGATTTACATCACAAGGATTTTAATTAGAATTGTATTAGCATAATTGACATGGTGTTAAAATTAATTAGCAATTGTTTTTCCCAAGTCATCTTTAAAGACATTTCTTGAAGGCACACTGGAAAACATTTTATGAGCTCTTTCTATACAAAAACAAGAACATGACTGTAGATGATTTTTAATATATCAGTGTCACTTAGCATTTGTGTTTCTTTTGTAGTTCTGATCTCATAGGGCTCTAAATATACAGCAGGTGGTTCTCATGCCACATCACCTTAAAATATTGACATAATGTTTCATGTAAAAAGAGAAATAACCTGCAGCCATGAATCTGCCTAGAGTAACATAACTGAGAAGGCACTGAATTATTTAAGTTCATACCTGAATGATGTCTGACACGGTCCAGAAACCAGCACAGCATATTTTTCTCTAATTCGTAATGAAAAAACACATTGTAAAATATAATACATATCGGGAGATAAATTATTTTTTCTGTTGCAAAGTAAAAAACAACAGCCCAGGAAAATGGTTAATTTGCATTGATTGAATCAACTGATTGACGAGGAGTTTATATTCTGATGTAACACTTCAGTATGGTTTTTAGAACTGGTCCAGTGATTTAAATTATAATTGAGGAAAATCAAGTCATCTTCTTCTCATGCTGGAAAATGAGGCATATTCACTTTCCTGAGAAATGAAACTCACTTGAAATGCAGCCCTCAGAATTATCTAAGTCCGTCCCGCAGCATTTCTTGCATGTTAATGGGAATTTTAAACCATCCTCTGCATTGCCATGAAGGTTGTATATGGTCCGATCATTATTACAGTGAGAAATAAAGACCATCACTTTATACAACCCTAGGCATGTCATTCATGGATGTGTGTCCATAAACTGCTTTGCACATTTGTGACAGTTATGTCATCAGCATCTCCATGAGTCAAGCTTTTCCAAAGAAATAGAGCCAACAGAATGTGCAGATAAAGAAAGAGATTTATTTCAGGAATTGACTAATTTAATTGTGACCTGTGGGCTAGCCCAAAATTTGCAGGGTAGGTCATCAGGCTGGAGACCCAGGGAGGAGTTGCAGTTTAAGTCTGAAGAGTGTCTGCTGGCAGAATTTCCTCTCCTTCCCAGAAAGTCAGTCTTCTACTTTTCAGACCTGCAGCTGATTCGATGAGGCCCACCTGCATTGTGGAGAGCTGTCTGCTTTGCTCAAAGTCTGTTCATCTAAAAAATAACTTCACAGAAATATCTGGGGTAATGTTTGACCGATTATCTGAGTATGTATTGGCACATAAAGTTAACCATAACAACATCATACTAAATAGGTACGTTGTTGTTGTTCAGTCACTAAGTCATGCCCAACTCTTTGCGACCCCATGGACTGCAGCAGGCTTCCCTATCCTTCACTGTCTCCCGGAGTTTGCTCAAATTCATGTCCATTGAGTCATTGATGCCGTTCAACCCTCTCATCCTCTGTCACCTCCGTCTTCTCCTGCCTTCAGTCTTTCCCAGCATCAGGGTCTTCTCCAATGAGTCGGCTCTTCGTCAGGTGACCAAAGTATTAGAGCTTCAGCTTCAGCACCAGCCCTTCCAAAGAATATTCAGGGCTGATTTCCTTTAAGATTGATTGGTTTGACCTCCTCACAGTCCAAGGGACTCTTAAGAGTCTTCTCCAACACCACAGTTCAAAAGCATCAGTTCTTCGGTGCTCAGCCTTCTTTATGGTCCTACTCTGACGTCTGTACGTGACTATTGGAAAAACCATAGCTTTAACTATATGCACCTTTGTCAGCAAAGTGATGTCTCTGCTTTTAATATGCTGTCTAGGTTTGTCACAGCTTTCCTTCCAAGGAACAAGCATCTTCTAGTTACATGGCTGCAGTCACCAATCTCAGTGATTTTGGAGCCCAATAAAATAGTCTGTCACTGCTTCCACTTTTTCCCCTTGGGCCTCTAGACTGAAGAGGGGAAAATCCTTCTCTCTTTGGGTACCTAAACTTAACAGACAAAAAAATATGGTCTAGCACCTCACAGGAGCATCCACGTCCTCTTGGTTTTCTCCTCCAGTCTTTTCCAGAACCCTTCTCTCAGTCCAGAGAGAGTTCAGATCTCCTGCTGGCATGATGTCAGCTTGAACTCCTCCCAGTCCTATGGCTCTTGGAAACTTCTCTAAAACAGACTTGTGTTTGATTTTCGAGGCTAAGTTTTTGTTTAGGCTTACAAAAACCTGTGTTTTCTGTCAGACATTCTTCTTCCATTGAATGCACCCTAGCTGTCAGACTAGTATATCTGCTTTGAAACCTGTCTTTTGAAACCCACAGTGGTTGTGAGCTTACGTTGCAGAAAGGGTGTAAGCTGTATTCTTTGCTGATGCTCTGATGCACCCACCTTTCAATATTTCTTAAAGTTCTCAAATGTCTAATATTTCCTAAAACTCAGGGATGGACTGTGAACGTCATCCAAAAATTAAGTAATAAGGATACATATAAGAAAACATTTGCAGAGGAGAAAAAACATAACTGGAGGAGGATTAGAACCTAAAATACAGTTTTTATTTGGTAACAGAATCAGAGGCTAAAAAACTTAGTACTTATTATGTGACTTTCCAATTCTAATCATTACAAGTTAATTCTAAAAATAGTATCTTCTGGTTTAATCCATCCATACCAATGACCACTTTATACCCCAGTCTTTGTTTTTAGTCCCACCTTAGTGGTTTGTTTTTTTTTTCCTTCTGCCCTATGCATTAAATACAGAAGGAAGTACTAGCAAGAATACTAATTCCTTTTTGAAAGGAAGGTTGTGAAGTTCAGAGGATAGAGATACGTGAAGTCTGTAACTGCACAGCTGCTCACCAGATAAAAGGTAGTCCTCCTGAGTCAGTGGGTGGGCGTAAGGAGGATGTACACAGGGAGGAGGCTGGGTTCTTAAGCATAGGCGGGATTGTACTAAGAGTCAGACATCAAGTGTACCCATGAGCTTTGATCTTCCTCTATCCTTGTTCAGGAGAACTTTTAGACTGAGGCTTGCCAAACAGAACCAGAGCTGACAACAGTTAAAGTAGCAGAAACAGATTTCATGCAGGAGTTATTGCAACGGTAGAAAGGAGACCCAAGTCTAGACTTGAGCTCAGCTCCGAATCCAAGAAATAGGAGGTATTTACAGCCGAGGAGTGGAGCAAGGAGGTCAACAGGTGAGAAATTACTAAGAGGCTGAGGTAAAAGAAGAGCAATTGCAAAGGTAATGGCATTTTTTGAGGATTTGAAGACTAGCAATTGAAGATTAGATCAGGGGAGCATGTTACCTTGGTTCTAGAGCCTTCGTTTATCTCTCTTTCATCTTCAAAAGATTTGAGGAGAAAGAAATGCTAGATGGCAACAGGTTTGAACATGAGCGTTCTCTGGCAAAAACATATAATCATGGGGATGGCACAGAAGTGGGCATAGTCACTGTTGTTAGTTAAGGTTGTAGTTAAATTTATATAGCAACAAATAGAAATAAAAAGTAATAATTTACCAACATAATATTTGTTCATGGTTCATTGTTCTGTAAGTATTAAATGCAAGACTTAAATTTAAATCATGAAAAAAAAATTTGAATCATGAAAGGCTATTTTTTTTTTACCACAATTAACTGATTCAAATAGAGATTAAGTCACACCCACCTGGGTGACCTAAGTCAGCGTTCACTCCTAGCACCGTGGAAGGCACCAGAGTCATGCCGTGAAAGTGGGTGCTTGGTGTGCTGGTTTCAAGTGATCACCCTTAGTCCTCTGTAAACCAAGACCATGGCATTCATCTCAGTGAGGGCTTGGAGCTTCTTAGAACCCACTTTTTAAAAGATGCTTTTAAAAGAATGCTTTTTGAAAGGGCACGTGATTCTCTGGCCCATAACTTCCCCCAAATTAGACATTTATTTCTAGAAGGGTGAGTAGTCCACTTGAGTCTCCCTATTAAGTATACCTTCTTTGGTTATTTGAAAACAAGTATTTTCAGGGCTGTGAAACTACGGGGCATGATACTGTAATGGTAGGTATGTGTCACTCCCTATGCATTTGTCCAAACCCATAGCTTCTACATCATCATGAGTGAACCCGGGAAAACTATGGACTTTGGGTGATTATGATGTATCAGTGTTGGCTCAACATGTGTAACAAAGGTACCACTCTGGTGGGGGTGTTGATAACCAGGAATGCTGTGCAGGTGTGGGGACAGGGTACATAGAAAAATCTCTGTATCTTCTACTCAGTTTTACTAATGAGTTAGTTTATAAAGCTACTCTAAATAATAGAATCTATTAAAACCCAAAATCCAGTGTTTATTTAGCATCTGCTTTGTACCAATCACCCTGCTGGTCAGGGTCAGGAATGTCAGGCAGGAGGTTTGAGCTGCTGCCTCTTGGGACCCAAGAATGTTTTCTGTTAACGCTAATGGGACAGAGATCCTAACCCATTACCCCTGTCCCACCCTGAGTGCCCAGGTAACATCCACATCCATCAGCCTGTCAGCTGTGGTATTGAATCATCTGGAGAGAGGATTCTCCAACCCCACCTGAGTCTCCGCACATGACCCAGACTGCAGCAGAGATGAGCCGTCCCTGCTGAGCCCTGCCCAGATTAGATTTGCGCACAGAATAAATGACTGTTGTTTCAAGCTGCTGAGTTTTGGAGTGTTTGTTAGGTACTACACTGTGGGCTGAATTGGGTCGCGCCAAATTCATTTTTTGAGGACTTACCCCTGATACCTTGGAATGGGACTGTACTTGGACATAAGGATTTTGAAAAACGATTATGTTTAAATGAGGTCACTAGGGTGGGCTCTAATCTGGTGGGACTAGTGTCCTTGAGGAGATTTTGAACATGAAGGGCCAGGGGTGCGCAGGCACAGGAAAGAGGCTGTGTGAGGACACAGAAAGAAGACATCCATCTGCAGCCAAGGAGAGGGCCTCAGGAGAAACCAGCCCTGTGCTCACTTTAGCAACTTATGTAATCAGACTGGAAGGATACAGAGATGAGCATGGTCTTTGGGCAAAGGGCCCATGCATTCATGAAGCATCCCATATTTTTTGGTGACAAGCATGCTACAGTGTATCAAGAAGTCAAATTGTAATGTACATGTAAACTTATATAATGTTATACCCCAATGTTAACTTCATTAAAAAAAAGAAGAAGAAACCACATCTGCTGACATCTTGGTCTTGGATGGACTTGAAGCCTTTAGAACTGTGAGAAAACAAATGCATATTGTTTAAGCCACCCAGTCTGTTTTATTTTGTTACAGCAACTCTTGCAAACCAATACACATAATGGGAAAACAGATTCAGTCTCCAAAGGTTGACTTTATTTGTATAATCCTTCAGTTTTTGCTGTTGGCTGTTCGTTTTCTGTTGCTTCATGGAATGGTGTTTCCTATGATTGTCTGACTTCAGTAGCACTAAGGGCTTCCCTGGTGACTGAGATGGTAAAGAATCTGCCTGAAATGCAGGAAATCTGAGTTCGATCCTTGAGTCAAGAAGATCCCCTGGAGGGAGGGCATGGCAACCCACTCCAGTGTTCTTGCTGGGAGAACTCCATGGACAGAGGAGCCTGGCAGCTACGGTCCATAGGGTCGCGAAGAGTGGACCACCTCTGAGCAACTAACAAACACACACACAAAACACCTTTTGTAAGGTGATAATGTCAGTCAAAGAACAGTTTACAAAAGCGGGTGGATTTCATGAACTTCTCCTAACACACGACTTGCCTGAATCTCTTTTAGTCAGCAGTATAAACACACATGACCTTTCCTTCCCTCACTGAACTTATCTCCTGGGAAATTCACTGGGCTTGTGTAATTATTTCTGAAAGGTAAAGAAAACATTTGTCCCAAGGAACAAAGAGCTGGTACTAAAAGACTCCAAAGATAAAATGTTTGATACAGTGTTTGTTTTTTTTTTTTTTTTGCAGCCAACAATCTACATGTTCATTCTGATTTATCTTGAGGATTTCACATGAGGGAACCATGTATTAGTTCATGGAGGATAAATCTTGATATTCTTGTTACTTCTTAGCCACTACTTTTGGGATGATACCAAGCTCTGTACCTGCTCCCACCTGGGTCAGGAGTAAGCCTTTCCCCAGCGACTGCCATCCACATCCCTTCCCTGTTGGCTCATTGTTGTGTCCTGGGAGTTAGAGACACACAGTTGGAGGGGGTTGAGGGTGTGCAGGAGGAGGAGACTGGGCTAGTTAATAGAATCTTCAGGGCTGGGGCCCAGTGAAATCTTGACAGAAAAACTGGAGGCAGAAAGAGGCTCAACTCATTGAAAAAGACCCAGATGCTAGGAAAGATTGAGGGCAAGAGGAGACAGGGACGACCGAGGATGAGATGGTTGGATGGCATCACCGACTCAATGGTCATGAGTTTGAGCAAGCTCTGGGAGGTAGTGAAGGATGGGGAACCCTGGTGTACTGCAGCCCATGGAGTTGCAAAGAGTTGGACGTGACTGAGCAACTAAACAACGAGAGGCCCCGGGGCACAACTGAAAGCATTTGGTGATTCTAACAGAGTAAGAGAGAAACGTGGAAGTGGACGTTTTAGCCTATTGCTGTGGAATAAGGAGATGGCAACCCACTCCAGTAGTCTTGCCTGGAAACTCCCATGGACGGAGGAGCCTGGTAGACTGCAGTCCATGGGGTCGCTGAGAGTCAGACACGACTAAGCGACTTCACTTTCACTTTTCACTTTCATGAATTGGAGAAGGAAATGGCAACCTACTCCAGTGTTCTTGCCTGGAGAATCCCAGAGACAGGGGAGCCTGGTGGGCTGCCCTCTATGGGGTCACAGAGTCGGACACGACTGAAGCAACTTAGCAGCAGCGGCAGCAGCAGCAGCAATGGAGTGAATCATCTCTTTGAGAAATATATATGTTGAAGCCTTAACCACCCCCCCGCCCAACATGTGACTGTATTTGGAGACAAGAGTCTTTGAAGAAGTGATTAGGTTAGATGAGGTCATAAGCTGGAGTCCTGGTCTGATGGAACAGGTGTCTCTGTGAAAGAGGAAATATGCCAAAGCTCTCTCCCTCTGGGACCCTGGGAGGAAGCAGTGGGAAGGTGGCCATCTGCAAACCAGGAACAGAACCCTCACCAGAGTTCCATCAAACTGGCACCCGGATCCTAGACCTCCCACCCCGCAGAACCGTGACATGTGTACTGTTTAAGTCATTGGGCCTATGGTCCTTTGTTATGGCAGCCCCAGTAGACTAGGACATCTGTTAGTCCACCCAGGATGTTGGCCTGCTTTTAGTAGATTGACATGCATACTCGCTGGCCTCTGTGTGCCCCTTGCCATGTACAGTAAGGTATTTCTGGGTTGTAGCTATCTGAAATTTACTATAAATATTGCTTATCGAGGTGATGCAGAGGGGAAAGCAAGCTTAATTCCCATAATGGGAGACATCAGACTTTTAGACCTTACTTCGCTTTGGGGTGGATCATTCCAGCTGCCTTACTTGAAAGTAAATTTAAAGGGAAAGATTCGAAGAAGGCAGGCCTGCAGCTGAGGAGGCTGTTGCAGAAATCTGGGGCAGAGTTGATGGTAGCTTGGGTCTTTCTGGTGCAGGACTGAGGGGCAGGAGTGGTTAGGTTACACATGTATTTTGAAGGTCGAGGAGACAGACTTTGCTGGCATCTCAAAGCAGGCTTTAGGTCCAGGCCCCTGAGAGATTGGGTCTGTTGTTCATTGAGATGCTGGAGAGGATGAGGGAAATGGTTCCGGAGGCAATTTCACAGTCCCTGTTTGGTCACGTTACATGTAAAATGTCACATACATGTCTGAGGGGAGGATCTCGGAGGCTCAGGTAGCCAGTTTTGGAAGACAGGGAGCTCTGGATCGGCAGTGTAAAACCAAGAGGCTTTAGTACAGAGAACCAAGCAGCTGTGCTTCCTCAGGTGCCCAAGACCATCCAGTGTCTTCATTCCCCAGTGTTATTATCAGTCTCAGAAGTGAACCAGTTTTGACAGCAAGTTACACTGTCAACCGTTGTCTGCCCCTAGTCTGATGAAAGTCATGGCATGAGATGGGAGCCCCAGGGGAGGGGGTGAAGGTGAGGAAGAGAAGAGAAGCAGGATGAGCCTTGGGAGTGCCATCACTTAGAGGTCAGGCGGTGAGGGAGGCCAGCAAAGGAGGCAGAGAAAGGGGCTGTGAAAGAAGGTGACCAGGAGGGGCTCAGGTCCCAGAAGACAGTGTGCTGAGAAGGTGGGGTGACCATTGGGGCCCCCAAAGCACAAACTGCAGGCATCTTCTCTGTCCATCTTCATTCATTTCCCCCAAGCTCATCCAGGCCCAAGGCTTACGTCCCCATCTGTGTTACAGTGACTCAGCTGCAAACACCTCGATCTTCTAAACTGACCTCCCTGCTTCCGTCTGTGCCCCTGCCCCATCTCCTCTCCTGAGAGCAGCCAGGGTAACACCTCCACAGACATTGCCTCCTCATCGCAGGCTCCCCCTGGACACTGGCTTTTATAGCAGCCCTTTCCCATTTCATTCCCCACTCATGGTCTTTAGCGCTTAGGACTCCAGACAGACTTTTTATGTCTCCCTGACCTCTTGCCTCCCCCAAAGGATGCCAGCTCCATGGAGGAAGGACTCTTCCATTTGTTGCCATGCCTGGCACACATAACAGGTGCCCTGTGAATATATGTGGAATAAGTGAACAACAGAAAAAGAGGACCTGTGAAGGAAGGCCAGAGAGGAGTCAGAGTCGGGAGAGAGACAAGGGTAGTTCACGGGCTGCCATTGATCGAAGAAAAGCTCATCCATGTTGCGGAAAGGTTGAATCGAATGGCCAGGCCACAGAGGCGCTGGGTTTACACATCCCTGAAGACGACCACTGATAGCAATGTCCAGGTGTCATGGCCCCAGGAGGACTGAGCTGGTGAGGAATTAAGGAGTCCACCGAGGTTGACGGGACCGGGGGAGGATGCGGGGGCTTTTGAGAAGATGCTGGAGCAGAACAGAAAGTGTAGGTGTGGAGGGGAGGTTGGCAAGAGAAGAGGTGAGCAGGGTGAGATGCAGGGAAGTGGGGACAGGCTTTTGGCACAAGTCAGGGAGGGACCGTGGGGGAGGTTGGGTGTCTGGGCAGGATGGAGCATAGGAGAGCTGCCGCCACTCAAGTGCAGCAGCATCGAAGTGGAAAGGCCCAGAGCACCCACACCACGTCCATCCCCGGCAGCACGGGAAAGTGGCCCTTGTGGTTTCTGGGACTAAAGCTATTCTATGGTTTTCTTTTTTTAATTCATGAATGAGCTCAACATGTTTTATTTTTTTAAGTCTTTTATTAAATGACTTAAGTCATTTATTCTTCCTTAAAGAGGGAAACTATAAAAGCAGAAAAACCCACACAGTCATTTCTGTTGTTCTTCATTAAAATAGTAGTTTTAAATCCTTCAGTTCAGTTCAGTTCAGTTGCTCAATGATGTCCGACTCTTTGAGACCCCATGGACTACAGCACACCAGGCTTCCCTGTCCATCACCAACTCCTGGAGTCTACCCAAACTCATGTCCATCAAGTCAGTGATGCCATCCAACCATCTCATCCTCTGTCATCCCCTTCTCCTCCCGCCTTCAATCTTTCCCAACATCAGGGTCTTTTCAAATGAGTTTAAATGCTTACATTTCCTTAAAGAATGTTACAGAACCTACTTGTCTATTGAGTTGTATACTTAGAGTATGCTTTTAGGGTTATTTTAGAAAATCTTTTCTCCTAGTGCTCCAGGGAGAGAGAAAATAGACAAGGAGGCATGTTCAGGTGATTCTATACATTAAAGTATATTTTCATTCCATGTTTTTTTTTTCTTTTTCTCTTCAAAAACATAGTGCATTTGTTTTGTAAGGCTACCACAACAGATTACCATGGAACTGAGAGAACTTTTCTGGGACCCAAAAGTTGGAATCAAGGTGTCATAGGGCCGTGCTCCTCCCGAAGGCTCTCGGGCAGGATCCTTCCTCTCCTCTCCCGGCTCCAGGTGGCTCCAAGTGTTCTTCGGTTTGTGGCCGCATCACTCCTGTCTCTGCCTACAACTTCACATCACCTTCTTTCTTGTGTGTCTGTCTGTGTCTCAGATTCCCCTCTCCTTTCCCTTATGTGGACACCAGCCATTGGACTGAGGACCCACCTTAAATCCAGGATGGTTTTGTGTTGGGACCTTTAGGCACATCTATAAATGACCCTGTTTCAAATACAGTCACATTTATGGGTACTGAAGATCGGGATGTGAACATACATGTTCAGGGACCACTCTGCAATCCACTGCATGTCATTTTGTAATTTGACATGTGATGTACTTCTGTGTGCAGTTATTTTGTGTTCTGGAGAACTGTGCCACTTAAAATAATTATATAAGTAAATAAGGTAGTTTTGAATTTCAGAGAAACAACTAAGTCCATTCTTTAATTGTATTTTCTAGATCATATATAACTAATGGATGACTTGGGTATTAAAATCAGACATTCAGCAAGCTGCAAGTTGTATGTTTCTCTTGCTGGCAGTAAATCGACTAGAAAACACAATTAGGAAAATGTCTTTTGAAGAAATGCATTTTGTTCAGTCCGTTCTCCACGGGCTGGCACAGATTAGACTCCTGATTAATTTGAAGTCGTGGCAAACTTCAATTCCACGTGTTTCAAATGACTGTTTCCCTTGAACGCAGAGCTGTAGGGGTGTGTGAATGAGCTGGAAACAGAGATGGTGTACGATGTGTGGTGTCAGGTGGAGGGAATGATGTGCATTCAGCATTGACTTGATGAAAAGTGCTCTCACCGTGGAGTTTCATTCATTATCAGAGCAGCTCAGGAAGGTGGATTGGGTCTCTCCTGCCTCATTGTTGAAGTGACCGAGAACCGGGATGAGTCCCTGACGTGGCCCAGTGCTCAGCTGGGAACCCACAGGGGCAGGATTTGGCCCTGGTGCCTCTGCCCCATGACTGTCTCTCTGTGCTTCTCTCACTGGCTTGAGGGAGAAGATAGAGCAGAAGTCAGAAGCTGGGTTCTTGTTCTGACTTCGCCACTCCCCACTCTTGAACCTCAGTGCTGATCAAGAGACAGGGCTTATTTCATCTAATATTGCTCGTATGTGGAACCTGGAAAAATGGTACAGATGCACTTATTTGCAAAACAGAAATAGAGTCGCAGATGGAGAGAGCAAACTTACGTTACCAAGGGGGAAAGGAGAGGTGGGGTGAATCGGGAGATTGGGATTAACAGATATCACACTACCTTACAGAAGGTGGATAACTACAGGACCCTACCGTACAGCTCCGGGAACTCTCCTTAATACTCTCTGGGGCCTAAACGGGAACAGAATCTTAAAGAGGGGATGTGTGTGTACATATAACTGACTCACTTTGGGGTACATCAGAAATGAACCCAACAGTGTAAAGCAACCATGGTCCAGTAAAAATTAATTTTAAAAAAGAGAGAGAAAGAGACAGAGCTGTGAGGTAGTTGAGAGGCCTGCGTCTGGCACAAGATGCCAGCGTTCGAATCCCGCCTCTGCTGCTCGCTGTCTCCGTGACCTTGAGTCACTTCCTCTGGGCCTGTTTCCCCGTCTGTAAAGTGGGGATGGCGTTAGCACCTCCCTCACAGACTTGTGTGAGGGTTAAATGGCTCGACTCACACACACAAAGCACTCGCAGCAGTGACCGGGCTGAGAAGCGCTGTGGAGGAGCCTGCTGCCAGCCTCCTCACAAGGGGGCGTTTCCTCAGGTCAAGCCTGTGGGAGCCGGTTCTTTCACCTCTTCCTCAAACCCTGTATCGTGACGTGGCTAACACTGGTGAAATGCCCTGAGAGGACCAGTGCCAGTCCAGCCCAACATGTATCGTTTTCCTTTCAGTACGAACAGTTTTGAGAAGTGCCTCAGCTATGAACAACCAAACCTTCAAGAACTTTCTTGTACATCTGTAGCATTACATCTTCCTAATTCTGGGACATAGAAAACCAATTCTTTGTTTAACAACAAAACAAACCTTCGTTTGGAGAAAAAAAAAAAAACATATTTTTATACAAGGCCAAAGAGCAAACATGAGCTATAATTTATCCAGGGAAGCTGTATTTTATTCAAGGAGAAATAAGACTTGACTTATTTATTCAAGGAAAAATTAGACTTGACTATTTGAGTTTTTTTTTTTTTCCATTTATTTTTATTAGTTGGAGGCTAATTACATTACAATATTGTAGTGGTTTTTGCCATACACTGACATGAATCAGCCATGGATTTAGAGTTTAAAATCTGTTTCCAGAGAGATCACACTTAATTTAAGTCTATGTGGCAAGATCATGTTAAATAAATCTTGAACAAACCTTGTTCTGGGGAAATTTTGAATGTTTTGTCACTGTCCTTTTATACCAAGCAGATTTTTGTGGAAATTGTTTTGTTTCTACACGTTTGTTTTCTAATTGCTCTCCAAAATATGTTTGACTGCAGTTTTTAGTTTGGAAAAAAAAAAAAAAAACTGAAGTTTTGGGGTTTTTTTTTTTTTGTAAATATTATAGTTTTCTCTAACATTTTTATTATGAGCCTCACTGTGTGTTCACATGAAATGAAGATCTAGTGGTTTTACAGGAAAAAGTTATCATTTGTTGTTAAAACAGATACACGATCAACAAAAATTTAATGAAGACCCAAAGCAGATGTACCAATTGCCACACACATGTAAAGCCAAGGCCTTCATAACAAGGCTTTAATTAATATATGTCATATGAAAATTAAGATTTTCATGAAGTTGTAAAGTATTGCCTACAAGATAAATAACACCTTTGTTGATTATACCAGGAAGGAACACCTTGGCTCACTCCCTGGTTAATATGAGTTGTTGTTATTTAGTTTCTAAGTCATGTCCGACTCTTTTGGGACCCCATGGACTGTACCCACCAGGCTTCTCTATCCATGGGATTCCCCAGGCAAGAATACTGAAGTGAGTTGCTATTTCTTTCTCCAGGGGATCTTCCTCACCCACAGATCTAACCCTGTCTCCTGCATTGCAGACAGATTCTTTACCACTGAACCACCAGGGAGGCCCGGATAATAGGAGAACAAGAGATGAATTTTGATGGCAGTGTTTTTTCAAGGTTTTCCATTAAGCATGTTCTAAAGGGAAGTATTTAAGACGATGTTAGATGAGGAGAGAAAGAAACAGGAGCAGTCAAAGTAAAACATGGTAAAAATTAAAAGCAGAAAATGTAAATACTCCCTGGAAAATCTGTGTATTCATTCAAATCATGTTTATCTGGTGCTCAGTTTTAAAATCTTAATACCCAAAAGGGCAAGACATCTTTTAAGAAAAATTTACTGTGTATCAGGATACAGTCAAGCTTTTTTTTTTTTTCCTAGTGGAAAATATACAGAGAGAGAGAGAGAGCCCAACCAGCTTGCTGCTTCATGTCAGCCTGAAAACAAATGAGAATTTCTTAAATGTAATAAACATGAGGTTGTTCAATAACCCCATTTTTCTGGGCCCATAAGTGGCAGTTATTCAGGATGCAGTTGCTGTGGTGAGGAGACAGGAAGTATTCATTTTACTGAGATACTGATTAAGTACACGGTCTCCTGCTGCAGCTCCGAGCTCTTTCTGTGACATCACGGGAGTTAGGTGAGAAGTAATTTCATTGAGAGAAAAGCCCAACTTCCCTCTGAGCTTATGGCTCTTAATAAAACAAAAGCAAAGTTGTTTTTCACATCTGAGTTGCCTTGGTTGCAGAGAGATTCTCCCCTTCAGAGGAATGGTTTTCCCTGGAACCAAAGGTATTTCACATCTGGAGCTAGAGGGTGGGGAGGGTTGGGAGGGGGGATTCCTGAGCTTAATCATGAACCTGGAGCATCAATCACCTGTGTGCTCACCTGGGCACCAGAGGGTGCAGCCAGATCACTGTTTAATTTTACTTAGTATTAATATTAATAGTTATAACAATTTTAAAATGACACTCTCATGTTGGAGTTGACATACAAACACTATTGATAACGATGTGTAAATTAGATAGAGCTTCCTCGGTGGTTCAATGGTAGAGTCCACCTGGCAATTCAGGAGATGTGGGTTGGATCCCTGGGTCAGGAAGATCCCCTGGAGAAAGAAATGGCAACCCACTCCAGTATTCTTGCCTGGAAAATTCCATGGACAGAGGAGCTTAGTGGGCTACAGTCCATGGGGTCACAAAAAGTTGGACACGACTTAGCAACTAAATAACAACAGCAACAGATAAAATATGTAAGTAATGAGAACCAACCGCACAGCAGAGGGAACCCTACTTGGTGCTCTGCGGTGACCTGAATGAAAAGGAAGTCCAAAAAAGAGGGGATGTGTGTACCATGTATAGCTGATTCACTTTGCTGTGCAGTTGGAACTAACACTGGAGAAGGCAATGACAAGCCACTCCAGTACTCTTGCCTGGAAACTCCCATGGACGGAGGAGCCTGGTAGGCTGCAGTCCATGGGGTCGCAAAGAGTCGGATACGACTGAGCGACTTCACTTTCACTTTTCACTTTCATGCATTGGAGAAGGAAATGGCAACCCACTCCAGTGTTCTTGCCTGGAGAATCCCAGGGACGGGGGAGCCTGGTGAGCTGCCATCTATGGGGTCTCGCAGAGTCGGACTCGGCTGAAGTGACTTAGCAGCAGCAGTAGGAACTAACACAATATTATATAGCAACTCACCCTTCAATAAAAATTAAAAAATCAAAGGGAAAAAGCACCAACTGAGAGATTTCCATGTAAAATTTTCTTTTCAAAAAAATGACACTCTTATTCATGGATCGGCAAACTTTCTATAAATGGGTCAGATAGTCAATATTTCAGTCTTTGTAGGCCAAGGGACAAGTTACTTAGATACCTACATAAGAAGAGTGGAAAGAAATTTATACAAAATCATCATTAATGAAATCCAAAATATAATGATGTCAGTGATAACTTTTTTTAATGGATGTCTGTCGATAAGAATGGGGTTGTTTGGGAAAGATAACATTTCTGTAACTGGGATTCAAGGCTTTAATGTTGCCTGTCTTCAGTTTTATTGTAAATGTTTATCTCTTAAAGCCATGTCTATCTGGCAGTCCTTACACACATAGAAGGCGGCCTGGATTTGGTCCAGGTACTAACACATCCTTGATTTTATCTGCTTATGCTTGTAATTCTGGTATTCTTCTCATAAATATGAAAGTAGATATTTTGCCCATAAATGTTTTAATACTGTAGCCCTTTGAGTCTAAATGATTAATATGAATTTCTATGATATTTTTATGAGATAGATGCATTCTATTTATAGTCTCCTCTATCTGTTTATCTCCTATTGAATTCAGGAATCCATGGCCTGATTGGATTAGTACAGTTTGTTTTCCAACTGGGGACCACCCAGGAGTGAGCAGTCAAATCAGCTTAGAGATTGTTGACTAGCATTAAAAAGATTGAATAAGGTAGACTAAAGTGATTACATGGCCAATAGTAAGCAAAGTTTGGTTTGGTGTCTTGGAAAAGTGGTGTCAGACATAGAAGTGTATGGGTGTGTGAGTGTGTGTGTGTGTCTCTGTAAGTCTAAGATATATTTTTATTGTGGATCTTAATGCAAAATGTATGCAAAATGCTGAGAAGTGCTTACTTTCTCAAAATAATACATTAAAAATAAATCTCCTAGATGCTGATAGAGTAACAACATTATCAACTAAATCCACTATCCAATCCTAATAAATTATGTCATAACTGATGAGTATCTATTAATTTGAGTGGCTATGGTGTAATGTTTTCCACTTTAGATGATCAGTGATCAGAGGAAGAAACGGCATAATTCTGTCAGGAAAATAATCTCACAATGCTGTGTTTTTTGAATCAATCCACAAATTTGAGAGCAAAAATAATCTAAACTCCTGTTTATTTGTCAGGAATTGGTATTTAAAAAATTATAACTACATGTCTTTATTAGAAAATAGAAACCATAGTTGTAAAAAGGTATTTTTAAATAATGTTAGTTCACATTCTGAAAACAGTTTAGGCATCGTATTTTACACAATTTGTCTCCTTCCCTGTAAAAGTTGTTTTCTCCTTCTGTTAAGTGAGGTGATTGGTAGCTCAGTCTCTTCTGTCTCTTTCTTTCTACCTCCCATTCACTTCTTTTTAAAGAACATTTATTGGAGTATGGTTGCTTTGCAGTGTTGTGTTAGCCTCTGATGTACGGCAGAGTGCGTCAGCATATATCTTCTCTTTTTTGGACCCCCCACCCTGCATTTAGTCACCACAGAGTATTGAGTAAGGTTTCCTGTGCTATACAGTAGTCATCTGTTAGTTATCTATATTAGTCATCTATTTTAGTTATCTCATTATTTATTTTTCCATAGTAGCAATAGTGTGTATATGTCCAATCATAATCTCTCAACTCATTCATCCCCTCCTTTTCCCTGTGATATCCGTACCTTTTTTCTCTGTGTCTTTTATTTCTGCTTTGTGAGTAAGATTATCAAGACCAACTTTTTCAGATTCCATGTACGCATCAATATACCGTATTTGTTTTTTTCCTTTTGACTTACTTCGTTCCATGTGAAAGTCCCATTCATTTCTCATTCAGCCAGTCCCTGGTAGGGACTCCCCAGTATTTGGAGCTAGCATTGCAGATAATATGAGCTACTCCATGGCACAACGTGGTCTTTCCTTGTGGATTATCGAAGCCTAGTATTTGCTCTTCATTTGAATATAAGATATTTCTTAAGGACAGTGGGGCCCACCTGAGAATTGAGGCCAGTGTCCACATGGAAGTGGGCAGTATCATCACTGTCACTGTCCTTATCATCACCTTCATGTGTTTCTGAAAACTGTTTCATATGTGTGGAGGAGTGCTGAGAAAACTCGAAATTTAAATAAAATTAAAATCATCTTTTTCCCATCTAATTTTAGCCTTTAAAGTTAATTACCACCCAAATTGTTAAACAATTATGATTTTATACGTAATACTTGTATGTGATATGTGTATGCATGATTATCTAGCTTTTATATGTTAATATACATATATTGTACATACATATGTACATAGATGTTTGTATATATGTGTGCGTGCCTATATACCTACATATGTGTGTGTATGTACACACACTTTTGAAATACAATGCTTTTTTTAATTTTAATTTTTACTTTTTTAACACCAGAAACATTTTTATACATGCTTTTTAAAGTACACATTATGACCCCTTCAGTTCAGTTCAGTTCAGTCGCTCAGTCATGTCTGACTCTTTGCAACTCCTTGGACTGCAGCACACCAGGCCTCCCTGTCATCACCAGCTCCTGGAGCCTACTCAAACTCATGTCCGTTGAGTCGGTGATACCATCCAACCATCTCATCCTCTGTCGTCCCCTTCTCCTCCTGCCTTCAATCTTTCCCAGCATCAAGGTCTTTTCAAATGAGTCAGCTCTTTGTATCAGGTGACCAAAGTATTGGAGTTTCAGCTTCAACATCAGTCCTTCCAAAGAACACTCAGGACTGATCTCCTTTAGGATGGACTGGTTGGATCTCCTTGCAGTCCAAGGGACTCTCAAGAGTCTTCTCCAACACCACAGTTCAAAAGCATCAGTTTTTTGGCACTCAGCCTTTTTTATAGTCCAAATCTCACATCTATACATGACCATTGGAAAAACCATAGCCTTGACTAGATGGACCTTTGTTGGCAAAGTAATGTCTCTGCTTTTTAATATGCTGTCTAGTTTGGTCATAACTTTCCTTCCAAGGAGTAAGTGTCTTTTAATTTCATGGCTGCAGTCACCATCTGCAGTGATTTTGGAGCCCAGAAAAATAAAGTCTGACTCCTTAGTGGGCAGTAAAAGCCTTTCATTGGTCATGAACAGTGGTTTGGAAAATAATTGAAAAGAACTGAACAGAGTATGTCTAAATGCATGGACCTTCATCAAGATACCTTCTCCCCCACTTACTTACGTAGACGTTATTGTGTGGGTATGCATGAGCAGAGCTGTAGTGTAAATGTTTCACACTGTGGCTCATTGCTGAACAATCCTGAGAAACAGCGCTAAGTCTTGGTGACGGCAGTGATTAACATATGCCTTATATTCTCCTAGATATGGTGTATTTTATTGCCAAACACCAAAGCATAATAATTAGTACATTAACTTCTGGAAATGCATCATATAATTTGATTTAGGCAAATACTCATATGTTTGGTTCCACATGGCATTCACACGAACTATTATTTAGTTAGCTTTTCCTATCTGCTGCTTATTATAGGTTTCTTATCTGCTATTTTAAGCTTTCTTGTGATAATAAGGCTCAGGATTGGGTTGCAATAATCCAGTAACACCAATCAAAGAAGGTATTAAGAGACATATCCTGGAAGCATAATGTTGAACACTGATTTAGGGAGAAAAGAGCTTAATCCTCAGTAATACTGCTTCTAATGATGCCATGTGTTGAAGCAGGGATCATGTATTTTTTATGAGCATTACATAATCTATTGTCTCCTGTTGAATAAAAGTCAATCCAGCCAGAAACCCGACACTGCAAAAGCATGAGAATTCTCACAGTCCAAATACTACAATGGATTTTTTGTTTTGTTTTCTACCTTATTATTTTCCTTTGAATAAATACAAAGAGTAAGCTTACAGAAATGCAATAATGTACCTAAGGAGTTGTATAGTTATTTGCCAATTGATATTGGCCAGTGTATACTAACTCTTAATACATGGGCTTCTCTGGTGACTCAGTGGTAAAGAATCTGCCTGCTCATGCGGGAGACAGGAGATGCAGGTTCGATCCCTGGGTTGGGAAGATCCCTTGGAGGAGGAAATAGCAACCCACTTCAGGATTCTTGCCTGGGACATCCCATGGACAGAGGGAGCCTGGCAGGCTACAGAGCACAGGGTTGCAAAAGAGTCAGACATGAATTAGCGACTAAATGACAATATATTAACTGCATATAAATGTATTACTTAATGTGTGGGTCTCTGGGTATGTGAAATTATCAATTACTTTTTAGAACCTGAGAAATAACATAGGGGCAAAAATTTTACCATACTTGCACTTTTTATTCGTGAGCAAAATAAAAACAGCTCCACATTGGAGAAGTTCTTCTAGAAGGAACAAATTCTAGTAAATTCCAGTGTTGTGGAAAGTGAACTCGAAATTGAGGCTTTAAATACAAATTTCATTCAAGGTCATCATGAAAATTTTGTTGGAGACTTGGAATTCAGAAATGGTGAAGTACGGTGTGAATGTTAGTGTTTTACAAACATGGAAGCTTTTGAAAATAATTATTATGTGATTAGTACTGCCAGGGTTAACATAATCATGCATTTCCAGGCTTCATGTTTAATACTTTTCCATTGCTACCATATTTTTTATCCTATAGTTCATAGATAGACATCTAACTTTCTGAACATTTCTGCCTTTTGGTTTACATTATGTGAATGCAAATGCTGATGATGTCCTGCATATTCTGAGAGGGAGGGCTTACTCCTATAAAAATTATTCTGCAGAGTTTCAAAGGGCAAGTCTAGAGAGGAACTCTGGTAGCAATTTCGAAGAGAGTCACGCTTTTTGTAAGTACTTACATTTATGCCAGACATGTACTGTGAACTTCATGTACATCCACTCTTTGTTGAGACCAAGACACTGGTTTCTTTCATTACACACGTAAATCTGTGTTAGTTCATTCCACCCTCTGACTATAGTACAAATTCAATATGTGATGTAGCCCATGAGGTATGGACACAACATAAATGTAAGTTGAAATTTTTAAGTGAGGAAACAATCTGCCCTTTATAAATTAAAGACTGTATTTTAGTCAAGATCAATAAACCAAAGAAAACATTTCTCTAGCATAACTCAGAATAGATTTCAAATTATTCAAATTTAAGGGCCCCAGGTGTTACAAAGCAGACCTCTTACAGTTTTCAAGGCCAGGGATTGATTAGAGATGAGTGATTTCAGTGTCACTTGCTGGGTTGGGCATTGTTCTAAGCTCTTTCCCTGTGATACTTCCTTCATGTCTCTGAAAATCTGTAGGCTGGGTGCTGGTATCTCCCCATTTTGCTGATGTGCAAACTAAGTCCCATGGAGCCCATGTACCTGGCCCACAGTCTCACAGTTAATAAGTAGAAGAGCTCAGTTGCACCCAAGGCAGGTTGCCTCCAGAGGCCAGGCTTTGAGCCATGATGTATTTTTAAATGAAATGTTTTGATAAAAAAGAGAAAAGGAACAGAGTAAGTGTTGATATGGTGGTTGAAATGAAGACAGCTTGGCTCGATTAATGAACTCCCGGTATGTCTTCAGACTCTTATGAGAATGCTATTGGAAAAAGATCAATATTTGTATTGCTCACTGTTAGGAAAACCCTGTTGCAAAAGAAAACAAACTTACCCATAATTTGGAAGAAATAAGTACAAATTTAAGTAACTATTCACCGGACACATGAACCCTACTGGTCAAAAAGTGACACTATGAAAAAATACAAATTGTGGTGTCATAACTGACCCTTTGTTATATAACAAATTTTCATTTTGTTCCGTGTAAATGGTGTGATGATGCTTGGAGGGTGAGCAGGTCCCCTCCATGCCCTTCCCAATGTCTGTCTCTCATGGAAAGTAGGCTTCAGATCATCTCAGTGCCTTTGTGGCAATCCACAAGTAGGAGGCACTTGTTATTTTTAAGTTGTACCTTTGGTTCCCTGTGGCTCAGCTGGTAAAAAATCCACCTGCAACGCAGGAGACCTGGGTTCAACCCCTGGGTTGGGAAGATCCCCTGGAGAAGGGAAAGGCTACCCACTCCAGTATCCTGGCCTGGAGAATGCCATGGACTGTACAGTCCATGGGGTCTCAAAAAGTCAGACATGACTAAGCAACTTACACTTCCTTCCTTCCTTTAGTGATTGAGAAAATAAATAGGTACCTTACTGAAGTGACTCTTAAAGCTCACTCAGAATTTTCTTTAAATTTCTAAAATACACCTGGAAAAGGAAATATGGAAATACTTGAAGTAGAGGAGACACATATTGTGTGTCTCATGGAATAATCAGGGGTGGCGCTGAAAACTGTCACTTCATACAATATCTCTGAATCACGCCTTCTGCCATGGGCACTTTTATTTACACAGAGTTTCTTCGGTTTCACTGACAGAGGCTTGATTCCTCTGCTTCCTCTAGAGTTTTCTCTTTTGAGTGGCACAACAGCAAATATTTCTCTCTCCCCTCTAGACTCTTCCTTTTAGCCGTTGTCTGATACTATGCAAAATATAATGAGCTGCTAGAACTAAAGGCTAGCCTTTAAATCAGATGACTTTGGTTATTATTAGGACCAATTTTCAGTGCTTGCAAAATGAGTGCAGTCCCATTATGAATGTCACACAGTAGGTATTTGCCATTTTGGTTCCAGGTGGGTGGGATGGCTCCCTCTCATGGTTAGTTGGTCTCCCTTAAGGGAACCCTGGGGGAGGTACCAAGTTGCTTAGGTTCTTAAAATCTCTTGAAGACCTCACTGATCTGTGTTTCAGTTGATGACTGATGACATCTAGTGGTGGGTGGATTTGAGTCACTCAAATGACCATCCCCTGCAGATCAAGATGCAAAATAAACTGTGTTTATATGATTTCACACCTCAGTTCAGTTCAGTCGCTCAGTCGTGTCCGACTCTTTGCGACCCCATGGACTGCAGCACTCCAGGCCTCCCTGTCCATCACCAACTCCCGGAGTTTACTCAAACTCATGTCCATTGAGTCAGTGATGCCATCCAGCCATCTCATCCTTTGTCATCCCCTTCTCCTCGTGCCTTCAATCTTTCCCAGCATCAGGGCCTTTTCAAATGAATCAGCTCTTCGCATCAGGTGGCCAAAGTATTGGAGTTTCAGCTTCAACGTCAGTCTTTCCAATGAACATTCAGGACTGATTTCCTTTAAGATGGACTGGTTGGATCTCCTTACAGTCCAAGGGACTCTCAAGAGTGTTCTCCGACACCACAGTTCAAAAGCATCAATTCTTCAGCGCTCAGCTTTCTTTGTAGTCCAACTCTTATATCCATACATGACTACTGGAAAAACCACAGCTTTGACTAGATGGACCTTTGTTGGCAAAATAATGTCTCTGCTTTTTAATATGCTGTCTAAGTTGAACTCTGGTGTTGGAGAAGACTCTTGAGAGTCCCTTGGACTGCAAGGAGATCCAACCATTCCATCCTAAAAGAAATCAGTCCTGAATGTTCATTGGAAGGACTGATGTTGAAGCTGAAACTCCAATACTTTGGCCACCTGATGCGAAAAGCTGACTCATTTGAATAAGACCCTGATGCTGGGAAAAATTGAAGGTGAGAAGAGAAGGGGATGACAGAGGATGAGATGGTTGGATGGCATCACCAACTCAATGGACATGAGTTTGAGTAAACTCCAGGAGTTGGTGAAGGACAGGGAGGCCTGGCACACTGCAGTCCATGGGGTCCCAAAGAGTTGGACACGACTGAGCAACTGAACTGAACTGAACTGAAGTTGGTCATAGCTTTCCTTCCAAGGAGCAACCACCTTTTAATTTCATGGCTGCAGTTACCATCTGCAGTGATTTTAGAGCCCAAGAAAATAAAGTCTCCCACGTTTCCACTGTCTCCCCATCTATTTCCCATGTAGTGATGGGACCAGATGCCATGATCTTAGTTTTCTGAATGTTGAGCTTTAAGCCAACTTTTTCACTCTCCTCTCTCACTTTCATCAAGAGGCTCTTTAGTTCTTCGCTTTCTGCCATAAGGATGGTGTCATCTGCGTATCTGAGGTTATTGATATTTCTCCCAGCAATCTTGATTCCAGCTTGTCCTTCATCCAGCCCGGCATTTCACATGATGTACTCTGCATCTAAGTTAAATAAACAGGGTGACAATATACAGCCTTGACGTACTCCTTTTCCAATCTGGAACCAGGCTAGACATTTACAGAGTGGTCAAGCCCCAGCATCATGTGACCCTGTCAACATCATTACATCATGTGGTAATGATGGAAGGTGAGGGCTGCTCCTGCCCTTACTGCTCCATGACAGTTTCGGAGATTCCATCAGGTCCCCTCCGTGCCCTTCCAAATGTTTGTCTCTCGTGGAGAATAGGCTTCAGATCATCTCGGTGCCTTTGTGGCAGTCCACAAGTAGGAGGTGTTTGTCTCTCCTTCTGATGATCACTGGAAGAGGTTCCTCATGGTGAGCCAGCCCATCATGGCAGCTTCTTTATTAAAATATGTGCAATGGAAATTATGCTAATTAAGCTGGAGTGTAATTATAGACTAGAAAGATTCTTCACAGTCTGGATTGAATTGTTGTAGATGAATGTGCATTAAGTAATACTGTGCAGCTAATTATGAAAGGTAGGGGAGAGGAAGGGAGGTAATCGGTTACGTGACGTTGTAGAGACGCCGCTGTCCCTGGCGAAGCCTCCCATTAAAAGCCCAGGTAACCCTGATGATGAGAATTCTTCTAGCGCTTGTCTCTGATCTCAATACTGCAATTAAAATGGCCACCGGTGACTAATTAACCCATTTAACTCTATTTGTCTGTGGCATTTATTACAGCAGAGAGTTAAATGCGGTGACACTCTGCCGCTTTATGTCCTGTCCCAAGTATATATGTGGAGTTAATTCTTTATTCTTTATTTATGCTTCTGTATGCATTTATGATAATTACGAAAATGAGCCAAGAATCTGTCGTCCCAGTGTGGTTCTGCCAAGCTCAACTAAAGCTGTATTCTGGGAAATAAATTCTTTTTGCTTAGAATCAAAACAAGCTCAAGTGGCAGTCATATGGCTTTGGTTCCAAAGCTATCAATTCAGAGGATCGTGAGATGTTATCCTCATGCTGTGAGTACATGAAGAAATACTCAGTCATTTAATCCTTTTGGCTAGAGTCTTATCAGTAAGCTGGGTTTCCTGTGTTCATTGATCAAAGTCACCTGAATCAGCTAAATGAGAGTGAATATTAAAAAAAAAAAAAATAAGGAATACATACAGTGGTACTGAGTGATTTTTCAGCTAATTTCAGAAAATGTAATGTTCACAGGTCTTCTGCATAGAATGGCTTGACACCCAGTTGCACAACCCGAGGGTCTGAAAGAATCTAACCAAGCCCTGAGTGTTGAAAGGACTTGCTGAAGAGAGGTCCTTACAGAGGATGTGCCTGTCCAGTAAAAGGAAGGGGCTGGTGTTGTGGGAAGTCACACTTCACTATTTCTTCTGTGTTTCCAGGGAACTTTGAAAAACCCCTTGAATTGCTTTTCTTCCTCTAGAAAATCAACAGAAATGTTGAGATGTGCATCAAGCTTTTACTAATTCCTTTAAATATCTACTAATATTTTCTCTCTTTTCTCACTTACAATATTGCTGTGTGGTCTTACACATAGATTGTTTGAGATACCAACCATCCATAACCCTGACTTTTAACTTGAATTTTCTAAGTCTTTTCTGATATATCTATATGTTCTTTAGAGAATTTATATCAGTTTCTTTTTTGAATTCATAAAATTTAGCCTGTCTTCATTTTGCTTCTAACATGTTATTATTTTCCTTTATGCCAAGATAATATTGGCATCAGAAAGTTTCTTTAAGTTTCCTTTTGAGGAAGTCATGAAACTGTTCTTGCCTATGAGATGAGGCTGTGTCACTGAATGATTATAACCATAGTTTCTGAAGATTTGATGTCTGGTTGGGTCTCCAGAGCTACCCTACAGTAACTGTGTGACTTTGCACAAAGTTTTTAACTTTCAACCTCACCTGTGAACCAGTAAAAACATGATTATCCTCTGCAAAGGGTTATAGCAGGGTCAGCAAGCCATAGCCCTAGGGCCAAATCCTACTCACCACCTGTTTTTCTAAGTAAAGTTTTATTGGAACACAGCCATACCCAGTTCTTATATTTCTTCTATGCCTGCTTTTGAGCTGCAACTGCACAGTTGAATAGTTGTGACAGAGATTGTGTGGCCAGCAAAGCCTAAAATATTTTCCATCTCCTAACAGGAATGGTTTACTAATCCCTAGATGGAATATTAAATTTGTGTCTTAGTGTAGAAAACATATAAAAAAATATTTGTGTATAACATGACTACATACGTGTGTGTTCATTGTTGTTGTTCAGTCGCTAAGTCAGGTCTGATTCTTTGAGACCCCATGGACTGCAGCATACCAAGCTCCTCTGTTCTTCACTATCTCCTGGAGTTTGCTCAAATTCATACCCATCAAATCTATGATGCTATCTAGCCATCTCATCCTCTGTTGCCCCCGTTTCTCATGCCCTCAGTCTTTCCCAGCATCAGGGTCTTTTCCAATGAGTCGGCTCTACCCATCAGGTGGCCAAAGTACTAGAGCTTCAGCTTCAGCATGAGTCCTTCCAATGATTCAGGGTTGGTTTTCTTTAGGATTAACTGGTTTGATCACCTTGCAGTTCAAGAGACTCTCAAGAGTCTTCTCCAGCACCACAGTTCACAAGTATCAATTCATTGTTGTCCCCTTCTCCTTTTGGCCTCAATCTTTTCCATCACCAGGGTCTTTTCCAATGAGTTCAGTCTTTACATCAGGTGTCCAAAGTATTAGAGCTTCAGCTTCAGCAACAGTACATATGTAATATGTTTATAAAGAGTTTCAACATAATGCTTGTCACACTGCAAGCATTCAATATGTGTTGACAACTATTATATAAATATTATTCTGTTAAATCCAGTTCTACATTATTAGAAAATCAGCTATGAAGAACACATTAGATGAAGTATCATTAAGTCCTCAAGTTATTCACAATATTTTTCTTTAAAAATATTTTACAAAATAAAGGCATTATTTATCATTTAAGCAAGTGTTGATTATAAAAATATATATCTGGTGCACTGGGAAGACCCAGAGGAATCGGGTGGAGAGGGAGGTGGGAGGGGGGATCGGGATGGGGAATACGTGTAAATCTATTGCTGATTCATGTCAATGTATGACAAAACCCACTGAAGAAATAAATAAATAAATAAATAAATTTAAAAAAATATATATATATGTAGCATGACACTTTTCCCAATGAAGTAATTCCTAAAATGGCCATGAAAAATTACTTCCAACTTGGTTAGCTTAAAACAATAGAAATTTATTGTCTGACAGTTGGAAGTCTGAGGCCATGATGTCAGCAGAGCCATATTCTCTCTGAAGGGTCAAGGGGAGGCCTCTTCCCACTTTTGGTGGTTGCAAGCCCTTGGTGTCTTTGGCTTGCAAAAACACAACTCCAATCTGTGCCTCTACAAAGTCATATAGCATCACACTGTGCCCATCTTCACATGATCTTCTCTGAGTATCTGTGTCCAAATTTCTCTCTTGTTTTATGGATTCTAGTTATTGGTAGGTGTTCCTTGTTTCCATCTTGAGTTCCCTCAGGGCTCACCATTGGGAGTGGATGCAGTCACTGATGGCTGCAACATCCTTTGTTTACTGATATGGCAGGAAGCATTCTTAGTCTGCAGTTCTCTAGGTAGACTAGGTTTTGCTGGAAGTTTTCTTGGGTATCCTCGTAAGGATTTGGTGAGAGACTGGTGTGACTGGTATTATGTAATGGTCTCACAAGGCTGGATTTTGTAAGGGAGGAAAAATCATTCTATCTCTGTCTACCTTTCTCATTGGAAAAGACCCTGATGCTGGCAAAGACTGAAGGCAGGAGGAGAAGGGGACAACAGAGGATGAGATGGTTGGATGGCGTCACCGACTCAATGCACATAAGTTTGAACAAAGTCTGGGAGATGGTGAAGGACAGGGAAGCCTGGTGTGCTGCAGCCCATGGGGTCACAAAGAGTCAGACACGACTGAGTGACCGAACAGTAACAACGACAACAATGCTCGCAGTTATTGGCTGAATCCCCCCAACCCCTGATAATAAAAGAATAGCAAGAGAAAAAGAAACATTTATTAACATGTATACTTCATGTATACATGGAAGATCCCAGGAAAAAATGAGTAGCTCCCTGAGATGGCTCAAGCCATTACTTTGATACCATCTTCAGCTAAAGACAAAAATGATGTTGGGGTGGGGACATGGTCAGTTATGGGAGGGTACAAGGAAAAGTAAGGTAAGTAAGGGTAAGGATTTTTTATGCAGATTTTAAGTCTCTGCCTTCCCCATTGATAAGTTCCTTGCAGTTTAGTGTTATCTTACTCTTCCTGGTACAGAGAGGAAGACTCACTTACAAATGGAGATTTCTTTTATAAATTTAAATGTTTGTTACAAAAGGGTGACTTCTACACCTGCTTTCAGTGCATCTCCTGTACCTCTCCTTTCCCGATTTGGAACCAGTCTGTTGTTCCATGTCCAATTCTAACTGTTGCTTCTTGACCTTCATACAGATTTCTCAGGAGGCAGGTAAGGTGGTCTGGTATTCCCATCTCTTGAAGAATTTTCCACAGTTTGTTGTGATCCACATAGTCACAAAGTCTTTAGCATAGTCAATGAAGCAGAAGTAGATATCGTTCTGGAATTCCCTTGCTGTTTCTATGATCCAGCTGATGTTGACAATTTGATCTCTGGTCCCTCTGCCTTTTCTAAATCCAGCTTTTACGTCTGGAAGTTCTCAGTTCACATACTGCTGAAGTCTAGCTTGTAGGATTTTAAACATTACCTTGGTAGCATGTGAAGTGAGTGCCATTGTGCAGTAGTTTGAACATTCTTTGGTGCCTGTGTCTGTGGTTTCTCAAAAATAATCAGCTCAAAATAATTCTTATGCCAAAGCAGCCTTTCCTGGGGTGGTACACTCTACTGCTCTCTGGCATCCAAGGTGGTACCCTCTCAAACAGGCACTTAATTCCAGATACCGTCTGGAAGCTTGGCTGGAGGGGGGTTGACCAGTACTTCCACATTACATGGCTCGGGCTCCCTTGGCATAGTGGCTGGGACCCAAGAGGGAGTGTCTAAGAGTGAACATTCCAGGAGACCAAGATGGAAGCCCCAACACTTATGATCTGACCTCAGAGCCATATTCTGTTAATGCAGGCAAATCACTTAACCCGGCCCCAGTCATGGGGAGGGCTGGGGGAAGGGAGCAGGGAGACAATGACACTTTATCTCTTGATGTGATCGGTAAGTGAATACAGGACAGGAAAGGAGCTGGAAGTCTCTTTGACTTCCTGCCACATCAAATATAGCCATCGTTCAAAATCTGATGTAGAGGTTTCCTATTCTCTCTTTCAATCTTTATGTGTGTGTGTGTATATGTGTCTCTCTGTGTGTGTAGATACTTGTATATATTATACACATGTGCATTCATACATGCATACACACACACACATTGAGAGAGAGAGATTTTAAGAAATCGTCTCATGCAATTGCGGTTTTCAGGTCTGGAATGTGCAGGACAGGCCAGGAGGGTAGAAATCAGGCATGAGTTACAACTGCAGTTCTAAGACAGAATTACTTCTGGAAACCTCAGTTTTTCCTCTTACAGATTTTCAATTGGTTGGATGAGGCCCATTCATGTTACTGAGGGTGTTGGGGAGGGGAAAACTTTTCCCCTACCCTTCCTGAGTTGTTTTGGCTGGTTTGATAATTAAATTGACACAAGGCGTATTCGGAGAAAAAAATATATATTTGGACCTATAGAGAGCTCATAGATGTGGAACCCAAGAAGTGGTCAAAGAGGTAGCTTTTATACAAAAAAGCTTTTAGACAAAGACTAAATTTGTGAAGACCAAAACAAAGAAGCTTGAGCTTGGGAGAGTAAATTAGTGAAGAAGTAACAAGGTTTGTTTCTACAGGTTTTCTCAGTCTGTATAAATTCCCTTTATCTAGTGATAAGAATGTCTCTACCTCCTGATGCAGGGAGGGAAGATTTATTTCCTGCTTTCAGGGAGACAAAAGGGAGGGTCAGAATGTCCTTCTGGCACTGGCTATTTCTTAAGTATTGTAATTTTAATTCAAGATAATCAATGTGCCACTTTGGCATATTTGGAGACAGCTTGCCCTAAACCCCAATAGTTTCCCCCTCTGAAACATTCCTGGAAGTTTCACATATTACAACCTGAGCTGGTACATTGCTCTGTTATTTCACTGAATCACTTTCCTAGGCTTGAGAGTAGGTCAGCTCAGTTCATTTCAGGAGGCTGTGATGCAGGTCAGCTGCCTTACGTAAGCAATCAGGTATTTAACAAGAGATGTACCTATGGAAACAGAAGAAAACAAAGGTTAATGATTGGAGCCCACTCTGTTCCAGTTTCTGGAGCCCAGTGGGGCAGCTAGTCAAGAGATTTCTAGATGTCAGGGTCAAAGCATCTTTTGGAGTTTGAAGTGGCTCTGTTGATGTCATCAGGTATTCAGGCAAACTTCTGAGTGGCTCACACAACAACAGGCACAAAGAAGAAAATCTAAACATAACTCTTGTGACAATTTCTCTGAAGATTACATTGAGTCATCTGGCTTCAGTTTGCAGGTCTTCCGGAAAAAGGGCACTTTTTGTCCTCAATGATTTCAAGTTTATTTCTTTTTAACTTGCGGATGGGAGAAAAAAATTGGAAACATTAGTTTAGATAGTTGTAGTCAAATATTGTAGGAATTTTAGGAAAGTAGAACAGTTCAGGATCCAGTGCAATTTATAGGTAGAAAACAAAGACTGAAAGATGTTTAACAGAACTAGTCTGATATCCATAAATGTATATGATTGTTTCTATTGAAACATAATTTTTTTTCTTTAAAATCACCTCCATTTTTACCAAAGATAGCCAAATTAAGACTAACTGCTTTCCAAACTTTAGATTTAGTAAACTTGGCCTAGTTATTTACATAAGTGCAGCAGAAATAATGACTGGTTGATTGTATAGGCTCTTTTAAATTTGTATTCTTGGAACTTTTAATAAAAAATCTCCAGATTGAACTTTTATTAAGCTGTTAAACCTAAGAAGCCAAGTGAAATATTTACCATCAGACCTTGCCTAGCAATACCTATAAATTTGAGTGAATTCCTTTCTTCTTGAGGTTTCTAAAATACCCTGAGGTTCCTGGACCTGTCAGAAAGGGACCTTCCTTATTCATCTTGTAAGCCTGCTGGGAATCCTGTAAGCAAGACACCAGATCAATTTTCCAAGGGGCTTTTCTGTAAGGATTCATAAAGTCAGTCTTAGCTTCTGAAAGCTTGTCTGATCATATCTGAGTCTACGTATGTCTCTTTAAAATATGACATTTGGTCAAAGCCTTGACCAGTTTCCAAACGTGTCGTGTCAAAAGGGAACAGATTCTTACTGAATTTGTGTAAATAACTGTATTTTCAAGAAAATAAGAACACTCACTGAAATTTTCCAAATTTTGGAGAGATCATTAAGGGAGAAACGTAAATGTTTCTATTCCACTTACAAAGGTATAATTTACCAAATTGCTTCAGGTCATAGTTAGTTTAAGAGAAGAGAGCAGAACGTTTCTTTAAATCTGGGAAAACAAAACAAAATCAGCAGTTTCAAATTTAAAAGAGAAAACCTGAAAGTTAATGATCATCCTCATCAGTTATCCACTTCCATGTAATTAATTCTTTTGCTGCTTGTTCTTTTGTTAGAAGTTTTATGAAGTCATAAGGTTGTTATTCTTGGTGGTGTTTCCCAATTAGAGTTTTGTAAATGTTTAGACAGTTCAGTGTTATGATTTAAAAGTTATCAGAAACTTGTATTCTAGAATACTTCTTAGGTCCCCTCTCATGAATTTCTCTGAATATAAAACATACTAGCAAGAAGCATTGGTAAAAGCATCTAAGTGAAAAAATAACTGTAAATGATAAAAGATTTTAAAATATCCATTGTTAAAGATTTGATTCACTATGATGGAACTGAGGGAAATGTGGTTATTTCTTCAGATAATGACTACAATTGTGAATGATAACATTATACTACAACATACAAATTTTAGGAATTTCATATAATTTCTAGAATATTTATGTTAAACCACTAGACCATTCAGGTATGACCTAAATTAACTCCCTTACGATTATACAGTGGAAGTGACAAATCAATTCAAGGTATTAGATCTGATAGATGGAGTGCCTGAAGAACCATGGATGGAGGTTCATGGCCTTGTACAAGAGGCAGTGATCAAGACCATCCCCAAGAAAAAGAAATGCAAAAAAGCAACATGGTTGTCTGAGGAGGGCTTACAAATAGCTGTGAAAAGAAGAGAAGTGAAAGGCAAAGGGAAAAGGAAAGATATACCCATTTGGATACAGAGCTCCAAAGAATAGCAAGGAGAGATAAGAAAGCCTTCCTCAGTGATCAATGCAAAGAAATAGAGGAAAACAATAGAATGGAAGACTAGAAATCTCTTCAAGATAATTAGAGATACCAAGGGAACGTTTCATGCAAAGATGGGCATGATAAAGGACAGCAACGGTATGGACCTAACAGAAGCAGAAGATATTAAGAAGAGGTGGCAACAATACACACAAGAACTATACAAAAAAGATCTTCACGACCCAGATAATCATGATGTTGTGATCACTCACCTAGTGCCAGACATCCTGGAGTGTGAAGTCAGTGGACCGTAGGAAGCATCACTATGAACAGAGCTAGTGGAAGTGATGGAAATCCAGTTGAGCTATTTCAAATCCTAAAAGATCATGCTGTGAAAGTGCTGCACTTAATATGCCAGCAACTCACCAGTTGGCCACAGGACTGGAAAAGGTCAGTTTTCATTCCAATCCCAAAGAAAGGCAATGCCAAAGAATGCTCAGACTACCACAGAATTGCACTCATCTCACACGCTAGCAAAGTAATGCTCAAAATTCTCCAAGCCAGGCTTCAACAGAATGTGAACCATGAACTTCCAGATGTTCAACCTGGATTTAGAAAAGGCAGAGGAACCAGAGATCAAATTGCCAATATCTGTTGGATCATCGAAAAAGCAAGAGAGTTCCAGAAAAAACATCTGCTTTATTGACAACACCAAAGCCTTTGACTGTGTGGATCCCAACAAACTGGAAAATTCTTAAAGAGGTGGGAATAACAGACCACCTGACCTGCCTCCTGAGAAATCTGTATGCAGGTCAAGAAGCAGTAGTTAGAACTGGACATGGAGCAACAGACTGGTTCCAAATCAGGAAAGGAGTATATCAAAGCTGTATATTGTCACCCTGCTTATGTAACTTAATTGCAGAGTACATCATGCTAAATGCCAGGCTGTATGAAGCACAAGCTGGAATCAAGATTGCTGGGAGAAATATCAGTAACCTCAGAAATACATATGACACCACCCTTATGGCAGAAAACTAAGAAAAACTAAAGCACCTCTTGATGAAAGTGAAAGAGGAGAATGAAAAAGTTGGCTTAAAACTCAGCATTCAGAAAACTAAGATCATGGCATCTGGTCCCATCACTTCATGTCAAATAGATCGGGAAACAATGGAAACAGTGATAGACTTTATTTTGGGGGGCTCCAAAATCACTGCAGATGGTGACTGCAGCCATGAAATTAAATAGACGCTTACTCCTTGGAAGAAAAACTATGACCAACCTAGACAGCATATTAAAAAGGAGAGACATTACTTTGCCAACAAAGGTCTGTCTAGTCAAAGCTGTGGTTTTTCCAGTAGTCATGTATAGATGTGAGAGTTGGACTATAAAGAAAGCTGAGCGCCAAAGAATTGATGCTTTTAAACTGTGGTTGGAGAAGACTCTTGAGAGTCCCTTGGACTGCAAGGAGATCCAACCAGTCCATCCTAAAGGAAATCAGTCCTGAATATTCATTGGAAGGACCGATGCTGAAGCTGAAACTCCAATACTTTGGTCACCTGATGGGAAGAACTGACTCATTTGAAAAGACCCTGATGCTGGAAAAGATTGAAGGTGGGAGGAGGGGATGACGGAGGAGGAGATAGTTGGATGGCCTCACCAACTCAATGGACATGAATTTGTGTAAGCTCTGGGAGTTGATGATGGACAGGGAGGCCTGGCCTGCTGCAGTCCATGGAGTCCCAAAGAATCAGACATAGCTGAGTGACTGAACTGAATTGAACATTTATGTACAGAATATAACCTAAAAAGACTTATCATCACTTACTTGACAATGCTTCCCATGTAATTTAATGTGCCAAATAAGCCTATTTAGTTTAATATGTCCCTTTTATAAGGAGATACAACAGATTTTTTGGGTGTTCAGGGACTGTCTGGAAAACCCCCAAATTATTTCTAGGTCAATAAGACTTCACTTAATATTTGATTAGGGGAAGTTTCTCCAAAATATCAAAAAGTTTTAAAACACGTGATCAAATAGGATCATAGTCACTGTGAAACAATGAAGAAAATTAAATAGTTGTCAAAAGTCTTTGCTCTTTTAATATTGAAAAGACACGTTTACTAAAGTAATCAAAAGCCTAATGAAGACAGCAAACACAGGATATTATTCTGACAAAATACAGAATCTTTTCTTTTCCTTTGCTTATAGGCATGTTACTTTAAAAGATAAAGAAAACCTTTATAATCTCTTACCAGAAGCAGATCAATGGTGTAAGCAAAGTTTGTCCTTTCAACAGTTGAAAAAAAATTAAATTCCATGTTTACATAAGTACACTAATGATATTAAAACATTTGTTAAAACCTTTATAGAAAATTCATTTAATATTATTCAACTTTGGTGGCGCTAGTGGTAAAGAACCTGCCTGCCAATTTAGAAGACTTAGGAGATAAGGGTTTGATCCCTGGGATGGGAAGATCCCCTGGAGAAGGGCAAGGCCAGCCCCTCCAGTGTTCCTGCCTGGAGAATCCCATGGACAGAGGAGCCTGATGGGCTGCAGTCCATGGGGTCACACAGTCAGATGTGATGGAAGCAACTTAACATGCATGTAGCACAACTTCATCACATATAGAATTTCTTTCCCAAGGTTCCTCTTGAAAAAACCTTCTATAACTTTATATGTCCATGTCAGTTTGTTCCTTATTTTTCCCATTCATAAAATAATAAGATGTAATACTTTTCTTTTTCCTTGCATCTCTATATGTCATACCTTTTCTTTTCCCAAAATATACTTTATTTTCCTTGCATACAGAATCACTTCTCTTATTAATCCTAGAACCTTTAATCACATATATTAGAATTCTTAGCCCCTAGCCTTTAATTGCTAGTGAAAACTGAAAAGTAAGCAATTATAAGCTGTCTTTTACATTGACATTCTGTGTGTTAGCAAACATAAATAATCTTTATAGTTTCTAGAAAGATGTCCTTTCTTACGTAAGATTTCCCAGTGTGTCATAAAACATGTTTACTAGATCCAGATATGTTTATTTCTTTTCTGAAGGAAAGCCAAAAGTAGATTAACCTATGTTGAGGAATTAATGTTCTAATATTTTATCTTTTTTAGAAATGTTCTATATATTCAGTGAAATTTTTATCATCTAATTTAACTTAGCAAAATTCTTAAGTAGCTAGAGAGACTTGGGTAACTATTTTCAAGTAGATATTCTATAAAATGATTATTAATTAAAAATTGCCCTAAAAACTTTTATCCCCGTTACATCTGTTTATTTGTTTTCAGCAATTAGGTTTAGATTACTTATGAACATTTCATCATTCCAAGTTACTTTCCTTGATAACAAATTTTGTAATGTGAACTTATTTGATCAATAAGCTCAGGTACTATAAAAGTTGCATATTTCCATTATATTCAATTTCAATAACCTTAAAGTATGTCTGCTTTAATTTAAACCAACATCCTTAAACTAGCTCCAGCTTACTGAAGATCTTAGATCATGGGAACTTGTAAAGCATTTGGGTTGGTTTCTCTTATACTTTATTCATATAAGTACTTTTTTGTCTTTAAGCCATTTAAGTAGAGCTCTTTTACAAAACAATTTTGGCAATACCATCTGAAGGCAGGAAAATACCATGCCTATAATATACATACGTTGACATATAGACAGACAGAAGCAGAGATCTCTTACTTTCCATTTAAAATTTTTAACCATGAATCAGGTACAATATGAAATTCACTAGTTTGTAACTAACAGTTAGAATAAAGTTTACTGTGTGATAGCTAAAATCTTTTATTCTTTGTGGAGAATATTTCTAAGATCTGTGTTTGCCTTTGACAAGCAATCTTAAGGAGATTGTGAGTAAATTTATGTGTAAAAAGACTTTCTCCCCACCCCCTTTGTTTTTCTTTTATTCTCAGGTAACTGTGGGCTGTGTTTACATTTAAAAGACACAGTAGGATTTACACCTTCAAGGGACAGAGATAGAAAAGATGCTTTCTCCTAGGAATGTTGAAGCATATTTATCTACTCTCAAGTCTTAGGGGAATTACTATTCATTTTTTTTTTCAGTAATGGACAGTTTTGGTTCCAATATCATGGTTATCTACAAGCATTTTGAGAGAAATAGACAGGGCTTGGGAACTGATGAAGATATGTGTGCCTTGACTTGCACTTCAGGTTGTGGAGGTTTGCAAGACAAACGCAGTGACTTCTATTAACCTTTGAATATTGGCTTCCAGCTGATCCATTTTCTGATTATTTCTGATCCAGGAGGACCTGGGGGAATTGCTGAGGCTATATTTACATTGGATTTATTTGTTTTAAGCCTAGTGTTTGATCCTTCATCCTGTTGATATGTCCCTAAGGTTAGCTCATATATATTATATACGCATGAGAAAGTGTTAGTTGTTCAGTCCTGTCTGACTCTTTGTGATCCCATGGGCTGTAGCCCACCAGTCTCCTCTGTTCGTGGATATATGTATGTATATATATATATATTTTTTTTTAATACACTTTTTAATTTGGTTTTAGGGTAACAGCTCTCTAAATTTTTTTCATTTTAAATATACCAATTCAAAGGATTCATCATCTGGCCATTGACGAGTAAAGATCCCATATAAAGATCTCAAATAATGACTCAAGCCAATGAGCCTTTTTTATGGCTTAACTGGAGATACAAGAGGTGTCTCACAGAAGAGTAGGCAGTCCTCACGAGATCCAGAAGTTGACTCTGAGAGTTAGTCTAGGAAAGTAAAAGCCCTTCCTTGTAACAGGTGATAGGAATGGTATAGTGAAAACCGTGTCTGCAGATAGAAACCTGCTAATCTGTGACATCTGGCAGGAGTTCCTGGGATGGGATTTTTCCAGCATTAGCAAAGCAGTGCGGGTTGAGACAGCAAAGGATTGGATCCCCTTATGGATTGGATCTCCTTATTCCAAACTCCCAAGAACTGGCACAGGCTGGACAAAGAAAGTGCTGCTCATGAGTTTGTGTTTCAGAACCTCATTTAGTCTCTTTAACTGGCCTCCAGGGTTGTTGTTCAGTCTGTAAGTCGTGTTCTGCTCTTTGCGACCCCACGGACTGCAGCACTCCAAGATTCCCTGTCCTTTCTGGACTTTGCTCAAACGCATGTCCATGGAGTTAGTGATGCCACCCAACCATCTCATCCTCTGATGCACTGTTCTCCTCTCTCCCTGACCTCCTCCAGATGGTCATAAGGCCAAACTCTCAGGACACAGAGCAAGGTGAAAGGAAATACCTCATCTGATTTTTCACTTGGGGAGCTCACAGCAAAGTCGGTTTGAGCAGATGCCTGTCTAGTGAGAACCATTAACTCACCAGACTGTGAGACCGGCTGGAACAGCAGATTTATAGGGCCTGTGCTTCCTGTTCTGCCTTATTATGACAAGTGACATAAAAAACAAAGACAAACAGTGACCATCTCGGGGAGGAAAAGGTTCAATGTCAGAGTGGCTGTCTAAGAAATTAATTCCCCAGATATTTTCTCTTGCTAATCTAAGTTCAGAAAGAAAGAAAATGGATTTCTACCAATTTTTCTTCCACTAGACCCTGCAGCTAGGGCTTCCCTCCCTGGTAACGCAAACAGTAAAGAATCAGCCTGCAATGCAGGAGGCCTGCGTTCAATCCCTGGGTCGGGAAAATCCCTTGGAGAAGGGAATAGCAACCCACTCCAGCATTCTTGCTTGGAGAATTCCAATGGACAGAGGAGCCTGGTGGGCTGCAGTCCAAGGGGTCGCAAAGTGTCAGACATGACTGAACACACATGCAAGGTCAACTGGTTATAAGTATTAACGCCATCTATAAAATACCTTCAAGGCAGCACCTAAATTAGTGTTTAATTGAGTAACTGGATGTGGTAGCCTAGCCAAATTGGCATGTAAAACTAACTTTCACAAAGTCTGTGGAAAATATACAGTGGTTCAGATAGGAGAGCTGAATGAAAAATGGGAGAAATACACAAGAATCTTCTCATTGGCTGATCTTTTGGATGCAAAGGAAAACCAAAAGTAAGAAGATAAATAAAAGATTATAGAGAATGTACAGACCTTTTCTGTTAAAATGAAACTTGGTTAAAGCCTTATGAAATCTAAAAATAGGAATACTGCTTTAAATGACCTGAAATTCTTGGGAATTTTTTTTTTTTTTTTTTGATTTCCCAAACTTCAGAAGCATGACTGCTTTTTCTCTTGATCATGGTGAAGATTATTTTCTTTCTTTTTTATCCTTTATCTCAGATACAATGACGGTCTTTCATTCCAAAGATGAAAAATCTTAGTGTTTTGTGTAACCTCTTTAATTAAAAGTTAAAGACCTTTTTTGTGTGCAAAAATGAAGAGTAGCCAAAAAAGTGAAACTTACCAAGATTGGGGGATTTTCTTTTAATAAGGATGACATGATGACCATGATGCTCTTGGAGGAGGAATGAGAACGTGGAAATCTTTTTCAGCTTCTTCAAGATTTTTCTATGTGACCTTGAATCGTTCGCCTGCCTAGTCAGTGCCTGAGCATATGCTTATTTTACAGTGTTGACAAGTTAGTGTTTGTAAGGGTTTGGGGTGACCAGATGGAAGCCACTCTGTTTCCAGGGAGACAGAGTTAAGGAGAGCAGGGTCCAAGTGAGCCCCTCCAAATGCTTTCAGCTTGGCCAGTGTTCCAGCCCCTCTGGACCATATGTCTGTCGTCTGCCTTGCCTGTGGCCCTTGTTACCAGGCAGCATATGACAGGATCCCTGATGGGAAGGGGTTTTGCGCCGCTCTGATGTCTGGGGTTTATTATAGGAAATCCATTAAGCCTGAGGTACCAGGCTGGCTTCCTGCCATCACAGTGCTCATGGAAGCGGGACTAAAAGGGTTTGACTTTCAGTGAGATCTAAGTTTGACTGAGACACCAGATCAGTGGAGGAACATTATTCACCCCAGGAATATAGTGATTAAAAATGCCACCCCAGCTCTATTCCTTGATGGAGGAGGGTTTGGCAGGGAGAATGACAGTGATGTTAAAAAGGCATGAAGTTATTTAGTACCAGGACACCTGGGTACCTTTTCTTGCAGATACATGCGCAGACTGCTGAGCTCCCTGTGGGCAACCAGCATAAAATAGTCATCTCTCGGGACTTCCCTGGTGGTCCAGTGGTTAAGACTCTCTGCTTCTACTGCTGGGGGCGCGGGTTCAATCCCTGGTTGGGAAACTAAGATCCTACATGCCACTTGGTGTGGCCAAAAAATTTAAAATATAGTCATTCCTTCACCCATGGTTGTATTGAGTTCTAAGAAGGCAGACTGTGCTGTGGACAGCCTGTTGGCCATCAAGCTGCTGCCAGAGTGGCTAGTAAACTCCTGGAATACCCCCCTCCATCCCCAAGTCATTCTCTGCGCCTCGTGCAGGGCTGAGGCAGGTTCATTCAATTAGATGCCTGACCCAAAGGTAAAAGAGGTCTTTACTGTACACCTTCACCCACTCTTTCCTTCAGACCCACAGCTCTAGACCAGAGCTCTCCGAAATCACGTACAGGAAACCCATTCTCTCTTTTGGCAACTTTATCGGCAGGGAAGGAGTTGCCGGAGGCCTGTGTGATAGGATGCGAGCCGGTTAGTTTCCTGTGGCCTTTCTCTGGTGGCATCAAAAATATTCCTTATGTCGGAGGTTCTCAACAGGGGGTGGTTCTGCAGCACTGTCCCCACGGTGTTTGGCAATACCTGGGGACGTTTTGGGTTGTTAAAAACTAGAGGGGAAATACTGCTTTTCTCTCTCTCGTGACATAACGTGTTCCTAGGAAACCTTTCATAAGCCCAAAACAATGTGTGAAACAATGGAGAATTTTTCATTTTCTGCCCCCCTCCTTTTTTTATATAAAAGGAAAAACCCTCTTCGGATTCCTTTCGGTTGGCAAAAACAGACAACTAATGTAGATCTTTCCTAGATAACTCACGTAGGTTTTTCCTAAAAGCAAAGTGGTATAAAGCCACCTTGGGAAAAGTGGGGGTACCTGTGTGTGTGTGCTCAGTCGCTTCAGACCTGTCCGACTCTTTGCGACCCCATGGACTGTAGCCCACCAGGCTCCTCTCTCCATGGGATTCTCCAGGCAAGAATTCTGGAATGGCTTGCCATGCCCGCCTCCAGGGGATCTTCCAGACCCAGGAATCAAACCTGCAGCTCTTGCATTGCAGACAGATTCTTTACTGCTGAGCCACCTCAGAAGACCCAGAGGTATCTATACTGGGATCTTGCTGGAAGACACCAGGGGTGTTGCAAAACATCTTACAATGCAATGAAGCCCCTCCCTACCCTAACCCAGACTTCTCCAGCCTCCAAAGTCCAGAGAGCCAAGGTTGAGTGGCCCTGCCTTAGTCGTGTGGCTTCTCCCACTTACCTCCACCCTCAGCCTCCCAGACAGAGGCTCCTGGGGGCCTGTCCTCTTACATTGCTCACTGTGCCTCGTTGACACCCAGTGGATGGTACAGAATGAAGGAGTGCAGTCAGGTAGGTGTGGGAAGCAAGGGTGCAAGTAACCATTAAGTTAGCACTTAGATGGTATTTGCATCTACATGCTTTCTATCATTGCTACTGCTTATCTTTGAGATGTTTTTAACCTTGGAATAATTTAATTTGTTCACTGAGTACCTGCCATCTATAAGCCATGTGCAGACACCAGGAGCATGGTAATGAGCTCAAAAAACATGATCCCTGCTTGCTGGGGTTTACTTCTCTAGTGAAGAAAGCTGTCATTAACCAATCACACAGATGCATGTAAAATTTCAGTATGACAAGTGCGACAAATTTTGTTTGCCTGCCACAAGAGAAGCCAGGGAAATTTCCATAGTGTCGGAAATGGATACCATTTTCTCCATGGTGGTGTGATCCACAGGTGATAACACACCAATATCACCTGTAAATATTATTAATTTCTTTGTCATCAGTAAAGGGCTTTTAGGGGCTTGTGCAAGACTTCCCCAGTGGCTCAGCGGTAAAGAATTTGCCTGCAATGTAGGTAGCCACAGGAGACACAGGTTCTTGAATTGGGAAGATTCCCCTGGAGGAGGGCATGGCAACCCACTCTAGTATTCTTGCCTGGACAGAGGAGCCTGGTGGGCTATAGCCCATGGGATGGCGAAGAGTCAGACGTGACTGAAGTGACTTAGTACGCACACACACAATGTTTGTGCAGAATAGCATCTGCCAGACAGATGGGAAATAGGCCAGCTTAGCAGTGGAAGAAGCGACACTGTCAGGCCTGAGTAGGGATCGCAAACAGTGCAGCTGGGGGAGGAGACAGGGACCACCGTCTGGGGACTTTTCTGGAGCAAAGTCCTGTGAGTGATGGAATGCAAGCAGAGTGTTTCTCGAAGGTCCATGAGATGTTCAGGTTTGCCTTTAGAAGCATTGTAGCTTCTAAAGCATACCAGTGATGGTGCATGGTAAACTGGGGGTTCCAGCCTAGAGTGAGGAGCCAGTGAAGAAGCTTCACAGCATTCAAAGCAAGAGGTAATGAGGCCCTGGGCCTCGGCTCCAGCAATGGCACTGTTATGGAAATTGATTGTTCTTATATCTGATTGGATACTGTCTGTTGGGCGATGGAGGAACTGAATAACCACTCTTTTATTTTCAGTGATATTTTTTCCCCAACTGTTCATGAAGAAACAGTCCTTTATAAATATTTGTGTTCTTCCAGGATAATAGTGCCTGCTGGTTCATTTATCAGTATCCTTCTTTCTAGATTGGGTAACCATCACATTCATGGCAACTTATGGGGTTTACCTTTCAGAGAAAATGAGACAAGGATGATTTTTTCTCTGTGTTATAATATTATGGTGATTTTAGTTCTAAGGGTCTTTTCCCCAACAAATATTTGATATCTCCCAGCTGCAAAATGAACACAAAAATGGCTAGGATCTAAAGATGCTTCTTTGTCATACACTTGCCTGGTGGCTCAGGTGGTAAAGAATCTGCCTGCAATGTGGGAAACCTGGGTTTGACCCCTGGGTCGGAAAGACCCCCTGGAGAAGGGAATGGCAACCCACTCCAGTATTCTTGCCTGGAGAATTCTATGGACAGAGGCTGCCATCCTTGGGGTCGCAAAGAGTCAAACACGACTAAATGACAAACAATTTGCCTGCTTGAAGTTGGGCTGTGTGTAAAAACAGCAAGTGGAAAGTCTGCTCTCTAGGAAGGAAGTTCTGAAAGAGCTGAAGGCCTGACTGTAGCAGGAAGGAGGCCAGACCTGGGAGCCTTGGCTGCAATGAAAAGGCCCACATTTTCCATAGATAAGGCTTAGTTTTGTTTCTTCGCCTCCTCCACTTTGCTGACTCAAGCGTCTTTCTCCTCTTCTGTTTAACCACAAAGGGAGCATTAAATCACACAATAGGCAGTAAACTTACAGTCTGAAATAGTTCAGAGACTCAACATAACTAGGCCAAGGCATGTTTAGAAAACTTCATAGGTGGCACATACATAATAGGGGATGAAGAAAAGGCATTTAAAACTGATCCCTAAACTGAGCTCTGGCATCATCCCGAATCTGAATTTTAAGTTGGAACAACCACTCAAAGCACTAGGCATTGCTCTGAGGAATGAAGATACTGAAAAACAGCTGTATTGTCAGTATTTTTCAGCTAAAGTAGTGCTTTTTACGATTGATGTCTGAACTATCAAACTGAACATAATATTTTAATCAATCATGAGTCTTGTCAAATTTGCAAAAGAAGACAATGCCTGCTTCTACTAAGCCCGAGAACTATTTCTTGGATCTTACACACGTCTATTGGAATTTTCAAAACAGAAGAATCTAGACCAAATCTTCTGCTTTTTCATTTTGGCATCCCCTGTAGAATGAACCTGAATGCTCTCGTAACTTCAGGAAATGTGCCTCCCCTGTGACCTAGTGGAAGATGGAAGATCTATGAGATCTTGCCTCTGAGCGCTGCACCTCTCACACTCACGTGGAAGTCAGACACTCCCTGAGGAACACCAGAAACTTTGAGCATGTTCAATGTTGTCTTGAAAAATAGGAACACTGTTCCTTCCACCACCTGTGATAAATTACGCTTTTGTGCCCAGATGAAATCCAGCTTCCTTTACTGTTCCTGAGAACCACAGTTGTGGATGGCATGGGCTCTCCTTCACACAGTCACCCAGGGTATAGACTCATGGCAACCCAAGTTGATTCTTGGGACTTCCTTCTACCAACTTCGGGCAGATCACTTAAACTCTCTGAACCTCACATAAGTAAAGATAATCATAGACCCTATCTTTTTTTTTTTTCCAGTGGGTTTTGTCATACATTGATATGAATCAGCCATAGATTTACACGTATTCCCCATCCCGATCCCCCCTCCCACCTCCCTCTCCACCCGATTCCTCTGGGTCTTCCCAGTGCACCAGGCCGGAGCACTTGTCTCATGCATCCCACCTGGGCTGGTGATCTGTTTCACCATAGATAGTATACATGCTGTTCTTTTGAAATATCCCACCCTCACATTTTCCCACAAAGTTCAAAAGCATAGACCCTATCTTATAGGACCCTTAGGAAGAAAACAGAATTGACTACAATAATTATTTAGCAACTACAATGGTCTATCATGCTGCTAAGCTAGACATAGAAAAATTGTGGTGATTCATGTAGATTGTAAACATCTAGTCCAGATTTTAGCTTATTAGATTTTGACAAGTTATAATTTTCCAAATATCCACTCAATGGAAAGCTTTTAACTGGTTATCCTAGTGATTTTGATAGATTGTACTAAATAGTTTGGGGACAAGGTAATATATTATGTCAGGTAAATAAATAAAAGTAAATGAATATCATGTAGATAAAGAAAGATTGTGTTTTATATCAGACCTTACTTAAAGAACATATTTGGGTTTAATTACAAACAGCAGATTTGGCATAGAAAATCCCTTATTTTCTATGAAGACTTAAAACAAGAACACTAAGGTTAGTAGAAGCATAGAAATTAGGAAAATGTATTCTATCTGGAAAATGTTATTTATCACATCGCAAACAGCGTAACAGCAGTGAGTATGAAGTGGGTAAAGTATCCAGAGCAGTTCTGAGTATATAGGAGGGGCTCAATAAACGTTAATTCTTACTGTGTTGACTTCTGTGATTTGCTGCTTGTTTTGTTTGCTTTAATTTTTCTTTGACGAGTTTAAAAAATTTTATTGGCAGTTGCTTTACCATTTCACATTAGTTTCTTCTGTACAGCAAAGTGGATCCACTGTACGTATATCTTTGTGTGTGTTCAGTTTCTCAGTCATCGCCAGTTCTGCGGCCCCATGGACTGCAGCCCACCAGGCTCCTCTGTGCTTCAGTATCTCCTGGAGTTTGCTTAAACTCATGTCCCTCGAGTCGGTGATGCCATCCAACCTTCTCATCCTCTGTCATCCTTTTCTCCTCCTGCCCTCAATCTTTCCCAGCATCAGGGTTTTTTCCAGTGCGTCAGCTCTACCCATCAGGTGGCCAAAGTACCAGAGCATCACCTTCAGCATCTGTCCTTCCAATGGACATTCAGTGTTGATCTCCTTGAGGATGGACTGGTTTCATCTCCTTGCAGTCCACGACTCTCAAGAGTCTTCTCCAATGCCACAATTCGAAAGCATCAGTTCTAAAAAATTTTTAAAAATTAAAAAAAAAGAAAGCATCAGTTCTTCAGTGTTTAGCCTTCTGTGTGATCCTCATGGTGGTCTCAATAAATGGCAGTTGAACAAATGCATGAACAGTTGGATAGGAAGATCAGCTCTCGAGTTGGATTCATGCTGCTGTCTCTCTCAATGGCCTTGGGCCAGTTGCTTCCTAACATGTCTTCTTTTTTAATCTAAAAAAAAAATTAATTGTAAGCTGTTCTTAAGGACATAGATCTCTTTGAGGAAGAATTGCTTTGCAACTTGGTAATTTAAGTGATTTCAGATCTTGAGAGAGCAAAACATTAACTATAGTGTACTTGATGGGGGACTGTAAAGAGCTGTAGATTTTTAAAAACAGGTACATTTTTAAGGAAAAAGTGAACACCAACACTGACTTTATACTAGCCATACACATTTTTTAAATTAATTTTTATTGGAGCATGCTTGCCTTACAGTGTTTTGTTTGTTTCTGCTGTCCAGCAAAGTGAATCAGCTACAGGTATACATATATCCCCTTTTCTGAATGTTTTCCCGTTTAGATCACCACAGAGTACTGGGTAGAGTTCCCTCGGCTGCACAGCAGGATCTCATCAGTTGTCTGTTTTATACACAGTATCAATAGTGAATATCTGTCAATCCCAATCACCCAGTTCATCCCCCTTCCCCCTTGGTATCCTTGTGTAAATGACAATCACCTCAGTGCTTATTGTCAAGTCATGTTGTGTAAAGAGATATTCTCCCTGATTATTAAATCAATAATTCTCTCTGGAGGTGGCGGATATAGTATTTTCTCTGTACAATCTCTGATTACTCAGCACAGTCAAATGTAGAAAGAGCTCCTGTTACGTTCACCAAAGAGAAGTTTTCACATCACTGAGCCCATTAGTTTTCTGTGTCTGTCTGGTTGCCCACATGACCTCTTATCATGCAGTTTAAGTCCACAGAGCCCAACAGAGACCCTGGAGCAAGGGCAGGAAGTGGGTATTCGGAGGTCCCTCAGAATCAAGGGTAAGAATGAAAACTTTAACAGCAGTTTGAGACAGTGAAGAGCTTGCTGGGTATAATAAAAAGAAGTGTTTTCAGTAATGCCACTGACACTAAAGTGGAATTATTTTGTGTGAACATTTCCTAAGTCCATTTACTGTATTCTTGATAAGATAAAAAAAAGAGAGAGAGAGAGAGAGAAGGCAATTTTAAATGTTGATATCTCCCTAAATTCTGTTGTAAGCATCTTTTAAATACCTGAAGAATCATTAAGGAATGCTGTAATGCAGATCTTTAAAAGTCACGAAATAATACATTAGAAAATATTTACACAAGGAAAAGTTGCTACAAATGACCAATAATATTTTCCAAAATGACTAGAATATATATTCATGGAAGGTACTACTGTGTCACATAAGTGAAATTCTAAATGTAAATTTGTAAACTTCCTATTCCTGTGTAATCATCTCCCCTTCTCCCAATAGTTGTTCATTATGGTGAAATTCTTTAGTTAGGTTTAGGTCATAGCTGTCGGAAGGATCATTTGCTGATGTTCCCAGACTGTGTTCCAAGGAACCCCAGAGGGTGACACAGCAGACTCAGAGTGGCTCCTCTGTGTGGTTTGCGTTTTTGAGGGATGTGCACCATCTGTCAGATGCCAGGGAAACATGAGCGCAAGCGGGTTCAGTTTCAAAATTCAGTTGTGCCTCATTGGATGATGTCATAGATTTGCAAACCTGGATTTGCAGAGGTTCCTGTCGTAAAAGCAAGTACCCTGTGAACATTGATACAAGAGGAACTGAAGACAGTAATGTCTGATGCCAAGGTCTGAGAAGTTGTGTGCCGCCCAGAAGGCTCTAGCGGGTCAGGACAGAGACAATTCTTAAGTTCTTTGGACCAGACACTTTTTAAAAAAAATGTTTATGGACGTGGAGTTGATATAGGTGCTTTCCTGGTGGCTCAGAGAGTAAAGAATCTGCCTGAAATGCAGGAGATCCAGGTTTGAGACTTACAGTGTTATGTTAATTTCAGTTGTATGGCAAAGTGATTCAGTTGTGTGAGTGTGTGTATGTATATGTATATATATATATTTGAGAAGGGAATGGCAAACCACTTCAGTATTCTTGCCTTGAGAACCTCATGAACAGCATGAAAAGGCAAAAAGATAGGACACTGAGAGATGAACTCCCCAGGTGGGTAGGTGCCCAATATGCTACTGGAGATCGGTGGAGAAATAACTCCAGAAAGAATGAAGGGATGGAGCCAAAGCAAAAACAACACCCAGCTGTGGATATGACTGGTGATAAAAGCAAGGTCCAAAGCTGTAAAGAGCAATATATTGCATAGGAACCTGGAATGTTAGGTCCATGAATCAAGGCAAACTAGAAGTGGTCAAACAGGAGATGGCAAGAATGAACGTCAACATTCTAGGAATCGGTGAACTAAAATGGACTGGAATGGGTGAATTTAACTCATATGGCTATTATATCTACTTCTGTGGGCAGGAATCCATTAGAAGAAATGGAGTAGCCATCATAGTCAACGAAAGAATCCAAAATGCAGTACTTGAATGTAATCTCAAAAATGACAGAATGGTCTCTGTTCGTTTCCAAGGCAAACCATTCAATATCATGGTAATCCAAGTCTATGCCCTGACCAGCAATGCAGAAGAAGCTGAAGTTGAATGGCTCTATGAAGACCTGCAAGACCTTTTAGAACTAACACCCAAAAAAAGATATCCTTTTCATTATATGTGCTGGAATGCAAAAGTAGAAAGTCAAGAAACACCTGGACCAACAGGCAAATTTGGCCTTGGAGTACAGAATGAAGCAGGGCAAAGGCTAACAGAGTTTTGCCAAAAGAACACACTGGTCATAGCAAACCTCTTCCAACAACACAAGAGAAGACTCTGCACATGGACATTACCAAATGGTCAATAGCGAAATCAGATTGATTATATTCTTTGCAACCAAAGATGGAGAAGCTCTATACAGTCAGCAAAAACAAGACTGGGAGCTGACTGTGGCTCAGATCATGAATTCCTTATTGCAAAATTCAGAATTAAATTGAAGAAAGTGGGGAAAACCACTAGTCCATTCAGGTATGACCTAATCAAATCCATTATGATTATGCAGTGGAAGTGACAAATAGATTTAAAGGACTAAATCTGATAGAGTACCTGATGAACTATGAACAGAGGTTCGTGACATTGTACAGGAGACAGGGATCAACACCATCCCCAAGAAAAAGAAATGCAAAAAAGCAAAATGGTTGTCTCAGGAGGCCTTACAAATAGTTGTGAAAAGAAGAGAAGTGAAAAATAAAGGAGAAAAGGAAAGATATATTCATTTGAATGCAGAGTTCCAAAGAATACCAAGGAGAGATAAGAAAGCCTTCCTTTGTGATCAGTGCAAAGAAATAGAGGAAAATAATAGAATGAGGACGACTAGAGATCTCTTCAAGAAAATTAGAGATACCAAGCGAATATTTCATGCAAAGATGGGCTCAATAAAGGACACAAATGGTATGGACCTAACACAAGCAGAAGATATTAAGAAGAGGTGGCAAGAATACACAGAAGAACTGTACAAAAAAGATCTTCACGACCCAGATAATCACGATGGTGTGATCACTCACCTGGAGCCAGACATTCTGGAACGTGAAGTCAAGTGGGCCTTAGGAAGCATCACTATGAACAAAGCTAGTGGAGGTCATGGAATTCCAGTTGAGCTATTTCAAATCCTAAAAGATAATGCTGTGAAAGTACTGAATTCAATATGCCGGCAAATTTGGACAAGTCATCAATGGTCACAGGACTGGAAAAGTTCAGTTATCATTCCAATCCCAAAGAAAGGCAATGCCAAAGAATGCTCAGACTACCACAGAATTGCACTCATCTCACACGCTAATAAAGTAATGCTCAAAATTCTCCAAGCCAGGCTTCAGCAGTACCTGAACTGTGAACTTCCAGATGTTCAAGCTGGTTTTAGAAAAGGCAGAGAAACCAGAGATCAAATTGCCAATATCCGCTGGGTCATGGAAAAAGCAAGAGAGTTCCAGAAAAATATCTATTTCTGCTTTATTGACTATGCCAAAGCCTTTGACTGTGTGGATCACAGTAAACTGTGGAAAATTCTCAAAGAGATGGGAATACCAGACCACCTGACCTGCCTCTTGAGAAACCTGTATACAGGTCAGGAAGCAACAGTTAGAACTGGACATGAAACAACAGACTGGTTCCAAATCAGGAAAGGAGTACATCAAGGCTGTATATTGTCACCCTGCTTATTTAACTTATGTGCAGAGTAGATCATGAGAAACACTGGGCTGGATGAAGCACAAGCTGGAATCAAGATTGCTGGGAGAAATGTCAATAACCTCAGATATGCAGATGACACCACCCTTATGGCAGAAAGTGAAGAAGAACTAAAGAGCCTCTTGATGAAAGTGAAAGAGGAGAGTGAAAAAGTTGGCTTAAAGCTCAACAACAACAAAAAAAAAAGCTCAACATTCAGAAAACTAAGATCATGGCATCTGGTCCCATCACTTCATGCAAATAGATGGGGAAACAGTAGAAACAGTGGCTGACTTTATTTTGGAGGGCTCCCAAATCACTGAAGATGGTGATTGCAGCCATGAAATTAAAAGATGCTTGCTCTTTGGAAGAAAAGCTATCATCAACCTAGATAGCATATTAAAAAGCAGAGACATTACTTTGCCTACAAAGGTCTGTCTAGTCAAGGCTATGTTTTTTCCAGTAGTCATGTATGGATGTGAGAGTTGGACTATAAAGTAAGCTGAACGCCAAAGAATTGATGGTTTTGAACTGTGGTGTTGGAGAAGACTCTTGAGAGTCCCTTGGACTGCAAGGAGATCCAACCAGTCCATCCTAAAGGAGATCAGTCCTGGGTATTAATTGGAAGGACTGATACTGAAGCTGAAACTCCAATAATTTGGCCACCTCATGCAAAGAGCTGACTCATTTGAAAAGACCCTGATGCTGGGAAAGATTGAAGGCAGGAGGAGAAGGGGTCGACAGAGGATGAGATGGCTGGATGGCATCACCGACTCAGTGGACATGGGTTTGGGTGAACTCTGGGAGTTGGTGATGGACAGGGAGGCCTGGCGTGCTGCGGTTCATGGGGTCGCAGAGAGTTGGACATGACTGAGCGACTGAACTGATATGTGTATATGTGACTACATGGTGGGGTTATGTGCTAAGTCCTGTCTGACTCTTTGTAACCCTTTGGACTGTAGCCCGCCAGGCTCCTCTGTCCATGGGATTCTCCAGGCAAGAATACAGGAGTTGGTTGCCATTTTTTCCTCCAGGGCGTCTACCCGACCCGAAGATTGAACCTGTGTCTCCTGTGGCTCCTGCATTGCAAGTGAATTCTTTACCTGCTGAGCCATTGGGGAAGCTCCATGTGTACACACATGTACATATATATATATACATGCATATATATTCTTTTTTCAGATTTGTTTCCATTTTAAGTTATTACAAGATACTGAATATAATTCCCCATGCTATACAGTAGGATCTTATTGTTTATTATTTTATAAGTAGTAATGTATATATATTAATACCAAACCTCTAATTTATCTTCCCCACCTGCCCCTCTCACCTGACTCCTTATAATGAAAAGTTTAGGCATCTCATTTGGTCCAGGGGCACCATGGGAAAATCTTACAGACACAGAGGGAGCGAAGTTTGGGAACTTCTGAGAACCTCTGAAATTAAACAAAGTCAAGTTCTGCCCATTTATTGTGTCCAGTCACTTTTCACAAAGAAAAAATACTTGATTATACAATTAAATATTAAATTAGTTTTCTTCAAGAGCCAAATTATTCGTTTCCCTGTGGCTTCAGTTTGGTGCAGAACTTAAAACAGTGTTTTTCTAGGGAATAAATAAACGCTTACTGAAGAAAATATATTGTTTTCTAATTACTGTATTTTTTGGTGAAGTATAGTTGATTTAAAATGTGTTTTAGGTGTTCAGCAGAATGATTCAGTTATATTATATTTGTTAATTAGTAAAAAAACAAAGGTAAAAGAATACTGTATGCTTTTTTTATTTGCATAAAGAAAACTATATTTACCTGCCACTTGCTATTTTTTCCTGTGATCAAAACTATTTCATCAGCCCTGTCCACCCATCTCCCTCATCTTCAATAATAAAAGTCTATGGCAATGATAACAGACACGGACTTTAAACTCACTGCAAAGTTTTCAGTTAATTTTCAAATTAGTCACAGCCATTCTACTGAGAGTTAAGCAGACAGAGAGGCAATAAAAGCCTAGTCTAAGAATCTAAGACTTCATTAATGTGTAGAAATTAAAGGTAATTGAACACTATAATCTTGAAAAAAACACCTTTTTTTTTTTTTAACCATGGCACTTCATAAAGAAGCTCTGATGCATTCAGTTGCACATTATGGAATCTTCTGGTATAATAGTATACAGCTGTCTGGCCCCTACCCCTGTCACCCATCATCTGTAAGAACTACTAATAAACAGCCAGTGTGGGTTGTTTTATTTAAAATGAAAGGTTAATATATTCCTTACATTTTATACTTAGATCTATCCAAATATCAGAAATAGAGGTAAATTAATAGTTTTGTGGCAAAGGTACTGTGAAATATGATGAAAGAGAATATTTATGGATGGAATTCATTTGCACATAATGTCTAATCATGATAAATAATTGTGAGTGTGTACGTGGACACTTTAATTTGTTATTTGGAAGGGAGGGTTTGTACTAAGAGTTCACCCAGAGTAGTTCACCCTTAGAATCCCTCTAAGGGCAAAGTAAAACAATAGACCCAGCTAGGCATGTTTTTAGCATGGACACTAGGAACTGCAGACCTAACTAAATGTTGATAGTTGGAGTTTGTATTTTTCCCTGTTCTGGCCACTAAGAAACAACACCTAGACGTTTTCCTCCCATTCCTAAGACATTTCAGGTAATAACCAGAAGAGCAGAAATGCTAACAGACGTGGTACATGAAGTCATTCATCAGGAGTTTATACCCAAGGGTCAGACTTGCTGTCTGTAACATTTCAAAATAACCAGATCCCCATCAGCGATACAAAAAGAACTGGAGTGTGGCTTCATGGAGGCGCAGCCACTGGTTTTTCTCCCTTCTTTCTTTTTCTTTTCAAGTGTGGATTTGATATCATGCTGATGGAGCTTAAGAACACCACGTTAACCCTCAAAATGCCATCTCTGCAGAGGCAGCCAGGGTCAGAAAAGGACATTTGTTTTTGGCACCTCCCCTTCCCGTTCTGTGACCCCCTGGTTCTCTTCATGGGCAGCCCGTGCCTCGTGGCCAGGGAGGAGCAGAGCTGATCAGGCATCCACAGTGAGGCCTTGGTGTTTTTCTCTTGTGCATAAATGATTTCACAGAATGTCAACATCATTATGTCATTCTGATGAACCACAGTGATGGTTCAAGACAATCAAGGCCCCCTTGTAATTATGTCTGAATACAGACAAAACAGGAGCATTGTCTGAACCAAAGAATGAATGAAAACAACCACCTCCCCTGGCTCCTTTGAATGACTGCAGTTTCTTCACCAGTCATGGTTTGAGCTTTGCTCCTTCTCGTTAAGAATCTTCAGGATATTCAGGCACAGAATGCCTGTCTCATCCGGGCAGAAACCACCCCATCACAGTCCTGCTTCCTTGATTTTGAGACATAGGAGACGTGGGTTCCATCCCTGTGTCGAGAAGATCCCTTGGAGGATAAAATGCCAACCCACTCCAGTATTCTTGCCTGGAGAATCCCGCGGACAGAGGAGCCTGGAGGGCTATAGTCCATAGAGTTCCAAAGAGTTGGACATGACTGAAGTGACTTAGCATGTAGCATGCAACAGTTTATTTAAAGGAAGTATCTCTGTTCAATGTTATCTGAAGGAAATTAAGTTGTCATCCTTTGGAGAATGAAAATAAGGTAACAGAGATGAAATTGTATGTGTGAAATACGCTTCAAATATTTGCAGGACTAAAATCAACAATGGGTATGGCAAAAAATTGCTATCGCTCAGACTGGACTCATCAGTCAGCCCTCATATGCATGCTCACAGTTTACTTTGTAAAGACACCATGACAGGTGCCATGGGACACATCATCACTTCCAGCAACGTGGAGCCTCCTGTGGAATCTTAAGAGATGGTATCTCTGTGTTTAGAACACATCTCCCAATATAACTGTGACTTCTGTCAGCAGTTCGGAAGTTTTCATCAAAAGGATCATTAAAACACTTTCAATTTTCTCTCAGAGAATTGTCAGACTACCTAATGTATAAGTGTGCTACATTCTATGATTTCTTCACAGTATATTTCTAGTCCATTATTTAATATTATTTAGTATTAAGTTCCCTTTAATACACACACACACACACACACACACATATAGTACGTAAAATCTTTCGAGGGTAATCAATACCTCTGTGGCTTTTTCTCAGCTTCTTGATCTAATCCTGAGGCAAAATCCTGATCTTCTCCTGATATTGACAAGAAAAATACTTGCTTAAAACTATTTGAATCATGTAGTCCTAATCCAGATCTTGGGCATCAAATGCCATCCCTCTTGTTGACACTGAAAGTTCAAAGATGATTTTTCTAAGCATCATGGATTATTAATTTTAAAATGGATCTGTGGATGTACAATATAAACATTTTCCATAAAGTCAGTATGGCTTGCAAGGAGTTTATGGGTACTAATTTGTTATTTTTTTCCCTTGAGCTATTATCAGTAAGCACACCCTGTTAGAATTTCCAGGGCAAATAAATGCTGATGTGTATGAAGTTAATTTTTCATTGTGGGGCATATTTTTATTGAAAACATGTGTTTGTATAATGAATAAATGAGTACTATTTAAAACTGAATTGTTATTGAATAGGTATTACCATAAAAGTGATAATATTCTTTCTAATCTAATGGGTTTTTAGAAGTCTTCAGTAGAAGCAGAAATTCACAAATAGTTAAAACACATGTGATTAAAAATGGTAAATATTGGCATAAATTTTCCCTGATCATTTTACATTATTTTCACGTATCAACTCCTAGAAGCCCATTGCTGGACTAAGATTTATTCAAGGTACCTAAGTTCAGTTCAGTTCAGTTCAGTTCAGTCATGTCCTAAATTTGAAATCCCATGGACTGCAGCATGCCAGGCTTCCTTGTCCATCACCAGTTCCCAAAGTTTACTCAAACTTATGTCCATAGAGTCAGAGATGCCATCCAACCATCTCATCCTCTGTCATCCCCTTCTCCTCCCACCTTCAATCTTTCCCAGCATCAGGGTCTTTTCAAATGAGTCAGTTCTTCGCATCAGGTGGCCAAAGTATTGGAGTTTCAGCAACAACATCAATCCTTCCAATGAATATTCAGAACTGATTTCCTTTAGGATGGACTGGTTGGATCTCCTAGCAGTCCAAAGGAGTCTGAAGAATCTTCTCCAACACCACAGTTGAAAAGCACCAATTCTTCAGTGCTCAGCTTTCTTTATAGTCCAACTCTCACATCCATACATGACTACTGGAAAAACCATAGCTTTGAGTAGACAGACTTCTGTTGGCAAAGTAATGTCTCTGATTTTAATATACTGTGTAGGTTGGCTTTTCTTCCAAGGCACAAGTGTCTTTTAATTTCATGGCTGCAGTCACCATCTGTAGTGATTTGGGAGCCCAAGAAAATAAAGCCTCTTGCTGTTTCCACTGTTCCCCATCTATTTGCCATGAAGTGATGGAACTGGATGCCATGATCTTAGTTTTCTGAATGTTGAGTTTTAGGCCAACTTTTTCACTCTCCTCTTTCACTTTCATCAAGAGGCTCTTTAGTTCTTCTTCACTTTCTGCCTAAGGGTGGTGTCATCTGCATATCTGAAGATATTGATGTTTCTCCCAGCAATCTTGATTCCAGCTTGTGCTTCATCCAGCCCAGCATTTCTCATGATGTACTCTGCATATAAGTTAAATAAGCAGGGTGACAATATACAGTCTTGACATACTCCTTTCCCGATACGGAACCAGTCTTTTGTTCCATGTCTAGTTCTAGCTGTTGCTTCTTGACCTGCTTACATATTTCTCAAGAGGCAGGTCAGGTGGTCTGGTATTCCCATCTCTTTCAGAATTTTCCATAGTTTGTCATGATCCACAGTCAAAGGCTTTGGTGTTGTCAATAAAGCAGAAGTAGATGTTTTTCTGTAACTCTCTCATGCTTTTTTGATGATCCAACGGATGTTGGTGATTTGATCTCTGGTTCCTCTGCCTTTTCTAGATCCAGCTTGAACATCTGGAAGTTCAAGGTTCAGGTACTGTTGAAGCCTGGCTTGGAGAATTTTGAGCATTACTTTGCTGGAGTGTGAGATGAGTGCAATTGTGCGGTGGTTTGAGCATTCTTTGGCATTGCCTTTCTTTGGGATTGGAAGGAAAACTGACCTTTTCCAGTCCTGTGGCCACTGCTGAGTTTTCCAAATTTGCTGGCATATTGAGTGCAGCACTTTCACAGCATCATCTTTCAGGATTTGAAATAGCTCAGCTGGAATTCCATGACCTCCACTAGCTTTGTTCATAGTGATGCTTCCTAAGGCCCACTTGACTTCACATTCCAGGATGTCTGGCTCTAGATGAGTGATCACACCATCGTGATTATCTGGGTCGTGAAGATCTTTTTTGTACAGTTCTTGCGTGTATTGTTGCCACCTCTTCTTAATATCTTCTGCTTGTGTCAGGTCCCTACCATTTGTGTCCTTTATTGAGCCCATCTTTGCATGAAATGTTCCCTTGGTATCTCTGATTTTCTTGAAGAGATCTCTGGTCTTTCCCATTCTATTGTTTTCCTCTATTTCTTTGCACTGATCACTGTGGAAGGCTTTCTTATCTTTCCTTGCTATTCTTTGGAACTCTGCATTCAGATGGGTATATCTTTCCTTTTCTCCTTTGCTTTTCAGGCCTCTTCTTTTCACAGCTATTTGTAAGGCCTCCTGAGGCAACCATTTTGCCTTTTTGCATTTCTTTTTCTTGAGGATGGTCTTGATCCCTGCCTCCTACACAATGTCATGAACCTCTGTCCATAGTTCTTCAGGCACTCTGTCTATCAGATCTAATCCCTTAAATCTATTTCTTACTTCCACTGTATAATCATAAGAGATTTGGTTTAGGTCATACCTGAATGTTCTAGTGCTTTTCCCTACTTTCTTCAACTTGAGTCTGAATTTTGCAATAAGGAGTTCATGATCTGAGCCACAGTCAGCTCCCAGACTTGTTTTTACTGACTGTAAAGAGCTTCTCCATCTTTGGTTGCAAAGAATATAATCAGTCTGATTTTGCTATTGACTATGTGGTGATGTCCATATGTAGAATCATCTCTTGTGTTGTTGGAAGAGGGTGTTTGCTATGACCAGTGCAATCTCTTGGCAAAAGTTTGTTAGCCTTTGCCCTGCTTCATTTTGTACTCTAAGGCCAAACTTGCCTGTAACTCCAGGTATCTCTTGACTTCCTGCTTTGGCATTCCAGTCCCCTGTGAAGAAAAGGACATCTTTTTTGATTGTTAGTTCTAGAAGGTCTTGTAGGTCTTCATAGAACCATTCAACTTCAGCCTCTTTAGCATTAGTGGTTGGAGCATAGACCTGGATCACTGTGATATTGAGTGGTTTGCCTTGAAAACAAACAGAGATCATTCTGTCGTTTTTGAGATTGCATCCAAGTACTGCATATTGGAGAAGACTCTTGAGATTGCAAGGAGATCCAACCAGTCCATCCTAAAGGAGATCAGTCCTGGGTGTTCATTGGAAGGACTGATGCTGAAGCTGAAACTCCAATACTTTGGCCACCTCATGCAAAGAGTTGACTCATTGGAAAAGACCCTGATGCTGGGAGGGATTGGGGTCAGGAGGAGAAGGGGACGAAAGAGGATGAGATGGCTGGATGGCATCACTGACTCGATGGACATGAGTTTGAGAAACTCTGAGAGCTGGTGATGGACAGGGAGGCCTGGCGTGCTACAATTCATGGGGTCACAAAGAGTCAGACACGATTGAGCGACTGAACTGAACTGAACTGCACATTGACTACAAGGACTACTCCATTTCTTCAAAGTATTCTTGCCCATAGTAGTAGGTATAATCGTCTGAATTAAATTCACTCATTCCAGTCCATTTTAGTTCACTGATTCCTAAAATGTCAATGTTCACTCTTGCCATCTCCTGTTTGACCACTTCCAATTTGCCTTGATTCATGGACCTAACATTCCAGGTTCCTATGCAATATTGTTCTTTACAGCATCAGATTTTACTTGCATCACCAGTCATATCCACAACTGGGCATTGTTTTCACTTTGGCACCATCTCCATTCTTTCTGTTGTTTTTTCTCCACTCTTCTCCAGTAGCGTATTAGGCACCTACCAACCTGGGAAGTTCATCTTTCAGTGTCGTATCTTTTTGCCTTTTCGTACCATTCATGGGTTTTCAAGGCAAGAACACTGAAGTGGTTTGCCATTGCCTTCTCCAGTGGACCACATTTTGTCAGAACTCTCCACCATGACCCGTCTGTCTTGGGTGGCCCTACACAATATGTCTCACAGTTTCATTGAGTTAGACAAGGGTGTGGTCCATGTGATCAATTTGGTTAGTTTTTTGTGATTGTGATTTTCATTCTGTCATCTCTCTGTTAAGAGGCCTATGGAAGCTTCCTGATGGGAAAGACTGACTGAGGGGGAAAATGGGTGTTGTTCTAATGGGCGGGGCCATGCTCAGTAAATCTTTAATCCAACTTTCTGTTGATGGGTGGGGCTGCCTCCTCTCCCTGTTGTTTGACCTGAAACCAAACTATGATGGAAGTAATGAAGATAAAGGTGACCTCCTTCTAAAGATCTTGTGCATGCACTGTTGTATTCAGTGACCCTGACCCTGGAGCAGGCCATTGTTGACCCACGCCTCCACTGGAGAATCCTGGGCACTCACAGTTAATTCTGGGTCAGTCTCTTGTGGAGTCACTGCACCTTTCTCCTGGGTCCTGGTGCACACAAGGCTTTGTTCGTGCCCTCCAAGAGTCTGTTTCCCCAGGCCTGTGTAAGTTCTGGAATCAAATCTCACTAGCCTCCAATATCAAATTCCCTGGGGTTTTGCAGTCCCTTTGCCAGATCCCCAGGTTGGAAAATCTGTTGTGGGTTCTAGAACTTTCTTAACAGTGAGAGAATTTATTGGGTATAATTGTTCTGCAGTTTGTGAGTCATCTGCTCGGTGGCTCTATGGTGGGGTTAATGGCAACCTCCTCCAAGAGGGCTTATGTCACACACTGTGTGACCCAGGTCTGCTGCACCCGGAGACCCTGCCCCTGCGGAAGGCACCTGCTGCCCTGTGCCTCCGCAGGAAGATACTCAAGCACTCACAGTCAGGTCTGGCACAGCCTCTGTGGGGTCTCTCGGTCCTGGTGTGTCCAAGGTTTTGTTTGAGCCCTCTGAGCATCTCTGGCATCTCAAGGCACCTAGTACCCATAATGGTTCAGAAATAACCAATTTTCTCGTTATTTTACTGTTTGTCTCTCTCTGCTTCAGCTTAGTGGAAAGTTTGGCAGTTGAAACTCCTTATTCTGAAATAATAAACTCCTGTCCCCCATGTTTTTTCCAGACTGGGCCTGAGATACAAGGCAGCAGGGGTCACCTGTTCATGTGGACCAGTGGGTAGGGGAAGACGGGGCTTATAGGAGGGATCCACTGGGCGTCTCTTTCTGTCACATGTCACACGCAGCCCACCAGGGACCACTGCAGGCTCTGCCTTCAGGATGCATCCAAACTCCCTCCACTTCTCAGCACCCTCTGCTGAGCCACCGTCATCCCCGCCAGGATCCCTGCAGAAGTCCCTGCCTTGATCCTGCCCACCTAGAGTCTGTTCTCAACACCACAGGCAGAGGGATCCCCTTTGTAAGCCCAGCTTTAGCAAGATATTGGGTTGGTCAAAAGGTTTGGTCGGATTTTTCGTACCATCTTATGGAAAAACCTAAAGGAATTGTTTGCCCAACCCAATATAAGATCAGACCTGCTGTTTATGAGCTTTGATGATGTATACGTTCATGCAAGCACTGACAAAGTAATCCTCTAAAAATATGAACCAGATCATGACTTTGGAATGGCTCCTGAATCAGTTGGAGCAAAAGCCAGCAGCCTGCTGAGGCTGACAAAAGCTTGTGATCTGGGCCCCACTGCCTGTCCCATCACGGTCTCCAGGACACGCTCCAGTTCACATGCTGGCCTTCTCATCTCTGACATGCCGAGCAAGCACCTGCCTCAGGGTCTTGACACTGTTCACCCTTTCTGGAACATTCCTTCAACCCAGCACTATGTGTAGGTCTCTGCCCCAGGTCACCTTCTCAGGGAGGTCTTCCATAGCCTCTGTGCTGGCAGTAACGACCCCCTCCACCCACACACACACCCACGAGCACACACACTCACATTTTACCTACATCTGCTTGACTTCATCTTTCCCATCACACTTGTGTTAGTTTCCTGTGGCTAATGTAACAAAGTGCCACAAACCCAGTGACTTAAAACAGCAGAAGTTATGCTTTTAGAGTTCTGGAGATCAGAAGTCCGAAATCAAGGTGTTGGCAGGGTTGGTTCCTTCTAGAGGTTCTGAAGGAGAAACCAAGCTTGGCCTCCCTTCTCCTTCTGGCCGTCCTTGTCATTGCTTCACTTGTAGCCACATCCCTGCAGTCTCTGTCTCCATCTTCACATCACCTTCCTCCGTCTTTTCATGTCCTTTTCTGTCTCTTGTAAGGACACTGTCATTGGATTTAGGGCCCATCCTAATCCAGTGAGATCTCATCTTGACCCTTTATTACATCTGCAAAGACCCTATTTCAAATAAGGTTACATTCTGAGGTTCCAAGTGGACATGAATTTTGGAGGAATATTGATCAACCCAGTGCACACTTGTCACTGTCTGGCAAATAATATATTTTTGCTTTCGGTAATTCATTCCCAGTTACCATTAGAAGGTTCTCTGAGGACAGGAAGTTTTGCCATGTCCACTGTGCATCCCCCATGGCCTCTAGAGTTGGCTGGAAGAGTGAATTCCAGTCAGGCAGGCAGCCAGGAAGCTTGTAGGAATATGGCAGGAGGTGATGGCTAGTGGCCAACTGAAATAAGCTGACCCCATGGACTGCAGCATGCCGGACTTTTCTGTCCTCCGCTATCTCCCAGAGTTTGCTCAAATTCATGTCCATTGAGTCTGTGGTACCATATATCTCATCTTTTGCTGTCCCCCTCTCCTTTTGCCTCCAGTCTTTCCCAGCCTCAGGGTCTTTTCCAGTGAATCAGCTGTTTGCATCAAGTGGCCAAAGTATTAGAGCATCAGCTTCAGCATCAGTCCTTCCAATGAATATTCAGTGTTGATCTCCTTTAGGATGGACTGGTCTGATCTCCTTGCTGTCCAAGGGACTCTCAAGAGTCTTCTCCAGCACTCCATTTTGAAAGCATCAATTCTTCGGTGCTCAGCCTTCTTTATGGTCTGACTCTCAATTCCATATATGACTATGGGAAAAATAGTAGCTTTGACTACACAGACCTTTGTTGACAAAGGGGTGTCTCTGCTTTGCAGTGACCAACCATATAGAGCAGCTTTTTGTTTGGTGACACGCTCTCAGGGATGAAAATTAAAATATTCGTGGTTCTGCGTGTTTATCGTTGGGTAAGTTCTTATCGATCAACAAGCATGAAGATACCTCCATTTTGTAAAACAAAACAAAGAAATCTTTCCATCTAACTTATTCTTGTGACCTCTGGCGCTGCAGCCTCTTCACTCTATCTTGTCAACAAGACGACGTCAAAAAACAAAATGTCTCACCTTGCGGACTCTGGATGGTAAAGGGAAGCCAGTATGGTCTTTAAAACTTTTAGTTAGAGTTCAGATGATTATAAATGGTTGAGATTTTCATAGGTTTAAATAATATCCATAGCCTAGCTTCCCATGGAGTTTATTGACCTTGCAATCAAACTGAACTCTGTCCCTCTGACATAAAGCTTTGCTGAAAATCTCAGTGTGAATTCCCAAAGACTCTTGATTGTCCTGGGGCTCTTTTCAACACGGAAGTAAACTTGATAAAAATGTTGTGACAGAACATCAACTCCTTGGTTTCAGCACCAGCCTAACATGGTAACAAACTTCAGACTGTTTGCTATTTAGCTGTGTGCTAAGTGCCTTGTAATTTTAACAGCTCAGAGTCCTTGTAAGAGTGAGGACCGAGTCACAATATTGTTGGTCTGTGTGACAAGTTTTAATGGAGAAAAGGTTACATTTACATATTCTCCGGTTCCATAAATATTTCTAAAGGAAAGCCCAGTAACGAATGAGAGATACAAGCTGGGCTTCTGTAGAAAACTGTAGATGGTTCTTATTTCCTATTCTTCTTTTCTTTGTCTAGTTATTTGTAATCCCTGACATTTCTGGAGGGCCCACACTGTGCCAGACATTGCTCTAAGGGGTTCATATATATTAATTCTAATCATCCCACAATACTCTAAGGTAGGAATTATTATCTCACTGTAACAGATGAACTCTGTGGATACTTATGCCAGCCAGTGGTGGATCAGCAGCAAGCAAGGCACAGAGAAGAGGAGAATTCATAATGGAGCAGAGTTTGAACCAGCTCTTCGTACAAAGAACTTTTCTTGAGCTAAGACTCTGCCTCTGAAGGGGTCCGGTGGAAAAATTGTTTCAAAATGGCACGTTTTAATGTACAGTTTTTACTGTAGGCTAAAGCAGTGTCTCTTGTTACACTTAGATTCCTTCTGATAAGTATAATGTATAACAGTAAAAGTTTATTTTTAAAAACAGTAAGTGTTATTACATAAATTTTCAATATATATGTGTGTGTGTGTGTATCCCTTGTAAGTCTTTGAATAACAATTAGTAGTATATACCTAGCTTTTGGGGCTTCCCAGTGGCACTAGTGGTAAAAGAACCCTCCTGCCAATGCAGGAGACTTAAGAGATGCGGGTTCCATCCCTGGGTCAGGAAGATCCCCTGGAGGAGGGCATGGCAACCCACTCCAGTGTTCTTGCCTGGAGAATCCCCATGGACAGAGGAGCCTGGCGGGCTACAATCCATAGGGCCACGCAGAGTCAAACATGACTGAAGCGGCTTAGCACGCACACACACATCTAGGTTTTAATAGTTTGCCCAGCACTTTCACTTTCCTATTTTATTCTGCCTTTTAAAAAGAAGTTCTGTGAAATAGATGGCATTATTCTCTATATTTGATCCATGGAAACCAATATCAGCAAGCACCGAGGGACTCTCTTATATATATTTGTAATCTAGAGGGGAGAAAGCCAGATGTTCAAGTTCTGAACTCTTTCCTAATTATTTGGATGCCAAATCCTATGCCTCTTCTACTGCAGTAATCAAGAAATAAGAAGTTTATAACATGCTCCACAAAAAATGATCAAATATTTCTACTTTTCAGATGGGTTCATCTGTATCATTTTTCTAGAATTCAAATATATGTGTTAATATATGATATTCATTTTTCTCTTTCTGACTTATTTCATTCTACATGACAGTCTCTAAGGTCCATCCATGTCTCTGCAAATGGCACAATTTCATTCTTTTTCATAACTGAATAGATAACTAATGACAACCTACTGTATAGCCCAGGGAACTTGTTCAGTGCTCTGTGGTAACCTAAATGGGAAGGAAATCCAAGAAAGAGGAGATAATGTATATACATATGGCTGATTGACTTTGCTGTGTAGCAGATACTAGCATAACATCATAAAGCAGCTATACTACAATAAATTTTTAAAAAATGATCAAACAACAGAACATGTTTAGACCAGGGTATCTCGATCTTGGCTCTAGTGATATTTGGGGGCAGATAACGCCTTGTCGTAGGGAATTGTCTCTGCAATATAGGATGTTGAGCAGGATTTCTGGGGTCTGCTCCCTGGATATCAATAGCACCTTCCAGTTGTAACAACCTAAATTGTCTTCTAACCTTGTCAGATGTCCCCTGGCGACACAGTTTTAAACGTATTTATTTTTTAGATTTCTAGACTTTATTTCAAGACAGCAATTACAGTAGGCATCATTGTTATATGATTATATCTATTTGAAAGCAGATGGCCAGAGTTTTATTTCTGCTCCACCTCTTAAGTTTATGAACATCTCTAAATCTATTAACTTCCTCCTCCATGAAATGAAAGGAAACTGCATAAGGCTAGTTAAGGATTAAAGCATGACACGATGTGAACAGGGAACCTTGGCACTGACTTTTAGTCCGCACTCGCAGTATTACTTACAATGTCTGTTCTATAAGCCTGAACATATCCAGATTTCCTTAGATTTCTTTGTCACAATACTGGCCACAGACCAGGCCCAGGTGTTTTGTATTGAAGTGCAAAGCTCTTCGCGATCTCACACTAATCCTGCTTTCCAGCTGCATTTCCACTGCCCCGTTCCTGGGTAACCCCGTTCCTGCAGCCTCCTGTCTCACAGCCGTCCTGGCTGAATGCACACCTTCCCTGAATCTGTCAGCCTTCTGTGACCCCGTGTCTTTCCTCCTGCTGTTCTTTCGCCGATTTTGTTTTTACCGGAACTCTTCTGTCTCATGAGCATTGCTTGTCCTTAAGGATTAAAATCTCACATGAGGGACAACCAGCAAGGAGCAATTATAGCACAGGGAACTATATTCAGTATTTTGTAATAACCTATAAGTGAAAAGAATCTGAAAAAGAATATATATATTATATATCATTTTGCTGTACACTTGAAAATAACAAAACAATGTAAATAAACTATACTTCAGTTGGAAAAAAAAAGACCTCGTATAAAGAATCCATGCCTTGTATTGAATTCTGGTCCCAAATAAGACAGACATTTTATTTTGTCCAGCTCTTCTCTAGAGTACATCTCCATGGGAAACACAAAATCTGAGTAGAATCTCTTTTAAGTGAAACAAAACCATTCCAGAAAAAGAGGCTTGTATAACTCTTGAAATTTTCCTTCTTCTGTTGATTCTGGGTTCCGTGTGAATGTGTGTAGTCTGCTATGCATCTGTGTGTGTATGCATTGACACAAGCAAGCCAAGTGCCCTAAGACTTTTCCTCCTGAGCTCTTGTTCAAAGACTTTCTTATCTATGCCATAGAAGCCTAATAAAGCAATTCTCATCCAGTTAGTAAAATAGGCTGAAATGAATCCTTTACTAATCATTTTCCAATAGCATGGGTTTACCTGAATTCTTATTAGTCATCCAGTGTATTCACATGACATTTCTAATTTTAATTTATAGGTGTTCTGTAGATTTTGATTTAACTTGAACAAAGGATATAATTTTAAAAGGCTGCTATTATAAGAAAAAAGACTGTGCTATCTGGATGTTGCACGTTGAGGTGGTTTAGAATCATGCAGTGAAAGAAAATTCAATTAAAAAGAAAAACAAGCTTCCTGTGTTTTCATCCATAATTGTTTTTTACTGTGATCGCCTAGCCGAAGAAGATCCAATAGTTGGTCCATCATCAGCAACCATTTGAGTATGTTTTGTAGCAAAGGTGCTCCTGTCCTGTATACCCTTTTGAAAATGTGTGTCTGCCTAAGATTTTATGTAAATTTTTAGATACCTAATGCACATTAAGTTGAATGCCTTATCTTTCCAGTTGGCTCAGTTCTTTCGCGATCTCACACCAACCAGTCCTATAAGAACTGAGCCAATTTGAAAGGAATCCTATTCCATATTGTCTCCGATAGCAGTAAGGCAGCGCCAACATGCTTCAAGATTTACTTGACAACCTCTACCAGACGTGATAAAGAAAAGATAAAGAGAACAGGTTAGAATCTACAAGGAAACTTTTAACCTTTGTCTGCTCCATTTCTGTCCCATTTTTCATGACTCCTCTTCTGAAATGACAGCACTGACCTGGCATCTATAGGATGTATGTTTTTGAGTTGTTTTCTGGGAGTCGAGTGGGTACTGCCAGATGTCTCAAGTCTCTTCCAGCCTATCCTTCAGATAAATAGGAGCCTTTTGTGGTTCATGGGGTCAGGTTTTCATCTGTGGCCTCATGGGTTGCTTTTTTATTTCTCTGTTAAAAATTGATTCACTGCTTCAGAAATGGAATCCTTACATCCCACCATGTCTGTGTCATGTTCTAACTCAAGGGTCCCCAACCTCCAGGATCTAATGTCTGATGATCTGAGGTGAAACTGATGTAATAATACAAATAAAGGGCACAATAAATGTAATGTGCTTGAATCATCTGAAATCCACTCCCCCACCCCGACCCATGGAAAAATTGTCTTTCATGAAACCAATCCCTGGTGCCAGAAAGGTTGGGGATCGCTCCTCTAACTGGCTGAGCTGATGAATTTCATGAAAGAGTATTCATATGCATAATGATACAGTTACCCTTGTGTTTTATAATGGATTTAAGTATCCTGGAGTATATTTCTTAAAATTAAATAAACAGCTAGCTTCTTGGAGTAGCTCAGATGTAAACAAGAGGATATAGAAAAAGAATGTACCGTGCATAAAATTTGTTTAATAAACATAACATTTTAAATGCTGAAGCTGAAACTCCAATACTTTGGCCACTTCATGCAAAGAGTTGGACTCTTTGGAAAAGACCCTGATGCTGGGAGGGATTGGGGGTAGGAGGAGAAGGGGACGACAGAGGATGAGATGGCTGGATGGCATCACTGACTCGATGGGCATGAGTTTGAGTAAACTCCAGGAGTTGGTGATGGACAGGGAGGGCTGGCGTGCTGCGGTCCATGGGGTCGCAAAGAGTCGGACACGACTGAGCGACTGAACTGAACGGAACTGAACATTTTAAATAAATAATTTCCTTTCATGAAAGCTTCTTGTTACTATACTTTTATCCTCAGAAAATTGTTTAGGGAATCTGTATGTTTCTAAAAGAAGAGATTATGATAGTAGCAATATTAACCATAAATATAACAAATATGGCATAACTGGTATCATGACATTTTAGATTGGACTCATTCAGTTATATTTTCTCTTATCTGATAATTTAACTAAATGCTATACCTGCACAAGACTGTTGAAATAATATTTTGGGAAATAAATGTGATCTTGTAAATTATCTACTGAAGTTCAAATGAAAAATGTCTATATTAATAAGATCATGCCATTTTAAGTTCTTTCTTTTTCAGTCTTCATAAACATGGTAACGTCAGTGATACATTTAAGATTATATAAGTATATGTACATGCATGCTTAGTTGTTTGTGTCAGACTCTTTAACAACCCATGGACTGAAGCGTGCTAGGCTCCTCTGTCCATGGAATTTTCCAGGCAAGGATATTTGAGTAGTTTGCCATTTCCTACTCCAGGGGATCTTCCTGACCCAGGGCTCGAACCTATGTCTCTTTCATCTCCTGCATTGATGGGCAGATTCTTTACCGTTGTACCACCTGGGAAGCCCCAGATGTATATGTACATATATATACACTTACAAACCATTTGCTCAGGGAAATCTTTTCAAATCCTTTTTGAAGTCAGTGCATGTGTAAGAAATATAAGAGGATGAGATGGTTAGGTAGTATCATTGACTTTATGGACATGAATGTGAGCAAACTCTGGGAGACAGTGGAGGACAGAAGAGCCTGGCGTGCTGCAGTCCTGGGGGAGGGGGATTCCAAATAGTTGGACACAACTTAGCAACTCAGCAACAACATGTGTAAGAAAACGAGGACAATCAGTTGTGAAATATTCGCATGTAAACTCTCATAGGTGTTACACAAATGAGTTGACCACAGGCTACCAGTTGCAGGATTTCTCTCATGTTCTCCTGCTTTCCTTTTGTTCAGAGAATTTGGATGGAGAGACCCGGAGCTACCTGAAGTGATACAGATGTTGCAACATCAGTTTCCTTCAGTCCAGTCTAATGCTGCAGCCTATTTACAGCACCTCTGTTTTGGAGACAACAAAATTAAAGCCGAGGTAAGCACTACTTGGAATTATGAATGACTGGTGTCGGATTCATCATCACTCAGGTGTTCAGAGTACTGTTGAATGGGGAAAAAAATTCAAAACTTTAAGTTATGCTATCAAAACTTAGATCCACACTTATGACTGAAGCATAGTACTTTTCATCTGAGTGTTTGGCATGCCTATATATACATTCTTCTTTTTTAATATTTGAATACTGAAGGAATAGAGGACCAAGGATATACACTAATATCCACATAGATGAGAGTATCAAATGCTATACTTTTGATGTAATTTGCATTTTTCTTCCCAATCCCATCTCTGGAGTCATCTCTGCTCCTAAATTCTAAAGAAGTACAAAGCATCTTCATGGTCTCCTCAAATTACATCAAGATTGCTACATCAGTTTATGGTATCATCTGTCTTCCTGGAAAACTCCTTGATAAGAGGGAAATTTTAGGCAATAAACCAGCTTTGTGTTTTAACCAAACTTTCTGAACCATTTACAAATGTACCAGTGGATATAATACAGATATATGCGTTCCATTAAAGAATCTGTTCTCTGTGTTCATCATGTAAACAATTGTTAACATGCTCGAAATTTTTGGAATACTTCAAAGCGCACAAATTGTGGTATGTGATATTTCTGGAAAATCACAGTGGTCAGCACAACCAAGTCTGATTTTTTTTTAGACAAGGGACAAGTATTTGCATATGAGCAGCTGAGTAATCAAATTTTTTAAAAAGATTTTTTAAACTGTTAAGAGTCATCTCCGTAGCATGTAAGGAATTTGGAAGATGAGTCTAAATTAGTTTAAGGGTGGAAAGCAGAGATTTGAAGACATAATTGTAATTTATTATAGATTGTGCTTGCTTGCCCTGGGATGTGTATAGACTAGCAGCTTTTCATCTTTTTTTTTCCTGTTTCTCTTCCCCTCAAAGGGCTTGACCCATGCTTTTTCATATCAGAAAAGTCCTGTTTCTTTGTGGAATGAATATAAGGCAGTGATTCTCAACCAGGTGTAATTTTGCCTCCTAAGGGACACGTCACAACATCTGGAACCATCTTTAGTTGTCAGAAATGAAAAAAATTTGTGATGTGCCATGAGCATTTAGTGGGTGGCAGTCAGGTGTTACTCAACTCAGGCTGGGCTGCTCACCTCTGAAAAGTCAGTACTCGAGAGACAAGTGTTGGCAGGAAAGAAAAGGTTGCTTTATTCAGGAGACTGGCAACCTGGGAGAAGGTGGTCTCATGTCCAAAAACCAACTCCCAACAGCTGATCAGGAAGCAAGAGCTTTAAAGGGGGATTTCCAGGGTTACAGGTTGGGGAGAGGGGGTTACATGCAGAAACAGCACGGTCCGCTCTGACAGTCATCGTGACATCGGTCATGCAGTGATCTGATCAGCATCATCTTGATTATTTTAAGTACAGTTCATCTTCAGTTCCAGGGTCGGTTTGTTCCTGTTTCCTTGAGGTCAGTTCTTGGACTTGTGTAAGATGGAGCAGCTTATGTCATGGCTACAGTCTGGTCATCATGTAGTCAACTCCTTCCACCTGGCTGGGGTTTTAGTATCTGCAAAACAGCTCAGAGGATGTGACTCAGAATATTTTGTATAGCTCTTAAGGAGGAACTAAATGTCCTTGACTATGTTAAATGGCTAAACTATTAATATTTTGTCTCACTTGACTGTTTTCCTTTCTGCATTTTCTCCCTTCTCTGATTAAATTTATTCTTTGGCTAAAGTTTCTCTACAAAGAAGCAGGTGGAAAAAAATGGAGGATCTGTCCCCAACAGGCACCATATGGTTCTGTTCAGTTACAAAGGATGCGGCAAAACATTCTGTAATGGAAGGGCAGCCTGGACAAAGAATTATCCAGTACCAAATATCGGTAGTGCCAAAGCTGAGATAAAAGAAATTATTGTTCATCTAAGATAGATTTTAAATGTCAAAAAATACTATTAAAATGATCTAAGGATAAATTAAATTATGTGGCTCCTGTCCCAAGTGTCGGTTCTCTTAGTCATTCTCTGCCTTTAGTAGAAAACAAAATAACCATTTAAAATGGAGAGATTTCCAATTGAGGGATCACATGCCATCATTTTGCAAAGACTATAACGTGAGGGTTTCTCTAGGGGCCATGAAAGAATCTCATCCCTTGATGGGCGTAAAGTGGATTCACAGATATTGTGGCAACCACAGCAGCAGGACGGACTCGTCCCCAAATTTGGTTCTGATGTCAAGACTGAGGACAGCGCACATACCCCATGAGGGTATGAAAAGGCCAGTTACTCACATAATGAGGCTTATGTAGCTGAGCATAGCGGCTTCCACACAGGACTAAGCTTGACTGGAGAGCTCAGGAAAGGATAGCTGGGGGATTAGGCGGTAGATATGGCCTGCCCTAGGATGGGATTCTTACCTGGGGACAGGATGTCTATGGTTTGAACTTCCTACTGGTACCACAGGAGGAGGCATCAGAGCTTTGTCATCAGCTTGCTCGGATGCGAGCAGAAGGGACAGAGATGTCAGAGGCCAAACATCAAACAAGGCCATCATGTGGTCCATGCAGACGCCATTACCTGGGCAAGTTCAAAGTCATCGCCTCTGTCTGTGTGAGCCATGACCAGCCTTGAAACTTCTCCATAGCAGTGGTGCCCAACATGGACTTGTGTATGGTCACATTGAAAGCATCCCTGGGTTCTGTGGGAGACAAAATAGTGGTGTGAGGAGGGGGTGACCAGCACACTCACCAGTGTCAGAAAGATACATCGTCCAGCATCACTTCCCTGCTCACCAGCTGTGTCTCCTTGAACAGAACTGTCCACTCAAGCCTCCTTTCTTATCTTTAAAACAGAGATGCTAATCCCTCCCCTGTAGAGTCCTTATAGGGACTAAACTATTTAATGGATGCAAACTGCTAAATGGTGATGTATTCATTCATTCATATACATCTTTGGCTAGGAGCACAGTTAGACACTTAAGATACTGTTTTATCTTACACATGTATATATAGCTGAGCTTCTCAGATGGTGCGATGGTGAAGAGTCTGTCTGCCATGCAGGAGACACAAGAGATGGGGGTTTAATCCCTGGATTGGGAAAATCCCCTGGAGGAGGGCATGCAAACCACCCTAGTATTCTTGCCTGGAAGAGTCCGTGGACAAAGGAGCCTGGAGGGCTACAGTCCATAGGCGCAAAGAGTAGGACACGACTAAGCGTGCACGCACGTGTATCTGTAGGTTGTATGTACCTGTGACCAGTTTTTAATTTTGCTGTAGGTGCCCTTGAGGTTGCCTGTATCACTTCTTAATGCCCGGAGATTCTCCTGACACCTGGTTCTTAGAGCTGTGGTGCAAGTGGAATTTGTTCCTCTGCTCCACCTCCTAAAGACTGCAGACATGGCCAGGACCTCGTGATAATGGTGCCTGGGGGCCTGGGAGATTGTGAGGACAAGGAAGGACAGGGTGATGTAGCATACAGCCTGACAAAATGAGACCAGAGTTAGTAAAAATGAGCCAGAGGAGCTGGGCAAATGCAGGAGGCCTAAGTGAAATGCAGAGTGAGCCACATGGAGTTTCCCTTCATCTCTCCTTCAGTCACCCAGGGAATACAAGTGCGTGTTCATGCGCACACACACACACATACACACACACTTAGGTGTGTACACACTCAGGACTTTGCACACATCTAGTTTGTTCTCTCATCCTAATTCAAGTCTAAACCATTAGTAATGGTTCTCCCTTCATGACGGATGGCTGCCTGACATGTTTTCATATACAGGCATTGATTTTTGTAATTACCTGTTGTCCAAATACTAATCTTGCAGGCACCAGCCTTTCCAAATTTACTCAGTCCTCTAGTCTTTCTATTGCATTTTATTGAATTGATTTAGCCCTTCAGTCTACATTTCATTATTGGTATTGACTTTGCCCGCACAATGGATAGGCCATTGAGCAAAAGGCAGAATTAAATCTCCTGTATGTGGAGGGTCATAAATCATGCCTTTCTCATTCCTTATTACAGTGCTTTGTACAGTTTTCATTTAATGAAGCCAAGAAATTCAGCTTTGTTCATGATGATGCCAGATCTCATAGGTATAAAGTTGAGAATTCACTCCCGTAAATCAGCAGACAGAAGCACTGTCCCTAACTTTTCCTACTGATCCAGTGAACTTGGGTTTAAGGCAGACTGCTTGTTCCCTGACAGCAAGAAGGTGAACTGAGGGGAGAAGAATGGGTGTGGTCAGTTCAGGAACCACCAGTGACTGCGGGAGAGTCTGCAATCCACTGGGTGCCCTGACCTGGGCCGGGACATTCAGTTAGGAAATGCTTTGAAAACCAGCACGTGTCCTAAAACTGGAATAGGAGGATATCATGTAAACAAGAGCTCAAAGTAAGACTGAGAAAAGATCAGAAGAAAAGCAGTTGAAAAAATGAAAGAGGGAGGCCTTCCCTGGTGGTCCCGTGGCCAAGACCCCATGCTCCCAATGCAGGAGACCTAGGTTTCATCCCTGGTCAGCTAGATCCCATGTGCTACAGCTGAGACTCAGTGCAGGCAAATATTTTTTAAAAAGAATGAAATAGGGTGGGGCAAAGAGAAAGTGGAAGAAGAGGGTCCAGTCGTTGTAGCAAACACACCATATTGGGACAGCTCATTTCCATGGATGATGAGTGATTCATCTGTAGGCAGGTTCTCCTGCTTTAAAGGGAAGGAGGCGTGATGGGTGTGGATGGTTGTCAGTTATGTTTGAACTATGTCTGCCATCCATACTGTCTCCTAAATTGTTGCGAACTTCATAATAAGTTGAGTTTTAGATAATGTAGGTAGTTTTTAGACATGAAAATCTGCTCATGTGTGTATATAGTGTGTATATATGATAAGCATCTTTTGGGAGGTGCTTAAATATTGATAATTATTTTATATCTTTTCAAAAATCTTTTTTTCATTCTTTTGGGAACCTCCATCAGTTAAGAATATTAAGAACATACCACTGATTTAGGGATAACACCAAGTACCTCCCATGAGTTGTAATGATTTGGATTTATTTATGTTCCTCCCTCCTGTGTTTCCCCCCATTTCGTCTCATGCACAAATAGAGTAGGCAGGAGTCCACACTAGACAGGCACACACAGGCAGGGGCATGTGTATGCATGGGGGTGCTACATGCTGGAATTCAAAGCAGTCTGTTGTCTAGAGATAAAAAGGTACTTGTACATTTTTCAAGTGACAAGAGATGATTATTTTAAAATGTCTGAATACTTTGTTTCACTATAAATCAATAAATTAGATTTAAGAAAATTTAAATTAAAATACAATTAAATCTAAACATTTAAATAATTTTAAAATGTACTTCTTAAACATAAGACCATTCACTTAAATAGTGTGCCTTTTTAAAAACTCAGACTTTGTTATGTGATGTTCCATGTGAGAAGGAGTTATATCCATGTCTCTGTAATGAATGAATGGCTGGTGCCTACCACTGATTTAATTCAGATTTTGTCCCAAAGGCCTCTTTGTATATGAAAAATTGTCTTCAGCCAATAAATGTGTAACCAAGGTGTTTGAAGATCTTCGAGAGTCAAGGTATGCAAATTGAAGATGAGAACAGTTTCTCCAGGAAACCAGCATTGATTTTATTCAATATTTTATTAACTCCCAGCAAAACTCTATCCAGTTACCATCCTCCTCACTCTTAATAAAATACTTTGTTTTTAATGAAATGGAATTTCCAGTTCTAGCAGAAAGAAGAGTTTATTGACAGCTTGTTTTGGAGTTAGTAGTAGAACCAAATTTTAATAATACGCATATCATACTTCTAATGAATCCACATAGATGAGCAACATGTGAACAGGGCAATATAATACCATGTGCTAATAAGCTCCATGGAAAAGCTTGTGAGAGTGTTTAAAATCCAGTCTTGTGGAGTCAGAGAAAAATTCCTACTTCCTACAGTGATGAGTACACTGAATTTAAATTAGAAATTGCCAGAAAATATAGCATAAGTCATACTGACTTAGACTTGATAGAGTAGGGATTAGACTTAAGGACATTAGTCCCTTGGAGTTTGTGTGTGTATGTGTATGTGATCATGTCCATAAAGTTTCAATATATTTGTATCATTTACACTCATTTTTCCCAACATCATTATTTTCTTTAGTAATATTAACTAGAACACAGAAATTGAGTTCTAGAACATAGAAATTGAGTTTTAAAATATGCAACTGTCCCCCTCTCCCATACATTTTATTTTACTCAGACTGACTGACAACCTTTCATGTGTTAAAAAAAAAAATTGAGACTTGTTCCTGTCTACTACACTTAAAGTGCTTCATAATTTCTATTTTATTCTTGCTTCTTTCCACCTCACAAAGTTCAAGAGAAGGTGCCATCCATCTCTTCAGGTAATTACTTTTGAATCATTTCTTCTCTTTCCATTATCATAAATGGTTCCACAGTTTTTGAGAAAGAGCCTCTGTTCGTTTCTAGATGTCAGTAGACAGCATCCCATTGAGCTGATGGCATGGGCCCTGGAGCCTGCCTTTCAATCCTGGCTACACTCCTGCATTCTAGCTCTGTGATTTTGGGCAAGTTCCCTTACCTCTCTGAGCCTTAGTCTCCCAGACTGTAAAGTGAATTTGCATCACTGTGGAGAGAATGCTCATACACTGCCAGCCAGAGTCAGTGGGTTGAGACCTGTAGGTTTTTGTTGGTATACATGTAAAACACACATTCAGGAAATCTCCTCCTGACGATCTCATCATGTTATAGACAGAATGTCTGTCTGTTTTACTTGTAGTGTTGGCAGTTCACATGCTGAAATCCGTTATGGGCTCTAGCACACGTCAAAAGCCTATGTTGTGTGTGACCCTGTGCGGAGCCATGGTTGAAGCCAAAAGAAAAAACTGCCTTTGGGAAGTTAGAATCAAAGAACCTTTGAACGTGCCAGCTAAAAGAACACACAAACAGGTCCAAATGCTGAATCATTGATATTACGTGAAAGTGGAATCCATGAGTATGTCCATTCAACAGCTATTCACCGGTCAGGTCTGAAGTTCCAGGCTCTGTTCTCAGCCCTGGGGATATAGTAGTGAACAAACTAGATCCAGGTGGGTAAGGAGGAAGCGACAAGAAACAAAGACATAGATCTGTCATTTGTCAGATGGTGGAGCTGCCATGAATAAAACAACAGGAAATGAGGGTGGAGGATGATGGGGTGGGAAGAGATTAGGAATGAACTGCTGTTGCATGTAAGATGGGCAGGAAAGTCATCTCTGAGGAACAGTGTTTGAGCAGAGGCCAGAGCAGTGAGAGAAAATCACAGAGTTAGTCTCTGAGGAGAAATATCCCGCCACACCCTGCGCACACAGCAGGCCTGGGCAGGCTGGACCACGTGTGTCCAGGAGTGTGTTGGTCCCCTAGGGTCGGCTGCTGGAACAAAGTACCACACACTGGAGAACCTGAAACAACAGAGCTTGATTCTCTACACTTCTGGAGCTAGAAGTCCAATGATCAAGCTATGAGCAGGGCCAGGCTCCCTCGGCAGTTTTGGTGGAATAAATGCCTGCTTGTCTCTGCCTGGCTTCGGGCGTTGGCCCTTAATCCTGGTGTTTTGATGCATTACTGTGATTTATGCCTCTGACATCACGTGGCCTTTTCCTTTCTCTGTGTCTCTGTCTGTGTCTCTTCTCCTCTTGTAGGAACACCAGTCATATTGGATTAGGGCACATCCTAGTTGTTTGTTGTTCAGTCGCTGAGTCTTATCCAGCATTTTGTGACCCCATGGACCACAGCATGCCAGGCTTCCCTGTCCTTCACTATCTCCAGGAGTTTGCTCAAACTCTTGTCCATTGAGTAGGTGATCCCATCCAACCATCTCATCTTGCTCTAAAGTTGATTACATCCATCAAGATCCTGTTCTTAAATGAGCTCACTTTCAAAGGTACCTGGGCTTAGGGTTCCAGTGTATCTTTGGGAGGGCAAAACTCAACCCATGACCCTGACTTAACAAGGACTGTGGCTGGAACCTTGGAAAAGAGTGGAGGAGGGAAGGTGACGAGAGCAGGGGGTGAGTGTCTGGAGTTGGGTCATGTAGACTTTGCATGTCAAAGGCCTTACTTTCAGAGAAGAGAAATCTGGGGCCTGCTTTTTGGCAGGGTATTTTGGGAAGTAGTACATTTCAAGAAAGGAGACTTAGGGAGATTTGGAACCTATGAAATGGTCAAAGGAGAAGGGGAACTGGTGAAAAAAAAAAAAAGAGAAACATGAAAAGAGATGGTCAGTGGATCAATGAAGTAGGCGGGATTGTCCCAGAAACCATACAAAAGGTGACCTTCTGAGAAGAAGCCAGGAAAAGAAGGCAGGTAACCTTCTAGGTAGCCCCTTGTGGTGATCTCAAAGTGATTGAGAAAGTAGGAAAAAAAAAAAAAACAATACGGCCATTGGATCTGAGGGAAGTGTGGGTGGGTTCTGAGAGGCCATGGGAGTGTTTGGAAGACTCTAACATAAAGGAGGCAGACTTAGACATGAGAGGCTCTTGGACCACAGGAGAGGTGGCCAGGCAGCTGGCTCACGCCCTTCCAAGACAACACTGGGGAGAGGTGACCAGGAGCCGAGAAGCAGGTGAGGGAGCTTGAGGAGGTGGAAACAGCTGGAGACAAGTGACCGTGAGGTCTGCATAAAGAAAATGGAGAAAGGCAGTAACTTTAACAAGCTAAACTCTCTAAGAACCTGTTTTATTTGGGGCATGCGTGCTCAGTTGCAAAGTCGTGTCTGGCTCTTTGCAACCCTATGAACTGTAGCTCTGTCAGGCTCCTCTGTCCATGGAATTTTTCAAGCAAGAATACTAGGATGGGTTGCCATTTCCTTCCCCAGGGGCTCTTCCTGACTCAAGGATAAAACCCATGTCTCCTGCATTTATTTGGGGTGGGTATGGGGAGGGGGTAGCAAATTATGCTCAGAGCCTGAAGTCATCTTTGCCTGTAGTTTATTTAACACAGGTGCACAGTGGGGTTTGTAATCATTTCACAAGCTAATAGCAGAGAGGATAATGTCTCTTAATGAACCAATAGAGAAATAACATCCTGCAAACAAATGATGGATTAATTACACTGTTGTTCTAAGCAAGGGGACCTGACAGAAATAAGAGTCACAATTAAGTTGAAGTGTACCTTTTATATGAGTTTGTTTTCTCAAGAGAGCTGGTTTCACCAAATGGGATCTGACTTCCAGCTGCCAGGTCAAAACCCAAATCCCTTGTTGCTAAGGTCAGTTGCTAGGGAATGAGGGCCCCTGAGTAGGTGGGCAGGCTGGGATTAGCACTCCAGGGATGACTGCAGGGCTTGGGCCATTGACTACAGGAGTGCATGGCTGAGGGAGTAACAGTGTCCCTTCTCTTCCTAAGGGGCTGCCAGTCATGTCAACACCACTGCCAGCCCAGACTAGCCTGGCCTCGGCAGGAGCAGGTGTCTCCAGACCTTCAGAGAGCTAGAGCAGCCAAGGGCAGGCTTGTCCAGACTGAAACTCAGAATGTTCCTCACCAGCTCTCGGAGTCAGAGTCTAAATGTCCCCTTGCTTCTCTGCACAAGTTCTTACTGATAGGCCCCCAGCGGGTCCCTCAGCAGCTATGCCACTAACAGTGTAACAGCAACCACAGATGAGAAGGTAATATTCCTAGCATTAAAATGACTAAGGTCATAAGCACGTGGGTTTGAAGTCATATCACACCATACGTAACAGACCTGTTTCCATTTTTCAGTCCCATCAAGGCAGCAAGAGAAAGCATACAACAACTTGGCCGTGCTGTCAGAAAAGGGGAGTGCTCATCGGAGAAAGGGGTTTGGTTCTGGGTCTTGAGGTGTTGGCTAGATGGAGAAGCTAAGGTCCTCAGGGGCCGCAACCTTCACGAGCGCAGAAGCAATGTGAAAAGTGATCTGTGCTGATCTGCGTCGCAGCTGGAAACTAAACCAGAATGAACGAAGGAGCAGCCCATGTATTTTTTTTTTTTTTTACCTCTGTGTTGCCTTGGTCCTTCACACACGAAAGGTGATAAAAGAGGCAGAATTGAGAGTTGTTGGACCAGGGCTTCCAGCAGAAAGGGCCGTGAGTTATCCTCAGTGGAGGCAATCATAAGTAGGCAGTATTGCTAACAGGCTGGGACAGAATTACAGCTAACGAGGGCAGGTGTGATCCCACTGAGGTATATATCAATTTGGCAATTGTGTTCCCGTGCCACGGAGGGGAAGTCAGAATCATGGTCTTTGGGAATTTGGGGAAAGAAGCAGAGACAAAAGGGCCCAGTAAATGGTGATGATTTGGTGGCCTTTTTCACTTAAAGATAAATGGGACTGATGAACTGGCAGGGGTGCTGGGGGCTTGGTGACAGTGTCCGCCCCACCCCCGCCATGTACATCTCTCTCTTTGACATTCTGCACCTCTCTGCCCTGCTGTCTCCAGCCCCTGCCCCCTTTAGTTCTTCTTTCTCTCTTCCTTCCTCATGTTAGCATGTCATTCATTGACCTTCCAGAGCCTCATTCCAGCCTTGGTGACTTTCTCCAGATGCTAAAGAGACTGTAGGATCCTCTGGCAAAGGCCTCTCCTCCCTAGGATCAGGGGAGGATCAGATGTCAATATGTCCGTTCTGCATGATGTGCCAAACAAAGGTCTCCTCCTGGTCCTGGGGTCACTGAATAAAGACTCCAGCAGACGTGGCTCCCCATGACAATGTAAGGTGGTCATTACCAGAACTGAGTTCAAAGGTGGCCCCATTATTGACAGAAGACTAGGTCTCCCTAGAGGCTGTAGAGACCTCTCTGGTTCAATTCCCTTTTCTGTTGAGTCTAACAAGAAAACTGGGAGAAAGAGGGCAGTCATGTTAGGGAGAGAATGGTCATACAGAGAGTAGCCCCATAGTTGCAGCAACAAGAAAGACAGGCATGTCCTTCCCAGGCTAACTGTCAGCTCACCTTCCGAGATGGCGACTTGCCCTGTGCCATCAGAACACAAGGGAGAGACAACATAGAGGTGTGGTCAGATGTAGTTGGCAGAGACCGTTTTCCTTCCTTGAAGGTCTCTTCAAGGAAGATGGACCACGGCAGGGGAGAAGAACACAGGGGTGTCGGGAATGTGGGTGTGCCCCTGTAGGACTCTGGAAGCTCAGGGTGAGGCAAAATGGGGTCAGAAGATGCTGAGCAAGGCCATCCTCTGGGGGTGGCAGAGACCTCCAGCCACCTGGCGGCACCACTTCTACAGTCATGAATCACGTGGGCAGAGAAGACCAACATCAGAGATGGTCTCGGGCTGCCTCTGTGCAAGGAGACATCTCTATCCCTCCCCCCTGAAGCACAAGGGAAAGATCCAGGAGGAAGTGGGATGGGAGAAGAGCACCAGGGGCTGGAGGTCGTGGTCCAGCCAGCTCCTGGAGGCTGGGATGTTGGAGGATGGGCAGGAGACTAGAACTGGAGTAAAATGGTCACGCATCATCCTCTGAATTGGAATGAGACCATTTTAATAACTGAAAGTGAATGCAAATTAAGCAATCAGACCAGAGTGGTGTTGAAATGGAGCCAACCTGCAGTGAAAGTCCTGATTAAAACCCAACAAGTACAGAAGGTCCTCTTGACGCGACAGTGATGAGTCAGAGAGCAGTCTGCTGGGTCAGGACTCGGGAACAATGGTGTAGCAGGTATTTTTCTACAATCTTTGATGTTTCCCTGTTGGGATTGCTAAAATTCACTTGGGTTATTTTCGTTTCTTCTTTGTACCATGCTCTCTTTCTATTTTAATGAATTGTCTTTTTATCTGCCCATACCGAATCAGTTTGTATTCTTTTTGATAATTAACAGAAGAAATAGATGACCTACCTAAATGTCAGCCCATTCACATTTGTATCACAGGTAGATACAATTATCCCAGTCTAACCGAGTGATTTTTCACCAGGCTTTTTTTTCTTGCCACATTCCACGTGAGAGCTCCTGTATCATAGCTTTAGAAAAGAAGTGGGCTTCCCTGGTGTTCCAGTGGTTAAGAATGCATCTTCCAATGCAGGTTACACAGGTTCAATCCCTGTGTTGGGGAACTAAGATCCTACATGCCGAGGGGTAACTTAGCCCACATACCATCCAAGTGCCACACATACTGAGTCTGCATACTCTGGACCCCATGGGCCGCAACTGGAGAGAAGCCCGCATGCCACAACTAAGACCCAATGCAGCCAAATAAATAAATATTAAGAAAAAAAAGAAGACCTCTAGCTGAAGAGTGAATCCCTCATTCAGGACCACAGTCCAACTGTATATCCAACTTAAGCTTCTTCAGCCAGCAGTAAAGTCACATTTTTTCCTTTAGCCTTTAGGAGAGGCAGCAAGAAAAAACCCAGTCTCTGTCCTCCTGGTAACACTTTCCTTCCTTGTTAGACCTTGTTGCGGGTGAGAAATCTCTAAATCACTGAACCAAGGAAGTGGCATATTGTTTATTTGTCATCCTTTTGATTTTTCCCTTCTAAACAGTCTCTGATTTTCCTGGCACAGAGAACTAGAGAAAACATTTTTTCAAAACACTGGTAGGAACTGCATAGAAGCCTCTGCGTCGTCTTTTAGGCTCATACACAGATTGCCGTGCACACCTTTCCTCTTTATGATTTCACTGTGGCGCTGTGCTTGCCCCTGTTTCTGTGATCTGTTTCATTCATTCACTCTAAGCAAATGATCTTGCTCTCATCTCTTTGAGCATTCAATCACTTTTCCAGCTTTACCAAGGTTATTGTTCCAGTGCATTCTAAATCCATCAGACATCGTCAAGCTGATGACACTTTCATGTTCATTAATGACTCTGCTCCGTGGGCTTGTGTGTGCCATCTTGGAAATAGTTAACATGCCTGGAGCCAGATGCCATGGAGAAACTAGAGCCTCTCTGACTTATTTTAAGTGTATCTGGGTTTCTAGCTCGTCTTTCAGTCATTCAGAATCAGATTCTCATCGAAAGAAATGTATCTTTATACCCAAATGATCCTGTAGGTGTCTTGTCACACCTCTTCCCTATTAGGTGCACTTTATTACTAAAACTGTTTTTTAAATGTTTCAAGGAAAGCTACAGGTGATCATTATGTGATAATGGTTTATGTTTGATAGCTCCCGTGCACTTTTTAACCAAACCTTTAATGTAAGTGAAAGAAAAAAAAAAATCCTTTTTGTTAAGGACTCTCCAAAATTCAAAGAGGTCTTCTGCATTTACAATCCTTCTTCGTTAATTTGGCTCTGGAATAAAAAGGGAAGCACTAAGTGGGCATCAATTCTCTTCTTATTTGTGTTTGATTTTATGTATGGGATAATTTGTGCATTCCTTTGGATCTGTACAAGCTGTCTTCAATTTTCAAAGATTGTTTGCAAGAAAGAATCTTACCATTGAAATGTATTTTCCATGGAAACAGTGGTATATAAGGAGACCAGTCTCCCCAGGATAGCTCAGATAAGCCTCATTAACCCAAAATGTCCCTGAACAAGAGCAAGTGGGAGAAATTGCAGCAGTGGGTGAATAGTACTATAATATTCTGTCTCTTTGTGCTCATGAGGAAAGGCGAAAAGTGCTCTGGTAGGAATTCTGGGACCTCATCTCCAGCACTCTGCTTAGAAGGCACATTTCCTGTACCTTCCCTGTGGGTTTTAGGAGTGAACACCACCCTTGCTACAAACCATACTGTCTGGGGCAGGGGCTCAAGGAAAATAGGGACAGATGAAAGGAAAGCAATAACATCTTTGAGACTCCACTGTGTAGACCAGATGAAGGAGGGTAGGCGATGAGAGTCAAAAACTTGATTCTAGGAGGTTGGAAAATAAAAAAAATGTGAAGACCAGGAGGTCAGTTCTGTGTCATCCTGGTATCCCATTAAAGTCCCCCGACCTCACAGGATTCTGTAACCCCATCTTGGTGGCCAGATGATTCTGAAAGCAGACAACTTGACATCTGTCAAAGAAAGGAACTATTTCAGTGAAGTGTGTCCACTCTCCCCTTGATTCCGGATGGTTCGCAACATCATACTGTGTACAAATTATAATCCAAAAAGAAAGGGCTGTTTCCATTGGATCTTACCAAGCAAGCAGAGATGGTGGAGGCATTTAACAAGGATGTCTATAATAAAATCTGACATGCAAAAATATATGAAAATTGAAGTTGGTGTGCCAGTATCTGTTTGTATTGTAGACAGGTGTGGCAGGTGTCATGGGTGTTCTTGCCTCTTCAAAGAGTAGTGCCTCCCTTCAGACCCATCTGTCACTAATAGACATATCTAAAAGGCCATGGCTATGGGACTGTTTGGGAACAAAAGAACTAAGAAATGTTCCCAATAAATATAGGCAAAGATTTGGATAAAAAAAATTACCAGGGATATTGAGACATAATGAACCAAAGACTGGTAGTCTCCAAAGGGTATTAGTGATGTCAGGCTTTAAGTAGAATAAGAATTAATCAGAGGTAATAGCCATGCAGCCTAAGGCTTTTGTCTCTACTCCAAGACTATGTCCCTCTGACCTGGGTGGAAAGCATGGTGTACAAGGCTTACCCCAAAGGGTAGAATTCTCTATATTACCTCCAACCCTGTCATTGATCCTGAAGAGAGTCGATATAGATAGATGATGCCAACTTGGATTGATCTGTGGCCGTGCCCCAAATCCAATGGGACCAAGTATCTTTTTGGATCAAACAACAGGTGATACTGCGATTTGAGGAGCCCTCTTCGAGAGGACCTCCACATTTCTTAGTTTTATAATTAGTTAAAGATGTTCAAGAGGAATTCAGGGCACTCTTGGTTAACTTACCATGAAACAGGCTAGTGGATTCTGTGGTTAGCTGGTGCAGACATCCATGAGAAGGTGAGGAATCACAGGCCACAGAAAGGCTGGACAAAATGGGGTAGGGCAACCAAGGACAGATTAGATTCGGGAGGTGTTTGAATGGTCATTAAAAAAAAAGAAATGGAGAAACAGTTGTTCTATAGGTTATATTGGCTTCCTCTTGCTGCTGTAACAAATTCCTGCAAGGGCGTAGGGAGGCTGGGTTACCCTTGGAACACTCTAGTGAGACAGTTGAGGCCACAAGCTGTGGCTTGTTTGAGTGGCAAGAGTCTGGGAAATCATATTATCTGGGCTTAATCAATGTAATTTTACCTGGCCATTGTACTAAAAAAATTAAAGATCATTTGGAAAGAGAAATGGAAAGATAGTTGCTCAGAAACAAAGGGTGATTTTTCATACCCAGTGATCTAGACATACCACATACTCAGGCTGCTGTGAGTTCACACTCTCATAACACACATGGGGAGTGGGTGTGTAACTGCTGTGAGTTCACACACCCATAACACATACACACATTTTTAACACCATGTTATAAATGGTTGCATAATTATGTAAACTGAGCAAAAGCCCTTGGCCAACCAAGGTCCAACATGTTCAAAGCTATAACAATATAGATTTTCCAGAGAGGTGCTGGTGGTATCTATATTAGCAAAGGAGGTGCTAGGAACTGGTCCCTGGCTCCCAATACCTCTTTATACAAAGGACCTGCTTGACCAAAGGAGTCAGCTTTTCTTCATTGGCTTTATAGATTACTAGGGTCTAAATAGAGTGTTCTCCCTATGGCTTTGACATTATCCAATATAGTTCAGGCTAATAAGACAATTCATTGGGCACCGGGGAATTTCAGTGTTTCCATCAGTCTGTGCAATTCTTTGTTTCCCCCAATTTCGATTTCTGAGAAAAAGCCAATCTCAATTGACCTTCACCCAAGAGATCATACAGTTTATTGTCACATTTCTCGTACTCAGGTATGTTAATTCCCTTACCCGTGCCCAAAATTCCTGTCAGGGACTTGCATTTACTGATGATAAAAGATACTCTGATATATGACTTTGATGATGTAATGATTATCAAGCCTATAAAAGAGAAGGCCAACAGAATTGGAACTAGGGTGACTCATGACAAAGTGAAGTGGGCTTCTAAATTACAGAATTATGAGGAATGACCCAATAGGAAATATTTGAAGAATCAGGAATATTTTTCAACAGATGAAAAATATTCCCCTGAGGCCGCCCTGAAATGAATAAGAAACATAATATTTGGTAGAACTCCTGGGGTCCTGGGGAAAATCATATCTCATATCTGGGGATATTATCATATTCCATCAGGAAAGAAGGAAAAGGAAAGAAGGGAAAGGAGTTGCTTTTGAAGATCATTCCAACAACAAAATCTCTTGTGTTTTTCTGAATGATCATCTGAAAAGATACAATTTTATAGTGGGTCATTCATTTCTCGTATAGATGGGGTCGACCATCTGGTGTGCAACCTGCTGCATTAGGAAGACTCTCTCTGTCCTTCCTCATTGAAGTTATCTGAAGAGAGGATCACGTAACACAGTGGAAAGCAGCCAGTGGGTTAGCCATTGAGTCACGAAATTGGGCAGAGTGAAGAAGCCCTATTCTTGATACTTCTTTATACAGAGAGATACGAGATTGCCTTGGTCCTTCCAGACTTAAATTTGTCCACGTGATCGAGATACACCTTAGCCAAAGAATAAGCCCCAGTGATTGGTCAGCAGATTATATGTTGGTCCTCACTGTACAGACAGTAACTTGGGCATTGGAAACAGATGGACAGAGCAGCTCTGTGCTACCCACAAGTGGTCTGATAGAAGCAGTGAAGCCTGAAGGGCTGCTCATGAACACGTGATAGATCGACAATCTATCGACAATAGATGGACTGAGTCCACCTATGTATAGGCTTCCTGTTGCTGCTGTAACAAATTGTTAATACCTCTGAGTTAGTGCTCTGTGTCAGCTGCTCGGTCGTGTCTGACTCTTTGCAACCCCATGGGCTGTAGCCACCAGACTCCTCTGTCCGTGGGATTTCCCAGGCAAGAATACTGGAGTGGGTTGCCATTCCCTTCTCCAGGGGATCTTCCCGACCCAGGGATGGAACCTGGGTCTCCTGCATTGCAGGCATTAAAACTTAGTGCTTTAAATACTTCTTAGTGCATTAAAACTTGGTGCTTTAGTAGAACATAACTTCATTACCTAATAGCTCCAGAGTTCAGAAGGACAAACTTGGTCTCACTGGGCTTAAATCCAGGCATGCATCTCTTTCTGGAGGCTCTAGGGAAGAACCCCATTTTTTTACGTTCTCCAGTTTCTAGAGGCTTCTCACATTCCTTGGTTTATGGCTGCTTCAATCTTCAAGGACACTGGTAGCTCTGCGAGTCCTTATGCTGCCATCTTCCTGATTCTGACTCTTTTATCTCCCTCTTCCTCTATGTAAAAGAGCTTCATGAAGACACTGGGTCCACCCAGACAACCCGGTTAAATTCTTTCAGGTCAGCTGATCAGCAGCCTTAATTTAAGGTCAACTGATCGGCAGCCTTAATTCCGTCTGCAGCCTTCATTCTCCTTTGCCCTGGAGTGTACAATTCGTAGGCTTCAGGATTAGGACGCAGACATCTTTGGGGTGGGATAGTGGCGTTATTCTGCCTACATAACATATTAGAGCAAAGAAACCCTGGGAAGTCACACCTCTGACTGAAGGTGCCTGGTCACCTCCTGCTCTGAGGCGCTCTCTGCCTACAGATAAGATTCTGGATTCCCACTAACATGGCTTTTCCCTGTGACTCGGTTGGCCTTATCACGTCATTTTCATCCTGATGGCCACAAGGTCTTAAAAGCAAGTGCATTATTAATATGATGTTGTTGTTCAGTCACGGAGTCGTGTCTGACTCTACAACCCTGTGGACTGCTGCACTCCTGGTTTCCTTGTCCTTTACTATCTCCTGGAGTTGGCTCAGATTCATGTCCATTGAGTTGTTGATGCTATCTAACCATCTCATCCTCTGCCCCCTTCTTCTGCTTTTGCTCTTTCCCAGCATCAGGGTCTTTTCCAATGAGTCAGCTCTTCACATCAGGTGGCCAAAATGTTAGAGATTTAGCTTCAGCATCAGTCCTTCTGGTGAATAATATTCAGGGTTGATTTCCTGAATTAGGACTGACTGATTTGATCTTGCAGTCCAGGGGACTTTCAAGAGTCATATGTCAGGCAGGTGCCAGATCTTGTTGTGAAAATTCCCTTTGAAATATTTTAATATTTCTTAATTTTGTCTTTCAAACTTGCTAGATCCCCACCCCTGTAAGTGTGAATATCTATATTAATACATATTTCACAGTTTTTCATATTATCTCAGAATTTCCAAAGCTAACATTTTCCCCATTTTTGCTAGTCTTCCAGGCACTGGATTTAATTTTTCTGCAATAAGTACCCTGAGAAATGAATCAATAGATGATAATTTGTTTTGCAATTTAGATTTTTCCATTTTAGTGTCTTAAGCCCTGAAGAGTGACAGCAGAATGTGAAGATTTTGAATTATGAATAATCTTCCTTATTGTTCTGACTTTTATCTGTCTCTTTACCATTTAGCCCAAGTTCATCTAATGGAAATTGGATATTCAATCATGGGCTTGAGTTGTACACTATTTCACATGCTTTTATGTATTTTTTTTGCATTAAAGGAAACAAGAAATCTGCATATCTATAATTAGCTAATATATTCAGCATTGGCGCCTATAAACAAGACACAGGTGTATGTAGCACAGAAGCATTTTATACATAGTGTTGGCTTTTACTTGTAGGGAAAAGTACTCTCAGTGAAGTGAAAAGATAAGGTTATAAGAAAAATATTTTTAAAATGTGCATAACATATGCTAGACCAATGTCATTATATTCACAGTCAGATCATATTCTAAGGTACTAAGATCTCTTCTTAGGCACTGGAAGTCTTTGTTCCTGAGTAATAACTAGTTTGCTTGGCACATGATATTTCTCCTGAAGGATGGACTGTGAAAATTGGGCTTTCTTTCAAAATTTCAAAGTTCATGGCTGAAACTGCATTCTGTCAAAATGATATGGATCACCTGTGTGCCAAGTACCTCTCTCAGCCCTGGGGATTCGGTATTGAACACATCGGTGAGATCTCTGCTCTCACCGACTCATATCTTTGTGGGTGGGAGTGGGGCAGAAAATCAGCCTACAAGAATATGAAATGTACTGGGTGATGAATGAGAGCAAAGGAGGACTCTAGAGAAGGGAAGGTGGGCCAAGAGAGGAGGGATGGGGAAGGGCGGGATGTGCTGTTTTTGATGGCTTAGCAGGTTGAGTGGATTCTGACTACTGTGTGTGCAAAATTTTAAAGCAAAGCTGAATTCTCCCTAAAGTCCCTGCTTCATTATTAGTGCTCCAAATCCACCAGCCCCTTAAAAACTGAGAGAGTATATAGCCATCACTTTCCTCCTGGTCTGGAAAAAAAAAAAAAAATGTATGCAATAGCACACATAATTCACTTGAAAATTCTTAAAGAATTAAAATTGCAAACCAAGATATTTATACATCTAGCATGTTTTAAATGCATAATTAGAAAGTCAATGAATAAGACATAAATTTTTTTTAACCTGGTATTTTATATGTTCAAGATTTTTTAAAAAGAGTATTGATAAACTATGCAGTGAGCTAAAAGCTGAAAATAGAGTAAAATCAGAACACTGCATTATTTCAAATTGGTATTCTAGTCATTTCAGTTCAGTTCAGTTCAGTCACTCCATTTTGTCTGACTCTTTGCAATCCCATGGACTGCAGCACACCAGGCTTCCCTGACCCATCACCAAGTCCCAGAGCTTGCTCAGACTCACGTACGTTGAGTTGCCATCCAACCATCTCATCTTCTGTCATCCCCCTCTCCTCCTGCCTTCAGTCTTTCCCAGCATCAGAGTCTTTTCCAAGGAGTTAGTTCTTCACATCAATACTTTGGTGGCCAAAGTATTGGAGTTTCAGCTTCAGCATCAATCTTTCCAATGAATATTCAGGACTAATTTCCTTTACAATTGACTGGTTTGATCTTCTTGCAGTCCAAGGGACTCTCAAGAGTCTTCTTCATCACCACAGTTCAAAAGCATCATTTAATCTGGTATATTCCAGGAATGAAGATCTTTGGACTGAAATTATTAATTTAGAGAAATAATGTTCTCAATCTCTGTGGCTTTTATTTATTAAAAAGTAGAATGCCTACTGAGTAGGTCCTTTGAACTCACAATTGATAAGTTATAAAAACAAGAAAAATCAATGCTATGAAATGTAAATGGTACTAAAATAATTGAGAGAACTGAATTCATCCCATGTTGGTGGGAGAAATGAAAGGAGACATATCTGAATGGCTTTCCCTTATAAATATATACGTACAGATGTAGCTCAGAAATATTATGGATTCGATTCCAGACCCCCACAATAAATTGAGCATCAAAGTAAAGCAAGTCACACAAGTTTTTTTTTTTTAATTTTGTTTTATATATAAAAATTATAGTAAATGTGAAATAGCATTATACATAAAAAAGCAATGACCATACCTTAATTAAAAAATAACTTATTGCTAAAAAGTGCTAGCCAGTGTCTTCAGCAAGTCATAAGCTTTTTGCAATGTATCATTGATCAGACATCACCATAAAAAATATCATAATAAGGAAAAAGTTTGAGATTTTGCAAGAATTACCAAAATGTGGCATTAGAGACATGAAGTGAGCAAATGCTATTGGAAAAATAGTGCCTGTAGACTTACTCAACACAGGGTTGCCACAAACTTTCAACTCATGAAAGACGGTATCTAAGAAGCACAGTAAACTGAAGTATTGACGCAATAAAATGAGGTTTGCTTGTAGGTATGCGTGTATATATAGGTGTGTACTTATTTGTTTATACATATGTATTTATTGGTATCTGTATTTATTATGGGTCTTCCCTGGTGGCTCAGTGGTAGAGAGCCTACCTGCCAATACAGTAGACCCGGATGTGATCCCTGGGCAAGGAAGATCCCCTGGAAAAGGAAATGGCAACCCATTCCAGTATTCTTGCCTGAGAAATCACATGGACAGAGGAGCCTGGCGGGCTGCAGTCCATGGGGTTGCATGCAGAAGAGTCATAACTTAATGACTAAATGACAACAATATTTGTTGTATATTACTCTGTGTGTGCAGTATAACATATATGTATATAACATTATAGACATAGGTGTGATTTCATACTACCACCTTACAAAAATTATTAGGACAGTTGTCATGCTGCCAGAATTTCTGAGATAGCCATTCAGGTGACGCCTAGGATAAAGTCTGTTTCTTCATGGAGGATGACACACGGGTTCAGGCTGCAGTACCTTGCGCTTGATGGGATTTCTTAGTACATAATTTTTCAAATTTCAAAGGTCGCAGATGCTCCAAACAAGTCTGTTTTCTTACTACACCAAGATCCAAGTGTCATATAAATGTTCTGCTTGGGCTGATGAACAAAATGAAGGGTGAGGAACACTGAATCTATTGATCAGTATCATTGAATCACTCGTATTTCAACATGCCACGTTGCAGACGAATTTCCCTGGTAACAGCTTTCTTTGTGTTCAAGAGAAACATGAGAGGAAATGAGCTTGATGTGTTCCGGTTTGTGAATTCTCAAAAGAGCCGGTCACAGTGGTTGAACCTGAAGGATGGGGACCTCTGAGTGGTGGGACGTACAGTTCTGCCTTTTACTCGGCGTCGGGGAACCTGCACGTCCACTCTGACTCTGGGCGCAGAGCTAACTGGAGAATTAGGAGATGGGTTTCTCCGGTTACCTTGTTGGTGCACAGAGCACCAGGCTCGCAAAATAAGAAGATCACACTTAATTTAAACAAACGATGAGAGATGCAGGGAATCGAGCATGCCTGTTACATGCTATACATGTCCAGAAAAGGAGTCAGAAGGTGTTTGGTAACCAGGATATACCTCTGCATAATCCATAAGGCCTTTCTGATGCTATCACGTTAATTCTCTTGCCTCATCACCAAAACATCCTATGCACACTCTGCTCATAAAGCATGAGCGGGTCTGCAGATCGTAGATCGTCAGCTTTTCCTTGTTCACGGGGTTTTTCTGTGCAACCCCCCTGCCTGGCCCTTCATCTGAATCCCAGCACTTCTGTGTTCCGCCTCTGGGAGGCGTTGTCTGCAGACACATGCTCCTCTCCTCGACTCCCATACACCTCACCTCCCACTGTTGAGCCCTCTTCATGGCCATGATCCATCCATGTAAGCTGCGGGAATTCTGGGCTGTTGGCTACAGAAACTTGTCACGAGTGTGTAGGTGTGCGTTAGTCACTCAGGTGTGTCTGACTCTGCAACCCCACAGACTGTAGCCCCCCTGGCTCCTCTGTCTATGGAATTCTCCAGGCCAGATTACAGGAGTGATTGCCACTTCCTTGTCCAGGGGATCTTCCTATTCCAGGGACTGAACTGTCTCCTGCATTGCAGGTGGATTCTTCACATCTGAGCCACCAGGGAAGCCCCCTGCAAGCATCCCATTCCCTTAAAGTCAGTGATTTAAAAATATTCTGACTTCAAAAAAAAAAAAAATATTCTGAGTTCATCAAGTGTCCAAGTCTGATCATAAAATAAAAGTTACAATAATAACAGGCACCCCGCCCCCCCATCTTCGGGTAAATTTAAGGGCCAAGAAGATGTACCACCATCTAACACAATGATGCCTGCTCTTCACCTACAACCCTACCGTAGCTTGTCACCCACTTCATAAACGTGGACTTCACCAAGCATTTTAGAATTTAGCCATGCTTTGCACTGTATAGGACTCTCCAGGGAAGCTGGTTTCATGCCCTTCCCAATCTCCTTGGGAAGTGGAGTGAGGGGATTACTTCTGGAAGAAGTAACAGCTGCATTGATTTTCAGAAATTTAAAACTGGCAAACTATACAGTGTAACAGTCTTCAAATAAACTCATTAGGTCAACATCATTCCCATCTTCTTCAGTGTACATCCAATACCCTAACCAGAAGCCCCCAGACCCTGCCCTGGAGTGACACCACCCAGCTGCGCCCCCAGGCTCATCTCTCCTCCTCTCTACTCCAGCCACGCTGGCCTCCTTGCCCCTCCTTGGGGGTCCTCCGTCACTCCCTCACGTTTCTGGTCTCTGCCCAGATGTTTCCTGCTCATGGTACCCTGATCAGCCCTGTTCAATGCCTTCCTGCATGCTCTATCCTCTTTCTCTTTCTCTGTCTTCTAGATGGTTCTTATCACCAGGGAAGACGTGGGTTTTGAGGGGCTTAAAGTTTCTGCAATTTGATGGGTCTTCTTTAAGAATCAAGATCATAACTAGAAAATTGCTTGGTCCAACCCGAGGTAAAGCTGCCTCTGTATTTCACTACTGACATGATCCCATAGCTTCTTTGCTGGTTTCTTTAATTTCTGATTCCTCTGCAGACGTGTGGGCTACAGTAGGGTTGAAGGGAAAGAGTAGGCATCAGTGTGTTACATGGTGGTGCATCTTCTTGTACCCAAAATTTGGGGGTACAAATTTACCCAAATATTGGGGGGATTGTTACCTCCGAGTCCAGCACCTGAACACACTATGCATTCCATAACCATTAGTCAAAGGGGACTGTCCAGTCTCTACAACTATTGAAACTTTGGGCACAATATTTGTGGGCTTCCTATTTTCACATTCTGAGATCTTTTGACAATCTTTAACTAGTTGTTATACATCTGCTTTACGCAGGTGTGTGTTTTCAACATTTATGTACATTCATCTAAAATTCTCTTTTGAGATGCTGAACAGTGTCTGAATTTAGCACTGTCACTCACAATATGTTGAATTCAGTTCAGTTTGGAACAGAACAAGGGAGACTTTTATTGGAGGCATTCTTTGTAATTGTCACTCCCTAGTGATTTTGTGATATTGTACCCTGTATCTGCAAGGACAGCTCAGAACTTATGTCAGGTAATGTAAACCCTTAGGCATATTTGGAACAAGTTGAATGTGTCCGAATGGTGTCTTTAGAAAAGAAATGGGTGGAATCACTTAAAACTCTCGCTTGTTAAAAAAGAAAAGAGGGGGCCTTTCCTGAGTGCTTTTGCAGAATAATGTTGAAACTCGCAGCTATTCTGAGTGCCCAGGAGTGTTTGTGGAGGACGTCGGCTCCCAGCCTCCAGATGGACAGCTCTGAGACCCCTTTGACCTCCTACCCTCTTCACTGGTGGCTGCAAAGTTTTCAGTAGAGAACCCCACTGCCAGCTTTTCGTCCACTTAGACTATTTCATTCTGCTATTGGGGAACATCTAGGAAACTTCTCTGCTCATGATCGCAGTTAACAAGAGGGGAATTCTAAGGGCCAAGGACCCTGGTATATGTAATTTATTTGCAATGATTCAGGTGTTCTTTTTTTCCTCTTAAAGTGTCCTGTAAAATATATTGCTGAGTATAGTAATGATTCACATTCAAACCAAAAGAAAGGGGTTTACCCTCTTGCCTTTATCTCTTTAAATGATAGGATCGTGATGGTGATGAGAATGTGAAAGTTCAAAATGCTCTAAAATAGATCTTTTCAGAGATTTTGATGCAAAATAGTGTTCTTTAACCAGAGATATGAACCTTTCACTAATATGTAACTAGTACAATATCGGCTACTTCTCTTAAAATTGAAGGTAGTAGAAAAGGAAAAAACTGTTCAGATTCCCCCCTTCCAGATGTTCCTTTTGTTATCTTCTCATGAGGTTCCTCTTAGATGGTCTTTAGGTAAAGTTCAATGGGGTGGGAGCTGGACTTGGAAATATGCCCAGAGTGACAAAAAGAGTAGGGATATGGGGGCCTTTTGGATTAGAAAAATAAGGTAATTAAATAACAGTGATAATGTATTTATAGATTTCTTTATCCATTCCATGTCAGTTTAAAAAACCAAAGAGCTTTGTGCTAGACCCAGAGATAAAACCAAAACGCCTGCATGTCCCTCACTGTGGCATGAGTAGCGTCTGGGAAAATCTACATGAAGCTGGAACCTTCTGGTTGTAGGTTTTGACACTGGTCACGTTTTTAATGTTTATGAGAGCTAATTTGTTAATAAAACCAAGACATAGGCCTTCTCTCTTTTTGCCTAATAATTCTGCTTTAGAAAAAAAAATAAATTCTCTTTTTCCAAGAACTGGTATCACCTCAAAATTGTTTGAATGCCTTTTTTTCCTGGTCCATTAAGTTACTATAACAGGAAAAACTATTGCATTTCTGTTCTTTTTCAAATACAGGCTAATTAATTCATTGTACTTGCCCTGGAAATACATCTAGCAAAATATCACACTTTGATATTACTTTTGATGCAACAATAATGATGCAACACACTTGGATACTACTTTTCACATGACCAGTGTAATTCACACAGTTCCCTTTAGAACAAGCATATCCCGTATAATCTTAGTAGTTGTATATTATATTGGAATGATGACATATTTGACAATATTGTTTATACACAATGAAATTGATGAAGTTATATCTCTGAATTGTATGCCTTTCACTGATTGTATCATATATGTTGTACGAGTGTATTATTAAGTCGTATATTGACCAGGCAATAAGTCAGCTAAGAAGATCCTTTAACAAGTTGACACAGTGGGTAGTTCCTGGCAGATCATGTTTATTGAGCTCATTGTTAAGCAATTCATATTTGAGATCTCATTTAATGCTGAAAACAACCCTATGAGACCGGTTCACATTACGTTTGTTTTGAAGACATCTAAGAAACTTGACGCCAGGGACATAGGTTTTATGAGAAGGAGGATTGATTTGAACCCACTTGCTCCAGCTTCAAAGTCAGCACCACCAATCACTGACATAGACCCTCTTTCTTAAAACATATAAAGAAACACAATCCATCTTGGTTTACCTCTTGAATGGAGAAAGTAGATCATTTCCTACAACTGTAGAGAGAGAGGTATTTTCTCTCAAAATTCTCAAAAATAGTTTCGACCATAAGACTAAGCAAGATATTAGCCTTGAAGAACTGTGTTTCTGTTTTACTCAAAGGCAAGTACATGTCCATGCATCAACTCAAATTATACACAAACCCTGCTTGTTTAGCTGACTGTAATATAAAGACCGGGGGTGGAGCTCATTGAGGTAAAATATGTATTTATATTTTACAAACTGACAACCTTGTCATTTCTGGTGAGGTTCAGTTACATCTGGTTAAGCCTCTGGTTTCAGGTCCACAAACTTTGCATCTTCCAGTAGCTTTTTAAGTAGAGAAAGTTAATTTTTCTATGTTCATAAGGAATATTAAACAACTGTACCTATTAATTTTTTTTTCTAGCCAACACCATTGAAAATAATAGTTAATCGGAATTTTACCAAAGTCACGAAGTCCACAGGACTTGTTTTTAGTCAGCTTTCTATAAACCTGTTCTTAGACATGCCAGAGGAATTACTGTGTTGGTTGTCCTGCAGACTAGTATTTAAATTTACTTTGCATCTCAGATTCAGCTGAGTTTCTCTTAGCACTAAACCAGAAGCACAAGTGGTGCTAGTGGGTAAAGAACCCGCCAGCCAATACAGGAGACATCAGAGACTTGGTTTCCATCCCTGGGTCCGGAAGATCCCCTGGAGAAGAACATGGCAACCCACTCTAGAATTCTTGCCTGGAGAATCCCATGGACAGAGGAGCCTGGCAGACTACAATCCATGGGGTCACAGAGAGTCAGACACAACTGAAGCGACTTAGCATTTACACAGAAGCCCAAAGATCCGTCCATTTTGCTTCCAATGGACTAGACTCCAGAGAGGCAGAGAGATGTATGCCCAGGTCCTGACCTGTTGCAGGTCCTTATCTCACCAGCTAGTAGGTTAACAAAAGGCTACTCCAGCCTCTTTTAATTCTAGCTCCAAATTCCTCTCCCTTTTAAATGCAGAGTAGGTGGGCAATTTCTTTTGTTGCCATGAACACTTAGAGCTTATGCTCTCAGGGTCTTGGAATCCTCAAAGCAATTTTTTCTTTTTAAATTTATTTAATTTTAATTGGAGGATAATTGCTCTACCTTGTTATGTTGGTTTCTGGCATACATCCACATGAATCAACCATAGGTATGTTGACTAAAAAAGATGCCCAACTTGAGAGTTGTGTAGTAAGTTTGATTTGGGGCAAAATGAGGACTCTAGCCCTGGAGACAGCACTTCAAGTAGCTGAGAGAGACTGCTCCAAAGAGGCAGTGGGGGAAGGTCAGTCTCTGAGTGACCTTAGATATTTTGGTAATTTTGGTGAAGGGGAAGTTCAATGCAATCACATGTTTACTTTACAAAAGGTTTTCTGCTAGTCATAAGGAGCTGATGTCACCATGAAGGGATTTCGTGCTTTTCTGGATAGGAAGAGATGCAGGGATGGGGATCCTGAAATCAGTTCCCGAAAATATCCAACTATCTAAAGACCTGTTCCATCAGATGCCCTGGAGCACGGAGGGCCTCACTCCACCCTGAAGTCCCTCGGGGGCTGGTGAAGGTGGCAGCTGCAGCAGCACGGGTGCGGTTCAGTCTGCACGGAGGCGCTTGTCGTTGTTGGGTCGCCGGCAATGCTCTTGGCAAGTGCCATTTGTAGTGGCCAGGTATACACATGTCCTCTCCTCCTGACCCTCCCTCCCCGCCCACCCCACCCCACCTCTCTAGGTTGTCGCGGGCACCAAGGCTCACCAGGCTGAGCTCCTTGCATCACACAGGAAATTCCCATTAACTGTCCTGTTTACACGCGGTAACGTGTATATTTCAGTGCCAAGCTCTCAACTCGCCCCTCCCTCTGCTTCCCTCGCTGTGCCCAGAAGTCTGTTCTCTTTGTCTATGTCTCCTTCCTTGCCCATTTTTCTATATCCCATATATATGTAATATATATGAAATATATGTATATATATAAAACAAATATGGTAACTTTTTTTTTTTCTTTCTGAATCACTTCACTTTGTGTAAGAGGCTCTAGATTCATCCCGTTCTAGTGAGTTGAATGAACCTACAGCCTGTTACACAGAGGGAAGTAATTCAGAAAGCAACTTTTAAAAGTCTTTTTCTCCGTGAAGACAGGTACCTCCTATGAGGAATTTCTGTCCCCTGTTAACTTTTCAACCCCCTATACATCATCATCATGATTAAAGTTTTATGAAGCCTGTCATGAATGTACAACTGCTGCTTCACTTGGATGTTTTCTAAGTCATTCATTGATGATGATACCAGTGTAATGATAATAGCTAATTCATTTGGTAAATATAGTTTATTCTCAATAAATGCAGATAATGCTCAGAGTTCTAGATCCATTAAACAGTGAGGCCTCGTTTTTCTTGCAACGAGTGGTGATGTGTTACTTGTATTTTCCTTGTATTTAATTTAATTGTCCAGCCATTTGTTACCTGAATTAAAAGGGTTGTATATATTCTGCCTCGTCTTGGAAGGGCAAGGAAGAAAACCACATCTGACTCCTGGATGATGTTTAGATAATTGTAGGCCCCGAGTTAAGTTCAAAAACTTTTTAAAACAGTGGATTGTATGGCAAAAGTGTATAAGCTCTTTTCATTCTTCCCTGGTGCAAACTGAGTGAACTTTTACTGATTCTTTGCACATGCATCCCAGTTTTCATCCCCAAGAGACTATCTACATGAGGCTTAAGAAGGTTCTCTTTGTAAACAACCTAAAATGACAGACAGCAGGGTATAGTTTTGCTTCGTTTGATTGGTTAATTCATTTTTATTTCCTTTGTGTATAGGGTTCATCAGCTTCCATCTTCCTTACTTCTTATACACTGGTCTCCCCATCTAAATTCCTGAAGTCACAGCTAAGCAGAAAAATAAATGTGAGTGATTGACATAGGAACTAAAGTGGACTGTGTATCAAAGAATTGTTTACTAAAACAAATTTAACATTGTCTAATTAGGTTGTATATGAAAAGCACTTCCCAGTCATTTCCTGTCAAGTTCAGGAAAAGTGGGAAATGAGATCTGTTCAGTCCAGATCCAGTTCAAGCTATTGTTGACCTATATGTATTTCATTATTGATAGTTTTTTTTTGTTTGTTTTAATAGTTTGTATTAATGTAAGTAAATTGGAATCACATAGTCAGAATGAAAAGAGAAAGAAGCCCAACATTAAGATACAACTGCGGTCTCGCAGGGGCTTCCCTGGGGGCTCAGCAGTAACAAACCTGCCTGCCAATGCAGGAGAGGCGCAGGGGATGTGGGTTGGATCCCTGGGTCAGGAAGACCCCCTGGAGGAGGGCGTGGCAACCCACTCTAGTATTCTTGCCTGGAGAATCCCTTGGAGAGAGGAGCCTGGCTGGCTACAGTCCATGGGTTGCAAAGAATCGGGATACGACCGAGCAACTAAACATGCATGTGCAGTCTAGTATTGACAGAATGGCCAAGATGCAGATCACTGACAGCTCCAAGTGATGGTGAGTGTGTGGAGCGACAGAAACTCTCATTCAAATGCAGAATGATACAGACACTTTGGAAGACCATTCGGTGGTTTCTTCCAAAACTAAACATCTTCTCACTGTACAACCTAGCAACAGCTCTCCTTGGTATTTACCCAGAGAAGATGAAAATTTATGTCCACACAGAAATTCACACACAGATAGCAGCTTTTACAGCAACTTTCTTCCTAATTGCCAAAACTCAGAAGCAACCAACGTGTCTTTTAGTAGGTGAGTAGATCAATATGTTACATCTAGACGGTAAAATACTGTTCATTACTAAAAAGAAATGAGCTGTCAAGCTATGAAAAGGCATGGAGGAATCTTAAATGCGTGGACTGGGTGAAAGAAGCCAGTCTGAAAAAAGGCTACTTACTGGATGATCCCAACTCTGTGACATTCTGGAAAAGGCAAAACCATGGACACCATAAAAAGGTCAGCGATTTCTCCAGAGATTAGGGAGGAGGGGTGATGGGGGTAGGGATGAGCAGGCAGAGCAAAGAGGACTTTTAGGGCAGTAAAATTATTCTATGTGATGCTGTAATGGTAGACACATGTTATACTTTTGTCAAGACCTATACAACACCCAAGAGTGAACCCTAATGTAAACTGCGTACTTCGGGTGATGATGGTGTGTCAGTGTAGGTTCACAGGTTTTAACAGATGTGTGTCTCTTGTGGGGATGGTGATAATGGAGGAGGCTGTACCTGTGTAAGGACAGTGGTATATGGGAAACCTCTGTTCTTTCTGCCAGATTTTGTTGTGAACATAAAACTGCTTTAAAGGTATACCATCTTTCTAAAAATATTTTTTAAAAAGAGAAGGAAACCAATAAATGATAAGCACTGTAGCGTTCTTTCATTCATCTGATAAATAATTTTTGGCTCACTACCATATGACTGGCATCCTTCTAGTGGATTTGATATTCTTATATCTCATGCATATTGGATATAATATTATATAGTATTTTGTTAACTTTGTTTCAGTCATATTAAACCTGGATTCCCTTTAAGATTTGACTTGTGAGAAATTCTGCATAATGATGAAGGGAGGAAAAAGAAAGGGTACATTGGTCTCAAATGATACTGTGTGGACCCAAACCAGGGCCTCACCTGGTTGGATGTGAAGTGACTGATGGGGAGAATTAAAGAAAAATAGATCGCTGGCCATTTAGTGAGAGAGGAGATAAAGGTGCCTTTTCAAAGAAGAGACTTTCCCCTGATCATCTTTTGAAAAGAGTTGTACTGTCTTAATGTTTGCAGTGGGTTTATTTGGAGCCTTATGAGAGTTTAAGGTTGGAAACAAGAAGAAACTAGAAAAACTGGATGCCGGGACAAGTGGAGGGGAGGGAGGACCCAGGAGAAAAGCAGAAGGGAAGTGAAGAAGGCGGCATGCAGACCTGTCCACCCCACCCAGAGGTCCTGCAGGGAAGGAAGACCCTGCAAGAAAATTGAAAGTCTGCCCCATGGCTCCTTTTCTGGTCCTGCTGGGAGTGGAGTGCATGTAGGCGGGAGGCAGAACCAAGTACCATCACATTTCACATGTGTGAACGTCAACTCTGACTGACGTTTGGCTTCAGAAAACTGAAGTAGGGCTCTCTCTTATTAGATAATATTCAACCCTGAGAAAAGATGAGTTTTGTTTTCTCTTTTTTTTAGTGTTGATGATCCAGTGACCCTCAAAATAAGAGCAAATGAAAAAGTTTATCATCTCACTTGTGTTGCTCTAAATAGATTAAAATAAAATTGAAGATATCATTATACATTTGGATATATGGCATTAATTAGGGTCACATTGAAAACATCATTGTCTCATGATACCATTAAGAATTGCTATTGCCCTCACTTTGAATTCATTTTCCCTTTTAAATCTTTGGAATAATATTTTAATAGCTTAATTCATGAAGTTATATGAATGGGAAATAAGGAATCTTAACTATGACATACAGACTAGCTAAGGTAGAGAGAGAGATAGGTTTACTACTGTTTGCTTTATGCTTAAGCAATCAATGAATTGTATGAATGGCTCTATTACCTCTTTTACAATAGCTTCATCATTATTAAAAGAGTTAAACCTAGATAATTTGTAAAGTACACACATTCAAAGACACACATATCAATAAAATGACATATCAATAAAAAGACACACTTTTCATACAAATGTGAATAAATGGGTGTTTTAAAGCTCAGATGTATGTATGGAACATATGTATATAGTGATAGATTTCATCTCTCTTGAAATCTATAAGTATTTATCAGATGAATGGAAAGCCAAGCAGGACCAGGGTAAAACTGTAAGTTGGGGAAAGTTGTTTTTTTTTTAACCTTTCTTAGTTTTTTCTGTGAGAAATTCTGCATAATTTCTCAGTGATCCTTTTAGCCACTTCTCCCCATGCTGGCACTGCCGCAGACTGTAGGGCACCTCAGGGACATAAGTACCTGTCTCTGCAACCCTGACCCCTCTGCGGCAGAGGCAGGGGGGCGGGGGAGGGTGGCAGGTATGTGGTCGTCTCCTCTGTCTTTGGTCCTGATCTCACTGGCGGTGTAATTCCCACACTTGTGTTTTCTAAATTAGGAACTTCGAATCCATGGATTCTGGGAGGATTTCAGCTTTCTCTGCTTTCATTTGGATAAATGGATAAAAATAACTCCTCCAGGCATATTCTGAATCATGAGATGGTCCATCTTGTGTGTGAGATGCCTGCCTTCATTTTTTGTAAACTGGTTTCAAAAGAGATGCATTGGCCCCTTGGAGACATTCTGAGATGTTCACAAGTTTGTTTTTTGTTTTTTTTTTTCCCTTCAAGGAAGAATATTATTCCCTCTTTAAAAGCTGATATCAGCTCACCTGACAAAGAAATGCTGCTGTAACAAGTAGTACATGCTCCCCCCGCCATTTATTCAGATACTTATCAAGCTTCTATTATGCGCCTGGCATTACACTTGGCCTAGGATGGGGATCTATCAATGAACAAAGCAAAGAGACTTGCCTTCCAAGAATGAACATTCTAGCAGAAGGCGGACAATCACAAGAAACATAATAAAGAAGTTAGGGCCCAGCAGGACTATGAAAGATTCTGTAATAGATTAAGGTGAAAAAAGCCTGCTAGGTTAGGGACATGGTGTGGTTCATATGGCAATTTTAAATAGTGTGGTTGCAGTAGCCTTGTAGACAACATGGCATTTGAGAAGATTTGAACGAGTCCCAGGGATCTAGCCCTGTGTCCCTGCTCATCTGTGGGATGAATGAGTTTTTTATAATCAGAAAACTAAGTAGGAGGACTTCCCTGGTGATCCAGCGGCTAAGACTTCATGCTTCCACTGCAGGGGGCATGAGTTTACTCGCTGGTCAGGAAACTAAGGCCCCGCCACATGCTGCTTGGTGCAGCCAAAAATTAAAAAAAGAAAGAAAGCCAAATAGGAAAGGTGCCAGATTATATTCATTCATGCCAAATTAGAACTCTTCGACCCTTAAGGGATACTGAAGTTATAAAAGAAAAGAATATAAGTGAGTTGTATATATTCTTTTTCCAAATGCAGCAATATTCATATACAGCTCTGCCAATGAAAACTCCATGAAATGGTCCATATGTTAACTAGACAGTTTGTTTGCAGTTCAGATTTTAAAACGGGTCTAGAAATTAGACAAGGGGCTTCCCAGGAAGCGATAGTGGTAAAGAACCCACCTGACAATGCAGGAGACATAAAAGACGTAGGTTCAGGCCCTGGGTTGGGAAGATCCCCTGGAGGAGGGAATGGCAACCCACTGCAGTATTCTTGCCTGGAGAATCCCATGGACAGAGGAGCCTGGCGGGCTGCAGTCTATGGGGTCGCAAAGAGTTAGACATGACTCAGCCACTTAGAGACTTAGCAGCAGCAGCCAAGAGAAGACCCATCTAGGAACATATTGCAAAGTTTTTTCTTCATTTACTCAATAAAACATTTTCTTTGATTAGAAAACCACCCAGATTAAATGTTATTTTTTTTTTATTATTAGTCAAATGCCTAAGTTTAGCAGAACATACTTTGGTCCTAGTGTCTAGACCAAGTGTCATTGTGAATGACGTCCTTATTTTCCAGGTCTTCTCAGATGAATAGCCTTGTATGACTTCTGCTTTCTCATTTGGCTTCTGGTTCCTTGGAAAGGTTGGGAGCATCTCCCTATTCCACATAATTTTCACATTGGTACCTCAGTCCTGCAGCCCTTTAAGACAGTGGTTACGTTTCATAAGTCTTAGGAGTGAGATCCTTTTGCCCGTCTGACTGCTTCACACCCTGAGTATGTAGCATATTTTTATAGAGAGAACACCCATTAGGAGGTTAAAATCATCATTTCAAAATTCTACGACTTGAAATGCATTTGAATTTTTATCAGGAGGGTATGAAAATAAGTAAAAGCAATAGAATCTAAAGAGAAGAATAATTTGTTTTCTTTTCACTTTGCAAAAGGCCTTCTGTTCAGTGCAGTGAATTGTAGCAATGACCTCATATGAAAAACCCACTGGGATTTAAGTAGTAAAACCCTCTCTCCTTCACTTCTCCAGATAAGGAGACAAGGGGGCATCCAGCTCCTGGTGGACTTGCTGGACCATCGGATGACTGAAGTCCACCGTAGTGCCTGTGGCGCCTTGAGAAACCTGGTGTACGGGAAGGCCAATGATGACAACAAAATCGCCCTGAAGAACTGCGGTGGGATCCCAGCCCTGGTGAGGCTGCTCCGCAAGACCACCGACTTGGAGATCCGGGAGTTGGTCACAGGTCAGAATTCTTAGTAACAGCATGGCTGACGCTCTCGATGAATTTCCCATCATCCTGCACGGTAGCCAAGTGTAATGGTCCCAGCCTGTCCAAGGGCTAATCACACCAGCCATCCTGGGAATAAATATTTGCATGTTTGCAAATGACAGACTTAAGTAAAAGGGTATCAGATGTCATGCTGGTAGATGCGTCATGTTAAATAATTAGCACCCAGTAAACATGACCCTCCTAAGATTTTTTGACTGCCTTTCAGTCTTTGTCACTTGGTTAAGTACTGATATCTTAACATACCCCTGAATCATCATTAGAATGACATTAATCATAAGTGGTGAAAGGCCAAGGCATTGAGTTATTGGTAATAAGGTAGATAATACTGTGCTTAGCAGCAGAAAGCTTATTGTCCTTAGCAGTTAATTTCTTGAGTAAAATATTGATGCTTAGTGAAAGCCCCAATTTATATAATATTACAGGTTGGTTAAGCAGTTTTCTTTCTAAAGTGATCATGAGAAAAAGCCTTATCCATGAGCATAGGACTTTTGAGTTTCAAGAAATGAACACAGTTATGACAACTATACTACCTCATAAAGCCATGGGATTAATCCATGAGATTATGTAAAGCCTTTAACACATACCTTCATGGAATACATATGGACATAGGAAACATTAGTCGTTTACTATTGCCTCTCACTTTTAAATGTGAAGTTTTACTTGTTGAGGGGACTAAGGATATTGGCGACCTCAGTATGGAATTTCACATCATTCTTCTCATTATACTGGGTTGGCCAAAAAGTTCTTCCAGGTTTTTATATATTGAGTTTTATGTATATTCTGTAAGATGTTACAGAAAAACTTGAACAAACATTTTGGCCTACCTGGTATGTAGTATATATATGTTATGTATGCAGTATGCATACTGCTGTTGCTCTTCTTTGGGATATTTCACTTTTGGTTCATGTTTTGTTTCCTTTTCTTTGGATTGTTCTTTATCTAAGTGGTAGATTGTCTTTGTGGGGGGAAAAAGTGTTGTGAAGGGTTGTCATGTTATAATAGTGGTGTTTCACACTGAGCTAACATGGGGTGACATGGTTGGGGAAGGACAAACTCCTGTTGCACATATTATGCACACATTTTTACTCCTTCAAGCAGGTATTTGTCAGGTGGATTGCAAGATTGATTCTCAAAAAAGGATCTTTTACGTACCCACAATTCCACTGACCTTCTGTCTTGACGCTAAAATTTTCCTGAAACTATGCTCATAAGCATATGTGCACTTGTTCATTTAAGAAAATACATTACCGAAGCTAGAGTCATAAATATTTGTTCATTCTTGGGTCAAGACTCCCAGCTTCAGCATATTGTCTTTAACTTAGCATCCTTTAACATCATGGGCACATCTACTTTATGTTCTTAGTTAAATTAGAACTAGACGGTCATATTTTTTTCCTTCTGTTTTTTCTTTTCCTTTTCTTTTGTTTTGTCTTTCTCTAAGTGGAAGATTGTCTTTGTGGGGGAAAAAAGTGTTGTGAAGGGTTGTTGTGTTATGATAGTACTCTTTCACACTGAACTAACATGGGCTCACGTGATCAGAGAAGGACAAACTCCTTTTGCACATATTATGATGTGTAGGATAGTTCGGAGTGGGTTAAAAAATAAAAATACAACCTGCTGTTATAGTTATTAACACTTGGCTCTGTTTTCTTTAAAAAAGAAATTTACTTATTTGGCTGTCAAGTCTTTGCTGTGGGTATCTTTAGTTGCAGCATGTGGGATCCAGTTCTCTGACCACAGACTGAACTTGCATCCCCTGCATTGGGAGGGCAGAGTCTTAGACCCTGGAGCACCAGGGAAGTCCCACCTGCCTTTATTGTCATGAATTGTGTTTCAGCTGGAAATGCCTGTAAGAGAAAGAACTCAATGTGGATGCCTCTGTGCCTTACGACCAAGCTAATGGATGTATGTTGCTGCTAAGCTGCTTCAGTCATGTCCGACTCTTTGTGACCCTATGGACTGTAGCCCGCCAGGCTCCTCTGTCCATGGGATTCTCCAGGCAAGAATACTGGAGTGGGTTGCCATGCTCTCCTCCAGGGGATCTTCCCGACCCAAGGATAGAACTTGTGTCTCTTACATCTCCTGGACTGGCAGGCAGGTTCTTTACCACTAGCACCACCTGGGAAGCACAGTGGGTGTATGAGGCCAACACAACCAAGGGAGCACCCTCCTGCATACCTGCGCTTTCAGTTCATGATTTGAAAAGAATTGGATTTAACTAAAATTTGAATTTGCTCCAACACAAATCCCTTACCTAGAAGCACTCTCTGTGGTGGCTTCGCTCATTGCCAAAGAAACGCAGCTCCATGGAGAAGGGTGAGTGACTGACGGCTTCAATCAGAAAGGATACGCAGCCGTGTGCGGTCCCACGAGACCGTCCACCGCAGCACGCCCTGTGCTCCTAGGGATGCTTGAAGCCGCCATGCAGGACAGGATGGCTGGCTACTCCTGGGTCTTCAGCACTGCTTCTGAAGATGCTGGATGTCACCCATTGTGTGCCCCTGAGCAACATCCAGAATTGCTATGTGAGCTCCATTTGAAAACATCAAGGCAGAAAAATTCTTCAGAATGTCAGCACATTTCCCCTCCTGATGAAGTTGTGGCTGTAAGAAGGATGGTGCGTGTGTTACACAGAGAGAACAGATGCCTTATTCTGCCCCTTTTTGAGAAGAACAGGAGTTTGCACCCACTATCATATCATAACCCACTGTTTCTTCAGCAGCATGAGCTGGTGGCCCAGACTGTCTCCTGGAAGAAGTGCTGTCTTCTGCCATGACACTGTCCAAGCATTAGAGCCAAATGGATTCAAGATGGCAATGGTTGCTTCTAGAATAGATGTTCTCTGTCTTCCCAGAGGTGAGCTTCCCAGGTGGTGCTAGTGTTAAAGAACCCGCCTGCCAGTGCAGGAGACATAAGAGACGCACGTTCGATCCGTGGGTTAGGAAGTTTGCTTGGAGAAGGGAAGGCAACCCACTCCAGTATTCTTGTCTGGAGAATCCCATGGACAGGGGAGCCTCACAGGCTGCATACAGTCCATGGGGTCACACAGAGTTGGACACAACTGAAGTGACTTAGCACGCACTCACATCTTTCCAGAGTCAGGGCCTTATTGTACCTGGCTGAACTTCAGGCTTGAGTTTCACTGTTTTCAAAGAAAAATGTGTTGTTGAAATATTTAGACTTGCGGAAGCTCCTGGTTTCTGGGGTTGCTATGGTGGATACTACTGAAAAACAAGAAGCACTTGGCCAAGTTACCACTTGAGAAAAACATCTAGGAGAGCACCCCACGTGGAAGGAATTGCTGCTGCACCCAGTCTGTGGTCACAAAGCCTTCTACATGTCCACACTGGCTGACACCTGAGGGCGCCTGGAGGCCTGCAAGACTCCTTGAGCGCTATTTAGACAGAGCATCCAGATGCAGATCAGGCCAAAGCTAACTTCACTGCCTGAAGCAAAAGTCAAATAAGGCAAATAAAGTCCGCTCCAAGAGGCTTAGAGACTCATGTTCCTCTTCAGCACCAGCGGTGGTCAGTTGCCAAAGTGAGCTATGAAAGCTACGGTTCTATTGGCTCCTGCAGAGCTATGCAAATCCGGGATTTTAGTAGTCCTCATGCAGAGAGCTGACTCATTGGAAAAGACCCTGATGCTGGGAAAGATTGAGGGCAGGAGGAGAAGGGAGGGACAGAGGATGACATGGTTGGATGGCATCACTGACTCTATAGACATGTGTTTGAGCAAACCCTGGGAGATAGTGAAGGACAGGGAAGCCTGGCGTGCTATAGTCCGTGGGGTTGCAAAGAGTCGGACACGACTTAGTGACTGAACAACAACAACCCAGTTTAACTTCAGGGTCATCCAACCCTCTGTTTCTCTTACGTTATTCTCTGCCTTCTGAGAGTCCTGGACCCGGCCTCTGTCACTGTTGTTGAACAGAACATCAGACACAGAGTCTTGGGTGAGATAGAAAAGAATACCACTATAGGTTTGCCAGGCAAAGGGGGACAAAGAGGGCTCCTACCCTCAAAAATTGTGTGGCCTAACCTGGGAGGATTCCATGAGGAGTCAAAGGCAAAGTCGCTGTTGAGATGTGGGTGTGTGCACTTCTTTAGAGACAGATATTCTCTTGATGAGCTTCTCTGATTCCTTCAGTTGGCTTCAGGTGGTCTTCTCTGAAATAAAGAATGCTGACATCTTTCATTTATTGGGGATTTAGTTCTTCATGGCAAATAGATGGGGAAATAGTGACAGACTTTTTTTGGGGCGGGCTCCAAAATCACTGCACATGGTGACAGCAGCCATGAAATTAAAAGACGCTTGCTCCTTGGAAGAAAAGCTATGACCCAGACAGCATATTAAAAAGCAGAGACATTACTTTGCCAACAAAGGTCCCTCTAGTCAAGGCTGTGGTTTTTCCAGCAGTCATGTATGGATGTGAGAATTGGACTATAAAAAAAGTTGAGCACAGAAGAATTGATGCTTTTGAACTGTGGTGTTGGAGAAGACTCTTGAGAGTCCCTTGGACTGCAGGGAGATCCAACCAGTCCATCCTAAAGGAGATCAGTCCTGGGTGTTCATTGGAAGGACTGATGTTGAAGCTGAAACCCCAATACTTTGGCCACCTATCGCGAAGAACAGACTCATTTGAAAAGACCCTGATGCTGGGAAAGATTGAGGGCAGGAGGAGAAGGGGACAACAGAGGATGAGATGGTTGGATGGCATCACCGAATCAGTGGACATGAGTTTGAGTAAACTCGGGAGTTGGTGATGGATAGGGAAGCCTGGCGTGCTGTGGTTCATGGGGTCGCAGAGTCGGACAGGACTGAGCAACTGAATTGACTGACTAGTTCTCTAAAGAACTCAGAAGATACTGTTATGTGCATCCCTTGAGGTGGAAGGAGGACCCTGCCCCAAGGCTGCACTATTCTTTCTTGGTTTCCCCTCTCTTATCTCTTATCCCCTCCCTTCCCTAATTAGCAATTGTTTGAATCTGCCCTTGGAGACTCAGGAAGGTCATGGAGGCTGGAGTCTGTTCCCTACAAACAAGGAATGCGAGACACAGAAAGGCATCTGTGCCCGAAAACCCCACAGGGTCCTGTTCAGTGTCCATCTTTGTCCGAGTTTGATGAGCTTTTTACTCCAATCAGCTTTTCTGGGTGAGTCCAGGCCCTTCACTCACTCCTTAGTCACTCATTTCTAAAATGCATTTGGATTTCTGTGGGTGTTGGGTGTGTGCTAAGCCTTGGATATCTGCACACACAGGCTTGGCAGTCAGCGGACTCACCACGCACAGCTTCTGCTGGTGGCCTCTGTGATGGTTGGGGGCCCTGTTGTCAATTGTAACACTCTGGCATCGCTGGCTGCTGACTCTAAAAGAGATGTCCCTGGCAAATGTGTTAATGGTTTAGAAACTTAACTAGACAAGCAGAAAAAGAGATGATGGCTGGAAGAGTGGAGTAGAGAGTAATAAGTGAAAAGGATCATTTCATTTCCATTGTCACAAGGACCCTTCACAAAACCTTTTTGGAATGAGGTTAGGTACTTGTGTGTGTGTGTGTGTGTGTGTCCATGTGTCCTTAGTCATGCCCAACTCTTTGTGACCCCAACTGGACTGTAACCCTCCAGGTTCCTCAGTCCATGAAATTTTTTAGGCAAGAAGACTGGAGTGGATTGCCATTTCCTCCTCCAGGAGATCTTCCCGACCCAGGGATTAAACCCATGTCTCTTCTGCATTAGCTGGCAGATTCTTTACCACAGAGCTGCCTGGGAACCCCCTAGACACATGAATCAAAAAAAACTTGATTCAAATGTAACAACTGCCTCTTTACTTCTTTTGTAATCCTTCAGCCAACCTAATTGTTCAGCAAGAAGCAAGGACATTCCAGGCCCCTCTAGTACACAGAGTTTTTTCTGTTGTATTTTCCTTCCTGCCTGTTAGTGAATTGGTGAAAACAGATGTGTATTGAAAAAAAAGGGAAGCGAGGGTGACATACGCTTTGAATTCCTCGCTAGATATTTACAAACTAGGATGTTTTGTAAACAAATATTCGAAGGAACAATTTTAGTGATTAAAAAATAAATAAATAAAGCATGTTTGTAAACCAGAGTTAGGGTCTATATCCAGAAGGATTGAGAGCACCACATTATAAACAATGAAAGATAAAAGGAAAAAAATGATCTTGCAGAGCTTTAAATTATTTACTGAGTATTCCTTGGCAAACTGTTTGAACAATAATAAAATGTTAAAAATTGAGGTAGCTACATGCATTTATATTCAACCCATAACCTTGCATGCTTAAAAAAACAGCTGCCTGTTTGTACTACAGAATGTCTTCACAGCAGAATATATTTTGCCACTGCCTGTTAGACCTTGCAATAAATAATTTTCTTTCTGTGCAATAATTACTATGAGATGATGATCACAATTTTATTTAAAGCCAGTTGAAGCGGTTATATGCTAGCCATTACTTAAAATGTTCCAAAGCAAATAAACTTTATTAGAAGTGTTGCATGTCCTTTGGGCTTGACTAATACAATTTTTCTCTCTCTAAAGATGGAAATAATCAACCTAAATTTTGAAAGGCCCAACTAAAGATTTCAGAATGCTTTACAAATCATAATAAAGCAGTCTTTATTAAACCATAAAAATAAATAAGTTTTATTTCAGATGAAAGCCAATGTCCTTAAGAGTTCTACTTCTCCAAGAGCAGAGTGTATTTTTTCATTTTATGCTTCGTGTAACCCAAGTAGTCTTTCCTTTTAATTAAGGTGACAGGCTTCAGTTTAACTATTTACTTACTAGCATTAGATCAGTTGATTTAATTCAGTCAATCTCCAAAGGGCTCCAAAGTTCAGTTATATGCCCTCAAAATTTATATGTTGAGGTCCTAGCCCATAGACCCTCAAATTGTGACTCAGATGTAATTAGTTATGTTAGATGCTAAAGTAAGATGGGTCCCTAATGTGGTACAGCTGATGTCTTTATGGAAAAAGGAAATTTGGACACAGACACACACAGGGAGAATGTCTTGTGAAGATGAAGGCAGAGACTGGGTTGATACTTCTATGAGCCAAGGAACACCAAAAATGGCCAGCAAACCACCAGAAGCCAGGAGAGAGGCATGAACCAGATTCTCCTTCAACGCCTCAGAAGGAACCAACGCTGCTAACACCTTGATCTTGAACTTCTAGCCCCTGAGATCATTAGTCAATAAGTTTCTGCTATTTAAACCACTCAGTCTATGGTACTTTGTGATGGCAGCCCCAGGAAACTAATGCAGACCCACCTCAAGGCTGTTCATCTGTTCACAAATATGAACAGATACTTGTAGGTCAGGTAGATAAAGCAATGCAAATAAATACAGGGCCATGTAGGCTTACTTAAAAAGATTGCTGTGTTTTAAATAAATAAGACTCTATTGCCCTGATTTCTTAATGAATCTTCTTTTTATAAAAAATTTTTATTTATTTATTTACTTGGCTGTGCTGAGTCTTAGTTGCAGCACATGGGATCTTCCATCTTTGTTGCTGCATGGGGAATCTTTAGTTCCAGCATGCAAACACTTCGTTCTAGCATGCAGGATCTATTTCTGTGACCAGAGATCAAACCTGGGTCCCCTGCACCGGGAGCACAGAGTCTTAGCCACTGAACCACCAGGGAAATAAATCCTGAGGCATCTTCTTAAAACAACTACCTATAAAGAATTAGATGTGGCAAGGGTAATTGAGTAAATGCATTGTATTTTAATTTTTAAATTGAAGTAATAGACATGGTCAAAAAATAAAATAATATAAAAATGTTTATAATGAAAGCAACAGTCCTCAACCTTATCTATCTTCCTCCTAGTTCCCTCAGAAGCATTAAGCCTTAATTTTTGCTTCCTTTTGCTTTTTTAGCTTTCTTGTTGTTATCCTGTGTCTTTAGATAATATGTTTGTCTCAATCTAAACAAATTATCATAGGCTTTTTATACTGACTTTCTATCATAACGGAAGGAGACTTTTTTGCATTTTCACCACTCATGGCTGCTCCTTCTTTCTAACACGGTGACATTATCCTTGGTTCCTCTCCAGATTCACTCGGCAACTTCAAAAGCAAACCTCTGTTTCTCTCAATCTGACATAGACACTATGTCTTATCACTCCATTTGTGAGAGAGGCTATCAGTATTCCTTTGTCTTCACCCTTCCCTTTCACAGCTTTTGTCATCATCCTTCCTGTCTGTCCTAAGTCACCTCAGGGCTGTGTGACTCTCTGTGACCCCATGGACTGTAGCCCACCAGGCTCTTCTGTCCATTGGATTCTTCAGGCAAGAATACTGGAGTGGGTTCCCATTTCCTTCTCCAGGGGATCTTTCCAGCCCAGGGATCAAACCCCTGTCTCTTATGTCTCCTGCACTAGCAGGATGGTTCTTTACTACTGACACTACTTGGGAAGCCCATACTTGACTTTATTGCCAAGACTGAATATAGTTACACTCTATTCCATAAATGTAGTTAGTCTTCCAAAGTTTTCTATAGCTTGATTCCAAAAATTGAAAGCCAGGTATCAGCCTTTGCCTTATGAGCAACCAGTGTGGTACCTGTAATCACATTTCTTTCCCCATGGGTTCAAAGTGATGATCCTTGTCAGTGAAGTACATTTCTAGCATCGCATCTGGATGGATCCTCCAGCAGTGACAATGCCCACCAACTGAGCTTTGTCCATGATTTCAGTCATTGTTAATTCCTTGGTTTTCTAAGGATCTCCCTATCAGAATCTTTTGTCTTTTGCACAGATTTGGATAATTGCTCTCTAGATCTGCTGTATAGCTGTCTTGGGTTGAAAGTTCTATTCACTAGATCCTATAACCTCCTCTTTATTGGTTTACTGTCTTTTAAGTTCCATAAAGGGCTTCCCCAATGACTCAGTAGTAAAGGATCTGCCTGCAATGCAGGAGACACGGGAGATACTGATTTGATCCCTGGGTCAGGAAGATCCTATGGAGAAGGAAATGGCAACACACTCCAGTACTCTTGCCTGGAGAATCCCATGGACAGAGGAGCCTGGTGGGCTACAGTCCAGGGGGTTGCAAAGAATCAGACATGACTGAGCGCACAACTACAAGTTCCTTAAAAACTTGTGCTCAGGAGATGAAATTATGAAAATATCAGTACTAAATCCTCATACCTGATTAATATTTACTAGATATGGACAGATAGAAAATTGTTTTTCTCAAGAATATTTTCTGTAGTTTAATTCTATCCTTGATACTGTAAAAGTCTGTGAAAAATCTAGGTGTTGCCCCTTTGAAAACATTCTTCGGTATTGGACACTTCCAGTTTAAAGAGTGATGACCTTCAGTGCCAGAAAATTGTCTTGTTATTTTTCAAAAAACTCATTCATGTTTTTCTTCTCTTTCTGGAATTATTTTGAGTCAGACTAATTGGATTTTTCCTTCCTCTTCAATAATTTGCATCCCTTGGTCTTTTTATCAAGCATGCTGAGAGCTTTCTCCAGCATCTACCATTTCCTCAACCTATCTTTGAGGTTTTTATTTTTGATTTTTTCTTCTTGCAGGGGTCTAAGACATCAGTGGTAGTAGTATTTTAGTTCTAAGAACTTTTTGTGTTCTTGTTTTATGAATGTAGACTATTACTGAATTTCTCTAAGGATATTATTTAGAGCTAAGGTTTGTTTTCTCTTTATCATGAGTCATCTCACTTTGCTGTGGTGTCAAGTTCTTTTTCTGTCTGTTTGTATGGGAGCCTTCCTCATTGATTTTGCAGACTTACTTTAAGTATATGGTAACCCCTGGGTTGGGAAGATCCCCTGGAGAAGGGAAAGGCTGCCCACTCCAGTATTCTAGCCTAAAGAATACCATGGATTGTATAGTCCATGGGGTTGCCAAGAGTTGGACATAACTGAGTGACTTTCACTACTACTCACTTAATAAGTTCTCTGCTTATTTTTAAGAAGAAGTAGAGAGTTTGTCTGAGCTCTGAGCACATTGGTGAAGTTTGTGAACTGTGAGCTTGACTTCAGGTGAGCAGGTAGGAGTTGAGTTGTTATAAGATCCTCAAGTATCTTGATGAGGGGAGTTTTTCTCTGAGAGTCAGATATCCACATTAGCTTTTTATTTCTCCCCCAATGCAGTTAATCTCTTTGGAGAATATTCTTCTTGAGTAGTTTGTTTGTCTTGTTTGTTCTTCTGCCTGGAGGGAGGGGTCTCAAATTCTGCAAGGGCAGTCGGCCACCTCACTGGGTCCTCAGGATGGAGTCTTCTGCGTCCAGGTCCTGCACTGGGCTGGCCTCCTTATCAGTGTCATCAGCTAACTCAGCTCCATCTATTCTGTAGCTCAAAGAAATGAGATGAAATATCTCATCTGCTGAATGACTTCTTCCACGCTCTTCTTTTTTTCTTTATGTCCCTAATAAATAACATCTTCCCTGCATGAGTTTTGAACAGTTTGGTAGGCAAAGCGTAAATAGTATTAAATATTATCTCTACTGCCTATAGCAGCCAAGTTGGCAGCATTAATTACTCTGTGTCTGCTAGCCAACGAGCTTAATTATTTCAAAAGATTTCTGGGGTGTAATGTTAACCAACTCTGGAGGGTAAACACCCTTTATGGAAGGAGACACTGGAACAGAGGAGAAGCATTTTTCCCCAGTAACATCCTCCAGCTTGTTGTTTTCCTCTTATGTATGAGGAAAACATATGTATGATCAGCTGGAGATATGGCTTATTTCTTCAAAGAAGGAAAGTGAAGGTGTTAGTCATTCTGTCATGTCTGACTCTTTGCTACCCCTTGGACTATACCCTGCCAGCCTCCTAGGTCCATGGAATTTTCCAGGCAAGAAAGAATACTGGAGTGAGTTTCCATTCCCTTCTCCAGGGGAATCTTCCCGATCTAGGTATTGAATCCTGTCTCCTGCATTGCAAGCAGATTTTTTATTGTCTGAGCTACCAGGGAGGCTCCTACAGCAGGAGTCAAACATTTTGTCAAGATAGCCTTTCCTCCATCTTCATAGGGTTTTGGGGGGATGATCTGGGACTCCTGGTGGGCATTTTCTAAATTACACTAAGAGGTACTGAAATGGGTCAGAAGAGCATGTTATTTAAATCAAATCCAGGGTCACTGTCTTCCCACGGTTTCAAATTAAACCCCAGATTTATTTCTTATCCCAAATAATGTCCAGCCATGTTATCCAGCATAGCACATCTGAGGTTTTGCAGTAATATTAAACAACACCCAAAAGATAAAAATGAACAGGGACATTCCAGGAATGAAATGCCAGCAATGTAGAGATGCTTTGAATTTTAATATAATCCCCACCAAATACCAAATTCCCAAGGAGAAATTAAAAATCAAAGTTTAAGTCCACTTTCATGTTGAAGTCCAAAGACATTAAAGTTCAAAGGAATTAAAGTCTAAAAATCGATATCTCTTGCCATTGTGTGTTAAAGTTCAAAGTCCGCAATTCTTTAGTTAACTAAAGTGTAAAAACCATCCTCCCCAACTTTTTTATTCTGAGTCAGACTAGTTGGATTTTTCCTTCCTCTTAAATCATTTGCAGCTCTGCTGGAAGAGTTCTCTGGGGTTGCTTTCTTCAGCAGCAGGGGCTGCCTTGCACTGAAACTGGTGACATACTTTCAGGGCCTCAGGAGATGCATTATTTCAGCATCAGCTCCCACTCACCTTCCTGTTTAGGGATGTGAACTCTAGCGTGTACCCATCACCTTTAGGGAAGAAGCTACCCTAAGCCCACGAGAGCAGTATTCCCAGACACAGGTATGCACCGAGGAGGACCAGAATACCAAGACCATGGCAGACCGCTCAGTAAAGTTCATATTGGTTACCTGTTGCTGCTCCAACACAATTCCACAAATTTAGCTACTTAATGCAAATTTATTATCCTCTAGTTCTGGAGGTAAGAAGCCCAACACAAGTCTCACTGGGCTTTTACATGGCTAAAATCAAGGTGTCCACAGGGCCGTGTTCCTTCCTGAAGATTTTAAGGGGGACGGACCTTGCCTTTTCCAGCTTCTAGTGACTGTCCACGTCCCTTGATTGTGACCCACTTCCATTGTCTTAAAAGCTGGAGACATGGTGTCTCTGACGAGTCTTCCATCGTCACATTGTTCATGAGTGCTGCCGGGAATGGTCCTCTGAAAGACCCGAGTGATTAGCCTGAGCCCACCTGGATAATCTCAGAGACTCTCCTCGAGATCCTTAAGTGAATCACCGCCTCCAAGTCCCTTTTGCCATGTAAGGTACCATGTTCATGGGTTTTAAGAGTTAGGATGTGGCTAGTTTTGGAGGACCATCATTCTGCCAACCACAGCATCAGAGAGGAAATGAGTAAATGAAGATCTCCTTGGATTTAGTGAGTCAGATGAGGCCAAGGCTGGCAGTCCCTGGCTTCCAGAGTTCACAATGGGTGAACTTACGTTGAGTCACAAGAAAAAATTCCCAGCAAAAGGTTAATTAGGGTATCATGCTTTCATATATCTCGTCTCTTTCTTGGGAAGGTAGAATTATAAACATTGCTGCTATCTTGCTAACATTTAGATGGCTTCACTGGGTGTGTCAGCTGGGGTTTGACCAGAGAAGAGGGGGAAGAATGAATGACATGGGAAAAGGGATTTATTATTAAGAGGAGACATGACACCCCAAGGAAGCTGGTGAAGAAATCTGAAGAAGGCTCTGCCTCTATGTCTGATGCTGGGGCTAAACTTGACCTAGGTTTCTAGGTAAAAACAAAGAAGAAAACCTGGATATGAAGCGGGGGAGAGAGAGGGCCAGTGGGTACCCATGAGGATAGCCTAGCACCCTCTTCTGCCTCTCCTTGGCCACAACCAGGCCAAGTCTAATCAAATTAGGAAATTCAGACCTTGAACTTCCTGCCCACCCCCCTCTTAGTCCTGGAGACTGAAGCAGCTCTGTAGGCTCTGGGTCTAATTCATCCATTCATTCATTAAGCAAATGCTTGTGGGATGTCTGCCATGAAGCAGTGAGGTTCAGTTGCTTGAGATTCTGGGGTAAATACCCAGGTACCTTCTCACCAGAGACCATCCTCAGGATATGGCACTCTTTCCAATAGCCAAGATGGTGGTACCTATGTTCCAGGGAGCCAGATGAAGACAAGAGAAAGAAAGGGCACAGTTGAGAGAGATCTTAGATTTCAGTTGATTTGTAAGTAAAGAAGTAAATTATCAAGACTCTTAAGTGTAATTTCAATATTGTCAGCAGAACCGTTGTGGGATATTTCATGCTGAAAACTCAAGAGACCTGATCCCAGAGAGTTTGTGAGGTGGTGGACAAGACAGACAGTGAACCTATAATTTCAGGAAATGACAAATGCTGTGATGAAAAATGAAGCTGGTTCAGGACACTAGAAAGTGATGGGAATTCATTACTTGGAATGAAACTCAGCTTAAAGAAATGAAAAGCCCCCCATAAAGGTGTATTCTCCAAGATGGAAGTTTCTTTCTCTCTCCTGTAAATGAAGTCTGGAGGTTGTGGGTGATAACACAGCTCTGGACCACAGTCTTCAGAAACCCAGCCTCCTTGGGAAACATGGATAATCTTCTTTTGGGTGTCGCTCTCTTAGGTTAATGACAAGACGGTGACAGCTAAGTTCCAGTGAGCCAGACATTTTGATATACAGTGTTTTTAAAGGAGTTTATACTACCTTATGTTATGGTAAGATAAGATTTGTTGACTGATACCGGTCTTACAACACTTTTTTATTACACATTCCATAGAGTAGCACACCAGTTCAGTTCAGTTCAGTCACTCAGTGGTGTCTGACTCTCTGTGACCCTATGAACCGCAGCACTCCAGGCCTCCCTGTCCATTACCAACTCCCGGAGTCCACCCAAACCCATGTCCATTGAGTTGGTGATGCCATCCAACCATCTCGTCCTCTGTCATCCCCTTCTCCTCCTGCCCTCAGTCTTTCCCAGCATCAGGGTCTTTTCAAAATGAGTCAGCTCTTCACATCAGGTGACCAAAGTATTGGAGTTTCAGCTTCAACACCAGTCCTTCCAATGAACACCCAGGACTGATCTGTGGATATATCAAAAGTTGTCATGTCATGTTGCTTCCTGTGTTTTACATTCTTACGGCCTGACCTGAGAATTCAAGCATTCTCTGCATTCTTGTATCCCCAAGAGGGATGAACAAACATTCCTGAACACCCACCAGTCACTAGTCATCATCCTGGGTGCTCTGAACACGCCTAGTGGTCCCCTGAGCCCAGATTTAAAGTGTCAGTGTCACCGCTGGCATGCCTGTTCTTCTGTCCCCACAGCCTGTCTGCCTTATACCGTGACTTCCCACTCCCCACCCGCCGGCCATCAGTACAGATTTCCAGGCCCCAGATCTCTATGATCATAGCCTGGGACTCATTTTTAATAAGCTCCGACAGCAGTACTCATGATCACGGATGGATGTTTCAGGAACCTCACTTTCTCTTTTCTCCAGGCCAGCAGTTAACCCCCTGTGGGTGACATGGATATTTTTGAGATGCCAAAATAATTCGTTGCTAATAGTAACTAAGTTATGAAAATTGTATCTCCTCTACCATTTTTTAGGAATTAAAAATAATGTGAGGTTACCACTTATTCTAATGTGGTTGCCCTTGTGAAGTCGTGGGGTGACTTCTAACAAATGTAGCAAACATTGCCTATAACAATTCTCTAACATAGAGCCCACAGTAAGCAACTGGTATTGCTGGTACTTTGAGCTGGAAGGGGGCTTGCCACTATCATCACCCTCTACTTCCCTGCAAAACCTCTTGGGGTTTGCTCGGGACCTCTGTCTGCCCATCTGAGCCAATTGCATGAGTGTATCCCTTTTTCCATGCTGCCGAGGTAGCACGTAGGCTGTTGTTCCCAGACTGTCTGAGGTCATCTTCATTTCTCATCACCATGATCACGGGTTGCTGGTGACGTGAAATATACCTCAGCTTACCTGCAATTAAGTTCCAGAGCACGCCAGCATATTGTAAAGGTTCAAAGGAAAGTATTTACCAGGGACGTTTTGTCGTGCCTTTTTTATTTGCCCGGATGGAAATGTACAGTATGTTTTACTTGTTAGGTTTGACAATGCATAACTGATTTGTGACTCTACTTTGCAACCCACGAGTTACAAGTTAATTAGAAGCACTTTCCCTAATTATATTTGAGAGTTTGCTCTATTTGCTCTACAATTATCACAAAAATTACATTAGCTAGTGTTAGTGAACACAACATCGAAATCCCCACCGGATCCTGGAGGAGAGGAGAGAATTAAAGAATATCTGCCTCCCCAGCCCAACACCTGGTTTCCTTTCCAGCAGATGTTTTTATTTGTTATTCTCCATGAAATGTTCAAAAACAAACTTCCTTCCTAGTTGTCCCTTAGAGGCTGAAACTCAGCCTGGCGGAGAGAAGCTTCGGTTTGGGTTTGCACGTGCCAAATTGTCTTCATGTAGGGACGCACTCTTCATGTAGCCTGCCCATCATGAGTGAGAGTCTGTTTGCCATCGTGGCAGCTGGATGTGCCCTCCCGTGGGAATGCTCAGAAGAATCTCCGAAATGGTTTCTTAGCACAGGGACCTATATCATGGAGACCTATGATGCCAGGGAAATATAGTCCTGAGCAGCTGGTCTTGATGTCTATCTTCTTTCTTTCTGTGTTCTCCAGTGTACTTCTGAGCAACACTACATGCAAGGCTGAGTGGATGATATAAAATATAAAGATGATGTAGGTATGACCTGTCCCCAAGGAGCTGTCAATCAAGTCCTGAGACAGGAGAAACAAAAGTGAAAGTGAAGTCCCAACTCTTTGCAACCTCATGGACTGTAGCCTACCAGGCTCTTCCGTCCATGGAATTCTCCAGGCAAAGTACTGGAGTGGTTGCCATTTCCTTCTCTGGGGGATCTTCCTGAACCAGGGATCGAACCCAGGTCTCCTGCATTGCAGGCAGACGCTTTACTCTCTGAGCTACCAGGGAAGCCACCATCGTGAGGATGGTGCCTTATAATTCTCTATGGCAGAGGTCCCGAGCTCCCTGTTAGGAAATGGACTGTATAGCAGAAGGTGAGCGGTGGGTGAGTAAGAGCTAATACAGCTTCATCTGTATTTACAGCTGCTCTTCATTGCTTGCATTACCGCCTGAGCGCCACCTCCTATCAGATCAGCAGCAGTATTAGACTTTCATAGGATTGCGAGCCCGGCTGTGGGCTGCACATGTGAGGGATCTCGGTTGGGTGCTCCTCATCAGAATCATCAAGAAACCATCCCCCTCATCCCCCGTCTGTGAAAAAATTGTCTTTCAAAAGAAACTGGACCCTGGTGCCAAAAACCTTGGGGGGCTTTCCTCTCTGTAACTTTACATCCTTCACCCGAATATTGCTGGAGTTCCCCCCAGGGCCAGCATTGTTCTCATCAGTGAGAAAGTGTGCACACACCATTAGTTCACAAACAAACAGTGGTTAGAAACTCATTTACTGTGCAAATGGCAGTTATCCAACTTAAAAGTTTGGCAATTTTTTCAAGTAATTTTTAAACCATGGAAACTTGATCATAAAAGTATTCAGTACTTCACCCTGGGCAGTCCTGTAACAAACACATTAAGTGCTTAAAATAATGGTACACATTAGCCAAAAGAGCCACTTGCCCTACATTATGTTTGGCTTTCACGCATGCTGGATTTCTTTTGTTTAAGAAAATGGATTTTAATTCATAAACTCATTTCCATCTTCAAGTGGCGTACCTGCTCGGGTCACAAATATAGTTTCGAGGCTTATCTTCCCGGTTACTCATTAAAAGCAAACATGAGTAGGTCCTCTAATCTGATGCCCAGACATATTTAACAGTTAGAACCATATTTTAGGGCTTCCCAGGTGGCACTGGTGGTAAGGAACCTGTCTGCCAAAGCAGGAGATGTAAGAGGCTTGGGTTCCATCCCTGGGTCACAAAGATCTCCCGGAGGAGGGCATGGCAACCCACTCCAGTATTGGCCTGGAGAATCCAATGGACAGAGGAGCCTGGCAGGGCTACAGTCCATAGGTCGCAAAGAGTCATGTAAATTATCATATGTGAAACGAATTGCCAGTCCAGGTTTGATGCATGATATAGGATGCTCGGGGCTAGCTAGGTCTGGGATGACCTAGAAGGATAGGATGGGGAGGGAGGTGGAAGGGGGGTTCAGGATGGGGAACACATGTACACCCATGGCAGATTCAAGTCAATGTATGGCAAAAACCACTACAATATTGTAAAATAAAATTAATTAATTAATTAATTTTAAAAAAGAAATAAAAGAGTCAGACAAAATAGAAGCGACTTAGCACAGCATATTCATATTTTACATTCATGGGTATCAGTAGTAAAACGGCTGCTTCCATTCCTCACATTTTAGATTGAGAGATGTTTTTAGACTAAATGACATTATTCCCCATCTTTTATTCTTCACTCAAAAACCTTTTTCCTCTTAAGTTAGTGACAGGTAGTAACATGCTTGGAATCTAAGGCTGGAAAATACGAATTCCAAAGCAGTCGGAAAATATTTTTTATTAATAAAAAGAGGATCTTGGCCATTAACCATGGTGGGTTTTGTTTTATTTCTTGTTTTTTAAGTGACTTTATAGTCTGGATGCAGCAGATGTTTAATTTCATATTAGTTTCAACCAGGCTCAAGGCAGTGGAGGAAAAGAGTTGAGAGAAGAGAGAGAGGAAGACCAAGTACATTTGTTTTTCTGTTTTTTTGGTGGGTGGAATCTCAGCTCCAGGGTGCCTTTCCCAGATGCTCAGCTTTTCCTTTGACTCTGGAGGCATTTTCTGATACATGTAATCATTCACACACACACCCCACCATGTGTATCCTTCACGAAGGACATTTATAGGCAGGATGGGGTTAATTTGCTTTATGCCGCATGCTTTTTTCAGGAGACTTCCCAAAGCTTTGTTAAATTAACAGAAAGTAGAAGTTTGTATTTAACACACAGCTATGGTTATGAGACGAACATGGATCATTTAGGATTTTCAAGCAGTTTATCAATTTAATAATTTTCTGCAAAAGTGCCCCTGCTATTAACTTAGTTATTGGAGTGTATAAACACAGATGCGAAATGTTATTGTCATGTGTAAACTTCACATTGAACACAACTAGGTATTTACATTAATAACTTGAACCGAATGAAAATGGGATTGAAAAGAAAGAAATGACCATGTGATTCTAGGATGGAACTTTCCCAAAAGCAAGCACTAAGTCTGATAAAGCAATGCAGTCACTGAAAAGAAAGAGGTATGTCACTACAGTTTGCCGATGAACCTCCAAACCTCAGGATCTCACTAAAAGTCTTTTTACCCCAGGGAGTCCCCTTGCCATCTCTAGGTAGCTTTGCTAAAGCTGCCATTAGGGCTGAGATGTAACATACCACTATCTGAGTTGCTATGGAAACAGTTCTATCTATGCAAATTGCTTTTTAAAAATCATTAGGCCACAGAAAGCCTGACGTACGAAATTTGCAAGGGTTCTAACCCACAGCCACTCTTGGCATTGTGTCTTCCTTCTACCTGTCCCCAGTTTTTTGTTTTTTTATTTTTTTGCTGTATCTGTTTTATACAATCACTATTGGATGCTTAGGAGAGGTCACTAGTTGTAAGAGCTAAAGGAAGGGAGTTGAGGGAATCACCTGCAGGAAGAGTTTTGAGAGCTCTGGGGGCTATGGAAAAATAAAGTTACCCAGACATGGGATGGGAAAAGAGAGAGGCTGATGTCAAGGCATAACTATGGAAGACACCATCTGTCTCCACTCATTCCTCTTCAAAATTTAAAAGACACTGGTATACATGCAAGCGTAGGAATGCACACACCCATGCAGGTGTGGACACACACAAACACACACGCCGGCACGCACACACACACAGACACGCGGACACACACAGGCCAGGAGCCCCAGATTTATGTCCTTTGCTCTGCCAGGCGCAGTTCTGCCTTAGAAGGACTGCTATTCCCAGCTTCCTTTGTGTAGCTGTTTTATACACTGGACTTAGTAGGGACCTTATAATTCTTCAACAGAGTTTTGCAGTTCCCCCGCCCCCCACCACTCCGCTGGTCAGCACCGGTTCCCTGGGCAGAGTCTGCCCTGCTCTGCTGGTTGGCACGGTCTCACCTGCTGCTGCGTAGAAGTGCCCCAGAGGTGTCTGTCCTGAGCCCCCAGAGGCTGTCGCTGGGTGGTGGTATGTGACCCAGAGAGGAGGAATGACCTTCTGCCCTTTGCATGCGAGTTTGTCCTGAATTTCCCCAGTAGGGTTTCATGTGCCCCACACATTACAAAAATAGCTTTTCCCACCTTTATCTCCGTGGCTAACCAATTACTGGGCCGGGTACAGATCTCAGTAAAGCTTTCCACTCTGCTCACCGAGTCCCTCTCCCCATCACTGCCTCCTGCTCATGGTACCTGGTGGCTGGTTCCCACTCAAGTCACTTTTGTTCTCAGAGGCTCTTCTGCCCCACTGGTCAGTTACTGCCTAGCCTGACTGACCTTCTCAGAGACGCCCACGTCCCCACAGTGCACAGAGCTTGAGATTTCCCCGGAACCTCCTGGGCCTGTATTCTCACAGATTCTGCCAGCCCCACGTCTCCCACTGCCAGGAGTGCCCAGTCTTATCTGAACTCAGCAGTAAATGGGAGCATCAGCTAGATTCTCACCAGCATCCCAGCCACACATGAATCCTTTATGGCAGTGGTCAGCTTACACCATAACAAGTGTGCATATTTCAGTTTGGTTCCCCGAGGAATCAGCTTGCCTTTCGTGTTTGCTATGGAGTAGCAGGACTGAGAAAGTCTTGTCCAGCTGAGCTCTTGGGCAGAGATGGAGAAGTGATGGGTGTTACCTGGCCGGGACCTCAGTAGATTAGCCCACTGCTCTGCAGGCACCATGAGGCAGAGATGCTATAAATATGAGCATCATTTATATGATTCAGTGTCAAAAATTTTTAAAGCACCCTCTCAACCAACCACAACTATCTTGTTTTCGTTTTTGCTTTCAATGCTTTAAATATTAACCTAGACTTCAGCTTCCCTGGTAGCTCAGACGGTAAAGAATCTGCCGGCAATACCGGAGACCCAGGTTCAATTACTGGGTCGAGGAGATCCCCTGGAGAAAGGAATGGCAACTCACTCCAGTACTCTTGCCTAAAGAATCCCCATGGACAGAGGAGCCTGGTGGGCTGTATAATCCATGGGGTCGCAAAGAGTCAGACATGACTGAGGGACTAACACACTACCTTCCAAATAAGTAGCTTACAATTTAAGCCCCCATTATCCTACTTTCTTTGCTAGTTGCAGAATGAGTGCTCTGGGCTCAGCCTTCCTCCCATGAAGGCCAGGGTTGTAACATATTTCTCTGTCACAAAGCAGAGTCCTTAGTTCATTATACCCAGCAGGGGAAGAGTGTGCCGTTGTCCTTATCCTCATGTTGGGATGAGAAGGGAGCATTGAAAAGCTAACATCGTATATCCCAAAGCAAAAGTTCCTTCTTATTTCAATAACATCAATTTAGAATTCCAATACATGCTTTCTCCAAGCCAATCACATGTATGTATAAAATTAGATAATCATCCAAACTTATCTATTTTCAGATTATTTACAGCTTTAATTGGAGGGTATGAACAAGATGAAATGCTTTCAGACCTCAAACTTACTAAGTTTTAGGAGTGAAGGTCAGAATATGATTTGATATAACCACATCTCCTGTAACAGAAGTGTTATGTGTCTGTAAATATATGTATTTAAAGGCATAGCCTATAACTTAAATTGTAGCCCTATTTTATAAAATATAGCAGAGTGCTACACATTTATCTTTAAAATGAATGTCCGTGTGATTTATCTTGAAATGTTTCTATTGAGGAAATTATAGCCATCTGAAATGGAGAAAAATTAATCAAAATATGAAAAATTGCTTATTACTGAACATACCAACCAACTCCATAATTAATAAATAATTGTAAAATATATGAGTTATCTCTGTGGGGTAATTTTAAGTAAGAACATTGGAGCTGTGAAATATAGTTCTTATGTAGTCTGAAAAAGAACACTAAAACAGAGGTCTTTTTTTTTTTAAGACATGTCTTTCGAACAGCTAAATTTAAATAGAGGATTCATGATATATTTGTCTTCCTTGTACACTAACTTGATAAAAATTATTATATTCTTTTCCAGGTTGAAATGATTAAATGCCATGATTCCTCTGAGTCTAATTAATTTTAATGACAAAATTTATATACTATAAATTTCTAATTTTAAGTGCACTTTTAAAAATCATAAAATTCTACAAGGCTCTATTGACTTCTCTCCTCTCAGCTATACCGGGCTTCCTCATTCGCCCTGCCCCTCATTTTGTTGGTACCATCTTCCATCATGAGACATTATCAATCATTCTTCCCCCAACCTGTTTTGATGTAACAGGATTTTCCATTTTTGTGGCATAGCAGATATTTGATATCGTCTTCTATTGTGAACATTAACCCACAAGCTCCTTGAGGGCAGTGGCAGAAGTCATCTCTGTATCCACGATGCTCAACCCAGCACATAGTTGGAGCTCAAGAAAGCCCTCCTGCATTAATTTGTTTGGAAACTCTGTTCTAGTTTTATCCTTATTAAGCTGGGCATCTCCTCTCAAACATACTCCGCAGCTAATGACCGCTGTTCTCTTCTCCTTTTAGTTGTTAAGAGAGAGGATTAGAGCAGTGGTGGACTTGCTCCTGTTCACTGACTGCTCATCTGTCTCTGATTTCAGAGTCAGAGCCTGCTGGGTGAAAGTATATTAACCCTTCTGTAGAGAATACCAGAACACTGCAAGGGTCAGAATGGGCAAAGAGAGATCTCATTACCACTTCAGATAGTATAAACTCAGCTTGAATTTTAGGCCAACGTGTTGGTCTTTTTCAGCTGTTTTCTACTTCATTACCCTCAATGCTACCACTGTAACCACCATCACCATCATCACTTCCGCCTCCATCATCATCTCCCACTCCACTGCCATGACTGTGACCACCGCCATACCAGTAGCTACCTGGATTCAATGTGTTACCTTATATACATGTATCCGATATAAACAACTTACCATAGCTTTTATGTTAATTGATGCATGTTTTCCTGTAATAATATTGAGAATACTTTCCATTGAATGATATAATTTTATTATCGCAAAGCATAATTCACTTGGGAAAATAACTGACAATGTTGTCTGAATAGTGCCATAAAGAGCAAATCATTGTCAAAGATCACAACATTTGTTTCTGCAAGGGATTTTTCAGCATTTAAATGAATGATGCAGACATTTCTCGCTAATAGTTAATCCCATATAGTTTAATGATATTATAGATCTTATCACTCTGAGTAAGACCCAAAGAAATAATACCACTCAGTGTCTTACTTCTCATAAGTATTTTTTCAGTATATAGGAGATGATAGGTAAAAGTTCTTCCTAATCATTTGCAGTGCATGTATGTTGTTTATATATTTTGATCATTTTTTCTCTTAAAAACTCTAGAGTCTAACTAGTGCCTTCGATCCTCGAGTAGACAAGAAGTTGTTTGCTGTTTGTGGTTTTTAATAACAGTGTGAATCCTGACTCACAGATAGCATGTTAGATATCACCATACTGTAGATAGAGTTGATAGGAAACTAAAAATCCAATGCCTTGAATTTTTAACTGAACACTCAGTTTCCTTCTCTAGACACCTAGAAACAAAAGCACAGGGTTTTCTTCTAAGGCACACAATATCTTCAGCCTACTTTTCGGGGAACTCTAAGTTCTTATTTTATTCTATGCTGAAAATCTAAGTATTTAAGAATTTGTTGAGGTTAGCCGAGAGATACAATACTCACCCAAGTTTGCAGGTGTTGTAAACTCCATCTGTCTGTAACATTCAGTTACAGGATTGTGTACTTGGACCCTATTATTTCAGACCCCAGAAGAGAGCTTATATTTTAATGTTATCATCCTTAATGCTTATTAAGAGTTTGTATAAGAAACTAGTATGAGAAACATATCAGCAAAACTTACCACCTTGCTCGTATGTCATTTGCTCCCTTTTATATCATCCTTTTCTTAAATCTATTGGGCATGAGGACAAACAAATGGTTGTTGAGTAGGGCAGCGACATGAATCCCTACCGCTGGGTGAGAACATGAGTCTGACAGTGATGACATGATGGATTGGAATAAATAGCCTGGTTAGGGATAAACAGAGGTAATGAGAACAGTTAGGTTATTGTGGTATTCCAGGCTCGAAACGATGTGGCATTTTAAGCTGGAAATAATGGATCAGAGTCCTGACAGTAGAATCCAATTAGGATGATCCTGGGTGCTGACTTCCCATGATTGCAAGTTGGAGTAGAGAAATTGGACTTCTCAGAGCAGCATGGTGTGGAGAGAGGGGTAGAAGTTACCAGATAGATACGTAGGAGCTCATTCCATGGGCTGAGTTCATCCTGCTCTGCAACCATACCAGTGTTACCGCCCTCAACCTACAGATACAATACAGTGGGGATATACTTACTTATGTGCGTGATTAGAGCTCTATGGCCTTAGACTCTGGCAGCAGAGAAAAGAGTTTGCTATTGAATATTATGTGGCCGCCTGGATGGGAAGGGAGTTTAGGGGAGAATGGTTACATGTATATATATGGTTGAGTCCCTTTGCTGTTCTCCTGAAACTATCACAACACTGGTAATTGGCTACAACCCAATACAAAATAAAAAGTTTTAAAAAAAGAGTTTGTGATTGAAGCCATGTGAAAATGTGAGCATCCATTGTCAACCCTGTATGTGACTGTTGTCCTGCAGGTTTCAGAATCTTTTTACGCATTCTGTTTATAACTGTCTCAGCTTGCTCCTAGCAGGACACGAGGTAGACAAATCATGTCAGGGGAAACAGCAAAGACAAATGTCACCTGGATTTTAAAAAGAAGTGTTACTCACAGAAAACAAATGAATTAAAAGATGCCATTAAAAGTGAAATGTATCAGTAGATTAAGGGTCACAAAAGATAAGGGTTAGAAATAACAAAACTAAATAGTGATTGTGGACATCAATACTGCTTCTGATACCGTCTAAATTCTTCAGGATCTTCACAAGTTTGCAACTTTTAGTAGCTTTATTTATGTGTTTATTCCCATGCATGACACAACTGGAAAACACAGTTACAAAAAAAATATGAACTGACGTTTCAGAAAACAGCATGTAAGAAGCTCATATGCTCGGGTTTAATTAAAAGGAATTGAGAGGGTTAATTCTTAGGTGGGTTGATAAGGAGTCGGGCCCTCAAGGAGAAAGGGACAAACTTTTTTTTTTCTACATTCCTTCCTCTTAGTTACAAAAGAGTTTTTTTGTTGTTGTTGTTGTTAAACTCTGAATTGTTATGGCAACAGTCCTCTTCTTCTAAGACTAACTTTCCTTAAGCCCAGCTAATGATTACACAACAAAACAACCAGTCTTGATCAAGGGTGTGTTTTACCTTAAGCTCTGTCAGTTCAGTTCAGTCACTCAATCTTGTCTGGCTCTTTGTGACCCCATTGACTGCAGCATGTCAGGCTTCCCTGTTCTTAACCATTTTCTAGAGTTTGCTCAAACTCATGTCCATTGAGTTGGTGATGCCATCCAACCATCTCATCCTCTGTTGTCCCCTTCTCCTCCCACCTTTAGTCTTTCCCAGCATCAGGATCTTTTCAAATGAGTCAGTTCTTCACATCAGGTGGCCAAAGTATTGGAGTTTCAGCTTCAGCATCAGTCCTTCCAATGAACATCCAGGACTGATTTCCTTTGGATGGACTGGTTGGATCTCCTTGCAGCCTAAGGGACTCTTGAGAGTCTTCTCCAACACCACAGTTCAAAAGGATCAATTCCTTGGTGCTCAGCTTTCTTTATATTCCAACTTCACATCCATACATAAATACTGGAAAAACCATACCTTTGACTGGATGGACCTTTTTGGCTAGGTAATGTCTCCGCTTTTTAATATGCTGTCTAGTTGGTCATAACTTTTCTTCCAAGGAGCAAGCATTTTTTAATTTCATGACTGCAGTCACCATCTGTAGTGATTTTGGAGCACCGCCCCCCTCCCAACCGCCCACCGCCAAAAGCCAAGTCTGTCACTCTTTCCATTGTTTCCCCATCTATTTGCCAATAAATGGGACCAGATGCTATGATCTTGGTTTTCTGAATGTTGAGCTTTAAACCAACTTTTTCACCTCCTCTTTCACTTTCATCAAGAGGCTCTTTAGTTTTTCACTTTTTGCCTTAAGAGTGGTGTCATCTGCATATCTGAGGTTATTGATATTTCTCCGGGTAATCTTGATTCTAGCGTGTGCTTCATCCAGCCCGGCATTTCTCATGATGTACTCTGTATATAAGTTAAATAAGCTGGGTGACAATATACAGCCTTGACGTACTCCTTTCCCAATTTGGGACCAGTCTGTTGTTCCATGTCCAGTTTTAATTGTTGCTTCTTGACCTGCATACAAATTTCTCAGGAAGCAGGTCAGGTGGTCTGATATTCCCATTTCTTTAAGAATTTTCCACAGTTTGTTGTGTTCCACACAGTCGAAGATTTTGTATAGTCAATAAAGCAGAAGTAGATGTTTTTCTGGAACTCTCTTGCTTTTTCGATGATCCAGCAGATGTTGGCAATTTGATCTCTGGTTCCTCTGCCTTTTCTAAATCCAGCTTGAACATCTGGAAGTTCATGGTTCACATACTGTTGAAGCCTGGCTTGGAGAATTTTGAGCATTATTTTGCTAGCATGTGAGATGAGTGCAATTGTGCAGTAGTTTGAGCATTCTTTGGCATTGCCTTTCTTTGGGATTGGAATGAAAACTGACCTTTTCCTATCCTGTGGCCACTGCTGAGTTTTCTAAATTTGCTGACATATTGAGTGCAGCACTTTCACAGCATCATCTTATAGGATTTGAAATAGCTCAACTGGAATTCCATCACCTCCACTAGCTTTGTTCATAGTGATGCTTCCTAAGGTCCACTTGACTTTGCATTCCAGGATGTCTGACTTTAGGTAAGTGATCACACCATCATGGTTATCTTCATGAGTCATGAAGATCTGTTTTGTGTAGTTCTTCTGTGTATTCTTAAGCTCTGTACTAATGACTATATAACAACAATATATCTTGCTCGAGGACTTAAGTACCTTCTGACTAATCCTGTTATCTTAAGATGAATGTTGCAGGAGTGTGTCTGGTAAGACCTTCCTATTGTTAGTAACCAACTGAAAAAGTATATAAAGCCCCACCCAAACTAGTGAGGGGGGCCCTCTCTGCCCCCTTCTGATATCTGTGTCAGAAGCTTTCTCTATCACATTGTCACTGTAATAAATCTTTTGCCACATGAAACTGAGTGACTGAAGCTACGTCTTTGGTCCCGAAGTGAAATTTTCTTCTTCAGAGACCACAAATACTACACCATTCAATGTAAGCTATCAGAATGCCCATGGTTTATTTGAAAGGTGTGTTTTGTATTGGATCTCCAAAAATAAAGATGATTGCAGACATTCAACATTGGCTAAGACCAGCAAAACAGGAACTGTTGGTGAATGTGTCATGACTACCATTTCTGGAGAGAATTTTGTCAATATGCCTCAATATTTAAGTGCAAAGACCATTGGGATCTTCCCCTGTGGTCCAGTGATGAAGACTCTGTTCTCCCACTGCACGGGGCATGGATTCAATTCCTGGTTGAGGAACTAAGATCCCACATGTTGCATTCCCCACCCCACCCCCAAAAAAACGTAAAGACCCTTTCTTTACGCAGCAATTCAAATTTTAGGAATTTATATTGAGGAGCTAGTAAGAAAATCTTCAGAACAGATAAGTTAATATGTGAAAAGGATTGAAAATATTCTCTGGCACATAGTAGGCACCAATGTCAGCCAAAAAAAAAAAAAAAAAAAATTAGAAGCAGTCTAAATGTCTATCTGTATACAATTGGATGAAAAAAAAAACAACAGTCCATTAAATAGAACACTACTAGGCATTAAAAATTAGGATGTGTCTAGGTTTCTGTTTATATCTGTTATAGTTCCATGACATATGTTGAATAAAAAAAACATATTTAATGGTGCTTTGCTGTGGTTCTGTTTCTATAAAATGACACATGTGAGTGCATGATAAGCATAGAGAAATGTACAAAAAAAGTGTTCCCTCACATCTGAATACCTCTAGGTAGATTTATTTTCCTTTTCCCCCCTTCATCCATCATCATTTTTAATAGACTTGATTTTGAGCTTACCCCATGTTAATTTTATAATCAGAAAAATAACCATTATTATATTAAGAAACTTTAAAATATATAAAAACACATGTGCATTGGGGGAACTTAAAATCTGATAAAAACTGACTACACTGTAAAAGAATTCATCGTATTCTCCATGTATCCATACAGAGAAAATACTAATGTCAAAAAACAGATGCATTCTAAAATCTGATGTGAAATAGACAAAGTGTAGAAACTCCAAAGTTTTGGCCTAATAATTCAGTAAAAGCTGCCTTCAGTTCTCAGGAAATGGTAATTTTTTTCACTAACCTAAAGGTTAGTCAACATATAAATGCATTATGTTTGTTTAGCATATTCAACAGTGTCTCTGAAAGTCATTTTATCAATTTTGTAATTTTACCTGAAGGAGCAATGCTGAATGTCACATAGCATTTAAATAAGTGAGATTGTCACTTTTCCTAAATTGTTTTCTGAAAACCCTATTACATTTTACATTCCAGTCATAATAGAGGCTTTGCCATTATGCATGCTTTGCCTTGTGCTGGTTTTGTTGTTATCGCTTTGATTCGTGAAATACCTAAAATAAGTGATTTTATCCTCTCATGTCATTTGTTCTGCTTATAGTCACTGAATACATGCTGGAATGATCAGCTGGATAACTCATTTTCATTTGTCCTCAATCAACCCACTGATGGGCCCAAAACAGATGCTTTTAAATGAGAACTGTGGCTCAGTTTTGCTTGAATGTGCATAATAAAAGGAGAACTTGATCTTTTAGATTATCTGTGGGTTAAAAAACAAAATAAACAAGCAAACAAACTCAGTAACTAACAGAGGAAGGTGTCATCTCAGACTCAAAGGAAGCAGTGTTTCCCTTGGTTAACCATTTGTGCAGCTGGTTTTTCTCTAGTGCGTTTCTTCTTCGTGCCAGAATGCCTTCACCACCAGACTGTGAACAGAAGAGTGCTTAGGACCAGCCGTGGGCTCTCGGTTCTTCACTTGAACTCTGTTTCTGTGACTTTACCCAGTCTTGTAGGTTTCAATCCCATCTCACTGCAGAGGGCTCTAAATTTCTCTCTCCAGTTCTGAGCTCCAGACTCGTGTCTCCAGCTGCTTCTTGACATCTCCAGAGTGTCTAATTGGCATCTCCAAGATAACACATCCAAGCCGACAATCACACTTTCCCTCCAGACTTCTTTCTCCTCCAGTCCTTCTCACCTCTGTCGTACAAGGCCAAAATGGCTCTTGTTCCTCAATGCCTCCACCCCGTCCTCCCAGACCAGACATCGTATGTCTGACTTGACCACCTGCATCTCTGCTGACCAGATTGTGTCTTCCCTGAAAATCTGGAATAGACTTCTCCCTGATCTAGTCCTCCTTGCCTCATTTTAACCCATTCTCTGCTGAAAACTTCCAGAATGGTGTCTCTAAAAACCAACTGTCTTTTGAGGGTGATGGAAATGTTTTGGAATGGAGAGAGCTGATGGTTTGCATATCATTGTGAATGTCACTGATTTATATTAATACTTTCATGGTTAATTGTATGTTGTATGAGTTTTATCTTAATAATTAAAAAAAAATTTTAAGAAAGTTACCCAGGTAGCTGGGCAGCCAGTTGAGGATTTGTGTTGTACTTCGTCTTTGAATACTGTAGATGTGCCGGGAAAGAATGAGACCTTGTAAAACAAAGATCCAGTCCTGACAGTTACTGCTCAGTGACATGCCCCTGCACTTACTGAGAAATCAGGAACTGCTGACCGTGGTCCCCAAGGCCCTTTTTAGGATGTGCCCGCTGCTCACCTGCGCTCATCAGGTCGATGGCACATTCAGCTTGAATGCTGGAGAGACTTATAAGAAGGGACTCTTTTCCAAGGTGTGGGCAGCACTAAGGGGACTGCATCAGGGGTGGACAGGCAGCCAATGTCTCATCAGTGGAAGCAGTAGGGGGAAATGGTGTTTCCAGGCCCCGGGAGATCAGAAGCCTTGGAGTTGGGGTGTTCTAGTGGCTGAGGGTCTCAGCTTGTACCGGTGTGAGCGAGGGGGGAGGATTATGGACAGCAGAAACCCCCTAGCTCTCTCGTCTCAGGCCTTCTGATCTCACACAGATTCCTCCACTGGCTGAACCCAGCTGCATGTTCAAGGGCAAGGGTGCGTGGGAGAGTGAGCACAAGGGCACAGGTGAATTTTTTTCAATTAATTAATTAATTTCAATTGGAGGCTAATTAGTTTACAATATTGTAGTGGTGTTTGCCGTACACTGACATGAATCAGCCATGGGTGTACGTGTGTTAAATAGCTATATGAGCCCTGACTACAGACAGCATTAGATATCATAGTGCTGCAGACATGAATTTAGTAGGCAAATGATCATCAAATGCCTTGACTTTAGCATTGAACATCTGTCTTCCATCTAGACACTTAAAAAACAAAAGCACAGGGATTTTTCTTGGACCCTAAATACAGAATACCTATGTCCTACTCTCTTCCTATAGTCTTGACATCAACTCTGTTGTCCTTTCTGAGAATCACTTAGTAGAGAGGGAGTAGATGGAGTGCCCGTTGTCTCACCCCAAACACCATCTAGCCACACAGACCTTTCTTGTCTTTCCTGAAGAGGATGGTCTCTGTCTGGTTTGACCTTTACAAGACCTTTTGACATCCTAGTCTCAGTAGTTCCACCAAAGCTCCTTGACCCTTGAGACCTCTGCTGTCCCATTTGTATTGCCCTATCCCCAGTTCAGCTCCAAAATTGCTGAATTTTGTGGAATCAAATTTGTAAGTGACTTGCTCACTCTAAGGCTTGAAACACTTCTACTGGACAAAGAATATTCTGTTGACTGGATGCATGAATAATCAAATGAATGAACAGAAAAAGAATTGAATGATGCCATTGGGTCATGATGATGTTCAAGTACAAAGATCTCAAACTATAAAGCTCACTAATCACTTTCCTTTAGTTGTGATTGGTAGTTTTTCTGTGTTGATCAAGAAAAGTCATCATGGAAGAAGTTGACCTTAACTCAGTTATATTCACCAAGGCTAAGATATAATAATTTATAGTGATCCTTCACTCTAGCTACTTAAAAAAAAAAAAATGCTGGTATCAGGGCCCACCTGAGACCACTTAAATCAGAATCTCCAGAGGTGGTGACTATGTGTCAGTATTCTTAATTTCCCCATTGTGTCTAGAATAACAACTACTATAATTATCTACATAAGCATCCATTTGATTGTTGAGGTATGTATGTTTTTACTCAATGACATTTTAGTGGGTGTCTACCATACCGTTAGGTCCATGGACATTGACTGTCATCCGTTACCTATTCATACCTGTAAGGATTTGCTTCCTCTTTCTGGCCAGGCTCTGGTCATGCTCAGATTTCCTGAATTCTTCTCATCCTTCAAGGGCTCATTAAAGAGCCCCTGCCCCATATAGCCTGTCTGATCCCTTCCCTTGGTGATCTTTTGTTGCCTGAATTTTCATGGTATATCATTTCTGACAGTTAATGGGTTTTATCATATGTGACTCTATAGTGTAAATTTCATTTTGCATCAGACTAGTGTGCTTTTATCTTCCCCAATAGACTTTGCTTAATTTACTCTAGACTGCCCAGAGTTCCTACTAATACCTTGTTTTTACGCACTCAGCATGTTTGCTGAAAATGAAAATCATAGAAACGATGCAAAAAAATGCACATTTTCCCTAATCTCTGATTTGGGTAATAGATTTTCTTGAGGAACATGAGAGAGAAGAAAATATGTTTGAAGGAAAATATGCAATAATGAAAGTTCAAACTTGGAGTTATGGAAATGAAACTCAGAAATAAAAACTTGAGAATGATCATCAGAGATTAAAGTTGAGTCTTAATGTTCTGATTCACAGTCATATTTTCCATGAAAAATAACCTCTGAATAGAGTGTCTCTAAGAGGCAAGATAATTTGGAGTATGAGAGCCTGTGTTTATAGCCTAGTTCTGTCTCTCTTGTTTGTTACCTGTCCTTGGGGGATTTTGTAACCTCTTAAATCTTTAGTTATGAATCTGTAAAATGAAATCAATAGCAGTACCTCCCTCCCTGGCTTGGGGTAAGGATTTAATGAAACGTGCATGTGACCTGATGTTGGCCCAATAAATGAGGACTTATGATTACTGCTAGTATCACTATGATGAAGCCCCAGCATCAGACAATTTTGATGTAACTGAAAATAAGACCTAGTGTTAACATTAATATGGTGGACAGAGAAAGGATTGAGTTTTTTAAGTTACCCTTTATCTCAGTCTGATTTTTGGTTCAGTATTTTCCATGGACAATTGTAGCTGTATATGTATAATATTTTTAGCAGAAAACCGCAGAATCAAATATTTGCAAGAAAAATTATTTGTAAAAGTTGTTTCAGAACCAAATGTACTTCATTCTATGAACTCAAATGACTTCTTGAAATTTCTCAAGTTACATGACCGGAGGCTAAAAAGAAGCTGGCAAAAGATGAAAAGAACATTCTCTCGTGTTCATGTATTCTGCTTCAAAGGATTGCGTACCACACCACCTGTCTCCAATTTCAAGTAGCGGACTTATGTGCCTGACGTTTGCTGGATTGTTCATATGGATCGTGGTCAGACGGTTATCTGACTTTCACTTTCACCTACAAGGGCATAGCCACTGGATGAGGGCAACGCGTTTTCTCTGTGTCTTTTTCCTCATCTGTAAAACAGAGTTGATTGACATTTTACCTGAGTTAATAGCTGCAAGGTGATTAGCAAAGACTCTAGTGTATAACAAAAACTCAAAAATGTTAGATATTTTTGGTTATTGTTCATATTTTTTAAATGTGGTCTTATTTTGGATGCCTAGCTCAGCCACACTCTCTGGAAATTTGAGACCCTTGTACATTACCATCATCATCACCCAAGAACTTCATTCATTTACTTGTTCATTCATTCAGTTATTCATCTGTTCAGGAATACCTATGGAGAGCCCACTAAAAGCCAAATTCTTTTTAATCCTGTTCATGGGAGAGCTGAATTAAAATTTCAGTCTCTTATTCCCAGCTGTTTTTTACTCTCCCATCTATGTATTCATCAAGATTTCTTTTCTTTGAGAGCCATAGAAACTAAGGGTGTGCTTTAAAAAAGAATTTTTTTATTGAAGTATATAGTTTCTGCATGGTGTTACACAGGTTAGGGCTTCCCAGATGGCGCTAGCAGTGAAGAACCTGCCTGCCAATGCAGCAGACATAGGAGATATGGATTCAATCCCTGGGTCAGGAAGATCCCCTGGAGGAGGGCATGGCAATCCATTCCAGTATTCTTGCCTGGAGAATCCGGTGGACAGAAGAGCCTGGCAGGCTACAGTCCAGGGTTGCAAAGAGTTGGACACAACTGAAGCGACTTAGCACACACGCACGTTATCTAAGTTATCTAAGTTACATATATACAATATAATGATTCACTATTTTAAAAGGCTGTACTTCATTTATAGTTATTATAAAATATTGGCTATATTCCCTGTGTTGTACAGTTTATCCATACAGCTTATTTTATACCTAATAGTTTGTACCAGAAATTGTGATGGCTTATCTCTCACATTTTTTCCGCCAGTCATTATATAATGGAATATTTGTCTTTGACTCTCCCTGCACACACACACACACACACACACACACACGCATACACACATACACAGGCCCAAAGTTAAGCTCCTTTATTTTATATGTAGTTTGGGGGCACAAAATTGCTGAGATGTACAACCAAAGTGTAAGAAATTATTTTTATTAACACGTACTAGAATGTGATTATAACCCACTCCAGTGTTCTTGCCTGGAGAATCCCAGGGACGGGGGAGCCTGGTGGGCTGCCGTCTATGGGGTCGCACAGAGTCGGACACGACTGAAGCGATTTGGCAGCAGCAGCAGCAGCAGAATGTGATTATTGTCAGGAAAAGGACATCATCTTTAAATTGCAATCACTTTTAGAAAAAGAGGCCCAGGGCCAGTTTCCAGATATTATAACACTCAGTCTGGGTGCTTTGGTGACATTTTTTCAAGGTTCTTGCATATCCAAGGTCATTGAGGAAGGATATAGTTTCATACAAGCCCAGTTTTATATTCCTAACTTGATCTCTTGGGAATTGAGAAATAGAAAATTCTATGGTTCGTTTACAGAATGCTGTGATCAAACGTGAACTCATGACTTTCACAGATGGTTACTATCAGACACTGACATCTGCAGGGGAGGAAATTTTTCCCTCTGCCCATCTTAGGTTCTCCAGTTGGGGCCCCATAATTTAGGCAAATGACAGATTAGCAGGAGAAAAACAGAAGTTTATTAACATGTGCAGGGCACATAAATATGGGAGTACCCATTGATGAGTGAAGGTAGAACTTGGGCTTATATACCATTTTAGGATAAATAAAGGAAAAGGAGTGTGGGCTTCTTGGGGGTAGAGATAAGTTATGCAAGAGTGACCAGGAAAAGTATGGAAAACAAGGGCTGTATATTAAGGTCTGTGATGTGAGAGTTGGACTATAAAGAAAGCTGAGCACCGAAGAATTGATGCTTTTGAACTGTGGTGTTGGAGAAGACTCTTGAGAGTCCCTTGGACTTCAAGGAGATCCAACCAGTCCATCCTAAAGGAGATCAGTCCTGGGTGTTCATTGGAAGGACTGATGCTGAAGCTGAAACTCCAATACTTTGCCTACCTGATGTGAAGAGCTGACTCATTGGAAAAGACCCTGATGCTGGGAAAGATTGAGGGCAGGAGGAGAAGGGGATGACAGAGGATGAGATGGTTGGATGGCATCACCGACTCAATGGACATGGGTTTGGGTGGACTCCAGGAGTTGGTGATGGACAGGGAGGCCTGGCGTGCTGCGGTTCATGGGGTCGCAAAGAGTCAGACACGACTGAGCAACTGAACTGAACTGAACTGAACTGATGAATACTAAAGTCAGTGTCTTCACCACATTTGAGTTGTTCAGAATCTTCTTCTTCTTGACATAAGAGAAGATATCTTGACAAATGTATGTTTCCTTTATAAATATGTTTTTGAAAAGTTAAAGTGTTAATCGCTCAGTCATGTCCAACTGTTTTTGACCCCATGGACAGTAGCCCACCAGACTCTTCTCCAGGCAAGAATACTGAAGTGGGTTTTCATTCCCTTCTCTAGGGGATCTTCCTGACCCAGGGATCAAACCCAGGTCTCCTGCATTGCAGGCAGATATAACATCTTTATATATATAACATAAAGATATAACATCATTAGCATCTGATATAAATAAAAATTCCTTTACATCAGGAGAACTTTTGCTGACTTGGGAGTTTTTCCTGACTCTGTTAGTGCTCCCTGGTCTTTAGCTCAAATTATTTATGTGCCAAAAGTGGCATATTTCAGGGTGGCACATTCTGGTACACTTAACATCCAAATTATTTTTGACTACAATTTAATTTTAAAAAATTACCCTGGGAATAACTTCCCCATTCTTAGACAGGAGCCACATTGCCCTGTCCCAATTGGAGACAGGATTATTTCCTATGGCTAGAATCTGGTGACATTCTTTTACTATAAACACTTAATAGAAGAATTCTAAAGAAATTTGAATCTGCAGACTCCAACTTAGAATGGAAATGGACACACTTGAGTCTTGATTCTTCAAAAATAGTCACCATCTTTTGTCTATAAAATTGCTTGCATACTCAGTTACTCAGTCATGTCCAACTCTTTGCAACACCATGGACTATAGCCTACCAGCCTCCTCTGTCCATGGAATTTTCCAGGCAAGAATACTAGAGTGGGTATTTCCTCCTCCAGAGGATATTCCTAACCCAGGGATCAAACCCACATCCGCTTTGCCCCTGCATTGGCAGGTGGATTCTTTACCACTTAGCCACCCTTAGTTTTAAATTAATTCAGGTTCTGAAACAACAGTGAAGATCAGTTTATCAACTACTCATCAAAAATTTAAGTGACTATGGGCCTTTTGCTCATGCTAATCTATACCAACTTGAACTAAATTTAACTGTATACTGCTGGGTGGTGCTAGTGTTAAAGAACCCATCTGCCAATGCAGGAGACATAAGAGTCACGGGTTTGACCCCTGGGCTAAAAAGATCCCCTGGAGAAGGAAATGGCAACCCACTTCAGTATTTTTGCCTGGAGAATCCCATGGACAGAGGAGCTTGGTGGGCTACAGTCCATGCGGTCACAAAGAGTTGGACACATACATGCTGGTGCTAAAGTTAAAAAAATCAGAGCGTTGCTGGGATCAGTTTTGACTTTGGAACAAGCCTCAACACTGATGACTGTATCTTGTGTCAGAGTTGTTTTAGAACTTCAGAAATTAAAACGTCTCATGGGGGCTCAGGTGGATTTTATCAACTTCAAGCAGAATTTTCCTGGTGTGTAACAGTGAAGATCTGATTCATTTTCTGGTGTAAAGAAGTGCTCACTCTTCACCCATGCTGGAGTTACACATTTCTGTTGCTCAGTCATGTTTGACTCTGCAATCACATGGACTTCAGCATGCCAGGGTTCCCTGTTCTTCACTATTTCCTGGAGCTTGCTCAAGCTCACGTCCATTGAGTCGATGATGGTGATGCTTTCCAACCATCTCGTCCTCTCTCACCCCCTTCTCTTCCTGCTCTCAATCTTTCCTAGCATCAGGGTCTTTTCCAATGAGTTGGTTCTTCAAACCAGGTGGCCAAAGTATCAGAGCTTCAGCTTCAGCATCAGTCCTTCCAATGAATATTTAGGGTTGATTTCCTTTAGGACTGACTAGTTTGATCTCTTTGCTGTACAAGGGATTCTCAAGTCTTCTCCAGCATCACAATTCAAAAACATCAATTCTTCAGTGCTCAGCCTTCTTTATGGTCCAATTCAGTTACTTGTACATGACTACTGGAAAAATCAGTAGCTCTGAATTTGGGGGTCTTTGTTGCCAAAGTGATATGTCTGCTTTTTAATAAACTCTCTTGGTTTTCCATAGCTTTCCTTCCAAGGAACAAAATTCTTTTAATTTTATGGCTTCAGTCAAATCAACTATACTCCAATATAAAATAAAAAATAAAATTTTCAATGATGCAAGACACTAAGTGTTAAAATAATTTTTTTTCTTTTTTTAATGCACTCATAACTGATGCCAAAATCTGAGCACAGTAGTACCCAATCAAATCTTAGAGACAGAGTTTTGGGTGAAGTAGAAAAGAATAGCTATATTGCTTTGCCAGGCAAAGGGGGACTTGACAGACTCCTGTCCTTGAAAATGTGTGTCCCAACCTATCAAGAGAAAATTGGATGAAAGATTAGCTGACCATGGCCCTGTCCTTCAGAACAAGACCCAAGTCCCCCACAGCCAGTACCTCCCATCAGGAAGCTTCCATAGCCTCTTATCCTCATCCATCAGAGGGCAGACAGAAGGAAAACCACAAGCACAGGAAACTAACCAAACTGATCACATGGATCACAGCCTTGTCTAACTCAATGAAACTGTGAGCCATGCCATGTAGGGCCACCTAAGATAGAAGGATCATGGTGGAGAGTTCTGACAAAACGTGGTCCACTGGAAAAGGCAATGGCAAACCACTTCAGTATTCTTGCCTTGAGAACCCCATGAACAGCATGAAAAGGCAAAAAGATATGACCCTGAAACATGAACTCCCCAGGTCGTTAGGTGCCCAATACTCTATGGAGCAGAGCAGAGAAATAGATCCAGAAAGAATGAAGACACTGAGCCAAACCAAAAACAATACCCAGTTGTGGATGTGACTGGTGATGCTGGAAGTAAAGTCTGATGCTATAAAGAACAACATTGCATAGGAACCTGGAATGTTAGGTCCGAGAATCAAGGTAAATTGGAAGTGGTCAAACAGGAGATGGCAAGAGTGGACATCGATATTTTAGGAATCAGTGAGCTAAAATGGACTGGAATGAGTGAATTTAATTCAGGTGACCATTGTATCTACTATTGTGGGCAAGAATCCCTTAGAAAAAATGGTGTAGCCCTCAGAGTCAATAAGAGAGTCCAAAATGCAGTACTTGAGAACAAGCTCAAAAGCGACAGAATGATCTCTGTTCATTTTCGAGGCAAGCCATTCAGTATCACAGTGATCCAAGTCTGTGCCCCAAACCATAATGCCAAAGAAGCTCGAGTTGAACAGTACTATGAGACCTACAGGGCCCTAGAACTAACACCAAAAAAGATAAAAAGATGCCCTTTTCATCATAGGGGGATGGAATGCAAAAGTAAGAAATCAAGAGATGCCTACAGTTACAGGCAAGTTTGGCCTTCGAGTAAACAATGAAGCAGGGCAAAGGCTAACAGAGTTTTGCCAAAGGAATGCACTGGTCATAACAAACACACCCTTCCAACAACACAAGAGATGACTCTGCACATGGACATCACCAGATAGTGAATACCAAAATCAGATTGATTATATTCTTTACAGCAGAAGATGGAGAAGCTCTATAGAGTAAGCAGAAACAAGACTGGGAGCAGACTGTGGCTCAGATCATGAACTTCTTATTGGAAAATTCAGACTTAAATTGAAGAAAGTAGGGAAAACCACTGGACCATTCAGGTATGACGTAAATCAATTCCCTTATGATTATACAGTCCAAGTGACAAATAGATTTAAGGGATTAGATCTGATAGAGTGCCTGAAGCACTATGGACAGAGGTTCATAACACTGAACAGGAGGCCGTGATCAAAGCCATGCACAAGAAAAGGAAATGCAAAAAAGCAAAATGGTTGTCTGAGGAGGCCTTACATAGTTGAGAGAAGATGAGAAGTGAAAGGCAAAGAAGAAAAGGAAAGACATACCCATCTGAATGCAGAGTTCCAAAGAATAGCAAGGAGAGATAATAAAGCCTTCCTTGATGATGAGTACAAAGAAATGGAGGAAAACAATAGAATGGGAAAGACTAGAGATCTCTTCAAGAAAATTAGAGATACCAAGGGAACATTTCATGCAAAGATGGGTACAATAAAGGACAGAAATGATATGGACCTAACAGAAGCAGAAGATATTAAGAAGAGGGGGCAACAATACACAGAAACTATACTAAAAAGATCTTCATGATCCAGATAACCACCATGGTGTGATCACTCACCTAGAGCCAGACATCCTGGAATGCGAAGTCAGGTGGGCCTTAGGAAGCATCACTACGAACAAAGCTAGTGTAGGTGATGGAATTCCACTTGAGCTATTTCAAATCCTGAAAGATGATGCTATGAAAGTGCTGCACTCAGTATGCTAGCAAAATTGGAAAACTCAGCAGCGGCCACAAGACTGGAAAAGGTCAGTTTTCATTCCAATCCCAAAGAAAGGCAATGCCAAGGAATGTTCAAACTCCCGCATAGTTGTACTCATCTCACATGCTGGCACAGTAAAGCTCAAAATTCTCCAAGCCAGGCTTCAACAGTATGTGAACCAAGAACTTCCAGATGTTCAAATTAGATTTAGAAAAGGCAGAGGAACCAGAGATCAAATTGCCAACATCTGCTGGATCATCGAAAAAGCAAGAGAGTTCCAGAAAAACATCTGCTTCTGCTTTATTGACTATACCAAAGCCTTTGACTGTGTGGATCACAAAAAACTGTGGAAAATTCTTAAAGAAATGGGACTACAGACCTCTTTACCTGCCTCTGAGGAATCTGTATGCAGGTCAAGAAGCAACAGTTAGAACCAGACATGGAACAACAGATTGTTTCCAAATAACGAAAGGAGTACCTCAAGGCTATATATTGTCACCCTGCTTATTTAACTTATATGCAGAGTACATCATGCAAAATGCCGGGCTGGATGAAGCACAGGCTGGAATCAAGATTGCCAGGAGAAATATCAATAATCTCAGATAGGCAGATGACACCATGCTTATGGCAGAAAGCAAAGAGGAACTCAAGAGCCTCTTGATAGAAGTGAAAAGGAGAGTGAAAAAAGCTGGCTTAAAGCTCAACATTCAAAAATCTAAGATCATGGCATCCAGTCCCATCACTTCATGGCAAATGAATGGGTAAACAATGGAAACAGTGGGAGACTTTATTTTGGGGGGCTCCAGAATCACTGCAGATGGTGATTGCAGCCATGAAATTAAAAGATGCTTGCACCTTGGAAGAAAAGCTATGACCAACCTAGACAGCATATTAAAAAGCAGAAACATTGCTTTGCTGACAAAAGTCTGCCTCATCAAGGCTATGGTTTTTCCAGTAGTAATGGATGGATGTGAGAGTTGGACCATAAAGAAAGCTGAGTGCCAAAAAATTGATGCTTTTGAACTGTTGTGTTGGAGAAGACTCTTGAGAGTCCCTTGGACAGCAAGGAGATCCAACCAGTCAATCGTAAAGAAAATCAGTCCTGAATATTCATTGGAAGGGCTGATGCTGAAGCTCCAATTCTTTGGCCACTTGATGCAGAGACCTGACTCATTAAAAAAGCCCCTGATGCTGGTAAAGATTGAGGGCAGGAAGAGAAGGGGATGACAGAGGATGAGATGGTTGGATGGCATCACTGACTCAATGGACATGTGTTTGAGCAAGCTCTGGGAGTTGATGATGGACAGGGAAGCCTGGCGTGCTGTAGTACATGACGTTGCAGGGTTGTGCATGGCTTAGTATGACTGAACTGAACCTTGAAGGAGTTCAGTGAGGAGTTTTGCAGCAGTGCTTCAAGGGTGGGGCTGCTGATCAGGTAGGGTGTGAGCACTGTTTCCCTCCCCTTCCTCACTCCCTAGGTGGTGGTCTTCTGACCTTCTTGAGCTTCTCTGGTCTGTCCCTTTACACTTCTGTTGCCTCGGTGGTTTCTTGGCGGCTCCTCCCTTAATTAGCAACTGTTAGCATCTGCCCTTTGGAACTCAGGGAAGGTCATGGAGGCTGGAGTCTTGCCCACAAGAAATGGGAAACGAAAGAACTTCATGCCCAGGAGCCTCACAGGGTCCTGCTCCATTTCATAAACTTCTTTATTGCAAGTGTTTTTAAACACTTCTCTGCATGCATGACACACAAATTTCCTATCACATCTATTTCCTTAATTAACACTCTTATCAAAATGACATTTGCATAACACACTTTTTAACAAAAATAGTGTCTTTTTATAGTTAACATTGCATTATGTAGGTTTAAGGTAGACAGCGTGTTGATTTGATACATTTATATACTTCGGTATGATTACTATCTTAGTGTTCGATAACACTTTTATCATGTCTCTTTATTATCGGCTTTTTTGTGGTGAGAAGACTTAAGTCTAGTCTCTTAGCATCTTTGAAGTCCCTAGTACAGCATGTTGACTGTGATACCTGTGATGTGCATTAGATTTCCAGGACTTATCTAACCACTGTTTACAAGTTTGTACCTTAACCAACATCTCCTCAATTACCCCAGCCGCAGCCCCTGGTAACTACCACTCCACTCTCTGTTGTTACGAGTTCAGCTTTTTTTAAATTCCATGTGAGTTGACTCATACAAGTATTTGTCTTTCTCTCACCGACTTATGTCACTTAGCACATGCCTTTAAGTTCCATCTGTGTTGTCTGCATGGCAGAATTTCCTTCTTTCTCATGACTGAGTAGTATTCCATTGTACAGATGTACCACATCTTCATTATTGTCTGATATCTTTGTTATCAGTTCATCTGTTGAGGGACATTTAGGTCATTTCCATATTTCGGTTATTGTGAAGAATGCTACAGTGAACATGCAAGTGCACATATCCTTTCTATGCGTTGTCTTCATTTCCTTTGGATATATACCCAGAAGTAGGATTGCTGGATTAGATGGTAGTTATGTTTTTAATTTCTTGAGGAACCTCCGTATGATTTACAATAGTGGGTGTATCAACTTACATTCCTACCAACAGTGCACAAGGGTCCCTTTTCTTCACGTCTGGTTCAGACGGTAAAGAATCTGCCTCAATGCAAAGACCTGGGTTCATTCCCTGGGTCAGGAAGATCCCCTGGAGGAGGGCATGGCTACCCACTCCAGTATTCTTGCCTGGAGAATCCCATGGACAGAGGAACCTGGCGGGCTACAGTCCATAGGGTCGAAAAAAGTCAGACACATGGGGACATGACAAGATGCTTTTCTCAAACTCTTTTTTCACCAACATTTTTTTTCTCTTCATGGCAAATAGATGGGGAAACCATGGAAACAGGGACAGACTTTATTTTCTTGGGCTCCAAAATCACTGCAGATGGCGACTGCAGCCATGAAATTAAAAGAGGCTTGCTCCTTGGAAGAAAAGCTATGACCAACCTAGACAGCAGATAAAAAAGCAGAGACATTAATTTGCCAACAAAGGTCCATCTAGTCAAAGCTGTGGTTTTTCCAGTGGTCATGTATGGATGTGAGAGTTGGACTATAAAGAAAGCTGAGAGCCAAAGAATTGATGCTTTGGAACTGTGGTGTTGGAGAAGACTCTTGAGAGTCCCTTGGACTCCAAGGAGATCCAGCCAGTCCATCCTAAAGAAAATCAGTCCTGAATATTCATTGGAAGGACTGATGCTGAAGCTGAAACTCCAATACTTTGGTCACCTTATGCAAAGAACTGACTCACTGGAAAAGACGCTGATGCTGGGAAAGATTGAAGGTGGGAGGAGAAGGGAATGACAGAGGATGAGATGATTGGATGGCATCACTGACTCGATGGACATTAGTTTGAGTAAGCTCTGGGAGTTGGTGATGGACAGGGAGGCCTGGTGTGCTCCAGTCCATGGGGTTGCAAAGAGTTGGACACGACTGAGCAACTGAACGTGTTTTCTCTTGTCTTGATGGTAGCCATTCTGACAGATGTGAGGCAGTAAGTAGTTCATTATGATTTTGACTTGAATTTTCCTGATGAGTAGTGATGCTGAACATCTTGTTATGTACCTGTTGGCCATTTGGGTGTCTTCTTTAGAAAAAAATGTCTACTCGATTCATCTGTTTTTTAATATAGTTGTTTATTTTTTTTGTTACTGAGTTATTTGATTTCCTTGTGTATTTTGGATGTTAACCCCTTAGCATATTTATGGCTTGCAAATTATCTTCTCTCTTTTCATAGGTTGTCTTGTCATTTTGTGATTGTTTTTGTTATGCAGAAGTATTTTATTTTGATATAGTCCCCCTTGCTTTTTGCTTTGAGCAAAAATTACTATAGCAACATTTTGGTAGACTTTAGCATTAACTCACAATCAATGCTTTTATTTTTAAAAGCATTAAACGAGCATTATTTATTCATCTTTTAGAGGCTATCATGTATATCATTGGGAAGAATTATCAAAACAGTCCCAATTCAACAATTGCACCTTGAGAGACGTGACGTTTAAGGGATAAGAGTATTTATGTGGTGCACCCAAATGTATATACATGTGCACACACAGAGACACATACTTGTGCATGTGTGCAACATGTACAGTCACGCATGTACACATTTGCATACACTTGCATATGTGCATAGTCACACACACAAATGCACACAGCATAAATTCAGGATGTCGTGGGCCTCCAGATTTTGATCAGCCACCTTCTACACACCCATGAATCGAGGTGTAAGTGGTAGGATATGGAAAAGGTACTGATGGTCATGCATCCCCCCACCCCCCATTTTCCACTCTCACCCCCAATCAGTTCTGACCTTGACTTTTTTGTAAGAGAAACTCCTCTGTCCTCTCTCTTTCCCAGGTGCACAAATTTTCACTCTCAGAATAAGATAAATGATAGATTAGTTTAAAATCTTCATATATACATTAATTTTAATTAGTTGATTAATAGAAAATAAAAATGTAAAGCATTCATTTAAAATGAATTCAATCCAACTATTCTTCGGCTTGAGCCTTACCTGTGTTCAGGGATTGTGTTTCAGGTTTAAAAATTAAAGTGAGGAGGTCATAGGAAAGTCTTATATCGTCACAAGACAGCATTTGATTTTATCATGCTTTAAGACTTGTAATTATTAAATACCTCTTTCTAGTCAATCTGATCCCTTGTTTTTAAATAGAGTCTTTGTCTCCTTTCAGAAAAAAACCTCACAATTACCCTCTATTAAAACAGGGTAAAGGATCCAATGAAAGTAATTAAGATTTTATTAAAGAAATTTTAATGAACCAATTACTTCTCATGAATATGGATAATCTTAAGGAAAAAAAGCCATCCTGTGCCTGAAATAAAATATATAATTAGTTATTTAAATGTCTTCTCAACTAAACCTACTGTCAAAATTACGTTTGAAGCAGCAGTAATTTTATACTGATAAAGGAAAGCTATTGAATACATATAATTAGAGGAAAGATGCTATAAAACAATTTTATGACAGATTATAATCTGGGAGAAATTAGCATATTTTCATCAGGTAAATTAAAATTTGCTAGTGACCATCAACCAAAATACTAAAACATCTTTATGTTATATTTAGATAAGAATAAACAGGGTGGCTTATGGCTTCTGAGTACCATTGTGAATTTAATTTTTTTCCACAGTTTTTCCATGAATTGAAATTTTAGTATTACCTTGGGTAATGTAGAATTATCAGGGAATTAATATAGGAAAATTACCCAAATAACACACTAGAAATAAGCACTCTAATGATAAACTGCTTGTTTTTAAGTGATAAAAATTCTTCTCTACTTAGTAAAAGTAGAATTTCTGTAGTCAAGGGTTATACATACAACATTTCTATGTTCTCATTGAGATTTGTTACTTTTAACATTACATCTTGCCTCTGCTGTTCTATTCTTTCAAATCAGTACTTCCTTTTGCTAGCAGTACGCTACTCTATGAGAGGATAGCATGTAAAATATCTACATTACCGCATGTTAAATAGATAGCAAGTGGGAATTTGCTCTGTGACACAAGGAGCTCACCTCGGAGCTCTGTGACAACCTAGAGGGGTGGGATGGGATGGGAGATGGGAGAGGCATTCAGGAGGGAGGGGGTCGTATGCATACCTGTGGCCGATTCATGTTGATGTATGGCAGAAACCACTACAAAAAAAGAAACTAGTGTTCACTGCTTAGAGTGCGATCATCCTTTCAGGGTCATGTCATTCAGTTACTAATTCTTGTAATCATTTTGCAGCTCTTTGGTGAGCATCTAATACGTGTCAGAGCATATTCTGTGTGCTGCATGTGTTATTTCTGCTGCACACACTCGGGTCCTTGCTTTCATCTCTTGGGTGGTACCTTGTTGTGGCAAAGAGCAGTGAGCGAATGACAGAAAACCAAGGAATGGAAAAGCGTAGGAGCGGGTGGAGGAAAGAGAGGAACAGGAGAGCGGGGAGGAAGAGGTGTGAACTTTGAGTTACAGAATAAACGTCACAGGTATGAAATACATAGTGTTCGGAATGCAGTCTGCAACTGTGTCGTATCTCTGTATGGTGACAGACGGCAGCAAGACTTACAGTAATCATTTCGAAATGTATAGAAATGTCAAATCACTGTGTCGTGTAGCAGGATCTAGGATAGTGTTGTAGGTCTATTATACTTCAAAAACAGGCCAACTCATTGGAAAAGAAAGCAGATTTATTTGTGGTTACCATAAGCAAGAGCAGGGGGAGTTAGATGATGGCCATCAAGATACCAAAGTCCAATTATAAGATAAATAAGTACTAGGGTTATAACGTACAGCAGGATCAATATAGTTAACACTGCTCTGTGTTATATGTGGAAGTTAAGAGAGTAAATCCTCAGAGTTCTCATTAGGAGAAAAAATATTTTTCTACATTGTCGATGTTTTGTCTTTATGAGATGATGGATGTTCACTGAACCTACTGTGGTCGTCATTTCGTGGTGTATATAAACCAGATCCTTATGCTGTACACCTTAAATTCATACCGTGCTGCATGCCAATAATATCTTCATAAAATGAGGATGGGGAGAGGAAAGCTTAGGAAATGTGAGAAGATGATGAGGTCTCTGCTGAAAATTAAAATAGGGGATCTGACAGCAAGAGTCTGGAAAGATAGTTTGCATGTGTGTGTGTGTGCTCACTCAGTCGTGTCTGACTCTCTTTGCCACCCCATGGATTGTAGCTCGCCAGGCTCTTCTGGGCATGAGATTTTACAGACAAGACTACTAGAGTGGGTTGCGGTTTCCTCCTCCAGGGAATCTTCCCAACCCAGAGACTGAAGCTGCATCTTTTGGGTCCCCTGCATGGGCGGGTGGATTCTTTACCGCTGAGCCACCTGGGAAGGTCATTTAGACTGACTGAGCCAAAAAAACTTCTCTGAGTTTAGTGCATTTAAGTTACATGTGAATAGAAGGAAGGATCAGCCTTGGAAAGGTCTGGAGAGCAATGTTCCAGATTGAAAGAACAAGAAGTCCAAGAAATGTGAGTGACAAACGAGCGTGTTGTTGAAGGAGAAGAAATGAGACACAGAAGAGCATGCAGAGTTGCACTGACGTGAGCGCCGTGCAGACAGGGACTTTTTGTCTTGTTCACTGATGTCCCCTGTGTGTCACATGGAGCCTGGTGCACAGTGGGTCTGTGCGGACTGAGTCAGTGAGAAAACCAAAGGTTCTGATTCAAAGTGAACGTAGAGAAGGAGGGAGAGGCGTGATCGTGAAACTGCATCAGAAATTTAATTTTAAGCATAACAGGATATTTCAAGGGCTGTGTGGGAGACTGAACAGTAACCCCTGAAGATGGCCATGGTCCTAATTCTCAGAACCTGTGAATATTATCTTACACAGTAAAACAAACTGTGCAGGTGGGATTAAGTGAAGGATCTTGAAGTGGGTGGGGGGAGATAATCTGGGATTATCCAGGCAGGCTTAATGTGATCACAGGTGTCCTTGCAACAGTGAGGGAGGAGGTTCAATCAGGGAAGAGGAGGTGATCATGGATGCTGAGGTTGAAATGATGCGGGCTTCGACCATGGAACCAAGGCAGCCTTTAGAAGCATAAAAAGGCCAGGAAATTCTCCCCAGAGCCTACATAAGGAGCACTGCCTGCTGTGTTCCATTGGTCCATTGTAGACTTCAGACCTCCAGAGCTGTAAGACCATACCTGTGCCTTTTTGTAAGTGCTGCCTTTGCGGTCACTTGTTACAGCAGCAGTAGGAAACTAATACAACATTATTCCAAATTAGAGACCATGTTCAGCCATTTCGTTAAGTCCCAGATGTGAAGAGGGGTACGTTCTTAAAAGTTAAATGTTATTTGTCACCCAAATTAAAATGCATTTTAAGTTTAGTTACAAAGTTTAGATCCCCTTCCTGTATCTTCTATCCTCTCACAAATAGACTTTAGAAGAGGACAGAGGAGTTGTAGGGAATGAGAAAATGAGTGAATATTAAGTCAGAATGAGTAGTGTAATGAGGAAAAAGTGCTGTGATGGGGAAAAGTGAGTCCAGAAGACAGAGGAGAAGGAGAGGGAAATGAAAGGAAGGGACGTTAGTTACCAGTGCTGCATAATGACTTCAGTTCAGTTCAGTTCAATTGCTCAGTCATGTCCAACTCTTTGCGACCCCATGGACTGCAGCACATCAGGCCTCCCTGTCCATCACCACCTCCCGGAGTTTACTCAAACTCAGGTCCATCGAGTCGGTGATGCCATCCAACCATCTCATCCTCTGTCGTCCCCTTCTTCTCCCACCTTCAATCTTTCCCAGCATCAGGGTCTTTTCCAATGAGTCAGTTCTTTGCATCAGGTGGCCAAAGTATTCGAGTTTCAGCTTCAGCATCAGTCCTTCCAATGGTTATTCAGGACTGATCTCCTTTAGGATGGACTGGTTGGATCTCCTTGCAGTCCAAGGGGCTCTCAAGCGTCTTCTCCAACACCACAGTTCAAAAGCATCAATTCTTCGGCACTCAGCTTTCTTTATAGTCGAACTCTCACATCCATACATGACTACTGGAAAAACCATAGCTTTGACTAGATGAACCTTTGTTGGCATCATGACTTACCCCTAGTTTAGCAATTTGAAACAACAATTGTTTGCCCCACACGGTGTCTGAGTGGCAGGAACCCAGGAATGGCAGGTCTGCATGTCTCTGGCTCAGGGTCCCACACGGATGAGGCTGCATCATCTGTAGGCCGGAGTCGAGGGTCCACTTCATAGAGGGGTCCCTGCTGGCTGGATGCCTCTGTTCTTCTCTATGTGGGCATCTTCATGGTGCTTGAGGGTCCTCACAGGTGACAGTAGGGCCCCCTCAAATAAGCTACCTGAGACGGAGCTGAGCCGAAGCCCCAGTGCCTTTCGTGACCTCGTCTCAGAGGTCCCTCTGTCATCTCCTCCTTGATCTGTGGGTCAGAAACAAGGCACTTAGTCCAGACCTCACTCGAGTGGGGAAGGATGAGGCCCCTCCATGTGAAGGGAACATCAGGAAACCGCCCTGGGAGAGAGAGGGGAAGGAGTGAAGAGGAATTTGAGCAAAACACCTATTTCCCATTTGTTCATGGAGAATGCTTAGATACGTCCATGTTTTTCTCCACCAATCTGTCTCCCTTCACCAGGGACTAATGGCTGTGTGCGTGTGTGTGTATGTATATTCTGTGTGTGTATGTGTGTGAATACCTGTGAATGTGTGTATATGTATAGGTGTGAGTTTCTGTGTGTATGTGTATATGTGAATGTGTATATATGAGAGTGTGTATGGATATTGTGTGTGTGTGTGTGAATACATGTGAATGTGTGTATATGTGTAGGTACGAGTGTTTATAAATGTATGTAAGTGTGTATGTATAAATATATTGCTTGAGTGCGTGTATGTATGTGTGTGTAGGTATGAGCATGTGTGTATGTATGTGTGTGAGTATATGTGTGAATGTGTGTAGGTGTGTATATTTGTGAGTATATGTGAATGCACATGTGCATTGTGTGTGTGTGTAAGTATATTGTGTGAGTATGTGTATATGTGTAGGTGTACGTATATGTGAATGTATGTGTGTAGGTGTGACTGAATCTGTATGTGAGTATGCTGTGTGTGGATGTGTGTAGATATGAGTGGATGTGTCTGTGCGTATATGTGAATGTTTGTGTGCAGTGTGGGTGTGTAGGTGTGACTGAACCTGTATGTAAATATGCTGTGTGTGGATGTGTGTAGGTATGAGTGGATGTGTCTGTGCGTATATGTGAATGTATGTGTGTACTGTGTGTGGACGTGTGTGTGCATGTGAGTTAGTGTGTGTGTGGGTCTCTGGCAAGACAGCTGTAGAGTCCCAGCTGTTCCCACTCTTGACTCCTGCCAGTCGCACCTCGATTTACCTCGTGTCCCCAGAGACTGCTTCTTCTACACTCAAGCTCCTCTCTGTCCACATAAAGTAACCCAGACTCCAAGTGTGGAGGGCCCCCTGCCGCTGACTGGTTTGCTGAATTTCCCCCAAAAGAAATTCTGCAGTGTTGCATCCACTTTACCAAGCCCTCATCCACGCAGACGTGGTAAAACGTGCCCCTGACCAGAGATACCTGTGTTTCTCAGGGTCCAGGGAGCCCGTGTGGGCTGAGGATAGAAACCAGGAGAGAGCCTTTAGAGATCTGGGTCAAGCACTGTGGTAAGTTGATCAGCCTGTGAAACACAGATGGAGCCTGTCTGGAAAGGCGGGGGGACGTGAACAGGAAACTTCTGTCTGTGCCTGATTCGGAGTTAGGTTACACTGATGAATGAATTAATAAGAAAGGTGAGGCAGAACAGCCAGATGAAGAGTCTCCTGAAATGTCTCTTTCTTTCCCGTGTTTCACTTCTTATCAGATAGTACGTGAGGCCTTCGCCTCGTCTTTGATTTGCTCCTTTCCTTTCCCACCTCTTTTCTGTTTGTTAGGAAGCAGTAAAAATTTCTTTATTATTATAGAATGTCTTTAGAGTCTTTTAAATTCATTGAATGATAAAAATGGAAAAGTTTTTTACTGTTTGGTCTTTAGAGGAGATGTATTTTATAGCAAAATTAGAACCCATGTTTTAAAACATTTACAAGCCTCAATTTTCATGTATTGGTACTTTCAAATCAGTATTTAGTAGTGGAAAAATCAGTGTTTAGTGTCTGTATATGTGTGTTGTATACTTAGAAAAACAGAATAGCCTATAGTGGAAAATAGTCTGAAAAAATGTATATATATGTATATAAATGTGTGTGTGTGTGTGTGTGTGTGTGTATGAATCACCTTGCAGTACATCTAAAACTTACGCAACATTGTAAGTCAACTATACTTCAGTTAAAAAATATGCAAACCCTTTAATGTGATATTTTTTAAAGTTATCCTCAAACTTGGGGTTAGATAGTAATTTCATTTAAATGTGCTTTTTTAAAACTGAAAAGCATTTATTTTACTAGAAAAAAGAATATTGTTGTGAGACTTTGAATAAATGAAAGTATCCATCTTGATTATTTTTATCATCCAAAGTTCAGTAAAATGCTTCCTAATGGAATGAATTAAAAAGCAGCTTCATATATTATTTAAATCAAAGTAAATGTACATGATAATGCTCCTAGCATTTCACATCTGTTCAAGTCAGAATATATTTTGAGCAGCTTCTGTGCACCAATAAACATTTTAATATAGGATGCTAATGGCAATGCAAACATGCACACAGAAATATATAGAAAATGGCCCATATACTAACCACAGAGGTGAGTAGGAAAGGCAAATAGTAATTTGTTTAGGTTTGGGAGCCATAGTATCTTGGTCCCAAAATCTCAGCTTTTGCCTTGTAGGACACAAGCAGCCATAGGCAATATGTAAATGAACAGACAGAGCTGTGTTCCAGTAAAACTTTATTTACAAAAATAGGCAGACAGGATTCACCATCAAGCAAACCCCCTGTACTAACAATTCATTTGTACATTCAAAACACCAAAAACATTTTGTTTCTCTTGCATTTACCTAAATAGAATTACCAGAAAATGTTCTTTTGAAAGGCCAGTGGAAAAGTTTGTTTCTAAAGTCACATTTTTGTAGAACTGATTTAAAAGTATTATTTTAGTTATTAATCAGATATCATTGACTTTCAGGTTAGTATTATTAATGCCTTTGGATAGTTCAATATGAGCAAAGCAAGAAACTAATAAAACAAATTTAAGAAATAAGTGAATTCTGTTTATTAATAACATGATAGATGAAGCACAATATCATTTTAAAATCGATTGAAAAGTTACTAAATAAGTAAACTATAAGTTGTGTTTCTAAAGACAGTTATGATATTTTATTCTCAGTATCTGCAGTGATAACAGCTATTTAAATTAGCCTTGGGGGAAATGCAGTCTTTCACAGGAAAAGAGAATATTACTCCTTTTTTTTTTTTTTTTTTACTTTTCTGTGTACAATTTTGAACAACAAAAAGAGCAATTATTATAAAAGCATTTCAAATGATATTATAATGTGTATGTAATTCTTAGACCTTTTCTAAAATTAATTCCATTTTAAGCTATTATTGACACACTCTTCCATTTCTACTGCTCTCTTTGCTGTTACACAAGGAAGAACCATCTATAGGTCCTCCATGAGCATTGTTTTAAGAGAAAAGCTAACAGAACCAGTGACAGCAAATTTTAATTTCTTGTTGAACCTGTGAGCACCAGACCCTGTGCTGGATCCTTGAAAGGTCCTGCACAATGATGGCTGGTTCTATAGGAAACTAAGTGACTCCAATAGACCACAGGTGCATGTTGGGATCTTGGATAAAACAAAGATATCTTCCTGGTCTATTTCAGATGTCTTACTAGTCCATTTCAGCTCACTTTGGGACCTTTTTGGTCTTGATTATAATCTGGGGACTTGGATTCATTGTACTAATTGTGCAAGGAAGCAGGGTTAATATCCTCGGTTCCATTGGTTCTCTCACCCTAAATTACTCTCCATGATGGAATGGATATAATCATGTTACAATTCCTCTGCCTACATGTTAGATTTTCACAGCACTTTTGTAAGGGGTTCGTACAAATGCTTTAAAGTGAAGGGCACACTCTAGAACACGTGCTTACACTATCTTAGTCCCTCCTGCTTGTGCTGTTAACTTGATTAAGGAAAATGGTGGCCATCCAAAAGCTCCGTTTGTGTGTATCTTGCAGGAGTTCTTTGGAATCTCTCATCTTGCGATGCACTCAAAATGCCAATCATCCAGGACACCCTGGCAGTGTTGACCAACGCGGTGATTATCCCACACTCAGGCTGGGAAAACTCACCTCTTCAGGACGATCGGAAGATACAGCTGCATTCCTCACAAGTGCTGCGAAACGCCACTGGGTGCCTAAGGTGAGTCCCGTGTCATCGTCACTTCCTTCTGACTTCAGGTGCTTTTTGTTTCTGTAACTTTATTGCTGTTTTGCTAAGGAGCAGAATGTTCTGGAATATTCTTATGGCAATAGAGTGCAAGAAGCTAGCAAAAGTCATTTCTAATGTGGTACTGAAGAGGTATATTCATCTTCCTCTGCCCTGTACCTACCCTAGTATTTGACTTATTTAACATGTTTTCTTAGATCTTAGGCAAAAAATACATAAATAAATTTTGTCATCGCAACCAAATATAGTTTTCTTTGATTGAAAGCAAGTGTTGTGACATATCATGCATATAGAATAACCAGGCAGACCAACTGGTTGGGAGAGCCTATGACAAATACCTAGGCATCACAGTAACTGTCTCTGGTATCTATTTTTATTTTTTAAAAATGTTCAATGTGACTGCTAGAGCTTGTAATTCTTAAAAATAGCTCTTTAATAAGGCCTGTGGTGTGAAATGTCTTTTTTAAATAATAAAAGTAGCAAATGTGTTGTAATTATCTCCCAATGTGTTTTTTTCAAAACTCATCACCCAGAAATCTCTTGAGATGTTTTAGATGTTCCGTTTAGTTTTTGCTCTTAGAAAAGAGAATGTAATAATTAAGGTATGCTTATTCTAATCTCTAGAAACGGTGTTCCCAAGGATATTGTACATTGTACGAAAGTGAGAAATCTCTGCCAGTTTAACTTAATGGTAGGATATATGTGGTTTAAGATACCTAGTCAAATAGTCTGTATTTCAGAAGTGAAGTGTCCAGAGTTGCTTCAGCTGGGCTGCCTCAAAGCTGCCACTTCTCTGACCGTTGATCAGTTTCTAGGTGTAAGTACCAGTCTCAACTGAGAAGACACAGGATCACTTTAGTGACTTTAATAATAAAGTTCTCATGAATATTTATAACAATACTCTTAGCCTCCAGTCTTGAGAAGGGTGTGTGTGTTTGTGTGAACGTGCATGCATAAAGGGAGCTAAAGAGAGCTGGCCTCCATAAATATCAGTGTGCATTCATGGACAGGAATAGGAAACCCTCCAACAATTTTGCTTTTCCTCAAGGTCATGAAATAATGATCTTTTGACATGATTTCTCTGGATAGGCTCCACCATAAGCCAAATTTACAGTTCTTTACACCCCACTTTTGAGACATCCATTTTATAACCTCTTAAATTCTATGATCCTTCAGAAACCTCCTGCCCTACTGGAAGAAATATAGCTCATCCGAAGCTAAATCTGTGGGCATTTCTGACCCTTTCTACCTCACTTTTCTATGCCGGTTATATGCAACTACTACAGGTAGTTTTCCTTTCTTAACATGCTTGACTTGTAAAGAGTGTCTTTGTTCCTAATGAGGATCGTGGAAGGAAGTGCTTCAGAACCAATTGTAGACATATATAGTTAATAAAGATCGGTTTATCTCCATCAATTAATATTCTCTATAAATTATATAGTAATGTGATTATATATTCATGATGTTTGATTTAAGGATGAAGGATACTGATATATGAACATTCAGCTTCCTTTGATAAAAGTCAGATGAAGAAACCAGCTTAGTGAAGGCTCACAGCTCCCCTTTGTGGGTCATCTGGGCCAAGTTCACAAACACAGAGGCTTGACCAGTGCTGCTTCTGCTTCAAGCCAGGACTGAGCACCTCATAGGAAGCAAAAAGGAGGACATCTGATTCAGAAAGAGTTTCGTGTAGCCTGCGTGGCTTTTCTTAGCCCACATGAAACCAGGTTTAGGGTTTTCCCCACTTTTCAGTGTTTATCATGCGAGTGACAAAGTAAGGTCTATCAGAATGTCGTGACTATTTCACTTCCCTCTTAATTCATTAAGCTCCTTCTGTTGCCAAAACTCAGCCTCTGTTCACCAGTGCCAAATAGAAATGCAGAGACAGAGTTTTGGGTGGAGTATGAAGAAATAGCTTTATTGCTTTCCCAGGCAAAGGGGGCCACAATGGGCTAATGCCCTGAAGACTGTGCCCTGCCCTGGAGGGGGTAGTGAGGGGTCTTAGAGTGCTGAAGGAGCCGGGTGTGATCCGCTCATGGACATCCTCTGATTGGTTGGTGGTGAGGTAATCTGGAGTCAGCATTATCAACCTTCTGGTTCCAACTGGTCTGGGGTCTACATGCTTGTGGGCAGCATACAGTTAACTTCTCCCACTGGTGGGAGTTTCAGTATCTGCAAAACAGCTCAAAGGACGTGGCTCAGGATATTATCTATAGTCCTTGAGGAGGAACTAAAGGTCCTTGACTTTGTTTAATGGCTAAAGTATTATTTTGTCTTGCATGACTGTTTTCCTTTCTTTCTGCATCTTCTTACTTCTCTGATTAAATTTATTCTTTGACTAAAGTTTTTCTACAGACAGAAGGCCAGTGGCCAACGTGGATGAGGGTCTGTTCTGGGAAGGACCCTATAGGGTCCTGCTCCATTACATTTCCCTTCTTATAGAAAGAAATACGAGTTTTTATCTCTTATTTAAATATGTTTATGAATCATTCTACATTAATGAGCAGACTGGACTAACAGGGGAAGAAAACAGCTCTGGGAAAGGGCTAAAATGAATTTATCAAAGACTCAGCAGATGAAAGGTTTCAAGAAATTTCTACTGTTACCATTTGCTTAGAACCAGTGTTGGAAAAACACACAAAAAATGTTTTAAATATTTATATCATGATGGAAGCATCTAGATTTTAGTATGTGAGGTTATATTGACATTCTTAATTCTTTCAACAAAACCAAGATCTTTATTTACATGAAAGAAGTTGCTTTGTATATGCTGTTCCTGCCTTTCAGCAGTTTCATCCTTGGGCATTTTCTAAGTGCCTGCTGTGTGCCAGGAAGGGGCCAGGAAACCAAAAATAAACATAGCAACCTCTTAACCTTCGAATCCCTTGGAAGACAATGACACTTATGCAGTGGAAAGGTTGTTGCTGAAGGATAAGACGCGGGATTCTTGGCCTCCGGAGGCGAATTCAGTCCGGGGCCAGAGACGAGGCTGGATCACTCAGAGCTTTTGTGTAATAAAGTTTTATTAAAGTATAAAGGAGACAGAGAAAGCTTCTGACATAGGCATCAGAAGGGGGCAGAGAGAGTACCCCCCTGCTAGTCTGCAGCTGTATGTTATATAGTCACTCGCAGTCTGTTAATGAAAAGAAAGAAATGTCTTAAAACTCAGAATGGCACCAGATAATTCATCCCAGGCCATAAAACGATTGACTTGAGTCTTGTAGAAGGGCAGATTACCACACAAATAGTTTCGTTTACATAGATTAGGGGAACGATATCTGAGTATGACATACTGGTTTGTCAAATAGGTTGGGCCATTTGGTGGATTGAAGACAGAGTCTGGGGCACATTAACACAGCTTAAGACAAACATTTCCATAAGAAAAATGTATTGGTTAACTCAAGGTTTGAGAATAGTTAGCTTCAGGTGAAAAGAAACCAGGTGTCATGGCAACAGAACATTTTAAGAGAAACCTCCTTTTAAATTTGTAGAGAAGGAAAAAAAAACCTCTAATTTGTTTCCTCCTGCCGCTTAAGAGAGAGAAAAATGTCTGGCACTTGCAGCCTATTTCCTCCATTTGGAGACCCCTGGCCTTCCTGCCTGTTAGCCTCCTTCTCACAGTGAGTCTTGGTTTTATGATTAGGACAGTATAGAATGGGCTTCCCAGCTGGCACTAGTAGTAAAGAACCCCCTGCCAGTGCAGGAGACACAATAGATGTGAATTTGATCAGGGTCAGGATGATCCCCTCGAGGAGGAAATGGCAACCTGCTCCAGTATTCTTGCCTAGAGAATCCCATGGACAGAGGAGCCTGGTGGGCTACAAGTGCAAGGGGTCGCAAAGAGCTGGACATGAATGAAGCGACTTGGCACGCAGGATAGTACAGAAGGAAAAACTGGCGAAGGAGTGGCTTATTCAGCCAGCGTGGTCACAAAAGCTTTCAAGAACCAGATGAGGCTGGGGTCAGGCAGAGAAGGGGCTTCACCAGTCAACACTTTGGGAGCTCCTTGAGGCCAGAAAGATCAGCACACACTCCTGACACTGACGTGGGGGACATAACTCCAGGGTCTGTAGGCAATCTGCAAACCTCAGACTTCAAGAAAGGCAGCTTGCTTAGTTCTTTCATTCTAGGTGATAAAGGGATGTCAAAGCAAAGCTCAGAAGGGTAGACTTGAATCTCTAAGGGGCAGACAGCTATGGCGAAGCTTTTACCAAGAGAACATAATGATCAGCTATGTCTGGGAGCAATTTTACAGGACAGAGTGAAAGCAGGTAGGGAGGGGAGCGGTGACATGAAGGGTGGAGCTGTGAATTTATGGGCTGCCCTGCAGACTTCATTTTTAAGGTACCTCCTGTAGGCAAAAGTAAATATCAATATTTTGTTCCATTCAATTAAATTTAACCATCACTGGTTTGTATCTGTGAGAGCTATCTCCATAGCTGTTTTAGGTCTGCTTTTTATTTTGGAAATATTTTCATCATTTTATGTTATTCTTATTTAAATTATAGCTTCAATATCTTATTAAATGTTAGAGAAGTTTTATGGCACAAATCATTATTTGTATGTAACTGAGGCTTAATAAATCAAATCACCCCAAAACAAGAGGATATGAAACACATGTAACTGAGCTAAATTATAGATAATGCAGTGCACTCAGCAAAGTCCTCCTGGAACTGCAGAAATGATTTGAATATAGTCCTTAAAATGTAAATTAAGAAGCAGGTCATCTCAATTTATAAATCACATCTGGGCTTATACCTTTGCAAGAAACATTTTTTTTTTCTATCACAATATTTAGAAAGAATTTGGTGCTTTGCTGCTTCTTAAAGCAGAAAATAAAATTACAGCAATTGTTCTTTTAGTCATTTTTATGTACTCTATGTATATTTTATATAAAAAAATGATACAGTGAATTTGCCCAAGAAGATGATATAGCGAGTTTATGTAACATTTGCATACCTTGATCTGGTCCATTAATTTATAGCTTTAATCTTTTTTTCACTTTTAAAGACATTCATTGTTTCTTTTCTAACTTTACAAGTAGTACATGTTTATTGCTGACTACTAGAAATACTTGCAAGCATAAAGTAATAAGTAACAATCACCCATAAACCTCATCCCCTAGAGATAACCATCATTAGCATTTTTTATACATTTCCTCCCAATATCTGCATATCTTTTTACCCTTGAAATTTACCTAAATTGTATAAAAATGCCTAAGTTGCATGTTACAAGCCTTTTCCAATGTGTCATTACCAGCACTGTCATACTCCATGAAATCAGGCTAAAACATAAGTATGTGATTTAGGACCCTGTTTATCTTATAAAAAAGGACAATAAATTGCATTTGTTCTACAGAGTGTGCTGATTTTTATGTAAAATTAAGAGGAGCATTTTTATTCATAAAATTCCTGACTTCCAAGGTCCAGGAGCTTCTACCTCACATACATCATTCATTATCATATTTATTATGAGTTCAATAAGTCATGTGTCGTAAGTCAGGAAGCCAGTATTTTCATCCACATCCTGACTCCTGATCCAGACCCTGCCCGCCCACTACACCACACAGATGGGAAATGCAGTTACGTGAGATGAGATTGTGGATCTGTGCCGGAGCAACGCAGACGGCCACCCGACCAAAGAGTGGACAGCCCTCTCCCAGGTGCTGGTTCTTTTCATTTGCTTCTTGACATTTCGCTGAGCGGCATCTACTTGGCCAATATCCCTTTTGCCTTTAATTGTCAGGTGTCTCCTCCTTCCCCCTTATTTCTTACTTTCTTTTCTCCTCTCCAAAGTCCCAGAGTATGGATGACAAGGGACCCACACAGAGTTAGTCGCCTACCCCCACTTAAGTCCCCTGTCTCCACCTCTGTCTTACATTTTAATTTAAACAGTTAGTACGATGAGTATCTTTTTTTTTTAAAGACTACATTTTAAGACATGTCCTAGATAATAGAGTAGACATTGTTTTTCCAGTTCTTAAACTCCTCCATCTGTTTACTGATGACTTAAAGTGAGTTCATATTTTTGGTTTGTTTCTACAGCTACAGTTTCAAGAATATATGAGGAAAATGAAGTGTAAAAGAAAATTAAACTCTTTTCCTGGGATAGTGTTTCCTAGCTCAGTGTAACTTATAACTCCAGTAGGAGTGTACGATAGGTAAAAGTAAATTTATCAAATCATTATCAGATATCATTATTCCCAACTTTTGTTCCTAGCAGGATTCAAACTTATTTCTGTCATTTCAGGGCAGGAAGCCAAGGTGAAAAATGTAAGCAATTGCTATTCTGAAAGAGTAGACCTTTTTATTTTTCATAAAGAAAAAAAAAGATTATAAATGCAAATTGCACCACTCTTAAATATTCAAAAGTTTATCAGAGTGAAATTTAAGTTAAAAAGAAGACCTATGCCTTAGTAAACTAGGATCTAGAACACTCACATTGTGCAGTCTTTGTACAAATTGAAATGTCTTAAAAGACTCTGTCCAGTTTCTCCTGCTTTCTCTCTGGCTATGCCTGTTGTACCAGTATCAGTGGTGATGTCCGCCCCACCAGTCTCAAGCATCAGACACACTCCCTGGGAACATTCTACAGAGAAGAGCCCCTTGGCTTTGCCTTTTCTAAAAAGGTGTAGTGAATCTTCGTGGGAAGATGGCATATCACGTTGACATAGCCAAAATTTAAGCACATATGAAATATAAAATGAAAAGGTAATGCCCTTAGTCCTTTTCCACTTAAAATTCATTTTGCGAGTAAGAAATGAAATTTTTTAAAAGCTGACCTATTTGTTCCTGAAATATCTATCCATCACTGAGAAAAGAGGATAGAAATGGGGGGGGGGGAAGTTCTCTTAAATTTTGTTGAAGGAGAGAGTTGTTAAGAATGATAGATTATGGGGTTCCAGGAGGGAGTGGCAGGTGGGGCCCTCGGGTGTCAGAGCTGGGGGTGATGGGCAGGGGTCTACTTCGTCTCTGCTCAGAGGAGCCTGGAGGGCTACAATTCATAGCCCACACCCGCCCACTGACGAGTCACACGCAGTAACACTTGGCTTCCTCCTTGTTTTTCCTCCTTTTAAAATTTTGTCTTTTCCTATTCTGTTCAATTAAAGCTTTAATTTTTAATTAAAAATTTACAAATATGGCTTAAAATAAATATGGAAAGATGTTAGAACAGCCTAGGCCTTAATTATTCATGCAGTTATTGTGTTGGTTTTTTTCCTCTTTATGGTTAAGGATTCCTCCAGGGAAAGCATTTTTCTGTGGCCTTAGTCAGGTGATATAGACCTTGAAATTGACTCACTTATGTACCTGTGATTGTTTCACCACACACCATGTGATCAAATACCCTCCTATAACATCTGGCGAGAAGAATCATCACCTTCAGCCAGAATGTGTGTTGACCAGCTATACACTGAAGGCTCGATAGTGAAGGTCAGTCCTGCTCTGCCTGTGGGCAAGCTTATTTTGGCTGGGGTCACTGCTGTAGGTTGGATAAGCGTCCCCCCAGATTTGTGTCAACCAGGAGCCTCAGAATGTGACTCTATTTGGAAATAGGGTCTTTGCAGATATAATTAGTTAAACAATAAGGTCACACTGCAAATGCCATGTGTGCTATGCTTAGTAACTCAGTTGTGACCACTCTCCATGGACTATAGCCCGCCAGGCTCCTCTGTCCATGGGGATTCTCCATTCAAGAATACTGGAGTGGGTTGCCATGCCGTCCTCTAGGGAATCTTCACAACCCAGGGATCCAACCCAGGTCTCCCGCATTGCAGACGGATTCTTTACCATCTGAACATCACTCATATGTGGGATCTAAAATACGACATGAATGAACTTATGTGTGAAGGAGAAACAAACTCACAGACAGAGAACAGGCTTGCGTTTGCCAAGGGGTGAGGGGTGTGGGGAGGGGGCAGGCTGGGGGTTTCGGATTAGCAGGTGCAAACTCTTATATATACGATGGATAAACAACAGAGTCATACTATAGAGCACGGGGAACTGTATTCAGCATCCTGTGATGAACCACAATGGAAAAGAATATGTACATGTTAACTGACTCACTCAGCTGGAAATAAGCACAACATTGTTAATCAACCACACTTCAATGATATTTAAGAAAAGATGGGGTCACACTGAATTAGGGTAAATCCTAGTGAGTGGTTTCTTTATGAGAAGAGGACTTGTACACACAGAGGACGGCCATGTGAAGAGAGGCAGAGACTGGAGTAATGCAGCTAAGCCCAGGATTGACAGGGCCTGCCAGCAACCACTGGAAGCTGGAAGGAGGCAAAGGATTCTTAACCAGAGCCTTCAGAGAGATCACAACCTTGCTGACACCTTGATCTTGGACTCCTAACCTCCAGAACTATGGAAGAACAATGGTCTGTAGTTTTTAGACATCCAGTTTGTGACAATTGTTTTTGTTTGTTTTTTGGTTTTTTTTTTAGTTTTTTTGGTGGACTTCCCTGGTGGCTCAGACGGTAAAGCGTCTGCCTACAATGTGGGAGACCGGGGTTCAATCCCTGGGTTGGGAAGATCTCCTGGAGAAGGAAATGGCAACCCACTCCAGTATGCTTGCTTGGAAAATCCCATGGATGGAGGAGCCTGGTAGGCTATAGTCCATGGGGTCACAAAGAGTCGGACACGACTGAGCAACTTCACTTCACTTTGTGACCGTTTGTTCTGGCAGCCCTAGGGACCTGATACAGTCGCCCTAGTGAGGAGCCCAGAGGCCCCGCCAAGCAGAGGAACCACCCCAGGATATAGCCCAAGGGAAAAAAGGAGTGAGTAACCTAGAGAGGCTGCCTGTCCCCAAACAGCACCCACACACTGAGCCAATCGCGGCAGGTCCAGATTGAAAGTCGTTCTTGTTTTATCTTTTTAATTTTATTTATGTTGGCTGTGCTGGTCTCCATGCTGCTTGTGGGTTTTCTCTGATTGTGGTGAGTGGGGGTTACTCTGTTACACTGTGTGGGCTTCTCATTGCGGTGACTTCTCTGGTAGAGCACGGGCTCAGTAGTTGTGGCTCAGTTGCTCCGCAGCATGCGGAATCTTCCTGGACCAGGGATCAAACTGGTGTCCCCTGCGTTGGCTGGCAGACTCTTATTTGCTGAGCGACCAGGGAAGTCCAGAAAGTCGTTCTTCTCTAAGCCAAGGGCGTTCCCCTCCACAGCTCAGGTTCACGGCAACTCACCCCCTGCAGCAGGATTGGCTCTGCAAGGCCAGGTGAGGATGCGTCAGCCAAAGAAGTTCAAGTCCAACTGTTTTGACTGGCGGCTGTTAAATAAGCATCTCCCAGCGTGAAGAATTGAGGCTCATGGTTTCTGCCTGTTTACGAGCTGCCCTTCCTTTCCCTCCTGACTTTGAACTTGCTTCTGAAAGATCTCCTGGAGTAGGAAGGCATTCCACTCCAGTGTTCTTGCCTGGAAAATTCTATGGACAGAGCAGCCTGGTGGGCTAGAGTCCATGGGGTCTCAAAGAGTCAGACACAACTGAACACACACATGCTCACAAGGAAAGTTACAAGGACTTGCTGGCTTTGAACTTGTTGGGTACCATGACAGCCCATGGGCTTCCCAGATGGTGGTAGAGGTGAGGAAACCAGTTGCCAGTGCAGGAGACATAAGAGATGCGGGTTCAATCCCTGGGTCAGGAAGATCCCCTGGAGGAGGGCATGGCAACGTATGCCATGGAGAATCCCATGGACAGAGTAGCCTGGAGGGCTACGAATCATAGGGTTGCAGAGTCAGACACGGCTGAAGCCACTTAGCATGCACACGTGACGGTCCACAGTCGGTCTCAGGTCTCACACAGAGCACGTGACATGACTTAAGTCTCATTTAAGGAAGTCCATTCCCATGGCTGAGTGCAGAATGAATGCTTTCAGGATTTAGTGCAAAGCATGACTGCGTTTTTCTATTTAAAATATCACGAATCAATATCCTAATGGTGCCTTCATGTCCTTGATCATCATTTCATCATGAACTGCAGGTAAAGCCTTCCTGAGTATCCTTTTTTTACTTAAAAGTCTGCCTGCTGAAAACAACAACTCAGATGGGCCTTAGGTCTGGCTGTGTTACATTTAGTCGCAAGCACCTAGGGCTTTATCTCCAGCTGAAGTATTTGCATAAGGCTGGCGTTGCTAACATCCACAGCTCATTTCCTAGTGCCGCCGAGCCATTTCTTTTCTTTTATTATTCTATTCCCACTTCAGCATCTTGTCCTGAAGGACAACAATATACAACCCTAATTTTTCCCATCTATCTTTGTGTACAGGAGAATGTTATTAAGGCCGTCAAAGGAGCTGCACTGTGCCTTTGCTTATGAGTATAATTAAACTCAGACCCTCAATTAGTCATTTTAACCCATATAATGGATGAGCGCTTGGTCCCGTGGTGCCGCTAATTCTGGAGTGACCTTGAGAAAACCCCGTCACAAAGTAATACCAGTGATAATCACACTCAGGCTAGAAAGCGCCTAGGAAATTTATTTTATCTGGTTTACTCTTGAATTAGACGCAGGAAAGAAGAGGAGTTATTATTTTTACCTTATGTTCGGCCGCTTGCCGGTATCAGGCATCTAATAAAAAGAATCTGCTTTTAAAAGTAAGAAGCCCTGAATTTATCCCAGTCTTGTGTTCCCGCCGAATGGAGTACTCTCGCTCAGGTACTGAGAAGGGAAGGGCTTAGTCCACGTGGATGCTGGGGACAGATGTGACACCGCTCACCACCCAGCCTCCATCCTCCCACACCTGCTCCTCCAGCGCCCGAGCAGTCCTCCACTCCTGATCACTGCGTCTGTTTCAGCTGCAGGATGAATGGGCTTCTTGAGTCCTGACTCAGCGATGAAGGTCCTCTTTGAATGATGGGAACAGAATCCACAGGGGGCAGAAGGTGCAGGGGGTCTTAGGAGCCCATCTCTGCAGCTCCATGGTGATGGGGGCTCTGGCAGCCAATGGCTCACCCCAGCACGTCAAGCTCACTGCCCCCTGCCTGATCAGAAGAAGGATGGTGGCTTGTCACCTTATTACCTTGCTCAGGCTGTCGTAACAGAGGACCACAGATGGGGTGGTTGGAACAACAGAAATTTATTGCCTCCCAGTTCTGAGGGTTAGGGCTGGTTCTCGGAGGCCTCAGCCCTCCACTTGTAGGTGGTCACCCTCTGACTGTGTCCTCATCTGCTCTTCCCTCTGTGGGTCTGAGTCCTGATCTCCTCTTCCTCTAAGGACACCAGTCATGTTGGATTAGGGCCCAGGCCAAAGACCTCATATTATCTTAATTACTGCTTCAAAGACTATTTCTAAATGCAGTAACATTCTGAGGAGCTGGGAGTTAAGATCTAACATCTGAGCTTGGGAGGGACATAATTCAGTGATAATAAAACTCTAATAGTTGGCTTTCACTGTTTGTTCTCACTTTGGGAAATAAGTTTTAATAAAACATTCTTCTAGCAAGGTCATGTTGACCAGTGTGAAGCATATTGTAATTTATGGTATAATAAAACCAAAATCATGCTTATTTCTTGGCCAGGGGAAAAAAATAAGCTAATGTTAGCCTTTTGTCTGTTTTCAAGTGGAAGTAATCATGAAAATATGCTACAGGTGGACACTTTTCCTTTTTTCCATTGTCATCAATATAACTTCAAGAAATTATATAGCCATGTGAGAATTCTAAAAGCCAATTAATGAATTTGTTCTTGAATTGGAGTTTACCTACTGAACTATGTTTCATTCTTATACTTTGATGAAATCAGTAACTTAACAAAGAGGGATCTTAGAAAATCTATTCATCTTAAATCCTAATTATTGAATGTACATGAAATGACCTTTGATTTGGAATTAGGAGATCTGATTTGAGCTTTAACTTTGATACATCTTGTGCATTGTCCTGAGGGAAACTAGGCTATATTATCTTCGCGTCAAATTCCATGGCTGTAAAGGAGTGGTTTGGCCTAGATGTCCTTGATGAAATGATTTTTTAAAAAATGTAAAGCATGGCCAGGGTATTTGCTAGCTGACCCCAAGTTGGAATCCCCCTGAAAAAAATCATCCCCAAAGGAGGTATCCTCAAGGAAGGCATCACCCTTGAACACCACAGGCTCTAGGGCCTGGCCTTTGTCTTTACATGGTGAGAAACTTGACCTTCAAGCTACAAGACCATCAGGAGGAAGTTAGTGCTCAGTTTAGCACCTACTGGGAAGCCCAGATGGAACAGTGGTAAAGAATCCACCTGCCAATGCAGGAGATGCAGGAGACGTGGGCTTGATCCCTGGGTTGGGGCGATCCTCTGGAGTGGGAAATGACAACCTACTCCAGTAATCTTGCCTGGAAAATTCCATGGACAGAGGAGTCTGGAAAGTTCCATGAATAGAAGAGCCTGGTGGTCTGTAGTCCATGGGGTCACAAAGAGTCAGCTATGACTAAACACTCAACACATGTTGTTGTTCAGTCGCCCAGTCATGTCCGATTCTTTGTGATCCCATAGACTGCAGCAGGCCTCCCTACCCCTCACCATCTCCTGAAGTCTGCCCAAGTTCATGTCCATTGCATCGGTGATGCCATCTCATCCTCTGCTGCCCTCTTCTCCTTCTGCCCCCAATCTTTCCCAGCATCAGGGGTTTTTCCAATGAGTCAAGCCCATCATGTACTGTGCTTCTTTAATTTGCATACCGTTAATGCAGTTGTCCCAATAGTCTGCTGAGGTGGGAATTCCTACCCTATTTTACAAACTCGGAAGCTGATACCCCTAAGGGCAAGATTAAGTTACCCCAAGTCACACGACTTATAAGAGACTGAACAGTGATGTTAAGTCCCAGGATGCAGAATGCGACAGCTGGGTTCTTCCCACTTCACCATATTTCTTAAGCCGGAGATGAGAAACAGCTGAAGAACACATGTATTTGTTTACAACAGAGGAGATGATGCTGACTCAGCTGGGATCCCATAAGAAGCATACACCAGCATGGAGACGCAGGAGACACGTTAGAACTAGAATCCATGCGAAATATTTAATTAGGGGAAACGCCCAAGAAGAAAACTGGGCAGGAACCAGAGGAGCTAGGAGTCATGAAACCGTGATGCTGGTCTGACCCCAAGGGAAGGAAGGAAGGAGGGGAGAGAGGAAGGAAGGGAGGGAGGGAGGGAGGAAGGAAAGAAGGGAGGGTGGAAAGAGGAGGGAGGGAGGAAGCACGATTGAAAGGTCTTAGACTCTAAGGGGCCACTGGAGAGTTCTGAGCCCAAGCCATCCTTCCAAGGAGTCCCACATTTCCCAGGAACGGGCTTGCCTTGCTGCTGTTGCCAAGCTCAGTTGCTGACCGGGATCATCCATGGGAGCTGAGGTCTCTGCAGAAAGGCAAACGCAGTGACAGATTTCAGGGCACAGCAGCTGGACAGCTGGCATAGAGCAGTGATGCTCCTGTATTAAGAAATCTGCGAGGGTGCATTTTCATGGATGTTCCGTAAGCCTAATCTCTTACCAGTGTTTTGTTTGCTCTAGGCTAGCCCCTCAAAAGCCACACTTTCATCAGAAGGTTGCCTGGTGGTATAGAATCCAAACAAGAGGGGTTAGTTATATTGACTGCAAGTTTTATTCTCTCAACATCTATTCTTTTTACAATGTGATAAGCCCTCTGCAGACTTCCCTGGTGGCCCAGTGGTAAACAATACGCTGGCCAATGCAGGAGATGTGAGTTCAATCCCTGGGTTGGGAAGGTCCCCTGGAGAAGGAAATGGCAACCCACTCCAGTATTCTTGTTTGGGAAATCCCATGGACAGAGGAGGCTGGTGGTCTGCAGCCCATTGGGTGAGTCAGACACGGCCTAGCAACTAAACAGCAAGCCCTCTGGTAGGCATGAGGCATGCGAGCAGGGGCTAGACGCAGTCTGTGGAGTTGGCCATTGAAAGCAATGCACCGTGTCGTTAAAACAGCCTCATGCCTTTGAGTCCCATTATGCTGCCACAAAACTGGATGAATTGCATTGTGCTTTTCTTAAATCATGCCTTGGAAAGCCATATCTTTTTTTTAATATTTTCATGGCTGAACAAGCTTTTTGCCTTTAGTTGGTTTATTGTTACATCTTGTGGCCCGGAAGCTTTCTCTCTCTTCAGGATTTTGCATTTCTCTTATCTTTTCTGTTAGGAAAAGGATGAAAAAAAAAAAAAAAAACTTCAGTTTTCATTTCTTTCTGAAGACCTTTCTGTGCCCCAAGAAAACTAACTATAATTTCTCTGGGTTCTTCCTGGCATTTATGTTCCATGAAATAGTAGAGATCATTTCTCCCAAAACATTACTTTATTTCCCTAAGCTAGAGAAAGTGAAAGTTTGAATTCACCTTAAGTGTAAATGATTAATATAAAATACCCCATCATGCTTTTCCTTCTTAAAGTTTTCAGTACTCATTTTTTAAAATTCCAATCCACTTAATTATAAAAATATGCAGGATATAGCTAAAATTTGTCTTTAGTTACTTATTCTATAATTTGGTTGCAAATATGGACTTTTTTAAAAAGGAGAGGCAAATCTTAAAGTTAATCTTTTCAATATAAGTACTTCCTGTTAGAGCCTGAATAGTCAAATCATCCATTAGTATGAACAAATTATTTCCTTTGAGAAAAGATTGAATGAAGAAGTTTATTTTCATTTAATTGGTAGACAATGGTGCTTCATATTTATCCACATAAACCATTGGGTTGTAAAGTATAACTGAAAAGCTGGTTCCTTCTTAGAATCTTTCATAACTTCTTAATATTAAAAATATAATTTTTCCTTCTTCTGCCTTCCAAATTGTATTACCACTGCATCAGAAATAGCTTCCCTGGAGGAAAAGCAAGGAAGTCTATTAATCATAAATTGAAGAAGAAAGAGCTCGACAGTTTTACTTCTTGCTTACATACTAAGCCTCTCCAATATTTTAATACACGTATTTTCATATCATTTCTCCTGTCCCTTTTCAAAATGACATTTATTTTGAAATAGAGCTGGTGTTTACCAGAGTTGGGACAAAACAAGAGGATGAGTACAGTTCACAGAACAGGTGGCGGCTAGCCCATGTTCAGCAACATTGGGGAAGATCTCCGGTTTGCAGGTATGCTTGCCCTTGGAGGAAAGAGAAACATAAGCAAGGAGAGCCATGAATAACATTTTCCAAAGACACCAGTTCAGAGCACACCTTCCTAGCCACCGTCTTATGGATTCAGAGTGAAGAACTGGATGTACAATTCTGCCCTGCCCAGCCTGTCTCTTAAATCTTCTGTTCTCCTCATCCTCTTCCTTGAGTCCATTTGTTCCTTAATTAACAAAGAATGTTTCAAATAAATTTCATTTCTTCCTTTGGTGACCAAGAACATTTGAAATAGATGAGAAACGCTCCCACGGGCCCCCTTTCCTGGGTGATTTCCTCCTGCAGACGTCTGTGACTATGTGCTACATGGGGTTTGACAGACAGCTGCGGGGCAGGCTGCGTGGGATGGCTGGATCCCTGGGTTCCTCTCCATCACCCTTGGAGCTGTGATAGGCAGGAATGGGAAATGGGTGTCCCTGAACTCAGAGAGCTATGGCCACATGGGGATCACAGGAAGCAGAGAGGCAGGTGGGGAGAACACAGAGTTATCACTTGTAATCCTGCACCGTGGCCCTCCAGGTTGTCTCTCTGTGATGGGATCTTTGTCATCCTGTAGAATGTTGCTCACTCCAGACCCTGAGATCTGGGGAAGCTACTGAAAGTAAAAATAATTCTTTTCAATTCTTATTAGAAAAGTCTTATTCTGAGCCAGCAGAAGCTTCTGGAAGTACCCACTGAAATGAGGAAAGTCAAAAAGAGGGCAGCCTTGTCTAGATTGCATGCTTGGTCTACCTTTTCTTGCCTCAAAAAGGTTTAAGCCAAAGAAGCAATAGTTAGTAGTAACACACTGAGGGGTTGACAGCTGTCAACACGAGGCCTTCAGGACACTGTGCTTTTTCTGTTATAAATCTGTGTCATAAATCCACTTTCGGTTTTTCAGTCTGCTGAGTGAAAGGACAGACATGCCAGGACTTCAGACTAAACCTGTGTTCTTTATTATTACCCCATAGAGTTACAAATACATCATCATTCCCTATTAACAGGCACTCAAGTAGCAAGGAGATGCTGTGCCCTGGACACAATGACTGGGGCTAATGAATCCCAACAACTAATTACATTTCTCGTAAAGTAACTTATTACCAGAAAGTAGGTGTGTTAGCACAAAGATGTTATGTGAGAATGGCAATCCCCAGGAAGAGGCCACCTAATTAATCATTCCCCATAATTCTCCATAATGGCCCTGTCTGGACTTTTGTGTCCAGACGACTGTTCTTCCCAGGGTTGCATTTGGCCTGACCTTATTTTGGACCAACAATGTACTTGGTAATTGCAGGCTAATTTATATAAACAAAGGAGGGCCCTGCCAAATAAAAGCATCATCATTGCAGTTGGTACTCAAGGCTCTAAGAGCTCTCTGTTTTGCACAAGTTTAGGTCAAGTGGTTGCAGCCAATGACACTTACTGCAAAAAATAATTATTTCAGGAAAGCAAAAGCACCATGCCCTTGTGAAGTCTGCCAGGAAGCGTGGCTTGTAACCTGTTGTATGGAGTGAGTCCTCCTCATGTTTTGGATGAAGCTGGTTTCAGGTGTTTACTTAGAATCTCATCAGGACTTGAAGGGCTGTTTTTCCTTAGCACGTGTGAAGGAAGTGCTGATAAGTTTCTCCCTAGAACATAAAGGAACTTCACTTATTTCTTCTCTACAGGCAGCACTGTCATCCTGCCTAGCAAACCTCATTAAATGACATTTGTCCTTGACCCCTGTCACTTCTAAGCAACTGAAATAGATGAAGAGGCTGGTGCTTCCCAAATCAGAAGGAGCCAAGTGTCCACAGCCAGAGCCCGTGGGAATAGAAATTCACAAAGGAACTGATGTTAGGGTTTATTAGGATTGTACAAGGCTCCTTCCTATTTGAAGATAGGTGATTGAGACAGATTACCCTCCTGTTTCCTCTCAAGCACTCAACCAGGATCCCCTGCAAGCTTAGATAGAAACCTCTGGAAGACAAGTGTCTGAGTATCCTTCTGTGGAGGCCAGCAGGGGACCACAGCTCAGAAGGGCAAAGCTGTGAGCCCAAAGCACCGGAGTAGCCACTGAGACAGGAATACCATTGGAGAAAGGGAGGACTTACCTGTCACGTCTCAGGTCCTGTAAACTTCTTCTTTGTATAGGAACTTGTTGCACTCCATAGGCTTTAATTTGGGCTTCCGTAGTGGTTCTGCAATAAAGAATCCGCCTGCAATGTGGGAGACCTGGGTCAGAGCCCTGGGTTGGGAAGATCCCCTGGAGAAAGGCATTGCAGCCCACTGCAGTATTCTTGCCTGGAGAATCCCACGGACAAAGGAGGCTGGCAGTCCATGGGGTCGCAAACAGTCGGAGACGACTGAGCGACTACACACAGCAACAACAGCATAAAATGAACCATTTAGAAGGGAACACTTCAGTGGCATTTAGTCCATCCAAAGTGTAGTGCAGTCACTTGTGTGTGGTTCCAGAATGCTTTCAGGACCCTGGAGAGAAATTCTGGGCCTATTAACTGGACCCATTCTCCCTCCCTCTGGTCCTACTGATCACCAGTCTGTGTTCTGTCATTATGAATTTACGTATTCTGAATATTCCATTTAAATGAAGTCATGGAATATATAGACTTCTGTGACTGGCTTCTTTCATTCTGCATGTTTTCAAGGTTCGTCTATGCTGCAGCATGGGAGACTACTTTCTTCTTTTTTATAGTGGACTAATGAATGTTTCTTTGCTTGGATATACGGTATTCTGTTTATCCATTCTTCTGTCAATGGTCATTGGAGCTGTGTCTACCCTTTGGCTACTGTGACTAATGCTGCTATTGACATGTCCCTGTATTTGTCTGAACCCATGTTTTCATTGTTTTAGTAGGCATATGTTTACAAGCAGAATGGCTGGATCATAAATCTATGATATACCTAGACAATGTATTAAAAAACAGAAGTATCACTTTGCTGACAAAGGTCCATATAGTCAAATCTATGGTTTTTCCAGTAGTCATATACGGATGTGAGAGTTGGACCGTAAAGAAGGCTGAGCACCAAAGAATTGATGCTTTTGAATTATGCTGGAGAAGACTCTTGAAAGTCCCTTGGCTTGCAAGGAGATCAAACCAGTCAATCCTAAAGGAAATGAGTCCTAAATACTCACTGGAAGGACTGATGCTGAAGCTCCAGTACTTTGGCCACCTGATGCCAAGAGCCTACTCTTTGGAAAAGACCCTGATGCTGGAAAAGATTGAGGGCAAGAGGAGAAGGGTGTGACAGAGGATGAGATGGTTAGATAGCATCACCGACTCAATGGGCATGAATAGGAGTAAACTCCAGAAGATAATGAAGGACAGAGGAGCCTGACATGCTGCAGTCCATGAGGTCTCAAAGAGTTGAACACAACTCAGCTACTGAACAACAACAGTCTTTCGTGGATAACTTTTTGAGGACTGTCAAACTGTTAACCTACTCATTTTATGTGTCCATTCCATTGTATTTTCTGAGCCAGACTATTCTCTTTCTCTCAGTATAGTTTGCTTCTTCTTTTGTCTATTCATTCCAGAGAGGTTTTCTCTTCAGCCGTTGGATTATTAAGGCCGTTTGTCTTTATATTACTCTGCATGAGTCCTTAGAAGAAATGCACTATGTGCGTGTTACCGCTTTCACTTTAAAACTCTGAGGACTGATAAGAACTCACTGCAGCTTCATGATCGAAGTTGGTCAGACCCCCTCCGAGTCTCCAGCCCCACTCTGGACCCCTCTGCCCTCCTTATGTTTGCAGTACCAGTCTCTTTTCTGTTCTACACACTGATCTTTTCTACCTCAGGACCTTTGCATGTGACTCCCAGCGCCTGGAAGACTTTATTTTCTCTTCTTTACCTTTAGGCTCAGTATCTGTGCATGCTAAGTTACTTCAGTCATGTCCGACCCTGTGCAACCCTATGGACTGTAGCCTGCCAGACTCCTCTGTCCATGGGGTCCTCCAGGCAAGAATACTGGAGTGGGTTGCCATGCCCTCCTCCAGAGATCTTCCCAACCCAGGGATCAAACCCACATCTCTTATGTCTCCTTCATTGGCAGGCAGATTCTTTGTCACTAGCGCCACCTGGGAAATCTCAGTTTAAATATCTTCTATTCAGAGAGACCTTCCTTAACATCCTCCTTCCCTAATGGCTTTTCAAAGCACCCTGGGCTCTTGATCAGATCTTCTGACGATTTCAAGTGATGTCTTTGCCTGTGTATTTGTTGTGTCAGGTCAGTTGCTCCAACGACCTAAGTTTTTTATCTATATGAGGATCATTGCTTCCCTTGTCATAGATCGTACTGCCCCAGAATACCCTCTGGCCCTGACAGACCCCTGTAAATAGCTTTTTTTTTTTGTTTTTTTGTAAATAGCTTTTAACTGAATGAGTGAGTGAATGAATCCACAAAGGTCCTTCTTTTGATGCTTTGCAGCTACCTAAAAAATGTCCCATACTAATTTTCACCAAAGCAAGGAACCTTTTAACTCCCCTGGCTGCTCATAAAATCTTGCCAGTTGCAGAGATAATGTCCCTTGCATGATCACCATTTTCCCCAGGAGATCAGTTGCTTAGTTAGAGCCATGTACCTGCTTGTTCTGTGGTGTGAGTGTTTGTGATATTTCTGATCAATAAAACCACCACATCCATCAGTTTTACCAAATGGCAGAATATCTTTTCTCCTGTTAAGTTCAGTTTGTCCTTGTGTTTTGCTCTTACTGCCTCAGGTTCTTAAGATGCTGAATTCTTCATCCCACTCATTTATTGGTTTATCAGCGAAGTTAGATAGTAAATACGGACGCTAAACATCACCTCATTCTCATGAGAACTTTACGTATGATAGGTTCTTGTGTATGTTCCCCACCCGCCCATTTTAAATAAGAAGAAAATGCAGCTTAGAGAGGTTTAGCAATGTGTCTTGGAGTTCATGGCAGAAACTGTGAGCCAGGATTTAAACCTGGACTTTCTGAACCCAAACAGAATGCTCTGCCATGACATTACTTCCTAGAAATCAGCCAGTTAGCACTCAATGCTGCAGCCAGCCTGTCTTACTTGTAAATAATTAGAAGAGTCATAACCATGTCTCCATCGCCTCTTTGGCCAGGTGCTAAACCAACAGCGTAAATAACATGGGTGACATCTGTTGTTTCACACAAACATATATTAAATTTCTAGTATGTGCCCAGGTACCAGAGAAATACACATGAATAAGACATAATGCCTGAATACGACATGATACTGCAGTGAGTAACCATTCCCTTCTCCAGGGGATCTTTCCAACCCAGGGATCCACCTGGGTTTCCCACATTGCAGACAGATTCTTCTCATCACCAGTTGTAGTGTAGTAGTGTTAGTCACTCAGTCGTGTCTGACTCTCTGTGACCCCATGGACTGTAGCCCACCAGGCTCCTCTGTCCGTGGGATTCTCCAGGCAAGAACACTGGAGTGGGTTGCCATTTCCTTCTCCAGGGGATCTTCCTGACCTAGGGATCAAACCTGGGTCTCCTGCACTGCAGGCAGATTCTTTACCGTCTGAGCTTCAGGGATTCTGAGCCACCAGGGAAGCCCCATGAGACATGACAGTCGTGGCTAGAAGGATAGAAAGGCTTCTGAGCTATAGTACGTAATGCCGGCACTTTAGTGTCATGCCAAAAGTGTATGCAGAATGTCTGGAGGGCCTCTGAGTGAAGGAATCACGGCTTCCACCTGAAGGACTTCAGGAAAACTGCCAGGGGCCTCCCCGGGAGGCAGGCGAGCCTTCGGGGGAAGGGGTAGAGGGGACAGACTGGGGTGGGCAAGTGGCTGAAGGGGGCTAGTAGGATGTGGTTGGCGGGGAAGGACCCGAGAGGCCCCTGCAACGGAAAGGGTCTTTTGGGAGCCAATTGAGAAGCATTGAGGGAGAGTCATTTCAAAGAGGTTTCTTGACTTTTGTAGGCCACGGGGACCCCCGCGAGGGTAGGCAGTTAGAGAGACTGTGTTCCCCCATGCTGTGCCCACTGGAAGGAGGATGGGTGAGGCAGGGGAGAGGCCAGCTGCGGGGGTCGTGGAGCGGGCAGAGGGGCCCGTGGAGCCGGGCTGTGCATGAAGCTTCGACACTCTTTGCGATCGGTGTGATGTTGGGACAGGATATCGTTGTTAAGCGTAAAGTCCAAACCAAGAGGCTGCTGGCTTCAAATCCAGATCTGACTGGAAACCTGCTAGTTGTATGGTCTTGGGCACCCGAGGTGGCCTCTGCCAGCCTCAGTTTCTCCGTCTGTGAACGACGGTGGTGGCGGCCGTGCAGGGCTGGGATGAGGGTGGGGCGAGGAAGGCTGAGCCGTGCCGGGCTGTGGTCGTTCAGCCTCTTAAGTCGTGTCCGTCTCTCTGCGGCCCCGTGGACTGCAGCACGCCAGGCCTCCCTGTCCTTCGCTATCTCCCGGAGTGTGCTCAAACTCACCTGCCAAGTTGGAACCCTCTTTTATTTAAAATTTTGCTATTTGGAGGAATTCCCTGGTGGCCCAGTGGTTTGAACCCAGCACTTTCCCTGCCAAGTTCAACCCCTGGGCCAGGAAACTAAGATCCCATGAGCTGCATGGTGAGGCCAAAAAAAATAAAATATTAAAAAGAATAAAACAGGAAATGATCTTGTTAGTACCAGTGTTCTAGAACTCCAGTGCCTATAAGTGGAGAACTAACATTAATAACAGACAGGTGCAAATGTTCCATAAGGACTAATTCATTTTAAAAAATAAATAAAATTTTGATATTGTGTTCATCATGGATTTTTTTCCACTAATTTTGATGGAGAAATATTGCATTAAAATATTATTTAGTAAAACAATGTAAAAGTGCTTAACACGACTGAACCATACACTAAAAAATGTCTAAGGTGATAAATTTTGTTACTTATAGTTTACCAGATTTTAAGAATGTCTGTTATTTCTGATGATTAGTGAATTTTTTTGGTACCCCCCCCCCAAATTTTGCATTGAATGAAGTCCTAACTCACCTCACCCTTGCAATCATGCATATAAATATTAATAGTTTGGCATAAGACTTGGCCTATAGGAAACTTAACTGATAGGAAACTTGCTTCAACTGATGGCTGCTGACCCTGTATAGTAACCATCATGCAAATGCAGTGAAAGTCTTCGGAGCTACTGGGAGTGATCAAGAAAGAGGTGAGGGATGAATGTTGGGTCTCCATAGGCTCCTAAGTACTTTACAGACTTTCAGTTCAATTCAGTTCAGTCGCTCAGTTGTGTCCAACTCTTTGCGACCCCATGGACTACAGCACGCCAGGCCTCCCTGTCCGTCACTAGCTCCCGGAGTTCACTCAAACTCATGTCCATTGAATCAGTGATGCCATCCAACAACCTCATCCTCTTACAGACTTTGCCTTGTCCAATTGTCTCAAAACATGAGCCCACTTTATAGAAGGATAAACTGAAGGTCAGAGAACTTAAATGTGTTGCCCAAGGCAAGGTTGATAATATCAGAGATGAAATTTGACACCCAAGGTTTTCTACTCCCCAGACTGACTTTCAGAGCATAGAATACTTCCATTCATTACAAATGAATGCCAGTAATCACAGACATTACATTACAGAAATCAGGACCTCCTAAGAGGTAGGTGTGGAGGTATTCCTGGGGTGTCCTCCTCCTGTGATCATCCTTCTCCCTGGCTCCCCAAGAATCCCCATTGCCTCCAACTGCAGTCTCTTGCCTGAAATTCCTTTAACGAGCTATGAGTGTGGCCTGCTCTGCCACTGAGCTCTCCATAGACCAGGGCTGGAGGAGGAGCGGTGGCTGGCGTCTGCTTTAGGTGCGGGCTCCCACTTTTATGTCCTCTCTGCGACTACAGGACATTAGCATTGCTATCACTGTCCTTCTGTCTCCTTCCCGTGCTAGAAAGTTATCACCCAATTGACAAGCAAAGAAATCAATCACAAGCAGCCGTGCGGATTTAGTCACAGACCAAAATCGGCCCTGGGCAGAGACGTGGAACCACCGAGGGCTGCCTGCTGCCAGCCTGTGCGTCTGGGTGCAGACACAGCCGGCCGAGGGCATCTGCCTGGCTCCTCCTAACCCTAATCAGAGTTTGTGCTCACTTTGTCCGCTCGCGTGGCTGGCCATCCTTCACAGCCACTCTCCTTGCAGGCCGGCTGTCCAGCCTCCAGCTCTTCCCCAGGGTTTCCTGATGCTCCTGACCAGAGTGTGGAATGCCCATAACCAGATGCCAGGGGACAGGAAGCAAGTGATTTAAGTGGGGCGAGAATGATGAAAGTGTCCAATGAAGGAGCACAGAACAAAGGGGTTTCACCTGGGCAGGGGGCAGGGGAAGCCTCCGTGTGAAAAAGACAGGAGAGATGAGTAGGATGTGGCCAAGTGACAAAGAAGGAAGAGTTCCCAGGCAGGTGCTGTGAGCGGGGCCTTGAGTCTGACTGTGAGTACAGCAGAAGGTCTTAGAGTGGTGGGCTTGTGTGCTGGTGTACATCTTAGAAGAACCACTGGAGCTTCCCTGGAGTGTGGGGGAATTGTAGCCCAAATCCCATCTCTGTACACCAGTACCCAGCTGAATCTCAGAGGCAGAGTTTTGGGTGAAGCAGAAAAGAGGAGCTTTATTGCTCTGTGAGGCAAGAGGGGCCACAGCAGGCTAATGCCCGCAAAAGTGTGCTGTGTCCTGGCCAGGAGTGGGAGGCGAGAAGCTTTATAGTGATGGTTCAGAGGGCATGACCAGCTCGTCGACATTCTTCTGGTTGGTGGTGAAGTAATTGGGAGTCCGCCTCATTAACCTTCTGGTGGGCAGCATACAGTTAGCTTCTTTGACCTGGTAGGGTTTTAGTATCTGCAAAACAGCTCAAAGATATTTCTGTGCGTATCCCTTGAGGGGAACCAGCACCCTGCCCCAAGGCTGCACTGGTGTTTCTTGGCTGCTCCGCCTTGGTCTTTGCATCCCCAGTTCAGTTCAGTCGCTCAGTCATATCCAATTCTTTGCATCCCCTCTCTTCCCTAATGAGAAACTGTTTGAACCCACTCTTTAGAACTCAGAGAAGGTCTTGGAGGCTGAAGGAAGCCTGTTTGCTATAAACAAGAAAACTGGGAGACATAGAAAGACTTTTGTGCCCGGGGGCCCCACAGGGTCCTGCTTGGTTTCAGAATGAGCACAGAAGCAGAGACACGGATGAAGAAACGAGAGATGCCAGTGCTGTGGGCCCAGCAGTGGCCGTGGAGGAGGATTCTGAAGATGCTTTGATATCAGAGCTGATTGATGTGTCGGCTGATTGAATGTAGATGTGCAGGTAAGGTAAGATTCAAGGGTGATCAACATCATATTTATCCAGAGAATTAAAGTATTTGGTGCACAGCAAAATAACCTTTAAGGGAACCTCCCCCTGCCCCCAAGCACCGCCCCCCCCGCCACCCTGCCAAACAGGTTCCAGTTAGCACTACTTTTCTTTCTCCATTACTTTTTATCTGTTTTTCTTTCCTTTGCTTTTAAGATTTCCTCCTCCTTCACCTCTTGATCACTGTAACCACAAATACGCTTTGCAAAGGTTCATTGTCATCCTCATTCTTCATATTCTGTTCATCCCTAGTATAATTCAGGGGCTCCCTGGTGAGGGAAGTCGGAATTGAAACCAAGCACAAAAAGGTAATCAACACTGTTGTCGACATTAAGCGTCTTTGCCCACCCACCGTGCTGCAGATTAGAGGGAGAGCAGGGGTGTAGCTGTGGCTGCCTGACTTGCACCTGCTGGCAACCCAATGCCCTCCACATCTCCCACACCACAAGTGGCCTTTGCTGATGGGAGGGTATCAGTCATGGGCACCCTATCCTCGAGGTGTGGCCATGTAGGAGAAAACGAGGAAACTATTACTTTAAGCCTGCAGCAGTTCTAAATTGCTTTGGCATTGGAATAAACTATATATATTTGATTTTTGGCATATGCTATAAAAAATGCTCTGTGGTGAGTATTTGTGATTAAAACTAAAGCAGTCCATTGTGTCTCTGAGGGAATTTTAGGGGATTATTGGATTTTTGGAAATACTGGATTCAATCCCTGGGTAGTGATTTTGAATAATATAGAAGGATTCCCCTACCTGTTTCCCTTTTGCACAAAAAAATGGAGTTGAAACTGTGTAACTCATATTGGGACTTGAATCCACAGTCTTTTAACTGAGATCACACCTGGTCCCAGGACTTAATGAAGCTCAGGTTCTTGATGTCTCGTGACAGAAATAATTCAGGGAGAGGTAAACTGGTAGGTAAGAAGTGGATTCACTGAGAGAGAAACATACTCCGTGACAAAGTGTGGTCCATCTTAGAAGCAAGAGCAGCTTCAGGGTACAGGATTGTCATTTTTTATAGGAATGGGTAATTTCATGGGCTAATAAGTGGGAGGAGTATTCCAGTGCTTGGGGGGAGGTAGTGGAGATTTCCAGGAATTGGGCCACTGCCCACTTTATAACCTTTTACGGTTGGCCTTGGAACTGTCATGGCACCATAGGTGTATCAGTCAGCAAGGTGAGGTTTTACAGTGAGCGTACACTGAGGCTCGAGGTCTAGTGGAAGTCAACTCGTCTGCCATCTTGGACCAAGTTGGTTCTCACCATTATGTTGTGTCCTATGGCTCTGTCATTCTTTTAAATGTGGTGCCCTGCCCACCTTCCTCCTGTTTCAGAATCATTCTCTCTTTTCTGTAACCTTTTTTTTTGGTAATTAGCTGGTGAGAACCTTCCCACATTAGCAGATCCAAGAGGATTGATCATAAGTGTAATTGAATTAAAGTGAGTGTTTAGAAAAAACTTGCATTTCCAAATTATATTTTCTAGATTATTTTTATGGTACATCAATGGCTTGACATTTTCCCCTATGAAGTCATTTTCTGTGTCTTGTGCCAGAATTCTGAGAACCATTATCATTTATAAAGAGCAGTGAAGCCAGACAGCGACATGCCCTGGGCCAGTGGTGGAGGGTGGCCACGGAGCTGGTTAAGGCTCCAGTTTTTAAATAAAACCTTAACATTTGCTCAGCATCAGGAGAATGTCACCAGTATGGTAATAGGCAAGAGGTCCTCCAGCTGAAGTGCTTATTTAAAGTGACGAGCAGAGATGCTAAAGCCAGTTCTTCATTGCCAACCTGTGAGCTGCTTTTAACGAGGCTCCGTGGCTGCTCAAAGTGTCTTTGCTGAGTGACCTTTCTATGCAACATTATAATTCTTTCATTTTTTTAAAGCATTACTCCCTTCCCCACTAAAGCAGTTACAGGAAATGAGCACCCAGTGGTGCCATTATGCTGTATTCAAGTTGATGACAAGCCATCTGGTAGTAGTAAACGAAGAAAAGTCACATGAGGTTACCTGGAGTTGGTGAGAGATGTGTTTAGCCTACCACGCCTACAGCAAGAGGCATCTAAAAATCCTAACAATGGCATCTCATCATTCAAAACATCTAAAGTGCCTCCACTGGAGGATGCAAAAGGTTTGTCTCAAAGCTTTGAGATATTAAAATGAACATTCGTGAAAAATATGAATTTTTTTTCTGTGAATGTGCAAATGAAGTGGTTTTACCATCACTGCTGTAACAAATTACCACAAACCTCAGATATGCAGGTTTCTACCCTAATGGCGGAAAATGAAGAACTAAAGAGCCTCTTGATGAAGGTAAAAGGGGAGAGTAAAAAAGCCGACTTAAAACTCAAAATTCAAAAAACTAAGATCATGGCATCCAGTCTCATCACTTCATGGCAAATAGATGGGGGAAAAAGTGGCAACAGTGACAGACTTTATTTTCTTGCCCTCTAAAATCACTGCCAACAGTAACTACAGCCATGAAATTAAAAGATGTTTGCTCCTTGGAAGGAAAGCTATGACAAACCTAGATAGCATATTAAAAAGCAGAGACATTACTTTGCCGACAAAGGTCTGTACAGTCACAAAGCCATGGTTTCTCCAGCAGTCATGTATGGATATGAGAGTTGGACCATAAAGAAGGCTGAGCGCCAAAGAATTGATGCTATCAAATTGTGGTGTTTGAGAATTCTTGAGGGTGCCTTGGACTAAAAGGAGATCAAACTAGTCAATCCTAAAGGAAATCAACTATGAATATTTATTGGAAGGACTGATGCTGAAGTTGACGCTCCAATACTTTAGCCACCTGATGCAAAGAGGTGGCACATTGGAAAAGGCCCTGATGCTGGAAAAGACTGAGGGCCGGAGGAGAAGGGGACGACAGAGGATGAGATGGTTGGATGGCATCACCGACTCAACGGACATGAGTTTGACCGAGCTCCAGGAGATGGTGAAGGACAGGGAAGGGACTGGCATGCTGCAGTCCATGGGGTCACAGAGTTGGACCCAGCTTAACCACTGAACAACAAAAAATGAGGGTTGGAACAACACAAATGTATGACCTCAGAGTGGTCTACCTCAGCAGTCTGGGAAGCTTGGCTGGTTTCTCTGCTTGAAGTCTCACAAGTCCAAAATCAAGGTGTCTGCAGGTGGGTTCTTATCAGGACCCTCCAGGGAGAACCTGCTTCCTGGGTCTTTCAGGTCACTGGCCAAATTCAGTTCCTGGCAGCTGTAGACTGGGGGCCTCATTCCCTTGCTGGCTGGAGCCTAGGAGGTGTTCTCAGCTAGCAGAGGCCACCACCTGGCCTGGCTGACCGCCCCCTTCCTTCATCCCGCAGAGCCAGCAGGGTCAGGTTCTCTCCCCTCACCTTTCCTTAGCCCTCCCGGCCCCTCTTCAGCTACATCTGTCGGACTGACTCTTCTGTCTCCCTCTTCTGCTTTCAAGAGCTCACTTGAGTTCAGGAGGATGACTCAGGATCATTGCCCTGTCTTAAGGTCAGCTGATTAGTAACCTTAATTCCATCTGCAAAGCCCCTTCACAGCAGTGACTGGGTTAGTGTTTGAGTGTTTGGTTGAACCACCAGAGGGCAGTCATCTTGAAGAGGTTTTCTTTTTTTTTTTCTAAGTTTTTCTTTTTTAAAAAATTTTATTGGAGTATAGCTGAATTTTTGAGCTTCCCTGATAGCTCAGTTGGTAAAGACTCCACCTGCAATGCAGGAGACCTGGGTTCAATCCCTGGGTTGGGAAGATCCCCTGGAGAAGGGAACGGCTACCCACTCTAGTATTCTGGCCTGGAGAATTCCATGGACAGTATAGGCCATGGGGTCACAAAGAGTCAGACAGGACTGAGTGACTCTCACTTATAGCTGATTTACAATGTCGTGTTAGTTTCAGGGGTGCAGCAAAGTGATTCAGTCATACATATACACAGCAGCTCTCAGTTGGGTCTCTTTTCAACTCTATGGACTGTAGCCCACCAGGTGCCTCTCTTCATGAAATTTTCCAGGCACGGATACTGGAGTGGGTTGCCATTTTCACCTCCAGGGGATCTTCCTGACTCAGGGATCCAACCCACGTCTCCCGCGTCTCCTGCACTGGCAGGTGGATTATTTACCACTGTGCCACCTGGGAAACCCTGCCCGATGTATACATATATTCATTCTTTTTCAGGTTCTTTTCTCATATGGGTTATCACAGAATATTGAGTTGAGTTCCCTGTGCTATATAGGAGGTCCTTGTTGGTTATCTGTCTTATATATAGTAGTGTGTGTGTGTTCATCCCAAGCTCCTGGTCCCCTCAGCCCATTGCCCCTTTGGGAAAAGTTTTTTCATTGTCTGTAAGTTTAGTTTTTGACACCTGTACATGTGTTCCTGTTTTGTAAAGAAGTTCATTTGTGTCATTTTTTTAAAATTAGGTTTCACGTATGAGTGATATCATATGCTAATGAACAGACATCTTTAGAATTTTTCCCTCCCACAACCAAGAAGAAAAAGTCATAATGATAATGGAACCAGACAATTAAAGTCGATTTTAAATGAGTTTCTTTGAACAGTTCTGATACCGATTTTTCCAGCACTATTCCTCATTGTGATTAAGACCAGTGCATAAAGTTGAAAGTCCACATTGGCCCTCATCTTTAAAAAGCTGACTCTTGCTTTCTTTTAATAAATGCTTTGGGAGAATGACATTGAAACATGTAAATTATCATATGTGAAACGAATCGCTAGTCCAGGTTCGATGCATGATACAGGATGCTCGGGGCTGGTGCGCTGGGATGACTCAGAGGGATGGGATGGGGAGGGAGTTGGGACAGGAGCTCAGGATGGGGAACACATGTACACCCATGGCAGATTCACGTCAATGTATGACAAAACCAGTACAATGTTGTAAAGTAAAATAAATAAATAATTTTTTTTAAAAAAGTGCTTCAGAAATTTCTTCCCAGAAATTGAAAGACGTTTCAATGTATAAGATTAAATGTATACTCTTCTCCCTTTCAGAGAAAACTTAAAAGGCAAGGGATCATAGTTTTGCTGAATTTTCTGTATTTTTTTTCTTATGCAAATTATATAATGTATTCTTAGAGTTTTTCCTCCTTCCTGTCCCTCACCACTCCTACACTAGATATTTCCATTCTGAAACAGGAAGAAAAGAGAGTGATCCAGAGACACCTTCTGTAGTTTTAGTTCATTTTTGGCCAAACAATCATTGGCTTTATTTGTTCATTTCAGTTAGCTTAGAACTATATAGTAATCCCTGGTCAAGTTAACTGGAGTCTGGACTTTGCATCACTTATGTTCTTTGGCTTCCCTGGTAGCTCAGATGGTAAAGAATCTGCCAGCAATGCAGGAGACCCAGGTTTGATCCCTGTGTCAGGAAGATCCCCTGGAGAAGGAAGTGGCTACCCACTCCAGATTTCTTGCCTGGAGAATCCCATGGACAGAGAAGCCTGGTGGGCTGCAGTCCATGGGGTCACAAAGAGTCACCATTGAGCGACTAACACTTTCACTTTCGCTTTGGCCCAAATAAAAGACTGCCAAGTGAGTCATCAAAACTTCTGAATCCATTAAATAGCAATTAGAAGAGATGGGTACATTTTAAGAGATTAAAGGGAAAATGTATTTTTATTTTTAATCACTTCCTTCCCATTTGGACATGAGGCTTAAGCAGTTTTGATCCAGGGTCTATTTTTGTCAGCATTTTGGCCACAAGTTTAAGGAGACATTTTCCAAAAAAGAAATGTAAGAAAACAAACCAAAAAACATGTTTAAAGCAGAAAGGGATGGTTACCAGCAGGCATCTGCCCTGAAGCAACGAAGTAACAGGGGCTTTGCCTTCTGTATTCTGTGGCCCCTTTTGCTAAGCACTTGACCTTCTCTTGCTGGGCAAGGACATGAGACCTCAGCTTAGAGGAATGCTGATGACAACAGTCTGACAGTAAATACCCAGAGCAAAACCATATTTGGGAGAGGCGGGGGAATTGCACTGAGGTAGAGGGGTTAGAGCAGAAGGAAGAGGGACGGCCCAGAGTAAGTGCACTTCTTTGCCTCTGATGACGTTCAGTGCTTTGAGTTTTTTTATTGTTGTTATTGTGACTCAATATGGCATCCATGCATGATCAAGACAATTATGAAAACAATGAATGCAGCTTGAGGAAAATGTACCATCTACATGAGGGAGCTTTTAAAAAAAATCACATGGATTCCCAGCTTTAATATGTCTTTGAAGTACAATCTGTTAAAATCTCCTGTAGGTAAATAAACTGGAAGATTACCTGACTGCCTATGGGGAATTAAGAGATAAATTGAAATGCAAGTTAGAAAGGTGGTTTTCATAATAATTATTAATAATCTGGAACATAATGCCAAATCTTGAAAGTCTTCAAACCCACAGTCTTACATTTAAAAGGCAAGTAGCCAATTACCTGCAATCCCTTATTAGTCAGCTTTGTTCTCCTACTTCTTAGGAAACAGAAGACTCAGAATACACAGAATTGAATGGTCTCATCGTTACTTATTATTTAGTCGTGTTGCTCATTTTTCTGGAAGCTGCGGGCTGTCTGAAGTGAATATTGTACTTTCTGCTTCACAGTTTCCTGGCATAATAGTATACTGATGTGTTTTAAAGCTTAGGTTTTGTGATGTGCCTTAAATCGAGCTGGTTGATGATTGGTTTAGCATAAAAAAAGAAGAAAACACTGTTTTCATGTTTGAAACATTGTTCCAATCATGTTTGAACTTCATTTGCATGTTGATCGGTGACATCTTCTCTTTGCTGTTGCTGCATTTGTAATCGAGGCAGAGCTGGCATTGACCAGCTCTTGGTTTTGTTCTGTGAAAATGCTCAGTGCAGTGGTGGTGATGGTGATACATAGCCTTGATGGGATGCTGAGGTGCCAGGACAGAGGTGGGATGTGTGGGCTTCCAGTGTGAGATGCATCCTGATTCGGAGCTGATGCTCTAGAAAGAAGAGCCTAGTATAAATGTACCCTAGTGAAATGTTTTAGGAGTTAGTGGAATACAGGGCAAATGGGCATCGACGGCCAGGGGATTGGGCTACCCAACACGGCTCTAAACTCAAGATGTGGTCGAGTTAGAGCCTCAGCTTCTGCCCCGAGTGCTTCAAGCTAGAAAACAATTGTGGGTGTTCATGGAGCCCAAAGAACCACAGGCACAATTGGGCTTGCAGTTCACCTTTTTCCTCCCTGCAATTTCCTTGTACTTTAGCTCAACGGGAAACTCTGAGCAGACATTTCATAGCGCACTTAACTCTGTGGCGTTCATCAATTTTAATTAAAATCGAGGAGCTGAGACCCTAGGTAGTCCTTGGTAGCAATAGGGTGTCTGTTAACTCAGATGCTTCTGGTTCCACTCTGGGCATCTCTGAAACTGTGTGTGAGGTGTGTGGCTGATTCCAGAAGGCACGTGTCTGGGTAGTCCTGGAAAGGGGCAGCATGGAACAGTCCACGTCAGAGGCGCTCCTCCATCTCTCTTCACTGGTTTCCATTCACGGGTGGGGTGGGGGTGTCAACAGGGGACAGCATGGCAGTGGGGTTTACTGCCAGTCCAGGGGGTAGCTGGTCTTTAGGCCACTGACACATTCTGCCTCTGCAGGTCAGCAAAGCAATTTCCAAGCCATCAGTGTCCTGACTTATAAAGAAATTGCCTTGCTTGAGAGAAGACAGCAAGTTGCATAGCAGGAATCCAAGCAGCAGGACTCGGCTAATCTTAAAAATAAAAAAAAAATTAAAAAAATTAAAAGAAGGAAAAAGGGAAATTGATTCCTCTGGATATTTTTCTGACTTGGCTATAATGAAGTACCCACTTTAAAAACATATGTAGATAGAGAAGTCAAAAGCTTTTCAAGTAAATTCAACCTCCCATTATTCGTACCCAATAAAACTTTATGGAGGTGAGGCTATTCCTGATGCAGTTCCTACCATTTGGTACTTAGGCTTAGCATTTCAGATGATTTTCTGGGAATTCACTTAAAACCACGAGGCTGCAGTACAGACTTCACTCAAGCAGAGCTGAAAGCTGGCTCATTTCTCTCCCTACAGTCCACTCATTTCCCACGCAGTGCTGAGTCCACGCATTCTACTTTGTTTCCTGGAAGCTGTAAAGACTGAGGTTTGGGGGGGGGGGGGCACTTTGGCCTGAAAGAGAACTGGAAGAAGTGAAGGATGTCAACCAGGCAGAAGAGCAAGCTGGGCCAAGTTGATGCCCACTGACCTGGTGGCACTCTTGTGTTTAATCAGCTCAGCAAGGGGCCAAAATAAATTAAAGCAGTGTAACTTTGCCTCAAAAGGTACATCCACATTTCCTGTGCAGAGGGCCTTCGTATGCTCTGAGTTACATAGACCATCTCCTGATCTTGCACAGTCAAGGGTAGCACCTCACCCCAATAGGCGTAATTTTTATTTTCTTATGTATGGGTAATTTTGGGTCTTCTTCAAATCTATACAATTATTTTATAATCTGGAAATACCTTCTTAAAGCTTGCATGAGCCCACTGCAGATAAACAATTTTCTAGGGAAGGGACCATAAGGAAGGCTGAGTGCTGAAGAATTGATGCTTTTGAATTGTGCTGGAGAAGACTCTTGAGAGTCCCTTGGAATGCAAGATCAAACCAGTCAATCCTAAAGGAAATCAACTCCTCATATTCACTGGAAGGATTGATGCTGAAGCTCCAATACTTTGGTCATCTGATGCAAAGAGCCAACTCATTGGAAAAGATCCTGACACTGGGAAAGATTGGGAGCAAGAGGAGAAGGAGGCGACAGAGGGTGAGATGGTTGGATGGCATCACCGTCTCGATAGACACGAATTTGAGCAAACTCCAGGAGATAGTGGAGGACAGAGGAGTCTAGTGTGCTGCAGTCCATGAACAATAGCAAAGGGAAGGGGTGTGTATCTATGTGTGAAAGTTTTAGGGATGGTGTTGAGAAGAATTCCATTTACCCTGAGTCAGACAAGCCAAATGCTGAATGCTAGTTTCCTATTGCTGTTGTAACAAATTACTACAAGTTTAGTGACTTAGAACAACAAAATTGATTACCTTATATTTTCTTTGGATTGAAAATCTAATGCTGGTTTTATAACTTAAAATCAAGGTGTTATCAGGGTTACATTCCTTACCAATGGCTCTTGGGAGGGTCTGCTTCCAAGCTCCCTCGGGTTGTTGCCAGGATCAAGTTCCTTGTGGCTGACAGACTGATGTGTCTGTCTCCTTGCCAGCTGTCAGCTAGGAGCCAGCTTCCTCTTTCTTTCCCCTTTGCGTGTGGTCCACATGCATCAAGACTAGCACCAGAGAGGGAGTTGAGTCCTCCTGCTGGGATCTCTCTGACTTCCCTTCTGCTGCATCTCTCTGACTCCAGCTAGAGCATGTTCTCTGCTTTTAAGGCTCATGTGATTAAACTGGGTCCATAGAGATCATCCAGGACAGGCTCCCTATTTTAAAGTCTATAACCTTCATTCCATCTGCAAAGTCCCTTTTTCCATGTAAAGTAATCCATTCAGATTCCAGGGATTAGGACACAGACATGGGGGCTGTGATTTGGTCCAGCCCAGTCCACCCTCTGGTCCCCAAAGATCCACATTCACCCCATGCCTTTTCATCCCAATTAAAGCATCAACTTAAGGTCCTAAATCTCTTCAGCTCAAAAGTTCAAAGCCAGAATCATCTAATCAGGCGCAGACGAGTAACCCAGAAGTGCATGAGTGACCCATGAAGTGTAGCTTCTGGGTAAGAGTTCCTCTCCACCTGTGAACCTATGATTATGAAGAAACAGCTTATTTGCCCCCAACATACAGTGGTGTAACAGGCACAGGGTAATAGTTATAGATGTTCCACTTCCAGAAATAGAGACGTGGAAAATAAAATGGAGTACGGGGCCAAAGCAGCTTGGAAACCCAGCCCAGCAAATCCCAGTTGCAAGGTTTCAAAGCCAGGGACTTATCCTCTGTCATCCTTGGTTCTGCTCTCTGGGTGAGATGTCAGAAAAAGGTAACACTGGAAATGCTTCTGGAAAGACATGAGTTCACCAGGCAGGTGCAGGGGAGCCCAAATGTCCTAAGTGTTTCCCTGCTTGCTCCTGCTGATCTACACCAGGCAGGAGGAGAAGGTCTGGTGCTGCACTACCTGGCACTCTGAGCAGCGCACCTGGGCTGCGAGCAGCTCACTGTGGAGAGCGTGCCCACCCCTCCCCCACATCAGGGAGGGACCAGCTTGAACATCAGGTCTCTGTGGATTCTGCCTCTCCCCATGCCTGTTCTGGTAGGCTGGCATCAGGACAGTGCATGGCTTCATATTTCAGTTTTGCCTCCAGACTACCTGTGTTCCTTGAAGTGATCTCAGCTCTGCTCTCTGAAGCCCTCTGGCAGCCCCGTGCCCCTCTTCACACTTGTATAGAGTCTCAGGAACCCAGCCCAGATTCTGGGCTCTGGTCAGAGACCCAGCATCTGGGCTCTGCTCATTATAAACTGGGAGATGAGACAAAGTTGCCTGGTGAGCAACAGTCTGGTGAGTTGTGGGGGTGCACAACAGTCTGGTGAGTGTGTAGGAAGGATGGTAAGGAATTTTAACAGGGCTGGAACCCAGGGCTCAAGGGCTGGAGGTGGGCCAGGTATGAGAAGACCCTGAGTGGAGGCCAGGTTATAAATGCCAAGGATCAGGTTGGGTGGAGAAAAGAAGAGTGATGAAAAGATTATAGAATCTACTTTAAGCAGGAATTTCCAAATTATGTTCAGTTCAGTTCAGTTGCTCAGTCGTGTCTGACTCTTTGTGACCCCATGGACTGCAGCACGCCAGGCCTCCCTGTCCATCACCAACTCCTGGAGTCTACTCAAATTCATGCCCATTGAGTCGGTGATACCATCCAACCATCTCATTCATCCTCTGTCGTCCCCTTCTCCTCCTGCCTTCAATCTTTCCCAGCATCAGGGTATTTTCAAATGAGTCAGCTCTTCGCATCAGGTGGCCAAAGTATTGGAGTTTCAGCTTCATCAGTCCTTCCAATGAATATTCAGGACTGATTTCCTTTAGGATGGACTGGTTGGATCTCCTTGCAGTCCAAGGGACTGTATCAACTGACAATTCGATCAAGGTTATAGTGATTATTTCTAAGAAATAGCTATTACGTATCATTGTGCTTTTTTTTTTTTTTTACAAAATATCTACAAGGCTTTGTTTCAGTGTTAACTTTTATGCATGGAAATTTTGCTGCAGGAGGTTCTACCCAGACATGGAAATCACCTCCCTCAAAATGAGTAGAAGATGGTTTAAGTGCATCAGGAGGGAGGAACTTTGTAGGCTGGACATTGGCTGTTTATCAGACTCTTATGCAGTCACTTAAATAGGACCATAACTACAACCAGTGACCAACACACAAGGTTATTGGAATTTTTATTTTTAAGCAGCGAAACGCACAAGTACAGTAAATTTCGTGTTGGGGCAAAGGGTAAAAATCAAAGGTAATCTTCTGAAATGTTTCACTCACTCAGGAATAAAAGTGGAAACCTAACCCAAAAGGTTTGTAGGATGCTCTTAGCCATTGAAAGAGAGACATGTTCACACCTCAGTTCACTTAAAAATATTAACATATATGATGCCTCGTCCTACTGCAGGCACTGTGGTACCTTCCTGCCCACCCCCCACCCTGCATCACTGGAGAGGGGGTGGGGGGAGATTTAGGTGTGTGTCCTAATCACTTCCTTGTCCTTCCTGGGACCCCATTAGTATTTCTCAGTATATTACACATTTTCTTTTTGTAGCCTGTTGATAACTTTTAAAAATATTTGGCAGAGACTGGACTAAAATCAAACAGAAACTCAAAGAAAATTAGTATTGAAAAGGTATGATGTTGACAAAGTTGTTAATTCTTGATCTTTCCCATTGGCTGGGCCTGCCCATTCATTGATGACCAGTGAAAACAGGGCTGATCAGAGTGACGTTTATTTGTGAATTAGGAGGCAGCCATCCCCACTGTAAAGCTACTGTAAGGAAAGACTGAGTATTCATGGGTAAGGAAAAGGGGTAGAGGATGTTTGAGGCTAAACTGCACATGAGCTGTCTGTCTCTACAGTCCTTTCAAGCCCAACTTGCTGTCATTCTGTCTTTGGAAACGTGACCTCATCAAAGTAGGAAGAGGCAGTCATTCGTTGCACTCAGCACTTTTCTGACCAAAGAGGTCTGACTGGGCTCTAACAGCATCAGAACTTGATGTGGTGAAAATCACTTCTGGGTCTAAAAATGCTCTCCTGCAAAGGCCGTCCTTTTAATAATAACACCAGTGTGCCTGTCACCGCTTCTTTCACAGAAAGATGTCTTCCTCCCTACCAAGGGTGCTGCCAGGAAAGGATCGGCCATCCCAAGGTGGAATCTCTAACACTTTACGTAAAAACGCTGCCCACATTTGCTCAGTTACATTGTCTGAGGCACTGAGGAGTTTTGTTTATGTTTCAAGATCAGCAAATGCCAAAAATTCTAATTTTCATTGAATAACCTTTCCCGGTGGTGTTATGTTAAAATGCTGATAGATCCTCTTTAAACATGTCTGCAGGACTTTTTAGATATTAAAGAAAGCATGAATGTTCAATACCATTTTGGAATTAAATATATTTTATTTTTACTTAATTCCTTAAAAATGTAGTCCATGTTGTATGTCAAGCTCGAAGCCCGTTGCTTTTCTCTCCTTCACAGACCTGGGTTTTGTTCTAATGTCTCCACTTTTACCGCCCGTGGGGCCTCGGACACCCCATCTGAGCCTGCCTTTCTCATCTGTAAAACCGAATGAAATGTAACAGGGAAGGATGTTGGGGAAATGAAATGAGAATAGTGTGTCAATTATAGCGTGGGTTCAGAGATGTGTTCTGTTCAGCTACTCCTGTGGGCTCTAAGGCCACAGACTCTTGGAATCTGCCACATGACAGGCTCCAACAAAGTACAGTACCCTCCCCAACCAAACTCCTGCCCACCCCTAGAACCCAAGGTAACTCTGTTACTGAGTCTAAGCTCTCCCTGTTCACCGTAGGCCAGTGAATCTGAGAGATGAGGTGTTGAGGCAAGGAATACAGCTTCATCTGGAAAACCAGCTGAAATGGCAGACTAAAGGTCTCAAAATAGCCATCTTGCCAGAGTCTGGATGCCAGATTCTTTTATAAATCAGAGATGGGGGAGGAGAGGAAACAGAGTACAAAAAGGCCATCAGTCTTGCAAATACCTCCTACAGTGGCAAGCCTCGGGCAGGGGGAATGTGTTAATTACTTTCTTCCAGCCACCTGCACGTGGACAGGATTCTGAATAAAGGCACTTTAGCTTAACAGTCAGGCAAAGCGCCCCACTCTCAGAGGCAGGCCATCATGTATGATTATAATAACAAAAAATGGCAAAAAAAAAAAAAAAACGTTAAAGTCAAAGAAACAGATCAAGCACGGATGAGTCAAAATTGACTCTTCCCCGTTACAGCTCTAGTTTAGTGTAGATCTTCAACGTCAGCATCACCAAGTATGCAAATTATCCAACTCCACCTATGATGCCAATGTGGGGCCCAACTGTCAACGTGAACACACCCTCCAAGCAATCCTGATGCTACATAGCTTGAGCATTATTGCCTTGCCTAGATCATTATCTCTTTTCATCACCCTTTCCCACAGTTCCTAAACTTTTCAGCTTCTTTGTACCTTCCGTTTCCTCACCTCCTTCAGCCTCCCCCCAGTAGGCTGTGCTGTCTGTAAATCAGTTGCTGCAAAAGTTTTCTGTGCTTGCATCACTTCCGTGGCGTCCAACACTTTGTGACCCTATGGACTTCCAGGCTTCCCCGTCCATAGGACTCTCCAGGCAAGAATACTGGAGTGAGTTGCCACGCCCTCCTTCAGGGGATCTTCCGGACCCAGGGATTGGACCCTTGTCTTAATGGCTTCTGCTTTGGCAGGAAGGTTCTTTACCACTAGCACCACCTGGGAAGCCCTGCAAAAGTTTTCTGCTAGAACCAAATCCTGGCCATGGTTGGGAGAGGAAGAAGGCCTTCTTAGGTGGTGGGGTAATTAAAGCATTTGGGAAATTCACCTTTGTCTGGATCATCTGATGTCTTTTGTGGGTATGGAGGTTCACTCCCCTCACAGCTGTGCATTCCATTAAAGGGGCCCCTTCTATTGCCTTTAGCTCAGCTTGTAGGAAGGAGCTTGGGCCACTCCTGCATAAAAGGTGCCATGGGTATTCTGATGACTAAATTCTCAGAGAAATCTCTGTGTCCTTAGAGTAAACTTCTAGAATTTTCCTCTGACAGGGCCAAGGTAGATATATTTTTTGAGACAGGTGAAATTAGACCTCTAAGATCTGTCAGTAAGTTGGAAACTTTGTCTTTGAAAAGTATTTCAAACTTTTCAAAGAAGAACAGCCCTTTGAATCAAAGAGCTTCTGATTCCCTCGTCGATTGTAAAAGAAGCAGACCTTGAAGACTTTTTACAAAGCCTCCTTTCTTAGTAGTCACAGGACTCTCACAGATCACATGTTCAGAATTCTGCATTCTCTGTTTTGATGCAGATATCTGTGGCTCATCCAGTTCTAGAATCCATTTGTGTAGGCCATTCCCCCCTCGTTAAAACTATATTCTTGGTAAACCTCCTAAAAGGCTAGCAAAGTGTTTTCGTTAAAACTTTGAGAGGAAGGGACTTCCCTGGTGATCCAGTGGTTAAGACTCTGGCCTGCCAATGCAGGGTACACGGGTTGGATTTCTGGTCATGGTACTAAGATCCCGCATGCTATATGTCGCGGACTAAAGAAAAACAAATGAGAAGAGGTGGGCATGGAAGAACGTTCTTTTGGTGGCCACTGTGAAGGGTGCTGATACATCCTTTTGCTTTGCAGGAATGTTAGTTCAGCCGGAGAGGAGGCCCGCAGGAGAATGCGGGAATGTGACGGGCTCACGGACGCGCTGCTTTATGTGATTCAGTCTGCGCTGGGGAGCAGCGAGATCGATAGCAAGGTTTGTCGTATTTGCATAGATGAAGCATCTTAGACAACAAAGATTCCCCGGGGGATCAAACAATGGCTAACAAGGATGGATAGTGAATGCAACACTTAATACTTTCACTCTGAAATCTGTATTGACTTCTAATCCTAGCCTAGAACTAGACACTTAATTCTTGATTAGTAGCAAGTAAAAATTTAGATTAAATTACTTCAGCTACAGATGTTCCAGATGAGTGTATAAACTTTCACATAGCAAGTCACCCATGAGCTTCTAGCTTGATTTTCTAAAATCCACTGGCAGAAGAAAAAGAAATATTCGAGCTACCTGAGATTTAAATAATCCTATATTTTTACAAGATAGCTTTTGAACAGCTTAATACTGCCCAATGCCATTTTAAGAATGCCCAGGGAAGTCTAAATAAATGCTGTCAAACATTGATCATCAGTGTCTATTCAGTGTTTTAGTTCGCAAACCAAAATAGAATTGGGTGGATTTTTGACAGTGTTTGGGCTATTTTGTTTTGTCTTCTTTTGTCTTTTGACTTAGTTTGGGTTCACTTTACATAAAAAATTTGTAATTTCATAATGTCCTGATATAAGCACAGACTTTACCGATACTTTAAAGTAATGCATGTGATGAATGTGACGCCTTAGTAGGACCTTTCCCAGAGCCACTCTCTCAATATTTCAGTCCCCTTCTTTGTTGTGGACTGTCCTGTGGACTATAGGATGTTGGGCAACATTCCAGGTCTCCACCCACTAGATGCCAGTACCTTCCTCCCCCTACCCCAGTTGTGACAAACAAAAATGTCTCTCGACATTGCCAAATTGCACCATGGGGAGCCAGAGCCTAATCCCACAGTTTGTTTTTTTTTTCATATATATAAGCCTGTGCATTGGTTTACTGATACTATTACATAAGATGTTACATAATCAAAGTATAGTAAACCCTGGGTAATACACATATTCATGAAGTAAAATGGTTAATATTGCACAGGACACAATTTATTAATTGTACATAGCGCTCTGTCAAATGATTTCCGGTCAACATGTTTGTCAGATGTCCAGAGCTTAATCAGCAAGCCATGAGAAACCATCCACCCACACAATACATGTCTGCCTCCTGGCTCCAGGCCCTTGAATCATTGAGGTTTCTGTAAATAAACTGTCTGGCATCTGGCTCTTGCTTCAAGACCATCTCACCTAAAACTGGCATGCTTTCCTCTTAAGACATTTTGATAAACCCATGGTTTTTAATGCCAGCTCGTCACTGGAATTGCCTTTGGAGCATTTGATAAATGCGTGTGCCTAGACCTTTTCACAGCCCCCCTGAATTCAGATGTCTAGCTCTTACCTCTGATTTCTGTTCCTCTGGGAGTTCATCAGGTGATTCCATGTGCATCGTGTATTGAGAAACCCACCTTAGTAGATACAGCTTTAAAATAGACTCTAGTCGGGGACCCAACACACTGTAATTTAGTTGTTTTAGTTGTAAGGTCAGATAAAGAACAAGTAAGAGTGATTTTATCCATTTAGTTACTCTTTGGCATGGGGTGATTTAGCACGGCACTTCTCAACCTTGCCTGCACAGTGGAGTGACTGACAAATTTAGAAAATTACTGATGGGGGAGCCCTACTCCCATGAACCAGAAGTCCATGGTCCTTCTGGGATCCAAACCCTTTGAGTACTAGCTGAATCCAATTATGAACTGTTTGTCATCTTACCACTGCCTGTTAGTGACATTTGCAACCATTCATTTACTGTGTGCATGACGTCAATATCCAAAGTGAAATATGATAGAAAAGATTTAATCAACCTCTCTTGTAAATGCCCTTAACAGCCATTGGAGACCTTTTAATATCACTGACAGGAGAATTAAGTCTCTAAAGAAGGGAACAGTCAAGATGTCTTGAGTATTTATAGAGACCTGTTAACACAATAGACACAGGACTTTTTAAAAGAGCTACTCAAGGTAATTCGTAATTCATGGAAGCTGCAATGCCAAGGATCTTAACATTCAGAGTGGTAAATACTAAGGTATGGGGGCTTTAAGCCTTATGGATACCAAGCAATCTTTAATACTGTCTGGACCTTCTAGTTGACAATAAAATATGAGTCTTGCCCTGGTCCCATAACACCGTCGTGGTGGGTAAGGCAACCTTCAGGGGTGTGGTCCAAAATCAGAGTGCTGTGAGGCACACATGTCTTTTCTCTGATGTGTCAGATGACCAGACTCCTCAAACTCTTGAGAGACCTTGAAGATTCTCTCTGTTAGTGACCACATTTCCCCCACAAAGTGGAAACTGGAAAAATAAAGACCATTTAGGCCTGGTGTCAGAAGACTCAGATATGCCTTGAAATAAAGCCATTTGTAGCAACATGGATAGATCCCAAGGTGATCAGACTCAGTGAAAAAAATCAGAGGAAGACAAATATATGATATTGCTCATATGTAGAATCAAAACAAAAATGGTACAAATGAACTTATTTACAAAAACAGAAACAGGTTCACAGAAAACAAACTTACGGTTGGAAGTGAAAAATGTATGGTTACCAATGGGGAAAGGTTGGCGTGGGGGATAAATTGGGATTTTGGGATTGACATGTACACACCACTATATTTAAAGTAAATAATCAACAAGGACCTACTGCATAGCACCAGGAACTCTGCTCAATATTCTGCAATGATCTAAATAGGAAAAGATTTGGAAGAAGAGTAGATGCCTGTCTATGTAGAGCTGAGTCACTTTGCTGAAATGAAGACAATGTTGTTCACCAACTATGTTCTAATATAAACTAAAAATTAAAAGAAAAAAAAAAGGAGACTCAGCTATTCTTAATTGAGTATCCAGAGCACCCAGTGTAGCCCCAGGAGTGTACTGGAAAATGTACCATCTCCTTCTCTCTATGACCAGGGGACAGGACCCAAGTGACCTCATCTTCGAGACAAGGAAGACCCTTAGAGCTATTGAGAGGATCAAATGTGATAAACTACTTGACAGTGCTTTGCTGGCCAGAAGATGCTGTTGAGTTTTAACGTATTATTATTGCCCCATCGTTTTTCCACTCAGCCCTCTGCTTGGCCACTTCTAAGCTTTCACAGTGACAAGCTAGAGGAGGGTGAAATGTGTGCACACTGTCTTTGAGGCCACTGGAGTTAATGAGTCAAAGACCCTGGATGCCACACTTAGGCTCAGCTCGGCTCCTGTAATTGGGATGGTTTTGTTGAATGCCTAACATACGGTGGCGCGTTCTACAAACGGCTTCCAAATTAGCCCTTTCTAATAGAAAATGAGGATTCAGAATGACCCTGGTGACCAAGAGGAACTGCCAAAAGCTCTGTTGACAGCAATGGATGTTGAAACCCAAACCACCAGCTGCCACACGCCTTTTGCTGGTATCCCCAAGAAGGGCGGTGGCTGTTCTCTTTTTCTCCCTGCCCTTACAGGGAAAAGCACTTGACTTGGTCACCCTCCCAAACCAGACTTAAGGAGAGAGATGAGTTCAACCCCTGGGACCACCCCCTTTCTGTCCCTCTCTGCCACCTCCTGTCTCCCTTCCCCCCTGCTGAAAGTGAAAAGTGAAAGGGAAGGTCGTATCCGACTCTTTGGAGACCCCATGGACTAGACAGTCCATGGAATTCTCCAGGTCAGAATACTGGAGCGAGTAGCCTTTCCCTTCTCCAGGGGGATCTTCCTGACCCAAGGATCGAACCCAGGTCTCCCGCATTGCAGACAGATTCTTTCCCAGCTGAGCCATCAGGGAAGCCCAAGAATACTGGAGTGGGTAGCCTGTCCCTTCTCCAGGGGATCTTCCTGACCCAGGAATCAAACCAGGGTCTCCTGTGTTGCAGGGGGATTCTTTACCAACTGAGCTATAAGAGAAGCCCCATCCCCCTCCTACCTCCCCCCCTCTTTCTCCCTCTCTTATCTCTCTGCATCCGGCTTCTCCCCAAGAGGTCGCTCAGCCTCAGGTAGGTTATAAAACACTTCTCAAAACTGCAGAATATATCCGGAGTAATCATTTGTTAAACAGAGACATGGATGTGCCCCCAGGGAAGGGGAACAAGAGGGTGAGAAAGAAGTTTATTCTCCCAGGTCTTTGATATAAGAAAAATCATTCTGAGCTGATGTGAAAATCGTTCTGACTTATGCCACAACATTTTCCTTTCGGGGAGAGACTGCTGTCTCTCCAGCGTCATCCTGTGTTTACCTGCTTTCATGCCGGTTCCTTTTTTTGATGCTGAGAGGATGCTTGAAATAGAAAAATCAAGTTGACTGAAAGCCTGTGGGATTAGCAGCCCATGAAACCTTGAAAAGCTGACCCAAAAGGTCTGGAATTGCAAAGGCTCCAGAAATACACCCTGAAAACTGGTTTTCCTGCTTGATTTTTCATGCCTCCAGTAGTCAGGTCAGAGTTACATGCTGCCTTTTACCAGATTCCCATCCTAAGTGGGAGCAGTGGAGGATCTGAACTCCAGCAGCCCCTGCCCCATCTCTAGTCCCAGCCCAGGACTAGAGAAAGTGGTATGGTCTCTAGTCTGTAGGGGTGAGTGGGTGTGTTACCAACGGCCTCAGACCTTGTTTCCTTCATCTGTAAAGTAAAACGATGTTCCCTTCCTTGAATAGTGGCTGTCACGTAGCTGGTGCCTGAAAAGTGACAGGGAAGTTGGCGTGCTTTTAAAAAGAAAACTTCTCTCTTCTTTTTCAGATTTTGTACACCTGGAACTAACATGACATTGTAAATCAACTATGCTTCAAAAAAAATGCTTAAACTTAAAAAAATAATAATAAAACTTAGTTGGGCTTCCCTGGTGAATCAGCTGGTAAAGAATCCTCCTGAAATGCAGGAGACCCGGGTTCGATCCTTGGGTTGGGAAGGTCCCCTGGAGAAGGGAAATGCTACCCACTCCAGTATTTTGGCCTGGATAATCCCATGGGCTGTACAGTCCATGGGGTCGCAAAGAGTCGGACATGACTGAGCGACTTTCAGTTTCACTTTAGGACATTATTTTGTCCTTTTTAAAAATTGGGGGGACTTCCCTGGTGGTCTAGTGGTTAAGGCTCTGCCTTGCAGTGCCAAGGACTTGGGTTCGTTCCCTGGTTGGGGAACTAAGATTCCCCCATACCAAGGGGTATGTAAGCCCTCGAGCTGAAAATGCTGAGCCCCATACTTCACAGCCTCACACACCACAGTAAGGATCCTGTGTGCCACAACCAAGACCCCACACAGCCAAATAAATAAATGAATATTTAAAAAGGAAAAAAGATTTTTCAATTAAGACAGTAAAAAAAATTCTTTCTGAAAATTGGATATTTGTTTCCCCTCCTCCCTCGGTTCCTCAAATCCAGAACAAAGGTCAAAAGATTGATGCCCCAGACTAAATGTTTGATTCCTCCAAGATTTATATGTTGAGACTTCATCTCCAACTTGGCCGTGGGGACTTCGGGAGGAATCGAAGCACTAAGAGACTGAGCCCTTCGGTCAGCGTCACACGGCTCGTTCAATGGTGGAGTCAAGACTCCATCACGGCCCCATTCGCTGTAGGTCACAAGCTCTGCACATTCCACAGAGGGGCCGTCTCCACCTTTGTTGGTGATATAAATCCTTGTATGGCACTTGCTCTGTGCCCGGAGCTCTTCTTGGTACGTACGTACTGGTTCAGTTTCCTGCTGCTGCTATAGCAAATGGCCACAAACATGGTGGTTTAAAAACACAGACCTGGGCTTCCCCGATGGCTCAGTGGTAAAGACTCCACCCGCCGATGCAGGATACATGGTCCGATCCTGGTTGCAGAAAGACCCCCATGCCAAGGAACAGCTAAGCCTGTGTGTAACTATTGAGCGTGTGCTCGCAGGCCGGGAGCCACGATTATTGAAGCCCGTGCCGAGAGCCTGTGCTCCACAACAAGAGAGGCCCCACACAGAAAAGCCCATACCCTGCAACTGGAGAATAGCCCCCACTTGTTGCAACTAGAGAAAAGCCCATGCAGCCACGAAGACCCAGCGCAGCCAGAAATAAATTTAAGAAACACAAACTTATCATCTTACCATTTTAGAAGTCCAGGATGGGTCTCTTTTTTGAATTTATTGGGTCTCATTATTGAATTTATGGGTCTCTTTGTTGAATTTAATATTGCTTCTGTTTTATGTTTTTTGTTTTTTGTTTTTCTTTTTGGTTGAGAAACATGTGGGATCTTTGCTCCCTCACCAGGGATCAAACCCACAGTCCTGGCATTGGAAGGTGAAGTCTCAAGCAGGGATCAGACTAGAGCACCAGGGAAGTCCCCAGAATGGGTCTTGTTGGGGTAAAATCAAGGTGCTGATAGGGCTGCATTCCTTCTGGCAACTGTAAGGAAGCATCTGTTTCTTTGTCTTTAACAGCTTCTAGAGGCTCCCACATTCCTTGGCTCGTGGCTCCTTCCTCTATCTCTAAAGCCAACAATGCCAGATCCCGTCCTTCTCACAGTTGCACTCTCTCTGCCTCCCTCTCTTGCTCACAGGACCCTCATGATTCTATGGGCCCACCTGGACAGTCCAGGATAATCTGGCATCCCAAGGTCCACCAATGAGTACCCTCAATGCCCTCCATCCCATAACCTAACATACTCACATGTTCCAGATGTGGACATCTTTGGAGCAGAGAGCTTTACTCTGCCTATCACATATATATTCTCTAATTCCCCTAATCCACACAGCAGCCTATTGGCCGCTATTTTGACCATCTTACACCAGAGGTTATGGCTGGATTGTCCAAGTCACATATCCAGTAGTCAGAGATCTAGGGTTCTACAGACGTCCAGCTCTTCCCACGTCCTTAATCACTGCTTAGCCCTTGTGCTTAGGAAATAGGAGCACCAGCAATCTTGAAGAAAATCAGTAGGTTGGAAACATATATGTCCCCAGGTGACCACAGAACCTGGCTTGCCTGGAATAAGCCTGGTTTGCACCTCTTGCCCTGTATTCCTCCCAGAAAGTACCCTTGTTGTTCAGTCACTGAGCCGTGTCCAACTCTTTGTGACCCCGTGGACTACAGCATGCCGGGCTCCCCTGCCCCTCACTAAGAAAGTGCCCTGGTGGATAGTAAATGTTAGTATAGTGTCACCCTATAGTGACAGTGATAGTAAATGTCACCCTCCCAGAGCTAGCACAAATCCAATTATCCTTGCTCTCGATGGTTCTGAGCCTTAGTCCCCAGATGGCTGTTGTCTGTAAGTGGACGCCACCTGGGACCACGCCTGGATATGGGTTCTTTCTTGCTCACAAGTGAATTTCAGTCAACAACGATAGCTATTTATCAGGAACTCTTGTTGCTAAGTGGTTTCTTTGCGGGGAGGAAAGATCTTCAGACTTCTCCAAGCTTCTCTAAATTCTTTCCATTGTGGCTGTCAAGGGAGACTTTAGGAGCCGCGGTTAAATGCACCCAAAGAAAAAATGTCTGTGTGAAGATGGATGGCTTTTGCGGGTGGAGGAGTACTGGTTAGTTTTTATTCATTCCTCGTTTTTTGTTTTGTTTTGTTTTGTTTTTATTCTCCAGACCGTTGAAAACTGTGTGTGCATTTTAAGGAATCTTTCGTACCGGCTGGCAGCAGAAACGTCTCAGGGACAGCACATGGGCACCGATGAGCTGGACGGGCTGCTCTGCGGTGAGGCCAATGGCAAAGATGCGGAGAGTTCCGGGTGCTGGGGAAAGAAGAAGAAGAAAAAGAAATCCCAAGATCAGGTGATATTGGTGACTCGCAGCTGCATGCAATTATCCCCTCCCCTAATTACAGCATGTTTTGTCTGTGTCTGCAGGTATAGAGCTCTGTGATTCTAGCACACGGTCAAATCACTCATGCATCGGCACAGTTTTCCCTTGGGGATTTCATAGCTGAGACAGTGGAGCATTAAATGATTCCCCTCATGTTCTCCAGCCAAGCCAAGATAGGAAATTTCAAAAAGAGGAAGAGGCCCTTGAGTCCCGGGCAGGCTCTGAGTTGACAGCTCACAGAATTGAGTCAGATCCAGGCGCAGATTCTTCTGTGTGGATTCGCACATCTACTGAGGTCTTCAGGCGGGCACCTTGCAGGTGGAACAGTTGCACAGAATAGGTGTGGTCTGAGAGGGGAACCTGAGGAGACAGGCACAAAAACCCAACGTATTTTATAGCTTTTTGGGGAACTTTTGGATATGCAGTCTTGCCCTTATTGATGGAAAATGGAGTGATCCACAGCCCTTCCAACAGAACAACATTAGAAGTTGGGCCTGGGGGACAATTCTGATGAACTCAGAAAGCTGTCCAGCTGGCGAGACGTCTCCAAAATGAAACGGTCTTTACCTCGGGCGGCTGTAAGTCAGTTGGTTGCCCTGCAGTAAAGGCCCAGGGGGTATGACTGTCAGCCTTGGCAGCATCAGAAAGGCCTCCACCCCTCTCCTGGGAGCTCCCCTGGGAGGCAGAACCCCTCACCCACATGGCCCCCAAATGAGGGAGTAATGTGAAAAAGCACCCATCCCGTGGTTGCTGGAAACCCCTGCTACTGAGGTTTGCCGTCTCCTCTGACACCGTGGTCATGTTCCCAACCTCGCCCTGGCCACTGTGGTCATACCTCCAGCTCCTCATGGCCCTGTGGACCCAAGGTCTGAGTGTTCTCGGGAGTGGATGACTGAGAAAGTAGAATGGAATCCCCAGCATGCCCCCTTGCCAGGTTTTTAATCAAAATAAATATGCAAAAGTATCTGTTTAGATCACAGCATGCTATTTTCCAAACTATTTTTGAAATCGTTGTACTTTGAGTGAGTGTCAGAGGAACTATTTTATTGAGTCAGGATTAATGGAAACGCATCCTGAAATATAATTCCTACATGTAACCCAAATGTGTCAGCGTTAGCATTTCTGTAGGCTCCGGTTCTCGAGCTGTTTGTGGTCCCTGAGGGCTGCTCCAGGCCCTTCTACAGCTTCTGTAACTGTGTGTTCCCATTTAAACTTACCTATAATTTAGGAGACGCAGGCTCATTGCCTCTTTGACTGTGACCTTCCACTCTGAGAAGCAAACCCCCAGCACTGCCTTCTCTCCTGTCCTGGGTCAGTGCTCTCTGTCTTGAATCTCTCCCTGATTCACAGGAGCTTTTGCCTTTTGGGAGGATCTTTTAAAAAAAAAATTTAGTGTTTATTTATCTGCCTCGTATCAGGTCTTAGCTGCAGCTCGCAGTCTCTAGAGCATGGGCTCAAGTTGCAGTGTACAAGCTTCGTTGCCTCACGCATGTGGGATCTTAGTTCCCCAACCAAGAATCAAGCCCACGTCCCCTGCGTTGCAAGGCAGATTCTTAATCACTGCATCACCAGGGGAGTCCCTGAGCTGGGGTTCTTAATTCAGCCACTTAGAACTCTCCCACCGGGGGAATGGACCAGTCGGCCAGCACCTACCACGTACCAGGTATTATACGAAGGGGTGTCAGGCACTTCAGTTATCCCACCTGGTTCTTCCGGGCACCAGACCATGATGAGTTCTGAACGTGTTCAGTATCAAGTAAGTTAAAGACGGCCAAACAAAGGTATATGGGTTCTTCTAGTTTCCTTTGAGGCACTGTGCATCATGGGGCCCAGTCCCTACATTGCTGTACCCTGGGAAGCAAGCTCAGGAAAACTGGAAGGAAGAAAAGCCTGTATGTGAGAATATAGTGGTCCCCGATCTGCCCTGTGGTCATGGTCACCTGAGTCTCACGTGCACCCTGATGACTCAGAACCTCTGGGATGGACGGGCCCAGGCAACTTGGGAAATCCAATTTGTGAAAGTCCAATAATATGGCCTCCCAGGTGGCACAGTGGTAAAGAATCGTCCTGCCAATGAAGGAGATGCAAGAGACGTGCGTTCAATCCCTGGGTCAGAAAGATCTCCTGGAGAAGGAAATGGCAACCCACTCCAGTATTCGTGCCTGGGAAATCCCATGGACAGAGGAGCCTGGCAGGCTACAGTCCATGGGGTTACAAAACAGTTGGACACGACTGAGCACACACACACGGTAATATGATGTTAGCCTTGGCCAAGAAGAAAGAGAAAAAAGGAGAAAGAGAGGGAGAGAGAGAGAGAGAAAGAGAGCGACGTCGGGGGGGCAAGGGGGTGGAGAGAGAGGGAAAGAAAAGGAGAGAGAGAAAGAAGAAAGAGAATATGGGAGTGAGGGAAAGAAAGAGAAGGAAGGAAGGAAAAAGGAAAGGAAGAAAAACTTTAAGGTTAAATTCACTCAGACTTCCAGGTTTTCCCTCTAGTCTGTGGCTTGGATTTTGAAGCACATTCCTCTGATGGCTTCCACACCTGCGCTGGTGTCTCACTTAGTAAAATTCTGCCCTGACACCAAACCTTTTCCCCAACTCTGCCAAGATGTGCGGGAGGAGTTGACAGGGGCCAGAGAAGCCAAGGGTCAGAAGACAACATTCATGGACATCATCCGAAGATAGAGCCCTTCTTCCACAGTTTAGCTGCTTCCATGGAACGTTATGGTGTGTGATTTTCACCTTAGAATGTTGGACTTCACATTGTAATTTATAATATCAGAAATTCTTTCCTAAGTTGAGGAGGTTAAAATGATTAATAGAATCGTAACAATTTTTTCCAGAAGTCTAAATGAAAATCTATACAGTTTGATTGTTCTTCTTACAATATTCCTTTAAGGGGGGGACGAAGAATTTATTTAAGAAAGTTTTGCTGAAACCATCGTAAGTTAAAATACAAAGGAACTTTGTTGTTTATAAAGAGGCTTCAAAGTTACTTCAACCAAATGATAGTTTTTCAAAAGGTTTTCCTTCAAACTGTGCTCCTACATAATACAAAACTATTTTGAAGTGCCAGAAAATACATTATCAAGTTTAATGAGGATGTAAACAGATAGAATTCTAGCTTTATAGCTATAAAAATGATCGGATATAATGCATCATTTGGAATCTCTACTGCTCATAAAATCAGGTTTTAATGAATAGAAAGTGATTAGAGAAAGTGTGTAATACAAAGTGAAGAAAGAAAAAAGCAGGTGTGTATATAGACATAGATATATATAGATAAAACCTGGCCAATTTAGTAAAACTATGGCATAGGCAAATATAAAATACATGCATGTACACAAAGTATGTGTTTCTAGAAAAAAAATGCAGTAACATCAAAGGCAAAAGATACTGATGGACTCTTCTCATACTTACGTATTTGTAAATTTTCTATGATGGGCATTACATTTGCAATCTTTTCAAATATTATTGAAAAAAATAAAATCCAAAAACGCACTAACTGACCAAGTCAGTGTTTGTTTGTGCAAATTCATATGTTCTCTTAAATTTAAGATGCCTCAGAGAGGCATAAAGTGAAAGTGTTGGTCACTCAGTCCTGTCCGACTCTTTGCAAGCCCATGGACTGTAGCCCGCCAGGCTCCCCTGTTCATGAAATTCTCCAGGCAAGAATACTGGAGTGGTTATCATTTCCTTCTCCTGGGGATCTTCTGGACCCAGAGATCAAACCAGCATCCCCTGCCTTGGTAGGCGGGTTCTTTACCACTGAACCACCAAGGATGCCTTTTGATGCATCGTATTTCCCTCCGAAAGGACGTTGCAAATTCATTAATTTCTGACTTTGTGCTCAGTGCCTATTGCTAAATTATAAGAAATTGTTACTTTCTTTGGAAACTCTTTGTAAGTAGAACTTCCCCCAAAGCAGTGTGTCTGTCATGTGCCAAGAGCCACATCTCACCCAGCAGGGTCCTCCCTGCCTCCGGCAGGATTTCCTGCCAGCAGCCTGTCACAGCGGGGCAGAGTGGCAGTCCTCTGAAGGCTGAGGTCTGGGGAAATGTGTGTGCGTATTCACTTCAGTTGTGTCCAACTCTGTGCGACCCTATGGGCTATATAGCCCGCCAGGCTCCTCTGCCCATGGAATTCTCCAGGCAAGAAAACTGCAGTGGGTTGCCATTCCCTTCTCCAGGAGATCTTCCCAACTCAGGGATCGAACCCAGGTCTCCTGCATTGCAAGTGGATTCTTGACCACCTAAGCCACCAGTAGGCACAACTGATTTTTCTACTTTTCCACCTTTTGTAAAAATAAGCATTTTTGTTTGTTTGTTTTTCCATTTGGGATATGGCCAAGGTTCCTGCGACGGTGTCCGGGGATCAGTGGTGGTCAGATGTGGATTAGAGGTAACAGGACAGCCCTGGCAGCTGACCAGAGCAGACCTGAGCCTTCAAGGCCTGCTCTGTGTGAACTTGAGTGACTCCCGAGAAATCCGCAGAGAAACACAGAACTAAAACAAGCAAGAGTCCCTAGAACTCAGCATCTCTCTTCTGCTAAAATCACCTGTGAATGTTTTAGTTCACATGGATATATATGTATCCACATGGGTGGGGATATAAATCTATCAGATTCAGAGAGGATTCTGACTCAGCATTTTTATATGGTAGACATTCTCTCTCTCCTGATAATCTTTGTTTAGTGAGCTGAGGTCAATTTAAGAGTATGCAGTAAGTCCCCTCCATACCAATTCCATTCTGAGAGCACGTTCATTAGGTCCAGTTTGTTCCTAAGTCCAATAAAGTTAGCTTAGATCTCCAACTAACACAATTGGCCATATAATACTGTGCTATAACAGGTTTATAATACTTTTCACACAAATAACACATAAAAAGCAAACACAAAAATAAGTCATTTTTAATCCTATAATACAGTACTTTGGAAAGTACAGTAGTCACAGTACAACAGCTGGTATATAGGGCCTGGCATCGAGTGAACAGGCAAGAAGAGTTACTGACTCGGGGACGGAAAGGAGGGGGAGATGGTAAAAGTGAAGGAGCAATGGGAGATGGGGGGCAAGCTGCAGTTTCACTCAGGCCCGACGAGGCTGGACTTGGAAGCGCGTATTCACATCTTTGAAAGTTCTTGTAAGTTCTACCAACTGAAAGTTTGGTAGATAGGGGACTTCCTGTATTATTAGTGTTTTTGAACCTCTTTTCTAGGTTGTTGATGCCAAATGCATAGAATAGTGGTAAGTTTTACTTAAGATATTGGCTTGATAGCCACAAAAGCACTAGTAATGGGCTTCTGTATAAAGCCTCTAAGACCCCTTACTTCTTCCACGATAATAGACATGTCTCAGCAGAAACCAGGGAGCTTCCCTGGTGGCTCAGACGGTACAAGCATCTACTTGCAATGTGGGACACCCAGGTTCAATCCCTGGGTTGGGAAGATCCCCTGGAGAAGGAAATGGCAACCCACTCCAGTACTCTTGCCCGGAAAATTCCATGGATGGAGGAAACTTGTAGGCTACAGTCCATGGGGTCGCAAAGAGTCGGACACGACTGAGCAACTTCACTTTCACTTTCAGCAGAAACCTGGGCTTCCCAGGTGGCGCTAGTGGTAAAGAACCCATCTGCCAATGTAGGACACGTAAGAGACATGGGTTCAAACCCTGGGTCGGGAAGATCTCCTGGAGAAGGAAATGGCAACCCACTCCAGTCTTCTTGCCTGAAGAATCCCATGGACAGAGGAGCCTGGCGGGCTACAGTTCATGGGGTAGCATAGTTGGGCATGACTGAGTAATTTAGCAGGCACGCAGCAGAAACCCAAGGCCTTTCTCCCGCACACTTTCCTGACCCATCCCAACACCCCACCGGCCAGCCTCCCAGCTTCCACCCATGCTGCTCCTCTAGAGTCCTCTTTTCTCCTTCCCCTTTTGGAGAATCATCCTTTAAAACCAGGTAAAAGGCCACCTCCATGCTCTCAAGACTTCTACCAAAGATAAGTGCATCACTCTCTAATCTACATCTGCATGGTTCTGTTTATTTCCTCCAAGGGTTTTCACATCACGTATCATTTGCAGCGTGGATCTCCTCAAGAGAGAATCTCCTAAGGGGAAGGACTGTGCGGGTCTGCTTTCCGTCTTTGACTTCTGGCCCAAAGCCCAGCACCAGCTGTGCTGAGTGGCAGTCGATCTGTGGTCCAGAAAGGCCTCTAGCTCTTGCTGTGGGGCTGTTCCCAGTGGGTGTTCATAGCTGTCACTGGTCCCTGCCTCCTCAGAGTTCTTCTCAGGACGCTGTGCCTTCCAGGGCTGCTTTGAGAAAGGGGTACTCCATAGCCCTTTTCATTTATTGATTTTTGTGTTCTGCGGTGGGCACCAGTCCACAGCCTTTAAGTTTCCATTTGCGATTCAAGCTATTCCTCAGCTTCTCATGGCAGTGCTGTGTTTTATTTTGTTTGTTTAAAACCTTTCATGTTGTATCAGAGTATAGCCAGTTAACAATGTTGTGACAGTTTCAGGTGGGCAGGGAAGGGACTCAGTCATGCATGTACATGTAGCCGTTCTCCTCCAAACTTCCCTCCTCTCCAGGGTCGTGCATGGTCGGTCGCTTCAGTCAGTTCCAACTCTTTGTGACCCCATGGACTGTAGCCCACCAGGCTCCTCTGTTCATGAGGTTTCTCCAGGCAAGAGTACTAGAGTGGGTTGCCAGACTCTGCTCCAGAGAATCTTCCCAACCCGGGGATCGAACCTGGGTCCCTTATGTCTCTCGCATTGACAGGTGGGTTCTTAACCGCTAGTGCCACCTGGGAAGCCCATCCAGAAGCAGGGACGCATTTTATTACATTCCGACTCTGCACTTACCACCAAACCTCAAGAACGTTCTAGATCAGGATAATCATCTGAGCACTTAGGATTCCTGTCAACAAGTGTATATGTCTGTATCTCAGAGTCTCCCTGGAGAAGCAGTACTTCAGTCACGCCAGATGGCAAAATGCTTAGTTCTGAAGGTGTCAGCATGTGACACATAAATGGGATTAGGTGCCCTGGAATCCCTCCCCTGAAAGGTTTCCTGGGCATTTCAGGACATTGTATCGGGGGTCACCTCAAGAGCATCACCCACTGAGCCACCTGGATGCTGTTGGCTCAGAAGTGAGGCTCTGAGACTACATAGTGATCAATGTCCTAAAGCACAAAAATAAATTTTATTGCTGGTTTAAATCAGTATATTGGGAAACTTGAATTTTAAACTTTCTTAAATTTTAAGTAGGCCTTCCCTGGTGGCTCAGATGATAAAGAATCTTCCTGCAATGCAGGAGACCTGGGTTCTATGCCTGGGTCAGGAGGATCCCCTGGAGGAGGAAATGTTGACCCACTCCAGTCTTCTTGCCTGGAGAATCCCATGGACAGAGGAGCCTGGTGGGCTACAGTCCATGGGGTCCAAAGAGTTGGACACGACAGAGAAGGCATGCATATACACTGCAGACAGTGTTGCCCCTGATTCCCTGCATCTGGATGACTGGCACATCACTGAAGGGAAGAAGAAATGTGGGCATGGTGCCCACCCAGCCTCACCCTGCCTTGCTCTGCATGCCGCTGTAAACTTGTTATCACTTGACTCTACAAGACCTCTCTCCTTGCCAGTAAATAGTCATCTGCACCAGAAGCTGGAAAGTGTTTGTTGCTCAGTCATGTCCAACTCTGCAATCCCATGGTTTGTAACCAGCCAGGCTCCTCTGTCCATGGAAGTCTGCAGGCAAGAATACTGGAATCCATTGCCATTTCCTACTCCAGGGGGTCTCCCCGACCCAGGGATCAAACCCGTGTCTCTTGTATCTCCAGCATTGCAGGCAGACTCTTTATTGTCTGAGTCCTAGAATGTGGAAGGGCTACCAAGAATTCCAGTGTAGGGGTCCACCATGTTGTATGAGTCAGCCCCTGATGATCAGGAAACTAGATTGCTTCCAAAGTTTAACTAATGTAAACTGCAGTAAACGTCCGTGTAGTTTTAAGTCTTGCCTACATCCTTAATCACTTCTCAAGGGTAAAATCTTGAAAGTGAAACACTGAGACCAAAGAATGCTCTTAAGACTTTGGCTGCATAAGCCAAGAGTTGTCTTCATCACTCCAGATGCCAGCGACAGTGTGAGCTCCTTGTGATTTGCTTTGTTATCACATGATGGATCTGCCCTTTGTGACATTCTTGATGCTTTTAAGTCCTCGCTTCCTAATACCCCAGGTTCTTTTTCTTTCTTCCAGGTGGTTTTCATTCCCTTATCAGTAACCATACTTTCCCGTTTGCGGCTTAATGCCATTTCCTTTCCAACCATCCGCTGATTTCAGCTGCCGCGTATCCCTCATGGTTGGGGGCAGTGTAGTCCCATGCTGCTGTCACCTCACCATATGTCAGGATCTTGGTGACTCGAGACATGATATTTCACATCCTCGAAGCACTCAATCGCATGTGCCTGCCAGGATCACGGCTGCACATTTTTGTGCGGTGACTGACCTTTGCCACTCTCCCTGAGTGAGTGAGATGCTTCTCCTTCTTACACGCCTCCCATATGAAACAGATCCCATCACCCAGAAACGCTGCTCTTCCACTCTCAGTGACGTTACAGACTCAACTCTCTATTTTTGGCGTCTCGTTTGGTTTGTGTTTACATTTTATCACTCAGTACTCCACGCCATCAGTCAATACTCTGTCTCGAAGACTAGATCTGGATGTCTCAGTCTCGACACTGCCACATCAGGAGCCGGGCTGGTTCCCTGTTGGGAGGCCTCCCAGGTGACTAGGTGGCAAAGACTCCGCCTGCCAGCGCAGGAGTTGCAAGAGACATGGCTTGGATCCCTGTGTCAGGAAGGTCCCCTGGAGAAGGAAATGGCAGCCCACTCCAGTATTCTTGCCTGGAGAATCCCAGGGACAGAGGAGCCTGGAGGGCTATAGTCCATGGGGTAGCAGAGTCAGACACGACTGAGCGACTAAGCATGCTGGCAGTCATGGGACTGTCCTGGGCACTGTGGAATGTTTGTCAGCATCCCTGGCATCTACCCAGTGGACACCAGTCAGTAGCACCCCTCTTCCTGGTTGTGACAACCAGAGGTGTCTCCAGACATTGCCATTTGTCCTCTTGGGACTACCTCAAGGAAGGCGGCAGGTCAGGGACAGAGCCCCTTGAAAAGGCAGATAATGGGGTGAGTTATTCCTAAATGTGAATGAGAAGTTAGGAGCAGAGAGAATTCAACGTGAGCTTTACTAGCGTTCTGGCTGGTTCTATCAGGATGACTAGGGGAAACGACAGGCAAGTCCAGTGACGTGGACCAGCCTTGACAAATACTCCTCTGTAGGCACAGCGGCCACCTGATCCCATCTCTGGAGCCCACAGCATCACCAGCCTCCCTCCAGCCACCTCCTAAGGGGTGAGCATCCACACGGGCACGGAGGTGAGTCAGCAAGGCTGTCCCTGAATCTCTAGTTCTGAGACCTTGTTTGGGAAACACCCTAGCCAACCTTGCCTTTAAGAGAGGTTTCTGATCTCTCAAGTGTAAAACGCCCCACATTTTTTACAAGGAGCGCCTGAAGACAACTGTGCCACGTGAATCCAAGTCACTAGCCATCACCTCTGTCCACTCTTTCCACGGTCCAGCTGCCCTGTAATCGTCATCTTCAGAATATCTCCCAGGAGAAGTCAGACATCCGAGCTACCCGAGAAGAAGTTTCTTCCCAAGAAGGAATTCTTAGGAATTTCTTCAAAATGCTAAGAGTTTGCCTGCTGCAACGAAAGATCTGGCATGCTGCAACTAAAAAAAAGATTCTGCATGCCACAATTGAAAAGACCCCACATGCCGCAGTAAAGATGAAAGATCAAGTGTGTAGTCGCTAAGACCCAGTGTGGCCAAATACATAACAACAAACAAAAAACTCCAACCAACTCTCAAAAGCCGAAAGAAAGATGATTTTCATGTTGACTCCTGGGAATTTTGAAGAAATTACACAATACGCTACACTTCATGATAGAAGGAATAAAAGGCAATAAGATCGTGTTATGAAAATGGTTTCCTTTAGGGATGGGAGAATTTCTGACCTTTTTATTTCTTCTTCTTTCTATCATTGGCAGAGCTTCTTGAATCTGTGACTTAATGTCTTTTTAAGCTTTGTAAGACTCTCAGGCACCACATCTTCAAATATTGCTTCTGCCTAGTTCTTTCTATAGTCTCCTTTTGAACTCTAATTCCCTATTTATTAGACTCCCTTATTCCATTTCTTATACATACTACCCTCCACTCTGTACTTTTCTTTTTCCTTTTTTTTTCAATTGTGGCTCTTTATATTCAGTCTGGATATTTCCTTCTGATTTATATTTTAGTTTACTATTTTTCTCTCAAAATACATCTAATCTTCTTTCATACTCAGACAAGGGGATTTGTAACTCCAATGATGATGTTTTCAACTGTGTTCGTACTCTAACAAAGTTCTCAATCTTTTCTTTATTGAATGTAATAATCTTAGTTGTTTTAAAGTCTGGTTCAAATAGCTCCCTTATCCAGATTCTTATGAAATGTTTTCTATTTCTATGGTCGGCTTTATTACTTTTCATTCACACAGTCTTTCTTCCTCATGTTCCTGGTTATTTTTTTATTAAATCTGAGACATTTTATATGAAAAACTATCAAAGTAGTTTGAGGCCTAGGATGATATGATCTCTTCCAGAGAGTGTTCATGCTTGGTTCTGGAAAGTATTTATGCTTAATTCTGGCAGGAGGCTTGAATCAATGGCAATCTCAGTTTAACTTAATTTTATTATAGGGATTTAAGGAATTCAAGGTCATCACTATTCCTAGAGGATCTGCCTACATGATCCTAAACAACAACATAGAAGATTTGCCAAGCTACTTGGTTTTTTGTCTTTTGTTTTTTTTTTTAAATGAGGCTAGATTCCTTTTATCCCCTTAGGTTGTTAGTTATGTTTTTTTCCCTGTCTTTTAGTCCCTGCTCTGATCAAGAATGGCCCTTGAGGGTCAGTAGCTGCCCACCTCAATAGCTTTCCTCCTTCTGAAAGATCGTCACTGTCTTTTTAGCTCTCTGATTCCTGCAAGCAGATATTTTAAAATACTTGACTCAGTTTGTTATCAGTGGGAAAGGTGGTCTGAGTTACCTAGCCTGCACTTGTCAAAAGCAGCCGTCGCAGTCATTTCTGCTGTCCTTTTACTGACCCCTTAGTTGCGGCACGTGGGATCTACTTTCCTGACCCGGGGGCAGACCTGGGTCCCTGCATTGGGAGCTCAGAGTCTTATCCCCTGAACCAGAAGGGAAGTCCCTGCTTGGAGTTTTTTAAATAACCAGTATTCCCTGCTTCCCCTCCCTTTCCCCCTCCCCTCCCCCCCCACCCCCATTAGCTGAATGGGATAATAAAACACTGTCAGGATAAAATCAGTTAGTAACTGCTGTTCAAACCAAGTCAAGCACAAGTGGTCAACAGGGAATAGACCTTGTCTAAGCCAAAGTCGCTCAGTCGTGTCCGACTCTTTGCTACCTCACGGACTATACAGTCCATAGAATTCTCCAGGCCAGAATACCAGAGTGGGTAGCCTTTCCCTTCTCCAGGGGATCTTCCCAACCCAGGGATCGAACCCAGGTCTCCTGCATTACAGGCAGATTCTTTACCAGCTGAGCCACAAGGGAAGCCCAAGGATACTGGAGTGGGTAGCCTATCCCTTCTCCAGGGGATCTTCCCGACACGAGAATCGAACCAGGCTCTCCTGCATTGCAGCCAGTTTCTTTACCAACTGAGCTATCTGCGTCTAGGGTGTTGCTTTTTAAAGTAGTCAGTCCCAACTGCAGCCTGATTTACCCAAACCCTGCACGAAGGAGCATTCCCTGACAGTTTACCACTTTAGAATTATCTTCTCTTCCTACATCTCTGATGTGTGACTTCAGCTGGGAGGCAGGAGTGGGATTTTCAGATCGGAGTATTTTCCTGTCGCTGCGAATCCACTCTTTCTCTCTCTTGCAGTATCTCTGGCCTATTTATTTTGCTGAAATCCCTTGAAAAGAAAAGTGAACCCCCACACACGTGGACTGTCATGCTCTCTCACTGGTGGAGAAATTTCAGCAGAAGAGATGCATTCCACTGGTGAAGAGGCCTATTCTGTTTGTGTTCCAAAGACGCAGCAGTGAAAGCGCTTTTCTGTACATAGACTGGAATGGCTGTGACATCCATGGCAGAAAGAGCTGTGGATTTTAGCACTCCTCCCAAAATGTAAATTCTTCTATGTAGGCGAGACCCTTCTGTTAGCATCTCCATGGTACCCAGCCCAGCGCCTTGAAATGAGAGACTGCAGTGGTTGTAAGCTTTTGCAGAGGAAGCAGCTGAAATTCCCTTGTTAATTCTTCTATTCAGTAGGGCCTTTTTGAATCTAATAACTGGACTTGTGAGCCACCATGCCCTACAAAGTCCCATGTGTGCAGAGAATGTTATATGAACGTCGTTAATTTCCAGCTTTTTAACTTTCTGATTTTTATCTCTAAGTCAGACCTTTCTCTTCATATGAGGGACAAATGGCTTCCATGAGTCCATCCTCAAAGCAACCGAGAGAGGAATCTTTTTTTTTTTTTAATATGTATTTATTTGGCTGCATCAAGTCTTAGTCGAATGGCACAGGCTACTCCCTAGTTGTTGCTGCAGACTCAGTAGTTGTGGCTTGTGGCCTTGGCTGCCCCACGACACGTGGGACCTTATTCCCCATGCCTGCATGAGTGCTAAGTTGCTTCAGTCAAGTCTGACAACTTGCAACCCCATGGACTGTAGCCCACCAGGCTCCTCTGTCCATGGGATTCTCCAGGCAGGAATACTGGAGTGGGTTGCCATGCCCTCCTCCAGGGCATCTTCCCAACCCAGGGATCGAACCCGAGTCTCTTAACGTCTCCTACACGGGCAGGCAGATTCTTTACTCCTGTGACACCTGGGAAGCCACCCGCTCTCAGACCAGGGATTAAACTCGAGTTCCCTGCTCTGTGAGGTGGATGCCTAACCACTGGACCACCAGGGAAGTCCTGAGAACAGTCTTTTAAATAGAATTTAAGTCCCAAGGAGAAGTAAAAGTATTAAAAGCCATTCTAAAGGAATTTTTTTGTTTAATCACACCTTGAGCCCATTCCCACAGCCGTGTGTTTCCCTTTCTCAGCAGACGCTCCTTACAATCAGCGGCCAGTGTGTCTATTCTTCCCTGACCGTGACCGCATCAAAAAACATCCTGTCCAGATTTCAGCAGCCCCTTGGCATCTAATATGGGGGCACCTTCTTCTTTTCCTTTTTGAAAATATTTGAGCACTACCTTCTCAGAGAGAGATAATATGTGTTTCCAATTCTGGCCATTTTAAGAAGTGAATGATAGAAACCTTTTCACTGATTCATTTTATTGATATCAGTCATTCATTTAAAGCCAGTAAAGAAAAATACTGGTACATAAAAAAAGAACAAAATAATGCCATTTACAGCAACATGGATGGACCTGGAAATGATCATACTAAGTGAAGTAAATCAGACAGAGAAAGACAAACCTATGGTACCACTTACATATAGAATCTAAAAAGTAGTAGAAATGAGCTTATTTGCAAAACAGAAATAGACTCACAGACACAGAAGACAAGCTTGTGGTTACCAAAGGGGAAATGGAGGAGGGATAAATTAGGAACACGGGATTAACAGATATGCACTGTGCTGTGCTTAATCGCTCAGTCGTGTCCAACTCTTTCAACCCCATGCCTTCTCTGTCCATGCGGATTGTCCAGGCAAGTATGCTATACTACTACATATAAAATGTAAGCATAATAGGGATTTACTATATAGCACAGAGAACTGTAGGGTTTCCCTGGTGGTTCAGTGGTAAAGAACCCACCTGCCAGTGCAGAAGGCATGGATTTGATCTGGGGTCAAGAAGATCCCCTGGAGAAGATTTAGGGTTAGGGTTAGGAAATGACCACCCACTCCAGTGTTCTTGCTTGGGAAATCCCATGGATTTCAGAGGAGCCTGGCAGGCTACAGTCTATGGGGTTACAGAAGAGTCAGACTTACCGACCCAACAATAGAGAACTATGTTGTGTATCTGGTAATAATTTACAGTGGAAAATAGTCTGATAAATACACATTTAACTGAAAAAAAAAAAGTTCTGACGATATAGTGTTGAATGTGGCGCTACTTGGGATGACAAACCAGCCTGTTTGTTCTGTGATCTACTCTCAGTATAATCCTGCCTCACACACTCCTTCTTTGCTACCAGCCTGTCCTCAAGAAAGCTCCATGGCAAGAAAGTCATGGTGTAGTTGGAGGGTCCTCCTACCTCTGAGACTGCGTTGCCTTGGTTCTTGCTGGGGTGACGGTCTTGCTCAGCTCAGGCTGCTGTAACGAAATGCCCGAGACCGAATGGCTTACACAGCGGACGTTTATTACTCACAGTCCTGGAAGCTGGAGGTCCAAGGGACCGGCAGACCCGGTGTATGTTGAGAGCCTCTTTCCTTGTGTGTGAGTGTGTGTTTCTATGTCACCACTTGGCAGTGATGCAGCCAGTGTGATCAACAAAAACCCTGTTGGTTTCTTGGAAATACTTTGTTGGTTGTGCCTTGGGTTCAGGACACAGAAAGTTCTCCCTCCTGACCGGGCAGCATTTTGTTTCTTTATATATTATTTTCACATTTCAAGTTCTTAGGAAAACTTTGGTAATATGCCCTGTTAAAAGTTAAAAGCAAAAGGTTAAAAAACATATACAGTTTGCATAGGCTTACTTATAAATTTGAGTTCTGTGTTCTCAGGACTAAAATAGTTGGGTGATCAGTGTCTTGGCTGTGCTAAAGACTTAGCCAGTGCTTGCCTTCTTCAATCCCTGGGGCAGTTTTGAAGAAATTTTAGGGTAAATGCATCTTGTATTTAAATTTATAAATGATGTGTTTCCGGTATTTTGGTGAATGAGTTGCATATCCCTTGACTTCTTCTGGATCTTTGCTCTAGGAGAGCAAAGTGTACAACTGCGGGATTGTTTCATGACTTCAGTCTGATTCTGCTGTCACCATGACCCTGTAGTCCTGTGGGTATTGACTGGCTAGGCAACATGACATCAGGTGTTAGCACAGCTCTTAAAGAAGACTTTGAGTCTTATATAGGTGATCAAAATCTATTTTATAATGGACAGTCAATCAATACTTCTTTCTCTATTAACTCAACAGAAGTTTGAGGCAAGTACCCAGATAAAGGCAGCATGCCCTGGCTTTGAGATAGTTCTTTTTCCTCTGTATTGATGTGCCAGGGTGTCATCAGCATGCTGAAATAGCACAGAATCCCCTTTGAACTCCTCTCCTTGCTGTCAAAGGCTATCCGTATTCACAGCAGTTTTCCTTTTATTGCCTTCAGATTCTCTCTGTAGTCACTGAGAAAGGATTGTCATGAAAGGTATTTAAGATCTACATAGATCACATGTCAGAATGGAGGAAAACTGTCTACTGATTCAGCCGTTTATCCTGTTTTGTTGCACAGACGTTAGAAAAAAAAGAACCAGATGAAACCCAGCAAATGATAACACAGCTTTTTTTTTTTTTGCACTTTTTATAGTTTGTCTATCACATGTTGTAATGAACATGCAGACATTGCTTCTGTATACCTCCCTCTGTTATGCTGGCTCTTACAGGAGAGGGAAATTTCATCGATGTTGAGTGTTTATGTGAAATCTAAATCTTTATGTGAAAATGATAGCTTCAGAGTTTTAAGGAGATGACAAAATTGTGGTCTGGGTGAGGGTTGGAAAAGAATTTCCCAACATGAGACAGAATGAGAGGGAAATAAAGTTTATCAGAGTGGGAGACACTGTTAGAACAGTGGGCCAGCTCAAGGGAGAACTGACACTGAACAGGGGTCCTTAGTCCACTTTTATACCCAGGGTACAAGGAGTGGGATAGGGGTCTTGCGAGTCATTTGCTGATTGGATGAGGCACGTACTGGGTGGGGGGGAGAGTAAGGCAAATACCTTCTCCCTATGGGGTAGGAGGGAAGACAGGTTATATTACTCAGGAGGACCAAAAATCTGTTAATAGTTATAAAATGGGGGAGGGAAAGATGATAAGGGTCTATTTTTTCCATTCCTGCATTCCAAGACACCCCTTGTTTCTGTCTGCTCTCTTTGTCCTTGGATCACTACAAAAATGAAAAAAAAAAAAAAAAAGAATTTTCCATTTCCTGTTGCAGTAGCAGAGAAATTCAGTCCCCCCAGCTGGTTTCTTTTGAGAAGCCAACATCACTCCTGCCTCAGCATCGAAGTTAACAAATCTGCGTAAGGACTGTTTCCTTTTGCCTGCTGCTCTCTTTCTATCCAGGGCAGTGAGCCAGCCTCAAATAATGAACCAGGAGCAATGTGACAAGTCTGGTTCACTTTCATTTTTTTTTTTTAATGTATTTAAAAGAGATGGACTGGTTTCATTGATAGGCTGTGCACAGGTGTAAAGTCTTCTTTGAACAGTTTAGAAGTGGCTTAAGTTGAAAGAACAGGAAGGTCTCCACTTTGAGTGTTCTTGTTATAAATTTGAGATTGAGTGACACTCTCATTGAAAATGACCTTTAATCTGATGCCTCACCCATTGATGGAATGTCATTCATCCCTGTGCTTTAACCTTAAGTTAAGCTGTATCATAATAGAGAAAAAGAAGGTATGGCTTTTTAATTTTTCTCTTGGAAAATAAGCAATGAGATTCTTGCAATTCTTAATGTCTGTTAAAAAAACTTTTATTATATCTATCAACACTTCTATTTTTGTTACAAGGATACAGCATGAGGTATATTTTCTTCCAGGTAAAATTTCAGAATGAAGGCACTAATAGATTCTGAAATACAATTTTGTCTTCATAGATATACATACATGTATATGGACACACATGCACATATATTTATGTACATAAGGTATCTGTGAGAAAGTTTAGTATATATGTCATTTAGAGTATATGTTCAGCAATCATTAGTAAATACAAATAAGGAGTTAAATAGCTTGATATTCGCAACATAGTACTATAAAATAATCCTTCTGTTGTACTATGGCTGTTCTCAAAAATGAATATGGGAATATATTTTCTACACATATTACTTCATTTCTACCTTCATTATACCATTGCCTTTATTTTTAATGGAAGATAAAGGCTAAATGTGATCAAAGATCAGAATCATCATTGGAACTCAATATTTTTTAAATTATAAGAGTAATAGAACAGGCTATTAGAAATGTAGAAAAAAATGAAAGACATACACACTTTATAAATAAAATATTTATTATCCTTACGTTTTTTATGATGCATTTTACTTGGTACCCAGCCCAAACCCCTTACGGCTTTGTGTCCTGCTTTAACTTCTGTTGTAAACATTGATCCACATTGCTACATGATCTTCAAAGCTATCATTTTTAAGGCTGTATTCATTTGCCTTTTGTGTATAATCCATAACTTAAAATGTATGTGCAGTTAATTTTTAATTACATATTTTGTTAACTCATTACACTCAATTCAAAGCAAACGTCAGAATTTCTATAGGATCAAAATTTGCCTATAGCTCATGGCAGAGTATCTAATAAACCGTAACAATCTTCTCTCTTTTGTACATTCTGTCGTTAGTTTGATGCTCATAGATGCAATGACAAAATATGTATTTTATAAGTGATTTAGAAATGTATCACAGTTGACACTTGCATGTGAGGAGTGAGGGCACTTGATAGTCTCTAACTGCGATACTATGCCTGTCGTATGCTTAGCTTTCTGTAAAGTATGCTGTCTTGATCTGTAGTCTTCCTCCATCCTGCCCAATCAAAATCAGCGTACCTTTTCTCCTTCCTCCCTGTAACGGTTGCTAGAATTGTTCTCAGAGCACTTAACTGTTCTACTGCCAATTACATTCACTTATGTACCTGCTCCACCCTCCATCAGAAGCTCTCGGGGGGCAGGAATGGCTCTCCCATTTTTGGTGGTCCTTGGATTGCTGATGCCATATGCTGCCTGCAGTTCTCCAAATGTCATGACACCCTGCTTCGGTTTTCGTCTTGGATGTTTGCAGAGGGCAATGGTGGGAAGTGTGACGATGTTAAAGATGTTTACTCTCTCATTTCTCTTCCACCAGTGGGATGGAGTAGGACCTCTTCCAGACTGTGCAGAACCACCAAAAGGGATCCAGATGCTGTGGCACCCGTCCATAGTCAAACCCTACCTCACACTGCTGTCTGAGTGTTCAAATGCAGACACGCTGGAAGGGGCGGCGGGCGCCCTGCAGAACCTGGCTGCAGGGAGCTGGAAGGTATGACTGGTTTGTTACAATAAGAAAGAAATCTGGAAGCACGAGAGGGTTCTTAGAAAATAAGAGAAGTCCAATTTTGAGGGGTGCTATTCTAATCAAGTTTTCTAAGGATGTTAGAGAAAAAAAAAGAGTTCCATTGAACTGTTGGACTTAGAAACATATTTCTTTGAAAAAGTCTTCTTAAGGAGGTCCTTGAAGATGCCTGCAAAACACAGAGGAATAGATGTCAGTATAGTCATGGAAGATGCTGTGATATGCTTTCCATTCTGTCTGTGTAGCTGAGTTCCTTCCTTTTCAGAGGTGACTGGGAACATGTCGAGGCTTTTCAAAGCACTGTCACTGACAGAGCTGATACCCAAACATCTTGTATAAAAACCCCTGTGAATCCTGTAATATCGTAGCTGGTCTTGTCCCCAAAGGAAAAGAACCGCTTGCATTTTTAAATTATGGGATTACAGGGAAGAATAGTGTTACTAGTTATCTTTGGCAAGATGTTAAATTAAAACAATTGTATGGTTGGGAAAGATACTAGGAGGGTCTTTTTCTCTGGATTTTTATAAACACAGTCTTCCTGATGGGTTCTCACAGAAAGTTTTCATGACCTTCCTTTTGGGTAGAAAGGAAGGATTCATGATAACCAAGAATTCTTGTGTTTGGTCACTGCTAGTTCCATGAGCTAAATTGCCTTTTTGCATAAAAGAGTGTTAACCTCTTAGAAGAATGAGGGAATACGGAGAAAATATCAAGAGAAGGAGTTTAAACCTCAGCCTTCCATTTTCCATTCATTTAATTTCAATGCTTGGAGTTTTGGACTATTCATACATCACTCCTTTCCTTACCATTCATTTTTTCTTCAAAACAATATTGATATAAACACATAGCTTTAGATCATTCTCAGAAGCTCAGTACCACGGGTACCACACATACTGGCTTCAGTATTGCCCTGTAATAATACCTTCTCTTCTTATCAGATCTTCCAATACCTGCCTCTTGTCACTTCTCTGTCCCTCCCATCATCGTTTCCATTTCTACAGTCTCAGCTGCAGCACCATCTTTGCTGGGTGTGACCTTCCAGCTCTTGGGGCACAGCTCTTGGGACCCAGCCCCTGATGATACTTCCCAGGAGCTGGCTACTTACTCATGCATGCCAGGCCCACCTCTTCTCTTAGGTTTTAGGAATGAGCATAATTATTCCTTTCCCTCTCCACCCTTAAGGCATCCCTAATGTTGTCCCTTAAGAATTCAGGTGGAGCGGGGATTGAAGTGAATTTGTCGTTTGCTTTCATCCAAAGAAAAGTTTCAAAGTTAGAGTCTCACCAGGCAGAATGCCAGAGGATAGCCTTGCAGAGCTAGGAAAGTGACAGTCATGGAAGTCAGTTCCTTGAACTTGTCCTGAGTCTTTACTTCCATCTAAAGTTAAGAGGCTTTGAGTCCGGTCACAGTTCAAAACTTTTCTAAGCTTTGTGGCTCTGGGAAAGTTAAAGCATCTCAATGTGTCCCAGGTGCATCATCTTTAAGCAGAAGCAGTCATGGGTGACTTCCCGCCACATCATGTAGGTTAGTCACAAAGCTGGATTCAAAGATGCAGGATGTCATAGGCCAAAGGGTCATCACTGATCACCCAAGAGCACTAAGTTGCTGCAAGTCCCCACCCACCTCCCTTGCCTTGGAGGATGGATTAAAGGGGATGGGAAGGGATGCTCTCTAGAGCAGAGTCTGATCTGAAATGCAAAGCCATCTAGATGATGGCAAGTTTGCCACATTTTGATTTTTTAATGAATTATTATTTTTACTTGCCAAATAGTTAGGTTCTTATAAGAACAAGTTAAAAATGGAGAAATGTCTTTGAGCGCTAGAAGATGTTGATTGTAAGATTTCAACCTTTGCTTCAAAAGTTAAGCTCTGTATTCCATATGTTCAGAAAATTAATTAGAAACATGAAAAATTTATAAAGACGCATATAAAACTTCTGGAGTTGAAAATATAGCATCTTAAATGAAAAATATGTGGGATGGAATCAATAGCAGATTAGACATTGCAGAAGAAAAGTTTAGTGAACTGAAAGACAGAGATTGTAAACTATACAAAATGAAATACACAGAAAAAAAAAAGGAAAAAAATGGACAGTGCATCAGTGAGCTTCAAGTGGCCTGAAATATATGTATTAATGGAGTCCAAAACAAGACAAGAGAGAAAGAAGAAAAAGAAAGCTATTTGAAGAAATGATTGAAAACATTCCAAATCTAATGAAAACCACAAACTCACACATCTAAGCAACTCAAGAAACTGTACCAGAAGCATCAAAAAGTTATACCAAGGTACATTATAATGAAATTGCTCAAAATCAGAAATAAAGAGATAATCTTAAAAGCAGCCAGAGAAAAAAGACATGTCGCGTACCAAGAACTGTACATCTCCACATCATATTTAAGGATAAATTGTCGGGGTCTAGCCCCAGCAGGATCTAGGGGAACCCTCAGGATGAACGGCGTCGGCGAATGAGAGAGAGAGTGAGACAAAGCTTTGAAGTTTATTTTTGTATGGCCCCTTTATACCGTTAACAACATCTTTTTGGGGGAAGTGCATATTGCTTACACACAGGTCATCTCAAAACATTACAGCAACTTGACCTTTAATAGAAACAGGATGTTATCTACATACTTTCCTTTACAAGAGTCTTTTTTATCATTTGGCCTTCAGGCCTGCTAATATTTTATGGCTTGCACCTGGTGTAACTTAAGCACCTTCAGTAGCTGACCCTGTTTTTTTTTTATAATTAATCTATTTTTTTTAATAAGCTCATCTCTATGGGAACTAGATAGGATTACATTTTTACAGAACAGAAATGTGAAGGACTGCTGAAACAGCAGATATGGCACAAAACAGGCTCTTAGTCTAAAAGTTAACTACCTGCAAGAAGTCGCCAGCTAATCTCTATCTAAAGTATTTTCTATTAGGCACATTTGTGGCTGTCATATTTGTGGAGCTTTTCTCACCCCGTGAAGGGTCCTATGCTTAATAGTTTCTTTTGTTAGCGTACTGTGCTTAGGATGTTTAGAACAATCAAGAGCATTTTTTGCAATGAGAGCACATGTTTATCAAACAAGCCAGAATGCCAGCAAAAGGGTTTGAATTGAAGCATTTTCTTTATCCCTGGCCCCTTCATAGGGTACCAGCGTCCAGGAGATTTATTAATTAGGGTTTTAAGTTGGTCCTCATTCAGTGAAAGAGGAGCAGCAGAGCTCTCGGCAGGCAACACAAGAATCCGCAGCAGGGCAAACAAGAACAACAGCAGAAAAGGGGGGAGGATACAGGGTGGGGTAGAGGCCGAGGCCAACCTGGAGGGTCCCTTATCCTAGACGGCCTTGCCTGTCAGGTTTTTTCCCCGTGACCTCGTCATGGATGGGGTCTCGGACGGCCTTGCCTGCCCAGTATTTTTTTCATGACCTCATCACGGGCGGGACCTCTCATAACGGCTCCCGGCAATAAATATCTCCAGTTATTCAATTGTTTCTTGTTAGGTTACTAAGGATGTCCTCTAGAAGAGAATCTGGTCTATAAGACCTCTAAGAGCAGAAACCAGGTTCCATTTATTTCTTTGTACCCCACTGCTAAGCCTTGTGCTTGGCTGAGCAATAATGCTGAGACACAGACATTTAACAGAACTAGTGTCTCTGTCCATATGTCTTTCTTATGAATAGCAGTCTTTTATATTTATAAACATCCGTCAGTCACTAAGCAGTTAGTAGCGCATCTTCAGATGATCACAATTTATGATTCTTCTTTTGGTCCTTTGATTCAGATGGGAATATGTAGTCAATAGGATATAAAATTGATAGAAAGGAATTGTGAGAGAACTATTTTCAGTTTTCAGACTCATCAGTGTTTTTTAGGATGCATATTTTGATGTCATTGCCCCGTTCCACGATTCCTGAAGCATTGGACTTTGTATTTAATTTGGTGATTAAAGGCATAGGTGCTGTGTCTCACATAACCAGGTCAGCTGGATGAGCTGCTGAGATACGTCTGGGTCTTTAGGTGTTTGGAGTAATAAAACAGTAAATTTACAGTGTATATGATTTTATACTGATTTATAGTATTTTGATATTCAAAAATTCTCTCCTGCTTTGGGTTATATAATGAGAATTAAGGAAGAAGTCTGATAAAAATTCTCAGAATTTTCTAGCAATAACATCTTTCTGACTGTTTTCAATGCATTAACCTGAACATTAGTTATCCCCAGTGTAAAATTCATCCCCATATATCCAGATGCATTGAACTGGTAATTTTCTTATTATTAATAGAGACTACTGAGTAAGAGGCAGAATGGTCTACAACAGCTAAAATCAACATCACAAGAGCCATTCTGTATTTTAGACAAAGCTTAACAACTATGACCATTGAATTTCCCAGCCTTCATCATATTTCAAACAACAAATTAAAAAATGCAAGGAGTTACTCTTGTAAGTAGGCACACAGATCTGTGGTAAGAAGGGCAAATAGATACACTGATGGCAAAGTGAAAAGATAAAGGAGTTAGAAGAAGTAAATATAAGGATGCAAGAAAGAAAAAAATGTCAGAGGCCATTCAGTGTTTTGGCTATTTCATTTATTCTAATCACTGATGGTCATAATGCTGACTGTCATCAAGAAAATGTTGAATGGTTACTAGTAATTTTAGAAGACAAAGCATTTTAGAAAGACTTTTATTCCATTTATTCTAATCACTGATGGTCATAATGCTGACTGTCATCAAGAAAATGTTGAATGGTTACTAGTAATTTTAGAAGACAAAGCATTTTAGAAAGACTTTTATTCCAATAGTTAAAGTAGAATTTTGACTCTCAGGGTGTCATCCTTGCTTATACAGAACACTGGCCTTCCTGATGGCTTTATGCAAAGGGGATAATCCTTGGTCAAGGCAAAGGCGCTTTAGGGCATATTTGTGCATAGTTATAAATGTATGTGCTTGTATAAGAATCTTCTTATAAAAATACAAATATACAAGCATGCATAAAGGTCAGTATCACATTATTGTTATTCTTTGTATAATTTAGTAAGGTACCATGTTAAATGGTAGGGGAATATGTGGGAAGGGAAGATGGATAAGCAATAGGAGTGATTTGAGAGGATTGTCATTAAGCCAACACTGATAAATGGTTATAACTTTTTAAAGATGAGAATAGTTTATACCAGAACCAAACAAACTTGATCAGTTAAAAGACTGACTGAGGACACACAAACAGCATCAAACTTCATGAAGACAGCATTACCATCTAAAACCTAGGGTTCTAAGAATGTGTTTTTTTATAGCAACTGTTGAAATTTAGTGGTGTTCTTTAAGTGTCCTTAACTTTTATGATCCAAACAAAAGCAGAAATGTGAAGGTAAAACATCCGAATTTTACATGGAGAGAGCTTTTTATAGACCTCATCATCTGAAACAATAACTTCTCTTTATGCGGAGATGTGCAGCACACTTTTCTGTGAAAAATTGACTAGCAAACTAGATCTTCATAATGGCCCCACATACTTTTTAAACTTTAAAACACTCATTACTTGGTTTATGAGCATCAGAAAAACATAATGGCAGAAGCAACGTGAAGTGTTTTTCTTAGCTAACATGGACTTCAGTTACCTTTTCCTCATTTACAGTAAAACAATTTTGTCACAGAATATTAAAGCAGTTGGATGTAGTAGTTTGACGAGTTCCAAAATGTAAATGAATGCTCCCATTTGTGGTTTATTTTTATCGTACTTGAACTCTATGGAAAGTCAGGATTAGAACTGTCAAAATACATCTGTTCTGTTGCTTTTAAATCAAACATTTTAGATATCTTTGTGTGGTCAGTTTTCTCCCTAAAATGGGACTATTCTCAGAAAGTCTATTATTTTCCCATTTATGTTCAGAGTTAGAGGAAATAAAGAGATACTTGGATATTAATCTGTTAATATTTAATGAAGTAACATGATAGCAACATAGATTTAGTGAGAAGGAAATAGAACCTCTAGCCATGTGGCCCAAATGAATAAAAAATAAAGAGAATTGGGAAATCTGAGACTTGTTCCTAAGGACAGGGAACTTAAGAGGGGCATTGAATTTAGTGTGGCTTAGCAATTGGTGTATCATTAAAAATGAATTAAGCTAAATGAGTGGAGTGTAACGAATAAAAGTAAGTATCATGGCTTAACATCTAAGACAAAGATTGTTGTCCTAGTTAATAGTGGTGTATAAAGCATAAGGTTTAAATGCAAAGAAACAGAGTTGTGAAAGATTATGATGAAAAAATGGGGCATGCAGCATCATGCCTCATGGGTTAGTAATTGGGTCAGAATAAACAGAGGTTATCTGAGGACTCTGCCTAGTTAGCAGGCTCCTAGACACAATGCGTTCACTTGGACGTGATGACCAGCCTAAGGCAGGACAAGGATGATCCAGCCTCAGGAGGAGATAGGGAGGAGGAGGACCAAAACCAGGTCATTGGTTCTAACCACACAGTAGCTAGTGGTTTCTCCTAAGACCCCACTAAGCAGTATTGATGGTAAGGGCTGCATCTGTGTTATAAATGCCACACACATCCAAACTGACTAGAGAGTAAGCCCTTTTTGGACAGTCTGGCTTACTTTCACCAGTGTCATTAAATAGCAACGTGCTGAGTGATAGAATTACATTCAGATATTGTAGAAACAGCTAGAGCTGAGGGATTTTCCCTTCCAGCCAAGATGCCAAGATGGAGTACCAAGTACCTTTAAATAGCAATAGCAGCAGCAACAAAAACAAACTGGAGAAATATATGAAATAATGGTTGTTAAAACACTAAGCATTAGTCAATGAAGAAAGAGAGCTCTGAGAAACAGGAAATAAGCCAGGTGAGCCCCATGGCTGTCCCTGATTGCTGTCTTGAGAGAATTTGCAGACCATAGCACAGAGATTAAAAACCCAGGAGAAGCTTGGCAGACAGTCAGAGCTAAGGAGATACAACTGGGAATCTAGGGAGACCAAGGTGACTAGAGGTTATAGTGAAAGTGAAAGTCATTCAGTCATGTCCGACTCTTTGTGACCCCATGGATGGTAGCCTGCCAGGCTCCTTTGTCCTTGGAATTATCCAGGACAGAATACTGGAGTTGGTAGCCATTCCTTTCTCCAGGGGATCTTCCCAACACAGGGATTAAACCCAGGTCTCCCACTTTGCAGGTGGGTTCTTTACCGTCTGAGCCATAGGGAAGCCCAGAGCTTAAGGACGGCCCCAAAGAGGAGAAAGCCACACCTAGAAAGAACCCTTGAAATCTTCAGAGGATCTGCTCAGATACTCAGCAGAGAGCTGAGTGCATGCACAAGAGGGAAGTACTCAAGGCTGAAGAAAAAATTTCCTGAAATTATTAAACAGAAATGAAACCTGGCACTTGCACAGGAATGGATACAGTGTGCATTCCCAAGAGCCACACTGGAAAACCTGGTGATTGGTGGATCCTTGAGTAGAGTACTCTCAGAGTCTTGCCTCAGCAATGAGGTATAATTAGCCCTGGACTAAATATGCTCTAGTCTTCTCTATCAGATCTTAAAAGTGAGATGCAGAGGATCAATAGTTTGCAAGTAAATTAACTGCATCCTAAAGTTTAAAAATACCTATAGGAATACAAAAATACCCAGCATCCAGTGCATTAAAATTAAGGATGTCTGACATCCAATTGAAAATAAACAAGAAAATGTGATTCATAATGAGGAGAAAAATCAATCATTCAAAAGCAGTTCAAAACCAACCAAGATGTTAAAGGTATCAGACAAGCAGTCATTATAACTCTACTCCATGTGTTCAAAAAGTTCATTAGAAATGTATAAAATATAGGAAAGGCCCAAGTAAAACATCTAGAGTTGAAAATAAACTGAATTGGAAAAAAAAAAAAGCCACATGGAATGGGATTAACAGCAGGTTAGACATTGCTGAATAAAAGGTTAATGAATTTAAATATTGCCCTGGAAGCAGTATTTAAAATAAAATGATGAGAGAAAAAGACAAAGCTACCAATCATCCATGAGCCTTAAGTGTGTCTAATATACATGCAATTAAAGTTCCCTGAGGAGAGGTGGGAGAAAGGAGAAAGAAAACAGGAAGAAATAATGGTTGAAAAATCTTCCAAATGGTTCCATATTTTTCAAATTTAATGAAAACCACAAACTCACTGATCCAAGCCTAAGAAACATGAAGAAACGATACCAAGTGCTTCATAATCGAATGGCTGAAAATCAGTAATAAAGAGAAAATCTTAAAAGCAGCCAGAGGAAAAGACATGTTGCATATAAAGATAAGGATGACAGCTGATTTTTCACCAGTAGTAATGCCAGCGAGAAGACACTGGGGTGGCATCTTTAAACCTGTTGGGCCCATTCGTGTATAAAGTTGATTTGGGCTTGGTACCTCACAGGTGCAACCAATCTCCATAGGAAATTCCAAGGATTCCTAGAGCAGCTGTAAAACTATCTGTAGAAGAAATCCTTTCTGAGCCCAGTTTAAGATCTGGGCAAGCCTGGGAGCTGCCAAGGTTAATTACCCACGCATTGGGAACAGAGAGGAATTCTAACATGGAAACTTCAGTTTGAGTGTCCCAACATGATCAGAGCTGTGATGGCCCAGGACATGAAACTCAGTATTGTGTCCTTCCAGCCCTGAGGGCAAGCAACTATTCCAAAACCCTACACCAAAAGTTCTGTCCCCATACAGAGAATTAAGGATGAGTGACTCCCAAAGAGATGTATGATCACTTCAAACTCTGATTACACTGTTGTGGAAGTGGTTAGAACTCTGTACTCAGTCACTCAGCCGTGTCTGACCTTTTTGTGACCCCGTGAACTGTAGCCCACAGGTCTCCTCTGTGCATGGAATCCTCCAGGCAAGAATACTAGAGTGGGTTGCCATTTCTTCCTCCAGAGGAACCTTTAACTTACTGGTCCTGTCTATAATTGCAGTTGCTTTGGTTCTTTTGGGGCTTCCCTAATGTTCAGTTGGTAAAGAATCCACCTGCAATGCAGGAGGCCTTGATTCAATTCCTCAGTCAGGAAGACCCCCGGGAGAAGGGATAGGCTACCCACTCCAATATTCTCGGGCTTCCCTTGTAGCTTATCTGGCAAAGAATCTGCCTGCAATGCAGGGGACCTGGGTTCGATCTCTGGGTTGGGAAGATCCCCTGGAGAAGGGAAACGCTACCCACTCCAGTATTCTGGCCTGGAGAATTCCATGGACTGTATAGTCCATGGGGTCACAAAGAGTCAGACATGACTGAGTGACTTTCACATGGTCCTTTTTATATAGTTCCTTACAGTGGAGAATGCTGTTCTTAAATAGCACACACTTGGTACTAGAAATCAACCTGACGTTTTCTTTTACCAGTTAAACATTTTTAATTTCCATCTGTGAGCCAGAAATTAGAAGACAGTTGACATAAAGAGATGAATGTGACTTGGTAACTACCCTCAGGTACCTTCTAGAATAATAGACATATAAACAGAAAGTCCAGAAAAATACATGAGAGGTGCCATAATAGGAGAATATACACAAGGGGGTGTATACACACAAGGCATTGTATATACACAAGGGGGTGTATGCACACAACATACAAGAGCATCCCAGGGGTCATTTTCACAAGGAACAAATCAAGGATGAGGAAGCGCATTTCCAACAGCACTAGTTAAAACCTAGGACTATAAGTCAGTGGTTAGAGTTCATTTTAAATACACTAACACATCTCATTATTTAAAAGAATTCTAGCTGCTGCTATGACAAAGAGACCCCCCAAATACACAAGGCCTCAAACAAGATAGGAGGTAAAAGCTACTTTCTCTGATGTAACAGGTAAAGGAAGATATATGAGGAGGAAAGCTCCTCTCTATGAATTATTTCCCCCTGGCTGACAGCTCTTCTGCCATTTTCAAGGTGTCATGAAGATGTGGTCATCCAAGGCTACACTTAGGGCCATCATCTGCTAAGCAGGAAGCAGAAAAAGACTGCAGATTCACAACCAGAAATGTTCTCTTTTGAAAGTCATCTTGGAGCCCTTGTTTTGCCTGATGCAATAAAAGGGGGGAAAACACTTCATCTGAACACTTCTTGCAAACTCAGTCAAATCAAACTATTTCTCAGTTCCTCCAGGCTTACCACTTGGCCACATTTGTCAGCCTTCATCTTCTCATGCCCCCTGTGGTTGGCGCTCAACTTGGGGCTCTTACCAGCATATCCCTGCAGGGGATGGAGATAGAGTATTCATTTCTGTCTGGAATCATTTCTCCCCTGTGTTTCCTCTTGCCCAGGACAAGCGTCCTTGTCCTGTGGGGTTCTCAGCGGGGATGGGGCAGCTGGTGATTGGACTGTCTCTGGTCCAAGGTGTTCTTCCGGCCCACAGCCGCCTTTCCCACTGTTGAGCTCCCTTGAGATGCAGGCCCACCCTCTCATTAACCCAGGTGGACATAGTCCAATGCCTGCCATTCCAGTGAATCCCAATCAACTGGCCAGCTAATCCTTCTGCATCCTCAGGTCCTTAGCCTCGGCCATGTTTTCTCCTGAACGAGGTCTTCCTCTTCCTCGTCCTCTAACTCCTCTCCTCTGCCTCCTTTTTTTCCTTCTCTTCCCTCTCCTCCCCCTTCTCTTCTTCCCCTCCTCCTCCTCCTCCTTCATCTCTTCTCTCTCATCCTCCCCCTCCTCTTCCTTTTCTTCCTTCTTCTCCTTTTGAATCATCATGCATCCTCTCTTCAGCTCATGGACCATTCCGAAAGCCAGGCTGGTCCACACCTGCTTTGTTCCTTTCGTCCTCACTGGTGGGCTCGATACACAATGCTATCATTCTGTTTGCAAAAAAATCAAGTTCTGTCCAAAGATTTCCACCTCAGTTACAATGAATTACCATAACCTTTTCTCTCTTGTTCACCTGTTTTCATGCCAGTGATACTTCCACTTTTGTTTCACTTACAAAGCTCTTGGCAACTCATATACTTTACTAATACCCCATGGGCTGCAGTACTGTCCAAGGCAACTCACTTCTCTTTTGGAAAAACTCTATATGAGTCTCGCACTTCTGTGTTCAGTGCAGCTGAGACACATTCCCCATCTCCCAAATACTGCGTCATGCCTTTCTCTCTTTTCACCTCTTTATTCCTTCTTATTGGGTTACACAAAGGTTCACATGGGGGTTATACATGACCTGCTCCAAGACTGCTCAGCTGCTACTTAAAAAGCATCACTATTCCGGGATGTCTCCCAGGGTCCAGTAGTTAAGACTGCCTTCCATCTCAAGGGGTGCAGGTTTGATCCCTGGCCAGGAAACTAAGATCCCACATACCGCACAATGCAGCCAAAAGTTAAATAAATAATTGTGTTTTAAAAAGCATCACTATCCTAAATCCTTGCATGTCAAGAAAACTTTAGAAGCTTGCAACATCTTTTGAATGAATTGTAAATAATTAATTGTGAATCATCATATGCTGAGCTAATACTGGGGATTTTCCATACCCACACAAACACACACACAACTAAAAGCTTCAAAATAAAAGCTATTTTCTATGTGTCGCTCACATAAGATCAAATCCATTGTCTCGTTTTTCCCTTTTCACTTAGAGCATATCACTGTGTACCATTTTCTCACACCAGAAAAGTATATCTACAACTTGTGCATGTTTTTGGCCATGCATAGCCATTTGTATTCCTCTCAAATCAGTTCCCGGCAAAGCTGAAGGACTCATCATTTTACAAACACCAAGCCATCTTTCCATCCAACAGGAAGGTATATAATAGCTAGGAATCTAAGGAGGAAAAAGTAAGTTATAGCGGACCTTTCCTGATTTGTTTCAAATATGGCCAGATTCTCCTCTGTCGATATTGGGAAGAACGGAAGGGAGGGAAAGGACTGAGCGCAGAGGTTTAGGTGAGACAATGAGATGATGGCGAGGAGGGAATATTGTCAGAATCATGGAGAGCAGAATCAGAGGGCGAGGACTCGGGGTCACGGGGTCACGGGGCACAGGTGAGACCTGCGGGCAGTTGTTTAACATCTTTGTGTCTAGCTCTCCTCGTCTATAAAATAAGAACAGTAGTGTCATTCTCCCAGGAGTTTGGGGATTAGAAGAGACCACAAATGCACAAGCCAGCATCTGGGGTCTAGGATGAGGTGGTTCTAGGAAAGAGGTCATCTCTGGGCCTGATTTTAGCCTGCCTGAGTTCCAAAAATATCCAAAATATCCTGGTCTCTCAAAAGGCCCAGAATATCTCCCCAGCATTAAAATACATTGTTGATGTTTATCTTACCATATGGACACATGGACTCCATCCTCTGATTTCCTTTTTCCTTAGTTTTAGGGAAGAACCCAACAGTGAATGGGCTACATAAGCTCAGGTGTCTAGCCTACTCCTGGACCTGGAAATCAGAAGGCTTAGCAATAGTGGAGGAGTAGATGAAAATCATGTCTCAGCACGTTAGATTGCAAATGAAATTTCCCATGGACATGACGGAGAGTTTGAACTGGCTTCATGAAGCTCCTTTCCATGGGAGGGATATCCCATCCTGACAGCTAAATTTCAAGAAGCGGTTTCCAAACCTCGAAAAATTTTTTTTCCATGTCTAAGACTTTCTGACCATCCATTCCTCTGCTTCCTGAAACTGGGGTTATGAAATAGTTCATTGCAGTCAAGAGATGCTGTCGTGAATTCCCTCTGCTCTGCCACCCCACCTTCTAGAGTCTGAACGACAGTGTAGGGTCAGGAGAAAGTGAACAGTCCAAGTTGATGGGGATAAGAAACTATGTGAATGTGACTTCTCTAACGTAGGACAGGATGAAGTTGTGTGTTTTTTTAATCTCATATTTCATGCAGGGCTGGGCTGAGGATGTGGCAGGCATGGCATATGCCCTACGTTCACTGCCAGAGGGGGCTCCCTGCCTGCCACAGGTGAGAGCCAGCTCTGGGGTGCCTGTCCCAACGGGGAAAGGGGGGCGGGGCCCGGCGGGGAGGGTGGGGACTCTGTCCACCTTCGGTGGTCCCCAGGAGAACTCTGCCACAGAATCCGAAACCTCGTGTTATGAATTTCATTTTCTTAACTCATAGATGAAATTGCAATGGATTAAACCCTTATACGGGTTGGTTTTTGTGGCACATGCTCTTCTCTGGAACACGGTACAGAAGTGTAAAGTGTGTGTACTCAAATGTCTAGAAAACCTGAGCCTACCCGTATTTGGTTCAATGCATCAAAATGCTTTATTGTCCTGATATGGCAAATACATTTCCATGAAAAGCCTTAGATGTGTTCTACTAAGGCCAACCACCACTAACCCAAAACAAATTGTATGCTTACCTTATAAATTAGACATTGAATTATGGCCCTGGATATAATATATTTCAATTTTTTAAATTTTATTATTTTCACTCTTCATCTTTGATGTCATATGTACCTCTCCTCGGCTGTACCGTTTTCCGATTTATTTCCTCCTAATTATTCAGCAAACAACTTAATTGACAGTAATTTCTGTAAGATCTCTTTGCCCCACTTCCAAATTCAAGTTTGTTTTTTTTTTTAAATCACCTGTATGCAACCTTTTATCATTTTCTACTTTTTCCAGGATTTCTTTTCCTCTTCATGTCAGTAACCAGCCCTTCCTGTCCCAAACCTCCATATCTTAAAGCATCAGGTATAAAGACACCACACAGATATCTTTCTAACTCTTGGACTGGGAAAGCTGGCACCAGAGAAATGAAGTGTGATGAACTGATTAACGCTGAACCCTCCATCCTAAGTTGGAGGCAAAAATAAAGTTAAAACCTTTAAATACATGTCTGATAGGCTCAACCTATTCTACAAGGAGGTCTTGATAATTCAACCTTTTGGTCGCCTGTGGAGGACGGTCCGAAACACCCACAGGCGCTGTTTGCTTGGAGGGTTTCCACCCACCCCAGCTCCTAACGCCTTGGCCTCCCCTCATTTGCAGTGGTCGGTATATATCCGAGCTGCTGTCCGGAAAGAGAAAGGCCTGCCCATCCTCGTGGAGCTGCTGCGGATCGACAATGACCGTGTGGTGTGCGCAGTGGCCACCGCGCTCCGGAACATGGCCTTGGACGTCAGGAATAAGGAGCTCATTGGTATGTTCCCTCCGATTCACCGCATCTCCATCTTTTTTTTTAATTGAAGTATAATGCATTTCCTGTGTTTGAACCCACATGCAGAGCATATATGTGCGTGCAGAAACAGAGCATGTGTTAGAGACCTTGTTTTTCCAGCTCTCCTTCTAGCGGAAATCAATGCTCTAATTTATCTTTTAGAATTTAGAGGAAAATGTGAGGCTTGTTGACGTTCCTAATCCTTACAAATTAAAAACGACTGCAGTGCTGAGCACTGGATACCATGTCCTGATCCTCTAAACCCTTGCCAGGCTGTTTGTTTGCTTTCCATGTTGTGAACGGGAATTCTAATGGGAAGCAGGCCTCTTCTTCTCCTCTCTGTGTTAAAATTTATTTTGCATTAGACCAGATTGGCTCTCCAGTCCTATTTTTCAAGAATCATCTCCCTTTATTTTTGTATTCAAGAAAGGGAAGATCCTTCATTAATGAAGCATTAAAGAGGTCATCCATAAGTCTATTGATTCAACAAATGTTTGTCCATGACCTATTTTGTTCTAGGGCTGTTCTATGCCTAGCGTTCATGAGTGCTCAGTCGCTTCAGTCATGTCCAACTCTGTGACCGTATGGACTGTAGCCTGTAGACAGGCTCCTCTGAATACTAGAGTGGATTGCCATTCCCTCCTCCAGGGGATCTTCCCAACCCAGGAATCGAACCTAGGTCTCCTGCATTGCAGAGGATTCTTTACTGCTGCGCTTCAGGGGAAGCCCTCTAGGCCTAGAGATGATATCAAAGCAGAGAGAAGGTCTTGCCCTTATGGAGTTTACATTCTGGACAGGGGCGACCACCAAAAGACACACATGAATCCCACGGTGTGACTGAAACATTCTGTGGGGGAAAGTGGTGCTGGGTCAGGCACGCTGTCATTGGTGAGGTTGCAGTGTTTTAAAATTGAAGTGAAAATTACATAACATAAAATTAATCACATTAAAATGTACCTTTTGGATGGCATGTAGTATTTATACAGTGTTCTGCAACCACCACCTGAGTCAAGTTCCAAAACATTTTTGTGACCCTGAAGAAAACCCTTTGTGTGCTAAGTCGCTTCAGTCCCCTCCAACTCTTTGCGACCCTATGGACTTGTAGCCCACCAGGCTCCTCTGTCCATGGGATTCTCCAGGCGAGAATTCTGGAGTGGGTTGTCATGCCCTCCTCCAGGGAAGCTTCCTGGAGTTCCACGATTGAACACAGCCTCATTTGTCTCCTGCATTGGCAGGTGGGTGCTTTCCCACTAGTGCCACCTGGGAAGCCCCCAAACTCTGTACCCATTAAGTAGCCACACCCTATTTCCCCCTCCCCCACTGGCCCCTGGCAGCCAGCAGTCTGCTTTTAGTTTCTGTGGATTTTCTTATTCTGGATATTTCAAGTAAATGGAATCATGTAAGATGTGAGCTTTTGTATCCGGCTTCTTTCATTTAACATCAGGGATTATGGGTTTGAGAGGTCAAAGTCAAGGTGACAGCTATTGTGAAGCTAACATTTGAGCAAAGACTTGAAGCTGATGAGATGGGGCCCTATGGTTCTTTCGGGGGAAGACTATCTAAGCTGGAGGAGCGGCCTCTGCAGACAGCCCTCCAGAAGGGGGTCTGGGAGCAGGCTGATGGTGGGTTCAAGGTCTCTGGGGGCCTGATGTGCCTGGTGCATAGTGGGTGATGGGAGTCCAGGTTGTCCAAGAGATGCTCTGGTTCCTCCTCCTGTAACTGGGAGGATGCTCAGGCCAAGGTTGATTGATGCCTGGAGAACTGATGAACCACCGGGCCCTGCCCAAGGAGAGGCACGGCTTCCCCAAGGACCATTGACCTCCTGGGGTGAAAGAGATGACTCCAGTAGGGTGGATGATCAATGCAGCATGGAGCCTGGCAAGTTTGACCACAGGTAATAGGTATCAGCGAGGATCAGACAGCAGGGAGCTGGACCACGTGTCATGGCAAAGGTTCTGATCATGCGACCTCAGGAGGTCTAGGGAAAGCAGGTGAGAGTGAGTGCAGAGGGAAGACTCCGTTCCTGGGGCAGTTGGAATACCAGGCATGGGTTCAAATTTCATACACAGATTATGCATAGAGACAATGGTCTATTTCCTCTCTCCAGATTCCTGAGGGTGATATACTAGGCCCTTCATGATCTGGGAACCAGCCACTTTCCACCCCACAATTCCCATCATATCCTCCAATAAACATCAAGTGTTTGCAGGTCTCTTTTGGTTTAGTGGCTAAGTCGTGTCCAACTCTTTTGTGACCCCGTGGGCTGTAGGTCGCCAGGTTTCTCTGTCCATGGGATTTCCTAGGCAAGAATACTGGAGTGGGTTGCTATTTCATTCTCCAGGGGACCCTCCTGACCCAAGGATCGAACCTGGTCTCCTGCACTGTAGGCAGATTCTTTACTGATTGAGCCACCAGGGAAGCCCTTGAAGGTCTCTACGCCACTTATTCATTCACAGGGACCAGATTTCAAATCTGTGTCTAATAAATGCAGTTATTTGTTATGCTTGCAGTGCATCATCAGGCATGAAATAAGCTCACAACTTGATATTTATACTTAGTTTGAATTTAAATGCGGATGGTAGGTGTTACATATTTACACCGTTAGCCCTCTGTGTATTTGCTTTCCTTTTCCTGACTTGTTTGTTTCAGACAAGAAAGAGCAGTGGCTTCCAATCAAATCCTAGGGCTCCTCTGTAACATGGAGGAAAAATCAATAGCTAATCACTCTGCTACTTGGATACGAGCTACTAGGTGTTGTGCATTTGTGTGTTTTATTTCTTTTGGTGGATCAAAATATAACAAAGTAGGGAACTATTGATTGATTTTCCAGCTTCAAGGCGTCTCTTCTCTCCAGGAAGTCAGTTATCTAGAACTGTCTCTGAGGCAGGAACATTTGGAAGTCCATATTGCCCGTGTTAAATTAAGCCTCTACTATCAAATGTCACCAGACAGGAAAGGGAGCCAGCCGTTTAAAAATAGGAGTGAAAATATCTCAGTCATAGGCTTTAAGGAATCAATATCTTTTCTCCTTGAGTAAGAAAAGCAGAATTGAACAAAACAGCACACTATTCTTTTCTGTCTGGGAGAAAGGAAATGTGACCTTTGCTAACTCTTTTGCTTTAAATATTGTACCAAAGTAATGGGTTTTTATGAGACAATGCTATACAGAACTTTATCTGTTGAAAAGAAAGCTGCAGTGACTTTGAACCAAGAACAAAAACAAAATTGAACTTGCGGACTTTTCTCTATCAACTCAATCAAAACTTTGGCGGGGGGGTATATGCTAATACTTCAGTCACATCTGACTCTTTGTGACTCTATGAACTGTAGCCTTCCAGGCTCCTCTGTCCATGGGATTCTCCAGGCAAGAATACTGGAGTGAGTTGCCATGCCCTCCTCCAGGGTCTCTTCCCGACTCAGGGATCAAACCCGCATCTCTTACATCTCCCTGTATTGGCAGGTGGGTTCTTTACCACCTGCGTCACCTGGGAAGCCCAAAGCTTCAGTATTAAAGATAGTCTGAAAATTCCCAGATAGATACCTCTGGCATAAATCTCTGTCTGCAATAGCCTGTCCACCACCCGCATGGGAGGTCTGACAGGCATCTCAAATACAACATCTCCAGGCCTGAGTTCCTTGTCTTCTGTCCCAAGCCCAGTCCTTCCGAAGACTTCCCCACGGTGACCTGTCCTTGTAATGGTCCTATGATTCTGCACGCTCATACCCAATCCACCAGCAGGTCTGGCTTCCTTCTGAATTTTCCCAGAACCTGACCCTTCTCATCTTCATTGCCTTGTCCCCCCGCCACCCCCGCCGCCTCCTTAAATCTCATCCTCTTTCACCTGGGTTATTACCGTGGCCACTTTCCTGGAGTCCTTGCTGCCACCCCAGTGCCACCATCTACTCTCAAAGGAGCAGCCAGAGTGGTCCTGTGAAAACCTCACCTACTGCATGTCTTTTCTCCGTTTAAAACCCTGCATCAGCTCCTCATTTCTCTCAGTGTGAAGGTAAAAGTCGTTGTGAGGCAGACGCCGCCCTGTACCTGTTTCCTCTCCAGCCCCACCTCCTTCCTCACTGGCCGCTGCTTCACTGTGGTTCCATCATGACCTAAGCCATGAGCCTGCCTCAGGGCCCTTGAACCTGCGGCTCCTTGCACCCCATCTCCACTTCCTTTAGATGTCTGTGTGGTTATTCCTCAACCCCTCAGGTCTTTACTCAAGTGTTACTTTCCCAAAACAACCTTTTCTGGTGCCTCTTCTTTAAAATCCTACCCCCTTTTCTGCTTTATTGATCTTCACAGCACTAATCACCCTCTGACATGGAACATGTTATTTCTTTGTTTCTTGTCCATCTCCCTGCACTGGAATGTCAACCTACTAAGAGAAGGAGGTTCCATCTTTTGTGTTTACTGATGTAGATCGTGTACCTAGAACAACACCTGGCCCATACCAGGGATTCATCAATATTTGATGAATGAATAACTGAATTATTAATGACTTTTTCCTGTCTGGTCATCATCTTATAGTGAACTGCAAATCAGCAAAACTTTAAGTAAGCAAAAAAAAAAAAATATTAACTAAAGAAAAAGATTTTATATTAATAAAGAAAATTATCCAAAAATCAGTTCATTATCCTACTAAAGTTTACTAGATGTATACAGACACTCATAATGTCAGAAGGAATCTAGTTGTTTCCATCACGGGGGTCCAGTTTGAATTACATCTCTTCTTAGATTGTTCTTTTAATTAAGGGTGGAGGGAGGGACAGTTACCATAACTCTGGTTAAGGAACGGTTCATCTTCCTTGGACTCCATGATAAGAAAAAGTTCAAATAAGCTATTCAATAATTACTTCACCCCATAAGCTCTAATGAGGATCTGATAGAATAAATTCCACTTGATCGTGGTGCATGATCCTTTTAATGTGTTGTCAGATTCTGTTTGCTAATATTTTGTTGAGGATTTTTGCATCTATGTTCATGAGTGAAATTGGTGTCTAATTTTCTTTTTTTGTGGTATCTTTGGTTTTGGTATCAGAGTGATGGTGGCCTCACAGAATGGCTTTGGAAGTATTCTTTCCTCTGCAATTTTTCAGAGGATTTTGAGAAGGATAGATGTCAGCTCTTCTCTAAATGGTTGATAGAACTTGCCTGTGAAACCATCTGGTCCTGGGCTTTTGTTCGTTGGGAATTTTTAAATCACAGATTCAATTTCAGCACTTGTCATGGTCTGTTCATATTTTCTGTTTCTTCCTGGTTCAATTTTAGGAGATTGATACCTTTTTAGAATTCTAGAATTTGTAGATTGTACCTTTATGAATTTGTCCGTTTCTTCCAAGTTGTTCATTTTATTGGCATATAGTTGTTGTCATTCAGTCCCTAAGTCATGTCTGACTCTTCTTGACCCCATGGACTACACCACGCCAGGCTTCCCTGTCCTTCATTGTCTCCTGGAGTTTGCTCAATATCCTGTCCATTGAGTCGGTGATGTCATCTCACCATCTCATCCTCTGTCACCCCCTTTTCCTCCTGCCCTCAGTCTTTCCCAGCATCAGGGTCTTTTCCAGTGGGTTGGCTCTTTGCTTCAGGTAGCCCAAGTATTGGCGCTTCAACTTCAGTATTAGTCCTTCCAATGAATATTCAGAATTGATTTGCTTTAGAATTGATTGGTGTGACCTCCTTGCTGTCCAAGGGACTCTTACAGTAAATAATCTCTTATGATCCTTTGTATTTCTGTGATGTCCATTTTAACTTCTTTTTCATTTGTAATTTTATTTATTTGAGTCCTCTCCTTTTTTTTTTTTTTTTCTTGATGAGTCTGGCTGAAGGTTTATCAATTTTATCTTTTCAAAGATCAGCTTTTAGTTTCATTGATCTCTTCTATTGTTTTCTTTATCTCTATGCCATTTATTTCTGCTCTGATCTTTGTGGTTTCTTCTGCTAGCTTTGCGTTTTATTAATTCTTTCTCTCGTTGCTTTATGTGTAAGTTTAGGCTGTTTATTTGTGATTTTTCTGATTTCCTCAGGTAAGATAGTATTACTATCAACTTCCCTCTTAGAACTGCTTTTGCTGCACCCCATGGGTTTGGGATTTTTGTGCTTTCGTTTTCATTTGTCTCCAGGTATTTTTTTATTTCCTCTTTGGTTTCTTCTAAAAAATTAATTTTTAAAAAAGGTAGTACTGAAAAGAGTGTCACATCTTCTGCCTCTCCCTGTCTTCCCATTCAGGCTGTGTCCGTGGTTCTGTGGATATCTCTGCCATCAGGTGATAAGTAGGCTACGGGGAGATATTTGTGTTCTTCTGAATGACGTAGTGCTGTGGTCCAGGTGACTGCACATCCATCCACTTCTTTTCAGCCTTCCAAAAATGTTAATTATCCTCCTGAGTAAAGCGTTACTTCATCATTCAGAAAGGGTTTCTTTTTCATGGTGATAATTAGCTTCGGCAGAAAGAACAAACAGTACTGTCCCGCTCTTAACACCTTTACCAAAATGTCATCCATTTCAGCACGTTGTCAACGTTCCTGATGAAGACGGCAGGTATTTCTTCTGCCATCAAGCAAACACGTAAAACTAACAAAACGAAAGCTTTTCACATCTGAACACTAGATAAGAAAGATACCGGGGTGGTATCACCAACTGCCTCTTATCTCTAACCACGCTTTCTGATGAATTCTTCATCCAGACCAGCCTTTGTGCCATTGTCCCTGCTCATAAAGCTTTACCCGGGCAGCTCCCTTCCCTGGCCTGTGCTTTCATCTCCGTGCATTTACTCACCTCCCCCCGCCCCACCACACCCCCAGACATCACTCAGAGCCCCGGTGAACACTGCTCCTTGACCTCAGAACAGAGGTAGATGGTACCTACTTGATTAAGAAAATCTTTTAATTTATCTTTGAGGGCAGGAGAAATAGGGGGTGACAAGGATGGTTGGATGGCATCAGTGACTCAATGGACATGAGTTTGTGCAAGCTTCAGAAGATGGTGAAGAACAGGGAAGCCTGGCACGCTGCAGTCCATGGGGGTCGCAAAGAGTCAGACACAAGTGAGCAACTGAACAACAGCAGAGCCACCGGGGAAGCAGATTCCCATTGTATAATTTTATTTTGTCTGTCTTTCACTTTTTTTGCATTGCATTGCATCTCCTCCCAATGAGATAATAAGCAGGAGTCAGGCGCCGTATTTATTTCTATGTCCTACAATGCCTAGCCCTTTGTTGTGCTCAGTACAAATTTGCTGAACTAATTCTCTGGTGGGTGAATAATGTGGATTATTTCTTCTGAAGGGCCGATCTAGAGGAAGTTTAGGGAATCCCACATAGAGAGAGGGCAGGGAAGAGGACGCTCTTTTCACAGCATCCAGGGAAGAGAGGAAAGAAAGATGCTCAGATGCTGCCAGAAATCCTGGACTCAAGTCAAACTCATTCTGTTGCCACTTTGGAAGAGGCTTGGGTTGGGCGGGAAATAGCAATGCTTTCTGCATGTGCCCTGACAGTTCCTAAAGGTTGGAAGAGCCGCTGCGCCCCTGCTGGTGGTATTGGCAGAGCTCACAGGGCACCCTCCCCTCGCTTTCCCGGGAGGTGGCTGCCTGCCACCCTTTCAGGCAGCCGAGCCAGGCTGGGACGCTGGGAGCATCCTCCTGGCTGCTTCGCTCCCCTCCCAGGACTGAAGAGAAGGACCTTCCGCTGCTGTGTGAACCTGGCCCTTCCTTCCCCAGCTCTTCTCAGTCCTGTGGTCACGTCCTATCTGCCCTGCACGATCCTTCCACTGTGCTCTGTCGTCATCTGGAGATCGGGTCACCACATTTGGAATCATAGACAGATGCCTCCATACATTCATATGATCTGACCCATTCTTGACATCGGGCCGACCATCTTTTCACCTTAGCAACGGTCTGAGCTTCTCTCCAACACCTCCTCAGCCCGATTCAGCCTCAAAGGGAGCCCCATACTCCGACTCTTGCTGGCATCAAGAAGGGCTATTTCCCAGGGAAGGCTGCTGGCTCCCAAACACTGCTGTCCCCCAAGACAGAGGAGGAGGGACCCCCAAATCTCCAGGGTTATGTAGCAGTGCGCATCACACACTTTCCCACACTCGTGAAATCACAAACAAAATAAGGGGAGTTTCTTGCCCAGGAGTTAAGTATTATTGAAGCATCAAATCTACCACTGTTTCCCTCCCCGCTCAAGGCTGTCTGATCATCCCTTTCATTCATTCTAGGGAGGGCATTCCCTTCCTAGCTTTTTTCCTTGCCCCAGTCTATTTGAGATACCCGGATAAAAGATTTTATCTCACCACTCTGATGATTCTTTGTAGACAGTGGTTGCCGATTATATTTGAAGGACACCATAAAAATGTTCTGTCTTTAAGTAGAAATGAAGACAGAATAAAGAAAACGGTAATGTTGATGGAATGAGAATCATCCCTTCCCCCCAACCGCTGCCCTTGTGTCAGATCTTTACTTGGTGAGAAATGTCTTTTTCTTTGGAGACGTGGAAGGGGAAAAGGGTAGGGGGGTGGGAGGAACCTTCATTGTATCCAATCTGCCCTAAATGTTGTACCGATTTGTAAACAATCTCTTTTATTTAATGATCTCACAGCTGAAATATCAAGGTGTATACCCATGGAATTCTAGACTTGGCAGCACTGATCTTCACCAGGTATTCCAGTGGTAGAGAATCCCCGTGACAGTGTAGGAGACATGGGTTCGGTCCCTGGGTCAGGAACATCCCCTGGAGAAAGAAACTGCAACCCACTGCAGTATTGATGCCTGGAGAATCCCCATGGACAGAGGAACCTGGAGGGGCTACAGTCCACGGGGTCACAAAGAGTCAGACACGACTGAAGAGACTTAGCAGGCAGCCCTGATCTTCACCAGGTAGTCCGGTGGTAGAGAATCCGCCTGCCAGTTCTTCAGACCCTGGCAGATGTTGTTTTAATTAAAACTTTGGGATATATCTTACCCATTTCCTGAATCATGAGGACATGTTGGTGGTAGTTGCTCAGTCATGTCTACTTCTTGTGACCACATGAACTGTAACCTGCCAGGCTCCCCTGTCCGTGGGATTCTCCAGGCAAGACTACTGGAGTGGGAAGCCATGCCCTTCTCCAGGGGATCTTCCCGACCAGGATAGACACCTAAGTCTCTGCTCCATCTCCATGAAGCTGCATTCCAGATGCTGATTAGGAGATCATGCCTCAAAGTTTGTCTAAGTTATTTAGCCAACTCATTGGAAAAGACCCTCAAGCTAGGAGCGATTGAGGGCAGGAGGAGAAGTGGGCAAGAAAGCATGAGATGGTTGGATGGCATCACCGACTCAATGGCATGAGTTTGAGCAAACTCAGGGAGATGGGGAAGGACAGGGAAGCCTGGCGTGCTGCAGTCCATGGGGTCACAAGGAATAGGAACGAAACATGTCCTGGTCTTCATCCTCTGTGTATTCAGAATATCACAGTGTACTCACAGCATCTCCCAGGGCTCTTAAAAGCTGTGGCGCTACCTTTTAAGTTCACACGTTTTATTACTTTCTCATCTCATGCCAGTGGCTTCCATGTAGCAGAACCCCCTGTGATGTGGGTGTCCGCTCCTGGAGGGCAGACCTTTCACAGGCCACTCACCACAGCCTCGAGGGCACCTTCTTTATCTGCGTTCCTGACCCTGGGGAATCCCATCTGTGCCCAGGGAAAGATTCAAGTCTCTGGAAACCTCAGTGCAACCTGGGAAAGCAGTGTGTTATTTCTATTCCTGGGAAATGTATAAGCTTTACTTTATTAAGTAGGTTTGAGGACATTTTTAGAGGCATACCTTCTCTGCATTTCAAAACATGTTTCTTCAGACCCTGGCAGATGTTGTTTTAATTAAAACATGTGTAATTTCAATTAGTATTTTTAAAAGAAGCCCGCTTTCCCAGATAAGGTGCTTTTTCATAACACCCTTTGCTGACTCGTTTTTAATAACTTGATTTCTGGAGCCAAACTCTAGCAGCCAGAGAGCTGTGTGCTTTGGCCAAAACTTGGTATCTTCAGATTAAGCGCCTGTGTTAGAGCCCTCATCTCCCAAACCCCAGAGCCTAATCTCATAAATGCTGCCTCCCTTTCCAGCAAAGACTTGGGTTCTTTGTTAATTAACTTCAGACACCTGTTGGGGAATTTTGGCGGCTGGGTCTGGCAGATAAGAATTCCTTGGAAGGGCAAGTGGTAAATAAATTGAAGAGCCAATGATTATTTTATTAATCAAGACTTAACGATTGGCCCCTTGGAAATAGTCCATGTGGGGAAAAGGCAAAACTGACTGAGCAATTTGCAGTTGATTCAGACGTCAGGACCTCTGCTTAAAGACCTCAGAGAAAAGAGAAAGAAAAAAAAAAAAAAGACCCAACTTTACTTGAACCATTTCAGTATTTATTTTTATGCCAAACAGTTTCAGAAAAAAACTTTGGAGGAGAGCATGCATTAGAAATGAAATGCCTCTCCCAAATACCCCAATTCTTGAGAAATAGAAAAGAGGATTTTAACAGAATCATGTTTTTAAGTTATATTCCTTCTGCTCGTTAACTGCTATCTTTTCCCCTTACCAGCAGTGGGTGGGGGGGTGGCATTTCATCATGTGGAAATAAGTTGTTATTTTTCCTCAGTAATACTAAAAATAATAGATTAGAAAGTACTTTAAAAGTTTGAATACTCTTTTAGCCATTCTGCCTTGGGTTTGATTGTATTTGGTATGCTGGATCTCGAGGAATTGCAGAGCAGACAAGGACACATGTAACTGGGGTGGGGTGGGTCTTCTAAAAAAAGAAAAAGTGTGCATCGACCATAAATTGAATGGACCAGTGGTTCTGACCCGGAGGACGCATGAGGCAGTAAGACAAGGAGGAGGCAGGCGCTGTAGAGAGGTGAGGCGTCCAGGCCAGGAAGGGCACAGCCAGCCCCAGAAGAGGCCAGGGACGCAGGAGGTGATGCCGACTGGAGGGGCAGCTCCCCCAGCGTCTGGACAGCCAGGCCGGGAGCTAGGGTGCGGGTCTGTAGAGGGGCACAGTCAGCGATAGATTTTGCCACTTGGGAAAAAAGCGGCCTTTTTCTTGAGATGCTTTGAGAAGAGAAAGCCCTTCTGCCAGACTGGGATCATAGAGCAAGAGAATTGGGCAGTTCCCAGAAGTCTCTGCTCAAAAAGTCCTAAGAGTTCTTTTAGGACGCATAGTTGAAATCTAGAGATTCCATCACTTAGAACCAAGAAAGCTCATGAAAATTTACCGTGTCTGAGACACACTTGTTTTTTCTAACGTAAAATGAAATTCCCTATTCAGTTTTGCATATGGTAGCGTCTTTGAACAATGTCAGGTAAAATAGTGGCTTTGGCGTGGAATGATAAAAGATAAACGACTTGTTTCCTAAAGCATGTACTATCCTTTGAATCCCACATTTTCTCATCCTGATTATTTAATGTAGGCAACTGAGCTTGGGACAGTATAAACTGGGCTGGTGCAGGCATATGGTAATGTACAAGGTGTTGATTTCATTAGGAGTCACTAATATTCCAGCATCAACCTTAGAGGGTATTCAAGGTATACTAAAGGATAAGAAATTCCCACGGTCCTCATTTGCAGACTTGAGCAGTTTAGTTTACTCATCAGAGAGTCACAGCTATGAAATGGCACGTGGTATTAAACTTTTTAACTGAATATTAACTTCATAGACTAATACCACCTGGTGTTTCTGTGAAAGTCAGGTTCATTTTAAGTGACCTTGTTACTCTCTTGTTTTGGGGGGAGGCAAGGGGGTTATTCTTTGAAAATTGAAGTATAGTTGATTTACAATATTGTGTTAGTTTCAGGTATACAACAAAGTGATTCAGTTATATTTTTTCAGACTTTTTCTATTTTTAGTTATTATATGTATTGTTTATATATTTTATATAGTAGTGTGTATCTGGAGAAGGAAATAGCAACCCACCCCAGTGTTATTGCCTCGAGAATCCCAGGGACGGGGGAGCCTGGTGGGCTGCATATGGGGTCTCATAGAGTCGGACACGACTGAAGTGACTTAGCAGCAACAGCAGTGTGTATCAGTTAATCCCATATTAGTGATTTATCCCTCGTCCACCTTCCCTATTGGTAACCGTAAGTTGTTTTCTATGTCTTGTGTCTATTTCTGTCTTATAAATAAAGTCACTTCTATTATATTTTAGATTCTGCATGTAAGTGATTCTATATAGTATTTGCCTGATTGACTTCATTTAATACAATAGTTTCTAGGTCCATCCATGTTGATGTGAATTCTTTTTTTCTGACTGAGTAATATTCCATTGTGTATGCATACCCCATCTTCTATATCCATTCATCTGTCTATGGAACACTCAAGTTGCTTCCATGCCCTGGCTATTATAAATAGTGCTGTAATGAGCACTGGGATGCATGTGTCTTTTCAGATTAGAGTTTTCATCTTTTGAGGGGTTTATGCCCAAGAGTGGGCTTGCAGGATCATATTGTAGCTCTATTTTTAGTTTTTGGAGGCACCTCCATAGTGGCTGCACCGGTTTACATTCCCACCAACAGTGTAGGAGCGTTCCCCTCTCTCCTCACCCTCTCTAGCATTTATTACTTACAGAGTTTTTGATAACTACTATTCTTTTTGAGGTGCTAATATTGTGAATTATTATTCTTAGTGCTTAGAGTGGGAAAGATTAACCTGTCATATTCTTCTGAAAGGGCTTCCCAGGTGGCTCAGTGGCAAAGAATCTGCCTGCCATTGCAGGAGACAAGAGTTCGATCCCTAGATCAGGAAGGAAATGGCAACCCACTCCAGGATTCTTGCCTGGAGAATCCCATGGACAGAGAAGCCAGGTGGGCTACAGTCCATAGGGTCACAAAAGAGTCAGACATGACTTAGTAACTAAAACAGCAGCAGTTCTGACTGGTGTGAGGTGATGCCCCAGTGTGGCTTTGATTTTTATTTCTCTAATAATTAGTGATGTTGAGCATCTTTTCACATGCCTGTTGGCCATCTGTATGTCTTCTTTGGAGAAACATCTATTTAGCCACCTGGTTACTCTTAAAATGTTAGGATAGAGGGTGTGTGTGAGAGATGACCCACAGGCTGTCTCACCAGCAAATCATTTTGGACCAGGGGGTCTCCTGCAGGGAACAGTGCCTCGACTCACTTCCTCAGACCACAGTTCCCCACGTTGTGTACCATGAACGGGGCACAGAATGTGCTGAACCTTGGATGTGCTTAGGCTACAGGAAGGTCTGGGAAGCAAACACCTAGATCTGTAGCCCCCAGAAGGGCTCAGCTCTGACCCCAGAATCTGTTAGCATTTTCCACATGCTGAGGAAGCAGTTTAGAATTTCTGTCCGATACAAGCCTCCCACCTGCACAGCTCATCATGAGACACCTGCTTTCTGTCATTCTGTCTGAAACTCAGAAGTTTGAGCTTTCAGGTCATCCTCCCCTCTGCTCCCCATTCTAACCCAAACCCTAGTTTTGTATTTGCCCTCCTTTTTCCAGAAAAGGAAAATGAACAGAAATGGATACTCTGAGAGTGGCGGGGGGTGGGGAGCGCTTTCTTTCTTCTCTTTATCCTTAGACAGGAAACCCATCAGGATGTCTTGTTGATACTTCTTCAGGGAGTTTTTAAAAATTCATTTCCCTTCATATGTACTTCCCCTTTCAGTGTCAGCCTGCAGTGTGGTGAGTGCAGGGCATGCCCATGGTCTCTTGCCTGGATCACTATGTCGCTCTCACCCTTTCTGAGTCCCCACCATCAAACCACAGCTGCCTTCTTGATCTTTGTAAAGTCCTCCAGTAAAGGAATATTCAGTGTTTCCATGATATGAATGACACAAAGTGAACTCTGCTGCCTGATTTTATTTTTCAATAAAGCAGTTTGTATTAAGGCTCCTCCAAGAGTCTCTATACTTCCTGGTCTGGACATGTCTCTCTTAATCTTGCCCAAACCTCCAAAGCATGTGAAATACTCATATATCATGGCTTCTAAGAGAAAAATTTCCTCATTTTCTTCCTTTCTTTTCCTTTTGCTTTTTCTCCCCTACTCTACTTCAAGGCTCTGTTCTGGATCAATCTTCTGTAAAGTTTTTCGTATCAGTTCTTTATTTCTTAAATTGTATTTTCCAGTTCTAGAATTCCCACGTGGTTCTTTCTTATAGTTTCCATTTCTCTGCTGAATTTATTTGTTTTTTTTTTTTTTTTGGATGCATGTTATTTCCCCACTCGATACATAGCATCTGTACAGTAGTTAAACTCCTTGTCTATTACTCTGCTCTCTGGGTTATTTGTGGATTTACCTGTATTGACTATCCTTTCTCTTACTTTTCAGTCACATTTTCCTGTTCCTTCGCATGTCTTGTGATTTCTTATTTATGCTAGATATTGTGTCTTAAAATTGTAGAGTTATATGTAATATATACCCCACCAAAGCACCCCATTACTTCTATTGGTCTGCTAAGGTGGAGGGCTGAGTTAATCTAACGTGTATCTTAACTGTACCTGGGCTTTAGTTAAATTCAGCTTTTACCACTGCGTTCAAATGGTTCAAGAGCATGATCAGTATTTAACCACCAGTTAGTTGGTTTTAGAAGCTGAACGCACACAAATTCTGAATATTTCTCTGTGCATCACAGTCCAATCATGCGTTTCTCAGTCAGAGGAGATGTCTAGATCTCTGCACTGTCTACATTTTTCAGACCTTAAACAATGTTACTCTCACTGTGTGTATCCAACCTCAATACTGCTGGTTCCTCAGTTCACAGCTCTCCTTCACGCTGGGCTCTCTCCCCACTGTCCCTGCTCTTACCCTCCTCTTTCCACATGAGCTTTTCTACCCCCAGTTCGCACAGTTGCCCTTTCAACACCTCCCTTTGATCCAGTCCTTACTCATCCTCTAAGACAAATTCAAGTTCCATCCCCTTTTTCTTTCCTTTTTTTTAAAAAAAATATTATTTTAATTGGAGGCTAATTACTTTACAGTATTGTGGTAGTTTTGGTCATACATTGACATGAATCAGCCACGGGTGTACATGTGTCCCCCACCCCGAAACCCTCTCCCACCGCCCTCCCCACCCCACCCCCCTGGGTCGTCCCAGAGCACCGGCTTTGAGTGCCCTGCTTCATGCATCGAACTTGCACTGGTCATCTATTTTACATATGGTAATATATATGTTTCAGGGCTATTCTCTCAAATCATCCCGCCCTCCCCGTCTCCCACAGAGTCCAAAAGTCTGTTTTTTACATCTGTGTCTCTTTTGCTGCCTTGAATATAGAGTGAAGCAAGTCAGAAAGAGAAGCACCAATGCAGTTTATTAACGCATGTATATGGAATTTAGAAAGACGGAAATGATGAATCCTATATGCAAGATTCCACCCCTTTTACAAAGCTTCCTGGGTCCTCTGGGTTTAGTTTTGTGCTCTCTTTGAACTCTTTCATGTTGATCAACATATTCCCCCAAATTTAGCACATAAGGAAAATTGGGTACAAGACCCATATGAATGCACAATGCTTCAGATGCAGGAGTATCATCTCACCCAAGCTGATAGCTCTTTAGGAACAGGCAAAAACATCTTTATCTGTTTTCTTTCTTTCTTTCTTTCTTTTTTTTTTGCTTCTTTTGAAAGTTCTCACAATGCTTCGAATTCTATGAATGTGATGACAGCCACAGAGAGGTGTTGCATCGTTCTGTTAGAATATGAACTCCAGGGGAGCTGGGGGGAGACACTTACTTATTTGCTGCTGAAAGCCCCAGAACAGGGCTGTTCCAGGATCTGGCAGATACTTATGAGGTTTCATTTGAATGTGCAGTAGATTGAAGTCATAATATTGTGCTTTCAGTAACTAAATTCCCATTGTTATTTATCGATTTAGCTGATTATTCAATATTGGTTTGCATTGATAAACTATAGCATAACATCTTTGACAAATGAGACCTACAAGTGAGTAAGTAAGTGGAGAAGGAAATGGTTACCCACTCCAGTATTCTTGCCTGGAGAGTCCCATGGACAGAGGAGCCTGGCGGGCTACAGTCCATGGGGTCTCAGAGAGTCGGACACGACTGGGGAACTAACACTTACTTACTTAGCAACCCTCTCTTCTTCCTTGAACACAGCATCAGCACTGCATTCCTAAAACTAGAGCTCCAAGCCTTATTTCTGCTCTGTAAACCAAAGCAGATGAAAAACACTATTTCAGACCATGTTTGGTTGCAGTTATATACTGGAGTCACCCAGGCCCACCCCCAGAGACGCTCAGTTATTAGCACTTATTTTTAAGCTTCCTGGGGGGTTGTAATATCTAACCAGGGTTGAGAACTACTGCTTGAAAGCTCTGTAAGACCCATCAGAAATAAAAACAGCCTGCTAATCTGGAAAACTGTCTTCTCCCAATTTTGAAATGTTTCATAATGACTACAGTCTAAACCTGAAGTCATTATCCCCTGAGTATTTTTCTCTGAGACATTCTCTTTCTTTGATTGCAAGAGACACAGAAATATTTTCCAAAAATGATTCTAATTCAAGCTTCCTCCTTACATTATTGGATGTAATGATAATGACTTTGAAATAACTGATTTCAATTAACATTGCCACTCAGGCGATTGATAGCTGGAGTCAAAACAAAGCATGAATTCTTGCAAATACATAGGCTTCCCAGGTGGAGCTAGTGGTAAAGAACTTGCCTGCAGGAGACCTAAGAGATGTGGGTTCGATCCCTGGGTCAGGAAGTGTCCCTAGAGGAGGAAATGGCAACCTACACCAGTATTCTTGCCTGGATAATCGCATGGACACAGGAGCTTGGCGAGCTACAATCCATGGGATCACAAAGAGTCGGACAGACTGAAATGACTTAGCACAGCACATCAGCTATTTGTTGTAGGATAACCTTTCATAACACACACGTAGTTGAACAAGTCATGAGTCTCTTCAGTTTGACAATGGATTCTAACCTTACTTTTCCATTTAATAAAGCCCCTTATGATGAAAGACTAAGTGAATCATGAGGATGAGTGTAAAGAGCTGTTAAAAACATCAAATTCAAGTGTAAGGCTGATAATAGAGCTCAGGGCTGAGAAGACTACGAGGATTGTCTCGGTTTTTCTGATAGCAGTAGGGTGTCCCCTTGGGACCACCCTTCCCCACTCAGGGTGTCTGAGTTCTCCATCATTTGGGAAGCCTGCGAGTGTTGAAGGATAAAAATGACCACAGGGTACCAATGAGTAAGCAAAGAAGAGCAATAAATAGAAAATATACAGATTAACACTTTGAGATATAACCCTGCTTCAAAAGCATCCTTCAAAAAACGAGAGTGTTGGCATTACCCTTCTGAGAACGGCTTTTTCCTGAGCTGAACCTATTTATCACTTCCTAAATATGCTCTCCTTGGCTGCTACCTTATACCTCTGCCTGGATGATTTATTAAAATGTGTTTTCTTTGATATGCAGAGGTGATGCTAGGCAGTGTGTGCTTTAAGTTGCTTTCAAATCTGAGGTCTCTGGGGTTTGGTGTGAAGGCTGTATCAGCTAAGGGGAAAAGTTAATGGCTTCCCTTGAGGATCCCACCTTTGACCCTTGATTTCTTGGCAGGATGCTAATCTACTGAACTAAGGAATGTTGGGCAATAGGGAGACCAGGGAATAACTCTGTTGACTTCACTGCACATTCCTCATTTGACCTGATGCTGTATATCCTAGTGTTACACACACCTTCCTCTGTGACACCTCACATACTTACTCCAAGAAGCAATACTGCTTCCTTCTCACCAGTTCTCACTGCTGGTCCAGGCTGGGGGAGAAGAGGTAGGAGGTACAAAGAGGTAGGGTGGGTGATGAATATTGACAAAGATAATTCTTGAATGAAGGTACAGGGTATTGTTTCTGAAGCATCATTATAGGGGGAAGTAGAGGAACTGTTCAGTTACCTATTTTCCATGATGCAAAGGACCACAACTAAACTAAAAACATTTGAATTAGAAAGCAGAGCACCTCTCTGGATCAGTACTGTAAATGGTAAGCAAGTGACTGTGCTATGCTACTCAATTGGACAGTAATGATGTGTGAGCAACAGACAATGAATGCCACGTATTGCATAATTAAGTACAATTTGCAAAGAAGCCCATCTTAAAAGGTAAGTGACCTCCTATGGGTAAACAGGATTGCATCCATGGTAATTAGGTGCAAATGGGAAGGGACAAACTGACAGAATCAGGCTTTGTCTTCTGCCCACGTCTGCTTAAGGCAGCATGTCCAGCCGCCCTGCTTTTCAGCTTCCCAGCTGGCTCTCAGAGTCACCCCCAACCAGCTGAGTAGGTGGTCCCTGGGCAGGATGGAGCACAGGATTTAGGGATTTGGAGCGAGTGTGATCCTTGGAGAGCAGTACTGGGGAGGAAAACCGAAACCACAGATGAGAGACAATACCACTGACAGCAACAGCCACAGCTCTGATCCAGGCTTCATCTGCAAACCACCCACTCCTGCTTCTGGAAGGAGGCTGAGGGCCTGGCTTCCACTGGATACAGAATAAACAAACGGCAGCTGCCTAGAATACCAGTTAGTCTAACTAGACAAACCAATCAGTGAGTCCGGCTGTTTGGGTGTCTTCTCTGGGAAAATGTCTATTCAGATCATTCTTAAGCAGAATGGACTCAGGGAATGTTTGCCACTCAGGGGGGGCTTGACTTTGTCCAGTGAGATGAGGGAGGCTGTGAACATGCATACGGGTGGGCTTTCAGGCAGATCAGGTTTATTGGAAGAGTGTGTAGGGAAGCCAAGGATCTGAAAAATCCCAAGCCTTGCGTTCCCTCAGAGAATCTTCACAAAGTCCCCAGGCACGTAGGACCCAGTTTGTAGACCTCTGTCACAGGGTAGCCTGACCCTGGCAGACTCCAGATATGACCTTCCCTTTGCTCCCACCTGGTCAGGGGTGGGTGCTAGGAGAATGTGCTTCTCTGAAGGATTTGCTGTGTTTTGACAAGCTGTTTCCTCACACACCATTTTTGAGCTGCGGTTCCCTAGGGGGAGCTTTACTACGTAGAGAAAAGCAGCCAACTGCATGCTGAGAAACACCAGGCAAGATTTAAGGATTACATTTGAAGCTAATTAAGACTACAGTATGAATTTTATGCCCGATCATAATTTCTTATCTACATAGAAAGTATCATTGTTGAGACAATAAGCAGAGTATTTGAAACTTCCTGGGGACTAATTAAATAGAAGGAAGTCTGGCTCTCAGACTGGAAGCTCCGCACTTCAGTCCTCATACCATAAATGTCTGATGTGATGGTTTAATACAGTTGCCAAGATATTGTACTAAGAAATAGCTGGATACTTCAAGGGGTGAGCATAATTCTCTCCTTGTCTGCTGACTTTGGAAATGTGGAATTAATTATCTCCTCATTCATCATTTGGCCAATATTTATCATGGCATCAATCCCATCAGTCCCATCACTTCATGTCTAATAAATGGGGAAAAAAGTGGAAACAGTGACAGATTTTATTTTCTTGGACACCAAAATCACTGAGAATGGTGACTACAGCCATGAAATTAAAAGACACTCACTCCTTGGAAGTAAAGGACAAACCAAGACAATGTATTAAAAAGCAGAGATATTACTTTGCCAAGAAAGGTCCAAATAGTCAAAGCTATGATTTTCCCATTAGTCATGTATGGATGTGAGAGTTGGACATAAAGAAGGCTGAGTCCTGAAGAATTGATGCTTTTGAATTGTGGTTGAAGAAGACTCTTGAGAGTCCTTTGGACTGCAAGGAGATCCAACCAGTCAATTCTACAGGAAATCGACCCTGAATATTCATTGGAAGGACTGATGCTGAAGCTGAAGCTCCAATACTTTGACCACTTGATATGAAGAGCCATTTCCTTTCATTGGAAAAGATTCTGATCCTGGGAAAGATTGAGAGCATGAGGAAAAGTTAGCAACAGAGGATGAGATGGTTAGATAGCATCACTGACTTAATGGACATGAGTTTGAACACATTCAGAGAGATAGTGAAGGGCAGGGAATCTTGGCATACTGCAGTCCATGGGGTTGCAAAAAGTCCGTCTTGACTTAGTGACTGAACAACAGCAACAAATTGTGTGCCTTTACTGTGTGCTCATTCCAGTAGAGCATCAAACTTCCTGCCTCCTGGACTGTATGGTCCAAGAATGCAAGCAGTTACAAAAGGAAGCAAACAGTATTCACCTTCTGCATTGGATATGACCAAGATAGTTTACAGGATTAGAGTGTAACAAGGGAAGGAAACTGTTGAATGAGAGTTCAGGAAAGGCCTCTACGAGGTGACACCCAAGCAAATCCTCAGTGATGGATGAGAGCCAGATGTTAAACTATCTGGAGAAAGACTTTTCTGGGCAAAGAAGTAGCAGAGCAAAAACTGCTGCAGGAGGGAGCCTGCCATGTGCCTAAGGCGGTGAGAAGGTCAGTGTTTTACAGCCAGTAAATGAGGCAGGAGCAGTTGGAGGTGGTGACGGTGAGTGAAAGAAACCTTTAAGCCTAGAGAGGGTACCTGAAGATTTTTTGCTGTAAGAACATGATGGGATTTATGGTCCTTGAAGTCCTCTCTGGTTGCCGGTCAGAGACCAGACTGTCGGAAAGCAAGGTCAGTGAGGACTTGACTTCAGAGTCTAGGAAGGAGATCATGGTATCATGGTCCAGAGCTGTAGCAAAGGGGGAGGAGCCAGTAGGCCTCAATGAATGGGATGCAAAACACTATAGATAGGAAAAGGAAACCGGACCCAAGCTAATAGAATCAGGAGTTTTGTTAAGGGCTTAAAGTTTGAAATGTCTGTTAGATACAAAAGAGGAAATGCCCGGGAGAAAATGGGGGAAATCAGTTATGATACTTATAGCTGATATATTCATAGATGTATCATCAGTGGGGGGGAAAAAAGATATTTAAAGTCATGGTCCAATTATTTTAATTCCCTAAATGCAGAAGCAGCTACAGGAAGCCTAATCCAAAAATAAAATGCCTAGCCACAGGTGGATAGGCATTTCTTGGCTCATTAACTGAAGATAGGTTTCTTCCATAATTGTATTCTTTCTTTTCCCCTCTGAGTAAAACAGACAAGAGATAGTATTGTTTCTTTTGTGAGTGCTACTGACAAATATAGGACCCTATACAGTCAAATAATGTTAGATTTATCTGTAGGTCATATGTGTGCAGCACTTTGAAGTTTGTCTTACTTAAGGACAGTAAACAGAGCTTATTCAGACACGGCTTTCCCAGTGGCTTAGTGGTAAAGAATCTGCCTGCAATGCAGGGGAACACATCAGGAGCTGAGGGTTCAATCCCTGGGTCCAGAAGACACTCTGGAGAAGGAAATGGCAATCCACTCCAGTATTCTTGCCTGGAAAATCCCATGGACAGAGGTCTCTGGTAATCTACAGTCCTTGGGGTCCCAAAGAGTCAAACATGACTTAGCAACTAAACACACACAACATTCATACACTACAGTTGCGGTATCAGGCCTGTAGATCCACCCCAGGACAAAATACGGCAGTAGGGTGGGGAGAGGGTCAGTCGGTTGAGATTGATGAGCAGTGTGGATTTCCATCCACTGGTCTAGACTCTCTCCTTGGGTGTTATTTGCTTTGCTTCTATTTCCTAAAGCTCATTATTCTGCATGGTCACATTTTGCTATTGAAATTTTCATCTGTCAAGTAATTTGTGTGTGTATGTAGTCATCCCTTATCATAGTGCTTCTGGGAATCAGTGAATCCCTACAAAGAGGACAGTATACCTACTCATTCTGTCTTGTTCAGTTTTCCATGTGTCAGAAATTGTTTTAGGGATGCATATGTGAAATGCCAAGTTATTTATCCATGGAGTATATTATAATGAAAATGAATGGAAATGCTTCTTTGCTAGTACATTTATAAACACAGCAGGAATAGCTACCTCCCCTTGATACCATCCATACAAATGGTCTGGTAGTGAACTTAGCTTTCATTTCTCGCTTATGTGCAGGTCTTGGCAGGAGAGTTTGTCAAACATTTAGAAGTAAGAATAACCTACAGTGACAGAAATGCTTCCAAGAGATATAAATCTAATTGATAGAAGACCACTGGAGACACTTGTAGTCAAGCTTACCTTATTTTACAGGAAAAAAAAATATTTGGCTTCTTCTTTCTTTTGCAATTCTAAGTAAGGTTCAACCAAATTACAGTTCTATTTATAGATAGATAGATGAGATGGGTACAGATAGAGATGACTTCTGTGGTGGTCCAGTGGTTAAAAATCTGCCTCCCAGTACAGGAGATACGGGAGATGTTGGTGCGATCCCCGGGTCAGGAAGATCCCCTGGAGGAGGAAACGGCAACCCAGTCCAGTATTCTTGCCTGGAGAATCCTATAAACAGAGGAGCCTAGCAGGCTACCATCCATGGAGTCACAAAGAGTCGGACAGGACTGAGCCACTGAGCCCACACACATAGGTGTTGATATTGGAAGCAGGGAGTTTTGTGACTTTTTCTTATAAACTGAGTACTGTTTTCATTCATTTGAATTTTAGTTGACTGTGGGTGAATGATTTTCTTAATGTTATATAAAACTGGATTTTGTAGGCCACCAGAGTTTCCGTAAGCAATGTGATTTTTATTCCCAGGCCATTTTGAGAAATTCATGTGACACACGCAAAAATGGGAAGTCATTGTGGTTCTGCTTTCAAATTCCCAACAGCATTTGTACGTGTGTTTGCTCATAATTGAGACCCAGCTCTGTAGTATTGATGGTCCACACAGCCCACCCCATTAAGCAGTCCATATTCTCCCTGTAAGCTTCTTATTTCCTCTAGTTTCCTAACTGCTCCATGAATGAGGCTGTTCCCTGGTCTTGATAGCATCCTGAGACAACTGCCATATACAAAGAGGCTGGAGGAAGGGTGTTGGCAGAGGCATGTGGTTTTCCATAATGCAGATTAAAGGATAAAGTCATAGGTATATAAATAGACATATGTCACAGCAATACAACCCAAGCAGGGACTCCACACACTGAGATTAAGTGAGAAAGGCTCAACGTGGAATCGCCTTTGGGAACAGCCTGGACACATGTTCAGACTTGACCCCAGACTTCTTAAGGCCGAGTCTCTGGTGTGGAGCCTGATCATCTCTCTGTCTCCAAAGCTCCACAGGCAGTTCTAACACCAGTCAGGGTGGAGATCCTGTTCACTCTACTGTGTTAGCTCCCACTAAGCCAGCGATTTCCTCTTATGAACGCATACTGCCCTTTTCAAGCTTGCTGGGCCACTTCATACTGAACCCTAAATGTTTATTTACTAAAGGGCATTAGTATCTTCAGAAGACTTAGGTCAAGTGCCACTAAGGTTGTTCAACTTAAAATACAGAACTTAAAATACAGAAGCAGTGCTCACTTCTTCAGCATGTGCACTAAAATTGGAACGATACAGAGAAGATTAGCATGGCCCTTGTGCAAGGATGACACACACATTAATGAAGCATTTCTTATTTTTAGAGAAGAAAACTTCTTTACCAAAGGGGAAGTGGTGGAGGGATAAATGGGGAATATGGGATTAGCAGATGTGTACTGCCATGTGTAAAACAGATAAACAATGAGGATTTACTGTGTAACAGAGGGGACTACAGTCAATATCTTCTAATAACCTATAATGGAAAATAATTGAAAAATGGAAAATGTGTGTATGTATAACAGAATCATACACAAAGTGATACAGTAAATCACTTTGCTATATACCTGAAACTAACACAAATTGTAAATCAACTGTAATTCAATTTTAAAAAGAAACTTAAAAAAAAAAAAGAAAGAAGAGACTGACTGACCAACTGTGACGTATGGGTCTTATTAAAACAAAATGTATAACAACTAAAACTAATGAAACAATCGGGTGCTTTGGAAAAAATACAAGCCACTTGGAGAGAAAATGTCTTTATTTTGAAATAAGTTGATGGCATCACCGACTCGATGGACAAGAGTTTGAACAAGCTCCAGGAGTTGGTGATGGACAGGGAAGCCTGGCATGCTGCCATCCATGGGGTCGCAAAGAGTCGGACACGACTGAGCGACTGAACTGAACTGATATAAACTATATCAGCTTCTATAACTCATTAGATACGGGAATAGAACTAAACTTTTCCCAGATTCATTTAAATCTATTCTGCGTCTCACTTGTCAATGTTTCTTTCTTTAAATTTACCGGATCGTAGTTGATTTACGGTGTTGTGTTAGTTTCAGATATACAGCAAACTGATTTACTTCTACGTGGGTTCGTTCATTTTCAGATTCTTTTCTCTTATAGGTTCTCACAGAATATTGAGCTCCCTGTGTTACACAGTAGGCCCTTTTTAGTTATCTATCTTATATATAATAAGTAGTGTGTGTATGTTAATCCCAAGCTCTTAATTTATCCCTCTCTCCCCACATTTCCCCTTTGGTAACCATAAATTTGCCTTCAATGTCTGTAAGTCTGTTTTTCAATATTTCTTTAGTAATAATCCAAGTTAACTCACTCAGTGATATTCACTCATTGATAGCCATATTAAAGGCTTCATGCTAGGTACTATGATTGAAAGTGAAAGTCACTCAGTCGTGTCTGGCTCTTCGCGACCCCATGGACCCCCACCAGCTTCCCCTGTCCGTGGAATTCTCCCAGCAGGAATACTGGAGTAGGTTGCCATTCCCTTCTCCAGGGAATCTTCCCAACCCAGGGATCAAACCTGGGTCTCCTGCATTGCAAGCAGATTCTTTACCGTCTGAGCCACCAGGGCGGCTATGATTCCAAGATGGCATTTATTTAAATTCTCAAAAGAAGATTCACTAATAATATTGAGATGTGAAGGACTTTTATTCAGAAATAAAATCTGTTGCTCAGACACCTAATTTTGTTGTTGTTGTTGTTCTACCAGTTTATTGCTACCAACCCATCTCCCTCCACCCTCATGCACACATTCTCAGCCATGTAACCCCATAGACTGCAGCCCGCCAGGCTCCTCTGTCCATGGACTTTTCCAGGCAAGAATGCTGGAGTGGGTTGCCATTTCCTTCTCCAAGACACCTAATTTTGATTCAGGCATTTCTTAGCAAAGGCAGAATGGTAGGAGACAGCCCAGTCCCAGCTCCATGGCCTAGGGTCCCTGCCCAGGACCCAATCCTCAAGACCTGGTGTGTCTAAGAACCCACACGACCACTTGTGCCATGACTTGGGCGCGAACTTCTTTCTGCAGCCAGGAAACCAGCTCAAAGGCAACTTGGTGGTGCAGTTGCCCTCCCATCAGTGAGCCCACCGTAAGCCCTGTCTGGCCAGGCGGTTGCGGCATTCCTATCTGTAGTCCTGACGCACATCACCATCCCCAGCAGTCTTACGTGTGAGCCAGTGGCAGTTCAATCTCTCCAGGCTCTGCTCTTCATTACATGAGTTTTCTTTCTCCAAAGCCAAAGCCAAAGACCACTTAGCATGGTACCACCAAGTACAATCAGCCTCTCAAACAGCCACCACTGGCTTGCCTCGGTATACCCAGCAACTGGCTTCAGATCAGATTGTGGGAGGAAAACTTTTCTGCCAACTTGGGTCTTAGTGGTCAGGGGCAATGAGAGGGAGTGCAAGTTAATTGACAATAGAAGAGCAGGAGAAAAGATAGCATCTATTCACATGCATTCAGGGTACTCAATAATCTGAGTAATTCACTGAACAACCAAGAGTAATGCTTTATATATCAGCGTAATAGTGGGAAGGAGGGGAAAATGGGGTTTCTAGGGGAAATAAATGGAGGCTCTGGTAGCTTCTATAAAATGTATATATACAATTTCTCATCGCCATGCTAATGGTCATTCTCCTTCTTGGCTGGAAGCTCCCCAGAGAGAAGATTGATGGCAGCTTCCTTCTCAAAAAGCTCTGCAATTAGTCAGATAAGGGGGACTCCGAAAGGCATGTCTCTGAATCTGCTGTATCCCAGATGTCTCCCGTTTAAAATAATCTTTATTTCATTCCACTGTGTCCCTTTAATATTGCAGTAGTATTTGTCTAGGGAGCCTTCGGAGAAGGCAATGACACCCCACTCCAGTACTCTTGCCTGGAAATTCCCATGGACGGAGGAGCCTGGTAGGCTGCAGTCCATGGGATCGCTAAGAGTCGGATACGACTGAGCAACTTCACTTTCATTTTTCACTTTCATGCATTGGAGAAGGAAATGGCAACCCACTCCAGTGTTCTTGCCTGGAGAATCCCAGGGACGGGAGAGCCTGGTGGGCTGCCGCCTATGGGGTCGCACAGAGTCAGACACGACTGAAGGGACTTAGCAGCAGCAGCAGGGAGCCTTACTTGTAGCTCCAGTTCCTATGTCCTTAATCCCATATTCTCAGACCTTTCCACTTCATTCATTTCTCAGTCAAGCCTATGGTGGGAAAGAGATGATTTAGGTCTTGCCAGACCTCAAGCCAGGATTCCCAAGTGGTGCTAGTGGTAACCGGCCTGCCAATTCAGAGATATAAGAGATGTAGGTTCCATCCCTGGGTTGGAAAGATCCCCTGGAGGAGGAAATGGCAACCCACTCCAGTTTTCTTGCCTGGAGAATCACATGGACAGAAGAGCCTGGTGGGCTGCAATCCATGGGGTCACAGAGAGTTGGACACGACTGAAGTGACTTAGCACGCACGCACAGACCTCAAGCCAGCATTCGTGTGACAGGTGGCAGCTGTCATGGTTCTCGTCACTAGAGCTTCAGCCAGCCAAGTAGCTGGTACAAAACCCGGGCCTTGTCTCAAAAACCAATTCGAAGCTCTCAGTCTACTGATTAACCTTGGAGAGTACAGTAAAAGTAATACACCAAAAATAGACTATATGATGCGATGGCAATGTCTCTACTTTTTGGATACATGTAAACACAGAACTAACCGGGACCACTCAGTGTGGGGCAAGCCTTCCCTAGTGGCTTAGTGGTAGAGACTCCACCTTCAACGCAGGAGACATGGGAGACGCGAGTTCGATCCCTGGGTTGGGAGGAGGAAATGGCAACCCACTCCAGTATTCTTGCCTGGGAAATCCCATGAAACAGAGGACCTGGCAGGCTACATTTCATGTCACAGAAGAGTCAGACACGACTTAGTTACTAAACAGCAGAGTGGGGCAAATAGCTCTTCATGATAATATTCTTCTAATACAGAAAAATAAATGATGCCTCTCACAGAGACCCTGAAGCATCTAGAAAATACTGAATTGTATTTACTGTGTAACAAGCCTTCAACTTTTATAGACGTCACTCACAGCAGAACCAGACCAAGGGTGAGTTCTCTTTTCAAGGGAGGAAATAGTGATTCAGATGGATGGGAGGCAAGGAATAGGATGAGCTGTCAGGTTGGGGCTGAGAGTTGATACACGTAAGCTGGAACCATGAGATTGGGTTTTGCAGAGGGCCCCTGATGAAGGTAACTGGAAATGTGTTTCTTGCCCTTGGTATCTTTGATATTACTTTTTAGTATCTTTTCCTGTTGCTGACTTTAAACAAATTTTTTAAATTTTGTATTGGCGTATAGTTGATTTACAATGTTGCATGAGTTTCAGGGGTACAGCAAAGTGGTTTCAGTTCAGTTCAGTTCAGTTGCTCAGTCGTGTCTGACTCTTTGCGACCCCATGAATCGCAGCAACCAGACCTCCCTGTCCATCACAAACTCCCAGAGTTTACTCAAACGGTGGTCTGGTATTCCCATCTCCTTCAGAATTTTCCACAGTTTATTGTGATCCACACAGTCAAAGGCTTTGGCGTAGTCAATAAAGCAGAAATAGATGTTTTTCTGGAACTCTCTTGCTTTTTCAATGATCCAGCGGATATCGGCAATTTGATCTCTGGTTCCTCTGCCTTTTCTAAAACCAGCTTGAATATCTGGAAGTTCTCGGTTCACGTATTGCTGAAGCCCTGCTTGGAGAATTTTGAGCGTTACTTTACTAGCGTGCGAGATGACTGTAATTGTGCGGTAGTTTGAGCATTCTTTGGGATTGCCTTTCTTACGGATTGGAATGAAAACTGCCCTTTTCCAGTCCTGTGGCCACTTCTGAGTTTTCCAAATTTGCTGGCATATTGAGTGCAGCACTTTCACAGCATCATCTTTCAGGATTTGAAATAGCTCAACTGGAATTTCATCACCTCCACTAGCTTTGTTCGTAATGATGCTTTCTAAGGCCCACTTGACTTCACATTCCAGGATGTCTGGCTCTAGGTGAGCGATCACACCATTGTGATTATCTGGGTCATGAAGATCTTTTTTGTACAGTTCTTCTGTGTATTCTTGCCACCTCTTCTTAATATCTTCTGCTTCTGTTAGGTCCACACCATTTCTGTCCTTTATTGAACCCATTTTTGCATGAAATGCTCCCTTGATATCTCTAATTTTCTTGAAGAGATCTCTGGTCTTTCCCATTCTGTTGTTTTCCTCTATTTCTTTGCATTGATCGCTGAGGAAGGCTTTCTTATCTCTCCTTGCTATTCTTTGGAACTCTGCATTCAAATAGGAATATCTTTCCTTTTCTCCTTTGCTTTTCACTTCTCTTCTTTTCACAGCTATTTGTAAGGCCTCCTCAGACAACCATTTTGCTTTTTTGCATTTCTTTTCCATGGGGATGGTCTTGATCCCTGTCTCCTGTACAATGTCACGAACCTCCATCCATAGTTCATCAGGCTCTCTGTCTATCAGATCTAGTCCTTTAAATCTATTTCTCACTTCCACTGTATATTCATAAGGGATTTGATTTAGGTCATACCTGAATGGTCTAATGGTTATCCCTACTCTCTTCAGTTTAAGTCTGAATTTGGCAATAAAGAGTTCATGATCTGAGCCACTGTCAGCTCCTGGTCTTGTTTTTGCTGACTATATAGCAAAGTGGTTTAGTTATACATATATCCGTCCTTTTTCAGATCCTTTATCTTATAAGTTATTACAGAATATTGAGTAGAGCTCCTTGTGCCGTACAGTAGGTCTTTGTTGGTTATCATTTGTATACATAGTAGGGTGTATATGTTCATCACAACCTCGTAATTTATCCACCCCCCCCCCAACTTTTTCCTTTGTTAACCTAAGTTTGTTTTCTAAGTCTCTGAGTCTGTCTGTTTCTGTGTTGCAAATAAGTTCATTTGTATCATTTTTTAGATTCCACATATAAGTGGTTATCATGGGATGTTTGCCTTTCTCTGGCTGACTTACTTCTCCTTGCTGACCTTTTATTTCCGGCTCAGTGATCGGAGGTGTTACTGTTCACTTTCTCGCTTAAATCACTTGGGCAGAGTACTTCTTCTCTGTGTCTTTGATTCTTCCTGTTTGAAATGGAGATGAACATAGTGTCGATCTCATAGGACAGTCGTGAGAAATAAAGACATAAGGAGTACTTGGGACCATACCTGAGACCCTGAATTAACCACTAGTTAACTGAGTTATCACTAGTCTTATGCCTCATGGCAACAGCAGCACCGCTAGTTCTAACTAGTATTAGTTCTAGCAGTAGTGTCTGACTTACTTTTGCACCTGCATGGGTTCCCCCCAGTCCAATGGAGGCTCCTAGGCAATGGTGATTCAGTGCGTCTGTTCTGTGAAAAACAGGTTAAAAGCTCTCAGTTTAAAGTTATCTCAGGCCTATTTGCAGTGAGGCCTTTTTTTCCAAAGCCCATTTTTCACTTTATTGTAGACATAAATCTTTTTTTATGCAGATGCTTAAAAATTTTTCCCAATGAAAAACATACTCCTTTCACGAAGACTTTCTATTGGGCCATCATATCTCTATTCTCCCAAGGAGCCCACTGGCAAATAATGGGACACTGAGGGACAGTGTTGGCAATGAGGAACTGAAACGACACGAGGAGCTGGAATCCCTGGTACCTATAATTATATTCACCTGCACATGTGCAGAGCTTGATAAAAAGAAAGAACCTGTTTTGTTATTCCTTAATTTTAAAAGGAAAGAATGCCAAGAACTCTAAGGCTTAATGACCAAAACAAGCATGCCTGAAACAGATTCAGACACATGAGTGCAAAGAAGCAGATCAAATATGTTTTGTGACCAGATACTTGTGGCTCAGCTGGTAAAGAATCTGCCTGCAATGTAGGAGACCTGGTTTCGATCCCTGGGTTGGGAAGATCCCCTGGAGAATGGAAAGGCTACCCACTCCAGTATTCTTGCCTGGAGAATTCCATGGACTGTATAGTCCGTGGGGTCGCAAAGAGTCAGACACGACTGAGTGACTCACTCATTCACTCGCTCACACCCTCCAAGGGGTTCCATCTGTGTCTCTCTTTGATATGCTGTTGTCTGTGTACCATCTTTATGGCGCAACAAAAAGGACCATCTCATGGTGTCACCAGTGAACCACAAAAAAATTGCAGGTAAAATGCACAGTTTTAGGCAAATCCTTTGAGATGAGGATTCCCTGGATGGGTTTGACTGCATTTTCCAGTGTGGTTGAATTCCTTCTTTGGTATTGAATCTGCTCTGCTTTAAACCAAAGAGCTCAGCCTCCTCCTACAGACATTGAAATTAGTCTGTTTCACTCATGGCATCATTTAAGCTTGTTCTTTTCCTCTGATACTTCTTTTATAAGCTTGCCTCCACTTACAAAACCATCAAAGCCTGGAAAGAAATTATTTGACAAGAAAAAAAGAAAAGCACCTTTAGTGTAAGTTTCCAATGAGACCAAATCAATGAGCCACCTGAGGTGAAGTTGGCCCGTCAGTGAGCTTACAGCCAGTCCTGTGTATCATCCTTTCCCTGTTCTCATTTCTCTTTGAAACTTTCGGAAAGCTGTGTACATCCAGTCATATCATTAAGAGGCTGATTGAATCTAAAACCAAACTGTTGCCCTGTTTATGTCTGGTGTAGTCTAAATAGGAAAAAAATAAATCAACTCGCGGGAGGAAAAAAGCGTGATAGGCACAAGCCAAAAGTCACACCTTGTTAATGAAAATATACAAAACTTGTGTTAGGTAATATTGATAATTATTAATAGCCTACATAATGAAGGCAAAGGGCAAAAGGCTTATTGCTTCAAACACCCTTTTGCACCTGAGTTTCTCATGAGAAGAAAAACAGTGGTGCTCAGTGGCGTCCAAGGCTGGCCCCCCAATCTCATTAGCATATTAGCTGTTCCAAGGCTGGCTCCTCAATCTCATTAGAATAGCTGTTACTGAAACCAGGCTATTTCCTGTTCCATTTGGCAAAGGACAGCACCGCTCAATGGAGCTTTGTCAGAGTCTCAGGAGGGTGAGGCGACGTCAGTTCTTCTGAAAGCTTATTCTTCTTAACTTTTTATTTTGTATTGGGGTATAGCCAGTTAACAAGCAATGTTGTGACAGTTTCAGGTGGACAGTGAGGGAACTCTGCTCTACATGTATCCACTCTCCCCCAGATTCCCCTCCCATCCAGGCGGCCACACAGCGTTGAGCAGAGTTCACTGTGCTATGCAGTGGGTCCTTGTTGGTTATCCATTTTCAGCATAGCAGTGTGTACACGTCGATCCCAAACTCCGTAACTATCCCTTCCCCCATCCTTCCACTTGGCAACCATAGACGGTTCCCTAAGTCTGTGAGACACTTTCTGTTTGGTAAGGGGTTCATTTGTATCATTTCTTTTTAGATTCCACCTAGAAGGGATATCATATGATATTTCTCTTTCTCTGCCGAACTTATTTCACTCAGTATGACACTCTCTAGAAGTTTGTTTTGAGCGTCCCAGGTGGCACTAGTGGTAAAGAACCAACCTGTCAGTGCAGAGACATAAGAGAGGCGAATTCTATCCCTGAGTCTGGAAGATCCCCTGGAGGATGGCATGGCAACCCACTCCAGTATTCTTGCCTGGAGAATCCCATGGACAGAGGAGCCTGGCAGGCTACACAGTCCAGAGTCGCAAAGAGCCAGACACGACTGAAGTGACTTAGTACTCCCGCACATAGTTGTTTGAGGCGGGTCTTTCAATGCCTGGACTTGCCACGGTTCAGGATTGGCAGAAAAGGGAGTTCAGGGCATCACAGGGCACAGACCATCTGTTGATGTTTTTCACGGGAGACTTCATGAACCTTTCCCAGAGGTTCCATAACAGTCAAGCTATTTGCCTGGGCTAGAGTCTCCTGGAGTGGTAAGCACAATTCATGAGGACGATGAGATCATTAGGTGATATTCCTGGAGACCATCAGCTGACTTGGAGCCTCCTTGTCCGAGCTGTGTGTGCACGAAGGGATGATGGGGAGTTGGAAGCAGAGGGTTTCCGTTCTCTGTAGTCTGAAAGGGAACGTGCATCTCCAAGACCGCCTGTTTCATGGTGGATGGATAGCCAGATGACACTGAGGGGAAATGGAAGCTCAGATAGCACCAAGCTGTCAATTGTCCAAAGTTGCTTTTCATTTAACTTTAGCAGCATTTGGGCCCCAGGGTCCCCACACTCAATTACTCGTTCCCAAGTAGGTGTGGAAAGTGTGGCGGTGGGGGGGGGTCTCGGTTCTCAAGGACGGGGTTTTTCAGATGGAGACCCATCCCTGGCCCAAGAAACCACACTGATGTATTTATTCCCAGATGTTCAGATTACAGTGCACACTCTAAGCGGCTGTGGAAATGCACAGAAAATAAGCATAACAGGGTGACAAGGCCTTTAAACACACAGCTCTCAGTTGTGAAGAAATGCGTGAGCAAAACTTGAGCATGTTTAACATAAAGTTAATTTTGAAGTTTATTCTCAATTGCTTTGGATCATAGGTCTGGTCATGTCACTCCTGTTTGCCTTTTGAATGAGTCTGAGGCTCAGTGGTAAAGAATCCACCTGCTAAAGCAGGACACTCGGGTTCAATACCTAAGTCAGGAAGATCCCCTGGAGGAGGATATGGCCTGGGAAATGCCATGGGCAGCAGAGCCTAGCAGCCTATACCCCATGGGTCATCAAGAGTCAGACACGACTTAGTGGCTGAACACCAAGGCCAAGAGAATCTCAGACTATCAATAAATATTTGTTGTATGAACAAACAACTAGTATCATGCTTTACGTTCACAGGTCATATGCATTACAGAGTCTGTAGCTACAAAAAAATAAATCTAATTCTATAAGAGCAGAGAGGAATGTCTCAGTTCTCATTGAAAAAAATCTCTTGTCATTCTGATTTCCTAGTGTTAGAACATTCATATACCCTACAGACTTATTTATTAGTGTCAAAGGTCTGTATTTTTGATTTCTCACTTTTTTTCCCACTAGAGGTAGGCATGCCAGGAGAAGTTTCAAATGCATGGATTGAATCCGTGATTCACTGTGTGGTTGAAGCTCCTGTCCATCAAGGCCCAGGTTCTGGTCCCTTCATCTGCACTCCCTACCATGATGAGTGAAGTCAACCATGGAGTTAGTTGTGCGTCCATCGTTCATGTGCTCCTTGTCCTGGCCGGGTTGTAGTATGGCCAATTGCTTGTCTTCCGTCCAGAATTCTCTTCAATTTCAATTTGCCCCTTTTTCTTTCTGCATGTTCTACATCCATCCTAGAGCTGGCAGCATATTTTAATAAAGAACCTCCTTGAGACCCTTGAGAAGGAGAGCCACCAGCCCACCTGGGGGTTTGCTTTAGAATGCACACCTGCTCGGGCTGGTGGAGTGGGTGGTATAGAAATGAACAAAGACCAGCCAAATGAGAAAAGCAAAGGCTGTCTGTTCTAAGCATCTTGTAGCAGGGGAGTCCGCCACCATCACTTGTGTTTGGCCGAGACTCGTAGGCAGGCAGGGTAGCTGGAAAGCTTCATATCGGAGAAAAGGGGACATTTATGGGGGCCCCAATGAGAGGTTGCTGGCCTGAGGAAGCTGGAGGAAGGCCAAGGAGAAGTGGACCACCCCCTGTGATTAATTAGGGGTGCGTGTTTGACTTTCTCTGGTTGGTTTTCAGTTGGTCCCCAAGTTGACTGTGACCCCATGGACTGTATAGCCCGCCAGGCTCCTTTGTCCATGGGATTTTCCAGGCAAGAATACTGGAGTGGGTTGCCATTTCCACCTCCAGGGGAATCTTCCCAACCCAGGGGTTGAAACCGCATCTCTTATGTCTCCTGCATTGAGAGGCGGATTCTTTACCACTGTGCCACCTGGGAAGCTCAAGCTGTCACTTATTAATCAAGTACTAGCCATTTGAGGACAGTTGTTCCAGAAGTGACTGTTTAGCTCTCCGGATTGTCATGAGAGATAACATGAATTTCCTGTCAGTCTACCTTAGAGCAGGCTGCCTTCCTAAGTTTACTCTATAAAGAGCTGTTTTCCTGGGCAGGTTGCTTCAGGTTGGGGATAAAGTTCTGCTTTTATATGTGGTCTGACCACTGTCCATTTGTATGCAGGCGAATTCTTTACCACTGAGTCACCTTGGAAGCCCATCCAGAGTGTTAGCCCGCAGGAAAGAGCGTAATTTCTTGTCTCTTTGGATCTGTTTTCCACTGGGACCTGAGTTGGTGGATAACTCTGAGTATGTTTTTTTAGCAAAAAAAGTATTCACGAATTCTTGGTCTCAAGGTCTAGGGACTCGCAGACCTCAGTGAAGAAAGAAGAAATATATGGTTTGAAAGAAGAAAGAAATACATCAGAGTTTGGTAGAGCGGGAAGGAAAAATTGCACTCAGTTAGAACTCCTCAGACTAACAACATGTACACAGTTCTATTGTCCAAACCACTTAAAAAACAAATTGCTAAGAAGAGATTATTGAAAAGGTGCTTTATTGAAGCCATTAGATTCTTTCATTGAACATTTGTTGGACCCCATTATGTGCCTGGCCCTGGAAATATCTCCACTATTATTTGTTAACTGCAGTCTGTAATCACACAGGGGAAAACATCATATATTTTCACTAAGACTGAATAGCTAAGGCCAACAAATTTAATATTTCAATGAAATTACTAACTTCCAGGAGAGATACACAGTGAGATAATCCTTGCTTAAGGAAAAAGCACTCTTCATGTTCCTTTTGTGCAAGTGGTCTTGAAACCAATTATTTATTGAACATATACATGCCCAAGGGACTGTCTGGAAAATGGAAAGTATTTCCAGACTTGAAGGAATTTAAGGAAGCATTGTAGATAAGAGGTGGATGCGTACATCAGCATTGCATTGCGTGCATGTGTGCTCAGTCACCTCAGTTGTGTCCAACTCTTTGCAACCCCATGGACTATAGCCCACCAGAATGCTCTGTCCATGGGATTCTCCAGGCAAGAACACTGAAGTAGGTTGCTGTGCCCTCCTCCAGGGGATATTCCTGACCTGGGAATTGAACCTGCGTCTGCCTACGTCTCCTGCATTGCAGATGGATCCTTTACCCACTGAGCCACGTGGGAAACCCCAGCCTTGCATTGGTAGATGGTGAATTTGCCTCCTGCAGGGAAAACACGCAAGGAATCCCTGGGGTCTCCTTGCGGAGGGTGCCATTTCCCTGTGGCTGGTGAGAAAGGGAGTTATCATAACACATTTGACAAGTCTTAACATTTCCATTTGTCAGGTTGAAAGTACACCGTCCATGCCAGTGCATGTTTAGACATTTATTTTTCTTATATTACACTCGAGACAAGTGAGAGAGGAAGTTTGACAAGCAATTTGTGCTATGTCAGTTACACCAAATCACAGCCCATGTCTGCCCCTCTAATCACACAAAGCCCATGAGGCGTGAAGTTCCAGGGGTTCATGAGGTTACTGAGACGCATGGAAAAGACACAAGGAGACGTTAGCAAACAGAATCTTCTCATCCGTCACTTGCTATGACTGTCTTGTGATGTTTAGAAGTGACTCATCTTCACCCATCTCTAGGGGCTCCCTGGTGTGTGCTAAGTCGCTTCAGTCATGTCTGATTCCTTGCAATCCCATGGGCTATAGCCCGCCAGGCTCCTCTGTCCATGGGGATTCTCCAGGCGAGAATACTGGAGTGGGTTGCCTTGCCCTCCTCCAGGGGATCTTCCCAATCAGGGATGGAACCCACATCTGTGGCTCCTGCATTGCTGGTGGATTCTTTACCTCTGAGCCCTGGGGAAGCCTGGTTACCTGGTGTTATAAGGTAAATGTTCATGCCCTGCCCCCCCCCCCCCCCCGAATCCATTCAGTGAAGCCTTAACCCCCAATTTGAAGGTATTCAGAGATGGGACCATTAGGAGTTGCTTATGCTTGGATGAGATCATGAGGGTGAGGCCCTCCTGATGGGATTAGTGCCCTTAGAAGGAGAGGATGTGAAAAACTGGGGAAAGGCCATGTGAGCACATGGAGAAAAGTGCTGTCTACAGGCCTGGAATGCCAGGAACCCTGCCTCCCAGCACCTTAATCGTGGCCTGTCCCTCCTCAGCTAAGCTGCCCAGTCTGCATTATTATGTCACACAGCAGCCCAAGATGACGAAGATCTGTTTTTCCTGAGTCTCTAGAGCAGTGACTGTCAGCAAGGCACCATTCTGCACCCGCATCCCACCCATCGTCCCACACCAGGCGGTATTTGGCCAGGTCTGGAGATGCTTTTTGTCGTTATACTGGGTTTGCTCCTGAGATCTAGTGTATAGAGGCCAGGGAAGCTGCTGGCCATCCAGTATACAGGACATTCCCCCTGCCCCCCACCCACGGTAAAGCATGATGTAGCCAGTCATGTATGCATGTGAGAGTTGGACTATAGAGAAAGTTGAGCACTGAAGAATTGATGCTTTTGAACGTGGTGTTGGAGAAGACTCTTGAGAGTCCCTTGGAATGCAAGGAGATCCAACCAGTCCATCCTAAAGGAGATCAGTCCTGGGTGTTCATTGGAAGGACTGATGTTGAAGCTGAAACTCCAATCCTTTGGCCACCTGGTATGAAGAGCTGACCCATTGGAAAAGTCCCTGATGCTGGGAGGGATTGGGGGGAGGAGGAGAAGGGGACAACAGAGGATGAGATGGTTGGCTGGCATCACCGACTCAATGGGCATGAGTTTGAGTAAACTCCGGGAGTTGGTGATGGACGGGGAGGCCTGGCGTGCTGCGGTCCATGGGGTTGCTAAGTGTTGGACACGACTGAGCGACTGGACTGAACTGAACTGAGCCCCAAAGAGCCATAATGCCAAAACTGAGGAAAATGACTCCACATTTGGTACAAACATCTCCCCCAAAGCCCTGGCAAACCCCACTTCTCTTCAACAGCATTATTAACTCCTGTCTTTGTCTGATAATTCCAGAAACCACCCTGACTAGGTGGTTTGATTAGGAAGCCCTTCAACGCACTGCTTGTGAGGCCAGATGACTTGAGCTGGAAATAGCAGATGCGGCCCCTGCAAGTGGTCGAGCTGTACCCCCTCATCCGTGGTTGAGTCCGCACACCGTCCTCTCCCTGTGGGCTCACGCCAGAGTGCGGGGGGAGTTCCAGCAGCTCACGTGTGTGTGATGGGCATCCCCGGGGTGGCTGCTGGCACCAAGAGAGAATGTTCCTAAAGCCCTCCTGTAGCCAGCTCTCTTCAAACCATTTCTCTTGCTCTGCTTAGACCCTTGTGGTTTCCCGGGCAACTCAACGCATTACCGAAAAATATATGCCTGCAAGATTTTGATGGTAAAAATAAAACAACTTCACGTTAAATTTGGGACTTGTGTTCGAGATCATTCAAAGCTCTGAAAGCAACCCCCTTCGCTTGTGCTTCAGTTTTAAGTCCGATTTTGGGATGCCTCACTGGCATTTGCGTTGGTTGGGATTGAACAGGTTGTGCTTTATTTGTGGCTCCTGTTTAGATGCAGGGCTTGGGTGGTGCGTTGCTCAGCGCAGTGTTTGTGGAACGCCTGCCTCCATCCAGGCCAGTCCCAGGTACCAGGAGCTCAGGCGATAAGGTCCTCAAGGAGGTTACTGAGGTGAACAGACCCTTGCGTTCTGCGAGAGATAAGCTTGGATTGGAGGGGGCAGGGGAGCTGAAGCATCTTTGGGAGAAGCGGATATAGGAGCAACCTCCTAAACGATGTGACCCCCGAGCTGAGCCTGGACAAGTCAGAGGTAACCAGACACAGGGACAAACCACGGAGGAATCGCAGCAGGAGCAACAGGAGTTACGCCCCCGAGACTCAACTCCTGTGCAAGTAGTCACAGAATTACAGCAGAGTCACCTGGAGGGAGGAGAGAGAGTACCACATACTGCCGCATGCTCCCAGTTAATTCTAAGAGAAAGAAGTGAAGTCGCTCAGTCATGTCTGACTCTTTGTGACCCCATGAACTGTAACCTGCCAGGCTCCTCCATCCATGGGATTTTCCAGGCAAGAATACTGGCATAGGTTGCTATTTCCTTCTCCAGGGGATCTTCCCAACCCAGGGATCGATCCTGGGTCTCCCACACTGCAGGCAGACTCTTTACTGTCTGAGCCACTATTTGCGACCCCATGGTTTATACAGTCCATGGAATTCTCCAGGCCAGAATACTAGAGTGGGTAGCCTTTCTCTTCTCCAGGGGATCTTCCCAACCCAGGGATCGAACCAGGTCTCCCGCATTGCAGGCAGATTCTTTGCCAGCTGAACCACAAGGGAAGCCCAACAATATTGGAGTGGGTAGCCTATCCCTTCTCCAGTGGATCTATCCAACCCAGGAATCAAACCGGAATCTCCTGCATTGCAGGCAGATTCTTTACCAACTGAGCTATCAGAGAAGCCCCCCAGTTAATTCTACTGGGATGAAAATCAGACGGATTTGCATTTATTGAGGCATATTCAGACCTCTTTCACAGGATCGAGCAATCAGATAGATTTGATTTTCTTGTTTTTATCACCCTCCCAATGAACACAGTCACAGTACTGACAAATGCTTACTGTCCTTGTAACTCTACACGCCTTCCATCCCTCCCTTGGGTAGATGAGAAACCCCTTGGTTGTTCGTGGCCTGGCTGTAAACCCAGAGCCTGGCATAATGCCTTTTATATGCGGGGGTGGGGGGGGGGGCAGACAGGAAGCACTTTTTATGTCTTGCTGTTGGTAGGAAAGCGAGTATGATGTGCCTTATTTCCTGCGTCCTTCAGAATCAGTGCCCCAGCCCCTCCGTGGGTATCACCTCCGTGGGTATCACCTCCCTGGACGGGTGGATGCGCCGTGAAGTTTCCTCTGCTTCTCTGCAGCGTTCAGACCTGTCTTTCATTTCCAAGGTAGACACCCTTTCCTATCACTCACTTCCCGGAGAGAACCATGGCCTTCTCCACAGAGGTATTCACCGGAATGAAATCTACTAACGCTCCTGAAATTCACAAGGGCAGAGTCTGAACTTGACTTTCTGTTCTCGGTCACGTGAGAGAGTATCCCCAGGAAGACACCTGGGCTTCCTGTTGCTGTTCAGCATGTTCTAGAGAAATCGGCCTGAAGCTCGTCTTTGCGTCCTGAGCCAGGCCTGTGTACCGCTGACCCCGGGGAACGCAGAGCCGGTTTTCCTTCTCATAGAGTAGGACGAAGCAGAATCTGGGGGTGAGGACGCTGATGATCACAGCTGGTGTCATGACTGAACCATCATTTTTATTTAAGTAATGTTAATTTGATTTTGCTTACTTTGTCTCCAACTCTAATCTTAGGGACCTTGAAGGTGGGGAGGTCCTTCAAGATTTCTAAGTGCACTAAAAGTGAAATTGCAGATTGCAGAGGATCACATACGACAGAGGATATGTGAATATTTGTCAAATAAAATGAGATAGCTACCTGTTACCTGTGGTCTCTTCTTCAAAGGAGCTGCTCTAAACTTGAGCCTATATCCAAATGAATGTTGCCCAGAGTATTCATTTTCTTTGGCTTAAGAAAGTACTACTAACTGGGTGGGTTGAACCACAGATACTATTGTCTCAGGGTTCTGGAGGTGTGAAGGTTTTGGTAGGCAGGGCTGGTTCCTTCTGAGGCTGGGCTGGAGAATCAGTCTCGGGCCTCTCCCCCAGTTTCTGGTGTTTTCGGGCCCTCTTTCGAGTCCATGTCTTATAGGAGCATCACCTTGATCTCTGCCTTCATCTTTACAGTGTTCTCCCTGTATATGGACTTCCCAGCTGGCACTAGTGGTAAAGAATCCACCTGCCAATGCAAGAGACATGAGATGTGGGTTCATCCATGGGTTGGGAAGATCCCCTAGAGAAGGGCATGGCAACCCACTCCAGTATTCTTGCCTGGAGAATCCCCATGGACAGGGGAGCCTGGTAGGCTACTGTCCATACGGTTGCACAGAGTCAGACACGACTGAATCAGCTTAGCATACATGCTCCCTGTATATATGTCTGTCTCCGAGTTTCTCCCTTTTATAAGGACACCAGTCCTACTAGAGTAGGGACCTACCTTGTTCCAGTATGACCTCATCTTAAATAATGACATCGGCAATGACTCCGTTTCCAAATAAGACCCCATTCTGGAGTAACGGGGTCTAGGACCCCAACATACGGGTAGGGTGAGGGAGATGCACAGTAACAGCTGTGGGCTGCAGCATTCCTGTCTCCACCCCGTTTCACCCCAGGGAGCCCCATCAGCTGCCAAGTAACCGCCGCTCTGCCCTTCACCACAGGACGGGGCCAGCTCCCATTTTAATGTTTCTGGTTAGAACCGGCAAGGATGGATGTCCTGAGTCTCCAACTAAAGAAGGAAAGAAGGAAGAGAAGACAGAAACGGGGGGAGCATATTCTTTAAGAAACATAAACGGCAAAGAGAATGGAAGGAGTGAATTCAACAGTTTATCCACAGATAGATGTTTATATCCAAGTCCCTAGAGCGGGTACATGTGACCTTATTTGGAAAAAGTCTTTGCAAATGTAATCAAGTTCAGGATCTTGAGAGGAGAGCACCCTGATCACCCAGGTGGACCCTGAGACCAATGATATGTGTCATCAAAGCGACACGTTTGGATTTGACAAGGAATCTCAGAAGAGGTGGCCCTGTGTGGTTGGAGGCGGAGCCTGGAGCTGCGAGCAGGCGCGTCAGTAAATTCCAGGAGCCCCCAGAAGGTGGCGCTGCTGACACCTTGATTTGGGACTTCAGGCCTCGAGAAGTGTGAGAAAATGAATTCCTGATGGAAATAAATCTCTTAACACCCGGAATATCATCCACGGTGGCTGAGAGGACACCCTTGTGAAGTCCCAACATCCTCTTTGCTCTGGTCTAACTTCCTGGAGGAAGAGCAGAACCACCAGATGGTTCTGTGTTCTTTCCCAAGTCATTCCCTGACCAGGGCTATTTATTCCAGTCCCCGCCCACCTCTCAGCGCCCTGCATTTGACCTTTGCAATTAGTCACCATAAGACCTCCAGGCAGCTAAGGGAACTATGCTAGCCCAAAGGAGGACCACTGAATCTTCAAGCCTTCAAACAAGCTAATGGCCCATACCTGCTAACAAGCACACTCCAAGTCTCTGATGATTTTGAAAATAAGCTAGCAGAGACTGTTCATACTGGATAATGGGATGTTCGGAGAATAACTTTTCTGTCATATGAAGACTCCTCATTGTTTCTTGGTTAATTTTTATTGGAATATAGTTGCTTTACACTGTTGCGTTAGTTTTTACTGGACGGCAAAGTGAATCAGCTATACATATACATTTGTTGTTGTTGTGTAGTCGCTAAGTCATGTCCGACTCTTTGGGACCCCATGGACTGTAGCCCACAAGGCTCCTCTGTCCATGGGATTTCCCCAGCAAGAATACTAGAGTGGGTTGCCATTTCCTTCTCCAGGGGATCTTCTCAACCCAGGGACCAAACTTGAGACTTTTGCCTTCATCTCCTGCTTTGGTAGGCAGATTCTTTACCACTGAGCCACCAGGGAAGCCCATATATGTACACATAACCCCTCTTTAAGGATTTTCTTCACATTTCAGTTCAGTCACTCAGTTGTGTCTGACTCTTTGCGACCCCCTGGACTACAGCACGCCAGGCCTCCCTGTCCATCACCAACTCCTGGAGTTTACTCAAACTCATGTCCATCAAGTAAGTGATACCATCCAACCATCTCATCCTCTGTCGTTCCCTTCTCCTCCCCTCTTCAGTCCTTCTCAGCATCATGGTCTTTTCAAATAAGTCCGTTCTTCACGTCTGGTGGCCAAAGTATTGGAGTTTCAACTTCAACATCAGTCCTTCCAATGCAGATTCAGGATTGATTTCCTTTCGGATAGACTGGTTGGGTCTCCTTGCTGTCCAAGGGACTCTCAAGAGTCTTCTCCAACACCACAGTTCAAAAGCATCAATTCTTCGGCACTCAGCTTTCTTTATAGTCCAACTCTCACATCCATACATGACTACTGGAAGAACCATAGCCTTGACTAGATAGACCCTTGTTAGCAAAATAATGTCTCTGCTTTTTAATATGCTGTCTAGGTTGGTCATAACTTTCCTTCCAAGGAGTAAGTGTCTTTTAATTTCATGACTGCAATCACCATCTGCAGTGATTTTGGAGCCCAGAAAAAAAAGTCAGCCACTGTTTCCCCATCTTTGCCATGAAGTAATGGGACCGGATACCATGATCTTAGTTTTCTGAATGTTAAGCTTTAAGCCAACTTTTTCACTGTCCTCTTTCACTTTCATCAAGAGGCTTTTTAGTTCTTCTTTGCTTTCTGCCATAAGGGTGGTGTCATCTGCATATCTGAGGTTATTGATATTTCTCCCAGCAATCTTGATTCCAGCTTGTGCTTCATCCAGCCCAGCATTTCTCATGATGTACTCTGCATATAAGTTAAATAAGCAGGGTGACAATATACAGCCTTGACGTACTCCTTTTCCTATTTGGAACCAGTCTGTTGTTCCATGTCCAGTTCTAACTGTTGCTTCCTGACCTGCATACAGATTTCTCAGGAGCAGGTCAGGTGGTCTGGTATTCCCATGTCTTTCAGAATTTCCCAGTTTGTGGTGATCCACACAGTCAAAGGCTTTGACAGACATAGATGTTTTTCTGGAACTCTCTTGCTTTTTCGATGATCCACCAGATGTTGGCAATTTGATCTCTGGTTCCTTCCCATTTAGCCCACCACAGAGCACTGAGCAGGGTTCCCTGAACTATAAATAGCTTCTCATTAATTATCCATTTTATACAAAATATTAATAGTGTATATATGTCAATCCCAATCTCCCAGTTCATTCTACCCCCTTCCCCTCCTGGTTCCATACGTTTGTTCTCTACATCTGTGTTTCTATTTCTGTATTTCAAATAAGATCATATGTACCATTTTTTAAGATTCCACACATATGCATTAATATGTGATATTGTTTTTCTCTTTCTGACTCACTTCACTCTGAATGACAGTCTCTAGGTCCATCCATGTCTCTACAGATGACCCAGTTTCATTCCTTTTTATGGCTGAGTAGTATCCCCTTGCGTATATGTCCCACATCTTCTTTAGCCATTCCTCTTGATGGAACTTCTAAGTGTTTTGAAGTGATGCTTGGCTTGGATTTTCATGGATTGTTTTGGTTTGTTTCAACGGTGCTGACCACAGTCATTGCACTGTAATAATTAAACTCTTTGTAGACCAGAGTTTAGGCTCTTGAGTGATCCTTTTAGATCATGCTGAATCAGCTTTTCTGGGGCAAAGCCTGTAATGTCCATTCTAGAAGCTGACACTGCTAAAAAGTCATCCTTACTAAGGGAATAGCTGTCCTGTCACCAAATTTCACTGCAGCAAGAGCAGACAACCAGGAAAATCAGATTTCTGCAGTTGAATGCACACTTCAAGTTTTCAAAAACTACAACTATTTAGATAAGAAAATTCAAACGCCAGCCATTTTGCTGGGCTTTAGGGCCACTGATCTACAGAAAGTCTGTGTCTAATATGTTCCTACCTTTTTCAGTCATCCCTGCAGTCTCTTCCATTTGCTGTGTCTTCCTCCATTGCTACAAGTGAAATCCCATTACAATAAAGAAACTGCCAAAGAACCGTCTAGCTTTTTTTCTTTTCCTAGAATTTTGCACCATTAAGTGTTGCTTCTAATAAATGTGTCATCAGCTCCAGTCTAATATTTAGTCATTTTCACTGAGTGGGATTACAGGAAATAAACTTTGGTCTGTATTTGGTCCTCTAGGCTAACTTTTTATTTTGCTTCTGCCTTTATATCTTTATTTTATCTTTATCTTCACATTTTTTCTGTTTATCTATCACCTTGTGGAGGGTCCATGTAATTATAATAGTTGTTAATTCCTTTCTGGATAGCACAAACATACTTGCCAAAGTTTTAAATTTATCAAAGTATAAATCCTTTATGTTTTAGCTGTACAGACACAACATTAGCCTACAATATAAAACACTGGAATTCTGGATACATGAATAATGCCAACAATTTTATATGAAATGTCCACTGTGGTTAGTTAATAAAGAAATAGGCAATATTATATAGCCCAAGCTATTTTTACAGTTCATAGGAGGAATATTTTCACTAGCTAGGGAATTTGAAGAAATACCTAAAACACAATCAATTTTTATTAAAATAATTTATCTTTATCTTTGGGTTCCAATAATGAAGCCGAAATTAAAATTGGAATTCTGTCTACTATAAAACTTTGAGACTTCCTGGGTGGTCCAGTGGTTAGGACTCTGTGCTTCCACTGGGAGGGGCACAAGTTCGATCCCCAGTCAGGGAACTAAGATCTCACATGCTGCATGGTGTGTGGCCAAAAATAAAAATATAAAAGAAAATATATTTCTTTATTACGAAAAAATATCAAAACATAAGGGCAGAAACTTAAAAAAAAAAAAAAACTGTGACCTAGGTATTGTGTTGTATAAATAAATACTATTAAAAATCAATCTAAAAGTGAGGACGAATGAAGAGATGATTACATTTTAATGAAAGGTATCTTTACCGTTGTTAGTAAGGACTGCCATAACTTGTCTTACACCTAGGGAAAGAGATTATCTCCTAAACATAAGGGAGACTGGGGTCTTACAAGATCTGGAACAAATTCAGGCCCCTGACATATAATTTAGGGTCCCATGATATGTGTTAGAAGGTTAGGTTGGCTGATGGTCCAGACAGCCCCAGGCTTCCTCAAGTTACCCAAGGTCTGAGGTTAATTTTAGCTGTGAAGGTGGCTCTTTCATGCCCAGGTTTTATATAAGCAAAATCAGAACTTGGGAAACCAGTCACCTAAGTCAGAAAAGAGCCACTAGTATTCAAAGCTCACATCGCTAATATAAATTAGAATTAGAATTGCCCAGTGGAAACCAGTGCTTGGCTGGTCTGGTAGATACTAGGAAGAAAATCAACTTGGAACACGAGAAGTGAATTTCAGTCTATGAGTTTCCTCTATTTGAGAACCTGCACTGGGAATTCTTCCATAAGCAGCTCATTGGTTAATGAAGAAGATGGAACTGTAGGCAGATAGCTATAAATCCTTCTTCTGCGACATTATCTCTCTGGTTTGTGAAGTCCTCTGTGAACAAAGCATGGGGGTAGGAGGGGGATATATGAGGTCACAACAAGACAGGTGCAATTTAGGAATGAGGGATATTTAGAGTGGGATTTCCTGGGGGCTCAGTGGTAAAGAATCTGCCTGCCAATGCAGGAGATGCAAGAGACACAGGTTCCATCCCCGGATCAGGAAGATCCCCTGGAGAAGGAAATGGCAATCTCTTCCAGTATTCTTGCCAGGAAAACACCATGCACAGAAGAGCCTGGTCACAGAGAAGAGTCAGCCACAACTGAGTGAATAAGCGTGCATGCGTGTGTTTAGAGTGAGTCAGCCAATGGCGCCCATGTATTCTCTGCTCCCATCCTTCTGTATGGTCAGAGCAGCTCTTTTATGTCTGATTTTTATCGATACCAAATCAAGTTGCTATGATAAGAGGATGTCTTTGGTGGTACAGATCTGTGGGTATTCAGTGACACGTAAGCATAGTAACAAGAAGAGAAATGTTGCCGCCCTTATTCCAGCAGGATCACCCCAAATGAGCCCCCCACCCCCAGCACCCCAGTCCTCTCTCTGGGAAGGGAATGCATGTTATGCACCAAAGGATTTCTCTAAGCTAACTAAATCCAAGTGGTTTCATTTTGTCTAACCCCACTGGAGAAGGAAATGGCAACCCACTCCAGTGTTCTTGCCTGGAGAATCCCAGGGACGGAGGAGCCTGGTGGGCTGCCGTCTATGTGGTCGCACAGAGTCGGACACGACTGAAGCGACTTAGCAGCAGCAGCAGCAGCAGGACTGAAGAGGTGCCCTTTGCTAACACACACTGTAAATCTCTGAGTTGAGTATCAAAGGCAGCATTTCCCGTGTGTGTGCTACAGTGGAACGTTTTTTTTAGAATACAGCATCCTGTAGAACTTTTGTTCCAGGGATCGGTCACAAAACAACAAAACCAGCGGAATAAATGTGAATGAATCCCCACTGAAGTCCTGTGACTGCATCTTCGTACATTGTGTAGTCAAAGAGCTCATGTAAGTTGTTTATTCGTTTATCAGTAAACAAAAAGTTACTAGATGTCATCCTGTCCTTGGTTTTTTTCCATTGTTCTAAGAGTCCTTTTCCAATTAATTAATTTTTATTGCAGTATAGTTGCTTTTCTGAATTCGAGCAAACTCTGGGAGACAGTGGAAGACAGAGGAGCCTGATGTGCTACAGTCCGTGGGGTCACAATCAGACATGACGCAGTGACTGAACAACAACAGAGAGCTGTTTCATGATGTTGTGTTAGCTTCTACTGCACAGCAAAATGAATCAGCTGCACATACACGTTTATACCCTCCCTCTTGGATTTCCCTCTTATTTGGGACACCACAGTGCTTTAAGTAGAGTTCTCTGTGCTATACATTATATTCCCATCATTGTCTATTTTATACATAGCATCAGTCATGTATATGTCAATCCCAGTCTCCTAAATCCTCCCATCCACCCACCCCCCACTCCAGCCCATCCCCCGTTTTCCTTTCCAGCTTGGTTTCCATATACGGGTTCTCTATGTCTGTGTCTCTATTTCTGCTTTACAAATAAGGTCATCTATACTGTTTTTCTAAAGTCCACATATATGTGTTAATATGGGATATCCGTTTTTCTCTCTGACTTACTTACTTCTATATGACAGACTCTCAGATCCATCCATGTGATCCCACTCTTAGGCATCTACCCAGAGAAAACCAATAATTCAAAAAGGCACTTGCACCCAATGTTCATTGCAGCACTATTTACAATAGCCAGGACGTGGAAGCACCTTAAATATTCATCAACAGAGGAGTGGATAAAGAAGATGGGGTACATGTATACAATGGAATTTTACTCAGTCAAAAAATGAACCAAACTGGGTCACTTGTTGAGTTGTGGATGGACCTAGGAGGTCATGTAGACTGTCCTTGGTTTCTATTATTGTTGAAAAGATCAATTACATATATAAGCTAACTAGAGGAAGCTTCTGTGAATGTCTATAGAACAGCTGGATAAATATTATAGATTACAGGGTAGGTGTCGTACAGGTGGTACCGATTTTACTTGCGTGAGGAACTCAGAGGAGGGAGTGAGGAGGGCTGATTGGAGAGAGGGTTTTCTGGCCAGGAGACGAATGGAAAGATGCCAACACCAAGAGACAGTGCTGCAGCCGTACACATATCCTTTAATCTCTTTGGCCTGTAGTTGTCTTCTGTGCAGATCGGAAATTGTACCTGCGTTTTCTACAGCCCTGGTGCTCAGTCGCTCAGTGGTGTCTGACTCTTTGTGGACCCATAGACTGTGGCCCGCCAGGCTCCTCTGTCCTTGGGATTTCCCAGTAAAAATACTGGAGTGGGTTGCCATTTCCTCCTCCAGGGAATCTTCCCGACCCAGGGATCGAACCCTCATCTCTTGCGTCTCCTGCATTGGCAGGCGGATTCTTTATGACTAGTGCCACTTGGAAAGTCACTTCTATAGCCCTAGGGAGATGGAAAGTAGAAACTGAAATAGATGTGACTTTTCCCGACAACATTAAACCACCTGTATGATGTAATCTGTGAGCTGTGGCCCTTTGTACCCTTTATGGGCACTAACTTTTATTTTGGCAGAGGGGTAGATCAGTTTGAGAAAGCAAGAACATGGGAATGCAATGCTGTAACTCTTCACTAGGCTTCTTGTGTGAATCAATGCATTACTGTTATCCAAATCACAATCAGACCAGATTCTTTTTCCTGAAAACAAGCTTTTCTGACAGAAATACCGACCTCATCTTGTCTCAGACACACTACTCTCTGAAATTTTCATCCTGGGAGAATTACTGGGTCTGTGTTAGATAGCAATCTTGACCTAAAAATAAAAAACTTCCCTAGGTTCCTCCCCTGAAGGTAGAATCATCAGTGTTTAGATTTGCACCTTTACTTCCTTTCTGCTTTCAAAATGGGACAACAGACTGAGATAATAACTTTTTGCTATCAGGCTCAATATTTCATCAAATGATTCACTTCCTATTAAAACATATTATACCAGCTACTTGCCTCATTTTCAGTATTTCTCAACAGTTAGTTTACTTCTAGTTCAAAAAGGTGTTTCAGAAACCCCCCTGTTAATTAACTGCAATTTTTATTTTTAGAATGATTCTTATACAAATTAAATAGGCATGTCTTCGCCACCTTCTTGTCCATATTTCTGCTCATTATCTTACTTCTTGACATTTCAACAATGTGAGAATTTCTGAGCCTGATTCACTGAAATCCTTTGCATAAGATCTTAAGGTGCTGAAAAATACAATTCCTTTTGTCTTCCACACAGAGGGAATTGGTTATTCATTTGGAGGTGATAACTCTGAAAAGAACTGCACACTATATACTGCAAGCCTGTAAGATTTGCTTTACTCAACACTATTTCTGTTTAGAGGGTTGAATTTCTGCCTGAATCGTTTTCTCAAACTAACTGCTTACCAATTCGGGCATATGAAATAGAGTCTGATATGTCTTATAAGGCTGTGCTTGTTTTGTTTTGTTTTGTTTCCAAATCATACTTATTAGGAAAAAAGCCTAAGGACCTTTAGTGTTTCTTCTGGAATTTGTCTCAGCCTCTACCCACAGCAACCCCTGGTTCCTCGTTTCCAGCTAATTTCGTCTTACTGTGACTTTTCCTCTCTCTCTCCCTCTCTCTCTCTATTTGGATAGATTGTTAATCAACTGAAGCAATTAGCAGATACATAAAAGAAGGTTCATTTTTTAAAAATCAGTGCATTTCATTAAATAGTTTTTTCTATTTAATGGAGCAAAAGGGCAGATGTAGAGATGAACAGATCCCATTCTGGGAAAAGGGGGACTGGTGTGATTAAACCGAGGGTTAGTATTGCCACAACGACTTTCCAGTCTGAGAAAGGAAAGTACGCAGACGAAAGCATCAAGAGAAAGGGATGTTTACTGTTAATAACAAATGGTTGCAGGGGATCCAGGCTTAAGAAAAATCAGCCTTCCATGTTTAAAATTAAAAAGCATAAATTTACCATGGTTTGTAAGGTCACGTTTAATCCTTTCATGGTGGACAGACAGCAGTTTTTTCACAAGATAATCAGACCCTGTGTCACATACCAATGTTGCAAACATTAGAGATGAAGTTGATTCCAGAAAATTATTAAAGATTAATTAATTGAGACTAGAAGGATGAGCCTGTTTCTTTTCCTTTTTCCTTTTTGGATTTGTTTCCCTGCACTGGGGTCTTGTTGTGCTGTTTCCCTGGCTCTGAATTTTGATGAGCACATGATGTAGACATTCATGATGGAATCAGAATAAGGTACCAGTTTTCCTTCTCAGTCCTTCCTGCTGTTGAAGTTCTGCCACTAAGACACAGATTTAACCACCGATGTTTGTGGTTGAGCAGTTTCCTCAGTTGTGACCATTAATTTGATGGTTGACCAGTTGTACAGACATAGGTGTATCAAGTAATGTAGATTCATTCACAAAGACCTCTGTTCATGATTATCAAAACTAGTCCTCAATTCAGTTCAGTTCACTCAGTCACGTCTGACTTTGCGACCCCGTGGACCACAGCACACCAGGCCTCCCTGTCCATCACCAACTCCCGGAGTTTATTCAAACTCATGTCCATTGAGTTGGTGATGCCATCCAACCGTCTCATGACCTATGTGATGATAAATCTTAAGTTAACTTTTGTTTGTCGATCTTGAGGTCTGTAATCTTGTTTCCTTTATGTATCAGACATCTTTTCTTTCCTTTCTCCGCGTCTACTGGGGTCTGTGACCCAGGACTGGCCAAGGCACTTCCACCAGTCTCCACCTCCATCACCTGTAACTCAGGGATTAGTCCATCTCCACGAGCTCCAAGTGCCCAGTGCTCCTAGCTGCGTTGACTGTAGGGCTAGGATACCTTAAGCCATGTGACACAAGCAAAGCCAGCGTCCCAGGAGGATACTGTAGACATCAATCCCGTATATTAAATCTGCTTGTTTTTAAGGACTTGTCATGCCTAATTAAGTTGTATTTGCCTTTATACATGACACCTATGGTATGGTCATGGATACAGATTTGATTTTTTTCAGTTATGTTCTAGTAGAAAGGAGGACAGATTCTAGTTCAGTCTATAAAAACTTGTGGTCAAAGAAGATAAACAGATTAGGCCTGGGGCATTTTTTATACTATTTAACTATTATTTTCAGTGGTACAGACAGGACCACTCAACATATATTGTCATACTAAAAGGATTATTTTTATTACCTTTTCCTGATAGCTTATTTTATATTAAAATTTTTAAGAGATTTTTTCCCTGAATTTTGAAGAATTAATTAGAATGAGATTCCATTAAAAGAGAATTTCACCTAGTTTTTTATAAGCTTAACCTGTTAAATCAAGCAGAAAAGACCGAGGAGCCAGAAAGAAGAAGAAATTTATAAAAATCCTAGTTCAAAATGGGACATTAACCACAACTAAATTTGTTTCATTTAGTCTGGGTAATTAGTCCTTGTTCTCTTGATCCTGGGTTAGTTTGAAGTCCAAATTCTCAAAGTGAATGAGTTCTGGAATTCTGATTCTATCCCTTGGTAGTCTGAAAGATGTTCATTTGTTGTGAGTCTATCAGCTTTATGGGAGTGTGTGTAACCAAGAGCCTGTTTTCCATTGTATCAAGTGTTAATGGTACCCGTTAGAGTTCTTTGATCAGGCTCCTTTGATGTTCCTTCTGAGAGACCCAGTTACTGATCTGTGGCTCTGGCAGGGTCTTTAGGAGAGCGTGAGAGAAAATCAGAAACCGCTTGCTGATGATAAGGCCGAGTTGCTCTGATTATTTTCTCATCACAACCAACAACATCAAACTCGAGACAAGTTTAGTGTCATAAGAAGTTGGTCAGCCCCTGGGCTTGGTGAGTCTCCATCATCTCATGTAGATACAACATTGCTGTTGCTCAGTTGCTAAGTCATGTCCAACTCTTTGCAGCTCCATGGACTGCAGCACGCCAGGCTCCTCTGTCCTTCACTGTCTCCCAAAGTTTGCTCAGATTCCTGTCTCTTGGGTTGGTGACGCTATCTAACCATTTCATTCTCTGCCACCCCCTTCTCGTTTTGCCTTCCATCTTTCCCAGCACCAGGGTCAGATACAACATTAATGAAATAGAAATATAATATCAGTTCAGTTCAGTTGCTCGGTTGTATCCAACTCTTTGCAACCCCATGGACTGCAGCACACCAGACTTCCCTGTCCATCACCAACTCTCAGAGCTTGCTCAAACTCATGTCCATCAAATTGGTGATGCCGTCCAACCATCTCATCCTCTGTCATTCCCTTCTCCTCCTGCCTTCAATCTTTCCCAGCATCAGGGTCTTTTCCAATGAGTCAGGTTTTCATATCAGGTGGCCAAAGTATTGGAGTTTCAGCTATAGATATGTTTTTTCCTTGTGATGAGAACTTTTAGGAAAGAGAATCATTTTAATCCATTTTTTGGTTATTAGAAGACTGAGCTTTTTATTCTTCTGTGAATTTCTTCTTCATGACTTTCAACTATGTTTATTTGGAGAGCCATCTTTTGATGTTGATTTGTAACACATGAAAGGATAATAATAATTTTCTGTATCCATTACAAAAAAAGAAATGAAGAAGCTAGTCAGTGACTCGCTTTAGAGCAAGTATATATTACAGACAGTGAGAGTATTGAAAATTCTCCAAGATCTTTTCATTTATCCCATGAAAAGTGTTAGGATTCCCACCAACTGAAAAGGCTCTTTTAAACCTAGAAAAACAGAATATTACTTTTAAAACCTCATTGACCATGATCATGCCATTCTTTAACACGAAAAGGAGCATGCCTCTAACCAAACTGAAAGGGTCATAACTGCTGAAACATCTTTATAAGACATGTCATCTTTGAGGAGGTTGATTTTCTCTTTTTTTCATTTCAGGTCTTTTTCTTTTTTTAACTGAAGGCTTGATAAATAGGACAGCTCTTACAATAGTAATAAACCAAATAAAAACTTACAGAATGCCAAGCATACCTAATTATTTCTAGCATCCCCTATCTCGTAAGACGATGAAGAAAGCTCTTTGATGTTACCCAGCGGCACTCTGGGAAATGCCAGAGATGGTTTAGATATAAAAGACTTTTTTTAAAAGTTTTATTAGTTTGACTATGGGGTGCAGATTTGGGGAAGGCAATTTCAAAGAGACCCAAGATATAAGTTCTTAGTGCCTAAAGACAGAAAATAACTGCAGCTTGGTTCAGAACTTTTCCTGTGTAAACAAGTATGCAGACTTTTTCAATAACCCAACTATGCCATCTTGAATGCCTCACCTCTTTGGTCTGAAAAACCATATAAGCCAGATTTAAGATATGGATGTTTTACATGTGCTTTCTCCCTTTTCACAATAAACTGTTTATATTAGATGTCTTTAAAGTGGCAGATTTTTAGGAAACATTAAGCTCCAAACAAGAAAAACTCCCTTCCAGGAAAGGAAGGAGAAAAAGGAGCTAGCTGTGTGCGTTTCACACAGAGCTGTGACCACCCACAGAGTGTTGTCCTCTGATCCTCGGTCAGGACTCACAACTTTCCTTTGGCAAAGGAGAGAGAGGTTCTTTTCACAGTCACCTGTTGACGCACAGTCACAGGGAAATGCGTGACTTGGGTTCACATCTTCCACCCTGAGCAATGTTATTCAGAGCAGAGAGAAGATTCTGGGAGATGGTGGGTAGGAACGCCCAGGATTCTGTGCCCCCACACAGACAGCAATCTCACCGGCGGCATCTGTCCAGTGTAACTATTTTGGAACTCTGGAGTCTGATGAAGGCTTGCAACTGTCAGAGGAAGGCTTGGATGGTAGATTATAGTTAATTTTGGTCATTGTCAGCTCTTAGCAGAGTAGCAGCTACCCTTTTCTTATCTCCAGCCCTCGGCAGGAAGCTATACATGTGTTCTCGGAGCAGCTTGTGTGCGGCTGGTGGCAACTAGGGTGGGCAGCAAAGACTCTGTCCCCCAGATACTGGGGAATCTGTGTTCAGATTGCTGTTACTGATCATGGAGTCGCAGGCACAGAGGCAGCTGTTGTGCAACCCCCAACTGTTAAAAATCCCTCACCCTCCAGGTGAAGTGACTTCAAGGGACTTGAAGAGTTGGTGCCCTTCCCTCCCTCTTCGTTGCTGTCTTTTTCCCCTTTTGGGAGTCAGGTACTAAGACATTCCAAAGCAAATACTTGTGTGGAGGAAATCAGAAAGTCACCACGCATGGCCAGAGAAAGGCACAGGTTCAGAAAAGACCTGAGACCTAAAGTTGACACCTCAGCACACAGACATCCTACAATTACAAAAACAAAAGCCAGCAAACCCCAGGAAGGGGAAGAATATGATTTCCAGGGTTGCTACATTGTTCAATGGCAATGTCCAATTTTGAACAACAACAAAGCACAGTGGATACAAAAAATCCGGAAGTAAAGCCCATTTCAAGGGGAAAAAAAAAAAAAAAATTGAACCAACAGATACTTCCCTGAGAAAGACCAAATGGCAGAATTGCTAGACAAAGGCTTTAAAATATTGCATAATTATAGCAGCTTAGTATTATTGTAAAACCAGTTCATAACTCCACTTTTTGTTTTTTACATGATTCAAGAGAATAATGCGTTTTTAAAAGCTAGTATTCTTGTACCTTTGGCTTAAAACTCCATGTTTTCTTTTCTCTATACTTCATGAAAGTGCTGCATTGAGAAAACAACCATCATTTTATATTTTTGGACACATGTAAAGATGTAGTTTTGTGACATCCATAACTGAAAGGGTTGGGGTGGAGCTATAAACAAGCAGAGTTTTTGTACATTATTGAAGTTAAATTAGTGTAAATTTAAATTAGACTGTTACAATTTTAGGATATTAAATGTAGTCCACATGGTAACCGCAAAGAAAATAGTTACAAAATATACACCAAAGGAAATGAGAAAGGGCTTAAAGCATTTCACTGCCAAAAAAAAAAAAAAATCAAACACTGAAGAGCATAATTTGGGAAGTGAGGGACCAGAAAACCTAGAAGGCATGTAGGAAAAAAATAGAAAAACAATACACGTTAAGTCCCCGCCTCCTTACAATAATTATTTTAAATACAAAAGGGTTAACTCTCCAATCCAAAGACAGAGATTGGCAGAATGGAAAGCAAAAAAAAAAGCTGTGATCCAACAATGTGCTCTCTACAAGAGACTCACTTTAGATCCAAAAACACATAGACTGAAAGAGAAAGGATATTTTTACACCTCTGCTCATAGTAGCATCATTCACAATGACAGAAATAAAGAAGCGAGCCAAGTGTCCATGAGTAGATGAATGGATAAACAGAACATGGTATATGCTTACAATGGAAAAACATCCAGACTTCTTGAAAGGGAAATTCTGGTATCTTCTACTATACGAACGGAAAACATTATGCTGAGCAAAATAAAGACACACGGTACAATTCCACTTATATAAGATGCTTAAAGAGTTGTCAACTCAACAGACACGAGTTTGAACAAATTCCAGGAGATCGTGAAGGAAGGGTAGCCTGGCGCCGTGCAGTCCACGGGGTCACAAGGACATGACTTAGCAACTCAACAACAGCAAAAAGAGTTGTCAGAATCATAGAGATAGAAAGTAGAATGTTGGTTGTTAGTGGATGGAGGGATGGGGAGTTATTGTTTAAAGGTTAAATAGAGTTTAATAGAATTTTAGTTTTACAAGATGAAGAGCTCTGGAGATATACGGTGGTGATGTTTGCAAAACAGTGTGAATTTACTCAGAATTACTGAACTGTACATGTAAAAATGGAAAAGATTGTAAATTTTATTATGTGTATTTTACCACCATAAAAAATGGAAGATAAATACTAATTTAGAACAACTCAGCAAAACCTCACAGTTTTAGTGGTGCTAGAAAGAGGGAGGTCAAAAAGATACTAAAACCTCATAGACAAAAGAGTTGTCATGTTCCTGAGCTAGGGCTGTTCTCAGCTGACCTTTATCTTGAAACATCTTTCCTCTAATGTTGGGCTTCCGAGGTGGCGCTAGTGGTAAAGAAGCCGCCTGCCAATACAGGTAGATGTAAGAGACACAGGTTTGATCCCTGGGTTGGGAAGATCCCTTGGAGGAGGGCAAGGCAACCCACTCCAGTATTCTTGCCTGGAGAATCCCACGGACAGAGGAGCCTGGTGGGCTGCAGTCCATGGGGTTGCACAGAGTTGGACATGACTGAAGCAGATTAGCACAAGCACACCTCTAATGCTGGTATGAGAGATTCGAGTTACCATGGTCACAAAGATCAGCTGTAACAGAGGACTCTATCAGTGAGCCAGAGTGATGGGCCGTTTAGGAAGGTATAGAGGAGCACAGGTGGTTAGACCATAAAGGCACTCACTACTCAACATTACAACATTGCCGCCACCCACGGGGAGACCAACAGGGTGGTGCACAAATCAACACTAGATATAGACTTAGTTCTGAAATACAGACAGTTAAAAATGAGTAATAAGAAACAGGCACAGTCGGCGAGAACAAAGCTCTGTTAGCCCATCGTGAAGTTCTCAAGGAGTGCCCTTCTGGGGCAGCACACTTTGTCAGCTCTCCTGAGTCCATCCACACACCTCAATGTACCCAACAACTCTAAACAGAAGCCCCCAAAAAGAAACAGAAAGAGAAACTAGTTTTTACTCATAATTTACAAACACAGGTGCCCACACACACCTGTGTGGGGAGGAAGGGAAGCAAAGTTACAAGGTTGCAGTTAGTATCTCACTAATAGAAACAGTAGCTTGTGTGTGTTTTTCACATAAATGCAATATGTCCAACAGTAATCTCATATCAGTAGTGCAAAAGTCAGAGATAAAGTTGTTTTCATGAGAGGCTAACTTCGAAGAACTGACCAAAGGATTCATTTCTGTTGAGAATTTGAGCAAGACAGAATGACCTTTATGTTGGGGAGAGTAGCAGTTTCTGCCGCTTGAACATTATGGGGACCTTGCTTCTCATTCAGAGCTCACAGATTGGGAAACTGTATAAGATGAAACCGTACTTTCTGCCTGAAGTAATTTTTTAAATGATGATAACATAAACTAAGGGATTCCCAGGTGGCTCAGTGGTAAAGAATCTGCCTGTCAATGCAGGAGATGCAGGTTCAATCCCTGGGTTGGGAGATCCCCGGGAAGAGGAAATGGCAACCCACTCCAGTATTCTTGACTGGAGAATTCCATGGACAGAGGAGTCTGGTGGGCTACGGTCCATGGGGTCAAAAAGAGTCGGACAGGACTGAACATGCATACACACTATATAAACTTAAAAAAAAATGCTCTAGTCAAATCCTCTTCCTCTCCTTGTTTTGCTTCCAACCTTGACGATGTCCAAGGTTACAAAACCAGTCTTCCATATTCATTCAAGAGTGGGTATGCCCCTGTATGCACAAGAACTGAGAGTTTGTTGTCTCCTCTCTCTGTCACTTCCATGATGAAGAGAACCCACTCATCTTCACACTTTTGTGAATCAAGTTTGTCTGACAGTGAATTGTGGGGGTTAATGATAAAGTCACCAGCCTGCTGAGCTCAACAGAATTAAACTCGCAGCCAGAGATGAGTGCAATTTAATGATAAACAGATAAAGCAGGAGGCTCAGAGGAGTGTCTCGTACCAAGGATCTTCTCCAGCCTGTTTTAAGTGCTGTCATTGGAAAATAAATATGCTGCATTTGGGGGTTTTCAGGCAAAGAGTTCCTGTCAGACGCGTCTTAGCTGTCATCAGTTGAATGAAGACACTTTCCTATTTCAGTAATTTAGACTTCAGCATTTTTTTTTTTATGTTCACACTAAAATAAGCCACCTAAACATAGGATAAGAGCTGATACTAAAATTATGAAGTCCTATGTTTTATTTATTACTGCTGGGAATTAAGATATCATTGCCTCCTCGCATGGGGTTCCATTTTCTGCCCCCAAGCTCCATGTGCCAGAGACTTAAATAGCAGAAGTCATCCTTTAGAGACCTGTAAGGAGGAAAAATATTCCAAATGGGTTTTAGGAGCTACCTAAATATGTCTGATTAGGGGGCGGGAGACAAGGCAGGAATTGAACTTTGGACACTTGCCAATTCCACCCAGTTTGAAAATTTAAGAAGCGCCAACTTTGCTACAGTCACTCCTGTACTCGGTTCCAGAAGTAAATCAATAGGACAGAATTGGAACCTGCAGGTGGGATGAATTAATTGTCTTGCAGGGTTTTTGGTAATACCTAACTGGCTTTGAAAACTAAAAGTACTCCATAAAGATGTCATTATAAGTACCTCTGTCCATGGGAGGAGCATGATTGATAATGAATGATAAAGTGAATTAAGGAAACAATGTTGTATGTTATCTAATTTTTTCCACAGGAGGTAAAACATGTCAAATTAGTAAATGTTATATGGCAGAACCATTCAATAAAACCCCATCAGAGAGACAAACAGTTCATCCAGTTGCCCTAGTTCAGAGGAAACCTCATTTTATATCTTATTTGTAAAGTTTCCCTCCCCTGCTTTGAATGTTTCTCTTTTCTTTATAGGGACCAGAATGCAGATTTCATATATACATACATTTTTGTGCTTTGACTCTTATCTGTTAAATAATACAGTTGCCAACATAGCTCCTATCAGGGGACTTTTGAGGTTGTGTTAGAGTTACCATATGTTTTCCTGACTTCTTTGAATAGCAAGCAGGGACCCACTGATAACTAACCTCTACTGAGTCCTGAGTCCAGGGTCATCGCCATGTGTTCAATGCTTCCCACACATTTACTCATTAAATCTTTGCAACAACCTAGTAAGGGTAGGTTATACTGTCATTCTTGCTTCATGATTTGAAAAGCTGAGGCTCAGAGGCCTGAAATAACCTGTCCAGAGAGTCAGTCCCACATCTATGCAGTACCACAAGCCACGCATTCACCATGTTTGGTCTGTCTATGTGCCCGCGGTACCTTTGTAGAGAATCATCAGTGATGGGAACAGACAACGTTGTGTTAACCTGGCCTCTTGTCTTCTCTTTTTCACCCTAGTCCCCACCTCCTCTGTTCTGGCCCCATTTCAACTCTTCCCTTCGTCTTCTTTCCCAAAGGCAAATACGCCATGCGGGACCTGGTCCACCGGCTGCCCGGCGGGAACAACAGCAGCAGCGCGGCGAGCAAGGCCATGTCGGACGACACGGTGACGGCCGTGTGCTGCACCCTCCACGAGGTGATCACCAAGAACATGGAGAACGCCAAGGCCTTACGGGACGCCGGGGGCATCGAGAAGCTGGTCGGCATCTCCAAGAGCAAAGGAGACAAGTGAGTCAGGCCGTGACTTCCCAATGCATAGAACTGGTGTTGGTGGATTCAGATCTAGGGTTTCCCAGGTGGCATCGTGGCCAGTGCAGGAGACACAAGAGATGGGGGTTTGATCCCTAGGTCAGGAAGATCCCCTGGAGAAGGAAAAGACAACCCCCTGCAGCATTGTTGCCTGGGATATCCCAGGGACAGAGGAGCCTGGCGGGCTACAGCCCATGGGGTCACAAATAGCTGGACATGACTGAGCATGTACGGACACATGCACAGACACAGATCTAAGTGTGCCCGACGACCCTTGGTTTTGGGTAACACTACTGAATGTCACTGGGAAGCATTGGTGTCTGATCATCAAGAGACAGTAGATGGTTTCCAGTCTTCCCACCCCACAAGGAAAGCTGGTCTTACTAATAATCTTGATTTGACAAATAACTCATGACTTGGTGACTCCTGGGTGTTGATAAGGTAGGCTTGACAATCCAGCATCCGGTCTAGTGACCTGCATATGGGCTTCCCTCATAGCTCAGTTGGTAAAGAATCTGCCTGCAGTGCAGGAGACCCCAGTTCGATTCCTGGGTCAGGAAGATCCCCTGGAGAAGGGATAGCTACCCACTCCAGTATTCTTGAGCTTCCCTTGTGGCTCAGCTGGTAAATTCGAGAGACCTGGGTTCAATCCCTGGGTTGGAAAGATCCCCTGGAGAAGGGAAAGGCTACCTATTCGAGTATCCTGGCCTAGAGAATTCTATGGACTGTATAGTTCATGGGGTTTCAAGGAGTCGGACATAACTGAGCGGCTTTCACTTTTCATATGCAAGAGACAACCTAGATTCATGAAGGTATTTTGTGGTGGTGGTTCCAGTGTAGCTCCAAACCCAAGTGTTGATGATGGATCCACGTCCTTTTGTTCTGTGCCTCTTCAGTTCTGCATAGCAAGGCATGCAGGGAGGATGGGAGAGAAAACAGTGGCAGTCAGGAAGAGCCTAGCACTTATCTACCACCTTCCCTCACCAGCTGTGTGTTTGGGACAAATTATGTCATTCAACAAGTCATCATGCTCGTACTTGCCAATCTAAAGACCGCAGGGGGGACTGACATAAAAGACTTCCTGGAAGAAATAATAATCACGTCTTAAATACTGAGTCGGATTTTCCCAGGGATGGAAGAAGTGAGGAAGGAGGGCTTTTACGCCAGTGGATTAAAGAGAGAGAGGGCTTATGTCAAAGGAATGGCACCACCACAAATAATAATGTTCCTGGTTCGATTTAAGAACCAGTGGTATTTTACTGTATGTAACTTAAAACGTATCTTCACCAGCCACAGGGTTGGTATATCCGTGAGCTGTCAATTTTACAAAAACACTCACTAACCTTAATTAAATTTCGACTTCTGGAAGTCCCTCAATGTAATCAAATAAGATTAACAGGGTAAACCTTTTGTTATCAAGGGTCTACTTCTTGACTTTATTCCCTTTACATCTAAACGCCAAATAAGTTTTCTTTTGTTATTAAAGGCTTTAAAGGATGCACTTCAAGGCTTTTGGATATTCTCTCATTTCATTTAATTCGAGATACTCTCATTGTGCAATAAAAAGAAGTTTCAGGGGTTCTGTTTAAGCGCCCTGAGACCTTCAGATAGGTTCAGTCAGTAGTTCAGTATTAGGATTTGAAAACTTTTCCATATCAAATAGAGAGAAACCCCACTGGACTTGTGGAATAATTGCACAGTACAGATGGTTGACTTGAATTATACCTTATAATATTGTACTTACAGTAAAAATGCTCTTCTCCATTGGCAGGAAACCACATGGTTCTCTTGTTTATTTATTTTTTAGGACTGGGCAGAGGGGTGGTCTTTCCCTGAGGCTTTCTGTGGGCTGAGCCTTCAGGACTTATCCTGGGGCCGCCAGCTGGGTCAAGGAAAGTTACCCAGGCTTTGATTTTATTTCTTTATTTTTGGCTGTGCTGGGCCTTTGTCGCCGCACTGGGGCTTTTCTCTAGTTGCGGCAGGCAGGGCTGCTCCCTCGTTGTGGTGCCCGGGCATCTCATTGCAGTGGCTCCTCTTGTTGTGGACCCCACGGCCCGCGGGCTTCAGGAGCTGAAGCTCCCAGGCTCTGGCGCACAGGCGCGGTATTTGTGGGGCACAGGCTTAGTTGTTCCGGGGTACGTGGGATCTTCCAAATCAGAGATCAAACCCATGTCTCCTATAATGGGAAGCGGATTCTTTCCCACTGAGCCGCCAGGGAAGCCTCAGTTTTCTTCTTGTTATGTAGCTTCAGTGGTTGTTATTATTCAGTCACTCAGTCGTATCTGATTCTTTGTGACCCCATGGACTGCAGCATTCCAGGCTTTCCTGTCCTTCACTTAGCTTCACATAGCTTTAGCGGACCTTGGAAATCTCTAATTGAAATGCGTACCTGTTTGGGGCATTAGAAACTTAATATGTTGATGCTTTTCTTAAGCAAACGCACATGCATACACAATAAAACTACAGTCCACTCTGTCTATGTTCATGAGACGTTCAGAGAAGAAAGTATTGTCCCTGAATCATAAAACTGTAGAGCTTTGGGAGGTTGTTATATGAATTCCTTCCATCTGTGTGAGCATCCCTAGTGGGCCTTAAAGAGGAAAAAAATGCTTTTATCAGCGCTATGGTCAAATAAAATTATTTGATAAAACTAATTAAAAACTCATTTGAAGAAACTATGCCTGAAGTCGTATATATTCACATTGCCAATCCAGAAAATAATCCTGTTAGGTCTATTCCCGTCTGGATTGATGCTAGTGGGAGGTTCCTTTTACTACAAATAATTTCAAATATATGCTTTAAATTGACTGAAAATTTCTTCATGGAATGGATACTCATTTCATATCATTGTCTCTTTACCTTTCCCTCAATGTTTAGCAGTCTGGATTTATGAATTTAATAAGAAGTGTTGAATTCACTTGAGTCAAGCATTTCCCATTTAGAATTCTCCTGCTTCGTCTCATGCATTCTGTTATGTGGTTTACCTCTTTTATGTAGTGACCAGTTTGGGGGTCAAAGCAAGGTTTTTATAACTGGCCATATCCTCGTCTCTCACCTGCACTTCAGTTGGATTTTTGCTTCTCACTGCTCTTAAAATGCATCCAGAAGAAATACATTGGGTCTTAGCACTAAACTCACCATTTGTCACTCAATTCTATCATGATAGTATATCTGAGATTCCCATGGCCTTCTAGAAGTGTTTTAATGAAATAAAAATACTTTATTGAAAAGAAATGTTTTGGAATTGAAGATGATTTAATAATTGGAAAAGGGAGGAATATCAATTTGCTCTAGTTAATTCATAAAATGCTTACAGACTTGCCCTCCTCCCAAAACTACTCAAACTTTTGTGATCACGTGAGAAAACACAGATGAACAACCATGTATAGCTGTGATTCTCCCTTTTATGTATTTATAGGTTTTATTTCTAAATATGCACACACTTACATATGCTGTGATTTTGATGAGTCAGACTGCAAGTGCCAATCAAGGTGTGTTTGAACTGTGTAACTCATCACATCTTGCCAATACACTGGAACAATTATTCTGGAATCCTGCAGCTGGAATGACTGTCCTGAAAACCCACAATGAAATCACACCAACTGAGATTCTCAGCCATCCCTAATTTGACAACTCTAGTGAAGATCAGACATTGTGTAGTTGTTAACGACTCTTATAGGAATCTTATACTTACCATTTTTGAAGTCTTGATAACTTATTCTTTTCACATCATTTTAAACACACAGCATGGACATTCTGTCATATCCATCTGTTTCAAAAGTACATTTGTGTTTTTTCAGATTTTAACAGTCGTGTAGGAAATAGTGTTGAATGTGTCAACTGTATTTTGTCATAAGACAGAAAAGCCATTAACAGTCTCAACTGTTACTTGTCAGTAAGGAACTGTGTTTGTGGCTGAGGTTATAATCACTTGTCACATTAGAAGCACTCAATTGTTCAAGTCCTTCAATCAACAGTTACAGGTTTTCAAGTAGCCATTGCCTGGTCTAGTGGATGAATCAAAATTAAAGTTTAAAAAGAAAGCAGTATTTCTTTGACCTTTATCAGTTTTTATAACACTGTGGTATCCTGACATGTTAATTGAGAGGTTAAAAATTGCTATTTATTCCACATTCTCAGTCTGCATTTCGTAACTAAGCAAGAAGTAGGAAAAAATTACAGTGTCAGAGGACGTTTTGCATACTAAAATTTTCAACTGTATTATTACCACCTGAATATTAAGATATGTTCCTCTAGAGTTGCTTGACTTTTGTCAAAGATACGTATCTTGCTGCTGCTGCTAAGTCGCTTCAGTCGTGTCCAACTCTGTGCGACCCCATAGACGGCAGCCCACCAGGCTCCCCCATCCCTGGGATTCTCCAGGCAAGAACACTGGAGTGGGTTGCCATTCCCTTCTCCAACGTATCTAGCTAACAGTGCTAAAATCCAGCAGAACATAGCATTTAATCTTTGCTCAGCATTGATTATGTAAGAATACTATGTGAGGATCATCAGAATTGCAGAGCTTCTTCCCAAGGAGCCTACATCAACTCCCCAGCACCAGGAAGACCAGCCCCCAGCTGGGAGAGCTGCAGGGCTGTAGGAACACGGACTCTGCTCTTAAGGGGCTCACGCACAGCTCATTCCAAGACTGAGCACTGAAGCAGCAGTTTGAAAAGAGCCTGGGTCAGAGCTCTTACTGATCTTAGAGAGCATCTCAGAGAGGCAGGAGGTGGCCGAGACTCCCTCTGGGGACAGAGATGCTAGCAGCAGCCTCTTTGGGAAGCTAGTTCTGCCTTGCGGACACTGGTGCTAGCAAGTGCCATTTTGGAGTCCTAGTTTATTAGCACCAGGGGCTTACTTGCCCACCAGCCAGTCAGCCTCACTGCTGGTTCTCCCTAGGTTGAGAAGCTAGCTGTGCCAGGACCAGTAGCATCCATACAGGGCCTGCAGCCAACCAGACCACGGTCCAGCCTGCCTACCAGTGCACCCATAGTAGTTACTGCTCCCCCACAAAAGGAGGGCTCACATGGCCCACACGAGGCATCCCCTAGAGCACACAGCTGTGGTGACCACAGGAGAGTATGCTCCTGGGCCTCATAGGATATCTACATAAGGCGGCTCCTCGAAGATCAGGAAATGTAACTTCAGACCTACTTGATACATAGAAATAAAAACAGAGAGTAAAGCAAAAAGAAGCAACAGAGGAATATATTCCAAATAAAGGAACAAGATAAAACCTCAGAAGGAGAACTGAGGGAAGTAGAAACAATCTACCCAATAAATCATAATCATAAAGATGCTCAGGAGAATGAATGCAGTAACAGGTGTAACAGAGAGTTAGAAAATATAAAGAAGAATCGAACAGAACTGAAGAGTACAATTGTTATTGCTCAATTGCTCAGTTGTTTCTGACTCTTTGTGACTCCATGGACTGCAGCACACCAGGCTTCCCTGTCCTTGACTGTCTCCCAGACTCATGTCCATTGAGTCGATGATGCCATCCAACCATCTCATCCTCTGTCATCCCCTTCTCCTCCTGCCTTCAGTCTTTCCCAGCATCAGGGTCTTCTCCAGTGAGTTGGCTCTTCGCATCAGGTGACCAAAGTATTGGAGCTTCAGCTTCAACATCAGTCCTTCCAGTGAATATTCAGGACTGATTTCTTTTAAGATTGACGGGTTGGATCTCCTTGAAGTTCAAGGGACTCTCAAGAGTCTTCTCCAACACTACATTTCAAAAGCATCAATTGTTCAGTGCTCAGCCTTCTTTATGGTCCAGCTCTCACATCTGTACATGATTCATGGAAAAACTGTAGCCTTGAGTAATACTTGTATAACTTTGGGTATTTTTGCATAACTGAATTTTTTTTTTTAAATACACTAGGAAGAATGAGTAGTATATTAGATGATACAGAAGAATGAAATGGCAAACTGGAAGACAGTAGTGGAAATCAACCAAGCTAAACAAATAAAATATTTTTAAACGAGTATAGTTTAAGATACCTTTAGGACAACATTAAGCATACTAATATTGGCATTGTAGGGGTCCAGAAGGAAAAGAGAAAGAAAGGGGCAGAGAATTTATTCGAAGTAATAGTATTAATAGCTGAAAACTTCTCCAACCTGGGGAAGAAAACAGACATACAGGTCCAGGAAGTACAGTGAGTCCCAAACAAGGTGAACCCAAAGAAGTCCTCACCAAGACACAGTGTAATTAAGATGGCAAAAACTAGAGATAAAGACAGAATTTTAAAAGCAGCAAGAGAAAAGGAATTAAGTATGCACAGGGGAACTCCAATAAGTCTCTCAGCTGATATTGCAGGCCAGAAGAGAGTGGCAAAAATAAGCAAAGGGAACCTAATTAAACTTAAAAGCTTTTGCACAGCGAAGGAATCCATCAACAAAGTGAAAAGACAGCCTACTGAATGGGAAAAAAATATTCACAAATGATATAAACAGCAAAAGGTTAATATCCAAGACGCATATATATATATATATGTATATATATATATATAATATTATATATATCATACAATTCAATAAACAACCCAATTAAAATTAGGCAGAAGACTGAAAAGGCATTTTTCTCCCCAAAGAAGACTTACAGATGGCCAACAGGCACATGAAAAGGTGCTCAACATCACTCACTAGTCCTCAGGGAAATGCAAATCAAAACCACAATGAGATATCACCTCACAGCTGTCAGAATGGCTATTAAAAAGGACAAAAGTAGTAAGTGTTGGCAAAGATGTGAAGAAAAGGGGACTCTTGTACACTGTTGCTGGGGATATAAATTGGTACAGCCACTATAGAAAACAGTATGGAGGGTCCTCAAAAAATTAAAAATTGAACCACCATATGATCCAGCAGTTCCAGTTCTGTATAGTTTTCTAAAGAAAAAAGAAAGACACTGATTGGAAAAAGTATATGAACTTCAGTGTTCATTGCAGCATTATTTATTACAATTTCCTTCTCCAGGGGATCTTCCCAACCCAGGGCTTGAACCCAGGTCTCCCACATTACAGGCAGACGCTTTACCATCTGAGCCACCAGGGAAGCATATTTATTGTAATATATATATACATATTGTATATATACATGTAGTAAATATATTATTTACTACAATATGTGTGTGTATATATATACATATACATATACACAAGAGAATATTACTTGTCCATAAAAAAGAACAAAATATTGTCATTTTCAACAGTATAAATGGACCTAGAGGCTATTATACTAAGTGAAATAAGTTAGAGAAATACAAATACCGTATGATTTCACTTGTATGTGAAATCTGAAAAACAAAACAGAAGAACAAATGTAACCAAATAGGAACAGACTCACAGATGCAGAGAACAAACAGGCAGCTGTCAGAGGAGGGAGGGATGGGGCGATGAGTGAAATGGGTGAGAGAGATTAGAAGATATGAAATTCCGGTGGCAAAATAAATGAACTGTAGGGAGGAAATACACAGCAGGGGGAATATAGTCAATAATATTGTAATATTTACAATAAATATTGTAATTTGTGTAGTGCCAGATGGTAAATAGAATTACCATAGTGGTTATTTTGCAATGCATACAGCTATCAGACCACCAGCAACTAACAGAGTATTGTAGGTCAATAATAATTCAATTTTTTAAAAAAAGAATAAAGTATACCTGTATCTATATCCATGAAAAGATCTACAATTCTCTATCAAAAGAATTCAATATATTTAGAGCATGATACTAGCGTAAATGTGAAATCATTTAGCCACTGTCCATTTTAGGTAAAGAAAATATGTATTTTGCTTAAATATTGCTCATCTCATAGAGAAAAAAATTTGAAATTTATAAGAGTACTATATGTTTTCTTTTAAAAGTACACAATATTATCTAAGACATTTTCAAACACAGCCAAAGTTGAATTCCACTTCAGCAATAATAATAGGAAGAGTGACTGTTCCGGTTTCCAGTAAGTAAATGGATGAAGAAACTTAAACGTAGTTGTTCTACATTGCACACCTGAAGACCCAGGAAAAAAGCAGACATTTAATTGATCACGTATTAAGGTCCCATCATTTCATTACAAAATACAGGTCCTTGCTTCCCAGGTGGCACTAGTGGTAAAGAACCCGCCTGCCAATGCAGGTAGACATAAGAGATGTGGGTTCCATCCCAGGGTCAGGAAGATCCCCTGGAAGAGGGCACGGCAACCCACTCCAGTATTCTTGCCTAGAGAAGGCAGGCAGGCTATAGTCCGTAGGGTTGCAAAGAGTTGGACACTACTGAGTTGACTTAGCATGCACACATCCATTTACTCTGGCTCTCAAGTCCAAGCTCAACTCGATCCCGTCTCACCATCTGCTCACCTTCCATTTTAAAGACTATTTTATGTTAAAAGCAGTTTTGATCTCAATTCATATGTTCTCTTTGGGGAAACTTCAGGGGTCAGCTTCAGGGGTGGACTTCACATTGGCATCCTCATGTGTGATTACAACCTGCCCAACTCCAGGGGTCCCCGCATAAACCAAGGGTCAGCCAGCTATGATCCAAATCCCACTGTCCACCCTTTCTTGTAAATAGCACTTGATTGGAACACAGCCACTTCCATTCGTTTGTGTATTCTTTATGACTCCTCTTGTCCTGCAATGGCAACCGAGATCATATGGCCCACAAATCAAAGGATATTTGATAGCTGACCCTTTATAGCAAAAGTGTGCCAGCCCTTGAGATCAGGCACAATGCCATGTCAGCCGCTCAGGTCATGAGGCTGGTTGTGGACGCAGCCCGTTGCAGCAAAGAACCCACAGGTAGTTAGCAGGGCCCTCGCCACTCATCAAAGTGACTTCCAAGAATCGGATCGAACTGAATCAACACAGATGTCTTGACCTAGAGTCTGATCTGAGATGCAGGTTGGCACCGAACCAATATTTAGTGATAGATTCATAAGAATTTCAAAGCCGTGACTCGAAAAAAAATGGTAAGAACTGCTAGTCCAAAGGTTTACGTGACCTTAGTTTCTCACTGTGGTCGGGAGGGCAGAACGGGAATTGTATGAAGGGCTTTGTTTATAGTCTTTTATCCGAGCTGGTTCCTCCACACAAACGCAGGAGAGCCCGTGTGCCGGCGTGTGCAGAGGTCATCTCCATGCCAACCGCCGGTGCTTGGCTTCCTCAGCAAACGGAAGCAGTTCCCTGAAGCCCTCAGGCAGGAGAGCAAACGCTATACAAGCTCTTACGCTTCAGCTGAGAAAATGAGTATCTTTTTTTTTCTGCTTACTCCTTGCTTGCGCTCAGTCATGTCCAACTCTTTGCGACCCTTTCCACTGCCTGCCTGGCTCCTCTGTCCATGGGATTTCCCAGGCAAGAACACTGGAGTGGGTTATCATTTCCTCCCTCAGGGGATCTTCCTAACCCGAGGATCAAACCCAAGTCTCCTGTGTCTCCTGCATTGTATGCGGATTCTTTACCCACTGATCCATCTACACAGGTTAGACAACACAGCTATTAAGACCCCTTAATCTTGCCTTTCCTGGTCAAGATTCTTTCTGTTCCATTTCCTAGTCCAGCGCTGAACCTGCATTCTGACTTAATGCACTGCTCTTGGGTTGGCATTGTGAAAATTCTTTGCCAAATTTCAAGGCCTTCCTCCCCCCACCCTGACCCTACCCCTTGCCATGGGTGTCAGGGGGAGAATGAGGTTGGACACTGGTGACATGCATCCTTTGCACTGTCCAGACTGTAGAAAGAAGAGAGCCAGAAAAGCCACGAGGCTTTTATTCTCTTTATTCTTGCTGTCTCCTGCCAAGTCATTGAAGCCCAGCTGTCCCGCTCACCGCTTGTGTGTCCTGTCTTTTCTTTATCAGACACTCTCCAAAGGTGGTCAAGGCGGCATCTCAGGTCCTCAACAGCATGTGGCAGTACCGAGATCTGAGGAGTCTCTACAAAAAGGTAAGGTTTGCTTTACCTGCTTGGCTCATAAGCTGCACACAGACCCTGAGGCTAAAGACAATATTTGGTCATAACAAGATGTGTCATAGATATGAAGGAACCTTGTCTGAGAGTTTGAGCAATTGAAACACAAGTGCAACAAGAGAATCAGTGAAGAAGCAAAAAAAAAAAGAAAAAAGGTTGCTAAGTGTCCCTGAATATACGCTAAGATCCGTGAACTTTCTGGATTGGACAGACCTATAGCCATAGAGTCTTACCTTCAAGAAAATAAGCTTGTTTCTGAGCTCCTATATTGTATAAGAGACTAAAAAGCAATGAACTGAGGGATTTTGCACACACTCTCACACACAAAAGCATCAACAAGTGCCAATAAATAACTGAAGTCATTGTGGAGAGGAGACAGAAAGAAAAAAGGTAAAAGGCAGTTCAGGAGGCTGAGAAGTCTTGCAACCTAAGAAACTGAGTAGAGACCCACATTCCACATCCAAGACGCTGACCGGTTCACACGCAAGGTGAAGGGCTGATAATCCCAGTGATGGCCGTAGATCGTAGGAAGAGGCTGGGCGTTTGCTCAGGAGACTCCCCGGAGGCAGGCAGAAATTTATATCGTACATTTCAAAGGGGACTTCCTCCCCAAAATAGTTCAGAAACATAACCTTAAGCAAAAAGGTCACATCTAGAAATTTTGATTATATTCTTTCCCAAATGTTCGTCAACGAAGGGTGCACAACTTTGCTTTTTTGGTTAGGAGGAGAGTTCTTTAACAGTGTCCCCCAGAAGTTACTGTTTTGTTGTTACCAGACAGCATATGTGAGTTGTTTCAATGATCAGGGCTCTCAGGATAGATTTGAGTTAACAAATGGGGCAGAGAACATCATTGATAGATAGGCAGGGAGAACCACATAGACATTGGTCTTCATAGGGATTCAGAAAGTGTCAACACGGTTTCATCATCAACGTCCCAGAGCCCCTCCTTGCCTCCCCTGGCAGCCTGCATGGAGGAGGGGGAAGCCAAGAATCACTGCCTCGTTGGTCCCCAGCATCCCAGTCTTTGGATGGGAGGTGGGGCCACAGCAAGAGGCTCAAGAGGGTGAAAGGGAGTGAGATCCATCTTGCCAGAGGGAAAATCAGTCTTTTTCTAAGCCTGTGGGATAAAGTTAAATATTTAATGACTGACTTTACTAAGTTAGAGTCTATTTCTAGATTTCTCCAAGATCTTCCTATTTCCCATAAGCTCATTGCTTTGTACTTCAGTTTAAAGTTTAGCTCATCAACTAATAAAAATAAATGAAAAAAAAATAATAAAGTTTAGCTCATATATTTCAGAAATCTCTTTCAAGATTTTTCTGTTCCTTAAGAGGAATATGTTTAGGCTGAAATATTTCAGAAGTGTTCTTGATTAATGATATCCTTTCCTAAATATCTTGCTATTTGGCTAAAGTGTTTTGAGTTCTATTCTGTCTGTTTTGTTTGAAATGCACATCCCTTGGTTCCTTCCGGGACTCTTTCAGAAGTCAAATGAATTCCCTCCAGGGACAGGATCCTTTGGTTAAACAGACTGCCAGACACAGAGAACACACTATAAGTTAGAAAAAAACTGGTCGTTCTGAATCAGTGGCTCCAGAAGTTCAATGAAATATTACTGCCTCAAATAAACTCCACTTTCACTGAATTCCAGCCATTTCTTTGCTGAAATACACCTTCTTATACTTCTGTGCATTGAAGGGAAACGGCTTTCAGAGACTTCATAAGTTATTTGTTGGATCGTAGTATGAGTTTTCCATTTTAGTTTTTTCTGTGTTGGTAGTAGGGTTCAGAAAGTGTAATTGTCTTTCACTTGCCATGAGGGAAAAAAAAAAATAAGAGTATGTTGTCAGAAATTTAATGGAGCTAAAACTCAAGAGCTAAAGAGGGTTTAAAATGTGTCTTAATTGTGAGGAGACTCAAGAAAGACAGGCTGGAGAAGCTGAAGGTGATGTTTTCAATTGACCCATGATTTTAAAATATTGAGAAAATGCTGTTGTTCTTAACGATTTCCAAATTGTGCAGCTGCGAAATGAAATGAGGACTGTGTGCTCAGTACAAGTGCTACAATGGCAAAGCTCAAAATTCACACAAGCTTTTCTTTTTGAAAGGTCCTATGGTGAGAAAATCCAAATTCATTTGTCCTTATGAATTGTTTTTAATCAGTGAGGCAATAGATTTCTATTTTGTTCTTCACTGACAGTTGAGAGATCATTTTCTAAAGGTCTGATTCATATCTATAATTATTCGTGCTTCTAATCTGTTTATTAAATACCTATTATAGGCTTAGGAAAAGAAGAATTCCAAAGAAAACGTGACATGTAGAGCAGCTATTGTGGATGAAAGTGATTGGCAACTGCATTAGGTTCAGAGTTATATATTATGGATTTACTGGATAAATTAAGAGCAAGAAAATTACAGAGCAAAATCTTGAAGAATCTATAGAGTTTGCATGAATTAGGAGATAAGAGGAAAAGAACGTTATGGGCAAGAGGAAAAAACGTGAGTAGATAGATGTAAATTGAAATAACAATGGCATATCTATGGAACAGAATTAAAGGTCCACCTGTCATTGGCTTATTTCCTCCTTAGGACCCAAGCACAGAGGTCGGAACCACATTTCATTAGCTCAACTACTTTATTTCACTTAGAGATCCATTTAATAAATCAGAATATTCTTTTGGCTGGGTGTGTTGACCACATTATGTTGGAACCCAGACACATTGTGAGCCAAAACGGATTTGCATCATCCAGATCTTCAACTTCAGTGAGGCCTGGACTTCTGACTTTTCTCTCCTAAGGGAAAAGAAACAGAAGAAAAAAAAGATAAAAAAAAAAAAAAAGAAACAGAAGAATGTTATCACACAAAGGCTAAATAATGCATCACCTTAAAAAAAAAAATCCTTAAGATTGGATAACCACAAAGAGAAGTTTCGAGTATCTTTATCATCTGTATTTGTGCAGATGATGTTTCCTGAAAGGAAAGAAGGTGAGCCCTGGAGCAGACTTGATAGAGGGCTGAACGAAAAGCAGGCAATCAAAAGTTCTTGACTTTTTGAACACTGGTACTTAAAAAATTGAGGTCAGTGACTGACAGCGTGATTATGTTTGGCAATGGTAGGGTTTGTTGGGACAACTGGTTTTCAGAGAAAGGAGATAAATTTGGGGGGGGGGGGATGGGGACATAGAATTATAAAATTGCAGAAAGCATTTCTTATAAACCCTTATATAATACCTTAATCTTATGCACATCTCAAAAAAGAAAAAGAAAAACATAGTTGTATTGTTTGGGATACAAGCTAAGTTACTTTTAACAGGAAGACTCAAAACTTCAGAAACACAAGCTAAACAAGTATCCCTTTCTGTCATGGGCCTGTACCTGGTTAGGCAGATGGCCCAGAGTCAGCAGTGACCCTGGGACCTGTCTTGTGATCCTGCCGTGTACTAGGGTATCATCGTTGCGTGTGTGTACCAAGCTCCCTCACTGAGCTCTTCCCCTCTCACTGCAGCCCGTAGGAAAAGTGAGGGCAAGTGATGTTCTCTGAAGCATGTGATGCAAAAGGGACCAACCTTCTGCTTCCGTGCCATGATCAAGAACTCAATCATGTGGCCACAGCCATGTTACCCGGCTATAAGGGAGGGCAGGAAAAGTGAGCCACCAAGAGCCCTGCTAAAGCTTGGTGGCAGGAGGAGGGAGTTATTTTACTAAAAGAAAGAAGGTGTCATATCAGCTCCAGGAGTCATTTGCTTTTGTTCAAATGTCAGGCTGGCCAAAAAGTTCATTCTGATTTTTCCGTAACGTTGTGTAGAAAACCCAAACAAACTTCCTGGCTAACCAAGTATCTTAACTCTCCACTGCAAATCACTCCCTAAGGGGGCATATTATTCCATTTTTGGGTGGCTATGATTTTTCAGAACTCTTTCATGAAGGAAAAATCTCCATATGTGTGTTATCTGTCCTCCAACGCTGTACTGAAAAGTCTACTTTCTCTTCTCTAGGATAGCCTTCCTGTTTTTGAAGCCAGCCATCATGTCTCCACAAGGTCATCCCTTTTCAGTTGTAGGGATAGCAACATTTATTATTATCATTACAGCTGTCGACAGGAAAAAAAAAAAAAAAGCGAAATCTAAAAATTGAAAGTTACATTTTCATCACTGTGCAAAACTTAGAACTTAAGGCCAGGACACAGCATCGGGGCAGCCCCCGTTGTCAAGTAGAGAGAGAGACAGTTTTTTCCGGTGTTCAGCTTATAATACTTAGGCTCGTTATTTTGCTCCAAGAATTGCAAAGAGATCCAGAAAGAACAGCATCTACTCAGACACTCTATGAGCAAAGTCCTTTGTTCATAAATGCAGGGATCAGATCAAAGACAGATCAGATATCAGAATCAAACTCTGCTGATGGTCACCCAGGTTGGAAACCAGACTCATTCTCCCCCACAAATAGTCATGGCCCCATGTTTCTGTAGTTGTGCTCCTGTGGGGTCCCTCACTTTCCTACCCCTCCCCAGCACCCCTTGACCCTCCCATGCCTCCCCTCCCCGCTCCCCCGCAAACCCTCCCACCCTTACCCCTTGGGATCTTGCACGGTGAGCTTCTGTCTCAAAGAATGCCAAACCACCTGTGCTTGAAAACTTGAAGCCAAACAAGGTAGTGTTTCTGTGGATAGAGATACTGTATTCACTGTTGCCGTCTGGATGAGAGAAACGAAGCATAAAGCTAATCTTTAAATGTCCTTCCTTTTATTGTCGGGAAGACAGACTCTCAGGCCTCAGGTACCATTCAGCCAGTGAATAATGAGCTTTGATGGGAGTGAAGTCATGCCCTTCACGGCCTGAGTCACTCAGGACTCTCTTTTCCTACTGCTGTGGGATTCATTTCATTGGTTCTGCCACTGTTGCACTCACAAAACGAGAAATCAATAAGTAATTATGGATAGGGAAGGGATGCCTGCAGATTTCCTCAAATGACCAAACCACAGCGGGTGGGCAGGTAGACACAGCGCTCGCGGTGTCTTTTGCTGCTTCCAGGAAACTGGCCTCTGTACCTCGAAGAGTCAGTGGTCCTGATCGCTGTGAACTGAAGTCACGGTTCACAGTTCACATCCCTCATCACCCTCACTTGCTGGACATCTGAAAATCAATACTGGATTGCAGTAAGAGCAAGAAAGATATTTTGAAATATTGTCCAGGAAAACACACAAGATGATCAAAATTCAAGATTTTGATCTCAAAGCTTTGCAGCAAGAGGAGCAAGAAATACTTTTATACTTGCTGTAGCATGTTGCCATTCTGAGAATGAATAGATGTTTTTCCTTGGCGAGTATTTAAGATGGTGATGGAAGAGCAGTACATCCTCTATAGAAATAAATGACTGGATGTAGAGCTGTCATTCTATCAAGGAAATTGCCCATCAGGAATTTATTCATCTTTCTACTGTACTGGAAAATTCTTCACCAAGAAATGACTGGAAGCACATGAAAACTTTTGATCAGAATCTTCTTTCTTGCATTTTTTAACTACTTAATTTTTTAAATTAATTTTTTATTGAAGGCTAGTTGCTTTACAGAGTTTTGTTGCTTTCTCTCAAACCTCAACATGAATCAGCCACAGGTATACACGTATCACCTCCCTTTTGAAACCCCCTCCCGTCTCCCTCCCCATCCCACCCCTCTAGGTTGATATCAAGCCCCTGTTTCCTGAGCCACACAGCAAATTCCCGTTGACTGTCTATTTTACATATGGTAATGTAATTTTCCATAATTGGAGGAAAATTGCTTTACAATGTTGTGTTGGTTTCTGCCCTACGACAACGTGAATCAGCCATAATTATGGTCAGACTCTTAAATAATCTGAATGCTGTGTCCTCCAGATTTACAAGTGTAGCTCGAATTCCTTTCTAAATCACTGCACATCAAGCTCGGGTAGGAAACACAGAGGCTGAGGTTAAACTCAGTGGTGATGCTGTCTCCTCCATAAATCTGGGCGTTTGCATGTTGATTTTTGTATCGACAAGTAAGGCCCTCCTCATGAGGTCCGCTGACCTCTCAGAGACCATTCTCAGACACTCATCATATGATATCTGTCCAAAAACAAAGGCACAAATGGGAACAGAAGCAAAAATCAATTGTGCAGAAGTGGAAATCGATGCACATGGCAGCTGCTAAACAAGAAGTGACTAAGTTAGAGCTGCTGTGGGGCTGGACCTCCCAGCTGGGGAAATTCTACCCGAGCAGCGTCTAAGTTCAGTGTTTCCTTTCTGCCTCTGCTCTCCCAGGCGGCTTTACCGTAGCATTTTAAATCAGAACTTCCAAAAGTACCCCAGAGACAAAAGCAGGGAAAAAGGATTGAATTGGGAGCTAGAAAACTCACTAAACTTTTCTTTTTTTGGCACTGTAGTTGATTTTCAGTGTTGTGTTAGTTTCAGGGGCACAGCAGTGATTCAGTTACACGTACATATACTGTTGTTTGGTCTCCCAAGTCGTGTCCAACTCTTTTGCGACCCCCATGGACTGTAGCACCACCAAGACAGGCTCCTCTGTCCATGGGATTCTCCAGGCAAGAATACTGGAGTGGGTTGCCATGCCCTCCTCCAGGGGATCTTCCCAACACAAAGACTGAACCCACAGCTCCTGCAGCTCTTTCATTGCAGGTAGATTCTTTACCACTCAGGTGGTAAAGGATGCGCCTGCAATGTGGGAGACCTGGGTTTGATCCCTGGGTCAGGAAGATCCCCTAGAGAAAGGAATGGCAACCCACTCCAGTATTTTGAGGGCTTCCCTGGTGGCTCAGGTTGTTTAAAAAAAAAAAAAAAATCTTCCTGCAATGCAGAATTCCATGGACAGAGGAGCCTGGTGAGCTACAATCTGTGGGACTGCAGATAGTTGGACACGACTGAATGACTTTCACTTTCATATTCTCATTTAGATTCTTTTCCATTATAGGTTATTATAAGACACTGAACACCGTTCCCTGTGTTATACAATAGGACCTTACTTTGTTATTTGTCTATTTTTCTATTTAACAGTGTGGATCCATTAATTTCAGACTTCTAATTTATTCCCCCCTCTCCTTTGGTGGCCACAAATTTGTTTTCTACGTCTGTGAGTCTATTTCTGCTTTGTAAATAAGTTCATTTGTGTCATTTTTTAAGATTCCATCTGTAAGTGATGCCATATTTGTCTTCCTCTGTCTACCTGACTTCACTTAGTATGAGATTCTCTGGGTCCATCCATATTGCTGCAAATGGCATTGTTTCCTTCTTTTTAGGGATGGTCTATATTCCCTGTGGGTTTCTCAGGTGGCTCAGCAGTAAAGAATCCACCTACCAGCGCAGGAGTTGCCGCTTTGATCTCTGAGTCAGGACGATCCCCTGGAGAAGTAAATGGCAACCCACTCCAGTATTTTTGCCTGGGAAATCCCATGGACAGAGGAGCCTGGCAGGCTACAGTCCCTGGGGTCACAAAGAGTCAGAAAAGACTTAATGACTAAACAACAACAAATATTCTTTGTGTATATGCACCACATCTTTTTTTATGCATGCATCAGTTGATGGACACTTAGGTTTCTTCCATTTCTTGGCTACTGTGAATAGTGACACTGTGAACTATAGGGTACATGTCCCTTTTTGAATTAGGAAAAAAGCTAAGTTTAATGTAAATCTACCACCATTCTTGTTACTTTGGGCAATACACTCAAGGTCACGCTTCCTTATCCCCGTAGATGGGATGAGCTATGTCTAACAGTGCTTTCATTTGCTTGGGGAGAAAGGACGTGATCAGTTTCTTGTCTCTTCCTCCCTCACCTGCTCCCCCTCTCATAAGCTGTTCCTTCCTGTGTCCCAGGGCCCCACACCCCCACCCTCCTCCCAGGCTCTGCCAGGAAAGGGGGATCAGCAGAGAGGAGAGAAACCCTGGCCCACACAGTTGTACCCTGGCCTTGGTACACCCAGCCTACAACAGATGCCCGGGTGCTGGCTCCTTCTCTCATGAGGACAGTGGTGTGGTTTGCTCATGCGTGCATGCTTAGTCACTTTAGTCATGTCCGACTTTTGCAACCCTATGGACCGTAGCCCGCCAGGCTGCTCTGTCCATGGGATTCTCCAGGCAGGCATACTGGAGTGTGTTGCTATGCCCTCCTCCAGGGGATCTTCCTGACCCAGGGATCGAATCTGCATCTCTCATGTCTCATGCATCGCAGGCGGACTCGCCTGCATTGCAGGGTTGGTATTTAAATACCAAACTCCAACTGAGGACTGCTGGCCTGAACCTGACCTCTTTGAGCTAACTGCTCCAGGCTCTCCATGCACCTAAGGCTTCCACTACCCTGCACTGAGACCAGAGTGGATACATATTTTCCACCCTGTAGCTTAGTTAGTGTGGGAATTCCTGTTTACGAAGAATATACTTTATGAATATAAAATTTCCTACAGGCCTCGAAGGGGGCTCATGCAGTGGACCATCCTGAAACCTAAGCTTCTTGAGCTCCATGGTTGGTCCACCTCTGGCACTGAGTCTGTGCTTCACCCTGATCATGGTAATTCCTACAACCCCCAAACTCCAGAGAGCCCGTGGCCAGGCAAAATAAGGAGCTCACTTCCCAGGCTTCAGGAGACAGGGGATGGGAAATGCCCAGCCCATCAACTGCCTTCAAGGAAGCCCTTGCCACCAACGTTCTCCACTCACTAGTGAATTCTTAGCCTAATCTTACGTAATCTGGAGGTGGGGCATGTGTTAATACTGCAGAACTTTATTTTATCCTCCACGTTCACAAGGATGAATGGATGATCTAATTCTTTACTTTGAGAATATATGGGGAACAATGGGGCATCTATTGTTCCCTGCTTTGGGACCTTAGCCAAAACACAGGCAATGAAAGAAAATTATGTTAACATCCTGTCACAGTACCTTGTTGTAGCTATTTAATCATCTAAAGTTGTCCTCAGGTCTAATCGGTTGTATCTCGCACCCCAAATAACCATGGCTTACAGCAGTTAGAAATTAATCTCCTCTGTGAGTTTCCTATTGCTGCATTAACAGATTACAACAGACTCAGTGGCTTAAACACAAATTCATGATCTGAACAGTTCTTGAGGGCAGAAGTGCAAAGTAGGTTTCACTGGGCTGAAATCAAAGTGTTGGATCTGCAGTGAGTAAAAGTGTAGCTCTGGGGAACTCCCGCAGCTGGGGTTGGGGACAAAAAGAAGAGGAGCCAAGAAGGGGGATTTGACCCCTTTCTTCTGTCATCCCTGCCCGGTTAGCACAGTGTCCTATGCCTGCCTCACCTGCTTCTCCCTGTCATCTCCTTAAGTCTGGAGCTGAGATTTTCAGCATTGTTACGTTGTTGTCAGTCAGTCCTTAAGTCATCTCTGACTCTTTGAAACCCCATGGATTGCAGCACGCCAGGCTTCCCTGTCCTTCACCATCTCCCGAAGCTTGCTCAAACTCGTGTCCATTGAATTAGTGATGCCACCCAACCATCTTATCCTCTGTCGTCTCCTTCTCCTCCTGCCCTCAATCTTTCTCAGCATCAGGGTCTTTTCTAATGAGTCAGGTCTTCACATCAGCTGGCCAAAGTATTGGAGCTTCAGCTTCAGCATCAGTCCTTCCAATGAATATTCAGGGTTGATTTCCTTCAGGACTGACTGGTTGGATCTCCTTGGGGTCCAAGGGTCAGCGTGGCAGCCATTAGTGAGGGGTTGGCTATTGAACGTTTGAAATATGATTAGTCCTCTTTGAGATAGGCTCTGGGCTCAGTGGTAAAGAATTGCCTGCCAATGCAGGAGACTCAAGTTCAATCCCTGGGTCAAGAAGATCCCCTGGAGAAGGCCATGGCAATCCACTCCAGTAATCTTGCCTGGGAAGTCCCAGGGACATAGGAGCCTGACAGGCCACAGTCCATGGAGTCACAAGAGAGTCAGACTTGACTTAGCAACTAAACAAGCCAACAACAGCAATAAACATAAAACACAAACCAGACCGCAAAGACTTAGCTTACTTTTTTTTTTTTTAACTATCTAGTGAATACTTGTCATGTTGATTGTGTTAAAAGATATTTTAGATATATGGGATTAAATAAATATAATATTAGAGTTAAAAAAAAAAAAACTGTTGGTTCTGGATGCACCCCCTCCTGAAGCCACCTAGAGAATCCATTTCCTTGCTTTTTCCAGCTTATAGAGGCTGCTGCTCCCTTTGGCCATTTGCCCCCTTCCTCCATCGTCTAAGCAGGCAGCTTGGCTTCTTTGATTTTCTGTCTCTGCTTCTGTGGTCACATCACCTTCTCTCAATGCCCCCACCCTGTATCTCTCTTTGAAGACCCTTGTGGCTGCATTGGGCCCACTTGGATAATTCAGTGTAATCTCCCTCCTTCAAGAGCTTTAACTTCACCACACCTGCAGAGTCCCTTTGCTACATAAGAAGCCTATCACAGGTTCTAGGTAAGTAGGATGTGTGTGTATCTTTGGTGAGGGAAGCATATTATTTAGCCAATCACACCCTGTCACGCTAGAGTCTAATTGTCCGGATCTGGTATCACACCTCTCAGACCAGGGTTTTGGCTCCTTCAAACTCTGTGATCACCATCTCTGGAGGGTTGCCCTCACCTGCGTTCTCCTCCTTGACCTCAACCTGTCCACATTCCAGTGTAAGAGGGTGGGGAAAGGCATTCTTTTTTTTTTTAAAGTGGGGGTGGGGGATGCCTTTGTAAATACTTTCAGAGCTTAGTCACGTGGCCAAATCTCCCAGCAAGGGAGACTGAGAAATGGGTCCAAGTGAAAAACAGTTTCTATTACAAAGCAGAAAAATGAGAGAAAAGTCTACCAAGATGTTTATGCCCAAGAATGTTATGCACATGCTGATGGCAATAGTTCTCTTGATCACTGTACCCAGTTCTTAATAAAAACCTCATTTTGAGAGCTCCCACCATGCTTCTGTTTGGTACCAGTTAACTCCCAGTAGTTAACTGTGACATACTTTCTTTGACCAAATTATATCAGTTTCTTCCTAGGTTGTCAAATCTTAGTGATATCGGTTCTTTAGAATTAGTTCAGTGGTGATAAATTGAATTCCTAAGATGGATTTACTCAATATTTGCTTTTAAAAGGTGATGTGTGCATGTCAAGTCACTTTATCATGTCTGATTCTTTGCAGCCTTATGAACTGTAACCCAACAGGCTCTTCTGTCAGTGGGATTCTCCAAGCAGACATACTGGGGTGGGTTGCCATGCCCTCTGCCAGGAGATCTTCCTGAACCAGGGATTAAACATAAGTCTCTTGTGTCTCCTGCATTGTTGGCGGGTTCTTTACCACTAGCGCCACCTGGGGAGCCCTTAAAATATGGTACACACTGTGAAAGACTCTTATCCTTCATATACTGTACCTTTAAGTAGCCAAATCCATTTAAGTGAATTTCATTAGAAGCACCGGAGCTGAAACAAACTAATGAAAGTAACCGGTGTGTCAGGTGGTATTTATTTTTGCATTAAGCTGCAAATACTCCCTTTTGGTCCTTGAAGATTTAGTCTAAATATTTAATTCTAATAGCTTTTGGAATTGTTGATGGAATTAGTCTTAATGACTCTTTTAACAAACAGTTTACCTTAAAAATAGATGGAAGCTTGTTTTATTATAGTGAAGAGGAACTGTGAGTTTATCCTCAGGGAAAATCTGGCTTGGCCTTCAATCACATAGACTCTGAATAGTCTGTTTCCATTTTTTTTTTTTCTCTATAGTATCTTTTATTGAAATAAGGAGAATGTTTGTGTAGCTACCACTAATTTGGAATCTTTTCTTTCTCTGCTTCATGTGATTACATCAACAGGTTTATTCCACTTAAAAAATGACTTGGAAAACTGGCACAATTTAGAGCAATCAAATTTTTCTTAAGTGAGCAATGTCTCAGCTGGTTACCTTTTTCAATGCATGGCAACAATTCAAATTTAAATTTCATTTAAAAAATAGGTTCCTGATGAAGTGATTGAAATACAAGCTGTAAATGTCCTGGGTTGAATGAGTGGATGAACTTGGGATGCTTAAAAGCTCCAAGGATTTACACCACCCTTTCTTTATATCTCAAGTCACTCATAGCAAATTAGAATTGACAAGTTTTATGCACCAAGAGCCTTCAAGGACAGCTAACACAAAAAAAAACATGTATTTGTTACTTCAGAACTAAAGAGTCTCTCTATGCCTACTGAGAAATCCTTGTTTAGATTCCAGCTAAATCTTACTAGATTAAAGAAGTTCCAAAACTGTTTTCAAAGAGAGGAAGAACATATACTGGCTGACCGTGTCCTCATATCTATTTTGGGTGCCAGAGAATATCCTCAGTGGAAAGAACAACTATTCTCCATTTTCAAGGTTAATTATTTACTGAAGCTTTTGTCCAAGTCAGAGATGTCATTTATCACAAGGAAAGATTTGTTGCTTCTAAATTCTAAGTATAGAAGACAGAACTTCCAAATCTCGCTTTGAAAACAGAACTGCAAGTGGGATGCTCCCCATGTAACTTACCGTCACAGCTGTAGATATTCACTAACTTTGTCACTTTCCACCCCATCGTTGTCTAGTCCCTAAAGGGCACCTCTTCCAGAGGTCAGGGATCACAGAAAAAGTAACGTGAAATCCCACGCCCTCTTTGTTTTCTATTTGTAGAAAGCAATGTAAACATTGCTTTACAATGTTGTGTCAGTTCCCGCTGTGCTACACTGTGAATCAGCTGTAAGATATCACAGATACATATATCCAAAATCACTGCGGATGGGGACTGCAGACGTGAAATTAAAAGACGCTTGCTCCTGGGAAGAAAAATTATGACCAACCGAGACAGCCTATAAAAAGCAGAGACATTACTTTGCCAACAAGGGTCCATCTAGTCAGGGCTATGGTTTTTCCAGTGGTCATGTATGGATGTGAGAGTTGGACTATAAAGAAAGTTGAGTGCTGAAGAAGTGATGCTTTTGAACTGTGGTGTTGGAGAAGACTCTTGAGAGTCCCTTGGACTGCAAGGAGATCCAACCAGTCCATCCTGAAGGAGATCAGTCCTGGGTGTTCATTGGAAGGACTGATGCTGAAGCTGCAACTCCAATACTTTGGCCACCTGATGTGAAGAGCTGACTCATTGGAAAAGACCCTGATGCTGGGAAAGACTGAAGGTGGGAGGAGAAGGGATGACAGAGGATGGGATGGCATCACCGACTCGATGGACATGAGTTTGAGCAAGCTCCGGGAGTTGGTGATGGACAGGGAGGCCTGGCGTGCTGCAGTCCACGGGGTCGCAAAGAGTCGCAAACGACTGAGCGACTGAACTGCCTGCCTGCCTGATGCACATCTCCCCTCCCTCCTAAGCCTCCCTCCCACCCCCGCCTCCACCCCCCAGGTCACCGCGGAGCCCCGGGCTGAGCTCCTTGCGCTGTGCAGCAGCTCCCCGCTAGCTCTCCGTTTGACCCGTGGTAGATATGTGTCAGTGCTACTCTCCCTGTCCCACCCTCTCCTTCCCACACAGTGTCCACAGGTCCATTTTCTACCTCTGCGTCTCTATTCCTGCCCTGCAAATAGGTTCATCTGCACCATTTTTCTAGACTCCATATACATACGTTAATATACTATGTTTTCTCTCTTTCTGACTTAATTCACGCTGTATGACACAGTCTGCGTTCATCCACATCACTGCGTTGTGCTTAGTCGCTCAGTTGAGTCCGACTCTTTGCGACCCCTTGGACTTTAACCCACCAGGCTCCTCTCTGTCCAGGGGGATTCTCCAGGCCAGAATACTAGAGTGGGTTGCCATGCCCTCCTACAAGGGATCTTCCCAACTCAGGGATCAAACTCGGGTCTCCTGCATTGCAGGCGGATTCATTACCCTCTGAGCCCCCAGGGAAGCCCTCTGTATGACAGAGTCTAGGTTCACCCACGTCACTACAAATGACCCAATTTCATTTCTTTTTTTTTTTTTTTTTTTTAATTTTTTTATTAGTTGGAGGCTAATTACTTCACAACATTTCAGTGGGTTTTGTCATACATTGATATGTTGGCATATAGTTGATTGAAAATGTTGTTAGTTTCTGCTCTCCGGCAAAGTGAATCAGTTATACATGTACATATCCCCCCGCCCCCACCCATGCCCTGCTCATCTCACCTCCTGAAGGGTGTTGATGAAGACTCGGTACTTAACCCCTTTTCTCTAGACTCCCTCATCACCAGATTCTCCAAACAATCCTTGAGATACTGCCCTTCCTCTCCATTTTTGCTGTAAGCTCTTCGTTACACAGATTGAACAAGTCCTCTCCCTAATCCCCGATCCCTGCTGGTCCGGCTGGCACTGCGCTTCTCCATCCCTTCTCTGTTCCAGCGCTGGGGGCAGGGCTCACCGCCCTGCTCAGCTGGCAGAGACAGGATGCTCTCTAGCGGTCTGGTCCAGGGAAGGAAGAGATGTGGGAACACTCTTGCTTGACACGTTTCATTCCATCACATCCACACGCTCTGCACGCCTCCTGTCGGCATGCACAGCACCCAGCTTCTGCTCCAGAGCAGCGACTCTGGTCATCGGTGTTCCCTGCCCAGGAGCATTCCCGCAAGGTGGGCCCTTCATTCCAGTGGGCGCACGGCACACCTCGCAGCAGGCGAGGGCTCCCGTATCCAACCTGAAGGAAGTTGGGGTGTATCCAGTGAGAAATGGGATGCTCTCTCCCTTCTCCTCCTTTTTCCCCGGCTCTGCTAAGGTTTTGTCTTTGCTGTGGACAGGGCCTCGTGGTTTCTGGCTGCAGGATGCAATAAGCAGGAGAGGTTGGGGGAGGGGCAGTGTGTGCAAGAGGTATGTGCTCTGAGCTGTGAGTGGAATCAGCACCAATTCAGGGCCCAGGTGTGGCAGATACAATGATGCTCTAGAATTAACTACACAATTGGTTAAAGAGGAGACGGTTTTACATCCTCATGTTGAAACACAGAGAACAGAGAGACATTACCATCAAAAGTGGAGTGGGCAAGCCATAGGCTACTGTATTCTTTCTTTTTTTTCTCTTTCTTTTTCTAGGTACCATTTTACCTAAACTAGCACTGCCTTCAGCCCAGCAGTATGTCAGAAAGGACAGTTATACCAATAGCAGCAGATGAAGTTGCTCTCAGCTAAAATATTAAAAAAAAAAGAAAACCATCAGGCTCTGATAACCTTCATATGTTATAGAACTGTAAGAGTGTAAGAACTGTAGAGTTAGCAATAAAGACTATGACATTGATTATCATTGCATTTATAATAACTAATGCGGTCATCTTAATTCATTGTCTTCAACTAGCAGAATCTATTAGATACCTCTGTGTTACAGATACCATGCTAGAGATCAGGAAATAGCAAGGAAATAAACAAGGCCCAGCCCTGCCTCACAGCCGGGCAGACGGACAAGCTCGCATTAGACAGAAATGAAAGGTCGTACCATTTTGTTCACAATGGGCAGGGAAAGGGCTTCCCTAGTGGCTCGGTGGTGAAGAATCCGCCTGCCAGTGCAGAGCACACGAGTTTGATCCCTGGGTTGGGAAGATCCCCTGGAGAAGGAAATGGCAACCCACTCCAGTATTCTTGTCTGGGAATATCTCATGGACAGAAAAGCCTGGCGTGCTATAGTCCATGAGGTCACAAAGAGTAGGACACGACTGAGCAACTAACCCACATCAACAACAGCAACAAGGCAAGTAAAAGCGCTCCAGCACTGCTGAAATCTCCCCTGAACCTCAGAGGCATAATTCATTTAGCAGTTGTGATTTATGGAACATGTATTGCCCCACCTCCTATATACCTGGCTGGAAACTGAGTGGGATGAGTAAGATCTGACAGGTAGAGAAAGAGCAGGTGTTGTGTGGGGTCTCAGAGCTGCCTGATCAAAGGTGCAGGCTGTGACCTTTGTGGCCTGAGTTGGACTTATTTTTGTTCCTGTGGAAGTCAACCTTGGGAATGCCTTATCTGACACAGTCAAATGGAGTTGGAGGCCTAAGGGCCTCCTAGGATTTTGCCCTTTAAAATATATTCTATATCCCTATTAATCACTGCCAGGTATGCATACAAACTCCAAGCCAGTGGTTCCCGGCCACGCTATTCATTTTGAAAATACCAATGCCCAGATCCTATACAGAACAATTTAAACAGGATCTCAGAGGCTGAGGACTAGGCAGAACTATATTTAAAACTTCAACATTTAAATAAATAAAATATTTATTAAAAATAAATATATATTTTAAATATATATTTAAAACTTTATATGTATTTTATATATAAAATATATAGTTTAAATTTAAACTATATTTAAAGCTGATTGAATCATTCTGCCCTTAATTTCTGGAAAAGAAACCAAGACACAGCTGACCGTCATCGTGAGCCCCCTGGGTCCTGGGAGAGGTGGGCTGACTTGGACGCTTGTCTAATTATACCTCTATCAAGAGAGAGACCCACGGTGAAGGCAGTTCTGAGCCGTGACAAACAGCTCCATTCACTCTTTCCACACAAACCTCACATATTCATGCGCTGATCTAAATTGAATATCCTGCACAATTTGCAGGATAAAAGGCTACAGGGTGAGTGTGTATTGCACTCACCTCGTGTAGACAGGTCTGAAAGCCACTAAGATCTTTCATCCGAACTCTGATGGTGGAAGTTTCTCAAGTAGCATAGTCTTGGTGGAGATGTTTGTGGGATGGTGAAAGCATGTAAGATGGAGATGGTTATAAATTCAGGGACCTCAAAATACAGAAGGGGAAGATCGGTAGGAAATAATGCAGTGACCACCATTTAGACAAACCATGAGGATCTAATGGTCATGAGACTGTGAAGAAAGTTCCCTTGATTCTCACACTTTCTGGACCATTGAAAGTAATGATGTGGGTGAGAGTAGCTTTGGGGAATAAAACAATTTCATAAAGAAACACACCGGGAACTTTCACACAGAGGCTGAAAGTGGTGGAAGGACATTAAAAGGGTAAGATAAAGAAAATCAGATTATTTCTGGTGGCAATTTAAAGTTCAATGACTTTGAACCCATCTTCTCTTTTGGATTTCTATCTCTATATACTTGGAACAATTTAACAACCTCCGGTTTTAAGTTTAATGCATTAAAAATAAAAACCAATTTGAGGTGCAGCTCTCATATCACATTTTTGACACCTTGGCTGGGTCTTGAGCTAAAGGGCATGGCTTGGCGGTCATTCTACTGGAGGTGAAAGACAGATGTGAAAAGAGTTCTTTATCATCAATATTAAGGATTAACAGCCCAACCCTAGTTACTACAGTGGTTCTTCCTTCTGTTTCCTTCCCTGAACTTTCTTATCTAAGCCAAAGGGATGGTATGAAGGGGAAGTGTGGTGAAGTACCCAACAGAATTTGGGGCACAGCCTCTGGTCTACAGAGAGTTAAAACATTGAAAAGAAAACATAGTCATCAAAGAGGCAAATAATGATTCAAAGGCTATGTGCCTAAGTTGTGTGTGTTTCTGTAAACCCCTTTCAAGTCTTTCTGAATGACAGTGGGAAGTCAATGAATCATAAACTGATTGCAGGCTGGCTAGACAACAAGGATATCCAGGGCTAGTTGGATACAAGAAAATATTAGCTCAGAATAACTTTCTCAAAGAAAATGTGTCTTCATGTTCCTTATTCTTTAGAAAACAAAATATATATATATACATATATATTTTTTTTTGGTTGAATGACTAAAAATTTCATGCAGTAAAAGATGTGTAGGATCATGAGATCTACCCTCCAGGAAATTATTCAGCATCACTAAGACCAATGTTGATTCATCTGTGCCCTGGTGTCTAGCATCTGAGGTTACACTTTTCCATGGTGTGTGGAAGGATGTGCCATCGGAATTAAAGCTGAGGTCCCCTCTGGGCCTTGGTGACTGTAGAGATATTGGAGGTCTTTGTTTTTGTCATCACATGTTTCACTGTGCATCAGTGGATGAGGGGAAGGTGGTGATGGAGCGGTAACCAGGTCACCTTCCTAGCATCCCAGGGGCTCACAAGCTTGGCTCAGGACACTGCTCTAATCCAGAATGTGCACTGGGTTTCCACTTGGTATTATTCCCCAGGCTCCTGCCCCCCCACCTTCATTCAAAGTTTCTGTGCTCACGCGTATATGGGCGCTGGCCTTCCTCAATGGTGTCTGGCTGGTGGGGACGTTCTAGGTGCCTCTGACACCCTCCCTATCATCGTCAAGTGACCACTGATCTCACTGCCCACAGACAAGTCACCTGCATGACTCATCTCTGTCACGTGTCTACATTCCCAGAAATGGGTCTCATGAAGGATTTGAAAGCTTTTTTTGGTGCTTTTTTTACCCTTTCTTCCTTCATAAGCAGTTTTATTATTATAGCCCCTTTCCTGACACTTCCAGAGATGTAAATACGTAGCTGGTCTCAATGGAATCTGTGCTGTGTGAACTAAGTCACTTCAGTCATGTCCGACTCTCTGTGACCCATGGACTGCAACCCAGCAGGCTCATCTGTCCATGGGATTCTCCAGGCAAGAATACTGGAGTGGGTTGCCATGCCCAGCTCCAGAGGATCTTCCCAACCCAAAGATCGAACCCACTTCTCTTACACCTCCTGCATTGGCAGGAAGGTTCTTTACCGCTAGCGCCATCTGGGAAGCATCATCAGTTCTGAACGGTTGAGCAAAACATCTGCACTTAGCTGTGTAAGAGGGAGATGCCGAGTGATAGAGTGATACTCCCCAAGTCAAACCAGGCTAGAATTGAGCCACATTTATCCCTGGGGTCTCCATAGGTCTTAGATCAGATATTAGCCAGTATTCTTATGACAAAGTACTGTGCCACTTTTCATGATATATGAAGTATCGTTACTTACTCAGGACCAAAGGAGCCCAGGTTTTGATTAAAGCAATGTCCTGAGCCACTACCCAAAACACCCCGCACACACATACACAGTACTTCGTCTGTGAAATTGCGGGTGAGACAAAAGTAAAATAATCTGCCTCTGTTTGGACGTTTTTAAGGACATTTGCTGACAACAAAGCATTCCCTTCAAAAGAAAGGAATATCTTTTTAAAACAAATGTGTAAGTTGTTCCCGTATGTAAGCAATGGGTCCATTCCCTTCTGAAATACTTTACATGCTTCTGTAGGAACCACCCCACCCCACCCCCCCGAGAATTTAAGAGAAATGCCCTGAATTCTTACAGAGACAGTACATTTTCTTCTCCTACCCGGACAACTGCCTCTTCCCACGGCTGCCACCCTCCCTGAGACGGTTTTAGCTGTTTTCCCCTAGACCCTGCTTATGTCGGTCACCACCAACTGCCCAAGACTGCTGGGTCAGCCATCACTTCTGGACTCATTTCACTCAGAGGCTGTAAGCAACCAGCTGTCTGCCCTGGGATTTCCCCTTCCTCCTTCTCACCTCCTGTCCTTTTGCCCTTGAACCCACAGTCTGCTGTCAGTAGGATCCCCTGTATCCAGTACCCATGCATACGTGCGTGCTAAGTCACTTCAGTTGTGTCTGATTCTTTGCAACCCCACAGACTGTAGTCTACCAGGCTCCTCTGTCCATGGGATTCTCCAGGCAAGAATACTGGAGTGGGTTGCCATGCCCTCCTCCAGGGGATCTTCCAAATCCAGGATTCAAACTCACATTTCTTATGTCTCTTTATGGATTGCTCTTTCCAGAAAGTTCTCCTCTGCCTTCAATCAAGGAAACCCCCAGCCCCTGTGAAGTGCCCCGACCCTCTGCAGATCCTCAATCCTCTTATGTCTCTTTATGTTTCTTACGTTTCTTTACCACTAGCACTATACCTGGGAAGCCCCCATCCAATACCCACCTCTTGTCTTTTCAGTCTTCTTGCTCTGAGACCCACCGCCCCCAAGGACACCCCCTAGCCCCCTGCAGCCCTCTCACATGGTGACCTTTCAGGTCCCAGCCCCTCTTCTTGGAGGTGGACCAGGTGTCTTCCTCTTGCTCATTGCTCTTTCCAGAAAGTTCTCCTCTGCCTTCCATCAAGGAAACCCCCAGCCCCTGTGAAGTGCCCCGACCCTCTGCAGATCCTCAATCCACTGACTAGTGTGCATTCGCCATCTCCTTCCCCAATCTCCACTTTCCTCTCTACCCAGCTTAGATTCTGAGAGCTTCCATGACTTGCCCTTTGCATCTCCTTGTCCCTGTCTCCTTCCAGGTCACTCTCCTGACCACCCCTATCCAATTCCATCTCCTCACACCTGTTCTGGGGCGCCTGAATGCAGCTGAAGAAAAAACACGCCACCTTGGGTAGGAATTTTCTCATACCTGTGAATCGCTGCCACCACCCTCAAGTTCCGTCTCAGCTTCCAGCCACTGGACCACCTGGCGATGGTCAACCTGCTTTTCACTTACCTCGAGAACCATTTCACATGTCTCTTCTTCCTCTCTTCCTTCCTCTTCCCTACCTTCTCATCTCCTCTTCCATCCTCTAAACTCCAACTCTTCCTCACTCTCAGCAGATGACCTAGATTCTCATCCCCACCCCGCCCCTTCAGGAAATGTCAAAAAGCAAGACCCCCCTTTTCTTAAGAACTGTTTCCCTTCTCTCCTGCCTGCCAGGTTTTTCCTCCTCTGTGTTGAGACATTCCCATCAGCTTGCAAAACACTGCAGTCTCCTCCAGGGGGGTATATTAAAGCATCTCTGAGCTGCTCTAGCTCTTCAAGCCCCATTTCTCTGCTCCCTGTAATAGTCAGCCTTTGCCCGAAGCTGTCTGCACTCACCATTTCTCTTTCATCAATTCTCACTATCTTTTGAGCCCACCTGAGTTAAGGAGATTTACCCACCAGACCAAAGAAAGTTCTTTTGTTTCAGTCATGCTGACTTCCATCTTTCCAAACCCAGTGGTCTGTTTTTGGTCCTTCTTGTTATTCAGCTGGTCTCCTTCTCCTCCTTTCTGCATCTTCATTCCTGATCTTGCCTGACATCACACCCTTCTAGTTCCACTCCCAGCTTATCCTGGTCCTTCCCGGTGTCCTGTGAATTATTTCCTTGCTGTCTGTGCCCTCTCAGTATTGCGGTGCCCCAGCCCTGTGTCCTCTGCTTTCCTCTCTTTGCACTCACACACAAGGCTTCCATCCATTCTCTTAACTTTATATGATATCTGTATACAGAACTCCAAAATTTTGCCTCGGGTCTGACATCACTCCTGAAATTCCAGTTTTCCGCTTTTGCTTTATTCTCTTTTCTATCATGTCCCGCAGGCACCTCGAACTCAGCACGCCCCAGATGGCACTATTGATCTCACCTCCTAAAGCCTCTCCCTCTCCACTGGCCCCTGTCTCAGTGAATGGCATCTCCAGCCCTCCTTGTTCACACCAGCAGCATCGAGGTCAGGTTTGTCTCATCCACACCCGCCTGCAATGCAGGAGACCCAGATTCCATCTCTGGGTTGGGAAGATCCCCTGGAGAAGAAAATAGCAACCCACTCCAGTATTTTTGCCTGGAGAATCCCATGGACAGAGAAGCCTGGTGGGCTACAGTCCATGGGGTTGCAAAGAGTCGGACACGACTGAGTGACTAACACACACGCACACACACGCTTCCACACCCAGTAGCCCAGGCATCAGCAGACCCTCCCACCATTGATGCCAGACCAGCCCCTAGCTCGCCATTAGCCCCGACTCAGGCCAGGGTCATCTCTCCTTGACTCTAGAGGAAAAGCTCCTTACCTCATCTCCCTGTGGCCGTTTGACTCTCCCCAGACTGCCCTGGCACCCACAAGGTGTCCTGTTTCCTGATTGCCTCCTGCTCACTTCCCTTCCGTCACAAAGACTTTCCCTTCCCCTCACAGCAGCCCAGACCTTTCCCACCCCAGGACTGTCGTCTCTGCTCCTCTCTTGGCTTGGAAACCCCAGCCTGTGTCTTCAGCGTCTGGCTTCTCGCCATCGGCCAGGTCCCTGCTGCCTTGTTGACTGTTCCTGGAGTGCTTGGCCAACCACACGCCGTGGAACAGCAGCTCCCCACCTGCATTTCTCAACTCTCTCACCTTGCTTTCAGGAACTTATCAGTCGGCCACATCTTTTTACTGAGTTGAGGTTGATTTGCAATGTTTCAGGTATACTGCAAAGTGATTCAGTTTTTTATCTTTTATATATATATATATATATATATACGTATATATATATATATTTCAGATTCTTTTCCATTATAGGTTATTACAAGTTATTCCATTATAGATTATTATAGTATAGTTCCTTGTGCTGTATAGTAAAGTGAAAGTTGCTCAGTCATGTCCGACTCTTTGTGACCCCATGGACTATACAATCCATGGAATTCTTCAGGCCAGAATACTGGAGTGGATAGCCATTCCCTTCTCCAGGGGATCTTGCCAACCCAGGGATCAAACCCAGGTCTCCTCCATTGAGGGCAGATTCTTTACCAGCTGAGCCACCAGGGAAGCCCCAGAATACTGGAGTGGGAACCCTGTCCCTTCTCCAGCAGATCTTCCTGACCCAGGAATTGAACTGGGGTCTCCTGCATTGCAGGTGGATTCTTTACCAGCTGAGCAATCGGGGCTGCTATATAGTAGGTCCTTGTTTATGTTATAAACAGTGATGTGAATCTTTAATCCCAGACTCCTGACTTATCCCTCCCCTGCTTTTCCCTTTGGTAACCATAAATGTGTGTTCCGTGTCTGTGAGTTTTTACTGTTTTTCAGATGAGTTTGTTTGTATCAGTTTTTTCGTTTCCACACATAGGCGATACCATGTGATATTGGTCTTTCTCTGTCTGACTTGACTTAGTATGAGATTCTCTAGGTGCATCTATGTTGCTGCAGATCACATCCCTTTTTATGGCTGAGCAGTACTCCATTGCATCGTTGTACATGATTACCACATCTTCTTTGTCCATCCACCTGTCAATGGACACTGAGATTGCTTCCGTGTCTTGGCTGTTGTAAACAGTGAACCTCAGGTGCAGGTATCTTTTCAAATTAGAGTTTTTATGTTTTCAGTATTTGCATTGTAGTATTACCATGAGTTTTCGCTTGTTTACTGTTTGACTTTGGGTGGCCCATTAACTTCATAAGCTCAGATTCTTCCTCTGTAAAATGGAGATGATAATAGTATCCAACCCATGAGACTGTTGAGAAAATCTTGTCGTGGAGTAAATAGCAAGTGTTAGGTAATAGCTTTTAAAAATAGCATACTTGTAATTTTGGCTGTATCCTACCAGTCAAATACAGCAATGATGAGAATTACGTAAAAGAAAGACACAAATATTGAAATGAGTATAAATTCTATTCTTGGTTAGCTTTCATCTGATTATGTTTTTACTATGATTCCTTATAGAGAATTGAGTCCCTAAGAAAAGTCAGGGGAAAAAAAGCCAAAATGTTGAAAATGGTTGTGTCTGTGAAGCAGGAGTTAAGAGTGGGGCAGATGTCTGCTTTTCCTTGATAATGCCAGTACTATTTGACATCTTGGTTTGATAAGACTGAGCTTGAATTAAAAAAGAAAAAAAACTGAAAGGAAAAAGAAATACTGTGACATCTTAACAGGAGTTCTCAGGGGAGGAGGAGAGAGTGGAACTGTCGGTTATTTTTATTTTCGCCTTTGTGCTTTCTAAGTGCAAAACGATCCATGATGTACTTATTCAATTTTCATAATGAAAAATGGTATATATGCTTTTCCTATAGTAACCAAATGTTGCAAGGTGAATGGAGAATTAATTGATAGGAGAAAGAAATGGCAACCCACTCCAGTTTTCCTGCCTGGAGAACTCTATGGGCAGAGGAGCCTGGCAGTCCATGGGGTCGCAAAGAGTCAGAAACGACTGAGTGACTAAGCACATTTTTAATATGCTCTAATAATTCCGGGGGCAAGTCAGAGAACACAGCACCCTAGGTGTGACTACTCAACACAGTCATGCTGAAGACCTTGAGCTGGTGGAGATGGGGGCATTTGTGGCCCAGAAGAGGCTGGAAAGAGGGTAAGGGAGATAAACCAGAAGGGACAGTGGTCCTCGGCATTCTGATCGCTAATGGCTTGGTCTCAAGAACAAAAGAGTAAAGACTCTGGAAAACTTTAAAGTTGTTGAAAAGAGGATCAGATAGAGCTGGGGCCAGGTAGGCAAAACGTGGTTTCAGGGTCATTCTGAGCATCCTATGTGCATGCGTGCTGAGTCGCTTCAGTCTTGTCCAACTCTTCGGGATCCTATGGACTATAGCCCGCCAAGCTCCCCTGTCCATGGGATTCTCCAGGCAAGAATACTGGAGTGGGTTGTCATGCCTTCCTCCAGGGGATCTTCCCAACCCAGGGATGAAACGCGTGTCTCTTATGTCTCCTGCATTAGCAGGAGGGTTCTTACCACTCACCACCTGGGAAGCGCCTCTGAGCATCCTATTTTCATTTAAATACAATCTTCAGGCCAAAGCAGAGTTGCAAAGGGATCACTTATTCCACACCTAGAGAGGAAAACCAGCACTCAGGGCAGGCCCTGCCAGCATCAGGCTGGCTGGAGGAAGCCAGAGGTGGGTCTCAGTGAACACTCCTCTCTGTTAACCTGGATGACGAAAGAGCAGAGATCTGAGATCTCCCCTGACAGACTGGAGAAATGTTTCGCAAATTCGAATGCTCTGGACACCCAGTGTCAGGAGGTGAGGAGCCCCCGTGCCTTCCCCACGTGATGACTGCGTGCTGTGCTGTCTGTTGCAGGACGGATGGTCACAGTATCACTTCGTAGCCTCGTCTTCAACGATCGAGAGGGATCGGCAAAGACCCTACTCCTCGTCCCGCACGCCCTCCATCTCCCCTGTGCGCGTGTCCCCCAACAACCGCTCAGGTAAGAGGGTCCCGGGGCCAGCCATCTGCTTCCCTTGGATCCACGTCCCTCTCCCCAGCCCCCTAACTGACCCCGCAGACCAGAGGGCCATCCCGACAGGGACATTTGCTAGAAATGTCAAATGCATCTGTTTTCTTTCTATAACAGGGGTGACTCTGTGTTCCATATGCACAAACTCAGAACACACATCTTTCTGATAGAGTTCTACAAATCTCTAAGAGGTGTCATAGGCATGAAATACACATCCTGGACCTGCATTCAGGGAGGAATAAGAATAAATAGAACCACCGAGTGTTTGCAGGTCAGGGTTTTCCATAGACATTTTTCCAACATCAGGTAGCTTAAGTTGCATTTTATTGATTGTAATTGGGATACGAAGTAGGGGAAAGAGGGTGAGCTCCTCCCCCCTTGAGACTGACGTGCATTGGAGAGCTATCGTTGCCGCTTTCATTACTGTTCTGTACCTGATTTGCTTTTTATTATTACCTGTAAACCAGCAGATAAGTCATTTGTATGTTCATATTATAACCAACCATGACTTTTAAATCATTCAATTTAATTTTTTCTAATTTTATTTCATTCTTTTACAAAAATTTTTAATGAAGTATAGTTGGTATGCAACATTATATAAGTTATGGGTGTACAATATGGTGATTCACAATTTTTAAACATTGTGCTCCATTTACAGTGTTACAGTGTGCAATATTAGCTGTATTCCCTGTGTTGTACAATATATCCTTCTAGCTCATTTTATACAAGATAATTTATACCTTCTAACCCCCTACTTCTATATTGCCCCTGCCTTTGTCTCATTTTTATTGCTTAACTTGGGAACTAGCTTTTCTTATCTACTTGTAAAGACACCTTATTTTTAAACCCTTTTTCAGTCACTTTATGTAATGCCAAAGATTAAAGAACTCATTGAAGGAAAAATATGAACATATTGCTTAGTATATAAGTGGCATGGCTTTTATTGTTGGTTTATTCTAGAATGCAATGAATAATTGTACTCACACATGCAGGTATATAAGCCTTTATTTAACAAAAGTTTTTCCTTGCCCTTCGCTGCCCTCCTCCTGCCAAGGAAACTATATATTCTGGAACCACATCTCAAAGGACACAGTACAGAGTACCCTCAGCAGGGCGTCCCCTCTGCCCTTGAGCACGTTTGTCATGAAACTTTACATCGTGCTTTACTATCAGAGCAGTGGGGAAAATCAGAAATGAATGGGGACTATTTGATTGAAGTAAATTACCTTCTGCCAGCCCCTTGAAAGCTTTTATTTTTAGTGCTGTGTTATTGCTTGTAACATTTAGCTTCACACTGAACAAGAATTAGGAAACCCTGTGTAACTCAAGAAAGTGCCACTTGCCTCAGAAGCATGGAGGCGGCCTTTTACACATCGTATCTTCATAATTCTTAAAAAGATAAGGAGATCAAACCAGCCAATCCTAACTCAGGAAATCAACCCTGAATATTCACTGGAGGGACTGATGCTGAAGCTGAAGCTCCAGTTCCCTTTGGCCACCTGATGCGATGAGCTGACTCATCAGTAAAGACCCTGATGCTGGGAAAGATTGAGGGCAGGAGGAGAAGGGACGACAGAGGATGAGATGGTGGGATGGCATCACTGACTCGATGGACATGAGTTTGAGCACGCTCCAGAAGATAGGGATAGACAGGGAAGCCTAGCGTGCTGCAGTCCGTGCGGTCACAAAGAGCCAGACATGACCAAGCAACTGAACACCAACAAGAAGATAAAGAGCAGTGAGCCTGGGAAGCTCAAGGGTGGTGTCTTTCTAAGAGCTCTAATTTTGAAGAATCAGTCCGTGTTAGGAAGATGGAGTCATAATAAATTGGAAGGTGCCCAGGAAGAGAAGCACTGCCTTTCAGGAGGCCAGCATCCCAGGGATGCAGCTAGAGTCCCGCCTGGTAGTCCCCTGGCGCAGCACATCGAAGGCACCCAGTAAACACGCGTGGGCGTGATTTGACTTTCCCAAGAGTATCATCCTGGTTTACCGGAGACTCGGACCACTGTGTGTGAGGTCTCAGGAGATAATTACACACTTGACATAGTTTCATAAAGCCCACCATCTGTGCACTATTAGATTCTCATTTTAAAAGCTTCATTCAAGAGGCTCCAAAATGGTCGTTGGCAGTGACTCATAAAAGGCCAATCTTTATGCAGTAGACCTGGGATCAGAGGAGCAAGGGCAGGAAGGGACCCTCCCAGGAGAGGAAGATGGAGAGAGAGGACAGGACAGAGGGCAGAGGTGGAAGGGGTGAGTGAGACTCAGTAGCCTGGGTGCTGAGGATGTGCAGAAACTGGACCCAGAGCCCGGTTGAGTTATGTGGAATAATTGCAAATTTCTTCCCTGGTTTCCCATTGGATTTACACCCAGAGATTCTGGCCCAGCTCACTGGGGGAGAGGGGCCAGGTGTAGCATCCATGTATTTTTGAGCATTTCAGGTAATTAATTCTGATGGATAGCTAGTATTGGAAACCTCTAAAGGTTTCAAGAGCTGAGCAGTGAGCCTCAATTTTATTTGACAGGTCTGAGAGGTGGGTAGGCAGCCTTTCAGGAAAGGATGGGTAAAGGCCACTTTTGTTAGCTCTGCATCCATGTGCTGAGACATCCACTGATCCTCTCCCTCTTATTTATTCTGGCTTTATTTCCTGACCTGACAAAGAGCCCCTCAAGTTTAGAAAGTGGGCCATGACTCGTGTTTCTGTCCCCGGCGTCTAGCATGGGGCTTTGTCCATAGAAGATACCAAGTCTGATGAAATCGATCAAGTGACAGGGAACAGGCAGGCCCAGTGGGCTGGACCTGGGGGACCCTGCAAAGGATGTGGAACCAAATGCAGGAGGGTAAACTGAGGCTTGACTGGGGAGGGGCTTGGACACCGTAAGAGAAAGAGAGATTTATCCTAAAAATCAGAGCTCCCCAGAGATTCCCTAGCCTTGATAATCACCAAATGTACTTACTAAATATGGATTCCTAGGCCCATATACTGAAAATTCAGATTGAAAATTTCAGGGATCTGGTTTTAGGATCCCCAGGTTCTCAGGTGAGTCTCAAGGTTAAACAAGTTTATGAAGTGCTGCCCTCAGGCATGGAAGATGGGGCGGACTCCATGCCTGCACTCTAGTGAGATGCAGTTGACTAAGCTTGGGATGTGAGTGGCCTCACTGAGGAGCGTGGAGACCAATCTGAGGTCAGCCTGTAAGATGTGCACACAATGGCTGCCTTAGCACCAGCACACTCACCTAACCTCCACTTCTCCACATTGCTTAGTTGCTCTCACTCCATCTAATCTTTTTGAAACACAAAACTTCTTTTTGTTTGTTTCCCTTAATCCAAGTAAATCTTTTCCTCTGTTCTGGGACCAGTTTGTTAAACTCAGGGAAGTCTAATTACAACCTGTCATTTTAGAAATGAAGACCCAAAGGGTTGACAGGGCTCAGTTTCCAGGTCTGACAGGCAGATAATATCAAGGGTGCAGAGTGTGTGTGCAAGATTATTGAGGGTATTTGAAATGGAGCAAGGACACTCATCAGAAGACAGGCGCCCTCCTCATACCATGCCCCCAGCCACCTCTGCAGGTTGATGGAGAGGATCTTGGAGGGGGGGCTACACTGGCCCCACAGATAGCCTCTACCTTCCTTTACAGCCATTTTTGCTTGACTCAGAATTTAAGCAAAACTCATCTGATTTAATCAGAGATTCTTCTCTGTCAGTCATCACTCTTCTGAAACACATCTAATTTTTTTAAAGGAAGGAAGAAGAAAGGAAAGGAGAGAAAGGGAAAGAAAAGAGAAAAGAAAGAAAAAGAAACCAAGACGGATCTCATTTTTAAAACTGGCCCATATGCCTTGAGCAGGTCACAGCCCCACGAGGGTGTCTCTCTTGGGAAGGTGCTCCCAGGATATAGTATTTAGTTCCCTGCCTCCAGGTTGCATGGCCCCTTAACTAGAAAGCCCTGCGTGATGTGGAGGAAGGGGAGGGGAAAAGAGAAGAGTCAAAAGAACAAAAATAAAAATCAATCGACAGGTCCATGTACACATACTGCCGTGCGCCCAGTGCCCTTATGACCTCACGTGTTCATGTGAGAAGCTGCACGTGCTGTGGGATGGCACAAAGAAAGTGACCCTTTCGATTTCTTTATTTAGCAAGTGCCCCAGCGTCACCTCGGGAAATGATCAGCCTCAAAGAAAGGAAAACAGACTATGAGTCCACCGGCAGCAACGCCACTTACCATGGAACTAAAGGGGAACACGCTTCCAGGAAAGACACCATGACAGGTGAGCCTGACTGTGCGCGTTTGCTCCGAGGAGCTGGTGATGGGACTCGGGGCAGGGCAGAGTGTGCGGACGTCAGGCTTCAGCGGCTCGGCAGGACGTGAGAACTCGACAGCCAGGGTTCCCAGGGACTGGCGATGAGATGAAGCTGGGGGTATAAACACGGGGCATCTTGTTCCTGGAGGAGCTGGGCAGATCCTCAGTCTTTCTTTCCCTCCCCTTTTCCTTCTCACTTTGCCAGATCATGCTGCTGTTTGTTGTCTAGTCACTAAGCTGTGTCTGAGGCTTTTGCAAACCCCATGGACTGTACAGTCCACCAGGCTCCTCTGTCCATGGGATTTCCCAGGCAGGAATACTGGAGTGGGTTGCCGTTACCTTCTCCGTTGCCCAGCTCATGATATTCTCTCAAATTAGAGAAAGAGGTCACCATAGATTTCTTCCCAGTTGGCATAACCCAAGATGGTCGTCAAGCTTTGCCCATTAGGAGTGGGGAAGAGAGAGAGGATGGGGAAAGGAGGGGAGGGGAGGTGGGAGGGGAAGGGATGGGAGAGAAGTGACAGAAGAGGAACTCAGGGAAACCCCCAGAACTGCTGTTGAGACATTTTCCCCTCTTGACACGAAACCAACCTCTTAACATGACGAGAACTCCCAAGAAGGCTCGTGAGAACCACTGACCTGTTTCCCTTCAGGAGGCATTGATCTTTCATGCCCTTCATTGTTCACTCCCCCAGTCACACCCGTTGGCTCATCAGCTGGGACTCTGCAGAGGCCGAAATTAGTTACCATCCAACCAGCCCACTCGGGCCAGCCTGCCTAGTGACCAGCCTTGACCTCAGCCCTCCTCCTATTCGTACAGTTTCCTTGGCTGGGGCTCCATGTCCATGTCCATCATCCCTGGCAGCCTCCCTGCACACCTCCCTCCCACCCCAGGTTTGCCCCTCCTCTGGGAGCAAGCATATTGATGTGTGTGCGTGTGTTGTGTGTGTGTGTGTGTGTGGCAGGGGTAGGGAGTGGGGATATGCCTTGAAAGCAGAGCTGCCAGAACCATCAGGATCTCTTCTAAACCAGGATCCCACACCCTTTGTCAAGCGGACGTGGAGGTGGGCCCCTCCTGAAAATAGACCATAGGGACTTCAGAACAGGTCAGATTAGGGTGTTCATAAAACTGGGTGCCAGGGTGCAGTCCTAAACAGACACTGAGCCCTCCTTATCCGAAGACTCTCAAGAGTTTAAGCTGCATTTCCCTGATACTGTTTAGGTGTAGAGCTGCAGGGAAGCAGAACAGACAAATTGGATGATTTATTAACTTGTCTTCCGGATCCAGGGCGTCTAAGATGAATTTTTCTAATGGGAACTGTATTTACCCCAGAGGCAGTGTTTTTCCATAGCAACCCTACCCGGCTGCCATACGAAAAGCATCGTAAACAGATGCCCGTGGCCCATTTCCTCAGCTCAGTGCCCTGCCTCTGTGTACACCACCAGGAAACACCTCACCCTCACGCCTGAAACATCTCCTGAATGGGGCAACTGAACACATTGCGGAGGACATACCTTTTTTTTTTTGGCCATGGGGCATGTGAGATCTTACTTTCCCCCGTAGAGATTGAACCTGTGCCCCCTGCAGTGGAAGCATGGAGTCTTACCCACTGGACCACCAGGGAAGTCCAGCGTAGGCTGTACTTTTGGTTCTCATTCTCTGGTTCATTTATCCCCTAAGTGTTGCCCCCTGTTGTAGATGAGCATAAACAAAGGAGTTTGTGAATCTGAACGCTGAGCAGCTGAGAATCTATTCTGTACTGATTGCTCCAGAGCAGAATAAAATTCACCTGAGCCTTTTTTTCTTTGATTATTATTGCCCCAGGTAGCCACATCACCATCAGGCAGGGATGAAAAATTGAGACTACAATTATGAGAATAATTGTGATATCAACTGCTTTGTTGTTATTTAAGTTGACCTTTTGTCTTTAACTCTCTCACCCGGTAGAATCACTCAAAAGGTTTTTCAGTGTGGGTGTGTTTTCGTTGAAATAGTTCCAGTGGTACATGATCATTTCCTGCAGACATCAGAGAATAAGAAATAAAATCTAACATATTTCTAGATGTTTAATCTTCCTAGAAAATGGCAGGAACCTTGAAAACTCCAGTGTTGAGATAGATGTCATTTTTCAAACTTATTTAGAGGCTTAAACACTTTTCCCTATACTTAAAAAACGCAGTTCAACACTCTACTGTCAGTCTTGCAGCAGGCCTAGAAGTACATGAGATCATCATTGAATAATATATTTATACAAGAAGATTCCCTTTAAGCCAACAAGTCCTGCGTAAAAGTTAGTTGTCATCACTGTGACATTGATGGTGATGGTGGGGGTGATGATGGGCGTGGTGCTGGTGATAGAGGAGGTGGGGGTATTAGGAGTAAGGGTGTTGGTGATCATGTTGGTGGTGGTGAGATTGGAGGGTGTGTTTGCCCTCTTTTATGGGCTTCCCTGGCAGCTCAGCTGGTAAAGAATCCACCTCCAATGCAGGAGACCCCAGGTCGATTCCTGGGTTGGGAAGATCTGCTGGAGAAGGAATAGGCTACCCACTCCAGCATTCTTGGGCTTCCCTTGTGGCTCAGATGGTAAAGAATCCTCCTGCAATGTGGGAGGACCTGGGTTTGATCCCTGGGTTGGGAAGATCCCCTAGAGAAGAGAAAGGCTACCCACTCCAGTATCCTTTCCTGGAGAATTCCATAGACAGAGGAGCCTGAGAGGCTACAGTCCCTGGGGTCGACACAACTGAGTGACTTTCACTTTCACAGGTTGGTATGAACAAGTCCCCAGCCAAGCTGGGTGGGCATAAGCATTCCATGTAGGAATGGAAGTGATGAATCGCCAACCTCTGTTCAGATTCCCTTTAGCAAATACCCATCATTTCAGTGTTTACTTGCAGATCAGATTTCTTAGAACTTGCATATCCAACAGAGTAGTTTTTCTTCTTCCCCAATAAATCTTGGGGGCATTCAAAATTCACTGCATTGAAAAAATATCTGAAAAGCTGCCGTCTTCCTTATTTCTCAGGCATCAGAAAACATCCTAGACCGTTCCCCCACTTGCTGTGGGAAAACCATGGGAAGCTTCACCCTCAAAATGCAACATGTAAAAGCTTTAAAGTGAAAAGCAGTTTCTTGCCTGGGTTATCATCCCCTCTCCTGAGCTCTCAGAAATGCAGATCCATCTGGGTTTTTATTCCAGGCTCCCCTTCCCCCACCCTTCTCTGTATTCATTTTCTGGCTTAGGGGGCGTCTCATTTCTCTCCTGTTTATCTGCCACTGAAGGGCCCTCTGAAAGCCAGAGTCAGCTGCTCACTCAGGCATGCAGAACTGTTATAGCTATTTCTCGCGGTCATGATTCCCTGGGAGCATTACGTGTTCAGAAGCACGCATCAGCGGAGGGCTGTGTGATCCCAGCAGCTGCACAACCTGACTTCAGAATTCACCTGGGGATTTTGCTCTCCCACCTGAGCTTCCCAAATACCGTAGCATCCAATGGTCGATCCCGTTTTGTCAGTGTCTCTGTCTCTGTTATGCCTTTGAAGCCATTCTAATCTTCAGTGTGTTGATTCAGTTGGAAATTGGTGGTGGCGGTGGATTAGTCGCTAAGTCGTGTCCGACTCTTGTGACCCCCTGGACTGTAACCTGTCAGGCTCCTCCGTCCACATGATTCTCCAGGCAAGAACACTGGAGTAGGTTGCCGTTTCCTGCTCCAGGAAATCTTCCCGACCCAGGAATCGAACCCAGGTCTTCTGCATTGCAGGCAGATTCTTTACCGACTGAGCAAAATTGGGGCCTCTACAAAAAAAGAAAGGCATTTTCCTACCAGTCTACTCTTTGCTCAGATGCGTGAAGGGCAGAGCACCCGGGAGGGACATGTGCTTCACGTGTCTGGAGAGGCCACAAGTTCCATCTCAGCTACACGGTCTCCTTTAAACAGGTGAAGTGGGCCAAAGAGCAGGGGGGAGGAACTTCCAGTAGAAACATCTGTAGCTCAGGAGCCATGACATGGAGGGCGGCTGAGGCTATAAAAATGCACATTCTTCCCCCCCCTAAAAAAAATTGCATTTTATTCTGAGTAACAGGAAAAAAAAAATTTCACCTTGTCCTTGAAGTGACATTTTCCATCAGCCGATGATAGCTCCAAAGGCAGATTTTTTTAAGGTTTACTCATTCATTCATTCACTCAGCAAATGAAGCACTCACTCTGTGAGCATGCTCTGAGCCCAGGCACTGTCCCAGAGGCTGGGGAAACCTCCAAAAGTGGCAGGACAGACGGAGCTCTGTCCTCAAGGAGCTTCTTGTCTCCTAGGTAAAGGGAAGTAATACACAAGATAAACAACGGGACAAGCTTGTTAACAAGGTAATAGCAGACAGTGCTGGGTGTGATGGAGAAAATATATGGGGTCATGAGACAGAGGGTGTCAAGTGGGCGGGGTTCCTTTAACTAACAAGGTCAAGGAGGAGTCGTTTGAGCTGAAACCTGAATTCCAATAAGGAGAGGTAGTCCAGAGACTGGGGGATTTGAGTTCCAGGAGAAGGCTCAGGAAGCCTAACATCCTGGATGCAAAATAAACTTGGATGCTCAGGCCAGGAAGGAGGGCCAGGGTAGCCCCCTCAGCCAAGGGAAGAAGAAGGGGAAATGCTACAGGAAGCCGGGTGGAGTCCAGATCACACAGAGCTTCAGAGACGGTAATGGGAGCTTGGCTTTTACCATAATCACAGAGAGCAGGGCATTGCAGCGACATAGTCCAATCTGTCTAACAAGATGATGGCTTGGCTGCTGGGACCAGAGTGGGTGGAGGAGCAGATTAGGCAGAGTGGAAGCCGGGCTGTTGAGGAGGATGCGCTAGCAGTGGTCCAGGCAAGGGATGGTGGTTTCCATGGTAATGCAAAGACGGGAGTGATGGGCATTCAACCAGCGTCTCTCGGAGTGGCTTTAAAGTGGGAAATGGGCTGTCAGCTCCCACATTCTAAGCAGAATTTCCCAAGAAGAATTTTATTGCACAGCTATTATGTGCTTTTAGTAATAATCATGGGTAGAGTGATCGATTATGCTGACTTAGTGTCTAGAGTGACTGGTGTCCATGAGCGAAGAGATGATGAGATATCCTATTTCATGATCCCATAGATACTGGAAGCAAAAGATAAGTTTTTCTCAGTATCTGAAGTGTTTTATGGGCTTCTCTGGTGCCTCAGAGATAAAGAAGCCACCTGCCAATGCAGGAGAGGCGGGTTCAATCCCTGGGTGGGGAAGATCCCCTGGAGGAGGAGATGTCCATGAAATGTTGTTCATGGACAGGAATACAGGTATTCAGGTTTCAGCTCAAAGGTCTCCTCCTTGACCCTGTGTCTAGTATTGCCCGGAAATTTACATGGACAGAGCAACCTATAGAGTCCATGGGGTCACGAAATAATTGGACATGACTTAGTGACTAAACTCAACAAAAGTGTTTTATAGCCTGCTGACACTTGACAATGTTTTCTTGAGCTTTCGTAAACGGGGACCTTTTAGCAGCTATGAGGGGGCCTCTTGCCCTGGGCCCTTCCTCGGGGCTGCGGCAGGTGTCTCAAGGGCCCCAGGTGAGGAAGCAGGCAGATGGGCATCTTGCCCAGGTCTTTGGAAGCTGCTGGCAGCTGGAGCAGACCTTTCCTGCCTTTTGTCTCGACCACAGGCTGGTCACAAGCCAGGATGCGGGGCTTCCGTCTCTGCGTGGAACAGGGCTCCAGCGCCGCAGACGTGTGGGGCCAAGGCGGGCGGGACTTCCTGCCTGTCCATCAGACCGCTGAGAAATGAACTGTCTCAGCGATGATCAGGTCCTTCTGTGAGCTCAAATTAGAAACTTCATTCTTGTCATTCTCCAGCTAAAAGCTAAGCGGCCGATCCAGATTCCTGCACGCTTCACTGCAGGTGACAGGCTTTTGTTATCTGCCTGTGTTCACCAGGGAAAAAAAAAGAGAGAGACCGCAGCACTGGCAAGATGACCATCTGTTTGCTGCACCTGCCCTGACCCCGTCTCCAAGCTGAATGTTGTTGCAAGAGGCTGACAGGCTGTGGGGATTTTACATTAGTGAATAACTTCTTCTTTCTTAATATCAATATGTAAAATGAGGTGTTCAGGGCAAAAGAACTTCTTCCATTTGGAATGGGCCGCGTGACACCAAGTGTGGTCAGGGCGAAACCTGGCCTCGATAACCATCATTCCTGCTTTGAAGTCTTGCATTCTTTGCTAATACTTTTGTTTCCCTTTCAGCTCAAACTACTGGAATTTCAACTTTGTATAGGAATTCATATGGTGCGCCCGCTGAAGACATCAAACATAACCAGGTAAAGGACAGGCAGCACGCTGGTGTTCATTTCTCCCTTCGTCTCCTGTGAAATAGCTTGGAATCTAAAAAAGAAGTTAACTTCTATTTAACATGCATAAAAGGGCTTGCCAGGTGGCATAGTTGGTAAAGAATCTGCCTGCCAGTGCAGGAGACGCAAGAGACACGGGTTCGATCCCTGGGTCAGGAAGATCCCCTGGAGGAGGAAATCACAACCCACTCCAATATTCTTGCCTGGAAAATTCCATGGACAGAAGAGCCTGGCAGGATGTAGCCCATGGGATCACAAAGAATCAGACATGACTGAAGAAAACAGAAAAAGAAAATAACATCCCCCATTGCTCTCCACTCATGTGCGACACTGTACCCACGTGGGTGGTGGCAGTCAGCAGAACAGCCTTGAATTTGAAAGCAATCTTTATTTCACTACAACCCCATGCGCTATCCGGTGGTAGAAAGCAGATTTTCCTACTGTGATGCAAAACCTGAAAGAAAGCCCCAAGTGTACAAGCGTAAGATGCTGGTTACTAGACAGATTGTCTAATTACTAGGCATGGATTAAGGCGCTCCTGTAACCCAGCCAGTTCTCATTCAGAAGAAAGCATTCCTTGCATCTGACAGTTTCCAGTGAAATAGACACGTCAAGTTGAATGTGAGCAACTGAATGAAAGGCGTTGTGTTGTGTCTCACTGCTCAGGCGCGTGGGAGAACCAGCAGCATCGGCATCACCTGGGAGCTTGTTGGGAACACAGAAGAGACACCTCTCTGGCCCCATAACCCTCACGCATCCAGGGTCTTCTGCATCAGACTTGCATTTTAGCTAGGTGTCTAGGTGATTTGCGTGGCTGTGCAAGTTTGAGGAGCCTTGGCTGGTAGACACTTAAGAATCTATCTGTGTTTGTGTGTGTGTGTGTTTTATTTAGCAAATATTCCTTGACGGCTCATTTTCTCTGTGGTTCTGTGGGAACTGTAAAAGCAGGAGGGCACCTCCTCTGCTCCTTTATTGATCGGTAACTTCTCCCTTGCCCTGCCCCGTTGTGGTCATCACAGAAGGACTGACGGTCTTTATAGCTCTTGGCCACTGGCTGAAGCTCTACACTCCTGCTTGGTGTCAGGAAGGTTGTACCGGGAAGATACACCTGGAAGCTGCTTGCTTGATCACAATAAGCAGATGAAAGGAAACATGGAAGGGAAATATGCTGTTTTTGAACAGTTCGCACCATGCAAATGATCAAATACAACCAACATACCTCCACAGAGAATGCATCTCATCAACTGATGGCCATCACTGGGCCAGTGAGCAAATTTGATCCCTTCAGCCACAGCTGCCATCAGCCATCCTAGGTGATTCGTTCACACAAGCTCTCAGAACTGCAGAACTCCACTTGAGAAGAGGTTGACATGGGCCTTTGTGAACAATACAGATGAGCTGAAGAAGGTAACGCTCCAAGATAAGAGACTAAAATGAGCTTCTGCTCCAGCCAAAAAGGCCCACCGTCCAGAGAGAACATAGCAACAGAAAGAAATTTGAAACATGTTGTGAAAAGAAAAAATGAAAGCAGCAGCCACAATGGAGGAGGGCTACAAGCCTTGTACGTAACCTTCCTAGAAGACCCTCCAAACGTTGGCAGTGCCTCCCCTGCCACTGAGACCAACAGAGAAAAGTTAGATCGCTTCTTGGTCTCCTTTGTCTACCAGCCTCCCTTCTTTTGACAGTCAACTCAGTGAGGCTATCACCCCAAGAGGGGACCACCTCCGCTCAGCTGAGACTGTACCCCTCTCTCGGAGAGGATGTGGACCGTGGGGTCAGCTGGGCATGCATTCAGATCCCAGCCCCACCCCACCCCAAGCCATGGCATCCTGCACACGTTTCTTAGCTTCTCTGCCCTTCAGTTTCTTCACCTATAAAGTAAAGTGGGGGTTGGATGAATGAAAGGATGGATGGGAAGAAGGGAGAGGAAGGAAGAGAACAAAGGAAATGGAGGAAGGAAGGAAGGAAGGAAGTGAAGGATGGAGGAAGAGAGGGAGAAACAGGGAGGGAGGAAGGGTTGAGGGAGAGAAGGAGGTAGATTAGATAGATGAAGAGGTGGATGATAGACAGACAAATGGGCTTCCCAGGTGGTGCTAGTAGTAAAGAACCCACTTGCCAATGCAGGAGACCCAGGAGACTTGAGTTCAATCCCTGGATTGGGAAAATCCCCTGGGGGAAGGCATGGCAACCCACTCCAGTATTCTTGTCTGGAGAATCCCATGGACAGAGGAGCCTAGTGGGCTACAGTCCACAAGGTAACAAAGAGTCAGACACAACTGAAGCAACTTCGTACATACACACACACACACACACACGCAGATGGATAGATAGATGGATAGATAGATATAGACAGACATAAACATGCAATACATATCTGTAATAGTACATACATACATACACATATATATACATATACAAGATTAAAGAAAAATTTGTTTAATGTTGAATATAGTGGCCACTGAAGTAGAAACAGTAAGTCTTAGTTCTCTCCCCGTGTAATTTTTCCAAACCTCCCAAGTCTAACCCTCTGCGTGCTCCACGCTTGAGTAGCAGCACTCTGTCAGAGTGGAGAAGTTACACATGGCATCAGCTTTTCAAAGACCAGCCAAGGGCACCTTAGCCAGTCCCATGATCAGGAGCAGCTGGCCTCGACAACGTTTAATTGCAGATCCTGAAGTCCCCCTTCGTGCCCAGGCTCTTAGGCTGACACACGGCTGAGGTCTGTGGACTGTCACAGATGGACAGGAACCTCATTCTTCCAGCCACCACGAACTGGAAGCGTGAGCCCTCCTGCATGGCAGCTGTGATGAAGTTCACTTCTCTGAAGAGCAGGTCTGCGACTCACTCACTCGTGTAAATCAATTACATATGAAAGAGGGAGGTTTGCTTACTTAAGAGAAGAATTATGGGCAGGTCATTAGAAGCATTCATTCACACACAACGTACTAATTACAAATCATTATCTATTAACGAAGACCAATGTCTAGAGGATGTTTCCATGCCGAGCCCTAGTTAAATTAGCAGGGAATTACCGGGGCCACTTCAAAGTGATCAAAGTGTGCTTCTTCAGGCAGGTTCCATCGTTCCCACCAGACCTCCCCCCCACTACCACCACACACACACACATCATTCCCTGTGGGTTTTGTGGATGCCTTCATGCAGCAATGCTGAGGATGGTCCTTGCCCCATGCCTTGAGGGTATCCTCACTGTGGGAGCTTAGGAAGGGCTCCCAGAGGCATAGGAAGCCAGGCCCCCACATGTACGTGCTAATTACTAGCCTATGAACACTCTTTGTTTTACTGTCCTTAAAGCCAAGGGGAAGGGAGAGAACTAATTCTAGACTTCTCCATGCTCTCAAAGGCTCCTGTGATCCCTTTAGCCCCTCACAGCCCCCCTTGATCAGACAACAACATGCAGAGGACAAGAGTGGAAATAGGGAGCACTTAGGAGGGCTGGAGGACATTGGTCAATTCTGAAGACCCCTGCCCCCCAACCAGAGGCTTCATAATCTCATGTTATTCTCGAGCCCTGTCAATTTTTTAAAATTTATTTTTAATTGAAGGATAATTACTTAACACTATTGTTTGGATTCCCATCACATGAATTCTTAAATGAACCAAGTTAGGAAACATTTTGATCCTTCAGAGTGTAGACCGGGGATCTCATGCCCGATGATCTGAGGTGGAACTGATGTAATAATAATAGAAAAAAGTGCACAATAAATGTAAAGCATTTGAATCATCCTGAAACCATCCTCCCCTCAACAGGTATCTGTGGAAAAGTTGTCTTCCATGAAATGGGTCCCTGGTGCCACAAAGTTTGGGGACTGTTGGCGTAGACTATTTTGAATGGGTTCCTTCTATGGCTGTGGTACGTCACTTAGGCAGGTGTGATGGGATGGCCCTATTAGCAAGAAGCCTCCATCCTCCAAAGAGATATTGGCCACAGCCCTCTGAGCTGGCAGGAAGATGCCCAAGTGACCCAGAGACCTTGTACATCTTCACTTTCTCTTCATCTGGGATTACACCACCGAGGTTTGATAGAGAAAAATGCAGGGAAGATGAATAGTAACTATTTGTGTTCTGTGGAATCTAGTGTATACATCTGTAATTTAGAAAAGGTTAAGGGTCCCAGGGGCAGCAAAGAGATCAGAACAGTCAATCCTAAAGGAAATCAACCCTGAATATTCTTTGGAAGGACCGACACTGAAGCTGAAGCTCCAATACTTTGGCTACCTGATGCGAAGAGCCAACTCACTGGGGAAGACCCTGATGCTGGGAAACACTGAGGGCAGGAGAAGGAGGCAACAGAGGATGAAATGGTTGGATGGCATCACTGACTCAATGGACATGAGTTTGAGCACCCTCTGGGAGTTGGTGTTGGACAGGGAAGCCTGGTGTGCTGCAGTCCATGGAGTCGCAAAGAGTCAGACACAACTGACTTAGCAACTGCACAAAAACAACAGCTGGTAAAATGATTCAACTGTCTTGGAAGTTTGGGCTGCGTCTCAAAAAATTAAACATAGAATTGCCATCAGATCCAGCAATTCTACTTCTTGGTACATTTTTTGCTATTGATATTGGGTAGTCACCAAGTTGTGTCCAAATCTTTTACAGTATTATCCGCCCCCGCCCCCCAGAAATTGAAAGTAGGGAGCTAAACAAATCCTAGTGCTTCCATGTCCGTAGCCGCATTATTCAAAAAGTAGAAATCACAATTGTCATCTATAGATGAATATGTAAACAAACACAGAATCTCCATACAATATTAATTAGTCTTAAAGAGCAAGGAAGTTCTGTCACTTTCTGCAACCTGGATTAACCTTGAGGACATTATATTAACCTATAACTTTGGGGAGGTTAAGTGAAAGAAGCCAAACACAAAAGGACAACTACTGTATTATTTCAATTTTATGAGGTATGTAGACTAGTCAAATTCACAGAGATGGAAAATAGCAATAGAATGGTGATTGCCATGAGCTAAGAAAAGGGGAGATGGGGATTTATGCTGCATGGATATAAGTTTTTGTTTGCAGTGATGAAAACGTTCTGAAAACGTTTGGATTTGACGGTGGCCCAGGCCACTTAAGTACTTGATGCCACTGAGTTATACAGAACATGATGAACATGGTAACTTTTATGTTATGTGTACTTTGCCAGAATAGTAATTTTATAAAAAGGTTACTTGGAATGATAGCACGTGGACTCAGGAGCCAACTCGGAAACAGAAAGTCAATCCAGGAAGTGCAGTCCTGGTGGCGACTGCATGGAGGACACTCAGAGCCTTGACTTTGAGGGAGGGTCAAGGGCATCGGCCACGGGGGTCAAGGGCGGGTCAAGGGCAGATGCGCTAACCCAGGTGTTTCTCCTTTCCTGGGCAGGTTTCAGCACAGCCAGCCCCACAGGAACCCAGCAGAAAAGATTACGAGACCTACCAGCCGTTTCCGAATTCCACGAGAAACTACGACGAGTCCTTCTTCGAGGACCAGGTCCACCACCGCCCTCCCGCCAGCGAGTACACCATGCACCTGGGGCTGAAGTCCACCGGCAACTACGTCGATTTCTACTCGGCCGCCCGACCCTACAGTGAACTGAACTATGAAACGAGCCACTACCCGGCCTCCCCCGACTCCTGGGTGTGAGGCAGGCACCCCGGGAACCGTGCATGTGCATGCAGACCACAGACATTGCTATTTTTTTTTCCCCCCTGCAAATTTAGTTTGTCAAAGCCTGTTCCATAGGAAGGCTGGGATACCCAGGAAGGAAACATTTAAGAGCTATTTTTAGAAAGCTCCATGAACGTTCACTTGAAAGTCAATAGAAAGTGATCCTCAATCTGACATCGGGCGACACCTTTCTAGTTCAGGCTGTAGAGTCTTAAAAAGTGCTTTCCACGGGATGTGGCCGAAGGCAGCACGGGAGGCGGTCGGGGTGACGGGGCACGAAGGTTATAAGCACAGAGGCGGTGACATAGTTCACACACTTTAGAGGGACGGCTTGTCACGCTTTGTTTACTCTTCATCCGTTGTGATTCTAGGCTTCAAGTTGCATTGGGGTTCCTCTCTACAGCAAGACGTTTCTTGCCTTTTGTTAATGCATTGTTGTAAAGTATTCGATGTACATTACAGATTAAAGAAGACAAGAGCATTGTGTATATTACACCAATGCCTCCGCGACTCCTCATCGATGGTTCTAAATATTGCTTCAGTTTCAAACTTTTGAAAGATGTATGGATTTCCAGTTTTTCTTTTTTCTTCCTCCCAGTAAAGTTTTAACAGGGAAAAAAAATGGGAAAAAAAGGAATATTTAGCAGTATTGTTCGTTCTGATATGTGAATTTGTTTGTGGCAACTAAACAAGGCATTCAGCAGTTTCTGACGATTAACATCCATCATTCCACACTCCTTGTCAACAAAGTGCTTTTTCACTGCCTAAAATTTTAGATGTAGATATTTGAAATAGATTTTTTCATTTATACCAGTTTTCTTTATGATGATACAGTGTTAAAAGAAAATAAATTACAATTGATCTGTCATCCATATTTGCTAAGAATGTCTATTTCCAAGGACCTATCTGACAAAAATACGCATTCTTGCTTGTGTGTCTGTGCGTGTGTGGGTGTGTGTCCACGTATGTACAAAAATGACCCATGTGAGATTTTATTCTGATAGAAGCAATTTCATTTGCTATTCATCTTGTACAAACTTTGTTTTTGCTTTTTAGTATAAATGTACATCGGTTTGTTCCTTTTGTACTCTATCTCTCTGACCATCTAGTGACTCAGGATATTAGGCCAGTGGAAGTAAAGTTATAGGATTTTCACATACTCACACGTTCTTGGATACCAAGCCTTTCTACGGGCCCATTTCCTTTCATGTTTAATGCCCTCAGAACATGACAAAACCATGGCCAACTCAATAATTTCACTTTGAGGCCAATTACTTGAAATATCCACAGAAAATGTAAACTGCTCGCCTTATTCCCCCCCCGACACTTTTTTGTTCGTGTGGCAGGGAGCAGTAGACAATTACAGATTTAGATGATTAAAAGCGAACTTGAAGCTAATGGTAGAATAGTGGTTAACAGAGCTAAGAAGTTAAGGCTAACCATTCAAAAGGACACGGGCTGGGGGTAACTTAGCTTTGCTCTTTAGATGCAAGTGACTGAGGCCAATAGGTGCCTAGTAAATGTTAACTGTTCTTGAAAAAATAAAACATTAAATAACAAAAGAAATTGGCTGCCATCTTCCTTTAAAACTTTCTCCCCTTCACTTCTACATAGTTTAATTCAGCTCAGAGTCTAAAATTCACGGTTTTCTCTCCAAATTTAATAGCAACCAAAAGATTTCCTGTTCGTGCATAGTTGTGCAAACGCAAAACTCATTTCCAGGACAGAGCAGTAGACAGACATTTTCATATCAATTGTCCTACCGTTACTCACAAGTTGGATCTTCTTGTATTATTTACTATAGAAAAACACATTTTTTAGTCCCTTCCCAGGAAGGCTCCAGCCCCTGTGAAAGTGAAAGTTTTGTCGCTCAGTCATGTCCTACTCTTTGCAATCCCATGGACTGCAGCCTACCAGGCACCTCTGTCCATGGGATTTTCCAGGGAAGAGTGCTGGAGCAGGTTGCCATTTCCTTCTCCAGAGGATCTTCCCGACCCAGGGGTCGAACCCGGGTCTCCCACATTGTAGGCAGACACTTAACCGTCTGAGCTACCAGGGGAGTCCCCAGCCCCTGTAGAGAGAGAGAAATATGTAGCTTCAAGGACAGCTTCAATGGACAGTTTCCATTCCATTCCTGTCATAGAATGAAATAGTAAAGCTCATCAAGGCAGAGACGAGGTATAGACGTGATTTGTGCACAACTGAATAGCTGGTTTAGCTTCTCCAAAAGGAATCAGTAGGACTCATTCCCAGGCTTAAGTTGTGCAGGGAGAAGTTAATGCGTGTCCCAGAGCCCTTATCCTAGCAGGAGCTGTGTATTTCCTGTGACTCTGAGTCTGTGCAATCCAGCATTGGCAACCTTTGAAGACAGATGTCTCTGCTGCCTGTGGGTCTGTGAGAGCACATTGTGCCAGGCTGACGTGAAAGGATTCAGCTGGAAGCCTCCGGAGCCAGAGTTAGAGCTAGGAGAAAGTCAATTCAAAATGTCCATAGTTACTCAGGTTGCATGCTTTTCATCATTTTCTCACACTCACACACAAACACAGGGAGAGAAAGAAAGGACAGATGATGATAGATTATAGGTAGAAAGAGGAATAGATGGATAGATGATCGATCGATAGATGATAGATAGATGAGGTTTTATCTGAAGTGTGACATGGCCAGAGCCCGTCCTCTTTGGCAATAAAGGTTGATCAGCAGATGATTTACTATTAATGACATGGGTGTGTTGGCAAAAGTCCAAAGTGGCAAGAAACATTGCTTTTGCTTTCATTGTGCTAAAGTGACCAAGTGTGACCCTACCCCCATAAGTGTCTGCCTCTTGGGTCAACAAGAGCCTCCAGACCTTGGATTGTCTACTGAAATGGGACGGGTGTCTTTCAGAGGAAAAGAGACCAAAAAAAAGAGATAGAAATTTCCTTTCAGTCCTTCTGGTAGACCATATAGACACCCAATATATTCAATAGGATGTGAAATCAAAACATTATATATGAAAAAAAAATTTTTTTCATTTGAGAGCTTTGATCACCAGGGCCTAATAGAACACTTAATGTGTGTGTGTGTGCTAAGTCGTTTCAGTTATGTCTGCCTCTTTGCAACCCCATGAACTGTAGCCTGCCAGGCTCCACTGTCCGTGGAATTTTCCAGGCAAGAATACTGGAGTGGGTCGCCAGCCATTCCCTCCTCCAGGGGATCTTCCCAACCCAGGGATTGAACCCACATCTCTTATGTCTCTGGCATTGGTAGGTGGGTTCTTCACCACTAGCACCAAGTATAAAAAATCTTAATATTTTCATAGGAGTAGGACCACTTTAAGGAACACTTAAACTCTACCCCTATGAAAATGGTAAGATCTTTATACTGATTCAATTTTAATACCATGATTAACTATTTCAGTCCTCATTGTCAATCATGAGTTAGACAACAAAATATCAGACAGGTTTAGGAGAATGAGGATGACCCAAGATGTCACATCATACTTGATGATAAGGTTAACCAGTAACAATCCAATTTTTGTTAATAAGACTCAGACATTATGGAAAAATGCTATGAAAAAATGAAAGTCCTTAAATTCATATATATATATAATGTTCTTGTTTAGTGGTTAAGTCATGTCTGACTCTTTGCCACCCCATGGATTTTAGCCCCCCATGCTCCTCTGTCCATGGGACTTCCCAGGCAAGAATACTGGAGTGGGTAACCATTTACTTCTCCAGGGAATCTTCCCGACCCAGGAACCGAACCCACATCTCCTGCATTGGCAGGTGGATTTTTTTACCACTGAGCCACCAGGGAAACCCTCATATAATGTATATATGCATGTATAAATTTATTTGGTCTGTTTCTCTTACTTCAGCCATTCTTCAGTGACTGATGCTTTCTCCCTGTATCCGAGAGCTATGCCCCTGAGAAATGAGGTTTGACTATATGAAGACATGGTGTTTTCACTCAGGAAATTTGCAGCCAGGGCTGGACTCCCTGAGGACAAGTCAGCTCTGCTCCACTCAGAATCAGCCACTGAAGCTCAGAGACTAGAGGCTGGACTTACTTAACAACTCAATCATGTAAATGCCCAGCTCTTGGGCCTGCGTAGCTGAGGGCTGGGAAGGCTGCAGCCCCGCAGACACACCTGGGCTTCTCAGGTGGGTCAGCAGTGAAGAATCCGCCTGCCAGTGCAGGAGATGCAGAAGACCTGGATTCGATCCCTGGGCCCGGAAGATCCCCTGGAGGAGGATATGGCAACCCACTCCAGTGTTCTTGCCTGGAGAATTCCATGGACAGAGGAGCCTGGAGGGATATGGTCCGTGGGGTCGCAAGGAGTCAGACACGACTAAGCGACGAAGCAGGCACGCACACAGTCATTCTGTGAGGCCTCTCCACGTGCGCTGTCCAGCAGAGATGCTTTAGAAACGCCTTCATAGGTCATCTCAAGGTTCCCAAAGTGTATGTCCCAAGATAAACAACCAGGCACAAAAGTCAAGAGGGATTCCACTAGTCAATGCAATTGCAGAATATTGCTCAGTTCCAGGGGGACAAGGGTGGAAATAGGCCCTATATCTTGGGGGAGAAGGGGAGCAGCAGTGGCAAGATTATGGAAGAGGTTGTAGCACTGCAAATGCCACACCACTGTTGTCTTTCCAATACAGTCTACCAGCCTACTATAAAACTGGTAACATTTTGCTTTAATAAATTCATCTTCTTTAATGTGTAGCCAATATTTCTTAATAATGGCAAAAGCAATGTCTTCTTATAAGAAGTAAAAACCAAATAATATAGCTAACAAAAATGGGAGATTTTTCTCCCACTCATACTCTTACATCAGAAGGAGAGGTCTTGGGTTTGTGTTTCTCTTCAGCTGAAAACAATCATGGAAGTGTGGTTCCTGGCAGCCAGAAGACAACCACCATGGGACCAGAATAAATTGAAGTCAAAGCTGAGGACAGCAGATTAGAGAGATTGAAAGAATTGGGCTCTTCTCTGAAATCACTTGAAGGGCATCACTTTTCCCAAATATTCCCAAATGGGTCATCATTAAGCCCTTATACCCTCATTCTAGAAACTCTCTCTTGCCGTCTCCTATGAAGTAACAGGAGGCCGAACAGATGAAAGAAATCTCAAGACCAAGACTTATATTCACATCATCATGTCCTCAGAATGCCTGCATGCTAAGTCGCTTCAGTCATATCTGACTATGTGCGACCCCATAGACAGAAGTTGGCCAGCTCCTCTATCTGTGGGTGGAGTAGGTTGCCATTTCCTTCTCCAAAGGATCTTCCCAGCCCAGGGGTCGAAACAGAGTCTCTTATGTCTCCTGCATCAGCAAGCAGATTTTTCACTACTACCATCACCTAGAAAGTCCAACCTCTGAACATGCCTTTATGAAGACAGGAAAATAGATGATTTTTTTTTAAAGTGTTAATTTTCAGTAAACAGAAAGGCATTCTGGAGACACTTTCTCTAGTCATCATCCTGTCCTATTCTTTTAACGACCAGTCCTATATGCTACAGATTCATAAATGAATGGGTCTGGAATTGTGTTACTGCCTCAATACACTATCAGTATTAGAGGAATTTCTGGTTCTTATGCAGCTATATTCTCCCATGGGCTCATGATCTAATGAGAACAAGTGAAAGCTGATTAGAGGGTTGAAAAAACTGAGGAGTAACACAGGTCTGATGTATTGAACACTGATTGATACAGCTTCCTTCTGAGTCATGTCATCTTTGGGAATGCACAGTTTCTGAATGGGAATGTCTCATCACAACTCTCTTTGTCACTTCCTCAACTGCTAACACATGCCACCTAAATTTTCAACACAATGTAATTACTGCCTTCTCTGTTTCCACGATTCCCAGTCTCAAGGCAAACTCATTGACACTGGTGCCTGAGCCCCTCTAAAGAAGATTCAAAGCTGACTCTACAGAAGTTCGTAGCAATGAAACGTTGCTACAGATGAACGACTCTGGCTCTCCAAGCACAGGCTCCGCCAACTACTGCCCAGACCATTCACAAGCTCAATTACAGAAGCATCTCATCCAGGCGTTCCATTCACTCAAGATTCTGAAGGGCAGAATCTTTACTTCCCAGGAGTTTACCATGCGTGCATGCATGCTCAGATGTATCTGCCTCTTTGCAACCCCATGGACTGTAGCCCATCAGGCTCCTCTGTCCATGGAATTTTCCAGCAAGAGTACTGGAATGGGTCACCATTTCCTCCTCCAGGGGATCTTCCTGACTCAGGGATCGAACCTGCGTCTCCTTCATGGAAAGGCAGACTCTTTACCACTGAGCCAGTTGAGGAGCACAAGAGTTTACCATAAATCCTTTTTAAGAAGAAGCTGTTGATGACAACAGATCACACAGCTGGTAGCAGGTGTGCTCATGGCATGGAAGGATGCTATTAGCACCCAGGAGGTAATTATTGTAAAGCGCCTATGAAGTGGACATGAAAGGACCAGGAAACCTAGGTTTTTTAAAGTCCTCTGTTGCTTTAGACTATTCCAGAGATGTCCAAAAAGCCAGAGAGGAGACTGGCACTCCCTTTTGGGTGGACGTTCCCTGGGAGGGCTGTCACTAGCCCAGTTATGAGGGTATCATAAACTTTTCTCTGCAATTAATTTTTACCCTACTACAGTTTTAAAGATAGAGCTATATTTTTAATAATTTAATAGGACTGTAGCAAGAAATCTTCCCATATCTTAAAAATGTAAACCAATATTTAATTGAGGTTATCAGAATTAGCAAATTGAAATATAGAACACCCAGTGAAAATTAAATTTCAATGAAATAGCCAATAATCTCGTAAACCCAAGTATGTCTCATGAAATACTCGGAACATACTTACAGTAAAAATTTTTTCATTGTTATTTGAAATTCAAATATAATTGAACATCTTCATTTATCTGGCAACCCTAATTTGACCTATATTTCTGCCATTATTTTTCTAAGAAGTAATGCTTTACAGAAAAGTAAAAATGAATTCCAGAATTTATTACTTGATTAATCTTAATTATTTTACATGTGCATATATACATAATTATACATACCATATATATATCTATATATATATATGCATATGTATATGTATGTAATACATATAATGGTGAAAACAGAGTGAGGGCTCAGAAACCTGCTTTCTTCTTCCTTATTAGTAAACAAGGGGTGATAATATATGTTATGCTTCCCCTTTGCAATTTTTTGTGAAGATCAGATTAGGCTTATGACCAGCATTCTGGTGAATATTTGACAACTGACTCTCCAAAAAACGAAAAGAAAAATTCCTTGATTTAGAGTGTTTGCCAGTTTCTATGATGCAAATGCACAGACCCATTTTCAAGTTGGCAGTATGATGTCACAAACGCAGAATCAAAAATGGTGCTATATTGGCAATAAGACAATATATTATCTCCAGGAATAAATAAAACAGACATAAATGAATAATCTCAAGAGCACAAGTAATAGTAAAACGTAGTAAAATATTTAGGTTGTGTTGGATTCCAAGTAATAATTACCATTATTTGCTCATAATTAATTTAATTCTAAGTCTAGATAACATGATACTTAATAATTGCTGTATTTAACCATCATTTTGCAAATTCCTGCTGACTCAGGCCAGCTCTAGGACCTATGTATGACTGCTTATGACACTGTGAACTGCAACCCAAACGTAGGTTATAAACATTCACTCATTTACCAACAGTGACGGAAGTTACCCTGTAAGAGGCATGCTAAAAAAATTCTCGGAAAACATGCAGCAAGGAAAACAGTGCAGTGCAGAGGCATGGACCACTTTCTAAGGGTGCAGATCCGGGGGAAGGAGACGCTTAGCCGAGGGGCGGAGGGCAGTGGGGGCCGTCACCCGTGCTAGTGGGGGTAGGAGCACGTGCCCTGCCCTGGAGAGAGAGACGGACTTGAGGGGTGAGGCGGGGGCAACTCCCGGGGCCAGGAAAGCTCTGTGGAGGGGAGAGCAAGGGAAGGCTGCCAAGGCGAGGCATGTGGAGAACCGGGGAGCAGAGCGGTGGGGAAGAAGGATTCATGAAGTGGAGGGCATCTCCCGGCCCAGACCCAGTACTGGCCGAGAGCAGCTGGAGCGGGGGTGGATTTAGAACCGGGGCTCCCCATTTTCCTGGAGTCTTTAAACCTGATTCTGCAAAGAACAAGCCCAGAAGAGAGGAAGTGTCAGTTGCTCCATTGTGTCAGATTTTGCCACCCGACGGCCTGTGTAGCCCGCCAGGCTCCTCTGTCCATGGGATTCTCCAAGCAAGAATACTGGAGTGGGTTGCCATGCCCTCCTCCAGGGGAGGGGAGAAAAAGCAATCATAAAGATGACAGCTACGGCACGTTTTGTTTTAGAAAAACAGAGTAGAGCTCTGTTTCCAACTTCGGCTGTGTTGAGGCAAATAAGTGCTCCTTCTACCCGGTGACAGCGTCACACAGCTACTTCTGGCTGTTACAGTGAGTGAATTACTGTGGCTCAATCTGATCTTCACAAAACTGGCAAGATGGGAGCATAACATGGAATTACCACCCCCATTTACTAACAAGGAAGGAGAGACCCAGACATTACCTAGCTTATTCAAACAGGGTTTTTGAATCCTAACTCTGTGTTTTCACCATTATATAAACTATATATATAATTATTTGTATATGGTTGGTGTTGTTCAGCCCAAACAACTAACAGGGAGCCCCACCTGTCAGCAGACAACTGGACTAAGGGTTTACTGAGCACGGCCCTGTCCACCAGAACAAGGCCCAGTTTCCCCACAGCCAGTTCCTCCCATCAAGAAGCTGGCACAAGCCTCTTATCCTCATCCGTCAGAGGGCAGACAGAAGTTTGAACTATAACCCCACAGCCTCCAGAACAGAAACCACAATCACAGAAAGCTAACCAAAACGATCACATGGACCACAGCCTTGTCAAATCAATGAAACTATGAGCCATGCCGTGTAGGGCCACCCAAGACGGATGGGTCATGGTGGAGAGTTCTGACAAAATGTGGTCCCGCTGGAGAAGGGAATAGCAAACCACTTCAGTATTCTTGCCTCGAGAATGACATGAACAGTATGTGTGTGTGTGTGTGTGTGTGTGTGTGTATATATATATATATATATATAAAACAATGAAGATTAATCAAGTAGTGGATTCTGGAATTTATATTTACTTTGCCATAAAGCAGTACTCCCTAGAAAAATAATGGCAGAAATATAGGTTAAATTAGGGTTGCCAGGTAAAATGCAAGATACCCAATTATATTTGACTTTCAGATAGCAGTGGAAAAGATTTTCATGGTAAAATTTTTCTACAGCTGCCATAGCAAATCACTACATATTCAATGGTTTATAAACAGAAATGCGTTACCTCCGGAGATCAGAAGTTCAAGATGGGTGGGCAGAGTTGTGTTCCTTTGGGGACTCTGGGGGAGAATTGGTTTCTTTACTCTTTGCAGCTTCTGCAGGTCATCTGCTTTCCTCAGCACCATCTTTAAAGTCAGCAGCACAGTATCTTCAGACAAATCTCTGTCTGACTGGCTCTCCTGCTTTCTCTGTCTCTCTTAACCTTAGTCTTGTGTCTCCCTCTCTCCCTTATAAGAACCCTTGTAATTACACTGACAATCTCCCTATCTTGCTCTCTTTAACTCAATTACTTCCACAAAGTCTGTTTTGCCAGGTAAGCCAACATACTCACCAGCCTGTGGATGAGAATGCAGACAGCTCTGGGAGGATGTTATCCTGTCTACTACCTTTATCTTTGCTGTAGAGTCATACAGAGACCAAAAAAAAAAAAATCTTCAAATAGTTCCTTGCTGTGTTGATATCTAAATTCCTAGAAAAAGACCCTAAAATAATCTAGCTCATAGTATGTGTTTTGTGGGGTGAGGGGGTAGGGTGGAGAATTAAATTCATTTATTTTTACACTGGTACAGTTCCAAAATCACTGAACAGGTGGCAATTCTCATACATATTTCTAGTTTTTTTTAAAAAAAGCTTCCTTTTGCTGAATGTATTTATGTTATTTAACCATATTCATTGGAGCTTCCCTGGTGGCTTGGCTGTAAAGAATCTGCCTTCAAATGCAGGAGACGCAGGTTCGATCCCTGGGTCGGAAAGGTCGTCTGCAGAAGGGAATGGCTACCCACTCCAGTCTTCTTGCCTGGAGAGTCCCACGGACAGAGGAGCCCCAAGGCGGAGAGACTGGGGCAGCACACAGCGCAGCCTCCAGGCTGTGAAACATTCCTATTGTTTGAGGCATTCAAGTTGCATTAACTTTTGACAGGAGCCCTGGGAAACCAACACGCTTTCTTCAGGCAAGATTCCATCTAAGTGATAAAATCTGACCTTGCTCTTCATCTCTCAGTTCAGTTCAGTCACTCAATCATGTCCAACTCTTTGCAACCCCATGGACTGCAGCATGCCAGGCTTCCCTGTCCATCACCAACTCTTGGAGCCTGCTCAAATTCATGTCCACAGAGTCATGATGCCATCCAGCCATCTCATCCGCTGTTGTCTCCTTCTCCTCCTGCCTTCAATCTGTCCCAGCATCAGGGTCTTTTCCAATGATCAGTTCTTCACATTGAGTGGCCAAAGTACTAGAGTTTCAGCTTCAGCATCAGTCCTTCCAATGAATATTCAGGACTGATTTCCTTTGAAATCAGTTGGATCTCAGTTCCGAACCAGTTGGAAATCAGACTGGTTGGCTCTCCTTGCAGTCCAAGGGACTCTCAAGAGTCTTCTCCAACACCACAGTTCAAAAGCATCAATTCTTCGGTGCTCAGCTTTCTTTATGGTCCAACTCTCACATCCATACATGACTACTGGAAAAACCATAGCTTTGACTAGACGGACATTTGTTGGCAAAGTAATGTCTCTGCTTTTTAATATGCTGTCTCGGTTGATCATCAGTGAGAGACTTGATCTCTCATGGATGACATTTTTTAAGTCTCACTCTCCCTTCCCCTTCAGCCCTGTATCTGGACAGAGTCCTAGGAAGACCCCGAGTTCACCTCCTCCTCTGACGTCAGCAGGAAATTTAACCTTCCCATGCTTGGGAACGTGTCACTGTCCCACCCCTTAGTCCCTTCAGAAAGACCTAAATCCACTCCCTCTGCCCTGCTCAAGTCACCCTGCACAAGCTCATGGCCACCCAGCTCTTCCCAGAAGTAATAATACCTTCTCTTAAGTTCCCTGGTGCTTGGAGAGCCATCAACCCCAATATCCAAACCAAATTTTAGGTGGCATGTTTGCTCCTTTTTTCAATGGTGGTTATACTTTTAATATGCTGCTAAAGCAGGAGACATCAATCCCTGGGTCGGGAAGATATCCTGGAGGAGGAAACGGCAACCCACACCAATATTGTTACCTGAAGAATTCCCATGGACAGAGGAGCCTGGCAGGCTGGCAAAGAGTTGGACACAACTGAACTGACTTAGCAGCTGCATGCTTTCAATATCCAGTGATTAAAGAAATGCATAATAGCAAAGTTGCTCTGAATTTATTAATGCTTTGAAATAAATTAGTACTTTTTCTTTCAACATAATATATGCACTTGAATATAATAGTAAGTATACATGAGGGGTGTTGTATATTCACTCTAAAGACAATGCCCACTGGGTATCCTAAATCCATTTTATTAATTAACTTTTATCAGTTTTCAAATGAGGTATAGCTGATTTATAATGTTGTGCTAATTCATTTTTTAATAGTGAATGGCCAGGTCAGAAGTCAGGGCACTAAATGAGCTCAGTCCCAAAGACTTATGGAACATTTACGAGTCCTTTGCAAAAAGTAAAAAGTTCAAAGAAACTTTTACAAAATGTTACGATTTATGAATTTATTTTTGGCTGTGCCGGGTCTTTGTTGCTACACTCAGGTTTTCTCTAGTTGCAGCGAGCGAGGGCTACTCTCCAGGTGTGGTGCATGGGCTTCTCGTTGTAGTGGCTTCTCTGGTTGCAGAGCAGGGGCTCTGGGGCACCCAGGTTTCAGTAGTTGTGGCTTTCAGACTCCAGAGCTCAGGCTCAGTAGTTGTGTCGCATGGACTGAGCTGCCTCAAGGCACGTGAAATCTTCCCAGAGCAGGGGTAGAACCTGTGTCTCCTGCATTGGCAAACAGGTTCTTAACCAGTGGACCACCAGGGAAGTCCGAAAGTTTAAAAAAATAATTTTTTTTTTGAGCTTGTATGGTGAAAACATCTAGGAAATGCTGCACATAAATCTTCTTCCTCTTGGAGTCACGAAACAAAATAAGTTGCAAAATTTTTGAGAAGTCCTGAAATCACAGCAGCTCTGTACTTTTGTTTACCCTAGACTCTCAGTTCTAGAGTTCCCGCGTCACGTTTGACTATAGAACCCTTTCTTCCCATCAGACCGGCAGGGCGCTTGGTGCTTTTACAGAGAAACGTGACAACTCTAAAGAGGGAAGACACTGGCGTTGAATGACTGACATCTACCAATGTAGATGTCATCTACCAATGAAACCAATAGGACCTGCAACTTTTCTTCAACACCTGGGACGCCAGCCTTCATGTTCATCACCCGACCTGCCTCTTTCCTCAGTTCATGAGAAGAATTCTAGAGGTCATTAAGACAAGCTGACATCAGAAAGAATCAGTCAGAGTCTCTGAGAACATTGTCCTTGATGGCACCACAGATTTGGTGTCATCTGATTTCAGCTTTAACCTGATTTGTAGCAAGTTTTGAAGAGGTTAACTTAATTAGCAAGCAGACGATGGCAGCAATTTAACACAAAAAAAGAAAGAAAGCTCCTTTGGATCTCCAAGGTGATGATGCATTTCTGCTTTGGTTCCAACTTTTGCTTGCCATGAGACCCGGACTTGGCATTCACCTCCTTGGGCCAGATGCTAAATTGAGTTTGAAGACATTCAAGGTATTCATTATTGATTGGGTTTTTGGCAGCAACAGAGGGAACTAAAGAAGAAGCAGGTGTGGTTTCAAAGGTACCATCTCTAAGTTAAGACTTGCCAAAAATAACAAGCAAACTTTCCAGGTCATCTCCTCTTTGAGGGATCAAAGTCAGCTGCCCTGGGCTCTTGGCGGAAACGATCAAGGAAAACAGTGCTCCCAAGTGGCTCCATCGCTCCCTGCATGGAAGAAAAGAGGAGCTGCCAGGTTAAGAGTTCACATTAAGTAGGAATAATAAACCTATTAAGAAGTGGATGGCAACCCACTCCGGTATTCTTGCCTAGATAATCCCATAGACAGAGGAGCCTGGCGGTCTACAGTCTGTGGGGTCACAAAGAGTCGGACACAACTGAGTGACCAAACAACAACAACAAAAAAAGAAGAAAAATGGCTCTCTCTCTCTCTCTCTCTCTCGAACCACATCTGTCACAATATTTTGGTTGCACGTGACTGAAACCTTGACCCAGACTGCAACAAGCAAAATGGAATTAATTTACTCATGTCAACAGAAATTCCAGAAGTCACCAGGCTTCAGGCATGGCTGGATTCAGAAGCCAGATAAAGTCACCATGGACCTGCTTCTCTCTCTCTCTTAACTCTGTCTCCAGGGCTCCTGGCTGTAATAACCAGGTGCAGATGTCAAAAACTCTCTAAGAGTCTTGTCCTCTCAACTGTAAATCCATTAAGCCGGAATAACCCCAACAAACCTCAGCAAAAGTCTCAGGGCATCTCATGAGTTCTTTTAGGGTCCCAGGCTTATCCCTGAATGAGTTACTATAGATGGAAGAACGGAAAGCTCTAAAGATACAAACTGTTTAAAAGTTATTACATACCAAGCACGGCACTAAGAGCTTTCCTGTGTATTTCTTAAAGCCTTTTTAAAAATCCCAACATTAAAATATACTTTGAAATATTTTTTAAAATATTTGATCTTATAGTCAAGAAAAGAGAGACTCAGAGAGGTTAAATACCTTCTTCAAGGTCATATGGTAAGTGGTGGGATTTGGGGCTTCCCTGGAGGCTCAGCTGGTAAAGAATCCGCCTGTTAATGCAGGAGACCTGGGTTCAATCCCTGGGTTCGGAAAATCCCCTGGAGAAGGGAATGGCTAACCACTCCTGTATTCTGGCCTGGAGAATTCCATGGACTGTATCGTCCATGGGATTGCAAAGAGTCAGACACGACTGAGCAACTTTCACTTGAGAGAGTTATATGAGTGTTTGGATTCACATACTTGAGTTATGAGCTTCCCAGGTGGCGCTAGTGGTAAAAAAAATCCACCTGCCAGAACAGGAGACCTAAGAGACGTGGGTTCAATCCCTGGGATGGGAAGATTCCCCTGGAGGAGGGCATGGCAACCCACTCCAGTATTCTTGCCTGAAGAGTCCCATGGACAGAGGAGCCTGGAGGGCTATAGTCCATAGGGTCGCAAAGAGTCAGATATGACTGAAGCGACTTAGCATGCACTCATGCACACAGTTAAATGGGGCTTGGGAGCCATTTAGCCCAAAGCAGAATCATACTTACAGCATCCTTGACATATGTTCTCCCAGATGTTCACAACCTTCTAGGGAAGGACACAGAATAAAATCAGCCCTATCTAATCCAGTGAGTAGCAGAAAGGCCCCTCTTACACTGAACTTGCATCCATTCCCCCTGTAAGTTCCTTCCCCTAGGTCTTTTTGACACCTAACCTTCATTTTTCCTTTGAACATGAAAGTGTTAGTCACTCAGTCGTGTCCGACTCTTCTCAACCCCATGGACTATTGCCCGCCAGGCTTTCTCTGTCCATGGAATTCATTAAAACTCTCAGTCTCTTTTATCTGGGGGGGCAGGGGGGGCGGGGTTGCTATGTTTGTTCCTGCAATTATGAATTCATATTATTAGGACCTTCTCTTTAAAATTTTGATCTTTTTAATTGCACTTGGATTTCACCTTGTTTGTTTCACCTGTCTTTCTGCATCCTGAGTCAGCATTCAAGGAATCCAGCACCTCTCAGTGCCATAAACCTGACCCTGCAGGGCTTCATTCTGGTCCCATGTTCAACAGGAGCAAACCCCGCAGGTGACTTCTCAGAGTCAAAAATTTTATCAGTGGGGAATATTGTTCACCTTGCCATTTGTGGCTCAGATCTGTGCTCCATAACTTGTAAATATCTCCCAGATTTTTACTCATCACAATGGATGCATTATAGAGGTAATTAATACCACCATCTTAGTCTTAACCATCTCACCTCTGGGAGATGGGGAAGGACCGGGAAGCCTGGCATGCAGTGGTCCACAGGGTCGCAAAGAGTTGAACTGAATGACTGAACGCTAGTCTAAGCTTGTCCCATGCTCTGTCCTTACAATGTGGCCTTTTGGACTTATGCTGTCTCACAACCTAGGAAGTGACCTTAGGCAGGCCCTTTTCTTGCCAGGGCCTCAGTTTCCTCCACGGGCAAAATGAGAGTATTGCACTACAGGGGCATCGAGGCTCCCCCTCCTGCAAATTTATTCTTTGAAATCTCTGGCTATGCTTCTCACACAACCAGATGCTCAACAAAGCTTTCACTTCTTGTTCTCATGGTTTGGTTTTGAATTTCCAACACTATTTTTAAAACAGCCTCAATTTCCTGCAAGTTTAGACAACAGCTAGTTCAATGTCTCACCTAGTACATTTACAGTCCATCCATTTACTTGCTTGTAGATTTTTTTCATTCCCTCTCATTTCGTTTCAAAGGCTTGCACGTCAAAGTAGCTCCTTGCCTGTCCAGAGAAATCTCTCTGGGTAATTCTTGGAGATAAGTGAAGTGTACCTTTCAGACATTTGAATATATACCTCGGCTTGAAGCAATTCCCACCAGAAACTCCAAGTGATATGCTTTCAATTACAGGCCAGGAATGGGTTATTTTCCGTTATAAAGACAAAGAGTCAATGGGACTTTATTAAAATAGCATTTCCTATCTTCCGTGACCACATCTTGTCTAGTTGACTCCTGGGAGCTGCGTTCTCCGCTAGCTTCCTGGTTCAGCTGACACATTTTAGAGTCTATCAGGATTCCCACTACCAGCCACCACTACTGATGCTGCTTTAAAAACATGAGCATTTATCCATTTATCTCTGCACCATGTCAAGTTTAGCTCCTCTTTCAAAAGAATGAACAGCAAGTGAAGTAAGTACATGTTTAGCTTATGAACGTAAAAGAAAGAGAAGTTATAAAATTAATGAATCCAGCTGTTTCCAAATCTCCTATTAGACAAAGCCATTTGTCAACTGAATACCTCCTACACCTTGATTGCAAATGTTCCAGCTATGGAAATGTTGATGAATCCTGGAAACTTGTTCTAGAAAATCTCTGACTTGGATAGGGCTGACACAGGTCACTAAAATATCCAATAACCATCACTGGACTAACAGGAGATTTTGTTTCAAACAGGAAAATTACTACAGTTGACAAGAGCAAGAAATAATACCTGGAATAAGTAATGCCTTCACTTTTTTTCTGGTCTTAAGCATCTATCCATGACAGACATGTCATACGTGCTCAGTCATGTCCAACTCTTTGTGACCCCATGGACTGTAGGCTACCAGGCTCCTCTGTGACCCCATGGACTGTAGGCTACCAGGCTCCTTTATCCATGGAATTTTCCAGGCGAGAATACTGGAGAGGTTTGCCCTTTCTTCCTGACCCAGGAATCAAACCCACGTCTCCTGCATTTCCTGCCTTGGCAGGCAGATTCTTTACCACTGTACCACCTGAGTGGTAGAAGCAGACACAAACACAGAGATCTTTTAAGTAAGGACTCCAATCTACTTGGAAGAAGTTATTTGAATTTAGCCTTTCCTTTTATGGATAAAGTGATATCCAATTTTTTTGTGCACCTTAGGTTATAGCCTTCTATTCAATCAACAATACCACCCAGACAAAGAGTTGTCAAAATAAGAGTGATTGATTTGCGGGACTTCCCTGGCAGTCCAGAGGTTAGGACTCTGTGCTCTCACTGCTGGCTCCTGGGTTCGATTCCTTGTGTGGAACTAAGATTTCATAAGCCCCATAACAAGGCTAGGAAAAAAAGTAATTGATTCTGACTGATAGAGTAGAAAAAGAAGGCTTTTACAGGACTGTTGGGAGGGCTAATGAGACAGAATTGAGGTTAAGACTCCAGACATCTAAAAACCAACATGGGAGGTGCCGGTTGAGGAACACATGCTTCTGCTGCTGCCTCTGAGGAAGCAACACTGATGTCACCTGCCTCGCTGCTTCTGTGTCAGGGAGGGATCTTGCCCGACATCTGTGCACCCACCTGTGCTAGGAGAATGGATCCTGCCCAGAGCCACCCCTCCTTCCATGGTGGAAGCTGGGCAATCAAACTCAGGTCATATGTTTGCACTGATGCTTCAAAGATGGCTCAGCATTTGAACATTCCAGTCTGTGCCTCGGGAAGGCTGCACTCAGTCCAAGCAAGATGTCCTAAGAGCAAGATGTCTCCAGGCAAAATGACAAATGCCACTAGGACATCCTTGAGGATTAAAATTACCTCTAACTTGAAAAAACTATAAATAGAGTTACCATATAATCCAGAAATCCCACTCTTGGGTATATAGCTGGACAAACTTAATTAAACATGACACATGTACCCCAATGTTCATAGCAGCACTATACAACCCAAATGTCCATCACCAGAGGAACGGACAAAGATGTGCTATTTAAGTACAGTGGAATATTAGTCATAATAAAGACTGAAACAATGCCTTTTGCAGCAACATGGATGGACCTAGAGATTATCATACTAAGTAAAGTAAGTCAGAGAAAGACAAGTATCATATGATATCACTTCTATGTAGAATCTTTAAAAATGATCCAAAGGAACTTATTTATAAAATGGAAACAGACTCACAGACACAGAAAACAAACTTATGATTACCATAGGGAGAAGGGGAGGGAGAGGGATAAATTACGAAGTTGGGATTAACAGATACACCCTACTATATATAAAATATATAAATAACAAGGACCTAATGTAAAAAGCAGAGATATTACGTTGCCAAAAAAGGTCCATCTATCAAAGCTATGGTTTTTCCAGTAGTCATGTATGAATATGAGAATTGGACTATAAAGAAAGCTGAGCACAGAAGAATTGATGCTTTTGAACTGTGGTGTTGGAGAAGACTCTTGAGGGTCCCATGGACTGAAAGAAGGTCCAACCAGTCCATCCTAAAGGAAATCAGTCCTGAATATTCTTTGAAAGGACTGATGCTGAAGCTAAGACTCCAATACTTTGGCTACCTGATGCGAAGAACTAACTCATTTGAAAAGACCCTGATACTGGGAAAGATTGAAGGCGGGAGGAGAAGGGGACGACAGAGGATGAGATGGTTGGATGGCATAACCGACTCAATGGACATGAGTTTGAGTAAACCCCTGAAGCTGGTGATGGACAGGGAGGCCTGGTGTGCTGCTGTCCATGGGGTCGCAAAGAGTCAAACATGACTGAGCAACTGAACTGAACTGAATGTATAACACAGGAAACTATATTCAGCTTCCCAGGTGGCTCAGTGGTAAAGACTCTGCCTGCCAGTACAAGAGATGTGGAAGACGCAGGTTCAATTCCTGGGTCCGGGAGAACCCCTGGAGTAAGAAACGGCAACCCACTCCAGTATTCTTGCCTGGGAAGTTCTATGGACAGAGGAGCCTGGTGGGCTATAGTCCATGGGGTTGCAAAGAGTGGGACACAACTGAGCGACTGAGCACCATGATGGAAAAGAGTCTGAAGCTGTACACTTGAAACTATCACAATATTATAAATCAACTATAGTTGAATTTTTTAAAATGACATCTACCCATTGTCATTCATCAGCCAACTAGGAGAAGCTGTGAGTAGGACATCCAACTGTCAGAACTCTGAAGCCTATCAGATCCCCCTGCTTCTTCCATCCATTCCATTTGCCTTCCCTAGGCCTGGCCTCCCTCCATCCCAGCCAGACACAAAGTGTTCCAGTGTTTAAGGCTGAGATGGAGTGACAGGAGCCATGTTTATCCTCCCATCATCAAAACTTGGGAGACTGGACAAGATATGTGCAGTAAAGGTTTGGACCAGAAGCTGCCCGGGATTATCATCCACAAGACGAAGGAAACAGAATGGCCCCAGGATGGCACCAGGGCAAGGAGGGGAACAGAACCTGGCTGAGTTGATGAGAGCTGAAGTTTGGGGAGGCGAAGGGGACCTGAGTTTGTGGGCAGAGAGAGGAGAGAAGGAAGCTGCATAAGATAAGTTGAACAGTGGTCCTCTCCCCTGACCCTGAGAAGTCCTTGACTTGTCCTCCCTGGCTGGACTTCTCTTAGACCAACACATTGATTTTCATACAGTTTCCAGACATGATAATGAGCAGCTACTAGGCTACAGAATTCCCCAATTAGCACAAGAGTGTTTCCTATGCATCCCAGGTCATACTTTTTAGAAAGATCATCCTTTGAGTTTCTTCTGCAAATGTCTTAATTAATTTAGTCTAAAATGGTCTTCTAAGCAGCCCTTCTGCTTCAAGCATGTCACTAAGTGTGGAGAGACTGTGTGTGGACAATGTCCAGTTAAGAAAGTCAGCTCAGTAAGGAATACACCTCTGACTCACTCCATAAGGTACATTTTGGGTGGTTGTGTTTTCAGCGGGTAACCTTTGCTCCGTATCCTGGGAAGATCTTCTTTCTTTTGAATTTCAACATATCTGCAGGCATCTTGATTACCTGCAGCACTCTGAGAATCTTCAGGAACAATTTTTGTGCTCATCTATGAAACTGAATTACTTTAAATACATAAAGACCAAGCTACAACCCAGCTAATGTGTTCCTCTCCGTTGCAGTGGATATGTGTTAGGTTCTGGCCACCAAACAGCCACTCATTCTGCTTTGGGTAATAATGGTACTGTTTTCCTCTGGGGTTTGACTACCTTCTCCACCCTCTGATCTGTACATTGGGACGAGAGTTGGCTCTTCTCCTAGCCAGGGCTCAGATCTGACCAATCAGAGTATGGTATCTCCCTCGTCACTCTGATTGGTTCAGAGATGATCATGTCATCCAATCAGAGCCAGTAAATGTAAGAAGACTTTTCCTGAGGGCTTAGCAGTAAGGACGATGAGAACCAGCTGCTAGCTGATAATGAAGCTCTGTGTGTGTGTGTGTGTGTCTGTGTGTGTGTGTGTGTGTGCATGCTCAGTCTGTGTGTGTGTCTGACTCTTTGAAGCCCCATGGACTGTAGTCCGCCAGGTTCCTCTGTCCATGAGATTTCCCAGGCAAGAATACTAGAGTGTGTTGCCATTTCGTGCTCCAGGGGGATCTTCCTGACCCAGGGATAAAACCCTTGTACGCTTGTGTCTCATGCATTGGCAGGTGGATTCTTTACCACTAGCGCCACCTGGGAAGAATGAAGCTAAAGAAGCAGAATTCAGAGCCGGGAAATAGAGAGACGCAAGTCTCGGATGGCCATCTTCGAATGCCTTGGCCAAGTCTCACCTTGAGGATTTTAGTAAATGGACCAATAACGCCCCGTTTTCTGCTTACGTTTGAGTTGACTTTCCTATGGCTTGCTATTGAAGGGCCAAACCCCACCCGAAGCAGATCTAACCTGAAGCTTTTAAATAAATGAACCCTTAATAAATTTCCCTTCTGCTAAGGTTTGAGTTGTGTTTTCCAGTACTTGCTATTAAAGCCCTCCTGATATGCCGATTGAGTCACTCCACTGCCTCATTTTGTGCTGATTTTCCAAACTGCTTTAAGGCCTGCTCATCACATAGGAAGACAGGGGCGTTTTTACAGATCCTTTGTTTTAAATGTGGTGTCTGGACGTTCCTGGTTCTATGGACAATAGGATGGGAAAAGCTGAACATTAGGCAAGTTATTTGGGGCATTTTGTTTCACACATGCCAAAGGGCATTATGAATTTCCAAGGTTTATTTGGAAACTGCCAACTAAAAATTAGCACTTGCCATCTGTCTCCACAAGGAGTAAGTCACTAGCCACTGCAACCGCTGATCTTTAACACCCACAGGAAAGGAATGAGGCACTCTGTGCTCTGGGAAAAATTGGCAGGATGGGCTTTCAGATAGTTTGATACTTTAAGGAGAAGATTTTTTAGCCTCAATTCTTGCATTATCTCAGAGGTAGGAAAGCACTACAATCATTAATGGTGACATCTACTCCTCATGATTGGAAACAAGCCTTTCCCAAAATGTGTGCCTGACCGCATGTACCTCCTTCACTAACATCATATACTCTGATAACGATCTTCCGCTCTAACTCTTTGGAGCAGTTCCTCAAAGTTATCTGGGAGGGTGTCTCCCAGGCTAACCATAGCTGACTTTTTTATTTGTTCACATTTTCTCTATTTAGTGCACCATTCTTTAAAAAACATTTATCAATTGTCAGTAATTGGTATGATCACTTTGTTCCCATAAAGGTGATTTTAATTATATCCCGAGAGGAAGTAGCCCTTTTTAAGGACATAGAACCAAAAGAACTACGGACGCATGGAGCTACATAATTCCATAGGTCACTGAGAGACAGGGCCCATCAGTATAAGACTCTTAGCCAAGTGTAGGGGCTTGTACAGTGAAAGGGAGTATTTCCATTCTTCTTAAGGAAGTCACAAGAGGAAAGGAAAGGAAACTGGTGAGCAGAGAAGAAAGTCAAGTCAGTTTCATAGCAGTCCACCTGGGATGTGGAAATGCGGAACAATCCTCGTCCTTCCTCCATTTCCCTGACAATTCTCTTCCTGGTGTTGCCTTGGTTTCTTCTCCCTCCATTCACTCCCTAAATGTTGATCATCCTCAGACCTCGCCTCTTGCTCTGTGTCCTCTGTTTATATAAATCAATGATTTGAGCCATCAGTTGTTTACAGGATACCTTCAAGTTCATATCTCTTGTCAAGACTGTACCCCAAGCTCCAGACTTAAATGTGAGTGTCTTCATCACTTCTCCCAAGAACCTCTCACAGGTAAGCAAATGATTCATTTTCCTCCAATTCCCTGTAAACCTCCTCTGCATCTTTCAGCTCAGAAGATGTCCCCACCACCCGTGCAGCAGTGACAGCCATTCTAAACCTTCCTCACTCCTCTGCCCGTATCAGTAACCAATTCCATTGCCTTGAAATTTCTCAGTCCTACATGTTCTTTCCTTCCCACTATCTCTGCTTTTTCAAGCCTTTATTCCTTTTCACCTGGAATCTTGAAAACAGCATCTTTGTTGACTTCCCTTTCTCTAGAAGCTCCTCCTCCAACCTATATTTTACAGTTTGGCCAGATCTGTTCTTGAGCAACATAAATCAACCTGTACTGCAGCCCTGCTTTTCAATTCCTTTCTGAGAACTTCTGGCATAACATCTGAATTTCAAGAAATTTGGTCAGAACCTGCCTCCACAGTAGCTCCTGAAGCTTTCTGCCAGGACTTCCTTGGTGGTCCAGTGGCTAAGACTCTGTGCTCCCAATGCAGAGGGCCCCAGTTCAATCCCAGCTCAGGGAACTAGATCTCGCATACCACAACTAAAAAAAAAAAAAAAAAAATCCCACATGCTGCAATTAAGACCCAACACAAACAAATAAATACACAAATAAGTAATTTTTAAAAGTAAAATTAAAAAAAGAAATTTCTGCCATACCTGTCCTTACAACGGTCCCAAGCAATTGGCCATGACACAATGGTCCCCATGGCTGCAGTCCTGTACATCTGGAATGCCCATGGCCACGCTTCACATCCATCAGGGCTCAGACTAAACACCACCACCTTTAGGAAGGGTTCTCTGGTGCTATGATCTGATTTGGACCTCTCTCCCCTTCCACAGCGCCTCCTGCATACGCCGTCATGTCCTTCCCACTCTGTGTTGCAATCACTGGTTTGCTTTGCCGTTTCCAGAACAGAAGGCAACTTGAAGTCCACCCTGGGCATCTTGATGACCTGAGCTTCTGGCATGAAGCCTGGCGCATGACGGTGCTCAATGAGGTGAGTGTTCCGTGTAATTGTTGGGGGGGAGGGCACTTGAGATGGGTCTCTGCTCAGAAATTATCTCACTCTCGGAAGACTTGGACATATCAAAGGAAACAACCAGCAAAGAACTGTACTATTGCAATTAAAGTGACGCATATAGGATTTGGAGCACAGGAGCAGTATTTGACATAGAAATTGGCCAGGTGACCATTCTTAGACCCCTAAGATAGGAAGAGAGATTTTAGTCGAGGTAACAGACTGAAAAGCATGATGACTTAATACTTTCAGTAGCTTCTTTGGGTTCATTCTCCATTTTCCTCAGACCACTGATCAGAAATCTTATATAGTGTGTGTGTGTGTGTGTGTGTGTGTGTTAGCTGCTCAGTTGTGTCTGACTCTTTGCGACCCCATGGACTGTGGCCCACCAGGCTCCTCTGTCCATGAGATTTCTCAGGCAAGAATACTGGAGTGAGTAGCCATTTCCTCCTCCAAGGGATTTTCCTGACCCAAGAATCGAACCCGGGTCTTCTGCATTGCAGGCAGATTCCTTACCACCTGAGCCGCCAGGTAAGCCCAATCATATGTGGATATAACACCAATAAAACTGACCTCCATTCTTTGAACAGGGTATTTTTTTGAATACTCTATAAAATAAAAAATAAATTTTATGTGAAGTCTTTTCAAATAATCCCAAACTCGACTACACGTCTATTAGGAGGATATAAACCTTTCCTTTGAAGCCACAATATCTCTCCTATTTTTAAAACACTGAAACTTTCATTTTTTTTAACAGCATCTTGATTTATGAGGTATTGCCATCCACAAGATCTTCATTCCCTCTAACATAAGCATTTCCCTGACAATATCTCAATGTACCTACAATACGAAGAGAACAAAAAAAGAAACCCTCTAAAGCATTGTGGATACCAATATAGGTTCGGTGGTTTAACTGTTTCTCATTTAGTAAAGAGAAATTTACCAGCCTTCCACCCTTCATGGGCATTTTCCAAACTCCAATAACCACCAGCATGTCAAAGCCGTTTCTTTTATCCAGTTGGTAACCTCACACATAAGAACAGAGGAGTTCAGACATTAAAATGCCATTAAGATCACTTTGGTTGTAAGATTCCCACAGGCTCAGCAAATCTGGGCCTAATTACTGCCACCCTAAATGTGAAAAGAGGATATTCTGAAGTTGCTTACAGGAAGGTCTGGCACAATTTAAAAAAGATGAAAACCAGCAGTGAGACAGTGGACAACTTTAACTTAATTAAAAAAATAGCTTTTGGTGAGAAAAGCAACTTGTATTCAGAATTGCTGATACAGAAACACTGAAATACCTAAAGTGCTCTGATAATTAAACAATCTAAGTTCTTCTGCATCCAGTCTTCTTCTCCTGTTGCAGGAGAGTTATGTGCTTCCCTTTGAAGAAAGAAGGAAAGATTATGATCCCATTAAAATAAGTTTTAGATAGGAGGGGTGGTAAGGGAAAGACCTATGAAGAAAGCATGTCACCTCTTTCAAGGCCAACCAGAAGAGACCACAGTTTAGATCCTCTTAAACCTTTTATCTTCTTGGACTCCAAAATCACTGCAGATGGTGACTGCAGCCATGAAATTAAAAGACGCTTGCTCCTGGGAGAGAAAGCCATGACAAACCTAGACAGCGTATAAAAAGCAGAGACATCACTTTGCTGACAAAGGTCCATATAGTCAAACTGTGGTTTTTCTCAGTAGTCATGTACAGATGTGAGAACTGGTTCAAAAAGAAGGCTGAGTGCTGAAAAATTGATGCTTTTGAATTGTGGTTCTGGAGAAGACTCTTGAGAGTCCCTTGGACAGCAAGGAGATCAAACCAGTCAATCCTAAAGGAAATCAACCCTGAATGTTCGTTGGAAGAACTGATGCTGAAGCTGAAGCTCCAAAACTTTGGCCACCTGATGCAAAGAACTGACTCACTGGAAAAGACCCTGATGCTGGGAAAGACTGAAAGCAGGAGGAGAAGTGGGTGACAGAGGATGAGATGGTTGGATGGCATCACTGACTCCGTGGACACGAGTTTGAGCAAGCTCCGGGAGACAGTGAAGGACAGGGAAGCCTGGCGTACCTGCAGTCCGTGGGGTCACACAGTCCGACATGACTTGGCAACTAAACAACAGTTACTATCAAGTGAATGCAATTCCCAACTGTATGTCAAGTACAGACAGACTCAGCTATGGAGAGGCTCTTCTCAGTTTAGAAAGAAATTATCTTCTTTCTCATGGCTTCATTTTTTTTTCAACAGTATAATCGAGAAGAGAGCTGACAGCTATGAAAAGCAGAGGCCAGGGACATGAATCTGAGCAAACTCCAGGAGATAATGAAGGACAGGAGAGCTGGGTGTGCCGCCGTCCACAGGGTCACAGAGTTGGACACGACTTAGCGATTGAGCAACAGCAAAACCAGCAGCATTTTTTTTTCACTCTCTTTCAATCCCAGAAAGACTCCTCTTCCATTCAAACCTCTTTCCAATCTTCACTTTCGTGCTCACTTCTCTCTGGATTTATCTTCCTTTCTCTCCCTACTTCTTCCATCACTGTTGGTGATACACATTGGAAAATTGGGAGATAGGATGCAGAGGTAAATGACTGTGGATTTTCCAATACTAATGTTAGCTTGAGACAGACAATAAGAGTTTGAGTCCACATTCTTGCATCAGCAGTTCTTTCTCTGTGTATCTGAAGTACAGTGAACTCTGAACTGGAATTAAGTCCCTGGTGGCTCAGTCAGCAAAGAGTCCAGCAATGCAGGAGATCTGGGTTCGATCCCTGGGTCAGGAAGATCCCCTGGAGAAGGAAATGGCAACCCACTCCAGTATTCTTGCCTGAGGAATTCCATGAACAGAGGAGGCTGGAGGGCTATACAGTCCATGAGGTCGCAAAGAGTCAGACATGACTAAGTGACTAACTCTCTTTCTTTCTTAATGTAAAAAAACAGTCCAAAAGTCACTTGAATATTGTGTCAGGTCCTCTTGAATCCCCATTTACAAGGCACTTCTGTGTGTCTTGCATTTAGTTAGGCACTAGGGTGAGCTTGCAGGTTTGGAGAGAATACACAATCCCTGTGCAACCTAGAGGATGCTAAAGAAATTTTGATCATCTCTGTCTAGACCCTGAGCCTCCTCCAAGCCTCCTGTGTCTCCTCTGTTTGGGCTCAGAGCTACCAGAAATAGACACCAAAGAGGCAGTGTTGCAACCCACCCAAGAGGACAGGTCCCTCCTGTTCCACTTTCTCTTTCCCTTAGGGACTGAAAAACAACAACAGAATCTCCAGGGCAGAATTAGCAGGAAAACTCCCCAAAACCAAATGAGAAATGACCCATTCCTGTACTTAACACTCATCTCTTGATCTGGAGATGCTTCTAAAGCCCATTGCTGGTCATGAGTTTGTCTTAAAGATGACACATTTCATTGTTGAGGCAAAGAAACTAAGCCTTGATCTCATCTACCTTTAAGATGCACCTTCTTCTTTAAACCATGACTGAAGTACTGATGATGTCAAAAAGGGATGAACAATATGTGCCAGGAGAAAAATGAAAATGACAAGTCTCCATGTCTACCTCCTAATTAGTGAAGAATTACAACTGCCTTCAAGTTACTGTAAGAGGCAAAATTGCAGAGCTGTGACTTCTCCTGAAAGGAATGTGTTGCTGAGTTTCTTACTCCTGGCTCTTGAAATTAAAAATCTCATTATTTAAGAGCTTCTAGCAGTATCTCAGCATATTAGTTTCCAACGCTCACTCTCAAAAACCTATTCTACATGAAGCTGTGTTAGGTGAAAAGGCCCATGCAAAAATGGAATAATTGAACTGGAAGATATCTAAGTCATGAAGTCCACCCTCTTTTCTTCAATTAAGACCCATTTTAGCCTCTGTGCAGGGAGGAATGGGCTGCATGTGATTCTTAAAGAACTTTGGAGAACATGCCACCACCCACTCAGCTTCAGTTGTTAGAGCTGGGACAGTGGTTATGTCAAAGTCAAGCCAACTACCTCTTCTTGTAAAGCCATCTTTGGTCTGAGCACCATGACTAGGAGTGAACACTCCAAATGCTACCAAACCAAGGGCATTCTCTCTTGTGTGTTTGAGACATTCACTCAGACACAGCATGATTCAGGATGATTCAGAACCAGATACGCTGACCCAAGCCTTATCTTCCAAAACATAGAAGTTCCAGAACAGTCTTCAAGAAATGCTCCAGTGGCTCAGTGGTAAAGAAACCACCTGCCAATGGCAGAAACACAGGTTCAATCCCTGGTCAGGAAGAATCACTCCAGACTTCTTGGATGGGACATCTCATGGACAGAGGAGCCGCCTGGCAGGCTACAGTCCCTGGGCTCTCAAAGAACTGGATGCAACTTAGCAACTAAAGAGCAATGGCACTATTACATCTGCTCATCTGCAGCGTCCAGAGTCTCAGTGGAAATGCATAAACTTTAGTCTGCCTCATTAGAACCACTGGTCACCAAAGAGTGAAGGGAAACAGCATGGAGGCTGGTGGCTGGCACACAAATCCCCAAATATAAAGTTAACCATCACACTTTAAGAATTATGGTCCCCAGAAAGTACCTGAAAAGATCCACAACATTGCTAATTATTAGAGAACTGCACATACAAAACTGCAATGAGTTATCACTTCACACCTGTCAGAATGGTCATCAACAAAAAGCCTGCAAATCACAAATGCTGGAGAGGATGTGAAGCAAAGGGAACCCTCCTACACTACTGGTAGGAATGTAAATTGGTGCAGCCACTACGGAGAACAGTATGGAGGGTACTCAAAAAATTAAAAATAGAGTCTCCATATGATCCAGCAATCCCACTCCTGGGCATATATCTGGACAAAACTGTAATTCAAAAAATGCATGCACCCCAATATTCACAGCAGCACTCTTCACAATAGCCAAGATGTGGAAGCAACCTAAATGTGTATCTACAGGTGAATGGAAAAAAGATGTGGTAGATAAATACAGTGGAATACCACTCAGCCATAAAAGGGATGAAAATAATATCACGTGTAGCAACATGGTTGGACCTAGAAATGATCACACTAACCAGAGTCAGAAAGAGGATGACAAACACCGTATGATATCACTTCTATGTGGAATCTAAAATACGACACAAATCAAAGAAACAGAAATAGACTCACAGATATAGAGAACAGACTTGTGTTTGCCAAGGAGGGGAGGGACAGCTGAATTAGAGTTTGAGATTAGAAGATTCAAAATAGTATATATAGAATGCTATATTCTATTATATACAGAATGGAAGGAGAGATGGATGAACAAAGTCCTGCTATATAGCATAGGGAACTGTATTCAATATGCTGCTATAAACCATAACGGAGAAGAATATGAAAAAAAGAAAAAAGAATTAAGGCCCCAAAGACAGAAACAATGGGAAAGTCACTTCTTTCCTTCTCTTTCTGTCAACAGTTTTATTGTCCTAATCACCTCTGATGACTTCTGTCAATTCTAGCTGCTCTGGCTTCCTTGGACTCCAGCCTCAGTCTTCTCAACTTGGGAGATAGCTTCCTTGGGGGCAGACTCAACTTCCTTGAATTTGAAGACTTCTAAGCACGTTGCCAGATCCGGTTGTGATGAAGAGTTTTCTTAGACCACCAGGCAGCCAAGCCTTTCCTAACCCCTCCCTGAAGTGTCTGCTTCCACTGGGTTCTTGTCTGAGAGCCCACAAGCAGTATCGTGTGCCAATTCCAAAATCCAAACATGACATTTTCATAATTACCCAGAAATAACATCCTAATACATTGCCATGGGTTGATCTGTCTCATTTGTTCTGCCAAAATATTCTTTGCCTCCTAAGTACTACTGAATAGACACCCTCCATGGCACTGCCCTCATTTCATCACAAACTTACTTTTCCCCATACTCAATTAGTTGTTTACCATATCCGACTCTGCAAGCCCATGGACTGTAGCCTGCCAGGCTCCACTGTCTGTGGGATTTTCCAGGCAAAAATACTGGAGTGGGTTGCTATTTCCTTCTCCAGGGGATCTTCCCAACCCAGAGATCAAACCTGAGTCTCCTGCGTCTCAAGCATCGGCAGGAAGATTCTTTACCAGGGAGCCATCTGGGAAGACCCCAGTTTTCCCAGAGAGGTTTAATTTGAGTTAATATCAAGGACCTTTACATAGCTCTATGCCACCCTAGCGTATCCATATGATACAACTGAGAAGCATTTGTCAAAAGCAGAATATATCTGAAGAGACAGATGCTTACATTTTTTCCCCTTACCTTGAACTGAACACTATTTCCAGAGCAAAAATTACAGACTTGCTTTGCTGCCGGCCACAGCAGCAAATCCAAACAATAGCTTTCCTGGCAGCCCCAAAGCAGACCCATGACCCCCGCACCCGTCACTTCTGTGGGTTGTCATCACCGCTCTTCTCGCCACAAAGAAGTACATTTTCCAAAGGACAAAAATAAGCAAGCGAGGCTGTCCATCATTTTAATTCTTCATTTGTCTGAATAGAATGTTTGTCTTGGTCTATTGAGAACTGCAGGGCCACTCATTCAGAATCCCTTCATTAACGGGCGGCATTAAGCCTAAACCCTTTTGCTATTTTGAAGAACCGTCTCCTGTGCGTTTGAAAGCATGCTCTCCTGGTGAGGTTAAACCCTCCACCTCTCAGCACTGTTTCATTTTGCTCAAGCTCCTGACTTCAGGTACTCAGGGCATTTTTATTACGTCATTGTAATTTATTGGAGAACAGAACTCATATTGTACCTGGAGAAAGTATTCTTGTATCCACTGCAGTATTCTTGCCTGGGAAATCCCATAGACTGAGGAGCCTGGCAGGCTACAGTCCATGGGGTCGCAATGAGGTGGACATGACTGAGCAACTGGGCACATAGGCACCCATATTGTACCCAAGAGATGAACATATGCAGTGGTATTTTTAAGCTCTAAAGAAAAGTACAAACACTGGCTACCTTTATTATCCTTCAGTACCTAACACATAGCAAAGACTCAATAAATGCCTACTGAACGAACTTAAATGTGGACAAATAACAAAGAAACAAAGAGAAATATTTCATAAAAATAATAATAAATTCAAAATACACATTTTCCCAAGGTGCCAGCATTGCTGACCCTACAGTGTTGGTTGGGGACTGAAGTGAGCTCTCATCCTGGACATCTACCCCTGGAACTAGATGTCCCTGGGGACCATCTGGTGCCAGCCTAGTGTTGTACTGTTATTGTTTAGCAGTTTTATTTTACCTGTGAATATTTTATTTATTGCATGCTATTTATTTGTTTGATTTATCTATATATTATTTAATTTTTATATATGCTTTGCGACATCTTTATGAAGCATTAGGTTATGAAAGTAGGAGAAGAATGTTGTTCATCCATTTCATCATCTCCTCTCGCTAAAGAAAAGAGAGAGATGATGATACATTCCAAAGACATTTAAAAGGGTGGAAATGCAATAGTGAGAGACAATGGACATAGCATCAACTCAAGGAAAGTTTCACCTGATTCTTGGTCTTCCTGACCGTCAATTTCAGGAGGCTTTTCGCTGGTCATTGCTGCCCATGGTCCGAACAGATGTTAGAAATGGGATAAATAATTGTTGAAGGTGATGCAGACACATCAGGTCCTAAAATCTAGATGCAGATGAATAACTCCTTGAATGACCTTTGCAGCCTTTTATTGTATATGAAAGAAATTGTCACATGAAGAGATGGACACTTCTAACTCGGCCACTGTTGCAGCTTGTCACAAATAGATCTCTACTTTCACATCTCCTTCTTTAGAATCTTCATGCCAGCTCTTTCACAACTATAGTCTTTAACCTTCAGGGAAAATACAAAGTGCATTTGCTTTGTCCTGTATTCTAGTAGCATCTATAAACCACTGAATCTGATTTTCAATAAATAACCTCTCAAGATTCAATTGTTTCAATTTTTGTCCTCTCTACTGGCGAACCTATTGTTGACAGTAAGAGATAGCTTTGTGATGCTTTTAGAAATTTAATTTAGAGCGAGGAGCCAAGATGGCGGAGGAGTAGGACGGGGAGACCACTTTCTCTCCTACAAATTCATCAAAAGAATAACTGAATGCAGAGCAAACTTCACAAAACAACTTCTGATCGCTAGCTGAGGTCATCAGGCGCCCAGAAAAGCAGACCATTGTCTTCGAAAGGAGGTAGGACAAAATATAAAAGATAAAAAGTGAGACAAAAGAGCTAAGGACGGAGACCCGTCCCGGGAAGGGAGTCTTAGGCGGCCTTGCTTGGGCTAGGGTCCGGGCCTGAGTGCCCTGAGGACAATCGGAGGGAGCTTCTGTGAGGTGCCAACTTGAACTGTGGGAGACCAAAAGAGAGAGAGAAAATTAACCGGCCGGAACACACTGCCGGCCGTTCGCAGAACAAAGGGACGGAGAAAGTCCCGAGAAGAGCTCGCAGGCTGCGGACCGGCCCAGCCCCGCCGGAGGCAGGAGGCAGGGGGGAGGGGAAGGTCGCGGCGAGACACAGGGCGCAGGCACCCGACCGGCGCGGGCGGGGACTGGGGCTGGGGACGCAGAGGGCGGAAGGCGCGCGCACCCGACTGGCGCCAGCGGAAACTGAGACTGGGTCCGCGGAAGGGAGTGAGTGCGCCACACCTGCGGAGAGTGCGCCCACCAAGCCCCTGGCTGCCTGGACCGCTCTGACGGGGAAGGCACAGAGAGCAGGTGCAGCTTTTCCTTCCGCGCTTTTGTGTAACACCCGAGGGCTGGAACCTCGCGCAGCGCGGGGCGCGCTCCATATAGAACAGCCGGGAGCCTGAGCAGCGCAGACGGAGAAAGCAGCGTCAGCCCCTCCCGGCAGCGCCAGCCCGTCCCCACGGCGCAAGTCCGTCCCCGCAGCGCCAGCCCATCCCCGCAGTGCCAGCCCATCCCCGCAGCGTCAGCCCCTCCCAGCAGCGTCAGCCCCTCCCAGCAGCGCAACGGAACTAGCTACCTGAATAAGAGTCCACCTCCGCCCGCCTGTGTCAGGGCGGAAATGAGGCTCTGAAGAGACCGGCAAACAGAAGCCAAATAAACAAAGGGAACCGCTTCAGAAGGGACTGGTGCAACAGATTAAAATCCCTGTAGAAAACACCGACTACACCGGAAGGGCCCTGTAGATATCGAGAAGTGTAAGCTGGAACGAGGAGCTATCTGAAACTGAGCCGAACCCACACTGACCGCAACAGCTCCAGAGAAATTCCTAGATATATTTTTACTTTTTTTTTTTCTAAGTAAGGAAAAAAAAAATTTTTTTTTTCTTTTTATATTTTTTCTTTTTTATTTTTTCTGTTTTATTTTCCTTTAAAATTCCCTATTACTCCCCCATTACTCCTTAACTTTCATTTTCATAGATTTTTATGATTTTTTTAATTAGGGGGAAAAAAATTTTTTTTTCTTTCTTTCTTTTTTTTTGTTTTTTTTTTCTTTTTCTTTTTTTTTCTTTTTTCTTCTTTTTTTTTCTTTCCGATTTCTCTTTTATTTTCTATTTTTCTTTTTCTCTTATTTCTTTTAAAGTCCTCTAGTACTCCTCTACTACTCTTCATTTTCATTTTCACTACACTATAACCTTACAAAAAAAAAAAAAAAGAGAAGCCCTATGTTTAAACCGAAGATTATTCTCTCCCAATCTTGACTCTCTGTTTTCTACCTCAGAACACCTCTATTTCCTCCTTTCCCCTTCTCTTCCCAATCCAATTCTGTGAATCCTTGTAGGTGTCTGAGATACGGAGAACACTCTGGGAACAGACAGCTGCGTAGATCTGTCTCTCTCCTCTTGAGTCCCCCTTTTTCTCCTCCTGCTCATCTCTATCTCCCTCCTCCCTTTTCTCCTGTTCATGTAACTCTGTGAACCTCTCTGGTTGTCCCTAATGGGGGAGAATCTTTTTGCCATTAACCTAGAAGTTTTATTATCAGTGCTATATAGTTGGAGAAGTCCTGAGACTACAGGAAGAATAAAACTGAAATCCAAAGGCAGGAAACTTAAGCCCAAAACCTGAGAATACCAGAAAACTCCTGACTACATGGAACTTTAAGCAATAAGTGACCGTCCAAAAGCCTCCATACCTACACTGAAACCAACCACCACCCAAGAGCCAATAAGTTTTAGAGCAAGACATACCACGCAAATTCTCCAGCAACACAGGAACATAGCCCCGAATGTCAACATACAGGCTGCCCAAGGTCACACCTAACACATAGACCCATCTCAAAACTCATTACTGGGCACTCCATTGCTCTCCAAAGAGAAGAAATCAAGTTCCACGCACCAGTACACTGACGCAAGCTTCCCTAACCAGGAAACCTTGACAAGCCAATCGTCTAACCCCACCCACTGGGTAAATCCTCCACAATAAAAAGGAACCATAGACCTCCAGAATACAGAAAGTCCACTCCAGACACAGCAATCTAAACAAGATGAAAAGGCAAAGAAATACCCAACAGGTAAAGGAACATGAAAAATGCCCACCAAGTCAAACAAAAGAGGAGGAGATAGGGAATCTACCTGAAAAAGAATTTAGAATAATGATAATAAAAATGATCCAAAATCTTGAAAACAAAATGGAGTTACAGATAAATAGCCTGGAGACAAAGATTGAAAAGATACAAGAATTGTTTAATAAAGACCTAGAAGAAATAAAAAAGAGTCAATTAAAAATGAACAATGCAATGAATGAGATCAAAAACACTTTGGAGGGAACCAAGAGTAGAATAACGGAGGCAGAAGATAGGATAAGTGAGGTAGAAGATAAAATGGTGGAAATAAATGAAGCAGAGAGGAAAAAAGAAAAAAGGATCAAAAGAAATGAGGACAACCTCAGGGACCTCTGGGACAATGTGAAACGCCCCAACATTCGAATCATAGGAGTCCCAGAAGAAGAAGACAAAAAGAAAGGCCATGAGAAAATACTCGAGGAGATAATAGCTGAAAACTTCCCTAAAATGGGGAAGGAAATAGCCACCCAAGTCCAAGAAACCCAGAGAGTCCCAAACAGGATAAACCCAAGGCGAAACACCCCAAGACACATATTAATCAAACTAACAAAGATCAAACACAAAGAACAAATATTAAAAGCAGCAAGGGAAAAACAACAAATAACACACAAAGGGATTCCCATAAGGATAACAGCTGATCTATCAATAGAAACCCTCCAGGCCAGAAGGGAATGGCAGGACGTCCTGAAAGTAATGAAAGAGAATAACCTACAACCTAGATTACTGTATCCAGCAAGGATCTCATTCAGATATGAAGGAGAACTCAAAAGCTTTACAGATAAGCAAAAGCTGAGAGAATTCAGCACCACCAAACCAGCTCTTCAACAAATGCTAAAGGATCTTCTCTAGACAGGAAATGCAGAAAGGTTGTATAAACGTGAACCCAAAACAACAAAGTAAATGGCAACGGGACCACACCTATCAATAATTACCTTAAATGTAAATGGGTTGAATGCCCCAACCAAAAGACAAAGATTGGCTGAATGGATACAAAAACAAGACCCCCATATATGCTGTCTACAAGAGACCCACCGCAAAACAAGAGACACATACAGACTAAAAGTGAAGGGCTGGAAAAAAATATTTCATGCAAATGGAGACCAAAAGAAAGCAGGAGTCGCAATACTCATATCAGATAAAATAGACTTTCAAATAAAAGCTGTGAAAAGAGACAAAGAAGGACACTACATAATGATCAAAGGATCAATCCAAGAAGAAGATATAACAATTATAAATATATATGCATCCAACATAGGAGCACCGCAATATGTACGGCAAACACTAACGAGTATGAAAGAGGAAATTAATAGTAACACAATAATAGTGGGAGACTTTAATACCCCACTCACAACTATGGATAGATCAACTAAACAGAAAATTAACAAGGAAACACAAACTTTAAATGACACAATGGACCAGCTAGACCTAATTGATATCTACAGGACATTTCACCCCAAAACAATCAACTTCACCTTTTTCTCAAGTGCACACGGAACCTTCTCCAGAATAGATCACATCCTGGGCCATAAATCTAGTCTTGGAAAATTCAAAAAAATTGAAATCATTCCAGTCATCTTTTCTGACCACAGTGCAGTAAGATTAGATCTCAATTACAGGAAAAAAATTGTTAAAAATTCAAACACCTGGAGGCTAAATAACACGCTTCTGAATAACCAACAAATCATAGAAGAAATCAAAAAAGAAATCAAAATATGTATAGAAATGAATGAAAATGAAAACACAAGAACCCAAAACCTATGGGACACTGTAAAAGCAGTGCTAAGGGGAAGGTTCATAGCATTACAGGCTTACATCAAGAAACAAGAAAAAAGCCAAATAAATAACCTAACTCTACACCTAAAGCAATTAGAGAAGGAAGAAATGAGGAACCCCAGGGTTAGCAGAAGGAAAGAAATCTTAAAAATTAAGGCAGAAATAAATGCAAAAGAAACTAAAGAGACCATAGCAAAAATCAACAAAGCTAAAAGCTGGTTTTTTGAAAAAATAAACAAAATTGACAAACCATTAGCAAGACTCATTAAGAAACAAAGAGAGAAGAACCAAATTAACAAAATTAGAAATGAAAATGGAGAGATCACAACAGACAACACTGAAATACAAAGGATCATAAGAGACTACTACCAGCAGCTCTATGCCAATAAAATGGACAACTTGGATGAAATGGACAAATTCTTAGAAAAGTATAACTTTCCAAAACTGAACCAGGAAGAAATAGAAGATCTTAACAGACCCATCACAGGCAAGGAAATCGAAACTGTAATCAAAAATCTTCCAGCAAACAAAAGCCCAGGACCAGATGGCTTCACAGCTGAATTCTACCAAAAATTTAGAGAAGAGCTAACACCTACCTTACTCAAACTCTTCCAGAAAATTGCAGAAGAAGGTAAACTTCCAAACTCATTCTATGAGGCCACCATCACCCTAATTCCAAAATCAGACAAAGATGCCACAAAAAAGAGAAAACTACAGGCCAATATCACTGATGAACATAGATGCAAAAATCCTTAACAAAATTCTAGCAAACAGAATCCAACAACATATTAAAAAAATCATACACCACGACCAAGTGGGCTTTATCCCAGGAATGCAAGGATTCTTCAATATCCACAAATCAATCAATGTAATACACCACATTAACAAATTGAAAGATAAAAACCATATGATTATCTCAATAGATGCAGAGAAAGCCTTTGACAAAATTCAACACTCATTTATGATTAAAACTCTCCAAAAAGCAGGAATAGAAGGAACATACCTCAACATAATAAAAGCTATATATGACAAACCCACAGCAAGCATCACCCTCAATGGTGAAAAATTGAAAGCATTTCCCCTGAAATCAGGAACAAGACAAGGGTGCCCACTCTCACCACTACTGTTCAACATAGTGTTGGAAGTTTTGGCCACAGCAATCAGAGCAGAAAAAGAAGTAAAAGGAATCCAGATAGGAAAAGAAGAAGTGAAACTCTCACTGTTTGCAGATGACATGATCCTCTATATAGAAAACCCTAAAGACTCTACGAGAAAATTACTAGAACTAATCAATGAATATAGTAAAGTTGCAGGATATAAAATTAACACACAGAAATCCCTTGCATTCCTATATACTAACAATGAAAAAACAGAAAGAGAAATTAAGGAAACAATACCATTCACCATTGCAACAAAAAGAATAAAATACTTAGGAGTATATCTACCTAAAGAAACAAAAGACCTATACATAGAAAACTATAAAACACTGATGAAAGAAATCAAAGAGGACACAAACAGATGGAGAAACATACCGTGTTCATGGATTGGAAGAATCAATATTGTCAAAATGGCTATTCTACCCAAAGCAATCTATAGATTCAATGCAATCCCTATCAAGCTACCAACGGTATTTTTCACAGAACTAGACCAAAGAATTTCACAATTTGTATAGAAAAACAAAAAACCTCGAATAGCCAAAGTAATCTTGAGAAAGAAGAATGGAACTGGAGGAATCAACCTGCCTGACTTCAGACTCTACTACAAAGCCACAGTCATCAAGACAGTGTGGTACTGGCACAAAGACAGAAATATAGACCAATGGAACAGAATAGAAAGCCCAGAGATAAATCCACGAACCTATGGACACCTTATCTTTGACAAAGGAGGCAAGGATATACAATGGAAAAAAGACAACCTCTTTAACAAGTGGTGCTGGGAAAACTGGTCAACCACTTGTAAAAGAATGAAACTAGAACACTTTCTAACACCATACACAAAAATAAACTCAAAATGGATTAAAGATCTAAATGTAAGACCAGAAACTATAAAACTCCTAGAGGAGAACATAGGCAAAACACTCTCCGACATAAATCACAGCAAGATCCTCTATGACCCACCTCCCAGAATATTGGAAATAAAAGCAAAACTAAACAAATGGGATCTAATGAAAGTTAAAAGCTTTTGCACTACAAAGGAAACTATAAGTAAGGTGAAAAGACAGCCCTCAGATTGGGAGAAAATAATAGCAAATGAAGAAACAGACAAAGGATTAATCTCAAAAATATACAAGCAACTCCTACAGCTCAATTCCAGAAAAATAAATGACCCAATCAAAAAATGGGCCAGAGAACTAAACAGACATTTCTCCAAAGAAGACATACAGATGGCTAACAAACACATGAAAAGGTGCTCAACATCACTCATAATTAGAGAAATGCAAATCAAAACCACAATGAGGTACCATTACACACCAGTCAGGATGGCTGCTATCCAAAAGTCTACAAGCAATAAATGCTGGAGAGGGTGTGGAGAAAAGGGAACCCTCTTACACTGTTGGTGGGAATGCAAACTAGTACAGCCACTATGGAAAACAGTGTGGAGATTCCTTTAAAAACTGGAAATAGAACTGCCATATGACCCAGCAATACCACTTCTGGGCATACACACTGAGGAAACCAGATCTGAAAGAGACACGTGCACCCCAATGTTCATCGCAGCACTGTTTATAATAGCCAGGACATGGAAGCAACCTAGATGCCCATCAGCAAATGAATGGATAAGGAAGCTGTGGTACATATACACCATGGAATATTACTCAGCCGTCAAAAAGAATTCATTTGAACCAGTCCTAATGAGATGGATGAAACTGGAGCCCCTTATACAGAGTGAAGTAAGCCAGAAAGATAAAGAACATTACAGCATACTAACACATATATATGGAATTTAGAAAGATGGTAACGATAACCCTATATGCAAAACAGAAAAAGAGACACAGAAATACAGAACAGACTTTTGAACTCTGTGGGAGAAGGTGAGGGTGGGATGTTTCAAAAGAACAGCATGTATACTATCTATGGTGAAACAGATCACCAGCCCAGGTGGGATGCATGAGACAAGTGCTCGGGCCTGGTACACTGGGAAGACCCAGAGGAATCGGGTGGAGAGGGAGGTGGGAGGGGGGATCGGGATGGGGAATAAGTGTAAATCTATGGCTGATTCATATCAATGTATGACAAAACCCACTGAAATGTTGTGAAGTAATTAGCCTCCAACTAATAAAAAAATTAAAAAAAAAAAAAAGAAATTTAATTTATGACAGAAGCTGTGCAGAATCCCCTCCTTTCAAACCTGGTGCAATTTGTTAACCTCCAGAATCACCAATGCACCATAAGCCACTTCCTTTATTGCTGGGGAGACACCAGCTGTTTGGGTGACAGCTGGTAGAACCGCCCCTGGCAAGTCCCCGGCCCCATGTCAACAAGGATAGCATGCTGCTGTTAGGGAAAAATAAACCTGAGTGACTAAACGACGTACAGAGGGGAAGCATATATCTCTGCCTATACATTTTTGAACATTTATTATTTTGCCCTATTATTCTGAGGAAAAAAAAAAGCTGCCTACTATTGATGCTTTTTTTTTTTTTTTAAGTGGCACTTAGCCGTTACAAGAAATTTTATTAACGTACTCTAGTAATCACAAACCTACACAGCTATGTTCAGTATTTTCAAGGAGAGTGACTTCCTCTGACGGGAGTGAATAGCCAGTCGTGGGACTCTGCAGGACAGTGACAGCGAGTGCAATGACAGGTGACACGCAGTTCGATGGGAAACAAGGAATGACTGACAGAGATGAGACAGACTCCCCACCTACTGTGTCAACTGGGGAAACACCGCAACGCCCGAGTCCCAGGGCTCTGACGATACCATCTTTGCCCAGGCCACTCTAGCTTCAGGATGTCAACTTTCTGCAGTCTGACCCTTCCCGAGATGTGCCAGGCAGGGGCAGCACGGGGACAGTTCTGCAGAGCGGCAGCAGTGCCCGCAGTGGTCAGGGCTACCAGATTGGTGACAGGCTCCCCGGGACTTGTGATGGCTCCTCTGGAATCCATATCTTATACACAACGCCTATCCTCAAGAAGAACTTCCGCAGAACGGCTCAGAGCTCAGGAATCAGGTCAAACTGCATAATTTCACACAGGTAGGGGTAGTACATGGAAGCATGTGCTTTAAACTTTTCGTAGTTTATTTTGAGGGTTTTTGAACTGTGGTGTTGGAGAAGACTCTTGAGAGTCCCTTGGACTCCAAGGAGATCCAACCAGTCCATTCTAAAGGAGATCAGTCCTGAGTATTCATTGGAAGGACTGATGTTGAAGCTGAAACTCCAATACTTTGGCCACCTGATGCAAAGAACTGAATCATTTGTAAAGACCCTGATGCTGGGAAAGATTGAGGGCAGGAGGAGAAGGGGATGACAGAGGATGAGGTGGTTGGATGGCATCACCAAAGTGATGGACATGAAGTGAAGTGAAGAAGTGAAGTTGCTCAGTCGTGTCCGACTCTTTGCGACCCCATGGTCTGTAGCCTACCAGGCTCCTCCCTCCATGGAATTCTTCAGGCAAGAGCACTGGAGTGGGTTGCCATTTCCTTTCTTCCCAACTCAAGGATCGAACCGGGGTCTCCCGCATTCCAGGCAGATGCTTTAACCTCTGAGCCACCAGGGAAGCCCATTGAGTAAACTCTGGAAGTTGGTGATGGACAGGGAGGCCTGGCATACTGCAGTCTGTGGGGTCGCAAAGTGTCAAACATGACTGAGTGACTGAACTGAACTAAATTCTTAGGATTAGAAAAAGATAAATGTAGGTATGGGTATGATGCCATAATGATGGACAGTTGACCCTTGGATAATAGGAGTTTGAACTGCCATGAGCCCACATATACTTAAATTTTTGTCAATAAATACAGACTACAGGACTACACAATTTACCGCAGGTTGAATCTGCAGATGCAGAACTATGGATATGAAAGGCAACTGTAAAGGCATATGTGGAGTTTCAATTATGCCAAAGGCCAGCATCTCTAATCCCCACATTGTTCAAGGGCCAGTTGGATTAAAAACTGGTTGGTTTACACAACCTAAGTTTTCAGTCTCACAATTCTAGAAGCCACAAGTTCAAGATCAAGGTGTCATCAGAGTTGGTTTCTTATGAGAGCTCTGTAGCTGTCAGCAATTCCCATAATTTTCATGTTCTTACCCTCCCTTTTATTATTTCCTATGGGACCTGATGAAAAGGCCTATAATATGTATACTGGAGTCTCAGAAATGGAGGGGAGAGAGAACAGAGTAATATTTGATGTGAGAGCAGAGAATTTTCTAAAACTGACAAAAGAGGGACTTACCTGGCAGTCCAGTGGTTACAGTTTCACCTTCCAAAGCAGGAGTTGTGGGTTCAATCCTTGATCAGGGAGCATAGATCCCACTGGCCTTACTGCCAAAAAACCGAAACATAAAACAGAAGCAGTATTGTAACAAACTCAATAAAGATTTTTAAAATATAAGAAAAAAACTTGAAAAAGAATTTTTAAAATTTACAAAAGAAATCAGACTATAGATTTTTAAAATAATATAAACTCAGCAACTGGAATTAGAAAATTGCATTTAAGAACATCACAGCTGAAAACCAAAGACAATGAGAAAATCTCAAGAACAGCCAGAGACTGGAGAAAACATATTATCTCTCCAAAAACAAAAAGATGGACAACAGACTGAATCCAAAAAAGCAATGTAGTGGCATATTTAAAATAATACAAGAAAGTAATTGCTACCATAGAATTAAAATTAAGGATAAAATAAATATTTTTCAACAGAAAACCTGTACTAACCTAAAGAGAAATTTTTTTCAGGTAGAAGAAATATGATATTAGCCAAAAGCATGGAACTGTAGGAAGAACTAAAAGGAAAATAAAGTATAAAATGTGAACAAATCTGAATGATACTAACAGTGTAAAACAATAACAATAGTGTTCCATAAAATTTAGAAATATATGAAATTAAATATAGGATGACAATAATATGAAAGATCAGATCAGTTCAGTTCAGTCTCTCAGTCGTGTCCAACTCTTTGTGACCCCATGAACCACAGCACTCCAGGTCTCCCTGTCCATCACCAACTCCCAGAGTCCACCCAAACCCATGTCCATTGAGTCTGTGATGGTATGCAACCATCTTATCCTCTGTCGCCCCCTTCACCTCTTGCTCTCAATCTTTCCCAGCATCAGGGTCTTTTCCAATGAGTCAACTCTTCGTATCTGGTGGCCAAAGTATTGGAGCTTCAGCTTCAACATCAGTCCTTCCAATGAACACCCAGGACTGATCTCCTTTAGGATGGACTGGTTGGATCTCCTTGCAGTCCAAGGGACTCTCAAGAGTCTTCTCCAACACCACAGTTCAAAAGCATCAATTCTTCAGTGCTCAGCCTTCTTCACAGTCCAACTCTCACATCCATACATGACCACTGGAAAAAACATAGCCTTGACCAGACGGACCTTTGTTGGCAAAGTAATGTCTCTGCTTTTTAATATGCTATCTAGGTTGGTCATAACCTTCCTTCCAAGGAGTAAGTGTCTTTTGATTTCATGGCTACAATCACCATCTGCAGTGATTTTGGAGCTCAGAAAAATAAAGTCAGCCACTGTTTCCACTGTTTCCCCGTCTATTTGCCATGAAGCAATGGGACCTGATACCATGATCTTAGTTTTCTGACTGTTGAGCTTTAAGCCAACTTTTTCACACTCAGATAACATGTTATAAATGTTAAAAGATAAAGTTTTCTACTGTGCTTCCTTGTCCAGGAAGTAGACTAATATAGTGTAATGATTTATTACTACTAAGTTATTTTAGATTTTAGTAAATTAAGGATATACCTAGTATTCTCTAGAGTAAGAATAGTAGAAAATGTACAACTAGAAAATTAATAGAGGATAAATGAAACAGTTAAAAAATACATGCAAAATTGCAAAATAATGCAGGAGAAAGAAAGAAACATAAACAACTAGGAAAAATGGAAAATAAAAAGAAAGTGGCATCTGTAAATCAAATATATCAATAATTATATAAATGTAAAATGATCAAATACTTTCATGAAAAATATAAAAGACTATATTAAGAAAATAATACTAACACTGCTTGCAGGCTTCCCTGGTCACTCGGTGGTAAAGAATCCGCGTGCCAATGTAGGAGATGCAGGTTCAATCCCTGGGTTGGGAAGACCCCCTAGAGAAGAAAATGGCAATCCACTGCAGTATTCTTGCCTGGAGAATCCCATGGACGGAGGAGCCTGGGAGGTTCTAGTCCATGGGGGCACAAAAGAGTCAGACATGACTTCTTGACTACACAACAACTATAACAATGCTGCTTACAGGAGATTAACTTGAAATATAGGAACTGCAACAGTTGAAAGAAAAGAATGGAAACCTAGACCATATTAATATTAACCACCCTCCAAAGAACTATTGTTGGTATGTGAGCATCAAAGCAGTTTTTTTAAGTTAAGATGCTACTAGAGATAAAGAAATACTTGTAATACTTTTAATATAGCTTCAAAATATATAAAGCGAAAGCTAGAAAGGAAAAATGGATATGTGCCATCATAGAGATTTTAACAAATTCTCTCAGTAATGATAGCACACATGGGGGAGGCAAAGACACAAGACAGCAACGACATGAGTAACGAATATGAAGTAGTTGTCACATAAACAATACTACCCTACAACTGTACTACATTGCTCATCACTTTTTGGTAAATATATGAGAAATATTTACCCAAAATGTCCGTGATCTGTGCTATAAAAAGCATCTCAACAAAATTCAAAGGATAAAGATTATGTACTATATGGCCTTTGGCCTTTTGCTAAACATCATAAGCAAAAAGTAAATAGAAAATACTAAAGCTTGAAAAATTAAGCACATGTGTAAATAATCCCTGGGCATTACTTTGTGTTGTGTGTCTACCTAAGCTATGGAGCCACGGGCTACTTCCCCAGATAAAATCCTTGCATGTGATGCCTGCCTTAACATTGGTTTCTCAAAGGATCTGAGTGCATCATTTCTTTATTGAGCTCCCACGAGTCTTATGTTAATCACTTTCATTTTATGAAAGTGAAAGTCGCTCAGTCATGTCCAGTTCTTCGTGACCGCATGGACTGTAGTCTTCCAGGCTCCTCTGTCCATGGGATTCTCCATGATAAAGATATTAGAGTGGGTTGGCATGCCTTTCTCCAGGAGATCTTCTTGATCCAGAGACTGAACCTGGGTCTCCTGCATGGCAGGCAGATTCTTTACCATCTGAGCCGGCAGGGAAGCCCATTAACCAGAATGAGCTGGTACGATTCCTCCTACAATCCCTCATATTTATTCCTCATGTATCAGTCATTCAACAAATATTTGTCATTGCCAATGAGCCAGGCAAGACCTGATGAGCTTGGTTCTTTCCCTGAATGCTTCTGTCTTGACTGCATTGCTCCTAAAATGTACAGCAAAAAGCAAACCCAGCCCTCAAGTGAAGTTGGGCAGGTCCTGTTGGGAAAGAACCCTAGCCTTCCATGTTCAGGACACATGACTTCCATTCGGGCAGCCTGATGCTGGACAGAGGATGCTGCCTCTTACTGCGATCTCACTGTTGACTTGAAATCCTGGAAATTTTCCCCCACTTACTCCTGTGGATTCATGTCTTACTCTGTATTTGAGCAATTGCTCTTTTGAAGCTTATATTTATAAGCTCTAACTTCACCTGACAGTTTATTCCGTTAGCCTAGTCTGTGGTTTTACCCTGTTGTGGTCCGTTTGGGTCTTGACTTGGAGAGGAAGCCTATTTGTTAACACCCATGTGTTGATGGGCAGGCTTCATACTTCTGCATCTCTGGGCAGGCCTGGTGAAAAGGGGTTGGTTAGCTGAACAGAGGGGCTTCCCTGGGGGCTCAGCAGTAAATAATCTGCCTGCAATGCAGGAGCCGCAGGAAACTCCGGTTCAATCAGGAAGACTGAACTCGGGTTCGGTCAGGAAGATTCCCCTGGAGGAGGAAACGGCAACCACTCCAATATTCTGGCCTGGACAATTCCATGGACTGTATGGTCCGTGCAGGTCACAGAGTCGGACACAGACTGAATGACTTCCACTTTCACTTCCAGTATTCCTGCCTGGAGAATCCCATGTTCAGAGGGGCCTGGTGGGCTACAGGCCATGAGGTCTCAAAGAGTCACACATGACTGAAGTGACTGAGATGCATGCATGCAAGCTGAACAAAAGCACAGTACACATTATCTCTTTCCCCTAAATTTAATTTTCTATAGGAAACTGCTTTTTGGAGAACTTAGAGCCCATTTAGTAGAAGCAGATTCTGTGCATCTTACCAGTAACAGTGGGAAAGGCTAGGGGTCCTGCTGGCAAGCAGTGTGGAGTGAGCTCACTGTGAATTTTTATGAGGACAATGACTTCTGAGAAGGCTATAGCTGAAACACTGATGAAATGTGTTCCTTCACAGATGACTGAGTCTAACCATGTTTGCGTATGATTTTAAAATTCAATATAGGGGCTTCCCAGGTGGCTCAGTGGTAAAGAATTCATCATCAACCAAGCTCAGTCCTGTCCAACTCTTTGCGACCCCATGGACTATACAGTCCATGAAATTCTCCAGGCCAGAATACTGGAGTGGGTAGCCTTTCCCTTCTCTAAGGGATCTTCCCAACCCAGGGATCAAACCTAGGTCTCCCACATTGCAGGCAGATTCTTTACCAGCTGAGCCACAAGGGAAGCCCAAGAATACTGGAGCAGGTAGCCTATCCCTTCTTCAGGGGATCTTCCCGACCCAAGAATCAAACTGGGGTCTCCTGCATTGCAGGCGGATTCTTTACCAACTGAGCTATGAGGGAGTGGTAAAGAATCTGCCTGCCAATACAAGAGTCATGGGTTTGATCTCTGATGCAGGAAGATCCCGCAAGCTGTGGAACAACTAAGCAGGTGCACCGCAACAATTGAGCCTGTGCCCTAGAGCCTGGGAGCCACAACTATTGAAGCCCATGTGCCTAGAACCTATGTTCTGCAATAAGAGAAGCCACAGCAATGAGACGCCTGCACACTACAGCTAAAGAGTAGCCCCCACTTTCCCCAAGAGAAAAGCCTGTGCAGCCATGAAGACACAGCACAGGCAAAAATAAATAAATAAAATTATTTTAAAAGTCAGTTCAGTTCAGTCGCTCAGTCACGTCTGACTCTTTGATACTCCATGGACAGCAGCATGCCAGGCTTCCCTGTCCATCACCAATTCTTGAGCTTGCTCAATTCCATGACCCCCAAGTCGGTGATGCCATCCAACCATCTCATCCTTTGTCGTCCCCTTCTCCTCTCACCTTCATTCTCTCCCAGCATCAGGGTCTTTCCCAATGAGTCAGCTCTTTGCATAAGGTGACCAAAGGATTAGAGCTTCAGCTTCAGCATCAGTCCTTCCAATGAATATCTAGGACTGATTTCCCTTGGACGGACTGGTTGGATCTCCTTGCAGTCCAAGAGACTCTCAAGAGACTTCTCCAAGACCATAGTTCAAAAGCATCAATTTTTCGGCACTCAGCTTTCTTTATAGTCCAACTCTCACATCCATCCATGACCACTGGAAAAACCATAAGTTTGACTGGATGGAACTTTGTTGGCAAAATAATGTCTCCACTTTTTAATATGCTGTCTAGGTTTGTCATAGCTTTTCTTCCAAGGAGCAAGCGTCTTTTAATTTCATGGCTACAGTCATCATCTGCAGTGATTTTGGAGCCCAAGAAAATAAAGTGTCTCACTGTTTCCATTGTTTCCCCATCTATTTGCCATCAAGTGGTGGGACAAGTGGTGGGACCAGATGCCATGATCCTCATTTTTTGAATGTTGAGTTTTAAGCCAGCTTTTTCACTCTCCTCTTTCACTTTCATCCAGAGGCTTTTTCGTTCCTCTTCATTTTCTGCCATAAGAGTGGTATCATATTTTAAAAACTACATTTCAAAAAAATTTTTTCTGAATTAAAAATTCTTATCCAATGCCAAAGAGGAAAACATTCTGTTAGGTTCAGGGAAAGTGAAATAAAGATCTTTGATGTAGTAACTTATGGGTCTACTCTGTCTGCTATTCTGAACCTTCATCAGGCTATTAATAAACAGCAACCAACAAACTGTCAGACAATTCTGCCTTCTTAAGTCAGAAGACTGACAGAAGAAAAAGGACACCCAGAACAGGTAATATCAGACATCACGTGATCCTGAACAACCTCCCTGGGTCTCAATTTCCTCAGTGGCTCCCTTGTCTATTTCATAGGGTCGTGGTAAGAATCAACATCTTGAGTATGAAGGCGCTTTGTAAACTGCAATCCACTGTTCAAATGTCAAGCGTGATTATTTATAAATTCCAGAAACTCCTAACTTATTCAGTCCCCTAACCTCCCATGCATGATTGACACTTAGGGTTACGAAAGAGTTTTTAAATGGATGGCATGCGTGTCCAACTCAGGTAATACAGAAGAAGAAAATTCTCATTGAAGACAAAGAAGAAATGGTAATTAGAAAGAAGAAAATGACAAAAATGAGAAATCAGAAGCTCTGGGATTAATCAGTTTATGGTGTCAGGAATCTGAATGTGGGGAAGTCTGTTATATGATATCTCATTGAGATACATAGGAAGGTGGTTGGTAATGGGAACCATGGCCAGCTTTGATGATTCTCTTCCTGAAGTTCAAATAGACTCCACTGTTTTCCTTTCCCTTTGAACTTGGTTGGTTTATCCTCCCCAAAGCTCACTCATTTAGCTTGCTTACTCATTACTTGTCCCTGAAACACTTACACAGACCTTTAATAACCAAAGTGTTTAAGAACACAAGGACCTGGATAATAGGGAACAGTGCAAACCTAGACAGCATATTAAAAAGCAAAGACATCACTTTTCCAACAAAGGTCCGTAGAGTCAAAGCTATGGTTTTTCCAGTAGTCATGTATGAATGTGAGAGTTGGACCATAAAGAAGGCTAAGCATCGAAGAATTGATGCTTTTGAACTGTGGTACTAGAGAAGACTCTTAAGAGTCCCTTGGACAGCAAGGAGATCAAACCAGTCAATCCTAAAGGCAATCAACCCTGAATATTCATTGGAAAGACTGATACTGAAGCTGAAGCTCCAATCCTTTGGCCACAAGATGTGAGGAGCTGACTCTTTGGAAAAGACTCTGATGCTGGGAGGGATTGGGGGCAGGAGGAGAAGGGGATGACAGAGGATGAGATGGTTGGATGTCATCACCAACTCTAACTCAATGGACATGAGTTTGAGCAAACTCCAGGTGATAGTGAAGGACAGGGGAGCCAGTGTGCTGCAGTCCTTGAGGCTGCAAAGAATCAGACACAACTTAGCAAATGAACAACAACAACAAAATAAGCAAGAAGCTGAAGCCAACAAATGGACAATGATCAGGACATTGAATGATTTGTCTGTAGGCTTTTGGCACCCATTTTTCTGCATGAAATGTTGGAGTATCTGTCCCCACACCTATTCTCTACAATTAGAAAGACCCCTAGAGTCTGGGAGGAGAGTACAGGAAATGCATCTATTCAATTCAGACTGTGAAAGTTGTAATGTACTTGCATTTCACCTCTTTCTTGAACTTCAGGGAAGATGGAAGAAAGTGGGACAGGTTGAGCAATAAATATCCTCACAAAGCAAATGCCTTCATCACAACACATATCATATCTTGACAAGTTCTGTAGGCCCCAAGCTATGAGATGGTGTAAAATTCTCATTTTTCATTCCATTGACTTTAATTAGACTCACAAGTTTGACAATTTATAGGTATTATCAGTAAGACTTTTTAAAGCCAGTATTCTTAACAGTTAAGTTCCTCCAAACTCACCCAGCTCAACTGCACAAATTTTAACAGAAGATACAAGCATATATTTTTGTGATGGTTTCTAGTATGCAGTCAACAGAGTGGCCATAGAAAGATATAGTAGAGCAATAACATAGAAAAGCTTCTTTAAAAATGGCTCTTTCAGAAATTCATAAAACATCTGAAAATGAGCCAAAAGGTTTCAGACTATGAAGAGAGGATTTTTTTTAAAATCCTTTGAAATCTCCTTCTATATGTTTTCATTTATTTTTTTCTGGGAGCTCTTTCTGCTCCCCTTAATGTTTACATAGGGATGCTTTTTGAATGCATGGATCTAATATGTAATCATTTAACACCAGTTGTGTTTTTCTGACTGGGGCCGTTAAGCATGTTCACCTTCCAGGAAACATTCCAAGACTGCAACACTATGTCACCAGCACTGTCAGTTCAAGCTGATCCCAGATGGTGTGTAATTCTCACTGAAAAATGGCATCAATATATGGGACACAAATAATATCCTTAGGAGGGAAATCCAGAGTGTGACGATTCTTCAGATCACGTGAAAAAAGGATTCAACTTTATCATGTTTTATTTTTATGTGCTGTTAATAGTAGGGCTGACACCGACAGTGGAAAGAAAATTTGCTAGGCATCTCCTACTAAAGAAATAATACGATTATTAGCAAAGATGACTGGTCACTGAAAGGAACTTGGATCTACTTTTATAAGTTTGCAGATGTCTGATGGAATCAGAGAAGCTGGAAAAGTTGAACTTTCTTTTACTTTACTGTACTTCTTGTCTCCTGGTCTCTCTTACTCTGAATAGTGTCTTCTTTTATGCCCAGTTCTGGAATAAGAAGGATAAACAAACAAAAACTTATTTGTAACTTGCTTCTTTGGGGAGCTCAGAAGACAGAGATCTGTGATCCTCTGAAACAAGAGATGGGATGGCCTGAGTCTTGGAAGAGACAGAACTTTTAAAAGGTACCATGCCATGGGAGTGATTATGTTTTTTCCAACTCAAAGATCTTTGATAGAGACATTCATCAGAGAAAGAGAATTTCTATAAACTGTTTGATTTTTCATCATTAGAAGAGACCTATAAGAAATTACTTCTATCGATAAACAGCAAGGATAAGAATGGGTCTTTGACTGAAGTAGCCAGTTGCCAGCCTGGTGAGACTGGAGGCCTCCTCCTGATCCCGGGTCCCCAGTCTGACTCACCACAGGCCCTGCAGTCATCCTAGGTCTCCCTCTCTTGGGGTAAGTAGTGAGTTCTAATTCCTGCTTTTGCATTTGAGTCATGTGGGGAGGGTTTATTGTGGCTCAGACAGTAAAGAATCCGCCTGCAATGCAGGGGACCCAGGTTCGATCTCTGCATCAGGAAGATCCCCTGGAGAAGGGAATGGGCTACCCCACTCCAGTATTCTGGAGAATCCCATGGACAAAGGAACCTGATGGGCTAGAGTTCGTGGGGTCACAAAGAATCGGACATGACTGAGAGACTAACACTTTCACCTTTTTTTCACCTGGGTCCCACCCTGGATGTATTAAATCAGACCATGAATGGGAGGGTAGACATTTGATCATTTTTAAAGTGCTGCAGGTGATTCTAATGTGCAGACCGGGCTGAGAACTACTAGGTCATTCCATCAATCTCTTCTGTGACACAGACCCGTGTTCTGGCAGAGGAAGAGAGTGGAGTCACTGAGTCACCGCCGTCATTTCCACCTTTGCTGGAAGCGTGCGGCAGAAGAGCCAAGCACGAGGACAGGAGGTGGAGGCTGAAGAGAGCGTGAACAGGAAAGCAAGCGGAGGAAAATGCCAGCCACTCTGGGATGGTGGAGAGCCTAGAAAGTCAAGGTGAAAATCAGGACCAACAATAAAGAAGATCTGAAAAGAGAGGGGGAGAGGACCCATGGAGACACATTTCGCTTATTTCAAAATCACACTAGAGCTAGCTAATTATTGGAACAGGAAATGGGGTTGGGGCATGTGGAAAGGGAGATTGATTCAGTACTTTCTGGTTTGGAGGGCAAGTGATGCGATTCATTGTGGAAGCTGAAAAAGACATGGGCAAATAGTGACCCTCAAAATTTGTTTCTCTGAGGGCACCACAAGGGGAAACCACTCAGGATCTTTTCTGTTTTCAAGGGCATGAGCAGTCATCATTAGTCTACTATAGTCCAGTAGCAAAAAAGAAATTTCTTTTTTACCTAAAATAAAGCTCTGATTTTTTTTTAAAAAATTTCTTTTTGAGTACAGTCCTCAATTTTATGGTTCTGGGTAATGGTAATTCAGTGAAGGTTGGCAATTTCACAAAATATAACAATGCTCCATTGTAATGCCAGGTTGAAATGAGGTGCTCTGTGGAACCTGTTAGTAGCTAAAATTGTGTAGTGCAATTATAAGCAGCACAAAGCCAAAAGCTAAAATATAAAGAGTCTTGCTCTCCTGATGAGAATTTTTAGAAAATCAGAGCTGTGTATTTCAATAATGTGCTTGTTTGCAGACATATTGTATTTTCATAATGTCAACTCAGCTAGATCTTGGTTTTGTCTTCTTATTCCCTGCTCCCCAATATAAGGTAAGTCATTGAAAGTACTGATTTAAAGACGTGTATTTTTAACATTACCATCTCTGAAATCAGGATATGCTGTAGAATAAACAGGATCTTACGTTGGAAGAAATAGGGCTGCCCTTCCAGGCCTGACCAATCACCTCTTTCCTCCATGTTCAAGATCTGCTACTTCTAAATGCTGTGACACACTCTTTCGAGGACTTCTCTCTGGTGGTAGCATTTCTGGGACGCTTGGATGCTGGGCTCTGACTCTTCTGCTGGGGGTCCTGTGGTCTTGCCCTTCACCTTGATACACCTGCCACCACTCAGTCCAGCAAGTGCATGAGAAGCAACTCTGCACTGAGACGTCCCCAAGTCATGGGCAAGAGAGACCATTTGGCTCTCGTGAACGTTCTCCTCCAAGCATGCAGTTGACCTCCTTTTTATAAGAGAAACTTCCTGTTCCTTCATCTCCCGATAAGGGCACTGACCCCATCACTGGGGCACCGCTCTCATGACCTCGTGTAAACCTAACTCCTTCCCATGGGCCTCATCTCCCAATCCCATCACCACGGGGATAAGGTCTTTAACCTACGATGTTGGGAGAGACACAAACATTCATTTCATAGGAGATGCCTATGATATGGTCAAGGGGAAAAAAAGAAAATTAGTAAATACCTTATTTAGTGCGATGCAGTAAAAATGAAATGAATACTCAAATAAACGTTTGTGTAAGCAAAGAGAAGAGTGCGGGAGAAAAATGTACTTAATTGCTTACATTGTGTCCCTAAATTACATCATGGGTAGTTAGAAGGAGGGATGGGAACATTTTATTTATTTATGGCTGTGCCAGGTCTTGATTACTGCATACAGGCTTTCTCTAGCTGCAGCGAGAGGGGCCTATTCTTCATTTCAGGGCTCAGACTTCTCGTTGTGGAGCACTGGCTTTAGGATCCACAGGCTTCAGTAGCTCTGGCACACGGACTTAGTTACTTAGTTACCCCGTGGCATGAATATTCTTCCTGGACCAGGGATCAAACCCAGGGCCTCTGTATTGCCAGGTGGATTCTTAACCACTGTACCACCAGGGAAGTCCCCAATGAGAACATGTTAAATTTGAGTTAAGACTTTTCTGCAATGTTTGAATTTTTACGGGGAGGATGTATTGCTTTTGAAGTTTCAGTAGCTAAAAATAACCACACACACACGGGCATGAACCCGTAATCTACAAAAACTGTGCTGCTCTAGCCTAGTCTGAAGCTCCAACATTAATACATAACACGCTGGAGTGTGGCCTCTTGGGGATGCATTTCCTAAAGAGCAGCCTCTGAGTAATAATGTCTGTATTTCAGGTACCACGTGGGGAAGCCAGTGGGAGCCTCGTCCTCATGCCTTGGTGAGAAGACCCCTCGTGCTTCCGGTCCTGAGATGGTCCACCCGTGATGGAGTTAGCAAGTGGAGTGTGGAGCCTGCAGCATGGCTCCAGACCTCAGAGAGAGGCTTCCTCTGAAACTTGAAAGAGAGCCAGTGATGAGGACTGTCAGAGTAATTACAGTCTTCCCAATAAGAGGGACTTCTATCATTGCAGTGGGCGAACGCTTCTATTTAGGCTCACAGCTGACTCATGATTGGACGTGGTTGGCCACATAATTACGAAGTCTGTGTTCCTAAATGATAAATTAGATGCAGTGCCTTCGTTTTGTGTAAGTCCTACTTAGAGCCACATGGCCTGAAATAGAGCCCCTTGGAAATGAATCACACTGTACACCAGAGACTGGAAAAATAGATTATATTGAAAATGAATCAAAAAAATTCCATTTTTCCCCTCTCACTGAGCTCACCAGAGTCTTAAATCTTGTATTCATATGAGGCTGTTGAAGTACTCTGGGTCTAAACTCAAAATATAGATTACAAATCATGGGATGAAAATCCTTTTAATGAGTTGAATTCTTTTTGAGCGTGAGGAAAGATTTTTAGCATTTTACAGATTCACACAACTAAAGGCGACCTTCGGAGGCCATCTGGAGTTCCCACGTTCCAGTGCCCACCGGACCTACAGACGCAGTCACGTCCCAGAAACACAGCTAGCTAACATTCTCCTTCTTCTGCCTTTCTTTTTAGATTTTTTAAATTGTGATAGAATACACATAACATTGAAATGTACCATCTAAATAATTTTAAGTGTACGGTGCCAAAGAGTTAAGTCTATTCATATTATTGGACAACCAGTCTCTAGGACTTTATGTTTTGCTGAACTGAAATTCTGTACCCGTTAAACAAGACAGCTCTTCACTCCCTTCTCCCCCACTCCCAGCCCCAGGCAACCATCATTTTACTTTCTGTTTCTGAGTTTGATTGCTCCAGAACCCTCAGGGAAGTGGACTCATACAATATTTTGTCCTGGCTTATTTCACTGAGCTGAGAGTCCCCAGAGACGTTGTAGCATGTGCCAGAATTTCTTTTTTTTTTTTTTTTCTTAAGCTGAATAATATTCCATTGTATCTATTGGCCACCTTTTATGTATTCATCATCTGTTGATGAACACTTTGGCTGCTTCTTCCTTTCTGTCATAATGAATAACACTGCTATGAACATGGGTGTACAAATATCTGAGATTCTATTTTCAATTCTGTCAAATATATGTATATATATATATATATATATTTGAATATATAACAGCAGCCATACTGTTTTCCATATCTTCTTTCTTTTTAATGAAAACAGGTTCATTTGGGTTTTATTCTGGTGATGAAAATTACATATGCTTATGGCAAAAGCTGTCAAAGTGGAAAGAAAATAAAACCAGTAATTCCCCCACCCAGAAAAAACTAATGTTAATATACAATAACACAAGTTACTATGCATTATATAGTATGTAAATTATATAATGAATATAAAGAATATGTTGTTGTTACTCTTATCCTGATAAAAACTAGGAATACATATGTGCATGTGCGTGCTAAGTCACTTCAGTTGTGTCCAACTCTTTATAACCTCATGGACTGTATGTAGCCCACCAGGCTCCTCTGCCCATGGGATAATCCAGGCAAGAATACTGGGGTGGGTTGCCTTGCCCTCCTCCAGGGGATCTTCCTGACCCAGGGATCGAACTAGCATCTTTTATGTCTCCTGCATCTGCAGGCAGGCTCTTTACACTAGCAACACCTGAGAAGCCCAAGGAATACATGTATTCCTTAGTTTATTACCTGATTCCTTGCAGTCAAAATATTTTAAAAGAAAGTAAGTGCCATAACTAACAATAACCACAAAAATCAACTAACAAAATGACCACTAATGAAATTGAGGCTCCTCCCTCCCCAATAACACTGCCTGTCAACTGGGAATCTCTCTCACTGACTCTGGGATGTTCAAATAAAATAAAAATTGATTCTAAAGTGGAACTTTAGACCCATGGGGTCGCAGAGTTGGGCGCGACTGAGCCCCTGAACTGAACTGAAAGTGGAACTGGAAACATGGCAAACGATGACTGATTTCATTAAATCGATGCACTGATATAAATCATCTAAGATGTGGCTGGGCACTGGTGGTTTCTCAGAGTCCCCTGGGTGATTCTTAGGTGCAGCCAGAACTGAGAGAAAATGCAGTCAGTGAAAGGTCCACACTGTCACCTAAGGCCAGCCCGCCCTGGCCCTGGATCCAGTCCTACTAGCTGCTCCCAGGTGCAGTTCCAGCTGTGTTCTCTCCACACGACAGTCCCTTCCCTCTCTACCGGAGTATTCACTGGAAGGACTGACGCTGAAGCTGAAGTTCCAATACTTTAGCCACCTGATATGAAGAGCTGACTCATTGGAAAAGACCCTGATGCTGGGAAAGACTGAAGGCAAAAGGAGAAGAGGGCAGAGAGGATGAAATGGTTGGATGGCAACATCAACTCAATGGACATGAGTTAGTGAGGGGAGATAGTGAAGGACAGGGAGGGCTGGTGTGCTGCAGTCCATGGGGTTGCAAAGAGTTGGATACGACGGATCAACTGAACAACAACTGGAATATTCCCACCAGTATGACTCAAACATGTTGCTATTTCTCCAGTTTCCCACCCCCACCAAAAAAAAAAAAAAAAAAAACAACTATCCTTGACTCACTCTTATCTCTAGGTTCTGTCTCATTCCTCCACTGGTAAAAGAATTGTCTGCTCTCATCTCCACTTCCTCTATCATGGCAACAAGGCTGTCTTCACCATCTCTCCAGAGAAGCTGCCCTGGGCCACTGACTTCCTGGCTCCAGTCCAGAGGTCTTCCTCAGTCCTTAACGAACTTGATCTCTCAGCATCAAGTCATCTCTCCCTCCTTCCTGGGACGCTTCCTCCACGTGGCATCCAGGTGGGCCTTCTCTCTTGGTTTTCCTCCCCTTCATCTCACGCTACTGGATGCACACCTGCCTGTCTTCCCCAGCCTGGTCCAGCCACACGGACACCATTGCTGGTCCTCAAACACATCGGCCTCAGTCCTGGCCTCTGCTCCTTGCATCTGCTGGTCCCTCTGCCTGGAGCATCCTTTGCTCAGGCAACCTCCCCATTTTCTTCAAGGCATCCCTTCCCCTTAGCAGATAGTCCTTCCCTTTCCTCTCTCTCCCCAGTGATCTTCTGCACCCACAATCAGGATGTCTTCTCCTTTTAGCGCTGACATGGTGGCTTGCCGATTTCTTCTCATCTGTCTTCCCCTTTAGAGAGTGACCTCCAGGTGGGCCTTTCTTTTGTTCCCTGCTTGCTCTCTCTTCTGTGCCTATAAAAGGCCTGCATGTGCTAAGCGCTTCATACTTGTCCATGCACACTTGCTGGACGTCCCTGCTGGCCCAGTGGTAAAGAATCCACCTGCCAATACAGGAGACAAGGGTTTGATCCCTGGGTTGAAAAGATCTCCTGGAGGAGGATAGGACAACTTACTCCAGCATTCTTGCCTGGGAAATCCCATGGACAGAGAAGCCAGGCAGGCTACAGTCCATGGGGTTGAAAAAGAATCAGACACTGCTTAACAACTAAAAAACCGCAGCAACACCACCCACAGTTTGTAGGAAAAATGATGCCAACACAGTTCAGTATTCATTATTTTTAAAATTAGAGCTTAGTTGCCATTATATTTTAAATTTTGTTAAGAATAAAATATGCAATTTCTCAAAAATTTTAGGTTCAGTCTTCAAGATAAAGTCATAAAATACTTTTCTCTGTGCTCATATTTTCATTCCAAAATTTTGGTGCCCATTTAGGTAGAGGAGGATTAAATGGTTAATCTCTAGCACCCCTCACACTGATGCAGTGAGATTTTGTATATTTCAGGAAAGTATCATATTACAGTTGCTTTATAATTTGCATTTTCACTTGATACTGTATTTTAGACATCTTCCTGTGTCAACAAACACTACTTTGCATCAGCATCTCAATGCCTGAAAGGCTGAACAATATGGATAGATCTAAACAGTAATGACAACGACAGTAGAAAAATTTATAGAGCACTTATGTCAGGTGTTTTGTGAAGCACTCAACATGCATGGCTTCATTTAAATCTCATAACAACTCTCAGTTCAGTTCAGTTCAGTCACTCAGTCGTGTCCGACTCTTTGCGACCCCATGAATCGCAGCACGCCAGGCCTCCCTGTCCATCACCAACTCCCGGAGTTTACTCAAACTTATGTCCATCGAGTTGGTATGCCATCCAGTCATCTCATCCTCTGACGTCCCCTTCTCCTCCAGCCCCCAATCCCTCCCAGCATCAGGGTCTTTTCCAGTGAGTCAACTTTTCGCATGAGGAGGCCAAAGTACTGGAGTTTCAGCTTCAGCATCAGTCCTTCCAATGAACACCCAGGACTGATCTCCTTTAGGATGGACTGGTTGGATCTCCTTGCAGTCCAAGGGACTCACAAGAGTCTTCTCCAACACCACAGTTCAAAATCATCAATTCTTCAGCGCTCAGCTTTCTTCACAGTCCAACTCTCACATCCATATATGACCACTGGGAAAGCCATAGCCTTGACTAGACAGACCTTTGTTGGCAAAGTAATGTCTCTGCTTTTTAATATGCTATCTAGGTTGGTCATAGCTTTCCTTCCAAGGAGTAAGTGTCTTTTAATTTCATGGCTGCAATCACCATCTGCAGTGATTTTGGAACCCCCAAAAATAAAGTCTGAAACTATTTCCACTGTTTCCCCATCTATTTCCCTTGAAGTGATGGGACCACATGCCATGATACTACTTTTCTGAATGCTGAGCTTTAAGCCAACTTTTTCACTCTCCTCTTTCACTTTCATCAAGAGGCCTTTTAGTTCCTCTTCACTTTCTGCCATAAGGGTGGTATCATCTGCATATCTGAGGTTATTGATATTTCTCACGGAAATCTTGATTCCAGCTTGTGCATCTTCCAGCCCACTGTTTCTCATGATGTACTCAGTCAAAGGCTTTGGCATAGTCACTAACACAGAAACAGATGTTTTTCTGGAACTCTCTTGCTTTTTTGATGATCCAGCGGAAGTTGGCAGTTTGATCTCTGGTTTTTCTGCCTTTTCTAAAACCAGCTTGAACATCTGGAAGTTCACGGTTCACATATTGCTGAAGCCTCGCTTGGAGAATTTTGAGCATTACTCTACTAGCGTGTGAGATGAGTGCAATTGTGCGGTAGTTTGAGCATTCTTTGGCATTGCCTTTCTTTGGGATTGGAATGAAAACTGACCTTTTCCAGTCCTGTAGCCACTGCTGAGTTTTCCAAATTGCTGGCGTATTGCGTGCAGCACTTTCACAGCATCATCTTTCAGGATTTGAAATAGCTCAACTGGAATTCCATCACATCCACTAGTTTTGTTCGTAGTGATGCCTTCTACAGCCCACTTGACTTCACATTCCAGGATGTCTGGCTCTAGGTGAGTGATCACACCATTGTGATTATCTGGGTCATGAAGATCTTTTTTGTACAGTTCTTCTGTGTATTCTTGCCACCTCTTCTTAATATCATCTGCTTCTGTTAGGTCCCTACCATTTCTGTCCTTTATCGAGCCCATCTTTGCCTGAAATGTTCCGTTGGTATCTCTAATTTTCTTGAAGAGATGTCTAGTCTTTCCCATTCTGTTGTTTTCCTCTATTTCTTTGCATTGATCGCTGAGGAAGGCTTTCTTATCTCTCCTTGCTATTCTTTGGAACTCTGCATTCAAATGGGAATATCTTTCCTTTTCTCCTTTGCTTTTCACTTCTCTTCTTTTCACAGCTATTTGTAAGGCCTCCTCAGACAGCCATTTTGCTTTTTTGCATTTCTTTTCCATGGGGATGGTCTTGATCCCTGTCTCCTGTACAATGTCACAAACCTCCGTCCACGTCCATAGTTCATCAGGCACTCTGTCTATCAGATCTAGTCCCTTAAATCTCTTTCTCACTTCCACTGTATAGTCATAAGGGATTTGATTTAGGTCATACCTGAATGGTCTAGTGGCTTTCCGTACTTTCTTCAACTTAAGCCTGAATTTGGCAATAAGGAGTTCATGATCTGAGCCACAGTCAGCTCCCAGTCTTGTTTTTGCTGACTGTATAGAGCTTCTCTGTCTTTGGCTGCAAAGAATATAATCAATCTGATTTTGGTGTTGACCATCTGGTGATGTCCATGTGTAGAGTCTTCTTTTGTGTTGTTGGAAGAAAGTGTTTGCTAGGACCAGTGTGTGCTCTTGGCAAAACTCTATTAGCCTTTGTCCTGCTTCATTCCATACTCCAAGGCCAAATTTGCCTGTTACTCCAGGTGTTTCTTGACTTCCTACTTTTGCATTCCAGTCCCCTATAATGAAAAGGACATCTTTTTTGGGTGTTTGTTCTAAAAGGTCTTGTAGGTCTTCATAGAATCATTCAACTTCAGCTTCTTCAGCGTTACTGGTTGGGGCATAGGCTTGGATTACCGTGATATTGAATGGTTTGCCTTGGAAACGAACAGAGATCATTCTGTTATTTTTGAGATTGCATCAGAGTACTGCATTTCGGACTCTTTTGTTGACCATGATAACTACTCCATTTCTTCTAAGGGATTCCTGCCCACAGTAGTAGATATAATGGCCATCTGAGTTAAATTCACCCATTCCAGTCCATCTTAGTTCACTGATTCCTAGAATGTTGACATTCACTCTTGCCATCTCCTGTTTGACCGCTTCCAATTTGCCTTGATTCATGGACCTAACATTCCAGGTTCCTTTGCAACATTGCTCTTTACAGCATCGGACCTTGCTTCTATCACTAGTCACATCTCCAACTGGGTATTGTTTTTGCTTTGGCTCCATCCCTTCATTCTTTCTGGAGTTATTTCTCCACTGATCTCCAGTGGCATATTGGGCACCTACCGACCTGGGGAGCTCCTCTTTCAGTGTCCTATCATTTTGCCTTCTCATACTGTTCATGGGGTTCTCAAGGCAAGGATACTGAAGTAGTTTGCCATTTCCTTCTCCAGTGGACCACATTCTGTCAGACCTCTCCACCATGACCTGGCCGTCTTGAGTGGCCCCACATGGCATGACTTAGTTTCATTGAGTTAGACAAGGCTGTGGTCCTGTGATCAGATTGGCTAGTTTCTGTGATTATGGTTTTAGTGTGTCTGCCCTCTGATGCCCTCTTGCAACACCTACTGTCTTACTTGGGTTTCTCTTGCCTTGTACATGGGGTATCTCTTCACGGCTGCTCCAGCAAAGCACAGCCGCTGCTCCTTACCTTGGATGAAGGGTATCTCCTCACGGCCGCCCCTCCTGACCTTGAACATGGGGTAGCTCCTCTCGGCCGCTGCCCCTAACCTTGGGCCTCTAGGGAGTGATAAATTATTATCTGTGGTGTTGGAGAAGACTTTGAGAGTCCCTTGGACTCCAAGGAGATCCAACCAGTCCATCCTAAAGGAGATCAGTCCTGGGCGTTCATTGGAAGGACTGATGTTGAAGCTGAAACTCCAATATTTTGGCCACCTGATGCAAAGAGCTGACTCATTGAAGGCATGAGGAGAAGGGGATGACAGAGGATGAGATGGTTGGATGGCATCGCCAACTCAATGGACATGAGTTTGAGTAAACTCCAGGAGTTGATGATGGATAGGGAGGTCTGGTGTGCTGTGGTCCATGGGGTCGCAAACAGTTGGACACAACTGAGTGACTGAACTGAAATGAACTGAAGTAGACTCATGAAGAGGCCAAGTTTAAAAGTCATCTTCCTGGGATTGAAACCTGGCCTGTCTGATGACCGGTGTGCAAGCTCTCATTCCACGCTCTGTTGCCCACATGTTTACTCCTGCCTCTATTTCCCTGATGATGAATTTCTGGAAATGGAACTTCTGTGTCAACAGTGTGCACAGTTTAGCCTTACAAACACATACGGATTTCCTTCCAAAAGTGTGCAGTGAGTTTATAATTGTCATTTCTCACAACTTTGCCATTCTTTGGTATTTTATTGCTTTAATACACCTTTTAATTACTGACTTTGTTACAGTTTGTCTTTTATAAATTTCTTGTTTGTGAACTTGGATTGTTTTTTCTCTCATGGTGTTTCTTTTCCTTATATCCATAGAAACTCTATATGTTTCAATGATTAATCCTTTTTTAATAATTTTCCTATTCTTTTTGTTCATAGACATAGGTTTTATCACTGAACTAAAATTTTTCATTTTGATATAGTCAAACCTTCTCTTTGGTAGTTCCTACTTTCTCGAAAATGCAAGAGAGTTCCAGAAAAACATCTATTTCTGCTTTATTGACTATGCCAAAGCCTTTGACTGTGTGGATCACAATAAACTGTGGAAAATTCTGAAAGAGATGGGAATACCAGACCACCTGACCGACCTCTTGAGAAACCTATATGCAGGTCAGGAAGGAACAGTTAGAACTGGACATGGAACAACAGACTGGTTCCAAATAGGAAAAGGAGTATGTCAAGGCTGTACCTGCTTATTTAACTTCTATGCAGAGTACATCATGAGAAATGCTGGACTGGAAGAAGCACAAGCTGGAATCAAGATTGCCGGGAGAAATATCAATAACCTCAGATATGCAGATGACACCACCCTTATGACAGAGAGTGAAGAGGAACTAAAAAGCCTCTTGAGGAAAGTGAAAGAGGAGAGTGAAAAAGTTGGCTTAAAGCTCAACTTTCAGAAAACTAAGATCATGGCATCTGGTCCCATCACTTCATGGCAAATAGATGGGGAAACAGTGGAAACAGTGTCAGACATTATTTCTGGGGGCTCCAAAATCACTGCAGATGGTGATTGCAGCCATGAAATTAAAAGACATGAACTGAACTTTCAAGCCCAGGACCACAGACATAATGACCAAAGCTTTTGTCCAATCATTTTAGCTTTATTTTTCACATTAAAATATTTAATTCTTCTGAACTGCATGTGCAGGTAAATTGTAAGGTAGAGATCCAAATTTGTTTATTTCTAAATCATTAGCCAAAAATGCCAATTAATATTTATAAAATACATCTTTTATCCGATAATTGACTTGCCATTTTTTTCTTGTACACTTGAGTCTTTTTCTAGAGTCATCATTTCAGTTCAGTTCAGTTCAGTCGCTCAGCCATGTCCGACTCTTTGCGACCCCATGAATCGCAGCACGCCAGGCCTCCCTGTCCATCACCAACTCCCGGAGTTTACTCAAACTCATGCCCATTGAGTCGGTGATGCCATCCAGCCATCTCATCCTCTGTCGTCCCCTTCTCCTCCTGCCCCCAATCCCTCCCAGCATCAGGGTCTTTTCCAATGAGTCAACACTTTGCATGAGGTGGCCAAAGTATTGGAGGTTCAGCTTCAGCATCAGTCCTTCCAATGAACACCCAGGACTGATCTCCTTCAGGATGGACTGGTGGATCTCCTTGCAGTCCAAGGGACTCTCAAGAGTCTTCTCCAACACCACAGTTCAAAAGCATCGATTTTTCGGCGCTCAGCTTTCTTCATAGTCCAACTCTCACATCCATACATGACCACTGGAAAAACCATCGCCTTGATCAGACGGACGTTTGTTGGCAAAGTAATGTCTCTGCTTTTTAGTATGCTGTCTAAGTTGGTCATAACCTTCCTTCCAAGGAGTAAGTGTCTTTTAATTTCACGGCTGCAGTCACCATCTGCAGTGATTTTGGAGCCCCCCAAAATAAAGTCTGACACTGTTTCCACTGTCTCCCCATCTATTTCCCATGAAGTGATGGGACCAGATGCCATGATCTTAGTTTTCTGAATGTTAAGCTTTAAGCCAACTTTTTCACTCTCCTCTTTCACTTTCATCAAGAGGCTTTTTAGTTCCTCTTCACTCTCTGCCATAAGGGTGGTGTCATCTGCATATCTGAGGTTATTGATATTTCTCCCGGCAATCTTGATTCCAGCTTGTGCTTCTTCCAGTCCAGCATTTCTCATGATGTACTCTGCATAGAAGTTAAATAAGCAGGGTAACAATATACAGCCTTGACATACTCCTTTTCCTATTTGGAACCAGTCTGTTGTTCCATGTCCAGTTCTAACTGTTCCTTCCTGACCTGCATATAGGTTTCTCAAGAGGTCGGTCAGGTGGTCTGGTATTCCCATCTCTTTCAGAATTTTCCACAGTTTATTGTGATCCACACAGTCGAAGGCTTTGGCGTAGTCAATAAAGCAGAAATAGATGTTTTTCTGGAACTCTCTTGCTTTTTCAATGATCCAGTGGATATTGGCAATTTGATCTCTGGTTCCTCTGCCTTTTCTAAAACCAGCTTGAACATCGGGAAGTTCTCGGTTCATGTATTGCTGAAGCCTGGCTTCGAGAATTCTGAGCATTACCTTACTAGCATGTGAGACGAATGCAATTGTGCGGTAGTCTGAGCATTCTTTGGGATTCTTCGAGCATTCTTTCTTTTCCTGCATTTAAATGTGCAGTAAAATAACTTAAATACCTGTAGGACACAACTTAGTGGCTGAACAACAACAATAGGACTAGTTTTAGCCCCTTTCAGATTTCTTAAAAAAAATCATGGCTGCTTTCTTACATATAGTCTATTTAAATACTTGGGGGAAAATGACATTAGGTTCTGAATTCATAGAATAATTTAGATAAAAAATTTTATCTTTCCACTTTATGAAACTGTATCTGTCATTCTTTATTTACTCAAGTCTATGTATTCTTTTTTTTAAAAGTGTTTTAGTGTTCACATAGTTTCTGCCCCGTGTGGCTTGTTAACTTTGTTCCTAACAATTTGAACACTGCTATTGTGAATGGGATGTTGTATTTCTATTATATTTTCTATTTATTGGTGATTGAGTTAAAAAAAATGGGTTGATCAAAATGAGGATATAGAAGCAATGAACACTTGTATATCCTTCTGATACAAACAAGAATTGAGTGCAATGGGGTTCTGTCTAGAAAAGATGAAGATATGGATTCAGCCCATTCCTGGTACACACTCTAGATCCCTGGGGTCTGCAGCAGCACTCACATTTGTGAAAAGGAACATGTACATGAGAGTTCATGACAGCAAATGATGGGCTAAGTAAAGCCATACATATATATGCACTGGAATAGTGCATAGCAATGAGATGCGTGTACCCGAGTCCCAGGCATCCACTTCAGGGAGCCCTGCAAGCATGATGCTGACCCAAACAGGCAAGCTTGATAAAGAACCCTTCCAGTAGCATGCCATTTCAGTGGACATCAAACCAACAGTAATAGAATTTAGAAGCTTGTATAATTTAATGAAAGCACAGGTATACCTCAGAGATATTATGGGTTTGGTTCCAGACCACCACAATAAAATGAGTCACATGAATTTTTTGACTTCCTGGTGCACATAAAAAATATGTTTATACTATACTGTAGTCTACTAAGTATGTAATAGCATTATATCTGTAAAACAATGTATATATTTTAATTAAAAAATACCTTATTGCTAAAAAATGTTAACCATCATCTGACAACACAGGGCTGCCACAAACCTTTTGTGAAAAATGCAATATCTGCAAAGCACAATGACTTTTTGCTTTCATACAACAAAAAATGATGCTTGTATTCAAACTGCACAAAAATGACACACATCAGATCCATGCTGAGGATTACCTCTGGGACAAGGAGGTGATCAGGAGGGAAATACAAAGAACTCCAACCGTATCAGCAGCTTTTAAAAATTTCTTAAGCCAGATGGTGGGTACGCAGGTGTCTGTGTCATTTTTCTGGTATTGTTCTGCTTCTACAATATTTTATACTAATTTGTTAGTAAAAATGCTATAGCTTTTTGTAGCTCATTTTGTAACTAGACAATTTACTCACTTATCTTATCGTTTGTAAGAGTTATTCCATGGGGTTTTGTTGGGTTTTCCAGGTAGATAATCAGATCATCTGAAAGTGATTATTGCTTTTGTCTTACTGGGATATAGCACTCTAGTTTAAATTTCTCTCTAATTTTATTAAGTAGTACTTCCGGAACAAGGTTAAATGGTAGTGATTAAAGTAGTCTGTTCTAGGGGCTTCCTGGTGGCTCAGTGGTAAAAGAACCCACCTGCCAATGCAGGAAACAGGGGTCCGATCCCTGGTCGGGGAGGATCCCACATGCCTCGGAGCAACTAAGCCCCCGTACCCCCGCTACTGAGCCCACATTCTAGAGCCGGGGAACTGCAACGACAGAGGCCCATGCGTCCTAGAGCCCGTGTTCCGCAACGGAGAAGCCGCTGCAATGAGGAGCCGGAGCACCGCAACTAGCGAGCAGCTTCTCACTCACCACAGCTAGAGAAAAGCCTGCGCAGCAACGAAGATCCGGCACAGCCAAAAATAAATAAAACTGTTAAACAAGTAACCTGTTCTAATATTTCACCATCAAATATGATGCTGGCCATTGTTCTGATTCAGTGATAGGCTTATGTGACTTACAGGTGTGGAATAGAGTGATGTGTGTGTATATTATAGTGTGTATAATATAGTGATGTGTGCATATACATGTGACTGACATGTGTGTAATATTACATGATATGCACATATAGTAACTGATTGCGTGATATGTACACACACATGTGATTAGCCCATATAAAATACATGTGTGGTATTTTATATCTCGTATCTTATAACAAAGTATCTTGCCATCTACTTTATGAACAGTTTGGGGCCTGGTAAATATTTTTTGACCTATGAAGAAAATCATATAATTTTTCTCATTTCGTGTTGAAACACACTTATATTAATAGGTTTTCTCACATGAAGCCACACTTACATTCCAGGAGCCTGATCTTCAGCATTATTTTTTCACATCTGCTGCTGTATTTTATCTGACAACCCTGCCGGGAAGATGTTTGCATCCACATTTCAGGATGAGTCAGGTTGTCCAGATTTTTCCCATTTGTGCTCGCCCCAATGGTTAACAGGGTTGAACAAACATCAGGAAAGAAGAGAAAGGCTGCAGTCTAGAATAATTTATAGACTCTACGAAGGAGCAGCTCCCTGATGACAGTAAAGAACTCTCCCAGAAAAGCATGGATTTGAGGTGGGGGTATGGGGTCTTTCTTCGACAGTTTTCTTAATTTTCCCCTCTCGATGATTTTCTTTTCATTTTAAGGAATGAAATCTAAAGATGGCATTGTCTTACAGCCACTGCAGTTTCAACATCCCATGGTCAGATATCTCTCCGGCTGCAGATAAAATCATTGTTGTGTAAACTGAAAATACATTCAGCCATCACCTATGCAATGTGTCTTTTATTTGTGGAAGCTGGAATTTTTTTCAGACCCTTTCCAAATGAAATAAAACCTCCTCCTTCAGTGGTCTTGCTATGGTTATTCAAGTTAAAGATAGCAGAATGAGGAGAAATTGCCAATCTTCTATCTGAATTAATGACAACCTCAATAAGCCTAACAGTACATTTTCAGCTGGTCAGAGACTGAGAGTAACAAGTTATATTCTTGCTAAGAAAGAAAAAACTAACAAAGAAATATCAAGGGGAAAAAAATAAAGTAAAAATAGCCTTCTGTACAGCAGGGTTTTAAGAGGAGAACCATAAAAAACCTCATATTTCTTTCCTAATGTTGATGAGCTCCTGCCCTGAGGTAGACAATACAGGTCAATTGAGATTATTGGTTGGAAAAGTTTTAGGCAGGGAAGTAAAAAATCCAATATCTCAGTTGTAGCAGCAGGGTCAAAGTCAACCTGTAGAAAATTCTGAACCATGGCTTTTGATGCCATAACAGAACTACACTGCTGTAAGTCATTCTTAACTTTTTAAAGCAGGCCCATATTGTTTTAAGTGTAGTTTTTATTAGCAGTAAAGCAATGTTTGGGCTTCCCAGGTGGTTCTAGTGGTTAAGAACCCACCTGCCAATGCAGGAGACCCTAGAGACCCAGGGTTTGAGCATAGCACCCCGCTCTAGTATTTTTGCCTGGAGAATCCATGGACAGAGGAGCCTGGCGGGCTACAGTCCATAGGGTCGCAAAGAGTCAGACACCAATGAAGCAACTTGGCATGCATGCACACAGAATGATATTTGTTATCATTTTGTAATAGTTCCCAGTCAATAGTCACCAAAAAATCTCCATCTTCATGCTTTAGGAATTACAATGAATGATGTAGAACCTCAGTTCCATATGACTGAAGGTTGATGATCACTTTTCAACATGGATTTCTGGAACACTGACTGTGACCAGCTTTAAGCTGACTTAATATCAGATGCGCTCATAACTACGTTAAGATCATTATCTTCTCCTTCTCCCTTTGTTTTACCTCAAATTTGGGAATTTGGTGGTGACAGATGGTAACTAGACTTATCACGGTGATCCTTTAGTAATATTAATATATAGAAATATCTGATCACCTTGTCATGTAGCAGGAGCTAACATAGTGTTGTAGGTCAACAGGCTTCAAAAACAGATAGACACATTCGTAGAAGGAGATCTGATTTGTGGTTACTGCAAGCGGGGGCTGGGAGGAGGGACAGTTAGATGATTAAAGAAGTAACTTGGGAATTTGCTCTCTCCTGCTCAGTGCTGTGGTCTGACACAAAGACTGCCCTGCTGGTGGGCAAAGGACAGACGCAACAGGTTTGCTTTAGTCTTTAAAACCAAGATCATATCAGTTTCCACTTACGTGTTACTCTTCCGCATCCTTCCCAGGAAAGGCCTTGAAATAAAGGGTGAGAACCACGGCTTTACAGGCCAGTGACCCAGATAATCTGGGTTCTTTCATTTCCTTCAGTGACGCTTGACAAATTCATTTCTAAACCGCAGTTTCCCACCCTAAAGATGTCCCACCGTAGGTGGGCACTGAGGATTTAAAAATACCATTCTTAAAGGGCTCAGCTTGATCTTCAGCATCTTGAAGTTTCTTAGACAATACTTCAAAGACCTTGGCTATTCACTCAGACAACATTATCTGCTTTTTGTCTCTGAATTTGTGTAACAAGTTATTTCAAACAGGACCTAAATCCCATAGAATTTTATGTGCTTGATATATTTATCATCTTTCTAAAAAGTACTGTTGTCATTATCTGGATGATGATGAGGTAGGACCACACGCGTTCAGGCGGGGTGTCTGTTGTTGGGTTTATGTCCGTGCAAGACGAACAGCAGAGTCCTGGCATAGACCGCGTGGAGCGTTTACAGTGGTGTGAACAGAAAAACATGGGGCAAGAACAGTGCCAGCTCTGCCACGTGGGACAAATCAAGGGCAACCAGAACAGCGGCAAATACAGAAGGATAACGTTTTTAATGAAAAGGTATTTTTTAGATTTCATGATTTGGGGGACCAGTTACTTGTTAATTGGCTTCTGGAGATAACACATCATTGATTTAAAGTGAGACCACATGTATACCCAGAGAAAATCATAATTCAAAAAGACACTCATGCCCCAAGATTCATAGCAGCCCTATTTACAATAGGCAGGACACAGACACAAACTAAATGTTTATAAATAGAAGAATGTTATAAAGGAATGAATAAAGGAAGAATGAATAAAGGAATGAATGAATGAATAAATAAGAGGAATGAATAAAGAAGATATGGTACATATATACAATGAAATATTACGCGGCCATAAAAATGAAATTGGGTCATTTGAAGAGACATGAATGGACCTAGAGACCGTCATGCAGAGCAAAGCAAATCAGAAAGAGAAAAGCAAATATTGTATATTAATGCGTATGTGTGGAATCTAGAAAAATGGTATAGATGACCTTATTTGCAAAGCAGAAATAGAGGCATAGATGTAGAGAACAAATATATGGATACCAAGGGGGACAAGGAGGTTGGAGGAATCGGGAGGTTGGAATTGACAAATATACACTACTGATACTATGCATAAAACAGATAACTCATGAGAATATGCTGTGTAGCATGCGGAAGTCTACCCAGTGCTCTGTGGGAACCTGAATGGGAAGGAAGTTCAAAAGGGAGGAGATGTCTATCTATGGATGACTGCTTCATTCTTCGGTACGGTAGAAACTAACAGTACTGCAAAACAACTGTACTCCAATAAAAATTAATCAAAGTAAATAAATAAAATGCATTAAGGATTCTTTAAAATAATTCATCCACACCGAGAAACTGTCACAGGCAAGAGGGGACTGAATGGAAGAAATATGGAATCTCGGAAATAAAAAGGACATCAGTGTAAAAACAGTCAGGAGTGTGGTTATTAGTAAAGTACCAGTGTTGTGCTTTGGTAGCAAATACACTACGGCCGGGTCAGAAGCTGACACTAAGGGAAACTAGGTGATGGGTGTATGGAAATTCTTATTGTCTTTCCAACTTCCGTAAAGCTACTCCAATGTAAAAATTTGACTTTAAAAATTAAAACATAAAATAAGAATTAAAGAACATTTAAAAGTCATAATTGGCACTAATTGTGTCCTTGCTTAATACCCTATACCAGAGACTCTTCTAAGTGTTTTATGTATATCATTTATGCACATACAGTTTTCCCAGGTGGTGCTAGTGATAAAGAATCTGCCTGCCAATGCAGGAGATGCAAGAGACATGGGTTCAATTCCTGGGTCAGGAAGATCCCTTGAAGGAAGACATGGCAACCCACTCCACTATTCCTGCCTGGAGAATCTCATGGACAAAGAAGCCTGGTGGACTACAGACCATGCGGTCTCAAGGAGTTGGACACGACTGAGCACATGCTTCCTTCACACACATACATCCTTCATGTGCTTTCATTCTTACTAAAGCCCGAAGAGGTAAGCACTACCTTTTCATTCTTCATTTTCCAGATGAAGACAGCAAGGAATAGAGAATTAAGTAACCTGATCAAGGCCACTAAGTCCTGAACAGGAACTTCAGGCTTTGACATCTGTGATTTTAACCTCCACACAACAGACTGTTCACAGCGATAGTCACTCAAACGGTGGCCCATCCTGGGGAAAGTCTTAAGACAAGTTGACAAGAAGAAACCATAAATCTCTCCTTAAGTCCATTGTAAGTAATTTAGTTTCAAGAAAACAGCACCCATCCAAAAAAAAAAAATCATATTAGATGTGAATGTTATTACTTTCCTGTTTTCATCCATGTATCAGCCATAAATCTGCTAGGCTATAATCCTAAATATTTACACCCAGTTTTAGGCTTATATTTAAATAGTTTTACAATAAAAAGAGTTTAAGTCAACCCTGCAGGGTCAAAATATTTTTGTAGAGTCCATATATAGCTCAAGTTTGAGAACACAGAGTTACAACATTTCTTGTCCAGCTCACTCACTTCAACCCTTGCAATGTTCCTCCTGCTCCAAGGTCCAGTGGAATTCTTTATCTTTAGATTATTTAGCTTCAACCCTAAAGTCACATGGGAGAACATAGGTGCCATGCTACAGGGTAGAAGCCCAAGATTTAGGGTTCCTGGGGTCCTCACTCACCTCCTCAGTACTTTGCTCTCTGAGTCACTTGCCCCAGGGGTGTGTCCATCCCCTTGAAAAAGCACTCAGCTCAGTGAGGACGGAGCTAGGCTCTCCCCACCAGCTCACTCTCTTTAGGAAGAACACACAGGATTTTGCCAATAGCAGGTACCCAATGATGTCTGTTAGTTCCAGAGAAACCCCAGCCAAAGATCAAGACCATCCTGCCTGGGAATTTGCCTGTGGGTGGTTTTCACAGCATCTTGGGGGGTCAGGATGAGTCCTGGGACCTCACTGCATCAGCCCCCCCAAGACCCACCTAGTTGAGCTGTGCCCACAAGGATGTGTGCTCTCGGTAAGGTGAGGCAGCACCTGTGATGGTGCCTTCTGAGACTGTTCTGGAAAATCTGCCATTTTCACATAAATTTTATTTTATTCTTATTTTTAGAGTAAACCCTTTATTTTCTTTATTGCTGTACAAATCACAATGATTGAATTGTCCTTTCTCTAGGTTTTTATTTTATTTTATTTTATTTTTGGCCATGCCGCATGGCTTATGGGATCTTAGTTCCCCAAACAGTGATGGAAGCCCTGCCCACTGCAGTAGAATTGTGGAGTCGTCGCCACTAGACCTCCAGAAACGTCTCCCACATATTTTAAATTTCCATTTCGCTGAGGAAACTGATTCCCAGAGGCTTTCAAAGAGTTCCCCAGGGTCACACAGCTAGTGAGGATGGAGGCAAGGATGGCTCCACGTATTTCCATGTGAACCTGGCCATCTGGATCAGAAGCTACAGAACATAGGAAACTTGTCTCAAACTTAGCTGCACCCTCCTTATCATTTAGCCTAGATCCCAGTAGATTTACAATGAGTGCTCCTGCAATGGATGAATAAATACATACATTAATTACTCTGGGACAATTAATAAAGGCTAAATACCCCAGATGCTATTCCCTACACTTAGCATCGATGCGGCAATTAGCCTGCACAGCTCTCTGGACCAAAGCCACAAGGCGATTCACAAGGCTGTTTGGAGATGACACAGGACTCTGGCAAGAAGCTTGCCGAAAACAGAAGATTACAATATGCTTTGAGAGAGGCGGCCACCGATACGCGGGCTGCTGAGGCATATACAATACAGGAACAGACGGAGCCACAGCTTGGCTCTGTGCTGGCATCTTCCCTAATTCTCTAAAAACATGTATCAAGGGCTCCAAAGGGACAGGCTGGGATCTGTCCCACGCAGGCTCAGAGCAGACACGACCATTCTCCCCCACCCCAGATCCTCGAGGGTCAAGTGGGCGGACACTAAAATGATGGGGAAGATGGCCTTCTGTAACTTCCACTGCTGGAGGGCAGGGAGAGCTCAGAAGAGTAGAGATATTTTGGAACGGTCAAGGGGCAGCCCTGCCTGGTCCGGCACAGGTGGACACAGCGGCAAGAGGGAGAGAGAGGCTGGTGGCAGCAACAGCAAAGGCCAAGTGCCCAGGCAATGTCAGTACTTGGCCAAGGGTGCTGAGAATGGGCAGGCAACCAAGGCTTGGCCATGCCCACAAGGGCTGTTAGTCTGATGGCTTTCCAGAGCAGGAAGGGGCTCGAGGAGAAGAAATTGGCATTTGCCGCGAGGGTGGAGGCTCACGCTCTGGTGTGCCTCGCCATGTGGCCCGCTCCCCAGGGACCCCATCCCCTTGGCCAACAACCCCCGAGGGCAGAAAGTGTGACTGAGGCACCCAGATCATGGCCCATACCAGATTCAAGGGTAAGTGAAGTGGGCTGGGAGTCAGGAGACACACGACGCCTGCTGGATCCCAGGCCTGGGCTGGCCATTTGCAACTTCTGACGGAGTCTTCATTGTTGGGACTCTTGAGAGACTGACGTGAGAAGCCTGAGAAGTTCTCTGTTTGGAAAGAGATCTCAACTGGAATCTAGCCTACCTCAAGAAACCAGAGAACAACAAATCAACAGCCTAACCTTACACCTAAAGCAGCTAGCAGAATCTTCTTTTGAGGCCATGCGGTCCTTTGTTCCAGGGTTGCCACCCCAAAGCATCTCTTGGTCATGCAAACACAAAGCACGTCCTGCCATCACTGTGAAGTCCTTGATCATGGACACTTTACCAGGACATGTCCAGACGTCCAAGTGCTCTCTTTGGGGATGGCTATATTGATGATTTTTCATACTGTTCATGGGGTTCTCAAGGCAAGAATACTGAAGTGGTTTGCCATCCCCTTCTCCAGTGGACCACGTTTTGTCAGAACTCTCCACCATGACCCATCCATCTTGGGTGGCTCTACACAGCGTGGCTCTCATAGTTTCATTGAGTTAGACTAGGCTGTGGTGTGATCAGTTTGGTTAATTTTCTGTGATTATGGTTTTCATTCTATCTGCACTCTGATGAATAAGGATAAGAAGTTTATGAAAGCTTCCTGATGGGAGAAACTGACTGTAGGGGAAACTGGGTCTTGTTCTGACGGGCAGGGCCATGCTCAGTAAATCTTAAAGGCAATGCTAAAGGAAAACCAGTCAATCCTAAAGGAAATCAGTCCTGAATATTCATTGGGATGACTGATGCTGACACTAAGGCTCCAATACTTTGGCCACATGATGTGAAGAACTGACTCACTGGAAAAGACCCTGATGCTGGGAAAGATTGAAGGTGGGAGAAGGGGGTGACAGAGGATGAGATGGTTGGATGGCATCACCGACTCAATGGGCATGAGTTTGAGCAAGCTCCAGGAATTGGTGATGGACAGGGAAGCCTGGCGTGCTGCAGTCCATGGGGTTGCAAAGAGTTAGACACGACTGAGTGACTGAACTGAACTGAACTGATGTCGATGATTTTAGTCGAACTTCATCTCAGTTAGAGGTTAGGACTCTTCTGTTCCTTTAGAAGAGTCCCTCTTCTGTGGATTCAGACTTCTTTGAGCTGGCCATCACTGGTCCTGCAGGGGGGCACGTGAGTATGTGTGTCAGTGTTCCGGCTCAAGTAGACTCCCTCTGACCATCGGGAGCTACAAGTCTGGAGATACCTGAACAGATGGGCAGGACTCAGCTTCACCTGCAAATGGGAGTCTGTAACAGGAACCACACTGGACTTGGCTAAGAACGATCTAGGCTGATATCCTACTCATGGGTTAAATAACTCAGGTCTGGGGAAAGGCGAATGATGAACTGTAACATTTCAGTGAAATTTCTTTTAGGGGACCACCAGGCAAACCTCCTCAAAGAGGGAGGGATTGGGAGTTGAAGGGGGGGTTCCTTTGAAGGCAGTAGATGGAGCCACTGTCAACCAACCGGGGAAGACAGAGATCTCGGGTCAGGGAATGAAACTTCAGTGATGCACCTCGTGTTAGAGTGGGAGTGTGAGCTGGCCTGGCGCCTGTAGCTCAAGAAAGGCTGGTGGGGCTCGCCTGCTGGCCCAGTGGTAAAGAATTCGCCTGCCGGTGCAGGAGACACGGGTTCAATCCCTGGTCTGGGAAGATCTCACATGCTGTAGAGCAGTGAAGCCCCTGCACCACAACCATTGAGCCTGTGCTCCAGAGCTGGGGAGCTGTAACCACTGAGCTCACCTACTGCAGCTCCTGACACCCGCGTGCCCTAGAACTTGTGCTCTGCAACAAGGGACTCACTGCAGTGAGAAGCCTGAGCACCGCAACTAGAGAAAAGCCCGTGCACCACGAAGACCCAGCACAACCAAAAATAAATAAATACAACTATTTTTTTTTAAAAAAAAAGAAAGAAAGGCTGCTGGAAGCAGAGGAGGAGGGGAGGTGGCAGCAGCCAAAGCGAAGCTCTCGGGGTGGCAGGTGGCCACTCGCAGGAGAGCCAGTGTAGACCGCAGATGGAGCAAATTGCACAACGGTCCTGAGCTAGTGGTAGCTAACCTGGCAATCAAGAGAGAATAGGAAAAAAGCTAAGGGATTCCCGAGTCTTCCCAACTGTTCCTAGGGAGAAGGATGGACTTCACTCAGAGAAGAATGCCAGTTCAAGTGAGTATATTTGGAAATATATGTGATTTCCAAATTTGGAAATTGTATGTGAGACATGTTCATGGAAGAAAATCTGAATCTGAAACATCCCACAGATTGCCTGCCAGACAGAAGAGCTCCTGGAGCTGTTTCCAGGGCTGAATGGATCTGCACTCTGCCCCCAGGCTGGTGACCGGGAATCAGTCATGGCAGAAGACCTGACCTTGTGGCTTCCTGAACTGGCTCTGTGCTGAGCAAGATGTTGTGCGTTCAGGATCAGGTAAGATAGCACTGACTCAGGATGATCAGAAAAAAGGAATTAATGCCTTACACATGGGGCTGACCCTCTTGAGGCAACCTATCCATCTCTTGAGGATGAGGGTGCAACCCTTGACTCTTATGTGCAGCCATAATACGCAAAGCATCTCAGTTTGCTCCCTGTCTGCTCTTCTGAAGGTGTCTCCTTCAATCCTAAGCAGCTCGCTTCGTTTGAAATAGTTGCAGAGGTGTCTAGAAGTTATTCTGAGTGAATTTGTCTCTCTGTTAGATGAAGGAAAGGATATGTCCTTTGATTTACTTTTATCTCTCTGTTTTTCAGTGCAGCGTCACACAGACAGTAGCGATTTATAACTTACGGATGTGCACCTAGGTGTGACCAATCAAACAGCCAAGGCACAGGTGCACGTGTGGCAAGATGTGCGGCAAGTCGTGTCCGACTCTTGCGACCCTCTGGACTGTAGCCCACCAGGCTCCTCTGTCCATGGGATTCTCCAGGCAAGACAACTGGAGTGGATTGCCATGCCCTTCTCCAGGGGATCTTTCCAACCCAGGGATTGAACCTGCATTGCAGGCTGATTCTTTACAAGGGAAGCCCACAAGTGCACACACACACACACACAACACACACACACACACACACACACACACAAATCAGTCAATTGCCTGCATTCCTTCTGCCTCACCTGACTCATCCCGGCTCCTCCCACTCCGAGCATGCAAGGCCAGTGGTTGAGCCCTGTACAGTGAGATGGCGCAGAGCAAGCAGATGCTTTAAAATGAAATGTCAGCTTTCATTGGATTCAATACCTTCCTCTTAACCTGATCTTCTTTTAAAGTGGTTTCTTTGGTGTTGCCTTTGTTTAAGAATAAAGCGTGCAAAGACTGAGCTAAAGTAGAGCATTCGTCACCAGTCACATCTGAGAACACTGGACTCCACTTGAAGGCAGGCTGGTGACCACCTGCCTCCCTTCTCCCTTTTTACTCAATGGTAAACCCAAGGCTTCAGTTCCTTTCTGCCAAAATCCCTTTCATCTTGCTTTTTGAAAGAATCTCATTAGCACATTTTGTCTTTCCCTGAGAATGTTACTGAGTGTTAAACCATAGCAAAAGGAACTCTGTCATCAGCCACAGTTTTCTAATACCCTCCCTTAGCTAGTTTGTAGAAAGAATGAAATAATCAAAACAATCCTTGACCCCAGGAGGGAAACAACAGTCAAACTCAGCAGAGCTGGAGAGATGAGTCTGGTGGGTGAGTCTCCCTGAGTCACAAGCAAATCAGTAATCCTCTGCTAAAGGAGGGAAGATAAAACTGCTCTCCAGGTTTCGTTAGGGAAGAAATCATTCCATCGATGGCCTGGGCTCTTTTCTCAACTTTTTTGAAAACATATTTCTTTATGTATTCAGCTGTGGCACATGGGATCTTTCGTTGCGGCCCACGGTCTCCTTAGCTGCGGTGTGTGGACTTACTGCTCTGCAGCATCTGAGATCTTAGTTCCCTAACCAGGGATTGAACTCAAGTCCCCTGCATTGCAAGGCAGATTCTCAACCACTGGACCACCAGGGAAGTCCTCCTTTTATTAACTTTTAATGGCCCACTTAAACACACAGAGACAGCGCAGAAACATTCTTTGGGCTTGTTCAGGTTTTTCCAAAAGATGCTATGGAAAAACCCAATGAACTTTTTGGCAAACCCAATATGATCCTGTCACTCTGCTGCTGAGAAATGTTCGCAAAGGAATTACGAAAAATCAATGCAAACCCTTGCCTGCTACGAGCCATTTCCCCAGGCCCAGCTTGGTCTACCCCAGGACCCCACACAGATCCACACTGAACGGGGCCATTTCCCAGATGGACCATGGTTTCCCACGATTGGGGGCTTCTTCTTTTGTTTTCTCAAGTTCCCACTGCCCGGTCCTGTTTTAGAAAGGCTCCTCCCGTCCTTCAAACCCTGCATCCCGTCACGTTTTCTAATTATATCAAATTTGAGGTCTTTTTTTTTTCTTTAAGCAGCTCTGTGTCCTCCAGTAGTTTGTATTTTCCTTGAAAGCAAGCATGAGACTGTTTGTATATTTCCAGGACTTTCCCTTATGCTTAGAGAGGAGTGAGTACTTGATAAAATTTGATGCTTGGGTGAAACTCACAGTAGTTAACATCTGGCATAGCCAAGGCAACAGACGCTGGGACAGACCCAGCAGACAGAGGTTGGCTGGAAAAACGGGTCACCTACATGGTCACGTGCGAGCCCAGCGTCAGCACGGATCTGATGATTCAGTGAATGAATGAATGAGTGAAAACTAGAAACCCTCCTTGCTGGCCTTAACCCCTTCACTTTCCCCAGGGACAAAAAGAACAGAGTGAGGACCAGACTTCCCCTGACTCCCTAGCATCCTCACAGCGGCTGTTCTGGAAAGCTCCCACCAGCCTGGCAGTCAGTACCGGGCTCGGAGTGGCCCGCCTTGCCTGACTGTCTCAGGCGTCATCTCTGCCCTTGGTGCCATTTGTCTTGAGAGGGTCTCCCCTCCAACACATTCAAGCCCCTCCTGGAGTGAACACAGTTCTGCTGCAAGATGATTTATGTTCAGGGAGTAATGGTCAGAATTTCATGTCCACTCCATCTGAGCTGCTGAGGGAGCCAAGAGATGTATTTTGAACAAATCAAGACCAGGACAGGGCACCTGTAGGGAATGAGCTGATAAATGGGAGCTAGAAAGCAATGCCGTTCCTAGAGGGGAAGGCGATATTCACCAGATAGACTCAAACCAGCCCGCCTCTGAATAAACACAGCTGACTCCACAGTGGGCCCAGGGGCCTCTCAGTGGCATCAGCAGGTTTGGACACTTTCCTGCTCTGTGTGGGGACATAACGTAAACTGGGGTCTGAGTCGCCATCTCTTTTTTTCTCTGTCTTCATTTTGCTTGACTCAGCCAATGGTCCTGCTGTAACTAAGGTGCCCACCTCCATCTCCACGAAAGGGACATTTCTACTCTCTACCCTTGACTCTCTCTCCTCCACCCCAGCCTCCCAAACGCATAAAATATAAAGTTTCCGTTCCAGATCAAAGAGAAATGTATTAGGATACATCAACAGCTAGCCAAGTTACTCTACATTATGTCAGATGGTGACAAGGGATAGATTCGATGTTTGACACATGTCACATCGGAGATGCCAGATCGAACCACATCAATTTAAAATGGGATTTTGTAATAAACTCACAAGATTTCTAATAATCCAGAACATCCTGGGCCCAGAGAGCTGAATGGAGGTGCAGTCCGATAAGCTAACATCTCAGAGTCCCACCTTTGCAGTCCAATTTGAGGCCTGAATTGGATTTGAGCCATCTGGCAGGAAAGAAACAAAGATGAATCAGATATTGAGAGCAGAAAATCATTACTTACATCTGCTATGAACCACGAGCCTGTGCATCTAATGTTACCTTCACGGCAACCCAGGGAAATCCACACACAAGCCCGGCATCACCACTCCCAGTTGATGGATCAGGGTGGGTTCTAGAAGTTCTCCAAGCTAGAAGGTTGGAGAAGGTGCCCACATTCAAATAGAACATCTGGGTGAAGTGGACCCTGGGCTGCAGATCCCCAGTGGCCTGCCGCAAATTTCTCTCCACTGAATCATGCTGCTTCTTGATGAAAAGGGGTGCAGGATGGCTCAGACAGTAAAGAATCTGCTGCAGTGCGGGAGACCTGGGTTCGATCCCTGGGTCAGGAAGATTCCCTTTAGAAGGAAATGGCAACCCACTCCAGTATTCTTGCCTGGCGAATCCCATGGACAGAGAAGCCTACAGTCCATGGGGTCACAAATAGTCAGACACAACTAAACGACTAACACGTTCACTTTCACTAATGTTAATATTAGTTATAACATCTCTGTGGTTAGCACTGTCCTAAGACTTTCCCTGCTCTAACTCCCTTAAGCCTTCCAATAAATCCACAGAGTGGATTCTGCCCTACCCCCATTCCACAGATGAACAAAGTGAGGTCCCAAGAGGTTAGGCAATCTACAAGTGCTAGTTAGGAGCAAGGCTGGGCTTTGATGCTAGGCAGATTGGCTCCAGGGCCAGGTTTTGCCTCTGACAACAAAAAACCTTAAGTGCACATTGTTGCTTAACATCCCAGCTGGAAGTTGAATTAATCCTATTGATTCCAGAATTCCCCAGCACCAACATGAGCCCTGAGAATGGACCCTCATCACTGGCCCCTGACAGTTGGAAGACAAAAGCCCAGGTTCATGTACTTGTCGACCTCGGGCCCTCCAGATCCTTTTTCTGGACACACAGGAGGGTGACCTTTGGGGAGGACACTATAATCAGATGTGAAGGAAGAGACCATTCTTTGGACACAAAGCTTAGAGATAATATTTTTAATTTCTTTTGCTTCTACCTAGATAAGAAATCATAGAACATCAATTCTGTTTTTATTTTTGATCTCTTACATGATGGGCGAGCTGAGCTGTCCCTTCCCGATCCTTCCCAGCCTGGCATTATTTCTTGCAGGCTTCTATTTCCCCGAGGGAGCCTTGGGCTGAGCTGTGAGCTTGTTACCGAAAATGTATTAATAGCTGCCTCTGTCCAACGTCTCGCTGCTGTTCCTTCAACGTGAATGTGAGGCAAGCAGGGAACATGGCATTCTTTGTGGTTAAAAAAATAAATAAAAAGACAGTGTGTGGAGGTGTGGAGAATCGGTTAAGGAAGGGAGAGTGTTGGGTATGTGATATGGAATAAAATGTGCTTCCCCCTGCAAAAATAAATAAGACTCCTGCAGAGCACGAATCCCACTCCTGCCCTGTCGGAGAGATGAAGCTTCAGAAACTTTTTCAGCTACTCATTTTGTGAAAAGAGGTGAAGTCTAGAAATATGCATTCTGTTTTGTATCATTTTGTGGAGGTCACGGATTCCAAAATAGAATCAAGACATGGCGTTTCGGGCTATTTCCAGGTGCTGGGGTGGTTGGAGCGAAGGAATTAGAATTCCACATCCTACGATCCCCTAGGCTTTCTGTGTTTTATGAAGTTGATGAAATAGATCTAGAGTCAGTAATTTAGGGCTCTTCACCTGCTGCCCCGAATGAGACACCACATTTAAGCGAATAAACACATGACATTAATACAGTTTGCAGAGTTCAGCAATAATGGCATTTCTGGGATGATATTAGGCTAGATGGAGAGATATTTGTGGGGGGATTCTGCCAGAACCAACAAAATCCTGCTTCCCTGACTCTTTGTTTCCTTTTTGAGGATCTTCTGGACCCAGGAAGCCCCAGGTGGGACTAGTGGTAAAGAACCCATCTCCCAGTGCAGGAGGCGTAAGAAACACAGGTTTAATCCCTGGGTCAGGAAGGTCCCCTGCAAGAGGAAGTGGCCCCCCACTCCAGTATTCCTGCCTGGAGAATCCCATGGACAGAGGAGCCTGGCGGGCTACACAGTCCATAGGGTCAAAAGGAGTCAGACGCGACTAAGCACGCATGCCCAGAAAGTAGAGCCTATGATACAGAGCGAAGTAAGCTAGAAAGACAAATATATTAAGTTATACACATGGAATCTAGGAAAACGGAACTGATGAACCTAGCTGCAGAGAAGAATGGAAGTGGAGACAGAGCACGGACTTGTGGACACAGCGGGGGAAGGAGAGGCCGGGATGAATTGAGAAAGCAGCGTTGACACGTGCACACGATCGCGTGTAAAACGGACAGCTAATGGGAAGCTGCTGTCTGACACAGCGAGCTCAGCTCAACACTCTGCGATGACCTAGAGGGGGCAGGGTGGGAGTGGGGCTAGGAGGGAGGTCCAGGGAGAAGGGGATAGATGCATATATATATATAATTATGACAGATTTGCAGTGTCATATGGCAGAAACAAACACAAGCTTGTAAAGCGATTATCCTCCAATTAAAAATTGTTAAAAAGGAAAACACTGTCTATCGTTATTATTATAAACAAGCATCTCCCACATTACCTGGGAAATAATTCTCGACCCCCATTTCCGTTCAGAATGAATGGATGGGATGTTACCAATCCTTCATCTTACCTGAGCATTTCCTGAGTTTTCAAGTCCTGCTACCCTAGGATACTGGGAGCAGGGGTGCAGGGGTAGACACACACATTGCATCCAGATACGATTCTGTAGATACACAGAATTGCATCCAGAAATGATCTTGGACATCCCCATGGCGTGAAATCTACACCCCACAGACCAACCCCTCAATGAGCACAGCTTGAGAAAGAGCCAAGTTTTTCTGGTCTGTGAATCGCTCCCACGTCACCCAGAGCACATTGACTGAGATCAGCAACTCACCCCACCCATGATCCTCGGAGTTTATTAATCAGCACACGAAGCTTTTCTTTTTTTTTTTTCTGGGAAAGTTGCTGATCACCCAGCAGGCCTACAGAAATAAGTCCTCTCGGAGTGGAGCTCAGATGGTGACTTTTGAAATGAGTGCTCCGGGCAGCTCCCTGTGACGTCAGCACTGGGGACCGTTGACAAGAGGAGGAGCATTGAACCCAGAGAGTGAGACACCCCTCGGGTCATTTTAATGAAAGAATGAGAGTAAGACAAGGCCACCAGCAAGGGTTGGTATAAAGGAGCCCATGGAGGGTCCAACAAATGACAGGACAACAGTCCAAGCAGTCCAGGGACACCAAGGAGGATATTGAGGTGCGTGGGCACCAAAGTAAGGAGTAAAGGGGATTCCCAACCAGAAAATACTGCTTTTAAAATTGAATTCCAGTTGGTTTACAAAGTTGTGTTAGTTTCAGGTGTTTAGCAAAGTAATTCTGGAGTCCAGTAAAGTATATATACAGTTCAGATAACCCTTACAGGCTATTACAAGGTATTGAGTAGAGCTCCCCTGTGCTCTATAGCAGGTCCTTGTGCTTTATCTATTTTATTTACAGTCATGGATTCAGAGTCTTGCCTGTGCATCTGGCCACAACATGCAGCCTTGCTCTGCCTGTGGACGGGGCTATTTTTCTCCAGCACTCATTCCTTGTTGGGGGCCATCATAAACACACACCAGTCCACAGACAAGGCATCCTGACTCACCCTTTCCTGGGCCCCCTTCAGAACAGCTGTATGTCCCAACCATCCTATCCTACCTTCAGTTCTTGAGTGGATGGAGTCTCACCAGAGCCCGAAAGTGAAAGTGTTAGTTGCTCAGTCCTGTCCAACTCTTTGGTGATCCCCCTGGACTGCAGCCCGCCAGGATCCTTGGTCCACAGAATTCTCAAGGCATGAATACTGGAGTGGGTTGCCATTCCCTTCTCCAGGGGATTGTCCTTACCCAAGGATCGAACTCAGGTCTCCTGCATTGCAAGTAGACTCTTCCCCTTCTGAGCCACCAGGGAAGGCCCTGGTGAGCCGAGTCCAGCCCATCCGCACTGACCCGTCACTAAGGCAGTGCTGCCGCAGAGCACAATGGTGTGAGCAGTCTTCTCCGTGTCAACCTTTCTTCTCACTTTCAGTTGGGTGAACAGCTGGGTTTCTGGCCTCCAGTTCCCTGACAAACCAAATTATAGTGCAACTCATAGGCCTGACCATGGAGGCAAAAGCCCGGGGTTGCCAGAGGCGGCTCCAAGACAACCTCAATTCTGCTTCCCCAGTTCCATGAAAAAAAAACTCCCAGGAAGGCCACCCAGGTCTGCTACTGTCCAGCCCCAGTGGCCCCCAGGCCTTCCAGGGTCCTGAAAACCCTCCTTCTCATCCCGTCTCAAGATGAAAGCAGTAGCCATTTATCCAACACCTCCCATGAGCTCTTTGTCCAACATTTTACCTCTGTTCTTGTTCATCTTGATCATTTTACAGCTCAGAAAAGTGGGTTTCAGAGAAATGCAGAGTGCCTTATCCCAAACCAGACGGTCAATAAATGTGTTTTTGGTGTTCCAGTGTTCCGAAAAGTCATGGTATTTTTAAGAACTGAGATGTGAATGCCTTTGTTGTTACAAAAATCATTTTGATATTGAGAGGGTAACAGGCAGGAAGGCCAGGGGTATCCAAACGGAGGAAAGAGGCTGCAAGTGCCAGACATTTTTATCTCTCTTAAGCGGCAGGAAGAAAAAAAACAGCGATATTTTTTCTTCTCTATACAAATTTAAAAGGAGGTTTCTCTTAAAATGCTGTGTTGCCATGACACCTGGTTTTACCTGAAGCTAACTACTCTCAAACATTGAGTTAACCAATACATTTCTTTTTCTTATGGAAATGTTGTCTTAAGCTATCTTAATGTACCCCAGACTCTGTCTTCAAGTTGGTTCCGCCAAATGGCCCAACCTACTTACTCAGGTATTGTTCCCCTAATCTATGTAAACGAAACTATTTGTTGGTATTCTGCCCTTCTACAAGATTCAAGTCAATTGTTTTATGGCCAGGGATGAATTATCTGGTGTCATTCTAAATTTTATGACATTCCTTTCTTTTCATTAACAGACTGTGAGTGACTATATAACATACAGCTAAAGACAAGGAGGGGGTATTCTTTTGCCCCCTTCTGATGCCTATGTCAGAAGCTTTCTCTATCTCCTTTATACTTTAATAAAACTTTATTACACAAAAGCTCTGAGTGATCCAGCCTTGTCTCTGGCCCTGGATTGAATTCATCTCCTCTGGAGGCCAAGAATCCCACGTCTTATGGTTCAGCAACAACCTTTCAATATTTTTAAAAAATACGAGCTCCAAAGCATTTATGATTTTTGCTCCAGATCAAGGACTCAATTGTTCAATTTTTAAAAATTATATCCAAAGTCTAAACAGGCGTCTGCCTGAGAGAGCCAGAATGAGCATTCACATTGTGGTATCACAAATTTCTTTTTTTTTTCATTTATTTTTATTAGTTGGAGGCTAATTACTTTACAATATTGTAGTGGTTTTTGCCATACATTGGCATGAATCAGCCATGGATTTACATGTGTTCCGCATCCCAATCCCCCCTCCCGCAAATTTCTATTTTGAGAATAAACCTTACTGTATTTAAAAATTTTTTTTAACAAGTGAGATATGAAAATGATAGGATAAAAACTGATGCAGTAACTGCACATTGAATTCATCCTCTGAACCCAATGAAAGCAAAGGAAACAAAGATTAAATCACATACTCTCTTAGAAACATCAGCAAAACTATTAATACACAGGCTATTAAAAACTATTAGCATCAGCAGGCTCAGACCACCATGACAGACAGGAGGCTTATACAACAGAAATACATTTCTCAGGATACTGGAGGCTGAAAGTCCACCATCCATGTGTCATCAGGTTTGGTTGCTCCCGCCCCTTGGCTCGTGGATGGCCACCTTCTCACCGTGTCCGTGTGTGGCCTTTCCTCTGTGCACGTGATCCCTGGCATCTTCTCCTTTCCTGATAAGGACACCAGTCCTGTTGGATTAGGGCCCCAAGCATATGGTCTCATTTAACCTTAATTACCTGGCAGCTCAGTGGTAAAAGAATCTGCCTGCCAATTTATGCAGGAGACTAGGGTTCAATCCCTGGGTCGGGAAGATCCCTTGGAGAAGGAAATGGCAACCCTCTCCAGTATTCTTACCTGGGAAATCTCATGGACAGAGGAGCCTGTGCTACAGAGGAGGTGTGCTATAGTCCATGGGGTCGCAAAAGAGTTAGAGAACACAACTTAGTGACTAAACAACAACCACCTCTTTAAACGTCTTATTCCAAATACAGTCACATTGAGGCTTAGGGTTTCAACAGATGGATGTTAAGAGAGACACAGTTCAGCCCACAATTCAGTTTGCTCTTATGAGTTAGAGTGCAGCTCATGAAGGAAAGAATTTCCAGTTTATCCCTCATGGCACTTTCCTGTTTAACCCAAGGATTCATCTAGATGTCATGGCCTTCTCCCCTGATCTTTGGGTGTTGCTCAATCACTCTACCTGGAGGACTCTGACTCCCCTGGGCTCCAGGCCCTTGCCAGCTTTGTCATTGTCCTTGAGCTATTTCTCTCTGGTTGGTTCAACACCTCTGCACCACGTTCTCAAGCCCCTTCTCCCTGTATTGAAGGTTCTTTGCCAGCTCTGGGTTGGGACTCCAGGAGGCCCTGGGACTTCAGTGGCTGCAGTATTTCCAGATGTTCTGCAGCATCTCTTCACATCTCCTGGCAGATGCCAGCCCATTTCTTCCTGTCTCCATATACGTGGGTAACCAAGCTCCTGGTCCCGAACTGAATGGCCCATCCTTCCCACAGCCATTTCTGGAGTAGAGATGAGGATGAATGTGCAGCCCTAAGGATGCTCATCACTCACTGGCTTAGGAGACCAGCCCGCCTCTTCCTCGGGTTTCTGCAGTCCCAAGGTCTCCTTAGCGCAGTCATGCACAGCCCATCATGTGCTCCGAGACTGGGTTTTCTTAATTTTACATTAAAACATAGAGTGAGATGGGGACGGGGCATGAGTGGGACTTCTGGGGTCCCGACAGTGATCCACTTCTCTGTCTGGGCGTTCACTGCACAAGGGCGTTCGGTTTGTGAAAACTCACCATACACTTACGGGCTGCACAGTTTTAGCGTATGACACTTTCATAGCAAATTCCTTCCGTTCCCCCACCAGAAACACACAGCGACACTAAAAAACAATTTTGAAAATGGAAAAGAAAATCACCCAGAACGCCACCATCCTCACACTGTCTTCATTCAGTGTGCTTTCCTCCAATTTCTGTGCATACGCTTTTCTATTTTTAGGCAGACCTTTTGGTATCCTGCTTTTCCCACTGAATATGCTATGCAGTAAACATTTCCCACAGCCTGGTTGCAATCATTCTAATTTCAGCAGTTTCATATTTTCCCCACCGTGTGGTGCATTAAACATAGGAACTCAACAACACAGTCCTCAGTGAGAGAAGGGTCTATTTTGGAGGCTGCCTGTAATGGGGTGTCTAAGAACATAGACACCTGGGTGGCCCCCTCCCCCAGTCCAACCCCGGGGAACAGAATGGGGACCTGAGGGTAACTCTGGGGACGCACGGGTCTGATGCTGGAACTCCAATACTTTGGTCACCTGATGTGAAGAACTGACTCCTTGGAAAAGACCTTGATGCTGGGAAAGATTGAGGGCAGGAAGAGAAGGGGACGACAGAGGATGAGATGGTTGGACGGCATCACCGATGCCATGGACATGGGTTTGAGCAAGCTCTGGGAGTTGGTGATGGACAGGGAAGCCTGGCGTGCTACAGTCCATGGGGTCACAAAGAGTCGGACACAGCTGAGCGACTGAACTGAACTGAACTCCCATGAAATAAACGATACTCCTACAAACCAGTATTGAGCATCTGATGCATCTGGATCTCAGTTTTCTCATCAGTCACTTACTAGCAAACAATCTTGGAGAATAACCTCTCCACTCTGAGACTTGGATTCCTACTTGTGAAAGGAGAACTCCACCCTCACAGGGCTCGGGGTTAAATATGATAGCACCCAATGCGTCTAGCACATAGTAGGTGCTGAAGAGCCTTCAGGGGAATCGTTGAGGAGGTGTAGATCATCAGAAACTCTTCAAACACACTTGACACTTGAGTTCTGGGTCAGATAGACAAAGTCCAATGTCTACTCTCCCCGCTTACTGAGGGTTCAAGGCAGCTCCCTCAATTACTGATTAAGAGACGTTAGGCAAGTCATTTCATCTCCTGGCACCTCAGTTTGGCATAACACCTCATAACGGCATTCTTGTGAGAGCTAATGTGATTTATCAGAAGTGCTAAGACATAGTACTTCTTAATAACTGGAAGATATTAAATGGTGTTTTGTATATTTAATATGCCCAGCCAGGATATCACAAATCAGATCTCAGCTTTGTTCTGGCTGTTAAGAAAGTTACTTAACATTTCTGTGCCTCAGTTTTCTTATAAGTGAAGTGAAAATAATAATAATTATAGTAATCAGATATATTACAGGGTATATAATAACCTACCTGGTAGCTCAGACAGCAAAGAATCTGCCTGCAATGCAGGAGACCTGGGTTCGATTCCTGGGTAGGGAAGATCCCCTGGAGAAGGGAGTGGCAACCCACTCCAGTATTCTTTCCTGGAGATTCCCATGGACAGAGGAGCCTGGCAGGCTACTATTCATGGGGTCACAAAGAGTCGGACACAACTGAGTGACTAACTTTTACTTTCAAATAATAATAATAATCTTAGGTAATGGTTGTTTAAAAAAATTAACTAAATAGAATATCCCAAATCCTGATACAGTGCTTGGCACATGGTAAGTTTCAATAAAACTTTATGAATAAAAAAGGAAAAGACAGGAGACTTGAGAAAATAACTGGAATCCCAACCCCCTGGTGAACAGCAAGGAAGCAACAATATACAGGTACTATGTTATTTTAGGAATTAACAATTTAAGGATCCATTCACTGAACCAGAGCATTTGGGCTCTTTTCTGAGTGTTTATCATTGGCTCTCGAAAGCTCTCAACCCGGGAAGGGCTCTTTGCCTCTGACATGTTGACTTTTCAAGTTGCTTTTCCTCATTCAAGCTAGAAGTCCTCTCTTTGAGAAAACAGGTGAGGTAGAAAAGCGATTGCCCCACTCCAACCAGAAAGCCTTTCATGGAGACAAAAGAGGAGCCAGCTCAGAGAGAAAACCTCAGCTCCGCTTGCGGATCCCCGGTTTCTAATCTCTTCTACACAAACTGCTGTCAGTTTCAACTGCCTACAGCTCAGCCCCAAACAAGACTCTTTCCAGCTTAAAAATAGTCAGTACTTCCTTATTGTGGAGCAAATCGTATAAAAATAGGTCAGATTCAGTGTTCAGAATCCTCCAGAATCCAGCCTCCATCCATCTCTCTGGTCTTACTTCCTGAAGACAAGTGAAAGTCGCTCAGTTGTGTCCAACTCTTTGTGAGCCCGTGGACTATAGCCTTCCAGGCTCCTCTGTCCATGGATTTCTGAGGCAAGAATACTGGCATTCCCTTCTCCAGGGGATCTTCCTGACCCAGGGATTGAACCTGGTTCTCCCGCATCGTAGGCAGGTTCTTTTCCATCTGAGCCACCAGGGAAGCCCCATCCACCTCCCTGACCTTACATCTTAGGAATTTCCAAAGTTACTATCATGCACTAACCCAGCTCCATTGGTTACTGAGGCTGGATCACTCACCCATGAGTTCTCCTTTCTATGTGTTGATGACTCTGTTTTCTCCACTTCATCCAACTCCTTCTGTTAAAATTCTACCCATTCTTCAAGAGCGGTCTACTCTTGGGTGACATCACCTACACCTGTCGTGCTTTCTCACTCTTAATTTTTCCTTTTGATACCAACCAGGATTTTTGGCCTTCCCCAGTTAATGGAAACTGGCTAGAGGCCAGACAAGAAATTCAGGCAAGGCTTTACTGGGTCTCTGTGACAGCTGCAGGAGGGGGTGAAAACAAGTAACAGTTTCCTTTGCTTGCTCTGCAAGGAGGGATTGAGCTGGTTTCTTATACGGGGTGAGGGTAGGGATATGCCCAGGGTTTGGGCTGGAGGAGGGGGTGTAGGTGGTCTTCCTACCCTTTTGAGGGGTTGAGTGCAGGCGGCACGCTCTGGGCGCTGAACCATGTGAAGCCAAGACGGCTGTGTATAGGACGGAGCCCACCTGGCCGTGGCTGAGACTGCGCTCTCCACCTGTGGTCCTTGACCCGGCATCATGCTTGTCACCCAGGGAACTCCAGAAGAAAATACTGATGCCTGGGCCAAGTCCTCAAGCCAGCTCGTTCAGGATCGGAGGGCTGGGTTCAGACAGTGGGTACTTGGTAAAGCTCTCCAGGGGGTTTTAGCATGCGGCCGGGGTTGGCGACCAGCGAAGTCACTAGTTTGGGTTCTCAGCTGAGGCTGTGGTACCCCTGGGTCCATCTCTTTCATATTTCCTCCCCACTTCGCCCTCCTCCTCCCCACCCATTCATCCCAACTCTCCCTGGGGACATCCCCTCAAAAAGCAAAAGGTAGGGTATCTACAGCCTTGGCTCCCACCTGGGGACAATCCCTCGCCCACAGGGGACATCCAGCGGTGCCTGAAGGCATTCTGGGTTGTCGCCCCTGGGGAGGCAATGGGTGAAAGACAGGGATGCTGCGAGACATCTTCAGTGAACAGGCAGCACACCCATCCCTCACACACATACACACACAACAGAGAACTACTCAGGCCAAAGTGTCAGTAGTGCTAAGGCTGAAAAACCTTCACCTACAGGAAGGGACAACGGACTGCGGCCTCAGGCCAAAGGCTTCCTACACGGACACAGCGTGGGAGCAGCAGGCCTTGTGCTCCAACCTTGGTCTCCAGTCCAATGTCCCGGCCGTTTACTACAGCCCCTGGACCTCATCTGCAAAGAGCTTTCTCAAATTCCAGGTTGCCCAGTAGATCTGCTCTTATAAAAACAAAAACAAAAACAACCAGATATGAAAACCTAAAATTCCAGAGAGACCAGGAAAGGCAAAGTAAAAAAAGAGAGGAAATGTTACTTGTAAAGGCCATAAATGCAGCAGGTACACCGTGACTGCGCAAGACCGTTAGCCCATGAAAAATTAATTCTGGTTTCATTCAATAGTAACTGACCAAAACAGAAGGGGAGACTCAAGTAATTTTAAACAGCGCCAAACCAGCCAGTGCCAACCGGTTGACTATCTGGAGGTAGGTACTGTCAATCACTGAGCCTGCGAAGCAGAAAAACAGTAATTTCAGAGAGCTTGCAAATCACCCAAACAGCAGCCTGTTTTCAGTTCTCTTTTCCATTTGAAAGCATTCAAGCAGCAGCTAGATGGAAAGCAGTCCTCTGAAAATGTGAAGATAGAAGGTTTATTGGTTCCCTTCAGACCAAAAGAGGGAAAATAAGGTAGTGGACACAAAGAAAATGAAGTGTGCATTTCTCTCACTCCACCTCTAATGAATGGAATCGTCAGACGAGTCAGCCTCCATTGAGAACGGAAAATGGGCTGTCCATCACTCCATCTTTAGGCTGTAAGTATTGGGTACCAGAGCCAGAGAAAAGCATCCTGATTCCTCAACAAATAGAAACGCCTGCCTCTCAGAGAAAACGTTGATGTCTGTTAATACAGGCTGAAGTTGTTGCCGTGAAGATGGAGCCTTTAATTCACGATAACCACCAACACCAAGTTGCCACCGGGAGCTTGAAAATGCATGCAGAATAAACAGGTTCTCTTGTGAGGCAGGACATTCCTGGTTTGACCAGTGTTAACAGGAGCTAGCAAATGTTTTACGAGCAGCTCAGTCGTCAAGGTGTCACCTTCTGAGTTAGAGCGGGGGCTCCTTCCCATAAAGAACAATTTAAAGCCAAGTTGAAAGCTATGTCATGCTCTTTTTATCTCCACAATGGGATGCATCTGAAACCACTACAAGTTAGAAATGTCCACAGCACCTTGTTTTTTTCTGCATCTGATTCCTTGATGTCACTTCCCAAGTTTTTCAGTTCTTATCCCGTCGTACATGCATACTCAGGTCACTCAGACATGTCCGATTCTTTTGCGACCCTGCAGACTGTAGCCCTCCAGGCTCCTCTGTCCATGGGATTTTCCCAGTAAGAATAACAGAATGGTTTCCATTCCTCCCACCAGGGCATCCAATGAACCCAGAGACTGAACCCACATATCTTGTGTTTCCTGCATTGCAGGCAGATTCTTTACCACTGAGCCACACTTTGGAGGTGTTTCCTGGAATTAGCTCTCTATGCTGTGGCCTTGGAACAGAACAAAATCAATCTTCTCCATACCAAGATCAAATCAGGTTTAGGCATATATAGGGTTTTAAAGAAACATGTCTTCCTTCCATAGATAATGGAAGGAGTGTCAGATGAACTCTGCATGAATGAAAAGTGAATGGATGGGCAAATGGATCCATGAAAGAATAAAGAGACGGCTAAATGAATGGATGTCTGTGGGTAAGGACACAAAGATGGGACAAGTATACAGTTATATTGTTAAGGGCACAGTCAAGAGTGCCTAGTTCTCTCTGGCAGAAAGCAGTACAGATGCAGAAGACTTCAAGGAAAAGCTTTTAAATGTTATCAGAAGGAGATCTCTTAGCAGAGAGGAAGATTTGGAAGTTTGGAAGAAAAGATACTAGCAGGAGGAAGAACAGAGTTTAAAGTGGAGTAAAAAAGTGATGAGTGGTCCATGGTGGCAAAGATAAAGCTTGACAGAAGATGAGGCTTTATATAGAAAAAGAATTTACAAGTGACCCCCATCACTCTGTGAATGAATTTTGTGTTTTGTTTTGTTTTATCCCTCAGCATTTCCTTCTGTTGGAAGAAAAACTTTTCTTATGTCCAATGATGTTTGAGTGGTTAGGGGTCTGCAAATTAAATGACAGCAGACAGATCAATAGGAGAAATTTTATTCCACCCGCATGCAGGAGCACACTATCAAGAATGGCTTTCTGAATAGTCAGGGATAAGGGTTTATATGGGCTTCCCTGGTGGCTCAGATGGTAAAGAATCTTCCTGCAAAGCGGGAAACTGGGGTTTAATGGGGGTGACCTGGAGGAGGGGTAGAGCTTCGGGGAGAAAGCATGGAAGGTCCTGAGAAGGCTCATTCACACAATTTTCTCAGAATATCTCAGTGTTAAAGGTCAGTTGCCAACCTACTGAAGATTCCATCAGAGGGGTGTTTATGGCAGCCAAATTCTTAGGAAGCTCTGATTTAGTCAAAGAAGGGACGTTCAGGTAAGATTTCCTTCTGGATTTTCTATAACCTGAATGAGCTTCCTTGATGGCTAAGAGGTAAAGAATTCACCTGCCAGTGCAGGAGAAGCAGGTTTGATCCCTGGGTCTGGAAGATCCCCAGGAAAAGGAAATGGCAACCCACTCCAGTGTTCTTGCCAGGGAAATCTCATGGACAGAGGAGACTGGCGGGCTATACTCCATGGGCGCAGAGTTGGACACAACTTAGCAACTAAACAACAGTACAACATGAATGTTTTCGGTTTTGAGTAACTGTGCTGTTCTGTTGTTCTCTTCACCTCCATGTCCTTCTTCAGGCTCGCTGACCGTTTCAAAATCCTGCTAAGGACTTTGGACTTTGTCCAGAGGGGAGGGGAGCTCTGAAGGGCTTTGAATCAGTGTAACTTGTTGAAAGCTGAGTTTTAGAGAGAACTGGAGCCACAGGGAAGACCAATGCAAGGCATAGCAAGATGAACGGCTCCAGAGAACAAGGCATTCCTGCAGACTTGACACTCAATGCCCCCCGGGAATGGCCAAGGGGAGGTGGCATAGCGGATAGTGCAGGGACACAGGCCCATGGGGCAGCCGCTATTATACCTCCCTAGGGAAACAATGGGTGACTTTATTTTTGGGTCTCCAAAATCACTGCAGATGATGACTGCAGCCATGAAATTAAAAGACACTTACTCCTTGGAAGGCAAGTTAGGACCAATCTAGACAGCATCTTAAAAAGCAGAGACATTACTTTGCCAACAAAGGTCCATTCAGCTAAGGCTATGGTTTTTCCAGTGGTCATGTATGGATGTGAGAGTTGGACTATAAAGAAAGCTGAGCATAGAAGAATTGATGCTTTTGAACTGTGGTGTTGGAGAAGACTCTTGAGAGTCCCTTGGACTGCAAGGAGATCCAACCAGTCCATCCTAAAGGAGATCAGTCCTGGGTGTTCATTGGAAGGGCTGATGTTGAAGCTGAAACTCCAATACTTTGGCCACCTGATGTGAAGAGCTGACTCATTTGACAAGACCCTAGTGCTGGGAAAGATTGAGGGCAGGAGGAGAAGGGGACGACAGAAGATGAGATGGTTGGGTGGCATCACCGATTCAATGGACATTAGTTTGGGTGGACTCTGGGAGTTGGTGAGGTTACTATGAACTTTAAAATGAGAAAATGACTGCACAGCATGGGGCAGAGTCCTGTCCACAGTGGAGATCTGTGAGAAAGTCTTTTCCTGTCCCACCTTCCCGCATCCCTGCACGAGGGGAAACTGTTTCATCAGCACAGGTCAACTGTCTTCCTCAGTGTTTCCATCTGAGAAACACTCTTCCTCCCTCCCTCCATATTTCTTAAGTAACTAATACTCAGATAAATATCCCCTCCTGTTAACACAGGGCTTCCCAGGTGGCTCAGCAGTAAACAATTCACCTGCCAATGCAGGAGACACGGGTTCAATCCCTGGATCAGAAAGATCCCCTGGAGGAGGACATGGCAACCCACTCCAGTATCCTTGCCTGGAAAATCCCATGGACGGAGGAGCCTGGTGGGCTACAGTCCACGGGGTCACAAAGAGTCGGACACGACTTAGTGCATGAACAACAGCCTGTTGTATTCTTGCCACCTCTTCTTGATATCTTCTGCTTCTGTTAGGTCTGTATCATTTCTGTCCTTTATTGAGCCCATCTTTGCATGAAATGTTCCCTTGGGATCTCTCATTTTCTTGAAGAGATCTCTAGCCTTTCCCATTCTGTTGTCTTCCTCTCTTTCTTTGCACTGTTCACTGAGAAAGGCTCTCTCATCTCCCCGTGCTAATCTCCGGAACTCTGCATTTCAGAATTGTAAGAAAACAGGGTGAGAACTGGAGCTAACTGGAGCCTAGAGCTTCCCGCTGATTTGACACAACTTACTCTTCCACACGCTACATCAACAGGACTTTACTTGCCCAGGAAAATCAATTTGTGAATTACGTCATTATTGTTTCAGAAACTTCCAGAAAACCCGTAAATCCCGACAACAGATGACTCGGCTAGCTCTCGCCAGGGTAGGAATGCTTTTCTAAAAGAAACAGATCTTCCATTGGGCTTAAAGAACATTCCTTTAAATCTCCCCAGCTGGCTTGATGACTCTTGCCTGGCTGCACCCACCAGGCCTCAACCGTGATATTGCAAGTTTTGCCCAAGCCCAAATGGCCTCTCCCTTCCCTGAAAGACCCCCTTTGGGGCATTTAAAGCCAGGCAGCATCTTCTGAGGGCCCACGTTTCCTGTTCACATATCCTTACCACCTCTTGCAGACTCAGCCTCGGCAACCCCCTGAGAGAAGCATTCTGTCTAACAGATCATGAAGTCATGCCTAGCCTGGGATCCCCGTGGGGTGAAATCCCTCTCCACACAGAGAACACGGGAGAGAATTTAAGGCTCAGATCGTTGAGTGCTGAGGTTTGTGTGATCAGAAATGCATGCTGCCACATAACTGTACTTCTATTTTTCTACTTAGGACCTAAGGGACATCCAGGAGGGAATGATGAATGGAATGTTCTTATAGCAAACTGCAAGCCCATCGTTAGCAGACGGATGACTACAAATGATTCCGGTGGCTCCCGAGAACCAGAGCCAAAGTTTTATTTTTACACAGCACACTTGTCAGAAATCACCAAATGAGAGGAGGCCGGCGTGGCAATATTTATTTTCTCAACTGCTCAGGTCCTGGAAAGTGGTTTTAAAAGAGGGAAAACAGGCTACAGATCAGTCCTTCCATTCTGCCAGGAACCTCAGGGAAGTTAAGTGGAGAACATCTGGCAAGACCCAGGGACGAAATCCCTGAAACATCTGTCACTAGCAAATGACAAAAAAATCCCAAACACCCAGAACATCTCTCCATATTTGTCTCATTTTACCTGCAACTGAACAGCTTTTTTTAATTCATCAGCCAGCACACACCGTTCACCATGACAGTGCTCTGAAGGCACGTCCCGGCGCTGCTGTTTAACACTGATTTAAAGGACGTCCCGTCCAGCAGGTGCGCGGGCTCATCTGTGCAGACGACGGGGCTGTGAGCAGCTTGGAGACGGTGGTGGCCACCCGTCCCTCATATTCTGACAGCTTCCTTGGTTGCAGGCTTGCTGACTCTCAGCTGCACAGAGAGTATCAGCAATGCTTTCATTTTCAGCTAAAAAAGCAAAAAGTTCTGACTCAGATGAACTGCGTGGTCCGCGTCCCACCTGGATCACGCCCTGCTCTGTCCTGCATGAGAGCTGGCATCTTTTCTGATTCAAATATTTGGAAAGATGAAGGGAGGCTTTAGGACGGTTCTCAGCAAGCTGACACCAGTGTTAGGGACATCGGCTCACCAGGCATCTAACAGGGGGCAGAGCATGCTGAATCTCACACCGGCAGCAGGCCCTCTGCTGCTTGGCACCCCAAAGCAGGCCACTCTGCTAGGCTGCCTCCAGGCCTCCTCATCCCCCCATCCAGGATACAATATTTATTGAGCAACTGCTTTGACTAAGAGAGAGGGGTTGTGCCCTCCTGCAGGGCTGGGCTTCTAGCTTGAGAGACAAGACAAGCATCTTTGAGATGTTTGCTGCTGCTAAGTCGCTTCAGTCGTGTCCGACTTTGTGCGACCCCATAGACAGCAGCCCACCAGGCTCTGCCACCCCTGGGATTCTCCAGGCAAGAACACTGGAGTGGGTTGCCATGTCCTTCTCCAATGCATGAAAGTGAAATTGAAAGTGAAGTCGCTCAGTCATGTCCGACTCTTCGCGTCCCCATGGACTTCAACCTACCAGTCTCCTCCACCCATGGGATTTTCCAGGCAAGAATACTGGAGTGGGGTGCCATTGCTTTCTCCATTGAGATGTTTAGTAATGATACGAAAGCCAAAATAAGTGATTCAGAAATAATAGCAGCTGTCAGGTTCAGAGGAGAGAAAGATCCATAAGGGCTGACAGGATTGAGGGAGGTTTTCTAGATGACATCAGAGTATGTGTGTGTGTGTGCATGTGCGCTAAGTCGCTTCAGTTGTGTCCAACTCTTTGTGACCCCACGAACTGTAGCCCACCAGGCTCCTCTGTCCATAGGATCCTCCGGGCAAGAGTACTGGAGTGGCTTGCCATACTCTCCTACAGGGGAATCTTCCTGGGGGTAAACTTTATAGAGACCAAAAGCAGGAGAGAGGCCATCCTGGGAGAGGCATCTCCAGGAAAGATGGAAATAAGCAGATGGGGTTTGAGGGTGGCTTGGAGAAACATCAAGGTTATCTGAGGCCCAGGAGAGAGGGGATGAGGCCCAACTGGAAGAGGAATGCTATGGAAGCAAGTCTTCACGAACTGAAGGAACCTCGTCCTGAAGCAGTCCTCTGCCCATTTCTCTGCAGCAGACTCTCTGTCCAGGATCACAGGATTTTACCAGCAAACTGGTACTGACTTATTTCCTCCTGAGACCTGGGGAAAAGATGGGGTATCTAATGAAGATAAATGTAAACACTCTATCTTACTGAAGGCACCAAGTTAAACATACACAAAATACTCTTTAAGTACGTGTTGACCAAAACAGAGTTAGCCCAATGGTACAAGCTCTAAGGCACTCAGGTGCAAAACAGGGTCACAATTCTTCATTTTTCCTAAATCAAATGACAGACAATGAAACAAACTAGAGGGGACAGAAGCAGACCCACAGATTCGCATTCATTTGATTTATGACTGAGGTGAACTACAGAGTCAAAAGGAAAAGATGATCCTTCCCATAACTGGTGCTAGGTCACTTGAATAGTCACAGTTTAAGAAATAATCTTGGGCCCTCACACTATATACTGAAAACAATTTCAGGTGGTTATGGTAGGTGGGTGCTCAGTCGTGTCTGACTCTTTGTTACCCTGTGGGCTGTAATCCATCAGGCTCCTCTGTCCATGGGATTCTCCAGGCAAAAGTAGTGGAGTGGGTTGCCATTTACAGCTTCAGGGGGTCTTCCTGATGTAGGGATCAAACATGCATCTCCTGCATTGACAGGCAGATTCTTTACCACCAGCTCCCCCTGAGTGGTTATATGCCTGGAAAATCACATAAAAGAATATCCTTCTGCACTTGGAATAGCAAAGATTTCATAAAGTATTAAAAACACAAAAGCACAGTGACCCTCTAGAAAAAGTTTGAGAAACAGCAACAGTTTAGAATTAAGAAGTTTTGTTCATGAAAAGCCAACATTAAAAGAGTGAATGAGAATTCACAGAGAGGGAGGTAATATTTTCAATGCTTATATCTGATTAAGAAGTTGTACCCAGAATGTGAATAACTCCTTCAAACCAGTAAGGACAAGGCGGGTAAACCAACAAAAAGTAAGAAAAAGATGTGAATAAGCAATTCATACATTAAGAAGATAACCAAATGGTCAATGAACATATGAAAAGTCACTCAAAACTCATTAGTGATTAGGGAAATGCTAACTGAAAGTGTTGTTACTATTGTTCAGTTACTAACTTGTGTCTGACTCTTTGCGACCCCATGGACTGCAGCACGCCAGGCTTCCCTGTCCTTCACCATCTCCCAGAGCTTGCTAAAACTCATGTCTATTGAGTCAATGATGCTATCCAACCGTCTCATCCTCTGCTGTCCCCTTCTCCTCCTGCCTTCAATCTTTCCCAGCATCAGGGTCTTTTCCAGTGAGTCAGCTCTTTGCATCATGTGGCCAAAGGATTGGAGCTTCAGCTTCAGCATCAGTCCTTCCAATGAATATTCAGGGTTGATTTCCTTTAGGATGGACTAGTTGGATCTCCTTGTTGCCAAGGGACTCTCAAGAGTCTTATCTAACACCACAGTTCAAAAGTGTCAGTTCTTCGGAGCTCAGTCTTCTTTATGGTCCAACTCTCACATCCAAACATGACTTCTGGAAAAACTGAAAACATAGTGAAATACTGTTACACCTTCGCCAAATGGTTAATATGGAAAAGATGCAAAGCCGTGTGTTGGCAAGAAGGTAGAACAGCTGAGACTCTCACATTGTGTTAGGTGAGTAACCTTTGAAACCACCTTTGGGAATGATTTGACAGTGTTGACGGAAATAAGCCATAAACAATCTATAATAGGAATAGAAAAGAGCTTTACCTGAGCTGAGCTGAGGGTGATAGCCCAGGAAACACAGGAAGCACTTAGATTGTGTTCTGCCAGACTGAAAAATGGGGGAGATTTATAAACACCAGAAAAAAAAAAACAAAAAACCCCCAACAACACAAAGTTACATAAGCTGTTTGTCAAGAGTTAAGTTTGCAGCTAGGGTGCTTGTGAAGCATGGGTTACTTAGGGTCAAAAACAGTTGTATAATTACAAGGGGAGACTTGAGAGCATGTGGTTGCTCCTGACAGGCGCTAACGGGTATTGTTTTGAGACGGCTGGTGGCATCCCTGAGTCGAATAAAGTTCAGAAAATGCAGGTTGTCAGTCATGCAGGAATGTCCGCATGGCCACGCAGCTCCAATCTGAATGCCAGAACCAGAGTTGCTCTGCTTTGGTCTGTACATGCGTTCCTTTCTTTAATGGTTAAAGCAGGTGTATGATGCAGGTTTAATGGGCCACAAGCAGGCTGCTTGGTTAGCCTGAAGCCCAGGTTAAATTAGATGTAAGTCAGCATGACTTCCCCACACCTTAATATGTGAAAATTTCTTCCATCAGCAGTATTTCTAAAGTTGGCCATACACAAACCCCAGGACCCAACAATTCCAATACTAATATTTACCAAAGAAAAATAGAAATACGTTCACACAAAGATTCACATTCCAGTTTTTATCACAACTTTATTCATAATAAATACTGGAAACAATCATATGTCTATCCCCAAGAGAAAAAAAAAAAAGCTAATTGTGATCTGTTTATACAATGGAAGCTACTCAGCAATAAACAAATTACTAATTATATAGAGAGGGAAAGGAATACACATACAATAGTGTAGGTGACCCTGTGATGGCAGATAGAATCCTGGATATAATCTAAAAGTTTATATTTAAAAAAAAAATTCTTAAATAAATTATGATATCTCCACTCAACAGAATATTACATAACGGTTAAAAGAAATAGAATAAAATTGGATGCATTGATAAGGAAAGAGTGCCAAGGTAAAGGAACTAGAAAGTTCAAATTCAGAGCAACGTGTAGAGCATTTCACATTCATGTTAAAAAGCATATAAGACACGTATGAAAACTTTCTGGAAGGACACCAGGACACAGGTAACTATGATTAGCTCCAGGGAAGGGTCTGAGGCAGAATAAAGCAACCACCTGGCCACCAAAAACAACCTCGCTCACGTTTCATTGTAGATATTTTGTACTGCTTGGTTTTCGTTTGTTTGTTTGTTATTAGTCACAAGCATATTATTTTCTTAGTTTAGAAGATTTAATTAAATAAAGTGTCAAATGCTCTACAAGCACGCGTGTTCAGTCACTTAGAGTGTCCAACTCTTTGTGACCCCATGGACTATAGACCACCAGGCTCTTCTGTCCATGGGCAAGAATACTGGAGTGGTTTGCCATCTCCTCCTTCAGGGGATTTTCCCGACCCAGGGATGGAACCTACGTCTCCTGTGGCTCCTGCATAAGTAGGCGGATTCTTTACCATGGCTGTTGTTGTTCAGTCACCAAGTCTTGTCTGACTCTTTGTGACCCCATAGACTGCAGCACACCAGACTTCCCCGTCCTTTACCATCTCCCAGAGTTTGCCCAAGTTCGTGTCCATTGAATCCGTGATACCATTCAACCATCTAATCCTCTGTCACCCTCTTCTCCACTAAGCCATACCTATAAAAGGGATACAGTGGTGATGCTGGTCAAATTTAATAATTTGCATCCTAAAATGTGGTAGGCTGAAAAATGGTCCCGAAAGGTATACAACTTCTAATCCTGGATCCTGCAGATGTTCCCTTCTGTGGCAAAGGGGATTAAGTTAAGGATCTCGAGATGGGGATTTTATCGGATTAGCTGAGTGTGGTCCTTATAAGAGAAAGGCAGAGGGAAACTGACAGTAGTAGGGACTGAAGTGATGCATTTTTAAGATAAAGGAAGGTGTCAGGAGGCCACAAGCAGAGGGACTCTAAGTGGCCACTGGAAGCTGAAAAAGGCAAAGAAGCCAATCATCTCACAGAGTCCAGATGGTTTATGGTCCTGCCAACACATTGATTTCAGTCTTCTGGCCTTTAGACCCACCAGGGAAAAGATCTGCATTATTTTAAGTCACCAAGTTAGTGGTACAAAGAACACTTACAGGAAATTAACATAAGATTTTCAAATGGTGGACAGAAAAAGTCCACTCTTGTTGGACGGAACTAGTTAGCAGAGCCCTGCCACATGGAGAATCTGAGCATCTAATACAAAATAAACTCATGACGCCAGGTTTGCAGGTGTGTTCCTTTTGGCTCAGCTGGTAAAGAATCTGCCTGCAATTCAGGAAACTCAGGTTCCATCCCTGGGTCAGGAAGATCCCCTGGAGAAGGAAATGGCCCCCCACTCCAGTATTCTTGCCTGGGACACAACACGACTTAGTGACTAAACCATCAGCTACCACAGTGAGGATTTTATTTGTATGGCCCATTACCTTCACCACTGACATTTCCTGGACACTGGGTAGAAAGTTTCAGAATTCAAAGACTGAATTCTTCAGCTGAATACAAGTTCTCTGCCCAGGAAACAATCCAACATAGTTTCATAAATCAATATACACGTGTTACAACTCCAGAGTATACTTTTGCCAACATGTGTGACAGAGGAGAAAGTTAAATAAGTGTGGGTTTTTTAAGGCTGCTTTTTTAATATCAGCTAAAATCACTTCTGGATTAAGACTTAGATCTCCTGGGTTTATTACCTTTTCACTCTAAGTTAACGAGAAATTAAGTGGCAAAATTTTCAAACCTTTGTGAAGTAAGCAGTTGTACCTTCCTAAAATCACTTTTAATTTCATGAAATAGATCAGCTTGAGGAATGTTAATAATTGCCTGGTGGTGATAGTAATCCATCTTTCCCCCTAACACACAGTTATCCAGAGCTGCAATTCCTACATTTATTCAAAACATTTTCTTACTTGCGATGAGGTGATGCGTTAAGGCTCTAGGATTTCCCTCTCAATTTAGTTTGTAGATTCAAAGTACCATGTTTTAACCTCTCTTTTTTTAAAGGTGAATCTCGGAAAAAGAGAGGCTTCAAAAGTCAGACTCTCTAGCTTTCTAACGGTGAATTTTTACCATTTTCTTGGTGACTAATTTTCAAGTCACGCCTCTCTCTCTCCTAGGTATTTTAGGATTTGAAAATTTCTCCCAAAGGAATGAGGACATATGAGTTTCCAGGTCACCCCCTTTCAGAAAGGCTCTGATTTTTATAAAAGGCAAACAAGGCAGGGTATGTTAGGCAGGGTTAAAGAGAGAGAAATTTGCTAAGAAATTTACGCTGCCAATAACTCAGGTCTGACAACCACTATGAGAAGTAGAACATGCGCGCGTTAACGAAGTTTGTGCTTGAGTTTTCATTTCAATGCAGCTTCCGTACAGGGAACAAAGCTCCTTCTGTTGTATCCTTTCATCTCCCCAGGTCTTTACTCTTGCCTCCAGCTCAAGACATCAAAACTCACCCTAAATCCCCAGACAGGACCACATAACATCATTTGCATGTTCAGGTACCAATCTCTGGTTGCAGGCAGGATGGAACTAGATCACTGAAGATAAAGAAAGAAACAGCAACACAGCAACAAAGAATCCTTAACCTCCAGAAGACCCTCAGCTTAACATGCTCCAACTGAGGCAGGAGATAGATGGGCTGCAGCCTAGACTTTTACAACCAGCCTCCTGTTTGCACTTTGAGATGGAAATAACAGCAGGAACAGGATAAAGAGCTGGACTTTGTCTCCTGAGGACATTTCATGATAATAGTTCTGGCAGGGACAAAGAGGGGGCAAACCCTATTTGAGTAAAGGATCAAGAGGTCACATATTTCCCATCCGTGGGGCAAGGGAGACACATGAGCAGAAAGGCTCCTTGTGGGTCAAAAAGGAGAGGGCAACATCTCATAATATGTGACGCCAAGGCTCCCCCATAATCCTCTGAGCTGGACTCCATCTTGAAATAAAAGTTTGCTCATGCATGTTGGGGAAGGTCCTAGGGCAAGTCAGACGTGCAGGAAAAAAACCCCCAAAAACAGATATTTGGCCAAAGATAAACAAAGACCCAGAAGAACTGCTGTATGCAATGGATTTAACTGCCTCTTTGCTGCACCCCTCCTCGTGAGGGGGGTCGCCCACACCATTTCTCTCCAGGTGTGCGTTTCTGCCTTGCTTCCATCTTAAATAAGCAAATCCTTCCTCTCCCACCTGCGCTGTGTCTCTAGTAATAAACTTTGCACTGTGTTTTTTTTTTTTTTTTACAGATTTTGCCTCCTAGAGAAATGCATTTTTTAATGGCGACAAGAGCCTGGGGAAATTTGCTTGTAGCCTCTAGCCCCTGGTGGACTAGTGGCTAAGATTCCTGACTTTCATCCAGGCTGCCGAGATTCAACTCCTGGGCAGAGAACTGAGATCCCACTACAAGCCACCACTCACTACTGTTTCTCTGAGATCACAATGAGCACTGATTGACTCTGTTTTTGCTGGGACAATAGTTCCCTGAACAAGAGGGTTATACAAAGAAGGCTGAGGTGAAGGAACTGAACTGGGGAGAAAGCTGTGTTTGAGATTAGATACTTGTTGCTCATATTAACTCCCACCCTCTGGTCCAATTCAGCTGGCCATTGCCGAAGGGAAGACCATGTTCACAAGAGGGTATTTCCCCAACACCCCCAGAACTTTTGACCCAAGACAGCTTCCAGGTGGAGGCTACCAGAGTAATCATGACCTTCTGATCTGGCTCTAGCTGGTCACCCCCACCCCTCCCACCCACCCCCATCCACACAGATAGTTCTTTCCTTCTACAAACTCAGACTCAATCCGAAAGGAAATCAACCCCAGATATTCATTGGAAGGACTGATGCTAAAGCTGAAGTTCTAACACTTTGGCCACCTGATGCAAAGAGCTGACTCATTGGAAGAGATCTTGATGTTGGAAAAGATTGAGCGCAGGAGGAAAAGAGGGCAACAGAAGATAAGATGGTTGGATGGCATCACCAACTCAATGGACATGAATTTGAACAAACTCCAGGAAAATCTGGCGTACTGCAGTCCATGGGGTTGCAAAGAGTTGGACACAACCGAGCAACTGAAAAACAGCTCAAAGAAAACATTTTGGTGCCTATTCCAGGACTGTATTTAAAAGAAAAAGACAAACCCTTCCCCTTCCCAATTTCCTTTTTCTTTCCTTTTCACAGTCTTATCTTTTTTGTTCATGCAAGTCGGCCTAATCTTGATGGTAACCATGCCCATCACTTATTAAGCTCCTGTTAAGTGGATTCTGGGCTAGAATGGCATCTCTTTCCACCACAGACAAGCTATGCTTCTATTTGCATCTGAAAAAAAATGTGACTCAGAAGATTCAATTTGCTCAAAGTCAGATTGTTGGCAATTGAAAAGCCAGCACTGGTCACCTCCTGAAAACCTGAGCCGTTAGCACTCTTGCCTCCCGGGAGATAGGCAGTGATACAGAACAGCTTCTGTGAAAAATTTATAGGGTTGTGCTGCCAAATTGATTTTTTTAATTTCTGTAAATTCACTCTTGAAATCACACTAACCTTCACAAATTATGAAGCTATAGTCTAATTCAAGATAAGAGGGAGGGAGGAAGGGAAGGAAGGAGAAAGGAGGAAAGATTAGAAAGATTGTTATTTTAAACTCAGGGAAATTTTATTAATATAAATGGCCTGAGTTTCTATTGACCTTCCTCTAAAATAGATCGCTGATCCTGAGATTATTTTTCCAAATAAACAGAATAAAAGGAGAAGCATCTTGTTGTAGATTTTCCCGTTGACTTTGCATCTCCAGAGCAGAGGCTGTCAAATTGGCCGAGGATCTATTTTTTATGGCTTATTGAACCTGGGGCAAATGGACCACGCCGAAGGAGAGCAGTAAATCGAGCCTGTAGCTGGCTTCTAACCACATCTGATAGCAGCCCGCATGTTAACAGGCGTGGTGGAAGACTCCAGAAAGAGCAAAGAGGCTCTATCTGATTCTGGCCCCTGCTCTCTCAGGGCCAGTGCCAAAAAGATAAAGTAACTCTCTGATATGAGATGTTCGTGATTTATCACCTTTATTTTTTTTCATATTCACAGAATGAAAACAGCTCCTTTGAAGAAATGGTGTTTTATTGGGTTTAAGAGGTGGGTTTATGAAATAAATAACTCTGCAATTGTAAGCGAAATACTAAAATACAAGCCCTAGAAAAGCTCCAATGGGCCAAGCAAAAACTGTGAATCAAAGAGAGAAGAGAGAGGGTTTCTCACGCAGATTTAACCCATCTCTACACATTCACACAGTGAGCCAACAGGGTAATAATGCTGACAACGTTTCCTCCAAGCCTGTTTTGGAAGACAATTGTAAATTGAGAATATAATATAATCACCAACACAGTAAAACACTTCATGGTTCATGAATTATTTTCACACACAGTACAAGTTCATTTGATCTGATATTTTCGATTTCTGAAACATGCAGCTGCTGAGGCCTTGTTCTGATAGACACTCTCAAAAGCTGGTCCTCCCAGGATGCACTGAGCAAGGATTCAGGTGCAGGCTGTTCATTGAGGCCAGATACCCCTCGAGGTGGGTGGAGCCAATCAGGAACCTCAGAAGCCAGTTGCTGCTCAGTCAGTCAGTTGTGTCCAACTCTCTGCAGCCCCATGGACTGCAGCTCACCAGGCTTCCCCTTCCTTCACCATTTCCTGGACTATGCTCAGATTCATGTCCATTGAGTCAGTGATGCCATCCAACCATCTCATCCTCTGTCGCCCCCTTCTCCTTTTGCCTTCAATCTTTCCCAGCTTCAGGGGCTTTTCCAATGAGTTGGCTCTTCACATCAAATGGCCCAGGGAATGGAGCTTCAGCTTCAGCATCAGTCCTTCCAATGACAATTCAGGATTGATTTCCTTTAGGATTGACTAGTTGGATCTCCTTGTTGTCCAAAGTACTCTTGAGAGTTTTCTCCAGCAGGCAGGCAAAGATGCAATTTTGGGTGAAGCCCCAGACTCTGTCTGATTCCAAAGGGGCTCTGAAGTGTATGTTGTGCCTCAGTGTTTGTCCCACTGGTCAGCAAAGGAGGCTGGCTTTTGTACTAGGAGCCATCCTTTTGGGGGGTGGGGGCCCCCTAAACTTTCAGGCACTTCCATCTCTGTTTAAAGACAAGAGAGGATGGTGGCCCTGGGCAAGTCATCTGAAGGTCACAGAGAAACCTTGGCTGTGAAATGCCAGGTTGCTACTAATGGACTCACAGAGTTCAGAAAGAGGATCCTTTCTTCTAAAGGACCCCTGCTCATCCTTCAAAATTCTGTCCAGGGGATAGTGACACATTTTCTGATAACTGGTCACCCAAGTAGAAAACCTCTTCTTTTATGATCTTTCTTCACCCAGAAGGAGCATCCTTCTACAACAACACTCCTCATCACAATTCTAGTGAGTCTTTCCCCAGCAGCCCATAGGGCTTCTTTTTGGTGCGTTTGATCCTGTGGGTGTTCAGTCACTCAGTTTCATCCAACTCTTTGCAGCCCCATGGACTGCAGCCCACCAGGCTCCTTCTGTCCATGGAATTTTCCAAGCAAGAATACTGGAGTGAGTAGCCATTTCCTACTCCAGGGGATCTTCCTGACCCAGGGATTGAATCCTCATCTCTTATGCATCCTGTATTGGCAAGCGGATTCTTTACCACTGTGCCACCCTAGGGAACAGATATTAATGAATCTTTCCAGGATCCTAATTATCTCCAGGAAGGCAATGGGGAAAAGCTAGCCCACTGGCTGTGAGTTACTAATGTAGCCTTAACTGGCTTCTAGCTGTAGGAAAGTTTGTCTGTCAAGTCGATTTTCTGAAAATGCAGAAGGGAATGTGGGAGTGAGTTCCTAAGAAGTTCAAGTTCTTAATCCTACATGTCCATTGTGGGTCTGCAATGAGGTTCTACCCATGCAGTCATTCAGGGACCTGGCACCTAGTGGGACTTCCCCGGTGGTCCAGTGGTTAAGACTTTGAACTCCAAATGCAGGGGGCCCAAGTTCAATCCCTGGTCAAGGAGCTAGATCCCCCATGCTAAAGCTAAGAGCTCTTCTGCCACAACTGAGATGAAGTGCAGCCAAAGAAATTCAAAATAAAGAAAACTTGATTTCAGATAACAAAGACCATTCTTCAGAGAATGACATATTGTTCATCAAGAATCTCCTAGAGAAAATTTCTCAAAAACCTGGGCTTTTCTCGTTTTCATAGACAATTATGGAGTGATCCTGTCCATTGTGGATGGCTCTAGGGATAAAGGGGTTTTTCTGCAGAATATAAAATACAGAAGATTAAAGCGATGTCATGGTCAGGAGGATTCTCTCGCTTTCACCTCACATTTAGGTGTTCCTTCTAATGATGTTCAAAGTAGAAACACATTCAGCAAATAGTTCGGGTCTTTGAAGAAGTCCTCCTTTCAATTTCTTCAGAAAGTTCACAAATGTATTTTACAAGGCACGTAGGGGAAAAGGAGATCAATTCTACTGCTGAGAGAGAATCTGGGTCAATTTTATAGATTCACACCCACATGAAATCCACGGAGGGACAGAACTGGGAAGACATTGGTTAAAAGAAAAAGCACACCAGGTGTCAATATAAGTTAAATTGCTAGATGATTATAGTTCCATAGATGGAAAATATCCTGGGTCTTCATCAAGATCAATGTCTCTGGCACCTTACAGAAGCGTCCGTAGGATTCTAGTAGTATTTTAAAAACCTAACATGATGGTATTTCTCAGGAAAGGAAGACCGGCAGCCAAATTTCCATTTTTGCTCGTCAAGATTTCAATTGATTTTACTTGAACAAGCTGTTTTATTCAATTCACACTGATTAACCTTAGCCCAATCATTGAAAATGTTGTGGTTCTGGGATGAGGGTTTTAATTGTCTTCCTAATGTACTTGGAAGGTCTCTGGGCACATTGAATACAAGAGGTTTTCCAGACTATGTGGACAAAGGAGGGAATCTGAGTAGCCTGGACTCGAGAACCTTAATTTCCACCTGACCTTCGTGTCTCTTTCTCACTATTTTCATTTTCCACCAGTATTTAAGTAGATGAATATAGATGTCAGCTATATTCTTACCTCTAAATACTGCTCGATTAAAAATTTAGCAATAAATATTGCTTTTCCCTGGGCTTCCCAAGTGGCACTAGTGATTTAAAAAAAAAAAAAAAAGTCCCACCTGCCAATGCAGGAGACGTAAGAGACTCAGGTTCAATCCCTAGGTTGTAACGATCCCCTGGAGGAGGAAATGGCAACCCACTCCAGTATTCTTGCCAGGAGAATCCCATGGACAGAGGAGACTGGAGGGTTACAGCCATAAAGAGTCACACGTGACCGAGGCAACTTAGCACACATGCACGCATTGCTTTTCCCTTGGTCTGTAATGTACAGACAAAATTTCAATCTAAATTCTCATATTCTTTATCCTCTCTTTGTATCAAAGATAGGGCTTTCTATAAAACTTAAAGGGGTACAAAAACGTCAGTCATTAAAATAAATAATGTCAATGCAATCTTTTAGAAAATAAAAATGAATGAGAAAAAAAGAACTCACGATGAATAAAATATTAAAGTAGTAAAGATTCAGTCTCATTGCCTCATCCTAGTCCCTACCTGAATAGGGGCTCTAGGGTGGTCATAACTGGTCAGTAGTGCTTCTGGAAGCAAGGAAGATGTGCTTCCTGGTTCCTGCGTGTACATGGGTGGGCTGGGTGACTGGCTCTGATCAGAGGTTCTGAATAGAAGTGACACATGTCACCTTAAGACCCTCCTGGCTGCTTTGTTCTCACAGCTAATAACACCTTTCTAGAGCAGCAATGCTGTGGGGCCAGCTCCCAGAATGACTACGTTGAGTAGAACCTCTTTGCAGACCCACAACAGATATGTATCAGACTAAAGCTTTATGATTTCAGTTCGCTGGGGGATGTTTGTCACAGCAGCTAACCAAGCCCCTCCTGAAAGATACAGATTATCAGCAAGGCTCTCACTACAGAAATCCTCAGTATTTCACTTGAGAGAAACAAAACAGTCCTTAATATCCAGTTTTCCACCTGAAATTCCTTATTGCCTTCAAAGAGCCAAATGCTTCTTCTCTCCTTCCCAGTTCTCTTGTAAATTTTGTTCTTCAGGCTGATGGCATTGCAAATGGACAGACACAGTCTTGAAAAGCTTGTTTCAACTCTTATAAGCACCTAGGAATTGAGACAGTTCATGATCATGAATCTTCATTGTCAAGCCTGTAAAATATGGTTAGAAATACTTTCCACACAGGGCAGTTGTGGAATTAAGTGAGATAATGCATGATACAGGAATGAAGCTGGAACACAGCAGAGCATCGATTTTAATCTAATTGTACTCAGATCATCAGGAAATGTTTGTAAAAGTGCAGATCTCCACGTCATCCCCATCGGGAGATCCAGGATCCAGGAATTGCATTTTAGCCAAACTCCTGGGTTTCGAAGGCACCCATTCCAGTATTCTTGCCTGGAGAATCCCACGGACAGAGGAGCCTGGAGGGCTACAGTTCATGGGGTCACAAAGAGTCAGACAAGACTGAAGTGACTGAGCAAGCACGCATGTACCTGGGTTTTGCAGAGGACTCTTTCCTTAAGAAGCCCTGGGTTCTTATATCAGTGACTTACTTTGCTAAGAATAACCCTGAGAGGAGAATCACTATCAAGTCAGTCTGCAACAAGCTAAAAAAATAGAAGGAAAAAAACAGTGTGCTTTTTGGGGGAAAAAAAAGTTCTGTCAGGATACTATCTTTTACTAGTCTTAGTGTATTTAAAGTAAAGGTAGAGTCAAAGAATTTTTTTTTCTATGTCACCCATGTTTATTGGGCTTCCCTTGTAGCTCAGTAAAGACTTTGCCTGCAATGCAGGAGACCCAGGTTCGATTCCTGGATCAGGAAGATCCCCTGAAGAAAGAAATGGCAACCTACTCCAGTATTCTTGCCTGGAGAATCCCACGGACAGAGGAGACTGTCCGGGTACAGCTCATGGGGTCGCAAAAGTCGGACACAACTTAGTGATTAAACCACCACCACCACATGCTTATTGTTCATTTTAAAAGTTTTAACTTTAGAGAAAACCAGAAGTCAAAGAAGTCTGAAGTTTTGTTCTTTCTTTAGGTACAATATATTTGAGAGAAGAGTCTGGATAACACACCATCTAGAGCAACGTTTCCTAATAGAAATATAACACCACCATACATATAATTTTAGTTTATTTTGTAAGCACACCAATAAAGGTAAAATGAAACAGGTGGAACTAATGTTAATAACACATTTTAATCCATTATATACAAAATATGATTTCAATATGAAATCAGTACAAATTAAGATATCTTTATCAAATCTTTCAAATCCAATGTGTATTATACACTCACAATACATCTCAATTTGTATGCTAAATTTTCATTGGGAATACTTGATTTGTGTCCAAATTTCATACAATTTACAATTGAAAATGTAGATTTGCATGCTCAACTTGTTCCCAGTATACTCAAAAGTTTTCCAACGACTTTTAAAAAAAAAAGCTCCAAGACTGAACCAGGAAAAAAATTTGAGATTAGTAAAGTATGATTTGCAGGCATGCACTCATGCTCAGTCATGTCTGACTCTTCGCAGCCCTCTGGACTGCAGCCCACCAGGCTCCTCTGTCTATGGGATTTCCCAGGCAAGAATACTGAAGTGGGTAGTATTTCCCTTCTCCAGGAGATCTTCCCAACCAAGGGATCGAACCTGTTTCTTGCAACTTGGCAGGCAGATTCTTTACCACTGAGCCACTAGGGAACCTCAGAGATTTAGGGCTTAGAAGACCTGTTCCATGCTCAGAGTTTAAATGGAGGCTGCAGTTCCTGGGCTCACTCCCCTGAAAACCCACTCTATTTGCCCCTGGTCATCACTTACATGGGAGACCATGGCCAGTCCTTCACTTCTCCTCCCTCAGAGCATCAGTCTGCCAGTGTGCCCAATTGTCCCCTAAGATCATACCAGGAGCCCCCAAAGGCCCCCACTAACTATAACAGCTTCCTTCTCAGCCCACACAGTGCAGCATTTTGTATCCACCCGGGCATTTGCTATAATATTGCTTGCTTGTTCTAAGAGCAACAATGTATGACTGGGGGCCAACTGAGATTCACAAAGATGAACAATTCCTCTCTGGAGGGTCTGCAGAGGAATCAAACTCGCGTTATTTACGTTGCAGTGTGGGGACCAGGTTGGCGTGCTAACATGTTTTCTATGCAGCTCAAGGGCTTTGTGGCACTTGTAGGGTCCAGGGAGTGGTCCACCAGGGGGACCAAAGAGCTCTGGAAAAATAACTCAAGTTCATGGAAGAGAGGGCCAAGGTAGAAAGGCTGGATTTATGGGTCAGAACAGAAAGCGAGCATAATTCTGTGTGAAAATGGTCTCTGTAACTCGAAGTGCCCCTTAACCCAGGTCCCTGTGGACTCGTGTCTCCATCCTGGTTGGGGAACTGCAATAAAGGGCAAGTGAAATATAAATGAGTCATTTTCATCAAAATCTCCATGTGACAATGAGAGCATAAGGCAGTGGCATTTAAGGATCTCTGCTCAGTGAAGGCTGTCATAAACAAGGAAAAGAGACAGATGGCCCACTTAGAGAAGACAGTTTAACTGTACACAACAACAAAGTCCTTTAAATTAAAAAACAAAGATAGTAAGGGTTGAAAAGAGCTGAAGGGGTGGATGGGGTGGCTGGGCAGACACCAGGGAGCACCAATACCCAAAAAGCAGGTGCAGAGGTGCTGAAAGCTGTTAGCAATGGAGAGGAAAACAAAATTAGTGATGGAAAACCAACATCAGAATGGCAAAATGGAAGGGAAGACCCCACCCAGTATTGGAGATTTGGGGAGACAGGAACACGTGTGTGTTGCTGCTGCTGGGCACATCCAGCTCCTACGGACCTAGGGAAACCCCAGGGCAGTTGTATGTAGGACTCCACAAAGCTAAGTCTGCATGTGCCCAAGGCTCAGAATTCACTCCCATCTGTCCATTCAGAGAAATGGTCACACCGGTCCCAGGGACCATGTACAAGGAGGTCTACTGAGGTCTTGCCTGTGGCCACGAGGAGGAACAGGCAATCAAGGCCTTCTCAGCAGGGAGTGGCCAGATAAAACCTGGTGGTACGCCCTGCAGAACATGCAGACAGCACAAGGAGGAAGCAGACGAGGTGAGGGACAGATCTCTCTGTGGACAGTGCTGTGTGGGGACGGAGGGAAGGGTGTGAGTTCATGGAGGAACACGCTTCAAGTCAGCTACATACACACACACACCCCCACACACACAACACTACACATTCCAGGTAGACATTCTCTAAATTTGGGCCCCTAGAAGTAGAGCCTGAGACAAGAGCCAGATGGACACGATGCTTTGAGGGAGGGCTACCCTGGAGAAGGAAATGGCAACTCACTCCAGTACTCTTGCTTGGAAAACCCCATGGACAGAGGAGCCTGGTAGGCTATATAGTCCATGGGGTCGCAAAGAGTCAGACATGACTGAGCGCCTTCACTTCACTTCACTTCACTTTCAAGAAGGAGGGTGAGAAAGCAGAAGAGTGCAGAGGTTTGCATCAAGATAGTGTAGTAAGAAGTTGTACAGCTCACTTCCTCCCGTGAATACATCAATAATACATGCACATGTGGAGCAATTCTCACTGAAAGCAAACTGGAGACTGACAGAAAGACTCCTGTACAACCAGCATTGCAAGAAAGATACACGCATAACCAGGTACGAAGGGAAGAGAAGTAATTAGGTTGGGGCCTGTTTCCCTGGGAGGAAATGGGGAGGAAAAGGAAGCTTGTAAGCTTCCCCTGGTGGCTCAGATGGTAAAGAATCCACCTGCAATGCTGGAGACCTGGGTTCTATCTCTGGGTCAGGGAGATCCCCTGGAGAAGGAAACGGCAACCCACTCTTGTATTCTTGCCTGGAAAATCCTATGGACAGAGGAGTCTGGTGGGCTACAGTCCATGGGGTCACAAGAGTTGGATATGACTTAGCGACTAAACCACATATCGGTGGAGATTCAACCTGAGGAGTAAGCTGTTTGAACCACACGTTGGACTTCCCAGTCCTGGCTTCCTGTGTGGAGAGAGAAGTCCCCTTGGCTGACTGGAGGACTGCTGGGACTATTATAAGGGCTGTAGGGAGCCTGGACACCACTCAAAGAAAGACATGCGCACAGGTTGCCCCCACAGCTAGGCAGAGAGGGGTCTGCTCTAGCAGCTGCCGGCTTTCCTGAATCCCCCTCACCATGCCCCCCAGCCCTATCTGAGAGAATGCTCCAGCCCTCACCACTCCATATCCCAGTGCAGCACTGAATCTGGGGTAGCCAGATTCAGGGGAAAGATCTGACTGTGGAATGCAGAGGTGACCCAGTCCTAGGGTAGATCTCCACGGCACGGGGCCGTGGAGACCATTGTTGGCATTTACTTAAGCAGTGCCTCTGAAACCACCCAGACCTCTGATGGCATCTGCTCTGCAGAGCTCACCCTCTGATACATGCTGAGAAGCCGCAAGGGGCCCATCTGTCATGCAGAGTGATTCCACAACAGGGTGGGGTGGCAGAGGCTGGTGGCTGATGGGCTGTGAGCAGCAAAGGGGACTGGCAGCCAAAGCTGTGTCTGAGCAGAGCTGTGGCCTGCACAGGCAGCGCCCTGGGCCTCTGCCGCTGATACGAGCCTAGAGCCCACACGGGCCCCACTTGCTTCATTATTTCCTACCTTTAGGGCAAGGGGGCTTCCCTAGTGCTCAGCTGGTAAAGAATGCGCCTGCAATGTGGGAGACTTGGGTTTGATCCTGGGTTGGGAAGATCCCCTGGAGAAGGGAAAGGCTACCCACTCCAGTATTTTGGCCTGGAGAATTCCATGGACTGTATAGTCCATGTGGTCACAAAGAGTCGGACATGACTAAGTGACTTTCACTAGGGCAAGGGACCCAGTGTAGGGGAAAACACACACTTAAAAGGAACAGAGCCAGCTTGGGCCTAACCTTTGTCACTTCTGTTGAACATAATATTGAAAGTCTTACCCACTTCAATCAGACAAGAAAAAGAAATAAAAGGCATCCAAACTGGAAGAGAAGAAGAAAAACTGTCGTCATTTTCAGATGACACTTTATGTGAAAAACCCTAAAGCCTCCACACAAAAAGTATTAGAACAAATAAATGAATTCAGCAAAGTTACAGGATACAAGATTAATATACAGAAGTCAGTTTCTTGTCTATACATTAGTAATAAAATATTAGAAACAGGACATAAAAAAATCCTGTTTAAAATCACATCAAAAAGAACAAAATACCTAGGGATAATCTGAGGTAAAAGACCTATACTCTGAAAATTATAAATATCAATGAGGGAAACTGAAGATGATACAAAGATATGTAAAGATATCCCATACCCTTGAATTAAAAGAATTAATATTGTTAAAATGGCCATAATACCCAAATCTAGAGATTTAATGCAATTCTTATCAAAATACTCACAACATTTTTCACAGAACTGAACAATTCTAAAATTCATAAGGAAACAAAAGAGCTGAATTGCCAAACCAACACATAGATCAGTGGGACAGAATACAGAGCCTGTAAGTAAACCCAGCACCTGTGGGGAACTAATCTATGACCAAGAGGGCAAAATGTAAGATGGAGAAAAGACAGTCTCTTCCATAAGCAGGGCTTGAAAACCGGACAGCTACATGTAAAACAACGAGAACAGAACTTTTCCTCACACCATGCACAAAACTAAACTCAAAATGGACTAAAAACCTGAGTGTAAGACCTGAAGCCATAAAACCCCTAGCAGAGAACACAGTCAGAACACTCTTTGACAAAAATCAGAGCAGTAATTTTCTCTTGGATCTGTCTCTGAAGGCAAAAGAAATAAAAACAAAAATAAACAAGTGGGGCCTAATTACATTTATAAGCTTCTGCACAGCAAAGGAAACCACTAGTGAAACAACCTATAGAATGGGAGAAAATACATGTGGACGCTGTAACTGACAAGGGGTTAATATCCCAAATACACAAACAGCTCAGATAGCACAAAATCAAAAAGAGAGAGAGAAAGAAACAAGAACAAACAACCCTATCAAAAGCGAGCAGAAGACCTAAACGGATATTTTCAGAAGAAAATATATAGGTGGCTAACAGGCACATGACAAGATGCTCAACAATACTAATTATTAGAGAAATGTAAATCAAACCACAGTGAGGTATCACCTCACACCTGTCAGAAGGGCCATCACCAAAGAGTCTACAATTTTAGCAGAGAATTTGGAGAAAAGGGAACTTTATGTACACTCTTGGTGGTGATGGAACTTGGTACAACCGCTATAGAAAACAGTATGTAGATTGTTCAAAACACTAGAACCAGAACTACCATATGATCAGCAATTCTTCTCCTGGGTATATATCTGAAGAAAATGAAAACATTAATTCAGAAAAGACACATGCACCCCAATGTTCTTAGTAGCAACATTTACAATATCCAAGATATGGAAGCAACCCATGTCCATTAAGAGATGAATGGATAAAGATGGGGTATACACGTATAATGGAATATTACTCAGCCATATAAAAGAATAAAATGCTGCCATTTGCAGCAATGTGGATGGACATAGAGAATATCTTGTTTAGTGAAATAACTCAGAGAAAGATAAATATTACATGTTATCACTTATATGTGGAATATATATATATGTATATCATATATACACATAGCAAAACAGAACGAGATGTGCAGATATAGAGAATAAACTAGTGGTTGCCAATGGGGAGAGGGAAGAAGGGAGAGGCATGCTGGGAATGTGGGATTAAGAGATACAACTACTATGTATAAAATAGATAAGCAAAAGGACATACTGCACAACACAAAGAATTATAGTCAATATCTTATAATAACTTTTAATGGAGTGCAAACTATAAAAGTACCGAATCACTATGCTGCACACCAGAAGCATCAGTTCAGTTCAGTTCAGTCGCTCAGTCGTGTCCGACTCTTTGCAACCCCATGAATCGCAGCACGCCAGGCCTCCCTGTCCATCACCAACTCCCGGAGTTTACTCAAACCCATGTCCATCGAGTCGGTGATGCCATCCAGCCATCTCATCCTCTGTCGTCCCCTTCTCCTCCTGCCCCCTATCACTCCCAGCATCAGGGTCTTTTCCAATGAGTCAACTCTTCACATGAGGTGGCCAAAGTATTGGAGCTTCAGCTTCAGCATCAGTCCTTCCAATGAACACCCAGGACTGATCTCCTTCAGGATGGACTGGTTGGATCTCCTTGCAGTCCAAGGGACTCTCAAGAGTCTTCTCCAACACCACAGTTCAAAAGCATCAATTTTTCGGCACTCAGCTTTCTTCACAGTCCAACTCTCATATCCATACATGACCACTGGAAAAACCACAGCCTTGACTAGACGGACTTTTCTTGGCAAAATAATGTCTCTGCTTTTTAATATGCTATCTAGGTTGGTCATAACTTTTCTTCCAAGGAGTAAGCATCTTTTAATTTCATGGTTGCAATTACCATCTGCAGTGATTTTGGAGCCCCCAAAAATAAAGTCTGATACTATTTCCACAGTCTCCTCATCTATTTCCCATGAAGTGGTGGGACCAGATGCCATGATCTTAGTTTTCTGAATGTTAAGCTTTAAGCCAACTTTTTCACTCTCCTCTTTCACTTTCATCAAGAGGCTTTTTAGTTCCTCTTCACTTTCTGCCATAAGGGTGGTGTCATCTGCACATCTGAGGTTATCGATATTTCTCCTGGCAATCTTGATTCCAGCTTGTGCTTCTTCCAGCCCAGCGTTTCTCATGATGTACTCTGCATATAAGTTGCATAAGCAGGGTGACAATATACAGCCTTGGCATTACTGTAAATCAACTATGCTTCAGTTAAAAAATAACAGTAATAAAAGATTCATGATCCCAAAGGAAGACTAATAGTCACCCTTATTAGTACAGACACACTCACAGATACTGTAGGCTTGATTCCAGATCTCTGCAATAAAGTAGCATTGCAACAAAGCAAGTCACAGGGGCGTGGGCATTGGGGGGAGCAGACTAGGGAAGGGGAAGAAGCTCAGAGAGGATGTGGGCTAAGAGAAAGCCTAGAAGGATCCCCTGGAGCTGTGGAGCATACAGCACATCCTAGGACTGACCCCCTCTGGAGGCAAGGAGCTGGCCTTTTGCACCCTTTAGCAGACAGCCTTTGACTATGTTCCCCTATCCTGGAGGTGGGTGAACTCTGAGCCAGAAGATCTCCTCCAGTAAAAGCCAAGTATCACCATCCAGAGATGGGGCAGCTGGAGCTGTTAGCAGCCCTCACTCATGACAGTGGGGGGCGGGGGGGGTCAGGCACACCACCCGGGAAGGGGTCCAGGTGGGGCGCCATTATCATCCAGTGCAGGTATTAACACCTGCAGAGTAGGTACCTGTGGAGGCAAGAAATTGCAGAGGGGGCTGGTGATGACAGAGCAGCATCTCAGACAATGATGAGAATTTGCCGGAAACAGGAGCGGGATGAGCTCAGCCCCTGAACCTGAAGCATCTCTTTGTGACTCTGAGAGGGGAGAAGACACACGGGAGGGGTCCGCGCTTGCTGCTTTCCCGGAATCCGGTATAAAACGAGAAGGATGGACACCCTGCCACCTGCTGGCCTGGCCGACGGGCGCAGCACAAAGCATGTGTAGGCTGCAGAGGGGTGATGGGTCTGGATCCAGGTCTGTCTGTGAACAAAGAATCCCAGTCCCCCGCCTGCGAGGGATATAGAGTATCTGCAGCCACAAAACAAGTGATCAGAGAGGTAAAGGCAGAGAGGATGCATCTGTGAAACTGACATGCAAAAGGCAGGAGATGAAACACTGGACTTTGAGAGCAAGGCTGGAAATGGCAAATCCCACACTGCTGGGGACCTCAAATGAGGAGGCGAGGGCTAGCTCAGAAAACTAGGTTACTGCACAGAAGGAGGAATTTCTGTTCAACTAGAAACTACGATCGTGTGTGTGTCAGGTGCCCCGTTCCCAGCCTTTGTGTTGGGAGCTGTTGCTGCTGCTGCTGGCTCTGTCCTGATCAGGAAAAGTGGAAAGCATACAGGCAGCCATGATTCCACATGTATCACACACACACACACACACACACACACACAGAGACACACACTGTCTCTCTCACACTCACACATACACACACGAGAATGCCCCCTTCCTCTTCTCTGAGTCAAGCTTTGTCCCTTCTGCCCAGGAGAATGGCTTTGATCCCTCGGTCCTGTAGAAACCTACCGGTAAACAGCTCTGGGGGCTTCTGCCCACAGCTCACTCCTCTGAGCTGAGACACAAGCCAGGAGGCTAGGCGGGGAAACCAACCTTCAGAAACACTAGGGGACATCCTTGGCAGTTCAGTGATTAAGAATCTGTATTTCCAATGCAAGGGATGTGGGTTCGACCCCTGGTCGGGGAACTAAGATCCTACATGTCTCATGGTACGGCCAAAAAACAGAATTAAAAAAAATAAATAAAACATGCTAGATTTTTTTTTCAGTGCTCAGCTCATCACACAGCCTCTGTCTTCAGACCTCAAAAATCCCATGTGAAGATTAATTTCTGCCAACCTCTCCTGGCTTGCTTGCCCTCTCGGCCGTCAGCCTTGCCCAGGTGCATGGAGATCCTAGGCCGGTGGGTCTCAATCTAGCGGTTCTTGATTGGCAGCAGCAACACCCAGGAGCTTGTTATAAAAGCCAGTTCTCAGGCTTCACCTGAGAGGTGTTGTCAGAATCTCCAGAGTCAAGACCAGGAAGCTGTGTTGAAAGGAACTCTCCAGGTAGCCCCTATGCCAAGCGTGAGGATACCTGCTTTCGTCTGAGCCTTAACCAGCAGAGAACATCATGGTCCTCCAAGAGTTGTGACCTTGGGTCTCGGGTCAGCTCCCAGGGAAGCCAAGCCTGAGACTGGGAGCTAGTCCTGGAGAATGGAGCACCACCCCCTACAGAAGGGGTGAGGGAGGTAAACAGGGGTGTGGTCTCCTCTGGGGAGCCCTTCAGCCTGACCCCATGTAGAGCTCCGGGTCACAAATAGCATCCCAGAGGCAGTCCCATTCTGGACAAGGAGAGCGGCTTTTATCCCCAGGTCGCCAGGCAGCCCTGTGCTGCCCTCCCCACCAGGGCTGGTCCCAAGCCTCCTGGGTGCGGCCACTTCCAGTCCCTGGGGGGCAACCCCCAGAGGAGAGCATCCCTGAGCCAGCCACCCGCGGCCCAGACTCAGAGCAGCAGGGGAACCGGGGCAAAAACGGGACCTAAGTGGGGTCCCTCCTGTTTAGTCCCCCGGATTCCTGTAAATCACGAGCCTTTAGGATATCCGACCTGAGGGCAGAGGCTCAGGAGGGAGACTCCTGGGTGAATTCCCCTCCCAGGTCTGCTGTAGCGACGTAGCACAGACTGAGTGGTTTCGACAGCAGAAACTTACTGTCTCACGACTCTGGAGGTTAGAAGCTGGAGATCAAGGTATTGGCAGGACCGGGCTCCCACCCAAGGTTCTCCTGGTCAGTCCATCCCAGCTTCCTCCTAGGTTCTGGTGCCAGCAGCCCTTGGCTGTAGACACGCCCTGGCTTGTAGACACAGCACTCCAGTCTGCCTCCATCCTCTCGTGGCCTTGTCCCTGCAAACCTGTGTCCCTGAACTCCCTGTCTGTTTCCCGGAAGGACATCAGTCCCTGGGTTGACAGCAATCATTGAGTTTAGGGGCCACGCTAACCCAACTTCATCTCCCCTAGACCCTTAACTGCTTACATCTGCCAGGACTCTGTGTCCAACAAGGTCACATCGGTAGGGACCCGGGGCCAGAACTTCAACATGGCTATGGGTGGGGGGTGGCGGGAGACGGACACAATTCAATCTACAGCTCTGAGGATGCCTCAACGTGCCACAGAGGACCCCACCTAACCCAACATCCAAGGAAGCTCTAGGTTGGCCCCTTGAGCAGGAAGCTGCTAATAGATGATACTAAAGCCAACTTTGAGAGGCTAAAAATGCAGTGGTCCCTCGAGCAGGAAGCTGCTAATAGATAATATTAGAGCCAACTTCGAGAGGCTGAAAACAGAGTCATCACACCGGGACCAACTGTCTAAAGAAAAAGCACATGCGCATGGCCGGGCAAGATCCTTCTACTGGTTCTGCTTCTCTGTACAGTGGGGGGAGCTTGGCCCTCGGAAGGGTGTCAGAGTACCAGCAAGGGTGGTGCCCAGTGACCGTCCCCCACACGGAGCCAGTCCGGGCACCTGGTGCTCACTGAGCCAGATCCTGTTGTGAAGTAGACCTCGGGTGCTTTTCCTACCCAGTAACGCTGCTTCGTAGCTTTCTCCTGGCCCTTCCTCCACTAGCACCAGACCATGAAGTCGCAGGGGAAGAGCTGGCCCCAAGAGCCAGCAGGTGAAGTCACCAGACTCCACTTTGGGGAGCTCTGGGGTGAGCTTCTGGGAAACCAGAGCAGAAGTATGTTCTCAGAAATCACAGTTTTCCACTGTAATATCCAGGCAGGTGAAGGAAAAAAGGGTTGTCATCACTGTTGATGTAGCAGCCCTACCTGGGGGTGCCCAGAGTAGAGAGCTGGTCCTCAGCACACGATGTGGACAGCAAGACAGGGGTGGGGAGAGAGAGATTCAGCCCCTCTTGAGAGAAGCCCCCCTCCCCAGGAGGGTTGAGACCCAAGAGCAGCTCAGGCTTGTCTGAGCATCTAGAAGGGAGCCGACTCCTCAAATGTCTCAAACTGCAAGAGGTGCTTCTTGGGGTGCAGAAAAGGGAGCCCCTGAAGTTGGAGTGGGTGTTCCAGAACAGCTGACTGTTGAGGGTGCGTGTGCAATGTTGGTGGGAGACTGTGCTCTGAGATCAGGAACCTGGTGGGCAACCTGAGCTGGGGGCTTGATGGGGAGTGAGGCTGCGTTCTCAGAAGCTGAGCTAAGACCTGAGTGTGAACAGAGACGGCAGTGATGACAACCCGGCTCCGCGGGATCAATCACAGAGGGCCCTCTGTGTTCAGAGAGCGCCCCCTGTGGTCAGAGAGTCCCGCTGCGGTCAGAGTTTGGCTCCCAGACCAGACCTTTGCCTCCTGGCCATACCTGCTAGGACACAGATCACCCCCAAAGGAAAAGGGTGGGGTGAAGGGATTAGTAAGCCTGAATCAATATGTATTTCTCTCCCAAGACACTGAATTTTCAACCAAGGCTGAAAAATTGCCAGGAACCGGCAAGATTAAGTTCTCAGCCATTAGCAGAAATGAGGGCTTGTGAGCTAAATTAAGCTCAATTATAAAACAATAAAGAAAGTTTCATGTCTGTACACCAGAGTTTTTATCATGGTGAAATTTGTACCCACCATACAAGAGCTGTAATTGCAATGCAAGGCAATGTGTGATAAATGCCATGTAAGTTGTGAAAACAAAGTGTTCTGTGATTTCAAAGAAAAGAGAAAGCATACCTACTGGAGTTTTAGAGGCTGTCTATGTTTGTAACTTAGCCTATTCATCTTATAGATTGCCTAACATCTTTCCTCAAACCCAACTTTTTCCAAAGCTATGTTAGTTATGATTCTTTCTGCTGCAAATGATAAAACCCCTAACTCAAGTCAGCTTATGAAAAGGAAAAGGACTCTGGTTCTCAAAACTGAAGAAATCCAGAGGGAGCTCTTGCTTCAGGTATGGTTTGATCCAGGCTGAAATCAAAGTATTTCACTGGGATAGAGCTCTGTCTCTAGATATTTCAGCTTTTCTTCCCTGATGTTCAGTTCATGCACAGGCCCTATGTGCTCATAGGATATCTACTACTGTTCCAGCCCCACCAGCCTTCCTTGTTTCACGCCAACAGGAAAAGGCAGTATACCTCCCTGAGAACAACAAAAGCCTGGGAACTGAATACCCTTAGCTGGGATGGGTGGCATTTGTGCCTTGTGACCATCAGGAAGCCAGTCATTCTTGTCAGAAGAATGGGATGTGCTGATCCTATGCTGATTGACTCACACATGGAATCAGCGTGCCTCAAAAATGCATCATCAGAGAATGGGGCAAAGGTTCCCACAAGACAAGGTGAGAAGGCTGGGGGCCAAAGCAATAAATGTCCACTCTTCTGTCTCAGACTGTGGCTCATAGTTTGGTTGCTTTCCCTTCCAATGCAGACTGCTCCTTCAGCAGGAAAATATTCTGCTTGTTTTCCCAGCACTGAGCGGTTAGCTTGGTGAGCTCTTTGGATTAGTTAATGTCTTTGGCTTCTAATAAGGTATACCAATGTTTGTCCATTTGGGTTGCTGTAACAACATATGATAGACTGGGTGACTAGTAAACAGTAGACATTTTCTTCTCACAGCTCTGGAAGCTGGAAGTCCAAGATCAAATTACCAGCAGATGCAGAGTCTGGGGAGGACCTGCTTCCCTCTCTGTTCTCAGATGGTGGGAGGGCAAGGAATGGCTCTGAGGAGTCTCTGTTATCAGGGCACTAACCCCACTTATAGGGGCTCCACCCTTATGGCCTAATAATCACTTCCCCAAAGCCCCCACCTCCTAATACCATCAACTTCTGGGTTAGGATTTCAATACATGAATTTGGGGGAACACAAATATTCAGACACGGGTATTAAATGCAAGTTACCCTTAGAGGAAAGAAAGGGAACATACTATCAAGCCACAAACGGGTCTCATCAACCCTAAGAAAGAATGGATTTATCTCGGAAAGAGATGAAAGCAAACCCTGGAAAACCAGGAGCCAGGATCTGCCTCTCTGTTTTCTGACCCTCTCTCTTCTGCATGTGTATGTCACTCGCTTCTCTCATTTTGATCGGAGCTTTCTGTGCTTCTGTCTGCATTGTGAACACGGCCATGGCCCCAGGTAGAGGGCATTTGGTAGCCTGAAGCTGTCTTTTGTTTCCCCTCTTATTCTAATTATTTTATTCTATTATTGACTCCACACCTGGCTTCAGGTGAATCACAGTCAGAGCATCACATTTTCCCAGCTGAGAATTGGCTCAGCTACATGCATGCAATTCAAGCAAAGTAAATGAAATGCAAAGCCACTTGCTGAGACTGAAGGAAGAGAATATTACACTCTTCTTCATGGACTTGAACTTGGGAGCTGTAAACTAGAGTTGATTAGCTTTCTTGATGCAATAATCTGAGATTGCACCACCCAGAGGAGAGAGTCAAGTAATGTAGCCAGAATCTGGGTACTGTTAAAATGTTCAGGCTCCCAGATGAAACTAACCTTGATTGAATTTTACCTTTATACTTTTCAGTTGTCAAGTCAATAAATTCCCTTCTGCTTAAGTCAGTTGGGCTAGATTCCAGCCACTTGCATCCCAAATAATTCTGATATACGATACCCATATGTTACTATTTGTATTAGTCTGCTCAGGCTGCCATAATGAAATACCACAGACTAGATGGTTTAAGCACTAGATATTTATCTTCTCATAGCCGTGGAGTCTAGAAGCTGAAGATCAAGATGTTGGTTTCTGGTGTGACCTTCCTCTCTTTGGCTTGCAGATGGCATTTCTCACTCACGTGGCCTTTTCTCTGTGTCTGTGTGCAGAAGGAGAGAAATATCTGGTGTCTCTCCCTTTTCTTATAAGGACTCCAGTTCTATTGGATTAGGGCCCCACCCTCAAGACCTCATTTAACCTTCATTACTGTCATAAATGCTCCGTCTCTGAATACTATCATATTAGGGATTAGGGCTTCAACATGTGCATTTTTTTTTATTGTTCACTAAGTCATGTCCAACTCTTTGTGACCCCATGGACTGTAGCACACAGACTCCTCCACCCTTCACTATCTCCTGGAGTGTGCTCAAATTCATGTCCATTGAGTTAATAATGCTATCTAACCATCTTACCCTCTGTTGCCCCCTTTTCCTTTTGCCTTCAATCCTTCCAGCATCAGGGTCTTAAGCATTTTGAAAGTGAAAGTGTTAGTTGCTCAGTTGTGTCTGACTCTTTGCGACCCCGTGGACTGTAGCCCACCAGGCTCCTCTGTCCATGAGGTTCTCCAGGCAAGAATACTGGAGTGGGTTGCCATTTCCTTCTCCATTATGCATTTTAGGGGGACACAATTCAGTCCATAACACCATTCTAGTAAAATCCAAACTCTAAGGAAAAAGAATCTTATTAGCCCAGCTTGGGTCATGTGTCCATACCTGTTGCTGGAGAGTTCTGGAATGCCATCATGGGTGCAGGCAGTTCCAGCAAAAGAGGGCATCATTGGAAGCCAGGCAGATGTGTGCCCGAAGCAACTCATCCCAGCGTGTCAGTGCTTAGATGCTTTTCCTGCAGCTGGAATAAGGAGCCAGTCTGCCGACTTGGTCTGTGTTCTCAGTGTATTGCTGAACCTTGGTCTAGGACGAAGAATATAATGTACTAGAATGTGAAAGGACATCACTCTTTAAAGCCACCTGCACTAGCAGAGGGCTTCCCAGTGGCACTAGTAGTAAAGAACCCTCCTGCCAATGCAGGAGACCTAAGAGACTTGGGTTTGATCCCTGGATTGGGAAAATTCCCTGGAGTAGGGCATGGCAACCCACTCCAGTACTCCTGCCTGGAGAATCCCATGGAAGAGGAACCTGGCGGGCTATTGTCAGTAGAGTTGCAAAAAATCTGGCGTGACTGTAGCGACTTAGCACACACACCCCCGCAACAGAGAATATGGTCGTCATTCTTTGAAAGGTTGCCATGTTTTACTCTGAATCATTAGCACGTTGTCTGCCAGTGTCTCTGGCCTCTTTGGCCTCCTCCTCTTGGAGGAAGCTTTCAATTATTACACGTTGGGATCCCCATTATGTGTGACACTTACATTGGCCTCAGGGCTTGTAGAGGAACTACAGAGTTACTCCTGAATCTGTCCCTCCCAGTACAGGTCTACTGTGCAGAGAGGGCCTCTCGATGGTCAGACACACCCCACCATGAGTATCCATGTAGGTCCTTCCGCAGAAGTCCTCACAGGTTAACTGGATGCTTCTCACCTTGTGTTAGGGACTTAAAGAAGGTAGTTGTCTACAAGTCAGAAAGTAGGTTTTCAGCAGGAACCGACCATGCTGGAACCTTGATCTTAGACGTCCCAGCCTCCAGAACTGTGAGAAATACACAGTTTATTGCTTAAGACTAAAAGGATTCTAAATGCTTAAAAAGACTAAAAGTCTATAGGATTCTGTTGTACCAGCCTGAGGATAAGATATCTCACCTAAAAAAAAAAAATGGATTAAGAGACATCCAAGGAATGAAGAGAAAAAACAAGCCTTCTTTTTAATGCAGATATTTGCCAGGTCCAATGTGGATATAAATCTATTCTTATACACTTGGGGAAGTGTTTCTTAGACACAGCTTGCTTTCAAAGGTTATTTACATCCTCAAAATGTACTCAGGTTTGCAAATCAGTGGGGATTGCAGCAGTACCAATGTAAACAGGGAACAGGTGCGGGACGCTGTGGGTGACAACCAGAGGCAAGTGTCTGCACGGCATTGAGTTACTAATGGGAGAGGGGTCAAACAAAATAGAAGAAAGTCTGGCTATTCAATGTTATGGGGATCCAAATGCTATGGACATCTGTCACGGTTCAATCAAAGAAGCAGAACCAAGGACACATACATACATACGTGTGTATCTGTAGATGGGTGTGAGTATGTATATTATATATTACACGCTGAGGACAGTGACTGCAGCCACGAAATTAAAAGACACTCGCTCCTTGGAAGAAAAGCTGTGACAAACCTAGACAGCATATTAAAAAGCAGATAGACCTCTTTGCTGACAAAGGTCTGTATAGTCAAACTATAGTTTTTCTAGGCATCATGTACGGATGTGAAAGTTGGATCATAAAAAGGCTGAGTGTCAAAGAATTGATGCTTTTGAATTGTGGTGTTGGAGAAGACTCTTGAGAGTCCCTTGGATGGCAAGGAAATCAAACCAGTCAATCCTTAAAAGAAATCAACCCATAATATACATTGGAAGGTCTGATATTTTCTGATTAAATTTTTATGTGGATATCCACATGAGCCTTCCCACGTGGCTCAATGGTGAAGAATCCAGCTGCCAATGCAGGAGTCACAGGAGATGTGGGTTCAATCCCTGGCTTGGGAAGATCCCCTGGAGAAGGGAAAGGTAACCGTCTCCAGTATTCTTGCCTGGAAAATCCCATGAACAGAAGAGCCTGACGAGCTAGAAAGAGTTGGACATGACTACATGACTACATAGTTAGTGCGTCACAAGTTATAATTTATTAATACAACACACATGATTCACTGTAAAGTAAAATAGCCAATCAATTTAACTCCAAAGTCTCAAGAAAATATGTATGGAATACCCCAACTTAATACTACCAAGTTCCGTGAGGGAAATTTTACGCTAACATTGGTTATAACCCAGTCAGTGCAGAAACTCCACCCCCCTCAAAACCCCAAACATCTGCTCAAAATCTCGGCCTAGGTATTAGTCTTCTGGGACTGCTAACAGAGTACCATAGACGAGGTGGCTTGAACAACAGATTTATTGTTTCAGAGCTCTGGAGGCTAGAAGTCCAAGGTCAAGGTGTCAGCCAGGCTGGTTCCTCCTGAGATTGTGACAGAGGATCTGGTCCAAGCCTTCACCTTGCTCCTGGTTTCTGGTGGTTTGCTCCTTGCTTCTGGCTTTAGTGTTTCTTGGCTTGTAGAAGCATCACCCCATCTCTGCCTTTATCTGCACATGATATTTTCCCTGCGTGGGCCTCTGTGTACTAAGCGTCTCTTATTATCAATACACCAGTTATAATTTATTAGAGTCCAACCTGATGACCTCATTTTTTTTTCGGGGGGGTGGTATACTCACCTTACAGCGTTCTGTTAGTTTCTGCTGAACAACGAAATGCAACCAGCTACATACACGCCTGTATCTCTTCTCTCTTGGATCTCCCTCCCACCCACCTCTCCCCAGTCCTCTAGGTCACCACAGAGCACTGAGCTGAGCCTTTTGTGCTATACAACAGATTCCCACTGTCTATTTCAGACATGAAAGTGAAAATGAAGTCACTCAGTCGTGTCTGACTCTTTGCGACCCCATGGACTGTAGCCTACCAGGCTCTTCCATCCATGGGATTTTCCAGGCAAGAATACTGGAGTGGGTTGCCATTTCCTTCTCCAGATTTCAGACTTGGTAATGCGTATATGTGAAAGGCCTTATTTTCATTTGATTACCTTTGTAAGGTCCCAATTTTCAAAAATGACCATATTCTAAGGTACTGGGGCTTAGGGCTTCAACATATCATTGCGGGGGTGGGAGCATAATTCAATCCATATAAGCCTGGTTTCATATCAGATATTTTAAGTACACTTAAAACACAGTAGCTACTCCCTAACATTCACACCTTATAGAAGCACCTTGGCAAACATCACTATTTCCTTTTGGAACACTTCTGCTGTCAACAGTAGCTGCTCCACGAAAGCAAAAACTAATACTTCCTCCAATATTAACATGATTATTGACTATTTCTTGCTTATTAGGACATTCTCATATAAGATATTACATAACATTTTCCTCAATCCACAAGAACTAGGAAAGGCCAAACACAGTTCCATACCTGAAATCAAACAAGCACCTATTACCTCTGTCAGAGACAAGCTAATATTAATCATTATTGCCAAAGTAACAAAAAATGCCCTGTCGTTCAAAGCAAAATTGTCAGGCAACTTAATCAAGTACTTGAATAAAACTCTAGGTTATTAGAAAACTGTATCCATATAAGAAGTCTTGCAGGAAATAAACATGAAGGCAAATTTACATGTTATATTTTTAAGATTCTTAAAGTTGCCGTTTTCTGTGGCCAGCAAAAAGAGTGATTTATTTCATAGATAAAAAATAATGCTATAATCTGTCACTAGCTTGCCTTTGTAATTGGATCCTCAGCTGGTGCATAGTCTTGAAAATGGAGATTGAAGTTCAATTTGTGAACTGTTAGATTTTGGCCTGGTGTGGGGTTTTGTATTCATTAAACTGGTAAATGGGCTTCCTAGGTGGCTCTAGAGGTAAAGAACCCGCCTGCCAATGCAGGAGACTTAAGAGATGCGGGTTAGATCCCTGAGTGGGGAAGATCCCCTGGAGGAGGGCATGGCAACCCACTCCAGTATCCTTGCCTGGAGAATCCCATGGACAGAGGAGCCTGGCAGGCAACAGTCCGTAGGATCACAGAGTCGGACGTGACTTAAGTAACTTGGCACGCACACACACAAACTGGTAAATCCCTCAATTAGCGGCTACACCTATAAATTATTGATTAGCCTTAAGTTTACCTGGACTTTTGGAGTGGGGGAAACCAGAGTTCTTATCCATAGAAGCCAATATTTATAATATTCAGTCTAAATTTCCCAGTCATAACCATGGACATGCCCATATTTACCTTATTCAGTTCAGTCGCTTAGTCGTGTCCAGCTCTTTGTGACCCCATGGACTATAGCATGCCAGGCTTCCACATCCATCACCAAATCCCAGAGCCTACTCAAACTCACATCCTTTGAGTCGGTGATGCCATCCACCCATCTCATCCTCTGTCATCCCCTTCTCCTCCTGCCTTCAATCTTTCCCAGCATCAGGGTTTTTTCCAATGAGTCAGTTCTTCACATCAGGTGGCCAAAGAATTGGAGCTTCAGCTTCAGCATCAGTCCTTCCAATGAATACCCAGGACTGATTTCCTTTAAGATTGACTGGTTGGATCTCCTTGCAGTCCACGGAACTCTCAAGAGTCTACTCCAATACCACAATTCGAAATCATCAATTCTTTGGCACTCAGCCTTCTTTATGATCCAACTCTCACATCCGTACATGATGACTGGAAAAACTGTAGCTTTGACTAGATGGACCTTTGTCGATAAAGTAATGTCTCTGCTTTTTAATATGTTGTCTAGGTTTGTCATAGCTTTTCTTCCAAGGAGCAAGCGTCTTTCATGGCTGGAGTCACCATCTGCAGTGATTTTGGAGCCCAAGAAAATTTACCTTATTAGGAGACTGAATTCCATTTTTTTGTATATGTATTGGTCATGCAATATATTTTATTTTTTTAATTAATCTTTGTTGGGGTATTGGAGTATAGTTGCTATATGACATTGTGTTAATTTCCACTGTACAGCAAAGGGAATCAGCTGTATAAGCCCCTCTTTTGTGGATGTCCTTCCCATTTAGGCCACCACAGAGCACTGAGGAGAGTTCCCTGGGCTGGGCAGCAGGTTCTCATTAGTTATTTATTTATAATTTTCAATGTATTAACAACTAGTCTTTCTCCTCCTCCAAGTATCAAATGCTTTCCAAGTGAGAGGAAAGGCTGTAACATTTACAGACAATACAGAATACTAGGTTGTTGGAATGCAAATTGAAAACGTTTTTCTCATCTCTTTCAGCCACCTTGGACCCTGTGGAGGCCTGCTGGGAACGGGACTTCTAAAACGACAAATATGTCTGGAAGTCTGTGGTCCAAGGCCATTTTTGGTGGCTATAAACGGGGTCTACGGAACCAAAGGGAACACACTGCTCTCTTGAAAATTGAAGGTGTATATGCTCAAGATGAAACTGAATTCTATCTAGGCAAGAGATGTGTTTATGTGTACAAGGCAAAGAATAACACAGTAACTCCTGGTGGAAAACCTAACAAAACCAGAGTAATCTGGGGAAAGATAACTCGAGCTCATGGAAACAACGGCGTGGTTCATGTCAAATTCCGAAGTAACCTTCCTGCTAAGGCCATCGGACGCAGAATCCGTGTGATGCTGTACCCTGCGAGGATTTAAACTTTTTGAAAATAAATAAAAGTGTGGATTTGTAAAAAAAAAAAAGAAAAGAAAATGTTTTTCCCTATTGTCTTTTTATTGGTCAAATAGGGATGAAGAAAAAAGACAAGCCACATTCAATGTGGTTGTCAGTTTTCTTGGGAGTGATAACAGTATTGTGGTTATGTAAGAGATTGCTGTCATTTTAAGGAGATGCATGCTGTAGTATTCAATAATTAGTGATGAAATGTCAAGATATTGGCTACTAGCTTTCAAATGATTCAGTAATAACCATATGTACATATGTACTGTTGTTTAGTCACTAAGTCGTGTCTGACTGTGATCCCATGGACTGTAGCCTGCCAGGCTTCTCTGTCCATGGGATTTCCCAGGCAAAAATACTGGAGTGGGTTGCTGTTTCCTTCTCCAGGGAATTTTCCTGACCCAAGGATTGAACCCACATCTCCTTCATTGCAGGCAGATTCTTTACCACTGAGCCACCTGAGAACCCCATATGTATATGGGGTTCTCACACAAATATACGTATATTTGCAATTTTTGAGCTTAGAATTTAGCTCCTCTTGTGCTATTTCCCCCACTTTCTGTATATTTGACAATTTTTTTATAATAAAATTTTGTGTTGGAAAAGAAATGATGACAATGGGGAACATTTCCTTCTTCTGGAAAATGTTTTAATGAACACTTATCCTGCATCCACACATTCAAGATTCAACTCATCACATCCCCGCAGCACCCTAAAAGAACAGAGTAAGGCCTAGGAAATATTGTTGGGAAGTGAAAACATTTCCATTTATATTTTCAAATTATTGCCCAATTCACAGAGTGTTTTGAGGATTAAATGAACTATTTCGAGTAAGGTGCTTGGGACAATACTTGGCGCAGAGTAAGTGCTCAGTACAAGTCGGCTTTGTGACTGTCATTACGTACAAAAGCAGTGCATGCTGATGGCCTGGTGTTAGCAGGTAGGTGCCACAAGTGCTGTTCTACCAGGAAATTACAGGCATTTTTAGGAAGAAAAGATTTCCACCGACTCTGGTGAATAGAGGAGGCAAGACAGGGCTGGCAGGACGGCGGCTTCCGTGAGCAGGGAGGTTAGAACGCGGAGATGTGGAAGGGACGCGCGTGCTGTCTACCTCTCTCCTCTCTTTCAATAATTCGAGAAAGAAAATTAATCTTCTATTAAAATGTGAGCCTTTCACCAACCCTACCCTGACTTCCACCTAAAGTGGAATGAAGCGTAATTACTGTGGTACACACTTGTCATAGTTAAGCAAGGACACTTGAGCCAGGAAAACTACTCCTTTCCAAACGCTCATTGACCTATGTCATTAAAAATGTCTACCTTTCTTTGCATAGGAAACTTCACATTTTCTTGGCAAAATTTTAAGATGTTAAAAGTTACAATGTAAGCCATATCCCAGGTGGCTCAGTGGTAAAGAATCTGCCTGCAATGCAGGAAACATGGGTTCAATTCCTGGGTCAAGGAAGATCCCCTGAAGAAGGAAATGGGAACCCACACCAGTATTCTTGCCTGAAAATTCCCATGGACAGGAGAGCCTGGAGGACTGCAGTTCATGGGACCTTTAAGAGTCGGACAGGACTGAGCAACTAACACACAAGCCACATCATGCTGGTCGGCTAAGATTCAACTTGACGAAATAGTACTACATTTTTACAACAAATATATGTGCAACATTACAGTATAGAAAATGACTTTCCATGTACTGTGCCCTTTGAGCCTCCGACATTCTTGGGGTGCAGTTGGGAGGTGAGCCCAGCTTATCTCATCCTATACCCCACACTACTCTATAGCGAATTTTGAAGCGGAAGTCAGCATGTGCATTTCCGGAGCCTCACTCTCAAAACTTCCAGTGTGAACGTCTGGAGCACGATTGTAATCCAGCCAGGAGATGGATTCCATCTGGGAGCTATATTAGCTGAATAACCTTGTGTGTAACTTTTAGCATTTCTGAACCTCAATTTCCTCATCCTTATTTACCACCCAGATTATTATGTTGATCAAAGAAGGCGTATGAAGCCACTTTATGAATTTTAATGCACAATGTTAATGTTATTACTGTGGTTCTAAATGACCATTTCTCTAAAGAACTTACAGAGAAAAACTTAATAAAATCAATGAATAGTGTCACTCTCCGATCTGCACATACTACAGACTACGACTCAGTGAGCGCTGACTATGGGCCAGGCCCTGGGCCCAGCTTTTTTCATGTGTTATCTCAATCCAACCTTCAGAACAATTCTACAAAGTGAGCCTAATGGCCATTCCCATGTTGCAGATGAAGAGAACAGGAATGCTGCCCAGGAGAAGGCGTCTCGAACGTGGGAGCCAGGGTTTGACCCGAGTGTGTCAGTCCAGAGCTGGCCATCCCCTCCACTGTGCTTTCTGCGGGCCTGCGTTCCCTGGCTGTACACACGGGCTTGTAAGAAGATGACTGCGTGCGTGCGTGCTAAGTCACTTCAGTCGTGTCCGACTCTTTGCAACCCTATGGACTGTAGCCCACCAGGCTCCTCTGCCCATGGGATGCTCCAGGCATGAATGCTGGAGTGGGCTTCCCTGCCCTCCACCAGGGGATCTTCCTCACCCAGGGATCGAACCCAGGTCTCCTGTGGCTACTGTATTGCTGCCAGATTCTTTACAGCCAAGCCACCTGGGAAACCCAAGAAGATGATTAGTTTTACTAAATCACATCTAACAGAGTTGCTTCTCCAACTGCCTCAGATGAGAGGCAACAAACACGAATTGCCGAGCACCACTGTGGTTGCGTGGTTACTTGGTACACAGCCTCACTGCTACACCATGGCATTCCAACACTCAGCCAATGGGGAGATTCACTGCCCGCTTCATCTCAAGGGTCCTAAACACAGCTCTCTGCCGCCAACGCACTGGCTAATTCATACCCCTCCACAACCCCCTACACACCCACCCTTCCGATTCTTGGTCTAAAAATCATGCCGCCTGGAAACCTCTTCCCTGATGCCCTCTCTCCCCACAAGCCCCCTCGAGTCACACCCCTGCTCCCTACCCAGAGCCGCTTTAACGCTCCTCTCCTGCGCTCTCTGATGAGAAGACCCGACTCGTTGGGAAAGACCCTGATGCTGGGAAAGATTGAAGGCAAAAGGAGAAGAGGGCGCCAGAGGAGGAGATGGTGGGATGGCATCACCGACTCAAGGGACATAAGTTTGAGCAAACTCCGGAAGATAGTGAAGGACAGGGAAGCCTGGTGTGCTGCAGACCATGGGGTCACAAAGAGTCGGACACGACTGAGCGACTGAACCACGACAGCCTGTGCTCTCAGATCACCAGATACTTTCCCCAATAAGTGCTTCTCCCAATTCACGTGTAGCTGGTGGAGAGCAGCTTTACTCTTAAGAGGCAGTGAGGGTATTGAGAGTGTGGCTTAACCAAAAAAAGAATTCTGCTAAGTCAAGAGGCTGGAAAATAAAGAAAGGGAAAAAACAGACAGGGGATTTAGTAAGAATGGTTAGAAATGACCCCACTGTTTGTTACTCTGCAGAAGAAGCATTTAGGAAGGAAGGAGGTGGATTGAGAGGAGAGGACCTGAATGTGATGATCACTAATAGCTGTCCCTGAAACAGTACTTTATAATTTACACCATGGCTTCTAGGCACAAATTGCTCAATGAATATTTAACCATGATTAGAACTACCTTATGACCTGTGTCCTTCTCGATTAATTGAGGGAAGCGGTCTACTTGCTGATAAGTGCTCTGTGCTTACATGCAAGCTACATTTATTCATCCAGGGCAGTGCCAATTCCAAATCAGATAATTTGGAATGAGAGGATGTTGTATTTCTTATAAAAAATATTGTCTTCTATATTAACATATTGCCAATTCAGAGGTACTAACTTTGCTGTACTCCTGAAATTGACACAACATTGTAAATCGACTATACTTCAGTAAAATACAAAAAACACAAAATAAAATAACAAAGCACTGCAGAATGATAACAGAGGCTGTTCATTTGGCTTTGCCAGGTATTAAAGACATAGACGTGCAGACACATGTGAAGGAGCTGAGTGTGGGTGGGAATAGCATCACTATGAACATAGTGACGGACTTGAGATCCAGGAAGAAAGTCTGCATTTGCAAATTGCATGACCCTGGGAAAATCATAATTTCTCAATTCCCTCATCTGTTGCATGAAGCTAAGAATACCTACCATACAAGCTTGCTTAACGGATCAAACAAGAGAAAGTGTGGGAAATATTTGTCTGCTGCAAGATACTATGCACGTGGAAGTTTTCAGCTTTGAGTGGTTTCTTTCAGCGTCTTGTACAAACCAGGCATGAAAAATAATGTCTCTCTTGGCCATAGTGAGACTGCAGTCTGAACACTGGGGTATGTTTTTATAATTCAAGTCGAAATGCTTCATCCAGAGCAACCTAGTATTAGAAATTGGAATGTTGTTTCACTATTCATTTATTAAACTTCTATCTAAAGCACAAGACCTAAGAATTCAAAACAACATCCTTTTATTTATTTTTTATTTAAAAAATTTTTTCTTTTGTCTGTGTCTCGCGGCTAGCAGGAATTTAGCTCCCCAATCAGCAATTTCTTTTTTGTTGTTCAGTCGCTAAGTCATGTCTGACTGTTTGTGACCCCATGGAATGCAGCACACCAGGTTTCCCTGTCCTTCACTATCTTCTGGAGGTTGCTCAAACTGATGTCCATTGAGTCAGTGATTTTTTTCTTAATATTCATTTATTTATTTTCACTGCAGTGAGTCTTACTTGCCACATGCAAAAGCTAAGTTCCTGACCTAGGATTGAACTCAAGGTCACTGCAGTGAAAGAGCCAAGTCTTAACCACTGGACCACTATGGAATTCCCAAAACAACACCATTTTAATTCAGAATTATCTTTCATAATCCTTCAAGGAAATAAAAGATTGCTTCATTTTCATTAGTGGTAAAGAATCCGCCTGCCAATGCAGGAGATTCAAGAGACATGAGTTCAGTCTCGGGTCAAGAAGATCCCCTGAGGAGGGCATGGCCACCACTCCTGTATTCTTGCCTGGAGAATCCCACAGACAGAGAAGCTTGGCGGGCTACAGTCCATGGGGTAGCAGAGAATCAGACACAACTGAAGTGGCTTAGCATTCAGCACAAGACCAGTTTCATCATTTTGTGATCAGCTATTGCCTGCACTTTTCATTTTTATGAGCTCTTCCTTCCAGTGTACACGGCACCTAAGTCTAATTTGTTCTAATTTGGGATCCCTAAATACAAACTTCACACAGGATTTCACTTATCTCTGAAATAAAGTTATTGCTCTAGTTCCCAATTCCTTCCTCCAAAACATTATTGTTTGTTGCATTATTGATCTTACTCGGAAAATTAGAATATTAGCTTTCAAGTCCTTTACATTAAAATGCCATTTGTTAATTTGCATTAAATAGCTGGCATTATGGGCCCACTGAGAATTAACTTTGCTTCTAGCTGTTACTAATTATTAACATTTTTTATCCTTGGCCTTCAAGTATTTGTTTTGTTACCCTACTTTCCTAGCTGTTTCAAGTCATAAGTCATCAGGGAGGAAGCAATTAAGCTACCAGATTGCCCTAATGGCATTCATCCTGGGAGGGCATTCATATTATGAACTAGAGTTTGTGTTTTAACAACTGGTAAAGATCAATCTGCTTAAATATTGAGAATTAAAACCCAGAGACTTCCCGATTTTATGTACAAATATCCAGAGTCTTCTGCTTGACCTTGAGCTTCTGGCATTGGAGAGAACTCCAGGCTCACTTGCTCAGTCATGTCCAACCCTTTGGGACCCCATGGACTATATAGTCTGCCAGGCTCCTCTGTCCACGGGATTTTGTCAGCCAGAATACTGGAGTGGATTGCCATTTTCTTCTGCAAGGGATCTTCCCAACCCAGGGATCAAACCCATGTCAGCTGAACCTCCAGCATTGGCAGGAAGATCCTTTACTACTGAGCCACCTGGGAAGACCAAGAACTGGGGATGTCCATTTCTTCCTCAAACACAGAGAAATCCTTGATAAATATTACAAGATGTTGTAAAAGTCCATAGTGAAGTTCAAATGCAAGGAAAATTTTCTGGTGCTGCTAGAAACTTAATAGGAAGCTCACCCAGAGAGACTATACAGATTTGGACAAAGACCCTACTGGAGTTTTAAAGCCCATGTAGGAAGAGATGATAGGAAATTCTCCTATGTAGGATAGATGGATCTTAGACCCCCCAAGAGCTAGAAATAGCTGAAATTGCTAGCCCTACATCAACCCAGCACCTTTGGAGACCTTTGCCTCCATCAAGAAGTCATTCCATTATTGGAAGTAGACTAGTTATCTATGGCTGTGTAACAGATTACTTCAAAGCTTCCAGTTTAAAACAGCAAATATTTATTTTCTAATAGTCTCTGTAGGTTAGGTGGCTGGATGTGGCTTAGCTGAGCCCTCTGAATCAGGGTCCCTCAACAGGCTGAAATGGGGGTATCAACAAGGAATGGGTTTGCTTCCAAGCTCACTCTTGTGGCTGTTTGCAATACTCCCTTCCTCACGAGCTGTTACAGCTTTCCTTCCAAAGAGCAAGTATATTTTAAGCTCTGACAAACCTAAATAGTGTATTAAAAAGCAGAGATATCACTTTGGTGACAAAGGTCTGTATAGTCAAAGCTATGGTTTTTCCAGTAGTCATGTACAGATGTGAGAGCTGGACCATAAAGAAGGCTGAGCCAAAGAATTGATGCTTTCGAACTGTGGTGCTGAAGGAATCTTGAGAGTCCCTTGGACTGCAAGGAGATCAAACCAGTCCATCCTAAAGAAAATCAACCTTGAGTATTCATTGAAAGGACTGATGCTGAAGCTAAAGCTCCAATCCTTTGGCCACCTTATGTGAAGAACTGACTTGTTGGAAAATACCTTGATGCTGAGAAAGAGAGAAGGCAGGAGGAGAAGGGGATGACAAAGGATGAGATGGTTAGATGGCATCACCAAATCAATAGACGAGTTTGAGCAAACTCCGGGTGATGGTGAAGGACAAGGAAGCCTGGCATGCTGCAGTCCATGGGGTGGCACAGAGTCAAATATGACTTAGCAACTGAAAAACAACAACATAAAATGTTGGCCTGAAGGCCTCAGTTGATTGTTGGATATTGGCTGGATGCCTCTCTCGGATCCTAACCACTGGGTATCCCTATGGCAACAAGTTTCCATCAGAAATAGCAAGCAAAACAGTGAGAGAGGTTAGGAAAGATGAAAATCAGCATCTTTCCATAACCAGTACAGAAGTGACAACCCACCATTTTTGCTACATTCTGCTTATTAGGTCCAGCTTGTGCTCAAGGTGTGGGAATTATAAAAGGGCGTGAAGACTAGGAGACAGAGATAATTAGGTGTCATCTTAGAAGCTGTTGAACGTGGTTATTGATCTGGACCCATGTGTTCTTGCCCAGGAGTGGGGTTATTAGGACGTAGAACTTTGGAGGTGGTACCTTGCGGACGTAAGATTCAGAGCTCCAAGGAGTGCAGCCCAGCTGGAATTGGTGTCTCTAGGGGTGAGGCTGACACTGGTGGTGTGAGAAGAAACTAGAAACTAGAACCACTGTCACCAGTGGGTTGATGAACCATCGCCAAGATGATGCTTCAAGAGTAGTGAGCAGATAAGAAGTCTCTTCTCTCTCCCTCAGTCTCCCACTCCCATTCTGAGTCCCTCATTGGCAAGAGCTGAAAGAGAGGAAGATGGAAAAAGGGAAATGTGATTTGCAGAATCCCAACCCATCCAAAAATAGAGTCTAGAAGGAGAAGGGGTCAAAGTTGGCAGCTTGTAGCTGAATAACCAGGACAAACAGCAAAACAGATTATCTTCCTACTGGCCCCAGAAAGTGATAAGGAAGCTTCTCTCTGCCTGGGGATCTCGGTGAAAAACAATTTTAACATCTCCAGTGAGAAATCAAAACACTAACTTTGTACACAGCATAGCTGTGCAGTCTGAATTTATACCATCCAAATAATTCAAATGGAAATCTGAACGAAAAACAACAACAAAATTCCCCGGCAATCACTTGTGAAACCCCTGTGGTTCCCAGCAGAAGCAGATGCAAAAACCCTCTGTAGGGACCCTGCTGTCACTCAGGGCACATGGGCTTCCCACAGAAAGAAAGAAATCTACACTAAAAATGAGCTCATTACCCAAAATTAAAAAACAGAAGAGGAAACAGTTCACCATACGGTTCACAGGATTCAACAATCACAAAAACAGAAGAAAAAAAGAAAGAAAACAGAAGCAGCTGGCTTGAGAGGTTAGAAAAATCTTGAAAAAATTACAAGCACATCTGTTTAAAAGAATAACAGAAAGATCAAAGAAAATAATCGTAATGAAAGAACAAGAAAACATTGGGGGCAGGGAGAGGCACATTTCTCCAACAGTTAAAATAGGACATCTAGAGGAGAAAAATACATCCATTGAAATAAAAAACTCAGAGGTCAGGTTACATAGCAGATTAGAAAAGGAAATGAGAATTAGCCAACTGAAAGCTCAAGAGCTAAACAAATTATCCAGAATGTGGCACAGAGAGAGACAAACTGTATTTTTTTCCTTTAATTTAATTTTATTATTTTTAAGCATTTTTACTGGAGAAGTGTTGGCTTACAATGATGTATTGGTTTCAGGCGTACAGCAAAGTGAATCAGTTGACAGAGATATTTCTTAAAGAGAGTTTCTAGTTAAACACAACACTTTTGACATAAACATTTATCACCCTCCTTCCTGAAGATTCCCCTAAAGTAATAGTGGTAAAAAAGAAGGCAGAAATCCAAAGGACAGATGGAATGGGAGAGGGGTGCAGTAATAAAATGTTAGCAGTTAACATTTAGTCCAGAGAAAGCTAAAATCTAAGCTAACAATGGCAAAATCCTAAGCAGGCAAATTCATGCTGCAAAGATCTGGTACCTCTGAGAGCAGGTGGGCACATAGAACCTATCAGAACTGGCTGAAAGGCTGAATGAGAAAAGGTTGGGAACAGTTCCTCTCTCATTCCCTAGCAGAAAACTCTGTGGAGAAATTAAACTAAACAGACTCTGAACTCAGCAAAACTCAGCTCAACCTTGGACAAGGATCATGCTAAAAACTGAGAAAGTCAGCCAAGTTCTGGAAACTACAAGATGAGCCCTGGCTCCTTCCAGCATCTGAGTTTGAGTTTGTTAGCAAATTTCTACCCTTCAGACAGGCAAGTGCCAGATGTCCCCTTTAGAAGAACAAGCAGCTCCAAAGAAAATATCTACTATTTTTTATATAAAATGCTTTACTTCAAAGCCTGCTAATTTTTGGCTAGGTTCATATTATGAGTGAGGATTAAAAGGTTGATTAGAAGCTCTGCATACCAAAAAGAAAAGGGAAAAAAGGAAGTAAAAAGAACAGAAAAGAAAAAGGAAAAGAGGCTCTGAGGAAACAGAAACAATACTTAGAGTCAGAAGAAACAGAAGCAAAAAAAAAAAAGAAATTATATCTTCAGAGTTATAAGACAGCACATACATTAAACAAGAACAGGAGATCACTAAAAAAGAAACAACTAAAGCACAAAACTAATCTCTTGGAAAATAAAAATATGATAGTAGAAAGAAAAATTTGCATGATGAGGTTGAAAGATAACAGAAGGAAGGCAAGTGCTAACCAAGAAGGCATAAATAAGAGCTAATTCTTTTTCTGTAGTAAAAAAAAAATTAGATGATACCCAAATCTGAAAAATCAATAATAGCATCAGCATATTGTAGTAATGAGTAAGTAAGTGTTCGTTGCTCAGTTGTGTCCTTCTCTTCGAGGTCCCACGGACTGTAGACTCTTCAGTCCATAGAATTCTCCAGGCAAGAATACTGAAGTGGGTTGCCATCTCCCACTCCAGGGGATCCTCCCTACCCAGGGATGGAACCTGAATCTCTTGCATCTCCTGCATTGGCAGGCAGATTTGTTACCATTAGCATCACCTGGGAAGACCCAGAGTGAAAGTGTTAGTTGTTCAGTCATGTCTGAGTCTTTGTGACCCCATGGAGTATAGCCTACCAGGTTCTTCTGTGCATGGAATTCTCCAGGCAAGAATACCAGAGTGGGTAGCCCTTCCCTTCTGCAGGGGATATTCCCAACCCAGGGATCGAACCTGGGTCTCATGCATTGCAGGCAGATTCTTTACCATCTGAACCACCCAGGGGCCCAGAGGGCAATATCAGAAGAAACTAGCAAAAGAGTTGAAAACAGTTGTGTCTGGGAGTTGGAATCTAGTGTGAGGCAGGGGCTACCCTATCTGGTCATTGGTCATCATCAAGCCATCACGCTACAGCCTCCCCAGTGGGGAGCCCAGAGGGAACTCAGGATGAAAACAGGATGCCCGCCATCTGGCAGTCAACAGCTGCAGCCGCCCCAAAAGGTGCACCCTGAGAAGACTCAGGATGAGACCACACAGGATACTGACCCCAGGTAACTGAGATGTAGATCAAAGGAATGATTTCAGTGAGCCCAGACCCTTGCATCTTCCCATACATAGAAAAGCACTAAATTCCTAAACTAGAGACATCTGATTTTCTTTAGCAGTAATCCTTTGATATTCCAACTTCCTGACCTTTGCTGCAAAAACTCCTGTGTATCCTGCCCCCGCCCCTTGCCTCTTCAGAGCAGTCCCTCAGAGCTGTCCGAGATGCTGCGTCTCAGTCTTAGGTCCTCAGCTGTGTCTGCCAAATAAAACACAATTCTCAACTTTCAGGCTGTGTGCCTTTTCAGCTCGACAAGCTGTGTTACTTTGGGGGCTTTTCACTTTGCTGGCCCCTGGTTTCTCCAGGTGACAGTCTTGCCTGCTCTTTTGAACTATTGAATTCTAGTACCTAGCTCACATGCACTCTGACACCCCAAACACACTCAGGGAATTTAACTCTGTGCAACAAGAATTTCCTTCTCTTGGATATCTGTGTCCCCAGCACCATGAGATTTCCTGGGTTCTGTCCCAGCCCCCAAGTCTCACCTTTCACGTGCCCACATTCCCAGAACTCTGTCTTCACGTCCTTCCTGTTCATCCTCTTATCCTTACCATCCCTAATCACCTCTTCGGTTAAGATTCCCCCCGATCAGCACAATGAATGGGGTTTTGACTAGTAGATAGATGAAAAGGAATAATAAAGCTCAAGAAAGAGACAAAAGCAAAGTCTTCAAACATTCAGAGATGCAAAGAAAGCTCTCTGATTGTCTCAAGCCACTCCACTGTACTTGACATCTCTTTTATTTCTTCTGAATATAGTGGCTAGAAGTCAACCCAGAAAATATGTAAAATAAAAACACATGAATAAGTACCAAGAACACCAAACTGAGACTCCAAGTCTAGAACACAATAATTCCTTGGAAAATGTTCCTCACAGATATTCCTTTGAGATTCAGAAGCTCAGACCCATCATGACATTTAAAGCATCTCTTGCTGTGTATGAGATGTTTGTCTCCATAGGGAGGGAAGAAGAGGATTCAAGTGACAGCCCAAATCAAGGTAGACTGGCCTGCAGGAAAACTATGAAGTCAGAAAAAAAAAGGGGGGGAAGGGAGCTGAAATTTCAGGAAGGAGTATTCTTCACTAAAAAGCCCAGAAATCAAATCCAGTTTCCCTTGCTATGTATCATTCTGAGACTTGCAACAACACATATGTCCACAGATGCTGTAGGCTGTGATCAGAAATTTTCAAATAACCAGCAAAAAAAAAAGATTTCCTTCAAACATGGGTTTCTAAACTTCCCTGGTGGTCCAGCAGACTTCCCAGGTGGCTCAGTTGTAAAAAAATCTGCCCGTCAATGCAGGAGACTCAGGAGATGAGGTTTCGATCCCTGGGTCAAGAAGATCCCCTGATGGAGGAAATGGCAACCCACTGCAGTATTCTTGCCTGGGAAAATCCCATGGACAGAGGAGCCTGGCAGGTTACAGTCCATCAGGCTTGAAGGAGTCAGATAGGACTGAGCCACGACTAGTAACTGGTTGTCCAGTGGTTAAGAATTCGCCTTGTAAAGCAAAGTTTGTGGGTTCGATCCCTGTAAGATCCACATGCCATGGTCCGTGTGCCACAATGAAAGATCCCACATGATACAAACAAGATCCCACCGGCCAGAATTAGGAGCCCACGCAACCAAATAAATAAATATTTAAACAAAAACCCCATGGGGTTTCTTCCTGCTAGAAATAGAATAGTCGGTATAAGAACTGCTACTCTTATAGCAGGAGAGGAGGGGGAAAAAAAAGAAAAAAAAAACTGAATATCCAAGAAAACAAGCACATGCTGTGATGCTTTAAAATAAAGCAAAAATATTGACTCTGTGTATTAATCAAGGAGGAACAGCCACATGCAATTTCCCAAATAAGAAGTAGTTATGGTTACTGCACTTTGGGAAACAGGAGTGGAGGGAAGTGTCACTTTAAATAACTGCAATTTAAGCAAAACAGCAGCTTAATAAAGTGTCAGCAGCTCCCTCACAGTTTAAAAACAGATGGGCTTTGCTACTCAGGAAGAAAGGATTTTTCGATGTGCTGAGACTTGGAGAATCTGTCATTGCCCTTTACTGAATCATTAAAACTCTGAAAAGCAGAAATAATGATATGATTTCCATTTCACTTCAGAAACTTTAGGGCTTCCCTAGTAGCTCAGTTGGTAAAGAATCTGCCTGCAATGCAGAAGACTGGGGTTCGATCCCTGGGTCTGGAAGATCCCCTGGAAAAGGAATGGCAACCCTCTCCAGTAGTCTTGCCTGGAGAATTCCATGGACAGTGGAGCCTGATGGGCTACAGTCCACGGGATCGCGAAGAGTCAGACATGACTGTGTGACTCACTTTCACTTTCAGAAACTTTGGTGCTGTATGCTATATGCAGTCAAAAACCATCATCGTTTTCACATGATAACACAGAGAACAGACAGTTATATATTTGCAAACTTTAAATATGATTTCAGCCAAAATATATTTACCATCCTTTTATCTTTTCTATAAAAAGCATAATCTCAAGATTTTGTTGTCTTGGGGAGGAAACAAGATGCGAAGCTGAGAACTGGATCACTTGATCCTATCCTTCTCATCTCTTCCCAGTTCAAAACACTTGCCTCTCTCAATAGCCAGCATTCTCTGAGATCTGCAGCTGGGCTCAAAGCATTCAAGTCTCACCACAATCTTGGTAATTGTAGCCCTTGTCTGGAAAATTGCCTTAGTCTGTCGGCTATAGACACTCCGCCTCATGTCGTAACGCCGCTTTCCCTGGGTGTACAGAGAAGCCTTGCCCTGCCTCTCTGTGGCACTGGTGCTTGCCACACTTCTTACAGAAAGTCTGACAGGTTTTAGGAATGTTCACTGGGTTTGAGTAAGCACTACTGGCATGGATTTTTATCTTTTTTTCTGATCGAGTATCCAGGATGCTAATAAAATGGCTAATATATCAAGTTCAGATCTATGAATTCTGTGTGTGTGTGCATGTGTGTATACCAGCAAGGAAGGGTATACATTTCCTTTCTGTCACAGATACGCTGGGCATCTCCTTCCAGGCTGGCCAGAATGTTCCCAATTTTAGCACTGGGAAGAGCCCGTTTCCTGAGAAATTCCTCAATCTTAGGCAAACCAAGACAGTTAGTTACCCCAGACACAGCAACCTCTGTCTTAGTACTTTCAGATGCTACTATGAGTTGTTACAGAGCCTTTTTTCCTACTATTTCCCCAACTTTATTGAAATGTAATTGATGTAAAACATTGTGTGAGTTTCAGGTGTGTAATGTGTTGATTTGATACAATGTGATACAGTACCACATTGATACTGCAATGTGATCACTACCATGGCATCAGCTAATAACTCCATCATGTCACATAATTGCCATTTCTTTTTTCCTGTGATGAGAGCTTTTAAGATCTACTGTCTCAGTAACTTTCAAGTATGTGGTACAGTATTGCCATCCATAAACACAAGGTGGTACATGAGATCCCCAGAGCTTATTCATCTTCTAAGCAGAAATTTGCACTTTTTGACCAATATCTCTCCATTTCTCTCATCTCCCAGCCTCTAGTAGCCACCGTTCAATTCTGTTTTCATGAGTTCAGCATTTTTATATTCCACACACAAGTGAAATCATACAGTAGTTGTCTTTCTCTGTCTGGTGTATTTCACCTAGCATAATATCCTCTAGGACCATCCATATTGCTCTCAAAATTTAAACTAGAACTGCTATATGATCCAGCAATCCCTCTTCTGGGTATATGTCCAAAGGAAGTGAAAACATCATATTGAAGTCTCTGCACTCCCATGTTTATCATTGGATGTGATCATAGAAAAGAGATTTTTTCTTGATGGAAGGCCCTGGCACCGTAAGGAAGCTGGGAGAACCCATTTATCCCCAGTCCTAATATAAGAATCTTGGCATCTGCCTTGGTTTCCCTTTGGAGCCGGAAACCAAATCATTGGAGATGGAATGTGTAATTCCCAAAAGCGCTCCTGCAAGCAAACCTAGGAGTTTCATAAGAGTTCCAAGGGTTCTTTCATCACTAGTTTTGCAGGATATTTAAGAGGAGTGACTATAACGTTCCTTCAAAAAGGTGGTAGCAGACTTGGCCAGTTTGGGGGACCTAGGTTTTTAATCTGGTGCTGTTCTGACTAACTGTAAACTTGAGTAAATTGCTTCACCTACATGGTTGACTAACCAACGTGCTGACCAGCCAACTGGCCGGTTGGGCTGGGAGTTCTCTTCCCAGATGTCTGACTCTCACTGTTACATCTTCCCAGCTACATGCTAAGAACCCTGTCCAACTCTAAGGAGCTCCACATGCTTGTGTGTTCCAGAGACTGGGCAACTTCAGATAATAATATAGATCTTCTATTGGACATGTTTCTTCAGACTACCCATAAGTTTTCACATGGATGATAACGTTAGGGAATAACAGTTTTCCAGAAGATTTTACTCCCCTCACAATCATGATTAACATTTCTCCCCAAATTCTGAAACCAATTGGAATTTCTAGCACATGGAAGTGTTTCCCTGGTAGCTCAGTAGTAAAGAATCCACCTGCCAATGCAGGAGACTCGGATTCAATCCCTGGCTCGGGAAGATCCCCTGGAGAAGGAGATGGCTACCCACTTCAGTATCTTGCCTGGAAAATCCCATGTACAGTGGAGTCTTGCAGGCTGGGGTCGCAAAAGAGTTGGACACAACTTAGTGACTATAAACAATGATAACAACAGCCACATGGAAGCCAGGTATTAGATGACACTACACTTTGTGTTTAATTACTAAAGAGATTATTTAATCAAATCAGTAGAAAGAACAGCTTTAAGTGATAGAAGAAATGTGTGGGAGTGTTAACTTGTCATCTTTAAATAGTTCAGACATAGTTTTGTCATAAGGCTGTATGCTTCTTCCCATTGCAATATGATTCTCATTTGGGGTTACAAGCACCATCAAGGCATTTTATTTAAAAAGTAAGTTCACACCAACATAGAAATAAGAAGATAATAAGACAACATCATCTCCATTGCAGCTCATCATCAAAGTTACAGATCCCAAAGCAGTCAAACTTTGTCCCGGACTTTCAAAAGATAGGACAAAGCTTCCAGAGTTTTGCGATTCTGGAAGGAGCAGTCAGCAAGCCCTCGAGTTTCTATGCTCACACCTTTTGTGTTACAAGGAGGAATAGGTCAGTAAAAATTAATTAAAAGAGTTACTTAAGCAGAAAAGAGAAATTTACTGAGCAATTTCCCACTTCCTGGTAAAAACCTTATCCCAGGCCATAGTCTCTCTTGAGCTTGTGGCTTTATTTCTGATTTAACAGTGGGGTATCTCTCAGCTTCCACATCCCATCTGCATCCATTTTCACAATGACTGAACAAATGCAATTAGCTTGCAGTGAGCCAAGTAATGGTTTTCTTAAAGGATTGGGAACACTTTCTTAGACTCTAATACGCACGGGCGTCTGCCGCAGCTCCTTCCAGCCATGCTCCCGTTCTTAGCAACCACATGTTTTTCCTAGTGCACAGAGGCAAAAGTTTTGCTGCAAGAAAACAACACCAGGGGATTGAAGAGCCAGTGAGGGTCTGGATGGGAAGATGCGGGGCCTCACTGCTATGTCTGCTGGTGAACTCTACCTGGAAGGAAAGGAGACTGCCACTCACCGGCATACCTACTGAATTCTGGGCATTGCACTTAGGCTTTTACGTACAGTATGCCAATTGTCTAGAATGTCTGTTCCATCAGACCAGAGACCTCATCTGCCTTGCCTGCCACTGTGTCCCCCATACCCATGGAAGGCACTCAAAGAATATTTGTTGGGGGCAGCAACCTGAAGACCCCTGGGATTCATCTCCACCCTTGGATTTGGGAGAATCCAAGGCATGTTCTCACTGTCGGTGGTCCAGGGAACCAGTGAGCTTCTCAGGAGTTGTCACCCCTGGGAATCCTCTGAAAGCTCAACAGCAGTAACTCCAAGACGTTCAGAGTTAAAAGAGCTTGGAAACATTTTCATGGATACCTTTGACTCACTGTTAAATGCAGAGGCCGTCGTGGATAAAAAATATTTGAATGAGATAATCTAATCTTGAAAGGGGCACTTCATCTTCCCTGATTAAATTAGCCGACACTATTTCATAAAGTTACTGGTCTTTCAGTATTCTTCAGCTCTATTTCTTCAATACATGTCTTCAGTAATAAATATCTGATTGTCCGCTATGTGTGTGTCACACATTCCACTAGGGATAGTGGATTTTGCAAACGGAAACAGATGTATCCACAGTAGACCAACGGAACAGCATAAAGACTCCTGGCTGCATGTATATGTGTGGCTGAGTCCCTTTGGTGTTCACCCGAAACCATCACAACATTGTTAATCGGCTACACCCAATACAAAATGATTTTGGTGTTAAAAAATAAAAGCAAAATAAAAGACTCTTACATCCCAGTCTGTTGGTAACTGCATTTCATCAAATCTAAGACATGTCAAATGTCAGAAACATCTTGATTTCAGGGATGGTATGATGTGAAATATGGTATTTTTACCTCTCCCTGCACTTAGCTTTGTTCTGCTCTTTCTTCTATCGCACACATAGGAACAAAGAAATCTGAAAGTGCCTGACAGTTTAGGGTAGAACCAGGGCTCTTCTCCTCGGAACAGATGTAGTAAATAGACGAACCACTGAACTCTATTCCGAGCCTCAGTGTCCTTCTAGTACCATGATCTATTAATACGATATCACTTTCGTTTGATTACACATTTTGCACACACACAAAAATTTAACCAAAATGGGAATTGACAGTAGAAACACATTTTAAAAATTTATTTATTTGCTTATTTAGGGGACACTGGAGAGTGAAAAAGTTGGCTTAAAGCTTAACATTCAGAAAACTAAGATCATGGCATCTGGTCCCATCACCTCATGGGAAATAGATGGGGAGACAGTGGAAACAGTGTCAGACTTTATTTTTTTGGGCTCCAAAATCAATGCAGATGGTGACTGCAGCCATGAAATTAAAAGACATTTGCTCCTTGGAAGGAAAGCTATGACTAACCTAGATAGCATATTAAAAAGCAGAGACATTACTTTGCCAACAAAGGTCCGTCTAGTCAAGGCTATGGTTTTTCCAGTGGTCATGTCTGGATGTGAGAGTTGGACAGTGAAGAAAACTGAGCACCAAAAAATTGATGCTTTTGAACTGTGATGTTGAAGAAGACTCTTGAGAGTCCCTTGGACTGCAGGGAGATCCAACCAGTCCATCCTAAAGGAGATCAGTCCTGGGTGTTCACTGGAAGGACTGATGCTGAAGCTGAAACTCCAATACTTTGGCCACCTCATGCGAAGAGCTGACTCATTGGAAAAGACCCTGATGCTGGGAGGGATTGAGGGCAGGAGGAGAAGGGGGTGACAGAGGATGAGATGGCTGGATGGCATCACTGACTCGATGGGCATGAGTTTGAGTAAACTCCGGGAGTTGGTGACGGACAGGGAGGCCTGGCATGCTGCGATTCATGGGGTTGCAAAGAGTCAGACATGACTGAGCGGCTGAACTGACCAACTGAAATGGGTCTTTGCTGGGCACACGGGCTTTCTCCAGCTGTGGGGCGCGGGGGCTACTCTCTAGTTGCAGTGTGAGGGCTTCTCACTACGGTGGCTTCTCTTATTGTGGAGCACAGACCCTAGGGACCTCGGGCTTCGGTAGTTGTGGCACATGGGCTTAGCTGCCCCGTAGCATGCAGGATCTCCCTAGGCCAGGGATCCAACCCTTGTCCCCTGCATTCACAGGCAGATTCTTAACCACTGGACCACCAAGGAAGTCCAATAAAAATACATTTTTAGTGACAAAGTAAAGTGATAAATTGGGAGGGAAAACTAGATTTTTATGCTTGTATACTCTTTGGTAGATCCATATTTAAATTCAATTACTCTGATTTTTAAAGGATTGTAAATTTTTTCATAATTAGTGCAAAACTACTTGGCAGGTTAAATTCTGCCTGTTTCAAATACTGTATTCTCAGGAGAAATTTGCAGTTAACTTATATAACAGGCATACCCTGAGTCTTCTTTCAGAAACTGACACCAGTATTGTGTATTTTTGTAGCCCAAAGGAACTTGCCCAAACAGCTTATTTTTAAAGAAAGAAATGAACAGTAATTTTCCTTCAAATCATTTCTGTCTTTTCAATTCTTTGTGTGGGAGATGGGGGCCATGTTCCATTACTAAGTGAATTTTTCCATACAAATAGATCAAGACTTCCTAATCATCGTGATTTCTAATGATGAATCTTGAAGACCTTTTAGTATATGGAAACTTGTTCAGCACAGTAACCATGGTGGTGGTGATTTAGTCGCTAAGTTGTATCCAACTCTTTTCGACCCCATGGGCTACAGCCCTCCAGGCTCCTCTGTCTACAGGATTTCCCTGACAAGATTACTGGAGCGGGTTGCCTTTCCTTCTCCAGAGGATCTTCCCAACCCAGGAATTGAACCCAAAGTAATCATAGTTTTCTGGAAGTGTTCCCTATTGTAAATTTATCACAGCAAAGGCACTCAAAGAGAAAAACAAAAGGCATAAATGTGAAGCCCGTGAACCATCAGCCTCCCAAAAGGGAAGGATTGATGCTGGGCTTCATAGCACCTGGTATCTAACAGGCTTTTAATAAATAAACATTTATTTTTTGAATGAATGGGTGGGTGGATGGTTGGCATCGCCAGGTAAGACGAAACTATAATAAGCAAAAGATAACAGTTCCAGGGCTACAGAGCATTAAAGAATAGCTATAAGAACCTGGTAAGGGGATCCACTGGCTTAACAGAATGTCAAGTTAGCATTATCTGAGATCAAGTTAGTTAAGATGGAGGTTGTTCTTTATTTCCAGAATGAGTCGTGGATTTATTCTAATCTGTAGAGCTAGAAAGATTGTTCATATTCACACAGAGCGGGAAGGCAACTCCAGCAGAAAGTGGGTGCTGTTGAGTCGCTAAGTCCTGTCCGACTCTGCGACTCCACGGACTGCAGCGCACCAGGCCTCCCTGAACACGGATAGGCTTTCTAAACTGGGACATTTAAGAGCTTCACTACCCAGTTGTAGTCATTACAGCTCTGCTGGCTTCCCATTGTGGACTCCACACTTAGTCTCTCAGTCATGTCTGACTCTGCAACTCCATGGACTGTAGCCCACCAAGCTCCTCTGTCCATGGGGATTCTCCAGACAAGAATACTGGAGTGGGCTGCAGAGTGGGTTGCCACGCCCTTCTCCAGGGGATCTTTCCAACCTGGGAATCGAACCAGGGTCTCCTGGATTGCAGGTGGAGTCTTTCCCAGCTGAGCTACCAGGGAAGGACTCTGCAAGACCCAAATAAAGTTCATACGGATCATTTAGAAAATTAGATGACTTTATGAATCCTTTCTCCTCCAGTCCACAGATGGATTGCAACAGAGGTGGCTGCCAAATCCTTGAGTTCTCAGTCTGTGCCCAGAGCTGGTTCTCCTAAAACATAATGCTTTCCTGAGTCTCTAGCAAGAAGGCCAAGGGTTTGACTGATGGACTCAAGTCCTGAAAATAACTGAGGAAAGGAAAGGAAAGTGAAGTTGCTCAGTAGTGTATGACTCTTTATGACCCCATGGACTGTAGCCTACCAGGCTCCTCCATCCATGGGATTTTCCAGGCAAGGGTACTAGAGTGGGTTGCCATTTCCTTCTCCAGGGGATCTTCCCAACCCAGGGATCGAACCCCAGTCTCCCATGTTACAGGCAGACGCTTTACCGTCTGAGCCACCAGGGAAGCAAATAACTGAAAAGAAGTGATATCAGAAAATAACTGATTTGGTGGCCAAAGGGAAACAGGACAGTCCTTCGACTCAACCCTTGTCATTTAGCCTTGTCAGTGCCTGAATCAAAGCAAGAAGGCAGAGTCTGATGCTGAACGTTCCGCCAACCATCACAGACCCCACCCCACCCCCAGCGAGGGTGGGAGGAGGAGGCAGCCCAGGAACCGCCGGCTCTGACTAATTCTAAGCCACAAGGCTCAGGGGCGGCGAAACTGCCGAGCTGGGCTTTACTTTGCCTCAGGTGCCACTGGCAGGACTGTCAGCTGAGCAGGAATTGCTGCTGAATCTTTATTCCTGGCAATGAGGCGAGAAATAGCAAAGGCACAGCGGGATCTTCGGATCACAGGTCGGGTTTGCCAGGCTTAGGGTTGGGGAGACAGACCGTCATCTTTTAATGCACTAACTGAACAGTCAGGCTGGAAGTCAAGATCTCTAAAATCGAAGAGGGAATCCCATTTTTTGTCTGCTTCCAGTTCTCAGATGAGGCTGTTCTTTCAAGACAAGTAGCAATGCTCTTTTAGGTGAGCAAATGAAACACGGAAGTCCTCCCCTTCCTGAAAAAAAGGTAAAAATCATTCAATTTAAATAACTTAAATACAAATTCTCTCTTCTTTTTATAGCCTGCCTATAAACTTGAGAGTGGGGACCCTGTCTTCCCTATCTTTTATTTCCCATAGTACAATTTATGGTGCCACAAACACGGCAAGGAGTGAATAAATATTTTTGGAATGAGTGACAGAAGGCAAACCCAGCATAGCTCAACTCTCCATTAAACAGAAATGTAGGCCTAAAAAAGACTCACAGAATAAAAGCTTTGCAACTAGTATATTCGGGAGGAAATACCCCTAGTAAATAAAGCGAAGACTTCAAGGTAAGAGCGCCTGAGCAAATCCTGCCCCATCACCTTCTCTCTCTGTGATCATTGGGAAATAGCCCTATTTCTTTTTTAAAAAACTTTTTTATTTTTTGCTTTTTTTAAAAAATCAAAATATAGTTGATTTGCAATGATTCAGGTGTACAGCAAAGTGATTCAGTTTTACATATAGAAATTATCCCATTTCTTGAGCCTGAATGGCAGACTTTGCAGGGCTGTCATGATCTGGTGAAGACATAAGTCAGATTATACTATTTCTCTGCCCCAAGACCTCCCTCCTATGACTTCCCGTTGCATGCCAGGTAAAAGCCAGAGTCCTGACAGGAGCAGTCTGCCCACTCTGCCCTCACCCTTGACTTTGTGAGGGAGAAAGGCTAAGACAGATCCTATACATCTTGTTGATTTCTTACAGTTATTTTCTGTTTTCGTCCTAGAAGGTAAGCTCGGTGCGGACTGAGAGGTCATGGACTTTATCCGCAACATTTTGAATGGTGCCTGGGACTCAGTAACTATTTGTTGAATGAATGAGGGAGCGTCCAGAACTCACGAGCAGCCTGCTAACTGGACATGTTCACCATGAGTCGGCCCTTAGCCGATCATTGAATCTGCAGATGCGAAACCCAAGCACATGGAGAGCCAACTGCCTTCTTGGCGCTGGACCACTTTACACAAGGCACTAGAGCATCAGGGAATGCCGGTGTCCTCGGGGCTCCTGAAACCACCTCCCCTACCTGCCTCCCCACCCACCATGGATACTGAGGAACTACTGTGTCCTTATCATCTAGGCTTTCAGGAGGAACTAAGCTAGGTACTGTGTGCTTCACGTTAGACACAAAACTCAGTCTTCGAAGAATAAAATCGTAAACACAATGAGATTTTTTTAAATTAACATCTTCTTTCTTTACTTTTGGTTGCCCTAGGTCTTCGTCGCTGTGCTTGGGATTTCTCAAGTTGCGGTGAGTGGGAGCTACTCTCCAGTTGTGGTGGGCAGGCTTCCCATTGCGGTAGCATCTCTTGTTGCGGAGCACAGGCTCTAGGCATTCGGATTCCAGGAGTTGCAACCTGTGGGCTCAATAGCTGTGACACATGGACTAGTTGCTCCGCAGCATGTGGAATCTTCCCAAACCAGGGACCAAACTTGTGTCCCCTGCATTGGCAGGTGGATTCCTATCCACTGTACCACCAGGGAAGTCTGCGAAATGTTTTTATATAATATTTTTAAGACCACAAAAACTGATAAAATGAGAAGGAGACACAGACCACAGAGTAAAGAGTAGCTCCAAGAAGAACCTTAAAAGGTAGGAAGGTGTCAGGATATGCGCTGGGAAGAGCTAATATACAAGAAAATGGAGACAAGGAGGCAGAGAAGGAAGAGTTTCAGAGAGAGACAGGGACCATTAATTACACGTTTTTGCAGTGCCATCTGCAACTTTAAAACTTTGAGATACCATTTTGAGCATGTTAAAAGCTCTGCTGTCTTCCTTTGCAGATATTTCCCTCAGCACATTGCCAGCATGGCAATTGCATTGATTCCATCCGGTGGTTCCAAAGAGGTATGCTTTCTCAGACATGCAGATAGCAAACATTTTTTTAGAGTTGCTAATATAAAAAAATTAATTCATGATTGCACATCTGGAAAACCCAAATGAATAAGCTACCATGATAATAAAAGATCTAGTCAGGTGGTGATTTTTTAACAAAAGTAAATAAATAAATACCCAGTATGTAAAATAATCAAAAAACTAGGAAGATATAAAAGATCACACTTAAAGATAGTGGAAATGAGAAGACATATATCTTTCAGGCATAAATCTTACGAAGAAGTATCTGAAACACATATGAGGAAAACAGTAAAACACTCCTGAAAAGACACAAAAATAGAAAAACAAATGGGAAGGCACTTTACATTCTTGGGCTGGAAGGTTTAGCATCAAAAAAGTATGAGTTCTCAACAAGCCCATGTGTGAATTTAACGTGATCTGAATTTTAAAATGTATTATGTTTTTCCCCCTCTGGATCAGAGGGGTTAATTATAGAGATCATCTGTGATAACAAACAAGTAAGCATAACACCCTCAAAAAATCATAGGAATGAGTGAGAAAGCAAGGTGGACTTATCAGATATTAAAATATACTATAAAGCTTCTATAATTTAAAAGGTGTTGCATATGTGCTTGAATAAACAAACATGTTTGTTGTTGTTCAGTTGCCAAGTCTTGTCTGATTTGTTGCACCCCCATGGACTGCAGCACGCCTTGGCTATCTCCTGAGGTTTGCTCAAATCCATGTCCAATGAGTCAGTGATGCTATCTAACCATCTCGTCTTCCGCCACCCTCTTCTCCTTTTGCCCTCAATCATTCTCAGCATCAGGGTCTTTTCCAAGGAGTCAGCTCTTTGAATCAGGTGGCCCAAGTATTGGATCTTTAGCTTCCGCACCAGTCTTTCCAAAGAATAAATACTGAATGGACAGAGGAGCCTGGCACGCTACAGTCCATGGGGTGGCAAAGAGTTGGACACGACTGAGCATGCGTGCACATACACACACACACACACACACACACACACACACACACACACACACACACATTTCTTGGAAAATAGGCTTTTGCATGTCTAGAGCAGAAATACATGAACTGAGTTGGAATATTTTTTCCTATCTGGAAAGCCACACTATCAAAGGTAAGCTAGGATCTACCAAAATAGCTTAGGATCCAAGTGAAAACAACCCAGATGTCCATCACCTGGTGGACAGATACATGAACTGTGGTACACGCATGTTGTTGTTCAGTCACTGGTCATGTCTGACTCTTTGCCACCCCGTGGGCTGCAGCAGCTAGGCTCCCCTGTCCTTCACCACCTCTCAGAGCTTGCTCAAACTCATGTCCACTGAGTCGGTGATGCCATCCAGCCATCTCATCCTCTGTTGTCCTCTTCTCCTCCTGACTTCAATCTTTACCAGCATTAAGGTCTTTTCCAATGAGTCAGCTCTTCACATCAGGTGGCCAAAGTACTGGAGCTTCAGCGTCAGCAGTAGTCCCTCCAATGAATATTCAGGACTGTTTTCCTTTAGGATGGACTGGTTTAATCTCCTTGCAGTCCAGGGGACCCTCAAGAGTCTTCTCCAACATCACAGTTCAAAATCATCAATTCTTTGGCGCTCAGCTTTCTTTATGGTCCAGCTCGCACATCTATACGTGACCACTGGAAAAACCATAGCTTTGACTAGATGGATCTTTGCTGGCAAAGTAATGACTCTGCTTTTTAATATGCTTTCTAGGTTTGTCATAGTTTTTCTTCCAAGGAGCAAGTGTCTTTTAATTTCATGGCTGCAGTCACCATCTGCAGTGATTTTGGAGCCCAAGAAAATAAAGTGTGTCACTGTTTCCATTGTTTCCCCATCTATTTGACATGAAGTGATGGGATCAGATGCCATGATCTTAGTTTTTTGAATGTTGAGCTGTAAGCCAGATTTTTCACTCTCCTCTTTCACCTTCATCAAGAGGCTTTCTGCCATAAGGGTGGTGTCATCTGCATATCTGAGGTACACCCATAGAATGGAGTGTTATTCAGTAGTAAGACCAAGAAATTCAGTACTGGTATCTGCTGTAACATGGATGACCTTTGAAAACATTTTGCTAAATGAGGGAAACTAGACACAAAAGACCACATACCATATGGATTCTACATATATGGATTATCCAGAATAAAATTAATAGGAGGCAGAAAGTTTATTAGTGGCTGCCTAGATTTGGGAGTGGGGGGGCGGTATGGAGAGGAAGGAGGTAAGTTGATGGAAACTGGGAGTGATGGCTAATGTGTACGTGGTATCTTTGGGGGAAGATGAACATATTCTAAATTTGATTGAGAGGATGGTTGTGCAACTGTGAATATACTGAAAACCATTTAATTCTATCCTTCAAATGGGTGGATTTTATGGTACGGGAATTATATATATATATATATTTTAACAAAATTTCAGGGACCTACGTGGTCAAAGACAGCACATTCAATCCTCAATAAGAAATATAAATGCATTGGTGTGAAATATGTCAAAATGGTCAAGTCCTTAAATCATAATAATATTAAAAAGAAAAAAATCTTGGTTATCTTTGAGAAATGTCTGGGAAGCAGCTCATTATTATTAATATTAAAATCAGGAAGTAAAAAGAAAAAATACAAGGCTTTATCCTGGCCTTTCCTAAATGAACTGTCTCTGAAGATAATTAAATAGGTGATGAGGGAAATTTTCTTTATAGAAATAATTCAACTAATAAAAGAAGACTAAAGAGAGACCATCACCATTTTGTAATCTCTAACAAATTAATATATTTGGTCAGTTAGGGATTGTTCACACAGCCCACCAGCTCAGAGTGATTTTTATATTTTTAAAGAGTTCTAAAACAAAACAGAGGAGGACATGCTCATTCACAGTGCTCAGCACCACGGAGAGAGCCAGGTGATCTCTGCGTACCTCTATTGGAAGAAAGTGGGGCTTCTCTCGTAGCTCAGCTGGTAAAGAATCCACCTGCAATGCAGGAGACCTTGGTTTGATTCCTGGGTTGAGAAGATCTTCTGGAGGCAGACATGGCAACTCACTCCAGTATTCTTGGACTTACCTGGTGGCTCAGACAGTAAAGAATCTGCCTGCAATGCAGGAGACCTGGGTTCCATCCCTGGGTTGGGAAGATCCCCTGGAGGAGTGCATAGCCACCCACTCCAGTATTCTTGCCTGGAGAATCCCCATAGACAGAAGAGCTTGGTGGGCTACAGTCCATGGGGTCACAAAGAGTCAGATACAACTGAGCAACTTAAGTACAGTTGGAAGGAAGCTCACTCCAGCACCCCAGGAGCAGCCTTGCCAAATAAACCAAATTCAAATCTGATCATTCATCTGCCTACCACTTCATAGGAAAAACAGCGGACAGAGGGACAGGATAAATATCACAAGGGAGAAAAAATCAGCTAAATCCAGGCTGCTGGAGACCCTCAAGATAAAGACCCAGACATGTCTGCCAGCAAGTGCAGGAAAAACTTGTGAATGAAGGCAGATGTAAGAGAGATGTCACCCAATACCCTGCCAGGACTGTGTTTGCATCCTGATTCTAACAAACAGATGGAGGAAAGCCACAGAAATGAACAAGCCAATCGGGAAAAAGCAGCCCTGCTGGGTGTTTAATGATATGAAGACATTCTTGTTACTTTTGTTGGGATGTTATGATACATAATGCATAACACACATATACTTGATCTTTTTAAAATAAAGTTGCCCTAAAAGCAGCTTATAGAGCAATCCACCCTGTATACCATCTAAAAGTCATCTCTAACTTGCCTTCCAGCACTGGAGCCCATGCTCCTCGAATCCTCTGCAGCCTCCTTTTCACAAAACAGGAAGAGACGAAGGTCCTCCCACGAGTGTCTCTACTCTTTGAGAACCGACCAACCCCCACCCCCTCAAGGCTAAAGTGCCTTCAATCAGAAAGAAACACTGCTTCTTTTTATTCTCCAAAGAGGAAAGCAGTTTCTCCCTCCTCAACATCACACAACGTGAAAGTGAAGTTGCTCAGTTGTGTCCACCTCTTTGCGACCCCATGGACTGTAACATACCAGGTTCCTCTGTCCTGCCAGGGTCCAGCCTCGGCAGGATCCAGGGGGTACCCTCTGGATGAACGGCATCGGTGAGGGAAGACACATGAGACCAGCCTTGATAGGGCCAAGTCTGCGAGAGAGAGAGAGAGAGAGAGAGAGTGACCAGATGGGGGGTGCAGCAGAGTCTGGCAATGCTTTACTTTTTACCGTGGCTTTTATACCCTAAGTTAGTACATCTCTAAGGGGAAGATAGTTTAACATTACATCAGCTTGGCCTTCACAAAACCAGGGTGTTTTCTGCATACTTCTTTGCTTATGAAGGTCTTGTACATTATCTTCTGGCCTTGGGGCCTATTAACATTTTATGCAAGTCAGGTGAATGTAAACCTATTTTCTGTTTCTATGGTGACCTTAACTGAAAGGTAGCAGTCTCATAGGGCAACAGTACAGAGTAGAAGCATAACCTTGTTAACACAAAAATGAATCCTTCTGCAGAAGTTGGCAGTTGAGTTTATCTGAGAAGGTTACCCCAGACTGACTCTGCGACTTTGGTGAGGCAGTCTCTGCCTAGCACTCCTGGCTGACAATTAGCAACCATCTCATTGTTACCACACTAGGGCTAAGCTCTTATTTTTCTAGATCTATAACTATATTAACAATGGTTTCCACTGCACAACCTTAGCACATTAAGAGTAAAAACACAGCAAGCAAATGTTAACCCAATAATTATATAATTATTTAAATTATTCAAATTATATAAGAATAATTTTTCTTATGTTTTCTAATAGGACTCCTTCACCCCCCAAAAAGGCTCTATGTCTATTAAGGCCTTTATATGATCAGGTTCTTTATGCTGTTTTATGATTAGGGTATTATGAGCAGTCATGCATATTAGTACCAAGGGCATAAATGCATTTGCCAAACAAACTAAAATACCAGCAAAGGAGTTTAAATTAAAACACTCCTTTCACCCTGGATAATCTCATAAAATACCACCACCCGGGAAACTTATTGATTAAAGTTCTAAATTGATTTTTATTTGGAAAGAGATCAGGGAAGACCTTCTGCCTGTGTCACAGAAATTAGGGAGTAGCCTATTGAAGCAAGCATCAGAAAGACAGATATCATCTTTAAGGTGAGCACCAGGGGCAGCTTTTTGGAATCCCTGAAAACCTGATCCACCTTGCCCATCAGGTTTTCTCCCTCATGACCTTGTCACGGGTGGGATCTCATGAGCTGGCCTTTTCGAAACCCCTGGAAACCTGATCCGCCTTGCCTGTCAGGTTTTCTCCCTCATGGCCTTGTCACGGGTGGGATCTCATGTGCTGGCTCCCGGCACTGTCCTTGGGATTTTCCAGGCAAGAGTACTGGAGTGGGTTGCCATCTCCTTCTCCAGCATCACACAAGGAGGATGGGAAAACCCACTTGCCTCCCAAGAACCTCCTTCAGAACCTCAGAAATGGCTGCAGTCTAGGAGGTCCGATTCTTACAAACTTTCCCCTGTGCAGAGCCTTCCAGAAAGTGTGTTGGTCTTTAAGCATGGGTAGAAAGGAGCTCTGCAAACAGTCCCGCCCTTGGGGTCTGAGATGACTGGATACAGGACGTGTGGACTGAGAGGGAAGCGGGGAGGCCACAGCAGTGGGGAGAGTTCAGGGGGATACCCCAATCCTGTCCCCTCCCCCGATAACATGGAGAAGTAGGGGCTTTGTGATCCAGATGCCTCTGCAGTCATATTGGGTTGGCCAAAAAATTCATCCTTTTTCTGTAACAGATTACAGATGACTTGAATGAACATTTTGGCCAACCCTGTTTCCACCTCTAACGCTGAGCCTACATCTCCCACTGTTCCGTTTCCACAATGACACTGCTTCTCCTAATCAGAGACTTTGCTGTTCCCATTCAAACGGGGGAGGAGCGCGCTTGCATCTCTGGCCAGACCCCCTGCCCTGACCACAATCCTGGCCCGCCCGCCCAGCCTGCCTGAGGCCCCAAGGACTCAAAAGCTTTCCCCTTTTCCCTGCCTTTCACCTTCTCCTTAGTTTTTCCACTCATCTCCTCAGTAGCCTGGCCTCCTTGTGGAGAAAAGTGCTTTTCCAACAAGAATCTGTGCTAAGATACGAGTGTTTAGCAGCCTTTAGTGCTTGCTGAGAATTCTGTCCCCCAGAGAGAATTTGAGAAGAAGGTGCAGAAGAAACCAGTGGTGACGACTAAAATGACCTCACACCGGGGCTTGCTTTTCAGTTAACTGGAGGAGGCCGGGGTGCTCTAACCAGCCTGTAGCTGCACCCTCCCCCCGGCTGCTGAAAAATGTTGGCTGGTGTTATAGATTCAGTTGTGCCAGCCCAAATATTCTTGTGTTGATGTTCTGGCTCCCAGCACCTTATACTATGACTTTGTTGGAAATAGGGTCTCAACAGAGGTAATCAAGTTCAAATGAAGTCAAGGGAAGAGTGGTTAACCCACTATGACTGGTGTCTTTATAGAAAGGTTCCCTTTTATTTGGACCCTTAGGGGAACATGACATAAGGAGACACAGCAAGAATATTCTTTTTTAGATTCTTTAGATTTTTTTGATTGTGGGTTGTTATAAGATAGTGAATATAGTTCTCTGTGCCATACAGTGGGAGCTTGTTTATCTGTTTTATAAATGGTCGTGTGTATCCATTAATTCCAAACTCCTAACTTATCCCTCCCCCATCGCCTTTCCCCTTGGTAACCCTAAGTTTGTTTTCTATGTCTGTGAGTCTGTTTCTGTTTTGTAAATAAATTCATCTGTATCATTTTTTAGATCCCACCTATAAGTGATATCCTATGGTCTTCTGTTGATGGACATTTAGGTTGCTTCCATGTCTTGGCCACTGTGAATAGTGCTGCAATGATGAACACTGGGGATATTGACTCTGGACTTCTGGCCTCCAGACTGTGAGTCAATCAATTTCTATTGTTTAAGCACCTTCCCCACCCCACCCCTGGTCTGTGGTCCTTTGTCTGGCAGCCTGCGTGGACTAATGCACCAACGCATTTTGTCCCAGCTGCCTGGATGGACTAACACAGCTGATAATGCACCACTGGCCTCATCTCCTGAGCATTCCCCTTGCCCAGTAGAAGTTGCCCCACTCCTACCCCATGACCAAACATGATATACAGGGCCAGCCTTCTTGCCTCTAAAAGGACCAACCGTGTGGTACAAGGCCTGCTCTGGAGTTCCCCCTGGGATCAAGCTGAAGCTGGTCTCCAGTGGGGCCCACATTCTCACCTGGCTCCCCTCTCCCCACTCTCGAATTGCTCTCTGCTGACCCCTCTTGCCCTTGTACCAAGGGCACTACCTCAACGAACCCCTTGAATAACGTCCTGCCTCAGGCTCTGCCTCTGGGCTCTCTGATATAAGACACTCAGCATCTGAGTCAAGAGTGTCTGCGTGGCCGAAGGTCCTTCCAGCCTCCCCCAGCCCTTCTCAGCACAGAGGCACGTCCTCGTCTCCAGCTTGCCATCCCTCCTCCCTGAAACCTCATGGCTCTGACAGCTGGGACTCTAGGGCACCCCGGAAACCCAGCTCCACCAGAGAGTCTCAGGGGCCAGGAAGCCCCCCTCCCTCCACCAAGCCACGTCTCAGGGCCCCAGGGCCCAGCACATGTTACTCCCCAGTGAGGGAGGAAAACTACTGCACGGCTCCTTCCCCTCGAGTACGGCTGCTCAAGGCGTGTGCATGCCACTGTTCTGGGGAGGCCTGCGGGTCATCACAGATCCTACTCAGGGCCTGCCAGCAGGCCTCACTAATGGGACAGACAAGGGAGAAAGGAAGAGAAATAAAGGGGGAGGGTGGAAATGGTATTCTTTTGAGATTCACTAGGGGAAAAAAAAATATCCATCCATTTTCCCATTAGATTTCACGTCCTTAAGGGTTTCATCTCTCGGTTTTCTCTTGCAATAGTGAAAAGAAAGCATTTTTCCCCTCATTTTGCAGGCATTTTGGAGGAGAAGTGATATTTTTGTTTCTCTTTTCTTTCTTTTTTTTTTTTAACCTCTAATTGGGTTCTTCACTCTAATGACAGCCCAGAAAGCTAATAGGAAGGGAGAGCTGGTGTAAATCATTCTCCTTTGATCACGTTTCAGCGAGTCCAGGCCAACCCACATGTACAATTTATTAATGGTTGCTATGTGTGTGCAGAGAGGAAGGTTTTAAGTGCTTTGCACTCAGCAGCCTGCTCCCTGCTGAATACTGTTGCTCTCACACGCTGCGAAGCATCTCAAAGGCAAGTTAATTCCAGAGGAAAAAGACAGAATCTCACCCCCGTCCAGCCACCTTTCTGAGGCAAAGCCTCTGTAAGACTGTCTCCAGAGATCAAATGTTTTTCTCGCAAAAAACATCCCAAGATACTCGGGCAAAACGCTGTGCTAAGCAGCCTATATTTTACTATGTTTACTATACTTTTACTATATTTTCACCTGCAATAGCAGGTGAAGTAGTTAAATTGTGCATTCAGGGTTTCTCCACCCAGAGTTTCACATCTTCCTCTGGGTCATTCAAGAAGGGACACAATTCAAATTCCTCTTTCCTGTTTCTTGCTTTTCTAATGAGATTATTTTAAAATTTTGGCTCCTAACTACAAAATAGAATCAAGGGACTTCCTTGATGGTCCAAGGGCTAAGACTCTGCACTCCCAGTGCGGGGAGCCAGAGTTTGACCCCCAGTCAGAGAACTGGCTCCCACAAGCTGCAAATTAACAGTTCTCATGCCACAATTAAAGATCCTGTGGGTCACAACCGAAAAACCAACAAACACACACTAAGACTTGGGGCAGTCAAATAATAAATATTTTTTAAAAAAAAAGAGAATAGCATTGAAACATGTATATTATCATACGTGAAACAGATCACCGGTCCAGGTTCGATGCATGAGGCAGGGTGCTCAGGGCTGGTGCACTGGGATGACCCTGAGGGATGGGAAGGGGAGGGAGGTGGGAGGGGGTTCAGGATGGGGAACACATGTACACCCACGGCTGATTCATGTCAATGTGTGGCAAAAACCACTACAATATTGTAAAGTAATTAGCCTCCAATTAAAATAAACAAATTAATTTTTTGAAAATAGTAATAAATAGCATTTCAAAATGGAGCAAAACTGGACTTCCCTGGTAGTGCAGTGGTTGAGAACCTGCCTTGTAAGACAGGGTACACAGATTCAATCCCTGATTGGGGAACTAAGATCCCACATGCTGCGGAGCCACGGCGCCTGTGCACTGCAACAGATTATCCTGTGTGCCATGGCGAATCCTGGACGCCATAAACAAATGAATAATTTCAAAAAAACAATCAAAAAATAAAGCAAAAAAAGTATAAACAATGTTATTTTATCCCACTCATCTTTAGGAAAATATGCTATTTGTCTACCTATCCTTGAGCGAAGAGGGAAGGCTGAGCAACATGCGGAAGCTGTGCTTAAAAATTTCACAGTCACATATTAAGGTGATCGAAAATACACTGAAGTAGAACACGGGGCAGAATGTGATGGCTGTCATGAGGATTTTACAAAGCAGTGCAGGCAAGGGAAAGAATGGTCCCACCAAATCGTGGGTTTGGGAGAGCAAATGGCTTTATCAAGAAGGCGGTATTCAGGTCAGACTTGAGTAATGGACATGGTTTCAGCAGTTAGAGATGGAAGGGGCACAGCATGGGAATGCAAACGTGTTTTCCATAAAGGGAACAACCTGTGTGTGTGCCAGGCCACAGAGGCAGGAGATCCCAGGACATGTCCACTGCATGAAAATCAGCCCAGAGTTCTGGGCTGATTCTGAGCTGAAGCACAGAAGGTGAATGCATAAGCAGTGAAGACAGTAAAGGCAGGTCAATTTCAGACCCTAAGGTCCCAGAAAGGAAGGAAGTCTGCTTAATGCAAAGAAACTAGAAACTGTCAAAAAGTTTTGAACAAATGACTGACTTGATCAGAGCTGTCTGTATTTGTTTCCTAGAGCTTTTGCAGCAAAGTACCATAAGATGGAATGTGTGGTTTCAGTTCAGTTCAGTTGCTCAGTTGTGTCTGACTCTTTGTGATCCCATGGACCGCAGCACGCCAGGTTTCCCTGTCCATCATCTACTCCAGGAGCTTGCTCAAACTCATGTCCATCGAGTCAATGATGCCATCCAACCATCTTATCCTTTGCCATCCTCTTCTCCTCCTGCCTTCCATCTTTCCCAGCATCAGGGTCGGTCTTTTCCAATGAGTCAGTTCTTCACATCAGGTGGCCAAAGGATTGGAGTTTCAGCTTCAGCATCAGTCCTTCCAATGAATATTCAGGACTGATTTCCTTTAGGATGAACGGGTTGGATCTCCTTGCAGTCCAAGGGACTCTCAAGAGTCTTCTCCAACACCACAGTTCAAAAGCATCAATTCTTCAGTGCTCAGCTTTTCTTATGGTCCAGCTCTGACATCCATACATGACCACTGGAAAAACCATAGCTTTGACTAGATGGAACTTTGTTGGTAAAGTAATGTCTCTGCTTTTTAATATGCTGTCTAGGTTGATCATAGCTTTTCTTCCAAGGAGCAAGTGTCTTTTAACTTCATGGCTGCAGTCACCATCTGCAGTGATTTTTGGAACTCAAGAAAATAGTCTCTCTCTGTTTTCATTGTTTCCCCATCTGTTTGCCATGAACAACTGAAATTTATCTGGAGTTCTGGAGGCTGGAAGTCCAAGATCAACCTGGCAGCAGGGCTGGTTTCTTCTGTGGCTTCTCCCCGGGTCCTCCTCTGACCCCAGAGGGCCATCTTCTCTCAGGTTTCTTCACATGGTCTCCCCTGCGTGCACACCTCCACACCCAAACCCCCTTTTCCTGTAAGGACACCAGTCATACTGGATTAGGGTCCACCTCAATGACCTCATTTTAACTTAATCATTTCTTTAAAGGCCTTGTTTCCAAATATAGTCATGTTCAGAGGTACTGGGGGTCAGAACTTCAACATATGAATGGATGGGTTGGGGGGTACAACTCAGTCCATGTTGTAACCTGTGCAAAATATACCCTTAAAGAGGATGGAGATGAAGAGCAAGAAGGTAGTGGAGTGAGGAAGGCTGCTGGAGGCCGGCACCGTGGGTCCAGGGAGAAACAATGAATGGACAGGAATGAGGAGATATTGTGAAAACGGGTGCTTAGGGATTGGCACTGATGGATGCTGGAAATGCTGAGAGGGAAGAAACCAAAGAAAACTTCATGAATCTCCATGGGCCAGCCTGCAATGGGCATATAATAGTGTTAGTCACTCAGTCAAGTCTGACTCTTTAGACACCATGGACTATAGCCTTCCAGGCTCCCCTGTCCATGGAATTCTCCAGGCAAGTATACTGGAGTGAGTTGCCATTCCCTATTCCAGGGGATCTTCCAGACCCAGGGATTGAACCTGGGTCTCCTGCATTACAGGATTCTTTACCAGAAAGTATAATTCACCAGTAAATTGGAAAGAAGGAATGGAATAATGAGGGGGGAAGACTGGGGCAGGGACTAGTGTGGGAGGCAAATTTGCTTTTTTTTTTTTAACTTTCTGTAATTTATTTTTTGCATTTATTTTATTGAAATATAGTTGATTTACAATGCTGTGTTAATTTCTACCATACAGCAAAGTGATTCAGTTATACATATATAAATACATTCTTTTTCATATTCTTTTGCATTATGGTTTATCACAGGATATTGAATACAGTTCCCTGTGCTGTAAAGTAGAACACTGTTTTATACCAAATGTACTATTAACAGTAATTTTGTGTTGTGGCTTTAAAAAAAAATTTGCTTCGATTCAAAAAATCAAAAACAAAAGTCAAAAACAAAATTATGGAACGTCAAAGGGTTTTCCCTTCTGGCCTGTTTTTTTATATCACTGGACTCTCTCCTAGATCCCTGGTCATGTATACTGAGAACATCATCCAAGACAACAGTCCAGGGAAGACATCACTGAGGTCAGAGGTGAGGCCGGCTGCTAGAAAGAGCAGAAGAAACTCACCAGAACCACAACAAACTCTTATTTAGAGAGAGTAATTTGATATAGGAAGAATTAACCTTGGACTCTTCCTAGGAGTTTCAGTTACTCAAGGTACACCCCTCTTCCTCCAAAAACTTCCTTAGAGGGGGATTTCATTCCGGCTGTTGAGATGGTGAATGAGGTGACACCTGTAAAGTGCTAAGCACCCCACGAGGTACAGAGTAACTGCCCAATACGTCATCATGTCACCATCACCATGGCGACAACAGCATCCTATCTCTGATGTGTGCCATTTTGAAGAGCATCACCTGTGAAGCACAAGGACCAGAGAGACGCAGGGGTTCCTGGTTGATACCCAGCCAGCTCTTTTCTTGCAGTTTCCCTCCTTGCCTGCCATCAGAATCCCAACTGTGTTCCGGGATTAGAAGGCCCTGTGCTTCTGTGGACGAGGCTCACTCTAGGTCCTGGGACAATCTTGATTGGTCCAAGCTAGTCATGCCATGTTACTCCCCTTGTGGATGACGGGTGTAGGTTTAGCAAAGGGATGCAGTCATGCTCAACGGCAATGGAGGGGAGGTATCTGCTGGGAAATATCAGGGAAATTGTTTCCTTCTCTCACAAAGGGGTAGAGATGTTGTCATCTGTGTGATGTGATGGGAATCATAGGAACAATCGTTGGACTATGCGGGAAGCTGGTTTAAAAGGACAAACCAAACCACCTGGTAGCTTAGACCATAAAGAGTCTGACTGCACTGCAGGGGACATGGGTTTAATCCCTGGGTTGGGAAGATCCCCTGGAGAAGGGAATAGCAACCCACTCTAGTGTCCTTGCCTGGAAAATTCCATGGACAGAGGAACCTGGCAGGCTACAGTCCATGGGGGTCGCAAAGAATCAGAGACGACTGAGCGACTAACATGCTTTCAAGCCACTGGGGGCAACAGAGACAGAAGGAGGAGTAAATTGAGTCCTAGATGATTCTGCTGAGCTGCTGATGTAATCAGTCCCGGCACTGGCCCATCTCGGGGCTTCTTTTTAAAGGGTAATGAATGACCTTAGCCTTGCTAGCTCTCTGTTATTTGCAGCCCAAAGCACCCCAATTAGTATAACTCTGTATGGTCCACATGGAAAAGTTCGTTCAACTCCTCTTCCTCTGGAGCATCTCTGTCTTCTCTGCCCAGACTAAGGGTGGAGTTTGGACACCCCTTTGTGGGGCTCTGTACGCCAGCTCCCCCCACCTCAGAGCAAGGCACACATCCCGGTGGAGCCTGGGAAGATAAGTGCTATTTTCTGGGAGCCGAAGTTCAGACGCCAACTCCCTCCCAATTTGGATCTTCCATTCTGCAGTGACCCACGTGGCTTTTCCCTGGACTCCTTCCAATGTTTTCAGCATCCTGGTGCTGGTGTTTCTAAACCCCAGTGCAGAATTCCAACTGTGGGCTCATCAGCTTTCCCCAGACTATTTTCTTTGTGTTTGTTGCCAGGTTTCTTCTCTGATCTGAGTCACAGTGCTTTGCCTACGTTTATCTGCTGATAAAGAAACAAGTCCTCCTCCCCGCCTGGCCACCCTGGGCTGTCTGCCATTTTTCCCAGATCCAGTCTCCCCTGCTGGACCTGAAATAGTAACAACCACAACAATGCCTCACTATACTCCATTATACTATGGAGTTCTCGATAGTTTACAAAGCGTTTCCAACGTGCCATCTAATGTCATTCTTGCAATGGTGCATAGAGCAGACAGAATTATTCCTATCTGGGGGAAGAAGAAACACATTTACAGAGGATGATTTGTTGGGCCAAGGTCAAACAGCAGATACCCGACACCAGTAGAAATCAAACCCAGAATTAGACAGTTTCTCTCCATCTAATTCAATTCCATTCCCCATGTATTTACTCTGTTTTCCCTCTGTGCTCAGCATTTAGGGGCTCACCTGAGACAATCGTGAGAATGAGGACTGATGTTCCTGCTTAAAAGAGATGGAGGGAGGTCAAATTGATGCCAAATTGCAGTGCCTGGAATCGAGTCGCCACTCATCTTGTACTTCTGTGTCAACGTAATGTGGTTCCAGAAACTTAATATACTCTCCTCTTTCTCCCACTAGGAAGGAGCACTTTGATTTATTTTTCTTTTTTCTTTTCTTGGACTCTGTGTAGGAAAATGAAAAGTGAAGAGTGGATGATGTCTAGCGTTTATGAAGCCTTCCGATGCATGTACTTAGCACACGGAGCAGAAGTAAATGGGGACCAGAGTCGGGAGACCCAGGTGATGGGGACTCACAGTGGTGGAGCCAGGCTTATTTGATGAGCTGAATAAAAATCTAAAAATATTATCTATTTTTACAAACACTTGCTGTGCTCTAGGTGTATCAGTTAGTTACTGATGAGTAACAAAAAGCCCCCCAAATTGTATGCCTTAAAACCACAGCCATGTATTAATGTCATTTCTGAATCAGCTGAACGGGCTTGGGTGTCATTGGCTGCCATGTTCACGCATCTGTAATAGGTGAGAAGTGTGGCTGGGGACGGGCAGGTCTGTGATGGTCTTGGGCTGGGACATCTTGGGTCTACTTCAAATGATCTTTCATCCTCAGACAGGCTAGCCTGGCCATGTTCTCATAGAGACGCGTGAGAGAAAACAGAAGTGCACAGGGTCTCTGGAGGCCCAGGGTCATGCCTGTCCCCACGGTCTCATCTGCTGCATTTGTTGAGTCACTGCAAGACATAAGACCAGGTCATGTGCAGAGGTGGGGAAATACACATTACCTCTTGATAAGCAGAGATGCAAAGTCACCTGATAAAAGGCTGGGAAAGAGGGAGGAGTAAAGAATGGAGGCCCATCCCATGGGCTGAATTTGGAGGGCTGAGTGAAACCGGTGCACAAGATTGTCTTAGTCTTTCTATGTGGAGATAATTTCAGGTCAATCTTAAGACTGATTCATGCAGGCTAGGTAGGATTACTTAGAAAAGCATCAGCTGGGGCATCTTTGATGATTACAAGGTCAAGGGGATATTTTCTCATGAGAGAGGGTAGCAGTTCCTACATCTAAAAGATGAAAGAGCAGACCAAGAGGTGGCTTTGGTCAAGGTCTGGGCTGTAACCTTGACCTTGACCTTGTCACTTCCTCCTGGGAAGTGCCCCTTGGGGACTTTGAAAGGCTCACACATCCGGATGTGGCTCATGCGCACGTGTGAAGAGGGCATTATACACACTGTTGTGGGTCATCCCCACAACACCTAGAAGTAAAGACCATTCTGAGACTTGTTGCTGAGTTTCATTCAGCACACCTTTGAGAACTCGGAGGCAGAGAGCAGATGTCAGGTTCGGCTGAGCTCTACTGTACAAGAAAACCTCTTCCTCGGAAGTGAAGGGAAAAAAAGAGTCTTCTACACTTTGTGTAACACAAAAGAAACCTCCCTGTTTTCACCCAGGCCCCCCAGGCTATAGAATATTTTAAAGCTTGACAGTCTTCTATCCGGAATGAAAGTGAACTGTTAGGATGTTTTTGTAATTATCTAAATACCAATAGGAGTTTTCCTGGTGGCTCAGTGGTAAGGAGTCCGCCTGCAGTGCAGGAGACCCCAGTTTGATTCCTGGGTCGGGAAGATCCCCGGAGAAGGAAATAGCAACCCACTCCAGTATTCTTGCCTGGAGAATCCCATGGACAGAGGAACCTGACGGGTTACAGTCCCTGGGGTCATAAAAGAGTTGGAAATGACTTAGCAAACTAAGCAACAATAAAAAATACCAGCACTCAAATGTTTTATGGCCTGCTGAAGATCAGACTTGATCTAACACCTGCTAACAGTAAACAGGTTGGGACAAAAACACACCTCTCCATGAACCCCGACATGTCAGTGCCCTTGTTCTATCGTAAAGAGTTTTATTTAAAAAATAAATAAATAAGAACTGCTATCTTTGGAACAACTGTCGCCAGGAGGGAGATGTGGAATCAGCCTGGAGACCCTGCTGAAAATCGAAAATATATGAAATTCATGAACTTGTAAAATTTGAGCATATTCCCTTTCACAGGCAGGCAGCAAAATGACAAGCATGCTCAAACAAAACAAGTGATTCCAGTTAAGGAAAGGAGTACAACCAAGGCGTTATTTGATCAGGGCTGAGGTTAGACTCGTTAGAAGAGGCAAGATTGGAAAAGAAACCGTAGAAGACAGTCAAGCAGGTGCTCCCCCACCACCGTCAGGGCTGTTTATCCCTGCTTGCTCTGTTCATCAATCGATGGAGGTTTTAAGCACCTGGATTCCTGGGTTTGGAAAATCCGCTGGGGAAGGGATAGGCTACCCACTCCAGTATTCTTGGGCTGTCCTGGTGACTCAGCTGGTAAAGAATTTGCCTGCAATGGGTTCGATCCCTGGGTTGGGAAGATCCCCTGGAGAAGGGAAAGGCTACCCAGTCCAGTATTCTGGCCTGGAGAATTCCATGAACTGTATAGTCCATGGAGTTACAAGCAAAGAGTCAGACACGACTGAGCGACTTTCACTTTCATTTTAGGAGAATGTCTCCCTCTAGCCCTGCGATGGTTCTGGGAGGTTTGGGAGGGGAGGGTGGGGGCGGAGGGACCAAATGCCCGGCCTCCGGCAGCCGTGGACTTTCGGTTCATTTCACTGATGCCCACATGGTACCCACCGAGGACACACGTCTGGGGCCTCACGCAGCCCCACCCACCAGGCACCTGGGACATTTCTGCATCTCTTCTCAGATGGGCCCTGTCCTTCTGCAGCAACTCCTAGGGGACAATGGCGGTGATCTCCCGCCGCCTTTCAAGGTTCTCATGCATGCACCCCCCACACCCAGCAGAGCCCTGGGGGTGCCCTCTTGGACAGGGAAGTACTCCCAAAGGGCTGCAGCTGGCCTGGCGGAGAGTGAAGTCCACAAGCCGTCCACAATCTCTACTCGCTGGGCTGTGGTTTCCCCCAGAGCAGAGCAAGGGGCAGCTTTGGGGATGGACCACCACCACCCCACCACCACCCCGCTCCTTGGGTCCTGCCTGCAGAGTCTAAAAGGGGTGGTCCCCCCACTGCAGCGCAGTCACACAGGTAATGCAGGGAGAGTTAAAGGCCCCTGAAGTCATGGATTCCTCTCCTGGCCCCAGTGAGCCAGCATTCCTACGGTTACATGTGAGATTCTACATCGGTGGGGGAGAGAGTCAAAGGAACTCACAACTAAACTGAACACCTGCCTCTGGCCCCTGAGAGACTGAATGGTGATGAAGGGCTGGAACTCTGGCCTGCAGTTCTGCTTCTCCCACTTTCTGGCTGTGAGATTTTGGACAAGTTACTTCATGACCTGAAATCTGTTTACCCACCAGGGAAATGGGAATATGAGTTACCTACCCCAGTGGAGCTGGCCTGATGGATGAGAAGAACTGACTCACTGCAAAAGACCCTGATGCTGGGAAAGATTGAAGGCGGGAGGAGAAGGGGACGACAGAGGGTGAGATGGTTGGCTGGCATCACCAACTCAATGGACATGAGTTTGAGTAAACTCTGGGAGTTGGTGATGGACAGGGAGGTCTGGCATGCTGCAGTCCATGGGGTCGCAAAAAGTCGGACATGACTAAGTGACTGAACTGACTGACTGACCCCGGTGGATCCCTGTGAGGTTTAAGGCTTCTATGATACATAAAGATTGTAGAGCAATGCAGGCAAATAGTTAGTAAGCCTTCAAAAGGACCGAGCAGCCTAGCCTCAGAGCACAAAGTGGAGGCCGGGGCTCCTGCTCACATCTCTCACTCTGAGTGATGACTCAGGCCTCTACCCCGAAGAGCCTAAGCAGTATCTGCAGAGGTCAGGCAAGAGCTAAGAGCTCGCAAAGATTCAGTATCCTCAGGTCAGTCTGAATTTTCAGTGATGAGGAGGACAAGGCCCAGCTGGAAGATTCTGGAGAAGCCAGGAGGCTCTGACACCATGGCCAGTCCAGACTCTTGCCCCACCCCCACCCCAACTGCCTGGCAAACAGGTCACATCAGCTTCCCCTCCCCCATCATTCCCCACTAACGCCCCAGCCAAGGCATCTTCTCCCATTTAAAGGGCCCAGAATGTTAAGTTTAAGGGGCAGGCAGGAGTGGTGGAGGAGATAAGGGGAAGGATGTGATTGGCATGGCCCCAGCCTCATGTTGCCCTGGGGGTCACTCTTCACTCCCCCAAAGCGTGGTCAGCTCTGAGCAGCCATTTGCCTGTTTGCCTGGCTAATGAATGCCCTGCCGGGTCTGACAGGCTCAGGCAGGAAGGGAAGGGTGAGGAGGAAAGAGAATCCACGCAGGAGGGCGGACCTGCCTGGGCCCTCGGTCACACGCCAAGGCTCCCTTGAGTGTTTACATGTGCACACGCACAGGTACATGCATGAATGCATACAGAAGGGCACACTTGTGCACACACACATATATACCTTCTGGCTGACTGATGGCAGAGGCAGCGGATGTAGGACCATCCAGCATTCTCCTCTGTTGGTGAAGCCCCAGACCACGTTCCTAGATGATCACTCTTTGTCCAGCGCTTGTAACATGTCTTCTAGGGCTTGAGTCTCTGAGATGTGACAGCCGCAGGCACTGGACAGCTGTAAATATTTAACAGACTCTCAGGGAGCGGTGGGGAGGCCATGATTTGTTGCTGTTGTTTAGTTGCTAAGTCATATCTGACTCTTTGCAACCCCATGGACTGTAACCCGCCAGGCTCCTCCTCTGTCCATGGGATTTTCCAGGCAAGAACACTGGAGTGGGTTGCCATTCTCTTCTCCAGAGGATCTTCCTGACCCAGGGATTAAACCCAGGTCTCTTGCTTGGCAGGCAAATTCTTTACCCCTGAGCCACAAGGGAAGTGTGCTGTGATTTTTAGGGCTTGCCAATTTCTGGGGTGTAAATGCTCCCTCGAGGCTACTTTCAGGCCCTGACATGATGTCACTGAAAGCATGGTCAGGAAGAGACTCCTCGGATCAACTGTGGTGAGCATCCTTTCCGCTCGGGTACCAGGGAATCACGGGTGATGTGAGTGCAAGTTAAAAGACCACAATACTCAACCCTCACAAGAAACAGAAGCAAAACACCAGCCCAGCTGCTGGCCAAAGTTTATTTATTCAACTGACGATATTTACTGAAGTAAACAAAAGCCATGGATAAACCTTAAGGGGGAAAACGGTCCTTTTGACTTTTGCCAAAATATATAGTTAACACTGACTCAATGGACATAAGTTTGATAAAACTCCAGAAGACAGTGAAGGACAGGGAAGCCTGACATGCTGCAGTCCATGGGGTGGCAAAGAGTCAGACGTGACTTAGTGACTGAACAACAACAATAATAGTTAACATAGGTGGGATGCTTTTCTGTCTAGAAATTGGCAGAATAAACATCACCAGGTAAGCTCAGGGAGACATCATCTTATGAAATTTTTGTTTGTTTTGGCTTAAAATAACTTCAAATGGCTTTATAACGCACAGAGTCAGAAAAGAACTTACTAGAAAGGGACCCCAATCTAACAGAGGTCACGTGGAAGGAGTCTCTGCCTCAGATGTGCGGGATCACTCTGTATGAAGGGCGAAGGGTACTGTGAACCTTCTGGAGTGACTAGCTGGGGTGGACAGATGTAAACATCCCCCTCCTGAGAAAAAAACTAAGTCCTTCTGTGAGCAACAGCCTTGTCCCTCTGTTCTGCAAAATCCTCATCAAACAAATTCTTTTCATTCCTCTGCTTTGGCCCAGTTCTTTGCAGCTCACATTTTTATTAGGTTTTTTAAATAAACCTGAGATGGCTCCCAATGCAAACAGAAAAAGCCTCGGTTACAGTCCATTTGAAAAACCGCTCACTGGAATAAGGGAAGAGAAAACGCATTTTTGTATTTATCTAAAAGCAATGGAGCCTCAAACAGTAGTTAAGATTATAATATTCTTGAGGGAGGCAAAATCCTCAATTCCAATATAAACTATATAATTGGTTATCTCTATACTGTTAAGAAAGTGTTGCTGCCGTATGAGCTAAATATACTCTGGACAGCCAGGATCCTTTACAGAACAGCAATCTGAATGAAGGCAAAGAAGTCATAGAAACAGAACACCACCCCCAGACAGCAACCCCAAGCCGAAGACTGTAAACCTATTAGAAATGTGGGTTGAATGTCTCATCCTCCAGGAGCTTATTAATGACACTGTTGGACTATCAGAGCCTAGATTTATGAGGCTCAAACTTTAGGACTGACACTCAGACTCAAAAAGGTGAACGTCCAGCCACAATCCCACGGTAGGAGGTAGGAGTCAGGACCAACCCCAACTTCAAGCTAAATTAGGTCAGGAGGGCATGCGGATGCCACCTTATCAAAGCATTCTTTCCAAAACATTTCTTTATAAAATAACTTCCGCCTCTTGAATTTGAAAGTTACAAGCATTCTGTCTTGTACATTTTTCCAGAAACTTGGACATTGAATGAATGGAGGTGAATCTGCTTTTCCAGGTAACAGGGGATAGAACAGGAAAAGATGCAGCCGCGTGTTCCTCAAAACATAAAGGCAAGAGGGTCCTGGAGTCCTCTAGTTAATTCCTTCTTCCACTATTTTAAAGTTGTACAATCCTTGGCAAGTTACTTAACCTCTCTGAATCTCAGTTATCCTCATCTGAAAAACAGAGGTAGTAATACGTATCATCATGTGTAATCGGCATTACTGTTGAAAGTCTTCAGTGAGATACACCAGGCACGTGGTGAAGGTTCGCTGATTGTCAGCTATTGTTTATACATTTCATTGATCCCATTCTCCCACATTTTAACGTTTCTTCCATGCATATGACAGTCTGCAGCATCCTGGCATTGTGTCAAGCTTTAACTGCACATCTTACAATCAATTGAGTCTTGGTTTGATGAAACACCATGTTGTAATTATCAGTACTATTATTACCAAAGAGATCTGACCATAAAACAATAATGAGACTGCTTTCACGGGCTGTGGACACTAAGCAGCCTTATTATTTTAAAACAGCATGGCACAGATTTCCCAACTGGAAGACTCTCCTGGGGGCCTCCAAGCTGTGGTAAAGAGGGATGGATGTTGCCTTCTAGCAGTAAGTGACTTGCTATAGATCTGTCTTGTTTTAAGCAGCGCAATATCTGAAAATCTGGATTTCTAATTTAAAACTTAACTAGGAGATAATACTTTAAAATAGAGACCTTCATAAAAGTATCATCCATTTAAAGTAGTGTTTCTCAACTTATTTTTTTATCATCTCTACCCCTCAAAGACTCTTTTTAGATATTTTTGTCCTAATCACTCCCCAATGAAATATTAATACTAAAGACATACTGTATATCTACTTATGTATTATATATCTGTGCTTTGTTCATAAAAAGCTATATAAATGATGCATTAAAAATGATTTTCACCCCCCTTTGAGTGCAGAATTACTCCCCTTGAGAGTGCATGCTTTAGAAACAGATCTTAGAGAGCATTTGAAATACTACATGACAGGACAGTTTTATTTGCACTCAATTTTTACATGACGTGTAAACTCTGAAAAGAAGGAAACCCAAGTAACATGTTTGATAAAATATTCACAATGAGGTGTCCACACAGTGTTCATTACAGGCCAGTGTCTCTAATTGTCTTTTAGACCATGCTACCTGAGAATTCACCAGGAAAGTGGGACATATATCAGCTGGATTTGCCTCTATAATTAATGAAAACTTGCCTTAAAGTTAGGTTGACATTTTTTGATGTGCATACTTGTTTATCCACCCCGTGACAAGTAACCATGGATCATGTCACTCATTTATATGATAGTTATTGAAATCATTTCTGCAGTAGCTTCCTGATAATTTTTCTTATCTCACCTTACTTTGTAGCTGAAATCAGCATCCTGGTTAACCATCTTCCTGAATATTTTCTACAGTTTAGCCCTAAGGGTAGGATTCTCTGCATCCCTAATCTCACTGGTCTTGACCGGGGTGAAGTTTCCTGAGCCCCAAAGGAAGGAATCTGGAAGCAGCAGAAACAACTGCTTCCTGCTTCTCACTTCCAGCTTCCAGTTTTGGTCCAAGCTTCCGGTGCCTCTGCCTGGAGGCAGAGACTTAGTCCAAAGATGGACAGATGATACTCAGGAAATGAGCTCTGTGGAGCTGGAAATCTTTGCACAGGAGGAGGAAAGAACAGAGGCTAAAGGAAGGGGAGGAATGAGGGGAGAGGGAGCCCCAGCCTCTGTGAAGGCAGCAAAGGGAGGGAGCCAGTGGGGAGAGCCAGGAAGAGAGGTGGTCACCCCACAGGGCAGAACTCTGGCCTGGGGCTGCAGCCCGGGGAGCCCGGATGCCCCAGCCCTTGCTTGGGCCACGCTGTTAGTAGCCCTGAAGTAGCCGAGATGACCTGACCCCATCCAGTGACCGCTCAGAAGCAGCCTGCGAGGTCGCCCTGGGAACTGCTCCAACCCAGAGCAGGGTCTCCCAGAGACCTGGAGACTGGGCTCAGGGCAGCGCCTAGACTCCCACCCCACCCCCAGTGCCCAGCAGACAGGCAGCTTAGGTGGCTCATGTCTGAGATGTCATTTAAAAAGGGTAGAACCTCCCACCCCACAAGAGGAGAGTGGGTGCCTAAAATGTTAATTAAAAAAAAAAAAAAACAGCCTGAGATCATTTTCCCTGAGTTATAGCCCAAGTAGGGGCTCTAGGACTCAATATGACCATCAGCTCTGCCCTGTTGAGCCTCAGGAAAAAGGCCTGAAAAAGCCTTCTCTGCATCCCTGGACTTGAGGGCCTTTGCCCTCCATGGAAGGCAGTATTTGTTCTGATATGGATCCCATCCCTGGCTGCCTTGTCTGGGCCTGACTGATGTAGGCAGGGCCAGCACTAGCCTCATAGCTCCTCTTTCCTTGTGTGCTGACCTGCCAGGGTCCCTGACCTAGAACTTGCTTGGTGAAGCTGGAGGTCCTCAAGGATGAGAACTGTGGAGGTTACTGAAAAATGCACCATTATTCCTGAAGAGAGGGTCCCAGGCCTGGTAACCCTGACTCTGATTTTCCTCCTAACCATAAATAAATGATAGCCTCTTTTTTCTTGTTTTGATTAGTGGAGCGGATCCAGGATGAAGAGGGCTGAGAGGTGGACAGGGGCATTGCCAAGGAGTTAAAAGGGCAGAGGAACAGGAAACAAAGACCATCTTGCTGGGCTCTGCAATTTCCCCAGGGCTCCACTCTGCTTCCACCAGGTCTCACAAAATAGAGGTGGTGTCGAGGAGTTCATATCATATCTGAAGTCCAGAATCGTGCCGGGCTGAGTGAAAACATTGGCAGGAACCACTTGTAGTTTTAAGTTGGTTGATTGCATATTTAATTTAATTCCACTATTGGGGTAAGTTCAAAACTCACTTTGCAGAACTCCACCTGACAAACAAAGAGGGATGAGACAGGTGAGCTGGTAGTGACACAGGATGTATCAAGAGACTGTAGGCCTGCTAAGAAAGCAAAAATTAGAAGCTGGAAAGTTGAGCACTGGACAAACTTGGTAGAAGAAGGCTCAGACACACACACACACACATACACCCTCCATTATCCTGTTTTATTTCCATCATTTCAGTTAACACAACCTGAGCACACTTCATGGGTTTACTTGTTTATCACCTGTCAATCCACCGTTAGAATGCCCCCGAGGGCAGGAAACTTATGTGTCTTGTTCAACTACAGGGTACCCAGAATCTAGAAAGCCTGGAGCCAGAGCTCATCACTGTTTGGGAGGCAGGGGAAGGAGGGCTAGCAACTGGGCTCTTGTCCCATGATAGACGTTGAAATTAACCACGCTGAATAGCCCTGCACAAGCTGGTGATGTCAATCTCCTCCATACTCAGCAAGCCAAGTACAAAACCACGAATGTGGGACAATGACCATCTCTAGAATTCTAAGGTTACCTAAAGGGCAATTGTATAAACCAGAGAGAGTTCAGTTCAGTTGCTCAGTGGTGTCCAACTCTTTGCAACCCCATGAACCACAGCGCACCAGGCCTCCCTGTCCATCACTAACTCCTGGAGTTTACCCAAACCCATTTTCATTGAGTCGGTGATGCCATCCAACCATCTTATCCTCTGTCGTCCCCTTCTCCTCCTGCCCTCAATCCCTCCCAGCATCAGGGTCTTTTCCAATGAGTCAACTCTTTGCATCAGGTGGCCAAAGTATTGGAGTTTCAGCTTCAATATCAATCCTTCCAATGAACACCCAGGACTGATCTCCTTTAGGATGGACTGGTTGGATCTCCTTACAGTCCAAGGGACCCTCAAGAGTCTTCTCCAACATCCAGTTCAAAAGCATCAGTTCTTCAGTGCTCAGCTTTCTTTATAGTCCAACTCTCACATCCATACATGACTACTGGAAAAACCATAGCCTTGACTAGACAGACCTTTGTTGACACAGTAATGTCTGCTTTTTAATATGCTGTCTAGGTTGGTCATAACTTTCCTTCCAAGGAGTAAGCGTCTTTTAATTTCATGGCTGCAATCACCATCTGCCATGATTTTGAAGCCCAGAAAAATAAAGTCAGCCACTGTTTCCCCATCTATTTCCCATGAAGTGGTGGGACCAGATGCCATGATCTTAGTTTTCTTAATGGCCAAAGAGAGTAAGATGGTGAGAAGGAGAGTCCTTCCCAGTTCCAGAGGCTGGAAAAAGCCCTGGATAATTCCAGATAATTCCAACCGTGATAAGCCCACTTAAGAGGGGAGTTTGTGGTCGGCACTGTACAGTGAGCTGGAAACCCCAGAAATGGTCCCAACAGTAGGGTTTTGTCCCTGGAATACTGGGGCTCACTTGTCTTGGTTTGTAACTTTGCCCTGGTCAACACAGTGGGAATGCATTGCTTAGGGTGATGTATACATAGAGTCCTGGCCCACATTGTGTGCTTAGCCCATATTCCGATGTACTTACCTGGAAGGAACAGAAGCTGCGTGATCTGTTTTGATGGAACAACAAGCACACTTGGCTGGGAGATGTTTCTTTACTCTGAGCATAATAAGTCAGCTCACTTACAGCAAGACTGTGTGAGCCTAGCTCCAGTCTACAGCGGGACTACACGTTAAGATGCATATCAGCAAACTGGGGGGTCCAAGAGGTGGACTGTGGTCAGAGGACACTGGGCATGCACCTAAGGAAAGAATAGGGGTGTGGGCCCTGGAAAACTAAGGGCTCAAAAGGGCCTAGAAACCTTATGGAAGCATCTGACAACGAGGAAAGAGTGTAGTCACTCAGGCTACAGAAGGGGGACAAAAAAGTTAGACCAATGAGATAGGGAAGAAAGACCAGCTAAATGCAAAGAGGCTTTGGTAACAATCAGAACATAAAGAAAGCTGAGCACCAAAGAATTGATGCTTTTGAACTGTGGTGTTGGAGAAGACTCTTGAGGGTCCCTTGGACTGCAAGGAGATCCAACCAATCCATCCTAAAGGAGATCAGTCCTGGGTGTTCATTGGAAGGACTGATATTGAAGCTGAAACTCCAATACTTTGGCCACCTGATGCAAAGAGTTGACTCATTGGAAAAGACCCTGATGCTGGGAAAGATTGAAGGCAGGAGGAGAAGAAGATGACAGAGGATGAGACAGTTGTATGGCATTACTGACTCAATGGACATGACTTCGAGCAAATTCCAGGAGTTGGTGAAAGACAGGGAGGCCTGGTGTGCTGTGGTCCATGGGGTCACAAAGAGTCGGACATGACTGAGTGACTGAACTGAACTGAACTGAGAACTTTATAACAATTAATGTACAATAGAGAAAAGCATGGCTTCTAGAATTATTCTGACCTGGACTGGGGCCCTAACCTGCATCTACTAGTTCTGAAAATGAAAATCGCTCAGTCATGTCCGACTCTTTGTGACCCCATGGACTATATAGTCCATGGAATTCTCCAGACCAGAATACTGGAGTGGGTAGCCTTTCCCTTCTCCTGGGGGTCTTCCCAGCCCAAGGATCAAACCCAGGTCTCCCGCACTGCAGGCGGATTCTTTACCAGCGGAACCACAAGGGAAGCCCTAGTTCTGAGGTCTTGGGCAAATTCCCCAATTTCCTTATGCCTCAGTCTTATCATCTCTAAATTAGGAGACATGACAGCAATTTTTTCAAAGTTTGCTATGAAAGTTAAAATTGAATAATGCATGTAAGACACTTTGCACAGATAGTAAGTGCCCATAAACATAGCCATGATCATGTTATTATTGTGGAAGATTCAGGACATACTGTCTATTATGGGCTATAGCCACCCAGCAACCCATGGTTTCTCAACACCTCATTATTGACTGTTGAGGCAGGGCGCTTCTGGAGGAAGTGAAGGGTAAAACTCCAAAGTCTGGAAAAAAGCAAAAGCTGGATCCGTTACCATTCAAAGTATTTAATGGGTTGAATTGTATCCTCCAAAAAAACATGTTAGAGTTCTGACCCCAGTACCTCAGACCATGACTGTATGTGGAGAGAGGGTCTTAAAGGCTATAATCAAATTAAAATGAGGTCATTAGGGTGGGTCCCAATCCAATAAGATGGGTGTCCCTATAAAAAGGGGACATTTGGACACACACGGGGCAAGACCCTGTGAGGAGACACGGAGAAGACGGCTGTCTACCCTCTGAGGAGAGACTCTTGAAACCAGGTTCTGCCTCCCAGCCTCAGAAGGAACCAGTCTGCAGGCATCTTGAGCCTGGACTGCTGGCCTTCAGGGCTACAAGCAAATAAACATCTCTGGTTTAAGCCCGTGAGTCCATAGGGTACGTTGTTATAGCGTGTGTGCTCAGTCGCTCAGCCGTGTCTGATTCTTTGCGAGCCCTTGGACTGTGGCCCGCCTGACTCTTCTATGCATGGGCAAGAATAGTGGAGTGGGTTGCTGTTTTCTACTGCAGGGGAATCTTCCCAACCCAGGGATCGAACTCGCGTCTCCTGTTTCTCCTGCACTGGCAGGCGGATTCTTTTCCACTCCGCCACCTGGGAAGCCTGATAACAGCAGCACAAACTAAAACAGGTCACCACTCACCAAACACATGTGGCCACTTGGTGGTGGGTGGAGATGGTGATGGACAAATTTCCATCTGTCATAAATACAGATGCCACACCAGTGACTGGTTCAACTAGGTCAGGACAGGACCCCAAATCTGCATTTAAAAATCACCCCCAAGGTACAGCAAGGGATGGCTGGTTTAAAGGCACTGGAACGACAAGCTCTAGAGGACTCTTCAGCTCTGCTAACCATCCACATGAAGCAAACACGAGAATGAAGGTGTGTGTGTCTGCGTGTGTATCCGTGTGTCCAGGTCTGTGTGTTTTCTAAGCATGTACCCATGTTCAGAAAATAGCTTCAAGATTCTGCAGATGAGAATGAAAGAAGAAAAGCAAAGCGAACAAGTTGAGTTGATTTGTCTTTTCCAGAAGCAGCTTATCTTGGGCCAAGCAGCCCTGGCAGCCGAGCCCTGCCCCCGCCCCCTCACAGCTCTGGCTGACAGCCACCCAGGCAGCTGCCAGGGGTCCAAGGGGCAGCGGGGTGAGCGGATCCAGCTGGGGTGATGCTGGGGCAGCTGCAGCTGCCCAGGACCCGCTGTGCACGGCTCCTCTGCCGAGCGCAGGTGCTAGAAGCTGCCCAGCACGACAGCTGTTCCACCAAGTGAACATGGGTCAAAGCGGGAATGTCCGCAAAGTCCAAACCTGTATCCGTGATGTGCCATCGTTTGATTTTCAAAGAAAGAAATAGCAGCAGCTCAATACAAAGTAGGCATTTTTCTGGCATCTTCTTTTGTATAAATATTAGCCAGTTCATATGTATAAGACCATTTTCCTTCAGGAGCTGAGATATTAGGTCTGTGCGTGAAGATAGCTGAAGACCCAGCACACCATGCAAACCGATGAGAGGACAGAGAGACCCAGCATGTGTTTGAAAATAGGTAGGGGTGTCTGAGCTCATGTCAAATTAACAATCTGCTTCTAAAGGGGGATAACTTATTAATTGCATAATATTCTCCAATTGTATTTAACTTAAGTAAAGCAGACTGAACAAGTTCTATCAAGCTGAAAGCTATACCGTTCCCTCATTCTGGGTTTTTTTTTTTTCTTTCCCGTGTAATGGTTATCTATAGCTGCATAACAAATTGCCCCAAAAATGTAGCTACTTGTCAACAGATGACTGGATAAAGAAGATGTGGTACATACATATAAGAGAATATTAGCCATAAAAAAAGCACAAAATAGTGCTATTTGCAGCAATGTGGACAGACCTAGAGATGATCATACTGAGTGAAGTTTGTCTGACAGAGAAAGATAATATCATACGATATCCTCATATGTGGAATCAAATTTTTTAATGATACAAATGAATTTACTTACAAAACAGAAATAAGCTCATAGATCTTTAAAACAAACTTATGGTTACCGAAGAGGAAACACGGGAAGGAGGGATAAATTAGAAGCTGGGGATTAACACACATACACTACTATATATAAAATAGATAACTAACAAGAACCTACTGTATAGCACTTGGGAAATCTGCTCAATATTCTGTAATGACCTATATAGGAAGAGAATCTGTGCTCGCTTGTAACAGACTACCCCTTGTAGCTTTTTACATTTAAGAAAAAAGCTCATAGGCTGATAAACCAGAGACAAACAGACCAGATTACTGGGCTACCTGACAGCAGCTCTAACTGTTTTGAAAAAAGGCAAGAAAAAGAAGAAAGCAAGACTCTCACTACTTTGTGCCTCACCATATACCCCGGACTGCGAGCTCCACCTTTATGATCCCCCCCGATTGCCCATGTTGAGGGTGGGGCACAGTTCTTGAGATGATAGCCTGCCGTGTCTTCCCCCTATGACTGGCAGAGGAATAAAGCCATCTTTCATTCCCTCCAAACTCTGTCTCTGTATTTCTATTCAGCATCGGTTACAGGGAGCCAAGACTTTGGTGACATCGGCAGAGCTGAAACAGGAAAGCAGCATCCTTTACCTGATTTCATGTCATAAAGAAGCCAGTCTGTGCCTAACCCTGTGATGTCGTCTCTCTTGGAGGCATTAAGTGGTGCAGTTGACAGGGGTGGGCAAACTTCCTGCAAAGAGTCAGACAGTAAATTTTTTTGGCTTTAAAGGCTATACAACCTCTGTCCCAGCTATTCCACCTTACCATGAGAGCACAAAAACAGCATTAAGTAATATGTAAAAGAGAGGCATAGCTGTGTTCCAATAAAACTTTACTTACCCAACAGGCATCAGGCAAAATTTTGTTCACAGGTGTAGTCAGCCAAACCTTCAGTTGAGAATAGCCTATATTCTATTTGGGAATAAAATAAAAATTAGCAGTAAATGTACAGTAGTGCTAGTATGTTCCTATTTCTAACAAAGGCATTTTGGTCACATGTATAAAGTGCTTCATCACAAACAGATGCAAATCATATTGAGTCAGTAAGGATAGTCACCATCCAAGTAGAGGACATATAACTGGGGAATTGTCTTGTTGTTTTTCAAGTTGTGTGACAGTTGAATCAATGGGGTGAGCATGGGAAGACCTGAAATTACCTGATATTTTCCCTTTGCCATTCTAATAATGAATTGCTACCAAGTCAACTAGAAGAGGAGTACTATTTATTTATTTTAGTTAATGATATAACAGAAAAACATCATGCTGACCATGAAAATCCCATGTGTTTGGGGGATACAGATGAAAGAAAAAGCACATGATGGTAATTATTAAACCTAAAGTGAAGACAGAGGAAGAAGTTTGGTCATGGAGATCCTTCGAGTCTGAGCACCTGGAAACAGGAGTCAGGGCATTATCACCAGATCAAGAAAGTGTGATGGGACCTTTCTGTTAGGGGGACCACTGACCCAAACTGCCCACCATGGCCAGGCACAATAGTAACCACTTACATCAGTTATGTTACAATAGGATGTCCTGGTAAGGAACATGGAGCCAACAAGCTACCACCAACTGGAAGAATTTGGGAAAAGTTAAGAGTAGAGAGGCGGAGAATGTAATGGCAGCCCACTCCAGTGTTCTTGCCTGGAAAATCCCATGGGCAGAGGAGCCTGGTGGGCTGTAGTCCATGGGGTCGCGAAGAGTCAGACATGACTGAGCGACTTCACTTTCACTTTTTACTTTCATGCATTGGAGAAGGAAATGGCAACCCACCCCAGTGTTCTTGCCTGAAGAATCCCAGGGATGGCGGAGTCTGATGGGCTGCCATCTATGGGGTCACACAGAGTCGGACACGACTGAAGCGACTTAGCAGCAGCAGCAGCAAGAGTAGAGAGGAGATTTCAGTCTGTGGTCCTACCAACCTTCAGAATCCTTCTTGCTGGAATCCATTTGACTGAGTGATGCATGTGCCACCAGGAAGGACCCTGAGTCAGAGTGACTGGTCAGAGACAACCAGGAAACTAAACAATTACCATGAAGCCTGAGACTGTGAACCATGTGGCAGACCAGTCCTCCTGGGTTCCCCAACACTACTACTCTCCACTTCGGTGTTCCTTCTCAGTGAACTCTCTTGCTTTGTCAGCGTGTGTTAGCTCCTTGGAAAATTCATTTTTGAGCATTAGATAAGAGCTGGCTTCCACGGTGGCTCCGACAGCAAAGAATTTGCCTGCAAACACTTGCTCCTTGGAAGGAAAGCTATGACAAACCTAGACAGCATACTAAAAAGCCGAAACATCATTTTGCTGGCAAAGGTCCATATCAGTTCAGTTCAGCTGCTCAGTTGTATCTGACTCTTTGCCACCCCATGGACTGCAGCATGCCGGGCCTCCCTATCCATCACCAATTCCTGGAACCTGCTCAAACTCATGTCCATCGAGTCGGTGATGGCACCCAACCATCTAATCCTCTATCATCCTCTTCTCCTCCTGGCCTCAATCTTTCCCAGGATCAGGGTCTTTTCCAGTGAGTCAGTTTTTCACATCAGGAGGCCAAAGTATTGGAGTTTCAGTATCAGCACCAGTCCTTCCAATGAATATTCAGGACTGATCTCCTTTAGGATGGACTGGTTGGGTCTCCTTGCTGTCCAAGGGACTCTCGATTCCAAAGGACTCTCAAGAGCCTTCTCCAACACCACAGTTCAAAAGCATCAATTCCTCAGCACTCAGTTTTCTTTATAGTCCAACTCTCATACCCATACATGACTACTGGAAAAGCCATAGCTTTGACTAGATGGACCTTTGTAGGCAAAGCAATGTCTCTGCTTTTTAATATACTGTCTAGGTTGGTCATAGCTTTTCTTCCAAGGAGCAAGAGTCTTTCAATTTCATGGCTGCAGTCACCATCTGCAGTGATTTTGGAGCCCAAGAAAATAAAGTGTGTCACTGTTTCTATTGTTTCCCCATCTATTTGCCATGAAGTGATGGGACCAGATGCTATGATCTTTGTTTTTTGAATGTTGAGTTTTAAGCCAACTTTTTCACTCTCCTCTTTCACTTTCATCAAGAGGCTCTTTAGTTCTTCTTCACATTTGGCCGTAAGGGTGGTGTTATCTGAATATCTGAGGTTATTGGTATTTCTCCTGGAAATCTTGATTCCAACTTGTGCTTCACCCAACCCGGCATTTCACGTGATGTACTCTGCATATAAGTTGAATAAAAAGGGTGACAGTATACAGACTTGATGTACTCCTTTCCCAATTTGGAACCAGTCTGTTGTTCCATGTTCAGTTCTAACTGTTGCTTCTTGACCTGCATACAGATTTCTCAGGAGGCAGGTAAGGTGGTCTGATATTCCCATCCCTTGAAGAATTTTCCATAGTTTATTGTGATCCAGAGTGTCAAAGGCTTTGGCGTAGCCAATAAAACAGAATTAGATGTTTTTCTGGAACTCTCTTGCTTTATTGATGATCCAGTGGATGTTGGCAATTTGATTTCTGGGTCCTTTGCCTTTTCTAAATCCAGCTTGAACATCTGGAAGTTCATGGTTCATGTACTACTGAAGCCTGGCTTGGAGAATTTTGAGCATTACTCTCCTGGTGTGTGAGATGAGTGCAATTGTGTGGTAGTTTGAACACTCTTTGGCATTGTCTTTCCTTGGCATTGTAATGAAAACTGACCTTTTCCAGCCACTTCTGAGTTTTCCAAATTGCTGGCATATTGAATGCAGCACTTTCACAGCATCATATTTTAGGATTTGAAATAGCTCTACTGGAATTCCATCATCTCCTCTAGCTTTGTTGGTAGTGATGCTTCCTAAGGCCCCTGACTTCCATATGTTCAAAGCTATGGTATTTTCAGTAGTCATGTACAGATGTGAGAGTTGGTTCATAAAAAAGGCTGAGCACAGAACAAATGATGCTTTTGAATCACAGTGCTGGAGAAGATTCTTGAGAGCCCCTTGGACTGCAAGGAGATCAGACCAGTCAATACAGGTCTGGAAAGGAAAATCAACCCTGAATACTCATGGGAAGAACTTCTGCTGAAGCTGAAGTTCTAATACTTTCCACCTGATACAAAGAGCCAACTCAGTGAAAAGATCCTGGTTCTGGAAAAGATTGAAAGCAGAAGGAGAAGGGCGAGACAGAGAATGAGATGGTTGGAAGGCATTACCAACTCAATGGGCATGAGTTTGAGCAAACTGAGGGAGATGATAGTGAAGGACAAGGAAGCCTGGCATGCTGCAGTCTAAGGGTTTGCAAAGAGTTAGACACAACTTAGCAACTAAACAACAGCAATAGATAAGAGCCACTCTTGGACCCTGGAAGGGGCCCTCCTTCTTGCAAAGTTTTCACTCATCATTCATCTACATAACCAGGGAAATATTCCAAACAATGGACTAAAGGCTTCCAGTGCTCACTTCCATTTCCTCATTTAGACTGCACTTTGGAAATCCCAAACATTGAAACTCAGCATGCCAAGAGGCAGGGATTTTTTTTCCTTTAAAAGAGGGTAATAGTGGTTAAGAGTCAGCAGCCTCAGGGGCAGCATCAATCTTACCCAGGGCAAGAAGGGCGCAGCCATTGCCTTCCCTTTCTTGTGCCCTTACATTGTTGCTTTTGTTCAGTTCTCAGTCATGTCTGACTCTTTGCCTTCACATGGGAACCTGTAATGAGACTCATTCACAGCCTCCTGGGACAATACGCGGAGTTGTTTGTAGTCACGGAGCACTAATACACATAATCAATCAATGTCGTCTCCTCAACTGTGATCAAAAACTACAGAGATTTAACTTTTAAAAGGGACACTGATGTGATGTTCATAAATCAGTGAGCTAAACATTAGCCCTCCTAAGTGTCATAAAATCAGTTAATGATCCTTTCTGCGGTGAATACAGTTCTTAATCAGTAATGCCATTACTGTATGTGATGGCTCCCTTAAAATGCTTCAGCCAGTGCATCTCAACATGCAACATTCACTTTCTTAGTAATCATGTGAAAAAATAAGGGTATATCAGGAATTCGAAGACTGCTTTGAGATTTCGACTTCCTAGTAGGTCCTGAAAAATTATAGGAAGAAAAAAAGTCAAATGTTTGATGGTTCTCAAACTTTAGCATGAATGGGAATCAACTGGAAGGCTTGCTAACAATACAGGTTGCTGGGCCCCACCCCAGAGTTTCTGACTGAGTAGCTCTAGGGTTGAGAGACAGTTTCCATTTTTGCGAGGTCTCAGGTAATGCAGGTGCTGCTGGTCCGGGGACCACACTTTGAGAACTGTCGACTGAAATGAATTGCACAAGCTAAAAATTAGAAGATGAGCATTCTGCATCTCTGAGTGTTTGGAGACCTCCCTTCTCTTCCTTTCAGTAAGCTTCCTTATTTCCTTTCCATTTATCTACTAGTCAAAACCCCACTCACTGGCTGGTGGTGGAGACATTAACTAAAGTGGTGGTTAGGGACGATACAGATAAGAGGATGAACAGGAAGGACGTGAAGGCAGACCTCTGAGAATCTGGGCACATGAAGGGTGAGACTGGGGGGCTGGGACAGAACCCAAGAAACTTCATGGAGCTGGGGACATGGATTTCCAAGGGAAAGAAGCTCCTGTTGTACAGAGTTAAATTCCATGAGTTTGGGGGTGTCTGAGTGCTTGTGAGCGAGGTACTAGAATTCAATAGTACAGAAGAGCAGGCGAGACTGTCACCTGGAAAAACCAGGGGTCAGCAAAGTGAAAAGCCCCCAGACTAACACAACCTGTTGACTTGAAAAGATCCACAACCTAAAAGTTGAGAATTGCCTTTTATTTGACAGATACAACTGAGGACATAGGCCTGGGAGGCAACCTCTCAGACAGCTCTGAGTGATTGCTCTGGGAAGATAAGGGAGGAGCCAGGAAACAAAGGGAGATTTGCAACAGAGGCCAGGTAGTCAGAATGTCAAAACGTTACTATTAAACAAAGAAAACCAGACATCTCAAGTTAATGAATTTAGCACTTCTCAGTCAGAAAACTAAGATCATGGCATCCGGTCTCATCTCTTCATGGCAAATAAATGGGGGAACAGTGGAAACAGTGTCAGACTTTATTTTGGGGGGCTCCAAAACCACTGTAGATGGTGATTGCAGCCATGAAATTAAAAGATGCTTACTCCTTGGAAGGAAAGTTATGACCAACCTAGACAGCATATTAATAATGCAGAAACATTACTTTGTCAACAAAGGTCTGTCTAGTCAAGGCTATGGTTTTTCCAGTAGTCATGTATGGATGTAACAGTTGGACTATAAAGAAAGCTGAGCGCCAAAGAATTAATTGATGCTTTTGAATTGTAGTGTTGGAGAAGACTCTTGAGAGTCCCTTGGACTGCGAGGAAATCCAACCAGTCCCTCCTAAAGGAAATCAGTCCTGGGTGTTCTTTGGAAGGACTGATGTTGAAGCTGAAACTCCAATACTTTGGCCACCTGATACGAAGGGCTGACTCATTTGAAAAGGCCCTGATACTGGGAAAGACTGAGGGCAGGAGGAGAAGGGGGACGACAGAGGATGAGATGGCTGGATGGCATCACCGACACAATGGACATGAGTTTGGGTAAACTCTGGGAGTTTGTGATGGATAGGGAGGCCTGGTGTGCTATGGTTCATGGGGTCGCAAAGAGTCAGACACGACTGAGTGACTGCTGAACTGAGCTGATCTGTGTATGGAAAGATGCAAGAGTCTGGGCTCACTGAAATCATTCCTTTGATCTGCCCTCAAATAGCTGGGGCCAGTATCCTCTTCTTTCCCACCCAGATGCCCTCAGGGTGCACAGCTGGGGGTGGCTGCCATCCGGAGGCAGCCTGCTTGGCTCCATCCTGAGCGCCCTCGGGGCTTGCCACTGGGGGCAGCTGTGGTGGCTTGAAGGCTGCAACTTCCTTTGTTTACTGACGGCAGGCAACATTTTTCATGCACAGACCCATTATTCCGAAGGAGTCTGTAAACTTTCTATGAAGGCTCAAATAATAAAATTTAGGCTCTGCAGCCAGCTTCATATCTGTTGTATCTCCTCAACTCCACCACTGCAGCATATGGCTAGTAACCATAGACAATACACAGATGAATGCACATGGCTGAGTGTCTATAAAACTATTTAAAACCAGAGGCAGGCTGGACTTGGTTCATGGGCTGCAGTGTGCCCATCCCTGCCCCAGAGGAGGAAGGACTCTCACCACCAGACCCACCCTGGCTCTCAGTGTCTGAGTCACACCTGAAAGTGATAAATCCCTCCACACCCACAGTTTCTGCCTGAAGGGTCTTGCTTGACCGTAACAGGGAACCAGAAACACCGCTGACACCTGGATTTTATCTTTTAAAATGTGTCCCAGAGGAACTCTTTGTTCAGTACACCTGCACAAACAACACAGCATGTTAACATCTCAAAGCTTCAGGATCTGGGAAGTTGACTGGGGTTTCAGCTGGTTTAGAGGAGAATACCAGAAGCTGACCTCTGTCACTTGTCACCTTGCACCCTTTCAGCCTCCAGTCATCCAGAATATAAGCTCTAAAAAAGCTGAGAAAAGTGAAAGGGAAAGTCGCTCGGTCGTGTCCAACTCTTTGAGACCCCATGGACTATACAGTCATGGAATTCTCCAGGCCAGAATACTGGAGTGGGTAGCCTTTGCCTTCTCCAGGGGATCTTCCCAACCCAGGGATCAAACCCAGGTCTCCCACATTGCAGGTGGATTCTTTACCAGATGACCTACAAGGGAAGCCCCCCAAAAGCTGAGAACTTATTTTCAATTTCTAGAAAAGTGCTCGGCATGGAGTAGGTCCTCAAAGGTGCCTGCTGAATTAAATAAAGTCTATAAAATCAGTAAACCCCTTTCTAGTCTTGAGATTTCTAGGTTTGTCCTCAGAGTCTGGTAAGGAACTGTGCCTCCCTCCTCCTGCCCTTATAACCCTGGGATAGTAGTGAAACCACACAACTCAGATAGGACTCAAACCCAGCCAAAACCCAGACTGGGACCTGAACCCACAGGCTGCGATGCAAATCCACCATCTTTTAATTAAGATCACACACCTGGTCTCAGGACTTAATGAAGCTTAGTTTTTGTTTTTGCTGTTGTAGCTGTTGTTGTTTTTGTTTCAGCACAGAAGGAATTTGGTGAGAGGCAATGTGATAGGTACACGGGTTCACATAATGAGATAACACATTCCATAGATAGAATGTGGTTCTTCTCAAAAGGGAAAGAGTGATCCTGGGAGAAACACACTCTGCAGACGGAGTGTGGGCCATTTCAGAAGGCAGGAGGCTCTGAAATACCATGTGGTTAGTTTTTATGGGCTGGGTAATTTCATAAAGTAATGAATGGGAGGATGATTCCAACTATTTTCAGGGAGGGGCAGGGATTTTCAGGAATTGGGCCACCACCCATTCTTTGGCCTTTTATGTTTGGCTTTGAAACTGTCATGGCACTGGTGGGCATGTCATTAGATGTTAATATATTATAACAAAGGTTTGTTGTTATTTTTCAGTTTCGGGTCCAACTCTGTGACCCCATGGGCTGTAGCATGCCAGGCTCCTCTGTCTTCCACTATCTCTCAGAGTTTGCTCAGATTCTTGTCCACTGAGTCAGTGACGCTATCTAACCATCTGATCTCTGCTCTCTGCTTCTCCTCCTTCTCTCAGTCTTTCCCAGCATCAGGGTCTTTTCCAATGAGTCAGTTCTTCACATCAGGTGGCCAAAGGATTGAAGCTTCAGTTTCAGCATCAGTCCTTCCAATGAATATTCAGGGTAATTCCCTTTAGGACTGACTGGTTTGATCTCTTTGTCCAAAGGATATAGGTTATTGGAAGTCAAATCTTTCACCGTCTTGGACCTTGTTGGTTCTAACCAGTGTATATCATGTCCCTAACAGCAATGTCATCCTTTTAAAGGTTATGCCTTGCCTTCTTCCCTTCTGGTTCAGTAGGAAGGACAGGGCTTCCAGGAAGGAGACTTGGGGCCAGCATATGTGTATCAGGACCATCTCCTGTGCGTGGGTAATAAGGACAAGATTCCTTCCTCTGCCTCAGCTACAGTAGCAGCTGCTGGAACCTCAAGGACCACTCAGTTCTCCAGTCATGTAAGTGAACGTTGGAAAAGCTGGTGAAGAACACCAGGGAGAAGCCCAGAATTAAAGTGGAGAGCTGTGGACAGCTGACGGAGAGCCTGGAACCAACGCTGTGTCTCGTGGGATGGGGCGGATTTTAGCATCAGAAATTCCAGCAAGGTAGTATCAGAAAGAGGGTGGCTGGGGAGAGAATGGGGTGTAGAGCAAACCTATTTATGTCACAGATCCACTAGAGACAATACTTTTTATTTATCTGTAACCTGCAAGTGTAGAAGGAGAAAAAACTAGACCCTGAAGTCTGAGAATCTTCCAACAAGCAAGAGATTTGACATAAGATATATAATCTATGGTGGTGAGCTAAATTGATACAAAGCCAGGGAGCTTTTGCAGCTTGAGTTCCTAACAGTAGGCATGATTTATGCACTAACACTATTCCTCACCAGGTGTGAGTTTAGGACTTGATGCAATTCTCTTAAACATATTTCATGACTTGGTGTTACACAAGGAATGGGGTTAAAGGATTACATTTCCCAATGAGTAAGCCACAGATAACAAGAGAACCCTGACTAATACACTACCTATGGGAGGTTATTATTATTATTATTTTTTTCTATTAAGACCTTCAACTGGTTGGAGGTCCACTCACCTTATGGAGGGTAACCTGCTTTACTCAAAGTCTACCAATTTAAATGGTAATCTCATTCTTTAAATGCCTTCAGAGAAACATCTACAGTACTCTTTGACCAAATGCCTGGGTGCTGTGGCCTAGCCAAGTAGACACAAAGAATGAACCTTTGTCTAGATTTATCCTCTGATGGTGTTTTAGAGAGAGAAGCCCAGGTATTGGTCCATGTCTCTTCCTGAAGCTACAGGAGCCCTCTCCTTAATTCCACAAATTCTTCCAGTATTCTACAAGATTCCAGTAAATACTCAGAGTTGGTTTCTCTTTCTGAGAAGAAAAAGGAAGAGGAGAGGGGAGAGAGAGTGGGAAGGGGAGGAGAGGAAAGAACAATAACATCCTTAAGTGAAAAAGGAGCAGTGAATAAGCCAAACCCAGCCCAGGTGTGGCCCAGCAGTTACTCTCCCATCTTGCCCGAGTGCCATCACACCATGTTTTAGCTCTTCTGTGGACCCTGCAAGGAACAGCTTAAGTGTAACTTTTCTTTAGCCGAATGCTCCATGGTTCTTCGTTAGGAAGACAAATAGTTAGGTTGTGAATTTCCAGTACGCCATTGAAAGTTGTATGTTTTCTTTTATCTTATCTATAGTCAGTGGTAGTTTCATTTATGTCAGTGAAAAGCTCTGAATGGTGCCCCGGGGGGCCCCTCCAAACCTGAAGGATGGGCTCGGGGTATGTTCTTATGTAAATTAACAGCAATCATATTTCCCAAGCTCAGACCTTTTTTTAAACATTGAGCAAGAGGTGAGCTGACTTCTCTTGCAAACATGGTAAGAGCTAGGATACTGGCTAAAGTCATCACTTACAGCCTTCTCTGGTCTACAAAAATCACACACAGATACTTTAGCCTGCATGGAATAATTAATCAATTATTTGAAATCACTTGGCTGAGGGAAAAAGATGGCTTAAAAAGAAACCAAGGTAACTTCAGCAGGGAAAATAGGCTTTAAATTCATAGAAGAAAGTACTTACTATTTCTAACCCCAGAACTGTGAGAGAGAAGAAAACTGCAATTGGAAGAGCTCAAAAGTTATCTTTCAGAAACGAGGCCAGGTATACACTTATTAATATAGACTATTATCACTTTTTAGGCAAGTTCAAGGTTAGGGTATAAAAAATTAAGTGTATGTTCACACTGATTCCTAATAAAGAGCTAAATTCATGAATAAATTAACATAAATCTATAAAATATTTGTGCATACTCAGTTGTGTCCAACTCTTTGTGATTCCATGGATTATAACCCACCAGGCTCCTCTTCCCATAGAATTTTCCAGGCAATAATACTGGAGGAGGTTGCCATTTCCTACTCCGAGGGATCTTCCTGACACAGGGAATGAACCCACATCTCTTGGGTCTCCTGCATTGACAAGTGGATTTTTTACCACTGGGCCACCTGGGAATCCTTATAAATCTATAAAACAACCATATTTAAAACCCTTTCTGGGACACATGTACCCCAGTGTTCATCACAGCACTGTTTACAATAGCCAGGACATGGAAGCAACGTAGATGTCCATCGGCAGACGAACAGATAAGAAAGCTGTGGTACATATACACACAGAATATTACTCAGCTATTAAAAAGAATGTACTTGAACCAGTTCTTATGAGGTGGATGAAACTGGAGCCTATTATACAGAGTGAAGTAAGTCAGAAAGAAAAACACCAAAACAGTATATTAATGCATATATATGGAATTTAGAAAGATGGTAACGATGACCCTATATGCGAGACAGAAAAAGAGACACAGATGTAAAGAATAAACTTTTGGACTCTGTGGGAGAAAATGAGGGTGGGATGATCTGAGAGAATAGCATTGAAACATGTATATTATCATATGTGAAACAGATCGCCAGTCCAGGTTTGATGCATGAGACAGGGTGCTCAGGGCTGGTGCACTGGGATGACCCTGAGGGATGGGATGGGAAGGGAGGTGGGAGGGGGTTTCAGGATGGGGAACACATGTACACCCATGGCTGATTCATGTCAATGTATGGCAAAAACCACTGCAACCCCATGGACTCTAGCCTACCAGGCTCCTCCGTCCACGGAATTTTCCAGGCAAGAGTACTGGACTGGGTTGCCATTTCCTTCTCCAGGGAATCTTCCTGGCCCAGCGATCGAACCTGGGTCTTCCGCATTGCAGGCAGACGCTTTACCATCTGAGCCACTAGGGAAGCCCGTAAAGTAATTAGTCTCCAATAAAAATAAATAAATAAATTTTTTTAACAAGCCAGTAACAAAAAAAGACCAAAAATAAATAAATAAAGCCCTTTCTATCAGGGAGGTGATCTAGGTGAACATCATCAACATAAAAATGAAACTTCACTTATATGGCCTTCCATCCCAAAACTCATAACCTCTGTTTAACAATGAAACAACAAGCAAACCTAAATTGGAGGATAATTTACAAGATGACATAGTTAGCAAGAATCCTTATCTATTTTTTTCTGGAAGCCTGAGGCAACATGCAAACAATAAATAATAGACTTTTATGCCTCCAGGATTACTGACATGCAGTGGTTCACTTTCTCCTTTGGACATAGAGAATACTGCTATTTAGGTTTACCAAAGTATATTGTTTTTGTAATTTTTCAAAATGTATTCATAGAAAGTATTTCTTGAAAGCAGTCAAGACATTCAGTTTGCCTAATGAGCAAAGGCACACTATGTAGTTTGGGAGAGAAAAATGTTGCCAAGAGTATCCTGTTTGAGATTTTTGCCATTCCTCACTTAAAAGCCTATGAAAAATGGGTTTTTCTAGTTCTGTGGAAAATGTCATTAGAATTCTGATAGGGTTTGCACTGAATCCAAAGACAGTTTTGGGTATTACGGACATTTTTAACAATATTGATCCTTCCAATCTATGAATATGGGATATCTTTTCATTTGTTTGTGTTTTCTTCAATTTCTTCCATCAAAGTCTTGTGGTTTTCATAATACAGATCTTTCATTTCCTTGGTTACACGTATTCCTAACTATTTTATTGTTTTTGATGGTATTGTGAATGGGAAAGACCTTCAGGGCGTTATACTAAGTAAGATAAGTCAGAGAAAGATAAATATTGTATGACATCGCTTACATGTGGAATCTAAAGGGGCTGAACTCATAAAAACAGAGAGTAGAATGGTGAGGGTGGGGGGAGTGGAGAATGGGAGAAATCTTGTTCAATATACAAATTTGGAAAGTGAAAATGTTAGTCACTCAGTCATGTCTGAATCTTTGTGACCCCAGGGACTGTAGCCCGTCAGGCTTCTTTGTCCATTGAATTCTCCTGGCTAGAATACTGGAGTGGGTAGCCATTCCCTTCTCCAGGGGATCTTCCCAGGGATCAAACCCGGGTCTCCTGCACTGCAGGTGGATTCTTTACCATCTGAGCCCCCAGAACTAGCAGATAAAATGTCTTGGAGATCTAACACACTGGATAGTGATTATAGCATCTGTTTTCTAAACGTCACAGTTCCTAGAAGACTACATTTTAATTGTTCTTACCACAAGGAAAAAAAAAGAGAGAGAGAGATGATAATTATATGATATTATAGAGGCGTTAGCTAACACTAGGGTGGTAATCATCCCTTGATATATAAAGGTATGAAATCAACACATTGTAAGTGTTAAACCTGCACAATGCTATGTGTCAATTACATCTCAATTTTTCAAGTCAGTGCAAGGCAGCCCTTTTGAAAAATGATGTCAGCGATACTATTAAAACTCAAAGACTGCTCAGACTGCCTTTTCAAAGGCAAACAGCACAGTGGGTGAGTTGTGTGAATCTAGAAACAGCTGTCGTGAGTGGGGAAGCCCAGTGAGTGGGGGCTGCTTCTGTCTCTGGAGGCCATCCTCACACCTCCCTCCCAACTGATATCGCTGGCCCAAAGCCAGTGAGTCAGCCGAAAAGAGGGGAGCCTCTGAGAGTTCCCCTGCTGCCCTGGGCCAAGCCTGGGCAACACCCCCTGCCATTGTAATCCTGGCTGCTTATAGGGTTGACATTACCACTGACTACAGTGTGGTGATTGTATCTTAATCCAAACATAAATATTTTTCTTATTGTTAAATCAACAAGTGTCTGAAGAATGATTTAGAACAGCAGTTCTCAAAGTGTGGTCCAGTGACCCCTGGAGGTTTTCTAGATCTATCCACAGCATCTGTGAGGTCAAAACAAATGTTTTTAAATAATACTGAAATGTTATTTGCTTTCTTTTCCTCCTCTTTTATTCTCTTTCAAGTGTACAAGGAAGTTTTTCAGAGGTCGTGTGTGTGTCAGTTGCTCAGTCGTGTCTGACTCTTTTGCGACCCCATGGACTATAGTCCGCCAGGCTCCTCTGTCCATGGAATTCTCCAGGCAAGAATACTAGAGTGGATTGCCATTCCCTTCTCCTTTCCAGAGGTTACATGACATGATTTTGCAAGAGACTGAATACAGAGGCAGAGATAAGAACCTAGTGGTCTCTTCAGCGGGACTTAAACCAGGACCCTCTGGTCCGTCATTACACTCACCTCAAGTCAGGCTGGACCAAGCAGGTCTCTGGCACGTGAGCTGCTGTTCCCTCCACGTTTCTCTTTAGGAGAATGCCCTATTCCTGCCTCTGTCACCAGGAAGGTTCTGTTCCACACACGCCCTCCCTTGAAACCTGTTCCTTATCACCATTCCTACCCACCCACAAACCTGTGGGAATCTCCTTTCTGTCCTAGAACATTCATTGTCTGTTTTGTATTTTAAAATAAATGTCTATTTGGATGGTGATCTAAAATCTCTAATAACGTGCTTTTGGTAAACTTGTGCTTAGCCCTTTAAAGCGTAGCCAGCACTTTGAATGTGCTGTCACATGTACAATACTTTCTGTGAACATTCTAGAAGGGCGCGGTATGGCCCCCACCTTAGGTGAGGGCGCTGAGGCGCACAGTGAATGGTTTCTGATGTTGCACATCTCAGTTGTGAGCAGGCTGAGTCTCAAACCTCAGTCATTTACAGGTTCTTCTCCTCAGGCTAAGAAAAAAAGGGTAAAATAATGTCTTAATACCACTAAACCTGGATGAAAGTGAAAGTTGCTTAGTCGTGTCCGACTCTTTGCAAACCCATGGACTATACAGTTCATGGAATTCTCTAGGCCAGAACACTGGAGTGGGTAGCCTTTCCTTTCTCCAGGGGATCTTCCCAACCCAGGGATTGAACCCAGGTCGCCCACATTGCAGATGGATTCTTTACCAGCTGAGCCACAAGAGAAGCCCAAGAATACTGGACTAGGTAGCCTATCCCTTCACCAGGGGAGCTTCCTGACCCAGGAATTGAACGGGGGTCTCCCACATTGCAGGCGGATTCTTTACCAACTGAGCTATCAGGGAATCTGGCTAGATTCTTTAAAAAGAAAAAAAAAAAAGCTAACAAAAGTACGTTGTTCTTCTATTGTAGATTTCATACCCCCTCGAGATGATTTTATCCTGTTGAAAGCCTCTTTATTCTTGATGTCTTTGTCATGTTTGCTTTTTGTACTTATAGCAATTCATATACCCCTGTAGGACATTTTACACAAGGAGATAAATGCTAAGACATAATATTGAGTAACTGTTTGAATCCCCGCCTGAGAGGTATATTATTGCCTCCACTATAATCACAGAATGTGGAAGTAGTTTACGCAAGGTCAAATAATGACTCAGTGAAACAGCCAGAAACAAAATTATCCCTACCCTCCACCCCCATTTCTTGCTAAAACACATTTTTCATAAAGAACTTACATAGCATTTGCAATTCTGTGCCAAATCAGTATTCATGGTTGTCGTATTCCCATCTTTGCTGCAGTTTCTATTTTCCAACTTCCAAATAAAGATAAGAGGAATATTTTGCTGAGATTCAGACTGGTTATTTTTTTTTTTTCTTCTTCAAATATCCTTAGCAAAGGACGACCTCAGATGTGATGGAAAGTGACCTTCAGGTTCTCTACCAGCTGTTGAATCACTTTTGCAAAATGCCTTGAAATGCTTTTCAATTACCCTGTGACTGACTGACAAGTTGGGGTCCAATGAAACTCTGACGGACCCAGTGTGTATGTGTGTGTGTGTGTGTGTGTGTGTGAGAGAGAGAGAGAGAGAGAGAGAGAGAACGCCAGAGGGAGGGAGTGAGATAGTCCACCTTTCTTATTTGGTTTTGGGACATGCTTATCTACCTTTTTCAAGTATTGTATGTGACTTGTGGGTGTCAAAGAAATTATATTTAAATAAATATTATTTAAATCCCTACAACATTATATAGTGAGAAACATCCTGGATGTTACAAAGCAAGGCTCAGAGTGGCTGCTGCCCTCACCTTCCAAGCAAAATCAAAAATGGAAGTGAAATCCTGTGAGGTGAGTAAGAATATAAAAATTCTCATCCATCAGACAACAGCCACAAGAAGACAGAGGTATGGGTCAGCATGGAATGAAAAAACAATGTTCATCAAACTGATTGATAGGCAGGGTTATTTTAAAACACCATGGGATAATTCTTATATTTAATGAATACAACCTAGACAGCATATTAAAAAGCAGAGACATTACTTTGTCAACAAAGGTCCGTCTAGTCGAGGCTATGGTTTTTCCAGTAATCATGTATGGATGTGAGAGTTGGACTATAAAGAAAGCTGAGCGCTGAAGAATTGATGCTTTTGAACTGTGGTGTTGGAGAAGACTCTTGAGAGTCCCTTGGACTGCAAAGAGATCCAACCAGTCCATCCTAAAGATCAGTCCTGAGTGTTCACTGGAAGGACTGATGTTGAAGCTGAAACTCCAATGCTTTGGCCACCTGACGCAAAGAGTTGACTCATTGGAAAAGACCCTGATCCTGGGAAAGATTGAAGGCAGGAGAAGGGGATGACAGAGGATGAGATGGTTGGATGGCATCACCAACTCAACAGACATGAGTTTGGGTAAACTCTGGGAGTTGGGGTTGGACAGGGAGGCCTGGCATGCTGCAGTCCATGGGATCTCAAAGAGTCAGACATGACTGAGTGACTGAACTGAACTGAACTGAATAAGAACTGCATATAGATTGCATCACCAACTCAATGAACATGAATCTGAGCAAACTCCAGGAGATGATGAAGGACAGGGAAGCTTGGCATGCTGCAGTCCATGGGGTCGCAAAGAGTTGGACTATGACTTAGTGACTGAACAACAATGAGAACTCCTTTTGCAGTAATAGCTGTACATCCCATAGTATATTCGATTTATAAAGCACTTCCAAAGGTGCATCCAGGACTGTGGCAAGAGCTGGGCTCTCTCGGGTCTACCCAATTAGCTACCAGTCCCTGTGCTTGGCCTTTCACATCCCTGAGGACCAGCCCGAGTTTGGCCTTTCACAGGCTCGGCTCCTCCATCCCTGAGGGCAGAGAAGCCCTGGTGTCTCAGGATCTTATGGAGAACAGATGATGGGCAGCCATATGGGTGTGGCTCTGGGAAGGGCACTGGGAAGGCCCTGGATTCTCCAGGCCTGAGGGAGGGCAGAGTTCACATCTCCAATTTGCAGATAAGGCAACTGAAGTTCGGAATGTTTCAGTGAAGTAACTGAGGGCACAAAATACTCACACGGAGGAGAGAATCTGCATTTTCTGTTTCTTCTTTGAATACTTTTCCAGTGTTTACAGCATACATATTAAGTAGTGTCTTAGATTCAATGCCATTTTCCCTAGTATCATTTGGGATGACAAGAGAGCCTTCTTAAGAGAGCAGGGGGAAAATAGCTCACAAAACTTACTTTAGAAGGCAGCCAGTGGTGGGAGGAAATGGGTTTGGGGCTTAATGATGTGGTTTCCGGTCCCAGGATGCACTCAACAGGCTTGTGTCCCACATAAGTCCAACGATCCTTTCTTTTCCCTTTTGTTTGCCTTTTTTCTTGGTAAAAATGGGTCAATTTATTTTACTCCCAGAGGTATGGTGCACTTGTAAGATTATTCACTCAGGAATTCTAATATTTATTGTGTGCACGTCCACATAAAAAGTTTCCAAAGGGTTGTGTCTGACATTTATCCTCAGGATCCAGGACTTGAGTGGCTGGACCTACACACACACAAACACACACGAATACACACATGAACACACAAACATACACACATAGGCACAAACGTACTTATGAGTGAAAGTAAAGTATCAGAAAAGATTCATGGCCACCTGAATTCACGCCATCTACATTTGTTGTTGCTGTTCAGTCACTAAGTTGCATCCAATTCTGAGACCCCATGGACTGCGGCACACCAGGCTCCTCTATCCTCCATGACTATGTTTAATTTTCACTCTGTTTGCAGACCTCATTTGCTGCTCTTCATTTATATAACAGTTGTGAGAAACTAAATGTATCTACACTCTGGAATGATGGGGGAAATGGGGGAGAATGTCTATCTGTGCTCACCCTGGTTTTCGGTGCTAGGAATGCAGCAGGCAAGCTGGACAGGACCTCTCTCCTCATGGGGCTGACACAGACTGTGCACCAGAGGAGAAAGACAGTAATGCCCAGGGAGAGAGATGATGGATGAGGATGAAGACAAAGTGGAGAGAGTCAAGGGCCTGGGCTGCCTTCTCTAGACCGAGTGGTCAGGATAGGCCCTTTCAAATCCTGATTCCAGAATGGGGAGGCATTAGCCATGCAAGAATCTGGGGGAGACGGTCCTAGCTGGAGGAAACAGCTAATGTTAAGGCCCAAAGGGAGTGACTGGCTTGTCACAGGGGAGGAGCACCAGAAAGGCCGGTGTCCAGAGTTGCTGTGAGAGAGGAGCTTCTGGGGACAGGCAGGACCCCATCACTGGCTAGGGGTTGCATTAGGCTGCATGTAAAGACACCACCCACAGGGGCTGGATCTAACAGGGGGTTTGTTTCCCACAACACAAAACAGTCTGGAGGCAGGGTCAGCTACTCTGTAAAGCCCCCACAGAATCTCAAAGCCCTACCTCCTTCCGTCTTTCTGCTCTGCCACCTCTTGTATATGGCTTTCATGCCTTTGGTTGCCTCATGGGTGCAGTACAATCGCTCTGGCTTCTACCTTCTGTCTGAATTCAAGGCCATCTGAACAATGAAGTCACCAGGAAGAAGAGTGGTCCACATATCAAAATTGTAGAAACTTCCCCCAGAAAACCCCAGTCGACTTCCACTTGTATTTCAATGGCCAGAACTGTCTCTTGGCCACTCCTAGCTGCAAGGGGAAAAATGGGTATTTTTTTCAAGCTCAATTCCCTAAATCACAGTGTTTTCTGCAGTAAAAACGCAAGGGATTAGGCAGGTACTCCCATTGTAATTATTAGTTTGGATTCTCCTTTAGATGGGAAGGTCTCTGAGGGTAGGTGGGTGAATCAGGAGTTCAGGTTCTACATGTAAAACTAGGCACAACTGTTACACCAGAGCGTCTTGATCAGTGTAGTCCCAAAACAGGTCTCAGGCAAATATATGGATTCTCTCAGTCTTCATTGCAGCCCAGTGGTGACCAGAGCCTCCAGGGCCCCCGGGTAGTTAATTCCTTCCTCAGAAGGTTCCTTCTTTTACTCACAGGGTTCCTAGCAATATCATGGGTCATTGACTCTAAACTGCCATCACTCTTAACGTACAGCTTTATGTACCACTAAGGGGGAAAAAACCATACCGAAATCAGGTTGATTATATTCTTTGCAGCCAAAGATGGAGAAGCTCTATACAGTCAGCAAAAACAAGACCAAGAGTTGACTGTGGCTCAGATCATGAACTCCTTATTGCCAAGTTCAGACTTAAATTGAAGAAAGTAAGGAAAACCACCAGACCATTCAGGTATGACCTAAATCAAATCCCTTATGATTACACAGTGGAAGTGACAATAGATTCAAGGGATTAGATCTGATAGACAGTGCCTAAAAACTATGAACAGAGGTCCATGATATTGTACAGGAGGCAGGGATCAAGACCATCCCCAAGAAAGAGAAATGCAAAAAGGCAAAATGGTTGTCTGAGGAGGCCTTACAAATAGCTGAGAAAAGAAGAGAAGCAAAAGGCAAAGGAGAAAAGGAAAGATATACACATTTGAATGCAGAGTTCCATAGAAGAAGAGATAAGAAAGACTTCCTCAGTGATCAGTGCAAAGAAATAGAGAAAAACAATAGAATGGGAAAGACTGGAGATCTCTTCAAGAAAATCAGAGCTATCAAGGGAATATTTCATGCAAAAATGGACACAATAAAGGACAAAAATGGTATGGATCTAACAGAAGCAGAAGACATTAAGAAGTGGCAAGAATACACAGAAGAATTATACAAAAAAGGGCTTAATGACCCAGATAACTACAATGGTGTGATCACTCACCTAGAGCCAGACGTCCTGGAATGTGAAGTCAAGTGGGCCTTAGGAAACATCACTAGAACAAAGCTAATGGAGGTGATGGAATTCCAGTAGAGCTATTTCAAATCCTAAAATACGATGCTGTGAAAGCTCTGCACTCAATATGCCAGCAAATTTGGAAAACTCAGCAGTCGCCACAGTACTTGAAAAGGTCAGTTTTCATTCCAATCCCAAAGAAAGGCAATGCCAAAGAATGCTCAAACTACCACACAATTGCACTCATCTCACATACTAGCAAAGAATGCTCAAAATTCTACAAGCGAGGCTTCAACAGTACATGGACCAAGACCTTCCAGATGTTCAATCTGGATTTAGAAAAGGCAGAGGAACCAGAGATCAAATTGCCAACATCTGTTGGATCATTAAAAAGCAAGAGAGTCCCAGAAAAGCATCTGCTTCTGCTTTATGGACTATGCCAAAGCCTTTGACCATGTGGATCACAGCAAAATGTGGAACATTCTTAAAGAGATGGGAATACCAGACCACCTTACTTGCCTCCTGAGAAATCTGTATTCAGGTCAAGAAGCAACAACTAGAGCCAGACATGGGACAATAGACTGGTTCCAAATTTGGAAAGGAGTATGTCAAAGCTGTATATTGTCACCCTGTTTATTTAACTTCTATGCAAAGTACATCATGTGAAAAGCTGGGCTGGATAAAGCACAGCTGGAATCAAGATGCAGATGACACCACCCTTATGGCAGGAAGTGAAGAGGAACTAAAGAGCCTCTTGATGAAAGTGGAAGAGGAGAGCGAAAAAGTTGGCTTAAAACTCAACATTCAAAGAACTGATCATGGCATCCAGTCCCATCATGTCACAGCAAATAAATGGGAAAACAATGGAAACAGTGACAGGCTTTATTTTCTTGGGCTCCAGAATCATGCAGATGGTGATCATGCCACAAAATTAAAAGATAAAAGATGCTTATTCCTGGAAGAAAAGCTATGACCAACTTATACTGCATATTAAAAAGCAGAGACATTACTTTGTCAACAAAGGTCCATCTAGTCAAAACTATGGTTTTCCCAGTAGTCATGTATGGATGTGAGAGTTGGACCATAAAGAAAACCGAGTGCCGAAGAATTAATGCTTTTGAACTGACATGTTGGAGAAAACTCTTGAGCATTCCTTGAACTGCAAGGAGATCCAACCAATCCATCCTAAAGGAAATCAGTCCTGAATACTCATTGGATCAATTGATGCTGAGGTTCAAGCTCCAATACTTTCGCCACTTGATACAAAGAAGTGACTCACTGGAAAAGACCCTGATGATTGAAAGCAAAAGGAGAAGGAGGAGGCAGAGGATGATGCTCAGATAGCATCACTGACTCAATGGACATGAGTTTGAGCAGGTTCCAGGAGTTGGTGATGGACAAGGAAGCCCAGCATGCTGCAGTCCATGGGGTTGCAGAGTCAGACATGACTGAGAGACTGACCTGACTGACTGAAGGGGAAAAAATGATGCCAGTTAAACTATAACACAGTGTTTTCTAACCCATAATTTTTTTCCTGCACTTCTTAGACATGGTAATTTTAAAGTTAAGTTTTTAACCATATAGCAGTCACGGAAATTATTCATACAATTAATTTGTTTACATGTCCTTCAAGCGTCTGTTTAGAATCGAGATCACCTGTGCCTGTGTATTCCTCACTCTTTTATATCAACAGTGTTAGTGATGGAGCATCTCTTCAAAGAGTGTCCCACTATTGATTTCGGATTTTCTTCAAAGCTGCTGACACCCGTCTGCAAGTTTGGATGTGAATGCAAGATAATGACAACTATATCATGACTGCTGCCTGGCCAACAGCTCTCTTGCTAATAGTGCTACTGAAATGGGGGGAAGTTCCAGATCCACCTGTAGTGTGTGCATTTCTACGTGGGCCCTGAAGCAAAGAGCTGGGCAGCACTGGGTGAGACCTCCAGTTAGGGAGGCTGAGAGGGCAGTGGAATGTGAGTCTGGTGCTTAGTGAAGGGACAGGTGTAGAAAGATAGGTTTGCAGCTTTGTGACCCACAAGCCCACAGATGGTAATGGGGCCTCACGGGCCAGGGAAACCAAGGTGAGGTGGAGAGGAGTTGGTGTTGAGCCTTGGGATTCTCAAGTGTTTAGAAATCTACAAGAGGAGCCAACCAACCCCACTGAGAGTTAGCAGCAGGTATCCAGTCCAAACACTGGATATCAAAGCAGCGATATGGAAGCCTGACGTCAGTGAGGTCAAGTGCTGCCCAGAAGTCAATGAGGATGAGAGCTGAAGAGCGACCACTGGACTGGGCAGCAGAGAGGTTAGGAGTGGAGTTGATAAAACGACCTTCCTGGCGGGTGGCAGCCTCTGTGGAGCTCGACGACAAACAGATGGATTGGACTGGGTTGAGGAGTGAGAGTGGGTGAGGTGGTCTTCCAGCAGCTGTGCTGTCAAAGCTAGATGTACGGTCAAGACAGGTGGCAGTGTTTCCATTTCAAAATGACACTGGACATGTGTGAACACTAACTTAGTACGGTGGGATTGACTGTGCAGGAGAGGATACGAGTAGTGGCAAAGTGCTTGAGAAGTCGAGAAGGATGAGATTCAGTGCACCAGACCAACTCAGCTTTGGACAGAATCAAGACCCATTGCAAAGCCATCCTTTGGGCACAAACGCTCAACTTTCCAAGACCTTTAAGGTTTCCAGGCTTCAAAGCGCTGCCTCACGCTCTCTCAGCGGTGGCGGGTGGGGACGTTTGCAGCATCTTTTCAATGAATCCTGCAGCCATGAAATTAAAAGACGCTTACTCCTTGAAAGAAAAGTTATGACCAATATGCTAGACAGCATATTAAAAGGCAGAGACATTACTTTGCCAACAAAGGTCCATCTAGTCAAAGCTATGGTTTTCCCAGTAGTCATGTATGGATGTGAGATTTGGACTATAAAGAAAGCTGAGCACCGAAGAATTGATGCTTTTGAACTGTGGTGTTGGAGAAGACTCTTGAGAGTCCCTTCGACTGCAAAGAGATCCAACCAGTCCATCCTAAAGGAAATCAGTCCTAAATATTCATTGGAAGGACTGATGCTGAAGCTGAAACTCCAATTTTTGGCCACCTGATGCGAGGAACTGACTCATTTGAAAAGACCCTGATGCTGGGAAAGATTGAAGGTAGGAGAAGTGGAAGACAGAGGATGAGACGGTTGGATGGCATCACCGACTCAATGGACGTGAGTTTGAGTAAATTCCGGGAGTTGGTGATGGACAGGAAGGCCTGACGTGCTGCAGTCCATGGGGTCGCAGAGTCGGACACGGCTGAGTGACTGAACTGAACTTCAATAAATCCGGGCTATTCTCGTGCCCCTGGTCGGTCCCCGCTGGTGTCTCATTTCCGAACTGCGGCTCCAGGTGTGGGGGGGGCGGAGGACACGTGGCTGACGGGCCGGTTCCCCGACGACGACAGGCACCACTGGCCTGGGCGCCCAGCTCTGGAGGCTCAGCTTTCCCACCACGGTCACAGCCCTTCTGGCGGGCTGGCGGAGCCCCGCCCACGTCGGTGCCACCCTCCCGCTGGACTACGCTCACCCAGTCTCCCGCTCCTGCCTCGCCAGCACCGCAGGCGTCTACCAACGCCCCGCCCTCCCCACGCCCCCGTCTTCCTCCTCAGCCTCTAACCTTGGCGTCCTACGTGGCGCCGCGGAGTGCGCATGCTCAGTCCACGGGACACAAGCGCGCGCCCGCGCGCGGGGGGGCCGGCGGGGCGGGGCTGGGCGGGTGCGGTGACGCCACTGCGCAGCCGCGGGTGGGCGGGACCGTGCCACGTCGGCGCGCGCCGGCCGCGCCCCCTCTCGGCGGCCGCGGTCAGTCAGCCTGTGCGCGGCCCCGGAGCGCTACGCGCGCGCCTCTCACTCCCGGCGCCGACGCTCGCGCGCTTCCCTCCTAGCAGCCCGAGCCCGCCGCCGCCGTCCGGGTCCGTCTGAAACCGGCTTCGCACCATGTCTTCGCCTCCCGAGGGGAAGCTGGAGACGAAAGCTGGACACCCGCCCGCCGGTACGGACGCGTTCCCACTTTCTCTCCTCTCGCGGGTCCGGAGGGCGGGCTGGAACCCGCGGGCGCGGGGCGCGGGACGCGCGGGGCGCCGGGCGGGGAGGCAGCGACCCGCCCCGGGATGGGTCGACTCGTGCGGTCTGAGGTAGACTCAGCCCCTCGCGGGCGACACCTGTTTTCTTTACGCGAAAACATCGCAAGTCCGTGGGAGTTGCGTGCAGATTAGACTGACTTGAAAGAACCCCAGCTGAACAATGTGTCCCCAAAAGTTTGGGCGGTGAATGCTTCCTTAGAATGCACAGATGCTTTAGAAAAGAAAACGAGGAGCCAAAACAGTGACAAATCACAGAGTTCTCAGCGTCTTGGCGATGATTAATTGTAGGCTGACAGCATTACAAAAAAGAACCAAAGGAGTGGAAATCTTTTTTTTTTTCGTTAACCACTCAATATGACTTTTTTTCCCTCCCTCCAGTTTCTTTCGCATTCTGCCTTTCCTCAAAAGTGGTTTGATTCTGTGTGTGGTTTGTTTTTTTTTTTTTTTTTTGCTTTTAGCTTCTGTACATCCCAAACTTCTGAGGCAAGGAAGTTAAATGCTGGAGTCTTTTTTTCTTCGAAAATGGGACTCTGAGCAGCGTTTATTTTCATATCGTCTCCTCCCCCTTTTGAACACAGTTCCTGTTTGCTCTTTCGAATCTGCCCAAACTGGTCGATTGCTTTTTTCACCTCTCCCTTGAAATGGCCATCAGTCCATATGGAAGGGCACTGGAAGGGAATTAGAGATGACTGACCCCCAGTCGCGTAAGCCTGTGGGATTTTTAGGGTCTTCATTCCACACATTAGTGAAGAGTATCAACTCAGTCTGCTAGTAACAGAGGCCTGGGCCAAACATGGCTGCTTTCTGTGGAACATTTATGCCATCTTCTTGTTGAAGGAAAGATTTCCCCAATTTCTGCCTGCCGCCCCCACCATAGGGCGCTAATTCTTTGTCTCCACACAGTGAATAGAGCAGTTCCTTAGCATATGTTGCATTCCAGAGTAGGTCATACTTTTCATTAGTGAAATAAGCTCTCAAGAGCAAGACAGGCACCAGGAAAGAAAGATGGCTAACCAATGCATGTGGGGTGTGAGAGGTGTGGGATATTAGAAAACAGTTCCACTGTAATGGAAAGTAGAGTTTGGGGGCCTCTGTGTTGAATCAGTTTTAAGTTAAGAATGTCAAAGCGTTTCCTTTCATGATAACTCTGGCCTGTAAGTCTTACCACTGGGGGTTCATGCCCAGCTGCCTGATGACCTGGGCAGCTGGGCAGGAGGTAACACCTTCGTTTACACTGGTGACCCTCAGCCGCAGTCTGCCTGGGGCTCCCCTGTTCCCAGGGAGTGAGTAGCAGTAGAATGTATGTGTTGGGATGATACCAAAGCAAAGTGGCAGTAATTAAATTGCATATAGAGACAGCCATATGGAGATCTTTAAGACTGGAGGAATAAACTGTCGATATTACCTCCCTGGGAGAAATTTCATGAAGGACTCAGAGTTTTCTCTGAATTGTAAACAGCTAGGCTGTGTGAATCACGAATTAAGTATTTTATTTATGTTCAAGGAGAAGGGAGCCAATGTATTTGCTCTGGCAAAGCAGTGAACTTGAGTTCTGAGTTTGAGGCTGGTCACTTCTTTAGGGCTCGGTTTTCCTAATCCATGAAATGGGAGGTTTGTGTCAGATGGTCCCTGAGGAAGTAGCAGGGCAGGGCTGCCTTTGTGCTCTTAATGTCACCGTCTATAGGATTGGAGCCCAGGGACAGTTAATGCCACAGGTAAACAACTCCGGTGACTTCAGGCAGTGACTTCTTAAGGCTTTGAGACTTAAGCTCACTCCCAGTCCAGCAGGAGACGCTAAGGAAGCCATCACTGTCATCCTGCCTTTCGCAAGGATGGTCACACTTGGCCAGAGCTGGAGGAAGGGCCTAGCATCCTGGCCCAGGGGTGCAGGTTAGAAAGAGACCTTTCATCGGTTGCAGTGTCTTGCCTCTCCGTTAGTACCGCACAGAGACCTCTGTGTGGAAGCCTTTTCTGGCAGAAAGGTCTGGGTGGTCTTGTTTACTCCAGCATGACCAGAGAACAGAAAGTTCTGCAGAGTAGATGTTAAAAGGAAAAAAGAGCATCTACTATAATAAAGGGTAATCATCACGGATAGCCCAGAGCCCAGTTCCTAAATCAAAATAACAGCCTTGAAACATTGGCAACACTTTTCATTAAGTGCTTAAGTTGGATAACAAAATCTCGTGCCTAAGTCTGCGATCGAAAACAATAAAATTCTCCTCTGTGACTCTCTTCATGTTCTTTCGTGTTTTCTCATTATTGCTCTGTGAGCCAGGTGCGCTTCTCTGCACCCCACAACCTCTACCTGTCTGCCTGTGCCCCTTGCTTCTGGGCCTGGGTCCCGTTGATGAGCAGGGCCTGGCTTGTGATACGTAATAAATAGCTTGTGAGTTTCTCCAGAGCCTCTTAACCGCCTCTCACTTCCTCCCTGGCACGAGAGGCCCACAGCTTCCCTCCACTGCTGAGCTGTCTCCAGCGTGTCCTCGTGGTGCAGGCGGGACTGTCAGCCAGCTTAGGCGGCAGCAGCATCATGGAAATCGTAACTTATATTTGCTGAGTGTTACAGGGCATGGGGTGCTTCCCAGGTGGCACTAGTGGTAGAGAACCTGCCTGCTAGTGAAGGAGACGTAAGAGACGCAGGTTCGATCCCTGGGTCGGGAAGATCCCCTGGAGGAGGGTGTGGCAACCCACTCCTATACTCTTGCCTGGTGAATCCCAGGGATGGAGGAGTCTAGCAAGCTATGGTCCAGAGGGGTGCAAAGAGTCGGACAGGGCTAAGCAACTTAGTATGTGTGCACGCTTAGGGTGTGGGGTGTAAGGGAGAAAAATCACTTTCCCTTTATTCTTCTAGGTTCCTGGCTGAGATCCCCCTTAGGATAAAGAACAGACTAATAAAGAAAAAGAAGCAGTTCAATAACATGTATCTCTCCTGTGTACAAAGGAGATGCTCAAGATAAATGAGTGACTCCCAAGCCCCACCTTAAATACTAACAATAAAACATGCCCAGGAGAGGAGGTTCCCCCTGTGGGAGGGAGCCAGGAAATGCCTGGTAAGCCAGGGGAAGGTCGTTATGCAGAGTAGGATTCTCCTGTGACTTAGTCATATTTCTCTTCCTGGTACAGAGAAAAAGAGACACTTAACACTTGGAGATCTCCCCTACGAGTGTAAAAGTTCCCAGCAAGGGTGACTTCTCTGTATCCAGCTTTTCCTTGTGTGCTGTTTCTTAATCAACTCAAAATCATACTTGCCCAAGAGGCAGGTTTTGGGGGTGGCAGCCTGCTCCCCTTCACCAGTCAGTTCTAAGCACTTGGCAGTAACGAACAGTCACCTTGCAGTTGGGATCAAGGGGACGACGCTGTTTTTAACCCTGGCCAAGCCCTCTGGAGTGTTGCCGACACCCCCAAGACAGTGACTTCAGGGGGGCTCCCTGAGGGGGGGGCTTTGCCTCCTGGAACCTCAGCAGCCCTTCTCAAAGGGGCTCCATTCTTCACCAGGTCCTCCTCCCAGGCTGTGAGGTTAATGAGGCTCCTGAAGAGCCTCGGAGGAAGGGGACTGTGTGAATAAATACAGTGCTGGTGGGCACTGCCTGGCATCCTGTGATGTGCTGGTGGCTGGGTCCTCTGTCAAAGTAGCCAAGTCTTCATGTTTGAGAGCTCGCCACTGTTCTCGGCAACCAAATATTTGTGGAGAGATGAGGTGAGACTGCTGCTTCTCTGGGAATTCTTGCAAATAACAGATGAACAGAGTGACTGACGTTCTGTTTCATCTAACAGCAGAACGCTGATCCCCAGCAGAAAGGGGGACTCGGTGACAAGCCTCACTGTGACTCACTCCTGCCGGTTTCCGTGGGTTTCTGGCAGTGGTGGGAATAACGTCTCTTCGCGACATACGTTTTGCTGGTCCTGGTCCCCTCCCAGTTCCCAGGGGACGCAAACCATATGTCAGGAAAGTTCTCATAAATCTAATACGTGATGGCTTGAAGTGTTACTAATCTTATGTGTGGTTTCCTTTCAAGAGTAGACTTTATGTCCCTTCTAGAACTGAGTCAAATGGAAATACAAACACGATTCTATTCATTATAGTGGAAAAGAGACCACCTTGTTTTTCTTTAGTAACTTCAAAATAATTCAGTTCTCTGTTCTACTGATCATTCAGGATACATTTAAAAGGTTGTGGGTGATACTTCCCCCTGAATTACCTCCCTTTGGAGGTTTCATATTATCCAGGCCACTCTGTTGCTAGAAAGGCAAGACTGATTTGGTTTTTATTGTATTAGCCGTGAAATCACAGGTGTGCTAAGCACGACCCCCAGTATCCTCAACCCAGTCACTGATCAGTGCTTGAAGATACAGGACAGAGGTGTCCTCCTTTGCTCCTGCGTGTGTGTGCTCGGTCGCTAAGTCATGGCCCATGTCCAGCTCTTTGCGACCCCATGGACTGTAACCCACCAGTCTCCTCTGTCTATGGAGTTTCCCAGGCAAGAATACTGGAGGGGGTTGCCATTTCCTCCTTCAGGGGATCTTCCCAACCCAGGGATAGAACCCACATCTCTTATGTCTCCTGCAATGGCAGGCAGGTTCTTTACCACTAGTGCCAGCTGGGAAGCCTGCCTTTGCTCCTGAGATGCCAAGAAGAAAAAGGGACCCTTTAAGTCAGTGCATTTTTTTTTTTCAAGAGCTTCCAGTTAGGGTGGACCAAGCACTTCTACGACGTGTTTAAGATTTTCCCTCTGTGCTCTGAGACTTTGGCTGACACGTGCCTCCTGCTCCTCACTTCTGTGAGTGTCCTGTTCATTTCAGAAGATGCCTCCGCACTCTTACTTGGTCTTGTGAATGGCCTCGCCTTCCCAGGTTCACAGACTCTTTTGTTTGTATAGGGACTATCCACTTTTGTATCAGGTCCTGTATTAGTTACAGTTATATCAGCTATATTATGTATTCACTGTTGTAACAGACAACCCCAAATCGCAGTGGCTGAACAAGTCAAGGTTGATTTCTCTCCCAGGAGGCCCTCCAACCGGGGGGGGGGAAAAAATGCAGAGGGCGAGGCCCCTCCTGCCCAGCGTGTGGCCTCCTCGGAGGGGACTGTGCACGCCAAGGTGTTGGGGCCTCGAGGTGCCACCTGCAAGTGACATGTGTCACTGTGTTAGTTTCCCACGGCTGCTGTAGCAAAGGACCGTAAACTTTGTTGTTTAAAACAGCACCGCTCTATTGTTTTACAGTTCTGGAGGTAAGAAGTCCAAAATGAGTCTCACTGGGCAGACGTCAAGGCGTTTGCAGGGCTGGTTCATCTGGCGGTTCCCTGGGAGAACCCCATTTCTGCCACTTCTACTTTCCAGACACCCCCACGTTCCTGGGTGCACTGCCCTTTCCTTCACCTGCAACAGCTGGTCCAGCCTTCCTCACAGTAGGCATGCTGATGCTTCCGTGTCCCTGTCTCACATTTCAGGTCCCCCTTGTGATCACAGTTTGCCCAGCCACGTAATCTAGAATAGCCTCCTTATTTTAAGGTCAACTGATTAACAGCCTAATTCCTCCTTGCCAAGCGTATTCACAGGTGGGGGACTAGAGCGTGGCCAGCTTGGTGGGGAGGGGGACATTACCCTGCCTACCGTGGTCTGTTTTCCCCGGAATTGGCCACAACCCAGGTAAATGGCCCCACTCTCACTGCGGGGAGACTAGGGTTGTGGTCGGTGAACACTGTCGGGTTGTCTGTCCCCGAGAACCTCGAGGCAGGGATCTCACTCTTCCCTGGACTTTCTGAAACCAGCCTCCCTGAACTCAGGGTTTCCCCTGCATCCGCCTCTCCCAGTCCTCAGCTTTGGACCAGTCACTGTCTGGCAGGTCTGGGCCCTGTCACCACACAAGCTGACCACTGAAGAATTGATGTTTTCAAACTGTGGCCCTGGAGAAGACTCTTGAGAGTCCCTTGGACTGCAAGGAGGTCCAACCAGTACCAGTCCATTCTAGAGGAAATCAACCCTGAATATTCATTGGAAGGACTGATGCTGAAGCTCCAATACTTTGGCCACCTGATGGGAAGAGCTGACTTCCTGAAAAAGATCCTGATGGAGGCCACAAGTTGAAGCAGCCAACAGAGGGTGAGATGGTTGGATGGCATCACCGACTCAGTGGACATGAGTTGGAGCCCACTCCAGGAGATAGCAGAGGACAGGGGAGCCTGGTGTGCTGCAGCCCATGGCGTCACAGAGGCTCACAGGATAGAGCGACTGAACAATGACCAGGCACTCTGACCTCTGGGTCACAGCCGCTAGGGGATGGAGCCTGCACTGTGTGGAAGACTGGCCGGCCTGGAAGTCCCAGCCCACGCACGAGGTCTCTGAGTCACACCCTGCCTCTGGAGAGCGAGTGAGCTTCCTCCCTGTCACTTAAGGGCCTTCCCACCCTAACACGTTTCGCCTCTAAGTGGAGAATGGCAGTTTACCTTCTTTCATCCTCTGTTTTCTCAGAGAGGAAACCATCAGGGGTGCAAGTTCAGCAATGTATCAGGGACTCATTTTTTCAGGCAAGCGTCCCTTTCACCCGTTGCAGAAAGCCCCTGTGGGGACTGAACGTGGCCGCGGGGGGTGGGGAGCTCCAGGGGCCCCCTCTAACTCAGAGCCGCTGCCCCTCTTTCTCTCACTCCTTGCGACTCCCCCTGGCTCGGGGCGCCAGCCTCCCCGGATAGGCGTGGCTTCTTTGCTGGCCATGGAGACCCCTCTCCCGGTGGGGCACCTCCTCTTAATGGAGAATGACCGCCTCCCTCTGCCTTGGTCCCACCCACTGTCCCCATCCCAGGGCCGTCCAGTCTGGTGCCCACTTCACTTTCCGGCCACAGCGCTGCTCTACCTGGGAGGATTTCGCTCACCCCTGATCTGCAGCTCTGGGCGTCTCTGTTTTGCCTTCCTTTTTTTCTCACCGGAGCAATTCTCAGAGCCTTTCTTGGCTTCTTTTAGGTGTGTTTGCTTTCCTTTGAACCAGATTTCAATAGCTCTTCCCAGCAAGAGCAAAGGGAAGCCTCTGCTCACGGGCCCTGCCCCACTGGTCCCCAGGGCTGGCCCCTCCCTTGGCTCCGGGCGCTTTACTGTCTCAAGCCCGCTGGGGACACCCTTCTCGTTCCCCTGCCCGACCTGCAGCTGTGGGTCTTCCTAGCCTGCTGTTGAGGGTATGGAGCAATCTGTTGGGAACCCTTTCATAGCCAGGCACCCCAGCACCTCAGGGGCTGCCAGGCCCCAGGGCAGTATCTTCATCAGTTGCTTCCCTCCCTGACAAAGTCCGAGCTGGAGGCTGTTTCCTCCGCCCACGTTGCTTTTTTTTGTGGGCAGGAAAACCTGCTTCACAGAGAGCTCTCCACATCAAACACACTGCCTTCCTGGGCCTAGAACCTGCCCGGAGGCATCTCTCTGAGGAGCACTGATGCTCTGTTTCCTGGAACATTGAAGCAGGAAAAGGCCTGTGGGGTGAGATTAAGGGCGCTGGCTGGCAGGGTCAGAAGCTTGCTCACTGTGGCCTCCCCTCCTCGTGGGGGTGGGGGTGTGGTCTGCACCACAGGGTTAGGGTGAAGTGGGTGGGGTGGAAACTGGCCGGTGGTTAGAACAGGGCCTGGCACGCGGCGCCATCCGGTGGGAAGGGTTATCCAAGGTCCTCGACTCTCCAAAAGCTTCCTTTTGGAGGGGCTGAGGACAGTCCTGGAAGTGGTCAGCTGCCAGGCGGTGGAGTCCCTCACCATGGAGGGCGAGTGGCTCACTCACCAATCCGGTGCTTAGATCCTGCCACCCCCACTTTACACAGAGGAAACAGTGGGGAGGAGGTGATAAACCACCAAGGACTCGGACACGGAGGGCTCTCTGAGTGCTGGATGCTAAGTGTTAAAACCGTTTAATGACAAACCCAGACAGCATAATAAAAAGCAGACATTACTTTGCCAACAAAGGTCCGTCTCATCAAAACCATGGTTTTTCCAGTGGTCATGTATGGATGTGAGAGTTGGACCATAAAGAAGGCTGAATGCTGAAGAACTGATGCTTTCGAACTGTGGTGTTGGAGAAGACTCTTGAGAGTCTCTTGGACTGCAAGATCAAACCAGTCAATCCTAAAGGACATCAGTCCTGGAATATTCATTGGAAGGACAGATGCTGAAGCTGAAGCTCCAATACTTTGGCCACCTGATGCAAAGAACTGACTCCTTAGAAAAGACCTTGATGCTGGAAAAGATTGAAGGCAGGAGGAGAAGGGCATGACAGAGGATGAGATGGTTGGATGGCATCACCGACTGGATTGACACGAGTTTGAGCAAGCTCAAGGAGTTGGTGATGGACAGGGAAGCCTGGTGTGCTGCAGTCCATGGGGTTGCAGAGTCAGACACGACTGAGCGACTTCACTGAGTGAGAGTGGCTAGGAGTTGAGCATCTGTGGGAGCCGGGCCCTGATGGGGGTGTTCCAGGTGGGCTCCCTCCGCAGTCCTCAGCATTGCCACCCTTCTTCACAGATGGGACCCTGAGGCAGAGTGCCGGCAACCTGCCGGGACACACATGTAGAGCTGGAACTTGAATCTGGAGATCCGGCTCCCAGAATCCATGCCTTAACTTTGGCTCAGGACTTGTACCAAGAGGAAGCTTGTTAGTCTTTACATTTGAAGCTCATATTTGAATAACAACCATCACAACAAAAATCTGTTTTGTTTTTTACTACTCAGAAAAATACTTGCATTTGCAAATAATCCTGCAAAGATTTCTGCAGAAGTAACTCTCCCTTTGTATTTCTGACCGATGAAGAGTCCTAGTGACAATGATAAAACAATCGATAAATATGTGCTGTCATATTTTTTGGCAGTCGTGCAAGTTAAAATGAATCTGTCTCAGCCTTGAGTTATTATTATTATTGCCACTTTATTGCAGCATTAATCACCACCCATACTGTGAGAGATTGATGAAGTTAATTGTTTTTATAAACTAGATTAAGAAGTGCTGATGTGGAGGTGTGAGTCTGGGAGTGTGTGTTTACTTCAAGAGAGGAGTGGACGGGCTCCCTGTGAGCTTCCCAAGGCTTGATTATTTTGAACATCACCTTGGCATTCATCATCTGTTCCTTTTGTAGTGAGTTGCGCACCCTTTTTTTACTTTTAGCCACAGTTGATAGAATACACCTGGGACTTACAGTGTCAAGGTGTTTTGTCTGCCAAGCAGAAGTGATTCAGAGATTATTTTTAAATGGGCATCTCTATTAGTTTGTGCAGGCTGCTATAACAAAGTAAATAGCACAGACTGGGTGGTTCCATCAACAGAAATTTATTTTCTCACAGTTGTGGAGGCCAGGAGTCCATGATCAAGGCGCCAATAGGTGTAGTTTCTCCTGAGGCGTCTCCTCGACTTGCAGATGGCCACCTTCCCTCTGTGTCCTCCTGTAGCCTTTCCTCTCTGCACATGCATCCATGGTGTCTCTTCCTCTTCTGATAAGAAGACCAGTCCTATCAGATTAGGGCCACCCTGTGTGTGTGTGAGTGTGTGTGACTGTGTGTGAGTGTAAAGTCTCTTAAGTCACATCTGACTGTCTACGACCCCGTGGACTGTAGCCTGCCAGACTCCTCTGTCAATGGGATTCTCCAGGCAAGAATACTGGAGTGGGTTGCCATTCCCCTCTCCAGGGGATCGTCCCGACCCAGGGATTGAACCCACGTTCCCTAATGCCTCCTGTATTGGCAGGTGGATTCTTTACCACTGCACCAGCCGGGAAGCCTCAGGGCCACCCTCACAGCCTCTTTTTCACTTAATTACTTCTCTTTTTTTAAGCTGCACTAGGTCTTTGTTGCAGCATGTGGGCTTTCTCTAGTTGAGGCTCCTGGGCTTAGTTTTACCCGCAGCATGTGGGATCTTAGTTCCTGAACCAGGGATCAAACCCAGATCCCTTGCCTTGGAAGGCAGATTCTTAACCCCTGGACCACCAGGGAAGTCCCCTTAATCACCTCTCTAGAGGCCTGTCTCCACACCCAGTCAGGCCTAAAGTTCCGGAGATCAGGGCTTCAACGTACGAACTTGGGGAGGTCATAGTTCAACTCATAACAGCACCTTTGACCCATTTCTCATGGACATGGGGTAGGGGTGGGATAAATGGGGCAGGAAAATGTGTTTTTTTTTTTAATTTAATGAGATTATTCTTCCAGCCTTATTGTTCAAACAAAAGCATTCATAATCTTACATTTCAAGAGAGTGGGTGAAAAATAATGTAAATGTAGAATTTTCTTTTCAGTCTCCCATTTCTTAAAGTTTGGCAGGCTTCATAACCCTGGAAATCTTGAGAAACAACCTGAAAATGTTATTTTTGTTTTCTTTTTCTTCTTTAAATCTTAGCCCAAAGTGAGGGCGATCTCTAGGAACAACATCCAAAGAAGAAACTAAATGAACAGTTAGCCTGAGCCTTGGGCCCACGAGAGGCAGGAAGTGACTTGGTGTCTTCTCTTCTGATAAGAACAGCAGTCATGTTGGGCTTCCCTGGAGGCTCAGCTGGTAAAGAATCCGCCTGCAGTGCAGGAGACCTGGGTTCCATCCCTGGGTAGGAAGATCCCTTAGAGAAGGAACGCCTACCACCCCAGTATTCTGGCCTGGAGAATCCCATGGACAGAGGAGCCTGGCAGGCTACAGTCCCTGGGGTCGAAAAGAGTTGGACATAACTAAAGCGACTTTCACTCATGTTCAATTAGGCAATCCCCCACCCATTCCCCAACACACACACAGCCTCGTTTAACTCAAGACGCCACCTGCAAGCTGGGTGCTCAGAGGCCAAACCCATGGAGAAAGGGTGCAGGAAAAAGTGTCCAGCAGCACAGTGGGGGGGTGAGGAAGCTGGTGTGTTTCAGCCTGGCCTCCGGATGGAGAACAGAGTCTCCTTGAGAATTTGTAACTGCAGGTATGCCTTTACATGGGCAGTCTGTTCAGATTTACACTGTTTGGTCTTTCCTGTCCTGAGAAATCAGATGTAAAAACGATTTCCTGCTGCCCCTACTCCTGGTTTGACAGAAGCGTGCATAGCATCTCTCCAAGGGGTGCTGCCTAGACCACCCCCAGAGGATCCCCACAGACAGAGGCTCACTGAAGACATTCCCCCCAAACGAGCCAGATTCAGAAAAGCAAACAGTGGGGGCGAGACTCCTGATAATAATACAATTACATAGGACTTCCCTGGCGGTACAGTGAATAGGAACCCACCTGCCAATGCAGGGAACACTGGTTTGATCCCTGGACCGGGAAGATTCCGCATTCTGTGGAGCGACTGAGCCTGTGCCCCACAACTTCTGAGCCGAGCTCTGGAGCCTGTGAATAGCACCTCCTGAGCCCGTACTCCACGTGAGAAGTCACCTCCATGAGAAGCTTGTGAACCACAGCTAGAGAGGTGCACAGCCCCAGCTAGAGAAAGCCTGTGGGCAGCAACAAAGACCCAGCACAACCAAAAATTTAAACTAAAAAAATTAGATATACAACCACAAGACAGGCATGGCTAAAATGGTTAAATATATAAAAGAATCAAAAACATGGGAAACAAGTAAAATGCTCTCAAAGACCACATGAATTCGAGGGGGGAAATGCTTTAGAAATGAAAAGATAAAATGATTGGAATCAAAATCAGGATAATTATTCCTACTTCAAAAATTTTCAGGATGAAGTCAGATTTTTGAGAGAATTACTGGACAGGATTGTATTTCTTTCCTAACAAATAGAATATCCCCGCGGAAAAGAAGTGGTAGTGGCAGCAGGGAGACTCTCATCCCAAACCCAGACCCGCAGACGTGTCACTAAATACAGTATTTTATTTCTCGTGCCTCTGCTTTACCTTCCTCTGAGTGAGTGCCTCTGTGTACCGCTGGCCATGCTGCAGCCATCAGCAGCTTTCTGAATTCTCCCAGGGAAACTGAAAACTAATAAACCTGACGTGTATAAGCCTCAAAGTGTCTCACATTCTCCTTCCTGTTTGCAGCATCACAAAGAAAGCAGTCCGGAGCTTTCCTAATTCAGCAGGGTCCAACTTAACTTTGCTTTACCAACTCAAGGGACACGAGTTTGAGCAGACTTCAGGAGATACTGAAGGACGGGGAAGCCTGGCATGCTGTAGTCCATGGGGTCACAGAGAGTCGGACGCGACTTAGCAGCTGAACAAGAACAACTTAATTTGAAACACTCGAGGAGGTGGGCTGACCAGCTGGCTGTACTTTGTGATGGGAGCAGGGCTGTGGCAGAACTGTGGAGTGGCTATCCTGGGGCAGGGCGGGGAGAGGGGGTGGGTAGGTTGAGGGGTGGGTGGTGCTGTGAGCCCCACATACGAACCCTGGACCATGAGCTCAGTTAGCAAAGTCTGCTTTCTGTTAAGTGCTGGGAAGCTGCTGTGCACCTCTGTCTTAGTCTGTTTGGGCTGCTACAACTGAATACCATCGACTGGTGGCTGTAAACAGTGGACATTCTCACCATTCTGGAGGCTGGAAGTCCAGGGTCAAGGCAACAGCAGATTCAGTGTCTGGTGATGCCCTGCTTCTGGTTCACAGACAGCTGTATTCTCTGTCCTCCCTGGCAGAAAGGGTGAGGGAGCTCTCAGGGTTCTCTTTAGGAGGGTGCTAATCCTGTTCATGAGGGCTCCACCCTTATGACCTAAGTGAAAAGAAAGGAAGAAAGTGAAAGCCACTTACTCATGTCTGACTCTTTGCGACCCCATGGACTGTAGTCCCCCAGGCTCCTCTGTCCTTGGAATTCTCCAGGCAAGAATGCTGGTGGGTAACCATTCTCTTCTCCAGGGGATCTTACCAATTCAGGGATTGAACCAAGGTCTCCTTCAATGAAGGTGGATTCTTTACCATCTGAACCACCAGGGAAGCCTGATGACCTAAGCGCCTTCCAAAGGCCTCGCCTCCAAACAGCATGACTTTGGGAGATAGGAGGGAGATAGATAGAAGAGATAGCTTCTCTTCTCATCTAAACTCCTCCAACTTAGGACGTGGCTTTTAACCTAGATGAAGCATTGAGACTGTGAGCAGCTGACTACTCTGAGACCATGCAGCTGAGGACATGGAGGGACTTGCTGACCCTAAAACACAACCCTGTCAACTGCCATGTGACACTGGCTTTTGGGAATAAGGCCGGCATTTCCAAGCTTTATCCCGTGGAATACAGGAGTCCTAAAGGATGATAACCAGTATTACTGGGGAAGGAGGGACGTTCTGTGGTCAAATACACTTGGGAAAGACGGCACACTCTGTGTGCCCACATGAACCTTACAGCACATGCTAAAGGCAGAATATCTATCTTGAGGAAAGCCACTTAATTTGTTCAACCTAGCTCTTTCCACACTTGCTAGATCCTAGAATCTCCATTTTTGTTGCTGCTTTTTCTCTTGCAAAACAGTATTAACATTAGGTATAAGGAGATACAAATCAAACTATAATAAGACACCACACCTACTAGAACAACTATAATTAAAAAGAAACACCATAACAAGTGTTGGTAAGCATGTGGAGAAATTAGAACCTCCTCTGGTGGGAGTGTAAAACAGTGCCATGGCTTTGGAAAGCATTTGAAGATCCTTCAAAAGGGTGAATGTGGGATTACTATGTCACTCAACTATTCCACTCCTACATATGTACCAAGGAAATAAGGGTATAAGTCCATGTGGCCACACAAAACTTGTACATACACAGTCGTTCATAACTGCATTATTCCCAGTAGCCAAAATGTGGGAAAGCACAACTGACCATCCACAGATGAGTGGATTGTAAAACGTGGTCTGTCCATGCCGTGGAGTGTTATTCAGCCATGAAAAGGAATGAAAGGACTTGCCTGGTGGTCCAGTGGTTGGGACTTTACCTTCCAAATGCAGAATGTGCGGGTTCCATCCCTGCTTGGGGAACTAGGATCCCACATTTCTCGAGGCCAAAAGGTCAAGACAGAACAAAGACAGTATTGTAACAAATTCAATAAGAACTTTGAAAATGGTCCACATCAAAAAAAAAAAAAATCTTTAAAGGAAAAAAGGAATGAAGTACTGACGCATGCTACAACATGGACAAACCTTGGAAACATTATGTTAAGAGAAAAGTCTTGTCATCAAAGGCTGTATATTTTATGATTCCATTTATGTCAAATGTCCCGAATAGGCTGGTGCAGATGACTGGTTGCTAGGAGCTGGGGGAGAGGAGGGATTGGAGAGGGACCTTTGATGGGTTTCTGTTGAGGGTGATGATCCTGTTTAACAATGATTGTGGCCACAGTTGTGCGACTCTGAATATACACAAAACCGCTGAACTGTACACTCTTAACCAGGGGGACCATGTCGTATGTGAGTTATATGTCCATAAGGCTGTTTTTTAAAAACGAAATTAACTTCTGCCAAACCCAGGGTTTCACAGCACAGTCCGGGAAAGGTCGTCACCAGAGCGGGCTCTGTGGCTGTGACACGGCCGATGTCCTGTGTTGCCTGTGGCTGTATCCCCATCAGAGCACCGTCGGCATTTGAGAAAATGTCCCCGGCAGGGATGGAGTGGCCGCTGCGGCATCACAACCTGTACAAAACCTAAAAGCAGGCGGCCGCTTTCTCCATGTGGTTTGTACTCTGGTAGCACCGCTGCTCTTACCCACTTGAAAGGAGACCAGACACACAGACAAGCCTTGGAAAATATCGAGTGGCTCCAGAGTACGAGACAGGGCTGAGTGTCCTGTCATTCTGAATCTCCCCCAGTAGTACTGGGGCTTTGACGCAGGTTCAGTCCCTGGGTCGGGAGGATCCCCTGGAGAAGGAAATGGCAGCCCACTCCAGTATTCTTGCCTGGACAATCCCATGGACAGAAGAGCCTGGCTAGCTACAGTCCACAGGGCTGCAAAGAGTCAGCCATGACTGAGTCACTCAAAAACGGCAATAATAGCACTATTCTCCGTGATTAATCGCTGTCACTGCCAGCTGGTCTGGACCTGGGGCCACGGGACAGCCACACACCTTTGAGTAGCTCCCCTGCCATCTGGTGGTTGTGTGTTCACACTGATCACACCCCGTTGTCTTCATTTCAGTGAAAGCTGGTGGGATGCGAATTGTGCAGAAACACCCGCATTCTGGAGACACCAAAGAAGAGAAGGACAAGGACGACCAGGAGTGGGAGAGCCCCAGGTAGGCAAGTTCTGGATTCACAAGTCACCCTTATTCAGTTAAACATTAATGTTTGTTCTCTGCTGTGTGCTTCCGATAAACCCTGGGCTCCTGGGGCCCTGTGCTGTGAGCTTTTCCTCTCCTGATCAGTGAGGAGGGGGTTCTGTCCCCCAGACAGAGGAGAAACAGGACAGCTAGAGCACGCCTTCTTCCCTTGCCCCGAATAAATCTAAGTGGATTCATCCGTCTTTGGGCAGAAGCCCTCCACCACCACATTAAAATCATCCACAGACCTTTGAAAATGCCATTCTAGTTGAGTCTCTGGGCTGTCAGGGCAGAGAACCACTGATTTAAACAGTGTTCACAAGCGTTAGGGCTTTGTCAGTTTCAGCCAAACCTTGAATCATCGAGGCCACACCCTGATGAGTGACCAAGTGCCCTTAAACGATGTCTTTGCCCCCAGATCCCTGGGTCCCCGAAAGCTCACCTTCCTGCAACACCACCATCTCTGTTTACACCTGCTTTCCTTGCAGGTTCTGATGCCAAGTTTGGTCCAAGGACCTTGATACAAGCCCATCTCCTCCCACCTGTAACACACATTCAGTGCCCACCTGTCTCTGAGCCTGTCCCCAGAAAGAGAAGTGAACACCAAGCTTTGCACCTTGTAACTCATCACTTAAGCTTTGCACCTTGTCACTCGTCTTTGACCGAATCTCAGCCAGAGGGAAAGGGAGTGTGGAGAGCAGCCAGCGCATGTTTGTGCATTTCATTCCAGCAGTCCTGAAGAGCAGGCGGAATGCTCCCCAGGTTACATATGGGGGACTGAAGTCCACAGAGGTCAATGCTTGCCACACTGCGCAGGAGTGAACCCCACGCCTGGGGTTCAGAGCAGCCCAGGCTTTCCAAAGGATAGCTCCTGACAGGAGGTGCCCCCTGAGAAGGACGAGCATGGGTTTGGTGACCCCACATATCTGCTTACGTAGATGCTGTGCCGTTGGGTATTTTCTGTAAAACCTCGGGTGTCACTTAGGGCAGTCGCTGGAGGGGAGGACAAAATTGGGGGAGAAGTTTGTGAGTGATTATTGCCCATTTTAAATCATGAGATATCAGCACCAGGAAAGTCAGCTCAAGTTCTGATTTTTTAAAAGAAGAAAGTGGTTTAAAGAAAAGTCTCGAATTTTCTTTCCACTATCTTCACTTGTGTTTGGAACATAACAGCATCAGGAATTCTCCTACAGGTCCATGGTCCTGTATCTGAAAACCGTGGGGCCTAATTCATATCAGAATTCAGAAATTCTCATGTTTTGGGAGAGGAAGCAGGTTTTAGCTGAATAAGATCGTATGTATTTCATATAGTACCTGTTGTGGGGTCTCAAGCAGCCTGTTGGAATCTGTGTATGATATTCATACCTGCTGAGATTCATTTTAAAGATTTACAGACTTGGACCAGTTCAGGGGAAGTTTTGCCTGCATAAGAGTTAGAACGTTTGGTGTTGAAAACATTCTTGGACTTGGAACCAAGGATAAAATCATGTGACCTGTAGCATTCTTCCGCTAGAAACCTGGAATGTCATTTCCCTTCATATCCACTGGTTCCTTAAGAAGGGAGAAAGAGGATGAGACAGAGCTGTATCTAGGGGGGAAAAAACCCTGGGAAATTAATGAAACATGCTTTTCTGCATGAGTTTAAGTGGAATAAGGGACAAATAGCTACTTCTGTGTGTAACACAGTGTCAATACAGTGACAACTGATCATTTCTTAGCATGTTTAGAAACCAAGACAGAACAGCCCGTTCATTCTCTTTCTACTGATTTTTTTTTTCTCATGAGGTGAAATACAGCATTTATGGAAGATGCACAGTGTAAATAAAGGTGCCAGAGGATGAATGATTACAATAGAAAGGAGGGGAACACCCAGCACCCTAGGTTTTAGTCTCTCACCCACCGTGAAGGCTGGTTTGCTGTGGAACCAGGTATTTTGAGTCTGGCTGACTGCAGGGCAGGGTTTGCATATGAGCCAGGGTATGTTTGTTCCCTGAAGTCAAATTGTTGTGCCGTGTTCCTTGTGGGGCTGATAGCTCTTGTCCTCTGGGCTCCGGCTTCTCTCCTCACTGCTGCGGGTTAAATCCCCCCACACTGTTGACAAAGGTGGGGGGAAGCCTCTGTCGACGCTGCAGCTATCGGCACATGTTGCCAATACAACTCCTTCCAAACTCCCCGCACCAGACCTGGAACTCTGTGTAATAGTCCTCTTCCACCACCACGCAGTCTCCATTTTGCTAGTGGGCTAATTGAATAATTATAGTTAATAGCGATCACTGATGGTATACAGAGTGCAGTGGACCTAGCCCGGTTCTAACGGGGGCTCTGCCCTTGTTGACTCATTTGATCCTTGCAACTACTCTATTCTCATCCCCCTTTGGGAGTTGGCTCTTGATTATTATCTCCATTCCAGATTACTACTCCCACTTCAGTGGCTCAGAGAGGTTAAATGACTTTTCCAAAGGCATACAGCAAGTGAGTGGCAGAGCCAGCATCCCAGACTAGCAGCTGGGTGCAGAGCCCCCTACTCTTAGCCCCTGCTGTGTGTACCAACGAGTGCCTGTTTTGTGCTGGGCACTTAGTAAGTGCTTCCCACTGGGTTTAATGTTCACACCACCTAAAAGCTGCCGATTACGCAGATGAAGAAACCAAGGCTCGGTAAGCTTATCTGACCCAATCAGTGGTCTGGCCAGGATTCAGCCCTAACTCTGTCTTAACTTGGAATCCCATGTCCCTAATAGGGTACAGAAACCCTCTGAACTGACGAAATATTTTCAGGATCAATATAGACTGTAGATCCAGAAAAATGAAGAAAGTGTTAGTAGCTTAGTCATGTCTCACTCTTTGCAACCCATGGACTATAGCCTGCCAGGCTCCTCTATCCATAGAGTTCTCCAGGCAAGAATGCTGAAGTGGGTGGCCATTCCCTTCTCCAGGGGATTTTCCCAACCCGGGGATCAAACCCAGGTCTCCTGTATTGCAGGTGGATTCGTTACCATCTGAGCCACCAGGGAAGTCCTAGATCCTCTGTAAAATAAACATTGATTCCGGGGTTGCCCATAACCTTTCCCATATTCCTCAAGCCCACAATCCCACCCATGCAACCTTACCAAAGTAGATGGCCTAATTACAGCTTATAATAAGCTTTCAGGACACTGGGCTGATTTCCTTACATATGGAAAGGCCATAGTTATTTCCAGAATTAGTCAGGTATGTAATGTTTTACATTAATTTCTTTGGAAATGCCATGGCATGTGACTTCAAAATTCACATTACCCTCATTCTAAAGTTTTCTATTTTATCATGTTTTGAGCCAAGCATTTTCCAAATATGAAAATAAGTGCATGGTCTCAGGTGCCAATTTCCTCCTTGGATATGCATTTGCAAAACTCTCTGCTTTACTTCCTAGATATTTAAAGCTGGCTTTGCATTTACTGACTCATCTCTGGTGGCTTCCTTTCCCAATCAGAAAATCAAATACTGATTGCAGAGAAAATGAACAACTGGAGCATTAAAGAGGTTGTTGTGTGACCCAAAAAAACCTCAAAGCACTCTTACTTGTACTTTTCTTTTGCAAATCTTTGTGTTATCCTTTGTCCCCTTAATCCTGTCATTTTTCAGATATTAAAGAGATAATTCCTTATACCACCAAATTGTTTAAAAATGCTATTAAAAAAAAAAAAGAAACCAATAATGTAGCAGAAATTTGAAAATGTTTTCCAAACATTCCCATCAGGCTGAATTCTAGTTACCTGCGGCCCTTTGTATCCAAGAAGAGTAAGAGGCTTCATTGTTGTGGGCTAATACTTTCCTGAGTGGGTGCAAGATTCAATCTCAGAACTGACCCAATCAAGGAAAGCTGATTTTTCTCTCAAAGCCATCTGCTGAGCATATTAAGTCAAAATGTCCAGTTTGATTATGTAACGGAGAAACTGCAGACATAGAATGGATTTCAGGGGTCATTAGAATTCACTAACATACAGTGTAGTGGTCAACATGTGCTGAGGCCTGAGCGTGAATCAAGCTGGGTAGAAAGTATTCTAAAAGGTAGGTGGCAGGAGGAGTAAAGTAGAATTGGAAGGTTTTGGTGAGGATTGGAAAGGGGTAGAAGGAGTGAGGGAGGGGAAAGGGGGTGGTGAGGGTCAGGAGGGAACAGCCCTTCCTGAGCTCCACAATTTGTACAGGACTGACTTAGGACTGTGATGCTGTTTCTTGTTCACATACCTCCCCCGCCCCCAAAATTAGCAAACAGTTCCAATCATCCAGGATGTGGGAAATACCCAAGATGGGATACACACAGTAACAGCTGGCCCTCAATGTAACACAAATGCTTACGGTTATCAACTGCAAGGAGTACAGCGGAAAAAAAAAATGATCTAACATAAGTGACTTTGGGAAACATTACTTTGACTGGATACTATCAGGCTAAAGACAAAAACAAAAAAAATACAAAAAAACTGTGCATAAATGTTACACTCCAGTTAGTCAGTGTTTCATACAGGAGTTTGGGTTAGTGATTCTGAAATTGCTTTATGTGTGCACTAGGATTGAACAAATAAGTAAATATGTTGTGGCTGATGAAGAGTCTAGTTTCTCACGGTCAGGGAAAGAGATTACAGATCGAAAGGGGAAGACTAAGATGACTGTGATATTTAATCAGAATTGGAGGTATTGGTATGAACTCAGGCTTCGCTGGTGGCTCAGATGGTAAAGAGTCTGCCTGCAATGCAAGAGACACAGGTTCCTTCCCTGGGTCGGGAAGATCCCCTGGAGAAGGTAATGGCTATCCACTCCAGTTTTCTAGCCTGGAGAATCCCATGGACAGACCAGTATTCTTGCCTAGAGAATCCCATGGACAGAGGAACCTGGAGGGCTACAGTCCATGGGGTCACAAAGAGTCGGACAGGACTGAGAGACTAACACTTTACTTTAGTACGAACTCATAGCTTAACTGGATGAATGGATGGATGGATGGACGGTAGGTATAGATGGGAACATACATACATAAATAAACATACATGGAAGAGGTACATACATCCTAGCTGTTTTACTGACAGGGCATTAAAGAACTGTCACCACATAGCCATGAGCACCCCCCAGGGCCGGGATCTTGGTTTCTAAACACCATTCCCCAATCAGGGGTTTTTTGGAGAAGTGGTTCATTCCAGGACCAGGGCTGGAAAAGTACCAGATGAGCCTGGCACAGCTTGTAGTGCCAGAACACACGGAAGTGTTCCCGAGCAACAGAGAAGCCATCCTGAAGGCGCACCTAATGGCAAAGCTGGAATAATTTATGATAAAATAAATAATGATAGTATTGGACTATAACCCCTAGAGTAAAATAGATATCCATGAGTCTATACTGATATGAATAATTGAACACATAGATGAGAAGGGGCAGCTCTTCTTTATAGAAGAATTCCAGTGAATAAATGTGTAAAGTAGAATATCACCAATAGGCAAACACCACAGTAATTGTTGTTGGCAGGATACACTGAGGGATACTACAATTGGAGGGCAAAAATTTAAGGAGAAACGGGCTATTTGCAGTCTGTTTCCCCCAATATACTTATTAATCACAAAGCAAGGAATTTCTTTACATGGAGACCATGAAAAAGACACTCGTTTACAGTAGAAGACCTGAGATAAGAAGGCAGAGAGTTGTTCAGTTTTATGTGGCAGCCTGGATGGGAGGGGAGGGGAGCTTGAGGGTATGTGTATGGCTGAGTCCCTCTGCTGCTCACCTGAAACTGTCACAGCTTTGTTTATTAATCGGCTGTCAGTTCAGTTCAGTCACTCAGTCGTGTCTGACTCTTTGCGACCCCATGGACTGCAGCACACCAGGCTTCCCTGTCCATCACCAACTCCTGGAGCTTGCTCAAACTCAAGTCCATTGAGTTGGTGATGCCATCCAACCATCTCATCCTCTGTCGTCCCCTTCTCCTCCTGCCTTCAGTCTTTCGCAGCATCAGAGTGTTTTCCAAGGAGTTAGCTCTTTGCATCAAACAACCAAAGTATTGGAGCTTCAGCTTCAGCATCAGTCCTTCCAATGAATATTCAGGACTGATTTCCTTTAGGATTTGATCTCCTTGCAGTCCAAGGGACTCTCAAGGGTCTTCTCTAACACCACAGTTCAAAAGCATCAATTCTTCGGCTATACCCCAATACAAAATTAAAAGTTTTTCTTAAAAAGGGATAAATTTTTTAAAAAGGGGGGGTGGGTGGCAGAGAGTCATCCCGTTGGGCCTCAGATGGGAACCTGCACATCCATGATGTTCCTTGTTGCTGCTCCTGTTCTGTGAATGACCGTGAAAGTGCTGTATTTGTTTCACAACAAGCTTTCACCTGTTGCTCTTCACTGTCATGGATAACTCCAGCCTGAAACAGTTGTTGCTAGATGCAGGCTGAGTTACCTTCAGGCTGCCGGAACAAATGCCACAAGCCAGGTAGCTTAAAATAACTGAGCTGTATTGTCTCACAGATCTGGAGGCTGGAATGCCGAGACCCAGGTTTCCTCAGGGTTGGTTCCTTTGCTGGCCGTCTTTGGCTTATACATATATCACTTTTTTTTGGTCTATGCTGTGCAGCGCTCAGGATCTTAGTTCCGCAAACAGAGAATGAACCTCCTGAGCTGGGAGCTCAGAGTCCTAGCCATTGGACCACCGGGGAAGTCCTAGATGCCTCGCCTCGATCTCCGTCTTCACACGGCCCTCCCCCTGTGTCGTTGTACCTTCCCCCTGTGTGTCTCTTTCCCCTTTCTGTAAGGACGTTGTGCATGCGTGCTGAGTCGCTTCAGTTGTTTCCGACTCTTTGCCACCCTATGGACTGTGGCCGCCAAGCTCCTCTGTCCATGGGATTCTCCAGGCAGGAATACTGGAGTGGGTTGCCATTTCCTCCTCCAGGGGATCTTCCCAACCCAGGGACTGAATCCGCCTCTCTTCTGTCTCCTGCATTGGCAGGGGGGTGCTTTACCACTGGCGCCTCCTGGGAAGCCCCACTCATATTGCATTAGGACCTACCCTAAAAGCTTCATTTGAACTCATTTACTTCTGTAAGACGCTGTTTCCATAAAAGGTTAAATTCTAAGGCCCTGAGGGTAAGGGCTTCTCGTAGTTGGGGGTGGGGAACGGGTCAATTCCCTAATAGATGCCAAATGATAATCTATGGCCATTATTAATGGTTCTTTCAGTTAAAGTTGTCTTAAGTAAGAAATGGAAAATTGAAAACGTTGAGGTTAAGAGATGGCACACCCTATACGCCTGGGAATTTTTATCTTTAAGCCATTATCTTCATGTTTGAACTTGAATGAGGCTTGTGAGCCAGTTTCAGCATCATCCTTACTTTGCAATAGGATTATCTTTTATATCCAGGCTAGCTGTCAGCTACCTTTTAGAAGCATTGTGACCCTTTCCCCATGATGTGTGAAGTTGCCAGTGGACTAGGGGTGCCAGCCAGCCATCCACTCCTGTGCTGTTTGGGTGCCCCGGTCAGCCGGCAGGACCCATGACGTGGCAGCCAACCCCTGCCTTCAGCCACAGGAAGAGTCTTGATGAGGTGGGGTGTTGGATAACAGGGGGTGTCCTTGTAATGGGGTAACGGGTTGTCACCTGCTTGTGGACTGAGATGCCACCTCCAGGGAAGAGCCTTCTTGAAGGTACAGCAAGATCCTCCAAATAGAAGGCGCCTGAGGCACATTGTCATGGCAACCGGAAGTCGTGATGGACGGTCCTGTCTGCTTTGGTGGGGAACACGGGGAGAGTCTCGTTGCCGTTGGGCAGCTCTCACTGTCAGCTTTGCCCGGGAGTCTCAATGGTCAGTGTTCTGCGTCTGTAGGCCACCTGGGCATGGATGAAGTGGTACAGTTTGTATGCTGGCAAGGCAGCTGTGAAAGTCATCATTTTGCCTGGAGCCGCTCAGGCTGCAGAAGGTTAACAGAGCTCATGCAGGTGCCCGGGTCCCCACATGGCAGCCCGGGTCAGCGGGTAGCGCGGGAGAGCCTGCCAAGGGGTGGGGAGCGTCTGTCTGCATCACGGAGTCTGCAGCCCCTTCTCAAGGCAGCCCTCCTCTCCCCATCACTCTGCAAAGGCTCAGGTGCACCTGCTTGCGTCTCCACCTGGGTTATAGTAGGACCTTCTTGCCAGGCAGCCTGCCTCCCCTCAAGGAAGGAGTGAATTCATTTCCTTAGGGCTTCCAGAACAAAGTGCCACAGACCCAGGATTGTCTCACAGCCCTGGGGGCCGAGAAATTTGAGGTCAAGGTGTCAGCAGACCCATGCCCTCTCGGAAAGCAGTAGGCGAGGATCTGTTTCAGGCCCCCTCCTGGTTCCTGGGCTGAGGCAGCGGGACTCTAGTGTTCACACGGCTGTCTCACTGTGTGTGTCGGGGCCTGTTTCCCCTGTTCATAAGGATGCCAGTCATATTGCATCAGGGCCCCCCTAATGACCTCATCTTAACTGGTTATTGTTTAGTCGCTAAGTCATCTCCAACTCTTTGTGACCCCATGGACTGCAGCACACTGGGCTCCTCCGTCCTCCACCATCTCCCAGAGTCTGCTCAAATTCATGTCCATTGAGTCAGTGATACTATCTAACCATCTCATCCTCTGCCACCCCCATCTCCATTTGCCTTCAGTCTTTCCCAGCATCATGGTCTTTTCCAGTGAGTCGGCTCTTTGCTTCAGGTGGCCAAAGTATTGGAGCTTCAGCTTCAGCATCAGTCCTTCCAATGACGATTCAGGGTTGATTTCCTTTAGAATTGACTGGTTTGATCTCCTTGCTGTCCAAGAGACTCTCGAGTCTTCTCCAGCACCACAGTTCAGAAGCATCACTTCTTCAGCACTCAGCCTTCTGTATGGTCCAACTCTAACATCTGTGCATGACTCCTGGAAAACCATAGCTTTGACTGGATGGACCTTTGTCTGCAAAGTTGTATCTCTGCTTTTTAATATGCTGTCTGGGTTTGTCATAGCTTTTCTTCCAAGGAGCAAGTGTCTTTTAATTTCATGGCTGCAGTCACCATCTTTAGTGATTTTTGGAGCTCAAGAAAATAAAATCTTGTCACTGCTTCCACTAATTATGCAACAAGTTTGTTTTCAAATGAGGCCACATGCTGAGCTACTGGAGGTTAGGACTTTAACATAAGAAGCAGGGGGAGCAGAGGAACACACAGTTCACCTCTTAACACGCTTCAGCACCTCATGGCACGAGGCACCAGTTGGCAGCGCCCAGCTTCAATGACATCCCAACAGCAATGGCAGCACAGTAACTTATCACCTGTGAGGCCCACGCAGCAAATGACTCCTGCTTCTGTGCGAGCATGTACAGTTGCCCAGGCTGAGCACTGCAGCAGTCTGCCCTCCCATCCCAGTGGGTGCCCTGTACCAGGGCAGTGGCTCAAAATCATGACTGTACACCCCCAAATTTATTTTTTTAGTATTTTAAAAAAGTATTTATTTTACTTATTTCCTTGGTTGCTCCGGCTCTTAGTTGCGCCACACAGGATCTTTGATTTTCACTGAGGTATGCAAAGTCTTTTAGTTATAGCATGTGGAATCTTTATTTGTGGTGTGTGGGGTCTAATTCCCTGACCAGGGATTGAACTTGGGCCCCCTGCATTGGGAGCTTGGAGTCTTAGCCACTGGGCCACCAGGGAAGTCCCTCCATCAATTTAAAAATTGCTGTTTGCCTGCACCCCCCATATTTGTGTATTCATTTTTAAATTATACTGTGCATATTTTGCTACTGTTATATACAAAATGTATACAAAATGGATATTAATGTATGAGATCAAGGTGAAATAAGCAATGTTTTAAATGTCCTGCCAACCATTATGACTTTTTATTGTCATTAGCTCATATCTCAAGGTCCAAATACCCTTGAGGTAGTGTTTCTCATTAATGATTCAGGATGTAAATCTAAATTTCTAATGTCCTTCCTGGTGATTTCAGGTTTTGTGGGGAAGGGTGGCTTCCTGTCAAGTCTAGTTAGATCTTTGGTGTTCGTAATGTGGTTCATGAAATACACGTACCAGGACGAGAAGCTCGAGCTGGAATTGAAGTCGCTCAGTCGTGTCTGACTCTTTGCGACCCCATGGACTGTAGCCCACCAGGCTTCTCTGTCCATGGTTTTCTCCAGACAAGAATACTGGTGTGGGTTGCCATGCCCTCCTCTAGGGCATCTTCCCGACCCAGGGATCGAACCCGAGTCTCTTATGTCTCCTGCATTGGTGGGCGGGTTCTTTACCACTAGCGCCAGCTGGGAAGCCCCCTCATCTTGTCATAGTTAGTTTAAATTCATTCATTGTGTATTTGAGTGCAGTTTTAGATGCTTGAAACATATGAAAGGTAGAACTAGAGAATTTAACTAGCCCACAAACCAGTGTCGTGCGTATGTTGTCAGACACAGGAAGTAAAGGAATGGGCACCGGGCCCTTCGGTCCCCAGGGACCAGGAGGCCGGGTGGGGGCAGTCAGCTGCAGACGGGCAAAATAGGCCCTGTGAGTGAACCGCGGTGACGTTTAGTTCATTGTGTTTGAGGTTTTTTAGATAAAGGATAAATGTAAATAAAATAATCTGCACGTTTATCACTTTCCCCAACTGTGCCGTGGCCTCTGGAGACGAGACTGCCTTCGTCACTGACTGGCGGGTGGTGGCTTCAACAGGAGTTCCCTGTCAGTCGTGAAGTCGTGCCCGACTCTGCAACCCCATGGACTGTGGCCCAGCAGGCTCCTCTGTCCATGGGATTCTCCAGGCAGGAATACTGGAGTGGGCTGCCATGCCCTTCTCCAGGGAATCTTCCTACCCAGGCTTCCCATGTCTCCCGCTTAGCAGGAAGATTCTTTACCCCTGTGACACTGGGTAGCCCCTCTCTGGTTGTAGGTAGTTCCATGTCTTCCAAAACCCGTGGCTTCATGTATTTTAGGATGATCAGGAGGAGCACAACTAGGTACATTAAGAAGTTTTGCCCAGAATTGTGCAATGAACACAGAGCCGCTGGCACGGGACGCAAAATACTTTGTGTCCTGGGAGTCGTGGGCAGTGGTGTCATCAGGAGCTCAGAGTCTGAGCTCCCCTAGATGGGCCCTGAGGCAGGCTGGGGTCTGGTGGGTGGTGAATCGGAACCTCACTGTTCAGTGGAGGGAGGAAGCATGTGGGCACCCCTGTGTCAGGAGAGCCTGGTTGGACCCTGCCAGGGTGAGGCTGAGAAGGGACGTGCTATCCTCCGGTGCCTGGTGCTGCTGGTCATGGGCTTGGAGGCAGTATTTACCCAACATCTGGTTCCGTAAGGGATGCAGAAACAAGGTGTGATCGATGCGCTTTTGAGCATCTGCTTCCCTCCCTCCACAATCCTCCAGCCTCCTGACCAGACCGCCACACTGCCCTCCACATTTCGTCAGATAGAAGGAGGGGAGAAGGGAGATGGAGCTATCGGCTTCCGTCTCCAGACAGCCCTGTGCGTCTGCCCCGGAGCCAGCCTCTTGGAACCGATAATTCTTTTGTTTTTATGGTGCTCCTCAGAGGGTTGCAATATTTATCAAGAGTGTTTCCTTGTTACATAAACATAGGAACTGAATTTAAATCAACTCTCCAGCGGCTGGATTTTACAGAATGCAATATGTAATAATAACAACATAGGATAATGCTACCTCGAAAAATAACTACATAGAAACAAGAGCCCTTTATTGAGTTTATTACATTACAGTAACTATGCCTGAAATTTTTAAGCCCCCTATTTAAATACATTCTATTTAAAAAGAAAAAAAAGAATGAAAGAGGAAAACAAAAATAAATAAACTGTTGACTTCAACTGGGTCAGAATGCATAGCACTCAGAAAATACTTAGTGAATCAGTAATAATGAGCTTAGAATTTGATTCTTTAAAGGTAAATAGTTAATTAACTTAGTAACTTGGTTACCTCTTATTTTCCAGCTAGTGAAAGAGGTGAGCCAGGTAAGGTCAGTGTTAAGGAAGAACATTCTTCCTCCTTCTGGGATATTCGATTGAGCCCTCAGCTGTCTCCAGGGAGAGATTGACTTTGATTTCTGGTTGTGTACATCTTATAGGGGAAGATATACTCATTAATGTGGACCAGAGTCACGAGGATGGTATTATACTCCAGAAATCCTCATAGAATCATTGCATTTAGAGCTGGACACACCTGAGAGGTCAGCTAACCCAGGCTCTCCTAGGCAGAGCTCTTGACAGACTAGATGCCAGATTGTTTTAAAGACCTAGAAAGGTCTAGATACCAGAAGCAAAACATCTATTGGGAAGAGATCCACAGAGATTTTTATGTTAAGAAGAAGCCCTTGCCCACTTATGGATATATATCCAAAAGAATTGAAAAAATGTCCCCAAGAGTTATCTGCAGACCCGTGGCAGCATTATTAACAATAACCAAGAGGTCAAAGCAACCTAAATGCCTATCAGTGGATGACCAGGTAGCCAAAATGTGGTGTATACATACAACAGAATACTGTGCAGCCTTAGGAAAGAAGGAAATCCCGTCACAATGCCACAACGTGGATTAACCTGTGTCAAGTGAAATAGGCTTCCCAGGTGGCTCAGTGGTAAAGAATCTGCCTGCAAAACAGGAGACGTGGGTTCGATCCCTGAGTCAGGAAGATCCACTGGCGAAGGAAAAGGCAACCCACTCCAGTATTCTTGCCTGGGAAATCCCACAGAGGATCCTGGCGGGCGACAGTCCACATGGTCAAAAAGAGTCAGACACAACTGAACAACTAAACAACAAAAACAAGTGAAATAAGCCACTCACAAAAGGACAGATAATACACAGTTCTACTTACGAGCTGGTTGGTGTGCTGGTAGGGGTGGTTGGCTGCTTTCCTGGCACTTCAGGTGAGCACAGCCCCACGGGGGAGCATCCCAGAGTGTTTGAGAAGAGTATGTCCTTGGCACCCCCAAGAATTTGTCCAAAAGTTGGACCGCCACCGTGAACTTTTTATTCTGGCTAACGCTGACCTTGTGTAAGTCAGGACTAAAAATGAAAAGTGGGAGAGCAAAGATTCCAAATGGCATCTGTTGCTCCTTTTGTAGCTGATTCCCTCAGTGTGATGACGGTGAAATTTAGAGTGTCTTCAGCCAGGCTGACTAAATTTAGAGAAGTAATTGCTGCTTACCCTCCTGGGGGCATCGCGGGAGGCCTGAAAATGAAAGGATGGAAAGCCAAGATGACAGAGTAGAGACAGCCAAGTTCTGGTCTGGGTGCCTGTTTTCAAAGATGGCAGTGGAAGATAATGTTTAAGTTTGATTATAGGGGGACTAACTGGTTCCCTTTTCTTTAACAACATTCCTTCCTACGGAATAGCTGGACTTTTGCTGCTAAGTTCACTTTACGACACAGGGATTCGGTAGAAAACGGACCAGATGCAGTCGTTTTTTGACAGTTTTGAAATCTACACTTTTTGCGGAGGAAGTACCGTTGATACTCTGCAGTATTGGATAAGTTCTGGGAGTTGAGAGAAAAGCTAAGATGATTAACACGTGAGTGTAGTTACTGAACCTGCTGTTCAGTTAACAATGAAGAGTTGATGCTCTGAGCCTGGGAGCATATATGAAGTTTTGACAGGTAGGGAGAGACTGCAGTGGCCAGGGAACAGCATGAAGGGGCTTTTGGGGACAGGTGGGGTGAGCAGTGCTCCTGCTGGACGGTGAACTGGGGGTGGGTCTGTCCTCCTCTTCCTCCTCCCCATGCTCTCCTCTCCTCGCTCACACCGTGCCTGAGGTCTCCACATACGGCTGTTTCTCTCCCTGCCGCTGCAGTGGGGTGTGACCAAAAACACCTACCTTCAGGCAGGATACATTCCTCCTGGCTCATGGTTCATTTGAACCTGAGATCTAGATGATATCCATTCCTGACGCTGGCAGGTCAGGTGTCTAAAGAACACTCACAGAGCAGTTAGGTTATAGGTCAGTAGCACTGCTTTAACTTCTTGCACTCAAAATCTACCACTCTGTACATCGATTTATATTTCATTTCCCTGAAGCTCTGAAAAATAAGGTGAAAGGAAAGGAGTGTTGGTCCCTCCAAGGTTCCCAGTGTGGTCTTTCTTGCCTGCCCCTTGGGCTGTCTAAATCTTTCCCCAGCGTTTTTAGTAACTCCATACTTATGTTTTTTCTTTTTTAATAGCAGTGATGATTAAAAGCCTAACATGGACTGCAAAAATGAATGGGGAGCATATTGATAGTAAAACTGTTAGAGTTCCAAAGAATTAAAAAGAACATGAATAAACAATTCATAAAACAGTAGAAATTTGTCAACAAATATTACTAGTAAACAAATTAAAAGTAAACAAATAAAATAAGTTCACTTTCTGGGGTCTGAAAAAAAAAGTGAACTAAAAATGTCCTAATGTTATATGTAATTGTCTATTAATTATATAGAGATTGGATATCTCAATCCTAAAAAATGTTTCAAGTTGCCTACAGATTTGAACACATCATTTTCTTCCACCAAACCCTGATCCTCTCTAGGTTTTCCACTCTTATTTAAATCTTTTCCCAGCTTTAATGAGATATTACTGACATACACGTAAATTCAGGGTATGCAGCATGATTTGACAGGTGTGTACATTGTAAAGTGACCATCACAATAAGGTTGGTTAACACCTCCACCCCCTCAAAATAATTAGCGTTTTTAGTGATGATAACATCTAAGATCTACTCTCTCAATACAGTATTAAGTTATACAATAGTATACGTGTGAGTATATGTGCTGTTCTCAGTCATGTCCACCTCTTTGTGACCCCATGGACTGTAACCCGCCAGGCTCCTCTGTCCATGGGATTCTCCAAGCAAGAATCCTGGAGTGGGTTTCCATGCCCTCCTCCAGGGGATCTTCCCAACCCAGGGATCGAATGCAAGTCCCCTGCATGGCAGGCAGGTTCTTTACTGCTTAGCCATCAGGAAGCCATACATACATACATACATACATATATATATATATATATGCATACATACATATATATATGACTATGTATATATATATGATATCTGTAACTGGCGTCCCCTTGTTTCCCCCACACTGGCTGGCTGGCAGGTAAAGTAAAACCCAGATCCTTTACAGGTTGCAGTTTAACAGGTGGGGTGGAAGGAGGAGGCATGGACAGCGTGGGACTTGCCCAGTGGTGCTTGGCCAAGCAGCAGTGCTCCTCAGGAGCAGACAGACCCTCTCAGATTTCAGAGCACTTGTGAATCACCTGGGAATCTTGCCAAAATGCCATGGGCTGGTGGGGTGGTTCTGGGAGGATGGGGCATGGTGCTGCCTGCTCCCACCACACTTAGTGTAGCCAGACCCCATCCCTGTCTGTCTGACGAAGTCTGTGTGCTTGTCAGAAGTGTATCAGCACTGTGCCAAAGGTTGCCCAGTCATGTCTAACTGTTTGTGACCCCGTGGACTGCAGCCCGCCAGGCTCCTCTGTCCATGGGATTTCCAGGGCAAGAATACTGAAGTGGGTTGCCATTTCCTCCAGAGGATCCTCCCCACCCAGGGATCCAATCCACAACTGCACTGACAGGAGGGTTCTTTACTGCGGATTCTCACCTGAGAAGCCCATGTATTATAAAAGGTAGAAAATGTTACATGAACAGTTTACCTTTTGGCTGTTCATAAGCAGTTATAACTTCCTAAGTGGTCTCCATATTTATAAGTACTGCGAAGAGAAGGAGGCAGACACTCTGAGAACTGTCCCTGTTTCCATCAGAAGCAGGACTGGACCCTGTTTCTATGGGACTTGAATCTATTGAGAAAGCATCTGTCACTCAGCTGGGTGAGCTTATGACTATGTCCCATCTTAATCAGGCCTCACGGAATAAGTTTAGAAGGTGGTCCCTGCTATCAAGCAAGCAATTCAGCATCATTCAGAAAGTCTAATAGTCAAACAATGACAAATACCAGCCACTCTTAGACCAGTGCTTTATATGCTTAGTCTTATTTTGTCCTCCCAGCCTACAGGGAAGGTGGGCCCTTATTTTATGAAGGAGGAAATTTGCTCAGAAAGGCTAATAATGTGCCTAAGGTCATTCCAGCAGAAACTGACAGAAGTAGGATCTGAACCCAAACCTCTGATTCCAAAGACTCATGCTGCTATATTTAAAATGGACCAACAAGGACCAACTGTACAGCTCAGGGAACTCTGTTCAATATTATATAACAACCTAAATGGGAAAAGAACTTGAACAAGAAGAGATACATGTATATGTGTGACTGAATCCCTTTGCTGTGCATCTGAAATTAACACAACATTGTAAGTCAACTATACACCCATATAAAATAAAAAGTTTTTTAAAATGTCCTTTACTATTACATTAAAAAAAAAAAAAAAAACCAACAACAAAGACTTGCTAATTTGCTGCCCAGTCTTTGTCTTCTGGCAGCTGGCCCTCTTTTCACAAGGAGTTGAAGAGAAATTATTGAAAAGGGAGCCTGGGACTTCCCTGGCAGTCCAGTGGTTAAGACCCTGTGTTTTCATCATGGGGGTTGTGGGTTCGATCCCTGGTTGGACGAAACTGGGTCCAAGGTTTCCAAAGTCCGCTGCAAAGAAAGGAGACCAGACCAAAGTACAAATGAAAGGAAGCTGGCGTCAAGGTGAAGCCAGTGATTCACGGTCCCTAAATGCGTTACGACTTTAAGCGGAAAAAAGAAATAATGGCCTAAATGGGAAGGGTGGTGCCACATGGACCCAGAACAAATGCTGTTAAAGAATGGGAGAGGCTGTTTTCATTTTGCCAGAGTTTCTGAATGTGATTATAAGTAGAAACAGATGCAAACCGCTGCCACCTTCCGCACGGCTGAGCCTGCAGGGTGGATTTCTATGAGAAATCTCTTTTTTTGCATTTGTAGAGGCAGAGGGGCGCCTGAGGCAGAATGAGGCTCAGGCTGGCAAGCATCTGTTGACCCCCACCTCTCCTCCTGGGAAGGGGAGGGAATCCCACCCTGAGTATCTCTGGATTCTCAGAGCCTGTGGCTTTGTGCCCAGATGGCTGTCATCCTGAATGAGAAGCTCTGAACACCCAGGTGCGGGGCTGAGCACGAGAGCTTCTTAGGGAGACCCAGAACCAAAGCAGAGAAATAGTCCCCTTGAAACCCACTCAGGCCTTTCATCTGTTAGTTTATCTGTTGGTCTTCTCAGTTTCCTTTTTAAATCTCGACCACCCTTATGACCGTGCAGTCAAGTCACTTGGGTACACGTCCTCCTCAAGGATCAGGTTTCCACGTGTTCCTGAAATGTGCCTACAGCATCTTGGCTGGGGAGGTGGACGTGGGGGCAGGTGTTGGACGTTGGTGGCTCCCTGTGTCCTGGCCCATGGCCCCTGGGTGGTCCCAGGTAGAATGCTGGCCTTTGGGGCCTCTCTCCTCATCTGCAGCACGAGGTTTGTAGAGCAATCTATTTCTCTTTGGACTTTTGTAGTGAAACGGAAGGAGGCAGTGAGTCTCTGCAAGCTCTGAGGAGCGAGAACTAGCAACCCAGCACGAATTAACCAGTCTCTGGTTGTTATGGAGATACTTCCACCTATCTAGAACTCCACTAGACATGAGAGGAGATGAGAAAACAGAACTCAGTCCTCCAGAAACTTGGGGAGATGGCTCAGTCCTCACCGAGGTCCTCTGCGTTCCCCTGGGGATAGAGTAGTTCCTGGGTGCTCGTGCGTGCTCAGTCGCTTAGTCGTGTCTGACTCTATGCGACCCCAGGGACTGTAGCCCATCAGGCTCCTCTGTCCATGGAATTCTCCAGGCAAGAATACTGGAGTGGGTTGCCATTTCCTCCTCCAAGGAATCTTCCCAACCGAGTTCCTGGGTGGGTGTTTATAAACCATTTCAGGCTTAAACAGGATGAGAGGGGCTGTGCTCTTAAATCTTTTTAAGTTTTTACTAAAAGTTATTGTAAAGCAGTTTTAGGGTAGCACAGGGAAATGGGCTGCCCGTGCTCAGTGGCTCATTAAACAAATCGCTCAGGTTTACCTTTGTGCTATATGTGTCTTTCTGCCCCTGAACGATGCCGCATCTGTATTTCGGCATTTCTTCCATAATCTTCCAAATGGACAGCTGGCAGATGCACTCGGATGGCAGCCAGGACCCTTCAGATGCAGGGCAAGATGGATAAGCATCCTTTTCACTCATCCTTAGGAGCCCTATCAATGCTGCACTGTGATGACTAAGCATTATAATGAGAAGGAAGATGTTATTGTTCAGTAGCTCAGTCGTGTCTGGCTCTTTGCAGTCCCATGGACTGCAGCATGCCAGGCTTCCGTGTCCTCTGCTATCTCCCAGAGTTTGCTCAAACTCATGTCCATTGAGTCAGTGATGCCATCCAACCATCTCATCCTCTGTCACCCCCTTCTCCTCCTGCCCTCAGTTTTTCCCAGCATCAGGGTCTTTTCCAGGGAGTTGGCTCTTCGCATCAGGTGGCCCAAGTTTGGAGCTTCAGCTTCGGCATCAGTCCTTCCAGTGACTCTTCAGGATGGAGTTGCTTTAGGACTGACTGGTAGAAGATGGTGACGTATAGTAAGACGTAGAGCCAACTCAGACCAAGACTTCTAGTGAGGTGGGAGCTTGCTTTCACACATTTCTTCTTTTGCTTCTGACCCAGAGCCTGCAAAATAGTCTCTCCTTGAAAAGCACTGTATGTTAGTGACTGTAGCATGCTGTCTGTTCCTTTACTAAAAATACTCAAAACTGTTATTTTCTTTCTTGCCTGGTTATTCTTTTTTTTTTATTGCCTGAGTATTCTTAACAGTTGTTTCTATAAGCACCTCTATTTTTCATCTGTTATTTCTCCCCAAATGTCCCAAGGAAGTGGGCTTACCAATAAACATTATGATGCTCCAGAGGAGCTTAGTATTGTTTCTAGGGTTCGTAGCCACTGAATTGTTCTCACTGGGTATCAAGATGGAATAGAAGGATTCAGCTGGAAGACCTGAGTTGGGCCAGTTGTACCACTACCTAGTTGAGGGATCTTGCACAACTCAAATGATGTTTATAGGATAGGGGACACATAGGCTTCCCAGATGGTGCTAGTGATAAAGAATCCGCCTGTCGATGCAGGAGACACGAGAGATGTGGGTTAGATCCCTGGGTCTGGAAGATTGCCTAGAGGAGGAAATGACAACCCACTCCAGTATTCTTGCCTGGAGAATCCTGTAGACAGACGAGCCTGGTGGGCTACAGTCCATGGGGTCACAAAGAGTCAGACACAACTGAGTGACTGAACACAGGAGATGTATATATAAGGGATTAAATTAATTGCCGTGTTTTTTTGCATTCTTATTTGTTATCTAATAAGCTGTTAACGTATCTTCTCTTTCCTATCAGCTTAAGAGTTTATCGTCATAAATACTGTTTCAGATGAGAGAAATGGTTCGCTGGCTTTCTTTTGTAAACTGCTTGCTCTTTGGGCTTCTCTGGTGGCTCAAATGGTAAAGAATCTTCCTGCAATGCGGGAGACCTGGATTCGATCCCTGGGTTGGGAAGATTCCCTGGAGGAGGGCATGGCAACCCACTGCAGTATTCCTGCCTGGAGAATCCCATGGACAGAGGAGCCTGGCAGGTTACAGTCCATGGGACTGCAAAGAGCCGGACATGACTGAGCAACTAAGTACATGATAGCAGGAAGGAGGTGAGGTGGCAGGTGTGTAAGGCATGTCTGTCTATATTCCTTTGGCTTTGACATTTCATCAAGGGACATGATTCTGAAGGACGGCTGACCTTCTGACGGCAAAGACTTTGAGGCTGCAGGAGCCAAGGGCTAGAAGACGTGTAAAGAGGGTTTCTCAGTACATTGAACACTGAATGTCTAGCTGTGCAGCTTCTGTGATTGATGTTTGGTTCTGTGGGCTCATTCCTAACTGCATCCCTTAAAGGGAGATTGGGAATAGTGACTTCCAGAAAGAGTCAAGCGTGAGGGCCCATTGCTGAGTGGTGGGTGTGAGCTGGGAGGTATCACTGTCAGGGGACAAGTGTCTTCATTTAGACGGTGATATATTTCCCCCGGGTTTCCCAGGTGGCGCTTGTGGTAAAGAACCTGCCTGCCAATAAGAGACAGTGTGTTCAATCCCTGGATCGGGAAGATCCCCTGGAGGAGGACATGGCAACCCACTCTGATATTCTTGCCTGGAGAATCCCATAGACAGAGGAGCAGGGCGGGCAGTAGTCCATGGGGTCACAAAGAGTCAGACACGGCTGAAGCAACTTAGCACACACATATTTCCCCTAAACCATTCTCCTTAGTGTGACCAAGGTATCTGCCCTGGGGGGCAGGAGTGGCAGCCAGCAAGGGACCCCCACACTGCAGGGACTGGGTTTAGCCAGTGGCTGCTTGTCGGAGGGGAGGAGATGGAATGAGATGACTGCCCATGGATGTCTAGTCCAAAGGGCGTGTACCTGGCACCATTGATGGGTTCCTGAGAAGTTCATTGTTAATCTGGTTCCCCAACCAAATGTTCTTCCTTCCTGACTTACTGTCAGAGTTTATTCAGCCGTGTTTTCCCACTGATTCTCCTTTGGCGGCACTCGGTTTCTGCCTGTCCTCCTCACATCCTGAAAACTGTAAATGATCAGTGAGCAGCCCTGGGACATGGCGCTTCCTAAAATCACCCACAGCTGTCAGAGGAGAGGGCTTCGCGGCCACGAGCCGGGCACCCAGTCGAGTGCTCTGGGAATTAGAATCGAGGCCCCAGCTGATCCTTGCGTCTCTGCAGGAGAAATTAGAAATGGTGTTCATCTCTGCCGAATACCAGGCATGCCGTATCATCAAGAGGCTTCTTGTCAGGTCCAATTTGGGATCATCAAATTAATTGTTACATGTGACAAGCTGACATGCAAAGAAAGTGATAAACGCCTCGGTGCAGCCTCCTGGTGAAAATTCCACGGTGAGCTTTCGTGGCCCCGGGGCACGGATGATGGACAAGGCAGGAGAGCGCCCGTCCTGCTCAGCTGCCCAGCTCTTTCCACAGCGTTGGAGAAACAGCCCCGTTTGCCTGGAAACCTGCATTAACCCCCTCCTTTCCCGACAGTTGTGTGAATCCTTCACTTTTGTCTGTTGCTTCCTCCCCAGATAAACTCTTGGGAATTGCTTTTCAGGTAAAGAATCCGCCTACAGGGCAGGAAACCTGGGTTCGACTAGCTTAGAAAGATCCTCTGGAGAAGGGAATGGCCACCCACTCCAATATTCTTGCCTGGAGAATCCCATGGACAGAGGAACCTGGCCGGCTACAGTCCACGGGGTTGCAAAGAGTCGGACACAACTGAGCATCTTTCACTCAAGTTCAAATTCACTCTAATTTTCCGGCACATCAGACAACTTTTCGAAGGTCTAGGTGCTGGCCTGGTTCTCAGGGTTCTATACCCCATATGCACCTCCGTTCAGGGGGGGAGGGCTCACAGCTTAGTTAAGTGACGGGACAGCAGGTCTGCAGCTCTGCCAGTCCTGAGTACCTTCTCCGTTTTCAAATATAACGAGGGTGGACTGATGAGACTTGCTCTAGCGTAATGAGGGCTCTCTCAGCTCAGCCGCCTGCACTGTCCACTGTTGATTACAGAACTTGCACGTCGTCTTCCCTGGCCCTCGTCGTCTTCCCTGGTCCTTGTCCAGCAGGGCTCCCTGCAGCACCATCTGCGCCAGCTCTGCTGCTCCGCAGGGCACCCCAAGCCTGCCCAGAACTGGGGGGGGGGGGCTGCACCCTGGAGGGTCCCCTCAGCCTCTGAAATGGGACAGGTGCAGAGTTAGGACCAAAACGCTTATTTAAAATATTTCTTTATTTCCCTGGGCCTTGTCTTAGTTGGGGCTTCCCTGGTGGCTCAGACGGTAAAGAATCTGCCTGCAATGCGGCAGACCCAGGTTTCTATCCCTGGGTCGGGAAGATCCCCCTGGAGGAGGGCATGGTGACCCACTGCAGTATTCTTGTCTGGAGAATCCCCATGGGCGGAGGAGCCTGGCGGGCTACAGTCCGTAGGTTCGCAAACAGGCAGACACGACCGAGCGACCATCACACACACTCTTGTCCTGTCGTCAGTGCCCCCACACACGGGAGCAAGTGTTCCCCTGGTTGTTTCTAAAGGTGGAGGAGACCGGACTTCCAGGGCTGCCCCTCTCCCTGAGAGCACCATGACCTTGGGGACAGCTTCGTTCTCAGCCCGAGTCAAGGCAGCGTCTCCTGGGAGTGGCTGAAACACAGATCGCCAGCCCTGCCCCCCCGCCCCCCGCATTTCTGGTTGAGCAAATCTGGGGGTGGGGGGGGGCAAGTGTCTGCCTCTCCAGCCCCTTCCCAAAGAATTGATGCTGCCTTGTGGGACACACACTTTGAGCCACTGCCCTGAAGCACTCGAGGGACACGTGATAAATTAGGCTGAGCACTGACAGCCATGCTTGCCTTTCGAGGACTCCCCCTGGGACATGATACAAGGAGCTAACTGTCAGCTTATTTTACATGAGCCATGTTTTTTGATGATACTGTGAGATGTGGGTGCATTCCTTGTGTAAAATTTTCCAAGCCTGCTCATCCCAGCCGGCCAGCCCCGTAAAGGACCCTGATAAAGAGAGTCCTGTGGCCCCAATTTCCCCCCTTTGTCTTCCTGTGCCCTTGGCGTTCCTGTGCAGTCTCTCCCAAGAGGCCTCTGGCTGAGAACCAGGGGCCCGCTGGGTGGCCTCAGGGCCCATACCCACTGATCACCCACCAGCCAGTGGCTGCCACATAGAACAAGGTGGAAATGACCTGCAGGCTGCCCAACGCACAGGGCACAATCAGGACAGCATTTTTTAATACAAATATTTTTAAAGTTCCACGTATTCTTTTACTGCTTCAAACAAGCCAAGGGAAAAACGATTTTTTTTTCCAGCAAATCAGGAAAATTGAACACATTATTGATTACATACTACTTTTGAAATGAATGTTAATTGCATTGGGTGTACTAAAATGGTATTGTCTTGTTCTGTCAAAAATCCTTATCTGTTAGAGATAGCTGCTCAAATGTTTATGTATGGAATGATGTGGCACCAGGAATTTGTTTTAAAAGCCACCACGAGACAGAGTTAAGTGGGGAGGAACAGATGATAGAGCAGTGTGGTATGGGTGCTAGTGTACATGATGCTTTCTACTCCTGTGTATGTTTGCAGATTTTAAAGGAAAAGCTAAAATTTAAAAGGAAAATTTTTAAGAGTCCTGTGGTCAGAGAAGTCTCGTCAGTGCCTTTCATGGTCCTGTCTTGGGAATTCCCAGGGCACCTGAGCTGTGACCTGGCCTGGGAGGCCCAGCACAGAGAAAACCACAAACCCTGGGCAGCCTCAACATCTGCCGAGCGCATCCACAGCCCTCTGCAGGGGGCAGCGGGGCTGTCACAGCGATGTGGGGGAGGAAACCTTCTCTGACGGTGGAAAGGCTCTAGCCCTTGACCTGTTTACCTCATTCCTCTCGGGGGCACGTTCTGTTTGGACCTTGCACCTTGGGCACAGCTACACAGCCTCCAGGAGACTAATGTGGGGTCAAATGGAATTAATTGGACTTTTACTTGTCACCTGCCATCCCAAGTAATTTGCCTCTTTTTAAAAAAAATTTATTTATTTGGCTGCACCGGGTCTTAGTTTCAGCATGTGGAATCTTTACCTGTGGCTTTCGAACTCTTTAGTTACGGCATGGGGGCTCTAGTTTCCTGACCAAGGACCGAATCCAGGCCCCCTTCATCGGGAGCTTGGAGTCTTAGCCACTGGACCACCAGGGATGTCCCCTGCCTGACCGTTTATAGGATTGCATGTATGTATTCTGAATAGCAAACCTAACAGCCCTTATAAAGTATAACCTCATGCAGTAGAACTTTTACCAGATCGTATTAATTCTGTTCAACAACAACGGGATACTCTTTTTAGAATTCCAAGTCAGAAAATAGAAAGAAATGTGATATTGTGACTTTTGCAACCAAACCGTAACTCAGGCTTGTCTAATTAGAGTGTTGCCAGTAAAATTCCTCGTAGAAGAGTCGTGATTTCATGCCTATGTAATAAACGTATTCACTATTTGTGTATACAGATGATACACAAATAATACTTTCACTGATGAGTGTTCGGGGTTTGTTCCCCAAACCTTTCTTCTGTAAAGGGTTTTGATATCCTGCCTGCCATCTTGTTTATGTTGCCTACTCATCCAGACTGTCCCCTAATGTATATAAACTTCAAATCAGTGAAATCTGACTAAATAAGGTTTTCCTCTAATGGAAAAATCAGCCACCTGACAACACACTCCAGCCACCCTCGAGCGCCTCACCATCTGGCCCCAGGACACTGCGTCCTGGTCAGGGAGCCGTGGCTGTGTGCCAGCCTGTTCTTGTAACTGCCCTGCAGGGCGGGCCTTTCCCTGCGAAACCACAGCGATGTGCAAGCATCATTATGATTACAGACAAAAATGGAGGCACAGGAAGGCTTACCATTTACTCTGATTCCTCAGAGTAAACCGTACTTTACAAATGCAGGCTATGATCCACTGAAGTCAGTTCAGCGAGTAGAAACAGACCAGCATTTTTTTTAATGGAATAGGATCAAGCAGAAAATACGTGAGTGCCTCCCAGGCTGTGAGAGTCAGAGCTGTTTGTTTCAGGTGTGTCTGTGTGTGCGCACTGGGTCACGGTGTTACCTGACCCGAGTTTTCATTGTGGGTCTTGATCAAAGCCGTCTGATAGAGAATAGCTTAAGCAGTTCCAGACTTGTCGTTCAGTCGCTAAGTCCTGTCTGACTCTTTGCAGCCCCATGGACTGCAGCACGCCAGGCCTCCCTGTCCTTCACCATCCCCAGGGGTTTGCTCAAACTCACGTTCATTGAGTCGGTGATGCCATCCAACCGTCTCATCCTCTGCTGCCCCCCACTTCTCCTCCTGCCCTCAACCCTTCCCAGCATCAGAGTCTGTTCCAATGAGTCGGCTCTTCGCATCAGGCAGAATAGAGGATTAATAACTGAAGATTCAGCTTTTTCTCCTTAAGTTATAGTTTGCCCATCTATGCCCCCAAGTCATTTCTGTGCCCTGGCACACTCTGCCCTTTCAGAGGCACCTGCTATGTGGAGCTTCACTGATGCCTGGCCGTCGATTAGTAAAGTGAGTTAGTCTTAACAACTCATCAGTCACGGTCTGATTTTCTTATCACATAAGCAACATTTGGGTAAATTCACAGGATTGTGTCACAGCCACAAAAGACCTTAAAGTATGTGGAGGTTTGGACTCTGAAAAGCACTGCCTGCCCTGAAGGGCCCAGATTTGTGAGTTTGGATCCTAGCTTCCCCCTCTTACTCGCTGTGTAGCCTTGGGCAGCTTACTAAACCTCTCTGTACCTTGGCGTCCTCATCAGTGGATAAGTTGTGGTTGATGATAGAGCTTACCTGATCAGGTCCCTTGTGAAGACTGCATGAGTTAACACACCACCCACACCTGGGTTTGTTCCTGGCACAGAGTAAGAGAAACATTAGCTCTTAGTAGCAGGATGTCCAAAACAGACCCTTCACCTACTTTACGGTCAAAATCCTAGAGCTGAAAGCAGTCCTCGCACGGTAAGTAGATCCCTCTGGTTATTCTAGAACATTAGGGCACAGGGTGCTGCCGGGTCTGTTCTGGCTGTGGCATGCTGTCCACTGGGAAGGCTGGCAGGAGGCAGTGGGCCAGGCTGCCCCAGCGCTGCCACCTGCTTCACAGGTTTTAGGGCATCTTTTCAGTGTCCCAGGGGCTTCCCTTGTAGCTCAGTCGGTAAAGAATCTGCCTGCAATGTAGGACACCCGGGTTCGATCCCTGGGTCGGGAAGATCCCCTGGAGAAGGAAATGGCAACCCACTCCAGCATTCTTGCCTGGAGAATTCCATGGACAGAGGAGCCTGGCAGGCTGCAGTCCACGGGGCCACAAAGAGTTGGGCACGACTGAGCGACTCTGACTGAGTCGCTAACTCAGGGTTAGACTGAGCGACTAACCCTTCCTTACCCTTACCCTTCAGTGTCCCACTTACTGTTTGATACAAGTGCTGACCCTGAGCAAAGCTCGAATTCCCCGATCTAAGTTTGGAGATAATTTTTGCTTTCTTGTCCCACCTAACAGCACACGTTTGAAAAAATGCTTTGTTTCTAGGGACCTCACAGGCTTTCAAGGGCAATTTTACTATTACCCAAATGAAGGTAAAATTCCTAGTGACCACCTGAACGTCACTTTGTTACAGTTGCAGGAACAAATGTTCACCAGTGATACTTGGTCTAGTTCTCCCACCTGACCAAGAATTTCATAATTTCTAGAATTTCCCAGCATGTTGATAGGTCAAGTAAATTCCAAAGGAAAAATCAGAACCAAAGGTGTGACTTCACTTTGCTTTTAAATCTGCTGCTGTGCCCTCACAGAGAAGGCGATGGCACCCCACTCCAGTAGTCTTGCCTGGAGAATCCCATGGACGGAGGAGCCTGGTAGGCTGCAGTCCATGGGGTCGCTGGGAGTCGGACACGACTGAGCAACTTCACTTTCACTTTTCACTTTCATGCATTGGAGAAGGAAATGGCAACCCACTCCAGTGCTGTTGCCTGGAGAATCCCAGGGACGGGGGAGCCTGGTGGGCTGCCGTCTGTGGGGTCGCACAGAGTCAGACACGACTGAAGCGACTTCGTAGCAGCAGCAGCAGCTGTGCCCTCATCACCTTGCTCAGCCAGGAAAGGGGATGTGTATTCGTGTGCTAAGTCGTCTCAGTCCTGTCCAACTCTTTGCAACCCTATGGACCATAGCCTACCAGGCTCCTCTATCTATGGGAATCTCCAGGCAAGAGTACTGGAGTGGGTTGCCATGTTCTCTTCCAGGGGATCTTCCCAACCCAAGGATCGAACCCCCATCTCTTATGTTTCCTGCATTGGCAGGCAGGTTCTTTACCACTAGCAACAACGGGGAAGCCCCAGGAAAGGGTATACTGGCTTGGAAAGGAAGGCTGGAGGAGGGCAGGGTCTTAGGCCACAGATGGGTCCCCTTTTGCCTTGAAAAATGCCCATTGTTCACCAGGTTTTGCATAGACAGTGTGAGTCAGTGAGGACATTCAGCCCTCCGTGGGGGTACTTTGTCTCCCTGCAAGTGACAAGATGCCTAAGCAACTGTGAGCAGGATTCCCAGCCTTGCTCACGGTCAGCAGTAGAGGGAGCCCGGCTTGTCCATTCAGGACTCCAACAGCACGTGGCTGGGGATTACTGGCCAAAGGAGGAGAAGGAGGAAGATTGGAAAAATGGGTTCCCTAGACTTGGGTCTCCCGATAAATCACTGTGATTTCTCTTCTAATCCTGGAGGTGAAACACTTTCCAAGTGGATCAGCCGCATTCAGTTCTGTGCACAGCCTGGAACACAACTGGAGTTGCCTTTAATCAGCGTCCCTGAATGTGTCAGAGCCAACGGGAGTTCTGCCCCAGAGATTTCATATTCAAATGCATTCACGAAACACACATGAAATGAAGTTCATCTGGGTTCCTTGCAACATCTCAGGGTCCTCATGCGCTCAGGGCATTTAAATCTCCAAGAGGAGGAGACGGGCAGCAGGGTTTCCAAGAATTAGTTGGCCGAGGTTACTCACATCACATTACAAGACTAGAGGTGGCTGGCAACACAATGTGTGTGTTAGTCATGCAGCCGTGTCAACTCTAGGCAGCCCCCTGGATTGCAGCCCGCTAGACTCCTCTGTCCATGGGATTCTCCAGGCAGGAATACAGGAGTGGGTTGCCATTTCCTTCTCCAGGGGATCTTCCCAACCCAGGGATCAAAGTGGGGTTTCCTACATTGTAGGTAGAGTCTTTACCGTCTGAGCCACCAGGGAAGGCAACACAATACTATTAAAAATAAATAATAATTTAAAAAAAAAGACTAGAAGTGATTGGAACATATTTGAGGGCCACAGTCCTGAGGGTTGTGCATGTGGCCGGTGTCAGGAGGACAGTTTGCCAGAGAATTTGAGGACCCAGGTTCCTGTTGGGACCCCACTTCCTCTCAGACAGGGGACCACAGGTAACATGGTCTCCTCTATCATTAGGTGGCTTCCTCATCTGTATAAAAAGAGGGTGAGCTCCCCATGTGCCGCCTGCCCTGCCCGCCTCGCAGAGAGTGGCTGGAATGCAGGCTCTGAGATCAGCTGCAAATGTGAGACTAGGTTATTAGTGCAAGTGTCTGAACCCTGAAAACACTGGGGCAGGCTGCCAATCTGGGAGGAATTTCCTGGTTGCATCTGTTTTATTCTGCCTTGCCAAAGATTTGGCTTAAATGCATGAATCAGATTTTGCTGTCTATAGATAAATGTACAGAGCTGACTGCAGCTTCTCTGTGTAATCCCAGACTAATGCCTAAGATTCTTTTTACCGCTCGACAGCTGTACTGTCTTGTTTATTTCAAATCCATTTCTCTTGCTCGGTGGCGGAGGGAGCCTCCTAGGAGGTAGCAAGCGGAAAGTGCCCCAGTGTCCCCAGAGAAGCAAAGTGCACAGTCCAAGGGGGCTGGGAAAACTGCAGAGGTTTTCATATTTTCACAATAAAACTCATACGGTGGCAGAAACTGAAGTGCAGCTATTTATAGTTCTTGTTTATCCTACTGGGTGGAACCTCCGTATTTTGGCTGTAGAAAATATGAATGGTTTTGACTAAAGGGTGCTGCCCCTGGCCCCTTTGGGAATATTCATTAATCACAATTTATGCAGTGTGGTGCCTTTGTAATATTTGCAACAAAATCTGAATTCTGAAACTTATCTGGCCCCAAGGGTTTTGATTTGAAGTCAGGGGAGATACTGGAGACTCTGAGGCACAAAGGCACGTGTGAAGATGAGCATCAGCCACGCGGGCCCGGGGCCTGGGGGCGCGGGCTGCCTCGTTCCTGGTGCAGGTGGGAGGTTGCTACACCGTGTGGATCAGTCTCACTGTCCCACTCATCATTATCACGGCACCTGGCGGGAAGCTTCATCTGTGACCCCCTCTCTCTCCTTCCTCCCTGCCGCCCTCTTAAAGTCACAGCCGGCCAGTGGCCGGCCCCGGGCTGGGTGGCAGGGACCCGCATCACCGCACAGGGCCCTGCTCTCTGCTCCACTGGGCACCTTGGGAGGCAGCCAAGGAGAAGGCTCCCTGGCACCCCACAGCCAGGCTGCCGGGTTAACGAAGCCGTTGGCATGCACCCCAGGTGCTGTTCGTTGTTGTTTTTGTTTAGCTGCTAAGTTGTGTTTGACCCTTTTGCGACCCCATGAACTGTAGTCTGCCAGTCTCCTCTGTCCATGGGATTTCCCAGGAATGGAAATACAGAATTGGGTTGCCATTTCCTTCTGCAGGGAATCTTCCTGACCCAGGGATCAAACCCGCATCTCCTGAATTAGCAGGCAGATTCTTTACCACCGAGCCACCAGGGAAGCCGCACCTAAGGTGCCAGCTACCGCCAAAAGCCAGCGTTATTTTATGAGTCTTGGAAGTCTTGTAGAACCAGTCCGTTTTGAGTGATCAAATGCACACTGCTTATTTATATCAACGTCTTAATGCTTTAATGATTTACTCAGCCCTCATAATCCTGTGGTGTATTTCTTTTAATTGTTAGAAGGAAGATCTCTTTTAGAGCTAAGGTCACTGGGCTACTCCCTTGGTGGTCCTTCCAAATTCTAAAATAAAATTCCCGACAACTATTCCTGACACACATATCTGAGAATCCAGCTGAAGAGGCAAGTGTTAGTCGCTCAGTTGCGTCTGCCTCTTTGTGACCCCATGGACTGTAGCTCGCCAAGCTCCTCTGTCCATGGAATTCTCCAGGCAAGAATACTGAGGTGGGTTGCCATGCCCTTCTCCAGGGGATCTGCCCAACCCAGGGATCGAACCCAGGTCTCCTGCATTGCAGGCAGATTCTTTACTGTCTGAGCCTACAGGGAAGCCCCAAAGGGAAGAAGCAAATGGAACTTAAAAACCTGTCCATGATGAGAGTTGGAATAGCACGTGCTCAAGTTCGTCTTCTCCAAGCTCTGGAGTCAATGCCTCGGACATTATGGTCCCTCTTGCAGTAAAGTGAAGTCAGACTTTATAAAAAAAGACTCCAGTTTCTTTACAGGGTTGGCTGCCTTTGAACCTGTGCCTTAGGTCTGTATTTTTTGAGATTTTTAGGGAAATGTGATGAGAGTCCTGCAAAGAAACCCAACCCTTATTGGCATCTGCCAGGAATGGCCATAGAGAAAGTTGATGGATTCTTTTCCTGTGAAATTTAATTCATAAGCTCTGGAAAGTGGTCTCAGTAAGGTGCTCGCCCCTTTTCTGTCTTCTATCCGCCCTCAGCTAACTGTTCTTATCCTCTAAGACTCAACTCATGGTTCCACCAGCACTCTCAGTTTGGCGTGAGATGACTTAAGAGGTACCTCTTAGCCTGAGCCCTGTCTTAATAGGGAGAGACTGTTTACTAGTTTTCAAGGTCATTCTGGCAAACGCTGGGGAAGGAGCCCATTTGATTGAAAACACCAGGTCCACCATCCCCTGCACCAGATCTGGCCCAGCCCACTGGTAGGGAACAAAAGCAAATCTTTGAATTGCTCCTTGCAAGCCTTTGAGGCTCTGGTACCAGGGGAGCTCTGCGCGTTCCTAAGACGTGAGCTCACCCTCCCACCCCTGCCACTGTAGACTGTGCCCGCCACGCTCAGCTGGTGCTGACGGCATCTGTTGGGCCTCCATGTGCACCAGATACTATGTCAGGTGCTGGGGACAGTGTAAACTCAACCATTAACCTTGACCTTGACGGGGTGCTGGGCGTGTAAGCGCTTCTGCTGTATCACGATACGTGGGAAGTCCTCAGGGTAGCACAGCTGGGGAAGGGTCAGTGCAGGGAAAACAATGGAAAGAAAGCCCATGAGCCGCCCTCGAAGCTGGCTCAGGTTTTCAGGTCATACAGGCACGAGTTTGAGAATTGCTAACATGCATGATCAAACTCCTTAGAGCCCGAGTAATGGTGAGGACCCTTCTAGAATTCCGTCTCGGCTTGGAGCGGCCATGCAACGTGTTTAGACTGGTATGTCTTCCAGCGTGAAAGGAGGTGCAAATAGTAGTGACACTGTGACCCAGGCCTCAAGCTGGACTGTCCCAGGGAGTCAGGGACACGTGACTGTCCCCAGGACCACAGGGGCCAATTCTGTCTTCTCTCTGCTGGTCTGGGAACAGGCAGGAGGGGTTTGGCTGCTTTGTTTCTTCTTCCCAGAAAGGGAAGCAAGACAAATATACAATGCCTTCTGCCCTCGTGATCTGTTTTGAAAACAGCGATGCAGAAAATACTTGGTATTTACCTCACTAGTAATTGTTTTAGGGACTCACAGCCCTGTTACTGAACCATAAAGATGTCGCTTTATGCTGAGGAAACTTAACAGAACATCTTGAGTTAAGAAGAGCTCCTCTGTGACTGGGGTTTGCTGTAGGGGATACAAGTTATTTCTTTTAAAACAGTGTTTCAATCCCAATTGGGATCGACATATATACAGTACTGGGCATAAAATAGGCTTTCCTCCTAGCTCAGTCAGTAAAGAATCTGCCTGCAATGCAGGAGACCCAGGTTCAGTTCCCCTCGAGAAGGAAATGGCAACCCACTCCAGTATTCTTTCCTGGAGAATTCCATGGACAGAGGAGCCTGGCAGGCTACAGTCCACGGGGTCACAAGAGTTGGACACGACTTAGCAACTAAACCACCTCCGTGCATAAAATAAGGCTTTCCAAGTGACTCCTGCCAAGGAAGGAGACGTGGGCTCAATCCCTGGGCTGGGAAGATTCCCTGGAGGAGGAAACGGCAACTCACTCTAGTATTCTTGCTTGGAAAATCCCGTGGAGGATCCCGGTAGGCTACAGTCCATGGGGTCACAAAGAGTTGGACATGACTTAGCACACAGGCACAGTATAACACACATAAAATAGATAACTACTGAGCACCTGCTACAGCACAAGGAACTTTCCTAGTCTCTGCGGTGAGCTAAATGGGAAGGAAATCCAAAGAAGAGGGTGTCACCAAGTTCCAGGTCTCTCTGCTCACTGCCTGACAGGCCAGTGAGTCAGAGACAAGGTGTTGCGGCCAGGAATACTACTTTATTCGGAGAGCTAGCCGAGTGAGAGGGTGACAGACTAATGTCTCAAAATAACCGTCTTATCAGTGTCTAGATGCCAGGTTCTTTTATGGATCAGAGATTGGGGGGGGGGGGTGAGGAAGCAAAGTGAAAAGGCCATTAATCTTGCAAGTATCTCCTAGAATGGCAAGCCTCAGGTAGGGGAGGTGTTCATTTCTTCCTGCCATCCACTTTGAGGACAGGGTGCTAAATGAACAAAAGCAGTTTGGTTTAATGGTCAGGCACAGGGGCAGGATTCTCTGAGGATGCCCTTTATGTGTGATTATAATAACAAAAGCAACAGAAAGCAAGTCACAGAAACAGTCCCAACGTGGAGTCAGCAGTGGCTTTTTCCTGTAACAGGGATATATATACATACATACATATATACATATACATGTATGTATATTGATTCACTGTGCTGTACAGAAAATAATACAACATTGTAAAGCAGCTATACTCCAGAAATATTTAAAAACAAACCAAAGAACCCACAAAAAAACAAACCAGTGTTTCAAGTTCGCACTCGCATTCCACCCTCGCCTGCCTCCGTGAGAGAAGACGCAGGGCCACCGGTGATGTTTATCTGGGTGCTTGGTCGAGAGTCTCACGTGGAACACGGCCCTCTGATTCCCCCGGGTGAGTGATTCTCAGCCAGGCACCCACTCCCCAGCAGACTCCATGCCCCACACCTTTCCAGGTGGCCCCTGGGTGTCGCGTTTTTTAGTCTAGGGTCCTTCTCTCTGGTGTCCATCGTAACAGCTCCACCATCGGATGTGATAACCGAGGCTGTGGACAGTGCAAACCCAGGCGACTCGTACCCTCTGCTCCAGAGACCACGTGGCCCACATTCCCTGGAAGAGCTCTGGTTTTAAACACTGGTTCCCACTGTCACACGAGAGCTTCTGCTTGTCAGGCAGTGTGTTCTAGTTTTCAACAACAAGGTGCAAATCAGTGGCAGGGTTCTCTCACCTGTGGCACGTGACCCAGAGAAACCCAGAGGAATTGGGGCCCTGAGTCCACTTGCGTGTAGGTCAGATGTGTCCTGAGCCCCAGGCCACCCTACGGAGTTAGGCTGTGTTGGTGATGCTGGGTCTGTAGAACTCAGCCCTCTGGCTGTACCGGCGTTGTTCAGTGTTTATTCAACACACAGGCCCAGGCACAGAGGGTGGTGAACACCCCCATGGACATCTGTGCCACCCTGGATCCTGACAGCACCAAGTCGAGCTCCCCAGCCAGAACCTGCTCTTCCAACTGAACTGTCCGCCTTTCCCAACCCTAACGAAACTCCCCTTCCTCTGGGTGTTAAAAAAAAAAAAAAAACTAGGAAAAGGGCCCCTGCCTCTTTCTCTCTCCCAGCCTTAGTTTACATCCCAAATCCTTTACGCCTGTGATGGTAATTCACAGCTGCCCTTGACTGAGGGCGACCTTCGGCTCTTCTGAAATGTGGCCACACTGTCCTCACACTTGCCATTACCCACTCAGAATAGATGTGCTTTCAGTAAGGGTTTATTTGCCCAATGGTGGTGGAAGGCAGGCACTGGGCGGGGTGTGTTCATGCCTGCCATCTCAAAACACAGGTTCTTCTTTGATGTCTTAAACACTGAGTTTACATTTGGACTTCTCTGGTGGCTCAGTAAAGAATTTGCCTGCAATGCAGGAGACCCGGGTTCATTCCCTGGGTGGGGAAGATCCCCTGGAGAAAGGAATGGCAACCCACTCTAGCCAGTACTCTTGCCTGGGAAATCCCACGGACAGAGGAGCCTGGTGGGCTACCGTCCATGGGGTCGCAAAGAGTCAGACACGACTGAGAGACTACCAACAGTCTCACTTTCAGGCTTGCATTTAGCTCTAGTACCCCAGGAGCTCAGTCATCACCAGCCTGCTGAGAGCTCAGCCGCGGCCCTGGTTCAGGTTCAGTTCTTCCCCCAAAGCCCCAGGCGCAATCCACGTCGTGGTCTCCAAGTGTTGCCTCACGGTTACAGGTTACACTTCCTCCAGCCACAAGAATGTGCTTCTCTGCTTTAATTTTTGCAAGTACTATGACCACCATCCAGTCCGCCGTCCACACGGTGACATGGTGATAAATCTGCTCTCGTTCACACACTAGCCTCATGACAGCTCTCCCTGGAGTCCCACCTCGTACGCAGCGTGCCTAACAAACAGCGCTCCCCGGATCTTCCTGAACCCCTGTGAGATCCAGGGGTGACGAGCTCCACATCGCAGATGAGGATGCTGAGGCTCAGGTGCTACCTGGCCGTCAGAGAGGGTGTTTTCTGTCTGCCAGCCCGTCTCTCCCAGCCCCGTGCTTCTGCATGCTTACTGTTGTGCTTGTCGTGCAGTGTCTCAGTCTCTCTGCCACCCTGTGGACTGTAGCCCGGCTCCCTTGTCCTTCACTGTCTCCTGGAGTTTGCTTATATTCATGTCCATTGGGTCTGTGATGCTATCTACCCAACTCATCCTCTGCCACCCCCTTCTCCTGTTACCCTCCTCACATGTTAATATCAGGTACCATGAATGCATCATTGGTGTCAAAAGGAGATTATCTGGGTGCCTCAATGGAAAGCAAAGGACCATCAGGAAGGTGATACCCAAAGGGAACACTGGAAGGGAGGGTGGCGATGAGAGCTTTGGGGTCTCTGCCCTTCCTTCCCCACTTGGAACCCTTCCTGGTCAAGTTCAGAGAGAGCCTCTGGTCCCCCACTGGTGCTCAGGAGCAGCCCTGGAGGATCCGTCCCCATCGGAGGATCGGCCTATGGACCTCCTTCATGCCGATGAGGACAAGCTTGGGTTCCCTGTGGTTGTCATGGAGGCGGGCCACAACTGAAATAAGGAAAACCCATTTCTGGAACATGGCGCTGACCTGTTTTCCAGTTTGGCATCTGGGGAACCTCACAGGTGTGCCCTGTTGGTCTCCAGGCCCAGCTCCCCGAGGACTTTCATCTTTCCCCCGGCCCCTAACCCAGCGCGCTGCCCAGTGGGTGTTAGCAGAGGAGAGGAGGAGGCATGATGAGAGGCAGGGGGAGGTCCTTGCAGCCGCCGCCCAGGCAGCAAATGGGAGATGCATCTGATGTAACGTGAGGCCTCTTCCCAATTCTGAGGCATGTTGGGTGCTTAGAGTGTATACGTGTGTACACACACATATTCTTGTTGAATGAATAAACCAGTGAAACTGATGAATCAACAAATAACCCAACAAATGAAACTGACGAGTCAAGAATAAGCCTTAGGGTCCTGAACAGTGATTTCTCGCCCCGGCAGTGACCTGGACTGTGGGGGGAATCGGAGCTTGCTGACTATTCACCATCAGAGAGTGAAGGCTCCAACCAGCGCCCAGCCTGCACTCCCCACGACCGCAGTGACCTTGACCCGGTCCATTCTGCTGTGCTGTGTGCTAGCAGGACATTCCCAAGAGCTTGCTGTCAAAACGTGGGAGAGGGTGGGAGCTGCCCAACTGAACGGAAGTTGTCCTAACTCGTGCGTTTGCTTATTTCAAGTAAGCAGAATTGGCAATGCGTTTAGCTTTCTGTGTACTTGACTCTGCCTCTTTTTCTGTTAGTTCTGGAAAAGGCAGGAGGGCATGGTGCTATCTGAAGAGGGCCCACAGAGCCAGGGTTTTAATCAGGCGGCGGGTGAATCTGAAAATCCGGAGACCACTGAGGACCACGGCTTATCTCTTATCGTGTGCACCGGACTGCCTGGGGAGAGAGCCACGGCCGCTATCAGCTCACGGAGTCCCTCCACGCCGTGAGTTTGGAGGGTGGATTAAGGATGTAATTACTGGGGAATCCAGCAGCAGAGAAATCCAAAAGCTCTCATCCATCTCTCTATGTACTTGACTTTAACGTGAGCTGTGACTGGTCCTCCCAGGCCATGTCTTGACTTTTGTGTGAGGCAAAGCTCCCACAATCAAGACAGGCTGGCTGACAGTCTCCCGGGAGCAAGTTAATCTGGGTTTCCTCTTTCTTGGCTAGGGTCTCCCAGAACCAGCCTAGCAAGAGCTGGTCCCATGCAAAGCCAGCCCCCTGCACCTCCCAGGAGGGGAGTAGACCCAGATCAGACGAGGGTTTTGGTATCTGTATTTGATTTAACATCAGTGTGTACCTCTTTTTAATAGGAATCCTATTAACAGTCATCTTGTCAGGTTTTTTTCTACTTACACAATCATTTTCCTTTTTATAGCCATGATAGCTGTCTTATAGAAAATACATACTTTGTACTTTGAACCATGAACCCCCAGCTTATTATAAAACATAACCTTGACCCTGAAGACAGCCAACAAGATCTGATTTCAAGCTATATAGGCCACAAATATCTTTTTTTTTTAGCACCTGTCTAGTCAGCATTTGCTATTCACTGGTGAAAAGTGTTAATTGCTCAGTCATGTCCAGCTCTTTGCAACTCCATGGACTGCAGCCCACCGGGTTGCCCTGTCCATGGGATCCTCCAGGCAAGGAGTGGGTAGCTGTTCCCTTCTCCAGGGGATCTTCCCGACCTAGGGATCGAACCCGGGTCCCCTGCATTGCAGGCAGACTCTTTACCATCTGAACCACTAGTACTTCCCCATATTGGAATTCAAAAGAATGACACTGAAACAAATGTGTTCAGAATTGAAGATGGGTTAGTTCGTTGTAAGTGCTCTTTACTGAAATGAGCTAACATTTAGAATATTTAATACATATGAAGGATTGCTACACAGGTTGTCAGATAGTTACATGAAGTGGTCTCAGGTTAAGCTCAGAGAAAGTCTCTGTTGTAATGAACTGATTTTGCCAGTGGAGGCAATATCCTATTGTAAGCACAGTTTATATACATTATTTGACTTGAACAGCTGTTCTGTACAATAGGAATTGTTCCCATTTTGCAGATGGACACAGAGGCTCAAGGAGGCGGCTACTCTGCACTAAGATTTGAACCCAGAGCCTTTTGTCTCCAAAGCCCAGCCCTCAAACGCTCCATTACACAGCTTTGCTCTCTGCTGCTGAGTCCTCACAGTGCTTGGTAGATTCAGCGGCAGAAGGCGGTGCGTTGCCAAGCCCTGCAGATGCTCGGCTCACCCCAGCACGCTCAGGAGACCAGGCTAGGCTTCCCTCATCAGACGTGGTGACCACTCTGTATCGTGATGAATGCAGACACACACACACACACACACACACACACACACAGTGGCCTGGAACAGCACCTGTGTAGGAAATCCTTAGGATGCAAGCTAAGAGTGAGAGTCGGGACTGTGTTTATCTTATCCTCTTTGCATCCAGCAAGGGAGAGAGAACAAGGTGAGAGCAGAGGGAAGCCGGAGGAGGGAGCACCGTCGGGTCACACGACGAGACGGTCCTGTGTGTAGAGACTGGTGGGAAGCTTAGAGTAGCTTTCTGGAAACACGTGTCTAAAGGGAAGAAGGGGCTTCCGAGGCCCTAGTAAGGCAGCAACCACTGTGGCTAGAGCGTCTATGGGACCTTTGTTTACACGTGGGCCATCCTTGCCTCACACGGTCAGCGCTAGGGGCAGCAGTCTTCTCGAAATAAGCAGGTGGTGAGGTGCTGGCATCTGGATCAACAACCAATCCAGTATTTGTGGGCAGAGTGTCATCTGGAGGGCAGAGTTTTTGGAATTCCTCTGGCATGGAGACCCATGTCTAGGACAGACTCAGAGGAACAGGCCGGGTTGGGCTTTGTCCCAAAGTCGGCCCCCTGGGATCAGCAGGCCTGAGTCGGGGAACTAGAGACTCCGTGCCTGATGCTGAAGCTTGGTCTTGTTGAAATGAAGATGAGAACACAAACTGAGACTTTTTCCTCCAGAGAAGCACCTTTGCTCACGCCCTTAAAAAGACATTACAGGAGACCTCCCTGGTGGTCCAACGGTTAAGAATCTGCCTTGCAATGCAGGGGTTGCAGGTTTGATCCCTAGTTGGGGGGACCAAGATCCCACTTGCTATGGAGCAACTAAGCCCAAGCTCCGCAACTACTGAGCCCGTACGCTGCAACTAGAGAGAAGCCCGTGTACCACAAGGAAAGATCCCACACGAGCAAAAAAGACCCTGAGTGCTGCAGCCAAGACCTGATGCAGCCAATTTTTTTTTTTTTTAAGGATTTTGCAAACTCTGAATGCCAAATCCTGGAAGGAGTTGGATTCCTGATCATTTTCTTTAATCTAGAATTTCTCCTAAAGCCCTTGAGTCGTCCTTGGTTTCCCTGCAGTCAGACTCCCTGAACAATAACCTCGCCCTTAGGGAGAAGGGGGCACCCCCTAAGATGCCCGTGGCCCCTGCCCACCGCGGACCCCCAGTTTCCTGGGGGAAGTTTCCTGGGCTTGGCCGAGCTGGACAAAGCCTTGCTGGCCTGAGAGCCGCAAGCTCAGAGGACCAGCAGTGCCATCTTGTGGGAGAGTTCTCGAAGCGCCTGACATCAGGCCGAAGGAGGGAGGCAACCTTGACTGCCACGCTTCGAAGGGTGAGAGACAAAGCAATGCCCGGGTGCAGTCAAGTGTGAGGGCTCCCTCTGGTCACCAGCCATGCTACTTAGGATTCTGGTGTCCAGAAAACTAATAGCTTTAATAAGCGAACGCCAAGCCAGAAAGATATTTCAAGAATTAACAGTGGCCAGGAAGGATTTTGCTTGCCTTCCATTTACTAGAAAATGTATTCAGCATCACCCCAGGTGGGATATATTTTTCAGTAAACTTTGTGAGAACACAAAGTCACAGACCATAGCCACAGCCTCAGCTTCTAGACCACCTCAAGGTTCGGTCCTCCCAGCAAGGAGATGGCTTTCCCCAGGAGTCCATCACAGGACCTGAGCCCAAAGTGACGCACCTCCGTCACTAAGAGATGAGAGGCTTGGGCCCCACGCACTCTGCTGACAACAGCAGATGAAGCCAAGCCCCTTCCTTCTCACTGGGCTGTGGTGTCGTATCCTTCCTGTTGTTACACACCTGTGTGCTCATGCTCACACTCAGATCTCAGCCTAAACTCCGCCTCTCAAGGTCTGCTCTGGCTTCCTTCTACAAAGTACCCCACCCACCCACCCACCTGCACGCTGCACCCAGGGTGTTAGCCGCTTGTCAGAAAATGAAATCGAGACTCTGATGCAGGTTTCTGGGTCTGAGCATTCATCAGAGCCCTGCTCCCTGATTCCCAGGCAGCTTTGACTCTTAGGGAGATTTTTAGGGTACAGTCCCTTTCTGAGCATTCACATGCTCTCTCACCGGGAAGGGTGGAGCAGCACGTGATGATGGCTCCCAGGTCCCCACGTAGCCGACATGATGGTGCTCCCGCCACCACTTCCAGCGTCCCCAGCAGCTTTCTTCCCAGCTGGCTTCCTGTGCTGTGACCACAGCTGGCGGTGGATGAGTAGCTGGTGGGCCGGGTAGAGCCACCCGCCGCAGGGCAGCCGCCCCACCTTAATTAAGCTCATGTGGCCTTATCACTGTCCAGGCTTGCTTCCAGTCTTCCATGGGCTGGGAAACTAACAAGCAGTCTGTTCCGATCCGGTCAGACAGGAATCCGACTGAGGACCCAGAGGGCTTTTTTTCTTCAAGTCCATGGTTTGGTGACATCTGTATATGTATCTCAGATCCTCTTTTTGCCAAGTACTTGCTATGTGCTAAGCAGCGTGTGTATGTATAGTACCTGGTGAGAGAAGGTCCACTGCCACCCATTTTATAGATGAGGAAACTGAGCCTCAGAAGGTCAGACGCCAGCCCACCCACCAATCATTGGCAGAGTTGGGATGGTCTGACATCAGAACCCACACTCAACTGGCATCCACCTGCCACCTTCCTCTGGGCCTCCTTCTTAGGCCATGTAGACTGCATTTTGACTCAATGGATAGTTTGAAACCAAGCTTTGTTCCTGAAGCTTGGGAGCTGAGATGCAGGCAACAGTGGGGCCTGTGAACCAACACAGATCACGGAGCTGAGGGCCCCAGACCTGCGTCCTCCAGGCTGTGCTTCCAAGGACCACGGAAAAGGTTCAGCCTTTTGCAGTCGACATGCCTTCACCTGTAACAGAGGGCTAACACCTGCTGAAGAGCATCAGATGCATTAATAACTTATATGGAAGTGCTCCATGCCCTAGTTAAGTGCTAGAGACATAAATGATGGTTTTCAAGGGAAAAGAATCCATTACCCAGTCAGAAAGGAAGTGTGGAGGCCGGTTTGAATACCTTGTACCGTCTGCCTGGATAACGAATCCTCTGACTGCATGTAGATTACTTACGTGAAAAATCTGCACCTCTAAATCGTGTGTAAAATCCAGAACCTAAAAATAGAGCCTGTTGCATGACCCAGTTCTCAGCCCTGAAATGAGGGCAACAGGCTAACGCTCTGGGCTGCCCTTGTTCCAAGTCTGGCTCAGAGCGCTTCTCCGCTGTGCAGGCATCGGGTGACTTATGGACCTCTCTGATGTACTGTCCCCTCACCTGTAAGCCGGGCTTCCCAGATGGCTCAGCAGGTAAAGAATCCATCTTCAATGCAGGAGACCCAGGTTCAATCCCTGGATCGGGCAGATCCCTCTGGAAACAGAAATGGCAACCCACTCCAGGATTCTTGCCTGGGAAATCCCATGGTCAGAGGAGCCTGGTGGGCTACAATCCATGGGGTCATAAAGAGTCGGACACGACTGAGGACCTAACACATATTGACAGGTGGATACTGGAAACCCACGTGCATCAAACGTTTGGCAGCTACACAAGCCAAGTGTGAGAGAGCTGCGGTTTCTGCTGATGTATGGGAGGGTTGCTGCTGCTGCTAAGTCGCTTCAGTCGTGTCCGACTCTGTGCGACCCCATAGACGGCAGCCCACCAGGCTCCTCTGTCCCTGGGATTCTCCAGGCAAGAACACTGGAGTGGGTTGCCATTTCCTTCTCTGATGCATGCATGCATGCTAAGTCACTTCAGTCGTGTCTGACTCTGTGCGACCCCATGGACAGCAGCCCACCAGGCTGGGAGGGTTACAGGGGCTCTAATTCCAGCTAATTCCATCAGGTTTGCGGTTCCTTTAAATTTAAATAAATATGGTTTTCAAAGACTGGAAAGGCCTGAGGATGTGGGGAGGGCAGGAACGATATTTTTCACCGTCTCTGTTTCGTGAAAGTAATGTTGCTTCTTCAAACCAACATCTGTCAGAATGATTCTCATCAGATTAAATAAATCCTCAAAGCCGCTCTCACAGTTTATAGAATCTTGGAAATGTAGGTTATGCTTCACGTGGAACCCTAATGGAATTTAAAACAAGTGTGTTTTTGCAAGCACAGCTTCGAGAGCACACGGTTTACTGGGGTTTGTGAATTTAAGCTACCATGTCTCAAGGAGTTTAGAGAATGCTTTTACTACAGGAAGGTAATAGACAATCACTGACCAGTTTGAGATGCTATTAATTGAAGATGGAAAAGACTAAGTCTGATGAAAACCAGCACTGCACACACACTCTGCCAGACTTGTGAAAACAGAGATCGCTCTTAGATAAGACACGAGGGGCTAGCCTTCAGTCCGTCACCTTTGTACAGGCAGTTGCCGTGTGTCCTTATGGTTGGTTATGGCCTTTTCAGTGTTTTAGAGGAGATTGGACTTTGTTGCGGGCAGTGGATTTTATGCTTTAAAGATCTTGAATGATCAATACAGATGTTTATTATTCCCTGCCATAAGAAAGCTTATTCTTAAAATTAGTTGCTACATCTAATCACAATGAAATACCACTTCACACCCACTGAGATGACTTCTATCAAAAAATAAATAAATAAATAACAGGAAATAATTCGTGGTAAGGGGACTTCCCTGGTGGTCCAGTGGCCAAGGCTCTGAGCTCTCAAAGCAGGGAACATAGGTTCGAGACTGGTCAGAGATCTAACCGGTCCATCCTAAAGAAAGTCAGCCCTGAATATTCATTGGAAGGACTGGTGCTGAAGCTGAAGCTCCAATGCTTTGGCCACCTGATGGGAAGAACTGATTCATTGGAAAAGACCCTGATGCTGGGAAAGATTGAAGGCAGGAGGAGAAGGCGATGACAGAGGATGAGATGGCTGGATGGCTGGGAGATAGCGAAAAACAGGGAAGCCTGGAGTGCTGCAGTCCATGGGATTGCAAAGCGTCAGACACAACTTATCGACTGACCAACAACAGGGAACTAGATCCCAAGTGCTGCAACTGAAAGCTCCTGCATGCCGCAGAGAAGATGGAGGATCCCAAGTCCTGCAGCTAAGACCCACCCTCACCAATGAATAAATTAAATAAATAAATGTATGATTTTTGAAAAAGTGGTGAGCCCGTGGAGAAATTGAGCCCATATGCATTGCTGGTGGGAATCTAAGATGTGGAAATGCTGTGGAAAGCCATTCGATGCTTCCTCCAAAATATTAGAATCCAGAGCATGGTTCTTAAGCTTCCAGTGGGAAACCCTTGGCCGTGAAATCCCTGGAGGCAGAGCTGGTGGGTGATTTGGAGCAGTCAAGGCAGGGTGTGCTTGGATTCCAGACAAATCCAAACATAATGACATCAGAGACTTACACTTGGGCAAAACTTACTCATCCCTGGCTGGCTGTTGATCCCATAGCCAAGCCATATTTGTGAAAAAAAAAAAAAAAAAACAAAACCAACCCAGTTAACCAACCACAAAAGCTAAATAAAACAAAACCAGCATCATGTAGGGAACATTTCTGTGCTGCTTAGTAAGACGTGAAGTCCTTAGTCTCATGGAGCAACAGAAATTACTTGGGGGAATTTCAGGTGTTTTTGCTAAACTCTTTGGGATTAAAAGACACTTGCTCCTTGGAAGAAAAGCTATGACCAATCTAGACAGCATATTAAAAAGGAGAAACATTACTTTGCCAAAAAGGTCTGTCTATTCAAAGCTATACAGTAGTCATGTATGGATGTGAGAGTTGGACTCTAAAGAAAGCTGAGCATTGAAGAATTGATACTTTTGAACTGTGGTGTTGGAGAAGATTGTTGAGAGTCCCTTGGACAGCAAGGAGATCCAACCAGTCCATCCTAAAGGAAATCAGTCCTGAAAATTCATTGGAAGGACTGATGCTGAAGCTGAAACTCCAATACTTTGGCCACCTAATGTGAAGAACTGACTCATTGGAAAAGACCCTGATGCTGGGAAACATTGAAGGCAGGAGGAGAAGTGGAAGACAGAGAATGAGATGGCTGGATGGCATCACTGACTCAATGGACATGAGTTTGAGTAAACTCTGGGAGTTGGTGATGGACAGGGAGGCCTGGCATGCTGCAGTCCATGGTGTCGCAAAGAGTCAGACACAACTGAGCGACTGAACTGAACTTGGGATGTAAACAATGAACTTTCTGAATGCTGGGACTTTTGCCAGCAGCAAAAGAAAGCTAAAACGAATGATTTCCTCCCAGGGTGGAGCAGCAGAGCTGGTGGGAGGAGGGCTGGGCAGCTCAGGGGTGACGATTCCACTCTGTCTGCCCACAGGACTAGCTGTAAGCCAAGCCACCAACTTCTGAGAGCTGCCCTCACCCCACTTTCCACCCTGACTGGCCGGCCTTGCATTCACCTAACAGCTTCCGGGTCCCCTTATCTCTCATTGAGACATTTCGGAGGCTTGAGCACCTGTGTACTGCCTGTAACTGTGTCCTGATGCTTCTAAACTACGACACATGCAGTTATTTTTATAAAGGCATGTGTGTGCGTGCTAAGTAACCTCAGCCATGTCCTACTCTTGCGACCCCATGGACAGTAGCCTGCCAGGCTCCTCTGTCCATGGGATTCTACAGGCAAGAATACTGGAGTGACTTGCCATGCCCTCCTCCAGGGGATCTTCCTGACTCAAGGAATTGAACCCATAGAAGAATTTTTAATATCTTAGAAGTATGCTCATCAGATACTAAGTGCTGAATGCAGACTACAAAACAAGGTGACTCTTTTGGTAAGACAGAAGGAAATTTAATAAGGAAACAAGTGCATTTCTCTATCCACAGAAAGGAAGGCTGGAAGGACATCCCACATGTTAACAGTAGTTCTCTCCAGGTGGTAGAACTACAAGTGATTTTAATGTGCTTGCCTTGTTGCTTTTGAACAATGAACATGTACTGCTTTCATCCTAAATCCTGTTCCCTCAGTATTGGTGACAGGGTGGGTCAGCTCAGTATGATGAAAGAGTGTAAAAAAGTAGCAAGAGCTTCACAAGGACCTTACTTTTTCTTTTCTTTTTTTAAATTTTTTTGGCTACACCATGGGGCATGCAGGATCTTAGTTCCCTAAGACAGTGAAGTGAAAGTGTTAGTCTCTAAGTCCTGTCTGACTCTTCTCTGACCCCATGGACTGTAGCCCACCAGGCTCCTCTGTCCCTGGGATTTCTCAGGCAACAATAGTGGAGGGGGTTGCCATCCCCTTCTCCGGGGGTCTTCCTGACTCAGGGATCAATCCTGAGTCTCCTGCATTGTGGGCAGATTCTTTACCATCTGGGCCACCAGGGAATCCCCTCAGTTCCCTAATGAGGGATCAAACCCATGCCACCTGCAGTGGAAGCGTGAACCTTACGTTTTTAATACTTGGCATCCCAGAAGGGCCAAGAGCCTTGCATCGATCGGCTCTGGGAAACTCACAGGTTAGAAGCTTCTGGAAGCTGAGGACTCTGGCAAGAGAGCGCCTCGCAGCCCAGAGGACCGGAGGCCCCTTGCCTGGAGTCTCCTGTTCATCCTTTGTGACCCTGCCCCTTCCCTGCTCCAGGGATCACCCAGGTTCACAGTCTGCTGAGACCAAAACCACTGGGCTTGCCCACAGTTAGCTGAAGGATTAACCAAAAACAAAAAGAGTGCTTTTCAGCGACACGTCCTCTGCTACAGCGTTCTCCCTCTCTGCCTGAGCTCAGCCTCAGGAAGAAGGGTGTCCAGAGGACGGCGGCCAGCGGGTGATGAAATAACAGGAAGAGGCGTGCTCCCGCCGCCCTCCGGGGGCTCCTTGGTTTGTCATGCGGTCATGAAGTCAGTCTCCCCATTCGCATCACCTGTGTGTTCCTCTCTGTGACTCATGGTGGTCCATGTCTTTTCCTTCTTGTCTTCCAGTCCACCCAAGCCGACCGTGTTTATCTCTGGAGTCATTGCCCGGGTAAGCACCCTTTCGTCATTTCGGGGTCTCAGCACGTGATCTCCTGATTCCTCCTGTCCTTACTCCCACCCCATGCATCCACCCGGGAGCCGGGGGCACTGGGGGGCTCTTAATTGCCCCCCTGTCCACGGAACGTGCTTCTGTGGTCAGGGACAGACGGGGTGGTAGCCAGGAAGAGCCCACAGCACCTGCCTGCCTCTCCTCCACCCTCTGCTGTCTTCTTTCTCCTTAGACTTGACCAGGGTCAGTAGACTATCCACAGGCCAAAGGGTTTCTGGGGGATCTGTGAGCTGACAATGTTTTTACATTTTTTAATGGTTGAAGAGATTTGAAATAAGAATTACACGGTGATACCTGTGAAGTGTTAGTCGCTAAGTCGGGTTCAACTCTTTTGTGACCCCATGGACTATAGCCCACCAGGTTCCTCTGTCCATGGGATTCAAAACAACCACAAGAACCGCTCTAGCAGAAGAAAGCCACCCAACACCCGAGCTTGGTTCTGAATGAGTCGTGTGGTGCCTGAGCCCCTGGCATGAGGGCACAGATGGCGAGCTTTCTCACCTTCTGGAAGGTACATGGGTCTTTGTGCCCCTTTGAGCCCCCCAGAAAGCCTCAGGACTACCCCACAGTCCTAGGAGATGGGTTTCCACCTTCCAACAGGTTCTCCACTCCACCACCCACCCACTCGCACAGGCAAGCCAGAGAATGCCGGCTTTGGGTCTTGCTCATGAACTTACTCAGGCTTCCCTGGCGGTTCAGACAGTAAAGAATCCGCCTGCAATGCAGGAGACACATGTTCAATCCCTGGGTCAGGAAGATCCCCTGGAGGAAGGAAATGGCTCCCCACTCCAGTATTTTTGCCTGGGACATCCCATGGATGGAGGAGCCTGGTGGGCTACAGTCCATGGGTCACAGAGAGTCAGATGTGACTGAGCGACTGGGCAGACAGGCGTGCATGAACTCACCCAGCTGTTCACGGTTGATGAGACAGTGCTTTGAGCCAGTGTTTTCCGTGTCTTCCCACAGGGCGACAAGGACTTCCCCCCAGCGGCCGCCCAGGTGGCCCACCAGAAGCCCCACGCCTCCATAGACAGACACCCCTCCCCAAGGACCCAGCATATCCAGCAGCCTCGCAAGTGACCAGCGAGGACCCAGCACCCTCACCAGGCACACTTCGGTTCCCCGACACTTGGTATTTCCTCCGGCAAAGAGAACTGGCATCTTCCTCAAAACACTGCCCCACTGGGAAATCTAAGACAAAGCAAAGTGCCCCTTCCTTTGCCTTCAATTTCCAGCTCTAAAACTAGAATCAGACCCCCAATCCTCATTTCCAGGGAGTCCTGGCTGGTGTCACCTGAGGACCATCACGCCTCTCTCTGTGCCCTGAGCAGAACTTACTAAGACCCGGGTGAAGTGACGTTGTTCCCAGTTTAGCTTTAGTTCTGGTTCATCAATTGCCCTGCCAGTGGTCTTAAAAATTAGCAGGCACAAATCTGGGAGGATTAGATTAAGGTCAGGGGAAAGCTCAATCATTGCATGCTTTTTAGTCATAGGACAATCAAATCTTAACACCTAGAGGGAAGAGAAAGAGATGAAGGCGTTAATTACAGAAAACCTGAGTAGGGAGGATACTGCAATAGACAACAGCATCACTGAATTTCCCTCCCTTGTGTGACGAGGGCTCAGATCACAGGGCGACACCAAGCTCTGCCAGAAAAGCCAGAGAAGAGCCTATAGCTCTGAAGAGGCTCTTTTATTCCAGGAGTCATCTGGCTGAAAAATTTTGCCCAAAGGGAATACTTCCAGACTGAAATTTCTCAGTGTGGGTCCCAAGTCCCGCACGGCCCCACCATCCACACAGGCTCGCCGGGAAATCAAGGCGAACCTTCATTTTTTCAGTGATCACCTCGAGAACTGCTTTGAAGTTCTCGGAGTGATCCCTGACCAGGTGGAAGAATAGACACATGGATAACCCTGGAACGCTAGAGCAAAAGCATTGACCACAGGGAAAGATCAGATAAAAACCTGCCTTTGCTCCCCGAGGGAAAAGTAGAAGCATCACATCACCACTGGAGCTAGAAAAGCCTGCTTGTCAGTCAGTCGAAGTGTCAGAACACCCTCTGCCCTAGGGCACCGTTCACTTGGGCATCTCAGATTATCCTATGCTTTCTGCCCAGGTTTCCCACCCAGAGCTGCCCTAGACTGCTTACAGCAATTGGGTGCCCTGCTTTTCTGAAAGGCACATGTTCAAATCTCCCGGAGCAAACGCTTTGGGAGCTGGTGTGGCCTGACTGTCCCACTTGGCAGCAGATCCGCAATGGGGACAGCAGGCACCCCACAGCCCTTCTGACGCTCTTTCCAACTCCATGTCCACGGTTGGTAAAGGTGATGCAGACCTAGCTTTTGCCCCTCTCTAAGGGAAAAGCCAGCCCTGCTTCACATCTTAAAGGCAACGTTTGGTTTCCCCTCTCATTGACTTTTGGAGCCAAGGTCTCACACTCACGGCAGTGCGTAGTCACATCTCGTATTTCTTAGCCACTGAGATGTTGCTATAAACAGAGGCTGGCTTTTGGAGATGCCGCCTGGGTGTGTAGCCTCCTCCTGGCTACCTCCCGGAGCCGGCATCTCTGAGGGATCCTGAGGGCAGGCAGCGCGGGTCCGTCTGTGGACCGCTGCACCCTCTGCTGCGGAGCTGAAGGCCCATCCTTGACGCCTTGTACTGCTGCAGCCAGGAGTGCCGTGCCGCGCATCTTTCTTGTCATTTTAGCTGCATCTGGCGTGTATCTGCGGGCTCCCGATCGCTGAAAGCAAATTGTTCCCCTGAATGAATTTATCCACGGTTAACTTCAAGAATAATCATTCTAATAAAGCTCCTGCGTGGTTTGTTTTCTCTTATATCTCAGAGATTGTTCTTTCTCATCTCGCTAGGGTTGCCAGATGGTTTCAAAAGAAATAACGAACATGCAAAAATAAGGAGTATGTTCACAAATTGTTTCCCAGACACAAAGCCAAACTATTGGACACCTGGCACCTTGAGTCTAATCGCCTCCTTTGAAATGTCATAAAGTGGAAAAGCTTTAATGTGGTGGATTAAAATGTACTCCTTGGGCCGAGCAGCTGGCCCTGTGCTTGGAAGGTCCTTTGGGAACAGACTTGGGAAGAATGATTAGTAGTAAGCCCAGGGGTGGCTGTGAGCAGCATTTGACAAATAAGACATTCACCTAATTTATCCAAAGATCCCCTGGAACCCTTATGAGCAGGATGAGAAAATAATCATAATTATTAGCTTCGAGATCCAGAGTCAGACTACAGATGTGGGCTGGGAGGGACCCTGACCTGTTTTCACCCTAGAAGGACAGGGCAGCTTGGTGGCCCTGAGCCAGGGGAAGGCACACATGGCCAGAGTCTGTGTCCCCAGCCCTGGCCTCCCTTCAGCCCCTGATGTCACCTCTGGATGCTGCTCTTTGCATTCACGCCTCCACCTCCCTTCCTAAGTTGAGGACAGAATGAGGGTCTTGTGCATTTAGTGTCACTGGGTAGAGAGTTGTCCTAGGTACATAACATTGACTTACCAGGCCACGTAGACTTCTGAGAAATGTTTGTGTAGACATTTGTTGGGAGGAGGTTACCAAACACTGCTGACTCACTAGGACCCAGACCCTCCACTTAGAGAATGCAGCCTACCTTCTTCCAAAATCTATATTATCTCTCAGAATGATCTGTGTCTAAGCAGACCTGAGAATGATAAGAGCTGCAGGTCTTCCACCATTTATTACACTCATGATTATATCTAGTTACTATATGACTATGAAGGGCTTCCCTGGTGGCTCAGAGGGTAAAGAATCCGCCTGCGATGCAGGAGACCCGGGTTTGATTCCTGAGTTGGGAAGATCCCCTGGAGGAGGGCATGGCCACCCACTCCAGTATTCTTGTCTGGAGAATCCTATGGACAGAGGAGCCTGGCGGGCTACAGTCCACAGGATCACAAAGAGTCGGACACGACTGAGTCACTAACACACACACAAACAGAAATACCAACCACATAACAAACGTGGGGCAGAATTGCCTCCAGGGCGTTCCACATCGTCACGAACATCATCATCACCTGCATTTGTTAGTCACCGCCATAACAAAGTACCCCAAACTGGGTGGCTGAAAACAGTGGAAAATGTGTGACTTCTTGGTCCTGGAGCCTAGAAATTTGCAGTGAAGGTGTGGGCAGGGCCGCCTTCCCCCAAAAGCTCCAGGGGCGATAATTCTTGGCCTCTTCCGCTTCCAGTGGCTGCTGGCAGTGCCTAATGATCATTGACTTGTTGCAACTCAAACCGAGTCTCTGCTTCTGTTGTTAACATGGACACCTTCCTGCATGTCTGTGTCCAGACTTCCCTGTTCTTCTAAGGATGGCAGTCACTGGACCAGAGCCACCCCCATCCAGTTTGAAAACTGGAAGCATTAGTCTTTCAGTCGTGTCCTACTCTTTGCCACTCCGTGGGCTGTAGCCTGCCAGGCTCGTCTGTCCATGGGATTCTCCAGGCAAGAATACTGGGGTGGGTTGCCATTTCCATCTCCAGGGGATCTTCCCAACCCAGGGGTTGGACCCAGGTCTCCTACATTGCAGACAGATTCCTTATCATCTGAGCCATCAGAGAAGCCCACCTAGATGACCTCACCTCAACAAATCAGATATGCAAGAACCCTAATTCCAAAAAAGGTTGTGTTCATGGACCCTGGGACTCAGGACCTGAACTATCTATCTTCTCAGGGGGACACTATTCAATTCAGGGCTCAGCCACAAGATGAAAAGCCGGAAACCCTGCTCCCAGCTCACACTGTTGGAATAGCTGTTCATCTGGTCAATTGGTTTCCTGAGCTTTACTGTGAGAAAGTTTTGCCCACTACAGATTGTTACAGTGTTGCTGGTCATAGAGCGGCCAAAGCCTGTGTGCTGGGGGACCCAAAAGAGAGCAGGGCAAAAGTGCCAAGTTATAAGTCACCCAGGCCATGGGGGGGAGGGCATTCACCCCCAGTTCTAGTAGCTCCTGAGATCACAGCTCTCTGCTGCATGCATCCTCAGGTCAAAGTCACTAAGTCCCAATAGCACATATCCTGTGTTCTGTAAGAGTGATCCACGGGCAGTGGTCAGCCCATTTCACAGATGGGAAGACTGAGACTGAAGCTCACTCCCCAGGGTCAAAAGCCACTGTTAGCCAACACTTGTCCAGGGAAGATACACAAATGGCCAATAGGCACCCGAAAAATGCTCGAGATCAACAGTCACCAGAGAGATGCAAATCGAGACAGTGAGAGACCCATTCACACCCACAGAGATGGCAGGGATCAAAAGTCCAAATAATAAGCCTTGATAAAGATGTGGGGAAATTAAACCCATGCACAGTGACTCAGAGAATGAAAAACGGTGCGGCCACTTAGGAAAACAGGCTGGCAGTTCCTCAAACAATTAAACAGTTACTGTGTGACCCAGCATGTCTATTCCTCTGTATATACCCCCAAATAAATGAAAACACATGTCTTTGCAAGAATTTGTACACAGATGTTTAGGGTAGCATTATATATAATAGCCAAAAGGTAGAAACAACCCAAATAGGTCCATCAACTGAGGAGTGAATACATAAAATGTTATATACACACACATACACACAAATGGAATATTACTCCATTGTAAATATCATTCCATTATTTGGCCATGCAAACTAATGCAATACTGATCTATGGGACAATATGAGTGAACCTTGAGAATATTATGCTCAGTGAAAGAAGCCAGCCACAAAAGACCATGTACTATAGGATTCTATTTACATGAAGTGTCCACAATAGGGAGACATCTAGAGACAGTGACTGCACAGGGCTGGGGGTTGGGGGGCAGGCAGGATACAGGGGGTGAGAGCTTAAGGAAACAGGGCTCCTTTCTGAGGTGATGGAAATGTTCTGAAATCAACTGAGGATGGGCCTAGAGGCTGTCACGCAGAGTAAGGTAAGTCAGAAAGAGAAAAACATAGTGTACATTAATGCATATATGTGGAATCCAGAAAAATGGTATGAAGGTGAAGTTGCTCAGCTGTGTCTGACTCTTTGCGACCCTGTGGACGGTAGCCCACCAGGCTCCTCTGTCCATGGGATGTTCCAGGCAAGAGTACTGGAGTGGGTTGCCATTTCCTTCTCCAGTGGATCTTCCCAGCCCAGGGATCAAACCTGGGTCTCCCGCGTTGTAGGCAGACGCTTTACCGTCTGAGCCACCAGGGAAGAAAAATGGTATAGATGGGTCTTATTTGCAAAACAGAAATATACAGACAGACAAATACATGGCCACCAAGGAGGGGAAAGGAGTTGGGGTGGGAGTAATTGGGAGGTTGGGATTGACATGTGTACACCACTGATTCTGTGTAGAAAGCATAACTAATGAGAACTTCACTGTAAGGTGCCGGGGACTTCAGGGCTCTGTGTGTGTCAGTCGCTCAGTCGTGTTCAACTCTCTGCGACCCCATGGACTGCGGCCCTTCAGCCTCCTCTGTCCACTCAGAGCTCTGCGGTGACCTAAAAGGGAAGAAAATCCGAGAAAGAGGGGATGTGTGGATATGTGTGGGGCTGATTCACTTTGCCGTACAGGAGAAACTAATGCAACATTGTAAAGTGACTATGCTCCAAAAAAATTAATTTAAAAAACAAAATCACCTGAGAGGATGCTTGCATGTGTCTGTGACTAGGATAGACCCATGGACTCTTACACTCCTTTCGGGATCCGTAAGGAAGGTACCAGTCAGAGCCGACATACCAGTAAGTGTAAGGTGATGAATAGGGGGCTTCCCTGGTGGCTCAGCTGGTAAGGAATCTGCCTGCAATGCCAGAGACCTGGGTTCGATCCCTGGGTTGGGAAAATGCCCTGGAGAAGGGAAAGGCTACCCACTCCAGTATTCTGGCCTGGAATGTTCCCATGGACTGTATAGTCCATGGGGTCACAGTTAGATGACTGAGCGACTTTCACTTTCGATGGGGGGCTCGAGGAAAGGCTTAGGGTGGTGGGCTTTGCATTGGGGCAGGCTCACACCTGCCTGGTTCCAACCTGGCCCCTGTTGGGGTAAGAAGTTTCTCAATCAGCATCTCTGGATCTCAGTCCTTCACCTGTCCAATTGGGCCACTGTGTACACAGAGTTTTGTAGAGATGAAAAGAAAATTGCGGGCATTAACCCCCTGGTTAATAGGGAAACCAGTTTCGGTGGAACAGGGTTTCCAACATGGACAGCATGCTGGAACTGTGCAATGCTGAGATGGTGGGTTAGCAGGGAGAGAAGATTCCAGAAGGAGATGGTTGGCTCAGTGCCACTCTGGATGGTGTGCAGGAGGAGCAGCGAAGAAACACAGAGGAGACAGGAGGAGCTGTGAGACCCGAGGAGCAGGGATGGGCACCCTGGGAACCAAAGGACCCCCTGGGGATCCCATATGACCCCGAGGTCGACCAGGCTGCCTTCTGCCCCGGCTTCTGCATGCTATGCCCCGGTCTCTGTTGGGGCCCATGTCACCCTGGTACAAAGCTCAGCCTTTGAATGGTTTCAGCAAGAAATGTGCTTGTAACTTAACAAGTGTTACTGGAAGGAGTCCAGCCCTGGGAGGCGCCGGAGAGGAACATGCCATTTTCCAGTGCCTCCAGCTTTCCCAGCTGCCGTCGCTGGAGCCTGAGACCCACCCGGGGCACCAAGAAACAGACATCCTCGCACCAAGTCCCTGCTGGGTGTCTGCTGCCTGGCCCAACCTGGGGAGACCAGTTCACTTTTTGGCACATGCCCTCCTAAAGGAATGAGAAGCCCTGGGAGAGTTCCTGTCTGGGGCCAGAGAAAGGAACTTGGGTTGGTCCTCAGGTCCATGTCTGTGGCACTGATGCCTGTCTGCTTCAGAGGACGCTCAGCTGCATCCTCAAACCAGGGTCAGGGTCAGCCCCACCGACGCAGTCCCAGAGGGGAGGTGCACCCTCAGAGTCCATGTCCCTCCTCCCTGCACTGGGCAGCTGGGTTTTCTTCTCTGGGCTCAGCTTCATCACCAGCAAGAGGAAGCCTCCAGAACCTCCCCGATGGGGCTGTGTGAGCACACCGTCTATGTTCATTTATCATCATTACTGTGGAGGTTGTTAATTGATGATGCAAGACCAGAGACATCGTGAGAGTCTGTCCAATTAAAGCCAATGCCAGGAGGGAGCTGAAGAGCAGGTGCGAAGGCAACCGGGCTCTGAGATGAGCGTTTTGAACCTGCTCGGAGGTTACACTGCCGAATGCTGACTCAAGTGTGTGCCAGTGCACACCAGCCTGGAACCATCCTGCCCCCAGACCCAGTCCTGGCTCTTCCCCAAGCCGGCAGCCCGCGTGTACTCAGGAGCAAGGTTGTAGGTACCACAGCCCATGTGGCAGGGAGGGACCACCTGACCCCAGCGGGCACCAGGCTCAGGCACCCTGAGAAAGGGCAGGACTCAAGGGAGAGCCTGCAGGGTGGGAGATACCGCCAGACCCAAAGTGTTTTTAATTAATGAATTCTTTTTTAAACATCTGCCTCCTACCTCAGCAGCCTGTGGGGTTCTTCTGCAATCCTGCAGCTTTTTCTAACTTCACAGCTGCTGTGCTGGTTAAATGCTTCCCTCTACAAACCCCAAAGTAAACTTTTCTTCCCCAAGAGTTGACATCCTGCTGCCTATGCAGTGTAAAAATGAAAACAAAACAAAAAAAGACAGGCATTTCATAACCTTCCCAAGAGATATCTATAGCCATATGCTCCTGAAGAACGGAGAGGGAGTGAGTGGGTGGTGGCAGTTAACCAGGAAGTTCTGAGTACTTGAAATAGCCTCAATTGTTGTATTAGCTGAGGTTCTCCGGGGAAACAGACCCAGCAGAAGACAGGTGACAGAGAGATGACAGATAGATGACAGATAGACGACAGACAGGAAGAACAGATATAAATAAATATATAGATGGTACATGGATAGGTAGAATAGATATAAAGAAATAGGTACATGATATATTGATAAATAGAATAGATACAAATAAATATGTAGATGATGGAGGATAGATAGAGTAGACATAAAGAAATAGATGATAGATAGATGGATCCATTCAGTTCAGTTCAGTCGCTCAGTCGTGTCCAACTCTTTGCAACCCCATGGACTGCAGCACAACAGATGGATAGACAAAGAGATTTAAGGAATTGGCTCATGTGACTATGGAGGCCCATGCTCACTGAGTGCTCAGTTGCTCGGTCATCTCCAACTCTTTGTGACCCCATGGACTGTAGCCCGTCAGGCTCTTCTGTCCATGGGATTCTCCAGGCAAGAATACTGGAGGGGGTTGCCATTTCCTTCTCCAGAGGATCTTCTCAACCCAGGGATTGAATGCATGTCTCCTGAATTGTCAGATGAATTGTTTACCACTGAGCCACCTGGGAAGTCCTGTGTGGAGGTTCATGAGTCCAAAATCTTCAGAGTGGGCCTGCTGGAGACCCAGAGAGGAGCCAACACAATTCAAGTCCAAAAGCATTCTGCTGGGAGAATTCTCTCCTCTGGGGAGGACAATCTTGAGTTCTATCCAAGCCCACACACATTATGAAACGTAACCTGCTTCACTCAGGAGTCCACTGGTTTAAACGTGAATCTCAACCAAAAATACCCTCATAGAAACATCCAGCCTAATATTTGACCAAATATCTAGGCACTGTGGCCTAGTCATATTGACACATAAAATAGACCGTCACAAGAGTTCAGTGTAGTTCATTTTTCTTGGAATTCTTAGAGCATCATGGATCTGTTTTTACTTTGACCATGTGGCATACTCCTGACCTTCTATCTAACATTGAACTTGCTCTTCCGAACAGACATTCTAAAATTCAATTAAGGGCATGCATGACAAGAGAAAATAATTTTTCCCTCATCTTCCCACTTAATCTTAAATATTATTATAAATCCAACTGCCATGTTTTAAAAAAAATCCACTTTGTCAACTGGTCAAGACCCCACATGATCTGATATAATGACCTGTTATAGTCTGGAGAAGATTTAGGACTCTACCCAGAAGCCCTGAGTGAGCTTTTTGATTACATTTCAGATTGTCATTCTGTGCTGGTGAGGGTCACCTAAAAGAGAGTTCAACAGTTTGTAGCACAAGGACTCAGCTTCTGTGCAAATTAAACAGAAACCCACTTGGGTCTTTCTTTGAACAGAGATGTATCGAAGGCTTTAGAGTATCAGTAAGGATCTTCATTATCTCAAGGGCAGTAGTTTTCACGGAGGGAGTGGGCAGTGTCAGCCCCAGAGAACACTGGGTGGTGTCTGAGGACATACTTGGTTGTCACAACACGGGATTGGAGAGGAAAGGGGGAAGCTAGCAGCTGAATCTTGTGAGTACAGGACAGGGATGCTTATAAAAGTCCTTCAGCATTCAGGACAGCCCCTGAAACAGAGTATCCAGACCAAAGACCACCAATATGGAGGCTGGGGCACGCTGTTTGTTGTGTTCTTGTTTTTCAGTTGCTAAGTCATGTCCAACTCTTAGCGACCCCATGGACTGCAGCAGCCAGACCTCCCTGTCCTTCACCATCTCCCGGAGTTTGCTCAAACTCATGTCCATTGAGTCGGTGATCTGTTCTTATAGTAATACAATTAAACAATAAAAGGCAAATTCCCCTCATCCTGGAATCATGAGGGGGAAAAAAAAAGTTACATGTGTGTCAGAGACAGAGCACGTTTTGTGGAAGCAGCTGAAGTAACTCAAGCTTGTATGCTTTTCAGTCCCTGGAGCAAAAGATATCAAATTGCTATGATGCAGATTCACTCCTGGGTGCAATGGAAAATTCTAGATAAAGCAAGCTTTTTCCTTGCTCAACAGTGTAATGGCTATTTTCTCAGTCACCGATACGAAGAAGAGTGGAGATCATGGTCTCTGGTTGGCTTCCCCTGCACTCTCCCTCAGGACGGGTGGGACAAACGCGCAGGCTCTTGGCTCGGCTGATTTAATAGACTCAAAAGGAGGTCTAGAAACTTCTCTCCAAACAATTGCAGCCTGTTTTCCAAAATAGATCGTGTGTGTCTCAAGCTAATTCACCTCAGAGTTATCCGTACAAGCGGCGGAGGGGAAGACGGAAGCGGAAGAGGAAACCGAGCGCCTCTGTCAAGCGAGCGGCCGAGGCTGATGTGGGTGAGGGGAGACCCTCGTGAAGGCAAACCTCGCGTCAGCTCACGTCTTTGTCCTCATCCTGTGTCCTCGTCTCCTAGCATAGTCCACCTCCACCCCTCCGCAGCGCCTCCCCCCTCCCTGATTCTCTCACAGACGAAATAAGGACTAAGGCTTGCACTCGGGAGCGTGGCCATTTTTTTTCCTTGGAGCTTACCGCCACCTAGATCCTAGACTAGGCCTCCACACCACCTAGATCCTAGACCTGGAATGCTGCCATCCTGGCCCTCCTTTGGCTCTGAAGGCATTCAGTGACTTTGTTCTACTTCTAGCTGCACCAGGTACCTAGAATACCAGAGTCACAAGGTAGGTAAAGAAAAAACAAACGTCATCGCATGAGATGCAACAAAAGTTTGCAAAAGTCACATGCTTTATCACCAAATTCTCTCCCTTGGGTGCTGAGGATGCTGACACTTTTATATGTCAGTTGGCTAGAAACTCTCAGGTTCAGTCGCTTCCAACAAGCACCGTTTGTCAGGGCGCCATCACTGCCCTGGAAGCCATGAGGAAGTACACATGTCACTCAGTGTAAGTGGGCGGCACTTTCAGTCAGGGGAAGATTCATCTCAGTGTCCTTCACCGAAATTCACAAGCACCCCATATATCACACTGGAACCAGAAAGCCTACTACGGTGTTTGTGGTTCCCAGATCTTCTCAATCTACTTGCAGATTGGAAACCAGTGCACTGTGGGAGAACACCCATCCTCACCTGATGGGACCAGTGTGAGAAACCCACATCTGGACAAGTGCCACCTGTCAGCCACACACAAAGTGGACATAAGTGGACAGATTTTAGGAGTAGAAAGGATCTCTGAATGAAAACAATAACCAAAAAAGAGGAAAAAAAAAAACCCATAAACAAAATCTAGTAAACATGTTTGAGCAACCATGGTCAGGTTTCCATAAAGCATAATAAGGGAACACCCTCAAATTACATAGAATGCCACATCATGTATGTTTAAATCCCAGGCTGATGCTAAGCCGCCAGTTAAAACAACTAAAAAAGTCCCTCATGTCCCTTTTGTTTTGGTTTCACAGCTAAAGCTTTTTCTGGCTTAATACTTACTTTTTTTACCTTCATATGTTAAATTGGACTTCCCTGGTGGCTCAGATGGTAAAGCGTCAGCCTACAATGCCAGAAACCTGGGTTCAATCCCTGGGTCGGGAAGATCTCCTGGAGGGGGAAATGGCAACCCACTCTGGTATTCTTGCCTGAAAAATCTCATGGACAGAGGAGCCTGACAGGCTACAGTCCATGGGGTCACAAAGAGTCGAACAGGACTGAGCAACTTCACTTTCACTTTCATGTTAAATTCTTTAATTATCCTCATAGAGGATCTTAACGTATCAAAAAGACCTCCAGAAGAAAAGCTTTCCTAGGAAACAACAGCAAAATCAAAGATTTTTATTTTGCAGGCACAAAACTGCAATATCTAAGAATGAAAACTGGTTTTAGTTCAATAAACAAGTATTTTCTTCAAGGACAATTAGATAAACTGACCATAAGAAGACATGATAAATGGGTATTTATTAACACTTTGTTTAAACTATATAAGCTAAACCAAAGTTACTATTTTTCATAAATCAGAAAAGCATCCAAGTAGACAGATTACCCACAGGAAGAGATTCTGAGCCTAAATTATCATTATCACCATCACTATCATCACCATCATTATTGTCCCTCTCTTCCCCTTAATAAACACTTACTATGTACCAGGTACTCATAGCAACTCTGTTTGGTAGATGATATTATTATTGCTATAGTACAGATGAGGAAACTTAAGACACAGTGTGGCAAAATGTACTTAATTTACACAACCAGTAGGTGGCAAAGCTAAGATCCATCTGACAACAAGTTCTATGCTCTCCACCACCAGTCTTTAAAGAGCAGAACACTGCACTGTCATTTCTACACAATCCATCCTCCACCATCTCATTGCTGTCCCCACACTCTGACCACGCAGTTTGGCCCCCAGAGTTGGAGGAACAGTAAGGTCCTCTGCTTGTCAAACCCTGACTGGCATCTCAGAGATGCTTAGTCATGCTCTCAGGATGGATAACCCTAGGAGAAGTTTGAAACCCATTCCTCCTGAAGGTCTTCTTTGGACCAGATTGTGAAAGGGAATAACTCTTGAAAGGCTAGTCTCACTTTTGCTGCATGAAAACCCAGCACTAAATTCTCCTCCCAGAGGCCTGAGGATGGACCTCCTAACCAGGCTCTGGGGAGAAAGGCATCACTTATCGTCAGGAAGTATCCTTCTTCCTTTTCATCATCACTGGAAAGATGGTGACCCAGACGGTATGGGACACTGCTCTGGGCACTGCGGACATCTCAGCAATGAAGCCAAACCCAGATCATAGAGTTCAGTAGACCTCCTGAGAAACCTGTATGCAGGTCAAGAAGCAACAGTTAGAACCGGACATGGAATAACAAACTGGGAATCAGAATTGGGAAAGGAGTACATCAAGGCTGTACTGTGACCCTGCTTACTTAACTTAGAAGCAGAGTGTGTGTTAAGTCACTTCAGTTGTGTCCAACTCTGTGCCACTCTATGGACTGAAATCTGCCAGGCTCCTCTGTCCACGGGGATTCTCCAGCAAGAAAATTGGAGTGGGTTGTCATGCCCTCCTTCAAGGGATCTTCCTGACCCAGGGAGCAAACCCACATCTCTTACATTTCCTGCATTGGCAGCCAGGTTCTTTACCACTAGTGCCACCTGTGAAGCCCAGTATAGAAAGTGCATGATGCGAAATGCCAGGCTGGATGAAGCACAAGCTGGAATCAAGACTGCCGGGAGAAATAGCAATACCTCGATATGCAGATGACATCACTCTAAGGGCAGAAAGTAAAGAGGAACTAAAAAGCCTCCTGATGAAGGTGAAAGAGGAGAGTGAAAAAGCTGGCTTAAAACTCAGCATATACACAAAGGAATATTACTCAGCTATTAAAAAGAATGCATTTGAATCAGTTCTAATGAGGTAGATGAAGCTGGAGCCTATTATACAGCGTGAAGTAAGTCCAAAAGAAAAACACCAATATAGTATATTAATGTATACATATGGAATTTAGAAAGATGATATTGATGACCCTATATGGAAGAAAGCAAAAGAGACACAGATGTAAATAACAGACTTTTGGACTCTGTGGGAGATGTGAGGGTGGGATGATTTCAGAGAATAGCATTGAAACATGTATATTACCATATATGAAATAGATTGCCAGTCCAGGTTTGATGCATAAGACAGGGCGCTCAGGGCCGGTGCACTGGGATGACCCTGAGGGATGGGATGGGATGGGGAGGGAGGTGGGAGGGGGTTTCAGGATGGGGGACACATGCACACCCGTGGCTGATTCATGTCAATGTGTGGCAAAAACCACTACAATATTGTAAAGTAATTAGCCTCCAATTAAAATAAATAAATTAATTTTTAAAAAACAGCATTCAAAAAACTAAGATCATGGCATCCGGTCCCATCACTTCATGGAAAATAGATGGGCAAACAACGGAAACAGTGACAGACTATTTTCTTGAGCTCCAAAATCACTGCAGATGGTGACTGCAGCCATGAAATTAAGACACTTGCTCCTTGGAAGAAAAGCTATGACTAACTCAGTGTACTATAAAGCATAGACATTACCTTGCCAACAAAGGTCCATCTAGTCAAGGCTATGGTTTTTCCAGTAGTCATGTATGGATGTGAGAGTTGGACGATAAAGAAGGCTAGGCGCCGAAGAACTGATGCTTTTGAACTGTGGTGTTGGAGAAGACCCTTGAGAGTCCCTTGGACTGCAAGGAGATCCAACAAGGCCATCCTAAAGGAAATAAGTCCTGGGTGTTCATTGGAAGGGCTGATGCTGAAACTGAAGCTCCAGTACTTTGGCCACATGTTGTGAAGAGAACTCATTTAAAAAGCCCCTGATGCTGGGAAAGATTGAGGGCAGGAGGAGAAGGGGCGTGACAGCAGATGAGATGGCTGGATGTCATCACCGACTCAATGGACATGAGTTTGAGCAAACTCTGGGAGACAGTGAAAGACAGGGAAGTCTGATGTGCTTCAGTCCATGGGGTCACAAAGGATCAGACATGACTAAGCAACTGAACCACAAAGGCCATGAGTGCAGTGTGGCCCTGGCCACTAGGAGTTGGGTCACCTTTCCACCTTCTTGGTCCAGGGCAGCTCACCAGAACTGGGGCTTACACAGGGTCTGAGCTGAAGGGCCCTGGCCTGATTCTCTCTGGGGAGGATATGAGCAACCAGAAGGCCTTGAAAACCCCTGTCTCACCTTATCCCCACCACAGGCCTTATTACGTTGATCTGCCTTTTGTGGAGAGTCACTGAGGTGCTGAGACATTCCTGATCAGGAATAGAGGTTGAGAAGAGATGGAGAATGCCTGAGGACTGTCAGTCAAGGTCACCAGCACAGAGTCTGTGCTCAGAGTGGCCCCCAGCACCCCTCTGCCCAGCGGTACCAGGCAGGGTGTGGAGCATTCACACAGGGACCTGTTGTTCTGTAGGAAAATGACTGTCCTGCCTGCATCACAGAGAACATGCAGCAAAGCCAGGACCAGACCCCTGTCTGTTTCCAAAGACCTTTCCCCACACAGCTTAGGACCTCCCTGTCTCTGTTTGGTTTAATTAAGCAAGCCAAGCGTCTTCTTCCCCGTATGCTTTTCTGGGAGGAAAGCCAGGCTGTGTCTAATGACACAGAATATTTTCCATGTTGCTGTTTCTATGGAGCTGATGTAGCTGTTTTTCACATTCATCACATATCTTTCTAGTTAAACACCAGCACCCCCATCCATAGGGTCTTAATCAGCAAGGTCCCAAGAGGCACTGGTTGCCACCCACCCCAGCGCCTCTGCTGCAGCCGCCGGTGGCAGGTCTGTTCCTCGATGCCTGGGCAGATGACGTGAGGGGTGACTGGCTGCCCCAGGTGTTTCCAGCTTCCTCCAGGTCCTGCTCATCACTGTTTTTGCCGGAGAATTCCACAGACAGAGAAGCCTGGAGGGCTACAGTTCATAGGGTTTGCAAAGAGTCAGATACGACTGAGCAACTAACAATTTCACTTTTCAGCGGTCACCAGACATTTAGTCTCCAGATAGAAAGGCTTGTTGGGTCATGGATGTGGCCTCTGTAAAGTCAAGGACCTTTCAGAGCCAATGGGAAGTGAGTGGGTGAGTGTGGAGATGGGGCAGGAGAAGGGTCAGAGTTCAGAGCTCTAATCACTCACCTGGGAGTCTGACCTTTTATGCTAAATGAAGTAAGTCAGACAGAGAAAAATATATATATTCTCACTTACATGACGAATCTTAAAAACAAAAAAAAACTTAATTCATAAGATACAGAGAAGGCACTGGGGGTTGCCAGAGGCAGGACATGGAGGGTGAATGAAATAGAAGGGGGTCCAATGATACAAACTTCCAGCTGTAAAATAGTAAGTCTCATAACTCATGGGATGTAATGGACAGCTCGGTGAGTATGGTTAATAATACTGTATTGCATATTTGAAAGTTGCTAAGGCAGTAAATCTGAAAAAAGTTCTCATCCCAAGAAAACAACATGATAACTGTATGTAGTGATGAATGTGAACTCGATATGGTAGTGATTGTTTTGCAAAAACCCTGATGCAGGGAAAGATTGATGGCAGGGGAACAGGGCGGCAGAGGATGAGATGGTTGGATGGCATCACTGACTCAATGGACATGAGTTTGAGTAGGCTCTGGGAGTTGAGGATGGACAGGAAAGTCTGGCATGCTGCAGTCCATGGGGTCGCAAAGAGTCAGACACGACTGAGCAACTGAACAACGACGACAAACAGTGAAGCATTACGTTGTACACCTGAAAGCAATATAATGTTTCATGTCGATCATGTCTCCATTTTTAAGAAAGAAAAAAAAAATTGTCTGGGCCCATTAGGTCTTCAGTGGTGACTCCACACCCAGATGGAAACACCCACCACCTGGATTGGTGCTCAAGCAGGAGTCGGCAGGCTTTCAGAAAGTCAAAACTTGAGGTTTTGTGGGCACATGGCCAGTGTCACAGCTGGTCCACTGTGCCCCTGGAGAATAAAAACTTCCGTGGACGACATGTCACTGAGTGAGCAGGCTGGGCTTCAGTACAACCACACTTGTAGAAACAGGTAATGGCTGGTTTTGAACTGTGGGCTGTGGGCCACTGGGCTAGAGGTGGCAGTCAAGGTCCCAGCTAAAGATCAGCAGCCTCTAGCTGGCATTTAAAGCCAGGGGCGGTTGAGATGCCCAGGCAGGGATGCAGAGAATGGTTCTCAGGATGGAACCTGCTTCTAGCCTTCAGGGGTAAGTGGGGGCTGTGAGGGGCAGAGGATGGCCATAACATGACCCCAGTGGTCAGAGAGGTGGGGCAGAGAGTGAGTGTGCGTGTTGAGAAAGCCCCCAGCAGGGTGCTTAGGATGTTAGGGAGGATGAATGCCCAGGCTTTCAGCATCTCTGACACATCCACTGGGGTGGTGCTTCAGATTGAACTGTGCCCCCCAAAAGGCTTACCCCAAGCCCCTGTCCTGTTATTGCTGTTCAGTCACTAAGTCGTGTCCAACTCTGCGACCCCAGAGACTGCAGCACACCGGGCTTCCTTGTCCTTCACCACCTCCTGGAGTTAGCTCAAACTCAAGTCCCTGTGAATGCGCCCTTATTTAGAAATAGGGTCTTTGCACATGTCCTTAAGTTACAATGAGGCCACGCTTGCTTAGGATGAGTGGGTGCTAATCCAATGACTAGTGGCCTTACAAAAAGGGGGAAATGTGGACACAGACGCACAGAAGGAAGCCACCATGTGGTGATGGAGGCTGCCACAAGCCAAGGAATGCCAAGGATTGCTGGCAACCACGAGGGGCTGGAAGAGGCAAGGAAGCATCCACCCCTGGAGCCTTTGCGGGGGACGGGCATGGGAGATTTGGATCTTCTGCCCTCCGGAACTACTAGGGGATACATTTCCGCTTTCTTGAAGCCATCCAGAAAACCTGTTACAGAAATCACAGGAGAATAACCCAGGTGCAGCTGTCTCTCTGACAGTTTTCCAAGTTGTGCTGATGCTGGCGGCCCCAGGAACCCTGGGCTTTGGAGCATCATTGCTATATGTAACTACAGACGTCCATCTGCCAGCTCCAGGAGAACGCAGGAGTTTCCCAGATATCACAAGAGCCAACTGGCCTGATACTAGGACTAGGAGTGTGTGAAAAGGAAAAGTGGGTGAAAGTGTTAGTCACTCAGTGGTATCCAACTCTTTGTGACCCCGTGGACTGCAGCCCACTGGGCTCCTCTGTCCACAGGATTCTCCGGGCAAGAATGCTAGAGTGGGCTGCCATGCCCTTCTCCAGGGGATCTTCCTGGTCCAGGGATGGAATCCAGGTCTCCTGCATTGCAGGCAGATTCGTTACTGCCTGAGCCACCATGGAAGCAAGTGTGTGTAGAGTCAGAGAAACACAGACTGGGGCTCTCAGGACAGGCCCAGTGTGTGCTCAGCAGTGGGAGGGAGAAGGCAGGGGTTTTTGCTTTTCTGACCCCCAACCTCTGACCTCTCACCTCACAAAGGACATCATATGCGTCAAACAAGGGAGACCCATTGCAATGGGGTTTGGTCAGGAAGGATGGCCAGACTGCAGCTTTCAACCATCACTCAGGTTAGAAGGTAAAAACTTGTCCCCCTAACCCCAAGGTCAAGAATTGGAGGGACCGTGGGATGACTCGGGGACTCCTCTGCCCAGGGAGTGCGGACATTTGGCAGCCTTCTTCACAATAGGGTGGCAACCTCCCCACCACAACCAAACCCTCCTAACCCTCCTATCTCTGGTGGCCCAGAGAAGAGCCCTCCTGGTTCATCTTCACTCAGTTCTTGGTCCTATTAAAGCTTCTTTTTCCAAACCATGAAACGCTGACACAATATCCTTGCAGCTACATGACTTCGTGGTTTTGTGTTTTAAAGAACTCTTTAGAAATAGCAGGGCGAATTTGAGTTTCATTTATATACTTATAATTTTTTTATCCAAACAAAATGCATCAACATCTTGTTCGGTTTTGGGTTTTTTAAGTGAGAGCAGTGATGAGCTTGGGCAGGATGAACAGGCAGATGATGAGAGGTCAGCAGGGTGGCCCCGCCACAGGGACAGTGGTCCCCCAGGATATGGGGAGCTGTGGGCGAGCTGACGATTTACCTGAGCCATCTGCATATCAAAGTGTTTTGTCAGCAGACTGGGGGGTTTCCGGGTCACCTTTCATGTCCTTGGCTGGAAACCAGCCTGGTCATCATTATGGGAGACAGCAGGAGCGACCTGCTGGGAGCCAGTGACCACATGAAGAGCTGCATGCAGAAGCCCTTGGGTACTCAAGGGGTGTGACTTCTTGACCACAGGACTGCCCAGAGCAGAGGCACTGGTCCTGGGGCCTGGCAAGTGGACCAGAAGAACATCCCAGGAATACCTTGCCTTATGACCATCTCTCACCCCTCCTCATTCCCGCAGTCACCACCCCACCACCCCTCTCCCTGGAGCCTCATGGTGCTGGAAGAAGGTTCCATCACCAGCTTCAGTGGGGAGAATAAAGACCATCTCTCTCACTTTTCATGTCAGCTCACAGATTTCCTAATGAGGAGGGTCCTTTGTATATTGAAAATCCTTGGACTGCAAGGAGACCCAACCAGTCAATCCCAAAGGAAATCAACCCTGAATATTCATTGGAAGGACTGATGCTGAAGCTGACGCTCCAATACTTTGGCCACCTGATGTGAAGAGCTGACTCACCAGAAAAGACCCTGAGGCTGGGAAATATTGAAGGCGGGAGGAGAGGATGAGATGGTTAGATAGCATCACTGACTCGATGGACTTGAGCTTGAGCAAACTCTCAGGGAGAGGGACAAACTCTCAAGGACAGGGAAGCCTGGCAGTCTGTAGGGTTGCAGTCAGACATGACTTAGCAACTGAACAATAACAGCAATATATACTTATATAAATTTTATACACACACACACATATATATATATATCTGAATCGCTTTGTTGTATACCTGAAACTAAAGCAACACTGTAAATCAACTAATAAATAAACACACATATAAATGTATTTCTAGAAAGATGCACACGTGTCTGAGGGACTGCCCTGAGGGAGCATGAGTCATTTTTCATCCTTTATTGTACTTGGTGGATTTCTCTTGTTTTTGTGTATTACTTTCTTTAGCTGTTAAAAGAAAATGAAATTAATTGTTTAATTCTTTAAAAAGCTGTCCAAGGATGTGTTGTGGGTAAAGAAAAGAAACTAAAATGCATTTATGCTGCACCACTTAAGTCAAAGAACACATATAAAAATAAAACTACATTTCTGTTTCTATATAGTTGTTGTTCAGTTGCTAGCACATGTTTTACTCTTTGCGACCCCATGGACGACAGCACACCAGGCTTCCCTGTCCTTCACTATCTCCTGGAGTTTGCTCAAATTCATGTCCTTTCAGTCGGTGATGCTATTTAACCATCTCATCCTCTGTCTCCCCCTTCTCCTCCTACCCAGCATCATAGAAGACATGTAAATAAATACACAGGAACATGGCTGAAGGATGCCTCCCTACTAGTGGGCACTTCTGAGAAGAGGTAGGATGCAAAGAGATTATTTTAACATGTGCAGAGGTATTCACAGACAGCTCATCTAATAAACTTAAAAATCTTACCTTTGAGATACAATGTGAAAAATAAGAGTGTGTCAGATGAAGAAAGTGCACACCTACTTTGATCAAAATGAGTAACATTAAAAATACTGGTATCATTGTACCATTTTCTAATTTATACACACTTAGGTTTATCCCAATAGCACACTATTGTACCATGAGACTGTTTATTTCACAAGTGATTTTTAATTCTGTAGCCACAGTTTTACATGACCACACCTTGTTATACTTTTTAAACTTTAGATACAGAGTTTGTTAGGAGGTGACAGGGAAAGATACATTCTTTCTGCCAAAAAATATATCCCATCTAACTTAAAGATGATTAACCTTTTGGATATCAAGAATTGAAATGGCTGGGGACACCGTTATTTGTAGGTCCCCAAATAGCCCTGAGGTCTAACTAGGAAAATATCTTTTATAACGTAACAAAACTCTCACCTCAAAATAAAACGCTATGAAATTTACACTGTCATATCCTTATTCAACATTTTTACAATATCCAGAAACCTACAGGAGTTTTAGAAATGACAATGAAAATAGTTTTACATTCAGAAAGCAAAGCTTATACCAACGTGACATAACCTGAAACCTGGCCCCTGTGCAGACTGCACGCAATTCTTCGTCACCCTTGTTAAAGACACATATCGTCAGATACCCAGCACGTGCCAGGCAGAACGAGGGTTTGAATGAAAAGGATTCCAGTGAGATTTGCCTTGCCTGTTTGTTTCAATGGGGTCTATTATTCAAATTCCTTGGGATGTCCCAAAGGCTCATGGGGTTGCTGGTAACATTGCCAGGTTTCTAGCATCCTTTCCTGGTTTTCATCCAGTTTTGACAGAACCGTGAGGTTCCAAACCAGCTTCCAGAATGTCTGCTCAGAAACTGGTGTTAAAGTGCTTCATGCGACCTCCCCAAAATCTCATCGGATCAACACAGGCCACTGCTGGGCCTGCCTGGGTTCATTTAGTTTCTCATCCACATTTTCTTCAAAAACAGGAGAAAGATGTCCCATTATCATGAAGTGATTCTCTCAAAAACCAAACTGCATGAGCGGTGATCGATTAGAGCATCTCAACACTCGGAAAGACTCGGGGGGTTCTCAGTGCCTCTGCGGGGTACAGAGCCTGGTACCGAACCATCTGCGACCCCGGGCTGAATGCCTGGTGGAGCTCCCCCCCAAGAATCCCCTCTGGATTCCGCCACTCCACGCCAGGGACGCAGCCAAAAGCAGAGAGGACCCAGGCCCCACGATACACCCTCGTCCAGGAGCCGCCCAGCCAACACCATCTTTCAACAAGGACACCTGGGTGAGGACACACTGGAGGGATCCCGGTGGGGGTCCTGGGCTGTCTCATCCTCAAATACATCAGGTCATAGCTGACATTCCCTGGGAGCTGTAGTGGCAGTCCCCTTTGTGAGCACAAAACCCAAACTCCTTCCAGAGTGTGTGTGTGTGTGTGTGTGTGTGTGTGTGTGTGTGTGTGTGTGCACGTGCGCGTGTGCGTGCGTGCTCACATCGCATCACACGCCTCCACTTGCAGCTGAGAGCTGTCAGACCACTGCAGGGCTTGCCTTTCACATGAGCCTTATTTCAGGCTGGGTCAGGGGAAGGAGAGATTGAACAGCAGCCTTCTCATTCAACTGAGTTCCTCAAAAATGAGCTAAATCAAACCAGGTCGTGGTGGTTTTGGGAGGTGGGGCAATTTTGTTTGTTTTTCTATTTCTTAAAAAAAAAACAAACTTCCAGTGGAATTTTTTTTAGCTGCTGATTTTAAATGTTAATGAAAAAACATGAATTCAAAGGCACATCCCTGAGCGGCTGACACAGGAGTTGCCCGGAGGTTTGCAACAAATCCTCCATGCTGGAGCAGGCAGGGCAACCAGGGTTTCAGGAAGAGCTGTTTTGTTACAAGTTCTTTATGGCAACAGCCCCCACCCCACCGTGGTCACGACTATGTATCAATTTATGTATCAATGCCAGTTGTGGAGGTGAATGGGACTTTGTTGTTTAATCGCTCCTGATGGATCGTCTCTGCTTTCCTTCCCAAGATGATGTGGTCCCCCAGGCCAGGCTGAAAAGGGGCTCGGTGTGAGCCTGCTGTCCGGAACAGCAAGGAACAGACACACAGAACAGACGGATCACCACGAGCCGGGCACCCACGGCCAAGGGCAGAATCCAAACAGTTTCCCACGGGGCTCGTGAACATGGGCGGCCTGTTAGAATGTCCCCAAATACTTGAAAGAAAAAGGGCCAGCACTTCATTTGATAAAAGACAGATTGCAACCAGCAGCTTACAATAGCTCCTGATTAATCTCAACACTGCAGGGAAGACCTGCATCGTATCGGATATCAGGAGGGAAGATGAAACAGCAAGGGGTCCCAGGTGAACCTGGGACTAGGGCTCATTTCGCAGAGCAAGCTCGGATGAACCATGCAAAGATGGTCTTCTGTCTTAATGTAGTGTGGATCAGGCAGGAAAACAGTGCCCCTGCCAGAGGCTGTGGGACACAGATCAGCCCTTCTTCTTAGTCTTGGCTCCTTCATCCATCCCTCAGGGTTGCTTCTCTTCATAGTAACTGGGTGCCCGTGACTCTTCCCGGAGACCTCGGGCTCTGCATCCAATTCAGGACTGTGATGTGGCCCCCACCTCGTGGGATTCAGTTTCAGAGCCTCATCTCCACTCAGTGGACTTTCCAGAGACCTGGCTGGCCACTGACGGCCCGGAAGGAAGTGGGCAGAGGCAGCTCGGACTGGCCTATCCCCTCCCTGCACCCACAGATCCCACTTTCCAACTGATGTCACAAACCTGACCCTCCACCGCAGAAGGAGCAAGTCGCAGGAGGGCCGGAAGTTGAGATGACGACCTAGTGCAGTTTTCAAGAGTGTTTCTGAGGCTTCTGGTGCTGCCAGGAGCCCGTGGGGAGGCGCTGCAGGAAAAAGTCACGAAGGTTCATAATGCTGTGTGTTGCATTCCTCGGGTGTAGCTGAAGACACGGAAGGCCTCTGAACACTGTGGTCATTCCAGCTTTTCCCTTCCCTCTCCCGGCGGTGAGCCTGGCACGGGGCTGACTGTAGAACATGTGGTTCACGGGAGCAGAGAGAAAACACCATCCTTCTCACACCACACACACAGGTATCAGACGGGGAGGAACCAGTTCTAGAGGTAAAATCGATGGGTGGCCCATCTGTGTTGTCACAGCCACCTCTTCGTACACAGAGGTTGAATTTTTTTCTTTTTCCTTAATACAAGGGTTCACTTCCACGAGAGGCAACTGAGAGGCCCTGTGAGGTGACTTCACGTCCACTCCAAAGCCATTTCAGTCGCCAGAGTCCCGAGTTTCTAAGAATCAAGAAGTCTCAACGGGAGGGGTGATTCCCAGGCATTGCCCTGGGAAAAAAAGCAGCACTGATATTATCTTAGAAATATTTCTTCTATCTAGTGTGATAACAACTCACTCAGATGCTAAAAAGTGTTAAAATATAGTTCACCTTTCGCCCTAACTCTATTTATATATAAATCCCTGAGAAGGTACCTGTCAAGTTGAAATTCACTATTTACAGGTAATAAACATCAGGAGTGCAAATCGGACAGCGGATCCTCTGTACAGCAGGGCGGCGCTCTCATCTGTCAGGTGAAACTGCAAGTCACTCAGTCGTGTCCGACTCTTTGCGACCCCATGGACTATGCGGTCCATGGAATTCTCCAGGCCAGAATACTGGAGTGGGTAGCCTTTCCCTTCTCCAGGGGAATCATCCCAACCCAGGGATCGAACCCAGGTCTCCCGCATTGCAGGCGGATTCTTTACCAGCTGAGCCACCAGGGAAGCCCCATCTGTCATGAGAGCAAGCTAAATCTCCCTCCCTATACAAAAAGGTGGTGGTGGATGGGGTGGAATTCTGCACAGAAGCAGCGGGTGAAATCTGCCGTCCATTCACTCTTGAGTGTCTGGAGGGCATGATATGGTAAGTCATCAGGGACACTGTTGATCTCTCATGACTCCATGGTTTTCTGCTCTTTTTAGACCTCTAAGTAGTGGTGCCAGGGATGATCAAGGCATTTTAGCTAAATCTGGAGCAGAAGATAGGCAGAAAACAAAAAAAAGAAAAAGAAAAAGTGAGGGGAAAAGGAGGCAAAAGGGCCATCAGGGAACATATGTGGTGACAGAGCTGGGGGGCGGGGGACACTGCCCATCAGTGACCCTATCCCTGATTGACACTTGAGGAGAGGGAGAGGTGAGCCCTTGGGGAGAAAAGTGCAGGCAATCATTCAAAGCAACCAAAACATATCAACACAAAACATAATCTCAATGCAGGGTGTGGACTGGACCATCAGGGAGACGAGACGTGTTTCTCTCCACCTCGGGGACCAGCGCTCATCTCATCCAAGGGCACTTGGCCAAGCCCAACTCTCAAGCTCAAGGGTGACCCACAGCCTACCACATCAGTGATTCTCAAAGCGGGTCCAGACCTATGGGTCATTCTTCCTGGGCCCTTCTGGAACGAGGGAGGAATTCATTAAAATCTGACTTTAAAAGCTGTATTATCGTCACATCTGCCTCCCATTAGCCTGGGTGAAGCCTGATGGTCTGTTCATTGAGGTTTTTTGGAGAGATGAGTGTAAGATGCTCGATGTCTGATGGTGGGGGGCGGGGGGAAAGAGGAGGGAGAGGCCAGTGCCATGCCGCCCACATCATGAGATGGATGGGCACTTGTCGCCACGTGGCCAGGGAGCACGATTTCCCCTGTGAATCCAGAGACAGAATAAACAGCTTTCCATTGGTCTGTAATGGTTTAAATTGATGGCTTATACACAGGATAATATTTAAATAAAGTGCTGTTGGTAGTGCATATATGAGAGATACTCTGCAACCCAGATAGCCAGACATTCATTAGTATTTCTCAGCTTTTTGGAGATAAAACTATGGGCAGAAAATTCCCATAGAGAGCTCAGGCAAACCACACCTGTGCGCTGCCAAAGTTCCCGAATCTTGGAAAGTCTACAAAGTCTGCATGAGGATGAACTGAACACAAGGGGCCATCATCAAAGGAAAAATAAAATTCCACACCAGGGATCTCTTGGAATTGAGTCAAGGGGAGGAAGCAACCCAGCTCACTCCAGGAGAATTTGCCAAAAATATGTTTGCTTAATATTCAGCTCTAATCCCTATTTCTCAAAAAATGTATGGCCCACCCATGTCAGTAGTTTGCAGAACTCTACGCTTTTAGCATCTCTTTTTACATCTTAAGGATATTTGCATTCAATTGTCTAAGAGCACATAACTTAATTTTGTATTTCTAGTAATAATTTATTAGAGTTGCCCCCATTTTCTTAAACATCTTTTTTTTCTATTTTTGAGTATGTTCAAGACTTTATATGCAGATTATCTAAAACCCCTTGCTTAAAATGAGCTTAGTTCTAGCAATAAATACACACTCCTCTATACAGTCTCATACTTTGACAATTGGTTTTCTTCATTTTTACCACTGGATGGACAAGAGAGCTTCAGAAATTAAAGGAAATTTGACTCCTCTGTCTTACTTGATCATTTTGTGGTAAAGCAGCAAATGCGTTTATCCAATAGAAATCTTCAACATCACTTAATCCAATTAAGGACGTGTGGTGCTTATGAGCACCCCCAAGGAGATGGAAAGGCAAAGCCTCCAATAAAAAAAAAAAAAAGCAAAAGGGGGCCCACATGAGGAGAATGCCACAAATTCTATATGAAATCATAGACATATCACAAATAATTATTGCTAGAAACCGTATTTTAAACAAAGGGTCTTCAGACAAATGCATTAAGACCGTCATAAATATTTACAAAGAGCCCTATCACTGGTCAAGTGCTGTAAGCTGGATCATAACTGAAAAATACAAAACTATACAGAAAATGTCCTTTGGATAAACTGGTCTTAAATATTTCTTCACTGAGGTTCTAACGGGGGCTTTCCTGGTGGCTCAGTGGTCGAGTTTTAGGTAGAATGCCCACTACGAGGACTGACTGCTGGGTTAACTGGTTTTAGGCGATTCAATTAGGGCTCGGCCCAGTTCACTCTTGGGTGCAGCCTGAACAAACAGAAACGTTTTCTGGGCCCCGGAGGGAGCCTTGCGCCCGGGCTGTGCTGTGCGTAAAGGGCAAGGGCGGGGGCGGGCGCACACTTGCAGGAAGGACCGCACCCAGCGTCCCCGCCGCCTCCCCCGGGGCTCAGGGCAGCTTCGCATCCCCGGCCGGCGGGCTCTGCGGGCGGGCTCTGCGTGCGGCCTCACCCCCGCGCGCCGGACACACCCCGCCTCACGTCCTTTTCCTCCAGGACGACGTCCGCTTTTCCTTCTGCGCCGCGGCCAGCCGCTGCTTCTCCGCCTCCTCCGCCTTCCGCTTCTCCTCCTTGGCCTCCTTGTACCGCCACTTGGGCAGCTGCAGGTGGCTGCTGTCCTTGGTGCTGCCCCGGGCCGCCCGCTCGGGCTGGAAGGTGGGCGCGGGCGCCTTGCTCACGCGCACCTTGGGGATGGCCACGCCGGGTCGCACGCTGCTCCGCCGCAGCAGCTGCAGGGGCAGGAGGCTGGCCCTCCGGGGGGCGGCCGGCGGCTGCGAAGATGCGAGGCCGGCTCGGGGGGCCTCCTCTTTGGAGACCCCCACGGCCTGGGAGGTCTGGGATTGCGGCTCGGGGCTCTCCCCCTTGCCCCTCTCCTGGGCTTGCGTGTCCGGGTCCCCGCGCGACCCCAGGATTTCCTGCACCGCCAGCCGCCTTTTGCCCACACAGGGGGGGCTCTCGGGGCACACGGTCTGGCAGACGATGGCCACGGCGGGGCTGTAGAGGCTCGTGGTCATCTTGACCATGTGGTCCAGGGCTCCCCCGTCCTCCAGGCCTTGGCGCGAGCGGGAGGTCAGTGTGGACCGGACAAAATCCGTGAGCTTCTGCAGGCAGCTCTTGGAGCCCGTGGGCTTCTGACCCGCTTCCGGGCCCAATGGCAGCTCTGGCTTGTACTTTTCCCCAAACTGCTCGGGGCAGGGTCGCTCCAGTAGCCTCTGGATGACCCGAACCGCTTCAAACCGTCCAGTGTAGGCAGCCCACTCCTGGGAGGACATTCCCCGGCGGGAGTCCCTGGCGTGGACATCCGCCCCTGAAAACCAGAAAGAGGAAATAGGAATGGGTGGGTGCAAGCAGACCTTTTCCCTTCCACAGGCAGAAAACAAAAGACAACAGAAGACAGAGACAATTGACTCTACCTTGGAGCTGGGCCTCCTGGATGAACCCACACCTGACTGTGACCTCCTGCGTTTACTCTTATAACACAACCCACCCTGAAGTGCTCAACGTCATGGTTTGTGCTGCGTTTAGTCACTCAGTCGTGTCCGACTCTTTGTGACCCCATGGACCGTAGCCTGCCAGCCTCCTCTGTCCATGGGATTCTCCAGGCAAATACTGGAGTGGGTTGTCATTACCTTCTCCAGGGGATCTTCCGGAGCCAGGGATCAAACCTGGGTCTCCTGCCTTGGCATGCGGATTCTTTACCCCTAGCACCACCTGGAAAGCCCCTCTTTCCTATAAATAAAACTGCCTAAACTCAGCACCTAAATTGTGGAATTTTTTTTTCTAGAAATAAGACTTCAAGAATTTCTGGCAATGGAGAGACAGGTGGTTTGTAACACCTGGCGGATGCTACTAGAATGTTCTAAAAATACTACCAGTAACTGTCACTAGCAAAGCATTTGCTGTCCTATTTATCAACTCTCCTTTTCCTCCAAGATCTCATTCCTGGATGTTATGATTCTTATTTTCACAGGAAGTGTGTGGTTCTTCACTTTTGGTGCTTCAGGTTAGCTGGTCTAGGGTCTGTCGTCTTTACCAGACAGTGGGCTTCCAGGACAGAGGCACATCTTAGTTGTTTTTGCTTCCTTAACACATCTTTCTGGTTAGTGGGAGGCATGCATTTAATAAATGTCTCTTACAATGGACGGTAGTCATGGTTGCTGAAGGCATATGCCTGAGGACTCGAAGCTGATAAGAGAGAAGTGTCCAGACCTGGGTCCTGACCCTCAACAGTCTGCACGTGCCCCTACCCTGCAGGGAGGCCTCCTCCTCTGTGAACTTTCTTTGTCAACAGAGCCCAGGTCTGGTGTTCAGGGATTTAATCCACAGTAATCTAAGTGCACTGTGAAAGTGTTTGTACATGCAATCAGCATCCACGGTCACCTGACTTTATGTCAAAGAGATTAGTGCCCAGGATGTGGGTGAGCCTCGTCCAACTAGCTGAAGACCTTAGAACAAAAGCTGATGTTTTCAGGAGAAGAAAGAATTCAGCCTTCAGACCGCAGCATCCATTCCTGCCTAAGTCTCCAGGATCCTGGCCTGTTCTACAGATTCCAGGCTTACCAATGCCAATTTCTCTAAAATGATGGTTGTTGTTCAGTCACTCAGTCGTGCAACACTGCAGCTCCATGGACTGCAGCACGCCAGGCTTCACTATCTCCCGGAGTTTGCTCAAATGCATGTCCATTGAGTCAGTGATGTCATCCAACCATTTCATCCTCGGTCACCCCCTTCTCCTGTCTCAATCTTCCCCAGCATCAGGGTCTTTTCCAACGAGTTGGCTCTTCACATCAGGTGGCCAAAGGATTAGAGCTTCAGCTTCAGCATCAGTCCTTCCAATGACTATTCAGGGTTGATTTCTTTTAGGATTGATGGGTTTGATCTCCTTGCAGTCCAAGGGACTCTCAAGAGTCTTCTCTAGCACCACAGTTTCAAAGCATCAATTCTTCGGTACTCAGCCTTCTTTATGGTCCAACTCTCACATCCATACATGACTACTAGAAAAAAAAACCTCCCTAAAATAATTCTCTTAATATATATATCTCCCACCTGTTCTGTCTTTCTGGAGAAATCTGCCTGCTACATCTTCACAGTCTCCCTTACACAAGTCACTGCATTCACAAATCTCCCCATACCACCCACTGCCCCTCCTAATACTGCAAAGTTAATCTTCAATGCAACTTGATGATATGTTTGTAAGTTTCAGTAAAAGAGAAATTAATAAGGAATTGCTGTTCAGTTAATCTTGGTCCAATCTCAGCCGCATATACAGTTAAAAATCATTCAGGATTTCAAGTCCCCTTAGTCATATTTCCACTGGCAAAACAACATGGTGAAATAGGGCAGTTATCTAGCCTGCAAGGCCCACAGGGACCAGGCTTGGAAGTGGCTTCTGCATGTACGTCCCACACAGACTGCGGTGTCTGACACGCGAAGGCTGGTGAATAAGTACTGATAAGGAGTAGGGGTCTCAGTGGCTCCTTTGTCCTGCAGCCCCCCTGGCCCCCTGGCCCAGGCAGACCCAGCTCACCTGAGTTTGCCCAGTAACACTCTTAATGCTGTGACACATTAAAGAATCACCATATTAGAAGAGTGATAATTATTTGAAACTGGAAATCAGGATGGAACTCATTAGCTAGAGTACAATTTATAAACTGACTCAAATGAAAAGGGGGCAGTAAAAACGTCATTGCAAAAAATAGATGACACATTAAGCCTTAATTAATTGCATGTCACTTGAAAAGGAGCAAACTGCAAAATTAAAATCTTAATGAACACGGCCTGAAAGAGACATTTTTCAAATGCTAATGGAAAACTAAAGGAACAGCTGTCAAAAGTTGAGTGTGCCTCTTCCTCTCCAAAATCATCTTGGAAAATACAAACACTTGAAAGAACAAAGGCCATTCTGATTCTAGTGCTGCCCAAGAGTCTTGAGTCATGCTACAAATGGGGGATCCACTTCCTTAAGAAATCACTGTGCTTCAGGGTACAGTCGTTAAATCATGACAGACAAGTACTGATGATTAGGATTCTATGCATGTACCTCTCAGAGAGTATGGAGCAGTTCTGAAAGGCCAGTGTACCAGTCTCCTGCCCAGGAGACTCTTGGTATCCTCACCCCCAGCCCCTGTTGTTTCGCCCAGGGCTTCAGCAGTGCAAACAAGAGCTGAGCTCCTGACAATTAGTTCATTTGCTACCAAGTTGAGTGCTGTGAGTTGTCTGTACAGGATCCTCTATTTTATTCAAGGCAGCAACTACTCAGTACTAGGCAGTCCCTCATCACTGGTCTAACCTTGAGTTTCAAAACTTTGGAACTATTTGAACTGTGGTGTTTGAGAAGACTGAGAGGCCCTTGGGCTGCAAGGAGATCACACCAGTCCTTCCGAAAGGAAGTCAGTCCTGAATATTCATTCGAAGGACTGAGGCTGAAGCTGAAACTCCAGTCTTTCGGCCACCTGATGTGAAGAGCCAACTCACTGGAAAAGACCCTGATGCTGGGAAAGAGTGAAGGCAGGAGATGAAGGGGACGACAGGATGAGACGGTTGGATGACATCACTGACTCAAGGGCCATGAGTCTGAGCAATCTCCAAGAGATGGTGATGGACAGGGAAGCCTGGCGTGCTGCAGTCCATGGGGTTGCAGAGAGTCGGACACGACTGAGGGACTGAGCAGCAACCACACTGACGCTTGGGCCAGATGACTACGTGGTGAAGGCTCTCCTGTGCTTGCAGGACTTTAGACAGCATCCCTGGTCTCTGTCCACTAGAGGCCAGTAGCACTCCACCAGTTGTGAGAGCCGAACCTGTCCCCCGAGGAGCCACCTACAGCTCCACTCCACTGAGGATCACAGTGCTGACCTCTGTGCCCTGCCATCTTGTTTTCCATTTTCCCAGTCTCCCTTATAACCGGGCAGTGAGCCCCAAGGAGAAGGCTGCTGCATCCCTGATCAAAGGGACGCTTGGGACTCCCCTGGTGGTCCAGTGGTTAAGAATCCGCCTGCCAATGCAGGAGTCACAGGTTCAATCCCCGGTCCGGGAACTAAGATCCCACACAGAGGGGCAACTACGCCCTGGGCACGGAGCCTACTGAGCCCTTGTTCTAGAGCTACGACTACCGACGCCCACGTGCCCCACCAGAGCCCACACTCTGCAGCAAGAGAAGCCCCAGCGATGCGAAGCCCGTGCACCTCAACTCGAGAGTAGTCCTTGCTTGCTGCAGCTAGAGAAAGCCCACACATAGTAACAAAGACCCAGTACAGCCATAAATAAACACATTGATTAAGTTTAGAAAAAGGGGCCACATTGTCAGTGATGCTGCCTCCTGTCCGAGACACGGATCCGAGTCCCGGAGCTCCGGTGAGCATCCGAGCTCTTCATGAGGTGACCAGTTGACATACTGGAAGGCAGGGAGGGTGGAGGATGTGGGGGCAGTGCTGAGTCAACAAAAGGACAGAGGAAGAAACCCGGGTCTGTGATGTTCTCAGGGAGTCAGGGCCAGCTCTGCACGGTGACTTCCAGTGAGGTCAGACAAACAGCTGCTTGCTTTATTTAATCAACTCTCAAGTCAGGATTTCTGTTATTGGAAGAGGCAAACCTCCTAAAAGGGACTAAAGGAAGACAGTCTACCTTCTCTTGCTCATTCTTAGCACCCTTTCCCCCAAGAGTCAAGGCCGGGTCCATGGGACCAGCAGGAGACAGGCAGAGCCCAGGACGCATCACTTCCTTTCCTATGTCTCTGTAAGGCCCCAATCCACATGATGTGCTAAATCACTTCAGTCATGTCTGACTCTGTGTAACCCTATGGACTGTAGACTCTGTACAACCCCATGGACTGTCAACAGGTTCCTCTGTCCATGGGATTCTTCAGGCAAGAATACAGGAGAGGGTTACACGCCCTCCTTCAGAGGATCTTCCCCACCCCGGGTTCGAACCTGGGTCTCCTGCACTTCAGGTGCATTCTTTACCATCTGAGCCACCCCAGGAAGCCTATCCCCAAGCAACCTACCCTTCAAATGAAGGCCCCACTCCAGTTTACCCCCACCAACATTCTGCTCATGTTAGACATGAATGAGTCCATGCTTCGTCCTGGATGGGGTGGGGGGGTCATCTTTCCCTCCCCACCTAGACAAAGGTGATTACAACACACCCAGACAGCTTCCCCTTTTGTGGCCAAGGACCGCTAAGTTTCCAGCCTTACCAGAACAAAACGAGATGAAACCACCAGCACAGGCCGGCGCAGGCGCACCGAGACCTAAAAGGTGACTCATGGTAACCCTGGTTTCATCATGCCGCAGTTGTAATAAATCAGCACTGCGTGTTTGCCCTCCCCCAAAGCCCTGGGGTTTCACTCGGGTGCTTGTGACTAAGCGCCTGCGGGCAAGGAGGAAGTTACACAACCTACAGCTGCCAATCAACCTGTCGTCAAATTACGCAGAACGTAAGGCGGGATTTTCCATCCTGCAAAAGAAATGCCACCCGTCGTCGTGGGGCGCTGTCTGGTTTCGCTTCTCTCTCTCAGGCTCATACCTTTGCTTTGCTCAGTAAAACTCTTGCTCCTTAAAACTGCTTCGTGTCTCTCGATTGAATTCTTTTTCGTCAAGAGGACAAGAACTGAGGGAATTGCGGTTTTCTGGCGGTGACGGTCACACAAGCTCACTGTGGACCAACCCTTATAGGCCTCCTCCTGGGCCACCTCCGGCCTGTATCTCAGGCACTTGGGGTGTAATCAATATGATATATTCAATATGATATGATATTCTATGATATTCAACATGATATGCTATTCAATATGAATATCATATATTCAATATATAATCAATATATCATCTTGGGGTATAGTCAACATGATATATTCAATATGATATGATATTCTATGTGATATTCAACATGATATGCTATTCAATATGAATATAATCTAGTCAATATATTAATCAATATGATATCTTGGGGTATAATCCATATGATAAATCAGAAGGCAGGGTCATCAGGAAGAGCCCTTAAAGGCAGGGGTTCCACCCCACCCCCAGGCTCTTCAGTCTGAGAGGTCTCGGCAGCGCTGATTCCCAGGTGCCCACCCAGTAACTCACATGGCTTCCTCTTCCAGTCTTCCCAGTCTGGCTTCCTTATCCCTGCCTGGCTTCCTGGGGTGACTTTCTCAAACAAGCACTTGCCCCTGGTCTCACTTTCGAGAACAAGTAGCTCCGTGTCCTGTCTCATGACTGGCTTTCATGGGTGCCCACGCTGAGACCATGCCCTTGGTGATATAAAATCCCCGATTTTTAGCTCTTCTTCTGCTTAATAACTTGAAACTATGCCAACTTAATTATGGGAAATTCATGTTTTCCTCTACAAGCAGAAAGAAACCTCTCTGGGAACATCGTATCCTTCGGCTTTCCGGAAACACACAGTCAGGGCTTGCCTACAACAGGGATGAGGATATGATCATTAGCAGTAATGCCTCTGCTCTCTGCTCATTAAACGAGCCTCCTCTGCCTTCCTTTCTGTCTGTTTTGTTCCCCACGATCACAGGGAAACTCGAGGCTTTTGTTTGCTTGTGTTTGCTCCCCAAGTGCTGCAGCAATGAAACACGTCAGATGTGAAAGCCAGCCCACTTAAGCAAGTCTGGAACCTGCCAACCTCTGCCGGGTTCTGCTTCTCTTCAGATATAATCACATCCTCCGTACGGTTCTCAGAGCCACTTATTAGATAGATCCGTCACTTTGGAGCATTAATATTCCACTGAATTAACAAGGTTCTGCAGTCAGCACCACCCAGCCCCAACCCCGCCGTGATATCAGCAGAGCTGACAGTTCTCCTTAGGAAGCCAAAAATGAAAGAGCGAACAGATCAGCTTTTTAGAACCTGGTGATATTTTTATTAAAAGCCTAAGTTTTGGTAATTCTGACATTACCTTGTTCTGCCTGACAAGGTAAGATAAGAGCTCATAGGCACTCATAGGTTATGAACTATTGGAAAATCTAAACAGTTTAGAGGTGGCATTCAATTCAATGACTCATCATTTCTAAAAGGAAATAATTCTTATTAAATATAATGAAATTCAACCCAGATTCAGAAAGACACTCAGGTTCAGAAGAATACTGCACCCGAAAAAATGAGAATGAGATCCACAATTTTATCCTAACCATTATCACATAGTACTGCAAAATGCCTTTTGCTTTTAAAATGATCACAGGATGACCTGATTCTGTACTTTGCTCTTAGCTGTACGTAAACATCAACCCAAAAGCAATACTCAGATCTTAGGATCTTTACAGGCTTTAGTTTTTCTCAATAAATTCAAATGGAAATAAGAAGACTTTAAAATATTCATGCCAATTGTTTACATTGTCTCAACAAGTATCCTTATTGCTATGTATCAAATTCAGAAAAGACATTCAATCAAGTATTGTTTTCTCTTCTAAAACACACACACACACACATCTACTGTAAGAGAAAAATGTAACCCACTTGCCTAGGGAAAAGCAGAAGCTAACTTAGTGGCAACAGCAGAAAATGAAAATATTCTAAAGTTAAACAACAAAAGCCTTAGAGGGCAGTCAAGAGCTTCCTGAAAAAGGTGTCAGATTCTCTCTTCACTTTCCCCATTGTTTCCCATTTACATCGTATCAGTGGCTTTCAACAACGGTAGACTTTCGCAATAGGGGACGTTTGGCAACTTCCGGAGATATTTTTGGTTGTCAAAACCGAGAGGTGCCACAGTCACCTAGCCAGCAGGGGCCAGGGGTGCTGCTAAACAGCCTGCAATTCACAGGACAGCCAAACCCTGAAGAATCACCTGGCCCCAGTGTCCACAGGACCAGGATTAAGAAACCCGAGTTACACGCTCATTACCCTCCATAAGAAAGTTAAGTGTCTCATCATAAGGATATTTTTAAAGGGAAAAGTATACCATGGTTTTTCATTTAACAAATCATATTAAACACACACAGTCACTAATAACCGACTTCCCTGGTGTTACAGTGAGGAGAAGCTGCCTGCCAAGGGCTTGATCCCTGGTCAGGGAAGATCCCACATACATGCCGGAGCAACTAAATCCGAGCACCACAACCACTGAGCCTGTGCTCTAGAGCCTGAGAGCTGTAACTAGTGAAGTCTGCGTGCCCTGGAGCCCGCGCTCCACAAGGAGAGACGCGACCTTGATGAGAAGCCCTCGAACTGCAAGGAAAAGTAGCCCCCACTCGCCACAAAGAAAGCCCATGCGCAGCAACAAAGACCCAGCGCAGCCAAAAATAAACACATGATTAAAATTTTTAAAAAACAACAAAATCAGCAATAACAGTAATAACCTTCCCTCGTGGCTCAGATGGTAAAGAATCCACCTGCAATGCAGGAGACCCGGGTTCGATCCCTGGGTCAGGAAGATCTGGAGAAGGGAATGGCAACCCACTCCAGTATTCTTGCCTGGAGAATCCCATGGACAGAGGAGCCTGGGATGCAGTGCATGCGGTCGCAAAAGAGTAGGACATGACTGAGCAACTAACAATTTCACATTTTTCACTTTTTCAGCCATTACTGACGGCTTCCTCCATTCCAGGCAACTGTCCGCGTCATGTGTGAACTCATTCAGTCCCCATCATGACCATCTGCAGCAACTACTGACGTCCGCTGAATGAATATTACAGAAGAAACAGGCCTGGAGCAGGAGGTGATTGGCCTTGGGTGTAGGGAGGCTGAACGGAGGAGCTGGAATTGGACACCAGGGTCCAGTTGGTTTTATGTGTCTTTCTGCTCTGACCATGTTCAGTTCAGGGATGCTGGCCCTAGAGGTTTGTACTCGTGAGGGATTATTCTGGTCTCATGGGGTTGTGATTACTTGGGTGGGAACAGGAAAGGGAAAGTATATGAAACCAAATGCCAAATTTGTTAACCAAATAACAGAGGAAAAGGGGGAAAACATATTAGCATTGAATACACTGTCTTAAGTAGGCCCATCTCTCCTGAGATCTGAAAAATGGTTCTGAGATCCTGTAACTGCCTGAAACCTACACCAGACCCAGGAAAAAAGAATGACAGGAAATCCCATTCATGATCTGGAGTGATTAGGAGGCAATTGATCTAAAAGCAAGAGGGTTTGTAATTCAAATTAATTCACTGGAGAAAATGCCTGGATCAACAGGGTAAGTTTTTGGTGGTAAAAGTAAATGGCTACACTCAATTATAACTAGATCCAGAAGTAGTAAAAGCAGAGGAAGTGCCCCCCCACCCCCCCCCCCCCCCCCCCACCAAACACAAAGGCATCATAATCACCATTTAATTAGGAGGGACTATCCCTCCCCAACGTTCTTGATAAACCTCATGGAAACTGATTGCTGTTGTTTAATTGCTAAGTCGTGTCTGACTCTTTCTGACCCTATGGACAGAGTCCCTCTGTCCCTGGGATTTTCTAGGCAAGAATACTGGAGTGGGTTGTCACTTCCTCCTCCAGGGGATCTTCCAACCCAAAGATTAAATTCAAGTCTCCTGCACTGGCAGGCAGAGTCTTTCCTGCTGAATCACTAGGGAAGCCCATCGCTTAAATGAAACTGTCATTGAGTTAAAAGCACAATCAATGAAATTAATTTCAATTAAGATAGTTTTTAGTTGCAAAAAAGTCCTTCATCTTGGAAGCCTGTCTTTGATTACAGAATTTATTTTTCTTATAGCATCTCCTAAAACACTCCAGTTAAGTAAAGCAGGAGAAAAAATAAAAATCCAAAGTAGGTTGGGAATCCTCTAACTCCCATCTAATCACAAGGCGAGGGTCTTCCAGGTATCACTAGTGATAAAGAATCTGCTTGCCAATGCGGGAGATGTAAGAGACATGGGTTCGATCCCTAGGTTGGGAAGATCCCCTGGAGGAGGAAATGGCAACCCACTCCAGTATTCTTGCCTGGAGAATCCCATGGACAGAGGAGCCTGGAGGGCTACAGTCCAGGGGTGGCAAAGAGTCGGACACAACTGAGAGACTTCGCACATGCACACACAAGGCACTGAGATGGGAGGGCATGCCTTCTCTCCGGGAGCTCGTAGGATCCAGCGAGATCGGCTGAAGCCAGTGCCAAGAACAAAACCAAAATAAGATGAGGAAAACAAGTAACAGTGACAACAGCATCTCCCACTGACTGAGATGTTAAGACGCTCTCTCTGCGCCCAACCCTGGGTGTGGGCTTCACAAACGTTTTCTCACTTAATTGTCAGAGCAACTCAAGGAGGCTGTGCTCTATTGATGGGCACTGATTCTCTTTTAGAATGAGGGGGAAAAGATCTTCAATCTTCACTGCAATGGGCGGGATCTTTTTAGTTGTGGTATGTGAACTTAGATGCGGCGTGTGGGATCTAGCTCCCTGACCCGGGATGGAACCCTCGCCCCCTGCTTTGGGAGTGTGGAGTCTTAGCCAGTGGACCAGCAGGGAAGTCCCAACACGTATTCTTCAAGGAGCACACTCAGCACTGCCTGGGGCCCTGCGACCACAGAAGGCAGGTGGGGACGTACCTGCTAGCATCAGGGCTCGGATGCACTCCGTCCGGCCCTGCATGGCAGCTTTCATGAGGGCCGTGAACCCGAACGCGTTCCTCCTTTCAAGGTCGAGACCGGGAAAATAGTTCAACAAGTAGTTGGTGATGGTGATGTGCCCTGCAAAGAGAAACGCACACGTCGATGGACCACCCTCCACAAAGAGCGGGCATCCCAGAGGGGCTTCCTACAGAGGGAAACGGGGCAGCGTCTGCCTGCAGGACTGGACCATCTTTGGGAGCGTGGGCAGTGTGTGTGTTTGCCTCCCAGGCCACGGGAAAAAATTCTCAGGAGTCCAGGATACGAGGCGACAGAGGACCCTGCCTGGGCCACAGCACTGCTGCCTCTGGTGCACTCATGTTTGCTTCTGGCAACCCGCTTGAGGCCCAGCTGTCCAGGCAACCCGTTAAGGAGGGCATATGGGGGGCAAGGAGGCTGCGGGGGTGGCGAGAGCACACCTGAGCTGGTCCCACGCAGATGCTGTCTGTTCCCAGCAGGTGAGGGCGACGCAAAACAGAACAGGAAGCTCGGGGCCATTTCCCAGAATTCCAGAGCCTCGGGGAATAGACAGTCTGCATCTCATCACCATAGCAACAGGATGTGTTAGTGCGCACGGCCACCCTGGCATGGCTCAGAAGGTCCTCTCTCTCTCTCTCTCTTACACACACACACACACCCACAGGGAACACAGGGAGTACTGCTACCCAGACCCTCATCCATTAACCCAAGCAGGTAAGAATATTCATATCAGAATATAAATTTCTCCCCTTCATTGCCCTGTACTTCCAAAAAACAGGCCGGATTTTCCGCTCATTCCCAGAGGATTCACAAAAAGCCCACACACTCTTTGGCAGCAGTGAATAAGGAGAACATCATGTGAGAAGCCGTGTTCCCAGGATGCTCCTGGGAGCATCCAGAGAAAGATCCTCAGACGACACACGAAGAGTCTCTGGGGTCAAATGCCTGTGCTGTCCGAAGCCTGCTGGCCACACTTCTTAGGTCCTTGAGTGACATGACACGCCACCCTCCCCATGCCCCAGACGGTTGAGTCCCTTAGACCAAGGTCCCCACCGTGGCATCGCTGACACCTGGGCCAGGTAACTCTGTGTGGGGCTGTCCCGTGCCCTGTAGGATGGTGGGCCGCCTCCTTGAACTCCACCCACTAGACACTGTAGCTACCACGCCTTCCTCCCTCCCAGGCATGACAACCGCAAGTGTCTCTGGACCTCACCAAGTATCGCCAGGGGCGAAATCAGCCCTGTTGAGAACCACTGTCCCAGAGGCTCAGATGTCACCATTTCAGGACCAAGGTGGAGGACGGCTTCCCTTGCTGCTCCCCTTCACCCTGATCCCTGCACCCCCAGCCCCTCTTGCTTGCCATCTGCATCCTGGCCCTAATCATGATGGTTAACACAGCTCAGGAGTGCAGGCAGTCTGCACGAGGGCCTGGGTACCAGTCTCCATCCTTTTTTTGGCGGGGAGGGGGGGGGTGCTGCTTTGGGTATTTGTTCATGCATGAGGGCTTTATCTAGTTGCCGTGAGCGGGGACTGCTCTCTAGTTGCGGTGTTGGGCTTCTCACTGCAGTGGCTTCCAGGCTCCAGGGCTCAGGAGTGGCAGGGCGCAGGCTGAGTTGCCGCTCAGCATGTGAGACCTTCCCCGAGCAGAGATGGAACCCACGTCCCCTGCACTGGCAGGCAGATTCCTCACCACGGGACCACCAGGGAAGTCCCCAGTCTCCATCCCTCCACCCTGAGGATTCAGCTCCGAAACCCCCTTCATCCCCACCCGTGCAGGTCCCTCAGAAACCACCCCCCCCCACGTCAGGGCAGGTGTGGGGCCAGGTGGACACGGAACTGGACTTTCTGCTTTCCCTCCAGCTCTCCACAGGGAGGCTTCTGTACCTCGGAGAGGCCGGGAACCCTGAGGCTCCTTCCCCGGCTGGTACCAGGAAGGGCACTGTGTGAGATCAGGGATATGGCAGAGGAGGTAAGACCTCCCTGGAAGACGGCAGCCACGAGGCACAAGGTGCTTCCTGAGACTCACACACACACACACACACACACACATGCCCTGCAGGCCGGGAGGCCGAGCGAACACAGGCCCCCAGCGCAGCAGCAGGCAGAAGCCCCCTCTCCCGCCGCATTGGCATCACCTGGGCTTCGCCCCGGCCCTGCCGATACGTGCCCGCCCCTCAGTAACCAAGTCCTCCCACGTGGGAGCCCCGTCCTCCCTGTCACACCCCGATCAAGACAGACGTGCAGGTGGGACTCGGTTTCCTTCCTCAAACGGCACCAGACGCTGCAGGCTGCTGGCCAAGCGATAGTACCTCCTTATCAGCCTCCGGGTGAAAAACGAACAAGCGGCAGAAACCAGGGTGTGGACACGAGCAGAGGCAGTGTGGTCCTCCCCGGGGCAGACCTCAGCCCGCCTCCTGACCGCATCGCACACATGAAAAGGTGAAACATCGCTGACTTTCTGAGATGAGCGCTGACTAACCCGGTCCTGTCACTGGGTTAACAAGCCAGAAACAGATGGGCGGGACCTTTCTGATCCGTGACTCACAGGTTCCAACCAGAGGCTGACACTTTGTGACTCCCCACTGTTTACAGAACCCCGCCCCGCCACCCAGGAAGGATGCTGGCTGTCAGATCCCCAACGCAGCTTAACTGGGGCAAACTATCAGGGCGGGGGCAGGGGGAGGGGGTCTTTTGATCTCAGTTGCGTTTGTCGTCCAGCTAAGCGCTTTGCAGCACCTGTCAGTTCGATTTAGCCAGGGTCATAGTGAAACAAATTGCAATTTGTTTAGAGCCATTTTTTTTTTTTTTAAATGTGAAGGAGCATGTCGGCCACACTTTCAGCAGGATGTCCTTTGCACTGACATATCCGAAACACTCTGAGCAGGCAGGGAGAAGGAACACCTAGGATCCACAAAGCAAATGGTTCATCACATAGATCTGTCCTGCGTGTTATGTAGAGATCAGAAAAACCCACGCATTCTGACAACTCGGATTCAAGCTGTCATGACCCATGAAATCACTCCCAGGTCCCACTGGCTTCCTCAGGATGACAGAACAATACCTCTCATCGCACTGACAATCTCACTCAGCTGAAACAGAGGATGGACCTGATGCTGCTGAGAATGAATAGATGTTAACCTTCTTTAAGATGACAATTAACCAAAAGGAGCTTTCTCTTTGAGTAACAAAGATGACAAATGATAGGTAGATAGATAGATGATAAGTAAGTAGATAGATAGAGGGACAGATGATAGCTAGGTAAGCGATAGACGATAGACAAAAGTCAGACAGACTGACAGGGAGGTACATAGATTGATGAATGGATCATAGATGGGTAGGTAGATGGATAGATGACAGTTAGTTAATGAATAGATATGCAGGCAGATGATAGGTAGATAGGTAGGTAGATGGTAGATGACAGATGGATCGATCATAGATGATAGGGAGGTAGATAGATAGATGATAGATGATAAATAAGTGGAGAGATTGGGGAAGGGAACGGCAACCCGCTCCAGTATTCTTACCTGGAGAATCCCTTGGGAAGAGGAGCCTGGTGGGCTACAGTCCAGTTCAGTTCAGTTCAGTCGCTCAGTCATGTCCAACTCTTTGAGACCCCATGGACTGCAGCATGCCAGGCCTCCCTGTCCATCACCAACTCCTGGAGTTTACTCAAACTCATGTCCATTGAGTTGGTGATGCCATCCAACCATCTCATCCTCTGTCATCCCCTTCTCCTCCCACCTTCAATCTTTCCCAGCATCAGAGTCTTTTTCAGTGAGTCAGCTCTTCGCATCAGGTGGCCAAAGTATTGGAGTTTCAGCTTCAACATCAGTCCTTCTAATGAATATTCAGGACTGATCTCCTTTAGGATGGACTGGTTGGATCTCCTTGCAGTCCAAGGGACTCTCAAGAGTCTTCTGCAACACCACAGTTCAAAAGCATCAATTCCTCGGCATGAACAGTATGAAAAGGGCTATAGTCCATGGGGTTGCAAAGAGTCAAACGCAACTGGGTGACTAAAACACACGCACACACAAGTAGAGAGACAGGTAGGTAGCAGGTATATGGATAGATGATAGATACAGGTAGACGGACAGATGAAAGGTAGGTAAGTAGATAGGTAGACGATAGATAGGTTGATGGATAGATGATAGATATAGGTAGATCACAGATAGATACAGGTAGACGGACAGATGAAAGGTAGGTAAGTAGATAGGTAGACGATAGATAGGTTGATGGATAGATGATAGATATAGGTAGATCACAGATAGATACAGGTAGACGGACAGATGAAAGGTAGGTAAGTAGATAGGTAGACGATAGATAGGTTGATGGATAGATGATAGATATAGGTAGATCACAGATAGATACAGGTAGACGGACAGATGAAAGGTAGGTAAGTAGATAGGTAGACGATAGATAGGTTGATGGATAGATGATAGATATAGGTAGATCACAGATAGATACAGGTAGACGGACAGATGAAAGGTAGGTAAGTAGATAGGTAGACGATAGATAGGTTGATGGATAGATGATAGATATAGGTAGATCACAGATAGATACAGGTAGACGGACAGATGAAAGGTAGGTAAGTAGATAGGTAGACGATAGATAGGTTGATGGATAGATGATAGATATAGGTAGATCACAGATAGATACAGGTAGACGGACAGATGAAAGGTAGGTAAGTAGATAGGTAGATGATAGATAGGTTGATGGATAGATGATAGGTAACTAAATAGAGCACAGCAAGGAGATCCAACCAGTCCACCCTAAAGGAGATCAGTCTTGAATGTTCATTGGAAGGACTGATGCTGAAGCTGAAACTCCAATACTTTGGCCATGTGATGCGAAGAACTGACTCCTTTGGAAAAGACCCTGATGCTGGTAAAGATTGAAGGCAGGAGGAGAAGGGGATGGCAGAGGATAAGATGGTTGGATGGCATCACCGACTCGATGGACATGAATTTGAGAAAGCTCCAGGAGTTGGTGATGGACAGGGAGGCCTGGCATGCTGCAGTCCGTGGGGTCACAAAGAGTTGGACATGACTGAGCAACTGAACTGAACTTCCTTATAAAACAGAATGTGTCTCACATTAAAATCTAGTTTGAGCCTAGTCACCATGGGCCATATGGAATAGGATTTGGTCCCTGAAGTCCTCAGAATGGACTTGACAAGTGGGCTGACCACACACAGCTCAAGAATACCCCCTCCCATGGACCCCATGAGCCTTACCCTGCCTAAAAGCAGGGCATAAGTGACCCAAGGAATAAGTTAATTCTTGATGACATAGCTTCAGTGGGGTCACTAAGTGGCCAAGCAGACAGAAAACTGAGTACTTAAGAGAGCTAGCTCTGAGAACACCCAAGTTCAAGCTCGCAGCCTGCCATTTAAAATCTGGATGACCTTGGGAGGCTCACTGAATCTGTTTCTACATCTGGAAAACCAGAGATAATATCAACCTCACAATGGTGAAAATGACAGGAGACTAAGTATGTATGCTGCTGCTGCTAAGTCACTTCAGTCGTGTCCGACTCTGTGTGACCCCATAGACGGCAGCCCATCAGGCTCCCCGTCCCTGGGATTCTCCAGGCAAGAACACTGGAGTGGGTTGCCATTGCCTTCTCCAGTGCATGAAAGTGAAAAGTGAAAGTGAAGTCACTCAGTCATGTCCGACTCCTTGAGACCCCATGGACTGCAGCCTACCAGGCTCCTCCATCCATGGGATTTTCCAGGCAAGAGTACTGGAGTGGGGTGCCATTGCCTTATCCAAAGTATGTATAAACAGTGCCTAATAGACAAATCTCAGGGCAGAAAAATTTCAAATAACTTATGTACGTACTCCACTCCCAAGGAGGTCACACAGTAGATCCCACTCCTTCACTTGTGGGTTGTGCACAGACCCCACTCCAAAGAGTAGACTGTGGAGATGGTGGTGGGGGTGGTAATCTTACGAGAGAGACGTCTGGCCAACACGACCTCAGCCAGGTGATCAGGGTCAACGGTCATGTCCAGAGCGTGCACGGACAAAGATTCTCTGCTGATCAAACTTCAGTCAGGCTCCTGAACCTCATCCCAGGTGCATCTGTGCCCTTCCTTGCAAAGTCTCACTTTAGCAAGAACCCAGCTAATAAGTCAGTTGAACTCTAGTTAACTCACCCCTGCCCAACTCTAGTGTCTGATCTGTTCTTCATCCTCCACCACCCCACAGGGGATATCCAATCACCCCGACCCGTCTTCATCGAGGATCTTGCTAGGTTGGTTTGACCAGAATCTCTCTGATGTTCCGTCTTAGTAATTTTCCATCCACAGACCCCTCCCCCACCATTCTTCTGCTCCTTGGCTATAAATTCCCACTTGCCCATTGCGATGGTCCTGACACCTGTCCAATGATTCTGAACAAAATCGGCCTGACCGTCTGTAACTGGTGTCATTGAACACTTAAAAAAAAAATAAAACCCTTCATAGGACGTCATAAGAACCGCAATGTCCTCTGTGGTCCTCCTTTAAAAAAAACCAAAACTCCACTCTAATCGTGGAAAAAACAACAGACACACAAATTGAGGGACCCACTACAGACTACTACCCACTCCAGTATTCTTGCCTGGGAAATCCCATGGACAGAGGAACCTGGCGGGCTACAGTCTGTGGGGTCGCAGAGAGTCAGGCATGACTGAAGTGACTTAGCACACACACTGCAGACCACGAAACAAGCACTCCCCAGACTGTCAAGGTCGTCAAGTCTGAGAAACTGTCCAGCCAAGAGGAGCCTGAGGGGACATGACAACGAAACGCCACCTGGGACCCTAGCCAGGATCTTGGAACAGAAAAGGGACGTTGGGGGGAAAACGAGGAAGTCTGAATTTTAAGAAATGGACTTGAGTTAATAATAAAAAATGCATCAATGTGGGTTTGTTTATTTTGTTCAACATGTCGTAATAGTGTAAGATTCTACTACAGGGGTAACCAGGTGTGGGGTGTACTGAATTCTCTGCAGAATCTTTGCAGTTTTTCTGTAAGTCTGAACTATTCTAAAAACTCAAAAGTTTATCTTACGAAAGGGAAGTCTAGGCAAGGGCCACTCAATAGACTGCGAGGTAGGGATAGTGACTCTCGTCTGGCTGCTAGGTGTGGATCCCATCCACGCCATACACAAGTCTCACCAGTGGAGGGGGGGGCAGGGGGCTCGTGGGTGGGCGTGCAATGGACAGAGAAGATGGTGGCTGGACCCCAGCAGGGCAGGAGCGTGGAGAGGAGATGTTGACTTGGAAGGAAGTGAATGGACACATCTTGGTGATTGTTGGGCTGAGCCAAATAACAGAAAGAGAAAAACCAAAGGTGACTCCTGGGGCCACCCCAGCCCCAGGGTTCTCTCTACTTTGGATATCGCTGTTGTTGTTGTTTAGTTGGCCAATGGCGTTTTCTCTGAGAGTACATGGGAGTGGAAAAGTCCATGGTGGCCAAGCCTGCCTTCCTATCCGTCTATCTATGTTGTGGAAGAAAAGCTCCCTTTGGATCATTGCCAAGGTTTTAAAGAGAAAAGGTTAATACCTATACATTCTTAGAAGCATCATGTCTACCCTTGATTTCCATTGAGTGATGATCCCCCAAGCCCCAAGTGGGGAATTTTAAACTTTCCCACTCTCTTTTATTTTTTTCTTAATTATTTATTTTTTGCTGGGCCTGTTGCCACCCAGGCTTTTCTCTAGTTGCGGTGAGCTGGGGCTGCTCACTAGTTGCGGTGCGTAGGCTTCTCTTTGAGGCGTTTTTTCTTGTTGTGGAGTGCAGGCTCTAGAACGCAAGGGCTTCAGTAGTTGTGGCAGGGGCTGTGATTCCCTGGCTCCAGAGGACAGGCGCAATAGTTTGCGGTGCACAGGTTTAGCTGCTCCACCGCATGCGGGATCTTCCCCGACCAGGGATCAAACCCGTGTCTCCTGCATTGGCAGGCGGATTCTTTACCCCTGAGCCATCAGGAAAGCCCTAAACTTTCCCACTCTTAAGTCACCTGCCTTACAGGAAACCCCTCTGCACCTCCTACTTCATAGAGGGAACCGAAACCACAGAAGGCAACTCCCTCTCCTTTCCCCCCCGCCACCCCCCACACTTCCCCACATCCCTCCTAGAAATGAGGAGAGGATTCTTCTCCTATTGAAATGCCAATCTCGCCTCCCCCTCCAGCGCTTTAAAGACACTCCGCATCTACTGCTGGGGAACATATTCATGCTACAAAGTACTTCCTCTTTCTTTTCAACCTCTCCCACATTCCAAATTCATTCCCACCAGACTGTATAACGGCTTAAATTTTTCGCCTTTTGCTACGTGGCTTCAGCATTCTTCAGCTAAGAACACTGGGACTTCCCTGGTGGTCCACTGGTTAAGAATCCTCCTGCCAATGCAGAGGACAGGGGTTCCATCCCTGGTCCGGGAAGATCCCACACACCATGGGACAACTATGCCTGTGTGTTACAATTACTGAGGCCCTCACACCCTATGCTTTACAACAAGAGACGACAACACAATGAGAAGCCCTCACACCGCAAGCAGACAAAGCCTGAGCATAGAAGTTAACACCCAGTGCAGTCAAAAAAAAACAACATTGGTCCATACTGGGCCACACTGGGCCATACTGGGCCCATACTGGCCACACACACTGGCGGGACCATCTACCCAAGGAGAACATGCCCAAGCTGACGTGACGGTTCCAGGAAGAGGATGAGAAACGCATGGAGCAGAGCGGCCCAGGTGGACGGGTGCAGTTCGCTCACAGATACGTGAGCAAAGGCAGTCTAGATCAGCCGGCTCCCAGCCCATCCACAGATGCATCAACTATAAACACATGTCAAACTAGAGTGTTGGGGGCTGTCATGCAGCAGTAAGCTGGTACATGTGCTCAGGGGTCCCCTATCTTAAAATACACATGACTGTCTTAGTCCACTCGAGCTGCTGTAACAAACTGCCATTAAACAAGAATTTTTTTTTTTTTTTTTCACAGTGCTGGAGGCTGGGAAGTTCAAGGTCAAAGTCCCAGCAGTTTCTGTCTGGTGAGAACCCACTTCCAGTGGCTGGCGAGAGCCCACTTCCTGGTTCATAGATAGCTGTCCTGTTGTGTTCTCACATGGCAGAAGGGGTAAGGGAGCTCTCTGGGGTCTCTTTTATGGAGCACTAATTCTATTCATAAGGGATCCCCCCCGCCTCATGACCTAATTATCTCCCTAAAGCCCCATCTCCTATTACCATCCCTTGGAGATTAGGATTCAACACATGAATTTGGAGGGGGGACATAAACATCCAATCCATTGCAATGATCAACAATAATCCCTGTGGCCCTGTCTTTGCATTCCAGTCATCTGCCAATCATCTGACATCTTTTTAGTCTGAATTCTAGTCACCTACTCTCACTATTGCTACTTACACCCCCACCAATTCTCCTGAAACCATCTTTCATCATTCCCCGATGACTGTCTTGTACCAAAAATCCAACAGTTATGAGTCAGTTCCCACCTTATTAGACATTTCCATAGCATTAACCACTTGTCTGCTCCATCTAACACTTTCTGCAAATGTCCTAAGAGCTCACCCTTCTGATTTTCTTCCTAGCTCTCTGGCCACCCCTCAATTTTCTTTGTGAATTCTTTTGTTTTCTGCTTTCTGAAATGCCACTGTTCCTCAGATGCATGACTAAGCCTTCTTCTCATCCCGTACACCCTCCCTCAGTGATCCTATCCACCCTCACGGATCAAGCCATCATCCTAAAACTTTCAGATCACTTATCTCTAGCTAATCTCTTTTCCTGAGTTTCTTACCTAAGTATTTGTCTACTGGATATTTCATCTTGGGCATTCCACCAACAAATCAAAATCAACATATAAAACTCAAAACATGTTTCTTCCAAACCTACTCCTCCCATCCACATTCTTCGTCAGTGATGAACATCACCAATCACCCACCAAAGTGCCCAAGCCAGAAGTCTGGGCTTTCTCTTCAGCCCTCCCCTATCCCATCAACATCCAAGTATGGAGGAATTCTGCCAAAGCCACTTCTTAAACATATGTCCGTGTTTCCCCATCCCCACTTCTAACCTGGATGAGAGCCACCACAATATCCTTCCTGGGGTCCATTCCTCTCCTAACTGAACTTGTCCCATTTATGCTCCATTTTCTACACCATCAGCAAGAAACTCTTCCGATCAACACAACTACTACTTAAACCCTCTCATGCTTTCTACTCTTTAGATAAATTCTTGACTCTTTAACCAGCTGGCTTCTTTCTATCTAGCCCTGCTCTCTGAAAGGTAGCAGAATATGCCACCCAAAACATGCACCTGTGGCATAAGAATTATTTTGAGCCAAAGACAACAGAGAAGAAGCAGATACAAGAAAAGCTCCCTGTCCTCCCCCATTTGCCTAAAAGCAGGACATACATTTTCTTATTTTATTCTTATATTTTCCCGGGTTTTATTGAGATATGATTAATATCCAGCACTGTGTTGAATTAAGGAGTACAGCATAATGATTTGACTTCCATATATTGTGAAATATTACCACAGTAAGTGTAGTTAACATCCATCATGTCATTCACATACCCAAAAAGGGGTATGGTTTTTCTTCTTTGTAACGAGACATTATTCAAAAACGGCTTTCTTTTGTCCTGTCATTTCTCCATAAATATATGGAGATGGCATACATTTCCATCTTCCATCTTTACGGAAGATGACATATAAGCCAGAGTTCTGAGCCACCTGCTTGAGTTACTCATCTTTAGCTGGGTATCCCCCACTTACACATGAGGTGCATGTGTTTATAGATGTCTGGTTCTCTTGTTAGTCTTTTATTACAAGGGTCTCCCTTGGGAATCCAGTAGGGTAGAGAGAAGGTTATTTTTCCTTCCCTGTATCCCCTCTTCATCCTCAGCTCTTGCACCCATGGACTCTGTAAGCACACAACTCTCTCTCTTTTTTAAAATGGTAATTTGTTTATGTATTTGGCTGTGCTGGGTCCTCACTGCTGCTCGGGCTCCTCTCCGGTTGCAGCAGGCAGGAGCTACTCTCCAGCCGCAGTGCCCGAGGTGCTCATTCCGGTGGCTTCTCTCGTTGCGGCTCCTGGGCTCTAGAGCACAGGCTCAGTAGTTGTGGTGCTCAGACTTAGTCACCCTGCAGCATGTGGGGTCTTCCCCGACCTGGGATCTGACCCGAGTCCCCTGCATTGGCAGGCGGATTCTTTACCCCTGAGCTGTCAGGTAAGACCACAGCTCCCTTCTCATTCACCCGTGGGCCATGCCTTCTCTAACCTACTGGTCTTTGCAGTCCCCCTGCCAGATATGTTCTTCCTTTGCTTTTTACCCAGCTACCCGACGGGCCACCCCTTCCAATGGAAGCTCTGCCCTCGTCCCCCAAGACTGAATCAGGCACCTACATCATGATGCCTCATGGGTCGCATTTCCATGTGGCCATGGATTCCCACAGCCACCATAACCCTCATGACCCTGATCGCAAGTCCAAAACTTCCAACGGACAGCACGCTTGGTAAATATTTAGTAAGTAAAAAAGCTGAAGGATTCCTACTGCTCCCTTGAAAGAAGTTCACATGATCAGAAAATTTGCTAATTTTCATGTCCCTGGTGTCTCTGTCCGTAAAGAATCTGCCTGCAGTGTAGGAGACCTGGGTTCGATCCCTGGGTTAGGAAGATCCCCTGAAGGAGGTCATGGCAACCCACTCCAGTATTCTTGCCTGGAGAATCCCATGGACAGAGGAGCCTGGCAGGCTGCAGTCCATGGGGTCACAAAGAATCAGACATGACTGACTAAACACAAGTCATAAAAACACATTCTCAAGATCACATGGCCATCACAATTAATAATTTTTGACTCATTCAACATGTAACTGGTACCAATTATGAGCTAAAAGTCTTGTTTATGCTTTCATTCAAGGAAAGAAAACAGACAATAAACCCATGCTGCTCTAAAAATGGGAAAACGTTACTGAATTAGGGTTGTCTAATGGCAATCCACTCCAGTATTCTTGTCTGAAAAATCCCAGGGACAGAGGAGCCTAGTGGGCTACAGTCCAAAAGGTCACAAAGAGTTGGACATGACCCAGCACGCGCGCACACACAGACTTGATTGATCTGACAGCAGGTACTCAGAATGGGATTTCCCAAATGAGGCCAGCAGAGGGAACTGTTGATTGGAAACATCACGTTCCAGCAGCACCAATGAAGAGGACAGGTTCTTTGTTCCCATCCAGAAATGGGGTGGGGGGGCTGCACGTGGGGGCAGCAGTGGGAAGCGCACACAGGCCATCCTCTCTATCTGGGGAGCACACACAGGCCATCCTCTCTAATTGGGGAGCAGGGCCATCCTCGCTAATTGGGGAGCAGGACCAGCAGTTTCAAAGGAGGTGGCTCTGCTGCGCTCGGTCAGAAAGGCTCAGAAAACTGGAGTTTACTGGAAAAGGCAAGGCAGTGCTAGGAAACCTGAGAGACGTGCCAAGCCCTAATTTATTTTAAACAGAAACCGAGTAAAAGCAAAACACTTCAAAAATCCATAAAAATTACAATGAAGTCAGACTCAAATCATGATCGGGTGTAGTGATAATAAAATAAGATAAATACAATGAAGAGGCGTTTATCCCCGGCTCAGGCCAAGTCATACATTCTCCTCGAAAGTGGGACCCTCCCCAAATCCAGTTCACAAGTCAGAACACACACAGGCAGCCTGAGCCCCCCGGCTGCTGCCTGAAGCCTCCCGTCTCCAGCGGCAAGTGACATGAAGAATGTCATGGAGGGCTTCTTTGGGGTTAGCTGCTCAGCTGTGTCTGACTCTTTGCAACGCCATGGACTGTAGCCTGCCGGCTCCTCTGTCCATGGGACTTTCCAGGCAAGGATACTGGAGTGGGTTGCCATTGACTCAGTGGTAAAGAATCCACCTGTCAATGCAGGAGACATAGGTTCGATCCCTGGTCCAAGAAGATCCCACATGCCATGGAGCAACCAAGCCCATGCACCACAACTATTTAGACCACACTCTAAAGCCTGGGAACCACAACTACCAAAGCCCAGGAGCCCTAGAGCCTGTGTTCCACAAGAGATGTGACTGCAATGAGAAGGCTGCTTACCACAACTAGAAAGAAGTCCCCACTTACTGCAACGAGAGAAAAGTCAGCACATTGCAATGAAGACCCGGCACAGGCAAAAATAACAAATAAATAAGTTAAAAAATAATGCCAGACTGGCTCTCAGTGCATTTCCTACTGAACTTGAAAGATATATTCAATGAATAACAGGCTTCAAGGATGCACCAGAGGCTGTGTGCTGAACCAACTTGATATTATCACCAGTTCAGAAAGACCCCTGTGTTTTCTGACTTCATCTTACTTCTGCCGTTCTGTTAAAGGGGAACACAAAACAGGAAAAGGAAACACCTAAATCCATCCAATACTTTGGCCACCTGATGCAAAGAGCTGACTCAGTGGAAAAGACCCTGATGTTTTAGAAAGATTTAAGGCAGGAGGAGAAGGGGATGACAGAGAATGAGATGGTGGGATGGCATCACTGACTCAATGGACATGAGTTTGAGCAAACTTCTGGAGATAGTGGAGGATAGGGAAGCCTGGTGTGCTGCAGTCCATGGGGTCACAAAGAGTTGGACGAGATCGAGTGACTGAACAATAAACAAAGCCTCCCCGCGGGATGTAATTCCTTCCTTCCATTATCTCACTTTATACTTTTGTTAGGGCAAGTCTGGTAGAGGTTAAAATTACTGACTAAGTGATATTTAGGGATTCTTGGAGGCTTTATTTTCATACATTCTCTCCATGAATAAGCCTAATTCAGGTTCGGTTGTATCTGTTTTTTACATTTTTTTTTTAGTGTAGACCATTAAAAAAGCCTTTGTTGAATTTGTTATAATACTGCTTCTGTTTTGTGTTTTGGTTTTTTGACCATGGCCACAATACATATGGGATCTAAGCTCCCTGACTAGGGATTGAACCCCCACCCTTTGCGTTGGAAGGGCGACGTCTTAACCACTAGACCACCAGGGAAGCCCCTCAGCTGTATCCTGATTCTGCAGAAGAACCTGAGAAAGTCAGGCTTTGAAGAGAACACGAGACAGGCATATCAGGCATTTGCCTCCTAATTTACACTCCGAGGCAGGACTCCTGACTCTCAGCTGAGATACACAGCTGTGATAGCAAATAATACAAACGTGTGGTCACTTCCCAGCCTTCCTTGACCACACAGATTCGGCGGGGGCCAACGCTGACCAGACCAAGTCAGCTGGGGTCACTGCACCGCCCTGGCCAGTGACTGGTTTGGCCTGGGCCGGGCGTGTGAGGCAAGCCTGACAGCTGTGAGGCAAGCCGAAGCTGTGCTGGAGGCTTCTGGAAACGCTCTCCCGTCTCAGGGAACAGAACACGGACCGGGACTTGCTCCTTCCCGAAGCGTCCGACGCTGTAACATGAAGCCACACTGTTTGGAGCTGCCAGGCCATCTTGGGACCAGAGGGAAAAGGTCAAGAATTTTTGAGAAGCCAGGCCCAGGTCCTGACAACATGATGCCACAAAATGAAGCAACCACCCCTCACCCCCAACTGTTGCCTTCAGACAGGTCATGTTGCAAGAGAAGGCTATTTCCTCATCATGGAAGCGTGTTTCGTTGGACACTCAGGAGACTGCCCCCAAAAGCGCCAGAGCAGATCCTAGGTGCCAATAAAAATCACAGAAACACAACTGCACCTGGTACCTCAGATGGTAAAGACTCCATCTGCAACGCCAGAGACCTGGGTTCGATCCCTGGGACGGGAAGATCCCCTGGAGAAGGAAATGGCCACCCACTGCAGTATTCTTGCCTGGAGAATCCCCTGGACAGAGGAGCCTGGAGGACTGCAGTCCCTGGGGTCGCAAAGAGTCGGCCACGACTGAGCACTAACACACACACACACAGCTGCAAACAGTAAACGAAGTCCGTTTGCGCTGACGCATTCTCAGTCCGGGGGAACATACTGCGAAATCAAAATTGGTACAGCTTTTCCTAAAAAGCCACTTGGCAGGGCCTTCCCTGGTGGTCCAGTGGTGAAGACTCCGCACTTCCACGGCCGGGGGCGCCTGTTCAGCCCCTGGTCAGGGAACTAAGATCCCAGAGGCCCTGTGGCACAGCCAACAGCAGCAGCAGCAGAAAACCACTTGGCCAGGGCTCCGTAAATGTACACGCTGAAAACGCGCCGGTCCTTTGATGAAGCGATGGAGTTCTAAGAATCTGTGCGCATGTTTCTTCTCTTTCCTTCTCTGCCCTGCTCTGACCTCCACAAACCACACCTGCCGGGTCCCTTAGCCCTGAAGTCTCAGGTGTGACTTAGCAGGGGCCCTGTGGAAGGTGCCGAGGGGATGCGCCTCTGGTCCCCGCCCTCCTTCCATGGGGGCAGCCCTCCCCCTCTCTCCCCCCAGGACCCTCCTCTGAGCTCCGTCCCCACCCACTCGCAGTCCCCTTACCCATTCCTCGATTTAGCCTCTGAGCGCACCTTCTGCTCTCCTGTTCCACCAGGATGTTGGCAGGTACGCCCCCCGCCCCCCAAACTGTCCCCCTCCCGTCCCACCACCCCCGACCCCGACACTAATGGCTGAACACTCCTACGTCGTCTGTAACCGGCTAATTCAGAAACCCTCGAGCCCAAGACTTTAAATTCAGGAGATGGGGTTGTGTGTGCCCTTGCCCGCCCCTGTAGAGTCAGCACATAACACAGACATTGGACATAAGGTGACTGCTGGATAAATATCAATGTATGACAAAACCCACTGAAAAAAAAAAAAAAAAGAAGATCTTGTATGGAAAGATGAGCCACAGTTGACTGACCTTCTCAGTTACTGGACGCCAGGGACATGGCCGTGAACACACCGTCACTCAGGGGTGCACTGGTCCACGCAGAAAGATCTCCTAGATCTACTGAGTGCAAACAATTAAAATCAAGTCTCCACAGACCCACCTTTTATTTAAAGGTGCCTGCACACGCTTTGTGTTTGAAAAGGAGAGAGACTGAGTTCTGGAAAAGTAACCCGCTGGAATGTGGCCAGACAACGAGAGAACTGGGGAGAGAGAAAAGGGACAATGCTTTTATTTTTTTAAACAGTTTTTCAAAATATTTATTTTATTTATTTGGCTGGACCAGGTCTTAGTTGCCGCATGTGGGATCCAGTTCCCTGATCGGGGATCGAACCCAGACCCCCTTGTACTTAGAGTGCAGAGTCTTAGTCACCGGACCACTAGGGAAGTCCTGGGGAAATCTCTAATGATTTTTTAAAATAATACTTCCGAAGTGATTTTTCACTGTAAGCACTTATTACTATATGTTTTTTGGTAGTAAGAAATCATCAAATAAATAAAGCTAGTTATGGAACTGGATTAAAATGGGGCATCATTTGATTCTATCCACTAAAATTGCAAATAGCCTCTTTGGTTAAAATATCAGTACATGAAAGTCATGAACAGACGCTCAGCTGCTGTCCTTTATCCTCGCTGCGATCTAGCGATAGCTGTGTCCCTGTGATAACATCTCACCCGGCTCTGTGAACCACTCCAGCCCCAGCTCGGAGGCCCGCTGACAGGTGCCTGGGCCACCATTCCAGTTCTCCAAGTGAGGTCCCCAGACCAGAAGCACCAGCCTCACCTGGGAACTCACTGCAACACACAGGGCGAGTCTCACCCCAGACCTTGCTGTTGTCGTTTACTGAGTCGTTTCTGACTCTTTGTGACCCCACGAACTACAGCTCACCAGACTCCTCTGTCCACGGGATTTTCCAGGCAAGAATCCTGGGGTGGGTTGCCATTTTCTACTCCAGGGAATTTCCCAACCCAGAGATTGCATTGGCAGGTGGATTCTTTACCATGGAGCCACCTGGGAAGTCCCAGACCTACACAATCCAAAACCCTGGGGACTGGCTCCAGCCATCTGGGTTAAAACACAGATTATCCATGCGTGGGTTATGATGATTCAGCTTGTAACTGAGCACGATCCTCCGGGGCCTTCTCAGGACAGACATACACACACACACCCCACCACGTCCTCTGTCTGCCTCTTGTTTGTATAAAAAAACACATTAGCCTCCTAGGCCTTCCTCAAGTTCCAAAGAATAAATTTAATCAGAGTAGTGAGAAAATGCAGAAATGAAGGAGAACAGTCAAGCAAAACAAATGAGTAATAGTTTAACCATTAAACAAAGTCAAGGACCTTCAGTTCCTTCCCAAGGGCCACAGGTAATATTCTGAGCCACGTCCTCTGAGCTGTTTTGCAGATGCTGGAACTCCCGCCAGGTGGAAGAAGTTAACTGTGTGCTGCCCATAAGCACGAGATGCCAGACCGCTTGGAACTAGAGGTTGATGAGGTTGACTTCCAGTTTTCTCACCACCAACCAATCAGCAGAATGTCCATGAGCTGATCAGACATCTGACAACCCCTCTTCCTCATCCTGTCTTTAAAAACATGAAAGCCTTTCGGGGAGTTGCAGCCTTTGGAGCACTAGCTGCCTGGATACCTTACTTGGTGCCAGCAATAAACGCTGCCCTTTCCTTCACCACAACCCAGGGTCAGGAGGTTGGCTTTACTGTGTGCTGGCAAGCGGACCCAAGTTTGGTTCAGTAACAAGCTTAAGGCTGACAACCAGGCTCTGTGTTCTGAGGTCATGATACTCCCAGGGAGGAGGGAAGCAAGTCATCATCCCGAGTTGTATCAACATATTAAGGAAAAATCACATCCTCACATGGAGGCAATTACGATAAAGAAGGAAACACGGTTTTCTTTAAAGCACAGCACGACAGAGGATGAAATGGTTGGATGGCATCACCAACTCAATGGACATGAGTTTGAGCAAGCTCCAGGAGTTGGTGATGGACAGGGAAGCCTGGTGTGCTGCTGTCCATGGGGTCGCAAAGAGCCGGACACGACTGAGTGATTGAACTGAACAGCACAAAACCACACTCCACCCTTCCCTGCTCCCGAATAATTCGGTGCCAAACCTTGGTGGGCAGAGCCAGGAGGCTCCCTGCAGGCCTGGGTGGGTGTCTCAGGGGTCAGGGCCCCAGTGGAAGGAGTGGGCACCGTGCAAGGGGGAGGGCAGTCCATACAGAGCATGAACAAATCATGTTCATAAAAATAAGTAGGTCAAGGGCTGTGAAAGCCAGGAAAAAGAGGAAATACATTACGTTTTGTTTCTAAAAGAAGATAAACAGAATCCACCGACATGTCCAATCATTAACAATGGTTTCCTCCAGAAAGTAAAAACGGAAAGAACTGGGAGTGAGGAGCTAAGCAATTTTCACCCTTAACTTTAATTGCTTGTGTGTTTAATTTTCCAAACATTATCTACTATATTTTACAATCAGCTTATCAGAACATTGGCAGGGCTGCGTGGAGAAAGCAACCAGGAGAGCCGCCACATTGCCAGCCTCCTCCGGCACGAACCAGTCTGGGTCATAGCCCCAACCCCTCACCACACCCCCACCACTGGTACCCGCACACTTCAACACACCCCAGCCATCTGCATCCCACCAGCTGCTCTGCAGTCTAACATTTTCTGGAGGGGAGGCTCCACCAGGGACCACCAGCTCTCCTGAGGGCAGAGCAGGAAGTCCATGAACACAGAAGCCTGTCCCCTGTCCCCACTTCCCACTCATGACCTAATGGGCAGAAGACTTATCTGTACTAGACACCGCAGAAAGACACCATCCACTGGCCAGAATTCCTGGAAGGAATTTCTATCTAATGCAGTGGACACAGAAGCAGGTTGCAGGGAAGGACTGGGCATTACAGGTATTTGACCTGTAATTTATAGGTATGAGCCCTCGGGGGGCTCCACCAGAGTCCCCAGAGAGAAAGAGGGGCTTCAGAGATGCATGGAAACCCACTGATGCTGTTTCCAACTCCCAGGCACACGAGCCAAGCCCATGGTGCTCCCACGCCCAGCTCCTGCTGGCTGCAGAGATGACACCAGGCAGGGGGCGGGAGACAGTCAACCAGGCTGCTGCCCCACCCCACGCCTGCAGCCCAGGGCGGGGAGCAGCTGGGGTGACCGACCCCAGCCTTCCCGGGTTTCTCTCTGGGCCCCAGGCCCAGACCCAGAGCCTGGAAAACACACGGAGCCCTCTTCTTCTCTCTTTGCTGGACCTCTGTCTAACCTTGAAAGGACCTATGCCATCATTTCTTTAATTCATTATTTTTTAATTGGAGGATAATGGCTTTACAATGTCGTGTTAGTTTCCACTGTACGGCAAAGTGAATCAGCTCTATGTATACATATATCCCCTCCCTCTTAAGCCTCCCTCTCACAAGCCCCCATCCCACCCCTCGAGGTCATCACAGAGCACCGAGCTGAGTTCCCTGTGTTATCCAGCAGCATCCCACTAGCCATGTCATCTCTGACTTAAATAAACCAGTCAGGGAAGCACAAGCCCTGCGTAAAGATAGTCGAACTTTGTATTCCTCCAAATTCCTATGTTGAAACCCCAGTCCCCACTGTGTCTGTACTTGGAGATGGAGGTTTTGTGCAGGGAACTTAAGGTTAAATGAGGTCATATGGGTGGGGCCCTGATCAAACAGGACTGGTGTCCTTACACGAGGAGACACGAGTCCCCTGGATCTCTTCTCTCTGCCGTTCAAGGACACAGCAGGAAGATGCCATGTGCAATCCAGGAAGAGAGGCCTCCCCAGGAACCAAGTGGCCCAGCACCTTGACCCTGGACTTCCAGCCTCCAAAACTGTGAGAAATAAATTTCTGCTGTTTAAGCGCCTAACGTATGGTATTTTTGTTACTAGCAGCCCAAATGGACTAAGACATTAGCATGCTCATGAAGAAAAAAACTACATGAGTTTGAGCAAACTTTGGGAGATCGTGAAGGATGGGGAAGCCTGGTGTGCTGCTGTCCATGGGATTGCAAAGAACCTGGACACAGCTGAGCAACTGAACAACAGCCCAATGAATAGTATTAAAACTAACTAACGAAGTCATGTGAAGCATTTCCAAAGATCTTAAAGAAGAGAAAAGAAAAAACAATGATGACAGAGTGTTGAGAGGAGGATCTAACCTACACCTAAGAGGGAACCCCAGGAAGAAAGAAACAAGGCTGATGCAGTGTTCAAAGAGGAAACAGGAAAGTGTTCCCGAAAATAAAAATATGCCTAACATGAGTCAAACAGAGAAGGAATGGAAACACACGGTATGACTGTTTTCAGGTTTTTTTTGTTGGTGGCAGTTGGTTGGGTTCTGTGCACTGTCAAGGATGCGGGGCAGGCATCATCACAGTCTAAGACATATCAGGGTGTCACAAAGGCAAAAATCAGGCTGGACTCAGATTGTTCCTCTGCAACACAGTTCTTTTCTTTTTTTTTTTTAACAGGAAAATGGCAAGTTGTATTTTTCTGTGTGAGTACAAAATAAAAATATTTTCAAATAGGCAAGAATTCAGAAAGTACCTCATGGGTATTGATACCATAGGCACCACTAATACCCCTACACATACAAAGAGCTCTTGCAAATCACTAAGTAACCTCTTCTTCCTGTTCGTTCTCATACTCCAGGATGAGACTCCAGTCCATGCCATGGCTCCGCTGCCCAGAAATACCTGGCAACCCGTCTGTATCGCAGTGGGAACTGAAGTCCGGCACTCCACACTCTCCACTGGCCGTGGAGACTGCTTACCTAGATGGCTCAGCATTTCAAAGGCCTGGGGCCCAAGTGGAGATGATGTTTCTCCTTTCGTATGTCCCCTCATGACCTACCCTTTCATGCACACCTCTTTGAGTTGGCATCACCCACCGTCCAGAAGGGCTGAAAGCCAGCCCAGATCCACCTCTCCTCCCGTGGCCCACCATCTCAACCACTGGGACCTGACCTTTCTGCCACACGGCCTGTGTTTCTTCTCTGCTCTGTGACAAGGACTCCGTGTCCACCAGGGTCATCTCACCCCTGTCACCACCCCCCCAGCCTCATGCCACTCAAGTGCATCTCCTCACCTTGGATCTAGACCCTGGATCACCTGGTCCTGCTTCCTCACGGGGCCACTTCTTCTCCCATCCTAGAGGCATGCAGTCCTCGGCCCTTCCTGAGACGATCCGGGTCCCTCTGGGTCCCCAGGCTTTATGGTGTCTGAACAGGAACTGCCTGCCTCTGACCTCTGCAATGCCCAGCACAGGCCCCCTGCTCCATGACCCCAATCCCAAAGCATCAGGTTAGATGGGGTGTTCTCACCCCAAATCTCTGGACACACCTTCCATCACAGCCCCATCAGATGGCTATTTAGCTGGACAATTACTCAAGGGCAGAAATGCCCTTCACTTCGCTGCCCCGGTCCCTGCCTTGGTCCTTGGTCAGTGTGAGGTTAACGAGAGATGAGGCCTCCATCACTGAATGCTTCTCACAAAATCCTTTTACTCTTTTGCACCTGGACTTTCAGAATCTGGAGTGCCTCTGTATGAGGGAAGCCTTCACGCCCTGACTCCCGACAAGGTGGACAGGTGTGAGCCCAGCCGCAACACCTTGCTGACTCTGGGGGTTTTCCACCTTAGGCGTCTCGATTGAAAAGCAGGTTTGCAGAGACGACTTCCCGTTAAAAGGATGAAATGGCAGGACGCTGAGTCTCTGCTTCCCCCAAGCTCCGAGATCAGCCATTCAGGCAGGCTTAGACACAGGAGTCGGTGATGCAGGGAGGGATAAGAAGGTTTCCCCCTCGGGTGGCGCCCACAGAAGTTCCCTTTCCAGAATCAACATGCAGTCTGGTCCGGGGCGTTTTCTGCAGCTTCCCGGCCCTGACTCCAGTTCTCAACAGCTCTCAGCAACAGCAAACAGTGGGCCACATTCCTTTCATAGACAAACTCCCTTTCTTCTTAACTCAGCCTGAAGCACTTTCTCTGCTGGAAGCTGAGAACCCGAGTGATGCAACAGATAGAATTTTGAAAGCCAAGAATTCTGAAAGCGGTCAATTACAAACCCAGTTAATGCTACAGTTACAAATAAAGCCTGGGTCTGAAGGAACAAGCATAGTTTCCTATTCCTCTCACAAAGTTAGCTTTAAGTTGCTCAGTCCTGTCGGACACTTTGTGACCCCCATGGACTGTAGCCTGCCAGGCTCCTCTGTCCATGGGGATTCTCCAGGCAAGAATTCTGGAGTGGGTTGCCATGCCCTCCTCCAAGGGATCTTCCCCATCCAGGGATCGAACCCGGATCTCCTGCAGTGCAGGCAGATTCTCTACCATCTGAGCCACCAGGAATGTCCGAGTCCAATTCCAAAATCAGAGAGCTGTGCACGGTGCGCTTGGCAACGCGCTTGTAAGGATCACCTCTGGAGATGAAAATCCTGGGCAGGAAGGATGCTTACCCTTTACAAGATGCTCTCACTAACAGCCCCGCCTTGTCACACTGACAGCCTCTCGGCAAGAAGCCCCTAGTTTTTCTCTACATCTCCAGGCCAAGTGCAAAGTTACCTCCTAAATGCGTCCACATTTTATACATTAACAGTCACTAAGGTCTCTCCCACTCATGAGTTCAGCAGCATCTGTCGGACCCTGGGTCTCCGAGCACTGGTGGGGTGCTGGGCTCTAGGAGAGCTGACGTGGAAGCTGGGTGTCTAGTAGAGTTTCACGTTCAAAGGCTTCGGGCAGTTGCAGAGCTAATTCTGCCCCACACGGAGTCCTGCACCCGTGGGTAAACTGCACTGGTAACAGAGAACAGACCTGACTCCATATGGATCTGTTCCTTTTGCTGCAACCCTTGTGCTCCGAGGCCTGTGCTCAGTCATGCTGGATCTCCACCTTTTGTAAGACAATGCTGCCTACGGCCTGAACCGCACAGGACAGCCCATTCTCCAGGCTCTGACCTTTAAAAGTGTAACACGTTTCCATTCATATAGAGATTAAAGGTGGCAGAGCACAAAACGACAATTGTCCTGGTGGAGGTTTACAGGAACCCCGTGACCAGACCTGCTCAGACAGCCGCAAGAACAGAGGATTCTAGCACCAAGAAGTTTGTAAGCGACCAGCCACACACCCCCTCTCCCCTTTCAGTGAAAATGAAGCCTGAATTCTAACTCAGGTAAGATGGTTCTTTGGGGGCCCTAGTCCACCATCTCCTTGGTCTTCTGGCTTTTTGAATAAAGTCACTATTCCTTGCCCCAACCCCTTGTCTCTGGACTGACTGTCCTGTCCTGCAGACAGCAGTACGGGCGTGGACTCAGCAACATGCTATCCCAAATGCACAAACAGAACGCACCCACCCTCAACCCTTTCCTTGTCCTTCTCAGCAGTAAAGCATGACCTCTGATCAGTGACACACTTCCGACACCCATCTCAGGAGCTGAGGTCAAGTGCAAGCACCCCACGGCCTGGGGGCCCTGGTCCGAGCTCGTGAGCTCTGGGGAGGGAACGGGAAGCTGGGTCTTACCTGCCTGGGCCGCCGTGATGAGGGCCGTGTTCCCTTCGCTGTCCTGCCAGTTGACGTCAACGTGGGGACACTCTGCTAAGACCACCACAGTATCCACAAAGCCGTGGTAGCAGGCGACAATGAGGCCGGTCTAGAAATGAAGAGGGAAGTGAGTCAGAAAGGCACAGAAAGCATCATCACCGCACACCCAGCCAGCATCCCCATGGGCGGGACGACGAGCAGGGGGTGGAGAGGTCAAGGACCCAGTTCCGGGTCTCAGCATCCAGCTACAGCAGCCGGCCACGGTCCGTTCTCACGGGTGTTCGGAGCGCTGTGCCCAGACACTTCGGGGTAACACAGACCCTGCCCCTGGGGCATTTGCATTCCATTCTTTGTTGTTGTTGTTGTTTGTTTTTACATCTACATTTATTTCTATCTTTAGCTATACATCTTGAAAACTATGAATTCACATCAACAACTAATTTTAATCCAACCTCACTGGGTTCTTTCTAGTTTTTCTTTCTGGCCATGAATGCAATTCCCTTTATCAACAATGAGAAAACTGGCTCTCATTATGCTTAGCTATTTATTTATTTATAAAATGTCTTGCATTTAACTATTTCCCACCTTTACCACGATCCCACCTCGACACAGATTTATTCCTCATCCAGCTCTGGAAGCCGGGGTTGCCTGCCAAACGGAAGTCTCTTACTTCCTTGCAGAGTTGCCAGATATCTATAATCTGCATTCCATTCTAACCGGAGGAAAAGGCATCCGCTACAGACCTAAGACGTGAATGTGTTATAAAGTAGACTCCTCGGGTGAGGGAGGTGGTGAGCCCAGGGTCCACGCGGCTCAGTACTCGGTACAGGGGTGGGTTCACCTGACACGGGACACGGGGTATGGACAGAGGCGGTGGAAGAAGACGCCAAGGGGACGTGGAGGGGGAAGGTGGGGGCAGAGGGCCAGGTCTGGCCACCCAGGGACCAGCCTGCAGGCTGCTGACCACAGGTGGTCTCAGCGGCCAGGGCAATACTAGAGTTTGCCCTGAGTGAGATGGAGAGTAGTTGAAGCAGTCCACTGTCAATTATCTGCATTAATTCTGATAAAACAACAGAGAGTTTTCTACCCAAGTAGATGTTTTTCTGAGAGTTCCAGAAAAACATCTACTTCTGCTTTATCGGCTACGCCAAAGCCTTTGACTGTGTGGATCACAACAAACTGGAAAATTCTTAAAGAGATAGGAATACCAGACCACCTGACCTGCCTCCTGAGAAATCTGTATGCAGGTCAAGAAGCAACAGTTATAACTGGACATGGAACAACAGACTGGTTCCAAATAGGAAAAGGAGTACGTCAAGGCTGTATATTGTCACCCTGCTTATTTAACTTCTATGCAGAGTACATCCTGAGAAATGCTGGGCTGGATGAAGTACAGCTGGGATCAAGATTGCCGGGAGAAATATCAATAACCTCAGATATGCAGATGACACCACCCTTATGGCAGAAAGCGAAGAACTAAAGAGCCTCTTGATGAAAGTGAAAGAGGAGAGCGAAAAAGTTGGCTTAAAGCTCAACATTCAGAAAACTAAGATCATGGCATCCGGTCCCATCAGTTCATGGCAAATAGATGGGGAAACAGTAGAAACAGTGGCAGACTTTTATTTTCTTGGACTTCACAATCTGCAGATGGTGACTGCAGCCATGAAATTCAAAGACGCTTGCTCTCTGGAAGAAAAGCTATGACCAACCTAGACAGCATATTAAAAAGCAGAGACATTACTTTGCCAACAGAGGTTCATCTGGTCAAAGCTATGGTTTTTCCAGTAGTCATGTATGGATGCGAGAGTTGGACTATAAAGAAAGTTGAGCACTGAAGAAGTGATGCTTTTGAACTATGGTGTTGGTTCTAGCCTTCAGAACCATGAGAAATAAATCCCTATTGATAACAACAGGAAGATCCAACAGAGATCCAAACAACAGAGATCCAACCAGTGCATCCTAAAAGAAATCAGTCCTGACTATTCATTGGAAGGACTGATGCTGAAGCTGAAACTTCAATCCTTTGGCCACCTGATGTGAAGAACTGACTCATTTGAAAAGCTCCTGATGCTGGGAAAGATTGAAAGCGGGAGGAGAAGGGGACAACAGAGGATGAGATGGTTGGAAGGCATCACTGACTCGATGGACATGAATTTGAGTAAACTCTGGGACTTGGTGATGGACAGGGAGGCCTGGCGTGCTGCAGCCCATGCTGTCGCAAAGAGTCAGACATGACTGAGCGACTGAACTGACTGACTGAAGAGTGGCGGGTTGGGGGTGTGGTGTTCCCATTCCCCTCCGCCACACACACAGCTCCTAAGGCCCTAGGAATCCAATTTTTGTATGCTAATCGATGACTCACGGTGGGGGTGGGTGCCAGGTGGTTTCAGGTTGGAGTTGCTTTCTAGAAAGCTTAGAAGGGCCGAACTGTTAGTTCCACTGCTCCCCCTACACCCCTACTCCTACCTCTGGGGTGGAGAAGAGAAGGATTGAAAACTGAGACCAATCACTAATGATTCAACAGCTGTACAGATCATGCCTACTTAATGAAACCCCCGTAACATTTGAAACAACAGGGTGCAGAGAGCTTCAGCATTGGTGAACACATTGTGGGGCTGGGAGGTGGAGCTCCTGGAGAGGGTAGGGAAGTCCCACAACCCTCCCCCCACCTCTGGTGCTTTCCTTCCATCTGTGCATCTGTTCCTGAGTTGCAGCCTTTATAATAAAGCAGCAATAGGACTTAAGGGGCTTCCCTGGTGGCTCAGTGGTAACGAATCCACCTGCTGATGCAAGAGAATCAGGTTTGATCCCTAGGTCAGGAAGGTCCCCTGGAGGAAGACATGGCAACCCACTGCAGTATTCTAGCCTGGGAAATCTCATGGACAGAGGAGGCTGGTGGGCTGCAGCCCAAAGGGTCGCACAGAGTCAGACACGACTGAGCAGTGGGACTGAAAGCACTTTCTCAAGTTCTGTGAGTCGTTCTCACAAATTACGGAACCCGAGGAAGGGCTCTGGGAACCCCCGGATTTATAGCCAGTCCGTCAGAAGGTGGCCCCTGATTCCTGAGACTGGCATCTGAGGTGGGGGTGGCCTTATGGGACTGAGCCCTGAACCCACGGGGTCCCCACTGACTCTAGACAGTGTTAGAATTGAACTGTTGGACACCCTGCTGGGGTTGGAGAACTGGAGAATTAGTGTAGAAAAAACAACATGGATTTGGTGTCCAAAAAAACCCACATGCTTGGCATGAGAAAAAAGACCCCACAAGGGACTCCAGATGCTGGACAGACAAAGATGCAGGTGGTCACTATGCACCAGGAAGCAGGACAAGAGCCCCACGTGCCGGCACCCTGACCACAGATTTCTAGCCTCCAGAACCCTGAGAAATAAATTCCTGTTGTTAAGCTTCCTGTTGTTGGGCTTCCCTTGTGGCTCAGCTGGTAAGGAATCCGCTCGCAATGAGGGAGACCTGGGTTCGATCCCTGGGCTGGGAAGATCCCCTGGAGAAAGGAAAGGCTACCCACTCCAATATTCTGGCCTGGAGAATTTCATGGATGGTATAGTCCATGGGGTCACAAAGACCTATTTTATGATGTTTCCTTACAGTGGCCGGAGGTGATCAAGACACTTTGCAACAAAGGATTCAACGAGATCCTAAAATAAACCCCAGAGTTAGAATTCAGGGGTGAATGAGCAGGTGACTGAGCCTTGCCAGCTGCACCCACCAGCGCTTGGGGATGCAAAGCTGAAGTTTAGGGCAACCCCACGGTGGCCCTGCTCTCTTTTTACCAGATTTTTTTTTTTTTTGCTACACTGGGTCTTTGCTGAGGCACACAGGTTTTCTCTAGTGGCGGTGGGCGGGGACTCCTCTCTACCGGCGGTGGGCGGGGACTCCTAGCCAGTGGCAGTGGGCGGGGACTCCTCACTAGTTCCGGTGGGCGGGGACTCCTCGCCTCTCTAGAGGCGGTGGGCGGGGACTCCTCACTAGTTCCGGTGGGTGGAGACTCCTCTCCTCTCCAGCGGCAGTGGGCGGGGACTCCTCACTAGTTCCGGTGGGCGGGGTCTCCTCGCCTCTCTAGTGGCGGTGGGCGGGGACTCCTCTCCAGTGGCGGTGGGCGGGGACTCCTCTCCTCTCTAGTGGCGGTGGGCGGGGACTCTCACTAGTTCCGGTGGGCGGGGACTCCTCTCCAGTGGCGGTGGGCGGGGACTCCTCACCAGGGGCAGTGGGCAGGGACTCCTCTCTAGGGGCGGTGGGCGGGGACTCCTCACTAGTTCTGGTGGGCGGGGACTCCTCTGCTCTCCAGTGGCGGTGGGCGGGGACTCCTCTCCAGCGGCAGTGGGCGGGGACTCCTCTCTAGTTGCACTGCTCAGGCTGGTCACTGCAGTGGCTTCTCTTGTTGTGGAGCGCGGGCTGTAGGGCCCTCGGGCTTCAGTAATTGCTATTTGTACCAGATTTTTAATAAAAATGTAATTTTTCATGGAATGAGGAGAGGACCTGAGCAACCCCCCTGCTTATTTCAATAAGGTTCCAAGTTGCTCTCCCAATATACTATACTAAATGTCAAGCATTACAATTTTTGAAGTTTTAAAGAATACTATTGATTCTTTAATGCTGACATTCATACTGCAGCCAAAAGAGCTGTATAATTCTGTGACTGTAGTAAAGACTATTTCATTTTTTCTTGCTTGTGCATTCTTTGAAACAGGTCATTCTATCTATAGGATGAAATGTTTCACAATAATTTAAAGGAGAAAGGAGCATGGAGTCAGCTCAGACAGGCTCTAACTTACAAGCTTTCTGTGTCTCTGATAACCAGAGTTCACTGCTACTAACACCTCCATTCCACCAGCTAACCTGTCGACTCACTGCTGCACAAATGGTCCAGAAGACGTGAGATCCCCTTGAACTTCTTTGGATGACAGTATTTCTCAAATATGCTACAATCTCCTCCTGACTTACAAATATGGCATGTTGTACAAAATATAGCCATTTCCTTTTTATATAATTCCATAAGAAGCTCAGACTTACCACAGAAAGAAATTCAAAAGTATAGATTAGAAAAAAAAAAGTTTTCAGTCCAGACACACAATCACACACGTACTTTAAAAAAAAAAAATTGTAAACCAAAACACAAGACTGTCTGCTGTATGTTTGTCAGAAATACACGGTAACAAAAGTACTTGTGTGTCAACATTTCCAGCGGCTGTGGGGCATTATACATATGGCAGAATCTTAGTCATTTAATGGATTTCTGCTCTTGGACTCTTGAAATTGTTTCCCATTTTTCTCTATTATGAGTCAAACCTGCCATGAAAATTCCTAGAGCTGAGGCTGTGTGCATATCATTTATTTTCCTCAAGAGACATTCTTAGAAGTAGTATTTATGGATTAAAGGAAAGAGTTATTTTGAAAGTTTTTTTTAAACATACATTGCAAACCTGTCCTTCAGAAACATCTTAAAGGACGTATGCCTTCACCAATCCTGCCATCCAATGCTTAGGTAAGATTCGGGGAATTCTCTGGCGGTCCAGTGATTAAGAAGCCACACTTCCACTGCGGAGGGCTCAGGTTCAATCCCTAGTTTGGGAACTAAGATCCCGGAAGCCACGTGGTGGTGTGACCAAAAGGAAAAAAAAAAAGAATTTCAGATTAAAAGGAAGAATTCCCTTTGGCAAGTAACGAACAGAGAAATGCTACCCAGGGTTCCTGAAGTTCCCGATTCTTTCGAATCATCCTCACCTCCACTCCTCTACCCCAACACAAAGGGTCTTTTCTAGAATCACAACCTTTCCAGCCTTTGAGTTAAGCCTTCCTCAAATGTACATAGGCCCCTCCTGAGAATGGCCTTGGAACTCTTAGCATAACCTTAGGTCAGCAGTGAAGATTATCAGAAAAAAACAGATGACGAAATATAAGGGCTCAGGATAGAATGGTGTTGAACACAGAAGTAGTAGCTCTAGTCTCCACAGAAACTTCCACAACCACTAAATTCACTACCTGGGGCTTCCCTGGTGGCTCAGTAGTAAAGAATCCGCCTGCCAATGCAGGAGACACGGGTTCGATCCCTGGTCCGGGAAGATCCCACTCACCACGGAGCAACTAAGCTCCTGCGCCACAACTATCAGGCCCGTGCTCTGGAGCCCAGGTGGGCAACTGCTGAAGCCTGTGGGTGCTAGAGCCTGGGCTTTGCAACAAGTCACTGCAGTGAGAAGCCTGCGAACCACAACTGGAGAGTAGCCCCCACTCACCACAACTAGAAAAAAGCTTGCATAGCAAGGAAGACTCAGCACAGTCAAAAATAAATAAAATTATTTTAAAATAAACCCAAAACAACAACAACAACAAAAAATCATTACCCTTATCTCCTATTTTCTGGGAATCTGTCCCAAATATCTGACATTTGTATTTTTAAAACTAGTGTTTAGCTATAACGTAAACTCTTTTGGGGGCTTCCCTGGTAGCTCAGATGGTAAAGAATCTGCCTGCAATGCAGAAGACCAGGGTTTGATCCCTGGGTTGGGAAGATCCCCTAGAGAAGAGAATCGCTACCTACTCCAGTATTCTTGCTTGGAGAATTCCATGGACAGAGGAGCCTGGCGAGCTGCAGTCCATGGGGTCCCAAACAGATCAGCTAACACACACACGCAAACTCTGTTTTGTCTGGAGCATCTTGGTACCCCTGACAGGAAGCTGTGAGGGGAGGTACAGTCTTTGGTGACCCCTGACCATGGCCTCCCAAGACCATTCAACAAAAGACTTGTTGCAAAGGAAAGTATTGTCCCCCCGCTAAATCAACAGAAGACCACTTGGCACATGGTTCTCAGAAGCCACAGATAGTTTATTTTTTTAATTACAAGCAAAGCATTTATGAGAATAAAATATATTATTAGAGTAAAAAAAAAAAGGTAAGCTACCTACAAGTAGAAGCCCCCATATGGAGATCAGCTAGAAACTCTAGGTCCTCAAAGTACAGCCCTAGTTTTCAAAGCCTACATACAGTGAGAAAGACTGAGCAACAACAACAAAAATGTCAACTGTTTTTGCTTAAAAACTGTATGCATTTGTACATCAAAAAACAAAGATAAACAAACCAAAACCCCATTCCTTGCAGGAAGAAGGGATGATCTAGGTACTTCCCTGGCAGACCAGTGGTTAAGACTTCACCTTCCAAAGGACAGAATGCAGGTTCAATCCCTGGTGGGGGAGCTAAGATCCCCCATGCCTCACAGACAAAAAACCAAAACATAAAACAGAAGCAAAATTTTAACAAATTCAATAAAGATTTTTTTTAAATGGTCCACATAAAAAAAAACTTAAAAAAAAAAAAAGGATGTATAGCACTAGCTTCCTTGGGTGGCTCAGATGGTAAGGAACCCGTCTGCAATGCAGGTGACCTGGGTTTGATCCCTGTGTTGGGAAGATCCCCTGGAGGAGGGCATGGCAACTCACTCCAGTATTCTGGCCTGGAGAATCCCATGGACAGAGGAGCCTGGAGGGCTGCAATCCATGGGGTTGCAAATTTGACACGGCTCAGTGTCTAACACTTTCTAACAACATCATTTATTATATTAACAGACTAAGGGGGACAGAGAGAAAGAGGATCATCCTGTAAATGTGTTAAACCTCTTAACACACACACACACACACACATGAAAATGGACACAAAACACTTAGAAGGATTACACCAAGATAAAAGGGGAATGGAAGAGTGTTAATTTTATGTGTACTCAGATATTTCATCAAACATTATTCTAAATATTTCTGTGAAAGCATTTTTTGGGTGAAATTAACATTTAAATCAGTAGGTGCTGAATGGAGAAGACTCTTGAGAGTCCCTTGGACAGCAAGGAGATCCAACCAGTCCACCCTAAAGGAAATCAGTCCTGAATATTCATTGGAAGGGCTCATGCTGAAGCTGAAACGCCAATACTTTGGCCACCTGATGCGAAGAACTGACTCACTGGAAAAGACCCTGATGCTGGGAAAGATTGAAGGTGGGAGGAGAATGGGACTACAGAGAATGAGATGGTTGGATGGCATCACCGACGCAATGGACATGAGTCTGAGTAAACTCTGGGAGTTGGTGATGGACAGGGAGGCCTGGCGTGCTGCAGCCCATGGGGTCGCAGAGTCGGACGTGACTGAACTGAACTGAACTGAACTGAACCTCCATGATGTGGGTGGGCCTCATCCAATCAGTTGAAGGCCTGACTAGAAAAAGACTGATTTCCCCCAAGCAAGAAGGAATTCTGCTAGCAGACTGCCTTTGGACATGAACTACAATTCTCCCCTGGGTCTCCAGCCTGCCAGTTACCCTGCAGATTTTGGCTCACCCAAGCTTCCATAACTGTGTGAACCAATTCCTTGAAACAAATCTCTCTATCCCTCTTTCATATATAGAAATACAGACATAAATGGACAGCTTTGAATAAATCTCACCAACTATATGGCTATATCTCTCTAAATTTGTCCATAGGGTCGCAAAGAGTCAGACATGACTGAGTGACTAAGCGCATACATCTAACTATGTGTGTCTCTAGATACACACACTCTCTACTGGTTCTACCTCTCTGGAGACCCCTGATGAATACAAGGTCGGTGGGGGTGGAATATTTCAAAGAACTCATTTCACTTTTCGCTCTGTTTCGGTATAATTGTTGCGGTTGTTTAGTCACTGATTGTTCAGTTGCTAAGTCAAGTTGGACTCTCTGCCACCCCATGGATGACACCACGCTCGCCAGGCTCCTCTGTCCATGGAGATCTCCCAGGCAAGAATACTGGAGTAGGTTGCCATTTCTTTCTCCAGGGGATCTTCATGATTCAGGGACTGAACCCATGTCTCCCACACTGGCAGGCAGATTCTTTACCACTCAACCACCAGGGAAACCCTCTGGTACAATTAGAATCCTCTAAAGCAAAGCCATATTCATGAGGAACTTACACAATTTTAATTCACAATGAAAAACAAGAAAGCAAACACAGTATTTACATTAATCAGTCTCATAAGGAAATAGTTTTATCACAACAACTGTAAACAACTAAAAAAAGAGAGAGAGAACCATCTGTGAAGAGGGGAGGGGGGCAGTGGGCAGGAAAAACAGGAGTTCACAAACAGCAAGGGGAGAGACTGAGGTACCAAAATGCACATGCAAACCCCACAGCCATATGGCACAATAACAGAGTAATTCCCCTGATAATACAGAAGAAAGGGGACATTGCCCATTTCCAATTATAAGAAAACATTCATAGTGCAATTTTTTAAAGTTCAGAAGAAAGACAGAAAACTTCAGTTAATTGAAAATTTATTTCTATAAAATGCCTTTCTCCATAATACCACCAGTAGGAGCAGGGAAAAGTTTATGTGACCTTACGAAAGAACTTCAGAATTCTGGTCCTCTAAGGATGTTTGTTGTTGTTCAGCCACTAAGTCGTGTTCAAATCTTTGCGACCCCATGGACTGCAGCACTCCAGGCTTCCCTGTCCTTCACTATCTTCCAGAGTCTGCTGAAATTCGTGTCTATTGAGTCAGTGATGCTATTTAACACATGTCCTCCTCTGTCACACTCTTCTCCTTTTGCCTTCAATCTTTCCCAGCATCAGAGTCCTTTCCAGTGAGTTGACTCTTCAAGATAACATTTCTAAAACGCGACCATGCATGACCACTATTGTGGGCATAATTTGTTAGGTAAAATGTGTTGTGTGTTGTTTCAATAATCTCATTTATGATTAAGCAACATGATGAGAAAGTTAATTCCAAGATGGTCACTGCCGGGTCCCTGGCTCCAAGAACACAGCAAGGCTGATATATCCTTGTTGAATACATGAACTAGTACTAGAACTTTGGTAAACAGTTTCTTTCTAGATGGCAAATGGATGTGAACTTTGCACCATCACATTCATTGGTGAGGGCTTCCAATGGTAGCACCAGTGGTAAAGAATCTGCCTGCTAATGCAGGAAACACAGGTTCAATCCCTGAGTCAAAAGATCCCCTGGAGAAGGAAACGGCAACCCACTCCAGTATTCTTGCCTGAAAAATCCCATGGACAGAGGAGCCTGGTGGGATACAGTCCATGGGGTCACAAAGAGTCAGAGGAGACCTAGTGAGTAAACAACAAGAAAGGAGCCCAGCCGCTATTACAGTAACATTGCCTTGAGAACTGGAATATTTCCTGCCAGATCAGTAAACAAGGATGGCACAGTCACCAGTGATTGCAGCCACCAAGGATAGCAAGGTGATGAGCCCAGAGGGAACTCAGCAAGGGAAGAATACCTGCCATCTAGCAGCCATTAGACTGCAGCCACTCTCCATGGTGAGCCCCGAGGAAACTCAGGATGTGAAAACACGAGGACACTGGCCCCAGACAGCTGAGGTGCCTGTCAAAGGAATGACCTCAGTTGACCCAGACTCTTGCATCTTCCTATATATAGACAAGCACTAAATTCCTTACTTCGGGTTATCTGGTTTTCTTTAATTAACAATAATCTTTTGATGTTCAGACTTTGTCCTATGTTGCAAAACTTCTATATAACCTGGCTCCTCCCCCAGGGTTCCTTGAGATGCTCTCTGCCAGGGTTAAAGTCCTATAAATTCCCACCAAATAAAACACAACTCTCAACTTTCAGGTGTGAATATTTTTTTTTTTAATCAACAGCCTGAACTTGCTGACTTTAAATAACTCTCATCAAAACTATTACTTTGTCAATGTGGCTTAGGTGTCATATATCTCATGAAACACTTGCAGGATTTCCCTGGCGGTCCAGTGATTAGGAGTCGGTGCTTTCACTGCTGGGGCCCAGGTTCAATCCCTGATTAGGGAACTAAGATCCTGTAAGCCATGAGGTACAGATAAAACAACAAAACCACACACAAAACAAAAACAAAACCCACATTGGCTGATACATGTGACAGGACATTGCACTCTGAGACTTGTCACCAGGTCCCTGGAGCCATGTTTACGGCTGGGACAGCTGATGAGGTCAGGGGGCAGATGGTAGGTAGGCAGTAAAGCCCATAATCTCAAAGAAAGACTGTCCGTGAGCCTGAAAATCTGTCAGACAAACATCATAAGACAGCTGCTGGGCTGGCCTTCTAGCATTAAAAAAACTGCAGCAAAGTTTTCCTCCATTAACTTGAAAGACAATGCAAATTAATATCAGGGCCTAAGAAAAGAATATATTCCACTGGGGGATGAAGGTGGAGATGCATGGTGAAAATAAATTATACTACTTGGTTACAGCAAACACAGTGTTGTAAGAGAGACAAGGTCCCCATGAGGGACTGGCTTTGTGGTTCAGCCTGGCTCAGTGATGCAGACACACAAATCAGTGCAAGCAGAAGGCTGACTTACATTCTTCTTCCTGAAAGTCTTTTGAAAACACCTTCTCACCATCTTGTTAAGCTCTTCTCCCAACAAAATTCCAAAGGAAAGGGGTATCTTATAAAGGGCTTAATAATTCTAATTTCCCATGACATTAGCTTATTATTTCAACATATTATAGAAAGAAATGATGGGTATAAAGAGGCTATAAGGTCAGCTCCACAGGCAGGAATCCCTTACATGGGCCTAACCTGGAATGGGGCTTCCCAGATGGCTCTGTGGTAAAGCCAAGGCAAGAGGTGCAGGAGACGCAGGTTCAGTCCTTGGGTCGGGAAGATCCCCTGGAGGAGGAAATGGCAAACCACTGCAGTATTCTTGCCTGGAGAATCCCATGGACAGAAGAGCCTGGCGGGCTATAGTTTATGGGGTCACAGAGTAGGACATGACTTAGTGATTGAGCACAATCTGGAGTGATTGTGAGAGAGGGTGCCCTCTGTCTTATGGGGAATACACTCACACACACACACACACACACACACACACAGCTTGTGGGGAAGCCCATCACTGCAGGTCTTAAATTCTTCTTTATGAAATGGTTCTGGGAAGGCAAACCCTTCCCGACTGAGCCAGGGTTGCTGAATGAAGTCAACCATGAAGCACAGGCAGCAAGCTTCCTCTGTCTCCCCAGGCATTCAGATTTGCATGCAATTTACATGCTCCGACATCATTTCCCTTTAAACGCACTTGAGCTGGATTAGTCTCTGCGGAGTGCTGCTACAAGTCTGGAGGGAGGGAAAAGGGCATGTCCAGGTCTGGTGCGGGGGAGGCGGGGTGGTGCATGCGGGTGACCACTGACCAGCGGGCAGGTCCCAGGGGTCTTCCCACTGCAGGGTGTGGCCCCAGCACTCTCAGCAGCCGGCTCACAGGAAGGAACCCCAGGGGCTTTGCACAGCTCCTATAACAAACGCTTCCTGAGGGCTGAGTTGTGCCAGGGACCAGCTTGACACTGGGGAATCAAACAGAATCAGACACAGCCCCCGACCACCTGTTCACACTGGCTACCATCAACCCCGTGGCAAAAATTACAACACTGAGCAGACTAAAACAGAAATATAACAAACACACACATGGGATCTAGTTCCCTGACCAGGGATCGAACCTGGGCCCCTCGCTTTGGGAACCTAGAGTCTTAGCTTAGCCACTGGACCACCAGGGAAGTCCCCTGGCATGTTGATTTCTGGCAGAAATTGCAAACAATTATGATGAAATATCAGCTTTTGTTAATGTAGCTGACGACACATAAGTGTCTGAAGGCAAAATAAGAGGGCGGCAGAGGATGAGATGGCTGGATGGCATCACTGACTCAATGGACATGAGTTTGAGCAAACTCCAGGAGATAGAGAAGGACAGGGAAGCCTGGTGTGTTGCAGTCCATGGGGTCGCAAAGAGTAGAACATGACTTATACATAGAGATATGTATATCTATAAACGTGTCAATAGTTACTATCTACAACAACATAGTAGTATATATTTACAAATGTGTCAATAGTTACTATCTATTTTTTCCTTGGGAAGAATTGTACTTGACTGGCCATGAAATTTACATTCCTTTATAAAATAACAGGGATAGGAAATTTATGATTAGCTTTTTAATTTTTTTCCTGGCATGAAAAATGAAAATTTGGTAACAATGTCATGCCACATTTTCCAAAAACATCTTACACAAGGCCAGTCCACTAGCCTGGAAGCCGCTGGTCCATGAATACCATTTTGGAGAAGGAAATGGCAACCCGCTCCAGTATTCTTGCCTGGAGAATCCCATGGACAGAGGAGCCTGGCGGGCTACTGTCCATGGGGTCATAAGACTCGGACACAACTTAGCGACTAAACCACAACCACATGAATACCATTTAGTGCCTGAGCATGGACTTCTGAACTGAGGCCTGTGGTTGGGTTCTCCCTGGGGCCATGCCTTGTCACTACGCCTACCCACTACACCTACCCCAGTTTCTTGCCTCGAGTCTTTGCGGGCCCGCCAGCCCTCATCACCCAACCCACCTGTCACTCATCGGATTCTCCCACACGTCCTGGGTCAAACCCTTTAACTACCTATTTTCCGGCGCTCTCATTGGACTGCCCCGCACACTCCACTCCTTATTGGAAGGTGAGCTCAAAACGGAGAGCTCACCATGGAGCTTTTTAACTTTCCCCCCAGAGCCTGGTATCTACGAGACACTGAATGAGCACTTTCTGAATGAATGAAACACCCCTGAGATGTGTCAGAATCTCCCACCAGGACAAGGACTCAACTTTGGACTGCAGCACTGACACGCAGTCATGAGCTCCCGGCCTCTTACCTTACTTCCACCTTTAAGTAAGGAAATGACTCAAGGGCCTGAGAAGACCTCAGAGAAGATAATTGCCTTTAGTGTGGTAAGTATCACCCTAGGCTGGTGCGGCCAGATCTGAGGCTGGATAATATAGATATGAAAGCAACATCCAAAAGCAAAGAAAACGAAAGCAGTTCCAAGAATTCCAGTGCAAGGATTCATTTTAGGGACATCAAAAGTATGTCAAGAGATCTATACCCGCAAAAACCTGAAAATCACCTAAATATACATGGAAGATGACTGGCTAGTGAAACACGAACACTGTGGAGAACTTGTCAACCCCAACAGGAACACGGCAAAGAAGCACGTGCCGGTGTGGAAAGATCTTCACAGGGTATCAGTAAGTAAAAAAACAATAACCACAGGTAGGAACAGTGAACAATTGGCCCTATGTATCCACGGGTTCCACCTCCCTGGATTCAACAAACTTCAGATGGAAAATACCTAGGGAAAAAAAATTCCGGGAAACTCCAAAAGCAAAACTTGAATAGCTATGTTCTGTCAACTATTTACATAGCATTTACATTGAATTAGACATTATACATACCCTAGAGATGATTTAAAAGTACATAGGAGGATTGTGCGGAGAAGGCAATGGCAACCCACTCCAGCACTCTTGCCTGGAAAATCCCATGGGCAGAGGAGCCTGGTAGGCTGCAGTCCATGGGGTCACGAAGAGTCAGACACGACTGAGTGATTTCACTTTCACTTTTCACTTTTCATGCATTGGAGAAGGAAATGGCAACCCACTCCAGTGTTCTTGCCTGGAGAATCCCAGGGACGGGGGAGCCTGGTGGGCTGCCGTCTATGGGGTCGCACAGAGTCGGACACGACTGAAGCGACTTAGCAGCAGCAGCAGCAGCGGCAGGAGGATTGTGTTGGTTATAAGCAAATAATACATCATTTTATTTAAGGGACTTGAGCATCCTTGGATTTTGGTAATGAGGAAGGCAGCATCCTGGAACCAATTAACCCTTGGATACCAAGGACACCTATGCATGACATAACCTCTTTTTGGGTGAGCTTCTAAAATATGTGCATGGCCCTGCAATGACACTGTTAGTAAAAGATCTTTTACTTTTCTGAAAGAGGATATAAGAAATTTAACTGGTCACCTTCAGTACAAACTGTGAAAGAGGCACCTTCAAAGCTGTATTTTTTATTTGAAATCTGTTTCAATGTCCTTCTGAGGCACGCACACTTTCTCATTATACAAAGAAAATGATATTGGCAGTGAGGTTACAGGTGATACTTAATTTTCACTCATCTGCTTTAAGTAAAGAGATGCTTAATAAATTATTTTAAATAAAGAAATAAAACAAACATTACTACAGACAAAACATATAAACTTATAGCAGGAGAATTCTATCAGCAGCAGGACTTACCTTTAGATTTATTGTTTTTGTTTAATCGCTAAGTCACGTCCGACTCTTTGGAACTCCATGGACTGGGCCTGCCAGGTTCCTCTGTCCATGGGATTCTCCAGGCAAGAATACCGGAGTGGGTTGCCTTTTCCTCCTCCAGGGGATCTTCCTGACCCAGGGATTGAACCCATGTCTCCTGCACTGGCAGGTGGATTTCTACAACTGAGCTACCAAGGAAGCCTCTATCTTCAGATTAGAAATGGATAAATTCAAGATTGTTATAATTCAAAACAACTTCCCTATAGACTAATTTTGCATAAAATGTGAATTTTATTATCACTGCAAACTGCTTGTTTGGATTTATAATCTTAGATTATTAGTGATTTTTGGAAACTATTTTGTTCAACTATAGTCTCTTTTTCAAATCCAATTTTATGTATATATATAAAATATATATAGGAAGCCACCCTGGTGGCTCAAACGGTAAAGAATCTGCCTGCAATGCGGGAGACCCAGGTTCAATCCCTGGGTCAGAAGATCCCCTGGAGGAGGGAATGACAACCCACCCTTCTTTCCTGGAGAATCCCATGGACAGAGAAGTCTGGTGGGCTACAGTCCATGGGGTTGCAAAGAGTCAGACACGACAGAAGCAACTTAGCACACACACATATGCATACATACACACACACACATATATATGTGTGTGTATATATATATATCCAAATACATACATACAGATACTTTCAATACTCCAAATACTTTTAATTTGTTTATATATGCCTATTAAGGAAATTAAATTAATAGTCTTGCTTAGGCTTCAGAGACACGGCAGAGCAGGCCTCTGACCTTGCTTCTAACCTTCCTGGACACTGCCCTGACCGTGTGTGACTGTGAGTGACTGCCTGCTGGGAGTGTGAGACTTGCAGCACCCTAGATAAGATGGGAGAGGAATCTTGAGATTGTTGAGCCCCTGGAGAAGACGTGGCCAACCAAGCCCCAGGCTTAGTAACATTCCGAGTTTTATAAGACAAAACAAACGGCATTAACACGAAACCAGGCTGGCAATTTAATCACAGATTGATGATGATATCAGTTTGCATTTGTCCTGGGATTGTAAACGGGAACCCCAAACTGCAATCTTTGAAGTCTCACCCACGGAGTGGATGTGCTACCTGGGACCCTTTCCCAGTCGGGACTCCAGATGTGCAGAGACACGGGACTTCCCAGATCTGTTGGTGAAAATCTAGTGATATATTCTCTGCTCTTTCTAGTTCTCTTTTCTTTTGATGTTAGTAGACTAAAAGTATGCCAGATAATTCTCTAATAAATATTTGCAGTATTGGTATACAACGAGTGGCTTATTTTGTTAACAAATCCTTCGAACCTGAGAGGAAAGTGAAAACTTTTGGCAAAACAACTCCTATTCCAAAGGCTATATCCCCCAGAAGCTTGTCTAATTTTCTCAATAATGACTGGTTTTCAGAGTCTTCTTACAAGCATTCAGTATTGGAAAGCCACACCTGCAAACAGTTGACCTGAAGGCAGCGACTGTCAATAATAACATGTTCCTCACCATTTATTTACTTAATCTATTTGAAGTTAGGCTTGGAATTTTTACGACGGGTGTACAGAGCTCATCAGAGATCTTTAAAGAGAACAGAAAGAGCAAAAATACGGAAGACAAAAAGGAGCAGAAACCGCCCTCCCCAATGAGAAAGCGCTCACATCAGGGTGGGCTGCCCCAGCACCTGAACACACACCCGGGTTGTAGCCCTCCAGCCCCACTCACGCCTTCAGATCTTACAGCCCCAGCCAACATCTGACAGCAACCTCAAGTGAGATCTTGGGTCAAAACTGCCCAGTCAAGCTGCCCTTGAACTCCTGAGTCTCGGAAACTGTGAATGAAAATGAATGCTAATTATCTTTTTAAGTGAAAGTCGCTCAGTCGTGTCCGACTCTTTGCAACCCCGTGGACTATACAGTCCATGGAATTCTCCAGACCAGAATACTGGAGTGGGTAGCCTTTCCCTCCTCCAGGGGATCTTCCCAAGGCAGGGATTGAACCCAGGTCTCTGGCATTGCAGGCGGATTCTTTACCGAGCTACCAGGGAAGCCCCTAATATCTTCTCAAGTCACTGTATCTGGGGGTGATGTTGCAACAGAGAAGGACCCTATGGTCCCTATCTCTCATGCCCTCTGCATTCCTTTTGTCTATGGAAGAACTTTAGCCAAGTTTAATCAGAGAAGTGAGAATAGGCAGAAACGGAGAAAAACAGGCAAAGGGGACTACATAAAAATAGTTTGATCATTAAGCATAGTCAAGGATCTTTCCTCCTCAAGGGCTACAGATGATATTCTGAGCCGTATCCTGTGGGCTGTCTTGTAGATACTGAACCCCCAGCAGGTGGAGAAGTTAACTACATGGTGAACAGGCCGTAGCCATGACATCAGCTGCCGCAGTTCTGAGAACTGGCCTCAAAGAAACTGGAACAAACCGAGCCTGGAACTGAAGATTAACTGCACCCGAAACAATCACCCTGACGCTGGTCAGACCACCGAGGACCAATTTCAAGATGACTTTCAGAGCTGACTGTGCTGTTTCTTCATGGAGCCCCTCCCTCTGCCTATAAGAGCTCTAGCCCCCTGACTGTTGAGGGGGCAGGGGGAGTCAACCTTTGGACAGACGTCCGTTTCCCTTCCATCAACTTGGCCTCTTTATTGGCCTTTGAGCAGTGAGCAGCTGGACCCTACTTTCGGTTACAATGTCAGGCAGCATTAGATACGTAATCCAAACACCAGCAAGTCCTAAGGATAGACTTCAAAATCCGATCACAGTCTTCTGAAGCCCACACATATGTTAACAAATTCATCCTGAGAACTGGATCCTTAGATTCAGGTTGAACATATGCTTATACAAAGAAATATAATTAAATAAAATGTACTAGTATTTTGTTAATAACTATTGAGAGCTACTAAATATTATGCCAGTTACAGAGAGATATAATTAATGCCTCAAAACAGCTAAGAACATTTCTCCTTTTGGGCTTAAAACTCATTACATTCTCAGAATGCATAAGAACAGTGTTATTTTTTCCCTTTTTTTCAAAAACTTTTTCCTTTAGAAATTTTAAAAAGTTGAACATTTTTATTACATAATCTTGTATGTGATCAAACAATAAAAATGAGGTTATATAAAGATTAATTTCAGTTATAAGGAAAGGCTGAAATTATACTATAAAATGAAAATATATATGTTTAATAAACTAGTCTGTAAAATTATGTATCAGTAATGCAAAAAAGGTAGCAGCAAGATTTCAGTAGTGATTGATTCTGAATGGTGACATACAGGTGACTTATTTTTCTTTATACCTTTCTGTAGTAAAAAGTCCCATGTTTTCCTATCATGAATTTACTTCTATTTAATAATCAGAACAGAGAAGGCAATGGCACCCCACTCCAGTACTCTTGCCTGGAAAATCCCATGGATGGAGGAGCCTGGTAGGCTGCGGTCCATGGGGTCACTAAGAGTCGGACACGACTGAGCGACTTCACTTTCACTTTTCACTTTCACACATTGGAGAAGGAAATGGCAACCCACTCCAGTGTTCTTGCCTGGAGAATCCCAGGGACAGGGGAGCCTGGTGGGCTGCCATCTATGGGGTCACACAGAATCGGACATGACTGAAGTGACTTAGCAGCAGTAGCAGCAATAATCAGAAAATTTTAAATTTTTAAGGAAGAACAGCTCTGATAAAGCTTCCCAATCTCCTCCTTACAGTCAGTGGCAAATTCACAGACCGGGAGGAAACTGTACAAATGAGATGAAACTGCTACTTATTTCTCTTCTGGAAAGAGTTGGGGAGAGTTTACATAACTTTATCATCAAATAAGCAATCAATACAGGAAAAACCAACTGGACCTTTCAGGATCTGTAGATTAGGATCAGCTTTATGAATTTCTTACAAAAACACTCCATGAGGTTTCAAGAAAGAAATTCAAACTGTCCATTATGTTGGCCTCAAAGAATTGAAACCCTTGTTGATGTTTAACTTACCCAGCTGTGTCTCTCACTCCAGCCAGTCTGCTGTAAGCTCTGACAACGGCATGTTCTACTTGTGATAATAAAACTCTATGAATTTTTTCAAGGCCATTTTTTCACAAATATTAGTGATGCACAAACGCTGGTTTGGGTCACATAGGAAATGATATATTTTGTGCTAAGTACTAAGTCATTTCAGCCATGTCAGACTTTTGCAACCCCTTGTAGCACATCAGGCTCCTCTGTCCATGGGATTCTCCAGGCAAGAATACTGGAGTGGGTTGCCATGCTCTCCACCAGGGGATCTTCCCAACCCAGGGATCAAACCTGCGTCTCTTATGTCTCCTGCGTTGGCAGGCAGGTTCTTTACCACTAGCACCACCTGGGATTAGGACAGTCCAATCCAACTGATGAAGAATAAACGACCTGGATAATTATTCCCCCAATCTACCTGTTGTGTTCTGATTGGTTCGGGGTGGACCCTGGCCACTCAAAGTGGGGGTTCTTGGACCAGCTGCAGCAGCAGCATCACCTGGGAGCTTGTTAGGAATGCAGATCCTTGGGCCCTGGCCCAGACCTAGTGGATCAGAACCCGCATTTCACAAGACCATGGTTGATCTACAGGACATAAAATGTGAAGCCCCCAGGGCCCAGGCTGGGGCTCTCGGAAGGAGAAGGATGGTTGCTATCGCTATACCTGGGAGTCTACGATACAGACTTCTCTTCCCAGATCCCAGAAGCAGAGCTCAGCTTGCTTTCCCTGTTAATTTTCATTCCAACTGGTTTTGGGAGGTGCATGCACTTTCTTGTCATGTCCAGTTCCCATGATACATGTATCAAATTCTCACCTAATCCTGGCACAGGTGCCAACAGCACTTCCTTAAATGACCCCCTGATTGGTTGTCTGCCACCTGCTCTCTGATCCTTCACCTGGAGTCATCCCTTGGCAAATTGCATCCCTGGGCTAGGATGGAGGGACCACAGAGAGAATGTGAGATTGCAAGGTTCTGCCGTCTGTATTTGCCTGATACATTGACGGTTAGCCCTACAGTGTATGAAATAGGACAAGTGCCATGGAAGGCAGGCTCCCAGGAGAGGAGGATCACACTGCTTCCAGAACTCTCTCTCCCCCAACCATGAGCACTAGTCACCATCCAACAAGCTAGTAACGTCTACGGGTACCTAGGCAGGGTGGTGTTGAGAAGACAAAGGCGTAACTTTGGAATCAGACAGTCTGCCCTCCTTAGGCAATTTAGTCTGGAGAAAGAGACAAGAGAGTCTACAATGAAGACCAGCCCAGCCCCAAGGGAGAAGACGGGAAGCGCTTCCAGACCCGGGGAGGGACTGGCACCCACCCAGCTGGGGCTGGTCAGCCAAACAAAGACGGGAGGTCCCGGGGTCCTAGGGAGGATGGAGATGATGGTCCAAGTGTCAGGTTAGCAAAGGTTGAGGGCTGATAGCTCGTGGGGAAGCGGGAAACTCACAAGGAGACTCACCGGGCTGCCCACAGAGGAGGAGCCAGCTCACCAAGTCCCAAGGAAACTGAACTGTGCCCGAAGCACTAGCGAAGAACCACTCACGGTCTGAGGCAGGATGTGTCATGATCAGATTTTCCTTCTAAAATCCTGCCTCTCAAATGGGGGGGTGGGGGTAAAAGGGGAGCGCATCCTCCTTTTCTTCTTTTTATTTCCAAAATATTTGGTAAATCTGTGCCCTCCCCACTCGCCTTTTAAAACTGACTTGGCAACTCCTTTGTGATTTAAGATGTAGTGGAAACTGACATCTGTCTGTCTGACTCATAGCTGTCAGGGCGGACAGCTTCAGCAGAACATTCTGGGCTTAGGGATATCTGTTCTCCAGGTGTTCATTAATGTCTTGTAACTTGTTTGTTTTTTTTTAACGCAAAAATTTAAATTGTAACCTTTTCCAAATATGAAGGTTCTTGATATCATTAGTCATCAGGGAAATGCAAATTAAACCCCCACTGAGTTACCACCATACACCCACCAAAACGACTAAAATTAAAAAGATTGACAGTACCCGATGCTGGTGAGGGTATGGGGTGCCCAGCAGGTGGGCGTGTTGAATGGGAAAACCATATGGGGAAACTGGCAGTTTCTAATAAAACACACCACACATCTGCCTTCTGATCCAGCAATTCCACTCATAGGCATAGTCCCAAAAGAAATAAAGTCTATGTCCACACAAAGAGGTGTACACGAATGTTTGCATGCTCGGTTGCTAAGTCATGTCTGACTATTTGTGACCCTATGGACTGTAGCCTGCCAGGGTCCTCTGTCCATGGGATTTTCCAGGCAAGAATACTGGAGTGGGTTGCATTTCCCTCTCCAATGTTCAAGAAAGCTTTAAACAATCCAAACATTCATTCAGCAGGGACTTCCTGGCAATCCAGTGGTTAAGACTCCATGCTCCCAATGCAAGGAGCACGAGTTCAATCCCTGGTCAGGGAACTAAGATTCCACAAGCTACACGGTGCATCCAAAATAAATAAATAAAATAAAAAGTTGTTATAAAAAGAGAGATAGAGGCTGGATAAGCAAACTGTCTTATAGTCAAGCTTAGAAACACCACTCAGCAACCAAAACTAAATTCTGATACAGGCAACAATACCAATAGATCTCAAACTCACTACATGATATGAAATAAGCCAGACACAAAAAAGCACATGCTATTTGATGCCATTTAACGAAATCCAAGGACAGACAAAATTGATCTATGGTGATAAAAAAACAGTGAAGGGGGTGATTATATGGGAGAAATTTCTCAGTTAATGGAAACATCATATATATTGATCTGGATGATATTTATATGCTTATATTCATCTGCCAAAATTTATTGACCCATACCCTTAAGAGTTACACATTTCTCCATGCGCAAACAGTATGTCATAAAGCACAGCTTAGCCAAAGATACACAAATGGCCAAAACCATAATGAGATCCCATACTACCCACATCTAAGGTTACATCTTAGAAGTCTACTAGAGTGGTTACAAATAAAAATAAAACAATAACAAGCAGAAAACACCAAGTGTAATTTCTCCACAGGGAAGGCCATGGAGAAATTGGAACACTTGGGCACAGCTGATAGGAATGTAAAATAGTGCAGCCACTATGGAAAACAGTTGGGTTATTACTCAGAAAGCTAAACATAGAATTATCATATGATCCACACCTGGGTGTGTGCCAAAGGGACTTCAAGCAGGGACTCAAACAGATATCTGTACACCCATGTTTATAACAGTACTATTCACGGTAGCCAAAAGTCAGAAAAAAAAACCCAAGAGTCCATTAACAGATGAAGGAATAAACAAAATGTGCTCCATCCATCCAATAGACTACTATTCCTTTAAATCAAGTGATGAGATTCTAACACCTGCTACAACATGGTGAACCTTAAAGACATTGTGCTAAGTCAAAAGAGCCAGACATGCAAGGGTGAATGTTGCATGAGTCCGTGTGTGTGAAATATCTAGATTAGGTAAATTCACAGAGCAGAAAGTAGATTTGAGGCTACTAGAACCAGGTGGAGGAGGGCATACAGAGTTATTGCCTCATGGTTACAGAGTTTCTGCTTGGGGTGATGACCAAGTCTTGGAAACAGCTAGCAGTGACAATTGCACAAGATCGTGAAGGCAATTCATGCCACTGAATTGTAAGCTGGTCACAATTGTTAAAAGTGGGGTTTTATGTTATATTCTTTACACATTAAAAATTTTCATAATGGAATATGCAAAAAGAACTTAGTTCTATAGCTTAAGTGGACAAATTATATGGACTATGAATGATACTTCAATAGAGCTGTTGAAAATGAAAACAAGGAAAGAAAGCAGCTTGGGGATACCCATACATGTGTGTGTGTGTGTGTGTGTGTGTGTGTGTGTGAGTGTGTGCGTGCTCAGTCGTGTCCAACTCTTTGTGACCTCATGGACTGTAGCCCGCCAGGCTCCTCTGTCCATGGAACTTTCCAGGCAAGAATTCTGGAGTGAGTTGCCATTTCCTTCTCCAGGATCTTCCCAACCCAGGGACTGAACCCACATCTCCTGCGTCTCCTGCATTGGGAGGCGGGTTCTTTAGCACTGCACCACCGGGGAAGCCCGCACACAACATGGGTAGATCTCAAAGCCTTTCTGTCTCACCTGGAAGAAGTACACACTGACTCCACGGCCGTCCCCAGGCTGGTTAGACTAGCCCATGGTGATAGAAATCTGAAGGGCTGGCCTGGGTAGGAGGGAATAAGAGGAAACTTACACAGTGATGCAAAGGTTCTTTATCCAGAGCTGGGGGCATGATTGCACAAGGGCAAGAATGTGTCAAAAATCATCCAGCTGCCCAAGAAGAATCTATTACGCGCTCTCCTGTAAGTAAAGTATGTCTTAAGAAACAATTATTCCCATAAAGCCTGGTTAAAAAGCCATAAGGCATTGATAGCGCTGGGAAGGGTGTGATGAAGGAAAAACAGGACCAGGGGTGAGAAACCTCCTGAGTCGCCTTGGAGAAGGGAATGGCAACCTGCTCCAGTATTCTTGCTTGGAGAATTCCACGGACGGAGGAGCCTGGTGGGCTACAGTCCATGGGTCACAGAGTCGGACAGGACTGAGCGACATGACACTTGCCCTTTCTTTCTGAGTGGCCGGGGTAGACGGGACTCCACTGAGGCCGTGGGAAGCCAGGCCCAGAGTGATGAGGCCACAGGTATGGGGGACGGGGAAAATGAAGGGAGAGGGAGCTGGCTTTTGACTCGGGGCCCTAAGAAAATACCTGTCATCTGCCAAGAAAAGAAACAGCAAGAGCATCCAGGACTCTCAGTAAACAAATCAAGGCCCAGAAATCTGCTGCCAATTAAAGGAAGCCTCGCAGGGACACAACGCGAAACATTCAACTTGAATCAGAGGATCGGGGTATCGAATACAAAGTCTAGTTAATTTCAAAGGGAATGGATGCATGTGGAGCCACTTGTTGTTTTTTTAATATTTATTTACTGTTTGGCTCTGTGGGTCTTAGTTGCGACACACAGGATCTTCATTATGTTATGCAGGATCTTTCATTGCAGGACAGGTTTCATGGCCCTGAGGAATGTGGGATCTTAGTTCCCTGGCCAGGGATCGAACCCACACCCCCTGCATTGCAAGGCAGACTCTTACCCGCTGGACCACCAGGGAAGTCCCTGCGGAGTCGTTTCGTTGGCTTGTTTGGGTTTGTTTTTTTTTCTTCCTGGGAACAGTTGGCCTGACACATGCCAAAACCAGTATGTTCCCCAGGTACCTGCAAAACAGGGTCACCCTGGACTCTCCCGTGAGTCAGTGAGTACAGTGACCTTTGTACCAAGGATCAGAACTCGGGACCTTCCACACCCCGGCATCCTCCACCATCTCCACCCTCGGTTCCGACCTCACGCCTGCCCATCCAGCAAGAAGGGAAAAAAGGAACGATGCGCAGAGTTCCAGCGTCATAATCATCTGGATGGTGGTGGCGAGAAGCAAATGGGACAAAACATCCAGGTGGGACACGGGGATGAGCCCAGAAGGCAGCATCACATTCCTCTCTGGGGGGATCATCAAGACGCCCCCACCCTTGGCACACCCTGCCCCCCAGAGCCCTCTTCTGAGACGTCTCCTTCCCCTCAGGCATCTGAGCCACGACCTCTCTTCCTCACCTACCCACTGAGTCCCCCTCAAAAGATATATCTCCCCAAAAAAGGTATACCCAAGTCCTAACCCCTGGTGCCTGTGGATGTGATCTCATTAGGAAACAGAGTCTTTGCAGATGGAATTAGGTCAAGAATCTTGCTTCTTCTTTTTTTTATTTTGGTATTTTGGCCTCGAGGTATATGGGATCTTAACTCCCCAATCAAGGATCAAACTCACACCCTCTGCATTGGAAGGTGAAGTCCTAACCACTGACCACCAGGTCATCCTGGTGAGGTCATCCTGGAGATTTGAGAGGCAGATGCACGGCAGGGGAGGCCATGTGAAGACCGGGGCAGAGGTTGGAATGATGGAGCCACCAGCCAAGAACACCCAGGGCCACCAGGGGCTAGGAGAGGCAGGAAGGATCCTCTCCTAGGGTCGGCGGAGGATGCACGAACCTGCTGTCACCTCGAGTCTGGATTTCTAGCCTTCACATCCGTGAGAGGATGGATTCGGTTGTCTAAAGCATCCGATTTGTGGCAGTTGTGACCACAGCCCTAGGAAACGAACACATCAGTGATCCAGCGCCACACTTGCCCTGCATCCTCCGAGCATCTCCTCCGCTGACCGTCCTCCTCTTCTCCCGCTCAGGATGGCACCCAGGGGTCCAGCCTCACCCACCTGCCATGGCAGTAGAACCCCTAGAAGATCACCTGCCTCCTGTCCTGACGTGACTCCCCTCCACCCTCTACACTCCCATGTTCTCTCGGCTCAAAGAAAGTCCATTTCTGCAACTTCCTGCTTCCCCTCAGGAGAAAGTCTAGGGTGGGTGTCTGCCCCCGTCCCCAGCCTGAAAGGGCACTGGAGACACCTTTATGGCAGAGGCAAGTATCATTTGGTGCATTTGCAAAAATAAGATCCAACCAGACTGGGCAGTAAATACTCAACATGCCTGGTAATTTGCTTAGCTTTTTGGTTCCTCCGGCTACCGGTAACCTCAACTTTTAATAAATGGAAAAAACAGCTGGTTATGGAAACGAATAGAAAGAATAATCTGCAAACAGAACCCTATGATACAAATGCTGTTCCTTCAGAGTGGCTGAATGTGAAGAAAACCCACCACCTGGGCCGCTGGCTCCATCAAAGTGCATCAATCCACACCAACAGCTAGTTTATGGTTCTCTAGAACATGAGCTCTGAGTGGGGCCCACCAGCTTGCAGCTCACTCACTATTCCAAGTTCCTGGTTCCCTGTTTCATCGCCATTGTTGTTTCAATAGATTTTATTCTTTAAAGCAGTTTTAGGAAATTCCTTAGTGGTCCAGTGATTAAGACTCTGCACTCTCACTGACAAGAGCCGGGGTTCAATCCCTGGTCAACGAACTAAAATCTCATAGGCTGTGCGGCACGGCCAAAAAGTAATAATATAAGAATAACTGAAAAATAAAAATAGAGTGACGGTAGGTTCACGGCCACACTGAATGGAAGGTCCAGAGGTTTCCCATGTGCAAAGTTTTAATATCTCAAATGACGTCCAGAGAAAAGGAAGACCTTTGCTATACTCAAATTTCAGCAGTGCAGCCATAATAGCTAAGACCAGCCTTTCCTTTTTTTTTTAAAGAACATAATGGGTTAATAGCCAGAGCTCTACAAAAAGAAATATAGCATAAAAAAATAGAGTAAATATATGCCATTTTAAAATGGGTTATTGCATAGAAAAGGAAAGGTGGTCTAAGCACACTAGATTCTTCAATTAACAAGAGCTACATTATATAATGTTAGTAAGATAAATGTTACTTGTCTCCAACCATTAGACTCAGTCAACAGATAAAGTCAAGGTATACATAAGAATAATTATAGTCAGAGGGGAAAAAAATGTTATTAATCTTGTCAGGACACAGAGAGGCAGTGCGGGCAGAGGAGGCACAGAAATGTCAGGAATGACCTTCCTTAAAGGAGAAGTCCAGAAATACTGTCTAGAGCTGATGGAAAAGAGGAAGGTTGAAATAAAATATATGCGTAGGTTCCGGACAGTTAGCTTGACCAGGGCTTGAACCTGTGCCCGCTGCATTGGGAGCATGGAGTCTTAACCACTGGACCCCCAGGGAAGTCCACACTAGCTTTCCTGGTTTGTAACATAAGGGCCTGCCATCAAGCTTTAGATTGCTAGGTGAGTGTTAGTCACTCAGTTGTGTCTGACCCTTTGCGACCCCATGGACTATATAGCCCACCAGGCTCCTCTGTCCATGGGATTCTCCAGGCAAGAATACTGGAGTGGGTTGCCATTCCCTTCTCCAGGGGATCTTCTCAACCCAGGGATCGAACCTGGGTCTCCAGGATTGCTGAGACATGTATTAATATTTCAGAGATATCCATCTCAGATAAACACACTGCCAACGATTCAACTACAAAAAGAGGCCAGAAGTCCGCCCCCCAATGATGTTCTGTTCAGAAAGCTTCAGGGGACCTAGACAGCGGCCCATCTATCCGGATGGACGCCTTCGTTCCTACACTTTCACTCCCACTCTTTTGTTTTAAATTCACCAAAAACAGAGTGAATGTGAGAAAGCCTGGCCCTTGTCCTGCCAACAAAGGCAGAACCCCGGGTGGGCTTTCTCTCTCTCTCCCTCCCCACCTGCAGCCCCCGGCCTGCCATTTGGGCCCAGGCACGGCCTGTGCCGGACAGGTCCTGGAAGTAACACAACTTGCTTTTTCAGTTTCATGACGGCGGTTGCCGAGGTATGTCTTGCAGTCCTGCGGAGAACCACAAGGGTCCAGCCACACCCTGGGCTCCGCCGGGGAAGTGTCTGTGGGGGCCACCACAGGAAGAACGGGCCCCAGGCCTTCCAGGCTTAGAGCGTCACTATCAATGGGCTGCAAACACACAAAGGCATTAGAACCATAAATATAAAAGCTGACGAGTGTGTGTGTGTGATTGGAAAGAGGAGTTGCTGTTTAGTCAATCAGTCGTAGCTGACTCTTTTGAGACCCCATGGGCTGTAGCGCAGCAGGCTTCTCTGTTCATGGGATTTTCCAGGCATTTATACTGGAGTGGGTTGGCATTTCCTTCTCCAGGGATCTTCCCAATCCAGAGATTGAACCCACCTCTCCTGCACTGGCAGGTGGATTCCCTACCTCTGAGCCACCAGAGAAGCCCCTAGAGAAAGAGAGCTGCGAGTCAGCAAAACCTCCATCTTTACTGCAGGCAGTCAATAGTATTGTCCCAAATGGGTCGATCAAAACTCCTGTTACGAGCAAGCTGTCCATCAACAGGATGTGGCCGCCAGAAGAACCGGAAGTGGGGATGGTTATCAGGTCTGGGAAGCAGACGGAAGGGGGAAGGGTCTGGGATGAGCAGCCACAGCTGTTCACACAAGTGCATCTGTAAGATCCTCTTTTCCACTGTGTATGTGTGTGCGACTTTAACAGAAAAAAGGAGGAAGGAGATCAAAAGACACAAACGTCCAGTTAAGAAATAGATGCACTGTGAAGATATAATGTACAGCATGGTGACTATAGCTAACAATGTTCGATTTTTCTGTTTGAAAGTTGTTGAGAGAGAAGATCTTAAACACTGTATCATCAGAAGGGAAAAAAAAAAAGCATTGTGTTTATGTGTGGTGATGGATGTTAGCTGGACTTACTGTGGCGGTCATTTCATAATACAGTCGTCCGTCGGTATCCACAGGGAATCAGTTCCCAGACACCCACACATACTAAAATCAGCAGAGTCTCAATTCCCTTATATGAAATGACACAGTGTTTGCATATAACCCACACACATCATCCTTACACTTCAAATCATCTCTAGGTTCCCTATAATACCTAACACGATGTAAATGCTATGTAAATAGCTACAAACACAATGTAAATGCTATATAAATGGTTGCCACCTGGCAACAAGGTCAAGTTTTGCTTTTAGGAACTTTCTGGAATTTTTTTTTTCCAAATATTTTTGATCCATAGAAATAAATCTGAAGATTCGAAACCCAGGGATACAGAAAGATATAAAATAAATAATATATAAAAAATAATATATATAAATATATAATATATATATATAATAATATATAAAAATATTTAGCCTTTATTTTATACACTTGAAACTAATATAGTGTTATATGTCAGTTATAGCTCAGTGCTTTTTTAATGGGAAGAGGAGAGCAAAGTACTAAGAATGAAACACAAAGGATATTAAATGGTAAAAACTAAGCAGATGGCCCCAAATAAGATCCTTGTCATCAAAGGTCAAGGTATATTTCAGGAAGAATCTGGAAAATGGATAGGTTATTTAACCAGCATCATTGAAAAAATTGATTATTAAGCACAAAACACACACATTCCATATATCAAGACACAGATTAAAAGGACTAAAAAATTAAGAGCAAAAATAAATACATACATACACATTTACATCCTATAATATTAACTGATCATGAGACAGGAAAGGTTTCAATAGCATAACAATGAATAAAATAACAAATAAAAGATAAAAGTTTCATTGTACACAAAAACAACTTTCATTTACAAAAAAAATTATAAGCAAAATTAAAAGGAACTTTTAAAATAGCAACCAAAGTTAATGCAGAATTATTTAAATAATCATACAAACATTACTTCTTGGCCTTTTGGCTAAGTTCAAGTGTAGTATGGGGGCTTTCCAGATGGCACCGTGGTAAAGAATCCACCTGCCAATGCAGAAGATGCAAGAGATGCAAGCTTGATCCCTGGGTCGGGAAGATTGCTGGAATAGGAAATGCAACTTGCACGGTTCATGCAAAGGTGGCCTCGATAAAAGACAGAAATGGTATGCACCTAACAGAAGCAGAAGATATTAAGAAGAGGTGGCAAGAATACACAGAAGAACTGTACAAAAAAGATCTTCACGACCCAGATAATCAAGATGGTGTGATCACTCACCTAGAGCCAGACATCCTGGAATGTGAAGTCAAGTGGGCCTTAGGAAGTATCACTATGAACAAAGCTAGTGGAGGTGATGGAATTCCAGTTGAGCTATTTCAAATCCTAAAAGATGATGCTGTGAAAGTGTTGTACTCAATATGCCAGCAAATTTGGAAAACTCAGCAGTGGCCACAGGACTGGAAAAGGTCAGTTTTCATTCCAATCCCAAAGAAAGGCAATGCCAAAGAATGCTTGAACTACCGCACAATTGCACTCATCTCACACACTAGTAAAGTGATGCTCAAAATTCTCCGAGCCAGGCTTCAGCAATACATGAACCATGAACTTCCAGATGTTCAAGCTGGTTTTAGAAAAGGCAGAGGAACCAGAGATCAAATTGCCAACATCTGCTGGATCATCAAAAAAGCAAGAAAGTTCCAGAAAAACACCTATTTCTGCTTTATTGACTATGTGACAAAAGCCTTTGACTGTGTGGATCACAATAAACTGTGGAAAATTTACTTAAAGAGATGGGAATACCAGACCATCTGACCCGTCTCTTGAGAAACCTGTATGCAGGTCAGGAAGCAACAGTTAGAACTGGACATGGAACAACAGACTGGTTCCAAATAGGAAAAGGAGTACGTCAAGGCTGTATATTGTCACCCTGCTTATTTAACTTATATGCAGAGTACATCATGAGAAATGCTTGGCTGGAAGAGGCACAAGCTGGAATCAAGATTGCTGGGAGAAATATCAATAACCTCAGATGTGCAGATGACACCACCCTTATGGCAGAAAGTGAAGAGGAACTAAAAAGCCTCTTGATGAAAGTGAAGGAGGAGAGTAAAAAAGTTGGCTTAAAGCTCAACATTCAGAAAACTAAGATCATGGCATCTGGTCCCATCACTTCATGGCAAATAGATGGAGAAACAGTGGAAACAGTGTCAGACTTTATTTTGGGGGGCTCCAAAATCACTGCAGGTGGTGACTGCAGCCATGAAATTAAAAGACGCTTACTCCTTGGAAGGAAAGTTATGACCAACCTAGACAGCATATTTAAAAGCAGAGACGTTACTTTGCCAACAAAGGTCCATCTAGTCAAGGCTATGGTTTTTCTAGTGGTCATGTATGGATGTGAGAGTTGGACAGTGAAGAAAGCTGAGCACCAAAAAATTGATGCTTTTGAACTGTGGTGTTGGAGAAGACTCTTGAGAGTCCCTTGGACTGCAAGGAGATCCAACCAGTCCATCCTAAAGGAGATCAGTCCTGGGTGTTCATTGGAAGGACTGATGCTGAAGCTGAAACTCCAGTACTTTGGCCACCTCATGTGAAGAGTTGACTCATTGGAAAAAGATCCTGATGCTGGGAAGGATTGGGGGCAGGAGGAAAAGGGGATGACAGAGGATGAGGTAGTTGGATGGCATCACCGACTCGATGGACATGAGTTTGAATAAACTCTGGGAGTTGGTGATGGACAGGGAGGCCTGGCGTGCTGCGATTCAGGGGGTCGCAAAGAGTCGGACACAACTGAGCGACTGAACTGAACTCAACTCAACTAGTATCCTTGCCTGAAAAATTCCATGGACAGAGGAGCCTGGTGGACTATAGTCCATAGGGTCACAATGAGTCAGACATCACTGAGCAACTGAAAAGCACAAATGTATTAAATATCAGTATAAATATACCAAAAGTACAGTATTTTAAGTGGATAAAGAACAGAAAATTTTTAAAAAATCACTAGTTAGCAAATTAAAATATTAATGAGACACCACATACTTAACAAAAAAGATTGCATTTCAGACATTCATAGAAGATGGATTACTCAATTAATGGTGTTGGACAAATGCCCTAGCCATATGGGAAAAGATAAGGTTGTATCTTTACCTCATGTCTTATGCCAAAGTGAGTCATTAAATAATATACAACCATAAAAACGCTGGGAGAAAATTTAGATAACTATTTCTATAAAATTGCTTTAAAAAAGCATTTTGAAGCATGATAGCAAAGACAGAAACCATAAAGAAAAAGAGAAATCTGACTAAACAAAAATCTGTTCCTTCTCAGCAAAACAGTCTAAAGAAAGTAAAAGGCAAATGATAGGAACTTTCCATTCCAGCCATGAAAACCTTGCTTCGATCAGATCCATTCTCCCACTGAAAACAATGAGTAAGAAGGAATAATTTTTTAATCTATCTGGAGGCACCAGACTTCCAAGACAACTGCGGCCTGTGCGCCTGACATCCCAGAAAGAAGGTGAAAGCTCTGAGATAAGCTTCCGCTCTCATGTCTTTAACCATCAAGGTGTTTGCTGATTCATAAAGGCGGAGAGGCTTCCCTGATGGCTCAGTGGTAAAGAATCCACCCGCCAATGCAGGAGATGTGGGTTTGGTCCCTGGTTCGGAAAGATCACCTGAGGAAGGAAATGGAAACCCACTCCAGTATTCTTGTCTGGAGAATCCCATGGACAGAGGAACCTGGTGGGCTACAAGTCCATAGCATTGCAGAGGGTCAGACACCACTTAGCATCTAAACAACAACAAAAGCTGAGAGACTGGAAACCAAGCGGAGAACAGCAGCAATGACCAAAGGTGTTAAGCAGAGTAAACCACCATCTCAGGGATTAAGGAGACACCATTGGAGTCCATGGCCTCTCAAGGGTGACAGGCCTGTTGAACATTCCACGTTCTCTTAGGAAGCCCGATGGGCTAGGCCCACAAGAAAGGCATGCCAGAGACAGACCAGACCTTACAGAGACCTACGTAGCCTATTATCATCTGTTCCACTCTAGCTGCCAGAAGCAAATTAAATCCTCTGTGGAGAAAGACGACACCACCTAAAGCTACTTCAATTTTTCATTTATAGCACCTAACATTAAAAAAACTTACCAGAAATATCAGGTAAAAGGACCAAGAGAAGAGCAGACAATGGGAAACATCTCTAAGAGCTGTAGATACTGAAGGTATGAGGCTGTAATTCACATGTAACAGAACATAATGACAAATGGAGAATTTTAGCAGAGAATCTGTAAAGAAGAATAAAGAATTTTAGAAATAAAGCATATGGTAACTAAAACTAAGAATTTTAAAAGAAACGAAGAAGTAGATTAAAGTGAAGAGAGAGTCAGTGAACTAGAAGATAAGTTAACCAGAAATGCCCAGACAGTGGGGGCAGGGGGTGGGGTGGGAAGGATGGAAAAGATAAGGGGGAACAATGGATCATGGTAGAAAGTTCTAGTATACTGGAATGTGGTGTCACAGAATGGAGGAGAAAACGAAAATGGGACAAAACAATATTTGACACGACTGTGGCGGAGAATTTTCCCAAACTGACAAAAAAGATATCGAGCCATAAATTCAAAGAATTCTGCAAGCCCCAAGTAAGATTTAGAAAATAAACCCAAACTGGAAAAGCAATGTGGAACAGATGGTAGACAAAGAATAATACTTTTAGCATATTTTTAAAGTTCTTAGAACTCAGGAAGAAAAGACAGATTGACAACAACAAAAAAGCAAAGGATATAAAGAAGTGAAAGAAAGAGATGTAAATGTCAGGAAACATGTTTTAACCTCAGTAGTCATCAAAGACACACATACTAAAGTGAGTTATCATTTTCTGACCATGAATTAGAAGAGACTAAAAAGAGTGAACATAACCAGCTTTGGCAAAATGGAAGAAAGGCACTCTTGTAACTCTCTGATGAGCACAAGCAGGTTCACTTTTCTAAAGGCGATCAGTTACCACGTGTCACAGCCAGTCAGGATAAGGAGGTCGCACGGCAGTAACAATCAGCCTCTAAATTTCAAAGGCTTGTGACAGAAGTCTACTTTCCCACACGACATGTCCATTGCAGGTGGGCTCTTTCACGGTTGTTCTCCCTCTGCTTGGAATTCTATGGGTCTCATCACAGGGAAGAGAAGGTACGGCAAGTCATACGCTGGGTCTTAAACATCATGACCAAAGTTACCCAAGTCAGATCTCACACCGAATTTGCCAAAGCAAGAGGCACAACCAAGTGAGACGCCGCAGAGAAAGAAGTCTACCCCGCTCCAGGGAGAGGCAGGAGTATTTGTGAAAATAACAGAACCCCCCATGTGGCTCCAAACTCGAGACCCAACCATTTCCTTAAAAATAATTGGATCAATCGGCAAAGGTATATGCAGACCGCTATACTGCTCATAAATGACAAACTAGAAATCACCTCTTAATGTGTTTAAGTAAAATAGTTCTAATCTTTCTGCTTTTGTAAAAGTTGAATGTATTTATCTTCATTCTCACTTTCCCTTCCTGTGTGTCTGCCTGAGCCAGAACTCACTGAAACTGACTGTGAATCCTGCACCAAAGACTAATTATGACTCACTTCTTACGCCGAACCCTAAAAAAAAGGAAGTCACGCGTTTTCTAAAAATGAAAACTATCCAAAAGACAGGATATCTTGCAGTAATGAAAAATAATGATGTGTATATGCAGACACGAAAACATAGCCTCAATAAGTTGCTAAGGAAAAAAGCAGATGACATGTATTATAAGAAATGACTCAAGGTATATAAAAAAATTTAATTTCTCTAGATCAGTGATTTTCATATTTGACATTCTACCTATCTATGTTATCTGACTATTTACAATAAGCATGTATGACTTTTAATGTTGCAAAGACCAATAAGGCATTTCAACATTTTTGCTAATCAATGCGCTCTATGATGAGGACTCAGCAGAAGAGTCAGGCAATTTTATAGCATGCGGGTGGAAGGAGAAATTAGTACAATCTTCCTAGAAAGCAAGATGGCCTTTAAAAGGCTCATACTCATAAAACTAATAATATACCTTCTAAGACTGATCTGAAAAGGAATGCTTCAAGTGCCAATAGAAAATATACTAAGACATCCATCCGTCAGGACATTTTTCATACAGCGAAATCTCAGAAACAACCAGAATACCCAAAAATGACTAACAAAATGATGATGGATACGGAAATGGGTTTTGAAAACTCAAGATTCTAAAGTACATTTAACATAGAAATGAGCTCAGGGTATGCTCATCGGTTCAGTTCAGTTGCTCAGTCGGGTCCGACTTTTTGCGACCCCATGAACTGCAGCACGCCAGGCCTCCCTGTCCATTACCAACTCCCGGTATGCTCGTAAGTTAAAAAAAAGAAAAGAAAAGCAGGTTCCAGAACTGTATTTATAAATCAACTTTTGAGATACACAGATGGACAGATTGCATCAAATGTCAACAAAGGGTGGTGTAATCATTCACAGGGAAAAATCAAGTTCTATCCCGAAAAGCCTTCACAAATAACTTGTATCAGAAGCATCAGCCACAGTGAAAACTTCTGGGACCCCCAATTTCAATGCCCCTGGAAGTCCAGCAAGCAGAAGATTTTCCCAGCCTCTGAGCCAAGCACATACTGCCGCTGAAAGCCAGGAAGCAAAGAATAATGCCGAGAGATGTAAATGTATTGGAAAAGGCCCGCATTTGCACTGAAAAAATCCTTCCCTGTTTGAATCTGCTGACTACAGACAGGAGACCAATAGCAATTTCCTCAATTATACATTAAGAGAGCACACCAAAAAACTTAGCATGAAAAAACGAGAACCATTCAGTTGGTCTAATGTTGTGATGAAGTGGATGGAAAATATAGATAAGAAAGCATTTCACACACACATACACACACTGGGTTACAGGGTCCCATACACACAGTGTTTTCACGGTGTATCAGGTTCAGACAATGATTTCCAACCAGCTAAAGACCTCCTGGCTCTTTCTCCTTCCTGCAGAGTGGCACGATTCCCGCTGTCACAAGACGGAAAAAAGAAATACAGCCAACCCAACAACACCACGGGTCTGAACCGCACAGGTCCACTTTTCTGGACCTGTGTTGTTGTGTAGTCGTGTCCGGCTCTTTGTGTCCTCGTGGACTGTAGCCCGCCAGGCTCCTCTGTCCATGGGATTTCCCACTGAGTCATCTGTGAAGCCCCAGGTCCACTTACACAGGTACTAAATTCAGTTCATAAAGTATGTATTTTCATTTTACAGATCTTGAAATCAAGTAAGCGTGAGGGGAAAGTTTCTGTCCCATGAGACATCACAGTATATGGAAGCAAAACAGCTGGGGTTTGAGTCCAGAATGTCCAAGCCGTTTCACCTTCCTGCCTTTGGGTGAGTCACTTATCAGTTCCTTTGTTTTTGAGGCAGAGATGGCGGATGCATGTGGATTTTTGACGGCACAGGGCATGGAGCCACTAAACCCACATTGTTCAAGGGTCAACGTACTACTCAGCATGGCCCTGAGCCAAAGGACAACCTTTTCAAAACACTTTCTCATTGATCTGGTTCCTTGAAGACAGAGCCCAAGGACATGTAATTCTCCTGGCCTCGGGACTCCTGCCCAGGCCCTGACATTGAGAAGGCATCAGGGAGGATCCATGAAGGTGAGCAAGGAGGTGGGAGGGGTTCGCTGTGCTCAGAGGTGCCTTCCTATATTTCTGGCCCCAGAACTATCTCTGTGCTGGATGCACGCATCTGAGCCCTCAACCCCTGGTGGAAACCCATCAAACACACGGTCCAGCAACTCCCCTTCTCAGCGGGCACCCACCATACCTCTCAGGCAGACAGCCTCTGGGCAGCCAGGCCACAGGCCGACCGGGGAAGCCACAAGCTCCCAGGAACTGCTTTCTAGTTTAAGGGGTTTTTCTCGGGGTTTCCTTTCACAAGAGCGAAGCCTCGTGCTCCACAGACTCACATAATCACATTCTCAGATTTCCGGTGTGGAGTGGAAATGATGACCCAGACCTAAAGTGAGATCTGAGGAGCCAGAGCTTGCAGCCTGGAGGACAGGGGGGGTTGGGGGAGAATGGATACACGTGTATGTACGGCCGAGTCCCTGCCTTGTTCGCCTGAAACTATCACAGCATTGTTTGTTCATCGGCTATCAGTTCGGTTCAGTCGCTCAGTCGTGTCTGACTCTGCAACCCCATCGACTGCAGCACGCCAGGCTTCCCTGTCCATCACCAACTCCTGGAGCTTGCTCAAACTCATGTCCATCGAGTCAGTGATGCCATCCAACCATCTCATCCTCTGTCATCCCCTTCTCCTCCCACCTTCCATCTTTCCCAGCATCGGGGTCTTTCCCAGTGCGTCAGTTCACATCAGGTGGCCAAAGTATTGGAGTTTCAGCTCCAGTATCAGTCCTTCCAATGAATACTCAGGACTGATTTCCTTTAGGATTAACTGGTTAGATCTCCTTGCAGTCCAAGAGACTCAGCTATACTCCAATATATATAACCAGTGATACCACAATACAAAATAAAAAGCCAAAGCTTGAGACTTCCCTGGTGGTCCAGTAGTTAAGACCTCAAGCTTCCACTGCAGGGGTTACGGGTTCGATCCCTGGTCGAACCCTGCATTGTTCAAGGGTCAACCATACTACTCAGCGTGGCGCTGAGCTGTAGGACAAACTTTCCAAACCGCTTTCTCATTGATCCAGTTCCTTGAAAACAGAGCCCCAGGACATGTAACTCTCTGGGGCCTCGGGACTCCTGCCCAGGCTCTGACACTGAGAAGCCTGTCAGTCTGAAGGCCTTGCGTTGGGCCAAAAAAATAATAGAAAAATAAAACTAAAAGCCAAAGCTTAAGGATACTGGATGGCAGGCCCAAAAAGGGATTTGTCAATCAAGGACAGTGTCTGAGGAAGGTAGTTGCAAATGCCATATGCATCTGTGAAATACTTGATGTTCTGGGGACATGAATATTGAAAAAGCATCAGTCCAGTTAAGTATAATATAAAAGGCAAGCTCACCACCAGTCCTCATAAAGCTCTAGCCTGAAACAGTCTGTCCTGAAAGAGCACCAGTTTCAGGGAGATGTTACTGAAACTTACACCTCAGAGTGGAAGCGAGTCTTTTCTCCTCTAACATGTTGCCCAAGCCTGTCTGAGTGAGGTCACTGGTCACTTCTCATCTCTGCTCCTGCCCGCTGCACCACTTCATTCTGCTCTAGCCCCTCTGGCTTCCTGGCTGTTCCAGAACACTTCAGGCCCTCCACCTCATAGCCTTTGATCCTGCTGCTCCATCTGCCTGGATCACTCTTTCTCTAGATGCCCATGCCCAAAGATTTTCAGTTCCACAGTGTCTGTACTCAAAGGCTCTCTCCTGAGGATCCACCCAATGTTGTGTAACCCATGACCTGCTAGTCTACCCCTGGTGGTGATGGTTTAGTCACTAAGTCATGTCCAAGTCTTGCAACCCCATGGACTGTAGCTCTCTAGGCTCCTCTGTCCATGGGGATTCTCCAGGCAAGAAGACTGGAGTGGGTTGCCATTTCCTTCTCCGGGGGTCTTCCCGACCCAGGAATTGAACCCGGGTCTCCTGCACTGCAGGCAGATTCTTCACTGACTGAGCCACAAGGGAAGCCCCCCTCTTCCTGCCCAAAAGCATGGGCGCGCCATCTGAATGGGAATTTCCCCCTTTACTCGGTGCTCAGTTCCCTAGAACAGTGCCCAGTGCTGGGCATACACTTTATCCTGATGTTCTTTTTTTTTTTTCCATGGATCTGTGGTCTCTGGAAAAAAGAACTGGGGTGGGGGGGGGGGGGGACAGCGGGGCACTGTGACTGTGTTTTACTATTGATACTTGCAGTAAAAAAAGAAAATTCACCTGAGGGTCCATGCTATAAACAAAAAGAATTCATGAAGACCACAGAAATAGATGGGAGAGTGAGGACAAGGGAACTGGATCCAGAAGATTTAGAATCTCATGAAGTATTGAGGGAGAAAATCCAAGTATAAGAAGGAAGTGTGTTAAAAAAAGGGCTATTGGTGTGTAGCTGGGAGAGTCATCTAGGACAAGAAGCTTCGCCAGAGAAACGTGTCCTGGGGTGTAAATATTTAGTGTTTTGTTTTTTTTTTTTTTTCTGATGTTTCTTTTTAAAGGAGGAACTGCTGCCCAGCGTCTGCTTGTTTTCCTGGTAGAATGTGCCACACACCGTCCTCTAGGCATGAAATGGCCATCTCTGGCTCCTTATATGCTTCGTCAGCAATTAAATCTCCACCAAGCACATGGGTGCTGCCTCCAGGGTCCTCCTGGCTGGGGGATAAAGACAGAGTCCTCATCGTGAATGGCAGGCTCGGTGGATATGGAGTGGATGGGTCACGCCTCCCAGGGAGAACCTTCTCATATTACACGTTTAAAAGCACAACTTGTCCAATTACAAGTGTTTTTAAAGAGGAAAATACAAGTCAAATGTCAAGATTCTAATAACAAACACTCCAAATAAGAAACTGAGAAGCGTTTACAAGCGCTGGGCATTCTACTCGGAGGTTTCTTTCTCATGGAATAGGAGCTCTCAGAAGAGCTGGTAAACACATATCTCCTACTGAATCACTTCAGTTCAGTTCAGTTCAGTCACTCAGTCACGTCCGCCTCTTTGAGACCCCATGGACTGCAGTATGCCAGGCCTCCCTGTCCATCACCAATTCCCAGAATTTACTCAGACTCACGTCCATCAAATCGGTGATGCCATCCAACCATCTCATCCTCTGTCATCCCCTTCTCCTCCTGCCTTCAATCTTTCCCAGCATCAGGGTCTTTTCCAATGAGGCAGTTCTTCACATCAGGTGATCAAAGTATTGGGAGATTCAGCTTCAGCATCAGTCCTTCCAATGAATATTCAGGACTTATTTCCTTTAGGATGGACTGGTTGGATCTCCTTGCAGTCCAAGGGACTCTCAAGAGTCTTCTCCAACACCACACTTCAAAAGCATAAATTCTTCGGCGCTCAGCTCTCTTTATAGTCCAACTCTCAATTCATACATGACCACTGGAAAAACCAAAGCTTTGCCTAGATGGACCTTAATTGGCAAAGAAATGTCTCTGCTTTTTAACATGCTGTCTAGGTTGGTCATAATTTTTTCCCAAGGAGCAAGTGTGTTTTAATTTCATGGCTACAGTCACCATGTAAATTATTTAACTTTAAAAAAAAATACAAAAAAAAAAAAAGCCCTCCAAAAAACACCTGACAGGGAATAAGGAAATTCCCTGGTGGACCAGTGGTTAGGGTTCCAGACTTTTGTGGCCAAGGACCCAGGTTCGATCCCTGGTCAGGGAACTAAGATCCCACAAGCTGCATGGTGCGACAGGAAAAAAAGAAAAAATGTATACAGAATTAATTCTCTAGCTTACACATTTCATATAATGAAAATTGGTAAGTGAAAAAAATTTTTTAATTTAAAAAATAAACAGCATCTGACAAAACTTTTACTGAGAAGAGGGAGGAGAGAGCAATCAGGTTTGCCAAATACTCTAGATCTTTCTACAGCCTCAAGAATTTCCCCATATAAAAAGCACTCATGTCTACATGCAATTCAAAGAATTTTGGTGCGTTTATTCTCTGTTTCAGTAATATTCAAGCAGGGAGTAGTTTTTCCCCGTCCCTATAGAGGGACATCTGGCAATGTCTGCGGACATTTTTGGTCGTCACCCTGGGGCAGGACAGGTCTGCTAGTTAGTGGAGGCCAGGGCAGCTGCTCACCAACCTGCAATGCACAGGTCAGCTCCCACAACAGAGAATCAGGCATCCCCAAACATCAGTACTGCCAAGGTTGAGAAGTCTCAATACAATAAAGGCCATGTATAACAAGTCCATAGCTAACATCTTAATCAATGGGGTAAAACTGAAAGTGTTTCATCTAACTTCTGATACAAGGCAAGGGTGACCACTCTCACCATATCTATTCAAGACACTACTGAAGTACTAGCCAGAGGTATCAGACAAGATAAAGAAATAAAAACCATCCAAATAAGAAAGGAACGAGTAAAATTATCTGTTTGCAAATGGTTTGATTCCTGGGTCAGGAAGAGCCCCTGGAGAAGGAAATGGCAACCCACTTTAGTATTCCTTCCTGGGAAATCTCATGGACAAAGGAGCCTGGTGGGCTACAGTCCATGGTGTCACACAAGAGTCGGACATGACTAAACCACAACAGCAACATGATGCTATATAGAGAAAGCCCTAAAGACTCCACCAAAAAAAAAAAAAACCCAATTGTTAGAATAAACAAGTCCAGTAAAGTTGCAGGATAAAAAAAATCTACCTGCAAAAATCAATTGCATTTCTTTATACCAACCAAGATCTATCCAAAAAAGGAAATCAAGAAAACAATCCTATTTACAATGGGATCAAAAAGAATAAAATACATAGGAATACATTTAATCAAGGAGGTGAAGATCTGTACCTTGAAAACTATAAAACTTTGGTGAAACAAACTGAAGGAGACACAATTAAATGGAAAGATACAGGAGCATCAATGTTGCTAAAATGTCCACGCTATCCAAAGTGACATCCAGATTCAACACAATCCCTATCAAAATTCTAATGGCATATTTTTATAGAAATAGAGTAAACAATCCTAAAATTTGTATGGAACCACAAAAGACCCCAACCAGCCAATGCAATCTTGATAAAGAAGACAAAGGTGAAAGCATTACACTTCCTGATTTCAAATTCTATTACAAAGCAATAGTAATCAAAACAGTATAATACTGGCACAAAAACAGACACACAGATCAATGGAACAGAATAGAGAGCCCCAAAATAAACCCAACCATGTGTGAAAGTGAAAGTTGCTCAGTCGTGTCTGACTCTTTGGGACCCCATGGACTATACAATCCATGGAATTCTCCAGGCCAGAATACTGGAGGGGGTAGCCATTCCCTCCTCCAGGGTATCTTCCCAAGCCAGGTATTGAACCCAGGTCTCCCACATTGCTGGCGGATTCTTTACCAGCTGAGCCACCAGGAAAGCCCAAGAACAGTGGAGTAGGTAGCCTATCCCTTCTCTAGCGGATCTTCCCAACCCAGGAATCGAACTGGGTCTCCTGCATCGCAGGCAGATTCTTTACCAGCTGAGCTACCAAGGAGGCCCAACCATGTATGGTCAACTAATTTTAGACAAAGACACCAATGGAGAATACACAAGGGAGAAAGGTTAGTCTCTTTAATTAATGGTACTGGGAACCATGTTCACTTGCAAAAGAATGAAATTGGACCCTTATCTTACACCAACCACAAGAATCAACTCAAGATAGTTAATAACTTCAGTGTGAGGCATGAAACTGTATTTTTAAAGTATTTTCAAATCAAGGTTCTATAACTGGCAGCAAGACACAGTAGCCAAACTTCATCCAACAGGCAGATACAAACCACCTACTATGTGCAACAAACTCTGCTTGACTCAGGAGAACAGAAGCTGAATGAATGAGGCTAAGGACTTCCCATCACAGAACTGATCAAGCTTAGAGAGAGACAGTATCAATCAGTCATTAAAAAACACAGCAGAAAGAAAGGAGTCTCAAACAAATTGCAAATAGTGATGAGATTCCAATGTCAGAGAGAAGCCATCCAGCGAGGGGGGTGAGAGTTCTCAGACAAGGGGACACCTGAGACTGCCTTGCAATAGTGAGAGGAATGTGTCTGTCCTAGTCTCGTCTGACACCTCTGGCTAGTACTGCATGACTACATGCAGGGGTCATGTATGGATGTGAGAGTCGGACCATAAAGAAAGCTGAGTGCCAAAGAAGTGATGCTTTTGAACTGTGGTGTTGGAGAAGACTCTTGAGAGTCCCTTGGACTACAAAGAGAGCCAACCAGTCCATCCTAAAGGAGATCAGTCCTGGGTGTTCACTGGAGGGACTGAGGTTGAAGCTGAAACTCCAATATTTTGGCCACCTGATGCAAAGAGCTGACTCATTGGAAAAGACCCTGATGCTGGGAAAGATTGAGCACAGGAGGAGAAGGGGACGACAGAGGATGAGATGGTTGGATGGCATCACCAAGTCAATGGACATGAGGCTGAGTAAACTTTGGGAGTTAGTGATGGACAGGGAGGCCTGGTGTTCTGCGGTTCATGGGGTCACAAAGAGTCAGACATGACTGAGCGACTGAACTGAAGTGAGGGAGAATAAGGATTGGCCGTGATTCTGGGGACAGCAAGTCACCTGCTTCTGTGACACAAAAGGAAACAGTGGAAAATCAAGTATTGCTGGGGACCTTCAAGGAAGGGCTGCTGCTGCTTTATTTTTTAACCTCTTTTTTTTTTTTTTTAATTGCACTGGGTCTCATTGCTACACACAGGCTTTCTCTAGTTACAGACAGTAATCTCCTGGTAACCTTCATTGCAGTGCGTCGGCCTCTCACTGTGGGGGCTTCTCCTGCCGCAGAGCATGGGGCTCTAGGCACGGGGCTTCAGTAGGTGTGGCTCCCGGGCTTAGTTACCCCACGTCATGGGGACTCTTCCTGGACCAGGGATTGAACCCATGTCCCCTGCATTGGCAGGCAGATTCCCATCCACTGTGTCCCCTGAGAAGTCCAAGAAAGAGCTTCTGAAGATGATGCTGTTGTAACACAAGCCACACAAATGAAAATAAATCCGGTGGTGGCAGAACAGACTGAAAAGTGGTGAGATGCGGTGGGGAGACCCACGGGGAAGCACCACACTTGTTAAGGTGAGCTGTCTCAAAGCCCCAGATTCGAGAGGCAGTGAAAAGTGGGACACCGTCACCAGAGACAGTGCAGGGCTTAGAACATGACTGTCCATGAGAGATGAGTGAAGTTGGGTCAACTGCTGGATTGCAAATACGAGCAGCCAGCAGCATGGGGCAACCAGAGTCAGCTACGTAATTTGCAGTCCTGATGCCAAGGGAACATAAGGAGCCCCAGATTCAAAATCATTAAGAATTTCAGGAGAGCAACAGTAGAGCAGCACCCCAAACATGGACCTTTTCAAGCACAGAACCCCGAGGCTACACCGGTTATATCCCCACAGAGGCTTGGCAACAGAAACAGTGCCCAAAAGTTGGGGCTGAGGGGTCATGATGAGTTCACGGAAAGTCCGAGATGCTGGGAGGTTGGCGGGAGAAACCCTGCAGCTGATCTTGACTGCAAGGCTGACTTTGGGAGAGCAGTCGTGGGCTGAGAGCTGGCATCAGCTAGACCAGCCTGGGGGCGGAGTGGGGGTGTTTCTGCCAGCAGGTGAGATTCTCAAAGAATGGCTTCTGCAGAGACAGAACCAAATGGGGATAGAGACACAAAGAGATGTATTTTAAGAAACTGGTTCACATGATGGCGGGGGCCGCCAGGCTGGAAACTCAGGCAGGAGCCGATGCTGCAGTCTCAGGGCCGAAATTCTTCTTCCCCAGAAACCCGGGTTTTGCTCTTGAAGCTTTCAACTGATTGGACGAGACCCACCCAGATCATCAGCGGTCATCCTGAGTTCAAGCCAGCGGATGGTGACTGCTAACCATGTGCACAAGATACTTGTAACAGCTCTAGTGTGCTTAAATAACTAGGTGCGATAGCCTAACCACGCTGACACTTAAAAAGAACCACAGCGGGGGAGTAAAGAGAGACAAGCTGCTTAAAAAGAGCCTCAGGGCAAAGAAGTGGAAACCAGAAGGTTCGGGGGAGACCGGAAGTGGGCGGTGTGCAGGGGACCCAGGAGTCTCTGGAGGTGGCACTGGGGGGCGTGATCCCAGCCTCAGGGACCGGATGCTGTCATCCCAGGTCAGGCCACAGACAAGATCATGCAGTGGGCTGCTCCCACATGGGCACTGCACCCCACCCCCCAGCTCCCCAGGGACGGGTGTCAGTTTCTGATTCCAAAATGCTGGTGGTAGGAAGGGGGGTGTGAGGCACAGGCAGCCCTGTCCCAGGCCAAGCGGGGGTTGGGAGGGAAGAAATCAGAGCTTAAGAGCATGAAGCCAGAACCCAGGAAAGGATGCTTTCCGACGCCCAACAATGAAGCCGCAGACTGAGCGGCGGGGGCAACCAGAGAAGGTACAGGAACAGCCCCCCAGCCCCCGGGGCGAGGCTGGGCATCGGTCACCGGGGCAAGTACCCACCAGCTCCACATGCCCTTGGCTTTTGGAAGGAGAGGAATTTGGGGTGCCTGCGGGCAAGTCAGTCACGGGTTTCTTTGATTTGGAGTTTGTGCATGTGTGTGTTTTCATTTTTAGGACCAGAGAGATCCAAAGATGTTGCAAGAAGAAGGGAAAGAACTAGCAGAGGGAAAGGTCATGAGAGGCAGTGAGGGACAGCTGCCAAGCCAGGAGCAAGTGGGGACCAAGTCCACCCAAGAAGGGGTATCTCTCAGCGTGGCAGGGACGGCGGTGACAAGCCACCCACGGCCTTCACTGAGCACTTCCCAAGTCCTCGGCCCCGGAGACCCAGTCAAGGACAAAACCAGGCTGGCCTTGCTCTCAACACAACCATTATCCCCTGATGCAAGAGCAAAAAAGGTGGGGAATCCAGACAAGCCTGAGGACGCGGACCTCCAGCCTCTCTTCAGACCAGTGGGGCCATGCCCAAGCACAGACTCTTCCAAGAGAGATTGGCAGAGACATTAAAGGAGATGGAAATGCAGTCCACCAGGGTACCCAGGGCTTCCCTGGGGCTCAGACAGTAAAGAACCCACCTGCAATGCGGGAGACCTGGGTTCAATCCCTGGGTTGGGAAGACCCCTTGGAGGAGGGCATGGCAACCCACTCCAGTAATCTTACCTGGAGAATCCCCATATAAGTCCATATAGTCAAAACTATGGTTTTTTTCCAGTAGTCAGATATAGATCTGAGAGTTGGACCATAAAGAAGGCTGAGCCCTGAAGAACTGATGCTTTCAAACTGTGATGCTGGAGAAGACTCTTGAGAGTCCCTTGGACAGCAAGGAGACCGAGTCAGTCCTAAAGGAAATCAACCCTGAATAGTCATTGGATGGTAAAGCTGAAGCTCCAATACTTTGGCCACTTGATGCAAGGAGCCGACTCATTGGAAAAGACCCTGATGCTGGAAAGATTGAGGGCAGGAGGAGAAGGTGGCAAAAAAAGATGAGGTGGTTGGATGGCATCATCACCTCAATGGACATGAGTCTGAGCAAACTCCAGGAGATAGTGAAGGACAGGGAAGCCTGGTGTGCTATAGTTCATGGGGCCACAAAGAGTTGGACACGGCTGAGCGACTAAACAACAAGGGGTACCCAGAGTTCGCATCAGAACCCCCTGGAGGGCTGTGAACACAGTGCTGATCCCACTTCAGAGTTCCCAATTCCCAGGTCCCCACGGACACTGCTGGATGGGGGCCACACTTTGAAGACCTCAGTGACAGATCAGCAAATGCAAGCAGAGGTGAATAAAAGGACAGCTCTGCCCAAGGCTCACTGTGACATGGCTAAAACTTAAGGCTTTGCATACTTTTTTTTTAAAGGTGACTTCTTACCATATACCGTAATTTACCAGAAATTTACAGTTAAGATCTTGAAAGGAGATACTAGTTGCTTAGGGTTGGAGGGGATGGAGAACACAAGGGGACAGCTGACGGGTACAAGGTTTCTTTCTGCGATGAATGTTCTAACGGGGACTGTGATGATGCCTGCACACATCGGTGAATATACTAAAAAGCACTGAATTGTAAACTTTTAAATGAGTGAATTGTATAGTGTGTGAATTATATATCAACACTGTTTAAAAAAAAAAACAATACATTTTCTTCACTTTCCTTTTCAGATTACTTCCTTTAATTTTGCATTTTGGGGATTTCCCATCACGTAGAACTTGAAAGGTTTAGTTTCCTTTGAGAATTTTTTTTTTCTATTTCTAGGCATCTTCTGACTACTTAATTTTCAACAGTTTCATTTTACGCATCTAAGCTTCTGTTTAAAATCCCAGAAAAGCAGGATTCTCTATTTTTAGAGAAGGAGATTCTCTATATGTAAACCCATCCCATGGTCCACATACAGACTCTGGAATTTTTTAAGTAAGAGACCTGCACATGTATTTCCACAAATATTAAAAAAAAACTATGTACCTTTTCTGCAAGTGGAAAGACACTTTAAAAGCATTAAATATACATATATATATCCTTTCAGCAATTGATGTGTTTTGCTATAGATTAAATGTCTGTGTCCCCCCAAAATTCATATGCTGAAATCCTAACCCTTAGGTGTGATGGTCCTAGGAGGTGGGGCCTTTGGGGGATTGCATCATGAAGGTGGATGAGCATTCTTATAAAGAGACCCCACAGGGCCCCTTCCCAGACTCCCTGACTCTGTCAAGTGAAGATTCAGAGAAGATGGCCCTCTGTGAACCAGGAATCGAGCCCTCACCAGACACTGAATCTGCAGGGCCCTGATCTTGAATTTTCAGCCTCCAGAGCTGTGAAAACTAAATATCTGATTTTTATAAGCCACTCAGCCTGGTGTTCTGTCACAGCAGTCCAAATGGATGAAAACACATTTTAATAGCTAACATTCAGTAATATCCACTTCTCTGGGGAGAGAAAAGGTCTCTTTTCTTCTTGCCTGGGTGCCTGCTAAATCTCTCACTCGTGTCCGACTCTGCAACCCCATGGACTATAGCCCTTCAGGCTCCTCTGTCCATGGGATTCTCCAGCAAGACTACTGGAGTGGTTTACCATGCCCTCCTCCAGGGGATCTTCCTGACTCAGGGATTGAACCCACATCTCTGATGTCTCCTGCAGTGGTGGGCAGATTCTCTAGCACCACCTGGGAAGTCCCTCTTCTCTTCTTACTTTGACTCTCTTCTAAAGTACTCACGTCATTAACAAGGAAGCACGGGCCTGCACATATTTGCCAAAACTTATGTCGAGGGACTTCCCTGGCGGTCCACTGGTTAAGAATCCACCGTGCAATGCAGGGGACGCAAGTTTGATCCCTGGTGGGGAACTAAGATCTCACACACCACAGGGCAACCAAGCCCTCCAGGCGAAACTATGGAGCCCATGCACCACAGCTAGAGAGCCCACCCACCCACTGCAACGAAAGATCCAGCATGTTGCAATGACCAGCCTGAGAGCCACAGCTAAGACCCAATGCAGCCAAATAAGTAATATATACAAAATAAATATTTTTTTAAGAAACATGTTGAAATCAAGCCATCTGCAGGTTGATAGACAGAACTTGCCAGATGCAAACAAAATGTTGATGAGTTTTCAGCTCTTTTCAAAGGCCCCTCAACCCAATTAACCTTATGTAACTTTAAGAAATAAGGTAACAGTACCTTAAGTACTTTTTGGGCCCAACGATATTATTAGTAGAATCACTGTGAGTCACTGCCTTTTGCAAATGAAGTAGGCTAACTCACTGCACTTGTGAGTGAGTGAGTGAAAGTCACTCAGTCGTGTCCGACTCTTTGCGACCCCTTGGACTGTATCCCCCCAGGCTCCTCTGTCCATGAAATTCTCCAGGCAAGAATCCTGGAGTGGGCAGCCATTCCTTTCCCCAGGGGATCTTCCCGACCCAGGGATTGAACCCGGGTCTCCTGCATTGCAGGCAGATTCTTTATCATCTGAGCCACCAGGGAAGGCCCCCATGTACTTGTACCTCATTCTAAGTAAATCAAAGGATTTAGATTTGTTTACGCCAGACATTTAAAAATCGTTGTTTCTGTTTGAAACAAATCCACCAGAGATTTCCTGGCGCATTTTATGACAAGTAGCTGAATTTTTTTAATTTTATTTTCTAATTGGAGGAAAAGGGCTTTACAATGCTGTGTTGGTTTCTGCCGTAGGACAGCGCAAATCAGCCAGAATTATCCATGTACCTCCTTCATCCTGTGCCTCCCTCTCTCCCCACCCCACCCTTCTAGGTCATCACAGGGCACCAGGCTGGGCTGCCTGGGTTACACAGCAACTTCTCACCGACTGTCTACTTTACACATGGTGGTATATATATGTCTATGCGATTAAGTAGCTGAATTTTTTAGAGAAATGCATTTATTCTACTTTCCAGGTATAGTAGTGGAGAGGAACCCCACTCCAGGCCCTCCTGCCATGGGTCCTCCCAGATCAAGGGCTCTCTGGTCTCCCAAAATCCTCCCAGGGAGATGCATCTATGCCATGTCCCCCGTGGCTGACAGCTCTCTTGTGCGATCAAAGGACCCAATCTAAGTGACTTCATTCAGGCAGATGCTTCCCTCTCAGCGGACGTGGCCCAGACACTGCTGTTGTTGTTCAGTCGCTCGGTTGTGTCTGACTCTTTGCGATCCCATGGACTGCAGCGCACCAGGCTTCCCTGTCCTTCACCACCTCCTGGAGTTTACTCAAACTCATGTTCATTGAGTCGACAATATCATCCAAACATCTCATCCTCTGTCGTCCCCTTCTCCTCCTGCCCTCAGTCTTTCCTGGCATCAGGATCTTTTCCAATGTGTCAGCTCTTCACATCAGGTGGCCAAAGTATTGGAGCTTCAGCTTCCGCATCAGTCCTTCCAATGAATATTCAGGGTCAATTTCTTTTAGGATTGACTGGTTTGATCTTGCTGTCCAAGGACTCTCAAGAATCTTCTCCAGTACCACACTCTGAAACCATCAATTCTTCGGCACTCAGCCTTCTTTGCGGTCCAACTAGAACTTAATGCAATAGCTTTCCTCCCAAGTAGCTTTTCCAAGTTCTGCTGAAGGAGGAATTCTGTGGTCAGTGGGCCTTTCAGCTTCTGTGAGGTGACACTTTGCGTGTGGCCCCAACACATACACACGTCCTAGGCAGGATGACTGGCCGTTCCAGTTGGCCAGGGGCACAGGGGTTTCCCAGGATGTGGGACTTTGATGCCAACACAAGGAAATTCTGGGCAGACTGGAGACACCCGATCCCCCTTCAGCACCAGTGGGTGCTTCCCACCCATCAGCCCACATGGAGGGCGAGCCTGGGGACCTCAGAGGTGGCCTGTCCCTGCACCCATCAACAGAGGTGGACCTGTGGGTGACAAGATGCATCAGAGTCACTCCCTGCCCTGTTCCACAGTGTCTTCTATGTCCCTTTTCACTGTGGAAGCACAGGCTCCCCTAAGCACTGGGTCCTCTGAAACAGGACGGTCAGCAGGCAAGAGCATCTCCAGGTGATATCAGGACTCCTCACCCCGGTCCAGCTGTCGGACCATCCCGGTGCTACCATACACAGAATCCATTTCCTAGAAACCCACCCATTTCCTATGACGAAGGAAAGAAGGCCTGACTCACAGATCCACAAAACCATCCAGGCAGCTATGTCACCGCTGCTATTTTTAGCACATGACCATTGTGTTTCCAAACACAAAGGCTGGAAGGTCTAGAAGGAAGCGATGCAGCCTGACCCTCCTGCTCACAGCAGGCAGGGCCAGGTCCTTGGGGACGCCTGGGAGGTGAAACAGAAGTGAAAGGGACTTCAGGAATCCACCGCAGCTGCTTGCTCACAGCAGAACGTCACGACTGGGTCAGGCCCTGAGAGTCCCAGGATGTACCAGGGCTCCCTCCCAGGGCGCTGCAAGACCATGAACTCACAGGAAACGAGCTTGGACTCTGCCCATTCTCCTCCAAGCCACCACCGCCACCACCCACAGCCAAAAGTGCTCCCGAGATGGGGTCCCAGCCCCCTGCCCTCCCCTCCCACCTTGCTTCTCCTGCACCCATGGCCCCAGCCACCACTGTCCTCAAGGTACGAACACATAACCTGAGATCTACGCTCTTAACCAATGTTTACATTTACAAAAGGGCCCTTACCAGGTGACAGACACACTATTGACTTGACTGCTCCTCTTTGGCTAAATGTTTAATTTGCTCCCACCTTTTCCCTTGGCTGAAATTGAAGCTGCAGGACTAAAAACCCATCTTGAGGTTAATTCACCCACAGAAATAACAGCCACCCTCACTGAGCACCCACTGTTATGCCTAAGTCACTGATTCATTCTGCCTAGAACTTCCATGAGGTTATTGTGAGTCTCATAAAAAGCACCCCCTTTTCTAGATTGGCATCCAGAGGAAACTGAGGCTGGGAAGACCCTGTGATTTGTCGAGGGTCCCGTGACCAACCTGAGGCTAACCTAACCATCTTTGGCCACCACACTTGCTTTCTCCTCTCAGAATAAAGTTTCATAGCTCTTCCCACAAGTGAACATGCCCATCACCAAGAGTGCAGACTCTGGTTCTGTACATCTAGGGAGGGCCTTGGATCCTGCATTTGGGAACAAACCCTAGACGATCACCTCACTGAACCATACTTGAGTAGCAATGTTCAAACACCCAATATTCCCATCAGTCCCGTCTCCCCATATTAACCACGTCTGATCTTGCTTCAGTTTCCAAAATCCAGTCTATTCATGTGGGAGGGCTGCAGGTAAAAGGTAATGCATGCCTTCCCTCATTTTTACTAAATTTTTTATTTTGAAATAGTGGTCAACTGACACGAAGCCACCCCTGCAGCCTTCCTCCCCAGTGTCAACATCTTGCATAATTACAGTGCAAGAGCATCATGAAAGGGGCATTGCTCCATTCCACAGAGCTTGTTCAGGTGTCCCCAGTGTGTGTGTGTGTGTGTGTGTGTGTGTGTGTGTCTGTGTCTGTGTCTGTGTGTCTGTGTCTGTGTGTGTGGTTCTCTGCCATTGTAACCCTCGTGTAGCTCCGGGTAACCACCACCACGATAGAGAAGCAGGCCTGTCCCAGCCAGAGTACTATCCACTCCTCCCCGCAGAGCCCTAACCCAGCAACCCCCACTCTGCTCTCCATCTCTGAGAGTGAAAGTCGCTCAGTCGTGTCCGACTCTTTGCGACTATACAGTCCATGGAATTCTCCAGGCCAGAATACTGGAGTGGGTAACCTTTCTCTTCCCCAGGGCATCTTCCCCACCCAGGGATCAAACCTACGTCTCCCACATTGCAGGCGGATTCTTTACCAGCTGAGCCGCAAGGGAAGCCCAAGAGAAGTTCTCTATCTCTACAACTGCATTACTTCGAGAAGATTACATAAGAAGAACCACATGGCATATAATCCTTAGAGATTTTTTTTTTTTCACTTAGCCTAATTTCTCCATCTTCCTGCCTTCCTTCATTTATTTATTCATTTCTTTGGCTGTGCTGGGTCTTCACTGCTGCGTGGGCTTTTCCCTAGCTGCAGCAAGCAGGGGTTCCTCTCTAGCTGTGGGGCACAGGCTTCTTGCTGCCCTCTTGCTACAGAGCATGGGCTCCAGGACACAGGATCAGCCCTCGGGGCACACGGGCTTAGGTGCCCCAAGGCATGTGGGAGCTCCCCAGATCAGGGATGGGACCCGTGTCTCCCGAACTGGCAGGAGGATTCTTTACCACTGAGCCTCCAGGGAAGCCCTTTATTTTTCACGTGTCTTTCCCTATCCCAGCAAACGTGCTGCTCTAAATGTGACACCCTTTACCGGCAGGCACCAGCCCTGAGCAGAGGTCCTGCCTCTCCCCTGGTCTCGCCTCCACACCTCTCTCCACTGGGATGTCCCTCACCAGATGTGACCTCTCGCCCACGAGCCAGCTACATCTCAGAAACAGATGCCAGAGGGAAACGCTTGATTCCTTGGTCTCCCCCTGCCCCATCACATGCCTGCCCTGGATCTGAACTCATTTAGAGCTGACATCGATATGCCCTTGGAAGCGTACACTGCTTTTCTGATACTTTGAAATTGCTCTCAAATCCCACCCCTCCAATCCAATTTTGCCACCTACCTAACTGTCACTTTGGATTTCGCGTCTCCCTTCATTTCCGTGTCCCTGACTTAGTAGAAATAAGTAATGCCACCTTCAACTGTCTTCAAAATTCAGAAATACCACTAAAAATTGCCTCTATTCTTTTTGTAAACACACACTGAGTGACATCAAGGATTTTTAATATCCTACTTCATCATAAAATCTGAACTCATAAAGACACACAGACACCATACATACACCATTATTCTACCAACTGTCTAAAAGAATTACTTTCCAACCATCTAGAATGAAACATATTTCCTTTGTTCACATAGTTTAACAACTTCTCTACATCCTTATTTCTTTTAATTAAAGGAAATTACATATAGTTTTACATATGGAATTATTTTGACTTAATTTGGAGAAATTATAAAATATCACATGGTTGTGATTTAGATAATTGGGGCTTCCCTGATAGCTCAGTTGGTAAAGAATCCGCCTGCAATGCAGGAGACCCCGGTTTGATTCCTGGGTCTGGAAGATCCGCTGGAGAAGGGAGAGGTTACCCACTCCAGTATTCTTGGGCTTCCCTTGTGGCTCAGCTGGTAAAGAATCTGCCTGCAATGTGGGAGACCTGGATTCAATCCTTGGGTTGGGAAGACCCCTGGAGAAGGGAAAGGGTACCTACTCCAGTGTTCTGGACTGGAAAATTCCATGGACTGCATCATCCATGAGGTAGCAAAGAGTCGGGCATGACTGAGTGACTTTCATTATGATTTAGAATTACTGGCTATAAAAGTCAGTCTCAAAAACTTTCAAAGTATCACACAGACCATAGTCTCTGAATCAGGCTTCAAAGTTATTTTATATAAAGCCTAACAATATATATTTTAAAAAATTAAATAACATTCTAAATAACTGCTAGGTCAAAAAAAGAGGAAATCATTAATGTAAATGAGAATGTAACAATAATAAAATGTTACATATCAAAACTTATGGGGAAAAATGAAAGTGATACTTTGAAAGTTATATGTAGAATAAACCTGAAGGAAGGAAATAATAAAAAGGAAAGCAGAAATTAATGAAATAGCGAAAAAGGAAACAGATCCAGAACAAAAGTTGATTCTCTGAAAAGACAATAAAATATTTTTGATGAGATAAAGTCAGACGCGACTGAAGGCCTAAGCAACAACACCACAAAAGAGAAACAGCTCAAATGCAAAAATGCAAAAACACAGGATATAATATGCTATAGCAGAGATTAAAAAGAGAATTCTGTAAAAAGCTCATACTACTAACCTTTAAAACTTACGAGAAAAAAATGGAACAGCTTCCTAGAAAAACAGAGATTACCATAATGGATTCAGGAAGAAAGAGAAAATCCGAATAATCCTATAACCATCAGTTACTGACCTAAAGGTCTGGTCAGAGGAATTGAATTTTAGTAACTTACAGTTAGTTAAATCACACTTAAAGCTTTCCCCATACTGTAAAGTTTTCCCGATACTGTAACCATATCTACTAGAAGTTGTCATTCAAAATAGTTTTAAATAATAGCTCACTTATCATATTGACATGAAGGTTGGGCAAATAAATGAGATTCCAAAAGAATTCCTAAACTCTCTTACTGCTTTAGATTTTTATAACACCTCTGTCTTAGTCTTCCTTTACAAACATAGGATAGAAAAGAAATCAACAGTATAAAATCACCCCACAGAATTTCTGGGTAGCCCCTTCCTCAAGTGCAGCCAGCAGGCAAAGGTGGGAGGCTCAGAAACCCCTTGGAGAGGCTCACGGGAGTCAAAAGGCAGACCATAGACAATTTCTGGGTCCCTCTAGAACCCAGCTCTCCTGACATATCTAGAGGCCCTCTTCCCTGAGCCCCACTTTCTTCTACTAAAAAATGATAGGGACCACCAACCTCTAAAATCCATCCCGGCTTCAAAACCCCCTGATGATGCTTCTCCTAGGTTTCTGAAACCTACACACACACACAAAAGTAGCATTAAATATAACTCTGTCCATCAAAATTACAACAGGCCTTCAGGAGCTGATACTCACTGAGGCTGGATGGTTAGGACATGGGAGGTTCTTGATACGTTCTACTTGGGCACCTATCTGAAATGTTCCTCAATAAAGAAAAATTTTAAATAAACAGAAATGCTGAGGGTTAGTGAACAGCATTCACTACAAGCAAAAGCAGATTCACACTTAGAGGGTAAATCCAGGCTTGGCTTTGTAACCTGCTTCAGCAGAACGGACTCTGAACCTTTCTCACTCTGCTTGCTCCCTGGCAACTCTGCCCTGCCTCGGAGGACAGGCCCAGGCCAGCCTGCAGCAGGAGGAGAGACCACACAGCGCAGGGTCCAGCCACCCCAGCCAACACCGTCCCCCGTCCCGCCGGCTGCAGCCAACCCCCAGCTAAAAGCAAACCCGGTTGAGATGGGCTGGGCTGGGCCACCCTCAGCAACATGTGACTGGTGTGTACGCCCATGAGGTTTCAGTTATTTGTTATGCAGCATTGCCGTGGCCATAGAAAACCGATATACTTACACGAAGAACACAAGAGACACTTTATGACACTACAGTGGTGAATACGAGTCATTACACATTTGTCCAAACCCACAGAATGGCAACCCACTCCAGTATTCTTGCCTGGGAAATCCCATGGACAGAGAGAAGCCTGGCGGGCTACATCCAGTTCACAGGGTCCCAAAAGAGTCGAACATGACACAGAAATGAAACAACACAATGTCTAACACCAAGGGTGAGCCCTAAGGTAAACTATGGAGTTTGGGTGATTATGATGTATCAGTGTGACTTCATCAGTCACAGCAAACGTACCACTCTGGTGGGGGATGTTGACAATAGGGACAGGAGGATGCGCCTCGGGAGAGTAGAGGATATATGGGAAATCTCTGTTCCTTCCCCTCAATTTTGCTGTGAACCGAAAATTACTCTTTAAAAAAATCGTGTCCTTTTTTGTGTGTGTGTTTTTGCCATGCCTCACAGTATGTGAAATCTTAGTTCCCCAACCAAGGATCAAACCCTTGCCCCCTACAGTAGAAGCATGAAGTCTTAAGCACTGGACTGTCAGGGAAGTCCTGTCCTTTTTTAACCAGAAAATGAAAGAAATGGGGGACTTCCTTGGCAGTCTAGTGGTTTAGACTCTGTGCTTCCACTGCAAGGAGCGCGGGTTGGATTCCTGGTCAGGGAACTAGATTCTACATGATTCTACATGCTGCAACTAAAATCTAGCCCAGCCAAATAAACATTAAAAAAAAAAATCACTTCCTCAGTGATCAATGCAAAGGAGTAGAAGAAAACAATAGAATGGGGAAAGACTAGAAATCTCTTCAAGAAAATTAGAGATATCGAGGGAACATTTCATACAAAGATGAGCACAATAAAGGACAGAAATGGTAGGGACCTAAAAGAAGCAGAAGAGATTAAGAAGAGGTGGCAAGAATACACAGAAGAACTGTACAAAAAATATCTTCACGACCCAGATAATCATGATGGGTGATCACTCACCTAGAGCCAGACATCCTGGAATGTCAAGTCAAGTGGGCCTTAGGAAGTATCACTATGAACAAAGCTAGTGGAGGTGATGGAATTCCAGTTGAGCTATTTCATATCCTGAAAGATGATGCTGTGAAAGTGTTGTACTCAATATGCCAGCAAATTTGGAAAACTCAGCAGTGGCCACAGGACTGGAAAAGGTCAGTTTTCATTCCAATCCCAAAGAAAGGCAATGCCAAAGTATGTTCAAACTACCACACAATTGCACTCATCTCACATGCTAGCAAAGTAATGCTCAAAATTCTCCAAACCAGGCTTCAACCGTACATGAACAGAGAACTTCCAGATGTTCAAGCTGGATTTAGAAAAGGAAAAGGAACCAGAGATCAAATTGTCAACATCCATTGGAGCATCAAAAAAGCAAGAGAGTTCCAGAAAAACATCTACTTCTGCTTTATTGACTATGCCAATAGTCAATATGCCAATATTTGACTGTGTGGATCACAACAAACTGGAAAATTCTTCAAGAGATGGGAATACCAGACCACCTAACCTGCTTCCTGAGAAATCTATATGCAAGTCAAGAAGTAACAGTTACAACCGGACAACAACAGACTGGTTCCAACTTGGGAAAGGAATACGTCAAAGCTGTATATTGTCACCCTGTTTATTTAACTTATATGCAGAGTACATCATGAAAAATGCCAGGCTGGAGGAAGCACAAGCTGGAATCAAGATTGCTGGGGGAAATATCAATAACCTCAGATATGCAGAAGACACCGCTCTTATGGCAGAAAGTGAAGGGGAACTAAAGAGTCTCTTGATTAAGATGAGAGAGGAGAGTGAAAAAGCTGGCTTAAAACTCAACATTAAAAAAAACTAAGATCATGGCATCTGGTCCCATCACTTCATGGCAAATAGATGGGGAAACAACGGAAACAGTTAGAGACTTTATTTTCTTGGGCTCCAAAAATCACTGTAGATGGTGACTGCAGCCATTCCTGAGCCAATCGAGCAAATGGGTGGAGGGGTCTTTGAAATATTTCAGCAAGAGGCCCTGGAACTTAAACATGTAAGAGAAGAATCCCATCAAGAGAGGAGGGGGGACTTCCCTGGTGGTCCAGTGGTTAGGGCTTCTGCTTTCACTTCTGAGGACCTGGGTTTAATCTCTGGCCACAGAACTAAGTTCTGATAAGCCATGTGGCATGACCAGAATAAGTTTATTTAAAAAAAAAAAAAAAGAAAGGAGTACAATATTTTCAAGGTTGCAAAATTGGGCCTAATTTGGTTCAAGAGTTGTCTGACATTCAAACCGCCCTTCTGTAACAGTGAACACAGCACAAACACTTCCTTTGGTTTCAGTCCTCTCTGCAGAGCTGTCAGGAGCTTACCTCGGGAGAGAAGTGAAGAATTAAGAAGGAGAATTGTCCCCGAGTCAGCGGGAACAAAACAAGCATAAATCTACAAGACAGCAGAGCACACTCTGAATATTTCTGAAGGATTGTTTGACAAATATTTACATGTTGCATATTCAATTATGCAATCCTTTTAGAACAATAAATATTTTAGAAGGAGACTCTGCTGAGCCATGTCCAAAATTCTACGGATCTCAGGAGCCAGGAAACGACAAACCTTTTTATTTTTCTTGGCCATGCAGCGCAGCACAGGGGATCTAGTTCTCTGACCAGGGATCGAAGCCTCACTCCTTGCACTGGAAACCTGGACTCTTAACCACTGGACCACCAGGGAAGTCCCCAGAACACATCTTCTTAAACAAAACAAGTCTGATCCTTAGTTAACTCCAGCAAAATGAAACCTCTCTCAGCTCAGCAAACTCTCTTCTTGACGGACCAGAGGCTGACAGCTCAATAAACACAACCCCTAAAAAGCCTTTAGAGACATTTTTCTTCCGGGAAGCTGCTATCTGCAGCCTGTGAGCAGTTCAGTTGTTGTTGTCTGGACACTCAGTCGTATCCGGACTCTTTGCGACCCCATGGACTATAGGCTGCCAGGCTCCTCTGTCTGGGGGATTTCCCAGGCAAGAATGCTGGAGTGGGTAGTCACTTCCTTCTCCAGGGGATCTTCCCAGCCCAGGGATGGAAACAGCGGCTCCTGCATCAGCAGGTGGATTCTTTACCACTGACTCACCCGGAAGGCCCAAGTGGTCTACTAGTTAAGGCAATCACCCTTCTCCTCCAGCAAAAACGCTCAGGCTTTCCATAAGCTTTTTACTGCTACTCATCACAGACCAGCACCCAAAGAGCTCCTGCCTCAGGGCCTTTGCACCTGCCGTGCCCTCTTCCTGAAGTGCCCTTCCCAAGTTTTCTTCTCTGCATCTTTTCATTTTAAATGTTGTGACTCGGGTTTTTTTGGCTGTGCTGCGTCTTCGTGGCTACGATCAGGCTTTCTCTACTTGCAGCACAGGCTTCTCACTGAGGCGGCTCCTCGTGTTACATAGCAAGGCTCTAGGGTGCTCGGGCTTCAGCGTTGTGGCACACGAGCTTCGCTGCTCCGGGACACACGGAATCTTCCCGGGCAGGATCCGCCCATGTCCCCTGCGTCAGCAGGTGGATTCCTGACCACCGAGCCACCAAGGAAGCCCTCTTCTCTAAATCTTTGCTAGAACATCACCTGTTCTCTCGAATGACCACCCTACCTACTGCTGCAGCCCTCCACCTCTGAACACCCGGACCGTCCTCCCTGGCTCCAGGAACTGCTGACTTGGCTGGAGATGGGAGGAAAGACTTCCCTGAGGAGATGCCCTGAAGCTGAAGGCAGAGAGTGGCTGAGTTGTGTGGCCATGTGTGGAGGGACATCACAGCCCCAAGGCTGGACAAAGGCACGCTGAAACCAGACTTCCCAGCTTCCCATTTCTTAGCCAGCTGCTTCGGGCTGGGCCCTCAGCAGCTAGCCCCAGGGAGCCCCTCCGGCTTCAGCGACCACATTGTCCCGCACCGTGACCGACCACCGCCTTGGTGCCATCTGCCTGCCTAGAAGGTCCTCCCACCACCGCCTCCAAAAGTCACCCTTCACTGGGCTTCCCTGATTGTCCTCAGCTCCTGGCTTCCAAGACATCTGCTCTGCACTTCCATAGAGCTCCTCACGCCCTGCCTCTGGCTGTAAGCACTGGGCACTGCCACCCTCTAAGCACTGGGTACTGTTACTCTCCAAGCACTGGGTGCTATCACCCTCTAAGCACTGGGTACTGTTACTCTCTAAGCACTGGGCACTACTACCCTCTAAGCACTGGGTACTATCACTCTCTAAGCACTGGGTGCTATCACTCTCTAAGCACTGGGTACTATTACTCTCTAAGCACTGGGTACTATCCTGTCTAAGCACTGGGTACTATTGCTCTCTAAGCACTGGGTACTGTTACTGTCTAAGCACTGAATGCTATTACTCTCTAAATACTAGGTACTATTACTGTCTAAGCACTGGGTACTATCCTGTCTAAGCACTGGGTACTATTGCTCTCTAAGCACTGGGTACTATTATTGTCTAAGCACTGGGTACTATTACTCTCTGAGTACTGGGCACTATTACTGTCTAAGCACTGAATGCTATTACTCTCTAAATACTAGGTACTATTACTGTCTAAGCACTGGGTACTATCCTGTCTAAGCACTGGGTACTATTGCTCTCTAAGCACTGGGTACTATTACTGTCTAAGCACTGGGTACTATTACTCTCTGAGTACTGGGCACTATTACTGTCTAAGCACTGAATGCTATTACTCTCTAAGCACTGGGTACTATTATTGTCTAAGCACTGGGTACTATTACTCTCTAAGCACTGGGTACTGTTACTCTCTAAGCACTGGGTACTATTATTGTCTAAGCACTGGGTACTATTACTCTCTGAGTACTGGGCACTATTACTGTCTAAGCACTAAATGCTATTACTCTCTAAACACTGGGTACTATTACTGTCTAAGCACTGGGTACTATCCTGTCTAAGCACTGGGTACTATTGCTCTCTAAGCACTGGGTACTGTTACTCTCTAAGCACTGGGTACTATTATTGTCTAAGCACTGGGTACTATTACTCTCTGAGTACTGGGCACTATTACTGTCTAAGCACTGAATGCTATTACTCTCTAAACACTGGGTACTATTACTGTCTAAGCACTGGGTACTATTGCTCTCTAAGCACTGGGTACTATTACTGTCTAAGCACTGGGTACTATCCTGTCTAAGCACTGGGTACTATTACTGTCTAAGCACTGGGTACTATTGCTCTCTAAGCACTGGGTACTATTACTGTCTAAGCACTGGGTACTATTACTCTCTAAACACTGGGTACTATTACTGTCTAAGCACTGGGTACTATCCTGTCTAAGCACTGGGTACTATTACTCTCTAAGCACTGGGTACTATTACTCTCTAAACACTGGGTGCTATCACTCTCTAAGCACTGGGTACTATTGCTCTGAGTTCTTCCTCAACTAAAAGGTGAAGACTCTCAAGGCAGAGACCGTTTGATTCAGGAGACTCTGCAGCGCCCACTCATGCCTTGCACACAGTAGGTCTGCAGTGAACGCTCATCAGTGACTCACTACCCCATCTGCTACAGGGTCGTGTGTTGGTCCTTGCAACACTTCATTCTTTCAAAGTGCTTCAGAAAGACAGAGGCTGTTTGATAACAGGATCAAGAAGCCACCGGGAAGAACAGAAGCTCTCGCCTCACCCCCTCAAAGCCCAGAACACAGGACCCGCTCCTTCTGATCAGAAGATAAAAGGGCTTGATGGGCTGTGGGCCTTTGTCATTGATGGGCTGTGGGCCATTTCTCCATCCTGATGTGGTGTGGAGCAGAGAGGAGGCTCAGAACAGAAAAATGAAGGGAGACTCTGTAATCAAGGGGAAAAGCACAAAGAAAAATAGCTTTGCCTGGCCTCAAGAAAAAAAAAAAAAAAAACCTGGAGGATGTCTCTTCCGAGCATGGAGAAGGTAGGTGAGTAAAAAACAGGACAAGACAATAAACACGGCCTAGCGCTGTGCGCTAGGGATCCAGTGCTCAGTAGCCCAGCAGATTGAAGCTGCGGACTGCCCCGCATCACTGCGGAGAAACTGAGGCAGAGAGGCGCTGAGAGGCCGGAGCTGGCCACCCCTGACTCTGCACTGAGGGAGAGGCCTTCACAGTGAAAGTTGCTGAGTCGTGTCCAACTCTTTGTGACCCAATGGACTGCACAGTCCGTGGAATTGTCCAGGCCAGAATACTGGAGTGGGTAGCCTTTCCCTTCTCCAGGGGATCCTCCCAATCCCGGGATCGAACCCAGGTCTCCCGCATTGCAGGTGGATTCTTTACCAACTGAGCTATCAGGGAAGCCCTCCAGGCTGTCACAAGAGGCCCCAAAACTCAGCGCGACACACGCAGGCCCCTTGGGGATGGTTCACGCTGTCCTCAGCGGTCCCCAGCACAGCTGCTTTCCAACTTTTATCTTTTGCCCCCAAAGGAAACACAACCAAGCTCAGCCTAATGGAGCCCAGAGTTGGGGCTGGGCAACCCAGGCCCCAGGAGACCCCAAAGCTGCCCCCAACAGGGGAGAGATCCACCCCACTCCTGACCCTTCCTGACCCTTCTGGGGCTTCCTTCAAGGCAACCCCCAGTTACCTGCTTCAGGAAACTGAGGTCTGCCGTGAACATCTGTGAAAAGTCACCTTGGTAAAAGCGAAAGCAGAGCTGCACAGTCAGCCCGGGCCGCCTGACGGCCAGAGGGAGGGCTGGGGTGCAGGCATCCCGGGGGTGTCCCAGGGTCACCGGGGTGATGCTGCCCACGCGGGCCCCTCTCCAGCTCTAGGAGCCTTCGGGATCTAGGGGCCAGCACCACCTGACACATTACACCAAGCGGAGAGCCTTCCCAAAGTTCAACTTTGGTGTCAAGTTCAACCATACCTGCAGGGGCTCCAGTCTGCCTGAGCCCGGCCCAGATCACAGGCATGGGAGGAACACCAGCGCGCGCCCGAACCCGCCCGGGGATAAACCAAAGGCACCCGACTCCCCCGGTTTCCAAGGAGACGCACATCCTTCCCATCAGTGTGGGATCCCCCCCAGCAAAGGCACCTGCGCTCCGGCTGCGCGGCAGGCGGAGGCTGCCCATCCCGCGGGACCCAGGGACCGTGACAGCCAGGGAGACCGCGGCCACTGTCGGCTGGGCACCGGCCCCCCGGGCACCTGGCCGCCGCGCTCACACTGCGGTTTGTCTCCTCCCGCGACTTTGGTGGGCTGCGTTCCGAGAGCCAGTCCTTCTCGAGCCAACTTTTTCTTTCTTTTTTTTCTCGGTGTTTCTCATCGTCCCTGAGTCTTGTCATGACTCATGGATCCCTCGTGCTTCTCCCCACCCCCACGCCCGCCTGCCCTGCGGGTGTGCTCCTGCCGCCCGGCTGCGCTCCCCGCCGGGGACCTGCCCGGTGGAGGGGGGCGCGGGATGGCCCCCGGCTCTCCGCGGTGACCGTGCGGATAGCCCAATCGGAGATCGCGTCGGCCGGCCACCGCGTGGGTCACCGGGCGCGGCCGCGCATGGGCAGGGGGAGGGATGCGAGGAAGCAGGGGGTCCCAGAGCCAACTCCTAACCCGGGAGGCGAGCAGAAGCCGATCCGCGCTAGGGAGTGGAAGGCAAAGCGCAGGGGCAGCGAGAGGGCCGAACCCTGGGGACGCTGGGGGCGACTGGGGCATTTTGCAGAAGGGGTTTCCCCTGCAGGCAAGGAGGGTTGACCGTCAGAGTGGACCCGGAGTGAAGGGACCCGCGAGACGCCCCAACTCAGATCCCAGGGCGGGCCCCAGGGGAGCATCGGAAGACTCCGCGGGCGGGAAACGAGAAGGGGCTGCGGTGAGCACGCGGGTCTGGCGACGGTCCCCGCGGCGCCGTGACCTCGGAGCAATCGTGCGGCTCCCTACGGCCCGAGATGGGCAGGCCGCCCAGGGCGCCGCGCACACCGCGCGCCCATGGGGCCGGGAAACGGCGCTCTCGGCCGCGGCAAAGTCACCGCCGGGCGGGGACTGAGGAGGGCGGAGGGGCCCCGAACCCCGCGCGGGCGCGCTCTTACCCGGCCGTTGCGATCGGTCTCCTGCACCTCCTCGGCGCTGGGCCCCCGCCGCACCAGCGCCCTCAGCAGCCCCACGTCGTTGGCGCAGGCGGCGCGCAGGAGGGTCGCCGCCTCCGGGACGCCCTCCGGAACGCCCTCCGAAGCGCTCTCCGCGCTCACCGAGCTGTACTCCTCCTCGTCTCCGTAAGGGTAGAAGGAGTCGTCCGAGGCGATGCTGCGGGTGTCGGGCAGACTTGAGAAGTCCTCGTACTCCTCGTAGTCAGCTGGGTCCTCCCCGGCCTGCGCGTCCCGGGGTGGGGACGGTGGCTCTGGGGACACGCGGCGCGCCCCGCCGCCCTCCGGCCCGGGCCCGGCCAGCAGCACCATGCCGGCGGCCGGGGCGCGGGCCGGGGGGCCGGGGAGCGGGCCGGGAGCCGGGGACGCCGGGCGCGCACCGAGGTCACCGCCCCTTGTCCCCGGCAGCCCCAGAAAAGCAGGAGGGCTCTGCGCGCTCCAGCTCGGCGGAAACGCGCGCCGGGCGGCCGCGCTGCAAGACTCGAGTCACCGGAGGCTGGAGAAAGCCCCTCGAGGGTAGGAGGAGCCGCGGGGGCTTTCCGAGCGCGGCGGGCGGGCGCGGGCGGGGACCGCGCGGGAAGCGGGCGGGGGTGGCCGAGCCCGAGGAGGCGCGCGCCCCGGGGTCCCGCGCCGCCCCCCCAACCCGGCGCGATCCTGGCAAAAGTTAAGAGTCAAGCAGGGGGCGCCTCGGCCCCGCGGGTTCGGTGCAGCCGGCTGCTGTGCCCGGGAGCTGAGAAGTGCGCACGCGGGAGAACCAGAAGCGACTACTAAAGAACCCGAACGCCCTCGTGGCTGGCGGCCCCGCCCCTGCTCTCGGGATGAGAGTGAAGGTGGGGGTCGGAGGACGCAGCGGGCTGAGCCGTCGGGAACACCAAATCCCTGGGCCTGGTGCCGCCCCGGGCGTCAGGCCTGCGGGCTGGGGTGGCGGGGTGAGGAGGGGGTTGGGGGGTAGTTTCTCAGTGTCTGAGACACCCAGCCTGTTTGTGCATTTTTTTCCGGGAGTCTGGGTTCCGGGGCCAACTTCGCTCCCGCGTTAAGACCGCCCTGGGCACCGAGGACGGGTGGAAGCGTGGGAGATGGTGTCCAGCTGGGGACCCTGCCCCTCTGAACCGGGAGCTCCGGGCTGCCCCGGGGACGTCCCAGGCCGAGACAGGGCGGGGGACCCGGCAGAGGACCCGGGCCAGCAGTCACTTTCAGATGGCTTCTCAAAGAGCGCCCCGGAGCCGCTGTCCTGGAGTCGATGGGGGGGAGGGGGGTGACATTTGGGTGGGAAGGAGCGGCTCCAGGCCCGAAGGGTTCCCCCCTCCCTCACCCTGGCCAGGGTCCCTTTATCTGCGGAGTCGAGACGGATTCACGGGCGGAAGCCACCACCCCGGCTCAGACTTCGCGGCTGCTTGCCAAACAGAGAGCCGGCCCGCAGAGGCGGCCCGGGTCCCACCCCCGAACCCCACCCCACCCCGGTCCCCCCAGGCTGGAGCCTGGCCTACCCACCCCCACCCCGCCCCGTCGGTCCCAGCGCAGGGGGTGAGGACCCGCCGCGGGGAGCCTCTGACCTCCTAGAGGAGGACGCACCGTGGGACCGAGGGGCAAATCCTAATGGAAAAAGAATGGGGGAGATGTGGGGTGAGGGTTGGGGCCGTCGGGGGGCGTCGCCTCTCGGACAGAAAGCACTTCAGATCCAGGGGCGGGTGCGGAGACCACGGATGAAACAGCGCCTCTGTCTCCTCACCCTCCTTTCCTTCTTTAATTTCCACCGCTCTTGACAGCGTGCCTACCAGCTGCCAGTGCCTGAGAGGCCCTCGGGGCGCAAAGGTGACCAAAACCAGGCGACCGCGGGCGCTGGGGACAAACTAGAAGATTCCAGGCCCGGGAGGGCAGGCTGAGGGCCACAGTGGGGAACGCGGTCAAAGACACCACCGGGATGGTTGGCGGGGCCTGAGTGAGGTTCCAACTGCCTAGGCCTCTGCATCTCGGGCCCCTGGCCTTCCAGTGTGACCCGCCCGTGCTGATCCCCGCGGCCTCCAGGGTCCGCCGAGCTGACCTGGAACCTGGCATCCCCGAGGTCGGGAGGACGGGGGCTGAGGGAGAGGTGGACGCCCAAGCGAGCCTTGAGCCAAAAAGTGAACCCGGGCGCACCGGCCTCCTGTAGTCCGGGGCTTTCTCTCTGAAGCCAAAAATACCCCGGGTCATAGTTTGCTTTTTCTTTTTAAGTAGCCATATTTACATAAATCCCCACTGGAAATTTCCACCTTTCAAGACTGACCACTGTTTTTGGTGTTTCCAGAGGCTAAATGAAGTCAGGGGATTTTTACAAGTTGAAGTGACCCTCCCCCTCTGCCCAGGCAGAGAGGTGATTTTGCTAACCCTCCTCTCCTCTCAGCCCAGGTCAGCTGCGTGATATCCGAGTATCCAGAGGGCTGGGATGGGGGTCCCCGGGGGTGGGGCAGGGGCCTTGCCTGGCTGTGGTCCTGGAGTGGGGAAGTGGACCCCCAGGAGTGGGCAACCCCTAAGTCCTCATCCCTGGGTATTTCAACACCCAAGTTAAGCTCTATCTTCAGAGTTCACCACTTCCTCCTTTCCTTCCTTGGAAATTTGGTTGCAAATATCACTACATGGTTTAACCTTTAAAGGTAAACTTCTGAAATGGCCAGCTCCAAATAAAAACTAGCCTTTTGTGAGGGATCCAACTCCAAACCAAACTGGCTTTCCCTTTTAGAAATGCTGCCCTTTTACCACAAAGACAAGAGATGCTCAGTGTTGTGAAAGAACACACAATTAGGCTTTGGGGATTTTAAGTCAACATTATATGTACAAAATCTAGGCAAGAAGGAGAAAGCAGCTTATCAAAACTGCCAACACACTCAGGAGAACTCTTAAATAGGTAACATTTTCCAGGACTGTATTTGATCCAAGACAGTTAAGTTTCAATGGAATAGCTCAATTCAATTCTTTTGATTGATGATGTTTAAGTTTTTTAATATTAATATTCTATTTTTTTCCCTTGAGCTTTTTATTTTGTATTGGGGTATAGCCGATTGACAATGTTGTGATAGTTAAGTTTTATATATGTATGGCAATTAAACAGCTGGTTGATTCAGTTGAATAATTTGTCCTTGGGCTATTTAAAAAAAAAAAAAAGATTCACTATTTTAGTTATATTTCTCAAAGTGGCCACCTAACTGTAATAGCTATAACAGGAAGGTCTTAAAAAATTACAAGCAGTGTATTTATAGACTGAAAATTGAATGCACCTGTGATGGCACACTCCCCACAAAATTTGTTTAGAAAGCAAAGTGAGATGACCTAGCGGCAGAGCCAACCTGAACCCTCCCCGTGTATGTGTGCATGCTAAGTGTTTCAGTCACTTCAGACTCCTTGCAACCCCACGGACTGCAGCCCACCAGGCTCCTCTGTCCATGGGATTCTCCAGGCAAGAATACTGGAGTGGGTTGCCATGCACTCCTCCAGGGGATCTTCCCAACCCAGGGATCAAACCCACATCTCTTATGTCTCCTACGTTGGCGGGTGGGTTCATTGCTCATCAAATAACCAAGGTCCCACCCTCTAGAATAGAACGAATAGCAGAATGATTTTAAGCATTTCATATGTCTGAAGTTTAGCACACAGTAACTGTTGACTTTCATTATTATGAAGGTTAGAGTATCCATTCGCCGTATGATATAAACTACTCTGCAGCACCGACTGCTCAAAATGTGTTGCCCTATTTGCCCAGAGAACTACCCACATGAGGTGAATGAGAAATGCTTTTCATTTTTTCCTTTGGAAGGCAGTGCACCTTGGGATAAAGTGCAGACTGTGCTGACAAACTGACTTCTGATGACATCTCTTCCACTGTTGAGTTGCAATCATAATAGTTCTAGATCTTGACTGAGTTACACCAGTATTTGACCAACTCCTAGTCTTGATATTAAGGATATTCCCGAATTTTCCTACTGTATCTGTAAAGAAAAAAAAATATTGCTGGCCATTCCAGCTCTACAAGGATCAAGTCATAAGGCATTGCAGTCACCGACTGACAGGGGAATTCAGAATGGAAAGAGGAAAAAAAAGGAAATATTTTGTGCTTTGAATGTCTGCCCCTAGATGGTTAAGATACACATCTAAAGAAAAATTTCCATGATCCTAGATTCTTGCATCTTTCCATACAGAGAAAAGCACTGAACTCTTTAATTTGAGATGTCTGTTCTTTGTGATTCACAGTGGTCTTTTGACGTTTGGTTCCATGTTTGTTTTTTTTTTTTCCAGAAAATTATATATATAGGTCCCGCAGCAGCAGCAGACAGTAAATAATCTGCCTTCAGGGCAGGAAACTCAAGTTTGATCCCCGGGTCAGGAAGAGCCTCTGGAGAAGGGAGTGACTACCTACTCCAGTACTGTCTGGAGAATTCCATGGACAGAGGAGCCTGGCAGGCTACAGTCTATGAGGTCACAGAGTCAGACATGATTGAGTGACCAACACTTTCACTTTCCTATTCCACTCCGTACCTCTTTCAGAGCAGCTCCTCGGAGTTGTCTGAGAGGCTGTTTCCCAGACTATATCCTCAGCAAGGTCTCGATAAAACTTAACTCGCAGATTTTGCATTCTGTGCTTTTATTTCAGCACCTGAAACAGGAGAGAAGGAGGCTGGGCACAACCTTTGGAAGAAAGACACAGCCGTGAGGACACGACAAACACTGGGTTAGAACCAAGGAGGTCCAAGATGGCGGAAGATTCAACTTCCGGTGGACCGTGAGCCGCGTTACGTGCTCATTATAATATGCACTCCTTATGCTCACTATGCGCTCATTATGTGCTAATGGCCAGGCTCCTCTGTTCATGGAATTTTCCTGGCAAAGATACTGGAGTGGGTGGCCATTTCCTTCTCCAGGGGATCTTCCTGACCTAGGGCTCGAACTTGGGTCTCTTGCATTGCAAGCAGATTCTTCACCATTTGAGCCAACAGAGAAGCCCCTATTATAATATATTAGCATCTAAATGACACCTCTACCAGCACCGTCAAGTGGAAAGTGAAAGTGAAGTTGTTAAGTCGTCCAACTCTTTGTGAGCCCATGGACTCTAGCCTACCAGAGTTGCCCTTTCCTTCTCCAGGGTATCTTCCTGACCCAGGGATCAAACCTGGATCTCCTGCATTCCTGGCAAATGCTTTGCCCTCTGAGCCACCAGGGAAGCCCAGCACCATGACAGTTCATCAGAGGCCAACCATAAAAGACCAAAATTGGGGGTATCCCACTTCTTGAAAACTGCCAACCCTTCACTGAAATAGTTAGAATAATTCTCCCACTCCTTCGCCTATGAAAGTATTCAGCCCATAAAAACTATAACCACCCAAAATGTCCAGGCCTCTCACCTTCTGAGATGGTCCACATTCTGTGGGATGTGTTTCTCTCAAGGCCCATCTTGCCTTTTGAGGTAAACTGCATTCTGTCTATGAAATGTGTATCTCTCTAAATAAATCCAGTTACCTATCACTTTGTGTCTCACTGAATTCTTTCTGCTACAAGACGTCAAGAACCTGAGCTTGGGGAATGCATTGGTGGTCCTGTGGTTAGGACTTTGTGCTTCCACTACTGGGGCCATAGGTTTGATTCCTGTTCGGGGAAGTGAAGGGTAACTAAGCCCACACATCACAACTAGAGAGTCCAAGGCCCACAATGAAAGATCCTGCATGATGCAATGAAGATCCCCTGTGCCAAAACAAGACCTGATGCAGACAAATAAATAAAACAGGCAAACAAAATATTTTAACAACAAACAGAAAGACTGCACCTTCAAGTCCCAATCTGGGTTTGGGCCAGGTTCCAGTCCCAGCCCTTGGTTCAAGTCCCATCTGATTTGCATGGTTTCAGCAATCAAATAGAAGTCACTTAGCATGTCCTGGAGTCCATCTACAGAATGACTGGGCCAGATTATCCATCTGACCTACTTAGAGATAGAAGGAACAGTCTCTTGTGTATTTCTGGCTCTCCTCATTAAAGAGATTAACTGCCCTCTGGCCCTAACTCCATTCAGTGGACAGTGATGAGATCCCTCCTGTTCTAATCGGGATTGGTGTAGCCATTTAAGAACTTCATTTTCTTTCAGGGAGGATTTCTGCCCTTGTGGGTAAATATTTGGAAGAAGTATGTGTGTGTGTGCTCCTCACTGCCAACTCTTCTGCCTTGTTTCTGCTCTTGATGGGAATTAGAGATAAAAGGGTATAACTAGAGAAGCCATGTTTACTTCAAGGACAAAAGTCCTTGGCTCCTCATCTGAATAAAAGTGGTTGGATTTTTAAGGTTACTTTAGGGAGTCATGTGTGATATAAAAAGCTATGCAAGGAACTACTCAGCAGAAGACTACATGACCCACCCAGGCCTTCTACCCTAGGAACAGGGCAAACACCCATTTTTTCCCCATCACCACCCCTTTGTTCATGCACCTATAATAGTTTCTATTACTGTTTTCCAACAATTTTTTGCAAAACTGTCTTCCTTCTTATAACCTGAGAATTCACAAAATTCAAGGACCAGGTCTTACTATTTTTTTTTTTTTGAGGTGTAGTTGACTTACAGTGTTGTATTAATTTCTCCTGTACAACAAAGTGATTCTGCTATATAGACATTCTTTTTCATATTCTTTTCCATTATGGTTTATCACAGGATATTGAATATAGTTCCCTGTGCTATACCATAGGAACTTAATTTATTACTAGTTTTTTAATCTCTAGCATCTAAGAGGATGTCTCACCATCTTGATTGAAAGTGAAAGTGAAGTTGCTCAGTCGTGTCCTACTCCTTGTGACCCCATGGACTGTAACCCACCAGGCTCCTCTGTCCATGGGATTTTCCAGATGAGAATACTGGAGTGGGTTGCCATTTCCTTCACCAGGGGATCTTCCCGACCCAGGGATTAAACCCATGTCTCCTGTATTGCAGGCTTTCTGTTCTGAGCCAGGAGGAGAAGACTTGGCTTCCTAAACCAGCCTCTGCCATCTCTTGGGACTTTTTGAATTTAGACAAGATCAAGTACAGAGTAGCAACCTGAACTTGCTGCTTCTAAGTCTTGAGACCTTCAAGAATTAAAAACTAACGTATCATCAAAGGTAGGAAGACACAGTGTTTCAGGAAAGAAAAATGAGATATAACAAGATGGTCACACCCCAGACCTTGGGTGAGTCCCTGTGGCAGGCTACCAAGTAAGCATCCTTGACTTCACGTAGGAAAGAATTCAAGAGCAAGCCATAGTAAAGTGAAAGCAAGTTTATTTAGAGAGATACACATTCCATCGACAGAAAGTGAGAGCAACCCCAGGGTGTGGGGTTGTTAGTTTTTATAAGCTGATAATTTCATAGGCTAAAAGTGAAGGTGTTATTCCAGTTAGTTGGGGCAAGTGGTGGGGATTTCCAGGAGCTGGACCACTGCCCACTTTCTGGCCTTTTATGGTCACCTCCAGAACTGTCATGGCACCTGTGGGTGCATCATTTACCTTGCTGATGTGTTACAGTGAGTCTGTGTTAAGGCTCAAAGGACTTTCCCTCTGGCTCAGAGCTAAAGAACCCTCTAGCAATGCAGGAGATGAGGGTTTGATCCCTGGGTTGGGAAGATCCTTGGAGAAGGAAATGGTAACCCACTCCAGTTCTTGCCTGGAAAATCCCATGGACAGAGGAACCTGGTGGGCTTCAGTCCTTGAGCTTGAAAAAGAGTCAGACAAGACTTAGTGACTGAACAACAGCAACAACATACTAAGGCCCAAGGTCTCTTGGAAGTCAAATTGACCACCATCTTGGACCAGTTCATGTCATATCCAATGGCTATGCCATTTTTTTTTTTAAAGGTTGTGCTCTGCTCCCTTCCTGTCTCAATAGGACCCTGGGGATATGTCTGGATTCTGTATCAACTTCTGACTATCAGTGGTTCTCTATAAAGCCAGATTAATGTCTTGCCATATGTAACCACCATACTCAGATGCTGGGGCCACACACCAAGGAGACTCAGGTCTCACCCAGTGCTGGTGGTCCTGCCTCTACAAGTGCATCTTGTCAATCAGGAGGAATGGGGTGATACACACGGCTCTGAGCCTGGACCCACGAGTCCTTAGGGCAGGGCCTGCAGGCCCCATCACTGTCCCAAACTAAGCATAAATCCCGTAATCAAAGCAAAGACTAAATCAGAATTTTAAAATTAGTACTGTCAATCATTCAGTATGGCTTATACGTATCACTTGGCCTAACTCTGGCTAGGTTTCCTGTCAAAACATGCCCAGGAGGTCAGAGCTAAGGGCAGAAAGAATTTAGGTTGAACATGCAGTGCATGATGGGAGAATCATATGGGCAAATGTTTTTAAACTGAAGCAAAAATTAATTCCCTGCTATATTAGTTTATTTACGGTACTGCTGTAACAAAACACCAGGAAGCGGGTGGCTTAAACACTAAGAATGTGTTCCCTCCCAGTCCGGTAGGCTAGAGGTCTGAGATCAAGGTGTCAGAAGGTTAGTTTCTTCTGAGGCTGTGAGACAGGATCTGGTCCGCGCTCTCCCCAGGTTTCCGTGGATTTGCTGGCCCTCTGATTCTCTTGGCTTCTAGAAGCATCACCCCATCTCTGCTTCCATCTGTGTGCGTTTTGGGATCTAAATCTCCCCCCTTTTTAAAGGACACCAGTCATACTGGGTCAGGGCCCACCCTAATGACCCCTTCCTTCTTAACTAATTACATGTGTCAATGCCCAGTTTTCAAACCAGGGCACATTCTGAGAACAGGGAAGTTAAGACTTCAGCATTAGGGGGACGCATTTCAGTCCATAACTCCTGCCTTTGGAGTGCCTCCATTCTGCTGGGGAGACGTAGAATAGCAACATAAGTACACGAAATGCATAGCATGGGAAATAGTATTACGGGCCGAGAAAAAACTAAAACGGGAGAGGAAATGAGAAGGATCCAGGGGTTACAGTTCGAGTTGAGAGAGCTAGAGAAGGTCCCACTGAGGAAGGAGTTTCGGAACTAAGACAGAAAGGAAGTGGGAATGTGAGCTGTGCCAGCCGTGGGGTCCCCATCCGTTCACGCCTCCTGTTCCCGAATGAATAAAGAAAAGCGATGGCTGAACAATCTGGATCCCAGCTTTCTCTAGCTCCTAAACCTAAGACAACCCTCCCACCCTGCCCGACCTAGATTATCCAACCCAAACCCGGAAGCAATCAGCTCATCAATTCCGAAGACCAAACACCCCGGGTACAAAGTTTCTGGGAACCACACGCCCCCTCTTACAACCCGAGGAGGAGTCGGCAGTTACAACTTTTTATCGGCTCATTTTAACTCTTTGGCTGTCAGGCTATAGGTTGTCTCAAGAATTCACCACAACATTTTGGCATTTTATTCTTGGACCAAAAGGAACCCCCCAGTTTACGATGCTAAAAATCCCACAGCTCTGTTCTTCCCTCTCATCGGCAGTTACTCAGTCACCTGGTTTTGCTGAGGAAGCAGCATCTCCACCTGCACGTTTTATCAGACTCCTCCGCGGGCCCCTCCCCCTGGCGACTCACGCCCACCGTCCCTGCGGCACCAGTCGGCTCGGAGGCCCCCTCACCAGACTGCAAGGATGCTTACAAGGACCTGGTTTCTGGTTTCTTCTCTCTTAGCACAGATCTCTCTCCTCCCCTCCCAGCCCTCACAAACATCCTCCCTGACAGAATTTCTTTTCTTTTTTTTTTTTAGGTACTTACTTGGCTGCGCTGCGTCTTAGTTGTGGCATACGGGATCTTTGACTGTCATTGAGGCAGGCCGGGTCTTTCGTTGTCGCTGTTGGGGGGCATGTGGGATCTCGTTCCCCGACCAGGGATGGAGCTCGAGCCCTTTGTGTTGGGAACTCAGAGTTTTAGCCACTGGACCTCCAGGGACGTCCATTGACAGAATTTCTTTTTTTTTTTTTAATTGTTTGTCATTGGAGGATAATCACTTTACAATATTGTGTTGGTTTCTGCCATATACTAGCATGAATCAGCCATAGGTATACATATGTCCCATCCCTTTTGAACCTCCCTTCCATCTCCCACCCCATCCCACCCCCTAGGTTGTCACAGAGCACTGGGTTGAGCTCCCTGCATCAGACAGCAAATTCCCACTGGCTATCTAATTTTGCGTCTGGTTACTTGTATGTTTCCATGTTACTCTCTCCATCCTCCCACCCTCTCCTCCCCTCCCTGTGTCCACACATCTGTTCTCCATGTCTGCAGAATTTCTTAAGAATATAAGTGTCAGTGGAATGGGAGCAATAGAGTAGCCTTGGAAAGCTTGCAACTGCTTTTGACAGTACAGTGCCTCTACCTGTTGATATGCCCACGACATATGAAGCGGATGTCCCAGAGCTACCAGCCCCTGGGGCTGTAGATGACCCAGACTGGAAGGGTTGAACAATATTACAAAGAGAGCAGGACCTCAAGAAAGTTCTCGAATTTATTTTGGGGGGCAGGGGAGCAAATTATTTATGAGGTAAATGAAGGAACTTAAGTAGATGTTTTTTTCCTACTTCTAGAAAAGGTAAAGGTAACCCCGACAACACATGCACTGCCTTGATGACCAGGTCACCCCATGTCTATGGGAAACCAGAGTAAGGCTTAGTTAGCTCTTGTCATCACTGTCTCCCAGGATGCACTTGTCCAAGTGACCCTCTGCTGTGCCAGAGCCAGGATGCTTGCACAAGTGGCTGAGGTGGTCACCCGGTTCTTTGATGGATTTCACCTGCTCATTCAGGTCATGCGTCTCAGTGAAGTTACCCAAATAGGAGTCATTTTGTCAGTGGCCAGTTTGTGCAGTTCTGGTAATGACTGGTTTACAGTTTTCTTTCCCAATGTAAAAAGCAGGCTCCAGTGGATTCTAGCTTCCCTGATGGCTCAGTTGGTAAAGAATCTGCCTGCAATGCAGGAGAATACCTGCAGCACAGGAGACCTGGGTTCAATCCCTGGGTCGGGAAGATCCCCTGGAGAAGGAAATGGCAACCCACTCCAGTATTCTTGCCTGGAAAATTCCATGGACAGAGGAACCCAGCAGGCTACAGTCCATGGGGTTGCAGGAGTCGGATGCGACTGAGCGACTAATCCACCAGTGGATTCAGCCTGTTCTCCCAGGCATCACGGCCCAGTTTCTTGACCTCCTCGAGGGAGATCTGGTGACCTTATTGGCTCTGTAGCTTCATCAGGTTCTCACTCTCCTCACGGGAGATCAGTGAAGAAGGTACTTGGCAAAGTTCTTCCAAGCTCCATCATCAGGTCGAAGTCGACAAGGCCCAGATGAAGGCAGGGAACTCCAGGTTGATCTGGAATCTTGTTGTCTTTGCTGGTGCACCTGGGGCGTGTGGATGTCCTGGTGGTGATGGCAGGGTCCCGGGAGTGGGGTAGTGGAGGTCTGGCTCTGAGAGACCGGCTAGGGTGGGGGATGGGGGCCCAATGCTCCAAGCACAATGGAAACAGGAAACCATGGCAACTCCCCCACAGAATCTGTCTCCGATTCAGACACTAGAGCCCAACGAATATTGTCTTATAGGGGAGCCGCCCAAACAGAGTCTTTATGACCCAAACCCGATGCAGGGGTACAGACAGTGGCTGCCTTGCCAGTTGACTGAATGGGTGGGCATTAGATCCGGAAGAATAGAAGAGAGTTGGTATTTCAACTCCTTTCAACCTCGGTGGAGCCTCAGCTTGTGTGTGTCTGCTGCTGAGTCACTAAGGAGGACCTGGGTCCTTGGCATCTTATAGGCTGATGGACTCTGGCTGTCCGCACCTCCCTTGCCCCAAACCCTCCAGTCTCGACCAGGAGAGCTTTGGTGCTGAACTGGGGAGGGGAGTCTCGGTCCCCTGAACACCCCACCCCCCGCAGCATGCGGCCAGAGAGCCCAGCAGCTCTGACCACGATTCTCTGCCCTTCACCATGTCAGTCTGCACTCACTCTCCGAGCCCCAGGCCTTTAACCCAGGTTGCCTTTCATGAGATCGTCAGGGGAATGGAATCAAATCGCTCTCCAGCCAGAGAGTCTCAGATAGTCTCTCCTTTTAAAGATATCTGAACTATATCCCTCTATTCTTTATTTTCATCTTTGGCCATTGCCACGTACCCTGTGGGATATCAGTTCCCCAGCCAGTAACTGAACACGTGTCCCCTACACTGGAAGTGCGAGTCCTAACCACTGGACCACCAGGAAGGTCCTCAGCTATTTTTCAAAATGTTTTCCCTAAATACCTCACACCGAGCTTTGTTTCTTTGTGCCCCACACCCGCCCCCTTCGGGCCCTTTGCCTTGGGCGTCCTCTCAGGGACCCCTCTCCACCTCCTGTCTTTATGGCTCTGACTCCCCAGACCTCAGGTGTATTCAGCGGGACACTGTGGAAGAGGCATCCACTGAATCCCACCACGTGAACTGGGATCTCTCTCTTATATATATGTATCAGTTCAGTTCAGTCACTCAGCTGTATCCAACTCTTTGCGACCCCATGGACTGCAGCACACCAGGCTTCCCTGTCCATCACCAACTCCTGGAGCTTGCTCAAACTCATGTCCATTGAGTTGGTGATGCCTTCCAACCATCTCATCCTCTGTTGTCCCCTTCTTTTCCTGCCTTCAACTTTCCTAGCGTCAGGGTCTTTTCCAATGAGTCAGTTCTTCACATCAGGTGGCCAAAGGATTGGAGTTTCAGCTTCGGCATCAGTCCTTCCAATAAATATTCAGGACTGATCTCCTCTCGGATGGACTGGTTGGATCTCCTTGCAGTCCAAGGGACTCTCAAGAGTCTCCTCCAACAACACAGTTCAAAAGCATCAATTCTTCGGCTCTCAGCTTTCTTTATGGTCCAACTCTCACATCCATACATGACTACTGGAAAAGCCATAGCTTTGACTATATGGACCTTTTTCCGTATATATATTATATATATAATTTTATTTGTTACATATATTTAATCATATATATATAATGTTATGGTCTATTTTTGGTTGCACCGAGTCTTCACTGCTGCTCTTGGGTTTTTCTCTAGTTGTGGTGAGCCAGGGCCACTCTTTTTTGCACTGCAAGGGAGTCTCATTGAAGTGGCTTCTCTTGTGGAGAAGCACAGGCTGTAGGGTGCACGGGTTTCAGTATTTTCAGTATGTGGGCTCAGAAGTTGTTGCTCCCGGGATCTAGAGCACAGGCTCAATCGTCATGGCACACAGGCTTTGTTGCTCCATGGCATGTGGGATCTTCCTAGATCAGGGGTTGGACCCGTGTCTCCCGCACTGGCAGGCAGATTCTTTACGACTGAGCCACCAGAGATACCCCTGGGATGACTCTTGCCAGCGGGAAAATAGGACTGTATCCACACAACAGAAAATCGGAATGTGTCCCCCTGCCCCCAGGCAATGTATGCCCGAGCCTCAGAGCTCTCGAACGAAGCAGGATCGTCCCCTTGCAAATGCTTCTAGTGGCAATACTTCCCCTGTTTCTGCCACAGGGTTATGTGTGAACACTTGCCACTCAGCTGGAGCAGACACTAGAGAGTAAAGTTAAAATGCTGTGAAAACTTGACGTTGAGATTGTAGAGTTCTTCACATCGGGTGGAACTCACTTGCTGTAAATCTAAGGCTGCCTTTGTTTTGTCCTAGCTGTGGACACTCAGGCGGTCTCATTCCTACCCCATCTCTTACTGCCTCCCTTGATCTGGTTCCTAGGTCTTACCAGACCCCAGAACCCTCCAACCCCTTCTTGGATCACCCAGCACTGCACTATCATTCCTGCTCTTTCTTCTCTCCTGGTCTCAGGTCACTTTTATGAGATCTCACCCAAACTCTTCTCGAACCAGACTCTGCCTCCAAATCCTACCCCTGACCTTCTGCCAGCCACAGCCATTTAATCTTTCCCTTGAGGTCATGCCTCCCACTCCTCGCCCAGACCATCACCACGGCTGTTGAATACCACCCACCAGGGAGTCTTTCCAATGTGGGTGTGGCCTCCACCCTGAGTTGGGTATGGATCTTAGAGTCCTTCAACAATCCTCTGTCCATTCTGGGTTCTTGCCATTCTAGACACTCACCACTTTCTCGCCCTTGACCCCTACCTGGTCTCAGCAGGCACCCTGACCCTCCAGGGTCTCTTTGCTCTGTATCCATCCTCTCCAGGTAATCACATCTTCCCTCTGGCTTTCTCCCACACGGGGCTCCTGAGTTAAGCTTTATGAACACACACAGACTTCTGTGCTCTGAGTGGTACCTCCTGAGGTCCCTCGGCATCTCAGGACTTTTCCTGGGCCATCCTGAACTCATACCCCTCTCCCCAAAACTGGCTCCCCCTTCTGCCCTTCTTATGCTTAATGACACCATGGCCTGCCCAGAAACCCAAGTCAGAGACCCAATCCTCCTCCTCACCCTCAGCCTTCCCTAGCATTACTTGTGCTCCCCACCCCTCCCTCTTTGCCTCCCCCCCCCCAACATCAGGACACCTGTTTGGGGTCTTACCTCTGTATCCCCAGCATGGTGCTGTCCATTCTGCACGGGGGGCTCATGGCAGGATGATTAAGTTTAGGGTTGGTACATCAGCGTTCAAAATGCTACTTAGAATCAACCCTGTGACTCAGAATTCGACTCCTGGGTATGTATCCCGCACAAATGTGTGCACAAATGTGTGCAGATGTCCAATAAGGCACAGACTGGGCTCTTCAGAGAAGCTTTCTTCTTCGTGGGAAAGAGAGGAAGGAGGAGAAGGAGGTGGGAAACAAGAAAGAAAGAAGAATGCAAATGTCCACCAGCAGGAGATGGGTACGCTTATTGTTGTGTGGTGGTTGTTCAGTCGCTAACTCGCTAACTCCTGTCTGACCTTAGGGACTGCAGCCTGCCAAGCTCCTCTGTCCTCCACTATCTCCCGGAGTTTGTTCAAAGTTGTGTCTATTGAGTCGGTGATGCTGTCTAACCATCTCATTCTTTACTGCCGCCTTCTTTTGCTTTCAATCTTTCCCAACATCAAGGTCTCTTCACTTCAGACAGCCAAAGTTATTGGAGTTTCAATATCAGTCCTTCCAATGAATATTCAGGACTGATTTCCTTTAGGATGGACTGGTTTGATCTCCTTGCAGTCCAAGGGACTCTCAAGGGTCTTCTCCAACACCACACTTCGAAAGCATTGATTCTTTGGTACTCAGCCTTCCTTATGGTCCAACTCTCACATCCGTACATTACTACTGCTATTCTTATTATTAGCCCTAGGTAAAGGTTTATTATGAAAGGAAGGATAAACTCAGAGTCCCAGCTCTCTTCCCACCCCAGAAATTCCTTTAATCCTTGTAACTGGAGTCTGTGCCCCCCACCCAGAAGGCCTCCTGGGAACCTTAGGGGGTACAGCCCACCCCACCTCTTACCTCCCGCTGAGAATGGAATTCCTGTCTCCACCCCACTCAGTGGGGTGAGGTGCTGCCCTCACAGCTCCAGGTCTTCTGGGGATCTGGAATTCAGGACTGTTTCTAGTACTACTCATGGTTCAGGCATTTCTCTTTGGCTTGGAAGCTTAGTCATTTCTCATTCTACTCATATTGTTGTTTACCCCAAATTCCCCAAGGCCAGGTCACCTCTGACCTGTTACCACACATTTTAACCCAAAGAATGACATTGACGATGAAGACTGTGCCCAGCAGCTCCCCATCCTCAACAGGTCCACTGGAAATAAACACTGTTTGTCTTGTTGGGGGGATATTATGAACCCCCCCATCTAAGGAAACAATGAGCGTCCCTTGGCAAGTAGAATAGTCTTCCAGCTACTGTTTAACCTCTTTATGCTTCAGTTTCTCTGTCTGTAAAGATGAGAATAGCAATAGTGCCTTCTTTATAGTTTTCTTAATGAGGATTAAATGAGCTAATTTATGTAAAATGCTTAAAACAGCACCTGGCATATAATAATATATGTGTTAGTGTTGGCATTACTGTTGTTCTTCAGAACAGAAGCACATGGTTCCTCCAGTTTAACAATCCTAAAGGGTGAGCTGTGGGCTTCCTCTGCTCCAAATAGACTCCAGTGGTACTAGATTCTGGAAGAAGGGACTGGAGACTCGGAGTGGAACTCACCAAGAGTACCAGCCATGTGAAACCCGGGTACAGTCCGGGAAGACTGAAAACTGAAGTGGCAGAGGATGGTAAAGACTTTAGGCAGGAATGTCATCATCATGGTCTTCCCCGATGACTCAGCAGTAAAGAACCCACCTGCCAATGCAGGAGATGCAGGAGACTCAAGTTTGATCCCTGCATTGGGAAGATCCCCTGGAAAAGAAAATGTCAACCCATCCAGAATTGTTGCCTGAAAAATCCCTTGGACAGAGGAGCCTGGCAGGATGCAGTCCATGGGGTCTCAAGGAGTCAGACATGACTGAGCACACGCTCATGTCATCATCATACCCTCCAAACCTCCAGTGCCATCAGGTGCCACAAAATTGAGGTGGACCTGTCCTGGGTTATCTCTGTTACCAGGTCCAAGCTCGTAGTTCTCACTGCAGCACAGGCCAATAAATCAACAGATGAGTTTTGAGGGCAAGTAAGAGAGCTTCCAAGCAGTTGTTGGACTAGTGTCCCAAAGAATCATCTTGCCTGAGTTAGAATTCAGGCTTGTTTTATGCCAAAAGGGGTAGGGGTTGGAGTAAACTCAAACATTCCTGGTTCTGGTCAGCCTCCAGAGGGAATGTGTTAATTTCCTCCTCCCTGTAGTTATTCACAAGTGGGCTTAGTCAGAATGTTTCCTGTGAGCTAAACAAAGATATTTTAGGTTAATGCTCATTAGCAGGGAGGCAGGGCTCCCAGAGATGGGCCTGCTTATATTGTGTACAATACAAGCTTATAGGCAACATCCCTTTAGTGATTAACTTAGAGGATAAGACGGTTGGATGGCCTCACCAAAGTGATGGACATGAGTTTGAGTAAGCTCCAGGAGTTGGTGATGGGCAGGGAGGCCATCACCATCACTGCATGCTGCAGTCCATGGGGTCACAAAGAGTCGGACACGACTGAGCGACTGAACTGAACTGTGTAACAGAATACAAAGTTTCCTTCCTATACCTCGAGGGAGCTCATGGCTACCTCCCAGCAGCTGTGGCAAGTGGTGTCACCTTCCTTAAGTAGGTCCCTCTTTAACACAACCTTGCCCTTCCATACCTGGGCACAGCTGTGCAGTGGGACATGGTTACCTCAAACCTGCCTGCCTTCTCTCTGTGTGGCCCAGAATGGGAGCACAGAAATACATGGAAAAGCTTCCAGAACCTTCCACACTTTTGCAACCATGAGCCAGATCTGGAGTTGCCAGCTCCCTCCCGCCATTAAACCTGGAAGCCCCGGTGAGTTCCTACTCTCAGCTTTCAGTGGGGCAACTGGGTCTCCTAGCACCTTTCTCCACTCGCTGACAATCCCTTCCTGGGGTAGGCCTAGTCTTTCCTGCCAGGGGGACTGCTTGCCAACCCTGAAGATGGAAAAGCCACCCAAGGTGCAACCACGGATATTCCCTGGGCTCAAGGCAGTTTTACATCCTTGAAACCTTCCAGACGCCAAATCCACTTCTCTGACTCTAACCCTATATATGTGCTGTGCTCAGTCGCTCAGTCATGTCTGACTCTTTGCAACCCCATGGACAGTAGCCCGGCTCCTCTGTCCACGGGATTCTCCCGGCGAGAATACTGGAGTGGGTTGCCATTTCCTTCTTCATATTGCATTACATTCAGCACTGTCTTTGATTTGTTCAATGTATTAGAATAATCATTTCAGATAATAGGGGGAAAATAATTTTTAAAAAATATAACACCATGAGTTTGCATACATATTAAGTTAAATGCTTATTAAAGATATAACCCAACAAATGACCGAAACAGGCACACATGCCTATTTAAAAGAGGTACTGAAGAGCTGATCCTCTTATAGATCAAGATTATTGAAATGAATGTGCAAATGAAGGAAGCACTGGTTGTTCCAGGTGCAGGGAGAGAAGGCATTTGAACCTCTCTGAACAGGACAGGCTTGCGTGTCTGTAAACACTAGCCGTTTGCATTGCTCTCAGTTACTGTACCTGGCTGAAGAGCATACACCAAAAATTCACCTCCACCCTGCCCCTGTGAACGGGCCCTTATTTGGAAAAAAAGATCTTTTCAATGTAATCGAGTTAAGATGAGGTCCTCATGGATGGGGGTGAGCCCTGAATCCAATTTGACTTCTGTCCTCAGAAGAAGTTTGGACACAGATGCCCAGGAAGAACTTCATGTGAAGTGGAGACTGTAGTGATGCGTCTAAGAACCAAGGAGCAGCAAGCGTGGCTGGTGGCTGGAGTGAGATGCGCAAGAGTCAGAGAGAGATCTCCCAGGGCCTTCAGAGTGAGTGTGGACCTGCTGACGCCTTGATTGCTGACTTCCAGCCTCCAGAGCTCTGAAACAATCCATTTCTGTTCTAAGCTACTTAGTTGGCAGCACTTTGTTACAGTAGTTCTGAGAAATTAACACGGGAACCTACAACTTACTGAGATGAAAAACAGCTCCAAGACTATGAGAGACTCGAATCAGACAACCTGGAAGGTTGTGCTGTTGGTAGACAGGGTTTTCCTATATTCCATTAAAGCTCCCTGCCCTTAGCATCCAAACTTGTGGACAGCCTGCTTTTAATCTACCTGAGTCCTTGGCTATTATAATTCAATTCCCATGTATACAGGACACTGGAGAGGCACCCTTTGTAACGTATTGTTTAATGGAAACATGATTCTCCACACCAAAAACAAAAAAAGAAATCTGACAAATTGTGTTTTGATACGCATCTCTCTTCCTAACCTGAGGGTTGGCTACTTTAAAATTTGGTTTTAGGTCCATTTAAAAAAAATCAGAGTAGTCAAGATTCACCAGATAACTCTTGGTTCTCTGAGATTCCTGGCTGCGTCTTTCCATGTTAAGGACTTTTTTTTTTTTCTTTTTTTTTTTTTTGCCTACACTGCATGGCTTCTGGAATCTCAGTGCCCCAGTAAGGGATTGAACCTGGCCCCCTGCACTGGAAGTGTGGAGTCCTAGCCACTGGATCACCAGGGAATTAATTCCCAAGGACTCTTTCTTCAGAAGTATTTAGTGGGAGTTGGAGAGAATGTCAGAATAAGGGCTGGCAGGTATGAGAAATTTGGTGAAACATATTAAGCAGTCTAATCTAATATTTGGGAAATTAAAAACATATTTATTGCATAATACAAATTACAGAGAACAAAGAAGTCCCCTGAATGGTGCATATAGGCAGAAAATAAAGCAAGAAAGGCTTTAGAGGAAACTCATGTGTTAACACAGTGTACTCTGTTCACCTGGGTTATAAAATCTAATTTGTTCTGCTGCTTCCTACTTCACACTATGTGAGTTTGCTGTTTAAATATAAGTGTGCATATATTTTTTAAAACGTGTGTGTGCTCAGTCGCTCAGTCGTGCCCAACTCTTTGTGGCCCTGTGGACTGTAACCCGCCAGGCTCCTCCATCCATGGGATTTCCCAGGCAAGAATACTGGAGCGGGTTGCCATTTCCTTCTCCAGGGGATCGTCCCCATCCAGGGAGGGAACCTGCTTCTCTTGCGTCTCTTGCGTTAGCAGGTGGATTCTTTACCACTAGTGTCACCTGGGAAGTACCGCCCCCCCCCTCTTTTTTTTCCTTGACTAATTCCCTGGCAATCCAGTGGTTAGAACCCTGTGCTTCCACTGCAGGGGACATGAGTTTGATCCCTGGTCAGGGAACTAAGATTCTATAAACCACATGGTGTGGCAAAAAAAAAAATAATAATGATAATAACATTGGATTTTATAGATACTGTAATAAAGTATGAAAGTAGACTCTAGAATAAAGAAAAAAAGGATGACCCACCTCCCAGAATATTGGAAATGAAAGCAAAAATAAACAAATGGGACCTAATTAAACTTAAAAGCTTTTACACAACAAAGGAAACTATAAGCACGGTGAAAAGACAGCCCTCAGAATGGGAGAAAATAATAGCAAATGAATAAACAGACAAAGGATTAATCTCAAAAATATACAAGCAACTCATGCAGCTCAATTCCAGAAAAATAAATGACCCAATCAAAAAATGGGCCAAAGATCTAAACAGACATTTCTCCAAAGAAACATACAGATGGCTAACAAACACATGAAAAGATGCTCAACATCACTCATTATCAGAGAAATGCAAATCAAAACCTCAATGAGGTACCATTACACGCCAGTCAGGATGGCTGCTATCCAAAAGTCTGCAAGCAATAAATGCTGGAGAGGGTGTGGAGAAAAGGGAACCCTCCTACACTATTGTTGGGAATGCTAACTAGTACAGCCGCTATGGAGAACAGATTAAAAAACTGGAAATAGAACTGCCATATGACCCAGCAATCCCACTCCTGGGCATACACACCCAGGAAACCAGATCTGAAAGAGACACGTGCACCCCAATGTTCATCGCAGCACTGTTTATAATAGCCAGGACATGGAAGCAACCTAGGTGCCCATCAGCAGATGAATGGATAAGGAAGCTATGGTACATATACACTATGGAATATTACTCAGCCATTAAAAAGAATTCATTTGAATCAGTTCTAATGAGATGGGTAAAACTGGAGCCCATTATACAGAGTGAAGTAAGCCAGAAAGATAAAGACCAATACAGTATACTAATGCATATATATGGAATTTAAAAAGATGGTAATGATAACCCTATATGCAAAACAGAAAAAAAGACACAGATGTACAGAACAGACTTTTGGACTCTGTGGGAGAAGGCGAGGGTGGGATGTTCTGAGAGAACAGCTTTGAAACAAGTATACTATCAAGGGTGAAACAGATCACCAGCCCAGGTTGGATGCATGAGACAAGTGCTCAGGGCTGGTGCGCTGGGAAGACCCAGAGGGATGGGATGGGGAGGGAGGTGGGAGGGGGGATCGGGATGGGGAACACATGTAAATCCATGGCTGATTCATGTCAATGTATGGCAAAAACCACTACAATATTGTAAAGAAATTAGCCTCCAACTAATAAAAATAAATGGAAAAAAAAGAAAAAAAGGAGACTCTGGGACTGTCTTCTGTTTAAGTTTGTGCTTGTCCTTGAACTTGAGTGGGCAACATTAGACTACTATCCAGAAATATTATTTAAATCTTGCCATGGTGACATTCAATGTGGTGGACTTAGGCCAAGGACACAATGGACATGAATTTGAGCAAACTCTGGGAGATAGTGGAGGACGGAGGAGCCTGGCGTGCTGCAGTCCACGGGGTCAAAAAGAGTCGGACACAACTTAGCGAGTGAACGACAGCAATGCAGACGTCTAATGTGGTGGACTTAGGCCAAGGGCACAGTGCTCGGAAATTGAAGGTGATCTCAGCATTCTAAACTTCAGACCTCCCTGGGGGTCTGGACCCACCACCACACCCCTCGTCACTCTACAAGTGCGGAACCAGGTATTTCCATCAACACCTTTCATTTTTGCTTACTCTCCTTTTTAACTTTGGGTGACTGACAATGGCATCAAAACTTTTTGCCAATGTTTATTGTCATCTATGGATTCATGCAAAGGGGTGGAGTATTTTTTTTCCAGTACATTGGAGTTCCAGAAATACTGTGTAATTATGACAGAAATTCTTGATTTAGATGATATTTTAATCAAAATATTTTCAGAGGATATTTATGTTTATCCATTTACTTTTCCTGCAAAGGAGAACTTTCAGCTGCACATAAGATTGGACAGAACTAGAATATAATATCAGGAATTGACAAAGCATAGAAGGTTTTGCATGATTCAGCTTTTTCCATCACTAAGATTAAAACAACAATAACAACCAGAGCCACCTTTCATGGTGAAGAGACTCATGTGAAAATTTGCATTCTGACTGCCGCCCACGTTTCCTTTGGAGAAGAATCTAAGAAAAAAATTCAGATTGCTGTTCGTACCAGTCCAATTTTTCAACCAAATAATCATTAGCGAATGAGCTTAGGACATCAAACTTCACGTTTTGCAAAATGTTGATTTAGTGACCCTCTTTTCCTTATTGCTTAAATCAATTGAGGAAATTGAGCTTAATAATTTGGTTAGGCATAATGTCTTGAGATACTGTTGGAAAAGAGCTTAATAATTCGATTAGGCACAACAGTTCAAGATACTGTTGGAAAATAAATGTGGTTTTAGAGATCATCAAGAAAGCTGATGACAGTTTTGAAGCTGTGTAAAAATTCTCCAAAGTAAATGATTCAAACAGCAAAAAAGCATCAGTGAGGTTCTGCCCTGGTGGTGCTCCCGAAATACTGGGCTTTGCAGATACAGAGCAAAAATCAAAGGAAATCACTCATTTCTGGAACGCTCTGTATCACACATTACCAGGGTTACATTTCAAAATTCTGCCCTGGAATTGATAAGCAAAACTCGACTAACGGTAATCAATTACATGAAAGGCTATGCATCTGAGGGTTGCCCCTGATGATTTGCTTTGCTCTATATGAAGATCTGAATACCAGTCACAAAGTTCTCCACTGAGGTTTGATGACTGGCAAAGGGAAATAGACATTTTTACCTGATGGAGAGGCGGGTGACTTATGTGTGGAATACAAGGGTAAAAACATACGACTGTGAACTTCTTAAAATGATATCTTCCAGCAAATCTTGTCCTATGTGACAACTACGCCTGCAAGTTTGAATATAAATTTCCCCTTTTTAAAACACTTAGCACCCCAACCAAGTCATGGATGTTGAGAAATCATGGCTAAAACTGTCTTTTTACATTTTTTCAACCTAAAATTTTCAAAGACAAATTTCTTGAAAAGTATTTCTTAGAGGGCTTCCCTGGTGGCTCAGTGGTAAAGAATCTGCCTGCCAATGCAGGAGACGCAGGTTTAATCCCTGATCTGGGAAGATCCCGCATACCGTGGAGCAATTAACCCAGCGCACCACAACTATTAAACCTGTGCTCTAGAGCCTGGGAGCCGCAACTGCTGAGTCCATGAGCCACAAGTGCTGAAGCCTGAGGGCCTGGACGTGCGCTCTGCAACGAGAGCGGCCTGCGCTCGCCGCAAATAGAGAAGAGCCGCTCAGCAACAAGGACACAGCACAGCCAAAAATAAATAAATTTTTAAAAAGTATTTCACAGAAAAAATGATGATGCATCTAGTGTGTCTAGATCTATCATCTAGCGGACTTTCCTGGTGGCTCAGACGGTAAAGCATCTGCCTACAATGTGGGAGACCTGGGTTCAATCCCTGGGTCAGGAAGATCTCCTGGAGAAGGAAATGGCAACCTACGCCAGTATTCTTGCCTGGAAAATCCCATGGACGGAGGAGCCTGGTAGGCTACAGTCCATGGGGTCGCAAAGGGTCAAACACGACTGAGCGACCTCTCTTTCTTCTTTCTTTCTAGTGTATATCTAGGCTGAATTCAGGAACTGTTTTCTAGGTGACATGGTTGAACAATCTCATTTCAGAGTTTACCAAGAAATTCCCTTTTCCCCTAATAGTCCATATCTGCCAGAAAACATCTCCAAGGAGAAATGCTGAAGTTCAGGCTTCTGCCAAAGGGAACTTCCAAAAACCACAGTGGAGGTCCTGGCAGCGGATGACCTTTCCTTCTTTCTAGGGGCAACAGATTTCACTGGGGTGCACGCTCCCTGTCCTGGGGAAGCCCAGTGTTGGGGTGGGCTGGGGATACCATATCTAGTCCCAGGGACTGGGCTTCGGCTAACCAGCACAGCATCCTGGTCACACCGTGGGTCCAGCGACGAGACTATGATGGAAACTGTCCAATCACGTGACCCTCCACCTTCTTAGGGATTTGCAGACAGACCCGCCCTGCCTCCTACTGGCTGTGAAGGAGGAAGAAGATGGCTTTGACTTCTACAAGTCCACAAGGGGACCAGAACTCAGGACAAAATGGTCTCTCCAAGAGGAAGACAGCTGGAGTTCCCACATCAACCCTCAGGAAAATCTGCGCACCTCTGGACTTCCATTATGGAAGCCACAGAATCCCCTTTGTCCTCTCAGTTGGATTTCTAATTACTTGCCACCTAACGAATCTGCTAAATCTGAATTTCATGCCTGGAGGTGAGTGTGGCAAATTCAGAAACTGTAAGACACCAAACTGCCTGGAGAGAAGGGCGCCAGTGGTCTTTAGCCCAGTTTTGAAACAGACAGTTCTTGCTACATGTTTGCAAAATGGTCAAACTGTCTTTAATTACATCTTGGGAAACTGGTCATGTGTCCACTGAGATAGTATCTGGGAACTTAGTAAGGAATGTTCTGAAATGTGTTGGCCAATTTTCATAGCCTCTTGTAAGGTTCTAAAAGGAAAAACAAAAATAAGAAATACAGTTTGGGTTAAAGGTGGACCCAGAGGAATGAGAGCCAATAATCCCTGTTAATCATGACAGAGTCTTCACTGACATGATGACTTTGAACATTTGGAGGTAAAATATCTCTCCTTTAAAAAGCATGAAAACATTCCTATTGTGACCTCATTTCTCACCCACACGTATTTCATTATTTTTTTCCTTACTACAGACTTTGAAAACAAAACAGCACCTGGTGTCCAAGGGTCATGATGAGCTCCGGTCTGTGTCTCCTGTAGGAGAGATCAAAACTGCAGTGTTCATATGAGCTGACAATTTTTAAAATGTGTCTTTGGAGACAAAAGCATCACTTTCTTCTACTATTACCATATGTATTGGTTGGATCTTTTTTAATCATGTTATTTGTTTTGAAATTTCCAATAACACTAAAGGAAAGCATATGATTTTTTTTCCCCCTCAAAAATGAGGTTAGATTTTGAAGTTTGAGAATATTCTGCTGGAGAATCTGGAAGCAGGAAAACTCAAGCTGCTTAGGTATATTGTCAGAGGGAGCCCAGCCCCAAAATAATTGAGAGATCATAGAACAGACAGCAATGTTTGACTGAAGAAGTAAGGAGGAATTCAATTTACCAAGAAAAAAAAAAAATCACTTATCTTTAACTTTTATAGAACCTGTCTATTTTAAAAGAAGAAGTAATTGAACTGATTTCCACTTTTAGCCACCTCCCTGCCAAAGTTCTCAAAGCTTGTTTTTTTCTCATCATGATAATACCTGTACCTTGCCTTTTAGTAGCTCCAGGGAGTTTTGCAGATATGATCTCATTAGTCCTGATTCTACCCCTAGATATTTTATGCACATTATCTTGCCTTTGTAAAATGACTGTGCTTCAAAATGGAAAATGACACCAAATCTCCTGCAGCTCTTTTCTTAAATGCGTAAGTATGTAAATGTGTGCCTTCATCTAGGTTGTTGATTGCAAACAACCGAACTCCCAGGGCAGCTAGCTTAAACAGAAAAGGGCTTTATTAAAAGATATTGAGTAACTCACAGAAATGCGCAGAGAGCAGAGGTCTGGTTCACAGACTGGCCATCCCAAACCTCATTCCTGCAAGGTTCTTGTTAATAGGTTTTACTTTTTAGAACAGTTTTAGATTTACAGAAATGTCGCGCAGAAAGTACAGAGTTCCTATAAGACCTGTACCATTTTCCCTATTAATAAAATCTAATATTAGAATCCTAAAGGAAATCAACCCTGAATTGGATGGACTGCTGCTGAAGCTGACGCTCCAATACTTTGGCCACCTGATGCGAAGAACTGACTCATCAGAAAAGACCCTGATGCTGGGAAAGATTGAGGGCAGGAGGAGAAGGGGACGACAGAGGATCAGAAGAGTAGATGGCATCACCGACTCAATGTACATGAATCTGAGCAAACTCCGGGAGGCAATGGAGGACAGAGGAATCCAGGAGTGGTACAGTCTGTGGTACAGTCTGTGGGGCTGCAAAAAGTCAGACACGACTGAGATACTGAACACCAACGGCATTTATTAAAAATAATGAACCAATATTGACACCTATTGTTAACTGATGCTTGTAGATCATTCAGATTTCTAAAGATTCTACCTCATATTCAGTTTCTGCTGAAAAATCCCATCAGGGATCCCACACTACATTCAGTTGTCATGTCTCCTCAGACTCCTCTCAGCCGTGACAGTTTCTCAGACTCTCCTTGATGGTGATGACCTTGACAGTTTTGAGGAACTCCTCGGGCTAACTGTAGAATACTCACCTATCAGAATTTGCCTGATGTTTTTCTCATGATTAGACATGGAGGTTGGGCTGGGGGAGGACGGTCATGGAGGTAAATTCCGTTTTCATCACCTCCAAAGGTCTACTCTGTCAGCATGACTTATCACTGTTGATGTCAACCTTGGTTGCTCGGCCAAGGAAGCATCTGTCAAGTTTTTCTCCTGTCCTATTACTCTTCCCCTGTCCCCCTGTCCACTGTGTACTATTCTTATTTAGTCTGTTTCCAGAGATCAGAGAACTGTAGGTGATAAAGTGCTGTGACCACTAACACCAGCTTCAGGGCCCCCCGGCCACCTGCCTCTCCTGATGCCTCCTGCCCTGGTAAAACGTTGGCACCGCAGCTCAATCATCCCTGCGTCTCCCACAGGCCCTATCCAGTGCCCTGCACACAGTAGGCGCTTGATGAATCTTTGAAGACTTGGAGTAGAACTGGGTTTTAGCTGAGAGTTAACAAAACCACTTGGGATGCTGGTAGGCGCATAAGGATAAGAGCTGCAGGAGCCTGCCGAGATGGGCTTGGCTGGTGAGTATCCACCCACAGGAGTGGCCAGAGGCCAGGGCTCTGATCTTTTTTCTTTTTTCCATCTAAGAGACACAAAGAAATCTGCTGGGCTCTGATCTTGACTGACCTCGTCCCATTCTGCATTTAAAAATCCAACTTGGCAGAAGTTGACTTAGGTACCTGGGTTTTCCTTACTCCCTCCCTGCCCCCACCCCAACCCCAACCAAGAAGCAGAAATTCTTCCAGATCCCTCAGGTCAGGGTGGTGGAGTTTATTGTCACAAGGGCAATGAATCTTTTTTGCAACCCATAGACCGCAGTCCGCCAGGCTCCTCTGTCCTTGGGATTTCCCAGGCAAGAATATTGGAGTGGGTTGCCATTTCCTTCTCCAGGGGATCTTCCCAACCCAGGGATCCAACTTGCATCTCCTGCATTGGCAGGTGGATTCTTTACCACTGAGCCACCAGGGAAGCCATAAAGAAAGAAAGTGAAGTCATTCAGTCGTGTCTGACTCTTTGCGAACCCATGGACTATGGCCAACCAGGCTCCCCCTCCATGGGATTTTCCAGGCAAGAGTAGTGGGGTGGGTTGCCATTTCCTTCTCCAGGGGATCTCCCCAACCCAGGATCAAACCTGGATCTCCCACATTGCAAGCGGATGCTTTACCCTCTGCGCCATCAGGGAAGCCATAGGATCTCCTAAAAGTCCAAGGCCAGGGCACATGCTGGGCTGGGCCTTGACCACACTGGAACTGGCCTTGGGGACACCTGTGGCAGGTTGGCCATCTCTCTCTTATCTCCCCGTAGCCGCCCGCATCACTGGATTCTTTACCTTGCACCCCACATCCTTCTCTGGTCCTCCCACCTCCCCCGTCACAGCACTCCAATGGGCCTGGGGCCCCCGTGGCCCTGGCTCCACCAGCTGATGACGTCTTTACCTTGACCTTTAGCTCTGCTGGATGAATTCCAGAAATCAGGAGGCTGATCAACCTGGGGCTTTCTTTGCATCAAGGCCCTCTGTGCTGATCCTTTAGCAGACTACCAGAGGCACTCCTGTTGGGTCAGCAGCCCGCTCACCCTTGGCCAACTCGGCTGAGGCCCAGAAGGTGGTCAGCAAGAGCCTGGAAGGGGGGCAAGTTCCCCGAGACAGCAAGTGGGCTTACATGTTACCTGAACACCTAGAAACAGCCTGGCCTAATTCGCAGCTGAAATTCAGTCACAAAGGTTTCGGAATTATCTAGAGAAGTCAGAGGGGTGTGTGTGTGTGTAGGGAGGTGGGGGAGCAACCAGCAAGGTGGTCCACTGTGAGGTTCTGCCTGCAAACATCTCAACTCCATCACCTCTCCATTCAACTTCCTCCAGGCAGAGTTAGCCTCTCTTCAACCTATTTGCGGGAATCTGCTTTGATAAAACCTGGGGAAGCTAACTGTCTACCATGTGCTCCTCCAGACAGGATTTTATCAGTCTGTTCTTAAAGGCGTCTTTTTGCATGTCTGTGCCTGTGAAGTGGGGGGTGAAAGTGAAAAGTGAAACAGCTAAGTCGCTCAGTCGTGTCCAGTCTGCGACCCCAGGGGCTGTAGCCCACCAGGCTCCTCGGTCCCTGGGATTCTCCGGGCAAGCACACTGGAGTGGGTTAGCATCTCCGTCTCCAGGGGATCTTCCCGACCCAGGGACTGAAGCCGGGTCTCCTGGCATTGCAGGCGGAGTCGTTCCCGTCTGAGCCACCAGGGAAGTGGGGGTGAAGGGACACCGGGCGCGTTTACAGAGACTCCTTGGAGTCAGCGCACCGTCCCCAGTAATAAGGATCAACACCAACCAAGTGCAGGCAGGACCGCGGTGGGGGGCGGCTCCTCCAGCCCGGCTCTTGCCTCCGCCGCGGCGGCAACGGCCCTTCGGCTGCCAGCATCGCGGGCGCGGGCGGCCGCGTGGGAGCGGCTGTTTGTTCCTTTCCACTCGCACGGCGCACAGCGTGTTCTTCCAGCAGGAACTTTATTCCCTTCTTAGAACCAGCGCTTCCTGGCGGGCGGGGCTCGGGGTCCATCCCCGTCCGCCCTGCTCTCCCTGCTATCCTCCCCCATCCTGAATCCTCCCTTGGTCCTTGGGCGGGAGGAGGGAACACCCCCCTGCTCCCCAGCTGGACCTCCCAGCTCCCAGCCCGGCCTTGCCTCTTCTCCGCACCCCTGCCTCCCCGACCCCGCCCCCCGGTGATGCTCTCCCTACCGCCTTTCACCCTCCCCTCCCCCCTGCTTCCCTGCTCTCTCCCCTTCTCCCCCTCCCCGCCCTTCTCTCCAGGCTGTTGAAGCCAAATTTCCTGAGTCAACAGCATCTGAACGCCTCGCGTTCTTTCTTCCTCCCCGCCCCCCTTCCCAGTGGGTGCCACCCCCCCCCTTCCTTGAATTTTCTCCTTTCTAGGCCTGGCTGCCCCCAATCCCACCCTCCTCTGAGCCTCACACAGCCCAGAGCAGGCTTGGCCAGGGCAGAGGAGACTGAGCCCAACTTTCAGGAGGGTCTTTATTGCAGAAGGACAGGGGGACCTCTAGGGGGGATGGGGCGGTACCTGGGGAACTGCCAGGGAAGATTCCCCCTGGGATGTGAGTGTCCTCACCTAGAGCAGCAGCAAAGAGCCAGAGACCCCCAGGACCCCTGGTAATACAGCCCAGTTCGTAAAGACTCTGCCTGCAATGCAGGAGACCTGGGTTTGATCCCCCGGTCAGGAAGATCCCCTGGAGAAGGAAATGGCAACCCACTCCTGTATTCTTGCCTGGAGAATCCCATGGACAGAGGAGCCTGGTGGGCTACAATCCATGGGGTTGCAAGAGTCGGACAGGACCTAGCAACTAAAGAGAGAGGGAGGGACCGCCTTTAAGGGAAGGATTTGTGTGCCAAGTCAGGTCAGCCCTGCGGGACTTTGCGACCCCATCCATCAACTGTAACCTTGCCTAGCTCCTCTATCCATGGGGGTTCTCCAGGCAAGACTACTGGAGCAAGTTGCCACGTCCTCCTCCAGGGGATCTTCCGGACTCAGGGACTGAATCCGCATCTCTTATGTCTCCTGAATTGATGGGTGGGTTCTTTACCACTACCCCACCATGGGAAGCCCCAGGGGAGGTGCTTCGATTCATCCTGAAACCATTCGCTGCCCCAGGGGGCAGAGGGAAGGGGGCACCCAAGAGGAGCCTTCCACTGGCCTAAGAGCAGACCTTCCAGCTGGGACCATTGCAGGAGATCGCAGTAGCTGGGTGGCCGGGTCTCCTTCCCGAGATGTCCGCCTCCCTCTGTCACCTGTGGAGGCCCAGGGGGCTGTCACCTGGCCCCGCTGACGGGGGCTGGGAATGAGCAGGGCCTGCATGGAGCCAGCGCTGCCTTATGTAAGCGTTTGCTTAAAACAGTCAAGGATAGGAACATCAGCAAGGATGGGTGTGCAGTCTTTCCGGGTACATTTCGGTGGAACACGTGATGTGAAATCTTTAATTAGCAGTAATGAGAGATTCATTCCTTTCAGACAGGGAGCATCTACCAGGTAGCTGAGGGGCCCGTCTTCTGGGGTGAGGGGGTGGGGCGGTGGCCTTCATGAACGGCAGTGGCTCTGGTCAGGTGTAGGATGAACAGACAATGGACACTACAGGAACTTTGCTCAGGGTTGGTGGTTTCAGTCGCTAAGTCATGTCTGACTCTTGTGATCCCACGTTCCGTAGCCCTCCAGGCTCCTCTGTCCAAGAGATTCTCCAGGCAAGAATCCTGGATGCCATTCCCTTCTCCAGGGGATCTTCCCAACCCAGGAATCGAGCCCTGGTCTCCTCACTGTAGGCAGATTCTTCACCGACCGAGCTACAAGGAAAACCCTTGCTTTGGGTGGTTGCTGTTCAGTTGCTCACTCGTGTCCAATTCTTTGTGACCCCATGGACGGCAGCCCACCAGGCTCCTCTGTCTTCCACCATCTCCCGGAGTTTGCTCAAATTCATGTCCTTTGAATCAGTGATGCCATCCAACCATCTCATCCTAACCATGCTCAGGGTGATCTGATCTAAATTTAGAATTGGACTTTGATGTTTTGGTGGGGGTTGTTGGCTTTATGTTGTTTTTGTTTATTTATTTATTGTTTTTGTTTTGTTTTTAATCATACCAGGGCCCTGCAAATCATATTTCAGAAAGATGAAGTGAATTAAAGAGGATTCAAGATCGTCACCAGGTCTTGACTGGCCGTCAACGCAGCAGTTCTCACAGCTGAAAACAAGATAAGCTAAGAAGTATATTTTCAAATACTATGACTGTGTTTGCTTCCCTTAAAGCCTGGAAAGCAAAATTAAAATTAAGTCTGGTTTGGGTGTAAATAATATATTTAAGCTTAAAAAAAACATAACAACAGCGCTAGAGGAGGGATGGGATTCAGAGAAAGCTGCACACGGAGATGCAGGGACTCAGTGCTGTGACCACGGCTCCGGCTCCAAGAGTAGCCAGGCTCGGGAGGACCTCAGGACGGGGCAGAAAGCAGAGGGGGACGGTGAGGGCCTGCGGGGCAGCGACGACCACCCCCAAAGGGGCATCATTGTGCAGGAAGTGATGGGTTCAGTCTGTATCTTGATTATGACATCATTACATAATTGTCCACATTTGTAGAAAGTCGTATACCAGTATATGGTATAAGTTACATAATATTATAAATTACACTGTAGTATGTAAAATCAGGACTTCCCTGATAGCTCAGTTGGTAAAGAATCCACTTGCAATGTATGAGACCCCAGTTCAATTCCTGGGTTGGGAAGATCCACTGGAGAAGAGATAGGCTACCCACTCCAGTATTCTTAGGCTTCCCTTGTGACTCAGCTGGTAAAGAATCTACCTGCAATGCGGGAGACCTGGGTTAGATCCCTGGGTTGGGAAGATCCCCTGGAGAAGGGAAAGGCTACCCACACCAGTGTTCTGACCTGGAGAATACAGGCTATATAGTCCATGGAGTCGCAAATAGTCGGACACAACTGAGCGACTTGCACTTTCACTTTATGTAAAATATTATATATAAATAAGTTATCTATGTATATATTATACTAGATAATTATTACTGTATATACAAAAATTATACTATCATATAAGTCTATAAATTATATTCTGTAATGTGTAAATGGTTTGACACTTCAATGAGCTGATTTAGAAAAAGAAAACATCAGAGGCAGGGGAGGGTCATTCATGGCGAAGTTGCCGCCCATCCACCCCGTCTACAGGACGTTGTTAGCACAGGACTTTGACCCTCTGGGCAACTCACCCCTCCCCGGTTGGAACAAAAGAACATTGGAATAAATAAGGATGCCCTCAAGGGTCTCCCTGGCCAAGGTGTCCATCCGGTTCTGTCTCCTCCAGCACCCGCACACCCCCCAGCTGTGTCTGAGAGGACCGAGCGGCATCCAGTCCCCATGGACCAGAGGCAGGGCCGCCCTGAAGTGCCTGTTCCGCAAGGAGGTCTTCAGGCAAAGACACCTCCAGCCCAGGGATCCCAGCTCCTAATTATGATGTGACGCTGATCGTGGCCGGACCTGTGGGCACTTCTAGACCTCTGCTTTCCTCCCTGTGTCACGGGTCTTCCTGCCTTTCATCATTTCACTCGGTAGCTACACAGCAGACACTGGTACCCCTAAACACACATCCTGGAATTTACCACTGAGAAAGTGGAAGCCTCCTCGTGGTGTGTGAGCTTTGCCAGGTGGAATAGCTTGGCTGATGCAGGAAAAACTTGTGGGACAGACAAACAAGTTGAGGGTGAATCTCAACAAAAAGCCTGGCGTCCCTAGTGGTCCAGTGGTTAAGACTCCAGGCTTCCGCTGCAGGGGGTGTGGGGTCAGTCTCTGGCTGGCGAGCTAAGAGCTCACATGTGCATGACACGGCCAAAAAAAAAAAAAAGACTACATATTTCCTTCCCCCAGAGTGGAGCTGAAATTGGTTCACTCAAGGCTCCCAGATCCTACTTAATTTTGCTCACTCTGGAACTGAGAAAACCAGAAATTTTCTCTTCAGGGTGTGGGTGTGTGTGTGTGTTCACATAGCTGCTTTGCAGAGTAACTTGCAAAAAATTGCTTGCCCAATTGCTCTCTAATGTGTAGAGATGAGAAAGGAAGTCAAATTCCTTTTCCTGGGCAGGCTCAACATTCTTCATTTTTGCACCACGAATCTGCCTCCTCTTTAGATTTGGGGTCCAGGTAGAGTAACGCTGGGCTGGGAAAAGAAGAACGCACCAGCTGGAATCAAGATTGCCGGGAGAAATATCAATAACCTCAGATATGCAGATGACACCACCCTTATGGCAGAAAGTGGAGGACCAAAAAGCCTCCTGATGAAAGTGAAAGAGGGGAGTGAAAAAGTTGGCTTAAAGCTCAACATTCAGAAAACTAAGATCATGGTCCCATCACTTCATGGCAAATAGATGGGGAAACAGTGGCTGACTTTATTTTGGGGGGGTTCCAAAATCACTGCAGATGGTGATTGCAGCCATGAAATTAAAAGACACTTACGCCTTGGAAGGAAAATTAGGACCAATCTAGACAGCATATTAAAAAGCAGAGATGTTACTTTGTCAACAAAGTTCCGTCTAGTCAAGGCTATGGTTTTTCCAGTAGTCATGTATGGATGTGAGTGCTGAAGAATTGATGCTTTTGAACTGTGGTGTTGGAGAAGACTCTTGAGAGTCCCTTGGATTGCAAGGAGATCCAACCGTCCATCCTAAAGGAGATCAGTCCTGGGTGTTCATTAGAAGGACTGATGTTGAAGCTGAAACTCCAATACTTTGGCCACCTGATGCGAAGAGCTGACTCATTTGAAAAGACCCTGATGCTGGGAAAGATTGAAGGCAGGAGGAGAAGGGGACGACAGAGGATAAGATGGCAGGATGGCATCACTGACTCAATGGACATGGGTTTGGGTGGACTCTGGGAGTTGGTGATGGACAGGAATGCCTGGCGTGCTCTGGTTCATGGGGTCGCAAAGAGTCGGACACGACTGAGCGACTGAACTGGAGAGTGTGAAGATGCTGTGTGTCTCCCTGGCCTCGCTCGGCCCCAGGCCCCAGCCTGGAGAAGGGCCTGACTCCATGCCCGGCCCTGAGCACGTGCTGGGGTGACTTCCCAGGGGTTAGGAAGGCCTCCCGGGTCCTCGTGGTTCACCTGGGCTTGGTGCTTCCCGCGGGCTCCTCCCATTCCCCAGGGCTCCTCCCCCTGCAGCGCTTTTCTGAAAGGCAGTCGCTCTGGGCAGGGTCTTCTGGGGTCAGTCACCCCCTCCCTGCGCCCACTGTGGCCCCGTGCACTGCTGGCCCTGGGCCCACACCCCAGACAGTCACGGGTGCCCCCCGCCCGTCTTGTCCTCTGTGATCTGAGACTCCTACGAGGATGGGGCACATCTCTTTAAAGGCACTGACCCGACCGGAATGATCCTGCGTGTGTGGCCGCTGTGCCCTCAGCACCCCGAGCCTGGGGCGGGGGCAGATAGGGGGGGATGCTGGAAAAAGAGGGGGTGCACAGAAGCAGAAGCGGGCGTGGAAAGGGACAAATTGCACTGACTTCATCGTTTTTCATGTAGGAAGAGTTTCTAAAATGGCTTACTTTTTAAAAAGCCAAACAGATCCCAAAGCCTCCGCTTTTTATAGAACATCAGTCCTGGTTCCAAATTAGCAAGCCTTAATCTTCCGCCTGGTCTAGTTCTGAAGTGACTGTTAAGCTGCTGGGTTAGGACGATCATCCTTGACGAGGTGGGGGAGGCAGGGAAGGGGCGGGGTGTGGGCCAGCGCTCAGGAGACGTCACCCAGCCTCTGAGGCGCCCCTGGGAGCCGGAGAGGCACAGCCACTCGGTGCCCCCGGCATCCCCAACAGCCCCGGAGAAAGGCCTGCTGAGCCAGCATCAGGGGCGCCACCCTGAAGCATCTTTTTTCCCTCTTTCTCTTTTGAGCATCACTGGGGGATCGTTCACCTAGGATCACACCGGCAGTGCATCGTGTTGGTCGGGAAGAATTCATTTTCCGTGCAAATCAAAAGAAGGTTTCTGAAGAAAGGGAAGATGTTTTCAGAAAGCTGTGTTCGGCCCCTGCCCGGAGCTCAGGCACCAAGCTGCTTCTCCTGCTTGGTTCGGGGCAGCCTTGAGCTGGGGCCCCTGCTCCCCAGTGCCGCCCTGGGGGCCGGGCCAGGAACAGCACTCACATGGGCACTTTCTCCACTTGGACCCCATGTATTCGTTTCCTCCAGTGCTGTAACAAAGGGCCACAAGCTGGATGATTTCAGTTCAGTTCAGTCACTCAGTCGTGTCCAACTCTTTGCAACCCCATGGACAGCAGCACGCCAGGCCTCCCTGTCCATCCCCAACTCCCGGAGCTTGCCCAAACTCGTGTCCATTGAGTCGGTGATGCCATCCAACCATCTCATCCTCTGTCGTCCCCTTCTCCTCCTGTGCTCAATCTTTCCCAGCATCAGGGTCTTTTCAAATGAGTCAGCTCTTCGCATCAGGGGCCAAAGTATTGGAGTTTCAGCTTTAACATCAGTCCTTCCAATGAACACCCAGGACTGATCTCCTTTAGGATGGACTGGTTGGATCTCCTTGCAATCCAAAGGACTCTCAAGAGTCTTCTCCAACACCACAGTTCAAAACCATCAGTTCTTCTGTGCTCAGCTTTCTTTATGGGGAAGGCTCCACCCTCCAATGCAGGAAGTGTGGTTTCAGTCCCTGATGGGGAACAAAGATCCCACCTGCCACAGGGTGCGGTCAAAAATGAAACTAAATGAATAAATAGAGCAAAGTCAAGGAAGGAAGTCATCCATTTATTTACAAGATTATTATTATTATTATTATTATTATTTTGGTACGACACAAACAAATCTGTCTACGAACCAGAAACTGACTCACAGACGCAGAAATCAGACTTTTGGTTGCCAAGGGGGAGGGGCTGGGGGAGGGAAGGCGTGGGAGTTTGGGAATAGCAGATGCAGACAAGTATATATAGGATGGATAAACAACAAGGTCCCAGTGTGGAGCACAGGGAACTATATCCAATATCCTGGAATAAACAGTAATGGAAAGGAATATGAAAAAGAACATATTAATATATATGTATAACTGAATCACTTTGCTGTACTGCAGATATTAACAGAACACCGTAAATCAACCACACTTCAATAAAAGATAAAAATGAAAACTATTTTCTGGACCTGGGATTTACAGAATCCGGTCCATCATCACCCTTGGTTCAGCACACATCATCGTGGTCGTGGTCATCACTCAGTCGTGTCCATCTCTTTGTGACCCCATGGACTGTAGCCCTCCAGGCTCCTCTGTCCACAGGATTCTCCAGGCCAGAATAATGGAGTGGGTTGCCATTTCCTGCTCCAGGAGATCTTCCTGATCCAGGGATCAAACCCGTGTCTCCTGCACTGCAGGCAGATTCTTTACCATCTGGGCCACCAGGGAAGCCAGCACATCATCGCAGTGCCTTGCTTTTTCTGCCTCACTTCCGTCGTGTGTCTCAGAATATAACAGCACAGCGGTGATGTCTAATGCTTGTCTGTTGTGTTGGGCGCTGCTCCTGGTGTTTCGTGCGCATGTTCACGGTACCCCCGACCGTGGTGTGCTCCACCAGCACCTCATCTCCCCGACGAACTTGTGAGGAGAGTAATTGTCACATTCTCGGGAATTTTGTGAGTCGGTTCTTAAACCACTGGGAGCTTGAAATGATCACTATGGAAATATTTACCTCCACGGAAACCAGCAGACGCCACAGGTCAAGGTCCTTGAATTGAGAGCCCCTTTAGCTTCATGCCATTGCCCGTGGGGTTGGCACTCTGATGCTCCCACTTTACAGATGAAGAAACTGAGGTGCCTGCCAAGGGCACACAGCCAGCGTAGGGTGAGCCTGAATTTGACCCCAGGAAGGCGCCCAGCCTCACGACCCCATAGCCACTGTCTACCCCCTGGTGTCTCCCGCCCACCACAGGCAGCCTCCCCAGGTGTTAAAAACTCCTCAAGATGGAAATTCCAGTGACTGAGTAATATTCCATTATATTATCCCTCAGGAGACTGGAGGCCCTTCAGTGGATTTCCTTTTCTCCAATGGTGAATGCAGCCTCACTTCTAGAGTGACAGGAACAAAATCTGGGACAGACTTACTGTGAGAGCTGCCGCTCGACTCGCTCACACACACACTCACACACCCACATCCACACATTCACACGAATGTGCACACACAAACACATGCAAATAGAGACAGGTTCATACACCTACATGTACGCATTTGCTCCCCCATACACACACGGGCTTCCCAGGTGGTGTTAGTGGTAAAGAACCCGCCTGCAATGCCGGAGACCTAAGAGATGCGGGTTCAATCCCTGGGCAGGGAAGATCCCCTGGAGGAGGAAATGGCAACCCACTCCGGTATTCTTGCCTGGAGAATCCCTTGGACAGAGGAGCCTGGCAGGTTACAGTCCATAGAGTCAAACACACACAACTGAAGTGACTTAGCACGCACACACACACACACACACACACACACACACACACGCTTCTACAATCACCCAGCACTCAGTGTGGAGACAGCCTTCATGACACATCAGGTTTGGGGGTTCTTTCTCTTCCCAAGAATTAGGACTCCTGGGGGGCAGGGAAGCCAGGATCAGTTTCCTAAAGTGCTCAGCAAGGCGCCCAGCCTGTATAAAGGGCCCCACGGCTGTTCTCAGATGAAGGTAGAAATCGTGAAGAAATGAGCAAACGTAGCTCCGACTTGGAAAACTCCTTGGGACATCTTCATTATCAACATCTCTTTCCTCGTGGGGTGTATTAGTTTACTCAGGCTGCCGTAACAAAACCCTGCAGACTGGATGACTTAAACAACAGGAATGTATCATCTCCCAGGTCTGGAGAAAGAAGTCCAAGGTCCAGCCGTGGGCACGGCTGATTCCTTCTGAAGCTGTGGGGGAGACCCTGGTCCCTGTCTCTCTCCTGGCTTCTGGCCAGCTTGGTTTGCTGGCCATCTTGGCATTCCTTGGCTTGCGGACACTGCACCCCAGTGTCTGTCCTCAAGTTCCTGTGATGTTCTCCCTGCATGTGTGTCTGTGTGCAGATTTCCCCTTTTTGTAGCAGTCCCATTGGATCAGGGACCGCCCCCTCCCCCACTCTAGAATCATCTCATCTTAGCTAATCACATCTCTGACAGTCCATCTGTGAATAAGTCACATCCTCGGGGGGCCGGAGGTTAGGGCTTCAGCTCTGAATTTGGAGCAGAGCTTTCTTGATGGCTCAGTGGGAAAAGAATCTGTCTTCAACACAGGAGGCACAGGAGATGCGAGTTTGATCCCTGGGTCAGGAAGATCCACTGGAGGAGGAAATGGCAACCCACTCTAGTACTCTGGCCTAAAAAATCCCCTGGACAGAGGAACCTGGTGGGCTGCAGTTCATGGGGTCACAAAGAGTTGGACCTGACTGAGCAATAAAGGAGGCTTGACAAAATTCAACTTTAGACCTATGGTGCTGGAGAAGACTGTTGAGAACCCCTTGGACTGCAAGGAGATCAAACCAGTGAATCCTAAAAGAAATCAACCCTGAATATTCATTGGAAGGACTGATGCTGAAGCTGAAGCTCCAGTACTTTGGCCACCCATGCGAAGAGCTGACTCATTGGAAAAATCCCTGATGCTGGGAAAGACTGAAGGCAGAAGAAGAGGTCGACAGAGAATGAGATGGTTGGATGGCATCAAGATGACTGGGTGGTATCATCGACTCCGTGGACATGAGTTTGAGCCAACTCTAGGAGATAGTGAAGGACAGGGAAGCCTGGTGTGCTGCAGTCCGTGGGGTCACAAAGAGTCAGACACAACTTGGCGACTCAACAACAACATGGGCATCTCACCTTCTCTCTCCCCTGCAGCTCCGCACGCCAGTGGGCCATTTGAGACAATAACATGGAAGACAACTGTGTACTCTCTCATCTCTTAACTGCGCACTAAACTTTCCTCCAAATACCCTACACCCATTCACTGGGTCACGATACAGCTTTCAGGATGCGTTTGGTAGAAATGAAGCTAACTGAAAAGACCTTAAGGTAATGGATATTTCTACACCGTATCTGAGGCTCCGACCTTGAGCTATCTTTCCACGCTTCTGACATGAGAAAGACTATGGTGTAACGCTCTTCAGGGTTACTTAATCATAAATCTACTAAATCCTCTCAAGAAGAGAGGAGGATTAAACAGATGGCCCCTTCAGTCTGTTCCTTGTGAGCACAGCATTAGTTTAATCACGATAGAAATCTCACATCTATTAATGTCTCTTTCAACAGTTCCTAATTCACATTCTCCATAAATATTCCAGAGAGCAATGCAGCAATTTTCTTAAGCTAATACACAAGAGGAGAAATTAGAGAGCCTCTAAGAAGTTATCAAATTTGCCCTCCGGCTCCCCTCCCCCGCCCCTAAAATTGTAAGCTTCTAAGGTTGGGCTCTTCTCTGATAGATTTCCATCAAAAACTTGTGACTCAAATCTTTTCAGACACGAGACAAGAGGTAAGGGCTGTGGGAGGGATCTGTTCCACCAGCTGTGTGACTTTGGGCAAATTACTCAATCTCTCTGAGAGTTATGGCCAACATGCATAAGTATAAGAAGCACCTAGAATAGTCAAATTCATGGAGTCAGAAAGTACATTCATTGGCAGAGGCTGGGAATGAGGCGGATTGGGGAGTTCGTGTTCAATGGGGTCAGAGTTTCAGTTTAGGCAGGTGAAAAATCCAGGAGATGGGTGATAGTGAGAGTTGCACAATGTGAACGTAGTTAGTGCCACTGAACTGAGCAGTTAAATAAGGTTAACATTGTATGTTTTTATATTATGTGACTTTATCACAATTAAAAAAATTTTTTTTAATAAAAGAAAAGAGAGAGGGAGCACAAAACCTCCTTGCCGTGGTGGGCGTGGGGATTAAATCAAGTGATACAGGTGGAGTCTCTGACACAGAGCAGGCCCACGCTAAACACCAGATCCCTTTCTCCCCTCCTCTGAGCAGGGGTCTTAACCAGCCTCCCCGCTACCCACAAGGAAATTACAGCCTCCCAAGCACATGAGTCACTTGCAAATATAAAATGTTAGTATACAACTGCTCTAATGCATTTTTAAATAAGAAACTCGTAATTATGTTAGAACTCTGGATTCTAGAATTGTGTCAAGACAAGAATTACCAGCCTTGACATTCTGTGGTTCTCCCCACCCTTCCTCTAGTCTCAGCTCAGGCTTGGAAACGCTTCCAGTGCCTATGCTTGCCCGCCTGCCCACCTGCCTGCCTGACGACTGGACCTGCCACGTGTTCATTAGGTAAAGGAGTGGCCGATGGGTGAGGTCCGGCAGTGCTGGGTGCAGAGAGCCTCACCACCGGCGCAGACGGCCGTGTGGTTCCTGGGTGCTCAGAAGCCCAGGAGTCTAAGACTGCTGGACAAGGCCCTCAGGGACCCAGGCTTATCCGACTCTTGTCCAGTGGGCTTTTCTTGTTGCCTCTTGGTTTCAAAAGGGCTGCTGCAGCTCTAGACACCATATCTTCTTTCAAGACAGCAAGAAGGGGAAAAGGGAAGGCTCTGACCATGTCTGTGTCTTTTATCAGGAAACTAAAAGTGTTGCTTGCAACGCCATGGACTGGAGCCTGCCAGGCTCCTCTGTCCATGGGATTCTCCCGGCAAGAACCCTGGAGTGGGTAGTCACTCCCTTCTCCAGGGGAATCTTCCTGACTCAGGGGTCCAACCTGAAGCTCTCATGTTGCGGGCAGATTTCTTACTGTCGGAGCCACCAAAGATTTTGCAAAAGCCAGGGGACTTCTGCTTCCTTCGAGGGCACGTATTTTGCTAACAAGGCAGAGGTGAGGGAGGGCTTTGGATGGATTGCTAAAGAGTCTGCCATAGAAACTCAGAATGTTCTGAAGGCAGCCATTTAGGAGAGGGGCTGGTAAATAACTTAAGCTGACACCTTTCTGAGATGACAGGAACTGAGGCTAGTCCTGTCCTAGAAGCCTTGTTATTCAGGGGCCTGTATTATTTTTGTGAAGACAAAAAAGAAAGTGGAAAATGGTGAGCCCACATAAATCTGCTATTTGTTTGTTTTGTTTTGTTTTTTCTTTTTTTGGAGTGCCATGCCGCATATGGGCGCTTAGTTCCCAACTAGGGATTGAACCCCTGCCCCCTGCAATGGAAGTGTGGAGTCTTAACTACTGTGTCACCAGCAAAGTCCAATCTATTGCGCTTTAAAAGCAAAGACACTTTTACAGTTTGGTCTAATGTTTTGGAGAGAGCAAAACAATGATCATTCAGGTACATTCACATTAGTTTTGGAAACAATGCTTGTGACAATAAATGAAAGTGACTAGCTTTTGAAAAACATGCCTAGACTTACCCATCTAAAAGGAGGTTGTCATGGGGTGTCTGGGTACACTCTACTTTTCAATAATATAGCTTGTCTTTGCCGAGACATCTACGTGGTCCTTACAACATCCAAGTGAAGAGGCACATAAGAAAACCAGTTTGATTGCTTTCAAAAGCAGTCCTCAGTTTTCACCTAAAAATGCCTTATTTATCCAAATTTGATCACTCCCCTTGCTCCCCAGACTCTGCTCTGAATGACTCAGCTTTTGCTAGAATTCAAATCAACCCTCAGCATTTGAAGTTGTGCGGTTGTTTTTTTTTTTTTTTTTAAAGAATATATCTTAGGCAATTTACCACAAGGTTTGAAAGCAGTCCAAGTGTTAGGGACGCTGAAATATGCATGTCACTTCTCAAGGTGACTCTCTTTGGGGTCCTTGCTTCTGCAACGGCTGAAGTATCTGCTGTGTAACCGTGACGCATCCTCCCCGACTCCGGAGAAGGCTCGTGCGCCTGCCAGGGGCTGGCCACCCTGGGAAGCCTGAGCTTCCAGGGGAAAAACACCCAGAGGGTGAACACGTACCTTGAGGCTCAAGGCGAAAAGTGAAAGCGTTACTCCCTCAGTTCTGTCCGACTCTTTGTGACCCCAAGGACTGTAGTCCGCCAGGCTCCTCTGTCCATGGAAATGTCCCAGGCAAGAATCCTGGAGTGGGTTGCCATTCATTTCCTCCTCCAGGAGAGCTTCCCAACCCAGGGATCGAATCCAGATCTCCTGTGTCACAGGAAGATTCTCTACCATCTGAGCCACCAGGGAGACCCTTTGGAGGCTTCATTGAGTTCCCAAATACAAATCAAAATAGGTGAGAAGTAGGCTGGATCCTGGAATATGTTGACATGGAGAAAGATGAACTAACCTGCTGAGCTGGCCAAGCCACCCTGGGCTGGGCGCTGGGGCCTCTGGGGTCAGGAGCTCCCAGGACAGGAAGCCAACACTGGGTAAGGCCAACCGTGGACCTGTCCCCAGCAGGCCAACTCAGCCACTCCTGTGCTGTTTCCAGGGGAACGAGTTATTCCACTGTCACATTTGAGACCCGGGAGCCCCCTGGGGAACCTGGTGGAAGGATGCTGAGTGGGGCCCAGGTGGCAGATGCCCCCAGGACAGGCTGGCGCAGTGGCTGAGAGGGCAGGTGGCATTCCTCTGTCCCTTGCTCTGGGTTTTTTCCTCCTGTTTGCAAAATCCAGGCACTGAGCAAGCCTGCTCCTCGCACGGGTGGCATTCAAAGTCACAGCTGCTCTGGGCTGAGATCGTTAAATTAGCAAGATTTAATTAGGTCATCATCCCTGCCAGTGCCTTTTATTCAATTACTCATTCACTCTCATCCCACAAGCATTTATTAAGTACCCACTATGTGCCAACTACTGGCATGACGGCGCTTAACCGTTTGGGAGCCCAGAGTGATTATAACATAAATCTCCTTCTTTGGTGAGCCTGAGAGTGGTGGCTGCAATCCTTTATGGAAAAACCATCAAATCATCATCTTTAATAAAGGCAGATGGTACACACAGATTTGCGGGCATGATAGGAGTTCATTATAAGTTTATTATAAGTACTTTCATCAGAGTAATTTCAAGGTCTTTGAAACTATTGTAACAGCCCCCCCAGGGATGGCATTTCACAAGCCTGAATAACATTGGCTTGGCATCCAATGCAGTCAGCCCCCTGGCAGGTGATTAGGGAGACCTGGCTGCAAGGAAATTGTTATTATTTGGTGACCAGGAAAAGTGAAGCCAGCTCCCTCACCCAAGAAGAGAAAGGCCAAGAGAAAAATTAACCTGGGAGCCGGTCCCATGTCGGTGTATATTCATGTGCTGAGAAACGGATTCAATCCCTCCATCTTGGAGGACACGAGGGAGGGTTCTCCTGGCAAGGGCAGAAGACCGCTGCCCCATCCCTGGGGAAGGTACCACACTCGTGGGGACAGGCTTGGGGGCCCTGCCTCTGTGTGGTTCTAGGGCCTCGCTGGTCTCGGTACCCTGCCGCCAAAGACCCTGCAGAGAGAGACTTTCCATCATGATTCCCGCGAAGGCTTCTCTTAAAACCCTTTTACTCATCAACTCTGGGGTGCACCCCTGACATGGTGTGTGCCCCTACACGGCCCTGCACTGTCTAAACTTGGCTCACATCCCAGGGGCTTCTCCCAGTGTTCCCTGGGTCACCCCCCAGCCCCCCGCACACACACACACATCACTAAGACACCGCCGTCCCCAGCCCAGGCCTGGCTCTCTTTCTCTGCAGTTTCTCCACCTGCCTGACTCTATTCCCAATTCCCACTGCGTGCTTTTCCCTGGGACCCGGCCAGTTCCTCTTCCTCCTCCTCCGAACACAGAATCTTCAGGCCTCATGCCCCCAGCACACAGACAGTGAGAGCCAGGTAACTTGTCTTTCCTCCCCCAGCAGGCTCTGCAGCGAAGGAATAGAACTGCTTTCCGAGCCTAAGCACCATCTAGATCAGAACTAAATCCTCCTGTGATTGGTTTGGGGCTGATTTCCGTGCTAATCGGAAATGTCTGCCAACATTTACAGAGCGTCCCCACGAGCCAGGATGTTCACACATCGGCACGTCTCATCCTCATAGCAACCTGCTCACGTGGGAACAATTACTCTCTCCACTCCCCAGCGAGGTTAAGTATATTTCTCGGGGTCACAGAGCTGGTGACAGGCAGAGGCTGGATTCAACCCCAGACAGCCCAAGAGCCCACTCTCTCAGCCAGAGTCTGGAGGGCCTTGTCTCATCGAGGGTCCCCATCCCCAGGCCTCCATCACCCAGTCATCCCCTGCTGCTGGATTTGCCCCGATGTTTGGTAATCCTTGCCGTGTCGCGAGCATCCCACATGTAACGGCATCAAACAAGAACCATCGTATCATGTTCAGGGATTCTGCGCTCAAGAGTTTTGACAGGCGGACGGGGGCATGGTTTGAAGGCCCAGCGGGGAAGACCTGAGTGGTGAGGGGCTGGGGTTACCTGGATGCTTCTTCACTCTTAGCACCTGCGGTGGACTGACTTGGGAGTGGGTTCAGCTGAGAATGCATATGGAGCGCCTGCAAGTGACTTCTGTGGGTGCCGTGGGCTTCCTGCCAGGGGCGGCTGGGATCTGAGCGGGACTCTCCTGGGAAGGAACTTGCCAAGAGAACTGAGAAGGAACTATCCAAGAGAACTGGGCAGAAGCTTGGACCTGTTGGGACGCAGCCTAGGAATCACACAGCATCCCTGCTGCCGCAGGTAACCGAGGTCCCCGGTGATGGAGGAGGAGACCCCCCCCCACTTCTTGATGGGAGACTGGCGAGGTCACACCGCAGAAGAATGAGAGAGATGGGAGAGGACCTGGGGCCATCTTTGGAAAACACAGTCTGTACTCACCGGCCTAGCCCCAGCCTCCCTCCTCCAAAAACATTTTTGTCTCAGTTACAGTTCTCCCTCTGGCCCCAGGGTACTAACTTCCTATTCTGTGTTCTGGTTTCCCTGGGAATGGGAAGCCAGCCCTGATGGGTGGCATACAAGCATCTGTTGGGTGTACTAGGTTTTCTAGGGATGATACCGGGAACAAAATGAGCCCTGATCAGAGAGGCCCAGCTGCTCCCCACGGTGGCCTCCTGTTCATGGTATCCTGGAGTGTTTCCTGGTACTTAGGTGATAGAAGACAACAACACTGCTTCACTTCATCATCTCTGGGCATTTCGGATCCAAATCCATCCTCCAGTTTCTGTTGATGGAGGAGCTTGTTGAGAACATGGGTCCCAGGAACCCACCCCCAGGGTCTGGTTGAAATGGTCTGGGATCAGGCAGCATTGGTGGGGTGTTTTTTTGGTTTTGTTGTTGTTGTTTGATTTTGTTTTTGTAGTTGTTTTTTGACTGCACTGGCTCTTAGTTGTAGCATAAGCGTTCTAGTTTCGTGATGAGGGATCAAACTCTGACCCCCTGCCTTGGGAGAGTGAAGCCTTAACCACTGGACCGCTAAGGAAGTCCCAGCACTGGTGGTTTTCTTGCAGGGTTCCTGAGTCTGAGAACACCTGTGTTAGATCATGTGCCTTTGTGATCACTGGGCTAGACCACCTTCCTTCTCCAGAAGCCAAGTGGGTACATGATACCTTCACTGGCTACTAGACAGAACATACTCTTTTTAAAGAGCTTGAAAAGTGTTGTCACCTGCCCACTGACCAAGGACAAGTAGCTATTTGTGCTGAAAAAGAAAATGGTGCAGATTCAACCTGTTTAGCTACTGTGCTCCTTTACAGTGGCCTATCAACAAAGAACTGAGATGCAGGCTCCTTGTGTGGTTAAAACTCTTAATTATAACTCAAGAGCAGGGGCTAAGACCATTTCCCAAAGGACTACTGGCCTTTAAAAATGACTCTCCAGGAGAAGACAGGAGGAGGCTCCCTTTAAACTTGCTTTTCCTTGGTCTGGGGCAGTGCACACAGGGCAACTTCACAAATGATGCTCAAAATATGTTTAAAAGCAACTTTTTAAGAAATTTTGTGTTTATGTGCTCCGTCGATCAGTTGTGTCTGACTATTTGTGGCCCCATGGACAGTATCTTGACAGACTCCTCTGTTCATGGAATTTTCCAGGCAAGACTACTGGAGTGGGTTGCCATTTCCTCCTCCAGGGAATCTTCCCGACCAGGGATTGACCCTGTGTCTCTTGCATCTCTTGCATTGGCAGTCAGGTCCTTTACCACTAGTGCCACCTGGGAATGCCCGAAAGCTGGAGCTAGTACATCGGAATATTTTACATACTCCTAAAATGCCAAGTGGCTGATCCCATCTCTTTTTTTTCTAGTTTGGTGTGAAACTCACAAGGATCAATGTAAGCAGTTTATTCATAACCGAGCAATAAAACCATGACAAGAACAAGCCCGCTGCCCAAGTGGGGATGGGCCATGTCTCCTTCTGTGTACAAACTCACCAGACTGCAAAACTGTTGGCTTGTCTCCCGAGGTGAGAAGCATGTCCTCGGTGTTTGCTCAGAGCTGCTTCCTGCAGGCAACTCAACTCATGTCCCAGGACGGGATCAAAAAGGGGCGAGATGCGTCTTCCCGCGCTAGGGAGGCCACCTTGGTTTTGACCAAGAGCCTCAGGTCTTGGTAGCAGCTGCCCTCGGTGGAGCGGCCTTGGTCGGATTACTCAAACTCCCATCTGGAAATAGGAGACAGTGGTGGACCTTGCCCCCTGGGGTTGTTAGGAGTTAACACACGTGAAATACTTCAAATGCTGCCTGACTCAGAGGAGACATTGTGAAGCTTCACCGGCCTCCCTCGTGCTGAAACGGTCATGGACGGGGAGGTGGTTTCCTCCAGGGGATGAGGTTGCCTGCCCACCCCACCCCCCAAATTTATAATAACCCACACACAGCACTGCTGCAAAGCTCTGCTGGGTGTCCATATCCACCTCGCACACACACACACCTCACACACACACCTCATATCCACACATGCATGCACACCCACCTCACACACACACACATCACACACACACACACCTCACACACACACCTCATATACACACATGCATGCACACCCACCTCACACACATGCATACACGCACAGCTCACATACACACACGTACACACACGTACCTCACACACACACCCCTCACACACACACCTCATATACACACACACACGCCCACCTCACACACACACACAACTCACACACACATACCTCACACACACCCCTCACACACACATCTCATATACACACATGCACGCACACCCACCTCACACACACACACAACTCACACACATGCATACACACACATACCTCACACACACCCCACACACACACCTCATATACACACATGCACACACACCCACCTCACACACACGCATACACACACACCTCACATACACACACATGCACACACACATACACACACCGCTCACACACACACATGCACACACACACATCTCATACACATGTGTACACATACCTCACACATGCATACACACACACCTCACATACACACAGACACACACACACCTCACACACACCCCTCACACACACATACACACACATCTCACACACACATGCATACACACACCATGTGCACACACATACACACACACACACGTCTCTCACACACACACCTCACACACACACCTCACACACACATACACACACATCTCACACACACATATACACACATCTCACACACACATACACATGTCCCTTACACACACAGCTTGTGCTCACACACACACACAGACACACACACACCTCTCACACACACATACACACACATCTCACTCACACATGCATACACACACACTATGTGCACACACACCACATACACACACACACGTCCCTTACACACACAGCTTGTGCTCACACACATACACACACGTGTGCACACACACTCCTCCCCTGATGACCTCCTCACTCTCAGTGGCTCCTGCACACAGTAGGTGCTCAACCCATGCACCTTGGCTAGAATTAATGTAACTCTGATCACCTGGGCAGGAAGGAGCAGGCTTGGAAAGTCATCCCTGGCCTCTAAGGCTAAGGACAATGCGAAGCCTCTGAACTCTTGGATTCTCCTAGAAGCTCCCATGGGCTCAGAAGCGATTTCTCCTCCTTCTCACCTTCTTCCAGGAAGTGGTGCTTCTCTCTCCCCGGCAAACCCCAGGTCTCAGGCACTCTCCACTAACGTCAGGGCCAGTTTGAAGTTTGCTCTGTTTTCAGCCCTCCCGGCTGGGAAGGTTTATACTTATTTTTTTAATAACATATTAACTTATTTTAACTTTTTCTCTTTAAATAAATGCACACTTACAGAAGAGTGGCCAAAACAGTACCAAAATTCCCACATACCTTCACCCAGGTGCAGACCTGTTATTAACATTTTGCCCAATTTTGCCACATCATCCCTCTTTTTCTAGCTAAATATATAATTTTTCCCTGATCTATTTAAAAGTAGGTTTCAGATATCATGCTCCTAGATCCTCTGTCCCTGGAATCCTCCAGGCAAGAATACTGCAGTGGGTAGCCGTTCCCTTCTCCAGGATGGAACCCGGGTCTCCTGCATGGCAGGTGGATTCTTTACCATCTGAGCCCCCAGGGAAGCCAAATATTCCCACATATATCTCCTAAGAACAAGGACATTCTCTTAGGTAACCGCAGTGCAGTTATCTGAGTCAGGAAATTTGTCACTGATAGAATATTATTCCTGATCACCAAGTGCCCCAATGAGGTCTTTATAGCATTTTTCTCCCAGTCCAGGATCCACACCAGGATTGCATGTTATATTTAGTTGCCAAGGTCTGTTTGGTCTTCTTTCTTCTGAAATCTTTTGTTAGCCTTCTCTTCATCTTGAATGACAATGATATTTTTGAAGGGCATAGAAGAACATGACAGTTATTGCCAGAGAGTTGTAAGAGACTAGTATAAAAAGCTCTACATAACCTTCACCGAGATGACCTGCAATTTGGGTTTATCTGAGGTTTCAGATTTTGAGGGGAGAATGGACACCTAAGTTACCTCCTCACTGCCTTCCATCTGGAGGCACATGATATTCATTTTGTCCTTTTTTTAATTATGTTGCCTTTCAGTTTAAGCTTCATCTTTTAATATGCCTGTGGGCCATTTTTATATAATCTTTGAGAAAACATCTATGCAAGTCCTCTGCTCGTTTTTAAATTGGGTTGTTTGTCTTGTTATTGAGTTGCTAGAGTTCTTCATGTATTCTGGAGACGGGACTCTTCTCAGATACGTTGCTTTGTCAATATCTTCTCTGACTCCGTGGGTTGTCTTTTCACTTTTCTTCTGATGCTGTCACGTTCATCATGATCAAGTGCAGCTTATCGATGTTTTTTCCTTTGTTGCTTGTACTTTTGGTGTCATATTTGAGAAACTATTGCCAAATTCAACATCGAAAAGGTTTTCTTATATGTTTCCTTTTGTAGTTTTTGCTCTTACATATAAATCTTTGGTCCATTTTAAGTTAATTTTCGAATAGGTCTAAGGTAAAGATCAGGCTTCCCTGGTAGCTCAGCTGGTAAAGAATCCTCCTGCAATGCAGGAGACCCCAGTTCGATTCCTGGGTTGGGAAGATCCGCTGGAGAAGGGACAGGCTACCCACTCTAGTATTCTTGGGCTTCCCTGATGGTTCAGCTGGTAAAGAATCTGCCTGCAATAAGGGAGACCTGGGTTCGATCCCTGGGTTGGGAAGATCCCCTGGAGAAGGGAAAGGCTACGCACTCCAGTATTTGAGCCTGGAGAATGCCATGGACTGTATAGTCCATGGGATCACAAAGAGTCGGACACGGCTGAGTCACTTTCACTTTCACAAGGTAAAGATCACAGTTCATTCTTTTGCATGTGGCTCTTCCAGTTATTGAAAAGACATTCTCCTTTTTAATATTTATTTATTTGGCTGCATCTGATCTTAGTCATGACAGTTGGAATCTTTGACCTTCGTTGTGGCATGTGGGATCTTTAGTTGCAGCAAGTGAACTCTTAGCTGAAGCATGTGGGATCCAGTTCCCTGACCAAGGAATGGAACCCGGGCCCCCTGCATTGGCAGCGCAGAATCTCAGCAGAGTCTTAGCCACTGGACTACCAGGTAAGTCCCGAAAAGACATTCTTTCTCCCACTGAATGCTCTTGGCACCCTTGTTGAAAATCAGCTGACCACAGACACATGGGTCTAATTCTGGAACTCCATATTTCTCTTTTATTGGTCTCTGTTTTTAGTACATGAGTACCACACTGTCTTGACTATTGTTTTGTAGTATGTTTTGTAATCAAGAAGCAGGAGTCCTACCTTTTTCTTTTTTACAATAATTTTTTCACTATTCTGGATTAGGACTCACTGGGTTGGGAAGATCTCCCAGAGAAGGGAATAGCTACACACACCAGTATTCTGGCCTGGAGAATTCACTCCATGGGGTTGCAAAGAGTCGAACATGACTGAGCAACTTTCTCTTTTTCACTTGGATTTAAAATAAATGCTGGGATGTTTTGACTAGCAAGCATATTTATAGTTGTTCAGTTATCTTACTCTTTAAAAATTTAATTGGTACTTGTGTCTATGTTTGGGCTTCCTCGGTGGTGCTGGTGGTAAAGAACACACCTAGCAATGAAGGAGGCATAAGAGTCATGGGTTCGATCCCTGGGTCGGGAAGATCCCCTGGAGGAGGGCATGGCAATCCACTCCAGGATTCTTGCCTGGAAAATCCCATGAACAAAGGAGCCTGGTGGGCTACAGTCCATAGGGGTGCAAAGAGTCGGGCGTGACTGAAGCAACTTAGCAACAGCAGCAGTCTATGATTGTGCTCATCAGTTTTTACATGTAAAAAGATAATAGGTAAACAACCAGATAAATATAGATAGATGAATAGATTAAAAGAGAAAATGTATTGAACTGTGCCTATTCAGTTTATGCATACAGAAAAAGACAGATGAAAGATAGACAGGTAGATAGACAGAAGGAGAAAATGGGTCTGCAATGTGCCTCTGGACTGTGAAACAGAGGTTTGCACACACGGAGTGGGATTTGCAGGGCCAGAGGGTACTTTGACTCAAAGTGCTTGCCTGGCTGAACCAGTAATAAGTAACAGAGGTCCAGGGCAGTCCTTGTGGCTTTGACTCCAGTTTGGTAAATTAACTGGAGTTCAGAAATCCCAGAGATTCCAAAAAGCAATGAACCTTGAAATCTGCCCCCCAAGGACCTTCAGCCACCCCACCCCTTCTGCTCCAGCATCACGCTTCCCACAGTGTTTCCCAGGTGGGTGGACTCCGGGGCTCTGAGCCCAAGAGGAACCCACCCAAAGAGGATTATGGTTGGAGCTCCTGCTTTGCCCGCAACTATTCTGCCCATTGTTCCTCACCACCTGCGTTCAAACCTGGAAGGTGCTGGGCTGAGTGAGAGTGTGCATGGCCTGGACCTTGGTTGGGCAGCGTCCAGTAGAATAAAGGGGAACTGGCCTCTGTTCTTTCCTGTTCTGGGCTGGAGGGCCCACACCTCCTTACGTTTGGTGATTCACTGGGAAGACTGACAAGACTCCATGATGAGACTTATCCTAAGATTTATTTCAGCAAAGGATCCAGAACAGAAATAAGAAGGAAAGATACATGTTGGCAGAATCCCCAATTGTCCGGCACAGGGCCCCCTGCCATGCCTCTTCATCTGAGCTCACTCAGGACAGACTTTTTCTCCAATGGAGAACTGCAGAGTCACTCGTGGAAAAACCCCACACCCATCTGAGGGTCCAGGTGTTAACAGGAGGTGGGTCACATAGACCCATCCAGCTATCAATCAGCCACAGCAACTGAAATTCCAGGCTCCAGCAATGAAACCAGGTGCACATCATCAGTCTTGGTGTTTGTGCAAAGCTTCTTGACAGGCCAGCAGGGCATGGTCCACTGCTCCAGGCGAACACAACACCATCCATCACTGACATCACAGGCTTCCTAAGAACCACGCTCCCAAGGGTGGGCCGAGGATTGGTCAGGACTCCAGGTTTCCTTGGAGACATGCAGGGAACAAGCAACCAGACTTGTTGTGTAGGTTCTGCCCAGCATTTTAACATCATTATACGGTCATCAGCCACAGTTACAGGTGCATCTAGTGGCTTCCCTGGTGGCTCAGACGGTAAAGCATCTACCTGCAATGCAGGAGACCTGGGTTCGATCCCTGGGTTGGGAAGATCCCCTGGAGAAGGAAATGGCAACCCACTCTAGTAATCTTGCCTGGAAAATCCCATGGACAGAGGAGCCTATGTAGGCTACAGTCCATGGGGTCGCAGAGTTGGACACGACTGAGCAACTTCTCTAGAGGCTTGGGGCTTGGAAACCACTGGGCCACTGGCTCCATCACTGTGTCCTCAGTTAAGAGGAAGTGGAAGAACGTGCTCGAAAAGCAACCAGATGACCTCCTTTCAAATCATGTCATCTCTCCAAGCCCATGATCGCATGTGTCTCATCCAAGGGAATGTTTGTGAAGTTGCTCTATTAGGTGACCTGCCATGTAACAAGTTCCTACTCTCCCTAATCATTGCATTTCTTCAACATCTGTCTTTCTGCTTTGGCCCCTCATTTCTGAGAAGATCCAGAAATCCATAATCCCCACTTAAGACTGATTCAAGACGTCAAGTCTTGGAGGTCATTTGTTGATCTGTTTTTAGAGGATTTAGCTCAGCTAAACTTACCCTTCCCCCCACAACCCAGCACTCTTTACTTGCACAAAAATCTTTGTTCCTTTTTAAAGAAGTTTGTAAATCCAGTGTGTTCCATGTATTAGCAATATATTACAATACTGAAAAGAGTTCATTTACTGGCAAGAGGGCATTCATTTAGCAAATATTTGCAGAGCATTTCCAGTAATAGTCATCCTTTTTGTTTGGTGACTATTTACTGGATGCACATTCTGTGCAGGGCACCATGTCCAGGTGGGGATTCAGGAGATGCTGTGGATTACAGACCTGAGGGTCCTGCTCATGGAGATTTCCATCTGTCTGCTAAGTAGGATGACCAGCTGTCCCGGTTTGCAAAGGACTGAGGGGTTCCTGGGATGCAGCGTTTTCAGTGCTATCATTGAGGAAATCCTAGACAAACTAGACAGGTTGGTCACCCTACTGCTAAAACAGATAACTACACAATGAACCTCATGGTTAATTACTCCTTTGAACTGTTGCCAGCGCTGTGAGGCTTCCAACAGAAGGCCTACACTCCATGAAACAACCCTACCAAAGACACTGCGTCCAATGTCCCCAGAGAAAAACCCATCCCAGCCCCCACACGAGGACAGACCCAGCCTTTCATGGCCACCACAGTCTGCATCTACAGAAGCTCAATGTATCAACCCGGGGGGATAATCTAGAGAACCCCCAACCCCACCAAATTTCCCTGCTGAGGCCACCGCCACCATGAGAGCTCCCCTGACTCCCCCCAAGGTGAAGTAGGGCCCAGGAGACCACTCTCCACTCCCCAGAGCAGGAAGCCCTTCCCATGAAGGGTGACTTTCAGCCCTCTGCTGTGCAGACACGGTGAGTCTCCTGCTGCTCCAATGGCAGAGAAACTAAGGACCAGGCTTTTGTATGAGGCTCTCTTCCCTGGGGTGTGTTCCTTCCCAGGAGCCTCCCCAACCACTCTGTCAGGCCCCCTGGACTGGCCCTCTCAGGGGTGGGTGCCAAGCAAGTCTGACCCTTCTCTCAAGCCCCAGCCCTGGGCACCTGATATTCTTCTGTAAACAGATTTGTATGCTTTATAATCAGGAAGAAAAAGGTTTATTTTAAATAAGCAAAAAAAGCACGACTTCTCTGGTGGTCCAGTGGTTAAGACTTTGCACTCCCAATTCAGGGGGCATGGGTTCAATCCCTGGGCAGGGAGCTGGCTCCTACAGGCTGTGACTAAAAGATCCCACAAGTCTTGACTAAGACCCGTGCCAACAATAAACACAAAATAAATATAATTTTTAAAAGAGATTCTTATTTTCCTAAAATATACACAAGTTTCCTGTTTCCACCCCCACTGTAGCCATAGCCACAGAAGAGAAGTAACATTACTGTCTAACCAGATCACTCTGTCTTGAATTATTTATCAATTTTAAGGTGAGCTAGGAAATAAGATGAGTTTGGGAAATAAAATCTGGACTTCCTTTTTTCCTTCTTTCTTTGCCCTGTGGGGTTGCAGCCTGGCTGGCTTCCCCAGTTGTGGGCTAAGCTGTGCGCCCAGCTCTGGACGCCTTCACAGCTGTGCTGACCCCGGTGCTCTGCTTACAACGGCTTTGCCTCTTAATCCCCAAGTTTAGGATGGAAAACACTGGCTGTTCTAATTTCAGGAGGCCCGCAGACTGTTTTTGCAAATCACCTGGACAATCTCCTGAAGATGCCTGTGAAGTAAATGCCATTCAACATGTTTGAAGTGACCCAAACCCTCTGGGGAAGGGAAAGGCAACCCACTCCAGTATTCTTGCAGGGGAAATCCTGCAAGGAGTTCGGCAGGCTACAGTCCATGTGGTCACAAAGAGCTGGATGCGACAAAGCCACTAACACACACACACACACACACACACACACACACACACACACACACACACGGGAGAGGCTGTGACGGGTTCTGGTCTATCAGGTTCCGTGTACCGACCGGAACAGTAAGGTAGGCCTGGCCCCAAGGAGCACTGTGAAACTGCCACATGGCCCCTGGAGCGCATCGATTTTATTCACTCAGTAATCATGTGAGATGTAGTGCATGCCTGGCCTTTTGCCACCAGTTGGAGATGCAGAAAGAATGAAATATAGACTTTATATTAGTGAACGCTTTTGGCTGAAGAACCGGGGGGGTGGGGGGGGGGGAAGGCTCACAGCATCCAGGAAGGACTCCAGGCCTAGCTGGGCCTCAGCGTCTGGGACAAAGCCGACTCTCTCCAGGGCTTATCTCAGCCTCTGAGTTCACCTTCTCTTTCCCCAGCCCAGGCTCCTCCTCCAGCAAGGACGCTGGATGCTCACCAGCGGAGGGTAACTGCATCAGCGGATCTCTCCCAAATTCAGGAATCTCAGGGAAGGGCTCTGATTGGCCCAGCTGGGGTCAGGTGCCCATATCCAACCAATCAGTGGTGGTCACGTGGGTGGAGTCTGTAACAGCTCCCATTGGCACCTTCTAGTGGAAAGCGCCGGAGAAGGCAATGTCAAGCCACTTCAGTAGTCTTGCCTGGAGAATCCCATGAACGGAGGAGCCTGGTAGGCTGCCACGAGTCGGACACGACTGAGCGACTTCACTTTCACTTTTCACTTTCACTTTTCACTTTCATGCATTGGAGAAGGAAATGGCAACCCACTCCAGTGTTCTTGCCTGGAGAATCCCAGGGACTATGGGGTCGCACAGAGTTGGACACGACTGAAGCGACTTAGCAGCAGCAGCAGTGGAAAGCGCACGTCCCAGGAGGAGGCCGTCTCCCACTCTCAGCAGAAAAAAAGCAATGCCCACTCAGCGCTTCTCCAGGAACATCCCAGCCTACCCGGGGAGAGAGTCCGAGGCCCCGTGAGGACTTCCGTGACAGCCGCAAGCACGAGGCTTCTGTTAGTGCGAAGTGTGAGTGCGTCTCCTTCCCACGTGGCTACCTGGAAGGCTTCATCCAGAATTTGCCCAATGGCGTGGTGAAGAGGGGTGAACAGCTGGCCTCCCAGGAGGGGCCTGTGCGAAATAAAACTGCTGATGTTTAAGTTCCCAGTCTGCGGTGTTCCGTTATGGGGACCGAGCAAACGGATACGCCCCTGAAATGAACGCAAAGATGGCTCCCAGCCAACCGGCCCGTGGCCTCACGGTCTCATTCTTTGTTCGCGTCCTGCTCCCTGAGGATCTGAGGGCTGGCTTCACAGCAATGCTGTCCAGAGGACGTGAGAAGCCGTCATCCTCCAGGCCTTCCTGTCCTACAGGGAAGCAGTTTCTCAACAGGGAGGGAGGTTGTGGGATGAGCTCTTTCCGCTCAGGCTCTGCTCCTAGACGAGGGTGAGGCTGGGGGCAGTCACAGCGGGGACGCGGGTATCACCCCCAGTGAGCATCAGGCAGGGTCGTTTTCCTACAACCCCAGGCCAGCCTGGTCCCCTCTCACCTGCCCCCTCCCCTCGGAGCCAAGTGTGTCCAATGCCACCCCATGTTCTGGGGACCCTGGAACCCCAAACCCACCCACGAGCTCTGGAGCTCACTCAGTCCTGCTGCCGCTGAGTCCATCTGAGCACTCGGCTGGAGCAAACCTGCTCGGCTTGAGGTGGGGAGACGACAAGGCACCCAGGGTCCAGCATCTCGGAGCATCCTTTCTCTGGGACGCAGGCTTGGGGCTCAGGCAGGAGGCTCCTTGATTTCTCCTCCCCCCACCCAGCCTCGGCCTCTACCTGTCCTGAAATCCAGAGTGTAATCTTCCCAGTGATACCATTTCCAGGTCACCTGGGGAGACAGCCCTCTTGAAACAGTTGTACCTACTGGGGTTGTGGGGTTTCCACAAGCATGACAGGAGAAAGTTCCCTAGCAAGTTCACTCTGATCTTGTTATTTTTATGATTGTATAATTATGTATGTTATTAAAGTTACCTCTTTATTCCACCTTCATTTCATGCCCAGTATGTACGGTGTCTGAAAGCATGTGTGTTAGATGCTCAGTCATGTCCAACTCTTGCGATCCCATGAACTATAGCCTGCCAGGCTCTTCTGTCCATGGAATTCTCCAGGCAACAATACTTGAGTGGGTAGCCATTCCCTTCTCCAGGGGATCTTCCCGACCCAGGGATTGAACCTGGGTCGCCTGCATTGCAGGCAGATTCTTTCCCTTCCGAACCATCTGTGCTAAGCACTGTGCAAAGGGTGAGTGATTGCGTTTTGTTGATGAAGGCAAATCAAGTCATGGCATCTATAAAAACTGTGCTATTAAATAAAATACAATATGGAGTACCTTTTGTCATTAAGCTGATGCTGAAAGGCTGGAACCAGGCCGGGTCGGAGCACTGCCAGGAGGGGCCACTCTGAGTAGCGTTCCCTGGGCGAGGTGTCTTCCTGCCGCACCAGACACTTCAGATGAAACATTCCCACTTCTTAATATGACTGACCCTGCTTTGGTTTTCAGAGCAAGTATCTCAGGGCCCTGGGGATGGTGTGATGCAACCCTCTGCTTGCTCTCTGTTTACAGTTTCTGACAAACAAAGATGTAATTGCCTCTTGTAGTTTGGTCTGATTGCTTTTCTGACACCCTTGGGGGGGCTCAACCCTCCTGTCCCCTGGGGGCGCTGGGGGTGACCACATGGGTGGGGAGGCGGGGCTTCCTGAAGCTGCATTTGTGTTTCAAGTTTTTTTTCTCAGAAGGCAGCGTGGGTTTCAGGTAAAGGGTATGGAGAAGGCCAGGGGTTCCTGGGTCTCTAATCTTTGAAACCTGTAGTAAACCATTTATTGGCAGCTAATCCCATGGACGGAGGAGCCTGGTAGGCTACAGTCCATGGGGTCGGAAGAGTCAGACATGACTGAGCCACTTCACTTTCACTTTTCACTTTTATGCATCGGAGAAGGAAATGGCAACCCACTCCAGTGTTCTAGCCTGGAGAATCCCAGGGATGGGGTCTCACAGAGTCAGACACGACTGAAGTGACTTAGCAGTAGCAGCATGCCCATCATCGTCTTTCCTTCTGGGAGCCGCTGCCGATCTTCCCCTAAGGGTCAGGGGGAGGCCCCCTCCTCTCAATTGTCAATCCGTCTCCTCTGAGGCCTCCCAACAAGGCTGCAGGGACTACCCCCCTGCCCCTTTGCCCCAGTAGTCATGGTTTCAAATGAGGAGGCGGTGGGGAGGGGGCAGGGTCTAACCTAACATCTGCAGGGCCCTCTTAGAGTGGCTTTCCAGGAGTTTCTAGCCAGCATCGCACACCACCTTCTACCAGCTCATCCATCTGCCTGTACTTAAGGATCTTTTAAAACATTTAAAACAATATTAACAGTAAGGAAATTAACATTTGTTTGTTATTATGTGCCAAGCACCCAGGTAGCACTAGTGGTAAAGAATCCGCCTGCCAATGCAGGAGACGTGAGAGATGCGGGTTCAGTCCCTGGGACAGGAAGATCCCCTGAAGGAGGGCATGGCAACCCACTCCAGTATTCTTGCCTGGAGAATCCCATGGACAGAGGAGCCTGGCCGGCTACAGTCCATGGGGTTGCAAAGAGTCAGCCACGACTGAAGTGACTTTGCTTCAGTGGATGCAAGCACTGTATCAGGCATTTTCATATACAGCTCGCTCAGGCAGCGTCCTTGGCCTGTCTGTGCCTCAGTTTCCTTGTCTGTCCAAATGGACCTCATAGTAGTCATACCCGATCAGAGGACTGTTGTGATGACTGAAGTTACACACACAAGATGCTCAGGACAAAGGCCTGGGACAAAAAGGACTCAATAGACATTAGGAGTTACATCTTTCACCTCCTTCTCCTCATCAGGGTGGCTACTTTATAGATAAGAAAACAGAGGCTCGAGGAAATGAAGTGACCCTTACATGCACTTCTGGGGGGCGGGGGGGGGTGCACGGTGTGTGGTCCTGCAGGAATTCAAGCCAGACCAGGCTCCTTCTCCATGCACGCCACCCCTCCTGCCCAGCCGCTCAAAGCATTTCTGAAATCTAGAAAATGACTATTATCTCTCTGGTGTGTTGTCGTCATCGACTTTCAAATTCTTCTGTGCAGACCCGGGGCTTCCAAATGGCTTTGAAATATTTGACATCCAGACCTGGAACAGATAGGTATAGAAGTTTCCTGAAGCAACGCTTCCCTGGTGGCTCAGACGGTAAAGAATCCGCCTGCAATGCAGGAGACCCGGGTTCGATCCCAGATGGGAAAGATCCCCTGGAGAAGGGAATGGCTACCCACTCCAGTATTCTTGCCTGGAGAATTCCATGGACAGAGGAGCCTGGCGGGCTACAGTCCAATGGGTTGCAAAGAGTCAGACATGACTGAGTGACTTCACACTTTCACTGTTTTATGCACCCTGGTATTTTTCTATTCGGTTCTATTTTGTTCCATTTTTAAGAGCTGGTTTCGACTTGACCTTCAGTGGTAGTTTGAAAACCAGCAACCAGGCAAGTGAGTTTACTCTGAGCAGGCCTGGCCAGGTGTGGTCAGAGTGCTCCCTCTGGGTTACCTGGGCCTCGGCTCCCTGAATACCAGCTTCTCCCCGAAAGACCCCAGTCCTGAGACGCAGGGTCCTGGAGCTCCTGGTGGGCACCAGAGACAGAGGGAACGTGAAACACAGGAAGCCCATCGCTAGGCTCACAGGCTGGTCTGGGCCATCCAGCGTCACTCAGCCACGTCCGAGAACGTATTCCTTAGAGTTTCATCCATTTAGTCACGCTTAGTTGCTCTGTTGTGTCTGACTCTTTGTGACCCCGTGGACTGTAGCCCATCAGACTCCTTTGTCCATAGGGTTTTTTCAGGTAAGAATACTGGAGTGGACTGTCATATATTTCCCCAGGGGGGCTCTTCCCAACCCAGAGATCAAACCGGCATCTCATGTGTCTCCTGCATTAGCTGGGGGGAGGGGGGTGTTCTTTACCTACTGAGCCGTCGGGAAAGCCCCAACACACCCCGGCCTAGTCCAGTTTAACCGCCCCGTGTCCCCCACGCCCTCCCTTCTGTGGCTGGAAGTAGCCGAGGACAGGGACCTCGGAGCCCACGTGGAAACAGAAGGGCCCTGAGCCCCCAAATGGAGCTCAGGCGGACACCACCTGCTCATCAGCGTCATTCATTCTGATCTTCAGACGAGTGAGAAATAGACTCCCATGACGTCTCACTCACATCGCAAAACTCACTCACACCACAAGGCCACTAGAGACAGCAATCACTCCACTACACAAAAGTTCTCTGAATCTCTGGCTGATTTCAAGGCAGTGGAGCTAGATGTTCTTAAACGTAGCCAATTTCACTGAACAAAAAATTTTCCATAGAAACTGAAGATAAATGTACAGAGTTGGATGGTGTCTCCCCACACTCATGTCGACCTGGAGCCTCAGAATGGGAACTTATTTGGAAATAGGATCCTTGCCGACGCCGTCAGCTTAAGTTGATGTCACCCTAGGAGAGGGTGGTGTCCTTATGGCAAGACAAAAGTTCAGGCACAGAGAGACACACACAGAGGAGAAGGCTTTGTGGAAGCAAAAGCAGGACTGGAGTGATGCAGCTTAAATCAAAAAACCCCGCAGCTTGCTGGCAGCCCCCAGGATTAGAACAGGGATGGAAGCACCCTCCCAGAGACTTGGGACAGAGTGTGTCTGTCAGGTCAGGACTCCTTACTATCCAGAGCTGCACCAAAAAAAAAAAAAAATCCTGCTGTTTTAAGTCTCCCAGCTCATGGTACTGTGTTACGGCAACCACTCTGTAATCAAAGCATCATGTAATGTTAAGAAGCTGCATTATTTTTAGCCCAGTTCTGTTGCTCTGAGGAAGAGAACACCCTGATTCTGTGCTTCCAGCTGGAGGATGGGAGTCCAGACCCCAGGGAAGAGACCCCTCCTCCTCCCCACCTTCTGGAGAGACCCCCCTGGGATGGGGATGCCTGGGCAAGTCAGGGCAGACAAGGTCTTTGTTGTTCATTGTTCAGGTCACTAAGTCATGTCCAGCGCTCTGTGACCCCATGGACTGAAGCACGCCCAGCTTCCCTGTCCTTCATTATCTTTCACTATGCTTCCCTGGTGGCTCAGCTGGTAAAGAATCCACCTGCAAAAAAAAAAAAAAAGAATCCACCTGCAATGTGGGAGACCTGGGTTCAATCCCTGGGTTGGGAAGATTCCCCTAGAGAAGGGAACAGCTACCCGCTCCAGTATTCTTGCCTGGAGAATCCCATGGACAGAGGAGTCTGGCCAACTACATATAGCCCATGGGGTCACAAGAGTCAGACACAGCTTGGCGACTAAACCACCACCACCACCATACAGTTCGTGGGGTTGCAAAAAGTTGGACATGACTGAGCAACGTTTGCTTTCATCTCCCGGAGCTTGCTCAAACTCATGTCCGTTGCATCACTGATGTCATCCAACCACCTCATCCTCTTTCGCCCCCTTTCTCCTCTTGCCTTCAGTCTTTCTGAGCATCAGGGTCTTTTCCAATAAGTCAGTTCTTCGCATCAGGTGGCCAAAGGCCATCAAGTTCTTGGCCAAGGGCAGATATGAGCTCTTCCAGCCAAGGTTTCCAGCCGAGGCCTATTTGCCCTAGAAGATGGTCTGGCTCATCCTCCACAGGGGTCTGGGCCACTGGGTAAGAAGGAGAAGCAGCCTGGGAGATGAACACCCTGAAAGGCCAGACACGCTCGTCTGTTTTTCCCAGATGGTGGGGACCCATTCACCACGTGTGCTGAGTTGCTGACCAGAATCAGCTCGCTTTTGATTATCATCGGAGTCGTGTCTCACCTTCATTTCAAGCATTCAGAAATATAACCGATGATGCAAGACATGGCTTCCTGGATCACATTAAAAGGCAAAACATACTGTACACACAATAGCTAATCAGCTACCTCAAGGATGCTGTGATGAACATTCTTTACTGAACGGGCATCTCTCTAAAGGGGACTAATCACTCCGGGTGCTGGTTTGCTAGGGCTGCAGTGATAAAGTTCCGTAAACCGGGTAGCTGAAACAACAGAAGTTTAGTGTCCCGGTTCTCACGGCTACAAGGTCAAGATCAAGGTGCTAGCAGGGTCGACTCTCCGGAGAATCTGTTCCAATCTGTTCCTGTGTTATGTCCTGTATAATATCTGAGATATATTAAGTATAACGTTGTTTATCTAGAATTCAGATTTGCCTGGATGTCCTGCATTTTATCCGGCTGCCCTCCGTGGGGGTGTCTCCGAGACAGGGTGTCAGTGAAGGACAACGACCTTCACCTACCTGCTTAGACTAGAGGGGAGAAGGCAGGCTCGGGGAGGGTGTAGGACCATCTCTTGGCCTGCAAGGCTGGACGAGAGGCCGAGGCTGTCGTTGAGGAGGCTGTGTTCTCTCTCCCTGTCTCTGTCACATACATTCTCTGAGTGCAGATTCACCACCATTTCCTGTCCACCCCTCCTCCACCTCTGGCATCACCTGCCATCCATGTCCAGGGCATCCTCGGAGGGACACGCTCTGTGATCCCCCCCATATGCCTCACTCAACCACAGGCCTGCAAGCCCAAATCCACACCTTAATTTCTCCACCAGTGACATGCCCTGGAGTTCCTCCAAGTCGGTCCACTTGGAGTAGCTTCCTTCTTTTGAACACTTGGGGGACAAGTGTTGGGAAGGAGATGGTGGGTGAGCCTAGAGCTTGTTTGAACCCTGATCGAGGAAAGTTCTCTTATTTTCCTTCTAGCCCATGACTGTCGCCCTGCCTCGAGGGTGCACATCCCCTCTGAAGCCCGCCGCCTGAGAGCTGAGCTGTGGGTCACCCAGGGCATCGCTGGGGCTCCAACATCCCGCATCTCTGTTAGGCTTCTGGGGCGTCTCAGAGACCCATCCTGACTGAACAGTCGTCCACGCTGCCGATGTCCTGGCTGACTATCTACATGAGCAGAAGTAACAAGTCTGCTCGCCTTGCCCCGGGTCTAAAGCAGGTTTCTCGGGACTAGCGGCCTTCGGGACTGGGTACTTTGTGGTGGGGGCTGTCCCACATACTGTGGGATGTTCCACAGCGTCCCTGGGCTCCACCCACCAGATTCCAGTGCTGCCTCGCCTCCCAGCGTCACACCAGAAACGTCTCCAGGCAAAACCCAAATATCGCTAGTTGAGAACCACTGCTCTCAAAGCCTCCAAACTCACCTCATTCCACGGGTCTATGACAAGCTGAGGAACGCGTTCACTGTGGGCCAACCATGGCTTTGCTTGGAAACAGTGGCTGTAACACCAGGAGTAAAACTCTTTTTTTTAAAAAAAGGATGCTCTTGGTTGATGCTATCTTCCAAATTAAGATGTTCCCATCCTCAAAGTTCATTCCCCTAATTGATGTGTTTGCTGCTAGGAATTAACCGATCCCTTGTTTCTCCCTCCGAAAAAATGGTTTCAGCCAACCTCATTTCCTGCCAGGACCCCTGCTTCAGGTGCTTTGAAGCCAGAATGAGTCTAAAGCAGTGATGGGAACTGAAGGAAGACGACATTCCTGAGGGCCTGCTATCAGCTCTGTCCCTCCTCCCCAAAACCATGTGGTTGGCGTTATTTGTAAGGACGATGATGCTCCCTGGGTTGATGCGAGGTGCTCAGAGCCACTTGTCTCATCATTAGCCATCCTGGGAACCCCACCTGGATTCCTCAGCACGCTCACCCCCACTCTGCCCTCCTTCATTCTGCAATTAGAGGTAATAAAATGCAGATGCCCTGGAGGAAAGGAAACCATTGACTTCCTTTCACTTGTTACATCTGCTCTTGTAGATGGTCAGCCAGGACATCAGAAGCTTGGATGACTGTTCAGTCAGGACGGATCTCTGAGACCCCACAGAAGCCTAACAGAGACGAGGGCTGTGGGTGCCCAGATGTGAATAAGTAAATAGTGAAAATAAATATTAATAGGAGGCATGAGACCCGTTCCTGCTGGGAGGGTTTCATGAGGTCAGGCTAGAGCACAAGGCAAGGGTCACTGGACCCCTGAAGGGAACCAGAGACAGAGGAAATGGGGGACGCAGAGTGTGTGTGTATTTCACGATGCTGCCAATGGGTTGGGCCTTTATTGGCTATGAGCCGGGTCCTGTCTTGAGGGAGCCAGGGCGACTCGGGAGGAGTGTCCCATACACATTTGCACAGTTCAGTTGCCTTTCCTGGCCCCACGCATCCAGGCAGCACCACCTGAATGAAGTCAGTGGCATCACGGTTGGAACCTAAGCACTTTCCAATCCAGCAGTTCTCAAGCGCTGCTGTCCATCAGAGTTACCTGGGAGCTGGGACAGGTCCCGAGTCCCCCGCCACTTCCGCCATCAGGACCCCAAGATTTTCAAGCTCTCCAGCGATGCCTATGTGCAGCCGGCTCCCCCTCTCTGTGACATCACAGCACCCCACATTCTAATGCGCATCCAGGCGGTGGTGATCCCGGGATCTGAGGAAGCTGAGTCAGGAGGCTGGGGTGGGCCTGAGATCCAGCCTGTCAGGCCAGTTCCAGGGCGTGGAGCCAAGTGGGGTCCATCCTTGGGCGGTTGTCACCTGGAGCTGGTTGTTCGTGTTAGTTGCTCAGTCGTGTCTGACTCTTTGCCACCCCTTGGACTTTAGCCCGCCAGGCTCCTCTGTCCATGGGATTTCCCAGGCAAGAATACTGGAGTGGGTTGACATTTCCTTCTCCAGGGGATCTTCCCAGAGACCAAACCTGGGTCTCCTGCATTGCAGGCAGATTCTTTACCATCTGAGCCACCAGGAGCTGGTTAGAACCTTCAGAATCTCAGCCCTGCGCTCTTCCCCACCCCCTGCACCAAGACCTACAAGTCAGAATCTGCACTTTAACCAGGTCCAGAGGAGGCAAGTATGTGTTCAAGTTTGAGATTCTTTGCTCCACCTAATGCCTTTGTTTGCTGATGGGGCAGTGAGGCCAGCAGAGGACAAGGGCCCAGGACCCCACAGCAGAAAGTTCTAGGAACTTGTGCTAGGCTGCATCCAAATGTCTTCTTTCCACCATTTGATGATCTCGGTAAAGGTCATTTATTTTTCTTCATTTACTATGATTTCAGGCAATGTATAGAATGTCCCTCTCCTATTACATTTAATTCAGGCACAAAACCAGACAAAACCTAACCTAGGAAGAAGAAGTAGGGATTAGTAAAAATAAAAATAAGAGAGAATCAAGGTGCTTTCACCAGTTCTCTGATGTAAAAGATCTAATAACTGGGCACCTGTCAGGATGGTGACGAGAAACCCAGAGGAGGGGAAGATCAGTCGGAAACCGCATCATTCCTGCTAGAAGAGTGATCAGGAGTTTAGCCTGTACTCAGGAATACAACTTCCTTTCCTCTCTCAGGATGGGCTACTTTCAGCCTTGTGGTGAGACCGTAATATAAGAAAGGCGTTAACCAAAAGGAAATGGCTGTTTCCTCTATTTCTAAGCCACAAACTCCTGCAGGACAGAGCTGATGAGTCAGCAGCGGTGGCCCCGATACGAGCAACCAGAAGAATGTGACCATTCTCTAAATGTCTTCTTAAAGGTCAGCCTCCACCTCCGCAGTCTGGAGTTGATTTTTGGAAACAGCCAAAGTTAATCAGAACCCAGTCAGGTGATTGAGGTGGTGACCAAACTCAGCTCCATTTAGGAGGTAGATCCAAACTGTGGCCACAGCGTGCCCTGCCTGGCTTTGTGTGCATTGGCTCATGGTTCTAAGACGGCTCCTTACGACAGCCTCAACGTGGGTTTTAGCAAGGACAGCAGTACTGGGGAAGCTCGGCGCTGCTCAAAAGTGCTTCTGACAAACCTACTGAATGGAGAACATGCTTGCAAATGACACGACTGATAAGGGGGTAAATTCTAAAATATACAAACAGCTCTTAAAACTTGACATCAAAAAAAAAAAAATACCCAAACTGATTTAAAAATGGGCAGAAGTAAATATATATTTTTCTAAAGAAGACAGACAGATGGCCAACAGGCACATGAAAAGATGTTCAACATCGCTAATCCTTCAGTTCAGTTCAGTTCAGTCGCTCAGTCGTGTTCGACTCTTTGCGACCCCATGAATCGCAGCATGCCAGGCCTCCCTGTCCATCACCAGCTCCCAGAGTTTACTCAAACTCATGCCCATCAAGTCGGTGATGCCATCCAGCCATCTCATCCTCTGTCGTCCCCTTCTCCTCCTGCCCCCAATCCCTCCCAGCATCAGGGTTTTTTCCAATGAGTCACCTCTTCGCATGAGGTGGCCAAAGTATTGGAGTTTCAGCTTCAGCATCAGTCCTTGCAATGAACACCCAGAACTGATCTCCTTCAGGATGGACTGGTTGGATCTCCTTGCAGTCCAAGGGACTCTCAAGAGTCTTCTTCAACACCATAGTTCAAAAGCATCAATTTTTCGGCACTCAGCTTTCTTCACAGTCCAACTCTCACATCCATACATGACCACTGGAAAAACCATATAGGCTTGACCAGATGGACCTTTGTTGGCAAAGTAATGTCTCTGCTTTTTGATATGCTGTCTAGGTTGGTCATAACTTTCCTTCCAAGGTGTAAGTGTCTTTTAATTTCATGGCTGCAGTCACCATCTACAGTGATTTTGGAGCCCAAAAAAATAAAGTCTGACACTGTTTCCACTGTCTCCCCATCTATTTCCCATGAAGTGATGGGCCCAGATGCCATGATCTTAGGTTTCTGAATGTTAAGCTTTAAGCCAACTTTTTCACTCTCATCTTTCACTTTCATCAAGAGGCTTTTTAGTTCCTCTTCACTTTCTGCCATAAGGGTGGTGTCATCTGCATATCTGAGGTTATTGATATTTCTCCTGGCAATCTCGATTCCAGTTTGTGCTTCATCCAGCCCAGCATCTCTCATGATGTACTCTGCATATAAGTTAAATAAGCAGGGTGACAATATACAGCCTTGACATACTCCTTTTCCTATTTGGAACCAGTTCTTAGGGAAATGCAAATCAAACCCACAAGGAGACATCACCTCGCACCTGTCAGAATGGCTACCATAAAAAAGACCACAAATAACAAATGTTGGTGAGGATGTAGTGGAAGGAAACACTCCAGCATTTCCACTCCTGGATATTTATCTGAAGAAAACAAAACACTAATTGGAAAAGATACATGCACCCCAATATCCCCAGAAACATTAATTACAGCTTCTAAGATATGGAAGCAACTGCTGTGTCCATCAACAGATGAATGGATAAAGAAGATGTGGTATACAGATATACAATGGAATATTATATGGCCATTAAAAATGAAAGTTCACCATTTGCAACAACATGGATGGATGTGGGTGGGGTATGATGCTGAGTGAAATAAATAAGACAGAGAAACACAAATACTATATAGTATTCCTTATATGTGGAATCTAAAAAATACAACAAAGTAAAGAATATAACAAAAAAGAAGCAGATGCATAGATATAGAGAACAAACTAGTGGTTACTGCTGGGGAGGTGGGAGAAGGCAAATAGGGAAAGGGGATTGAGAGGTAGAAACTGCTGTGTGTAAAATAATCAAGCTTTAAGGATATATTGTGCGGCACAGGGAATACAGCCAATGTTTTATGACTATAAGTGGAGTTGTTGTTTAGTTGCTCAGTCGTGTCTGACTCTTTTGCAGCCCCATGGACTGCAGCCTGCCAGGCTCCTCTGTCCATGGAATTTTCCAGGCAAGAATACTGGAGTGGGTTTTCATGCCCTTCCCCAGGGGATCTTCTGACTCAGGGATCATGGAACACACATCTCCTGCCCTGCAGGCAGATTCTTTACCACTGAGCCATCCGGGAAGACCCTATAAATGGACTATAACCCTTAAAAAATGTGAATCACTATGTTGTATACCTGAAACATACAATATTATAAATCAACTCTACCTCAATAAAAGAAAATGATAAAATCAAATCAGAAAGCATCACAAAAAATAATGGTTCTGCCGAACAAGCAGGTTCCTAGTCATCACGTTCACCCACCCTCACCTCATTTCCAGTAGTGGTTATGCATTTTTAGACACAAGACAGCAAGCACATTGTGGGTGTCAAGGACAAAAAGCAGGTCACCACCTGGGGGTCTGGCCATGGCAGACGGAGGTGACAGAGGGCTGGGCAGACGGCAAGGTGGGCAGCCACTTGAAACTGGAGGAGGCTAGAACAGGCTCTCACAGAACCTCCAGAAAGAGACCAGCCCTCTGACACTTATTTCAGGTTTCTGGCCTCCAGAACGCTGAGGGAAGGTATTTCTGTTGTTGTAAGCCACCCCGTTTGCAGTACTTGTTGCAGCTGCTGCAGGAAATGAATATACCCTCTCTGGGCTAGTAAAGCCCTCCCATCCTCTCCACTGCCATCTCTTCTGAGCCCCAGATCACCTTCATGCCATGGGGAAGGGGCTTTGATGTGTCCTGACCTGTGGCTGGCCCAGGGTCTCCCCTGAGGCTCTAATCCTGCTTCCCCACTAGCTCTCCCAAGTTCCCCATCAGTCCAGGAGGGCGTCTGAGTGACCCGGGAAGCTCACACTGGTGCAGACAGAGAAGGCCCATCCACCCGCCTGCTCCAGCACTGCAGCTCTGCCTGTCTGAGATGAACCCCAAGCTGGCCATCGTGGTGGTTTCCATGACAGCTGGCTGGCTTCATCCAACTGTCACCCTGTCCCAAAGATTCTACACTGTAAGTCCTCACGGCTCAAAGTGGGGGGTGGGGACCAGAGCATCACCATCACCTGGGAGCTCACTGGAGAAGCAGGGTTGGGGGCCTGGCCTAGACCTCCTGGATCGGAATCTGCATTTTCATGTGACCCACAAGGGGCTGCTGGGCCCGTTACCGTGAGAGATGCGTGGGTCTAAACCCCTCTGGGATGGTCCCTTCTCACCAACACACAAGCTCTCTCATTCAACTTCCGGTCTTTTCTCTCCTACGTGGAGACTGTGCCTGCCTGGCCCCCTAGGGAAGGAGCGTGGTTTAGAAGCAAAAGCAATTGTGCATTTGGTTTAACTTCCTGAAACTTAATGTATTTTGAATTTCAAGCAACAATTCTCAAGCCTGGCTTGCGTTGTTATTCAGTGGGGCAGGTGCCCAGTGTTTAACTCAGTTGAAAGACACTTCTCCTGACCATGTCCAGGCTCTCAGGGCAGCAGGCCCCCGTCTCCCCGTGGCTGCCTGCCCTGTAATCTCTAAAACCAATCCGACTCAGGCCCTCCCTGCCGAGAACATCTGTTGTTTGTCCACCAGCATCTCCTCCCTTTCCTTCAGCAAAGTCTCTTCCCCTGGGAGATGGAAGCCAATCACAGCAGGGTCACCTCCCTCCCATCACCTGTCACGTGACCTGGGTCTCGTGACGATCACGTGACTCATACTTGCCTCTGTAGCTACTCTGTGCCCCTGGCCACAGTCATTGGTCCAGCATTGATCATGTGACTGAAATTAGACCAGTCAGAGTTGTCTGCAGGGGCTTTTTGTACTGAAGCTGGGAATCAGTGTCTCTCTGTCCTTTAGGCATCTCTAAACTGGAATGATGTCAGTGGGTCTGACCACACTAAGGTACTCCCCTCAAAGCTGCCTGCCACACGGAGGTATACTCAGGCCTCAGTGTCCACAGGGGATTGGTTCCAGGGCCCCCTGCAGATACCAATATTGCTGCAGCAAAACCAGAAATGAGCGAACGGCCTTTTGGCACCTACCAGCCAAGCAGGCCTGCAAGAGTTACGCAATCTTGGTTACTCCTGAGCTGTGACTACGAACAAACACTTGTGGCTGGACTTGCCCTTCACAAAGCTAGTTACTCTCTGACTTCATATGAGTTGTCCTCTGCACCTGGCGTTCTTCTCGCCTACACTGTCTTGTAGCATTCTGCATTTCAGAAGGAAGGTCACGGGCCGAAAACTTCAGGGTCACCAGACCTGGTTGCTGAGTTGCCTGATGCCAGCTGTGGCCGTTTTGAAACTTTGCAGAAGGAAAAAAAAAAAAGCAAAACCTCCATAAGGATATGAACACCTCTCCCTACTCCTGAGAAGTGGGGCACAGTTCTTGGGGCGCTAGCTGCTGTGTTTCCCCTTTGCCTGGCAAAAATAATAAAGCCACTCTTTTCTGTTTCCTCCAAACTCTGTATCTCTATTTGGCATCGATGGACAGGGAGCCAAGATTTCTGGCAACAAAATCAGGGGATGTTCAAGTCCCTCATATAAAACGATGTAGGGCTTGCCTATAACCTACACCTATCCTCCTTTATACTTTAAATCACCTCTAGGCTACTTAGAATACTCAATTCAATGTAAATGCTATGTAAATAGCTGCCAGCACACAGCAACTTCAAGTTTTAGTTATGGAACTTTCTGGTATTTTTTTAAAAATATTTTTAAAAATTCATCTTTTGAGAATTCTCTAGTGGTCCAATAGTTAGGATTCCATGCTTTTACTGCCTGGGGCCTGAGTTCAATCCCTGGCTGGGGATTTATTATAAGATCCCACAAGCCACATGCTATGGCCAAAAGATTTTTTTAATTAAAAAATAAATAAAAATTCGGGGATTCCCTGGTGGCTCAGTGGTAAAATCCACCTGCCAATGCAGGAGACACAGGTTCATTCCCTGGTCTGGAAATATCCCATACGTCTTGGAGCAACTGAGCCCGTTGGCCACGACTACTGAGCTGGTGCTCTAGAGCCCGGGAATCGCAACTGCTGCGTCCACACACCTCTGCTCCTGAAGCCCACGCACCCTGGAGCCTGTGCTCCACGGCAAGAGAAGCCACTGTTCCTGCAACTAGAGAGGAGCCCTCGATCACCACAACTAGAGAAAAGCCCCGAGCAGTCAGGAAGACCCCCAGAGCCGCAAATAAATACACAACCCCTCTGCTTCAGCTGGTAAAGAAGCCACCTGCAATGCAGGAGACCCGGGTTCGACCCCCAGGTTGGGAAGATCCCTGGAGAAGGAAAAGGCTACCCACCCCAGTATTCTGGCCTGGAGAATCCCATGGACTGTATAGACCATGGGGTCACAAAGAGTCAGATGTGACTGAGTGACTTTAAGTAATAATAAAAAAAACACACATAGTTTGGCTCCAAAGTTGGTTGAATCCGTGGATGCAGAAGCCACACGTCCCGAGGGCTGACTAGCTGTCGCGTGGCACCCAGGCACATGGATACACCTGCCTTTTGGTGCCCTGCCCCCCAGAGGTTCCCTGCCATGTGGAGACGGCCTGTCTGCAATGGGAGGGACGGTGCCAGGCAGAAGCCTGGATCAGAGTCAGAACAGAAGAAGGATTTCTGGCTCCACTCCAAAGCCCTCGTCTACTCCTAGAACCACTTCCTCGTCACTAGAACCACTTCCTCAAGGCCTTCTACCATTTTCTTTTTTTCTGCCTGAAATTGTTCGAATTCGGTTTCCATCCTTTGCAACTAAAAAGTTCTAAGTAGCACATTCCCATCTCGAAAGCTTTCTGCAGCTGTCTTGCAGGAGGACAGGGTCACTTGCCCTGTGTTGGCATTGAGAGATCCCTTCCCCCAACACCTAACTCTGAGTCACTTCCTCCCACAGAAATTCAGGCCCTGCACTCGGGACTCCTCTATGATGCAGGCACCCGCAGGGAGATTCCAGGCCCCTCGCTTCCCCCCAGTTTCTATCTGCACCCGGACAACAGCAGCATCCACTGCCTTGTGATAATTTGCATCTGTGTTTCCCCTACCAGGCTGAGAGCATCCCAGAGGGACACTTGACCTTGCAACCCCGGGCCCCAGTGGGCTCCAGACTCATAGGACACGGGAAATGCTTGGGTTTGCTGTCCAGTAGCGCAGATCTGCTGAGATGCCCCCTAAATAGAAAAAAGTACCCCTGCTACTCCATTCACTTGCTTCATTCCATCCCCACCCATTGCCCCCAGTTTAGAGCCTATTTCCATCCAGGTGACCCTGGGGCGCCACGTCCTCATCCTCCAGACAGAATCCTCAGTTTACCTTCTGGGCTCAGCACGCCTAGACCCACGGCAGCCTCGATGTCCGAGGCCATCAGCGCAAGCTCCAGGATGCTCTCCTGGTTCCAGAGGAAGACTCCTTGAGAGGCGAGAAGATGCGTGTTCTCCTACACAATGACTTATCCCTCCAATGACTACCTTTCCAGCCAGATCCACTTGGTAAATTACACATTTGAGTAGGGAGTGCTCATCACCTGGATTTACTTTCCGAGAGGCCAGGCAGGTCATTACATAGTCATCTGAGTGGACCATGGGTCCAGGGGCCCTGGACCCCCCCAGAGTCAGTGCATTGGGCCGGGAGGGGGCTCTCCTGGTGGACTCCCAAGGTCAGCAACAGACAGCACATCTGGAATCTTGTTTCTTCCCCTCTGGATCATTCTCCTGAATCCTGCCATGCTGAGCACTCAAAACCCACACTCTGGGTTGTCACGCGAGGGTGGAAGAGCTGCCATCGGGAGGGACACAGCAACAGAAGTGCAAAGGCCCTCCAGGTCACATGCTTCTGTTATATTTTGCCTGTCTGGAGCCCTGTCTGCCCTGGAGAAGGACATAGCAACCCACTCCCTTATTCTCGCCTGGAGAATCCCATAGACAGAGAGCAGGTTATGGTCCATTGGATCACAGAGAATCAGACACGACTGAAGCAACTTAGCATGAATGCATGCATCCCTGTCTGCTCCCTAATTTTCTTGGGGAGGTCCCCCTGTCCCTGTGTGGGTCCAGGGGCAGCAAACTTTTCCTGTAAAGATAACAAATATTTTCGACTGCCAGAAATTGCAGGAAACCGCTTTCTGTCAAAGCCACAGCAGGAAAGTCACTATAGATGATGTGAATGAGTGGCTGCGACTCTGTGTCAATAAAAACTTTATTCATAACAGCAAGTGGTGGGCCTGATTCACCTGTCACAGAGAGCAGGAGTTGGCACTCGGCCGTCATCTCATCCATGTGTTGTTCATGTGGAAACCTAGAGCATCTAAGCTGGTCATGGTAGAGGATGCAGTCTTCAGGAGGAGGGCGAAACCATTCATCTGTTCTTTCTATCAAATCTTTGGGGTCAACTTCCACGTGGAGGTATCTGGCTCACCTTGTGGGAGATGGCTGATGGCAGTCGGTACTTGGGAAGTAAACAGGAAGGTGTGAAGTCTGGCATGAAGTGGGAACCGGGAACAGGTAGGACGATGATGCAGACAGTGCCTGGGAGGGTCCGTAGGAGCCACAGGATTGGGGTGGGCCTCTCAGGGAGAGACATCTGAGCTGAGGCTCAAAGGGTCAGAGAGGCCTGGCTGCAGAGAGCATCCCTGGGAGGGGAGTGAAGCAGGAGGGCGAGGCATGCTTCCGGGAGCACAGGAAGGGCCAGCCCAGCAGGAAAGAGGCCTGAAGGGTGGGCAGGAGCCAGAAGGGGTCAGGTCTGGCTGCAGGTTTAATGAGGCCTGGAAGCCCCACCAGGCCACTGCGTGGAGAAAGCATGTACCAGTGATGCTTGACCTGAGTGCGCATCAGACTCCTAGGGGGCATGGAACCAGAAGGCTGGCCCCACCCCAGGCCCTCCCCTTCAGTGGGTCTGGGGCAGCCCAGGAATTTACATCTTAAGAGTGTTTCCAGGAGATGCTGATGCTGCCTGTCCAAGGACCACACCCTGAGAATCACTGGATTTCAGGAAAGCTCACAGTCCCCGGCAAGGCCTTCCCCACCGCCCAATCCAGACTGTGCCCCCAGCCCGCCGAATCCCCCGTTGCCTTTCCTCCCCCGCACACGCTGCTCTCTGAATGCTGTGTACCTCCCGTTCGCTGGTCTCCCTCCTCGCCTTCCTTCACGTCCTTCACGTAAACCCCCGAGGGCAGAGACCTCGTTTGTCTTGTTGACAGCAGTGTTTTCAACAGCAAGAAACTGCACTGCATCCAGGAGGTGTTCAGTGAGTATTTCTTGACAAGAAATGAACGGCATGAGGGTGAGAACACGCGCTGACAGAGGATATTTCTCACTATATCTGCATCTTGTGAGCAGAGGTACGAACTGCCCTTTTGTCGCAGACTATCTGTCAAGGATGGTTGTTCAGTGAATGTCCTCGGAGGAAGAAGAGGAAGAGGAGGTACAGCCCTGGAGAGGAGCGGGTGTTTGGCGATTGTCCAGTAAGATAAACATAACGTTAGCCCTGGGCACAGACTGTTTCTTTACTGCTGATTATAAAACATGCATGTTCCCTGAGCGCAGGGTCCCCAGCTGCGGAGGAGACCCACCTTGAGGCAGCCCCTGGAGCCCTCAGCTTGCTCCTGTGGACCCCGGGGACAAGAAGACGCAGGGCCAACACTAAGCTTCTACTTGTATTTTCAGGATTCTGATGTTTTTGACCTCTGGGGCCCTGCTGATCTTGGAGGGGCTGTCCCCTGCCAGGCAGAGCCAATTGCTAGATGTGGTAAATGACTCTCTTCTGAGAATGCTTGGCAAATACAAACCAACCGATCCAAAGCTCACACTCCATTCACTTCTTTACTGGGCTCCTCACACAACAGGCCTGGGCTTCCCCGGTGGCTCAGCAGTAATGAATCTGCCTGCCAATGCAGGAGAAGCGTGTGCCATCCCTGGGTCAGGAAGACCCCAGGGAGGAGGAAATGGCAACCCACTCTCGTATTCTAGCCTGGAGAATCCCATGGACACAAGAGTCTGGTGGGCTGCAGTCCACAGGGTCACAAAGAGTCAGACATGACTGAGCAACTAAACAGCAACAACAAAACGTACCAGGCACTGTCCCCCTCCCCTAATCGCCCCCAGGGCCCGGACCACACAGTTAGGGTCACCCCCACACCCAGAGCCCATGGAAGTTATTCAAGCCAGCCAATCTGAAGCCTGCTACCCTGCCTCACTCGTTCCTTCCTGGGGATCAAAGGCTCCTGACCATGTTCCCCTCTCTCCCTCTGCCCCAACCACCCCTGGTGCTTCCCCCGTGTGGCCCCCTCCTCTTGGGAACTGTGAGCAACAAGTTGACTCTTCAATGACCTTGGTTTCCCAATGTGTGGGCCTTCAGTTCCCTTCAGTTCGGTCACTCAGTCACATCCAACTCTTTGCAACCCCATGGACTGCAGCACACCAGGCTTTCCTGTCCATCACCAGCTCCTGGAGCCTACTCAAACTTACGTCCATCCTTACTCTATCTCAAACGTTCTATCAAAAAGCAAACACGTTAGTTGCTCACTCCTGTCCAACTCATTGCAATCCCGTGGACTGTAGTCCCCCAGGCTTCTCTGTCCATGGAATTCTCCAGGTAAGAATACTGGAGTGGGTAGCCATTCCCTTCTCCAAGGGATCTTCCCAACCCAGGGATCAAACCCAAGTGTCCTGCACTGCAGGCAGATTCTTCACCATCTGAGCTACCAGGGAAGCCCTAGTGTTCTATGAATGCACTCTATTTTAGAATCTCATGCTGCTTGCTATGCTATGAGTAATAAAGGCTCCTGTTCCTGACTCAGGAGTCTGGTGGCATCTGGCATCTGGCAGCCCTCATGAAACTGACAGGCTACCTTGTGAGCCTGCACGTAGGCAGATTCTCAGACTTACAGTTCCGACAAGACCCAGGCCAGTGCTGCAGTAGGTTTTGTAAGAGCGGTGGTGTTGGAAGGAAGAAATAGAAGATCTAGTGGCAAAAAAAGACAGCTTCTCCAAAAGGTATGGGAGGTTTGAGGCCAGAGGGGATTTGCCAGGTCCAGCTGTGGAAATCTAGAACAACTGGGACTGTTGCTCAGATTTTAATTCCCCTGAGGGCTTGTGTAAAGGCAGATCTGGTCCCAGGGGTCTGGATGGGGGCATGAGCATCTGTGAGCCCTCAGGGAAGCCCATGCTGGGACCACACTTGGAGCAGGTGTCTAGAGACACACGTGACACAAGACCCACGTTTATAGGTGCACCTGGAGGATGGGGCCTGGAGGACATCCTCTGAGCAGCCACCAGCACAATCCTGTCCCGTATTGAATCCCGTGTCCCCCAGCCCACTCCAGCACACACAGCCTCAATTCCACAGTGTGGATTAACTCAGCAACAAACATAGGGGCCCTGGAGGCTGTGACTCCCAGGGGAATCTGAGAAATCTTCTGGAACAGAAGATGGGGTTCTCAGAATGACCCTGACCTCCATCCTTCTCCTAACATCCCCAGGAGGATTTGCCCTGGGCAACCTCCAAACTCTCAGAAATCTGCTGCCACATCCACCGCCCTGCACAGAGACAGGGCCCAGGGCCTAAGAAACGAGTTTTGAATTAATGAAAAAATCCTATCTATTTGTGAGTGTGTGTGTTGCAGCTCCAAGGGAAAACTGAAAGAAAAGAAAACTTCCGGCAGAAGTAACCACATTTGTTTATGGCCTATTTATTCATTGATCTGCTCTTCAGGAAGCTAAGAAGTTCCTATTTTTAGCACCTCCCAGACTCAAGAGTGCATTTTTCTTTTTCCCTTGAGCTTTCTTAAAAAGTTGACAGTTCTCAGCCTGTGAACTGCAGAGTCACGTCCTGCATCCAACGGGGTTGACAGTGGGGACCCCAGCCCCCAGGAATATTTACAAGGCCTTTGAAAACTGTCCTTGGACTGCAAGGAGATCCAACCAGTCCATTCTAAAGGAAATCAACCCTGAATGTTCATTGGAAGGACTGATGCTGAAGCTGAAACTCCAATACTTTGGCCACTTGATGAGAAGCACTGACTCATTAGAAAAGACCCCAATGCTAAGAAAGATTGAGGGCAGGAGGAGAAGGGACAGATGATAGGATGGTTGGATGGCATCACCAGAACATGAATTTGAACAAACTCCAGGAGATAGTGAAGGATAGGGAGGTGTGGCGTGCTGCAGACCATGGGATCACAAAGAGATGTGACCTAGTGAATGAACAACAACATAGAATTTAAAGAGTCTTTCATTCAATAAGAACATTTTCAAAAATGGTCACAAGGCAAGAAAGGTGGACAAGAGTGGCCAGGAAATGTCACAAGGCTGTCCCTGAAGCAGCCTTCCAGTGCAAGTGCCAGCTCCTCCTGTCTTCGTGGACTCCACTCTCCGCAGCTTCCAGGAAGCCAGGTAGAAAGGGTCCTCCTCCATCCACCTGTTCTCTTCCCACTTCCAGAGAGACGGTATTAATGCTGGAGCCTCGTCCCTGTATTTGCATCTCCACCAAGCGCCAAGTGCACTGGACCAAATGGTCGTTTATAAGCCACTCAATGAAAAAATGTGGGACGTGTAAGCTGCACCCAAACCCGCATTCTAAGCCTGTAAAAATATCTGAAAGAGGGTAATCATTGCAACTGGGATACTGAGCTCCAGAACTGACACTGACCACGCCAAGCACTTGAGCAAGTCTTCGAATTCTCTGGGTCTCAGTTTCTCCGTGAATGACGTGGGAATCATAAATACAGCAAGGAGATCCAACAAGTCCATCCTAAAGGAAATAAGTCCTGAATATTCATTGGAAGGACTGATGCTGAAACTGAAACTTCAATACTTTGGCCACCTGATGCGAAGAACTGGCTCATTTGGGAAAGACCCTGATGCTGGGAAAGATTGAAGGCGGGAGGAGAAGGGGACGACAGAGGATGAGATGGTTGGATGGCATCACCAACGCAATGGACATGAGTTTGAGTAAACTCCATGAGTTGGTGATGGACAAGGAGGCTGGCGTGCTGCAGTCCATGGGGTCGCAAAGAGTTGGACACGACTGAGCGACTGAACTGAACACCAGCACCCAGTTTTACTCCTGGAACTCAGAGGAGCTACTGCTCAGCCCCAAGGATTAATGTGCAGCTTAATCACTCGTGAAATCTTTCCAAAATATCCACACTGGTTACTGTAATTCCAGCAACCACCTCAAAAGTGGAAACACTGGGATAATCATCAGAGTAACAAAAGTAATACAGCACTAGAACACAGAAGATTTCCAAGGCGTTAATCTTCTTGATGCCTCTGTGAGGACAGGAGGTGGCTAGATACATGAAAACACGATCCCTGTCATCACCAGGCATGCTTCCAAGGCACTGCAGACTCTTTCCAAAATTGACACTCATTTTACCATCTGTCCTCATTCCTGACAGAAGGATTGAAACTATTCTTATTTTCTCCAAATAATACATTTTTTTTTCAGACATGAGAGTCCAGCAATATTTGGGTGAGAAAAGGTAGTGCATTCCATAATGTCCCCTCCCAAAACACAGGTCCCACCAGAACCTCTGAATGTGACCTTATTTGGAAAAATAGGGTCTCTGCAGAGATGATTAGTTACGATGAAGTCATCCTCGAGCAGAGTCACCAATGACTGCTGTCCTTATGAGAAGAGGAGAAGATGCACTAACACGCAGAGAAGGCCCTGTGCAGAGGAAAGCAGAGGCTGGAGTGATGCAGACACCAGCCAGGGAACCCTAAGGATCGCTGCAGCCACTAGACCCTGGAAAAGTGAAAGTGAAGTCGCTCAGTCGTGTCTGACTCTTTGTGACCCCATGGACTGTAGCCCACCAGGCTCCTCCAGCCATGGAATTTTCTAGGCAAGGGTATTGCAGTGGGTTGCCATTTCCTTCTCCAGGGGAATCTTCCCGACCCAGGGATAGAACCCGGGTCTCCCGCATTGCAGGTAGACGCTTTACCGTCTGAGCTGCCAGGAAATCCTACCAGACCCTGGAGGGGACCAAGAAAAGATTCTTCCCTAGAGTCCTGGAGGCACAACCCTGCAGGCATCTTGATTAGGACCTGCCTCCAGACCCGAGAGAGGACACATCTCTGTTGTTTTAAGCCCTCCAGGCTATATGGTACTGCGTTATGTCAGCCCGAGGGAACTAATAAAGAAGGACAACCAGGACCTGGGAGCCAGGAGACCCAGAAGGGATACGCAGGGGCTTCTAGAACGCTCCAGGGCTGCCACTCAGGAACTCAGAGAAGGCTCAGGACCCTTCTGATCCATCCCAGGGAACAAACACTCTGGGGAACCAAGAACAGGGTCAGGAAGAAGCCAGCGTGATGTTCATCCTCCCTGTCCCCCATCCCCCCATCCTCCATCCCCCATCCCCCATCTCTGCTTGTACTTGTGGGAGGAGGAGCTTCGTCTGACCAATCAGTGAAAGGCCCGTGGGTTCTCCCGCTCACTTGGACCAGCGATCCCTTCAGCTGCGCCTTCTTCCCCCAGGAAGTGGTCAGACAAGTAGGCGCTGGGTCCTATATCCTCCCATTCTTCCGCACCTACTTCCTCCCTTCCCTCTCATTCCGACAAGACTGATCCGGAGACCTTCTCAACGTTTTTTTTTCCAGATCCTGCAGGAGTGCCCTGGTGCCAGTCCAGGTCCTTCCTGCCGCTGCATCGTCAGGGCTCCACACCGGTCAGCGGCTGTCTGTTCTCCTCCACCTTCTCCGGGGACCCTCCACTCTCTTCATCTGCAGAGTGTGAATGACGGCAATGGGTCCTTTCTCCCAGATGAAGGCAGCTAGTCGTGAACAGGGAACGGGACCCAGAAAGGCCTTCACAGGGTGCCTGGTGCTGCCAGCACGCTGGAACACTTCGTATCTTGAAGAGCTTGACCTTGACAGTCAAGGTCAATTGCAAGACCGGGGGAGGGCGAAAGAGCCCTAGACCTCAGAATTCTTGTTGCGGCTTCCCCAATGGCTCAAGTGGCATCAAGAATCCACCTGCCAATGCAGGAGGCGCAAGACACAGGGGTTTGATCCCTGGGTTGGGAACATTCCCTGGAGGAGGAAATGGCAACCCACTCCAGTATTCTTGCCTGGAAAATCCCATGGACAGAGGAATTGGCAGGCTACAGTCTATAGGGTCACAGAGTTGGATATGACTGAGCATGCAAGCACAAAGAAAGCAAATTGAAGAAGAATATTTTGTGACTTGTCAAAATTCCGTGAAATACAGTATTATCCATAGGTGAAGTCTTATTGGAATACAACTACACTTCTCTGTCTCTGTGAGATGGTAGCTGTCTTCACTGGTCAGCAGTAGACTTGAGTAGCTGTGGCAGAGACCGCGTGACCTGCAAGGCTTGAAATACTTACTAGCTGATGCTTTACAGAAGTTTGCCAGCCCCTGGCATAGACTCTGGAGTCTGATGACCTAACTTTAAATCCTAGATCCACCACTTACTAGCTCTGTGATTTGGGACAAGTCATTTTCCTCTCTCTTCTCTCATTTCCACGTCTCTAAAATGGACACACAAGTTCTTATTTCAAAATATTATTGTGAGGATTAGATGACTTATCATTCTAAGGTCTTAATACAGTGCCTGACACACAGCAATACTATAGATGGGTTAAGTTATCTTCAGGTCTTTGTAGTAATCCTCAGTCTCCCTAAATCCTACACCATTCTACACCAGAGTAAAATGAATAACAACTTCCAAGTCTTCATTTTACTTAACACAGACTTATCATTTTCTCCTTTTTTTCTGCATTTCCTTCACTTTTCATTATTGGTCCATAGGCAAACAGATCCAGGAGACCTTAACTCAGATTTCTCGAATCCCAGCTGGGTTCTAATTTGTTACATGAAGGAGAAAAAAAAATCCATATCCCTCAGCAGATGCACAGGAGTGGTTTATTAAGCACACCCGCCACCTCCTTACTCTTCGGCATTAAAGGACATTCTTGCAAGCTCTACAAATCCTGACGTCAAAAGCATCACAGAGGGGGCATTTCGCTGGTGGCCCAGTGGTTGGGTATCTGCCTTGCGATGCAGGGTACACTTTGTCACAGCCGCTTAGCTTTCACCCTAACTAACCCACAGCCATGCAGCCCACTACCCTCGGCCCACAGAAGTGGAGGTGGAAAACGAGTGATTGGCTGATCTGCCAACCACCCCTTGATGCCAACCCCACACTTAGCTTCAGAACCAGGTTTGAACCAATCTCTGAACTCAGAACCCTGTGCCCTATCCACTTAACACAGGCATTATATTTGCTCTTGGAGACAAGCCCGTGTCCCGTCAGGCCTCTGAATTAATTCACCCAGTGCTTAGCACATGGTGCCCATGAGCTTCCCAGATGGCATTGGTGCTAAAGAACCCACCTGCCAATGTAGGAGACGTAGGTTCGATCCCTGGGTCGGGAAGATCCCCTGGAGGAGGGCCTGGCACCCCACTCCAGTGTTCTTGCCTTGGAGAACCCCATGGACAGAGGAGCCTGGCGGGCTGCATTCCATGGGGTCGCAGAGTTGGACACGACTGAGTGACTTTGCACGCACGCACGCCCACATGCTGCTGGGGACAGTGTGTCGGCCTGAGTCCAGTCGGGAGAGAGAAACCACAGAGTAAGACCAACGGGCCGCGTACAATAGAAGAATCAGTCGCTCCAACAGGAGTCGGGTACAAGGAACTGACCGGAAAGAAGTAAAGAGAACGCTAGAGGATATCTGACTAGCAGGTGTAGGGAGCAGCCATGAGCCCCAGGTGTGGGACCAGGGCACGCGGGGGAAAGCGTCCCCATCCCCCAATCCACCGTGGGGCTGAGCTCCAGGTCTGTCGGCTCTGGCTGTGGTTCCGTGCTGGAGAACTTGCCAGAAACTAGCCCTCCAGGAACTCAGGAAAAGAGTCACAGGAGACAGCTCGCTGCTCTGAAACCACGGGGGCTCTAGGGAAGCTGGTGGCCACAGAGGATAATAGGCAGACAACTACCAGTTGTTTAGACCACACGTATGAACCAGCAACAGTCATCTTTTGCTCATCATTTTCTGTTATCTCTGCATGCGGAGTGTGAGTGCTAAGGTGCTTCAGTCGTGTCCGACTCTTTGCAACCCCATGAACTGTAGCCCCCCAGGCTCCTCTGTCCATGGGATTCTCCAGGCAAGAATCCTGGAGTGGGTTGCCATGTCCTCCTGCAAGGGATCTTCCCGACTCAGGGATCGAACCCCCGCCTCTTAGGTCTCCTGCGTCGCCAGGCGGGGTCTCTACCGCTAGCGCCACCTGGGAAGCCCCTCATTGGGCTGAGCGCCACAGCTCTTTGCCCGCTGTCAGCTGGAGGCTGCTCTCAACTCCCAGAGACCACCCTCGGGCCCTCGACACCTAGGCCTCTCATAATGACAGCTAAGATCTCAAAGCCAGCGGGAGCATCTCTCTAGTCAGCCACCTCTGAGTCTTACATAATGTAACACAACCAAAGGAGTACCTATTCCCCTGTATTCATGGGTCTACCCCCGCTGAAGGACATGAGATCGCAGAGCGGGTGCACACCAGAGCCGGGGTCTTGGAGGCCATCTCAGAATTCTGCCTGCCGCGGAGACGCATAGAGAGTCTGAGACAATTTGAAAATTACCAAGAGCAAGTCTAACTTCTCCCCGTTTTAGAAATCTCTCTGATCTTCTAAATGAACCGAGATTCCCTCATTACACTTCGACTTCCTCTATCCTCAAACCAACCCCCACTCCCCAACTCTGGAATTTAAAGGGCTTTCTTCTTAGGGATCAATAGAAAAACAAATCCAGATCTGACCAGGCCAGAGGTTAGTCCATTTCTTTTTTTGTTTGTTTTTTAGCAGCTTTTCTTTTTTTGTTGTTTTTTGTTTGTTTCTGTTTTTTAATTTATTTATTTTCTGGATGAACATCAGCAGATGAATGGATAAGGAAGCTGTGGTACATTTATACAATGAAATATTGCTCAGCTATAAAAAGGAATGCATTTGAGTCCATTCTAATGAGGTGGATGAAGCTAGAGCCTATTATACAGAGTGAGGTGAGTCAGCAAGAGAAAAACAATGTATATTAACATATATATATGGCATCTAGAAAGATGGTACTGATGAACCTAATTGCAGAGCAAAAATGGAGATGCAGACATAAAGAACAGAGTTCTATTCAATTTCTGATGCCCCCTCTGGACGGCAAGAAAAGAGGTCGGCAAGGATACTAGCCTCCCAAGGCTACTGTATCAAATAACCACAACCTGCAGGGCAAAAAACAACAATCTATTCTCTCACAGTTCTGGAGGCTGGAGGTCCAAAATCAAGGTGTTGGCAGGACTGTGCTCCCTCCAGAGGCTTAGGGGAGGGTCCTTCCTCACCTCTCCCAGGCCCCTGGTGGCCTCAGGTGTACCTGGCTTTTGGCTACATCACTCCAGTCCCTGTCTCCATCTTCACGTGGCCTTATTCCAGTGTCTCAAGTTTCTGTCTTTCTCTTATGAAAACCCCAGTCATTGAAGGCCCACCCTAAACCAGGGATGATCTCATCTCAAGATTCTTAACTACACGTGCAAAGGCCTTTTCCAAACACGGCCACGTTCACAGCTTCCAGGGTTAAAACATGGTCTAGGGACTTCCTTGGTGGGCCAGTGGTTAAGAATTCACCTTTCAGTGAAAAGACACAGGTTCCATCCCTGGTCAGGGAACTAAGATCCTGCATGCCATGAGGCAGCTAAGCCCACACCCTCGAGAGCCTGTGCTTCACAAGAGAAACTCACATGCTGCAACAAAGAGCCCACCTACCACAACAGTCCAGGTTTTATTTCTTTTTTACTTTGCATAGCCAAAATAAAATAAAAATAAGTAAAACATGGGCTGTCTTTTCAGAGTGTCATTATTCAACCAATTGCATTAGAAAACTATTTAGAAGTCTACTTATATCAGTTGCAAAGACCAGTGATCCACCTTGATCTTGCGGGAGCTCGGTGGGGAGGCCTTGGTTGGTAAGTGTAATGAAATTGAGAGCCTGGCCAAGGTGGTGTGCCCCTAGAGAGGCACAGGGCCAGGATCCTAACCCCCAGGACACTGCTGCTCTGCCCTGAAGAGACACTCCTCCACACCAGGGCCCCAGGGGGGCCCCGCAGATGGGGAGGCAGGGGAGCATGGAGACCTCTGCAACCCTACACAAGATGCTCAACCTCTCTTTCTCAGTTGTCACATCTATAGTATGAAGTTAGTCACAGTGATACTCTCTTTATGGGGTGTCGTTATGAAGGTTAAATAAGTCCATGTATGTGAAGTAGATAGAATTCTAATTGGCTCTGAAATTCCCACCACGCTGGTGAACCTGCCCTTCACAGCCCCCTCTCCTTGATGGCCTGGCATGTACTAGATTAAACAAGATGAAACTGACATCTAGGGATGAAAAATGGAGTCGATCTATAACTTACATATTTCAGCAGAACACAAAGTCTTAGTCTTGCAGGTATATCTGACTCTTTGCGACCCTATGAACTCTAGCCCACAGGGCTCTCCTGTCTGTGGCATTCTCCAGGCAAGAATACTGAAGTGGAATTGCCATTCCCTTCTCCAGGGGATCTGCCCAACCCTAGGGACTGAGCCCACATCTCCCACATGGCAGGCAGATTCTTAACTGTCTGAGCCACCAGGGAAGCCCCCATAAGTATCATGTAATTGTTAGCTAAGGTTACTACCTACAGCTCTAGGCCCACGTCCTGATGATACCCCAACCACAGGAAAGCAAAAGGACTTCCTCCCAGCTCCAGGATAAAAAGCCCAAGGGAGGCTCTGATTGGCTGAGTGTGAGTCATGTACCAACCTGCTGACAAATCACTGTGGCCAGGAGGGGAGGGGAGTGATTGGTCTAGCATATATTGGTCGAGCCCCTATTGGCTGCATCCCAAGCCAGAACATCAATTCTTGTTAATGATTGGTGGATGGATGGATTGAATGTATAATACATGCACATTATAAAAATCAAACAGTAGGTAAAGTTACACGTGGCAAGTAGGCCACTGTTTCTCAGAAGTTTCTACCAGTGCCTTTTGTGTGTCTTAACATTCCAGAAATAATTTGTGCATCTGTAAGCATGTACATCAATGCATAGAGATATAGATATAAATTTACTGCACCTTTTTTTCACACGAATAATTGTGTGCTGGATATTTCCCATTTCGAGTGTTCCTCTCCTCACTCTGCCCTTTTCCAAAGCCAGATGCCCTGATCTCTGTGGCCTGGGACTTCCATGCCCCTGTTTCTAGTTGTGCTTGACCAACTTAAGGCCCTGGCAGGAGATCAGAAGGCCGGAGGCAAATGGAAGGGGAGTATTTATTCCCCCAGCTGCCACCTTGTGGGTCCCAAGGCATAGCTGTGTGCATGCATGCTAAGTACTACAGTCCTGTCCCACTCTTTGCGACCTCATTTACTATAACCCGCCAGGCTCCTCTGTCCATGGGATTCTCCAGGCAAGAATACTGGAATGGGTTGCCATTTCCTCCTCCAGGGGATCTTCCCAACCCAGGGATCAAACTCAAGTTTCTTACATCTCCTGCATTGACGGAGATGGGTTCTTTACCACCTGGGAAGACCCAAGGCATGGCTACCCTTCTACTAAATCCATAGCTGCTGCCATCTCTCCGAACCCCAGAGGCAGCCGCCCCTCTACCACATAAAGCCCCCCACATTGGCTGGCCTAGGGCCCTGCGCCCTCCCCCATCCGTTCCCCTTAACTCTCCCCACACTTTGATAAAGTCTCCTGTGACACCTCCTCTCCAACAAGGTGAGCCTATCCCTAGTAGAGGGCCCACTGTACACACTTTTTCAATAGAAAATCAAGAAATGAATTCTGCCCCAATTACTGTCTGCTCCCCATTTCCCTTCACATCTTCTTTAGAGTCGGGGCTCCCCAGATTCTGAAGTCAGACTGCTAGGGTTTAGTCACAGCCCTGCCACTTTTTACGTGACTCACCTGGGCAGACACCGTTCTGACCTGTGAAGACAGTGGTAGTAACCACCCCCTGAAATTGGTGTGAAAATTCACTGTGCTGTGAATATGCCCCTTAGTACGGGGCCCAGCCCTTAGTGGGTGCTGGTTAAATGCTTGCTCATCTAAGCCGGATGTTATCCCAACCCCAATGTCCCGGAGGCCCCACTGGGCAGCCTCTGCCAGGGATCTTCACATCCTGTCTGGCCATCCTGGTCACGGCAGATCTGAACATGGGTTGGGTTGGGGTGGTGACTGATGGAACGAGTGCCCAGAAGGGATCCATTCTCCATCCCGCGTCAGTGGCTCCATCTCGGCACTGAAAAGTATGGGACCCCTGCCCCATCTTAGCGGGTCACGTACCAGCTGTCCATGAGATGTCTGAAAGGGTGCAGCCATGCTGGGGAAAGCTGCAGGTGAACGTGTCAACACCCTTTCAGTTTACCTGTTGGGTCTTCCCACCTCATGGAAAGCCAGTACCAAGGACATGGAGGGGTGGATATTAGAAACACTGGTTGAAGGACGTCCACCGTGGTCCAGTGGCTAAGACTTTGCACTCCCAATGCAGGGGGCCTGGGTTCCATCCCTGGCCAGGGAGCTAGATCCCACATGCTGCAACTAAGACCCAGGGCAGCCAAATATATAAACAAATACTTTAAAAAAGAAAAGAAATGCTGGTTGATGTGGGAGAAGTTGAGAGGGACAGAAGTGCGAGGCCAGGAGGGTGGGCCTGAGCCTGGGGCAGGAAGACCAGCTGAGATGCCCTTGCCCTCTCAGTTCTAGGGCTCAGGCCCCAGAAAGGGAGTTAATTATATTTTTGCAGCCCACCTCATGGGCTTCCGGAGAGAATCCATGTTAATAACCAAGGAGGATGAACTCCACAGAGGGACGTAATGGAGCTGGGGTTTTCCTTAGGGAGTGTCTGCACCACTTTCATTCCAAACGCTAAGGCACAGAGCATTGGGCCGAACGAGAGCTTCAAGGATCTTTGAAAATGTTTAAGTCTTGAAAAAAAAACATGATAGGCTGCAGATTACGGAAATAGCAATAGCAAAATCAAATTCCACAAATGATTAATTTATATATTCACTCTTCATTAATTGTTAAATCGAGTAGACATCAAAATCTCACTGCATTTGAAAACTGTAAAGATAGATTTTCTCATGTCACAAGAATTCACAAGTATGCCACTGACTGCCAGGAAATAATGGCTAATCACAAATTAAATGAGCAACTTATAGCAAAATCTTTTGTGTGTGTGTGTGTGTGTGTGTGTGTGTGTGTGGCCACACGGCTTGTAGAATCTCAGTTCTGAGACCAGAGATTGGACCCAGGCCGCAGCAGTGAAAGCCCAACCACTAGGCTACCAGGGAGCTCCTGAAGCTCAATCATTTTAAGAACAAAATTACTGGTCCTGCCCAGTGAACTCCATCCTGTCAGGGGATGGTCTATTTCCAGAATCATTGCTACTTTGCCTTTTTCTCTTTCTTACATATCATGAATACCAACCGAAAAAAAAACAAAAAACAAAAAACACCTCAGTTTCTTTAAAGCTGAAAAAAACAGAAGCTGACAATAGATCGAAAATCTATTCATCTGCCAGTTGCATTGCAGGGACGTGGTGTTTTCAATGGGACAGCCAGTTCCTAAGACCAAAGTCACTTTGGCTAATCTGCATTTGTGGCTTTTCCAATCCTGTTTTCCCCCAACCCACCCCTGTGCCATCAAGGGAGAGTAGGTACTTTCCAAACCCACAGCGCACAAATGCCAGGGATTGTTGTTTTCAATGCTGTGCATTGGTGCTCGGTCGTGTCTGGCTCTCTGTGACCTCATGGACTGTAGTTCTCCTCTGTCCATGGATTCTCCAGGCAAGAATACTGAAGTGGGTTGCCAGGCCCTCCTCCAGGGGATTTTCCCAACCCAGGGATCTAATCCAGGTCTCCTGTGCCTCCTGCATTGGCAGGCGGATTCTCTACCACTTGACCTACCTGGGAAGCCCTTTGAATGCTGGGTCTCCATCAATGTCAAAGTCTCTTTGCTAAGTGACTTTACTCAGAAACGTCTCTGTCTCTCAAGGAGATAAATCCAGATGGAGTCACCTGCACCCTCACCCTCAGTCCCCCACAGTCTGGGCTCTCCTGGACACCACCCCAGGCTCCCACAGAAAAGAGGAACTGGTCTCTGTCTAGGGCTCCTCTGTTCAGAAATTCCAGCCGCTTGAACGGTTTATTTTATCCAGCATGTTGATTAGTTAATGGTACTTGCAGTGAAGCTTGTAGTTATTAATTAAACCATCTGAGTGAGCCCTCCAAAGACTGAACAATCTGACTGGAAGCCAAGCTTCCTCAGGAGAACAAGGGTGACTCAGCTGTGCCATAGGAGGGACCCACGTCCCCACGAGGACAGAGGTGAGCTGAGGCCGCTGTCTGGAGGCTTGGGAGCTGGCTGCTGAGGAGCGGATGATCCAGGGTGGACACGCAGTGGCACACGCCTGGACTGGGTGCTGGAACATGACAGAGGCGCTCTGGCAAAAGCAGGACAGAAAAGTGCCTCCCTTCGTGCGTGCCAAGTCACTCGGACGTGTCTGACTCTTCGCGACACTACGGACTATAACCCACCAGGCTCCTCTGTCCAAGGGATTCTCCAGGCAAGAATACTGGAGTGGGTTGCCATTTCACTTAGACAAAGGCAAACGAATGCTTCTGGGTCAAGTTCTTTCTGTTTGAACTATAGGACCCTGACAGAATCCTAAATCAGACCAAAACAATTTTGGGGACAGAACATGTTTGAGGGAATGCCACTTACAAATCTATGACAAAGTTATTCTTAAGGAAGAGCTGCTCTTTAAGGCCAGGGGCAAACCCCAGAGCCCGGTCGCCAGTGGGATGGTCTACGGGAACCCACGTTGCCACGGGAATTAACACTTCATGCCATGCCGCCCCTCCCCGCACATATGTGCGGACAGCCTCCCCCACCTTCAGCATCCCCACCAGAAGGTTCACCTGTTACAACCAGCCACCTACACTGACACACACCCAGGGGACACAGCGTACCTTAGATCCCCCGGAGGAGGAAGTGGCAACCCACCCCAGCATTCGTTCTTGCCTGGAAAACTGCACGGGCAGAGGAGCCTGGCGGGCTGCAGTCCATGGGCCACACGTCCCTGCCCATTGCAGTGCGTCCCCTGCACACATCTGACCACTCCACGTGATTTACCACTGCACTGAGCCACAGCCTCAGGTGTCTTTCTGCTTATCCCCATGCATGGAGGGTTTATAATTAGAAGGGAAAAAAATATTTGAATTCCTTGGGGCAAACTTTAAGAAGATGCAAAGCAGCTCCAAAAATTGTGAAAGATTTTAAAATGCCAACTTTGGTGAGTTTCTTGTAATTTTATGAACAAACTCTCTATGTTGTTCACTGGGAGGGTGACCGGAAGTCCAGGCAAAAGATCATCTCAAACACAGTAGTTTCGTGTCCAGATGAAAAAGCATACTTTACCCCTTTGCAAAAAATGACACGCTTTTTGAGCTAACAAATGGGTCTCTTAAAACTTTGGGTTTTCACGAATCTTTGAACACCGGTAAAATTAACTACTAGCATGGTAACACATTTTCGGAGAACCAACAAGCCAAACCATTCCCCAGTTCTCAGAAGATCTGAGGTGTATTCGTTGGCACTGTCATTTTGAAGATTTTATGTGAAGACAGCAAAGAGAGACTCTCAGCTGCTTGTCTCTGTGCAGTGGACCAAGTGCTGATCCAAGCTGGTGGCCCCGTCTGCCTCCCATCCGTGGACGCTCTCCCGGCCAGCGAGTCCCCGGGGCCCTCCTGTCACAGAGAAGATCCAGCTTCAACACAAGACACTCCTCCCAGGGAGCCCAGGTGAGCTGACCAGCGAGCAGAGGGCCTCTGCCTTCCTGTGCTCAGGAGTTCTGAAAGAAGAGGTACAGCTGATCTGACCCTGCCCCTCCCCCTCCCTACTCTGCAGCCTCCAAACAGATTGCTTTCCTCAGGTCATTTCTCTGCTATGAATGTGTTGCAATTAAGGTTCTTAGGAGAATGCAGAGAAGAACAGTCACTAAATGTTGTTGTTCAGCCGCTAAGTCCTGTCCGACTCCTTGCCACCCCGTGGACGGCAGCACTCCAGCCTTCCCTGTCCTTCACTATCTCCTGGAGCTTACTAAAACACTCGTCCATTGAGTCAGTGATGCCATCTCACCCTCTCGCCCTGTCACCCCCTTCTTCTCCTGCTCTCAATCTTTCCCAGCATCAGTGAAGTGAGGTGAAAATCGTTCAGTCGTGTCCAACTCTTTGCGACCCCATGGACTTTACAGTTTATGGAATTCTCCAGGCCAGAATACTGGAGTGGGTAGCCTTTCCCTTCTCCAGGGGATCTTCCCAACCCAGGGATTGAACCAGGGGTCTCCTGCGTTACAGGCAGATTCTTTATCAGCTGAGCCACAAGGGAAGCCCAAGAATACTGGAGTGGGTAGCCTATCCCCCCTCCAGTGGATCTTCCCAGCCCAGGAATCAAACCAGGGGTCTCTGGCATTGCAGGCAGATTCTTTACCAACTGAGCTATTAGGGAAGCCCTTCCCAGCATCAGGGTCTTCAGTGAGTTGTCTCTTCGTATCAGGTGGCCAAAGTATTAGAGCTTCAGCTTCAGCATCATATTCCAGTGAATATTCAATTTCCTTTAGGATTGACCAGTTGGATCTCCATGCAGTCCAAGGGACTCTCAAGAGTCTTCTCCAACACCACAGCTCAAAAGCATCAATTCTTTGGTGCTCAGTCTTTGTGGTCTGACTCTCATATCTGTACATGACTACTAGAAAAACCATAGCTTTGACTATATGGACCTTTGTCAGCAAGGTGATGTCTCTACTTTTGAATATGCTGTGTAGGTCGGTCATAGCTTTCCTTCTAAGGAGGAAGCATCTTTTAATCACTAAATAGGCCCCCATGATGTATTGGTCACATTCCATTACAAGAAAAACTCACACTACATACATATGTGGTTAATGACAGGTTGTATTTGGTGTCAAGGTTTTGAAAGGCACTATTTTGACATTAAAATGTGTTCTTCTCTGTATTAATGGCCTGTCTTCTGAGTTTTCTTCTCAAGGTTTTCTAAATTTTCCTCTTTAGAATGAAGAAATCTGAAAGACCTATCATACCATTCTTTCTAGCAGCTCTAAATGGAAAACAGACAAAGATGCCCATTAGTAATCTCTTACCGCACATCATACTGTTTCTATGCAATATAGCATAATTTAGCTTTACCTTAAAAATTGACTGTGGTCTCAAATCAGTAGTTCTTACCTCTAAAAATAAAGCACTCTATTTTCTTACATTGAAAAATGCATATTTCTAGGTGAAAAAAGATTAGTACTAGGTTTAAAATTTTTTCTCTATTGACAACTCAAATTTTAGTCACTAGTATAATAAGAGGATCTTTCTAGTATTTTAAAAGTTGATCCAGTAGAGCTCAAAGGAGTGTCTTAAGTCTATTAAACTTTGGCACTAACAACGTCTTTTGACTTTTCTCCTTATCTACAGATAGTTTTATTTCTTAAAAGATGTGAACATTAGTAAATTCCTACTAGCATCTTAGATGTAAAAATACTGAACTGGAACACCGTTCATTTTCCATGTCAGTGGGAACATAAGAACTGCCTTGAGGGCTCATATTTAAAAGTAACAGGAACACAAGTTAGTGGTTCTGAAACATATTTTACCATAAAAAGGAACCACCTCTTATGGGCCCAGGGGAACGACACCTTAGGAAGAGCCTCCCATTGGAGCCACCTGGCGATGGAGAGTGGACGTCTCCCTGAACACCTGCCCTTCTGGGTTCAGGGACCTCCCACCACGTGAGCCCACTGCTTAGGCAGCTAGAATCTGGTTACTGTCTGTGTAATTGTAAACACCCACCTCCTCCCACCTTGCAGCCGCAGTTAAATGCCCTTTCCCTGTAATTTCAGGCTGGGCAAACATGCATTTCTGTTGGGATGTTTTAAGCCTGATGGGTGCACCAGACATCCCCGAGGGGAGGTCCAGTAGGCCCTGGGCATCGAAGTTTGGAGCTGGGGGCCAACGCCAGACAGAACCCACAGGCAACTCGAGCCTGGAGGAGCCCAGACACCTGGGATGGAGGGCCGGGCCCGGGGAAGGGAGGCACAGGAGGAGTCCAGTCAGTGTGGGAGCGGGCGAGGGGAAGCCCCTGGGGCCTGGTTGGAATGGAAATCCCCCATTGGAGTGGACTGGAAAATGACTGGCTGAGGCGACAGGAACAGTGTCCTGGGAGGAGAGAGGGACGGAGGGCTGGCAGCTTCCAGGAGGAGGGAGAAGTTTTCAAGTTGGAGGATAAAGCAGGGGGAAAAAACTGGGACCACAAGGGTCTGGGGCTCAGCTGGTGGCTGGCGGGGGGAGGGGGACTTCAGGGGGAGGCAGCTATCCCACCACCCGGCTTCTTAGGCACAGAGTGTCAAACGGTTCAAAAACCAGGGCGTGTTCAAAAGGAGGAGTTCGTTTCTCAACAAGGAAACACAGAAATGGGTCCCTGCAGGTGGGGGGAGTCCTCACTCCCTGCGTGAGTGACAAACGACCCGGTGCACCCCTCCTCATGGTGGGGGGGGGGGACGGAATGGAGGGGGCGGGTAGGGAGTGCAATTCTGAAGGACGGAGGAGAGGAAGGGGTTTCGAGGGCTCCAGGTGAGGGCTGTGGAGCGGCCAGGGTCCCCTGAGGGGAGGAGGGGAGGGGCCAGGTCCGGAGCCCCCCAGATGGGTTGGGGGGACAGGGGGAGGGGACGAGAGCCTGGGAGGTGGGGACTGGCCTGCCGGGTGTGGGCTCCCGGGAGCCGGGCAGCGGGCTGACACGGTCACTCTCACCATCAGCGGCTCCATCGCCCTGCTGTCTTGCGGTCTATCACCACCACAAAAACACGCGCGCGCGCACCGCGGCATGGCACGTGTGGCTCTCCGCAAACCTGTCCTGTGGCTCCAGGTGGCGGGTGTGGGGGCTCGGAGGACTGTGGGCAGGGGCACCTGGGGGCCTGGGGAGCGGCCCCGCTGTCCCAAGGCCCGCGAGCATCACCTTTCCTACCCGCAGAGGGGCAGAGCAGACACCTGGGGGCGGGGCCGACACCTGGGGCGGGGCCGACACCTGGGGGCGGGTGGGGAGCGGGGTGCGCGGGGTCGCTCCCCACTGCTCCTCACTCACGCGGGGAGTCTGGACTCTCTCCACCTGCGGGGACCCATTTCCGTGTTGCATTGGCGAGAAACGAACTCTACCTTTTGAACACGACCTGATGTTAAACCATCCGACATCCGACATCCGGTGCCTAAGAAGGCCCAGGCGGGATGTGAAGTCTGCGCGCTGAGCTGCCCGCCGCCCGGCCTCCTCCCACCGCCGAGCCACACCTGACGCCTCGGGGCTGGGGGCTCGGCGTGCGCTCCTTCCTTCCCGTCAAAGGCCCGATCGATCGTCTGAGAGCCGAGAGCCCCGGCGCGCACACTCACGCGTTCTCCTTCAGCGAGGAGAGGTAGGACTCGGTGTCCGACGCAGTGATGTCCGAGTCGAGCCCGGCCAGGTAGCGGTAGACGTAGGAGAAGGTCCCGAAAGGAATGCGCGCGGGCCCGCCCTCGGGGTCCGCGGTCAGGATCTCGCACAGGTGCTTCATCGCGGTGTTCAGTGACTGGAGACGGCAGAGAGCAGGCGGGAACGGTTACCGCTGGGATGCGCCAAGACGGACAGCAGACAGCCGCCGACAGACACCTGGGTACAGCCTACAGAAGTTCTCCCCCAAGTATGTTCTCGGTCTAAATTAAACTACGGGGAATTTACACTTGCCACAAGAAAGAAAAACTGTTGATCGGGATGTAATTGGCCTGAAAAAGAGTTTGATTCCCAGATTCTCTCTCATGTTAAATGGGAATGACTCTTACAGAGGCAAGAGAAAGCCTCGATCTTGTTGACCACACACAAGGCAACACAGAACCCACAGAACTCCCGCCCCACAAAATACCTCGCGACAGAGCAAACTGTCCCCAACTAGGCCACCCATGGGGTGGGTGGGCAGGGCTGGCAGGGCCCCGAGCAGGCTGGGGGCAGCAGCAAACCTGGGTCAGTCACCCCCTCAACACCACCATCCGCTGGCATCCTTGACTTTCAGCCAGAACTCCTCCCCACCCCCACGTGGCACGAGCTTCCAGAACATTCCAGAGCATGCCGACCCCACCCCTTCCAGTCACGAGGGCATGAGGGTCTGCGGGAGCCCTGGCCAGTGTCAAACAAACACCCGGAAAGGCCCATGGAGGGGAAGGCTGGTCTTAGTACTTGATTAAAATTAGCACTAGGCTTAAATCTTTACCAACTGAGCTATCAAGGAAGCCCATAGCTCAGTTGCTAAAGATTTAAGCCTAGTGCTAATTTAATCAACTACTAAGACCAGCCTTTGCCTCCATGGGCCTTCCCATAGAGAAGCAGAGACATTACTTTGCCAAAAAAGGTCCATCTAGTCAAGGCTATGGTTTTTTCCAGTGGTCATGTATGGATGGATGTGAGAGTTGGACTGTGAAGAAAGCTGAGTGCTGAAAAATTGATGCTTTTGAACTGTGGTATTGGAGAAGACTCTTGGGAGTCCCTTGGACTGCAAGCAGATCCAACCAGTCCATGCTAAAGGAGATCAGTCCTGGGTGTTCATTGGAAGGACTGATGTTGAAGCTGAAACTCCAATACTTTGTCCACCTAATGCAAAGAACTGACTTCTTAGAAAAGACCCTGATGCTGGGAAAGACTGAAGGTGGGAGGAGCAGGGGACGACATAGGATGAGATGGTTGGATGGCATCACTGACTCGATGGACATGAGTTTGAGTAAACTCTAGGAGCTGGTGATGGACAGGGAGGCCTGGTGTGCTACAGTCCATGGGGTCGCAAAGAGTCAGACATGACTGAGTGACTGAACTAAAAGCTTAAATCCCCAGCAGTTTTGCAAGATGGTAGGAAATCAGCCTCGGTGGGAGTGTCTTCGCTGCGTTCATGGCCCTTGTCCTGCCCTCAAGGAGCCAACCTCTGACATGGAGGGCTGCCGCAGCAACGGTGGGACCTACAGAGCACAGATGGCGAGCCTCTGAGCCTCTAGGACAGACCAGAGCCCTCCAGGGCAGCTCCTGAGGGAATGAAACGTGAGCTGTGCTCACGAGGAAGAGAGAGCCAGGAAAACCCGGGGGGCCGGCGGAGGACAGTCCCCCAAGGTGGGGGCGAGGCAGCAGGTGGAGGGGAGGTCACAGGTAGACTGAATGGATCAAAGCAGCAGCCGTGTGGAAGTGAGCCCCACGGCTCAGGGATACACAGAGAGCTGGGGTCAGGCCTTAAACACAGTCATTATCCAGCCGCCTCTGCAGTCAGGAGCCTGGGCCCAGCCAGCTGGCTCCTCTGAGGCTCCAGTCCGGTGGCGGCCGGGGTCTGGTTCTCACCCAGAGGCTCGACTATTGGGGGACCCATTACCAGCCTCCTGAGGGGGTGGGCAGAACTCACTTCCTGAGGCTGTGATATTGCGAGGGGGCCTGGCCTCTGGCCAGCTGCTGGCCGGAGCCCCCCTGAGCTCTGACAGGCTGCTGCGGTCCCCTGATACCGTGTGGTCCTCTCACCACATGGCAGCTTCTTCAAGCACCGGGGGCTGGACCAGATTCTCATGGTAAACATCAGAGAGAAATCAGTGGTGCTTCCCGCAGCAAGAGGAGCAAGGCAGGGACCTCGAAATGAGGTTCCTGCCCAGAAAGTGCTAACGGCGGGCAACGCCACACAGCAGGAATCCCCTGAGAGATGGACTGGGCATCTCACTCCTCATGGTGACCATGTGAGATGAGGTCAGGGGGCCCAGAGAGGCCGGGTCACTCACCCAGGTAAGCCACCTGGGATGGGAATCCCACAGTCGGCATCCTGAGCCCAGCCCAGACCAGCACATCCCACAACTGGACTGGCTCGGGGAGCAGGTGGTAGGGGGGTGACACGCGCCTGCCAGGGGTGCGCCTGGACCACAAATGCACACTGCCCCTGCCAGCTGCTGGGACTCGGGGCATCTGCAAACCACCGTCCACCCCCACCCCAACCAACGGCCCTGCTGAGATGGGATGCAGGGGGTGAGCGGACAACCCCACAGTCTTGACGTTAGCCCAGCTCTGGGGGCAAGGGGATGCTCTAGTTTAAAAAAATGGTGGCATTCGTTTGTTCGTTTCGCAGGGACCACCGCACACACCATCTCTCCGAAAGACCGTCCCCAGGGAGGACTGGGTGAACAGAGTTGTGTATTTTACAGGTTCCCAGCCTGAAACGTTTCAGAGATGCATTGGTCCGTTAGAGCCTGCTGTTCCAGCCCGCACAGCGGATGACAGTCATTGAAGCGGGGCTGGGGGCCTCCAGCAGGGCTGAGGGGTGGAGGAAGCTGGCAAGGAGCCAGAGCAGAAGCTCTTCTTCATGACTGCTGCTCCAGCACTTCCGAGGAAGAGGTATTTTAGGGAAAAAAAATGCATCCAAACACGCTGGCATCACTTCCCCCCGCAAAGATGCGATGACATTACCGGTGCTAACGTTTCCAATGCAAAGACTCACAGCAGTTTTTATATCCAGAAGGACTTGTTAGGCAACTTGCTCGGCTCGGGAGCTCTGTTCCTACAACAGCTCTCTCACTCTAGCGGTCGTGGGTCCTAAGGCTACTTGCTCGCCAGCTACAAGGACCCCTCTCCCGGGCAAGCGGCCCCGCTAACCCACTGCTGGTTATTCTCTGGCTGGTGGTTGGTCCAGGAGGCGGCGGCTGCAGTGTTGCCAGCCCAGCGTGCATGCCTGAAAGTATCAGTTGCTCAGTCATGTCTGACTCTTTGTGATCCGGTGGACTGTAGCCCTCCAGGCTCCTCTGTCCATGGAATTCTCCAGGCAAGAATACTGGAGTGAGCTGCCAATTCCCTTCTCCAGCAGATCTTCCCGACCCAGGGATCAAACCCGTGTCTCTAACATCTGCGTTGGCAGGTGGATTCTTCACCGTCTGAGCCACCAGGGAAGCCCATGCACGCCGGAGCCGCATCTCAGATGAGAGCGGAGATGCAGGAGAGACCTGGCCTCCCAAGTGTGTGCAGTGCTGGTCCTGTGGGTCCCTCCAGTCTCTGAGTTCCCGCTGCGGTCCTGATGACACCGCGAGCCACCTCACCGCCCTCACGGCCCCTTTCAGCTGCAGCGAATGAACGTGGGCCACACTCTGCCTGACCCTTTGAACACAGTCAGGACACAGTACGGGGGCACTCACTCCTGCTCGGTGGCCAGAGCTCCAGGGGGGACACCCGACTCAATGTCGGGCAGCAGCACTGACCCCCAGATCTCATATTTAAAGAAGCACCACCCCCTCGCCCCTGTTTCACTTCCTTTCCTCGCAAGCTTCCTCATTTACAGCGCGGGCCTGGGGCTCGTGGCCAGCGCCACGTTCTCGGACTTGAGTGAAGCCAGTGCCTTGGGCTGAAGGGGCAGAGGGCCCAGCACGCCCAGCATCCGCTGATCCCACCGCCCCCAGCCCCACAGAGCGGACGCTCAGCCGGGGCGCAGTGGGTAGGGGCAGGTGAGCAAGGGGCCCGCGGGCAGCTGTCTCCTCGCTGGGAGGCAGTTAGTACACGAGCCGTGGCCTGAGGCGCACACGCAGGGGTGAGCATCTCCGGACGGGCTCGCGAGGCCCCAGTGGGAACCTGAACCAGGGGAGAGCGCAGCCTGGAGGGGACCAGACGCCACCTCCAGCACCCAGGGCCCCGCGGTGCTGAGAGACAGCAGGGCCCACGGGCGGCCCGCAGCTGGGCGGGGTGGGGGTGAGACCTCCAGGGTGAGCGCTGGCGGCAGGTTGGCACACAGTGTTTCAGGGAGCGGATCATCTTAGGGCAGGGCTTCCCTGGGGGCTCAGATGGCAGAGCATCTGCCTGCAATGCGGGAGACCCGGGTTCGATCCCTGGGTTGGGAAGATCCCCTGGAGAAGGAAATGGCAACCCACTCCAGTACTCTCGCCATGGATGGAGCAGCCTGGTGGGCTATAGTCCATGGGGTCCAAAGAGTCAGACATGACTGAGCAACTTCACTTTCTTTCTTTTCATTTTAAGGGTATAAAATGGTATCAAAGGGAAGGCCGAGGAGCTGTCACTCTCTGGGGCGTGTCCCAGCCTGTGGGCGGCACTCCGCCTGGGCTACAGAGTCGTCACAGGGGTCCCTCCACCCCCAGTGTCCATCAGGAGCGGCGCCTCCGGAGCCCATGGTCTGAGTTCGAGTCCTGCCCCACCGCCTCTCCCCACCGCCTCTCCCCACCGCCTCTCCCCGCCGCTGGGAGCTGCTCTGCTCAGCCCTCCAGCCCCCGGGTTCCAAGATCAGGACTTTCCTCAGGGGGCTGCTTGGAGGATTAAAGAGAAAACAGACAACGGCTCCGAACATTCCCACACCTGGTGAGAACCCTGGAAACAATGGCCATCCGTAAGCAACACGTTCCGATGACACGTGTATTTGCAGCTGTACACACAGAGGGACACTCCCATGAATGAGGACGTTCAAAAGCTTTCCAAAGATGAGCCAGAGCTGGGTGAGCAGTTTGTCAATACAGACTTTCTCCGTCCTATGTGGGGCAGCTAGGAAGGTGGACTTGGTCCACGACTGTTTTGCTGTCGTGATTTAGTCCCTCAGTCGTGTCCGACTTTGTGACTCCATGGATTGCAGCACACCAGGCCTCCCTGTCCAGCACCAACTCTCGGAGTTTACTCAAACTCATGTACATCGAGTTGGTGATGCCATCCAACCATCTCATCCTCTGTCATCCCCTTCTCCTTCTGCCTTCAATCTTTCCCAGCATCAAGGTCTTTTCAAATGAGTCAGTTTTTCGCATCAGCTGACCAAAGTATTGGAGTTTCAGCTTCAGCATCAGTCCTTCCAATGAATATTTGGGATTGACTGCTTTGATCTCCTTGCTGTCCAAGGGACTCTTAAGAGTCTTCTCCAGACCACGTTTGAAAGCATCAATTCTTCAGTGCTCAGTCTTCCTTATGGTCCACTTTCAACTTTTTCATGTTATAAAAAAGATCTCCATATTTTTAAAAAAAAAAAAAACAGATGAAAACTGTTGATCCACCTCTTAGGGCACTGATGGGGCAGCAGAAACGTAAGGTGAAGGTCACAACGCAGACCTGTGGTCATCTCACCCAGCAAGCATGCACCTTGGGAGACAGGCACCCTGCCACAGCCGAGGTTCCTGGGGCAGAGACCCTGATGCTCTTGCTCCTGTGCTCCACCCCAAATCACATCTGAAGCTTCCACTCGAGAACCAGAGCAGCACTTGGGGCTCGGAGGATATACCAGATGTCGTCCCGTGGGGCGTGGGGTGTCGAGATCCCCTGGCACTCAGAGCAAAGCCCACAACAAGTTGCAATCGACAAACATCCATGGAAGGAATGAGACTTATGGCTCGGAAATCTCAGAGAAGGTTCTAGTCTTTGCAGAGGACTCAACCCATCCAACTAGAGAGACTCCAAAGACAACCTGAAGAGCCACAAGCCACGAGATGCCGTGGGTGGAGCAGCCGGAGTCGCTGTACCACAGCGACCAGATTCCAGCTTCATGGCAGTCCTGCGTGCGGAGAAGTGGACAGCAGTGATCCATGAGAAATTCCTCCTTCTCATCTCGCTTCAGTTCTTCACTGGCTCCTTTCTGAGTGTTTCCTTCTTCTAAGCATAAAGGCAAGTGCTAAGGTGCCAGTCTGCATGAAGAGCTGTCTCCAGGAAGTCACAGTGCCGGGCTCCTGGGGCATCTCCAAGCTGTCCTGCCAACATGGGCAGCGGTGGGTCAACAGAGCACGTGTCCCCTTGGGCCTGGCCCCTCCCAGCCCCCGTGGACCCACAGCTAGCCCTGCCCTGGGTTTTTCTTTTTTTTGGGGGGGGGCAGGCCAGGACGGAGCAGCCACCCCAGGCTCTGAACTCTTCCTGGCAGAGGAGCAGGGGACGTTCACACTTGAACCCCCTCCCCAGGATCAGCTCCCTGCAGAGAAAGAGAGAGTCAGTCCATGGCCCACAGCAAAGACTCTGGGCCGAGGCAGCTTAGTCAGGGGTCTATGCCAGACCCCCCATGGGCTGACGGGCTGAGTGTTAGGGGAAGAAAAGAGAAGTGAGTGTGATCTTTCCCTGTCACTTGCCCAGGCTTCAGTCCGGAAGGGAAGCTCCATCCTTAACAAATGTCTCCATCTAGCGTCACGTCCCACACACAGCTAAGAGGCCTCCTCTTGGAAAACACGAGCTGGTCTGGTTTGAAATCAAGCACCTGATTCTCCTGATTCGGGAGGGAGGACTTACAAAGATGGATCCCCCCAAAAGATGAAATATTCTGATTTGCCATATTTATAAAAATCTAAGCCTCAAAAACCAACTTTAGAGGAATAAACCATCAAATCAAATATTAGGTATTCATTTTCTATTATTAAAATCTCCTTTTGCCGGAGCTCCAGAAGAACAAAGCCACATAAAATTTCCTCCAGGAACTAAATGCGTCTTTGTCCTTCTCAGTGACACCCGCTGTGATTCTCCTCAGTGGCCTCGGAGCCCAGAGAGAGGCAGCAACTGGGTCTGGGCCGTCCAGCCCGGGCTCGCGGGAAACGCCACCTGTGGGCAGGAACACCACGAAAGGGAGCAGCCAGCCTGACTCTCAACTTCTCTGGGGTTTCTGAGTTTCTCGCTGGGGCCATGAACAGAGTTGGTAAAGTACACGATATTCACAGAGCAAGCACTACACGGCAGAGGAGGGTGAATGAACCACAGCGTCTGTAGCCAGGCTGATGAATCAAGAGAAATCGAATTTGGAATCAAAGAAAAGTTCCAGAAGATTCAGTTCAGTTCAGTTCAGTCGCTCAGTCGTGTCCGACTCTTTGGACCCCATGAATCACAGCACGCCAGGCCTCCCTGTCCATCACAAACTCCCGGAGTTTACCCAAACTCGTGTCCATTGAGTCGGTGATGCCATCCAACCATCTCACCCTCTGTCGTCCCCTTCTCCTCCTGCCTTCAATCTTTCCCAGCATCAGGGTCTTTTCCAATTAGTCAACTCTTCACATGAGGTGGCCAAAGCATTGGAGTTTCAGCTTCAGCATCACTCTTTCCAGTGAACACCCAGGACTGATCTCCTTTAGGATGGACTGGTTGGATCTCCTTGCAGTCCAAGAGACTCTCAAGAGTCTTCTCCAGCACCACAGTTCGAAAGCATCAATTCTTATGCGCTCAGCTTTCTTCACAGTCCAGCTCTCACATCCATATACATGACCACTGGAAAAACCATGGCCTTGACTAGATTAGTGACAACCTAAAGTTAAAACCAGCTAAAATTAAATCGAGTGTTTCTTGGGGGTTCATACATGCTCAGCGGGGAGCAGAAGCTCAGGGCAGCTGATGCTTGACAAGGTGGCGGTGGGTGGGGCACAGGGCGGGGATGAGGTTAGCTGCAGGCGGCTAGCTGTTAGTGGTCCTGTGAGGTAGTATCAAACAAAGTAATTCTAAAGAGTTAAAATGGAATCAAGGAGGCTCGCGCAGGGACCCGAGATGAGGGCGCCCCATGAAGCGAGGACTAAGGATTAGCCAGGTATGTGCTCTGGGGTCCATAGACTGAAGGGACCGGGGGTCGCACGCTTCGTCTCGGCGGTAAAGGGAGCTGGCTCTTTTCTCAGTCCTTTTCTTCACACACTAAAGCAGACCTTCTCCCAGGACTTGCCTCCTGTGTCTCACAGGGCGACTCAAATTCTAGAGCTGAAGGTAGGCGCTAGATTTGCAGCCCCTCTCCACCACACCCACCGCCCTTCTCAATTCACAGACTGGAGGGAAGTCTGTGTCTTCAGTCCTAAACCCGTATGGGCTATACTTCTCAACATCAGTGAGGTATCTGCTGTAAGTTACTAATAAATGATTTTAACTAGAACAGAAGATAATTTTTTTCCTTTTTGCACAGGAGGGAAGTCTATCAATGTGTCAAATGACGTGTAGTTTAATAAAAGTCATCGATGCATTCTCTTCTAAACATACTTTCACGGTATCTACATGTTTTGTCTACTGTTAACATCTTTTACGTTGAGGCACTCATAAGTATTTAACTTCTGTAAGTTAAAGTAACTACCAGCCTAAAATATAATAAGCATCTGAAAAATATTGCCTAAAACAAAATGACTAAAGTCATGAGAGTTACTAAAGTGATGAGAGTGTTCTTACAGTTATTGAAACACCTAAATTATTTGGATGGCAGGCCCATGATGACTCAGAATTATTAATAGGCTATTTATAGGTACGTACCCCACCAAGCATGCTGCATCCAAGCGCTAAAAATTTTATCCACTCGATTTTATCTTCGCAAGGATCCAGCTGCAGGAGAGCTCTGAATTTTTCTACAGGCAGGCACAAATTTTTCCATTTCTGCTCAAGATCTGCTATGTCCACATATTCCTTGTGGCTACACTATTTGGAAAACACAGTATGATATAATCAATGTTAAGTTGAAGACCCAAGAAATAACATAATACTTGTGAAGATTTAAACAGAGTACCCATCCCCATTCAAAGATGAACTCTGAGTCCACTACACCGTTAGCCCACTGCTAGGGGAAGGGAACGGGATGGGGTTGTGTGTGTGTCGTGGGAGCTGGGGTACATGAGCAGGGAAGCGGGGGGGACTGTGAACTACAGACTGGCAACAAGTTACTTCTTGAGAGAAAAAAGGATATGGAGCGAACATGGCATAATGTCATGACTTACTGAAACGGGCACACGGACATGGGGTGCCCGATTCTCTACTCTCTGTCCGCAACACTTCACAACACAAATAAACTTCAACAGACCAAATGAAATCCAACTCCACAACATGCTAACAGTTAAATGGGAGAAATTTTAACGCTGAAAATAAAAGTATTCCTTCTACTATTTTAAGACAACTTGATGAAAATGGGTGACTTCTGTGATCTGTAGCAGTATTCCACGTGGAAGACCTTTGAGGAAATTTCTCAAATTTGTCTTTGCCCAAACTACCCCTCCCTTTCAGTGGTTAAGCGAGAGAGCCATGGGAGAATCCCGTGTGTAGAAGTTACTGCACCCTGGTCGGGAACACAGAACTTCAAGATGAATAATGGAGACAAGCCACTTTAAAACTCAGGGCTCTACCACTGATCTCAGTTTTGGTAACATGGCCTGATCATTCCGATAAAATACACTTTCTATGAACTCTCCAAGTGAGTCAGTGGGTCTCAAGGGCTTTCAGGAGGGTTGGAAACCAGATATCCCTTCAGATGAAGAAGGTGGAGGATTATCATATTTAGCATAGTGTTTATAAACACATATTTCAAGAAAGATCTTGCAACCCCCATGTCTGAAATTCCATATTTTCAAACCTTTCATTTCAGTCCAGCAGCCTCTTGCATCTTAATGCAAGTATTTTAAAAAAAAGTGCATGTCCATATAATCGTGAACAGCAATCTTGGGTTCTTTAAACCAGAGGAAGGTCACTGAATTTAAGATTCCTTCCTTGAGTAAACCTCGAAGGTTCCCCGCAGGGGACACAGGACTGTGGATGGATGACCGTGGAGGTCCTGCAGCTTTATCTCAAGCTTAGCTGACTGATCACAGACTCTGATACCTGCTTGTGTAAAACTTTAAGGAGCCCTTGAGTCAGGCCTGTGTCTGTTTTCTGAGTGGCCATGGGCATTTCGATTCTGTCCTTCACGGGCAGTGGATCTCCTCTTGACAAAGCTGAGAAATACCTGAAACAACAACAGATATCGCTGAAGCCTCACTGACACACACGGCTGTTCAATCGCTCAGTAGTGTCTGACTCTTTGCAACCCGATGAACTGCAGCCCACCAGGCTCCTCTTGTCTCTGCGATTCTCCAGGCAAGAATACTGGAGTGGGTTGCCACTTTCTTCTCCAGTGGATCTTCCTGACCCAGGGATTGAACCCACGTCTCCTGCGTTGGCAGGCGGACTCACTGACACAGCCCCAAGTTCAGGCACTTTCATCAGCGACCCCAGAGGGAGATGGTGACAAGGTGGGGACCGGGCTGGGGCCCCTGGCCTGGGATCCCCTCCTGGCTCCTCCACTCAGCTCTCGGACTTCACCTTCTCCTGTGCCTTAGCTTCCCTGTCTGCACCATGGGGACAACGGCAGCTCCAGACTCAGGGACCCCCTGTCTGGCACACCTGGGGGGCTCCAGTAACACGTGCTACTTTTATCAAGCAAACACCCATCCAGGTCCAGGGACGCTGCCAGAGGAGGTGGAGGTCAGGGCCCCACATGAATCCGAGTGCAAGGTCACGTGCAAGGTCATGCCACTTTGACAGTTGCAGACTTGGCCCTGCTGCTTTTTGAGGGGCAGGATTTCAAGCATCCCTGCCTATTCAGGACTGAGACCCCCTGGAGCAGGGAATTCACCTGATTGGCTGAGTCAGGCGTCGACACTCCCTACCCTTCACTTTTCCTGCTTGGTACTTTTTTTCCCTTAATTGTTCCTTTCTGGGACATGGATATGGCCGCTAATCCTGGGACCAAGCAGGGCATGGAGACAGTTTGGGGCAACAACTCAGGAGGGGGTGCACATCGGGTTTCTGGAGGGGGGAGGGGTGTTATGTGGGGTCTCTGCAAAACTTTCCCCCCCTGGGGCGCATGTCAGTGGAGACCGGCTCCTGAAACGACGACATTTGCTGCCCACGTCACTCTCCCACCATCAAAGAAATGACATATCCAGGAAAATAAAACACTAAACCATCCAGGGTCACAGCAAATAATATAAAAGATATGAAAAACTGTACTTACCCAAGGGGAAATGTGGAGAGAAGGGATAAACTGGGAGACTGGGAAACTGGGAGATAAAGTGGGAGACATACACCCACTACTATATAAAAATACATGCAACCAACAAGGACCAACTGTATATGTATAGCACAGGGAACTCTATACTCAACATTCTCTAATAACCTACGGGATAAAGGGGGCTTCCCTGGTGGCTCAGATGATAAAGAATCTGCCTGTAATGCAGGAGACCTGGGTTCGATCCCTGGGTTGGGAAGATCCTCTGGACAAGGCAATGGCTACCCACAACAGTGTTCTTGCCTGGAGAATCCCATGGACAGAGAAACCTGGCAGGCTATATATAGTCCATGGGTCGCAAAGAACTGGACATGACTGAGTGACTGATACATACACACACATACATATGGGTAAAGAATCCTGAAAAAAAAATGGATATATGTATAACTGAATCACTTTGCTATATACTCAAAACTAGTAAAGCATTGTAAATAAACTCTACTCCAATAAAAAAATTTTAATATATGAATAATTAGAAACATCTCAGAACATGTAACAAAGTGTAGGTAAACAGACATTCACCAGATTAAATTTTACATCTCACCCCCTTTTTCTCTCTCCACCCCTCAAATTCAATTTTGTTTTCATGCTTTTAGGACAAATCCAGTCATGTTTTGTTAACTTGATGGTTTGAGGGAAAGTTAAAAGGCAGGCAGCTGTGAGTTAGACAAATGTGGATCTGAAGACCTAACGGACCAGGCTGGGGGAAGGGTGCTTCACTTGGCCATGTTAATCCTAACTGGGGTTTTCACCTATTGTCACCCTGCTTATTTCACTTATATGCAGAGCACATCATGAGAAATGCCGGGCTGGATGAAGCAAAAGCTGGAAAGAAGGCTGCAGGGAGAAATATCAACAACCTCAGATATGCAGAGGACACCACCCTTACGGCAGAAAGTGAAGAGGAACTAAAGAGCCTCTTGATGAAAGTGAAAGAGGAGAGTGAAAAAGTTGGCTTAAAACTCAACACTCAAAAAACTAAGATCATGGCATCCGGTCCTGTCACTTCATGGCAAATAGATGGGGAAACAATGGAAATGGTGACAGACTTCATTTTTTTGGGCTCCAAAATCACTGTGGACGGTGACTGCAGCCAAGAAATTAAAAGACGCTTGCTCCTTGGAAGAAAAGCTATGACCAACCTAGACAGCATATTAAAAAGCAGAGACAAAAACAAAACAAAACAAAAGCAGAGACATTACTTTGCCAACAAAGGTCTGTATAGTCAAAGCTATGGTTTTTCCAATGTACGGATGTGAGAGTTGGACCATAAAGAAGGCTGAGCACCAAAGAATTGATGCTTTTGAATTGTGGTTCTGGAGAAGACTCTTGAGAATCCCTTGGACTGCAAGGAGATCCAACCAGTCCATCCTAAAGGAGATCAGTCTTGAATATTCATTGGAAGAACTGATGCTAAAGCTGAGACTCCAATACTTTGGCCACCTGACACAAAGGGCCGACTCACTGGAAAAGACCCTGATGCTGGGAAAGACTGAAGGCGGGAGGAGAAGGGGACGACAGAGGATGAGATGGTTGGATGGCATCACTGACTCGATGAACATGAGTTTGAGCAGACCCTGGGAGGTAGTGAAGGACAGGGAAGCCTGGCGTGCTGCAGTCCGTGGGGTTGCAAAGAGTCGGACACGACTGAGCGACTGAACAGCAACAACCCAGACTACCCCTCATCAGCCATCCGAGCAGCGCCCAGGCTCGGGGCGGCCTCTAGAGCAGGGCCCCCTCCCCAGGAGGCACGGGCAGTGCCTGGAGGCCCTGCTGGTTTTCTCACCCAGGGCTGACTGGTGCTGCTGGCGCCTGGTGGGTACAGGTCACCAGGCTGCTAAGGGCCCTACAGTGCACTGGACACCCTCACACTCCCCTAAAGAGCTGCTGGGGGCTGCAGGCAAGAAATTAAAACATGCTGCTCTTTGGAAGAAAAGCTGTGACCAACCTAGACAGCATGTTAAAAAGCAGCACTTTGCCCACAAAGGTTTGTATAGTCAAAGCATCATCAGAGCCAGGGCGGAGGAGGCGTGCTTGAGTGGCCAGGCCAATTTATGTCACATGCACAGAAGGCACATGTGAGCAAAAGCCTTTAGGGCTCAATGACGTAATAAGGGACAGCCAATGGGCTGCGGAGTCCCAGCAGAGGCTGGGAGCCAGGCTGGCCCACCTTTGCCTCCTGACCCTCCCAGGAGTGCCTGCTAGAGCCTTCCACACAAAGTCACTTCCATGCACTTCCTGGCTCCCTGCTTGGTTTCTCCTTGGTTTTCCTTCCTATGTCTTTGTGTCATAGGCTATTTCCTCTCCTACCTTGTCTTAGCCCCAATTACTACAAAATCTTTCAAAGACCACTTCACGTTCTTCTGAGCAACGTCTCTGCATAACAGATTCTGTTCTGAGTGAGCAGAGACACGTGAACAATGCTTGCTTTTTCTTCTCAACTCCAAAATTGTTCTTAAGATGAAATTAGCTGCATGGAACATTCAGAAGGTTCTTGATTAAGCCTTTTCAATTAAAGTGAAGCTTAAAAGAGTTGCCTCTAAAGTGTTACCAAATATAACATTCCAAGGGAAAAAAAAAGATTAAATCTTGGAAGGTTTGGTAAAGTACAAATAAACTCTTTTGAAACAGCAGTATTTTTTATTTAGGCTTGAATAATGGTTAAAACCAGAGGCCACAGACTTCCCTGGTGGTGGCCCAGCGGATGGGAATCTGCCTGCGAATGCAGGAGACACGGGTTCAGTCCCGGGTTCAGGAAGATCCCACATGCCACAGAGCAACTAAGCCCAAATGCTGCAACTGCTGAAGCCTGTGCGCCCTAGAGCCTGTGCTCTGCAACAAGAGAAGCCACCCCAGTGAGAAGCCCGAGCAGAGCAACTAGAGAGTAACTTCAGCTCTCCACAGCCAGGGAAAGCCAGCGTACAGCAACAAAGACTCAGCATAACTAAGAAGAAAAAAAACAGATAAAGAAAATGAATTATTAAAAAAACAAAAAAAAACCAAAAAAAAAACCCAGAGACCACAATTTGGGGCAAGAACCTTGAGAGAGTCTTTCAGAAGGATGTGTCAGAGGTAAAGTGCTGGTTAACCAGCAGCCTCGTCTGGTAGGTTCAGTGAGGGCCCCAAAGATACCCTGGCCCTGATCCTGGAAGCTGTGGATCTTATTTTACCTGGCAACAGGGAGTTTGCATGTATTTTGAGTAAATACATGCTCAAATTTTGCATGCATTTTGAGCAAATACATGTATTTGAGAGAGGATTTTGAGTTGGGAACACCATCCAGGACTATCTGGATGGTTCCTAAATGCAATCACAAGTGTCCCTAGAGGAGGGAGGCAGAGGTACCCGTGAGAACGCCACAGTGCTGGTGATGGAGGAAGGGCCCAGGAGCCCAACAACACAAGGAATGCAGCTCCAGAAGCTGGAAAAGGCAAGGGGAGGGGCCAGATTCTCCCCCTGAGTCTCCAGAGAGAACAAGTGAAAGTGAAAGTCACTCAGTCGTGTCTGACTCTTTGCGACCCCATGGACTGTACAGTCCATGGAATTCTCCAGGCCAGAATACTGGAGTGGGTAACCTTTCCCTTCTCCAGAAGATCTTGCCAACAACCCAGGGATCGAACCCAGGTCTCCCACATTGCAGGCGGATTCTTTACCAGCTGAGAGCAAAGCCCCAGTGATATCCTGAGTGTAGCCTGGTGGAACTGATTTTGGACTTTTGGCTTCCAGAACTGTGAGAAGAGAGATGTTTGTTGTTTTAAGCCATCACATTTGGTGGTTATCTGTTACAGCCGTCCTAGTAATATATCACTTTGGCCATACAATTTATAGAGAAGTTCAGCAAAATTTGACACTCTCATTACTAAAAAAAAAAAAAAATTAAGTTAAATTTCTACTGATTCTTGTGACCACAGATTTGAGTTTCTGAGTCAGAGTCTGTTTACTACAAAAGGACAAAGAGCTTTCCTGGAAAAGCACCACGATTTATTTTAATAATTCTAAATTCTGCTGGGGCAAAGAATCTGCCTACCAATGCAGGGGACGCAAGAGACCTGGGTTTGATCTCTGGGTAGAGATCTCTGCCTGGAGAAGAAACAGCAACCTACCCCAGTATTCGTCCTGGAAAATTCCACGGACAGAGGAACCTGGTGGGCTACAGTCCAGAGAGTCACAAAGAGTCGGACACAACTGAGCAGGGCTGAGTGCACACACACACATAGACACACATACAGATACACTCACACACAGACACGCGCGCACACACACACACACACACACACACACACAGTCTGTTGACTTGTGACTTTAAAAGTATTGATAATCTGTTCCTGGAAATGGTTAGAATGTTTGCTGCAAGAAACTGTGAAGTCTCTGGTGCTGTGAACTATGATGGACAGAGTTTAACCTTATAGCATTCTTGGGATATTTAACTGGAGCCAGTCCCTCTGGTTCCAACAAACTCAACAAGTACCTAATCCTGGAGGATGCTCTGATGATAAGGAACATAAGCGTAAGATTTCTCTTTGTAAAATCATTTCACAAGTAAAACAAAGGGACTGTGACAGTTTGACTTTTATAACACAATGCAAAAACTTCTTATCCCGTGTTACTGCTTTACAAATTTCAGTCTACCTGCATAAACAACACTCTCCAAGAATTGAGGTGTCACTACTTCATAGATAAATGGGCATTGTGCAGTAATTTCTGGTCTCATGGTCAATAATGCATGATGTTTCCTAGAGAGATACTTAGGTGTAGATGCCACCGATGCTAAGTTCTGTCGGTACTCGGTCTGTGTCCTGAGGGTTGGACCACTGGTCCAGGTAGGAGGGTTCATTAGGCACGACTGGACATGCCGATGGACTGGCTCTTGCAGGTGCTGGCCCAAGGGGGTCTTACCCCGCGGACCACTGGAGCACATCGGCGGGCTGGGTGCGGATCGCAGCCTTGGTGAACTGCTTCAGGATGTCCGGCAGTTCGGGGGGGATATGGATCTGCTGAGCGCAGAACATGGTGTCGGGAAGCGGCATCGCTCTCAGCAGACCAGAACCAAGCTGGAAGAACCAAGGTGTGCTGCGGAGGGGGAAGGGGGAGAGGAAGGGCGGATCGGTCAGCCTGGAGCGCGCGGGAGACGCGCCTGCCAAGGGGCTCCGGGGCCGGGGTCCCAGGTCCCGAGTTTAGAGCCTGGCCGGGGCCGGGGGTCTGGGGCAGGGCCGGGGTCCCGGATCCGGAACCAGGTCGGGGCCCCGGGGTTAAATTGGGCCAGGCCAGGCCGTCAGTGTCTCCCTGGGTTTGGAGTGGGGCCCCGACGGGGTGGGGGTGGGGGGTCTCAGATTTGGAGGGGGGCCAAGGGGCCGGCGTCCCGAGGTGCGGGCGGCGAAGTGCTCTTACCGCTCCTGCGCAGGCTCCTCTGAAAGCGAGGGTCAACCGCCCTTCCTAGAAACAGCCCAGAAGCTGCAACCCGGCCTTATTGTCGCGCACCGGTAACCAGGCAACCGAGACGCGCGCTCGGGCTCCGCCCCTCTGGATCGCGCAGGCGCACATGCCTCGAGCCGGGCTTATCGGCCGCTAGTGCGGGTCTGGGCTGGGGTGTCGGGAGAAGCAGTGCGCTTGCGCAGTCTCGCTACGGCGCCAGCTTTGTATAAACGGGTAGTTCACAGATGCACAAAAGGGACATTTCACTTAAAAAAGAGGACGTTTGGATCGATTTCCCACTACCAACTGTGAGCGGCGAATTCGCAAAAGGCCCACCTTTCCTTTGCACTGCCTCCGTGAAGCTTTAGAACGAGACGTCTCGTGGCCTCCGTGGAAGGAAGCCGTTGAGGTCCTGGGGGCTGACCTGTGCCCACGGCCCGAGCCTCCCTGCGGGAACCTGGCCTCTGCGCTCCGGGACGCGCGCCCCTGGCCGTTTGTCCAGCACGTGTCTGACCTCCACGCCTTCGCACGCGCTGTCCCCAGTGGCCCGGACCCAGTCGGCACCCTTGGTAAACTCATTCTTGAGTGGCATGGACTTGGATTTGGGTGGACTCCGGGAGTTGGTTATGGGCAGGGAGGCCTGGCGTGCTGCGGTTCATGGGGTCGCAAAGAGTCGGACACGACTGAGCGACTGAACTTAGTGGCAGTTTCCAGCTCAGATTTTAACTTGTTTTCCTAAATAAGATGGTGGGGTTGAGCCGATCTAATTGGGTCTGGGAGAAAATAAGCTACTTTTTCCCGATACAGTAGCTTTGGGGTCCAAGGGTAGGAGAAGCTGTTCCATTCTGGTGGATGCTGACTCGGGCAGCAATGTGAAGCCTAGTTTCCGGTCTCCTGGCTGGCTACTGCAAGGTGCCCTAACACTCACACTGGGAGGAACAGGCCTGAGACCGACTTTTCCTCGCCCACCTCCAGGCACGAAGACCAGGCTAAATCGGTAGACGGAGCTATCTCCAGCAGGGGCCACCGACAAGCCCTCCTTGCTTCCCTAGAGGCATCAGGCCTGAAACACAACTTCTGACTGGGCAACTTACCAAATGAAGCCTACCTAAGTGAAGGCACACGATTCCAAATTCAGAGCACTTGCAAAACTGAAAATAGGCACTATTTAGCGTTAGGGGAAAACAAGGAATTTCATACACTGAGAGAAGTTAATGAGGCAATGTGGCACTTTAAATATGTTTGATGATCTAGCAGTCTCCTAGGAATCTATCCTACAGAAATACTAGTAAATATGGACAAAAATGTTTAGCATTTAATAAAATGAGTTAGTTAACAGCCTTTCAGAAAACGTAAATCATGATCTTATTCACACAATGGAATACAATACAGCTAAAAATTTTCCAATGGGACAGCTACTTATGTACTGAGATAAAAAAGATGTTCAGAAATATGAAGTGAAAGAAGCATGCCACAGAGCTGCCCAGGGCTCATGCCACCCGACACGGGTGTTGACAAAAGTACCTGTGGACACATGCTTACGCAGAGTCTGGAAGCAAACACCAAACTACTGACAAGCGCTTGCCTCTGGAGGATGGTTTTCAGGTTTTATGTTAACCATATATACATTATTTTGATTCTGATTCATTCATTCACTCAGCACTATTTACTGAATGCCCAATATGTTCCAGTACTGAAATACAGTAAAAAAAAAAAAAGTAAAATGAAAGTCGCTCAGTCATGTCCCCACGGACTGTACCCTGCCAGGCTACTCTGTCCATGGGATTCTCCAGACAGTAATACTGGGGTGGGTAGCCATTCCCTTCTCCAGGGGATCTTCCCGACCCAGGGATTGAACCTGAGTCTCCGCATTATAGGCAGTCTTTACCATCTGAGCCACGAGGGAAGCCGTGTAGTAATCCCCAAAGTTTTTTTTTTTTTTTTTTAATCTCTGGAGCTTATATTCAAGTGAGGAAAAACATGCAAATACAAATGAGATAAGTAGACTGTACAGTATGTTACTAAATGTGAAAGAGAAAAAACCAGGAGACAGGAGTGCTCCAGCAGCTACAATTTTAGATGAGACTCCCTAAAACAGACATTTCAGTGTAGAAATGAGGTTGGGGAAAGCTTGGATATTAAGGCAAGGCAAATAGCCAAGTGCAAAGGTCCTGAGGTCTGACCTGTTCTGGAAAAGGGGAGACTGCCTGGGGCACTGTAAAGACAGCGGGTGGGGGTGATGGCGTGAACTGCTGAGAGTGTGAACCTGTGAAAAGTACTGATTGCGTCTATCTTCTAACTGAAATAGGAATAAACATCAGCCAAAAGTCTGGGAGGAGGAGGTGCTTTAAAGAAAGAGAATGTATGAAATGGTCCATTAGAGAGAAAGTATGAACATACTACTTTTTAAAGTAGAACTGTAACTAACATGCAGCAAACTGCACAATTCAGTAAATTCTGACCTGTCCAAGCAGAATTTCATCAAGACAGCAAACACATCCATCACACACCCATCCTCCCCGCCCCATCTCTTCATGCAGCTTTGAAACCCCTCAAATCCCTCCTTGCCAAACCCCATGCCCGCTGATCTGCTACCTACAGATTTCTGTACTTTTGATTTTCTAGGATTCTATATAAATGAAAGCATACATTTTTTGTCTTTCACTCAGCATAATCATTTTGAGGTGTATCCATGTTGTATACACCAACAGTGAATTGCTTTTTGTTGCTGAGCAATATTTCATTATATGATAATCATTTGTCCACTCACCTATTGATGGGCATTGTTGCCAGCTTTGGGTTACTAATAAATAAAGCTACTATGAACACTCATTTCGTAGAAGTCTTCACATGGACTTTTTCTTTTGGCAAATAACTAGGAGTGTTAAGTACATGTTTTAACCTTTTAAGAACTGCCCGGCTATTTTCCAGTGTTTGTACCACTTTACATTCCCTCCAGCAGAGTCTGAATTCCAATTCCTCCACAACCTCATCACAATGCGGGATGGTGTTTCTAATTTTAGTAACAGATTAGGTATTGTAATGGTGTCTCACTGTGGCTTTAATTTGCACTTTGTTCTTCAGTCACTCAGTTGCGTCTCTGCAGACCCCACGGACTGCAGCCTGCCAGGCTTCCCCATCCTCCACTATCTCCCAGAGTTTGCTCATGTCCATTGAGTCCATGATACTATCTAACCATGCATTTTACTTATGGCTAATTCTGTTGAACATCTCATGTGCTGACTTGTCATCTATATAGCCTCTTTAGTTAAGTATTTTGCCCATTTTTAAAATAGGCAAATACATTTTACTGCTGAGTTGAGAGACTTCTTTACTCCAAATGCACTTTCCTTTATCAGAAATGTTTCACAAATATTTTCTGCCACGCCATGACTTGTCTTCTTGTCCTCTAAACAGTGTATTTCAAAGAGCAGACGTCCTCAACTTTGATAAAGCCCAATTCATCAAATTCTTTGTGCTTTTGGGGTTGTAACCCAAGGATGAAGTTTCCCCTTTGTCTTCTAGAAGTTACACAGTTTAGGGTTTTACATTTAGGACTGAAAAGTTACTGTTTGCAAATGTTGAGACAGGGATCAATTTTTAATCTTGCATCTGGATGTCCAATTACTCTAGCACCACCTGTTCACTTTTGCACCTTTGTCAAAAACCAGCAGACCACGTGTGTAGGTCTATTTCTGGACTCTATTATGTTCCATCACATGTTGGATTTGTGCAGCTGGCAGAAGGGACTGATCAATTTAAACAAAGAACCAATGAGTGAATGAATGGGGCTCCCGGGTATGAAGCATCTTGTCCTAAAGTTACAGAACAAACATGGAGGAGCAGAAAGGCTGGGGCACTGTTACACATATAGGTAAAGGAAGAAATTTCAAAAAGATGATGCTTAGACAACGTACAGTGGGTTACTAGGTGTTGAATATGGACAGCCGCGGTGCCACGTGGGTCTGAGCAGCAGGCGACTGCACGAGGGTGAAAGAGGAGTTGTGGGTGTGTGGGAGCAGGGGTGCTACCTACACGCAACAGAACAAAGGGTGCAGTCAACTTGTCACAGACTTACCCAGGTGGGTCCCCAGGTGTTCCTCCTGGCATTTTATTCACAACTGTAAGAGAACGCTTTGCTCATTTTTTCCTGTTCTTTTCCATTCTAACTGGGCTCCTTGAAGGCAGATCCCCTACTTCATTCTGCTATAGTACTAAGTACAGTGCTGGAAACAAAACAGACACCACAGTAAATGAGGGTGGGCTGGGGGTGAGTGTTACCTCCTCAGACCCTTACGGCACTTGTGATGTGGGTTCCACTTCAACAAGAGTGGCTGCAAGTCGCACAGTGGGGGGAGGGAACTGATGACCACTTACTGAGATTCACCGCACGACATCCTTTGCTGTGAAATTTCAACTTCACAGCTTATACATACCCTGTGGGTCAAATAGCATTTCACCTACCACTACTGCATTTAAAATACAGATACACTTGATTTTTTTTTTTTTTAAATCAGAAAAAAAAAAAACAACCTGAACCTAGAAAAAAAGGAATCTTGTCACAACGGGTACTTTAGTAACCCTCACTGCAGTCCTTTCTTTTTCTCCGATACACATGATCAGTATGTGAGGTGGACTTGACTGGCTTCATTCCATCCAGAAATCTCCACTAAGAGCCCACCTGGGGAAGCTTCATGCTGGGACCTGCAATGAAGGCGCAGAGCTGGGCTTCGCTCTTCCTGGTGAGGATGGTCTGTTAATCACAGTGGAGGGAGAGGCAAGGAGGGAGGGAGGGTGCAACTTCTGCAACTATACTTTTAAATTCACCCTTAAAACAGAATGGAGGGACTATAATCATATGTAATTTGAGTTTTCTCTTCCATAATTATTATATTTTTAACAGTCTGGATTATCTGCCTCTGACAACTAATAATGCACATTTCTGTAATTCTGAAGCAACCATGCCACAAAGCAAAAATAAACGAACCAAAAAGCTAGGCTACAACTAACATTTTTATTCAATTTTGTTCTCTCAACTCAGAAGGCAACAAAGGACCACATAAAAAAGGGAGCACTTTAGAATATGTACACATAAAGTTGGTCTGTGTATCTGTGTTTAGTAGAAAACTGACATCCCAACTACGTAAATGTTCTATTTATTGAGCTTCTACAACAGTCATTTCTAGGCCCTATGGTCATTACATTTTCATTTAAGGTACTAATTTCGTGACTACAAAATGAGGCACTCATACAAAACAGATGGGAATGAAAACAGATGTATCCTATCTTCATGTTGCATTAAATGCCCAAGATATTGTTGGGGATCATCTGAAAGCAGCCCTTATTTACTCATGATGGCTGTTTTTAAAAAATGACAGAGGGCAGTAATGGACGGAAAGGAAAAACATCTGACTGCAGGGCACATTAATGAAGGAGACACAAGGAAGTTAGAGAATCTCCACAAGTGAGGTTGCTCCTAGTACCTCTGTGCTAAGACATTTGTTTTCTTCTTGAAGGCGACTGAACAGGTAACATTCTTAAGGAGTATTTTAAACACAATCATTTAATTTTACAATATAAAAAATTTATCAAAGTAGAGAGCTTAAAATGTTCAGTCCTGAAAATGAGACTAAGTAGCTCACTTGAACATTTTAAAACTGCCAATGTTCTTATGCTGGTGCAACATTCTTCAGAGTAAGTAAATGAGTGAGTAAGGGTGTGTGTGTTTTAAAAAGTCATTAATTCAACCTAAATTCAAGAATTACACTTTAATAGTAGCATTTTGCCAATACAGAAAGGACATACCATCTAGGATCAAATCATCCGAGAAAAAGTTATTCTCTAGTACTTGAATAAGGGAAAGAAAAAACACAAGACAAGAATCCACAGTAATAACAGTTATATTAAATGTTGAAATAAAAATTACTTTTCATTTACATCTGGAATTGAGATGTCCAATCTCCATTGTTTTTCCAGAGAACTAACAGGAAAAAAAATCACCTAAAAACATGGAGCTTTTTTAAGGCTAGCTATACACAAACTTCACATTGGCATTTTTTTCTTCAGCTTTCATCTCAACTATTAGTACTTAATAGTAGTTTAAAAATCAAACATAATTTGCTAATAATGAACAACTGCACACTTCAACTGTGACCATTTGATAACTGGTCATGTAAAACTAACCCCAAATGTTGATTTGTCTTCAATTTATAAACAGGAAAAATAAAGCAAAAGGGTCTTTCCTAATGAACTTCCTTGAAGACAGTTTCAGCCCAATGTAAAATGAAGCAGAGCTAGACTATTTTTTTTTTAATTCTACATGAAAAAGGGTAGCAATACTAGCACTTTCTGAACTAGAAGTTTAAACATTTATAATACTATTAGTTAATAATAAAATCTTGATGCTACCCAAGTAAATAGTATGCCAGCTGATGCTTTCTTCATGAGAGTATTCACCTCATTGAAAACAACAGGACAGAGCACAAATGAAACCCAGGGGAAATCCTTAAGTAAGATAAGGCGAAGTTACCTGCCAGTGAAATGAGGGCAACTTTTTGGCCATTCTTTTTTTTCTTTTTTTACAAAATATCTCTTAAGAGTCATTTAAAATTTGTAGAGTAACAATTTTTATCTATTGTGGTATCTATCTAGATCTCTTTCTGGCAAAACAGATAAACGTGTTCCAATAACTCTGTATCAAGATCTACAAATTCTTGGAAAATTTAAAAAGAAACAAAATTAACATAATCAAAGTTAAATGCCCAATTTGATACTTTTTCCCCCAAAGAGAACAATTTATGTAGACATACACCATAACAAGTGGCATTATGTTTAAAAAAATGCTCCTAATTTTTACAGTAGGACTAAATTTCTAAGTGAGGGTAGGGCTAGCAAAGACCTTATTTCAGATGTGAGAAAGGGCCACTACAAAGTGTGGGAACTGTTAACACTGAGTCCTATGTCAAGCTCTTTCTTCTTTGATACTGAAGTTTTTGAAGTTCTCACTCACCACTTTAGGAAAAACTGCTGAAATATGAAACAATCAGAGCCTGGTGCTTCTGATTTTGGTAGCTTATGTTTGGCTGACTCTCATACTTTAAAAATCCTTGGGTTTAGGCCTATGGGTTTTAATACTATATGGAAACTCTTTTATGGTTTCTTAAGACCTATGCTGACCATTTTCTCAGAACTTCTAAGTTATCATTCATAAAACAAACACTCCCCTTACAATATACCATCACTATCAAACACTGGGATCACCGGCCTGACCATCCCCTCTCTCTCCATTTCTCGCTTGAAGCTTTGGTTATACGGGAAAACCAAGTCTCTAAGTGCTCTGCCTTTTGAGATTTTACAGCACGCTTCCAATGAAATACACTCTGCACTCCTATGTTCAAAGGCCAGCGCGGCCAGCTTCCTCCTGGTCAAATAAAATCAAGTTGGTTTTATTGATAGTTTTATTCTGTAAACAAAAAGCTTCAGAAACTTTGGAGAAAAGCACTGGCCCTAATCCTCACCCAGTGACGTGCTCACCAGCGGGACCTGGGGTTCAGGCCAGTCTCCTCTAATCTAAGCCCACATCTAATGCTGTCAACCTAAGACCACAAACCCCAGCTACACTGGACAGACCTTTCAGTGTGTCCTTATTCCAGGAAGATGCAGGATCACTGGTGATGTTATTTTCTTAAGATTTATGATCTTGAATGACTCCTGGCCACTGCTGCCAAAAGGACAGCTTGTGTGTGGGAAAGGGGAATTGGGAGAAAAACTTCTTTTGGAGTTTTGTTTTTCCTCTTAAGTATAGACATGCCCCTAACAAGCACAAAACCCCAACTCCCGATGCTGATCACTAGGAATATTAAATTATCAAAATTAAAAATAATTTCTTCACCTAGCACAAGATACTATACAATATTACAAACACAGACATATGAAAAAAAATCAGGCAGTAGAAAATGTACAACAGCTTTGGTGTTATACAAAATAACTTCCAAAAACGATTGACAGTGAAGCACAAGTTCATGTTTTCCTACCACAGACACTCCACTGTTGATTTCTGCTTGTTTCCTTTTATGTTCTCGGTAAGGTCTGAACAGCCAAGACACACACAACACACAGTTCACTTAAAATGAACTGCTAGGAACACCAGGACACTGTGCTCCAAAAGACGTCATTCAAAAGTTTTGCCTCTGTACTATAGCTCTGTGGCACATTTCCTGTCAAGATCACAGCAGGTCCAAAATAAAGTGACAACTAGATTTAATAAATTAATATACATTTTGTTTAAAGATGTACAATGCACATTCTGTTTAATCCAGGGCTCTAGGGTATCCAGGAACTTCTATTTACACATGTACAGACCTCGGACAGCAGTGATGTCAGAAGACGCAAGGGCGGCAGAGTCTCGCTGCTGCTCGCTGAGCGCTGAGCACGTAAGTCAGACACCTAACTCAGAAACAACGCTGAGAGATCACCGGGAAATCTCCAGAGAGAGAAGTCCACAAAGAAGGACACGGAAAGGCAAGGGGAAGGTCAAGGGAGTTGAGACAACCACTTTATTCTTGGGACGACTGTGGAGGTGGTGGTGATGTGCCTTGTTTGCCAGATTTCCGTTCATAGTTCACGAGGCGTTGGCCCACAAGGTACCTGGGTTGTAAAAACAGGGTGATTACTCTCTTCTGTCATCTTCCTTACTAAAACATTCTTCCTCGGGGTAGCCAGTGATACACTTTTTAAAATGTAAATCAGATCACTTCACTCCCTCTTAGAACCCTTCAATACTTCGGGAGGTAGAATGGGGGGGCTAGAATGACCACCAGCACAAAAGCAGGCATTTCATAGCAAGCTATGGGGCTTATGGGAGACAGAGATGCACAGGTTAGTGGCCTCAGATGCTGTGCGATGGAGAATACACTCTGGTCCACAGGCCAGAGGCCCTCAGAAACTGAACCCTGGAGGCCAGAGGTAGGTAAGGTCAAGTAAACTTACTCAGGGGATTTATGTCTTACAGATCATATTTTACAAAACAGGTAAGTGGACAGATCTTAAGAAATGGACTGGAAATATCACCAGAAAGCTGGGTAGGAAGGAGAGTCAAACTCTGAAAAGCTCTAGCTCTAAAGAAAAGGAGAAATCAAAGGACAAAGTTTTAAGGGAGGTCAAACAGAGAAGTGAGTGTGTGCAAGGGACTGACAGAAGGTAGGAGCTTATGGTCCAAGAAGGAAGGCTAACTGTCCATAACCTGTGCCATGTGGTGGCAGGGAGGTGACAACAGATGGAGCAGGGCTGCAGAGACGGAGATGAAGTTCCTGCGGTTGGAGTGACAAGGCGGGGGTCCCCTACCAGGGACAGTGTCCCTGTAACAACCGCAGGGGCTGGGGAGGAGGAGCAGGAACGTGCCTCTCTTGGAGGCTGACCCCAGGAGAAGAGTGGGTGCAAAGCTGATGGCAACAAGCTGGGGCAGGGGTCGGGAACAAGTGCACCCGCTTGGAGTCAGCAACACAGATCACGAAGTGCCCAGCAGGACTTTACGTGACTGTGTGAGAGTGGAGAGGGAAGCCAGCCTGTGACAGGGCTCTGGGCACTGCTGCAGCCTACAGCAAGCATGCAAAAGCCTGGGGAATGGAGGCACGTGCTGAGGACTCAGGACCCAGCAGCTTTTCTTTCTCACCATGACTTTCTCCACCCTGACTTTCATTTATCACTCTTCTGCCAACACATATGCTGCATGAGGTACTCTGGCAGTTTATGCCAAGGAGCTTAAAAACATTCCACTAATCCTATGGCTTCTTTGTCATGAGCTCACTGTTTAATCCCTTTTCTTTTTGTCCTCCTGATATTCTTTCTGAAGATAACCATTCCTTATCCCACTATTTCCCAACCAAACAGCATTTTTTAAAACCGTGAGGATTTTTGTAAATATGTCAGACAATGGCAACCTAGACAGGGCACTTCCTGACACATACCTGAAGTTCAAACCATATCAAGATTTCAAGCACAGAGAGAAAAGCAAAGTGAACTTGCCCAGGACCCAAAAAGTAGGGGCAGAAAAAGGAGACTCTGAGCCCGCAGGCAGTCCTGGTACCCTCACCCCCCATGCACACAGGCACACTCGGCGCCTCCCAGGGACCACGCCCTGAGAGACGCTCTGTGGATATACACTGGCAAACAGGATGTGGCCTCCGTGGAGCCTGCAGTTCAATGGCTTCCTGCACGGAGAGACAGAGGGGAATGACAACAGAGTGCGCTGGGCCGCGGGCAGCCCCCAAGGCTATGTCTCCTGTGCGTTACTGGGCTGCCAAGACAGGGGAGGTGAGAAAAACTGACTTTCAGCACTGAAATTGCCCTCCCCCTTCTTTCATGGTTGACAGAACTTACACTCTGACTCCCTAAAAGGTCTAGTGTTTATCAGCATCAGTACATGATTTGGAGAAGCCCTGAACACTCTAGGTTTCACTCTTTAAAAAGTTACTCTTAAGTAAGAGTCCTCAGAGTAACAAGCTGACTGAATAATCTGTTGTCCAAAGCTGGCTCTCACAACTAAACGGGGGCGGCTGCTAACGCAGACACGAAGGCGGCACACGTAAACCGGGACTCTCCCGGGCAGACGAGGACGGAGAGTGACAGACGCTCTTCCTCTGTGAGACACCGTTAAAGCAGAAGAGGACGCCGCCTTCCAGGAGGACACAGAGGGTCAAAGGGCTGTTACCCCCGAAGGTGTTTCTGTCGACTGTCCTCAGTTTCTCGGAGGGCAGGTAGCAGCGTTTCCTCAAAACAGAGGGCGGCACAACACTTTCAAGTAACCTTCACCTCTCCTCTCAGCAACAGGCAGAGTAACCCGCTGGCCTGCGGCTACAGGAAGGGCTTAGGCAGCACTGCTAGCTCCTAGTGTAGGCTTCTGTTTTTTTCTCTTTAGGTTTCTTATTTTTTTATCTTAAACTACTTAATACATTGCCAGACCAAGACATTTGAAAACAGACTAAAAAGTATTTCAAATGGACATTAAAAAAATCTACCTCCCCAAACGAGTTTCAGTCTTTTTCATCTGTCAGTGATAATTCCGTATTTTTAATTGCTTGACCCAAGCCAAGTCCTTAATAACTCTCTTTTTCACTTTCTACACCCAACCTGTTAGCAAATCCTGTTCATTCTACCTCAAGATACATCCAGAATCTGAGCACTTTTCCCTCCTGTGATTTATCACATCAGAAACAATAGTTAAGATATGTGACATTTTAACAAGGGCAGATAGACCAATAAAGTCTGGACTTACTTGTCATTTTTAATATGTTCATAAAGGCGCTTAAACTGGCGGACCTGGAAGGACAAGATTCCCATCAACACCACAACCATCAGCAAAAATGGATAAATGCGCCGATGGACCAAATTTTGCATTTCCGCAGTAACACCTGTAAAACCAAAAAAAAGAACTCAAGTATATATATAGTGTATGCAGAAAGACAGTGAAATGAAAATACATCCTTTCGGAAGGGGAGCTTAATGGAAACTCATCTGTAGGACCTAGAGTGAGGCCAGGAGTGCCTGGGGCCAGCCCTAGCCAGAGGAGGAACCTCGTGAACTACCCCAGGAGCTAGACTGTGCTCTGAAGGCCACAGAGCAACCAAAGAAAGGATGTTCACCAAAAGGTCATGAACAATAAGACTTGTTCTTCTGAAAGGTCATCGTGGCTGCAGCGTGGAGAATGAGTTAGTGGGAGAGGGTTCTGAGCAGGGAAACCCAGAGAGGAGACAGGTGAGGTTGCGGTGACAGCCTCTCTCTGTCTCAACAGGGGGCAGGCACGGGCTCAGAGATGAGAGAACCCAGATCAGCAGGGCCCCGAGGCCAGCTGAGTCTGAAGAGCAAAGAGCCTCAGGTGACATGTAAGACCTTCACGGTCTCTGATTTATGCAACTTGTTGGATGATAATGGGGGTAACTGTGAGCGGGAGCTCAGTAGAAGAAAAAGACCTGGAGGGGAAAACTGTCTATATTATTGAACATGTGCTGGCTTTAAGGTCGTGTGAGGATTGTTCAGCATGTAACTACTAAGATGCTGTTCACATGTTAAAGTGTCACAAATGAGTATTTCCTCTTTGGTTTTTCTTTTATGCTAAAGAAGATTTTTTATGTGTCAATACTTTCTTACCTGCCTAGAGGAAAAAACTGTGACAAAGAGTTTTATTATCCTTATCTTGCCCTGACTAATAAAATCTAAAAAAAACAGTCTTTGAAAATCACTGTTTTAGCTGGATTTATATTTACAATAAAGCATTTGGAGCCAGGTAACCTCATCTTGGAAGGGAGAAGAAGGTACTGATGTGGATAAACCCACCGAGTAAAGGAACGATGCCGGACGCGATGACGTAAGGTACACACAGGGAAAGCAAGAGCACAGAGATCACTGGCGCTGCCAGCTTCCGAACGATGTACTGAAGGTCAATGTTCCGGATGCCATTTGCGTAAACCTGAAACACAGCGGGAGGGGGAGAGCCAAGATACAAGACAAATTCCTCCAGGCTAACAGGGCAAACTCTACTGCAGTCAAGCCACGGGGAGCTAGATCTACCAGCCCAAATGGATTCAAGGTGGCCCTTTTTTTCAGAAGTCAAAGCAAGTTCTGGAACGTAGATGTGGTGTCCACAATTTTTAAAAGAAACGCATTTACTTCCTAACACTTTGTAGTTAACTCTGCTAAGAGATGAAATAGTAGGATCTAATCAAGAATAACAGTTATACTAGCTTTGTGCTATACAACACCAGGTGGCATCCATAACATTAGTTGAAGAGCACATAACTGGAAGTAACTTTATATATAAATTGTGTAAGAGTAAGCCGTGTTATTACTCAATATTACATTCATTTTATCTGAATATAAGAAAACATTATAAACAGGAAGCATGTTTCTAAAAAGATAATTATAAACAAAATTTGAACAAATCAAAACATATTTTATGTAACAATTCAATATGAAAGAATGCTACAGGGAATTTTTTTTTAATTCAAGAATTTCTAAAATATTTCCATCATTTTATCTAGAAAGTTCTACCAAGTAGTACTGCAGAGGAAAGAATGTATGGCAGTGGGGAGATCCTGGGAATAATGGAAAATAAACATGGTGTGCAGAAGGGGACAAAACTGAAGAGCGCTGCGTTTCCCCAACGCTTCAGCCTCTCCTGGCCCATGGTCATACAGTGCGGTGCAACTCACTCCAAGCTCTGGATCCCTCAGACACGGGCTAGAGCATCAGAATGTGAATGACAAACAGCCTCCTCTGACCCCCTCAAAGTCCTTTTAACCAGATGCATTTAAATTAATGCAGCAAGGCATCTCATTGCTTCTTAATCATTTTAAAGACTTAGACACATGGATGAGAAAGAATGCATCAGAGAGAAAACGTCATGAAGATCAACAGTGTTTCACAGCCTCCAGTTGTAACTAGTGCTTAACCTCCAAGAGACTCAGGGTCTCACCTAGAACCTCTGAATTGGACTGGTCTGTACCCCTACAGTGAATGGATGTGCTGCCAGGCACCCCACAATCTGTCTCACTTCAGAATCGGCCCTCTCTTGAGAGACACATGCAAACACATACAATGGCTCTTCCCGGCCCCACAAATCTCCAGGTACAGGAATTTTGGGACTATTTTTTGTGCATACTGAACTGAGAACTATTTCCTATACATCAAAAGGACGTGTACCTTTAGTGCTACAAAACTGTAACATCTTATTAACTTGGTGCTGCCCTAAGGACAAGTAGGTTGTTTGTAAGTACATGTCTAGGAAACTAAACTTAAAAGAAGTACCAAAATTTACTACATTGATTATTTTGGAAGAAGTCTTCCTACAATGAATTCTCCTACTTCCTAGCCTTATTATCAAAGTATGGAAGCACAATCTATCTCTTTCAAGGTTAGCACCACAGTGACCAAATTATCTGATAGTTCCATAACACAAAACTGTCTTAGGTGCTACATAGCCAGAATAACTATTTTTTAAATCTATTCTTTTCCTGCCTTTTTCTTTATTGCCTTGCACAATGACCTCTTTTCTCTACTACAGGTTTACAAACCTGAATCCCTGCTCTTAAAAAAAAAGAAAAGCACGCTTGCTAAATTCTGCCTTTACTTTCGCTCAGGCTTCTAGGTACTTTAAGCTACCAGTTAACTTAGGTAAGGGAAGTTTTAAGAGTAGTTGATGATAAGAGTAAAAAGGGCCTTTTCTCCTTAAAAAAAAAAAAGAAAAGAAAAAATTATATATCCTCATTAAGGAAAATGTAGAAAACTTAAAAGAGAAGTGGGAACGTGGAAAATAAAGGCCCCATGAGTCAAACTTGCTTACCTGCTCAATTACAGTTTTCAGCCACCACTGAGGACCCATCAGTGTTATAGCTGCAATGATTTTGGCATGCAGGACTCCAAGTGCCCAGTCCTAGGGAATAAAAATCATTTAACAGGTTTTGTTTTTAGCAATAAACCCAACGCAGAGGCTATACAATTTTTTTTGCATTATTTACTTCAAAACACAAGTTCTGTTGGATCAGTAACAATTTTATGGAAGAGTAATAAATACACTGGAAGAAAATTCAGGAAAGTTCAATGCTTCTACCAAAACTCATTCTTATTATCTTCCCCCGCCACCAAAAAAATCTACATTATTTTCCCAAGAGAACTAAGAAAAGTGTTTACTTTAGTGGCGATCTCAACAAGCAAATAAATAAAACAGTGCCCTGCTTTTATTTCATCACACCATTCTTGGGCTGCTCTCTTGGTCTGGACAGGGAAGCCCTGTCTGACCTAAACAAGCCATCCCGAGGGCGCAGAGCGCTTTGAGTCGGTGCACTGGCACCTCTGCTGATCTGCTGCTAGCGCCCCCACTGCCACACGGAGGTTCCTGCCCACCCCCACTCTCCACCAGCCGCCAGAGCGACTGCCACTCCCACCACCCAAGGGAGCTCTTAAAAGTGCAAATCAGATCATTTAAAGAGCCTTCCCTGCTTACAACCCTAAATATGGCACACAAAGTCTTTCATAATCTGTTCTCTGTTTATCTTAAAATATCTATGTGTATTTTTTTAAAGTATCACATAACATTTAAATCTATTCTTACATAAAACTGAAACCTTTCAGGGATGGCTGGAGTCCTCTGTGACCACCAGCCCAAATCCTGACCCCCGCCCCAACACCAGCAGTAACCACAGCTAACATCTGCTAATCATCTTCTACATTGGTTTCCCTAGGCACCAACCAATGTCTATACATGTTATGTTCCACAGGAAATACATACTACCTATTTTACATGGATTTTGCTCATACTGTTCTGATTTTCCAGTTTGGTTGGCTGGCTTCCCAAAACATCTTCAAAATGGGGTGGGAGGCTGAGGCATGCACTGAATTCTCGCATAACCTCAAACACCACTCTATCTTGACAGACGAATGACTGAATGACATTTTGTCTGGGTACAGGAAGCATGGTTTTTGTCCCTTTTATCTTAGTGGTCTCCAAACACCTTTCTACCTTCTACAGTTTCAGTGCTACAAAGTCCATTGCCAGTATGGTTCTTTTTGGAGCTTGTGATTTAACTCAGAAATTTTACCAAGATGTACCCAAATATGTGTTTTCCTCATCAATTTCCATTTCACCAAATCTGATAAGCTCCTTCAACCTACAGATTAGTTCTTTTCTTCATTTAAGAATGTCTACTTCTGTTTCAATGTGGCCTCGTATTTTCGCACTGTAGAACCCTTTTTCTGAGTGTATTGTCTCCTGGCTGTATCCTCCACCTCTTCTCCCCTCAATTGCCTGCTCTTCAGTTGTGCACCGTGCATTGGTCTTCCAAGACCTCCAGTCTGAGCCTTAATGGTGTCTGGTCACATTTTTAATTCATTTACTGAATTTGTTTGAAATCCATGCTATAAAACACCATGACAATTTCACTGTTTATGGATGCTGCTGTGTGTGCATTCACACATATCTTAATCACCTGTGTTTTTATCTTCTGTTTGGATGCTCACACTCTGCAAGCAGTTCCCCGTCACTGGGCCTTTTCTTTCTGTGGCTGCTGGACCCCTCCTTACATACAACAGTTGTTACTTTTTTCTGTAGGCTCAGCGTGGCTCAGAGGCTCAGACTGAGAATATCCTACAGGGCTGCAAAAGGATCTTTTAGCTCATTAAGACCTCTGGGGTAGCAAGCCAATGCTTGCGAATGAGAACATGGAGAAAGCCTTTCTGCTTTTTCTCTATCCTTCCAGGCTCCTGGCAGAGAAGCTTCAACCCACCAGCTCAGCTCTCTCGTGGCCTGTGGGAGTCCAGAAGGCACCCAAGTGAAGTTAACGCTCCCCTGGGGAGGAGCACAGGATACCGCGGTTCCAGCTCTTTCAAATCCTCTGCTCTGCAGTTCTTTCCCACAAAACAAAACACACCACACTAGCTCCTCTGCTAGAATTCCAGAAGAGCCCAACCTCCCACAGAACTGCTTAGAGTCAGGGATGAACAAAACCAAGCTGTTGCTTCAAACTTTGGATTTTATCCAGAATATTAAGGATATCATGCTGTCGGCAACTTGTATCTATCCTGTACTCAAAAATGTATCTGAGAGCTAACTATATTAAAACATTCACCAAAACAAAAGCAAAAAATGAAACACACAGCTTGACTTCTTTTTAACTGCTGCACTGAATTCAAAAGGAAAGATATATCAGATTTTATTTAGTCATTTTCTACTGATGGACATCTGGCTTGCTTCTAAGTTTTCTGACATCACAAAAATCACATGATAGCAGAACAACCCTGCTCATGTCTCCTGCACACGTGTAAATATTTCTTTGCAAGACTTCTGAAAAGTGAAACAGATGGGTCACAACATACAAGCGTTCTTGAAACTGAGTAATTTCAACTACTCCGCCAAGGTCGAGAAGTCAGACACCATTAAGACCACCAAGAACACATGTACAGGCGAACAAGCTGCATCACTACTCAATGCGGTGAGGGAGAACAGACAAGTGTGGAGGACTTGGAGCCCTGAGTAAGATGTTAGAAAATATGTTCTCTGGCTTGTGTGAAGTGATTTGAGGAGAATTTAAGGAAGCAGGGCTTTGCTTTATTCCAGATGCTATTTAGAAAAGAAGCCCACCAGGCTCCTCTATCCATGGGCTTCTTCAAGCAAGAATACTGGAGTGGGTTGCTGTGCCCTCCTCCAGGGGATCTTCCCAACGCAGGGACCAAACCCAGATCTCCTGCATTGTAGGCAAATGATTTACTGTCTGAGCCACCAGGGAAGCCCGTTAGAAAAGTCCTGGTAATCTATAATTGCATATTTTAATAAATCTTTCCAGAAGACAGGACAGACTGAGGCTAATAAAACTGCAGCTGGAAACGAAGGGGCAGCCAGGCATGGGCATGTTTGGTCATTTGTGTGGTTTGGACAATGCTCATGCTTTGCATTCAGACATGATTACGGAGGGGCCTTCATTTTGTCATGACCCATCACGGTCACAGAGTGGCAGCATGACGCTGATGTTCCGTCAACTGTTCACATCCAACAGGAGGCAGAGCTCCTGGGCTCGGGCTGTTCTGGTGTTTTTGGTGCAGCATACCACACAACCTCAGGAGGCGCAGGGCATCTGCTGGCCACATCTGCAGTGATCACGTGGGTCAAGGCAGTGTCTGCTGACCCCTCCTCTACAAAGCTGTGTTTCCCTTTCAGGTATCAAGTAATCTGAAAAGTGACACTCTGTCACCATGCAAACGACCACTTCTGCATTGTAGTGGCCTTTAAACATGACCGCAAATTCTTCTCCCATGGAGTGGTTGGGGTCTATGCCCCCTTCCCATAGAATTGAGCCAACCTGTGACTTGCTCGTACCCAGTTAGGAGGCAGTGAAAAGCTATGTGCAGGACTTGTGAGAGGAGGCCACGAAAGCTGATGTAGCTTCTGCCTTGTTGGTTGGGACACTCATTTCCCTGAAATGCAACGGAAGAAGCCCACGTACCTTGAGCTACCAAGCTATAAAAAAGCTCAAATACATCCAGGGGCTCCAAGCAACAGCCCAAATGAGGGGCAACGACCAGTGCCAGCCCTCACACATTGAATGATGACATCTCCAAATGATGTCAGCTAAAGCTGTCAAATCACACTCAGACACTGAGTCTCCTACATGAGACCCCAGAGAACGTGAATCAGATATAAGCAGATTACGCCTTGGCTTAATTTCTGACCCACAGATTCTGTGGACAAAATAAATGATTGTTTTAAGCCAGTAAGCCAGGGCTGTCAGGTAACTTGTTATTGCAGCACAGTAACCAAAGACCGACGCGCATCAACTTTCACCTAATGGGTTCAGTATCCACTGACAATCCCAGGAATCAACTATTTTAGTTATTGCAAAATAATGATTTTCCTAATTAATTCTCTTAATTCCTCTACCTTTCATAGCTCCTATTATTCTGTGAAAAACAGCTTTCCTTCAATCCCTGATACTATTACACTACACTGCAATTCAGCTCCTACAGGAAGGCATCACATACATGTAACATACACGTAACAATTCCCCTTTATTGCTCACCTTCACTCCAGTTCTAACCTACGAACACACCCCATGAGAGTGTCCCCTATGTGTGCTGTCTCACTTCAAGGCCTGCCCATTCGTTCCTTCCTGGAATACACTTCTTTTCTCACCCATTCCTCTGCGCTCTACCACGCTGTCCTGGACATTGTCTCTGCAGAAAACCATATGTGAAACCCCCCCAGCTGGGTGGGCACCTCGCCCCCTAATGCTGTGCTCCTCACGCGTGCCCCACCACAGCACCGTCTACCTATCTTTCCCACCAGCCTGCAAGGTCCCCTGAAGTCCTCGTGTTAGCCTCACTCCCTACACCGCACACGGTTTGGGCATACATTAAAGTACTCGAGGAAGTATGTGCTGCTAAATGAAGTTTACGGAGGTTCTTCATCAGGAAAGCAGACAAAATTTTCATCTCTGGAAAGTTTATTTTTAAAACAAAGCTGAAAAGGCTTTGAATGACTGAAGTCAATATCCACTCTTTCCCTAATCTCTCTTAAAAATCTGAGGTCTATGATGTTAACTTCAGGTGAGAGTGCAACAGAAAAGTTAAATCTCTTTTTCCATGTGTATTTTAAGGCCTTTGCTATGACCTGCATAGTTTCCCTCAGAATGTTCTTTTTAATAAGCCTATATGACTCTTGTGGGGGAAAATGTAATGATTCAAAAATGTAGGTTATAGGAGGAGGAGCCAAGATGGTGGAGGAGTAGGACGGGGAGACCACTTTCTCTCCTACAAATTCATCAAAAGAATATCTGAACGCAGAGCAAACTTCACAAAACAACTTCTGATCGCTAGCTGAGGTCATCAGGCGCCCAGAAAAGCAGCCCATTGTCTTCGAAAGGAGGTAGGACAAAATATAAAAGATAAAAAGTGAGACAAAAGAGCTAAGGACGGAGATCCGTCCCGGGAAGCGAGTCTTTAGAGGACGTTTCCAGACACCGGGAAACCCTCGCACTGGCGGGCCTGGGGGAAGTGTTTGAATCTAGGAGGGCAACCTGACTGGGAGGGAAACAATAAACAAAACCCACAGATTACCTGCCTAAAAGCAACTCTCAGCAGAAAAGTGCCCCAGACATCCGCATCCGCCACCAGCAAGTGGGGGCCGCACGGAGAGGAGCCGGGGGCATTGTTTGGGGCAGGGTCCGGGCCTGAGTGCCCTGAGGACAATCGGAGGGAGCTTTTGTGAGTTGCCAACTTGAACTGTGGGGAGAGCAGGGAAGAGAGAGAAAATTGACCGGCCTGAACACGCTGCCGGCGGAGAGAGTCCGGAGAGGGGCTCGCAGACTGCGGGCCGGCCCGGACCCGCCGGAGGCGGGAGCAGGTCGCTGCGAGACACAGCGCGCAGGCACCCGACCGACGCGGGCGGGGATGGGCTGGGGACGCAGAGAGCAGAAGGCACACACACCCGACTGGCGCCGGCAGAAACCGAGATTGGGACTGTGGAAGGGAGAGGGTGCACCGCACCCGGAGAGAGTGAGCCGGTTAAGCTCCTGGCTGCCTGGACCGCTCTGACGGGGAAGGCACAAGAGTGGACGCAGCCTTTTGTTCCGCGCTTTTGTGGAGCACCCGAGGGCTGGAGCTGCGCGCGGCGCGCTCCATGTGGAGCGGCCGGGATCCTGAGCAGCGCAGACCGAGAAAGCAGCGCCAGCCTCTCCCGGCAGCGCCAGCCCATCCCCGCAGCGTCAGCCCCTCCCAGCAGCGCGACAGAACTAGCTACCTGAATAAGAGTCCACCTCCGCCCGCCTGTGTCAGGGCGGAAATGAGGCTCTGAAGAAACCGGCAAACAGAAGCCAAATAAACAAAGGGAACCGCTTCAGGAGAGAGCGGTGCAACAGATTAAAATCCCTCTAGAAAACACTGATTACACCGGAAGAGGCCTGTAGATATCGAGAAGTGTAAGCTGGAACGAGGAGATATCTGAAACTGAGCCGAACCGACACTGACCGCAACAGCTCCAGAGAAATTCCTAGATATATTTTTATTTTTTTTTTAATAAGAAAAAAAAATTTTTTTTTTAATTTTTTCTTTTTTATTTTTTTTTCTCTTTTATTTTCCTTTAAAATTCCCTATTACTCCCCCATCATTCCTTAACTTTCATTTTCATAGATTTTTACGATTTTTTTAATTAGGGAAAATTCTTTTTTTTTTTCTTTCTTCTTTTCTCCTTTTTCTCTTCTATTTTCTATTTTTCTTTTTCTCTTATTTCTTTTAAAGTCCTCTAGTACTCCTCTACTACTCCTTAATTTTCATTTTCAATACACTATAACCTTACCGAAAAAAAAAAAAAAGAGAAGCCCTATTTTTTAAACTGAACTTCATATATATTGTTAAAAATTCTTTTGTGTGTGTTTTGGTTTTTGTTTTTAATATAGTATTTTTAAGAGTCTAATCTCTACTCTAGATTTTTAATTTTTGTTTTTCAATATATGATATAAATTGTGAACATTTAAGAATCCAATATTCAGTTCCCATTTTTATTCAGGAGTGTGTTGATTATTCTCTCCCAATCTTGACTCTCTGTTTTCTACCTCAGAACACCTCTATTTCCTCCTTTCTCCTTTTCTTCCCAATCCAATTCTGTGAATCTTGGTGGGTGTCTGGGCTACGGAGAACATTCTGGGAACAGACAACTGCGTAGATCTGTCTCTCTCCTCTTGAGTCCCCCTTTTTCTCCTCCTGCTCAACACTATCTCCCTCCTCCCTCTCCTCTTCTTCATGTAACTCTGTGAACCTCTCTGGGTGTCCGGGGGAGAATCTTTTCGCCATTAACCTAGAAGTTTTATTATCAGTGCTGTGTAGTTGGAGAAGTCCTGAGACTACAGGAAGAATAAAACTGAAATCCAGAGGCAGGAGACTTAAACTCAAAACCTGAGAACACCAGAAAACTCCTGACTACATGGAACTTTAAGTAATAAGTGACCGTCCAAAAGCCTCCATACCTACACTTGAAACCAACCACCACCCAAGAGCCAATAAGTTTTAGAGCAAGAATACCAAGCAAATTCTCCAGCAACGCAGGAACATAGCCCTAAACGTCAACATACAGGCTGCCCAAGGTGACACCTAACACATAGACCCATCTCAAAACTCATTACTGAGCACTCCATTGCTCTCCAGAGAGAAGAAATCAAGTTCCACGCCCCAGAACACCAACGCAAACTTTCCTAACCAGGAAACCTTGACAAGCCAATCTTCTAACCCCACCTACTGGGAAAAACCTCCACAATAAAAAGGAACCACAGACCTCCAGAATACAAAAAGCCCAGTCCAGACACAGCAATCTAAACAAGATGAAAAGGCAGAGAAATACCCAACAGGTAAAGGAACATGAAAAATGCCCACCAAGTCAAGCAAAAGAGGAGGAGATAGGGAATATACCTGAAAAAGAATTTAGAATAATGATAATAAAAATGATCCAAAATCTTGAAAACAAAATGGAGTTACAGATAAATAGCCTGGAGACAAAGATTGAAAAGATGCAAGAAATGTTTAATAAAGACCTAGAAGAAATAAAAAAGAGTCAATTAAAAATGAATAATGCCTGCCTGAGCTTAATGCTGTTCCCAACAAAGGACTAAGAAGCTACCAAAGCTGCTATTTGGGGGATGGAAACTGGTTGAGGAGGAAAAGTCTCATTGAAAAAAAAAAAAAATGAATAATGCAATGAATGAGATCAAAAACACTCTGGAGGGAACCAAGAGTAGAATAACGGAGACAGAAGATAGGATAAGTGAGGTAGAAGATAAAATGGTGGAAATAAATGAAACAGAGGAAAAAAGAAAAAAGGATCAAAAGAAATGAGGACAACCTCAGGGACCTCTGGGACAATGTGAAACGCCCCAACATTCGAATCATAGGAATCCCAGAAGAAGACAAAAAGAAAGGCCATGAGAAAATACTCGAGGAGATAATAGCTGAAAACTTCCCTAAAATGGGGAAGGAAATAGCCACCCAAGTCCAAGAAACCCAGAGAGTCCCAAACAGGATAAACCCAAGGCAAAACACCCCAAGACACATATTAATCAAATTAACAAAGATCAAACACAAAGAACAAATATTAAAAGCAGCAAGGGAGAAACAACAAATAACACACAAAGGGATTCCCATAAGGATAACAGCTGATCTATCAATAGAAACCCTCCAGGCCAGAAGGGAATGGCAAGACATACTAAAAGTAATGAAAGACAATAACCTACAACCTAGATTACTGTACCCAGCAAGGATCTCATTCAGATATGAAGGAGAATTCAAAAGCTTTACAGACAAGCAAAAGCTGAGAGAATTCAGCACCACCAAACCAGCTCTTCAACAAATGCTAAAGGATCTTCTCTAGATAGGAAATGCAGAAAGGCTGTATAAACGTGAACCCGAAACAACAAAGTAAATGGCAACGGGACCACACCTATCAATAATTACCTTAAATGTAAATGGGTTGAATGCCCCAACCAAAAGACAAAGATTGGCTGAATGGATACAAAAACAAGACCCCTATATATGCTGTCTACAAGAGACCCACCTCAAAGCAAGAGACACATACAGACTAAAAGTGAAGGGCTGGAAAAAAATATTTCACGCAAACGGAGACCAAAAGAAAGCAGGAGTCGCAATACTCATATCAGATAAAATAGACTTTCAAATAAAGGATGTGAAAAGAGACAAAGAAGGACACTACATAATGATCAAAGGATCAATCCAAGAAGAAGATATAACAATTATAAATATATATGCACCCAACATAGGAGAACCGCAATATGTATGGCAAACGCTAACGAGTATGAAAGAGGAAATTAATACTAACACAATAATAGTGGGAGACTTTAATACCCCACTCACAACTATGGATAGATCAACTAAACAGAAAATTAACAAGGAAACACAAACCTTGAATGACACAATGGACCAGCTAGACCTGATTGATATCTATAGGACATTTCACCCCAAAACAATCAACTTCACCTTTTTCTCAAGTGCACACGGAACCTTCTCCAGAATAGATCACATCCTGGGCCATAAATCTGGTCTTGGAAAATTCAAAAAAATTGAAATCATTCCAGTCATCTTTTCTGACCACAGTGCAGTAAGATTACATCTCAATTACAGGAAAAAAATTGTTAAAAATTCAAACATATGGGGGCTAAATAACACGCTTCTGAATAACCAACAAATCATAGAAGAAATCAAAAAAGAAATCAAAATATGCATAGAAATGAATGAAAATGAAAACACAACAACCCAAAACCTATGGGATACTGTAAAAGCAGTGCTAAGGGGAAGGTTCATAGCATTACAGGCTCACATCAAGAAACAAGAAAAAAGCCAAATAAATAACCTAACTCTACACCTAAAGCAATTAGAGAAGGAAGAAATGAAAAACCCCAGGGTTAGCAGAAGGAAAGAAATCCTAAAAATTAGGGCAGAAATAAATGCAAAAGAAACTAAAGAGACCATAGCAAAAATCAACAAAGCTAAAAGCTGTTTTTTTTTTTTTTTTAAAAGCTGGTTTTTTGAAAAAATAAACAAAATTGACAAACCATTAGCAAGACTCATTAAGAAGCAAAGAGAGAAGAACCAAATTAACAAAATTAGAAATGAAAATGGAGAGATCACAACAGACAACACTGAAATACAAAGGATCATAAGAGACTACTACCAGCAGCTCTATGCCAATAAAATGGACAACTTGGATGAAATGGACAAATTCTTAGAAAAGTATAACCTTCCAAAACTGAACCAGGAAGAAATAGAAGATCTTAACAGACCCATCACAAGCAAGGAAATCGAAACTGTAATCAAAAATCTACCAGCAAACAAAAGCCCAGGACCAGATGGCTTCACAGCTGAATTCTACCAAAAATTTAGAGAAGAGCTAACACCTATCTTACTCAAACTCTTCCAGAAAATTGCAGAGGAAGGTAAACTTCCAAACTCATTCTATGAGGCCACCATCACCCTAATTCCAAAACCAGACAAAGATGCCACAAAAAAAAGAAAACTACAGGCCAATATCACTGATGAACATAGATGCAAAAATCCTTAACAAAATTCTAGCAAACAGAATCCAACAACATATTAAAAAAATCATACACCACGACCAAGTGGGCTTTATCCCAGGAATGCAAGGATTCTTTAATATCCGCAAATCAATCAATGTAATACACCACATTAACAAATTGAAAGATAAAAACCATATGATTATCTCAATAGATGCAGAAAAAGCCTTTGACAAAATTCAACACCCATTCATGATTAAAACTCTCCAGAAAGCAGGAATAGAAGGAACATACCTCAACATAATAAAAGCTATATATGACAAACCCACAGCAAGTATCACCCTCAATGGTGAAAAATTGAAAGCATTTCCCCTGAAATCAGGAACAAGACAAGGGTGCCCACTCTCACCACTACTATTCAACATAGTGTTGGAAGTTTTGGCCACAGCAATCAGAGCAGAAAAAGAAGTAAAAGGAATCCAGATAGGAAAAGAAGAAGTGAAACTCTCACTGTTTGCAGATGACATGATCCTCTACATAGAAAACCCTAAAGACTCTTCCAGAAAATTACTAGAACTAATCAATGAATATAGTAAAGTTGCAGGATATAAAATGAATACACAGAAATCCCTTGCATTCCTATATACTAACAATGAAAAAACAGAAAGAGAAATTAAGGAAACAATACTATTCACCATTGCAACAAAAAGAATAAAATACTTAGGAATATATCTACCTAAAGAAACAAAAGACCTATACATAGAAAACTATAAAACACTGATGAAAGAAATCAAAGAGGACACAAACAGATGGAGAAACATACCATGCTCATGGATTGGAAGAATCAATATTGTCAAAATGGCTATTCTACCCAAAGCAATCTATAGATTCAATGCAATCCCTATCAAGCTACCAACGGTATTTTTCACAGAACTAGAACAAATAATTTCACAATTTGTATGGAAATACAAAAAACCTCGAATAGCCAAAGTAATCTTGAGAAAGAAGAATGGAACTGGAGGAATCAACCTGCCTGACTTCAGACTCTACTACAAAGCCACAGTCATCAAGACAGTATGGTACTGGCACAAAGACAGAAATATAGATCAATGGAACAGAACAGAAAGCCCAGAGATAAATCCACGAACTTATGGACACCTTATCTTTGACAAAGGAGGCAAGGATACACAATGGAAAAAAGACAACCTCTTTAACAAGTGGTGTTGGGAAAGCTGGTCAACCACTTGTAAAAGAATGAAACTAGAACACTTTCTAACACCATACACAAAAATAAACTCAAAATGGATTAAGGATCTAAATGTAAGACCAGAAACTATAAAACTCCTAGAGGAGAACATAGGCAAAACACTCTCCGACATAAATCACAACAAGATCCTCTATGACCCACCTCCTAGAATATTGGAAATAAAAGCAAAACTAAACAAATGGGACCTATTGAAACTTAAAAGCTTTTGCACAACAAAGGAAACCATAAGTAAGGTGAAAAGACAGCCCTCAGATTGGGAGAAAATAATAGCAAATGAAGAAACAGACAAAGGATTAATCTCAAAAATATACAAGCAACACTTGAAGCTCAATTCCAGAAAAATAAATGACCCAATCAAAAAATGGGCCAAAGAACTAAACAGACATTTCTCCAAAGAAGATATACAGATGGCTAACAAACACATGAAAAGATGCTCAACATCACTCATTATCAGAGAAATGCAAATCAAAACCACAATGAGGTACCATTACACGCCAGTCAGGATGGCTGCTATCCAAAAGTCTACAAGCAATAAATGCTGGAGAGGGTGTGGAGAAAAGGGAACCCTCTTACACTGTTGGTGGGAATGCAAACTAGTACAGCCACTATGGAGAACAGTGTGGAGATTTCTTAAAAAACTGGAAATAGAACTGCCATATGACCCAGCAATACCACTTCTGGGCATACACACTGAGGAAACCAGATCTGAAAGAGACACGTGCACCCCAATGTTCATCGCAGCACTGTTTATAATAGCCAGGACATGGAAGCAACCTAGATGCCCATCAGCAGATGAATGGATAAGGAAGCTGTGGTACATATACACCATGGAATATTACTCAGCTGTTAAAAAGAATTCATTTGAACCAGTTCTAATGAGATGGATGAAACTGGAGCCCATTATACAAAGTGAAGTAAGCCAGAAAGATAAAGAACATTACAGCATACTAACACATATATATGGAATTTAGAAAGATGGTAATGACAACCCTATATGCAAAACAGAAAAAGAGACACAGAAATACAGAACAGACTTTTGAACTCTGTGGGAGAAGGTGAGGGTGGGATGTTGCGAAAGAACAGCATGTATATTATCTATGGTGAAACAGGTCACCAGCCCAGGTGGGATGCATGAGACAAGTGCTCGGGCCTGGTGCACTGGGAAGACCCAGAGGAATCGGGCGGAGAGGGAGGTGGGAGGGGGGATCGGGATGGGGAATACGTGTAAATCTATTGCTGATTCATGTCAATGTATGACAAAACACACTGAAAAAAATAAATAAATAAATAAAAAATTAAAAAAAAAAAACAAAAACAAAAATGTAGGTTATGACTTCGAGGCTCAAAGCTAAAAGGAGCAAGGTATCAACCTAACTAAAAGTGTAAAGACCAACACATTAGTTTGCATTTTTAAATATTAGTGAAGCCTATAGTGACATTTTAACCTGTAAGTAAGGTATTTACTTTACATGGCCTGCATATTTCAAAAGGTAAAATGCATTATCTGATCAATTTTACAAGAGCTCCTACAATAGAAAAAATTAAGGAGTCTTTCTAAACAAGCTGCTTAAAATCATTTTAAACAACTGAGAATTTTTCTGATTCTAAGTACAAAAGGAAATATCATGAGCAAAAGACATGCACTTACCTGCCACGGGTAAAAAAGAGGAGTCTGATCCAAAGGAACCCTCAGGGGAGCAACAATAACCAGCTCAAACAGAAGCCCCAGAAGAAGCGGGACCACCCCAGCCAGCAGCACTGCCACGATCACAGTCTTCATTATCTAGCGGGAGATGAAAGGCCACTGAGTTAGAGAGTCTCCCTGACTTCTAGCCAAACCCTTTATCTCAAGTGAAGTTTATTCTTCTTTGACCTGCTGCCTAACAGAACAAATACATACCTTAAACAACTCACCCTTTATGTTACATGTTTGAATGAAATTTGAATGTATAATTACAAAAACTCAAGCTACTTAACAAAAGCATGAAATGACTACTAAACATATTACTATGTTGCTACAAAATAATTTTAATATGTATATTAACCAAGTGGCTATGCTACTTTTCTCAATCTAAGTCTCAGGAATAGGCTCCTGTTTGTCTAAGAAGCTGACCAAGTCTCCACCCCCCGTCTTGGGTCTTGGAATGTTATTGCCAGTGCTTGTCATCTCCCTGGGTGCCCCACACCCCTGAGCCAATGGTGGCCCACCCATAGGCTGACCTGTGACCTCTGAGATGGACTGATATAGTTGAAGCATTCTGCATAACCCCAGTTAAGGTAATTAACCAAGCTAATCAAATTAGCTCCCCTGAGAACAGTATGGTCCCACAGAACTTACTGAGATGACAGAAATGACCTGCATTTGTGTTGTACAAGATGGTAGCCATTAGGTCACATGGCTACTCTATTAGCACAGCTCTAGAATTTGGACAAAGTGGCAAAATGAAAATTGGCACAAAAAGGAAGAAATAACATGTAAGAGCCACTATGAAATCCTGACAAAGAAATCAGCTTTAAAGTGGCCTTGATGTCCCTTTTTCTTAAGGGAGCCTCAGTGAGTAGAGCTGTTTCAACAGCAAGAGACTAAAATGGTGTGCATTAAGATGCAGTAATTATTTCTTTACATAGCCATATGATGTGGAAGAATATCAAATGAAAACTGGTACTGGCTAGTTTCTCTAAATATAGTTAAGGGCCTCATATCTACAGATTGCATAGTAATCAAATCCCTCCATTCTTAATATACAATGAATCTCTTGTGGTTTTCTTTAAACATGAATATTAAATAGCTGTTAAAACTTTTAGTAAAATCAAAAATTCAGATACAAAACTAGACTTGATTATACAAATGAAAAGGCATAAAGCAGTGACCTAAACATATTTATCAGTCATAATCAACATTATGATCAATCAATAAGTTGCCACCCTTAGACAATCATCTTACAGTGACATTTTCCCTCACTCTTGTGACAATTAAGTTCTTTATTGAGAGTAATAATTCCCAATAACTACTATCCTTTCACACTAGCCAGGACATTCTTGAGTAACAACAGACTATAATTAAAAGAATTTCATTTATATAGAAAACACTGAATCCTGAAGTCAAGTTTTTATATATTAAAAGAATTTAATCATATTTTAGAAAAAATAACTTAAAGGAAATTTCTACTTAAACAAATTGATTTTAAATTCTACAGACTGTCTTATGTCTCAAGGGCATTACTGGATCTTTTAATAGCATGACTTTCTTCTAACCCTCAGATATATCTGGACTGTATTTCTCAGAGTAAAACCAGAAAACTACTGCCTTAAAGGAATACTCCTTTTAATTCAAAAAATCAACTCTCTTGACACAATCAACATAGTGAAGAAACAAAGTGAAAAGATTTAAAGAAAGCACTGGAAAAACATTCACCACTGCTGTCAGACAGGACCAGTCTTGACTAGAAAGGCCTACCATGAGGGACCACTCCTTGACCTTCTGGAAGATCACTCTGCGTCCCTGTGGCATCCATGCCACCAGTACCGTCACCGCCCGGATGGTGAGCCAGCAAACATAGAGACCACAGGCAGCTGTGTAGAGCTCGTGGATTTTGGCAGTCCCGGTCCAAAACGACATTAACCAACGGCCAGCAAATACTGAAAATACAAAGGCTGATAAATGAGACATGCAATCATGCAAAAACAACTCTAACCTTGATGTCAATGTTGTACTACCAGTATCTTCAATCATTTTAAGTGATTATTAAAAAGACAACACGTTTTGATGTATCAGTATCCTCATTAAGAGCAAACAAAATAAAATCAAAATCCACCAAACTCTAAAGAATGTCATAACTTAAGATACAACCAAACCACAGCAAGTCACTGGGTACAAGCTCGCCTGTGACCTGCATGGTGACCTGCGAGGCCAACTGCTTATTCTCTGGGGACCGAAATGACTTGAGGAGCAGGGTATTTTTGCTGTCTGGATCATCAAATGAAAAGAGTGTGCATGTAACAGGACACAAATGGAGAATATACTTTCTATTATTTGTGTTGTCAATATTTTTAATATTTAGTAACATTACGAAGAATTGAGAGTAACTTTCTTCCATTTAGCTCATTCATTAAAATAGAAAACTAAGCTTATTTTAATAAGAAGTGGGCACAATAAAAAAGAATCTCACACTAATTTTCTCAGGAAAAAAATAAAATACGTGAAATATGTGAAAGTTGTCTAAGGCATGGCTTCAAACAAAGAGTTATTACAAATAAATTCCACAATGTACCCACAAAAATCTATCAGGCAACATCATTTATATAATTTCTTCACATGGTTACTCCTTAATAAGGCTGGAGAGAAGACCAGGATCCCATTTCCAGTGTCTCTTTCTCCTTGATACGGTAATAATCTGTTTCATTTTTTTAAAAACTTATCTGTTATTTCTGAATGTCTAAAAGGAGCAAGTGGCTGGGCTGAACATTTTCCATACATTTTCTCATTCATCTTGCCAACAACCCTGCAAGCAGTAATGACCCTCCATTCTGAAGACTGAGAAACCGAGCCCCCAACCAAGGGCACACAAGGGTGGTGGCTGAAGGTCAACTCACGTTTACATGACCAAGATCACGCTCTTGATCACTGACCCACATTGTCGCCAATCCCAATCAAACCACCTCAACAGTCAAGTTTATAGGCCATAATGCTAATAACATTACAGACTTCTTTGCAATATCACAGAACAGCTTGGGTATGAAGATAAGTAATTTTTAAAGACAAACACATGCAAATGTCACATGAAATAAACACATATGCTTGTTAAAGATTTAAAAGTATCACTGATAATTCCGTAAAACTGTCAAGCATTCTATATGTATATGTATTTCTACTCCAGCAAGGGAGATTAAACCAGTCAATCCTAGAGAATATCAGTCCTGAATATTCATTGAAAGGACTGATGCTGAAGCTGAAGCTCCAATACTTTGGCCACCTGATGTGAAAAACTGACTCACTGGAAAAGATACTGATGCTGGCAAAGACTGAAGGCAGGAGCACGGGACGACAGAGGATGAGATGGTTAGATGGCATCACCGACTCGTTGGACATGAGTTTGAGCAAGCTCTGGGAGCTGGTGATGGACAGGGAAGCCTGGCGTGCTGCAGTTCATGGGGTCGCAGAGTCGGACACAACTGAGTGACTGAACTGAACTGATTTTTACTCCAAAGTTTTTGTTCTTTTTTGGTTGGCTGGTTTTAAAAAATTTAAAGGCCTCTTCTAATTCTATACTTCACATACTTCTAAAGTGTTTTTGAGAGGTCAAGTTAGTTTCTAGTTTGTAGTAACTTAACGTTAGTTAAAATGTAGCTATAGGAAAGTAACCTATGGGGAAATAGCATCCTCACCACCTTAAATGTGTACTATGACAAGTATATGATTAAACATAGCTGCATTCCTTCCACTAGATGCTGGGACTGGATTAACAGGGAAGTATTTGCTTAACAATCTTTAATGAGATTAAAGTACTTGCATTGCCAAATTCAAGTAACAAAACTGGGTTTCTTTCCTTTGTTAACTTTTTAATATTTCTGATAAAAATGAAAATGGAACATATAAACCACAAAGCTGTCCAAAGTTCAAAAACTTAAGTTTTCTCAAAAATATGTTTATTTTGCTGCACCTTCCCAGGTGGCGTGAGTGGTAAAGAACCCACCTGCCAATGTAGGGAACATAAGAGACGTGGGTTTGATCCCTGGGTCAGGAAGATCCCCTTGAGGAGGGCATGGCAACCAACTCCAGTATTCTTGCCTGAAAAAATCCCATGGACAGAGGAGCCTGGCAGGCTACGGTTCATAGGGTTGCAAAGAGTCGGACACAACTCAAGTGACTTAGCAATGGTTAACTAGACTTTGTCATTTTAACAGCTGAGATCTGAGCAGTGAACCCAGGAGTAAAGTTTTAACAGTCAAAAATCACTGTGAAGAAAGTTAAAAATAAAACAGATTTTAAGATAAACTTTATTTTTACCAGTTTAAGGTAAATCACAACTCTTAGACAAATCAGAAAATAATTAAAGAAACCTCACTTGAAATTAACTAGCTGCTCCTCCTCAGCCTTAGCCCACATGGGAAAAAAATCAAGTATTTAAGGTAAATCTGATTTATAAAGTTATATTGAGTGTTATAATCAAGACACTAACTCAATATATACTTGCATACTTGATAAGACCTGAAAAGTATCTTCCACTTAGTGATGATTTAAGTGGCTAACACATCAGTGTGATTTAGGATTTTCTGGCTGCTATGAAGCACTAACAAGGAGGCTGGGGGGCAGTGAGCTGCCTCTCATACTTTGTGACTGACTTTGAACTCTGTCCCCATGTACCCCACATTCAATAAAAATGAAGAGAAAACCGCTTCATTTTATATTTGATGAAAAGATCACATCTCAGCAAAATATACCCTGTTAAAACAAAGCATGTTTTCATGATGTCATTAGCAGAGAGCTAGGATAAGCTCATACCTGGTAGAGTAAGGCAGATGAGGCTGGCAATCAGTAAGGTTATACACATGAAGACAATCAACAAAAATATCTGCAAGGCAAAACACAGCAGTACATAAACAGTAGTCACATGTGCTCAATGTATTTTAGGACAGCACTCAAAGAATCAACACAATTCTCTCAGTAAAAACAAAGTCTATACTGGTATCTCCAGGACTCCTTCCATTTTACATAAAAAGGAAATTTTCATTTTAGATAATATTAACTATAACTCTGGCTAAAAGTAAATTGCTTCCACTTTCATATAATCAGATACATCAGCAAATAACAAGTAGATATACTTTAAATCAGAGAGCACAAAAATAAAACATGATCAACTTACATTTTCCCTCACTATTAATTAAAACTAAAACTAAAAATGGTCACTTATTTTTATCAAATTCTCAAAAACAACTTTTCATGAAAGGAAAGCTCACTCTCTAACAGTGCCATCCAATCAGAACACTCTGATGATGGAGATGTCTATACCTGCACTGCTGGACACAGGAGCTATGGGTACTTGAGGCCACCAAGCACTTCACATGGGGTCAGTGTGAATGAGTGCCGGAATTTAAGATTCTAGGTACTCTGAGTATGAATGTTGTCTACAAGAAATGTATTTTTTGTTTTTTCAGCTTAATTGACATAAAAGACAAATTAAACTATATTAATAATATATTTAAAGTGTTCAATGTGAACTGATATACATATACGATCACATATATACATATGTGATCTGATATACACTGTGAAGGAATATCCACCATCAAGGTTATTTACCACATGTCTACAAGTGGTATTTATTTTTAATTAAGTTTAAAAGTAAACAATCATCATAGCTATAGCTGGTGGCTCCTATATGGAAAGGTGTAGATAAAAAAGAAACACCCTGAGACAAGAAGGAAGGAGCCATCCTGGACAGAGAGATAAAAAGAGTGCTGCCTGCCTGGACCCGACCAGGCTCTGAGGGCAGGGCTCCGGCAGGGAGACGGCAAGCACCGGCAATAACACTGGGCGACGGAGTGTGGAGACTCGTCAGCTTCCACTGCCTGACAGACCCCGTGGTGGTCCTCTCTCTAATCTGGACCACAAAATACCTTCTGGTTAAGAAAGGACCTTTTGTCAACTGAAGAGCCTTGTCTCTCATGGCTCCTTCATCTCTGACAGCTCGCCTGCACCTCCTGCCTAAACTCCATCCGTTCACTCACTGCCCTGCAGGTCCACACCGACCACGTCTGAACGTGCTTCTTGTGCTGACAACAGGCCTGGGACACCTGTTCCCGCCTGCTTTTTTAAATCTGCTTGATCTCCTAACTTTAAAGACTTAAAAGTATCAACTCCTCCATGAAGCTTCCTGAACAACTTCCAAAAAAGTGTTTTGTGGAACAAGAAGTGGGCAATCATATAGCACGTGAGGTGAGGACTAGGACCTGACCATCGAATTTAACACCATGAAGGTCCCCGGAGACCCCTGAAGGAACAGTTTTGGTAGCATCTGGAGGAAGGTCTCAGTGAGGCAGGCACTTCCTTAACCAAACTCATAAATTAAAAAACTCATTAATAAACTCATTAATAAAACTTCAGTTTTATCAAATATAAACAAAAGATTACGACTCATTCCTTGGAGCACTGGGATTAATACTGCAAGGATTAAAGAGAGAAAAACTCTAAAATGCTGATTCCAGTTCCTGACACAGGAAATGAATCAAGAATGTTAATTTCTTATTTGATCTAGGGTCTTCTTGTTCCTTACAAATGGCAGGGGCCAATGGCACATGGAAGCCCAACTCCATTGCCCATGTCTAAAATGTGATAAACTTACCTGACATTTACATACATAATGTGTCATAGAATGAGAGGAGTGAAACGTAGGTTCTCCTCAGAAGACTGTAAGGTGTGTTTACACCGAGGACTCTATACTAACACCATCAATAACAGCAGCAAAAGCTCTCAACAGAAATCTGAAAGATCTTCTGTCCAGTCTGTACAGTACCTACCCTGAGTGGAAAATTTAAAGGCCGGCGGTAAGGCTGAAAGCCGACAGGCCCGCCCTGCTGGAGTATGGCTTGGTGGGCTGCGTGCAGGCCTTCCCCCACCACGGGAATAGCGTTGTTATTCCGAGCATGCTGGTTATTGTTAACCTGTTGGTTTGCACTGTTCTCATTTTCTTCCTGGTCTCCCAACAAGTAGGAATGAAGATCCCTGTGTAAAATTGCATCAGTGAAAATTCTCACTCAGAATAAAACAGCAGACATGACACTGTCTTTGTTTAATAACAATTATTATTATTATAATTATTGCTCATCCTTAATAATTATTACTTAGGGAAGAAAAGGTATAAGTAGAATCTATGCAGAGCACTACCATTACCTCAATCTGTTCTAAATGTTGCTGCCTGCTTTAAATGAAACCCTTCCAAATGTAAAGTTAATTAACATACAGAATACCCCATAAATTCGATCTATTTTATGTTTTCTTCAGCCAACTTCCGAGAAAAATCAGTTACTGGGAAAAAAAAAAAGTGTACAACATACAAGATACTCTATGTAAAGAATTTTAGGGAAAAAAGTACCAATTTCTCTTTTTGCTATAGATGACTACCGTGTCTGCTATGACATACAGTTCAACTAAAACCTCCAAGCCACAAATGAGTTACAGCACAAATGAGATGGGGAGCAAGGGGGCGTGGTAGGGCACGGAGCCTTAGAGAAGGATGCATGTTGAACCCAATGCGCACAGGCATCCCCCGGAGGCACTGTGGGTCTAGCTCAGGACACCACAACAAAGCCAACAGTGCAGTAAAGGGGTCAAGACTTGTGGTTTCTGAGTGTATATAAAACTTATGTTTACACTTGACTATAATCCAGTAAGTGTGTAACAGCATTGTCTTAAAAAAACAATGTACCTGCCTTAATTTAAAAATACTTTATTGCTAAAGAATGTTAACCATCATCTGACAAACCTTCAATTTATTAAAAAATAACTGTAAGTGTGAAGCACATTAAAACAAAGTATGCCCATATTTCACATTAAGGTATATCGGTTCATATACCATTGAAGACTTGCTTGAATAATTCTGAACATTACTTTGCTAGCGTGTGAGACGAGTGCAATTGTGCAGTAGTTTGAACATTCTTTGGCATTGCCTTTCTTTGGGATTCGAATGAAAACTGACCCTTTCCGGTCCTAACTTATCAGGTTAGGATTTCTAAAAAAAAAAGGGTAACTTGGTTAGATTTTAATGCACTAAAAAGCATTTTACTTCTACCCAGTGTAATGAAAGAACCTGGGCCACAACCCCTCTATAAGAGGGTAAAAACATGCATGTATGCATGCTAAGTAATGTCAGATTCTTTGCAACCCCATGGACTGTAGCCCGCCAGGCTCCTCTGTCCATGGGATTCTCCAGGCAGGAATACAGCAGCAGGTTGCCATCTCCTTCTCCAAACAATCTTCCTGATCCAGGGATGGAACCTGTGTCTCTGGCACTGGCAGGTGATTTTTAACACTGACCCACCTGGGAAGCCCCCCAAAACATGTATACATTCTCCATAAAAGGAGAGCAATGATTAGAAAAGCTTTAGTAAGTGTTGTATACACTTGCAGATATTATCAAAATGCCTCTTATTAAAACTAACTCTTCCTGAGTGGGGCATGCTTTTTCACAAAGGTTATTAAATGATCACAGATGATATGCCTACAAGGCACCTGCCATACTTACAGCAAGTATCCAGCGGTGACAGTCCAGGCTCTCACCAGTCCCTTCAGCCACTGCCGCGTGTGTCCCTGTTCAAGTAACGCTGGTAAGACAACCTGAAGCAGAAGCAGCTCAAGGGACAGTTCACTCACTGGAGCATCACTAAGATAATTACAAAAAGCCATAATTCACAATGTGGATTCAACTTTCCATTATCACCTCCAGCCTGTATGATATTAAACACTTAATGGAATGATGGTAAAACTCCTTGAAGAGTCACATGAACTTACTGCCTTTATCACCTCACATCCACTCTCAGTTGAAGACAACAAGGCATCTCCCTCAAACATCACCAAAACTGTTCCTGATAAGGACTGCCACGACCGTCGTGTTGTTACCAGAGTGACGGGCAGGTCCTGGTCCTCAACTCACCTGCTGTATTAGCAGTGTATCACACCCCTGGCCACTCTGCGCCCCTCAGCACATTTTCTCCACGGACACCTCGCCAGGACGTGCTGGCTCCTCCTCATCTCCCTGACTCGGACACAGTGAAAGGCCCCTCCTCTATTCTCATCTGCCTGTGCTCTCTGGATGCACGCAACCTCCTGTGGCTTACGACAGCAACTTTCTGTAAACTTCTATGTACTATCAGATATCTGCCCTAATTCTTAACGTACATATCCAAAGAGCCAACCCAACGTTTCACAGAACCCAAGACACCTTAAATTGATCATGTTCAGTATCAAATTCCCACTCCTCCTCAAACCCTGCTCCTCCACCATCTCCCTCATCTTAGTAAACGGCAACTCCTCCCTTCAGGTGCTCAGGACAGAAACTGAGACCCTCTGCTAGCTTTCTTCACCTACATTCAAACATCCAGAGAATCCTACTGACTGCACCCTAATCCTACCCTAAATCGAACCACCTCTCCTGACCCCACAGCCACTTCCTCCATCTCAGTCACCCTCGCCTCTCACCAGGATGTGGCACTACCCTCCTGGCTGGCTTCCTGCTTCTGCCCTTGGCCATCCCAACCCCAGCTCTTCTAGTCACAGTAGCCCAGACTGATCCCTGGGAAACCTATGTCAGATCACTCTCTCTCTGCTCAACCTCCCCAAAACCCCCACCCCTCAAATCACTCAAAGCCGAAGTGCTTACCATGGCTTACAAGGCTCTGGAGGACTCAGCTTCCCACAACCTCTCCGACTCACAGCCAACTACTTTTCTCCTTTCACTGCAACCAAACTGGCCTCCGGCTGCTCCTCACACCAACCTCAATGCTGCCGCACGTGCCTGCCCGGCTGCACAGGGCCCTCTGCCTTCAGAGATTCACGTGGCTCACTCCCTTGTCACCTCCTCAAGGCCTCCTCAACTGTCACCTCAGGGCCTCACCAGTCACTTCTCTGTTCATTTTTTCCCACAGCGCTTATGACTCTCTGGCATATTATATATTTTACCTATTTTTTATTGGCTGTCTTCCTCACTGAAAGATAAGTCCAAAGGACACAAATTTTTCTTGATTCTGACTTGTTCACTGTTATATCCCTTGTACACAGAGAAGCACCTAGTATATGATGGGCCTTCAATCTTGCTGATGGAAGAATGCACTAAACACTGCTACAATAGCTCCATTAAACTTCTAGGTATAACCAACTACCAAAAAGGGGCTATTTCAACAATACATGTGCTTCCTGGTTCTCACTACAACAACTGGAACATAAAAGGGCGGGGAGGTAACTTACCCTAGATAGGAAACAACTCAAGAGAACAAAACCTCAATTTGGATTCTGAGGAGAGACAGCAAAAGCTTGCAGAAGGTCACTACAAACAGAGAGGGAAAAACCAGCAACAGCTAGGCCTTCATGGGGAGACTCAATGGAGGCTGCATGGGGCTGGGGAGTAGAATTCCAGTCAGACGATGCTGGACAAGATGCTCAAAAGGCAGTGTGAGATTATGCTAAGCCTTGTATGTCATTCTAAATAACCCAGATATTACTATGCATATTATGGAGGAAGAGGCAGATTTGTTACAGATGGATTATAAATGGAGAAAAACAAAAAGGCCTAAAATATTAAGTGGTATATCATGTTGATTTATATAAGAGATCATAAAGAATTAGAACTGACAAGATTTAAAGACAATTACAAGTAAATCTGAGGAAGAAATGCAATTTGCCTGGCATATTTAGATGACTGAAGAGAAGACGCAAATCACTGAAGAAGGGAATGCAGGAAGAAAAGTGGAGACTAGGTTTCCAGGTTACTTTAGTCTTTAAATCAAAATATTTTTCCATTTATAAGCTTTAGATCCTATCTTCATCTGTAATTACATGTTTAACTATGGCTACCTTACTTATGATGTAATGTTTTTCATATGAAGATGACACTACTAGGTATTTCTCATGAGGAATGTTAACATTTCGCTGCTAAACAAAGGCACACTGCATTTGCAGAAAAACAAGTCTTTCTTTGGAAAATATAACTGCTAATGTTCATATGGAAAAATTTAGTTATCAGATGACTGCTAATATCTGTGAGAAATGAAATGTTTTATTAAATGTATGTACTCTGAGTATCAAATCCCTAACAGACTTTTAATTAGTAAAGCTTCCAAATATCAAAAACTTACCTATAGAGCATGACATTGTACGGAAGAAAATGAGGCAGCAGACTCTTGATTATCCGTATAGGCAGCCACAGCATCAGGAGTACGATGGAGCCGAAGACAATCTGCAACAAGAGAGAGGGCAGGCCGGGTGCCCCTGTCACCATCCGTGGGAGATGGCAGACTCCAGTCCAGGTTGACATGTGCACAGGGCAATGAGTGTTCTCACTCAACACACTACACCTGGGTCACTCTGTGGGAAGAAGCGGTCCTAGGACAGCTGCTCCTCTCTCTCTAGGACACAGGGCTCAGACAGGAGCCACAAAGGATAATCACGGCATGGTATATGAAAAGAGAGCTAGAAACTCACCATGAAGGATCAGAACTGTCTGCCTCATAATAAACCACCAGTGACAGTAAGAGAGAACCCATATTAATGGCTACAAAAGTTTCCAAAGGGCACACAATATTGTTTTTAGAATTTTATCTTGGAAAAACTTAAGATTTAACTAGGCAATTTCTTTTTCCAGCCAGGGAAGAAACTTTGAGATGCTTCTGTTAAGAGTGCTGTGCTCACTTACTTAGCTGTGTCCAATTCCCTGCAACCCCATGGACTACACAGCCAGCCAGGTTCCTCTGTCCATGGAATTTTCCAGTGAAGAATACTGGAGTGAATTGTCATGCCCTCCTCCAGGGATCTTCCTGACCCAGGGATTGAACCCACATCTCTTGCATCTCCTGCATTGGCAGGTGTATACTTTGCCACAGCACCACTTGGGAAGTCCCAAGAGTTTAATTTACAAGCTATTAACAAGTCTCTATTGCTTAAATGCAAATTAATATAATTCTGAAACCCATAATTTGGCAATTAATTATACTTCTAAAGACCCAGAGGAATCGGGTGGAGAGGGAGATGGGAGGGGGGATCGGGATGGGGAATAAGTGTAAATCTATGGCTGATTCATATCAATGTATGACAAAACCCACTGAAATGTTGTGAAGTAATTAGCCTCCAACTAATAAAAAAATTAAAAAAAAAAAAAAAAAAGAACCAGAAGGCATTTTTGTTTACTAACATTTTATCAAAGTAACCAACAAAATAGCTATTTGATAACCAACTTCCACAGGCATAGATAAACCTAAATTATTCAATCCACTCTACCAGTCTTTCTGACCAAAAAACAAAAACAAAAACTCAAGGGTAGCCCACTTTACTTCAAAATCAATTAAAAAAAAATACACTTACCACTGACAAAATAAATCTTCGAAGATGCCTATAAATAGGCAAGTGAATCATTTCTTGTACTGGATTAAAATCTGGATCATTCAAATTCCTTAGAAACCATAAAACACCAGGTCGAAGTACCTGCAAATTTATTTCAAATGCTATAAATAGTCATCAATGTCTTCCGCCTCTGTATATGAGCTAAAACATTAACAGAGAAATAAGCTTTCAAAATTATTTTGGCATCATAAAAAAACTGGCCTTAGAAAATTCATGTAACTCTACTTGGAAAAGAAGTTCCTATATCAGAATTAAAAATATCCTGTGCCTGATAGCCTTTGATGCTTTTAATCATTCAATGGAAAAAATTTACTAAGTATAATTTGTCAAGAAATCTAGACCTCCAAGATGAATAAGTATTTTTATAAAAATTATAACTATATTGTATAATTTGGGAAGAACTGGGTTACAATTTATAAGTATCCTAAACAAAAGATGTGATTTCAGTCTTATACTTTCCAAGAAGACTTACCTTAATTAAGAAACCCTTCAGCTTCTCAGTAGCTTCAAGTGACTACCTATTACATCTTTTTCCCTGGCTCAGAAGAAAGCATCAACGCTAGAGGTTGTGGGTGATTGGGGCAATGGATGACCTGGGGGTTAGTTCTGGGTGGCCCAAACTCACTAAGCTACCCTGTGTAAAGTCTCTCTGCCCAAATTCTATTTTTCCATCTTCCAAACAAACACAGACCTTTAAGTTTCCATCTAACTCCAAAATACTAGGATTCTGTATCAACAAAAAACTACCACACTGATAAAATGAAAAAAATTCAGTATAAAATATTTATCAATGAACAATGCAATTTAGAGGTCACATAAAACTACAATTTAAAAAATACACTTAGTTTTAATCACTAGTTTCAAAACAAGAATACAGGCTTTATTTGCAAATAGAATTTACTGAACTTATACTCTTATGTTTCAGGAGAATATTTTGGACCACAGCCTCATCACTAGCTCCTCACATCTCTCAAAAGAGTGGAGTAACCATGAACAGCTTTAAGCCTTTGTGTGTTAGTATTCCATTCACACTGGACTAGTCGCCAGCCTGCTCCTTCAGCCCTGCTTCTCCAATGCTGCTCTCAAGGGAGCAAGCTGACTTGTTCCATGGCTGTATTCCTTCCCAGAATGTAACACTGAGTAGACACTCTGTCCTTGTTTCTCATGATTACCCCAGCATACAGCACAGAGTCTGGCACAAAGTAAGTGTACGGTACTATTTGGGGAAAAAATTCAGAGCAGAAAGTACATTTATTACAATTACTCAAATCTCATACTTCCTTTTGCACCAGATGACTAAGCATGAGATGCATATTAGCCAAGTACTGACACTGTTTTTACTGTCTTCGTATCAGTAAGGACCGTATTCTGAAAACAGGATTAGTAAAAGTTCCCATCTGGAGACTACACGAGAATCATAAAGGACCCCCACTATAATATTATACTTAAGGAGTATAAACGACTTCAAGACCATTTTACATGTATGATCCTGTGAAACCATACCCTTTGGGTATTTCTAGCATGTCCTTGGATGAAGTCCAAAACAGACTCACATCACATAAAAAATTCCAAGAACATGTATTTGAAGATGGTTAAAATACATACCAAGTAAAACACATGCTTTTAATTTTTCCCCTCTACTCATATTTCAAACTAATTGAAATAATAAAACCTGCCAGTTTTTGAGACCAATTACTAAAAAATGGTTTAAAGCAATTGAGCCAAACTAGTCTATAGCTATTCCCTCTTAGAAAAAAGAAAAAGACTTAGCTAGGAAATCATCATAGCCTTTAAGGCATGCCATGTGGTTAGGGCAGAAGTTCTTTCTGTAAATGTGCAATGCTGGCACTTCCAGTGGAACTTACCTCTCTCAGTAACAGAATGAAGGAGGCGAAGTAGAACACATACACCATTCCCACCAGCCAGTGTAGAAACATGGTGGTGCCTGGGGCCGACTGAAAGCTCAGTTCTCGGTCTTTCAGAGTAGCATCAAACATTTCCTAAACCAAGACAGAATAGGTGAGACAGATCTGTACCACTTACCTCTGTTGAATTAACATCTTCACATTCTAGGAAGTGAATGAATCACCATACATGTAAGTTCTGATGTTTCTAGGATTACAGTTCTCTTAAAGGCATTTCATAGTATCACTGAAATACAAACAATATTAAGGTTGGATGCTATTTCAAAGACATATATGACACTGTGAAAATTTTAAAAGAGGCAATATTGATAGGCCAATTTGTGAATAAGAACTTTACCAATATTGCTATTGTGAAAGGAACATTTATGTTACCATAGTACCTCCTTTTCTTGGTTACAGATCTAAATGAATGGTGGGTTTTAATACTATGGTATGAGAGAAAATGTTACCTCAGAAAAGGCAGCTTTTCTATATTTAATTATTTTTTGAGAAGAAATTGATTATCACTGACAGCCATTAAGGATTTTAATCAAGACTGAGCATCTTAGTTAAAACAAATGGTTAGGGTTGAATTTATTACTATAAATAAAGGTAGTCTTCTTATAAGATTGCTTTTCTTTTTTTTCCCCCTTTTTCTTTCTCTGAGGAGTTTCCCAACCAGGGACTGAACCTGGACCATAGCAGTGAAAGCGCTGGGTCCTAACCAGCAGACCACCAGGGAACTCCTTTGATTTACTCTTTTTAGGTTTATAACATCTTGGCATCTTTATAAAAGTGAGAAGAGTTAAACAAGTAAGAAAATTCTTCACTAGTTATTAGAAAAGTTCCAATCAAAACACTCTAACATCAAAAATGTGTACAAAACCTCACAAAAATCAGGCACTCAGGAAAAATTAGCAATATTAAGACTCTACGATGATACATTCTCAAAAAAAAATAAATTATCATCAAATACTGGCTTTCCATTAAAAGGAACCCATTCTAAAGACCTTTTAAAAAGCTTTTAAATTATTAGATTGTATTAGATAACGAAAAATAAACTCACCAAGGAACAGATATCCAGCCACCAGCCACAAATGAGAGGGAAAACTCCAATTTCTACCACCACTAACAAAGAGACCTTAAGTAAAAATAAAGGTCATCAATATCACCTAAATGGGGAGAAAGCATTTCCAGTCTTTAACTTATAAAAAGGACTTAATTACCTTCACAACAATATAGCAGACCCCCAGCAGGCGACGAGACCTGTGAAATTTAACCAGAGTTGCCAACCCCTACGGCATGTTGTCAAGGAAACACTGAACACTAAAGGAAAGACACAGATACACAGCAAGGCCCTGCTGTACAGCACAGAGAAACATTCAACATCCTGTGATAAACCATAATGGAAAAGAATCATTTTCAAAAACAATGCATATATATGTATAACTGAATCACTCTGCTGTACAACACATGTAAATCAACTATGCTCCAACATCAAAAAAATTTATTTAAAAATAATAAAGATACAATGAAACAGGTAACTAGGCAACACTCAGTACTATCTGACAGACAGAATTAATTTATCTCATATTTTTTATGCTCTCATCCTCACTACAAAAACCTACAACTTCTATTAAAAGGACTAGTGGAGAAAAATAGTTTTCATTAATAAGAACAACTCTTGGGTTAATAATAACATTACTGAACATCAACCTTGTTCATTAAAGGATACATGACAAATTATCAACGTTATTGCTAAAAGTATATACCCAACTATGGTTGTGATTAGGCCTTCAAAATGAGATGCTTGGACCTAGACAGAAGAAAATAAATAAAATATTAATTTTACTACGTGGCCTATATCCGTTAAACAATGTTTATTAAACAATCCAAGTTGACTATATAATTTCCTATAACTAGAAAACGTCCATAAAATCCCCTCTGGATGACAAAAAACTGGATTCTCCCACTGACTGAAATTTACTACAAGAAGATGAGGAAAAGTTAAAGAGTAACACTTTGCTCAAGCAGACAAAATCAGAGTACAGTGAATTGAATTTTACAAAAATAAAGAAGCTGTAACAGTCTGCAGCCTAGTCCACCCTGAAGCGGACCCGCTAAAGGCTGAGGGCTGAAAGCAGCAGCACGCGGCCTGGGCTATCCATGGCCACGTGCAGCCAAGCCACTCTGTCTCCTACCGCAACATTTACAGTGTTTGCTCTCTAAATCTGTTTCATTCTCAGCTTACAAAGAGCAAGAGCTTGGATCGCGGCGACAAACACTGCTCACCTTTTGGTTCCTGAATTTCACAAAGCAAGTGCTACTAAAATGTATCAAAGTATCTATCTGACTTTTCAAGTTCTCTCATTCATCTAGTGAGAATCTGGAGAGGTGTATTAAATACCAGAACATGTCACTTTGCCATTTCGGAAACTTCAGAATGTGATCTCTCAGGATTCACACACACAAATGGACCAGAATGTTCCAACTATGCTAGCTGTCCTTAAAGGACTAACTCTTTCTGGGGAACCTCCCCCCTCCTCGAAAATAGTAGTTGTCCATCCCAATATTCACCTACCTCTGAAAAATAACCATAAATATCAAAATTAGAGCAAACTATTTAGAAGATACCACAGCTCATCATTCTGACACAGATCAACATTTTTAAAAACTGATTAATATCTCGTTACTTTTCTAAATTCACTATGGGGCAATTAGGGAAAAGGGAGAGAACGGATCTCACAAGCCAGTGGTCAGGTGAAAGGTCAGTCTGTAAGGAAGCTTCCGCACAGCATGTCTCCCGCCTGCCCCACAGAGAGGAAGACTGTGCCTCACAGAGGTTCAGAGAACACCTCCCACACCTCCCAACATTTCTATGTCTTGAGCTGCTTTTAGCTTAAGATGTGAACAAGATGGTGCTGGATAACTACTCCTTCATGTAAGGCAGACAAAGAAATGAAGTAACTCTTTACAATATTACTTACTTACTCAACATACATCAAATTTGGGGTTTAATTACTGAAATCAGGTTTGTAAAAGTATCATACTCACGTGTTCTTCAAATCCCAAACCAACAAGGGAAAAGTGGCCGATGTGGTAAGGGCAAAATGCTAAAAGGGGGGAAAAACTCAATGAAAACTTCAAAATCAAAACAATGAACACTCCTAGTACCAACCCCACTAAAAAGAACAAGGGTTCTTAGAGAAATGAAAGATCCCAGAACCAAAAATGTACTGCCTGTGGGATTCTCTAGAACTAGAGAACAAAAAAGTTACCAAGCTCTAATAAGCTCATGGTGAAAGGACACAAGAACCATTGTGAAAAGGGTCTCACAGGCCAAAGAGAAGAAGCTGTGAGCATCAAAAAGAACTCCAAAACTAAAGAAAACACTGAATATATACAAATCCGTGAGTTCATAATATTCAAAAAAGGGAATGCCAAAAATCACAAGAGGAAAAAAAGCAACGTAACACAAAACACTTTGATCAGCAAGGAAAGTAGTTTGTGCTAATAATTAAACGAAAAGAGCTGCACATCTGACCTGCTGCTTCAGATTAACTAAATTGTTCCAACTGATAAGAACAAGCTTTTCTTTATTAAAAAACCAGCCAATGAATGTTTTAAAATGACAGAATTTGAAAATTATCATTTTTGCAATGCCTAATAAAAATAAATTAATCCAGGCAAATATCAATGGCTAATAAAATTATTAGCCAAAAAGTTGATGGAACACTAGATATTTGCATGGTACTAAAATACCACTTCCCACAGATTACTTTCTGGTGGTTAAAGGGAAACATGAAACCTAACAATAATGGCTTCAAGATACCATGACCTGAGCCACAGACAAAGGTGGAGAACCAGACATCAGGTACCTCCTGATATGTCGTATTGTCAGGCAATGCATGACCAGTGAAGGTTTTGTCCTACAAGTATTGACCCTGAATCAAATCAGGTCTTAGATCTAACTTCCAGTTTAGAGGAAATACAGAGACAAAGGAGCAAGGCAGCAGGCGTCATCAAGAAGTAATTAGAAAGGAGCAGACCGTGAGGCACTCAGAGGATTCTAAGGTCAGCCTGCAGCCTGTAGTCTCTCTCTAGGACACCCAAAACACAGTCTAACAATGACCCAATTCCATCAGACTCCACCTTGAAGAACTGCTGGAGGAACCTTAGTTATTTGACTCAGTTTCCCCATCTTCCCCCAAAGCAGAGAAACCTGTGAGCTACATCAACTCCGCCTTCCTTTCTCTCCTGACTCCCAACTGGAGGGACTCAGCGCTGTCACAGAAGCCTCACGGCTACAGCTGTGCGGTGTCTGGAAGTCCCGGCATTACTGGAATCTGGCTCTGAGGGGAGTGACACTCGGGCTAAGTTCACTGTCTTTCCTCAAACCCGCATCTCTCTCTGCGACAGCTCCCAAGCCAACGTCTCTGGTAAGAGCTTGGTCAGGACTTTAACAGATTAAAAACAAGACCTTCTGCCACAGGAAAGCACACACAGATAATCAGCACAAAATTAATTTCGAAAGTGGGACACTGTATATTCTCAAGTCAGTCTAAAACCAGCTGCTACAAAAGGAGACAGAAATGCCCAACAGAAGTAGAGCTGGCAGTAACAGCAGTCAATGCTGCTTAGGAAAGAAAGAATCTATATACCTAGGGCCTTCCTATGCCAGATGACTGTCTAAAACTCCTTTCATATATTCCTAAGGTTAAAACAAAACCAAACCTGTAACAAGGTCCGAGAAAACTAAACTCCTATCATAATACCATAAATAAAAGCAAAACATCACTTACCAAAAACGAGAATGAACAGTGTGTTTAAAGACACCACCCAAAAGACATGTTCCTAAAGAAAAAAAGGATTAATAAGACATATTCATCTCCTATTGGATTTACATTTAATTCACTTAGTTAAGAAGATTGAAATTTTTACTACAATCTTGAGATTTCATTCAGAAATTACACATAACTTTTCATTTTTCATTAGATAGCTCATGTGTGTGTGCTAAGTTGCTCAGTTTTGTCCAACTCTTTGCAACCCTATTGACTGTAGCTTGCCAGGCTCCTCTGTCCATGGATTTTCCAGGTAAGAAAACTGGAGTGGCTTGCCATGCCCTCCTCCAGGGGATCTTCCTGACCTGGCGCTCGAACATGCAACTCTTACATATCATGCATTAGCAGGTGGGTTCTTTACCCCTAGCACCACATGGAAATCCCCAGATAGCTCCTAAAACTAAACCTAAAGAACTCGAAGTTCTTAATGTCACATATTTAAAAAAATCAAATTAATCCATAAACACTTCCTCTTCAGAAATTAATAATATACCATGAACTGTATCTCATAAACACCAGATTTCACTTGTATCACATGACACTAAAATATCCAAATAAAGAAAAATTTGAAAACCAGATTATTTCTGAACAACATATTAATGTAAACTGCACAGCACTTCTTTCAGTGTCCAGTGTGTTTTCATGCCTTCTTTAAGGTCTCTCATCTATGAGAAACTGAAAGCAATAAAGGACAAAAGGTGGCTCAGTGGTAAAGAATCCACCTGCCAATACAGGAGACATGGGTTCAATTCCTGGATCAGGAAGATTCCCTAGAGAAGGAAATGGCAACCCACTCTAGTATTCTTGCCTGGAAAATCCCACGGACAGAGGAGCCTGGCGGGCTACAGCACATGGGGTCACAAAAGAGTCAAACACGACTGGGTGACTAAACAATAGCAACCTTCTATACTGACTGTATAGAATCATAATCCCTTATGATTATACAGTGGAAGTGAGAAACAGATTTAAGGGACTAGATCTGATAGAGTGCCTGATGAACTACGGACAGAGGTTCATGACATTGTACAGGAGACAGGGATCAAGACCATCCCCAAGAAAAAGAAATGCAAAAAAGCAAAATGGCTCTCTGAGGAGGCCTTACAAATAGCTGAGAAAAGAAGAGAAGCGTAATGCAAAGAAGAAAAGGAAAGATATACCCATTTGAGTGCAGAGTTCCAAATAGCAAGGAGAGAAGAGAAAGCCTTCCTCAGTGATCAATGCAAAGAAATAGAGGAAAACAACAGATTGGGAAAGACTAGAGATCTCTTCAAGAAAACTAGATATACCAAGGGAACATTTCATGCAAAGATGGGCTCAATAAAGGACAGAAATGGTATGGACCTGACATAAACAGAAGATATTAAGAAGAGGTGGCAAGAATACACAGAAGAACTGTACAAAAAAGATCTTCACGACCCAGTTAATCACGATGGTATGATCACTCACCTAGGGCCAGACATCCTGCAATGTGAAGTCAAGTGGGCCTTAGGAAGCATCATTACGAACAAAGCTAGTGGAGGTGATGGAACCCCAATTGAGCTATTTCAAATCCTAAATGATGATGCTGTGAAAGTGCTGCACTCAATAGCTCAGCAAATTTGGAAAAATCAGCAGTGGCCACAGGACTGGAAAAGGTCAGTTTTCATTCCAATCCCAAAGAAAGTCAATGCCAAAGAATGCTCAAACTACTGCACAATTGCACTCATCTCACACGCTCATAAAGTAATGCTTAAAATTCTCCAAGCCAGGCTTTAGCAATATGTGAACTGTGAACTTTCATATGTTCAAGCTGGTTTTAGAAAAGGCAGAGGAACCAGAGATCAAATTGCCAACATCCGCTGGATCATCGAAAAAGCAAGAGAGTTCCAGAAAGACATCTATTTCTGCTTTACTGACTATGCCAAAGCCTTTAACTGTCTGGATGATAATAAACTGTGGAAAATTTACTTAAAGAGATGGGAATACCAGACCACATGACCTGCCTCTTGAGAAACCTGTATGCAGGTCAGGAAGCAACAGTTAGAACTGGACATGGAACAACAGTCTGGTTCCAAACAGGAAAAGGAGCACGTCAAGCCTGTATATTGTCACCCTGCTTATTTAACTTCTATGCAGAGTACATCATGAGAAACGCTGGAAGGAAGCACAAGCTGGAATCAAGATTGCTGGGAGAAATATCAATAACCTCAGATATGTAGATGACACCACCCTTATGGCAGAAACTGAAGAAGAACTAAAGAGCCTCTTGATGTAAGTGAAAGAGGAGAGCGAAAAAGCTGGCTTAAAGCTCAACATTCAGAAAACTAAGATCATGGCATCCAGTCCCATCACTTCATGGCAAATAGATGGGGAAACAGTGGAAACAGTGGCTGACTTTATTTTTCTGGGCTCCAAAATTACTGCAGATGGTGACTGCAACCATGAAATTAAAAGACGCTTACTCCCTGGAAGGAAAGTTATGACCAACCTGGACAGCATATTAAAAAGCAGAGACAGTACTTGGCCAACAAAGATCTGTCTAGTCAAGGCTATGGCTTTTCCATTGGCCATGTATGAATTTTGGAGCTGGACCATAAAGAAAGCTGAGTGCAGATGAATTGATGCTTTTGAACTGTGGTATTGGAGAAGACTCTTGAGAGTCCCCTGGACTGCAAGGAGGTCCAACTAGTCCATCCTAAAGGAGATCAGTCCTGGGTGTTGAAGGACTGATGTTGAAGCTGAAACTCCAATACTTTGGCCACCTCATGCAAAAAGCTGACTCATTTGAGAAGACCCCGATGTTGGGAAAGATTGAGGGCAGGAGGAGAAGGGGACGACAGAGGATGAGATGGTTGGATGGTATCACTGACTCAATGGACATGAGTTTGGGTAGGCTCCAGGAGCTGGTGATGGACGGGAGGCCTGGCGTGCTGCAGTTCATGGGGTCGCAAAGAGTCTGACATGACTGAGTGACTGAACTGAACTGAAACTGACTGATCTAACCTTGAATAGGAGCTCACTAATATAACCTTCTTACTAATCTGAGAATTATCATCAGATATGTTGCTCAAATCCTCAAGCTATGAAGCCTCAATTCCTATTCTGGCTCCATCCAGAGGCAGTTTGAGGAGGGCCAATACTGTGGACGGCAGAGGGAAATTATTTGGGTCCATGACATTGCTGGGCCCCTGGATCAAGCACACCTGAAGCCCATCCTTTCTCTGGACTTCCTCTTACGTTAATAGTTTTAGTCCACTGGAGTTTGGCTACTTGCAGCCAAAGTTATCTTGATAACCAAAGCTATTTAAAAATCCCAAAGGGCAAGTTCTGTGACTTTATATCACAGAACCTGGAAAAAACATTATTTTGCCTTAAAGAACAGGTTCTTCGAAGAACTGCTCTTTTCCTTAGAGTGGTACTCTTTATTGTTAAGGTAAACATAGGTGAGGCTCAGCAAACAGGGCTCTCTCTGTGAACATCTCAAAGCTGCTCTGTTTTCACCAGTTCAGGCATTAAAACACAGCAAGCTGGGACATTAAAAGAAGGCCAAGTTTTCTGAATTACCATCAAGTATTTCATTTTCTTTTCTAAAATTCAAATATTTTTAATAATTTCGTTTTTAAATAGTGTTAACTTTATGCTTTGCCAATATTTTCAATACACAAAAAAGGCTTTCTTCAATACACCAAGTAATCAAAAATCAAAGGGCATTTTGACCTTAGTATAAAAAGCAACCATATATTGTAAATTTGAGATCACTGAATCACTAAGACAAATAAAGTTACAATTCTATTATTAAAAAAGATTAGCTTTACTTACTAGAAAAACTAGTGATCCATCAAGTCCTAGCATCTAAAATAAATAATAAGCATTAAATCAAGATTCAATAGGGTTTTTATCTATTTATGAAAATAAATTTTATTAAAAATAAATTTTATTTATTTATGAAAAAAGCTCATTTTCCTCTCAATATCTTTAAACATAATATTTACCCACTACTTTCCAAAAGAGCCTATCATTTTCAGAGAATGAAAAACTTATCATAGGAGTTTTATATTTTGGATCTCCTTTTAATCCAAATTATATAAAGTTAAAAAAAATTCCATCTTGGATTTTTATTCTTACATTAGATATGGAGCCAGTAAAGATTTCATGATACACTGTACTGTTTTGTTAACTGAAACATCAGAATAATACTTATATTTAAATTGTTACCTCATTTTCAAAAGTCCACAATTTCAAGTTACAAATTTCATAAGTGAAACAAGGTTTGTACCAAAAGGTAGAAAAGGCATTAATAGATCTTTATCAAAGTATTTGTAATATTTTCATCACAAACAGTGTATCACTTAATTTCCTCTAGAAACTGAAGTTCTGGTAATTGTCTCCATCAAATGTAACTGTAAAATCAGCGTATCCATCTAAATACGGCCAACTTTAAGACACACATTAGAATTAAAACACTAGGACACTTAATAGACAGACGTCTTACTCGCTCCCACGTAAGCTCTTCTGCGGCTCGGTCCCATTCTAAAGCATTCCAGTTCATGTCATCTGGAAATATAATTTAAATATTACTTCTGGAATGTGAGTTTAATAAATAATAAAACATTTTCTTTTAAGTTGTGTTTAACAGTGTTTTATAACTGTTGTTAAACACAACAGTTAAAACAGGCTAAACCAAAGTTAAAATTTTTCCATACTGAGTTAGGCAATTTTTAGAAAACATAAACACAGCATACAAAATAAATTAGATGATTCCAGACTGTGACATAGTGCTAGAAAGGACATAAATAGGATTATGTGAAATAGAGGAATTCAACAGCTCTGCATCAAGAATTTGAGAAAAGCAAAGAAGCCAGGCAACTAGAACTCTGTGGGTGAAGAGGAGGGTGGTAGAGGATGTTTACGAAAGACAGATGGCGATAGAATCTTATTGATACAAAAGGGAAGTGAAGCCTGGATTTTATTTTGTTCTTTAGTGTAATGGGGAAATCACTGACAGATTTTAAGGGCAAGAGATCAGTACAAACACTGTGTGGAACAGGAAGGGAAGAGGGTCCAGGCAGGACCCACTGCATGAGACAGCAGACGGAAACCAGGGTCGTCACCGGGGCACTGAAGCTGCACTCTCAGAGCCTCTGAGCATACATACACCCACCTCTCCCTCCAAAGGCCCCCTGCTCCCACTATACAACTGGCTTCCTCTCATCCTTCAAGCCACAGCTCAGGTATCACTTGCTCTCAGCTACCCAGGGAATTATTTCAAACAGATCTCTCCTCAGGAGCACCCTCAGAGCAAGCTGCACATTTATCACACTGTGTAATAACAGACTTCCTCACTTGGATATTTCTACTTCATCACCAGACCAGAAATTCCAGGAAGGCAAGGACCTGGTGTCTGCGTGCCTGGTGCAGAGGGAACACTCAGCAATGCTAAGTGGGCCCAGAGACAGTGCACCGCTTGACAGGAAGCCTCTGGGGCCAGAGAGAGAAAAGAACATGGTGAACTATTGACAGCTGGCTGGTGGGCTAGTCTCGGACATTCTTTTACATTCTAGAATTTTTACATACTGCCAGAAAATTAGTTTCTCTGGGTGATGTCTGGCCTGCAGAATACACTTCAAGAATTTTTCTTTAATAAGAGAAGTTGCACTGACTCAATAAAGATGGCAAAGAAATAAGATAAAATGGTAGTAAATTCCTTTTTTAAAAATATAGTATCTACTCCAACTTACAAGTAACTTCTTCCTATCCATCCTATAAAAAGTCCTGTGTGAAGAATCTTCAAACACAAAACATGCCCTGCTTCATAGCTAAAAAGAATGTCATGCTTATGAATGCCCATAAATGCAAGTCTGCTAAAATAAGTAAAATCAGGTTAGAAACAGAACTTCAAACCCATGAAGGTTTGAAAACTGCAGCCCTCCCCTGGGGAGTGGGGATGGACTCATGGTCGTGGTGGAAGGGTGGGGACAGGCCACAGCCATTACCCTGCGCCCCGTTGTTGGCGTCGGCTGCATCCTCCCCGCCTGCGTCATCTTCCTCCTCGTTCTCCTCCTCCTCCTCCTCCGCCTGCTCATCCTGGGCATCAGGGTTTTCCCCCACCACCGCATTCTCCGCTGGGGGGTTAGCAGGCTGCTCAGGGGCAACATTTTCAGCACCATTTCCTCCAGCTGGAGCCTAAAATGACAGAACAGACCAGAAATTTGGCTAACTTGTTTTGCTGTATTTCCAAACTGCACCATCCTTTCTAAAAAAACAAAACTAGCAAACAGACAAAAACTCTACTAAAATTCCAAAACATCAGATCTCAAGGGCATCTCTCCTAATGTATCTGAGTTTGGACCAACTTGGTAACATAAGAACACAAACTCACTTAACAGTATACACGTTCATTTGGTATAATTTAGAGATTAACATTTCACAAAGCATTATAGAAAATAAATGAACAAATCTGGCTATTTTGAATACATCATTTCATAATCCTTCTTTATAAGGCAATCTTTTGTTTTTACTGATCACTTCAGGGATGAAAATGTATTTATGCACTCTACTTGCTTGTTTACACACATACTGATATATAACTTCTGTCATCAGTTAACACCTGAGGAAAGATTTCTCATGTCTGAACTGTAGGTTAAGCCTCTCCACAGAAACATCGTCAGTTCCCACACACTCACTTCTCTGCCTCTTGCTGAATTCTGCAACCCACCAAATGCAACAAAGACCCAGCTGCAGTTAATTAAAACACTGAACTCCTATAAAGGTAACAAAGACTCTAAGAGAACTGTGGTCAATGCTTCAAATATGAGATACAATGATGAAGTATTAACACTAGGTTACAAAAAGCATGCTTGCTTTATAGTCCCATTTTTTCATACGTGTAGTTTTCAAAGAAGCTGTATCCTTAAATCTGTAGGAAAAGGGTATAGCGGAATTTGATGAAATCAATCCTAACATGAGAAAAAGCTAAGGTACTTAAATGAAAAACTGTCGTTAACTATTTATAGAGTTAATTTTATAGTCAATTTTTTCATAATAAAAATTTTACAAAGTGCAAATTGTTTTTGTATGTGTCAGTTTTTGTCTCTTTTACATCTTTGGCCCTGTAGTTTCTCAGTAAACAAGATACTAAAAATCATTTATCATACCGTCCTCTTCTTAATGCCTCAAGCAAATGCTCTTGATCTTGCATGCCATTTCCCATTAAGAAAAAGTAAAATTGTACAAGACTGTTATCAACAATATTCCTTTTTTTCTACTGTTGGTAATGTTTCTACCAAGACAAAGGTGAGTTGTTTCACACATGAAGAAACTAATGAACAAAGAGGGCAAGGGGCCTCCTTAATGTTAAGGAGCACATCAAAAGGACATGAAGGAGATCCGGGTGTTAACTCCCAGGCAGCGGTTAGCCCAGGCGAAGTGAGTGAAGGCGCACTTGGTACACAACCTCACACTGCTCCTGGTCTCACCAGGAGACTAACAGGCAAAGTCACAGCCACACGCTTCTGATTTTTCACGTCTCCCTTAAATTTCTCCCAAACCTTGTCATTGTCCTGCTTCGCAATGAGGGACATGGGAGTCAAGGGTTTGGATCCTGGAGGGGAACAATAATTCTTATGTCCCACCCAGATCACATGAACTCAGGAACGCAGGGGTTTACCTCATTCTGGTGATGCCCAGCAGCATTGAAGGGCGGAGCGGCGTGCTCCAGCCATATTGGGGCTCCCCCATGGACGATTTGCTCTCGTAGCCACACCAGGCTGATGAACGCACACAGTGTGCATGTCACCACAAAACAACCCTGCAAACAATCCGCCAACAAGTTGTCCCTGTTTTATAAAAAAGGTATATAGAATTACTCCAAAGAACACTTCAAGTTAAGAAACCAAAGGTAACAACATTCACTTTATACAAAAATCTAGAAAGAACAGCCAGAAAAGCGGTAACTTTTTGGTGAAAATCAGTCTCTCAAAAAGAGTTATTTCTGAGGATGGTGGCCCTTTATCTATAAGAGGGTCAAATATATTTATATATTTGTATTATATATGTTTATATTATAGAAGGCAAAGAATAACATCAGAACTACATAAACCAGCTAGGCAGCCTCTCTTTGAGGATGACTGAGAAAAAGGAAGGCAGCAAGCAAAAAATAAGAGTAGTCAAATATTTGACAAAGGTATTGACAATGCATGAATTTACTAAAGATAAATGACTCTGCCCAACACTTACTAAGAATTTCCTTATCCTTATTTTATACACAAGTTTAACCAATTTGGTTGGCTCATACTTAAAACCCATGAAAATGAACAGAATCAGCAAATCAAAAAGAGGAGCCTCTAGTAAGGTCCAACAGGAAGGTTGAGAGACGCACAGTATACAACATGTGAGGCAAGAAGCCTGTGATAAGCTTTACCAATGCCTCATTTAGAAAGCAGACTGAATTTTGATGCTAAACTGCAAATATACTAAAAGTATATTAGCTTCTCAACAAATTCTGACAGATATGTACAATTCACATGACAATACAAGAGTATTACACTACTGAACACGTATTTGTTCTTTTCTTCTCTGAAGGAGCATATCCTTCCCTGGTCTATGTCTGATTTTTTAAAATAATTCAAAGGTAACTCAAGAATTTTGGGAGCCTTTGGAAAATTCACTACCATAACAAAATGACATTTTTCCCTTCATGGAGACTTAAGGAAGGGTCAATTTGGGAGACCTCGGCCTTTAAGCTCCAAACTGAAATAATGTGGTCCTCAGATACTATCTGAAATATATCTTAATAGAAAGAGGAATGATAATCACCCCACCCTGGTAGGGAACCTTCCAGACCATTAAAATTTTGATAGGCGGGGACCTCTCTTGACTCCTGCCTTGTCACCAGTAGTAAGAACAGCAACCAGTCACCGCAGGCTTTAACAGGGACAGACTCCTGGTAGAATCCTCTCCTTTTCCCTCACACCTTAATTCTGGGCTGGTTTGGGAACCATCTGGACCATAAGTGAGAATTCCTGAGTTCCAAAGCCTAGAAAAGAGCTTTCAAGCTTCCATCCTCACCCTTTCAGAAGTCTGCCCTGAGACCACCATGTAAAGAAGCCCCACTAGCCTTCTGGAAGAGAAGTCATATGGAAGAACCAAGGTACCTTACCTTAGACCATCCCACCCCAATGACACACAGGCATAACTAAGGCAAGTCTAACAGGTAAACCGATCAGCTGAGCCCAACCCAAACTGTTAACCCCTGGAATTATGAGCAAATCAAAATGCTTGTTGTTTTGGCACTAAGTTTTGGAGACAGCATGTTTTGTAGTAATAGTTAACTGACAGACTGGGCCTTGAGATGTTGAAGACCTCAGCTATGGAATATGTAGTGCCTACTAAGGTATTAAGAAATTTTAAGTAAACTTTCAGAAAATATATTCTATAGAGAAAAATGAAACATCACTCAGAAAAAATAAGTGATCTAATTGTAAGTGCTTTCAGAAAAACCGGTTCAATTCCTCAAATTCTAAAAGGCAGCATGAGATTATAAAATCTACCCACGCTTACAACTTCTTTTGACAATCCCCAATGAGCCTCTAGCATTTTCCGGTGTCAGTGAGGAAGCTCATGAAGGCAATTCAGGCGTGGCCCTAACCAATCAGGCGTGAAAAGGGGAGTCTGCCAACCTAAGGCTTCCAGAAGCTCTGAGTTTGGTGGTAACTGTGCTACTGATTAACACAGTGCTCAAAATTCACACATGGTTTTCACATATATTTGTGAATTTAATCTCTGAATGTGCCTCAGGGAGTGGGGTGCAGCCCACTTTGAAGAGTGGGCTGTTTGAAGATTAAATTCACAAAAACATGTAAAAACTTAATGTGAATTTTGTCTGATAAGGAAATAAGGGTTCAGAACTGTCCAATGATTTGCCCAAGGTCACCAAAAAGTTGCAACTCTATTTCAGGGCCAGGGTTTCTCCTGTTACAATCTCAGTGCACTACCTAAATGATCACACCAGCCAAACAACCAGATGTTTAATGGTCCCACCAACAAGCAGTAAAGGTGGTAGGCAAGTAGAATATTGCCCTGAGACCAAAATCCTAAAATTTCACTGACATGGTGGTTTCCATAAGCACCTGGTTTTTCACAAAGCCCAAGCCTCCCAATTTAAGCTCTGGTAAATATTAACATATTTTGCCACTCAAAACAGAAATCATAAAAGAAGGAATACACCCCACTTTACTGAACAGCACACAGAGGACCTCAAGTCATCTTTTCTAAACAACCGGGATACTGACTGGCTGCTACACTGTTCTCTCAAAAGCTACAATGATAAATACAACTCAGCCTCAAACTAAATGGAACAAGACCACCCTGTTTGAAACAATTATTTTATTATTTCATAGATGTTAAAATGTAACTTCCATCACTTTTAGCTTTTTTCTGACCTCCCTTGATACTTCTAACATGAGCTTTTCTTTACTATACAATTTCTAAAGGAAAGCCAGAGGTGAGTTATGTCATAAATACAGAGACATAATGAATGACACTTCAGCCATTTAAGATTGATTTTCCTTGCCTCCATACTAAAATTGTGTTCTGGATGGCTGAGATAAAAATCTGATGTACAGATATAGGAATGCTGTCATATTTATTTCCACTGAATCACTTCACAGGTTAGTATTTTCATACAAAGGGTAATATTATTACACTATTTCCAAATTCTGAAGTGTGTCAAATCACTGCTTCTCCTTTTTATCATGGCCACAGCCATTAATGCCCTATTTCCAAGATTCCTGTCTACTTACAAACATTACTTCAGAAGCTGTTCTAATGTGAATAAAGTTCAAAACCTTTTCTGTTTCCTGTACTGCCAAAGAAACAGAAATAAATAACTTGCCTGTTCTATCCAAAAAGGTAAAACCAGCAAGTAGGAAACCCAAGTTGCTGACATATCTAATGTTTCTACGTATTTTCAACCATAATTCAAAATAACGATGCAGAGACTTGATTTCTTGATCAGAAATGAAACATACTCTCCTGCACTCTTCTGTTGTCATTTGGCTTGTTTTCATAATATAATCTGAATGCCTCTATTCTAAAAGACAGTCTTACATTGTTCTTTGCCTTTACTGAATAGGGATCAGAAACCTAAGGTCAGCTGGGTACAAAAGAAGATTTAGCAAACAGAGGTCCAATCTTTTGCAAGCTTAATATTTTAATGATCTTGATACAGCTAATCATTCACAGCATTTCTAATTTTAACATCAATAATAAAAATATAGTCACATGTCTTTCCCAAGAAACTGCAATTATAAAGCTTCATGTCAGATTAAAATACAATAAAGCTACAGTCAACAAGTTTTTAGAGTCCATATCCTAACAATCACAAAAAACATTTAAAAAAGATATCTGACTTCAAATGCCTGTGTTGTTAAAAACACGTTTAAAGGAACTCTCAGCATCTACATGAAATAACACATTTTCTCGCACTATGTGACAGCTCATTTAACTAGCTTTCCCACCATTACCAAATACTCCTTTAAGATGGTATGTTTTAAAACAGCATTTACATATATCAGTTGCTTCCCCTATAGCTGTTAGAATAGGTAAGAGGAACAGAAGGACTTTTCAAATCACAACAAACCCAAGCATGTGGAAGCAAAGACGAGCCCCGTTCCCAGGGTGCGGCCTCCCGCCGCCATGAGGCTCGATACTCACGTGGACAGCATGTCCAGTGGCAGTGTCAGGAGGGAGCTCACAGAGCCAGTAAACAAGCACTTGTAGATGCGGCCTGCCAAGAAAGGGCACGACACAGTCACAGCTCTCATCAAAACTCACACAGGCATTCGGTTAACTAGATTGACTTACTTGTGTTTACTGAATAAGCGTAGATGTTTGAAAAAAAGGGGGGGAGGAATCCAGAAAAGATCTCCAAAATTATAATACAGATAATTTTTTTTAACCTAGAATTCCAAAATTCATTGAGTCTGCTCATGAAAATGAAGTTTTGGGGGTACATGCTTTTTGAAATTAAAAGGACTTTTCAGTAGAGTACACGCTTCAATGCTATGAAGAGCAAACTAACAACCAATTCTTTAAAAACACAAATTCAAGGGTCTTCAAAAGGACAAAATCTTCAACCTGCCCACGAAGGGAAAATATGAAGTAAGGGCCAATATATAGCCATTCCCTATCCTCTTACCAGAATAGGCAGGAATAGATTTGGAAATGGGGCCCAAAAGTTGAGGTTTTCTTTCAAACCAGTACTTGTGTGTTAGTTGAAGCATCCTCTATAGCCTTGTACCAAAAATTTACAGTAACTTCAATGGCTGTTTTCAAATGTCAAGTCAAAATAGAAAGATAGGAAAAGGTTTTCCGTAATTCAATTTGCTTACATCTGTGTATAAAATATTCAGAGCAAGTATGTTTATAGCAAAGTAAAACTGACAGAAGGCCAATTGTCTGTAGATAAGAAAATAGATTCATAAATTAAAGGCCTCCTTACTAGTGTGCTTAAAAATAGGGCAGTTCAACACCTTCCTACATGAAGACAGTCATGGGTACATTGCTAACTTAAAGAAAGAAGTATGACATAGATTTTAATTGTGTGTGAGTGTATGTGTAAACAAGTCAGAACAGAAAGCAAGCTTGTTACCTGTTACTTAAATCCTCAAAGTCCTTACTTAACTTTTGATTATTTGATCTACTGATTTCAGAGAAGTGTGTTAGTTTTTCACTATCACTGTGAATGTTTTACATTCTAAGTCCTGTTTGCTGATGCATAAAAAGTGTTGTTTTCTTTTATTAATATGAAATAAAATGCTTTTCCTCATTTAAAGTGTTTCATCTTGAAGAACATCTGGCTGGTAGAATACTGCTCCTGTGTTTTGTCAGCTAACAAACCTCTCTAACAACAGCCCCGGCTGTTCTGTACTTCTTTCTCGTAGTGGGACACTTTCGTTTGTACACAGTTATCACAGCTACTGTGATCACTTTTACTCCTCTTTCTCTGTCCTCCCTTCTTGTCTTTCCTGTCCTTTGTTGGACTTCAAATTTTATTCGCTGTCTCCTATTCCTACTCCCTAGGGTAAAAACTCACCATCTTACTTCTATTCTCCGAGTGGTTACCTTTAAGTTCTGTTACTTTTTTATTAAGGTAAAATTCACATAAATCTTAGGTGTATCTGTGTGAATTTTTACATCACTATATATCCAAGTAACTGCCACCCAGATAAGATTCCCCACATTTCTAGCTCTCCAGAAGGCTCCTTCAAGCCGCTTCCCAGTCAGTATTGCCAGCACAAGGTAACCACTATTCTGCTATTACTGCAGATCAGCTTGCCTATTTTAAAACGTCACATAAATGCAGTCATACAGTTCATACTCTCGTGGCTGGCTTCTTTCTCTCAAGGAAGTGAAGCTCACCCATGTTACCCCACGTCAGAGAGCCAGCCCTTCCGTCATCACCGTGCGGAACCCCACCACAGGGGTGAGCGCGCAGCGTCCATTCTACTGCCACCTGGTTGGCTCCAGTTTTAGACTGCTGTCTGCAGAGCTGCAGTCATCACACTACTATATACAAGTGTCCTGTGAATATTCCTGTAATCAACATTCTCAGAAATAGAACTGCTGGGTCATAATGTATTTCAAATATTAACCACTGACATATAATGCCAAACAGCTTTCCAAGATGGTTACACAATATTTATATTCATCACTACTGATGAATACATGTTTCAGATGATCCACATCCTAATAAAAAGCATTTGGCACTGTCTTTTTTCCTAAACTTCAGCCATTCTGCTGATTCTGTAGAGTACCTTCTTGTGCCTTCCCCTGACGACTAATAATACTGAGCATCTTTTCATGTGCTTATTGGCTATTTAATCTTCTTTCCAGAAACACCTGTTCACATCTGCTGTCCACGTTTTAATTGGCTTGTCTGCCTTTCTCTTTCTCTTAGATTTAATACTTCTTTTATTAAATATCCTTGCATATATCCTGGGTACAAGTCCTTTGTTAGATATGTGAACTGCAGATACCTTCTCTCACTCTGTAGCTTGCCTTTCTCTCTTAAGGGTATCTGAGCATGAATGAAAAACCTTAACTTTAATTAAGTCAAATTTCTCATTCTTTTACGGTTGTTCTAACATATTATCTTTTAGAAATTTTTTAATTTTAATGTTCACAATCAGACTTATGATCTATCTAAAATTCACTTGGGTCAGGTGGGAGGTGATGGTGTGGTTCGTTTTTCTCCATATGCCCAACCGGCTGATGCTATACTGTTTACTGAAATGACCATCTTTCCTCCCCTGAACAGTGGTGGCACCTCTACTCTTAATCACCTTTGCTAGTTCTGGACTCCTACTTAGCTATGCCTGTATTTTTAATGTATATTTGCACTGTATTTTCTTGTTTTGTCTAAAGCATCTATAATTTCCCCACAAGAAAGACAAACAATCTAAAAAGCTCTCATTTCTATCCTCCCCTCACAAGGTTCTTTCATGTGCAGATCACCTAGAATTTTAGTTTCAGACTGACACCTAAAAAACTGTAGAGCATGCATGCTCAGTCATGTCCAACTCTTTGCAACCCCATGGACTGTAGCCAGCAGGCTCCTCCGTCCATGGAATTTTTGAGGCAGGAATACTGGAGTGGGCAGCCATTTCCTACTCCAATTATTGTATATTAACAACAATTATAATTTAGCTGTAAGTAGTACCTGTTTTTCTTTGTAAATCACACCTTTCTCTTTGATTCCTTGCTCTCTTTAGTAAAATGTTTTCAAACACTATTTCATAAATCATTTGAAGTAGTAAACTTTCCAACACCTTGCCTCTATTGAAAAGTCTGCATTTGTCCTTCTATCTGAGAATAATTTATGTGTATAAGATTTTAGGTTCAAAGGTTTTGTCAAATTTTGAAGCTTCAGCTGTCTTCTAACATTCAGCCAGCCTGACTCTCATTACTTTGTAGGATAATCTGAAAGCTTAATATCTATACACTACCCTATTCAGCACTGGAAAACTTTAGAATGTGCCTCGCTTTGCCTTTTTCCCTTATCAGAGTCAGCTCGCTCTCTTTCACCTTCTGGTATTAGTTACTAGTCAGATACTGAAACAACTGGATGTGGCCTCCATCTCTCAATTTTTTCCCTCATACTTACAACTTCTTGTCTCTGAGTCACATCCTAGTGAACTCCTTTGCTCAATCTTCTAGCTCACTAATTCATTCTTCATGTGAATAGTACCTATTCTGCTAGTCTCATAAAATTTTCATAACTCATCAAGCTTATTTAAGAAGATATGAGGATATTAATCACACTTACGTAAAAATTTTGTTTGCATTTAACTCTAAAGAATCCTACCTACATACTCTGGCACACATACTACTGAATCCTCTCCATGTCTTTAAGAACACAAAGAACCTAGAGAGAATCAACTATGAGTTAGTATACCAATTTCTCAGAGGTACTCCTATAGCTAAAAAATACACTTCCCAATTCTTCAGGACCATTGGGGATGTGTTTTTTAAAGGGGGATTTTTAAAAAAATCTCAAAAGAATACATCTTTTGCCATCTTTGAAAGCTCTAATAAGCTTCAAACTTCTGATAAACTTCAGTAAAATTCAATTTCCTTTCAATTATGCTTTGATTTTGCTTTTTCAATTCTCTCATGAACTTTCATTATTAGCCTCTGTATGCTGTGTTTCTTTCCCACATTCATTTAAGAAGCTCAGTTGTTAAAAAATGTTTTTTCATTCAGGTAAATAACATGTTCCAAATGAGGCTTTCCTAATATACAACATTATAATATCTAATAAACATCATTGACCAAAAATACTTTATAATATTAAGCAGTTGTGTAATATTCAAACAACTCCAGCCACAGGGAAATGAATACTCACATGCTGTAAGAGGAACAACTCCCAACCATGCAAAGGCCACAAGTGTATAATGAAACCAATATCGTATTGCAGTGCCAATACTTGTAACCAGTCCAGCAAATATGTCCTGGATTGGAAGCCGCGAAGGCATATCTGGGGAATAAACTGTAACGGGTGGAAAGGAAAAAGTTCACACAACTTCATGAAGATTCAAAAATAGGTTACTGTGTAGGCATATAGAACTATCTAACTGTCGACCTTTGCATTGCGCTTAAGTATTTTGTCCTATATGAAAAATAATTCAAATAGTAATACTACATTTACCCAGAAGTCATTTCTGAGAGCAAATCACATAAATATAAAAGCCAACAAAATAGGCCTCTGAGCAGGAAAAAAGATTCAAGAGATGTACACACCCCCTCACTCAAGAGCCAGGAACTTTATGCAAGGCTAACTCACACACATTTCAGCACTCAAACAATATAACCAACTAGTTTCCAGAATTATCAAAGATCACATAAAGCATACAGGAGCAAAAGGTGAAGCTGACAGAGGTCCTCAAGAAAGAACCCTCCCCCAATACTAGCCTCAGCAGCAGCACTCACAGTACACAAGAATCTGCAACAGAAGTACTTCCTACGGGAGCAAACAGCCTGCTGAGGTCTGTTAGCCACTCCCCGCTCCCATTTTGGCACAATCAACATTCAAATGGTAAACTGTTATGATTTTAATAATATAAACTAATTACATAAAAACAAAGTAAAATTAACACTAATTTACAGAATTTACACTCAGCAGTTCAAGATGCTTAAAACAAACACGAAAGCATAAAAAGCTTTGGGGGAGGGTGCAAAAGAGGAAGAAGAGCAATGTACTAGAATCCCAGAATGAAAACAGGCTTCAAATTCTTGATACCTTGCCAGTATGAATATCTACTTATTTATAAGGTAACATAATATTAAGTATAAATCAACAGAAAAAGGACTTATAAAATATAATTGGAATTCTAAAGATCTACAAAATATTTACCACACGCTTACAAAACACTGAGCTTAAAAAGTCCTGTTTTTAAAAAGTGAATTAAATATTTGTCGTAATTATTACAACCAACACAATTTTAACTCAAAAAAAATCCCAAATTTTAATAGGGATGGGATATTTGACAAATTTAAGACATCATTAGTTACTCACTTTTCTGGGTAAATAATGGTATTATAGCTGTATTTTTTTTTTTTTTAAAGAACCCTTGTCTTGGAGGTACATGCTAAAATATGTACAAAGAAATCCTAAATAGGATTTTCTGTAATAAGGGTGGAGACGTGGGAACAAGAGCACAGGGAACCACCAGAGAAGCCCAGGTGCAACCGAGAGGCCCTCAGGAAACTGCCTGCAGGGGACGGACCCTCACAAACCCCTGAGCGACTCTGGAAAAGCCCGCAGCCCACAGAGCCCAGCCAAGCCTTCAGATGACACCAGGGCTCCAGCTGACAGACTGACTACAAGTGTGTGAGAGATGCTGAGCCAGAGACACCCAGCAAAGGTGGGTCCAGATTCCAGATCCACAGAATCTATGAAACAGTAAATGTTTGCTGTTAAAGAGCACAGGGGACGACATGTAAGGGCTATGGGTTGAAAATGGATGCAACTGAGTGATGGATACACATAGGTTCATTATACCTTTGTATGTGTTTGAACTCATCTAAAATATAAAAAAGAAAGAAAAAAATATCTCGCAAATTAAATCACACATGCGTGTGTTAAAAGTTAACATGTAGTTTTAAAAAATGCTTTCCAAAATGCTATAGCAATACTTTCTATTACTATCAAAAACAAATCGAACATAGTTGCTTTAAAACTGTTTAAACACCTTTATGTAGCCAGTTATAACCTAGAAATGCAGTGAAAACTTCTGAAGAACTTACTTGGTGTGAAAGCAAATCTGTGCTTGCATAATTCACAGTATTCTTTTCGACTGTGTTTCAGCCACTGAACTAAGCTGCAATTACAAACATATTCATAAGTATAGTATTTATGACAACGAAATTTTAAGGTTTCACTGAAAACTAATATTGCTTTACTAAAGTTTTACATATCACAGAACTTTTACATTTTAAATTGAGTATCTTTAATTTTTTTATCACTGATGCCCTTGAAGAGTACAGAATTATAACAAATAAAGATTAAAAAACATGTGTTTCTACTATTAAAAAGCAGCTTAGATTAAACTGAACAATTAATTAATGTAAACTGTAATCTCCTCAAAGATAACTGAATATAAAAAGAATCTCCCAGCATCAGCATCAGTTCTAACACTGGTCTGCTAACACTGCTGCCTGGTGGCCAGGCCTGTCGCTAATCAGCGGCAATGCCACCGAGAACGTAACCTTTCTCTGCTTCAGTTTCCTCATGTGAGTAACAGTAGTACTCCACCTCGAAGTTCTGTTGTAAGGATTAAATGAGCTAAAACGTATAGAAGCACTGAGTATTCCGACACAAAGCATTTCCTCAATGTAAGCTATAACCATCCTAAGCAAAAGCAGAAAACCATAACACTCCCCATGAACATATAAGCTCTCCACGGTAGAAACAAACAAATGGGCAAAAGACAATATACCAAAATGACATGGCATGGTAATAAGGAATATGGATAATCTCCAAACACAGTAAAAAAAATTTTAAATATCTAGTTACAGAAAAAGTCATTGAAACAGTTCCCCTTATTTATACAGATGACAAGTGAAGCTCAGGCAAAAATTTTCCCGAAGGACGACTCACCATTCTTGATGGATAAACTTAATGCTGCCAGTACATACACAAGGGTGATAAAGAGGCTTCTCAGGTGTTCCTTCTGACCGACACACTCTACATATGTCTATTAATGAGAAAAGAAAAATGGAATTATTTTGGTTGTAACTTATAAAAAATTAATAGACCACCAAAAGCTAAAATATTGCTTGTCAAAGTAAGACTCTGTCACTACATAAAACACCAATCAACATCATGAAGAACTAAAAAGGGTGATCAAGATGATAACCAAATATATCTGAAACTTAAAATCCCTATCATATAAAAAGGTCAATTGTTCCTCTGTATGAGAGTTCTGTAAATAAATAAAAATTGAAAATGACAAAAACAGCGGTTTTCTTTAAAACTGCATGGTGCTTAGTCGTTCAGTCATGCCACCTCTTTACGACCCAACAGACTACAGCCCTCCAGGCTTCTCTGTCCATGGAATTCTCCAGGCAAGAATACTGGAGTATGTTGCCACGCCCTTCTCCAGGGGATCTTACTCACTCCAGGATCGAACCCAGGTCTCCTGCACTGCAGGCGGATTCTTTACTGTCTGAGCCACCAGGGAAGCTCTAAAACTGCACACTCTCATAACTAACAGACTATAGATAGAAATAAGCAAAAATCAATCACCATTCCTCTGCCAACAATTTAAAGTTCTAAGTCCAGTCCTAAGTTTAAACTTCAGAAAAACGTATCTCAGGACTTATAGAAACAGCAGTGAGCGACCCTGGGGACAACCCTCAACTAGAGGGAGACACTGTAACAGACACACACACACAATCAGGGCGTGGAGGGGGCCCCCCCAAGACCACGAAGGCCAGAGAGAAACAAGTCAGAGGCTGCCTTAAGCAGAAACTACAGGAGCACAGGGCTACGGGTCTGCAGCCAGAGGGCAGCAGCTCCTCCTCACGCTCCTGCCCTAAGTGGGTCTAAAGGTCAGTCTGCCTGGCGTGGCGGGTGACATGCAGAGGACTGAAAGCATGCCATCAAGCTCGCTCGTTCATTAATGTGGTCCTTCCGCAGGACCACCTACCAAAACCTGGTAGTGACTTTCAGTTAGAACGGCTTCTCAGCGAACCACCAAGGCCAGATACCAACCCCAAGGTGGGAAAGTGAGGGGCAACAGGCAGTGTGGACACGGGGCAGGGATGTGACGCAAGCTTCTCATCTACTCTTACAGTGAGCTCCTCACTAACGAGTAACAGCTGCAACCCAGAGCCTCTCTCTGACGGATTTAATAATGAGCCTCCAGCACCCATCCGACCGGAAGCACACACGCTGAGCAGTGTGGTACGGTTCCGGCCACTTAAGAGCATCACAGAACTATGACTGCTCAATCTTGGGCGGCTAAGCAATATTTGTCAAAGTTAAGGCTATCAAGCGCTCAGGGTAACCTATGGTTAGCACACTAGTCTCTCTGTTATCTATAAACCAGACAAATCACTCCAGCAACACAGAAACTCACAACTCACCACCACCCAGGAAAAATCTACCAAAATTGTCAATCCTGGTTGCCATGGAGTCGCTGTAGAGTTATCTGAATTGTATCAAATTAAGCATAGATTGCACTACTGCATCTTTAAATTCTGTAGAACCAGACACTGCAGCTACCATCATCGGAAGGACTTTGCTTTCTGTAAGCTACCGGCACATTACCGGAAATAACTCTGGCAGTCGGCATCGTTTATGGAGAGAACATGGGATCAGAATCTCTTTAAACCTCCCTTTTTCACCTTCATCCTTGATTAATAAAAACATCCATGGCAACAGCATTCACTCCGGTCCGTTTTGCATCGATCTAAGACTTTGAGCTCCAGCAGTGCAGTAGGAACGTCCCAGCCTTCGTGTCTAATCGGCCGCCGCAAAGTTCCAACACAAAACAGAACCACAGTCCCGTGCCATGATTTCCAGCGGCAGTGGGCAGGCAGCTCCCTCACTTCAGCCCAGGGAAACTAGCCTAGGAGCCAGGAGGGCGAGGAGAAGCAGGACATGGGGATAGGGGCAGAGGCTCCCCATCCGTCAACCCATGCGGTAGATCACACAGTATTTTAACTGCACCGAACTCAACACCCTTCCATTGAAGCTTGAGATTACCTCGGCTGCTTCCCTCATGGGTCAGTCGGTAAACAATCTGCCTGCAATGCAAAAGACCCAGGTTCAATTCCTGGGTCGCAAAGACCCCCTAGAGAAGAAATGACAGTCCACTCCAGTATTCTTGCCTGGAGAATCCCAGGGACAGAGCAGCCTGGTACAGTCCACAGGGTCACAAGAGTCAGACACGACTTAGCAACTAAACCACCATCACCTTGGCTGCAGGTACTAGACTTGCCATACAATGGATCCGCCTGAAAGGATTTTAAGTGGACTCATTCCAACTACCAGATCTCCAGAGACCAGTGCTGTTTTTCATCACTGCCTCCCCACCCTTGGGTCACAAGTAACAAGTCTGCTACCCCTTGGATGGGGTAGTCCATTACCAGGCTTCCTCTATGGAGCCAAATCTGGGTCCCCCATCACCCAATTCCCAGTAGCCCAGGTCGCCACAACTTAACAGGGCCACAGGACATGCACTCCTGGTGACCTAGAATCATGAGAGCTGAGTTGTGGATGCCCACGGGCATGGATGAGTTCTAGAATGACCACGGTTCTGCAGGTAGGAGCCAAACCTGCCCTCAAAGTCATTCACTATGTCGGGGTACCAGCCAGAAGTGCCTAGACCTCTGTGGATTAACTTTAGAGACAGGCGTATGCCACTGCGGGATCCCCCACTTATGGGGAGTTTGAGTTCAACTGTGGGCGGGCAGGTGCAGTCACAGGGCAAGTGGTTCCACCTCTTCCTGTCTCCCCACCAGCTCTCAAGCGGCCCCGGGGGCAGGAAGTAGGGTGCAGCAGAGACAGCGTGGCAGGCAGGACACAGGGCAGAGGGAAGCGGCGCAGAAACATGGTGACTGGCAGCCGGCAGTTATGCGGCGAAGGACTGGGGTTGAGCCAGGGAGAGCCTTTGTTGGCACACTCGGCCAGCGGGACGCAGGGATGTAACACGCGGACCACCACCAAGGAGCGGGCAGACAGCTGACGGCCAGCCTGGCTCCTCTTAGATATGCACACTGAGGCTCCTGGGGCTCCGGACGCGGAGACTGCGGGCTGCGCCCATCCGCCCGGGCACCACAGTTCCCCACACCCCACAGGACGGCCCAAGGGGCAGGCGGGGCTGGAGTTGAGCACGACTGGGAAGACCGGATCTCCATTAGATCCAGACACTGATTTTCAGAGATTCCACCCTTCTAAAGGACAAACCAAGGAACACAAAACTAAGCAAGCACAACAAATCTAAATCAAGCCCCAGAGCTCTGCTCAACAGTCTACAGTACAGAACTGGGACTCACTGGGGCCCTGCAAGGTCAAAACTATCTCCGCTCTAACACTACGAGTCTTCTCTCACTGCCTTGCCAGTGCACAGTGGCGGTTTCCAGAGGCTACAGGACACAACTGCTTGAGTGCAGCTGTTTCCCACTAAACCAAACATTTAAAACATATGCAAATATAAAACAAATCCACTCTTCTCACCAATGTTCTGGCTTTGGAATATATGGTTATTTTCAAGAAAAAAAATGTATATTAACACATAATGGGAGTTTTAAGTGAATAAAAATTTGTAAATGTTTTTATTTTCTTATATGGCAAATAAAAGTTCTTCTGAGTCTTTCAGAAGCGTTTACAGGGATCCTGAGACCAAAAATGTTTGAGAACCACTGCCCAATATAATTTTTTTTCCCACAGTAAAATTGACAGTAACTATGGCTCTCTCAAAATACACACGTACACAATATTACACGTATACAATATTATCATTATTTTATCAGGGACTTCACAAGCTCCACTGATTATATAAAAGGAAAGAGAAGGGAACATTTAGGCTTCTAAATCAATCTTGTTTTAGAATCATGGAACTCTTTTACATAATAATAAAAGTGGGAATCAAACAGTCAAAGTAGAAAATAAGCCAAAAACAAATGAACCTGTGTATATCAAGCTTAATCACAGAAAATAATTATTTTAGAGAATTTATAACATGATCATACATCCCTAGTAGGCTATATCCAAAGACAAAAGGGACTACAGAGATATCCTAAAGAGAATTAATTAATCATCATGTTAATAGCAATAATATTGACAGGCATTTTTATTTAATTATTTATTTTTTGGCTGCACCAAACAGCATGTGGGATCTTAGTCCCCCAACCAGGGATAGAACTTGTGCACCCTGCAGAGGAAGTGTTGAGTCTTAATCACTGGGCTGCCAGGGAAGCCCCTTGACAGGCCTTTTAAAACTTGGGAGGATAAAGACAGTAGGCAGAATGATATTGGTATTATGGTTGGTTTTTTTAATAAGTTATTATCTCTTAGAATACATAAGCATTTACTGATGAAAAGATATCATATTTGGGATTTCCTTTAAAACAATCCAGTAGAAGTGTGGGGAAGCAAGAGGGAAAGAGTTGAGAGAAAACGATTGTCAGCCATGCTTGTATCTGTTGAATCTAGATGCTGGCAGCATGAAGGCTTGCTACATTATTTGTGAGAGTTTGAAATTTATATAAAACTTTATAGACAATAACTGCTGCCGTAAACTTTTAAACTATATAAATCAAAGATTAAACACACAATTTGGAAATATCATAGCTGAATTTTTATTTTACTAAACACTACCAAGTCCAATTTTATCATGAAGTTCTCTAGTAGGAGGACTTAGCATGTGGTTTATTTAATATACACACACAAACGTGAAAACTTTTGTTAGCAATTTTCCTATTTTAGTGATTATGTTTTTAAAAATGTGTTAAGGGATTTCCCTGGTAGTCCAGTGGTTATGATTTGGAGCTCCTAATGCAGGGGACATGGATTCAATTCCCGGTCAGGAAACTAGAATTTCACATGCCACATGGCAAGGCCAAAAAAAATGTGTTCAAACTTTCACTGTCTATATCCTCATCAGGGAAAGAAAGCAGAATAAGATCTAAGCAATATGTCTCAACATTCCTAAAGGTCTATTTCTATGACATCAACAATCCAAATCTAATTTAAAACCATTTAATCTAAATGACTCTAAAAAGAATTTGATCCAAGAAACAATGTCACAAATCTCTTCTGTAGTATTGATTCTTTGTCTTTTCCCACATGATAAAGTTGTGACTAAATGAGTTTTGTTGAAGTGTACTTTCTGTATAAATATTTCCCTAAATGGAAAGGCAAAGACTGTTTCTCTGAATCAACCAGAATGGTGATAAGCCTTAGCTATAAAACACTTTAAGGCAAACACTGACTGTTTAGTAGGCCCTGAACCACACACCTGATTAGGTGTGGCTTATCCCCTTTATCAAGGAACTGGAGGCCAAGAAAAGCTGCCTAAGAGCTAGGCTGCCCTGGTCTATATCCTCAACTAAGTTTCCTTCGCTAGTCTGCGCGCATGGAGTAGAAGGCACGGAAGCTTCTTCCCTGCCAATCCATAGTCCAGCAGAAAAACCTGAAACAAAGCATAAATGTATAAAGGTCATGGCTGAACATTTATTCTGGAAGAGTAGGTAAGAGCTATTAACAGTTGCTACTTTGTAGGGATCACAGTTGGGGAAAGAAGTTCTTTCCTTAATTTACATGGGTATACTGCCTATAGTCTAGCTGTACCTCAGTATCCGTGGATGGATTGCTTTCAGGAACCCCATGTACAGCAAAACTCCAGGGCACTCAAGTCCCAAAGTCGGCCTCCACATCCGCAGGTTCTGTCTGCATCCACGGATTCAAGCAAAGGCACGCGAAAATTTTTATCTGCAGTTGGTTGAATTTACAGACATGAAACCCACGAATGGGGATGAGGGGCAACACTATATCATTACTGGAAGAAATCTGCATAAAAGTGGACCCAAGTAGTTCAAACCAGTGTTGTTCCAGAATCAACTGCATATATTTGTGTATGTGTCCATATATAATGGACATGAGCAAACTCCAGAAGACAGGGAAAGACAGGGAAGCCTGGCGTGCTGGAGTCCATGGGGTCACAAAGAGTTGGATACAACTTAGCAACTGAACAGCAACAACACAAAATGATGTTGAGTGATAAAGAACCCCAGACACAAAGAGTTAGTTACTTCCACATGTAAAAAAATACAAAAATGTGAAAAACAGTTATCACTAGAAAATCAAGATAAAGTTTCCTCCTAGAGAAAGATAGCAGTAAAGACTAGAAAAGAATGGAAAGTTCTAGATCAAGATAAAATAGTCTTCTCCCTATTCCTCCTGCCAAGGACAGCTAAAAACACAAGATATTATACACGAAACACACATAAGAAGACTGAAGAGCGAAGCAAAGGCAGGCCAGCAAGAGGAGCTGGGGCCCCGGGAACCACACACACACAGCAGCGAGTTCTCTCGGTCTGGTTTTGCCCTAAGCAGCCTGGACTAGTCAGCTCTTCGCATCAGGTGGCCAAAGTATTGGAGTTTCAGCCTCAGCATCAGTCCTTCCAATGAATACTCAGAACTGATTTCCTTTAGGATGGACTGGTTGGATCTCATTAGAAAAGGCCCTGATGCTGAAAAAGATTGAGGACGGGAAGAGAAGGGGATGACAGAGGATGAGATGGTTGGATGGCATCACCGACTTGATGGACATGAGCTTGAGTAAGCTCTGGGAGTTGGTGATGGACAGGGAGGCCTGGCATGCTGCAGTCCACGGGGTCGCAAAGAATCAGACATGATTCAGTGACTGAACTGAACTGAGCCTGAACTAGAGACTAAGGTGGAGAAGCTGGCAACCTAGAAACAATAATGAGAGCAGACCAAAAAAATTCCCCACGAAAACCTGCTCCCTCTAGCCAAAGGGCCAGAAAAGCGGCAACTCAGTAAGCCAGAAAACTTTATAGACAATAACTGCTGCCGTAATCCAGGCAAACGGTACAAGAAAAACTTCAACCCTACCACTGCCTCTGACACCAAAGACAAGTGGGGAGCAGATGGAGATCAGCTAACTCCAGTTCTAAACTAACCCAACGATATTATTAAGCAAGTTTATGAAGAAATGAGGGTTAAAACCGAGCCCCAAATTCCGAAAGAGAACTTTTCAACTTTATCATGCATACCTTGGTTATAGATCAAGTTTTCCTGAATGTTTTATTTTTTCATAATTTAATGTCAATATCCTATAAATCTTGATCTACCCCTCCAACTTTATTTTCTTGCATTTGAATGGTAGATTGCTCCGTCTAATAAAAACACACTGCATTACTGAATATAAGGACAAAAATAACTTGTACAGTAGCTAATTAAGTAGTTTTATTACTAGTGAAGCTGGATTATTTCCACATTCTGCCATGTTCTTTTTCTCTGTGAACTATTCAAGTCCTTTGTCCAGCGTACTAATTGGGGTCTTTATAGAAAATAATCCAAAAAGTTTCAGCAAAAGATTTGAATAGATGCTTCACCAGAGAAGCACCTGGTGCTTCTGATGCTAACCTGGAGAAGTTAGCATCATGAAAGCAATGCAAACATCATTAAGGAAATGCAAATTAAAATCACAGTAAGTTGTTGGTAACTGTACAACAATGTGCCCGTATTTAATGCCACTGAGTTACACACTTAAAAATGGTTAGGATGCTAACTCTTGTTATGTATGTTTTCCCACATTTAAAAAACGTTTAAACCACAGTAAAGTACCACTGGACTTCCCTGGTGGTTCAGCAGTAAAGAACCCGTCTGCCAATGCAGGAGACACAGGTTTGATTCCTGGTCTGGAAGATCCCCTGGAGAAGGAAATGGCAACCGACTCCTGTATTCTTGCCTAGGAAATCCAACGGACAGAGGAGACTGTCGGGGGCTATAGTCCATGAGGTTGCAAAAGAGTCAGACATGGACTAAACTATAAGATACCACTACACACCTATTAAAATGACAAAAACAAAAACATATATACTCTTATCATACATTCAGGAATCCTATTCCTAGGTATTTGACCTAGTAAAGGGAGAACTTATGTTCACACAGAAATCTATGTGAATTTCATGTGTAATTCCCCCAAACTTGAAACAAGCAACCCCAAAATTCCACAACTGGGGAATGGATAAACTGTGGCACATTCCTACAACAGAATTCCACTCAGCCATTAAAAAAAAGATAAGACTACTGATATATGCAACAATGTGAATACATCTCAAATACATTATGTTACATTGAAAGAAACCAGACTCAATAGCTACATACTGTTTAATTCAATGTATAACATTCTGGAAAAGGCAAAACTATTGGGGTGGTGCACAAGTAAGTGAGGTTTTTGCATTGTTTAAATTTGCTGTTTGATGCTGGAATACATTTTTTTTTTTTTTTTTGGAATACATTTTTAAATGTGGTTACATTATACATCATTTTAATGCACATTTCTTTTTTTTTTTCTAATGACATTACTTGCTGCTTATTTTATATTTATTTTAGACTACGGAGATGATGTTGGACAAAAGCAAATTCGAGCAATCTTATTTCAGTACAAAATGGGTCATGAGGCAGAGGAGAGAACTCAACATCAACAACGCATTTGGCTCAGGAACTGCTAACGAATGTACAGTGCAGTGGTGGTTCAAGAAGTTTTGCAAAGGAGATGACAGCCTTAAAGATGAGGAGTGTAGTGGTCAGCCATCGGAAGGTGACAACAACTGAGAGTCGTCATTGAAAATGATCCTCTTACAACTACACAAGAAGCTGCCCAAGAACTCAATGTCAACATTCTACATTCGTTTGGCATTGGAAGCAAACTAGAAAGGTGAAAAAGCTATATGGGTTGCCTCGTAAGTTAACCAAAAATCAAAAAAAAAATTATCATTTTGAAGAGTCATCTTCTCTTATCCTACACAACAACAATGAACCATTCCTTGATCAGATTGTGATGTGCAATGAAAGGTGGATTTTATATGACAACTGGCAATGACCAGCTCAGCAGCTGGTCCAAGAAGCTCCAAAGCACTTCCCAAAGCCAAACTTGCACCAAAAAAGAGTCATAGTCACTGTTGGGTGATCTGCTGCCCATCTGATACCCTACAGCTTTCTGAATCTCGGCATAACCCTTACATCTGAGACGTATGTTCAGCAAATCAATAAGAAGCACCAAAAACTGCAAGGCCTGAAACCAGTATTAGTCAAACCAGTATATTAGTCAACAGAAAGGGCCAATTCTTTTCCATGGCAATGCCCAACTACATGTTGCACAGCCAACACTTCAAAAGTTGAAGGAATTGAGCTATAAAATTTTGCCTCATCCACCACGTTTACCCGACCTCTGGCCAACCGACTACCACTTCTTCAAGCACCTCAACAACTTTTTGTAGGAAAAATGCTTCCACAACCAGCAGGAGAAAGAAAATGCTTTCCAAGAGTTTGTTGACTCACGAAGCATGGATGTTTATGCTACAGGAATAAACAAGCACCTCCCATTGGCAAAAAACATGTTGACTGTAATGGCTCCTATTTTGATTAATAAAGATATTTGAGCCAAATTATAATGATTTGAAATTCAAGGACTGAAACAACAATTACATTTGTACCAACCTAATATATAGGCAGAAACAGATGAGTGGTTCCAGAGTCTGGAGGTAGAGCTGACCATAAAAAGGCATGGAGATATTTTGAGTAGTGAAAGAAGTATTCTATATCTTCTTGACTGTGATGGCTACATGACTGCATCCATTTGTCAAAAACTCACAGACATTAAATAAGGTAAATTTTACTTTAATTATACTTGGGGGGGGAGGAGATCAAAAGATTTTCTACAGTAGTGACTAGATGTAGGAGACAAGAACAGGTAATGAGAAACAAGAAACAGGAAATGAGAAAAGGTAATGACATGGAAAAAAATTGGTTCTCTCTCTAAAATGTGGTCTAATGAAGTTGTAGATTGCAATGTATGGCAGTGAGCACATTTATTCCATCCAACCATGTTGCAAGGGACTGGGAATCATCAGTGCTGGTCATCAAATGTTTCCAGCATTCTACGTCCTAGGCATGTGGCGGGACTGCACTTTCCTGTTACCTCTGAAATCGTACATGGACATGTGACCTGCTATGGTCAGTGCAATATGAGGTCTAGCGATGGGCATCACTTCTGGATAGAAGGCTTTGGGCACTGATGAACACTCTCCATCACACTGCATGCTCCTGCCTCAATGACTGTAGAATCAAAAACACGGTATCCCATCTAGATCTCCAGGTGATCCAACTTAGGAGCATTTCGAGATGTGATGTCAGTGAGAAACTTCAACCTTTTGTTGGTTTAAGCTGCTCAGGTTTGGGGGTAGTTTATGACTAAGACCGGAGAAGGCAATGGCACCCCACTCCAGTACTCTTGCCTGGAAAATCCCATGGACAGAGGAGCCTGGTAGGCTGCAGTCCATGGGGTCGAGAACAGTCAGACATGACAGAGCGACTTCATTTTCACTTTTCACTTTTCTGCATCGGAGAAGGAAACTGGCAACCCACTCCAGTGTTCTTGCCTGGAGAATCCCAGGGATGGGGTCGCACAGAGTCACACGACTGAAGTGACTTAGCAGCAGTAGTAGTATGACCAAGACATAAATTACCCTTTCCTGTTTTATAAAGGATCTTAGCAGATTCACAAAACTAGAACAAGCACAACTACCACCAACAGAGAAATTCAAAGAAAACTCTTTCCACCATCTTTCCATGTTCTCAAGAGCATTAACAATGCTGAAAAGAAAGACCAATACTACGTCCTTATCAGGCCATGCTCCCAAGTCATCATCTGGTTTCTGACTGTGATGATGGAGCATGCTTACACTGGTGAATTTCCAATCACTGATGATCACAGGGCTGAGAAAATTACAGTAACCCTCATAGGCAAGTTAACAAGCGTGGAGTGACAAGCCCTAGATTTCGAAGTGCAACTTGAAAACCTAGAAAAATGGCAAAATAACCTATTTCCATTCGTTTAGCTTGGTTTCATTGTCCTGACCACCTCAGCTGGCATAAGGACCATGAAGAAACAAGACAAAAACACACAGGAGAGAAATCCTGTAACTTCTTTCCTAAGGGAGTTTACCACATGCATATAAAATGCCTCAAGGGGCAAAGGGGGGGGGGGGCAGTGAGGGAGTCAAAGAATAATCTATTTTGTTTAGTAGGATCAATCCCACCACCTGAAACTTCAACAGAATAACAAGGCCAACAGTACAAAAGGAGAGCTAAGTGTACAAAAGATGCAGCCTGAGGCCCTTCACTAAAAATGAAATGTGGTGGAGTAAGGCTCCATCAAATTTACACGCAGTAAAATTACAAATCTTGTTCAGGCCAAAGTAAAATCAATGCACTTGCTGGTTATGAACACAAACCTACCTAGAAATCAAAGCTCTGCAAACCTACCTAGGAAAAAAAAAGCTCTTAGTGGTTTTCAAGGGCAAACTTCTGTTATAACCTGTAGCAACTTTTGTTGCTTAGTTTGTTTATTTGAATACTTAGTATCTTCACAAAAGGAAATCAACCCTGAATATTCACCTGGAAGACTGATGCTGAAGTTGAAGCTCCAATACTTTGCCCACCTGATGCAACGAGTCGACTCATTGGAAAAGACCCTAATGCTAGGAAAGATTTATGGCAGGAGGAGAAGGGGACAACAGAGGACAAGATGGTTGGATGGCATCATCGACTCAATGGACTTGAGTTTGAGCAAACTCTGGGAGATGGTGAAGGACAGGGAAGAATGGTGTGCTGAAGTCCATGAGGTCGCAAAGAGTCAGACACAACTGAGCGACGGAACAAGAAGAATCTTCACAAAGCATACCTTTTGAAAGTTTCTAGCCCAGTACCTAGCTCAATTAAGGTGCTTTGAATGAAACCTTCAAATCCTGAGTGACTGAGCAAGGAGACAACCTAGGAGGTGAAAGGGAGCGGGAAAGCCCAATAGTGTGAGAGGTTACCAAGTCAGCACCCATTTAGGACTATCCCATCCCTTTAGTTCTTTTAGCCAACAATCCACTTCACCACATACATTCTTTTCTTTTTTTTTCCATTTATTTTTATTAGTTGGAGGCTAATTACTTTACAATATTGTAGTGGTTTCTGTCATACACTGACATGAATCAGCCATGGATTTACATGTATTCCCCATCCCGATGCCCCCTCCCACCTCCCTCTCCACCCGATTCCTCTGGGTCTTCCCAGTGCACCAGGCCCGAGCACTTGTCTCACGCATCCAGCCTTGGCTGGTGATCTGTTTCACCCTAGATAATATACATGTTTCGATGCTGTTCTCTCGAAACATCCCACCCTCACCTTCTCCCACAGAGTCCAAAATTCTGTCTGTACATCTGTGTCTCTTTTTCTGTTTTGCATATAGGGTTATTGTTACCAACTTTCTAAATTCCACATATATGCATTAGTATACTGTATTGGTCTTTATCTTTCTGGTTTACTTCACTCTGTATAATGGGCTCCAGTTTCATCCATCTCATTAGAACCGATTCAAATGAATTCTTTTTAATGGCTGAGTAATAGTCCATGGTGTATATGTACCACAGCTTCCTTATCCATTTGTCTGCTGATGGGCATCTAGGTTGCTTCCATGTCCTGGCTATTATAACCAGTGCTGCGATGAACATTGGGATGCACGTGTCTCTTTCAGATCTGGTTTCCTCGGTGTGTATGCCCAGAAACCACATACATTCTAAGCATCTACCCTAAGGAAAAATACAGACCAACTCATAGCTTTGGGTACATTCTAACTCTTAAACCACTGTCTACCCTGAAAGCTCTTTAAGACTTCAAAAAGTTTCCACTTTCCTTCTGGTGATAAACTAGTGATAATTTTAATAAACAATGGTTTAATATACTTTATTTTTTAGAACAGATTACATTTACAGAAAATGTGGGAAGACAGTACAGTGTCTCCACATATCCAGTACCCCTATTACTAACATCCTATATTAGGATGTTATACTTCTAATACATTAGGGTGGTACTTTTATGACACTTAATGAACCCATACTGACACACGATCATCAACTACAGTTAAGAGTCTATTCAGATCTCCTTGATCTTTACCTAAAGTGATTTTTCTGTTCCAGAATCCACATTACATTTAGTTGTCATGTCTCCTTAGGCTCCTCTTAGCTCTGGCAGTTTCTCAGACTTTGCTTATCTTTGACAATTTTTATCATTTCAAGGAGTATTGCAAGATGCCCTTCTATCAGAATTTGTTTACGGTTTTTGCTGATGATTAGAGTGGAGCTATGTATTTTGGGAAGGAAAATCTCACAGGCAGAGTGCCATTTCAGCACATAATATCAATGGTACATATTATCAACATGATTTTTATGACTACTAAAGTTGACGCTGATTCACTTGGTTGCAATAACAAGGGATTTTCAATATCTGATTATCGACAAAAATCTTATAATTAGTAGCTATGATTACAGTGAACAATTATTAAAAAGTATTACTCAGGACTTTCCTGGCAGTCAAGTGATTAAGATTTCATGCTTCCAATGCACAGGGTGCGGGTTCGATCCCTAGTTGGGGAAATCCCACATGTCTCTCAGCAGGGCCACAAATATTACTCAAAATATTACAGCCAAGATCAGGAGTGTGGCTACATAAACTGTGGTACATTCAGTACTTGGAATGTCTATTTGTTGCTGTTCAGTCACTCAGTCATGTCCGACTCTTTGCAGAATGTCTATAGTCCCTTAAAAACAGCAAATTTAACAACTCTTATGACAATATAGAAAAATGTATAATGTTACATAAGCAACGCACAAATTTAAAAAATGAATACACACTGTTCTTCCAACAAGATAAGAAACCTAAAACAGCCTAAAAGAGAAAACACACACACAAAAAATGACAGCCACTATAATTGGTTAGATGAGAACATGGGTGATTTTCTTCTCCTCTTTCCCAAGTTTCTATTGTTTCATTGCTACTTTTACAACTATAAGAAAAAAAAAAACTGAACTAAAATTTTGTGGAAAACACTTCCTTTTTGACCGTGGAAGTATATATACATATACATACTTTTAAAATGTGGATTTGGTAATTAGGCCTTGAAAATTTTAAATTCCAATTTAAATTGGAATTTAAAATTCCAATCCATATATCCCAAAGCTTAGTTATTTCTGATCCCTTCAGAATGTCACTACACATGACATTCTTCAGAATGATCCCTTCACATGTCATTACAAAACTAACATTCACCTGCACTACTGCTCCTGGAAGCCCAAAAACTAGTTTCCAGCCTGAAAACTATTACTAGGCTTGAGTTACATTCTGTCAGTGAGACGCTCTTCTGTGGGATCAGAAGACGGAGGGAAGGGGTACCACCGTTTTCTACTTCTGGCTTTGCCCAGCTGTGGGCAAATGCAAGTTCAGCAGCAGAGGCAGGAGTGTCAGCAGGAGTGTGCCAAGTATCAGTCTGATTCCTCTCAGCTCCAAACTTACCCTTCAGTACTACCTGTTCAGTAATAAGAGACTGCGTCTTTTAAACAGTTCTCAGAAAAGGATTTGTCAGTAGAGGGTGCTGGAGGGACAACACAGGAGGCCTGGAGCAAGCCTGCTCCTGCTGCACTCTCAGTGGGCTTGCCAGCTTCTCACAGCCCCACTGATAAGACCTCAACACACTCCAGGCCTTGCACCCACAGCGGTACCCTAACTCTCTGTGCATGTCTACCCACCCACCAACCTTGGGTTTCCTGCATGCGCCCTGGGGCGGGGGTAGGGGGAGGGGGTATTTCCTGCTCACCCAGAAACTGTGGGCTAGCTCTGGCTTGGACAACTCCATGCTTCTCCAATGCAGTCTGAACCACAGCGGTGAGGAAGAGTCCCACCCCTCCCAAGTCTTCCTACCTGCACTTTCCCTCAGGCCCAGCGTACCCTTTACAGCAGTCCTGGCATCTTTATAATTACTCTCTTACCACAGCTTAATAATTCTTTCAACTTCCTCTAAGTTACTGTGTTTTCAGTCTCCTCACTGGATCCAAAATACAAAGAAAAAAGATGATTTAAAGAACCAAGTGAAATTTTTAAGAACTGAAAAATACAGGGAGCCTGGGCTCATTCTTCGGCTCAGGCTCAACAGCAATGACTGCCTCAAGAAAAAGCACTTGGATTATTCTTAGGTGTGACCAGTTGGAACTGCTTTTACCCCACTGAAACACCATTTTTACTATGAAAGAAAAAAAAAGCCTGACAGACAACAGTTACTCAGGCAGGTATGTGGCAGGCACAAAAGAATGAAGTGAGTCTAAGAACCAAAGAAACCAACTGACAATATTTGCTGCCAATGACAAAACTTTCAAACAAATATTAGGATTTTAGAAAACCTATTTCCACCACAATAAACATGACAGTGTCCCTAATATCTAAAGCCCTTCTGAGATAAGTGGTGACCTTAATCAATGTGACTTTTATATTATACAGGAAAACATGTCAACAGTTGGAAGATTTGTATACCTTGATCCAACAGCTACCAAATCAACACATGCTGATACAAAGCCACGCATAAGTAAAAGACAATGGAGTTTTAGACAGCTTTACTGAGGAATAACTGAAAACAATCAGATGCACTCAGAGGATACCACTTGATATGCTTTACACTGGTAAAACTGTCACCACATTCGAGATAATGACAGATCCGTCACCACCAGAATTAACTCAGGCCCCTTCGTAATCCTCCTCCATCTCTCATCCTTCTCTCACCCATCTCATTCCCTCTGAACTGACTGTTCTCCACAGCACGTATAACTGTCTTGTCTTGCCATATAATTTACTACATGTTTATTTTCTGTTCTCCCTTCCTCCTTTACCAAGCCAAAGACAAGATCGCAGGCTCTATGAAAAAAGGGATTTTGTCTATTTTGTTATCCGCCTACCCCAGGTGCATAAAATTGTGTCTGGCTTGTAACAGCTGCCCCGTAAGCACTTGTCAAATAAGTGCATGTATGCCTGGCCGTAGGCATGCCAAAGCAGTGACAGCTGATCTATGGCAAAAACAATGAAGCAGACATTACTGGAAGCAGATGAAAGACCATGTGGTTCTAGAAAGAAAGTAACTAGCCGTCTGCTTCTGACAACTTCCTATCCTTTGAACTCATTGCTTCCAAATCTAAGCCATCTAAAGGTTTTGCCATACTACAAAACATGATCAATATGATACACTTGAGCTTCATCCCTTCCCAATGAATATAATTCACAAAGCATTAAGAACAATTGCTTTGGCAGTCCATAAAAAACTGCTGATAAGATTTTATATTATGTTTTGCTAGTTTGAGCAGTAATTTAGAAAATGAAAAAGAAAAATGTCAGCTCTATGTATCTCTGAGCTGAAGTAAGAGCACTCTACTATGGCAAAATGTTTAATATCTTAATCAGAGTTTCATACATCAATACTTGCTTGCAACATCCATTCCAATATTGCAGTGCTTTTTAAAAATGCATACCTTTTGGCAAAGGACAACATTTTCTCTTTGAAACTGAAAAACCTCAGTGCATTGCAGAATCAGACTCCTAACTGACAGAATGAGAAAGATGTAAGATCTTCTCAAGCTCTGACGTTTAAAGATTTAATGACAGAGCAGTTTACCTACCTAACAGAACATCTTTCAAAAGTGAAATCAATTCTCTTAAACCCTGCCCCTACTTTACCAACTAGGTTTACATAATATTCTAAATGCTATGCTGTCATTTCAACAACTTTCATAACATCTTCACTAGGAGTATATTTTGTCTCAAGAAACTTTCTTTGCTCACCCCTAAAAAGCAACTCATTTGTTAATATTTTACCATGATATGACAAAATTCAGTCATATCTTCAGGCTCCACTTCTAAATCTAGGCTTTTTGCTGTTTATACCACATCTGCAATTACTTCCTCCACTGAAGTCTTAAACCCCTCAAAATCAACAAGGGTTGGAATCAAACTCTTTTTTCTAAATTCCTGTTGACATTGATGTTTTTACCTCTTCCTGTGAATCATAAACGTTCTCTTTTAAAATTTTTATTTCTTTTAATTGAATGATGATTGATTTACAATGTTGTTCTAGTATCACAAATATTCTTAATGGCATCTACAGTGGTGAACCCTTTCCATAATGTCTTCAATTTACTTTGTCCAGATCCATCAAAGGAATAATTATCTCCATGGCAGCTTGCTGAAGTGACAGAGGATGAGATGATTAGATAGCATCACCAACTCAATGGACATGAATGAGGGCAAACTCCAGGAGACAGTGAAGGACAGGGGAGTCTGGCATGCTGCAGTCCATGGGGTTGCAAAGAGTAAGACATGCCTTTACGACTGAACAACAAGTGGCAGCTATAGGCTTAAGAAATTTCTTCTCAAATAATAAGACTTTGACTTTCCTAGTCAAAATTATTGGTACTTTTTGATCCACTGGCTACAGAATGGATTTTGTTTGTCAGCAGGTATGAAAACATTCATCTCATTGCACATCTCCAGCAGAACTCTTCGGTTATCAGGTACATTGTCAATGAGCAGTAATATTTTGAAAGGAATCTTTTTTTTTCCTGAGCAGTAGGCCTCAGCAGTGGGTTTAAAATATTCAATAAACCACGTTGTAAACAGATGAGCTGTCATCTAGGCCTTGTTCCATTTACAGAGCACAGGCAGAGTAGAATTAGCATAATTTTAAGAGCCCTAGGATTTTCAGAATGGCAAATGAGCAACAGCTTCAACTTAAAATGACCAGCTACAAAAAAAAAAAAAAAAAATGACCAGCTACATTAGCCCCTAACACAAGTCAGCCTGTCCTTTGAAGCTTTGAAGTCAAGCACTAACTTCTCCTCTCCAGCTATTAAAATCCTAGTTGGCATTTTCTGCCAATATAAGGCTGTTTCGTGGATATTGAAAATCTGCTCTTCAGTGTGATCACCTTCAAAAATTATCTCAGCTGGATTTTCTGGATATCTGGCTACTTCACTTTGCTCTTCACCGTTAGAGACAACTTCTTTCCTTATAACTCATGAACCAAGCTCTGCTAGCTAAACGTTTCCTCTACAGCTTCCTCCATTCTCTCAGCCTTCAGAGAAGTGAAAAGAGTGAAAGCAATGCTCTGGATAGGCTTTGGCTTCAGGGAGTGTGGGCCTGGTCTGATCTCTCCAGACCACTAAGACTCTATTAGGCAATACAGCTGCTTCTCTTTCTTATCATCTGTATGTTCACTGCAGCAGCACTTTTTTCTTCAAGAACTTTATCTGTGCATTCACACCTTGGCTAACTGTAGCAAAAGGCCTAGTTTTCAGCCTATCTTGGATTTCAACATACTTTCTTCACTAAGCTGAATCATTTCTAACTTGTGATTTAAAGTGAGAGGCAACTATTCTTTCACTTGAACACTTAAAAGAAATCATTAGAGGGTTATTAAACAGCCTAATTTCAATATTATAGTGTCTTAGGGAATAGCGAGGCCCTGAGGTGAAAAAAAAGAAATGGCAACAGCAGGGAGTGGGGCAGTCAGAAAACACACATTGATCAGTTAAGTTTGCTCTCTTTGTGGGCACAGTTCATGGTGCTCCAAAACAACTGTAATAGTAGTAAATCACAGATCACTATAACAAATACAGTTATAATGAGAAAGTTTGAAATACGGAAAGAATTGCTAAGATGTGACAGAGAGACATGCAAGTGAGCAAATGTTTTTGGAAAAACAGCACCTACAGACTTAGTGCAGGGTTGCCACAAACCCTCAATTTGTTTTTTAAAAAAAAAATCATTATCTACAGAGCTCAATAAAGTGAAACACAATAAAATCAAGGCATGCCTGTATTATGAGAATGATGATAAACCTGTTGGTTTTGCAAAAATAAGATTTAATATACTGAACACTTTAATACACAACAAACAATACGAAGGGTCAAAATCTAGCAAATAATCAATTTTTTAACAATTCAGGGCTTTTTCTACAAGTATGAAACATTCTGAGCATATAACATCATATACGATACCATTAGGGGAAAGCAACAAGCATTTTTAAAAGAGATGTAAGAGTTAACACTATTTGCTGGTTGGTATTTCAGTAACAATCTGTTCATATTAACATAATAAAAAAACAATGTCTTCAGTGTTATTAACAATGAGTGATAAAATTTAAAGATTTTTAAAATTTTTATGTTCTTTATGTTTAGCCATATTTTCCAAGTCTCCTACAAAAAGAAAATTTCTTTTATAATCAGATAAAAACCCAACCACATTTTTTTAATTTACGAAATAACCTGTAATAACTCATTTAGCAAACAGAAGTTGCTTCCAAGCTTTTCGCTATCTTCACTTTATCATTTTATCATGAAATCTTCTGTAATCCTCCCGCTTTTTCCAGCCTTGTTTCAAGTTAAGTTTACATTAATTTGAAATTTTCAGACTTTTAATTTGGAATTTTGCAAAATTAGGCATGAGAAGTATTAAAAGTCACTTTCATTTCATGGCTAACTATCAAAACAAATGCAAAGTGAAACTTTGCCAATTATGTAAATGATTCATCTTATAAATGGAGTGACAAAAATTCAGTTATCTCAACATTGGATACAAGGTGAAAGTGAATGTTGCTCAGTTGTGTCCAACCCTTTGTGACTCCATGGACTACAATCCGCCAGGCTCCTCTGTCCATGGAATTCTCCAGGTAAGAATACTGGAGTGGTTAGCAATTTCCTTCTCCATGGGATCTTGCCCACCCAGAGACCAAACCCAGGTCTCCTGCACTGCAGGCAAATTTTTTACCATCTGAGCCACCAGGGGAGACACAGGGTATCCACTTATAAATATCTAATTTAAAGATGAAGTCTGAAATATCTAATGTAACCACAAAGTCCAACAGGCCTGAGTTTGAATCTTGCCTCTGATGTCGGTCACCTGTTATGACCCTGGCGAAGTTACTTAATCATACTAACCCTCAGTTTCCTCATCTGTAAAAAGAGAATGCTACCTACTGATAAGTGTTTGTGTGTAAAATGTTTAGTGAAGGACATGCCATACATCAAGCCCTCAGTAAATGTTAGTTACCTCAACAGAGAACAATGTTCGAGTTAGTACGTAAACATCATTTATACCTCATCCTGATTATAATTTTACATAGAAAGGAAAAACAAAACAAAACAGTGCACTAAGAAGCACACTGAAAATATGTCTTCCACCATTCCATATAGACTGAGATTCTGCAACTCCTGAATCACCACTATCGTACCATAAGTGTATGCAGGTACTTAGTACATAAGCTCAAAGAATGAGAACTTAATAAAACATGCCGGTATAGATCAAGTGATAAATCAATAAACACACGTATTACTAGGTTGAGTCATTAAAATTTGAACCCAAAAGGATGTATGGATGTAGACAGAAATTTACACACTAGGACCACCTGTCCAAAAAAAGTCATTCTCAATCTCCTCAGCAGTTTCACTTGACTGTTTCCAAAGGAGTCTACTGTGGCAATTACCTTTCACTCACAGTACCTAGTAGAAACAGCCGAAACACAATGAAAGGAAAACTATTTGTAATTAGGATACCTAGGTTTAAATCTTTCTCTCATTCGGGTGTGAAACCTGGACAAACTATTAAGATAACTAAAATAACTACCAATAACTTCCACATCTATAAAAGATAATAATACCTACCTACTCCACAGATCAAATGTGAAGGCATATAACTATGCTTTGTAAACTGTCAAGTATAACATGCAAATATCACTACAGCTGAAGTTCTTTTATTATCCAAGGAAAGACTTCTTTTAAAAATGATACACTGATCCCCTCCACTCATTACATATATGGACAATATCATATTTTCCACCACTCATTATTGCATACCACGAGAGTCCTCAACGATCTTCACCTAAAATCACCAAGAGTCACAATCTGAAAGGCTGAAAGATGCTTATCACGTCCCCACGTAAGATATCTCAAGCATAAATGTATCTTCACTGATAATCGAAACAAGTTAGTAAGTTCATCTATACACTCACTCATTATTGGATAGGCTCTAGGAAGATAAAATTGCTTAAAAACAACCTAACTACCTTCACTGAATAAAGCAAATGCATGTCAATAGCCACAGATGTTCAGTTGTGTCTTCACTTCTGTATTCTGCTTACGAGTCAGCTGGAGTCAAAGCACACGCACTCACTAGGCAAAACACACACACAAACTCTGCTTATCTGTGTCAGGGGCTGAGCACAAAATAAACTGCACCCAAACAAAAGGAGTCTCTTCAGAGCCTTCCTGCTTCGAACAACCTCGCTGGGCCTGCTCCTTCCTCGTCTGTAAACAAATTACCGGTGGGGGGCACGCAAGCAAGAGGGAGGGCTTCAAACAGGGGTCACTCGGCCGTCACCTGGCGAGGTGTTTTTCGCGAAGTTTCAGAGTCAACAAAGAAGTTTCGTCGCGAAGGGATCGGGCCGCTCGAGCGGCTGGGCGAAGCGACGTTAAAAGACGGACAAAACCGAGTCGGGGGGTGGGGGCGGAGAAGGGCGTACAAAACGACCCCTCAGACTTCGAGCCGCGACGACCGCGCCGTCGCCCCCCGGGACTGGCGGGACGGAGTGGAGGGGCGGGGGTCGGGGAGCCACGCCGCCCACCCCAGCCCGACGCCCCCGGCCCTCAACCCGCGCGGGCGGGCGGGGAACGGCTGGAGGCGCCGACGGGTCCCCCTCATGCTCCCCGCCGCCCCTCGCGCCCTGCTACTCAGCGGGGCAAACGGCCCGGACGCCGGCCCCGCCGTGGTCCCGCCCGCTCGCAACGCTGTCACCGCGAGCCCCTGACCCGAGCGGAGGCGCCCCCCGCCTACCCCGCCACCTCACGCGCCGCACGGGCCCCGCCGCCCTCCTGGAGCGCCGCACGGAACCGGCACGGGCCCGACCCGAACGCGGGAGCCGCAAGCACAGGGCGCGGGCGCCGCCGACTTACCTTCCTCTGCGGTGTCCATCTTGTCTGGGGGGGCGGCGGTGACGCAGCCGCGAGGCTCCAGCGGCCGAGGCCGGAGCCTTCCGGCCGGGGCGGGGAAGGGGAAGGGACGGGGAGGAAGGAGGAGGGAGCGGAGCCGGGCCCGGGCAGGTGCGTGTGCTCAGGTGCGAGAGAGGAAGAGAGAGAGGGGGGAGAGGGAGAGGGAGAGAGGCTGACAGAAAGCAGGCAAGAGAGGGGAGGGGGAGGGGCGGGGAGAGCGGAGGGGCGAGGCCTGGGCGGGGCGTGAAGGCGGAAGGGGCGGGGCTCCTCCGCGACGTGTGGCGTCACTTCCGGCAGCTCGGCGTTGCGCATGCTCAGTGGGCGGCGGTCGCGGGGGCGTTGCGGGACATTCCCCCCCACCCTTCCACTCCCTCCACAGGCCGCGGGGTGGCCACCGTCATGGGCCGCGGGCCACTTGGGCTTTGTCCAGAGGGCTGCGCGGGCGGAGAGGCTGAAACCTTAGAAGGAGCTGAACTCTAATGACACCGAGGTGGGAGGCGGGGGGGCGGCGACAAAGACGGCACAGAACCAAGCGAGGATGGCAGCAGGAGCGAGCCCAGCACCCGCCGCCGCACCGCGGTGCACCACACAGGCGGGCCTCGGGGCTGAAGAGCTACCTGGCGCCTGTGAAAAGACAGTTCTGCGCCCGGCTCCACTCCCCTCTTCCTGCCCAAGACTCCGGTGCCGCGTGTCTGGAGTCGGTCCAGGAATGGGCATTTTTGTTCCTCACCTGTGGGCGGTTCTGATGCACGTTTTGAGGAAGTGCTAAAATATTATTAATATGAGAAAGGCAAGTCCTAACTTTACCGAGGTCCTTCCCCAAGAAGACTTCTTCATTTGACTGGAAGGACCGCTTCAATAAACTGCTTAGGCTGGAGGCTGTAACATCCGCCTCTAAGGGAAATTGGTTCAGACTGTGAAGTGAAAATGCCTCCTGCCTTGTTATTAACGGGGCTTCCATGGTGGCTCAGATGGTAAAGCGTTTGCCTGCAATGCAGGAGACATGGGTTTGATCCCTGGGTCAGGAAGATCCCCTGCAGAAGGAAATGGCAACCCACTCCAGTACTCCTGCTTGGAAAATTCCACGGACAGAGGAGCCTGGTGGGCTACAGTCTATGGGGTCGCAAAGAGTCGGACACGACTGAGCTACTTCACTCACTTTGTTATTAAGTATCACAGCCATCAGCGATTTCTGGCCTCCAAATATGAATCCCAAACTGCAATCCACTGGATGTTGCTACCCCAAGCCCACCTTTGATTGCTGAGGAGCTGGGGGAATGCAAAGTGAATAAGGAAACGAAGTTGACCCCAACCCCCCCCCCACCCCCCCACCCCCCCCCCCCCCCGCCGTCCCCCATAGCTGAGGTGCATGTGAAAGGAATGAATTCAGTGAGCCCAGAGGCTTGCATCTTCCCATACCTGGAATGCTTAATTCCTTAGCTTGATAACCTGATCTTTGATGTTCAGACCACGTGTTCCCTTGGTTGCAAACTTGTATATAGCCTGACTTCCCCACGTGCCTCTTTGGAGCAGTTTTCTCAGAGCTACTGAGATGCTGTCTCCTGGGCTCCTAGTCCTAAACATTCCCACCAAATAACTACTTTCAGGTTGTGATTACATCTTTTTAGTCGACAGGATGTGCACAGGGCTTGATACACTGAGCCGTGGATGTTTACCTGGCCAGAGGTGAATTGCTTCCGCCTGATGAAGGACAGCCCTGCCTCCATGAGCACACACCTTTCCTCACTGTAATTCCTGCTTTTTGCTCTAAAGGAAGAACTATCACACAACATTGTGAATCAACCATACTCCAATTAAAAAAAAAAAAAATATTTAGAAAATACAAGTTATGTCACCATCTTTGAATTGCCTGAGTAGAACTAGAGATGTCGGTAATACCAAGATAATATATTTTAAAGACTATGTAAATGAATTGCAAAAATAAATTCAAGAATGCTAGCAATACTTTTTCCATCTGTGAGAGTGAAGGAATTGGGAAGATCCCTGCTTCCTGCAAGCCTCACCAATCAGAATGAGACTTAGGTTAAAGATAATGTAGGCCTTCCAGAAAGAAACCTTTGAAGACTAATGCCATTGATTTTTCCAGTCACTCATGTTGCCCAAGGTGGGAAAGAATTCAAATTCTTGATGCAATAATGGAGGCCCACTAATTTCAAGGGCTGACCTTGAGAATTGAACGTATTTAAACTTTTCCTTAAATATGTTTGGACTATATTGTCTCCCAAGAAATTGTATCTGAAGGAGGCTCATACCTCAGTCCCTACCCTTTCCACCCAACATGTAGAGCAGGCACATCCCCTCTAAGGCCTGTGGCAGGGCACATCTCACTCAGCTCAGGCCAGGGGCGCAGTTCACCACCACCAGTTCAGATCCAGTCTCAGGTGTCACAGCAAAACGAGGGAGGATTCTGAGAGTTAGAGATTTCCTGAGGGACGTGCTAGCGGTCTGTCAGCGCAGTTATGTGAACCTCCAGGCAGTAGAACAGAGTTAGGATTGGAGGCATGTGGGTATATGTGGTGTGGGTGGAGGGCTCCCAGCTTTTGTCTTTATGTCTTTTTGTGGTGCTCCAAGGAAAGTTACTTCAAGAATTAAGAACTGCCCCAACGTTTTTTCATTCAGCCTTTGGAGTTTAAAGATAAGAGTACTTTTTGACCAAATTCTTCCTGATAACTTCCAAAATTTTGCTTTGTTGCAACGTCTCACCGGAAATGTTCAGAGGGAGATCCTAGAGTAGCAAAATTATAAGCCTGCTCAGACATGTTGTAAAGCCACTGGAAAAGTAACTTGGAGCAGGTTTTGTGAATGGAAATGTAGAGTTCAAGTCACATTCTGCTTTAAAAAGTTGTAACAAATACAGATGAATTAAAAAAAAAAAAAAAAGAGTAATCAACCAACATCTGCTGAGTCCTTACTATGCACCTTACTAGTAAGTGGTCCTTACAACAGGGTCTTGGAAATAAAGTCACTCAGACATTGGATGCAGTTAACCATTGACAGGAACCCGACTAAGCCAGTAGGCAAAAGGGAGGAGTGTACTGTTGACATGAACAAACTGTGACAAGTGTAGTGGTCCAGTGGGCCTCCGGAGCTGCTGGAACTAGAGTCCTCTCTCTGCCCGCACGCCTCAGCTCTGCTTCATTCTGTACATCAGCTTCTTGCTGTCAGACCAGCTTCCTCCACGTGGCTGGGGAGTGATCGCTCTCAAGGTCATATCTTCAGCTTCACCATCAGAGCGGCTGAGGGTGACGCTCTCCAGCCCCAAGTCAGTAATTCTCAGCGAAGGACAGTTAATTGGTCCAGTGAGGTGCACATCCCTGAACCCAATGATGAGGGTCTGTAAGAATATATATGCTGCCATTGAACTCGGTTACTGAAGTGCAGAAAAAGCATTTCCCAGGAGAAAAAGGAGAACGAAACTATAGGTAGGCATTATAGTTAAAATTCTCGTTGTTTTCAAACAAGGACACCAAATTGTAAAGGAATATTTTCATTTGCCACACTTTTATCCAAGGAAATCAGTTAGAATTCATGCAGAATTTCACCCTGAGAAAAAGTTTAGTGAAAAGAGATACTTGAAGGTATGGCATATATGTGGTTCTAGCCTGAGTGTGTATGTGTGTGTGCATGTGTGTGTGTGTGTGTGTGTGTTACTCTGCCATGAGAATACTATAGTAATTCTGGGTTTCCATATAGCAATAAAATGAGCAACAGAGCTTGTGTGGGAAGACAACAGTATAAATTTTTGAGCACTAACTCTAACACACTAACAATAACAATAATTAACCCTAATCCCTATTATGAATGAACATTAATAGCAATCTTGTCAAGAAAATATTATACCCATTTTGTAGATAAGGAAACTGAGATTCACAGTTGGTAAGTAACTTGCTTTTGGCCATATGTAGAAGAGGAACCAAAATTAAAGGACAGGTCTCTCTGACTCCAAACCTCTGATTTTTAAACCTCACCTGTTTCCCATTAACAACCATACTCTTAACACTGCCATTACACTCTCAACTTTTTACTGTGAGCCCATGTTTATAGAGAAACCCAAGACTGCAACAGTTGCACAGAATTGCTGCTGATCAAGTATAGATGCAGTAATTAAGCAAAATGCGGGGCTATAAGTTTAACATTATTAACGTCTACAAATTATTGAAGGCAGTTTATGACATTATCTTAACATTAAACTCTTCCTTCCGGTTTTCCTTTTCCTCTTATTTCATCTTCCCTTCCATTTTTCTATTTCATTTCTCTTCCTTTCCTGTGATGAGACACAACAGTAATCTGGGCAAGAACATGGGTGCTGAAGCAAGAGGCAAGCAGGTAGCAGAGAGAGGGGAAGACTGGTGGGGTTGGACAATTTATTACATTGAATAATGATGACCAGATTTCCCATTGTTGGAAAAGATACTAATGTGGAGAATGGGAAAGCTAGGAAGAACCCTGAGGTCTTGGATTGGAACTATAGGTATCATTAGGAACTCATTTTTAAGCACATAAACAGACTTAAAAATATATACAGTTGACCTCTGAACAATGTAGCGGGTTAGAGGCACTGACACACCCCCTCCATGCAGTCCAAAAGCTGACTCTAACTTTACAATCAGCCCTCATATCTATGGTCCCACATCCCCGGAGTCAACCAGCCTCAGATCATCTAGCACCATAGTAGATATTTATTGAAAAAGTAGGTGAACCCATGCAGTTCAAAGCCATGTTGTTCAAAGCTCAACTGCATATATATGTCTACAAATATCAACTGTAATACATATCAGATATTATGTACAAATACTAGTAAATATGTATTATGTAATGTTATATATATTTCTTAGTTCTGTGCTCTGAGAGGATTTCCATGCAGTGATGTCCCAGTAGCTATGAGCACACTGAAGATACAGACTTTGGTCTCTTAATACCATGCTCCACTAAAAGGAACCGAGACTGTATGATACCATAATGATAGACACATGTCACTATACATTTGCTCAAATCCATAGAGTGAAGTGTAATGCAAGTCATGGACTTGAGGTGATTATGATGTGTCAATTCTAGCAAATAGAGCAAATACATCAGGGGGAAATGTTGATAATGGGGGGTGCCTATACAGGGAAGCCTGGTGTGCTAAAGTTCATGGGGTCACAAAGAGTCGGACACCACTTAGTGACAGAACAACAACGTGCATGAGTGCCTGGGAATCTTTGTACCTTCCTCTCACCTTCTCTGTGAACCTTGCTGCCGCTGCTAAGTCACTTCAGTCGTGTCCGACTCTGTGCGACCCCATGGACAGCAGCCCACCAGGCTCCTCCATCCACAGGATTCTCTAGGCAAGAATACTGGAGTGGGTTGCCATTTCCTTCTCCACTGGAAATGCTTTACTCAGAGAATAAATTACTGTAAACAAAGTCAGCCACACAACAAGTCACTCTTCAATGCTTGTGCGCTTTCCTGAAGGAGACAAAGAGGCAGGTTTCAGCCGTCAGTACCATCATGAGCACCCTGAGTCTAAACTGCTCTACAAAATATAAAGTTCAAAATTTTCCAAAACAGATTTATATGGGGAAAAAAGAGGAACCAAGACTCTGAAGAAAGTCAAATTTTAGGGCCAGAGCAGGAGAACTAAAGATAAGCCTAGAACATTGTGAAGAAACTAAGGAATGCTCAAAAATTGACAGAGTTAAGCTAAAAGGATATAGAAACTGGCTCAAAGAGGCTCCCACTTGCCAGTCGAGGGACAATTTGACATGAAAATACGTACTACAGTAGCAGATTATAGCCTATTGAATAAAACAAGAATCCATGAGCTCATTGTGATATAAACCAGTAGGGAGAGAAAAAACTTCTTCCTCTGCAGTATAGTGCCACCCACTAAGTGTAAAAAGGAATGATACAAACAGAAAAATCACTTACCAACCTGATAGTGGTTCAGACTGGAGTTGTCAATAAAAGTTAAGAATGGATAAAGTTTCAATCAGGAACAGCATCTTAGCATATTACTGCAACATTTCCCAATCATTAAAAAGAAAAATAATAGCTTTACAGTGATTATACCAACATGACTAGATGATCAAGGTTACCGTCATCAGCTATGGGAAAGACTGACATAATGAGAAAATCAAAGTTTATCAGGAATGCATGCCTGAGTCTGCGGATAAGGACACATCCTATGGAATCAGGTTGAGTGCCAGTCTACATGCCTGTATTCTCTTAAGCTCTCAAGGACATGATAGAGAGAATGACTGAGAAACAGTTCCAGATTGGAGGAGGCAGAAGAAACATGACAACTAATCACAATGTATCAAAATCCTGGACCCAAGACCAGAAAAGACATTTTCAAGACAATTAGCAAAACTGAAATTTGAATAGGTTCTTTGCATGACAGCGTTGTATCATTGTTGATTTCTCCACTTCTTGAGGGTCCTCTTTAGAGAAATGCATATGAGAGTATTTAGGGGTGATGTAGAATCAGGTCTGAAGCTTGTAGTCAAATGGTTCAGAAAAAGACTAAATGTGTGTTTGTGTGTGCAAGTGTGAGAAAAAGAGAGAAATGTTAGAAGCTGGTGAATCTGGGTGAAGGAATATGGAAGCTTTTTTTGGAGTGTACTTGCAACTCTTCTGTGAGTCTAAAATTATTCTGACATCCTTTTTTAAATGAAAGTTGCTAAGTTCTGATAGAACTGTAAAGCAGTGGTTCTCAATTTGGGGAATCTCAGTCACAAGCACCTCTGACAATCTGACAAAATCTGCGGGCTTTTTTCCCAGAAAAATTGCATAAACTCAAATTGTTGCATACAGTTTTCTGAGAGTTCATAGATGCCTTCAAGTCTATGCGGAAACCTCAGGTTAAAAGAGTTTCTCATAAACCCACACACCTATGGGCACCTTATCTTTGACAAAGGAGGCAGGAATATACAGTGGGGCAAAGATAGTTTCTTCAATAAGTGGTGCTGGGAAAACTGGACAGTTACGTGCAAAAGAATGAAATTAAAACACTTCCTAATGCCAAACACAGATAAACTCAAAATGAATTAAAGACCTAAATATAACACCAGAAATTATAAAACTCTTAGAGGAAAACATAGACAGAACACTATGACATAAATCACAGAAAGATCTTCTATGACCCAGCGGTCAGAGTAATGGAAATAAAAACAAAAATAAACAAGGGGGGCCTAATTAAACTTATAAACTTTTGCACAGCAAGGGAAACTATAAACAAGGTGAAAAGACAACCCTCAGAATAGAAGAAAATAATAGCATATGAAGCAACTGACAAAGGAATTAATTTCTGAACTATACAAGCAGCTCATAAAACTGAATACCACAAAAGCAAACAACCCAGTCAAAAAGTGGGCAAAAGACCTAAACAGACAATTCTCCAAAGAAGACATACAAATGGCTAATAAACACATGAAAAGATGCTCAACATTGCTCATTATGAGAGAAATGCAAATCAAAACTACAGTGAGATACCACCTCACATCGGTCAGAATGGCCTTAATCAAAAAATCCATAGACAATAAATGCTGGACAGGCTGTGGAGAAAAGGGAACACTTTTGCACTATTGGTAGGAATGTAATTTGATATAGCCATTCTAGAAGACAGTATGAAAACTGCTCAAAAACTGGGAGTAGAACTACCATATGACCCAGCAGTCCCACTTCTTGGCATATACCCTGAGGAAATAAAAATTGAAAAAGGCCCATGTGTACCCCAGTGTTCATCGCGGCACTGTTTACAATAGCTAGGATGTGGAAGCAACCTAGATGTCCATCATCAGATGAATGGATAAAGAAACTGTGGTACATATATACAATGGAATATTACTCAGCTGTAATAGAAATGCATTTGAGTCAGTTCTAATGAGGTGGATGAGCCTAGAGCCTATTGTACAGAGTCAAGTGAGTTAAAGAGAAAAACAATATATATTAATGCATATATATGGAATCTAGAAAGATGGTACTGATGAACCTATTTGCAAAGCTAAATAGAGATGCAGACAGAGGACAGACTTATGAGCATGGGTGGGGGAGGGAAGAAGAGGATGAGATGAATGGAGAGAGTAACATGGAAGCATATACACCATATGTAAAATAGACAACCAACAGAAATTAACCGTATGACTCTGAACTCAAATCGGGGCTCTGTAACAACCTAGAGGGATGGGAAGGGGTGGGAGCTGGGAGGGAGTTTAAAGAGGGAGGGGACACACATGTACCTGTGGCTGACTCATGTGGGTGTATGGCAGAAGATGACACAGCATTGTAAAGCGATTTTCCTTCCATTAAAAATAAATATGTTTGGAGAAGGAAAAAACACACCACTTCTCATTTAAAGTATTGAGGAAAATGATGATGTTCATTTCTCCTTTCTAAGAATATAGCAGGCCAGATTATTTAGACCAACAGTTGAAAATACTTGATAAAATGTTAAAAATATATTTGTAAAACCACTGACGCATTGACAAAAAAATAGTAAAGCAACTAACAGGCCAGAATCTAAGGACCTGATGTAAATGGAACAAAGCCGTGACTTTTGCTCTGCTGATACAGGCAAACTTTGAACTTGTATATTGACAGATTCCAGGGGCAAGAATAACATCAAAGCTCAGAGCCTGCCCAAGAAGAAACAACTATTAAAAGACCTTCTACCGGGATCCTCCCCCAAGGCCCACAGAGCTGCAATCTCAAGAGGAATAGTGAACCAAAAGTCGAGCCCCTCTCTGAAAGTTCTAGGAAAAGTTGGTTTTGCTGAGCCTTATGAAAATTGTACCCAAGAACCAGCCCTGGCATGGAGTGCACCCCAAACTCATGACACCCCAGTGACCAAATAATCTCAAGCAGTAAATGTCATTGAAAATGATCTTGTACTGCTGGGACCCCTAAGGATCTGGCAGAAGCAAACACAAATTCTCTCCAGAGGAAAGCACTTGCTTTCCCGCTGCCTTAGTCTGCTAGGGCTGCCCTAAAAGAAGACTACACACTGGGGCTCCAACAACAGGAATGTATTTCTCACAGTTATGGAGGCTAGAAGTCCAAGACTAGGGTGCCATAAAGGTTAGCTTCTCCTGAGGCCTCGCCCCTGGACTTGCAGATGGAGACCTTCTCTGCGTGTCCTCACGTGACCTGTTCTCTGTGCTCGTGCGGGTCTGGTGTCTCTCTTCCTATAAGGACACCAGTTCTATTGGATGAGGGCCCTACTGTGACCTCCTTTAACCCGAATTACCTCCTTAAAGTCTCCATCCCCAAATACAATCACACTGAGGGCTAGGGTTTCAACAAATTAATTTTAGGGAGACAGCACAGTCTGTAACACTAACCTTCAAAGAACTTTCACAAATGGATTTACAAAGAAGTTGAACTGCACATCAAACATGACCAAATATACGTGTAACGAAGAACAGACAGCTGATAACAGAACCCATCCAACAAGGACTTCAGATATGGGGATTACCAGACAAAGATTATAAAGAACCTGGGGGGGTGGGGAGGTTCCAGTGGGGGGCCATATGTATGCCTAGGACTGATTCATCTTGATATATGGCAGAAACCAATACAACACTGTAAAGTAAATATCCTAGAATTAATAATTTTTAAAAGATTTTATTAAGAAATTATACTTACTTGGATCTTTTCTTAAAGTGATGGAACAATTTAAAAATAGCAATTTTACACCAGAATTATATCTCTGCTACCATTTAAACATACAATGAGAAACTTTATTTATCAAGAAATGAAGGTTATAATTTTTTAGGGTATGCACAAGCAAAATCTTTAGAGAATTCTGCACTTAGCATAAATGAGGCTACATCTGTCCTTGTGCATTTGGAAGGATCTTTAACAGCAGTGCCTTCACCCACCCACCCACCCCCAACCACCCTTTCATTTATTGATGTTTCCCTTAGGCCAACACAGGCATGGACATGTAGCAGTAAGTCAATAAATATTGGCTGAATAAACAAAGCATAATTTTCCAGGAGATACTTTTTGTTGCTGAAATAGCAACACGTGTATGAATGCCTTTCTTAGCAAGAGATTCATTTATATGGCAGCTGAAATATCAACCGGGCAACAATGATGTATTAGGTTTGTGTGTCTGTACTTTTATATCTGTTCTCAGTAATAATAAATTCAATTTCAGTGCTTCAGACAGTTTCAACAAGGAGGTACATTGAATCAAATCAAATCATCAAAACAAAGTACAAAGTGTTTCTTATCCCTAACACATTCAGATACAACATTCACATAAAAATTACTTGCAATTTAAGCCAAAAAGTTACTGAGATGAAGGCCCTCAAGACCAGTCTTTTTTTCTGCACATTTTATTATGAACATTTTCAAATGTACAGACCTTGGAGAAAGAAATGGCAACCAACTCCAGTATTCTTGCCTGGAGAATCCCATGGACAGAGGAGCCTGGAGGGCTACAGTCCACGGGGTCGCAAGAGTCGGACACAACTTAGTGACTAAACCACCAACCAAATGTACAGAAAAGTTGAAGGAATAGTGCAATGAACACCTATATGCTCTCAGCCTAAATTCAACAATTATTAACATTTAGTCATATGGATTTTTTAAAATAATTTTTTATTTGTTTGCTTATTTTTGGCTGCACTGGGTCTTCATGGCTGCCTGTGGGCTCTCTCTCACTAAGGCGAACCAGGGCTACTCTCTAGTTGCAGTGTGTGGGCTTCTTATTGCGGTGGTTTCTCTTTTTGCAGAGCACAGGCTCTAGGTTACACAGGCTCAGTACTTGTGACTAACGGGCTTAGTTGCCCAACGGCATGTGGAATCTTCCCGGATCAGGGATTGAACCCATGTCCCCTGCATTGGAAGGTGGATTCTTAACCACTGGACCACCAGGGAAGTCGAAGCCATGTATTTTAACCATAGCGTTTTTCTGTGTCATTTGAAAAATCGTGTGTGAACAACTTTCTCCCTAAGCACTTTAGCATGTATCTCCTACAGTTAATGTCCTTTAAAGCCAGTACCACACCATAATATCTAGAACCTAAAGTCTATATAATTGTCCCAAGAATGCCTTTTATAGTTTTGTTTTGATTTTTTCGAACAAGTATTCAACTGACCTTCATGCACTGCTGCTGGTTTAAGCCTATGTAGTCTCCCTTAATCTAAAATGGTACTTGTACTTTTCCTTTTCCGATGACAATACCTGTTGGAAAAATCACAGGACAGTTGTTTTATACAATATTCTTCATTCTAGATTTGTCTGATTGATTTGTGTTGGTTTCATTTAACAGTTCCCTTAGCCTCTGTATTTCCTATAAACTGGAAGTTAGCCTAGAGACTTGATACAACTCAAGTTAAGAATCCACCTGCAATGCAGGAGATCCCGGTTCAATTCCTGGGTCAGGAAGATCCCCTGGAGAAGGGAAAGGCTACCCACCCATTTTCTGGTCTGGAGAATTCCATGTACTGTATTGTCCATGGGGTTGCAAAGAGTCAGACACAACTGAGCGACTTTCACTATCAAGAATATTTCAGAGACGATGTGTTTTTCATATGGTAGCACATCAGGAAGTCAGAATGTCAGGTTGGACCATGATTACTGTTACTGAGTTGATCAGTGGATTGAAGTAATAGTTACTGAGTCTTACCATTCATTAATAATTGGTGGAGTAGGGACTTCTCTTCTGGTCCAGTGGTTAGGACTGTGTGCTTCCAATGCAGGGTGATTGGGTTCCATCTCCAGTAATGGAACTAAGACCCCACATGCCTGTGGCACAACCAAAAGCATATTTTTATTATTATTATTTAGGCTGTGCTGGGTCTTCCTTGCTCTGCAGGCTTGTTGCTACTTATGGCTATCAGGGGGTACTCTTTAGCTTGATGTATGGGTTTCTCTTTGCAGTGGCTTCTCTTGTTGCAAAGCAGAGGCTCTAGACCACAGGCAAGAGTTGTGGCACAAGGGCTTAGTTGCTCTGCGGCGTGTGGGATCTCACCGGACCAGGGATCGAACCCATGTCTCCTACATTTTGTCAGGCAAATTGTTTACCACTGATCCACCAGGGAAGCCCCCAAAACATTTTTTTTTTAAGTAAAAACAAAATCTGTGGAGTAAAACATGAAAGCTACAGTCCTTCACTTATATCTTTTTCAAGTGGAGGACAACTATATTTTTAGATTATTCTTTTAATTTGAAAGTGCATGCTATCATTAAAAACATTCTTGTTGATATCCACAATGACAAGTGTATTTTTACAAAATCTGAGTTCTTTATTAAAAACTTCTCCTGTAATTTTCCCAGTGAAAGACCACCTTGTTCTGTTTGTGTCAATCTCCTCATCCTTGCAAAGAAAGAGTGAAGAAAGGAAAAGAAGAGAAAGAAAGAAAGGAAAAGGAAAGAAGGAGAGAGAGCAAAAGAAAGGCAAATCACTGTTAACTCCTACAGGTCTTCCCAAGGGACAGCATCCTGACTGTCTGTGCCCGTGATGCAACTGGGCCTTGAGAGTTCCTTCCGAAGAGACCAATGATAGAAAAAGAGAAGCTGAGTGTAAGTCCCACAAATTTAAATTGAGTTGCCACTTCTGACCTTATTACTCAATGAAGCAGCTAAAGGAGATGCTCTATGTGGTACTATGACCACAAAAGCTCACCCACATGCCCCTCGATGACTGTAAAAGAGCAGCATGGGAGGAGGTCCACAGAGGACGTGGCACAACAAAGGATTCTCTGTACTCTCTGCTGTAACTTCAAACAAGTCAGTAAGTCCTGGGCAAACACGGCTGAACCCTGGGATGAAGCACAGTGTCAGCAGGCGAGCGGGTGGCTAACAGAGAGCAGAGTCCATTGCAGTCAGCAGTTGGCACAAGTTCTGAGATTGCAAATAAAGCCAGGAAGGAGGCAGGATCTGACATTCCCTCATCCTGCCAACATGGAAGACACCGGGCAAACACCTGCCCGCACATTTCCTCTTCAGTAGGTCTCCCTTCCAAAGCCGAGTGTGACTTCTGAGGGGTGAATATTGGGCTTATCCACCATAGGATTTCTGAGTGCCTTTAACCTATTTAAATGTGCTGAGGAGCCACAGAGGGGGTATACGGTCACCAGTGTTGTTCACACATCCTTGATCGCCGAAGTCTTTTCTCAGAGGTCATCTCACATAGCTGGAGTGCCTGGGCGCACACTCTGCAAAATACTGAACCATACAAGCCCCAAGGACCCCAAGGATAAATGGACCAAGAGGTTCACCCTTGAGAGTAGAAAAGCATCTATGTTGGCCATGAAAACTTCCACATCCAGAGGATCCTTTAGCCCAGGAATTTCATGAAACCCTGTTGGATATCCCAGCTATGTCAGATTACCTCCGGCTGGCAACGAATGCCATTTCCAAGGGTGAATGGATGATGGGCTATTCCACGTGAGCTCATCGGTTCAGCTCTAGAACGCTCCAGGAGCTCCACAGCAGGCAACAAGCATTTTCAGGAGTGAACTCTGAACGTCTTAATGTTCTTGCCTTGGAAAGATGAGTGTCATGGGCTAAAGGGTGGCCCTCCAAAACACATCCTTGGAACCTGTAAATGTCACCTTAATTAGAAAAAGTCTTTGCAGATGTGATTAAGGATTTGGGGATGAGATTATCTTGGATTCTCCAAGTGTTAGTGAAAGTGTTAGTCACTCAGTCATGTACAACTCTTTGCAACCTCATGGACTGTAGACTACCAGGCTCTTCTGTCCATGGGATTCTCCAGACAAGAAAACTGGAGTGGGTACCCATTACTTTCTCCAGAGGTCTTCCTGACCCAGGGATCGAACTCAGGTTTCCTGAATTGCAGGCCGATTCTTTGCCATCTGAGCTAGATGATCGGGGTGGACCATGCATCCACTGGCAGGTGTCCTTATTAGAATGAGGCAGAGGGAGATCTGAGACACATGGAGAAGAAGCCACGTGAAGATGAAAGCATAGATTGGCACGGTGCAGCCACAGGTCAGGGAACGCCAGCAACCAACAGAAGCTGAAAGAAACAAGGAATGAATGCTCCTCAGGGCCTCTGTAACAAATGTTGCCCTCCAACACCTTAATCTCAGACTTCTCAACCCCAGACCTGTGAGAGATGAGTTTTTATTGTTTTAAGACACCCAACTTGCCGCAATTTGCTACAGCGGCCACAGGAAACTAATATGCATGCCTCACCACCCATCTGAACCTCAGTGTTGACTTGCTGGCTCCAGAGGCTGCAAGCAAATCTCTAGGGTCAACCCCTCTGCCACGTGTGGTTACGTGCAGCCTACAGAGGCAGCTCCCGGGGCCCCAAGGGACGATGGTCTGTTTAACTGATGAGTCTGCTGAAATATGCATTTTCCTCTGATACTTTGGGTTCTAATCTGAAATTGTGTAGTTGCCCTAAAGCGAAGTTCTTCCCAGAGATTTTTATCTTAGGTAGTGTGGAGCCCAAAGGAAACTTCAGGGATTATCTGGCACCCCTCAGTCCCAAATTTATGGACACCATTATGCTCTTAAGCTGAATTTCTTGTGTTGTCTTCTTGTATGCCTTCATTATCATTAAACATTTACTGAGCGTTTATTTTGTGAAATATGTTTTTTAAACCCAGAAGATAAGCCCCTGTGGTATGTCTAAGACCTGATTCCTGGGCTCAAAGTTTATCACTGAATTAGGATGACGATATAGTTTTAAGGGCTTCCCTGGTGGCCCAGACAGTAAAGAATCTGCCTGCAAAGCAGGAGACCACGGTTCAATCCCTTAATCGGGAAGATGCCCTGGAGAAGGGAGTGGCAACCCACTCCAGAACTCTTGCCTGGAAAATTCTGTGGACAGAGGAGCCTGGTGGGCTACAGTCTGTGGGGCTGCAAAGAGTAGGACACAACCGAGTGACTTAGTGTGCGTGCATGCGCGCGTGCGTGTGTGCACACACACACACATATCCAGTATTACTGGGGAAAAAAAACTTTTTACAGCCTCACTCGGGGAACCCATGTCATGATTAGCATTCTGACTGCTTAGATGTAACTCTGGGGTCTAATTAGAATTTCTACATTTCTTAGGTTGAAGTCTTCTTTTTGCACAGACTTCATATGACCACACATACGTGTTATCTGTGTGTGTAAACTCTTCATCCCCCCTTCTCCTAGCAATAAGATCTGTCTCTCTTTTAGGGAACGGCTCCTTCTTCACTCTAAACTCAGAGTTTTAGGGGACCTGCCAGGCTTCCCACTGGCCTATGCCCCACTTTCTCCTCTGCCCATGGGGAGGGCATTCAGTCTAGGCTGAACCAAACATATACCCTCCTGGTGCCCGCGAACGACGTGTTTCTATTGCTGGCCCCTTCAATCCACTCATTACCACCTTTCTTCACCCTAGTCTGTGGCCAGGTGTCAGACACTTCTGCTGACATGGATCCTAATGGTACACCCAATTTCACTTTTTCACCAATTATTCAGAAACTCTAAAATAATATATTTTTAAAAAATAATATTTAACATTGACCAATCACTTGTCGAGTGCCAGGCACAGTCCAGTGAACTTGACCCACATTAGCTCATTCAATTCTCCACAGTCTGAAGGGAACACTCAGGTTCAGTGAGTTACCGGGTGAAGTGGCGTCACATGGCGTCTAGAGCCTGTGTCAGTAACAACTTGAGAGTTCCCGATTCAGGAGAGACTCTGTGAGTCCCCATCAGAGATGCCCTACGCCCTGTATCTCTGAGTTCAGATGGGTGTTCAACCTGTGATGCTTCAGTCCCACTTCTCCTGGGGTGGTCCTCAGAGCTGCCCCCGTACACTGCCCAGTACCTCACTCCCTCCTTAGCAGGACCGCAAGGATTCCTCCGCTGACTGTCTCCCCTGACTAGGTATTCATTGAGACCCTGAATATACAAACTGACAACAGCCAGGCCGCATATGACAGTAGAACTCTGACCCACAACGAGCTGCAAACAACCCGGGGAAGCCAAACCACAACCACTGCAGCAAGCAACCCAGAACGGTCAGCATCCCTAATTTTTGGCCCTGTTTCCAGTGCAGGACCAATCAGAGAACGCCAAATAAGCAATCCTAGCCAATCATACAGGATGACACCCCCCACCCCCACCCCTTTAGGCAGCCTCCAGTTTCCCCATGACAACAGCCTCGGATCAGGGCACACCTGCAGACTTCCCATTTTCTTTTTCAGCGCTCGGCCACTCCTCCCCGCGTCTTTGAGCCACTGCCAAACGCAGGAGGGTGGCTGACTGCTCCATCAGCAGGCTCTGAATAAGCAGCCTTTGTTTTTCTCGTTTGGGCGATCTTTGCTTATGTCCACCTCTTTTTGGTTTTAGCTGGCCCTCACCTGCTTCTGTTAATGCTCTGACGGCCCCTGCCCTTCAGATAACCTTCACCACTCTCTCTGAGGCCTGGGTCCCCCCAGTCTCAAATCTGTCCCTTTTCTGCACGAGTGACTCAGTCTAAGAAGCGTCAGGCTTTTCCTGCAGTGACTCATCAATTGCCTCCTCAGGCCACACGATTCCGCAGGCAGATGAGACCACCAATCACGGACTGACACCCACGGAGCCTCATTTTAGCCCCAGAACCCAGCGAGCAGTTGCCATAGCGATGGATGCAGCAGGCGGGAGGGAGGGCGGCTCGCAGCAGCCAGCCCACTTCCGCCGGGACGACCGAGCTGGTCCACCCCCATCCTCACCTCCTCCCAGCCACCTACCACCGAGCGCAAAGGGGCTGGGGGTGGGGATTGTTCGTGCGGAGCACTCTAGGATCCTTGGCTTAGCGACATCCCCTAGGTTGGCTGTCAAAGGTAGGCGTCGCTTGGTTGTGCTGTTTAGACTGTGTTGCTTAGCAACGAAATAACAAACAATGTAAATCGAATCTCCATCGAGTCTGAGCGAATGCCTTGTTTACGTGGACGCAATCTCAGCGCGCAGGGTCGAGGTGGGGATGGGGGCGTCTAAACCTTTTCAAATGGAGCGTACACGCACAGGGTAAAAAGTGCGCGGAGCTTAAGCGCAACGTCTTGGAAACTTGTAACTTGGGCACCCAGATCAAGACACAGAACATTTCCAGGACCGCTCAGAATTCACTCCTGCCTTCCCAATCAATGCCCACTGCCCCGCACATGGGTAGGATTTCCATCACCATCCATTTGTTCTGCCTGTTATTATTACTATATATTTCAGCATTGCAACTAGACATTTTATAATTTTTATACTCTACAGTGAAGTGAAAATCGCTCAGTCGAGTCCGACTCTTTGCGTCCCCATGGGCTATACAGTCCATGGAATTCTCCAGGTCAGAACACTGGAGTGGATAGCCTTTCCCTTCTCTAGGGGATCTTCCCAACCCAGGGATGGAACCCAGATCTCCTGCACTGCAGGCAGATTCTTTACCAGCTGAGCCGCAAGGGAAGCCCTATACACTACAAAGTGATCACCATTACAAGACTAGTTACCATCAGTCACTCTACAGTTGACCCCATGCACCCATTTTGCTTACTCCCACCCCACCTCCCCTCTAGTTACCGCTAATCTGATTTCTGTATCTGTGAGCTGGTTATTGTTTTATTTTGCTTGCTTTTTTTTTTTTTTTTTAAGATTCCACATATGAGTATTTGTCTTTCTCCATCTGCCTTATTTTTTCCCCACCAGTCATTTCTGAGCCTGAGAGTTAGGGCATCCCAGGGACAGGGGGGCCCACACAGCTCACTGCATCTCGACTGCAGACATTAGAAGTGTTCCCCCCAGACGGTGTTTCATTTCTTTCCAATTATTTCCCTCTTCTAATTTAAAAACCAACTTATTTTGGAATAATATTAGACTTTACAGAAAAGTCTCGTTAACTGTACAAATTCTCATATGTATTACACCCATGTTCCCCAAATGTTAACCTCGGCTTTGCCATTCTCTCTATCCAGACATGGATAATTTGTACATAAGTGTATACATTGAATATATACTTTTTTAATACGTATAATATAAGCCATTTGAAAGCAGATTGTAGACACGTTGCCTGTTTACCCCTAAATACTTCACTACATGTCTCCTTTTTCTATTTTTTTAAAGGATACTTTATACATAACCACAGAACACTTATCAAAAAGAAAAAATTAACATTGGTACACCGTTGTTGTATAATCTGCAGACCTTATGCACATGTTGCCATTAAGAATATCCTTTTACTAAGTTGCCATTTAAAAAAATTATTTTTATTATGGTAAAATATATATAACATTAAATTTTACCATTTTAGTCATTTTTAAGTGTATAATCTGTGGCATTAAGTACATTTCCGATGTTATGCAACCATCACCGCTGTCTTAGTCCATTTGGAATGCTACAATAAAAGTAAAAATGCCACAGGCTGGCTGGGTGGCTAGAAACAGAAATCTACTTCTCACAGATCTAGAAGCTGGACGTCACTGACCAAGGAACTGGGGAACCTGCTTTCTGTTCCACAGACTGCCGTCTTCTCACTGTGTCCAATAGTGAGACACTTCAGTATTAGACACTTCTCAGGTGTCCAATACTTTGACCACTTGGTGTGAAAACTGACTCATTGGAAAAGACTCTGATGTTGGGAAAGAACAAAGGCAGGAGGAGAAGGAGGCAACAGAGGATGAGATGGTTGGATGGCACCACCGACTCGATGGATATGAATTTGAGCAAACTTTGGGAGATGGTGATGGACAGGGAGGCCTGGCATGCTGCAGTCCATGGGGTCGCAAAGAGTCAGACATGAAAGAACAACACAACCAATCCATTTCTAGTACTTGCTTGTCATCCTAAACTGAAACTCTCTACTGATTGAACCATGACTCCCCATTCCTTCCCCCTTCACACACACCTTCCCACCGCCCCTGGTAACCACTGTCTATGCTGCCTCTATGAATCTGACTCTTCTAAGTAAATACTTCATAGAAGGGGAATCACAATACTTGTCATTTTTTGGCTGGATTATTTCATTAAGCATAACGTCCTCAGGGTCATCCGTGCTGTGGCATGACTAATGTCCTTGATAAGGAAAAGAGGAAAAAATGTTTTTTGCTGGTCCGGGATTCAATCCAGAATTCTTACTGCATTCAGTTGTCATGCCTCTTTAGTCCCCTTGAATTAGGAACAATTGCTTAGTCTTTCTTTGTTGTTCATGGTGCAGATACTTTTGGAGGGTGCAGGCCAGTTGTTTTGTAAAACGTCTCTCCGTCTGATTTGTTTGGTGTTTCCTCACAATGAAATTCAGGTTGTGCGCTTCGGGCATGTTGGGTCCTTGTGTTGCAATCATATCAGAGCCACCTGTTGGCAGTTTGTCTCATTACTGGTAGTATTAAGGTTGGTCACTCGGTTAAGATGGCGGCCAGGTTTCTCCACCGTGAAGTTACAGTTTTCCCTGTTGTAGTATCCTGGGGTGAAAGAACTGGAGACCATCTACAAACCCTGTTTCTCATTAAATTTTCACCTCCTGTTGTAGCATACATTAATGATTCTTCCTGACAGGATTGTTACTATGGTAGCTCCAAATAGTATTGTCTAATCCTATTATCCATTCATTAGTCAACATTCTACCATAAGGAAGCGCTTTCCCTTCTCCCTATGTATTTAGTTTTTTATTTACATGATTATATTCATCTGCACTTGTGGATTCTTACTTTGGGTTATGCTTATAATAGAATCAAGGAAGAATAGTTATAATTTAATAATATCATTATCTCAGATTTTCCAATGGGAGCTGTCCAAGCTTTGTCCTTCTAATACCTTCCTCAGATCCTTTGAGCACTTCCTCACTGTCTGGAAGAATAATACTTGGGGGGCACATCATGTATCTTTTCTGCCTGAACCTTGAAACCGGCCATTTCTCTTTGGAGTTCTGATTCCTTTTAATGGAGCACAGTATTCAGAACCTCCAGATTTGGGCACTAGGTAGGCATCAAGTCCCTCTTAGTGGGTAGAATGGGAGATGCCAGCATTATCTATATGACACTTAGCTTTTACAGATGACTTCTCACATTTCTGGTCCTCAGTTGACTGCTGAGCTACAGATGTTAAAATCATGAGTTCATTCTAGGAAGTGGACTATAGGTGACTGATTTTCTTTTTTTCTTTGGCCACAGGGCATGTAGGATCTCACTTCCCTGATCAGGATTGAACCCTGCACTGGAATTGCAAGGACTTAACCACTGGACTGCCAGGGAAGTCCCTGGATGGTCCAGGGTAATCACCCATCTCAAGATTCTTAATTAATCACATCTGCAAAGTCTCTTTGGTTTTAGTTTGTCAGAGGGGTTGGGAGTGGGCTAGGGTTGGCGGGACCTCTAGCAAATGTACAGGTTGTCAGTGGGCATCTTTGGAGGCCCATTATTCTATTCCCTGTATTTTATGTGTTGTTATTAATAAATAATGAACACAAATTATTGTGGTGATAATGTCAAGGCTGTATATTGTCACCCTGCTTATTTAACTTATATGCAGAGTACATCATGAGAAACGCTGGGCTAGAAGAAGCACAAGCTGGAATCAAGATTGCTGGAAGAAATATCAATAACCTCAGATATGCAGATGACACCACCCTTACGGCAGGAAGTGAAGAAGTAATGATGAAAGTGAAAGAGGAGAGTGAAAAAGTTGGCTTAAAGCTCAACATTCAGAAAACTAAGATCATGTCATCCAGTCCTATCACTTCATGGCAAATAGATGGGGAAACAGTGGAAACAGTGGCTGACTTTATTTTTCTGGGCTCCAAAATCACTGCGGATGGTGATTGCAGCCACGAAATTAAAAGACACTTGCTCCTTGGAAGGAAAGTTATGACCAACCTGGACAGCATGTTAAAAAGCAGAGACATTACTTTGCCAACAAAGGTCTGTCTAAGCAAGGCTATGATTTTTCCAGTAGTCATGTATGAATGTGAGAGTTGGACCATAAAGAAAGCTGAGCGCAGAAGAATTGATGCTTTTGAACTATGGTGTTGGAGAAGACTCTTGAGAGTCCCTGGGACTGCAAGGAGATCCAACCAGTCCATCCCAAAGGAAATCAGTCCTGAATGTTCATTGGAAGGACTGATGTTGAAGCTGAAACTCCAATACTTTGGCCACCTAATGCGGAGAGCTGACTCATTTGAAAAGACCCTGATGCTGAGAAAGATTGAGGGCAGGAGGAGAAGGGGACGACAGAGGATGAGATGGTTGGATGGCATCACCGACACAATGGACATGGCTTTGGATGGACTCCGGGATTTGGTGATGGACAGGGAGGCCTGGGGTGCTGCGGTTCATGGGGTCCAAAGAGTCGGACAGGACTGAGCGACTGAACTGAAAAACAGTTATAAGAAAGAAAGACCAAAGAGACTGCTGCCCTCTCGCTCCTTCCTCAAGTCTTGATGAATCTGCCACCAGCTCCTGAAGCGTCCAGCCACTTTGGCAGAAGAGACAGCAACTTGTGACAAAGAGTCCCAGTCTGGCCTCAGAGGCAAAGCCCCAGGGTCACTGCTGGGCTGAAATACTCCAGACCCCTAGAGGCTCTCCTTTCAACCCCCCGCTCCCCAGTGGCCGCCTCTTCTCCTGTCTCAGATTCATGTCAGGGGAGCATTTTAGAGGCAAACTCAAGACCCTGAGGGGCGCCTGGGACTGGGTTTCTATCTGAGTGGCTGCGTTGCGAGCGCAGCGTGGAGTTTAACCTGTCCCAGCGCCCTCCGTGCACAAGGCGTCTACACGCGTCTACACTGCTGTCTTCCTATGCAATCCCTCCGCTGGCTCTCCTGGGCCCATCCGGCCCGGCTGGGGCCCCACGTCATCCCGGGGCCCCCAACAGCCCCCCACAGCCCCCCACTGTAGCTCCCCTCCGCCTCGCTGCTGCTTTCTCCGCTACCCCCATTCCGCAGTGCTCCGGACGCTGCTGTTTGCTTTTCTCCCTCAAACAAACATTGTCTTTCCGTGAAACTCCCGCCCCCGGTCGCCCCTTTGATTTCAGCCAGTTCGTCTGGGAGAGACTAGAGGGTTCCGCTGACTCGGTGCCCCTTTCCCTGCGACCCTCCCCCACTCCCGGGAGGCCCTCGGGGGCATCGCGCCCACGCGAGGACACCACCTCCCTCGGCCCCAAGGCGCCCGCGGGTCTCCTTTCTCCTCCCGCAGCCGGGGGTCGGCAGCCACCCCGGAGCGACCCGATCCTGGGGTTGCCGCGGCAACCTGCGCCCTCGAGAAGCCTCTTCTGGACTGAGGGTCCGGTTACGGTTGGTTCCGGGAGTCTCCCGGGACGGCTGGGATGGCGCCTGGGGTCAAACGCCTTCGTTAGCGTCGCTGTCCCCCTTTCCCGGTGTCCGCAGCCCTTGGGGCTTGGCAGGGGGGAGAGGGCCCCCTGTAGCGGGCATCCAGCCCCCCCCCGGGGGACGCGGCTAGAGGCTCCTCACCCACCCTCTGCCGCCCCCAACCCCACCCCACCCCAGCCCACCCCATGGCGGGGAAGAGAGAAAAAGGAAAAGGGAGCCTTGCAGAAAAGGTGACCAAGAGCAGGAGTCTGTTTCTAAGGCGATTTTCTTGTACTGAGAACTGTTAGACCATGTACATCCCTCCAAGGACCAGAATACCCATCTGCAGTACTCAGAGGACAATTAGGTTTAACCTCTTTCCTGAGACATAACTCACATAACCATGCCATTCATCCACCCAAGTGTCCACTTCAGCGGTTTGTACCTTCACAGTGTTGTGCCCTCACCATCACCATCAATTTTATAGGATTTTCCTTCCCATGAAAAGAAATCGATACCCACTAGCAGTGGCTTTCCATTCCTCCTTTCGCCCTCTAGCCCCTGGCAACCTCTAGTCTACTTTCTGGGTCTATAGATTTGACTTGTTATTCAGTCTCTGTTGTGTCCGACTCTCTGTGACCCCATGGACTGCAGCATGCCAGGCTTCCCTGTCCTTCACCATCTCTTGGAGTTTGCTTGAACTCATGTCCATTGAGTCAGTGATGCCATCCAACCGTCTCATCCTCTGTTGTCCCCTTCTCCTCCTGGACCTTTTATTTAAAGGAGATCATATAACACGTGATCTTTCGTGGCTGCCTTCTGTCACTGAACACAATGTTATCAAGGTCCATTGATTCTGTAGCATGGAACAGCACTTCCTTCCTTCCATCACCAAATCATCCTACCTGGTGACTCAGGCGGTGAAGAATCTGCCTGCAATGCAGGAGACCAGCGTTTGATCCCTGGGTCAGGAAGATCCCCTGGAGAAGGGAATAGCAACCCACTCCAGTTTTCTGGCCTGGAGAATCCCATGGACAGAGGAACCTAGAGGGCTGCAGCCCATGGGGTCACAAAGAGTTGGACACGACTAAACGACTAACACACATAGAATATTCCATTGTATGGATACAGAACCTTTTATTTCTCCATTCATTAGTTGATACACATTTGGATAGTTTCCACTTTGGGGATATTATGAATGATGCTGTTATAAAAAACATTTGTGTATACATTTTTGTGTGGACATGTGTTTTCAGTTCTCTTGCCTATATTCCCAGGAGTGGAATTGCTGGGCTCTATGGTAACTCTGACATTTCAAGGAACCACCAAAGACCTAATTCTAGATATCTGGGGAAGGTGGGGCAAGGTCAAAAAGCAGATGAATAGACCTGCCACAGCACAGAATAAATGACCTCCCAGGTGTTGACAGAGAGCCTCCTATATGGAAAGCCTACTCTACGGGGACCTACGAGAGGAATAGCTCACTAGACTGAGAGGCATAAGACCCAGGTCAGGGAGGGTTCTGCCCAGTGTCGGCATCCTCTTCCCGGTGTTGGGGAGGGGGCAGACACCCCAACTCTCAGCTGTCACCCTTTTACACACAGAGGGCAGAAATCCACAGGAACGCCCAGCAGCGGCTGGTTGGAGAGGGGGGTTCTGGTAAGGGCATGGGGAAAGCAAGCTGAAAGCTGAAATAATATTTGCCTCCACCTCCAGGAGACTTTGCAGCAGGGCGGGAGCTCAGCATGAGTGAAAGCCCAGCCGTGGGAGAGCGCCTGATGCACTTGGCCATGGGAAAAGGAGGACCGGAGTGGGGGAGATGGGCCAGGGGGTGGGGAGGGGGAGACAGTCCCGGAAGGCAGACTGGGACCTGACTCGGATGCCGCACTAGGGAGTTTGAACTTGGATCTTTAGGTCCTGGGAGCCACTCCAGGACTTGGAGCTGGAGGGGGTGGTCAGCCCATGACCTGGAGCCCAGCCTTGGGAGGAGAAGAGGGCAGGGGGCTTGCCATCAGGAGAGAGGGCAGGAAAACATGGGGGCAAAGACCCGGGAGGGAGGGTGGGGAAAGTGAGGAGGAGGCAGATGGGGACCGGCACAGCTGGGGGGGAAGGAGAGCCATCTGAAGTCATAAAGGTTTAGTCGTTTATTTCCCAGGGAGAAAGAACGGCTGTGACATTGGCAGCGCCCAGGGCACATACGGTCCAGGTGGTGCTAGTGGCAAAGAACCTGCCTGCCAGTGCAGGAGACACAAGAGACGCAGGTTCGATCCCTGGTTTGGGAGGATCCCTGGAGGAGGAGATGGCAACCCACTCCAGTATTCTTGCCTGGAAAATTCCACTTCAAAGGAGCCTGGTGGGCTATAGTCCATGAAGTACAAGGAGTCGGGCACAACTGAGCGCACATGCACACACGTTTGTGTCTCCCAATTGAGCTACAATAAGAAAACAGCTTCAGATGAAAACTCAGATTCTTCTGGTTTGGGACAAAGTCTTTACTATCCATCTGCATCGAGGGGGCAGGAGTGCCCATTACGTGGGGCACCCCCTTCTGTGGCACACAAAACACCCCGAACCCATGCCCAGCCCCACATTTGCAAACCCCTCCAGGCTCCTACTGGACAACTATTTAAGGGTCACCTTTGGATCAGCAGAAATGTGAAAAAAAATTCATCTGCAGAAGCATGCTTTTTCTTTCTTCTTTCTGCGACCGTCTGTTTCTGCAGCTCTCCTCTCTGCTCCCCTGTTTGTCTGCAAGCACTCAGAAGTCCAGCTGCCCAGGATCTCTGCAGCTCCTGTTCCCAGGGCGCTGTCATTTCTTCTCCAGCACTAAGGTTCAAGCACAGGTCAGGGGGCTGCAGAAAGGACCCCTGACTCAAGGGATCAGAGGAAAAAACATTCCCTAAGGATGGATGAAGGCAGAAAAATCTGGGCTGGAGGCAACAGAGGAGCAAGGCAAAGCACTTCCAGGATGCCGAAACTCTTGCTAAGGTTCGAGGCATGCTTCATTACCTACCCTTGGGGGTCAACTTCAAGGTCAGAGAAGACTGCTAGTGCAAAGGCTTTGCAGTGGAGGAGGGGAGCGTGATGAACTTGGTGAGGGTGAGTAACCGGGCAGGTGTGGGGGCAGTTCCCAACTTCAATGGTTTTGCACGGTGCTTTCTTCCCAGGGAATTTTTGGAATTAGCCCAAACTAATTCCAAAGCGCTAATTTGTTCTAGGTCGCTTCAGTCGTATCCGATTCTTTGCAACCCCATGTACTGTAGCCTGCCAGGCTCCCCTATCCATGAGATTCACCAGGCAAGAATACTGGAGTGGGTTGTCATTCTCTCCTCCAGGGCATCTTCCCGACCCAGGGATCGAACCTGCATCTCTTACATCTCTGGATTGGCCGGCATATTCTTTACCACTAGCACCACCTGGGAAGCCCAGACTGTAGAAGTGGTCAGATGTCAGCATAGCCCTGGTCCTCACCCAAGTGTTCCTCCTTAGGGCCAGACTGTGACAAGCTTTGGCAGCCCGCAGTGACGAGAGGGCCAAGTCTGAGCGGTGGGCACAAAGATTATCCCAGCCTTCTCTGTACCTTCAGCTCCAGGGACCTTCCAGCATCACAGTCCCAGTTCACTTTTATGTTCAGCTTTGCCTGCATCCTCTTGGGAATGGGATCTCATCATTATTCTACAACATTGTGAAATGTTTAGACATCAGGAAACCTAAGGGAGTTGACATACAATTAGATAATAATAGTACATTTAAAAATAGCTGATGGATTCGCATTACTTTTCTCTCAGTTGATGGTTAAACACTCCATAAAAATTGCAGGGTCAGATTTCTCTGGCTCTTCTATGAGTGGTTTCTGATAGTTTTAAATAAGGATTAATTGCATCAAAGCTGGACTGAATGCAAGCTTCTAATCCAAAATAGATCTTTAGTCTGATTTCATCCAGGTTACAGTTTCAGAGCTGAGAGCTAATTTAATTCATGTTTACATGAGCTTTAAGCGTTATTTCCAACAGTGTGGTGTACTGTGACACTCACAGTCCCACAGACAGGGTCCTGGGTCCTCCCTCCTTTGCAGTATGATGTTGCTGCTCTTCCCTAAATCAAGAGAGGAGACCTCTGTCTCCACCCCTTTGACTCTGGACGGATCTCCTGGTTTACTCTGGCCAATAGAATGCAGCAGAAGTGACTTTGTGCAATGTCGGAGCTAGGCCTTCAGAGGGATTGTAAATTTTGTGTTCAGTGTCATGGAACAGCCAGAGACCATGTGGAGAGAGAAGCCCATCCCGCAGCCCAAACAAGGTCCTGGGATCTGAGGCCACCTGTGACTCCAGCCTCAGCATCTCCAGCAGCAGTCTGACCCAGGGAGACCAGCAGAAGCTTGACAAACAATACCTTGTTGCTTTAAGCCATTACAACTACAATCCTAAATGGTGGCAAAATGCAGTCCTTTTCTATAAAAATAGACCTCAGTCCTAAAAACATTTCCCCACTTTGCTGTAAGGTAAAGTAGCGTTTTCACCTTTGAAAGAAAGAAAGAAAGCTAGCAAGTGGAGTCATTCAAGAAGGTCTGTGCCTTCTGGTTTGAATGCCAAAATATAATAATATTTATTCATTTAAAAAAATTAAGATTTATTATTCAGACTAAGAGCTATTAATTGTTGTAGTGAAAGTGTTAGTCCCTCAGTCATGTCCAGCTCTTTGAGATCCCACAGACTGTAGCCCGCCAGGCTCCTCTGTCCATGGGGTTTCCCAGGCAAGACTACTGGAGTAGTTTGCCATTTCCTTCTTCAGGGGCTCTTCCCAACTCAGGGATCAAATCTGGGTCTTCTGCATTGCAGGTAGAGTCTCTTACCATCTGAGCCACCAGGCAATAGTTAGGGAGAAAGAAGAGGAAATTGGTGAATGGGTTCCATGATGGCCCGGTCAGTGTTCTGCTGGCTTCTAACTCGAAGGATTTGGAGCCTGCCCTCCTGGCACCTGACTTTGAATGCGCAGAACTGGGCTGTGCCTTTCTGCCCTCTTTCCACGCTGACACCACGCTGGTAGATACTGCACCTTCACCCTGACACCGTGACCTTTCTCACTTGCAGGAATTTAAATTAAAATGCATCTCCCAATACCTGGTTCATTGGCCAGATAGATGCACAACATGCCAAATGCTGAGAGGCGGGAGTTTGCAGCAGAGAAACACTTTACTCACGGGGCAGTCAAGCGAGGAGAGTGGAGAATGAGTCTTAAATCTGCTCCCCCCAAAGGCGAAGGGCTGGGGATTTTATGGGATAAGCGAGGAGGCTGGCCTGAGGTGTGGGGAGAGATGATTGGAGGCAAGAAAAAGGTGACCTAATTGGTGTTCTACGAAGGCGTAACTGAGTTACGTACTTCTTTATGGGATGCATGTTCAGGATACGTCAGTGTTAGCCTGATCTAAGGGTGGAGTTCTTGGCTCTCTGACCTTAAAATTCATGCTTTTGACTCAAAGGCTCAATTGGAGGGTTAGTGGTCCCAACCAGCCTTAATTCATTCAAAGTTGGAGAGCTATCCAATTCCTGAGAAACAACTTAAGCGCCCATTACCATAGTGAGACCGTGGGTCAGAGTTATCATCCAAAGGGAGTGTTAGAGCGATCTTGTGACATGTTGTCTAAGCTACATGAAGCTTGGGGGAAGCACAATTTATAAAAAGAGTTAAAGCGAGGTATGTCAGTTAAGACAGGTTTGAGAATGTTACTTATTAAACAAGTTATAGTTTAAGGGCTATAAGTGAAGACTGTTTCCCCTGTTTCAGGATTTCAGGAAGGACCTCTTTACTATTTCACTGAAAAAGAAACTTGATGATAATACTCCTTTCATGGGATTCTCTTGAAATTAAGGACTTTGTTAACAGGATTTATTCAATTGTTCGCCAGAATACTGGGCAACAAATACTTACAGAAAAATATCCAGGTAAGGAATTATTGCTATTTTTATATTTGTCTCCTTATACATTTTCAATTATTTTAAGTGTACATACTGTAAAATGCACATTTGCTTTTGGTACACAGCTGCATGCATTGTATCATATGTATAGACATGTGTATCCACCACGATCAGGATAGAAAACATTTCCAACACCGCAGAAAATCCTCTTGGGTGCCCTTTCATGGTCAAACCCTCTCCCAGGCCCCAGCCTCTGGCAACCACTGACTTGTTCTCTCTTCCTATGGTCTTGCCTTTCCAGAATGAATAGCGTGGAATCATGTTCTGTGTAACTTTTTGAGACCGGCTTCTTTCACCTATTCATATGGAATGAAGCCTCTATATAAATCCGAAAGGACAGGATTCAGAGGATTTGGGTTTGGTCGACATGTGGGGGTTGGAGAGAGTGCCTGGAGCATGGAAGTTCATTGCCTGCCCCCGTGCCTTGCCCTGCGTATCTCTCCTTCTGACTGTTGATTCCTAATACGCCAGTAATCTTGTGAGTAAGTGGGTTTCGCTGAGTCCTGTGAACTGCTCTAGAAAGTGAATGGGACCCAAGGAAGGGGTCACAGGAACCTCTGATTTATAGTCAGTTGTTTAAAGGTACAGGATACAACCTGGACTTGGAATTGGCATCCTGAATTGGAAAGGTCATTGGAACCTCCCGTTTGTAGCCAGCTGATCAGAAGCACAGGTTTCCACTGGAGTCTGAGGTGGAGAGTGGTCTGGTGGGACAGCCCTTTACTTATGGAATCTGCTTCGATCTCCAGGTAGACTGAGTTGAATTCTTGGACACTCTACAGGCACCCAAGAATTGCTTGTTAACATGGGGAGGCATCCACACACAGACGTGCACACACACATTCAGACTGGGTCCAGGAACCCTTTGCAAGATGTGTAAATAATATGTTCCTTCTTATGAGTAGTATTCCCAAGTGAAAAAGTACCATTGTTTGTTTATCTGTTCACTCATTGAAAGGTATTTGTGCTGTTACCAGCTTGGGGCAATTATGAGTTGAGCTGCTGTAAATGTTCCTTTACTTAGATTCATTAACTGTAATGCTATTTATTTCAAAACTACTTTATCAGCAGAAATGTGAAACTGTAGTTTATGATAGTTAATTTTATCTGGTGTTTATTCTAGTAATTTGGAGGGTTAATTAACATTTCTTTAGCATTCACTTTTATTAAATAAATATATAATAGTTTACTAAATAACTACTATGACTTATTATGGGCTTCCCTGGTGGCTCAGATGGTAAAGAATCTGCCTGCAATGTAGGAGATCCAGGTTAGATCCTTGGGTCAGGAATATCCCCTGAAGAAGGGAATGGCTACCCACTCCAGTATTCTTGCCTGGAGAATTCCATGGACAGAGGAGCCTGGCTGGTTACAGCCCATGGGGTCAGTTGGACATGACTGAGTGACATCTTTATGACTTACTATGTCCCCACAAATTAAGACAACTCAAGGTAAAGATCAAGTGAATATAATGCTGCTGCTGCTAAGCTGCTTCAGTCATGCCCAACTCTTTGCGACCCTATGGACCATAGCCCACCCAGTTCATGCTTACTTGTACCACATGGTACAAGATATTTAGTAAAGGAAACAAGTGATTAAACTTAAAATGACTCACCATGGGGCATCTACCATTATGTTCCCCCTGCTGTCCTACAACATGAAGTTCTTCAAACAACCTATGAAGACTCTTGCCAAAAATGTTTAACCTAAACCTCATCAACCCTCTAAACTTACCCTACAGTTTACAGGAAATGGGGGGGGGGGGTAGTTAAATGTACACTGCATTAGTTAACTATTGCTGAGTAACTAATTACCCTAGACCTGAGCTACTTAAACAACAATGAACAGGGATTTCCCTGGTAGTTCAATGGTTAAGACTCCACACTTCCAGATTCCTTAAAAAACTAGAAATAGAACTGCCATATGACCCAGCAATCCCACTGCTGGGCATACACACTGAGGAAACTAGAATTGAAAGAGACAAGTGTACCCCAGTGTTCATCGCAGCACTGGTTATAATAGGCAGGACATGGAAGCAACCTAGATGTCCATCAGCAGACGAATGGATAAGGAAGCTGTGGTACATATACACCATGGAATGTTACTCAGCCATTAAAAAGAATTCATTTGAATCAGTTCTAATGAGGTGGATGAAACTGGAGCCTATTATACAGAGTGAAGTAAGTCAGAAAGAAAAACACCAATACAGTATACTAACGCATATATATGGAATTTAGAAAGATGGTAACAATGACCCTATATGCAAGATAGCAAAAGAGACACAGATGTAAAGAACAGAGTTTTAGACTCTGTGGGAGAAGATGAGGGTGGGATGATCTGAGAGAACAGCACTGAAACATGTATATTACCATATGTGAAACAGATCGCCAGTCCAGGTTCGATGCATGAGACAGGGCGCTCAGGGCTGGGGCACTGGGATGACCCTGAGGGATGGGATGGGGAGGGAGGTGGAGGGAGGGTCAGGATGGGGACACATGTACACCCATGGCAGATTCATGTCAATGAATGGAAAAAAGCACTACAATATTGTAAAGTAATTAGCCTCCAATTAAAATAAATAAATTTTTTAAAAAAGACTCCACACTTCCAAGGTGGGGGACACGGGTTCAACCCCTAATCAGAGGACTAAGATTCCACATGCAGCACAGCAGGTCCAAAAAAAAAAAAGTAGTCTGCAACAAAAATGAACAATATCTCACACAGTGGTCCAAGGGAAAACAAGGAGAGAATCACAGTGTCTCATATGACCTACTCTCAGCACAAGCTGTCACTTCTGCCATATTCCATTTATTAAAAGTGAATCCATGAGGATGGTGACTGCAGCCACAAAATTAAAAGACACTTGCTCCTAGGAAGAAAAGCTATGACAAGTTTAGACAGTGTATTAAAAAGCAGAGACATCACTTTGTTGACAAAGGTCCATATAGACAAAGCTATGGTGTTTCCAGCAGTCAGGTATGGATGTGAGAGTTGGACCATAAAGAAGGCTGAGTGCCAAAGATTTGATGCTTTTGAACTGTGGTGTTGGAGAAGACTCTTGAGAGTCCCTTGGACTTCAAGGAGATCCAACCAGTCATTCCTAAAGGAAATCACCCCTGACTAGTCATTGGAAGGACTGATGCTGAAGATGAAGCTCCAATAATTTGGCCACCTGATATGAAGAGCCAACTCATTGGAAAAGACCCTGATGCTGAGAAAAATTGAAGGCAGGAGGAGAAGGGGACGACAGAGGATGAGATGGTTGGATGGCATCACCGACTCAATGGACATGAGTCTGAGCAAGCTCTGGGAGACAGTGAGGACAGGGAAGCCTGGTGTGCTGCAATCCATGGGGTCACAAAGAGTCGGACACGACTTAGTGCCTCAATAACAACAACTACAAGGACAGTTGCTGGACTGTCCACACAGAGTGTGGACTCAAGGGGAAGTTCTGTCTTTTGAATCGTGAGAATCAAAGGATTTGTGAACATATTTAAAAATCACCACTGGGGTTATTTTAGCTTAAAAGAGAGAAACTAGTAGCAATGTGTAAATCCTTATTGGAACCTGAATTTCTTAAAAAGTCATAGAAGTTATTTTGAGGACAATTATGCTTAGTGAAATAAGTCAGAGGAAGATACATACTTATGCTATTACTTACATGTGAAATCTAGAAAGTAAAACAAATTGTTCAATCTAACAAAAAAGGGGAGGGGCAAATGGGTAAAGGGATTAAGAGGTACAAACTAATATGTATAAAATTAAATAATAGGGAAGCCTGGCGTGCTGCAGTCCATGGGGTTGCAAAGAATTGGATGCAACTCAGCAACTGAACAACAACAACAAAAATAAAATTAATAAACTACAAGGATATATTGTACAGCACAGGGAATATAACCAATACTTTATAACAGGCATATATATAAATGGAGCATAATCTTTAAAAACTGTCTGTCACTATGTTGAACATCTGAAGCCTAGGCAATATTGTAAATCAACTCTCCCTCAGTTTTAAAAACAGAGGACATAATGACATGATGTCTACGAAAGACTTGTTTTGGATATAAAAACATGAAGATGATTGAAGTAATGGAAGATAATATATGAACCTTGCTAATACAAACTTTAAAAAACTGGTGTTGCTATATTAATGTTACTCAAGTAGATTTCAAGATAAAGAGTTTTGCCAGAGATAAAGAGACCTATTTTACTATGATCAAAAGATTGTCGATAGAAAAACATGAAAATCCTAAGTGTGTGTGCATCTAATAAAAACAGCTTCAAACACAAGAAGTCAACATTGAAAGGAGACACAAACGGATCCACAATAACAGTTGGCGAGGCCCTCCCAGGTGGTGCTAGTGGTAAAGAACCCGCCTGCCAATGCAAGAGACACAAGAGATGCGGGTTCAATCCCGGGGTGGAGAAGATCCCCTGGAGGAGGGAATGGCAACCCACTCCAGTATTCTTGCCTTGAGAATCCCATGGACAGAGGAGCCTGGTGGTCTACAGTACACAGGGTTTCAAAGAGTTGGACACGGCTGAAGTGACTTAACACACACAGTTGATGAGACTGACACGAACATCTCTTTCTCAGGATATTTATCTACTGAAAGAAAAGAAGTAAACAAAAATTAGTAACATTATAGAAGACTTGAATACCATTATCAGCCAATTTGATCTAACAAACATTTATAGATTGCAAAAAGAAAAACAACATAAAAGAAAAAACCCATAAAAGCCATTTTGAGTACACTTGGAAAACTTACATGTGAAATAATTAGTGTCCAATTCTTTGCGACCCCATGGACTGCAGCACTCCAGGCCTCCCTGTCCTTTACCAGCTCCTGGAGTTTGCTCAAACTTATGTGCAATGAATCATTTTTCATACTTTCAGATATTTTCAAAATAAAAATAGGTAAATATATTAGGATAGTTTGGTGCCAAGGAATGAGGGTATCAAATTCAAGACTGAGGAATGAGGTTGGCATCCTTCCTTGGTTTGCCGGAGAAAAGGGAGACCCTCTACTTTTAAGTATATGCTCTTTTTTGTCTAATTTTCTGGCAAGTGGGTGCTACGTTAGCTTCAAGGAACTCTCCTCCTGAAAGAGACACAGGAAGAAATCTCAGCTGTGTGTGGTGGGCTTCCTCTGTGAAAGCAGGCAAGAAAGCCACTCTGGAGGACTTCAGGACACGCAGAAGCAGCAGAGCCAAGCAGAAATTGCTGTCAAGGAGAAAAGCAGAAGTTCCAGGGCCTTCCATGAAAGTCTGAGATGGAGGAGGGGTGGAGGGAAGGAGGTGGGGAGGAAGAGCCCCCTCAAACTTCCAGTCTGGGATTTCAAAGAAAACCACCAAGAAGCCTCTGTTAGCCACTGAATTGAACTGAACTGAGGTACAGCAAGGCCAACAGAGCAGAATATAAGTGCCACTGAAAACAGAGCTTTTTATACTCCTGCATCCCAAGAGAAAGCAGCTCACCACACACCCTGCACCACTGGTGAGTTCTGTTTGGAATCACCTGAGTCAGTTAGGGGGCAGAGGGAGCAAGTGGAACATGTGGGCAGGAGCCTTTATTGCGGTTTCTACGGAAAAAACAGGCAAGGCAGGGACAGCAGGCTTGGGATTGGCTAGTCTGAGTAATTTCAGTGGGTTCTGGGGCACTGGGGCTATCTCTAGGTGTCTGGTCCCTGGCCATGCGGTGACTAATGCAGGTAGACAGTGGTCCAGAGTGTGACAGCCTGATGGAGGAGGTGGTTGTGGTGTGGGCTCTGGATTAGTTGGTTTGTCTATGAAAGGCATGTTCTCTCTTTTTTATTTTTAATTTATTATACAATTTTTAAAGGTTCTAAGAAAACTAAGATCATCCAGAAAAATAAGATCATGGCATCTGGTCCCATCACTTCATGGCAAATAGATGGGGAAACAGTGGAAACAGTGGCTGACTATTTTTTTGGGCTCCAAAATCACCGCAGATGGTGACTATAGCCATGAAATTAAAAGATGCTTAGTCCTTGGAAGGAAGATGACCAACCTAGACAGCATATTAAAAAGCAGAGACATTACTTTGCCAACAAAGGTCTGTCTAGTCAAGGCTATGGTTTTTCCAGTAGTCATATATGGATGTGAGAGTTGGACCATAAAGAAAGCTGAGCGCCAAAGAATTGATGCTTTTGAACTGTGGTGTTGGAGAAGACTCTTGAGAGTCCCTTGGACTGCAAAGAGATCCAACCAGTCCATCCTAAAGGAAATCAGTCCTGGGTGTTCATTGAAAGGACTGATGCTGAAGCTGAAGCTCCAATACTTTGGCCACCTGATGTAAAGAACTGACTCACTGGAAAAGACCCTGAGGCTGATGCTGGGAAAGATTGAAGGCAGGAGGAGAAGGGGATGACAGAGGATGAGATGGTTAGATGGCATCACTGACTCAATGGACATGAGTTTGAGTAAACTCCAGGAGTTGGTGATGGACAGGGAGGCCTGGGGTTCTGTAGTCCATGGGATCGCAAAGAGCTGGACACGACTAAGCTACTGAACTGAACTGAAGGTCAAGCTTCATTTACAGTTATTACAAAATACTGACTATATTCTCTGTGTTGTACAAAAGGTCCTTGTAGCCTATCTTAAGGGCCTCCCTGGTGGTTCAGATGGTAAACAATCTGCCTGCAAAGCAGGAGACCCGGGTTTTATCCCCGGGTCAGGAAGATCTCCTGAAGAAGGTAATGGCTACCCCCTCCAGTATTCTTGCCTGGAGAATCCCATGGACAGAGGAGCCTGATGGGCTACAGTCCATGGGGTTGCAAAGAGTAGGACACAGCTGAGTGACTAACACTTTATGTGGCTTCATATCTTATACCCAATGGTTGGAATCCCCCATCCTCCATTCCTATATTGCCCCTCCTCCCCTCTCTGCTGGTAACCACCAGTCTGTTCTCTATATCTGTGAGTCCGATTCCTTTTATTAGCTTGTTGCATTTTTTTAGATTCCACATATAAGTAATATCATATAGTATTTGTCTTTCTCTGTCCGACTTATTTCACTTCGTACAATGCCCTCCAAAGCCATCCATGTTGCTGGAAATAGCAAAATTTACGGCTGAGTAGTATTTCATTGTATATGCAGCACACCTTTATCCATTCATCTGCTGATGGTCAGTCCAGGTGCTTCCATGTCGTGGCAATTGTGAATAGCACTGCCATGAACATTGGGGTGCATGTATCTTTTCAAGTTAGTGATTTTGCTTTTTTCGGTTATACTCTATATCTAGGAGTGGGATGGCTGGGTCATATGGTAACTCTATTTTTGATTTTTTGAGAAACCTCCACACTATATTCCACAGTGGCAGCACCAATTAACATTCCCATCAACAGCATACGGGGGTTCCCTTTCCTCCACATCATGGCCAACACCCGTTATTTGTGGTCTTTTTGATGATGGTGGTTCTGACAACTGTGAGGTGATATCTCATTGTGGTTTTGATTTGCATTTCCCTGATGATTAGTGATATTGAGCATCTTTTCACATGTGTCTGTGAAAGCTAAGTTCTATTCCCTGGGAATTGGCTAGCCCTGGGAGGGGCAGCCTTTCCAGGCCCCAGAGATCAGTTCAGTTCTGTTCGGTTGCTCAGCTGTGTCTGACTCTTTGGGACTCCATGGATTGTAGCACGCCAGGCTTCCCTGTCCATCACCAACTCTGGAGTTTACTCAAACTCATGTTCAGTGATGCCATCTAACCATCTCATCCTCTGTCGTCCCCTTCTCCTCCTGCCTTCAATCTTTCCCAGCATCAGGGTCTTTTCCAGTGAGTCAGCTCTTCACATCAGGTGGCCAAAGTTTTGGAGCTTCAGCTTCAGCATCAGTCCTTCCAATGAACACCCAGGGCTGATTTCCTTTAGGATGGACTGGTTGGATCTCCTTGAAGTCCAAGGGACTCTCAAGAGTCTTCTCCAACACCACAGTTCAAAAGCATCAATTCTTCAGTGCTCAGCTTTCTTTATAGTCCAACTCTCACATCCACATATGACTACTGGAAAAACCATAGCCTTGACTAGACAGACCTTTGCTGGCAAAGTAACATCTCTGCTTTTTAATATGCTGTCTAGGTTGGTCATAACTTTCCTTCCAAGGAGTAAGCATCTTTTAATTTCATGACTGCAGTCACCATCTGCAGAGATTTTGGAGCCCCCCAAGATCAAAACATCTTAATACACATGGTTAATACACATAGTGACTTTAAAGTTTTAGTGTGAGGGTCAGGAATCTGGGCGTGGCTTAGCTGGGTGGCTCTGGCTCAGGGTTTCTAGGTTACCATCCAGATGCTGGCAGACCGCGGTCATCTGAAACTGGATGGGGCCGCAGGATCTGTGTCCAAGATGGCCCAAGCATCTTGTTTTCTCTCTGTTGGAAGGAAGCCTCCATTCCTTGCTGACTTTGGCCAGCAGCCTCGGTTCTTCACCACATGGCCCTCTTCAGAGGGCTGCTGGCTTCTCCCAGGGCAAGCGATCTGATGGTGAAAGAGATAAGCCACAAAAATCAGTTAATATCAGAAGTGACATACCATCACTTCTGCCATGTGCTGTTAGTCAGACAGACTAACCATTGTGAGGGGAACGGCTGGACAGAAGATGAATCCCAGGCAGGCGGGATCTCCTTGTGCCAACTTGCAGACCACCACGGTCCACCAAAGATTTGTATCCTTCCCACATGTAGAATACAGTCAGCTCCTCCCAGAGTCCCCAGAAATCTCACCCTGCGATAGCATCTGCTCAATGTCCGCAATCTCACAGTGCACATCAGGTCCAGATGTTATCATAGTTCCTTAAATCCAATTGCTCCATTCCAGTTCTTCTTACTAAGTTATCTGCTCCACCCTAACCCCCTCTGTATTAGTCAGCTCTGGCTACTGAAACAAAATCCCACAGACTGGGGGGCTTAAACAACAGACATTTATGTCTCACATTTCTGGAAGCTGGAAATCCAAGATTGGGGTACCAGTGTGGTTAAGATCTGGTGAGGACTCTCCTCCTGGCTTGGTGCTGGCTTTTTTTAAAAAAAATTTTTTATTGCCTTTTTACTGTATCCTCACACGGAAGAGAAAGAGACAGAACTAGTTCTCTGGTCTCTTTACTAGGATACTAATCCTATCACGAGAACCCCACCCTCATGGCCTCATCTAAACCTAATTACCTCCAAAATCCCCACCTTCAAATACATCACACTGGGAGTTAGAGCTTAGAACTTCATAATGAACTTTAGTGGGCCACAGATATCCAGTTTGTACACCCTGCCCTACTGAACATACAGTGGGACAGACACGGAATAACCACTCTGGAAAATCCTGCTCATAAAGGGAGAAGATGAGAGCATGGAGCAATTGCTGGTCCATACAGGTTCCAGGCCAAGCAACTGTTGTTAAGTTCCGTAATTGTGTCTCAGGGTTTGGGAACCATACTCCAAGGCTCTGGACAGGTATACATATAGCTGAGTCCCTTCGCTCTTCACCTGGAAACATCACAACACTGTTAATTGGCTAATCGGCTATGTGTGTGTGTGTTAATTGCTCAGTTGTGTTCGACTCTTTGCGACCCGCTGGACTGTAGACCCCAGACTCCTCTGTCCATGGAATTCTCCAGGCAACAACACTGGAGTGGGTAGCCACTCCCTTCAAGGGACCTTCGTGATCCAGGTATCAAACCTGGGTCTCCTGCTTTTGCAGATTCTTTACTATCTGAACCACCAGAGACTATACCCCAATACAAAATAAAAAGTTTTTTTAAAAAAGGGAGAGGATGAGAGTTTGAAGCAGTTGCTGGTCCATGAAGATTCCAAGTCAGGCAAACGTCATAAGTTCCTTAATCATGTCTCAGGGCTTGGAAACCATACTCCAAGGCTCCTGACTGCCCTCTGGGCTCTTGGTCTTTCCCTGTGACTCATCCTTCCTTTTTCATGAAGGTATCATGTGTTAGCAGCTGGGGAATATTCTCAGCCTGCTTCTTGTCAGTAGAACTTTGAGGGTCCAAAGACCTCCTTCTATCTTGCACTACCCCTGTCCCTTTCAGTCCAAATCATTAACGATTCTGTGCATGTAATTCTCACAAAATCTTTATGGATTCTCTGCTAATCTCCACGGGATTTCTCCCATTAGACAAAGGCAACACTTCCGAATCTCTTCGAGATGAGATCTTCCCACAAAGACAAGGCTTCTGAAGACAGCTGAGGGGCAATGAGCTGGAGCTTCTGGGAGCACTAGGAAATTTTTTGGCTGCACCGTTTGGCATGCAGGATTTTAATTCCCCGACCAGGGATTGAACCTGTGCTCCCTGCAGCGGAAGCTCAGAATCTTAAACACCAGGGAAGTCCCAAGGATCACCGTCCTTTGATCACGAGGGTCTGTGAGTGTCTCAGGCCACTGGGGCTGCTGTAACGAAACACCACAGACTGGGTAATTGATGAACAACAGATATCTGTTTGCACAGTTCTGGAGGCTGAAGGGTTGAGTCCAGGGTACCAGCTTGGTTGGCTTCTGGTGAGGGCCCTCCTCCAGGTCGCAGATGCCTCCTTGTGCCCTCACAGGGTGGAAAGGGCTAGAGAGCTCGGTGGGGTCTGTTTTATAAGAACGCTAATCCCATTCAGGGGGCTCCACCCTGTCAACCACAAATTCACACTGGGCATGGTGCTTGCTGGGCTTCCCTCATAGCTCAGCTGGTAAAGAATCTGCCTGCAGTGCAGGAGACCCTGGTTCGATTCCTGGGTCGGGAAGATCCCCTGGAGAAGGAAAAGACTATCTGCTCCAGTATTCTGGCCTGGAGAATTCCATGGATTGTATAGTCCATGGGGTCCCAAAGAGTCGAACACGACTGAGCGACTTTCACTTTCATGGTGCTTGCCATCTACCTCCTCAAGGATTAGGTCATGTACCACTGCAGCTGCTGACCTCCAATACCCCTGGAAGGGGTTCAGGGTGGAGAGCAGAAATGAGGCACTCTGTGCTCCCAGAACACTGGCAGGATGGGTCTTCAGATAATCTGATATTCTTAGGAGCTGACTTTATGAGTCCAATTGTTGTATCTCCTCATGTCTAGAAAAGCACTAAAATCCTTCATGGAGATGACTGTTTCTCATGACTAGCAGAAGCTTCATGAGACCAGGAGAAACATTCTAAAAAGTAAACAGGCTTGATCGCATATGTTCTCAGTTCAGTTCAGTTGCTCAGTCATGTCCAACTCTTAGTGATCCCATGGACTGCAGCATGCCAGGCTTCCCTGTCCATCACCAACTCTCGGAGTTTACTCAAACTCATGTCCACTGAGTCGGTGATGCTATCCAACCATCTCATCCTCTGTCGTCCCCTTCTCCTCCTGCCTTCAATCTTTCCCAGCATCAGGGTCTTTTCAAATGAGTCAGCTCTTTGCATCAGGTGGCCAAAGTATTGGAGTTTCAGCTTCAGCATCAGAACAGTCAGGACTGATTTCCTTTAGGATGGACTGGTTAGATCTCCTTGCAGTCCAAGGGACTCTCAAGAGTCTTCTGCCTTCACCTAAATCACACATATACTGACCTTCCCCCCTGCCTCTTTGGAGCAGTTTCCCAGAGCTATCTGAGGTGCTATCTCCCAGGCTGCAGTCCTCATTTCGCCCCAGATAAAACTTAACTTGAAACTCTCACGTGCATTTTTTAAGTTGACCTAAGCACCCTCCAAATGCCCCACCTCCTAATGCCATCATGCTGGGGGGTTGGGATTATAGTGTAGGAATCTGGGGGAGACAGGAGCATTCAGGCCACAGCAGTGAGGCACTTTTAATCTCATTAGAGGGCTTTATGTCTGGGGGTAGGGCTTTATGTCTTTCTGAAACCTTTCAAAAATGACTTACAGGCCCAGTCCAGGGTCTGTCACTGGACCACGGTTTTTCTGGCAGGGCTTTGAATTTGACCTTTCGCTTGGAAGCCATTCCTTGATTCTAGCATAACTTGTCTTCTGGCCGAGCTGAAAACCATTCAGTCCGAGCTCCTTTCTGCTTAACGGCCTTTCCATTCATTTCTCTCTCCCTCGACATCTTACTATGACTAACTAGCAGAAACCAGGCAGTCCTGGCTCCAAATCTCCTTGACTAGATCATGAGCACGCTGGGTGCGTGTTCCTCCGTCCACGTGACTGCAGGCAGTGGCATCACCAGCATCTCCTTCCTCCAGTTTCTGACAACACTTCCCTCACTTTCCTACCAGCTCTCACCTGAGTCTTTACAGGCCTTGGCTCTTTTAAAAAAAAAAAATTACTTTTTTTTAAATGATTGCCTTAAAAAATAGAGGGCTTCCCTGGTGGCTCAGAGGTAAATAATCTGCCTGCCAATGCAGGAGACATGGGTTCTATCCCTGGGCCAGGAAGATCCCACATGCCCTGGAGCAACTCAGCCCAGGAACCACAGCTAATGAGCCCCCGTCCTGCAACTACTGAGGCCCGAGCACCCTAGAGCCTGTGCTCCGGAACAAGAGAAGCCACTGCAGTGAGAAACCCCTGCACACAGTGAACAGTAGCCCCCAATTGCTGAAATCAGAGAAAAAAAAACCCATGTAGCAGCAAAGATCCAGCACAGCCAAAAGTAAAAATAAATTATTTCCAAAACTATGTATTTATTTATTCGGCTGTGCCGGGTCTTAGTGGCGGCAACTTTGGTCTTCCTCATGGCATGCAGGCTCCTTTAGCTGAGGCATGAGAACAGGTGGTTATGGCGTGTGGGATCTAGTTCCCTGACCAGGGATTGAACCCAGACCTTCTGTGTTAGGAATGCAGAGTCCTAGTCACTGGACCTTCCCTTGTGGCTCAGCTGGTAAAGAATCTGCCTGCAGTGCAGAAGACCTGGGTTTGATCCTTGGGTTGGGAAGGTCCCCTGGAGAAGGACAAAGGTTACCCAGTCCAGTATTCTGGCCTGGAGAATTCCATGGACTATATAGTCCATGGAGTCGCAAAGAGTCGGACACGACTGAGCGACTTTCACTTTCACTTCAGCCACTGGACCACCAGGGAAGTCTCAAGACCCTGACTCTTTTATTCACAGCTTCTTCGAAGGGCTCCAGGCTTTCACCAATACTCTCAACACAGCCCACTGCCCGGTGTGAAAGCCACTCCCACATTTTGAGTTTCCGTCACAGGACCCTGCCTACAAATGGATACTCTCTAGGCTACCAACTTAGCCCAGAACTGTGCAGCTTAAAGCAGTAGAAATTATTACCTTGCAGTTTCTGAGGCTCAGGTATCTGAGTGGCTTAGCCGGTGGTTCCCATGCAGGGTCTCCCAAGAGGCTCCCGTCCAGACGTTGGTGGGTGTTGCGGTCATCTGACCCTTGACTGGGTCTGGAGCATCTATGCTTTCTTTGCTACGAGGGCCTCTCCATGCGGCTACTAGTGACTTGGCAGCTGACTTCCCCCAGGAACAAGTGATGGGGGGGGGGTGCAGTGAAGACAAGATGGAAGCAGCCACGTGTCTGTTGTAACTTAATTCCAGACGAGACCGGCATCACGATTTCTGTATTCTACTGGACCAACCCCATACCATGCGAAAGGATGTGAAATCCCAGAAGCACAGAGTATTATGGATCATTTTGGAGGCTGACGGCCACACAATTATTTAGGGGCAAAATGTCATGTTGTCTACAATTTACATACTTCCGCAAGAAAAAAAAAAGAAGCAAACAGTAACAATACAGTGAAGTCCCTTCACATGAACCTTCCAGTTGTAAACTTCAAAGATGCGAACGTGCATTCACATGCCCAATCATGTTAGCTGGTTCACGTGTCTGACATACATTGGGCTCACTCCGCTCCTGGAATTTCGGGATGTCACATGCTTGCATCCTCTGCAAGGGGCTGGGCTTTTGTGTACTTAACTGCATAGTTCTGTATAGCGTACAGTATGCAGTATCTTTATTTCAGGCCCAGGATGTTAAGAAGCAAGCGTAAAAGCAGCAGAGATGTAGCTTGGTGATCGGGCGTGAGTGAAATCGTAGCTGGCCCTCCGTCTCCTGTTGCTGATAATTCTTCAGCTCTGCCGTCTCCCACCTCTTCTCCCAGCTCCCATCAGTAACCCCTTCTTGCCCGTTCTCTTGATGCCAGCCCCTGTGTGCCAGCCGTAGTACCGCACCACTGGACTTTCAAGGTACAGTAAGATTTAAAACGTTTTCTTTATTTTTTGTGTTTGTTTTCTATGTATTACTAGTGGGAAAAGTATTATCAACCTATTACATGCGTGCTCAGTCACTTCAGGCATGTCTGGCTTTTTGCAGCCCTACGGACTGTAGTCCACCAGGCTCCTCTGTCCATGGGATTCTCCAGGCAAGAATACCGAAGTGGGTTGCCATGCCCTCCTCCAGGGGATCTTCCCAACCCAGAGATCGAACCCGAGTCTCTTACATCTCCTGCATTGCCGGTGGATTCTTTACCACTAGCGCCACCTGGAAGCTCCGGTTAATAGTACAGGAGCATACAGCCGACTGTGTTAGTCGGTACCTAGGCTAACACTTTGGACTTGTTAGCAGATTGCAGTTACTAACATGTTCTCAGAATGGAGATCCTTTGTTTGTAGAGGCATTACTGTATGTGACGCTTTGTGAAGAATCTATGGACTGTAGCTCTCCAGTCTCCTCTGTCCATGGGATTCTCCAGGTAACAATACTGGAGTGGGTTGTCATGCCCTTCTCCAGGAGATCTTCCTGATCCAGGGATCCAACCTGCAACTCTTGCATCTCCTACATTGGCAGGCAGGTTCTTTACCACTATCGCCACCTGGGAAGCCCCAGGGGACTTCCTGAAATTATATCTAAATCTATGGGACTTTATTGAGCTTTTCTTTCACTTTGCTACATATTCACATATTTTCATAGTAAAAAGTGAGAGAGGAAAAAAAGCCAATTTAGGTTTTCTGTGTGGGGGTGACCAGATGGCTTACTGGTTCGCGAATCATCTAGAAACCAACTTTCCTTTCTACCCAGCCTTCCGACATTCAGCAGCGAAGCCTGCCCTGCACAGAGGACTCAATGCTTTCCCAGCTGGCTACCTGCAGCTGAACACACAGGGGGTGGGGGGCTGAGTCAGCAACACGGCCCAGAAATAGGAGCAGATGAACCGCAAGACGCTCTCCCCCAGGGATTCCTGGGAGATGTTCTCAACCACACCAGCACTTTTTCTGATTTTGCTCCTCAATTTCTTTAGAGGAGCAGTTACACGGAATACTTTTCCTGACCTTGCCTTCAAGGTCACTGTTGATCCCGGGGCTTTAGCAGAGTCAGCAGTCTTGTTTAACGTTGCCTTTGCCCTGCTTGTTAATTCAGCTTTGGGTTCACTCAGTTCCTGGAATTTCGGTCCTGATTTCATAATAATAAATAAAACAACTTTGGAGGGATAACCAGCTGTGACGGTTGAGTCACAACTCTAATTTATTAAGGAACTCTGTGAAATCCCAGTGTTCAGTAAGAGTTCCTATAAGAATAGAGTTATAAAAGGAATTCTTTTTAGAGTTAAATATTAACTTGTGATCAATTTTCCAGAGGAGTTTGGAACTGAAATTGGTGAAGGTGAAAAACTGCCCTTTGGGGTGTTGCGAGCAGTTTGTACATTTTAAGATAGAAGCAAACATTTATGTTTAGAGTTGATCCTCAATTTGTTCTGGGTGATGATACTTTGGTGAGTTCTTTTACTTATTCAGATATTTTAAAAAATACCTACACATTATTTTGGAGAAATTCTGAGGCAGTGAAATAATTCAATTGCAGATGTTTCAGATTGGCATGTGAAGGGTTCTGTTTAATGTTAAACTGGTGTATCTCTAGCAGGACACCTTTGCAGTGGGGAGGATCAGAAGGGTACCAGCCATAGGGTGATGGCTTGCTAGCTCAGCTCTATTTCCCAGGATTCCTTTTCTTGTATGTTTCCAGTTTGATTGGGCTATTGAGTCAGGCAGTCGTGTTTGACTCTTTGTGATCCCGTGGACTGTAGCCCACAAGGCTCCTCTGTCCATGGGATTTTCCAGGCAAGAATACTGGAGTGGATTGCCGTTCCCTCCTCCAAGGGAGTCTTCCCCACCCAGGAATCGAACCCATGTCTCTTATGTCTCCCGCTCTGGCAGGTGTGTTCTTTACCACTAGCTCACCTGGGAATGATCTCTGCTGAGCTATAAGAGATATTTTATCCTGAGAGTTGCACCTGCCTTCCTCCAGCCAGGCTCTCCTTGCCAAACAAAATCGTGGAAGGTTGACACTGGCATGGCCTGTACGGATTACCTAGTTCAATTGGGCCCTAAAGTTGGTCCATCATAAGACTCATCTGGGAAGTATTTTTTGAAATATGGTTTCCCTAGTACCACCCTGGAAGATTCCAGTTCAGTAAATAAGCTCAGGTTTATCATCTGAATTTTATGAAGTCCTTAGGTGGTTAGAATGGTCAGCTAAGTGGGTTTGCTGGTCATTGCAATGTTCAAAGTGTGGTCTTTGGACCAGGAGTACTAGCATCATCACCTAGAATCTCGTTTTGGACACACAAATTTCTGCACCACCACCCACCCCTGCCTTGGACCTTCTGAATCAGAGGATCTGTGTTTGGGGGCCTGGCACTCTGTGCTTTAACAAACCCTCCAGGGGATTCTGATGCTTGATAAAATTTGAGAACCAAATTGATTTTAATCCCTCATTTCACAGTTAATGAAACTGAGTCTAAAGAGAAGGGACACATCTTTGGCTTAATATAAGGAGATGAGTCACTCTTTCCACTTTCTGGAAACAGTGACAGAATTTTATTTTCTTGGGCTCCAAAATCACTGTAGATGGTGACTGCAGCCATGAAATTAAAAGACACTTGCTCCTCAGAAGAAAAGCTATCACACACCTAGACAGTGTATTAAAAAGCAGAGACATCACTATGCTCAGGAAGGTCCATATAGTCAAAGTTATGGTTTTTCCAGTAGTCATGTATGGATGTGAGAGCTGGACCACAGAGAGAGCTGAGTGCTGAAGAATTGATGCTTTTGAGCTGTGGTGTTGGAGAAGACTCTTGAGAGTCCCTTGGACTGCAAGGAGATCAAACCAGTCCATCCTAAAGGAGATCAGTCCTGAGTGTTCATTGGAAGGACTGATGCTGAAGCTGAAGCTCCAATACTTTGTCCACCTGATGTGAAGAGCTGACTCATTTGAAAAGACCCTGATGCTGGGAAAGAGTGAAGGCAGGAGGAGAAGGGGACGACAGAGGATGAGATGGTTGGATGGCATCACTGACTCAATGGATATGAGTTTGAGCCAACTCCAGGAAATAGTGGCCAGGAAAGCCTGGTGTGCTGCAGTCGATGGAATTGCAAAGAGTTGGACACGACTTTGTGACTGAACAACAACAACAGCAAGGAGAGGAGAAGAGTAAGCAGCCTCTTATGGCACTCAGGTATTTTGAGGAGAGAATACTCACAGCCTTTGTCTTGAGAAACCTCGGGTAACTACACTTGTGAAAGCAAAGTTGTCATCAACTAGAATATAATACATGATTCAATGAGCCAGTTTGTAGTCCAAGATGCGAAAGGAATTGTTTTTTAGGAGTGCATACTAGGGAAAATCAAGAGCTGTAGCACTAATGCAAACTTCATGGAGAAGAATTTTAAAAGCTGGAGAGGATTTGCACAAATGGAAAAAGAGAAGGCGGCTCTTTCCCCAAACCACAGGGAGGAAAAGGCGGAGAAAGGAAAATTGCAGCCAGGCTCAAGTGGAAGGTGCAAGTTAAGACAAAGAGAAAGCTTGTGGGCTGGATCTCGGGGATTGTTTTAGGAAAACTGGTGGGAAACAGTAGATACAAACGGTTCTGAATGTAGTTGTTGTTCATTCGCTCATTTGTGTCCATCTCTTTCCGAACCCATGAACTGCAGCACACCAGGCTTCCCTGTCCTTCACTCTCTCCCGGGGTTTGCTCAAACTCACATCCATTGAGTCGGTGATGCTATCTAACCATCTCATCCTCTTGCCCTGTTCTTCTCTTGCCCTCCATCTGTCCCAGCATCAGGGTCTTTTCCAGCGAGTCGGCTCTTCGCATAAGGTGGCCAAAGTATTGGAGCTTCAGCTTAGGTAGGAGCAGAGGTGTATTTCACATTATAAGTCTGTCTTGTAAAATGTGAATCCGCCACACAACTTTGCTAGTTGGGGATGATCTGGAGACGTTTTCCCAGGTAGTAAAGAATATGCTTGCCAATGCAGGAGGCACGTGTTCGATCCCTGGGTCAGGAAGATACCCTGGAGAAGGAAATGGCAAACCACTCCAGTATTCTTGCCTGGAGAATCCCATGGATAGAGGAGTCTGGCAGGCTAACTGAGCATGCACATGCACACTGATCTGGAGGATACTTTAAAACAAAACAAAACAAAGCTACTTTTAAGTATCTGTGTCAGTTTAGCACTGGGTTGGTAAGTTTTGGCAAGACATGCATAGAGCTTCGAATATGAAATCCATCATGTTAATTAATGTTAATAAATAAGAAGTCACTAATGATGCTTGGAGAGCAAAACTTAGCAAATACAGGAAAAATGATGCCTAATCAGTCACATCTAATCCTTCCTTGTAAATGGTACTTACAAGATGCTTAGAAACAGTCTTATAGAAACAATTTTGTGTTTCCATGGAAATACATGCTTGTGTAGAGGTCACCCTTCAGGCTGTCTGATTTTTGTCTTTCAGTGTCTGGGAGCTATTTTACAATTCAGTGAGTGGTATGGAAATGACAGATAAGCACATTGACCTTTGCCTCTGTCTTGTGGGAAAAAAGCCAGTTTTGCCTTCGTCTGCATTTTCCTTTCAATGTTCCTTAACTCCACATGTGTGTGGACTTCCCAGAAACTTTCTCTTGAACTAGTTTTAACATGTGCCTGGTGTTCTCATTAATTCCTGAATATTGTAAAACCTTCAACACATGTCATTTTTATATCTGTGTGAGCATCGTTTTCCCTTTTTTGGGAAATTATTCTTTAACGCTCAGATTAAGTCTCACAAACCTTATTGCTGCAGGCTTTTTATATTATTGACTCATCGTCCCCCTGTGGAAAAAAGGTCTCATGAAAAAGGTCACCCTTAATCTGAATTCACAAGTTTTCCAATTAGAAGCACCTTAATTAGCAAGGCTCTGGTCTCTCTGGCCATCAGATTTTGGATGAAATTTTTATGGGGTCAAAAAACTGCTGTTCCTTTCCCCTCTGCCACTTATTTTCTTAACCCTCATTCCTTCCTATTTTCTTTCTCAACCCTCCTCTGTGGCCAGCTGCATTGGCTATCACTCTCAGGTGACCTGACAAAAAATGGAGTAAAGGCAGAGGGCGGGAGGTCAGGTATGAATACCTAGTCACCTACTTTTTAAATCAGCCTAATTTTGATTTATATTAAAAAAGCCACCTCAGTGGCTCAGATGGTAAAGCGTCTGCCTGCAATGCGGGAGACCCGGGTTCGATCCCTGGGTTGGGAAGATCCCCTGGAGAAGAAAATGGCAACCCACTCCAGTACTCTTGCCTGGAAAATTCCATGGACGGAGGAGCCTGGTAGGCTACAGTCCATGGGGTCGCAAGGAGTCGGGGTCGCAAGGAGTCGGACACGACTGAGCGACTTCACTAAGTCACTAAAGAAGCCACAAGCGAAGAGGGCGGACAGAGGATGAGATGGTTGGAGGGCATCACCAATCCAATGGAGGTGAACTTGGGGAAACTCAGGCAGATAGTGTGGAGAAGGAAATGGTGACCCACTCCGTATTCTTGCCTAGAGGATCCCGTGGTCAGAGGAGCCTGGTGGGCTGCTGTCCATGGGGTCGCACAGAGTCGGACACAACTGAAGCGACTTAGCATGCATGCATGCCTTGGAGAAGGAAATGGCAACCCACTCCAGTATCCTGCCTGGAGAATCCCAGGGACAGAGGAGCCTGGTGGGCTGCCGTCTATGGGGTCACACAGAGTCAGACACGACTGAAGCGACTTAGCAGCAGCAGCAGCAGCAGAGGGATAGTGAGGGGCAGGGAGACCCGGCGAGCTGCACAGTCCATGGGGTCGCAAAGAGTCAGATACGACTTAGCCACTGAACAACAACAAAGGAGTCACAGGCCTCCGGAACCAGGAACACATGTAAATTTCAGGGGCTCGCGGTCTTCATCCTCCTGGTCGTCCTCCCTCCTTCCCCCATCCCTCCTCCCTTGCCTGTCCCCCCTCCCCCCTCCCCCTCCCTCCCCTCCCTCCCCCTCCCTCCCCTCCCTCCCCCTCCCTCCAGGCCTCCCCGCCCCGCCCCGCCCTCCGACCCCGGCCTTCCCGCAGGCTGGAATCCTGGACTGCCACTGGCCCGCCGGGATCCCGCCGCGCTTCGTCACCGCGTCCGCTTCCGTCTCGGCCGAAGGCGCCTCCCCGCTCGGCTGGTCCCCGACCGGCTCCCCTGGGTCCCGCAGGGCTGCGGCGCTGCCTGTCCGGTCTCCTCCTCCTCCTCGCGGGGTGGACAGCGGTCTTCAGGCGGCCGGAGGAGGTAAGTGTACTTTGCTGACCCGAGGACTGCGCTGCAGGTCGGCGCTGCTCGGACTTGGGTGCGTGCGCGCGCGCGCAGGAGGCAAAGGAGGTCTTTGGCTGTGTGCACAGAAATGAACCCAAGTCCACTCTCAGCACCTGCTTTCAGCAAAGCAGGACATTGTCCCTTGCAGGACCGCCACCCCGCCATCCTGCTTTGGAGTGTTACCCTGTACTACACTTTCACCATACATTTTGAAGAGAAAGTTGAACTCATACTTTGCATAAATTTGTAGTCTTTTTTTCCCCCCATGAAACACCATGTCACAATCCTTTCCTACATGCTATTAAGTACTCTTCGTGACTGTGTGCCTACAGTTGAACATTTTGGTTGTAAAGTTCTTCCTACTCATGTAAAAGTACGCGGAAGAGAAATGAGCATACCGGTGTCCAGTCCGTTCTCCACACTTTGAAGCATTTATTAAGGTGTGATGGAGAAGGGAATGACAACCCACTCCAGTATTCTTGCCTCGGAAATCCCATGGACAGAGAGGGGCCTGGCGGGCTACAGTCCATGGGGCCGCAGAGAGTCGGACACGACTGAAGCGACGTAGCGCGATGTTAAAAGAGATGGGGGCTGGTCTGGGAGTGCGGCATCCTGCGTGCCGGCTGGGTCCTGCCAGCAGAGACTGTACAGTTCCCGCCGGGCCACATGTGTCAGGAGGCGAAGCCCAGGCCATGCTGACACTGGGCCCTGTAATTTAGGGCCACTTGCTGATGGGAATGCCACCTGTTGTTTTCAAAGCCCATTTAAAGTAAGGTGGTCAGAAGTGAGTCTTGTGGGTATCGGGGGGGAATGCCATCTGGGCTTCGCCACAGTCCAAGAAAAGGCCAAAGGCAGGTGTCTGGTTGCCAAGTTCACAGGCCAATCTAGCCTCATCCCATCTTGTTTTCTAGTTAATGTTCTCAAGACTGTGTAACCCTAGGGAAGATGCAGCCCTGATTGTGTGTGTGAGTTAGTCGCTCAGTCATATCCGTGTAGCCCACCGGTCTCCTCTGTCCAAGGAATTCTCCAGGCAAGAATACTGGAGTGGGTTGCCATTCCCTTCTCCAGGGGATCTTCCAGACCCAGGGATCGAACTCGGGTCTCCTGCATTGCAGGCTGATTCTTTACTGTTTGAGCCACCGGGGAAAGCCATGATTACTGAAAACCGACAATAACTGGAGGAGTTGATGTTCACAGAACCATCTCTAAGGATAGAGACTGAAGATCGATTACCCTGCAAGTGCCAACGTTTACCCTTAAAAGAAGCACCCCAGCCTTTCCCAGCAGCCACCTTCATGGTCCTATAACATTCCTGTGTTGCTTTTGATGCCTTTGCAGGGGTTTCCATGTCTAAATCTCTGAGGCTGCTGGCACTTTATCCCTTGACTTCTTTGCTAGTTACATTTCCCTCGATGCCCGTCTGCTTCACTCCTCGAGACCTGCTTCTCTGTCTCTGTTAGAGAGTCTTCATTGCTTTGGGAAGTGTGACTCCTGAGTTATTTAAATCCTTGGGAATATGAAAGCAGGAACCCACACTAGCTTTACCATCCATTTCTCTCGCCTTCTGCCCTCCAGTGAGAAAAGGAGAGTGTTCAATTACACAGTTAAAGGATACTTTTCCATGAAAGGCAAAATCATGACTCTGGTACAAACATGAGCATGTGCTAAAGACTGTGGTTTATTCATTCAAGAGGGAACTAGGCAGGTGTGATCATTGCTTCAAAAGAAGAAGTCAAGAAGCACACATTTGTATGGAGTAAAAGAATGCCTCCGGAAGGTGCATCTTAGGGGAGGAGGACAGCAGCCCCTTGGACTTTGCAGATGGAACACACCTCAGGGATCCCCGTGGGTCTAGACTTGGTGGGGACATTTGGTGTGTGAAGGAGGACTGGAGGGCGTTAAAGAAAAAATTATTCATTCGTGCTGCTTGTTAAAAAACGGTAAGGTGGGTTTATTCAGGACCATCGTGATAGCTGTAGGGACCCCTCCAGCGGGATTTTGCAGTAGGAGAGAGGCAAGGGGCTTTAACTCCGAATGTCATGAAAAGTGGGAATTTCTAACCAGGGAGTAGAGTAGGGGTCAGTGGACTAAAACCAGGGGATTCTGGTTTAAGCTGACCTAGCAGGATTCTTGCAGAAGACGAGCCAGGGTGAGCAGACATCCCCTGGGGGGCGGTGGAGGAGGAGGAACCGAGTCAGATACGGAGAGTAGGGGCTGAACCGACTTAGCCCGCAGTCTTATTTTTTTTTCCATTTATTTTTATTAGTTGGAGGCTAACTACTTTACAATATTGTAGTGGTTTTTGCCATACAATGACATGAATCAGGGAGTCTTATTAACACTGAACGAAGCCCAAAGTCAGAGCCTGGCTGAGAAGAGAGGTCAGAGGGTCCGTACTGGAGTCGGATCAAGGAGAGCATCTTTATCAAGGGATGAGAAAGCCGGTCTGTAGAGGGTGGCTCTTGCAGTCATTCACAGTTGTGTGGGATCATGCATGGATGTGGTGGGTAGATCGTGGGTTTCAGTGCTGCATTTTGGGTGGCCTTGCCAAAAAAAATGTGCCCCTCAGGGTCTCCCCTGCTGGGGTCTGTCCTGGCCACCCCTGGTGTCATACAGAGGACTCCAGCTTCTGGAGACGTCCGCGGTGAAGACCACAGACCTGATCTCGGCGTGGCTGGCGCGTGTGGCCAAGCCCACCTGCCTTGATCCGGAAAAGCTCTTCTCGGTAGGTTTTGTGAGGCCCCCACCATAGGTGTGAGCCCACAGTCCGATCCCCTTACAGGAGGAAACCTTATCACTCACCATGACCTTGTCATGTCATGGGAGGAACTCTGTTTCAGTGGAAGAACGCCTGCCGGCGGTAGCACACCCTTCTGGGCTGTGTGGTTCCAGCCTGTTCCCTGTATTTGAGCTGTTCTGCAGTTCTGTGAACACTGGGGGTAGCTGATAGGTTTGTAAGTTCTGACCTGTCTGGTGATAAACTAACTGGTTTCCTCCCCTCCTGGGGAAAAATCGATTTGGTCTCCACGTACAGTTGATCTCAAGATCCCTCTCCTGGGTAGACATCTGTGCCCTTTCCTTTTCCCCTTAGGCCCAGTTACAGCATCTGCTCTATTTCCTCTTATTACACGAGTAATACACAAGCCTTAACGTGAAGTCATTTTGATAACTCTTGGGGAGTCATAATAATTTTCATTTGTTTCCTGAAAATTATGCTGTAACAAGTGTGTACTTGGGGGTAGGGTGAGGGAAAGGCCCAAATCCTAAAGTGTCTGTGCAGAAAATTTATGTCTAGTACAGTCAGTCGAGTGTCAAGGGCACGTTTCCCAAGGCTCTTGTCGGCAGGGAGACTGTCTGCCCTGCCCGCCGTGGCCTTGGGCTGGGGCACACAGCCTGGGCGGGCTGCTCTGCCCCGGGAAGGCTCTGGCTGGAGTCCAGCCTTCGTGTGTGGCCTGGCCAAGCCTTCCCTGGCCACCAGCCCTTTCTGTGGGAGAAGGACCTTTCGGGATCAGCCCAGAGAGTGGCTCTTCTGGCTGTAAACATTCCCTTTGGAAAGTGGATAGCGGGTTGAAAGTCAAGTATAAAGATTCTGATTCGAGGTTGCTTCTTCTCTGCTGCCTTGCATCCTCATTGGAAAGCCCAGGTAAAAAATCTGCCAGAGGAATTGCTTCTCAAGAAATTGTGTGCACTGGGACATGAAATTCACTGCTCTTGATTGCTCTGACTTCTCTTACTAATCTTCGTTCTATAATGTAATTTATGGAAGCAAAGCTGTGAAAGAGACAGTCAGATTTTTCTACGATCCAACGACTAACTGTTCGTATTTTTTCTGGTTTCCAGAGCTCTGCTTAGCATGCAATCTTGTTGTTGTTGTTGTTTTCAGTCTGACTTTTTGCAACTCTCCGTGACATTTCCCAGGCAAGAATACTGGCGTGGGCTGCCGGGGGATCTTCTCCGGGGGATCTTCTCGACCCAGGGATCAAACCTGAGTCTCCTGCATTGGCAGCTAGATTCTTTCCTACCGAGCCACCAGGGAGGTCGTCAAATGACTAACTCTTAATTTCTCTTTCCTTAAAATGTATTTATTTCTAGTTATGAACATTTAGAATCTGGTAGAAAGTACAGGATATAATGTAACAGCCACCTATAGTTACATGACCCAGATTTAAGATATGAATATTTTGTCCTATGTACTTGAAACCAGAACTTAAAAAAGAAGGCAATTTTGCTTGTTTATTTGATTTTGGCTGTGCTGGGTCTTCGTCGCCGCACAGGATTTTCCATCGGCGCCGCGAGTGCGGGCTCCTCTCTAGCTGCACCGGGAGGGCTTCTCGCTGTGATGGCTTCTTGTTGTGGAACACAGGCTCTAGGGTGCTCGGGTTTCAGTCGTTGCAGTCGGTGGGCTCAGGAGTTGCAGCTCCTGGGGGCCACAGCACAGGCTTAGCTGGGTTTGTGTGCATGGGTTTAGCTGCTCCGCTGCATGTGGAATCTACCTGGATCAGGGATTGAACCTGTGTCTCCTGCATTTTCAGGCAGATTGTTTACCACTGAGCCACCAGGGAAGCCCCAAATCAAAGCTTTTTGAGGAAATAAGATGTGCCAACTACAGTTAAAACCAACAGTCATCCATCCCTTACCCCCTGACAATAACCACTGTGTGATGTGTGGTGTGTTTTATTCCCATGTGTTACACTTTTCCTACAGTGTATTTGTTCATAGAGTATTATTATTTGGAGGTCTTAGTATTTATTTAGCATCAAAAAACCATTGTCTTTTTATAAAGCGTTAGATTTCGAGATTGAACATTTTGGTACATATGTATGGAGTTTGTTCACTGAACTTACAGTGTCCTTTATTAGAATGGATTAGCTTCCTGCAGCTGCTATAACAAATCACCACAAACTGGGTGATTTAAGACGACAGAAACTTACTCTCTCATTGTCCAGAGGCCAGAAATCTGAAATGAAGATGTTGGCAGGGCCATGCTCTTCCTGAAACCCGTGAAGGAGAGTTTTCCCTTGTCTCTCTCCTGGCTTCTGGTGGTGGCTGCGTTCTTTGGTGTTCCTTGGCTTGTAGATGCCTCACTCTAACTTCTGCCTGTGTTGTCCCATGACTGTCTCTCCTGTATGCCTATATCTGTACCCAAATTTATTTCTCTTCTAAGGACACCCATCATTAATTATAGTAACACCCACCCTCCTCCAGGATATTGTTGTTCGGTCCCTGACATTTTATGACCCCGTGGACTGCAGCACGCCAGGTTCTCTGTCCTTCACTATCTCCTTTGAGATAGCCAACTCCTTGAGTTGGCTCAAACTCATGTCCATTGAGTTGGTGATGTCATCCAACCATCTCATTCTCTGTCGTCCCCTTCTCCTCCCGTCTTTCCCAGCATCAGGATCCTTTCCAATGAGTTGACTCTTCCCATCAGGTGCCTAAAGTGTTGGAGCTGTAGCTTCAGCATCAGTCCTCCCAATGAATAGTCAGGGTTGATTTCCTTTAGGATTGACTTCCTTGCTGTCCAGGGGACTCTCAGGAGTCTTCTCCAGCACCACAATTTGAAAGCATCACTTCTCTGGTGCTCAGCCTTCTTTATGGTCCAGCTCTCACCTCCATACATGATTACTGGAAAAACCATAGCTTTGACTATATTGACCTTTGTTGGCAAAGTAGTGTCTCTGCTTTTTAATACACCATCTAGGTTGGTTATAGCTTTTGTTCCAAGGAGCAAGCATCTTTTAATTTCATGGTTGCAGTCACCATCTGCAGTGATTTTTGGAGCCCAAGAAAATAAAGTCTGTCACTGTTTCCATTTTCCCCCATCTATTTGCCATGACGTGATGGGACCAGATGCCATGATCTGGATTTTTTTGAATGTTGAGTTTTAAGTCAGCTTTTCCACTCTCCTCTTTCACCTTCATCAAGAGGTTCTTTAGTTCCTCTTCTTAACCTGGTTACCTCTGCAAAGACCTTATTTCCAAATAAGGGCACTTTCACAGGTTCTGTGGGTTCAGACTTGAACAGTATCTTTGGAAGGGGGCATGATTTAACTCATGACAGTGAGTAAATGACAGTGTATCCCATTCTTCTCCTGATGGTCCTTAGATTGCTTGCATAGGTTGCTTGAAATTATTGCCACATCTTGATGGCAAGAACAGTTTTCCACATCCTCTGTGGGTGTGTGCGTGTGAGCACATACACACATATGCATGAATTTCTCCAGGGAATACACCCAGTGGGGAATTTCTGGGTTGCAGGGTGCGTTCATTGTTGCCTTTGCTGACCTGCTTCCCAGAGTGTGTAGCAGTTTTTACTCCCTTCCTCCTCCCTACAAGGGCATCAACTCTTGGTGCTAAAAGACTTAATGCTGATCTGCAGGAGGTAAATGGTATGTTGTGTTGTTCTTAGTATAATTTCCTTAAATACCATTGAGGTTGAGTATATTTTCATATGTTTATGGACCATTCAGGTATATCCTGTTGTGAACTGCCTATTCATATCTTTGGAACATTTTCTATTGGAAGTTGTCTTTTTCTTGTTAATTTCTAACAATTCCTTATGTATTTTATCTGGATACTACAGCCTCTGCTTTGAAAAGAGTAACTTCGTTTAGTCTGTATCTTGTTTTCCTCACTTTTTTTTTTAATGAAACCTTTTATCTTACAGTGTTTAAAATTTTAATGAGAGTTTGAAAGCTTTTTGCTGTGGAACATCTAAAGGGTGTATAAATGTCCAGAGACTAGTACAATAGACACTCCTGAACCCCTCACTTCCAGCACTGTCAGAACTTGGACACTCTCTGCCACCTTCACGGCCTACTGGGAAAGCCCCAGACTTCTGGTCATTTTACTGGTATGTGTGTTAGCATGTTGCTATAAAAGATAGGACTCATTAAAACTGAAACAATTGCTGATGTAATGCGATTCCTCTTTCCCTTCCTCCCCCCCACGCATTAAAATGATTCTCAATATCATCAAATACCCAGTCAGTCGATTTTCCCCAGTTTTTTTTTTCAAATATTTGTTTACTTATTTGTCTGTGCTGGGTCTCAGTTGCAGCATGCGGGATCCAGTTTCCTGATCAGGGGATTGAACCCAGGTCTCCCGCATTGGGACTTCGGAGTCTTAGCCACCGGACCACCAAGGAAGTCCCCTCAGTTTCTCATAAGTGTTTTTTAGACTTGGTTACAGCAGCACCTTCTTGCACTTAGAACAGTAGACAGCACTTCAGCACTTCCCATGAAACCACCAGCAAAAAAGCACAGAATTACAAAAGACGTGGCCCTAAATAGACCACGAGAAGGACGCTTGTTTACGGCAGGAGAGCTGAAGCAGGAAGTGAGTGCAGCCTTGTTCAAACTTGGCCGGGAACGCGCATCTCAGTGGCTCAGATTTATTGCAGCCCTACACAGACCTGCAGATGACGCAAAAGCCCTGCAAGTATTGATTTTGGCCTTCCGAGTAAATGTAGCAAGCAGGCAAGTTCATGAATATAGAATCTGCAGATCATGAGGTCTGACTGTGTATGCTGATCGCTCTCAAAGGCATGCCTTCAGCTTGGCCCCCTGCCCGGAGCTCGTGGGTTGTTATCCAACTTTCTGCTCAGGGTGTCTCATAGCCATTTCAAACTCTCAGGCCCCAGGCGGAAGTCCTGGTCTCAAACCTGCTCAAGAAGTTTTCAGTAAAACTTCTGTCCTTTCCCAGTTGCTCAAGCAAAAGACCTAGTCACCCCTGACTCTTTTTGGTCAAGTACCCTACCCATGCCATCTGTCAACAAAACCAGTTGGCTGCACCTGGAAAATCTACTCAGCCCCTGACTTTTCTCATTCTTTTCTCCATTATCCCTCTTGCAGCAATAATTTGGCTTTTCTTGCATATGAGATGGGAGCTATCGGAGGATCCTGGGAAGAGGAATATCCCCCACCACCCTCCCTGATCTTTCTGTTCCAGTTACACTGTTCCTTGTCCTTCGAAAACTGAAAGAAAGGGGACCTCCCTGGTGGCTCAGGGGTAAAGAATCTGCTGGTCGATGCAGGAGACACAGGTTCAATATCTGATCTGGAAACATCCCACAGATACCACGGAGCAACTAAGGCCATGTGCCACAACTGTTGGGTCTATGTTCTAGAGCCCAGAAGCCACAACTACTGAGCCAACGTGTTCTAGAGCCTGTGGTCCACAGGAGAAGCCAATGCAATGAGAAGTCTGCACACTGCAAGCAGAGAAAAGCCCATGCAGCAGTGAAGACCCAGCACAGCCACACACGCGCACACGCACACACACACACGCACACACACACACACACACACACACACACACAAACCGAAATCAAACTTGTATACTGATCACCTAGATTCAACAAGTGTTTGCAGTTTTCCATAACTGCTTTATGTGTCTATGTGTGTCTGTGCATGTCTGTTTGATGACTATTTGAGGATAAACTGCAGATATTGACACTTCATCCCCTACTTGAACATACATCTTCTAAAACTAAGAATGTTCTCCTGCATAACTATCACACCGTAGAAATTTAATATTAATTCGTAATATCAACTATCATCCATATTCATTTCGTTGATTGTTCCCCAAATGTCTCTTATAGCTCTTCTTTTACAAACAATTTTATTTATTTCATTTATTTTTAATTATTTAAATTTTATTTCTTTATTTTGTTTATTTTTGCTGGGTCTTCGTTGCCGCTCGGGCTTTTCTCTAGCTGTAGAGAGTGGCGGCTACTCTTTGTAACAGTGTGCAGGCTTCTCTTGCCGTGGAGCGCGGGCCTAGGGGACGCGGGCTTCAGGAGTCGAGGTGCGTGGGCTCAGTAGTTGTGGCTCCCGGCCTCTAGAGCGCAGGCTCTGTTGTGACGCATGGGCTTAGTTGCACTGAGCCGTGTGGGATCTTCCTGGATCGGGGATTGAACCCGTGTTTCCTGCGTGGGCAGGTGGATTCTTTACCGCTGAGTTACCAGGGAAACCCTATAGCTGTTCTCAATTTGGAACCAGGATGTAGTCAAGATTCACACAGTGCATTTGGTTTTATTTCTCTTTAATCTCTTTTAACCTCCTGCTGCCTCATCCTTTATTTTTTCTTTTCCATTGATTTCTGAAGTTAGGAATGTTTCCCTCTCTTTTATTCTGTATATTTGTCAGTTTTTTTTTTCTGTTTCCAAATATAATAGCATAAAGTTGTTCATACTTACCATCTATGAGTTTCAAAAGGAAAAATATGTACTTTTTTCCATTCCTTGTGCTATTATGTTGTAGTTGTTATGTGTCTTTATCATTCTGTCCTTTTTACTGGTTTCCTGGAGATATACCTATTTTATAACTCTTCAAAAAAAACTCAGGTTTTAATCATTTTCTGTTTTCTTCATTGTTTATTTTCATCTCATTATTTTCTTCTTTGGGGTTCATTCTGTTTTTCCCCCTTGCTTTTTTTTTTTTTTTCAAGCTGAGCTTTGCTGCACATGGGATCTTAGTTCCCTGACCAGGGATTGAATCCAGGCCCCCTGCAGCTCAGAGTCCTAACCACTGGACTGCCAGGGAATTCTCCTCTCTCACTTCCTCAATTGGATTCTTAGCTTATTTCTGTTCTTTCCTCTTGTCAATTACGTGCACTTGAAGAGGATCAGAGAATGCCATCCTCAAATATGGCACTTAGGCATACTGATTATTTCAAGCTAAAGGCAATTGAGAAACAGCAGATGAAAAAAGACTTTTCACTACCACTTTCTGTTTTTCTGCCTAAAATTAGGCCATAACTCCCCTCCCCCCAATGAGAGGAGCAACTCTTATCAACAGAGATGAAAGAAGAGCTGTCACCAAGAGGAGTCTGCATAAACAAACTGGGCTCAGAGATCCTTATCTTTTTATCAATTCCCCATGTCTTTCCTGGTCACATCTCCACAATTTATCATCCTTTGTTAAAATGGTATATAAGCCGTGTGTCTCCTTTTTGGGCTTTCACTTCTTCTCTGCAAAGCCCCTGTATACTCATTAAAAATAGCAATAACATGTATGCTCTCTCTCCTGTTAATCTGCCATTTTTTCTAAAAGGAAAGTTTATTGAAGTATGATATATTCACTCCTTTTAAGCGTACAGTTTGATTGATGCTGACATATCAAACTAGGTCGCCAGCACCAAAACCAAGATACAGAACATGTTCATCACCCCAATAAATTCCCTGTCCCTTTGAGGTCAGTCTTCTTCCACTCCCAGCCTCTGGCAGTAGTGATTTAATTTCTTTCTCTATTATTTTACCTTCCCTGGAATGTCATAGGGGCTTCCCTGGTGGCTCAGCGGTAAGCAATCTGTCTGCCAATGCTGGAGATGCAGGTTCAGTCTCTGGATCAGGAAGATCCTTTGGAGTAGGGGCTGGGTGCCTACCCCAGTATTCTTGCCTGGGAAATCCCATGGACAGAGGAGCCTGGTGTGCTGCAGTTCATGGGGTCGGGCTGCAGAGTCGTACATGACTGAGCATGCATGCACATACTCTTGTGCTTCCAGTGTTTGTAATGGGAGTGGATTCTGATCAGCCTTAATCTTATTACCCAGAACTAGAAGTGATCATTGACTTCTTGCCTGAATACATTTCCCTGGTGGCTCAGTGATAAAGAATCTGTCTGCCAGTGCAGGAGATGTGGGTTCGATCCCTGGGTCAGGAAGGTTCCCTGGAGAAGGAAGTGGCAACCCACTCCAGTATTCTTGCCTGGAGAATGCCATGAACAGAGGAGCCTGGCAGGCTGTAGTCCATGGGGTGGCAAAGAGTTGGACACAACTGAGCAACTAAACAACAACATAGTTAAAATTAATTTTCTCTGTACTCTTGATTTTAGTTTACTCATTGTTTGTGAGCTTTGGCTTTGCACCACTCAGAGTGTAACGCCTGTTCTCTCTCTGTAGCCCGACCTGAGTATCTCCAATGGCTAATGAAGCCCATCCTTGTCCGTGTGACATTGGCCATAGAATAGAGTATGGAGGGCTGGGGCACGAAGTTCAAGTGGAGCACGTCAAGGCTTATCTCACCAAATGCCCCGTGGACGCTGGCAAAGCTGTGGTTGTCATTCAGGATATATTTGGCTGGCAGTTGCCCAACACCAGATACATGGCTGACATGATTGCAGGAAATGGGTACACGTACGTATGAAATTCTGTGGGTTTTTTTTGGGGGAGAGGGGGGGCTTAAATTTGCGTAAATTTCTGTATTTTGTTCCCTTCAAAGGAGACAAAACCAAAAAACCCTGACTGTGTTCCGATGTACATTATCTATTTTCTTATCTCACTGAAAAGAAAAAAGGAAGTGAAGTCACTCAGTCGTGTCCGACTCCTTGCGACCCCATGGACTATAGCCTACCAGGCTCCTCCGTCCATGGAATTTTCCAGGCAAGAGTACTGGAGTGGGTTGCCATTTCCTTCTTCAAGGGGATCTTTCCGATCCAGGGATCGAACCCGGGTCTCCTGCTTTGCAGGCAGATGCTTTACCATCTGAGCCACCAGGGAAGCCCTTAAAATGGAGAATATCATATGATAGCCAATATCCAATGGAAGCCAACTGCTCCCAACCGTCTCTGGGCTTCAGATCCTCCTTGGTTGGCTGGCCTTGTAGACCTGCTGGATGCTGAGAGAGTTATTTCCCCGTGTGGGGTCCCAGACAGACACTAGTGCAGGACACCTGGGACAGAAGTCAGCAACTCTAAAATGGACCTATTACTTAGCTCCTGAAGCATCTCTTCCTGGGTCAACTCTCACATGCAGGGCGCCCATGGTTATCCTGGTCTAAACACAAACTATCATGTCAGAGTGAGACGTCCCTCAGCTCCCGAAGGCCATCTCTTGGCCACGTTGTGTGGCCACGACCACCTTTGGTGAATGCTGTCATCTGTTTGCTCCTCACCGTCCTGGTGTTGGCAGTAGCGTCAGTAAAGCTTACCTGATGGCTCAGTTGGCAAAGAATCCACCTGCAGTGCAGGAGACCCTGGTTTGGTTCCTGGGTTGGGAAGATCCGCTGGAGAAAGGATAGGCTACCCACGCCAGTATTCTTGGGCTTCCCTGATGGCTCAGCTGGTAAAGAATCCACCTGCAATGTGGGAGACCTGGGTTTAATCCCTGGGTTGGGAGGATCCCCTGGAGAAGGGAAAGGCTACCCACTCCAGGATTCTGACCTGGAGAATTCCATGGACTTTATAGTTCATGGGGTTGCAAAGAGCTGGACACGACTGAGCAACTTTCACTTTCTTTTCAATAAAGCTTGGAGGAGAGAGGGGAGGGATCCTTCTTTCTGTCCAGCTTCACGTAAGCCCAGCAAGCTCTGAGTGTGGCGCACTCTGATTCCCTTTGTTTTCCCAAAAAGAGAGCTGCAAACCAAAGGGAGTGCCTGCCTCATTTTCCCACCAGGAGAAACCTGTTTAAGGGCGCACGCCCACTGACATGCGATGTGGATTTCGTATTGACTGGAAGGAGGGTCTTCATTTGACTTTTCCCCTTTTTGTGCCCTCAGGTGTCTTTTTGAAGATGTGGGCTTAGTCGCTCAGTCGTGTCTGACTCTTTGCGATCCCATGAACTGTAATCTGCCAGGCTTCTCCGTCCAGGCAAGAATATTGGAGTGGGTAGCCTTTCCCTTCTCCAGGGGATCTTCCCAGGTCTCCCGCATTGCAGGCAGATTCTTCACCAGCTGAGCCACCAGGGAAGCCTTTTGAAGATGAGGCAGCTTAACTCTCCAGGGGCCACACCAGGAGTAAAAACATCAGCCATCCTGATTGCCTTCTGGGTCGGCCACACCCTGGGCTAGGGTGGGTCCTGGGCGATTGCCCTGTATCCTCCCAACAACTGCTGAGGCGGGGCTGTTGTGGTTCTCATTTTGCTGGTCAGAAAACTGACCAGCAAAGGTCAGAGGTCTCGGGCGCCCTGCTATGACCAGGAGACTGGATAGGATGGAGGCTTCTACTGTCTCAGTTCAGTTCAGTCTCTCTGCCGTGTCTGACTCTTTGCGACCCCATGGGCTGCAGCACGCGAGGCCTCTCTGTCCATCACCAACTCCCGAAGCTTACTCAAACTCATGTCCATTGAGTTGGTGATGCCACCCAACCATCTCATCCTCTGTCGTCCCCTTCTCCTCCTGCCTTCAGTCTTCCCCAGCATACAGGTCTTTTACAATGAGTCAGTTCTTCGCATCAGGTGGCCAAAGCATTGGAGTTTCAGCTTCAGCATCAGTCCTTCCAGTGAGTATTCAGGACTGATTTCCTTTAGGATGGACTGGTTCAGGTGGGTCTGTTAGCTGGAGACAGAACATAAAAATTGAGTAAACATGCCTGTGACCTACAAAGCCCCTTCATACTTGTCTATTTTCCCTTCAGAATAGTCTTCTGAGGTTGGGTGGTGGGTGCTTGGCGCCATCTTTATCAGATCAAGAAAAAGAGGCTGAAGGTGATTAAGTGACTTGTTAAGGTTCCAGGGGGGCTTCCCTGGTGGCTCAGTGGTAAAGAGTCCACCTGCCAATGTAGGAGATGAGGGTTTGATCCCTGGGTTGGGAAGATCCCCTGGAGGAGGAGGAAATGGCTACCTACTCCAGTATTCTTGCCTGGGAAGCCCATGGACAGAGGAGCCTGGTGGGCTGCAGTCCATGGTGTCTCCAAAAGGCAAATAGTTGGACATGACTTCGCGACAACAAAAGGTTTCAGGGCAGAAGGGGGCAGTACTGGGGCCTGAACTTAGATTCTTCTGACCTGATTTCAGTGTTCCTCCCACCCCACCCCCACCCCCGCAGGAGGAGGATCTGTGTTCCTCTGTCCGTGGCCGTGACCTTTAGTTTAGGAACTGGGTCTCTGGCTGGCGCCACATTGCCCAGTCCCTGGGCTGATGCTTGTGGAAGGTTGACATGCTTGACATGACCATGGAAGGCTGACATGGACTCCACAAGCCTTCTTGTCTGCTCCTCAGCCCTTTTAGAGCCTGCCCGAGACCAGACCCTCCAGGCGGGAGATTCTGCCCCGTTGGGCTCTTGGGCGGAGGCTGAGAAACTGCTTGGTCATGGTGACTGGACCGCTCGGAGGCGTGCCCGCTGGCCTGAGGCTAACTCAAAAGGCCTGCTGAGAGGTGCGGCTCCCCAGGGGTAGGAGGGCAGGCTCCTGCCACCCAGAACCTTTGTCCCAGGTGTCGCACCTCGCAGGCACTGTGCTGAGGCAGGCGTTTCAGAGGGGTTGGGCTCTGAACAGGCTGCTGGAGGCCATGCACCTGGGGTTGTGAAATCCGAGATGCTCTGGCCTGGGGCCAGCTGGCCCGTTTGCTGTGGTCGAAGTTGGCCCGGTGGCCACTGCTTTTTCTTTTCCCGTGGTCCAGAACTGCCAGCACGGCAGGTTTCGTAAGGAAGGTAAACAGAGAACAAGTCCCAACAGCTCCAGCACTAAGACGGGTGGGTCTCCTATTTTACAGAACCATCGTTCCAGACTTCTTTGTCGGGCAGGAGCCTTGGCACCCCTCGGGGGACTGGTCCACCTTCCCAGAGTGGTTGAAGACAAGGAACGCCAGAAAGATTGATAAGTGAGTTTACGAGTATGTCACCAGCCAGCGTGGCAGTCTTGGTGGAGGAAGAGGAAGCAAGAGGAAGCAAGAGGCTAGAGGGAGGGGAGGGTCTGACTTCTCCATCACGTAGGACCTTAGGGGCCACTGCTCATAGAGTCCGTCCTGAGGCAGGAAGACAAGGTCTATGCAGTGGAGGGGTAGAACCCCACAGGCACCATGCCGCCAGCAAGCTCACTTGCTTTGCCTTCTGGGAAATTCTTCATGGCTCCGATGCTGAGGGAGTTTTCTTGAAGTCCCTGGGGTTCCCTCTCCCTTGGGCTCTCGGGGGCCATAGATCAACACTCCTTCCTCCTCCTCGGGCTGCAGAACCGCTTGAAACAATGGGCAGAGAAGAGAGACTGGAGAAAACCTCAGGCCCGTTTCTGCTCAGCGGATTGGAAACAAAGCCTTGAGTGCTGTCCTCCCCCAGAGATCCTCCCCACCTCCCTGGGGAAACGGCGGGTCTTTAGACCAGACCCGCCAGACCAGGGCTGCTCTCTTGCCAGGGTCCAGGGAACAGTGGGAAGAAGAGTGTGTGTGTGGGGGGGGGGGAAATCCCCTAGATTGCAGCCTTTCATTGAATTGGCTCCAGCCAGTTCAGAAGCAAGGACCAGAGTGCTCAGCTGCCACTCGGATCCCTTCTCTGTCCGGAGGGTGAAGGATGGAGCGGGGGGAAGAGGCAGGATGTTCTCCAGGGCCAAGTTCCTCCTGAGTTAGAGACCTGAGTCCCAGGCAAATGACTCTGCCAACCACTAGGCCTCATCTCCCATCATGGGACTTTATCCTGCCACGCATGTGAGCCTCATGTTTGATAAGTTGCCCCCAAGCCCAGGCTGGGGCAAGTGCAATAACAAGGCTCCCTGCCTGTGGCTGCCTGGTCTTTGGACTCTCCGCTCCTCTAGAGCTGACTCCGGACTGCGGCCCCTCTGTCCCCTGACCCAGGGGACCCCATGCTGACCTCTGCCCCCAGCCCCCAGGGGCCCGAGAATGGAGCCAGCATCAGACAAAGGTATGGAGATGGGCATCCCGGGGATACCTTATGAGCCGTGGATCAGCCTTTGCTCAGAGTCACCTCCCTGGCCTATCCGCTGTCTGCTCCAGCTCCTCGGCCCCGCCTCACTCCCCACGCTCCCCTGGGTTCTGGACACCCCCTCTCTGGGCGCCTGTGCGGAGCAGCCGCTCTCTGTGGCTCAGGCCAGGGTCTCCCTCGGGCCCCTGCACAGTCCGTCAGGCCCGGGAGATGCTGCAGGTTGCCCTGGGAGCTCCCCGCTTGCCTGAGCATATCAGCAAGTAGCAACAACCTCAGGGTCTCACTGCAGGGGAGACCAGGGCCAGCGGCTCCCTTTGGAATTGCCTCTAGGGTGTGAAGCACCTTGTCTTGCGTCCCATCCCGGGGAATCTCACTGCAGGGGTACGGAGGCCCGGCTCCTTCACCCCAAGCTGGGGAACCTTCAGAGGTCACCCCAGCTCCAAGCTCCCTGAGGACCAGTTGAGGTTTTTGTAGAGACCGTGCCACACCCCACTTTCTGTCCCCATCCTGCTTTCTCCCTTCCCCAGGGTGGACCCCGAGATCACTGGGGACCCAAGCTCCCACACATTTATCCATTTCCAGGCCTCCCTCCCAGGGATTCAAGCTGCAAGCCAAAGAAAAACAAAATAAGCAGAAAGTTAAGAGTACATTAGAAGTTGAAACACAAGAAAACCCGAGAGCCTGGGATGTGACTGTGAAATTCAGCTTTGCGTGTAGGGCTGGGCTGGAGAGACTAGTTAGGACATTTTGAGGAAGAGCCCGTGGGGCTGCCTCCTGTGTGTGAGCTCAGATCTGGGTGGTCCTTTCTGGCAGGCATCAGAGCAGCCCAGAGGGGGGCCCTGCACAAGGGGTAAGGAGAACCGCACCTTTTCAATCAAAATGAGACATAAAATGCAAGCACTCATTTGGAAAATAGACGCAAGTCCTTGTGCCTGGGCAAGTCTTTTGTTTGAAAGAAAAGCCATCTTGAATGCTTACTGGTTAAGCAGTCATGAGATTAATTGGCTGACAGAACCTAGAAGAGGTGTTTTCTGGCTCTGAGCAGAGGTTGATCTGTAGCTCAGAAGGTATATCCCCAGGATTTGACCTCCACACCCTTGTCTGATGCTGGCTCCGTTCTCGGGCAGTGTTTGCCTCTGGATGGCAAGATGGCTGCAGCAGCTCCAGCCTCCTGTTGACTCTTTTCCTAGCAACCCAGCAAAATTCCCATTTTGTCCTGATGGTTATGACTGGCTCACAAGTCCATCCTTGAACCAATCACTGTGGCCAGAGATCGCTTATGCTTTGACAGGCCAGGCCTGAGCCACATATTGCACTCCTGGAACCAAGGCCCCCAAGGTATATGGACCAAGCGTGGGGAAGAGAGGTTCGTCTAAAGCTAAATCCTGGTGTTCCCAGGAAAGTGGGGAACACTCGCAGCAACAAAAGCAAAGATAGGTTCACTCGAGTCAGTTAAAGAATTTTTACAGAAATGCCCTCTACCTTCTTGTCCACTCTAAGACATTTATTCTTAAGATTAGAGCATTTGAGAAAAACCAAAATGACAAAAACAATGGCTTATTCCATTTCATTTTGCAGAATTACTCAGTTACTGCTCTTCTAACATTGTGAAAACTACTTGCGCCCAGAATGGTATGATAACAAATGTTTAAATATGTTCCAAGATATCCTGCGATTAAAGGAGAAAAAAAAAGTGCAAGAGAATTGTTTTCTCTCTCCTGCTCTCTCTCTTTTACCCTTAATTGCAAACAGACAGCATTTTTTTCTTATCAGAACAAGCAGAACTTTCTGGGCAGGCCTGGCAGCCCTACCTCCATTTTGGCATCTTGCGTCCAGTTGAAAAAAAGCTGTAGGCGTTCCAAGCGACCCATTTGCAAATGAGCCGCTTGCGAGAGGAGGGCCGCTGTCCGGTCCCCTCGGGCTTGCACTGTCCTTGTGGCTTGCCCAGCACCGCTGGGCTCCGGGCACCAGAGGAAAGAGGCGGTGCAGAGTTCACATGTTGGGCAGGGAGCGCAAAGGTGCCAGGTCAGACCAAGCAGGAGGGCTGCCTCCTGGTTGCGGCTGGGCCCTGCTGAGGAGGAGGGAGAGGAGCTGGAGGTGCTTTCTGGGGCAGGACTTGGAGCAGGCCCTCGAGCTGAGCTGCGGTCGTTGGCTTTGATTCCGAGGCTGTGGGAGGCTGTTGCTCAAACTCGTCCTGTTTGTGCCGCCCTGCTGGGTGGTTGGAGGAGGCTGGACTTGGCAGGGATACTTCCCGGGGGATAGGGCGCTGGTTACTCATCTGCTGGGCAGGAGGACAGGGCTCTGAAGGTAGGAATCTCAGAGCCTCCTGGAACAGCTGCTGACAAAGCCCTGTAACCACTGGCACTTGCTGCCCTGCTCGCTCTCAAGGCCACACCATAACTTTATTTTTTTTGGCGGGGAGGGGTGGGGGCCGTGCCGTGCAACTTGCTGGATCTTAGTTCCCTGACCGGGGACTGAACCCCGGCCCTGGCAGTGGAGGTGCTGAGTCGTAACCACTGAACAACCAGGTTATTCCCCTTGAATAACTTTCCTTTCTGTTTCCTAGAGAGTTCGATGCAGTCTTGAAGTATCTGAAGCAACAGTGTCACGCCAAGAGAATTGGCGTCGTGGGATTCTGCTGGGGTGGAATTGCCGTTCATCACGTGATGATGAAATACCCAGAGCTCAGGGCGGGGGTGTCCGTCTACGGTAAATCTGCCGTGTGTTTTCACGCAGTGAAAGCCGGAGGAGGGCTTGAGTGACAGTGGCCGCAAGCCTCTTCCCCAGCTGAGGGTCCCGGGTGTAACGCAAAACCCTGTTGTATAGAGATGTGCTGATCTTCAGGAAACGGTTTTAAAAATCTGAAGCTAGAGGCGGATGTATGTTCTATCTGACCAGAGGAAACAAGGTCCCGACAGTGTGCCTTTGTTTTTGGAAAACCCCCTAACCCAAGGTCTCAAGTTTTTTCACCTAGGATGAAGTGGATAATGTTTCTTTCCATGATAATGGTTAATATTAAACAATATCGTTAGCCACAGCTTTGAAAAGATTTTTTTTCTGAGCTATGAAATCTCAACTACTCACACATGCATGCCCTCCTGCGCACACACACACACACACACACACACACACACACACACACACACGGGTTTCCCAGGTGGCGCTAGTGGTAAAGAATCCGCCTGCCAGTGCAGGAGACGCAAGAGATGCAGTTTGATCGCTGGCTTGGGAAGAGTCCCTGGAGGAGGAAATGGCAGCCTGCTCCAGTATTCTTGCCTGGAGAATCCCCGTGGACAGAGGAGCCTGGTGGTCCATGGGATCGCAGAGTTGGACACGACTGAGCGACTGAACACATACATGAAGAAAGGGAAAACCCACTCTAAAATGTAAATAGCAACATAAACATTTCATCCAAATAGGCCAAAGGTATCACAGCAGTGACACAAGAACGTGTTATCTGTGTCAGTCAGTCAGTTCAGTCGCTCAGTCGTGTCTGACTCTTTGCGACCCCATGAACCACAGCACGCCAGGCCTCCCTGTCCATCACCAACTCCCAGAGTCCACCCAAACCCATGTCCATGAGTTGGTGATGCCGTCCAACCATCTCATCCTCTATCATCCCCTTCTGCTCCTGCCCTCAATCTTTCCCAGCATCAGGGTCTTTTCCAGTGAGTCAGCTCTTCGCATCAGGTGTCCAAAGTGTTGGAGTTTCAGCTTCAATATCTGTGTACAGAAACATTACTAAGTTAGGATGTGAAATGTTTGACTTTGGCTTGTCTTCATAGTCGTATATTTCACAGTTATGCTAGAGATTCTTATTTAGCTTAGTGGTTCCTCGCTGTGGTATTTTCACTTACTTTTAGCATTTAAAAAGCCCTTTACCTGTTAACTTAACACAAAGGTGTTAGTAAGTAGCTAGTTGCTGCTGTGCGCAATGGGGCTGGCCACCCTGGCGCTCCGGCGTGGACTGCTCGCCGGCGCCCCCTGGTGGCCGCTACTGGGAAGTGCCGACTGCGGAGCAGGGCTGCTCTCAGAGCCCTGGGGTCTCAAACCAACCAGGGTGGTCCAGCCACCCAACCTGGCGCAGAAAGCATGGCCCTCTTTCCCATGGCTCCTTACCTTCTAGAGAAGAATTGCAGCTAAAGGGAGGCTCTCTGGGTTATGAAGCTTTGCTACAGAAAATGGGGAAATTTTATCTCCAACCCCCCGACCAGGATTCTCTATGACCACCCTTGAGTCAGGCTACTTTAGGTCCCGACCTTGTGCTCTGTCCTTGGCCCACTGGGCCAGTTTAGCAAGAATCCTCCACCCTTGATACGTGATCAAACTCCTCATGTCCCACCCTCGATGTCTTGTCACCCTGGCCTGCCTCCAGCAAGGAGAAAGTGTGAGTAGCTCAGTCCTGTCTGACTCTTTGTGACCCCCAAGGACTCTCATGGACTGTACTTCTGTCCATTGGATTCTCCAGTCCAGACTACTGCAGTGGGCTGCCATTCCTTTCTCCAGGGGATCTTCCCGACCCAGGAATCGAACCCGGGTCTCCAGCATTGCAGGCAGATTTCTTTACTGTCTGTGCCCAGAGAAGCCCTGTCTCCAGCAAAGGCTTTGTCAAATGCTATCTGGCCAGAATCCCCATTCCTCTTGGTCCCTTTGTGACTTTCCCTCCCATCAATCCTCACTTTGCTTCATTGTCTGTAAATCCCTCTTGTCCTTACAGTGTGGTTGATTCTGGTCTCCCTCCCCTCTGCAAATTCTCATTGAGTAAAATCATCCATGTCGCCTTTAACAGGTGCCAGAATAATCTTTCCTTAGAACTCGTCTTGGGCTTCCCTGACGGCTCAGTTGGTAAAGAATCTGCCTGCAATGCAGGAGACCCCGGCTCAATTCCTGGGTCGGGAAGATCCCCCGAAGAAGGGATAGGCTACCCACTCCTATATTCTGGCCTGGAGAATTCCATGGACTGTACAGTCCATGGGGTTGCAAAGAGTTGGACATGACTGAGCGACTTTCACTTAGAACTCCTTTTATTTCAAAATGACAATGGATTGCAAAACTTTTACAGATTTTCCTATAGGACTGAGCACACCCACAGTTGTCTGAATCCATGAGGATTTTGACTAAATGATCTCTAAATTTCTGAAGGCACTTAAAGCTAATTATTATAAGTGACCTTCTAGGACCCGGTGCTATTCCCGGGGATTTCATACGCTTGGTCTCATTTGAGCACAAATATCCCGTCAAACACTGAAGTCAGAACCTCGGGGCTTGAGTAGACTGCGAGAAACTTCCAGAACAGCCCTGGTCAGATGGTCTAGGTTAGAAAGTTGTCAGTTCTTGGTAAATGAAGGCACACGCCAGGAGGGAGTATTTTTCAGACTGCTCTGTATCTTTACAGGCCAGGCAGCCCGCAAGGTCTACAGTCCTCATTTAATGGCCTGATTCCTGGTTAGCGAGGTGGAGAGAAGGGAGAGCTGACTCAGCAGCCTTCTCTTTGAGCCCAGTTGTATAGGCCAGGCCACTTCTGTGGAGCTGCTAAAAAGAAGAGAGAGAAAACCCCCAAAGCACATGTCTTCCTTTGAAAAATCAAACTCGTGTCATTTTCTGTGGCTCGTGTACGGGATTCACACCCTCGTGTCTGCTCCCATTCTCCAGGCATCATCAAAGACGCTGAAGACGTGTACAGTCTGAAGAATCCCACGCTGTTCATCTTTGCTGAAAACGATTCTGTGATTCCTCTCGAGCAGGTAAGCTGGCATCTTGTTTAAGAGGACGACTTGACATTTCGGGGAAGACATCCCAAAGGACTCATGTGTTGCTCCAGATATTTTTCAATGTTGAAATGTTAAAAGTGGGTTTTATTTGAGGGGGATTGTAACCCCTAGAGTGCTGCTGGTAAGCAGGCCCTGCCTCCCTGCCCCTGTGTGTAACTCACCAGTTACCATAAGTTCTCTGTCCTTAAAGACATGGCTTTGTTAAATCCAGTATGTTGATAAGGAAAAAGCAGAAGGGAACTGTGGTTCAAAGCAGTTGTTTAGAAATTACTGTGGTTATTCACAACCCTTGTTGTTGTTCAGTTGCCAAATCGTGTCTGGCTCTTTGGGATCCCTTGGACTGCAGCACGCCAGGTCCCCTTGTCCCTCACCATCTCCTGGAATCTGCCCAAGTTTATGTCTGTTGAATTGGTGATGCCATCCAAATACAATACATTATATTATAACCAATGCATTATATTAATGTTGAATATACATTTCAAACAACTTACATTTGAATCTATTGAAGTACAGATTGAATTCACTGAGTATTGTATGGTCAAATAGATTAAGTATATTTTGAGTAATATGTAGATATATTAGTATAACTTCAAAATAATGGATGTATCATTTTTATCAACATACTGCACTGAATTCTCTCCTTTGCCAGAGGTTAGGATGGTGTCTGTTATAAAACTAAAAGTGAAAACTTCATTCTAGCTCTGGAGCTTAAAGCGCAGATGTAAAAGCTCTTTGATGAGCATTCAGGGAAGGAGTGGAGACTGGAACATATTGCTGGAGGGTTAACATCCTGTGTTCATGACGTCTTTTGCCAACCAGGTCTCTTTGCTGACTCAGAAGCTGAAAGAGCACTGCAAAGTGGAATATCAAATTAAAACGTTTTCCGGGCAGACGCATGGCTTTGTGCATCGCAAGAGAGAGGACTGCTCGCCTGAAGACAAGCCGTACATCGACGAGGCGAGGAGGAACTTACTCGAGTGGCTGAGCAAGTACGTGTAGCCACAGCCGAGGGCACACTTCCTCCAAATAGCTCTCATTCGGAAATGTTCTTTGAAGTGCTTAGATCATTTTTCTTTCACTTTACAGAAAATAAATCAAGGAATCCTGAAATTCATTGTGTCATTTGAAACACAAATTCAGAAGGAAAAGTTAATGTATGAAATACTTTCATTTTTAACATGTGCCCAAGATAAGATTTTTAACAACAGGCAGTACCTGAAGGATTTGGGCGATAGAGTAATATCCTAACGATTAGCAAAAAATCCCTAGAGGTCCCCAAGGAACACGTGACTGCTCGGGTATGGCCTTCCTGGCCTTGAATTGAGCACATTCTCTAGAACAACTAAATTGGTGAAACCATGAAAAGCATGAAATGTGAACTCAGGTGGAGCAAAAGCCCACCTTCATTTTTATCTCTGTCTTTACAGGAATGAATCTGTTATGAGCATATACATATTGAGATTAAAGTAGGGTTCCACTGAACTAATTATATAAAGCTTATAAACCTGATTTTTGAATCTGTCTTTTTCTAAAATCTAATAAACAATGGATGAGAGTTGCCACCTGGCTGTCTTGCAGGCAGTGGTTTTTCAAACACGGCTGTTTTCGCGTCCTCGGGGTTGGAACTGCATCAAAAACCTCTCCTGTGTTCAACCAGGAGGCTGGCGGTGTCGAGGGTGAAGCTTGCGTGTTTACCTTGAAATTCATTAAAATGAAATCAAAGCTAAGGGACTTCCCTGGTGGTCCAGTGGTTAAGAGTTCACCTCTCCACGCAGCAGGTGTGGGTTCAATCCCTGGTTGGGGAGCTGAGATTCCCACAAGCCTTGTGGCCCCCAAAACCAGAACATGCAACAGAAGCAATATGGTAACACATTTAATAAAGGCTTTAAAAAATGGTTCCCATTAAATAAAAAAAAAGAAATCAAAGCCAAGCCCTGGCTCCTCAAGAGCCACCCCCCCGTCAAGCCTCACTAGCCGCGGGTGGCCACGGCTTCTGAGTTTTTGCATCCGTGGCTTTTCCCACGGGCTGTGGCCGCACCCTGCTGATGCCGTGAGACCTGCGGCCGTCTGTCTCGGCTGCACCCCGGAGACTCTCCACCCGGCCTGGCCCTCAGCCTTCCCTCCCACGGCGCCTGGGGTCTGCAGACACTGAAGGCTGCTTGTGTCCCCCCTGGGGCCTGGGCCCCGCAGGGGCTGCTCTGCGCCAGCTAGGGGAGGGGGCTTGCTTGAGTCCTGAGCTACGGGTGGGCTTTCGGTCCAAGGTGCACGAGCTACTGGGCCATTTCTTGTCAGGGCTGGGTTTTTTGGGGTGGGGGAAATCGGGGCCCTTCTCTTCTAGAAGACGGGAGCGAGACGATCCCTTCAGCCCCAGGGAACCTCTCTTCCTGGGCCTGCAGAGGCCCAGGGAGGGTGTGGCGGCTGATTGAAGCTCTTCCCGTAGGAGCATCCGAGGGACCAGGGCTGGAGGGCTGCAGGGCCGGGCTCCTCTGGAGAGCGAGTGGGGCCGGGGAGCAGGGGTGCCGGCCTGACCCAGCGCGGGCGGGGAGGGGAAGGGGCTCTAGAGCATTAGGAAGGGAGCTGGAAGGACACAGCATCCTCTGAAGTCACCGAGAGACCATGCAGGAGCAGGGATACCACAGAGAAATGGGGCTGTGGGGAGCAGAGTTTGGTTTCGGTCCAGCCTGGAATATCAGGTTTTCTTGGGCTGGAAATAAGTGAAAGGGCCACGAACAACCAGTGGCTCAGACAGTCAGAGCCACGGTGTTTCCAGTGGGCATGTACGGCTGCGAGAGCTGGACCCTAAGGACGGCTGAGTGCCGAAGAATTGATGCTTCTGCACTGAGGTGTTGGAGAAGACTCTTGAGAGTCCCTTGGACAGCAAGGAGATCCAACCAGTCCATCCTAAAGGAAATCAGTCCTGAATATTCATTGGAAGGACTGATGCTGAAGCTGACACTCCAATACTTTGGCCACCTCATGCGAAGAGCTGACTCACTGGAAAAGACCCTGATGCTGGGAAAGATTGAAGGAGGGAGGAGAGGGGACAGCAGAGGATGAGATGGCTGGGTGGCGTCACCGACTCAATGGACATGAGTTTGAGTGAGCTCCGGGAGTTGGTGATGGACAGGGAAGCCTGGCGTGCTGTAGTCCATGAGGTTGCAAAGAGGCGGACACGACAGTCCATGAGGTTGCAAAGAGGCGGACACGACTGAGCGACTGAACAGTAAAGAGTGATGAAGTCTCCCCCAGACACCCTTAAATGGACCAGGAGTGGCTCAGGGCCTTCCTGATGTCAGGATGTGGTACTTGCCTGCTGCTCTGGGCCCCTCTCCTCCAGGCCTCGTGGGGAGGGAGGGAAATCCTGTCAATTTCTGTTAGAAGGGAGCTCTCCCAGAACCCAGGCCCTCCTCCCCTCAGCTGTCTTCCTGCCGTGAAGGAGGCTGAGTGAGGCTGAGTTGAAGGGGGTCCGTGGTCAGGACTGATTGGCCCCTGGCGCACCCCAGGGCCGGGCCAGTGAAGGAGGCCTGCTGGTGGGTGGGCAGCGGTGAGTGTGGAGCAGGATGAGAGTGAGGTGGGCGGGGAGGGGTCCCAGTATCCAGGCCCCTGGGTGTCAAGCTCCCGTGTGGCTTTGGGAAACTTGCCCGAATGTTCTGACCTCTGGTGGTGGTGGCGTAGTTGCTCAGTCGTCTTGACTCTGTGACCCCATGGACTGTAGCCCTGAATATTCATTGGAAGGACTGATGCTGAGGCTGAAACTCCAATACTTTGGCCACCTGATGCGAAGAGCTGACTCATCTGAAAAGGCCCTGAAGCTGGGAAAGACTGAAGGCGGGAGAAGGGGATGACAGAGGATGAGATGGTTGGATGGCATCACTGACTTCATGGACATGATTGAGTAAACTCCAGGAGTTGGTGACAGACAGGGAAGCCTTGTGCGCTGCAGACCATGGGGTCGCAAGGAGTCGGACACGACTGAGCGACTGAACTGCAGGGGGCAGGTGAGGATGCAGAGGTTCTACCCCTGCCCTCGGGAGCTCGCTCCTGCTGTGCCCGCGGCTGCTGGCAGGAACTGCTGTCACCGTCACCTCCAGGGGCCAGGCTGGAGGCCGCCCTGGAGCAAGGCCCTGGCTGAGCCCAGAGGAAAGGGCCCCAGAAGGCCCTGCATGGCGACTCAGTGCTTTGACCTGGAAATGATGCTTCTTTCTGCTCATGGGCCCGAGCTGCTTACAAGGTCCCACCGGCCACAAGAATCCAGAAGTGTGATCCTGTCCGGCGCCCAGAAAGTGCTGGTGTGACAGACGAGCACAAACTCTGTGGCTTCAGGACAAGTGTATGACCCCACGGTTCTGTGGACTGGAAGCCCAGGTTGGCTCAGCTGGTTTCTCCACTCGGGGTCTCATGAGGTCCAACTGCAGGTGCTGGCTGGCCAGGCTCTGGGAAGGATCTGCTTCCAGATACAGCTGACTCTAGAACAACAGGCCTGAACTGCATGGGTCCTCTTGCAGATTTTTCAACAGTAAACCCAACAGTACCACATGTTTGATGTTGGCTGAACGCTCAGATGCAGAGCCCATGGAGGACCGGCTGTAATTTTTTCTTGCATTTTCAACGGCATAGATGGTCAGCGCCCCCACCTGTGCTGTCCAAGGGCCAGCTGAACATCCCAGTGTCTGGGACAGCTGTTCCTTGCGGCTTAGCACCGAGCTCTCGTTTCCTTCCTCAGGGCCTGCACGTGGCCCCTGCATCTCAGGGCAGCAGGTGGGCGTCCAGTCCTGTGCCCCTGCCCCTCTCTTCTGCTGTGGTTGCATGGGGCCCACCCACATCAGCTTTCTAAGGTCTGCTAGTTTCACTCCACCTGCAAAGTCCCTTCACAGCAGCATCTGGATCAGTGTCTGACGGCACCACCAGGCTGAACCCGGGTGCAGAATCCTGCCTACCACAGGGAGGGGGGTGGGCGGGTGAGACTCTAGGTGGGAGCACGGAAGCTGGAAGTTCTCACAGTCAGCTTCAACTGTCTTTGAAACAGGAGTCAAGATTATAGTGCAAGTATTGATAAGGCTCTTCAGTGCTTATCTTCAGAACATGTGTTGTATGAACTGGAGTTTACTTCAGGTTGGTGCAAATTATGTAGCATCTCTTGGATTTGTCGATGACCAGGACTACTCATGAAGATTAGAGGTACTAACAGAGCAGTTCTCAAACATTTTGATTTCAAGATCCCTGAATACTCGTCAAGACCTGCAAAATGCCCTACCCCCTGCCGCTTGTTTATGCCAGTCTACACTGACTGGCATTTGATGTGTTAATGTAATTTTATATTTTCCAAAGTGAAAAAAGTGAGGAGTAGCATTACTTTCCACTTTTGCAAACCTCAATGTCTCTCCTTACAGAGGACAGACAGAAGTTGTCACATATTCTTCTAACATGTGCTCAGTCCCTCAGTAATGTCCAACTCTCTGTCACCCCACGGACTGTAGCCCCTCAGGCTCCTCTGTCCACGGGATTCTCCAGGCAATACTGGAGTGGGTGGCCATTCCCTTCTCCAGGGTAATCTTCCCGACCCAGGGATCAAAATCACGTCTTTGGCATTGGCAGGCGGTTTCTTTATCACTGAGTCACCTGGGAAGCTCTATTTCTGTGTGACTGCTTGTAATTAAAGATCAAGCCATTTAACAAACATCAAATAGGGGCTTCCTTGGTGGTCCAGTGGCTAGAACTCTTTCACTGCCAGGGGCCCAGGTTCCATCCCTGGCCAGCGAACTAAGATCCCAGAAGCTGAGTGGTATGGCCAGAAAACAGAAGAATAAAGAACTCGCCTCCAACCCCTGAAACACTGAATAAAGCTGGAAGTGCAGGAACTGGGAACCAACAGGAGTGCTGGGTCCTGTGTGGGCATGTGGCCTCGGGTCAAGGGCCTCACTGGCATGAGATGCTGCTGCTGCTAAGTCGCGTCAGTTGTATCTGACTCTGTGCGACCCCATAGACTGCAGCCCACTAGGCTCCTCTGTCCCTGGGATTCTCCAGGCAAGACCATTGGAGTGGGTTGCCATTTCCTTCTCTTATGCATGCAAAGTCGTTTCAGTCATGTCAGACTCTGTGCGACACCATGGACAGCAGCCCACCAGGCTCTGCTGTCCACAGAATTCTCCAGGCAAGAATACTGGAGTGGGTTGCCATCTCCTCCAGGCATGAGATGGGGGTCAGCCAAAGCACAACGGATGTAAACAAGCCATTTGGAATTGGAAGATAAAGGGCAATGTGGTATCTAGAAGAGGTGCTTTTCCTGGAAAGAATCAAAAGCATGTGAAGAACACATCTACGAGTTTGTTCATCAACCACATGGTTTCTTTCAACCAAAACCCTCCAGGAACATCCGTGGTTCCCTTTTGAGGAGTGGTTTAGTCTTCATTCAACCACAAACCACTTCACGTGGGAGACTCTGGTTCAAAGCAAGCTGTTGGATGTTCTTCACAGGCTGAAATTCGCCCTTGTAAATCAACTCATCCAGGTCAAGACAGTTATCTGAGTGGGTCTGTGTCTGCACTGAAACCAAACTTGAAATCAATGCATTCTGATGCTGCACCCAATAGGTAGTAAATTATAATTGAGCCATTTCAGAATCCATTTCACAATGAGATACGTACTAGATTGTATGTTCATCAGGAAGAACTATGTTACTGCTCACTGCCAAGTTTCCTAGTGAAACCACCAACGCATTAACATGGAGCAAACACAAAGACCCAACAGTTAAGACTGGCCAGCATCCAGGTTCCCAGGAGAAACTGATGGCTCCAAACCCTGATGGCCAAGAGTGCCCTTCTTCATCACATCCTCTAAGCATGCTTTTAGAAAAGCAAACACAAGCCAGCAGGGGGCAGAACAGCATGGGGAGATGGGACCCCAGGGAAGTCGGCCAGGGTCTGACGCTACTCCACTGAAGGCAGGCCGGAAGATGCTGGACAATGAGGCCATTTGTAAGATGTGAACAGTAAGAAGCCTTTCTCCATCACAGGGTGGTAGCAGGTGAAGTGCTCGGAACACAGCCTGGCCTCTGCCAAGGGCTATGCCCCTCTGAGCCAGTACTTTTTAGTTGCCAAGTCACGTCGATTTGCTTCTTGACTCCATGGACTGTGGCCTACCAGGCTCCTCTGTCCATGGGGATTCTCCAGGCAAGAAGACTGGAGTGGGTTGCCATTTCCTCTTCCGGGGATCTCCCAGACCCAGGGATCAAACCCGCAATAAGTAGAACTAATTCAATACCAACCTATCTACACATGGTAACTGCAAGGTGTTTCCTTCCACTCAACCCATGTTTTCTGTTTCACTCTAACTTCACTTGCTTTGCTCCTCTGAGAAAACCCCAACAGGCTTCTGAATGGCCCTCCAAGCACCTGCGGGTGCCGCCAGCCTGTGCCCACCCTGGCCTCCTCTGCACGACGCTGGCCAGGGCTCTGGGTGGAGCCAGGCCAGGACAATGCCAGGGGACTGTGTGACGATCACAGGGTTAAGGCTGGTCTACGCAGCACTGTGGGGCCACCCAGTCAGTATAACCTAACAGCACAGAAGACAGCCCAGTCGTGTGCTGGATACTCATCTCTGAGGGTCTCCACAATCAAAGATTCACCCATGTAGACAGATGCAGCACTTAAATAAATTTAATAGGACCAAGCCCATATTCCTCAATGTTAAAGTAAGTCTTGAGAACAAACCAAACGTTTAAAACTGTTTTTAAAAACAGGTCCTACATTAAAAAAAAAAAAAAAAAATTCAACTCAAACCCCTTCAATTAAGGCATTTGATGAATGTTATAGTGAATGTTTAACTTGAAGAGCAGAATATAAAGGCTGTTTAGAGTTCCCTTTAATATAACAAATACAAAACCTTGTGAGATCATACCTCTACACTTTCATGTCTCTGAACAAGTGAAACTATGGCTACCAAACAGCTACTGTGGTCACAGCATCTACTACAGTGTCTGATACGGGACATAACAATAAATAGCTGTAGATGCAGCACAAGACACCCATTTATTTCGTCACAGTAGTGGATGTTACTCATTTTACTCTAAATTCTCTCTTTACTCTTCAGATTCTCCAGGCTTACGGATGTCGTCAATCTTCAAAATCATTCTAACCATTTGTGTTGCAAGAGAGATCTGTTGCTTTTTGCCGATCAAGGTTTCTATGACATGTTGATGTTTCATATCTGAAAAACACAAATTCATTATTCTAAAACAGCACACAAACTTATCATTCTAAAACAGCATACTCCTAGCATTAATGGAAAGTGAAAGTCGCTCAGTTGTGTCTGACTCTTTGGGAACCCATGGACTGTAACCTGCCAGGCTCCTCTGTCCCTGGTGATTCTTTAGGCAAGAATACTGGAGTGGGCAGCCATACCCTCCTCCAGGGAATCTTCCCAACCCAGGAGTTGAACCCAGGTCTTCTGAATTGCAGGCCGAATCTTTTCTTTGAGCCACCAGGGAAGCCCGTTATCATTAATACTTTGTTCCTATTTATGAATGAGAGAAAAACTTAAAAGACATAGAACTCTGAAAGCCACTAGTCCCAGTTATGTTTTCAGAAGAATACAATTTCATTAGTTCCCAAGACATTCTGGAATGCGGGCCTGGTCACTGGAGCACTTGGAGGACAGGGAGCCCTCTTCCATGAGGGTGAGTTTCTCAGTGACTTGCTAAAGAGGGAACCATTCAGCGACGTCTCACCCCACAACGTTCCCTACGCCGTTGGTCAGTAAGACCGGAGTGAGTGAGGTGAGACAGTGCCTAACAAGGAAAGTTGCTTCAGCAAAAACCCAGACATTCAAGTTAAAGAAGTGTTAACTGTCTAAGAAGTTGCTGCTGTTACTAAATCCTCAGGTTGTTAACCTAAAATCCAGAACACATCTGCAGTTCTGAGTAAAAAAAAATATGCCATCAGATTCTGTGGTCAGGATTGAGACAGAACCCCCAAGACAGCCCAATGAGTACAGAATCTGGGGATTCACCAGGACCACCATCCCTACATGCTAGGGCTGTGCGACCTTTTCAGCAATGAACGATGGAAGTACTACAGAAGTCACAGCACACACTCCGTTTATAAAACACCCTATGATTTACGGGACACGCCCACAGCATCAGCAGTAAACTGAAAGTCAATTTCAGAGCTATTTTATATGACATACAGAACCCACACTGACATTTATGTAAAAGAAATGAGATGGGAATGATTTTCTACAATGGAAATCACCTTTGGAATAAATACTGCACTGCAGTTTTTTGTTGTAGCTTGCTAAGACCAGCATCCTAACAATTCCCCAGATAATTATATCAAACACTAGAATTCAGGACCTGGGTACCTGAAGCGTGTGCAAGAATTTAAAAAGCCAGGATGAGTTCACGGTACACATTATGTAGCAAGTAATCCCCCAGTTTAGGTCAGACCTTGGCCCAGCGCCTCACCATTGGTCCCCTTGTGCAGACAGTCGATCCCAAGGGCGGGGTTCACCTCCTTCACTTGTCTGGCCCGGACCTCAGTCATGGTCTGGATGGGGTTCATGCCGCTGTTCTCGGCGAGTGCCATGGGGATGACCTCCAGTGCATCGGCGAAGGCGCGCATGGCGTACTGCTCCAGGGTCGGGCACTGCAAGGGCACAGGGTCACGTCAGCTTTCTTGACAGAACCCCCAGCAGCTATCTGGGGACATTACAGAAAGACATCCTTGGAAAAGCTAACTCAGGACGAGTCTTCAGAACAGGCCGTAACATGAGTGCCGCTATTCATGAGGGCAAGGATGCAGAAGGTACACGTCAGAAGTCAAGAAAGCCAGTCTTCCGGCTGCACCTTTAGTTCCAACGTCCAAGCAATTCTCAATTCCAGGTAACACTAAGTGTGCAGAGATCTGTGTCAAGGCTGCAGTCTGAAAAAGGCTGACACACGCTGGCCTGTGGTAACCTGCATCCACCTCCACAGGCACAAGGATCAGCTCAGATTAAAGACCCGGCATCCAGCCCCCGCCGCACACCGCGTGGTTGGTCCCACACCGCGGTCAGAGGCCCTCACCTTGTCGGCCTCCTGGCTGACCGCCAGGGCGCAGGAGATCTCCGCAGCGCCCCCGCCGTACACCACACGGTTGTCCCGGATAAGGTTGCGGATGACACAGAGAGCGTCGTGAAGGGAACGCTTGGCCTCCTCGATGATCTGGGGAAAGCAACGCTGCCTAAGTTAACGGTTCCTATCCTCATTCTACTTCCCCCCCCCATAATGAACTTAGGGGAAAAACTCCCACAATACTGGGCAGCCTAGGCCTCACTCCAGGACGTATGACCAAGCGGTGAAGGGGGTCAAACAAAAATGACAAAGCAACACCCTTATGACGAGTCTTACCGTGATCTGCTAGAAACCTGTCCCTGGAGCGTGGAGCATGCACCCACGCTCTCCCAGGTCCCCATTTCTACCTGAGACAGAGGAAAGGCAAGTGTGCACCGTAGGCCCACAAGTGTGCACTGTAGGCCCAACAGTGGAACATGGTCTTCAGGGTTTTACACTGTGACCCCACTTTATTTTTGGGGGGGCGGGTAGCGGAGGGGCCCACACTGCATGGCTTGAGGGATCTTAGTTCCCTGACTAGGGATAGAGCCCAGGACCCAGCAGTCACGCGCAGAGTCCTAATACTGGACTGCTAATGAATTCCCAAGGTGTCCCTGCTTCTCCAAGAAAGATGACCCTGTCCTCCTCAAAGTGTCCCAGCTAAATACATTACGCGAAAAACCCAACCACATTCCAGATCAGAAAAAATGCAGGACAAAGAAGTGAGTCCTCACCATCTTATTTCCTCCTCTGATGAAAATGGTGACGGCTCTGGAGTTCTTACACTGCTCGATGACCAGCATCTTGTCTTTGGTGGTCCCAAACGAGATCTCTTTCACAAGACCTGCGAAGCCCAGCTTCTCAGCTGTGAGCTCTGAGAACCGAGGGACGATGCGGCCGCCTGTGGCGATGGCGATCAACTGCCGGGAGGAAGGGAAAGACCAGCATGGTGAGCGCGGCACTCTCAACACCAGACCACAGATGGGCCGAACGTGACCCAAGACTGGCCGTGCTCCCTAGAACCACTGCCCAATCCAGCCCAAGTATCAAGGTCCAGCCCAATGCCTTGTTCAGGGAACAAGGTTCTGAAGGGCGGGCGACCTGCCACTATGACCCTGCACACTCTCTCTCAGCTCTCCCCCTTCCCCTCGCCCCCATGAGGACCAACTAGGCTGTGTCTGTGGAGCCACAGACCATGTCTGGGCAGCTCTGAATGTTTATGACCCTGACACAGAAGTGCACAACCAGTCTCCCACCTCAGCGGGCCAACCAGACAGCAGTGAGAAAGGAAAGCACGTGAAAATGCCACACCAGAAACTCATGTACAAACAGGAAGAAAGATTCTAGCATTTTCCCCTCTTGCAGCTCAGCCCCTGGTCTGTGGAGCCTCAGCACAGCGTGGGAACCACAGCAGGGTGTGGTCACAGCGGCTTCGAGCAGAGATGCTCCACGAGCTCCAGCCCTGCACGCAGTGTCCTTGCAGGGGGCTTCCTACCTCAATTTCAGGTCCTCCGACCCAGCGAACCGCCGGCAGGTCATTCTGGAGAAGTAAATGATTCGCTTCATCGTCAAAGCCCCACTGGCAAATAGCTAGGTTAGCACCAGTTTCTTTAATCTGGGAAAGAAATGCCACAATCATGTTAACAGAAGTATTCTTTGTGCTCTTCTATTGGAAAAAAGGTTGAAACCAAGGCGAGAAACATAGCTGGGTGTATAGGTGGGAGCATTAGCGTACAGAAAAGAGAAAGAACTACACAAGTGGCTGTGTCCTGTCAGCCCCAGTGAGCGTAAACCTCACTGGGAGCTGCGGTGAGGCGCACCTGCCGGATCATCTCCTCAAACTTCTCCTTTTCGTACTTCTGGAGGGCTTTAAAATCTTCCACAGATGTCACATCCAGCTTATGTTTCGTCTTTGGTTTCGGGGGCTCAAATGGACATGTGAGGATTGCAATCTTAGCATCTTCCACTTGCTGCAGGAAGAGACAGAAACATATGAACTACCTGGAGGGCTCAGGAGGGAAAAGCCTGATGCCATGGAGGCACGGCTCACCTTGGGCATCTGCGGGTGACTGAAGTCCTTGTCCACGATCACGCCCTTGATCAGCTTGGTGTCCTCCAGCCGCCCGCCCACCTTGCCTTCTACCTTGATGAGCTCGAAGTCAACATCCCTGCGCTGCATGTCAGCCACGGTGAGGACGGCGTTCACAGCAATCTCGGCCATTTGCCGGTGACAGCTGTTAACCCTGAGGGGACACACAACACTAACCTCTCATGTCCACTCAACAGTGACTGCAGCCAGAGAGAACACGTGCTGTGAACTCAGATGACACGACATACTGCGACCCACAGGTATCACGTAGAACTAACCACGTGCAGGGTCCCCAGGGGAGAGTGTCACCATGACCTGCGCTTTCAGCAGTCTGGGAAGGGACGCTTAACCCGGGTCCAGGGACCCCAAAGGGAATCATAAACTGGGATGGGAAAAAACCTGTTAGTAATAACTGAAATGTACTATTTTCTTCCATTATAAATGTACACTAAGAGACCACGAACGTATGCCAAGAACCAAAAATTTACCAAGACCACTATTTTGTAATACCACTAACACTTTCAAGCCAAAACAGAACAGGAAAGAGATGAAACCACCAAGGAGAAGCCAATCTTATCTATGGGAAGTGCACCACTTAACATCTCAAGAGACTGCTCGATAATTTCACATCTGATTCTGAAAAAACCACAAGGCAACTGTAGCCCTCCAAATACAGTGCCTGGAATCCTAAGTCACCTGGAAAGACAGCAAAGAAACTAAAATACTGTGTCCTAAGTAACTGACATACAATGCTTCACCTTATGTTGAGTGTATCTGGCCCTTGTTGGTCCACTTGAACGTTTTCTATAGTAAAGATCTATGCTTACTGAAGTTTTCTAAAGACTTGCAAATAAAGCTGAGTCAACTTAGAAAGCAGTAACACAGAATGTGTGCATTTCAAGAAAGGGTAATGCCTTCCTTCCAGGAGAACCAGAGTGCTCTTCTCGTGATAGAGGCCACCCCGGACAGTCACCCCTGCCCAAAAGTGGTCTCTGCTCAGACTTGTGACAAGAGGACAGCTGGCACCATGAAGGACAGAAGGAAGCAGCCGTCTCTGCTGCACTTGCCCTGCCCTCTAAGTTGAGCCCATGTCATCCTTTAGGGCACAAATTTAAAAACTTCCCGAACTGATGTGAATTAAGACAAACGGTGCAATAAAGTACCTTACATTAGGTTTTTACACTACATTTTAACAAGAGCCCCTAAGTCTCCACTGTTGTTCAAGTTGAGTGTGCCCCGTGGCTGAGGCGGCTGAGTCTCTGGGGGCAAGAGCTGTCTTGTGTCCCCAAGACTCAGTAGTAGGCCTGGCAAGTAATGAGTACTATGTAAATGTCAACAACAGCCAATGGAAGACAATTTCAAGACTGCCCCTTCATACTAAGTAAAATTCTGGATCATTAAATTCCCTGTCGAATGAATAAAGAGAACCTCTCCACTAAACTGCTTCCCAGCAAAGAAATGGTAGAAAGTGTTACAAAAATGAGCACTTCCCACTAGTGGGACCCCGTCCTCCCCGAGCCCACCCTGAGAAGTAAAGAACTGCACAGCTTACACAGACGTCAAGAGGGCTGAACCAAACCTGGGAATCCAGCCTCCAACAAAACACAAAATGCCCATGTTCACACCGGCAGGAAAGAGGAAGGAAACCCAGGTAACAAAGCCAGAAAGGCAGCTCATACATCAGGATGAAGCCACCGTGGATAATCCTGAGCTGTCTTTTAAGACACAGCACACGAGCACTGCCTCCTGCGCGAACGCGCCCTGCAACCCCACACTGTACACGCACACTTTGGAGCCCAGCGTGGTCTTCGCCGTCTGGATCAGGGGCTCAGTGTTCCTCATGTCGACAAGGACACTGTCGCTGATCTTGTCCAGGTGCTCGATAGCGATGCGGGCGGCCTGCTCGTAGCCGTCGGCGATCCTGATGGGGTGAATGCCACGGTCCAGCAGCTGCTCGGCCTCTTCCAACAGGGCGCCAGCCAGGACTGCGGGCGAGACAGCACACCTGGCTCAGGCAACCGCTAGAACTCAAAACACACGAGACGCTGTCCTGGACGCACGAAGGTTCCAGACTCAAGCTCAAAGTGTCTCAGAGGGGAAGGCCATCCCTAAAAATGGAGCCTCGCGTTTTGGTTCTAACACAGTTCTAACAGGTACCCCTCATAGATGGATGCTCAACTCTCAGTGACATACAGGATGCAAAGAACGTAATATACAAACCATTTTTATAAGGGAAAAAACCTTCCTGTTTCCTAGGCCAAGGATTTCTATTCAGTGAAATTCATGCCGGCATCCTATAGTAATAAAATTTGTTTACTATCCTTCCCCGACCTGTTGCCTTCTCCTCTCATTTTAGCACCACAAAAACAAGTTTGAATATTGCTGCACTCCAAGTACATCCAGAACAGTGTTTGCTTCCCAACAAATGTATAAAATACTTGCTGAATAAGTTAATTCAAATTTCAAATGCAGAAAAAGTAACACTGAGGATATTCATCTCATCAATCCTTCCAAACTTAAAAAAATTTCAAACATTCAAAAAAAATTTCAAGAGTAGTATAATGAATACAATTTACTTATTAATAATACTTTGTTGCATGTTTTCTTTACATACGCATGCTTTTTCTGTTCAATGATTTGAAAATTAGTTGCAGAAATAAGACATGTCACTCCTGAATATTTTAACATTCAGCTCCTAAGGATAGGCACGGTCTCCTGCATCGCTGTAACATAACTGTCACACTCAGGAAATCTTGACGTTGGTAAGATACTAATACATAACCCACAAATGACCCCATGTGTCCCAAACATCCTTCAGAGCTTGGAAAAAGAAATCTGGCGCCCAACCAGGTTTCACATGTTAGAGCTGCTGTCACTTCTCTTAGCTCCCTGAATCTAGATGAGCTGCCTTACTCTACTCCCCACTCCCTTCCTGTTCTTTTACATTGACACTTTTTTTTTTTTTTTACATTGACACTTTTGAAGAGCCTGGGCCATTTGTCTCATATCGTGTCCTTCCACATGGATTTGTCAGACTGTCTCCCCATGATGTGATTCAGAATAAACACTCAGCAAGCATGTTAGGCCTGTAACATTCTTTGCGACCACACAGACTGCAGCCCTCAGGCTCCTCTGCCCACGGAATTCTCCAGGCACGAATACTGGATTGGGTAGCCATTCCCTTTCTCAGGGGATCTTCCCGATCCAAGGATCAAAGCTGGGTCTCCTGGACTGCAGGTGGATTCTTTAATGTCTGAGCCACCAAGAAAGCCCTTAATATTAAATAACTCCTCTCAAATGAGACAGGATATTTTGCTTTTTCTTACCAACCACTCCTGTGGTTCCATCTCCAATCTCATCATCCTGTGATTTGGACAGTTCAACCATCAGCTTGGCGATCTGGTGGTCAACATCCATCATGCTTAAGATGGTGGCACCATCATTGGTCACAGTCACGTCACCATCTTTATCCACCATCATCTTATCAAGCCCTAAGAGACAATTGTGTTTAAAATGACTGAGGGGAAAAGAAAGAACCTACATTAAACCTATGAAACAGTTACCCTTACTTCTTGACCCAGTACCTTTCTAGCAGCTTATTACAAATAATTCAACATACATGAAGGAATATCTCCATGAAGACCTTTTTAGATTGGCTAATTTAAGCAAGACATTGGAACAATTTAATGATGGCTAAAACTAGAGAAATTGCAAAAAAAAAAAAAAAATTATGGAGCATCACTAAATGTAATATCACAAAATATAATGTTGCAAAAGACAACAGCTACGATTTGGGAAATGCTAATGAAATTATGTCAAGTGGAAAAAACACACGACCTAAATTTGGATGTAGCATTATGACTTTAAATGTGTTGAAGGTCTGGGATACATCCTAAACATCTGACCATATTAGGGGGAGGATGCCCCCCTCTGTCTCCAAACTTTCTGTAAACAGATTGAATTGACTACTTTATGTTATACAACTTTCATTAAAAAACACAGAATGTTAAGTCTCTTACCATTTGGTCCAAGTGATGTTTTCATTGTATTTGCTACAGCCTTTGCTGCCATTATATGAGACTAAATGAAACAGAAAAAGCCAATATTCAAGTTAGACATAATTTTAAGTTAAGAACATATAGCTGTAAAACTCACTTATGACACAGCTTCTATTCTCTACAAAAGGCAGCAGACAGGGCCACATCTACCTGTGAAAACTGCACAACTCCTAGTGTCAGAGAAGACAATTCTTGTGTGAAAAAACAGAACCAAGTGCTCTGTGTTCTCTCTATAACCCTCAACACATCTAATGAGGCAGGTTCTCCGGGCCCATTTTACAGCCAAGAGCAGGGAAAGTCTGACCCGAGAGGCCGTGCAGGACCACTGTACAAAGCTAACTCCGTGGGAGGAGTCCAGCCGTCTACACACAACACCCTGAACTGTCACGCCATGGATTAATACACTCCTCTCCCCAAAGGTCCAGTCAGTACACAACCCACAACCAAGAACTGCCCACCAAGGGGGTCAATGCTGAAAATAACAGAAGCCCGAATGCATCCTTTTTCCTTTCCATAAATTACGCTCATATTCCCTCCAAATACCTTGTTTCCTGTCTTTCTGCTCCTGCCCTCACCAACCTAACTCTGACCCACCGCACGATGCAGATTTCCAGGGTCTCTCATCACTGACCCTTCAGGTTCACCCCCCACCCAGCGGTCATCCATCTTCCGAAACGTGCTGCTTTCCTCAGTCCCCACCCTTAAATGAGTCGCCAGGACTCTGACAGGGCCAGGACTCGACTCTCAAGTCTGTAAGCTCCAGGTGTTCTTCAAAGCCAGACCTCGCTCTGTTCCAGTGAGGGCGGCTAAGGCCTGCTCCCCAACATGCCCTCTGACCCCCGAAGTCTTGATGCACTGAAGACCTCCGCTCATTAAATCCTGACCAGTTTACAAAGCAGTTTAATGCAATGTTCTTTGAGGCCTTCCCTTGCGACCCAAGCTCACAGGTTAACAAGACACAAAGTTCACTAGTTTGTAAAAATACTGGTTATTCTCAAAATACATCTTTGACTGATAGGTCTGCACAATTAAATATTTAGAGAATAATGACCACAGGCAGGTGGTTCTTAACCAGGGGCGAATGTGCCCCCAGGAGACGTTTGGCAATGCCTAGAGACATCCCTGGTTGTCACAATCAGGGAGGGGACCATAGAGGGTGGAGGCCAGGGTGCTATTAAGCACCCCATACAGGACAGACCCCATAACAAAGCAGGATCGGCCCCGAGGCCGCGGAGCAGGCTCTAGACTACTGGCTGCACTGTCAGACAGAGGTGGGTTTGAACCCTGGTCCTGTTCTTTACTAGCTCTGGGGCTACATTTCTCTCTAAGACCTGTCTCAAGAGACTGAGGATTACAAAGATGTGGCAGAGGCAAAATCACCTGTGGCTTCTGTTATCCTGGTATTTTGGGTGCATGTACTGGGTGTTACTTTCTCTGCTGGTTGCTTTCCATGAAACTCAAAACTGAACACATAACACAAGTGGTTTGAGTACCTACCATTGGTCAAAGGCTGGGTGGCCACTTCTTAGGTTACCCCATTTAATTCTTGTCCTCCACTTGACAGGGGTGTATTGGCCCCATTGGGAAAGGAGGTTGGGAAAGGATGTGTAACTTGCCCTAAGTGAAACAGCCTGGGGCAGAACTGTAGCGCTTAATTTAAGTAAAACCTCAAGACAAGGGACACCTCAGACCTGATGACACGGTCATACACACCAACTTCATGGATTCCATCCCAAACACCACCTCCTCAGGTACAGTTCTACTTAAACTGTGATTCTGTTCAAACCCCTGTCAACGGCTCCCTCCCATCCCTGAGGATAACATGGTCATGTCAAGGAGCTCAAGAACTTCCACCTTTTCCACCCTGCAGCTTAAACTATGCGAAAACCAGATTGCTGTCTCCTCCAAGGTGCCAGGCGTTCTCCTGCTCTTGCTTTCCCTCTCCCTAGCAGCTAGCTCTCCCCCATCCAGAACACTACTCCATCCCCGACCAAAAGCCAATGCTCTACCCAAAGTCCTAAAGACCGCCTCTGACTTTTTACCTGCACACACGCCCTCCCAAAGCTGGTGATTCCGGTCACACACTGTCTTGTACTACGGTTACTGGTGACCACTTTTCACTCTTGCAGCTGTATTTTCTTCCTTAAAAGTGTACGTTTTTAACTTTTACGAGACCCACACCCAGGAATACGCCATGTATAAAGGGACTCAAAAACGAAATGGCTAAACCCTTAGGATGCCATGACGAAAATTACCCTCATTTCCTTTGAGGCCGTTGCAGGGACACCGACTGAAGGTTAAGAGCCAGCGTCCTAACCGCCCAGGTGACCTGAGCCACCTCTCCTGCATCCTATTGACGAAAACACTGTTCGGAATACCTGCAGGTTGGAGAAACCAGCGAGGACGCGCCTTCACCGCCTGAGAATTCAAGCAGCCCCACCCAACTCTGAAGAGCACCCGCGGGCCACCCTAATCCACAGATGAGACTAAAGGCTTATACGTCGATTTTTCCCAGGCGCGGGGTGACGGACTGGAGGCCAAAGGGGGCTCTCTCAAGCTTCCCCCGGAGCACATGGCAGAACCCCTCAGACATTGCGCACGCGCAGAACCACTGGCTTCGGCCGCCTCCCCTCATCCCACCTACAGTGCGTCCCGGGCCCGTTACCTTGAGGGCCTCAAGTCCCATAAGACGAGACTTGCGGTCCTGATCCTTGATGATGAGGAAAGGACGGCCATATTCGTCGAAAGCGAGGGTCCCAACGGACGCCATGATGCAGCAGCAAGAGTTACTCTCCGTCAACCGGCGGAGACCACGCCGGAACCCAGAGCCCGCCTTCCTCTCGCGGGAAGGCGCAAGAGCTCGCGCAGACGCAGTGCAGGCCGCCCGAGACCTATTTTTCACTTGAGACTAGTTTAACGCCAGACAGTACCTTCTGGAAGCCACGGCCTTCGGAAACTTCTATCATTCAGGAAGCTGTGGGGGGAGGGTGGAAGTTGGAAGACACGGACGGGAACTTTAGAATCCAAAAGCCAGGAACAGATGTAAATTAGACATTCATCAAAGTTTTAAAATTGACTGTTTCTTGATAGTGTTTCCCAACGAGGAGCTCATTTACTTAGAACATTATTTTCTCCCTCGTTCCTCTCCCGGTTCTGGGAAGGTGGTAGAGCTCACCTCCGGTTTTCTAACTGTTGGAAATCTCGCGATGGACGGAGGAGGAGGAGGTGAGAGCAGCCGTGCGCGGCGGGCTCTTTGGGGCGCGGGCGCGTTTTGGGGCCCGGCGTGGGGCTCGCGGTCAGTCCCCGGAGCAGCCTGGCAGAGTTGGGCGCGGCGGGTCGGGGACCCGCGGGGGCCGGTTCATGGGCTCGCGGCCTGGCGTTCGGTGCTCAGTGCTCGCGCTTGCGGTGTACTTGGCCCTGGTTTCTGACCGCCCGGAGCTGTTCTCAAGCGCTTTATGGCGAATAACTCATTCAGTCCGGCACGATATTCCGAGATGTGGGTACTGGAGACCCGCTGTCCCGGCTGGGGAATCACAGCTCCGCTGCTTTTTCTAGCTGCGTCTTTGGGGAAGTGACCTGGCTGCAGCAATGGCAGTAATGACACCAGCATCTCTCTTTACGGGTTCAGGGAGAACCGTGCCTGACCGTTGGCAAACTGTTTAAGAGATCACATGTTTTGCACAAATACTTCGGTAACTAGCCCAGAGTTACTCAGCTTCTGAGAAGAAAATTGACCTGGCCTTACGCTGAATTTCCACTCCCTGAAGCCCGGGGTTGTGCTGCTTCTGAAAGTTTTTTCGTGGCAACCCTAGTGAAGTACCAGGTCCTCTGAATCCCTCCAGCTGCTTTTTCTTCTGAGCGCTGATTACGAGCTAATCATTTGTAGGCCTAAATTGATTTGTTGTGGGTTTCCCGCTTCAGCTGGTAAAGAATTCGCCTGCAATGCGGGAGGCCTGGGTTCGATCCCTGGGTTGGGAGGATATCCTGGAGAAGGCAAAGGCTACCCACGCCAGTATTCTGGCTTGGAGAATTCCGTGTGCTGTATAGACCATGGGGTTGCAAAGAGTCGGACACGACTGAGCGACTTTGACTCTCCAGCCTCCCACCATCCCGGCTGCCACAGAACGGGGGCTTACCCTGTTGTGTTATTCCTAGCCTTCTATTGTTTTGCTCAAATGTTGAAATGAATGCGTGGGGCTGTAACATTTAACCGTGGCCTGACAGTTAGGAACGGGTTTTGAAACCGGGGCCAGTGGTGATCATTTAACCTCTTGACCCACTTCAGTGATGTTCCAAGGACGTTTTGACTTTTGGAGTCAGGTCTCAGTTCACTTTAGTTTGGCCAGTTCGGTGTCCTTCACAGTGGTGAATCCTGCGTTCCATTTGGCTCCTTAGATTGTGGTGTAATGCAGGGAATGTCTAGTGAGGTCTGCTATGTAGTTTCTTTATTTTCTGTCAAAACGTGGGGAAAAGGTTTCCCCCGCTAATATCAGTACATTCTGTATTTCAAAAAGAAACAAGAGATGTTAGACCAGGACAGGAGAGACTTCGTCAGTGGACAAAATAATGCACGGTAAAGGGACATAAAATATATGCTGTAGTTTTAAGCCTGTATGTAAATGAATGTACACAGTGGATAGCCCTAAAATACTGTGATGTGCAAATACAAACGCCACTTTAAACACAAATGGCAGGTCATAATCCCAGAAAGGCCTCTCCTTTCTTCCTGGCCGTTTTCCTTTGACTTGGACTTGAATAAGAACCCCGTACCTTTTTGTGTCTCCGTCACTGCCTCTAGCTGTAGGTGACCCAAACCTGTCCCTGGAAATTGAGGTCTTCAACTATTATCAGAAGTCAGTATTTAAGCAAGCCTGGAGACAATGGAAGTTCACTTTTTTGAGTCTTTACTCTCAAGGACTGGCTCCCTTCAACCTCTCAACAGAAATAGCCAGTTGTCCTCCACAGCTCCCATCTAAAGGAATGTTCAAAAGAGCACATGTGACAGAAATCTTGCGTGATTTATTTATATGACAGTGAATAGAGTGAATCTTAACACTTGGCATCAAAAAGATTTAGAGATTTGTAGAAGCCGTCTTTTTTTTTTTTTTTTTAAATAGGTAAGAAGTGGATTTATTTAGAGAGAAACACTCCACAGACAAGAATGTTGACTGTCTCAGCAGGCGAGAGTGGCCTTGAAATATGGTGTGGTTAGTTTTGGCTTTTTCTTTTTAGTTTTAATTCTTTTAAATTATGAAAGTACGATAACATGTCTACAGGAGACTTGGAAAATACAGAACATGGTTACATGTAGTTCCACTATGTAGAAGCAGTCTTGATTTTAGTTTCTAATCTTTAGTGACTGGTTTTCACTGGTAAAAATCAGTATGTTTTTTATTGAACTGACATAGCAATATTTTGGATATATAGTTTGGATTTACATAGTAACTTCTTCAAAAGCTCATACAAATTTTTGTGATGTTGAAAGACTTCTGTAGGTGTAGAAACTTGAGACAGAAAGTGCATGATACCATTGAGGAACAGTGCTGTTGGTGTTGCCTTTGTTAAAAACAGATAGTGTATTGCCTTTGCTCAAAAAGTTTCATCCCAGTGTGATGAATAAAGTACACGTTTAGTCCAGTGGTCAAGGACTCCCACCCTGTACTCATCAAATGCTCTTCCGCTTGCCTTACCTTGATTCCCAAGGCATTCTTTTGAGAAGGTCCCCTTTTCAATACAAGCAGCCCTCCTTTTTTAAATTTTATACAACTTTGCTTTTATGAAAAACCAACATTAGTACCTGTTTTTCCCAAACTGAAGTCCAAGGAAGATTTTCACTTTCATGATAAAAGGGGACAAGGGAAGTTGCTTTCTGAGTTTGGCAGCGAGCTGTCCCAGGGGCAGCATTCACCCCAGGGGCAAGAGCACCCCGCGGGGCTCTTTCCCGGGAACCACACTCCACGTCCAGCTGCCGCATCGCTGAACCCTTTCTGTTAGTACCTGTACTCTAGCTAGCTGTGTTCTGTGCATTCCTTAGCAAGATGTGCCCTAAGGTAATTGCTTCTTTGCTTTAATGCCATTTGGCTTATGAAAGGTTTCACAGAGACACTGCTTTTGGACAGGGTGGGAGGCCCTGTACCCTTAGGTCCAGCTGAAATTCTGTTTCTACCCACACCTTCCTGGTTGCATCATTGGGATCAGCCTTTCTTCCACCTCCTCTCATGTTCCCACCGCGTTTGGTAAACGTTAGAGCGTCTCTTACCCCTTGCCTTGTAACTGTCTCAGTGTAACCCACCATTCACACAGGCTAAAGGGGTGCTCTGGAGACCAGGAGCGCTTTATTACATCTTTTTGCTGGTTAAGTTGAAGAGCACGTGTCTGCACAGGTGAAACAGTTGTTTGGGTCGTCTGATTTGAGTTTATGTAATCAGCTGCCTATTGGCTTATGCCAATGGGAGAAACGGATCCTTTACCATCTGAGCTGCCAGGGAAGCCCAGCTAGAGAAACGGTCCATCAGCAGATAGCTGGAAAACAAAATGTGGGCTGTCCATACAGTGGAATATTATTTGGCAGTAAGAAGGAATAAAACGCTAATATGTGGTACAACGTGGATGAATCATGGGAACACTTGCTAGGTGAAGAGGCAGTCACAAAAACCATGAACTGTGATTTCATTCATGAAAGTCTTTCTTTTTTAAATTTATTTTTAATTGGAGGATAATTGCTTTATAGTATTGTATGGCATCTGCCATACGACAAGGTGAATCATACACCTGTTCCCTCCCTCTTGAACTTCACCGTCCACCCCCCACCACATCCCATCCCACCCTTCTAGGTTGTCTCCAGTACCGCGCTGAGCTCCCTGTGTTATGCAGCAGGAAAGTCTGCTTTCTTTAGAGACACTAGATTTGTGTTTGCTTAGGGCTAGAGGGGGCGGGGAGGATGAGGGTAATGGCTAAAGCATAAAGGTTCCTTTTGGAAGTAATGAAAAAGTTCTAAATTTAACTGGTGATGGTTACATGTATCTGTGAATCTACTGAAAGCCTTTGAATTAAATGGGCAAATTGTATGATACATGAATTATGTCTCAATAAAACTTTTACAAATTATTGACCTCCTCCACACCTCCCGATGATAGTATTGCCCGGTCACTAAGTCATGTCCGACTCTTTGTGATCCCATAAACTGCAGCTTGCCAAGCTTCCTTGTCCTTCACTATCTCCTGGAGTTTGCTCAAATTCTTGTCCATTGAGTCCGTGATGCCATCCAACCATCTCATCCTATGCCATCCCCTCCTCCATTAAAATAATAGTGGCTAAAAGTCATCACTTTCTCCAGCTGTGCTAAGGGCTTTATAGGCATTGCTGATTTAACTGTCCCAGTAACTCAGGATAGTATTATTTTAAAATCTTGCAGGCGAGGAAACTTGGGCTTAGCAACAACTCATCTCTCTTTCTCTCCTTTTAACTGTCTTTCTAAATTGTGTCTGACTCTTGCAACCCCATGGACTGTAGCCTGCCAGGCTCCTCTGTCCATGGGATTCTCCAGGCAAGAATACTGGAGTGGGTTGCCATTTCCTTCTACAGGGGATCTTCCTGATCCAGGAATCAAACTGTGGTCTCCTGCATTGCAGCCATATTCTTTACCAACTGAGCTATGAGGGAAGCGCCAACAACTTGTCTCGTGCTACACAGCTCTGAGTTCTGAGACTCCAGAGCTGTGTGACTGAGATCTTTCTGATCACTGTCCTCTACAGTTGTAACACCTGCAGAAGGACTTCTTCATATGAGGCAAGGCAGATGTGCCTGCCTTTAAAAAAGAAAAAAATCAAATGCACTTCCATTAGCATGTTAAGTTCCTCCATGCAGTGCTGAAAAGTATGAATGAGAATGTACTTAAAACTCTTGCTTTCTATCAAACACCATCACTTTTCCAAACTTGACTTTTATTTTACCTCCATCACTGGCACCACGAGTAGACAGACTTCTGTTATTGTTTCTGAGTTGGTCGTCTGCCATGATACCAGGTGTGCAACTCACTCTGGGAGACCTCAGCCTTCAATAGCAGAGCCACACTGAGCTGGTGATGCTGAGGTGGTCACCAGGGGCTTCCGGCCTGTCCTGTGTCCACGCTTGGGCCTCACCTCCACGGCGACAAGTTACCACGTCTCATGGGCTTCCCTGGTGGCTTGGGTAAAGAGCCCGCCTGCCAGTGCAGGAGATGCAGGTTTGATCTCTGGGTGGGGAAGGTCCCCTTGAGGAGGAAATGGCACCTACTCCAGTATTCTTGCCTGGAAGTTTCCACGGATCGAGAAGCCTGGTGGACTACAGTCCGTGGGGTCACAGAGTCAGACAGGACTGAGTGAGCAGGCACACACAGGGACGGTAAGCAGAAGTAAGTCCATGTCCTGATTCCAGCACCTGTGAGGACACTGCCTGAGCCACTCGGCGGATGTGGTTGAGTGAAGGACGTCAAGATGGGAGGCTTGTCCTGGCCCATCTGGGTGGGCCAGTGTGCTCCCGAGGAAAGGAATCCTTTCCTAAGCAGGAAAGGAGAGCAGGGGTGTCAGAGGAGGAGCCGGTGGCTGGACTGGTGTGGGGCCACTGGCCAAGGAGTGCGGGCAGCCCGTCCTACCCCAGGGCTTCCAGAAGCACTCCCACCCTGTTTCAGAATCTGGCCTCCAGAACTGTACTTTAATAAGTGTGTATCGTTTTTTAACCCGCCTAGTGTATGGTAATTTCTTATCGCATCAGTAGGAGACTAAACACAGTGACCTTTAGAACAGCTTACTATTCCCTAAACTGTGAACGCTAATGTCTTCAAATGATAAGACTCTTTTGTGTCCCTTCCTCTTACTCCATTTGTCTACAGATTCCTGTGGTTTTGGTTTTAGCACCTCAGCTAGAGTGAGAGCTGGTTCAGGGCAGGGTGGTCTTGTTACATTGGGGTTCCAGTGCTGCGCACTTTTGTGCATGCTCTGCCTGTATCCCTTTGTCTCATCCTCACAATGATCCTGTGCCCCACTTTACAGATGAGGAGACTGAGGTTCCAAGAGGTGAAGGGTCACAGCTGTTAGTAAGGGGTGGAGCCAGGATCCAGCCTCTGCTGCTGTGCCCTTACCCTCTGTGCTTTGCCCATCATTAATCCATTTCAGAATTAATTTCAAATAAATTTCAACATAAAAAATGTGAGATCCTATTACGAATACATTCTAAAGCATAAAACTCAAGAGGAGGATGTTTAAGGTACCATTTATTCCCTCAGTAATCAGTGATTAGAGTTTGTTTTATTCTATACTGTGATAGCCCTGAAATGAGTATTTTTTGGTCCTTTATGGATCTGCTTTAAAATTCTTATTACCATGACTATTTAAGATTTTTAGTAAAACCAGGATTTTGTCTCCTCTGTTAACTTCAGAATTGAATTTGTACCACTGGATTTTTGATGCCTGACCAATTTTGATGTAGAATACTTTCCTCCGATTTGAAATAGGATAATGATTAGACATTTTTATGCTTATTATGGAGTTTTGTTCTGAACCGCAAAGATACGGAGTACATAATTAATATTTTTATTAATGCATTGTTGGTTAGTTGCTAAATTTAGCTGCTAAGCCCTGTCTGAGTCTTTGTGACCCCATGAACTGCAGAATGGCAGACTCCCCTTGTCCTTCACGATCTCCTGGAGTTTGTTCAAGCTCATGTCTGTTGATTGAGTCGGTGATGCCATGGGTATTGATTCATAATGGATACTGATTCATAAATAGATTTGAACACGTTATTTTCTGGGGACGACTCCTGGAGAAAAAATCAGTATGTTGGAAAGAAAAGATTTCAGTCTTCCATTCATATTGAATAATTTTCTGTTAAACACTCTAGTTGATGGACTGTAGAACTTATTGTGGAATTCTACATTTGTAATTCCAATTGTATTGAGCAAAATTAGCCTTTAGAAAGCATGAGTTTATTTGTTAATAAGAACTGTGGGGGAAAAAACATTACCTTAGATTTCTGATTTGATGTTTCATATATCTTTTTCTGCTCTCAACTCAGGGACACACCCAGCAACACTTGAAAAAGAAAGGCTGTCAGAATTTGTTCCATCTACAAGTCTTGAAGCCAACAGATTGAAGAAAAGCAGTTGGGGGGTCTTATTTACTGGCATTGTTGGGGGCACGCTGGTGGCCGTGTATGCCGTGGCCACACCATTTGTAACACCAGCCCTCCGAAGAATTTGTTTGCCTTTTGTACCTGCAACTACGAAACAGATTGAAAATGTTGTGAAAATGTTGCAATGCAGGAGAGGACCCTTGGTGGACATTGGTAGTGGTGACGGACGTATTGTGAGTTACTTGAAGATGTTTTAAGATTTATGTTTTTTTAGGTTTTATGCTTTAAAATTTCCGTTTCACTTTTCTTATGAGGCTTATGCAAAGCCTTGTTAAATTGATAGCCTGATAGTCATTTAATTTTGTGTTTGTTTGGCTGAACTACTTCAGTCCTTCAGCAGGACTTTGGGATTTATTTTTCTCAGATTTAATTGTTCTTAAAGGGGAAAGTGCTCTGGATGTCTGGTAAAAAGGAACAATTGATTGATTATTATGAACTTGTTCATTAAAAAACAGACCAACAGAAACATGTTAAGTCATGTAGTTTGACTATTTTATATTTTTTCTAAGGATGACTCCTAGGGAAGAAAAATCAGTGTTTTGGGGAAAAAAATTGCAGTCTTCCATTAGTATTGGATAATTTTCTGTAAAACCCTTTAGTTGGTATTGAATAAATTCTACTTCTTGTGGGTTCAATCCCTGGGTTGGGAAGATCCCTTGGAGGAGGAAATGGTTACCCACCCCAGTATTCTTGCCTGGAAGATCCCATGGACAGAGAAGCCTGGCAGGCTATAGTCCATGGGGTTGCAAAAGTTGGATATGATGTAGGGACTCAACAACAGTAACAACATAAGTAGGGAGTTTTCATGTCTTTTTCTGATCTTGAACACGGCCTCTCCCCGCAGGTGATCGCAGCTGCAAAGGAAGGCTTCACAGCTGTGGGCTATGAGCTGAACCCCTGGCTTGTCTGGTACTCCAGGTACCGCGCTTGGCGGGAAGGGGTGCAGGCGTCGGCCAGGTTTTACATCTCAGACTTGTGGAAGGTACGTACGGCAGAGGACGTGCTAACTTTATGATTTTTGGTTAGTATGACTGAAAACTGAATTAAAATAGAGTTAAAGTGTATATTTTAGCATTATGAAATGTGAACAGCTTTTAAATTGATAGATTTTACAAATCAGCCCTACTTTAGAGTAGAAACTTGAGGTTTATAACTTTACAGGTCATGTGACTTCTAAGGCTTTATTTACTCAATTTAAAATGTTCTCATTTCTCTTTATTATGCAGTGATAAGATTTTTTTATCTCATTTGTAAGTCTTCTACGTTGTCATATAGGCATTAACTTGTTAATGTCATTCTTGGTAAATAGTTTTTTGTGTGTGTGTGTGTGTATTTATATGCACATATGAATATGTGTGTCTAAGTGTGTTTGAGACTGTGTGTCTGAGTTTGTGTATGTATGTTTATGTGTGTGTGTATATGTGTGTGCGTGCTAATGTGTCAGTGTGTGGGTTCATGTGTGTATGTGTATATATACCTAGGGAGAGACAGAAATAGTGCAGGAGAAAAGAAAGGACCCACCAACCATGCTGTGATGCTCCTTTGTGTCTTCATAAAGTATAAGATATTTCCAAGTTTACTTGTTCTCTAAAAAGTGCCTGGTAATTTTGCTTTAGGAATGCTCCATAAAATGCTTTTTCTTAAATAAGAATTTTCCTTTGTAATAGTGTCATCAGTAGCTTATAAAAATTCACTTGACTTTTGTTTGCATTGTTTTTTATTCCATATATACGTAAATGATCTCTCTATAGAGTAAATAAAACTTTTATTGGGTAATAAGCATTTTGACTGGCGAAGCACTTTTCCCCCCAGTTTTCCAACTAAAGACCATTTTATTGCCATTTTTACTTAGTGTTTTAGAGAAGAGGAGGGGGACCAAAATTCTAAGGATGACTCCGCAGGAGAAACGTGGTTCTGAAAAACCTTGAGTTCTCGATAAGCTTGTTTCGTATAGAGCAGAGTAGAAAGTGGGCTGGGGTGCAGATGGCCCAGTCTACCAGGGTGACCACCAGTGGTCACTGTTGAGTCCCTGCCTTTCTGACCGTCTATCTTGGTGGCCCTGTGTGGAGTGGCTGTGAGGATGAGCTGGGATAGCTTCTGCGGAAACTTCTGGAAAACTGTAACAGATGAGCTAACATGGGTGAAAGTATTAACACGGGAAATCTTAAAAAGGGCCACTCTTTGTGAAAACCCACTATTTTTTTGAACTTTCTATTTTGATTTGGGGTATGTATGCTGGAAAAGATTGAAGGCCGGAAGAGAAAGGGGCAACACAGGATGAGATGGTTGGTTGGCATCACCAACTCAATATACACGAATTTGAGCAAACTCCGGAAGGTAGTGAAGGACAGGGAAGCCTGGCATGGTGCAGTCCATGGGGTCACAAAGAGTCAGACAGCTTAGCACTGAATAACAACAATGGCTGATTAACAGTGTTGTGATAGTTTCAGGTGGACAGCAGAGGGCCTCAGTCATACATGTACATGTATCCGTTTCCCTCCACACTCCCCTCCCATCCAGGCCGCCACATGACACTGAGCAGAGTTCTTGTGCAGTACAGTAGGTCCTTGTTGGATATCCATTTTAAATATAGCACTGGGTACACGTCCACCGCAAACTTCCTAACGGCCCCTCCCCGGTGGCAACCAGAAATTTGTTTTCTAAGTCTTTGAGTCTCTTTCTGGAAAACCAACTATTTTTTGAAATGGGAAATTGCTACTCATTTTGAAATAAAGCTTAAGCTGATGTTTGACTTTCCAGAATTAATCTGTGAATTGTTTTCTCCCTTCCCTTCAGGTCACTTTTTCGCAGTACTCAAATGTTGTTATCTTTGGTGTGCCCCAGATGGTGAGTACGCCCTTCCTGCCACCCGAGTGTGTTTTTCTAGGTTAGGAGGGGGCTTCTGGCCCGAACAGACCGTCTCTCTCTGGCCTGCTCTCCCATGTGCAGAATGACAGATCATTGGTTTAACAAAGTACTTTAGGGCCTTAATAGTTTAATCATAAAAGATTCAGTCTTGTAGTTTAAAACTTCTGCTTTAGATGAAGGTGTCAGTGATCTACCGAAGTCCTAACAATTCGAGTCTGAAAACTGCTTTATGAGCTCCTGGTGTCTAATGTGAGTAGGTTTTCACGGCTGCTTACTTACTATATCTGGCTGAAAACACTTGGGAAAGTTAATGGAATGGGGCGTCCCTGATGGCTCAGTGGTAAGGAATATGTGTGCGATGCAGGAGACATGGGTTCAATCCCTGGGTTGGGAAGATCCCCTAGAGAAGAGAATGACTACCCACTCCATTATTCTTGCTTGGGGAATTCCATGGACAGAGGGGTGTGGTAGTTTATAGTCTATGGAGTCACAAAGAGTTGGACACAACTGAAGTGACTTAGCACACACGCACACGCGTTGACTAGTTTCCGTTGACCTCACTTGGCTGATTTGTGTTGAATTCTGACTCTGTACTTTCGAAAGTGAAAATGTTGCAGCATTGGACTGCAAATGGTCCTCAATTTAGCCTTTGGAAAGATGATGAGAATGGGAGGCTTTCATTGTAATTGTTGGTTTACAGACTGTAGAAAGAAATCCCCGTTCACTTTTCAAGCTCTATAATTGTAGGCATAGTAATCCTGGCAAATACTGTTTTTTTTGCTGAAATGCCACTAAATAAGTGATATGGTTTTTATTAAGAAAAAAAAAAGAAATGGGCTTTTTTTGTTGTTATGCTTTCTTATTCATATCTTAATTTTTCCTTAAGCTATCTCAGTGCTGGAGAAAATTTTTTCTTACTATTAGAATTTTCGGTGAAATGTTTTTTTCCCTCTCTCTTTTTTTTTAAAAAAAAAGTATTTAGAAGTGCTTTTGTTAATATTCTTGAAAGTGATAGGATTCTGTATGTTCATAATTCTCAGCAAGCCTAACATGAAGATGAAACCTGGGTGTCTATACTTTTGTTATAGAAATGAAAAGAGGTAGAAAGGTATGATCTCTGATCATTTAAAAAAAAACACCAAAAAACGTATTTGGTATCAGAATTGCTATGGAATTTAATGGTTTTTTCCTTACTTATTGTGAAGTTTGAGCATTCTTTTGGGATAATTGGCATTTTGAAGCAAAGAATCTTAATTTAAAATCCATGCTTTATACAAATAGAAAGCTGACACATGTTCGGTGCTGTCTTGAGAAGCCCCCAGGTGCTGTCCAAGCCGGGGGCAGCATTGGCCTCCGGGCTCCAGCTCCTCGGGCTTCTCACCACGTTTGATGTGTAGTCAGTTTTGGGAACGGTTCACCCAAGGGAAGAGTGTTATTTTGATAAATACTTTTGTGATTATGGGCCATTCTTCTGTACACAGAGAAGCCTTAAATAAGGCGCAGCATTTCACGGTTCCCAGTTAGAAGGGAGCAGCTGAAATGCACAAAGTGCCCACGTCTCCTGGCACGAGAGGGATTCAGCCAACTTGAGTCCTCCACGCAGGGGGACTGATCAGGGCACGGAGGCCGGTCTGGGAGGCTCAGCTTCCCGGGTGGAGGTCCCTGCTTTCCGCCCTCCCCAGGCCTCGCCTGTGTGGGGACAGTGAGAGGAGGGGACTGCCGGGGGAGTCAGGGGGCCAGGTTGGCTCTTGGGCGTCCTCTGGGGCCCTGGAAAGTTCTTTAGGCTGTCTGGGCCCACTATGCTGTCTTCTGTTAGAACGCATTTCCCTTCTCCGCTCACTGGCCAGTGTCCCGGCAGGGGCTTGGGGGATGGACAGAGCCAGCATGGCAGGAAGGGTTTCCTGTGGCAGGTTGGGCGCACGTGGGCCGTTAAGAAGCCGGAGCAGGTGTTGGGAGCATCAGAGGGCGAGATCCCGGTGTTACGTGGTCTCCCTCTGCTTCCGGTGCCAGACTGGCGGTCCCTCACAGCTCTGCTTCCGGTGCGGGACTGGCGGTCCCTCACAGCTCTGCTTCCGGTGCGGGACTGGCCCTTCCTCACAGCTCTGCTTCCGGTGCCGGACTGGCCCTTCCTCACAGCTCTGCTTCCGGTGCGGGACTGGCCGTTTCTCACAGCTCTGCTTCCGGTGCCCTACTGGCGGTTCTTCATACCTCTGCGTAGCGGCGCTTGGCTTACAGCGGCCCGAGCCTGCATCACGCGTGTGTGTCCAGCGAAGCAGGAGTAAGAGTGCCATTGGACCTGGCAGGCCAGTGCCTGGATGGGAGATATCCATGCTTACCATGAACACATGCGCCAGCAGTGCCGGACAGATGGGTCGTGTTCTTGTTGAAAACCCTCCCATGACTTCGTCCTGCTTTAAAGCAGCGACGGTAAGGCCCACCTTCCATCTGGCCTGGGCGCCCGGCCGCCCCAGCTCACTGTGCACTGGCTCTGCCCTCCTCTTGGCTCCTGGACCACACTGTGTGGGGCCGTGTCCTCCCCGAGACTCCAGTCCCCCCAGCTCTGGGCCTGGTTAGTGAACCTCTGCTGACCACTCAGAGGTTAGATGTTTCTTTCTCCGAGAAGCCATCCTTGATTGCCCTTGATGACCCCTGAGACCACGATTTCCAGAGCTTGTTCCCTTCTCTGGGGACATGTGGCTGCTTTTCTGCTTGTGTGATGGCTTTGGTGGTGTTGGTCGTGTGCACTGCGCTGTGAGCTCAGGGACAGGGCGGACCTGTTGAGCTCTCTGCCAGACTCCCAGCTCCTGGCACAGAGTGATCACCTAGGGAGTGTTTGTTAAAGGAATGGATGAATATCATATAAACATGCGCCTTAAGTACACTGTTTCCATGGGCAATTAAGTTTCATAACTTCAAAGGATGACTCATTTAATTTTAGTTACGAATTCTGTTATGAATCCATGAATGAAAATACTGTCTCAGTGTTCTGCTAAAGAAATAGGATTCATGACCATGAATCCTACATTCAGTCATTCCTTAAACAAGTGTTTATTCAGGGCCCACTAAGCATCAGTCCCTGTTCAAGTACTTCAGTGAATAAAGAGAAAAAAGAAAACATCCCTGCCCCAAGGTATTTACATGCTAGTTGGGAAAGTAGGTATTCAGTGAGATGGCAGTGTAGACTCTGTGGTACAGTAAGGGGGGTGGGTCAGTGCTGTGGGCTCACCAAAGCGTGAGAGGGAGACCGTCCTTGAAGAGGGACATTGGAGGTGAGGGGGAGCCGTGCGGCCGTCTCCAGAAGAGTGCTTCAGGTTGAGGAACAGCCACTGCGAAAGGAAAGGTGCTGAGGGGTGTGTTCCCGTGGGTCCAGAAGCAGTGAGGAGGTGGGGGTGGTGGGAGGGGGTGAGCAGAGGTGGCGGGGGAGAGATATGGGGGACCAGGTGGGAAGGACAGGGCCTGCCATGGGGAGTAGAGGGTGGGGCAGATGCTGGGGGACGGGTCTGAGCTCTTGTGGGCATCCAGGCCATCAGTGGGGGAAGCCAGTGCCAGGGTGGAGAAGCTGGTGACAGGTGGTCAGACTCTGGATGCTCCGTGAGGACAGAAACAACAGGATGAGCTGGAGATCCAGTGGGGGGCACCCTGGTTTCAACTTATATTTAAAGTTTTGAAGAGGTAATTAGAATAGGATGAGTTTCATGTCACTTTGAAACGTATAATTGTATGAATAATTTTGAGTTTCATTAGGCAGACATGACACATCGTGGCTTCTCTTTGTGTAAGATATCAAGACCTAGGTTTGTTGCATATTTATGTATAATTTAGTCCGTTAATTTCTTATGATTGAAATAGAGCCTTTCATTCATAGGTTTATCTTGACTTAGCATATGACAGTCATTTGGAAATAAAAGATCTGTAAAAGAGAAAAGAAGAATAGTAATCTGAATAACTTTACAGTTGTCCTTTATATGAACAAAATTACCATATGAAACCCTTGACATTTTGGAAAAACACATATTGTCTTATTCTTTGCTTATTTAATTTTTCCCTCAAGGAACAAAATTTTTCCTTTTTTTTTTTTTTTTAAGGAACAATCTTTTGCTAGCTGTTAAAAAAATAAAAATATTTCATCCTTAGTGGAATTTATTCATTGTTATCTTGATATTGATTCTAATAAAGAATCGCAATTTTGGCTCACTTCAGCCACAGGTCATGTAGAGGAGTTTTTTTTTCCAAACTGCTTTTTAAAGACACAGGTGAGGAATCAAACTGTTGTAGAAAATTTGTTCATCTTAATTTAGTAGATTAATTAATTAATCTCTGTCTGTGCCGGGTCTTTGTTGCTGTGCTTGGGCTTCCTCTGGCTGCGGCGAGCGGGGGCTACTGTCCAGTTCAGGGCACAGCGCCTCATGGCAGTGACTTTCTTTTTGTGAGCACAGGCTCCAGGCGCGCAGGCTTCAGTCGTTAAAAGCTCACGGGCTCAGTAGTTGTGGAGCATGGGCTTATTTGCTCTGTGGCATGTGGAATCTTCCTGGACCAGGGATCAAAACCCGTGTCCCCTGCATGGGCAGGCAGAGTCCTATCTGGCACATACAGTCTGGGACACGTGTGGGTTGACACATGTAGGCATGTCAGGTGGGCAGCGGCACATGCCCAGAGGTCTGGGCTCAAGGCAGGGGGCTCACTGGGGCATCAGCGCCCAGGAGCTGAAGCCAAGTGGGGACTGAGATCACCCAGGAAGGGGCCAAAGCCTTGCTGGACCTGAGCCATCAGGGGAAGTCCTGCTCGATTACTTTTAAAGAGAGTAGCTTTTGCACAGGTCTTGGTTTCTAAACATCGCTTCTCACTCAGAGGAACCAGGAACGTTTGAGAAGTGGCTGATCCCAGGGCTGGGAAGGGAAGGTGTGAAAGCCTGGAACATTTAGTTGAGTCTGAATGTGGTGAGGAAGCACTCAGAAGGTTTGGTCAGGGCACATGCACGGGAGAGGAGCCAGCTTGAGGGGCTCCCGATGACCAAACCGGACAACTTGAGTGTTAGAAGAAACGAGGACGACAGCGGATCATAACCCGTTGATGAACCCAGGAGTTCATGCTTACAGTGATGGAGAGAGCTCTTCCTTGAGATTCTGACTGTTGATCTGAAAGCAAGGATGGGCTTGGAAAGTTGCCGCTTTCAACCTGTATAGTGAAATTGACTCTGGCACAGTCGTCAAGAATGCAGCACTCAGTGGGGGACAGTTAGACGCGTAACAAGACATTTGCATCTTCTCAAGGTGTCTGCCCACAGTATCTTGTTCATTTTAAAGAAGGAATAGTAACCACCCTGTGGAGACACCGAGATACCTCCTTAGCTGAGGGGTGCATCACCCTCAAAGCAGAAGGACCCCATGGGCTCAGGACTGTGGAGTGTGCAAAGTTCACAATCTCTCTGCTGGGTCGTTGCCTTGGACGCACACACCACTCATCACAAGACACCAGAGGGACCAGCCTGTGTCCTTTTTTTTTTTTTTTGAGTTAAAATTTTATTTGGAGGCAAAATGAGGACTGTAGCCTGGGAGACAGCCCCTCAGATAGCTCTGAGAAACTACTCCAAAGAGGCAGGGGGTTAGGTTAGCATTTATGTGATTTTGGTGAAGGAGGAATACTTACAGTCAAGCACATATGTTTTTTGCAGAAGCTTTCTGCTGGTCACGAGACACATTCATCACCATGAAGGATTTTAGTGCCTTTTTAGATATGAGGAGATGCAAGAATTGGGCTTATGAAATCAGCTCCTGAAGATACCTATCTCTCTGAAGGTGTGCCCTGCCAATTTTTCCCCGAGCACAGAGTGCCTCTTTTCTGCTGTCCATCCCTTCAGGGGGTGTTGGTGGTCAGCAGCTGCAGCAGCGTGTGATTTAACCCTTACAGAGGTAGATGGCAAATGCCAATTTGTAGTTGACAGGGCCTACTTATGGTCATAAATTCGACCATCCTTTGGGAGGCATTTCGTGACCATTTAACCTAACGATGCTGGGAAGGCTCATTCCAAGGGCCAGCGAAGGTTTTGCAGACGGGTCACTCAGTGTGCCCCTACTGGACTAGGTCTGTCGGCAGTAACCAGAGGGCTCTGGGCCGGCTGTCTCACTCAATCTTACATGGTCCGGGCAAAATTCCCTCTTGTATCTTGCCATGTTTAGAGTTACACCATTACAATCATTGATCATATACAGGATTATATGTTTGATCAACTGCTTCAAGTCGACTGGCCTGTGTTCTTAAAGGAGGTTATTGTCACGAGAGACAAAGAAAGGCAAGAGATTGTTCCAGATTCAAGGAACCATTACAACCCAGGTCGCAGTGCGCGACCCTGGACTCGGGGACAGTGTGAAGGACACTCCTGGGGCATTTGATCGGGTGCTGTGGGGATGATTGTTGCTGGGATACAATGTTAAGTTTCCTGAATTTGATAACTGTGCTGAGGCTCCTCAGAAAACACTGAGGTACCAGGGAGTAAAGGGGCATGGTGTAGGCAGCCTGCTCTCAGATGGATAAGAAAGAGTGTTCTGAGAGAGGGGGGCATAGAGCAAGTCAGATAAAGCAGCTGTGACAAACTGCTGAAAACTGGTGAGCCTGGGTAAACGAGTACAGCAGTTTTTTTGCTCTATTCTTTTTTTTTTTTAATTTTTAAAATTTATTTATTTTTTTTTATGCTCTATTCTTGTATCCTTTCTGTAAGTTTGAAATTATTTGAAAATAGTAAAAGAATAGAGAAAAATATATTTAGGAGGTGAAGGTGGTAATATATTTTTAGGACCTGAAGATAAAATTTTAAGTGGCTGTTAATTTGCTAATGTAATCACAGTGTCAGTACTTTTAGTAAACATTGAAACTCTTTCTTCACAGATTACTCATAAAATAATGTTAAAGTGATACATAAGAGAGTTTTACTTTTTGTAAGTTGACTATAAAGACATTAATTATTGGTATATTATGGATATCTTTTTAAAAGAATTGTAAAATGATCATATTTCAAGTTGGAAGAAAGTGTATTTTTTTTCATCATCTAATTCTACCATATTTCATTAGTTAAAGTGGAATTAGTTACCATATTTCATTAGGGAAGTGGGAATCTGTGATACACATTTGCTAAAAAGGGCACATTTTATATTTGATGATAGAAGATAGTCTTAAAACGGTGGTTCATGTGACGTCTGTATTTTGGTGGATTGTCGCCCAGGAGTGGTCTGTTTTACAATCAGTAATCTGGCACAGATATTTTCAGGGACACTACAGAAGGACCCTGGGGAGTCCCTTCCCGTGACCCCCTGCTCCCTGAAATGACGGCTGTCGTTCCCACAGATGGCGCAGCTGGAGGAGAAGCTGGAGCTTGAACTCAAGGACGACGCGCGGGTCATCGCTTGCCGGTTCCCCTTCCCGCGCTGGACCCCGGCGCAGGTCACGGGGGAGGGGCTGGACACGGTGTGGGCCTACGACGCGCGCTCTTTCAGGGGAAGAGATGGGAGGCCCTGAAGACCCGGGCACTTCCCGTCGGTCATTCCCGTACAGGCTCTACCCAGAGTTTTCTGAGGTGTTGGAGTCTTTGATCTTCTAGACACTTAAGGCTGTGTCTTCAGCAAAGATTATGTTTTTCACCACTGTGGAATGAGAAATGACAATTACTTTCCCTGACTTTGGTAGAAAATAAGCAGAAGTTGAGGCCAGCAGGTAGATGAAAAGCCCCTTTGCATGGTGTGTGCTGACAGCACTTGGACGTGCGAAGATTCGAGTAAGCTGTGCTCATGCTGATGGCTGGGAGAGACGTTAGCAGCTCTGCAGATTGTAAAGGATATGATTTGATGCCACAGATGACAAGAAATAATTTTTAAAGAGGGAATGTATTGTAAATGCTTGCTGTTTCCTATAACTTTATTCATACTTTAGATTTATCACTTTTTTTTTCTTTCTGTACTTCAGGACAAGATTAATTTTCTAAAGGTTTAGAGAAGTGTTATATTTTATAACACTTTTTTTGGAATAACTTGTTCCAAGGCTATTGGATTACTATATTTTGTCAATCTTAGATGTGTGTGTGTGTGTAAATCTGTGTACATACATGCACATTTTAACATTTCTGAATTGTGACATACCTTCCAGTTGATGGTGTTTTGTAACCTAATTGGCAGTGTGGTATTGCACGGCACAATTGTATGTCAGCCACTGTTGGCAGAGTCTCAGATTGATGAGCTGTGGTATTCAGAGAAGATACATGCTGTGGTGGAATAGCTGGTGTTGATTTGATAGTGAAGTAAACCATCCTGAGCTTTGGTGCAAGGCAGACCTGGGTTCAGAGCCCCACTTCAGCAGCAGCAGGGCCTTGAGATCGCTGTTGTTGGGGTGGTGATGTGCTGAACATGGCACTGGGGTCTGACCTGTAGAACTCTCAGCACGGAGTCTGAGGCCTGTAAGTGGTGTTTATTATTTCAGACACTAAAGAGAAGCTTGTTAACAGAAGCTGCAGATTATTTCTGCTAGTCACCTCTTTATTTTATGAAAGCCGCCATTTATTTAATATTTCTCATTTGTGAGAAGAGACTTAACTGATTTAGATAAAGACACATCAAGAAAACCTTTGAATGTTAGTAGATAGACTTCAGATATCTGAAAAATGAATATTGACTGGTGGCTCGCACAATCCCCGTGTATCACAGAAAGGAATTAAACTCCTAGTAATACATCTGAAACCTGAACACCAAACCATCTTGAGAGGTTTGATAAAATGAGATGGTTTGCATTTTTAACTAAACTGATACAAATACGATCAGTTTGATAATCTTCATTTTCATGAGCAGCAAGTGGAGACTCATTCATTCAACAAATGCTTATTGACTGTCTACTGCGTAATAAACTTTTCTGATTCAGTGGTCGGTGACGTGCAAGTCCCCAGATCTTACGGGGTTTATGTTCTAGAAGAGAGACAAACAGGTGAGTGAATGTTACCGTGTGTGAATTCTCCGTAAGACATAAGCAGTGTGATGGTATAACAAGAAGCGAGTGTGTCTGGGGTGAGGGGGTGGGATATTGTGGACGTTTGTCAGAGCGTACGGCAGAGTATGCAGAGCATACGTCAGGAGTCTCCTTAAGTCTCGACAGGCGGACAGACCAGAAGCACACCCCTTGGTTGTGTGGCGTGTCTTGTCCCCCACTGGGGCCGTAGCGTGGTGTTTGTTGCTCAGTTGCTAAGTCCTGCCTGACTCTAGCCTGCCAGGCTCCTCTGTCCGTGGGATTTCCCAGGCAAGAATACTGGAGTGGACTGCCATTTCCTCCTCCAGGGGTCTTTCTGACCCAGGGATCAAACTGTGTCTCCTGCATTGGCAGGCAGATCCTTCACCGCTGAGCCACCCGGGAAGCCCTCAGGATACCTTGTTAAGTGATAAACCCATGTTGTTCTTAAGCTGCTTTCGCGCGGGTGCTGTGTTATTTGCAACCTCAGCAGTCTGATGGAGACAGGAGGGGTGAGGCTGTACCTAGAGGGGGAGCGCCTGCTGGCAAGGTTGGAAGGTGTGTCTGGAATGTCCCAGAGGGATGACGAGCCCCCAGAAACTCCCACCCATTCCCAAGTGGTGTTTAGGAATCGTACCAAGTCACGGGGTCAGTGACCCTGGACCCGGCCTTCACAGCCGACATCCCATGAGAGCGTCCTATTGGGGATGTGGGCAGCAGAGCCTCTCCTGTATCCCTGCCACCGGGGAGTTCTGTTGGGGGAGAGATGAGTTCTCAGGCTTGGAAAGGACTTGGGGAAAGGAGGGAAAGAACTCACCTTGGACTGCCCTTCTTGGCAGGTAGAGGAGCTATTTTATGGGCTGCATGTCTGTTTCCTGTGTTGAAATCCTAACCTCCCCAGTGTGTTGGTATCAGGAAGGGGGACCTTGGCTTTAGGTCTTGAGGGTGGGTTCATGCCCTGATGAAAGAGACCCCAGAGTGCTCCCTCGCCCCGTCCACCACAGAAGGTCACAGCGGGAAGAGAACCCCCACCAGACCCTGTGTCAGCCAGCACCTTGATCCTGGACTCCCCAGCCTCCGGGACAGTGAGGGGGTAGATGCTTGGTGTTCCAGCCCCTTACTGTGGCATCCGTCAGAGCGGCCTGATCTGACTGAGACCAGCCGGTGCTGAGAAGAGCCGTGCCAGCCATACCTAGACCCATCTGGGCTCCAGCCAACATTTCCTTAGCCCCGGCGAGGAAGGGAAGTGAGAGGGAGCCTGGCTTCAAGAGGACTCTCCTGGGAACCCGCCGGGAAGGGCGGGAAACCAGCCCACTGCGCTGAAGGGCAGGGCTGAGTAAGCTCCCGGTGGTTGGAAACTGTGGGTGGACGCTCTGCGTGAAGGCGGCCTCCCTGGCCGGGGTCTTCTCTCTGGATCTCCCCTCCTGACGCTCATGGGGGAAGCTTTGAACACAGTTTGTCCCTGGACTAATGTGGGTGATAGAAAGAACTGGGAATAGAAAAAGGAACAGAAGAAACTGCTCTGATAAGCAGAGTGAATTCTGGATGGTATAGGGTCTTGAAAACACATCCGAAGAGGGGTCGTTCTAGAGGTGGTGATGTGGGCGTCCCTGATGGCTCAGTGATAAAGAATCCGCCTGCCAGTGCAGGAGACACGGGTTTGATCCGTGGCCCGGGAGGATCCCACATGCCAAGGGGCAGCTAAGTCTGTGTCACAGCTGCGGAGTCCATGTGCCAAGACCATGAGCCTGCGTGCCTGGGGCCTGTGAGCCACAGGAGAAACTACCTCTGAGAAAGCTGCACACCCCAACTGGGGAGGAGGCCGTAACTAGAGAAAGCCCACACACAGCAACGAAGACCCAGTGCAGCCAAAAAATAAGTAGATTTATATTAAAAATAGGAGGCTGTGGTATTTACCTTGGATGAGAGATGGTTCGGAGGAAAGATCTTTCAAAGTTTGCAGGGTTGCCAAGCAGCAGCAGAAAGGAAAGTGACAACACGCCCATGCGGTTTCCATGTGCTGGAAGTGTCGTGCTCTCGTCTTCAGGGAGGTGGCGTTGTATTTATTTTTCCTTTTTAGCCACGGGGGTGTGTGTGTGTGTGTGTGTGATCATTAACTTGCTCAGTTACAAACTGCTCTGGTGTGTGTGTATGTGTGTTTATGTGTATGTATGTGTGTTATCATTAACTTGCTCAGTTATAAACTGCTCCGGTGTGTGTATGTATGTGTGCATATGTGTGTATGTATGTGTGCACACGTGTGCATGTATGTATGTGTGCGTGTGTGTATATGTGTGTGTGAGTATTCATTAACTTGCTCAGTTACAACCTGCCCCAGTGTGTGTGTGCATGTGCGTGTGTGTGTGATCATTAACCTGCTCAGTTACAGACTGCCCTGGTGTGTGTGTATGTATATGTGTGTGATCATTAACTTGCTCAGTTACAACCCGCCTCGGGAGCCCAGGGTCTTACTACGGTCGGCTGCTTCTCTGCAGTTCGACCTGTTCCGTGGCTCCGAGGTGTGAACTGGGGTCATCAGGTGGGAGCCGAACAGGTGTGACGTTCACGCTCAGGATGAAGTCCTTTCAGTACCTGGTGAGTCGCTGGTCCCTAGAGATGCTGGAGCCGAGGCAGGCCGGCCACCAGGTGGAGATGTTGCAGAAGAAATCCGTCCTCCAGCAGACTTGAGTGCTGAGACGACCTGGGCTGATGATGAGTTCCCCAGGTCTGACGGGGCCGCCTGCATCCTGTCTGCCAGCCTCCGGGGGTCTGGGCGGCATCGAGACAGGCTTCAGCCATGAAGGCGAGTCACACAACTCCACAGAACTCAGCACCCCAAACACAACTACTTCGGGATGTACTAACAAAGTGGTTGAAGGGTTGGGGTGCAGATGGGTGAAGAGAAACACACTGGGGTCTCCAGCTAGGAAGCGTGCAGGACCAGAGAAGGAGGTTGGAATCTATAACCCATCAAGGGCTCAGCTGGAGAGAACGTGGTTGAGTTCACTGGGCACTGCGTAACCCGGGGGAATGTTTCTGAAGCCTCTGGTGGAAACAGGTCACTGATGACCCCTCAACCCCTTCTGATACTGCCTGACCTGGGACCTTGACCCAGGAGCAGCCTTCTGAAGACCAGGAACCCCCTGACCCTTCCCCAGCTTGTCTGACCAGGGTTGGCATCTGGAACGGCTGGCTGGTAGACGAGCTGAGCTGTGCGGTTTTGTGTTGAGAATTTTAATTGGGGGACAGGAGGACTGGGGACCGCCAAGTGGGAGTTCAGGTCAGGAAGCTGAGGCCAGAGGACCTAAAGACGAGGCAGGCTTCTCTCTGGTCAAGGGCTCAGTGCAGGGGACTGGCCATGGTCCTGGAGGGTGGGGGGCGGTGGGAGCTCCTGCCAGATGCCTACCCTCAACCACTGGCCGCCGGGTGGCTGGAGGAGCTGTCACTGTCCCTGGGATGTCCCAGCTCCCTCATTGGATTCAGCTGAGTGTTGGTTCCTTGAATAACTCCATTTAGGAACGGGGTTATTTTGTGACGATTGAAAATACCACTTGTCATAGTGGGTATTAAACACAAGGAAATAATCTTCCCCCAAGATGTTGCAAGTTGTATCGTTGTCCTTTAGTCGTTACCGCGTGTCCGACTCTTTTGCAACCCGTGGACTGTAGCCCCCCAGGCTCCTCTGTCCATGGGATTCTCCAGGCAAGAATACTCGAGTGGGTTGCCATTTCCTTCTCCAGGGGGTCTTCCCGACCCAGGGATTGAACCAACGTGTTCTGCATTGGCGGGAGAGTTCTTTACTGCTGACCCACCAGGGAATCCCACAAACTATAAACTTACTTGGAAGAAGTGGATATTTGTATAAACATAAGAAAATTTCCATCTAAGTAACACAATATAGCTCAGGTGGAAAACTTCAGTGGCCTGGGATCCTTTTGGACAGGACTCCGTCTCCCTTTAGAGGGGAGTGTTCCTGTAAAAACACCAAGTTATGATTGTATTGGAATTGTCCCACTTGTGACCCTGTGGACTGATGCAAATTGAATGTGAACAACAAAAAAAATCCCATTGCATTTTCTAGGTGAGGGGGATTAGATGTCTTTTTCTAACTTAATATTATGGTGGTGAACGTTATCTGAGAAGAAAGGATAAAACAGTAGCTCGTCAATCACTAGCTTTAATTCAAGGATGCGAGGGAGGAATCAAGTGATTTTTCTTCTCTGTAATATTGTAGAATGAGCAATTGGGCAGCCGAATTACTTTTCCTAAGAATGAATGCAAACGTCAGATGATTTCCCCAAAAACTCCATCTGCATCCCACACTTGGTGGATGCATTCGCGTGGTGAGATCTCGTAGGGTTTGCTATAAATACAGCTTTGCTGTGTTGTCCATGCAGAGCATGACAGCTGAAGAAGGGACAGTGCATCACAGGACATTAGGCGAAAGGCCAATACCGAGTAGCTGACAGTCAGCAAAATCGTGAGGCGCGTGAGGCTGATGGCTCGCGGTCTTCCCTTTACCTCCCCCCGTGCTGACCTTGTCCTAGGCTCTAATCCTTTACTCTTTGAAAGAACATAATGTACTCAAAATTTTTATTTATTTTCAAGTGGACCATTTTAAAGTCTTTATTGAATTTGTTACAGTATTGCTCCTGTTTTACATTTTGGTTTTTTGGCTGTGAGGTATGTGGGGTCTTAACTCGACAACCAGGGATTGAATCCACACTCCCTGCATTGGATGGCGAAGTCGTCACCCCTGAACCTCCAGGCAAATCTCTGCCCCCCACCCCTTTTTTGCACATTTCTTCGCACTTAAAATTTCTTTCTTTTTTAAATAATTGAAGTATAGTTGGTTTACAATGTTTTAGTTTCAGTACAGCAAACTGATGCAGTTATACATGCATATATATATTTTCAAATTCTTTTCCTTTATAGGTTATTGCAAAATACTGAGTATAATTCCCTGTGTAACACAGTGGGTTCTTGTTGTTTGTTTATTTTATATAAAGTACTGTGTTAATCCCAAGCCCTAACTTACCCATACCCCTCATCGCTTAACCCCCTTTTTTTTTCTCGCATCTCTGCTTTTAAGTGTTATATTTTCAAAGATACTTGTATTTTGTTAAGGAGAGTGTTAATATAAATTTGAATTTTAGTAAGGCTGAAAGAGATGAATTTGTAATGGAGACGTGTCAGATTGCTTGCTTCCACCTGCCCTTACCCCGGTCTAACCTAAACTACTCAGTTGGTGCGTTCGTGCAACTTGGAAACCAGAGCATCCACAGAAAGAATCACTGCTACCTGGGGAGACCGTGCAACTTGGAAACCAGAGCATCCACAGAAAGAATCACTGCTACCTGGGGAGACTCCCAGGGCTGCCCAGACTGGCAGCTCAGTGGCGCTGGAGACTGCCCGGGAGAGAGTCATTTATACAAACAGCCTGGGAATGCTGCTCTGGGGGAACCGCATAGCCACGATGAGCCCCCGAGGGCCTCCACTAACCATTGGAGCCTGGGACAGCGCGAGCCCCGGGTCACTGCAGACGCTGCTGTTACAATTTCTTGAAATACAACAGGAAGGACTCCAGGTTGAGAGCCACGTCCCTTCCAGCCGAAGCTTCCAGTTCTACTCTGATTATTCAAAGCTAAGCTCCCCTTGCAGGAAAATCCGATATGAGCCAGCATGACTTCCAGTCATGCCCTCCCCTCTGCACCCGTGGTCCGCCGGCCGACTGGTGTTAGAGCAACAGGGACTGCTGCAGCGCGGAGTGTTGCCAGGTGTAACCAACAAGAGGCGGACGGCAGGTTTGTTTCTATTCATGTCATCATGGGGCATTCACGCACCCCCACATGCCTTCTTGCTCCAACACACACTCAGACACACTCATGCATATCCTACCTGAAGTAAACTATGAATATATGAGAAACTGGTAGTAGCTTTTGAGTCTCAGGAGGGTGGGTGGCGTTTGGAACTTGATGTATGAGGAAGACATCTTTCGTTACATATTTTAAAATACATATATATGTTTGCGTTTTACCATACATATAACTTTTTAATGAAAAGTTAAATTTTACAAGTTCATACACATAGATTAGCTCTGATTCACATGCCAGACACCACTTTTTAGAGCTCATTGGAGAGAGAACGGCTCAGCAGTGTGGGACTGAAGTGTGCTGGGCTGTTGCAAGACTCCTCTCTCCACGGGATTCTCCAGGCAAGAATACTGGAGTGGGTTGCCATTTTCTTCTCCAGGGGATCTTCCCAACCCAGGGATCGAACCCCTGGTCTCCTTCATCTCCTGCATTGGCAGGCGTATTCTTTGCCACTGAGCCAGCTGGGAAGCCCATGCTGGTAAATAAGAGCAGAAAATTGGAGAACTGGACCTCCCAGGGCAAGTCTGCTGGTTGTCAGAGGCAAGCTTTTGTGACGATGGAGAACTCACTCTCAGTGGTTTGTGTTGGTTACATCCTGTTTGTGAGGTTTTTTTTTCATCTTCAGGTTTTTCCTTCTTTCCTCCCTGTTATATGTCTTTATCATAAAATTGAAAGCGAGAAACATACGATTTGTGAGATTTTAGGTCAGCAGTCCCCAAAACTAGACACGAAGACAGGAGGCGGGTGGGCGAGGCGGTGGACTCAGTGGGCGAGGAGGAGAGCGGGCAGGCCTGGGCAGAGCCTCCCTCTGCTGGACCAGCCCTCCCCTTCCTCCCCGCCCCTCCTGGCCACTGTAGGTCGCGTCCAGCCCCTCCTCTCCCCTTCATTCTCGTTGTCCTTTCCCGCTGCCTCTGGGAGATGGCTGCTAACTCCCAGAACAGGTCATGCCCAACTGGCCTTGTCGCTTTCTCTTTTGTACCATCTGAAAAAGGGACATCCTGGGTAGATTAGCAAGTGTCACACACGAACAGTGCTGAATGGAACGTTTAGGTTATTGATTCTAAGTGACTGTAAGTCCTGTCTGAAGCATTTCCTCTGTGTCTAGGGAGCCCTGAGGGCATGATCCCCAGGGCTGGAGGTTCGCTCCCAGCCCTTCAGGGAGCCCCATTTACCATGGACACCCCTGTTAGAAATGCCTTCCGTAAGCCTGGCTGAAACCTGGCTCCCGGGCATGTCCCACGCACTGGTCTAATTTTACGCCCTGGGGACCACCCTGATCATATCTAGGGCTTCCTCCATGGGTTAGAGCTTCAAAGATTTGAAGGATTGTCTCCTGTTCCCAGTTTATCCTCTATTCTCATAGGTCTTGGTAAAAATTAACTTCCCTGGGCTGGTTACTGCCCTCTTAAGAAGCTAGATTCGGTGTGATCTTTCTGAAGTGTGGCTACTGGACCCAGACATGGCCCCCGGCATGGCCGGATCAGCGCAGAAAACAGGCTCCTTCCTTATCTTCAAATTAGCTGAACATGTGACACTGTCACTCATGTGGACTTTTTAGTTTTGCTCGTTAGTCATGATCTGTCCCCAGTTACACAAACCACATTCATGGGGTTTAAAATTTTTTAAAAAAAATTTAATTAGAGGATACATTACTTCATGACTTAGGGAACCCAAAGCCAGTGCTCTGTGACAACTTGGAGGGATGCTGTGGGGAGGGAGGTGGGAGGGGGCTTCAGGAGGGAGGGGACACTTGTATACCTATGGCCGATTTACGTTGATGTATGGGATTTTTTTGTGTGTGTGTGACCCAAGTGGGGTTTCGTTTGTGAAGCCAATGAATAACCTTAGATACATTCCGAAATCTTTTATCGAGTTTGATTTGCCCGCCTGCCAGGGGTTTGAAGGGACCGCTGGACCCTCATCTCCGCATCCGTCCTCTGGTTGCCGACAGCCAATCCATCAGCGTTCGCATCCGCCCTGGGGGAAGGGCGCGGGCAGAGCCTCCCAGTGAGGCAGAACCCTGAAGCCTCCCCTCCCGGAACCCGCGGCCCCTCCACCTGGGCTCCGTCGCTGTGCCCCAGCTGGGAGGGCAGTCCGGGCATATCGTCGGTGGTTGGTCCATATATATTTGTGGAATAAATGGGCAAATGAAGGGTGTCAGGGGAGGCTGGGCTCCTGGCCCCTCTGTCTTACCGAAGTGCTCTGTTTTCCTTTATCCCAGTGGTGTTGGCTTCCTGGATAAAAATGAAAACTTGCTACCCTGCCAGGGTTCATTCCTAGCCATCCACATTGTCTCCTGTAGTCTCTACTGTGTTTTTTTGTGTGTGTGTGTTTTTTACATTTTTTTCTTTTATTATGTACTATCTCACATTTTTCTTTAAGAAAAAACAGGTTTCCCGAGGTCTAGTAGATATTCAACCCTCTCCCCCCAGACAAAGCGCAGGACATACTTGATGTACACAGTTTGATGAGTTTGGACATGTGCACATACCTGTGGAACCATCACAGTCAAGGTAGTAAACATATCCATCACCTCCAAGGCTTGTTTCTGGTTCTTCTGTATTGTGTAGTTGTTGTTTTGGTGGGAAGAGCACTTACCGTGACGTCTACCCTCCTAACGGACTGTGACGCATACAGTACTGAATTGTTCACCCTAAGCACTGTTTTGGGCAGTAGACTTCTAGAATTGACTCATCCTGTACAACTGAGACTTTATACCCATTGAAGGTGAAGGTCTCCCCTTCACCTCTCCATCAAGCTCTTGGCAACCCCCACTCTACTCTCTGCTTCTGGGAGTCTGCATCTTTTAAATTTCCTACGAAAGTCCAATCATGAAATATCTGTCTTTCTGTGCTGCAACAGTGTCCTCCAGATTCATCCATGCACTCACACACGGCAGGGATCTCTGCTTCCTTTCTGCTGGGGTGCATAAACCTCCGCCCAACTCTTTTCTGAGGTCTAGCTCTTGTCAGTCTACAGTTTCCAGAATCGACCTTCCTCCTCTTTTCAGGACTAATATCTGCCACTGCCAGGAGATAGCCATCTCTCTCCTGTCGTACACAATTTCTCCAATATCCCCAGGGATAAAGTCATTTCTGGACAATATTTTATTCTAACATGGATTCATTAAGAGCCGTTAACTCACCCGGCTGTCTCTCTGTATATTAAAAAAGCCCAAGTTGGATTACATTTTGCTATCCATTCTGATTTTTAAAACTTTTTCTTTTTGCGTTTATATATAAACTATATATAGTTTGATGACTATAGAATTCTCACAGTGCTGGTTTCTTTCTGAGTAAATGAGTCTAAATTTGAAATTTCTAATGAAAAATTTTTCTTAGTATAATCGCTAATTGAGATAAGCTTTACCCCTATGAACAATTTTTCATTTATAGTGTCTCAGTGCAGAAATCTTAAGTATTTGGGGAGTGGTGGATTCCAAAATAAAACAATGGATTTCACATTTACCACATGATTCTGCTTGTATTTACAATTTACAAATCACTTTCTGGGTAGTGGACTTCCCAGGTGGTGCTATTCCAGGTAATAATTTTTTTTTTTTTAATCTCTTTTCTTTCTTCCCTTGGACCCTCACCTTCATCTTACTTTTTGTCTTGTCTCTTGCATCTTGGAACCTGGCATTTGCTGTGTCCTCTTTCTGTTCTTGAAGGGGTCTTTTCCTTCCACATTTTAATGTTTCCACATACAGTTTTTGATCTCGAAATTCACGCTGTAACGAAGTCTCTTGATGTTTTGTTTTGTTCGCATTTAACTAGGTGTCATCTTGTTTCTTCCTGTTTTATTTCGTAGCCTGTCTGCTGACGCAGCATCACTTTTGTTTCCAGTAAATGAAAGGAAAACATTTCCACCCACTTAGTAGTTAGGCAGAGAGAAGGAAAAAAGCCTGAGTGCTCAGCAGTTCTCTGAGATAAGTACGCGGTGGATTTACATTTTATTCTGTTTCACTCTTTGGTTCATAGGTCAGTGTTTTTTGTCTTCAGTAGTTTGGTGATTGTCTGTTAAGGATTTTACCTGATGCTTTTTAAGACATCGATTTTGATCCTATTTAAGAAGAGTTTCCATTAAAACAGAAAGTTCTGATTTTTTTTCAAGCATAATTACTTTGCTAAAGAATGCAATGGATTATGTTTAGAGCAATAGGAACAAACAAATATTTCAAATTATCCATATGACTATTGGTCAAATCTTACAAACTGCTAAGCAAACATGCAAATAATTCAGATGGACTGTGATGAATTCTGCCCCAGAAGAAATGAACTATTGCTAGAAATAAGACAAGGAAGAGGATTTTACTGCTTGATTTGTATGTGAAGGGAAATGATGAAGGATGGTGATTTGCTATTTACAATTTTTCCCCCACAGCAGGAGAAAGTTTCAAAGTGGATTTGATATGTGTTTTTTTTTTTTTCCTTTCAGTTTTCAATCCTTTGTTCAGAAAAACCAATATTCTGGCCTAAGGAAATAGAAATAACTTCCAAGGGCAGGCCAATAATGATACCATATAAAAGAACCGTTTAGAATGTTTTGACCTAATGTTTTAAGGTATTAATGGTAAAATATTAAAGCTATACACATAAAAATTTGCAGTATAATTTACAGAAAAAGAAAAGACTTTTTAGTTTACAGGGCTGTTAGTTTTGACAAATACATGAGGGTCACATAATTACCACACAATGAGATATAGAATAATCCCAGTATCCACAAAATTCCATTGTGCCTCTCTGTGGTCAGACCCTCTCCCAACCCCTGCTTCCTGGCAGCCACTCATCTACTTCCTGTCCCTCTATTTTCCACAATATCCTATAGATGGAGTCTTATAGGACGTAAGGGCTTCCCAGTTGGCGCTAGTGGTAAAGAGTCCACCTGCCAATGCCGGAGACACAAACGACGTGGGTTCGATCTGTGGGTTTGATCCCTGGGTTGGGAAGATCCCCTGGAGCAGGAAGTGGCAACCCACTCCAGTATTCTTGCCTGGAGAATCCCATGGACAGAGGAGCCTGGTGGACTACAGTCCTTGGGGCCATAAAGAGTGGGATACAACTGAGCGACTGAACACATACAGAATGTAAACCTTTGAGTCTGGCTACTTTAACTTAGCATTATGCATTTGAGATTCATCTGTGTCGTGTGTTTATTAATCTTTATTGCTGAGTAGGGATCTGTTGTATGGGATGCATCTGATTTTATCATTCCCCAGTAGAGAAACATTTGGATTTTTTTTGCAGTTCTTGATGATTATGAATAAAGTCACTGTAAACATTTGCATAGTGGTTTTTTTTTTTTTTTTGAACACAACTGTTTGTTGAAGTTGGGTAAATACCTAGAAGTAGAATTGCTGGGTATATGCTATGTTTTAAGAAACTGCCAGGCTGTGCATATATTAATTTTGTCCATGTTCCCACCGGCAGCTTTGGAGAGTTCTGGTAGCTTGCCGCCCTCATCAGCGCTTGGTTATCTGAGTTTTCTCCCCTTGTTCAAATGAGTTTGTACTGGTTTCTTATTAGAGCATCATTTTGCATTTTTTAAAATGATGTCATGGGGAGCATCTTTTCATAATCTTATCTGCTATCCATAACATATCAGTTCTTTAACCAAGTGTCTATTCCGGTCTTTTGCCTGTTTTTAAGTTGGGTTGTTTGTTTACTTATTACTGAGTTTTGATAGTTCTTTATATATTTAGGATACAAATATATATGAGATGTGTTTCATCAGACATGTGTTTTGCCAATATTTTCTTCTAGTCTGTGGTTTTTCTTTTTTTCTTCACTTAGCAGTATATTTTGCAAAGCAGTTTTTAATTTTGATGAAGTCCAACTTAATCTTTTATGAGTTGTACTTTCATGTCACATTTAAGAAATCTTTCCTGAAGTCACAAAGATTTTCTCCTGTGTTTACTTCTAGATGTATTAGAGTTTTAGGTTTTATGTTAAGGCTGATGATTTATTTTGGGTTAAATATTGTGGAGTAAGGTATGGATTAAGGCTTATTTCTTTGCATGTGAAAGTGTGAAAGTGTTAGTTGCTCAGTCATGTCCAACTCTTTGTGACCCCGTGGACTGTAGCCCGCCAGGCTCCTCTGTGCATGGAATTCTCCAGAAAGAATACTGGAATGGGTAGCCATTCCCCTCTCCAGGGTATCTTCTCGACCCAGGGATTGAACCTAAGTCTCCTGCATTGCAGGCAGATTCTTTACCATCTGAGCTACCAGGGAAGCCCATTTCTTTGCGTGTGTGTGTGTGTGTGTGTGTGTTAGTGGCTACCAGGGAAGCCCATTTCTTTGCATGTGTGTGTATGTGTGTGTGTGTGTGTGTGTGTGTGTGTTAGTGGCTGAGTCCTGTCTGATTCTTTGTGACCCCATGGATTGTAGCTCGCCAGGCTCCTCTGTCCGTGGAATTCTCCAGGTAAGAATACTGGAATGGGTTGCCATGCCCTCATTCAATGGATCTTCCAAAGCAGGGATTGAACCCAGGTCTTCCGCATTGCAGGCAGATTCTTTACTGGCTGAGCCACCAGGGAAGCCCTTCTTTGCATTAGGCCATTCAGTTATTCCAGCAGCATTTGTTGAAAAAATTGTTCTTTCTCTTTTGAATTGTCATGGCATTTGTGTTGAAAATAAATTGACAAAATAATATGTGAGTCTCTTCTGGACTGGGTATTTTCTTCCACTGATTTATGTATCTGTTCTTTCTTTAATTTCATACAATCCTGAGGACTACAGCTTTATGATAAGGTTCAACTTTGTTCTTTATAAAAATTGTTTTGGCCATGTGGGTCCTTTGGCTTTTCATGTAAATTTTAGAATAAGCTTGTCAATTTCTACAAAAAGGTCTACTGGGATTTTCATTAAATATACAGGTTAATTTGGGAGAATTGATGTCTTAACAATATTGAGTCTTCCAGTTCATGAACACAGTATGTCTCACATTTGCTTAAGTGTTTACAATTTTCATCAGTATTTTGTAGTTTCCGGTGTACTGATCTTGTGCAGATTTTGTTGGATTTGTACCTAAGTATTTCATGTTTTGGAGTGCTATTGTAAATAATGCTTTAAAGATGTCAATTTCCAATTTTTTTTATTGCTAGTACATAAAAGTACAACTCATTTTTACATATTGACCATGACCTTGCTAAACCCACTTATTAGTTGTTATAGGTCCTTTGTAGATTCTTTGGGATTTTTAATGTACAGAATCTTTTTTATTTTGGTTATTTCTTTTTTTACCATTAAAGAAAAACTTTTTATTTTGTCTTGGGGTATAGCTGATTCCCTGGTGGCTCAGACAATAAAGAATCTGCCTACAATGTGGGAGACCCGGGTTCAATCCCTGGATTGGGAATATCTCGGGAGAAGCGAATGGCTACTCACTCCAGTGTTCCGCCTGGAGAATCCCAAGGACGGAGGAGCCTGGTTGGCTACAGTCCAGGCTTTCAGACCCCATGGTGTCGCAAAGAGTCAGACAGGACTGAGTGACTAAGCACACACTAGACTTTTATCAGATGTATGATTTGTAACTATTTTCTCCTTTTCTGTGGGTTGTCTTTTCACTTTTTTGTTTTTTTTTTTTGAGGACTCTTCTCCTTTAGGAGGCCCTGCTCATTGCGTGCTTACATGATTGCCTTTTCTTTTTCCAGGTGCGTAGGGGCAAAAAGAGAGGGAGGGAGCGTGAGAACTGTCTCTCCTTTTTTTAAAAACTATTTGTTTGGCTGTGTTGGATCTTAGTTGCGGCTCGTGGGATCTTCCACTGCGGTGAGGCTGCTCTTCCTCGCGGCCCCCACCCTTTTCTCTAGTTGCGGCATGGGGGGCTCTGGAACCCGTGGGCTCAGTAATGGTTGAGATCTTAACTTTTTTCAACAGTATTTTATAGTTTTTCATGTTCAAATCTTGCACTTTTTTCTTAAGAGTATTCCTCTGTATTTCTTTTCTATGCTATTGTAAATGGAATTGTTTCCTTAATTTCCTTTTCAGATTGTTCATTGTTAGTGTATAGAAAATGCAGTTGATCTTGTACTTTGCAACCTTTCTAAACTTGTCTGTTAGCTCTGATAGTGTACTTGTGAATACCTTAGGGTTTTCTGTGTACAAGGCCATATCATCTAATCTGCATATTTCAATTTCTTTTTCTCGTCTAATTGCCCTGGTTAGAATGTTCAGCACAGTGTTGAAGAGAAGTGGTGAGAGGGGAGGTCCTTGTGTTGTTCCTGGTCTTGGGGGAAAGCTTTCAATCTTTCAGCATTAACTATAGTAATCTGTGGGCTTTTTGTGTAAAGATCATTTGTCAGAATGAGAAAGCTTCCTTCTGTTCCTAGTTTAATGAGTATTATGATGAAACGTGTTAGCTTTTGTCACATGGTTTTTCTTTATCTATTCAGGTGATCTTGTGATCTTTGTTTTTAGTTCCTGGATTCAGTTTCCTAGTATTCTGTTGAGGAGTTTATAGGGATAAACTATAGCCATAAGGAATGATTTGTGGTTTTCTTTTCTCATGATGTCTTTATCTGGTTTTGGTACCAGGGAAATGCTAGACTCATAGAGTGAGTTTGGAAAATGTTCCTTTCTCTTCTATTTTTCCGTAGATTTTGTGAAGGACTTACATTAATTCTTCTTTAAACATTTGATAGGATTCACCAGTGAAGCCATATGGTTACCCGATACTTTAGAAGAAAATAAAATCTGTTTTATTTTTACATACATTCTGTATTTAGGTTTAAGGCTTCCCTGGTGGCTGAGCAGTAAGGAATCTGCCTACAAAGCAGGAGACCTGGATTCAATCCCTGTGTTGGGAAGATCCTCTGGAGAAGGGAAAGGCTACCCAGTCCAGTATTCTGGCCTGGAGAATTCCAGGATTGTATAGTCCATGGGGTCACAAAGAGTCAGACATGACTTTCACTTCACTTCACTTTAAGATAAAGCAATTTAAAATTTCTGTTGTTTCCAAGCCTTTTATAGCTGACATTTTGTTCTTTAAATAATTAATTGTGATTTAACAAGGGTGATTTCACCTTAAGACTTTAAGTAACATTTGTGTTTAAGAGATTTGGTACCATCAGGAATCAAGGAAGATGAACATGTAAATATGATCCTAAGAAAATTTGCTAATTGCTAATTTGATGATTTTTTGTAATTCATCTTATCATTGTCTCTCCTTTAAAGAAAACCAGTTACAATGAAAATATTCTTAGGTGAATAAAAACGTTTCCTTTCCCATGTTTAAAAAGTCAACAAAAAGTTTAACTGTATTACCCCCCAGTTCAGAGAATTCTAAAGCACTCTTCAGTCTGAAGGATATTCTTAGAGGTGGAAAAAAAGGAAATCGTGCAACATATAGCAAAGCAAATGAAAGTCTCAAAGTGAAAAATCTGTAGTGAGATGAATCGTCAGTCACTCTGCAAGGTCTCATTCTTCCTGTTGTGTTTTCTTATTTTGGCCCAGTGACACATTCAGTGAAGGATCATGATTTTATGCAATTAATTCCATGACTATAAGTACTGAAAAGAAGAGGTTATTAAAACTCAGGAGACTTCTGAGTTCTAGTAAAACCATTAAAAAGGAACTAATGTGATAATAAAATGAAAAGCAATTCAAAACTTATCAGCCTAATAAAGAATATTACCAAATATCTTACAGTAATAAAGATCTTTGAAAATGAAACAAAGAAAAAAAAAAAGCTCACCAGCTCAGATTAACAATCTCTTATGATGGGTTTGGCCCTCATTAAATCAGCCATGATATCTTGAAGAGGGTATTTAATTACCCAGTGATTTGTAACCAGATTCACTGGAGAATTATAGGAGGAATTGTAAGCATGTTGACATCAACACAACACACAAAGTCTAGCGACACTGTCTATATTTGGTACTCACTGCCTTTTCTGTGATCCAGACAGAAGCAGTTTTTGCCTCTGCAAGGCAGTGAATTACACTTATGATGCATTGAAACAACACCATCATGCTAAGAAGGACAAGGTATTTCATCTCTATGAAGGGAGTTTGATGTCAAGAAATACACTGCGGCAGATGGCAGTACATACAGGTCTCTTCCCTTCCCCACTGTAAAAGTGGAGGAGAGGAGATGATTAAGTGTCCACCCTTGGACTCTAATCCCTGACCGCAGGAGAAAGGCTGCCTTCCCCGGAGGAGATTTGTGCCCGTTTCATCTTGTTGCCACACAGGACTGTAGAGCACACGTGATTACATTTCAAAACCGCCGGAAAGCCTGAGAGGAGCCACTGAGCAAAATGCAGGTAATCAAAATCACAGAGATGTCGGGTGCCCTCCTGCTCCAACAATATTCAACCACGAACATTCACTGGAACGACTGATGCTGAAGCTGAAGCTCCAATACTTTGGCCACCTGATGCAAAGAGTCGACTCATTGGAAAAGACTCTGATGCTGGGAAAGATTGAAGGCAGGAGGAGAAGGGGATGACAGAGGATGAGATGGTTGGATGGCATCATTGATTCAATGTGTTAGAGCAAGCTCTGGGAGATAGTGAAGGAAAGGGAAGCCTGGTGTGCTGTAGTCTGTGGGGTCGCAAAGATTCGGACACGACTTAGTGACTGAACAACACCTCCTGCTCTGTCTGCACTGCCCTCAACATCCTTACGGATTTCTCTTCATCACTCTTTCATTCCTGTTTCACGTCCTTCTCCCTCGTCTCCTTTTTTCAAAGTTCTCCTCCTCCCAGGACCCCTAAGTTACTTCTGGGTGCTGTCGACTGAAAACAAATGCACAGCCTAAAAGCTGTCAGTTAGGTTTTATCTGGGGAGATTACTGAGGATGGTGGCCAGGAATGTGGCGTCTCAGGTAGCTCCGAGGATGGCTCCAAAGAGGAAAGGGAGGAGCCAGGATACACAGTTTTGGTAGAAAAAATAAAAACAACCCACATAGAACATCAAAAGATAGCTGCTAATCACAAAACCTGGATATCTCAAGTTAACAATTTTAGTGCTTTTCTACGTAAGGGAAGATGCGAGAGTCTGGCTCATTGAGATAACTCCTCTGATGTGCTCCTTCACTATCTGTGGTCAGTATCCTGTTTATTTCCATCCTGAATCCCCCTCAGGGCGCACTGTCAGGCGGCTGCAGTGACTAATGGCTTGATGACCGCACCATCCTTTGTTTACTGAAACGGCTGGTGACACTCTTTGTCCACAGGATCTCAGAAATCTCACTGTTTTTGACTCTGCTCTCACAAAAACCATGCTTATGAGCTTTTCCATAGCAATCTCCAGTAATTATAAAACTGGAACAGAGTTTAAGAAAATTTAATCAACCCCCCTCTGGTTAGATGAGAGAGAACCCAGGAAGTGTGCCCCCGGTCACAGAGAGGTGGCTGGACTGGAGTGGGAACACAGGGTCCTTGGACCTTCCTAAATGCCTGATGACTTGGTTCACACCAGGCTGCTCAGAGCAATGCTGGTGTGTTGTCCAGGCTCTCAGATGTTTTTTTCAGAAGTGTGTGTGCTTAGTCGCTCAGTTGTGTCCCATTCAGCGACCTTGGGCTGCAGCCCACCAGGCTTCTCTGTCCTTGGGGATTCTCCAGGCAAGAATACTGAAGTGAGTTGCCATGCCCTCCTCCAGGGGATCTTCCCAACTCAGGCATGAACCCAGGTCTTCTGCATTGTAGGCGGATTCTTTACCATCTGAGCCACCAGGGAAGCCCCTGGTGTTTCTCAGGACTGTTTTAGGAGATGTTTTTTCAGAAGTGTGTAGAGCCATGAAATTAAAAGACTCTTGAGAGTCCCTTGAACTACAAGGAGATCAAACTAGTCAATCCTAAAGAAAATCAACCCTGAATATGCATTGGAAGGACTGATGCTGAAGCTGAAGCTCAAATACTTTGGCTTCCTGATGCAGAGAGCCAACTCATTGGAACAGACCCTGGTGCTGGGAAAAATTGAAGGCAGGAGGAGAAGGGGACGACAGAGGATGAGGTGGTTGGTTGACATCACCAGTTCAATAGACATGAGTTTGAGCAAACTCTGGAGATGGTGAAGGACAGGGAAGCTTGGCGTGCTGCAGTCCATGGGGTTGCAGAGTTAAACACGGCTGAGTGACAGAACAATGTCGAGCCATTGGATGAATCCATATGGTACATCTTCTTGGAGCATCAATTCAACCAGAACTGATACTGGAGAAAAAAAATCAAGGACTGTGTTGATTCAGCTGTTAGCTTCCCCAACCTTTCTGTGGTCAGTGTGTTGGTGTTGGGCTGTGTGTCTGCAACCTTGGTTCTGTTTCTGACCTGCTCCTTTTAAGGCACTGCCCAAAGTGGGCGCCAGAGGGTTGCTGCTAGGCTGGAGGAGGAAGCAGGGTCCTCCTTGCTGCTTTTTCCTGTTAGTGACCACCCAGTGACTGACTGCCTGCTGACGGTTCCTTACCCCACAACATGCGATGTTGCAGTGATAATGATTGCAGTTTTTCCCACGTGCACACAACCCGTTTCATTGATCCCCTCAGAAACACCCACACTGCTGTTCATGTCTCCGCTCCAGAGGCCTTCATCCCCTTTGGGACTCGCTTCTCTGCTTCTAGGGTTTAATGATCCCAACCGCTTCCTTTTGTTTCCCAGCCCTGGGGTGTTTAGTTGCTTTCTGCATTACAACCTCTGGGAACCTCAGTTCAGTTCAGCTCAGTCGTGGCTGACTCTTTGCAGCCCCATGGACTGCAGCATGCCAGGCTTCCCTGTCCATCACCAACTCTTGGAGTTTGCTCAAACTCATGTCCATTGAGTTGGTGATGCCATCCAGCCATCTCATCCTCTGTTGCCCCCTTCTCCTCCCACCTTCAATCTTTCCCAGCATCAGGGTCTTTTCAAATGAGTCAGTTCTTTGCATCACTTGGCCAAACGATTGGAGTTTCAGCTTCAACATCAGTCTTTCCAATGAATATTCAGGACTGACTTCCTTTAGAATGGACTGGTTGGATCTCCTTGCAGTCCAAGGGACTCTCAAGAGTCTTCTCCAACATCACAGTTCAAAAGCATTAATTCTTTGGCGCTCAGCTTTCTTTATAGTCCAACTCTCACATCCATACATGAATACTGGAAATACCATAGCTTTGACTAGACTGGGAATCTCACTGTCCCTTATTTGCATTTTTTAGGTCACACCAGTGCTTAGTTATCAAGCTTTTATGTTAAATTCTCAGTTAAAATAATGGGTGGAGTTTGTTTCCCCTATCAGACTCTGAGTGATATAAGTACTTCAGTCTGTATTTATGATTATATTAAGCATAAATATCTGTGGAGTAGAGCACAGAAATTATTTACATTTAAAAGACAAAACAGGGACTTCTTCAAAGGACTTTGGCACCCTTTCAGAAATGCCTCCCACATTTCCTTCCAGATACCTTCCTTATCTTCTATTAGGGGTACCCTAGTGAGGAAGTCTGGGAAACATTTTAATGGGTTATTCCTGAGGGCTTTTTAATGCCAGAAGGGGGAACTTCCAGAGACTAAGACTTCATTTAAGGAGATGGAGCAGGCAGTTTGAGTGGGAGGATGGCTTTTAGCAGCGCTTTACAGATTTTACCTCTGGGCAAGTCATACTGCCTTCAGTCTTTCCCCTGCCTTCCATCTTTCCCAGCATCAGGGTCTTGAGGGCAGGAGGAGAAGGGACAACAGAGGATGAGATGATTGGATGGCATCACTGACTCAATGGACATGAGTTTGAGCAAACTGGGAGTTGGTGAAGGACAGGAAAACCTGGCATGCTGCAATCCGTGGGGTTGCAAAGAGTCGGACACGACAGCAGTTGAACTGAGCTGAAGTCTTACTGCGATGATGAACAGAGTATGGCTTTAAATGGCATTATTCATGATCAGAAAACAGGTAATGATCAGAAAACAGCAATGGGTTGCTATCAGAGGCAGTTTTCCTGAACTCTGCATAAGTGCTCAGTCACTTCAGTATCATTCTTTGTGACCCAGACTTCGTGGACTGTTGCCCACCAGGCTCCTTTGTCCATGGGGTTTTCCAGGCAAGAATACTGGAGTTGGAGCGGGTTGGCATGCCCTCCTCCAAGGGATCTTCCTGACCCAGGGACTGAACCCTCATCTCCTGCATTACAGATGGATTCTTTATCACTGAACCACCAAGGAAGCCTTCCTGAACTCTATAAAATTCTAAGAAAGTTTTAGCTCGAGCTGAGTGGCCCATCCCATATGGGCTGGGTAGTTCATGCGTGAATCAGAGCTTTAACCAGCTCTTGGAGGTGGGGTAAGTTGCATCTTCTGATCCAAGCCAGAGCTAAACTAGCATCTGTGGTTTGTTCTGTTCACTGATCAGCGAAGCTTCTCTTTCACATTGGAACACCCCTGCATATGCTTGGCAGGCTGGTGGTGTCTTGTTTGAAGCTCCCAGGGAAGACATCACCACGGAGCATCATCCTTCTCGAGCAGACTCCCAGTGTTCTTCTTGAAGTAAATAAGGCAAGAGAAGAGCAAGAGAGCAGACTCATTCTTGAGAGTGTATCACACATAAAATTGCTCATAATGCAGTTTAGTGTCTGGAGATAATGATCAGTCTTGCATTTCTAAAGTTGTAACCACGTGGGATGGGAGTGAGTGGGAGGGAGGTCTCAAGGGGAGGGTATACATGTGTGCATATGGCTGCTTCATTTCCTTGTATAGCAGAAACGAACACCACACTGTAAAGCAGTTCTGTTCCAAGAAACAGTTGTGAACACAATGGTAATGATGTAAATGGGTACCCAGCCTCCTTGTCCTCCAAACAGAAAACCAGGGCTTGGAAATTACACTGTGGTCAAAAGCAAAGAAAAGCCTCGCAACAGTTGGGTAAGATGTGTGGAACAGGTTGGAATCAGTGAAGCTGCACAAGTGAGTCTGGTTCGGGTCCATGGACCTTATGGAATCTAGATGAAGCTTTCTTCTGCTGTTGAGTGAGTAAATGGCATGAATATGAATGACAAGATAGTCTTTATGGGAAGAGAACTCCAAAAAAAGGGCAGCTTGAGAAGAGAAAACCCAGTCCATCCCTTTGCCTGATTAAGGCATAGAAGTAGAGAACAGAATCTGTGTTAGAAGAATTATCTACATATATGAGAACATTTTTCTATGTTAGATGCCAGGAGCCTCCTAAAATCATGGCAACACAAACTACGAAGCTCTGACATGCTAGACCTGGTTCCATAACTCAGAGATATCTTTCTGTGGTTACAGGTCATTTTTTTTGGATTCCATGGCTCATATCCTCAAAAATAACCAAGCCCAGAATAAATTCACCTGAGAAACAAAACTTAAATACAACCCAGATAATTCACTTACTGCATTATATTCTTAGAAATGAAAGCCATTTTCTCTCCAAATGGGTTTCAAGGTCCTCTCATTCCATGAGATGCTCCTGAAAAGTTCTGCAGTGAAGAAACCCATTTTAATTTTTGATCCATTTTTTTCAACTTTGTTGGAACACAGAATTCTATTTTTTTCATGTATTGTCTCTTAAAATCCAGTGGAACCTGCATTTTAAAGATTGGGAGATGGCCTAAAGTATTCTCTTGCATATAGAACCATAGATGAAGACTGGTGTCTTCTTTTTTTAATATATAATTTATATTTATTTATTCAATTTTTGGCTGCACTGGGTTCTTGTTGCTTTGCATGGACTTTCTCTAGGCGAGCAGGGGTTACTCTTGCTTGTGGTGAGTGGGCTTCTCATTGTGCTGGCTTCCCTTGTTGTTAAACACAGGCTCTAGGCTCACGGGGCTTCAGTAGCTGCAACCTGCAGGCTCAGTAATTATGGCTCACGGGCTCAGTCGTTCTGTGGCATGTGGAATCCTCTCTTGACCAGTGATCTAACCTAGGACCCCTGTGCCAGCATGCAGATTCTTACCTACTGTGCCACCAGGGAAATCCTGGTGTCTTCTTTTTGCGTGCAGTCTTTTGGAAAGTTTATTCGAGCTTATTCTCAGGTGTCTTGATCTAAAAAAAATGAGTATGATCATCATAAGGACTGTTGACTATTATTTTTGCGGTCTCCTTCCCTGGTGGCTCAGATGGTGAAGAATCTGCCTGCTCTGCAGGAGGTGCAGGTCCATCCCTGGGTCGGGAAGATCTCCTGGAGAAGGGAATGACAACCCACTCCAATGTTCTTGCCTGCAGAATTCCATGGGCAGAAATGCCCAGCTGGCTACAGTCCATGGGGTCTCAAAGAGATGGACACAACTGAGCAACTCACACTTTGACTTTTCCAGGCACAGCGTAGGATTGGAATTCCCCAGCTCCTTGAAATTAGGTATGGCCATGTGACTCAACGTGGTCAATAAAATATGGACAGAATCATTAAGATTTAGTGCATCAATTACTACACTCGCCTGGTGGCTCAGATGGTAAAGAATCTGCCTGCAGTGCAGGAGACACGGGTTTAATCCGTGGGTTGGGAAGATCTCCTGGCGTAGGAAATGACAACCCACTTCAGTATTCCTGCCTGGAGAATTCCATGGACAGAGAAGCATGTGGGGTCCCAAAGAGTTGGACACGACTGAGTGACTAACTTTTTTCACTTTCACTTCTTTCTACCATAACAGTTCCAGATGGTGTTGTCTTTGTCAGACCCTGCTGCTGCTGCTGCTGCTAAGTCGCTCAGTCATGTCCGACTCTGTGCGACCCCATGGACAGCAGCCCACCAGGCTCCTCTGTCCCCGGGATTCTCTAGGCAAGAGTACTGGAATGGGTTGCCATTTCCTTCTTCGTTGTCAGACCTGGTCTCTTAGCACAAATGAGATGTAGCAGTGCCTGCTCTGCGCCCCCTACTGGCCAATGCATAGTGAACAGGTAATATGAGAAAACTCACTTTTTGGCTGTGGAGAGTGTGGGTCTTTTACTTACTGTAGCATAGTTTATCTTATTCTGACTGATACAGAAATTGCTACCAGGAGTTGGATGCTAACATAGCAGGAAAATTATAGTTTGTCATTGGCTTGAAGGACAAGTTGTAGGCAGTGAAGAAACTGTGATGACGTCTGGAAAGATGACAATCCTTGTTATGCAGGTGCAAACATTTTGGTGTAACTGTTGCCCACAGTTATTTGGAAGGCATGTTATATGCCTAATGAATTTGCAGCTAGAAAAAGCTGCAGAAAGACGATACAGTTGACTCTTAGACAACCATGGATCGTGTAGTCCTGTAGCATTTACTGTTGAAAAATCCCTGAGCATTAGCGGACCTGCGCAGTTCAAATGTGTGTTGTTCGGGGGTCAGCTGCATTACTGACATGTTGGTTTCCACTGGCTGCACTTGACAAAGTATTGTACGAAATAAGGTCAGAAAAGAATTAGCTGGATTCCAAGCAGGAGTTCATGGAAGATTTGAGGTTTTGCAATATTGAAAAAGCTGACTGATTTTAGACTCCAAACAGCAGGAGATAAAATCAAGAAAACCTCTTAGTAATAAAAAGGAATTAAATCTGAGTCTTGCAGCCCAGGGCATGACCTCTGTGCCTACTGTTAAAAACCATTCAACCGATTATATTTCCTTGGCTATCACACCATTATTAAAACCTCTGCAAGGTTTATTTAATTTTGTAGAGTATTTACTTTTATTTATTTATTTTGGCCATGCCATATGGGATCTTAGTTCCCTGACCAAGGATCGAACCCATGCCCCCCTGCACTGGGCATGAAGAGTCTTTACCATTAGACCATCAGGGAAGTCCCAAGACAGGTGTTCAAAATAACTGGTTGGCACATGGAGTTTTCTGGAATCAAATAGATAAAAGACTGATGAAGTTGTTGCAAGAAGTATACTTCCTAAAGAATCACCAGGCCGGATTAAAATTGGATTAAAATTAAAATTGTTTAGGGCCCTTGGACCCTAAATGTTTAGGTCAGGAAGTGGGCTGAGTAAGCCATACAGCTCCCGAGCAGAGCATGTCCCCTGATGCTTACTTCAGATGGGGCAAGGACCTGCATGTGGAGCCAAGACCTGTGGAAGATGAGGGATAATGAGGCTTCTTGCAGGGAGCACATTCAGGGACCAATGTCCCCCTCCCCCAGGGTGGACCTCATAGTACTGGGTTGGCCAAAAAAACAAAACTTTTGACCAACCCAATATTTGTCCAGGGGATTTCAGGACTGGTGAAGACCACTGTCATATATCTCCTGTTCTCCCTCTTTCCAAAGAGAAATGTTTGTTGGCATTGTCTGTTCCTTGTTTCCTCTTTGAAAATTGGGTGTCTGTGTCTTTTTATTTTGTGTCTCCAGAATGAGAAAAGCTGTATCTGGGACCACTTTAGTTGCTGTGTCCCACCTGCTGTCACGGGCTGAACTGTGTCCCCCCAAATCAAATGTGGCAGCCTTAACTCCCAAGGAGACCCCACTCAGAGACAGGAACTTTGAAAGAGGGAATCAAGGTTAAGTGAGGCTATGAGGTGAGGTCCAGGCTGACACGGTCGGTCTCGGGGCAGCTAGCCCTGCTGACGCCACAGCTCTCCTCCAGAGCTGTGTGAAATAAACTTCTATCGTCTAAGTCCCAAGTCTGCGGTATTTCGTCACACCAGCCAGAAGAGCCTAATATACCTTTGATGAAGGGACAAGCGTATATCACCCAGAGGTGCTGGATCAGTGACTAGATGGATTTTTATGTTGTCCTTCTTGGGGAGGGAATAAGTGAATTTTGTCTAAAGGAAGAAAACGGAGCTGACTGGCCACCAGAGAGGCAGATTACCATTAGGACTCTTCGGCCATTAAGATGGTACTTCCATGGCCCCTCGAGGATTGGCATGGTCATGTGGCTCCCTTGGCCAATCATATGTGAGCAGAAGTGACCTGGTGTTTGTCTAGGCAGAGCCCCTTAAGAGCTAATGCATGATGTGCTGATCACCCTCCCCTCTGCCACAGCATCTGTGATGTCCCAGATGGTAGAGTGTCTGCCAACCTGTGTCCCTGAATAGTGATGACATGCAGCAGGGTCCCAGCAATCCATAATAGTCACGAGCAGGGTGAGAAATGATGTTTACGGTCGTTGAGACTTCGGGGAGTGTTTATTACTGTGGCATAGCCTAGTCTGTCTCGATTGATGTAATCAATAATATGGGTAGGAAAAATCTCCAAAATTCTCACAGAAAATTTGATTGTGTCATATGATTAATTCAATATATTGGAGCTTGCCCTTCATTAGATAAAGAAGTGGAGCTGATATTGGAGGATGCCCATCCATCACTGCATTGTCCTCTGTCTTCAAAGGTGATGCTGCTGAATGACTATAGGAAGAACATGTTTTCGGTTAATTTGTCAGTAGCGGTAATGGATTCTCATAACCATTCACTCTTCTCCACTCAGCTACCTCTAGGAAGGCAAGGGTTATATGTCTCCAGAGCCAGTCGGGGCCTCAAATCCACCATGTCAGTTCCATTCACTTTGTGCTGCAATGAATGGGCACCAGCAGTTGACAGCAACATGGCAGAGTCACCAGGGAATCCTCAGCTTGTTTAGCTTAAACATGAACCGGACACCAGAGCACAGGGCGAGGTATGGCCTCCTGCAGATTGCAGACATTTGCAAGCTCAAAGTATAGTGCCCTGAGGAATACCTGTTGTATACCTTTGTGAATAATGAGCTTGCAAGGAAGTTTTACCGTGTGCACTGCCAATAAGTCATCAATAAAACTCTTAGAGTGTAGACTGGTGTGTTGTTATCATAGGGGTTAAGACTAGCTGAAACTCCAATACTTTGGCCACCTCATGCGAAGAGTTGACTCATTGGAAAAGACTCTGATGCTGGGAGGGATTGGGGGCAGGAGGAGAAGGGGATGACAGGATGAGATGGCTGGATGGCGTCACCGACTCGATGGACATGAGTTTGAGTAAACTCCGGGAGTTGGTGATGGACAGGGAGGCCTGGTGTGCTGCGATTCATGGGGTCGCAAAGAGTCGAACATGACTGAGTGACTGAACTGAACTGAAAACTAGCTGAACACATTCTGTGGAGTAGAATGCACGGTTGCCTGTTGTATGGTAGGTTGTTTGCTCTCTAACAATGCTTCAGAAAGCAGAAAACATCAAGGGTGTGTGTGTGTGTGTGAGAGAGAGAGAGAGAGAGAGAGAGAAGAATCTGGAAGAAGGAAACTTTGGGGGAAGATTGCATATGAGGCTGGAGAAGGAAATGGCAACCCACTCCAGTACTCTTGCCTGGGAAATCCCATGGACAGGCAGCTACAGTCCATGGGGTCACAAAGAGTTGGACACGGCTGAGTGACTGAGCATGTATGCAGGCATATGAGGTTAGAAGGCGGAATTGTAGTCTTCAGTCAGAGCATCGTCCCTGTCTCCCGGAAGCTGTCTTTGGCCACGTTCTTCTCAACAGTGCTTCCGTGCAGTGTGGCCCTCCCACCTCTGCCCACAGCTAACTGTCCAAGGGGGCTCCTGACCCAAAGAGCCTAGAGTCTCTCTAGAGGCAGAAGTCATGAGAGATGAAGCTTGGAGTTGAGCTGACTGAGCGATCTTGCCCCTCTGGAAGGCCTGTGATGAGAGAGGGAAGAAGAAAGTGAGCTGTAGAGGGGACGGGCTAGAGACCAAGCCTGGAGGGTCCCAGGGCCTGGCTTCCCCTGGTCCTGTCCTTGACTAACTTAAAGACGACCCAGCGTCCTTATGTATGAGTTTCCTTAAGTATGAGTTTCCTGAGGCTGCTGTAACAAATGACCACAAACTGAAAGTGAAAGTTGCTCAATCGTGTCTGACTCTTTATGACCCCATGGACTGTATAGTCCATGGAATTCTCCAGGCCAGAATACTGGAGTGGGTAGCCTTTCTCTTCTCCAGGGGATCTTCCCCAACCCAGGGATCAAACCCAGGTCTCCCGTACTGCAGGTGTATTCTTTACCAGCTGAACCCCCAGGGAAGCCCAAGAATACTGGAGTGGGTAGCCTATCCCTTCTCCAGGGGATCTTCCCAACCCAGGAATTGAACCGGGGTTTCCTGCATTGCAGGCGGATTCTTTACCAACTGAGCTACCAGGGAAGCCCACCAACTAAGTGGTTTAAAATAACAGACATGTAGCCTTTCAGATTTCTGGAGGCCAGAAGCCCAAGGCCAAGGCGTGGGCAGGGTTGGCTTCCTTCGAGGTAGGAGGGAGGGAATCAGTCCAGGTCCCTCTGCTGGCTCCAGGGAATGGGTGGCCATCCTCGGCAGTCCCTGGTGTGGGGCTGCGTCTCGCCAATCTCTGCCTCTGCTGTTACACGCATGCTCTCTGTGTTGCTTCACACCGCCTTCTGTCTGTCTGTCTCTATGTCTCTTCTCCTCTATTTATTTTTATTTTTAAAGGTTTTTTTTTTTTGATGTGGACCATTTTTAAAGTCTTTATTGAATTTGTTACAATATGGCTTCTGTTTTATGTTTTTTTTTTTTTTTTTGCCCCCGAGACATGTGGGATGTCAGTTCCCCAACCAGGGACGGAACCTGCACCCCCTGCATTGGGGAAGGCAGATCTTAACCCCTGGACCACAGGGAAGTCCTTTCTCCTCTCTTTTTAAGGACACCAGTCATACCAGAGGAGGGCCTCTCTAATGAACTCACCTTGACTTGATCCACGTCCACCAAGACCCTATTCCCAAACAAGGTTCATTTACAGGTGCCGGGGTTCAGACCTGAACACATCTTCTGGTTGGGGGGGGGGCATAATTCAACCCATAACGCCTTGTATGCATCTTTTACCTTAAGCTTCCTGGACGTGATCGCTGTCTCTTGCAGTGTCACTTAGGTTTGCAGGGAGGGGGACCTGAGGCAGACCTTGGGGGCCTGGAGGCAGAGCAGGTATAGGGGAAGAAAGTGCTGACATAAGTTATAGAACACCCCCCCGTCTGTGTTCAGAGGGGATATGTGATCAGGTGCTGAATTAACAGAATGACTCAAGGGAGAGCCGTGTGAGGCTGTCTATCTCTTGGCCCTGCAGAGGAGGACAGACAGGGTTAGAGCTACTGGGACTCTTGCCTTCTGAAGAGAGAGAAGCCCAGCTCAAAACTGCTTAAGTAAAGAAGAGATGTGCGATTACTGACACGTGTAGCTGGGAAGGCAGGGGACACTGTGTATAAGGCAGAGTAAAACATAGTCAGTGCTCTGTTATGTGGGAATATCAAAGAGAGCCGGGAAATATCTTCTTACATCTAAAAATGAATAATAGCAATAATAATAATCATTTAAAAGTGTATATTTGAATACATTGTTGAATGGCCATTTTTAAAACTACATATGACACGACTGATTACTTCAATTATACATAATATTATAAGGGTCTAAAAAAAGAAAGGTTTTTGCTGAAATAGAAAAGGTTTCATGAAAAGTTAAAATACTAGCTATTATTAGTCTGATGAATCACATTAGCTATTTATCACAGGTCTGGGGTTGTAAAGAGTGACTTGAAGCTGGAGTTTTTCAGGGCTTGTGATTTGAAACCAGTTTCAGTGTTACTGGAATTCAAATTATCACCATTCCATGGAGGGCATCCATCAGTCCAGTCTCTCGACAAGGATGAGGATGGTGACAAAATTGAAAGAATGTGGATTCTATTCCCAAGTATTCAGGGTGCCTCTTTTTTTGTTCATTCTTTTTTCATTAGAGGTAAGATATGAAAACAGTGAAATCAACCTCTTGAATTTATCAACCAAAGGACAGTAGGAACTTCAGCTCAGCAAGATAAAGAGCTAATTAAAGTACTAATCCTATGTTCGAATAGAACAGGGAGCATGTAGGTCTCCATGCAGTTCCTACCTCATCTTTGGGGTATAAGGAGAGAGTGTTAGACAGTGTGAATGGATGTAGAAAATTATTCTCAAAAGAGTAAATGGACATTATTCTAAAATGCTCTAACAAGAAGGTCAAAGTCCTCATCTCCAACTTGTTTTAAATTTCAAGAAAAATGCAAAACAGAAAGGAAAACGGAAGAAATATGTTGTCCAGTTTGTTGATGCCTCACTGGCCTTTCATGATGATTATGTCATCTGATTAGTTAGTAGTTTCTTTTTTGAAATATGTGCACATGATAGAATATTCAAGAGTGAAAATGTCTTTGGGGTAATATAGCTCTACCTCCCACTCCTGATTCTTTAATTTTTCCTTAAAGGTATGCTTGGTCACTGGTTTCTTGTGTATACATATACTTGGCAATCTTCTTTGTATTTGCTACACAAATGGTAGCTTACAAGATAAACTAATTTGAAATTATTTTCATTGCAAATTGGTGCACATGGATCCATGAAGCACTGTGTTTTTTTTCCCCCTAAAATTGGAAATGGCACTCTATCATATAGATGCATCATGATATTTTTAATTGTCGACTATTTATATATATATATAATATATATATATTATATATATATATATATGGTCTTTTGTTGTTAGAAATAATGATTTTTTGTGTGTATACATTTATGAGTATGCCTGTAGGATACATTCTCAAGATAAATATGTCAGACTGGGGTCAGTAGGAAAACAGAAGCCAGTCCATGTATTTCTGGTGTTAAAGATTTTAATAAAGGGAGTGAGGGCTTACACATCCTTGGCACACCCAGGTCAGCGAAGATTAAGTAAATGTTAGTCTCTCAGTCATATTCGACTCTTTGCGACCCCATGGACTCTAGCCCGCCAGGCTCTGGGATTCTCCAGGCAAGAATACTGGAGTGGGTTGCCATTCCCTTACTCCAGGGGATCTTCCCCACTCAGGGATCGAACCCGGGTCTCCTGCCCTGCAGGCATATTCTTTCCTCTCTGAGCCACCGGGGAGCTAAGGTTAGAGAAGATGCAAAAAGCAGTCTCAGGTTGAAGCCCCTGAGTGGGTGGTCCTTACAAGCTCGCTGTGAAACTGCTGTAAGCTCCCAGAAGCCCTCACCAGGGACCTCACACTGTAGCGCAAAGTGGTGGTTCTCAAGAGGCGCCAGGAGCAAGCCTCAGGCCCCTGTCCCCCAGCCTGGCTCCACCTCTGAATGCAAAACAGTGGTGGCCCCTCCCCTTCTCGTATCCGCGAGGGCTTCTCATTGGCGGAGTAACTCAGAACCTGGGCGGGGCTTCTGGGGGATGTAGCTCCTCCCTTTTCTTTTACGATTCAGAGACTTTAGAAGGTGGTGATGAAGAGTTGACGACAGACCATCCGGTGCAAGCAGTGTGTCAGGAAGTGCCGGGTTGATGGGTATGTGAACTTTAAAAATTTAATCACAACTGCCTAATTGCTGCTCAGAGAGGCTGTACCCATTTACATCTCCGGTCAAGAGTATAAAAGAATATTTATAAGAATGCCTCTTTCTTTACACTCTTGCCAACACAACGGATTCTAAAAAAGATTTTAACTTTGCTAAGTTGATAATAGAAAATAATATTCTATTGTAGTTTCTAATTTGTATTTTTAAGTGATGAGATTATTTTTCATAGTTTTAAAAACCAGTTTTTCTTCCCTGGATTGGGAAGATCCCCTGGGAAAGGAAATGGCAACCCACTCCAGTATTCTTGCCTGGAGAATTCCATGGACAGAGGAGCCTGGTGGGCTATGTGTCCCAAAGAGTGGGACACGACTGAGTGACTAACACACTTTTTCCTCCTGCGACGAGTCTATTCATATCCTTTGCCCGTTTTTATATTATGCTGTTGCACTTTTTCTTACTGATTTATAGGAGGCTTTTGTCATGGTGCTACAAACATATAGCAGTACTGGTTTCTTTTTTGCTGTGCATAAAATTTTAATGTTCTTTATCCAGATTAAAAAAAATCTCCTATTTATAGCTTTTGGATTTTGCGTCATCCATAAAAGTCCTCCCCTACTCTGAGAACATAAGGGACTTTGCCTGAATTTTCTTCAGCAATATTTATGAATTTTTTAAAAAATGTAAATGTTTGACCCACTTGTGATTTATTTTGGTACGACAAGTGTCACAGGGATCTAACTTAATATTTTCCACATGGACTAAAGGAAAGCAGCGAGTTCTAGATTAAGCTGTATTCTTTGTAGAAGTTGTGAATTGCAGACATCCCACCAGCAAGCTCGAGTAGCCCCAGGTCGGGTAATGCAGGCAGAGGACAGGGAGAGACTTTTTTGGTGTTTGGGCAGAGCTGGAGGCAGAAGTGAGCTCCACACAGTCACAGGTGGGAGTGAGACTGGCCGAGGATGGGGCTGGCGATGTGAGGAGGAAGCAGATGGGGCCACCAGAAGGATGCTCCTTAGCGTCAGCCCAAGATGAAGGAACGGGGCTATGAACAGACAGCTGCAGTCCCTGTGTTTTGGGAAGTCTGGCCGGGTGGGGGATTGAGGGGAGGGCAGGTGACCCAGCAGGGGAGCCTGAGTGGACGTGCCCTCCCAGCGCCAGGCTGAGCCACCGACTCGGGGCTTCTTCCTCAGGGCTGAGACAGGAGCTGCTTGCAGACAAGGGGCACGTTTCACACCAGGACTCTCAGGTGCATCCCTGGAGTCAAGAGTGCAGCATCCCGGGGTTGGGGGGAGGCTGCAGGCCTGGGGTTCCGTTTCTGCTCCTGACTCAACCCCTGAGCACTTTGCATCAGACCGAGCGTCCTTGTGGGATCTGTGGCTCAATAATGAGACAACACATTCGGTGTGGCGTTTTCACGGTGCCAGGGTGTAGGTGGGCTCTCCACTCACCATCTCTTTGTATCTTCACCTGCTGTCATCGGGCTTCCCTGGTGGCACCGTGGTAGAGAATCCGTCTGCCAATGCAGGAGATGCAAGAGATGGGGATTCCATCTCTGGGAGAGGAGATCCCCTGGAGGAGGAGATGGCAACCCACTCCAGTATTCCTGCCTGGAGAATCCCATGAACAGAGGAGCCTGGCGAGCTACGGTCTGTGGGGTCGCAAAGAGTCGGACATAACTGAGAGACTGAGCACACACACAATTCTGCTACCACTGGGAAAGGCAACGTTGGGATTGGGACAGACTGGGAAACTGAGGCTTAACTCCCTCAAGGTCACAGGGATTGAACTTGAGAAGAGTGTCTCTGAGTCCACAACTGAGCTCTTAACTGCCTTGAAGTTGTGTCTGTGACTCAAGGTCAGCTGATATTTCTCTCTGCTCTTGGCTATGATTCATGTATAAAGTGTTCCATTATAATTAAAAATGTACCTAGACATTGGGATGTATGAGAATGGAATTGCTGACATACATTCCAGTCCGAGCAAGTCAATGCCTCCATAGGTTTTAGGAACTTCTTTGGGGCAGTCATCCCCTTCTTCCCGAATTGCCTGTCCCAGCTTCTCACAGATGCCAATCTTTCCTTCAGAGGAGACAGGGCTTTCATAAGAGATAAGTTTTATTCTGAAAGCTGGACGGCTATGCGTCCTTCTGTGCCCTTCACGTCCTCTGCAGGGCACATGAAGCAGAGGTTTGATTATTTTTTCTAGAATACAGGAGGAGAAAAGGTGGCTTTTAAAGCAGTGTTTAGCTTTCACATCCACTCGCTATTTTTGTGCAATTATTTGATAAGAAAACCAAAGTGATAGGATTGACCGTGTTTCTGTGAAAGGGAGGGAACCAGCAATCCCTCAGCCCTTTCTCGGCAAACTCTGACCCTCCCTTTCACTAGCAGCGGGCTTCCCGTGGTCTGGAAACCTGGGCTGGCTACCGGGGCACCACCCCCTGGTGGTGGTACAGGGTCCCCCGCTCAGAAGGACGCTCCACTGTCGCTGTCTTAATAGTTCTGCATGAGGAACCTTGCATTTCCCTTTTCTCATGTTTGTTTATTTTTGGTTGCATCGGGTCTTCATTGTGGCGCACGAGGTCTTTCGTTGCAGTGTGATCTGGTTATGGCACCCTGGCTCAGTAGTTGCGATCACTCAGGCTTCGATGCCCTGGCGGCATGTGGGATCTTAGTTCCCGGACCAGGGATCAAACCTGTATCCCCTACGTTGGAAGGCAGATTCTTAACCGCTGGACCACCAGGGAAGTCCCACCTTGCCTTTTCTTTCCACACTGGGTCCTGAAAATTTCATACATGTTCCTGCCTGACATGACGTGGTGAGGGGGCCTTGCAGAAACCTGGGATAGAATACTTTATTGACCTTCAGTGATGTCCTGCATTCTCCCAGGTGCAAGGAGCCAGTCTGCTAAGGTTTTCTGTGGGCTGCTGCCCACATCTCTCCACAGGCACCTCTGAAACCTTTCTACCCTCTGCCCTGCTGTAACCATCCACAACCTGTAATTAAAGTAGCAGAGCTGTTATTGAGAGAGATGGGAGAACCAAGCTCTCAACTAGGACCTTTGCCCCAAACTTGCAGTTGTTTATCCTCTGAGATTCTGTGAGCCTGTCTCCTTGGGGCTCTTCCTATCTTGTGATATATGGTACCTGTCCATTAACACGGGGAGAATTTCCAGGTGGATCTTGTTTCTCCTGACAGCCTGGCACCAACGACAGCACTTAGGTGAGTGGGGTTTCAGTCCGGTTCATGTTAAATCATTTGTAGAGGCTCAGGAGATAAAACATAAGATAAACTCGTGCTTGGTGAAGCAGAGATGCCTCCACTGCTGCATCCCACCTGCCCTCCCACCTCTAGGATCCTAGGGAGAAAATCTCATAAGCTCCTGGCTTAGATCCATGTATTGTCTTTCCAGCGTCAAAACCTAAGCTTACTTAGATACCTAAGCATTCCTCAGAACACAAAAATTACCGGAAGAGTGAAGAACTCTCTATGGTGAAAGGTATTGCAGAATATTAAAATAGTTCAAGGACACTGTTCAGCCGAACAAAGGAATTGGAGAGAAGAGGCCAGAGGTGTCCCAGGACAGGGTTTCCCAACCTCTGGGATTTAAGGCGTGATGATCTGAGGTGGAGCTGATGTAATAATAGAAATAAAGTAAAAGTGACGTTGCTCAGTCATGTCCGACTCTTTGCGACCCCATGGACTGTAGCCTACCAGGTTCCTCCATCCATGGAATTTTCCAGGCAAGAGTACTGGAGTGGGTTGCCATTTCCTTCTCCAGGGGATCTTCCTCACCCAGGGATCAAACCCAGGTCTCCGGCATTGCAGGCAGATGCTTTACCTTCTGAGCCACCAGGGAAGTCCTAAGTGCACAATAAAAGGTGATGTGCTTAAATCATCCAGGAACCCTCCCCTTCCCAGGTCCAGGGAAAAACTTGTCTTCCACAGAACTGGCTCCTGGTGCCAAAAAGTCTGGGGACTGCTGAACTAGGATATTTCAGCTTAGACACCCCTATAGATTCTTCAGGTCTTGAGTATCTACTTTTTCAGTCTTGTCATGGTATTCCTTCATTTACTTCTTGTAACGACCGCAGAAAGCATGGTATTCCTTCATTTACTTCTTGTAACGACCGCAGAAAGTAAGGTAGTGGGGTATGGTGATCACGTGAGTGGACCAATGAATGAGCCCGCCTCATCCCTAACCTTTTAGATTCCTCCCACTCTGAAGCTGGGCTTGACCAGGCGACCAGCTTTGACCACTGGGAAGTAGAAAATGTGTCTGTTGTGCTCTGCTGTATCAGGCAGGGTTCTCTGAAGAAATAGAACCAGTAGGATATACATTGATTTAGAAGCGGAAATTTATCAGAGGATTTGGCTCATGTGGTTACAGCGGCTGAGAAACCACAGGGTCTAACTCTGCAAACTCAAAACCCAGGGAAGCCGGTGGGGTAACTCAGGCTGAGTTCCAAGGCCTGAGACGGGGGCGGTGGTGATGGTGGGACAAGGTCAGTCCCCTCTGAGTCTGAGAGCCCGAGCACCAGGAGAGCCTTTGTCCAAGGGCTGGAGAAGTCGGGTGTCTCCGCTCAAGCAGAGAGACAGAGAATCCACCTTTCCGCTTCGTTCAGGATCTCAGAGGAAGCCCGCCCGCCGTGGTGAGGGCCATCTTCTTTACTCCGTATACTGGTTCCAAGCGACTCTGTTCTGGAGACACCCTCACAGACATGTCGGAAACCATGTTTTCCTGGCTCCGTGGGCATCCCTTAGCCGGGTCAGGTCAATACACAAAACCGACCGTCACAGGCTGCGCTGAAAACTGCCGCTGTCTCCTCCTCCCATGCCCTCCCCTTCCGCAGCAAACACTTTCCACCCCCTTTTGTTGTTTTCTCTTGTACTTCCCTCCATAAGTCTAAATAGGATGCTTTTACGAAGCCATGAAATTAAAAGACGCTTGCTCCTTGGAAGGAAGGTTATGACCAACCTAAACAGCATATTAAAAAGCAGAGACATTACTTTGCCAACAAAGGTCGGTCTAGTCAAGGCTATGGTTTTTCCAGTGGTCATGTATGCATGTGAGAGTTGGACTGTGAAGAAAGCTGAGCGCCAAAGAATTGATGCTTTTGAACTGTGGTGTTGGAGAAGACTCCTGAGAGCCCCTTGGACTGCAAGGAGATCCAACCAGTCCATCCTAAAGGAGATCAGTCCTGGGTGTTCATTGGAAGGACTGATGCTGAAGCTGAAACTCCAATACTTTGGCCAACTCATGCGAAGAGTTGACTCATTGGAAAAGACCCTGATGCTGGGAGGGATTGGGGGCAGGAGGAGAAGGGAATGACAGAGGATGAGATGGCTAGATGGCATCACCAACTCAATGGGCATGAGTTTGAGTAAACTCCGGGAGATGGTGATGGACAGGGAGGCCTGGCGTGCTGCGATTCATGGGGTCGCAAAGAGTCGGACACGACTGAGCGACTGAACTGAACTGAACTGTACTGAACTGCTGTTTCTTCACTTTCAGCATGTATTACAGTTTTATTACTGTTGAATTTATATTATGAAAATGCAGGACTTAGCTTGTTACATGATCATACAATCCTCACATGAACGTGTTTCCCTTTCTCATATCTCGCCTTAAAATGCTGAACCCATTTTGTGTGTGTGTAATTCTCTTTTTCTCCACATTCAGGGATGGATGGGTTTAGAGATCTAGTGTTGTCATAATTTTAGCTGTGTAAATCTTGTTTACAAGTGAGACACATTATATCTCAGTGATTATATTTCATTTCCTGTGCATTTTTTTGGTTCCTTCTCCTGGAAATTGTTTTCTCTTTTATGTATTTCTTCATCTCTCTCTCTGATCTTATCTTTTCAGGCTCTCAACCAGTTTTTTTCTCCATCTTTTATTAAAATTTTCCATAAGGTCAAACCTCTCAGATAACTTCTCAGATGTTTGTTTGGATAAGCTTCTGAGATGTTATGGTTTTTCTCCCCCAGGTTCATTGAGTTGCAGTTGACATGTCACATTGTGTAAGTTTAAGGTGCACAACATGATGATTTGATACACTTACATGTGCAAAATGATGCCTGCAAGAGGTTCATTAACACCTCAATCACCTCACATAATTGCCATTTAAGAATTTTATTTATTCTTAATTGGAGGATAATTGCTTTATAATACTGTGTTGGTTTCTGCCATGCATCAACGTGAGTCAGCCACAGGTATGTGTGTGTCCCCTCCCTCTTGAACCTCCCTCTCGCCTCCCACCCCAAAACAGCGAGAATGTTTAAGATCTACGTTCTTAGCAAATTTCATGTATATGCTGTCAGGTGTAGTTGACTGTAGTCAACCATTAGGGCCCCAGGACTTACTCATGATTGGAAGTTTGTACCCTTTGACCAACTTCTCCTCATTTCCCCCATCCCAGCCAGCCCCTAGCAGCCAGCATCCTTCTCTCTGCTTCTGTGAGTTCTGCTTTTTTAGATTCCACATGTAAGTGAGATCAGACAGTATTTGTCTTTCTCGGTCTGACTTATTTCACTTAGCATAATGCCATGAAGTTCCATCCATCCATCCATCCATCCATTAATTTTGTTGCAAAAGGCAGGAGTTTTTCTTTTTTTTTAACAGGTGATTAACAGTCCAGTGTGTGTATGTGTGTCTCACATCTTTATCTTTTCATCCATAGATGGACTCAGGTTGTTTCCATATCTTGGCCATTGTGAATAATGCTGCGGTTAAAGCAAGGGTGCAGATATCTCATCAAAATACTGATTTTGGTGATTTCCTCGCGGTTCAGTGGTTGGGACTTGGCACTTTCACTGCCGGGGTCTAGGTTCATTCCCTGGTCAGGGAACCGGGATCCTGAAAACTGTGAGCTTTGAAAATACAGCGTGAAAACTGTATTTTCCAAAAAAAGGATATCGATTCCATTTTCTGTATATTTATACCCAGAGGTAGAATCACTGGATCATATGATAATTTGAGTTTTAATTTCTGAAGAATCTGCATACTGTTTTACATAATGTACCAATTTATATTCCCAACAACAGCACAGAGGGTTTCCATTTCTACACCCTTGCCAACACTCTCCTAGGAGTCTTATAGTTTCAACTCTACATTTAAATCTTTAAAATCCATTTTGAGTTTATTTTTGTAAGTGGAAAAAGATAGGGGTTCAGTTTCTTTCTTCTGCTTGGGATTATCCAGTTTTCCCAACACCATTTATTGAAGAAACTATCCTTTCCTCATCAGTGTTCTTGGCTCCCATGTTGAATATTAGTTGGCTGTTTATCTATGGGTTTATTTCTGGGCTCTTGATTCTGTCCCACTGGTCTATGTCTATATTTTTATGCCAGCAGCGTCCAGTTTTGATTACTATGGCTTTGTAATAAAGTTTGAAAAACCAAGAAGTGTGAAACTTCCAGTTTTTCAAGATTTCTCTGACTATTCAGGGTCTTCCATTGTTCCATAGAAAATTTTTTTCTATTTCTGTAAAATGTATCATTAGAATTTTGATTGCATTGAATCTATAGATTGTTTTGGGTACTGTGGCTATTTTAACAATGTTCTTCCAATCCATGAACACAGGATATATTTCTATTTATTTCTGTCTCCTTTAATTTCTTTCATTAAGTCTTGTACTTTTCAGTGTACAGCTTCTTGGTGTAAGTTTATTCCTAATTGTTTTATTGTTTTTGATGCTATCATAAATAATATTTTGTTTACTCTTTTTCGGATATTTTGTTGTTAGTGTATAGAAGTGTAACTGATTACTGATTCGTTCATTTTGTATCCTGCAACTGTACTTGAATTTATTAATCCTAAAAGCTTTTTGGTGATCTTTAAGGTTGTCTCTATATAAAATCATGCAGTCTGAAAATAGAGACAGTTTTACCTTTTCCTCTCTGATTGGAATGCATTTTATTTCTTTTTCTTACCTAATTGTCAGTCAAGATTTTGTGGTTATTTTCCATGTGGGATTATTGTAGCAACACCTGAGTGATAAAGAGGCTTTCCTCATATGTCTAGAGATCTCTGGATGGTGGCTCCCTTTTAAGAATGGAGCACTGAAGATAAGAGAACATACTCTGTATGATTTTAATACCTTTAGACCATGAAATTTTTGTACCTTGTTTTATGTCTGTGAATATGTTCCAGTGTCTTCTAGTTTATAGTCTATGGGAACCTGAATAGAATTTGTATCCTACTGTTGTGTGAAAGTTGTATAAATCTTAATTATGTTGAATTGGTTCATAGTGCTTTTCAAGTCTACTATATCCTTCTACTTTTCTGTATATTCATTCTATTAATTTTTGAGAGTTGGATACTGAAACTCCAGCTAAAAATCTTAACTTATCTACTTAAAAATATAGTGGAACTATATGTAACATTTTTCTTTATTTTCCAAGTCTCCTGTAAATGTGTTGTCATGCTTTCATAACTTAAAAAAATAAAGCAATTTTCTTCCCCCCCCCACCCCCCCAAAAAAAGAATGAAGCACTGAAAAGGGACCTGAGACCCTGTGTGCTTAGATGGGGCCTGGAGACTTTATGGTGACTGTGTGGGGGACATAGCCAGTTCATGGGGAGCCTCCAAATGTCAGTGTCTGTAGATCTTGCCATGGTGCCCCCACTTTTCCTGGGATGTCCTTGTCCCACTGCTGCAATTTTACATCTTACTTCCTGCAGTCTCATGAACGTCTCTCTAGTATGTGCTTATATGGCAGGAAGAGTGAGAAAGCTCTTGTGTCTCTTCTTATAAGGGCACTAATCCCATTCAGGAGGGCTCCACCCTCAAGATGAAATCATCTGCCAAAGACCCGCAACCCGCCCCCCCCCCCAACACCATCCCTTGGGGATTAGGATTTCGACATATGAATTTTTAGGGGGCCTTTAACATTCAGCCCATAATGCATCATGAGGTAAAGAGTCAGATGTGGATACTGCTGAGCCCTGAGAGTGCTGATGCTAGCTCATTTCTCATACTTGTCAGGAAGAGCTTTGCTGGTCTCCTTGCCTCTTCTTTCTTTCCTGACCCAGAGGACTCAGAGCTGGATTTAATGAACAGGAGAAGAAGCACAAGCTGAAAAAAGAGAAAAAGGGCAGCTCCCTTCCTGACTGCAGCAAAATGACCTGGGGAAGGAAAGAAACCTCAACTTGGAATCAAGGTTTGAATTTTGGTGCTTATGTGGGACTGACCTTTTATTTTGTGATTAAGGTCTTTTTAAAGTTTTTAATTTAACAGTGGCCAGAAAGTTCAGGAGACTGAGTTTTTTCCAGGAGTAGAATTGTCCATTAGCAGTTTGAAAGGGAAAATGAGAATAGATATTAATAAGTTTAAGTTGTTTTGTGATTATATCCCAGAATCTGAATTAGTTAGTTTAGTTCAGTCACTCAGTTGTGTCCGACTATTTGTAATCCCATAGACTGCACCACGCCAGGCTTCCCTGTTCATCACCAACTCCTAGAGCTTGCTCAAACTCATGTCCATGGAGTCGGTGATGCCATCCAACCATCTCATCCTCTGTCGTCCCCTTCTCCTCCTGCCCTCAATCTTTCCCAGCATCAGGGTCTTTTCAAATGAGTCAGTTCTTTGCATCAGGTGGCCAAAGGATTGGAGTTTCAGCTTTAGCATCAGTCCTTCCAATGAACACCCAGGACTGATCTCCTTTAGGATGGACTAGTTGGATCTCCTTGCAGTCCAAGGGACTCTCAAGAGTCTTTTCCAACACCACAGTTCAAAAGCATCAATTCTTTGGCGCTCAACTTTCTTTATAGTCCAACTCTCACATCCATACATGACTATGGAAAAACCATAGCTTTGACTAGATGGACCTTTGTTGGCAAAGTAATGTCTCTGCTTTTTGATATGCTGTCTAGGTTGGTCATAACTTTCCTTCCAAGGAGCAAGTGCTTTTAATTTCATGGCTTCAGTCACCATCTGCAGTGATTTTGGAGCCCCCCCCCCCCCCCCCCCACAAAATAAAGTCTCTCAGGGTGCTCAGGTCTGGTGAACTGGCATGACCCTGAGGGATGGCGTGGGGAGGGAGGTGGGAGGCGGGTTCAGGATGGGGGACACATGTACACCCATGGCTGATTCATGTCAATATATGGCAAAAACCACTACAATCTTGTAAAGTAATTAGCCTCCAATTAAAAAAAAAAAAAAAACCCAAAGTCTCTCACTGTTTCCATTGTTTCTCCATCTATTTGCCATGAAGTGATGGGACCAAATGCCATGATCTTCATTTTTTGAATGTTGAATTTTAAGCCAACTTTTTCACTTTCCTCTTTAACTTTCATCAAGAGGCTCTTTAGTTCTTTGCTTTCTACCATAATGGTGGTATCATCTGCGTATCTGAGGTTATTGATGTTTCTCCCAGCAATCTTGATTCCAGCTTGTGCATTTTGCATGATGTACTCTGCATATAAGTTAAATAGGCAGATGACAATATACAGCCTTAACGTCCTCCTTTCCTGATCTGGAACCAGTCTGTTTTTCCATGTCAGGTTCTAACTGTTGCTTCCTGACCTGCATACAGATTTCTCAGGAGGCAGGTAAGGTGGTCTGATATTCCCATCTCTTTAAGAATTTTCCACAGTTTGTTGTGATTCACACAGTCAAAGGTTTTGGTGTAGTCAATAAAGCAGAAGTAGATGTTTTTTTGGAACTCTCTTGCTTTTTCGATGATCCAACAAATGTTGGCAATTTGATATCTGTTTCCTCTGCCTTTTCTAAATCCAGTTTGAACATCTGGAAGTTCATGGTTCACACACTGTTGAAGCCTGGCTTGAAGAATTTTGAGCATTTCTTTGCTAGTGAGTGAGATGAGTGCAACTGTGTGGTAGTTTGAACATCCTTTGGCATTGCCTTTCTTTAGGTTTGGAATGAAAACTGACCTTTTTCAGTCCTGTGGCCACTGTTGAGTTTTCCAAATTTGCTGGCATATTGAGTTCAGTACTTTCACAACATCATCTTTTAGGATTTGAAACAGCTCACCTGGAATTCCATCACCTCCATTAGCTTTGTTCGTAGTGATGTTTCCTAAGGCCCACTTGATTTCGCATTCCAGGGTGTCTGGCTCTAGGTGAGTGATCACACCATCGTGGTTATCTGGGTTGTGAAGATCTTTTTTGTATAGTTCTTCTGTGTATTCTTGCCACCTCTTAATATCTTCTGCTTCTGTCAGGTCCATACCATTTCTGTCCTTTATTGTGCCCTTCTTTGCATAAAATGTTCCCTTGGTATCTCTAATTTTTTTGAAGAAATCGCTAGTCTTTCCTCTTTTTCTTTGCGTTGATCACTGAGGAAGGCTTTCTTATCTCTCCTTGTTATTCTTTTGAACTATGCATTCAAATGGGTATATTTGAATCTGAATAGTTCATCCTAATAGCTACACTTATCTGAGAGTCTTTTTATTTTGCCCTTCCTCTTGAGAGGATAAAATTCTAAGTTATTATTTTTTCATCACTTCAATAATATTATTCCACTGTCTTCCAGCATCTAATGCTGTTGAAGAGCAGTCTATGCCACTGTAATTGTCATTTGTGTTTCTGAACATCTTATAAAGGAGACACTGACAGCTTCTCTTCTAGACTATCTTTTTAAGGATATTTATAGAAAAAAAACTGCTTTGGGAGATAGATATGGTGTCTTCTTCTGGAGCCACAGGTAGGTTTGTTTTAGGATCTTTAACTCTCCTGCGTGCATTGGGTTTTTTTTTTTTTTTCCTTGTTGGTTGTAGGTGTTTCTCATTGATTTTGTGAGCTCAGCTTTGCCTTTTTTTTTTTTTCTTGGAGCATAGTGAGTACCATTTAGACAAGAAGTTTACCAAATGTGAGTAAATAATCACTTTAATGAACTTTTCTGGAGTGTTTAATTTTAAGATAATGTAATTAATCCTGGAGTTGCAGTTGTCATAGCAATTAGCTATTGATAATTCAATTTAACAGCACTGATTTTAACAAACACTGTCTATGTTTACTTCTCAACATTTATTTGAGTACTTAGTCTTTTTTTCTTAAACTTTACTCATCCAGCCTTCCTTATCATACACTCTCTTGGGACTTGCAGATGGGTGGTACTGCTGTTCCTAAAATTTTACAGTGATTCTAGTCCCATTTAATGCTCCGCACACTTCCCTTTCCCCTTGCTCATGCTAGATATGTTACATTTCCCATTTTATGACTTTTCAGTTCTTCACACTGCCCTTTATTGCTTGAAGTTCCACATTGTAATTTGAAAAGTAGAACACTAAAATATCTATTTCTGAACGATCTGCTAACTACTGGGCTGTAATTGTATTCAAAATTGATAGTTCAGCTGAAACTTTATTTTATTCAACTCGAGAGGTATTTTTGTAGCTGATTATTCTTGCTTATGGCTTTACCTAGAGCTTTTATTTCACAGTTACATTTTGTATCATGTTAAATATTTTTTCATCTATTTTTCACAAAGCTAGATAAAAATGTTAACAAAGACATAAAAGCCATATGTTAAACCCGAAATAGTTTTGGAATCAGAAATGATAGACTGCATCATCTTACTTTTATTGTTTGCTGAGATTTATTGCTGTGGAGAAGATTCAGCCCAAGACTGTGATGGCTAATACAGTTAGACCAAATTTTCAAATATCTAAAATTATGGCACTAAAACTTTCATATGCTAACTGGAAATGAAAAGGAAAATACGTTCAGATAAATGTCCTGAGGTAGGAAAGGAAATAGCAACCACACAGATGAGACAAGTCTTGCTTGTTATCTATGTTAGATTGGCTGTTCTCCTACTGAGAGCTGCTCCATCATTCGAGTCCTTCTTCCTTGAGTGATAACCCACAATACACACACTGTCACCCCAGGGAAGCCAGGAAGCTCTGTGCAAGATGGCAGAGAGTCATGCAGTTCTGTTCCTTCCCCATCCTCAACCTGGGTCCCTGGAGTCCCTGGGCTTCCTTGGGTTGGCTTTGTGGCCAAGGGAGCAGGGCACTTCCTATTTATGGGATGCGGGTCCACATATTTCATCACATTCTTCAAGGGGTCCATGATCTTCCAGATGCCAAGAGTGAAGTGTAAAAGCATCTCTCTTTTACAGAAGACTCTCTTAGAAATTATTTTGATTATTACAAAATGGCTAATGGGTATTTAAAAGCAGAAATATCACTTTGCAGACAAAAGTCTGTATAGTCAAAGCTATGGTTTTTCCCGTAGTCATATATGGATGTGAGAGTTGGGCCATAAAGAAGGCTGAGCGCCAAAGAACTGATGCTTTTGAATTGTGGTGCTGGAGAAGACTCTTGAGAGTCCCTTGGACTGCAAGGAGATCAAAGCAGTCAATCCTAAAGGAAATCAGTCCTGAATATTCATTGGAAGGACTGATGCTGAAGCTGAAACTCCAATCCTTTGGTCACCTGATACGAAGAGCTGACTCATTGGAAGAGACCCTGATGCTGGGAAAGATCGAAGGTGGGAGGAGAAGGGGACGACAGAGGATGAGATGGCTGGAGGGCATCACCGACTCAAGGGGCGTAAATTTGAGTAAACTCTGGAAGATAGTGGAGAATAGAGGAGCCTGGTATGCTGCAGTCCATGGGGTTGCAAAGAATTGGACAAAACTTAAGAGACTGATCGACAAGCAATGAAATTGATATTAAGCATATTATTAATAATAATGTATATGATTATGTGCCAGGACTGTCCTAAGCACTTGGTTAAAAAATGAAAAAATATTATGGGTAACTGCAAATGTACAACAGGGAAAGCAAAAATATGATTCTCCATGTTCTTATCACCCAGCTTCAATCACCATCAACATTTTGCTAATTGTTATTAGACTTTGAAATGCATGGCCTGATATAGTTGCCATTTGTACCCTAGGGGTAGGTACTCTTGATAAACCTTTTGTAGATGAGGAACCAGAGGCTTGGAGAAGCTCAGCTGCTGGCTGATGGTTGCACAGCTGTTGAGTAGAGTGTGGACTTTAACTAGGGGCTGGCCAGGTCTGGAGCCACCCTCATCTCTGGAGCCACCCTGAGCCACCCTCATCTCTGGAGCCACCCTCATCTTAGGCCACTAGGGGTCTCCCTTCTTGAGTGACTGCTTCCTACCGTGTGTGTGTGTGTGTGTGTGTGTGTGTGTGTGTGTGTGTGTGTGTGTGTGTGTGTGTGTGTGTGTGTGTGTGTGTGTGTGTGTGTGTGTGTGTGTGTGTGTGTGTGTGTAGTTGCTCAGTTGTGTCCCACTATGGACTGTAGCCCGCAACCCATTGGACTGTAGCCTACCAGGCTCCTCTGTCCATGGGATTTTCTAGGCAAGAATACTGGAGTGTGTTGCCATTTCTTATTGCTGGGAGTCTTCCCCACCCAAGGATTGAACCTGTGTCTCCTGCTTTGCAGGAGGATTCTCTGCCTGCTGAGCCTTTGGGGAAGCCCCTGTGCCTGGCTTCCCTGCAAATGCTTTCATCTTGGGAGTAGCTACATTTACTGAGCACCTCCTTAGCTTTTTTTTTTTCCCCAATTTTAGTGAAAGTCACTCAGTCATGTCTGACTCTTTGCGACTCTATGGACCCCATGGACTATACAGTCTATGGGATTCTCTAAGCCAGAATACTGGAATGGGTAGCTGTTCCCCTCTCCAGGGAATCTTCCCAATCTAGGGATTGAACCCAGGTCTCCCACATTGCAGGCGGATTCTTTACCAGCTGAGCCACCTGATAGCTGGGGCTTCCCTGATAGCTCAGTTGATAAAGAAACCACCTGCGATGCAGGAGACCCAGGTTCCATTCCTGGGTCTGGAAGATCCCCTGGAGAAGGGATAGGCTGCCCACTCCAGTATTTTTGGACTTCCCTTAAGGCTCAGCTGGTAAAGAATCCACCTGCAATGCCGGAGACCTGGGTTTGATCCCTGGGTTGGAAAGATGCCCTGGAGAAGGGAAAGGCTACCCACTCCAGTATTCTGGCCTGGAGAATTCCATGGATTGTATCCATGGGGTCACAAAGAGTCAGATATGACTAAGTGACTTTCACGTCACTTCCTCAGCTTTATGTGTGGTTTTATTCTGTTGTTTTTTGCCTGTATTAAAAAAAATGTATTCTTCCTGCTTTTAATAAAGTGTCTCTGAGAGACGTATATTATCCTCAGTTTACAGATGAGGAAACCTCAGGACAGATGTTAGACAGCTCAGCCTGTGTTGTACCTAATCAGTGATGGAATTGGTACTGGAATCCAAACAGTCTGACTTCTCTCCAACACATACTGGGCTCCAGGCTCAGTTAAATGTGGCATGAAATTAAAAGAAAAATGAGTGTATTTTCTAGAATTGAAAAGTGTTAGTCGCTCAGTCATGTCCAACTCTTTGCAACCCCCTGGACTGAAGCCCGCCAGACTCCTCCGTCCATGGTATCCTCCGGCAAGAATACTAGAGTGAGTAGCCATGCCCTTCTCCAGGGGATCTTCCCAACCCAGGGATCCAACCACGTCTTCAGCATTGTGGGCAGGTTCTTTACTGTCTGAGCCACCAGGGAAGCCCCATATTCATGGGGTCAACTAATGGTGGCGAGCATTGGGCACCTAGCTGGAGACTGCGGCTATTTCAGCACAGAGGAGGGTGAGAGGCTTGTGGGGTTCCCCCCTGCCTGCCCTTGGGGCACTGTGATGTCTCCCGGGGGTCCCCGCCCCCACTCCCATCAGATCTTCAGGGTCCAGGGCAGGTTCTAGATTCCCATTTCTAAGCTGGGCCTCAGGCACTGACATGATGCTCCCATGGCTTTGTGCCATCTTTTAGAGGATGAAGAGACTTCCTGAAACTGGTGGGTTTTAGGACCATCCCTCACCCCTGGACAGTGAGATCTGTCCTCTGAGACCAGACACGGCATCACTATCATCGACCAGAAGGTATCGTGGCCTCATCTTGCTCATAGGAGCATCCAGGCCAGTGACACCCCAGCATTCAGAAAACACTCCTGTCCTTCAGGGGGGTGACTGGCCCAGCTTAGTCTGTGTCATCCAATCATCTGACCCAAACATGTTACCTTTATGCACAGAGATGAGGAAACATAGGATTTTGCTCCATGTGGAGGTAGGTAGGAAAGAAAAAGCTATAGGGAAGGGACTTCCCTGTTGGTCCAGTGGCTAAGACTCCCAATGCAGGGATTCTGGGTCCAATCCCTGGTTGGGGAATTAGATCCCACATGCTGCAACTAAGACTGGGTGAAGCCAAGTAAATAAATAAATACTGAAAAAAGACTATAGGGAAAATATCAGGAGTCTGAAGATTATTATTAAAAGTTGAGTTATGCTTATATTAATTAGTTAGTGTTAGTTGCTCTGTTGTGTCCAACTCTTTGCAACCTCATGGACTTATGAATAGCAATAATTAATTTATATTTTCACAGTATTGCAAGCCCACATTACTTCTGGATCATTAAAACACAATGATCGTTTGACTAAGTGGTTGATTAGAAAAGTCACATATATTGATACAGGTATAGAAAGTGCTACCGGATATGCACCCACTAATCACTTGGCCGGCTGCAGTCCAAGGGGTCGCACAGAGTGGGGTATGCCTGAGCGTCTGAGCACACGCATACACAGTGAGGATGTGCTATTTCCTGTCATCAGAAAAAGAAGCCCCCAAATGTAAAGCACAGACTAGGGAGGTGAAATTTCACTTTTTAATCCCTGCAGCTCACCTGGGGAGGGTTGCTGTCAAAATCCCCTGGCAAGTGGCAGGCTTCCTGTCACCCCACTCCCCTCTCCCATCACCGCTTCCTTCTTTGAGTAACTCCGGGCACACCCGCACAGTTACCCCTTGCTAGGACAACACTGTGTGGGAGGCCCAGTGGAGAAGACTTCACCCGCGCTGCAGCCCAGCGCTCATCTTACCCGAGCAATCCTTTGAGAGTTCAGATGCTGGGCCTCGTAGCCACCCTCTTTGCTGTTTCAGTAGCATACTGATGGGGACTCAATTCACGCTTTCCATTCCAGGCAGTCTTCATACCCTGGCTAGACTCTGTGGTCTGGCCCAGCTCCCAAATCCACGCGCAAATCAATCTCCATGGCCGGCAGATGCAATAATCTGTTTGACTTTAGCCAGGCAGGCATGGGCCTTGAGAGTGTTTCAGGGAGGGTGGAGTCAGGCTCTCAAGCACAGAGTTGAGTTGTGGGGCAGGTTTGTAAAGGCCTTGAGGATTCCGTGCCTTGAAAAAGGGAAATAGTGCTGGGGCAGGGAAGACATGGTGGATGTCTGCCTCACTGATGCATGTTTTCCAGATGTTATGTGCACTTCAGATGGGTAGACCAGATGCTCCCAGACTTCGGTGTTTTCATTTCTTTATGACCTTTTCCTTCAAATGGAAAGTGTAAGTCTTATTTTGTTTTTCTGAGACCTGGGAGAGACTGTGGATAGCTTCATAAGTATAGATGTTGTGTTTGGGTTATTCAGTTAATGACAGAGCAGTGGGGCTTCTCTGGTGGTTCAGTGGTAAAGAATCTGCCTGCCAATGCAGGCGGTATAAGAGACCCGGGTTTGATCCTGGGTGTTGGGAAGATCCCCTGCAGAAGGGAATGGAAACCCACTCCAGTACTCTTGCCTGGAGAATCCCATGGACAGAGAAGTCTGGCAGACTATAGTCCACGGGTTTATAAAGAGTCAGACATGACTGAGCACACACACATACACAATGCCTCCTGTTATATAGAACAAGGCCATATGTAAAAATTTTATTTCCCCCTTATATCTGTTTCTAATAAGCCATTTCTTATCATTAGTGATGCTGTTAAATTTTATTTACCTCATTGCAGTTCCTATTCTCTGTCTTTGTCTCTGTTCCTTGGAAGAAATCAAATCCAAGCTTGTACTGAAGATTTATGATGTGACCGTTCAAATTCCCATCCCCTTCCCATCAATTACAGCAACACACCTGTAAATGTTAATATTTCCATTTTAAAGATGTGGACCCAGAAAACATGGGACATGTCAAACGGTGCCTCAGTAGAAAGAGAGCTGTGTGTCTTTTAGGGTCACACCATCTTCTGGCCAAGTAGACCTCTAAGTCTCAGGCATTTGTTGCTCACTCATGGGACAGCCCACCTGGGGGCTCCCAGGTGGTGGGTGGCTTTTGTCCCCTGGTGCCTTCTGCCTTGTGCTTCTGCTGTTCTCTGGGACCTTGGAGCCCTCAGCATGTAGTTGCCATCCACACTAAGTCAGGCCTCTTCATTATTCTGGAATCCCATCTTTCCCTTTATGGTCCAACTTTAAGGAAGGCTGAGCACCGAAGAATTGATGCTTTCAAGCTGTGGTGCTGGATAAGACTCTTGAGAGTCGCTTGGACTGCAAGGAGATCCTAAAGGAAACCAACCCTGAATATTCATTGGAAGGACTGATGCTGAAGCTGAAGCTCCAATACTTTGGCCACCTGATGTGGAGAGCCAACACATTGGAGAAGACCCTGATGCTGGGAAAGATTGAGGGCAGGAGGACAGAGGATGAGATGGTTGGATGGCATCATCGACTCAGTGGACATGAGTTTGAGCAAACTCCGGGAGATAATGAAGGGCAGGGAAGCCTGGCGTGCTGCAGTCCATGGGGTCGCAAAGAGTCGAACACCACTGAGCGACTGAACAACAGCAGCATCATCTTTCCCCGTGAATGTACTCACACACGGTGACTTTCATCTTTTCACGTTGTCTGGCAAACAATGCCACTAACAACATTTTTAAAAATGAAGTTTGTAAAGCTTAACATAGGTTTATTGTGTCTCCCAATTTTTAATTTCCAAACAATAGCAGAGAAGCCATATATTTTTCTTACTCTCAAATATTAGCCTTGTATTTCCCTTTAGCTTTTTTCTTTCAGTAAAACTGCGTTTCTTGACAATGTCTGTTTTTTTTTTCATTGCTCTCCTCTTGTTTCCCACCTCAAGGGTTGCTTCTGTAGGTGTTTTGACAGTTGCCTGGCTCGGCCAGGCTCCCATGGAGAATGGATATTTTCTGGCTTTTCTGTGCTACTGCTCAGGCTATTAACAGCTCCTTAAATGGACTCAGCTTTCAAGTCACCGCTGGCCTTTTCAAGGTTGTTGGCCACGGGTGGGGAAGTTTCTAGCCCTTTCTAAAGCTCTCTGAACCTTGTTCAGCATTTTGCTGCTTCTCATGAAAGTCCTGGGATCCCCTGGTGGCTCAGATGGTAAAGAATCTACCTGCAATGCAGGAGACGTAGATTTGATCCTTGGGTTGGGAAGATCCCCTGGAGAAGGGAATGGCAACCTGCTCCAGTATTCTTGCCTGGGAAATCCCATGGACAGAAGAGCTTAGCGAGCTACAGTCCATGGAGCTGCAAAGAGTTCAACTTGACTGAGTGGCTAACACTTTCATGAAAATCCTAGATTGGTTAGGGGAAAAAATTTCTCCCTAGTCCTGGGATCAAGACTTTGAAAAGAAATGTCTACAGTGCGTCGTTTCAATTCTTTCTTAGTGAGTTATGCTAAGGCCCAAGATGAGAGGTCTGAGATTTAATTGCCACAGAGAATGAATGAACAAGAGGATGAAAGGTTACAGGTGACCCCCACTGTGCGGTGAGTGATTCCCTGCCGTTAGCTCCATCCCAGGACCAGGTCAACATCATACTTGGGCTCTGGATACCTTTTCTCCAAGACGATCATTGTCAGTCACATGCTTCCAAGAAGTGGACCACTTTGCCTGGTTGTTCATGAAGCTGGGCTGCTGAATGAGGAGGCGGCTGAGCTTTCTGCAGCCCTGCAGGGATGCTGACTCACTGTCCCCAGGGCCCCCCTGGAGGCAGAAGGCAGCGGTGGCCTTGGAGCACTCCTTTCTTAAAATCAAGAATGTGACATGGGCTGAGCTCAGAGGTTTAACCCCACCCCCTGTCTGCTTGGTGTGCCCTCTGACTGACGAGAGGTGGGCTCTTCCTCAGGGGGAGAGCTTGGTCAGGAGGTCTACCTTGCAGGGACTTAAGTGAAGGCTTTGTTGTTGCTTTTTAGTCGCTGAGTCATATCCAACTCTGTGATCCCTTGGACTGTAGCCTGCTGGCCTCCTCTGTCCATGGGATTTCCCAGGCAAGAATACTGGAGTGGGTTGCCATTTCCTCCTCAAGGGGATCTTCCCGACCCAGGGATTGAACCTGAGTCTCCTGCACTGGCAGGAAGATTCTTTACCACTGAGCAACCTGGGAAGCCCAAGAGTAAGGTAGGTCTAATAGTTTCCTGGAAATCCCAAAAGCTGAACCACAGGGTTGCTGGGATAAAAACAAAAAAACTCTTGACGACATGGATGTGTGTGGGAAGCAACACTTAGCCACTTAGTATTGTTTTTCTAGTTGTTCTGTAAGATACTTCTTAACTCATGGCAATTACTGAATTTCCTAGATCCTCAGATATCACTGATTGTAAAACACATTATCAATTAAATAACAGTATTTTTGGTGCGTTGAGAACAAAATGCTATTGCTTAAAATGTGCTGTTTGCAAAACACATTCCAAATTATAGAAATGATAAAATGTGATGAAATGGTAATATTTTAGCTCAAGGAAATATGTTAGAAAAGATTTTCTGCTCTAGACTAGAGCAATACCAGCTCTGTAGGTAGTGGAAGAGGCTTTTTTTTTCGAGTTAGTTATCCCTTTTCCCTCAGTTTGGGGTCTGCAATTACAGGAGCAGGCAGAAGCCAGTGGCTCTAGTAGTGAGGCTCCCGCAGGGCGATTTGTGGCTGCAATTTCTTGCTGTTGTCTGTTCTGCCGTCCTCCTAGCTTGCACTGAAACCTGCTGTGAGCCAGCGGACCCCTAGGGAGTGAATTTGCAGAAAGATAAATTCCCTTGTCCCTGCCTACCTTTGAATGCTATTGTGGAAACTGAATAGAATACAGATCACCCCCAAATTGAATTCTGTGTACCTGCTCTGCTAAGTAGAAAATTGCATATCAAATAGGTTCCTAGACTCGGCTCTGTCTAGACACAAAACTTGCTTCCAGTTTTTAATGTTCTCGGTCATTCAGGCATATGACACCCGTTTGCCCCAATCATTTCAGGATCTCAGGCATTTTATCTGGGCGGAAGTTATCACTGCCTCCTGCCAACCCCTGTCCCTGCCCTGCCCGAGGTGCTCTCGAGGATGCTGTGTTTCTCTGTTACAGCATCAGCAGCCTCAGTTGGCACTGCTTGGACGTAGGGACTGGGTCTCATTTTTATCCTAAGTGTTTAGTATTAGTAGCAGCACACACCATTGTGCAAGAAATGTGTATTAAGGCATGAGGGCGGGGAGAAATGGCTGGCATTAGGACCTCTAACGATCCTTCTCACATGGACTTATCCCTGAAAGGCAGCCCAGTGCCCCTCTCCTTTTGTGTAGAGCACGTGGGTAAGATGATAACTAGTGTCTGATGGGTGTTTCATGGTAATTCTCTCCTTGAGGCAACTCCTCATTTGGTCCTTTGTTGCCTCTGAACACTAGTAGGTGCCTCTCCAGAGGAAGTTAGAGAGCCTGGTTATGCTATTGCAGCTGTGGCAGTTATGTTTTAACCTCCAGGTGGCTGCACTTTCTGCAAAGCAGGAAGGGAGATGGCAACCACAAAGTGAAAATGCACAGAACTCAAGTTCCATCCAGCCTCAGTGCCCGCTGTTGGCAGACTGAGTCTCTCCAGGCTGGCGATTATCTGGGGACCATCACGAAGACCAAGGGTGGTTCCCTCACTGGTGTAACAGCACATCAGCTTTGTGCTTTGCTCCTTTGAGGTGGAAACCTTTCATTTTCAAGTGCACGCTCAGCCACTTCAGTCCCGTCTGACTCTTTGTGACCCCATGGACTGCAACCTGCCAGGTTCCTCTGTGCTTGGGAGTCTCCAGGCAAGAATATTGAAGTGGGTTGCCCTGCCCTCCTCCAGGGGATCTTCCCAACCTGGGGATGGAACCCACATCTCATGCATTGCAGGTGGATTCTTTACCTGCTGAGCCATCAGAGTGTCCTAAGTAAATTTAACTCCATGATAGGGATGTACGTGGGGCAGAGCATAAATTGAATGTCAAAGAAATTAAAGCATGAAATCTGAATTTTGTCCTGAGATGGCTTTGCTAAGAGGAACCTTTGCTTGTGTTCCCAGACTTGTGAGACTCTCCTTGGGCAAGAACCTGGGGGTGGAGCCTGAGCTGTTTGATTGGCAGGAGGCAGAATCCCAGATAAGTGCGCCCAGCCCCGCCCCCCACGCATCTCCTTGATTTTTCTCTCTGGATCTTATGGTTTAGTTGTGCATTTCTCATGGCTTCCTGTAGGGGTGATTTTCCCTGAGGGGTGCTACACTGTGGAAATTGGAGGGGGCGTTTTTGGTTGTGACAATGATGGGGAGTGTGCTAAGTCGCTTCAGTCATGTCCGACTCTTTGCGACCCTAAAGACTGTAGCCCACCAAGGGCCTCTGTCCATGGGATTCTCCAGGCACGAATAGAAGGGCCTCTGCTCTTGATAGCATTTAGTGAGCATGGCCCAGCAACACTGTGTCTTGCAGAATGTGGGGTAGTCCTGTCTGTGGAAGGATTGCCTGGTGTCCTGCCAGACTTCCTAATGTCCCGAGGGACTTTCCTATGGCTGAAGATACCCTCTGTTTTCCTCAAGCCACGGGTGTGATCTAGCCCTGGATAATGCTGACCTGGGATGCCTTTTGTAGCTACCATTTTCTTAATAACCTTCTGTATAGGTCTCCTAAAGAAATTTTTCTGTGATGTGTTAGGGACCAAAAATATATATATAAAAGAAAATCATTACAATATTTCATGTGAGATTGTGTAGATACTGACAAGTCCCCCCCCCCTTTTTTTTAGTAGTATTTATGGCCGTTCAATTAAACAGTCACCAAATAACAAGGAATTCACCAGTATTTCCAAATGTGCCGTCTTGGTGTTTGTAGCTCACCATATGTTTGAAGTATGACATAATCCTTATGGAACACATTCAATTTGTTGCTTCCCAGTTTCAATAGGAGCAGTTAAATCTGTCTCCTTTTAGACAAATTGTTAATGAAAAGGTAGCAGAACAATCATTTTCTTGTAATATGCAATTCTGTCTCCTTAAATACAGGAGCCTGACAGAGCTATTCAGCACTCAGTACTTTCTTCTCTGTGCAACTGAACTCTCTCTGACCCTCGGAAGCTAACAACTGGAGCAAAAAGGGAAGAAAGAGGGAAAAGTTAGCTAAAAAAAGGTTAGCTAAAAGTTAGCTAAGGGGAACGTTAGCTAAAAATAAAGACTCACCTGTAATACACAGAGTCCCGAAAGTTGAATGGGAAGTATATTTTACCTTATTGTTTTCAGATAATGTGTGAATGATCACCTTCTGCTGCCAAATCTATTCTTACTGATTTTAAAGTATCTCAAGATGTGGGCACAGTGTTTGGAGAAAGGTGAGACTGTCTGAAAGATTCGGAATTGAGAGTCCCGTGTCTTCTTCTCTTTTAGCAGTGAGTCAGCGCTGCTGATAACGGCACAGGCGCATGGTGTTCCCTCTTTCAAGAGACCCCATGGATTACACACTCCACGGGAATTCTCCAGGCCAGAATATTGGACTGGGTAGCCTTTCCCTTCTCCAGGGGATCTTCTCAACCCAGGGATTGAACCCAGGTCTCCTGCATTGCAGGTGGATTCTTTACCAGCTGAGCTACCAGGGAAGCCAAGAACACTAGAGTGGGTAGCCTGTCCCTTCTGCAGCGGATCTTCCCAACCCAGGAATTGAACCGGGGTCTCCTGCATTGCAGGTGGATTCTTTACCAACTGAGCTATCAGGAAAGTCCTCAAGAGACCCATGCAGGAGAAAACAAAGAGATTAGCCATCCATCCAAAACAAGCATGTGATTTGACCTTATTTTAATATTTAAATTCCCAAGAATTTCTTGAATAGAATTGAGCCATACAGTTTTACATCCCATTCTAAAACAAAAAAATAGTCAACCATGTCTTTATTTTATTTATTTTTTTTTTTTGATGATTTTTTTTTATTTTATTTATTTTTTTTTTCCAGTGGGTTTTGTCATACATTGATATGAATCAGCCATGGATTTACATGTATTCCCAATCATGTCTTTAAAACATAGTGTAGGATAGTAACTGCTGGTGTTTATTGAGTGTTTACTCTCTGCCACCCTGTACGAAGGTTATCAGCTGACCTCACCAATGATGGGTGGATGGTCATGATTATCACCATGCAGAAATTGATGCAGAAATGTGAGGCAGAGAGGTTATGGTTGAATAGCTTCACTGACTCAATGGATGTGAATCTGAGCAAACTCTGGGAGATAGTGAGGGACAGGGAAGCCTGGCGTGCTGCAGTCCATGGGGTCGCAGAGAGTCAGACACGATTCAGTGACTGAACAATGACAAAGAGATCACTCAGCAAGTTTGTGGCAGAGCCAGCTTTTACACTCAAGAAGGCAAACTGAAGTCAAGACGCTTAGCCCTGCATGATGCCATGTGACAGCTGGAGATGGCTTCACACAGTAAAACCTCGTCAATTCAAACTGCTTTGGAGATGGTCTGAATGACAGGATGTTTGACAAGAAATGCCATCTGACATCTCCAGGAGATGTGTGTAAATTAAATACAGATTTTAAAATTAGGCAAGAAGTCTTGACAATCTCACTTTATTGTAAAGGAAGATATCTGGTTTAAAAGTACTGAGTTATTTAATTTTAAGGCTCTTGATGCCAAGTGGGTGCTAAGTTGCTTCAGTTGTGTCCGGCTCTTTGTGCCTCTATACACTGTAGCCCGCCAGGCTGCTCCGTCCATGGGATTCTCCAGGCAAGAATTCTGGAGTGGGTTGCCATTTCCTACTCCAGGGGATCTTCCCGACTCAGGGATCGAACCCTCCTCTCTTACATCTCCTGCATTGGCAGACAGTTTCTTTACCACTAGCACCACCTTTCGTGATTCTAATCCATGTTTTTTCACAGTAGAAATCTGAACTATTCACGTGTTGATTACACATAGTTCCATGTGGACCATGGAAGGGCCATACAGACGTGTAAGTTCCAGATGGTGGAATCTTTGAGAGTGTAGACTCCAGGCTCAGGGCTGGATTCAAAGGCTTGTATAATGCCCTAGGGTTGAAAACTAGATGGATCAATAGGTATTCAGCAGCCCTTTGCTCAGAGAAGGGGCTCAACTGATGCAGACAGTCATCACTACTACAACCAAAAAGAGGACCCTGGGCTTGAGAGTGAGCAGGAGGCAGATACCACAGCTAACCACCCTCCGCGGTGCATCAGACGTGTGCAGTTCCTATTGAAGGAAGTGAGTCTGGAAGGGTGAGATGTGGCCTGACCCCAGACAGCCTCAGGACAGTGTTTGGGCTCCATTTCTGCTGGCACTAGGGAGCAGGGATGATGCTGGTATGAAATGGTAGGATTTAGGGAATGAGCTGATGGAGGGACAACAGAGACCTTGTCCAGAGGAGAACAGAGAAAGGAGACCAGGGCGAGACAAATGCTCCCGGTGCCTGTCAGGGTGCCCAGGTAGGAGGCCCTGGAGACTGGGGCACATCAGACCCCCAGCCTCTGCCCCCCGCCACAGGAGACCACACAGGTCACAGGGCCTGACCTCCTGCTCATCAGTAACCACTCCTAAGTTTTCTGCCCAGGTTATACATAGCAGAGACTGCAATTACCACATGAAACAGAGGGTTTAGGCCACTTCACAGTTGTGTTTCTCCTTGTGAATTTGTAAGTCTGGGTCTGGGCTTCCCTGGTGGTTCAACAGTAAAGAATCCACCTGTCAATGCAAGAAATTCAGGCTCTATCCCTGGGTCAGGAAGATCCCCTGGAGGAGGAAATGGCAACCCACTCTAATATTCTTGCCTGGAGAATCCCATGGACAGAGGAGCCTGGCAGGTTACAGCCCATGGGGTTGCAAAGAGTCAGACACAACTGAGTGACTAACAGACACACAGGTTTTGTTTATTTACTCAAGGTAGAGACTTGCGGACATATTTCACTCTCCTCTTCCTCCCATTCATTTGGACATCAAGCCCTTGGTGAAAGCTTTTCTTAAATACTACTCATAGCCCTGGATCTCTGTCTATCACCTCCACTCAGAACTTGGGGTTGGTGTCCAACTACAGGGGTGGCCTTTGGCTGGTCCCCTCACCTCTCTTCTTCCTCTTTTCTATCCCCAACACAGTCATGCGCTACGTTGCTGCTCCACAGATCACTTACCATCCCTGCTTTCTATGCAAGGAAGCAATACCAACAGCAGCAACCAACTAACCCACAGAACCCACAAAGCCTCTTCAGTGGCCCTCCGTTGCCTGCACGGTGAACTCCTGGATTCATAGTAAAGGATGCTTGTCCTCTGGCCCTGACTTTCCAGCGCCTTTCCCATCTTACGATGCAGCCACTCCACCTGCCTCTCTGCCCCTGTTTCCTGAGAAACCTGTGCATTTGTGAGTTGGTTTTGTTTTTAAACACACCTCTGTGCTTTTGTACCTGTTAGGGATGCTGTTTCTCATACCCCATCTCACCATTTGCTGGTTGAATTTGTGTTCATCAAGGCTTCGTGCTCAGTCACTCAGTCGTGTCCAACTCTTTATGACCCCATGGACTGTGGGCTCTCTCTGTGCAATTTCGCAATCAAGAATGCTGGAGTGGGTTCCCGTTTCCTACTCCAGGGGATCTTCCTGACCCAGGGATCGAACCTCCATCTCCTGAGTCTCCTGCATTGGCGGGCAGATACTTTACCACTGAGCCATCTGGGAAGCCAGCTGGCAGACATGGCTCTCTCTGTGTTTTCACGGTGACAGGAGCGCACTTGGGCTCACATTGTGTTGCACTTGCTTCTCTCCCAGTGGCTTCTGTAGTCTGTGAGCTGCTGGAAGCCAGGCCCTGTGCATTGCCGTCACTGGGTGGAGGGAGGGGTAGTGGCAGGACTGGGAAATGGAAGGGGTGGCAGTGTACCATAGATGGGGGGGGGCATGAAGAAATTTAAAAAAGAGTCAGAATCCATGAGCTGTAACAGCTCAGGACTGTGTGATTGACTTTTATGTGCCACAGAACCTTGCCCTATTGCCAGCACTTTGGGGAAGAGTCTCAGCCCTAATGCTTTAAGCACGTTGCTGTAATTCCACTCTCCATAAAGTGGTCTTTAAATTGTGTTTTGAGGCTGGCAAGTGCATATCAGTGACATGCTTAACTGTACAGCCACAGCAAAACGGGAATCTAGACCTATCTGTATGCAAACACCATGCTTCAAGTTCATCATTGTTATTAGGAAACGGAAATACAGCCGGAGCAGAAACCATAGTATATTTCCCTCTGCCTGTGTTGTGTTTTTGTCAATGGGGCTTCTGAAGGACTAGGCATTTACGAACCCATTAGAATGAGCAATTTTATATCTTAATGTAAAATTAAAGGAATTAAAGGATCTTCCTGAGAGATACACTTGTTTAAACCTCTATTAATGTCTCTCTTGGTTTTGTTGTCTGGGTTGGTGATATATTATTGGAGTAGAAAATGTCCCAGTCGTGTAAATACTTTCTAAATCTCAATGTATTTTTTTTTCTGACAAGGTGTAGAACTGATTTTCTTCTCTTCTGTCCAAAATATAAGATGGAGGGACAACAAAACTGTTCTTAAATGCAAAGCATGCTATAATTCTTTTTTTTTTCCCCAGTTCTTTATTATTATTTTTTAAAAATCTCATTTGTATCATCACATTGTCTGTTTTCCAAAGATGTATGCTCTTGGCTTCTCCCAGCTCTCATCTATGAGCCCATTAATTCCTTTTCCTTAAACCCATCAGGTAGTATTTACTGTGGTATTCACCAAGGCCTCCCCTAGCTTGCGTGGGATCTGGGGCAAATAGTCTTTGTGAGGCCTCTGGCCATGTTAACAATTTGATTGAAACGTGTGTTCAAAAATGCACGATGGGACTTCCCTGGTGGTCCAGTGGTTAAGAATCCACCTTGCAATGCAGGGGACGTGGGTTCAATTCCTGGGCGGGGAACTAAGGTCCCACATGCAACTAATAAGCCCAGACTTCGCAACTCCTGAGCCCACACACCAGAGCTCGAGAGTGTGCACAGCCGTGAAAGAGCCTGCATGCCACAACTAGGGCTTGACACAGCCAAAGAAATAAATATTTTAAAAATGCATGGGTCCATTGAGGTGTATCGGTTTATCAGTGAAGGTTTAGAATCATGTAGAGAAGAGATACTGAGGACCCTTTTTTTTTTTTCCAATCAGTGCACGTGAAGGTGCTTCCTCCTCTCCAGGCATCATCTCTATCTGTTCAAGTCCAGGGACCGTCACTTCATCGTGTTCATGACCAGTTCCTGATCACTTCACACCCCCCACTTTGCCGTCACACACAACACATGGCCCTTCGGAACCTGTTTACACTGAAACAACACACTTCATCTTGCCCGTGCGGTTTCCTGGGGCACTTACCGAGGGCTGGCCACACTGTATTGGACACAATGGACATCGTCCCTCCAGCCGTCCGGGAACACTGGCTTCCAGGGACAATCTCAAGGTGTTACTGTGCTTTGTCAATGACGGTTACGAAGGCAACCCTTCCCCAGAGGATGCAGCAACGCTTGGATGATAACTTCTTTGTGGTCGTGTTCAATGTGCTGATTTTATAGCTTAAGGTAGAACAGCACATCTTCTGTGTCTTGAACTCTTTAGATGCTTGTCTCTGCAAGCTGAGATGTGCTCTCTCACAGTGTCGCTCACAGCTTTCTACTCCACAACCCAGGGGCCGGGCTGGGGGAGAGGAGTGGTCTCCTGGCTCAAAGAGCATCTGTCCCTTATCCTACACTCACCTAGGAAAGTCTCCTGGCTCAAAGAGCATCTGTCCCTTATCCTACACTCACCTAGGAAAGTACAGCCATAAAGGATTTCCTCTAAATTTACTGTTATTTCTGTAAAAATGTCAACCTGACGGTTTGCAGATAGTCTCCTGAGTTATCCCAGAGACAATACACAAGGTATTCTCACATAACTGGGAATCTTGACAAATCCTGAATTGTCCAAGAGCCCAGTAGTAGATAAAAATCTCACTGTTATATTCCGGCCATTGTGCATGTGTGTGTCTGTGAGTTATTCTAAGTGCTTCGTGGTTCTCATAATTTTCTGCACCCATTTGTGAAGTGTACTTTAATGTTGATTTTATTTTTCCTTTGTGAAAAAATATAACAATGGATGTAATAATTTTCCAAATGGACACTGATGGCGAAGGAGGCTCTGTGTGTGTGTGTGTGTGGGGAGGGGCAGGAAGTATTTGCAAAGCTCTGTTGATGTTGTTCAGTCGCTCAGTCATGTCCGACTCTTTGTGACCCCTTGGACTGCAGCACATCAGACTTCCCTGTCCTTCACCATCTCCCAGAGTTTGCTCAAAGTCACATACATTGAGTTGATGATGCCATCCAGCCATCTCATCCTCTGCAATGCTCTGTAGCTTTAGCCCATTTTTGCTGTGAACCTAAAACAGAAAAAAAAAAAAACTAACATAAGGAAAATAATGACTCAGAAGACTGTGATGTCACTATGTTAACAGAGGTGGGAGAAGATGTTTTAAAGTCACATGGTGGGTGGGGCAATGATATGGAAAGTCCTAGGAGATGGGAGCAGCCGCCTCTTAGGACTGCCAGACATGGAGACAGACCTGGAGACTGTGGGAGAGTTGGGGTGACCCTCCTGCCCGCCAGGGTAAAGGACATCTGCCACCACCCCAGCTGCCCCTGGGTGCTAAGGACCAGAGACAGCATTGTAGTTGGAACACAGATGGGCAAAAGCCAATTCACAGACCTATGCTCTTGGCTTCAGTCCAGGGATCAGCAGTGACCCTTCGTGAGCTCAGAGCCCTGAACGCGCCCTGTGTCTGACATGAGTAAGAATCTCCAGAATCAGCACGTCAGCACCATTCTGGCAGCCTGTGTGGGTGCTCAGTCGTGTCTGATGCATTGCGACCTCGTGGACTGCCAGGCTCCTCTGTCCATGGAATATTCCAGGCAAGCATACCCGAAGTGGGTTGCCGTGCCCTCCACCAGGGGATCTTCCCGACCCAGGGATCAACGTGTGTCTCTTGCGTCTCCTACGCTGGCGGTCAAGATTCTTTACCACTGATCCACCAAACCCTTGAGACCAATATGGTACCACTTGGTGGGAGTCATCCACTGGCCAGGCTGCCTTCCTGGAACCAGAGCCCAGTCAGGACTAACAACCCACCAGCATGAGTCCGCTTGCTCCTTGGGGCATCTGGTCAACCCATTTTCGGACCACAGAGTCTGGAAACTAGACACATTTGCCCCTCTCGTAGTGGAGGAAGCCTGTGCTTCACTCCCAATATCTTTTCTCCACCAGCAGCTGAAGCATGAGGGGTTGATACTGGCTGCATGAGGTCCTTCCGGAGATCCATCCCCTCACAGAGTTGGACCGCTCTCCTGACTGGCCTGGTCACTGTGGCTCATCAGTCTCACTCTCAGATTCAGAACTGCTCTGTACAGTTGGGCAGGTTGTGCACTGCACAGCAGTGCCTGTTCCCAGGGGGCGCCACTCATGCCGCAGGCGTGCAGATGTTTCACTGTGGCAGATGGCGCTAAACTGTCTTGTTCTAAAAAAGATCGGTGTATTACGATGATTTTTTTTTTTTTTTTGGATAAACGGAAATCTTGAAGAAGGGGGCACCTTTTAAGAATTTGCGGGAAATAGCCATATGAGCTAGCAGTGCCTTGGGCTATATCTGCCCACTCTCTGATGGCCAAGCTGTGGAGGCACCTTCATTTTCCCCTGGTTGACATCGTTCATTCACGCATTCCTTTATTCACTGACAGTTATCCAGTGCCCACATGTGCCCAAACCCTGAGAAGTTGGGAGGTTTTGGGAGCAGTCCCGCTACGTGTAGGGGGTGGCCCGTTGCCCAGTGGCCCACGCCCCCATGGGCGTGTCCAGTTTTGGCCAGCGGAGAACGGGAAGAGCAGCGTGTGACTCTGGGCCAAGCAGTTGAGAAGAGGTGTTGCTCCACCCCTCTTCCCACCTGGGCGGATGCACCAGCCTCGGTGGCCCGCAGAGGCCGAGCCACGGGGCCTGGCCTGTGGTCACACAAAGCCCTGATGAGCACAGTGGACGTGAGCGCGGCTTCCTTGTCAGGTGGACCTGGATTCAAGCCCTAACGTTGCCACTCATCAGCTGTGCGGCTTTAGTCTTCAACCCCAAAGTCCTATTTCCTCACCTATGAAATGCAAAGAACAACCCCCCCAGCGCCTCCCTGGTTGGGAGGAATACAGGCCGTGACACACACACAGTGTGAGGAGAGAAGGCACTCAGCGAATGGCCCCCACGTTGCCCCAGGGCTGGGGTGTCTGCAGTGATTAAGGCTGTGGGCTCTGGACCAGGCAGCTGGGACCTGAACCCTGGGTCTGCCCTTCCATGCTGTCTCAGGGACGTGACTTACTCATCTGTTAAATGGGGACAACAGCAGTCTGTATGCCATAAACAGGTTGGGAGATGAGATTGAATAGAGAAAAGTGCCAGGCACAGGGTGAACACTGGGAGTGGTGGCCTCCCCAATGGTAATGCTAATCCATGAACCCCTGACCGGGACCTTATTTGGAAAAAGGGTCATGGCCAGCGTCATTAAGTTGACCTTGAGACCAGATCCTTCTGGTCTCGGTTCTGTTAGAAAGGGGATGACTGCCTAGTCATCCAAATGACAGATGTCGATTCCAGGGACATGAGTCCCGTTGGAGGGAGATGGGTGGTGGATTCTTGGGGTCGGGGTGAGGTCACGGCTTCCCCGGGAGAGGCAGAGTCAGAGGGTAGTCTGGGAAGCAGGTGAGCACACCTGGGTCCTGACTGCCTGGGTGGGATCAGGAAGGAGGAGGGTGTGGACGTGTAGAAAGAAGAAGAGCCCTCGGAGACGGCCTCACTTCCCATAGAGGACTGCAGAATGTGCTGGAAGAACCTAGTGCCCTGGAGTCACCTCTCACGGAGGTTTGAAGGACCTAGCACACTGGAAGGGCAGCGCCTTGCGGCTTTAGCTTCTTGCTCCTTGAAGGTGGAGACTGCTAGCCCTTACCTGGCTTCCTTTCTGTCTCTGGCTGAGAGTTTCAGGGGTGGGATGGACAGGCCATCGCAAGCAGCAGCTGCTCTGCTCCGCATGCGCAATGACGCAGGTGGGCTCCCCTTTGTTCTCATAGCTGGGGATACTGGTCCCCAGAAAGGTCCTGGCTGGGCCATTCAGGGAGCTGGGGTGACAGGTGGGGACCACAGCCCTCCCAGGACCCATCCTCCTCCCTGAGTCCTTCCCATCCCTCCCTGCACCCCTGGAGGCATCTGGTCTCCCGGGTGAAGACGCCGGGTAGGTCTCATCACCTTACCGATTTTTTTTTCCTCTGGCAGTTCTGAATTCGTGGATGCCCGGTCACCTGCTTACAGAAATGGAAACTGGCTCATAGAGTGATTTAAACCCCAGACCTGAGGATTACGTTCCAGGAAAGCATGGGGCAAGGGTATCTTTCCATCTGGTTTATGGCCTCCTTCACTGAGCGGCGCTGCCCTTGGCCTCACCGAGGTTTTATAACCGGCTCTCATTTCGGGTCCGGCAGAGACCCCCTCCGGAGTTGTACGGGGAGGACGCCAGCCCCCTGCTTTCCCTGTGAGCAGATCTTTTCTCTCGCCTGATCCAACAGTAGTAAGCAAGACTCCAGTAAATAAATCGTTCAGTTCCCACTGAAATTGCCTATGCTGGAATTTGTGCCTTTTAGAGACACATGAACGATGACTGGGACAGAGCATCCTTTTATGTGAACCCGGATGATTCCAGCCCAGATAGTAGAAATGTGAGAAGCCTCAGCGAAGTCTGTTCTCTGGGTTATAAATTCCTTTTCTCTCTAATGCCTTGGCCTTATCTGGAGATTCTCTTGGCTGTGCTTTCTTCTTTCATGGCTGTCTCTTTATTCACCCTGTTCCTTCTTTTCGGGGATTTTACTAGCTCAGCAGCTGCAGTTGAATTGAGCCAAGAATATTTGCTCGGGTGGCCGAGAGATGGTCTCACCCCGCCTCCGAGGCCGTCTCTCCTCGGCACACTGGTGCCCTTCTGTAACTGTCCTTTTCGGAATCAGCTCTGCTTGAGCTTGGTTAAAAAAAAAAAAGTCAGCGAACGACAAAACAATTTCAAATGACTGGATTTGTTCACCTTTCTTTGGCTGTCCTTAACATCGCGCCCCTTTCCTAACTAACTTTCAAAGTGTGTTTTTTGGCTGTGTCTACAGGATGTTTTAAAAGGTATTATTATTTTTTTAAACAAAAGAACAGTGTGACCAGATGCATTTTAAAATAGTTTGTGCACTTGAAACATCGAGCCAGAGGCTTTGTTGCTGCAGCCTTGGAAATAATGGCGGGGTTCCGACGAAATGGAAAAGTAGCTAACTGGTCATTCACACAGTTCTCAGAACTTGTGCGCTTTGGGGGCACTTATGGCATTCTTCAGGACCTCCTTGGTCATCCATGGTAAGGAATCTGCCTGCAATGCAGATGTGGGTTCAATCCCCAGGTCAAGAAGATCCCCTGGAGAAGGAAATGGAAACCCATTCCAGTATTCTTGCCTGGAGAATCGCATGGACAGAGGAGCCTGGCGGCTATAGTCTATGGGGTCACAAAGAGTCAGACACGACTTAGCCACTAAACAAGAATGATGGCATTCTTCACAGAACCTGAATCTACCTTGGGAGTGGTAATGGAACTTGAAAACACCTGAGGCTAAGGCTTCGGGTGTGCAGAGGGGTAAACAGAAGTCAGGTTTGGGGAAGACAGGGTCAAAAGGAGCTTAGAGAAAGTGGGGCAAAGGGAAAAAATATGTTGTAATGGCAGAGAGAGGCCCAACTTTATCAGCTGTGATGATGCAAGGATAAAATAAAAATTAAGGCTGAAACAAAATGACTCTGAAAGTTTTAGAATTAATTGAAAAGATAGTGTAGCAATATTCCTACAGATAAATTAGAACATGAAATGAAAAGTGTTAAGGACAGAGACAGACAATTCATATTAACAAAAGTGAAGTTGCACCAAAGAAATATAACAGTTTTGACACGGTAAACACCTACTACCACAACTTTTTTTTTGTTTTTAGTGCCCCCCCCCCCATGTCAACCTCCTCAATTTGTTTAGTCCTTTTCAGTTCCTATTGAAAAAGTAAAAATTGAATTATTTTTGTTTTTTAAAAAAGATGCATTTATTTTTATTTAGAGCTGCACTGGGTCTTCACTGCTGCCTGGGGACTTTCTGCAGTTGCCGTGCACAGAGGCTGCTCAGGGCAGCGGTTTCTCTGTTGTGGGGCACAGGCTTCAGTAGTCTGGGACGTGGCCCTCGCTGTCCCGCTGCTTTTGCGGCCTTCCCAGACCAGGGATCAAACCCATGTCCCTTGCACTGGCAGGCGGGTTCTTCATCACTGAGACATCAGGAAAGCCCCTGAAGTAGTTACTTTTAAAAGACCCTGAGGGATTTTCTGGTGATAGACTTATATACCTTCCTATCGTATACAAAAACAATTTATTGCTTTTGTATACATAGCTTGCAAGCATGTGTGCTAAGGTGCTTCAGTCATGTCCGACTCTTTGTGACCCCATGGACTGTAGTCCTCCAGGCTCCTCTGTCCATGGGATTCTCCAGGCAAGAATACTGGAGTGGGTTGCCATGCCCTCCTCCAGGGGATCTTCCCAAGCCAGGAATCGAACTTGTGTCTCTTACGTCTCCGGCATTGGCAGGCGTGTTCTTTACCACTGGTGCCACCTGGGAAGCCCAGTATACATGCCTTATTTTTGTATAATTAATAGTCCATGGATCAATTTGACTTCTTTCCTCTTAAATTCCAGTGTCTACTTAGGGCTTAAAGTAACCTGACAATAGGGCTATTATCTTGCCACATCTTTGAAATATTTACAAATATTTTCTTTGAAAAAGAAATTGACTAACCTCGAATTGAAGAGATTTTAACACACTGCTATTGTAATGGGGAGAACTGTGGCCCCAAGATATGCTTACATATTGATTCCTCTAGCCTCTAAATACCACCTTACTCGTGAAGAGTCTTTGTAAGTGTAATAAAGTGAAGAATCTTGAGATGAGATCCTTCTGAATTACCCAGGTGGACTCTAAGCGCCGTCTCAATGCCATCACAAGTGTCTTTGTAAGAGAGAAGCAGAGGGGAGCCGGAGACACAGAGGAGGAGGCGACGTGAAGATGGAGGGAGAGACTGAAGCGAGGTGGCCTCCAGCCAGCGTGGGCAGCCCCCAGGAGCTGGGAGCCTTAGACAATGGATTGTCGCTAAGGGTCTCGGGAGGAAGCAGGGCCCTGATGACACCTTGATGTCAGACTTCTGGTGTCCAGAACTGCGACAGAATAAATTTCTGTTGTCTTCATGTGGACGTATGGCAGAAACCAACACAGTTTTGTAAAGCAATTATCCTCCAACTAAAAATAAATACATTTTTAAAAAGAAAAAAGAATTTCTGTTGTTTAAAGCTACTAGTGCAAATGTTAGTCTCTCAGTCGTGTCCGACTCCTTGTGACCCCGTGGACTGCAGCCCGCCAGGTTCCTCTGTCCATGGGATTTCCCAGGCAAGGATACTGGACTGGGTTGCCATTCCCTTCTCCAGGGAATCTTCGCCACCCAGGGATCAAACCTGGGTCTCCTGCATTGCAGGTGGATTCTTTACTTTCTGAGCCACCAGGGAAGCCCTTAAAGCTACTAAGTTTGTGGTAATTTGTCATGGCAGCCATAGGAAACAAAATTCTCAAAAATGAACAGATTAAGAAAAAGAATAACTAATTAGAATATCAAGGATTGGAAAAGTGGAATTAACTCTACATCCAAGTGTGCTCCTTTTTATACATATATAGAAAAATTTATTAAAATTGACCATGTCCTACACCACAAAGGAAATGTGCAATTTCCCAAGTTGAAGTCATTGAGTCTTCATTCTTTTGGGAGCAGTGCAATAAAAACAGCAACCACCCACAAAAAGATGGACAGAACATCCCCTGAATGCATTGGGAGATTAAAAAATATCTTCTAAATAATTCATGTTTTAATGAGAAAGTCAAAATAAAAGTTATAGTACTTAAAAGCAAATGACTACCCGAGCTGTGCATATAAACTTGTGAGATAAAACCACAGTGTTACTCAAAGAAGAATTTTGAGCTAGGAATGCATTTATTAGAAAACAATAAAGATTGAAAAGAAATTAGCTAAGCTTTCTTAGCTGTAAAAAAAAAAAAAAGAACAGCAAAACAAATCTAAAGAGAGTAGAAGGAAGGAAATAATATGGATTAGAGCAGAAATTAATGAAGTAGAAAACTAGAAAGTCCAGTAGCATTAATCAACAAACAGAAGCAAGTTATTTAAAGTGATTAAGAAAATCAGTGAGTTTTGGGCAGGTATGATCAATAAAAAAGAAAAAATATAAATAAATATCATGAGGAAATAAGAAAAGATCTATAGTTGTAAATATTTTTGACTCAAAATATTTTAAAGCATTAAATATCTTTATACTAATCCTTTAAGTAGCTGATATTGAAAAGTTCCTAAGATACAAATAATCAAGATTGTCCCAAGAACAAGTAGTGAAACAATCGTAAATGGAAATGATGGACAAAGATCAATAAGCAAGAGGAGTTGCAGAGTTGGACATGACTTAGTTGAACAACAAAACCAAGTCCATACTGTCTAAAAGATCTGCTGTGTGCTGTGCTTAGGCGCTCAGCCGTGTCCGACTCTTTGTGACCCCAGGGACTGTAGCCCGCCAGGCTCCTCTGTCCATGGGGCTTCTCTAGGCAAGGATGCTGGAGTGGGTTGCCATGCCCTCCTTCAAGGGGTCTTCTAACCCAGGGATCAAACCCAGGTCTCCCGAGTTGCAGGCAGATTCTTTACTCTCTGAGCTACCAGGGAAGCCCCAATAGATGAGTTCTACCAAATAATCAAGGAGAAGATAACTTAGATTCGGGGAAGCTATTCTAGAGAATAGAAAAAGATGGAAAAAAGACTCTGTAGCCATCCGGTGGCTAAGACTCTGTGATCCCAGGGAAGACCTGGTATAGTCAAATAAATACACATATAAAAATATTAAAATAAAGAAAAAGAATGCTTACCAACCCATTTTATGAAGTTAGTAGAAAACATCAAAACTGCACAAGGAAAGAATAAAAAACCCCAAAGGCTCATTACACTTATGAATGTGTGTGCAGAAGCCATAAAAATATTAGCAAATTGAATTTTACAGTTTACTAATAGGACAATACACCTTGGGCCAGTTAGGGTTGCTTCAACAAAGAATATTTATCAGTGTGGTCAACTGCCTGAAATTAAAAGAAAAAACCCCAAACCTCCATGATTTTCATAATAGATGCTAACCTCCCTCCCCACCCACAATAAATATTCGTTCACCACGTAAATCATGAGAAAACTGAATAGAAGGAAGCTCCTTGAACTAATAATAAAGAATATATACCAGAAAATCATAGGGGTCCCCTTACTTTATGATGTAACAAAATTTAAGTAGTCATGTTCCTATAATGTGTTAGCTACAGTTCAAGAAAAGAAATAAAAAATTTAAAGGAAGAAACAAAACTGTTAGGTTCAGATGTTATAATTGCTCAAGTTGAAAAACCAAAGGAATCACCTGGTGAACAATGAAGGCCAATAAATTAGTTTATTCAGCAGAAAGGCTGAATGTAAGCTGAACATATAAAGAGCTTTAATTTTTGTTTAGCTAGCAATAAGTAGTTAGAGATTACAATAGAAGAAATATGATCTGCTTCATAATAGCAATGAAGTATGTTAGGTATCTGAGAATAGACCATGCCAGGGGCATAGCCAGTCTCCTTCCTTCTTTACTAAACAATCTCAAATTATGTTTGTGTTGGCAATATTCTGTAAAACAAAATACTTGATCTCCCAGCATGCTTTGTAGCTAAGGTTGCCCATGTGATAACAGTCCCATGCTCCAAGAAACATAGGCAGAAATACATGGGAGGGCATTCCTTACCAGATAAGACGAGAATGTCACCTTCTTCCTGCCTGGAAGACAGACAAGATGTTAGGAGGTATAGCTGCCTTCTTGTGATCACAGCATGAAAGCCTCCTGCTGGGGATGGTGGAAAAAACACCTGTTCCCTGATGATTTCCTGAGGCAAAGCATTGGCCCAGGACTGCCTTGGGCTTGCTGGAGAGAGGTGGCAAGGAGGAAGGAGGGTGGGCAGGAGAGGGGAGAGAGGGAGGGAGAACCTCACTTGTTATAGTCACTGGTGTTTAGATTTTGTCTGCCTCACAAGTGAACACATCTCTAACTGATGCAAAACCTGAAAAATGTTAAAACCTAAATGAACAAATCCATAAAATTTCATAGTAGAACATGAAGGTAGCCTAAAAAAAGGAGAGCTGTACTATGATCCCAAATGGAAAGATTCTACATGGTGATGAGGTTGTTGTTGTTATGGAGTCGCTAAGTCGTGTCTGGTTCTTTGCAACCCCATGGACTGTAACCCACCAGACTCCTCTATCCCTGGGATTCCCCAGGCAAGAATACTGGAGTGGGTTGCCATGTCCTTCTCCAGGGGATCTTCCCGACCCAGGGATTGAAACTGCGTCTCTTTTGTCTCCTGCATTGGCAGGTGGATCGTTTACCACTAGCGCCACCTGGGAAGCCCCAGGCCCCTCCTGGACAGCAGGAGTGATTGATGTCTTACCAGTTACGCCTGTATCTGCGCTCTAGTTGGCCGTCTCCTCAGAGAAGGTATGTTGAGATGCCGCTTGTGGGCTTGCCCCCCTCTCTAAGAGCATCTATCTCGAGAGGACCCCTCCTTTAGATCCTCATCCAGATCACCAAATCAAAGCCCAAATCCTATAGGTGGTTCTAACATCCTCTTCCTGACCATCCAACCCCCTCTCTCCCCAGTTCTCCACAGTGCATGATCTCTCTCCTCACAATGAGTAATAAATGTGACTTGTTTACCAGAAATTCAAAGTATATTTCTGGTGGCTTTGCCTGGAGGGCACTGACAATACATGCATGTGAAATATATGAAATAGAAATTAAAAGTGAGCTAAAATATGTAATATTAAGAATAGCGTAGTCCTGTTTATTAATGGTATGAAACTTTCTAGACCATTTCTTTCTGTTCTCATTAGAGTACATTAAGAACTTTGTTTGATGTTCAGTTGCCAAGTTGTGTCCATGGACTGCGGCATGGCAGGCTTCCCAGTCCTTTACTATCTCTTGGAGTTTGCTCAGACTCATGTCAACGGTCTTGTGTGACTCAATGAAGCTATGAGCCATGCCATGTAGGGCCACCAAAGATGGACGGGTCATGGTGGAGAGTTCTGACAAAACGTGGTCCACTAGAGATGGGAATGGCAGACCACTTCATCATCCTTGCCTCAGGAACCCCATGAACAGTATGAAAAGGCAAAAAGAACTTCTAAAAATAGTAATATAATCAAATATTCATTATGAAAGAAATCTTGTTTACTTTGTTGTGATACAGTGATCTGAAGGCTAGATTCCAAGTTCAGTTTATTTTGACAAGGGTTTTAATGTTGTCTTAGCTGAGAGTGAGATTTTCCAAATAATGGTAGATCCAAATGGTTTTGCTTACTAAAAAACCACAAGATTCATTTTTTTTCTTGACAATGAAATTTTTCCTTTATTGAACTTTGCCTGTTGATTGTTAGTAAATTTTTAAAAAATGAAAAATAAAAATTGCAATGAAGAAGAAAAAATTATGGAGTCATATTTTTAAAGTTCCATTAAGATATTTCTAGGAAAAAGAGAAAACTTATATGTACATAATAGTTTTCTTCCCTCCCGGTGGCAAAGAGTATAATTAAATTTTTTGCTCTTAAGCCATAACTTCTGCAAATTTGTCAATGACTTTTTAAAAATTCGATCTTGTCTTATTTATATGCAATTCACCATAGAGCCAGCTTTGTTAATCTATTTTCGTTTATAGTTGACGGACACCTCTTTATCATTTAATCACATGAAGAAGGAAAAGTCTTGTTTAAGGTATTAATGGATGTTTGGCAAAGATTTATAAAAATTCCATTTTACAATAAATTCCAGAAATTGAGTTCACGTCCTTGGTGAAACATTTAAAAAAATCACATCTGCCAGTTATGCAATTGAAAACATGTGGAATCAAAATCCATTCAAAATAGTTTTTTGTAAGTCTTTTAAACAGATTAGAAAATTCTGTTTTAAGATAGAAGAGCTTAGTGGATAATGTATTATCTTGTTTGGGGCAGTAAAGTCTTATAATAATGAAGACATTTCCATTTATCTGTATTCAGAAGCTCTCTGTATAGCATGGCTCTTTCTTTCATACCCATTTAAAAAATGTTACTTTTCCTTTGAAGGGACAGATGGAATGTGTCTAGTTTTTCAAGAGTATGATAGCGGGATACATACTAGTGGTTTTTAAAGTCAAGCCAATTGGGAAAACTTACTTTTTTGGTGCAAGTACTGTGTAACGAACCTCTTTATATATGACAACTGTGGTGAGCACTTTGCCTTGGCTGATCAGTCTGTGTGAGGTCTCAAGAGGTCCTCGTGGACCTTATTTCATTGCTCATTCTGCTCTTGGAAAGAGCGCACTCTCTGTGTCTCTAACTGGGCAGATATAACTGTATTGAACCACTAGACCCCAAACAGGAGCCCTCATGTAGGGTCACCGGCCTGACCTCCCCAGCGTGTCCACCCACCTCCTCTCCCTCCAGGTGACCTTGGGATTGGCCATTACTGGACCCAGTGGGCTCCCCAGGATTCATCTGTATTTCGCACTGGTCACGTGGCCTTGAACAAGTCACCCACCCTCTGGCCTGAGTTCGATGACATGAAGACCATCAGTCAGAGTGCTTCCTGGGGCCTCTGAGTGGATGAGATGGAGCCAGTATGGAGACAACTCAGCAAGTAAGTGTGGCTTGAATGCTGGGCCTTTATGATTCTTTAGAGACAAGAGAACAAGGTCATTGTCGTAGCAGAGAGTATAGAGGACAGGGGAGCCCAGAGGTGTGAAGTTAGCACTTGGCTGGCTGATGGGGGCCTTTTTGCTTCTAGGGGGTATGTGGCATTTTATGGGGTCCCAGCAGGTGGGTTTGATTTAGTTGACAGGGATTGAGGAGAGGAGACTTCCTCTGAGTTGAGGCAAAGCAGGCAAAGGAATTGAGGTAGAGAAGGCAGGCTGCCCTCAGCAGTAAGATGGGGGAGGCTCTCTAGACCAAGGGTTGTGGCCATGGTCTCTTAGTAGACTCTGAGATCCCCCGGGGAGTCAAAGACCCTGTGAACCCCCCAGTCCTTCCCCTTCTCCCACAGCATCCTCTTACACTTGGTATGTTGGGTTAAACTCTTCAGTGTCCATGCACAGGGGGACAACTGGCCCAGTCCCTTCCTCCCTCCTCTTATACCTGCCCTTTAGCTGTGCCCTTGCACTTGTCTGATTTGTCTATAAGCTTAGTGAACTTGCTTACTTAGAAAGGGATGCTGAATGACGATCTTTAAATTATTAATGATTTCAGCACTTTGTAATTAAAATGCTCATTTTCTCCGTGAATTTCAAGCACACATATATCACGAATACAGACAGAATCTATTTTAATGAAAAACATTAAAGCACTCAATTCCAAGTAATGAGGTTATTTCCATGTCTTGGCTGTTAGTTCATATTTGACTCATTCATTTATTTATCCACTCACTCACTGACTACTTTTGCCCCCTGCTTGGAGTAAAGTATTCATACAGCTTTGTAGATGTAACTTCCATCCATTACACTGAAACAATATCTCTACACCTGAGTGGCACACAGTCCATCTTTTGGAAGGTATTCTTTCTGGCTAGGTTATTTCGTGATCATACCTAAATTTGAGCACCTGCTGACTATTTAGGAAAATACTCTGGTGTTTAGGAAAATACTGTAGTGTGAAAGGGGATGTTTCCTAGGGCGTAGCCAGGAGAGACAAAGGGAGCAATAACTTGCTTTGTGTAATCAAGTTGGAGGGATTTGAGGTTTCTAAGGGTCAGGGAAGTCTGGAAGAGAGGATATGGAAAAAGTGAAGAGGTTTTATGGAAAATTGTATTTTCCAAAGATGGAAACATCTCCCATCACACAAGGTCTTCCACTGAGAGGTGGAGGCCAGTCCCCTTCTCCTGGATCTTGGGTGGGCCTTTGCAATTGCCTCAGACAGAAGCAGAACCATATGAAGGGCTTCTCAGGTGGCTCAGTGGTAAAGAATCTGCCTGCCAATGCAGGGCATGTGGGTTTGACCTCTGGGTCGGGAAGATCCCCTGGAGAAGGTGATGGCAACCCACTCCAGTATTCTTGCCTGGGAAATCCCACGGACAGAGGAGCCTGGCAGGTTACAGTTGATGGGCTGGCCAAGATTCAGACATGACTTAGGGACAGTATGAGCATGAGTATCCTATGACCTCCAAGGCTCGGTCATAAAAGTGCATGAGATTCTACCGTTCTTGAGGTACTCTTGCTCTTGGAACCTGGTGGCCATGTTGTGAGGAAGCCCAGAAGAGTCCAGGTAGACAGACCACATTGAGAGACCATATGTGTAGATACTAAGGTCCACAGTCTGCTCAAGTTCTCAGCCAACAATTTGCCTTAACCATGAGACACCTTATGACTCATTGGAAAAGACCCTGATGGTAGGAATGATTGAAGGCAGGAGGAGAAGGGGGTGACAGATGGTTGGATGGCATCACTGACTCAGTGGACATGAGTTTGAGCATGCTCCGGAAGTTGGTGATGGACAGGGAGGCCTGGTGTGCTGCAGTCCATGGGGTTGCAGAGTCGGACATGACTCTAAGGGTCAGAGAAGTCTGGAAGAGAGGATATGGGAAAAGTGAAGAGGTTTTATGAAAGATTGTATTTTCCAAAGATGGAAAGAGTCGGACATTACTGAGCAACTGAACTGAACTGAATGAGACATATGAGTGAAGATATCTCAAGAAGATTTCAGTCCCCAGTTATTAACTCACACCCAGACTCTGAGATGTCTCAGAGGAGGTCCCAGAAATCCTGGAGCAGAAAAAAGTTGTTCCTATTGTGTCCTGTCTGATTCCTGATCCCTAGAATCTGTCAGCATAATACATTAAAAATATTTTTAAAGACTTGAAGAGAAGTTCTAAGTCTGCAGCAAAATTGAGAGGAGGGTAAAGAGATTTCCCATATTTTCACTGCCCTAAAAATCTGCTATGATCTACCTACTCATTCCTGCCTATTGCCCCACAATACCCAACTCCTGACAATCACTTTTTACCTGACTTTTCCAGGATGTTATAGAGTTGGAATCATACAGTGTTTAGCCTTTTCAGATTGGCTTCTTTCATTTACTAACATGCATTTAACATTTCTCTATGTGTTTTCATGGCTTCATAGCTCATTTCTTTGTAGTGCTGAATAATATTCCATTGTCCATTATTCATGGAATGAATAATATTCCATTCTACGTATACATATCCAGTCATATGTCCTGGATATACCATGATTTATTTATCCATTCAGCTACTGCGGGACATCTTTGTTGCCTCCTAATTTTGGCAATTATTAATGAGGCTTCCATAAACATCTGTGTGCCAGTTTTTGTGTGGGCATACGTATTCCACTCCTCTGGGTAAATACCAAGGAACATGATTGCTGAATTGTATAGTAATATTATATTTAATTTTGTAAGAACCCATCGAACTGTCTTCCAAAGTGGCTTTACCAGTTTGTGTTTCCACCAGCAGTAAATGAGGTTCCTCTTGCTCCCTCTCTCTCTCTCTCCCCCTCCATCTCCTTTGCTATATAAAAATGGGTTTCAAACACAGGCTTAGGAAACCAAATAGTACAGGGGGCCATGTAATGAAAAGGGACAGCGCTTTGCTTGGCCCCCTCACCCTAGTTGAATGCTTCTAACAGAACTGCTTTGAAGGGATTCTGTGTTTCAGTCTCCTGGTGGTTCCTCCATGTCTCTCAACAAAGCACTGACCTGGCTGTCTCCTGATTTATTGATTCTGAACACCATCTACTGGCTTTCTGCCGAGAGAGATGGGGTGGGACATGGCGGGGAATTCAGCTCTCCCTTCTTCCCCATCCCAACAGCTACACCATGTATTTCACTCTGCCCTTAACTGTGTCACTCTAAACAATGCATTTAAGCCTCTAATTTCCGTTACTTCAGCTTCAGAAACCAACACACTTGTCTCTCACTCCCTTACTCGCTCTCTCTCCTCCCACACAGATGTTCCATTATCTGGATTCAAAAGGAACATCAAGCCCGTTTATGTACAATTCCTCTACAAGGACCCCTGCCAAGCTTCATTCTTTCTACTTAGATCTGCAACAGAGGCACCCTGGCTGCCAGATGTCATAGGCAGGCAGCCGCTGCTTTCCTGGGGTTTTCCTCCCACCTTGGTATTTTAGGTCCTTGTTTCATTCCTCTCTCATGGGTCCCTCTCCAGATGCTCCCCAGCTTCGGGTGTGTCCTATGCTTATGCCTGACAAAGGCTGATGGTTCCCTATTGGGAAGTGAGCTCGGCCTCCCCAGCCTGTTGCTTTCCTGGAGGCTCTGACCTGATAAAGTCTCTTTATCAGGGCACTAATCTTATTCATGAGTGCTCCACCCTCATGACGTAATCACCTTCCTAACACCATCACCTTGGGGATCAGGATTTCAACAAATGAATTTTAGGATACAAACATTCATTCCATAACAGTGTCAATGTCATAAAAGACAAAGAATGACTGTGGGACTATTACAGATTGAAAGATATTAAAGAATCATGGTAACTAAGTACAATACCTGAGTTGGGTTGGATTTTGTAGTGGAGGAAAAAATTCTCAGACATTATTTTTGGGTTAGTTGATAAAACTGAAATAAGAAAAGCAGATTGGATAAAAGTACTGTTTCCATCTGGAGATTGATAACTATTGTGATTATGTAAGACAGTAAGTATCCTTACATTTAGGAAATACACACAGAAGAAATTAGGATTAAAGGGCTATGATGTAAGCAGTCTTTGTTCAAAGGGTTGAGAGAGGCAGAGAGAGAGAGAGTTAAAGATGATAAAACAAACGAAGCAAAGTGTTATCAGTCAGAGATTCGGGGTAAATGGTGCATGAGCATTCTATATACTATTTTCATTCCTGCCACTTTTCTGTGTGTTTGAATTATTGCAAATAAAAGGCAAGAAAAAGTGAGCAAGGGACAAAAAAATGGCTGCAGGAAACACGCATACAGATGTCTTTGAGCCCTTGAGTTAGTATTTTTGGGGGAAAATTCTCTGGATTCTTGGACATGGAATTGCTGGATCAAAAAATAGTCACACTTAACAAAATTTGGTTAATATTGCCAAATTGCCAGGCAGTTTTTGCCGCACCATATGTCTTAAGATAAAATGTGGTTGAAATTAGCATCGCTGATGGAGACTGAGGACATCACCACCACAGGGCGTGTTGGAGGCTTCTGGGACATGGATCCCATTTTTCAAAGGCCCTTTAAGCACCTCATGTGCCTTACAGTGGAGCAGGAATCACGGGAACAGTCATCCCAGGTGTATTAATCTATCTGGGATGCTGTAACAGAATCACAGACTGGGGGGCTTACACAACAGAAAAGTATCAGTCCACAGTTTTGGAGGCCAGTCTCTGACATCAAGGTGTCTGCAGGGTTAGTCCCTTCTGAGGGCTGTGAGGGAAGGATGTACTCCAGGCTTCTCTGCTGGGTTTGTAGATGGCTGTCTTCTTCCCGTCTATTCACATCATCTCCCCTCTGTGTGTTTCTGTGTCCAAATTTCCTGTTTTTATAGGGATGCCAGTCATATTGGATTAGTGCCACCCTGGAGGCTCAGATGGTAAAGAATCTGCCCTGCCTGCAATGAAGAAGATATGAATTCACCCCTGGATCAGGAAGGTCCCCTGGAGGAGGGCATGGCAACCCATTCCAGTATTCTTGCCTGGAGAATCCCATGGATAGAGGAGCCTGGTGGGCTAAAGCCCATGGGATCTCCAAGAGTTGGACACAACTGAGCGAATGACTCTTTCACTTTTCAATGACATCACTTTAACTTGATTACCTCTGTAAAAACCCTGTCTCCGATTAAGGTCACATGCTGAGATACTGGGTGCTGGGACCTCACATAGACTTGGAAGGGATGGGCCCTACTCCACCCATAACAGCAGGGTTCTCTGTGCTCTTGAGCAGTTCTTAAGTTCTTCCAGGCTTACCTCCCATCTGCCTTGAGCCCTGTGTCTGGACTCCATCTATTTGGCTGCATAGCTTAGCTTCTTTTTCATCTAGCCTTGCTCACATTGGCAGCTGGGCTTGAGGCTTGTTCTGGCTCTCACCAGGCATTCACTTCCGGTAGGCATCCCCAGAACCACTGGTGGAGAGTCCCTACAAACTGTGAAAGAGCTGAGGGTTGCACAACTCAGTTGGTGGCCAGAGACAGGAGAGAGAGAAGAAGCCTGCATCTCAGTGACATCCCACTTTTCTCAGCATCCTCTCCACTGTTGGAAACACATCACTTGTTACTGTTTGTGCATACAGTGTATGCTGAATATGGTTTTCTGGTTGTGAATACAGTCCCACCAGCACATCCTATTCCTTCTGTTCATTGTACCCCATTTGCTAAACCCCTTCTGGGCACAAGGCACTATGGCAGAAACTCTGTTAAAGGCCGGAAGAGACAAAGAGGGAGTCAGACCCAGGACAGCATCATCGAAAGATGGTGGGCTCGGGAAGAGACACACGTGCACATGCAATGCCATGTCATCAGTGGTGAGCGTCTGCTCCAGAGTAATCCTTGGATTGAAAGATGCAGTGGCCCATCCTCTTAAGAACAATTAGTGTAAAAAAGAGCTGGAACCTCTGAAGCAGCATGGGCCCGCCAGTCAAGGCTCTCACCGTGAATCATGTTGTAAAGCCCCTGATTTGCACACGAGGCCCTGTGTTGCCTCTTTGCTCTTAGTAAACTTTGCATGATAACAAGCTGCGCCGAATCAGAGGGAGGCAACACAGAATTTGAGAGACGTCCTTTCCTTTGAGGCTTCTCATTTTACACCAGAATTCTGATGATAACTCTTAGACACAACTACATGTCCCCTTGGGCCAATGAGCAAGTCAGCGGTGGGTTTTAGGGGGCATGTCTGTGCACACTCCACATTCTGCAGCTCCCCAGGATGCTCCGAGTGTCCTGATCCTAGAGCTGCCCTGTGGGCATCGCTACATCAAAATATTTTCTTTCAAATTGAAAATCCCAGTAGCTCAAAATCACCCAGATGTAATGAACCAGGTGAAAATCTGATTTAATACCTGTCTGCAAACCGAGCACTGTGGGCAGGAAGGCAGGGGCTGGAAATTCCTTCAGGATGGAAAAGGAAGCCAGCGACCCAAGGCAGTCACTCATCCGGGCAGCAAAGGACGGAGGGACGATACAGCCAAGGCCGAGATGTCACCCAGAATTTCAGGGGGTCCTCCTGGGGGGCTCTTATCAGTCCTGGAAATGAAGTTATAGAAACTGGAATCACCTTTCTGTCAATCCCAATCCTAAACATTTTGCTTCCCCTTACCTTCGCCTCTGTATGGGATTGAATAGTATCCCGCCTGCTCCCCCAGTTCGTGTCCACCTGCAGCCTCAGAAGGTGACCTTGTTTGGAAATAGAGTTTTTGTCTTTGTAATTAGCTATGATGAGGTTATACTCGAGCAGGGCTGGGGTATAGCTATCTAATGGCTGATCCTCATAAGAGAAAGTGGGTGCTCATTATGCAGGGAGAAGGTCATGTGATGACCAGGGCAGACACTAGAGTGATGCATTTAAGAGCCAAGGGATGCTAAGTGCTGCTGACAACATCATCAGATTCCAGGAAGGGGCAAAGAAGAATCTTTCCAGACTCTCTAGCGGGCACACAACCCTGCTGGCACCTTCATTTTGGACTTCTGACCTCCAGGACTGCAAGCGAAAAAAAATTTCTGTTGTTTCCAGCCACTCAGGTGGTAATCATTCTCTCTGGTATCCCTAGGAAAACAATGGGGCTTCCCCGATGGCTTGGCAAGTAAAGAATCTGCTACAATGCAGAGACACAGAAGATACAGATTTGATCTCTGGTTTGCGAAGAGGAAATGGCAACCTGCTCCAGTATTCTTGTCTGAGAAATCCCATAGACAGAGGAGCCTATGGGCTACAGTTCATGGGGTCGCAGAAGAGTCGGACATGACTGAAGGACTAAGCACACACATGCAGGAAAACAATGGGTGTGTGTTAGTCACTCAGTCGGGTCCGACTCTTGCGACCCGTGGACTGTAGCCCACCAGGCTTCTCTGTCCATGGGGTAGCTATTTGGATATAGTTTAAAAGATCAGAAACTTCCTTTTCTTCTTGGATGGCTGGGCTGGGGGGAGGTCTTGTTTGCACTCACAGGTGGGTTATGGAGCTGATCACAGGCGGGTTGGGGATCAAGGCTGCTGAACTGTCAGGTCTGTTTCAGAGGTGGAAGATTGTTTTGTCTTTCTGTTGTTTGAGGGCTTGCTGGAGCTGAGACTCTGACGACTTTTCAGTCATGTGAGAGAAGCAGCTCCTCAAGTATTTAATGAGGTTCTTGGTTCTATAGTGAGTGCCATGGGGTTTCTCCTGGTTTCAGGAGAAGGCTAGATGGGCAGACCTGTGTGAAGGGTGCTGAGCAGAGGTGAATGAGCACTCTCCAAGTCAGGAGAGGCGGACGTACCATCACCTGGAGGACGTCAGGATGGGCTAGAGGCACCGGGCCTGGGGAGTCCCTGTGGGTGCCTAACTTGGCAGAAAAGGTGTTGAAGAATTGTCTTAGTGTCAGTTTGCTGACTCATTGGAAAAGACCTGAATTCTAGGAAAGATTGAGGGCAGGAGGAGAAGGGGGCAACAGAGGATGAGATGGTTGGATGGCATCACCGACTCAATGGACATCAGTGTGAGCAAACTCTGGGAGATGGTGAAGGACAGGAAGCCTGGCGTGCTGCAGTCCATGGGGTTGCAAAGAGTCGACACGACTGAATTCAGAGTGACTGAATAGCAGCGGTTTGCAGGATGAGTCAGCTGAGGGGAAAGCCGGCAAATAAGGAAGAGATACCCCATGGACTGCTGGTGTCCCCAGGTTCTGTGCTGTGACAAAGCTCTACCAGCTCCAAAAAATACCACCAACCAGACAGTCCTGGCTGCTGAAAGGCAAATGGGGCCCAGAACCTTGCCGCTCAGGGTTCTGAGTTCTAATTCTCAGTCTATGGTTTCAGCAAGTCTTACTGACCTTTTTGTGCCTTTCTTCCTTCCTTAAAGTAATAAATCACCCACTGTCACATCCAGTTTCAAGCAGCACATAAATGATCATAAAGCAGGCTGGAAATGTAAATCATCAAGAAGTGATAAATGGTGGGTCCTAGGATCCTGCCAGCCTGGCAGCATCTTCTTTCTGTGAAGCTTTCCACTGGCTTTTCCCTGAATATTTAGACGACAAATAAGTTTCACTTTTTTTTTTTTTGGTTGAACACAACCTTGAGCTCCTCTATACTGAAGTAAGGATCCTGGTTTGTTTTTCCTAGTCAATTGTCTTTCTTTTTTTCCTTTGGTGAGAGGAGGGAGGATGTTAATTAATTAATTATTTAAATTGGAGTATGGTTGCTTTGCAGTGTTGTGTTAGCCTCTGCTGTACAATGAAGGGAATCAGCTACACATGTCCATGTGTCTCTTCTCTTTGGGACCTACGCCCTCCCCATTTGCTTTGTAGCTACCTCTTTAAGGACAGATTTCCTACATCCTTGAACCCCTTGGAAGTGAGAAGGAGTGTAGCAGGGTTGTACGCATATAAGTTGCCATATTTTGCAGAATCAGACTCTGCAAAGCTTCTACAGTCAAGAGAAGCTGCAGAGGTGTGGAAAGACAAGCGTGAACCTCTGTGAGGTGGGGTCCTGAATGGGGTTTGTGCCATGGGTATCACCATAGGACTACCAACATGCTCATGGCCAGGTGCCTGACTTAATTTTGTTGTCATTGAAGATGGTGCTTTTATTTTTTCCTCTTAAAAAAAATTTGTGTGAAATTCACTTAACAAAGTTTTTTGGAAGGACAATTTTTGCAAATGTTCAAATCAAACCAGATGAAGAATACCGTATTCTAATGTGATATCATTTTGTAAAAAATATATGCAAAATCAATACCTGATTTAAATGTTTTACATAAATTTAAATATTTAAACAACAATTTTATTTAAAGAAATATTGTAGATTATGAAATGCAAACTAAAACTCCTCACTAGGAAAAGTGTTTTTTTTTTTAAAGAAAAAAAAATTCAACATTATTGCAACTATTTACTGTGAAATGTTGTTTCTTATTTAAGTGAATTTACCACAAATGAATTTTATTGGATTGTAAAATGCACCTCTTTTAAAATTACCCATTGGTGACAAATACATACAACTGATGGTTTTCCCAGGTGGCACTAGTGGTAAAGAACCTGCCTACCAAAGCAGGAGATATAAGAGATGTGGGTTCAGTCCCTGGGTTGGGAAGATCCCCTGGAGGAGGGCATGGCGATCCACTCCAGTATTCTTGCCTGGAGAATGCCATGGACAGAGGAGCCTGGTGGGCTACAGTCCATGGGGTCATAAAGTGTCAGACACGACTGAGCAACTGAACAACAATCGTCACTACTACAATCAAGAGAGAGAGCGTTCCATCACCCTCACCTGAAAGTTTTCATTTGCCGTGCAAACTGTTGCCCCTCTCACCTCTGCCCCTCGGCAATCGCTGTGGATTAAGATTTAAAAGTGAAAGATTTCGTGGCATTTAGTATATTCACAATGCTGTGCAACCATCACCTTCATTTAGTTCCAAAACAATTTCAACGCCCTAAAAGGGAACCTTGTACATTAAGCTGTGGCTCTCGTTCTCCCCTCCTGTACCCCCCAGCACCCACCAATCTGCTTTTTGTTCTCCATGAATTTTCACATTCTGGACATTTCATGCAACTGGAATCATACATCCTTTTGTGCCCGTCTTCTTTCTCTCAGCATAGCAATTTTGGGTTTCCTCTGTGTTGTATCAGCACAGATGCAGCTTGGATATATTACAGGTTTGGTTCCAGACCACTGTAATGAAGTGAATACTGCAGTAAAATGAGTCACATGATTATTTTGGTGTCTCAGTGCATGTAAAAGGTGTGTTTACCCTATACAGTAGTCTATTAAGTGTGCAATAGCATTATGTCTAAAAAAAATCAAGGCTCATACCTTAACTAAGAAAAACTTTATTGCCAAAAAATGTCCCTGCCTCGGGGACCCGGCTCCATCTGTGCGGGAAGCGTTAGATTTGCTGTTGCGGGTTAGGTATGCTCCGTGGATCCGTCTGCGCAGACAGGACGTGGGGTCTGTGAACCATTGGCATCCCCTTCTCGAAACGCATGGTTAGAGTGGGCGGGGGTAGGGGAGAGTGGACATTTACTGAATGAAGAAAGAACACGTGGAGGAGCGATGGGAAGACTAACCAATGGACGCCCATCAAAGAGTGGGCGGGGCGCATCATCCAACTGTACCTCCAGGCCCCGGACCATCTAAGACTGGAGTCTTCTCAGCGTACCTACTGTGAGAAGGAAAAATAGGAAGTCGGTTGTATTAATACATTGGGAATGTCCCAACCTTTGGCAATTTGCTTGACAGTATTTCTGTTTTCTATGAAATTGACCTGCGAATTTCCTTCAGATCTGTTCAGTCGCTCAGTCGTGTCCGGCACTTTGCGACCCCATGGACCGCAGCACGCCAGGCTTCCCTGTCCATCACCAACACCTGGAACTTGTTCAAACTCATGTCCATCAAGTCAGTGATGCCATCCAACCATCTCATCCTCTGTCATCCCCTTCTCCTCCTGCCTTTAATCTTTCCAGCATCAGGGTGTTTTCCAATGACTCAGTTCTTCACATCAGGTGGCCAAAGTTGAGTTTCAGCTTCAGCATCAGTCCTTCCAATGAATATTCAGGACTTATTTCCATTAGGATTGACTGGTTGGATCTCCTTGCAGTTCAAGGGACTCTCAAGAGTCTTCCAACACCACAGTTCAAAAGCATCAATCTTTTGTGCTCAGTTTTCTTTATAGTCCAACTCTCACATCCACACATGGACTATTGGAAAAATCATAGCTTTGACTAGATGGACCTTTGTCAGTAAAATAATGTCTCTGCTTTTTAATATGCTGTCTACGTTGATCATAGCTTTTCTTGCAAGGAGTAAGCATCTTTTAATTTCATGACTGCAGTCAACATCTGCAGTGATTTTGGAGCCTCCAAAAATAAAGTCTGTCACTGTTTCCATCATTTCCCCATCTATTTGCCATGAAATCATAGGACCAGATGCCATGACCATAGTTTTCTGAATGTTGAGTTTTAAACCAGCTTTTTCACTCTCCTCTTTCACTTTCATCAAGAGGCTCTTTAGTTCCTCTTTGCTTTCTGCCATAAGGGTGGTGTCATCTGCGTATCTGAGGTTATTGATATTTCTCCTGGGAATCTTGATTTCCAGCTTGTGCTTTATCCAGCCGGCATTTTTCATGATGTACTCTGCATATAAGTTAAATAAGCAGGGTGACAATATACAGCCTTGATGTACTCCTTTCTCGATTTGGAATCAGTCTGTTGTTCCATGTCCAGTTCTAACTGTTGCTTCCTGACCTTCATACAGATTTCTCAGGAGGCAGGTAAGGTGGTCTGGTATTCCTATCTCTTGAAGAATTTTCCACAGTTTGTTGTGATCCACACAGTCAAAGGCTTTGGCACAGTCAATAAAGCAGAAGTAGATGTTTTTCTGGAACTCTCTTCCTTTTTTGATGATCCAGTGAATGCTGGCAATTTTATCTCTGGTTCCTTTGCCTTTTCTAAATTAGGCTTGAACATCTGGAAGTTCTCGGTTCATGTACTGTTGAAGCCTGGCTTGGAGAAGTTTGAGCATTACTTTGCTAGCGTGTGAGATGAGTGCAATTGTGCAGTAGTTTGAGCATTCTTTGACATTGCCTCTCTTTGGGATTGAAATGAAAACTGACCTTTTCCAGTCCTGTGGCCACTGCTGATTTCTCCAAATTTGCTGGCATATTGAGTGCAGCACTTTCACAGCATCATTTTTTAGGATTTGAAACAGCTCAACTGGAATTCCATCATCTCCAATACCTTTGTTTGTAGCGATGCTTCCTAAGGCCCACTCGATTTTTCATTCCACGATGTCTGGCTCTAGGTGAGTGATCACACCGTCATGGTTATCTGGGTAATAAAAATCTTTTTTCAGGTGAGTGTCCTTAGCTTACCTTATGTTGTAGCAGTGTTTCATAACCTCTTTTCACATCACGGTATGTGCAGAAAATGACAGCATTTGTACCAACACTGGGGTAACTAGAGGCTGCTGCCCTTGGCCAGAGGTGAGGGGTCTGGACTCAGTCCTGGAACTCGGGAAACCAGACCCCACAATCATCTTTAATCCATTTCCTCAAAGCCACTGAGCTAGGGTACCCTACTTGGGAAGCTCTGTTTTCAGGGGCTGTTTCAGGATCCAAATCTTTATGTTTACTAAGTAGCATCAATATTACCTACTAGTCAGACAGTCATGCACACAGTCAATGTCTGTACTATTAAGCAAAAAGTCCTTATCTTGAAGGAAAATGGTAACCTGCTTGTTCAAGGAAGTGTAGTGACTACACCAACATTTTGTGCTAATTTTTAAAATTTGTCCTTCATCCAAATGCTAAATCCCCTATTGCTTTATTTTCCACTGAATCTAGTTCATCCAAGCAAGAGTTAACATATAATGAAGAGCGTCTCCTCCTTGCTTTGGCCACTTATTGCTTCTAGATGGCTTATTATATGAAAAATGTTGCCCACCCATGTGACGCTAACCACAGAAGTGGAGATGGTTCCTGTGGTTAGATGTAATATCTATTCATTGGTCTATAGATCCAGGACACCACAGAGAGTTCCATGAAACCACGTGATCCAGGAGGCCTGGAGTTTGTATGATAAATCCGAACTAACTGGAGAAGGTCCCCGACTGTTATCTATGCTGCAGAGAATGCTTCCTCTTCGGAGAGGGCACAGTAGATCTCCTTAGCAACACTTTTGTTTTTGTGGAGGTAAAGGATGGAGTGTCAGGTGACGACACCATGGATCCCACTTCTACAAAGTGAGATACATCCTGGGAGCGGGGCAGGCTTTGGTCTTGCTAAATCTTAGATAAAGTTAGCTTACAGGGGAAGTGGGAGTACCAAAGGAATAGTCAATAAATGTCAAAACTACCCATCTTCCCAAACCAAGGAGGAAGAATCATCAGAGGCTCATCAGGAGAGTCATGACCACAGGGGAGAAGGAGTGAGTAATAAAACAACAAAGGCTTGGGGAAAGGCTACATGCCTTGAAATAAAATAAAAGGCAAAAACTCATCATTCAGAAAACTCATGGCATCTGGTCCCATCACTTCATGACAAATAGGTGGGGAAACAATGGAAATAGTGACATACTTTGTTTTCTTGGGCTCCAAAATCCCTGTGGATGGTGACTGCAGCCACGAAATTAAAATACGCTTGCTCCTTGGAAGAAAAGCTATGACCAACCTAGACAACACATTAAAAAGCAGAGACATTACTTTGCTGACAAGGGTTCATCTAGTTAAAGCTATGGTTTTTCCAGTAGTTGTGTAGAAATGTGAGAGTTGGACTATAAAGAAAGCTGAGTGCCATAGAATTGATGCTTTTGAATTGTGGCGTTGGAGAAGATTCTTAAGAGTCCCTTGGACTGCAAGGAGATCCAACCAGTCCATCCTAAAGGAAATCTTTCCTGAATATTCATTGGAAGGGCTGATGTTGAAGCTGAAACTCTAATACTTTGGCCACCTGATGTGAAGAACTGAGTCATTGGAAAAGACCCTGATGCTGGGAAAGATTGAAGGCAGGAGGAAAAGGGGAGAACAGAGGATGAGATGGTTGGATGGCATTGATGACATATAAGTTTGACTGACTCGATGGACATATAAGTTTGAGCAAGCTTTGGGAGTTGGTGATGGACAGGGAAGCCTGGCATGCTCCAGTCCATGGGGTTGCAGAGTCGGACACGACTGAGCAACTGAACTGAACTGACATGCCTTGAAATAAAAGGCAAAGTAAAAAAACAAAGCAAGAGACAGCTCCTTGTTCTCATCTCCTAATGTCCCTCAGTGCTGGGAAGTGTCCTTGGAGTCTGTTGAGGACACAAGGAATGTTTGCTGAATGAATAAATAAATGAACCCAAACATTCCTCTCCACCACTTGTCCACAGCCTAGAAAAACATTTCCTAAAGCAGAGGCTAAAAATCTAAATAGATCCAAATCCAAGAACAAAAGGGAGTATTAGAAATGTGAAATACTTTAAAACTTGAGAAAAAGATAGTGTTTAAATCCAAAGTCACACAAAATTATTAATCAACTATACTCCAATATAAATTTTAAAAAATCAAGAGTAATTTAATAACAAGTTGATGAAGTAGTGGAATGATCACCAGGTTGGGAATCTGGAAGCCTGGGTTCTGTATGACATATTTTTTCAATTTGATACATGCCATGACAAGATGTTTTTGATCAGTAGGGAAGAGAAAGAATACTTAATAAATGTGGGGAAAAGTGGTAAGGAAATAGGAAAAATATCACCATAAGACAAGTCATACCACACAACTAAATAAATTCTGGTTGTATTAAAAAATCAAATGAAAAAGTGATAAAAATAGCAAGCTGAAGTAAGTAGTATGCTCCTCAGTTCAGTTCAGTTCAGTCGCTCAGTCGTGTCTGACTCTTTGCAACCCCATGGACTGCAGCATGTCAGGCCTCGCTGTCCATCACCAACTCCCAAAGCTTGCTAAAGCTCATGTCCATTGAGTCGGTGATACCATCCAACCATCTCATCCTCTATTGTCCTCTTCTCCTCCTGCCTTCAATCTTTCCCAGCATCAGGGTCTGTTCTAGTGAGTCAGTTCTTCACATCAGGTGACCAAAATATTGGAGTTTCAGCTTCAGCATCAGTCCTTCCAATGAATATTCAGGACTGATTTCCTTTAGGATTGACTGGTTGGATCTCCTTGCAGTCCAAGAGACTCTCAAGAGTCTTCTCCAACACCACAGTTCAAAAGCATCAATTCTTCAGTGCTCCTACTGGAAGGAAATTTTTGTTGAAACTTTTTTGGGATTAGTGTTGGTTTTAAGAGCTCTAAAATATTATTTTCTTATTTTTGTTCAAACTATTTTTTGGATTTGTGAGGAAATTGTAAGATAAATTGAGAAATACGTAGGCAATACGAAGACTAGCACCCATTTTGACTAGATTCTCACAATGCCAGTGACACCTGGAGCCAGTGGTGGGTCCCTTTCCAGATTCTTTCGATATAAAATGTGTCACAGCTTATAAATGACTCGGAGGCTTGTAGTGCTCATTCAGTGTGGTGCCTTGGAGTGCTATCCATTTTAGTACCTATTGATTTGTTGCTTTCTTTCTAACTGCTCCACTCAGGATATGAAGACCAATAGGGCAGCACCTTGAAAATCCTGAGGGAAAGTGACTTTGCACTAGAGTAACAGCGGAATTCTACGCCAAAAGGAGGCATTTTCAGATGTTCAAGAAGAGAGTGCTTTCCAGTGTTACTAAAGGGTGCGCTCCAAGACGAAGAAGCAAGCAAGCAACAAAGGGGGAGGAAGTGGAGCCCCCTAGATGCTAAATATTCCTTGTTGTTCAGTCACTAAGTTCTGTCCGACCTCCTGGACTGTAGCTCGCCAGTCTCCTCTGTCCTTGGGATTCCCCAGGCAAGAATACTGGAGTGGGTTGCCATTTCCTCCTCCAGGCGATCTTCCCGACCCAGGGATCGAACCTGAGTCTCTTTTGTCTCCTGTTATTGCAGGTGGATTCTTTACCACTAGCACCACCTGGGAAGCCCCAGAATAGTGAATGACAGGGAAACCAGGAAGTCAATGTGATAATTCAGGTAAGAAATGCTGAAGCCGTAACTCAGACCAACCTTTCAGGCAAGAAGTACTGGAGTGGGTAACCATCCTCTTCTCCAAGGGATCTCCCCAACCCAGGGATTGAACCCTCATCCACTATGTCTTCTGAATTGCAGGCTGATTCTTTAGCCACTGAACCATTGGGGAAACCCACATTGTTCCTTAGCCCTCTCGTTATATCGTTATTGCTCTATCTGTCTCTCCATCTCTCTCTGCTTCTCATATTTCCTGTTTCCTCTCCTCTTTAGAACCCTCGCCCCTCATCTGAAAGTGTGTGAAGTCGCTCAGTTGTGTCCGACTCTTTGCGACCTCATGGAGCCTGCCAGGCTCCTCTATCCATGGGATTTTCCAGGTAAGAGTACTGGAGTGGGTTGCCATTTCCTTCAGGGGATCTTCCCGACCTAAGGATCGAACCTGGGTCTCCCACACTGCAGGCAGACTCTTTACCATCTGAGTCACCAGGGAAGCCCCCACAAGGCCCCCTCACTTTATTATACCAGGCAATCCAGTCCTCTCTTTATCTCCCTGGCCTGCCCTGGTTTCTCCCTGGAAGCTTTCTGATTTGTCAAGTCCCTCTATTGGAAATTCTTCCTCCTGCCTGCTGGACGGCAGGGTCATTTAACATCCTGCAGGCATTTAAGTCCAGGCACTACTATAAAAAATGACTCAGCTACCAGAAGCTCTTCTCTGAGCAAAATTGGCTTGCAGATTTATTTTCTCTATTGTTTTTCTGTCTTCTAACTTATTATTTTCTACTTTTTCCTTAAATAATTCTTTATTTAACTTTCTTTTAGCCTGCTTTGCGTCCCTCTGCCTTTGTGAATTGGGCACTTAATCCATTAGTTTCTTTCCCTTTGTTTTTCTTCTTCTCTTTTAATGGATAGAATGCATGTGTTTTCTGCTAAGTTTACTTAGCTCTTTCCTATGGATTTTTAACCTCTGACCATTTCATTATTTTTTTCCCAGATGTTATGTATTTCAGTTTGTCCACTTTCTTTGACTCAAAGGGAACTTAAGTGTTTTTTTTTTTTTTCCTTCTGGGTGGAGAGATTTTGTGTATTTTGATTTGATTTTCAGTTTCTGGCTTTCTTTCGTTGTGATCATAGAAAGTTTCCTGTCCTGTTTTTGCTTTCTGGAGATTTTGTTTTCGGCTTGAGTCCAGTTTTTATGATAATTTCATGAGCAATTCAATAGAAAATATTTTCTTTATTTTCAGAGTATATGTGTGAATATATTTGTGTATACACAAAAGCTTCCCTGATAGCTCAGTTGGTAAGGAATCCGCCGTAATTGCAGGAGACCCCAGTTCGGTTCCTGGGTCAGAAAGATCCGCTGGAGAAGGGATAGGCTACCCACTCCAGTATTCTTGGGCTTCCCTGGTGGCTTAGCTGGTAAATAATCCGCTTGCAGTGTGGGAGACCTGGGTTTAATCCCTGGGTTGGGAAGATCCCCTGGAGAAGGAAAAGGCTACCCACTCCAGTATTCTGGCCTGGAGAATTCCATGGACTGTATAGTCCAAGGGGTCACAAAGAGTCGGACACGACTGAGTGACTTTCACTTTCTGGGCTTCCCTTATAACTCAGTTGGTAAAGAATCTGCCTGTAATTCAGGAGACCCCAGTTCAATTCCTGGGTCGGGAAGATCCCCTGATGAAGGCATAGGCTACCCACTCCAGTATTCTTGGACTTCCCTTGTGGCTCAGCTGGTAAAGAATCTTGGGCTTCCCTGGTGGCTTAGCTGGTAAATAATCCGCTTGCAATGTGGAAGACCTGGGTTCAATCCCTGAGTTGGAAAGATCCCCTGGAGAAGGGAAAGGCTACCCACTCCAGTGTTCTGGCCTGGAGAATTCCATGGATTGTATAGTCCATGGGACTGCAAAGAGTTGTACACGACTGAGTGACTTTCACTTTTCAAACCAAACTTATTTATTAATTATTTACTTAATTACTTTATTAATTATACTATTTTGGTCTTCTGTAATTTATTTATTTACTTGTCCTTTTTATGTATCAAGGACAGATGGGTGTGCTTGGGGCTGTTACATCTGTACTGTGAAATTGTGTCATTTAATTTAATAAAGTGCTCATTTTTGTCTTTTTATAAATACAAAATAGTGGTCTTGTGCTATAAAGATCACAACTCTTGCTTTTTTTTGTTTGTTTGTACTCGAGTTTTGGAAAACTTTTATTCAAAAGTCAAAAGACTTCCCAGTCTTTATAAAGTATTTTGTTTTTGGAATGGCTCTTGTGTACAGCCTAGAATTGGGTCTCGCTTTTGGGATCTGGCAACTTCACTTTCTCTTCACTTTGGTATCTGGTTGCCTCCCCTCCCCGCTCCCTTTCCCTTCCCTACTCCCGCCCCCTTCCCTCTCTCCCTTCCCTCCATTCATCATAGATGAGTTAAGCTTGTTTACTTCTATTAATCAGGCTTCCCTGGTGGTTCAGATGGTAAAGAATCTACCTGTAATGCGGGAGTCCTGGGTTCGATCTCTGGGTTGGGAAGATCCCCTGGATCTTGGGTTCCAAAATCAGTGCAGATGGTGACTGCAGCCATGAAATTAAAAGAAGCTTGCTCTTTGGAAGAAGAGCTATGACCAACCTAGACAGAATATTAAAAAGAAGAGACATTACTTTACTGACAAAGGTCCCTCTAGTCAAAGTTATGGTTTTTCCAGTAGTCATGTAGAAATGTGAGAGTTGGACCATAAAGAAAGCTGAGTGCCAAAGGATTGATGCTTTTGAACTGTGGTGTTGGAGGAGACTCTTGAGAGTCCCTTGGACTGCAAGGAGATCCAACCAGTCCATCCTAAAGGAAATCAGTCCTGAATATTCATTGGAAGGACTGATGCTGAAGCTGAAACTTCAATACTTTGGCCACCTGATGCGAAGAACTGACTCATTTGAAAAGACCCCGATGCTGGGAAAGATTGCAGGTGGGAGGAGAAGGGGATGACAGAGGATGAGATGTTTGGATGGCATCACTGACTCAGCAGACATGAGTTTGGGTAAACCCTGGGAGCTGGTGATGGACAGAGAGGCCCGGCGTGCTGCAGTCCATGGGGTCGCAAAGAGTCAGATACGACTGAGCGACTGAACTAAACTGACTGCCCACCTCCCATCTTTCCCAAGTGCTGCTGCAGATGAGGGACACGCCTGTCATGATGAGGGACCGATGCTTTCTGCTCAGGAGGTGTGTCCTGGGGGAGCTTTCTGAGTTCTGGCCACACCCTGTCCCCTCTCCATTCCCCGCGCTTTTCCTTTTCCTCTCTCTCTGCAACTTCTGCTCAGTTTCAGCTGCATCTGCCAGGGTTTACAAATATTTTAAAGTTCATTGATTATACTGTTCTCCAAATTTCACTGAGTATGAAGTTCCTGCATTGTATTGGTAACGCTGCTTGCTGTTTTATGACTTTTGAGGAGGAAAAAGAGTTGCAGACTTAATCATGCTCACACTTGAAGTCCATCTATGTTTTCTTAAATTTTTATGATTTCATTTTGACGTATAGCTAAGCCATCATCCATTTTTTTTTGTGTATGTGTACTTGAGGTCTGATATATTTCTTTTCTAGTTGTCCTAATTTTTTTTTGTTGAATAATCTGATCTTTGTTCCTTGTTTTGAAATGGTATATTTATCATAGGCCACAATCTTGTATTTACTCCTTGTGGAATGTGTTATTATGTCTATTTCTTCAGTTACTGTTACCACAGTATTTTAATACTGAATATTTATAATCTGCTTTTTTGTGTCTACTTTTCAGAATCTATTTGCTATTTTGCTATTCTTCTAGATTTACTCAAGTAAGGTATATTTTGAATCTCCAAAATGGGAATACACTATGTATTATATTCTGTATTCATTGAAATATGGAATTCTTTTAATAGTAGAATAAGAATTTCTTTCTTTTGAAGCTAATATTATATAAATCATAGTTTGAAAAATGCTACTCTGATATTTTAATAGTAAGCATCATGCAGGCTGTTGGTTAAAAAGAAATCATTTAAGAAGAGGTATTGGTCTACTCTTATGTTTTCCAAATTAAAAAAAATTCAGAAAGGAGGTTAAATTTAGCAGTATTGAGAAAGAATCATTTTCTTTCCTTGATATGATAATATAATGTATTATGTCCAGAATTTAGTTCTCACTAGGAAACATTTATACATTCCTATTGTAAATTATGTGTGTTCAGGGAATATTATTATTCTAATGTATTTCTAGGTTTTATATAACAGAATTTATGCATCTATGTTTGTGAGATTTGGTTTGCAGTTATCTTTGTCATGTCTTGATTTAAGGTGACTCAGGCTTCTTAAAATGGAACACTTCTTCCTTTGCTATTTTCTGAACCAGTTTATTTTCTGAACCCACAAACTTTATCAGTTGCTCAAGAGTTTGCAGTAGCCTGCTGGGGAAATCATGTACCCCCCTGTGTCCTTGGGGGCTGCTCTTTGACATAACATTCAATATCTTCTGCACTGCAAAAGCAACGATGGTGCCGGTCACTGACCTGCCGGGGTCAAGTTCTCCAATTCCAGTTACTGGAGGGTGTGAAGTGTCTAATTTTTCTTAACTTCTCTGTCTTAACAAACAGGCATAATAACAGGCTCTACATCATAAAGCTGGTGGGCAGATTAACTGAGGCAGATTAACTGATTGAGACAGCCAACGAGTATCTGATACTAGCAAATGCTGGATAAACATTAGCTGTGTTCTTATTATTGATCTGTTCAGATTTGCTCCCCTTTAAAGGGCAAAGTCTTTAGTAAATAGACTATTTCTAGACAATTAACTATTTCATTGAGAGTTAAATGTTTGTTACCATACTATCATTTATAGTATTTGCTTATGATGATCAAAAGTATTTTCTACATCTGTGGTTGTGATTCCTTTCTAATGCTTAATAATGTATATTTGTGCTTTCTGCCTCATTTTTCTTGATTAGCTGTGTTTGGAGTTTGTTTATTTTGTTGGTCTTCTCAAATATTGGATTTATTTATCAATGGTATTGTTTTTCTGTCTTCTATTTCATTAATTTCTATTTTTACTGTTATATTTTTATTCTTGCTTTCTCTGTTTTGCTGTTCTTGATATTTTTCTAGTTTCTAGAGTACATTACTTGCTTCACTGATTTCTATTCCTTTGTGTTTAGTAATAAAAACAGGTAGAGTTAGGAATTGCTCTCTAAGTGCTTAACAATTAATGTAAAGCAGGGGTTGGTAAACCAAGGTCATGGGCCAAATCCAGCCTGTGGCCTGTTTTTGTAAATAAAGTTTTTCTCGACACATCCACATGTGTTCATTTGTGTGTTGTGTATGACTGCTCACACTACCATGGCAAAATTGAGTAGCTGCATGTCTGTGTATGTGACTTAGCATACAGAGCCTGAAAAGCACCAGCCTGCTGGAGCTTTGCTGCTCTGGGGATTCCCACTTCCACGGCCACGTGACCATCCCCGGCTAGCCTGCTGGGTGAGGAGACACACGTGGCCCCATCCCCACTGCTGCTGGTGGCCCTGCCCACAGTCAGCCAGCCCCAGTTGCAGCCCCTGGCGGCTGATCACAAATGCAGACTGAGCCCAGCTGGAACCATGAGAAGAACTGACCAGTTGAGCCCAACCCACATCACCAACTCAGAATGGTGAGCTCAACAAATAATTGCTGTTTTAGGCCACTATATTCTGGCATGGTTGACCCCCATAGCAAAGACTAACATGTCCTCTGGGGATTTTTGTCTTCCTTTAATATATAAAAACTCTCTTTATCAGTGATAAATCTACCCATGTATTCTATTTTAACCATACTGTTTGTTTTGCTTCCTTTTAATTACATATTTTTGTGGATATCTAAAGTGGATGGCATCACCGACTCGATGAACTTGAGTTTGAGTAAACTCCGGGAGTTGGTGATGGACAGGGAGGCCTGGCTGGCTGTGATTCATGGCGTTGCAAAGAGTCAGACATGACTGAGCAACTGAACTGAACTGAACTGAAAGTGCACAAATGATGATTTGATAAACACACACATGGGCTTAGGGCTTCCCTGGTGGCTCAGACAGTAAAAAACCTACCTGCAAGGAGGGAGAGCCAGGTTCTATCCCTGGGTTGGGAAGATCCCTTGGAGAAGGGAATGGCACCCCATACCAGTATTCTTGCCTGGGAAATCCCATGGACAGAGGAGCCTGGCAGGCTACAGTCCATAGGGTCACAAAGAGTCAGACACAACCGAGTGACTAACTCTTTCACTTTCATACACAGTGAAATCAAAACTACAATCAAGTTAATGAACATGCCATCTCCTCATAAAAGTTACCTCTACCTTTGTTTTTTGGTGATGATCTGCACCCGAGCTCTATGGTGGATAATCTCTGAGAGCCTTAGTCATATAATCACAGCTAATGGACTTCTGACAACAACCAGTGAGTTTGGAGAAGCGCCCCAGCCTTGGTTTAGTCTGATGTGAATCTCAGTGTAGGACCTAGCTACCACATGCCAAGACTCCTGACCTACGGAGATTGTGAGATAGTGGGTGTCGTTTTAAGCAACCACGTTTGTGGTACTTGTTACACAGAAATAGGAAGCAATTATGCTTCCGTATTTCTAAACAAAATGGCTTTTGTTTCCATTTACGGAACTGTTCAGTTGGTGTTTCCTGTATCACTTCTTTCCCTGATGGGTGAAGAGTAGCTTCCTCACAAGACTTGATTTCCTCCCTGCATTTCTACCCTGATAGAGTCTTAAACAGGGCACAGCCCAGGCTACGTGATTTCATCATTGCCCCAAGGTCGAGTCTTAACTGGATTTAGTAGCTGAAGGCCTCTCCAGTTTTATCTTTTTACTGGTTAGAGATGAGAAGCAGTTCTATTTTCTAACCTGCAAATCATGAAATTTATGGCCTATCCAAACTCTCTTTCGATTCTGCTTGCAAAATGGCCATTTCTTCTATGAACTTGTTTCTTTCTTACTATGCCTTGTCAAAAACAGCCATTAGCAAATAACTAGCGTTACCAACATTCTCCTTTCCCATTAAACCCACAAGTTCATTAGTGCCGCTCTGTGCTTCCCAGATGATCTCAGGTGACAGTTTCATCAAATGCTTCACCCCTGCATAAAAAGCCTTTACTATCAAGCCTTCTTTTTGATCACCTGCCACTCCACCTGAGGACTCACGCACGTATCTTGGGTTTATTACAGTGGCACCTTACTTCCGGGTATCAGTCTTCAACTTGTTCAGCTCTTTTGCCATAACGTCAACATCAAAACCAAACCACCCAAACTGTGACTTCTAATAGCAAAGTTTGATGTGTGCAGAGGTGATGGGTGGGTGGGGATCTGCTCCACGAGTCGACTTCTTTCCAGGATCCAAAGCAGCAGTTCCTCTCTGAGAGCAAAGTGCATGGCAGTTTCATGCCATGAATCTTGGTTTTTTAAAAAAATTCTGTTTATTTATTTGTTGGCTGTGCTGGGTGTTCATTGCTTTGCAGGCTCCTCTCTAGTTGTGGCAAACGGGGGCTACTCTCTAGCTGTGGTTTGTGGGCTTCTCACTGTGGTAGCTTCTTTCATTGTGGAACTCTAGGGTGCTTGGGCTTCAGTAGTTGTGACACGTGGGCTCGGCAGTGTAGTTCCCCGGTTCTAGAGCACAGGCTCGGTAGTTGTAGCATACCAGCTTAATTGCTCCATGGCATGCGGGATCTTCCTGGACCAGGGATTGAACCCTTGTCTCCTGTATTGGCAGGTGGACTCTTTACCACTGAGCCACCAGGGAAGCCTCATGCCGATTGTGAAGCTTTTGCTTGAAAGTATCATGTATCAGCTCTGCTCACATTTTACTGGCCCCCAAAATTCATATGGCCAAGTGTGTTATCAATGGGACAGGCATGCGTAATGCTCCCTTGGCAGGGGACAGCACGTGCCTACCCTGACATAATAGCCAGAGTTAACAGACTGAAAGGAGACATTTATAAAAGACACAATTGATAAATAATTAGTTTCTAGAATATTTAAGGAGCACCTGTAAATCAACAAGAAAAGGGCATGAAACCAGTAGAAATATGGCAAAGGACAAAAAGAGGCAATTCAGGGAGGAGAAGGCTAATGGGTTGTAAGAAATCTCATTAGCCATCAAAGAAATGCAAATTAAGTCAAGATATCCATCCAGCTGTAGAAAGCTACAGAGTTGGAAAATATCAAATATTGACTTGAACAAGGGGAACCCTTTGAATCCTGCTGGTGAGAGTGTGTAAACTGGAACAGCTATTTGGTTGATTAATTTGGGAGGAATAAGTGAAGTGGGCACAGACAGAGGGCAGTGCCTGGAAAGTTCTAGCTCTATGGGATTATTGTCATAGCAGCTGCCCACTTTCCCCCCTGCATGCTCATCCAGTACTTGGGTGATAAGCAGAGTCCACTGTACCAGATCAAAAGATCTCAGAGGCTGGGACTATGTCTGATTTTCTCGCCATTTCTTCCCCTGCACCTTGTACAGAGCATCCCAGAGGTGGAAACTTTGTATGTATTTGGTAAATAAAAGCATGTTTTTTGTTTTTTTTTAATTCCATTATACCTAGAGACTTGCCTCCTCTAGGGCAGGAAAGTATGGACTTGCCAGGGTGTACCTGCATTGTCTGAGGACGCCTTTGGGATCTGTTTTTGACTCAACTGTGTCCCTCCCTCTTTCCCTCTCGATTAAAATATTAAAGTCCTGATTCTCAGTGTGACTGTGTTTGGAGATGGGGCCTTTGGGGAAGTAACTAAGGTTAAATGAGTGTGGGAGACCTGGATTCAATCCCTGGGTCAGGAAGATACCCTGGAGAAGGGAATGGCCACCCAAGCCAGTATTCTTGCCTGGAGAATCCCATGGACAGAGGAGGCTGTGGGTTACAGTCCATAGGGTCACAAAGAGTCGGACACAACTGAAGCGACTTAGCACGCACGAGGTTACAAGAGTGGGGCCCTGATCTGATAGGGCTGGTGTCTTCACATGAAGAGGAAGAGACATGCAGAGGTCCCTCTTTTTCTCTCTGCATACATGCACAGAGAAGAGACCAGGAAGAAGAGGGCTATTTGGAAGCCAAGAAGAGAAGCCTCACCAGACACTCTTCTTGACCGCACGTTGTTCTTGGAGTTCCAGCCTCCAGAACTGTGTGAAAATAAATTTCTAATGCATAAGTCCCTCAGTCTGTGGTATTCTGTCATGTCAGCCCAAGCTGACTGATACAGGATTCAAGGTACCATCTCATAGAAATCTGCCTCCTCTGTTGAATTTGTGCTTCCTCACCACCAAGGGTAAACTAAACTATGTTGTTGTTTAGTCACTAAGCTGTGTCCGACTCTTTGTGGACCCAAGAACTGTAGCCTACCAGGCTCCTCTGTCCAAAGAATTCTTCAGGCAAAAATACTGGAGTGGGCTGCCATTTCCTCCTCCAGGGGATCTTCCTGACTCAGGGATAGAACCCGTGTCTCCTGCATTGACAGGTGGATTCTTTACCAATGAGCCATTTGAAAAGCCCCTAAATCAAACTATACCAAGGCAGAAAGACATCAAGGTCTCAGGTCTCTCCTATTGATCATAATTTGCTGAAATAGAAATAGATTTGGGGAAGCTTTCTGTCTGAGGTGTTTGGGAACTTGATGACGCAAAGTCCATTGGCCTGTCTTAGCCATGGTTTGAAATGCTTGGATAGTTTTAGGGCATGTAGTTCTTTCAGAGAGGATAGGGAGTTTTCAGATCACCTCCTTCTTGGCAGTTTAAGTCATGGTTGAATTGAGCAAACATTATATTCAGAAGTGCTCAAGGCCAATCCGAAAAAAATAGGAATTAAGTATTATCTTAAAAAATAATCCTGGGTGTGCCAGGTCCATGATTCAGCAGTTCTTTGCCCGACTCGGGGGTCAGGCTCCTCTCCTCCCTGTGGCTCAGGCAATAAAGAATCTATCTGCAATGCAAGAGACCTAGATTCAATCCCTGGGTTGGGAAGGTCCTCTGGAGGAGGAAATGGCTATCCACTGTACATTCTTGCCTGGAGAATCCCTTGGATGGAGGAGCCTGGTGGGCTACAGTCCATGGGGTCGCAAAAAGTCGGACACGATGCAACAGCCAACACTTAAAGCGCCTGTCTCGGTCAAGGGCAGCTGCTGTTGCCTTTGGTCGGGCATGCCCCTGGTCCTGTCTCCTGTGGACTCTCAGAGCTCTCGTGTGTGTCCCTGTGTCTCCAACCAGGCGTGCATCACCTGCACCCTCTCCTGTAGATCCTGACATATTGGGGGTGAACTTGGGCTCCTATCTTTTTTAACAAATCTCCTGGTGATCCTGAAGTACACTGGAATTTGAGAACAACTGGTGTATCAGGTGTTAGCACTTAATTACGTTTTGTTGTGTTATTCTTGACTTTGGTTTTTTATGTTTTAGCAATGAATTCTAAACCAGTTTCACAATCCTCTGTGGGCAGGTAATACATCTTGATTTTCCATTTATCCCACATGGTCCTGTAACAGGCTTGGAAAGGGTCTTAGCAAAGGCTAAATGCTCTCAGACAACTGGCAAGACTCATGGACTGAAAGCTCTTTTCTTTGTTCCAAGAAACCCTGCCTTTCTTGGGGGTGCTGCCTTTTTGGTCATAAGGTTCTCAGCTGTTCCCTTGGATTCCATTTTTGCTATTTCTGAGTCCACATCCCCATCTCATCATCTGATGGTACCCAGATTTTCACAGGCATCACTGGGTTTCTTCTTTTTCAAGTTTATTTGTTACTTTTGGCTGTACTGGGTCTTCTCTGCTGCACAGGCTTTCTCTGATTGTGGCGAGTGATGGCTACTCTTCATGGTGGTGTGCGGGCTTCTCATTGGGGGGCTTCTCTTGTTGAGGTTCTCGGGCTTTAGGGTGCTTGGTCTTCCTTAGTTGCAGCTCTTGGGCTCAACAGCTGTCCGTGCAGGGCCTTTACAACTCCAAGGCAGGTATGTGGGATCTTCCTGGACCAGGGATTGAACCCGTGTCCCCTGCTCTGGCAGGCAGATTCTTATCCAGTGTGCCCCCAGGGAAGTCCCTGGGCTTCTTTTAGGTGGACTTGAGCACCCACCTCTGGAGTGGTCACCAGTTGGTTCTAGTAGCCAAGACTGAGATGCTAGGACAGAGAGCACCTCTTCTTCAAGCTGTCCGCTGACCAGAGCCCCGCCCATCTCTGGTGACCTCTGGTGTGGGCCCAGTCCAGCGGTGAGCTGTGCATGGTTCTGCTTGGACATTGTCTTCCGACTGTGCATCATTTGGGGCTGGGGGAGGCTGTGGTCACTAACCAGGATAAAAGTTGCTGCCCTCTGCACGCCTCATCCTATAACAGCCTTGGAGGCCCTATCCTCGTGACCATGCTCCTGAGCACAGGTCTCTTCAGGCAGCCATCACTAGGCTTGGCATGGACTCCCACAATTTACCCATGAGAGGCACAGAGTTTGTCCTGGGATGGCCAGTGAACTTCCCCTGTCCGTCTCCAAATTGTGAGTGGGGAAGGTAGCCTTCTAAGAATGTTCTTAGCCTGCCCTGAGAGAAGCCATGGGCTGTTGCCCTCCAGGATCCTCTGTCCGTGGGTTTCTCCAGGCAAGGATACTGGAATGGGTAGTCTTTCCCTTCTCCAGGGGATCTTCCCAACCCAGGGGTCAAACCCAGGTCTCCTGCATTGAGGGCAGATTCTTTACCAGCTGAGCCATAAGGGAAGCCCAAAAACACTAGAGTGGGTAGCCTATCCCTTCTCCAGAGAATCTTCCTGACCCAGGAATCGAATCAGGGTCTCCTGCATTGCTGGCAGATTCTCTACCAACTGAGCTATGAGGGAAGCCCATTAAACAACCATACTCCAATATAAAATAAAAAGTTAAAAAAAAAAAAAAAAAGAAACACACACGTAAGTAGCCTTGGAAAAGTCTGCCAACTTACCCAATATTCAACAAACCTTCAAAGTGACAATTAGTAGGGTAAAATAAGCAGTTCTTCTGGACAAAGTTAATCTTGCCGTGATGCTTTGTAGTAATGATATATCCTATGTTTGAGACTCCTTTCAGATTAAGTCATGACTGGGGATATAAGACAGGGGCTTGGGAAACAGGGTAGGTCAAGGGAAGGGGGAGGGTCTGGCCCTGGATTCTGCAGAACGTGGAGCCAAGGGAGATGTCAGAGGAAGCTTTCTCTCTGGGGGCTGGAGGATGGGGATTAAAGTAGTGAGTAATCATGTCATCCACCAGAAACCCAAGAGTCAAGACACAACTTAGCGACTAAACACCACCACCAACACCAGGCTAGGGAAACCGAGTTCAGAATGGAGTGTCCACTTGGAGAGTCTGCCCAAGATGCAGAATAGAACATAATGGGGCACAGAGCATGTGGTCTTACCCATGGGTCCATGGGTGGGGGGAGCTTTGCAGTCTTCCAAGTGCTCTTATGTCCACGATTTCAACTGATCTTTCCAACATGCCCGTAAGGTAGTTGGGGCAGGAGGTGTTATCGCTTTTGCTGTGTAACATCACTCTGAGTTACTGATGCTCAAGGATGGTTGTTCATCTCATCTGCTGCTGTGGGACAGGAGTCGGCTTGACTTGGCAGGAGAGGGGTGGCAGGACACATGTGGCCCTGGTCCACGCGTCTCTCACATTCTTTAGCGGCTGGAGTCCAGGCATGTCCGTCCATGGTGATGGCAGCAGTTCAAGAAAGCAGGTTGCCATGTACAAAACCTCTTGGCTTAGGCTTGGATTGGTGCCCTCTTATTCCCATTGTATCCTATTGACCAAGGTCAGCGGCCAAGTCTAGAGTCAGACTGGGAGAGTATTGCTAATGCACTTGGCAAGGGTGAAGATGCAACGGGGGTGAAGAATTGGGCCGTTGGTGCATCAGCTACTGTGCCCCATTTTATAAATGCTGAAACACAGGCTAAGAGAGGAAGTGACTTCCTCAGAGTCTACACCTCCTCGATAAAGCACGTCACCTGTCTATCTAATGCGTTCTTAAATAGCCCACATGGGAACAGTGGGTTGGCTGTGGTTCCATTACAGTGCTTGGTGGCAGTGAGCCCTTGCATAAATTCTCTGAAAAATAAATTCAATTAAAAAAAAAGTAAAAGTCTTGGCTGTCGCAATCTGATTTCCTGGTTGAACGAAATGGCTTTGTTGTTCGGATCCTTTGGGACGAAATGTATTTTACATGAATTTATTTCTGAGATTGATTACAATTCCCCCTCCATATGGTCCTGTGGGTGGTATAATTGGAAGTTTAGATGGAAAAGACAGAAATGGCTTTAAACTATTCACGTATCCCCCTAAAATTTGCAGAAGGGTAAAAATATAGGAGACTTTAAGTAAAATAGGCTGCATTAGGCTCTTTTTTAAGTGTAACTATCTTCATTCTTTTCTGACATCCAAGCACATTGGGTTTTTTAAATCTGTTTATTTTGAGAAACCATCTCAAAGGGCTTTGGCTGCTTGCTGTTCATTTCACTTTACAATTTCTGTGCACGTGAGTCTCGGAGAAACTTGAAGCTGTGCTCGATCGCCACCACATGCCACTCAAGAGGAACCCACCTGGTCTCTCTCTGTGCCCCTTGCTGTCAGGGGTGGAGGTGTCGGGGAGTTGTCCAGTGCTTTTCACTCACTCGAGACCTATCAGAATTACCCCTTCAGAGGAACGTCTTTGGGGATTTGGGCCAAACATTTGACACCAAAGCATTCTTAGTGCATAGGGTCTTACCTGGGGGCAACCACTTCAGTTATAGCTAATGGACAGGAAAATATTTGGAAATTTTGACTTAAGAATGAATCTTAAATTTTTGGAGGTGGACCAGGCTGGGGGAAATGACTCGTGGGAAGAATATATCGTGTGACACTCGGGTTTTGGGCTGAAGGCCCTGGGATGGGGTGGCTCTTTCCCCAGGGCAGTCCTGGGGCAGCCATGGCCACATTTTTGACTTCCAGACTTGGGGGTCTCCATGTTGGCTTCCCTGGTGGCTCAGACGGTAAAGCGTCTGCCTGTGATGTGGGACATCCGGCTTCGATCCCTGGGTCAGGAAGATCCCCTGGAGAAGGAAATGGCAACCCACTCCAGTACCCTTGCCTGGAAAATCCCACGGACAGAGGAGCATGGTAGGCTACAGGCCATGGGGTCACAAAGAGTCGGACAAGACTGAGTGACTTCACTTTCACTTTTCACTTTCATGTTGCATTCGAGGAATGGGTTCTTTTACTGGTCAGAATCCTTTAGTACCGACCATGGCCACCAGCATTTGATTCTTGGGGCCCATAATTCCCCTTGTCTATCTCTTTGTTGCCACCCCTATTCTGGTAATACCCACTGTGGTTAGGAATGTATCTCATGGAGGGTGGGACCATGTTATAGCACAAGCTTGCCATTTGCAGCTTGAGTTCTGAACATTTTGCTTATCCTGTTTCCATTCTTTATTCTGCTTCTGACCTTCCCATCTCCTGGAAGGGGAGCTTTCTGTCTTGTTTCTGTACTTTCCCTTGGGCTTAAGGCTTTGCCCATTTTCCCGACCATGGCCTTGCCCACCTTCCCATAATGACTCTGACCTCCCATCCGTATATCTTCTGCTGTTGGTTGCCTTGCACTTCCATCCCCACTCAATCAGCTTGGGGACTCTCCTGAAGCAGGGAGGAATTCTCACTAGACCTAATGTGCCCAGGTCTAGTGAGGGACAGATGAACATCTCTGACAGACATTTCTCCAAAGAAGACATACAGATGGCTAACAAACACATGAAAAGATGCTCAACATCACTCATTATTAGAGAAATGCAAATCAAAACCACAATGAGGTACCATTACACGCCAGTCAGGATGGCTGCTATCCAAAAGTCTACAAGCAATAAATGCTGGAGAGGGTGTGGAGAAAAGGGAACCCTCTTACACTGCTGGTGGGAATGCAAACTAGTACAGCCGCTATGGAAAACAGTGTGGAGATTTCTTAAAAAACTGGAAATAGAACTGCCATATGACCCAGCAATCCCACTTCTGGGCATACACACTGAGGAAACCAGATCTGAAAGAGACACGTGCACCCCAATGTTCATCGCAGCACTGTTTATAATAGCCAGGACATGGAAGCAACCTAGATGCCCATCAGCAGATGAATGGATAAGGAAGCTGTGGTACATATACACCATGGAATATTACTCAGCCATTAAAAAGAATTCATTTGAACCAGTCCTAATGAGATGGATGAAGCTGGAGCCCATTATACAGAGTGAAGTAAGCCAGAAAGATAAAGAACATTACAGCATACTAACACATATATATGGAATTTAGAAAGATGGTAACGATAACCCTATATGCAAAACAGAAAAAGAGACACAGAAATACAGAACAGACTTTTGAACTTTGTGGGAGAATGTGAGGGTGGGATATTTCAAAAGAACAGCATGTATACTATCTATGCTGAAACAGATCACCAGCCCAGGTGGGATGCATGAGACAAGTGCTCCGGCCTGGTGCACTGGGAAGACCCAGAGGACCCAGAGGAATCGGGCGGAGAGGGAGGTGGGAGGGGGGATCGGGATTGGGAATACATGTAAATCCATGGCTGATTCATATCAATGTATGACAAAACCCACTGGAAAAAAAAAGTAATAAAAAAAAAAAAAAAAGAAGCCTATTACCACAACATCCTTTCTTACATCTTAGAACCCTCTTTGCATCTTGGCTGTGCACACATGCCCCATTATCTACACTCATGGGATCCTGAGCATCTATTCTAGATACTCACCTGGTATTGTAGTTATGTGTTTTTAACCACTATATGTCAGCTGCTTCAAGTCAGCCATTGTGGCTTAATAACACCAGCTGTTACTTACTGAATTCCCTTCATGTACTGTGAGGGTTCATTTTATGCACCAACTGTGCTGGACCATGGTACCCAGATATTTGGTTAAACACATCTGAACCGACATTGCTGTGAAAATATTTTTAAAACAAGAGTAACATGTTAACCAGTAGACATTGACTAAAGAGGATTACTCTCTGCAATGTGAGTGGACCTCATACCATCAGTTGAAATCCTCAAGAATGAACGGACTGACTTATGAGACTTCCCTGGGAGTCCAGAGGTTAAGGTTCCATGCTTCCACTGCAGTGGGAGCCAGTTTGATCCCTGATCAGGAGACTAAGGTCCCACCAGTCATGTGGCACAGTCAAGACTGAATTCCCCCAAGGAGGAAGGAATTCTGCCTCCAGATGGCCTTTGGACTCAAGTTGCAAGATCATCTCTCCCCTGGGTCTCCAGCCTGCTAACCCGCCCTGCAGATTTGGGATTTGCCAGCCCCACAACCCTGTAAACCGCTTCCTTGAAATTAATCTCTCTTTCTTTCTCTGGAGACCCTGGCTAACTCACAGATTAAGTACTGCACTCAGGACCAAGACACGTATCATCTCACTTAGCTCTCATGGCAGCCTCTTGAGGTGACTATTATTATTCCCATTTGACAGGTAGATAAAGTGAGTCTCAGAAATCATGAAGAACTTGCCCAAGGCCACGTAACTAGTAAGCGACAGAGAGGCGACTCAACCTGAAGCTTGCTTCGCTAAAGCCTTCCCTTTGTCTTGGCATCTTCATGGCTCATCCAGCACTGACACCTGGTAGGAGCCTGGCAAATATTTAAGTGAATGAAAGAAGTCAAAGTTGTCCCTCTACTTGGTTACCTCTTCCTTCTGCGGAAAGTAAGTTAAAAATTTTATAGGCAGTCCAGAAGGCCTGAGGCTTTGTACCATACACAGATCTGTAAAATCTTGATCTCATAAATGTAGTGTCTTCATCTAGATAAGCACGTGATAAGGAATCAGAGGGGGTTATAGAGGCTGTCTTCCACCCCACCTATGCTAGACATGATGGACTGGCACTCAATTGCCATTCTACCTGCTTTCTGGAATGCGTGAATGTGAATTGGGTTCCCACCCTCGGAGGCTGCTCGCTGAGATTGGGAAGGGCAGGAAGAGGGAACCCCTGGGTCTGCGTTTCGGCTGTTGCTGCTGTCAGGAGGGTCACGATGAGTGTGAGGCGTTGCTGCAGGAGTGGTTCAGGTGTGACCACGGGCCTCCCAGGGTGGGTGAACGTCACGGCCACCCTGGCCTTGGCTCAGTGTTCAGGCATCACTTGTTTGAGGGCTGGGGGCAGGAGCATCGCAGCGTGCGTGTCCATAGCTCGGAGCAAGAAGAGTTGGTTTCTCTGTAGTGGGCGGAAGGTCCAGGCTACATTTTCAGTGCCAGACTTCTAACTGTGGCAGAGTTATAGCAGCTTCCCCAGGGCCGTTGGCATCTTTAAAAAAATTTTTTTTAATCTTTTAAAAAAAATTTATTTAAAAAATTTTTATTGAGATGTAGTTGATTTACAACACTGTTAGCTTCCAGTGTAAAGTGAAGGTCAGGAAGGCCCCCTGGAGAAGGGAAAGGCTACTCACTCCAGTATTCTTGCCTGGAAAATCTCATCAACAGAGGAACCTGGTGGGCTACAGTCCACAGGGTGGCAAAGAGTTGGATGTGACTGAGTGACTAACACTTTTACTTTCATATACATGTATATACCTATTCTTTGTTAGATTTTTTCTTTACGGTTTATTGCAAGATATTGTGTATGGTTTATTATGAGCTATTGTGCTCTATAGTAAGTCCTTGTTGGTTACCTATTTTGTATGTAATAGTGTATATATTTTAATCCCAAATTCCTAATTTATCCCTCTCTCCCTTTTTTTTCCCCTTTGGTAACCATATGGTTTGCAGCTATTTTTAAGATGGTTTAGTTTGCTCATTGTTGTTATTTATTTTGTTTTCTAATTTTTTTTAAAGACTTAGAACATTTTTGAGTTGAAGTATAGTTGGTTTACTATAGTTAACGTGTTAGTTTCAGGTGTACGGCAGAGTTAATTCAGTTGGCATCTTGTTCTGGGAGTTATTTCAGGAGGACCGGCTCTACCATCCAACCCTTCTGACAAGTTTTATATGTACCTGGTTCCGTATAATAAGTTGTGTTCTGCTTGAAATAGTGGTTTGCGTTTCTTATAAATGAGTGTGTCCAATGCAGCAGATTTAACAACTGTAGAAATGAGAAGTTGATCTGACTGTGGGCTCATTAGAGGATTTTCTGTTTTTTGCTTGTAGGTACAGCTAACACTTGTCTGTGGCCATTTGCCCCACTCGTTGGAAGAGTTGGGAATGGGAGGAAGCCTATAAAGAGAAGTTTTACCAAAGTGAGTGAAACATGAAACAGCCATATCAAAGAGAATAACAGTTTGCTAGATCATTTCTTGGGAGTGTTTTCTCTAATTTTCACTGTTGTTGATTCCTCTGTCTTGAAATCTTCTGTTCCCTCTGTTTCCCTTTGTATCCTTGACGGTCTGCATTCCATTAAGTCAGTTTATTTGGTGCTTTCTGCCCTGTGAATATTTCTATTAATATATAAGCCCCTCATATAGTCAAGACTGGGGCTTCCCTGGTGGCTCAGTGGTAAAGACTCTGCCTGCAATGCAGGATACCTGGTTTCGATCCCTGGGTTGGGAAGGTCCCCTGGAGGAGGGCATAGCAACCCACTCTAGTATCCTTGCCTAGAGAATCCCATGGACAGAGGAGACTGGCAGGCTGCAGTCCGTAGGGTCGCACAGAGTTGGACATGACTGAAGTGATTAAGCATCACCAGCATAGTCAAGGCTGTGGTCTTCCCAGTGGTCACATATGGTTGTGAGAGCTGGACCATAAAGAAGAAGTGTTGGAGAAGACTCCTGAGAGTCCCTTGGACTGCAAAGGGATCAAACCAGTCAATCTGAAAGGAAATCAACTCTGAATACTCATTGGAAGTACTGATACTGAAGCTGAAGCTCTGATACTTTGGCCACTTGAAGCGAAAAGCTGACTCATTGGAAAAGACCCTGATGCTGGGAAAGATTGAGGGCAGAAGGAGAAGAGGGCATCAGAGGATGAGATGGTTGAATGGCACCACGGACTCAATGGACTTGAACTTGGCAAACTTCGGGAGCTGGTGAGGGACAGGGAGGCCTGGTGTATTGCAGTCCGTGTGGTTGCAAAGAGTCAGACACAGCTGGGCAATTGAACAACGAGAAGCCCCTCACTGTTAACTTCTGAATACAGGAAAATTATCCCGATGCCAAAATCATGGACTTCTTTCTCTCTTGTGCCATTTCATTCCAGGGCAGTGTAAATGCTATTTTACTTTTGTCATTTGCCAATTGAAAAAAGAGTAGAAAAATCACTTTTACATTAGAGAATTGCATCATAGACATACTCAAAACTGTGAAATGTTGGCTGTATCAGGAACCTTGGCCATCAGTTGGAATCTGTTCCTCTCTCCATTTTAAACTTAAAAAAAATTTTTTTTGGTAAAATTTTATTTTTTGGTCATACCATGTGGCATGTGGGATCCTAGTTCTCCAACCGGGGATAGAACCTATGCCCCCTGTGGTGGAAGCTTGGTGCCTTAACCACCGGACCATCAAGGAATTTCCTTCCCCTTTTTAAAATGAGTAAACTGAGGTCCAAAGAGATGTGCAAGGAAATGCTTCAAACTCACAGGGTTACTTGGCAGAACTTGGCTCAGAGCGTGGGGCGATGACTTTAAGAAGAATTCTTCCCACCATGCCATATGACTGCACTCATAGAAAAACATTGGGTTTGATTTGCCAATTTGTTATATTTGAGCATGAGCACCTAATAAGGGATAGATGCAGGTTTTTTACTGTCTGTTTTTAGGACACATACATGCATTAACTGAGATGATTTCCTAAATAAAATAATGTTTTCTAACCCTAACAAATGGCATATGGGTGTTCTTTTTGAGCAGGACTACTGCAATACTAAAATCATACATAAACATTTGCTGAATATTTAATATAGATGGTTAACTTCCAGCCATTGATTTTGGCTGGTATTAATTATCATCATTATTTACTTAAAGAGCAATAGAGATATGGAGGATAGTTTAGGAGAAGTCAAATATCATTCTAGAAGGTCAAGGGCAAGCTGGCTCCATTCCCTCTGGTTGTGGTCCAAATGTGCCAGAAGGTATGTAGAACTGAGTTAACCAGAGAAAAATAATGTTCCAAGGGGATGACCACTGAACCCATAGCAAGTTGCCCACGGTTCAGTGAACTTTGCGGAATTTTTAGAAAATGAGAATTTAATGAATTCCAGATGGGGAGATTATTACTTCTACAGAGGTTTAAATCTTCTTTACAGAGCATGTAGAACAGCACTGTATTTGGGTTGGTTCTTTGGAGAAGCAAAATTAATAGAATGCGTGTATATACAGAAAGGGATTTCATATAAGCAGTTGGCTCACAGGCTTTTGGAAGCTAACAAGTTCCAAGATCTGCAGTCGGCAAGCTTCAGACCAAGGAGAGTTGCTAGTGAGCTGCCAGGGCTGTTCTGATCTGGAGCTCATCGTTTATAGAGTCAGATGGTTGATGAGACTGTGTAGAGCGAGGCCAGAAGGAAAGAACTCTGAGAAATGGCAACATTTAAGAATGAGTGGAGATGAAGAGCTAACATGGAGTCAGAATGGTAGAAGAAAAGTCAGAGGAGTGTGGCACCAGAGAAAATAAGAAAGAAGGAGAAAGGAGTAATGTGTGTTGTCCCGCTGCTAACTGTTGCTCAAACCATCCTTGCCTTTGGGAACATGGAGGTCCCTGGAGATCTTGAAAGAGCCATCCAAATGGAGCCTCACAGAAGGAAGTCAAGCTGGAGAGGGTCAACGAGAAGGGAGCAGAGAGCACCTACAGAAATGGGTGATATATGAGCAGGAACCCCGGGTCTATTCTAGCTTCTGAAGGATGGGTGCAGCACATGGCCGACCCATCAGAATGGGTGCAGGCTGGGAGAGACCCAAAGCCTTTGGACTGATCTCAGGCCTGACTGTGGTTCTGATGGACACACTTTCCAAATAAAAAGGCAGGATGGACATCTAGGTTGCTTCCATGTCCCGGACGTTGTAAACAGTGCTGGACAAATTGAGGGAAGGAGAGGGTGGGACAAGCAGAGAATGTAGCATCATCACATATACACTATCAGGTATAAGACGGACAGCTGGTGAGACGTTGCTATGTGGCACCGGGAGCCCTGTCTGGTGCTCTGCGGTGACCTAGAGGGATAGGATGGGGGAGGAGAGGGAGGATAGGCAGGGAGGGGATTATGTATAATTATGGTTGAGTTTCACTGTTGGATGGCAGAAACGGGACTTCTCAGGTGCTCAGTGGTAAAGAACCCATCTGCCAATGCAGGAGAAGCAGGAGCTATGAGTTCGATCCCTGGGTCGGGAAGATCCCCTGGAGAAGAAAATGGCAACCCACTCCAGTATTCTTACCCGGAGAATCCCATGGACAGAGCAGCCTGGTGGGCTACAGTCCCTGGGGCCACAGAGAGTTGGAAATGACTGAGCACACATGCACGTATGGCAGAAACTGACACAGCACTGTAAAAATTTAAAAAAATTTTTTTAATTAAAAAAAAATAGGGGAAAAAGGTAGGGTAGCTTGTTTGGACAATACAGTCTGGCAAAAACAGATGAAAATTCTGGAACATGTGGTTGCTGAGGAATGGTCCATCCCTCTAAGGATGGCAGTTCACTGATTCACTTGGTACAGTGTATGATGGGATGAGAATCCAAGATAATGTCAAAGTCATTTGAAAGTGACCTCAAGTAAGGTTTCTTAACAGTCACACCTCTGAAATGCAGGTATTTTTATCTTTAACCTAATTTGCAGCACTTCTACAGAAAATTATTAGCTATAGAGAATAAAATGCGCTGAAAAGATGAAGCTTTCTATGTATTTTAGATAAGGTTTAAGTTTCAGCCAGCAAGACACTTCCATTAACACAAAAAATAATGGCCTTTTTCAACAAGATGACTGTCAAAAAGAAAAAATGTAGACAGTCAAATGATTTATTTCCCCGTCCATACTGAGTTTATTCATGGGGAGATTCACCTTGTGAACTAATAATTTTCTGGGCTAAGAAAAAGCAGCAGGCATTTTTCTTTTGAGGAAATGCCCCCCTCCTTTTTTAATAGCAGGTTTCTTTTGGTCTAAAAAAATTATCTAAGTCTATGGCTTTGATATCAAGGAAAAGGCTTCTTTCAATTGCTTTAACCTTTTCCAAAAAGTGACCCATTGGGATAAATGTTCTCACGCTGAGAATCAAGGTTTTCTCTGATAGCAGAGTGAGAACAGGAAGCTGAACACTTTCTTGAAGTGGTTGAAGAAAAATTTGAAATCTCAGACTGAAGAAAGGAACTCTTTTGAAAGGTCAAGTTTAAGACCTGTACTTTAAGCAACTTAAAAAAATAAGGTAAACCTCAGTCTCGTGTCAGATGGGGAATGACACCAGAACAGGGGGATCAGATCAGAGCTAGAGACCCAGGAGGCAGCTGAGAGGAAAGGTGCTGGCTGATGATTTCTTTCCTTGGGGCAAGAAAGGACCAAACTCCTGGAGGTCAGTTCCAGGGAGGAGGTTTGGGCCGGCACAGAGGCAGGTCTGGTGGCAGGGTTCAGAGTGCTGGGGGTCGGAGTTCAGTTCAGTTCAGTTGCTCAGTCGTGTCTGACTCTTTGTGACCCCATGGACTGCAGCACACCAGGCCTCCCTGTCCATCACCAACTCTCAGAGTTTACTCAAACTCATGTCCATTGAGTTGGTGATGCCATCCAACCATCTCATCCTCTGTCGTCTCCTTCTCCTCCCGGCTTCAATCTTTGCTAGCATCAGGGTCTTTTCCAATGAGTCAGTACTTTGCATCAGGTGGCCAATGTATTAGAGTTTCAGCTTCAGTATCAGTCCTTCTAACAAATATTCAGGATTGATTTCCTTTAGGATAGACTGCTTGGGGGGTTGGAGTAGCCAGTAGCCATTTAAGCCAGATGAACTTAAATCATTGAGATTCCTGGATTTCTGATTAGAGGTGCCAGTAATCCCCTCCTTCCCTGCCTTGGGTCCTTGACAGTGATGCTCAAATGCCTCTGCTCAGGGAGCAGGCGCCCCTGTCTTCCCCGCACTCCAGCTCCTTCCTTTGCTTCTTCACGGTCTGCTCCCTCCTGCCTCTCAGCCCCAGCCCTGGACTCACATGGCGTCTGGCCTCTTGCATGTGCTGTGGGTTTAGCAGCTCATATTCTGGACTGCAAAGAAAGCTGAGCACTGAAAAATTGATGCTTTTGAACTGTGGTGTTGGAGAAGACTCTTGAGAGAGAGTCCCTTGGACTGCAAGGAGATCCAACCAGTCCATCCTGAAGGAGATCAGTCCTGGGTGTTCATTGGAAGGACTGATGCTGAAGCTGAAACTCCAATACTTAGGCCACCTCATGCGAAGAGTTGACTCATTGGAAAAGACCCTGATGCTGGGAGGGATTGGGGGCAGGAGGAGAAGTGGATGACAGAGGATGAGATGGCTGGATGGCATCACTGACTCAATGGACATGAGTTTGAGTAAACTCCGGGAGTTGGTGATGGACAGGGAAGCCTGGTGTGCTGCGATTCATGGGGTTGCAAAGAGTCGGACACGACTGAGTGACTGAACTGAACTGAACTGATTCTGTCTTGACTCTGACTTGGGCTCGTATTCATCTCCCAATCACATTCTCTCTCTTCTTGTCTGTTGTTACCTACCTGTACCTTCTGGACCCTGACTTAGGCTAGGAATGATTTTTAAGATTTATATATATGTGCTTCTCATATGTCACTGCCTTAAAGGTCATTCATGATAAAATCATGTTTCACCCCTTGACTTCCCTCATAGGTCAGTTGGTAAAGAATCCGCCTGAGATGCAGGAGACTCCAGTTCAATTCCTGGGTCGGGACGATCCACTTGAGAAGGGATAGACTACCCACTCCAGTATTCTTGGGCTTCCCTTGTGGCTCTGCTGGTAAAGAATCTGCCTGCAATGTGGGAGACCTGGGTTTGATCCCTGGGTTGGGAAGATCCCTTGGAAAATGGAAAGGCTTCCCACTCCAGTATTCTGGCCTGAAGAATTCCACAGGCTGTATACTCCATGGGGTCGCAAAGAGTCAGACACGACTGAGCGACTCTCACTTTCACTTTCACTTTTCAGATGGTATGTATAGTCTAGGAGTGTCATGAATTCCAAAGCGTCTGTAATCCTGCAAAGAAGGAATCTGGGAATTCAGGTGTATGAGTAGGGATGGGGGGAGGAAGGCTTGGGGGCACAGGCTATATGACACGTCCTATACACATATCACACCCAGAGCTCTTCCTTCCCAGGGCAGGGACTGACCCCAGTTACACAGGCTTCCCTGCAGGCAGGTTGGCCGTGGGACTGGCAAGAAGTGTGGGCAGAAGCGATGAAACCATCCCACGTGACGCTGTGGCCCCCTTGCCTGCTGTGTGCTCTGAAGGCATATGTGACTGTGAGGTGTGGTAGCACCGCCAACTCACACTAGACTCCATGAGCAGGAGCGCCTTCGTGACGGGAAGCCACCCCAGTCTGGGTTTTGTTGAAAATGAAAGTGTTTGTCACTCAGTCGTGTCTGACTCTGCAACTCCACGGACTGTAGCCCACCAGGCTCCTCTGTCCATGGAATTCTCCAGGCAAGAATCCTGGGTGGGTTGCCATTTCCTCCTCCAGGGGATCTTCCCAACCCAGGAATTAAACCGAGGTCTCCTGCATGGCAGGCAGATACTTTACCGTCTGAGCTTGTGTGGCATCATTTAGCTTGAACTCATCATTTAGCTTGAACATCATTAAGCTCTTCACTTTCAAGGTCTTTTTAGGAAATTTAAACACAGCAAGGGCATTTTCCTGTCACTGACTGATTCGCACATTCAGCCCCTTATTGCAGTTCACGATTTGGAATTTGGAAATCCTGAGCCGTGATGTCCTTGCCCGCATCCCCCATGACCTGGCTCCAGCACCTGTGGCTATGATGGGCTCTATATAGAAGCTCAACAGAAAAGCAGCTTATGTCTCCTATGAGCCCTTGACTGATCCTCATTTGGTTATGCATGCCATTTGCCTTTTTAACGGAAATGCTGCGTTTATAAGCGAAAGCAGGTTGGGATGGAGCTTAAGGCAGGTTCTTGATATGAAAGACGTCCTTAAAGGACAGAAAGTCCGAGGCTGGGCTTGATGACCCCCCACCTGCTTCTCCCCAATTTGGGGACCCAGAATTCTGAGACTCCTGTTTGCCTCTATTGGTCTCTGGGTTCTGTTCACCTTGTGGAGAGGAAAAGAGCTTTGGTTGGGGTTTCCCTTCTTCATGTATAGGAACCACCAGCGAGAAGCTGTTCCTGACTGTAACCATTTTCCTGTCCAGCTCATCTCCTTGGGCATGACCTTGAATAATCTCCTTGAATATCCCTTGAATAATCTCCTGACTTCCCCTGTTGAGCCCATGAGGATGGCTACAGCTGTCCTTAGCTTGAGTGGCTTCTTCAGATTAAAGGTAACTTGTCCTGGACCCTTCTTTGCAAAGCTTACAGACACAGTTCAGGTCAGTTCAGTTGCTCAGTAGTGTCCGACTCTTTGCGACCCCATGGACTGCAGCATGCCAGGCTTCCCTGTCCATCACCAACTCCTGAAGTTTACTCAAACTCATGTCCATTGAGTTGGTGATGCCGTACAACCATCTCATCCTGTTGTCCCCTTCTCTCACCTTCAATCTTTCCCAGTATCAGGGTCTTTTCCAATGAGCCAGTTCTTCGTATCAGGTGGCCAAAGTATTGGAGTTTCAGCTTCAGCATCAGTCCTTCCAATGAATATTCAGGACTGATTTCCTTTAGGATGGACTGGTTGGATCTCCTTGCAGTCCAAGGGACTCTCAAGAGTCTTCTCCAACACCACAGTTCAAAAGTATCAGTTCCTTGGCGCTCAACTTTCTTTATGGTCCAACTCTCACATCCATACATGACTACTAGAAAAACCATAGCTTTGACTAGACGGACTTTTGTTGGCAAAGTAATGTCTCTGCTTTTTAAAATGTTGTTTAGGTTGGTCGTAACTCTTCTTCCGAGGAGCAGACATCTTTTAATTTCGTGGCTGTAGTCACCATCTGCAGTGATTACAGACACAGGTACCGTGAAAAGAGATGTAAGGCAGTTTGGTCATGCACATCTCTTGGGCTCTTTTTGGTCCATTTGGGAGCAGAGCTATCGCTCAGTGGTAAAGAATCCTCCTGTCAATGCAGGAGACACAAGAGACTCAGGTTCGATCCCTGGGTCAGGAAGATCCCCTGGAGAACTAAATGGCAACCTGCTCCAGGATTCTTGCCTGGAGAATCCCATGGACAGAGGAGCCTGGTGGGCTACAGTTCATGGGGTCACAAAGAGTTGGACACGACTGAGAGTGTACACACACAATACATACACACAAGTTTGAGGCATTTGGGGCTGATTTGTCTTTCAACATTTTGTCCCCCAGTGCTTGTGATAGCAACTCTCAAACCAGCTGCACGAGACATTTTTGAAGAAGCATTAATTGGTTGGCAGGCCCCCTGGTGCTCATCAACCTTTTTTATGAACTAAATGAAGGGTCATCTCCCTGCCCCTTAGATGCTCTGACTTCCCTTAGGCAGGAAGAGCCTTGAGGCTGATGCCACGATTGTGGAGGCCAGTGCTGTCATCCTGATTGCCAGCATCAGGCAAGCAAAGACCTCCAAGTTCCAGGTTCCACGGGGGAATTTAGGGCAGTTGCCACATATCTTCCTATGGACAAGGTCCAGGCATCATGTGATTCATGCATTCTCTTCTTGCAAGCGTGGAGACGTTTTCTTAAATGTTTCAACCATTGCACCTATCTTGAATACCTTTAAGGTCACCATATACAGCTCATTTCTAGCATGAGCTAGATTTCTAGCATGAGCATGATAATTTATAGGTCACTAATTTCACTTATAGGAACATCTTTGCTATTCTGTCAAGCCTTGTTTGATGACAACAGAAGTGCCTGCAGTAGCCACCGTGGGGTCTGGGTTTCCTGAGCAGATCACCAGTGGTCCACCCTGAGTTCTTGTGCTCTTGACAAGGATGCTGGAAGGACACTTCCATCATGTGGTGCATCTGGAGTATTTTAAAGAGAAATCCAGACACGGAGATGGTATCAGGTGACACCAACATGAAGAGTAGCAGCTAACATGTAGGGTTTTGTCACTATTCCCCATATCTTATGTGTATCATCTCATGTAATTCTCACAATAACCTGGCAGAATTGTCTTATTATCTCTCTCTTTCAGGTAAGGACACTGAGGCTCCAAGAACATCTATACTTTCCCAAGGTCAATAGGTAGTAAGTGCAGAGATACTGATCCCAGCGCCTGAGTTCAGAACATCTCTGCTGCCCACTGGATTAGACCCAAAGTGAATAACTTATCAGCTGGTGAGACCTATGGCCAGCCTGGCAAATTTCAGGAACTGGGTGAGGGTGTCCTCAGGGTGAGGTCTGGACCTCATTAAACTGCTGGTCTGACTCCTTGAGATCCTGAGGCTGGGAAAGAGTGAGGGCATAAGGAGAAGGGGGTGGCATAGGATGAGGTGGTTGGATAACATCACTGACCTGAGTTTGAGCAAACTCCTGGAGATAGTTAAGGACGAGGAAGCCTGGAGTGCTGCAGTTCATGGGGTCACAAGGAGTTGGACACTCCTGGACGACTGAACAGTGGCAACAACCCAATGATAAGAGACCAGTGCAAAATGTGTTGATAAAGGTGCCAGGTATCTCGAGAGAGTCTGTCCAGGTGAGGAGATGAGGGTTGGGTTGAGGTCATCTTACAGCTGCCCAAAACACTGGCCCAGGCTGGTCCTCCAGCTGTCCCCCTCAGAGGAGCCCCACCATGGACCAGCCACCCAGGAGTTGTGGGCAGGGTGCTGTTTGTGTGTGCTGGTGTCTTCCTTGCCTGCCTGGGCCATGGGAGTTGATCTTGGCATGTCCCCTTGGGGTCTCTCATCCTCTTGGGGCCACTCTGTGGATCCCGAGGAATTTTTTTTTTTCTGGGCTTCACCTTTCTTCTCTGTAACAGCCATTTGCATCAGTGCAATTTATTAATGAATTTGATGAACTTCAGTTCCTTGAACATTTTCATTTAACTCATCATTTATGAGACTCATATCAGCATACATGGAATGACTGTTTTGGTTGGGGCATGGTGGATGAGTGACCCAATCTCTGGGGCCAGATGGGTTAAACTCTGGCTTGGCCATTGTCAGGCAATTGATTTGCCATATCTGTGCTTTGGGATCTTTCTCTCAGAGTAGGGATAAAACGGTATATGCCTCATAGGGCTGTTGGAGGATTAAATGAGTTAATCTATGAGAGGATTCGCTCCTCAGCTAGATCAACTGAATGGCTTTATGTTAAGGTTTAAATAACAATCTTTGTTTCTAGAATTTTTTTCTTTTTGACCACATGGTTTGCTAGTTGGACAGTGCTGGCGAATGCGGGAAATGTTCCTTAGTGGTAGAGGACTGGGGAGAAGGTGGATGGATGGGGAGAACCCACTGAAAGTGGCGTGAGGATATGCCTCATCAGGGAACACTAAATGCGATCGGGGATCTTTAAGCCATTGCTGACTGGCTTAGTTCTCACATCTTTATTTGAGTTTCACTTTGGTAAGTACTGTCCATCAATTTTTGAATGTCGAAGTTATTTGAGGTCATTCATTCAAGGCAAACTGCTGAAAGTAAAAGCGAAATCAAGAAGAACCCCAGGGCTCTGAAGACTTTTCTTAACTCGTGGCCATTTTCTGCCTTTAAAAGCACTGACTTGACTTTTACAGGAGCCTGTAGACTAATCTAACAGAAAATGGAAACCACGAGCATGGTCATTCCCTTAAATATTTTATACTGTGTTCGGATGTGCATTTTTCAAAGATCATTTCCTTGACATTTTCTGGGGGTATATTTCTTGGGAAATAAAATAAATATGTTTGGTGGATGCTCATACCAATTTATTTAGAACTATAAATAAGATAAAGATGCCTCCTGTCATTTGTACTAAAAATATATATATAAGGATTAGAGGAATATCTTGGGAGGTTAGGGCAAAGAATTAATAATACTGTTCAGGTCATGCTGAGGTCGGCTGATGCTTTAAGCAATTTTAGCTGATCCTCAAGTGAACTACTCTTAAGAATGGACAAGAGAGACCCTTTGGCCAAAGCATGGGCCAGAGACAATGCCCCAGGCCAGACATTTCATTAGGACCCACAGAGTGAAAGAATCTGATATCCTGGCTTTCCAGTCTATGAACATTGCACAACCTCCCCAGCTGTTCACCCGATTATCTGGTAGCCATTGCTCTGAATGTTTCCCTGGTGCCGGGAACAACACTTGACAGGTAAGAAATCCAATCATTCCATTTGGAGTCTGTGAAAGGCAGTCTCCCAGCAAGGAATCTATTCATGCAAGGATTCTATTCAATCATTGCATTGCTGCTGTGGGAGATATGATGGAGATAGTTTTCCTCAGGGAATGGCTGGCAAAGGGTGGAATGTGCAAGAACCACAGACAAAGTATGTGACTTTAGGGCGCGAGAGAGAGTGTGTGTGTGTGTGTGTGTGCGCACTCGGGTGTGTCTGACTCTTTGTGACCCCACGGACTGTAGCCCACCAGGCTCCCCTGGCCGTGTCCTCAGGCCCATTTCCAGGCAAGAACACTGGAGTGGGTTGACATTTCCTCCTCTAGGGGAACTTCCTGACCCAGGGATTGAAGGTGGATTCTCTATCACTGAGCCACCTGGGAAGTCCTTAGGGAGAGGAGAGGCACCAAGTCTGGGTTGGACAGGGAAGGCTGCAGAGGGCAAAGGGGCCAGGTCAGGGGTCCAAAGGAAGGGAGGAGGCTATCTGGGTTTGGTATCCTTGAGGGCAAGGTATCCATGGCAACAGGAGGGGCAACAGTATAAAAGAGAACACTTTGAAAGACAATACTTGGGCCACCTGATGCAAAGAACTGAGTCATTGGAAAAGACCCTGATGCTGGGAAAGATTGAAGGTAGGAGGAGAAGGGGAGACAGAGGATGAGATGGTTCGATGGCATCACCGACTCAATGGACATGAGTTTGAGCAAGCTCCGAGAGTTGGTGATGGACAGGGAGGCCTGGAGTGCTGCAGTCCATGGGGTTGCAAACAGTCAGACACGACTGAGTGACTGAACTGAGGGTGGTTCCATCGGACCCTGTGGAGGATCGAGAGGGAAGAGGAGCTTGCTAGGCAGGCTGCATTCAGACTGCAGCCCTGAATCTCCAGGAATTCAGTCTCAAAGGCAACAGGAAGCACTAGGTGATTTTTAAAATAAATCAAATCAGATATGAAAAACCTCAGAGGAAAACAATCTTCTAAAGAACTCTTTTGTAAATCCTTTTAAAAATGAAGAGAATATTTCATCATATAAATGCAGTGAAAATAGTAGCTTTCAAATTCAATTATCTTGTAAGTTTCAATTTTGTGTATCACTCGCTTTCCTGAACTAAGTGAAGTACAACTTCATTTTTTATCCCATCACTAAAGCAATGGCATCCTGAGAGAGAGACATGGTGTGCAGAGAAAAGCGGGAAATAAATATTTAGTAGAAGAAAGAACAATGCTCTCAAGTACTTCTTTTGAGTTTCATCTCAGAACTGAGAAAAAGATTTTCATTTTTATGTCAGTATAAGGGTCCAACTCATTCTAGAAATGTGGAACCTGTTTTATTTGGAAGCACTGATATGAAAAAAGATATGGTGGTGATGGTCTATAAGCCTGAAACTCATGGGCTGGTTTTTAAGTGACTTACGAGTTGCCATCCCGTTCTTATTCCCAGGAAATTCCTCATTTTAAAATGAGAGCTCAGAATGTGCTTCAGAATCCTTCTGAATACAGTTCTCTTGGGCAGTCACTCCCAAGTGAATTTGCAGTTAGGTGGAACCAACTTGTTTCCTGCCTTTAACTCTAGTAAGAGTGGTTCTCGGGTTTTCCAGGTGACACTAGTGGTGAAGAATCCACCTGCAAATGCAGGAGACACAATCCAGTCCAGTATTCTTGCCTGGAAAATTCTGAGAACAGAGGAGCCTCGTGGGCTACAGTCCATGGGGTCACAAAGAACTGGACATGACTGAGCAAGCACACACGCATACACATGCATGCAAGAGTGGTTCTCACGTTAGTGAACATCAGAAGTCTCTGGAAGATGTGTTTCAACATAGGAAGTGGGCTCCACTCCCTCTGATTTAATAGGTCTGAGGAGGAGGGCCAAGACTGCTGTTGATGCTAGTTGAGGGGGAACACACTTTGAGGACCAACTACCTTAGATTTTAGGGCTTCCCAGGTGGTGCTAGTGGTAAAGAACCCACGTGCCAATGTGGGAGATGCTAGAGATGCAGCTTCCATCCCTGGGTGGTAAGATCCCCTGGAGTGAGAAATGGAAACCCACTATAGTATCCTTGCCTAAAGGTTCCCATAGACAGAGGACACTTGCAGGCTACAGTCCAGTCCAATTCAGTTCAGTTCAGTCGCTCAGTTGTGTCTGACTCTTCACAACCCCATGGACAGCAGCACGCCAGGCTTCCCTGTCCATCACCAGCTCCCAGAGCTTGCTCAAACTCATGTCCATCGAGTCAGTGATGCCATCCAGCCATCTCATCCTCTGTCGTCCCCTTCTCCTCCCACCTTCAATCTTTCCCAGCATCAGGGTCTTTTCCAATGAGCCAGTTCTTCGCATCAGGTGGCCAAAGTATTGGAGTTTCAGCTTCAGCATCCGTCCTTCCAATGAATATTCAGGACTAATCTCCTTCAGGATGGACTGGTTGGATCTCCTTGCAGTCCAAGGGACTCTCAAGAGTCTTCTCAAACACCACAGTTCAAAGCATCAATTCTTCGGCAGTTAGCTTTCTTTATAGTCCAACTCTCACATCCATCCATGACTACTGGAAAAACCATAACTTTGACTAGATGGACCTTTGTTGGCAAAGTAAAGTCTCTGCTTTTTAATATGCTGTCTAGGTTGGTCATAGCTTTTTTCCAAGGAGCAAGCATCTTTTAATTTCATAGCTGCAGTCACCATCTGCAGTAATTTTGGAGCCCCCAAAAATAAAGTCTCTCACTGTTTGTATTGTTTCCACATCTATTTGCCATGAAGTGATGGGACCAGGTGCCATGATCTTAGTTTTTTGAATGTTGAGTTTTAATCCAGCTTTTTCACTCTCCTCTTTCACTTTCATCAAGAGGCCCTTTAGTTCTTCACTTTCTGCCATAAGGGTGGTATCATCTGTGTATCTGAGGTTATTGATATTTTTCCTGGGAATCTTGATTTCCAGCTTGTACTTCATCCAGCCCAGCATTTCTCATGATGTACTCTGCATGTAAGTTAAGTAAGCAGGGTGACAATATGCAGCCTTGACATACTCTTTTCCCAACTTGGAACCAGTCTGTTGTTCCATGTCCAGTTCTAACTGTTGCTTCCTGATCTGCATACAGATTTCTCAGGAGGCAGGTCAGGTGGTCTGGTATTCCCATTTCTGGAAGAATGTTACACAGTTTGCTGTGATCCACACAGTCAAAGGCTTTGATGCAGTCAATAAAGCAAAAGTAGATGTTTTTCTGGAACTCTCTTGCTTTTTCAATGATTGAGCAGATGTTGGCAATTTGATCTCTCGTTCCTCTGCCTTTTCTAAATCCAGTTTGAACATCTGGAAGTTCACGGTTTACATACTGTTGAAGCCTGGCTTGGAGAATTTTGAACATTACACTACTAGTGTGTGAGATGAGTGCAGTTGTTCAGTAGTTTGAGCATTCTTTGGCATTGCCTTTCTTTGGGATTGGAATGAAAACCAACCTTTTCCAGTCCTGTGGCCACTGCTGATTTCTCCAAATTTGCTGGCATATTGAGTGCAGCACTTTCACAGCATCATCTTTTGGGATTTGGAATAGCTCAACTGGAATTCCATCACCTCCACTAGCTTTGCTGATGGTGATGCCTCCTAAGGCCCATTTGACTTTGCATTCCACTGTCTCTAGGTGAGTAATCACACCATCATGGTTATATGGGTTATTAAGATCCTTTTTGTATAGTTGTTCTGTGTATTCTTGGCACCTCTTCTTAATATCTTCTGCTTCTGTTAGGTCCAAACAATTTCTGTCCTTTATTCAGCCCATCTTTGCATGAATTGCTCCCTTGGTATCTCTAATTTTCTTGAAGAGATCTCTAGTCTTTCCCATTCTATTGTTTTCCTCTATTTCTTTGCAATGATCACTGAGGAAGGCTTTCTTTTCTCTCCTTGCTATTTTTTGGAACTCTGCATTCAAATGGGTATGTCTTTCCTTTTCTCCTTTGCCTTTGGCTTCTCTTCTTTTCTCAGCTATTTGTAAGGCCTTCTCAGACAACCATTTTGCCTTTTTGCATTTCTTTTCCTTGGAGATGGTCTTGATCACTGCCTCCTGTACAATAGGGTAGCAAAGAGTTGGACAGGACTGAAGCAACTTAGCATGCATGCACACATCTTAGATTTTAGAACAACCATCTACAGATGGCAGCTCAATTTTCCACTTTAATTAGGATTAGATGGGTGAAGAGAGTAACTGTTTAGAATTCCCTTACATTTTCTCTCATTTCCTTCTTCTCTTTCTGTGTGTGAGCTCAGTCACTCAGACGTGTCTGACTCTTTGCGACCTTATGGACTGTGTAGTCTTGCTCTTTGTAGTTCTTCCTTTTGATCCCTCAATGAGAGGTTTTACAAACCTATGACCTTAAGTCAAGAAAATGTCCAGGATACTCAAGTCTTGATATTTCAGTGATCACAGTACCTTAGCTAGAATGTAAATTAATGTTTTAGAATATGAAGTGGGTAGTTTCAGAATATAAGAAGAGCTTGTAAGAAGAATGTGCTGGAAATTTTGGAGAAGTTCCCAGGTTTTATTCCGGATCAAGTGTTACCAATGGTGATGCAACTGGTCACTGGAAGTTGAGATGATGTTTATAAGAACAACAGAGGGTGACTGGTTCCTGGAGCTACTCAACAAAACACTACAAACTGGGTGGTTTAAACAACAGAAATGTCTTGTCTCACAGTTCTGGAGGCCAGACGTCTGAGATTTGAGGCTGCGTGGGAGGATCTTTGTGTCCTAATTCCCCCTTTTAGAAGGATACCAGTCCTTTTGGATTTACGCCCACCCTAAGGACCTCACCTTAGCTAATTACATCGGCAACGACCATATTTACAGATAAGGTCACAGTCAGAGGTGTAGGGGCTGGGGGGTGGGGCAGGACCTCAACACATGGAGGGGCACAGTCCAACTCTAAAAGCGACCTTGAGCTTAGTTCCTGCTCAGACTGTGTGCACAAGACCCGGCCACCATGAGGAGCCGCCAGGGCCAATTTGGAGCTGTGCCACTCACCCTTCTCTCACGGGCTCTGTGATTGGCCAAAGTGCCACAGTATGTATCTGGGATATGCTTTTGACTAAATATCCTAGTACATGGGAAGCCTAATTCCTTTCATGTTCTAGCTTTGTCCTTTGTCTGATACCATCTCAGACTGGAAGATCAATTCTGAGGCTGGAAGAAGCATTGCTTTTAAAAAGGCAGGACCTTGTTATAACTGATACTGCAATTAAGGGATTCTATTAACCCTCAGCTTTCAAGACAAAGGCTTGAATCTTCTGAGACGAGATGTCTGCTTGGGGCCGTCAGGGACGATAACAGCGGTAAATCTGTCAGTGGCTGCCAAGCATCTGCAGGGGACACGGTTACCCGAGGTGCAGCTCTGATGCACGACGGGCCTGCCAAGGCCAGTTACTCAGCTTGTGTTTTGATCTGAGGAGCCGTTGCTTAGCTTCATGGGGTGAATCGTCCCCTGTATCTGTCAAGAGTATTACCTCGTGCATTAATGTGTCACTAAAATTTAAAATGCTACCTTTCTGCTTCTTGGGTAATTATTGCAGTCAGGTTTGAGGCTTATTGTGAAAGCATGGTTCTCAGCAGGACCAGACCCCACAGAATGTTGGTAGGAAGTGTGCTTGGGTTTTAACTCCTGGTGTCCCCTGGACTACAAGGAGATCAAGCCAGTGAATCCTAAAGGAAATCAACCCTGAATATTCATTGGAAGGACTGATGCTAAAGCTGAAGCTTCAATCCTTTGGCCACCTGATGCGAAGAACTGATTCAATGGAAAAGACCCTGATGCTCAGAAAGATTGAAGGCAGGAGGAGAAGGTGATGACAGAGGATGAGATGAATGGATGGCACCCCCAACTCAATGGACATGAGTTTGAACAAACTCCAAGAGATGGTGAAGGACAGAGGAGTCTGGTGTGCAGCAGTCCATGGGGTTGCAAGGAGTCAGATATGATTGAGCAACTTTCATTTACTTTTTCACCTCAGCTTTACCTTCTTTGCTTTATTGTCTTGCCTGTTTTTATAGGAATTCTTTTTAGAAATGGCAATAAAAGTGTGGCAATAGATGAAGATCTACCAAATGAGAGCAAGCACAGACTATTTATTCTTTACTTACTCCGGCGAGGGAGGCAGCCACCTTCCCTGGGTTTGGCAGACACCCAAAGGCAGGCTGGGGGTTGAGGGAAATTTCCAGGGAAAGAATAGGATGACTTCAGGTTGGCCCTGATCGAGGCTGTTGGCCTGGGTAGGGGGAGGTGGGCTTACATAGGAAGGCGGGGGTCTCCTATGTGATTGACTAGGGAGGCGTATTCATCTTCTCTGGTTGATCCTAGACTGAATGTGGGAACAAAAATTAGGGAAGCTGTCAATTACTAACCAAGTCTTGGCTATCTTTGGCTAATTGTTATAGGGCTATTTGTTGGCTTCTGGAATCAGTCACTAGAGATGTGGTTTGATTTCCTACAGCAGAAGTCTTGACTTAAAGAGCAGGCTGGCTTCCTAGGCTGGCGGTTGCAGGTTGTAGGTCAGAGTTCTGTTTTCATATATGACCTGGCCATTGTCCATTTATATGTTCAGTCTCTTGAAAGCAATCATTGGCACTAGTTGTGTCAGCTAACTTTATTAAAATGCTGTTGAGTCCCGTTATCTTTCCTTTTTTCATCAGGCCATTTTCAATCTGTTGTCAGTGAAATGCAATCCAGAGAAATTCACATACAGGATGTAAACTGGTGGAAATGTTTACATACACAGTATATATGTTACATACATAATATATAACAGTGGAAATGAAATCCTGCCTGAAACTGCATGTTAAAGGAATAGATATCACTATATACAAGCTGTAGGCATCATTCTTACAAAAGGAATTTTTTAAAGGAGAGTAGTGTAAGTTACTAATGAAAAAATGATTTTGTAATGATATTTCTGTCATAAGTTAATTTTAACACCCTTTAATTCTTAGGTGTTAAATGCCACTTACTTAAAGAGTGACCCAGTTGTGTTACTTTATTTAAGGTTTTCTTTTTTTTTTTTTTTTTGGATTACAAATTTTTAAGCTACATTTTATTTTATTTTTTTCCATTTATTTTTATTCATTGGAGGCTAATTACTTTATAATATTCTAGTGGTTTTTGCCATACATTGACATGAATCAGCCATGTGTTGGCTGATACATGTGTTCCCCACCCCGATCCCCCCTCCCACCTCCCTCTCCATCCCATCCCTCTGGGTCTTCCCAGTGCACCAGCCCTGAGCACCCGTCTCATGCATCCAACCTGGGCTGGTGATCTGTTTCACCCTTGATAGTATACTTGTTTCAATGCTGTTCTTTTAAGGTTTTCTTGTAGGACACATGTACCCTGGGGCCTCAGAAAGGCCACCTCCACCCTGCCAGTGAACCCACTACTCCTTTCCTCTTTCTTTGACCCACTGGGCCTTCCTCACTCTCTTTGGGGCTTATTCAATATTCCCCCTTTGAAATCTCACATCACTAGCTCCCGTGTTCCTCCACAGACCCAGAAATCTTGTCAAGCATTATGTTTAATAGCGTGTGGTCCCCAGTGGCTCAGCTGGTGAAGAATCCGCTTGCAATGCAGGAGACACAGGAGATGTGGGTTTGATCCCTGGGACAGAAAGATCCCCTGGAGGAGGAAATGGCAACCCACCCCAGTATTCTTGCCTGAAAAATCCCATGGACAGAGGAGCCTGGTGGGCAACAGTTCAAAGTGTCGCAGAGTCCGACACGACTGAGCAGCAGTGTGGAAACAGCAGGTTATTAACTTTTTTGGCTGTAAATTTCCAACTCGAAATTGCATCTACAGTCCTTTATCAAACCACACATCCTCCCCAAGTCCCCAGCCACCGAGCTTCTGTCTCAGGCCACTTGCCAGCCTGCTGATTGGCTGCCCTTGGGCCAGGTCCTCACTGGTCTGATGGAGTTAATCACTGCGGAGGGGATGCAGAAGGGTACTTTCAAGGTAATTTCTTCCCTAACTTCCTTCTCCAAAGGGAATAGATCCAGACACTTCTGCTAGAGTCTGCAATTCAGTAGGGAAGGGCATCAGCTCATGGAGAACACGTGCTCCAGGGAGAAGACAAATAAGGATACATTTCAGGTCTGGAAATCAGCAGTGGAGATTCAGGTTCTGTGCTTGACAAGAGCTGAATGCTGGCAACGGCAGCAGAGCCAACATCCTGTTCTCTGTAAACTGATCAGAGGAAAGCGCACAGGGACCGAATTCTGGATTCCTATAGCCCTGGAGAGAAGACCACAGGGACATATGCATAAAATAGTGAAGGACATTTAATGGGGAAATGGCCGGCCACTTGGCCTTTAGATTCAGGGGGCATTTGGAACTTTGAGGGATGGAAATTAGACTTGAGGATATTTATCCATTTGTGTAAATGATCACAGGACTTTACTTCAGTTTGCTAGGTTCCCGATAGAGCCCTGGTTTTTGGAGAACAATTGATCCATTCAGATCCGGTTTGTACTTGAAACCACCCCTCCAGGGCAGACATAGTCCTGGTTTCGGGAGATCAGATATCTTGTTATACTTCAGGTGCTCCTTGCTGTGGATGAGATCCTGCAATGCAAGAGGAACACTTATGTTTTGCTGAGGATTCATTCATATGGAAATCCCTCCTGGAAGTTTCCCATGGCATAAGCCTCTCTTTGGTCATTATAACACTCAATTGAAATTTTAAATCCTAATGTTCTTCGTTGTTCATCCTCCTGTACCGTGGAGAAGGTAACTGGCTGTGAGTTATTCCCTCATTACTTTTGGCAAATTAGGAGAATTCCTTCGAACCAGCCGTAGGTGAGCGCAGAAATTCCCAGACAGAGTTAATAATCTGTTCTCCTCCTGTGTGTTCTTTCTCCCCATTTGGATCCTGCTGCTGGTGGCGCCAGCATTGGCAGCAGAAAGAAATATGATGTTTGGCTAATGGCTTGAGAAGGGGAGGGAAGGACTCTGGGTCACCTGTGGCAAAACCTATTTTGAGCCGAGCCAAAGGAGATTAATGCTGTCAGTTGCTTGATTAGCAATGCCACTTGCCTGGCTCTCAACTTCGAAATGTATTAATACCGAGAGCACAGCTTGCTTGGAGTTGTCTCGTTCACATTTGCAACTCACCTTGTAAAATTGCACGGTGGTGGGCTGACTGGAGGGAGAGGTTGAGACGCCCGCAAAGCCACTCTTGTCTTTCGTTTGCTTTTATGACAAGGGCTTTCAAAATCAGGCTAAATTGCTTAAGCTTGAGCTGCAAAGTAATTGGTACTTTGTGTCTCAAGTTAAACCTCTCTTTAGCAAAGCGTTCTAAAGCGAGCATCTTAAATCTATTCAGATGTGTACATGCATTTATTCATGTGGGTGTCAGGGAATTTCTGGTTAAGATAACCTTCCTAAGCACATCATTGTGGTGTGAATTGGTAATGTGTTCCTATAGTCAAAAGTCATCTGTGCGTGAGCTTTTAAATGCTCAGTGTACTGTCTCCTTTGGCTGGGAATCATCTGGGTTCAGATGTTCTGTAGGTCAAAGCGTGGCTTAGAACAACTTAAACATTTTCCATCCCATTTGCCAATAGACCAAAAGTAGTTCTGCCTATACATTCTCTCTTTCTAGTTCTGCAGACTCACTCCTTCTCATGGGAGACTGAAAGCCTGGTAGGTTCCTGAGCTTTGTAGTTGGATGACTTCAATGCAATCCCATCTCTGGCAATGGGTTTTTACGTACAGAAAGCATTGTGGGTGAATTAGAGTAAATCACATGTGCTGTCATTGAATCATAAAATCTGAATTTTAAAAACCTTTTGACATATAATACCAACTTTTCCTTTAGAAGGGTTGTAGTTGTTGCTCGGTTGCTAAGTCATGTCTAACTCTTGCGACCCTGTGGACTGCAACATGTCAGGCTTCCCTGTCCTTTACTGTCTCCTGGAGTTTGCTCAGATTCATGTCCACTGAGTCGGTGATGCTATGTAACCATCCGATCTTCTATTGTCCCCTTCTCTTCCTGCCCTCAGTCTTTCCCAGCATCAGGGTCTTTTCCAGTGAGTTAGCTCTTTGCATCAGGTGGCCAAAATATTGGAGTTTCATGGGTATGCCAATTTTATACTCCAACCATGCTTGTTCTGAAATTCATCGGATTTGTTGTTTAATAATCCTACACAGTATACCCAGGGAAGTATGGGCTTCCCTGATAGCCCAGTTGGTAAAGAATCTGCCTGCAATGCTGGAGACCTGGGATCGATATCTGGGTTGGGAAGATGCCCTGGAGAAGGGAAAGGCTACTCACTCCTGTATTCTGGCCTAGAGAATTCCTTGGACTATATAGTCCATTGGATCGCAAAGAGTCAGACACGACTGAGCAACTTTCACTTTCACCCAGTATATAGGAAAATTGTTTTGTGATTGTTCTAATGTGGGTTTCTCTGATAACTTCTGAAGTTAAACAGACTTTTCCAGTAAACACATGTTTATTGGCTTTTTGCTCTTTCTCCCATTTCTATTTTGAATTATCTGTCAATGTATTTTTCAGTTCCCCTGTTCATTCTCTCTTCCTCAATACAATGAAATAATCATATGAATGATAAAGACATTATGCTTTCTTAAAGTTATAATGATGTCGCCATAGCTCTTTAAAAAAATGCTGGGTCCAAACATGTTGTATTAACCTGGTATCTCTAGGAACCCCATCTATCCAAACCTATCCTCCTCCTTATAGGTTTTCTTCTCTGATCCTATTTTTCTCTTTGTCATAGGTAGTTTCAAGGGTGATTCTCTTATTTCCTTCTTGTTTGGCTATCTTATCAAACTCTCTGATATTTCCCATTAAACCACACATGCCAGGCCATTTCAGGTAGCACTAGTGGTAAGGTACCTCCTCTTGCAGGAGATGCAAGAGATGCGGGTTGATCCCTAGTTTGGGAAGATCCCCTGGAGGAGGGCATGGCAACCCACTCCAGCATTCTTGCGTGGAGAATCCCATGGACAGAGAAGCCTGGCGGGCTGTAGTTCATGGGGTTGCAAAGAGTCAGGCATGACTGCTTGAGCACATGCCCACAGAGGAGGAGAATCATCCTCTCCTGGCCTTTAGCATCAATAGATTAGGGTGGTCCAGGCCACAGTTCTCCTTCCTTCCTGGTCGAGATCTCCCACCTCTCAGGCAGCCCCCACCCCCGGGGTCAGACTGTGCCGGTGTCACAGGACGGATGGAGAGCTCCTCCTTCAAGTCTGAGCAGGAGGCCGTGGGCATTTCTTCACTGGTACAGTCACTATTCCTGAGGGACTGCCACACCTAGGCCCTGTTCTCCGGGCTACAGAGAAGGCTAGGCTCTTGGAGCCAGGGTGGGGAGGAGTGCTGTGGCTCTGTGTGGAAGGGTCAGGGACCGCTCCACGAGAAGATGCGGCCGGAGGTAGATGGGGGAGACAGCCACGTGGATATCTGGGAGTGAATGTTTGACACAGAGGGAGCAACAGGTACCCAAACTCTGAGTGGGAACAGGCAGGGGATGAGGAAGAGTGAGGGATGAACTTGGAGTGGTAGCCGGGGAACCAGACCATGGGAGGCCTTGTTGGACATTGGATGGACTTTGACCTTTGCTCTGGGTGAGATGGGGCATCACTGGAGCATGAGAAAGCGGGATTGATTTCGCCTGGTTTGGAAAGGAATGACTTGGTCTCTTGTGCTAAAAATGGATTGTTGAGGAAGAGAGGAAGTGAGTGGGAAAGCAAGGAGACCAGGTTAGGAGGCTGCTGCACTAATCCAGGCCAGGGATGATGGAGGCTGGGGCAGAGGGGAGCAAATTAGACCAGAAATACCCATCATCTATGCATTTACTTATATCTATCTAAATAAATACCTAAATATCTAATATTTTAGATATTTACCTAAATATCTATTTCTTTATATCTATTCCTTCTATCTAAATATCTATTTCTTTCTTTATATCTATTCTTTCTATCTCTCTACATATCTATTATCTGTCTACGTATCTATAGAATACCTAGCAGAGTAATACCAGGTCTCTTTTGTTACTATTTTCCTGGCCTATCTTCTCATATCCTTTTTCTTTGAACGTCCATGTGTCCTTTCATTACATATGTGCCTTTTGTAAACTATACACAGTTGGGTATTTTGGTCCAATCTGAACATCTTTGGCTTTAAACTGGAACATTTAACCCATTTACATTTTTGTCATAACATACATTTGGGTTAATATTTACTGTGAGTTTTTATTCTTGTTATTGGTTTTTCTTATCTCTGCCTTCTTTTTCCATATCCTCACAAATAGTTTTGAAGTTCTACACTCTTCCTCAATTCTTTTACTGTCTTTCTTTGCAATTTTCATTTGCACATTGAAGTCAATTTTCTGGCTCCTTCTTTTCCTTTTTTTTTTGGCTTTTGAGAAGTCTTTACTTTTTTGCTGTTTCATTAGTACATTTAAAGATGTTTTTCTGTTCATTCAGAATTTGTAGTTATGTCAGTGAGAAAGCTGACCAGGGTATCCAGTCTTTTATACTGGCCAAAATGGATGTTCTGGATGGGTTTTATTTTCTATTTTAAATATAATTTTCATTATTGCAAAGGCTGCAAATGAATATCCTAGGAAGTTAGAAAACACAGAGAAATAAGAATAAGCAAGTAAAAACACCTTATTCCTGTCATTCAGAGAGGATCACTTTTAATACCTTAGGCTATATTGTTCTCTGTGTGAGTATTTGATCTGATGTGTATTTTTGTATGCCTTTTAAAGCCCAAATAAGATCATCTTGCTCATGCTAAGTGTCAGGAGTAAGGTGCTTTTTCAGTTAGTAACATCACCTTTCCATGACCGTATATTTTTATTTTATGTCATACACAGTCCCTATTCTGATTTTTCCACTTGTGCCCAAATGTCCAGTTCAGTTGGTTTGTTCAGTCTCAGCCCCAACCCAGGACCACTCACCAGATCTGATTGCTGAATCCTCGAGTCTTCTCCACTCAGACACAACTTCCCTCTTTGATTCCACAACCTTGATTTGCTGAGCCAGCTGAGCATCTTTCCAGCAGGCTGTCCACTTACTGGATTTGTCATGTTTGTCTCTCATGATGGCATTGGACTTGATCTTTCTTCCCTCTATTTCCTATAAACTAGAAGTTAGTCTTATAGGATTAATAGATCCAATTCATAAATTTTTTATTAAAAACCATCATAGGTGATGTTGTGACCTCATTTTGCATTGGGATACATGATGTCTCATGACACCATTAGTGAATTTGACCAGTAGATTACAATGATAATGGCTTGATTCCCCCATGGTAAAATTATTGATAACTACTGGTAAAATTATTTCTCCTTGATATGAGAAAATAATCTCTGTGTTACTATTGATACTTGGGCATCTTATGAACATCCAGTTTCCGTCAGTCTTACCCAATAGTTTTCATATCATTTGAATATCCTTGCCTGGGCCAATGACTTTATAAAAGTTTGCAGAATGCTGATTTTTGAATTATATTATTCCTTCTCATTATTATCTGATATTCTTCTGTAAAGCAGAGCTTTCTTTCATCAACCAGATAATTGATTTCTCTGAAATGCTATTTTTACTTGATAAATGCTGAATTCTCTCATTTTAATTACCAACTTCAAAATAAGTTACAGCAGATTGTGGCATAAGAAAATTTTCTTGATCTCTCTCTTTTTTAATTATCATTATGGACTCACCTATTTTCACTGATTCACTGTGTTTCAATCCACTGTTATTGAGATTCTTTTTTTTGTTGTTCAAATTGTCACAAATTTGGATAGTAGGAATGCCTACGTCCAGTCAATGCTCAAAACTAGGAAGTACAGTCTACATTTCATCAAAACTAAGGCTTTATTCATTGTATGTTGCAGCATTATTTCATATAACATTGAAAAATTAGATCACAACCAATAGTATGAATTGTCATTAATCATAAGATAAATCCTGATTTCAGAGATGTTAAAAGGTGAATCTTAGATTCAATGCAACATCCTATTTTAAAATGTATAGCATGGTGACTATAGTTAATAATTGTGATTCAGTCACTAAGTTGTGTCTGATTCTTTGAGACCCCATGGACTGCAGCACACTAGGCTTCCCTGCCCTTCACTAACTCCCAGAGTTTTCTCAAACTCATGTCCATTGAGTGGATAATGCCGTCCAAACATCTCATCTTCTGTTGCCCCATCTCCTCCTGCCTTCAATCTTTCCCAGCATCAGGGTCTTTTCCAATGAGTTGGCTCCTGGCATCAGGTGGCCAAAGTATTGGAGCTTCAGCTTCAGCATCAGTCTTTCTAATGAATATTCAGGGTTGATTTCCTCTAGGATTGATTGGTTTGACCTCCTTACTGTCCAAGGGACTCTTAAAAGAGTTAATGACACTGAATTAAATATTTGAAAATTGCTAAGAAAGCAGATCTTGAAAATTTCATCATAAGAAAAAAATCTGTTTTTATGTATGATGATGGATGTTAACTAGACCTATTGTGGTGATCATTTTGCCTATTTGCAAATATTGAATCATTATGTCATATACCTGAAACTGATATAATGCTGTATATCAATTACTCCTTAGTTGAAAAACCCATATGTTCATATTGATAGTTTCAACTTATAGCAATAATAGTAAGTAGTAAGAAACAGTTTCTTTGATTTTCATAATTATATAAATACATCTTTCCTCTGACCCTAGAAATACAGATTCCTAACATCATTGTATGAGCTTCCCCTGGCTGCTGTAACAAATTACCACAACTTGGCAATATCAGTTCAGTTCAGTTCAGCCGCTCAGTCATGTCCACCTCGTTGTGACCCCACGGACTACAGCATGCCAGGCTTCCCTGTCCATCACTAATTCCCAGAGCTTACTCAAACTCATATCCATTGAGTTGGTGATGCCATCCAACCATCTCATCCTCTGTCTTTCCTTTTTCCTCCTTCAATCATTCCCAGCATGAGGGTCTTTTCAAATGAGTCAGTTCTTTGCATCAGGTGGCCAAACTATTGGAGCTTCAGCTTCAGCATCAGTCCTTCCAATGGAGATTCAGGACTAATTTCCTTTAGGATGGACTGGTTGGATCTCCTTGCAGTCCAAGGGACTCTCAAGAGTCTTCTCCAACACTGCAGTTCAGAAGCATCAATTCTTCGGCGCTCAGTTTTCTTTATAGTGCAACACTCACATTCACACATGACCACTGGAAAAACTACAGCCTTGACTAGACAGACCTTTGTTGGCAAAGTAATGTCTCTGCTTTTTAATATGCTGTCTAGGTTGGTCATAACTTTTCTTCCAAGGAGCAAGGGTCTTTTAATTTCATGGCCACAGTCACCATGCAGTGATTTTGGAGCCAAAAAAGATAAAGTCTTTCATTGTTTCTATTGTTTCCTCATCTATGTGCCATGAAGTGATGGGACTGGATGCTATGATCTTAGTTTTCCGAATGTTGAGTTTTAAGCCAACTTTATCACTCTATTTCACTTTCATCAAGAGGCTCTTTAGTTCTTTTTCACTTTCTGCCATAAGGGTGGTGTCATCTGCATATCTGAAGTTATTGATATTTCTCCCAGCAATCTTGATACCAGCTTGTGCTTCATCCAGCCTGGCATTTCTCATGATATACTCTGCATGTAAGTTAAATAAGCATAGTGACTATATACAGCCTTGACGTACTTCTTTCCTGATTTGGAACTAGTCTGTTGCTCCATGTCCAGTTCTAATTGTTGCTTCTTGACCTGCATACAGCTTTCTCAGTAGGCAGGTCAGGTGGTCTGGTATGCCCATCTCTTGAAGAATGTTACACAGTTTGTTGTGATCCACACAAAGACTTTGGCATAGTCAATAAAGCAGAAATAGATATTTTTCTGAAACTCTCCTGCTTTTTCAATGAGCCAAGGGATGTTGGCAATGTGATCTCTGTTTTCTCTGACTTTTCTAAATCCAGTCTGAACATCTGGAAGTTCACGATTCACGTACTGTTGAAGCCTCGCTTGGAGAATTTTGAGCATTACTTTACTAGATGAGTGAAATTGTGTGGTAATTTGAACATTCTTTGGCATTGCCTTTCTTTGGGATTGGAATGAAAATTGGCCTTTTCCTGTCCTGTGGCCACTCCTGAGTTTTCCAAATTTGCTGGCATATTGAGTGCAGCACTTTCACAGCATCATCTTTTAGGATTTGAAATAGCTCAACTGGAATTCCGTCACCTCCACTCGCTTTGTTTGTAGTGATGCTTCATAGCACATAACACAATAGAAAGTCATTCTCTCACAGCTCTGGAAGCCAGAGGTCTGAAACAATATGATTGGACTGCAATTCAGGTGTCAACAGAGCTGCGCCCCCCCCCCCCCACGCCCAGGGGGTTCTAAAGGAGCATCTTTTCCTGGCTTCCAGTGTGGGGTGGCTGCAGCTTTCCTGGCTCAGGGTTGTATCACTCCAATCTCTGCTTCTGTGATTGCATCGCCCTCTGTGTGTGGGTGTCAAACCTCCCTTTGCCTCAATCTTATAAGGACACATGTGACTGCATTTAGCGGCCACCTGCATGATACAGCCTAGTCTCCCCTTCTCAAGATCCTTAACTCAATCACCTCTGCAAAGTCATTTTTTCCCCCCTTTAAGTGCTAGTCTCAGGTTCCAGGGATTAAGTTGTGGTTCTCTCTTGGAGGACCATTATTCAACCCATAGCAATCATTGCTATAGTTACTTATCACTTGATCATGCAGTGCCGAGTGAGCAGCTGTAAGGCATCTGTGCACTTATTATTGCAAACTATAAAAGTACTGACTGAAGTTTAAATTTAATATGTCATTTTTTTGGTCCCTAGAATTATACCTTTAAAGATGTCCATTAAAAGTGCTGTGCTGCAAACTCACTTGAGAAAAAACCCTTTCTCCTTGTTTAGATTAGTTTGTCTCAGTTTGCCATCAATTTCTTTTTTTAGGGTGGGGGTGGGGGTGCAATTTCAAGAGTTCTGAAAAAAGTAGTCATTTAAAAACTAGGGGATATATTTTGTGATTCAAGGTATCTTTTTCCAGTTCCTTAACTGGGGTTAATCCCAGGGACAGGGAGCCTGGTGGGCTGCCGTCTATGGGGTCACACAGAGTCGGACACGACTGAAGCGACTCAGCAGCAGCAGCTGGGGCTAAGGGGGCTAAGCCCTGTTGAGGGCAGCTGTGATATGAGACAGAACCTCTCCATTCTGGACTCAGGGGGTGCTCCACCTCTGCACCGCTGCGGGGGTTCCTTCTGACCCCTCTTCAGTGTGCTCCCCAAGGTGTCTTTGTTCCTCTCTCCTTTGCACACTTGCCTCCGCTTTCTTTCCTTTGCAGCACTGTCCCCTTCCTTCTGAACCATCCTGTTCATTCTCCAGGGATGGAGAGGCTTCCCTGGAGACTCTTCCAGCTTCCTCTGTATCTAACATGGTGCAATGTTTGCAAAGACGCTGATAGAGAGATGAGATGGGATTAGGGAACCACTTGGAACTTGGATCTCCTACTAGGATGCGAGTAGTCTGTTCACTTTCCAGCTCATCTAGAGCTGAGGATGAGGAGTCCCTGCTTTTGCTCAGGAGAGAACAAGGCCTGTCCTGTTTCAATAACCGCAGATCTAAGCACTTTTGCTCTGCAAACATATCCACGCCAGTCCTTTGGCATTTTCTGCTGCTTTGTTTGCCCTTAATTTTCTGTTAGATATTCTTTTTAAAAAACTTTATTTGTTTAGCTGCAGAGGATCTTAGCTGTGGCATGTGGATCTTCATTGCATCATGTGGCTCTTTCATTGCAGTGCATGGCCTCTGTAGTTGAGGGCTTAGTTGTGCTGAAGCATGTGGGGTCTTCTCGGACCGGGGATGGAACCTTCATCCCCTGCATTGCAAGGATTCTTAAACACTGGACCACCAGTGAAAGTGAAAGTGAAAGTCACTTAGTCGTGTCTGACTCTTTGTGACCCCATGGACTATACAGTCCATGGAATTCTCCAGGCCAGAATACTGGAGTGGGTAACCTTTCCCTTCCCCAGAGGATCTTCTCAACCCAGGAATCAAACTGGGGTCTCCTGCACTGCAGGTGGATTCATTACCAACTGAGCTACTGGACCATCAGGGATCACCTCTATTAAATATTCTTTTTAGAAATATCTGATGTGAACCAGACGAATCAAGGAAAAAAAGAGATCCTTCCTGCCGGAGAGGTCAGGGTGTCCCTAGAGACCATACGAGGTCCCAGAGGGACCACCTTCTAGCTGAAAACTCATGTAGTGTATTGGCAAAAGGACAGAGGCAGTGAGAAGCAATTCTGAGAGCGGAATTGTTGGGGACAGTTGTGGCTTTTTATGTTTCCATAATCCAGTATGGTTCTTTACATACTGCTATTAATATTTTGTATAGCCGAAAAATTGATGCTTCTGAACTGTGGTATTGGAGAAGACTCTTGAGAGTCCCTTGGACTGCAAGGAGATCCAACCAGTCCATCCTAAAGGAGATCAGTCCTGGGTGTTCATTAGAAGGACTAATGCTGAAGCTGAAACTCCAATACTTTGGCTACCTCATGTGAAGAGCTGACTCATTGGAAAAGACCCTGATGCTGGGAGGGATTGGGGGCAGGAGGAGAACGGGATGACAGAGGATGAGATGGCTGGATGGCATCACCGACTCGATGGGCATGAGTTTGAGCAAACTCTGGGAGTTGGTGATGGACAGGGAGGCCTGGCGTGCTGCGATTCATGGGGTCACAAAGAGTCGGACACGACTGAGCGACTGAACTGAACTGAACTGATTAATATTTTGTACAAGTGGTACTTAATCTGTTTTCTTAAAAGCACAAGCAGCTGAAGGCCACCCAGAATGTGTGTCTTTTTGTATTTGTTGACTGACTGTGCATCTTGGTTCCACAAACCTATGTCTTCCTGAGAGAGGCAATATAACTCAAATCTTCCGCCCGCCCACCCCAGCTTATTTTGATTGTGTGACTTGGAAAAGGAAATAAGACTACTAAAAGAAGAGGATAATTTATGTTATGGGAACTCTGGTTATTACTGAGACATTCTTGAAATTACACTGTTACTGCTTTTAAATATTAATTCCATTTCCTGAAAGAATGAGCTAAAGAATTCAAGCAATTCTAAAGCACATGGAGGGGAAACTAAGTTCTCAAGAACAGAAAATTGCTAGAAGGTGAAATATGCAGTGTGACAGCACGCATACTTTATATTGTTATAAATGCTTCAGACTGTTTAACATCAAACTGTAGGGTGTGTTTTGACAGAGGATAGGAGTTTAAAGGCACGGCAAGTGATTAATGTAGTACTTAGCAGGATAGTTTCTAAGAAAGGAATTAGATTTCTTAGATATGGAAGTGGTTGAAGGTGTGTATTAACTTCTTTGGTTCAGTGGGATAGCATCTGTCAAATTGAAATCATTACGGAATAAGATTCGTTCTAGGGAGTTGAGAGAATTAAAATTCCAAAGTAAGTTTCTTTGATTGGAATGATTCCAGGGATCAGCTAAACAGATTATTAGATACGCACGATAGAAGTATAGATAGAGGATGGTTGAATGGCATCACCAACTCAATGGACATGAGTTTGGGCAGGCTCTGGGAGTTGGTGATGGACAGGGAAGTCCATGGGGTGGCAGAGTCTAACACAGCTTAGCAACTGAACAGCAATCACAATGATAGAAACAGATGGGGCAGTCGCCACCTTACAGTCATCTTTGACGGTCATTTCTCAGCCACCTTTCTTGTTGGAAGTCACTCTTCTCCCTCATCCGACCTTGAGGTCTGCATGGGTCCCAGCTGTATCTATTAAAGGGCAAGCACTTTGACCTAAATTCAAAGGTTGGTGACTCACGTTGCTGACTACAATAGTTGGTCTGGGGATAGCGCTGCTGGAATTTTGAACAACTGACCGGGTGATCCGGAAGGGCGGCAGGAGCGGGTCCTGTGGGCTCATATTGTCCAGAGAGTCATCCCTCCTCTTCGAAGCCTGGCACCACCCCCCCAGCCTCCACCACCAGCCTCCACCCTCCCCCCTGCCTCTCATGGGAACACGGATGCCCTCTCTCCTCTGCAGCCCGCTCCTGTCGTCCTTGATGCTCTGGAACTTTTCACTTTGCATTATAGGGACATTTTTTTTAAAAAGTCTTTTAATTGATGTATAGTTAATTTACGATGTTGTGTTATTTCAGGCACACAGCACAGTGGTTCAGTTATACTGTGATTCCGTGTGTGTGTGTTAGTCACTCGGTTGCTTTGCAGCCCCGTGGATTCTAGCCCGCCAGGCTCCTCTGGCCATGAAGTTCTCCAGACAAGAACACTGGAGTGGGTAGTCATTCCCTTCTCCGGGGGATCTTCCTGACCCTGGGGTCAAACCTGAAAATCCTGCATTGCAGGTGGATTCTTTACCATCTGAGCCATCAGGGAACCCTATATATATATATATATATATGTATATATATATATATATATATATAATTTTTTCTGATTCAGAATATATATATATTCTTTTTCAGATTCTTTTCCTTTATAGCTTATTACAAAGTATTGAGTATAGTTCCCTGGGCTATATTATCAGGATGTTTTATATATTGATTTTCTCATGAGATTTGGAGGGACTTTAGGGCAGGAATCTCATCTTCTAAGTGCTGGATTTTAGATAGTGGAGGCTAGGTGCGGGATGGGTGAGCATCTGGGATTTTCTGCCAAGGAAGCAAGTTCTGTGAACCCAGGGGTGTAGAAATAAACACATGTGGAAAATATTAAATGTAACATTTCTATTTATTTCTCTTGGAAAAATTTTTTTTCTGGGAATAAAGTATATCATATACATATCATGTACATAGTTTGTAAATGTATAAATATAATTGAATGTATATAAACATATTCAACATACATTGAGAGTTCAATTTTCAAAAAATCTTAAAAGGTAGACTGTGAGATAAAAAATCATTGGTGACTATTGGTTTAGATTGCCATTTCCCAATGTTGGGGAACAACAACCCACCACAAGGATTGGGGGGTCACATGGTGATGCTGCAAGCAAGTGAGTGAATGTGTACCACCTGGGAGAAAAGTTGGAGCAAATGGTATTTACCAAGGATCCTGCAATGATTTCTGATGCTTGCAGTTCTATTCTCAGTCACTAAAAACGCTTGTCGAATGGGAAAGAAGTCCAAAAGCGAGGGGACAAATGTACACGTGGAGCTGACTCATTTTGCTCTACAGTAGAAAATAATGTAGCACTGTAAAGCAGCTATACTCCAATAAAAGTTAATTTTAAAAAGTGCTTGTCTCACTCTCAACCCCTACATTGACTTCTCAACCCCTGCACTGGGGGCCACAACCCCGCAGTTTGGGACCTGCTGGAATGGATAGGGAGGGAGAAGCTTGGAGGGGCGTCGGATTCGGAGCCTTGCATTGTATCTTCTGGTGAAGAGTCTGTAAAAATGCAGCTTCCCCAGGAACTCAGTCCCGGGACGCCCTGGACTCAGACCCTGGAGGAAAATGCATGATGCTTTGTGTGGACGGTGAGGGATGGGCCCCTAGAAACGTGTAGAGGACAGCTGGAAGGTCAGTGTTTACTAAAGGAAAGCTTGCTAAGAAGGCCTGGGCCAGACCGTGCTGAATCTTGAACATCAGGTGAAGGATTTTTGGACGAGATGGAGGTGGTCCTTCATCAACACTAATAAGTCGTATCAGCCTTTCCACTGTCAGTCACTTGAGAAGTATTACTACAAATTCTTGCCGGCTGAATCTGCAGGCCTTGACTAACTCGATTTCAAGCACATGCAGTGGGGACGTGGGTCTGTCTTGCTTCATCCCTGTTTCAGAGTAACAGTGGGGGGAGGAACCAGAACTGCCCAGTCACCATGGGGAGAGATTCCACAGAAATGGATTTGCCACCCAACAAACTCAGCCCTTAGGGCTGGGCAGGAAGGCTGTCGGCACTCGCTTATTTTGCACCCTGACCTTTCTCTTTCAACCAGGGATGCGTGGCAGCTGAAAGGTGAAAACGTTTGTTGCTCAGCCGTGTCCGACTCTTTGCAGTCCCACGGACTGTGGCCCACCAGGCTCCTCTGTCCACGGGATTCCTCTCTAGGGAAGAACACTAGAGTGGATAGCCATTCCCTTCTCCAGGGAATCTTCCTGACCCAGGGATTGAACCTGGGTCTCCCGCATTGCAGGCAGATTCTTTACCATCTGAGAATGGAGTCTCAAGTCTGTGAAATTAATGTCTGGGCATGACCTACTTCTGCTTCCTTATCTACGGTTCTATTTTTTAAAGAAGATTTTGTGATGTGGACCATTTTTAAAGTCTTTATTAAATTTGTTACAGTGCTGCTTCTGTTTATGTTTTGGATTTTTTGGCCCAGAGGGATGTGGAATCTCAGCTCCCCGACCAGGGATTGAACCTGCTTCCTCTGCATTGGAAGGCAAAGTCTTAACCACTGGACTGCCAGAGAAGTCCCTACTGTTCCTTTGGCTTCCCTGGTAGCTCAACTGGTAAAGAATCTGCCTGCAATGCAGGAGACCCTAATTCGATTCCTGGGTTGGGAAGATCCGCTGGAGAAGGGATAGGCTACCTATTCCAGTATTCTTGCCTAGAGAGTTCCATGGACATAGCTACAGTCCATGGGATCGCAAAGAGTCGGACGTGACTGAGCAACTTTCACAAGACAAGTGATTGCAATAAAATGGCAGAAAGAGAAGTTTCCTCACAAGATTTCTAACAGTCCCCAAAGGCCTGCTCTGTTTAAACCACCCTGGGTTGGGCTATTGTTTTATTTGATGGGAAATGCTTAGCTGCTGAGACATCCTCCCACCCCCGCCTCGAAGCAGTAATGTGAAAATATTATTCGGTTTTGGACTTCACCAGGGCCGTACCTTTAAAGCAGACTTAAAATCATTGTGTAGTAATAACTTGCATGGCAAACCAGGTGTGATCTTGAGGCTTTCCAAAATGAAAGGCTTGACATTGAAAATTGGATCCTATTGATGACCTGTCTGACAAGGCTGGCGGGGAGGTGTTTGAATGGGGTCTTAATGCTCTCGTTTTCATTAACTAGTCCCTGTGGCAGGAGTTTATTAAATTGCAAATCGGAGACTCGGTTAAAAGTGCTGGCTGTGATCCAATTAATATATTCATTTTTAATAGTGGGGCCCCAGGCTAGGAAAGGACACCAGCTCAGAAAGGCACGTGTGAGTTCTGTCTGGGTCCCAGTGCCTGCATTTTGAGGTTAACCTGGCTCCTTGTTGTTGTTTAATCACTCAGTTGTGTCCAATTCTTTGTGACCCCATGGACGGCAGCTCACCAGGCTCCTCTGTCCATGGACTTCTCCAGGCAAGAATACTGCAGTAGGTTGCTCTTTCCTCCTCCAGGGGATCTTCCCTACCTAGGGATCGAGCTCCTGTCTCCTGCACTGGCAAGTGGGTTCCTTACCACTGAGCCACCAGGGAAGCCCTCACCTGGCACCTCAGTGCTCTGCTTGGCCAGCGCCCTTGGATTCACCTTTGATAACTTCTCAGAGGAAGGCAGGGGGAGACAGTGGGAGTTTTGCTCTTTTTGTGGTCCTAAGGATTTCTGCCATCCCCAGGGTGGAGAGTTTCTTGCCAGTTGACCTTCTGATTAGCCAGGGGAGGTCTAAAGTGTAGTTGGTATTGATTGGCTTTGACTTTTGAGAAATAAGACAAAGGTGCTTTCTGCTGATGGTGAAAACTAATTACAACACAGAACCGCTGGGCTTTCAGCATCTTAAACAAAGCAATGCCCTAAGGTCTCCTAGGAAATCAAATGGAATCTAAGAGCAGAGGGAGAAATCAACGTGGGGAGAGGTCCTTTTCATGCCCTGTGCTTCTTTGACGTCTGATGTGAGAATGCTGTCGCAAGGCTGATGTATTCTTTGTAATTATCTTCCTTTGGTGACACAGGATAAGTGGGGCAACTGTGTTCATGTCCAAGGCACCTTCAGGCGGGTCTTGGTGTTTCTAAGCATCCCCCAGTCACATCAGATTGGACTCTGCATTAATGAGAAAGCTGTGCTTGCCTCCCTATTTCCTGCAGAAATGGCGAAGATTACTCACCTCCCTGCGGCAGAGCTGAAATGGAATCCGGTTCCCAATGGGCAGCTCTGATCCCTGTCAACCGTCTTCTTTGCTTCCAATCCCAATGCCCCCTCGAAAGTTCCCCTCTGTCTTCTGGGTCTGTTCTGGCTTTGGCTGACAGCTTGCCTGCTTACTTAGAAGAGCTGGCGCAGGGGACCTGAGGGGTGCCATCTGTTCCGACTTCTCAGCTTGCCCCCGGGGGTCCGTGTACATCTCCTCATTTGCCTGAGATGAACATCCCCAGTGGAAGAACTCTTCCTCCCGTCATCCTGCTGGTTTGCATCAGGACGCCCTGGCTGTTGCCTGCCAACCCGTGCCTCCTAACTTCAGGATGTGATCTGCCTTGCTACAAAGTCAGGGGACATGCAGATGCCCTGGGAACTGGTGAGTTTCCCAGACGACTCCACATTCCATCAGCCTTGTTGGCAACGCTGCGCTGATCCTGCCCACCGGCTGTGAAGGGACCTTCACCTTGTTCTTGAAGCCAAGTTCCCATGTGCACCCCAGTCTCACCCACCAGCCCCGGCTTTGTTCCCTAGGCCTGATGTTCGCTATGAAAGCACACTTGTGAGCCCTGGTCTCCTGAGCCGGACACCCTGCTTTGTTCTTGGAATCCATTCTAGATTTTGAAACTTCTCCTTGGTGTTGGGAAATGAGTGCCTCTTTTCCCTGATTCTAGCAGATTCCCCTCCATCTCTCTGGATTGACTTACAGTGTGGCAAACAAGACAGTTCCCTCCCAGAGATGTCCATGTCTGAATCCTAGGAAATTGTAAATATGTCAGGTCACATGAAAAAGGGAAATTCTGGTTGCAGATGGAATGAAGCTTGCTAACAGCAGTCAACCTGATCTCTGAGCTGATCCAGGATTGGTTGGGTGATCCCAATGACATCCTAAGTGTCCTTGAAAGTGGGAGGGGATGCAGAAGAGGAGGTCAGAGGGATGCTATGTGAGAGGGCTGGACCTGCCATTGGTGGCTGGCTTTGAGGATGAAGGAAGGGGCTACAGGTCAAGGACGGCAGGAGGCCTACAGAAGCTGGAAGAGGGGAGGAATGAGCTTTCTCTTTAGAGCCTCCAGAAAGGACTGCAGCCTTGCTGACATCTTGATATGATTCAGGGAGACCCACTCTAGACTCATTTATGACCTTCAGAATTGTGAGTAAATAGGTACTTGTCAATTGCAACTATATTAAATTAACTGTAAATTACAATCGTGAATCTGTGTTGTTTTAAGCCCCCACATTCATGGTAACTTGTTACAGCAGCAACGGCAACCTCATACACTTTTCCTCACTGCCCCGCTCCTTGGTCCAGCTTCTTCTGCACCTCCTCACTCCGACCACATGCCTAGATCTCACCTGTGACTCCCACTGTACTAGCTCATCCTCACCCACCTTGGCGAGCACTCAGCTGAGAGCCTGGCATGTTCCAGGTGCTGTGTGTGTAATTCACTCACCATCTCATTTAACCTGCCTTGTGCTGATACCAGTATCTCCCTTGGTTGTGAGCTGGCCTGAGCCAATCTGGGTGAATATGGGGAGGCCCTGGGGAGCAGGTGAGCAGGAGGGAGGCATGTAATGTCCCGTCTTCCTTTCCCCAGGCTGCAAGCCTTGCCTTGCAGCTAAGGCTCTCACTGGGGCCATGAGGAGCAGGACCTGCCTTCTTGCAGCAGCTCAGGTCAGAGCCACGGGTCCACTGGGCTCTGGACCCAGTGTCTGCTCCTCCGATGCAGGCTGCTGGCCCTCTCATGCCTGTGCCCCCTTCCTGCATGTGTCCCCCCAACCACTAATCTTAAATGCCATCAATTTCACACACACACACACAACCTTAAAAGAATTGAAATAAGGAGTTTGAACAGGTATTTGTACACTGATGCTCACAGCAGCATTATCCATTATTCACAATAGCTGAAAGGCAGGAACAACCTAAATGTGCACTGACAGATGAATGGATAAACAAAGTGTGGTCTAGACATACACTTGGATTTGAGAGAGACAAGGTTGGCGTGGATAGGGGGGATATTTTGTAGGAGGAGTCAGCAGGGTTTGGTGACTATTTGGGAATGGGAAGTGAGCGAGGAGGAGGGAGTCCAAGGTCGTGGCCAGGTTTCAGATGGCAGGAGGCTTGCCATTTGTATTCGTGTCGTGGGGCTGGGTCACAAATGACTCTAGGTTTGGTGGCTTAAAGCAACAGATTCATTGTGCTACAATTCAGGAGGCCAGAAGTCTACCAGCAGTTTCAGCAGGATTGGCTTCTTCTGGAGGCTCTGACAGAGAATCCTTTCCACGGCTTTTTCTCTCCCCATTTCTGGTGTTGCTGGCACTCTTTAGTGTTCCTGGGGGTAGGGACATCGCTCCAGCCTCAGCCTCGGCTTCCACGTGGTCTTCCCATTGCGTGTCTCCTGTCTCTCTTACAAGGACATCTGTCACTGGATTTAGGGTCCAGCTTGAATTCAGGAAGTCCCCATCATGAGGCTCTTAATTACATCTTCAACGACTCTTATTCCAAATAAGGTTACATTCTGGTGGCTCAGATGGTAATGCGTCTGCCTACGATGCAGGAGACCCAGGTTCAATCCCTGGGTTGGGATGATCTGCTGGAGAAGGAAATGGCAACCCACTCCAGTATTCTTGCCTGGAAAAGCCCATGGACAGAGGAGCCTGGCAGGCTACAGGCCATGGGGTCGCAAAGAGTCAGACACGACTGAGCGACTTCACGTTCACTTTCACTGATGTTCAAGATGGACGTCTTGGGACTTCCCTGGCGGTCCAGGGGTTAAGAATCCACCTTGCAATGGAGGGGATGTGGGTTTGATCACTAGTCAGGTGACTAAGATCCCACATGCTGTGGCACTACTAAGCCCGCAAGCCACAGCTACTTAGCCCATGTGCTCTGGAGCTTGTGTGCCACAACTAGAGAGAAAGTGTGCCTCAACAAAAAGATCCTGCATGATGCAATGAAGATCCTATGAGCCACAACTAAGACCAGTGAAGCCAAATAGATAAAAAAATGCTAGAAAAGAAAATAAAAGAGTATGTAATTTAAAAAAAGTGGATGTCTCTCTGGGGGGGATGCCATTCAACCCACTGTATCATCTGAACAAAACAGAGAACACCAGTGAGGAAGGAGCTGGGTGGATAGAGGCAAGTTTTAGTTTGGGAACATGTTGAAGTGTCTGTGGGATGTCCAGGTGGAGGTGTGTGGAAGGTAGGAGCTCAGGCAGGGATTTGGGTATCATTATCTATGTTGGGTAAATGAAAGTAGGTAAGCTCTTTCAGCTTCCCTGGTAGCTCAGTTGATATAGAATCTGCCTGCAATGCAGGAGACCCAGGTTTGATCCCTGGGTGGAGAAGACCCCCTGGAGGAGGGAAAGGCTACCCATTCCAATATTCTTGCCTGAAGAATCCCATGGACAGAGGAGCCTGGCAGGCTACAGTCCATGAGGTTGCAAAGAGTTGGACATGACTTAGTGACTAAACCACAAGCTCTTTAAAGGAGAGCATGAACCACGAGAAAAGTAATGACTAAGAGTGAATCCTTGAAGAATGACAGCAATTAAGGGGAGGGAAAAGAGTCAGAGTCCACCAAGGAGCGGTCACAGGGGTAGGAGGAAGCCAGGAGCATGTCCTGCTATTGGGACAAGGCAATAGAGAGTTTCCAGGAGAGTCATCCATGTCAGGTATAGTCAAGGGGCTGACCAAGACAACTGAGCTCTAAGGCACCCAGATCATCATGTCTGTGAGAACATGAATTAAAGAGAGCCCTGCCCGCCTTCCTGCCTTGTCTGAAGAGGTGGTGAGTTTGTTTCTATGGTGACAATTGTTAGTAATGGGCAACACAATGGACATGACTGGGCATGACTCAGCCGTGAGTAAGATGCTCTGAATTCTAGTTGAAGCATTTGAATTTTAAGATAATTGGGTTGGGTAGGGCAAGATTCTGAATGGATTTGATTTCCCCTTACTTCTTCTGGACCACTGCTCTGATTGTGAGGATGTTTCTCACAAAGTTTCAAGGCAGTGGTCTGGTGTACCCTAGTTGATCAGCTGTGGTTGGTTCATCCTGTCCCAAATTGATTGGCGGCATCTCAAGTGCTTTAGTATGTTCAACTCCCTTTGAACTTGGTTTCCATCCTCTTCAAGTTCATGGTACCTTCTCTTTCCCACTTTTGTGGGAAAGAACCAGAAATCCTGTTAATTATGAAAAGTGAAAGTTGCTCAATCGTGTACAACTCTCTGTGACCCCATGGACTATAGACTCCACGGAATTTTCCAGGTCAGAATACTGGAGTGGGTAGCCATTCCCTTCTCCAGGGGATCTTCCCAAACCAGGGGTTGAACCCAGGTCTCCCACATTGCAGGCAGATTCTTTACCAACTGAGCCACCAGGGAAGCCCTAATTATGAAAGATGGGTCAGTATCAAAGATCATCTAAAGCTCCCCCCCCCTCCCCTGTTTTTAGTTGGCTTTGTGTCTGAGCTAGCTTTGTCTGGATCTTAATTGGGCAGATTGAGTGTATTAGTTGGAGTAGGCTGGGTTTTGCTGCAGTAAGAAACACCCCCAACGGCTCAGTGGGATAACATACATTTGTTCTCACTCGTACTTCACATCCAGCACAGTGGGCAGCTGGCTACCAATTCGTTAGGGGCCCCAGGTGCTGCAGGCTCTGCCATCTTTTGGCTGTGCCATCTGGAACACAGGGACCTCCAGATGGCTGCAGCAGCAAGAGAGATGGCCTTTGCTACCTCAGTCAACCCACCGGCCAGGAGCTAGTCTTGTGGTCTCTCAGCTCCCAAATACAAAAGCTTGAGATGTGCAGTCTTCCACTGGCCAGAGTGGAAAAAGAATGGGATATTGGTAGTGGCTAATGACATCCACCAGACTTCCCAGGTGGCTCAGTGAGTAAAGAATCCATCTGCAATGCAGGAGACCTGGCTCCCGATCCTGGGTGGGGAAGATCCCCCTGGAGGAGGGCATGGCAACCCACTCCAGGATTCTTGCCTGGAAAATCCCATGGACAGAGAAGCCTGGTGGGTTACAGTCCATAGGGTCATGAAGAGTTCGACACTCACACCCCCCACCCCCCACACACAGAGTGATGTCCACCAGGAATGGATGTAAAGAACATCAGTGACCTGCAAATTTCAGCACCAGTTAGTATTTAGAGAACTGTCTCTCTGGAGCGGAATACTGACTGGCTTATCCACAACATCACTGGTTTGCCAGAGAATCCTGCTCAGGGGACTGCCTAGTTTTGGGTATGTGAGTAAATGTTTGACAGTCCTGTTGAGATTACCAAATGAATCCATGCCACCTTCACAGAAGGTATGCCTAGGTAGCCATTTTATTTTCATTCAGTGACCCTATACCCTTGGACATTGCTGACTGGTCCAAAGAGTGGCAACCCCATTGGCTGAGGAGTGACCAATCAGACTCTCTTTTCCATCACTGTAACTGGATGTCACAGAAGCTGTGATTGGGTCTGGAAACCTGTAAAGGGGAAATCCAAGATTCTGCTTCTCAACACCACCTGTCAGAAAGTCTGAGTACTTCTAGGAGGCTGAGCCCTCCACCAGTCCCAGTCCCTAGACCCCTATCCTGGCAGGGGAGCTGGAGGGAGGCCTGGCTGCCAAATGTTGGTCATGTTGCTGGCTCACTGTTGCTACATCAAGCTGCACCCAGATGAAGACCTGGAGTTGCACCACCCTCTTCTCTGGGCTTTGGGTGGGCGTGTGCATGGAACCAAGGGTAGGGCCGGGGTGGCTCTTTGAAGGCTGAGTCAAGGCTGAAGCAGGGAGGGATCCCAGTTTGGGGGTCTGTCATTTGTGATAAAGAAGGCAACTGGGGGCAGATGCCATGTCTTAGGTAGCTCAGGCTGCTATAACAAAGTGCCACAGACTGGAGGAAACAGCAGAAAATTTCCCTCACAATTCTGGAGGCCAGAAAGGCTGAGACCAGAGTGCCGGCAAGGTCAGGTTCTGGTGAGAGTTATTTCCCTTGTTTGCAGAGTCTGCTTTCTTATGTCCTCACCTGGTGGAGAAAGAGAGAGTTCTGGGCACTTCCTTTCCTTATAAAGACACTAATCCCATCACAGGGGATCCACCCTCATGGTCACATCTAAACCCAATTACTTCCTAAAGACCCCACCTCCAAATACCATCACAGCAGAGGTGGAGGTAGGGCTTCCAAATATAAATTTGGGGGAAGGGAACACAAACATTCGGTCTCTAGCACTATGTAAAAGATTCTCCAATGCTGGGCAACCCAGAGGACTGTTTCTCCAAGGCTTGTACTTACCTTCTGCAGCCTTGCATACTGAATCAAAAAAATTTTTTTTAACTGTAGTAGAACATAATATGGGCTTCCCTCATAGCTCAGGAGGTAAAGAATCTGCCTGCAATGCAGGAGACCTGGGTTCGATTCCTGGGTCAGGAAGATCCCTTGGAGAAGGAAATGGCAATCCACTCCAGTATTCTTGCCTGGAAAATCCCATGGACAGAGGAGCCTGGTGGGCTACAGTCCATGGGGTCGCAAGAGTAGGACACGACTTAGAGACTAAACCACCACCACCAAAACATAATATGGGCTTCCTCAATGACTCAGCTAGTAAGGAAGCTGCCTGCGATGCAGGAGACACAGGAGATGTGGGTTCAGCCCCCAGGTGGGGAAGATCCCCTGGAGGAGGAAATGGCAACCCACTCCAGTAGTCTTGCCTGAAAAATATCACGGTCAGTAGAGGCCAGTGGGCTATAGTCCCTGGGGTTGAAGAGAGTGACTGAGCACACAGACATTCCACCACCTCCACCCTGCCCCGCCCTGGCTCCGGCATCTACCAATGTACTTTCTGACTCTGTGGATTTGACTATTCTAGGTATCTTGTACTGCATGCTGGATTTTAGGGTTGGCAGCCTCGGGGTACCTACATATTCTACATCAGAACTTTCAAGGACTGTGTTAGAACTGAAGGTTACATGGAGCTGGGCTTGAGAGGAAGAGAAGACGAGCAGGAGGGTGGAGCGCACAGAGAGAGAGAGGACAAAGAAGGAGACAGCAAGAGAGAGCTCTCAGACTCCTCAGTCACTTTCTCCTTCCAAGCCGTGGTTTCTGAAAAATCTTGCAGTTTAGTTCAGTTCAGTCGCTCAGTTGTGTCCGACTCTTTGCAACCCCATGGACTGCAGCATGCCAGCCCTCCCTGTCCATCCCCAACTCCCGGAGTTTACTCAAACTCATGACCATTGAGACGGTGATGCCATCCAACCATCTCATCCTCTGTCATCCCCTTCTCCTCCTGCCTTCATCTTTCCTAGCATCAGGGTCTTTTCCAGTGAGTCAGTTCTTTGCATCATGTGGCCAAAGTATTGGAGTTTCAGCTTCAGCATCAGTCCTTCCAATGAACACTTAGGAGTGATCTCCTTTCTATTTATAAACACCCTTGAATGAGGTAGTTTTGGTGTCTAGTTCCTTGCTGGAAGTAAGAGGGGATGATGCCTCTTCATTCTTGCAACCAAAATTGTTACTACAATGTATGCTCTTTTAGCAAATGTTTGCTGACCTCTCACTGTACAGCGTCCTCTGTTGCATTCTGGGGATAAAATGGTTAATAAGACACAGTCCTTGCCATAGGTGGATGAACCACAGTCTAATGAGAAATGCCCACAGGCAAAGAGAGTAATATAGTCCAGCATGAGAAGAGGTCAGCAGAAGGGGTGCAATCTCGGCAGGCTTCCCCTAGAGGGTGAGATATTCATTGGGAACCTGAGGGTGAATAGGAGTGCAATAGCTGGGGTGGGAGGGGAAGTGCTGGATGGAGTGCTCCAAACAGAAGGGCATTGTTCGAGACACAAGGGCATTTTGGGCTCTGAGGCTAATAGTCTCAATGGAAGAGAGGTTTTGTTCTATTACCTACTATTCATGCTAATATAACAAGGGTCAGTTTTTACCCTGAATCCTGGCAGTGTGGACAGTTTAACTGTCCTAAATATTATGAACCATTTTTAATTAAATAAGTTATTCAGATGATACCTGATGCCCATATTAATAGGAATTTAAAAAACCATTAGAAGGAAATTGCTGAAGATTTCTTTTCTGAAAGACTAGGGTTTAGAAGGACTCTGTTTGAAATACACTGAAGCTGTTTTTCCACATTAAAATGTCAGCCTAGCAGTCATGGCCATATTCCTTCACTTTATGCATATTGTAAATATGTGTTAAGATATTGTTATGGTTATGGTCCATTAGTGATTGATCAAATATTCTTCATTAAAAATATTCTTTCCCTCCAAATTCTGTTCTGTTGCTTTTGACAAAATGCTGTTTTTCCTTCCAAGGGAATAAAACTTTCCTTGTCTTAGTCTCAGCCAGTCAAGGACTTTCGTCACTGCTAGTGGTCCCATTCAAATGCATTGATGATTATAAACAGCCGAATTGCAGAGACCAGTTGGCAATACCTGACCAAGGCCCACCTATTCTGGATCAGGGCTCCAGACTCAATTCTCCATGCTCCCTCTTTGATCATCTCTTAGTTTTCCCCCACCTCCATTTATTATTCTGTTGGTTACCTAGTTAATGGAAAAGACCTGATTTTTTTTTTTTTTTAAACAGGAAGAAGCTATTAGTGAGAACTATGACTGTGCTGATGGAGGGGCTGGTTGATGGAATTTCTTTGATCAGCTTCAGCAGCATTAACTTCTAGCCCAAGAAGGGCCCCTGGAGGTGGCCTCGCCACACCACTTCCAGGAGTTCATGTTGAACTTTACTGCAGTGATCGATGTGATGTTGGCATGTTTATCAGTTTTCTCAAGTGTGAAATTTGGGGATTAGATTTGATTATCTAAGAGGATTCTAAGCCTCTTACTTCTAAACTTTTATTGATTTTTTACAATCTGGGGAATGGAGAGAGAGGGAGAGAGAGAAAGAGAGGTTGAGGAGTTTGCCTGACTTAACACAGCTACTAAAAAGCAGGACCCCATCCTCAGACTTGTAAACCCAGCGTTCTTTCAACTTTCGAAGGTGTAAAATAGCTTGAGTAAACTCTTATCTCAGGCCTTCTTTACGTTGTTATTCAAAACACAATTCAAATCAATATTTGTCAGCTACAAAGGGCAACATGAGAAAAATGATTTCCTTAAAGGTCCCTGGATGATCAGCCCATGCCCTGACAAAGGGTCTAATTAGAACACTAACGGGCTCCAATCTGCTAGGACCACATCTCTCGCTCTCTTTTCATGGTGACTTTCATATTTATAATAGATATGTTTCCAATATTCTCATCTGAGTAGCATAACAATACAAGTTAACCCAGGTGTTCCTGGAGAAGATGCTGAGATTTCATCACAGGCAGTGAATCATGCACAGCTCATCCTAAATGTTTTGGGGCTCCCTGAGGGAAACTGAGCTGCCGGGTGAGGGGGCAGGGCTCCGAGGGGATTAGAGCTTTCTGGCTGGGGTGGTTTGAAGGAACCGGAGAGGGCCGGGCGGGAGCCATCAGGAGGTCATTGGGGATGTGAATTTTGCTCCAGAGAATTTGGATTTCTCTGCACAGAAAGCTGTAATAATTTGAAATTTGTCAATGTGTGGTGGAGGAAGATGGAATCAGTTTTGTTTGTGTTGCCCTTTTGGAGCACAAACTTGAAGGGTCACCAAGATTTTAGGGGAGATTCTCAACCTGTGTGTTGGCGGGTCCCTGCACGGCCCCCCTTTCAGCCATGTCCCTTCTCAGTAGGTGAAGCGTCTTTGAGAAAAAAGTGGTGGCCACTTTTCACCCCTCCTCGGCGTCTCTGACCTTGTGCTGGTGTCTGAGGCCTGGGATTCCCAGTCCAGCCAGCGCTGAGGCCTCTCCTGGGCTCCTGGTGTCCCCTCAGCTTTGCCCTCTGGGGGGCGGCCCACCCACTGGTCCCAAAGGTGACTGAGATTTGAGTGGTTTCAGAAGCAAGGGCTGGTTGGAGCTTGGTGGTTTGGGCAGGTGTGTCCATGCCCATATACCACATACACATGGGTATGTATCCACATACCTATGAACAACTTTAAGAAGTGAAGGGAATTTTAAACTGGAACTTGGCCTTCCAGGTCATTTGAAGGTATATTTGATAACATAGTATAGAAAATAACTTGTTTAAAATTTGTTGGCTTGATGAGTAACTTGTCACATTTAGACATCAGCCCCTTAGACCTCCAGTGCTGACCCTTAAAAGGATAAAGGATCTTCAAATGAGTTTTTCATGCTTTTTAAGTTCCTGTTTGTTGTAAACAATTGGCTAGGCACTAGATTTGATTCTTGGAGATCTCTCTGTCAATACATGTTTCATCAGCCTTTATAGTTTCTATCCAGTCTTGAAAGTTGTGGGTGGTGGTTTAGTTGCTAAGTCGTGTCTGACTCTTGTGATACCATGGACTGTAGCCCGCCAGGCTCCTCTGTCCATGGGATTCTCCAGGCAAGAATACTGGAGTGGGTCACCATTCCCTTCTCCAGGGGATCTTCCTGACCAGGGATCCATCCTGCATTACAGGCAGATTATAACTGAGCCACCAGGGAAGCCCCACTTAAAAGTTAAATAGTCCCAAATAAAACAGACTGGATCCACTCAGGCAGCCTGTGCTCTCATCCTGCCCTGTTGGTAGAATATTGCAGGAATTAGTGTGTTACGAATCGGGCTGGATCCTCTGTCAGCTCCCTGTTCCCTTTCCCCCCTTTTCTAGTTTCACTGCGATGTCTGCATCTTGGGAGTTTTCCTAAAAATTTTGTAGCAAGAGAAGGGGAATAAAGGTAACAGCTGGCATTGACTATGGGCCAAGACTTGATCTAAATGCTTAATGTATTTAGGACACTAACATAGAATTTGTGTGGCTCAGGTCAAAATGAAAATACTGGGCCCCTTCTTAAAAAATAATTAGGAATTTCAAGAAGATGACAGCAGATCTTAAACCTAGTGTGGACCCTTGTATGCATGGGGGCATGGTGACGGGAGGCCAGGGTGTCTGCTCAGGTCACAAGCCCATTAAACCCACCTGTTGTGTATTCATTCTTTGATACTCATAAGAACATTCTGAGGAATTACTGTCCCCATTTTACAGATGGGGATGCTGAGGTCCAGATGGAAACGCAGCCCAGCTGAGATTAGAACGTGGATATTCTTGGGTCCAGGTTTCCCAGGTGGTGCTAGTGGTAAAGAACCTGCCTGCCAATGCAGGAGACATTAGAGATGCAGGTTCTATCCCTGCATAGGGAAGATCCCTTAAAGAGGGCCTGGCAGCCCACTCCAGTGTTCTTGCCTGGAGAATCCCATGGACAGAGGAGCCTGGCAGGCTGCAGTCCATGCGTCACAAACAGTTGGACACGGCTGAAGTGACTTAGCACGCATGCATCCTTGGGTCCAGCGTGAGCCCTCAAGCAGATCCCTTGGCTGCCCCTCCAGGCAGGAGGGTGCCGCCACCTACAGCAAGCCTTTGGTAAAGCCCCTCAGTTGAATGGCTGTACTCCTTCCCGAGTTTCTTTTCCAGCTTTCCTAGGTGCTTCTCCTTTTAGCCCCTAAGATCACAGTGTCCATTATGGAAACAAATCCCAAAGCCAAGAATAAACTGATGCCCCCACCCCAGTGACTTATTGACCATCTATTTTATTGTAACTTAAGCATCCTCTCTAGGGAATCTCCTCCTACAACACACACACAAACCAATAGGGGTAATAAGGTTTTAAGACAACAAAAATCAATCTTGTCTGTCCTAGGAGAGATTTTACTGCTACGAAAATCAGATTTTCACCATACTGTTATAGGAACAAAATTACATTTCCTTTAAAATATTCCATTTATTTTTGCCCATTTATTCACTCTTATGGTTCTTTCCCCCCATCAGCCTAAATTTGTGAGCTTTTATTCAGATGGTTCCAGATTCCAAGCCATCACAATAATCAAGAGTCTTTGTTAATCCATTTTGATTCACTTGCTGTTTCAGTACTCTTAACACATAGTGGAAGGGTCACTGCAGACATGCCCTCACCAGTTTTGTGAAAATGAGTGCTTTCCAATGAGTTTTGACAAGAAGTTCATCTTAACATCAAGGGATATTTTTTGGTGAATGAAAAAATGTGATGTGCCATTATTTGGGAGGGCACCTCAACAATACTCCTGAAGATACTTGAAGGAAAGCCAGTCCGTTATTAGAGCAAACAATTGATTAATTTTGCAGCATTCTTATCAGAAAACTTTGATGTTAAATGTGTCTTCTAATGAAGTTGGACTTTGGAGTAAGTCATTAGAAAAACAACACTTGAAGTACCTTTCCATGGCTAATCACAGGATACTAAAAATGTATTTTATATTTCCAAACTTCCTTCCCAAATCTCCTAGTTCCCCTCAAAAGTGTATCTATAAATTGCCTTGGAAGTTGGACAGGAAGACAGAACAAGGATGGAAGGAGAAAGGAAATCTCCTTGGGAAACTTTAGAATAATTTAAATAGATCTGATTAGTGGAAGAAGACAGCTACATTTCAAGGAGATGCTAAATGTTTTGCACAAATCATTTTATGTTGATTAAACAGTACGCTGTAATTTCTTTTCTAAATTGAATGGGCTACAGTGAAAAATGGTATCTGGCCCACCCTGAACAATAACTTCTCTCTGTAGACCTTTACTGCGGATTGAGAATTTGAAATTAGATGAAGCAATAACAATGCATGATGTTGCTAAGCAACCGCTATATGTCTGTTAGTAACAGAGACTCCAAATGGATCTGTTTTGGGCCATATTCAGAGAACAAATAAACTAATTACCTGGGGCAAAATTAAACAAATTTTCAAGAGTTGAACCTATGCCAGTGTCATTTTATTCACGTAGTTGTGCCAAGGAGAGAGATTCTCATGATTATGGAACTTCATGACTTGGGTTGTAGCTCTTGAATCAGTCACACAGTGGCTTGGAGAAGCGGCTCTGGTTTGGGAGGGTGAAGATGGTGAGAAGCAGTCAGGAACCATGGGGACTCTGTGCTGCGGGTGGTCAATGGGGTCTTCACATTTGCCTGGGGCTCTTTGTGGTTACAGATTGCCTCCCAAAAGCAGAGATGGGTGAAGGTTCTAGTTCTTGTCCTCCATAATCTCATTACTAAGGGTTGACCATGAAAACAATCTCAGAATCCATTCAGCCACCAAACAAGCTTCATTTGGCAAAGAACATGAAGCCTGCCCTTGAAGGCTCAAGGGGGGCTCCACTCTGTATCCTTAGCCTCTCTGAAGGTCAAACCACACAACATAATCCATAGCAATTTCATGGAATCCAAGACTTAATAGGGTTGCAGGTGTGGTGTCAGACTCTCATACACTGCTCATATCTGGGCAGGGGTGCCTGGAAAATATGTTGAGCTCCCAATTCACAGACCTTGAGCATCACTCATTTTCTGACACTCTTTGTGCTAATTAACAAACCCTCTGCTAGAGTCAGGTGGATGCTCAAAGGCTCTGCCTTGCGGGCTTCTGAAAGGATCTTTCGGATATGAAGAAACTGACCCTGGAGCGTAGATTCCTGATTGGGGTGTTTGTATGTTGATGAAATGCTCCTGGATTGTCAATGAAAACTGCTTCTCACACACTTGTGCATTTTATCAACTCTAAGATGCCATCACCTGTAAGACTCGCCACTATTTTATCACAAAGAAAATAAAACAGATACAATGCCTCTCAATCACTTTAACATTTTGTTTTATATTTGTTGAAATAACCTCTTAGATTAGACTTAGATGTTTATCACATGTTGAGCATGTTCATAGTATATTAAGAAGGAAGAATATAGGTGAAGAATTGTTTGTAGTTTTCCTTAAAAAATTTCCACATCCAAAATTTTACTTTTTTACTTTTTTCTTGAGTAAGAAAGTCTTTTATTATTATTATTTTTTAATATAATTTTATTTATTTTAATTGGAGGCTAATTACTTTACAATATTGTAGTGGTTTTGCCATACATGGACATGAATCAGCCATGGGTGTACATGTGTCCCCGATTTTGAACCCTCCTCCCACCTCCCTCCCCATCCCATCCCTCAGGGTCTTCCCAGTGCACCAGCCCCGAGCACCCTGTCTCATGCATCCAACCTGGACTGGTGATCTATTTCACATATGGTAATGTACAGGTTTCAATACCATGCTCCCAAATCATCCCACCCTCACCCTCTCCCACAGAGTCCAAAAGACTGTTCAGTACATCTGTGTCTCTTTTGCTGTCTCGCATATAGGCTTATCATTACCATCTTTCTAAATTCCATATATATGCATTAGTATACTGTGAAAGTCTTTTTAAAAAAAAAAAAACCCAGTGCTATTCTTTGTGCTGTCCGGGACAGTGACAATGCTTGCAACTTTTCTTAGACCAAATAAGCCGTGCGTGCTAGCTCTTGTCTGGCTCTGTCGTCTTATAGACCCAGTAAGGATGAATCTGGGTGATGCAGAAACTGAAGTTTATAAAATTGGGGGAGGTAGGCTTCCCCCCCCCCAAAAAAAAATCTCAGACACAAAATTAGGTATGTGAAACTGAGAGTGTTAGTTGCTCAGTTGTGTCTGACTCTTTGCAACACCATGGACTGTTGCCCGCCAGGCTCCTCTGTCCATGGGATTCTCCAGGCAAGAATACTGGAGTGGGTTGCCATTTCCTTCTCCAGGGGAACTTCTCGAACCAGGGATGGAACCCGGCTCTCCTGCATTGTAGGCAGATTCTTTACCTTCTGAGTCACCGGGGAAGAATGATCATGATTACTTATTCAGAAGGAAAAAAAATTACAACTTTGCATAGTCAAATTTTGTGATCAAGAGCTGACAAATACCACAAACAGTAAAAAACAAAACAAAAACAAAAACATTAATTGACCCCTTGGTCCCCCTTAGGATGCTTTCTTGCTTACATTTTTTTTGGCTGCATACCGGTGATTGCTCCATTATATTGAGCTACATAGCAATCAATCAATCAAATTCACTTCAGTATGAGAAGCAGATTTTGTCACTGGGACCGTTGATTCTTCAGACCATTTCGTTGCTCTGGTTCAGTTTTTCCTGCAATTTCATATAAGACTGCCAGATTCCATCAGGACAACATGCTATAGTTACACTAAAAAGCCATCTCATGTATTGGAACGTATAACTTCACCCATGGAGATGTCTATAGTACTTGCAGTTTGAAGCACTGTTCCACATGTGTCCTCTTAAAACAGAAGACCTCTAATAAGTTGTGTGGTTTTCATCAAAAGGCAAGCCTTGCTTCTAGTTGTACATATGTCTTTGTCGAGTTTCTCTACAGAAGAGCAGCACTTCCATGTGGATTTAGACATGATAACTGAGCCCTCTGCTTACAATGCTACACCTTTGATGACTGGAAGAAATTTGCACAGGCTAGCTTTTAAAAATATATTTACTTATTGATTTGGCATCACAGGGTCTTAGTTGTGACATGGGGGATCTTTAGTTGCAGCACGTGAACTCTTAGTTCCCTCCCCAATATTCCAACCCAGGGGCCCTGCATTGGGAATGTGGAGTCTTAGCCACAGGGCTTCCGGGGAAGTCCCTAGACTAGCTTGTGGCTCTGCACATTTCTGACAATGGGCATGTTTGGTTCCTCCTGCAGCCTCTCTCCTTGGCTTGTAGACCTGTCTTTTCCTTGCATCCTCACGTGGCCTTTTCTTTTAGCACATGCATTCCTTTTCTACTAAGGACACAAGTCCTGTTGAATCAAGTTCCCACCCTTATGACCTCATATAACCTTTGCTGTTGTTGTTGTTCAGTTGTTAAGTCGTGTCTGACTCTTTGTGGCCCCATGGGTTGCAGCACTCCAGGATTCCCTGACTTTCATTATCTCCTGGAGTTTGCTCAGACTCATATCCACTGTGTTGGTGATGCCATCCATCTCATCCTCTGTCGTCCCCTCCTCTTCCTGCTCTCAACCTTTCCCAGCATCAGGGTCTTTTCCAATGAGTCAGCTCTTCGCATTAGGTGGCCAAAGGATTGGAGCTTCAGCTTCAGCATCAGTCCTTCCAATGAATATTCAGGATTGATTTCTTTTAGGATTGATGGGTTTGATCTCCTTGCTGTCCAAGGGACTCTCAAGAATCTTCTCCAGCAACACAGTTTGAAAGCATCAATTCTTTGGTGCTCAGCCTTCTTTAGGATTCAACTCTCACATCTGTACCTGACTACTAGAAAAACCATAGCTTTGACTAGATGGACCTTTGTCAGAAAAGTGATGTCTCTGCTTTTTAATATGCTGTCTAGGTTTGCCATTGCTTTTCTTCCAAAGAGCAAGCATCTTTTAATGTCATGGCTACAGTCACTGTCTGCAGTGATTTCGGAGTCCAAGAAAATAAAATCTGTCACTGTTTCAATTTTTTCCCCTTCTATTTGCCATGAAGTGATGGGATTGGATGTCATGATCCTACTTTTTTGATTGCTAGGTTTTAAGCCAGCTTTTTCATTCTCCTCTTTGACTTTGATTAAGAGGCTCTTCAGTTCCTCTTCCCTTTCCGCCATGACGGTGGTGTCATCAGCGTATCTGAGGTTGTTAATGTTTCTCCTGGCAATCTTGATTCCAGCTTGTAATTCATCTTACTCAGCATTTCACATGATGTACTCTGCATAGAAGTTAAACAAGCAGGGTGACAATACATGGCCTTGACATCCTCCTTCCCCGATTTAGAATCAGTCCGTTGTTCCATGTCTGGTTCTAGTTGTTGCTTCTTGACCTGCATACAGATTTCTCAGGAGGCAGGTAAGATGGTCCGGTGCTCCCATATCTAAGAATTTTCCACAGTTTGTTGTGATCCATATAATCAAAGGCTTTCTCATAGTCAATGAGAAGTACATGTTTTTTTCTGGAATTCCCTTCCATTTGATCCAACAAATGTTTGCAATTTGATCTCTGGCTCCTCTTCCTTTTCTAAATCCAGCTTGTAGATCCAGAAGTTCTTGGCTCACGTATTGCTGAAGCCTATCTTGGAGGATTTTGAGCATTACCTTGCTAGCGTGTGAGAAGAGCACAATTGTACAGTAGTTTGAACATTCTTTTTCACTGCCTTTCTTTGGGATTGGATGAAGACTGGCCTTTTCCAGTCTTATGTCCACAGCTGAGTTTTCCAAACTAGCTGGCATATTGAGTGCAGCACTTTCATAGCATCATATTTTAGGATTTGGAATAACTCAGCTGTAATTCCATTACTTCCACTAGCTTTGCTCATAGTGATGCCTTCTAAGGCCCATTTGACTTTGCATTCCACGATGTCTGTCTCTAGGTGAGTGATCACACCATCATGGTTATCTGGGTTATTAAAATCCTTTTTGTATAGGTCTTCTGTGTATTCTTGCCAACCCTTCTTCATCTCTTCTGCTTCTGTTAGGTCCTTGCCTTTTCTTCTTTATTCATTTGGATGTTGTTCTTCGTTGTGGTGCCCATGCTGTAGAGTGTGTGGGCTCAGTAGCTGTGATACTTGGGCTTAGTTGCTCCAAGGTCTGTGGGATCTTAGTTCTCTGACCAGGGATTGAACTCGTGTCCCTGCATTGCAAGGTGGATTCTTAACCACTGGACCACCAGGGAAGTCCCTATTTGTTTTAAATATAATGTCCAAGGTTTTCGATTGTCCTTATTAGGAGGAATTGGGAAAAACATATCTATTCCATTCTTGGAAGGAGAAGTCCACCCTGCAGGCTTTGATATCAGTAGTTTTGATGTTTGCTCCTGTGTAGGCCAATGGCAACGAAGGAGGCAAGTCAGGGGTGGGAAAAGGTGAAAAAAGTCTTGAATGCAATACAGTGTATTATGTAGCCTGTGGTGAGGACTTTCCTGTGGCGGGCCATATAGCAAGTAATCTCTCAGTTATCCATGCTTTAAAGTTCCCCAGAATTCTGGTCTCCTCATCTTTGTTCCCAGTCTGAAGGTATTGACATCAGAACGATATTAAACTTGGCTAGTGAAGCTCTAATAATTTGGCCACCTGATGTGAAGAACTGACTCATTTCAAAAGACCCTGATGCTGGTAGAGATTGAGGGCAAGAGGAAAAGGGGACGACAGAGGATGAGATGGTTAGATGGCATCAACAGTAGCTTTCAATTGATTCAAATAAAAAATATACAAGTTTTGTTTTCCTTAAGCCTGTCAGTCCCACCTGTAAATCTTATTGCTCTTTTTATAAATCCACTGGATTTTAGCAGTCCTACTCAAGGATGCTTTTATTAGTGTTCCAGTTGGACAGACAAAACTACTTTAAATAATCAGCCTCGTTTACAACTTGGTTAATTAAATTCCTTTAAACATTTTTACTGCATTTATAAATATAATATATTTAATCTCTTCTCTGTAGTTGATATAATAAACTTACAGATGCAGTAAATTTCAGGTTCTCTTAAGCATTCCAACACTGTTCACAAATCTAGCCAAACTCTCTTAAACCTTTCAGCTTAAAATCTCAAGTCTAAAATAAAAGGCACATTTTAATGGAATCACCAAGAGAATTCATTGCTTTTGATAGAGCAAATTACCCCCAAACACTTTAAATACCAAACATACATATTGTTAACATACAAGCCTTTATAATCTAACCTTCTCTTGGGAGCTGGCTAGTTCTCTGATTGTCAGAAACTCTCAGGTTTTTTTAGGCAGATGGTGATGGCCTAACCAGGTGAGATGAGCAGATCTCAAACTTAACACTGCCTGCCACATGGATATTTAGTAAACAAACTGCTGTTATCAAGTGTGTGAGTTCAGTGAAGTTCCACTTCTCTGTCTTGTGGGTGGTCTGACCATGTTGCAGGAACATTCATCTGAGGAAGATGTGACATCATCCACAGACCAGACTTCTCCCAACTCGATGGCTGGACATGGGCGTCTTAAGTCATCAAACATTGGTGATATTATTTACTGGGTTCTTCTATCCTATTCGTGAAGTATGGGGATTGTAACTACCACTTTACTTAATCACATTACTTGCATACATCTAGTTTCACTAAGCAAAACCCTTTTCAGATTCTTTTATATTAATTGGAAAAGCCTTGGGTGTTGATGGAGATTTGGGTGGCTGAAGTTCTGGGTGTAGCCTCCTTGGTGTATAGTAGGCATATTGGTGAGAAGGTTGACCACAGGCAGGGGTTCTCCATAAACCCACCAACTATACCTAAGATATGACTTCAGCTGATGGGTAGCACTATATGAGGCTTTCCAGGTGGCACAGTGGTACATGCCTGCCAATGCAGGAGATACAAGAGATGCGAGTTTGATCCCTGAGTTGGGAAGATCCCCTGGAGAGGAAGTGACAACCCACTCCAGTATTCTTACCTGGAGAATCCCATGGATTGAGGAGCCTGGTGGGCTATAGTCTATGGGGTCACAAAGAGTCAGACACGACTGAGCAACTGAGCACGCATGTGTGAGTAGCACTGTCTATGGAAAGTATTTGAAGATAGATTATACACGTCTTAAGAGCTCCCAAGGATAAATGATACCTACTGAAAAAGAAATTTTGGAGTTTGTTACGGACTGAATTTTGGGCTTCCCAGGTGGCTCAGACAGTAAAGAATCTGCTTGCAATGTGGGAGACTTGTGTTTGATCCCTGGGTCAGGAGGATACCCTGGAGAAAGGAATGGCCACCCACTCCAGTATTCTTGCTTGGAGAATTCCATGGACAGAAAAACCTGATGGACTACAGTCCCTAGGGTCCCAAAGAGTTGGACACGACTGAGTGACTAGCACTTTCACTTTCAAACCCCTCCAACTGATACATCGAAGCCCTAATCCCCAGTGCAATGGCATTAGGAGCTGAGGTCTTTGGGAGGTAACTGGGTTTAGGTGAGGTCCTGGGTGCGGGGACCTCAAGATAGGATTAGTGTCTTTATAAGAAGAGATAATTGAGTGCAGGAGGAGAAGGGGACGACAGAGGATGAGATGGTTGGATGGCATCATTGACTCGATGGACAGGGGTTTAGGTGAACTCCGGGAGTTTGGTGATGGACAGGGAGGCTTGGCGTGCTGCGGTTCATGGGGTCGCAAAGAGTCGGACATGACTGAGTGACTGAACTGAACTGAACTGAACCGAGGAAGAGATAGTAGAGAGCTTCCTCTCCTCTACCTTCTCCTCCATGTGAGGACAAAGGCATGGTCTGCAACCTAAGAGCAGCGTGGCTACCAGTACCTGACCATGTGGGCATCTTGATCTTGGACTTCCATCCTCCAGAACTGTGAGAAAAGTCTCTGTGGTTTAAGTCACTAAGTCTGTGACATTTTATTTTCAGAGCCTGTTGTTGTTTAGTCACTAAGCTGTGTCTGACTCTTCTGTGACCCTATGGACACTATAACCTGCCAGGCTCCCTCTGTCCTTGGGATTCTCCAGGCAAGAATACCTGAGTGGGTAGCCATTCCCTTCTCCAGGGGATCTTCCTGAACCAGAGACTGAACGCACAGCACCTGCATGGACAGGCAGATTCTTTACCACTGAGCCACTAGGAAAGCCCTCTGAGAGCCTGAGTCAACTGATACACCGTTCTAGGAGTAGGGGTTCTGATCCTGAGCAGGGAGATGTTTCTCTTTAAGAGAATTTTGTCTGGGATCCTTGCCCTGGAAGCCAAGGTCTTCCTGTGCTTCAGATGGACATATGGAGCCTTTTAATAATCATCAGTAGGAACTATAAGGACTCCTAGACCACACCCTTCAAATGGGAGGGTCTTGCAGTCCTTGTCCTCTGGGTTCAAGTTACCTCTCACCAGTTACTAAATTAGCGGTGAGTTGAGTGAAGCCCTCAGTCTCACTGAAAGTGCATCAACTTCCTCTCCTACTGGGTTAGAGTTTACACTTCTTTAGCTCTCTTAAGTAGTTTTAATGGTTTCTATTTTCTTTAGTGAACCAGGAGCTTCCAGATGTTCAAGCTGGATTTAGAAAAGGCAGAGGAACCAGAGATCAAATTGCAACATCTGTTGGATCATCAAAAAAGCAAGAGAGTTCCAGAAAAACATCTACTTTTGTTTTATTGACTACACCAAAGCTTTTGATATGTGGATCACAACAAACCGTGGAACATTCTTAAAGAGATGGCAATACCAGACCACCTTACCTGCCTCCTGAGAAATCTGTATGCAGGTCAAGAAGCAACAGTTAGAACTGGACATGGAACAACAGACCAGTTCCAAATTGGGAAAGGAGTACGTCAAAGCTGTATATTGTCACCCTCCTTACTTAACTTATATTCAGAGTACATCATGCAGAATGCCAGGCTGGATGAGGCACAAGCTGAAATCAAGATTTCTGGGAGAAACATCAATAACCTTAGATATGCAGATGAGACACCATCCTTATGGCAGAAAGTGAAGAAGAACTACAGAATTTCATAAAAGTGAAAGAGGAGAGTGAAAAAGTTGGCTTAAAACTCAACATTCAGAAAGTTAAATCATGGCATCTGGTCCCATCACTTCATGGCAAATAGATGGGGAAACAATGGAAACAGTGAGAGATTTTATTTTTTGGGGCTCCAAAATCACTGCAGATGTATGACTGCATAGCTATAGTCATACAGCCATGAAATTAAAGGATGCTTGCTCATTGGAAGAAAAGTTATGACCAACTTAGACAGCTTATTAAAAAGCAGAGACATTAGTTTGGCAACAAAGGTTCGTCTAATCAAGGTTATGGTTTTTACAGTAGTCATGTGTGGATGTGAGAGCTGGACTATAAAGAAAGCTGAGCACTGAAGAATTGATGCTTTTGAACTGTGGTGTTGGAGAAGACTCTTGAGAGCCCTTTGGACTGCAAGGAGATCCAACAAGTCCATCCTAAAGGAAATCAGTCCTGAATATTCATTGGAAGGACTGATGCTGAAGCTGAAACTTCAATCCTTTGGCCACCTGATGCAAAGGACTGACTCACTGGAAAAGACCCTGATGCTGGGAAAGACTGAAGACAGGAGGAGAAGGGGACGACAGAGGATGAGATGGCTGGATGGCATCACAGACTTGATGGACATGAACTTAAGCATGCTCCGGGAGTTGGTGATGGACAGGGAATCCTGGTATGCTGCCGTCCATGGGGTCGCAGAGAGTCGGACACGGCTGAGTGAAGGAAGATTCAGTCAGTGGGCCTCAGGAAAAGAAGACACGTGGGAGTTCTGAGCTCTTAGAAACCTGAGCTGCTCGGTCACCCCTGAGAGTGTGGCTGTCTATCCCAGGATGGCTGGAATCCAACTGCCTTCTCTCCAGGGTGTCTTCCTCACAGTCAAACCCCCAGGAAGAAAACTCTTTTTGACCAAGCGTGGTCACACACTAGACTGTGGGGACAGAGTGTGGCAGGCCCTGTAGTTGGGAGACACAGTCGAGTCGATAGCTCCCCCAAAGGAAAAGCTAAGGTAGTTGAAACAAGCGTTCATTTCTCATGCTTTCCAAGCCGGGAGTTGCTGCTGGGGCTTCGCTGGCACTTCCTGCCCTTGTTGCCTCTGCTTCCCAACTAGTTTCTCCTTGCACTTGGCAGCTATGGGCCAGAGTAGCTTGTTCTCTGGCTGGTCTCACTTCTCTATATTGAGTGGAAGATCCTTGAATATCATTTAAGTGTTGTTTTCAACCTTACCAATTTTTGCAGCACTGATGTAGATTTTTGTTTGTCATCTGATGCTAATTTTGAGAAGGGATTAAATTCAGGGCTTGAATCATATTATGAAAGAGGAGATATTTCTGGGGCAGGTTGGCAGGGTTTGTGCATGGGATGGGAGGAGTTGAAAAAGAAAGAAAATGAAGGAAGTTGAATATAGCAACTTTTGCCAAGTAAGGGAACACATTAACACATTTTGGGGAAAAGAGAGAACATGGGTAGAGTTTTAAACCTGAGGGATGGGATGGGGAAGGAAGAGGGAGGGGGATTCAGGATGGGGAACATGTGTACACCCATGGCTGATTCATGTCAATGTATGGCAAAAACCACTACAATAGTGTAAAGTAATTAGCCTCTAATTAAAATAAATGAATAAAAAAAATAAACCTTATGGGTTTGGAGCAATCTCATGGTCGATGCAAATGTGGGCTGGATTGCTGGACCTCTGTCCCACTTGGGCCATGGTTTTCTGCTCATGCTTTTACTCTCATGGGTTTAGTTTTCACTATCTGCTTCATTTTTGTCTGCAGTCCTTTGCGTCCACCTGGTAAAAGTAATAGTAAAAATGACAATAATTATAATTTTTCAGGAGCTTATGTACCAGACACACTTAGCTCTTGCAAATATATATTTAACTTAATTTTCAGATCAGCCTTGCAAGGAAGATCTATCCATATTTCACAAGGTGAGAAAACTGGAGCTTTGTCAGATTACTGTTCAGTTTGATTTGGGGTTTTGTCATCAGCTTCCACTTTGTCTACAAAGGGCCATCTAGTCAAAGCTGTGGTTTTTCTAGTCATCATGTATGGATGTGAGAGTTGGACCATCAAGAAGGCTGAGTGCCAAAGAATTGATGCTTTTGAACTGTGGTGCTGGAGAAGACTCCTGAGAGTTCCTTGAACAGCAAGGAGATCAAACCAGTCAATCCTGAAGGAAATCAACCCTGAATATTGATTGGAAGGACTGATGCTGAAGCTGAAGCACCAATCCTTTGGCCACCTGATAAGAAGAACTGACTCACTGGAGAAGACCCTGATGCTGGAAGAGTTTGAAGGCAGGAGGAGAAGGGGATGACAGAGGATGAGATGGCTGGATGGCATCACTGACTTGATGAACATCAGTCTGAACGAATTCTGGGAGATACTGAAGGACAGGGAAGCCTGGCGTGTTGCAGTCCGTGGGGTCACAAAGAGTCAGACATGACTGAGCGACTGAACCACAGCATCAGCGTCTACAACTGCCTGGTGGCAGCTGACTGGGGAAGGAGGGTGGCTAAAGGGTGAGAGGAGTCTGCCTGCCTGAGATCTCGGCTCCATTATATATATTAGGTTGTGTAACGTTTCAGGATCTTAACCACTCTTGGCCTCAGTTTCCCCACCTGTAAGATGAGGAGGATAATCTCAGAACTTACCTAACAAGGTCATTGTGATAATTAAAGAAATTCACATATGAAAAGCACTTGCATGGTGTGTAACGAGCCCAATGTAAACATTAGTGGTGGTTGTTCTGTGTCCGTATGTAGTTTACAGATGGGGGCTTTTCTGGGAGTCAGGGCAATTAACTAGCTGTGGGATTTGGAGGCAGGTCATTTTGTCTCTTACCTGTGGAGGCCAAACAGGACTAGCTCCCTCCAAGAAAGCCTGGAGTTCACAGGTTGTAAAATAGGGCTCCTTGGAGTGGGCTATTGAGAGCAATGGAGTCAAGTGCAGGTTCTTCAAGGACGTGGCAGCAGTGATGATTCAAAGACACACACTTTCAAGGCAAGAGTCCTTACTTTTCTGTAAACCCTGGATCCCTTTGGCCATTTGATGAGGCCCATGCATGCCTTTTCTGAATAATGTTTTTAAATAGAAGAAACATGTAGGACTACAAAGAAAATAAACATGGTCAAATGCAATTACCAGATATGCATATATAATTACGTATGTATAGTGCTGCTGCTGCTGCTAAGTCACTTCAGTCGTGTCCGACTCTGTGTGACCCCATAGACGGCAGCCCACCAGGCTCCTCTGTCCCTGGGATTCTCCAGGCAAGAACACTGGAGTGGGTTGCCATTTCCTTCTCTAATACATATGTATAATATATATGTATAATTTGGTTCTAGTGGTAAAGAATCCACCTGCTAATGCAGGAGACACGGGTTCAATCCCTGGGTTGGGAAGATCCTTTGGAGTAGTAAATAGCAACCCACTCCAGTATTCTTGCCTGGAAAATTGCATGGGCATAGGAGTCTGGTGGGCTATGATCCATGGGGTCCCAACAAGTCGAACACAACTGATCATGCACACACACACATAATTGATATATGTGTATGTGTATACACACACACTCTCTCTCTCTCACATACACATATATATTTGGTGATTTAGTGATATATTAGATGATTTATAGGCTTCTTTATTACCATATTAAATAGTAAGCTCCAGTTCTCATGGCAGATCTAACAGCTACCTAAATTTTGAAATAGTGATGAGAGTAAATATTTTCAGACATCTGCGCAACCTTAATGTGATGTGAAAATACCTGTGATTTCTCTCGGTGATAAAGTCCTTGAGACTACTGTGGTTTGCTGCCTGCATTCACATTTGAAGGAAATGCTAAATTTCAGTTAGAGGTTAGTGAAAATAAAGATGTAATTTTTTTCCCAGTCCAAGTTTATAGATCCTCTAATTCATGTCACCCCAATAATGTCTGTGATTCTATGACCCAAAGGCAGATGCATAATGATATACAGGTTGGGAGGTGCGCCAGAGGCTGGGAAAGAAGAATTTCTCAACAAAAGAGACACAGTATTCTTGATCTGTCTGTAGGAAGGTCTCCTAGAGAGGGTGGAAATGAGAAAATTCCTCTCAAAAGGACCAAACATTCAGTGTAGAAGCAACTTTTGTGTATAAAGGATTGAGAGGCTTGACATTGTGTTCTTATGCACATGAAGTAGGCGAGGGTTGGTGTGGGTCATTTTCAGCGTGATTTTCTTTCAGAGATTCTTGCAGACAGGCTGGGGTGTGAATTTCCTGTGAAAGTGCATTAGGGTTAAATATGTAAAAATGCTGGCTTATCACCCACAATGCAATGGACCAGTGGGATGATTTAATGCTAGCTCTCAATAGCGCAGTTAAGATTTATGTGGATAATCACCCCGATGGTGGGAATGATAAGTTCTCACATTTGTTATTTGCATATAGAAAGGTCTTTCATGAATTCTCTGGGTTCTCACAATTCAATGGTGTACTTGAGAAGAAGGTGAAGAGTTTTTAGGTTTAGTTAGAGTACTAGAGTGGTACATTGAGAGGGTATAACACATCAATAGTAGCCTATGTAGTAAGACTCTAAAAGAAAAAATGGAGGATATTTGTTTCCTGACATTGGCAAATCTGGTGTGGACACAGGAACCTGAAGTTTTAGTGCAACAGGACGTCTGCATGTTGTTATTTGTTGTTTGGTCGCTAAGTCATGTCCAACCCTTTGTGACCCCATGAACGGCAGCACACCAGTCTTCCCTGTCCTTCACTATGTCCCAGAGTCCGCCCAAATTGAGTCAGTGATGCCATCCAACCATCTCATCCTCTGTCGTCCCCTTCTCCTCCTGCCCTCAATCTTTCCCAGCATCATGGTCTTTTCAGTTGGTTCTTCACATCAGGTGGCCAAAGTATTGGAACTTCAGCTTCAGCATAGGGGATGTCTGCATAGAGGCCATCATTTCTGGATAATTTTATGGCTTTCCTGGCACAGATCAGTGGAAACCAGCCGGTGGGACCCAGTCTCCTGAGAAGCTGTGGAATTAATGCAAAGACTTGCGAGTCTCTCTCTGCGTGTGTTCTACATTTTTCCAACCATGAGAGAGTTCTCACTAAATTTCTTGGTACTCAAAAGGGATGTTTGCAAAAGTTAGGAACTAACTATTGCTCTGGGGGCTAGGCAATTACTTCCATAGAAATGTGATTTCAAATTTATTCTCAGCCAATTTCAGAAGCCATCAGCGTGTTCACCCTCTCACATAACACATTTAAGAGGTATGGATTTTATCAAACAGCATACTTTGTTTCATACACCAAACTTTATTTTCTTACCTTTTTCATTTCTTTACTAGTCAGTCCTCTTTAAGTCCTCTTTAAAAAACACTAGCATCTCAGTTTTTAAGTTCTATTTCAATATTATTTTAAAACTTATGTTCCTAGATCAACTTGAGTTTGTAGCTGAAAACTGGCCATAAAAGTCTCAGGCTGAAAAAAAAAAAAAAAGTCTCAGGCTGCAGTAGTTTCTAAAGGAGCCACTGCATTTAAATTTGAGCTCAAATTACATAAAAGCAAGGGAAGAAATGTAATAGAGGCTTTTTGCTCATCTTTGAAAAATAGAAGATGATGGGAAAATTTATCAGAGAAAAGCAGCCAATCTGTATCATGTTGGGTTTTTTTTTTGATTTAACTATTTAATTGGACAGAATTTCAGATGTCCAGAAATATTTCATAAATGAAAATGGCACAAAGAATACCTGTATATCTATTACCCAGATTCACCTATTATTAGTATGTCACCCCATTTGCTTTATGCAGGTGTGTGTGTGTGTTGTTGTTGTTTTATCTGAACCGCTTGTAGGTAAGTTACATGTACTATATGTGTCATTTTCTCTTGAGGTGATTCATTTACATGTGTTTTTTTTTGTTTGTTTGTTTGTTAATTTGAACTGATGAAATTTGGGTGCCTAATGGGGTTCTGAGACTATCCTAAAGGGATTAGTGAAAGACGCTTTTAGATAGCTATTTTCTCTACTATGGCAGTGACCTATTTATTAGTGTAGCAGAGAAAAGCATCAAGTGGCCAGAAGGTAGAAACCAGTGACTAAGAGGGCTTTGAAGGTGTGGAGCAGCCTCAAAGTCCTCAAGTTCTTCTGCAACTTAGCAGCTGCCCTGGAGGTCCAAGGTAAGAGTTCGTAACGTTCACAAGGAATTTGACCCCCAACCCAGGGATCGAACCTGTATCTCCTCTAGGCCAAAGAGTTGCAGGCAGATTCTTCACCACTGAGCCACCAGGGAAACCCACCCGGAATAGACAAGCAATAAGCCAATGTCCTGATGGCCTCACAGCTGCTTCATCCTTAAGACCTTAAATTTCCTTTTGGAGATCCATTTGCTCTCCAGTGTTAAAGGTCAGCTTGATAAGGAGTGTTAGACACACTCGGGATAAAAGACAGTTCATGGTGAGCCTTTAAGGTCTTTTCCTCACCAAGTATGCATGCATGCATACATGCTCAGGCATGTCCAACTGTTTGCGACCCTATGGACTGTGGTCCACCAGGCTCTTCTGTCCATGGGATTTCCTAGGCAAGTATAATGGAGTGGATTGCCACTTCCCTCTCCAGGGCATTTTCTCGACCCAGGGACTGAACCCCTGTGTCCTGTGTCTCCTGCATTGCAGACGGATTCTTTACCATTTGAGCCTCTGGGGGAGCCCCCCAGAGTTGCCTACAGTATGGAAGCCAAGAATCTCAGACTTGAGAACCATGCTTGCAACTCAAAGATTCCCTGCCCTACCCACCTTGGTTCTGCTATGGATAAGATGAGGATTTTAGTAAGAATTCTACAGCAGAGGATTAACGTGGTGATGGCCATTTCAAGGAAGCTATGAAGTGGGAACTTCAGCACAGCATACCGGGACCCAGGTCTCTGGCTGGGGGGAGGGGTTGGACTATGTAGCAGCCTCTGCAGGGACCTCATATAGGGTAAGAAGTGCACTTTCAGAATTGGGTTTCTTGAGGTATCACTCAGCAAGCTAGCTGCTGTACTGGTCTCTGTAACTTCTAAACAGAACCAGCAGATTCAGTAGGCTCCTGCACAATGGCAGCCTGCCTGTGGTTGACTGTGAGAGCTGGCTGGTGGTCTGGGGGACCCATGGACACTTTCACATTGCTAGCTTGGTCCTAGTGATGTGAAGAGGTCAACAGTTGTGGAGAATGTCATGACAACACCTTCTGAGGCTGATGTAATCCCATTAAAGAGTAGACAGAAAAGGTCTCAGTCTCTGTCTTTTAGGGGCTCTTGTTCTCTCTGCACAAAAGCTGTCAAGCCCCAGCTCCTGGGATCCCATGTACAGACTTGATTTCCTTGAGATTTGAGATCTAAAGAATGAAGAAACTGTGGGGCCATCAGGTCATTGGCTTATTGCCTATCTTTTCTTCCAGACACCAGAGCAGAAGGACTTATTAGATGTACTCTTAGTACAGATATTTTTCAATGGGGAACAAACATAGGTTAATTAAACACAGATCTTGCTAAACAAAGGTAATTGTTCCTTTGATTGTAATCACTGGTTTTGTGGGGAGAGGGAAATGAGAGAAGAGACCTTAATTTAGGTAGCAGCTTGATATTATGCCACTTGAGTATGCTCTTCAGAAACATCGTATTCAGAAGTACAAGCTCCCAAAGTTCCCAAAGGGTGAGTTCATCCTTGAAGCACAAAAAACAGTGAATATCCTTGGTGAGTCCCAGAGTGGAACTTAGAACAAGCACACTGGGGAACATCATGGTCACTCTACGAATTTCTCGCATGTGTAATTTCCCCGTGGGCTATAAGCGCCTTGGGGGAGAAGGTCAATCAATCTTGACCTTTGTATTTTTTAAATAAAAGTCCCATTGCTTATAACCCTGTTCACACACTAAGATACAAGCTCCAGCTTCTGTTTTGTCTATGTGAGCAATGTTTTCTTTTCTTTTTGAGTGTGTTACCATGAGGTTTACAGGATCTTAATTCCCCAAGCAGGACTGAACCTGGGCCCTGCCAATGAGAGTGCTGAGTACTAACCACTGGACCATCAGGGTATTCCCTGCATTTTTATAATATTCACAAATAATTGACACTCAAATACTTGTTGAAAGAGTGAATGAAGGGAGGAAGGAGACAGTTCAACTTTGTTCAGTTGTAGTTAAGGTTATAAGCACTTGTTAGTTCTACGCAAAACTGAGGCAGAGGCAATGTTTGTTTTCATTTCTTTTATGAAGCTGTCCTTATATCTTCAGGAAAAGGGGTCCATGGTCCTCACTGGTCCCACTGAATGTGCCATAGCTCATCCACTTTCCCATCTTCCTTCCTTTCTTTCTTACTTTTGCTGACTCACACATTCTCAGACATAGCATATGTGTATAAACATAGAATAACATGAAATAATAAATCTAGCTCACCAGACATTCTTTCTAATCTCTAGGGAATGTCTGCTCCAAGAAAGGCAGTCTTCCCAATATTCAGCTTCTCCCCATGACTCTGAGGCCACCTCTCACCCTTCCAAAGCATCTGGACTCCTTGAAGTCTGGAGCCAAAGAGCCGAGCCAAGGGAGAGATGAAGTGTCTCCTTTTCTGCCAACACAACCTCATTTTTTGAGGAGTTCAACCTTTCCCCCAAGAGGATCTAAACATTTTCTTAAGGAACCCACACTGGACAAGATCTTTCTTAGAGGAGAAATTTGTCTACTACCATAGAATAAGATGTTAGAGGAACATCATCATTTAAACAAGAGAAACACATCTGACCCACATTCTTTGCAGAGTGATGTTTCCCACATGGAGGCAAAAATTGGTTTTCGGGGTGGGGTGTGGATGAGAAAAATCTTAGATATTCCAGTCCTCTGTGGACCTCTAAAGTGTCACAGTGCATAAACAGATATACAGTGTATTGCTAGAAAAGTGGTACTGATGAACCTATTACATTTGCAGGACAGGAGGAGAGACCCAGACGTAGAAAACAGACATGTGGACACTGAGGGGAAGGGAGGTGGGATGAATTGGGAGATTAGGATTGACATAAATACACTACCATGTATAACAGGATGCTCAGCTCAGTGCTCTGTGATGACCTAGAAGGGTGGCATTGGGGAGAGAAAGGGGGGTCCAAGAGAGGGGAGGTATATGTATACATATAGCTGATTCACAGCAGAAACTCACACAACACTGTAAAGCAACTATACCCCAGTTTATTTTATTTTTTATTTTATTTATTTATTTCATTTATTTTTATTAGTTGGAGGCTAATTAGTTTACAATATTGTAGTGGTTTTTGCCATACATTGACATGAATCAGCCATGGATTTACATATGTTCCCCATCCTGATCCCCCCTCCCACCTCCGGGGCAATTAGGAAAAGTCTAAAAAGACTCCTTGTTGGGGGGGGATGATTATGAAAAAGAAGTTGAGAAGCACTGATCTACGTTATGTGAGGTCATTTTCTTCACCATGTTTCAAGGGCCAGTTGACATTCAGACTTCTCTTGGGAGCTTTCCTCCATCATAGCCTGTCCCAGTCAACGAATTCTCAGCACTATCTTCGTCAAGACTGTAGAAGGGGTGGTATCTGTGGTGCCATCTTGAGACTTTCTCTGAAGCCCCTGAAGGGAGGGCAGAGGCAAGTGTGGAGCTTGGTGGGGGGTGGAGGGTGGGCTGTGGGCTCAGAGGGGCTTGCCTGCTGCAGGACACCCCTGGGCCATCCCATGGGTGGGCTCCCCACATATCCCAGCATAAGCAGATGCAGGAATTAGTGGAGTCTTGTGACAACACCAGCCCAAGGTCAGGAGCAGGTTCATAAATGAGAGGTAAGATGTGAGCTTATGGAGGGGCAAGGAGGCCCTTCCCTGAAGAAGGAGTTTCTCATTGCTTTTGTGTTATTATTGACTTCTGTACTGGCTTCAGTACAGAAGATGGGGGCGTTCATTCACTTGTCTGGTTACTTGTTCAGTCATCCTTTATTAAGCACTAACTCAGGCATTATTCTGGTTCCTGGACACATAGCATGAAGCTAGAAGGACCCAGTCTCTCCTTCCCGGAGTTGAATCCTTGAGGGGCAGCCAGGCAATCAACAAACAATAATATAACCATTTGTAATCAAGTTCTTCCATAAAACTGAGTGGAAGGACAGAGAATGACTGAGTGTTCCTTAGTGCGGGAGATCAGGACGGACCCCTGTGAGCTGAGGGCCCTGAAGAATGAGAATGTTGCCAGCAGGCCTAGGTCTGAGAGAAGTGTATTCTTGGTTGGGAAATGTTCCTGCAAAGCCCCAAGAGGGGATGGGGAATGACCTCTGGCTGTGTGTTGGATAATAGAACACAGATGGACGGGAGAGAGCCAAGGAGGCCATCGTGGTCGTGAAGGCCAAAGATGGTGGTGGTGTTGCCATGGTGAGAGACGGATGGATTCATGCTCAGCTTTGGAGCAGAGCCAGGAGGGTCTGATGGACTGATGTGGGGTATGAAAAAAAATATCAGAAGTGATTCTCAGGCTTTTGACTCGAGATGCTAGGTAAGGGGAAAAATCACTGCTAAGATGGGGAGAACTGGGGGAGGAACAGGCCTAGGGAGAAAAGGTTGACACTCTGGTTAACATACAAGTAGAAGCTACAGTCCGGTGGGTCAGAAAGAGCCAGACATGACTGAAACGACTGCATAAACACGCAAGAGATGTTGAGCAGTGAAATATCCAAATCAAGAGTCCAACGGAGAAGCTGAGGGTGGAGATAACAATTTAGGAAACTTGAACTGTAGCCGAGGACACGAGAAAGTCATCCGACACCACCAGAGTTCAGAACCACTCGTGGCAGATTTGGCTTCCTCCACCTTTATCCAGGCCTTGCTTCCTTGTGGGGAATGACTTATGTGTGTCCCAGAGTAGACGATAAATTCCTTCAGTGAGAGGTCAGATCTGTTACTTGCTTGTGTTTTTCACAGTACCTGTGGGGTCTCAGTGACATGCGGGTGCTTTTTCATCTACTACTGTTCAGAGAGAAACCTAACTTCTTTTTCTCACTATGGAACCAGGGAGGGTCCTTTGCCCTGGCTTTGTGTGAGATTTGGGCCATCGTGGATTTTGTTCCCCACCTCTCGAAGGCCCCCGTGGGCCTCCGTCTCCACCCTGAGAGTTATCAGAGGAAGACCAGGACTTACTGTGTTCCATGCCTTTCTTCTTGACCAGACCTCCCACCTTCTCTCATCTGAAGCAAAAGCAAAATCAAACCAACCCAAAAAAGGCGAATGAGGCTCTAACCATATTTAGAAGACAAACATGCAGCGGATAACTCCCCCTCTTGCCTTGATTCCTGGTATCCAAGGAACTAGCGTTTTGTTTTCCTTTGCTGGAAGTGAAATGAATGTTTCCCCCTTTCTGTTTGTTTTGTAACATTTGCTTAGCAACTCCTCAGCAGTGGTAGGAAATTACAACCTGTCCCAGTCCACCTATTCTCAGAACTGTTTTCCTCAAGGATGTGGTGGTGGGCCGGGCTTCCAAGGTGGTGCTAGTGGTAAAGAACCCACCTGCCAATGCAGGAGACATAAGAGATGTGGGTTCGATCCCAGAGTCAGGAAGATCCCCTCAGAGGAGGGCATGGCAGCCCACTCCAGTATACTTGCCTGGAGAATTCCATGGACAGAGGAGCCGGCAGGCTACAGTCCATGGGCCCACAAAGAGTTGAACATGACTGAACACAAGCATCTCATTTCATCTCCTGAATATTCTGGGAGGGATGATGCAAGAAAGATCCAGGGAAGGGGCTGCCACTTAAGACCCAAGAAATGTTTTTATTAGAAAAGACTCCTAAAAGCACAGAGACTTTATTAAAAAAAAAAAGTACAGAATCTATCCAGATTTTGGAAATCTTCTCAACAAATACTTAGCAGACATCAATACTGCCTTAATGCTAGCACATACTATTCCTAATAATTTCAGGTCAGGCCTTCAGAGAAGTTATAGCATTCACAAGAGGCTTAATAAAAATGTGTAGTTTGAGTTATTAATTCAGTTCATCATGCACTGTGTCCAGCAGCAAAAATTTAGCCTTCTCTGATTAGGAGTCAAAACAGAAGACAAAGTGAGATGCCTGTTAGCGCCTTAATGAAATTTTGTCCTCCTGGGATGACTAGCTGCTACTGCCTGATTCCAATACATGTTACAACCAGTAATTTGATAAAGCTAACTACTCAGTTCCCTGATTCAAAAAACTTGGAATCACTGCTAACCAAGGATATAAAAAGGGGAGGGCCTGAGATGCTGACCCACTGTGGACAAAATTTTCTGACCAAGGAGAAAGAATGCTGCTTGCAATTAAAGAAAGAATGATCCAGATTTTGTAGTTGTGAGTGAACACAGCTGGGATAAAACTAGCTCTGCTACTGGTGGCAGCTGATAACCACAACTGATCCACCAGGGGTTCTTCAGAATTTAAGGGAGACTGACTCTGGTTTGGGGACTCTGGGAGAGCTGGTCTCACAGGACCACAGCGAGTTCTTCCTTCCTGCTCCGTCCTTCAGTATCCTGCGGGAGATAGTTGATAGGATATAGTTCACTTCACATACATGATTTAAATGGAATGCAAGCAGATTCGGTTATTATGACTCTCCCCTCTAAACTGTTAATACAATTTCTAGTGTATGTTTTAAAAATTCATTTAAAATACATTATTTAATTCTGAAAAAATACAGCACCCTTAAAAATGAAAATGGATTTGACTCACGCTGAAAGTCTCTTTGAATACATATGAAAATAAACTAATAAAAATAAATAATGGGGATGAGAAGCTATAAGACTGAAACATACACACACACACAAGATATAAAGCATCATTCAACAGAATAGCAAACAGATGATTCTCTTAAAGAAAATCTCTAAAATTTGCTTAGCATAATGGAATCTTCATGGTTTTGGAATAAATCAAGGCTCTTGAAACAACATTAATATGCATAAATGTGCAATTTTTCCCTATAATCCTAACTCCAAAAAAGGAAAAGTTGGCTTTGTTAATGGGGTGAACAAATATACTATATATTTCATATTTGCTATAGCCTTTCTTAAATATTTAGTTTTGGGAAAAAAATCCATGGAATGCTGTCCCGTTGGAGGAATGACAAAACTGTAGTTGGAGGCTACAGTCACTGCCTGGGGGCTTCAGAGAGGCTGAACACCTGCGGGGCTGCTGCAGGCCTCGGCTTCCCCCTGAACACCAGCTTGCCAACCAGGCCTGATGCATAATTCACGCGTATTGGTAAAGCACCATGTGCAGGCGCCCCGAGGCAGACATTAATAAACGTGATACACTTGAGCCTGCTTCCAGTGGACTCCTACAAACAAAGATTTATCCCACAGCTGAGTGCAAATCCAGCCTGAGAGTCCATGGTCACCCTTTAGATACCATTTGTTGTTGTTCCGTCATTAAGCCGTGTCCAACTCTGAGTGGCCCCATGGACTGCAGCATGCCTGCTTTCCTGTCCTTCACTAGCTCCTGAAGTTTGCTCGGATTCATGTCCATTGGGTGGGCAAGGCCATCAGCCCATCTCATTCTCTTCCATCCCCTTCTTTTGCCTTCAGTATTTCCCAGCATCAGGGTCTTATCAAAGAATCAGCTCTTCCCGTCAGGTGGCCAAACGACTGGAGTTTCAACTTTAACATCAGTCCTTCCAATGAATATTCAGGGTTAATTTCTTTTAAGACTGATTGGTTTGATCTCCTTGCATTCTTAGGGCCTCACAAGATCTTCTCCAACGTCAGTTTGAAAGAATCAATTCTTTGGCACTCAGCCTTCGTTATGGTCCAACTCTTACATCATACATAACTACTGGGTTAACTATAGCTTTGATTATAGTTGGACCTTTGTCAGGAAAGTGATATCTCTGCTTTTTAATATGCTGTCTAGGTTTGTCATAGCTTTCCTTCCAAAGAACAAGTGTCTTTTAATTTCATGGCTGTAATCACCATCCACAGTGGTTTATAGAGCCCAAGATATTATGGCCAGGTCCTTTTGTGACTCTTGTCAGTTCAACCAGTCAAGGACATCTGTTACCTGGAGGAGAGAAGGTGGTAATCAGGGGATGCCCATTCCAGGAAAACAGGGTGTGTTGGGCTGTGAAGTAGGAAAAACAACCAGAGACTCAGAATCTGTAGACTGAGTTTTAGGTGGGTCCACTGTCACTTAGCCTTCTGATCTTGAGCAAGTCATCATTTCTTTGGACCTTGTTTTCTCAAACCAAATTGAGAGATTGGGATCAATAATCTTTAATCTTTTAAAAAATTTTATTGGAGTATAGTTGCTTTACAATACTCATAGCTCAGTTGGTAAAGAATCTGCATGCGATGCGGGAGACCACAGTTCCATTCCATGGTCAGGAAGATCCGCTGGAGAAGGGATAGGCTACCCACTCCAGTATTCTAGGGCTTCCCTTGTGGCTCAGCTGGTAAAGAATCTGCCTGCAGTGCGGGAGACCTGGGTTCAGTCCCTGGGTTGGAAAGATCCCCTGGAGAAGGGAAAGGCTACCCACTCCAGTATTCTGGCCTGGAGAATCCCACGGACTGTATAGTTCATGGGGTCACAAACAGTCGGACATGACTGAGCAGCGTTCACTCACTCGCTCACTCACAGCTGTGTTATTTCTGCTATACAACAAAGTGAATCAGCTTCACAGGGGTCCCCAACCTCCGGGATCTAAGGCCTGATGATCTGAGGTGGAACTGATGTAATAATAATAGAAATAAAGTGCACAATACATGTAATGCACTTGAATCATCCTGAAACCACCCCCCACCCCAGTCCCTGGAAAATTCGAATTCTACAAAACCATTCCATGGTGCCAAAACTTTGGGGACTGTGTATACATACATCTCCTCTTTTTTGGATTTCTTTCCTGTTTAGGTCACCAGAGCCCACTGAGTAGAGTTCCCTGTGCTATACACTAGGTTCTCATTAGTTATCTATTTTATACCTGGTATAGTGGTAAGGCATTGGTCTCACAAACTGAAGTTCATAGATTCAAACCCTGTCTGAGCCTAGTGTCTGTCTTCCCTTCTGGGATGAGATTTTTTAGTGGTGGGACCACTTTTCAGGAGGCATCATCAATTTTCTACCCAGCCATCCACTCCAGTAGTCTTGCCTAGGAAATCCTATGGACAGAGGAGGCTGGTGGGCTAAAGTTCATTGTGTCAAAAAGGTTTGAGCACAACTGAGCGCGTGCTCACACACTCACACATACACACACACACACACACGTGCACACACACACGCTCACACACACATGCATATGCAGTATCAGTAGTGTGCACATATCCATCCCTGTCTCCTAGTCCTCCCACTCCCGTTTCCTGCTTTGGTATCTCTATGTTTGCTCTCTCTGTCTGTGTCTCTACTTCTGCTTTGTAAATAAGATCGTCTACACCATTTTTTTTCAGATTCTAACAACCACCCCAAAGCACACCATGTGATGTGGCCCTGCCCATCAGAGGAATGGTCCTGAAGTCTAAGTAATACTGTAATCCCTTCCTTAGAACCACACCCTTTACCTCACCTCCCACCCCATGTCCTACCCTGCCCCTCACCAAGAGAAAGTTAGAACTTGAAGAATGGCTCTAGGTAAGTAGGCAGGTGTAGAGAGGAAGACCAGAGGAGGCTAAGCCGGCATGCAGCCAGCTGCCTTTCTCCAGGGCACAGTGGCTGGTACCCGGCCCCCAGGTGCAGAGTTGTCCTTGGTAGGTGATGGACCAGCACCCTGGAGGCTTAGTGCGTCTTCCCTTTTCTAGTTTCTTTAAGATAAAAGGTGAGATCTCTAGCCCTTTCTGGGTTCTTTCTGATGCCACACACGCCTAAAGAAATTTGTGTAATTATTTTGTCATGTGATATATTTAAAGCTTTGAAAATGAAAGTGTTAGTCGCTCAGTCCTATCCGACTCTTTGTGACCCCATGGACTGTAGCCCCCGACCAGGCTTCTCTGTTCATGGAACTCTCCAGGCAAGAAAACTGGAGTGTGTTGCCATTTCCTTTTCCAGAGGATCTTCACAATCCAGGGACCAAACCCAGGGCTCCTTCATTTTAGGCTGGTTCTTTACTGTCTGAGCCATCAGGGAAGCCCCTGTTTAAAGCTTTGCAGGAGATCAAACCTGTCAATCCCAAAGGAAATCAATCCTGAATATTCATTGGAAGGAATGATGCTGAAACTCCAATACTTTGACCACCTGGTGCGAAGAGCTGACTCATTGGAAAAGACCCTGATGCTAGGAAAAATTAAGGGCAGGAGGAGAAGGGGATGACAGAGGATGAGATGGCTGGATGGCTTCACCGACTTGAGTTTGAGCAAACTCCAGGAGATAGTGAAGGACGGGGACGCCTTGTGTGCTGCAGTCCATGGGGTCACAAAAAGTTGGACATGATTTAGCGACTGAACAACATTTTACCTGAGAAAGAAGAACTACTTTCTTAGAGAATTAAATTCTCTTTTAATGTTCCTATGCCATATTTAACAGTCTAGGTGTACCTCTGTAACATTTCAGGATTAGTAATCCACTCCATTTTTATAGACATTGGGTTGGAAATTGAGAAACTGCTATGTATTTAGCAAATTTCCAAATGAAGTCCATTTTTAAGAATTAAAAAAAAGGGACAAAATTCTCTTCTATTATAATTGTATTTTCTCTAAGGCTTTTACCCATCATTATATGGGATTGAGAGCTATAAAAACTTCTAAATTTTAGATATGCTACAGTTAAACCAATAGACTAAAACTTAGCTTGAATTATAGCTGTGAAGCTGCATTATTTTAGAAATAATTCCAGTACAAATGCCATAAAGATGATGATTTTTCTGACTTAGGGTTCCCCCCTGCCAGTTTCCTCTCAGATGGCCTTAAGACATCTTATGTCAGTTCAAAACTGAATTATAAGTGGTAAGATGCATTAGTCAAACATTTATTCATATGCAGAAGTCAATATTGATTAAAATATTTATGATTGTCTGTTTTATCAACAGCTTTAGGTTCCCCTTGGCATGGGCTGTGCTCCTACATTATTCTTGCTAATCACTTCAGATCATCATAAAGTTTTAGTTTTAGTTAATTGTCATTCATTAAATCTTCCTTTAAAGCTGTCCAGGGAAAGTTAAGTCCTACTCGTCATGTTTTTTTTACATACTCAATATGAATTCCATGAAACCCAGGAATGAAGCTGAATTATTTACAGTGAGAGGAATATATGATCTCAAATAAGTGATCTGAAATGATTCAGAAAGGAAAGGGATTATTTGGGGTGGAATAAAAGAATCAGATACGGAAAAGAGCACCTACTAATTTAAAAAGGGATAAAATGTAAAGAGCATCAGGTAAGTCAGATCACTTAACTATAGAGACTCTAGTAAAATTCCTAGACCTTACTATAATGTTTCACTAAACATACTATGCAAATATAGTTGTGTGTTCTACAAAACTGATTCGAGACCTTGCCTTAAGGATGCTTACAATAAAATCCATCTTCTTTTTTAAAAGTGTATTTATTTTTAATTGGAGGATAATTGCTTTACAGTATTGTGTTGGTTTCTGCCATACACTAACACGAACCAACCACAGAGATACATATATCCCCACCGTCGTGAACCTCCCTCCCACCTCCCACCCCATCCCACCCTCTATGTTGTCATGGAGCACCGGTCCGAGCACTCTGCATCCTACTGCAAATTCTCACTGGCTATCTGTTTTACACGTGGTAACGTGTACGTTTCTATACTACCCTCTCAATTCATCCCACCCTCTCCTTCCCTCACTGCGTCCAGAAGTCTGTTCTCCATTTCTGTGTCTCCACGGCTGCCTCTGGTAGGTTAATCAATGCCATCTTTCTAGATTCCATATATACTTATTAATATACAATATTTGTTTTTCCCTTTCTGACTTCACCCTGTATAATAAGCTCTAGGTTCATCCACCTCATTAGAACTGACTCAAACGCATTCCTTTATATGGCTGAATAATATTCCATTGTATATATGTACCACAGTTTCTTTATGCATTCATCTGTCGATGGACATCTAGGTTGCTTCCATGTCCTAGCTATCATAAACAGTACTCCAATGAACATTTGGGTAAATGTGTCTTTTTCAATCATGATTTTCTCAGGGTATATGAAAGCAGTGAGATTATTGAAAAACCCATCCTCTTAATACTTATCTTAGGTGAAAAATAATGGCAAGTCTAGACAAACACAATTCTTGAGAGGTAACCCCAATCCATTCCATCTTGTCACCTCCAAATGAAAGCTATCAAAAGAATTCTTTCCCACCAGATAAGTAGAGATGTGTATGGCACATGATGGCTTCTCACGGCTCCTCTCAGAATGGGGTGGCTGGCCCAGGGTTGCAGACCGGAAGGGCTTGGAGAGTGTTCATCTGTCACACCCCTGGAAGCCTCGCTAAGAGCAAGGCCGACTGTTCTGTAAACTAAGATAAAGCCCCAATGATGGAGTCTGCTTGTAGCCCTTAGAATAGTCCTTTAAAAAATTGATGTAGAATTGCTTTCCAATGGTTTGTTAGTTTCTGCTGTACAATGAAGTGAATCAGCTGTGTGTATACATCATTTTTGGCTTCCCTCCCTGCCCATCCCACCCATCTAGGTCACCACCAGTAGAGCACTAAGCTGAGCTTCCTAGCAGATTCCCACTAGCTATCTATTTTACACATGACATGTATTTTATACATGTCAGTCCTACTCTCTCAATTCATCCCACCCTCCCCTTCCCCTCCTGTATCCACATATCTGTTCATCTGTACCACTTTTCTGGATTCCACCTATATGTGTTAATGTACCATAATTCGAAAAGGGACGTGTACCCCAGTGTTCATTGCAGCACCATTTACAATAGCCAGGACATGGGAGCAACCTAAATGTTGATCGACAAATGAATGGATAAAGAAGATGTGATACATATATACAATGGAATATTACTCAGCCATTAAAGGAATGAAACTGTGTCATTTGTAGAGATGTGGATGGACCTAGACTCTGTCATAGGGGGTAAAGTAAGTCAGAAAGAAAAACAAGTATCACATAATGGTCATTTTTAATACAGGATTCTGCAGGGTACAGGCTACGCTCTTCTTATACTCTGCTTGTACTAATGGTGTATATCAGGGGGACCATTCCCTAAGCTCTAGGCCCCTCCCACAGAGGGTGGTGTTCCAGGGAGTAGTGTAGATTCCTTCTCCATGCTGATGGGCTCTGGCCAAGTGGCTACATGTCCAGGATCAGAGCTGGGCAGCCATTGCCTGGCCCATGCCATGGGGTGGGGCTGGGGTTCAAGGGCTCCACTTAAGTCTAGAAGGTTCTCTGGCTCCAGTGCAATGGGTGGTACCAGCTCTCCCATTCCTCACTTTCGGTCAGTAAACCTGCTGTTCGGGGATTCCCAGGAGAAGGCGCTTTCTCGCCCACCTTTGTACCCTCTCCAGGCAGTGATGGGTGTTCGGGGTAGGCCTGTGGTTCCTGCAGTGTTCCAGACAAGTCTCAAGGTCTGGAAGCAGAAAAGGAAGAGCTTCCCTGCAGCTTCAGCCCAAGCTGTGTTCTCTCATCCTGTTTGATGAGGAAGCTTTGGCCCAAGAAAGAGGCTGGAGGCCCTTGATTCTTTTTGGCCATCACCAGCCCTTTGCATCATTTCCCCCTCGGCTTGTAACCTACTCTCCCAATTCATTCCACCCTCCCCTTACTGTTTTGAGTCCACCTGTCTGCTTATAACCTACAGGTGAGGAGTGGATCTTAGGACCTCTACCCAACCCAGGGTCCAAATTTTACATTTACTGGCTGAGGACCCCAAGGAACCAGCATTTGCACTTGACTATTCTGAGTAATAGACTCCTGAGAGTCCCCTGGACTGCAAGGAGATCCAATCAGTCCATCCTAAAGGAAATAACTCCTGAATATTCATTGGAAGGACTGATGCTGAAGCTGAAACTCCAATACTTTGTATTATATACACACACATGTGATGTATATATTATTATACACACACACACACACGCATGCGTGCGATGTATATATTATTATACACATACCGGTGTGTGTTACACACACACACACACATGTGATGTATATATTATTATATACACACATGTATTATATATACACATGTATATATAATACACATATATGTACACATGTATTATATATACACTAATAGACAACAGTGACAGAATGGAAATCATTTCCCAAATGTATTAATACTTCCTATAGAACCGTTTTTTCCAAGGTACATCTCATAGGAGTAGTGTTTTATAGGACAGACTTTGGGAAACGCTTATCTAAATGCATCTTAAGCAGTTGCCTTACTAATAGAGATCAGCCTTTAGGAAAAATCTCTCCCTTCTGCCCATTGAATATTACCCTGTAGGTATTTCTGAAGTCTTTTTGTCTTTCGTATGGCGTATTTTTGCTCTTTTTTCAGATGCGTTCGTCTTACCTCCATTGCTCTCTCCTTACCTCCATGCGTGGGTGCGTGCTCAGTCACTTCAGTCATGTCCAAATCTTTGTGACCCTGTGGACTGTAACCCCTTAGGGTCCTCTGTCCATGGGATTCTCCAGACAAGATTACTGGAGTGGGTTGCCATGCCCTCCCCCAGGGGATCATCCCAACCCAGGGACCAAATCTGGGTCTCCTGCATTGCAGGCGAATTCTTTACCACTGAGCTGCTGGGGAAGCCCCTCCTCACCTCCACTAGACTGCAAATATGGGGATGGGGTGATGGCTCACTTTTCTCTCTCTCTTCCTCCTCCCCACCCTTCCTAGAGTCATGTTTTTCTTGAAAGGGACACTGTATCCACCTTTGTTGAATGGATATACCTGATGACATTTGACTTCTTGGTTTATTTTTTGCTGCTCCGCTCAAAACCCAAGAGTCTCTAAAACCAACTTCCTTAAAAGGGAAAAAGTTGCACTTTCTTATGAGAGTTCAGGGAGAGTTGCTGCAAATAAATTATTCATGTCAGGGAGGAAAAAGTAGCAATTATCTTATTAATAGTAGTGTCTTGAGAAACCAGCCTCCGGATAACCCAGGAGCCATGGTTCACGCGTTGGCCATGGGGGCCAACTTTTCTAATCTGAGCAGGTCAGATTCTGACAATAGGCCAACACCTAGATTCTCCATGGATTTCAGGCCTTTGGGGATAACAGCTGAGAAGGCCATTGTGTGGCCAAGGATGGAAATATCCAGACAGGAAGCCACAGTTCTATTAACTAATACCATCCCCGGGAAACTCTTGCTTCCTTAACGCTTGATTAAAGAAAGGCCATTTAAGACAATTATGTCCCTTTATGTCCCTTGTCCTGTTGTATCTTAACATTCCTAGGACACCAATAAAACAAGACAAAAATAAAACACAAAAAATGGAAAAAAAAACCCAACCCTTTGTTTTCCATATGACATATATTAAAGTTTAGCTGACAACTCAAGTTCTAAAATACTTCATCTTTAAAAATAAAACAAGATTTGCTTATGCGATACTGTGACATGCTAAGAAATATTCATTTGGTTTTTATCCCTGGTTTTTGGCTCAGAGCTCCTAAGCCCTTGGAATTTCCCAATAAAGAGGAGAGGAGCATCTTTGGTTATTCATAATAAAACCTTTTAACTGTACTTCTTTGTGCTAATAAGGGGACTCTTGGAGAAAGATGGAAGTTGGTTGTCAGGGGAACTGAACTATGATTGGCCTCCAGGAAATAGAAAGGGGTTGAAGATTGAGACAGAGAAGGCAATGGCACCCCACTCCAGTACTCTTGCCTGGAAAATCCCATGGACGGAGGAGCCTGGTAGGCTGCAGTCCATGGGGTCACTAAGAGTCGGAGATGACTGAGCGACTTCACTTTCACTTTTCACTTTCATGCATTGGAGAAGGAAATGGCAGCCCACTCCAGTGTTCTTGTCTGGAGAACCCCAGGGATGGTGGAGCCTGGTGGGCTTCCATCTATGGGGTTGCACAGAGTTGGACACGACTGAAGCGACTTAGCAGCAGCAGCAGAAGATTGAGATATTTGCCAAGGGCGAATGATTTAATCAACCAGGCCAATGTAATGGAACCTCTATAAATCCCTAGACAATAGGGTAAAGAAGTTCTCTGGGTTGGTGGGCACATGTCGTTGCTGGGAGGATTGCTTGCCCAAGAGAGTAAGAAGTCTCTTTTCCACCCTCCCCAGTATTCTGCTTTATGCATCTCTTCCATTTGGCTATTCCTGAGTTGTATCTTTTATAATAAAGCCAATAATAGTGACTACAGGGTTTTCCTTTCTGTGAGCTGTTCTAGCAAGTTATTGAACCTGGGAAGTGGGTCATGGAAACCCTTCATGTTTCCCGTGTAGCTCAAAGGGTAAAGACTCTGCCTGCAATGCCAGAGACCTGGGTTCGATCCCTGGGTCTGGAAGATTCCCTAAAGAAGGGCATGGCAACCCGCTCCAGTATTCTTGACTGGAGAATTTCATGGACAGAGGAGCCTGGTGGGCTCCAGTCCATGGGCTTGCAAAGAGTCAGACATGACTGAGTGACTAACACAGCAACTAGCTGGTCAAAAGCCCCAAAGTCCCAGCCTTGGGATTGGCGTCTGCAGTGGGGGGCAGTCTTGTGGGCCCAAGCCCTTGACCTGAGGGGTCTGTGCTGATTCTGAATACTTAGTATCAGAATTGCTTGATGTGAAAAATGCATGTGTTTGGTCAGAAGTATTGTGAATAGAAGACAAACAGGTTTTCTTTTAGCCAAGAGGTAGGTGGTGCTTTTCCTCCCTCAGTGTCTGCAGTGGGATATTTTTCACTGAATATAACATAGTTTCTTGTATCAGGGAAGACCAGGGTTGCCTTATGGACTTCCCAGGTGTCGCTAGTGGTAAAGAACCCACCTACCAATGCAGGAGACATAGAAGACCTGGGTTCAACCCCTGAGCTGGGAAGATTCCCTTGGAGGAAGGCATGGCAACTCACCCCAGTATTCTTGCCTGGAGAATCCCATGGACAGAGGAGCCTGGTGGGCTACAGTCCATGGGGTTGCAAAGAGTTGGACATGACTGAAGTGACTTAGCACACATAACATACAGGGGTGCCTGGACTTGAGGTCACATGGGGACATCAGGAAGCTGCTTCCCCACCTTCTGAACCTGCTGCCCCCTGAGCTGCTTCATTTTCAAGCAGGTTCTCCACATGGTGGCAGAGTGGCTGCCAACACACCCGGGCCTGCATCTTCCCAGTGATGAAGCTAGCAGTCCACAGAAAGGATCCCTTTTCTGATGATTCCTTTAGTGTTGCCGCAGGGAGAGGGGCTGCCTGCCTGGCTCCAGTGAGCCTTGGTCCCTGCAGGCAATGCTCTGATCAAGAGCTTGGGTTTCTCTGGGGAAACAGGCTTGAGCCATGTTCCTTCCCCTCGAGAAGGGGAAGAAGTCAGCTCTAAATTCATCCATCAGCTGGAGTTTCCCCGTGAGGGGCTCTAGGACTAGAAGAAATGTAGGGAAGGAAAGCAGGAGCATAAAATTTCAATTGCATGAAAAAACTAAATAAAAAATTCTAACTACAATAGCCCACTCCAGTCCACCTTCCAGAAAAAAAAGGAGACACTGTCTTTACTGACTGAAGCCACCAGACTCACAGTTTTCTGCCTTTTAATATTTTCTCTGATGAGAAACACGATCAAGAGAGTTCCCTCATCAGCACTGAAGTGACTCTTACATATCCATACCCAGGAGACAGTTTTCATGATTTAGCTGAGGTTCAATATTTATATTACTCATGTTTGGAGCCAATTAAGCCCATCTGGGAACTGAAATGAAAATAGAACAGCAAGCCCATAGGGCCAATGGCTGATATGTGGATATGTCACCAGAAAAGAGGAAGCATCGTGGGGTTTGTGGTGTCATCACACCTGGTAATTGAATGTTATTTTGTTTGAGCCATTTCTGTTATTAAGAAACAGATTATCTTCAGCTGAATTGCATGGAGAAGCAAACACTGATTGGCAACACATCTATGTCTTGGATATTATTACCCAAAAAAATTGTAAGGGGAAAATGGTCTTTATGAGGATGTTGATATATTTTTAATAGAAACTTTCCATCGCTGATACAGTAGATTACACATGTTTCCCTGGGAAAATGTTGCAGTAGGTTTATCATATAAGTGCTTTCTGCTAGCTTTAGTAAATTGAGTTTCCTCATTGCCAGAAAACTCTGATAGCATTTACTAGACAACAGACACAAACACCCTCTCTATCACTGAGACTTTAGGCCATTTACATGCCATGACATCATTTTTAATTACTTGGAAAAAAGATGTGCAAGAGAAGAACTATTAGGACTCAGTCGCAGAGACAGAGAGAAAATATTCTCTTGAAATTTATATATATATATATATATATATATATATGGGTGTGTGAGTCCGTGTGTGTGTGTGTGTTAGTCACTTAGTCATGTCCAACTCTTTGTGACCCGCCAGGCTCCTCTGTCCATGGGATTCTCCAGGCAAGAATGCTGGAGTGGGTAGCCATTCTCTTCTCCAGGGGACCTTCTCAACCCAGGGGTCCAACCTGGTTTCCTGCATTGCAGGTGGTTTCTTTACGCTCTGAGCTGCCAGGGAAGCCCATATGTGTGTGTGTGTGTACACACATACTTTCAGCTGCCTATATATTTCAGGTCACTTTCCATTGTAGGTTATTACAAGACACTGAATATAGTTCCCCAGGCCCTGAACTATATAGTTAAAAGTCTCCATGAGTGCTGACCTAGGCATGACATAGTTTGTTTTGACACAGTGGTCTTTGATCTTGTTTTCCTCTATTTCATTGAAAATCAGTTTAGACCCAGTAGCAGCAATGGGTCTTCCAAAGTCCGGTCATGCGGGCTGGAGGGCACTGCTGGAGGGGATGGATGGGGTGGATGAGTCTTACCAAGGCAGTGAGGGAGCACCCAGCTCATCTGAGCAAGAGAAAAATGCTGGTGTGACAAAGGGTCAGGGAAAGCCATTTGGAAATCAGGCAGTGACTGGCAGTCAGCAGAGTTCTCTGGGCACTTTCTGAAGGGAACAGAGGAGCTGCCAGCTCAGAAATGGCTGCTGAAACCATGGGAGCTTCTCCTCTATTTTGGGTTATAGGGCTGTGAATCACATGACACACCCAGGCTGAAGAAAGTCTCATGACGTGGCTTCTGCCAGGCACAATGGGAAATTCCACCTGCAGTAGTTGGGCAGGGTCTCCCACACAAGACTTTATGAAGGTGGATGAGGGATGTGTTGAGAATAGCTAAGTCTGCATCCCGGAGTGAGATAGGTAGATATAGATAGGTGAAAGTCAGTCAGTCGTGTCTGACTCTTTATGACCCCATGGACTATTCCATGGAATTCTCCAGGCCAGAGTACTGGAATGGGTAGCCTTTCCCTTCTCCAGGGGATATACTTATATAAGTACTTTATGAGATAGCATAGTATTATAATATGTAATATCTATTATATATTAATAGGTGCATATATGCAATACATATAGGTAATATGTGTTAATATATTGCATATATAACATATGCAATGTGTAATATATTAATGTTATACATGGATATAGACATAATACAATGTTAATAATACATGTATGTCATTTATATTTTTTATGATCTACCTGGTTGCACTGGTATTGATTTATTGAGACTCACAAAACCACACCATGAGATGACTTTTGCGGAGACCACCATTCAACCTACTGTAGCCCCTCTTCCTGCAGAAGTATTGCTCCAGGAGATGAACTTGTTCTGCTTTATGTGTTTTCTTTTACTCAAAAGTAAAGAACAGACTGTTGGACTCTGTAGCAGAAGGTGAGTGGAATGATTTGAGAGAACAGCATTGAAACATGTTTATTAGCATATGTGAAACAGATCACCAGCCCAGGTTCAATGCATGAGGCAGGGTGCTCAGGGCTGGGGCACTGGGATGACCCTGAGGGATGGGATGGGGAGGGAGGTGGGAGGGAGGGTCAGGATGGGGAACACATGTACACCCATGCCTGATTCATGTGAATGTATGGCAAAACCACCACAATATTGTAAAGTAATTAGCCTCCTATTAAAATAAAAAAAAAAGCAAATCTTTTTAATAATACATCCTTAATTACTCAAACTGCAGGACTAGCAGTGTGGGCCTCTCCTGGGAAACTGTTAGAAATGCAGTTTCCGGGGCTCGGAGCCAGACCTGCTGGATCAGGAAGGGGCACTGCGGTCTGTGTTCCAGTAGGGTACCCCATGCACCCCAAGATGCAGGACCTGTGCTGTGGAGCCAGGCGTCCTCAGAGGGGACTCCAGGACAGTGCTGCGGGGCCCTGTGTGGACTCACGGCTTCCTGGCGCAGAGGGCTCAGCTCTGTCCGCCCCCGCCCCCTGCTCTGGGGGCGGAAATGCCGTGAGCCCAGAGGAGCAGTGCTCCCTGCTGCTCAAGGGTGCTTCGGGAGGGCTGTGGGCTGCATCGGGCCGCTCCACTCATCGCCTTAGACAGAGACCTTATTTGGAGATAAGATCACTGCAGGTGTAATTGGTTAAGAGGAGGTCGTACTGGAACGGGGCGGGGCTCTCGTTCAGTAAGACTGTTGTCCTGTGAAAAGGGGAGTTTGGGCACAGACATACACCCAGAGAGAACACCACGTGAAGACGGAGGCAGAGTTGAAACGCTAAACGCGGCCAGCAAGCTCCTAGAAGCTAGGAGAGATGCTCCTTCACAGACTTCCATAGAACCAGCCCTGCTGACTCCTCCATCTTGGATTTCCAGCCTCCCAAACTGCCAGACAATACATTTCTGGTTTTAAGCCACCCAGTTTGTGGTACTTTTTGTGGGAGCCCAAGGAAACTAAAACAAGGACCATTTAGGGTTAATTTTTTTTTTTATCCCTTGGTGAGTGGTCTGACGTCTGAGCAATTAACTTCAAAAGAACTTTTTGAGCACAACCCATTTGTCAGCTGGGAACTGCCTTAGAGCTGAGCAAAAGCTCTATGTCATCTTGACAATTATTTGGGACACGTGGTTCCCAGTTCCTGAGAGTGTTTGAGATGATATTTTTAGTGAGTTTTAAGTGACTGTAGTATCTTAAAGTGGGTTGTCAAAAGAATAATATTTTAGATTTTATAGCACTTTTGACCTTCTTCTTCTTTATCTTTATTTTCTTTTAGAATTTCCTTTTGTAAATGATTTCCCTTAGCATTTTTTCATTTGTTTTGAGCCACAAATCAATACAATTAGATACAAAAGTCTTAGCTGAAAATAAAAGCAAATGAATGTATATGTTGAAGGAACATCTTGTGCAATTTCTCTCTTCCAATTAGCCCAATTAGTCAGTGACATCTAGGATTGGTCTTCCAGAAATAATTGTGGGCCGAAAGTCCAGTTCTCAACTTTAATGAGTTGTTCTGAGTGAGCTGGTCTTCCTGCACAAATTGATAAGTACAAGGTGCTCAGGGTAATAATTCTGAGTGTTTATCGTGTTCTTTCACTTGTTCATTAATTTTTGTCAAATAAATTTAAGACAAAAATTCTTAAAGATGTGACTTTTCATATGTAAGTGTGCCAAAAGAGTTTGCAAGTACATTTTCCCTACAATACCTTTCAAAGTAAACTTTTAATACACACCACACCACACACACACACACACACACACACACACACACACACACAGAGTGTCTTTTAATTCATAAATGTGCAAGATTGGGGAAAGTCAGCAGAAGAGTTATGGTCTACACAGTTGGCACTTGTTCAGTATGGACCACATGCCCCAGACTCTTCTCCTGAGAATGAGGATGTATTTCACAACCAGGAAAACTTGGATCTAAGAAATGATGATTATGTTCTACAACCTGGTTGTTGGAGCTCAAATTAATGAGTGGAAAAGTACAATGAAGCAGCTTCGTAAAAAAGAACTGCTTTGAAATGGTAAGTAGATACCCATCACTTACCTACCTGCAAGTGCCAGCTGAAATCACAGTTTCTTTAATCTCAAATTGATGTGACTTCAAACATCCCCCTGCAGGTGGCTGACCCCTTCGTGATACCTTGGTTATTTCTCCTCTCAGAGAAAAGAGGGCCATGGTGCTCCTGATGGATTATGGAATGATGGGGAAGCAAGTTCACAAGCAAATGACCAAGACATAGTATAAACAGTGTAATGTGGAAATTGTAAATGCGGTGAAAACACCGCATATGGCGGAATTCTGTTTGGCTGAGGCTCAGGGAAAGCTGAAGACGAGTGTGGATTTTTTTTAATTAGGAAGATGACTAAGTCTTCCTAAGATACATTAACAGAGAAAGCTCTAAACACAGAGAGTATGAGCAAAGGCCTGGAACTATCTGAGAAGGAACAGATTGTCTGCTACAACTAGATTGGGAGGTAGAGAGAGAATGAGGGTAAATCTGGAAAGACAAACTGGGGCTACTTCAGAAGGGGTCTTACAATGCCTCCTTGGGCTTATTCTACAAGCAGTGCAAATCCTCAGGTACTTATAAGCTGGTATGGCAGAGGAAAGTGAAAGAAAGTGAAGTCACTCAGTCTTGTCTGACTCTTTGCAACCCAATGGATTGTAGCCCACCAGGCTCCTCCATCCACGGAATTTTCCAGGCAAGAGTACTGGAGTGGGTTGCCATTTTCTTCTCCAGGGGATCTTCCTGACCCAGGGATCGAACCCAGGTCTCCCGCATTGCAGGCAGACACTTTACCATCTGAGCCATCAGGGGCTGGCAAAATCAGTGCTTCCTTTTCTGGGAGGAGTGGGCAGAGGGTAGAGCTGTGGCTGAGAAGGGGACACAGAAGAGACCAGAGTAGTGATTCTCTCTGATGCAATATAAGTGAAACTAATATTGAGTTTGCTTATCAAATACTGGATGAGTTGTGCTAGGCTGAAAGCATTGGGTAGAGCACTGGTTTGTGATGTAGATTTGGAAATCGTTAAGATATAAACCTTCAAAAAAAAAAAAAAAGATATAAACCTTCACTACAACAAAGCTAGTAGAGGTGATGGAATTCCAGCCAAACTATTTGAAATCCTAAAAGATGATCCTGTGAAAGTGCTGTACTCAATATGCTAGAAATATCAATAACCTCAGACATGCAGATGACACCACCCTAATGGCAGAAAGTGAAGAGGAACTAAAGAGCCTCTTGAAGAAGGAGAAGGAGGAGAGTGAAAAAGCTGGCTTAAAACTCAACATTCAAAAAACTAAGATCGTGGCATCCAGTCCCATCACTTCATGGCAAATAGACAGGGAAACAGTGGAAACAGTGACAAACTTTATTTTTTTGGGGCTCCAAAATCACTGCAGATGGTGATTGAAGCCATGAAATTAAAAGACACTTGCTCCTTGGAAGAAGAGTTATGACCAACCTAGACAGCATATGAAAAAGCAGAGATATCACATTGCCAACAAAGGTCTGTCTAGTCAAAGCTATTGTTTTTCCAGTAGTCATGTATGGGTGTGAGAGTTGGACCATAAAGAATTGATGCTTTTGAGCTGTGGTGCTGGAGAAGACTCTTAAGAGTCCCTTGGACTGCAAGGAGATCAAACCAGTTCATCGTAAAGGAGATCAATCCTGAATATTCATTGGAAGGACTGATGCTGAAGCTGAAGCTCCTATACTTTGGCCACCTGATGCGAAGAGCCAACTCGTTAGAAAAGACCCTGATGCTGGGAAATACTGAAGGCAGGAGAAGGGGACAACAGAGGATAAGATGGTTGGATGGCATCACCAACTCAATGGACATGAATTTGAGCAAGCTCCGGGAGATGGTGAAGGACAGGAAAGCCTGGTGTGCTGTAGTCCATTGGGTCACAAAGAGTTGGACATGACTAAGCGACCAAACAACAACAGCATATAAAAGATAGGTAATGTGTTAGAAGTGGATTGACAGAAATTCAAGCTATAGGAGTGTTAAGAGCCAACTAGAGAAATAACAGTCCTTTGCTGTTGTTTTTCAGTTGTTAAGTCTTGTGCGACTCTTTGCAACGCCATGAACTGCAGCAAGCCAGGCTTCCCTGATCTTCACTGTCTCCTGGAGTTTACCCAAACACATGTCCATGGCAGAAATCAAAAAAAGATAAAGATTTAGGAAGAGAGTCGGTTAATAGGGATGTGATAAAATGGAAGACAGTGGAGGGTTTTAACAAGAAGGCAGGGATCAGATGTAGAAGAGGTCCAGAACACAGTAGAAAATTATACAAGGATTTGGCAATCAAGAGCCATAAGACATTTCTTTTGAAGTGGAATGATTTTGCAGGGGAGGATCACAGGGGCTGAGAATAAAGAGGGAGACAATTGTTCATGAATATTTAATAGTGTGAATGAATATGCATGCAAGGCTTCTTATGTCTATATGCATCGGTTACTCATCAATTACCTCAAGCAAATTATGTGATCTGGGCAAAACAAATATTCCTGTTTCTCCATTTAAAGTAGCATTTACTGAACTAAAGTTACCTTTAGTCTATGGCAATAGCCAAATCTCTGCTTATTAGCTAAGGTGTAGATAGTAGGTTTTAGTGTTTGATGGTGGTGGTGTGGAAGGGGAAAAAGTCTCTTAAGATTGTGAAAAACCCTATCCTTTCAGAGTGAAAAATTCACACATATGCTCTGCTGTGCTGTGCTTAGTCGCTCAGTCATGTCCAACTCTTTGCAACTCCCTGGACTGTAGCCCACCAGGCTCCTCTGTCCATGGGATTCTCCAGGCAAGAATACTGGAGTGGGTTGCCATGCCCTCCTCCAAGGGATCTTTCCAACCCTGAGACTGAACCCAGGTCTCCTGCATTAAGGGCAGATTCTTTACCATCTGAGCCATCAGGGAAGCCCTGGTGTATATGCTTGGAAGTTAACCTATTGTACTAGTTGGCTGGGGCTGCCATCACAAAATACTACAGATGATGGCTTAAACAACAGGAATTCATTCTTCTCACAGATCTAAGGCCAAAAGCCTAAAACCAAGGTATTGGCAAGGTTGGTTGCTCCTGAGGGCTTGAGGGAGAATCTGTTCCTTGGCTGATGGATGGCCATCCTCCCTGTCTTCCTTCTATGTCTGTCTGTCTGTGTCTAAGTTTCCCTTTCTATAAGAACATCAGTCATATGGGATGAGGGCCTCATTTCAAGAAGCTTGTGTTAACTTGGTCTTCCTGGATGGCTCAGCGGGTGAAGAATCCACCTGCAATTCAGGAGATACAGGAGATGTGGATTCAATCCCTGGTTGGGAAAATCTTCTGAGGATAGGAAATGGCAACTGCTCCAGTGTTCTTGTCTTAGAAATTTCAAGGACAGAGGAGCCTAGTGGGCTACAGTTCATGGGGTCTCAGAGTCGGACATGACTGAGCACGTGGCACTAGCAAAATTTAACTTAATTATCTCTTTAAAGACCCTATCTTCAAATACACTTAGAGAAAGTGGGTATTAGGACAGTAACATATGAATTCTTGGGGGACACAGCTCAGCTCATCACACCCATTCTCTGGAAGCATCTGGAAATATTTGAGGGAGTTTTGAAACACTTAGAACCCCATTGCGATGTCAGTGTGTACTCTCAGGAAATTATGCTGCACTGGCATGCCCAAAGTGTTGCCGCATGCATGTATGCTAATTCGCTTCAGTTGCATACAACTCTTTGCAACCCCATGGACTGTAGCCCGCCAGGCTCCTCTGTCCATGGGATTCTCCAGGTGAGAATACCGGAGTGGGTTGCCATTTCCTCCAGGGGATCTTCCCCACCCAGGGATGGAAACTGCATCTCTTGTGTCTCCTGCATTGGCAGGTGGGTTCCGTACTACTAGCGCCACAAGTGTTGCTGAGTTAATCCTGAAACATCTAGTCTGAGCAAGGCTCTGTCAACAGAAGGCAGATTATCAACATGGGCCAGCGGATGAGAATCGAGGAGTAGGACACTTCTGGGGCAGGAACTTCACTGTTGGTGGGACAGGGTGCCCTGGGTAGCAGACACACGTTTTGGTGTCTCTGAAAAGTTAGTCTGTATTCCTACGACTTGATGTGACTACCCATCAGATTATTTCACAATGTACCATTGTTCTTACTATGTGTTCTTCATACAATTTTTTTTTGTTGTTTATAATTTCACTGTTCAAGGTGAAATTTTCCAAGTGGAATGACTGCATTGACCTGAAGAGGTAAAAGGAAGGGATGCTCTTGCTGTGAACTAAGAAACCACCATTCTCACTTGTGTATCCACCTCTCAAGGACAACTGAAGCTGATCCCTGGAGCCTCTGGGCACGGGCAGGGTCAAGGACCAAGCCACTTGGCCCAGCCCTGCTGTCCTGGAAGACTGGGTTCTAACTGGTCTTCTCAGACAACTGAAGTCCTCTTCCCTGCAACACTTGTCAGTCCTTTTTGTGAGAGATCACGTGGGAAGACTTTGAACCATTTGCTAAAATTAGATCTAAGGGTTTTGGTTGGCTTTTTATTTCCTATATTCTGTCTGTCTGCTCTTTTAAGTGATTGAAATGAGCAGTTAACTTGGCAGTGTGAAGGAACGTTATCTATCCTGTGTTTCTAGTCTTCTGTGGTTTTGTTACTTTATGGTGGCATCTCATGAAACCAAGAGCTCTCCTGAGAAGTGACTTGTCATTAATAATCATTGTTTTAGCTGCACTGTGTGTTCATATGTGTGTGTGCATATACGTACCTGTATATGTGTGTGCATGTGTAAAGAGTAGCTATTTCTGGCAGCGTCTACACCTATAGAAGTGTCGGCTCCCCCAGAAATATGGAGCACAGAAGTCTTTGGTCTTGAGCAAGCCCAGTTCCTATCACTCTCCATCAAAGTTCCCTTCTAATTTGCCTAGAGGGTTTCTTGTGCCCTGAATGTAAATTTTTCATTCAATAATCCTGACTCATAAATCCACTAGGAGTTATCAATGTTTTTATGACTTTGGCACCAGAGAGTGACTATATCTTTGACCTACAACCCAGTAGATATCTGCCCAAGAGTGGAAACAAAATTGCAAACACATGCTATTTATATACTTTCCTTCACCCAAGATCTCAAGGACGAATAAGGTGAACGTGTCCTGAAAGAGGTCCAAAGAACAATGGACACAAGTCACTTAGGGAGAATTAAGAGGCTATTAAAATATCATTAATGATTAATTTGGAGGATTATATGTATAAGATTGTCTTTGTGCAGTGTATTAATATATTAAAAAAATTTTTTTTGTATTAAAATACTTAAGGACTTCCCTGGTGGTACAGTGGATAGGAATCCGCTTGCCAATGCAGGCAACATAGGTTCAGTCCCTGGTCTGGGAAGATTCCACATACCTTGGAGCAACTAAGCCCATGTGCCACAAGTACTGAGCCAGAGTACTGCAAGTACTGAAGCCTGCCTGCCCTAGAGCCTGTGTTCCACAACAAGAGAAGCCACCGCAGTGAGAAGCCCATGAACTGCAGCTGGAGAGGAGGCCCCCTCACCACAACTGGAGGAAGCCCCAAGGCAGCAACGAAGACCCAGCACAGCCAAAGATAAATAAAATTAAAATGAAAAAAATAAACTACTCATCAATTATGTTACTCGGTTCTCCAGGGTGTACGTATGTATATTATATATCATATATAATACATTATATACTAATATATGATATATAATGTAATATTTGTTGTTGTTCAGTTACGCAGTCGTGTCTGACTCTTTGCGACCCAATGACTGCAGAGCGCCAAACTTCCCTGTCGTTTATTATCTCCCGGGCTTTGCTCAAACTCATGTCCATTGAGTTGAAAATCCAAAATCTGCAGTTAAGAACTGGAGGTCATCAGGCTAGAGACCCAGGGAAGATCCTCTGTTGCAGTTCAAGTCCAAAGACTACCCTGCTGGTGGGGAAGAGCTGATGCTGCAGTGCTAGACTAAGGGTGTCCACTGCAGAACTCCCAGGATTCCCTCTTGTTCCGAGGAGGCCAATCTTCGCTCCAGTTAAGGCTGTCAGCTGACTGATGGACTCACTATGGAGAACAATCTGCTTTACTCACCATCCGCCCATCAACTTCAACGTAAATCCCACCCCAGAAACACCTCCACAGAAACATTCAGAATAATATTGAATCATGCATCTGGGTACTGTGGCCCAGGCAGATAAAATTAACCATCATATTAATACTCTCCTAGACTTTCCTGGTGGCTCAGTGGTAAAGAGCCTGCCTGCCAATGCAGGAGACCCAGGTTCGATCCCTGTGTCAGAAGATCCCCTGGAGAAGGAAATGGCAACCCACTCCAGTATTCTTGCCTGGAGAATCCCCACAGGCAGAGGAGCCTGGAAGACTACAGTCCATGGTGTTGCAAGCGTCGGACATGACCGAGTGACTAAACCACCACCATCCAATACTCTCCTCTCCAAAAGTGTGAAGGCATTTTGATTGGAATTATGTTGGCAGCAGCTTTTTCACTTTTGACTGCTGCATAAATGGCAAAGAAGGGGAGTCACAGGGACCCCTGTTTAGGTGGGGTGGAGTTGTGGGGAGAGGTCAGTGGAGGAATGTGAGTCCTGGAAGCCGTCTGAGAGACTGCATTCAGTGTAAGTTGCTGAGCCCTACACTGCTGCGTTTGTGTGCGTCCAGCTTCAGGTGAGCCTCTAGAATACTTCGCCCTGGTTGAAACGATGCATACTGAAAAGAATAATGTTGAGTGATGATGCCATCTGATGCCAGTTTGAGCTTCAAAAGGACATGGTTCTAGGATCTGTAATCTTCAACATTTTTATATGTAGCCTGGATAAAAACAGGAAGAGGTGATGGTTTTTGGTCACCAAGTCATGTTCAGCATTTTTGCCACCCCATGGACTGTAGCCCACCAGGCTCCTCTGTCCATGGGATTCTCCAGGCAAGAATCCTGGAGTGGGTTGCCATTTCCTTCTCCAGGGGATTGTTCCAACCCAGGGATTGAACCCAAGTCTCCTGCATTACAGGCAGATTCTTTCCTGCTGAACCACCAGGGAAGCCCAGGTGTGATTATTACAGCTTTCTGAATCTGGGTTGGACAGTGGATAAGTAAGACATGGGACATCCACATAAAGAACTGAATCTAAGTAGTAACACACAGGAGCACATTGTGATCCTATTCTTGGCTTCTCAAGCTCTTCTGCAAACTGCAGGAAGATGGGGCTGTGGCTTAGGCACAGGTGTGTGTAAAAAAAGACTTAGACTTGAGGTGATCGTGGGTTTGATGAGTTTGCCAAGGCCAAAGGGATGCACAGAAAAGCTTGAGTTGAGTTTGCTTGTCAACTTGGCCGACTGGGAGAGAGTGCTCTGTTCCCAGGAAGTCACAAGACAATCGGCCACTCTGTTTAATCACCACCTCCTTAAGCAGCATCGCTCAAGGGGGTCTCCATATAACACTGGCTAGAAGGTAGGGTGTGCAGAGAAATTACTTCGCCATGCTTTTCTTCTTGTTGTCACTTTTTTTTTTTCCCCCCAGAAAACGAGTACTCAGAATTCGTTTCTACAGTGGAAGCCTTTAGAGTACAAATCCATTTACGATGGCAAATGTAACTCTATTTGTAAATTTTAGCTGAAATCAATTATATAAGTGCTTCAGAGGACCTTTATTTTGCCCAATGTTTCATCGGCATCAAGGATTTAAGAAGCTGTTTGATCTTTCCTTTGCTGAAACTCCTTGGTAAGAGTGATGGGCTTGCTAAAATTTACAGTGATGCTAACCTGATTACTCCGAACCATTTTAAGAGGATTAGGCTTTTCAAGGGGAGGATGGATTCTAATCCCGTGACTAATGGTTTGGCCAATATAGTACAATGCTTTTTGATTATGAAAATTGGTTAGTAACCATTTCAGTATGCACCACCCTTTCCTGCTCATGACAAGCAGTCCTAAAATGTGGCTGTTGGAATTTGGTTATAGATTTGCTCTGTATCCCTGAAATAATCACCGTGGAGCAGGGCAACCTGCCATGTTGCAGGAGGGACCTGGGGGTAAATTTCTTTGGCTGTTGACAATCATGGGTGACTCGTTAGGTGCAAGTGTTTCCCATTATTGAATCAAGGTTGAATATAGAGAAGGGAGTACAGAGGAGGTGGTAATAATCATCTCAGAGGGAACTGTTCTTTGCCAGGATAGAATTATGTTTCCAGGTTGAGGTTTCCAAAAGTTTTTTTTTGCTGGAAAGAAAATAGCTTACTTGTGTTATTATTGTCACCATGCTAAAATTTACGATGGATAGAAGCTTTTGGAAAGTGGTTAATTAACCAACTTTGTAAGCATAAAGGGATATCTTACAGATTTGGGAACCACATATTTGAATCCAGAGGCTCCTGGTCTGATAAAATAAAAACCTGGGGATACTTTCATACTGAAGGGAATCTGGAAATGTGGCTTAGTTACTAAAATAGCAGATTTTCTGAGAGATGTTGAAAGTTTATGAAAAGGATAGACTATTTGAAATTGGGATTATATTAGTGAAACCAAACTCATAGCCTCACCGACCCAATGGACATGAATTTGAGCAGAGTCCAGGATAGTGGAAGACAGAGGAGCCTGACATGCTGCAGTCCCTGGGGTCACAAAGAGTCAGACACGACTTAGTGACTGAGCAACAATAACAAACTCATGCTCTCCCCGATCCTTCCTCCACATGCCCTTGTCTCCTAATTGGACCCCTCATCGTTATTTACTAGTTTAAAGCACTTGCCAGCAGTCACCCTTGACACCTGTCTCTTGCCGAGTTCCTCGATCCAACCAACTACTAAATCTATCGCTCTTCCTAAGAGCCATCAGATTCTCTGCACCTCCGCACTACCTTGGGTGAAACCACAATCACGTCCACATGGGCTATAGAAACAGGAGTCAAATTTGCCTCCCCAAGCCCTCCTACACTGTTGGTGGGAAGGAAAGTTTGTGCAGCCACTATGAAAAACAGCAGGGAGGGTCCTCAAAAAACTCAAAATACAGTTGCTATCTGATCTAGTTATTTCACTCCTGGGCATCCATCTGGAGAAAACCACAATTCAAGAAGATACTCGTACATCTATGTTCATAGCAGCAAGAGCCAAGACATGGAAATGACTTAAATATCAACCAACAGAGGAATGAACAATGAACATGTGGTACAAAATACAGCGGAATACGACTCAGCTATAAAAAAGGGTGAAATAAGGCTATTTGCAGCAGCCTGGACAGACCTAGAGATTATCAAACTAGGTGAAGTAAGTCAGAAAGAGAAAGACAAACACCATATGATATCACTTCTATGTGAAATCTGAGATATGACACAAAATAACTTATCTATGAAACAGGAGCAGACTCACAGACATAGAGACCAGACTTGTGGTTGCCAAGGTGGAGGGGAGAAAGAGAAGGCTGGGTTGGGAGCTTGGGATTAGCAGAAGCAAACTGTTAAAGTTAGAATGAGTAAACCTCAAGGATTCACTGTATAGCCCAGGGAAGTATAGTTAATGTCATGAAATAAACCACAACGGAAAAGGATATGAAAAGTAGTACATATAAATATATATATGTATAACTGTATCACTTTGCTATACAGAGGAATTAACGCAGCATTGTAAATCAACTATACGTCAATAAAAGAAAAGAAATTGCCTCTGCAAATTCCTCTTAGCTCCTTCCAGTGTGTTCTGTACACTGCAGCTGAGTTATGGTTTTTTTTTTTTTCATTTATTTTTATTAGCTGGAGGCCAATTACTTTACAATATTGTAGTGGTTTTTGTCATACATTGACATGAATCAGCCATGGATTTACGTTCATTCCCCATCCCGATCTGAGTTACATTTTTTAAGCAAACTTGATCGTGTTGTCCCCTTCCTCTCTCATCCTCTGCGCTCCACATAACGCTTCACTCAGTTCCTTTGACCAAGGCTTCCCTGAGAGCTCAGTTGGTAAAGAATCTGCCTGCGATGCAGGAGACCCCGGTTTGACTCCTGGGTTGGGCAGATCCGCTGGAGAAGGGATAGGCCACCACTCCAGTATTCCTGGGCTTTCTTTGTGGCTCAGCTGGTAAAGAATCCACCTGCAATGCTGGAGACCCGGGCTCGATCCCTGGGTTGGGAAGACCCCCTTAGGGAAGGGAATGGCTACCCACTCCAGTATTCTGGCCTGGAGACTTCCTGGGCTGTATAGCCCATGGGGTCGCAAAGAGTTCGACATGATTGAGCGACTTGCACTTCTTTCCACCTCAGAGCTCGCTTGGACGTCTCCTCTGCTTGGATCATTGCCTCCGGCTTCCACCTCCGCAACTTCTACCCGGCTGCCGTCTACTCAAGCTCCGGCTGTCACATGACTGTAGGTGCCCAGGCCGGTCTGGGTTAGGTCTCCCCGTCATCTGCTCACACAGCACCCAGTACTAACCCCACCACTGCACCACGGTGATGAGATAGTTAACTGGTGTTTGCCTTCTTCCACCTGCTCACCTGTCCAGCTTGGCGGGCCCAGCGGCCGAGTGTTCTCCACACTAGAGCTCCGCCCACCATATTCCAGGGACTCGCTACGTATTTGTTGAATAAAAAAATAGACGAGAACCTGAGATGTGTGGTCACTGTGCAGGGGGAGTTCTCACGCGAGTCTGAAATGTCAGGAACCGAGAATATAGACATGTAGTTTCTGGTGGAGGGCAGCATAAGGACAGAGGACACCATCCCAGTGTCTTCCTTCTCCTCCATCTTCCTCGACCCATCCTCCCCTTTGGTACCTCTGTGCCATTCTGCAACCCTTCCCCAAGGGGTAGAGAAAGGCAGGCGGGTCTCTTTCTGGCTTGTGAGTTGTGAAAGCTGAGTGTGATATCACAAGGAACAACTGCCATGGGGAAGCAATGGGGCACAGAAGTTGGTGGACCCCTGAAAGGGAAGCCTTAGGGCCCTGCTTCCTACAAGTGGCCTTCAAGGCAGAAACCTCAGGGGGTTACATGGTATGAGAGCAGAGATGCCCTGAGCCCCTAGACAGCGAGACCCTAGAGAAAGTCAATCGTCCCTTGGGGCCCTGGTGAGACTCCTCAGGTTTAGCACAGGTAGCAGCTGGTCACTGAACCTGACTTGTGAAGGGGCGCAGAGGCAGCTAGATAAGCACCAGCATGCCAGCAAAGGGGCTGGCCAGATCAGGAGGGGCTTCAGGAATTAGGATGGGTGGGTGGGCTCCAAGAGCTGTGCGCTCATGTGTAAAGGTCATGTAAACCCTAAGTCTCCTAGCATTCTCTGTTAAAATCTCTTAGTGGCTAATATTTGTATAATTTTCGTGAAAACCTCCCAAAATGGAATCACACTTACCTACGTATGTCATTATTTTGCAATTGGAACTCTTAGAGCAGGCAGAATACTGTCCCTACCCACTAAAGATGACCATGTTCTAATCCCTGGATATGAATATGTTACCTTAAATGGTGAAAGGGACTCTGCAGAAACTTCTCAGATGTGATTAAGGATTTTGAGATGCAAGATCATCTGGATTATCCAGGTGAGCCTGATGGAATCACAAAGGTCTCCTTGTTAGAAGGGAACAGCAGGATCAGAGTCAGAGAAGATGACATGATGACAGAAGCTGGGGTCAAAGTCAGAGAGAGACTTGGAGCAAGGGACCACATGCCAAGGAATTCAGGCAGCTTCTAGAAGCTGGGCAGGGCCAAAGAGAAAAAAGATCCCCCCTCCAACCACTGGAAGAATCCAGCCTTGTTGACATCTGGACTTCAGCCCAGTGAGACCCTGCTTACTTCTGACCCTCAGGGTTGTCATATAATACACCTGTTGTTTTAAACCACAAAGTTTGTGGTGAATTGTTCCAGCAGGGATAGAAAACTAAAGCTTGCCTTTAAGATATGTAATAAATATTTCCATGTCCATAGAGACATTGCTTTAGCCTCATTTGTTATGACCCCAAGGGGTTTTCTGTGATAAAGCTATATTATACTTAACGGATCTCCTATGTCTGGACGTATAGGTTATATTCGTATTTTTTTCTACTTGCCATTGTAAACATCACTTTGATTAATATCGTTGACATATGTCCTTCTGCACTTCCGTGATATTTCTTTAGGATCGATTTCTCAAAGTGCAGTTCTGGGAAATGCATATTTTAAACGTTTGTGACACACGCTGGACACTTGATCCTGAGATACGGAGACGTCCCATGGAAATTTGTTGTTGACCAGGTGACTGTATCAGTCTGTCATTTTCATTTATAGAGCTAGGTCTGCTAAAAGAGGACATCCTTTCTCCTTCCTTCTGTTGCCTACAAAGAGGAGAAAAGGGGGATGCTAACAGTGCAGGGAGGAGCCTGATCTACATAACTAGTGGGCATGTTCTTGTCAGGAGGCCTCCTAAGTGGCAGTGATCAACCTCTCGCAACAAAGCTGGGGTAGCAGAAATTGAACCCTTGAGTCCCCTGAACTGACATGCACCACTTTATTCTCCAAAATGTTTGCCTCTGTGGGGATGTGACTTGGCGCACCTGCAATGCTAAGCATCTTCTGTGGGCATGCGGTGAGGGCAGCAGAATGCCCTCGCTGTGAAATCACAGGAGCGTTTGTTGTACACATTAAACACATCACTAATCTCTATTAGTGGAAAATAAAGACACCGCTGGAGTGAATCAGGGACAAAGGACTAACAAGACAAGGATATGGCCCTGGGAAGAGTGGGTATCAATCCAGAATTTGAACAACTGGAGGCTTTAATTTAGAAAGAAATTCATTGTAGACACATTCATTTACTTCTAAAATACTAAGGTTAACTCAGAAGTGATCATATGCATGAGCGAAAGAAGGCAGGAAATGGGGATGAAAGGAAAAAGAAACTCCAGGAGGCAGGAGATTGTGTGAAGATGGGTAAATTGTTGTTTTGTTGTTGCTTTAGTCACTAAGTCGTGTCTGACTCTTTGGGACCCCATGGACTGTAGCCTGCTAGGCTCTTCTGTCTGTGGGATTTCCCAGGCAAGAATACTGGAGTGGGTTTCCATTTCCTTTTCCAGGACATCTTCCCAACCCAGGGATCGAACTCAGGTCTCCTTCATTGGCAGGCAGATTCTTTACCTAAGCTTCCCTTAGGGTAGTTGCAGAATCCTAAATGTGCTAAAAATCGATTACAATTCCTCAGGTAACAGGTCTGTGGATGGCCTGTCAGGCCTATGACCCTGGTGCTGTGAACAAGCTCTTCTACTCTATTTACTATTAATCATCAACATGTATGTTGATATGACACTGGCTGGTGTGTATATTGGAGCAAATAGCCACAGATACACCCTCAGGGATTGCTGACCACGTGGCAAAACGTATCTACGAGAGGCTGACGATCTGGGAAATCAAAACAAATCTACACGTTTATCTTCATGCTGTGAAAATAAAGGTACTTTGAAACATCCACATTTTGAAACTTTCAAATTTTTTGGGAAATATTTTGCATATTTGAACCAAGGGTAGGAAACATCTGTTTTCTATGTCTCTCCCCTTTAGGCAAAGCAGGACTGGAGAACGGTTCTGATGACCATGCTCACAGGAATCCCTGTGCCAGGGCTGACGTAACAAATTACAGACTTGGAAGCTTGAAACAATAGAAATTTATTCTCTAACAGTTGTGGAGGCCAGAAGTCTGACATCAAGGTGTCAGCAGGGTCAAGCTGCCACCAAAGGCTCTACAGAAAGTCCTTCCTGCTTCTTCCAGCTTCTGGTGGCTCCAAGCGTTCCTCGGGTCGTGGCCAAACCCCTCCAATCTGCCTTTGTCTTCACGTGGCTTCTCCTCTCAAGGACACTCGGTTAAATGAACAGCCCATCTAGGTTATCCTGGGTGATCTCATTTTCAGACTCTTAATTTAATCACATCTGTAAAGATCCTTTTGATAAGTGTGGTCCCGTTCAGAGTTATGGGAAGTAGGGCATGGATATGCCTGTCTGGGGGCCACTGTTCAGCCTCCTACACTCCCCTGTCTGCTGGAGGGTGGTGTGGACCAGGTGGACAGTGGCTGCTCGCTTTACTTGCCTGGGAGACTGAATGGACACGTGGATGATGGTCAGACCATATACATAAAAATAGAACTCTGGCCCTCAACCTGCAGCCACCCACCCAGGACACCAACCTTTTTGTTGCATAACCAGCTGAGGAAGACAGTCCACTGTCTGTAAGTCTGACTTCTAGGAAGTCAGAGCACTAAGTCTAGTGATCTTCTGTAATACAGATGAACCTCTGTTTCTATTACAAGTTAATCACTAAAGGAATGTTGCCTCTAAGCTTACATTATACATAATAGCTCAACTCTGGGAACCCTGCCTCCCAGGTAATGAACATTAAGCTCCAATACCTTTGTTCAGCTCACAGGAAATGTCCTGACCAGGCCCACCTGTGAATAACAGTAGGAAGGAGGAAATTAGCACATCCCCTTTGGAGACTGATGGGAACCAGGAAGTGTTTGATTTTACTCCCTCCCCTTTGAGGATAAAAGGAACCTGAACTCTAACTCAGGCAAGATGGTTCTTTGGGACATGAGTCCACCATCTTCTTGGTCTACTGGTTTTCCAAATAAAGTCATTATTCCTTGCCCCAAACAGCCTCATCTCTCTATTTATCAGCCTGTCATGCAGCAAGCAGTGTGAGGTTGGACTTGGTGACACTTCTAGGAAGCTAAGCCATGAGTCTTGTAACAATTGGCTCCATATTAATAACTGACAGCTTTTCTAATTTTTGTTCCCACTTCCAACTTAGGACCAACAAGAGAAGGTCACATGAGCACCCTGCCCAATGGTATAGGACGTCCCACTTCTCCTTAGCTCTCCTCCAGCTTCTCCAGCCCACAGCCTCCACCAGGGCATAACTGAGCATTTCCTTTCTCCCCTGAGAAGCTTTCCCACTCCTCTGTCTGACCGAGTCTCTACGATGACCGACCCCCTCGCCAGGGCAAGCTCTGAGCCTGTGCTCTACGCACTTGGTTGGTCTTCCTTTGGTCCAATGCCTTTGCCGTTCTCCTGGCTGCATCAGGCAAACCTTCTCAGCTGGGGACTATTCTGCCTTTCACATCCCTCTCCACAGTGTAGTATCTACCTGCTGATAAGGAGAGGTCACTTCCTGATGGTGGCCCTGAGCAGATATTGGGGGCAGGACTGGAGGATGAGATGAGCAAAGGCCTGAGTGGTTCCAGGGCCTCCAGGGGGTAGAAACAATAGGGCCCTTGGTGGCATGTCAGGACGCATCACAGAAACCACTAAAAACTCTACCCTTAAAATCTGCACACATTAAGAAGACACTTGCGTGTGCAGCCCGGGGGTTTGGGGTTAGATTTCATAGGCCTTTCCTCACTTAACAGATGGGATTGCATTTGGAATAAGCCAACGTTTATTTTCTCCTAGGTTTCCCTGGTGGCTCAGTGGTAAAGTATCCACTTGCCAGTGCAGGAGATGTGGGCCTGATCCCTGGGACATGAAGATTCCCTAGAGAAGGAAATAGCAACCCATTCCAGTGTTCTTGCTTGGAAAGTTCAACGGACAGATGAGCCTAGCGGGCTACTGTCCATGGGGTCACAGAGACTTGGTCAGGGCTGAGCACACCACCGCCACATCACCCTGTAATGTTGGCTAACCGGCACAAAAGCACATCTAGGAGTAAGAGAGATGCTTTGGGTATAGAGGACTGTATGAAGGGGCTTCCTGGGTGGCGCTAGTGGTAAAGAATCTGCCTGCCAATGTAGGAAAGGCAAGAGATGTGGGTTCGATTCCTGGGTCGGAAAGCTCTCCCTGGGGTAAACTATATGGAGTCCATTCTGAAAGAAAAATAGAGAGAAGGTCAAGAAGGGTTAACATCTAAAGGGGAAAATCAGGACAGCCAAGAGAGGAGAACATGAAATAGTGTGAGAAGGTGTGAGAGGCCGAGTGGTTTAAAATAAATCGCTTGGGGCTGAAAGTCAGGTGACTGGGCTGATGGGAAACAAGGATCCGATTTATAGGCTCCTTGGAGTTCCCTGCTGCTCCATAATTCACGCTCTGCCACCAGCCTGACACTTGCCTGATGAGACAATAATTCTGGGCCTCTGTTTTTTTCATATGAAAAGGTCTCCATTTTTATGAAAACATCCTAGAGCCGATGGGACCAACGGCTCTAACATCTGTGAGGACGGGTTGGTGCAGAGGTTTGGAGCTGCCGTACCCTGAGCCACACGGAGGTTTTCTGGAGGGTCTGGAGCAGCTTTGGGAACCTGGCTGGGTATAGAGATCTGTGTGTGTGTGTATGTGTGTGTGTGTGTGTGTATGCTCAACCACGTCAGACTCTTTGCGGCCCCATGAACTGTTCCTCCGCCTGTGTAATTCTCCAGGCAAGAATACTGGGGTGGGTAGCCAAGCCCTTCCCCAGGGGATCTTCCCGAGCCAGGGATTGAACCTGAGTCTCTTGCACCTCCTGTATTAGAAGGTGGGCTCTTTACCACTAGCGCCACCAGGAAAGCCCCCTCGTCAATCCAAATAATGCCACATTTGTTTGTTTTACATGTTGGGCTTCTCCCTACATTTTGCTTTGAAAATATTCCCTTTTAGCTAAACACTTTGAAAGCATCCTGGAGAGGTAAGTTACCTAGGCAGTATTAGTCGCTCAGTCGTGTCTGACTCTTTGCGACCCCATAAACTGTAACCTGCCAGGCTCCTCTGTTCTTGGGATTTCCCAGGCAAGAATACTGGAGAGGGTAGCCATTCATTTCTCCAGGGGATCTTCCCAACCCAAGGATTGAACCTGGTTCTCCCACATTGCAGGCAGATTCTCTACTCTCAGAGCCACCAGGGAAGCCCCAGGCAGTGACTCTTTTCCAGAACAATCCTGCTTTCCTATCTTCCCCTCCATCCTCCTCCTCCCTCCATGTATCACGTGCACATGTTTTAGGAAATACATAACAAGTGTTAATGATGGTCTTCCCTCGTGGCTCAGTAAAGAATCTGCCTGCAATGCAGGAGACCCAGGTTCGATCTCTGGGTCAGGAAGATCCTCTGGAGAAGGGAATGGCAACCCACTCCAGTATTCTGGTCTGGAGAATTCCATGGATGGAGGAGCCTGGCGGGCTACAGTCTATGGTATTGCAAAGAGTCAGACATGACTGAGTGACCAGCACTTTGAACATTTTCGGAAATAATGGTACCTCTCTCTCACCTGACTCAAGCAGCTTGAAACCTCCACCTATCAGGTTGTGTTCAAGTTACGGGCTAGTTACAGACAGTTGGAAAATTAATCTGGATTTAATTTAACAGCTTTCACAGCATCTCTGGAGAGAAGGCGTAATTAACACTGATCTTAACAGACGAAAAGCTGGAAATGCAAACTATTTAAACATTGCCTCGCAGGACACCGGATAGGTCATTAGGCAAGGCTGGAACCCAAGCATATGACATCCAAGCCTGGCTTCCTCAGAGACCTTTTTCACAGCTGCCTTTTGAATTTCAGCCTGCTGCTTCTCCAAGACGGTAGCCACGAATTGCTAATTGCTAATTGTCAACACGACTTACACTTGACTACTTCATAATGATGATAGGATTTCAGCCTTGAAATTCCTGCCCCAGAAGAAAATGAAATAAAAAGTTAGACAGGGTCTGTGCTTCTTGCTTGGACCTCTCCATTCATCCTGTCCCTGCAGGCACGTGTGCTGACCTGTAGCTGTAATGACCAGGGCTGAGGTCCTGGGGCAGCCTGCAGCCTTGTGATGGTCATCCATAGGGTGGGGGCCATGGGTTGGAGGGGTCTCTCCTTGGCTTCGTTGTTGTTCAGTCACTCAGCCGTGTCCGACTCTGTGACCCCATGGACTGCAGCACCCCAGGCTTGCCTGTCCTTCACTATCTCCCAGAGTTCACTCAAACTCATGTCCATTGAGTCGGTGATGCCATCCAACCATCTCATCCTCTGCTGCCCCTTTCTCCTCTTGTCCCCAATCTTTCCCAGCATCAGGGTCTTTTCTAAATGAGTCAGTTCTTTGCATCAGGTGGCCAAAGTACTGGAGCTTCAACTTCAGCATCAGTCCTTCCGATGAATATTCAGAGTTGATTTTGCTATCTATCTATCTTTCTGGGGCCAAGCAATCTATCCCCAGTAGTGCTTTGGAGAAGAATCTGATTGAAAATTGTATGGATGCTTTGTGGGAGCCAATTGTAATTCCATGCTTTAAGAAGCAATAAACTTTAAAGAAGAATTCTCAGGAGAAAATTAATCCACCTTTTTATTAAGTTAAGGAAAATATATCTGACTATGCCTGCCCCCTGCCCCCCAACTGGGAGTAGATACCAACATACACTATTTTAAAATTTTCCAACATCTTGTTGCATGACAGGGATTCATCCTGCTGGCTGTTCATACACCTCAGTGAAAACCAGAAATCCCTTCTTTTCCTTTCATCATCTCTGCTCTAGTGCAGCCACATTGCTGAACACATAGCTACTGAAACAGCTGCATTTACCCTGGGTTTGGTTGTCTTTCCCTTACTTTTGGATAATTAGATTTAATACAAGTCATTGAGAATGGCATTCAAAGATGACTATGAGGGAGCTGATCTTAATTCTTGAGCATATTCAGGAGACCGAGGTTTGATTCCTGGGCCAGGAAGATCCCCTGGAGAATGGAAAGGCTACTCACTCCAGTATTCTTGCCTGGAGAATTCCATGGATAGAGGAGCCTGCAGGGCTACAATCCAAGGGATTGCAAAGAGTCGGACACGACAAAGCTACTAACACACACATTAAAGGTGTTAGAATTAGACACCTTTGAGCCACTTCTGCCTTCTTCACCAGTCCATCCTGTTAATGGTTCCCAGTATGGCCTCCAATCTCACCTATGGGAGCCCACTAGCTTCATCTCTTCTTCAGTTGATGGAGGTGACTGGAGACATTTCTACCCAACTCTGCCCCTACTCAGAGGAAGTAACCTCTAGGTAACTGTAGTGGGTTGAATGGTGGCTTCTGAAGAGCTAATGTCCATGTTCTAACTCTTAGAATCTGGTGAATGTGACCTTCTTTGGAAAAAGGGTCTTTGCAGATGTAACCCATTGGAAGACTTTGTAAAGAATCTTGAGTTGATTTATCTCAGTATCTGGGTGTGTCCTAAGTCCAATGACAAGTATTCTTATCAGGGATACACAGAAGATGGTGAAGTGAAGATTTAGGCAGGGATTTCATCTTCAAGTCAAGGAAAACCAAGAAATGCCAGCAGCCACCACACACTTGAAGAAGCAGAAGTAGGGTTTTCCTCCACGGAGAATGGTCTTACTAACACCTTGATGTTGGACTTCTGGCCTCAAGAACTGGAGGGAATACATTTCTGTTGATTTAAGCCACTGTTTGTAGTCATGTGTTAATGGCACCCTAGAAACTGACATAGTAACCCATTCAAAGAAAGTGACTTCAAGGATGAATTTTATGGCAGTGACCCTACTCTACATGATACTGTAACGGTGGATACATGTCCTTATACATTGGTCAGAAACTATAGACTGTGCAACATTGATGGAAACTGTAGCCTTTGGGTGATAGTGATGTGTCCATGTAGATTCACTGGTGGTAACAAATATCTCCCTCTGGTGGCGAATGTTGAGAATGAGAGAGTCTTTGGCTGGCGGGGAGATGGGGAGTGGAGTGCAAGGGGTAAAAGTATTCCCTGTACTTTCTGTTCAATTTTGCTGTGAGTCCAAAACTGCTCTAAAAGAGAAAATCTATCAAAAACTGGCCAACGTGCCTCATCTGCCTTCTCTGGAAAACGTGACTCTTCGCACTGACAGGCACAGTCTGACCTTGTGCTTCTCTTTGTTGAGATAAGCAGCCCAGGAGAGGCCACCACACCCATCACACTCTGGCCTTTGCTTTGTCCAGCTCTGTATCTGGGTCGTCAGGTGTCATTGGAGAATTTGGGGGCAACTTGGCTGATACATTTACTTCAAATTCATGGTCTCAAAATGCAGTGAGTTCTCAACACTACTTTTTCCTTTGGGATATTTGCTTTCCCTTCTCTGGGATAACTACTTCATGTTTCACTTTTTCTCCTTAAATCTCAAAATCCTTCTTCCTACCTGTGCCTCCCACAAGCAGGTCATCAACCGGGTGTTAGTTTGCCGTGAAAATAGAAGGAATTGTATGGAAATGTGTTAATTCAGCACTATCAAATCTAGAATTGATGCTTTTGAACTGTGGTGCTGGAGAAGACTCTTGAGAGCCCCTTGGACTGCAAGGAGATCCAACCAGTCCATCCTAAAGGAGATCAGTCCTGAATATTCTTGGAAGGACTGATGCTGAAGCTGAAGCTCCAATAATTTGGCCACCTGATGTGATGAGCTGACTAATTGGAAAAGACCCTGATGCTGGGAAAGATTGAAGGCAGGAGGAGAAGGGGATTGCAGAGGATGAGATGGTTGGATGGCATCGCCAACTTAATGGACATGAGTTTGAGTAAACTTCGGGAGTTGGTGATGGACAGGGAGGCCTGCCGTGCTACAGTCCATGGGGTTGCAAACAGTCGGACGCGACTGAGCGACTGAGATGAACTGAATCTAAACACCTACCTGCACTGGAACAACATTTCCTTTCTCCCTCCAAGGCCAGTCCTGTGCTCTCTGGAGGACACAACCCTGCCGTCTTCTCAAGGATTTAACTCCCTCTTGCTCCTTCCCCCGGCAGCATCACCTTCTCTCTGCTGGACCATTTTTTCAGAGCATGCAAACATGCAGTGGTTTTTCTAATCCTTTTAAAGCTTCCTTGACTTCTTCCTGCTCCAGTTAGTGCCCTATGGTTCTGCTCCATTTCACAGCAAAAGAATCTCAATTCTCCTAAGAATTGTCAACTTGTACTTTCTCCATTTGTTTTGCAGAACTGTCTTGCAGTTCTCCATTTGTTTACATTCTCAGATCCTTCTAATCTCATTCTTACCCACTTTTGTTTTGAGCTACCTTTTCAGGATCATCTTTGGCCTCCATGCTCCATTTCATTCAGCTCATTGTTGCTACTGGGACCGAATATGCCCCTTCTTCCAGAACACATCCCGCCCTCCAGAGCATCACACTCTAGGTTTTCTTCCCACTTGGTCCTTTCTTCCCCTTTTCCATTGCTTGTTCTACATTTTTTCCCTAATTGTTAAATATTTGAGGGTCCTATGGCTCACTATTTGTCTGCCTCCCACTGCTCTTGAGATCAATGATTTGTCCTCAAGACATCCACATGGAAATCCCAGACCCAAGCCTCCAACCACTCACTTGATACATCCGTCTCTTGGTTTACAGATATCATCATGTCCCCCTTCCACCTTCCTCCTCCTTTTCCACAATCAGAGCACAACACCCCCACCCAGCCAGCCACCCGCCTAGGTCAGAGCCTTTGGCATCATCCTCAACTCCTCCTACTTTCTCTCCCCCTCCACCCTATGCCACCTACCAAGAAATCCTGCCACTTCTGTCCCCAAAGTGTGGTTCCAATCCATTGACTTTTCACTTCCTCCACCATCACTCCCCATTCCAAACTTCCTGATATATCATCTGGTTCATAGCCACTGCTTTGTAATTCTTGACATCGTTTCCATTCTATGGAGTCAAGACCGCACCATAGCTTACAAGGCCACTCTGTGTGCCCTGCCCACTGGTCTAATTGTTCTTCTCTGCCTAATGTACCTTCAGTGACAGTATTGCTGGGCATTAGGGACATTGCATATGCCCTTTGTTAATCTTTCCTAGGATTTATTAACCTCAGTACAATTGACTCTTGGGGTTGGATAATTCTGTGTTAGGGGCCGTCATATACACTATGGAATGTTTTGCAGTGTCCTTGATTTCTACAAAGTAGGTGTCAGTAACATCCACCCTTGGCTAGAATACGGGAGTGGGTAGCTGTTCCCTTCTCCAGGGGATCTTCCCAACCCAGGGACTGAACCCAGGTCTCCCACATTGCGGGCGAATTCTTTACCAGCTGACTTACAAGGGAAGCCCAAGAACACTGGGATGGGTAGCTTATCCCTTCTCCAGCGGATCTTCCCGGGGTCTCCTGCATTGCAGGCAGATTCTTTACCAACTGAGCTATCAGGGAAATCCTACCACCCTTGCTAAGCTGTGACAACTAAAAATGTCTCCAGACATGGTTGAATGTCTCCTGGGTGGCAGACTCACTCCTGACTGAGAGCCACTGCTCTGTCTGAAGTCTTCTCCACCACCCATCCTCTTACACAGGGTGACATTGTGCGTGCCTAGCTCAGTCCTGTCCAACTCCTGCCAGGCTCCTCTGTCCATGGGATTTCCCAGGCAAGATACTGGAGTGGGCTGCCATTTCCTTTTCCAGGGGATCTTCCTGAGCCAGGGATGGAACCTGGGTCTCCTGCATTGCAGGCAGACTCTTTACCGACTGAGCCATGAGGGAAGCCCGGGCGACATTGGAAAGACTTAACAACTGGTATTGTGTAGGCTGTGACCAATCAGAAAATGTTCTGGCCCCTTGCAGGGGGGGTGTACGGAAATGTAGTCAGTGCAAATGAGTTTAGATGTCTAAAGTGCTGCGTGAACATGTGCTATTCTTGTTATTCCCACTGGCTCCTTTTTGGCCCAATCCAGACATTTCAAAGCAGCCCCTCCATCTCTGTCATTCTTTACTCTTGCTCTCTGGTTGTTTCACACAACAGTCACAGATTGTGATTAATCTGTAATCATATCCATCTTTGCTTGTGCCCACTTCTAAATTTCTTCCCTTGTCAATTCCACCAAGGCAGTGGGTCAGGGTAGCCTAACTCCTATAGTAAATAATGTCTACACCTCAGTGATTTTTGCACAGTAAAGATTACCTATTTTTTTTTTCTTCAGATGGCACTTCCATGTCAGTGCTAGGGGTCAAGTCTTCCAGAAACCCATTTTGTGTCTCCTCTTTTCTCTGCTGAGACTCATCCTCTGCCTCTGCTTGGCAGACAGAGGAGGGAGAGAGATTGAGACTTTCATATGGAAGGTTTTCAATGGACCAAGGTTGGGAACGCCCAGGGTCACTCTTGCCTGCATTCTAGAGGTTAGTGCTCAGTCGCATGGCCACAGAGCTGCAAGGCAGGCTGGGAAATGTAGCCTCACTGTGCCTAGCAGAAGCAGGAAAGGGTGTGGTGGACATCTGGTCAGCCTCTTTGCAGGCAGGCATTGTATCCATGGGCCCAGAACCTGCAAAAGTGTTGCACATGAGGTCGATAATGAATAAAGACTGTTGAATGAATGAATAAATAAATGTATTGCAACCTATCTAAATCTTTCCTGAGCATGCAAATTGGAGAAGATTAACTTTTTTCCCCTGAGTGTCAGTGGCACTTATAAACATTATGTACTGAAAAGCTCATGGAAGGATAACTTGTAATAGAAGAACACTTGTCTTGGCTCTGCCAATGAGATCCAGCTAAGCCTTGGTAAGTCCATTTCCAGGGCATCAGTTTCCTACTCCACCGGGGTGGCTCCTGAAGGGCAGAGGTATTGGGGGGCCTTGTTTCACATGTGATCTGCAGCTCAGGACTGCTAACAGGACAGACCTGAGATAAATGCTTCTAGGTTGACTATCTGACCAGCCAGTCCCCTCTGCCCGATACATTTCTCCAGGGTCTGGTCAGCTTGGAGGGAGGTGCATTAAAAAGGACTCTTAGTCAGGAGGTTAGGAATGACTCTGGTAAGAACACAGATTGTCTCCTGGCAACGCCCTTCAAGGACTGGAAACAGCATAATCAAGGTGTGGAGTTACCATTTCAGACTTTCTTCAGCCTTTAATGAAAATTGTTCAACTGATGTTATGGTTTATTTCAGAATTATAGGAAGCTTCTTGACAAGCCTTTTGTTATAAGCCGGAGGTGGTTCATGTAGAGGATTGCCAAATTGAGGGAAAAAAAATACAGGATGTATATTGCATGGGATATACTTAGAGCAAGAAAATGATTTGTTGTTCATCTGAAATTCTAATCTAACTGGATGCGCTATATTTCATCTGGTAACCTGATTCATGTAGACCCACAGCTTTGAGCATGGACTCTGCTGAGACTGTCTGTCTCCAATTTATGAGTCATCTGAACAGTGTCAGAACTGACTGGGAACCTCCAAAATGTGTGAGCTATCAGAGTATGTGTCTTCTCCTTTCTTAACAGGTATAAGTTTTTACTTGATGTTTAACTTGAGCGTTCATTCATTAGCTCCTATTTCCATTTTCCGGACAGGTCAGCTTGTCTTCTGTATGTTCTGGCTAGTGGGTCAATTACGTTCCAGCCTTGAGTAGATGGGCCTGTCTTGCCTCCCATTCATCTTGCTTTCCACCTGACCAAAATTACTCACCCAAATCTTTAATGACTGTATTTGCTTCTCCTTTATTAAAATTAGGGTTGACCTTAACATCTGTGAGCCATGTTCAGATTTAATTAAGATATACTTGGTTTGGTCCACAACCACTTATAAATTTTAATTAAACTGGATATATATTAAACCAAATTATTTGACAAGAAGTAATGCATTTGATAAGAAATATAATTATCTGTGTTTGAAATGTTACGGTTTTATATTTTGAAATCCTGATTTTCAAATGGAAGTCATTTTAGGTCAGTTTTAGCCTTGAATAAGCATTGATAAATGGGGCCACTTCTGGCACTGATTTTAATTCATATTAGTCTCATCTCATTATTAGAACATATTCATTCATTCATGCATTCAACACAGAGTTTATTTGGCATCAGGAACTATGCAAGTCATCATATTGGAAGCTCAAATTTGCGGATTCATATTTGTCTGTCTTTGACCTTGCTTTTGTCTTCACAAACTTCATGGACTTGAGTTAGTTACCCACTTGGGTCTGAGTTGATTATTTTTTTATTACTCATTTACTTGTTCATTGTGCTATTATCTTAAAAAGTCTAGGTAAATAATGTCTAAATTCTAAACTATCTTGTGGTAGTTGTTCAGTCATTAAGTTATGGCCAACTCTTTGCGACCCCTTAGACTGCAGCCTGCCAGGCTCCTCTGTCCATGGAATTGTCCAGGCAAGAACACTGGAGTGGGTTGCCATCTCCTTCTCCAGGAGATCTTCCTGGACCAGGGATTGAACCTGTGTCTCCTGCATTGGCAGGCTGATTCCTTACCACTGAGCCACCAGAGCAGCTAAAGTGTCTTACTCAAGGAGAAAAGATACCTTTTTTCATCTTTTTTAAAATGTGAAAACCAAGTCTGTTTAGGGAGATGAAATAATATTATGTAAGGAAGGTAAGTGTTATGGACTGAATTGGGTACCTGCCCCGCCCCCCACTTAATTAATATGTCAGCATCCTAACCTCTAATGTAACTGTACTTGAAGATAAGCCTTTTAGAAGCTAAAGCTATGTGTGGTCAAAGGGTGGTGTCTTAATCTGATAGGACTGGTGGTTTTATAAGAAGAGGAAGAGACAGCAGAGATCCCTCTCTTTCTCCATGTTCACGAACCAAGGGGAGACCAAATAAACACACAATGAGAAGGTGACTATCTCCAAGCCAGGAAGAGAGTTCCCACCAGAACCTGACCATGCAGACCTCCAACCTCCAGACTGGTGAGAAATAAAACTTTGTTGTTTAAGCTACCTAGAGTCTGTGGTATTTTCTTACGGCAGCCTGAGATACTTATTCAGTGAGCCCAAGTTCGAGATTTTATTAAAAAATTGTTTATTTTTAATTGAAGGATAATTGCTTTACAGTACTGTGTTGATTTCATCAGCATGAATCAGCCATATACATGTGTCCCCTCTCTCCTGAACCTCCCTCTCCATCCCACCCATCTGTGTTGTTACAGAGCCTCAGTTCCCTGAGTCATATAACAAATTCTCATTGGCTGTCTATTGTATGTATGGTAATGAGTGTTTGCATGTTACTCTCTCCACATATCCCACCCTCTCCTTCCTCCGCCCACCCTCACTTAAGTCTGTTCTCTGTGTCTATGTCTCCATTGCTGCCCTGCAAATAATTTCATCAGTACCTGGGTCTGAGATTTTGATGCACACAGGATTTTCCATGGCCAGTTGGCACTCTGGCCTGGGAGGTGGGCAGCTCCATTCCAGAGCAGTGTTGCCCTTTGCTGTAACAGACTCCATGACGTCAGGCACTCCCTGCCCCGGTCATGGCGTGGATTCCATCACCAAGGCTCCTGGGGACAGCCTTTGATGAGGAAGCAGAGCTAATCAGCTTGTCCTCAGTTTGACTCATGACCCTGACCTACTATCATCACTTCTGGACTGATTGAACTCCACAACTTAGAAGTGTGTGATTCAAACCTGAAGTCTTCCACAAAAAGATAAATGCAGAATTCTGTGTGTCATGCAGACAGCTTGCTTGCATTCCACCAGGGGGAATTTTTCCATTAGAAGAGGTAATAATCCTTCCCCTTCTTTGTGTCCCATTGAGACTCACATGTCAACAGATTTCAGAATGTTCAAAAAAAAAAAAAAGTCTCAAATTTAGCTTAATGTTTGATGTGACTTTTACACTCCTAGCCGTGTCCAGCACTAAAAGCATGGCTTCCGTCTTTCCCTCTGGGTCTCACCCTCTGTACCTCTTTCATGCACTGAAAATGCTCTCTGTGGATCAATGGAGATTACCAACCCTCCAGACATAGAGCTGTGATGGAAAATCAATATGTGATGTGGACAGTTGAGGAGAACCTTAAATAATGTCTTAGAAGAATCCGCACTCTGAAGGCCCCCGCTTCCATTGCCCGCGGAGATGCCTAGCAGGGGTCATACCTGCTAATATGCGTGTTCTTCACTGGCGTGCAGAGGTTTTGCTAAACCAGCAGAAGAAAGCTACAGTCGATATCACAATTAAATCTTGGATTCACAGATGATTCTGACACCTTTTCCCCCTCCTGTCCCTATGGAGAGGATATTTTAAAAAAATACCCGAACTTGGCACTTTACTTAAGTCATGCTGTGACATGACACGTGCATCTTATATATATTTATTTTTCTAAAAGCAACACTTAGCAACTTCTACTTGCTGGCATCATCTGGTGCCAAGAAAAGTGAGAGGGTGCAATTGGAGAGAAGCAGAGGCTGAGAAGCAGAAAGCAGAGGCTTCTCCTTTTTTGCTTTATGACTTTTTTTTTTTTAGATTTTATAGAAAGCCCACATTTTATTTTATTTTTTAAACTTTTAATTTTTTATTATTTAAATTTTTTTAAACTTTTTATTTTACACTGGAGTATAGACTATTAACGGGCTTCCCTTGTGGCTCAGCTGGTAAAGAATCCGCCTGCAGTGCGGGAGACCTGGGTTTGATCTCTGGTTTGGGAAGATTCCCCTGGAGAAGGGGAAAGGCTACCCACTCCAGTATTCTGGCCTGGAAAATTCCATGGACTGTCTAGTCCATGGGGTCAGAAAGAGTTGGACACAACCGAGTGACTTTCATAGCCTATTAACAATGTTATGGTTTCAGGTGAAGAGTGAGGGACTCAGCTACACATATCCATGTATCCATTCTCCCCCAGACTCCCCTCCCATCTAGGCTGCCACATAACATTGAGCAGAGTTCCCTGTGCTATCCAGAAGGTTCTTATTGGTTATCCATTTTAAATACATCAGTGTGTACATGGCCATCCCAAACTCTCTGATTATCCCCCCCCACCCCCCACCCCCATCAGAGGTTGCTTTCTTCTAGAGTCAGAAGAGAAGGAGGTAGAAGCCCTTATTTATTAGCTTCTTGTTCTGGTATCAAGCATTATAAAGCTGCCATATGTAAAAGGACCCAGGGAGGGGGCCCCAGGCCAAATGTCTGCATTTCCCAAGACACTCTAATATCGTGGCTGCCGTGTGCTGACTTTCGCCAGATACCATCAGGCTGTGGACTTCTCCTGATGGAGCACCACTGGGGTAAACACTCTGAGACTTTTCTAGAATATAATTTTTTGTAAGAAAGCACTTTAGGTCCCTGGAATTAGATAAAGGTAGGCGGGTATTGGAGGACATACTTTCCAGAATAGTTTTTGTCACTTGTGTCTGTTAAAACAACCACAGTAACAAATGCAAGCAGGATGAGAAACTCAAAAGCACTGAAGCACTGTGAGAACTCCTGCGGGCTCGGGCCGCCTTGTTTGCAGCCGTTGATGGTGTTGTAAGGCTGCCTACGGTTTGCAGTAATGCACCACCGTCGTTCAGCCCACAGGCGCGCTGTAGTGAGAAGGTGTGAGATGCTCCTGGAGGTGGCGCGCCTGTTCAGAATGTGAGAGGGTGTGGAAGACGCCAGGGCAGAGGAGGAGGCACAGGTGTTTGCACCAGTAGTGGGAAAGCTGTGGATCAGGACCGGGAGGAGGGGGCCGTGGGAAAGATGCTTCTTTGTTAGCATTCGTTGAAAAGAGACAGGAGCTGTGATGTTTTTTCCAATTGAGAAATTGCCATCAGCAACAAACACTTCTGGATCATGATGATTTAGAGTAAGAAGGACCACAGGTCACACAGGACACTGAAGACAGACCCTCTGATATTTCCTTCTAGGACATCATGGACCACTGTCGGCTCTAGAGCTGCTCCGATCAATGTGGCAGCTGTGGGTGACACGTGTCCGGTGAGTCCCTGAAATGAGGCTGTGAATTGTGTCAAGTGCACGTTAAATTTCAAAGAACTGATAAGAAAAAAGACAATCAAATATTCCCCAAATTTTTAAAAAATATTGATTACATGTTGTAACATTATTTAGGATATATGGGTTAACAAAGTACATTATTAAAATTAACTTCACTATAAATTTCTAGTTACAAAATACATAACTCATGAGATATAATGTACAGCATGGTGATTACAGTTAATAGTCTAATAAATATTTGAATGTTGCTAAGAGAGCAGATCTTAGAAGTTCCGGTCACAAGAAAACAAATTTGTTGCTATGTGTGGTGACGGATATTAACTAGATATATTGTGCTGATCATTTCACAATATACACAAATATTGGATCATTATGTTTCACACCTGGACCTCAGACAATGTTTTATGTCAATTATACCTCAATAAAATAGTGAGATGGTAATGTGAATAAAAATTAATCTCACCAATTTCCCTTTGCTTTTAAAATCAGTACTAGAAAACTGAAGATTAAGCATGTGCTTCACATTATCTTTCTACTGGACAGTGCTGTTCCAGAGTTATATAAACAGATTAAGTCGAATCTCTCTTGTGCATGATCACACTTTAAAGCATTTTAAGTTCCCCAATTTAAAAAATGAACATCCCTAATTCTGGCAATTACTCTTTAAAAGCTCTAGCTCCAGAGGGCTTACTAAGCACCAGTGAATGTCACCCCAGTGATCAAACTTCCACTTGTCAACGTCACCCTTGAATTATGGTGCCCGGGATTGAATGCTGTGATGTCTGAAAGTAGTTGAGAAAAGACTCACAAGAGGAAATAGCCTCCGGTTCCGGAATCTACACGGGATAGCCTGAGATTGCTGCCCTTCTAACACTGGCAGCACACAGCCTTTCAGGGCAGCTTCGCTGTGAGGTGGGCTGAGGTCTGACTTGGTTCTGACCCTCTGGCAATAGCAAGACCCTCAGGGAGATGAAAGCAAGAATGACCATCTCCCTGGCCCTCTGTGTGTTGCAGACATAGGTCCTTCCTCATTCTTAGAGCAATCTGACTTGTAGACTCAGTTGGACTCTCTCCCACCTGCTCCCCTTGGGAGAGATGATTAATGTAAATAATTGCCCTGGTTATATTAACAAGAGGAGCTGTATTTTAAACAGCTGAGCTTTGAGAACTTGGAATTGGAATTCAAGTGCTTCCAAAGCCATTCAGGGCAAGTTCCATCCTCTCTATTTTCTGGGCTTTGTGTCGCTCAGCCATCCACGTAAGCTGGCTCTCCACTCCTGACTCAGCCGTGAAATTAAAAGATGCTTGCTGCTTGGAAGGAAAGTTATGCCCAACCTAGACAGCTTATTAAAAAGCAGAGACATTACTTTGTCAACAAAGGTCCATCTAGTCAAAGCTACGGTTTTCCCAGTAGTCATGTATGGATGTGAGAGTTGGACTAGAAAGAGAGCTGAGCACTGAAGAATTGATGCTTTTGAACTGTGGTGTTGGAGAAGACTCTTGAGGGTCCCTTGGACAGCAAGGAGACCCAACCAGTCCATCCTAAAGGAAATCAGTCCGGAATAATCATTGGAAGGAGTGATGCTGAAGCTGAAACTCCAATACTTTGGCCACCTGATGCAAAGGACTGACTCACTGGAAAAGACCCTGATGCTGGGAAAGATTGAAGGCGGGAGGGGAAGGGGATGACAGAGGATGAGATGGTTGGATGGCATCACCGACTCCATGGACATGTGCTTGAGCAAGCTCTGGGAGTTGGTGATGGACAGGGAAGACTAACGTGCTGCAGTCCATGGGGTTGCATAGAGTCAGACATGACTGAGAGACTGAACTGAAGCCATACGTGATCTATAGGTGATATCAATAAGGTGGATAGAAAATTCAAGCTCTCAAAATGTTCCAGAGGCTCAGGTTTGTTGACATGAGGTGGCTGGGTGGAGGAGTTGACAGTAGGACTGGACTGCTGGTTCTTTATTGCATTAAAGTCTAACATTTGTGCATGTCCCGTCACACCCTCTGCCTGACTAAGAACTAAAGGAGAGGGATTGGGGTGGGATGGGACAAAGGAAGAAGAGAAACTTACTTTTGAAAGAAGGAAACCAGTGTAGTCAGTTCAAGAACAAAGTTCTTTTCATTCTTCCTGGAACCAACACTCACTGAATCACCTGTTCTATCTTCAGAATTATTTACAAAACTGTGAAAAGTTTCATTTGGCCATTTGAAAGGTGTGTGTATGTGTGTGTGTGTGTGTGATCCCTTTAGAAAGATAAAGCTAAACTCTTCAACTTTTATTTAGAGGAAATCCTCAAAATCTGGTGCACATATATATTTGATCTAACCTCAAGGAGATAACACTGTAACCCCTCATGGATCATCATTCTGAATCCTCAAACACTATGCTGGCTTAGTTCTCTGCAGTGAGTGTCCAAAAGACATTTCTGTTTGTGCATCATCTTAGGTTTTCCTGCTTCTCCTTGGAGCATCACCTTCTTTTCTGGGTAACCCGGCCATGTGGGTTATACATCTCCCCTGACAGGGCTCATTCCATCCCTGCTAATGTCTTAGCGTTCCATACATGGTCATCACAGAGGCATTGTGGGAAACTCCTGGTGAAAGGTGCTTTGTAATGAACAATGCCACATAAATGGAGGATCATTATGACTGGATTAGCTTCCCCCAGACTAATTATTTCCCAGTTTTGCAGAATGAACTGCGTTTGCCATCTGCTGGCCCAATTACCCAAATGACTCAAATCCTCTTAAACCTGGTCACACTGCTCCTCATTCTTTCCGTCTCCTGTTTCAGTGCTACTGGCAGATTTTAGAGCCTCTGGGTTCAGATCCTTGTCAGAGCCAATCGGTTTTATGGTGCATAACAGCCCTCCCTGAGGTAACCCAGTGACCATCTTGAAGTTGAAGGCAGTGACAGTCTCACTTCACTTCTCATCTAGTTTTTGTCTCGTCTTATCATCTATTTTGCTCTGTGTCATCTCCCTCTTAAAAGTCTACATGGCGTCTTTTTGAAAAATCAAAGAAAGTTGAACACCGCTTGCTTGTTTCTTTATCAACTCAATTGAAAGCGGATTTTTTGGTTCCTTTGTTACACTGTTTGAAAATTAAACTCCAGAAAGTTAGTTGAAGATGGTCTCTCACATTTGAACTCCTGGTTTATGCAATTTTTCTGTGTTGTTTGTTTCACTTGTCTTTAAAAAGCCATCCTCTTTCCAAATTAGCTCTCTAATGGAACTTTAGATGTGTGTTCTAAATTTCCACGATTTGTTTAATTTACTCGTTTGTATGTATATTTATTGCTTGGATCAGTTTGAGTTAAACTTGAAATTGGAAATGGAAGCATAGAATCATGATGTTATCAAAGGAACTCTAGCTGTTTGTACAGGGCAAAGGCAGATACAAATGGCCCCCAAATGCATTGGTATTGGATTTTTCAGGCAATTCACTAATTCCCATAGCCAGGGACTCTCTTTTTCTTCCAAATATTCCTTTCCTTACCCTGTCTTACTTGTTAATATCAAATCATTTATGAGTCTATGCTGCATGTCAGTTGGAGGTTAATAACTATGGAAGACACACACACACACAAATATACACACTTCCTGTTCTGCTCCCACTGTCAAGTAGCAAAGAAGGCTTTAAATATCAGTTCAAGATATCAAAACACTTCATGATTAATTAGAGATTTATTTGTGCAAAACGTAATTACAGAAGAAAATCTGAGAAGAGAGGGGTCACTTTAAAACTTAATTTTTCCATTAATTAATTAACTTGAAAAAGCTTTTGCTATTTTTTTTTATGCTCACAGACGTAATGCATGCTCTTCAGGGAGTGCTGAGTGGCTTCAGTCATATCCTAATCTTTGGCACGCCCTGAACTGTAGCTCCGCAGGCTCCCCGGTCCATGGGATTTCCCAGGCAAGAATACTGGAGTGCCCCTCTCCAGGGGGTGGAACCTGAATCTGTTGAGTCTCCTGCTTTGGCAGGTGGGTTCTTTACCACTAGTGCCACCTGGGAAGCCGCTTATTTTAAACAGTGGGAAAAGATTCTGAGAAGAATAAATGGAATTTTATCTACAGTCTCTATATAGAAATTACTGCTATTGACTAGTTAGCGTACAGATTGCTGGACTATTGCTGAGCTTTTGTTCTACTATAATGCATTGGTTATTATTTTTTCATAAGAAACTATCCTAAACCTTAGCTTGAAATTCCAACCATTGTTTAGCTCTTGATTCTTCAGGTTGGCAATTTGGGCTGGGTTCAGCTGGGCGTCTTGGCACAAGAAAGTCTCAGGTAACCTAACCTGGGCTTGCTTCTTTGTCTGCAGTCAGCTGATGGATCAGCCTTGACCAGCCACAGATGGGACGTCTGGGACTTCTTCAGTGGCTTCCACTGCCTCCAACAACCTACCTGGGCTGGTTCACATGGTGGCCTCAGGTTTTAAGAGCAGCAGAAAGGTATGCTTCGATAAACACATACTTTTCAAGTCTTCGCCTTGATCATATTTGCTATTGTTTCTCTGGTAAAAATCAAGCTAAGTGGCTGAGCCTAGAGTCAGGGTGAAAAGGACCTTCAAAGGGTATGGATACAAGGAGGCAGAAACAAATGGGCGGGACATCCCTGGTGGCGCAGTGGTTAAGAATCTGCACTCCCAATGCTGGTGGCCCAGGCTCGGTCCCTGGTCAGGGAACTAGATCCTGCAAGCTGCAACTAAGACCCAGAGAAGCTGGGGGATAAAAAGAACAAAAGAAAGAAACAATTTGGGGACATACTGTAATCAACTCACCACAACTAAATCTACATTATTTGTAATAATTTAACAAAATTATTATATGCATGCTGAATCAGCCAGTGTTCTCTAGAGAAACAGAACCAGTAGGATATATATACCCATATATCTCTATTGTGCATGCTAAGTCCCTTGAGTTGTGACTGACTCTCTGCGACCGTGTGGTCTGTAGCCTGACAGCCTCCTCTGTCCATGGGATTCTCCTGGCAAGAAGACTGGAATAGGGTTGCCGTGTCCTCCTCCAGCGGATCTTCCTGACCCAGGGATCAATCCATGTCTCTTATGTCTCCTGTACTGGCAGGCAGATTCCTTACCACTAGCACCACCTGGGAAGCCCATATGTCTCTATCTGGATAATTTATTCTTAGAAGAGTTCATGACTCATTTCTGTAAGATATTTCTGTTCTTTAACTAGAATTAAACGTAACCTGATTTGTGTCAGATACATGTCTGATTCTCCAATGAGCTTCAGCAAGGGCTTAATACATAAGCATAGGGTAGTCAGATTACTTTTAAAAATTGTCTTCTTCAAAGATTATTATATCTCTTACAGAGAGCAGATCATTTGAACAAAATTAAAGCGTGGTTCGGAGAAATAGGTTTCAACTGGATTTTATTTCAATCATTAAAAAAAAGTCAGTATCGTCAGCTGACATTCTGGAACTTCTACAATGTTCTGAGCTGATGGCAGGAAGTTGGGGTTGGGGGAGAGTCAGGGCAGGAAGAAAAGGATTTATTAGAAAGTTTTCCAGGGCGAGTGGGATCACAGTGGCAACACAGGGAAAAGGCCAAGGGCAGCAAAGTCAGAGAGTGCCGGGGGTGTGTTCCCTAACTCGCGTTTGGCTGGTTGCCCCTGGAAAGCCGATACTTGAGAGAAAAGAGTTAGTAGGAAGGGAAAGCTGGCCTTATTTAGGAGGCCAGCAACCTGGAAGAAGGTGGACTCATGTCCAAAAGCCAACTCCTAACTGCTGATCAGGGGCCAAGAGCTTTTAAAGGGGAGTTTCAGGGGTGTATATAGGCAGAGGGAGGGGGCTATGTGCAGAAACAGCACAGTCAGCTCTGACAGTATCTTGAAACTGGTCATCAGTGATCTGATCAGTGACATCTTGATTGTTTTAAGTACAGTTAACCTTCAGTTTCAGGGTCAATGTGTTTCCATTTCCTTGAGGCCAGTTCTTGGAATCATGCAAGGTGGAGAGGTTTATGTCACGGCTACAGTCTGGTCACCATGTAATTAACTCCTTCCACCTGGTGTGGGTTTCAGTATGTATAAAACAGCTCAGAGGACTTGACTCAGAACACTATCCATAGCCCTTGAGGATGAACTAAATGTCCTTCAACTTTGCTTAATGGCTGATCTATTAATGTTTTGCCTGGTTTGACAGTTTCTCTTTGCTTCTGCATTTTCTCACTTCTTTGATTAAAATTATCCTCTCACTAAAGTTTTTCTGCAGACAAGAGGCAGGAGGAGGGCATGGTGAAGGGGTCTGTCCTGGGAAGGCCCCATAGGGTCCTCCTCGGGTATAGATGGGGTCCTGGGGCTGGTGGGTGTGAGCTCTCATCTGACTCAGCTTCCACCAGACACACAGCCTTCATTCCGACAGACACAGGTCCACCTGGGCCACTGCCCGGGGCACTTTGATCTCAGGTGGAAAACTTGGATCCAGTCAAATTTTATTTGGAAGCCATTTTTCGTGGCAAGCAATCTGTAGAGTACACACAAGCAGAAACATGATGTACACGTGAAACATGCATAATGTTATAAGCCAATGTGACCTCAAAATGAAACAAAATAAAACAAAAACCAGATTTGGCACATGGGCCACAGTTTGCTACTGAAGTGTGAAAGTGTTAGTCACTCAGTTGTGTCTGACTCTTTGTGACCCCATGGAGTGTAGCCTGCCAGGCCCCTGTGTCCGTGGGATTCTCCAGGGAAGAGTACTGGAATGGGTTGCCATTTCCTTCTCCAGGGGATCTTCCTGATCCAGGGATTGAACCTGGGTCTATTGCATGGCAGGTGGATTCTTTCCCATCTGAGCCAACAGGGAAGCCCACTGCTTCTTACTCCCTGGAAAAAGCACAAACGCCTCAGTGTGCTATGAAGGACTTTTCCTCTTTGAGTTCCCACCCAGTTTTCTACCCTACCAGCAGGGCATGCTGACTCCACGTGCCTGATCCCGGTCCAGCTTTACGTCCTTTTCTGTTTTCTCTGCACGTCTGAGCTGCATCCTCCTTTTGGAGTGAGCCATCCCAAACCTCTCTTAGCATAAAGGAAGAAAACAAAGCTCACGCCATGCTGCTTCAACTGCTCAGGTGGGGAAAATATCAGATTTGTTCGTGCTTTCAACTTCCGAAGTGCATACATTTTCCTTTGGCTTATCAGAAGAGCTCAGAGCTGGTGATCCTGGGGCAGACAACTGCCGAGACGGGCTGAGGGGTGAGCAGGACATCCTCATCATGGCAGGGTCTGTGTTCCCACCGCCGGAGCTATGTGCATTCCTGACCTGGTTCACAACAATCGCTCCAAAGACACCATTCTACAGGAAGGAAAATCAATAAGTAATTTCTTTCCCCCATGTAGCTCCATGGGTGAGAAGGACAACTCACACACACCCGCAGCAGGAAGGGCATGTGCCTGAAGTGAAAGGCAACATCCGGCACGGCTCTAAATAAAAATAGAGACAAATGGGAAAAGCAAAGAAGGCTGGAACAGATAGATGCTAATGGGCACAGAACCATTTTTCATAGGCGTTTAAGTTTTGTTCACCCAGGCGCTTTTGCATCAGGGCTGGTTGTTGGTAGACCTATAATTCTATTTACAGATGGACAACATGGACTATTTTTCAGGATGAAGGGTGAGTGTCAAATCTCTCTTGAATCTGAATCTATTCCATGGCCTCCTCCTCATCCCTTCCTGTCTGGAGAGTACTCTACCTGAAATAGCAAGTAAGTGATGAAATGTGAGTGTGTTGGGAAGAGAATTTCTTCTGTACTTTTGAAATGGAGCTCACTGCCATGGTAATCTATCATCTTTTTTTTTTTTTTTTGGCTTCTAGAGCATTGCCACTTAAATGAAGCTGATTCAGCTGAGTTTGAGGAAACAATAGCAATATCAAGTTAAAGAAGCTTAGTGGTTTTGTGGCTGATACATGCTTATTTCTTCCGTGCTTTCTGAAATAAGTATTGTAGACAGAGCTCTTCATTCTGTTCTTTCAGTGAGTGGAAAGCTACTTAGAGTTAAAACATTTTTTCATACTTTGGCGAAGGGGTCACTCCAAATAAATGAACCTAAATGCTTCAAACATTTTGACACCTTATTTTTCTGGGCAAGCTAGCAAACTCATTTTCTTTCTGACTTGCCTTTCCCAGCAGGTGATGAAATGCAGATGTAACAATATTGCCAATTAGATCAAGATGATGAAGCAACAGAAAAGTCCTAGAAACAACCCTTGATCCATTAATAGGATTAATGGTCCCATTATGTCATCTAACAAGCTTTATTTTCCTCTGTGTGCTGAGAAGCATGAAATTATCATGTAAATAATGTCACGTCTGTGCAAACAATTTACAAGGTGCTCTCCAAATTCAAATTTAACCTGTCATTTCTCTCAGTTTGTTAACTGGTGTTATTTCTTGAAGTTTTCTTCCATATTACATGAGAATTGGATATTGATTCCTTATTGAGCCCTCATCCCTATGTGGCAGGAATCCATGTAATTTTAAGGGGCGTGAGGACCCATTGATATGATTTGATACTAAGATTCTATGAGCAAAGATAGCCAGAAATAGGTTTGGATGAATTTCCTTAGCATTCCTAGCTGGCTTCATTAACTCCTTTAAAGGTAATTTAATTTTCTTTTTGCATTTACCAAGCTTGTTTTTATGTCTTAATGCTTGTGTGCTGAAGGTCCCTGTGGCAGCCTAGCTTCTGGGTTATTCTCCATGGAGCTGCATTAGATAAGTCTGCATGCAAAGGCTGGCAATGGTGGAAAAGAAGTGATCATTACAGAATCATGACCATCCTGATCCCTAAAACAGCCTACACAGCATGTGTCCAAATCCTGCATATTGGATGCTGAAACTTAATGATGTTCCTTTCTAGAAAAATGCAGTTTCTGGCCTTGTGTGTTTTGGTGTGGGTTATTTGCTATTGTCAAAGGCTTCCTTGGTGGCTCAGCAGTAGAGAATCTGCCTGCCAATGCAGGAAACACGAGTTCAGTCCCTGGGTCAGGAAGATCCCCTAGAGATGGAAACGGCTACCCGCTCCAGGATTCTTGCCTAGACAATCCCATGGACAGAGGAGCCTGGTGGCTACAGTCCATGGGGTCCCAAAAAGTTGGACACTGCTTAGACAAATACAACAATAAGCGATTTGTTACTGTAATACACACACACAAACCACACGTATACACCCCTTCATCGACAACTTGTATTAATATTCAATGCAAACTCAGATCATTACAAAGAGAATGAAGAGGTACATTCTGAAGCCTTTAAATACTTCAAGCGTATGTTTCACATCATTTTATTCAGTTCAGGCCTTGCTACTCAGGAATGTGCTTTCCTTAGCCAGGAGGTTTCTTTCTGAGGTACCTTTTGTTCTGTAGTCAAATGTCTTCAAGTGGCTATTAATGGTTTCATATGGTGGCATCATCATTCTTACTACAATTCTATTCCTTTGGGCTCTCATATTCAGCACCCAACTGATGGTAAATCAAGCTTTAGCATCTCAAGGAATATGAGGGCTGGAAAATATTTTCTCCTGTCACCTGGATTCTGGCAGAACAATGAGATAACAATCTCAAACCCTCTTCTCCAGCCACATCTTTAAAGAGGCTGTTGTGGGTAGAGGCTGTTTTCAGCATTTACGGTGTATGTGGACAGAGGGGAGAAGGCAAAAAAACCACGAAGGCTGACATTATGAAGTTCTAAGATTTGTAGTTTTCTAGCTAAACAACAGGTGGTGCTAGTGGGAAAAAATCCACCTGCCAATGCAGGAGATGAAAGAGACTTGGGTTCCATTTCTGGGTCGGGAGGATCCCCTGGAGGAGGGCATGGCAATCCACTCCAGTATTCGTGCCTGGAAAACCCCATGGACAGAGGAGCCTGGTGGGCTACAGTCCATGGGGTCACAAAGATTTGGACCTGATTGAACATGCATGTACACATCTAAACATCTAGGTCTCCTGAAGACGGTACTGGGGCTCTGCTTTTACAAATGTTGGGTGTTTGGGGAGTCAGTTATTATCCTTCAACATAATTGAAAAGGCAAAGGAATGATCATACTGCTTGTGGATCATCCAAGGGCAGTGACTTCCAGGTGACCATAATGGCCACTTTGACAAAGTGGCTTGTGTTAAACAGACACTGCACTGTGGGTAATGAGGCCTGCCTGGGCAGCCAGTTTTATACCTGTCACTCAGGCTGATCTGAGCACATCAGGGGTGTCCTTGGAAGGTGAACTGGAGGTGACTTCTCACGCAGGCTTTTTATCACCGATGTGGGCACCAGTGGGAGGAAGCCTGCAGCCCCGTGAATGTTTACTGAGGACTCACCACAGAATACTTACAATGAAAACAAGCTCCTTGGAATGACCTCCTTTATTGGTATAACCCAGATTGCCCTGGTGTTTACACAACCGACCTAGCATGGAGTGATCGTGAAGACCACCCTCATGGACTGCATCTGATTTTATGACAGGTTGTCAGGAAAAAGAGACTCCAGTGTAGTGTCATTTTCCACCACCTTTGAACCATTTACAAATATGCTCTTGGCAGGAGTCTTGGGAGCCACATGAAAAATTGCACTTGCCCATTGTACCACGTGATGGTTCCCTAGACCCAGGTGGCCAGTGAGAGCGCGTTTCCATGGTGTGGCTCCCTCAGCCCTCCCTTGGGATAAGGCAGGTAGACTTGCAAAGACTAACTCTCAGAGAAGTGCCTCACCTTCAGTGGGATCATAAAGAAACTTTCCTTGATGGGTCAAAGTCACTCCGCGGTTACTGTCTCAGGAACTGTGTGGCAGCTGGTTTTCTACTGACTCCTCTCGGAAACTGTGGCTTTGGTGCTTGTCCAGTTTGTCCTGCTGTTCCTGCCCAGCCCATCAATGAACTGTGACCATTGGCTACCAGACCCCTGAGGAACCCCTTTGAAAGGGGAGTTTGGTCCTGTGATCCATCTCATGACCTTAACTCGGCACACTGTGGGCCCTTAGGCTACTCTTGTTAAGGGAAATGTGCTGATTGAAACCACCCACCTTGGCCAGGCACCATAGTAACCTCCTTTGAGTGAATTATTTTACAGTGAGAGGTCCTGGTAAGGAACACAGAACTAATAAGCCACCACCACCAAGAACAGTTTGGGAAAGGTCAAAAGGAGATGCCACATGTCTGACTATCTCCCAGAATCACTGGAATACATCCAGAATCACTTCTGGATTCAGAATCACAATCCAGAATCACTTCTTACTAGAATCTGTTAGGTAGTTAGAATAGGAAAAAGGAGTCCAAAGTGGCGATGGCTAAAAGATAAGGAAAGGAAAAGTCCATGAAAGTAGAACAAAGGAAGGTCCAAGGACCAGAGTGAGAACCTCAGTTAGAACCTCAGTTAGCACTCCTGGCTAGCCCAATTTATAGGGCAGGCCCAGGGTGGGGGTGAGGGGAGAAAAAGCATATAAAAAGAGGAGCCAAAATTGGGTCAGGGCCTCTCTTCTCTTTGCGTCTTTTGGGTCGGCATGCCCTCATGCCTTGAGGATGTATTTTCCCTTACTTTCTAAATAAAACTGAGCTGTAACACTGTTCCATTGCTTCAAATTTTTGTTGCAACAAGACAACCAAGGAAATTGCAAACTCCCCCAACACATCCGTCTTGGCTGAGCAATGCGTGTACCACTAGGAAGGAACTTGAGTCAGAATGATTGGTCAGAGACAACCCAGAAACCAATCTCATCAACATAAAACCCAAGACTGCAAGCCACATGGCAGAGAGGTCCTCCTGGGTTCCCTTAACTTGCTGCTTTCCTCCCGCACACCTCTTCCCAAGAAAGCCTCTTGCTTTGTCAGCACATGTGTCTCCTCGAACAACTCATTTCCGAGAGTTAGACAAGAGCCCAATCTCAGGCTTTGGAAAGCACCCCCCTTTCTCCACCACTCTTGTTCTTCAGGAATAACCCTTATCCCTTTCTCAGAAATGGTTTCTGTCTGTGCTGGAATCTGGCCCAGATTCCAGGGGAGTCATGGCTTTGGTGCTGAGCTCCTGGTCTTTTGTTAAGTGGGAGCCAACACCAAGTAGGAAGACAGGCAGTTTTCAGGAGATAGAAAAGGCAAGAAGACAGTCTCCCTCAGAGCCTCTGGAGGGAAGGCAGTCCTGTTGTCAGCTTGATTTTAGCTCAGGAGGATGCATTTTGAGCTTCTGACGTCCAGAACTGTAAGATAACAGATTTGTGTTGTCTTAGGCTGCTGTGTCTGTGACAGTTTGTTTTGATGGGAATAGGGATGGGAATGAGCAGCAACGGGAACGAGCCTAGGCACAAGCAGATGAGCTGAAGGCTCACACACGGGGAGCAGAGATCTGTCTGGGTTCAGGGGAGGAGGGTATAGGCTGGACGGGGTCTCTGGGTCCTGAGAGCGGAGGAGGCTGCAGCCGCCTCTAGCAGTGCCCTGGGGGAGCTAGAGCTAGTGCCCTGGGCAAGGCCCTTCGGGGTGGGGGGGGCGGTGTCTGCAGGGGTCTGGACAGCTGGGACCCTGGGCTACCCTGGCCCCCACGCCAGAACCTGAGACTGGAAGGAGTCTCACAGTGCCCTGTGCTGGTCACGTCCTCCACGGCCTTTCTCCCCCAGTTCCAGCTGAAGATGTCCTCTCCACGTGGTGCAAAAAAACAGAAATCTAGAAGCATTTCTCACCACACCTCCTCCCCACACTCCATCCCCAGTCCATCCATTTCACAGTCCAGATTGAATAACCTGGCCCTAAGCTTCCTCTCTGATTTCACCAACTATTGTCTTTCTGGCTACTTCTGTTTGCCACAAAGATAACATGGATTTTCCCTTTAGGGCTTTTGCTTTCTCTGTTTCAGGAAATTCTTTTCTTCCCCTTCCCCTTGGGTCTCACCTCACATGTCACCCAGTAAAGGGACCTTCCCTGACCCAGGACGCCTGCAAACCACTGTCGTCTACCATGTCTCTGGGTTTGAGCTTCTTCATAGTTTTTAACCCTACTTGAGCCAATCTTGTTTGTTGGATTTTGTGCTATTGGTTATCCTCCCTTGAGAAGAAGGAAGACCATGACTGTCTCGTTCACTGTGGAGTCTTCTGTGCCCAAAGTGGCACCTGCATATTATAGGTATGCTGCATCCTAAACACCCCCAGGATCTTTGAAATGTTCTCTCTCCAGCCCCATCACCTTATTTCCCAGTTGGATTTACAGTGAGAGACACTTCACAGAGAAGCAGTTTGAATTGTGTCTGGGCTTGAACCTGCTGGAACAATTACTTATTTTCGAGCTGGCCTGTAAGGAGAAGGCTAAGTAAATCCCAGCGGGTCTGATGCTTTCTAAATACTAGACAAACCCATGACGTCAACAGTGTGGGGCAATCAGTACAAGGCTGAGAACTTAATTCATATCTTAAATAAACATATCCCATAATAAACATATTCCATAGATTTAATGGGCAATGCATTATTGCACCTGCTTTGAGCCCTTCACATGCTTTCAAATTAAAGATTGCATTCCTGGGAAGTGAAGTGAGAAACATACAGTTTGGGATTGAATTATTTTGGGAAAGTTTCTTGCTTTCTTTCAGTAAATATAACAAGAGACAAGTCTTACACAGATTTAAATTTATTTATTTATTTATTTATTTATTTATTTTTTTGCAGGATTGAATCAAATTTATTTTATTTTATTTTTTTAAATTTTTTTATTAGTTGGAGGCTAATTACTTCACAACATTTCAGTGGGTTTTGTCATACATTGATATGAATCAGCCATAGATTTAAATAAGATGTTTCCCCTCTACCTTAATAAGACTCTTTCTTCGCTGTGCCCCAGTGGTTGTGGAATACAAATGCTCCTGTCATTACTATCCCTGCCTCCTACCACCGTCACTACTGCTATTATGACGACTGCTAAAATTACTGCCACTGGTACAATTCCCACTACTAAACAATCACTATTACAATCGCTTCTGCTTTAAGCGCAACTACCTCAGTTACTCCTCCTCCTCCTCCTCCAATTGCCACCAACACTACAATGACAATCAGTACTACCACGATGACTATTACCAGTATTAACACTGCTGAAAATGATCCACAAGACTTGTCGAGCTGCTTTCATTCCAAGGTCCCACTTCACTTCCTTTATTGGTTGACTGTTTTTTTCTTTTCTTTAAATTTTTGTTTTGTAATAATTATAGGTTCATAGGAAGTGTCAAAAATGTACTGGGAGGTCCTAGTTTACCCCAAAGGTAACATCTCACGCAACTCCAGTACAATATCAAACCCAGGAAACCAACATTGGAGATTCTTTCCATTTTAATTAAGAGTGCATCATTTTTCCCCCAAGTTTATAAATTTTATTTCCACCATGGTCCATACATATGTTCAGTCAAGGAAGAGGTGTACATTTACTGGTTGTTTGATGATTACATGATTAATTCTCACAAAATTCATAATATTTTTGGTTATAGGTGGCACCTTTTTGTGTTTTTGTCACTTTATTCTCTCAAAGACTTATAAGCAAGTCATTGATTTGAAGTGAATAATGCTAGTAGAAAATATTTGAGAGGTCTGGAGTTTTTGGGCACTCATTTTTTTGTTTTTTCCTTTCTTTATTATTTTTTTTTTGTTGTTGCTGTGGTTTTAGGTATTACTTGCAATATCAGATATTGTATTGGCTGATGCCATTTCATAACATAAAGTCTTGAAGTGCTGCACTGTAGTGGGGCAAACTTTTTAATGTGTCAATCCTTTACTCATATGATAAAATGGAAGTAAAGCACTATTTCATCTACTTGAAGGTGCACTGGTGTTTGCTACGAGTGACTGGACTTTAGGGCTCCCCCTGTCTTTCTCAGCAAGATACTATCCCTACAACCTCTGGAGAGGGACTCAAGTGAAGGAATTTCTAGGAAGAAGCAATCCTCTGCCCTGGAGTCAGTCAGATGAATTATTTGTGGAGTCCTTGGAAGTCAGCAAAGCGGTTTTGCTTCATCTGTGCAGAATAGCCACAGACAAAAAAGCCTCACAAGATCCCTTTCAAGCTTCATGAATTTCTTACTGCAGTTTTCCTGGCATAAGGCATGGCCCGAAACATTAGTTCTGGTTATTCTGATTGCTTCAGTAATCTGATCAGACGTTTCCATAGGGAACACTGTCACGGCTTCATTCTTTGTATATTTTTTTCTCCTTACAATCATGTTGCTTCACATTTTTGGGGTGCTGGGGTGAGGAACAGATGTGTTCCTTTAGCACCTTTAACATGTAAACTCATCATTTAGGGGCAAGAGACCAAGTGGACACAGACGAGGGGGTTGCTTAAAGGGATCCTTCTAGTATGGCAGCTGTGTGGTGACCAGGGGTTTGAAGTTGAACTCATTAACTCACTACTCAAGTTCTTAGCCCTAGCTGCATTTCACAGCAAAAATGCCAATGTTTGAATCTCATGAAAATAATTAGTTCATAATCTTCAGGCATCAGTATTACAAAGAAAAAAAAAAAAAACATGTCAGGTGTATAGACAGGGCTGACAGCCACTGACCAAGGTGCTGAAAACATGTCAATGAAATAAATGGTGTTATGCTTGAATTCCCTTATTAAAGGATAGGGTTAAGCAGACTGAGTGATATCCACTGTGTAGGGGAGATGAGGAATGAAAGAGATGCGTCTTTGCCGTGAGATGTGGTCATGGGGAGCGCTGGTGTCCATTCTGGGAGGCACAGCGGGCCAATTAGCAAAGTCAGTGTGGTGGACGGTGCTCGGTCAGGTTGGGTTGTAGTTCCACTGGTCTGTGCTTCCCAAGTAAGACCCTCATCAGTGGGTGGGGTGCAGGAGCAGGATTCTTTTTGCCAAGAGACTAGCCATGGTATCTAAGTGAACTAGATTCAGGAAGGAAGTGTTGTGGTCAAGATGGGAAATAGGCAGTATGGGTGACCTTCCACTTCCTATACAAGGCAGCAATTTCCCCACCTCATATAGATGGAATCACAGATCCCTTAAGTTCTCTGGTAGCTCACTATCAGGTAATGGGGAGGAGGGAGAGAGAGGCCTGGGAGTCAGAAATTCCCTGATCTTGGGCTTCATCTGATGGGAGGAAACATCAAATTCTGGACGCCTTTTGAGGCTAAGTCTTCTTCTTGGAGTTTTCCATGATGGCTGCCCCATTAGGGTGGACTTGGCCTGTGAACAGTGACCACTGGGGGAGATCTTACTCTGGAGAGAGAGGGAGAAGGGCTGAATACCCTCCTACTCCCCTCTGTTTGCTCAGACACCCCACAGTACTATCACTAGTGCATTCATATCCTGTAATTGGCTTTAATAATTTAGCATCACTGTCTTATAATTAGTCTCTTCTGTCTCCTTTTTAATCAGGTCTCATCCAATCACATCTTAAAAAAAGACTGTAAAACCTCATAATACAAAAGTGAGAAAGTTGACACCTGAGCTGGTTTAAATTGGCCTCTAGAAGGTTTGACACTGTTCAATTGAGTTGATCTTCTGTAATCACAATTCTCTCTCCCCAACCCTGCTAGAAGCCACTCATTAATTATAGATAGAAAATATAAAAGTTGGTTTTCCTGCCTTGCATTTATCACAGAGATGTATAGTAAATGCAGTGAAATTGCATTGCTAAACTTGAACTTGTCTTAAATGAAACTGACCTTTAAATTATCCTTCAAACTTTCCCCCCAACCCTCATCCTCAAATAACTATTGGCCCATAGACCAACTTTTATTAATGACATATTAAATTTGATTAACTTTATTTGAGCTCAGGCTGAAGAGGTTGGAAAATAGCTTTTACTGCATGCTCTAGGTGAAATCTAGTGTAATATATTATATTAATATGCCATTTGATCTTCCAACTGAGATAAAGAAACAGAATTATGTTGGCAAATGGAAATCACAATGCAATCTCAGCCCAGACCAAGTCATCAAAACTAAAAGATACATTTCTATAATTCAAAACCAGAGAAGATGACGTCATGGATGGACATTACGATCCTCTCCCATCCTGGGCATCCGTCTCCTGTAGTTTGGTTTCATGGGATCCTGAAACCTCTTCCTCATCATTGCTCTTCATCAGTGGTCTTTGTCTAGGCTTTCTTATAGTCCCTAAGCCCCTATGTTTTAGCCCTTATCCTGTGCTACATTCCTGGTCTTTGAATGGGGGATGAAACGGTACATAGAGCATCACAGGAAACCTCCCACCCAGCTCCTGAATCCAAACCAAGATCTGAGCCACTTTAGCATAATAAGACAAGTATGTATCAGGCCAGAGCAGTTCCTGATGATGTGGAGACCATAAAAACCTTTCTTTCCCTTGTCTTCCCAGCATGAGGCTTCTCTGGTAACTCAGTCATAAAGAATCCACCTGCCAATGCAGGAGACTAGGGTTTGATCCCTGGGTCAGGAAGATCCCCTGGTGGAGGATATGGCAACCCACTCCAGTATTTTGCCTGGGAAAACCCATTGACAGAGGAGCATGGTGGGCTGCAGTCCAAGGGGTCACCGAAAATTCAGACATGACTTAGCAACTAAACAACAACAACTTCCCAGCCTGCCTCCTAAGTCCCCTCACCTGGGGCTCAAAGCGTGGAAGAATAAAGTCTGATACAATGTATCCTCTTGTGTGTAACTATAGGAATTCTAAGATGTGCTGTCAGAGATGTTAGAGTTCACTGCTTACCCTCTGAAAAACTGACCAGATAAGAGGGACTTCACAAGCTCCTGTGTACATCTCAGTTGTCTTCCAGATCACTCCCACTTCCTTCCAGGTGAAGATCTTTTACAAGTTCTCTTATTCTTATTTTTTATATGCAGAATGGAGATGCTAAGAGAAAATATCTTTTATGAGTGAATTCACTTAATATTGATGGACACATAGCTAGCTTCAGTAAATGTTAGCTGCTGTCACTTCCTAGAAACCATCTTATATTGCTGTGTGTTTAGACACAGAGGTTAGGTGAGACACATTTGCAAAACTGAATAGATGAATTAGGAGAATAGTCTAGCATATTTTATGCTTCGTACATTTGTTAAGGATTGAATTGTGTCATCATTGTCAACGAACAAAACATTTCATTTGTTAAAGTCTTAATGTCTAGCACCTTAAAATGTGACCTTATTTGGAAACAAGTTCATTGAAGATGTAATTGGTTGAGAAGAGGTCATTAAGATGGGCCCTAATCCAATTTGACTGTGTGTCTTATTTGGACACAGAGAGATATACAAGGAGAAGGCCACGTGAACATGAAGACAGCTGTTCGAATGGCTGTATGAATGGAACCTGAAGGTCAGAATGGAACTTGGAGACAAGCCAAGGAGAGGGGCCAGGCTTTGCTTCTTTCACTGAAAGTCTAGGCAGCATTCAGTTATGTGTTTTAAATTTATAATGAAGATTTTACAGCTTCATATATCTTTGATGGGGCTAAATGGTAGACCATGGTATTCAATGACCCATCCAACTATGTTGGGGGATAAACACCTGGCTTGCTCAGGTGTCAGCTGTGTTCTGTTGGTATACCTTGCTGATGAGATCTGGGAGACAGCAGTCACATCGAATAGTAATCAAAGATCAACAGCAATGTCAACTTGCAGTCTGATGAACCCACCAGTTCTGAAATCCTTTCATGCTGTTCAGGTCTGCTGGGCTGGACTTGGGAGGATGATAAATCGTCTGGTGCTGGAGCAATTTTTTGGCGGTCAGTTAAAGCAAAAACAAAACAAAACAAAAACCATGGGGTAAATAAGTGAAGGACAATCCATTATATGGGATATATCTCATTATATGGGACACCTGCCAAAGCTATTTTTTTTTAGGGCAGTTGTGCCTTTTTTTCCTTTGGAAAATGAACAGAACAATTTGCTGTCACTCTCACTGCCCCACTCTGGCCTAGACGCACATCACTTCATGCCTGCATAATTGAAGCCGTTTTCCCACTGGTCGTCTTGCCTTCTTTCTCTGTTCCAAAGCATTTTTACTGCAGGAAGGTTTGTGCCCTAAAATATCCCATTTATCAAGTACACGCCCTTTTAAAATCAGTTTATCAATATCCATGAAATAGCATCCCCATTGCACATGGGACAAACTGTAAACTTCACACAACATTCTAGATATTCTGTGTTCAGATGACAGTCTGGTCAGCAATAGTTTTTCATTATTTACTGGCGCCTGTCTTCACTTTTTTTTTCACATTGTTTTCCAGAAAACCAAATTTGCTTTTCTATGACTATCTCTTTTTTCTGTCTGTTCTTTATTCAAGTGGATACTCTCTTCTCTGCCCAAACAAATTCTGTGCCTGCTTACGCCCTGCTAGAACTAGCTTCACTAAGAAGCTTGTTTTATTTTTATTTTTGAACACTTCAATTTCCATTGTCTCTGTGAAATAATAAGAAATATATATGTATTGGTCTCTTCCCCTGGTTGACATAGAGTTCCTAAAACCCTTGTAAATAGAAGTGCTAAGAGGATCTTTTGTTCTAATATTTAGTCTTTGATCCATCCTGGTTTCTTGTGCAGGGCTCCTAAGTCTTTTCTGAATTCTTAAGTGATAGGAGTATCTGACACTGAGCTCTTAGATCTCTTGAAATGTCCTGGATGATGGAACTCTTCTCTTCTAATGAGGTGATGCTTGGTGGGCTCCTGGATGAGGGCCAGTCACCAGGGAGACCCAGCCATGATTAGAAGCTTAGAACTTTCAGCTCCTCCCTCCATTCCCCAAGCAGGGAGAATGGCTGGAAATGGAGTTAATAACCAATTATGCCAGGTTGGTGAACCTATCCATGTACTGGATGTGCCTCAACTCCATAGGGACAGAAGGTCCTGCACTTGGGGCTCTCCCAGACCCATGTATCTCTTCCTTTATCTGTTTAATTATGTCTTTTATCATATCCTTTATTATATAATATAGTGTAAACACAAGTAAATGTTTCCTTGAGTTTTGTGAGGTGTTCTAGCAAATGATTTAATTCAAAGAGAGGGCTGTGGGAATTCTGATTTGTAGCCAAGTTGGATAGAAGTTGTGGATAACCTGGTTGGCATTACATGCCATTGGCATCTGCAGGGGAGAGCTATCTCTTGCGACTGAGCCTTTAATCTGTGTGGTCTGTGCCAACTTCGGTTAGTATCAGAATTGAATTGAATGGTAGGGTACCCAGCTTGTGTTGGAGAGCTGCTCAATGTGTGGAAAGTGGAACCAGGTGTCAGAAGTGGGAGTAGAGGAGAAACACAGGAGTTCTTCCTCACACAGTCTCCTATTTTGGTGCTACATCATTTCTGGACTGTGAGCTTCATTTGTATTAAGTCACTCACTATGGTTCATAGCCATTTGTTGCAATTTGTAAGTCAAGTTCAGAATCAAATCTCCTTGAGAGCCGGAATCACGTCCATCCTATCTTTCCTTGTAGACTCCTCAGGGTCTGCCCCAGTGCTCAACAGGGGAAGCTCTCAGTAAACATCTGATGAATGAGTGAGTGGTACAAAGCAAAGCGGCAGTGAATCTGAGTCCAGCTATACTGACCTCCAAGAAAGAAAACTGAGTTTCAGAGACTTGCTCCTCAAACAGGGTCTATCTCTGATAAACTGTTCTGTTGCAACTGAGTGCAGCTGGCATTGTTCTTTCCAACATAAACTCAATCCCTTAGAACAACTGTACCTTAAAATATAGAGTGTCAACTTATACAGAATGAAACGTATGTCTTGGTCTTGCGTAAGTCAACTGTCCTCTGCCTGGTGGGTGAGGTGGGCTCTGTGTTCAAGCATTTTGGATGAGGTGTTGCATTTGAAATTGAACAGAATGAGATACATGTATATGAACGGCTGAATATCTCACTGTTCATCTGAACCTATCACAACCTTGTTAATCAGCTATACTCCAACACAAAATGAAAAATTAAAAAAGAAATTGAACAGAATGAAATCCATTGACTGACTTGGGAGCTTGACTCTGGGTTGTGAACCACCTTCCCATGATGTCCTGATCACCTGGGCTCCCCAGGAACATCTCAACTTTGATTACTCTCCAAAGAAAAGCCCTGTAAGATTACAAGGCAACTATATGGATCTTTTCTGGAATATGTATCATAAGAAAACACTTAAAATGCACATTGTTTTCTATGTCAATTTACTTAGATCCCAGTTTTCACTTTGTGTGAGGAGACAACTTATTTAACATTTTCATCTCTAGATTTTTTTTTTTGTCTTGTGTTCACACTGGAAGGGGATTGGTCATCCTGGTCCCTCTGCATTCTTCTGTTGGTCATCACTCTGAGTGACATTAATCACAGTGATTTTCCTATAAAGTTGTTTATCATAGACAGTATAAAGTATCTCTATGTGTGGGCTAGTTAATTTTACTCTCTATCCTGGGGGTGGTTAGTTAGCTTTTATAGTGTCCTGAAGAGGAATGCACTCACTACATTGATAGACATGCTTAGCATTTTAAAGATGCTGAACATGAGTGTACAGTCCAGCTACCTCTGCTCCAAATCCTCAACCATCCCCATCCACAAATCTTTACACTGGAGATTGGTCTACTCATGTAAGGACCATTGGAAATAATTTTTATGACTGTGTGGATCACACCAAACTGGAAAATTCTTCAAGAGGTGTGAATACCAGACCACTGACCTACCTCCTGAGAAATCTGTATGCAGGTCAAGAAGCAACAGTAGAACTGGGCATGGGACAACAGACTGGTTCCAAATTGGGAAAGGAGTACATCAAGGCTGTATATTGTCACCCTGCTTATTTCACTTATATGCAGGGTACATCGTGAGAAATGTCAGGCTGGATGAAGCACAAGCTGGACTTAAGATTGCCAGGAGAAATATCAATAACCTCAGATATGCTGATGACACCACCCTTATGGCAGAAAGCAAAGAACTCAACAGTCTCTTGATGAAAGTGAAAGAGGAGAGTGAAGAAGTTGGCTTAAAGCTCAAAATTGAGAAAACTAAGATCATAGCATCTGGTCCCATCACCTCATGGCAAATAGATAGGGAAACAATAGAAACAGTGACAGACGTTATTTTCTTGGGCTCCAAAATCACTGCAGATGGTGACTGCAGCCGTGAAATTAAAAGACATCTGCTCCTTGGAAGAAAAGCTATGACCAACCTAGATAGCATATTAAAAAGCAGAGACATTACTTTTCAACAAAGGTCCATCTAGTCAAAGCTATCGTTTTTCCTGTAGTCATGTATGGATGTGAGAGTTGGACTATAAAGAAAGCTGAGCACCAAAGAATTGATGCTTTTGAACTGTGGTGTTGGAGAAGACTCTTGAGAGTCCCTTGGACAGCAAGGAGATCCAACCAGTCCATCCTAAAGAAAATCAGTCCTGAATATTCACTGGAAGGACTGATGCTGAAGCTGAAACTTCAATACTTTGGCCACCTGATGCGAAGAACTGACTCATTGGAAAAGATCCTGATGCTGGGAAAGATTGAATGCAGGAGGAGAAGGGAATGACAGAGGATGAGATGGTTGGATGGCATCACCAACTTGATGGACATGAGTTTGAGCAAGCTCTGGGAGTTGGTGATGGACAGGGAAGCATGACATGCTGCAGTACATGGGGTTGAAAGAGACAGACACAACTGAGCAACTGAGCCGACTGATGAGAGATGCACAAGATAATTGGCATGTGTGAGTTGGTTAAACCCTGTCCAGGCCCCTCTGCCCTCCTGTGGACAGGTTGCAGGATCTGGGGCTCCAGCAGGCTCTGTGTGCTTCTTTAGTGTTGCCCTTGACCTAGGGCTCAGCTGCATTTTCCTTCTGGCCTCTTAATTGGGAATTCTGTGTCCAGATCACTCAGGATACTCCAGGAGCACCAAAGTGGACAACAGCTAGGGCTCCAATGAGTTTATGGGTACAAACTGTTTGATGCCAGCTTTCCAAGAAACATGAAACTTGTGTGTGCTTGCCAGCAAACATGTGTGTGGCGGAACTGTGTACTAAACCTGCTTTTCATGGTGATGTGCCTTTTGGTGGTAGCAGGTCTGTGTGGAAGGGGCTCTCTTGCCCTTTTATCATCTCTGGACACTACCAACATCTACTGGCAAGGGCAAGCTTACTTTAGGAGGGTTGTCAAAACCATACATGCATGCTGTTTAGACTGAGGTCCTTTTATTTGAAAAATTCTCTCTTATCCCAGAGCCAAGAGCACTGGTAATAATAGGATGCTGTGATGGTTCATTTTATGTGTCAACTGCACTGGACTAAGGGCTCGCCCTGGTGGTTCAGGAGGTAAAGAATCTGCCTGCAACACAGGAGACCGAAGAAGATCCCCTGGAGAAGGGAGTGGCTACCCACTCCAGTATTCTTGCCTGGAGAATTCCATGGACAGAGGAGCCTGGTGGGCTACAGTCCATGGGGACACAAAGAGACACCAGTGAGCCACTAATACTTTCCAGGGGTTGCCAGAGAGCTGGTGAAACATTATTTCTGGGTGTGTCTGTACAGTTGTTTCTAGAAGAGATTTGAATTTGAATCAGTAAACTCAGGGTGATCACCTTGCTAGTGGGCATTTCCTACTCTATTGAAAGCCCAAACAAATGAAAAGGAGGAACAAATTCTCTCTTCTTGATCTGAGATGTCCCTCTTTTCCTGCTCTTGGACACCAAGGTTCCTGACACTCAGCCTTCAGTCGTGTCCGACTCTGTGACCCCAGGGACTGTAGCCCACCAGGCTCCTCTGTCCATGGGAGTTTCCAGGCAAGAATACTGGAGTGGGTTGCCCTTTCCTTCTCTAGAGGATCTTCCTGACCCAGGGATCGAACTCGGGTCTCCTGCATTGCAGGTAGATGCTTTACCGTTTGAGTTACCAGGTAATCCCAAGACTTAGACACCAATGCTCCCCTGATTCTAGGGCCTCTGGGCTGAATTATACCACCTAATTTCCTGGGTCTCCAGCTTGCATATGGCAGACTGTGGTCTGCTTGGCCTCCGTAATCACATGAGCCACTTCCTGTAATAAATCTCCTCATATATGAATATATATATATATGAATATATATAAAATATGTATCAACCTCTCTCCAACTGGTTCTGTTTCTCTGCAGAGCACTAATACAGGTACAAACTTAAGCTGAAGATGTATATTTTCCAGAGGGTTATTTTGGAATTTAAAAAATATCAGATTATTATGAATAATTGTTAGGCTAGGGAAATTAGCCTATTTAATTAAGATGAGATATGTATTAATAGTTTAAAACTGAGTCACTAGAAACATAAGGATTACTTACAAACAGTAACAGTCCTACTTAGGATTCTGAAGTGAGCCCCTGTGTAATTAGAAAATGTATTGTTATGAAATACAGAGAATTAATTAAAGTTAAAATTAGAGGGAGAACATTGAAGATATGTCCTTCACCCACGTTTTGTCTCCAACTGTTGTGTTTCATATATCAATCTAAAACAGAAAATGGGTTCTTTCATCTGCAGGCTTCCAGTAATTTTATCTTTCTTTCCCTTCAGATAAATGGTTTCGTTGCTTTCATCATCTTCCCGGCACATTTTGATCTGCTTTGTCTACTAAAGTGAAAGAAACATGCTTAATAAAGCCAAATGACTTCTTCCTAATGTTAATTCAGTAAACAAATGAACCCTTCTAAGAATGGGAATGGATGATCTCATAACACTTGACTTCAGGCAAAGATACATGCCTACTTTGTCATTCCAAGAAAGTTATTGCAGTTGGAAACAGCAAGTGTCTCTCCAAGCTCTGGGGATGGAAGTGCTGTTTGCACCTTAACAGGCAAAATGAGCACAGGCAGACCTTCTCAAAGTGACCTGAGGTCAACTCCCTTGCTCTAGGATTTCACCCTGCCCTCCAGAATCACCCGGACTGACAGCGGAAATAAACTGTCTTGCTCCTAATTTATTACTTCTATCTGCACTTTGAAAAGAAATGAAAAAGTCCCAGATGTGAGATAGGTTTGTGAGAAATCCCATGTTCACCACTTGTTTTTTTTTTTTAAAAATCTTTCCCAAATGTAGCATTTTTAATTCAAGAAGGAATTTTTTAATAAAATTTTTTTCTTTTTATTTTAAAGTTCTAATAGGTTATTTGGGTGAGTTCAATGGGCCTTTCAGACTGAAATATTACTTTCAAGATGGTCATGGTGTCAAAAAAAAAAAAGTGAATATTTGAAAGTAGCAAAGACTTACATTTGTATAGCATTTTAGAATGCAAAGAACACTCATTCAGTCCTCACAATGACCCTGTTGGATAAACAGTATTTTCATTTTACATATGAGTGTCTGGAAGCTCAAAGAAATTAAATATATTGCCTAATGTTGTGTTCACAGTAGTGGGTGGACTATTAACTCAAACCCAGAAACTGCAAATCCAGTTTCCTTGAGAAACTGGATTTCCTTGAGAAAAAAGCCACACTAGCTTTCTTTAAAGCATCTACTGAAGAAAAATTGAGACTCCCCCTCTCAGCTTCCTTAGGATCCTTCCCTAGGATTTCAGAAATTCAATAATGCAGACGTTCTCAATGTAAAATGCATGCATGCGAAGGCTCACTAACAGACCTGTCCGTCTGAACTATTGTATCCAAGCTCTTTTCCTGGATTGTGGCTTGAGGGTCACAGGTGAACTGTGGTCTCTCATCCTAACTCTGAAGTTTATCATGCACACAGTAGGCCCAGACACAGTGGATGCACTTAGGAAGCATTTCCATGTTCATGGGGTTGGTCTCACTGTTAAAGAAGGTACAAAATAATTTGCAAGTATTGAAAATGAGGGCTTAGAATACTGACGTGCTTAGACCTAGAAAATGTTACCAAAAAAGTCATGGCAGAACAATGAGAGTCTAGCATAATTTCTCTGCATGCATGCCTGCTAAGTTGCTTCAGTTGTGTCCAACTCTTTGCTATGCTACGGACTGCAGTCCACCATGTTCTTCTGTCCATGGGGTTCTCCAGGCAAGAGCACTGGGGTGGGTTGCCATGCCTTCCTCCAGGAGATCTTCCCAACCCAGGGATCAAATCCATGCCTCCTGTACCGGCAGGTGGGTTCTTTACCACTAGCGCCATCTGGGAAGACCTCATCCCATCTGGGATGCTGTGGCTGCATGCGCTGGGAATTTCTTTAACCCTTGTCTACTGAGTGCAAAGTAAGATGTTAAGTGAGGAAGAATTTCTGGGGAAGGAAGTGGTGGAGGGGAAGTCTAGATTTGAATCAGTAGTTAGAGAAACAAGGACTTGGAACACCAATGGGGCTTAGAGCGATCCAATCAGCTTGGAGAATGATGGCCTAAGGCAAAGTGGTTCTTTTTTGTAGATGCTGTAGCCCCAGCATGTTGCCTTAGAGGTGGCTGAAGATTAGCTATTCCCTAACATCAATGCCTGGGGTTTGCAGGTGGCTCTAGTGGTAAAGAAATTGCCTGCCAATGCAGGAGACATATGAGATGGGGGTTCAGTCCCTGGGTTGTGAATATTCCCTGGAGGAGGGTATGGCAATCCACTCCAGTATTCTTGCCTGGAGAATCCCATGGACAGAGGAGCATGGTGGGCTATAGTTTATGGGATTGCAAGCAGTTGGACATGATTGAAGTGACATAGCACAACATCAATGCCAGTTTCTAATGAAGGCAAGTCTCAGCTCAGATGCTCCTGCATCCCATTTGGGCATTTATGAAACAAAGCACATATTAGCCAAAGATGCAAGATCTAACCTGCTGTGTGAGGTCATGAAGTCCCAGCTTTCTGTGCCTTAGGTGTTCTGGTACAACCAGGGAGAGACAACCTCTCAGAGCTAGCCCTGTCTTTGTGATCACTCTCCAACAACCAGAAGCCCCTGACCCTGGTGGCAGAACAGAGAGTGTTGAGGGACTCTGCCCTAACCTTGTTCCTAACAGAGGACAGCAGGTTCCTCCAGATTCTCTTTCTCTGTATGAGCAGGTGGGGGGTAGATATCTCTGAAATACTTTTGCAAGTTCACATATCTTGAATAACTTTAATTTTGTTGAGGAGAACCTATTTTTGACATTCATCACAGAAATTTTAGAGGTCACCATGTTCATGACAAAGGTCCATATAGTCAAAGCTATGGTTTTTCCAGTAGTCATGTACAGATATGGACCTTTAAAGAAGGCTGAGCACCATAGAATTGATGCTTTCGAATTGGGGCATTGGAGAAGACTTCAGGGTTCCTTGGACTGCGAGGAGACCAAACCAGTCAATCCTAAAGGAAATCAACCCTGGGTATTCACTGGAAGGACTGATGCTGAAGCAAGGTTCCAATCCTTTGGCCACCTGATGAGAAGAGCTGACTCATTGGAAAAGACTCTGATGCTGGGAAAGACTGAAGGCAAATGGAGAAGGGAGTGGCAGAGGATGAGAGGGTTGGATAGCTTTACGGACTCAATGGACATGAATTTGAGCAAACTCTGGGAGATCGTGAAGGACAGAGGAGCCTGGCGTGGTGTCCATGCAGTTGCAAAGAGCCGGACATGACTTAGTGACCGAACAACAGCAGCAACAAATGTTCACTTCCTAAAGATCCATCTCTGGAATCTAGAAAGATGGTGCTGACGAACCTACCTACAGGGCAGCCATGGAGATACACACAGAGAGAACAAACTTAGACACTGTCAGGAAGGGAGAAGGTGGGATGAAGTGAGAGTAGCATGAAGCATATACATTACTATATGTAAAGCAGATAGCCAGTGTATGTATGTATGTATACCCAGTTGTTGTATGACACGGGGAACCCAAAGCTGGTGCTCTGTGACCACCTACAGGGGTGGAATGGGGAGGGAGGTGGGAGGGAGTTTTAAAGATAGAGGGGACATACGTCTACTTATGGATACCTATGGCTGATTCATGTTGATGTCTGGCAGAGACCATCAGAGTGCTGTGAAATAATTATCCTCCAATTGAAAAAAAAAAAGATCCATCTCTGACACTGAGTTTGTTAGTACGTGAAGTGCAATTTGGGGACTGAGATCCAGGTAACGGACACCCCAGAGACAGTTCTACTGGAGTTCTGGCTTCCTGACTGTAACTCCCTGAGACTACCACTGGACTTGCTGTTTTTTTTATTAGGGCAATCGACTAATTTTTATTAGGGGCTCTAGACTTGTAATTTAAATGAACTGGCACCCACAGGACATCATACTGAGTTTGATGAAATATCTTTAGGAGCCTTCCAGACAGTGCAATAAAAGGATGGTGGGCTGGGGCAGACCTGTTAGAGAGTGCCCGGAAGGGCAGACTGCATATATTGGATTTGCAAGAGACGAGATCTGTAACAATTATGGTTCACCTCGAAGAGTTTTGGCCAAAAAAGAAAGTCAACTATGGCACTGATTCCAGAGAAAGCCTTACCTTCTGCAAGCTTTTGCAGGCAGCGCTGTTCCAGGAATCAGCCAGACTGCCTGCTGCCGTGCTCACCCTCAAGGCTGCCCCTGGGCTGCAGCCGTTACATCACTGCGGGGGGTATTGACTTTCAAAGGCTATGGCGGCGCCTTCATCTGTACCATTTCCTCTGAAACAAAAGTTATTTTTTCTCGCAACTGTGCATCATATTTATAATGGCTTATTGATCAAAGCCAGGTCCACTTTCAAAGCAGAGAGGAAACCTTGAGCCTCTTCCTTATGAGTTAGTTTTCCAGCAGAAGACACTGGTCTTGCAGTCCCAGTTCTTCTGCGTGAGCCATTGTGCATTTACCAAGCTGCCTCCCCCCGCACCCCGCCCCTCCCCACAGTCAATCACACTCAGGCCTGATAAATGAGAAAGCAAGGACTTTGGTCTGAAGATGCAGAGCGAGCTGAACTTGTTGTCACAGACTACTTGGGGCATTCTTCATCAGTTTCAGCCACACTTCTGCTCACCAAGAACTATCCCTTCTTCTGGGACTCCTATGATTTGAATGTTGGGGCATTTCAAAACCACAATGAGGTACCATAACACGCCAGTCAGGATGGCTGCTATCCAAAAGTCTACAAGCAATAAATGCTGGAGAGGGTGTGGAGAAAAGGGAACCCTCTTACACTGTTGGTGGGAATGCAAACTAGTACAGCCGCTATGGAGAACAGTGTGGAGATTTCTTAAAAAACTGGAAATAGAACTGCCATATGACCCAGCAATCCCACTCCTGGGCATACACACCGAGGAAACCAGATCTGAAAGAGACACGTGCACCCCAATGTTCATCGCAGCACTGTTTATAATAGCCAGGACATGGAAGCAACCTAGATGCCCATCAGCAGATGAATGGATAAGGAAGCTGTGGTACATATACACCATGGAATATTACTCAACCATTAAAAAGAATTCATTTGAATCAGTCCTAATGAGATGGATGAAACTGGAGCCCATTATACAGAGTGAAGTAAGCCAGAAAGATAAAGAACATTACAGCATACTAACATATATATATGGAATTTAGAAAGATGGTAACGATAACCCTATATGCAAAACAGAAAAAGAGACACAGATGTACAGAACAGACTTTTGGACTCTGTGGGAGAAGGCGAGGGTGGGATGTTTCGAGAGAACAGCATCGAAACATGTATATTATCTAGGGTGAAACAGATCACCAGCCCAGGTTGGATGCATGAGACAAGTGCTCAGGGCTGGTGCACTGGGAAGACCCAGAGGGATCGGGTAGAGAGGGAGGTGGGAGGGGGGATCGGGATGGGGAATACATGTAAATCCATGGCTAATTCATGTCAATGTATGACAAAAACCACTACAATATTGTAAAGTAATTAGCCTCCAGCTAATAAAAATAAATGAAAAAAATAAAATAAAATAAAGAACTATCCCTATCTTTATAGGGTTGATTCATGTTAGCTGTTTATGTGGACCGCTTTTTGGCATTCGTGTTTTAAATTTTAGAAAAATGTTGAATTTTATGCGTCAAGCCCGAAAAACTCATTCTTCTCCTCTTTTCTTGTCCTGAAGTTGGTGTAAGGACAATTTGCTTTGTATCTTGGCCAAAAATGTACTAAACGAACCACACAAAGAAACCTACTGTGAAGTGACTTTACCCACACAGATGTCTCCTGGGACGGAGGCTGACATAGTTGTAGCAGTCTGCAGCACCCAGGAACTCTGTTTCTAGCCTGACTTATTATCTGTAGGTGATCAGAGTAGAATTAAGTTAACTTAACCTGTATTAGTCTGTTCAGGCTGCCATAACAAAACATTATAGATTGGGTGACTTAAACAACAGAAATGTATTTTCTGACAATTCTGGAGGCTGGAAGTCCAAGATGGAGGTGCCAGTGGTTTATTCCGAGGCTTTTCTCATTGACTTGAGACAGCCGCCTTCTCGCTGTGTTTCTGCGAGTCCAAATTTCCTCTTCACATAAGGACACCAACAGACTGCAGTAGGGCTCACGCGAAAGAAGAGCGCATTCAAGTCAGCCCTAATGAGGTGGATGGACCTAGAGCCTATTACACAGAGTGAAGTAAGTCAGAAAGAGAAAGGCTGATATTGTATATTAATGCATATATGTGGAATCTAGAAAGATGGTACCGATGAACCTATTTGCAGGACAGCAATGGAGATACAGACACAGAGAACAAACTTGTGGACATAGCAAGGGAAGGTGAGGGTGGGATGAATTGAAAGACCATCATGGAAACATATACATTACCATATGTAAAATAGATAGCAAGTGGGAATTTGCTGTGTTACACAGGGAGCTAAACCTAGAGCTCTGTGACAACCTAGAGCGGTGGGACGGGGTGGGAGATGGGAGAGGCATTCAGGAGGGAGGGGGGCGTATGTATACCTGTGGCCGATTCATGTTGATGTATGGCAGAGGCTTACACAATATTGTAAAGCAATTATCCTCCTCTGTCCATGGAATTCCCCAGGCAAGAATACTGAAAGGGGTTGCCATTCCCTTCTCCAGGGGATCTTCCTGACCCAAGAATTGAACCTGGGTCTCCTGCATTGCAGGCAGGTTCTTTACCATCTGAGTTAACATCTATTCTTCCTGATTATCCTCCAATAAAAGAAAAAAAGGAAGAAAAGAGATGTCATTTTCATTTAATTACCTCTGTAAAGACCTTGACACCAAACACAGTTACATTTGGCATACAGGTCAGAATTTTAACATACGAATTTCAAGAGAATACAAATCAGCCCACACTTACTTTAGCGTGTGTGATGAATGTCCCACAGTTAGGAGTCATCCGATTGCTTTTGATCAAAGCTCCCTAAGCTCATGCAGGTGGACAGTCCCTAAACACGTCTTATCCTTGATCTTTGAGCAATTCTTAAAGGTACATGGTTTAGAGGACACCCCGCTTCCTGGGTCTCTTCCTGAGGTTGATATGTATGTATGAGGCTCATCCCGGACACCAGCATTTTCTGAAGTTCCTCCTGTGATCCTAATATGCAATGAACTCTAAGAACTGCTGGCTCATCAATGATGTAATTGGAAAAGAAAAACTGGGAAGAAAAACTTGGCGACGCCTGAGGACTGTTGCAGGAAAGAGTTCTCCAAAGCTGGAGAAACGAGTAATGAGGTTACTGCACATGGTGTGAGAAGAAGAGTCAATTAGAGCCTTTGGTACATTGGAAATTCCTTTAACATTTCAAAGACCCAGGCTGGTGCACTTTGATCAGTATGCTTTCTGCAGCGGGTCTATAAGGAGGGCCCTTCTGCTTGGAAATCTAGGCCAAGAGCCTGGTTGCCCTGGAGTAGGAAGATGAGATGAAATAGACGGAAGAAAAATCCTGAAGTCTGACTCTCCTGGGTCAGAGTTCTGCGGAGAGAAGGATTGAGAGAGAGGATGGAGAAGGGGTGTGTGTTGGGACCATGTGGATTCTGGTGGTGGGGGTGGCGTTCCAGATATAAAAACCAGTAGAGAACGCAGGGTGGATTATGAAGGTAGGCAGCCCGTGGGGTCCTGGGGAAACCAGGGAAGGTGCGCTGGGGTGCTCTGGGGTCAGATATCCAGGGTCTGCCTTTTTCACTGGCAGATGGTGGGCCTCAGCCTGTGGGGTTCTGGGGGAGGAGCACTTTGGAGACATGGGGTGAGACATTCTTTACTATTTTAACAAGTGGTCCGGCTGCAAGGCTGGGTGTGGGCTGAATACGTTGTTGTTTTTCAGTTGCCAAGTCGTGTCCGACTTTTTGTGATCCCATGGACTGCAGAACACCAGGCCTCCTCCCTGTCCCTCACCAGCTCTCAGAGTGTGCCCGAGTTCGTGTCCATTGGATTGGTCAATATGACCCTTGGTCCAATACCTGTTCTCTGGGCTTCTGTCTGCAGAGGAGGATGTGCATGCTGGCATTCTACATGAGTTGATGGGGACACCATGCGCTCTGGGCTCTTGCCCAGTTTGCTTCTGGGGTCCTGGAAAAACACAGCTGCCAGAAGGAAGTACACTTGGTGGGTTAGCGGGGCCGGTGGGTGTGGGGCCAAGGCTGAACCCTCTCCTGTCCCTTTTGGACCCATACCTGTGGATATGATCCAGAGTTCACCTGACTCTAGGCTGAAAGAGCTTATTTATATGGGTTATAGCTATCAAAATGTACCACATTCAAAATTAATTTTTAAAAATATTTATTTAATGATTCATTAAAGGCAATAATGATAAATCTGTTACATAGTGATGTAGATAATACATTTCTATGAAAATAACACTATTCTCCAAAACAAAAAGTATTTGGTGAGAGACTGGCATTGTTTTACATTCTTTTTTGCATATCCCTTTAATGACAGCTGCCTTCGGACACCTGCTTCTGTGTCTCGGCAATTTGCTGTTTTCCAGATATGTGTTTGGAGATGGGTGGGTGCTCAGCCTTGTCTGACACTTCGTGACCCCATGGGCTGTATCCTGCCAGGCTCCTCTGTCCATGGAATTCTCCAGGCACAAGAATACTGGAGTGAGCTGCCATTTCCTATTCCAGGTGGTCTTTCCGACCCAAGGATTTAACCCATATCTCTTGAGTCTCCTGCATTGGCAGGTGGAGTCTTTATCACTAATGTCAGGGGTATTTTACCCCAGATAACTGTGGGTGTTCTTCTTTGATATGGCATCAAAATACTAAAGACTCGTGAGGGGACGGGATATAAAAAGCCAAATATTGACTTCATATTAGTACAGAAATAGCTTTGACTTTGCACCCTTGACAGGGTCATGGGTTCTCAAGAGATACCTGGAGGACAAACTGAGGATTGTTGATGGGGCAGAAGCATGCCCCAGGCTGCTGCCCTTGAAGGGACACCCACAAGGAAGAGCAGGACTCCTTGCAAAGCCTGTATAATCAACTTTCGGCCATGATTTCTCTAGTCTCTTCGCTCCGTGTGCAGATGTTCCTTGTTTTGGGAATCCTGTGTTAAGACTGCTGTGTGTTTATAAGGAGGTCACAGCGGCTCTCAAAACCGAGCCAGGCAATTTCACCAGGTCAGTCATTTAAACTTTGAGTTGTTAAAAGGAAAAAACAATAGCAAATCAAAGCCAACTGAAAATGGTTTTTTCACGCGGACACAAGTTTAAGAGGTCACTTTCTATAGACTCTCAGTCTTGCTCATGTGCCAAAATTTTTTTTTCTTTCTTTAGGTCGATTTTAGGGTATTGGATCAGACTCTCACATTATGCTTTCAGGTGACTCTGTGATATTCTTTATCATTTTGAGATGACAACCTGGGCACTGTCGGGGGGAGAAGGATGCACTGCTAAAGAGATACCAGATCAGAATGGAGTGTAAGTGAGAACATGGCAGGATGAACTGAAGTTCTTGGTTTTTAGATGTTGGAGGAAGTGGGTTCCATAAAGGAAGATTAGGTTTCAGAATGAATTTTAGGGTGAAATCTTAAAAAAGGTCAGGGTGAGTTTGTGGGTAAACTTATGATAAAGTATCTGGACAGGTGATGCGTGCAGGCTAGGAGTTTTCTGCCCTAAATCACTATAGCTGCCTTTGGTAAGCCGACTTCTGTTTCTTTTGACTTTGCCCTCTCTAATTCCTCTGCAGACATATCCAACTCAACTTGGCCATGAATTTGTGGATTTCTGAAGGTTGGATCTTGGTTCGTTTTTTCTTTCTGCCCCATATTCTATCCTTAAGGAAATCTCACCTGTGCCCACAGCTTCATCACCCTGAAACCCTGTTGTCTCACTAATTTATATCTTCACACTCTGACTTTTCTTTCACTCCTGTATTAATCTCCTATATTGACATTTCTCCTGTGATATCACAGACACCTCTTACACTCCACTTGTCTGAAAGCAGATGCGTGCTCCTCTCCAAGCCTGGTCTTCTTCCTGTCTTGTGTGTTGCTGTGAATGTCACCCCTCAGTTTCTAGAAGAGACCTTGGAGACCTTCATTCTTTCCCAGCCTTGTTTAATTCCTTCTCAGGTTCTGGTGACCCCATGTCCACTTCTCAGACTTCACGCCTCTTCCAGGTCCCCCGAGGCACCATTGCCTCCCGTGGGTTTTGGGAGCTGTCTCCTAAGGCCTCTTTGCACCCCTAGTTGCCCCAACACAATTTGCTCTGCATAAAAAAATCAGAACCAAAAAAAAAAAAAAAAATCAGAACCACAACTGGGAACTGCAAAAATGCCAATCTTTTCAGGAAGTCCACCCTCCTAATACAAAACAGTGACCCAATATACCTTCTGTGATGATTTAATGCAAACTGTAGGCTCAAGGGCTTAACTCAGAAATGGAAACCCTGCTTTTCTGGTGGAACATGGAGCCCTGAGTTTGGTTCTTCGAGCTCTAGCTAGGCCTGCATGGTCATGAGTCAGCCACAGGTGTGGGCAGAGGTCATGCACAACATTTGGGGCTCTCCTCCTCCTCCAGATCCCCATTTCCCTTGGCTTCCAGATTCTGGGGTTGCTCCATCTCTGTCTCCCCATCTTCAATCCAGTAAGACAGAAAATTATCATCTGTTCTTGCATGCTGCTGACTGGGGCCTGTTCTCAGAACAAATGATGCAACCAAGAAATTCACCCAACTCCTGTTCCCTTTACAAATATCACTGCCTCTGTAGTACCTACCTGCTTTAGTCACTCTCCAGCTCCTTTAGGTAGTTGATTATTACATTCAGTATCCAGTTTGTAGGTTTTTTCTTTTTTAATACAGTTTAAAGGTATTTTTTATAATTTGAGGGGAGGTTGGTCCCATGGGAGTTACTGAACCATTATCAGATGTGCAAACTCAAATCTAGGCTTCCCTGATTGCTCAGATGGTAAAGAATCTGCCAGCAATGTAGGAGATCCAGGTTTGATCTCTGGGTCAGGAAGATCCCCTGAAGAAGAGAATGGCAACCCACTGTAGTATTCCTGCCTGGGGAATCCCACCGACAGAGGAGCCTGGTGGGCTACAGTCCACGGGGTCGCAGAGTTGGACACGACTGAGTGACTAACACACAATGCAAAATCAAATCTGAGATTCTCAAGCTGCCTTCAAGCTTCTGTAAAGCTTGCCATGTATGTGTTTCTCTCTCCATCCCAGAAACACTCCCCCAAACACTCTTCCCTTTGGCCTCACCCGTCGGTTTTCCCTTCCTCAAACGTGCCGTCCTCCTTCCGCCATCTTGGCGTTGCCCCTGCTTGCTCTCCTCATCACCTGAGCACTTTTCTGCAGCTCCTCGTAGTTGGAAGCTCCACTTCCCTTCCTTAAGGGAAGTCAGGCACTGTTTCCTCAGAAAAGACTCCCCTCTTAGCCCCTCCAGGTCCTTCCTCTGTTACACACCGTGAGCCCCATGAACATCTCCTTTGTGCGTTTATGTGGACTGTATTAATAATTTGTGGTTCATTTCTGGAACTCTGCTTCATGTCTGTTTCCTCCATCAGACTTAGGTTGGTGAGATCTGGAACCATTTTAGGGGCGTGACAGGGCACCATTCTCTCGCCACTGAACGTAACTCCAGGTCCACCCCGTAAAGTGCTTGCTCATCAATTTACATGCTTCCCATACGTGCATTATGGGGTTGATTAATTTTTAAAATAACCCAGCGGAGTGTGGAGAGTTCAGGACAGCAGAATTCTGTTCCAATGGCTTAGATGCTTTAGAATTGACAGAGCGTTAAGAGTCTTTGGGCTTTGGGGAAGTGACTCAACAGAGAAAATGTAGGTGATGTTGACTCCATTTTTTTGAGATTCACTCTTTGTGACTGTTAACTCTTTGTATTTCTAGAGCAAGAGGGGGAAAAGAAGAATGTCGGGGTGTTTCAGTGTTAGGTAACCACTGTGGAAACTCAGACATGAGGCTGCCCCCGATGGGAAGGGAGGGAAGAAGAAGGCATTGGAGTAAGAAGGGTGGTCTGGGTGTGGGGAGGTTCATGGTGGAAGTGGATGCAGGGAGACTGGGAGGTTATGGGTCCTATCTGTGATTCTCTCCAGCTTTGTATAAACTCCAGTTTTAAGAAAAATTTTGGCCACACCATGTGGCATGCAGCATTTTAGTTCCCCACTGCAGTGGAAGCATGGAGTGTTAACTGCTGGACAGACAGGGAAGTCCCTAAGCCCCAGCTATGTTGATCTACTTAGGATTGGTCCAGGGAAGTGGGCTGTTTCTACCCTTCAGCCTTTTCTACTGCTTGAATCCTCCCCTCTTTTCTGTACCTCTTAGACTTTGAGATCCTGCTCAAAGTTTTATTGTCTTTTCAGGCAAATAAACCCCTTCTTTCCTTTCTTTTCTCCTCCTTATTCTTCTTTTGATGCCTGGGTTATGCCCACACATTTTTCTATTTCCCTAGTTATGCCTATTATGACTTATCAAGCTTGTTCATTTTCATACCCATTTCCTTGGACGGTCAGCTCTTCAGGACACAGTCAGGTCTGAGTCATCTTTTAACCCAGTACAAGCTCTTTGACAAGCACACAGTGTTGCAGCAGTGGTTGTGTCTGGAACCAGTGAGTAAATGATGACAGGTGTTCTGGGTGGCTTGGGGGACTGGGACACCACCTTTGATATATAGGTGGTGGACAAGCCTTGTGTGCATATTGGGGGATGACAAAGGCAACATGTGGGTAATCAAAGTCAGTGGAGTGGATGTGGTTGGGAAAGCAGGACAAAAAGGCTTTGAAGCTCTCTGACCAGGTTGCTGATGAAATTAGGAAAGGCAGGATGAAATTTGCTGGAAGTTAAATCACTGCCTGTGATTATTAGTATGTGGTGTGATCCAGTTACCTTTCAGTTGAAAGTGATGGCTGGATAGACAACAGAAACTCCCTTGTCCTACTGATAAATTTGGTCCCTTTACTTTGGACAACAGTTTGGTAGGACCTACTCAAATGAACACACATACACTTTACACCTCAACAATTTCACTCCCCAACAGTAATGCAGACCTGTGTGCACCAAAAGTTGTGTGTGAGAATGTTCCCAGTGTCATTAATCATAATGGTTCCAGACAAGAAGCAACCTCAATGTCCATTAACGGTAGAGTGGATAGACTTTGGAAAATTCGATAATACAATAAACTCTATATAGCCATGAAAATCAGTGACATACTGCAGAATGAAGCGGCATGGATAAATTTCACAAAGATAGGGCAAAAAAAAAACACAAAAAACCCATAAGGCAGACAGAAAAGATATTAGACTGTGAGATTCACCATTTTATAAGCCTTAAGAAAAAGGGAAACTTCTGTTGTGTTAAGGCCAGGTAATTGTTACATTTGGGGGAACATTGGGAGGTAGGAATTTAATGAAGGCTTGAAGCAACTTCTAGGTGTGGAAATATTCTGTTTCTTGACCTAAGTAATGACTGTCTGTGTGTGTGCTCAGTTGTGTCTGACTCTTTGCGACCCCATGGAGCCTGCCAGGCTCTTCTGTCCGTGGAATCTCCTAGGCAGGAAAACTGGAGTGGGTTGCCATTTCCTACTCCAAGGGGTCTTCCCCACCCAGGGATTGAACTTGAGTCTCTTGGGTCTCCTGCATTGGCAACTGGGTTCTTTACCACTGCACCACATGGGGAGGCCCAAGTGATGGTTATGTGGATGTTTTACTTCTTGATAATTCATTGAAATGTACACATAGGCTTTGGACTGCCTCCATCTCTGTGTTTAACTGCAAATAAGGAACTTGCTTCAAAAAATAATGTTACATATTTTTAAGTTAGTAAAAAGATATGTGCCATCCTCAGTTTTCTTAAAATCATTTCTCTATGAGAAACCAGCCTTTTGATACTGCTCATAATTTTATTGATTTTTTTTCCCCAAAGTACTTTTCCTTATTTATTTGCAAACAGATTTTCAAATGACCACTTTGCTAGTTTTGTTAAAAAGAATTCTAAACTATGTTTCATATATATTTATCACATCAATGCTTCCCTTCTTTCTATGGTTAATTTGGTGCCAGGTCATCCTTCCCCCGACCCCAACTTTTCTGACTCAAGGACATATGTTCTCTCACATAAATTTTCAGTTGATCAAATCAGTATTTTTCTCTTAAAGGATGAATTTAAATTTTAATTGGAGGCTTCAGAGAACTACTGATGAAATTGTACCTTCTCATACTTGAGCTTCTCTTCCCCCTGACATACCACTTCTGGTTCAATTTCTTAAAACATCCAAACTTAACAGCACCACATAACTGAAAAATGTTTGATCAGAGTCAATTAGAGCAGTGTTGCAGAAACAAAGTTATGGTATATTTAGCAAGAGATTGGATCCTATTACACTAAATAATTTGTGTTTCGCCTACAGTGATATCTACATAAAGCAAATGAGAGGAATTAATATGGTCTCTCATTAGCCAAGTCAGCAGTCTTTGAATTTCAAAGTGGTCGCAAATCTTGTATTTTAACCAAATGGCTGCACTTATATTGAACTTTCTTTCAAAAAAAGAAATTGTAACTTCATAATGATGATCAAAACATCAAAATTTCATCGAATATCTATAATTTATTCAACACAAGAGAGGCAACCTAAGAGGGGCTTCCCTGGTGGCTCAGACGATTAAGAGTCTGCCTGTAATGCAGGACATCTGGGTTCAATCCTTGTGTCGGGAAGATCCCTTGGAGGAGGGCATGGCAACCCACTCCAGTATTCTAACCTGGAGAATCCCATGGACAGAGCGGCCTGGCAGTCTACAGTAGAGGCAGTAGCACGTACAGATGGAAACAGGGGCTCAGGGCCAGACTGCTGGGGTTGGGATCCTGGCCCCTGTACCAACCGAGTGACCACTGGGGAGTCACTTACCCTTTTTGGTAGCTTAGTTTCATTTTTTTTTTTTTTTAATGTCATTGTGAAGATTAAAAGAGTCATCCATGTATAGCCTCTGTGTCAGGCACACAGTAGGTACTCAATGCATGCTAATTGTTTTGTTGGTTTTCTTGCCATTGTCACATTTGTGCTGGAGCTGGTGAACTATTATTTAAGACTGAGAGAGACTGTCAGTTTAAAAATTAATGCAAATATATGGAATCTAGAAAAATGGCACTGATGAACTTATTTGCAGGGCAGAAATAAAGACGCAGACACAGAGAACAGATTTGTGGACACAGGGGTGGGAGAGGAGGAGGGTGGGGCAAATTGAGAGAGAAGTATTAACGTACACACACTATCATGTGAAAAATAGGTAACCAGTGAGAAGTTGCTCTGCAGCAAAGGGAACTCAGCTCCAGGCTCTGTGATGACCTCGAGGGGCGGGATTGTTGGGGGGAGGTCCAAGAGGGAGGGGAGATATGTACACACAGAGCTGATTCCCTCTGTTGCACAGCAGAAACTACCACAACGGTGTAGCACGATTACACTCCAGTTTTAAATGTAGAGCCGTTTGTGTGTGTTTGTGTGTGTGCACATAGCAAGGGTCCGTGTGACAACGAAAATACAACTTGAGTGACAGGGAATGTAGAAAAAGAAATGAGTTTCTTTTTGACATGCAGCTACTTCCTAGAAAAAGGTCAAATTATTTGGAGCTAATGTTTAAATAAGGGTTTTTAGCCAAGACAGAGAAATTAGTGTTGGCGAAAGTGACTGCTATTAACTGCCAGGCTGACAGCATAATAATGGTTGCGGTGACAGGCCAGGCAGAACTTACCATTATGAGTCCCATGGAATGATACCTCGGTAATCAATAATAGTGATTTACCTTTCAGCAATTTAGATGAAAAGGTATCACATTAGATATTCCATTGTGTTTATTCTAAGTATCTGTGAAAGCCTAAGTGTCTCAAAACAGGCCAGCCAGGACTAGAAGAATACCCAGCCAAGCCATAGACTCAAGAGAAATAAAAGTACCATTTATGCCTCTGAGTTTTTAGTGCAGCTTGTTATAAAGCAATAGCTGGCTGACACAATCGATTTTATCTAAAAAGGCTGAGAAGCTTTGTCTTTAATATTAGGGATAGGTTCTCAAGGCCCTAAGTCTTTCCAGTCTCCATTACTAACTGCAAAATAACAACCACATCCATGCAAAATACATCTTCAGATTCCCCAGGTCGGTCTTCTAGTTGGTCCCTCACTTGAGCCTGATTTGAATTTTATCTGGAGTATGGTATCTCCTGTGGCTCAGCTGGTAAAGAATACGCCTGCAATGCAGGAGGCCTGGGTTCGATGCCTGGGTTGGGAAGATCCCCCAGAGAAGGGAATGGCTACCTACTCCAGTATTCTGGCCTAGAGAATTCCATGAACTGTATAGTCCATGGGGTCGCAAAGAGTCGGACACGACTGAGCGACTTTCACTCACTCACATGGTGTCTTTGGTGATTGACTAGGTATTAGCCTCTCCGGGTCTACAATCTGCCTTTACTTTGTAGGCAGACTTCAGTCTTTTCTGCCTCTGAACTCTCAGCATCTGACCTTGTTTTGCCACCCACTTCTGGCTTTTTTTACCCCAGGAACAGTCCTGGTGGCTAAAAGGAGACTATGCCGTCGTCTACACCAGTGGTTCCTACCCGCGGGCACTGGCGTCACTCAGCAGATGTTTGACAATGTCTGGAGATGTTTTTGGTTGTCACCACTGGGGGAGGAGGTGCTATTGATATCTAGTGGACAGACACTCTGAGTGCTGTTCAATGTTCTGCGGTGTGTAGGAGAACCCCCTGCAACAGAGAATTAGCTCTTGAAGATACAGTGGTGCTGAGATAAAAAAAAAAATCCTGGTCTAGATCTGTCACAGAGAATTGGTCCCTCAGCAGCAAAGTCTCTAATCTCCAACAGCTGCCTTTGGGTGTCCACCTCTCTCTGTTTTCTCATAGCAAGTCTCGGGAGTAAAGGTGCTCACTCTCTGATAAACTTTAAAATTTATCTGATAAACTGATAAATCAGTTTATCCAACTGATCCCAAATTCCTCAGAAAGTAGGTGTCTTCCGCAGAGATCGTGTGAGATTCTTCATGATCTCAACCCCAGTCTCTGTTTTAATCAGCTCTAGGACATATAACAATACCATGATTACTCGAGACCAATCCATAATTTCACAGCCTGGGACCTTCATAAAAATCTTTAAAGAAGATAAACAGCTTTTCCCTTTTTGACTATATTTTAACTATGACTAAACTTTGCAGCTTGGGCTTTCAAACACAATAGTAGTTTCCTCCAATGGAGTTCAGGTTTGTGGAATCTGAGTTTATTCAGCATGCTCTATGCATTCTTTTTTTTAATTTTTTTTTATTTTTTATTAGTTGGAGGCTAATTATTTCACAACATTTCAGTGGGTTTTGTCATACATTGATATGAATCAGCCATAGATTTACATGTATTCCCCATCCCGATCCCCCCTCCCACCTCCCTCTCCACCCGATTCCTCTGGGTCTTCCCAGTGCACCAGGCCCGAGCACTTGTCTCATGCATCCCACCTGGGCTGGTGATCTGTTTCACCCTAGATAATATACATGCTGTTCTTTTGAAACATCCCACCCTCACCTTCTCCCACAGAGTTCAAAAGTCTGTTCTGTATTTCTGTGTCTCTTTTTCTGTTTTGCATATAGGGTTATCGTTACCATCTTTCTAAATTCCATATATATGTGTTAGTATGCTGTAATGTTCTTTATCTTTCTGGCTTACTTCACTCTGTATAATGGGCTCCAGTTTCATCCATCTCATTAGGACTGATTCAAATGAATTCTTTTTGACGGCTGAGTAATATTCCATGGTGTATATGTACCACAGCTTCCTTATCCATTCATCTGCTGATGGGCATCTAGGTTGCTTCCATGTCCTGGCTATTATAAACAGTGCTGCGATGAACATTGGGGTGCACGTGTCTCTTTCAGATCTGGTTTCCTCAGTGTGTATGCCCAGAAGTGGTATTGCTGGGTCATATGGCAGTTCTATTTCCAGTTTTTTAAGAAATCTCCACACTGTTTTCCATAGCGGCTGTACTAGTTTGCATTCCCACCAACAGTGTAAGAGGGCTCCCTTTTCTCTACACCCTCTCCAGCATTTATTGCTTGTAGACTTTTGGATAGCAGCCATCCTGACTGGCGTGTAATGGCACCTCATTGTGGTTTTGATTTGCATTTCTCTAATAATGAGTGATGTTGAGCATCTTTTCATGTGTTTGTTAGCCATCTGTATGTCTTCTTTGGAGAAATGTCTGTTTAGTTCTTTGGCCCATTTTTTGATTGGGTCATTTATTTTTCTGGAGTTGAGCTTCAGGAGTTGCTTGTATATTTTTGAGATTAATCCTTTGTCTGTTGCTTCATTTGCTATCATTTTCTCCCAATCTGAGGGCTGTCTTTTCACCTTACTTATAGTTTCCTTTGTAGTGCAAAAGCTTTTAAGTTTCATTAGGTCCCATTTGTTTATTTTTGCTTTTATTTCCAGTATTCTGGGAGGTGGGTCATAGAGGATCTTGCTGTGATTTATGTCGGAGAGTGTTTTGCCTATGTTCTCCTCTAGGAGTTTTATAGTTTCTGGTCTTACATTTAGATCTTTAATCCATTTTGAGTTTATTTTTGTGTATGGTGTTAGAAAGTGTTCTAGTTTCATTCTTTTACAAGTGGTTGACCAGTTTTCCCAGCACCACTACTATGCATTCTTCAGGGGACTATGGCTTTGTCTTTATTGCTGATAAAGAAAAAATGAAACCAAACTTGAAGAGGAGTATCCCTGTCCTGGAAGAAACGCAGGGACATCCTGTCTGTCTGTTTTCCCTTGGGCTTAAACAGTAGGCTCCACTGATATGGAGCCTCTGGTCATTTAGCAAAAGAATGCACCAGGCAACATCTTGACCACGTCAAAGAGATGACTCACACAGACAGGGAGAAAGTTGTACACATTTCTCTGTTCCATTTGAGCTTACCACTCCTGGAACTTGTATTGTGTCCCTAGTTGACACAATCTAGTTTATATACAGCAATCACACCCTGATCAATCAGAGCAGTAGACCACAACAGGAGTGGGGAGGATGGGGCTGCTGCTGGAGCCTGTGTGTTGCTTGTTGCCACGGTATCAGGTTTCTGCTCCGAGGGTTGAGTACGAAGTTGCTATAGGTCCACCCCAGTGACAGCTGGAAAAACAGCTGCTTGTAGAAGAGCAGAGGATGAGATGGTTGGATGGCATCACTGACTCGATGGACATGAGTTTGAGTAGGCTCTGGGAGTTGGTGATGGACAGGGAGGCCTGGCGTGCTGCAGTCCATGGGGTTGCAAAGAGTCGGGCACGACTGAGCGACTGAACTGACTGACTGACTATAGAAGGGCATAGTGAAAACTGGGGCTCCCAAGAGTGAAGATCTGGACCCCAAGAGCCAAAATGAAACTTGCAGATGTCGCTTGTCGTCTCCATCAACCGCACGGATGGACATGCCCTCTGCTACAGAGCTGCGCGTGTGTCTGCCCCAGGCTTTGGACAAGCTGGAGACCTCACGACCTGAGAGCTCAGTCTTACTGATTCTTCCTGTCGTCTCAGATTGCAGTGTGGCTCATTCCCACACTGTGAACCCTCCAGTCTATTCAACATTGTGATAATTTGCTCACTCTGTGTTTTTCTGCATTCATTTAAAAAAATCACAAGATTACATTGTCTATCTTGATTATTGAGGGTTTTTTTTTTTCTTGGATGCCCTTTAAACTGTGTGCCCCGAGGCCAGAGCCTCACTCACTTCGCCCAAGTCTCTCGCTGGTGGTGGAAACCGGGGCGCTGCCTCACATCACCAGGGGAGCCAGCGGGTCAGGGACAATGTGTGCAAGCTGCTGTCATGTCTGGAGTCCCACGAGGACTTCAGAGTGTAAAAAGATATAGCTGTTACTTCCCTTCTGCATTCCAAATCTCTTGCAAAACATTCCGTGTGTCCAGCACTAACCCAGGACCACACAGGGACAGGAATCTGGGAAATGCACTTTTAGCTTAGCTTAGTTGACACAGGGCAAAGGCGCTGGAACATTCCAACGTGTTGTGTGATTTTATTCTTCTTCGTGAAGGGTGTTGATGAGTGCCTCTAGGTTCTGAAAGTTTCTCTAGAAGTGCATTCACAGGATTCTCAGAGGTTTTATGTGTCCTATCCTAACGCAGTTACTGCCTTTGGAACCTGTTGTGACTAACACTTTTAGGGCTATAAACCAAGAAAGATGATGTAGCCACATGACCAAAGTAAAAGTGCTCCCAAACTAAAGACAGACAGATAGCTTTGAAAGGCTTGTATTGTTCAAGTGATCAGACAGCACAGCTTCTTTGCAATCATTTTTGGTTCATGTCCAGATGCTATCAGATTCTGTCTAGATGGCCGGTTCTGTTTGATGCTCATGCATGTCAAGTCTCGTTAAATAGCTCAAGGCTCTAATGAGTGAAAGCCTTCTGAGGAGAATGGTCAGTTCTCCTGGAACCACACTCCATGGCAGGGTCCCGTGGGCAGGGGGTGCTAGGTGTGGGGTAGAATATCTGATAGGAAATCCTCCACCAAAGTGGAGAAGCATTGAGTAAACTTAACACCCTGGACTTAACGCCCTGGATGCAGTTCAAGATAAAGCATTTTGTATTGCATCCTACTCTCTGCTGAATGGTTACGATGCTGCTGTGACTGTGTTGTTTTCCGAACCTACAAGTTGGCTGTGAGCCCCCCAGTGGCTCATGTTCCCCACACATAGCCATCAACATTACTCCCTTTACTGGCTTCTGGTGGCGCAGTTTTCATGGACTGTGCCTCATTCTGGGGGAGGGCAAAAGCAGCCATAAGTTATAACATTTCCTCCTCCTCTGGTTTCTTCCCCAGCGAGATGTGGATCCATTTTTCCATTAGGAGACAAATGACAGCTAAGTTTAGATTCTGTGTCTTTTCTCTAACCTGTGACAAGAAGAACTTGAAAGACATGATATTCTATTGATGTTCTGTTTGGTGGGAGGAAGGAGATACCTTACAGAAAAAAAAAAAAAAAGAAAGAAGAAGAAAAAGAAAGAACAACTTTTATACTTTTATCTCAGTGGGAAATTCATGCTGAGTTCCGATACATTAAGTGGTCCCCAGACAGAAATTTGAAAATACTTCCAGCTGTTTAATTTCAGGCAGCTCTACCAAGAAAGCAAATGCATGTCAGCCCTTCACCAGGAGGACAGCAGTTGATACTCTGACACAGGCCAGACAGCCCTGAGCGGTGTGTCAGAGGGGTGACATCAATGACAGGACCAGTTTCTGGATGGACTTCTCAATGGATTCGTCGGGAGTCTGCTTGTGTGTGCATGTGTGTGTTTTAACACCTGTGGTGACTTGCTATTCAAAACCCACAAAGCATGGGAGTTTGAGATTGGCATATAGACACTGGTGAAGTGAAAGTCACTCAGTTTTGTCCGACTCTTTGCAACTCCATGGACTGTAGCTCACCAGGCTCCTCTGCCCATGGGATTCTCCAGGCAAGAATACTGGAGTGGGTTGTCATTTCCTTCTCCAGGGGAACTTCCCGACCCAGGGATCGAACCTGGGTCTCCTGAATCATAGGCAGATTCTTTACCGTCTGAGCCCTCAAGGAAGTCCACACATGCTAGTGGTGATGGTTTCATTGCTAAGTCGTGTCCAACTCTCTTGCAACCTTATGAACTGTAGCCCGCCAGGCTTCTCTGTCCATGGGATTTCCCAGGCAAGGATACTGGAGTGGGCTGCCATTTCCTTCTCCAGGGGATTCTTTCTGACCCAGGCACATATACACTGCTATATATAAAATAAATAACCAACAAGGACCTACTGTATAGCACAGGGAACTCTGCTCAATGTTCTGTAATAACCAAAACAGGGAAAAAATTTGAAGAAGAATAGATAACACATTATGTATAACTGAATCCACTTTGCTCTACACCTGCAACTAACACAACATTGTTAATTTTATTCCAATATAAAACAAAAACTAAAAAAACCCACAAAAGTACAAAGAATTGAAAAGGCGAAAGAGGCGTATTTTGCATATATATTGAATTTTCTTCACAAGGGTAATATTAAGATTTTCCAGTAAGTTGAAACTATTTCTAAAATCTCTTCTATATTAGGAAAGTATCAGGAAAGAGGGGAGAGAAGGGGTCAATTTACAGTAGGGAACACAGTCTGGGGAAGAAACCCAACTGCTTTCTACAAAAATAAGAATACGCTTCAGAGTTCCACCCTTCTTGAACAGTGGGTTTCAAGAGAGGCTAGTTATGAAAATGTAAAGAAACCTCTATGTTCAATACTCGTTTCAGGTGGAGTTTCACATCTGAGTAAATATATTAGAGTCAGGGGCATTTGTGAACTGTGATTTCATATTCCTGTCTGAGGAGCTGAGCAGAAAGTTGGAGGAAGGACATTAAATGTGTGTTTCTGAAACTCTCTATTCCTTGTGGCACGTGTGGACACATTTGGGAGTAATCTGCATCCTGAAGATCGGTGGTCTCTTTGTTCTTTTCTTTACCTGAATAAACACTCTGGGATTGAACATGTGTGAGTGCTCAGCCTGCCACGTCTCAGGACAAGGAATATTCTTTATGGTCTCTGCAACGCTCCACCCTCCCTCTGTTTTCCCCTCACCTCCTCCTCCTGGTGTTTCTTCTGCAGATGTTGTCAACATCTCTCCCAGTCCCTCCTGGGAAGTTCGATCCATAACTTTTAAAATTAAGAAAGGTTGCTATAATGTTATGATTTGCATTTTTAGGTTAGCTTTTCCCATCTGCTTTCCATGAAAGATACTTCTGCAAAGCAAATTTGGCTAGGTTTTATTTAATAATATTTTAAAAAACCCACCAGGAAAGGCAGTGCTCATTACACATAGAATGGGACAAAGACTGTGCTGGGATGTGATGGATTTCACTTTAGGACTAGCTGGAATGTTCCACGTGGCTCCTGTGAAGGCTGGATTTCCTAGCCAAACGTGCAAGAGAGCAGCTATGGGCTTCAGCAGTTGTAAGTGCAGGATAAGGAGACGGACAGATCTGGAGTTCTCATTGCAACAATAGCGGTGGTGCTGGTTTAGTTGCTGAGTCATGTCTGACTCTTGTGACCCCATGGTCTGTAGCCTGCCAGGCTCTTCTGTCCATGGAATTTTCCATGGCAAGGATACCAGAATGGGTTGCCATTTCCTCTTCCATTTAACAATAATATAAAGACGCAAATGCAGAAATAATTTCATTACTCTAAACTATACCTTGCCGTTGCTTCTCAACTCAGCAATGCCAGCGGCACACCCTTCAGGACATTTAATGCGTATTTGAGACCCTTGCACACCTTTGGGTTCATCATCCCTCCCCCCTGCACTCCTCAGAGGTGCGTGTTCTCCAGCAGGGAGCTGGCTCCAGGACTCCCAGGTCCTTCGGCACTTCTTGTGTTTGCTCTTCCCTGGATGCTCAATCCTTGGAGATGCAGTTGCTTCCTCTACAGGGCTCAGCAGACAGCTGAAGGTGGGGTAAGGAGCCTTTCTTTTTTTAACTTTTATGATTTCTGTTTTACTTTTTAATTGGGTTATAATTGCTTTACAATGTTGTGTTAGTTTCTGTTGCAAGCTGGCAGCACGGGGGCTGAGTTCAGGTGGCAGCCTTATTCAGCGTGCCTGGCACAGAATTGCAAACATTAATATCTGAACTTGACCGCCTGTCAGTAGGATATCCCCTTTCCGAGTCACCATGTCTTCACTGCTCCTCATTGGCTCCTGCCTCTGCCTCTTGATTTGACCTGCCTGACTCCTAAAGTCATCTGAATTTTGTAATCAAACAGAGAAGGGAAAAGGTGCCTCACTGCTGCCTAAATTCCAAAATGTGTCCCCCTCCATGAAATCTGTGAAAGCATTACTGCAGACAGTAGGCCTCCTTGCCTTTTGGACTTCACAGCATCAGAGAAGAGCCACTTTCCCCTTAATAGAGCTTCCCTTAGCACGGGAGGAGACGTTTTGCAATCATTACTGTACAAATGACAATCAACTCAGGTCTGAAGCACAAGGCTCTTCTGCTTGAAACTGATTGATTTGTCTTGAAGATGGGAAGTTGATGAAATCATGTCAAATATAAGATCAATGCATGACCTTTAGAAATCCTACCCGTTGACTTGTGCTTAGCTGCTCAATGTCTGACTCTTTGTGACCCCACGGATTGTGGCCCACCGGGCTCCTCTGTCCATGGTGATTCTCCAGGCAAGAATACTGGAGTGAGTAGTCTCTTCCTTCTCCAGGGGATCTTCCCAACCCAGGAAGTGAATGGGGGTCTCCTGCATTGCAGGCAGATTCTTTACCAGCTGAGCTACCAGAGACTTAGAAATGGAAGAAAAGAAGTTGAGGGAGAGTGGAGATGGCATCTATGCCCAGGTCTCTTGACTCCAAGTCTGGGACTTTGACTTCTGTGTCAAGAAAATCCTCTAGTGATGTTGAGCTATGTGCCACGGATTTTCATGTGCCATGTTGGTCCTATGATGCCATTTTAGGAAAAATTTCCATTGGGTCTTCTGCCCACTTTGTAATTGGATTGTTTGGTTTTTTTTGATGTTGAACTGTAGGGAGTGTTTTGACTATTAAACCCTTATTGGTCATATCATTTGCAAATACTTTTTCCCATCCTGTAGGCTGTCTTTTCATTTTGTTGATGGTTCCATTTATTCATTTTTGCTTTTATTTCTTTTGCCTGATGAGATTAAAAAATATTGCTATGATGAGATATTGCCTCACACTTGTCAAAATGGCTAGCATCAAAAAGACCGCAAGTGGCAAATGTTGCCAAGAATGTGGAGGAATGTCGGTGGAAATGTAATTTTGTGTACAACCTCTGTGGAAAACAGTATGGAGATTCCTCAAAAACTAAAAGTAGAACTAACATATGATCCAGTAATTCCACTCATGGGTATATATCTGAAGACTAAAAGTAGAACTAACATATGATCCAGTAATTCCACTCATGGGTATATATCTGAAGAAAACAAAAACACTGATTAGAAGAGAAACATGCACTCCAATGTTCACAGCATTGTTATTTACAATTGCCAAGATATGGAAGCCACCCATGTTCATTAACAGGTGAATGGGTATATCTACAACTCTACACACACACATTGGAATAGTACTCAATCATAAACAAGAAAGCAAATTGCAAAGACCTAGAAAATATTATGCTAGTGAAATAAGTCAGACAGGGAAAAACAAATACTCTATGCTATCACTTATGTGCGGAACCTAAAAAATTTTTAAAAATGAATGTATATAATAGTACAAAAACAGACTCACAGATATAGAGAACAGCCTAAGGGGGTGCAAGATAAGGGTATGGGATTAAGAAATACAAACTACTCTGTATAAAATAGATAACTTCAACAATATATTGTGAAGTGAAGTGAAAGTTGGTCAGTCAAGTCTGACTCTTTGGGACCCCATGGACTGTAGCCCACCAGGTTCCTCTGTCCATGGAATTCTCCAGCCAAGAATAGTGGAGTGGGTTGCCATTTCCTTCTCCAGGGGATTTCCCAATCCAGGGATTGAACCTAGGTCACCCGCATTGCAGGGATTCTTTACCATCTGAGCCACCAGGAATATTGTACAGCACAGCAAACCATAGCCATTTTTTGGTAATAAAGCCCACTTTTTGGGCTTCCCTTGTGGCTCAGCTGGTAAAGAATCTGCATGCAATGCGGGAGACCCTGGCTCAATTCCTGGGTCAGGAAGATCCCTTGGAGAAGGGAAAGGCTACCCACTCCAGTATTCTGGCCTAGAGAATTCCATGGACTATATAGTCCATGGGGTCACAAAGACTCAGACACGACTGAGAGACTTTCACTTTCACTTTTAGTAGTAACTTTAAATGGAGTATAAGCTATAAAATTACTGAATCACTGTGTTGTAAACTTGAAAGTAATATAATATTATAAATCAAAATATATACTTCAATTAAAAAAAGAGAATTTTCTAGTATGGGTTTTTAGAAAAATCCAGCTAAACTTTGGACTAAGAAGGAAAATAATTTAAAAAAAGAAAAGAAAATGGTACTGCTGTTATGTCTTTCAGCTTGAAGAAGGTAGCAGAGATGAGATCTCATAAGACTCTGAGATTCCACTCTGACCTTGAGATTCTGACCCAGAGCCTGAAATGGGACCCCAGAGTTTCCCCATGAGAGATGGAGGCTAGGGAGTTAGCAAAGAGAAAGAAGTCTAGACTTTTTACACTTTTATCTGGACTTTTAGATCTTGCAAATTTGTTTAAAGACAACCCCCATGACAGTTTTTCCTGATCAGCCTTATGTTGCCAACATCTTACTTTGCCATATAAGATATTGAAGTGAAACAAAATAAAACCAGTACCTACTATCTACTAGTATAGTGATAGTATCCAGATACTAGCTAATACTAGTGTCTACTCTCTATATAATGTTATAAAATAAAGGCCACTTTTTAAGCCAAAAGAAGTAGGATGGGCATAACTCAAAGTGGGAGCAATTCCCCTAAAGAAAAATAGTTGGCAAATTGATGTTAACAAGATAAGAAAAATAAAGGATATTGTTTAAAATGCCAAGTGCAGAGAAACTTTATACAACTTTATGTGGTATATTTTGCCTTTACAAAAATTTTGTCAGTTTAAGAAGATATATTTGATGCTGTGAAATAAAGTGACCTTTAATTATCCACCTCGTTCCATATGATGCTTTGTATTTATCGCAGTTGATGTTGAAAATTGGATTGGGATGGGGTTTTCATAACATTTCACACATTTGGAATATTTTGTACAATCTGAGGGGAAGATAAAAACAGTCTGTTTTTTCACTATCCCTGTGCAGTGCAGGTAGGAAGCAGGTCAGATGCTCAGGTTTGCGTGGGCTCTAAGGAGGTCTTTTAGGATTGCCAGTCTGCGGTCCCCTGGGCTCATCACAGACAAACAATATACCAGAGAAGGACCCCAGCACCCCAGGAAGGATGTTCAGTGGGTGGCACAAGTCTGGTACAGTGGGTGAGGCCTGGGGGGCTCAGATGTGGGCACCTGGGTTGATGCCAGGATCTCTACTGGTTAGTTTCAAAATCAGGACAGGTTGCATAACCTCTTGAATTCTTTATTACCTTGTATGTAAAGTGAAACCCAGAATAGTTCTCCCTTATGGGGCTGCTGTGATGTCTTCGAAGTTCTCAGGACCACCCTTGACATGCCATAAACCCTCAAAAGACGGCTGCAATTATTACTAGACCAGAATGTTACCTCATAAATCCATGATTAATGGAATTAATGGATGATGTAAGGATAACGTTATTTTTCATACAAAGTTAAAAGCACATTGTATCTCCTTCCTGACCACTGGCCCAATCCCCATCTCTTCGAGAGAGAAAAGCTTCATCTAAACTATTTCATCTGATTGATGACTATCATTTTTAACTTTATTGCTACTTCTGTCTTGGGTATTCCTTTGGAAAAGGTGTATGGATTCATTACACATTGTAATGTATTGTCTATAGATTATAAGATAAAGTCAAGTGTGGATTTGCTGATACTTTTTAAGTTGACCTGTCTTTATACTTAGAAATATCTCTTAATAGTAGGCTTCCCTGGTGGGTCATATGGTAAAGACTCTCCTGCAATGCAGGATCCCTGGGTCGGGAAGATCCCCTGGAGAAGGAAATGGTAACCCACACCAGTAATCTTGCCTGGAGAATTCCATGGACAGAGGAGTCTGGCAGGCTACAGTCCATAGGTTTGCAAAGAGTCAGGCATGACTGAGCAACTAACACCCACTCAAGAATAACACGGCACCAATGAACTTTAGGACTAGGCTTGCTGTTTCTTCAATTCAGTATGTCTGTGTCTGACAGACAGGGTGAATATCATCTGTTGCCTGAATATATTATTTCCCCCAGCTTAATTAACAAACAATTTCTTCTTGTGCTAAAATTAACTATTTAATTAATCTACCTCAATAATCTTTGCTGAGTGGCCTGGGGTGGGTGGGATAAATTTGCAGGTTAAATTTAATTTCTGGACATGTTGATATTTATTTCTGTTCATGTATCATATTTCAATTTTCTGTAGAAAATTCCAAAGTTGTCATAAGGGCTTTGGAAAATAAAAAGTGTGAGAGCCATTTGGAAATACTTAATTGAATATCTAATTACAGCTTACTCATTCTTCTACCCAGAGTGATGGGTGGATAGAGATTATAATAAGGCTTTTGATTTTTGAGTTATTATTATTATTTTTGTGCTGTCTTGAGCAACAGGCTTTCTCAAAGGGGGAAATTATGAGCAGAAATTGTCATAGATGTGATTCTTTCTGTTACTGTGAACTACTTTGGAAAGTCATCCCCCAATCCAGCTAGTGGTGGCAATCTAGAAAATAAAGTGTTAAACTTCTGGGTGTGAATTACATTACTATGTCTATTTGCCTATTGCTATTGTTGAGCTCTCTGCATCACACAGAATCTTTTGAGAAAATTGTAGGAAATATTTTCTTTCTTGTTTTTTAAGGCCACAATACTGCAAAAGTATGCACATACATGCATATTGGAGAAGGAAATGGCAACCCACTCCAGTATTCTTGCTTGGAGAATTACATGGACAGAGGAGTCTTAGCAGGCTACAGTTCATGGGGTCACAAAGAGTCAGACATGACTGAGTGAATTAGTGGTGTATGTGTGTATATACATATATACATGTATGTGTGTATATACATATATACACACATACATACATATCATCTGTAAGATGGCTGAATAGAATAAGTGCACGCATCTTCTCTTGCAAGAGTTCTAAAATTGCAACTTGCTACTGAATAACCATCAACAGGAGAATGTTGAATCACACCAAAAAAAGATACCCCATGTCCAAGAGCAAAGGAGCAGACCCAACAAGACAGTAGGAGGGGCAAAATCGTGTTTAGAATCAAACCCCATATCTGCCAGAGATGCTCAGAGGGCACAAACAAAACCTTGTGTGCACCAGGACCCAGGACAATGGAGCAGTGGCCCCACAAGAGACAGAGCCAGACTTGCCTGTGAGTGTCCAGGTGTCTCTGCAGACAGTGGCCTGCCACAAGGTCAGGGGTACGGAATACAAGGGCTGGCAGAAGTCCTTTGGAAGGAGGATGCCATTACCCCTACTGTAGTTGGGCCTCAGGCCAAACCACAGGAGGGAACACAGCACCACTCATCAACAGAAAATTGGATTAAAGATTTATTGAGTATGGCCCGCCCATCAGAACAAGACCCAGATTCCCCCACAGCCAGTCCCTACCATCAGGAAGCTTCAACAAGCCTTTTATCCATCTCCAGCAGAGGGCAGACAGAATGAAAACTACAATCACAGAAAACTAACCAAACTGATCACATGGACCACAACCTTGTATAACAAAGAAGCTATGAGCCATGCCGGGTAGGGCCACCCAAGACGGATGGGTCATGGTGGAGAGTTCAGACAAAACGTGATCCACTGGAGAAGGGAATGGCAGACCACTTCAATATTCTTGCCTTGAGAACCCCATGAAGAGTATGAAAAGGCAAAAGATGTGACATTGAAAGATGCACTCCTCAAGTCAGTAGGTGCCCAATATGCTACTGGAGAAGAGTGGAGAAATAACTCAAGAAAGAATGAAGAGGCTGAGCCAGAGTGAAAACAACGCCCAGTTGTGGATGTGACTGGTGATGGAAGTAAAGTACAATGCTGTGAAGAACAGTATCGCATAGGAACCTGGAATGTTAGGTTCATGAATCAAGGTAAACTGGAAGTGGTCAAACGGGAGATGGCAAGAGTGAACATCGACATTTTAAGAATCAGCGAACTAAGATGGACTGGAATGAGTGAATTTAATTCAGATGACCACTGTATCTACTACTGTGGGCAAGACTCTTTTAGAAGAAATGGAGTAGCCCTCATAGTCAACAAAAGAGTCTGAAATGCAGTACTTGGATGCAATCTCAAAAATGACAGAATGATCTCTGTTCACTTCCAAGGCAAACCATTCAATATCACAGTAATCCAAGTCTATGCCCCAACCAGTAATGCTGAAGAAGCTGAAGTTGAATAATTCTATGATGACTTACAAGACCTTCTAGAACTAACACCACAAAAAAATGTCCTTTTCATCACAGGGGATTGGAATGCAAAAGTAGGAGGTCAAGAGATACCTGAAATAACAGGCAAATTTGGCCTTGGAATGAAAAATGAAGCAGGGCAAAGGCTAACAGAGTTTTGCCAAGAAAATGCACTGGTCATAGCAACACCCTCTTCCAACAACACAAGAGATGACTCTACACATACATATCACAAGACAGTCAATACCCAAATCAGATTGATTATATTCTTTGAAGCCAAATGTGGAGAAGCTCTATATCAGCAAAAAAAGAAAAAAGACTGGGAGCAGACTGTGGCTCAGATCATGAACTCCTTATTGCAAAATTCAGGCTTAAATTGAAGAAAGTAAGGAAAACCAGTAGACCACTCAGGTGTGACCTAAATCAAATCCCTTACAGTTATACAGTGAAAGTGACAAATAGATTCAAGGGATTAGATCTGATAGACAGAGTGCCTGAAGAACTATGGACGGAGGTTCATGACACTGGACAGGAGGCGGTGATCAAAGCCATCCCCCCCACAAAAAGAAATGCAAAAAAGCAAAATTGTTGTCTAAGGAGGTCTTACAAATAGCTGAGCAAAGAAGAGAAGAGAAGGTAAAGGAGGAAAGGAAAGATATACCCATCTGAATGCAGAGTTCCAAAGAATAGCAAGGAGAGATAAGAAAGACTTCCTAAGTGATTAATGAAAAGAATGGAGAAAAACAATAGAATGGGAAAGACTAGAGATCTCACTCCAGTACTCTCGCCTGGAAAACCCCATGGATGGAGGAGCCTGGTAGGCTGCAGTTCATGGGGCCGCTAAGAGTCGGACACAACTGACTGACTTCACTTTCATGCATTAGAGAAGGAAATGGCAACCCACTCTAGTGTTCTTGCCTGGAGAATTCCAGGGATGGGGGAGCCTGGGGGGCTGCTGTCTACGGGGTCTCACAGAGTCGGACACGACTGAAGCGACTTAGCAGCAGCAGCAGCAGAGATCTCTTCAAGAAAATTAGATATACTAAGGGAAAATTTCATGCAAAGATGGACGTAATAAAGGACAGAAATGATATGGACCTAACAGAAGCAGAAGTTATGAAAAAGAGGGGGCAAGAATACATAGAAGAACTATACAGAAAAGATCTTAATGACCCAGATAACCATGATGGTGTGATCATTCACCTAGAGCCAGACATCCTGGAATGCAAAGTCAAGTGGGCCTTAGGAAGCATCACTATGAACAAAGCTAGTGGAGGTGATGGAATTCCAGTTGAGCAATTTCAAATCCTAAAATATAATGCTGTGAAAGTGCTGCACTCAATATGCCAGCAAATTTGGAAAACCCAGCAGTGGCCACAGGACTGGATAAGGTCAGTTTGCATTCCAATTCCAAAGAAAGGCAATGCCAAAGAATCTTCAAACTACCACACAATTGCACTCATCTCACACTCTAAGAGAGTAATGCTCAAAATTCTCCAAGCTAGGCTTCAATAGTACGTGAACCAAAAACTTCCAGATGTTCAAGCTGTATTTAGAAAAGGCAGAGGAACCAGAGACCAAGTTACCAACATCAGTTGGAGCATAGAAAAAGCAAGAGAGTTCCAGAAAACCATCTACTTCTGCTTCATTGACTATGCCAAAGCCTTTGTGTGACTCACAACCAACTGTAGAAAATTCTGAAAGAGCTGAGAATACCAGACCACTTTACCTGCCTCCTGAGAAATCTGCATGCAGGTCAAGAAGCAACAATTAGACCTGAACATGGAACAGTGGACTGGTTCAAAATTAGGAAAGGTGTACATCAAGGCTATATATTGTCACTCTGCTTATTTAACATATATGCAGAGTACATCATGAGAAATGCCAGACTGGATGAAGCACAAGCTGGAATCAAGATTGCCGGGAGAAATATCAATAACCTCAGATCTGCAGATGACACCACCCTTATGGCAGAAAGTGAAGAGAAACTAAAGGTCCTCTTGATGAAGGTGAAAGGAGAGAGTGAAAAAGCTGGCTTAAAACTCAACATTCAAGAAACAAAGATCATGGCATCTGGTCCTATCACTTCATGGCAAATAGATGGGGAAACAATGGAAACAGTGACAGATTTTATTTTTTTGGGCTCCAAAATCACTGCAGATGGTGAATGCAGCCACAAAATTAAAAGATCCTTGCTCCTTAGAAGAAACACTATGATAAACCTAGGCAACGTATTAAAAAGCATAGACATTACTTTGCCGACAGCATTCTGTTTAGTCAAAGCTTTGGTTTTTCCAGTAGTCATGTACAGATGTGAGAGTTGGACCATAAAAAAGCCTGAGTCCTAAAGAATTGATGCTTTTGAACTGTGGTGTTGGAGAAGACTCTTGAGAGTCCTTTGGACTGCAAGGAGATCCAACCAGTCCATCCTAAAGGAAATCAGTCCTAAGTATTCATTGGAAGGACTGATGCTGAAGCTGAAGTTCCAATACTTTGGCCACCTGATGCAAAGAACTGACTCATTAGAAAAGACCCTATTGCTGGGAAAGATTGAGAACAGGAGGAGAAAGGGACGACAGAGGATGAGATGGTTGGATAGCATCACCAACTCGATGGACATGAGTTTGAGCAAGCTTCAGGAGTTGGTGATGGACAGGGAGGCCTGGCATGCTGCAGTCCACAGGGTCGCAAAGAGCTGGACATGACTGAGTGACTGAACTGAACTGATATACATATATATATATATATATATATATATATATATAACTTAATTTGGCTTCCTTGGTTGCACTAGATATAAAGAACCCACCTGCCAATGCAGGAGACGTAAGTGACATGAATTTGACCCTGGGTTGGAAAGATCCCCAGGATGAAGGCATGGCAACCCACTCCAGTATTCTTGCGTGGAGAATCCCAAGAACAGCGGAGCCTGGTAGGTACAGTCCATGGGATCACAAAGAGTCAGACACAGCTGAAGGGACTTAGCATTCATGTACACATAACTTTATTATATAATAAAATCTACACTTTTGAAGTCAGCAATGAGTTGAGATTATTTGCAATCACTTTATTCCTATTGATTTTCTATTTCTGCCCTGAGCATCTATCCATATTAGAGATTTACTTTTTGATCATTGTGTTTGCTAACAGTAGACAAATTACAAGACTTCGCTTGGATTTCCCATTTCCAAGGATGTATTTGTTGTGCAGTGGGCAGAGAGCATGTCTTGTGCATGTTAAAAAGCTCAGTGGTAACTTGTGCAGCCACTTATCAGTAGAAAATGTTTGACAAGTTTTTAAACTGAACAATGGTTATCCTTGGACCGTCCTCCTTTGGGTACCTTTTGAGGCAGAGGAAGAATTTCAGGGGGTACCTTTTTACATGAACAGAGGAAAGTCTGGGGGCAAAACTCCTCCCGTGGACACCACGGGTCTCAGTGAACATGGTTGCAGAGGCACGTCTGAGCAGGTGGAGGAGGACTTGTCTGAAATTGTTCTGGCGAGCCGGGCTGGGGTCCTGTGTCTGTGTCCAGGGATGCAACTGCACCAGGCAGAGTGGATACCGTGGTGTGATCTGAGAGGTGCCAGGAAGTCATTCTCCACCCAACCTGTGACATTGACGATAGGAAGACTTGAGGTTGATATGAGTGCAGTCATCTTCTGAAATGGCAGTGGTTCACAATTCTCTTGACCACCTTGGAAAGGACATGGTGAACAGATGCTACCAGAGTGCCTCTCCTCCACCCACACTGTAATCATTAAGAATTAATCTGGGGAGGAGCTTTTGCCCTATTGACACCTTTAGTTGCTTTCCTGATCATAATTACCTTCTTTTTAGGATTTCTTCTGATCATCCTTTTTGCTCTCAGTCCCCTGACGTCTCCTGAAACTTGAATCTGGCTCATGTCACTTGCTTTCATGAAAGGAAGGCTGTCTACCGGCATCTCTCCTGAAAGCTAACAGCAACAGACTTGTCCAGAGCTTTCATCATTCAAACCCTGAATCATTCAGCAAAGCTCTAGGAATGCTAGTTATTTTATTTCATTAGATTCTTCTGGTAGTTAGGTTTTCAAATGAATTCTGTTTTAAGAAAATTAGTGCCCTGCATTTTAATTTAGCGTAGTTCGCGTGACATTGTCTGCTGTGGTATTCTATAGGCATAGTGACTTTGACACATCTCTCTCTCCCTGCAGTGTGCATTTCCTTTTTGCATCCATTCTGCCTTTATGGAGAACACCCACTGAGCTTTCAAACGTAGTTCAAGCATCCCCCTCTCCATCTTCTTGGAGATCTGATCACTTCCCCTTTTGAGGGCTCACCCTATGTCTTGACTTTGGTCTGTGTTCACATTTATCATTCTTTACGGTACTTATTTATTTCTTTGTCTGCCATTTGTCTACTTTACTAGCCTATAAAGCCCTTGAAGATTAGTTCCATGTGTCAACTATCTTCACATCCCTAGTGTCTAGCAGAGTGTATATAGTAGATGCTCAATAAAGACTTGCTGTCAGAATCTGGAAATTGAAAGGATTGTGGACAGAGAGGAGACACACTATTTGAAGTGAGGATTAAAAAGATTGAGGGTGCAAACCCCTTCATGGGAGGCAGGGAAAAAGTGAAAAGCGTAGGTGAAGAGGAGGTGCTGTGAGGCAAAGCATTTGGTTTGTTTTTATTAGGAAATGTTGGAATCACCCAGCATTTCTGATAACACTGATTTATCTGAGAGATAAGCAGGCTATTCAACACCCAGCTTTAGAGCCCAAAAGGAAGATCAAAGCCAAAGTTATAAATGTGTGAGGCCTCTGTACATAGGAGGTATTTGAAGCTGTAAGTATGGATAAGAGTGTCCAGCTAGAGAAGATATCATGAGAAGAGAAGAAGGTCCAGGGATCTAAAGGCATGTGTCTGTAAGTTAGTCAAAGGAAAAGAGGAAGAAGTAAGCCCAGTGACAAATGAGCAGTACAAGACAGGTGCGGTCATGTTTCCAGAAAGATGGATGGTCAACAATATTAGTGCTATTGAAATATCACATGAGAACCCAAGAAATATCTGGTAGAACAATGAATAAATAACAGGTTGGGTAAAATAAAGAGTACTTCAAGCTTAATCTATCTAAATCTGGAATGATTTTTGTTCCTAACTCAATTGGTCTGTGTCAGGAGGTCTAAGACAAATGTCAGGGTTTGGTGATTCCATGGAAGGATGTAGGCACATAGTCATACTCATGGTTATGATTAATCATGGAGAAAAAGGATCCTGGCTACAAGTAGAAAAGGAAAAGTCATATGTGGTGAAATCGGAGAGAAATTAGGTGCAAGCTTTCAAGAGTCCTCTCCCAATGCATTCACACAAGATGCACTTAATCCCCCCTAGAAACAGGTTATGGTAACACATGTGAAATGTTGGGAACCAAGGAAGATCATTAGAGCTTTAATACCCTGGGTTTTTGTTTGGGGCTGATCACATTGGTACCCCCTGTCTGACCCATACTTAAATTCCAGACTCCCAGAAAGAAAGCAGATGTTCAGCATAAACCAATACTTATTACAAAATGTTTAGACACAGTGAGACATTCTTATCACTTAATGGAAGGAACCCTCTGGAAATCAAGTTCTCAGACTCCAGTCAAGGGCTAACAGGCTAACACTGGATAACTCAGACCTCCTATGTTAACTATTTTCTGCACAGAGTCCTTTTCTAGAATCTCGTGTCTTGTTGAATTACATTATCACCAATTCTCTTACGCAAGTCAGAAACTTTAGCATTTCCCAAGGCACTTTCTGAGAGATAAGTAGGCTATTCAATATCAACAGCTTTTAACTGACCATGTGGTTTTGGATACATGGGGAATAGTGAGAAAAGCTGTTACACACATGTGCACACATATTCAAATATATGTTTGAAGGCTTCAAAGAACTACAAAGACAGTAAGAATTTCTGGGTCTAAGATACAGAAAAAAAAAAAAGAAATAAAGAGAGGTGTTTGGCATCTAAGGTTGCTTTTGCTCACAAAGCAAGTGCAAAATCAGAAAACAAGTGTGGCATCTGAGAAATTAGTATTCTGAGACAAGTTTTTGGTTGTGTCACATGGCTGAAAAGTCAAAAATTGTAGTGAAAGACCTTTTAAGAAGAAGCTTTATACAGGTTTTTGGTTATTATACTAAAGGCCTACACTCTCAGAGTAAGGTTAAAGTGAAAACATCCCATTTTCACAAAGGCTGAAAACCAACTCCCAACAAGCTCAATCTTAGATAAGGATAAGATGACCTGCCAGGGGAAACATTCAATACACTTGGGAGGTGATAATCTTATTCAAATCTTTCAGTTGGTTGTACAGTTTTTCATACAGAGTATTTGGTATCCAATTAAAAATAAGCCAGGTATACACAAAAGAAAAGACTTGACCCCAAACTAGAGGAAAAAACAGGTAATTTAAGCATACTTATAAGCAATAAGAAATTGGAGTTATTGTACATGAACACTAAATGTCTATAATTAATATTTCAGTAGAGAATTAGAAACTATAAGATTCAAATTGAAATTCTGTAATGGAAACTTAAAAATAAGTAAAATTAAAATCTCAATTGCGGAGCATACATCAAATTTGAGTGAACTATAAATAATCTGTAGAAAATATCCAGACTAAAGCACAGAAGGGTGAAAGATGATGAAAAGAAGAGACATATGAGACACAATGAAAAGATGTAACTGTAGTTCCAGAAAAAGAGAAGAAAGAAAATGGACAGAAGCAGTATTTGAAGAAATAAAAATGGTCGAGAATTTTTCAAATTTCGGAAGGACAACACTTCAAAATCTGGGTCTATGAACCCCAACAGAATTAATGCAAAGAAAATCAAGCTTTAGACACATCACTGCAATTTCTGGATACTGAACACAAAGAGAAATCTTAAAAGCATTCAGAGGTGTTGAAAGGCAGAGGACTTTGAAACAGCAAAACCAACAACTGACTTCTGAAGGGAAACAATGAGAGTCACAAGACAATTAAGCAATTTCCTTAAAGTGATGAAAGAAAATAACCTGGTGAACCTAGAATTCTTTACTCAGCAAAATATCTTTTAAAAATGAAGGTGCAATAAAGACACTTTCAGAGAAGCAAAAATTAAGAATACGTTCCAGAAGCACATGAAAGGAGTTCCATAGTCAGGAGGAAAATGATCCTCAATGCAGACACAAAATACTGAAAGGAAGTCTATCAGAAAATGGAAATGGAGTTGACTATAAAAGCAACAAAAATAATATATCAAGATATTTAATGATATGTGTTAATTACAGCCATGAGAACAAAAGCATGACTTTTGGGAGCTGGGTAAATGGAGTTGAAGGGTGCTCATACTCAGGTGGAAGCAGTGACAGGTTTCTTCTTCCTGGGCTGAAAAATCACTGTGGATCGTGACTGAAGCCATGAAATTAGAAAACGATTGCTTCTTGCCAGGAAAGCTATGACAAACCTAGACAGTGTGTTAACAAGCAAAGACTTCACTTTGCTGACAAAGGTCCATACAGTCAGGGCTATGGTCTTTCTGGCAGTTGTGTGCAGGTGTGAGAGCTGGACAATAAAGAAGGCGGAGCACTGAAAAATTGATGCTTTCAAACTGTGGTCCTAGAGAAGACTCCTGAAAATCCCTTGGACAGAGGGAGATCAAACTAGTCCATCTTAATGGAAATCAATCCTGAATACTCTTTGGAAGGACTGATGCTAAAGCTGAAGTTCTAATACTTTGGCCACCTGATGTGAACAGCTGACTTATTGGGAAAGACCCTGATGCTGGGAGAGATTGACGGCAGGAGGAGAAGGGGATGACAGAGGATGAGATGGTTGGATGGCATCACCGCCTCCATGGACATGAGCTTGAGCAAACTCTGGGAGATGATGAAGGACAGGGAAGCCTGTTGTACTGCAGTCCCTGGGGTCCAAAGAGTCAAACACGACTTGGTGACTGAACAACGACTCTGCTGGGCTGTCACGGCACGTTCCCTGGCTGGTGCCCTTGTGATCACAGCCCAGATTGGCTCCTTGGTCACAGGCCAGTTTGTCATCCTTATCTTCTTATGTAGCAGGTCCTTCCTGTGGGTCTGAGACTGAATCTGTGCCCCATCACCTCCCAACTTTGCTGAATCGCTCGGTTTCTGGTTCACCGAGGAATGCCTTTCTTATTTACCATTATGTTAATGGGTTAAATCTTTTAAATGTGTGGTGAGTAGGTGATGATATGAAGGTTGTAAGGTAAGCAACGCCACCTTCCAGAGAAGGAAAGGGAATTTCTGCTGAAGCTTTTCATGAGGTGGGGGAAAAGCTCTATACCGTTTTCTACAGTGGCCATACCAATTTACATTCTCACCAACAGTGTGTGAGGGTTCCCTTGTCTCAATACTTTTTATTTTTTGTCGTTTTGGTCATAGCCATTCTAACAGGTGTGATGTGGTACTGTGTTTTTGATTTGCACTGAGCATATTTTCTAGTACCTATTGGCCATCTGCATGTCATCTTTAGAAAAATGTCTACTCAAATCCTCTGCCCAATTTTTAGTTGGATTTTGTTGTCATTGAGTTGGATGAGTTCTTTACAAATTTTGGATATTTACCCGTTATTGAATATAAGATTTGCAAATATTTTCTCCCATTCAATCGGTTTATTTTGATATCTTTTTATAATTTTTATTTATTCATATAATTTTAGTTTATTTTCTCTAGTTGCAGGGAGTAGAGGGCTACTCTCTAGTTGCAGTGTGTAGGCTTCTTATTGCGGTAGCTTGGCTTCTCTTCTTGCAGAGCACAGGCTCTAGGGTGTGCGGGCTTCAGAAGTTGTGGCACGTGGGCTTAGCAGTTGTGGCTCACGGATTCTAGAACACAGGCTCAATAGTTGTGGCACACAGACTTAGTTGCTTCAAGGTATGTGGAATCTTCCTAGATCAGGGATTGAACTCGTGTTTCCTGCATTGGTAGGCAGATTCTTTACCACTGAGCCACCAGGGAAGCCCTCTTTTGAGATCTTGATATCAATTAATTTGTGTCAATGTCCAGCAGTGGATTCCTGGTTTATTCATTTGGTAGTTCTACTTTTAATTTTTAGAGGAACCTCAATACTGTTTTCCATAGTGGTTGCCCAATTTTGCTTTTAGTGGAATTTTTATAAGCCTCCTTATCCCTTGGAACAGGGAGTTCAGTGACAAAATATATGCAAAGAACTTTTCAGTCTGATACCTTGAAAGTGCTCTGTAAGAGTTAGTTCTCTTCCTCCCTGTTTTTCTACAGATGAGGCTGACAGAGCAAGTTGCCCACAGACTGAAGGGTCTAGCTCTCTGCCTTGTGTCAGGCCTGGATCCAACTTAGAGTTTTAATAGCAGCAAAGTTTGGTCTCAAAATGCAAACTTTCTTTGCTCTTTTAACTGGAGATGAATGCAGCAAATATAAGACAGTGAGAAATGAGATGAAAAATTGACTCATTTTTTAAACTTAATGTTACTTGTGTTTAGCAAGTAAAATGGACTTGAAGGAGGCCTATTTGCTCCTAATGGATTTGCCAGTCCCTCCTGGTAATCAGATTGCATGGCGCCTGCTCTCCTTTGTCATCTGGTAGTCATTTTCGGAGCTAGTGAGACACCACGGGGGACTTGCCTCTGGCAGGCAGTTCTCCGTTTGATTTGCACCATTTGTCCATGTGCATTTTTATGCATTTGAGGAATGCACTTCACATCATCACTGAGCTTGATTCTTTCCATTATGCCTAAGTGTGTGCTAGCTCTGGGGTGAGGACCCCTCATGCCTGGCTGCCCTGGAACGTGGCCCAGCAAGGATGTTGTAGCAAAGCTTCAGACTGCACGAGGGCCAGCGAAGGAGCTGAGATAAGCAGTATTTCCCTGTGCAAACCCACTCTCTCCCTTTAAGTTCAAGAGGGGAAGAAAGAACCCCTACGTGAGAGGGCAAGACGTGCAGCAGTAGCATGTCTCTTGCTGGACGCACAGCCTTTCTGCTCTGTTTTTGAGCTACACTGGTCCCGTCCATTTCTGAGAACAAAAGCTTCCTACTGCTGCATCTGCAGTCTCATTTTCTTCGTTTGGTGCCAACTTGCTTCTGTCTGAGTTGAACTACGTTCAGTTCAGTTCAGTTGCTCAGCCATGTCCGACTCTTTGCGACCCCATGAATCACAGCATGCCAGGCCTCCCTGTCCATCACCAACTCCCGGAGTTTACTCAAACTCATGTCTATCGAGTAGGCGATGCCATCCAGCCATCTCATCCTCTGTGGTCCCCTTCTCCTCCTGCCCCCAACCCCTCCCAGCATCAGGGTCTTTTCCAATGAGTCAATGCTTCACATGAGGTGGCCAAAGTACTGGAGTTTCAGCTTCAGCATCCGTCCTTCCAATGAATATTCAGGACTGATCTCCTTTAGGATGGACTGGTTGGATTTCCTTGAAGTCCAAGGGACTCTCAAGTGTCTTCTCCAATAACACAGTTCAAAATTATCAGTTTTTCGGTGCTCAGCTTTCTTCACAGTCCAACTCTCACATCCATATATGACCACTGGAAATACCATAGCCTTGACTAGACAGACCTTTGTTGGCAAAGTGATGTCTCTGCTTTTTAATATGCTGTTTAGGTTGGTCATAACTTTCCTTCAACTACGTTGCTGCTGCTAAGTCATGTCAGTCGTGTCCAACTCTGTGCAACCCCACAGACGGCAGCCCACCAGGCTGCCCCATCCCTGGGATTCTCCAGGCAAGAATACTGGAGTGGGTTTCCATTTCCTTCTCCAATGCATGAAAGTGAAAAGTGAAAGTGAAGTCGCTTAGTCGTGTCCAACTCTTAGCGACCCCATGGACTGCAGCCCACCAGGCTCCTCCGTCCTTGGGATTCTCCAGGCAAGTGTACTGGAGTGGGGTGCCATTGCTTTCTCCTTTACTAGGTTAGCCCCAGGCAAAACATCGGAACAAGTTCATATTCTTCACCACCACCAACCCAAAGAATATCTTCTAGCCCTCTGTGAGGATAGCGCACACTTCATTGGTAAGTACTTCTTTAGCATCTACTCTGTGCCTGTGTTCCAGACCACTGATTGATGTCAGTGATCCAAATGGACAAAATCACTGTCCTCAGAGAGCTGGGGCTTCCCTGGTGGCTCAGATGGTAAAGAATCTGCCTGCAATACAGGAGACCCAAGTTCAATCCCTAGGTTAGGAAGATCCCCTGGAGGCAGAAATGGCAACCCACTCCGGTATTCTTGCCTGGAGAATCCCAGGGACAGAGGAGCCTGGTGGGCTACAGTCCCTGGGGTGGCAAAGAGTCAAACATGACTGACTAACACTTTTCATAGAGCTTGTATTCTGACAGTGACCCTGGCATGAATGCAGGCAAACCAAAACTTCAAATGACCAGAGCGGACAGTCAGAGGAGTATGGGTGGTGTGGGCTGGCGTAAGTCTAAAGGAAGAGTGGGATGTGGCTACCTGGAAAAGAAAAAACTCCTGCTGTTCTGCCCACACGAGGGAGTATCAACCTTTTGCATCTCATCTCAAGAAAAGCTGTAAATCAGAATTGTTAACCTGTAAAATCTCTAGTTTCTTAAATATTGGTAACTAGCTCAAAATTTTTCAAAACACGAATCTAAATCCTAAGCCAGACAAACAACAAAAAATTCTCTGCCAGATTCTATCCATCACTGTCGGTTTGTGACTTCTGCACAAAAGGTTAAACAATGAAAGTGGGCTTCCCTTGTGGCTAGCTGGTAAAGAATCTGCCTGCAGTGTGGGAGACCTGGGTTTGATCCCTGGGTTGGGAAGGACCTCTGGAGAAGGGTAAGGCTACCTACTCCAGTATTCTGGCCTCGAGAATTCCATGGTATTTAGTCCATGGGGTCACAAAGAGTGGGACACGACTGAAGGACTTTCAATTCACTTTGATTCACTTTTAATTTCATGTGACCAACAGATAAGGGAACACAGTTCTTGAGAAGCAGTTGTGCAGGTTCCCTCCTGCTGCCGGAGACGTTAGTGACCAATGGCCAATCTCTTCACTCCTTCTTATTCACTCGTTGTTACACCAAGGCCACCATGTCTGCAGGCTGCAGCCAGCAGATGAGTGGGCATGGCTGGACACCAAAGAGCAAGGCAGACTCCTCCAGTGGGCGACCCTGGCTCAGGGTTGCCCATGGACTTGACCAAGTGGTTCTTCCTGCAGCTGAGGTTCATGCTCCCCAGTCATTTTTCCTTCCCTCTCTCCTTCCAGAGTATCAGACCTGCATTGTGATCTCAGTCTCTCGCTGCCTTCTCCTGCTCCCTCTCCCAATAAATCCCTTGCAAACTGACCCTTCAGCAGATCCAAAGTAACACAGGGACCAGAAGTTCTGATTGAATAAGAGTATCCTACCTAATCCTGGTTTCTTAGCTTGTTATTGCCTATTGATGTTTTCCTGGCTTGTCATTCGATGTCTCAGACAGTTTCAAAGGTGCTAAGAGCCCGAGGAGGTCAACTTGAGGGCAAGGGGATTGGCTGGAATTCCAGTAGGCAGGCAGTAGAGTGGACACACAACAACAAGGTTCTGATGGTGGAGGCAACACAGGTGAAGAGGTTAGGGGAGGCAGGTCTGGACAGCGGGCCGTGGCCATGAGTGGTGTCTTTTCTAGCAGAAGGTGGTGAAAGCCTTTCACAGGAACCATCTTTGGAGCTTGATTTCTCAAAAATTCAACTGAGTGTTTGCTTATTTAGTTAAATAGCAGCATGTGAGATCTAGTTCCTAAACCAGGAATAAAACCCCAGCCCCTACACCGCCAGCCAGATTTTAAAAAAGCACTTAAACCATGGTTTCTTCTTTTTGCATTTCTTCCTTGGATTTCTTTCCCGTCTGGGGCTGTTACACAATGGGATTGTTGAATGAATATTTTATAACAATGCATATGGTACTTTTAGCTCCTTTATATTGATGTTTCCAATCCATTTCTATTTGTTCTGTTTTTCACTAAATCCTGTGAGAGGTAAGTATCATTTTCTTTGCAGAATCATGACTCAGACTTGAATCCATTCACTCTTGTACTCAGGGGCCATTGTCTAGACAGTGCAAAGACTGTTGTCGATGCATGTTTGTTGACAGTAGCTGGAATAATATATATTCAACTCTGTGGAAGGAATAACCAGCCACTGAGGTTTCTAATAGGCAACTGTCATCCAGTCGCTCAGCACTGCTTTGCCTGTAAGTATGTGACTCAGGACAGAATTGCTTTGAAACCAAAACAGTGGACTTTCCCTAGTCAGTTAGTCTCTAACAGATCTGTGACTTGCAGGGAGCAGAATGCCGTAATCAATGGGACACTCTGAGCAAAACCATCTGGGGCTCTTATGTCAATTTGAAAAAAATGTACCTTAGAAAGAGGGCTGAATTTTCCGTTCTTAAATGAGGATGAACCCACTTTATAAGAAACAAAATGCAGTTTGTAAATGAAATACATCCACTGGTGGGCAGAAAGTTCTTGTGGCCTTTTTTATTTTGTTTTATTTATTTATTTTTTTACATGTGTGAACCACCCTCCCACGTCCCTCTCTTGTGGCCTTTTTAATGCCTTAAACTTTTTCTTTCTATAGACTAACATCCCCCACCATTCTGTATCTTTGCTTTTATTTGATCTGTCACAACTTTCTTTCTCGTCTACCTTGACTAGGTGGTGAATCCGGCTCAGGTTAGAGAAGATTGGAGGTATGTTTTGGGGGCCAATGGGAGTGGCTTCCCTAAGATTCAGGGTGCTGCTAAGTGGGAGTTTAATAGTCCCTGACAGATAGGAAAAGACCATTATAATGAAAAGTTTCTTGAACTGGAATAAGTAAAAAAAAACCAACAAATCATTTAAGAAAAGACTGCTATTGTTCTTGCATCTGACACTTTAAATGCAGCCATTAAACTTGCCTCCTTCTTGGTGACTGGGCCAGGAAGACTAGCAGCTGACACCACTTTGTAAACCCAACTGTGCGAGATTTTCTGTGGCTTGCCGGCTACCTACTGATTCCTGCTTTCGTTTTTGAAATGTGAGACTTCCTAGAGACATTCTCTTTCATCAGTTATGTTTCTTTGTTTTATTGTGAAATACAACACCCACAGAAAGTGCTTTCAATTTATATGAACTGCTGTTTGATGAACGCTTATAAAGCTAATAACCCTAGAACGGCTACATCATCGAAGACATAGAATCGTACCAGGCTCTAAATTTCCTTCTCAAATCTATTTCTCTTCCAGAGGCTAAACTTTGTCCTGGTATTTTCGATAATAATATCTTTGCTTTTTAAAAGTACTTTTGTCTCTTATAAATGCACTGCTAAACAATAATTATACTTCCTATTTTATCCAGAATTTTCAGTTGCTTTCATCTGAAGGTTTATTTCTAATAAACCACTGTTGGAAATGAAAGTCATTGCTTTCTTTGTTAATGATAAGATATAGGGACGTCCCTGGTGGTCCACTGGTTAAGAATCTGCCTGCCGAGGCAGGGGACACACGTTTGATCCCTGATCCAAGAAGATCCCACATGTTGCTGAGCAACTAAGCCTGCAAGCTACAATACTGAGCCTTAGTGCTGCAACTACGGAAGCCCTGACTCCTAGAGCCTATGCTCAGCAACAAGAGAAGCCACTGCAATGAGAAGCCTGCACACCACAGTGACGCATAGCCCCCACTCACTGCGATGAGAGAAAGCCCAAGCGTACCACGAAGAGTCAGAGCAGCCCAAAATAATAAATAAATAAAAGTTTAAAAACATGTAAATCCAACTCTTTCTATAAAAATAAGCACTCAGAACACTAGAGAACAGTTATTTTTTAAAAAAGGAAAAGTTGCCTTGATACTAGTTAGAAGATAGGTCTATTAATACCTTTCAGTACTTCTTAGCCAGGGTTCTGGGAAAGAATCAGGCCCTAACATCTGAAAGCATCCTTTGGATGGAATGTAATAACTTCTGTCTCATGCATCCCATGTGGTATAGCCAGACTCATTATGAAGAAACAATGTCTGGGGATTTGAAAACAAGCCCCTCAACTCCTTTTAAATGGGACTCTCACCCTTGGTTGAGTTGGGCTGGATATTTTTCCATAAAGGCATGAATAGCTCTTTGGAGTAACAAGATCTTACTAAAACTTCAGTTTTGATCATTGAAATTGAACCTTATTTACTTACCCTTTCCTGCTTTTTGTATTTTTATGTTGAATCCTATTTTACAACTTTCCCTATTTGTATCTTAAACTTTGATGCTTCCTTTTGGTCCTTTTAGTTTGGCAATTCATCAGACTTTCTTTTTTTTTTTGTTTTTAGATAACTGGTTTCTGATTTTCTTTTTACTTCTGTAGTTCAGTTCAGTCGCTCAGTCATGTCCAACTCTTTGCAGTTCAAGTGTGTCCCTAATTCTGTGTCCCTACCTCAAACAGCCTCTATCCCTTATTATAATTCTGGTTGGTGAGCCCCTGATCTCTCTGCTTGAATAGGAGGATACAGACTATAATAGGAATATTGTTTAGCAGGTGTTATAAGTTGGATAATGCCCTTGTCACATTTATATGTTGAAGGCCTCCCTCCCAGTATCTCAGAAGGTGACCTTATTTGGAAATAGGGTTGTTGCTGATGTAACTACTTAAGATGAGGTCATACTGAAGCAGGGTGGGTCACTAAGCCAAAATAAGTGCTATCCTTACTCAAAGGGGGCAATTTATACACAAAGATGGGCATAAGTGAAGAATGACATGTGAACATGAAGACAGAAATCAGGGTGATGTTTCTTTGGCCAAAGAACACCAGAGATTCCAGCCAGTAGATTTCCAAAAGCCGGGAGAGTGGCACGGTCAGACCCTACCCCACAGTCTCAGAAGGAACCAACCCTGTTGATCCCTGGATCGTCAACTTTTGGCCTCCAGAGCTGTGAGACAACAAAGTTCTGTTGTTTAAGTCACCCAGTCTATGTTACGAGTTAGATCAAAATGAAGGGTGATTAAAAATAGGGAGCATCCTTTCAATTTAGATCAACAGGAACCATGCCCTGCCCTCCTCCAGGGGATCTTCCCAACCCAGGAATTGAACCCAGGCCTCCTGTAGTGCAGGCAGATTCTTTACCAGCTGAGTTACCAGGGAAGCCCTTAGGAATCAAAGGGGCCCGGATTTGAATTTGTTAGAACCTTAGGCCTTGTCATCACTCTCATACATGCTTTTTCCTATTGAGATCCTCCATCCTGGATCACTCTGCCTCAGTTCTTCTGCCTCAGATACTCTTACATGCCCATTCCCACTTTACCAGGAACCACTGTTATCCAAAGTTGCACTCCTACAGAGGCACCTCTAGTTAGAGGACCTAGGGATCTCCAATGATTTTGTGTGTATCCAGGGATAAAACAAATTTTCCATTCTGGAACAACAAGGAATATATGAATTGGGAGAGGCAAAGACAGAACTACTTTGTCCTAACTGCCTTACCTTCCCAGGTGCAAAGTGAAAGAATGATTTTTATCCCATATGTTCCAATACCCAAACATTTCTACATTAACTAGCTCAGCTAAAAAAACTTTGAGATGGTTACCTGGGAGAAGAGTCACCCTCATTCATTGACTGGGAATGATGCCAAGGGGATGAATGAGATATTTCTTTTTCCCAAAAGAGGGAAGCCAGAGATAGAAGTGACCAGTTCAGGTCAAGCCAAAGCTGAAAATCGGCATCATCTGTCACCATCTGAGGCTGTACAGGGGTATCAGTGCTGTGGATGAACCTACCAGTCCTCATGGGCTATTTCCTAGCTGTCTCGTTTTAAAGAGGATTTATATTTTGGAGTCTTGCTATAGATTACTTCTGAGGCAGATGAAAGGAAACAATTTATAATTGTTTAACATGTGTGCACAGGTCAACTTATCCCACCTCCAAATTATCTGCCTTCTTAGGAATCACAGTTCTTTGGAGATTTATAGAAGGCACTGGATTTCAATCACAGTATTAAATTCAGTGACCTTCAAGGGAAACAGGGAGCAAATTACAGCTTCCTCAACTTGTACATGCCAGGAGTTGGCCATTCATCCTGCTACCAGACAAATGAACATTGTACTGACAGAGAGAGTAGAGAATGAAAAAAGAAAAAAAAAAGACTGTGGGCAGAGAAGATGAGTTTGGACACACTTATGATCTACAATTAAGTCATCCAGAGAGGCTAAAGTCAAACTCCAGGACTAATTCCGTCTGAGAAACCTGTGGGTTCTGAATATTTTTGAAGCTTTAAAAATGCAAGTCAATAAAATTAGAGGTTAATTTCTTCAAAACTTGTGAACTATTCCAGAGTCCGGGACTGGGCTCAATATTAAAAATGAACTTGCTTTTTCCTTGCAGAAAAAATATTTTGAGCACAACTGTGATGTGCGGTAGAGCTCTATGCTACCCTCCATTGTTTAATAAACACAGCATTCCAAGCTGTCCCAGTGAGATAACCCTTCCACACCAGATATTGAAACTTCTTCTCACTCATATTCTTTTTCAATGTCTCTCTGAGCCACGTTCACGATGGATGCTTAATCCCTAGTCAAGTCTCTGTCTGGAGCTGTCTGGAAACAAGGAATGACTTAAAAGGCAGACAATAAGCAGACTGGATGGATTTTATCTACAGAGAAGCACCTGACACCCCTAGTGTGACCAGAAAAGCTTGGGATCTTTAAGGCTCCCAGCTTCCAAATGTCACAGCACTGAATGAACATTTATAACCCATTTTCTGAGACTGGGAATCGTCCAGGACTGGACAGCATCGGGGTCCAGCAACCGGGTCACCTGCTGGCCGTTGGACAGTTTTGCCAGATGATCTGCTCTCCATTATGTGACTTCCCTGTGGTCCTCTAGCTGTTTGGCACATTTTGCCGATGACTGACTGCGAAGTTCAAGCTGCGCTTCTTGTATCCAAATGAGTCATGGGTACATTAGAGTTTGGAAAGTAAGAGCAAAACCACAAATCCCGGCGGAAGAAATTACTTGTGAGATCTACCGTGCCAGATCAATGCAGTTCCTACTTGTCTTCAGCGTCTCAAAAAACGAGATCAGAATTAAAGTGCTTCAGAGTTGCACGTGGTATTATTTGTCCCTTGCAGGCTTTTAAAATGGTAATGTACGCCAAAGGCCACATTGGCTGCTCCCGCCCCTGGCTGTGTTGTCTAGCCAGTTCAGGCCATCAGACAATTAAGATAACCCCTGAGTCAATAAAGGTTTTCAGCCCAGGTTGGGACATAACTGCCACTAGGTTATCAATAAGGCGGATGTTGAGTGTTTTATTCTTCGCTCGGAACCTATGCTGTTGGAACATGGTTTACAGATGTCGGCTCTGATGGGAAGGGTTTAAACTTTTATTCACCCCTGTGTGTGGAAGCACAGCAAGCCCTGGAGGGGTGTCTGTCATACTGCTGCCCTGCTGGAAGCCCTAGAAGATGGCTCATGGATTTCGCTGCTGCCTAAAACATGTCTTGAATCTGAACTCCACCTGGAAGGAGCGACTCTATCCCACCCTGCAGATGCCACCAGTCAAAGGGAGACAGAATGTTTCCTTTCATCTCTTTCTCACCCTCACTCCCTCCTCCAGGTCTGGGCCCCTTGAATTAATGGTTTCTCAAATTAGAATATGAGGGTAATTCCTTTGCAGCATCTCACACAACCCAGCAGTGGGCGTTCGCTGTTTGGATGGGGCGACACCGCGTAGGAGAGACAAATCTGGTGTCGGGAGCTCCAAGCCGATGTGCGTGCTTGCTTCCAGGCACACTTGTTTGTGCCCATCTGTTTGGGAGGCAGGAGGCCTGCGGAGGGTGGCATAAGCTGGTTCCGAGAAGGCTTGTTTGCCAATGGAGGAGCTGGTTCAGGCGCTCAGCCTGCTGAACGCAGTGTGCACCAACGCTTCTGCCAAGAGTACCTTCTGTTTGGCAACACCGCCCGAACAGGGCAGCGTGCTGCTCTGCAGTGGGCGAACATCTGCCGATGGGAAGCTGGGGGGCGGGGGTGTGCCCCCATTGGTCAACCCTGCTGCACCCTGGCACTCGGCCCCCTCCAGAACAAGCTCACAGTGAAAACCTCATGCAAACAAGCCCGTTCGAACATCACTTATTCATTGCGGACGTGAAAGTGAAGTCGCTCAGTCATGTCTGACTCTTTGCAACCCCATGGACTGTAGCCTACCAGGTTCCTCTGTCCATGGAATTTTCCAGGCAAGAGTACTGGAGTGAGTTGCCATTTCCTTCTCCAGGGGATCTTTCCCACGCAGGGATTGAACCCAGGTCTCCTGCATTGCAGGCAGACACTTTAGCATCTGAGCCACCAGGGAAGCCCATTCATTGCGGAAATAGGTATTAAATGCCTGGTGGTGGCTTAGTCTTGCGACCACACGGACTGTAGCCTGCCAGGCTCCTCTGTCCATGGGATTCTCCAGACAAGAATACTGCAGTGGGTTGCCATTTCCTTCTCCAATTAAATGCCTACTACTTGCTTGTGGGTGACATAGGTGAATTTGACATGGACCCCAGCTTTCAGAGGCAGACACACATGTCAAGGGCTGGTTGACTTAAGAAGAATGCTATAAACACAGAGGTATGTGTACCGAAATCTCAGAGATACGCCATTAGAGTCCAGAGAGGGGAAGAGGATGCTTAGCTACGGGGCTGGGACACTGGTGTGTGGACTGGGACATGGGGTGGCAGATGATTTGTGTCTGTGATTGGAGTGGGAAAGACCTCTCGAGGTGGAGGGAACTGTAAGTTCAGGCAGGAGTGAGGGAGTGTAGTGCCCAACTGGGGTGTGGAGTGAAAAGAGGAGACATGAAAGAGGAGGTGGAAAGATATGCTGAGGACAAGCCACGGGAGACCAAGACCCCAGCTTGAGAGTCTGGCCTTGAAAAGCTGGTGAAGACAGATTATACTGCCTGTGAGTGCAGTGAGAGGGGTCAGGAGAGGTGGGAGCTTGGTTACTTAAGAGACCACAACAAATATGATTCAGGGAGGTCAAACTGGGCTCTGTGACAACCTTCAGGGGTAGGAATGGGGTGGGAGGTAGGAGGGAGGTTCAGGAGGGAGGGAACATATGTATACCGATGGCTGATTCATGCTTATGTATGGCAGAAACCAGCACAGTATTGTAAAGCAATTATCCTTCAATTAAAAATAAGTAAACGAAGAAAAAGAGAGAGACCACAGCAAGGGTGCGGATCCTCAGTCCCTCAGTGATGAGACCCATGGTCAGGCTTTATCATTTATCACTCAACCAACACTTCCTGGACTTCTTGCTACAAGATCCTTATTTGGACCACATCATATTTGGCCTCTCCACATAGGTGGGGAGATAAATCAAGAGACATTTGCAGCTCAGTTCAATGAAATAAGGGCAAAGCTACAGGAATTCGTGCAAAAACCTGGGAATCCAGAGATGGGGTACACAGAAGCAGCCACATGCCTAAAATGTCAACCACGAAGCAGGAGACAGCATGACCTTCAGAGTCTGGTCTCTCGGGTGTGTCCCAGCAGTGTGACTTTGGGCAAATTACATCACTCTTTCGCCTCTGCTTTTTCATTTGTTGTTGTTCAGTCTCTTAGTCCTGTCTGGCTCTTTGGGACCCCATGGACTGCAGCACGCCAGGCTCCTCTGTCCTTCACTATCTCAAGGACGGATTTTGCTCAAACTCATAATCTGCCTGCAGTGCAGGAGACTTGGGTTCAATCCCTGGGTCAGAAAGATCCCCAGGAGAAGGAAATGGCAGCCCACTCTAGTATTCTTGCCTGGAGAATTCCATGGACAGAGGAGTCTGGCGGGTTTCAGTCCACTGGGTCGCAAGAGTCGGACATGACTTAGTGACTAAACTACCACCACCATGTTCATTGAGTAGGTGGTGCTATGCAACCATCTCATCCTCTGTCACCCGCTTCAGTCCTTTTTCCCTCAATATTTCTCAGAATCACAGTTTTTTCCACTGAGTCGGCTCTTCACATCAGGTGGCCAAAGAATTGGAGCTTCAGCTTCAGCACCAGCTTCAGTCTTTCCAATGAATCCTCAGGTTGATTTCCTTTAGGATTGATTGGTTTTGTTTCCTTGCAGTTCAAGGGACTCTCATGTGTCTTCTCCAACAGCACAGTTCAAAAGCATCAATTCTTTAGAACTCAGCCTTCTTTATGGTCCAACTCTCACACCCATACTTGACTACTGGAGAGACCATAGCTTTTACTGCATGGTATTTTGTCAGCCAAGTGATGTCTCTGCTTGTAAATACATTGTCTAGATTTCTCATAGCTTTTCTTCCAAGGAGCAAGTGTCTTAATTTCATGGCGGCAATCACCATTCGCTGTGATTTTGAAGCCCAAGAATCCTCATTCGTAAAATAGCTCCTCTTTCATATGGTTGTCATAAAAAATAATTGAGCTAGTGTATGTATAGGGCATAGAAATGTGATTGTCCTCCAGGTTCTGACCAGCGAGTGGTTGTTGTCATTGTGTTATTGTCATTGCGTTGTTGTGATGGTTGGGGCAGAGATGCAGCATGCAAACAGGATGGTGTTTCACTAAGTACTCATTTCTTTCTCTTAAGTCTGAGGGCTGGGGGTGGTTCTGCTGGGATTGACTTGCTTGCCTCGGACTGAGGGTCTGGCTTAAGTCTGATCCCTGTGTTTCTGAGGAGCACCCCGGAGCAGCACCTCCCATCTGAGACATCACTGCAGAGAGTAGGAACCCTGGGGGCCAGGCCAAGCAATGTACATCACACCCCCTCACATTCCACAGCCAAGAGTAACCTCACTGGGGGAGGGAAAGCTATTCTTTCCATGGAGGTGAAGAGGTATGTGCATATCTGTGTGTGTGCATATCTGTGTGTGTGCATCGTCTGTTGCTCAGTTGTGTATAACTCTTTGCACCCTCATGGACTGTAGCTTACAAGGCTCCTCTGTCCATGGAATTCTTCAGGCAATAATATTGAAGTGGGTAGTGATTTTCTTCTCCAGGGGATCTTCCTGACCCAGGGATCAAACCTGGGTCTACTGCATTGCAGGCAGATTCTTTACCTCTGAGATGCCATTTGAAGGAATAGAAGATGTCTAATTTGGAGGAAATTATTTATTATGTTGAGTACATCAAGGCTGTATATTGTCACCCTGCTTGTTTAACTTCTATGCAGAGTATATCATATGAAATGCTGGGCTGGATGAAATACAAACTGGAATCAAGATTGCTAGGAGAAATATCAATAACCTCAGATATGCAGAGGACACCACCCTTATGGCAGAAAGTGAAGAGGAGCCAAAGAGCCTCTTGATGAAGGTGAAATAGGAGAGTGAAAAAGCTGGCTTAAAACTCAGCACTCAAAAAACTAAGATCATGGCATCTGATCCCATCACTTCATAGCAAATAGATGGGGAAACAATGGAAAGAGTGAGAGACTTTATTTATTTATTTTTTTGGCTCCAAAATCAGTGCAGATGGTGACTGAAGCCATGAAATAACAAGATGCTTGCTTCTTTGAAGAAAAGCCGTGACAAATCCAGACAGTGTATTAAAAAGCAGAGACATTACTTTGCCAACAAAGGTCAATCTAGTCAAAGCTATGGTTTATCCAGTAGTCATGTATGGATGTGAAAGTTGGGCCATAAAGAAGGCTGAATGCCAAAAAATTATGCTTTTGAACTGTGATGTTGGAGAAGATTCTCGAGAGTCCCTTGGACTGCAAGGAGATCAAACCAATTAATCCTAAAGGAAATCAGTCCTGAATATTCATTAGAAGCACTGATGCTGAAGGTGAAACACCAATACTTTGACTACTTGATCTGAAGAGCCAACTCATTCGAAAAGACCCTGATGCTGGGAAAGATTTTAGGCAGGAGGAGAAGGGGATGACAGAGGATGAGATAATCGGATGGCATCACTGACTCAATGGACATGAGTTTGAGCAAACTCTGGGAGCTGGTGAAGGACAGGGAAGTCTGGCATGCTACAGTCCACGGGGTCACAGAGTCAGACACGACTGAGCAACTGCACAACAACAAATATGTTGCTAACTTTGGGAGTTCATTTTTGACGAAGAGTTATTATGATCTTTTAACTAGTGGAGGAATATTCATATGGAGGGTTTCCCAGGTGGCTCAGTTGCAGAGTCCACCTGCAAATGCAAGGGATACAAATTTGATCCCTTGGCCAGGCAGATCCTCTGGAAAAGGTAATGGCTATCCACTCCAGCATTCTTGCATGAAGAATCCCATGGATGGAGGAGCTCAGCTGGCTACAGTCCATGGGGTTGCAAAGAGTCAGACATGACTTAATGACTGAGCATGCACACATTCATAAGGGACTTAGAAATGTTCATAAGCTCTTTGTTGAATGATGCAAAATTTATTGTGTTCTGGAATCATCTGGAGGGTTGGTTAAAACATAGATTGTTTTGTCCTGCCCCAGAGCTTCTGATTCTGTAGGCCTTGAGTGGAGCTCAGGGAAGTGGAACATCAAACAGGTCCCTGTTTCTGGTCCAGGAGTCACACAAGCAGAACCACTGGTGTGGAGGATGTTGCTGGTGCCCTGCCCAGATGCCCTCCACCCATCCCCATGTGCTCTGAGCAGAGTCACACCACACAGCCATCCCATCTCTAGGGAGTTCCCCTTGGCTAACTGAACCCTCTGGGAGGTAAAGTACCCCATCCAACAGGAACCCTGACCACCAAAGGCTTACAAATTGCGGATCCTCCTGTCTCAAGATGGAGCCAACTCTTTCTTGTCACTGATTCTCCAAAAACTTCCCTGAGACATTGACTCAAGCTCACTTCTGACTGAGAGCACATAATTGTTAGCATTTTTCCCTTGCTGTCCCCCACCGTCCCCACTCCCTTTCTCCTGAAATCACCCTCTTGGTCAATCACAGGGTCAAGAAATTATATCTCAGCTCTGCTTCTAGTGAAACTGACTTAAGTCTGACGGTCCAGAGCTAGAGGGCCCCAAATAAGGAAATCTGTTTGTATCTTGTTTAGGGATTTAGACATTAGGGGTTGAAGACACAGTTTTATGGAAACAAAAGTAGACAATCCAAAGAATTTTTGTTAAAAAAGAGGAGCTAACATAGATATACTTGCCATGTGTAACATTTTATATAAGATTAGAGGCTGGACAAGGGAGATATACAGGGGCTTCAGTGGTAGGTCAAGGGTAAAGAATATACCTTCCAATGCATGAGACATGGATTCGATCCCTGGGTCAGGAAGACCCCCTAGAGAAGGAAATGGCAACCCACTCCAGTATTCTTGCCTGGGAAATCCCATGGACAGAGGAGCCTGGCAGGCTACAGCCCACGGGGTTGCAAAAGAGCTGGACACGACTTAACGATTAAAACAACAAAGGGGAGGTACAGATGTTTCCTGACAGTTGAAATTGAAAGTCTGACTATGACAAAGCTCTTGGTAATAATGGACAATTTGAGAAGGTTGCTGTGAGATAAGATCAACTTGAATTTCAGCTTGAGATTTCTGTGTGTTCTGGGGATGTCTGTGAAGGATTTCCTGCAGACACCTGCATGAAAGAGGGTGAGCTCTCAGACTAGGCTACAGCTCTGGGAATCATTTTCATACTTTGTAGTAGACCATGGAAGTTAATGAGGTCACTGAGACTTTGAGCAGCAAAGAACAGATGGTCTGGGGCAGAAATTTCGAGGCTGCCCACGGTTATACCCAAGGGAAAAGCAGACTTCAAAGAAAGTGCAGGGAGAGAATCTTGATGGAATTATAGGAAGGATCAGTGGGGCTGGAAAATGGGAGCTCAATTTTGTTTTCAATTGGTTAACTTTATTTGACATATGTTGTAATATTGATATTATGAATTTCTGAGCCCTAGTGTTCATTTCTGTGTGTGTGTGTGTTTAGTGATTGGTTTGCGTGAGTGCTAAGTCACTTCTAAGTCAGACAGTGTTAAGTTGTATCTGACTCTTTGTGACCCTGTGGACTGTAGCCTGCCAGACTCCTCTGTCCATGGGATTCTCCAGGCAAGAATACTGGAGTAGGTTGCCATGCCCTCCTCCAGGGGATCTTCCCAACCCAGGGATTGAACCTGCGTCTCCTGCGTTGGCAGGCAGATTCTTTACTACTAGCGCCACCTGGGAAGCCCCAGTGATTGGTTTAGACATGAGCAAACATTTTCACCTCCATACAGTTTCTCAGACTCCTAAATAAATATATTCAGAGAGAGTGAGCATTGAACATTTGAGAGAAGATAAGCATGCAATGATGGGCAGCTGGGGGAAGATTATTTCTAATGGTCTTTATTCTGGTCATTTTATCTTATTCCAAGAGTGGGGAGTGGTGTGTGCCAAGGCAAATCCGTAGAAGCAATCCAGTGACACTCCAGTGTCAGAGAGGCAGCACGACTCTCTGGTGCCTGACTCCGTGACTCAGCAACAAGACTCAAGTTTATCTGACATGCATTGTGTGTGCCTTCCAGACTTGTTTTCTTGTCCTCCAAGAGACAGGGTCCTATTTATGGAAATAATGTACAGGTACTTATCAACAGGTGCTCAAAGTTTCAGAACCTTGTGAACTTTTGCATACTGTTACTTTCCTCTCTAAGTTCCCATTTTCTTCATTCAAAGACCTTTTTTGTTCTCTTCACTGGAAATCTTCTTGGTTCACATAAATTTCATTTAATTGTATTTATGTCTCTCCTCCTTTTTTTTTTTTTCTCTTTTAAAATATAGTTTATTGCTCCCATTTTCTAGCTCCTTCCTTGCAGTAATTGGTCCCAGAGTGAAACATTACCTTTAAGCTCATGCTAATATATGAATAACATTTTTTCACTTCTTCTTTCAGACTTTATTTAGCATTTGACATTGCCTCTCTTGCTTTTGTTTGGGTTATTTTTATTTTTGTTCTTGTTTTCGATTGTTTTCCCGGACTATGCCTCTTTTGTTTCTAGGTTATTTATGACTATGTTATCAACAGTCATTAACTCTGTCAGTAAACCAAATTAAAAAGCATTAGAGATTACTGTGTGTTTTGGGGATGTTTGTGAAGACATTACAGTAATAACCCATGGCTCTTGGAGGGCACTTTACAAGTGTCTTCTCATTTCATCACTTAATTTTGTCTTTAGTTTAAGCTGCTTTTGCAAACAGGCTTATTTTACCTGGGCTTCCTGATGGCGCTAGTGGTAAAGAATCCACCTGCCAATGCAGGAGACACAAGAGACCTGGGGTCTGGTTCTTGGGTCAGGAAGATCCCTTAGAGAAGGAAATGGCACCCAACTCCAGTATCCTTGCCTGGAAAATTCCATGGACACAGGAGCCTGGCGGGCTATTCCATGGGCTTGCAAGAGTCAGACATGACTGAGCACAAGCATCTCATCTCTCAATTTTACTTGGTTTCAGTTTCTATGCCTCCCCCTTCTTCTTTTACTCTCCTTATATAATGCCTCACTCTTGTCTGTCACATTTCTGAAGTACTTAAGGCTCAATTTCATTTGAATTAATGCACCATACTTGGTGCCTTGCATCTTTTTCAAACTTGACAACTGAGCCACGCTATCTTATCCCCAGAGAGCACTAACATTTCTTCTGCCTTCAATTAGGAGCTTATGCAGAAACTGATTGCACTTGCAACTCATTTATTCAACAAATATTATTAAATCTGTACTCATGCAAAGCACAAGGCCAGGTTCTATGGCGGAGATAAAGCAGAATGAACTGAGCTTTTATTTATTAGCACATATGAATCTGTCAACAAACCCTAGCCCCATAATATCCAGTACAAGGCAAATATGGGATCAAGACTTTACGAAAGGTACAAACTCAATAACAATAGAGTGCTGAGAAAAAGAAATTGATGAAATTCATTGACGGTAATTACTTTTTAGCAATTGATGGAGGAGGAATTTATTCTGCTGATCACTCAAGTCAGTTGAGCCAGACGCACTTACATTTCAAAACTGACAGTGATAAGCTGGTAAATATCTATCAGTCAGTTCTCTGGGGTGGCGGAGACGTCATTGTGCCTGTTGTGTGTATACATGGTGTAAATACTTCCAATACAGCTGATTTTAAGCTATCAACCTGACATTACTGGATGTGAATCTGGAAAAGCATGCACAGAGCTGACTCTCCTGAGGCAGTATGAACTGGTTCTACTGCACCAGACTGTAGCCCAGAAATAATTACTAATAGAATATTTTGAGTTGTCTTAAAACTTTCCAATAAGCGTCGACTCATTGGAAAAGACCCTGATGCTGGGAAAGATTGAAGACAAAAGGAGAAGAGGGCAGCAGAGGATGAGATGGTTGGAGAGAATCACCGATTCAATGGACATGAGTTTGAGCAAACTCTTGGGGACAGTGAAGAACAGAGAAGCCTGGTGTGCTCTGGTTCATGGGGTCCCAAAGAGTCGGACATGACTTAGGGACTGAACAACGACAACAAAAACTTCCTAAATTCACCATTTGTTCCCTGAAAGGAACAGTAGTAAATAGTTGAAAAAAGAAAAAGAATTTCATATTTTTATGAATCAGAACCACGAGGAAAGACATATTTCTACCATATTTGATGTATCACTTTACATCCTGAGAAATATGTGTGCTTAGTCACTCAGTTGTGTACGAGTCTTTGCAACCCCATGAACTGTAGCCTGTGAGGCTCCTCTGTTCATGGGATTCTCCAGATTAGAGTACTAGAGTGGGTAGCCATTTCCTTCTCCAGGGAATCTTCCAGACCCAGGGATTGAACTAGGGTGTCCTGCATTGCAGGCAGATTCTTTACCATCTAAGCTAACAGGGAAGTATACTGGGTGGAAATAGGGAAAAGAATGAGGCCAGTGGATTTACTATGGGGGCCTTGGGCCTCCCGAGAAGTTGATTCAAAACTATAATTGCTGATGGCAGAAGTGGGCACTAGGGTTAATTGTTCCCTGCATAATATTAGATGGTGGTGGTTTAGTCGCTAAGCTGTGTCTGACTCTTGCAACCCCATGGACTGTAGCCCACCAGGCTCCATTGGATTTCCCAGACAAGAATACTGGAGTGGGTGGCCATTTCCTTCTCCAGGGGATCTTCTGGACCCAGGGATCAAACCTGGGTCCTCTGCACTGCACACAGATTCTTTACCAACTGAGCTACGATTGGCCACTAAAAATGAGTATAATTTATTACGGTGAATTCTAAACATTTTACTATATGTTTAACAGTGGAAACAAACCAGGGTTTCATGTAAAATGTAAAAGCTGTACTATGAATATCTAATGGCAGTTTATTTTGACTTTTATTTCTGTATCGTATACTTTAATGTGATGGCATTCATGGAGAATATAATATTTATGTGCTCATATTTCTTCAGTTGCTGTGACTTCACTTTTACATTTCCAAGCATCCTCACATACTTCAGTTTTTAAGGATCAATGTAGGTCTGTATGAGTTTAATAATGATAAAGAGTCTCAGATACAGAGACAAGCTGACTATAAAGTCCAGTCTGTGTGTGAGGAACAGCAAAGAACCCAGGAGAGCTTGGGATTCAGAGGCATATGTCTTAGTCAGCTGGGGCTGCTATAACAGAATATCATAGATTGGGTATTTTGAACAGCAGAAATGTATTTCTTGTACTTCTGGACACTGGGTAGTCCAAGGTCAAGGTACCAGCAGATTCAGGTCCTGATGAGGGCCCTCTTCCTGGTTTGCAGACAGCCGCCTCCTTACTGAGTCCCCACAGGCCTTTCCTTGGTGTATGGGCGTGCACAGAGAGACAGATCTCCCTTCCTCTTCTTATAAGGGCATTGTAAAGGATTAGTTCTATCACAGGGGCCCAAGCCTTATGACTTAATTTAAAATTAATTGCCTTCCAAAGACCCCACCTCCAAATGCTATCCCACTGGAAAATTAAGGCTTCACTATATGAATTATTGGGATTGGAAAGTGAAAGAAAGTGAAAATGTTAGTCACTCAGTTGTGTCCGACTCTTTGCGACTCCACAGACTGCAGCACATCAGGCTTCTCTGTTCTTCACCATCTCCCTGAGTTTTTTTAAAACTCATGTCCATTGAGTAAGTGATGCTATCCAACCATCTTATCCTCTGTCACCCCTTTCTCCTCCTGCCCTCAATCTTGCCCAGCATCAGGATCTTTTCCAATGAATCAGCTCTTTGGCATCAGTGGGCAAAGTATTGGCCTTCAGCTTCAGCATCAGTCCTTCCAATGAATATTCAGGGTTGAATTGACTAGTTTGATCTCCTTGCAGTCCAAGGGACTTGCAAGAGTCTTCTCCAACAGCACAGTTCAAAAGCATCAATTCTTTAGCACTCAGCCTTCTTTATGGTCCAACTCTCACATCTGTACATGACTGCTGGAAAAAACATAGCTTTTGACTACATGGATCTATGTCAGCAAAATGATGCTTCTGCTTTTTAGTAAGATGTCTAGATTGGTCATAGCTTTTTTTCCAAGGAGCAAACATCTTTTAATTTCATGGCTGCAGTCATAGACCACAGTAATTTTGGAGCCCAAGAAAATTAAATCTGCCACTCTTTCCATTTCCCCCCCATCTGTTTGCCATGGTGTGATGGGACCAGATGCCATGATCTTAGTTTTCTGAATTCTGAGTTTTAAGCCAGCTTTTTCACTCTTCTATTTCACCTTCATCAAGAGGCTCTTTAGTTCCTCCTTGCTTTCTGCCATTAGGGTGGTATCATCTGCATATCTGAAGTTGATATTTCTCCTGGTAATCTGCCTAGTCATCTCATTTGGTGGTAATCACCATTTATCCATAGTCATCATCCTAAATGATTGGATTCAGAAGTCTTCTTGGAGGACAGAAGCTCTGAAATGGTGAGAAGAATTGGTTCTGGTATGATAAGGGGGTGAAAGTTCCTTTTCCCTAGAAATGTTGTAACAATTAGTATATCATACTAAATATCCTATATTAAAATAGCCAATACATAAGCACTTAATTGTTAAATATTGGAAAGCAAGAATAATGCCTGTAATTTTAGGTATATGATTCTTATAATGGACTTTTTTTTTCACATAAATGTGTTTATCTTTACAACCTATGACAAAACTGTCCATAAAACCATCTGCTTTTGAATCTTGTGAAACTCTCAATGCCTCTGATGTGAAGCTTGTGAAGAATTTTGTTCATTCATTCTTTATTGACAGTGCCATCGAGATTTGAGTCAGTTTGCACTTACGGGGTTCTTCAAACACAATTTCTCATGTTTCAGTATAGAAAAACATCTTCCCCATGTTGAAACTATCTAGGGTGTTATGATTATAATTTCAAGGAGCTTCATCATTTCACTGAAAGCATCTCTATTTTGTCTTAAGGAAACAAAAAGAGTAATGGACTGGATTTTTATTCATCTATGAGATATGCTTGCTTTTATAAAAGACTAAGGCTTGTCTTTAGTGTACTTCATTGTTTTCTAAAACAGGATTTGTTTTATAGCTGATGCTATGTATGAATTCTTACCTCTTGCTTTTCACTGGGCAGATTGAGTGTCAGAAATCTGGGGAGTTCAGCCTAAATTACTTTCTTTTTTGCATGTGAGCACTGAGTTCCCATCGTCCTCTCTCACCTCAATTCCCTCCCACCTGCTGCTATAACAAGACCTGATTACTTGGCATGTCTGTCTCCTTTGATTCCCATAGGCAAGAGTGCCCTGATTCCCCTGGTGCCTATACAACTCAGGTTCCATCACAGCAGTGATGACAGAGGCCTGTCTGATGCTGACTACATCATGGTCCTGAGTTTAAGAATTTGAATTTTAAAGCATTATGTCTGCCAACAACAAATTGGCACTTGCTATCTACTGCTGCAAGAATTAAATCATGGGCTGCTGTAGTTTCAATACCTCCTGAAAAGAGTTCAGAGTGGAGATCAGGAATGGGGCACTCTGTGCTTGGCAGGAAAAACGGGCAGGATAGGACTTCAGACAGGAAGGAAGCTCATATTTTCAGGAAAAAAGATTTCACATATTTTCAGGAAAAAAGATTTCACATATTTTCAGGAAAAGATTGTACGAGCCAAATTCTTGAATCTCCTCATATCTAGAAAGCACTAAAATTTTTCATGGTGACATCTGCTCTTTGTGACTAGCAGTAACCCTCATGAGATTAGCAGCAAGCTTCTGCAAAAAATATGTGCCTGATTGCATGTATTCCCCCTTCACCAAAGTCACATATATACTGAACATCCCCTCCTCTCCCCATCCCCCACCCCCCGACCTCTTTGGAGCAGTTTCTCAGAGCTATCTAAGATACTGTCTCCCAGACTAAAGTCCTCATTTTGCCTGCAAATAAAACTTAACTCACGACTCTCATATTTTGCATTTCTTTTTCAGCAGGCATGTCTTTTCATAGGCTTCTGTAATAAGCACTCCAACTTGAATGTACATATCCAGTTAATCTGAAACCCAAGTCTTCCAACCTCCCCACTCTCATGGCATTTCAGATTGATGGTTTAGCCCACTGTTGCTGTTTAAATACCTAGCAGAGAAGATGCTGAAGGTCAGTTTTCTCAACACGGATCGTTTCCAGCTCTGAAGATGAACTTAAGGGTCTGAGCTTCCTTCACAATTAGATCATCGCACCTTACTCCCTTCCTAAAACATTCATATCAAAGAATTATTTTCCCTGGGCTTGCTCTGGTGTGATGCTGGGAAGAGCTGTTCTTTCAGAACAAACTTGTTGTTCAGTATTTAATGCTTTCAGAACTTCTGATTGATTTCATCTTGAGAACTGCGGACATTAAAATCAGAGGCAAATGTCAGTGATGACCCCAAGTTGCTGAAGAACAGAAATCTCTGCTTCTCGAGGTGTCACTTCATATTATTTATGCATAACTGGCATACCACAAGTTCTGTTTGCAGCTTTTTCTTTGCATACTTGGGGCTAAAAAATATGGCTGGGAGATGTCTTGGCTGTCACAATGGGTGAATATCTTTCACTCACCCATAAATATGGTGTTTGGATGAGGCATCTGCATTCAAGAGGACTATTCCAGTCCCCCTCTCTAATCTCCCATGCTCTCACACTCTCTTGGGGTTGCTTGTTCTTATACTGAATTCTCAGATTTGGTTTCTGGGGAAGAAGCAGGAGCCCCACCAAAATTTCTAAAGAAATGCAAGGATGGAGCAAGGATGCAGAATGTGACTGGGACCAAGCAGGGCCCCCCAAACTGTCTGGACACTTTTACAGATTCCCGGACCCTAGCCCCAAAGTAGAGAACCAGAATTTTTGACACTGTGCCCAAGTGTCTGTGCTCTTTGAAAGCTCCCTAAACTGATCCTGAGCCTCATTCTGATTTTAAGCTCCTTTCCTAGGACAGGTGTCCTGCATGTCACCGATGGACTTGATGGAGATGCTCTCTGATGTAATCAGAAGGAGGAAGTAAGCCTGAGACCTGAAGATATTAGAGAAAAGCGGAAACCATTAGAGAGACAAACACTGTTTTGCTCAACAGTAAGCAGATGGTCTAGTCATTCCTTCAATACCTATTTATTGTGTGCCTACTAGGTGTTGGGTACATTTCTTGATGCTGGGGACATTGCAGTGGATAAGACAGACAAAATCCCTTCTCTTAAGGATCATACAAGTAGCCAATCAACTAATCAACCAACCAACCAAGTAAACTGTTAGGGACACTTTTATCACATAGAATAACAAATCTAGAAACATTCATCCATACACTCTGATTGATAAATTAGGACCAACTCAGCATCGAACTTTATGCTGCATAGTCTAGCACCATTAGAATCTATTCTCATGTACATTCTCCAGGTTTCTGCCAATATAAAGGGGCAACATTTTGAAATTCTTCATGAGTACAAATCATTTCCTCCTCGGACTTCATGCCTTTGGAGCATGCTGTGGTCTAACCCTAGCTATGGGTCCAAGGGCACAAGGGGTAACTGTTCAGTTTATTTTATGGAAAGGTTATCACTGACTGTCAAGAAAAGACAGTTTCCTGATTCAACTACTCACTGTTACCTACATATGTTCAATATGCAGCCAAAGGGCAGCAAAGAATAGTTTCTGCAGTTAGAGGCCCTAGCATTGATGGTAATATACAAGGGATTCTCAACTGGAAGCTGGAAGTCCCTCCACTCACTGGGGGAGGTGGACATAGGGTAATGCCTGGAGATTTTTTTGGTTGTTCCAACTGAGTGGGGAGATGCTATTGGCATCTAGCAGATAGAAGACAGGGATACTGCTCAGCACCCTACAATGGACACAACCACAGAATTACCCAGGTCAAGCCAGTCAATCCTGAAGGAAGTCAACCCTGAATATTTATTGGAAGGACTGATGCTGAAGCTCCAATACTTTGTCTACTGATGCAAAGAGCTGACTCATTGGAAAAGACCATTACGCTGGGAAAGATTGTGCAAGAGGAGAAAGGGACGACAGAGGATGAGATGGTTAGATAGCATCAGTGACTCAATGGATAGGAGTTTGAGTAAATCCCAGGAGATAGTGAAAGACAGGAAAGCCTGGTGTGCTGCAGTCCATGGGGTCACAGAGTTGGACACAACTAGCGACTGAATAAAAACAATAAGTTATCCTGAGATCATGACAGTATTTATTGGAAGGACTGATGCTGAAGCTGAAACTCTAATACTTTTGCCCCCTGGTGCAAAGAGTCGACTCATTGGGAAAGACCCTGATGCTAGGAAATATTGAAGGTAAAAGGAGAATGGGGTGGCAGAGGATGAGATGGTTAGACAGCATCACCAACTCAATGGATATGAATATGAGCAAACTTTGGGAGATAATGAAGGACAGGGGAGCCTGGCAGGCTGCAGTCCATGGGGTCACAGAGTCGGACAGGACTTATCGACTGAACAACAAAAACAACAACAACAAATGGCAATAGTGCTAAGGTTGGAAAACCCAAATATAAAGGGATTGAAAGGTGATAGAGTTTATTTAATGCTGAAACTTCAAATAACATGGAAAAACCTGATTTTACCGGGGCTCTGATGATGAGTTTATTAGATTCAGTGTCAACTAACATTTACTGGGTTTCTCCTGGATGACTTCCTGTGCAATTATCCCAAATGCCTTGGGCTCTAGGCATCACAAGACTTTTTTTTTTTTTTTTTTTAAGGAGGAAACAGGCTCTGAGAGGTTCTTGCCCGATGTCAGAGCATTCCTGAGTGGCAGAGCGGACATTTGAACTCCAGATCTCTGCTTCAGAGGACCAACTCAGCAGGAAATGGCTGTCACGGTGGCATCATGGGGTCTTTACTTGGCAGGACTCCTCTTTCACACAGCCTGTTGGTCACTTGAGGTCTGGCTAGGTGATGTCATTCACGGCGTCAACAGCCTGCTGACAAGTGGTGCTGAATTGTTTCCTTTCAAAATTGGCTCTGTTGGAGAATGAATGGGTGACAGCAAGCAATTATTCCTTTCCGTCTTTTGCCTGTGTTCTCTGGTCTTACCCAGAGACACAAAAGAACAGGGTTTCTATAGGCATAAGTGCCAGTGGATGGCTGTGAATGGGTTTGAGCCATGTGACTTGGAGCAAATGCTGAGCAGAGCACGTCCAGGTGTTTCTCACAAGCGGCCTCGCCTGCTCGTTTCAATTTATGAGTGTGGTGAACACGGGGCTCTTCCTGGCCATGGTGGAACAAAGCTCTGGGAGGCCCTGGGCTTGGGGTGCAGAGTCTCGGGCCCCAGAACAACACAAATTCCTTGTGCACACGCTTCCCCTTCACTGGCCCAAATACTGCCCACTGCGGCCCTGTGCTGGTTCCTCGAAACCTGCAACTGCCCTGGAAAAGGTAACTTTTCATCTCCTTTGGCATTTAAGAGCCTTGCAAAGCTGGGGTAGGTGTTTCTCTGAGCCGCGGGAGCATCCCTGGAGCAGGCGGGCAATCCATTTCCAACCTATTGCAGGGCAGCTCAGGCGTCATGAGAGAGACTTAATCTCTACCGATTAAACATTAAGTGCTTTCTAACATTGAAACATTAAGCTCGTTTTATGATTGTGAAAGCAGCAGTAAAGCAAGAGGGAGAGAAGTTTACTGCATCTTAACTTGTGCAGCAAATTGAATTTCTATCGACAAGAAGAGCTTCTACCCCAGAAGAGCCCTCCAAGTGCCTGGATGGAGAAAGATGGCCAGAGGTTTGTGGGTTTAAAAAAAAAAATCCAGTAATAACATTTATAGAGATGAGGCTGTCAACACTGCCCTTAATACTGCAGATTAATTTTGACAGTCATCTTTATGGTACAGGGGAGAGGGATCACCCTTGTCCCTGGGGGGTATCCAAAGAGATGAAACTAGACCAATGCCAATATTTGCAGTGGTTGTATTCACTGTGTTTGATCTTTTATTTTTTCACACTATCCATTTTTTCACATTATCCATAAGTGTTAGTTAATATAAAGAACTAGCACATTCTTTAGCATAAAGAATTCTGTACTCTGGGCATGTTTTGGAGTCTGTTTGTGTGTATGTGCAGATTTCTTTTCTGGAATTGCACCTGTCTGCCCAAAGATGGGGCTTCCCTGGTGGATCAGTGGTAACAAATCCACCTGCCAATGCAGGAGACATGAGTTCAATCCCTGGGTTGGGAAGTTCCTCTGGAGAAGGGCATGGCAACCCACTCCAGTAGTCTTGCCTGAGAAATACCATAGACAGGGGAGCCTGGCGGGCCGCAGTCCATGGGGCCTCAAAGAGGTGGACACAAGTGAACGACAGCATGCACACACATCTAAAGTTGGGAAGCACAACATTAGCTAATATTTACTGAAGTTTGTGTCTGAACACTGTGCTCGTGCTAACTCAGGGCTATTATTCCTCCACGGTGGGTATTCTGTGCCTCTGTTTTCCAAGAAGAAGGTGGAAAAAAGGGTTTTGAGGATGTGCTGCAAAGTTGGGACTTGATTCCAGGGGCGTCTGACTCCTGAGTCTACACTCCGAGAACCTGAAACTAGGTCATAAGCTGCTTCTCTTGCTTCTTTGTGCACATGTGAAGGAACATTGGACTGCTATGAAATTTGTGAGCTTCAGGGCATGGGGCCCAAAAAGTGAAAGTGGAGATTAGGGTAGAAGTAGGGAGCCAACTAACCTCCATACTAAGCAAAGGGCTCTCCAACCAGTGTCCCACCCCCAGAATCACTCACTTTAAGATCTTCTTCTCTTCTGGTTTACTTGTTTGGGGAGTAAATGTCTTGCCTGATGCTTCAAAGTCTTCTTTAAAAGGAGTCTAGAGCTTTAAGAACAGGATTGGCTTGAAGGAACTCAATTACCACTCAATTACCGCAGAGGCATATGCATCTTATATACTAATTCATTTGCTTAAGCCGTTTCAAACTGTATATTAAACTTTTCCTGACCTGTCAAAATAGCAATCTCATATGAAGCAACCCTATAGATGGGGCTTCCCAGGTGGTGCTAGTGGTAAAGAACCCACCTGCGGAAACAGGAGACATGAGAGATGAGGGTTCAATCCCTGAGTTGGGAAGATTTCCTGGAGGACGGCATGGCAACCCACTTCAGTATTCTTGCCTAGAGAAGCCCCATGGACAAAGGAGCCTGGCGGGCTATAGTCCATGGTGTTACACACAGTCAGACATGACTGAAGTGACTTATCACAGCGCATCACAACAAACCTATGTATGCTTATCTTCATATTTACAAATTTGTGAATGTAAATACAAAGGAAACACCCTTTAATCACATTCGGTGATTTAGTATGGTGATTTTTCCTTTGTGACATTCAGATATTTTTCTTCTTTTATAGATATTTATTCTTAGTCCTCTTCCCCTTTTTTGGGAAAATGATGTTCTTTTCTAGCTGATGCTCATTGTCACCCAGGTCTTTTCTAGGTGCACTTATCCAAGGATGTTAGGTCATCCTTTTATTTTTAATCCTTCTTTCTCATTTTACCTTAAGTTAGCCTTTTTCACAACTTACCAAGAATAGTCTTATAGTAGAGGATACTCTTAGCAATAGTGTTGAAAATTTAAAAAGAAGTTACCTAATAGAGGGAAATATTTTTAGAACCCTTCAATTATTCTATTATCAACATTTTGGCTTATTGTATCTTTTCATTTATTTTCAGTTCAGTTCAGTTGCTCAGTCATGTCCGACTCTTTATGACCCCATGGACTGCAGCACATCAGGCATCCCTGTCCATCACCAACTCCCAGAGTTTACCCAAACTCATGACTAGTAAGTCGGTGATGCCATCCAACCATCTCATCCTCTGTCATCCTCTTATCCTCCCACCTTCAATCTTTCCCAGAATCAGGGTCTTTTCAAATAAGTCAGTTCTTCACATCAGGTTGCCAAAGTATTGGAGTTTCAGCTTCAGCATCAGTCTTTCCAATGAATATTCAGAACTGATTTCCTTTAGGATGGACTGGTTGGATCTCCTTGCAGTCCAAGGGACTCTCAAGAGTCTTCTCAAACACCACAGTTCAAAAGCATCAATTCTTTGGTGTTCAGCTTTCTTTATAGTCCAACTCTCACATCCATATATGGCTACTGGAAAAACCATAGCTTTGACTAGACGGAACTTTGTTGGCAAAGTAATGTCTCTGCTTTTTAATATGCTGTCTAGGTTGGTCATAGCTTTTCTTCCAAGGAGCAAGCAACTCAATTTTAATTTCATGGCTGCAGTCACCATCTGCAATGATTTTGGAGCCCCCTCAAAATAAAGTTAGCCACAGTTTCCACTGTTTCCCCATCTATTTTCCATGAAGTGATAGGACCGGATGCCATGATCTTAGTTTCCTGAATGTTGAACTTTAAGCCAACTTTTTCACTCTCCTCTTTCACTTTCATCAGGAGGCTCTTTAGTTCTTCTTCACTTTCTACCATAAGGGTGGTATCATCTGCATATCTGAGGTTATTGATATTTCTCCTGGCAATCTTGATTCCAGCTTGTGTTTCATCCAGCCCAGTGTTTCTCATGATGTACTCTACACATAAGTTAAACAGGGTGGCAATAAACAACCTTGATGTACTCCTTTCCCAATTTGGAACCAGTCTGTTGTTCCATGTCCAATTCTAACTGTTGCTTCCTGATCTGCATACAGATTTCACAAGAGGCAGGTCAGGTGGTCTGGCGTTTCCACCTCTTGAAGAATTTTTCACAGTTTGTTGTGATCCACACAGTCAAAGGCTTTGGCATAGTCAATGAAGCAGAAGTAGATATTTTTCTGGGACTCTCTTGCTTTTTCAGTGATCCAATGGATATTGGCAATTTGATCTCTGGTTCGTCTGTCTTTCCTAAGTCCAGTTTGAGCATCTGAAAGTTCATGGTTCACATACTGTTGAAGTCTGGCTTGGAGAATTTTGAGCATTACTTTACCAGACTGTGAGATGGCTGCAATTGTGTGGTAGTTTGAGCATTCTTTGGCATTGCCTTTCTTTGGGATTGGTTGAAAACTGACCTTTTCCAGTCCTGTGGCCACTGCTGAGTTGTCCAAATTTGCTGGCATATTGAGTGCAGCACTTTCACAGCATCATCTTTCAGGATTTGAAATAGCTCAACTGGAATTCCGTCACCTCCACTAGCTTTGTTTGTAGTGATGCTTCACTACAAAGGCCCACTTAACTTCACATTCCAGGATGTCTGGCTCTAGGTGAGTGATCATACCATCATGATTATCTGGGTCATGAAAATCTTGTCTGTATTGTTCTTCTGTGTATTCTTGCCACCTCTTCTTAATAACTTCTGCTTCTGTTAGGTCTGTATGATTTCTGTCCTTTATTGAGCCCATCTTTGCATGAAATGTTCCCTTGGTATCTCTAATTTTCTTTAAGAGATCTCTAGTCTTTTCCATTCTATTATTTTCCTCTCTTTCTTTGCACTGATCACTGAGGAAGGCTTTCTTATCTCTCCTTGCTATTCTTTGGAACTCTGCATTCAAATGGGTATTTCTCTCCTTTTCTCCTTTGCCTTTTGCTTCTCTTCTTTTCACAGCTATTTGTAAGGCCTCCTCAGACAACCATTTTGCCTTTTTGCCTTTATTTTCCTTGGGGATGGTCTTGATCCCTATCTCTTGTACAATGTCACGAACCTCCGCCCATAGTTCTTCAAGAACTCTAGATCTGATCCCTTGAATCTATTTCTCACTTCCACTCTATAATCATTATGGATTTGATTTCAGTCATACCTGAATGGTCTAGTGGTTATCCCTACTTTCTTCAATTTAAGTTTGAATTTGGCAATAAGGAGTTCATGAGCTGAGCCACAGTCAGCTCCCGGTCTTGTTTTTGCTGACTGTATAGAGCGTCTCCACCTTTGGCTGCAAATAATATAATCAATCAGATTTTGGTATTGACCATTTGGTGATGGCCATGTGTAGAGACTTCTCTTGTGTTTTTGGAAGAGGGTGTTTGCTATGACCAGTGTGTTCTCTTGGCAAAACTCTATTAGCCTTTGCCCAGCTTCATTCCGTACTCCAAGGCCAAATTTGCCTACTGCTCCAGGTGTTTCTTGACTTACGACTTTTGCATTCCAGGCCCTTGTATTGAAAGGGACACCTTTTTTGGAAGTTAGTTCTAGAAGGTCTTGTAGGTCTTCATAGAACTGTTCAACTTCAGCTTCTTCAGCATTGCTGGTCAGAGTGTAGACTTGGATTACTGTGATATTGAATGGTTTGCCTTGGAAACAATCATTCTGTCATTTTTGAGATTGCATCCAAGTGCTGCATTTCAGACTCTTTTGTTGACTATGATGGCTACTCCATTTCTTCTAAGGGATTCTTCCCCACAGTAGTAGATATAATGGTCATCTGAGTTAAATTCACCCATTCCAGTCCATTTTAGTTCGCTAACTCCTAAAATGTCAACATTCACTCTTGCCATCTCCTGTTTGACCTCTTCCAATTTGCTTTGATTCATGGACCTAACATTCCAGGTTCCTATGCAATATTGCTCTTTACAGCATTGGACTTTGCTTCTATCACCAGTTACATCCACAGCTGGGTGTTGTTTTTGCTTTGGCTCTGTCTCTTCATTCTGGAGTTATTTCTCCACTGATCTCCAGTAACATATTGGGCACCTACCAACCTAGGGAGTTAATCTTTCAGTGTCCTATCTTTTTGCCTTTTTTGTACTGTTCATGGGGTTCTCAAGGCAAGAATACTGAAGTGATTTGCCATTCCCTTCTCCAGTGGACAATGTTTTGTCAGAACTCTCCATCATGACCCGTCCGTCTTGGGTGGCCCTACCCAGCATGGCTCATAGTTTCATTGAATTAGACAAGGCTGTGGTCCATGTGATCAGACTGGTTAGTTTTCTGTGATTGTGGTTTTCAGTTTGTCTGCCTTCTGATGGAGAAGGATAAGAAGCAGCCTGTCTGCCTTCTGATGAAGAAGGATAAGAAGCTTATGAAAGCTTCTTGATGGGAGAGACTGACTGAGGGTGAAACTGGGTCTTGTTCTGATGGGCGGGGCCATGCTCAGTAAATCTTTAATCCAATTTCCTGTTGATGGGCAGGGCTGTGTTTCCTCACTGTTATTTACCTGGGACAAAACTATGGTGGAGGTAATGAAGATAATGGCGACCTCCTTCATCTGGTCCCATGCAAGCACTGCCGCACTCAAGTGCCCCCAACCCTGCAGCAGGCTACCACCGACCCACGCCTCTGCTAGAGACTCCTGGATACTCACAAGCAAGTCTGGGTCAGTCTCTTGTGAGGTCACTGCTCCTTTCTCCTGGGTCCTGGTGCACATAAGGTTCTGTTTGTGCCTTCCAAGTGTCTATTTCCCAGTCCTGTGTAAGTTTTGGCAGCTCTATGGTGGAGTTAATGGCGACCTCCTTAAAGAGGGCTTATGCCACACCCAGGTCTGCTGCACCCAGAGTCTCTGCCCCCAAAGCAGCCCACTGCTGACCCGTACCTCCTCATGAGACACTCAGACACAGTTCTGTCTCAGTCTCCTTGGGGTCTCTGGGTCCTGGTGCAGACAAGGTTTGTTTGAGTCCACAGAGTGTCTCTGGAAGGTATGGGGTTTGACTCTAAAGGTGATTTCGCCCCTCCTACCATTCTGCTGGGGCTTCTCCTTTGCCCTTGGATGTGGGGTTATCTCCTCAAGTCACTCCAGGTTATTTCAATTCATCTTATTTCAAATTTGCCAGTTTGCATAGAGTCACTTGCTTTGTTGACATGTGATGATCTTGTTGGCTCACTTCACTCTGTTCTCATGTAAGTGATGTGTCCCAGAGCGAAAACCTTTGAATTTTAATGGTTAACTTTCTCTTTTGCTTCAAGGAATGCATAATCATCATACACATTAGGGTGAGAGAAAAACTACTCTTCCAGAGTGAAACAGCTGTAGGGAGAGCCTTGGTCAGGAGCAGATGTTGGCAGAATGGTCAGCCAACTGCTTTCTCAAAAGTCTCGCCTCTTGCTTTAATTAAGCCCCTTTTAATAAAGTTTCCAAATATTGATCTATTTTCAATCTTGAGTCTTAGATCATATTTCAGGACAAGCACAGTTGTCTTTTAAATGAGTCACCTTCTAGATTGGGCTCAAACTCATCTCTACTCCTTTCCAGTATGTGCATAAGTACAACATGAGAAAGTCTGGAAGTAAAAGAAGGGAAATGATGCCCATTTATCTTATTGAGAACTAGTACAATGCAAAGAGGTCAGTATATGCATAATTCAGGGCTTCCCTGATGACTCAGTTGGTAAAGAATCTGCCTGGAATGCAGGAAACCCCAGTTCAATTTTTGGGTTGGGAAGATCCACTGGAGAAGGGATAGGCTACCCACTCCAGTATTCTTGGGCTTCACTTGTGGCTCAGCTGGTAATGAATCTGTCCACAACGCAGGAGACCTGGGTTGGGAAGATCCCCTGGAGAAGGGAAAGGCTACCCACTCCAGTATTCTGGCCTGGATAGCCCATGGGGTCGCAAAGAGTCAGACTGAGCAACTTTCACTTTCATTTATCCTTATGTTTAATCAACAACAGGGCTATGAGAATGAGACCCAGAGTAGGTTGTAGATCAGAGGATGAGAACCCAGCTTAAAGATGAACTAGACTTGCTAACAGGTCGAGCTATTATTATCATGTACATAAAAGAATAAATGAAAAAGCTGGTCGTGGTGCTGACTGGCTCTGTGAAACCATGAAGGGCATGTCATTTCTCTCAGTCTCTTTTTTCCATTAAAAATACATCTGAGTTAAACTAAAATAACTCTAACAGTCTCTTAACAACTTAGTGATCCTATGAGCTCTCTAATATGTCAGAATTTTCCTTGTAAAGTTCTTGAAGAAGGACCTTGAGACCTTTAAAGGAAAGAGTAATAAGTATAATTAAAGAGTTGGTAGGTAAGACCTGTGACTAAAATGTTTAAAAGGTAAAAATTATTATGCCTTGGCAGAGAGAAGACAAAAGGTTGATAATAATTTTAAGATAACACAGTAATCTTAGAAAAAAGAAGACTGGCTTGTTTTTAAACCTAGTATGCTATGATTTGAAAAAAATACAGTGTGCTCATTAGAGAGAATTATAAACTCACCAAAGAATTTCACATACACAAAAGCAAAAACATCACTGCATTCAAACTCACCTTTAATCTTTCATTGGATTTTCTTTTAGTATTTTTCTCTGGTTAAAAACATCTAAATAATGTTGCATGTATTCAATTCAGTATCTTGTTATTTTATATTTATATTAAAATGACCTTTTTAAACATTATTTTTTGTAAATATTTCCATGGCTTCATATTATTCTTTTGTGAGATTATGCCACTATTTTTATAGTCGTATGATTTTTTGCTTCTTGTGATAACCCTGTAGAAAACATCTTGCTTAACATTTAATTCTAGGTTCTCAGTATTTCTCCATAACAGGGTACACTCCTGAGCTTCTTGGATCAACAGAAATGAACAAGTTTGAGGTTGTGGAGAATATTGTTAAACTGACTTCCAGAAAACTTCTATCAAGCTGCATTCCCCAAAGCTATGGGTTTTCCATCTCACCAATGTACTCTCCAGCAGTAAAATGATATAAAATTATGTAATTTTATATCATATTTTAATTATATAATTATGTTATGATTAGAGGCTAATTTGATAGAGAAAACTATTACTTGCTTCAATTTTCTCTCTCTTTCTCTCTCCCACGCATATACATACACACACGAATAGTTTTCCATATGCTTATTAACAAGGTTCATTTCTTCTTTTTGTAAATGTCTCTTTATGACCTCTGTCCATTTACTTGTTGATGTCTTAGTGCTCTGGACCAATCACTAGAAACTTAGATTTTCCCAGGGACATGCAAGCATGAGATGATTTTTAAACATCCACCCACATGCATGGGAATTTATTGAAAAGACTAAAACCTTTGAGTGAATACAGCCTCAGGAAAAATGCCAGAGCTTAAGCAAGTCACTCGGCTTCTCTATCTCTGTATTCAACTCTGTAAAAGAGGCACCAAATGAGATCATCTCAGTGACCCCTAAAATGTATTCTTGGGGGAGATGGAGCAAAGAGACCTCTGAGTTGGTGCCCTATTGGTTGGAAATACCAGTGCAAGGGCTCTTTAGCATCACATAGACAGCTCAAGATCCTTTCCAACAAGATTCCAGCAAAGGAATCTTTCAAGAAAGATTTGATAATTTGATACCCAGATGTCTGTTTTTATCTATCTACCTATCTATCATCTATCCATCTTTTTGCCTATTGTTTCTCTCTCTTTACTCAGGACTCTCTGAGCAAGGCTTGTCCTCTTAACACCCACTGCTCCCCCCACAGACAAAGCGGTGGGTGTTCTACTCCAGCCCCCATGGCCTCAACATCTCTGTCACCTTCTCTTTGGAAGCCCCTGCTTCTGCTGGTGTGCTGCAGCTGGGTTTGATTTCCACTCCAACTATAGCTCTCTGTCATGATCTCTGAAGGGTCTTCTGATCTGGGTCTTTCTGGAGGGAAGAGACAGTTCCTGCCACTCCAAGCATCTGGTGCCTCAGCTAGGGGTTAGCAGCCCAGGTTTCTGCCTTGCCAACAGGGAGCCTAGGCAGAAATTATTTGGGGGTCACTGCTCTTTCTTGCAACTGAAAGCTGAAAAGGAGATATACCTGGATTCTAATTTCAACAATTACAGTTAATTGGTCACCAGGAGGAGATTTTTATTTTGAGTCACAAATCATTTTGGAGGATGAGAAATGTTTCTGTCTACAATTGTAGAGATAAGATAAAGCCTCAATATCCTGAGACATTCTCAGAGGAACGACTTGGTAGTGTGTCTGGATCCCTCCATTCTTGTCATTTTATGTTACCCACTTGTGATGGCGTGGCATTTTTTGGTTTGTTTTTAGTAAGAATTATCAGACCTGTAGCTTAATACAATGAGAGCCATTAATGTCTTTGGTTATTCAAAATTTTTATTTCAGAGCTTTTTCAGAAATTTTGGCCTCTAATTAAGCAATCATTGCTTTGCAGTAATTTTATCTCCCTAGCAGTACGTAACTACATTTGCTGGCTTCTCTTTTGACATAAATCCATGTATTTCAAGTTCTCAACACACTTGAGGTTCTTTCTCAATGGCTAATTATCATTCCCACTGTGCAGAAACATATTTTCTCTGTTTTTGTGACATAGCACTTCTGTAATCTTAGCCTCACAGTGAATGTTCCTACAGAGAAGGGTCCATATACAAAATAGATGTAATAAAACTATGCTCTACTAACCTGAAATAATACTAGAGGCTATGTCTTATTTTTGAAGTGTTGTAATTAAGTGTGATGTTTCAAGGTTAATATATCATCTTTCTGATTTACAGCAGTTTGGGAAGATGAATATATGATAAAGCATAATTTACTGCATTTAATTAAGAATGGACAGCTGTTTACAATGGTCTGGAATCCAACTGTTATCATTTAGAATGACTTATCTCCCAACCATCTCTACATGACTCTACAAGTTAGACACTCACGCCTTTTTTTTTTTTTTTTTAGCTTTAAGCACAGAATAATGAGGATATGAATCAAATCAGAAAGTTCCCAAAGAACACTAACATTTAAGGGATCATGAGAAGAGGAGACTTCAAAGGCCCTGAGAACTTGGTGGCAGGAAAATCAAGGGATGTGTTCCATGGAAATGAAAAGGAGAACGTTTCCAAAGGAGGGTGAAGCCAAATGCTGCCGAGAGGACAAACAAGGTTAAGGTTGAAATGTGTTTCTGAATTAAAAAAAAATTCAAACTGAGTTTTAAGGTCAAAAGTAGTACATGATCGCTGAAAAAAAAAATGACGTGCAGCTATAAAAAAATCTTGTGCAGGTTTTTAAAAGATGCTAACTTATGTATTATGTATATTAAATGGAAGCTCTGCTAATTAGTAAAGTTAATTTCACAAGAGTAAGAGATATTTTTATTTCTTATGTTGTTGTTCAGTCACTCATGCAGCATAGCAGTCTTCCCTGTCTGTCGCCATCTCCCGAAGATGTACTTATGTACACATTTGTAAAAACAGTAGAGGAATGAACAAGAAACCAATGAAATAGTTACCTGTTGAGACATTTCAGTGTCTTCCTTCTTGTATGAACTTTTGTATCATACAAGTATTTAGTAAATTTTAAAGCAAATTGAAACAGATATACTTGTATATCAAATTGGTAACCTAACAGAAATAATTTATTTCAAATGACTTCATATATGGTACTAAACGTGAAATCTTAATATCATGAATCTAAAGATAAGAGAGTTATAAGAATTGTAAGCTTCATTCCGTGGTTATTGCTCAGTTGTGTCTGACTCTTTGTGACCCTGTAGTCCACAGAATTCTCCAGGCCAGCATACTGAAGTGGGTAGCCATTCCCTTCTCCAGGGGATCTTCCCAACTAGGGATCGAACCCAGGTCTCCCACATCATAGGTGGGTTTTTTGCTGTCTGAGTCACCAGCGAAGCCCAAGAATACTGGAGTGGGTAGCCTATCCCTTCTCCAGCAGATCTTCCCTACCCAGCAATTGAACTGGGGTCTCCTGCATTGTGGGCAGATTTTTTACCAGCTGAACTACCAGTAATAATATTAGTATCCTCATTTAAAAATTGTTTCATAACATAAATAGAGTTACAGACGTAGAAAACAGTCTTATGGGTACCAGGGGTAGCGGGGAGAGGGATAAACTGGGAGACTGGGATTGCCATACACACACTATTATATATAAAATAAATAACTAATAAGAACCTACTGTGCAGCACAGGGCATTCTATTCAATACTCCTTAGTGATCTATACGGGAGAAGAGTCTAAAGAAGAGTGGCTGTGTGTATATGTATAAACGATTTACTGTGCTGTACAATAGAAGGTAATGCAGCACTGTAAATCAACTATACTCCAATAAAAATTTTTTAAAATAAAATTTATTTTATATATGTTATAAGATAAAGCTGAGAACATTGTAATGGTAAAATTAAATTGAAAATATGTTATATATTCATAAATTTAAAATTACCTTTTCTATTTCTGACCACTGATATGACCTAGAAACAATATCACCTCATTTGTGAGGAGCACCCCTAAAATCAGATCTTGGCCTTTAATACTATTTGCCCCAGAGGCAATCATGATATCTCAGATGAATGACTTATTTCAGGTTGGGAAAGGCACATATTAAGACTGAAACAGCTTCTTATGCCAGAAAGCATGGAAGACTTCTCAGATTAATTGACAAAAAAGACATAGGATTAAGCTAGGAAATGCTCCCATTGACTGGTCATAACAATTTGATTTTGGTTGATTTCCATAGTTTGTATGTGAAACTGTGTGGGTTTATAACAATAATTTTTTGGAAAGGGTCAAAAAAATTTGCTTCTTCTATGTAAAGAGCACAGTTACACATATAGTACATAAACAGATATTCAGAAAACTTACAGTGCTCAAATTTCAGGTTGGGGCAATTTGAGAAAATTTCTAATATGTCTAAAGAGAGAATGATGATGATAAATGAAAAAAAGTTGGCAGCACTATAATATACTTCCAAAGTGCCTCCTCTCAAGAAATGTCAAAGTGTTTTATATTCCTACCAACAGAGGGAGACTTGTTTCCTTTCTATTTTTAAGTTCTCTAATTAAAAAAAAAGAAAAGAAAACAAGCCAAAAACAAAGAAAAACCCCCAAAACCAAAAACTGGGAAATCTATCTTTGTTCAAGTCGTTTTTCTTTTTGTAGTGGTGTTTTGCAGTTATTTTTTGAAAAATATAAGTTCCATATCTTTCTTGTTCTATTTTTCCAAGTTCAGATATGTTTTGGGGGTGGAAAAGATGCTTTCATTTTGAGAGGGAAGTCCAGTTTTAGCCTATTCATCTCTGTCTACTTCCTACAGCAGGAAAAGCATTTATCCCTCCTTGCAATTGTAACATTGTCATGGTATCTTGAATCTCTTTACAACCCTACTCAACCATCTTCCATGTATTATCAAGCTCTTGTTTTCTCATCCCAGCTCATTTTTGCCTTATGGATATTCTACAGATGTTTCCAAATAACTTGACCTTTCATTCCTTTAAAGTTGCCAAGTAATGGCTGCAAAATTCATCTGTCCAATGCCAAGGGTTCACCCGAGATCTGTGCCTCCATTGATCTTTCAGGCTGAAGTAGTGTTTCCATTGATACTCATCATCACACAACAAAATATCTGTTCCAATAGAGTGCTTGTGAAGAAAGAAGGCAAATGAGGGTGTTCTTGAATCTTCTCTCTGCCCACTTGTCTGATGAATGGATCGCTCCTTGAATCTTCTGTTGGAAGGGGGTGGGTGTGCTGTTGATGTGCTGAGTTCCTGATAGGATTCCCAGTCTCTGCGTCTTTCCTCATGTATATCTGTTCCCCCTAGATAAACCCTATCTATGTCATTTCTTATATTCAGAGTCAATGAAGTATACAGAAAGCTATAATGCTTGACTTGCTCTGCTATGAAGACTCTCTCTCTATCTGCCCTCGTCTGTAAAGCTTTACCCTTGAGATGTCACCAACCAGAAAGCACCAAGATTCTGCTAGCATCTTCCTCCTTACTTCCTGCCAAGTTGTTCCCTGGGATTTGTATTAATGTGTAGATACAGGTTCACAGTGGCAGGAGAGCACAATAATGTTTATGGGAAGTAAAGCCCACTGACTTGCTAGTGCTTCAGGCTTATCCTGGGATTATGGGCTAAATCATCAGTGTCTTATTTTTGCGTTTTACTTATATTTTTTACTCTGTAATTTTGTATTGGCATACAGCCGATTACCAAGGTTGTGATGGTTTCAGGTGAACGGTGAAGGGACTCAGCCATACACATACATGTATCCATTCTCTCTCAAACTCCCCTCTAATCCAGGCTGCCACATAACATTGAGCAGAGTTCCTGTGCTATGTAAGAGGTCCTTTCTGGTTATTCATTTTAAATACAGCCGTGTGTACATATCTATCCAAGCTTCCTAACTATCCCTTCCCCCCATACTTTCCCCCAGCAACCATAAGTTCATTCTCACAGATTTAGGGAACAGATATTGGTGTCTTGAACACTGTTTAGGGGATGAAAAAAGTCTTCTTTTTTTAGTCCTTTTATTTTCACTTTTAGGATGAATTTGTTTTATAAAGTTGAATTTGAGGTTACCATGAACTGAAACTATCTTAATCAAATTCTTTGTGCTACCTCTGGTTCTTTCCTAGTTTTCAGGGCTGTGAGTTTTTGTGCTTCAAGGATATTTAAGAGAGGAGCTGGAAGAAGGCAGACACTGTTTCAAGCTGCAAACGATATGTGACCTTGGTAACCAGCATTTCTGGTGGTTCCTTTTTACTTTATTAAACCGATGCACTATAGTTGACTGAACGATTTCTCGCTGTTGATCATGTAATGTCTTTCCCAATATTTGCTATTATTATGAATAGTCCTACAACGAGCACCTCTGTGCACAAAACTTTTGATAGGCTGTGAACATAGATAGATGTTTCTGATAAAGCAGGGATTTCTTCTTGTTCTATGGCTTCTGTTTCTCCGTCTTCTATTGGATTTCAGCCCCTATCTTTCAGTCTAAAACAGAGATTCTATCTTCCAGTCTTTAAAGTGATTTCCTTGCCATGCAATTAGGTCTTAATGAATGGGATATGAGTGGAGGTGAAATGTGCAAACTCCAAAAAGCTTCTTTAAAGGAAAGATTTATTTGTTTCTTTTTTCTCCTTCTTACAGGTGTTCTCTCTGAGATGTGATGACTAGAGACCCAATTCCACCCTACACCATGGACTGTATGACGGCAACATGGTAAGATGGGGAAAGTGGGGTCTCTTATGGTTTCATGTCAGTGCTGTGCTCCTCACTGACAACAAATACACTTCTATCTTAAGTATTTTGGGGTGAAATCTTATATCTTACATGCAGTCCTATAGCATACCTAGGGTAACATGAAGGTACTAGGTACTAGGTTTTAATGTGTGATCAGTAGCTATCAGGAGAAAATAGAAATCCTGGAAAGTAAGGTAGGAATATGCCCAATATCAGCTTTATATCAGATGCTTTCCACTCTATGATTAGCCTGACTTATAAGATCTGCTTAAATGTACCTCTAGTCAGCATGACTCATACATCCATGCCTATTGGTTCATTCATTGAAGCACTATGGAGCAGATACAATTAATCCTATTTCTTATAAGACAAAACTAAACTTGTCTAAGCTGGTACACTTGCTCAGATTGCAGATTTTTGTACTAAACCCCAAAATTTGAGGGTCACGATGCCTGAGAATAGAGCTCAAGAAGTATTTTTAATAAATTTACTTATCAATTCTGATGTGCATCTGCTCAGTTCTTGTTAATTTAGAGATTATTGCTGTTTTCCCAGTTAATTGCTCTCATCCTATAAAATTAAGCCACATGATATGAATCTGGAAAAACTCATGACTTGATAGTCCCATCTTCTAGGGATGGTGAATTGAAGCATATAAATAGTCCTTTGTTTTAAATACCCAAATCTCAGCACCTTTCCTTGACTCAGACTCACTGAGATGTCTTCAAGTCTCCTCGGGTCATCCTTCGACTTCCTTCAGCAACCCTCATCTAAGGTTACATAAAGGCTGTAACCTTCTTTCCTGTTCAATCACAATGCCTTTTATCTACCTAGAATCACATCTGAGGAACTCTAAAGAAAAGGGGAGGACACAGTGATGAGGGCTGCAGATGCATTTCAATTCATTTGGGGATGTTTTCCCCAGTGAGAACTCTCTCTCTTTGAATAATACATAACTTTGAAGTCATTAAACCATCATGTTCCTCCAGGAAGAATAGCCTTGTGAATTGAGAGTCCTTGAACATTTATGTCCTTGTGTTTATAATTTTGGGATCTCCTGTTAGGGCCAAGTGGTGGGTAAAAACAGCTACAATTATTCTCTTCCCTGTAAACATGTGTACTCAGTCATACCTGACTCTTTGCAACTCCATGGACCGTAGTTTGCCAGGCTCCTCTGTCCTTGGGATTCTCCAGGCAATACTGGAGTGGGTTGCCATATTCTCCTCCAGGGAATCTCCCCAATCAATGGAGCGAACCTGCATCTCCTGCATTGCAGACAGATTCTTGACCTGCTGAACCATCAGAAAAGCCCATTCTCCTCCCAGTAGTCCATGCCTTAGAAGATGACTCCACAGTTCCTCCCATTGAGAGGTGGAGACTATTTCCCACTGCTGGACTCTGGGCTGGGCTTGTGCTTCAATGATCATAAGAATGTGGACGAAGTAGCCTCTGCTTGTTCAGAGGCTCAGCTCAAGAGGCCTTGTAAGCTTCGCTTGTCCACTTGGAAGCCTGTGTGAACACCCCAAGGCTAGCACGTCAGATGAAGAGGGAGATGTAGACATGACCCCAATACCCCAGCTCACAGGCAGCCAAACTACCTGACCTGTGGCTGAACGTGGGGGCAGAGTGATACCCACAGAGCCTCAGCCCAAATGACTAACCTGGAAGAATCATGAGCTACACAAATGGCTGTCGTTTCAAGCCACTGAATTTGGAGATGGTTAATTTTTCAGCAAAAGCCAGCTGATAGAGGCATCAACATGGGGACAGAATGTGATAAAAGGCTCAGGGTGACTACAGCAAAGGCACTTCCCTGACAGTCTCTTCTTGGAACAGCCAGGGTATCTACTTGTACAATGCAATCTGATTTTAAAAAGTTCTTTGGTGTGGGTAAGAAGGTTGTGGGCATGATGGCTGTAGAATTCTACAGCCTCTGCTGGTCATCTTGAGCATCCTGTGTCTATTTCTCACCATTTACTTTTTTTGGCCGGAAGGAGACACTGGAATGTCTCCCAAGTAATGGGATGTTCCCAAGTAATTCAATCCCAAGTAATTCAATCTCCTCCCCTTCCCCTCCCCTCTTTCTCCTCCTCCTTCTTCCTCTTCTCCTTTTCCTTCTCTTTCTCTTCCTTCTCTTTCTCTTCCTCCTTCTCCTTTTTCAGGTACAATTCACATACAATAGCATTCATTATTTTGTATATTCACAAGGCTGTGTGCTGTATGTGTTCAGTTACTAAATTGTGTCTGACACTTTGCAACCCCATGGACTGCAGCACACCAGGCTTTCCTGTCCTTCACTATATCCCAGAGCTTGCTCAAACTCATGTCCGTCGAGTTGGTGATGCCATCCAACCAACTCATCCTCTGTCACCCCCTCCTCCTCCTGCCTTCAGTCTTTCCCAGCATCAGGGTCTTTTCCAACAAGTCAGTTCTTCACATCAGGTGGCCAAAGGATTGGAGCTTCAGCTTCAGCATCAGTCCTTCCAAAGAATATTCAGGGTTGATTTCCTTTAGGATGGACTGGTTTGATCTCCTGCTGTCCAAGGGACTCTCAAGAGTCTCAAGTCCAGCACCACCGTTCAAAAGCACCAATTTTTTGGCGCCCAGCCTTCTTTATCCATATCAGCCTATCTCACATCCACACATGAATGCTGGCAAAACCATAGCTTTGACTACATGGATCTCTGTCAGCAAAGTGATGTCTTTACTTTTTAATATTCTGTCTGGGTTTGTCACAGGGGTGTGCAGCTATCTAAGTCTATGGCATTTCCATCATTCTCAAAAGAACCCATGCTCATTATTTCAGTGACTTCTTAAACTTTTCAGTTTGCAGAATTTCCAAGATTATTGTTTTCCTACATTTATTCCTATTGTGCAATCAGAAAATATCTATGTTTGTGAGTCATGTAGGGTTATCCAAAAAAGTCAAACATTTTCAAGAAAAATAGCTGTCTTTTTTTTTTTCAGATAGAAGAAGTGTAAAAATAAAAGCAACACAAAAATTCAAAATAGGCAAATGTGAAATAGAAAGTAAAATCTACTCTCACTCCCATCTCCGTGGAGATAACTGCTATTTTCAGTTTAGGGTATAGTTTTCTAGGAGAAGAGGATGTTTTTACAGATATTAGTGTTCATCCACACATCCCTTCAACTTGTGACATGTGAATTTGAAAATAATTCTCATCATATTCAGCTTAATTTTGTAGACCTCAAAATCTTATTAAAGACTTTGACTCATATGAAGTACCATATATAGGGAGATATTTTGTAAGTAGTGACATCATCAGTAGCTTTGGAAAAATTAAATATAATATTGAAATGCTGTATTATAAAATATTAACTGTACATTGCAGAAAATTTAGAAATTATGGTAAATAAAATAAAATGACTTTTAATCAGTTTCACTCTAAATTACATGCGTGTTCAGTCCCTTTAACTGTGTCTGACTCTTTGCAACCCCACGAACTGCAGCCCTCCAGACTCCTCTGTCCATGGGATTCTCTAGGCAAGAATACTCGAGTGGGTGGCCATGCCCTCCTCCAGGGCATCTTCCCAATCCAGGGAGTGATCCTGCATCTCCTATGTTGCAGGCAATTTCTTTACTGCTGAGCCACCAGGGAAACCCTTCATCAACTTGGAGTATTTCATTTAAACATTTATTTGGCACATTTTAATTTAAACTTTAAGAATTGTGATAAGCTTGGTATAAAGTTATATTTAAAATATATAAATTATCAACTATATTATTGTTAAAGTCAGGAACTGCTTTGATGTTTCATGGTTCTCATGCTTATGTGTGAAGGTACCTCTTAGCAAAAGCTTGAACAGGCTGAGAGAACTTGATTAGAATGCTTCTATAATATTGCTTTTTATCACACCTAATAATGAAATGTTTCTCCCTGAGATAAATTATTTCTGATAAGTATCTCTGATGAATGGTAGCATAGCAGTACCCAGAAGAATGTCTACAGAAAAAAAACAATAGATTTTTCAATTTATGCTCATCCATGATTCAAAGGCTGCTGTTATTACAGGGATTTTATATTGTGCTTTAATTTTACTTCATTTTTGATCATTGTTTCATGTTTATTCCAGTTTTTAAAACCGCATTTTAACCAGAGAATGTTTCAGATCGTCATTGTCTTTGTTTGAAAGATGAGTCAAAAAATCAATTGTAATTGATTATCCAGCATAGCAGTATGCTATTTTATGGGCAGATTCACATTGAATATTATTTTTTAAAAAATAATATTCCAGATGGAGTCAGTCTTAATAACATAGCCATAATTGATCATGTTGAAAAGGGGAAATAATCAAAACAGAGTGTATGTGACTGTTGATAAATGATAGATCACAAAGTAATCACTCTTTAATGTAAACTCATAATTTTGTCTTACAATAAAGACATAATCCTTGAGAGAGGAAACTTACATCTTGATAAATTTATCTGTTTTGGCACATAACAGTTAATTCCATAATCACTGCAAAGTGGGTCCCTCTATGTGCTCAGGCTGTTGATAAGTTGAAGCACGCACATATATTTTAGAAAGGATTAAAGTGCCCTTTTCTGTGATGGCTACATTTCAGGATGTAGCCTGAAGAGGGTGGCCTTGAAGAGGGTGACCACTTCTCATATGCGTAATTTCAAAGGAAGAAGAATTACAGAGACTTGAGGGGAAAAAAAGTATATAGCTTTGCTTCAGCTTGAGTTTCCTGAAGGGTGAACAATTTTGGAACAAATATAAACTGCATTCGTTTTGTAGAGTTTACTAGCTAGTTTGCAAATGTAACCTGAAGAGAAGCTAAAAATATATGTGGGCTGTTGAGTATATGTATACTTAAACTCATTTTTGCTAAAGTTCTGTTTTTGACAGGGACCAGAATTCAATCAACGAACAACATGGACCTTTTGAGTAGTTATTTTTGGTAACTTGCATATGTACAAAAGGAAACCTCTCTCTAAGGATCTGCAGATCTGTAGAGCTTTCTTTTTCCTTTTTGTGAGACATCTTGGCTTTTCACCATTAATTAAAAAACATAGGTTGTATATATATATATATTTAATTGCACATGAATGAGAAAGAAAGATTGGAGGAGGGAATGGCAATCCACTCCAGTATTCTTGCCTGGAGAATCCCATGGACATAGGTGCCTGGCGGGCTACAGTCCATGGGGTCGCACAAAGTCGGACACGACTGAGGCAACTTAGCACACACGCAAGAAAGAGAGAAGAGAGAAGGGAAAAGAGAAAGAGAAAGAGAGAGAGCTCACTTACATCAGTTGCCAGTTTGACTCCAGATTTCAGACATGGAGGTTGTTTCTCCCTGCTGACGTGTTTCTGATCCATACTTCTGGTGCCTGTGTGCTAAGAAGCCTCAGTTGTGTCCGGCTCTTTGTAACCCTGTGGACTGTGGCCCGCCAGGCTCCTGTGTCCAGGGGATTCTCCAGGCAAGAGTACTCGAGTGGGCTGCCATGCCCTCCTCCAGGGGATCTTTTCGACCTGGGGTCTAACCCACGTCTCTCACATCTCCTGCATTGGCAGGCCAGTTCTTTACCCACTGTGCCACCTGGGAACTTCTGATACTTCCCCTATGTCCCGTAAAGTCTTTGGGTTACACTGCATAGAATCTCTGGTGGTCACCCCAATCTGCCTTTTGTCTCTCATGCCAAGGAATCTGATGCATGACTTTGATCAGTTACGACCTTCTTTTCCATTCCATCTTTAAGGGAAGTTTATTTGGAAGGCTTTTAGGAGGCTTAATTACACTTCCTTTTATCCATCTCAAGATAAATAGCATTTTATTTACATCGCCCATGTGTTCACCATTCTGCTGACACGCCAAGCGAGAGGGAGAAGGAAGAACAATTGCATTAAGCTGTGTATTTCATGCAGAAATTTCAAAACGTCCTGACAGATTGCAGAAATAAATGCTAAACAATAACAGTGTTTACGCTCAGTAATGAGATAATTTATTAGTAAATTAGTGGAACTTTACTTTCTCTGTTTTGCAAATGAGGAAGCAAAGTCAGAGAAAGGGTATTTTCTTTTCCCAAGGTCACACAGTGAGAGCCAAGAAAAGAATTTTTCCATATTTTATCTTCTGCTTAGGCCATGGAGCCACTGAAATTTTGTAAGCAACAATGGATCATAGAGAAGGTAAGTGATGTCACTGTTGGATAATTCAAATGTATCCATGTTGCCCTTCATTCTAGAGTAAAAATGAGTGTAGGACTGAGTCATTAGTTTGCATTTGTAGACAAATGCTTCAGTGATTTTTATCTGGAATATAAAATGGATTTCTTATTTGAACTGTCAGCTTCAAATTGGCACTTGCCGTGGGCACTTGCCATCTTACTTCTACAAGGATTAAATCATGTGCTGTTGTAGCTGCTTGTTTTCAATAGCCCCTGAAAGGAAGACAGGATTGGGAGCAGAAATGAGGCACTCTGTGCTCTGGGAAAAACTGGCAGGACCGTAGCTAGGTATTTTCAGAGGCCAGTTTTATGAACCCAATACTTGTATCTCATCATATCTAGAAAAGCACTAAAGTCCTTTATGGTCCTTTATCTGCTCCTTGAGACTAGCAGAAAGCTTCATAAGACTGCAGGAAACCTCTGGAAAAATCTGTGCTTGATTGCATATATTCCTCCTTCACCAAAATCACACATGTACTGATCTTCCCCTCTGGCTCTCTGGAGATGGTTCTCAGCTGTTTCTCTGTTTCTCAGAGCTCTCTGAGGTCTTGTCTCCTGGACTGCAGTCCTCATTTTGCCCCAAATAAAATCTAACTCACAACTCTCCTGTTGTGAAGTTTTTTCCAAAGTCGACAGAACTTTAATAGGATGTCTGCATGAAAAAAAGTCTCGGGAACAATGGAATGCATTGTAGGGAAAACTCTGAAACAACCTGTGTTTGATGTTCAAAATTTTTACTCCAGATATTCCAGCTTAGATAAAAGAACATTCTTGCTATGGAGTTTCCTTAAAGTAAGACAGAGTTGAATTAGCATCTTATGCTAGTATTTTTTTTTCTTTTTTTTGCCTTTTCCCTTTTACGTCTATTGATTAAGAAAAATCAGGCACCTATCTAGGTATCAATTAACAGCAAATCCGCATTTTAAAGTCGACATTTTCAAAAGGCCAAAAGTGTCTAGCCAAATCCCATTGTCATTGGATTCTATTGAGAGAAGTCCCTTTAATTTCAAAGGGGATTTTACTTCTAAGCAAAATAGGAGAGAAAAGGTGGGTGACTATTTTGGGAAAGTGCTGTACCTGTAATGATGGTGGCTGAGTCACGTTCAATTGTACCTGGGTTAAAAAAGAAAAGGAGCAGCACACAGTGGCAAGCTTGTATCCCAGAAAGCACTTTATGCTTGACAACCAGATCAGAGTGAAATAAAGGGAGTATTGTGGTTGAGGATATAAAAAGAAAAAATCTTGGGAGAGATGTTTTGAGTGAATTGCAAATGCAAAGAGAAGAGAGGTTGGCAATGAAAACCAAATTTGTTGAAGACATCAATGAGATCGGAAGTTTAGGAGGCAGGGATGATACGGTAGTGGTGGTTTAGTCTCTAAGTCCTGTCCGACTCTTGCGACCCCGTGGACTGTAGCCTGCCAGGCTCCTCCGTCCATGGGATTCTCCAGGCAAGAATACTGGAGTGGGTTGCCATTTCCTTCTCCAGGGGATCTTTCCAACCCAGGAATCAAACCCCAGTCTCCTGCATTGCAGGCAGATGATATACCAACTGAGCTAAGAGGGAAGCCCAAGGATGCTATGATGTACTTTAAATTCTATAAGTATAATGGATACTGTATAACAATGGTGAGATGCCAAGTGTAATTCATTGGAAGTCACATGTGAATCCATTTACAGCTAGCCATGGCCCAAACGCAAGATGTATCACTTAGAATATAGGTTAAGGTGCTGTAACCAAGTTTGTGTGTGAAGGCATCATCTTTGCAGTCTCTGTGTGTGCTAAGCTGCTTCAGTTGTGTCCAACGCTGTGAGACCCTATGGGCTGTAGCCTGGCAGGCCCCCCTCTTCCTGGGATTCTCCAGGCAAGAATACTGGAGTGGGTTGCCATGCCCTCCTCCAGGGGACCTTCCCAAACCAGGGTCTAACCTGCATCTCTTGTTTTTGGCAGGTGGGTTCTTTACCACTAGAGCCAACTGGGAAGCCCTATCTTTTCCCTAAGTTGCTAAATCTCGCCGGCGGTTTTGCATTGGCCAATGTGTATTCAAAAGTGCTTGTTTGTTTTAATAACAAAATAATTCTTTTAAAAAAGTTTCCGCCAAAATGCCATTGAGAGGAAAATGCACTTGAGAACAAACATCTGTTAGCTCGTTTGAAGCTGTGACAGCCCTCAGGATTTAGCACTCACTCTTTGGCAAGAACAAGTCTTCAGCTTCTTTAAAGTTGAGCACAAAATGCTGCGAGATGTTTCTCTCTTTCTCCTCTTAGCTTTTGATTTAAATGCTTAATTGGGAGAATTGTGCCCCCTAATTTAGTAATGCATTGACAGAGTTGCAAATTATTTCAGAGGATTTGTAAAGTTAACATGGTGTAAGAAGACACAGCTGGATTGTTCTAGTAAAAGAAATAATTAGTTCTTTCCGGACTGCCGTACATCTCTCCTTATTGGTCTCATTGAAACAAGATGCTCTGTGGTGTCAGCCACCAGCTGGTATAAAGGGTCGACCCTCTGTCTGATGATGCCTTCAGTTTTGGGCCTTCTTAGCAAATCTTTCTGATTCCATGAATGCCTGACTGAGTCTCCTCTACTTGCTAAGTGAACTCTCCTTGGAAAATTATCACATCAGATGACAGGGCAGATGTGGTTATCATCACTATGTATGGCATGAATGGGAGTTCAGGAAGGGAAGCAACTGCATTTTGGAAAATATTTTGAGTTACAGTGGCCTCCCATTTTTTCCAAAGACCTGAAAAAGATATGAGGTAAGACCAATGCTTTTCCACCTTTATAGTGAAAAGGTATTTTTCTGTTTTTGCAAAATTCACCATTACATAACTTTCTAGTCTACTTATACTTAGGGGCCAGGAAAATAAAATTGGGTTTCCCAATATGTCTCATGAAGGGACTTCATCTTTGGCATTTAGTGTCATTTCATTTTTTAATTTAATTTTTATTTTATACTGGAGTATAGTTAATTGATACTGTTGAGTTAGTTCAGGTGTATAGAAAAGTGATTCAGTCATACATGTACATTTATATACTCTTTTTCAGATTCTTTTCCCATATAGATTATTACAGAATATTGAGTAGTTCCCTGTGCTATATAGTAGGTGCTTGTCGATTTTCTGTTTTACATAGAGTAGTGTGTGCATGTTAATCCCAAACCCCTAATGCATCCTGCCTCTCCTCACCTTTCCCCTCTGGTAACAATAAGTTTTTTTTGTTGCTGTTGTTGTTTTAATTTTTTACATTTTAAAGATGCATATTGAAAAGTAATCAGAGTACAGTCTCTAACGGGGATGAGATATATGATGAAAGGGCAGTGCAAAAGCAGCTTAGTATGAGAGACCCTCTTTACATGATTTTGTTGCAAAAGTCATCACAGGTAAGCCATCATCTGAGCGGTGCTCAGCAGGAGTGGTGTTTTGGTGGGTTTTGAAAGCCAAACGGGAAAGGAAAGCTAACTCTAGAGAGTCTATTAGGGAATCAAAGAGACCTGGAGACATGGAGTTGGCTAGACCTGCCACTGCCCTGGGTTCTGTGGTTTTAGCGAGTTGTTTGACTTTTGCACACTCAGTTTTCTCATCTGTGAAATGGGAGACGTCCTGTGAGATCCTTGAGATCCTGGCACAGCTCTTGTGCCCAGCCAGTCCCTCTGTGAAATCACAAGGACTCTTGTCTTAGGTCACCTCTGTGCCCTGGCGAGCTCTCAGTCACAACTTAGATGCAGTATTTATTTGCAAACATTTACATGATGGTTTTTCTATTTGACTGAAGGAGAAGGAGGGTAGTTGGGGCCATTAGGGTACAGAGGGGTGAGAGGGATGGAGATTGGGATGGGAATTGGAACCGCCAGGAGGCATCTGGATCCTGCTCGGCCAACACTGTGTCTTAGTCAGAGAGGAAACTGTGGGCAGAGGGCCGGAGCAGCCCTTCCTGAGAGTCCAGGAGATACTGAGCAGGGAGGATCTGATGCCCTGTGGGCATAGTACAGTGATGTGCAGGGTTGCCTTTGATCCATACAGTGTTTTTGTTCAACTTAGGAGCCTTGGTTCAGATTAGGAGAAGGTGCTCCTCCCCTGAGTAGCTATCATCCTACATGGGGCACTGAGCTTAGCATGCAGAGTATGAATGGGTTTTTACTTCTTCTTATCCCTGACCCCTTTACTGGGTGTCCTTGTGCAGTCAACAACCTGTGCAACTGCACATGGAGTTTCTAAAGTCCTAGGCCACTTGGTGGGGCTACAGTTCTACCCAAGGGTTCTCCCCAGTAGGTGGGGTAGAGTTTCCTAGTTCCTCATTGGGTATATGGGCACAGAACAATGGTGAGGCGCTTGCAGTCCCTGACCATTTGAAGAGGCAAGAGCTGCCTCAAGGATGATCCTGCTTGCACACCTTCATCCATCCCCTAGGCAGGGTGTACCTGGGGAAGGTGAGGCAGCTGTTTTGCCTCAGGCAATGAGGTCTGAGTTTGTGCTGCGTGCCCCAGGCTGTTGTCTAAGGTGGGTGATGTGGCAATGTGGCCCAACTTGGGAGAGGAAGAGGAACCCCCTTGGGTATGAATATACCTGCCTAAGAAGACCCCACGCTGGCCCTTTGGTTTGACAGCAGACATCCTCATCTGTGGGCTTCCCTGGTGGCTCAGCTGGTAAAGAATCTGCCTGCAATGCAGGAGGCGTGAGTTCGATCCCTGGGTCGGGAAGATCCCCTGGAGGAGGATATGGCAACCCACTCCAACGTTCTTGCCTGGGAAGTCCCATGGACAGAGAAGCCTGGTGGGCTACAGTCCATGGGGTCACAAAGAGTCAGACACGACTGAATGACTGACACGTACATTTTCATCCTCGTCTGTGGGACACTGATGGGAAGGAGGGTCTCTCCTGACTGCTAACAGGGTGAGACTGGAGGAGAGTTTCCCTCAGCCGTTCATGCGGTCCTGGGCTTGACTTATATCTGCAGTCCCCTACTCTATAATGTGAAGCGGGCTTCAGACGTGAGCTGATTATTATGACGTAAGGACTGAGGCTCGTGAGCTGTAGAGGCTCCTCTTCCTGTTGAGTGTGAGTCATTGGTTAACCAGATCTTACAGCCTGAGAAGCGGTCAGTACCTCGTGGGCTACTGGCCACTTTGCAGTTTGGGAAACTGAGTTCTGGAGCAAATCGGTGCCTTGCCTTCAGTAATGCAGCTAATTGTGGATAGAATCGAGACTAGGACATAAATGGGTCCCCCCCGCCTCCCGCCCCATTAAGTGTTCTTTCTATAACTTTCTTTACCAAGGTTAGGGAAAAAAATCCTTCCAAGTCTGATGGACTTTTTTTGTAAGAGTTTTATTGAGATAGCTTCTTCCCTGGTGGCTCAGATGGTAAAGAATCTGCTGCAATGCAGGAGACCTGGGTTCAGTCCCTGGGTCAGGAAGATCCCCTGGAGAAGGGAATGGCAACCCACTCCAGTATTCTTGCCTGAAGAATCCCATGGACAGAGGAGGTTGGTGGACTACAGTCTGTGGGGTTGCAAAGAGTCAGACACAACTAAGGAACTTTCACTTTATTGAGGTATCATTTATACACCATAAAATTCACCCACTTTAAGTGTGCAATTCAATGACTTTTAGTAAATTTACAAACTTGCACAATTATCCCCACACCATTTACCAGGTGACGAACATTTGGGTTGTTTTCACTTTTGCCTATTATTAACGCTGCTGCTATGAACATTCATGCACAACTCTTTGTGTGGATGTATCAACACATTTTTAAAGTGAATTTTCAGTATTTCAAAGAGAGTTCATTTTAATTAATGCTGAAAACAGCAGCCTAACAGCATCTCTCCCCTCCCACTCCTGCTCCTGGTCACAGGGTATTAACATGACTGTAACAGGGGGAAGAGCCAGAAAACCATCAGTGACATCACCAACATCATTAGATCATTGCCAACAGCCTTTAATAGGCTCTAACTCTTCCTAACACTTGGAATGGGTTGGAGATACATTTTTTTTTTCTATAAAGTAGAATTTTTTTGCCATTAATTCATACTTTCTTTTTTTCCCCCTCTAAAATGTTTCCCTCCTTCCCAGAAACAGTGATAATCTTCATCAGAGAAGGTGATCAATGTGCAAGCTTTGGGCTGTGTTCTCTTCAAAATCCCCTAAATGTCATAGGACTAGCATCTGAGACGCACACCCTCCTCTGCCCTTGGCGATACTGACATTGAATTCTTTGTGGTGAGGGGGTGTCCTGTGTCTTATCGGGTGTGTTAGCAGCATTTCAGCCCATGACCCATGGCATGCCAGAGGTAAACCTCCTAGCAGTGACAGCAAAGACTGCAACATCCGCCGGGGGGGTGGGGCACAATGATTCCACTGGAAGGGGAGGTTAGGGGAAGGGTCGAGACCACCTCCTACTGTTTCTTTGGAAAGGCCGAGGGTGGGTGAGCCAGCCAAGCCTCTCCCAGCCCCTGGAGGACCCCAGGGAGCCGCTGATGGCTCCAAGACAAGGCGGTCTGTAACTGGATCCCTGTTACCCCAGGACTGGAACAACACTAGCTTCATTGTGAAGGGAAACGTGTTTGGGCTGGGAGGAGGATGTTATGGGAAACAAGTAGATGAGAACATGTCAGCCTGGAGGGGAAACAGCGTTTCCTTTGACTCTGAAGTGAAGTCAAGTGCTGCTTGAGTCAAAACGGCCGCCCACCAGATGGCCACGTCTGTCACTTAGTGAGGAACTGGTGCTCTGTGTCCCTGCAGAAAGGGCAGAGGGACACTTTGATCTTTTGCAGGAAAAAAAAAAAAGGAGCAGTTTTCCACATGAAAGGTTTGCCTGTGCACTTTCAAATGATCCTGCTGACTACGAGGTTAGCTTTTAGGACTTCCCTGATAGCTCAGTTGGTAAAGAATTTGCCTGCAATGCAGGAGACCCTGGTTCAATTCCTGGGTTGGGAAGATTCACTGGAGAAGGGATAGGATATCCACTCTTGTATTCTTGGGCTTCCCTTGTGGCTCAACTGGTAAAGAATCTGCCTGCAATGTGGGTAGACCTGGGTTTGATCCCTGGGTTGGGAAGATCCCCTGGAGAAAGGAAAGGCTACCCAATCCAGTATTCTGGCCTGGAGAACTCCATGGACTGTTTGATCCATGGGGTCTCGAAGAGTGGGACGTGACTGAGCGACTTTCACTTTCAAATGACAGACTTTTAAAAGACTTCCCGGCCACTCCCTTGTTTTGGCTTAGAGTGGAGCTGTGAATACTTCCTTAGAAGAGGGGGATTTAGGGTTTTCATTTGTAGGACAAGCCATCACCCCAATTTTCAGGGACTGAGAGGTTTCCCAGGACATGGGACTTTCAGGGTTGACGCCAGGACAGTTGGTCACCTTGCTTGGAAGAGGCGGGAGACCCTGGTTGGCCCTGTCACTTTAAAGAGCCCTCCCCACCCTGAAGCTGCAGATTCTTCTCACGGAATGTGGGTGTGATTCTTGTGTTCTTGCTGGAGCCCTGGGTGGACGGGTGGCGGCTCTGAGCAGTGAGTCAGCATGAAGGGTTTCGTCCAGAGTGGAGGGCAATGGACGGCTAGCATCCAGGCACCTACTGCGTGGTCTTGTCCAAGTCAAGTTATCGTGTACGCTCAGTCGCTTAGATGTGTGCGACTCTGCCTGCCAGGCTCCCCTGTCCAGGGGATTCTCCAGGCAAGAATACTGGAATGGGTTGCCATGCCCTGCTCCAGGGGCATCTTCCCAACACCGGGATGGACCCTGTGCCTCTTGCGTCTCCTGCATTGGCAGGCAGATTCTTTACAAATTATCCTACTGCGTTTGGATGCTTAACCCCTCCTCTTAAACCATCTTTGATGTCTCCATCGGACACACTCCACGGTTGACTCTCTTGCTGTCAAGTTGATGTCGAGTCTTGAAGAGCAATCTTGAGGTCCTTGGAACCCCTGACATCTCTGTTGGGGCTGATTTATCCACCTGTCTGCAGAGCCAGCTCACTGGGGTCCCAGGAGATGGATGGAGGGCAAGGTGTTTGGCAGTGGGTTGGAGCTGGGATGGGTCTGAAGTGGTGACCTTCACCTTTCTGACTGAGGGGCCCTTAGAGAGCAGGATGGAAGCTATGGATCCTCTCCATGTAAGTATTCACATATACATACCCTGGAGAAGGGAATGGCAACCTTCTCCAGTATTCTTGCCTGGAGAATTCCACGGACGGAGGAGCTGGTGGGCTGTGGTCCATGGAGTCGCAAAAAGTTGGACCGGACTGAGCGACTAACACACATGCACACGGCTTGGGCGCACAGGTTCCCCCCTGACACCTAGCCGTGGTCCCCTGGATTCAAGGGTCAGGATAAGGAGAGCCTGACCCAGAGCTTGGCTTCTCTGTGGGCTGGGAAGGGTCCCCACATGAGGGACCCCCAAGAGCATGGGAAAAACCAGACAGGAGAAATTTGAAGAGACGCACCATGCTGCAAGGAAGTGCTTCTGCTTGACCCGGTGTGTGTCCTCTGGAGGCTGAGGGTGACTGGTTAAGCGTGAAGCCCTGAAGTGGATATCTACTGGGTCCTGGAGACACTTTCTGAAACACTGCAAGGGATAAGGCAATGAAGGCTTGATGTCAGGGAGCTGAGAATAGGGGGACCCCAGCATGCTGAGCGCCTACCACCCACCAGAGGAGGTGCTGAGCCCTTTCACTGTTAAAGTGCTTTTAGTTTTTGAAGACATTAGTTTTCTCTCCAGCCCCAAGGTGGACAAAATAGTTTTAGCTCTAAAGTTCAAGGACACTTGACAATGATGCTGGTATAGAGTATATGTTCCTCCGGTTCTCAAGTGGACATAAATAAGAGCCAGATTATAAATTACTTCTGGTTGCTGTGTAGAAACACTGACTAAACAGCCAATGGGCATGCTTTGAGAACCAAGATGCTAGAAATATCATTATTATGTTATTATTGAGTGGAAGGTGAAAGGTGGCAACATATATCATCTTCAATACAGGAGAGGCTTTAACATTTGCTGAATGTTAGGATCACTCTTCAAATGACTATTTAAAAAAAACCGCAACAACCCTACTGATATTCAAAGCACACTGACCCATTTCTGAGTCTATTTGAAGTATACAATAGTTTAGATTTTTTTAAAGGGCATTTTTTTTTTAAGATTTTGTCTCAGAAAAGACTACTTAGAATAATTTTGTTTAAATCAGCGCTCATTTTTTAAAGTTGAAAATTAATTTTTTTCTCAAGCTCCTATGTTAAAATGACAACGTTTCAAACTAATAAATTTAATAATTTTGGTATAAAATAAGGATGACTGCTTATGCTTATGAATATTTGTTTAAACAAATGGGATTAAACAAATAGGATTCACCTAAACAACCAATCAAACTTAGAAACTTAATTAAATTTCCTTAAACATTTTAAAATTCTGTTCTTGAAATTTAATATATCTGAAATATTTCATATATTCCATAAGACAGACTTACAACCCAACAAGTAAATTCCTTCTAAGCACTTATCTCATGTTAATATAACAAGTGAATAAATGAAGTTCTATTAAACTATCAAGCACTCTTTACAAACATAATCAAATTCCCTTCCTTTCACACTAAAACCACAATTCTATAATCAACTAAAAATTTCAAATCAACCCTCTGGGCCAATATGTCATATATTCTAATATGCTGAAATCCCATAGATTTTTTTCAACTGATTTAAATGACATGGATTTTTCAAAAATGATGATAACACAATTCATTCCTAAATTCAATATACATACATGCTTGCATGCAAAGTCATTTCAGTTGTGTCCGACTCTTTGTGACGCTATGGACTATAGCCCACCAGGCTCCTCAGTCCATGGGATTCTTCAGGCAAGAACACTTGAGTGGGTTGCCATTTCCTTCTCCAGCAGGTCTTCCCAACCGAAGGATCGAATCCACGTTTCTTATGTCTTCTCTACTGGCAGGAGAGTTCTTTATCATATAGAAGAACTAATATTGTGGGTTAGATTAACCTCACGATATTTTAATTTTTTTCTTCACCTTTCTGTTAACAAAGTTCCTTAACTGTCCCAAGGGAGCTTACTTATCACTAAGGCTCAGTTCTGGAAGGTGGTTCAGGATCCCAGCTTTGTTTGTGGAGTCTGGAGCCAAACAGAGGCTCTGGTACTGTGTCCAGAACTATGGGCTCGTAGGTGATGGGAATCCTCAGAGCATCACTCTTCCTGCCTCTGAGATGGTTCGTGCTGTCTCTCTCCCCACTTTTGAAAACTTAGCAACCTAATAATTCACAACTCACAATGCCTTGAGTTAAATGGATAAGACTCTGCACCCTTTAAGGGTTGCATCTGGTTTCTTTCTTTTTTTTTGAAATGATATACTTAATTTTGTTCCCATTTATTTATTTATTTTTGACTGCACTGGCTCCTTGTTGCTGGGCGGGATTTCTTTAGTTGCAGGGAGCAGGGATGCTCTCTAGCTGCGGTGTGTAGGGTCTCACTGCAGTGGCTTCTCTTGTTGCAGAGCATGCACGCTAGGGCGAGTGGTCTTCAGCTGTTGCACACAGCCGTAAGTTGCCCTGCGGCATGTGGAATCTTCCCTGACCAGGGGTTGAACCTGTGTCCCCTGCATTGATAGGCAGATTCCCAACCACCAGAGAAGTCCTGCTTCCGGTTTCTCTTCTGTTTGGACCACATTCTGCATCCAAAGCCAAAGGGTTCGTCACCTCCAGACTGAGGGCTTGGTGCCATTCTTAACAAAGAACTGCAGCTAATGTCTACCCCATGGAGGCAGGTAGGGTATTGGGGCTCATTTTATTATGTCTCCCAAGGGCTGCTTTCTTCTTATGCCCTCTCAAGCTAACACTCCCCTTTTCCATCTGTCCTTAAGGTTTCCCTCTTTGTGGTATTTGGTTTCCTTTGAAGTGATCAAAGCTTAGTTTTCTCTTTGTTACTTGAGTTGAAAGAACTACCTATTTACTGATTATCCCTTAACACCACGGGTAGCATGGAGTTGTTATGAAAACAAAAATTTCCCAATGTGAGTGTTTTATTCCCTTTGATCTTCACTTACTTTATGTAACTCTTAATTTCTAGAATATTACCTCAACACATACCCTATTTCCCTTGATCCCCTACCATGCCTCCATAAAACCCACAAAGGAAAAAAAGTGCCTCCATTATTCTGATTAGTGCTTCTTTTGAGGACTTCAGATGGTTGAATGTGGTCCTTTGCAGTCTCTTGGTTGCCTTCATGCTCTATTTGTAGATGAGCCCAAGGACATTCTCTTTCATGAGGGTGCTCTCTTTAATGTTGTGTTATCCCTACCAGCATAGGGAAGAGATCTAAGCTTCTTGCTCTTAAATATTTTTTTTCTTAACAATTAGACTTTGGATTTAATTTAATTTTATTTTATTTTTGGCTATGCCGCGCAGCATCTGAGATTTTAGTTCCCTTACCAGGAGCTCAGATCTTAATTTCCTGACTAGGAACTGGAGGATCCATGGAACCTCTGCCCCCTGCACTGGAAGCATGGTGTCTTAACTACTGGACAGCCATGGAAACTCCCTGGGCTTCTTGCTTTTAGCCATGAGATTGTCTTCACCTTCAAGAGCATGCACTTGAATTTGAGGTAAAAATGAACATTTTGATGAGAATTTCACCAATTTAAAGATGAAAAGTGGAAAAGATTATATAGGGGCCTTCATCTTCTTCCTCCCAATGAGCCTTACTTTTATCTCCCCAAGTAAAGATTTGTATATAGATCTTTTTCTTATTACACACACCACTTTCCCCACGAGATTAATGATCACTGCCACATTTCCTCCTAAGTTGTCAAGCGGGAGTAGTCATTTGGGAGCTTTCCAAAGATGCAGTATTGACACTTGAGCAAAGAATTATGAGATTGCCAACGTTCATACTTACTTTTGAATTTTTTATCCTTTTGGAATAAAAAGTCTGTTGTTGGAAGCTTAGGTGCAAATAACTTTTCCTCTTCAAAAGTCTGCTTGGTTGTTGGCAACATTTGTAACCCAATTCAAGACGGTTAGACATTTCAAAGTTAGGATAGATGAAGAAAATCTTTTTGTTCCAGTAATAATGTCATCCGCCCCAGGTCTTTATATTTAGAGGCTACCGGCTGGAACAGACAGGTTCATTATGCATCTATGACCTTGACAACCTAAGAGATTTTAAAATATTGGAAGTTCACCATCTCTTCAAAATTATGGTATTATGAATGTTCATGCAGGTATATACATATATATGTGCATACATATACATGTATGAAATTTTCTTAAATCACACTGCTTCAATCACATGTAAAAGCAAATACTATCAATTTAATATGTATGCACTCACACATATAGTAAAAAACAAACTTAGATTAACTCAGAAAATATCATAACACCAAAACAGTTAAATGTTATTCCAAATATTCTTCCCATTAGTGTTTATTTTCTGATGTAATTTTAGGCTTCCTTTACACAGAACCATATGATGCCATCAAAACATGGAAACATTATTTGGAAGTAGTAGAAAAAAAACTAAATTCAGACAAAATATCCTCTCACAAATGTAAAGTGTGGAGATAAAAGTCACTGAAAAGTCCTAGTTGTACTTGAAACCAAATCCCAGTGCCTTTAAGGAAGTCAGTTTGAAAACTCTTGATTTTAGGTTGTTTACCCGGATTCAGATGATATAAGGTAGGATGCAATCTCTCTTAACTATAAATAATCAGTAAGTCTTCAGAGAGGTAAAATACTCCATGAATAAGTCTAAATATGTGTACAAAAATAACACACTTTTGTATCTGTGAAAGTGTTAGTTGTTCAGTCATGTCTGACTTTTTAAGACCCCATGGACTGTAGCCCACCAGGCTCCTCTGTCCATGGGATTCTCTGGCTAAGAATACTGGAGTGGGTTGCCATTCTCTTTTCCAGGGGATCCTCCCAACCCAGGAATCAAACCTGGGTCTCCTGGATTGCAGGCAGATTCTTTATCGTCTGAGCCACCAGGGAAGCAGCCCCTTAATAAGTTTCATCCCATAAAGAGCATCTTTGTAAACTCAGAACCCCAGGAAATGTGGACAGAGGCTGGCAAGTGGCAGCTGTCATTTTTAAGCCCATTTAACAGCAGAACGCTGAGGCTCCAGGAGTCAGCAAATCAGACCTGCGGTTCTGGGTGTGCTACTCAGATCCTGACTCCCGGTGGTTCTCAGCACTATACAACATCTTTCTCCTTCCTGCCTCCTAAATTAGAACATATTTATGCAGCGGTCCTGAGAGTGACGGTAAGGATTCACCATGCTCACAGGAGAGCTAGACGGCTCTGCTCCTAGTTCACAAACAGCTCCCTACCCAAGTAGACCCTCCGCTCCCCACTGCATCAGAAACCCCAACCCGTAGTCACCTAGGAGGTGTTTAAAACCTCGGATGCCCCAAACCAAGTGAATCTTTGAGGGTGGAGGCTAGGCATCAGTATTTAAAAAAAAAAATCTCTAGGGGATCTTAATGTGTAGCCAGGGTTGAGATGGGGTTGAGATACCCAGTCTGCCCTTGTTATCACATTTCCTCTGATTAATGGAATAACTCTGGGATGTTTCTTCCTCTTATCCCATGTGTTGGGGCCCCAGGATGCAGAGAGGAATGGGGAGGGCATTCTTATTGACCCCATGATCCATGCACATGTGTGTGTGTGTGTGTGTGTTCACTCTAGCATAATACACTTCACAGCTATGAGGTCACTGCCACTTATAATGCTACTTATCACACTTTGTTGAGCATGGGATCATCTGCAGATCCTGTTAATGTTCTGAGGCAATGGGTCTAGGTTGGGATCCAGCAGTTTTGCATTTCTATTAACAACCAGTTTCCGGGGGACATCCGTTGCTCTGAGCCACAGCTGTACTTTGAGGAGCAAGACTGCAGAGTATTTTAAGACTGATCAGCAAATTTTATTTTACACACACACAAATATTATATTTCACTGATCATGAGATTTCAATTTTTCCCACAGTTCAATAAAGGTGCAACAGAAATGAATCTTCCAAACGATGATGTCTTGTGCTTGCTGTGGACCAGGAAACCACAACTGACATTGCCTTGTGTGAGTCCTGGCTTTGTCCTGGCTGACACGCTGATGGAGCTTCAGTGAGTCATGAGTGTGGCTAATAACTACATAGCTGAGTTTATCTGATGATTAAAATATCTCTGAAAATTACCTATTATTTGCCGTTCAAAGGAAAATGTATCAAAGACATAAAAAGGCATGAAAACAGAGTAGCAGAGTATAAATACGTTAGCAGAGCAAATATGGCTTTATAGTAGAATGGCCAGTCTCTTATTTCTTGCAAAGTGACTGCCAAAAGCTTAATGGCAGATTATAGTATTGGGTCAAGATGTTCACTGCCCCTCATCCGTCCCTCCTTCCTGCATCTACTGGTGGGAGGAGCTGACTTCATACCCAGTCATGTCACACTTGACCATGTGACTACTTTTGGTCAGTGGTGTGTGAGCAGACTCATGGGTGAATTCCTGAAAAGAAGACGCAGGAGCCGTAACACCATTCTTCTGCTCCTCTTTCGCTCTGCCATGAGAATGGCACGTCCCTGGGAGGGGCCATTCCCTCAGCCTGAGGACCTGTGGAGCCGAGCCACAGCCAACCTGAAAGCATAGTGAATCCAGCGAGAACTGAACTTTTGTTGTAAGCCCCTGGGATTTTGGTGGTGGTTGTTAACCACAACGTTACTTATCCAAAGCTGACTAATAGACAGGGCTAAGAGAAGAAGTTTTTGTTGCTGTTCACTTGCTAAGTCATGTCCAACTTTTTGTGGCCCCGTGGACTGTAGCACACCAGGCTCACCTGTCCTCCACTATCTCCTGAACTTTGTTATTCATGTCCATTGAGTTGGTGATGCTATCTAACCATTTCATCCTCTGCTGCCCGCTTCCCCTTTTGCCTTCAATCTTTCCCAGCATCAGGGTCTTTTCCAGTGAGTCAGGTCTTCACTTTAGATGGCCAAAGTATTGGAGCTTCATCTTTAGCATCAGTCCTTCTAAGGAGTATTTAGGACTGATTTCCTTTAGGATGGACTGGTTTGATCTTCTTGCTGTCCAAGGGGCTCTCAAGAGTCTTCTCCATAGCCACAATTTGAAAGCATCAATTCTAGAAGTAGATGAAAATCAATTACTACTAAATCTATGCAGAAGGATTGCATTGTGCAGGGCAACCAAAGCAACTGAAAGCAGGAGAAATCACCAGATCCCCAAGAATGGGACATAGGCATTTCAGGTAAGGAGAGAATGGTGTGATCCATTCACGCATCTTATTCACAGACTGTCATTTAGGCATCCTTCTGTAGCCTAATTTACAGTTTGTTTTTCTCAATCATTTCAAAATTAAAAGTGTGTCTTACAGTCGTGTGGAGGCGCCATGTTTTGTTTGGAAATCTCATCCCATTCGCATGCTGAATCACTTGTGCCCATTTCTCAAGCATTTTGAGTTGAAATCTGTAAAAGGGTTTGTTCATATCAAGGCAGTTTAAGAAGCAAAGGACTGTGTGTATGTATATCCCTTGAATAAGGAATAACTGGTGCCATTTTTTTTTTTAAAGCAAATGTCAAGCTGTTCCTAAAGGGAAGATCTAAGGCCTCTCCTGGTTGTCTTGCTTTTGAAGTTAGTACTTCTATCCAATGCCCTAGAGGAAGCCCTCCCCACTCACCATGTGGTTGATACTCCTTTTTCTTATTTAGATGAAAGTTTTTCTTAAAACAATGGATGAGTTGTCTGGGGTAAGGGAGGAATCGGACCAGAGGGTAATATCTACCAGGTCATTTTTGTTGCTTTTGCTTCTGAACAGGAAGGAACATTTATCATATGCAATCATGATACATATAAGAAAATAGATACTTGGGGTACACAGGTGCATGCATCAGTATAAGCTCATGGGTTGTTCATGCATAGCCCTTACTTATGAACTGGGGGGAAATAACTAATATGAGAGCACACTTCTATTTTTTTTCTCTTAATTCTGTCTCTATATTTTGAAGAAAATCTATTTCTTGTTCTAGAGCACAAAACATTTTTACTTTTCATTCACAATCTCCACTCTGCATTCTTTTCCAAAATACCCTAATAGCGTCTAATGAGTTGAATTGTGGTTCAGCTGAAATCAACCCACAGGCTACATAAGATCACATTTCTCTTTGAGATAAACGAAAGGTGAGGAGAACTATAATTATATTTCCTTTTGGCTTCCTATCTCTTCCTTTATTCCTTTTTTTTTTTTTTTTTAAAAAAGACCAAGATCTTAATAGAAGTGCTTCTACTCTCATCTACCTGTTGGAAACTCTTTAAATTCCAAGAAATAACTTTTGAGGCTTTTCAGATCAGAGATAAGGGTCAGCCACACTTGGTGACTGCAAAATAACTGAATGCCAGTGGGGATTAGTTGAACCGTATTAGGGATGCGCAGCAGAAGTGATGGGATATAGTCCATTTGCACAGCCCCAACTTGACTTGCCCAAGGTGATACAGTCCGTCATCCTTAAGCTGCCTACAGGGTGAGGCATCAGTTGAAGCTCTGAAATCCCCCTGCTGCATTTGGACACTGCAAACAGACAATTTAGAGCATTCAGGCAGAAAACTCCAGCTTAAGCCTGCACATTTGAATCGGGCACGTGTATACCTACTTATCTGTGTGATGCTTCAGCAAGAAACCAGGAAGTCTCTAGTCTCTTCCAGTGTATCAGCAATACAAAGGGGCTGATAGAGATGATCTCTTGACCCCCAGTGAATGCTGACCACCCCATGGTTCTGCTCCATCCTCACCCTGTGAGGCTGTTGACAGCTCTTAGCAAGCTCGCCTCGTGCCCAGCTCTGCAGAATGGCCTGGAGCCTGCCTTGTTAAGTTTGATATGCCTAAAGTATCTGCTAGCCAAGTGCTGCTGGTCCAATTGCTGTCATTCTGCAAAGTCTAATCCAGAGTGCCTCATGACTGCGAGAAACCCTGGGCAAGAACTTCATCTTTAACAACACGCGCTGCACTTGGCAGGAGATGTTTGCCCTTGCTTCGGCTCCAGCAGCCTTTGCTCAAGTGCACACAATCTCCAGGGACCTCTCTTTCAGACTTGATGGCTGGTAAGGATTTCTGACAGTGTCTCTTGCGAAGTTGCTAGGAAGGAGTAGCCCCAGGGTTGCTTAGCACACAGGAGATGTTCGGTTCTTAATTGTCTGGGAAGACAGTCAAGGAATAAATTACCTGGTTCTGGTACTTCTGAAGTGTCACTGCCATTTGGCTACTTCACTTGGGACAGATGATTGGCAGGTCAGCAAATGTTTGCAGCCGTGTTTCAGGGCATTGCCGTCTCCCCAAGGGAAGGCCTTTCATCTGCAGAACCACTTGTAGAAATTGAGTATCTTATATTTCCATCAGGCTGAAAAAAATATCCTGGCTACTAGGATGCCTTTATGTCTCTTGGCTTTTTAAAATTTCAGTTTTATTGAGGTATAATTGACATATAAAATTGTATTTAAGTATTTAGCATGTACATCATGATTTGATACATAAATATATATATTGTGAAAAGATTCTGCCCTATAATGTTACTTGGCTTTTTATAATAACAACAAAGGGGGAAATAAAGACTCATTTATAAACACCATATAAAATATGATACAACTAATTCCTCTATATTACCCTCCTTTTGCATAATGTTCTCTTTTAAGCCTTTTGGGTGCGAACATCTACAAAGCAAATGTTCTTTTAAATGTGTATACCTGTCAAGACTGTACATTTCCCAGTATTATACTTGATGAGTACAGGATACATGCTTCCTAATGCCCTCCTGTTTCCTGACTTCATCTCACAATCATTCCTTGTTGGGCTGTTTACTGGCCTAGGTGATGGGAACCTAAGGGAGAATCTCTGCTTTTAGGATGTTCATCCTAAATGATCATTAAATGCAGATCATTAAATGCAACACAGTGTGTTCATACCTTGTGGAACCATAGGGAAGTTACACTGAGATAGACCAGGGGTTGAATTGCCAGCACTGATCGTTAAGTCATTTAAGGAAAGGTTCCTGGAAGACTGTGAGCACTTGTGAAGCACAGAGGAGAGAAATGACGCGGTTTGTGTGGAGAAAGTTCAGCTGCAGCAAGAAAGTGCAGGAAGTAATCGGTGAGGCTAAAGAGCAAAGTGTGGCTAAGATCATAGAAGGCTACATTGCCACGTGAAGGAGGTTATTTCTAATTCTTCATGTTATCTTATTTCACAAACAGCCCTTCTAGTTTTTAGCCATTTTAATCCTTTCCATTTCTTAAACTAAAGATTTAATCCCTTAATCTTCTAGGGAGGCGGGTGTCAACTTCTGCTGCACATTAAAGTCACTTGAAGAGCCTTTCTAGAAACTCAATGCTTAGCTGCTTCCAGTATCAATTAAGTGGAATGCAGGCATCGGTACTTTTAAAGCCTTCTAGGTGGTTGCAGTGTTCAGCTTGAGTTGAGAACCACATTACTATCATCTATTCAAGGAAGGTCAGAAAGGCAAATTCTAAGCAACACTTACTCACCTTTGAAATTCACATCCCTTCCTAATGGCAACGGTCTTTCATCATTTTGAGCTTCAAGGTTTACAGCATCTGTCATAGTCACAGATAAACTTACGGATAATAATTAAAGGAATGGAAATTTCAATGGTGTCTTCGTCAAAAGCTCTCAAACATCTTCTTAGGAAATATACTCCCAGAAATGGCGGACGTACACAGCAGCTTTAGATCTGGTAAAGTTTCACAAGTCACCATTCTCCTCCGTCAATTCAGTGCCTGAAATCCCAGGTTTATGCCTCTTGTACCACTTTCTAATGACCTACTGGCCCATGGTGCATGAGCTAATGTTTCTGTTCTGCCTTTGAAACTAGATCCTTGAAGTGTAAACACATCTGGCTCCAAAGTCAAGTCATTGATTTTAAACAAGCAAAGGAGAATTGAAACAGTTCTCTGCAGAGCGGCTGTGTCTTGGATTTCCAAAACTTTCAAGACTTTTTGGCCTGCTTTGTTGCTTTATATACTTTCAATGGTCACAAAACTTTGGAAGGTGGGTTTGGGAACAACCAAATCTAGATTTTTCTGAGCAAATGAGAGCTTCCTGACTCAGAGATCGAACACAAGTATCCTGCATTGCAGGCAGATTTACCGTCTGAGCCACCAGGGAAGCCCAAGAATCGGAAAAGGAACATCAGATTTTCTATTTTTTGCATAAACAAGACCCTCTCCTGAAGATGCAAATTTAAATCATGAGTACGTGTCTTTAAAGGTATGAGCAGAAACCTAGTGGTAAATAGAGGCATATGGAAAGATCCAAGTGTCAGCATAGCTCTCCTGGTAGGGGAGTGGGTGACTGGGGGAGCTGGGAAGGAGAGGGTGGCCGTGATAAGATCTCATTCAGATACTGATATGTGAGCATGGCTTCAAAATGGGGTGCATCCATTTTTGTTGTTGTTCAAAAAGATGGAGGTTCTTTAACATGGGAGACTGTTATGGACTGAACTGTGTCTCCCAGAAAAAAAAAATATGCATCAGATTATGACCTTATTTGGAAATAGGGTCATTGCAGATATAATCAATTAAATTGAGATGATGTCATCTGGAGTAGAGAGCTTCCCAGGTGGTGCTGGTGGTAAAGAACCCACCTGTCAATTCAGGAGATGTTAGGAGACATGGGTTTGATCCCTGGGTTGGGAAGATTCCCTGGTGGGGGGCATGGCAACTGACTCCAGTATTCTTGCTTGAATCCCATGGGTGGAGGAGCGTGGTGGGCTATAGTCCATGGGGTCACAAAGAGTCGGACACGACTAAAGCGACTACGCATGCACACCCACATGCGCGCATCTGGAGTAGAGTGGGTCCCTAATCCAGTGTGACCTTTGTCCTTCTCTGAAGATGGCTATGTGAAGGCAGACCCACAGGGAGAGCACCACATGAATGATGCTGGCAGGACAGAAGGACACCAAGGACCAACAAACGTCAGAAGCTGGAGGAGGTGAAGAGGGGTTCCCCCTGCCCCGTTAGAGACTCCGGAGGGTGAACAGCTCTGCCCACACCTTGATTTTGGACTTCTGCTCTCCAGAACTGTGAGAGAATAGATTTCTCTTGTTTTTAGTCACAGAGTTTGTGGCACTTTGTTAGAGCAGCCCTGGAAAATTCATAGAGACACCATTCTTGATTCTGTTTTATAACCTGACCTTTTTCATTTAACAAAATACGGTGAACATCTTTCCATGTCATTAAAGTTTCTGCTACAATATCCAAGATGAAATTTTATTTCTACTCTGGAGGTATGGCTACATTTTGTGTCGTGTGAATTGACCTCATAAAGTGAACTGTGGGCCTTTCTACTCCGGTTGGACTCTCAAGGGCAGGTTGGGGTTGGGGGAGGGGGCCTTTTCACTGATGCTTACATAGTAGCCAGGGACCCTGTCCTATTCCCGCTGCCTGACTGCTTTAATTCCTTCTTCACCTGTGCTGTGTGCAGGGCACACTCTAGGCCTTGTGCCAGGTGCTGGGAATACCTGCACCTGAGGCGTGTCCTGACATGTGGACTCTTGGGAGACCTGGGCAAAAGGCCAAGGTCCAGGCCCGGCTCAGGAGTGCCAGACCTGCTGGAGATCTCAGGGCCTGGCAGGGGTCTGTGTGGACAGACCTGGGCCTACTCATATCCCCGGACTCGGGGTCTGTCCCTTTCCCGGAGGAACCCCTGAACACCAGAAGTAAATTTCCCGCTAGTCTGGTTAGAGAGATGCTCAGAATCAAAATTGTATTTGTTTATAGAAAATTAGGGCTTCCCAGGTGATTTGGTGGTAAAGAATCTGCCTTGCCAATGCAGGAGACATAGGAGATGAAGATTCGATCTCTGGATTGGGAAGATCCTCTGGAGGAGGAAATGGCAACATACTCTAGTATTCTTGCCTGAGAATCCCATGGACAGAGGAGCCTGGGAGATTACAGTCCATGGGGTTGCAAAGAGTCGGATACGACTAAGCACACATGCATACATAGAAAATTAAGAGTGAATGATCATAGTAGACTTTTCCATGGTACAAATCTTTAGTGTTATTGTTCAGTTGCTCAGTTGTGTCCTATTCTTTGCGACCCCATGGACTGCAGCACGTCAGGCTTCCCTGCCCTTCACTATCTCCTGGAGTTTGGTCAAACCCATGTCCATGGAGTTGGTGATGCTATCCCACCATCTCATCTTCGGTTGCCCTCTTCTCCTTTTGCCCTCAATCTTTCCCAGCATCAAGGTCTTTTCCAATGAGTTGGCTCTTTGCATCAGGTGGCCAAAGGATTGGAGCTTCAGCTTCAGCATCAGTCTTTCCAATGAATATTCATGGTTGATTTCCTTTAGGGTCAACTAGTTTGGTCTCCTTGCTGCCCAAGGGACTCTCAAGAGTCTTCTCCAGCACCACAGTTTGAAAGCATCAGTTCTTGGGCACTCAGCCTTTTTTATGGTCCAACTTTCACATCTGTACATGACTACTGGAAAAACCACAGCTTTGACTACAAAGCTTCCCAGGTGGCTCAAACAGTAGAGTCTGCCTGCAACTCAGGAGACCTGGGTATAATCCCTGGGTCGGGAAGATCCCCTGGAGGAGGAAATGGCAACCCACTCCAGTACCCTTGCCTGGAGAATTCCACTGACAGAGGAGCCTGGTGGGCTCCAGTCCATGGGATTGCAAAGAGCTGGACATGACTGAGCGACTACCACTTCACTTCACTTTGACTACAGAATATTCGGTATCATCATTTATATTTATTAACTTATTTAAACCTCACCCCCTCCTAATGCCCTCGAGACTGTTGTCATCCTCGTTTTACTGATGTAAAACTGAAGCAAGAGAGGTAAGGCCACCAGCTGGAGGTCACAGAGCTAACACTAGGAGGAGCTGGGATTTGAAGGCAGACGGCTCGGCTCCCAGGGACTGGATTGAGCCCACTAGACGATACCCCTGGAGGCCCCCGGAACCTCCGGTGCTCAGCAGATGCCCTTTCTAAAGGTGTCATGTTCATCAACTCCTTAACTGCGCACGGTTGCTTCTGACATATGGGCTTGCAAACAGAGACACATCTTGGCTACTGTATATTTCAGAACATTCTGGCCTTTCTCAGAAGATAATATATCATTTTGGTGTCCATATTTTAAAGTTCTAGAAATAACCAAAGAGGGGGAAAAAAACCAAAATAGAATAGTCTTATTTCTTTAAAAAGGTATAAAATACTTTTATTCTGGAGGGAATCAGACCCAGAAAATTATTCAGCAGTTTGAAGTGTGGTCACTCAAATAAGAGGATTGAGGGGTTCAGGTCACAAGCCCAAGGGTGATTAAGTAGCACCCAACCCCCAGGCCCAGTGGAGTTCAGATGGACACAGTCTCAAAGTCATCTGGTTCCCTGAGGATGGCTCTGGCTTGGGGCGTTCCCCAGGACAGACCTTGGCATCAGCCAAGCTGACCAAATGCTCTAGGAGTAGCTCCTGTTTCCAGGGTCAGTTGAGCCTGCTAACATTATTTCCTTTCTTAACAGCTAAGGAGTTATAGGCTTCCCTGGTGGCTTAGCGGTAGAGAATCCACCTACAATGCAGGAGACCCGGGTTCCACCCTTGGGTTGGAAAGATCTCCTGGAGAAGGGAATGGCAAGCCACTCCAGTATCCTTGCCTGGAGAATCCCATGGACAGAGGAGCCTGGTGGGCTACAGCCTCACATAGGATCCCAAAGAGTCAAACACAACTGAGGGATTAACACACAGAAGGAGCTAAAGTAGAATCACTGAGATGATCTTTCCAGATGCCTGGGTGAGAGGATTCAAGTGTAAGAGGAGAGACACAGGTCATAATCATTAGATTCTTTTAGGTGAAGGGGAGCCAAGCTAGGCAGGCATTCACATGGCCAGATTTGAAAGTTAATGAAGTTCTCAGAAGCCAGCCGAGGGAAGGCAGTGGGGCGGCTGCGATCTGATGGAGGCGGGAGGCAGGCCCCCTTACACAGTCATCAGGAGCAGAGGGCCGTCTGCAAACCATGCGTCTGCAAACAGCACCGGCTGTTTGTTTTATACATATTCTTGCCTGGAGTATCCCATGGACAGAGAAGCGTGGTGGGCTACAGTCCATAGGGTCACAAAGAGTCAGACACGACTGAAGCGACGTAGCACACTATTAAATGTTAGCGTTTTTGCCCCATCTGTTTCCAGAGAAGAACCACTCCCCCGTCCCCAAAAGATGTTTTTCATAAGTAGGAATCCTTTTCCTGACAGCACAACATTTAGTGCCAGCATTAGAAAGCAAAGGAAATGCTATTGCTTTTAAAAGTGTTTTGAAGTCACTGGTGAGGTAGATGTGAATTCTAACATGCACACCTTTTAGTCTTTGGTTAACGTGCTAGTGATTGATGGAAGATAGGTCCCCATGGCTGGAGGGGGAGCAGCTGGTGGACTCAGGGCTCTAAAGGGGTGCCTGGCTGGGTTTGGGAGGCCTCTGTTTGACCTGTTTTGAGTCTCAAATTTTCAGATCAGTTTCAGCAAGATTAGGACTTACTGTGTGGGTGAGACCTTCCCCTCAAGATGCCAGCCTGGGAGAAATCAGCTTAGTATGAATGTCTGTTCATTTTTTTTTTTTTTTAATTGGAATATAGTTGTTTTACAATGTTGTGTTAGTTCCTGCTGTACAGTGGAGTGAATCAGTCGTATGTGTGCCTATATCCCCTCTTCTTTGGATTTCCACCCCACTTATCGGTCACCACAGAGCACTGAGGACATTTCCCTGTGCAGTGTAATTGATTCTCATTAGCTATCTATTTTATGCATGGTAATCTATACATGCCAATCCCAACCTCCCAATTCATCCCACCTTCCTTCTTCCCTTGGTAACCATAAAGTTTGCTCTTTCACATCTGTGATTCTATTTCTGCTTTGCAAATAAGTTCCTCTGTGCAGATGGCTCAGTAGGTAAAGACCCCACCCGCCAATGTAGGAGCCACAGGACACGCAAGTTTGATCCCTGGCTTGGGAAGATCCCCTGGAGGAGGGCATGGCAACCCACTCCAGGATTCTTGCCATGGACAGAGGAGCCTGGTAGGCTACAGTCCATGGGGTTGTGAAGAGTTGGACATGACTGAGCACGCATGCAGTATGCAATATACGATGTTGAACATCTGGTTCTGAAGGGAAAAGAGCAGAGTGGGGGCACCTGGAAATGGTACTGTGTTGTAAAAGCAATGCTCATTTCCAGACCTTCCAGAAACAAGCAAAGCCAGGCCTGCTGCACCTGGGCAAGAAGATAATGAGTTCATGCACCTCACAGGAACTAGCCTCCCTTTCATATCTGAAGACCCTCATTAGACGGAGGAACTCTGCTGTGGTCTGTTTGTCTCCCCCTCAAATTCATATGTTGAAATCCTACCCCCCACCCCCAGGTGATTATATTAGGCAGTGGGGACTTTGGGAGGTGCTTACATCATGAGATTGGAGCCTACAGGAATGGAATTAATGCCTCCTAAAAGAGGGACACCCTTTCTGCCACATGAAGACACAAAGAAAAGTCCTCAACCTGAAAGAGGACCCCCACCACGCCCCGACCCAACCACACTGGTGCCCTCCTCTCAGACATCTGACCTCCAGAACTGTGAGAAGTAGATTTTGAGACTTAGAGTATTTGTTGTTTCTTGTTCAGTCTCTCAATCATGTACAACTCTCTGTGACCCCATGGGACTGCAGCGCATCAGGCTTCCCTGTCCTTCACTCTCTTCGGGGTTTGCTCAAATTCATGTCCATTGAGTCGGTGATGTTATCCAACTATCTCATCCTCCATCGCCCCCTTCTCCTCTTGTTTATAGTATGGTTGGTAGTATATTTTGCTTTACCAGCCTCAAGGACTAAGACAAGCTCACAGGGCCCCTCTAAAAATCCACATCTACCCTGTCTTGAGGACTGTTCAAGGTGCTTGAATGAGAGGCGAGTCCTGGTCCTCACAGAGCTCTTCCTCTAATGCAGGAGAGAGATGAGGCATGATCACACTAAGCTCCTTCTGCACATGCCAGGCTTCCTGTGTTCATGTGGGAGGCTTTGTGTGAGGAATAGAAAGGCTACATTCTAGGGGAAAAGCTAGACCATACAGGTGAGGAGTAAGTCAAACATAGTGAGGAGGCTGTGAACCCAAGGGAGGGTCAGAGCAGGATGAGGACAGTCAGAGCCCTGGGGTGGACAGGCGTGCAGGTTGGAATAATGGGCTCAGGAAGCTTTGATGAGAAGTGAGATATAAGTAAAGACTTGAAGGAGATGGGAGCAAGCATGTGGGTATCTGAGGAAGAGAGTTTCAGGCAGAGAGAATGTTCTGGAGTCCAGGCCCTGGCATCAGTTCAGTTCAGTTCAGTCGCTCAGTCATATCCAACTCTTTGCAACCCCATGAACTGCAGCATAGGCCTCCCTGTCACCACCAGCTCCCAGAGTCCACCCAAACTTATGTTCATTGAGTCGGTGATGCCATCCAACCATCTCATCCTCTGTCATCCCCTTCTCCTCCTGCCTGCAATCTTTCCCAGCATCAAGGTCTTTTCCAGTGAGTCAGCTCTTCCTATCAGGTGGCCAAAGTATTGGAGTTTCAGCTTCAACATCAGTCCTTCCAATGAACACCCAGGACTGATCTCCTTTAGGATGGACTGGTTGGATCTCCTTGCAGTCCAAGGGACTCTCAGGAGTCTTCTCCAACACCACAGTTCAAAAGCATCAAGTCTTCGGCACTCAGCTTTCTTTATAGTCCAACTCTCACATCCATACACGACCACTGGAAAAACCATAGCCTTGACTAAACGGATCTTTGTTGACAAAGTAATGTCTCTGCTTTTCAAAATGCTGTCTAGGTTGGTCATAACTTTCCTTCCAAAGAGTCAGCGTCTTTTAATTTTATGGCTGCAATCCCCACCTGCAGTGATTTTGGAGCCCCAAAAAATAAAGTCTGCCACTGTTTCCACTGTCTCCCCATCTATTTGCCATGAAGTGATAGGACCAGATGCCATGATCTTAGTTTTCTGAATGTTGAGCTTTAAGTCAACTTTTTCACTCTCCTCTTTCACTTTCATCAAGAGGCTCTTTAGTTCTTCTTCACTTTCTGCCATAAGGGGGGTGTTATCTGCATATCTAAGGTTATTGATATTTCTCCTGGCAATCTTGATTCCAGCTTGTGCTTCATCCAGCCCAGCATTTCTCATGATGTACTCTGCATAGAAGTTAAATAAGCAGGGTGACAATATACAGCCTTGACATGCTCCTTTTCCAATTTGGAACCAGTCTGTTGTTCCATGTCCAGTTCTAGCTGCGCCCTGGCATACACCTGCTATATTTAAGGGATTCCCTGCTAGCTCAGTTGGTAAACAATCTGCCTGCAATGCAGGAGACCTCAGTTCAATTCCTGGGTTGGGAAGATCTGCTGGAGAAGGGATAGGCTACCCACTGTAGTATTCTTGGGCTTCCCTTGTGACTCAGCTGGTAAAGAATCGATCCATAATGCTAGAGGCCTGGGATTGATCCTTGGGTTGGAAAGAGCCCCTGGAGAAGGAAAAGTTACCCACTCCAGTATCCTGGTCTGGAGAATTCCATGGACTGTTCTGGAGAATTCCATGCACTTTATAGTCCATGGGGTCGCAAAGAGTCAGACATAACTGAACGACTTTCACTTTCAGGGGCTCTGTGGTCAGAGTGGCCCACACAAAAGGGCAGAGCAAAGGGTCTGGTCGGTGAGTGAAAGGGGCAGATCCTGTAGGGCTGGTGGACCATGATGCGAACTTGGCTTTTATTCCGAGTGCAAGGTGGAGGTGCAGCGTGGTCCAGAGCAAAGAAATGCAGTGTTCCAGGTTTCACAGGAAGAGGCTCACTCGGGTTGCTGTTGAGATTAGAGAACAAGGGCAGAAGCATTTCAGAGGTGATTACAGCAACCACGTCAAAGGTGACAGTGCTGGGGGCCATGGTGGTCACAGAGGAGGCTGTAAGAAGGGAGAGCCAACAAGATTTGCTTGGCTTGAGGGGTGTGAACGGGAGGATGACTCAGCAGTTTAAGAATGGGGGGCTGGTAGGATGAAGTTACCACCAACTGAGATGGAGATTTTGACATTAATGCTCAACTTTGAATGCCCAGACTGTGTTGGGTCTCCAAGTGGAGATATTGAGCCAGCAAACAGATACACAAGTCTGGGGTTCAGAAAAATGGCCTGGCCTAAAAATATGGATTTGGGGTATCATGGCATGTGGACGGTTAGTTTTATGTATTCACTTGGTTAGGCTATAGTACCCTGTTTTTTTAATCAAACACTAATGTAGGTATAATTATGGAGGTATTTTATAGACGAGGTTAGATGTAGATTTGGTCAAATCTATTAACCTTGTGGAGATTATGCTCAATAGTGCTGAAGGCCTTAAGGGCAAAAACTGAAGTTTTCTATAGAAAAAGATATTCTCCCTCAAAACTGCAGCATCAGCTTCTGTAGGAGGGTCAAGTAATTTATTTATTTATTTTTTGGTAAGATGAGATGATTGATAGCAGGTTTCTATGGTGATGGGGTGACCTCATAGAAAGAAGGGGATATTGATAATACAGGAGAGAAGGGGGCCTTGCTAGAGCAATGTCTTTGTGTAGGACAGAGGGAATGTGATACACAAGAGATTGATCTTGGTTGGAATCATGGGTTTCTCTTGAGCAGTGTTCGTGAAACTTGCACCTGCAATGGAATTCCCCAAGGGCTGGTTGAAATGCAGAGTTCTGTAATGCGACCTGTGAATCTGCATTTCTCACAAAGTTCCCAGAGCCCCCGATGCTACTGGTCTGGGGCCATGCTCTGAGAATCACGGACTTTGGTGGGCAGATGCAGGCAGAATGTGTGAACACAGATGCTTGGAAGAAGAGAGACTGGTGGAAAGGGTCTGAACATCCTCCTAGGAGCACTTTCAATTTCCTAGTGAAGCAGAAAGCCAAGATACTAGCTGAAAGTGAGGAGTGGAGAGAAGGTTTGTAGAAAAGCTGGTGAAATGGTCATTCAGGAGAAAAGGGAAGGTGAGTAAAGCAGGGTTGATAGATCATATGCTTGACATCACTAAGGGTCTGCCTTAGTTATTTCATCATGAATTTCAAATGAGATCAGTCAGCATGTGCTTTTTTCCAGCTACATCCAATTGAGAGAAAAGGATTTCAGGGTAGTGGCTTTGCCAAGCAATGATGAAAATGCATGAGAGCCAGAGAGTCGAAGATACGGGCAAAGAAAAACTGCAATGATCCAAGGAATGGGAGCAGAGACAAGAGGGGAAGGAAGGAGGAAAAGTGGACAGGCTGAGGCCACATGGAGAAGAATTCAAGGAACTAAGCAAGAGTCCACAGACTGGATGTGTTCTCCAGGTTGTTCAGTCACTCAGTCGTGTCCAACTCTTTGTGACCCCATGGACTGCAGCACGCCAGGCTTCCCTGTCCTTCACCTTCTCCCAGAGTTTGCTCAAACTCATGTCTATTGAGCCAATGATGCCATCCAACCATCTCATCCGCTACTGAAACTGCCAAGAATAAAATGGAAGTAGTGTTGGGAGAGTGACATTGACTTAGGAAATCAAATCTGCTAGAAATAAGAGGCAGAGTTGGTAGCCTCATCAGGAGGTCATATAATCTGGGGACATGAGATTCAAAGCTGGGAGCTTTAGGGGGAAGAGAGAAGGATGGTGAGTGCCATGAATACAACACAACATAGCAATGGCATGGTGGGGAGTGGCCAGGACAAGGGCAGAATAGGACAGTCAAGGCAGACCCCTCTGAGCAGGGAACATCCGGGCTGGGTCTTGTAGATGACAGCTCTGTGGACTGCAGGTAGACCATTCCAGACAGAGACAGTGCACAGGCTCCTAGGAAGAATGTAATCAGAGTGTGCAGGAAACACAAGGATGAATAGATGACATGTTAGATGGAACTGAACCAGGAGGGTCCTGGTCTGGCAGCAGATGCAGTCGGAGATGGTGCAGGAGAGAGACCATGCTTGTGGGCCCCAGGAAGGAATGTGGACTTGATTCTAATAAAACGTGGAAACCAGTGCAGGGTGATGTGGGAGCAGGGGAGGGACACAGTCGGTTTATGTGGTTTACCCTGGCTGCTGCCAAGGAGATGGACTGTGAGGGGATAAGAAAGGAAGAAGAGAGACCAGTCAGGAGAACAAGGCCTCTGGAAGATGGTGCTTCTATGGGCCCCTCAATAACCCCAGGAGGTGGGAAACATTATTTCTCCCATTTTACAACTGTGGAATTGGAGGCACAGACTTAACCCAGCTAATGAGGGGCAGAGGACGGATTCCAACCCTGGCAGTCTGGGTTTATACCTGAGATTCAGAAGCAGGTGCAATGCTACATCTCTTGGGCAAGAGATCTGATGACTCAGATGTAAGATGAAGTAGGAGAGTTGGTGAGGAGAGACAGGGTCAGGATATATTTTTGAGATGGAACAAGCAGGTATGAATTATACTTGAACTTCAGGGTAAAGAGAGAAATGCATAATGGCTCTGGATTTGAGGTCCAGGCGACTGTGTGTCGGTAAGTGCTTCCACAGGCCAAGATGGGAAGACATATGAATGGAGCAGGTTTGGATTAAATAACAAGTTTTGAATACGATAAGGGATGGATGCCTTATAGGAACGTTTATGGATCTGTGGAGTAGGGAGGTGGATACACTCACTGAAGCTGTGGAGAGGTTGGGGATAAAGAGATGGGTTTGGGTGCCACCCATGTGTGGGTGGTGTTGAGACCCATGGAAAGGAAGAGACTGCAGGCAGAAGAGAAGGAAGGTGAGGACTGAGTTTGAGGCTCACCAACCTTAGTGTCAATGGAGGATCACAACAAACTGTGTGTGTGGATCACCACAAACTGTGGAAAATTCTTCAAGAGAAGGGAATACCAGACCACCTGACCTGACTCCTGAGAAATCTGTAAGCAGGTGAAGAAGCAACAGGTAGAATAGGACATGGAACAACAGATTGGTTCCAAATTGGTAAAGGAGTACATCAAGGCTGTATATTGTCACCCTGCTTATTTAACTTATACACAGAGTACATCATGCGAAATGCCGGGCTGGATGAAGCACAAGCTGGAATCAAGATTGCAGGAGAAATATCAATAACCTCAGATATGCAGATGACACGACCCTTATGGCAGAAAGTGAAGAAGAACTAAAGGGCCTCCTAGTGAAGGTGAAAGAGGAGAATGAAAAAGTTGGCTTAAAACTCAGCATTCAGAAAACTAAGATCAAGGCATCTGGTCCCATCACTTCATGATGAGTAGATGGGGAAACAATGAAAACAGTGACAGACTTTATTTTTTTGAGCTCCAAAATTACTACAAATGGTGACTGCAGCAATTAAATTAAAAGGCACTTGTTGCCTAGAAGAAAAGCTATGACCAATGTAGACAGCATTTTAAAAAGCAGAGACATTACTTGGCTAAAAAACGTTTGTCTAGTCAAAGCTATTGTTTCTCTAGTAGTCATGTATGGATGTGAGAGTTGGACTATCAAGAAAGCTGAGCGCTGAAGAATTGATGCTTTTGAACTGTGGTGTTGGAGAAGACTCTTGAGAGTCCCTTGGACTGTAAGGAGATCAAAGCAATCAATCCTAAAGTAAGTCAGTCATGAATATTCATTGGAAGGACTAATGCTGAAGCTGAAACTCCAATATTTTGGCCACCTAATGCAAAGAACTGTCTCATTTGAAAAGATCCTGATACTGGGAAAGATTGAAGGCAGGAGGAGAAGGGGACGACAGAGGATGAGATGGTTGGATGGCATCACTGACTCAATGGACATGAGTTTGAGTAAACTCTGGGAGTTGGTGATGGACAGAGAGGCCTGGCATGCTGCGATTCATGGGGTCACAAAGAGTCAGACACGACTGAGTGACTGAACTGACCTGAACATTATTGTCAACGGAGGAAATTTCAGTAAGAGACTAAGGACCAGCAGCCAGGGAGGTGAGAGGAAACCAAGTGAGGATTCTATGAGCTCCTGGCTCTGACCATATGGTAACCAATCACCCACCCCAGGGACTTGCTAACCTCCCCCCCCACCACCACCCCGTGCACTTTAACCTCTGTTGGTATTGTATGCTTGTTCAGCTCAGCTCAACTGGTCCTCTGGCTATTGCCTGAACTTGGGAACAGACAAGGAGAGACCCTTGATCTGAGTCACCAGGATAGGGTTTTCTGGGACAGAAGAGAAACCCAGGCTTGCCCTACCTTGGGAACACCAGTCTGATTTTGTGTTGGGTTGACGGTCATGTACGGGGACATGACAGGGTGAAGGATGGATTTGGATCTGTGATTACAGTCTTATCAGGGGTTATGAGACTCATCCAACCAAGGTGGTTCCCGGGATCCTTTAGGGGATTCAGAACCAGCCCGGGTAGATCTACAACGTGGGAAATCCTACATCATGGACTGTTACCGATTAATTGTTTTACCCCCTGGTGGAAGTTGCTCAGTTGTGTCCAACTCCTGCGACCCCATGCACTGTAGCCCGCCAAGCTCCTCTGTCCATGGGATTTTCCAGGCAAGAATACTGGAGTGGATTGTCATTCCCTTCTCCAGGGGATCTTCCTGACCTGGGGATAGAATCCGTGTCTCCTGCACTGCAGGCAGATTCTTTACCATCTGAGCCACCAGGGAAGCCCAATGATCAATAGATGTAGAGAAAGGTTCTGACAAAATTCGGTACCCACTTATGATAAAAAATAAAACTCTCCAGAAAGTGGATACAGAGGGAACACATCTCAACATAATAAAGGCCATATTCGACAAGCCTTCAGCTAACATTATACTCAATGGTGAAAAGCTGAAAGCATTTCCTCTAAGGCCATAATGAGACAAGGGTGTCCACTCTCCCCACTTTTATTCAACATGGTTTTGGATGTCCTAGCTATGGAAATCAGAGAAGAAAAAGAAATAAAAGGAATCCAAATTGGAAAAGAAGTTAAGCTGTCACTGCTTGCAGATGACATGATCCCATAAATAGAAAATCCTAAAGACACTACCAGAAAACTACTAGAGCTCATCAATGAATCTGGTAAAGCCACAGGCTTCAAAATTAACACACAGAAATCTTTTGCATTTCTATACATTAACACCAAAATATTAGCAAGAGATTCAAGAAACAATTCCACTTACCACTGCATCAAAAAGAATAAAATATCTTAGGAATAAACCTACCTAAGGAAACAAAAGACCTGTACTCTGAAAACTATAAGATGCTGATGAAAGAAGTCAAAGATGTTCTTCCAACATCTCTGCTTTGTTTAATAAGGGAATCCCTAAGAAGGAGGCCTGAAGTCCGGCTTAGTCTTGACCGTCAGCCAGCTTCAAATGTAAAATAAAAATGGTAAAATTAAAGAGTAGAACATTTTTTATGACTTTCTACAGTTTACACAGAAACTGATTTTAAATCTAAAGCAAGCATGTGTAAACATTTATTTAACATTGCCTGGTGGATCAAATGGTAAAGAATCAGCCTGCAATGCAGGAAACCCTAGTTCGATCCCTGAGTTGGGAGGATCCCCTGGAGAAGGGACTAGCAACTCACTCCAGTATTCTTGCCTGAAGAATTCCATGGACAGAGGAGCCTGGTGGGCTACAGTCCATGGGATCACAAAGAGTCAGACACGGCTGAGCAACTAACACTTTCATTAAAATTTTAAACACTTACATAGGATTATGTAGGTTTGTTGAAGGTTTTCCACCAGCAAAATAGAAATATTCCATTAGGTCACTTTTCTAGATGAGCGATAATGATTTGCTCTAAGAAATGCATTATAGGATCTGTGACTTTTGCTCTATTCCCTTATAAAGCTTGACTATGTTATTTGGAGATGATGAAGAATAAATCTGAAAGGCCAAGTAGCACTCTGGCTATGAATAACTCAGCCATGTGTGATCACAGAGCGCCAGACAACAAGAAATGCAGCTCAGATAAAATATTTATAGAGTGAAATGGAAAGGCGTTTCTCATTGTCTTAGGCCACCTTTCTGGTGCATTTGACACATTGATGCTTTTGTCTTAGGGTAATCTAGTCTATGTCCTTCTGGGACATGAAAACACAATTTTAATGATGTGCTCTCAATTTATTCCAGGGGCACTTTGTGAGAACTTGCTGTGGAATTAGGTAGTGGCTCGTTTACTCTTGTATTAGGTGTCCCATTATTTTCATCTCCATATGTCTGGCTGTCGGGTTTCCTGCCGTCATCATGAAGGGGCTCTTCAAAGCTTTCCAGACCATCTGGCATCCAGTGAAGGAAGGGTTGTTTCCTACCAGGCTCGCTGTCCATGAGATTCTCCAGGGAAGATTACTGGAGTGGGTTGCCATTTCCTTCTCCAGGGGATCTTCCTGGCCCAGGAATCAAACCCGAGTACCCTGTATCTCCTGCATTGCAGGTGGATTCTTTACCACTAAGCCCCCAGGGAAGCTCTCTACACTTGGAAGCATCTCCCAAATGGTTGTTGTTCAGTCACTAAGTCATGTCTGACTCTTTGCAACTCCATGGACTTCAGCACGCCAGGCTTCCCTGTCCTTAACTATCTCCTGGAGTTTGCTCAAATTCATGTTCATTGAGTCAGTGATGCCAAGGGCCCTAAAAATCAACAATGTGAGTGTGATATTCCCATGTTTGTGGAGAAGTGGCAATTGAAATACTCATCTGGAATGGCCTTTTTTTTTTTTTTTTAATTTCATTGACTACATGTATTGTATGTGTGAAGGTTTGGCTGGCATTTATTCATACTTACTTGGTACTAGAGTTGTATCTGGCTCTTAACATATATTATTTTAGTTAAATTATTCCAGTTAACTCCGTCTCAACTTGGGACATATATTATTATCTGAGATTCATAAAAAACAACTAATTTGTCTGTGTTAATATAAGAATAAGTGATAATCAAAGTTCAATGCTGTTTTAAACCTTGCAATCAGTACTTCACTTACTTTTATTTCAGTTAATAACTAATAACTCTTTACTAGTATAAATCTACATAGGCTCACTATTCCCAAATTAGTGCTAGTGGTAAAGAATCTGCCTTGTGCAGGAGACACAAGAGTTGTGGGTTCAATCCCTGGATCAGGAAGATGCCCAGGAGTAGGAAATGGCAACCCAGTCTAGGGTTCTTGCCTGGAAAATTCCATGGGCAGAGGAGCCTGGTGGGCTACAGTCCATGGGGCTAAAAAGAGCCAGCACAACTGAGCACATGCTCATTATAGAGAAAATTTAGTGGCATGAAGGACAAAATTAATATTGCTTTTTCTCCCATCCAGAAACAGCAACTCCATTTACATGGTAACTTTTAGGTTTTTTTCTAGATGTATATTTGTGTATGTGTGTATATTTTAACATATATGTCTTCAGACTATAAATAAACTTTATATTTTACTTTTCATCACTTGATCTTATACTGTGAGTGTGTTCTCCTATTACTAATTTTTCCTCAGACATGGTTTTTATAAGTCATCTCATGGCTATAATTTATTTATTCTTTCCTTGCTAGTGGCAGTTCAGGGGGTTGCCCACTTCTTAACTGGATTTTTTAAAAGGCGCCATAAACAATTTTATGCATAAATCTTGGTTGAAATCTCTGGCTCTTTTTTTTTTTTAGGACTGGCTTCTAAAACTGAGATCACTGGGTCTTGTGCCATCTGCTCTTGTCTGATACATTGGGAGAAACTATTTCCCAACAGACCCTTCTCAAGTTAGGATGTAAAGGGTGTGAATGACCTGGAGGAAAAAAGTGAAAGTGAAAGTCGCTCTCAGTCGTGTCCAATTCTTTGTGACCCCATGGACAGTCCATGGAATTCTCCAGGCCAGAATACTGGAGTGGGCAGCGTTTCGCTTCTCCAGGGGATCTTCCCAACCCAGGAATCAAACCCAGGCCTCCCGCACTGCAGGTGGATTCTTTACCAACTGAGCCACAAGGGAAGTCCAAGAATAAATTCTGGAGTGGGTTGCCCATCCCTTCTCCAGTGGATCTTCCAGACCCAGGAATCGAACCAGGGTCTCCTGCATTGCAAGAGGATTCCTTACTGACTGAGACACCAGGGAAGTCCAATTCTTCTTAAATTTGCCTTTTCCCTATAAAAAAAAATTCTTCCTGGTCCCAAGTGATAAGCTAATTGACTCTGAGTCTTAGTTTTGTTGAAGGTGTGAATTTTTGTCTCTATCGGTATATATATATTTTATTAAAATATCTGTATCTAACACCCATATTTAAATAAGATGCTGGGAGTGGGAGCAGCTCAAAAAGGCTAGTCAGAAATTATTTTAATCTTAAAAACCCCAATCCTACTAGGACACTTTAATCTGAAGGAAATTTCCCAAGTGAGTTTTGATATTTCTATAGAGTTAAATGTTTTCCTAAAAAGCAACAAAAAATGTTGGGACAAATATGAGAAGTCCTATCAGGGGAGGAAAAGTAATTGCCATACTTTTAGGAAGATTTCAGATGCACAAATGATTTATAAGCCTTTCCAGAATTAAATTTTAAAAAATGATGAATTTTGCACTTAACTTTCCAAAACCTAGCCTTGTCTCCCGTAGACTGTCCATCACCCCTCTGCTCCCAGGGCCCCTTGTTAGCCTTCTGCAGTCTGACTGTTAAAGACATGACCTTTTAATTTATTTTTGAGTAGCATCCCTGTGGAAATCTAGGGAGGATAAAGGCTAGGAGGTCATTTCGATTTTCCTTCCAATCTTTTGTATCTTCTCTTTTATCCTCCCTAAATTGTCAAGTAATTAGATTCTTGCATTATTTTCCTTTTTGAACTTTCTGTGAACATTCACTTTTATTTTCCGTATTGTTTTACTAACTAAACAATGCGTCTCTGGATTGGTGAGCCGCACACAACAATTCATTCGAAAATCGTCTGTTTCATGTTTATTTCCTACTCCTTTGTTCCTGGTGGAGTCCAGTGCACCATCACTGTGGTTTTGATGGCTTTAATTCTTTGTTGTACCCAGGGCTCCTGGTACTATTTCTCTTCCTGTGCTTCCCTTTGTTCTTCTGATTCTCTTTCCTCCCCGCTCTGCCCCCTGGCAGAGCAGGGTTTCAGATGTTGTTGCACAGCTGGTGCATTTATAGACAATCACTTCTGATTGTTTCCTTTTCTAGATTTTCATTGGGATTCATGGAGTCATAGAATGAATGCTGGCATTGCTGTTTTCTCTCATACATAATATTTCTAACACCCCTTTTTTGTGACTTTCTCAATTCTGCTTCTTCAGTTTATTTCAAATCCTACAAAACTAATTCTCCAAAAGGTTCAGCTTAAACAAGGTGTTGATATGGGCCTCTTTGAGGAAGAGCAAAAGTGAATTTACACTCATGCCTCAGCAGCTACCTTCTATTATCACAAATCCACACATATTTTTCTCTGGAGTGGCCATGTATAAAGAGGCTTTCTGGAATATTAACTTTTGTTATCTTGGCGTGAGTTTGTAGAAGAGAATTCCACTGAGAAATGGCAATGGACATGTTTTTTCTATCTTTTTGATAGGAATTCCCCAAAGAGAATTCTTGCTGTTTCCAATTTAGGCGAAGCTTCTCATCCCAGAGGAATTATTTCTGGCATAAGGTTAGAGACAAGGAACTCTGACAAATTGCAAATCATTCTCCAATGCCAGAAGGGTGTTTTTGAAAGAAATACTCTCCCCAAGTGAGGCAAAGTTTGTCACCTTTCCTTTATGAACTCTAGTAAGTAGGTGTCAAGTCTAAATTTGTTAGCAGCTTTTGTGCTATCTGTTAAAAATGGGGAATGAAAGGAAAAGATTCAGATCATCGCAAACTTTCACACAGAAACCTGATTTGGAAAAGGGAAAGTTCTCCGGACAATGTACCAGCTCTTTGTGGTGACATACTTACACACTTCTGTGTGTAGTAACACAAATGGGCTTTGTTGTGGATGGACAAACATGCATTCCTAATTATATAATTTAGTTTGAAATGCTGTGAAACCTAATATGTTTTTTTATCCTCTGTGAAACTGATGATGTAAACTAGGTTTTAGTTACTATGATAATCCAAGATTGGGGTCCTTTGGCCTTCCTGAAAGATATAAAAGATATCTCGTTTTGTGCCTTTATGTGTAGAAATTCCTTTGAATAGATATTCTCCTTCTTAGGGTTCTTTTATTTTGTGGGCTGTGTAGGTGGGTGTGGGAGCAGTGAAAGAGTGCTGTGTAGGCTAGAGACCCAACCTTGGCATCTTCAGCTTGCTCAGTAAGGATGTCTCGACTGAAAAAAATACATGAAACCTAAAAGTTGAGGGTGATGCTTTATTTGGCAGAAATTTTTAGGACTTCAAGCTAGGCAGGCAGCATCTCAAGTAATCCTAAGAGAACTGTTTTCTCTCATACATAAAATAGGCTCCTCCAGACTCGGAGGAGATGAGGGGGAGGAGACAAGTTATACAAAAAGATTTGCAACAAAGGGCAGGTAGTCTAAACATCAAAAGATCATTGTTAATTAAAGAAAACTTGATATTCCAAGTTAAAGAATTTAGTGCTTTTCTGTGTGAGGAAAGAGGCATGAGCCTGGGCTCACTGAAATCATTCTTTTGATATGCATCTCAGCAGTCCTGGACCAGTATCCTGTATTCTCCTCCTGAGTTTCCTCAGGGCAGCTGGTCGCAGATGACTGCTAGGTGGTAGGTATTCTGTCCTTTCCTGAGCTTCCTCAGGGCTCACTGGCTTATGCTGGAGAGCTGTAATAATTCATGAGTGTGACATCCTTGTTTACTGATGTGGTAGGAAATATTCCATTTCTCAGGTGGCAGGAATTTAGACAGGCTATTCTACAATTAGCAATGTGAGGCTTAAGAAAGGGTACCCACATTTTCATCACGGAAGAGAAGGGTGTGGTGCTTTGGAGAAGCCCTCTGGCTCTTCGAGGACTCCGAACATTCAGGAAAATGATGGTGGATTGCGTAAGGCTCATGAGGACCTGTATGCACCAGTCTAAAGACGGTCCTCCAGGCGCCTACTGCTCCTTCTAGCGCCTCCTCTCCAGAGGAGGTAGCTTCGGGATGTGGAAATTTTGTTAGATTTCAGGATTCTGGAAAACTGTTCAGTGGAGCTCCATAAAAAGCTGGGTAAAGTAGGCTTCATGAACAAAAACTATCTGGAGCCAAACTAAATGTCCAGATGTGATTTGAACATTTATGCCTCATTTTATTGCAGTGATTACTGAACTGTTTAGTAACAGGGTAATAATTACTATTACAATTCTTGTGTTTGATGACACACAGCCATCATCAGAGAGCGGGCACAGACACTCTAACTCACCGAATAACTGAGCCAAGGCACTAAACATCTATATAGAAATATTTCAAAAGGCAGATGGAATTTAGAGAAAATGATAAATAGCTCTTGTTTAAACTGAATGCATAAGAAAGAAGAAAATTATCAAAATTATTTTGCAAAGGTATTAGCACAATTGCCTCTATCCTTCTGAACCTTTGAAGTAGCATAAAGATTAAATCTTCCATTTTATCATTTGTATAAAGGAAGGATAAGTCCCCATTTCCCTTCATCAAGCACAGAGTTTTTTTCTTTCTGTTACTAAATTACAGCCATCAAGACCATCTTCTTGATTTAGGTCACTTACTTGTTAATACCTGACTCTTAACTAGAATCCTTATTCTCATCAAACTCCAAGGAAAATTTAAAGTGAATATAAAGTAATTTTAAAAAAGAATATGTTGTCCTACTCAACCAGAAGATAATTAATTCCTCAGGTGAAGGTGTATTTTCTCCTTAATTTGGCCACAACCTTCTTAGAGTGGCAAAGTTAATTCATTTGGACTAACACTTTTCCATAATGAAATATAAAACATCTATAAGGAAGCAACTGCTTTTTGTATGTTAAGCTTCTACCCTTTGAGTTTGCTGTACTCTTTTATTAGCTCCAGAAGTTATTCTGTAGATGCTATGGAATCTTTTGCATAGACACTCATGTTATCTACAAATAGAGGTTTTTTTTTTTTTTCTTCTTTTCCAACCTGTATGACGTTTATTTACTTTTCTTATTGCACTAGTTAGAATTTCTAGTATGGTGTCTAACAGGACTGGTGAAAGAAGATATCTTTCCCCAGCTTATGAGGAAAGCATCTAACTAAAACCCTTCAAGGACAACAGAGGCAGAACACTCTTAGACATAAAAATGGCAACCCACTTCAGTATTCTTGCCTGGAGAATCCCATGGACAGAGGAGTCTGAGGTTGCAAAGAGTCAAACACAACTTAGTGACGAAGCAACATTTTATATTTATAGAAAGAAACTTTCAAAGTTTTGTTAATGCTTATATAGTATTATTCCTCATCAAAATCTCCATAAAATATAAAAAGTGGGTTTAAAAGTAGTTAATTTTCTTCTTGAATATTCTAATACATGCCAATTTAGATTAGCCTTCAGATTTTAAGGACTTGTAGAATATGCAAAAAGTGAGTGCATGTATGCATGTGTGCTAAGCTGTGTCTGACTCTTGCCCACCAGCCTCCTCTGTTCATGGGGATTCTCCAGGCAAGAATACTTGAGTGGGTTGCCATGCCCTCCTCTAGGGGATCTTCCCAACCCAGGGATCAAATCCACATCTCTTATGTCTCCTGCATTGGCAGGCAGGTTCTTTACCACTAGTGCTGCCTGGGAAGCCCATACAAAATGTACTCAAGAATATTTCGATATATTTAAAATCAGTTTGTTTACATTATGACAGCAATACTTTGGACTTGCAGATATTGAAAAAATTATCCTAAGTATACAGAAAAGGCATTTTAGACCAAGTTACTTATTGGTAAAAATAACACATCAGAAAATTATTAGTTGTGCAAGCACCCCAGGTGAGTATAATGCAGTATCCTGCTGACCTTTTACTAAGAACACTACCATTGACCTTGTACTGGAAAGGCCTTCAGAGGGCATTAATCTTGACCCTTCATTTAATGAATGAGATCCCAGACCTCTAGAGGGGGCAGTGCAGTTAGTCAGGAAATGGCCCACGACTTCAGCTTCCTTGTATTATACAATGATGTGCTACTCAGGACACTGGTGATGAATGTCCAGCTTGATTATCCAACTAAACTTTGAATGTATTTTAACCATCATAAGTAATGAATAGAAATATACTTACTTTAGAAATTAAAAAGAGCATGCGATAGATACATTTCATCCATAAGAATAGATAATAGTGCCACCACTGTCTGCTTTGATGTCTACAAAGTCAGTAACTACTTGGGGAAGCAGTGCAAAATGATGTGGTCCACCAAGCCAGCTGAATATTCTAGACACAGATGCTTACACATCAGACTTCACTCATTAATTGAAATTCAGTGCAGTTGCTCAGTCCTGTCCAACTCTTTGCAACCTCATGGATTGCAACACACCAGACCTCCCTGTCCATCACCAACTCCTGAGGTGTGCTCAAATTCATGTCCATCTAGTCAGTGATGCAATCCAACCGTCTCATCCTCTGTCATCCTCTTCTCCTTCTCCCTTCAATCTTTCTAAGCTTCAGGGTCTTTTCCAATGAGTCAGTTCTTCGCATTAGGTGGTCAAAATATTGTAGCTTCAGCTTCAGCATCAGTCCTTCCAGTGAACACTCAGGACTAATCTTCTTGAGGAGGGACTGGTTGGATCTCCAAGAGACTCTCAAGAGTCTTCTCCAACACCACAGTTCAAAAGCATCAACTCTTTGGCATTCAGCTTTCTTCATGGTCCAACTCTTACATTCATACATGACTATTGGAAAAACCATAGCTTTGACTAGACAGACCTTTGTCAGCAAAGGTCCTAGGTTGGTCATAGCTTTTCTTCCAAGGAGCAAGCTTCTTTTAATTTCATGGCTGCAGTCACCATCTGCAGTGATTTTGGAGCCCAAGAAAATAAAGCCTGTCACTATTTTCATTGTTTTCCCACCTATTTGCCATGAAGTAATAGGAATGGATGCCATGATCTTTGTTTTTTGAATGTTGAGTTTTAAGCCAACTTTTTCACTCTCCTCTTTTACTTTCATCAAGAGGCTCTTCAGTTCCTCTTCACTTTCTGCCATAACAGTGGCGTCATCTTCTTACCTGAGGTTATTGATACTTCTCCTGGCAATCTTGATTCCAGCTTGTGCTTCATCCAAACCAACATTTCACAGGATGTACTCTGCATAGGAATTAAATAAGCAGGGTGACAATATACAACCTTGATGTACTCCTATCCTGATTTGGAATCAGTCCATTGTTCCATGTCCGATTCTAACCATTGCTTCTTGACCTGCATACAGATTTTTCATGAGGCAGGCCAGGTGGTCTGGTATTCCCTAAAATTCTCTTTAAGAATTTTCTACAGTTTGTTGTGATCCACACAGTCCAAGACTTTGGCATAGTCAGTAGAGGAAAATACAATCTTTCACATGTGTTTATGTTTTTAGGAGAGGTGTGGTCTTATATTTGAAAACTATTCCTTACTATCTTGGAGGTCCCGCTGAGATGTTAGGACTCATCTGACAAGTTGTCTTCCTGGAGCAGCTTACCTCTTGGGCTCAGCCTGTGTGCTATTTGTTTTTCTTGGTTTCCAGTCTGAGTCCCAAATGACTGTAGAACTTTAATATTGTTGATGCTCTATTTTATTTCTTCTTTTCCCCTGATTTTGTGTTTTGTCTTTGTTTCTGGTTCACACAGGTGGTTCATATAGAAGCTAATTTACTTCTCACTGGGGTCAGCAATGATTCAAAATGTGGTTCTATCCCTGATGGCTTATTAATTCCTACAGATGGAAGATAGTGATCTGCTCTCTCTTGGATGACAGACAATGGAGAATTCATATTTTCAGTCCTTTTTGTTTGCCTATTTTGAACTCTAATCAATTTAGAATTTCTGGGACAGGAAAAAGCTCTTTGAGATGTAGGCCACAGAGTTTTTGTGTGCCTGTGTTTCCTTTTGACCTGAGGCTGATATTGTAAAACCGAAGCTGTAGGTTCTCTATGTGTCTTCATGAATGTGTGTCTGTATGTGTAATTGAGAAAGGCATTTCTCAGGATTTTCCCCTATCACCAGAGGATATTAGTGAATTAAGTTGTTATGGCACTTAGAAAAGCTCTCTTATGATTGTTTATAGAGGTAAATATACACTTATATAAATAAAATATTCCTAAAGTTTCCCCAGAGTAATGAAATTGTATTTCTAATAATTTAACAGAGTTGCCCTTAAAAATATGTTGCTGGATGAGAAACAGTTTAAGGATTCAAGATTACATAATTATGATAGAGTTTTGGCAAATTGGACTGGAGTAATGATTACAGTTTTCAAAAGAAATTTATGTCTTTGTCTGATTTATCAGTATTAACTATATATAAGCATATATGTCATTTTTTAGTTGATTGATTTTCTCTTTCATGAAAAGAATAGACTGAATTTCCTAAAATTATGCCAGTCTCAAGATCAAGTAAGCTAGTAATATTCCCACACAATATTAAAGATTATGAAAAGTAATTTGCACTCAACTAAATTGAATCATTACTCCAGCAAACTTTTTATATCTGTAGTAATTATGTTTTGTAGTGCATCAGCTTAAACTGCAGAAGGAAATGGCAACCCACTCCAGGATTCTTGACAAGAGAATCCTGTGGACAGAGGAGCCTGGTGGACCGCTGTCCATAGGGTTGCACAGAGTCGGACAGGATTGAAGTGACTTAGCATGCATGCGTGCCTTGGAGAAGGAAATGGCAACCCACTCTAGTGTTCTTGCCTGGAGAATGCGAGGGACGGAGGAGCCTCATGGGCTGCCATCTATGGGATCGCACAGAGTCAGACACGACTGAAGTGGCTTCACAGCAGCAGCAGCTTAAACATAATTTCCAAACTCTTTAGGTAATTTAAAACCTTAAACTACTATTAAATTGAGCTAATTAATGTATAATTCTTGGGTGGCTAGATATTTTCCAAGTGATATGGAATACTGAAATGTTAATGTCCAAGTGTAATTTGAGGCTTCATATTCCTATGCCACAAAGGTCTATATCTTTAAGTCATGTCACTGAATGTGTTTGTTTTTGCCACTTAAGGTACAAAAGCAATCAGCGTGGCTGTAGAAAGCTGTGTTAAGTATATTCACAAGCTATGTCATTCTGCTAAAAAGCTGCAGAATGACAGGCTGTTCTCAACAATATATTCTCTAGTTTTCTCTGAAATAGAAAACTTTCACCTTGGTCAGAATTTATAATAAACATTTGTGGTTGAGATTATGCTACAAGCAATGAGAATGCAGAAATGCAAGTGGGTGTGTGCCTTTATTTTCTGAGGAAAAAGGTAGTTTTGTTCTCATATGAGTAAGTTCCTTCCAGAATATGAAACAGGTTGAAAAAGACAATACCTGAAAAGTAAATTTTATTCAGTTTGGTTTATCATAACTGAATCTGAAAAGAAGGCATAAGGTAAAATTTTAGCTAAGTTTGCTCATTTTTGACGGGCTGGTTGGTTTCATTGGTTCACTGACTAATGTCTTGGTTTACAAGATGAAAGAATAGTTTTTTACCTTTTGCAAAATCTGTCTACGTAGCGGAGAACCTGCATCTGCCAGAACAAGTTTTTTGTGTGCTTCATGTTGACTTTACTATGTCCTTGATTGTTAAAAAGAAAAAACCCAAAGAACCAAGTTTTCTCACTTGTGAAAGAGTTCAGGTTCTTTATGAGTTTATTACCCTTTATGTGTAATTCAAAACACTTTGTTGTCAATTTGATTAAATAGGTCACCATGCAGTTGGTTCTCAGGCACCTAATATCCAATCAAGATCAAGTGCCCCAAATCTCCTCTGACAGCTGGTTTGATTTTTTACCTTACCAAGATTGGATCCTCTATTTAGAAAAAAACAAAATAAAAACTTTAGGGTATCTTTAATATCTAAAATGATGTTTGAGATTTCACAAAGGCCCCAGAGCAATCTCCAAGATTTATTTTTTACCTTGTAAAATGAGAAACACTAGAAATAATTAAGTTAGTTTAACATGCTATATTTCTCTTAAATTAGCTCAGTGCTATTGCAAGAGCTACGTGGGAAAAGTCATCAAATTAGATGAGACATTTAGCCTTCTCTTGAGTTTGTTGAGGACAATTCTATTAATATAAATATTCCAGACAGTATATGCCTTCCGAGAAGACTCTGGAGGTTTGTCTTACTCTCAAGGGACACGTTGATACAATCCTTATGAAACAATTAGGTACTATCCTCCAGCAGGGAGTTTATCCTCTTGCATGACGATATTATTGATAGTAACTGGGGCTTCCCAGGTGGTGCCATGGCAAAGAATCCACCTGCCAATGCAGGAGACACAAGAGACCCGGGTTTGATCCCTGGATCAGGAAGATCCCCTGGAGGAGGAAATGTCAACCCACTCTAATATGCTTGCCTGGAGAATCCCATGGACAGTCTATGGGGTCGCAAAGAGTCAGACATGAATGAATGACTGAGCACGATGATAGTAATCATTAAGTGTTTGTCTTCCACAAGTAATCATTGTCTTATTCTGAGCCTGAAGGCTCTACTCTAAGGTACAGGTAGTCATTTTTGCCTTTAGACTTAAATCCTGATGGAAAGAATGGTAGCAGCTACTTTGATCTATTAACTCTTTCAAGTCAAGGCTCTTGGGTACAGGTTTCTGAACTGACATCACTTAAAGGCTGTCAAATTTTATGACTGGCCTGAGGTAGGAGCTCAGGACTCTCCCTAGTCTGGAAGCAGATGGCTTCATCAGCAGAAGAGACCAAATAAACAGAGGACAGAAATTTTGTTGTGATTAGTTCCTTGGAATTTTTCAAATACTTTGTTCATGTTCTATTTTTTCATGTTTATATTTAGAAGTCCTTTTTCTTTCTGAGCCATCACTAACTGTTCAGTAAACTCTGCTTTTGTAAAGTGAAATAAAATATTTTGAAATGATATCTGATTCTCACTCATCCCTCAGAAGTCCCCAATTCTTAATGAGTCTTTCCATGGCATTACAGTTATTTATGTAGATTTTATGTAAACCTGGGGCTTCCCTGGTAGCTCAGGTGGTAAAGAATCTGCTGCAATGCTGGAGACTAGGGTTCGATCCCTGGGTCAGGAAGATCTCCTGGAGAAGGGAATGGTAACCCACTCCAGTATTCTTGCCAGGAAACTCCAATGGACAGAGGAGCCTGGTGGGCTACAGTCTATAGGGTCACAAAGAGATGGTCATGACTAAGCGACTAAGTACTGTACCATAGACTTTGGAATCAACCCACCTGACCAATCCTATGTCTCATCAACAAAATTTCAAAACCTAAAGTGGAAATTATAGGAAGACAACACTGGGCAAGAATTTAACACTGACAACTTAGCTAAGAATCTCTAAATGAAAGTTGTGTCTTCAAGCACTAAAACTGTGTGTGTTAAATGGGAGGCTAGAGGGCCTCCCTTGTGGCTCAGTTGGTAAAGAATCCGCCTGCAATGCGGCAGACCTGGGTTCAATCCCTGGGTTGGGACGATCCCCTGGAGAAGGGAGAGGCTACCCACTCCAGCATTCTGGCCTAGAGAATCCCATGGTCAGTCCATGGGGTTGCAAAGAGTCAGACACAACTGAGCGACTTTCACTTCACAGAGTCTGTAATACTGACAGAGGCCCTCAGACTGTTTCCTGCCTTTGCCAAAAGTTAACCTTGGCTGTCAGGACACTGAAGATAAGGACACAAGTTCACCTGTCCTAGTGAGACACAATCCTTCTCTTGCAACTGAAGATGTATTAAGCCTCACCCTAAATACACTCTGAAAATGCCAGGATGGAAAGTGTTCCTCACTGAATGCAAAGCATTGTTTTTTTAAAAAGATTGCCAGTTTTTGCTGTATGCCTGTGGGTACTGATCATGCTTTTGAGTCATATTAAATCTTTTCTGGTTTCATTTGTTTCCTTGGGAAACTATCAACCGTAATACTCTGACATCCTAGAATTTCCCAGATTGGTTTCTATGTGCAAATTAAAGTTGGGAGAAATGAAGACTTTGTAAGATTACCTGTAATGTACTGCCAAGTGTTTAATGCACAATTAGTCAAGGACCCAATTAGAATGCAAGTAAAACTGAGCCTATGGTTAATTAAAGCAACTGGACAGTGAAGCTGAGAGCTGGTGGTTTAGGTACCTTAGGACATTAAGTTAGAAAACTTGGTCCATTAAGAATGGCTCATAATCATTTTAAAGTTTGTTCTTTGGATAAGAGTTTGTGCAGAACACTTCAGTTCAGTTCAGTTCAGTTCAGTTGCTCAGGCATGTTCCACTCTTTGCGACCCTGTGGACTGCAGCATGCCAGGCCTCCCTGTCCATCACCAACTCAAACTCATGTCCATTGAGTCGGCGATGCCATCCAACCATCTCATCCTCTGTCGTCCCCTTCTCCTCCTGCCTTAAATCTTTCCCAGCATCAGGGTCTTTTCCAATGAGTCAGCTCTTCGCATCAGGTGGCCAAAGTATTGGAGTTTCAGCTTCAGCATCAGTCCTTCCAATGAACACTGATCTCTTTTAGAATGGACTGGTTGGATCTCCTTTCTGTCCAAGGGACTCTCAAGAGTCTTCTCCAATGCCACAGTTCAAAAGCATCGATTCTTTGGTGCTCAGCTTTCTTTATAGTCCAACTCTCATATCCATACATGACTACTGGAAAAGCCATAGCTTTGACTAGATGAAACTTTGTTGGCAAAGTAATGTCTCAGCTTTTTAATATGCTGTATAGATTGGTCATAGCTTTTCTTCCAAGGAGCAAGCATCTTTTAATTTCATGGATTCAGTCACCATCTGCAGTGATTTTGGAGCCCCCCAAAATAAATCCTGTCACTGTTTTCATTGTTTCCCCACCTGTTTGTCATGAAGTGATGGGACTGGATGCCATGATCTTAGTTTTTTCAATGTTGAGATCTAAGCCAGCTTTTTCACTCTCCTCTTTCACCTTCATCAAGAAGCTCTTAAGTTCCTCTTCACTTTTTGCCATGAGGGTGGTGTCATCTGCATATCTGAGGTTACTGATATTTCTCCTGGCTGTCTTGATTCCAGCTTGTGCTTCATCCAGCCTGGCATTTCACATGATGTACTCTGCATGTAAGTTAAATAAGCAGGGTGACAATGTAGCCTTGACGTACTCCCTTCCCAATTTGTAACCAGCCCACTGTTTCATGTCCAGTTCTAAGTGTTGCTCCTTGACCTGCTTACAGATTTCTCAGGAGGCAGGTAAGGTTGTCTGGTATTCACATCTCTTGAAGAATTTTCCACAGTTTGTTGTGATCCACAGTCAAAGGCTTTGGTGTAGTCAGTGAAGCACAAGTAGATGTTTTTCTGGAATTCTTTTACTTTTTTTACTCTCCAACAGATGTTGGCAATTTGATCTCTGGTTCCTCTGCATTTTCTAAATTCAACTTGAACATCTGAAAGTTCTTTGTTCATGTACTGTTGAAGCCTGGTTTGAATAATTTTGAGCATTACTTTGCTAGTGTGTGAGATGAGTGCAATTGTGCAGCAGTGTAAACATTCTTTGGTATTGGCCTTCTTTGGGATTGGAACAAAAGTTGACATTTTCCAGTCCTAAGGCCACTGTTGAGTTTTCCAAATTTGCTGGCATATTGAGTGCAGCACGTTCACAGCGTCATCTTTTAGGATTTGAAATAGCTCAACTGAAATTCCATCACCTCCACTAGCTTTGTTTGTAGTGATGTTTCCTAAGGCCCACTTGACTTCACATTCCAGGATGTCTGGCTCTAGGTGAGTGATCACACCATTGTGGTTGTCTGGGTCATTAAGATCTTTTTTGTATAGTTCTCTGTGTTCTTGCCACCATTTCTTAATTTCTTCTGCTTTTGTTAGGTCCATACTGTTTCTGTCCTTTATGGTGCCCATTTTTGCATGAACTGTGGTGTTGGAGAAAACTCGAGAGTCCCTTGGACTGCAAGGAGATCAAACCAGTCAGTCGTAAAGGAAACCAGCCTTGAATATTCATTGGAAGGACTGATGCTGAAGCTGAAATTCCAATAGTTTGGCCACCTGATGCAAGGAACTGACTCCTTGGAAAAGTCCCTGATGCTGGGAAAGATTGAAGGCAGGAGGAGAAGGGGATGACAGAGGATGAGATGGTTGGATGGTATCACCGACTCAAAGCACATGAGTTTGAGCAAGCTCTGGGAGTTGATGATGGACAGGGAAGCCTGGTGTGTTGCAGTCCATGTGGTTGCAAATAGTTGGACACGACTGTGCGACTGAACTGACTGAACTAACTTGCATGAAATGTTCCCTTGGTGTCTCTAATTTTCTTGAGGAGGTCTCTACTCTTTCCCATTCTATCGTTTTCCTCTTTTTCTTTGCATTGATCACTTAGGAAGGCTTTCTTATCTCTCCTTACTATTGTTTGGAACTGCTCCTAAACTTTTTCTTGAGGAGGGGGAGGGTAAAGGACGTTTTGGTGTCTTATGGAAGCTGTGAATCCATTTTATAAAAGTAAAATCACACCTCAAATATATTCCAAAATCTGCACAGTTTTAGCAGCTCTCGTGATATATCCATCTGCATGCATGCGTGTTAGGTCGCTTCAGTCATGTCCAACTCTTTGCGACCCCGTGGACTATAGCCCGCCAGGCTCCTCTGTCCACGGGATTCTCCAGGCAAGAACACTGCCGTGCTGTTCTCCGTAGCGGCTGTACTAGTTTGCATTCCCACCAACGGTGTAAGAGGGTCCCCTTTTCTCCACGCCCTCTCCAGCATTTATTGCTTGTAGACTTTTGGATAGCAGCCATCCTGACTGGCGTGTAATGGTACCTCATTGTGGTTTTGATTTGCATTTCTCTGATAATGAGTGATGTTGAGCATCTTTTCATGTGTTTGTTAGCCATCTGTATGTCTCCTTTGGAGAAATGTCTGTTTAGTTCTTTGGCCCATTTTTTGATTGGGTCATTTATTTTTCTGGAATTGAGCTGTAGGAGTTGCTTGTATATTTTTGAGATTAGTCCTTTGTCTGTTGCTTCATTTGCTATTATTTTCTCCCAATCTGAGGGCTATCTTTTCACCTTGCTTATAGTTTCCTTTGTTGTGCAAAAGCTTTTAAGTTTCATTAGGTCCCATTTGTTTGTTTTTGCTTTTATTTCCAATATTCTGGAATGTGGGTCATAGAGGATCCTGCTGTGAGTTATGTCAGAGAGTGTTTTCAGTGTGGAGATTTCTTTAAAAACTGGAAATAGAACTGCCATATGACCCAGCAATACCACTTCTGGGCATACACACTGAGGAAACCAGATCTGAAAGAGACACATGCACCCCAATGTTCATCACAGCACTGTTTATAATAGCCAGGACATGGAAGCAACCTAGATGTCCATCAGCAGACGAATGGATAAGGAAGCTGTGGTACATATACACCATGGAATATTGCTCAGTCATTAAAAAGAATTCATTTGAATCAGTTCTAATGAGATGGATGAAACTGGAGCCCATTATACAGAGTGAAGTAAGCCAGAAAGATAAAGACCAATACAGTATACTAATGCATATATATGGAATTTAGAAAGAGGGTAACAATAACCCTATATGCAAAACAGAAAAAGAGACACAGATGTACAGAACAGACTTTTGGACTCTGTGGCAGAAGGCGAGGGTAGGATGTTTAGAGAGAGCAGCATCGAAACATATTATCAAGGGCGAAACAGATCACCAGCCCAGGTTGGATGCATGAGACAAGTGCTTGGGGCTGGTGCACTGGGAAGACCCAGAAGGATCGGGTGGAGAGGGAGGTGGGAGGGGGGTTCAGGATGGGGAACACATGTAAATCCATGGCTGATTCATGTCAATGTATGGCAAAAACCACTACAATATTGTAATTAGCCTCCAACTAATAAAAATAAATGAAAAATAAATAAATAAAAATAATAACAACAACAAAAAAAGAATGCTGCCGTGGGTTGCCATGTCCTTCTCCAGGGGATCTTCCTGATCCAGGGATTGACCCCAAGTCTTTTATGCCTCTTGCATTGGCAGGTGGGTTCCTTACTGCTAGCGCCATCTGGGAAGCCCAATATATCCATCTACCCCAGGTTAAAAGGCTCTTGATGCAGTTGCCTCCATTTACATATAAAAAACCAGACTAGAAGTGCTTAAGGACATCCAACCAGTTACGAGGAGGGCAGGGTCTGGGGCCCCCTGACTCTTCACACTTCTCTTGTCATCCAGCGTGCCGTGGGCAGAACTGTTCAGGATTGGATACCATGCTTACCTCTGTCTGAGAGTTTTAATCAATCAGCAGGCAGAGGATTTCAAATATAGCATTGTATTTCTGCACCTTCTATGACAGCTGTATAATAGCTCTTTGAAAGCTACTCCACGACATTTTGTATCTGAGGGCACATCCAATTGATCCTGCAAAAGTCCTGTGATTTGCCTTGCTTGTTCTACAGAGCTAATGGTTAATCTTCTCTAACCCGGGAGGACACAGCTATCTCCATTTGATTGCCAACTGGGGGTTAATTTGGTGATTTCTTATTTGATCACTGCTTTTGAAAGTGCTCCAACTGCCTGCAATCACACCCGAAAGGAATTATGATGACATTGTGCTGTTTCTAATGATGAAAGTGGCAAAGGGACCATTCACATTGTATCGATTGCTGGGCCTCTGTGATAGAGACTTCTGGATTTGGGTTCTTTCTCTGGAATAATTGAAGAGTTATAGTTAAGCAGGGCATATAGCTGATTCTGGTCAATGATTACAAGTGGAAGTGATGTGGGCCATTTTCAGACCAAACCATGCAAAATCTGAGTAATTGAAGAAAGTTTACTAAAGGAGTGAGTTGGATTTCTCAAGTTTACATAAGTGTTTTCAAAGGGGATGGGCTAGGTTTTAAGAAAACAGCAAGGAGTGGTGATACAGCCTGGTCTATTAACAGCAAGGCAGCATTACCTGGGTTTGGAAAGAGAAGAGGGCAGCTATCAGAATTCAGAGAGACAGAGACAGACAGAGAAAAGTTCTGGTCCTCAGTAGAGGGCTGCAGCCAGGCCAGCACGATCCCACGGAATATGAGTGGAGGAATAACACTCCAAACTCATTTAGCTTCTGCTTCTGTGGTCCACCCCGTTGTTCAGATGCAATGAGAACCAGAGGGCAAGATCACACAGATCAGACTCTTGTGACTGAACAGCTGGAGAATGCTGGCGGGGGTTCTGGAAGGGCAAAGGGAGCTGTCCAGCGCAGAACCGCTCACTCACTCCCATCCCTGCAGTGGGCACAATGGAGGAGACACAGGTTCAGAGCAGCCTGAAAGGCTAGGCCCTGTAGGTAGAGGACAGCAGTCCTGGAGGGTTGCTGTCTCCACCAGTAGCTTTGCATGAGCAACAAATGATCTTGTGTTAAGCCACTGAGATTTCCTTGTTGTAGTTGATGAAGACAACTTCTCTGAATAGGCCCTTTGCAGGGGATGAGATTGGATTTTCTTCTCGTTCATGTGCAAAGATAATAATACATTCAAAGCTTGGATGGAGGAGTAAAATGCATCTCCTTGTTTCCCTGTGGACTCAGTAAAATTCCTTATCCTATTCAAGATCCCAGAAGGGGATTTTGTTACTGGCTCAAGCTAACCTCAAGTCTCCCATGAGTCATGTGGTTTAATATACCTGGTCATTACTTTTGGTCCTTTCAGTATCTGGAATATTGTGCTTAAAATATGTACATGTCATACATGATCAATAATTCAAATTTTTTCCAGGGTCAGCCACAGCACTGTGCCAGGGTCAGTTTTTCAGAGTAATCAGTCACCCTTTTATCCACTTAGCCCCTGTTGCTTTTTGGAAGCAGCCTTCAGTGCTTGAGTCTATATTCCAAGGTGATGGTCATACAGAATCATTCCTCAATGTTGACACCACATTCTACAAAGGCCTCTCTTGTTGTGTTGAGATGGCTGTCTTAACTTACTAATGTGTGAATTCATTCTCCTGTTCCTTTAAAAAAAAATATTGCCATCCCAGTCTTCCAAGGAAAATGCCAGAGATTAGATTGCGGAAATCCTTAAGGGCCATTTGTTGCTGTTCAGTTGCTCAGTCCTGTCTGACTCTTTGCAATTCCATGGACTGCAGCATGCCAGGCTTTCCTGTCCTTCACTATCTCCTGGAGCTTTTTCAAACTCATGTCCATTGAGTCGGTGATGCCATCCAACCATCTCATCCTCTGTCGTCCTCTGTTGTCACTTCTCCTCCTGCCTTCTATCTTTCCCAGCATTAGGGTCTATTATAATGAGTTGGCTCTTCGCATCAGGTGGCCAAAGTATTGGAGCTTCAGCTTTAGCATCAGTCTTCCCAATGAATATCCAGGATTGATTTGCTTTAGGATAGACTGGTTTGATCTCCTTGTCGGCAAAGTAATGTCTTTGCTTTTTAATATGCAATCTAGGTTTGTCATAGCTTTTCTTCCAAGGAGCAAGCATCTTTTAATTTCATGGCTGCAGTCACCACCTGCAGTGATTTTGGAGCCCAAGAAAATAACGTCTGCCATGTTTCCATTGTTTCCCCATCTATTTGCCTTGAAGTGATGGGACTGGATGCCATGATCTTAGTTTTTTGAATGTTGAGTTTTAAGCCAGCTTTTTCACTCTCCTCTTTCACCTTTATCAAGAGGCTCTTCAGTTCCTCTTTGCTTTCTGCCATAAGGTGGTCATCTGAATATCTGAGGTTATTGATATTTCTCCTGGCAATCTTGATTCCAGCTTGTGCTTCATCCGGCCTGGTGTTTTGTATAATGTACTCTGCAAGGGCCATTATTCTACCTGAAAGTGTCAAAGTTTAGTCTCTCAGTCATGTCCAGCTCTTTGCTGTTCCATGAATTGGGCCCACCCAGGCTCCTCTGTCCATGGGGTTCTCCAGGCAAGAATACTAGAATGGGTTGCCATTCCCCTCTCCAGGGGATCTTCTAGACCCGGGGATCCAACCCAGGTCTCCTGCATTGCAAACAGGCTATTTACCATCTGAGCCACCAGGAAAGTGCATTATTCTGCCTCCCATAGACAAAACTTTCTTTCCTCATGGAGCTCATAACCCAGTGACACCATGAGAGACTCAGTAATTTCTTCATATGCATTCATGCTTGTAATAAGTAATCTTGATTAAGAAGGTTCATTAGCAAGGTTTAATGAACACACTACGTTTTGTTTATGAATTTATGGTTCCCAAAGTTGTGCTCTCATTCAACTAAAAAGAGTAGTCAGTCTTCCTCTCTTGTTTCCCATTCCCATCTCATTTGCTATAGAAATGAAAGAATATGCCTTTTAATTTCATAACTCATACATATTTAGGGAATGTTGATGACTTCTGAGCCCAATATTGGACAGTGAAGGGAGGACTCTGCAAAAGTATGGAGATTCCAAAGATGTAATTAACACAAACCAAAACAGTTTGACAGTCATATCTTAAAGAATCTAAGAAAAGTCAAAGGATGTATTTTCAAGGATCCAGGCTTAATAAGTTCAAAGCTGGGAAAAAGAAAGCATGCTATGAGCTGGTATTGAGCAGAGGGGATGGGAAGAAGACATCCCAGGAGTAGGAATTTACAGGCAATTTGGGTGCAGAATGGTCTGGTCTAACATTTTTGCCAAAATATCCAAACAAGAGTGATCCAGAATAGTAGGTGATACCAGATTAGATGCATTTGGCTTTAAACTCTGTTATTTAAAAATTGTTTGGGGAAATTATATTCCATTTAGAAAAATATAAAAATGAAACCACATGTCCTAAACATAAAAATGTGCTAAGAAATTTATGTATTTTTAGATCAGTTCCAAACAGAATATTTTCCCCTCCTCTCCTTCTCATCTCTTGCCCTCAGGAATAATTCACCTGGAAACATCTTTCTAAAGTTCTGTCATGAGAGGGTTTACTTAGTCTAGGGGAGAGAACTTAAGATCCTCTGGAAGCAATGCCAATTGCATGTCGTGTACAATTTGTGACTTTGCTTAGGTTCCGTAAGAGATTCATATTTATGCAATCTTGGGTTGTATAACCCACATTCATTTATATTTCCACGATTTACTGGTAATGGCACTAATTATGCAGTTGGCAGACAGGAGTGAAGTGACAGTTATGACGATTTTGTCAACAGTAGGGTGTTTGATTGTAAACTGTTCCCATCGCGAAATCCTCCAAGTTAATTTGTTTTTTCCATATTGCCAGCAGAAAAGAATAGCACTGCTTGACTCAGACTGTGAAACTTAGAACTCTCCCAACTTTATGAGCATCCAGAAGGGAGCCCTGGAGAGAGAAGAGGCAAAGGGAGTTGCTTCTGGCACTAATTAACAGGAAAGACAAGCACCATAGTTAGTAAAGATAATCTGGAACTTTTTGCAAGTACAGTCTCTTTTACGAGCTGTCTGGTTGGAGCAAATGGAGAAGAAATGAGCACTGGCGTTTCTCTGCATCGCTTATTGCTTTCCACATGTCAGCAGATTCGAGTTTGCCCTTCTGATTTGTTCCAGACTGAATCATTTTTGTTGTTGTTGTTTAGTCCCTAAGTCACATATGACTCTTGCTGACCCCATGGACGGCAGCACAAAAGGCTTCCCTGTCCCTCCCCATCACCCAGAGTTTGCTCAGGTTCATGTCCATTGAGTTGGTGATGCCATCTACCCGTCTCATCCTCTTTCATCCCCTTCTCCTCCTGCCTTCACTCTTTCCCAGCAGCAGGGTCTCTTCCAAATGAGTCGGCTCTTCGCATCAGGTGGCCAAAGTATTGGATTCAGCACGAGTCCTTCCAGTGAATGTTCAGGGTTGATTGCCTTTAGGAGTGGCTGGTTTAATCTCCTTGCTGTCCAAGGGGCTCTCAAGAGTCTTCTCCAGCACCACAATTTGTAAGCATCATGCTTACAAATGCTAATAATGCTGCCTAGTCCCTCCTCACATTTGAATTTACCACTCTCCGCCCTGCCCCTCTGTGTCACCAGCTACCATTTTCAGTTCTAACCTAGACATGCATCTTTTATCATCTTCTGGGTTTTCTCCTCCCCTGCCATCTACGGCTTCAGGCTGGTAAAGATTTTCGGCCTCTCTTGTGAATGACACTAAATTAGTTTTGGCTGAGCCTCACCAAACTGATGACACTTCCCAACTCAAATCTTCTCAACATGTGAGGTTGTTAGTGTGGTACATGATGACAGCAGGAAATTGAGCTAAAGTAAGTTCCAGGTATGGAAAAAAAGGGTCCCTGTAGTCAAAGCTACAGTTTTTCAAGTAGTCATGTACAGATGTAAGAGTTGGACCATGAAGAAGGCTGAGTGCCTAAGAACTGATGCTTTCAAACTGTGGTGCTGGAGAAGACTCTTGAGAGTCCCTTGGACGGCAAGGAGATCAAACCAGTCCATCCTAAAGGAAATCAACCCTGAATATTCATTGGAAGGACTGATGTTAAAGCTGAAGCTCCAATACTTTGACCACATGATACAAAGAGCCAACTCATTGGAAAAGCCCCTGATGCTGAGAAAGATTGAGGGCAGGAGGAGAAGCGGGCAACAGAGGATAAGGTGGTTGGATGACATCACTGACTCAGTGGACATGAGTTTGAGCAAATCCTGGGAGACAGTGAAGAACAGGGAAGTCTGGCGTGGTGCAGTCCATGGGGTTGCAAAATCAGACATGACTTAGCAGCTGAGTAACAAATGGGAAAAAAGAACCAAGAATTTTCTTTTGTTAAGAAAACCAGTAGTAAACATTGCATTGTTTTTCACAGATCTTAGCTGTAGAAGTGAGGAGAACTAAGAAGTTAGGGACAAATTCAAAGATTTTTTTTCCCACCTGAAATATTTGCCCCGCTAAACTTGGATATTCCTGTATTTGCACGTAGAAAATGTTATGTTAGAGAGATAAAGTGTCTAAACATTTTGTGGGGAGTCCAGTTGTTTTGCTAAAAACTCAGTATGGGTTTTTCATGGTGCTTCAGGAGCAGGTATGCAGATGGAAGTTTATCTCTATGGCAGCCGGCTAATGTTTTCAGGAGGGTAATACCTGGAAAATGAGGGAAACAGGTGGACGCTCTGTTTCTATGCCTATTCCTTGGGGCTCATGTGTTAACAAACACTGAGAGATTAACAGGAGATCTCTGATTTGAAAGCTTGTTTGTGCTGTTGTCTGTTACATGACACGAGAGTGAAGGCCTCCTTAATAGTGACCTTTGCACTGTAGGGCAGCCTCACCTACAGCTGGGAAGACGTCTGAAAAGAAGAGGAGCTCCCGGAGCCAGAAGGTGCCTTCAAGGGTCAGCTGGCTCCTTTCCCTCCCTCCCCAACTGCGTTCAAGTCCACTTCAGGCAGCCTGTTGCCCAGATATGGGGCGTAGACCTGCCAGATCCAACGTTTGCTGGGTATCTCTGAGCTGGTTAAGAGCAGATGAGACAGGGCAGTCCCCCATCTGCTACACCTGCCAACTGACTCACAGTTCTGCTTTCCAATGTACACAAAAGAAAGTCCCTCTTTTCTTCATGTAAATCTTTCCTTTGGTAATTTTAACGCATTTCCTGTCAACGTCCAACATGAGTAACACTTGTCATTCTGGGGAGAACGTGGTGTTTTGCTACAGATCAGAAACTTAGATCAGTGGGAATCTGCTGGTGACTTTCAGGCACTGGCCTCCATGGGATGCTTTGGAGTGTCGTGGGCTGGAAATTCACTGGGACAGGAGATAGGGGATGGGTCGCCTTGCTGGCTTCCCATGGGCCTTTGGGGACTCTCAATTTACCCGGATCTCTATCTCCGATAGGTCAAATGAGGGGTGTAAGGTAGAGTGAAAGTGAAAGTGTTAAGTCACTCTGTCTCTTTGTGACCTTATGGACTGCAGCCTGCCAGGTCCCTCTGTCCATGGGATTCTCCAGGCAAGAATGGTGGAGTGGGTTGCCATTTCCTCCTCCAAGGGACCTTCCCAACCCGGGGATCAAACCTGGGTCTCCTGCATTGCAGGCAGAGTCTTTACCATCTGAGCCACTGGGAAGCCCTGTGTAAGGTAGGTGATCTCTGTAATTCCCTTCTGATGGCAAAGTTGCCTGCGTCTGTGGATGTTGAGGGACAGGGTGATTGTATTCTCGGCGTCCTCTGGGACACCATGTTAGCAGTGGTTTGTAGAATTTTAGTGGAGGGAATGATATAATGATCCTACTCAAGTGGCAGAGGCTGGTTGATGAAGAATGGCATGGAAGAGGAAAAATACCTTATTTCCGTTCAGGATTTAATGAGAGGTTGCTTTGGGGCTAAGCTCTGTTTATAATAAGGCCCACCTGAGACAGATCATATTGTTAATAAACATCTTTGAGTTTCTCAGCTGCCACCAGGAAGCATCAAAGGAACTAATTACTCAGATTCTTGTTCAGTGGTGCTTATCTAAATAACTTAGGAGCTTTTGACTGAAAACAATAAAAATGCAAATGATTATGGTGCAGTGTAGCATAATAAAGATATTTTCATAATCAGAAATGAAGGAGTCACAAAGCCAAGAGCATGGACCTGCTAGTGAGTGTTACCTGCTCAAGAGTTCTGTCAGGTTCAAGGATTGGGGACCTGTAATAATGGAGGTATCTTTGCTTGTTTCTTAGCTTCTGTCTCTTAATCTGTGCGTGTGTGTGGGTGCTCAGTCTCCAAGTTGTGTCCAACTCTTTGTGACCCCATGAACTATAGCCCACCAAGCTCCTCTGTCCACAGAATTTTCCAGGCAAGAGTACTGGAGTGGGTTGCCATTTCCTTCTTCAGGGGATCTTCCTGACCCAGGGATCAGACCTGTGTCTCCTGCATTGGCATGTGGATCCTTTACCACTGAGCCACCTGAGAAGCCCGTGGCTCTTAACCTGTACCTGCTCTAAAATGAGACTCCAAAAGCTGCTCTTGGGTCTTGGAAGGCAACTGGGTGACAAATTCCAAAGGACATCACAGTGTGCTAAGAAATTCCACAACTGAGGTGGCTGCGGTTCTCCAGTGTAAATTTGTCTTTAACTATACCCCATTAACTTAATAGTTTTGAAATTCTTAGGGTAATACTTTAGGCAAGAGATAATTGTACCATGGGGCTTTCCTGGTGACTCAATGCTAAAGAATCCACCTGCCAAGGCAGGAGACCTGGGTTTGATCGCTGGGTCAGGAAGATCCCCTGGAGAAGGAAATGGCAACTCACTCCAGTATTCTTGCCTGGAGAATCCCATGGACAGAGAAGTCTGGCGGGCTACAGTCCGTGGGGTTGCAAAGACTTGGACACAACTTAGCAACTAAACAACTCTACCATGGTGCCTTACTAGATTCACTGAAAAATGATGCATGAAATATTGCTGTGTAGTAAAGCCCTGAAACTAGAATTGGAAGCTCCAGACTATTCTTGCCTTTATTATTTATTGACTGGGTCCTTAGCACAAACTGTATAATCTCTTGGGGCTTCATTTTCCCACCATTTCTATTCACCTACAAATCAGTCCTAAGAAAAAAGTGTGTCGTTGTTGTTCAGTTGCTAAGTTGTGTCCGACCCTTTGCGACCCCATGGACTGCAACACGCCAGGCTGCCCTGTCCTTCACTGTCTCCCACCGTTTGCTCAAATACATGTCCATTGAGTCAGTGATGCCATCCAACCATCTCATCCTCTGTTGTCCCCTTCTCCTCCTGCCTTCAATCTTTCCTGGTATCAGAGTCTTTTCCAATAAGTGGCTCTTCGCATGAGGTGGCCAAAGTATTGGAGCTTCAGCTTCAGCATCAGTTCTTCCAATGAATATTCAGGGTTGATTTCCTTTAGGATTGACTGGTTTGATCTCCTTGCTGTAAACGGACTCTCAAAGTCATCAGATCAGTGAGGAAAATCTTGCAAACTAGAACACTCATAATTTAGTTAAGTGTAGCAAAGAACCTGAGTAAGTTTGACACAACATTTCCTGGACTTACTAAACAACAGAACGTTTTTGGGTTAAAGTCTATTACTAACAAATGTCCCTGAGGAACATGGGACCGTGTTGATGGCCTCTATAATTCTTCCCCACTCCATGAGGAGGTATGTAAGTTGCAATTTCTGCAAATTTTGAGAAAAGTTACTGAGATATGAATTAAATCCAATAACAAAGTTAACCTGCTTTAAAAAAGACCTTGAATTCTAGAAGGACTCATTTAGTTGCTGTATTTCATAGAATCTAAAATGCCACTGGTTATAAAATGCACCATTATTTTATGTACTTCTAAGGAAAAAAATGCTGCTAGTTAAACTATGACATGGCTTCGGTTATAAGACTCATCCTGATTTAGAGATATCTTAAATTCCCTAAATTCAAGTAGTATTCACGTATTTAGAATTAGGAATGCTTTGGCTACTAGGCCTTGAAAGGAGGAGAATGAGAAGGGCATTAGAAAGAAATTTTAAGCATTAAAAGATCTTTATGCTTGAATCTCTCAAATATAATTTTTGCATGAATTACTTTTACCATAACTCTAAGGAATTGTTGGGAAGCATACTTGCCTTTTACTGACTTATAACAGCTAAGATGTAACAAGACTGGATGTCACCAAGGATGAGAGCGTGAATCCCAGCACTGTTTTTTGGATGCTATTAACAGTATAGGTTTACATGACTCACCTTTTTATTGTGACTACTTCAAGAACATCATTATTTATTAATCCACAGTTTTACTAATTTCATTTTCAAGTAAGTGAATCTGGACTCTAGTTCGGGTTTCCCCTGCCCAATAAATAGACCCTTCTGGGGTTGGTGAAAAGGCAGAGGAACCAGAGATCAAATTGCCAACATCCGCTGGATCATCAAAAAAGCAAGAGAGTTCCAGAAAAACATCTATTTCTGCTTTATTGACTATACCAAAGCCTTTGACTGTGTGGATCACAATAAACTGTGGAAAATTCTGAAAGAGATGGGAATACCAGACCACCTGACCCACCTCTTGAGAAACCTACATGCAGGTCAGGAAGCAACAGTTAGAACTGGACATGGACTAACAGACTGGTTCCAAATAGGAAAAGGAGTATGTCAAGGCTGTACATTGTCACCCTGCTTCTTTAACTTGTATGCAGAGGACATCATGAGAAACGCTGGGCTGGAAGAAGCACAAGCTGGAATCAAGATTGCTGGGAGAAATGTCAATAACCTCAGATATGCAGATGACACCACCCTTATGGCAGAAAGTGAAGAGGAACTAAAAAGCTTCTTGATGACAGTGAAAGAGGAGAGTGAAAAAGTTGGCTTAAAGCTTAACATTCAGAAAACTAAGATCATGGAATCTGGTCCCATCACCTCAAGGGAAATAGATGGAGAAACAGTGGAAACAGTGTCAGACTTTATTTTGGGGGGCTCCCAAATCACTGCAGATGGTGACTGCAGCCATGAAATTAAAAGACTCTTACTTCTTGGAAGGAAAGTTATGACCAACCTAGATAGCATATTAAAAAGCAGAGACATTACTTTGCCAACAAAGGTCCATCTAGTCAAGGCTATGGTTTTTCCAGTAGTCATGTATGGATGTGAGGGTTGGTCTGTGTAGAAAACTGAGCACCAAAAAATTGATGCTTTTGAACTGTGGTGTTGGAGAAGACTCTCGAGAGTCCCTTGGACTGCAAGAAGATCCAACCAGTCCATCCTGAAGGAGATCAGTCCTGGGTGTTCATTGTAAGGACTGATGCTGAGGCTGAAACTCCAATACTTTGGCCACCTCATGTGAAGAGTTGACTCATTGGAAAAGACCCTGATGCTGGGAGGGATTGGGGGCAGGAGGAGAAGGGGACGACAGAGGATGAGATGGCTGAATGGCATCACCGACTCGATGGACATGAGTTTGAGTAAACTCCGGGAGTTTGTGATGGACAGGGAGGCCTGGTGTGCTGCGATTCATGGAGTCACAAAGAGTTGGACACGACTGAGCGACTGAACTGAACTGAACTGGGGTTGGTGAGGCAAAGCCTCGGCCCTTCCGAGGACGGGCCTACCTGCAGGGGGCAGAGGAGAGCTTGAGGAGTGGACTGGACCAGGGGCTAGGTCTGACCTCTGTTCACTGTGAGAGCATCCTCTTCACCAGACAAAGGGACAGAGGGGAAGGACAACTGGATTTGAATGCATAAGAGTGAGGGGCCTGTGCTGTGTGTGCGCGCGCGCGAGTATATGTGTGTGTGCGCATGCGGGTATGCACGCGCTCAGTCACATGGGACCCTTTGCGACCTCATGGACTGTAGCCCACCAGGCTCCTCTGCACATGGAATCTTCCAGGCAAGAACACTGGACTGGGTTGCTCTTTCCTCCTCCAGGGGATCTTCCCGACCCAGGGACTGAACCCACATCTCCTGCCTGTGTCTTCTGCATTGGCAGATGGATTCTTCACCACATGTGCCACCTGCTCTAAAAATAAGCAGATACTGACTAGTGTCTTGGAAGAGGAAGCACATGGACGCAAAGGGACCAGGTTCCATTACTGAGAAAGGTAAAGGCAGTCTTCTGTGTTTCTAATTTCCAGTAAACTTTTTCTAGAACCAGGCAGGCACTGAAGAAAATTTGTGGGTTTTTTCAAAACTGAGTTAAAGCAGAAAAATATGATGATGTGAGACTGGCTTTTCCAGCAGCTTGCCATGGGAATTACTGGCAGGGCTTATCTCTCTAGTGTAAAAAGAAAAAAATTAAACTCAAATCTTAGCATATGTGCACCCAGGGAGAGAGACACCCAGTGGAATATTTGAGGGCTGTCTGAAGGCCCATCTGCACTGAAGCTCATCCTCTGAGGTTCTCCTGCAGCTGACATTTGGTTTATTAGTCATTACCTTGAGTCTGGAAGAGGGCATGGCAACCCACTCCAGTATTTTTGTCTGGAGAATCTCATGGAAAGAGGATCCTGGCAGACTACAGTCTATAGGGTCACGAAGAGTCGGGCATGGCTGGGCATGAGCACACATGCACTTTGACACAAGACAGTAAACATTAGATTTCAAGGCAAAGTATCAGAAAAGGCGTGCCTGTTATTCCCTGTCACCCCCGTAGCAAAAATTGGCTCATCAACCAGGGGGTTGGTCATCCCTTGGGTGCTGGGAGGGCAGGAGGAGAAGAGGACCTGCTAAGTTGCTTCTGTCGTGCCTTACTCTTTATGACCCCACGGACTGCAGCCCACCAGGCTCCTCTGTCCATGGGATTCTCCAGGCAAGAATACTGGAGTGGGTTGCTAAGCCCTCCTCCAGGGGATCTTCCCGATCCAGGGATTGAACCTGTATCTCTTACGTCTTGTTTTCATTGGCAGGCAAGTTCTTTACCACTAATGCCACCCGGGAAGCCCTGGCCATCCATTAGTGTCCTGAAGAAACAGAAATGGGGTCAGTTTAAATAACATAACAATCACTGCTGGATTGGCTAGTGACAGAAACCATCCACGACTTAGACTAAACGAAAGTGATGCTGTTAGAATAACACTGGGTGGCATTTGGGAACCCAAAGTAAGGGATGTGCTTGGGCCTCAGAAAAGTTTAGAGTCAGGAACTTGGGCCCTAGGAGACACCCTCTTCTCTGGTCTCCTCTTTCCCCGTCTGCTTGCCCCACTTCTCTGGTTTGTATATTAGAAAACAGGACCACTTACCTGAGTGTCACCTCCCGCAGCCCAGGGTTCCCAGAGACTGGCTTCTCATTTCCAACAGAAGCTCTAGCTCTGATTGGATCATGTCTCAACCATGGGCTTAGCAACTCTGAAAATGGAATGGTAATAACTGCCCCCCCACCCCCCGCCAAGAATAGTAAGTTTCTGGGAAGAAAAATAATGTTCTACTAAGTCAAACTGTAAAGAAAAAAAAATCTAATCTTGCCAGAAGGCGGGGAAGAGACAGAGACAGAGAGAGAAGGCAGAATATTGAAATGACTTATCTTTTTTTAATACGCAGGAGGGCAGCTGGAGGGTTGTGGGTCTCCCACCAGGTGAGAAGATCCAGATGAGGAAGACGGCCGTGTGCATGTTCTTGTGTGGGTCATCCCAGGCATGCAAACATCGGGACAAAACAGCAAAGGGCTCAGTCATGAGGAGGCAACCCCGCTGCTGAGGGTCTTCTCCACCTTGCTGATGGTCTGAGAGGGGCTTGGGAGACTTTGGCTCATAAAGAATGAAGTCAGGAAGGGGCAGAATTGGACTCAAGCAGACAAAAGTTAATTGAGCCTCTGTCCGTAAGAGTTTGGTGTTGCTGCATTATGCTCAGCTGTGTCTGACTCCTTGCTGACTTACCCTGGCTAAGTCAACATGAATAACTAACCATTCATCTTCCTGTCCACAGTGTCCCACCTGTTCGGTTTGTCCACACTGCCATCTGGATGGAACCAGGAAGGGGAATGGCAGCTCCTCAGCTTCCTTGTGCCTATCATCTCGGGGTGAGGACCAGCTCTCCCCCCGACCCTCACCATCACCTCCAGAGGCTGGTGCCTGGGGTAGGACAGGGCACCAGCCTCAGCTGATATCCGTCAGAAGCTTTTCATGCACCAGGTGCTGTCAAAACACTTGTCAAGCATTATTTCATCTCATTTCATGAAGACTTAATGACATAGTTATCACTATTGTTCCCAATTTCCAGAGGAGAAAATTGAGGCTGAGAGCAGTTACATAACTAAATGACCTTCCCTCAAGGTCTCTCAGGTTGTGTTAGAAACACGTTGGTCAGATTCCAGAATCCTTCACAGTTACACTGAGTCATCATGTGACTTGACACCCCTTGTTGCAAATGAAGAAGGAAGAGTTTGCATCCGAACAGGAGCTGAGATTTGTGGGTTCAGAGACTATAATGGGGGACAAAGAAGACCAGGGCCTCTGCTTGCTCTCAAAATTCATAGGGATAGTGGCATCTCTGGTTCAACCATTTGTCCGTTTGTCAACCATTTGTATGACCCAATCAAAACTTTAGATCAACGAAAAAGGGTAGAGTTGCTGAAATCAACCAAGGGCTGAAAACATGAAATGTAGAGAGAGCTCCCCTTCCATCCAGGCCCTCTTGGGGACTCGCAAGGCTTGACAGGAGAGAACTCAAGGCTGAAATAAGAGACTGTTCAAGAGAAGTGTACTTGTGGGTTTAGTTACGGATCAGGATAACTTAATTTGGATTCCCAGGAGATCCTGAGAGAAGGGTTCCCACACAAGTACTTTGACAGCTACTCCAAGTAACAGCATGTGAGAAGTGGGTTTTGCTAGGCACAAAGGGGAGAAAGGGTGCATCTCCAAGCAAGTTCCCACTGTAGCCACGTGGAGGACAAGCCCACTGGGAGATGGTTTAGAGGGTGGACCTTAAAGTTTCCCACAAGAGGACCAGGGGTGCTGGGGTGTTTACCCACCACTCTCAACCCGAGGGATGCCAAATCCTGGACACTCTGGGACTGCCCCACAAGAGAGCAGATGGGGCTTCTGGTTGACGCTGGACCAAGGTATGAGCACACGGGGATATTGACATGGTATTGACATGGGTATTGACACATGTGCAATTGTGTCTTTCTGTGGCTTCAGCCAGGGACGCCACAGGCAAGTCTTTCCAAGATTTGATTCCACTTATATGAGGTACCTGGAATAGTCAAATTCATACAGTCAGAAGGTAGGCTGCAGATGCCAGGGGTCAGGGAGTGGAGAGGGGAGATGGGGCATAGAGGGTTGGCACTCAGTGGGGACAGAGTTTCAACTTAAGAAGTGAAAAGTTTCGGAGGTGGATGGTGGTGAGAGTTGCACGACAATGTGAATGTACTTAGTGCTTTTGGACTGAACAGTTAAAGATGGTGAAAATAGGATGTTTTTATATTATGTGACTTTTACCACAATAAAAACATTAGAAATTAATAAAATAAAGTAAATTTAAATTAAAAAGAAGACTGAGGCCTCTCAAGGATGAATTCTGACTTTGCTGTGAGGTGAGGAAGAGAAAGAGGGATGATAGACAGGGGTACCCATATCAAAGGCATCTGTATGACTCCTTGGGACAAGAGCTGGACCATTCAGCGATGCTTTAATATGGAACTGTGCATTGAGAATAAGGTGAAGCTAGTTAAGATGCAAACAACACCGGAGGGTTTATGAGGCGTTCCCCATATAAGGGAACAAGGATAAGGTCTGCAAATTGAATGAATGGGGCCTCAACCCAATGCTCAGATGCTAAGTTCTTATGTCCTCTCTGTCACCCAATGGAGATCTTGGAACAAATATTGGAGGGAAAGTTGACTGTATCAGGGCTCTCCATCTAGAAGGTAATGGCAGGCATATTTTGGTTATGTGATAACTGTGCTGGTTTTTAAATGAAATCACACACTCTTCAGAAAGTTTGTTGTTTAGTTGCTATGTTGTGTCTGACACTTTTGCAACCCATGGACTGTAGCCTGCCAGGCTCCCCTGTCCTTGGGATTTCCCAGGCAAAAATGCTGGAATGGGTTGCCATTTCCTTCTCCAGGGGATCTTCCCAATCCAAGGATTGAACTGGGTCTTCTGCATTGGCAGGCAGATGCTTTACCACTGAGCCACCTGGGAAATCCCTTAGACAGTTACATTTCTAAATAAAAGCAAACACTATTTAGGTCAGTCAAGAAGCATACAATTACATAATTGATTATTTTGGAATTAGCTATTTCTGTTAACAGATTATTGACCAGAGACATATTAATAAGTCTTTTGTTACCTGAGTGTTATTGACCAAAGATGTATCAATACGTTTTTAGAGAGGGATACAATTAACCTCACAGAGCCAAGTTGGTAGAGCTTAAAAATGATCAAGGGTTCATTATGCAACTTCTGATTGTTGTTATCATTCACATTTTGCTCTGTTAGATTTTTGTCCCAACTTTGTATATATTATAAGCATAAAGTTTTTAAAAATGAAGCATTGCAAAATTTTGAGTGAAGAATTTTTGGTGATTTTCATGCAGATGCTTTCTCTGATTTTCTGATCAACATATATGTTCGTGTCTCAGAGGATGATAGTTCTTCAGGGTATAGTTCTGATTCAGAAGAAGTGATTATTCAATTCAGTCGCTCAGTCGTGTCCAATTCTTTGTGACCCCATGAATCACAGCACACCAGGCCTCCCTGTCCATCACCAACTCCCAAAGTCTACCCAAACCCATGCCTATCGAGTCGGTGATGCCATCCAGCCATCTCATCCTCTGTCATCCCCTCCTCCTCCTGCCCCCGATCCCTACCAGCAACAGGGTCTTTTCCAATGAGTCAACTCTTTGCATGAGGTAGCCAAAGTATTGGAGTTTCAGCTTCAGCATCAGTCCTTCCAATGAACACCCAGGACTTATCTCCTTCAGGATGGACTGGTTGGATTTCCTTACAGTCCAAGGGACTCTCAAGAGTCTTCTCCAACACCACAGTTCAAAAGCATCAATTTTTTGGTGCTTAGCTTTCTACACAGACCAACTTTCACATCCATACATGACCACTGGAAAAACCATAGCCTTGACCAGACGGACCTTTGTTGGCAAAGTAATGTCTCTGCTTTTTAATATGCTATCTAGGTTGGTCATAACTTTCCTTCCAAGGAGTAAGCATCTTTTAATTTCATGGCTACAGTCACCATCTGCAGTGATTTAGGAGCCCCCCAAAATAAAGTCTGACACTGTTTCCACTGTCTCCCCATCTATTTCTCTTGAGGTGATGGGACCAGATGCCATGATCTTAGTTTTCTGAATGTTGAGCTTTAAGCCAACTTTTTCACTCTCCTCTTTCACTTTCATCAAGAGGTTCTTTAGTTCCTCTTCACTTTCTGCCATAAGGGTGGTGTCATCTGCATACCTGAGGTTATTGATATTTCTCCCAGCAATCTTGATTCCAGCCTGTGCTTCTTCCAGCCCAGCGTTTCTCACGATGTACTGTGCATAGAAGTTAAATAAGCAGGGTGACAATATACAGCCTTGACCTACTCCTTTTCTGATTTGGAACCAGTCTGTTGTTCCATGTCCAGTTCTAACTGTTGCTTCCTGACCTGCATACAGGTTTCTCAAGAGGCGGGTCAGGTGGTCTGGTATTCCCATCTCCTTCAGAATTTTCCACAGTTTATTGTGATCCACACAGTCAAAGGCTTTGGCACAGTCAATAAAGCAGAAATAGATGTTTTCTGGAACTCTCTTGCTTTTTCTACGATCCAGCGGATGTTGGCAATTTGATCTCTGGTTCCTCTGCCTTTTCTAAATCCAGCTTGAACATCTGGAAGTTCATAGTTTGCGTATTGCTGAAGCCTGCCTTCGAGAATTTTGAGCATTACCTTACTAGTGTGTGAGATGAGTGCAATTGTGCGGTAGTTTGAACGTTCTTTGGCATTGCCTTTCTTAGGGATTGGAATGAAAACTGACCTTTTCCAGTACTGTGGCCACTGCTGAGTTGTCCAAATTTGCTGGCATATTGAGTGCAGCACTTTCACAGCATCATCTTTCAGAATTTGAATTAGCTCAACTGGAATTCCATCACATCCACTAGCTTTGTTCGTAGTGATGCTTTCTAAGGCCCACTTGACTTCACATTCCAGGATGTCTGGCTCTAGGTGAGTGATCACACCATTGTGATTATCTGGGTCGTGAAGATCTTTTTTGTACAGTTCTTCTGTGTATTTTTGCCACCTCTTCTTAATATCTTCTGCTTCTGTTAGGTCCATACCATTTCTTTCCTTTATTGAGCCCATTTTTGCATGAAATGTTCCCTTGGTATCTCTAATTTTCTTGAAGAGATCTCTAGTCTTTCCCATTGTGTTGTTTTCCTCTATTCTTTGCATTGATCACCGAGGAAGGCTTTCTTATCTCTCCTGGTTATTCTTTGGAACTCTACATTCAAATGGGAATATCTTTCCTTTTTTCCTTTGCTTTTCACTTTTCTTCATTTCACAGCTATTTGTATGGCCTCCTCAGACAAACATTTTGCCTTTTTGCATTTCTTTTCAATGGGGATGGTCTTGATCCCTGTCTCCTGTGCAATGTCAGGAACCTCTGTCCATAGTTCATCAGGCTCTCTGTCTGTCAGATCTAGTCCCTTAAATCTATTTCTCATTTCCGCTGTATAGTCATAAGGGGTTTGATTTAGGTCATACCTGGATGGTCTAGTGGTTATCCCTAGATGGTCGGGTCATGGTGGAGAGATCTGACAGAATGTGGTCCACTGGAGAAGGGAATGGCAAACCACTTCAGTATTCTTACCTTGAGAACCCCATGAACAGTATGAAAAGGCAAAATGATAGGATACTGAAAGAGGAACTCCCCAGGTCGATAGGTGCCCAATATGCTACTGGAGATCAGTGGAGAAATAACTCCAGAAAGAATGAAGGGAAGGAGCCAAAGCAAAAACAATACCCAGTTGTGGATGGGACTGGTGATAGAAGCAAGGTCCGATGCTGTAAAGAGCAATATTGCATAGGAACCTGGAATGTTAGGTCCATGAATCAAGGCAAATTGGAAGTGGTCAAACAGGAGATGGCAAGAGTGAATGTCGACATTCTAGGAATCAGCGAACTAAAATGGACTGGAATGGGTGAATTTAACTCAGATAACCATTATATCTACTACTGTGGGCAGGAATCCCTTAGAAGAAATGGAGTAGCCATCATAGTCAACAAAAGAGTCCGAAATGCAGCACTTGGATGCAATCTCAAAAACAACAGAATGATCACTGTTTGTTTCCAAGGCAAACCATTCAGTATCACGGTAATCCAAGCCTATGCCCCAAACAGTAATGCTGAAGAAGCTGAAGTTGAACAGTTCTGTGAAGACCTACAAGATCTTTTAGAACTAACACCCAAAAAAGATGTCCTTTTCATTATAGGAGACTGGAATGCAAAAGTAGGAAGTCAAGAAACACCTGGAGTAACAGGCAAATTTGGCCTTGGAGTACAGAATGAAGCAGGGCAAAGGCTAATAGAGTTTTGCCAAGAGAACGCACTGGTCATAGCAAACACCCTCTTCCAACAACACAAGAGAAGACTCTACACATGGACATCACCAGATGGTCAACACCAAAATCAGATTGATTATATTCTTTGTAGCCAAAGATGGAGAAGTTCTATACAGTCAGTAAAAACAAGAATTGGAGCTGACTGTGGCTCAGCTCATGAACTCCTTATTGCCAAATACAGACTTAAACTGCAGTGAATATTAGGCCAACAAAAAGACAAAAATCCTTCATGATTGACTCTGATAGGGAAAGTGAATGTGAAAATGAAACTCTTGGGACTGGAGAAAGCTCCTTTGCTGCTACAGAAGAGTGGATTCAAGGCAACATTTCATGAGAATTAGAAGACTTTACGTGGGTGACAGGTGTACCTGCTGAATGTAATAACCTGCGAAGTGTTAGTGAAATAACAGAGTTAATTTTTGGCTGGCCACAATAAAAATCGCCAAAGGACTCAATGTCTGCAAAAATCTGCTGATCAATAAGGAGTTAAATTAGGGAAGCACTTCTGCAGTGGTTGGGGTGTGTGTTGTGGAAGAGGAGAGCTGGGCTTTCAGCTCAGGTTGGTGTCTCACCTAGAAACACAAGATAAAAATATATACATCTCCTAGTATAACTCTAGGAATTACAGGGGATTTTACATACAAAATACATAGTATGGTACTAAATAAAGAGTACCATATGCTGTACCTACAGTACATGGTAAAATAATGTATCAGCATTAATTTTATTTGTTCAAGCATTGTGGGATTTTTTTGTCTTTTGTAAAAATTAATTTTATTTTATCATATGTCTATATTGCTATGTATTTTTCTCACACCTTGACAATAAAAAAAATCTAAAATTTTTCTGTTCAGTTAATAATCTCAGCAAGCATTATTTTGGTTCAGACACAGGGTGATGAATCAAGATAATAGAATCAGTTTGTTTCAGCAAAATTTATTCCCAAAAAAGCAATGAAGGGTGGTGGGTGGGGGGAGCTTCCACTGCTAAGATAAAATATGGTAAGATATCAGGTGGTAGACGAAAGTTGGAATAATTTTGTGAGAAAATGATTTCATTAAAATTTAAAGTGTCATAATATGCTTTTAACAGGAAAGAAAAAAGCATTTCAAGTTTTTGAAGGTTATTTTTCTCCCTTTTCAAGGTACTGATAAGCTGCTTAAACTTCAGGTAAAACCCTGAGCCAATCGCTACTCGCAAAATCAGGCAAGTTGGCCGGGGTTTGCCCTCCAGGTGTGTGTGATGTGAAATTCCTTCTGGGTCAAACTTCCATCCACAAGCCCCAAGTCTCCATTTTTGAGTGGTGAGATAAGAGCTGCCCTCTGACAGATTACGAGCTGTGGTGAAATGAAAAGAAAATACTATGGGTTTCTTTCTCCAAAGTCATGTTTGACTATTCTTGAAAGATTTCCCCAGCCCTTCCGTGGGTTCAGATTGGACGACCTAAACTGAATCCTGAATCTTTTCCATTGAATAGAACCGTTGCCTTGCGTGAGTAACTTCACAAATGTTTTCTCTAAAGGGCCAGATAGTAGATGTTTTTGCTCTGTGGGTCATTTGGTCTCTGTCACAAATAGTCAACTCCGCAGTTGTCATACAAAAGTAGCAGAAGACAAAGCCCAAACTAATGGGTGTGATCGAGTTCCAAAAAGCATTACTCAACCACACTGGCGATGGGCAGGATTTGGTCTCCTGCCTGTAGTGTGCTGACCTTTGAGCTATACCATTCGTGAATTCTAGATGCTTCTATCGAGCCATTCTTTGGATCTGTGATGGTTATTTCTATCAACCTGGCTGGGCTAGAGTACCCGGTTATTTAATCACACATTAATCTAACTGCTGCTGTGAAAGGAATTTGGTATGTTTGATATGACATGGCATCTATAGTCTGCTGACTGTAAGGAAGGGAGATTATCTCAGTAATGTGGGTGGGCTTCATCCCATCTGTTGAAAGCTTTAAAAGGGAAAAACCAAACCCTGAGGGTTCCCCTAGGAAGAAATAATTTGCCTCAACACTGTGATACCAATCTCTACCTAAATTTCTAAGCGTTTTTTTTTTTTCCACCCTGAAGATTTGATCTCCTTTACTGTGTTATTTTCTTTACATATTTATTGGTTTACTCAACTATCTACCCATCCATCCACCTATCTATCCATCCACCTGTTTACCTGTCCATTCTTCCAAAAATCTTGTCCATCTCAGTAAGCCAGTCCACAGCTATTAAAACCAGAATCTTTGCAGGCAGGCCAGCCTCCTGTTTTTGGCTCTGAAACATATTTCCTTCCCATCATTCACCTTATTTTCAGGCTCTGTCCTACTCTGAGCCCCCTCTGTGGTCTGCACCTCATCAGTTTACCTGCACAGGTGCAGCACGCCTGTGCATGAAACACGTTAGATAGCAAGCCTTTATTGATTTTATGCACCTTATTTACTTTTTTGAATTGAACCATGGCTGATTTGCAGTGTTGTGCCAATCTCTTCCATTCAGCATCTTGTTTGCTTTGTTTACTTTAGTTCCAAAAGGTAATCTCGTGAAGATGAGACATTGCCTCATTTTCCTCTTTACACAGTCAAGACACACGTTCCTTCCCTCAGCCTCCCTGCCAAACTCACTGTGAGACTCAAAGAGACAGCAGTGGTGGAGAACCCAACCTTGTACAAAAAAGCCCAAAGTATAATTTTTCTCCTGGTTCTGTCTGAACCTGCTTTTCATGTCACAGTGAGATTTGGAACCCATGTGAACCAAAATCATATTTTTGTCTTTTGAAAAAGCTTATATCTAAAGATAAAGAAGAATAGCAATCATTACCACTGTACCCTATGATTTTTTTTTTTTATTAGTTGGAGGCTAATTACTTCATAACATTTCAGTGGGTTTTGTCATACATTGATATGAATCAGCCATAGATTTACACGTATTCCCCATCCCGATCCCCCCTCCCACCTCCCTCTCCACCCGATTCCTCTGGGTCTTCCCAGTGCACCAGGCCCGAGCACTTGTCTCATGCATCCCACCTGGGCTGGTGATCTGTTTCACCATAGATAGTATACATGCTGTTCTTTCAAAACATCCCACCCTCACCTTCTCCCACAGAGTTCAAAAGTCTGTTCTGTATTTCTGTGTCTCTTTTTCTGTTTTGCATATAGGGTTATCGTTACCATCTTTCTAAGTTCCATATATATGTGTTAGTATGCTGTAATGTTCTTTATCTTTCTGGCTTACTTCACTCTGTATAATGGGCTCCAGTTTCATCCATCTCATTAGGACTGATTCAAATGAATTCTTTTTAACAGCTGAGTAATATTCCATGTGTAGCCTGATTTTATATTCATATATTATACAGAATGCTTTTAAAAATAAAAATGAGTTGGTATTTATATGTTTGTGTGCATGTATGTGCGTGTGCTCAGTTGTGTCTGACTCTTTGTAGCCCTTTGGACTGTAGCCCACCAGGCTCCTCTGTTCATGGGATTCTCCAGGCAAGAATATCTGAACGGGTTGCCATTTCCTTTTCCAGGGGGTCTTCCTGACCCAAGGATCAAACCTGCATCTCCTTCATTGGCAGACCGATTCTTTACCCACTGATCCATCGGGGAAGCCCATTTATGTTTAGGAACTCTAAATTTCCTCTCCTAGAACTTCCTCTTTTGAATTCTTGCCTCCTTTATCTACCCGTCCACCACTGATATGTATTCAGCACAGTTACATTGCACAAAATTGGATAAAAATGTCCATGGGTATCACCATGAAAAGTGAGAAAAAGAGAAAAAAAAAAATTATCCCCCTACTCTTTCAGTAGAGGGGTCATAGATCAGCTCACATATTGGCAGATAACCTTGTTCTTTCAAGCGACTTGTGGAGGATGGTAATGTTGTCCTTCCTAAAGATAATAAAGAACTGATCATTAATCACTAACCTTTTAAAATAATTTTTTTAAAGAACTTTTAAAGGTAGATTTTAAAACAACATTCCAAGACATGTGTGTACCTACTTGCTCAGTACTCTGGTTAAACTCACTCACTTGACTCTAGTTGTCTCCAATCTGGTTCAGGAAAGGTCTTTCATGGGCTTTTGGTTTCTGGAAGCTTCTTCATAACTTCCCAGACATTCTTGACTGGGAGAGGAGGGTGATGGTGCATCAGTAGGGAACGTGCCTGAGAGTAAAGAGACGCCCTAGTTGCGAGCAAAGTGACATCACAGCTGGTCAGGAAGGCGAAAATTAAGACTGCTGGAGCATCATCTTCTCCAGCCCGTGGCAGGACCAGGAGGCCAGCCCACTGGGACAGACCATGACTCTTCAACCATCACCTTGTGATGTTAGAGATGGGGATCACTTCCTGAGAGCTCTGCCCCTTGTGCAGGGGGGTGAGTCCTTCTTTATTAGACCTCCTTTCCTGCAGTCTGACAGCCACCCACAAAACACCTGCCCCTGCCCACCAGCTTTAACCCGGAGTGTGGGTTATTAAGGGCTTCCTTGGTGGCTTATGGGTAGAACATCTGCCTCCAAAGCAGGAGACTTGGGTTCAATCCCTAAAAGATCCCCTAGAGAGGGAAATGACAACTTGCTCCAGTATTCTTGCCTGGGAAATCCCAATGGACAGAGGAGCCTGGTGGGCTACAGCCCATGGGGTCGCAAAGAGCCAGACACCACCTAGCCATATAAGACAGGGTGTGAAGGCCAGGCCTGGGCGATAAGGAGGGTGGTAGTACCTGTGTGGCACAGGTGATGCTCAGCTATCCTTCTCCTTGAACCAAGGGGAGCCTGGCCTGGTCTGTGCCCTGCCTCCTGCGTGGGTGAAGGGTCCTTATCCTTAACAAGAGAACAGGTTACAACCCCCCACTGGGCCTCAGTTTCTCTTCAAGCATCTTCCTTCTCCTGGTCTCAGGAAGCTTCTGGTTTCCTTCAATAAGCAAGTGTGTTGAGTCTTGTAAACTCCTAGCCCCCAGATCTTGCCACTCAGGCCTGGGAAAGGGTGGAAGATGGCCTAAGTTCTACCTTCAGATGCGCCAGCTCCCCTCCGCTTCCACTCTTCCTGGCCTGGGCTCACCCGGGAGTGGGCGTCTCTGTTCCCCGGGCTCCTGGGTGCTGGCAGCTCCCAGTCTGTGTTCACCACTTAACCGCCACACAGAAAGGGCCACACTAGTAGGGCGAGCTACCAAAATGTGGAATAAATCGGCTTTGTGCAAACCAGACTCCTCAGTTGTTGTTCAGTTGCTCAGTTGTGTCCGCCTCTTTGGGGCCCCATGGACAGCAGCACGCCTGCTTTCCCTGTCCTTCACCGTCTCCCCAGGTTTGCTCAAATTCACATCCATCGAGTCAGTGATGCCATCCAACCATCCCATCCTCTGTCACCCCCTTCTCCTCCTGCCTTCAATCTTTCCCAGCATCAGGGTCTGTTCTTCACAAGATGCCTTAGAGTCCTGCTCTACTTTCTCCCTTGAATATTTAGAAGCACAACACTCCATGGCATTTTTCAGCAGCAACGGTGTTGGGAAAGATGGCCTATTTTGTCTGTGAGAACTTGGATTTCAGGTAGTGAAAATCCCATGTAAACAGAATGTTGTATTGGAATTTTGTTCATTTTCTACATTAAAAAAATTTTTAACTTTTATTAGAATAGAGTTTCTTTACAATGTTGATAGTTTCTGCCGTGCACACATACCCCCGCTTCCTTGGATTTCCTTCCCATTTAGGTCACGCAGGGCATTGAGTAGAGTTCCCTTTGCTATACAGTAGGTTCTCATTAGCTATCTGTTTACATATAACAGTGTATATATGTCAACCTCAATATCCCAATTCTTCCCACCCCTCCCTTTTCCCCTTGGTATCTAATATATTTGTTTTATGCAAATCAATCAATGTGATACACCATTTTAACAAACTGAAGAATAAAAACCATATGGTCATCTCAAGATATGCATAGAAAGCTTTTGACAAAATTCAACATCCATTTATGATTAAAAACTCTCCAGAAAGTGGGCATAGGGGGAATCTTCCTTAATTTTTAGATGTTTCACTTATGATATCGAGGAAAGCTGTGCCAAAATCAGATTTGATGTACCTTCCTGTGTATATTTCAGGTGACAGAGCTGCTCGTAGCATGGGGGTAGATTTTAATCTGCACGGTCCCAGTGTGCAAAGATGATATTTTTTTGTTCTTCTATAATTTACATTTGTGACTCCATTGCATTGGAGTGGTGGAAATGTTTGCCAGCTTGGCTTATCTCAACATTTCTGGGGTTGTAGTTAAGTTCTAGGAGAATTGTGAGAGAAGATAAGAGAGAGCTTATAACACCCAGTGCTGGAATGTCTAGAGTCCTCAGCATCTCCTCTAATAGCTCTGCATCATCCCCTATCTCTGTACATCTGATGACCGTGTTACATCTATACCCAGGATTCGTTCTGCCTCTTCCACACACATTGGACCAGAGCAACCCCATGAGGCTGAGTGGGTGACTTCCATGCCACTTGACTGCACACAGTACTCTGCTGTCCTGCATCTCACTGGGGCCCCACGAGCCCTGCAGGGCTGCTTTAGTCCTTCCAGCAAGACACCTGTATGGGCACTTCTACTCTGGGTCCTTGTGGGTGTTGGTATTCAGTCACTCAGTCTTGTCCAACTCTTGGCCACCCCACAGACTGTAGCCTGCCAGGCTCCTCTGTCCATGGGGTTTCCCAGGCAAGAATACTGGAGTGGGTTTCCCATTTCCTTCTCCAGGGGATCTTCCTGACCCAGGGAGCGAACCTGGATCAAACCTGGGTCTCCTGCATTGGCAGGCAGAGTCTTTACCACTGAACCACTGGGCTGCTTGCTTATCCTCTACGTGGAGCCAGATGCAAACCCTCAGCAACTCTGGAATCCTTGTCCTCAGGCCTGAGGCTCAGATCAGGGGAAGAAGAGGTGCCCTCCTTTGCTCAGAGCCTTCCCAGCATCTTAGCTCTTGTTGCTTTTATGATGATTGTTCTCGCTCCAGCCTGGGGATGTTTATTGTTCCCAGGCAGCAAGGGTGGACAAGCTTTTTAACTTGGAACCTAGACTTGTAAATCCTAAAGCCGTTACAGGATTTCTGCTATGACCTTACTTCCCTTAGCTCCTGAATTCTGCTCTTTTTGGTTTCCCTAAGAGTGAAAGGGTAAAAAGTCCAAGCAAATATGGAAGAGTCATGTCAGTTAACACTGAAATGTTTTATCTGAGACCAAGACTTTCTCTTTTTCATCAGCTCTATTCATTAAATGACCATTTGTTGAATGTCTGCTTTCCGATAGAAATGTACTTAGGTCTTAGAAGGCATAAGTGAATATAACACAGTACCTATCTCTTTAAGGCCTAATGATTCAGGAAGGTGATGGAAAAAAATGAGCTGCCTCAGGGTGAAAAGCTTGATAATAGGGTGTAGATAAAGCACTTTTATAGCGCTGGTGAGGTCACCGGAGGCTACTGGAGCACCTGCGTTGTTTCTCGGGTATCATTTGGAGCTCAGGAATCGCTGTGTCCAGAATGTGAAATGACTGCTTCACCACTGATATGAAGCAATTGGGTCATCCTTTCTGAAGTGATGGAGCAAGACAATTGGTAGATCCTGTTTTAAACATTGAAAATCTATCTGTCAGCTGCTCACAGTTGACAAGAAAAGCTTCATCCGTAGTACACCAGTGTGGAGACAGGTCTTCTACGGGGAAGGCATCCCACTGATGAACGCTCTCTTATCAAAAGAAAAATCGCTGAATTTTTGTAAGTAAGATGCCTTCCTGCTTAGCCCCTCTGTTTAGAAGTCCCACTTTTAAATTTGGAAAATGTACAGGAGCGGTTGCTCCCTGTGGGGCTCTAGGATTCCTTTAACAGGCTCACCCCATTCTCTCAAGAGTCCTCCCTCCACTGCTATGAACACCACATGTTCAGGTGACTCAGTGGCCCAGGAGCCCACTGGCTCCTGGATTGGAAAAATGAATACTGTTAAGATGTTCGTACTACCCAATGTCATCAACAGATTCAAAGCAATTCCTATCAAAATTCCAGAGGCACTTTTCACAGAAATACAATCCTAAATCTTATCAATACTAAATCACACCGGCATGTCCAAATGGATCACCCCCACAAAATGCCTCCCTGACTCCAGGGCTTAAGGCATATCTTCTGGGGATTCTGTAAGTCTGAATTTATTGATCTTATCACTGCTCTGGAAGAATTACATTGCAGACAGTAATTTTTTCCCTAAATTGTTAAGTTTTCCGAGAGGAGTTTCTCCAAACCATGTACAATTCTTTGCCCAGCGACTAACCAGGTGGCCGCACGTGGTATGCACTGAGGATGTGGTGGGCACATCCGTGGACACTTACTTGTAAAACTCCTTCAAGGAAGTGCTGGAGAAATACAGTCCTTCTCGTACTCCACCTGACTTCATGGTATCAGGAACTTGCCAGGTACAACCTGTGTTCTCCACAAGGATAAAATTTGTGTCCATGATTCACCTGAACTTGCTGAGTCTTGTCAGGAGAGCTGTCTAAGAACAACAGAAAGACTACATTTATAGTCCGTCCATGGTGTGGCAGAATTTAAATCGTTTTTTTTTTCTTTAGAAATAAAATTGGGGAAAAAAATTTCTTTTTGCATATGGTTTATTTATATTCTATCTTTTTGCCAAGGAAGATAGAAAATGGCTTAAGAAGATACAATATTTCAACATAATAAAAAATTTAGGAATATCTAAGAGAAGCATTTTTCAAAAGCCAAATAAAGGAGAAGGTTCTGAAGCTAAAACAGAGCCAGAGGGAGGGTCTCCTAGCAGGTCAGACAGGCTTAGCCATAGTAGGGAGTGAGCTGCAGGTTTAGTTCTGGCCCCAATGTGGGTAAAAAGAAGACTCAAATGAAGTCAGACTCAGAGTTGAATTTCAAAAAGGCATAGACTGGTCAGGAGAGTATCTGCTCTCCTGACACTCAGGGAGAAGCTATTCTCCCTTAAGTCTTCACAGGGAAGGCTTTCTGCAAAAGGATGAATGTGATTCTCAATCACGAGCCTGCCCGAGACAGTCTGAGATATGCCCTAAGTCCACAGGTCAGAGGTCACCCCAAAAGGACGAAGGAAAAAAGACGTGGATGCTCTGCCTTATTTCAGTGACGCTCTTCTCAGGGTTACTCTCTTGGGTCTCTACACTGTCTTTCTTTATCTCTGAATCCAATATAAAATCTTCCTCTCAGAGCACTACTTTTACCCCAAAATGTGTTTTATTTTTCAAATACAATTGCAAATGATAAGTTTGTATATAAGCAAGGATTATGAAATTCTGTCTTTCTCATATGTTCTGTTAAAAAGAGTCAAGTAATCTATGTGCACTTGTTGTTCAATGGTTAAGTTGTGTACGACTCTCTGTGACTCCGCGGATTGCAGCACTCCAGGCTTCCCTGTCCTTCACTATCTCCCAGAGTTTGCTCAAATTCATGTCCAGTGAGTCAGCGATGCCATCCAATCATCTCATCCTCTGTTGCCCACTTCTCTTCCTGCCTTCAATCTTTCCCTGCATCAGGGTCTTTTTCAATGAGTTGGCTCTTTGCATCAGGTGGTCAAAGTATCAGAGCTTCAGCGTCAAGACCAGTCCCTCCAATGAATATTCAGGTCGATTTCCTTTAAGATTGAGTGGTTTGTTCTCCATGCCGTCCAAGGGACTCTCAAGAGTCTTCTCCAGCACCACAGTTTGAAAGCATCAATTCTTTGGCGCTCAGCCTTCTTTATGGTCCAACTACGTGCACTGCACGTATGTAAAATAGGTAGCTAGTGCGAAGCTGCCGTAGAGAACAGGGAGCTCAGCTCAGGGCTCTGTGATGACCTAGATGGGTGGGATGGGGGTTGGGAGGGAGGTACAGGAGGGAGGGGATACATGAAGACTTGCAGCCGATTTACTTTGCTGTATAGCAGACAGGAACATTGGAAAGCAACTATGTATGCATGCTAAGTTGCTTCAGTTGTGTCTGACTCTTTGCCATCCTATGCATCCTCTGTCCATGGGATTCTCCAGGCAAGAATACTGAATGCCCTCCTCCAGAGGATCTTCCCCACCCAGAGATCAAATCCACATCTCATTATGTTTCCTACATCTCCCTCCAAAAAAGTCAGGTGAAGAGAGGACCCCAGGGCACTGACTTGTAGATGTCCCCATGGAGCTCCAGCCCTGACTTACCTGAGGCCCAGGTGCATGCAGAAGATGAAGGGAGTGGCCAATTTCTGACCCCTGGTCTCCTTCAGTTGTCCTGAAGGTGCCTGACACTGACCGCATTGTGGGCTGGAATCAGCATGTGTTCTGTGTGGCGGTTCAGGGCATCCCACTCACACATGGATGTCTCTTCGCCCCGAGACAGGGAGGGGGAGTCTCTGCCCTGCAGATGCCTGTGTTTCTTTTCTTTATAAATTGTCTTTCTTTTTAATGACATAAACCCCAAGGATTTTCCTGGGCATGGCCCTCCTGCTGGAGAACCCTGAGCAGGTTGGTCGGGCTCCACCCTGGGAGCATCATACCTGATGGGTGGGGTCATACCTGCCAAGTGGGGTCATCCCTGACAGGGGGGCCGGCAGCTGTGAGAACAGGCGGAGGTCTCCCCATTGTTCCTAGTGAGGCAGCAGAACTTGGTGGGGCATTTCTAGGGGTTGAGAAACCTAGGCCAGGAGAAGGAAAGGGGCTGAGTATTGTCACACGCTCTGGGACAAAGCCCAGCTCCAAAACAGTGTCTCCCAACTCGGGGTAATCTTGCTGCCCAAGGGACTTCTGTCAGCAGAAAGTTTTCGTGGCCATGATCTCGAGCATCCTACTGGCATGTACTGGCCAGGGGTGTTGCTCAGCATCCTACAAAGCACAGGGCAGACCCACAGAAAAGAATTATCCAGCCTGCAATGTTGGCAGCACAGAGGGTCAGAAACTCAGCTCCAGAAGGAAGCAGAGAGAAAACTGGGCCAGTAAGCAGGGCATTTAGTGCAGAGACACACAGAGGACAAAGAGCAAGTCACGGGAGCAGGAGGGCCCCAAATACCAAAGTTCTTTTTAAAAAATCTTTTTGTTTTTGTATTGGGATATAGCCAACTAACAAACAATGTTGTGGCAGTTTCAGATGAACAGCGAAGGAATCAGCCATCAGAGAAGCTGGTACCACGCACATGTGCACCAATGGTGAGTGAGACTGTTAGTCACTCCGTCGTGTCCAGCTCTTTGTGACCCCATGGACTGGAGCCTGCCAGGCTCCTCTCTCCCTGGGGATTCTCCAGGCAAGAATACTGGAGTGGGTTGCCATGCCCTCCTCCAGGGGATCTTCCCGACCCAGGGATCAAACCTGCATCTCTTATGTCTCCTGCATCGGCAAACAAGTTCTTTGCCAGTGGTGCCACCTACTTATATGTAAATTTTTGGCATATATATATATATATATATATATATATTTATAAATATATATAAGGAACAATGTTTTCTACATCTTTGTACAACTGCCGGAGTCGCTTATATATAATATCTGTGATGACTGGCATTTTTATGTCAAAACTACTTACAATGTTCCAGTTGAAGTCTATAATTTACAGCATGTCTATTTTTTCTATCATTTCAATACAATCAGTAAATCTTCCATGTGTAGTAATGGAGTTGGTTTTCACACAATTGTATCTTCTCCTGTGCCATACTTATTTACCATGAGCTACTTCTCTCATACAATCAAAGCAAGGAGAAGTATTTGATTTGTATATTTTTAACTGTATTTCACACCTAACCTGATTTCTTAGGAGCCTTATGTCTCTTTTTGAGTTGTATTAAACATATAAGAACAGACCACTTTTTATCCAAAAAAGAGGAGATACATGTATACCTTTAGCTATTTCACCTTGCTGTACAGAAAAAAACTAATACAACATTGTAGAGCAGATATACTCCAATAAAAATTTAAAAATAAAAAATACTCAAACTCAGCAGATCCCCAGTGATAGTTAGGAGAAAGTGACAAAATCACAGACTTGACAATGGCAAACTCTCCTTCAAGTGATTTCAGATGCTGCCATTTCTTATCAGGAGTAAGTTGCCTCTTAGAAGATCACATGGAATTACTCAAAGTTCAAAGCCTAGAATGTTTCTCAATTTGGTTGAAATCACACATTATTTATAATGTCTGTATAGCTTGCAATGATATGTAAGCATTAAGGTTTATCTGAAAGTGAAAGAGAAAGTCATTCAGTCATGTCTGACTCTGTGACCCCATGGACAATGCAGTGGAGAAGGCAATGGCACCCCACTCCAGTACTCTTGCCTGGAAAATCCCACGGACGGAGGAGCCTGGTAGGCTGCAGTCCACGGGATCTCGAAGAGTTGGACACGACTGAGTGACTTCACTTTCACTTGTCACTTTCATGCATTTGAGAAGGAAAAGGCAACCCACTCCAGTGTTCTTGCCTGGAGAATCCCAGGGACGGGGGAGCCTGGTGGGCTGCCGTCTATGGGGTCGCACAGAGTTGGACACGACTGAAGCAACTTAGCAGCAGCAGCAGCAGCAGGACAATGCAGTCCATGGAATTCTCCAGGCCAGAATACTGGAGTGGGTAGATTTTCCCTTCTTCAGGGGATCTTCCCAACCCCGGGATCAAACCCAGGTTTCCTGCATGGCAGGTGGATTCTTTACCAGCTGAGTCACAAGGGAAACCCTTTATCTATTGACTTTCTATTGGGATAGACACAGAATTAGTTCAGACCCACTCTGCCTTCCCTGTCTGCATCCTTCCAGTAGAGCTTTGCTACTCACTGCAGTGAATAGTGGGCAATTTTGCTTTACAGAGAAGACACAAGTGTGTTAAAGATGCAATCTCTCTCCTTCATGGAGTTTAATCACAGTTGGAGGAAACATGTAGAAATCAGCAACTACCTTACCACAGGATAACTTCTGAGAGAGAGGTGTTCACAGAGGATAAACAAAATTCTCCCCAAAATGCTTAAGTCAAGTTTTAAAGGATGAGCAGAGTTTGCCAAAAAATCAGAAGTGGTGGTGTGGTGAGTAAAGGATAGAGATATTAGACTTTAAGCAGGACATTCGCAAGAGTTCTAATGCTAGAGAGAGGACAAGCCATTCAAGGGACCCCACTGAGAAGGGATTTAGTAAAACAATCCATGTACAATACTTACACAATACTTTGGTCACCCGATGCAAAGAGATAACTCATTAGAAAAGGCCCTGATGCTGGGGAAATATTGAAGGCAGGAGGAGAAGAGAAGGCAGGAGGAGAAGAGAAAACAGAAGATGAGATAGTTAGATGGCATCACCGACTCGGTGGACATGAGTTTGAGCAAGCTCTGGGAGTTGGAGATGGACAGGGAAGCCTGGCGTGCTGCGGTCCATGGGGTCACAAAGAGTCAGACACGACTGATGGATAAACAAGAACAACACTTAGACACTAAGCATGGTACCTGACAAATGACACCTGATAAATGTGGGGTGAAGGTTTGGTGGTGATTTGGGGTGATGATAATTTTGTTGTTGCTGGCGGTTGTTGGTGGTGGGGATGTTGGTGTCAATTTTGTTGTGGTCAGTGGATGCTGTGGTGGTCTTGTTGTTGCTGAGAGATATTGTGGGGGTGGTTTTGCTATTTTTGGTGGTGGCAGCTGTCACAGTAGCTTTATCATTGTTGGTTTTGTCGTCGTTGGTGTTTGCATAGTTTTTGGTGGTGGTGCTGCTGCTGGAGATTTTGCTGTTGCTGATTGTGGTGTTGGTGGTGGTTGTGATGGTGAGTAAGGAACTGTCTGTGGCAGGAGTGATAATAAGAGTGAAAAGAGTGGCTAGAGTTGAGATTGGGCTCACCTCTTTAATTTGAAGTGTTTTGTTGGGCCTCTGTAATGCAATGGGAAGATGAGTAATGCAATTTTGTCCCTCAGAGTCCACAATGACAGCAGACTCTCCCTTTGGGAAAAGACCACAGGCCCATAATAATTAGATGCTAAAATACTGGTGCCTTGGAGCTATCGATCTCATCATCTTTTGACAGAGAAGAGGCACGGTCTTCATGGCAACGGCAGAGAATCACTGAAACTACCCCCCAGATTTAAAACTGTCACTCCATCTGCAAGCTGAACTGGTACCCCCCAGATTTAAAACTGTCACTCCATCTGCAAGCTGAACTGGCAAATGTGGAACCCCAGGACGGCAGATGGTGGCAAGCTCCCAAATGCCAATTTGACCCCAGACTGAAATATTTCTGTGCACACTCTGATTTCCACCCTGCTCTCCCTCACCTCCATCTGCTTGGGAGGCCTGTTGCCCATCTGAGAACTGGGCAAATCTTTATTGTGCAGCAGAGGCACACCGTGGTAGGGGGCTGCATGGGGCCATCTCATAGCCTGAATGACCGTCTCTGAGCCAGCTGTGTAGGCATGGCCGAGTCAGTGGCAACCCGCTAGGGTCTCATCTGGAATAAGGGCAGCCGTACTCCAAGCATCCATTCTCCAGCCTTGACATCACTGTGGGCTGTGAATATGCTTGCTCACTCACAGTGTGCTTTTGATATTCGGAGTACTAGGTGGTGTCTCTCTGTAGTAAGCGTAGGCGGTTGTGTGGGGGATTCAGTTCAGCAGAAGATAGCATAGGCAATACAAAGAAAGAAGACAGGACCACAGGTACTGGGTACCCAGGGAAAGAAGGTGGGAACTTAAAGGTTTGCTTTGCAAATCTGAGGCCAACCCGTGGCAATGAGGCTTCGCACTTTTACTTTTTTCAGTAGATTCCTGCACAACAGCCACGGCTTAAAAGGCGAGTGCAGTGTTTTGGCAAGAAAGCCATCCATTGGGTTTCTCTGTGAAAGTGAAAATCGCTCAGTCCTGTCTGACTCTTTGGGACCCCATGGACTATATAGTCCGTGGAATTCTCCTGGCCAGAATCCTGGAGTGGGTAGCCTTTCCCTTCTCCAGGGGATCTTCCCAACCCAGGGATCGAATCCAGGTCTCCTGCTGAGAGATGCAGTTTCAATCTTTGCTCCTCTTGGAGATTAAACCCAAACTTTATTATAGTGTTTGGTACAATGAAGATGTATCAGTTAGCAATTTGTTGCAGAAAAAAATTACACTGGGACTCCCCTGGTGGTCAAGTGGTTGAGAATCTGCCTGCCAATGCAGGGGATATGGCTTCAGTCCCTGGCTGGGGAACTAAGATCCTACAAGCTGGGGGGCAACCTAGACCACACACTGGGACTACTGCCCTTGACTCTCTGCAGCCTGCACCTCACCACTAGAGGAGCCCTGGAGAAGCCCGAACTCCACATCCAAAGATTCCTGAATGCCTCAACTAAGACCTGATGCAACCAAATAAATAAAATAAGTAAGACACAGTGATGTAGTGTACATATAAAAATTTTTGCTGACTCTACCCCTTGACTGTGGGTTTGGGGGTCTTGGTTCCTCTTTGGGGGTTGGCTGGAGGCCATCATCATTTCCTTGGCCCTTCAGCTCACAAAAGGGCAGCTGTTTCATCAGAGCAAACCAGAAGAGCCAAAGAGAGAGAAAGTGAAAACAGGGGGAGAGCGGTTTTGTACAGCAGTCTCAGTGCCATATCGCCATTCTTGCCGGATGCTGCTCTTTAGAAGCAAGTGATGTCCAGCTCACACACAAGGGGAGGAGATCACACAAAGAGGCTAAAAATTGTCAAAATTATATCTGTCAAAATTGAGGAACACATCTGTGCTAAGTGAGGAAAAAAGAGGAAAAAAAACAGTAACACCCAAACTATGATGATGATAATACTTTTTGTTGAACATTTTCTTAAGGTGTAATTTATTCAGTGCCTACTGTGGGTTAGTTAGGACACTAAGAGCTTTTGAGAGTCCTTCATTTCACTCTTACAGAACCCTGTGAGTTTAGGATTGGCTGTATTTTATGGATGAAGAAGTATAGTCTTGGAGGCATTAAGATGACAAAGCTAATTAGCAGCATCAAGGTTGTAAGCCAGCCTAACTCCAGAGCATCTGGTTTTAGCCCCTAGGCTCCACAGCTTCTTCATACTTCTGGTTTTAGAACATACTCTGATAGGCAATTTTCTTCTGGATCATTTTTAAAAATGCATTTGAAAATGTATGTAGCCTTTGTATCAAACATACTATTCTCAGGAGGACCCCCAGGGAGCCACGTGGGATTCCATGTTATGGAAAGCTCCCTTGTTCTTTGCTGGTGTATATTGCTCCTAGATTGTCAGAGAATTTTTGCCAAAGCTTGCTTTATTAGCTATTGATGTGAGCAGATTACACATTGATAGGGAAAACCTCACACTCCGGGTTCTTGCTTAGGACCTCCAGGCAGTCAGGGGCAGGGGGAGCAGGGGGAACAGGGGAAAAGATGGTGGGGGGCAACACACAGAGGTCCCAGCAGAGCCAACTCATCACGTGTAGGGTCCAGGGCTGCACATACCCAAGGGCACTGGAAATGACGGCAGCAGGAGAAGTGAAGACAGCACCCCCTCAAATTCAGTGTGACCCACCCTGACGCTCCCCAGAAATGCAAAAATCTTAGAGAATAGAAGATCTGGCTTTCCATCCCAAAGAAGGAAGGCCTTTAAAACCCCCCACGCTGGATTTCCCCGGTGGTCCAGTGGTTAGTATCTGCCTACCAATGCAGGTTTGATCTCTAGTCAGGGAAGATTCCACATGCCAAGGGTCAACTTAAGCCCGAGCACCACAACTGTTGGGCCTATGATCTACAAGGGAAGCCATAGCAATGAGAAGCCCGAGCATTTGCATCTAGAGAGCAGCCCCTGCTCACCGCAACTAGAGAAAGCCTGCATGCAGCAACCAAATTCCAGTCTAGCCAAAAAAAAAAAAAACAAAACCCACATAATGGACATTTCAGGTGAACTGTTTCTGCCTGCCCGCTCCTGACACCTGTACTTACCTATGTCCCCACCAAGAACACAGGTCGGTCCCCCGGTGGCTCCTCCCTGTGATACCTTCATGCTTCTGTTGCCATGGTCTCAGTTGCAGAAACCCTCACCAACAGCCAGTTGAGACAAATGGCTTCATCCTTTTACTTCCAGAGACTTCCAGGTGCACCCTTCCCTGTGGCTGTGGCTGCCACTAGTGAGCTCTGGCCATTCTAACCTCTAATGACAGAGCATCCTTCTCAGCCCCTTGAGTGAGTTTGACGCTGTGATTTTCTTTAGCAAATAGGATATGAGTAGGAAGGACAGTGAGCTGGTTTGGGGGCCCAGGGCTCCAGAGATGTTACATATATCTATTTGCTTCCTTGCCTCCTGCGATTGATGTAAGAGCATGATCCAGCCAACCCACAGCTCCAGGGCGGATGAGAGACACGTGGAGCAGAGGCAGAGTAGCCTGCAGCTTAGAGCACAGTCAGAAAACCTCCACCAAGACCTGAGATGTTGCCTCTCAGGCTTGAAGTCCTAAAACTTTATGTCGAATAAGGAGACTCACCAACAAAAAAGAAAGAAAATCTCCACCAAGATCAGCCAAACCCTGCCAACTCGCAGACCCATAAGAGTAAATGCTTTTTGTTGAATGTTACAGTTGGACCATAAAGAAAGCTGAGGGCCGAAGAACTGATGCTTCTTTCAAACTGTGGTGCCGGAGAAGACTCTCGAGGGTCCCTTGGACAGCAAGGAGATCCAATCATTCAATCCTAAAGAAAATCAACCCTGAATATTCACAGGGAGGACTGATGCTGAAGCTCCGATACTTTGGCCACCTGATGCAAAGAGCCAACTCATTGAAAAAGACCCGGATGCTGGGAAATCTTGAGGGCGAGAGAAGTGGGCAACAGAGGATGAGATGGGTGGATGGCATCACTGACTCAATGGATGAGTTTGAGCAAACTCCGGGAGAGGGTAAAGGACAGGGAAGCCTGGTGTGCTGCAGTCTGTGGGTTCCAAAGAGTTGGACACGACTAAGCAACTGAACAACAGTGATCGTGTAATTGTTTGTTACACAGCAAGAGTTAAATGATATAGTAGGTTCAGCTCAGCTCAGCTCAGTCGCTCAGTCATGTCCGACTCTTTGGACCCCATGAATCGCAGCACGCCAGGCCTCCCTGTCCATCACCAACTCCCGGAGTTTACTCAAACTCATGTCCATCGAGTCTGTGATGCCATCCAACCATCTCATCCTCTGTTGTCCCCTTCTCCTCCTGCCCCCAATCCCTCCCAGCATCAGGGTCTTTTCCAATGAGTCAACTCTTCGCATGAGGTGGCCAAAGTATTGGAGTTTCAGCTTCAGCATCAGTCCTTCCATTGAACACCCAGGACTGATCTCCTTTAGGATGGACTGGTTGGATCTCCTTGCAGTCCAAGGGACTCTCAAGAGTCTTCTCCAGCACCATAGTTCAAAAGCATCAATTTTTCGGCACTCAGCTTTCTTCACAGTCCAACTCTCAAATCCATAGTAGGTTAACCAGCTTTTAATGATCAACCATTTTCTGACTATCCAATTTGTGGTGTTTGGAATCATGAAAATGAAAGCAGAGAGAACATGGTGTGTTAAAACAGATCCAAACAAAGATTCTTGGGAAAGTCTCATATTTAAAGGTCGAGGGGGAAAAGGAAAGAGAATAAGGCTGGAGTGGGGTGATCATAAAGGTGAGAGGGAATAAATAGAGGGAGGTCATGGAAGTAGTGATTTTTAGGAAGTAAGGGGCTGAAAGAACCTAATGTTACCCCTAACCCCAGCAATATAAGGAACTGAAGGATTCCCCTTGGATTTCCTGCTCTGGAATACATGGAGGACTTTACCAGGAGCGGGTGTCAGTGGAGGAGATGGGGAGTAATGATTCAGGGGGAGATGAACAATGAAGGAGTAGAGATGTGGAAGCATGAGACCATCATTGCTTCTAAAGTTTTCTTTGCAAATAATTTCAAATTTATAAAAATTGCAAAAATACAGTGGAAATTGGCTGTATGATGCAGGGGTCTCAAACTCAGTGTTCTGTGACAACCTAGAGATGTGGGAAAGGGTGGGAGGTGGAAGAGAGATTCAAGAGGGAGTGCATATACATTTACCTATGGCTGGTTCATGTTGATATATGGCTGAAACCGACACAGTATTGTAAAGCAATTATCCTCCAATTAAAAATAAATAAATCTTTTAAAAGTTGCAAAAATATGAATAGTACAAAACATCCTTATGTCCTTGACCCAAACTCATTTTATTTTACCACATTTGCTTTATCACCTTCTGAATGTGTGTATGTATACACACACACACACACACACACAAACACACACATGCACGCATGCATAATTTTTTTTTTGAACCATTGGAGAAGAAGTTACATATAACCTGGTCCTCTGCTACTAATAAACACTTCAATGCCCATTTTCTAAGAACAGGGAGATTTATTTTATCCCTACATAAAACTACTGATTTTACATTATTGATTTACGTTTATGTTGATGCCAAACTTATTAATTAATCTAACGTCCATATTCTAATTTTGTCGGTTACCCTGGTAATTATAATGTCTTTTATAATGTTTTCTTCCCCAGTACAGGATCAAAGGTATTGCCCTCTGTAGTCATGGCTCTTTAACCTTCTTCAGTCTGGAACAGTTCCAAAGCTTTTCCTTATCTTTTATGGCACTGAAGTGCTTGAGGAATACAGCACCCCCTTCACTTTTAAATATTAACACTCTTGTTTCTATGCCATCTCCTAGTGATTAGGATGAGATGCTTTCCCAGCCAGGCTATTACCGAGATGATGTGTCTTTCTCAGGCCTCACATCTCATCTCAAGGGACATGGTCTATCTATCTGTTCCACATGGGTGATGTTAACTCTGACCACCTGGTCAAGGTGTTGCCTAATTTTCCCACAGACAGTTTACTATTTTCTTTCTTATAAGAAATAATCAGTCTGCAGGAGATGCTTTAAGACTCTCCGGAAAGCCTGCTCCTCAGTGAAATTTTCCCATTGGTGATGAGACCATCCATTGGTAGATACTGTCAGTCTGAATCTTAACCATGTTGTTGCAAAATAATTTTCCTACTCCACCAGCCCTTTATAAGCCAGCCTTCAGCATCCTGCTGTAAACAAGACTTCCCCTCACCCTCATTCTTTTCTTTTTCTTTCTTTCTTTCTTCATCTTTCTTTCTGTGCTTCAGGTATTCAGTTCACTTGCTCAGTCATGTCCTACTCTTTGTGACCCCATGGACTGCTCAAACTCATGTCCATCGAGTTGGTGATGCCATCCAACCATCTCATCCTTTGTCGTCCCCTTCTCCTGCCCTCAATCTTTCCCAGCATCAGGGTCTTTTCTAATGAGTCAGTTCTTTGCATCAGGTTGCAAAAGTACTGGAACTTCAGCTTCAGAATCAGTCCTTTCAATGAGTATTCAGAACTGATTTCCTTGAGGATTGACTGGTTTGATCTCCTTGGGACTCTCAAGAGTCTTCTCCAACACCACAGTTCAAAAGCATCAATTCTTTGGCGCTCAGTTTTCTTTATGGCCCAACTCTCACATCCATAATGATCCATAATGAAAAACCATAGCTTTGACTATATGAACCTTTATCAGTAAAGTAATGTCTCTGCTTTTTTAATATGCTGTCTACATTTGTCATAGCTTTCCTTCCAAGGAGAAAGCAACTTTTAATACCCTCAAGTATTAGGCTCATGATTTTCTGTTTTTTGTTTTTTTTTTTTTCAAAATAGGTTATTACTCATTACTGTACTTAATTACTTTGGTGTTCTATGTGAATCTGCCTGCAGTGCAGCAGACATAGGAGATGCAGATTCGATCCCTGGGTTGGAAAGATTCCCTGTAGGAAGGGACTCCAGTATTCCTGCCTGGAAAATCCCATGGACAGGGGAGTCTGGTGTGTTACAGTCCAAAGGGTCACAAAGAGTAGGACAAGACTGACCAACTAAGCACATACACATAGTCTGTATTAGGACAATTAGCACTCCTTCAATTGGGCCCTGTGTCCTAGGACAGACCCCAACTTTTTTTTTTTTATAGTTTTCCTTTTTTTTTTTTTTCCATTTATTTTTATTAGTTGGAGGCTAATCACTTTACAATATTGTAGTGGTTTTTGCCATACATTGACATGAATCAGCCATGGATTTACATGTATTCCCCATCCCGATCCCCTCTCCCACCTCCCTCCCCACCCCATCCCTCTGGGTCTTCCCAGTGCACCAGCCCCAAGCACTTGTCTCATGCATCCAACCTGGGCTGGTGATCTGTTTCACCCTTGATAATATACATGTTTTGATGCTGTTCTCTCTAAATATCCCACCCTCGCCTTCTCCCACAGAGTCCAAAAGTCTGTTCTGTACATCTGTGTCTCTTTTTCTGTTTTGCATATAAGGTTATCATTACCATCTTTCTAAATTCCATATATATATGCGTTAGTATACTGTATTGGTCTTTATCTTTCTGGCTTTCTTCACTCTGTATAATGGGCTCCAGTTTCATCCATCTCATTAGAACTGATTCAAATGAATTCTTTTGAATGGCTGAGTAATATTCCATGGTGTGTATATACCACAGCTTCCTTATCCATTCATCTGCTGATGGGCATCTAGGTTGCTTCCATGTCCTGGCTATTATAAACAGTGCTGCGATGAACATTGGGGTGCATGTGTCTCTTTCAGACCTGGTTTCCTCGGTGTGTATGCCCAGAAGTGGGATTGCTGGGTGATATGGCAGTTCTATTTTCAGTTTTTTAAGAAATCTCCACACTGTTTTCCATAGTGGCTGTACTAGTTTGCATTCCCACCAACAGTGTAAGAGGGTTCCCTTTTCTCCACACCCTCTCCAGCATTTATTGTTTGTAGACTTTTGGATAGCAGCCATCCTGACTGGCGTGTAATGGTACCTCATTGTGGTTTTGATTTGCATTTCTCTGATAATGAGTGATGTTGAGCATCTTTTCATGTGTTTGTTAGCCATCTGTATGTCTTCTTTGGAGAAGTGTCTGTTTAGTTCTTTGGCCCATTTTTTGATTGGGTCATTTATTTTTCTGGAATTGAACTGTAGGAGTTGCTTGTATATTTTTGAGATTAATCCTTTGTCTGTTGCTTTGTTTGCTATTATTTTCTCCCATTCTGAAGACTGTCTTTTCACCTTGCTTATAGCTTCCTTTGTTGTGCAAAAGCTTTTAAGTTTCATTAGGTCCCATTTGTTTATTTTTGCTTTTATTTCCAATATTCTGGGAGGTGGGTCATAGAGGATCCTGCTGTGATTTATGTCGGAGAGTGTTTTGCCTATGTTCTCCTCTAGGAGTTTTATAGTTTCTGGTCTTACATTTAGATCTTTAATCCATTTTGAGTTTATTTTTGTGTATGGTATTAGAAAGTGTTCTAGTTTCATTCTTTTACAAGTGGTTGACTGCCGGGAGCTGTTATGGGGGGTCCCGCCTGTGACAAGGTCATAAAGAAAATACCAGGCAGACAAGGCCTTCCGGGACCCCATCCATGACCAGGTCACGAGGAAAGAAGCTGACAGCAAGGCCGTCTAGGATAAGGGACCCTCCAGGTTGGCCTCGGCCTCTACCTCACCCTGTATCCTCCCCCCTTTTCTGCTGTTGTTCTTGTTTGTCCTGTTGCAGATTCTTGTGTTGCCTGCCGAGAGCTCTCCTGCTCCTCTTTCACTGAATAAAGACAAACTTAAAACCCTAACTAATAAATCTCCTGGACACTGGTACCCTATGAAGGGGCCAGGGATGAAGGAAATGCTTCAATTCAAACCCTTTTGCTGACATTCTGGCTTGTTTGATAAATGTGTACTCTCATTGCACAAAATGCTCTTGATTGTTCTAAACATCCTAAACACAGTATTCTAACAAAAGAAACTATTAAGCATAGGCCCCTCCACGTGGTGAGAAAAGCTCCACAAATAATAGTCACAAATGTGCCTAATAGAAAATAGTTTAGATAGAGAAGAGCTGGCGACTTCTTGCAGCTAGTTAACTTTTAGACTAAGAGCCTGTTTTGTGCCATATCTGCTGTTTCTGCAGTCCTTCGCATTTCTGTTCTGTAAAAATGTAATCCTATCTAGTTCCCATAGAGATGACGCTTATTAGAAAGAAAATAGATTAATTATAAGAAAAACAGGGTTGGCTACTGAAGTTGCTTAAGTCACACCAGGTGCAAGCCATAAAATGTTAACAGGCCTGAAGGCCAAATGATAAGAAAGACTCTTGTGAATGAAAAAGTATGTGGGTGACATCCAGTTTCAGTTGAAGGTCAAGTTGCTGTAAAGTTTTGAGATGACCTGTGTGTAAGCAACATGCACTTCCCCCAAATATGTTGTTAAGGGTATAAAGGAGCCATGCAAAAATAAACTTCAGACTTAGCCCTCGAGGTTTGTCTCACTCTCTCTCTCATTCGCCAATGCCGTTCATCCTGAGGGTTCCCCTGGATCCTGCTGGGGCTGGACCCCAGCAGTTGACCAGTTTTCCCAGCACCACTTGTTAAAGAGGTTGTCTTTTTTCCATTGTATATCCTTGCCTCCTTTGTTGAAGACAAGGTGTCCATAGATATGTGGATTTATCTCTGGGCTTTCTATTTTGTTCTGTTGATCTATATTTCTGTCTCTGTGCCAGTACCATACTGTCTTGATGACTGTGGTTTTGTAGTAGAGCCTGAAGTCAGGTAGGTTGATTCCTCCAGTTCCATTCTTCTTTCTCAAGATTGCTTTGGCTATTCAAGGTTTTTTGTATTTCCATACAAATTGTGAAATTATTTGTTCTAGTTCTGTGAAGAATACCGTTGGTAGCTTGATAGGGATTGCATTGAATCTATAGATTGCTTTGGGTAGTATAGTCATTTTGACAATATTGATTCTTCCAATCCATGAACACGGTATATTTCTCCATCTGTTTGTGTCCTCTTTGATTTCTTTCATCAGTGTTTTATAGTTTTCTACGTATAGGTCTTTTGTTTCTTTAGGTAGATATACTCCTAAGTATTTTATTCTTTTTGTTGCAATGGTGAATGATATTGTTTCCTTAATTTCTCTTTCTGTTTTCTCATTGTTAGTGTATCGGAATGCAAGGGATTTCTGTGGGTTAATTTTATATCCTGCAACTTTACTATATTCATTGACTAGCTCTAGTAATTTTCTGGTAGAGTCTTTAGGATTTTCTATGTAGAGGATCATGCCATCTGCAAACAGTGAGTTTCATTTCTTCTTTTCCTATCTGGATTCCTTTTATTTTTCTCAAGTGCACACAGAATCTTCTCCAGAATAGGTCACATCCTGGGCCATAAATCTAGCCTTGGGAAATTTTAAAAAATTGAAATCATTCCAGTCATCTTTTCTGACCACAGTGCAAGTTAAGATTAGATCTCAATTACAGGAAAAAATTATTAAAAATTCAAACATATGGAGGCTAAATAACACGCTTCTGAATAACCAACAAATCATAGAAGAAATCAAAAAAGAAATCAAAATATGCATAGAAACAAATGAAAATGAAAACACAACAACCCAAAACCTATGGGACACTGTAAAAGCAGTGCTAAGGGGAAGGTTCATAGCACTATAGGCTTACCTCAAGAAACAAGCAAAAAGTCAAATAAATAACCTAACTCTATACCTAAAGCAATTAGAGAAGGAAGAAATGAAGAACCCCAGGGTTAATAGAAGGAAAGAAATCTTAAAATTAGGGCAGAAATAAATGCAAAAGAAATTAAAGAGACCATAGCAAAAATCAACAAAGCTAAAAGCTGGTTTTTTGAAAAAATAAACAAAATTGACAAACCATTAGCATTAAGAAACCATTCATTAAGAAACAAAGGGAGAAGAACCAAATTAACAAAATTAAAAATGAAAATGGAGAGATCACAACAGACAACACTGAAATACAAAGGATCATAAGAGACTACTACCAGCAGTTCTATGTCAATAAACTGGACAACTTGGAAGAAATGGACAAGTTCTTAGAAAAGTATAACTTTCCAAAACTGAACCAGCAAGAAATAGAAGATCTTAACAGAGACATCACAAGCAAGGAAATCGAAACTGTAATCAGAAATCTTCCAGCAAACAAAAGCCCAGGACCAGATGGCTTCACAGCTGAATTCTACCAAAAATTTAGAGAAGAGCTAACACCTACCTTACTCAAACTCTTCCAGAAAATTGCAGAAGAAGGTAAACTTCCAAACTCATTCTATGAGGCCACCATCACCCTAATTCCAAAACCAGACAAAGATGCCACAGAAAAAGAAAACTACAGGCCAATATCACTGATGAACATAGATGCAAAAATCCTTAACAAAATTCTAGCAAACAGAATCCAACAACATATTAAAAAAAATCATACATCATGACCAAGTGGGCTTTATCCCAGGAATGCAAGGATTCTTTAATATCCACAAATCAATCAATGTAATACACCACATTAACAAATTGAAAGATAAAAACCATATGATTATCTCAATAGATGCAGAGAAAGCCTTTGACAAAATTCAACATCCATTTATGATAAAAACTCTCCAGAAATCAGGAATAGAAGGAACATACCTCAACATAATAAAAGCTATATATGATAAACCCACAGCAAGCATTACCCTCAATGGTGAAAAATTAAAAGCATTTCCCCAACATTTTTTTAACTTGTGTACATTCTGGAGAAACAAAGCAAAATTTTCAAGTTCATTTTGTACCTACCCTGCCACAGACCTGAAACTACCCATTTCTTTAAGGTGACCTGGTTGTTTTAGTGGGAAACAGTGTTAGAGACCAAGATCTGGGCATTAGGTGTGCTCTTTAATACTGGGGTGTCTTTACTTCTTGACTCTTTCACAGGATAAAACCAACAAATAAATGTACATGTTTATGTATACCTATAAATATGCATATACGCATACACATACATTCATATATTTATGTGCACATAAGCGTGCATATACACATATATAAACACATTTTTGAAAACATGAGTTCACAGTCACACTAATACTTTCAGCTCCAGTCCATTCCAATAAGGTTCTTTCTTGCCTTCTCGTTTCCCCATATATACAAGTCCTTTCTTCCATAGTGAGAACCCTGGCTTCCAAAAATATTAACATATTACTAAATTGCTCAGTCCTGTAACACATCTAAAATAGTGTCAGAATTGCTTTGTCCATATCACTATGGTAAATAAACCTAATGTTTTATATTTGACTTATTTCACTTAGCATCATGTTGTCTATATTTATTCCTGTTGTCACAAATGATAGAATCTCCTTCCTTTTTTTTAAGGCTGAATAATATATCATCATAAGTATAGAATAAATTTTCTTTATTCATCTATCAGTGAATGTTTGATTGCTTCCATGTGTTGACTATTGTGGATAACACTGCCATGAATATGGGGGTGCAGGTGTCTCTTAGAGATGCTGATTGCCTTGGATATGTACCCAGAAATGGGATTGCAGCATCATATTCAAGTTCTAGTTTTAGTTCTCTGAGAAAATCCCACGTTGTTTTCTATGTGCCCTGCTGTTCTCAGTCGCTTAGCTGTGTCCGACTCTTTACAACCCCATGGACTGTGGTCCTCCAGGCTCCTCTGTCCATGGGATTCTCTGGGCAAGAATATTGGACTGAGTTGCCATTTCCTCCTCCAGGGGATCTTCCCAACCCAGGGATTGAACCCAGGTTTCCCACCTTGCAGGCAGATCCTTTACCAGCTGAGCTACCAGGGAAGCCCTGCTTTCCATAGTACTGCACAAGTTTACATCAGCAGTGTACAAGGGTTCCCTTTTCTCCACTTTCTTGTCTGGAGTTGTTTTCTTCTGTCTTTCTGATATTAACCATTCTAACAGTTGTTACTTAATATCTTACTGTGGTTTTGATTTGCATTTCTCTGATGATTAGTGATGCTGAGCACTTTATTGTATACCTGTTGGCCATTTGTACGTCTTCTTTGGAGAATTATATTTATTTTCTTTACCTGTTTTTAAATGAGTTATGGGGGGGTTGTGTGTTTTTGTTTGTTTTGTCACTATTGAATCATAGGAGCTTCTTAGATATTTTGGATATTAAAACTTTACTAGATATAAGAATTTGCCTGCCAGTGCAAGAGGCACAAGAGAAGCAGGTTTGTTCCCTGAGTCTGAAGTACAAAATGGCAAGCCACTCCAGTATTCTTGCCTGGAAAATTCCATGGACAGAAGAGCCTGATGGGCTACAGTCATTGGGGTTGCAAAGAGTCAGACATGGCTGAGCACACAGACACAACAAGCCTTTTACTATACTCAGGTTATAGGAGAGTTTACCTCTGTTTCCTTCTAGTATGTGTATAGGTTTATTTTTTTTTAGCACTTAGATACCATATCTACTGGGAATTAACTTTTATGTATGGTTTGAGGAACAGATTTAATTTTATCTTTTTCCAAATGACTAATCAATTCTCTCAACATCATTTGTTAAAGAGATTATTGTTATACCTGTGATCTGAGATACCTGTTTACATGTTTTTCTTAACTATGTACGCCGTTCCACTATTTTTTCTATTATTGAGCCTTACCACACTATTTTAATTGTGTAGGAATTGTGTTACATTTTAACATCTGATAGGTTTATTCCTCCCCTAACCTCCTCCACCCGCTCAGTTCTTCCTTGTCAGTGTTTTCCTAGCTATTCTTTCGTGTTGATTTTCCTAACTCACCTAGCTCCATTAAGAAGCTCCTTAGGATTTTATTGGGATGGCATTACACTTTACACTTATAAACTAACTTAGGGAGGACTGACGTCTGGATAACATTGAGACATCTGAACCGAGAACAAGGGACGTTGTTCTTTCCGTTCAGTTATTCTGCAGGACACATTGCTCCCTGTTACTTCCTTCTTTTCCTTCATAGACACATCTCTCAGAGGTACCATGCCTTTCTACATAGCAGTGTCTCTCCCACAAATAACGTTTCTTTGAGGCTGTCCTTTCTGGCCCCGCCCACTTCCAAGCTCCTTTTCCATAGCAGTGCTGTGACTCTTCAGCTCCTGACTGATGTTGAGTAATTTTGTACTTATAATTTCACCTCCTCTTTCTGGGGACCATTTCGTCTATACTTCTTGTAAGCCCTCTATCCCTCCTACTCTTTTCCACACCTCTTTCCAGTCTCCCCTCTCCATTCACAAGCTCCTAGAAACACAGTGTGAACAGAGGAGCCCCACTGGAATTTATTTATTTGGTTGTGCTGGGTTGTAACACACGTGTTCTGCGTTGTGGTGTACGGGCTTCTATAGTTGCGGCACAAGGGATGTGCAATCTTACTTCCCTGACCAGAGATGGAACTTTTGTTCCCTACGTTGGAAGGTGGATTCTTCACCACTGGACCACCAGGCAAGTCCTCATCACTGGAACTTGTTGCTGTCTTTCTCTACCCTCAGGTAATTTATGGGCTTCCCTGGTGGTTCAGATGGTAAAGAGCCCACCTGCAGTGCAGGAGACCTAGGTTCAATCCCTGGGTTGGGAAGATCCCCTGGAGGAGGGCATGGCAACCCACTCCAGTATTCTTGCCTGGAGAATCCCATGGACAGAGGAGCCTGGCAGGCTACAGTCCATGAGGTCGCAAAGAGTCAGACACGGCAGAGCGAATCATCTCATTCTCAGATAATTTAAACGGTGCGGCTTTCTCTGTCTTCTGGCAGTGCTGAAGGCTTGAGTTCTTTTTTGTCTCCTTTGTTTGCCTTCTAGGTTTCAGGGTTGTTTGGGGAGGGAGGCCAAGGTTCAGAACCCTCCCATCATTGGTCTCCCAACCCTGAACACTATTTTAACAGGCTTGATATCAAGGCAAAACTAGAGGTAAATTTCAAATCAAAATTGTCTCCCCCACCAATCCCAGAGAAGGACTTGAGGACTTATGTTCACAGACTGTGGAGTTAAGATAGGGTGCAATTTCAAACTGATGAAGTTCTGTACCTCTACACAAACGGGGCTTGTTCAGGGAAACTTTTGAAGTCAAAATTAGGGAATCCAGATAGTTCACATTTGGTTGATAATTAAGAAAGCGTTTCAGGAGTAAGTGTAGGTAAAACTACAAATCATAGACTTGAAGTGAATCTGGATTTGAGTTAATGTGATTGCCATCCCTGGGGCTTTTCCCCACTATAGTAACTCAGGCACTCTAAATCAGGTTGTGGGGCTTCCCTGGTGGCTCAGTGATAAAGAATCCACCTACTAATACAGGAGATGGGGGTTTGATCCCTGGGTTGGGAAGATCCCCTGGAGAAGGAAATGCAATCCACTCCAGTATTCTTGCCTGGGAAATCCCGTGGACAGAGGCACCTCGGGGGCTACAGTCTGTCAGGTCACCAAAGAGTCAGACATGACTGAGTGACTGAACAACAAGAAGTTAGATTGTGTCTAGAATGATTTGCAAATCAATGGCACCACAAATAGATCCCCACCCTCCCTGCATCATTTCCTGATATTTGGCAATGAAAAAGTATATGACCTGTGAAAGTGAGTGGGCACCTACTTGTGGAGGACACCAACAATAACATGATAGTATGGTTCACTGTGACCTCAACTGTGACATATACACACAGGGAACAACTTCATTGTTTTCTCTCTTGTGTTTTCAATCTTGCTCTGTTGGAGTGTCCCTCCCTGCCCACTGAAGACACCTTAGGCAGATTCATATAGTTTTATTGATGCTTTGGCTCATTTTTAGCAAAGATTCACTGTTAGGTGATTACAGATCTAGGTACATGAAAAGCTTTATTCTTACCTTCACTGCAAAGCTCCTCCCCACCCCCAGCTCAGGGTCCTGCAGTGGGAAAGGGAGACACGGTCTGCTCCATCCCTCCTCTCCTGCCCTTTCCTTCTCCTCCTCTCTCCAGGACAGTGGAAGGGGAAAACTGAGTGGAAGAAAGTGCCTGATGCTGTAATCCACCTGCCCCTCTCTGTGATTGGTTCCCCAGAGCTGGGACTTCTTTGGGAGGTGGTTCAGTGGTGGTCTGGAAGCCCTATAGAGGTCTCTGCAAAAATATGAGTGAGTTCAATGGGGAAGCTTTTGAAATTCTCCTGCTTTTGTTCTGATGCTATTCCCACAGCCTCCTGGTGATGACTCAGTAGGCTGCCCTGTCGGATGGTGCTTCCAAAGCACTTGTCTTGGCCAGCATGGGTAGTATCCTTGTCATTCAGGGTGGTCATGAATGATGGTGGTCACATAGGACCCCAAGGGGTTCCTCTCTCCCTAGCTCTTACACTGCACTGCTCCAGCCAGTCTCTCATCTTCCAAGTTCTCCAGGAGAGAAACAGGCAACATGTCTGTTGTTGCCTATGACTTCCTACATAAACCCACCCAATTCTAAGAAACACACACCCAGCCCTCCCAGGAGCCACCCTTCTTGTTTCACTCCACATGCAGGGCATTGGGTCTGATGGGTAGTAAGATGTTGGTCTCTCCCTCCTAAAATGTATATAATTTCTTCTGATACCTCTTCCTGGAGCTTCCTTTTCCACTCTTTCATGAGAGCTTCCCTCTCTCCTGGAAGAACAATCCACAGCAGTCTCCTCCCTGGTTGGCAAATCTTGTTTGGCTCATCCCATTCAATGAACTCATTTATTCACATATATGTATGTGTGTATGCAGATATTCTTTGAATGTATGTATGGTATATAGACATAAAACATACATATAAGTTGCATATTGCACACAGATTGCATATATCATGCTAGATACTCAGTTTCATCCCTAGACTGGCTCTTCAGTTTTTCAATAAGTCCAGAAGGAATGTGTTAAGCACTTGACTTTGAAACACAAGGGGCTTTCTCACTCTTTGTTTGAAGCTTCAGCCAGAATCCTGAACCAAAGGGAACGGTGTCAACCATATTCTGTTACAAACACTTTCTACCATTTTTGATCAACTCTTACGTGCCAATCCCTATTCCAAAAGCTTGAACTAATTTTCATATTGTTCCTGTAAGGTGGTTTTCATTTACCTCCTTTTAGAGTAGGGTACTGGGATTCAGAGAAGCCAAACATCTTGCCCAGGATCATGCATCTGGTGAGGCCAAACCTGGAGCTCCATCTGATTACAGAGCCTGGGTTCTGTACTTCATCACTACATCAGATGGTTCGATAGCATCAGATGGATCTGCTAAACAGAAACAGACTTCATTCTCCTGAAAGTGCTGATTAAAAAGTTCAGTTGGGACATTATGTTTGTTATCATGAATGCTGGTGTGGATAACACCAGGTTCCCTGGAAACCATGAAGATATTATCTACGTCCCATTTACAGATGAAATACCAAGTAAAGACTGCAGACGACTACCCCTCAGGGAGGAAAGTCAGCCAACTCGTCATTAGGGACCTGTTCAAATTTCTGGCTTCTCAGTGAATGCTGATTTTTGATGGAAAGCCACTTGTGCATGTGGCATGATTTGCATGCAAGGCTCTGTGAGAAAAAGTGAGAAAAAGTGAATGTGTGATATTCAAAGAGCAGAGCCAGCCCCACAATTGCTTCTATATGTTGACATGAAGATGCTGCTCTACTGGCCTTAAGTGACATCGCTTTTAAACAAACAGTTATACTTACAATAGGGGAGCAAAAGGAATTCTGACTGAATTTGTTAATTGTTCTACCCTTTTGTGGGCATAAGCCAATGTTTGGTCTTTTGCTGAAATAGACATTTGACTAAAAACCATTGTTCAGAAAGATCCATTTCCCCTGTTATTTTAACTCCCTCTCTCCTAACTGTACCTCCCCTCACTGACCTTCCAGCACATTCCCAGCTTTCATGAGCTTTGTACTTCAGTTATTAAATTACAAAAGAAATGGAGCAAAAGGACTGAAATATATTTCTCAAAAATACAGCTGTGCTCGCAATGGGCGCCGCGTGTGAAGTATGCCTCTGAACCCCCTACGCCTCATCACATTTCAGCAAATAAATCTGACTCTCTGTGGAACAATTTTGGTGTTAGCACAAAGTAATTCAAAACAGTGGGGGCAGGGGGGACGCATAATTATGACCAGCAGAAGACGCATTTGCAAAAGCTGTGCATGAAATGATTTAGTTAGGAAAAAAGGCTCTGCCCGAAGCCCAGAAAATCCTTCTGTTTCCCCCTAAATTATGAAGCTTCATTCTATTCTATAGTGATTTACATGTTAATTCCATAAAACTACTTTTGTCTAAAATCATTCTGTTTGTCCTTTTTGGTGATAATGTGTTAGGATTCATCCATTTATATCTTCATTCTCTGGACAGCACAAGAGCTAGTTCCTGTTCTGGTGGCCATTTGTAAAAGAGGTCGTTAGAGTCCGATTTGACATGTGGATGAAGGGGGTACTGCAAAGTGAGCATCATCAGGGAGGACCACATGTCCCAGGTGGCTTGGCCAAGGGAAGCTTCCTGGGCAAGATTATGGTTCAGCTGAGCTTTAGAGGAGGACACGGTGATGGAGGGGCAGAGACAGGATGTCCTGGGTGGAAGCGGTGGTGTGGGCAAGGATGTGAAAGGCAGAATCAAGAAGGATGAGGAAGGTATGTGTCTTCCTCTGCTCAGGCTGTCTTAATAGAACACCACATACTAGGTGGCTCAAACAACAGAAACGTATTTGTCCACGGTTGTGGATGCTGGATGTTCGTGACCAAGGTGTCATCAGGACTGGCATCCGATGAGGGTACTCACCTTGAGTTGCAGACAGTCGTCTTCTTCCTGCCTCTCACAAGGCCGCTCCTCTGTGTTCCTGTGGAGGGACAGCGAGACAGAGACAGAAATGACTCTTCCTCCTCTTACAAGGACACTCATCCCTTCACAAGGGTCTCACCCTCATGACCTAATGTCATTCTAATTGCATCACGAAAGCTCCATCTCAAAAGCCATCACACTAGGGGTGTTAGTGCTTCAACAATATGCGTTTTGGGAGACACAGTTCAGCCAAAATTAGTGGGTATATTAGTTAAGATATTCCCGAGAAGCAGAACTATATGTGTATGAAAGGGAAGAAATAGGACAGGCTCACAGTGCAGGGGTTGGCAAGTCCAAAAATCTGTTGGACAATCCAGCAGGCAGGAAATTCAGATAAGGGTTGACTTTACAGTCTTGAGCCTGAATTCCACACGGCAGGCCAGGTAGGCTGGATACCTGGGCAGGGTTTCTATATTGTTGTCCTGAGGCCAAATTCCTTCTCGTTCCAATTTCCTTCTCTTTCCGAAAGCATCAGTCTCCACCCTTAAGTCCTTCAACTGATTGTATAAAGCCCAAACATGTTATGGAGAACAATCTTCATTACTCAAAGTCCACCAGTGGAAATGTTAAGAACATCTAAAAAAACCTCCATGGCAACATTTAGACTAGTGTTTGACCAAACAACTGGGTCCCATGGCCTAGCCAAGTTGACACATAAAACCCTCACAGTGGGTGATGTATCAAGGAGAAGGGAATATGATGAACCAGTGGTCTTGGGCTGGATTCCAATGAAGCTGGACTGTGCTAATGAACTACCTGCTGATCTGGGCTCATAAACACAGATGTCTAAGGGGACCAGGCAGGGAAGACATACAGGTGACTTGAGACCCACTTATATTCTTACGCTTTGTTTACATATTAAACACATGAGAACATTCTTTTTTATGAAGGTGTTCTCTCAGCTGCTTTTTCAGCAGAGCCCTTTTGATCTATTTTTTCCCCATTTTGGATAGGGACATGGGTACGCAAGAGTATGTCTCCACTATGCTCCAAATAATGGTACAAGCAGGGATTGTGTGTGTGTATGCTAAATTGTTTCAGTTGTGTCCGACTCTGTGCAACCCCATGGACCATAGACCCCCAGGTTCCTCTGTCTATGGGATTCTCCAGGCAAGATTACTGGAGTGGGTTGCTATGCACTCCTCCAGAGGATCTTCCCGACCCAGGGATCAAACCCACATCTCTTATGTCTCTTGCCGTGTCAGGCGGGTTTTTTACCACTAGCGCCTCCTGGGAAACCCACAAGCAGGGATTAGAAAAATGGCAATGTCCCTGCTATTTTTGAAGTAATAATAGTGGAGGACACTCAATTAATTGGAACTGAATTGAGTTTTTAAAGGAAGCAGCTGATCTTATGGAATACCTCATGGTGTTCTATGGACATGTGGCTGTAGTGTGGCCAGATGTTCTACTGTTCTGACATCTCCCAGTTTGAAATATCAGTTCCAAATCTTTAAATCTGTGAATCCAAATTCATCTGCTGGGAAGTCTAAGTCATCTGCTCTGAGGCATGGGGACTACTTACAGGTTTTAGGCAGGACAATTTCCCATTAAGTCAATTCATTACCTATCACTGCACAACAAACAGTTCCTCAAATCAGTGGCTCAAAACAACAAACGCTTATTGTCTCACAGTCTCTGTGGGTCAGGAATAGGGGAACAGCTTACTTGGATGCTCCTGGCCCAGGGCTTGTCATGAGTTGTTAGTCAAGATGTCAGCTGAGGGCTTGGCTGGGGACGGAATCCACTTCCAAACCCACCATGAGCTGTTGGCAGGAAGCCTCAGTCCTCACTGTGTAGACCGCTCCATAGAGCTGCTGAGCATCATCAAGACATGGATGTTGCCTTCCCCAGAGCAAGGGATGAGAGAGCTGAAGATGAAGTCACAGCACCTTTTGTAATCTGACCTCAGAAGTGAAATCCCATCAAGTCTGTCATCTCCTATTGGCCACCCAGACTACCCCTGGAACATGTGGGAGGGACTACATGGGGTGTGAGTAGCAGGCTGTGTGAGTCATTGGTGGCCGTCTTTAAGTACAGCTACCACCTTAAATGCTGGGCTAGCACCTACGTAGAAGATAGATTTGCGATGGGGACCTTTTAGGAGAATGTTGAATCAGTAGAATGCTGATGAGGGGAGGGGATATTGCAATTAGAAAAAAGAAAGAGAAAATCATTGAAACCCTGTGACTGAGTCAATAATTCATTTCTAATCAAAAAGCAAGTCTGATGATGGGAACTTCTGGGAAAATTTTTCTGTCCTGATTAAAAAAAAATTGAAGAATGAAGATGCTCACATTTCTCTGGCTTCTCCATGAATTTTTCTGCTTTTGAATATAACTGTGTGGGAACATGATGCATGGAACTGTTGCAGCTGTTTTGTGACAGTGAGGGGGAAAATCATTATGTTTGATGTGGTTGAGTGGGAATATGGGCAGACCCTGAATGATATGCTGAGTCATTAGTCAATCATAGATCTTGTTATGTTAACAATAAATATCTTAAGAAGAATTTAAGTCACCATGAGTTGGCCATTCTGTTATGTGCTGCTAAAAGCATTCCTGACATACAAGGGGGAGAGAAAAAGACATTTCCAGACTTTTTGTTTTAATTAATTGATTGGTTTAAGGCTAGATGAAATGAAAAGTATGCAAAGTTTTGCTTTATAAATAGTGTAGATGATGGTGATGCTAGATAAAATGCAAAAGATAAGAGGGAGCAGGGTCCAGTCTATTGAAATTGACCTGCTTGTGGGATATGCACATGACAAAGACCAGCAGGCAATGGTTAAAGGAGAGGACCGTCTTCATATTCCCGTGACCATCATGATGCTTAACACATTCTGAGGAAGTCAAAAAATGAATGAAGGGAAGGATGCTGAAAGTTTAAAACTGGGACTAAATGACAAAGATTGCTTTGCAACAAAACTTCAGTGTAGATGGTTTGTGACAGATTCTAGTGAAGCTTTTAATCAATGTGTGTGAAAGTTAGACTGCACAAAAAGAGAGATAGCGCTGTGTGTGAAAATGCATTGTTTTAGGAGGATCCGCATTTTCTGTTCCCTCTTTGTGTGTATTTCTTTGAATGGTAAGTTGCCTTTGAAGAAAGCAGCGTCTTCATTTTTTTTTTTTTTAATAAGAAAACTATGTTGGAGAGATGAAAATTAAGTGAACAAAATTGAATCTGCCATGTGGCACAGCAGCTCAAGGATTCTTATTTGAGAACCAAAAGGAAGTGACAGTCTGCACCCAGGCAGGGTCTGTCATCCATATTACATGCTTGCTCTCATTTGAGTTGAGTAGCCTGAAAGCCTCAAAGCGCCTGTTGGTCAGTTAACTTCATTTGAAGAATATTCTATGGGATCGTCTTTTCCCCCCTTTGGACTTTGAAGTTTATTTCCATTTTCTAGGCTACCCTCAACTGATGACATATCCTGATAGGAGCTTGCACTATAAAGACAGAATATTTACGGCTGAATCCTTTCTGTTCCCTCACTTTCCATAGACGTAGAGATAAGAGTCAGATGGAGGCCATCTGACTGAGCTCAGCCAGCAGCTCTGGGTGGAAGCAGCCCCAGGCAGAGAGTCACGTGTCTGCAATGAGAAGCAGGAGTAAACAGTGCGGCTTGGACCAATGAGTGCCACGGGGGGTCTCGGTGAGGTCTTCACAGTTCTGGTACAATAGCTAACCTGAGTTATTTTGCATCACTGCCCCCCAACAATCAGTGCCCTGGTTCTAGAACATTGCACGGTTCCAAAACCCAGGGAGAGCTGGGCTGAGAGTTCCAAGGTGGCTGTGGGAGCATCGTTTAGCCCTTGTAAGTGGTCACTTCAGATGGGTGGGCTCTCTGGTCTTCTAAGCCTGTTTGGGGTGTGGAAACATTGGTGAAGCTGTCCAGGGTCCTGAGGGAGGAGGGCCAGACATGCCCCACCCTAGGGGGTTCTGGTAGCTCGACCTGGGGTTTGGGGTGCAATTAGGAGCTCTTGCTCTTCTTCTCAAACTCCTGCTTCCTCCTCTCCCCAACTCTACCACCAGGCGGGGGAATCCTTCCCTAGTCTTTTTTCCTTTTTTAACTATTTACTATCTATTTATTTGGCTTCATTGGGTCTTAGTTGAAGCACATGGATCTTTGTTGTGGTACATGGACTCTCTCTAGCTGTGGCAGGCAGACTTTGTTGCTCTGTGTCAAGTGGAACCTTAGTACCCTGACCAGGGAACAAACCCGAGTCCCCTGAATTAGAAGGTGGATTCTTAACCACTGTGAGGCCGGAGATAGATGCGCCCTGGGCTGAACAGTATCCTGCTGAGGACAGAAACTCCATAAGCAGGATGATGGAAGAAGCTAGGCCCTGTCACATAAGAGGTAAAAGATTACATATTCCTCATTCTCAAAGTTAAAGAGACCTCCCCGACTACACATGTGCAGAAAGGCTCTTTGGAGCTCAAAAAAGGAGGAGGCGTCACCGCATAAGTAAGTGATGTCAACTACCCATAAGCCTCTCCACTAGAATTTTTCTTGAATAAGAAAGGAGAATGCACGTGAGAGGATTCTGAAATAAACCAAATACGGACTCAGATTCAGCTAATCAAAATGATTGGTCAAAGGACTCCTGGAAGAAATGCTCGATAAAAGTAATTCAAACTGCCACGTGGGCGCGACTCAGCGACTCTGAGTCTGCCTGTGTTGTCTGTCCCACACACTGGACTCTTTTCCCTCCTAATAAACACTTGACTTGTTTCACTACTTTCCATCTTTGTGGGAATTCTTTTCTGCAAAACCGAGAAGCCAGAGCCTTGTCACTGACCACTGGTTTAGTGACTAGGATCTGGTATCCTCACCGCCGGGACTCGACCTCGGTCTCTGGCCAGGAACTGAAGCCCTGCTTCAAGTCTATGCAGGCCGAAGCCACCTGAGATCAACCGGGCCACCAAGGAAGTGTCCCCCTTCCCTAGTCTTGAGGAAATCCTTCTCTCAAGGATTTGAATATTTTGTTTCTCTTGGAGACAGGCAAAGAGAATTCTTTGGAATTCTCTCTCGGTTTCAGAGCAGCTGTAAAGGTCTTGGCATCCTTCTGTCCTTCACCCTGTCACACCCCACCCCGGAGGCAATAAATCAGCCAAGTAACTCATAAGGACCTTGCATGGGAAGACTTGGGGAAAGAGGGAAATTAAAGTGAAGGAAAACACTCACACATGAGAAAAACAGCATCATTTATTGTCTCAGAACATCCCTTTAATATCAGGGTCTGCCTTCACCAGTTCTGCTCAAGGAAGGTTCAAAAGTTCACTACCTTATTCATAAACCAGGCCTCGCCAAGTCTGAAGCCCCCCCCCCCCCCCCCACCAGAAGCCAGCATGTAGGACCAGCCTTGATGCTCTCTGCTCTTCATCAGTAGTGAAGGAGGAAACAGACAGAACAGCCTCTATCTTGAAAGCAGGACTCCATCCTGGGCCGGGCTGTGGACTTTGAGCTCTATGCCCAGTATCTATGGAAACCACACACCAACTGGAAAACCAGGCCACCCAAATGGAAGAGCCCCAGGGCTCGTACCTAGACTCTTCTTCACCTAAAAGAATACCCTAATTATCTATGTAACCGAATAGAATCAGAAATTCTACTATGCTTATTGGGGTATGACCACAGGCCTATTGATAATTGTCCACTGTTAACTACCTAGGCTTAAGGCATATGAATCACGGGCTTAAGGCCTACGAATCAGGGTTTAACTTTGATTGTATCTTTCTTTTCCTTTGTTCAATCTAGTTTCAGAGAATTTGGGGAGGTGAGTTTGAGCACATACACTTAGGGTATATAAGGTTTTCACAAAACCTGGTTGGGCCCTTGGCTAAGAGGAGACTCTGCCTTGGGCCCGCCGGTGTAATAAACTGCACTCCACTATCTGCATTGTCCTTCTGAGTGAGTTTGTTTCCCGGAACGCGTGGCTACAACAGTAGCCTGGTGAGTTCTGAGCACACAAATATCCTCTGAGCTCTATTTTTCTGCCTGCCCTCCTCAGCTGCTCAAATATCCCTGGGTCTGCAGAGCTGTACAACCCAACTTCTGTTTTGGTTTCCAGAAGGGCCCCAGTGGTAAAGAACCAACTTGCCAATGCAGGAGACATAAGAGATGTGGGTTCAATCCCTGGGTTGGGAAGATTCCCCTGGAGGAGGCAATTGCAACCCACTCCAGTATTCTTGCCTGGAGAATCCCATGGACAGAGGAGCCTGGCGGGCTACAGTCCACAGGGTTGCAGGGAGTCAGACGTGCTAGGGCAGTTGGTCACCCAAGAGACCTAGGCACTCCTGGGCTCAGGACTAGGTTGACCAAAATGATGATTATGATTTGGGTTATATATCTTTAGATAAAATCAGTAGGAACAGAATTTTAATTTTAGTTTACTTCTCTGAAGTAGTATGCCTTCTTTTCACTAAATAGTAATTAGAAAAGCAATGTAAGCACACGCACAGGAAATAATTCAAACTAAGCAAAAGAGTACAGTGTGAAAATCAGAAGTCTTTCTCCATTCCCATCCCCCATCCTCTTGATCTTCTAGCCGTTAGACCCCCGGGCGCTCCTGTTTCTTGATGTTAGTCTATTAACATTCAGTGCATGCACAAACCTCTTTATACAGAGGTATATATGCATTACAAACAATTTCCTCCTGTTTTCCTTGGGTAACTCTATTTTGAAGTTCCATCCCAAAGAACACTTAGTCTGTGCCTGCCTGCTCTGTCACTAAGTCTTGTCTGACTCTTTGTGACCCCATGGACTGTAACCCATCAGCTCCTCTGTCCATGCGATTCTCCACACAAGAATACTGGAGCGGGTTGCCATTTCCTCCTCCAGGGACTCTCCCAGACCCAGGGATCAAACCCACATCTTCTGTGTCTCCTGCATTGGCAGATGAATTCTTTATGACTAAGCAGCCCAAGAACACATACACATTTCTTTAAATTAAGGAAAAAAATTTCCTATAGTTTTCCCCACCATAAAGCAATGTCAAACTGGCCACTTGTAGATATTTAGCCTGTGCTTTGTCTTCTGCTATTATGAACAATCTGCAATGAATAAATTTGTAAGCACATTTGTGCACATGGATCTCGTGGATAAACTGCTGGAAGAGAATTGGCAATACCAGCAGATATGTCCATTTTACATTCTGACAGTTTAGAAGCAGGCACAGATACACTGCACCAATTTACTTTTCTGTTAACAAAGCATAAGACTGTTCAACCTCCCTTATCATCTCTGGGTATTATCAAACTTCTTTATCTCTGGCAGTCTGACAGAGAAAAATAATCTATAATTATATTTGCATTATTTTAGTCATAAATAGGCTGAATATCAGTTCACATGTTGGCCTGAATAAACTGATCACTAACTGGCCACTTGCTTGATTTGTGTATGGAGGACTTTCCAGGTGGCACCAGTGGTAAAGAGCCTGCCTGCCAATCCAGGAGACATAAGAGACCAGGGTTCGACCCCTCAGTTGGGAAGATCCTCTGGAGGAGGTCATGGCAACCCACTCCATTATTCTTGCCTGGAGAATCCCCTGGACAGAGGAGCCAGGAGGGCAGCAGTCCATAGGGTCACAAAGAGTTGGACATGACTGAGCGACTTAGCATGCATGTATGGGTGTGTGTGGATTAATTTTTCATCCATTTCCCCCCTCATCTATATGTTTCTGCCTCTTATAAAGATCTATAGTTTCAGGATGATTTTATTGGATTTCTTCAACATGAATTGCCTTTTGTTGTTCTTTGAGGGTATTAACTATTTATGTTTGAATACTTAAATCTCACTGCAGCTCATGAACAGTCAGCCTGAAGCTCGTGGGATCTATTTCACTTACCAAATTAGATTTATATTATCTGAGTTTTGTTCTCAGTGGAACTGTTGCTGCAGGAAGTAAATAAAGAACATGGGTCAATAAAAAAAAAAAAAAGATACTCTAGGAAGGGGTAGCTTTTTGAGGGAAGAAATGGTGATACAGAAAATTGAGATGAACATAACATAAAACAAAAAGCTAAGGAATTCTTAAGCTCATGGGGTCCAACATTAGGATGTGAATTCAAATTTCATCCTAAGTTTTCTAGTTGTAGGGAGATTGCTACAGTTTGTTTTGTCCCTTAATTTCTTCATCTGTCCATTAGAGTGTCAATTAATATTTCCTGTTTAATTGAAATAGAATGTGCATGCTAAGTCACTTCAGTCATGTCTGACTCTTTGCGACCCCATGGACTGTAGCCCGCCAGGCTCTTCTCTCCATGGGATTCTCCAGAGAAGAATACTGAAGTGGGTTGCCACGCCCTCCTCCAGGGGATCTTCCCTGACCCAGGGATCAAACCCATATCTCTTATGTCTCCTGCAGGAAGTTGGCAGGTGAGTTCTTTACCACTAGCACCACCTGGGAAGCCCTAAATAAAATGTAGTACACTCAAAAATTTTCTAGACTAGGAATTCAGGGTAAGTGACAATTTATATGATTTTACCACAAATCAGCTTTACAACTTTGGCCACTCTGGAATCAGTTTCCATTATTGCCAAGTTGAATCTCTCAGCCCTAAAATGTGGGATCATGTTCTCGGAGCATGAATTTGATCTAGTGGCTAAGACACTTCACCTTATAAGAATATGAACAAATTTTCTTTCTAATAGTGAGTCATGCCTCATCACCCGCTCAATTGAGCAGCTGTGGGCACAGATGCTGTGTCAGCCAGGCTCTGAGTCCTTACCGGGAAAATGATGGAATTGCCAAGTTTCCCAAAATCTTTTGGCTTTCATGTTCTGAGGACAGTTACATGGTTTCTTGGTGGCCACTTGGGCCACAGAAGTGACTTTCTTTGGGGCTTCTCAGGTGGCGCTAATGGTAAAGAACCCACCTGCCAATGCAAGAGAACTAACAGACTTGGGTTTGATCCTTGGGTTGGGAAGATCCCCTGGAGGAAGGCATGGCAATCCACTCCAGTATTCTTGCCTGGAAAATCCCATGGATAGGGGAGCCGGGCAAGCTACAGTCCATGAAATAGCAAAGAGTGGGACACAACTGAAGCAGCTTAGCATTTAAGTTCACCCAGTGACTGGCCATCCTAGCTCACCAAGGACTAATCCACCTCATTCCTCACAGGCGCTTCTACAGAGCAGGATGAACTTGTGTATTTACAGTTGGATCCCTTCTGCCTGGGTGTCTGCCCTCTTGTTTCCATGTGACCCTTATTGCTTCCTGCAAATGGATGCTCTCATACCTGTTCTACAACTTGAGGGTTGCCTGGAGTGACTGCCCTTCTATTGGATGCCCAGCTGACCGGTCTGATGAGCTCCTTGTCTAAAGAACCAATCACTGCTGTAGACTTATTTATTCATTTTTCCCCCAGTCAACTCTTTGGAGGATGTCGGTCTGAAAATTGTTAGAGTCTATGCCTCTACTGAACAGTATCACACGTAAAGCACCCCAGACACAGAGCAGACATGGTCCCTGATGGGAAGCAGATGTCTCCTCGCTCTCCTCCTCCCCTCCCCCTCCCAGTCCTCCTCCTCCCCTCCTGCTCTTCTCCTTCTTCCTCCCCTCCCAGTCCTCCTCCTCTCTCCCTCCTCCCCTCCTGTCTCCCTCCTCCCCTCCTGTCTCCCTCCTCCCCTCCTGTCTCCCTCCTCCCCTCCTCTCTCCCTCCTTCTCTCCCCTCCCCTCCTCCCTCTTCTCCTCCCCCTTTCCTCCTCTTCCTCCCCTCCTCCTCCCAGTCCTCCTCCTCCCCTCACCCTCTTCTATCTCTTCCTCCTCTCACCCTCTTCTCCCTCCTCCTCCCCTTCTCCCTCCTCCCCTCCTCCCTCCCTCATCCCCCTCTTCCCCTCCTTCTCCTCCTCCTCTTCTTGACATTTTCTCCACCCAATAAAAACTGTCTTCTAGTTGCTGACAGAGAGGGGGTACCCTTAATTCTGGTTTATGAGTATTCTGGCATTAGAGTCCAAGTCTCTATTTAACTTTCTTCTAAGGAGACCAATCCGGCCTCCAAGCCTATTGTGTATATAAGGCTAGAGACTATCTACTGGGGCTTAGCTTTGTTTTTACTTTAAGGCGATGATATTAAAGAAGATATTGCTTAACTAGCCCTCTTCAGTGCTTCTCTTACTGTCCCCGCCTTTTCATCTGATTTTATTTTCCCCTCCTTTCTTGAAACTTTCCATTCCTTTTCCTTTTTATTGTCACTCTTGGCTCCTTTAGCTTTTCTGTCTTGTTTATTTTTCCCCTCTCTGACACCTCCCTCACTTTTGTTGTCTCTCTTCCTCACTCCACCATCCCTTAAAAATCTGCCTTTCTCCAGTATTTGATCCTTCTCTCATCTCTTCTAGTTTGACCAGATCATTGTGGGGGCTCTCATCTAGGTCAAGTTTTTAAATGACCAGTTTAGGTCAATTCTCTATTCCCATGTAACAAATCCCAAACACAGTGGCCTGAAGAAATAATTATTTACTTCATGGTTCTTCTGATCAGCAATTTAAGCTGGGCTCAGCTGGGTGAGCTTCTGTGTGCTTAACAGTTTCTACTTTGTGAGTTTCTTTTTGTTTCCAAGAACCCACCACATGGTTTTTAACCCTAGGCAATATTGGCATTTGGCCAGATAACTCTTTGTTCTGCATTGTAGGATGTACAGTAGCATCTCTGTTCTCTACCTGTTAGATGATGGTGGCAGACTCCCTCCTCAGGGTGACAACCCCTAATCTCTCCAGAGTTTGCAAATGTCCGTTGGGGTTGGGATGGGGAATTTGCCCTTGGTTGAGAAGCACTGACATATCACAATACCTGGAAGAGTGAGAGCAAGAAATATACACCAAGAAATTGGTGTATATTTAATAAGGAAATGCAGCTTTTTATTCCCACAGACGGAAAGCTGCTAGAAGTATTTGCAAAGACTTTTGATAGGTCCTTACCAGGAGAAGTATGTCAAGGCTTAAAGGAAAGAGAAAGGAAGTAGTCTTGCAGCTAGCTGGCTGACTTGGAGAAAGTTTTCTTGAGATGGGACACCTAAATTTCATTTTGTTCTACATGAAGTGACCTTTAAGCAAGTTTTGTCCCCTGCAAGTCATATTCATTTCATTCTAACAGAGACTTTAGTTATATTAAATTTTAGATCAGTCTGCTCTTAAAAAGACTCTCTTTAATTTTTTAGAAATGTTTTATCCTGAATGGTAGCAATGTGACTGCAAGAAAGAAGAGCTATTTGTGTAAATTGATCTGGGAAATGTTTAATAATCTTTCAAGACATTTGGAACATGTGAAAGCCTGTTGTAATAAGAGTTGGAAAAAAATTTTTCCAATATATGAAGAAACAACTTTACAAAAGTACTGGGAGTGAATCCACATACACATATGCTCCAAAATTAGTATTTGTCAAATTGTCATTGGTTCTAATTTTCAGTGTTTAGATTTCCATCCGTTTATGTCAGTCTACTAAGCATTGGTTTCTTGCTTCTCAGAGAAACAGGCATCTTTTCCTTTTGTCATTCTACCAGGTTATAATCATATGCAATATTAATAAGATATTGAGGAGGACTTCTGAAACACCTGGTGTCACCCCATCACATTTATTTTTCTTGTTAGAAAAGTAGTTTGCTCTATGCAATAACTCAGTTATTCAACCTCATCCCAGAAAGCTTTCTGTTCATCTTTCCAGACATATAAAGAGAAGGAATTTCAGTGAAAGAAGAGATCAGGGAAAAAAGAGATGAATATTGCTACAAGACTATCTAGGTGATACATATTGCAAATGAAAGAGTAACCTCTTTCAACAAGGATTGCATGTGCGGAAATGTCATTTGTTTTTACCACTTCTACTTTTGAGAAATTCGTTGGCCAGTGTTGTTCTCCTGTATCAGAAATGTTGAATGGTCCCATAAGTCCTTTGAGGAATGTGTTGTAATGTTGGTGTTTTCTGTATGTTACGGACTGCAGTATGCCCCCTCACTCACCCAGAATCCACATGTTGACGTCCTAATCTCCAGTATTGCAGAATGTGACTGTATTTGGAAATGGGGCCTTTAAAGAGATAATTAAGTTAAAATGAGGTCACAGGGGTGTGCTCTAATCCAACAGACTGGTGTCCTTATAAGAAGAAATCAGGATACAGACATGCACAGAGGGACAGCCATGTGAAAACTTACAGAGAAGACAGCCGTCTACAAGCCAAGGAGGAGGCCCCAGGAGAAACCAGCTCAGTTGATGTCTTCATCCTAAACTTCCAGCCTCCAGAATTGTGAGGATATAAATTGATGTTGGTGAAGATACGCAGTCTGTTGTGCTCTGTATGGTAGCCTTAGAACACTCATGCACTATATTCCAAGTCTCTTGTGCAGTTGTGTGATAGAGATTCCTTGTATTCCTTAGAGTGACTCCCTCCCAACTCAGTTTGTCTTTTTCACTGCTTCCTGATCAACCATTCTTGTTTAAATAAGGGCAAAGATCAAGAAGATCATCTCCATGGAAGTGTGTGTGTATATATATAAATATACACACACACACATATATATCTCCTTACATCTACAGCTAATCTGTAACTGAATTCTGCATAGCCTAAGATCACAATTTTCATTATCTCTTACACTGGCCCTAGACATAGACACATATAATGAGTTTCTGGTCCAGAAACCTCATTTTTTCAAAAATTGTGAACTTGATAAATGATTTAATTTCAATGTTAGGAAACATAATCTGAATCAGGGTCATTTTTAAAATCCACTCACTCAGAATCTTGATGAGAAGACAGTGATGAAAAAGATGGGGGAAAATATCTCATTGAGTTGAGAATTTTATGAATTAGTTTCACTTCCCTGGTGGCTCAGACTGTAAAGAATCTGCCTGCAATGCAGGAGACCTGGATTCAATCGCTGGGTCAGGGAGATCCCTCCGAGAAGGAAATGGCAACCTACTCCAGTATTCATGCCTGGAGAATTCCATGGACAGAGGAGCCTGGCAGGCTACAGTCCAAAGGGTCACTAAGAGTCGGATGTGACCGAGAGATTAACTTTCTTTGTTTAAGGCAGAGCAAAGCTCTGCTTTTCACACATGGGATTAGATTAAACTCCAAAATTTCTTTGTGGTTTAAAAGATGCTAAAATAAGTTATCAGAGAAATGATAGGCTATCTTTCTCGGAAGAATGTTGAAGAAATAGTCTCAATTCTTTTCCATCAAAGATGCATGGTTGCAGTTCTCCCTTGGGTTGGTGATAGCACAGAGACCCTGCTAACTTTATGCTGATAAAAGAAAAAAGTGAATTATCAGTTCAAAAATATTATAGGTCTTTAACAAAGTCTTTGTCGAGGGCAAAGTAGTCAAGAATCAGAAACAGCATGTCACAATTAAAAGAATAGAGGCTTGTAGAGAGAAGACAGGGGAGGTGGCTAGGAGCATCAGGGTTCCATCACACTGCCCACAAGTATGGCCAAACATCAGAGCACTTGGTTTTCCCATGAGTCATGTAGGTCCACAGGGGTAATATGTTTAGCAACGGACTTGTAGATGCTAGAAAAGACAGTTCCAGAATCCCTGAGACAGTGTGAGCTTTGGTGATATTTAGAATCTGTGGCTTTTGATGTAAATCTCTGTTATAATATTTGGTAGTAGCTCAAGGCATTTGGTACAAGTAAGGAAACAGGATTGTATCATTTCAACTCATATAAATCTTCCCCAGAGGAACAAACCATCCTTAGAAGTCAGAAAGCTGCATGAGCTACATACTAATAGGAGCATGAAAGCTTTGGAGGGAACTGATTTTTTTCATGGATATTCAGCTTCATCACTTTGACTTTGGTTCGTGGAGTTAATTACACCTCTGATTGGATTTACATCGCAGATCATTTAGTATGTTTACATGAACTAGCTGCTTCTAATCATTATGTTTATTCTATAGTTAGAGGCTGACTGTGAGAACAAGTTTATTTTTATGTGTCTTGATCTATTCTCACTGACTTCATGGTTTGCCTATATCATTTTCTTTTAAATAGCTTGTTGAGATATAGTTGATATACAAAAGCTGCATATATTTAATGTATACAGTTTGATGAGTTTAGACATATGTGTATAGCCGTGACACCATCACCACAATCAAGGTAATAAACATATCCATCACCTTCAAGAGTTTCTTCTCCCCAGTTTTTTTTTTTTTAATTCCACTTCCCTGGTGGTTCAGACAATAAAGAATCTTCCTGCAATGCAGGAGACCGGGGTTTAATCCCTGGGTCAGGAAGATCCCTTAAAGGAAATGGCAACCCACACCAGTATTCTTGATTCTTGACCATCTTGAATCCCATGGACAAAGGAACCTGACAGGCTGTGTCTATGGGATCACAAAGAGTTGGACATGACTGAGCAAGTAACCCTACAACTGCTATTTTTTGTGTGTGTGATAAGAATACTTAACATGAAATTGCCCTCAACAAACTTTTAAAGTCTAAAATGCAGTTTTGTTAACTGTGGGCATTATGTTATACATTGCTGCTGCTGCTACTGCTGCTAAGTCACTTCAGTCGTGTCTGACTGTGCGACCCCATAGATGGCAGCCCACCAGGCTCCCCCGTCCCTGGGATTCTCCAGGCAAGAACACTGGAGTGGGCTGCCATTTCCTTCTCCAATGCATGAAAGTGAAAAGTGAAAGTGAAGTCACTCAGTCGTGTCCGACTCTTACCATGGACTGCAGCCCACCCGGCTCCTCTGTCCATGGGATTTTCCAGGCAAAAGTACTGGAGTGGGGTGCCATTGCATTAGGGCTTTAGAAATTACTCATCTTGCATACCTGAAAGTTTATACCCAGGAGCAAAAACTTCCTGTTTTCCTCTCCCCCCCATTCCCTGGCAGTCACCATTTTACTTGCTACTGCTCTGAACTGAATTATTTTAGTTACTACCTATAAGTGACTTCATGCAGTAATTTTCTTTCTGTGTCTGAATCATTTCACTTAGCACAACCTCCTCCGGGTTTACCCATGTGGTCTGCTATGACGGCATTCCCTCGTATTTAAATACTGAATAATATGCCATTGTAAGCATATATTCTCCATCCATTCTCTGTATCTATGCATTCCTGATGGACACTTGGGTTGCTTCTATATCTTGGCTGTTGTGAATAATGCTGCCTGAACACAATCTATTCTTTTGTATTGTGCTGCCTGACACTCCTCTTGAGATCTGTCCAGTTGGGTGTTTCACACATGAGGCAAACTTAGTTTTTAAATAGGAAAGTCTTCTTTATTATAGAGCTTGTTTCTTGTAAAAAGAATAACAGGATGTCACTCCATTTATTTTTCACTTTATCTTCTAAAATATGGGCAGCTTCCCAGGTGGCTCAGTGGTAAAGAATCCAGTTGCCAATGCAAGAGATACAGGAGAGCCAGGTTCCATCCTTGAGTCTGGAAGATGACCTGGAGTAGGAAATGGCAACCCACTCCAGTATTCTTGCCTGGAAAATTCTGTGAACATAGGAGCCTGGCAGGCTATGGTCAGTGAGTTTGTAAAGGGTCAGACATGACTGAGCACACACACACACAATAATATATGGAGGAATAGGACAATTTGGAACACAAACACCAAGAAAGGATGTATACAAAGTCATTTTCTTTGAAAACTTAAAAAAAAAATTACACTCTTTCAAGAAATCTGTGATGTCTGGCTGTATCTGCATAGGTTTAGTCACTTAACTCTGGTGTTCACAAGAATTATACTAACTACAGAGGATGGAGTTTCCAGAATATTCTGTGTCTTCATAGGTGTAATTATTAAAAATTGGTTGTAGTTAAAGTCTGCTGATTTTATTCTCAGGTGTGTTTGTATTTGTGAGAATATCTACCTCCTTCCTTTTATGCTTTCCTGCACATTTTTAAACTTTGAAAGTCTGTGGGAGAAGGTGAGGGTGGGATGTTTCAAGAGAACAGCATTGAAACATGTATATTATCTAGGGTGAAACAGATCACCAGCCCAGGTTGGATGCATGAGACAAGTGCTCGGGCCTGGTGCACTGGGAAGACCCAGAGGGATAAGGTGGAGAGGGAGGTGGGAGCGGGGATCGGGATGGGGAATACATGTAAATCCATGGCTGATTCATGTCAATGTATGACAAAAACCACTACAATAGTGTAAAGTAATTAGCCTCCAACTAATAAAAATTAATGGAAAAAAAAAAGAAAGTCAATGGAAAAAATTGTCTCGTTTATTAAAAACAAATCAAAATGCTACAATTTTACAGAAAAAGAAACAGTTTTTAACCATCAGTTAAATAGATTAATCAGGACTTTAGGATTTCAATTTTGATGTCATGTTGACAACATTTAAGGGTGGCACACATCTTATTTTATGATATTTCTGTAGCGATCATATATAAATATTAATGATTCATTTAAAAATGATTGGCACAGACTGTCTAAGCTATTTGTATAATCTTAAAATTCTTTCAAGATATTTTGAATCATGTTTTTCAAGTTTCCAAAAAAATTCTACTGGGATTTTGATTAGAATTCCATTGGAACCATCCACTAAGGAAAATAGATATATTAAAATATTCATCATGCTTTTATCTGATAACATGTTGCTCCTTTAGTTTTTTTTTAATTTTATAAAGTAACTTTATCTTTCCTTATGAGGTTATTTCTTGATACTTTATGTTGGAAAGTGCTAAGAACAAGCTGCCAGCATACTAAGACATATTTCCGGGGCAAAGGCTAAGACTAATTTTTGCCAACCTTATTTAGTTTTTTCCTAATTCTCAAGAGGTTTTTTTTAATTGATTTTTCTTGGATTTTTAAATCTCGTCTTTTGCACTTGATAATTGTTGTTGTTCAGTCACTAAGTCGTGTCTGACCCTTTGCAACCCCATGAACGGCAGCATGCCAGGCTTCCTTGTCCTTCACTATCGCCCTAAGTTTGCTGAAACTCATATGTGCTGTGCTTAGTTGCTCAGTTGTGGCCGACTCTTTGTGACCTACTTGATGATAACTTTGCCTTATTCTTCCTCAGTCAGTTCAGTTCAGTTCAGTCACTCAATCATGTCTGACTCTTTGTGATCCCATGGATTGCAGCACGCTAGGCTTCCCTGTCCATCACCAACTCCTGGAGCGTGCTCAAACTCATGTCCATTGAGTTAGTGATGCCATTCAACCATCTCATCTTCTGTCGTCCCCTTCTCCTCCTGTCTTCAATCTTTCCCGGTATCAGGATCTTTCAAATGAGACAGTTCTTTGCATCAGGTGGCCAAAGTATTGGAGTTTCAGCTTCAACATCAGTCCTTCCAATGAATAGTCAGGATTGATTTCCTTTAGGAATGACTGGTTTGATCTCCTTGCATTCCAAGAGACCCTCAAAGCCTTCTCCAACACCACAGTTCAGAAGCATCAATTCTTCTGCACTCAGCTTTCTTTATAGTCCAACTTTCATATCCATACATGACTACTGGAAAAACCATAGCTTTGACTAGACGGATCTTTGTTGGCAAAGTAATGTCTCAGCTTTGCAATATGCTGTCTAGGTTGGTCATAACTTTTCTTCCAAAGAACAAGTCTCTTTTAATTTCATGACTGCACTCACTATCTGCAGTGATTTTGGAGTCCAAGATAACAAAGTCTGTCACTGTTTCCATAGTTTCCCCATCTATTTGTCATGAATGATGGGACCAGATGCCATGATCTTAGTTTTTTGAATGTTGAGTTTTAAGCCAGGTTTTTCACTTTCTTCTTTCACTTTCGTCAAGAGGTTCTGTAGTTCTTCTTCGCTTTCTGCCATAAAGGTGGTGTCATCTGCATATTTGAGGTTATTGATATTTGTCCCGGCAATCTTGATTCCAGCTTGTGCTTCATCCAGTCTGGCACTTTGCATGATAGATTCAAGGGATTAGATCTGATAGACAGAGTGCCTGAAGAACTATGAACAGAGGTTCATGACATTGTACAGGAGGCAGTGATCAAGACCATCCCCAAGAAAAAGAAATGCAGAAAGTCGAAATGGTTGTCTGAGGAGGCCTTACAAAAAGCTGAGAAAAGAAGAGAAGCTAAAGGCAAAGAAAAGGAAAGATACACCTATTTGAATGCAGCATTCCAAAGAATAGCAAGGAGCGATAAGAAAGCCTTCCTCAATGATCAATACAAATAGAGGAAAACAACAGAATGGGAAAGACTAGAGATTTCTTCAAGAAAATTAGAAATACCAAGAAAACATTTCATGGAAAGATGGGCTCAATAAAGGACAGAAGTGGTCTGGCCCTAACAGAAACAGAAGATATTAAGAAGAGGTGGCAAGATTACACAGAAGAACTATACAAAAAAAGATGTTCATGACCCAGACAACCATGATGGTGTGATCATTCACCAAGAGCCAGACATCCTGGAAAGTGAAGGCAAGTGGGCCTTCGGAGCAACACTAGAACAAAGCTGGTACAGGTGATGGACTTCCAGTTGAGCTGTTTAAAATCCTTATTCTTCCTAATGGTTATATTCTAATGTTGTTCCATATCTTATTGCATAAATAAGGCTTTCAGAATTATATAGAATAATAACAGCAATGATTATCTTGTCTTAATTTTAACCAGAATGTGTTAAGTATTTTAATATTAAATGTGGTAGTTGTTCCGGTTTTCCCTGGTGGCTTGAACAGTAAAGAATTTGCCTGCAATCCAGGAAAACTGGGTGATTCCTGGGTCAGGAAGATCCCCTGGAGAAGGAAACTTCTACCCACTCCAGTATTCTTGCCCAGAGAATTCCGTGGATGGAGGAGCCTGATGGGTTATAGTCCATGGGGCTGCAAAGACTCAGACACGCCTGAACAACTAACATGGTGATAGTTGTTGGTTTGAGACTTGTCATAGTATTACAGTATTATTTGTAGTTACCTGAGCTTTTCTTTTTAAATAGCTGATAGTTTTAAAATTCCATGAACTTTTTTTTCTTTTTGGCAAAAGCAGGATTCTTTATTTTTCATATTGGTTCTCAATGTATAAAATCATATTAACAGATTTCCTAATATTAAACCAATTTGTGTTAGTGGGATCAATTTTCTTTTCTGTGGTGGATATTTTTTTTTTTCATGTATAAGTGAATTGTATTTAGTATCCATATTTCCAAGTGGAATTAGCTTTGAATTTTCATTTATTTTGTGGTATATTTGTTACACATGATCTAATATTCTTCTCCTTGGAAAGTTATGACCAACCTAGACAGCATATTAAAAAGCAGAGACAGTACTTTGCTGACAAAGGTCCATCTAGTCAAGGCTATAGTTTTTCCAGTAGTCATGTATGGATGTGAAAATTGGACTATAAAGAAAGCTGAGTGCCGAATAATTGATGCTTTTGAACTGTGGTGTTGGAGAAGACTCTTGAGAGTCCCTTGGACTGCAAGGAGATCCAACCAGTCCATCCTAAAAGAGATCAGTCCTGCATGTTCATTGGAAGGACTGATGTTGAAGCTGAAACTCCAATACTTAGGCAACCTGATGCAAAGAGCTGACTCATTTGAAAAGACCCTGATGCTGGGAAAGATTGAAGGCAGGAGGAGAAGGGGATGACAGAAGATGAGATGGTTGGATGGCATCACCGACTCAATGGACATGAGTTTGAGTAAACTCCAGGAGTTGGTGATGACAGGGAGGCCTGGCATGCTGTGGTTCATGGGGTCGCAGAGTCAGACACGACTGAGCGACTGAACTGACTGACTGACTGAGCTTAATAAAATGAACTGAATAGCTTTGTCTATTTTTCTATTCTCTAAATAATTTACATATTACATATACTACTACTTTCTTTGAAAATTTGAAGTACTCAAGTATAAAATAGACCTAGTGGTTTTATGGTAGTGTTTTGCTTTATAGAATACATGCACATATACGCAATATTTTCTTGGAAATAATCTGTTTATTACAAAACAATCAGACTCTGTTGTAGGATTCTTTGTCCAACTTTATTGAGAGGTAATTGACATATCAGTTCAGTTCAGTTCAGTCGCTCAGTCATGTCCGACTCTTTGAGACCCCATGAATCGCAGCATGACAGGCCTCCGTGTCCATCACCAACTCCCGGAGTTCACTCAAACCCACGTCCATCGAGTCAGTGATGCCATCCAACCATCTCATCCTCTGTCATCCCCTTCTCCTCCTGCCCCCAATCCCTCCCAGCATCAGGGCTTTTTCCAATGAGTCATAACATGGTTTAAGTCACGTTGCTTTTGATACATTTGTATGTTAGCAACATTATCATCAATTGCCAAAATATAATAATCACCTCACATAAATATCATTTCACTTTGTGGTGATAACATTTAAAACCTATTCTCTTAGCAGCTTTCAAGTATATGATACAGTGTTGTTAACTCTAACCACCATGTTGGGTTTTAGATCCCCAGAACTTATTAACCTGGTAACTGGCAGTTTATACCCCTGAGGAAAATCTCCCCATTTCCCCCACCCCCATTCTATGGAACCAACATTCTACCTTCTTTTTCTATGAGTTTGTCTTTTTTAGACTCCACATGTAAGTGATGTCATATAGCATGTTGCCTTTCTCTGTCTGACTTAGTTCAATGCCCTCAAGATCCATGGTATCACAAATGACAGGATTTCCTTTTTTCTTAAGTTTTACCTATGGTGGTAGATATAATGGTCATCCAAATTAAAATTGCCCATTCCTATCCATTTTAGTTCACTGATTCCTAAGGTGTTGCTGTCCAATCTTGCCATCTCCTGCTTGACCACGTCCGACTCACCTTGATACATGGACCTAACATTCCAGATTCCTATGCAATATTGTTCTTTACAGCATGGGACTTTACTTTCACCACCAGACACATCCACAACTATCATTTCTGCTTTGGCCCAGCCACTTCATTCTTGCTGGAGCTACTAGTAATTGCCCCCTGCTCTTCCCCAGTAGCATACTGGACACCTTCCAACCTGGGGGGTTCATTTTGGGTGTAAATTCTTCTTGCCTTTTCATACTGTCCATGGGGTTCTCCAGGCAAGAATACTGAAGTGGTTTGCTGTTTCCTTCTCCAGTGGAACACGTTTTGTCAGAAAGCTCATCCATCTTGGGTGGCCTTACACAGCATGGCTCATAGCTTCATTGAGTTAGGCAAGCCCCTTTGCCAATACAAGGCTTGTGATTCATGAAGGCGAAGCCAATAGTTACATAGGCTATTTTAAAATTTTGATGTGTTTCCAAAGTTGTTTAACCTCCTGTTTTCAAAGGTAAGATGAAAATCTCTCCTTTACCTTGACTTTGCCAGGTAATAGAAAAAAAATTGCCAAAGTTCTACTCTTCCCTTGCCTTTAGTAATATATCCTGAGGCTTTTAGAATAAATTAGTCATTAAATTATTATTTTTGGTCTTGCATTTGCTGTCTTCTGCACTGTCAGCAGCCCACTTAAATTCATCCATTATATAATTACTTTCCTTTCTACCCCATTATTATGGCTCATGACTTATCTTTAGTGTATATTTTATTTAGTCCACTTAAAAGCTTTTCAGGTAATCTCTTCTTACTTCATCCAGTGTATTTTTCACCCAAGCTTTTCTCTTTGTTATTCTCTCCTTGCTGCCTCTCAGAGGTGACGTATCCTGGCTTTCTATCTGCTTGGTCTCTTCACGCTCTATTTCTTCAAAGTTTCAGTCACTCAGTCACGTCCAACTCTTTGCAACCGTATGGATTGACTGCAGCCCGTCAGGCTCCTCTGTCCATGGAATTTTCCAGGCAAGAATACTGGAGTGGGTTGCCATTCCCTTCTCCAGGGGATCTTCCTGACCCAGGGACTGAACGTGTCTCCTGCATTGCAGGCAGATTCTTTACTATCTGAGCCACTTGGGAAGCCCCCATTTCCTCAATCAGGCTTCAGCTGCTATGGTAAATATTTGACTGAACCAGGGTCCCTGCTGCGTCTTCAAGATGACATTCCCCCTGCTCATCCTGAGGGGCTTTCTCACAGGTGCTGTTTGGGTGTGAGAGTCTTTTCTTCCTGTGGTCATCGTCAGGTGCAGCTATGGAGACCCACAGTTGCTCTAAGTTTAGTCTCTGGTTTCCACATGGCCTTATTCTCCATCCCCTTTGGGCACCTTCACAGCTTTTTAGGTAGTAGGAGGGTTCTGCCAATCTTTACAGCTTCAACATCTAGCATATAGGCTGATCTTGCCCCAGCCTTCTTAGATCATTCTGCAGGGAATATGAGATACCATCCAAACTTTCCCTTGGCCTGGATTTATCTCAAACCAGTTCCACATGCCTTAGAGTCGATGCAAACTTTTTCCAAATGCTGGAAAGAGGCGAGTCACTCTGTCAGATGGTGGATGGTTTATGAGTTTTCAAGTTCCCCTGTATCTTCAAAGGTGTTTAATCGAGAAAGGAATCGAGGCTTTCTCAGGGCTATTGTGAGGTGGCGAACTGACACAACAAAGATGATGCCATTACAAGTTACAGTAACAGCGGCGATGACAGAACTGATTTTGTTCAGAGCTTGCTTAAGCAGCAGCACGAATTGTTCCATTGCTTTGTTTAATACACGCTGTGTAACAGGGCTCCCCGGGTTGCACTGGTGGTAAAGAACCCTCCTGCCAGTGCAGGAGATGTAAGAGATGCAGGTTCGATCCCCGGGTCGGGAAGGTCCACTGGGGGAGGGCATGGCAGCCCACTCCAGTGTTCATGCCTGGAGAATCCCATGGACAGAGGAGCCCGGAGGGCTACAGTCCATAGCATTGAAAGGAGTTGGGCAGGACTGAAGGGACTTAGCTTGCACACAGCGTGTGTAATAGATAATATTATTCCCTCTTCTTTACAGATGAGGAAAGGGTCATGGGGAGATGAGTAGACCCTCCCCCCCAAGCCACACAGCAGGCAAACAGTGCAGTAAGCCGGTAATCACATCCAGAAAAATCAACTCTAGAATCAACCCTACTGACCATGCACTAGAACTAGAAAAGATCTTATTACTTCGTCTACCCATGGAGCACAAGATTAAAACTCTACAATGTCATGAAATTGAGAAAAGTCCTTTAATAGTGAACTAATGAAGTCACAATGGAAAACTGAAAATTCAGTGAATTCTAGAGACACACCCTAAAAACAGGCAAATTTCTGGAATGACTCCTATAGGGTATTAATGATCAAAATTAACCTAAATAATCAATATGTGAGAAAGAGCAATTGTTTTACTGATTATCAAGCTTTTACACACCAACCTCTCCAGTGCTTATGCTGTAACTAACATAACTTTCTACCAAAAGCTCATCACTTAAAAAACTGGATTTAAAATGAGATAATAGAAAAAGATGTAAAATTAAGATCAAGCAACATAAACCCATTAGGAAGAAACTGGCTCTTTTAACATTTTCCTTTTATAGATTTCAAGGTGGCAAGAAGAGGTGATATACTTCAAACACTAAATGACACCTATAAAAATGTTGAAATACAAAATTAATAAAATTTTTATTTTATAAGTAGGTAATACAATCCCCTTTTCTTATTCTTTTTACCTTTATTTTGGAAGAAAATATTAGTTTCAAGGTCTTAGTTTGGTGGCCCTGAAACTAAAGAAGCCACTCTGAGTTCATCTTTTGTTTGATTTGCAACTACTTAGATTTCCTTTGATCTCAACTTAATTTCTTCCATATTTTTGTGAATTAAAAACTTGTTTGATTTTGTTTGTTCCACTTGTTACAATTTGTCATCTGCTTTGTTGTTGTCAACAGCTGCAAACATCTTAGATGCTACACTTAAAAAGGTTGATTTTATGATTCATTTGTGTCTTAATTTTGGCAAAGGGGACGTAATTAGTTGTAAATCTTCCCTTGTGAATTATGATGAAGCCATTTCCCTGTGTGGTAAAACTAGGACTGGAATAGCTTTTTTAAAGTGGATGCCTCACAGGAGAAAACATTAAAAGCTAGTAATTTCTTTGATGGTAGACAAGGGTTGAATCTTGGAAGTGAGGGTTATTGAGTTATCAGAGCTGGTTTAATTCTATCAAAATGTATTACATTTTAAATTGTTCTAGAACATAAGAACAGGCCATGTTATTTAAACTGCTGTGTGACAGCTAACCCTATACACACAGAAAATCCCAATGGACCCAAGTGTTGGTTAACTCCTTTTTTGGGAAAAAAAATTAAAGGCAGTGTAGTAGGCAAACAATTGGGAACAAAAAGCATTAGAACAGAGATCGTGCTATAACTGAGCAAGGGATACAGGTAAGATAAAATTTAAGAAAAGTATTTGTCTCCTTTATTGTGTTTCTTTATTGAAAAATATTTGAGGAAGATTTGTAAAATGCCTAAAGAAGCCAAGTGTTTTAAATAGTCATTGTGCAATGTATCTATCTGTACTTTTCTCTCTGTGTGTATATACACATATTTAATTTTTATTTTGTGGACTGAAGGCAGACAGCCATCTCCAATTTATTACCAACTTATGAGTGTTTTGTTCAAGCCCAGGGGCTCATCCACTGATGGGGAGCAGCCTTTAAAAGCTTTTCTTCTGGAGATAGTTGGGTGGGGAGTGTTGGTGTAGGGAGAAAAAACGGCTTTGGAATTCAAGTCCCGATGGACAAGAGAAATGATTACTCTTCCTTTAACATAGGTTTCACACATCCTCAATGAATATCACCTTTCTTGGTAATTAGTTTTTAAAAACAAGTGAGAAAATCAGAGTGAAGGAAAAAAAAATAAGATGTGGCCAGAATGAGGCTTATGGACAAAAAGGAGAGCTGCAAAACCAGTTCTGTGCCTCCCAGAGCAGAACACACTTTGCCAAGTAATTCTTGGTGTCCATACAATATGAACGCTTGTTCACGATGGAGGCACACAGCTGTTTTCAGTCCCCTCGTAGTTTCGTGGAGACAATGCCCTGTGATGTCATAAGCTACGGGTCCACTATAGGTGGGCCACAAATTAGGCAAAAATGCACTTTGGTTTGGTATCCCTTCTGGAAGCAGATGGCAGCAAATCCAGCTGCTGTTCAGTGTGAGCGTCTGAGCCAGTAACCATATGTGACCAGGTTCTTTGATAGTCTGGGGCAGTTCAAGAATAAAAGCTTAATATTTAGACTCACTGAGTTTTACATGGACTATGTAGCCCCCATAATTGAGTGTGTAGCCAATGACAGTCCTTAACTTCAGCAGGTTCTGGCCCAGTGACCTCCCCCGACCCACCCGCCCCCTGCTCTTTTTCAAAAATCACCAATCAGGAGGGAGGGTGGTCTGTGACTCTCATGCAATCTTAGGTTTATTTTTCCTCTGACTCGAGGTGTGCTGGTAACCCTTGGCTGGAGGCGGGGTCCAAGTATGCTCTGGCTGGTACCTAGAATACAAGTGTCCTTGACACCAACCAAAGAAGAAACCCAAGCATGAGAATTACTGAAGCTGGGCTCAGCGTGACATGGAAGAATCAAGACACAAGCCCAGGTTCAAGGCCACTGCTCCTCTTCATGAGGCTGAGAGAATAGCTGAGGACAGAGCCCAGACTGCTTTTTTTTTTTTTTTGTAATTGAAGTATTAGTTGATTGACAATGCTGTGTTAATTACCGTTGTACAGCAAAGTGATTCAGTTGCACACACACACATATATGTAATCCATTCTGTTTTATATTCTTTCCTGTTCTAGTTTATCATCAGCAAGGATGGGCATGCAGTGCTTTCAGGGTGCAGTTTGGTGGAACATGTGATGTGAAATCTTTAATTAGCAGTGAAAGTGAAGTCGCTCAGTCATATCCGACTCTTTGCGACCCCATGGACTATAGCCTACCAGGCTCCTCCATCCATGGGATTCTCCAGGCAAGAATACTGCAGTGGGTTGCCATTTCCTTCTCCAGGGGATCTCCCTGACCCAGGGATCGAACCTGGGTCTCCAGCACTGCAGGCAGATGCTTTACCCTCTGAGTCACCAGGGAATTAGCAGTAATGAGTAATTAATTAGCAGTAATGAGTCTCATTCCTTTCAGACAGCGAGCATCCACCAGGTGGCTGAGGGGCCCGTCTTCCAGGAGGGGCCCTTCAGGAACGGCAGTGGCTCTGGTCAGGGGTAGGATGAGCAGACAATGGACACTGCAGGAGCTTTGCTCAGGGTTGGTGGCTGGTGGTTTCAGTCGCTAAGTCGTGTCCGACTCTTGTGACCCCACAGATTGTAGCCCTCCAGGCTCCTGTGTCCATGGGATTCTCCAGGCGAGAATACCAGAGTGGGTTGCCATTCCTTTCTCCAGGGGATCTTCCCAACCCAGGAATCGAGCCCTGGTCTCCTGCCTTGTAGGCAGATTCTTTACTGACTGAGCTACAGTTTATCATAGGATATTGATTATAGTTGTCAGTATTATACAGTAGGGCTGGGGTTTTCATCCATTCTACAGGTACTAATTTGCATCTGCTAACCCCAAACTCCCACTCCACCTCTCCCCCAGCCCCCTCCCATTGGCAGCCACCAGTCTGTTCTCTGCGTCCAAGATTCTGTTCCTCAGAACAGATAGGCTCATTTGTGTCGTATTTTAGACTCCACCTGCTCCAAACCATGGAGGAAGGTTGTCCCATAGGCATCCTCTCTGGCTGTGGCACTGAAGCATTCAAGCTCCAGGTGAAGGGACCATTCGGGTTGATCTTCACAGATGTTTAATTATCATGGAATGTATCATCTGATTTCTCCATACCTAAATCTCAGCTTAGTTCTTCTGGTAAAGATACTGTGTGCTGCTGCTGCTGCTAAGTCACTTCAGCCGTGCCCAACTCTGTGCGACCCCATAGACAGCAGCCCACCAGGCTCCCCTGTCCCTGGGATTCTCCAGGCAAGAACACTGGAGTGGGTTGCCATTTCCTTCTCCTATGCATGAAAGTGAAAAGTGAAAGTGAAGTCGCTCAGTCGTGTCAGACTCTTAGTGACCCCATGGACTGCAGCCTACCAGGCTCCTCCGTCCATGGGATTTTCCAGGCAAGAGTACTGGAGTAGACATTTTTTTAAAAATATATAAATCAAGTAAGTCCCATTAGTAGAATCAGAAACTAAGAAAAGACCTCAAATCGAGCACTGAAAGTTAAAGTGAAAGTCAGTCCTGTCTGACTCTTTGTGACCCCATGGACTATACAGTCTATGGAAGTCTTCAGGCCAGAATACAGGAGTGGGTAGCCTTTCCCTTCTCCAGGGGATCATCCCAACCCAGGGATCAAACCTAGGTCTCCCACATTGCAGGAGGATTCTTTACCAGCTGAGCCACAAAGGAAGCCCCAAATAGAGCACTCAGCTCAGTTCAGTTCAGTTCAGTCACTCAGTCGTGTCCGACTCTTTGCAATCCCATGAATCGCAGCACGCCAGGCCTCCCTGTCCATCACCAATTCCCGGAGTTCACTCAAACTCATGTCCATCAAGTCGGTGATGCCATCCAGCCATCTCATCCTCTGTCGTCCCCTTCTCCTCCTGCCCCCAATCCCTCCCAGCATCAGGGTCTTTTCCAATGAGTCAACTCTTCGCATCAGGTGGCCAAAGTATTGGAGTTTCACCTTCAGTATCAGTCCTTCCAATGAACACCCAGGACTGATCTCCTTTAGGATGGACTGGTTGGATCTCCTTGCAGTCCAAGGGACTCTCAAGAGTCTTCTCCAACACCACAGTTCAAAAGCATCAATTTTTCAGTGCTCAGCTTTCTTCACAGTCCAGCTGTCACATCCATACATGACCACTGGAAAAACCATAGCCTTGACTAGACGGACCTTTGTTGGCAAAGTGATGGCTCTGCTTTTTAATATGCTATCTAGGTTGGTCATCACTTTCCTTCCAAGGAGTAAGCATCTTTTAATTTCATGGCTGCAGTAACCGTCTGCATGATTTTGGAGCCCCCAAAAATAAAGTCTGCCTCTGTTTCCACTGTTTCCCCATCTATTTGCCATGAAGTGATGGGACCAGATGCCATGATCCTACTTTTCTGAATGTTGAGCTTTAAGCCAACTTTTTCACTCTCTTTCACTTTCATCAAGAGGCTTTTTAGTTCCTCTTCACTTTCTGCCATAAGGGTGGTGTCATCTGTATATCTGAGGTGATTGATATTTCTCCTGGCAATCTTGATTCCAGCTTGTGCTTCTTCTAGCCCAGCGTTTCTCACAATGTACTCTGCATATAAGTTAAATAAGCAGGGTGACAATATACAGCCTTGACGTCCTCCTTTTCCTATTTGGAACCAGTCTGTTGTTCCATGTCCAGTTCTAACTGTTGCTTCCTGACCTGCATACAGGTTTCTCAAGAGGTAGGTCAGGTGGTCTGGTATTCCCATCTCTTTCAGAATTTTCCACAGTTTATTGTGATCCACACAATCAAAGGCTTTGGCATAGTCAATAAAGCAGAAATAGATGTTTTCTGGAACTCTCTTGCTTTTTCTACGATCCAGCGGATGTTGGCAATTTGATCTCTGGTTTCTCTGTCTTTTCTTAAACCATCTTGAACATCTGGAAGTTCATAGTTCGCGTATTGCTGAAGCCTGGCTTGGAGAATTTTGAGCATTACTTTACTAGTGTGTGAGATGAGTGCAATCGTGAGGTAGTTTGAGCATTCTTTGGCATTGCCTTTCTTTGGGATTGGAATGAAAACTGACCTTTTCCAGTCCTGTGGCCACTGCTGAGTTTTCCAAATTTGCTAGCATATTGAGTGCAGCACTTTCACAGCATCATCCTTCAGGATTTGAAATCACTCAACTGGAATTCCATCACATCCACTAGCTTTGTTTGTAGTGATACTTCTTTCTAAGACCCACTTGACTTCACATTCCAGGATGTCTGGCTCTAGGTGAGTGATCACACCATCGTGATTATCTGGGTTGTGAAGATCTTTTTTGGTACAGTTCTTCTGTGTATTCTTGACACCTCTTCTTAATATCTTCTGCTTCTGTTAGGTCCCTACCATTTCTGTCCTTTATTGAGCCCATCTTTGCATGAAATGTTCCCTTGGTATCTCTAATTCTCTTGAAGAGATCTCTAGTCTTTCCCATTCTGTTGTTTTCCTATATTTCTTTGCATTGATTGCTGAGGAAGGCTTTCTTATTTCTCCTTGCTATTCTTTGGAACTCTGCATTCAAATGGGATTTAAGGGACTAGATATGATAGACAGAGTGCCTGATGAACTATGAATGGAGGTTCGTGACACTGTACAGGAGACAGGGATCAAGACCATCCCCATGGAAAAGAAATGCCAAAAGGCAAAATGGTTGTCTGAAGAGGGCTTACAAATAGCTGTGAAAAGAAGAGAAGCAAAAAGCAAAGGAGAAAAGGAAAGATATTCCCATTTGAATGCAGAGTTCCAAAGAATAGCAAGGAGAGATAAGAAATAGAGCACTAGATACTCCATTTTGTTTAACCAAGTAATCATCACCAAACAGCTCCATCTCTCCATCCTGTTCCCTGATTGGAACATTGTCCCACGCCTGCTGACTCTAGAATGTGCTTTTGCTTCCCATCTTCCATAATCATGCCAGCATTGTTTTCCATTCCCTTTCTGTAATCACCTGTAAAACAGACGAAAGTCACCTTGTTCACCCTTCTGGAATCTTCCCAGAAGCTTGGAGGCAGCAAGCTCTGCACACAGAGAGCATTGACAAGCCTCATTCAATTAAAGTGTGTGTGTATTCATTTCCTGAGGCGGTCGGAACAAGCTACAACACTGGGGTTCTTACAGCCACGGAAATTATTCTGTTCACAGTTCTAGACACCTGGAGTGAGAAATCAAGACTCAGCAAGACCCCACTCCCCCTGAAGGCTCTAGGGGCGAATCCTTCCTGCCTCTTCCAGGTCCTGGTGGCTCCAGGCATTCCTTGGCTTGTGGCTGCATCACTCCTGTCTCTGCCTCCACCAACATCACGTGGCATCTCCTCTGCTTCCTGTGTGTCTGTCTCCTTCTGCATGTCTCTTCCAAAGACACATGAGAATCTAGGGGCCACCAGCATCTTCCAGGATGAGCTCATCTTGAGATCCATAGCATCATTACAGATAAGGTCCCGTTCTGGGACTCCAGAGTTTGGGAAGTGGGCTTATCTCTTTGGGGGCCACCTTTCAGCCTACTACCATGCACAGTACCCTCCCCAGGACTGGATTACCTCCTGGGTTACACACATTCCTGGGAAGGGTGAAGCGTGGTATTACAGGGAGGGGCTTTGGCCTGGTTTTGAAGGATATGAGTTCAACTATATGGTAGTAATGATAAGAGTATTGCTTGTTCGTATTTTCTTCTCTTTCATTCCTTGAGTATTGGCAGAGAATGGCTTGCTCATGGGGAAAAATCCCAGGATGAGGAGGCAAAGGTATTGGAACTGAAGGCAGTTGCCTCTTCTTTCATGCCCTCAGCAACTCCAGTGGGCAGCTCTGCCTTATTCATCTCTTTCTCCACCTTTACTTTAGAATTCAGAAGTAAGACGGTTGGTCAAGAGAGGCATCAACACTTTTAATTGAAAATGAAGTCAGACTTGCTTTTTCTCTCTGATAGAAATTAAGGTTGACTTGATTGGGTTGACAATGACTCATCTGACTAATTAGATAATATGAAGGCTATTTTCCAAAGAGTTATGTCCTTAATTTTAACGAGAATAGATTTAAAGCATCTGATGAGATAAAAGCACTGGAGGGCCACCACTTGGTGTGCATCCAGGGCCGCCCCTTGTGCTAGAGCTTTTGCAAATATCACCCTTTAAGCTGGATGGTGCACAAGCTACATGGTCAGACTCCCAGACCTGGACGTTTTATTTTAAAATTATTATGCAATGATATAGTTTACAGAATTTTATTTTCCCAAATGTTTATGAATATATCAAATTAAAGCACTTCTTCAGGAAAGTTATTTGATAAATATTGGCAGAATTTTGGGGGTAGTTATTTGATAAATATTGGCAGAATTTGGGGGGAACATGTATTCCAAAAATTACAAAAAGAGTAATAACAGAATAGCAAAATTTTTACCAGTTAGAAGGGCTCTAATTCTTTTCTGTCAACATAAAAAAGGTCCTGGTCCTGTTATTAAAGATAATTTTTGATGACATATTGCTATACTGTTTTGGTCCCATAATTTAGACAAATTTCAATGAATTGAGTGAAAACGTTTTAACAAAACTTCTCTATTCCCATCTACTTACAAACATAGTTTTCAATGTTTGTCATAAGATAAGAATAGAATTTATGAGGACTCCTAACTCATTCTCTATGTGAGAATTTAAAAAGACCCTCACTCACTGCTTTAGGAGATGAATTTGTAAAAATACTGTTTCTTGTGAAAAGCATCAAAGTTGATATAATGTAGTTTTAATCAATTATTTATTGTAATATGAAATGATAATAACAAAAGAAATTTTTAATATTTTGAAACTCTAGACTGAGGAAATTTTAAATGATAATTTATATATATATATATGTATATATATATAGTTTTATCTATCTATATTTGTTCCAGAGAAGTATGATAGAGTAACCTATAAAAGACTCTCTAGCCTAAAAAATGTATTAAACTACAATAAAAATCTATGGGGAAAGAGCCCAAGGAACAAAAAGAATGAAAGAAATTTTCCAACTGTTAAAAAAGAGCTTATTATTATATAGATATATTTAAATGGATGATGGTAGGTGTTAACTCCCTATGGCAATAATTTTCAAACTTGAAAACTCATCAGAATCATCTGGATGGTGTATTAAGCACTCCTAGAGTTTCAAATTCAGTAGGTCTGGGATGGAACTTGCAAAATTGCATTTCTAACATGTTCCCAGGTAATTCTGAAACTGCTGGTCCAGGCATACACTTTGAGAAGGACCACCCCTAAGTATCTTGGGACTTCCCTGGTGGTTCAGACAGTGAAGAATCTGCCTGGAATGTGGGAGACCCAGGTTTGATCCCTGGGTCGGAAAGATCCCCTGGAGAAAGAAATGGCAACCTACTCCAGTGTTCTTGCCTGGAGAATTCCATGGACAGAGGAGCCTGCTGGGCTACAGTCCATAGGTTTGCAAAGAGTCAGACAGGGACTGAGCAACTAACACTTTAAGTATCTGGAGTCCATTGTCTAATTGGATATTTTCACAGGAGAATTTAATTGAGTACATGGGCAAAAATATTACAGGTCACAGGCTAGATAGATAGATAGATGATAGACAGAGCCCTAGCCAGGCCAGAACAGAGCAACAGAGTTGATAAAAGTAAGTAAATGGGCAGAAATCAGAGTCCTCTGTTGAGAATGGTCTGGGAACAGCTTGCACAAACCTTAGTTCATTCAAGCTTTTACAGACCCTGTATTAGCAGATGCTGGTGGGGCCCATGTAATTATGACCAGAGCCATCTTTGCTGAGCACTTTCTTCCAGCACCCAGTTCTAAATGATTGGTGACCAGTACCGAAGCAGCCAGTCCCCAAGCATGAAGCTTATAACATGAGAGAAGCCCTTAACTTCTCTATTTTTCACCCTGGTTTGCCTTCCTGAAGCCATGGTTTTTACAAAGTGGTTACACATTGGGCTTCTGGAACTGGGGGCAATGATAACCTACAGAGCATCCACTGGGCAAGGGTCTTCACATTTTCAGCATTTCATGGCAGTTGATGTGATTCCCATCATAAATATGCAGATAATGAGCCTCCCAGAACCCAGGGGTCTCACCCCTGCTCCCCAAAGTGTGGGGAGTGGGGCACCTACCTGACACCAAAGTCTGCCTTCTCTTTCTTCTGTCTGCACTGTTCAGCGTACATCAGAAATACCTGCATCCAAGTATAAGCAATACCATGTGACATGTAATCTTAAAAAATGGTCCTGATGAACTTATTTGCAAAACAGAGGCACAGATATAGAAAATAACGAACTTCTTACTACCAGGGAGGAAAGGGGGAAAGGAACAAATTGGGAGATTAGGATTGACACATACACATTACTATTTATAAAACAGATAATCAGTAAGAACCTACTCTTTGGCACAGGGAACTTGACTCAATTCTCTGTAATGACCTATATGGGAAAAGAAACTAAGTGGATGCATGTATGTGTGTAGCTGATCCACTTTGCTGTACAACAGTGACTAGCCCCGCATTGCAAAACAACTCTACTCCAATAGAAATCAATTTAAAAAGAAATACCTGCATTTGACACACCTAAACCCCAGGCTCGTCTCACATTTATTTAGTCAGAATCTCTGAGGGATATTTGAGAATCTCTATTTTTGAACACAATCCTGCTCTTTATTATGTAGACTTCCAGAATTCCTCTATTTCTGAAAAAGACACATTTTCATGTAACCACATAAGACTTCATGTAACCTGCCCAAGTGATAAATCAACCCTACATCCATGGAAGAATATTGAAGCTTTCTAAAGGTCATTCCATTAATGGTTTAAAGGGGTCCCAGATTTCTGTTGATAGCTAATTAATATCACTTAGCATAGTTATCTAAACATAGGATGAAAAACTATATTTTTGTTCTGAGGTTTTGGTTACTCAAATCTCCCAGGCATGGGGCAATGCTTAATATGCTACTGTATTTTGAAATAAGTCTTTGGTTATTTTTTTCTCTGTGCAGGAGTCTGTTCTCCTATGGCAGTGACTCTGTGAATTTCTTCCAGGGCCTCTTTTGATAGGACCTTGTGTGGAACTGAATAAACTGTGGAAATTCTGAAAGAGATGGGAATACCAGACCACCTGACCTGCCTCTTGAGAAACCTGTATGCAGGTCAGGAAGCAACAGTTAGAACTGGGCATGGAACAACAGACTGGTTCCAAATAGGAAAAGGAGTACGTCAAGGCTGTATATTGTCACCCTGCTTATTTAACTTATATGCAGAGTACATCAAGAGAAACGCTGGACTGGAAGAAGCACAAGCTGGAATCAAGATTGCCAGGAGAAATATCAATCACCTCCGATATGCAGATGACACCACCCTTATGGCAGAAAGTGAAGAGGAACTAAAAAGCCTCTTGATGACAGTGAAAGAGGAGAGTGAAAAAGTTGGCTTAAAGCTCAACATTCAGAAAAGTAGGATCATGGCATCTGGTCCCATCACTTCATGGCAAATAGATGGGGAAACAGTGGAAACAGTGGCAGACTTTATTTTTGGGGGCTCCAAAATCATGCAGACGGTGACTGCAGCCATGAAATTAAAAGATGCTTACTCCTTGGAAGGAAAGTGATGACCAACCTAGATAGCATATTAAAAAGCAGAGCCATTACTTTGCCAACAAGGGTCCGTCTGGTCAAGGCTATAGTTTTTCCAGTAGTCATGTATCGATGTGAGAGTTGTACTGTGAAGAATGCTGAGCGCCAAAGAATTGATGCATTTGAACTGTGGTGTTGGAGAAGACTCTTGAGAGTCCCTTGGACTGCAAGGAGATCCAACCAGTCCATCCTAGAGGAGATCAGTCCTGGGTGTTCATTGGAAGGACTGATGCTGAAGCTGAACCTCCAATACTTTGGCCACCTGATGCGAAGAGTTGACTCATGGGAAAAGACCCTGATGCTGGGAGGGATTGGGGGCAGGAGGAGAAGGGGACGACAGAGGATGAGATGGCTGGATGGCATCACCAACTCGATGGACATGAGTTTGAGTGAACTCCGGGAGTTTGTGATGGACAGGGAGGCCTGGCGTGCTGCGATTCATGGGGTTGCAAAGAGTCAGATGTGACTGAGTGACTGAACTGAACTGAACTGAACTGAACTGATATATCCAGCGCCAAGCTACACACAATTCTCATTGATAGATGGGCTCTCATTCAATGAGAATAAATAGAGCAAATGCTCATTGAAGAGCTACTATAGGTAAGCCATCTCTGCAGGCCCTTCAGAGAACCATAAAGGAAGACGAGACACTATCTCTGCCTCTTGAAGCTTTAGAGAAAGCATGGATGGAGCTGGCAACATGGCAATCTATTGTCATTGGACAACAGTTTCTGCCCTGCTCTGTGCCTGGCCCTTGGAGATGCTGAGGGGTACGCTGTGGGCAGAGATGACTCTTTGTCAGCTAAAGGGGGTGGTCAATACAGAGTAGAAAAAGAAGCTCCATGTTGGGGTCCTTAAATCTTTAACTGAGCCCAGAGCATGCTTTGCCGGGCACTTCTATTCCCCACCACAGCCTGTCAGTTTCATTAAGCAATTCTCATGGGATTCTCACTGGCAGGAGGATCACAAGATAGAACTGCATACAGTCCTCGGCATATACCCAGAGGAAACCATAATTCAAAAGGATACATGCACCTCAGTGTTCAGAACAGCATTGTTTATCATAGTCAGGATATGGAAACAACATAAATGTCCATCAATAGGTGAATGGATAAAGATGTGTTACTTATATATGATACAATAGAATATTTCTCAGCCATAAATAGGAACAGAATTGGGTCATTTGAGGAGATGTGGATGGACCTAGAGTCTGTCATACAGAGTGAAGTGAGTCAGAAAGAGAAAAACAAATGTCATATATTAACGCATATATGAGGAAATTAGAAAAATGGTATAGGTGATCTAATCTGCAAAGTAGAAATAAAGAAACAGACATAGAAAAAAAAAGTATGGATACCAAGGGGGAAACAGAGCGAAAGAAATTGAGAAATCAGGATTGACGTGTATACACCATTGCTATGATGTATAAACTAATGAAAACTTACCGTATGGCACAGAGAGCTCTACTTAATGCCCTGTGGTGAGCTGTATGGGAAGGAGGCCGAGACGGAAGAGTGTGTATGTATGTGTCTGTGTATATGTATGGCTGGTTCTGGGAAAGGCTAAAGGCTAGAGGAGGAGGGGGAGGCAGAGGGTGACGTGGTTAGGGAGCATCACCGACTCAATGGACGTGAATTTCAGCAAATTGCGGGAGACCGTGAAGGACAGAGAAGCCTGGCGTGCTGCCGTCCAGTCCATGAGGTTACAAAGAGTGGAACACAGCTTAGCAATTAAACAGCAACAACGGTTGATTCATTTTGCTGTTGAGTGGAAACAAACTCAACTTTGTAAAACAACTATACTTTAATAAAAATTAACTTTAAAAAAAGAACTGCATCCAGATGCTATTGTCACCTAAATGTCAAATCTATCCCAAGTAGGTGAAAGCTTCCATGTTTCCCCTTTTGCTGGTGGCTAGTATTACATCTGGTAATAGTTTAGTATAAGCAACAAAACCATGGAGAGAATTCTCTGGGGCCTCTGAATATTTACACTTTTAAGACTCATTTCCAGTGATGTACTGTTATGTCATAACACACTAACTTCTGAAAGATCACTAGATACTCTGGGCTCTGTAAACAGACACACCAAAGCAAGTTCCCTTTTTTCTGTGTTTTTTAATCAAAAGAGATCCTAAGTTAATGACTCCTAATAACGTCCATCATATATTAGTACATATATTTGAATTATATATTAATAACTCAAGTTACCTTTCTGTTATCTATCCAGGAAACATTACAATTTGAAAATTTTGTTGAATATTTTACACATTTAAAACAGGCAAAAGGTAACTAGATACTCTTAAAAACATACCATTTATCACTTTATTTTTTAAAGTATGTTAGTCCCAAGAGTAATATAGAATACTATCAAATACAAAAAAACACATGGAAGAAAATAAAAATAATCCAATAAACTGCTGCCAAGATATAATTATTATTAATATGAAGTTTCACTTTCGTAATAGCACATATTTTAAAATGAAATTGGAATTTTTTGGTATTGTGCTACTTTAAATTCTGCTTTTAAAAATGTAACATTTTATTAGGAGGAATTCTCCATAAAAAGCAAATTTTCCCAGGCCTACAGTTTCTAGTGCATGAAAGCAAAGCTGTTTGTTTGTCCATTTCACCATAGGTTTGGACTTTTGGGTAATTCCTTCCCTCCTGTTTCCTCCCTGCCTCCCTCACTCCCTCCTCCCTCCATCCTTCCCTCCCTTCCTTTCCTCTTTCTTTCCTTCCTCCCTCCCTCCCTCCCCTCCTTCTCCCTTCTTGCCTGCTACTCTTCTAAATAAAGTTACACTGAACATCACCCTGCAGGTCTTCTGCGTGATTAATCAGATGAGGAAGCAAAGTCCCAAGGAATTTCTCAGGATGAACGGCCCCCAGGAGAGAGTTACCCATCTGGTGCTCTAGTCTCTGGGAAATGCCTAGAGATAAGTCAGGACTGCTGGATCAGCGTTTTCTTTCCAAGAGTAAGTTGTTTGTTTGTTTGTTTTTAAGATTTTTCCCAGTGGCAACAGCTTTGTCTTCCTGATGACACTCTGGCATTCAGGACAGTTATCTGTTTTTGAGGTGCTAATAAATAAAATCTGGGGATTGAAGATTTTAAGGAAGAGAGGCATCCAATCACAGTTTAAAAGATACAAGCAAAATGGCATTATCTGTGTAAAGTTTGCCTACATTACTGCACAATATTTAATTCTGTATCTAGTACAACACACTATGCTTTTCTTTAAAAATAATTTGTAGAAGTAATTAGTCTTCTTCCTTGGCACTATGTAGTCTGAAGTACACTGGAACATGTCATTTATTGACAGCCATCAGCTCTGGCTGGGTGGTTTGCATGGACACTGACACAGTCCTGCAAAATCTGATGCTAATATATAACATCTCTAATATGCCAAGACTGCCTCCCAGTTGTTAAATATATGACTAGTCCCAATGGGCTTGTGTTTCCCGTTTACTTGATTTCCAAGGGACATTTTGTCCAGCTTGATTTTTATAAATATATTTATGGTATAACATAATACAATCAACTGAGCTGTGAGGGAAGCTTCCCTGGTGGCTCAGATGGTAAAGCGTCTGCCCGCAATGCGGGAGACACAGGTTCAATCCCTGGGTTGGGAAGATCCCCTGGAGAAGGAAATGGCAACCCACTCCAGTATCCTTGCCTGGAAAATCCCATGGTCAGAGGAGCCTGGTGGGCTGCAGTCTATGGGGTCACAAAGAGTCGGACACGACTGAGGGACTTCACTTTCACTTTCATAATACAATACTATATAATGTGATACTATAAAAGAGATTACTATGAATACCTAAATGTACTATAAAAATCATGTACAATTATTAATTTTTATACATCTAGCACTTCAAAAGTGTTTTTTCTTGACATATTTTAGTTGAGATGAGGCACTTTCTATGCTTCTATAAGATTGTCTTGTGTGTGTCTAATCCATTTCAAAGAGCAAAAGTCCACTTTTTTCTTATAATTTCCCCTCTGATTGCTTAAATGGACAAGTGCCCTCTAGGGTTTTCATTGGGAGAGAATAAACATTACCAGCTTGTGTTATCAGCCCCACTCCTCATAGATCTGCCTGTGAACTTGACCTTGAGGTCTCTCATACCCTGGTGCAGATCCAGCATGCCTCTGCTCTCCAGACACAGGCAGAGGCCTCGTGGATGTGCCCTGTGAATTCACCCTCCACTCAGCAAGTACGACCTGGGCATGTCTGAGCTGCAGAGCTGGTTCTGAACCCTCCAAAGTCTCTGTCGTCTGAGTTCTGGATTGCAGCAGAGGAAGGTGGCTGGGGTTGTCCTACCAAAACCTCAGACTCACTCAGTTCAAACTGAACTTGTTCAGGGCTTTGCTCAGACCTGCTCTTCTCTTCTAGTCCCTGTTTCAGTTTGGGGCACCACCCATCACCCCGTCTTATAATCTTGTAACAAAAATGTGCCACACACTTGGCTAGATGCTGCCAGCATGATGGTAAAGCACACAGACCTTGAGTTGACATTCCGCAAAGATCACAGCAGAAGTGGAGGCTGCTGAGGCATGGACATGCAGATCTGTGTTTAGCGGGGAGAAGGGATGAGACAGGAAGGTCCCAGCTCTGCAATATCAGAGAAATTTCATTTTACATGCGATCTCCAATCAATTAATAGTGACTGCCTTGATGGAGAAGGCTCCACCTAGGTTGAAGCAGAAGACTGCTGTGATCAATTAGTAATGTCTGCCAGGGGCAGCAGCTGGTGGTGCATGGCCATGAATTCTAAGCATTTTCATCCTATATTCCTAACATCAATTTCTTTCCGCAAGAACCATGGGAAACCACCCCTGGATGTTTGCCTGAGCATCAGAATGGTTTGTTGAGTTGTGTTTAAAGCCCCTTGTGCTTCAGGAGGACTCGGCTCTCCCAGGGAGATTATATCAGTACTAAACCTTCCAAAAATTGTGACTGTCAAACTGCGCTGTGTATTTTTAAATGTACATGACTAGTGAGTATCGTTGTTTTAATTTTTTTTTTTTTTTAGGATACCATACACATGGGTCTTAAATCATTGGGTAAAAGGCTTTCCAAATAGGCTTGGAGGCTTACAGACTATGGTATTCTGCCTGACTGAGGATGATCATAATATGATATTATAATGTTGCATTTTTATAATCCATATTATGGGCTTCCCTAGTGGCTCAGATAGTGAAAAATCCACTTGCAATGCAAGTGACCTGGGTTCAATCCCTGGGTCAGTAAGATCCCCTGGGGAAGCAAAAGGCTACTCACTCCAGTAAACTCACCTGGAGAATTCCATGGACAAAGGAACCTGGAGGGCTATATAGTCCATAGGGTCACAAAGAGTCAGACACAACATGTATACCATAATACCTATTACTCAAAGAGTTTAGGGAAAAACTCAAATTTTCTGAGTTCAATGGTATAAAGGCAATGAATAATATTTCAAATGACACAGCTATGAGCCCTTGTGGTTTTGGAGTAGACTACATTCAGGGATCTTTGAGCATTCCTGCTCTTCTCAAAACTCAGTTTATTACTGTTGGTTGGTTAGAGTGCATCCTTATTTTGAATGGATTAAAGATAACACTTTATGTCATATTAGGTAATTTTCTGGTCAATAGAGCTGGAAGGTAGCCCCTGGAAGAGTAGAACCCAATGGCAGGTCCCAGACCCTTCAGTCTGATGTGGCCAGTGGGGGCTGGACCCTGAGCCAGGCCTTTCAGAGCACCCTCGGCTCATCTGGAGACCAGAGGAGACAGTTCAGGTCTAGTCTGGTTCACAGTGGAGCCGGCCTGAGGTCTCATCCTAAAGGAGGCAAGATTCAACCAAATCATGCCCGTCAGACCTCTGTCAGCTGGATGATCTTCGCCCTGAGAAACTCTTTTAATAATATTCTTCACCTTTTGTATAATTTTATTTCTTTTTTGGCTGTGCCGAGTACTCATTACTGCAGGGGGTTTTCTCCAGTTGCAGCGAGCGCTGGCTACTCTCTGGTTGTGGTGTGTGAGTTTCTCGTTGCGGTGGCTTCTCTTGATGCAGAGCGTGGGCTCTAGGCCTGTAGGCTCTGCAGTTGCATCTCCTGGGCTCTAGAGCACAGGCTCAGTAGCTGTGGCACATGGGCTCCTTTGCTTCGCGGGATATGGGATCTTCCCGGACCAGGAATCGAACCTGTGTCTCCTTCATTCTTTACCACTGAGTGAGAGGGGAAGCCCCGCCCTGAGATAATAGCTCATGCATTGTATTTCTATTTCCTCTCTCTTAATCCCTGTTCATTCCTTTTTCCCTCTGAACTTCCCACTGTGGGTAGCAGTGTTAACTTCATCAGAGTCACCTACTAATTATCCACTACAAGAGGGAGGGAGCGGTTTTGCTGAGAATTAGAGAGAAGACCTTGAACAAGCACCTCTGTTTCTGCTCTTAGTACTCTGACTGGAGAGAGAGCAACACAGGTCTAAGCCTCCATGCCTTATGTCTTATAAGAGCAGATCCCTATTCCCCATGGGGAAGCTAGGATAAGCTTTATGTCTGCTTAATTCTGGGTAAGGCATAAAGAAGCTGCCCAGCTGTGGAGCAAAGCCATGATCTCCCACATCAGCTTCATCAGCAGAAATAAACTTGATGCTTTGTACATCATCTGCCTGACCCTTTGCCTGTCTGTCAGTTGTTTCTAAATTTTGGCAAGGATAGATGGAGTGTTAGGTATTACCTGTAAAACTTCTATAACTTTCCAATACAGCCTCTCATTTAATGTGTCCTTGAGCCAGTCATTAATTTGGTTCTGTTCCCATGAATGTCCCAGATGCAGTGATAATATGGGAGATAAAGGAAAAAAAAATGAAACATGACTCCTGTCCTCAGTGAGTTCATAACTTGGCAAAGATACAGACAATTAAAAAAATTCAGAGAACCACACGCAAAGGGCTTGGGGAGAACTAAATCCTGGATGCTCAAAGCATTTCCAACTATAATATGGCTACAAATCATCTGAAGATCTTGTTCAAATGTAGATTCTGATTTTGTAGGCACAGGATGAGGTGAGATTCTGCATTTTCAATGAGCTCCCATGTGATGCCTATGCTGTTGATCCATGAACCACACTGAGTTCAGTTCAGTTCAGTCGCTCAGTCGTGTCCAACTCTTTGCCACCCCATGGACTGCAGCACCCCAGGCCTCCCTGTCCTTCGCCAACTCCTGGAGCTTGCTCAAACTCATGTCCATCGAGTCAGTGATGCCACCCAACCATCTCATCCTTTGTCGTCCCCTTCTCCTCCTGCCTCCAATCTTTCCCAGCATCAGGGTCTTTCCTAATGAGTTAGTTCTTTGCATCAGGTGGCCAAAGCTGGTCCATGAACCACACTGAGTAGCGAGTAGCAGTCTGATAGAATTTATTGCACTCCTTTGGAGCCAGATGGCATAGACAAAGTACACCCAATCAATTCATTTCAGAAAGGCCAGGGAAGACTTCTCTGAGGAGGGGACGACTACAGTGAATCATCAAAGATGAGCCATTTCTTAGGAAAAATCTGGAGTAGTAGATGCTTTGTTGTTGTTTGGTCACTAAGTCATGTCTGACTCTTTGCAACCCCATGGACTGTAGCCCTCCAGGCTCCTCTGTCCGTGAGGTTTTCCAGGCAAGAATACTGGAGTGAGTCGCCATTGTCGGCTCCAGGGGATTTTCCCAGCCCAGGAATTGAACCTGAGTCTCCTGCATTGGCCTGTGAATTCTTTACCACTGAGCCACCTGGGAAGCCCAGTGGATGGATGACATCTTTCCAGAGATGAGGAATTGTGGAAAGGAGTGATAGTTTTTTGTTGCTATTGTTTGAGAACCCATGAGAAGCTCCCACAAGTGTGAATTGGAGTGTGAATTAGAAAGGGGAGAAAATAAGGTTTGGAATTCACTGATAAGGCTGGAGTTTGGATTTAATCCTGCAAGTATAATTAGGGATATTAAAAAACCTAAATGGAATTTTCATGATCTATTTAAAATTTTAGTATACTTTTTTAGAACAATTTTAGTTTTACAGAAACATTGAGAACATATTACAGAGGATTGCCTTATATCCCATTCTCAACCTTCCCATTATTAAACTCTCACGTTAGTACGGTACATTGTTTGCAATTAATTAACCATCGATGTATTATTATTTATTAAAATTCATACTTTATTCATATTTCCTTCATTTGTACCTAATGTTTTGGTGGTGTTGTTCCAAGACCCTATCCAGGACGTCACATTAGATTTAGTTGGCATGTCTTCCTGGATTTCTCTTGGCTCTGGCTGTTTCTGTGTGTGTGTGTGTGTGCATGCTCAGTTGTGTTCAACTCTTGGCCACCCCATGGATGGTAGCCCCACTAGGCCCCTCTGTCCATGGAATTTTCAAAGCAAGAATACTAGAATGGGTTGCTGTTTCCAACTCCAAGGGATCTTCCCAACCCAGAGATCGAACCCACATCTGCATTGGCAGGCAGATTCTTCACCACTGCGCCACCTTTCTTGATGACCTTGACAGTTTTGAGGAATATTGGTCAGATATTTTGTAGGATGTCTCTATATTGGGACTTATTTGAAATTTTTATCCTGATAAAACTGGGGTTATGGATTGTGGGAGAAAGACCACACAGGGGAAAGTGCCATTTTCATCTCATCATACGAAGAGTAGATACCATGAACATGACTTAGAACTGTTGTTGTTGACCTTGATCCTCTGCCTGAGGCAGTATTTGCCAAGTTTCTCTGCGGTAATGTCACTCTTCCCCCACCAACCTTTTCATACTGTGCTCTTTGGAAGGGAGTTACTATGCACTATTCATGTGTAAGGAGTATGAGTTATGCTCCTCCTCCTTGGGGGCATAGTACCTACATAGCTACTTGGAAATACTCTGCATGAAAGATTGGTCTCTTCTTCCCGCTTACAAATTTATTCAATCATTTATATCAGGATGGATGTTTGACATTTATTTTATGCTTCAGATTATATCTAATGCTATCTTATTACTTTGTTGTTCACATTGTCCAGATTTGATTTTTTGGGAGCTCTTCAAGAAGCACCTGTCATATTGACATAACCCATCACATAGGGTTTTCATTTTGGCACCTTCTTATTATTTGGGACTAAAAGATGCTCCAGGCTTATCTGTATTTTCACTGTCCCACTTCTAGAACCAACTGTTTTTCCAAGGATCCCCAATTCCTTCTATTGGAAGATGATATCAGATACCAAGTTGCTGGGGCTATCGTTGCTCCTGTGGTGGTGTTTCTTTCTGGCTCTCTCTGCTGATACAACAAGGAAATAAATGGGTAGATACTAATCTTCAAGTATACATACACCTGTACATACACCTATACATACACTTCTGTATGTAATAACTGACATCTGTATTTGGCTAAACAGAAGTTCATACCTGTATCTCCATCTCTAACCCAGTACCACGTACATCATTCTAGTCTCCTCCTGGGCTTGCCTGTAAATTCTCAGTGGGTTTCCATGCCCTTCTCCAGGGGAGAAGCCTGGTGGCTACAGTCCATAGGTTTGCAAAGAGTCAGACACAACTGAAGCGACTTAGCATGCACGCATGCACAGTGAGAGGCCTGCCTCCCACCACTTGCCCTTCATTCACTTATTTTTTCAATTCCAGTAATATCAACATTGTTAGCCCACATCCCATGGGAAATAGCTTTATCCACTAGAGTACAATGTCTGTGGGTAGTGTCTTTCGTCTTTAGTCTTAGAGATTCTGCTCATTTCCAAAGTCACTTAGGTCAGCAGCTTTTCTCCTTACCCCTTTTAATGAGGTTATTGGATACCTCAACATTCCAAATGATGTTTTTAATATTCGTACACTAAAGTTCATCCTTTGTCCTGTAAAATTCTACGGATTTTGACAAAGGCATAACATCATATATTCACCATTATATTATCATAAAGAATAGTTTTATTGTCCTAAAAACCTCCTGTATTTCATGCACTTACTTACTTCTCTCCCTTTCTCTGAGCACCTGGCAACCATTGTTCATTTTATAGTCTTTAGAATTATGCATTTGCCAGAATGTCATAGTTGGAATAATACAATATGATCCCTTTTCAAATTGGCTTCTTTCATTTATCAACATGCATTTTAAATCACTGCTTGTTCCTTCTTAATTTGATAGCACCTTTATTTTTATTGCTGAATAACATTCCCCTGTATGGACATACCACAGTTTACTTATCCATTCACCTGTTGAAGGAATCTTGGTTGCTTCCAACCTTCGGTGATTATCAGTAAAGTTGCTCTAAATATTCATATACAGGTTTTTGGGTGGGCTTAAGTTTTCAAGTCAGTTGGGTAAGTGCCTCAGAGCACAGTTGCTGGATCATATGGCAAGATGATGATTAGCATTTAACCTTGTGAAAAACTGCCAATCTCGTTTCCAAAGTGGCAATGTTACTTTGCATTCCCACCAGCGATAAAGGAGACTTCCTATTGTTCTGCACACTTGCCAGAACTCAGTATTGTTAGTTTTTGGATTTTGGATGTTATAATAAACGTGTAGTGATATCTGCTTGGTTTAATTTCCACTCCCCTAATGAGAAATGATATTGAGCATCTTTACAAAAGCTTATTTTCCATCCATATATCCTCTTTGATGAAGTGTCTGTTCATGTCTTTACCCATTTTTTAATTGGGTTGTTCCTTCTGTTTACAGTTGAGTTTTAAGAGTTCTTCATATATTTCAGACAACAGTTCTTTATCAAATAGGTCTTCTGTAAATATTTTCTTCCAGTCAGACTTGTCTGTTAATGCTCTTAACTGTGTCCTTCATAAACCCCAAATTTTAATTACAATAGTCTAATTTTTTCTCTCATGTATTATACTGTTGACATTATATCTGAAACTTCACTGCTAGGCTCAGTCACGTATTTTCTCCCTTGTTTTCTTCTAGAATGCCCAATTGTACCAGCAGCCTTTGTAGAAATGCTATTCTTTCCCTGATAAGTTGCCTTTGCTCCTTTGTAAAAACCAGTTAGTGATATGTGTATGGTCCTATTTCTGGGTCCTCCACACTGTTCTGTTGTCTGCGTATCCTTTCTTTCTCTGCTCTATCTTGATTCCTATAGCTTTACAGTGAGTGCTGAAGTCAGGTAGGGTCAGCGCTCCAGCTTTTTTCTTCTTCAGTATTGCGCTGATTGTTCTGGACTTTAGCCTTTTCTATAAACTTTGAAATCAATTGGTTGATATCCGCTAAATAGCTTTCTGGGATTTTGACTGGGAATGTGCTGGGCAGAGGGGCTGCAGGCAAGGACAAGCCGTGAGCAGGTGCTGGGAGCACAAGTTTCAAGTGATGGTTTTACACTTCCTGTTAGTGTAGAAAAATTGCAAATTAGACAAAAGCATAAACAAACACATAAGTAGAAAAAGAAATCATAGTGCCTACACACTTAAAATTTTCTGTATCTCCTTCCAATCTTTTTCCTACATATGTATTTAAATTATTAGTACATTAATTTACTTTAATTAAGCTTAAACTTTTAAAGGAGAGACTATACTCACATCTGTTAAAACGTGTGTTTCCAATTTCTAACATAATGCCAGGCACGTGATAGACATGCACTAAATAGATATATAGAAAAAAAATGGGTTCCAGAAATCAACATAAATGTTTCATGTCTCACAGATTTTTATTTTGGAACATATCAATTAACTACATATAATGACCAGTTTTAAGCATTTAAAAAAAATTTGCCTTGAACTTGACTTCTTAATTATTGATAATAGCTATTGCCACTTTGTTTAATTTCATTTGCCTTACATATTTCCATCATTTTATTTTTTAAGTCAAGTAATATTGAAGCATGTCTCTTTTTGAATAGCATTTAGTAGAATTTGCTTTGTGATTTTGTGAACCTTTTGTTTTATAACTCACATTTTTATAACAACACATTTATCAACTCACATTTGTTATCATAACTGATACGTCAGTTTTTAACTTCTGCTTTCTGTATTTTTGCTTCCTGTTAGTTTTTGTTGTTGTTCTCTCTCATCTGCTGATCTAGATATTGCTTACATTTTTTCACTTTTTAGTGAGTTGAAGACATGCAATACATTTTTATTCTACTATTATTTAGTGTTAAGATTTTACCAGGATATTTATACTGTAAATATATCAATATGCAAATATAATGTATAATTTCACTGGGAAAAAAAATCTGCTTTTTTTCCCTAAGCATCAGTGCCAAGAAAAGAATAGTTTGTTTTGTTTTTTTTCTCTCCATCATCTGAAAAATAGCAGGTGCTATTTCACTGATGAAGAATCTTATCCCTCTCAGATATCATGAGTATTAACAAGGATATTATGTTCGACATTAAGAGCAGTTTCCAGAGCTGTGGTCAGCCAGGGACATGGCATTTTAGGGAAGATGCAAGCTTTGTAGATACCTTCATATTGTACATCACAGTTGACCATGGAGGACATCTGATGCAATGGCAGCTGAAAAAGTGAAAGTGTAGTACCAGGTTGTATTCAACTTTTTGCGACCCCATGGACTGTAGCACCCCAGGTTCCTTTGTCCATGGAATTTTCCAGGCAAGAATACTGGAGTGGGTTGCCATTCCCTTTTCCAGGGTATCTTCCTGACCCAGGAATCAAATCTGAGTCTCCTGCATTGCACAGATTCTTTACTGTCTGAACCACCAGGCAAGCTGCAATGTCAGCTGTATCACCATAGTTATAACAAGGGTTTTTCAATCACAGAGATTCGTTATGTTGTGATTTTCCTCTCAGTCAGAACAGCTGTTTCAATAAACAAAACTCTCTCTAAATCCTTCTTAAAATGAAACTTTTTTAAGAACAGAAAAATATCTTTTGCAATTATTTTCCCGCTTAATAACCTGTCTGGAAATAAGCAACATCAAAAAAAAAAAAAAAATCATGACGTCCCATTTATGTAATTTTCCTGAATCCATTTCAATTCCTCAATTGATTAGTGAGCATCTATCTAATGCATACAAATCATATTCTCTCCCCCAAAAGTAGGTTTTGGTACAGATACACCTTACAGTATTAGCTGAAAAGTAGGGCAGGGTTAGATTAGCAAATACTTCAACTTTTAACAAGTTGTAAACTCTCATGGTGTAATAAAATAAGAAAAATCACTTCTCAACTGCTGTCCTCTCTTGCCTCTTTCTGTCTTGTACAATATGATCATTTCTTTGTATTTATTTAAAATCACTTCTACCATGGGTGCCAAATGCCAGGCAATGTTCTCAGCTTTTGCCAATATTAAGTCACTTAATTTTTACAATCCTAAAGGTGGATATTGATATTTCACCCATTCTACAGATGAGGGGACTGAGGATTTATTCCAGACAGGACTGCCTACGGTCTGTGATTTTAGACATGACACTCTACCATCTCACCAGCATCCTCAGATTTTACTGTTTGTGCTTCCACAGCTCAGGTTTAGGTTACGGTGAGTCTGAGGAGGCAGAAAGACATAAGTCAAAAAGAATAAAAACAGATTTAGGTTCACAGCCCTGGTCTGTTCCTTACAACCTGTGAAAAATACAGGTAGGCAGAATTATGGACCTATAAACATTCCAGTTCTAATCCCCAGGACAGAAAATGATGAGATACCACAACTTTGGATGTGTTACCATACACAGCAAGAGGACTTTGAAATGTAATTAAGATTACTTATCAGCTGATCTTAAAATAGATGATCCTGGATTACCTAGGAGGGCCCAATGTAATTTCAGGAGGCCTTAAAAGCAGAGGCAGGAGAGGAAACTGAAGTGATTCAAAGTATGAAGTAGTCAATGTACCACTGCTGCATGAAGATGGAGGAGGCTGGGAGTCAAGGAAAGGGGAGCCTCAGTCCCACAGCTACAAGGAACTGAATTCTGCCAACAATGGGCATAAGCTTGGAAGCAGATTCTTCCAGAGAGCCTCCAGAAAGAAGCACAGCCAACACCTTGACTTTAACCTTGTAGGATTCTGAGCAGGGTAACCAGCCCTGCTGTGCTGGACTTCTCACCAAAGTGCAGTGGAATAATAAATCAGTGTTTCAAGCTACTTAGTTTGTGGAACTTTGTTACACAGCAATAGCATACTGATACGACGAACTCAGACAAGTGCGGTAGCTGTGTTTTTGGAAGAATAAATGAAATCACTTCATGACCGTCTGGCATAGCACCTGAAATTTAGTAAGAGTTCAAAAAATATGACTACATTTCACAGGTATTAAAACAAAATTCTAAGAGTGAAACAGAGAAACTGAATGAAGAAAGTGGCACTTTAATTGAACTTTGAGAAATAGGCTGAGTTTTGATCGACAATTCAGACTGAAATTAAACCAGTAAAGAATTGAGAGGGGAAAACGCTACAGTTTATCCAAGTCTATCACTCGTTGTGCAGAAGTATGAATTTGCATTTTAATAGAGAGAAGAACATTAACTGAACTCAAACCATGGCATCTTTTGAAGGGAACTTTCAATCCTGGAGAATAAAATAGAAACAAAACAAATGGGAATTCACATAGAATATATACAGTGGTTTATAGCCCATATGTTCATACAGCCGACTGTCAGGGGAAGGACCAAAACTGGGCTCATTTTTATTTCAACTCTGTACCATTTGCTTTGTATGTGCAAACAAAAGCAAAAATGTTTCCGTGCAAAGCACAAGACACATGTTCACATCTGTGATTGACACCTGGTGTGTGGGGTGTGACAACAGTCGCTTTTCTATGGAACCTGAAGGAAGTCTTGTGAAGTGAAATCACTGAGATTTTAAACGGTGGCAATTCAGAGATTATGGTTCTGCTGCCTTGTTGGAAAATGCCAAAAATTTTTTAAAAAGAAAAAGATGGAGGAGAGAAGGAAATCATGAGCGACATGGAGTGTCTTTACTAGGTACCCAGGACTTCCCTAACAAATCACCTAAACTGGGTGGCTTACAACCCTGGAAATTTATTCTCCTGCGGTTCTGAAGGTAAGATGTCTGAAATCAAAGTGTTGGCAATATTGGTCTCCTGGGGGCTCCAAGGGAAAATATTTCTTCACCCTTCTCCTGGCTTCTGGTGTAGCCGGCAATCCTTATAGATACATCGCCTCAGTCTCTGCCTCCAGCTTCACCTGACCTCTCTTCTCCCTTCCGTCTCTTATCAGGACACTAGTCGTTGGACTTGGGACTCAGTTGAGCAATGCAAAAGTGATCTCATCTCAAAATCCTCAACTTAATTACACTTGCAAAGACTCTTGATCCAAATACTCAGATTCACAAGTCCCAGAGGGTAGGACTTGGACATATGTTTTTTGGGGCTGGTCATTCAAATCATTAAGGGGACTATTAGCTAGACAGTCTATGAGGGGCTTCCCTTGTAGCTCAGTCAGCAAAGAATCTGCCTGCAATGCAGGAGACCCAGGTTGGATTCCTGGGTTGGGAAGATCCCCTGGAGGAGGAAATGGCAACCCACTTGCCCGGAGAGTTCCATGGACAGAGGAGCCTGCCGAGCTACAGTCCATGGGGTCGCAAGAGCCAGACAGGACTTAGCAACTAAACCACCATTAGCTAAAACCTACTGAGGAATATCATTTGTTGCTGGTGTTCAGTTGTTAAGCCATGTTCAACTCTTTGCAATCCCCTGGACTGAAGTACTCCAGGCTTCTTTGTCCTTCACCATCTTCTGGAGTTTGCTCATACTATGTCCATCGAGTCGGTGATGCCATCCAACCATCTCATCCTTGGCCACCCCCTTCTCCTCCTGCCTTCAATCTTTCCCAGCATCAGGATCGTTTCCAATGAGTCAGTTCTTCGCATCAGGTGGCCAAAGTATAGAGTTTCAACTTCAGCATCAGTCCTTCCAATGGATATTTGGAACTGATTTCCTTTAGAATTGACTAGCTTGATCTCCTACCTGTCCAAGGGACTCTCAAGAGTCTTCTCCAGCACCACAATTTGAAAGTGTCAATTCTTTGGCGCTCAGCTTTCTTCATGCGTGCATGCATGCTAAGTCACTTCAATCACGTCAGACTCTTCACAACACCATTGACTGTAGCCCTCCAGGCTCCTCTGTCCATGGGATTCTCCAGGCAAGAATACTGGATTGGGTTGCCATACCCTCCTCCAGGGGATCTTCCTGACCCAGGGATTGAACCTCCATCTATGTCTCCTTCATTGGTAGGTAGGGTCCTTATCACTAGTGACACCTCTTTATGCAAACACCTTTTAAAATAAATGTGGAATTATATGAGAAATAAAGAAAGCAAAACCCACATGGCTAATTTATGTCCAATTTAAGTTTAAAAAAATCTCTAATTTAGATTTCAGGTAAATATTAGTATAATCTTCTACATGAAAAGAAAAATCCATTCTTAGAAAAAGAAGAAAAAAGATTAGGTGCCTGAAAAAAGTTGAGCCAGTAAAGACAGCCAGAATTCATAAACCTCTCCTCCTACTTCATCACAGACCTGTAAATATTCCAACATGAAAAATTAAAATTATTAAGAAAATATAAAATTAAAAACATATAAACTATTTTCTACCTTTGCTTCAATTTTTTAAAATAATAACCATTAGCCGAGTCCAACAATTCCAACTGGTAGTCGTGGTGATTCAATATTATTTGTTTTGCCTTTTGTTAATAGCGCATATGTTGTTTGTAGAATCATCTTTATTTAGCGAAGTGTACATGAGAGAACCTAATAGCTTTGTTATGATTTAATATTTGCCATAATGCTTTGCAATGTAGAATTGTATGCAAACATGAATGGTGGAATTTCATTAGCCAAATCAAGTCACATGACAGCATTTAACTTTAAGTGGATGGGGGCTGACCAGCCCTCAGAAGGAGAAAGAGCCTGAACATCTGTGAACACCTGGACTATCACAGCCTGGAATCCCAGCCTCTATGTCCAGAGACACTCCAAAATGGCAAAACATCTTTTTAGTCAGACTGGGGAGAAAATCCTTCCATGTCTCATCAAAGGCAGTTGGGTCTTAACAAGTTAATTCCATTTACATCATTATTTCTGGAAGAAACAAGAGAGAATTAGTCTTCCTATCAAAATTTCTTACAAAAATGACAAAAATACTACCAATCGTGTTATTTTTCTTTCTTAACTGATATATAGTTACAGGGTATAATTTCCAGAACACTGACAGCATTCTGGGTACTTCCAAATATTTGAGACATCTGTGTGGAACTAACAGATTGATGGTGTTTGTGTGTGTGTGTGTGTGTGTGTGTGTGTGTGTGTGTGTGTGTGTGTGTGTGTGCTCGCGTGTGCGTGTGTGTATGTGTGCTCATATATGTTGTGATGCTTACTAGCATATATGTTTGCTCATATTTGAGCTCTCCTCTTTCTAGGAGGAGAAAGACTCCAAGTCTTTGCCTCCCACTCCTCTGAGGTCAGCTGTGACCTTATCATTTACCTTGGACGGTGACTGGTTGAGTGACCCATGTCACTCTTGGACAGAAGCATCTCATTTCCTACAAGAGTCTTCACTGCTATCTTTCCCTTGGCAAGGAAAACCAACCCAGGGTGGTCTGGGTGGGGGAAGAAGTCCATCACTCCACATTTCCTCATGAGGAATAATGTGGAGAAGAACCCCAAGCAGACCACAGAGGACATGCAGCATTAGTAAAAATAAACCTTTCAGGTTTGAGGGTAACGATAGATAATGAAAATAGTAAAGCCCTCCATCACGTTTGCAATGTGAATTGTTGTTCTTCTCACAAGGGGGTACATCTTCTTTCTCTATGCCCTAAAAGACTGGGCTGAGCTTGTGACTTGCTTTGATCAACAGACTGAGAAGTAACCTTGAAAGGTTTCCCAGCAAAGACCCCTCCTAACTTCTGCTTGAACTCCCTGCTGCCTTCAGACCACCCTGGGTAGCCAGCGGCCATAGGGAGTGACCGTGTTCAGAGAGAGACCTGGCAGACGGCCAGCATCCGCCTCCAAGCATGAGAGTGGGCTTGTCTTGGACCATTCAGCCCAGGATGGGCCTCAGAAGACTGAACTATGAACTACATGGGGGACCCCAGGCAAAACTCAGAGAACTGCCAACTGAGCCCAGTCCAAACCACTGGCCCACGGGACTACACGTAAATACAGTTTTGTTGTCTTGGGCCACTAAGTCTGTGTAATTTGTATGTAGCGATGGATAGCAGATGCAGCTTGAACTAGCTTATCCTGATTAATATATGTGTGTGTGCATGCAGCTCTGTATGTGTGGGTGCAAGTGTGCTTGACCTTGCAGCCCCATGGACTGAAGCCCAGCAGGGTCCTCTGTTCATGTACTACTCCAGGCAAGAATACTAGAGTGGGTTGCCTTTTTCTCCTTCAGGGGATCTTCCTAACCCAGAGATCAAACTCATGTTTTCTGTGTCTCCTGCATTGGCAGGCAGATTCTTTACCATTGAGCCACCTGGGGAGATAGTTAAGTGTATGCATGTAATATAAATGTGTATATATCATATACACATATAGTATCAATGCATGTATATAGTTGTGTGTGTATAGTATAAATCTGTGTATACATTACATATATACACATACACACATGTATTGATGTGTATATGTCAAAATAATTTTTAGCAGCAGACTGGGTCAAGAAGGTGATTCAGTTTTTATTTTATTAACTAAGAAATTCATATGTTTACTGAAATTTCCCTTATTCCTATCAAGATAATCTCAGCAGATGGCTAGATTACAGGGGTCTTAAAATTTGGACTTGAGGAAATCATCCTCTAATAGTGGATTCTTCTGCAAACAAATGATATTAAAACCAGATTGTGAGGTCAGAAGATCAGTGTCTTTGCTTTTCCTTCTTCACGCTGATGCATTCCAGAATACACTATGCAGTTGTTGCCAGACGTGATTGAGACCACCTTCAGGGTCAGGAAAGATAGCATCCATTCTCCTTTTGGAGTTTAGTATTACATCAGTCCTAACTGATACTGCTGGGATTAGTTGAGCCATTTGGGCCAAAATGCAGCATGGAAATCCACTGATGCTTTTAATATAAAAAATTAGTAGAAAAATTATAAAGACCTTTCTAAATTATCTCATCTGAGGAAGAGGGTTGCTTTATGAGACTGAACCAGAGTTCATGCTGCTTAGAGTCTTCAGCTGGAAGGAATACGATTGGTTAAAGTGGAAAGGTTTTAATTAAGAAGGAAACTGACATGAAAACTATGTATTCCTTTTCTATTGCTGCCATAACTATTAACGATAAACAGAAACAACGCATATTAAAATTACACACATCTATGATCTTCTAGTTCTGGAGGTCAGAAGTCCAATGTGGGTCTCTCGGGACTACAATCCCAGTGTTAGCCAGTTGAGCTCCATTCTGGAGGCTCTAGGGAAGAACCGTTCCCTTGCCCATTCAGGTGGTGGCATAACTCAGTTCCTGGAGATTGTAGGACGAAGGTCCCGTTTCCTGACTGGCTGTCAGCGGGGAGCCACCCTTACCTCCTAGAGGCTTCTCTCAGATCTTTGCACACCACCCGTACCTTTGGACCCTTCTCAAGCTCCCATCTCTTTGATTCACAACCCTCCTGTCCTCTTCTACCTTCAGGAACTCATGTAATTAGATGAAACTCATTCAGATAATCAGGGTGATTTTCCCATCTCCAGGTATGCCCCATAACCACATCTGTAAAGTCCATTTTGCTGTGTAAGGAGACATATTCAAGGGTTCCAGGGATCAGGACGTGGGCACTGTTGCCAAGGGTGGAACATCACGCTGCCCTCCACATCCTACAGAGAGGCATAGATGGATTAGAGGAGTGGGTCTAAAGGACCTCATGACCACTGGGTCTCACTTCCCAGGCTGGGCAGTTTAGGGAATGGATTAGGGGATCTGGGGACCTCAGTGAATGCCAGGATGTGTTCTGTGTAAGGAACAATGAAGTCATATGGAGGCCTTGGTTTTTGTCCATTGGTTTAGAAGTATTTCTGACTTTTCTACAGTGCCTTTTATCTATGACTAAAAAGCATGTGTAACTACCTCATGGCTCAGACAGTAAAGAATCTGCCTGCAATGCAAGATACCTGGGTTTGATCCCCAGATCAGAAAGAATCTCCTAGAGAAGGGAATGGCAACCCACTCCAGTATTCCTGCTTGGAGAATCCCACGGACAGAGGAGCCCCGAGGGTTATAATCCATGGGGTTGCAAAGAGTCAGACACCACTGAGCAACTAACCCTTTCACTTTCCTCTTCAAGAACTCCTTCATGGATGAACGCTTAGTGTTTTCAGTCCACAGTTTTGAGAGACTTGCTGGTGAGCTTGGGGGCTCAGGGTGGATCTGAGTCTTCACTGCAGAGTGAAACCAACCAACAATGTCCCGTAACCTCCTCTCCTGACGCTGTGGGAACTGATTCTGACCCGGTAAGCACAGGTGATTGGAGAGCGTGAACCAGTTCATTTGGAGCCCGTTGTTTGAATTTCATTCCCAGGCAGGGAGATACAGAAGGGAATCCAGTAGTAAAATGAAAACCTTTTATTGGGCCTGACCCCTTACAAAAATGCTCACGTCATGTGTCTTGTCGTCCAGTAGCTTTGGACGGCTGTGCCATGGAGCCATCACTAGGGATGTGCCCCCTCACCCAATTCTTAGAGGTCAGATAGGCCTGACGGGGTGGGGGACGGGTCAAATGATGCCTTGTGGTTCTGTCCACTGGCCACCAGCCTGGTAGCTCTCCAGGGAGAAATGGAAGACATGGGACAGGAGGAAAGCAGGGGCATGCTGCTGGCTGATTGTTCTAGGCAGCGGAAGGTTAAGCCTGTGCCTGTTATTTAAAGCAGGATGGTCCTGTCTCAGAGGGCAGCTGCCCTAGGTCTTGAGTATTAGACGTAACTGTGGAAGTCCAGCTGGGCCCTGGGCAGCCAATCACACCCGCTGCACTCCCCGTGTCTATAGTGAGAGGGGTGCTCTCTTTCCTCCAGGGTGGGTTCGGGGACACCCCTGTGTGCCCCTGCGGCGACCACTGGCCTGGATTCAGCTGTCCAGTTGGAGAGCCCAGGGACTGGTTTTGTCAGTTTTCACGGAGGTCATCAAACTTGGGCGGTTTGAGCCATGCAGGAAAATTAATAACAAGCAGATTTATTCAATCCAAGTTTGCCACAGGGGACAGACTTTGCAGGCGTGAGGATGTAGCCAAGGCAACCTGTCCTGGAAGAAACAGATTAGACAGAGGGCAGAGGGAGCATGAGGGCTTGTGGGAGGCTGTCTGTGGCCATAGAGGATCTCCTGGGACTTCTGAAAACGGGGCTCTAGCGGCCAGAAGACCGTGTGCTGCTGTTATGGCAGTTTTACCGCAAATGATACCCCCTTGGTTTTGCATCTCCGTAGCCCCCAGCAGGCTTGTCATGAGGGTGCATCACCTCATTACTTGCTGCCACGAAGTGGAAAAAGTGAGTTTTTAAATTGGATTATCAACCAACTTTGCTACCAATTCCTGCTATATCAATAGGAAGTCATTTGGCCTAAATTAATTTGATTCATGGGTAGCTCATCCATTATTGACTGTTTACTAGATTTAATTCCAGAGCGTAGCTGGTGCACTTTGTTGCAACCTTTTGGGTCTGCAGAGCTGCGCAGCGTGTGGCTCTCAGACCAGCAGCGCCAACGCTTGACGGACCTGCGCGTTCACCGCCTACTAAATCCGCCTACTAAATCCTGGACGGAGTCCAGGAAACGGTTTTCATGACCCTCTCAAGTCATTCTTCTGTGCATTAAATGGTTAAGAGCACGGATGCTAGGGCCAGACTGACTGGGTTTATATTTTGCTATTCTACTGCAGGCTGGTATCCTTGGGAAATTACCCTTCTGAGACTCAGGTTTCTAATCTGTGAAATGGGCACACTCAATGGTTCTTACCTCCCAGGGTTGCTGTGGGGGTTAACTGAGTCAGCACAGGTAGAGTGTGCTCTGAACAGCAACTGGCAAATAGGAAGCATATGCTAAGTGTTTGCTATTACTATTGCTTTCCTTCCCAGCCAGATGGGCTTCCCCGGTGGTGCTAGTGGTAAAGACCCTGCCTACAAATGCAGGAGACATCAGAGACTCGGGTTCAATCCCTGGATTGCGAAGATCCCCTGGAGGAGGGAGGGCATGGCAACCCACTCCAGTTTTCTTGCCTGGAGAATCCCCATGGACAGAGGAGCAGGGTCGCAAAGAGTGGGACATGACTGAAGTGACTCAGCATGCAGGCAAATGGAAGCACGTGTTTCACTGGCTCCCACTTGCTGAGAGCTCAGCATCTGATTGGTGGTGACTAAAGGCCAGGCGCCCGGGATGCACACCGGAAGAATGCTCTGGCATCACCAAGGCCTGGACCACATCGTTTAATGTATCTGACCCTGGTCTCCTCACCACCCCAGGCTTGTTGCTTTTTAAGGTCCACTTTTGTCTTTGAAATTTCATTCCTAAACATCTTCCCAGTCTCTTTTCCTCCCGGGGCCACATCATACACAGTGTAGGCCAGTGTTCAAACTGATCAGAGCAGGGATGTTTGCAGGAGAAGAAATGAAACTTTTAAGAAGAGCGTGGCTCTCAGTCATCTGCTTTTGATTTCAATCCTGAGAGACTGAACTTCAAGGTGAAGCCCATCTCTGTAAAGATAACAGAGCTTCCAAAACACATGGTTAATGTTTTTGTTCCTCAAAATTACAGAAATAAGTCATGCTAGTTGAAATAAAAATTAGAAATCACCAAATCAGCAAAAGGAAAAAATTGACCCATGATTCCATCGTCTGGAGAAAATACCGATTAATTTTTTAGATGCACAGTTCCACAGGTTTATCTGTATATATATTTTAAATTGAAATTGGATTATATTATAATTCTCTTTTTAACTGGCTTTTAAAACTTAACATACTGTGATGAGTTTTTAACATCAATAATTGTAGGTTATCATATGAGCACTGTTAATTATTGAATAATATTTTATTATAACTCATAAGTTATTTAATTACTCCCTTTAGGTGTTTAAATTTTTTCAAGTTATAACCAATAAGCAATGAAATCTCGTGTCCCAATATTCATGGAAATTATCTGATAATTTCCTTGGAACACATTTTTAAATGCTGAATTCCTAGATTCAGCCTTTAACATGCAAAGCATTTTAAGGGCTTATATTAAATGTTGCCAAATTACCTCTCTTTCCCCAAAATTATACCTGTTTATACTTTCACCAGTAGTCGGTAAAGCGCCATAATTTAAAATTTTGCCAATACTGTATATTTTGCTTCATTTTAACCCTTCCCAATTTAAAAAGCCACCCACACTCAATGAAGCACTCAGGAAATATTGATTAAAAACCAGCATGCCTGAGGCACTCAGGCTCTGGTTATGCCCTTATGGAACTTATCATGACGGTTGTCATAAGGAAGGTGCACAGTGAGGACAGTGGGATGAATGCTCTGCACGGGGGCGTGTGTGGCCCAGCATTGCAGAGCGGGGCCTTCATCAGAACTGGGAGTCAGGAGCAGCTATCAAAGAAGTGACATCTGAACTGAGGCCTTGAGGACGGATAGGAGTGATACGGGAGATGCAGAAGATAGGAGTTTGATCCCTCGGTCAGGAAGATCCCCTGGAGAAAGAAATGGCAACCCACTCCAGTATTCTAGCCTGGAGAATTCCACGGACAGAGGAGCCTGGTGGGCTGCAGTCCAAAGGGTCACAAAGAGTCAGACACGACTGAGCGACTGAGCACACAGACATTGAATTTGGAAATGTTGGTCCTGGAGAAATAATGGAAGCCCAGTGGCAGAAGGAAGCCGGGAAAAGTCAGGGCAAGGCATGCATTTTCTTGATTTCTAGACAGTCAAACGTTTTAATACTTATTGGTTATATATGTGCAGCTTTCTCATGAACTGTTTATTCATATCTTTTGCTTAAATATCCAAGTGTTGGGTGAATTTTGTTTCTCTAAAAACCTTTATAGAAGTACTTTAACCTTTGGTCAGTTACACAGTTAAAGTAGTAAATATACTATTACTTCTTTAATAAATTGTCTATTTCATCATTCAGTGGGTTTTGTGTGTGTGTGTGTGTGTGTGTCTAGCTTTGAGATTCTCTTCTAAAATAAAGTATTGACTCAATCTCTTATACATAATGATTTTTTTTTTCTGGTTGTTACATACCAGACCTGCCTCTTAAGAAATCTGTATGCAGGTCAGAAAGCAACAGTTAGAACTGGACATGGAACAATAGACTGGTTCCAAATAGGAAAAGGAGTACGTCAAGGCTGTATATTGTCACCCTGCTTATTTAACTTGTATGCAGAGGACATCATGAGAAACGCTGGGCTGGAAGAAGCACAAGCTGGAATCAAGATTGCTGGGAGAAATATCAATAACCTCAGATATGCAGATGACACCACCCTTATGGCAGAAAGTGAAGAAGAACTAAAGAGCCTCTTGATGAAAGTGAAAGAGGAGAGTGAAAAAGTTGGCTTAAAGCTCAACATTCAGAAAAGTAGGATCATGGCATCTGGTCCCATCACTTCATGGGAAATGGATTGGGAAACAGTGGAAATAGTGGCAGATTTTATTTTGGGGGGCTCCAAAATCACTGCAGATGTTGATTGCAGCCAAGAAATTAAAAGACGCTTACTCTTTGGAAGGAAAGTTATGACCAACTTAGACAGCATATTAAAAAGCAGAGACATTACTTTGCCAACAAAAGTCCATCTAGTCAAGGCTATGATTTTTCCAGTAGCCATGTATGGATGTGAGAGTTGGATTATAAAGAAAGTTGAGCACCGAAGAATTGATGCTTTTGAACTGTGGTGTTGGAGAAGACTCTTGAGAGTCCCTTGAACTGCAGGGAGATCCAGCCAGTCCATCCTGAAGGAGATCAGTCCTGGGTGTTCATTGGAAGGACTGATGCTGAAGCTGAAACTCCAATACTTTGGCCACCTCATGTGAAGAGCTGACTCATTTGAAAAGACCCTGATGCTGGGAAAGATTGAAGGCAGGAGGAGAAGGGGATGACAGAGGATGAGATGGTTGGATGGCATCACCGACTCAATGGATATGAGTTTGAGTAAACTCTGGGAGTTGGCGATGGATAGGGAGGCCTGGCATGCTGCAGTTCATGGGGTCACAAAGAGTCAGACACGATCGAGCGACTGAACTGAACTGAACATATTTTAATACTGTGTGTGCCTTTTGATTCTACAGAAGTTTAAATTAAGCAGTTGTACTTGTCAACCTCTCCTTTCGATATTAAACCCTTCTCTACTTAATAATTGTATTAAGACATAATTGTCATATGTTGAAGTTTGCAGTTTGATGAGTTTTGACAAACCTGTGTAGCACATAACCACCACTATGGCATGAATGTGGGATATTTTTCTTATTCCAGAAAGTGTCTTCCTGTTCTGTACTAGGCAATTTCTCCATGCACCATGCCCTGACATCAGACCACCACAGCTCTGATTTCTAGCACCAGAGACTCGTTTTGCTTATTCTAGAACTTCAAGTAAATACAGCCACAGTATGGACTCTTTCCATCCAACATAATGTTTTTGATACTCATCCATGTGGTTGCATGGGCAGGAATTTGTTCCTTTTAATTCTAAACAGTAATCATTGCATGACCATTTATTTCTATATATCTCACTGTAGTTTTTCACTTATCCAAATCTTTATTGGTGGACATTGGTTTCGTTCATGTTTTCAGCTGCTATGAAAGAGCTGCTATTGGCAGTCTTTGTACAAGTCTTTCTGGGGCATATGCTCTGCTTCTTTTGGTACATAAGAGTGAAATTGCTGGATCACTGACAACGTGCCTGTCTAACTTTATAATAAGCTGGCAAACTGTCTTCCAGGGTAGTCATATCATTTTTACTCCCACCAACAAGGTATGTTGTTCCACATTTTCACCATTTGTTTCATGTTTAATTAATTCCAATTTCTATGAAAATTCTGAGACAACGGGAATCTAACTTTGTGTCTCCCAGGGGGCTTAGCCACTTATCTCAGCAACACTCATCAAATAATCTGTAATCTCTCCATTGCTTTAAACACCAAAATGGTTTCATATACATGTTTCTTTTTCTGGACTACCTACTTATTCTCTGGTTTTCTGAGGCCAGTGTTGCCTCATTATCATCACTGTCACTTTTTAATACATTTTAATATCTGAGAGTGAAAGTCATTCATCTTTAGTCCTCTCTATCCTCATTCTTCCAAAAAGTTTCTTGCTTTATATATATATATATATATATATATATATGCATATACATTTTAGCTTCCTTGAAGTTTTGAACTATTTCCCTAAAAGTTTGATTTTTATAAGTAAAGGAGCAATGGAAGGATAGAAAGTAAAATTAGGAGATTTTTCCAGTCTTCTGTAAATTTTTGTCCAAGGGAATAACTCAAAATATTATTATGATTTTAGCACTCAATTTTTTTTTAATGCTCAGTCTCACTAGCAATCATCTAAATGCAAAATAAAGCCATCATTATCATCTGTCAGACTGAGGTTAAATCAAAAGAAAAAAAGACCAATATTTGTCCAGTAGAGGTGAGGATGAATGGAAAGGAATATTTTTACACATTGGCGTTTGGAATGTAAATGAAGTAAGCATTTTGGGAGCATACTTTGGTGACAACAATAAAATTGTTTAAAGTTCACACATTTTTAATGACAATTCCATTTCTAAAGATTTCTCCTGTGTGCCTCTGACTTCTAGCACCTGGTATTATTGGTGCCAGTCTAGTTTTCAGCAGTCCCTTCCCTTAACTTTGGAATTCTCTTGGAGTTTCTATTTATCCAGTTCCAAATTTCATGGTGATGCATCACATTGCAGGGTCTTTTCCCATTCATCCCAGTTACGATGCAACAGGCTGTTTCAATTTTGGCCATTTTGACAATGGGATACTTTATGTAATTTCCCTGATAATTGCCTTTGCTTTGGTTTTCCAATTCTTCTTTCTGGAACTCCTGTAAGATAGAGGTTGGCCATCTTTTCTTTTAATTTTCATTTTATGTTGGCATTCAGTTGATTTACAATGTGATATTAGTTTCAGGTGCACAGCAAAGTGGTTTACGTGTACTTATACATGTATCTGGGTTTCCCTGGTGGCTCAGATGGTAAAGAATATGCCTGCAATGTGGGAGACCTGGGTTCGATCCCTGGGCTGGAAAGATCCCCTGGAGGAAGGCATGGCAACCCACTCCAGTATTCTTGCCTGGAGAATTCCATGGACAGAGGAGCCTGGCAGGCTACAGTCTGTGGAGTCACAAAGAGTCAGACACAACTGAGTGACTTTTAGTTCACTAAACATATATCTATTCTTTTTCAGATTCTTTTCCCATGTTAGCTATTACAGAGTATTGAGTAGAATTCCCTGTCTTCTACAATAGGTTCCTGTTGATTATCTGTTGTATATAGCAGTGTGTATATCGGTATGATAAAATACTATTTTTTAAAGAAACTTTAGGTGTTGTTTCCACACAGCAAATGTAGGAAGGATTTTTGGTTTTGTTTTAAATTTCACACCAAATTGAACTTGAGGAGTCCTTTTAACTAGAACTTCAGGCACTATGGAAATTCCTATGGAAACTAATTTTAAAAGTTCTCGATTTCCTGGAGTCTATTTTTGGAGGGGAATTTACATTTCTTGTTAATTTGCTCCAGGTAAAGGCAAAGACAGCGAAGCCTGGTGTGCTGCAGTCCATAGGGTTGCAAAAAGTCGGACACGACTTAGTGACCGAACAACAACAACAAGCTTACAATGCTCTCATACAAACAAAACTGTCTAGCTGAGCTGTCGGATCCACACCTCGCTGAACATTGCCCACTGATGAAGCAAGTTGTTATCTGGAGATCATTAGCTAACCACAAAGCTAACTGCAACCTCACTTCATGCTCAGAAGTCACCATACGACCGTGATGCTTAGTTTGGGGTGAAAGAGTGGTTGTGTTTCACATCAAGGAAAGAACAGTGGACTTTGAATATTTAGGAATAGTTCTAATTTGGGGACTGATTTCCACAGATATTGACATTTCAGACAGTAATTTTTGCAGTCACATGTTGTTTCTTTTCTTCATATGTGGTGGATGTTAAGATCCTAGGAAATCCAAATAGAAAAAAAGAGTTAGTGAGGATGTGGAGAAATCAAAACCCTTGTGCTGGGGGGAATTGGGTGCAGCTGCCATGGAGAACAGTCTGGCAATTCTTCAAAAACTGAAAAATAGAACAACCATATGATCCAGCAATTCCATTTCTGGGTATATGCCCCCAAAGAATGGAAAGTGAGGACAAGGAAAGATATCTGTACACTCAGGTGTATAGCAATATTATTCACAATGGCTATAAATGGTAGAAGCAACAGAGGAAGAGAAATGTGGTCTATACACACAGCAGAGCATCGTCCAGCCTTAAACAGGAAGGAGACTCTGACACATGTTACAATAAGCCTGGAAGAAGACATTCTGCTTTGTGAAAATATGCTACTTAAACCGGACAAATACTACATGATTCCACTCAGATGAGGTACATAGAGACAGAAAGTGATTGCTAGGGGCTGAGCCAGGAATGGGAAGTTTAATGGGTGCAAAATTTCAGTTTTGCAAGACAAAAAAAGACGTGAAGATGGATGGTGGTGATGGCTGCCCAAAAATATGAACATCCTTAGGACCACCGAACTGTATGCTTAAAATAGATTAAGATGGTAACTTGTATACTACCTATATTTTAGCACAATTTAAATAAATCTTTTTTTAAAAGTCAATAAAATATAAAAAGATCCAAGGAATTCCAGATTCTAAAAAACCTTTCAGGGTCATTGTATTAGTTATGCTAACTGGCAAACACACAGTCCCCCACATTTGGATGGCTCATTGCAACAAAAGCGTATTTCTCACTTGTATTTCCACCCATTGTGGGTCTGAAGGGGGCAGACAGCAGTGGGGGTAATTGCCCCACACAGTCATGCAGGGAACCCCATCCTGGCTTCATGTTACCACACCTTTCTTTGGCCTTTTGGAGTTCTCTGTGTTCAGCCAGGGAAAGGAGGGTGAGGATAGTCTTGGCAGTTTTTACAGGCCAGACCTCAGAGGGGCCCACACCCATCCTGGTCATATTCCACTGGCCTGAACTCCCCTCACAGGGAGACCCCTCATCCAAGGGACACTGGGAAATGTAGTCCAGGGAGACACCCCACCCCCCACCCGAGGGACACTGGGAAATGTAGTCCAATTGTGTGTCAGAGGAAGCAGGCAAAGGGTGGCAGGAAGGGGTCTCAGGCATTCATGGGAACTGCAGGTCTCTGCTACAGACATTGTGCAGGGCACAGCAGTATGATAAGAAGATCAGGAACAATCCTAGCTGTCAGAATTTTGTAGGAAAGATATTTCTTATGGGGGACAGAGAGATACTGTGTCAACATGATCTGTCCCACCTCACTGCCTTAGCATGATAATACAGTCATGTGACTCTCAGTTCAGGTCAGTTCAGTCGCTCAGTCGTGTCCAACACTTTGCGACTCCATGAATCACAGCACGCCAGGCCTCCCTGTCCATCACCAACTCCTAGAGATTACTCAAACTCATGTCCATTGAGTCGGTGATGCCATCCAGCCATCTCATCCTCTGTCGTCCCCTTCTCCTCCTGCCCCCAATCCCTCCCAGCATCAGGGTCTTTTCCAATGAGTCAACTCTTCACATGAGGTGGCCAAAGTATTGGAGTTTCAGCTTCAGCATCAGTCCTTCCAATGAACACCCAGGACTGATCTCCTTTAGGATGGACTGGTTGGATCTCCTTGCAGTCCAAGGGACTCTCAAGAGTCTTCTCCAACACCACAGTTCAAAAGCATCATTTCTTCGGCACTCAGCTTTCTTCACTGTCCAACTCTCACATCCATACATGACCACTGGAAAAACCATAGCCTTGACTAGACGGACCTTTGTTGGCAAAGTGATGGCTCTGCTTTTTAATATGCTATCTAGGTTGGTCATCACTTTCCTTCCAAGGAGTAAGCGTCTTTTAATTTCATGGCTGCAGTCACTATCTGCAGTGATTTTGGAGCCCAAAAAAATAAAGTCTGACACTGTTTCCACTGTTTCCCCATCCATTTGCCATGAAGTGATGGGACCAGATGCCATGATCTTAGTTTTCAGAATGTTGACTCTATAGATAGTTGTTTCAATTAAGACACATTTTTATATGAAGATCAGTCGCTTCAGCAACTGACCTCAAAACTCTCTCCTGACAGTCAAGTGGAGTGACTCTATTCTGCTAGTCACTACTAGGGTCAGAGCAGGTCCATAGAAAGGATGGTCCAGAAACTTGATCGACACCTCGGGTACAGATGGGAGTATGGAAACTCAGTGACTGGAGACCTCCACTGCCGTGTTCTACTCAAATTTCCCACCTGTAGTGTAAGCTCTGACTGTGGTCTTTTCCTTTTTCGTAACGCAAGTGCCTGACTTAAACTTTAGTGCTGAGGCAACCCCTTCAAAGAAGGCTGAATGGAATAAACACAATCGCAGCTGCAGGACTAGATGGAAATCAGACCGCCTCCTCATTCTGAGGCTCCTTTGTTTTCGAGAGACTGGTTGATCTAGATAACTGGCTATTGGAGCTAATTTCCCACCCCCCCCCCTTTCTGTTCTTTAAATTCCCTCCCTTATCTTTTAAATTCCCTAATAAATAATGAGCCCTTGAAACCCTAGACCCCTACTCTCAACCCCAATAAAAGCAGAACCTCAAGCTCATGTGCTTTATCTCTATCTCCTTTGACCCTACTCTGTGGTCCCAGGTGTGTAGAGTAATTTCCAGGTCTTGTAAGTAATTTGTTGTTGTTCGGTCACCAAGTCGTGTTTGACTCCTTGCAACCCCAGGGACTGCCGCACGCCAGGCCTCCCTGTCCCTTACCCTCTCCCAGAGTTTTCCCACGTTCATGTCCATTGAGTCAGTGGTGCCATCTAAACTTCTCATCCTCTGTCACCCTCTTCTCCTTCTGCCTTCAATCTTTCCCACCATCAGGGTCTTTTCCAGTGAGTGAGCTGTCTGCATCAGGTGGCCAAAGGACTGGAGCTTCAGCTTGTAAGTAACGAAGTCTCTATTTTTTCACAGTTTCCTGATGGTTGTTGCTGAAGGATGTCTTAAGAACCACAAGGGCTGGTCCTACCCAGCATTGGTCATCAATAAGCCGAGGCTAGCTGCATCACCATCTAGATGAAGCTGAGGTAGAGGGGAGTGGATGGGGGGTGTGGGGGGTTGCTGAGCCCCAGCCATAGCTTCAGTGGAGCCTAAGCTGTCTCCTGGCGTCTGGAGTGTTCTTAATTCCTGAACCCTCACCAGGGCTGCTTAAGAAAGACTGTGTTTGAGACAGGAGGTAGATACTGCCCCCTCACAAGAGTAAAGCAATTGGAGATTCATTTTCTGTCGATGGAAACTCCAAGAAGAGAATAGCAGAGCAATTAAGGGAGGAGACTGGGCCCTGCCTAGACCTCCTATTTCTCATTCCCAAAGTCAGAAGACTTCCCTACCACACATGCGCAGAAAAGCTCCTTCTAAGTCCAAGGGGGAACAATATCAAGGAATGCTCTACCCACATGCCTCTTTGGTAGAATCCATCTTGGCTCAGAGATACCAGTGCACACATAAGGATCCTGAGATATACCAAAGGTGGACTGTGAATCCTGGCCAAAGGAAACCCAGAAAAAATGCCCAATAAAAATAATTCAACCTGACTTGCAGGCACAGCTCAGGGCCTGACCTTCTGAGTCTGCCTTGGGAGCCTATCCACCTGTCCTGTACTCTTTTTCCTCTTAATAAATACTTTACTGGCTTCACTACTTTCCACCTTTGTCGAAAATCTTTGCTGCAAAGCCTGAGTGCCAGGGCCCTTGTCACTGTCCACTGGTCTAGAGGCTAGAATCTGGTGTTTTCATGGCCTTGACACTCTCTGGCTGGGAACCCAAGTCCTGCTCCAAGCTTTCGCAGGCTGAATCCACCCAAGTTCATGTCTGCACAGAGTTGAGTTATACTCACTCAGATGGAAGGAGCTGTAAATTCACCTGTACCTATGTTATACACATATTCACAGAATTTTGGGTTTGTGTCATAAACTTTAAAAACTGAAAATCTTTATACCTGTTACACGTTTCTCCATTAAATATGCCTTCATTAAGATGAAAAGCCTTCACAAATGTGAATCACTTCCCAATTTATCTTGTTTATCAGGGCAGAATTTAGCATCTTGGGGGATTTTGATCAATATGTTATGGAATCACTTCACATTTTTCTTCCCGAAATTTTCACTTCCTGTTTCAGAACTGGCTTTCTTTCTCCAAACCAAGACCTTATTCTCTTTCATACTAGTACCTGTATGAATAATTATTTAAAACAGAAGACACTGCACAGATTTCTGTTAATTAAATTGAATAGCTATGTTGAGGATCAATTCAGAGATGTATGTATGAAACTCAACAAAAACCCATGCAAAACCAGAGGTATAAAGTTTCCTTATCCCCAACACGGTTGAGCTTCATAGAGGAATCAGGCAATCCTGTAGAAACACCAGCTTGGCTTCATCCACCTTCATGGCCAAGAGTTCAGGGGAAGTGCCCAGCACACATACCATTGTCTTTCTCTTCCCCCGCATTTCATGTCCGATGTTTTCAGGAGCAAACACTGTTGTTGATTTTTTTTTCTTTAAATCCAATTTCTTTCATTTGAAAAAATGGTTCCCATGATGAAGCAGTCATAAATACAGTCCAGCATGTACATAATAAGATGATAATTCTTTAGCTATGTTAGGGCAGTTTTTTTTTTCTATCAACTTAGAAAATACAAAATTTCTTACAGATCTATTCTTAATAATAGATCTTGGGTAAGAATTGCTTCTGTCTAAAACTTATTCTTGGAAATTGCTAAATGTCTTTTATCCCTCTATCGCTAATTTTATTTTTCATATGAAAATTTCCAGTGCCAATCTCTGACTGTACAACTCTTGTCCATTTTGGCTGTAAACTGCTTATAATTAAGTTTGCTTTTTAGTTGCATATTTATATGCAGACTGGTTTAAAACAGGCATATTTGTTAAGTATTCTCAGTTTTAGGTAAAAAAAAAAAAATGATGCTGATTTCTTTCTTTTTTTTTTTTTTTAATGCAAACTTTTCTCCACTCCAGTATTCTTGCTTGGACAATTCCATGGACGAGCCTGGTGGGCTACAGTCCATAGCGTCACAAAGAGCTGGACATGACTAAGTGACTAACTTTCACTTTTCTCCAAAATTAGGGATATTGGCTGTTCTGTTGGTCATGGATCTATCTTCAATAAAATTTCCTTTTGCTTGAAGGTATCAACGTGAGTGGATGCAGTTTGCATATTTTGACCTCTTCAATCACAAATACAAAACAAATGTAAATGTGGCTCCACTTTTAACACGCTTTTGCATAATGCAGAATAGCTTGCTTGAGCATGCATGTGTGTGTTTGTGTTTCATTAAAACTCTGTATTTGAGATAGAACTTGCCTTAGGACGTGTGACCACTGACTTTTGATTGAATTATAGGAAATTGGGAAAATGGGAGTTGAAAAAGTTACATTCCAGAGAGGTATCAGATAGGAGTATTTTGGAAAGATATGATGTAGCTTGATTTTCCTTGAGATGCCACAACATTGGAGTCAGTGAGCTTGTGCACAGATGTTTTGCAAATACTCCCAACTCTTGTTATCTCTTATACTTTTCTACTTAACATTTGTCATATGATGGCCTCCAGAAGAAAATATTGGCAAGTAACTTATTTCAAATGCATTATAAACAGTTTTTGTTTGTTTGTTTCTTTTAAATTCATTCTATTGAACTATAGTTGATTTAAAATGTGTTAATTTCTGCTATACAGCAGAGTGATGCAGTTATACACATATAAATTCTTTTTCATATTTTTTTTCCATTATGGTTTATCACAGAATATTGAATATGGTTCCCTGGGCTAATCAGTCAGACTTTGTCCATCCTAGAGGTAACAGTGAATGTTCATTACAAGGACTGATGCTGAAGCTGAAGCTCCAATACCATGGCCCTCTAATGCAAAGAGCCGACTCATTGGCAAAGAACCTTGAAGCTGGGAAAGACTGAGGGCAGCAGGCAACAGAGGAGGAGATGGTTGGATGGCATTATCGACTTGATGGACTTGAGTTTGAGCAAACTTTGGGAGATGGTGAAGGACAGGGAAGCCTGGTGTGCTGCAGTGCGTGGGGTCACAAAGAGTCAGATAGGAATTAGTGACTGAACAACAGAAACTATAGGTAGCAGTTAGCCATTCTACAGGTAACAATTTGCATCTGTTAATCCCAAACTCCCAGTCTATCCCCCTGTACCCTCCCTTGACAACTATAAGTCTGTTCTCTATGTCCACGAGTCTGTTTTTCTACGAACAGTTTTTTGAGTAGATATATTAACTGCTGCTTTCACACATTGCTAATGATGTACATGAATAAATGCATCACACAGTAGGGGCCCAGGAAGTATTTGTTCAATGGACAAACCAATCAGTACAATGTCAAAGATCTGAGTGTGCAAGATGCTTGGTTGTCCTTTGTTGGTCAGTCGCTAAGTCATTTCCGACTCCTTTCAGCAATGAGAAACTGTGGACCTCACAGCAAGCTCACTATCTGAACCACAAGATAAAAGTGTTTTAAATCAGAGTCCGGAGTGAGCTGTTGGAGAAGGGGTTCCCAGAGGAGAAAGGCCGGAGAGGAGGGCCTTCGAGGATGTTACCGGTGTTGCTGCTCCCTCCCTCTACGTGAGTGGATGGCCTTGCTAAGACTGAATTGGTTTTGAGGTCTGAATGTCTGCACAGATGTCACTGGGCACAGATCGTTAGTATAGATTCTTCCTACATGATGCTGCAAGTCCCTAGCCAAAAAAGGGCAGAGGGATCAAAAGAAATTGAGGTCTTCATCTTGGAAGGACCCTACTCTGCACAGAAGATGTCATTCCTCACTTTTGAGTCTTCAGTAGTAGCGATTATGGAGACCTGGAGAACATAGGTGGCCTCTGTTTTTGCTTTTGGGGTGACCCATCGTGTCCCCCGAGGTCCAGTGCACAGGACCTCCATCTATGCTTACAGATTACGTGGTTCTGACCTCTTCCCATCACACGGGACCCCCTTGAAACAGTGAGGAACAAAGCAGGTCGCCTCTGGTAGATCTGATAGATTATTTGGGTTTGGGAGGCAGCAAAATAAGCTTCATAAATAAGTTTTAAAAGTGGTTGGAAGCTAACATTGGCTCCCCTGGTAGCTCAGCTGGTAATGAAACCACCTACAATGCAGGAGACCCCAGTTCCATTCCTGGGTCAGGAAGTTCCCCCTGGAGAAGGGATAGCCTACCTACTCCAGGATTCTTGGGCTCCCCTGGTGCCCCAGACAGTAAAGAATCCACCTGCAGTGTGGAACACCTGGGTTTGATCCCTGAGTTGGGAAGGTCCCCTGGAGGAGGGCATGGCAACCCACTCCAGTATTCTTGCCTGGAGAATCCCATGGACAGAGGAGCCTGGCAGGCTCCATGGGGTCGCAGAGTCTGACAAGACTGAGTGACTAAGCACAACACAGCACAGAGACTAAAATGAGATCTGAATATCTGTTCCCAGCAAACTGGGTCAGCAAATGAGGTTTGACCTGCATAAATTAACTGCTCGTATCATTAAGATCATGTTTTCCTCTCGTGTGTGTGTTACTCTCTGCTCCTCCTCTATGCCTTGCCACTGTGTATCCAGGATCATATTTACACTCTTTCTCCATTTAAGAGCAACGCATGATGCATTCTGAATATCTCTGATGACAATTACTTTTGGAGTATGTCTGATCTTATCCTGTTTTTATAACCAAAATTGCTTTATTTATTATTGCATAAATTCTTAGGAGGAAGGAAGTAAATCTTGTAAATCACTGTGTTGTCATAACTAGAAAAAAAAAATGGGACACCCCTAACAAAAACCCGACTCCTGATTGCATAATTGTGAGCATTACCCAAATCTTCTCTAACAGTAGAATCTATGATTATCTAAAATGTGTTTCATGTCAGGCAGGAAGAGGAGATTTTAAAAATTGGTATTATCAATTTAACTTTAATAAGACAATATTTAGGCTGGTGGGTAATTGAGGAAGGATAGTATTTCATAAAATGAAAATTCTCTATCATTTATTATGTATGTAGGGAGTCTCAAATGTACAAGGATAAGTATTAATGACTACAGAAAATTATAATGAAATGTTGGCGTTGGGTTTCCATTTCTAATGCATTATCTTTGCAATTTATATTGGACCAATTGTACTCTATGAATGGCTGAGGAGCCCTGGGTACCATTGTTGAATGTTGTTCTTTTTTTTCCACATTTTGAGTAAGGACTGCAAATCCATGAGTCTATACTTTGCAGTCCACATTAGTGGGCTACAGGCGCATATATGTGGGGTTTTCACACCTCTCCCAAGAAACATGGTCAGTAGGCATGCCTTGGGAGATCACAGTTACCATGTCCTGTCAGCCAGTGTTCTACCCATCAACGGTGGTTGTGGTTTAATTGCTCAATCACGTCAGACTCTTGTGACCCCAAGGACTGTAGCCTGCCAGGCTCTTCTCTCCGTGGATTCTCCAAGCAAGAATACTGGAGTGGGTTGCCAATTCCTTCTCCAAAGGATCTTCCCGACTCGGGAATCAAACTGGGTCTCCTGCATTGCAGGCAGATTCTTTACTGACTGAGCTATGAGGGAAGATCTACCAATGTCCCACCATTATTCCATCCCATGAAGGTTTCATAACTAAGTAAAATACATCCACAATATCCACTCTTCTAGAATACATCTGACTATTTCCCTGAACAAGTCACAGGGAATTGCATCTCTCTTCTGGGATTCTGCTTTCTCCTTCTTGATAAAATAAGAAGTTGGCACAAAATAGTACTAATATCCTTTGCAGATCTGATGTGATGTGGTTCTGTATTAAGTTTACTATATTGAATCCAGACAGTCAAGTTAATGTTTTTCTCACTCCCTCCATGTTACAGATCTCATCCTTCATCCCTCATTTGTCCCACAAATATTCACAAAAGATGGATGCTAGACAATGGTAGGTAGATAGAATAACACTCTGCCAGAGGAAAAACATTACAAGGATGACATAGTACTAAAGTCTGACTAGCAACACCTTTCTAAAGCTGAGAAAGTCCATTCAGTTTTTTTCCATTGTTGTTTTCTCGGCAAATGTTTCTAGAGTATCGCTGCATATATCCACATATATATGTCTCTTTTTGAATGCTGGGGGTTCGATAAGAGTTCCCAAACCATATGAGATGGGAGACCATGAAACCTGCTCCCAGCTACTGGGGAAATAAAGCAAGAAACAATCATCTTGGTCTTCTATAAGTTGACAAAATTATATCTGCAGAAGCCTGTTTGGAGGGGAAGAAGGAGAAATAAGCTTTTATGTATGAAAACCCGGAATGCCCTTTTCTATCATTTCATTGTAATTCCTAAGTAATATCCTTTCTTTGTGGGGCAGGAAAAAGAGTCTCAGGTACTAGGTTAAAAGGGAACAATTCAAGATGGTACCAGGGCAGAAACCACCATCATTCGAGACCAAACATCCACTATCTTCATCCTTGTGTCCAATTTGATGATTTCAACCAACATATATGTCAACGCATATTATAAAGTCCACTGAACATCCTTTAGACAAAGTATAGCCTTTTGGCATGCAGTGCCACTGGCAGTCTATACAGCATGGAATGAATAAAACTTCTGATGTCCATATGCTAACCTCAAGCTTTGCAAACTCTTCCTACATGTGTTATGTGTGTGTCTACTCAGTTGTGTCTGTCTCTTTGTGACCCCGTGGACTGTAGCCTGCCAAGCTCCTCTGTCCGTGGGATTTCCCAGGCAAGAATACTGGGGTAGGTTGCCATTTCCTACTTCAGAGGATTTTCCAGGGATCAAACCTGCGTCTCCTGAATTGGCAGGTAGATTCTTTACCACTGGGCCACTAGAAACTCTTCCTATAACACAGTAAAACTCTGAGCTGTTTAAGTGAGTTCGTGATGGGAAAAAAATCATTAAATGTATAGGGAAACCCCAGAAAAGAATTCCATAATTTTTTAAACAAATTTCCTACAAATATATTTTAAGAAACTGTGAATTTAGTTGAATACAGCCCTCAACTCTAATTTAGAGATCACAGGTTTGGGCTCTAGGAGTATCACTGAATGACTAGCTATAGGAAAGTTACTTCTCTAGCACCAATTCCTAAATGTGAAAAATGAAAAGTGCATTTCTGCTTTTCTATATAGCCCGCAGCTATTATATAATAGTACACCCAGTGTGCGAAAAACCTAGCTCAAGCTTGCTTCAGCAAAATCTGGAAATTTAAAGGTTCATTTAAATATTAAGGCCAATGGTATATAAGGGCTGACTCTGGGTGCTGACAAGTTCTGAGCACTGGTCTTGCTCCCTCTTCTCTGAGCACTGATGTTGTCACGTAGAATCCATTCTCAGGCAGGTTCAGGTCCCTCCTCATGGTGGCAAGGTGGCTGCCAGCAGCTTCTGACAAGCATCCCGTCTCTGATGGGAAAGTTCATTTTGCCCAGCCTGCTATACAAAAAATTCTGGGATTATTTCTGATTTGATGAATTTGGACTTCATACTCATCCCTGATCAGATCTCCACTGTTCAGGTGTGTGATTATGTTAACTGTTACACTTGGTCAAATGTTTCTTCCTGGGTTCAGAAAGGAGGACAGCCCCAAACAAGAGACACAAACAAGCGTGGACTGTGTGTGGATGGGGGGATGGGGGTGGGGGGGAGTGATTCTTCCAAAGAAAGTCAGGGTAAAGAGGAGGGAATAATACCAGAAAGGCCAGAAATAGCAGTTGTTCAACCTTCAAGCCTAAACCACTCAAAGACATTTTCACCGAGACTAAGCTTTAACATGAGAGATAGTGATGGTGAATGTTTAAAGACAGATACAAGTAGTAGTTAGTATCAGATCTTGGTCCATATCTTAGGAATACTATTTATTCACTACATGTCTTTAGGCAATTTCCAATCCTATGTGTACCTCAATTTAATATTCTGTAAAGTGGAGATAATATTGATTTCACACAGTTGTCAAGAAAGCAAATTGATACCATGTCTGCCAATTGTTAAGCATTTTAAGTGCTAAATAACTGGTAAGGACTGTGCCCTTTCCCAAGAGCCTCTGGCCTCAGATTCTTTCATTGTAAATTCTTTCCAATCCCCAAGAAACACGTAACTCCCATGCAATTTATATCACTCCGGTGCATAGAAAATAAGAAAAGCTTAACAATCTTTTGATAAATCTAGCATAACATGGATAATCAAATTGATCAAATATAGCACTAGAAAAATCTCCAAACCAATCTTCTTTGTGAATAAAAGAGTGATATTTCTAAATTAAACAACACATAGAATCAGCCATGTATAATGAGATTAAGCCCTCCCGTGACTGGCGGGGTCAATTTCAAAGAAGCAAGTGTTAACTCATGTACTTCTGCCCATCATGTTTCTTTCCCCAGAGAGATGGCATCGGAAAGGACAGTTGGGGTGATGTGAGCACACAAAATAGTTTCTTATCTACAGTGCTCAGAGACTCCACTTGGCAACCTGCTCACTACATAACCTTGTCCAACCTCATGGACACACAAGTAAATTCCAAGTGCATATTTCTAGCCCTTGTGGTTCCCCTCAAACCCCAAGTTTATCACCAACTGTTGAGTAACATTTCTTCCTGGAGTAGGCACCTCCGACCAAAAATAGAGTTCTTTTAGCTTTCCTCCAATCTTCTCTTCTTGAAAAATGGCACCATCGCTCACCAGCAGGGCGTGTCAACCACTCTGAAAGTGTTCTTAATTTCTCTCTTTCCCTTACTCCCCCTGCCAAAGCCATCTAACATTCCTGCTGAGGTTTCAAATCAACAAAGAAATGTCAACAGACATTTCTTTCCACATTCTTCCACCAAGCTGATTTGGGGAACAGCATCCCTTGACTAGGGCTTCCCAGATGGCACTAGTGGAAAAGAACCTGCCTGCCAATGCAGGAGGTTTAAGAGACAAAGGTTTCATCCCTGGATCAGGAAGATCCCCTGGAGGAGGGGGGATCTCACATGGTGATACGTGGCAACTCCAGCCTTCTTGTCTGGAGAATCCCGTGGACAGAGAAGGTTGCAGTTCTCAGGGTTGCAAAGAGTCAGACGTGACTGAAGTGACTTAGCACTCATGCACACATCCCTTGTCTGATGGATTGCAACAGCCTTCAGACTGGTCTTTCGGCTCCTACTCTAGCTCTTTCCTGACCCACAAGGCTGTCTTCCAGAGTAAAATGTTTTCTTTTCCTTTTTTTTCAAGCAGTCAGCGTAAATATTTTTGAACATAGATCTGATTATGAAAAACCCCTTCCCTCCCTGCCACAAACACATTTTGTTGCTATTGTTGTTCAGTTGCTCAGTCATGTCTGATTCTTTGTGACCCCATGGACTGCAGCATGCCAGGCTTCCCTGTCCTTCTCTGTCTTGCAGAGTTTGCTCAAATTTGGTCATGCTATCTAAATATCTCATCTTCTGCTTTCTCCTTCTCCTTTTGCCTTCAGTTTCTGCCTGCATCAGAGTCCTTTCCAATGAGTAGGCTCTTCACAGCAGGTGGCCAAAGTACTGGTGCTTCAGCATCAGTCCTTCCAATGAATATTCAAAGTTGATTTCCTTTAGGATCAACTGATTCATCTCCTTGTAGTCCAAAGGACTCTCGAGAGTCTTCTCCAGAAACAAAATTCAAAAGCATCAGTTATCCTCTGTCCATGGGATTTCCCAGGCAAGAATACTGGAGTGGGTTGCCATTTCCTTCTCCAGGGGATCTTCCCGACTCAGGGATCAAACCTACATCTCCTGCATTGGCAGGTGGATTCTTTACCACTGAGCCCCCAGGGAAACGCCCGCACACACATAAACTCACACAAACTTTGAACTGGTTTCCCAACACAGTGAGGATGTAACCTAGTCCTTACCGTGACCTGAAGCTCTCTCTGACTGGGTCACATCTGCTCCTCTGTTCTCGACTCCTTGGGCCCTTCGCTTTGCTCATGTTGCTCCAGACACCGCAAAGTTTAGGTCTTTGTTTTCGTGAAATACTTCAAGCTCTTTCTTTGATTCAAGGAGGCACTGCCTTCTCCTGCCCTCTCCCCGAGGATGCTCATCCCCTCAGTATCCATGGATTCCATCCCCTTCAGTTCTCTTTGCAGTTATCACCTCCTCCTGGAGGAGTCTACCTTTCCTGACCACTCTCTCTAGAAGTGTACCTATGTTACCAGGAAGTACTTCTTTCTTTAATTGCTCAATTCTCATCTTCCCCACTAAGATGCAACGTCTAAGATGGCAGAGACTTGGCCTGTCTTGCTTACTGCAACACACTCCATGCTTAGGGTAGCACCTAGTCCGTGACACACAATACGTGTGGACCCACAGAGAGAGAAAGAAGGAGAGAGGAAGGGAGAAAGGGGAAGAGAGGCAAGAAAGGATTGGAAATTCCCCAGCTCGGTTCAGAGCTGAAGACAAAACTGTGAGAACCAACTCAAGTGATGTAAGTGCCTCCCTTTTCTCATCGTAACTAACAAGGGATGCTTGCTTGTAAAGCACTCTGAGTTTTTACATGTAAGCCTTAAATTCAATGCATTACATGACTCCATTATTCTATTTGGTACAATGAGAGTAAATTTCACAACACTGAGAGGAGGGAGGAAAAGCACAGAAATATATCACCAGGATAAATAGAACAGAGAAGGGACAAGCACTGGGGAGTGACCTGAATATTAAAGACGAAAATTTTAGTTGAAAAGATCAACTGCAAATTCAAGTGGAAAGAAGCAAATGAATGGACTGAAAGAATTATTAGTCTGAAAGGGTCTGGAGGTTTTCAACCAAAATGTGAATTTTAGATGGAATAAATTCCATCTGGGCTTGGAATAAATTCCAAGGGCTGAGTTATTCTACAGGAAAGATTCAGAAAGGATATCTGCCTTGGTTTTCCCAGAATCTGTATTTTTCTTATTTGAACAATCTTATTAAATATACAATAATGTTACTACAGATGCACCTTCCTTAAAGCAGGGATTGTTTCCCAAGAATTGCTCCCTTGGTAATGAAGTGGGAAGACCCACTTGGGAAAGGTGTTAAAACTATGGCTCCCTTTCACGATGGCTCTAATCCCAAAGTAAATGTCCGTGTTCTGCTGAAAAGCAGAAAGATGATCATCACAGGCTCCTACCTGGTGAGAAGCTTGCCAATGTCAATCTAACAGCATGTGAAAAAAAAATTGCACTTTCTTTGGAGGGACTGAATGATTTGAATATAAATAAGCAATCCTTTCCGCCTGTCAGTTACCTCAAGAATATTTAGTATTGTCTCTTTTAATGACTGCTCATTACCAATGAGTGCCAGTGAGCAGATTTAATCAGGGTAATGTGGGGTAATCACTATGTGAATTTCTCCACATCAGGATTTGTTCCATCTGTTCCGAGCCATTTGTCCATGTAAAACTGTCACCATTCTGAGCTGATGACTGACAGGTGAGGCCAGGCTTGTTCATTTCTCATCTCATAGTCAGAAATTCTCCTATGTGTCCTTCTCACTAAAACAAATGGCTTCAGAGACACAAAGAGGTTCTGTATTCAGACCACTTTCCTCTATTTGGTTTGTTGTGTGGCTCATTAAAATACTTAGCTCACCCTCACTTAGCCCAAGAGTGCAGTCAACATCCATGGTTATCTTGATGGATGTAGTGGAATCTAAGGTGGGGAGAGACACTGGACCAGGCGACCCTGGAGGTCTTCCCATGAGTACTGAGATGCAGTCACCTCTGGGCCTGAATGGGTATCAGGTTGTCCATGGCCACAGGAAGGCTGGGTGCCCAGGGCAGATGTCTCTTGTTCTGCCATCCTTTGATGGAATCCAGTTCACGTCCCAGGCGAGCTGATGTGCCTTCAACAGCTTTGTGTGTGCTCAATGAAGAGACTGGTGGTGGGAATTATTGAATGAAAAAATAATGTAGCTTAAGCCTCATGAATTTTTATTTTTTACTCCATGGGATTCCAGCACCAGAAGACCTGTTCTACATGAAATAAAGTTTTCTATGAAGAATCACTGCTGTTCCCCAAGCTAGTTCTCACAAAAGTCATCATAGAATATTTGAGACCCAAATACCCACTCCAGATGCTTGAATTCAAAAGACAAACAGCATGTTAATAAGTAGAATAGGGCAAAGTTATTTCCTTAAAGGCTTTGGTGTTCCAGGCATTATCTCTGCTAATTCGAGTGTGGAAAAACTATATGTGATTCTAGACTCAGAACAGAATTTTTTTTTCTCTTTAATGTTACCATGACTTTTTTGTGATACTGAAGTGTGCAGACCATGCTGAAGGGCTCAGGAGGTCAATGTCATGGCTAAATTGGAGCAACAGGGAAGAGGCATGAGCTAGCTGTTCCTCTGACCTGATGTCTTTAGGAACTGAGAGCTGGAAAACAAAAGCTCTCTTTCTGTGATTTTGTAATATTTTTTCCTCTTTCCTTTGCTATGAAAACCCTTCTGTAACGGAGTTTGGTTCTTGATGCGAGGAGTCGACTCATTGGCAAAAACCCTGATACTGGGAAAGATTGAGGGCAAGAGCAGAAGGGCACAGCAGAGGATGAGATGGTTGGATAATATCACTGAATCAATGGACATGAGTTTGAGCAAACTCTGGGAGATAATGAAGGATGGGGAAGCCTGGCGTGCTACAGTCCGTGGGGTCCCAAAAAGTCAGATACAACTTAGCAATTGAACGACAACTACCTAAAAAGATTTTACTTTGGTGTTTGCATGCTCAGTCGTGTCTGACTCTTTGCAACCCCGTGGACTGTACCCCACCAGACTCCGCTGTCCACGGGATTTCCCAGGCAAGAATACTGGAGTGGGTAGCCATTTCCTCCTCCAGGGGAAAGTACCATCTGCCAAACACAGAAGAGGCAAATGCATTCTGGGGATGAGAAGAAAATCCAGATGTGCCCTCCCTAGAGCAGAGTCTGCAGGATCCAGGCAAGGACCCAACATTTGCAGGCAGCGACAGGCACAGTGATGGGAGGTTTGATGGAGAAACCATGGCAGCAGTGGTCTCTTGTTTCACAGGCAGATGCCCTGCAGTTTTCACTTCTCCAGCCTGTAGAATGTGAAATCGGGAAGTTTTTAAAAATTATTGTTCTCTCTCCACATAGGAGAGAAGAAGGCTTATTCTCATTGTCATGCTTGAATCTGGATCAGTTTTGTGAGGGCCCACTGGTGAACTTCCTCGGTGGCTCAGATGATAACAAATCTGCCTGCGGTGTAGGAAACACAGGTTTGAGTCCTTGGTGGGGAAGATCCCCTGGAGAAGGGAATGGCTACCCATTCCAATATTCCTGCCTGGAGAATTCCATGGACAGAGGAGTCTGGTGGGCTACAGTCCATAGGGTTGCAAAGAGTCAGACACGACTGAGCGACTTTCACTTTCTTTCACTTCACTCATGAGCTACCTCCCTTGACACCTCATTGAAGATGCTCCCGGCTGTTTCCTACATTGCACTGAACTTGTGACACAAAGAACAAAGTAGAGATACTGTGTATATACATGACACAGTTCAGTTCAGTCGCTCAGTCTTCCGTGGCCTCCCTGTCCATCACCGACTCCCGGAGTTTACTCAAACTCATGTCCATTGAGTGGGTGATGCCATCCAACCATCTCACCCACTGTCATCCCCTTCTCCTCCTGCCTTCAATCTTTCCCAGCATCAGGGTCTTCTCCAATGAGTCAGTTCTTCACATCAGGTGGCCAAAGTATTAGAGCTTCAGTTTCAGCATCAGTCCTTCCAATGAATATTCAGGACTGATTTCCTTTAGGATGGACTGGTTGGTTCTCCTTGCAGTCCAAGGGCCTCTCAAGAACCTTCTCCAGCACCAAAGTTCAAAAGCATCAATTCTTCAGCACTCAGTTTTCTTTATAGTCCAACTCTCACATCCATACATGACTATTGGAAAACCATAGCTTTGACTAGACAGACTTTTGCTGGTAAAGTAATGTCTCTGCTTTTTAATATGCTATCTAGGTTGGTCATAACTTTCCTTCCAAGGAGTGAGCGTCTTTTCATTTCATGGCTGCAATCACCATCTACTGTGATTTTGGAGCCCCAGAAAATAAAGTCTCTCAAGGTTTCCGTTGTTTCCCCATCTATCTGCAATGAAGTGATGGGACCTGATGCCATGATCTTAGTTTTCTGAATGTTGAGTTTTAAGCCAGCTTTTTCACTCTCCTCTTTCACTTTCATCAAGAGGCTCTAGCTCTTCTTCACTTTCTGCCATAAGGGTGGTGTCATCTGCATATCTGAGGTGATTGATATTTCTCCTGGCAATCTTGATTCCAGCTTGTGCTTCATCCAGCCCAGAGTTTCTCATAATGTACTCTGCATATAAGTTAAATAAGCAGGGTGACAATATACAGCCTTGATGTACTCCTTTCCCAATTTGGAACCAGTCTCTTGTTCTATGTCCAGCTCTAAGTGTTGCTTCTTGACCTGCATACAGATTTCTCAAGAGGCAGGTCAGTTGGTCCTGTATTCCCATCTCTTTCAGAATTTTCCACAGTTTATTGTGATCCAGACAAAGGCTTTGGCATAGTCAATAAAGCAGAAGTAGATGTTTTTATGGAACTCTCTTGCTTTTTCGATGATTCAGTGGATGTTGGCAACTTGATCTCTGGTTCTTCTGCCTTTTCTAAATCCAGCTTGAAGTTCATGGTTCACGTACTGTTGAAACCTGACTTGGCGAATTTTGAGCATTACTTTGCTAGCGTGTGAGATCGGTGCAATTGTGCGGTAGTTTGAACATTCTTTGGCATCGCCTTTCTTTGGGATTGGAATGAAAACTGATCTTTTCCAGTCCTGTGGCCACTGCTGAATTTTCCAAATTTGGAAACAGATACTGCATATTCAGAGAAGAATCATAGGATAACCTAGGTCCCTACTCTCAACATGAAGGATTTCATATGGATTGCCTTCCACCTTTCTAAAAGTGAGCTTCACCCCAAGAGCCCTTTAGGACACCTTCAGACAAAGTACAACACATGTCCATAGGGACACATGCTTCAAGGTAGGCTCTGCTGGGTCCACTGTGATTAACTGCTAGGTTGGAAAATCTTCATTCCACAAAGGCATAATAGATCACTCCCCACTTTTGTGCTCCAGTGGGGATTTTTCCAAATAATGAATTTAGTTTTAAGTCACATTCTACAATGTGGCTTGCTCTGCCATTAGTTTTCAAGTGCCTTGAGGACAGAAACTATTGTATCCACCTTTGTCCCCACAGTGGTAAGACAGTGATGTTCAGTGGGGGGGGGGGGGGGGGGGTGATTTTGCCACTCAGGAAACACTCAGCAAAGCCCAGAATCATTTTTTGTTGTAGCACCTTGGGCAGGGCGTGCCCTGCCGGCATCCGATGCTTAGAAGCTGGGAGACTTGCTACACTACCCAGGACGCACTACCACCACCCCTCAAATATCTGGCCCCGAATGTCAGCAGTGTCAAGGTTGAGCGCAACTGCTCATGCAGAATACATTTTAATAACCGCTCATTTACTTTTTCCAAAAATAATCCATTAGAGAGTTAAAACAACAAGTCAAATCATGTGCTCTTTTATCATTACATTTGCCCTGGAACAATCAGCTCATGCCATAAAATTCTCACAGTCTTGGGACACTAACAGGGGAAAAATTTCGAGCCCTTTATTATCCTGAAGAGGGTTGGTTACCGATGAGAATGGTGCTGAAGGGTTCTCTATTACCTTCCTTTCAGCTCTTGACCTACTGTGTACATGGACATGTAAGCATACTCCCTTTGCCGTTATAGTTTGTCATGCTCTGCGGTTTATCACATATGATTTATCGCATAACTGTTTTACATTTTAGGTGGCATTAAGTTGCTCAATAATTGCATTATGAAGAACTACTACTTAGGAGTCTCACATTGCTGATTATACTATGTCATTATAGCACAAATGATGTTTGTTTGTTTGTTTGTTTAAAAGAGTTTTCTGTAAAGAATGCCTTGCAAGTGTTAAATAGAATCACACCTATAGGCATAATTAAACAATTCATGGTAGAGATGAAGATTGAGAAGCTTCCACTGCTCAGGTACTGGAGGAGATCTCCTCCAGCCCTGGAGGGATCTGGTTCCATCATTCGCTTGTGATGAAGCTGAAAGCCAAATAGACCAGGGAAATGCAAATGCCATCACTAGGAGGCAAATCATTGCTCAAGTATCTCTTTCTTATTTGACTGCCTTGGGACAAAATTGAGGAAACAGTGATAGCAACAAATGTTCACCACATTCCTACCTATTGCTTTTGTTGTTAAGAGCTGTGTTCTCTAAAGGAATTCTAGTTGAAGAAAAAAGAAAATTCAGAGAATCCAAACAGTCTGAAAATCCACAGCTACATCATTTTTTAAAGTGATGTGATTTTTTAAGTGATTTTTTTTATTTCCTTCTCGGAATGCTGGCGTCTCACCTTGTTAGCCACCTTGTTTTGACAGTGATACAAGTTCTCTTTGGGATTTTTGTAAATGGCCTCATTGTGATTGTGAACGGTACTGACTTGATCAAGCAGAGAAAGTTGATCCCGCTGGATCTCCTTGTTTCCTGCTTGGCGATTTCCAGGATGGGAATTCAGCTGGCCTTCTTCTACATTAATCTGGCTCTTCTTTCCTTAATTAAATTTCCCCAGTTTACTGAGAAGCTTGTAGTTTTCACATTTGTGAATGATTTGGGACTTTGGTTTGCCACCTGGCTCAGCGTCTACTACTGCACCAAGATCGCTACCGTCGCTCACCCTCTCTTGTTCTGGTTGAAGACGAAGATCTCCAAGTTGGTTCCTTGGCTGATTCTTGCGTCCCTGCTGTATACATGTGGTACTTCTGCTGTGCACGTCAAATATAAGTGGGTATTTTACGGAGAAGATTTCCTGAGCCTTTTCTTCCCCAATGTAACAGCTCCCATCGAAGTAACCCCTAGTTTACAGTTTGCCTTTCTGTTTGCTGAGTTTGCATTGCCATTGTTCATCTTCCTCATTTCTTCTCTGCTCCTGATATTTTCCTTAGGGAGACATGCCTGGCAGGTGAGAAACACATGGACAGGCCCCAGAAACCCTCGCACACACGTGCACGTCAGGGCCTTTCTCTCCATCCTTTCCTTTCTGGCCCTCTATCTCTGCCACTATCTGATCGTGGCTTTGATCTTTTTTCAGATTTTTAAGCTTAGAAGCTTCCTATTTCTGTTCTGCACCTTCACGGTTGGTTCATACCACTCCGTCCACTCTATTACTTTAATTTTAGGAAATCCAAAAATGAAACAAAATGCAAAGGCGTTGCTCCTCCTTGGAAAGTGCGGTCAGTGAGAGAGAACTTTGATCCAGTCAAAGAATCTGCAGCTCAGTGAATTAGCGGAAGCCACTCGGCCTCCCTCAGCCAAACGAAGTCTGTTCACAAATTTACGAAGCATCATCTAAAGACTATTTGTTCAACTTGAAACACTTTTGTGGATGCTCTCCTTTTTCAAAGGGTTACATTGATTATCAAAGTGTAAAATGTGTGGCTGGATTATGTCAATGTCAGTATCCCTGCCAGGTCTTACCTCACTGGAGAAGCCTGGGTAAGTGGTACAGGGATCTTTCTGTATTATTTCTTACACGCATGCAAGCTAAGCTGCTCAGTTGTGTCAGACTCTCTGCCACGCTATGGACTGTAGCCCACCAGGCTCCTCTGTCCATGGGATTCTCCAGGCAAGAACACTGGAGTGGGTTGCCATGCCCTCCTTCAGGGGATCTTCCCAATCCAGGGATCAAACTCACATCTCTTATGTCTCCTGTATTGGCAAGCGGGTTCTTTACCACTAGTGCCATCTGGGAGACCCTTTTATAATTTCTTATGACTGCTTACAAATCTGCAGTTATCTCAAAACAAAAAGCTTAAAGAAAAAGGGAATCACCTGTTGGAACTTGTGATGGCAGAAGGACGCATGAATATCCTGGGGACTCTGTGTCTAATGCTGGTTTTAGATGATTTATCCTGACTTAAAGTGTTGATTGCTTATTTCTAATCTACCTGGATATTATTTCTGCACTGTTTTTTAGACTCACAGACAACAGAACCATTTTTCTTCATCAGATCAGACAGTAAGCCGAGGACAGGCTGGATTTCTCTGTCCCTGTAAGTAGGTTCACCTACTCCAAGCTGCCAAGAACCTAGGTGCCATGGTGACATGATAAAAAGGCAGACAGGTGGAAGAGAAAGAGGAAACAATGGCTGAACTCTTACTTTCCATTTCACCTGATTGGACACACTGAACAGACAATAGCTTGCAAAGATATTTCGTTTTTACTTGTGTGCTCTGCTTTGGAGCCCTTTCAACTGATGGTGGCAATGTGGAACTCCTACCACACTGCATGTCTTCCCGATGAGGCAACATCAGGTGGGTGGGCTGGGGGCTTCTCCATCTGCTTGAAGTCACAGATGCAGTTTCTAACTAGCTGATGATGTCAGATGCTAAGATACATGTGTATATTCCTAAAACACCTTCAGAACTCTTTTGTTTTCAGTGGAAGCAAAAGATGTTCCTTATTTTGGCCAGCTTGCAGCTTATGTGTAATGATAGAAAATGTGTTAGGTTTGGATTTGCCAGTCATCAACAACATGGATTCAAATGTTGGTTTATAAACCTAAGATATACAGATCTCATTGTACTAAACTGAGGTCTTTGCTTCAGAAGATTCTTGGATGTGGGAGAGCTCTGAGGTTACTCTTGCTCTTCCTATGGAGGAAGGAGCAAAGCAACAAACTTTGTCTTCTTGGAATTTCCTTCCCCCACGTCCCAGTGGGTAGGAAGGTTTATAGCTAACTGTGTACTCAGGTGGCCAGCTCTGGAAAGAGCAGTTGTGCCCTGGAGATGACGATCATTCCTTCCTTTGGAGGGGACAGTGAGGAACCACATTTTCTGGACAAGTCAAGTTCAGATGCCTTCTCCTTGAAATATGGTGAGAAAAGCAGAAGAGATTTCAAATATACAAGTCTCATGTGATTGTTTTACTCAGATGCCAAGTTCTCATTCAATTCATGAGAATGAGAATTCTCATTCTCATTCATGCAAATCTTGCTTTAATAATGCTGGTTAATGAGATGAATATGAAGGTATGATTGTTTGTATGCTTAAAAGTTACCAAGAGTTATAAAAAAAAAAACAAAAAAAAAAACAGATAATGCATGCTAATGCAAACTCTTCCAGAAACACTTTCTCAGTCTACTTTCAAATGTTGCCTAGCTCTCACACTGATGGAGATTGGGTTGGACACTAATTGCCCCATCACTGGTTGAAGCAAAACAGACTCAGTCTTTTGACTGTTTGGAGCTGCCTTTATGTGGACAAATTGTTCTAGTCCTGCTCACTTTGCATGGGATTAGCCTCTGTCGTGGTACGGCATTGTCCTCTACCCAATCCCTGAGGTGGGGTTGGACACAGTCACCCCAGGACCTTGCCGTGGGATCACATGCCCATGGGTCAGGCCAGAGGACTGCTGACCACAGGACAAGGCCCTGTGCACTCTTCCTTCACGTCCCGTGGCTCCCCTGCTGAGTCAGTAGCAGAGGAGATGGGCAGGGAGACGGGCTCTTACAACGAGGCCAGGGGCAGCAAGAGCATCCCATTCCGTTTCAGAGAGAGGTCGGACGAGCACCCTCAAACCAGGAGACACACATCGCCACGTGGCCACCCATTCTCCATTCTGAGGTTGACCCGTTCGGTGCCCAAGCTTCAGGGATTCTCCGTGGTTTCAGTGACCACAAGACAGTGACTCCAACCAAGAAGACTAAATCTGTGTGCTTACATCAACAGTTTTCTCAAAATATGAATGCTGTAAGTAATTAGCCTCCAACTAATAATAATAAAAAAAAATATGAATGCTGTAACAATTTGGATATGAGGAAAGAAACGCAACAATTCTAAAACTCTCCCAAAGTAAGAATGCCTTTTTAATCCTCAGTCACTAATTCAAATGTAGCAACTGCTTGTAGTTAGAATAATCCAGACCCAGAAGTGGAAGGAAGACATGAAATTTAATGTCTACTCATCTTCTTTAGGGCTTTCCAGGTGGCGCTAGTTGTAAAGAATCTGCCTGTTAATAAAGGAGATGCAAGAGATGCGGGTTCGATCCCTAGGTTGGGAAGAACCCCTAGAGAAAGAAATAAATGGCAACCCACTCCAATATTATTGCCTGGAAAATTCCATGAACAGAGGAGCCTGGCAGGCTGCAGTCCACAGGGTCTCAAAGAGTCAGACACAAGTGACAGACTGACACACACATCTTTAGGTTAAGGACCACCCATTCTAGATGCTTTAGACAGTTTGAACATTTTGCCCCATTGTATGCTTAAGTATAGTCATTCTTGTCAAACTGTGCTCTAATTTTAGGCTTGGGAAACATGATTTCTGCAGCTTTAGGGCATGTGGACCTACATCTCTTGGGGTGAGAGGAGGGATAGATGGTCAGACATATCCAAGAAAGAAAGAAACCAAACAGATCATCCAAACCAGCACTGGCAATCAGTGGGATAACAGATGCTGTAGACAGATGGAGCCCATATTGGAGAAAAATCCAAATGGCAGGGGCAGGAGACCCACCTGTTTCCAAAGGGTCTTGCTACAGTGTGAATTTGGAATCAAGCTAGTGATTGTATTTGTACAAACTTAGCACCAGCATGCGTGTGCTTAGTCGCTCAGTCACGTCCGACTCTTTGTGACCCTTTGGACTGTAACCTGCCAGGCTCCTCTGTCCATGGGATTTTTCAGGCAAGAATACTGGAGTGGGTTTCCATACCCTTCTCCAGGGGATCTTCCCAATCCAGAGATTAAACTCGCATCTCCTGTGTCTCCTGCATTACAGGTAGATTCCTTACCCTCTGAGCCACTGGGGAAGCCCTGCTTCAGTGGTATATTTCCTTTTAAAAGAATTATTCTTTTGCCACCTATTCATTATCAACTGTCATGTGAAAACTTTATGCCAGGAGAAAGGGTAGGGGCTGAGAAAATCAGTCCCAAAGAGCTGAGAACATTAAGCTTTTGAGAAAGAGTCAACATAAATGCAGATTGCGTGTGGGCCTTTGCTTCACTGTCCTCTTATATAAAGTGAGCATCTTTCTCTGTCTCCTTGTACATTAGACCACTCGATGCACCGCTTCATACCTTCGCGAGAAGAAATAGTGCTTGTTTTTGACATTTGGCTTCACATTTGTGACATCTGCATCTACTTAATCGTTCTACTTGGGGGTCAGATTGGTGATTGTATCCTGTAGTTTAAAAGATTCAGATCAACACATCGTGGGTTTCCGTTTTCCTCTCTGGTGCTCTATTTGTTTCTGTTTTAAATGTTTGTCCACAAGATCATCTCTGTAACTCAGTTTAGAATAAAATAATCTTCTGAAACTTCTCAAAATATGTCTGCTTTAAAAGTGAAGACTTAGGGGTGGGAGAAATTGGGAGATTAGGACTGATACATATGCACTACTGATACTATGTATAAAATCGGTAACTGTGGAGAACTTACTGTACACAGAACTCTCTGCTTACTGCACTGCGGGGACCAGGATGGGAAGGAGGTCCAAACAGGAGGGCACACATGCATTCACTGGGGCTTCCCTGGTGGCTCAGAGGGTAAAGCGTCTGCCGGCAACGCGGGAGACCGTGTTCGATCTGAGACCCAGGTTTGATCCCTGGATCGGGCAGATCCCCTGGAGAAGGAAATGGCAACCCACTCCAGTACTCTTGCCTGAAAAATCCCATGGATGGAGGAGCCTGGTAGGCCACAGTCCATTGGGTCGCAGAGTCGGACACGACTGAGCGACGTCACTTACAGCTGATTCATCCTGTTATACAGTAGAAACTAACACAGCCTTGTAAAGCAACTACAGGCTGATAAAAATTCCTGTAAAAAGGAATAAAAAATAAAAATTATGCCTGAGGGTTCATTTTATTTCAATCTCAACATTCCTGGGGAAAACAACACATTTCAACTCTTTCTCAATTGTTGAGGTTGGTATGAATGTTCTTAAGTGAAACCTTGAGTTTTTATTAAACAAACTCTCTCCTCCCTACAGATGTGCTTAAGTAATATAATATAAACACAGGCTAATGTGTACCTGGGCAAAATTTGAATTTAAGAGTATCTAAGTCCCCATAGCTAGACTGCGCTCAGCACTTGGAAAGCATCTCTGAATGACCTAGATTCCAGAACCACTGGGAACACTTCGGATTCTTCTGAAGATAAGCAGGTGGAAAAGGATGGGATAAAAAGCTAGGATATTGTATTACTAAATAGATGGAAGGTCCTCTGGCCACAAGTTCACTCATTTGGACAGCAAATGCTATGCTTGTGATTGAAGACTGTGAACTTTACTTCACTTGAGGTGGCGCTAGTGGTAAAGAACCCGCCTGCCAACGCAGGAGACATAAGAGACACAGGTTCGATCCCTGGGTTTGGAAGAGCCCCTGGAGAAGGAAATGGCAACCCACTCCAGTATTCCAGCCTGGAGAATCTCAGGGCCTGAGAAGCCTAGTGGGCTACAGTCCATGGTGTCACAAAGAGTTGGACATGACTGAAGAGACTTAGCATGCACTTCTCTTGAAACCCAGAAAACTGGCTTCCAGAAAGAGCTACCAGATATAGTAAAAAAAAAAAAGCTTGGTTTCATGATAAATATTCTCTAGCATACGCATCATTGCACATCTGCTATAATACTTGAAACTCTTGAGACAAGGACTTGTGCCTTTGATCACGGAGGCATGATGTCCTTTATAACTTTGGTGGAGATGGATGTGGTGAACAAGCTCTGTGGGAGGAGAGAGGAAGTCTTCAGCATAATATTCTAGACAGGGAGGCTCAACAGATTTGTGCCGTAGCTTATAGAGATCAGAAGCCGGTCCATACACTGTCCTTCAAAGCCAGTCTCCTGATCTCCTCAGTTCTTGCTAGAACTGTACCTGCTTACCTGGGTCTTTTAAGCCACATCTGTGCAATGCTGTAAGCACAGCAATGAGCTGAGCCTCTGTTCCTTGATCTATAAAATGGGGATGATAATGATAGATGCCATGTGCTTAACAGAGTTCCAGGTACGTAACTGTGAGCACTAATAAAAGCATCTCCTGAGTAAAGGAAATGAAAGCTGCTCAGTGGTATCCGACTCTTTGCAAACACCATGGACTGTACAGTTCGGGCCAGAATACTGGAGTGGGTAGCTGTTCCCTTCTCCAGGGGATCTTCCCAACCCAGGGATCGAACCCAGGTCTCCTGCACTGCAGGCAGATTCTTTACCAGCTGAGCCACCAGGAAAGCCCAAGAATACTGAAGTGGGTAGCCTATCCCTTCTCCAGGGGGTCTTCCCGACCCAGGAATCAAACCAGGGTCTCCTGCATTGCAAGTGGATTCTTTACCAGCTGAGCTACCACAGAACCCTCACCCCCCGCCCCCAGCCCAAGTAAGGGGACTGATATCAATATGGTTACCGGGAGTCTCCAACAGCACCGTGGGGACAAGGGCATTGGGAAGGACCATCCTGAATAACAGAGGGTCATATTATAGGCTGATTTGCAATCTATGAGCTGGGTGACTTGACGAGCCTGAATCTCACATTTCTCCATCTTTGAAATGGGCGCATGGTTCATTCTGAGTCTAATGAGCTATGTTGATGAGCCAGGTGGAATCCACACAAGGCTGCTGCCAGTGTTGTTTTCCTGTTGTTGTTAAATCATATGAAACTCCTTAAATGGAATCATTTTTGACCTTCCAAGATGTCAGTTTGGTAAGCTTAGCCTCGAATAACCAACCAAACAATCATAGAGTTTGTAGGAGGGCACATTCTAGACAAAGTAAACAGTGTGTGTAGAGGGATCTGGCAGAGAAAAGAAATAAAGACACAGAAAAGTAAAAGAGTGAAAGGAGGAATGAAGGGTGTATCAGACTGCTTTGCTACAGTATCATGGTGGTGGTTTAGTTGCTAAGTCATGTCCAACCCCATGTACTGTAGTCCACCAGGCTCCTCTGTCCATGGAACTTTCCAGGCAAGAATACTAGGGTGAGTTGCCTTTTGCTTCTCCAGGGGATCTTCCCGATCCAGAGATCCAAACTGCAACTCCTGCATTTTAGGCAGCCTCCTTCATTGCAGGCGGATTCTTTTACTGCAGAGCCACTAGGGATGGGGCCGGCAACTCAGTCCTCGAGTCATGGGTTCATTCTCATACACATTGCCTGAGGCCTGGGAATTTACAAGAGTCTTGTTGCTACTCCAAGTCCCAAGGGAGCAGCACCTGTTTGGGTTGGCAAATTTTATGTTATGTATGTGTTAACACAATAAACAGATTTTACCAGAAAAGGAAAGAGGCAGGGGCTGGGGGGATGGTTTTTTAATTTAATTTTTATTTCATATCAGAATATAGCTGATTTACAATGTTGCTTTACTTTCAAGTATGAAAGTGAAAGTTGCTCAGTCATGTCTGACTCTTTGTGACCCCATGGACTATAGAGTTCATGGTATTCTCCAGGCTAGCATACTGGAGTGGGTAGCCTTTCTCTTCTCCAGGGGATCTTCCTAACCCAGGGATGAAACCCAGGTCTCCTGCATTGCAGGCAGATTCTTTACCAGCTGAGCCACAAGGGAAGCCCAAGAATACTGGAGTGAGTAGCCTATCCCTTCTCCAGCGGATCTTCCCAACCCAGGAATCGAACCAGGGTCTCCTGCGTTGCAGGTGGATTCTTTACCAACTGAGCTATGAGGGAAGCCTTTCAAGTGTACGGCAAAGTGATTCAATTATATGTATATCCATCTTTTTCAGATCCTTTTCCCCTATAGGTTATTACAGAACATTGAGTAGAGCTCCCTGGGCTACACAGTAGGTCCTCACTGATTATTTTATATATAGTAGTGTATGTATGTATATCCTGCACTCCCAATGTGTTGCTGTATATGGTTCATGGGCAAAACAAGGGACAGGTAGTATTCCATAGTGAATTAATTCACTGCCGTTGTTGTTCAGTAGCAAAGTCGAGTCCAGCTTTTTGCGACCCCATGGACGGCGGTATACCAGGTTACTCTGTCTTCCACTATCTCCCAGAGTTTGCTCAAATTCATGTCCATTGAGTCGGTGATGTGTTGGTGAATTAACTCACTGTTAAATCCTAAATCAGCCTTCCCCATTAGAATCAGCTTGCGTTTCAGTGAATAAATATTGCAAACCCTGATACTTTTAGAATCTAAATAGATAATTACCATTCAAACACAAGCTTCCCCTCCTCCAAGTACACAGGCTTTTACACGCCATTGACCCTAAGAATGTGCAGTGGCTGTTTAGAATAAAGAGAGAAGAATCGCGTCTTCCGATATCATCTCTAAAAAGCTCATCTCGAGGATCAAACCCAGATAAACCTTATAAATTTCTTTCTATTTTTCCTTTCTTTCTTTCTTTTAATGGGCAGAAAATGCTTGAGGCTAGTTGTTAGGGGATGGAAATTCTTACCATTGAGGACATTGAGGTTGTATTTCACTGTCTGGAGTAGAGAATTTTAAAGGCTGCTTCAGTCACTGGTAGCTAATTCCGAGAGAACAAACTGATTGTTCTCTCTGAACAGACATACAGATGACATGCTTCCAGAACCTTCAAAATAAAAACACTTCCCTGGAGAGAACCAGTGTTGATCACTGTGAGCCCTGACGGGAGTAAGCTGGCAGTGCGTCTTGGGGATCGTTGACCTTGTCCAGTTATGAGTGTGACCAGAGTTGAGCTGGCTGATTCCAGTTTGAAAATGTAGTCCTCATCCTTCTTTCCTGCTTTGTGCTCTGTGACCCTCCAGCTTGCTGCCCCTGCAGATCGCAGCTGCTTCATCATCCCTTCCACCCAGATCTGCTGGAATGTGCTTATCAGTTACAGGCGGAGTGCCGCTCCTAAAGCATTCCCCGAGGGATCCCAAGTATGAATAGCTCTCGGTCTCCCTGTTTTTACAGGAAGAGAATGAACGGACCTCTTGTGAAATAACTCTCCAATGTGTTCTCTTCGAGGCTTTAAATCATGCTGGAGAGAACAAAAATAAAATAAAGCAGAGCAGGGCAGACACGCCGGCAAAGACTAACGGAGAAAGGCGCCTCGGGCCCAGGGACTGAGCCCTTTGTCGCTGTTCAGACGCCGAGTCGTGTCTGACCCCGCTACCTGTGGACTGTAGCATGCCAGCTCCTCTGTCCTCCACTGTCTCCCAGAATTTGGGAGATACTCATGTCCTTTAAGTCGGTGGTGCTATCTAACCATCTCATCCTCTGCCGCCCCCATCTTCTTTTGCCGTCAACCTTCCCCAGCATCAGGGGCTTTTCCAATAAGTCGGCCCTTCACATCAGATGGTCACAGATTGGAGCTTCAGCTTCAGCATCATTCCTTCCAATGAATATTCAGGGTTGATTTCCTTTAGGATGGACTGGTCTGGTCTCCTTGCAGTCCAAGACACTGTCAAGAGTCCTCCAGCACGACAGTTTGAAGGTGTCAATTCTTTGGCACTCAGCCTTCTCTACGGTCCAACTCACATGTCCATCCATGATTATTGGAAATAATGTAATAATAACTAGCAAATAGTAAAGAAGAAAATCATCCTGAATTTGCATCCTAATAAACCAGCCATTTGGATCTGCCCATGTTCCCATTAAATGCTGGGACTCTTATCATCACGGCAAAGATATATTTTTATAAATTTCATTTCTCTTATTAAGTATCTTCTTGCTAATCACTTTAATGACAACAGAATATTGTCTTGGGCTGGCATATAACACAGTGCTTAAAAATGGAGGTAATCAATATATATTTGTTGAAAAGATGAATAAATGTGTTTAACTTATCTACATCAAAGGTCCGTCTAGTCAAAGCTATGGTTTTTCCAGTACTCATGTACGATTGTGAGCGTTGGCCTATAAAGAAAGCTGAGCGCTAAAGAATTGATGCTTTTGATTTGTGCTGTTGGAGAAGATTCTTGAGAGTCCCTTGGACTGCAAGGAGATCCAACCAGTCCATCCTAAAGGAAATCAGTCCTGAATATTCATTGGAAGGACTGATGCTGAAGCTGAAACTCCAATACTTTGGCCACCTCATGCGAAGAACTGATGCATTGGAAAAGATCCTGATGCTGGGAAAGATTGAAAGCGGGAGGAGAAGGGGATGATAGAGGATGAGATGGTTGGATGGCATCACCAACTCAATGGACATGAGTTTGAGTAAACTCTGGGAGTTGGTGATGGACAGGGAGGCTTGGCCTGCTGCAGTCCATGGGGTCATAAAGAGTCGGACACGACTGAACGACTGAACTAAACTGAACTGAATATCCTTATTTGGAGGCACTGAGTGTGCTTCCATTTTTATGGCTGTAAATAATGTCTAATGGCCCTTAATTTTCCTATTTTTGTGCAATTTTGCCAGGAAAAGTTCTTAGAAATAGGGTTCCTATGTCAGTGATTATTAAACGCACCAACAAATTCCTTTTTAAGGAGATTGTGTAGATTCGCTGGACTGTCAACCAGCAATGCACAAGATTGCTAGGTTGTTTATCATTTGCTAATTTCCTAGGTGCAGAGAGAGATTTCCATTTGCGAATCTCTCTTTTTTTTTAAGTAATTACTGAACAGCTTTTGTGCTTTCTCTTCATTTTAGAAGCCTTGTCTTATGGTCTGACACAGAACTGATCAACTTTGAAGGTTTCTCAGGAAACCTTGTTTCCAGTGAGCTGGAGATGTTCAAAGTGAACGTCCTGCAGCAGATCTGTCCAGCAAAGAGGACAGGTTTAAAAAAAAAAAAAAAAAGAGGACAGGTTTGAGTCACTGGACGGTCTCCAACCACCCACAGCCCAGAGCGTGGCCCGTGGTGGCTGTCACTGTGTAACTCTTCCAAGGCAGAGGCCGAAGGCTCCGGACGGCTCCCGGCTGGCAGGGAATGCTTTCAGGCAGGCCATGTAGGGAAGACTGTGAGGTCCTTACTGACAGTGCTCCCCAAAGCCCTCATTTGGTTGGCAACCACCTAGGGCTTCCCGTGAGCGGGGCTGTCTCTACATGGTCACAAATATGGTGCTAGTGGTTAAGAATTCATCTGCCAAATGCAGGAGATACTGGAGACGTGAGTTCAAACCCTGGGTTGGAAAGATCCCCTGAAGAAGGAAGTGGCAACCCACTCCAGTATTCTTGCCCAGAAATTTCCATGAACATTGGAGCTTGGCGGTCTACAGTCCTTGGGGTCACAAAGAGTCGGACACGACGGAGTGAGTGACACTACTCACTACACCGTGATGTGGACGGCGGTTTCACTTTCACCCTCACTTTCCAGACTCAGGAACAGGGCCCTCGGGAACGTTGTTTTCCCAGGATGGTTCGGCCATGAGGACCCAGGCTCGGGTGATCTGACGCCACAGATCAATCAATAATATTGAATCAATAATATTGAATCAATCAATCAAATTAATATTGAGTCAAATCAATAATTAAAATTGAATCAATCAATAATTATAATCAGTAATAATAATCACTTTCAACATGAGAGTGACAATGATGGTGATAATGATGGGCACTAATGCTCCTGATCTAGTATTTTTAAAACCTGTTATTGACCCTGCTACAAGCGAAGGGACTGAGCCTCAGAGGTGGAGTGGCTGGTGCAGCCAGGCCTCCCATAGCAGTAGTAGTAGTAATAGTGTTAGTTGCTCAGTTGTGTCCGACTCTTTGCAATTCCACAGACTGTAGCCCGCCAGGCTCCTCTGTACATGGGATTCTCCAGGCAAGAAGACTGGAGCAGATCGCCATTCCCTTCTCCAGGGGATCTTCCCAACCCAGGGATGGAACCCAGGTCTCCTGCATTGCAAGCAGATTCTTTACCGTCTGAGCCACAGGGAAGAACTCCCATGGTGTCCCCTGACTCATCTGCCCGAGGGACGGGATAGTAACATTGGCCCTGAGGGAGAGCTGAGGGGCAGGATGCTCAGCAGATGGTGTGGCGCACACAACTATGGATGCTGGAGGAGACGGATGGAGGAGGCGGCAAGCAGAAGCCACGAGTACAAGAAGATGGCGCTGGAGGTCAGCAGAGAGGCTGGTACCTGGGCTCAGGGGAAAACCTTGCTTCACAGGAGATGGGGGGCAGGCGGAGGGGCAGTGGGCCATATGTCAATGAACATTTTGATAATTTAAAAGTAACACGTGACTATGGTGCTACTTATGCAATTAAATAATAGAGCACTGAACTCTCTGTGAACATCAACTTCCAGAGAAAACTCAGAACTGTGTCATTTGAACCAGATTCAAACTCTGTCTGTTTTTGTTTTTCTTTCTCCTGGACAGGATTTCTCCCTTGTTTCCGGTTTCAAACCACTGTTTATGGCCTCTGAGAAACAGCTGCTGTGGCCCAGAGTGACGACATCGCAGTGGTGTAGGTAGGGGCTTCATCAATTAATGGGTGCAGGGTTCAGTGACATTGGGACAGAAGTCTCAAGAGCAAAGTTCTGTAAGGATTCAGACATCTGTGCGGTCAATAGCCTCATCCTTCTGTTTGGAGTTCCTCTTAAGGAGGACGCTGTCCTTAAAGTTCATGTTAGGTCATCTGATGCTCTGAGTGGGTTTTAGGGAGCAGAGTCCAAATGCGGGCAACAAGGCCAGATGCCCCTCTTCCATGGCATCGGCTGTCTGCTCTGGGGTCACTGGGGGTGCAGATACACGTCTGCAGAGAGTTCAAGTGTGTCTGCATCGTCATTCATTGCTTCTTTAGATGCCTGGAGGGAGAGGTCAAGTCAAGCAGGCAGGCTGTCCAGCCAGCAGTGTTACTGCCCTTCACCTCCTTCCTGAGAAGCCATGTGTGGTCATCTCAGAGCTGGGACAGCCTTGCTCCCTGAGGAGGGACAGTGCCTTATCAGATGGGAGCTTGTGGAGACCTCCCTGCAAACAATGGCCCGGTGATTGCTCTCTGCAGACTCAGGCAAGCAGGAGGGAACGTTCACAAGGAGTGTTTGTAACAGTGTGGAGCCGCTGTGTAACAGGCTGACTTTGTTTCAGTTTTTTGTTTTTCTCACCAGAATGCTAGTGGGAAGAAGACAGTCAGCTGGGTTAACATCTGAATGTAAGTGTTTACCAACAGACAGCGAAGCTGCATTCTGATAGAACTGGGGGGTGGGAGAGGTCTTTTGGAGCAGAAACTTAAAGCCAAAAAAATCACAAATCTGATAACAGAAATGTTTCAAATAACTGTACAGAAAAAAAAAAAAACTCAAAGATAATCACGAGAACATTGGGAAACCACCACAGCTTGTACCACAGAATTAATATAAACACAGCAAAAACTCTCAAAAGCAACAAGAAAAGATTAAGTGTGCCCAACAGAATCTGCAAAAGATAAGAAGTGGGTGATTCAACAAAGACTGGAAATACAGGAGAAATTTGCAACCAAAATGCAAACTGGACCAGCGGTTAGGTAGAATCACAGTATAGCTGGCAGATGGACAAAGATGGAAAAGAATGCAGTGACCAGAGCTGGTGATCCTGAGGGTGGAGGGTGTGGTGTGCAGGTGGGTTTGGAACCAGCATAGAGCTTTTTGAGAGTCCTTGGTCAGTGTACCTTGATACTGGAAACTTTGAATACTGTGACCCGGCAATTCCACATCTAATTACTTAGTATCAAGAAGCAATAAATACTGCACACAAAAACTTAGAAAGCTTCATGACATGGTTTTCTATGAAAGCAAAAATGTGGAAAACTCTAAATGACCAGATGAGAATTTAAACCCCAGTTGAGCTATACAATGAAATATTCTTGGATCTATTACAAATACTTATGTTGACCTACACTTATAGACATGAGGAGGTTTATAAAATAGTAAATGCAAAAAATAGATTATAAGACAATGTATATGATTTTATGTGAAATATGTTAAGTATGCCTATAAAAACTTATACATAAATATATAGAAATATTAGAATGATATAAATCAAAATATTATTCAATATTATTCTCCTTGGACAGCAAGGAGATCAAACCAATCAATCTCAAAGGAAATTAACCCTGAATATTCATTGGAAGGACTGATGCTGAAGCTGAAGCTCCAATACTTCAGCTACCTGATGCAAAGAGTCAACTCGTTGGAAAAGACTGATGCTGGAAAATTTGAGGGCCAGAGGAGAAGGGGGCAATGGAGGATTAGATGGTTGGATGGCATCCCTGATTCAATGTACATGAGTTTGAGCAAACTGTGGAAGACAGTGAAAGACAGGGAAGCCCGACATGCTGCAGTCCATTGGGTTGCAAAGTCAGACATGACTTAGTGACTGAACAACAATAATTATTCAGTAGCTATCTCTAGATTGGGGCTTCCCTAATAGCTCAGTTGGTAAAGAATTCACCTGTAATGCAGGAGACCCTGGTTTGATTCCTGGGTCAGGGAGATCAGCTGGGGAAGGGATAGGCTACTGACTCCAGTATTCTTGGGCTTCCCTTGTGGCTCAGCTGGTAAAGAATCCACCTGCAATGTGGGAGACCTGGGTTCAATCCCTGGGGTGGGAAGATCCCCTGGAGAAGGGTTAGGCTACCCACTCCAGTATTCTGGCCTGGAGAATTCCAAGGACTGTAAAGTCCATGGGGTCGCAAAGAGTTGGACACTACTGAGCAACTTTCAGTCACTCATCTCTAGATTTACACATTAGGATGATTTTATTTCTTCTTCTCTTATCTGTAGCTCCTAAGATTTTCACAAGTAGCATGTAATGTTTGTATAACAAACTAATAGTAAAAGCAAAATAATAAAAATGAAAAGAGGCCCTCTGACAATTGAGCAGCCTTTTCGCTACCTGTTCTGATTCTTGGCACTTGTCCCAGGTGGATATTTCTTTCTGACTTCTCACTCTCTGCCTTGCATCAAAGCTGGGCCTTCGTCTGAATCCTCCGGACTCCCCTGCAACTCTTTTTCTGTCATTTTTAGCAGGCCTGCTTACTCCTGCCCAGCTGTTACCCATGGGATCCAGCTCCTTCAGGCTTTTGGTTTCACACCAGGAACAAGTTCCCAGAAGCAGAATTGAAAGCAAAGGAGGTCTGTGGACACCTGCGGCTGCTTTAAAATATGTAAATCTGGTTTATCGCTCTGCTACTCAAAACCCTCCATTGTCTTGCCTTCATGTTCAGAATTAAAACCACACTTTCCCTGTCATTTATTTATAAGAGCTCATGAACTCTGAGCCCTAGCATCTCTCTGATTTTTCCCTCTCTCTTTACTTTACCTGGCCTGCATGGGACCCAATGGCCTCCATGCCATTCTAGTTAATGAGTCAAGTCTGTTTCCACCCCAGGGCCTTTGCACGTCCTTCACTCAGCCCAGACAAATGCACAGTCTGTGCCTCTGTTCCTCACTTATTCAGGTCTCTGCTAGAGTGTCACCCTTGTGAAGAAGCCTTTCCTGACCATCTAACTGTGAAATGAAAATATCTCCTGCCATATCAATAAACAAGGAATGTCACAGCCATCAACGATTTCTGGCCTCCAGCTGTGAATGAGGGCTCCCAAAAGTGCAATGCTGCCAGCCCCTACAGTGATTGCTGAGGAGCTGGGGGAATGCAAGAAGCAGCCATCTGCCACCCCTTAAGGTGAGCAAGGAAACAGGATTTGACCCCAGATAGCTGAGATGCATGTGAAAGGAATGAATTCGGTGAGCCCAGAGGCTTGTATCTTCCCATACATAGAAGGCTAGATTCCTTAACTTGATACCTGGTCTTTGCTGTTCCTACTGCCTTCTCCCTTTGTTACAACATTGCATATAGCCTGACTCCCTCTACTTCCTCCCTGAAGCAGTCTCTCAGAACTGAGGTGCCCCCTCTCAGACCGCAGTCCTCATTTTGCCCCAAATAAAACTTAACTCACAGCTCTCAAGTTGTGCATGTTGTTTAGTCAACATAATCTCACGCAGAACCTTCTCCATTGTCTTGTTTCCCTGACTTATCTTTATTTTTCCTCAAAGCTCCTCAGACACCCTCTGATGACAAAATATGCCTTAAGTTGTCCCTTGTTTGTTTATTCCCCTTCTGCCTACAACAAAAGCTGCAGGATGGGGAGATTTTGGCTTGTTCTTTGCTGTATCCACAATTTCTGAAAAAAAAAAAAAAATGACTAGTTCATATTTATTGGTGGAAAGAAAGACAGGGAACAATGGTAGAAATTAATGAGCTAGAAGACAAAGAAACAAAATCACAAAAGCAAAAGCTGTTTTTAGAAAATAGAAAATAAACTACTGACAAAGCAGATTAAACTTCCAGAAAGAGGAAGACACAAAGAAATTATATTAGTGATGACAAAGGAAGCAAAACAGATGAAAAGTTTTAAAAATTGTGAGAGACTCCCCTGGTGGACTTCATGACAATAAATGGAAAATTGCACTGAAGTGAGGGTCCTGCTCACTTAAAGCCCCTTGAAGGCCACCTGCATACAGTGGGGACAGGACCAGCCCAGGTGCCATGGGGTTGAAACTTACATAGAATGTGATGATGATGCTTGAGAAAAATCACACAAATTTATATACTAAAAAGCTGACAAATATCACAAACATCATAACATCCAGAAAAATCAGATGACATTGTTATTATTAGTCCTAGCAGTAACTGACTTTCAGCCACATATCTGCAAGGCTCACTTCTCTGGTTTTTCCCTGCACACATTTATTGCTTCCTCCTAGGATAATAATTTAGCAATATCATTTTCTGTAGAGAGAACAGAAAGCTAATTCCATCTTTCCTCCAGCAAGGCTGACAGAAATTTGTTTTTTATTATTGATAGTTTGAAAAAGCCACCCTCAGCACCACGTCTTGTAATTGGCAATGCCGCAATGGAGACTCTCTGTGCAGTCTCTTGCTCAGCGGGTCCTCCCAGTGGAGATAAGGAGGGATGCAGAGTCAAAGGAAGCTTTGGGGGACCCTGGGTCTTCCCTGGGGGCAGGGGGTAGATGCAGGATCAGGTCAGGTCCTCAGAGGTCCACATCCTTCATCCACCAGGCTCTCTGGATCAGGACTCCTGCAGTTCCTGCCTCAGTGGCAGGTCTAGCCTCCCATGCCCTGGTCTGTCTCCCTTCTGAGTCTCCTGGCTATGGCCAGCTGCATGCCAAGCAGAGGCTAGAGCAGCACCTTCGGTTCCCTCTCCTTGAGGTCAAGGGTAGAGTCAGGATGCTCTATGAACCCACAAAGGACTGGGACCACAGGATAGAACACAGTGGCAATTTTCTGGCCTTTCCCGCAGCCTCCATGAGTAGAGCACAAAGGTGACCCTAGCTTGGGGCGGTGCTCCACGTATCTGGCCAGCAGCTACTGAGCCCGAGTCTCTGGGGGAGAGCAGAGCTGGTGTAAGCTTCACTCCCTTCATGGCAAGCCCACTGCCGAGCAGGAGCCAACCTGGGAGGAGGTGGGACTGTCTCGAAAGCCTGAGGAGGGGCAGAGGGACTGCTGGGGTGAGGGCAGAGGACTTGCTGCCATGGTTGTGCTTCCCAGCCTTCTCCTACTTTATCTCAGGTTCCTATCCTGGGCTTCCTCATTCCTGCCACGTCCTCATACCGGTCATCACTTCCCTCCCACTCCTTGTCTCCTAGACAAGGATTCTCACCTTGCTTTTATAGCTGACATTTCATTATTTGTTTTCTATATGTTTTATGTCTTTTTTATTCCTCTGTTTCTCTGTTACTTCTGGTTTTTTTTATGTCAGGTACATATATTCCAGTGTACCATTACAATTCTCTTTTCATTTCTTTTACTATATATATTTGGAGTTATTTTCATAGTGATTGCCCTGGGGATGATAATTAATGTCTTATCGTGTAACAATCCACATCAGATTATATCAGTTTAATTTCAGTATTGTGTGAACACTGTCCTTATATGACTCAATTTCCTCCCACTCTGGTGCTTTTTCTGTTGTCACAAATTACATCTTTGTACACTGTATGCCCATCGACACAGATTTATAATTACTTCCTGAAGCTGTTGTCTTTTAAATTAGAAAGGAGGAAAAAAGCTACAAATGAAACAGTTGTTTATACTGTCTTTTATACTGACCTATGTTCTTGTCTTTATTAATGCTTTTGATTTCCTGTGTCCCTTCATTTCAGCCTGAAAGATCCCCTTTGCTATTTCTTGTAGGGTAGTTCTGTTAAGAGACAAATTATCTCAATTTTTTAAAAATATAAGATGATATTCATTTCTCCTTCATTTCTGAAGGATAGTTTTGCAGATATAGAATTTATGGTTGATAGTTTTTTTCTTTCAGTGCTTTGAATATGTCATGCCCTAGATATCTGGTCTCCATGGTCTCTGACGAGTCAGCCATTGTACGGAATCTGTCCCTTCTCTCTTGCTGCTTTCAAAATTCTCCTTGAGTCTTTGGCTTTTGACAGTTTGATGATGATGTGTATATGTGGGTCTCTTGAGTTTATTTATTTGGAATTCATTAAGCTAATTGGAGGAACAGATTGTTTTTCATCAAACTTGAGAGGTTTTCAGCCATTATTTCTTCAAATATTCTTTCTGTCTCTTCCTTTCTCTCCACTCCTTCTGAGATTCCCGTTATTCATATGTTGAGACTTTTGCTTGTGTTCTACAGGTCTCTGAGGCTGTGTTCATTTTTCTTTCTTTTTTTTCTCAAAATTGATAATCTCAATGGACTGTTTTCAAGTTCACTTAGTGTTTCTTCTGTCTTTTCAAGTCTATCGTTGAGACTGGCCATGGATTCTTCATATTAGTTATTGTACTTTTCAACTTCAGGGTTTCTATATGATTTTTAATTATTTCCATTTCTTTATAGGTATTCTATATTTGATGAGATCTCTTATTTTTCTTTAGTTCTTTGGACACGTTCTTTTTTTTTTTTTTACCACTTTGGTTATATTTGCATACCTTATTTAAAGTTTTTGTTCAGTAAATCAAATGTTTGATCTTCCTCAGAGACAGACTCTATTGATTGCTTACACACTGTCCACTTGCTATGTAGACCATGCTTTCCTGTTTATTTGAATGTCCCATAATTGTCTGTAGGAAATCAGAATTTTAAAATAATATAATGTAGTAATTCTGAGGGCTTTCAGGGTGGCTCAGTTGATAAAGAATCGGCCTGCAATGCAGGAGACTCTGGTTCAATTCCTGGGTCAGGAAGTTCTCCTGGAGAAAGAATAGGCTTCCCACTTCAGTATTCTTGGGCTTCCCTGGTGGCTCAGATGGTAAAAAAAAAAAAAAAAAAAAAAAAAAAACACCCACAGTGTGGGAGACCTGGGTTCAATCCCTGAGTTGGGACGTTCCCCTGGAGGAGAGCATGGCATCCCACTCTAGTATCCTTGCCTGGAGAATCCCCACGGACAGAGGAACTTGGAGGGCTATAGTCCAAGGGGTCACAAAGAGTCAGACATGACTGAGTAACTAAGCAGCGCGCAGAACAGCACAGTAATTCTGAAAATCAGATTTCCCTCTGCCCCCGCCTCTGTTCCACCCTGGATTATTGTTATCATTGTTGTTCATCTGGTGACTTCTCTGAACTAATTCTACAAAGTCTGTATCTCCTTGTGTGGCCACTGCCATCTCTACTCAGTTAGCTTTGTGGTCAGCTAGTGATTAGACAGAGGTTTCCTTAAATGCCTGGGCATCAGTGTCTCCCAGTTTTTGCAAAGGGGCTGCATATGTGTTTTGAGGTGCTCCTTCAACTCAGTGTTGCCTTTGCCTTCTTTTCCTGTTTGCACAGAGCTTCAAAGTCAGCTAAAGCTGACAGCTTAGAACCTTCACAAAGCTTTCCTGAGTAAGCTCACAGTCCAGGATATATGGGCAGTTTTTCTAGATTCCCAGGAATATGTCAGAGTTTTTCTAATCCCCTTCAGATTTCTCTTTCTCCAGCTTTTCCTTTTAAGCTTGCTGCTTAGCCTGGTGTTTGTCAAAACTGTTATCCATCACCTCGGGCAGCTACAAAGTTAAACATGTCTCTATTATTGTTTTCAACAAGCACCCCTTGGGGAGAAACCTTTTTGCACTGCACAAGCTCTAAGTCAAGTCAAATGCAGATAACCCTGCAAGTGAGATCTTCCAGGGAACCCTGAGATAGTTCAAGCAATGACAGTTATCTGGGATTGGGTCTTTGCAAAGAGTTCCAGCTCTGTTCTGTTAGGCTGCTAGGTTGCAACAGAAAAACAGGCTTTCATTTACAAGGTTCTTATGGATCTGGAGACCAGGGGGTGGGACTAGGGCAAGTTGAATGCGAGGACTTCACTGGTGGTCCAGTGGTTAGGACTCCATATTTTAACTGTGGGGGTGCAAGTTCCATCACTGGTCAGGGAACTAAGATTCCACATGCCCTGCGGTGCGGCAACCCTCCTCCCCTAACAAATGTAATGAAGCTCATTGGTCTTACTGAGATTTAGTTAGTTACTCTCTAACAAATGCCTCTCAGATTACACCACGCCTTTGGTTAATTTTCCAGATTTCTGAAAATATTGAGTCTGATGACATTTACCAGTTGTCTCATTGCTCTTATGAAGAATTTTTGGTTCGGAGAAAAGAATTTTCTGCCTTTTTCATTGATGTCATTCAACTTTCTTTTGATACATGAAATATCTTAATCACGCTGTTTTTGTGTAACCCCGGCCTGACCTAATAGATCTGTTCGTGAAGGAATTTGACTGATTCTTGGTACTTATTTGTCCCTCTAGGCCCGTTTTCACTGTCCTCTAACATGGGTACCCCCTTAAAATGTGTATTTATTGATGGTATTCAAACTAGTGTGCATAATAGCACCATTAATATTTGTATAAGGAAGTTATGTAGTGAAATATTACTTCAATATTATTACTTGAAATAAGGTCACAACCAGTTAAGTGAACATCACCTGTGAGCTGGTTCAATGCAAATTCTCAGGTCCTAATCTGATCTACTAAATCAGAAACTGGGGGTGGAGTCCAGGTAACTTTTAACAAATAGTGTTTTACTGTTTATTAAAGTTTAAGAACCACTGGAAAAAAGAAAAGCTAAATATTTTACACCAGTTAAATATTCTAATCACCTGAGTAGTCATTTATTCCCCTATCTTCACTGAATTGACTTATGTTGATGAGTTACTTATTCTCATCTATAGGCTTTAGATCCAAACCTATAAAATGATGGAGTTAACATATAAACAAAGAGATGAGGAGTCAATTTTGTTTTGGTTTTTATATGTTATTCCAGTCTTTTATATGAATCCCCAGTCTTGCTTAGAAGTAACTTCTCTTCTTAATAATAATTTTTTTTAAACAGCATAACTTCTATATTGTATTATATTATTAGATGGATTGTACCTTTCATTCAGGTCTTTATTCAATCTAAAAATAATTTTTAAATTTTGTATAGATGCATATATAATTTTTTTCTTTTATAAAGTATCGGCTATTTGTCCTCACATCATTTATCATATATTAAAAACCCAGGTGCTTCCAGTTTGGTTTCTGGACTATGTTCTGTTTTGCTTATCAATCTGTCTATTCCTGTGCCAGTATTCCCAAACTATATTGTTTTGATTAGAGTAGTTTTAACATACATTCAAATATCTGGAAAATAAGTCCCTTATAATTTCTTTTCTGAACTATTCTCAGAAATGATCAAGTTTATTGTTTATATGAAATGGATAATCAATTTGTCTAATTTAAGAAGCTGGATCAGAATACAAAACAACTATTAAGATGCTGATCGGAGTTGGATTAACTTTACACACTAATTGGAAACACACTTATAATGTTCCCATTTAGGGATATGTCATGTCTTCATTTACTGAAGTTTCATTTCATGTCCTCTGTAAAATATTAATGCTAAAATACATATTCTAAATCTTATAACTGCCTTGAAAATTTACTTTAGTCGTTTTGAAGTTTTAGTAGCTGTCACGAATGGCATCTTCTCCCATTTCAATTTCTGAATGGTTATTACTAGTACAGAGAAAGACTATTGGGTTTTTCAAATATTTATGTCACATATGGTGATATCTTCATATGTTGGTGTTTTAAAAAATTGGCTCTAAGATGTTTTCTCTTAGTTAAGACTCCTGAATTTTCTGGATTTAGAATCGCATTAGCTGCAAAAAGTGCTACTGTTTTCACCTCTTCCCTAATATTTACCCCGTGTACTTGGGTCTGTCTTACTGCGTTAGCAGCTGCTGCTGCTGCTTAATCACTTCAGTTGTGTCCGACTCTGTGTGACCCTATGCACTGCAGCCTGCCAGACTCCTCTGTCCATGGGATTTTCCAGGCAAAAATACTGGATTGGTTTGCCATGCCCTCCTCCAGAGGATCGTCTCCACCCAGGGATCAAACCCAGGAATTTGCAGGCAAATTCTTTACCGCTGAGCCACTAGGGAGGCCCATTGCATTAACTAATTCTCTTAAATGAGATTGAATTTTAGTGAGCTATTCCCTGGCTGTTCTGTTTCCAAGTGCAGTAGGAAAGCATATAAGATTTCACTATTTAATATTAATGCTTGATAATAATTTCTGGTTTCATTTTAAAAATTATTTTTAAAAGTTTTTGTTATATCTGAGGAAAAGTTTTATTTAAAGTCTTTAATCACAAAATTTTCTTCTTGATTATTCTTTTCTCAGGATATGATGACATAAATTCTTACTCAAATTTGTATTAATATAATTAATATTATTTCTAGATTCCTTAAAATTGAACCATTTCAGCAAGTCTGGAATAAAACTTTTGTATAATGGATATAGAAGAAGATGCCATAAATAAAATTAAAGATGAGTGGGAGGCTTAGAGAAATCATTTTCAATGCAATGCATACAAATTGCATACTATATAACATAAATGTTATGTATTTACAATACATAGATAACATATACATTGTATATTTTATATATTTAGAGTACATAATCTGATGTTATCTCTAATAATAAAAAATAGAAAATAGACAAAGGGTATAAATAGGCAAAACAAAGATTAAAAAATACAAAATGTAAAAATATTCAGTAAATATATGAAAATATAGTTAATCTCACTAATGATTTTTAAAATGTATATTGAAATGAGACGCAGTTTTGCCTTTCAAAATGGCATCATTTAAAAACATTTAAAAAGTCTAACAGCATCAAGTGTTAGACCAAAGGTTTAGATTTCTTCTAGATTTCTTCATGCATCTGTTCAGATCAGTTCAGTCGCTCAGTCATGTCCAACTCTTTGCGACCCCATGAATCGCAGCACGCCAGGCCTCCCTGTCCATCACAAACTCCCGAAGTTTACCCAAACCCACGCCCATCGAGTCGGTGATGCCATCCAGCCATCTCATCCTCTGTCGTCCCCTTCTCCTCCTGCCCCCAATCCCTCCCAGCATCATGCATCTGTAGTGGGAGTACAAATTAGCATAATCTTTGAAAATATAATTCATATAGTAAATATTTTAATATGTATCTATGATAATCCAGCAATCCTACTGCTAGGAATCTATGCAAAAACTCTACTGGGTGAGTTGGTAAGCATAACTATGTCTGTTTTCACTGCTGTATTGTATATGACAATTGAAAATAGGAAAATCTCTCCAATGTAAATTGATAGGGAACTCGATAAGCAAATTATGGTGTAGGAGTCAGGACCAGGGGATCTGATGGCTGTTGACCAGAAAGGAGGGGTCTAAGCTAGCTGGTATTACAACGAGTGTGTACTTAGTTGTTCAGTCCTGTCTGACTCTTTGTGACCACGTGGACTGCAGTCCACCAGGCTCCTCTGTCCATGGGATTTTCCAGGCAAGAATACTGGAGTGGGTTGCCACTTCCTATTCCAGAGAATGAGATTGAGTCCACATCTCCTGCATCTCCACATTGGCAGGTACCCCCTGAGAAGCCCGGTGAGTACAATAGACTCCCACTCTCCAATGAAAGTACGCTGTTGCTTACATGCATACAGATTCTGGGGAGGTGCTTTCACATGGCAAGGACAGCCAGGACCAGACTAAGTTAGCAGCTACCAGTAACAGTAACTAACTATGGTGGATTCAGCAGAAAAGAGTGGACCAAGGAGCCGGTGATATTCTCGAAACATCTGAGAAATAAACTTCGCACTTCCAGGAACAGGGTCCCCAACCACGGACCTGGCAGTGACCGTGGGACCTCCCTGTCACTAAGCCTGGGATACCAGGATGAGCACTGCCTCCTGGCTTGGCCACAGAGGCTGCTGCCCCAGGCCCCAGGCCCCTTTCGCTCCAGACATGAGGTAGGCAAGCGCACGGCCCTCCAGGAGCCAAATGCCTCCACCAAAAGTGGATTCCACTGAAGCCTCGTTTCTCAGGCTGCTCCTTCCCAGAGCAGGGCTTGCATGTGAGGATCAGCCTGGTGGGGCTTGGAAACCTGTGGGGCCCAGTTTCTAAGAGCTGAGACCCCATGTCCTCTGGGTTCTGCCTTAGGTATGTGGGACTCACACAGCTAGAATTTCCCAGACATCCCAAGGATGTTCAAATTTGCTGTGAAGCCAGAAAATATAACAAGTTTGATAGAGAAAGGATCCAAATTAATCTAGATAGTGGTCATCTCTGGAGGGTAGAATCAGAAGGGTGGCTGTAGCTGGAACTCTGGCAGAATTCCAGGGATGTCAATCACATTGGGCTGGAACTTACAACATGGAAACACTTCTTCTGGGTGGAAGGATGTGTGTGTGAGTGTGTGTGTGTGTGTGTATGTGTGTGTGAGAAATATATATGTATATATATGCAATGGAGTTATTTTAAATTATTTGTATTTTTCATTTTTTTAATATTCAAAGCTAAAAATAGATTAAATAAGCTATTTGAGATCAAACCTGTCAATCCTAAAGGAAATCAACCCTGAATATTGATTGGAAGGACTGATGCTGAGGCTGAAACTCCAATACTTTGGCCACCTGATGTGGAGAGCCAACTCACTGGAAAATATCCTGATGCTGGGAAAGATGGAAGGCAAAAGGAGAAGGGGTAGTGAGGATAATATGGGTAGGTAACAATACCATCCCAGTGAATGGGAATGTGAGCAAACTCCCAAAGATAGTGGAGGGCAGAAGAGCTTGGTGTGCTAAAATTCATGGTGTCAAAGAGTTGGACATGACTTAGCAAGTGAACAGCAACAACAAAGGGCCCTTTGAATACTATAACTTTTGATACTAAAATAAAAGTCACGCTTAAAGCATGATAAAATTGAGTATTAAAGCTTTTAATATCACTATGTTTCACTTATACATTATTCAGATCACTGCAAGCAAAATATAACTGGGAGTCTTCAAGTTCAGCAACTGTCTTTGCAAAACACCAGGTCCCAGATGGATTTAAATGGTTTGCATTGTCCAATGAGCAGACACGTGACAGAACCCATTCTGGGATTTCATGCTCTTTCTATTTCTTTTTCTATTTTCTATTTCTATTTCTTTCTATTCCAGTGTACTATGGTGATGGCCTGTGAGAACAATGGTGGGACCTCATCTCTTCCTAATTCTTTCTAATTATGAAAATCCCCAGTGGCTTCTTATCCCATGAAGGATGGAATTCTGATTCCTTAAAGGGCCCCACACACCTGGTCACAGACTGTCTGAGTCTGTCATCTTCCTCGTCATCCCTGCCCCAGTCCCACGGACCTCTTGTTTCTGGAGCTTGCCAACCACATTGTCACCAGAAGTTCTTTGCACACAGTCTCTTTTCCTGAAATGTTCCCTTCTTCCCTGACCCCAGTATCTCCACAGTGATCCACTTCTTCATTCCATTCCACTATTGCTGAAAGACTTCCTGCTCAGGGAGGCTTATATAAACACAGGATAGAAAACCCTATTCCCTACCCCCCATTCTCCAGCCCTCACCTGCATTTCAGCAGGGTCACCTATTCTCTGCTGGAATGTTAGCTCCATGCAGGAGGCGATGGCTATGGTCTGAGTTTTGTGTCTCTATCAAATTCGTCATGTTGAAATCCTAACCCTCTGAGATGATGGTAGGAAGTGAGACCTTTGGGAGGTGCTTAGGTCATGAGGGTGAAGTCCTCAGCAATGGGATTAGTGCCCTTTTAGAAGAATCTCCATAGAGATCCCCAGCCCCATCGATTAATACCGTGTGAGGACACTAAGTAGGAGCCGGTTATGAGCTAGGAGGAGGGCTCTCATCAGAACTTGTCCATGCTGGCGCTTTGATCGTGGCCACCCCAGCCTCCGGAACTGTGAGAAATAATCTTTTTTTGTTTATAAGGCACCCGGTCTGTGCTGTTTTGTGACAGCAGCCTGGAGACTGCCCAGTTCACTCCCAGTATCGACCGAGCCACTACACGTCACAGAGCATCAGTAAACAGTGATTGAAGGGGTGACCCGTGGCATTGGTTAAGGTGACCGGCCGCTGGCTTGAAGTATTGAATAGACTTTCTTCCTTTGGAGTTCTTTTGCAGGCTTCTTTCTCCTGGAATCCACTTCCTGTTGAGTTACTGTCAACCAAAAACACAGAGGGCTGATTTCAGTACCAATGAATGGCAGACTCTCTTGGTCACACCTGCCTCTTCCATTGAGCTCCCAGTCCCCATGTCCTCACCCCGCTCACGAATCCACTGAGGACAACCAGCCCCGCACCTCATCCTACGTGCTCTGAGCATCTTTGCACAGAATTCTTGGTGGTTCCAAATCTTTTTATCTGCCTACTTGGGATCAGCTTGTCCACTGACATTGCCAATAGCCCCTAATAGTTCCCAATGATTCTGCTGTTTGAGCTACACTTCTCATTGCAATTCACTCCTGAATGCACCAGTCCTCAGATCCCCAACTAAGAAAGATCCAGACTTCATCTGTTTTATTTTCTCCCAACTGAATCCTTTTTATGAAGGTCCATTCAATTTATATGCATTTCAGTATCTGAAAACTATTAATAAATTCAACAGAAAGTGTAGTCATAGTTTTCTTACAGAGAAATTGCTCGTGGGCTCACAGACCTCTTCCTGACCACACCAAGACTTCTGGTTAAGAAAACACCCTAAACTTTTCCAGTTTTGATTGCAACAAAAATCCCCAAATATTTGTATTTCTTTGTCTGGTGTCCTATGTAACAGAAAATGTGTAGGCTGCTTAAAAAAACATATCCTGAGTCACTGTTGGATTATACCACTGTGTCAATATTAGCCCACAGGCTGGCATTCCATCTTGTTTAAAGTGACCTCTTTGATTACAAAATCGAATGTCTTATTGTACCTTCACCTTTTGATGCCATCTGCTACAAGCCTCTGCAGTTCTATCAAGCATGAAAAATAAAGGTGAACTTTGTTTCCATTATTCATACTGCACTAGACACAGGGTAGACACTGCAGGAGAAATGAGAAACAAGAATCTATGCCACAAAGAATCTGTGGTCACGGGGATCAAGAGTAGAGGTGGATGACACGGTTTATACCAGAGCATCAAGGGGAAGCATTTCTGCAGGACAGAACTTTAAAAAAGAAGGAGAAGGATGGTGCTCTGTTTTCCCTGCCAGCAACAGGAACACTGAGGTGGAAAATATGAAACCAGGAAAAACCCATCCATTTGCTGTGGAGTGAATAATAGGATGAGAAGATGAAGGGACAAAGAAAAGGGGATATCTTGTAAGTGGATGGCTTCTACTCTGACAAGCATCTACGTAGAGGGGAAGGAAAATACAACCTACCTCTCCATTCTCCTTTAGGAATTCAACAACTTTTCCAGGCCATACACTGGGCAAAGGGGTGCGTGAAACCAATGTCAACACAGAGGGGAGCAGTAGCCCATCAGGACAAAGCAAGGCAGATTTAGATGCTGTTTAGCCTTATCTTTGAGTGCTATTTATTTTTATTATTGTTACTGGTCAGTCTCCAAGTCATGTCCAACTCATTGCAACCCCATGGACTGCCGCATGCCAGGCTCCTCTGTCCTTCACTACCTTCCAGAGTTTGCTCAAACTCACGTCCATTGAGTTGGTGATGCTATCTAACCACTTCCTTCTCTATTGCCCCCATCTCATTTTTCCTTCAATCTTTCCCAGCTTCAGGGTCTTTTCCAATTAGTTGGCTCTTCATATCAGGTGGCCAAAGTATTGGAGCTTCAGCTTCAGCATCAGTCATCCAATAATATTCAGGGTTGATTATTTTAGGACTTCCTGTTTGATCTCCTTGCAGTCCAAGGGACTCTCAGGAGTCTTCTCCAGCACCACAGTTTGAAAGAATCAGTTCTTTGATACTCAGCCTTCTTTATGGTTCAACTCTAACATCTGTACATGACTACTGGAAAAACCATAGCTTTGACTATATGGATCTTTGTAGGCAAAGTGATGTCTGTTTTTTAATATGCTGTCTAGGTTTGTCATAACTTTCCTTCCAAGAAGCAAGCGTCTTTTAATTTCATGGCTGCAGTCATCATTCACAGTGATTTTGGAGCTCAGAAAAATAAAATCTGTCACTGCTTTTCCTTTTTCCCCTTCTATTTGCATGAAGTGATGGGACCGGAAGCCATGAGCTTAGTTTTTTGAATGTTGAGTTTTAAGCCAGCTTTTTCGCTCTCCTCTTACACCCTCATTAAGAGGCTCTTTAGCTCTCCTCTTTGCTTTCTGCCGTAAAAATGGTATCATCTGCCTCTCTGAGGTTGTTATTTTTCCTGGTAATCTTGATTCCAGCTTGTGATTCATCCAGCCCAGCATTTCACATGATGTACTCTGCATAGAAGTTTAAAAAGCATGGTGACAATATACAGCCTTGATGTACTCCTTTCCCAATTTTGAACCAGTTTGTTATTCCATGTCTGGTTCTAACTGTTGCTTCTTGACCTTCATATAGATTTCTCAGGAGATAGGTAAGGTGGTCTGGCATTCCTATCTCTTTAAGAATTTTTCACAGTTTGTTGTGATTGAGGCAAGGATACTCTGCCTAGAAAGAGACTTCAAACTCCAATTTCTAGTCTGCCACAGTTAGAAGTTCCTGATGGTGATAATTTTGAGCTCAGAGCTCAGAGCAGTGAACAGCTCTTCCTTTGGGGCTCTCCAGCATCTGCCCTCTCTTCTTATGCCCGGATTTTGTCTGCTGTGGTGGATGCTGTTTTTTTTGTGGTCAACCTGGAAGCCCATTCAGGGCCAGCACTCCCAGCTCCTGGGAGCGTTTGCTGCTAAAGATTCACTGATTTTCCCACTTTTCAGAGCTTCCATACCTGGAGTCTGTATTGGTTCTTAGAGAAGCCACAGCAGAGTATCAGAGACTGGGTGACTTAAGCAACAGAAATTTATTTCTCATGGTTCTGAAGGCCAGAAATCCAAAGTCACAGTGCTGGCAGCATTGGTTTCTTCTGAGGCCTCTCTCTACGCCTTGCAGATGGCTGCCTTCTCCCTGTGTCCTCACATGGTTTTTCCCATGTCCTAATCTCTCCTTCTTATAGGGACACCAGTCATATTGAATTAAGACTGGTGCATCTGACCTCAGTTGACCTTAATTGCCTCTTCAAAGGCCCTGTCTCCAAATTCAGTCATGTTCTGAGGTCCTAGGAGTTAGGATTTTAACACATGAATTTGTAGAAAACACAGTTCAGCCCATGGAAGCCTTTCCTTTCTTTCCCCCCTTTTCTCTTTCTTTTTTCTTTCTTTGCTTCTTCCTTTCTCTCTTTCTTTCAAGAAGATTCTTTATAAAGCTATTTGGAGTCTGGTCATTAATAGCCTCTGAGTATTTGACCTCCCTAGACAGATTCCTGGTCCCTATACCTGCAGCTGCAAGAACTGTTCTAATAATACTCTGACCACTTTCCCCAGAAAGGAACATCCTTCCCAAAGTCCACCTAAGATGTGGCCAAGGAGGAATGCAACACAGACAGTGAAGGGCCCCCTGCTCCACCCTTGGAAAAGAGCAGAAGTCAGGGAGGGGAGGATGAGGGAGCCCCTCGAGGTTGCAGAGCCAGCAAGTCCAAGAGCTCTTTCCATCCCCCTGTTCTCATCCTTCAAGGGGTGATGACACATGCCACCAAGAAGGGACCACCAACTGTGGTATTACCACTCACCCCTTTCTTGAATGAGAGCCATTATTGTTCAGTCACTAAGTTGTGTCCAATTCTTTGTGACCCCTTGGACTGCAGCACACCAGGCTTCCCTGTCCTTCACTATCTCCTGGAGTTTGCTCAAACTCATGTCCATTGAATCAGTGATACCATCTCATCCTCTGTCATCCTCTTCTCCTCCTGCCTTCAATCTTTCCCAGCAGCAAGGTCTTTTCCAATGAGTTGGCTCTTCACATCAGGTGGCCATAGTATTGGAGCTTCAGCATCAGTCCTTGCAGTGAATGAGAGCTGTAGATGAATAAAAAGTAGAGACTCTGGACTGGACCAGAAGAAACCCATCTCCTATAGCCTTCCGTGGCTGTTCAGCAGTTCCTTACATGTTGAAGATAGCATCACAGGCTCGTTAGGCTGAATATGACTCCCAAACATGCCATGTCCTAACTTCTGGTACCCGTGATTATGTTATTTCACCTGACAAAAAGGACTTTGCAGATGTGGTTAAGTTAAGGATTTTACTGGAGAGATTATCTTGAGTTACCTAATGGGCCCAATGTAATCATAGGATTCTTACAAGGGGGAAATTGGGGCAAGGAAAGTCAAAGAAGATGTGACAATAGGAGCAGAGATCAGAGATCAGGGATGATGCTGTCCTGCTGGCTTTGAAGACAGAAGAAGGGGCCACAAGCCAAGGACTGCAGGGCTCTCTAGAAGGAAAGGGGCCAATCTCCCCTCTGATTGAGGGGAGCCCCTGATGGAATGCAGCCCTGCCAACCCCTTGATTTTAGCCTGGTGAGGCTGATTCAGGGCTTCTTAGCTCACACTGTGAGAGAATCCACTCATGTGGTTTTGAGTCACTGTGGTTGTTTGTTGCAGCAGCCCCGAGAAGCTCATGCAATATGTAAAGAACCCGGATGCATGTGCTTTACTCCAGAAAACTCATGTGAGTTTCTGTCTTCCTAGAAACACAGACTAGCATCTCATCTTTAAATCTAGAACTGAACTGGCTAGAACTGGGATGATAGAGAAAGGTACCCATCCTTCTCAGGATCTCACCAGTATCCTTGAGGATGTGAGTGATGCAGAAAATGTATAAGGGATCTCCTGATGTCAGGCTTTGACAAGAACAGCTGAGATGGCCATCGTTTAAGCCCACATTCCAAGCTAACAGTTCAGGGGTCGTTGTGTTATTTGGTAAAGAGCCAGATAGTGAATACTCTAGACTTTGTGGTCTCTGACACAACTACTCAACTCCACTCTGGTAGTGTGAAAGCTGCCATACATCAAACAGAAACAAAAGGGACACGGTTACACACCAATGAAATCCTATTTACCGAAACAGGCTGCGGCCTGGATGTAGCCACAGTTTGCAGACTTTTCCTTGGGCTACTCAAAGGTCGGCAAACCTCCACTCCCTTGTGACAAATCTGGAGACTTGGATCTTCCAAGCAACCTCAAAGGGCACAGCTCTTAGGAGTCCATCTTCAATCCATCAGGCTTCCCAGGAGGCTCAGTCATAAAGAATCCACCTGCCAACGCAGGAGACACAGGTTTGATCCCTGGGTTGGGAAGATCCTCTGGAGGAGGAAATGGCAACCCACTCCAGTCTTCTTGTCTGGAAAATCCCATGGCCTGGTGGGTTACAGTCTATAGGGTTGCGAAAGAGTCAGACACGGCTTAGCCACTAAACAGCAGCAACAGTTTCAAGCCGTCACAAGATACCTGAGTAGGAGTCCTTCAGCTGAGATGATCCCTTGAGGCCAGGTGTCCCCAGCAGGACTTCCGATCAGTATCCTGAGCCCCACTGACTTCTGATGCGAGGGCTGGCCCACTCTCCTCTCCCTGCGCATTTCCATATCTCTTCTGCAAGGATCCAGCTCTTTTCCTCCCAGACCCCTTTTTTCTTTTGAGAAAAGAAACGGAAAGAAGCTTCTTTTCCTTTCACAACCACAGGAAAAATATTAACATTCTCCATCGAGTTATCCTGCGCTTCATATTATTTATCGTCCGTTGGATACATGTGCAGACTTAAGCGGGTGGCTCAGTAAACCCTAGGTTGTTTTCATTCTATGTGAACATCATTATTCGTCTGTCCTTCTATGCCTTAAAAAGTCACAGATAGCACTGCAGATAAACATCTAGACAGCATGCAATGTAATTGAAAACAGTCCAGGTTCTAACGGCCAGCCATGGGAGGCTGGGTGACCAGCTTTCCTTATATAACAGCCCATTAACCAGGTTTATTCCCATCTGGGCGTCCCACTCGACCTGCCCTTGACCTTTCTCTAGCTGTCTGCTCTCCTCCGCAGGTCCTATGTCTGGTTTAGGACTCCCCTTGGTTCCTGGCCCAGGAACGATTGCATTTGTGGATGTGAACAAAGCTGAGGTGAATAGGCTTATCCTGAGGAGACAAAGCGAGTGTCCTGGGTTTCAGCCACCTGCCTCTCCTTCCTTCAAGTCAAAACAAAACAAGCTCTTCAGGGCTTAGTAAATACGTATCTATTCTTTGGCTTCCCAGCTCTCACTAAGCTGATAGCTAGTCTTTCAGCACTTGGACAAATGTTTCCGATTGCTGAGTGTTGAACTTAATTATACAAAAGAAAATGTTTAATGGGTTCATCTTGAAAAAAGTGGTGCGCTTAATGGCAATTTTAAGAATATTTTTATTCAACAAAGCTTCTTACGTGAAAGAAGCAAATTTATAGCCTGGGAAGAAAAATTTTAGCAAAGACTATAGAAATGGCAAAGTGTGCTATTTTCTTCCCGTTTTATTCTCTTGCTATTCAACCTTCCTTCACCCACCCACACTTACTGGAGAAGAGACTTTTGCCTACTGACAGGCTAGCTTACCTCCCCTGGCAAGAGCTTAGGAATCAACAGGAGGGGAACAAAGGCATCTGGAAATCACAGGTAGGCTAATCATCACATCATATTTCTTGACTTTGCATCCAGAAGCAGGGGAAGCACTGTGCCAAGGCAGACATAAACTGAATGAACAGGAAAACTGCATAGACCCACAGTGGAGGCAAATTAATCCACTGACTAAGATAACAAGCCAGCAACTGCTTCTTCTACATGTTTGCAAAAAGAGTTCAAATGGATATGATGTGAGCAGGAGAAGATTTTCTTATATAATGTGAGAGAATCCATTTCATTTAACATATCTGGAGAACTTGAAGACTCAGGTGTCTGAAACTGGGAAGGATAAACCATTTTGTTTTCTCTGCCAATCCTCCAATTTTATATAATTTTTAAAAATGAAATCAGAACAGAACAGTGTGGTGTGTTATGATGACACTGATGATTAACTTTTCTCAGTTATTCCTTTAAACTAAGAAGATAGATAGATGAGAAGTAAGTATTGATTTTCCTACAGAAAATACTAGAAGCAACTCTCATGCTTATTTTTGTTAACTTAAGAAATAAACCATAGGCTTCACTTCTTCCAGGAATTTAGGAATTGCAGTCTGCTGAATGCATGGATACTCCTCAATTTAACATATGTCATACCAACATTAACCGGAAGCTGGAAACAGAAGGGAACACTGTGGAGAATGATACTCATTCCTTACAAGGCATCTATCTCTTCCCCTAATAAGGTGACACGCCACCTGAGTCATCCCAATTTAAATAGCACCATTATTCTTTAACTCCAAAGCATCCCTTTTTCCCCCTAAGAATGTGCTCTGTTTTCTTCATAACATGGGCATTATGGGCAATAGGATAACTTATTTCTATCATATGGGAATCAGGCAACTTTCTGGAACACTGCTGTACTTGCCTTCATGGAGACAGCCTTTTTTTTTTTTTTTTGCCAAAAACAAGTACAAAATAGTTTGCTTTTTGTTGCAATGTGTGGGTGTGCTCAGTTGCTATGTCGTGTCCAAACTCTTTACAACTCCATGGACTGTGTAGCGCACCCAGCTCCTCTGTCCATGGGATTCTCCAGGCAAGAATACTGGAGTGGGTAGCCTGTCCCTTCTCCAGGGAATCTTACTGACCTAGGGATCGAACCCAGGTCACCCTCATTGCAGGTGGATTCTTTACCATCTGAACCACCAGGGAAGGTCCTTGTTGCAATGTAAATGCCTACAAAATGTTCCTGAAAAAAAGTGAAGAATTGTGAGACAAATGTAATAAATGAGAATGCCAAGTATGCATTTGGCATTAGTAGAAGAGCTTAGTCCCAAGTATGTACTGAAAAGGGAGAAGATGGACAGGAGAGAGGAAGCAAAATGGAAAATGAGAGAAGAAAGAGAAATCCATGCAATGAAAAGTGAGAATTAAATAAAAGGAGAGAAGCAGGTGTCAGACCCCTCAAGCTGCAACAAAAGTCCTCTAACAACACAGTTCTGGAGGCTAAGAAGTCCAACCTCGAGGCCCAGGCAGATCTGGTGTCTGGTGAGGTTCTGAGTTCTGAGGATGCGTAGCCAGCCAACTTCTCACTGCATCCTCATGTGAGAGGGAGTTCTGGGTCCTCTTTTATCAGGGCACTAACTCTTTTCATCAGGGCCCCACTCTTACGACCTAATCACTTCCTAAAGACTCCACACCCAAATATCATCCCACCGAGGATGAACTTTCAACGTACAAACTCTGGAGTGATACAAGCATTCAGTCTGGAGCAAGACACAAAGGCAGTGGTGGGAAGGAGGAGAAGACAGCAGAGATGAAGTGGAGAGGAGCCGGAGCAGGGAGGGAGGAGCGTGAGAAGAGACAGAGAGAGGCAGTGGGAACTGTCCTGCGAGGAACCCTGCTCTCCCTGCACCCACCCCCAGCCCCAATAGTCGTCCTCGGAGGAAGTTATACCAGGCTGTCACAGGCACTATAGTGCTGATTTCCACAGAGAGTTATTTATCCAGCGAATACTCACAGTGAATCTTCCTGGTCAGGCTGTGTTCTAGGAGCTGGAATACATCAGTGAGGTTCATATATTTGTGAGGTTCCGTTCAGTTCAGCTTAGTCGCTTAGTCACGTCCGACTCTTTGAGACCCTGTGGACTGCAGCACGCCAGGCCTCCCTGTCCATCACCAACTCCCGGAGTTTACTCAGACTTGTGTCCATCGAGTCAGTGATGCCATCCAACCATCTCATCCTCTGTCCTTTGTGAGGTTACCCCGCTGAAAAGCACGCTTTTACCCATCCTTTGTGAGGTTACCCTACTGAAAAGCACGCTTTGTTTTCATTATAAAATTCTACAGTTTATGTTTTAAAGAAGGATTATTTTACCCCAGATTACTCGAGCCTTTGCATTCATAGGAATGATTAAGGGTTTAAAGCTGTAGTTTAGAACTTTCGAAAAGTCTGCATTTTTGGTATGAATTAAAAGCCTGTTTCATATTTGAAAGCAGCCAGATGTGTTTGGGATTTGATGAGGAGTTTGCATGGGGAGGGGTGGGGAGAGGGGTCTGAGGAATAGGATGAAATTATTTCATGAACCTAAAGGTTACCTTTGAGAAGGCGCTCATTTCATTGTCTTGGCTCTTTTTTTTTGCCTCTGAAATCAAATCCACATGTCTCCTTAGTCCAATAGAGTCTCAGAAAGCCAAGTTCTTGGCACTGTTATGCAGGAAATTAAGAGAACCTTCAGGTTAAATAAAGGAATGAAACTCAATTCTTACTTTTGCAACTGCTCTTATCAAAATGTCAAGCTTCTCGATTCTGAAAGCCATCAGCCTTGGCATACCCCCCTACTTGTGACGGATGAGATTGCAAACGAGTTGTTACATAAGGATTCATTGCACAGTTCATCAAAGCAGACTGTTTCTCTGATTTAACTGTGTCTGTGGCAGGTCACTCTGAGGCCATCCCTGTGGGGCTGGTGTAGGGCCAGGGTGATGGTTCTATGGGGAGGATGGAGTCATCCCAGAGACCCCTAGATGGAGCAAAACTCAGGAGAGTCGAACTTCCAAAGGAAAAGCCCTTATGACTACCTGTCGTCATGTTCAAGAAATTATTTTGGTAAAAAGTACTGTTTGATAAAATCATTTGGCAACAGATATTCATTTTCCATGGGAAGGGAGATTGCTTTGAACCATTAGGCATATTTAATTTTAGTCAGTGAAATTCTGGAACTGGATCGAGGTGATGGTTGGTACAACATTGTGAATGAGCACAATACTACTGAATTGTAGACTTAAAATGGTCAATTCTATGGGATTGACATATACACACACTTGTTCAGTCACTAAGTCGCGTCCTACTCTTTATAACTCCGTGGACTGCAGCACTCCAGGCCTCCCTGTCCATCACCAACTCCCAGAGTTTACTCAAATTCATGTCCATTGAGTTGGTGATGCCATCCAACCATCTCATTCTCTGCCACACCCTTCTCCTTCTGCCTTCAATCTTTTCCAGCATCAGGGTCTTTTCAATACATACGCTCAGTTCAGTTCAGTCACTCAGTCGTGTCCAACTCTTTGCGACCCCATGAATCACAGCACACCAGGCCTTCCTGTCCCTCACCAACTCCTGGAATCTATCCAAACCCATGTCCATCGAGTCGGTGATGCCATCCAGCCATCTCATCCTCTGTCATCCCCTTCTTCTCCTGCCCCCAATCCTTCCCAGCATCAGGGTCTTTTCCAATGAGTCAATTCTTCACATGAGGTGGCCAAAGTATTGGAGTTTCAGCTTCAGCATCAGTCCTTCCAATGAACACCAAGGACTGATCTCCTTCAGGATGGACTGGTTGGATCTCCTTGCAGTCCAAGGGACTCTCAAGAGTCTTCTCCACAGTTCAAAAGCATCAATTCTTCAGTGCTCAGCTTTCTTCACAGTCCAACTCTCACATCCATACATGACCACTGGAAAACCATAGCCTTGACTAGACAGACGTTTGTTGGCAAAGTAATGTCTCTGCTTTTAAATATAAAATAGGTAATTAATAAGGACCTACTGTATAGCACAGGAAACTCTACTCAATATTCTGTAATGGTCTTTATGGGAAAAGAGTATTAAAAAAGAGTGGATATGTATATATGAATAACTGACTCACTTTGCTCTACACCTGAAACTGATGCATCATTGTAAATCAATTATATGCCAATAAAAAATAAATTAAGAAAATAAATAAAATTGTCAGTTCTATGCTGTTGTTGTTGTTAAGTCGCTAAGTCAAGCCCATCTCTTTTGTGACCCCATGAACTGTATGTAGCCCACCAAGCTCCTCTGTCCATGGGATTTCCCAGACAAGAATACTGGAGTGGGTTGCCATTTCCTTCTCCACAATTCTATGTTACCTATACCTTATCACAGTAAAAAAATTAGTTGGATGAGTTTACTATAAAACAAGTTGCAAGAAATAATTAGGCATCAATATAATAAATCAATGGGAGGAATGAAATGACATTCACCAAATTTGGAACAATGTTCTTATAGGCTCATAATTTAGTATGATTTGATAATAAGGAAAGTTCAGAGTGGACATAAATTTCTTCTATCCATAGTTTTTGAGTTTGTCTTCAGATGTGGGAATATTAAAACAAAGAAACAAAAGTGACCAAAAAAATCCAGAGCTTGTCATTTTATCAGGAACTAAGAAGCAAGTAACCAGGCTCCTATGAGATAAATCACACCATTTGGCATATAATCACTTTGTTTAGGAAATACTGCATTCAGAGGGAATGATATCTGGTAAGAAAAGCATCTTTTTAATCTTATCAGAAACAGCTCTGCACCTGGAGTTTGGAGCCAGCATCTTTTCCCTTCATTAGGGGCTGAGCTTCAAAGCCTGAAAGGACTCCGTGTGAGGAGAAGCGAAGCTGCTTACAATCATTTTTCTCCCTTTTCAAGCTGAGCTGTGTAAGTATTGAAAAGTAGCTCTATCAGATCCCCAGGCAGAAAGAGGATTTCTAGAAAGTGCAAAAACTTACCTTTATGGGAAAATAATTCACCCGATTAAATTAACAGCTTATCCCGAGCCCCTACCTTTCTGCAGTATACAATTCATTTTTATTTCGTTTTCTTTTAAACTTTATGGAACTGCAGAGACCATGCATATGCTCAGTCAACTTCTCCGGTAAAGAAGAGGTTGACTTCTTATTTAAGGATCAAAGCCTTAGTACATTTCCAAATTTGATCTTGGGGAAGGGGTGGATCTGGAATTTAATACAACGATATTTATATTTACCAGGCTCTGAACACCTCATACCCTCCTTAGACACTGAAACACAGAGTCAGTCCTTGCTAATGTTTAATCTAAGGTGACTCTGCTATTAAACAAACAATTTCTTTTTGTCTCCTCTCTAGGAAGAATGAGTAAATCTATTTACACATTATCAGTTCATCTACTTAGGATCTGATGACTGTGTGCCCCTGTTCCTTATCAGTAAACTAATAAATACAGAACCTTTCAGATCCCCATAAAGAGATTATCTCCCAACAGTTTGATGACGTGATACTTTTTCTTTAGGCGTTCTTTAGGGTAATCTATTGAACAAACAGAACAAAATGGCACTAAGTTATTGCTGATCACGCAGGAGCCCCGTTGATCATGCAGAGTTAATACATATAGCATTGTCTGGATGGAATGTTAGTCAATATGACTACAATCGCCCATTGAGGACCAGGGTTGATTCCGATGACCTGGCTGACTCAGGTGGGCCCTGCCCCTCATTACAGAAAGTGTTTCTCTTTCAAAATTACACCTGGAAAGAAAAATATGTAATGACTACCAGCATCTCAGGTCCTTGGTTCCTCCAAAGATTCCCCCGTGGGAGAATGGGTCAGCACCCACACTTATTCAGTGCCCGTCTCTGTGGAAGACAGAGCATCCTTGAAGGGGGTAGGTACCACACGACTTGCCTTTGCCAATGAAATATGAGTGTGCTTGGATGGATGCTTTACGAGCTAGCCCCTGCTCCCTTTTTCCTCCCGTGAGATGATGAAATCAGGGAGCCCCTGCAAGCCTGGGTCCCTGAGTGATTTAAGATGAGAAGAGCCTAAAACACAGAGTGTGAGCGAGAAATAGACTTTGTTATCTAGCCACTGAGATGTTTCTACACCATTACCCACTCCATCCTGCCTGATACCTCACCAATCACAGCTAAAATATTTTTTAATTTAATTTTTATTTTATGTTAATGTTTAGTTGACTTATAATGTTGTGTTAGTTTTCAGGTATACAGCAAAAGTGATTCAGTTACACACATATCCATTCTTTTTCAGAATCTTTTTCCATATGGGTTATTATGGAACATTGAGTAGATTTTGCTGTGCTTGTTGATTATCTATTTTATATATAGTAGTGTGTATATGTTAATGCTATACTCCTAGTTTATCCCTCCTCCCTTTGGTAACCACTTCCCCAGTGGCTCAGCAGGTAAAGAATCTGCCTGCAGTGCAGAAGACATAGGAGATGTGGGTTCGATCCCTGAATCAGCAAGATCCCCTGAAGGAGGAAAATGGCAACCCACTCTTGCCTGAAAAAATCCCATGAACAGAGAAGCTTGGTGGGCTACGGTTACAGTCCAAAGTGTCAAAAAGAATCAGATGTGACTGAGCGACTACACTTTGGTAACCATTAAGTGTGTTTTCAAAGTCCAAGAGTCTGTTTCTGTTTGATAAATACATTTGTATCATTTTTTAAAGATTCCACATGTAAGTGATATCATATAGTATCTGTCTTTGTCTGAACAACTGAAAATGTTGATGAGTTTGTCTCTTCAGATTCCCGGTGGAACAGTAATGATCATCAGTCATGTTCAAGTTCAGTTGGTATCAACAGCTCTTTGATACCTGATGCAGGGAAAATGACCCTGATGCTGGGAAAAACTGAAGGCAGGAGGAGAAGGGGACGACAGAGGATGAGATGGTTGGATGGCATTGCCAACTTGATGGACATGAGTTTTAGCAAGGTCTGGGAGCTGGTGATGGACAGGAAAGCCTGGCATGCTGCAGTCCATGGGATCACAAAGAATCAGATATGACTGAACGACTGAACTGAACGGAACCGAGTAGCTCTTTGAGACCTATCGTTTCAATGGAATGAAGAACTGGAGTAGCTGGGATCCCCGGGGTTGACAACGCCTACAGGTACGGAGCAGTGGATTTGTGGGAAACAAACAGCGATGAGGAGGTTTAATAGATGTCTCATTTTAGGGGGCGATAAAGAAATTGCAAAGCAGAGTGGGACAGAGGGCATCAAAAATGAAGTCTTGTGTGGGACACAGCTACAATGCTGCAAGAAGTTCTAGAGCAGAAGTGCTATTCTGAACTCACGAAAATGTAATGTGGAACCGTGTTAGCCAAGGTTCTCCAGAGAAACAGAAAACGGAACCAAGAGGATACAGATAGATATTGGCGTATAATTCTCCAATAATTGGAGGAACACATAACATTGCTTTACAGAGTCATGTTAGTTTCTGCTGTGCAACGAAGTAAAGCAGCCATACGTACGCACCTATCCCGTCTCTCTTGAGTCTCCCTTCTACTCTCCCATCCCACGCCTCTAGGTCGTCACAGAGCACCGGGCTGAGCTCTCTCTGCTGTAGCAGGCTCCCTCTAGCTATTTAGCTGACACAGCGTAGTGCATACAGTCTGGAGCCCTCAGTTCATGCCACCCTCTCCTTCTCCACCCACCTACCGTGTCCACACGTCCAGTCTCTAGACCTGTGTCTCTATTCCTGCCCTGTAAATGTGTTCACATGTACCATTTTACTAGACTCCACATACATGTGTTAATAGACAATGTTTGTCTCCCTTTCTGACTTGTCTCTAGGTCCATCCATGTCTCTGCAAAGGACCCAGTTTCATTCCTTTTGATGGCTGAGTAACATTCCATTCTATATATGTACCATATCTTCTTTACCCACTTATCTGTCCATGGACATTCATAAAGAACTAGCTCATGTGATTATGAAGGCTGACAAATCCACAATCTGCTACCTGCATGAAAGCTGGTCGTGTAGTTCCAGTCTGAATCCAAAGGCCTGAGAACTAAGAGAACTGAAGGTGTAAGTCCAAGTTTGGGGGCAGGAGAAGACCAATGTCCCAGCTCAAACCATGAAGCAGAGCACTCTCCCGTCCTCTGCCTTTCTGTTCTATCCAGGCCCTCAACAGATGAGATGATGCCCATTCTCGCTGGCAAGGGCAGTCTGCACAATTCAGTTTACTATTCAAAATCTAATCTCTTCCAGAAATACAAACAAACTCAGAAATAATGTTAGGCTAAAAGCCTGAACATCCCATGACCCAGACAAACTGGCATGTAAAGTGAACTCATCACAGGGACCTTAGGTCTGGTGTTAATGAAATTGGGTGTGCACATGTGCATGTATGTCTTCATGCACGTTGCAATTCAGAGGGTAAAGTATTTACTGAGGCACAATATACATCCAAATCATAGAATTTGTATACATAATACATCCAATCAAGAAATACACACAAATCATAAGTATACAGATCAGTGAGTTTTCGCAAAATGAACACACCATGTAACTAGTACACCATGTAACATGAAAATTCCTCTCATGTCTCCTTCCCCCTATTCAAGAGTAATTACTTTCCAGACTTCAACAACAGATTTTTTTTATGGTTAAGTAATATTTCATTTTATATATGTACCGTGTCTTCTCTATTCATTCACCTATCATTGGACATTTAGATTGCTTCCATGTCCTGGCTATTGTAAACAGTGCTTCAGTGAACATTGGGGTACATGTGTCTTTTTGAATTATGCTTTTCTCAGATTATATGCCCGGTAATGGGATTACTGAGTCATATGGTAGCTCTATTTTTAGTTTTTAAAGAACCTCCATACTCTACTCCATAGTGGCTGTACCAGTTTACTTTCCCACCAACAGTGCAAGAGGGTTCCTTTTCTTCACACCCTCCCCAGCATTAAATGATTGTAGTTTTTTGATGATGGCAATTCTGAGCAGTGACATCTCATTGAAGTTTTGATTTACGTTTTTCTAATAATTTGGAAAACTCAGCAGTGGCCACAGGACTGGAAAACGTCTTCATTTCAATCCCAAAGAAGGGCAATGCCAAAGAATGTTCAAACCTACCACACAATCGCACTCATTTTACATGCTAGTAAAGTAGTGCTCAAAATTCTCCAAGCTAGGTTTCAGCAATACATGAACCAAGAACTTCCAGATGTTCAAGCTGTATTTAGAAAAGGTGGAGGAACCAGAGATCAAATTGCCTGGATCATAGGAAAAGCAAGAGAATTCCAGAAGAACATCTACTTTTGCTTCATTGACCACACTAAAGCCTTTGACTGTGTCAGTTCAGTTCAGTTCAGTCGCTCAGTCGTGTCTGACTCTGCAACCCCATGGACTACAGCACGCCAGGCTTCCCTGTCCATAACTGACTCCCAGAGCTTGCTCAAACTCATGTCCATCGAGTAGGTAATGCCATCTATCTGTCTCATCCTCTGTTGTCCCCTTCTCTTCCTGCCTTCAATCTTGCCCAGAATCAGGGTCTTTTCCAATGAGTCAGTTCTTTGCATCAGATGGCCAAAGTATTGGAGTTCCAGCTTCAGCATTAGTCCTTCCAAAGAATATTCAGAACTTCCAATGAATATCCTTTAGGATTGACTGGTTTGGTCTCCTTCCAGTCTAAGGGACTCACAAGAGTCTTCCCCAACACCATAGTTCAAAAGCATCAATTCTGCAGCACTCAACTATCTTTATGGTCCAACTCTCAAATCCATACATGACTACTGGAAAAACCATAGTTCTGACTAGATGGACTTTTGTCAGCAAAATAATGTTGCTGCTTTTTAATATGCTGCTTAGGTTGGTCATAGCTTTTCTTCCAAGGAGCAAGCATCTTTTAATTTCATGGCTACAGTCACCAACTGCAGTGAATTTAGAGCCTCCAAAATAAAATCTCTCACTGTTTCCATTGTTTCCCTATTTGCCACGAACTGATGGGACCAGATGCCATGATCTTCGTTTTTTAAATGTTGAGTTTTAAGCCAGCTTTTAAACTCTCCTCCTTCACTTTCATCAAGAGGCTCTTTAGTTCTTCTTCGCTTTCTGCCATAAGGGTGGTGCCATCTGCATATCTGAGGTTATTGCAGTTTCTCCTGGCAATCTTGATTCCAGATTGTGCTTCATCCAAGCCCAGCATTTCACATGATGTACGCTGCATATAAGTTAAATAAGCAGGGTGACAATATACAGCCTCGACATACTCCTTTCCTGATTTGGAACCAGTCTGTCATTCCATATCCAGTTCTAACTGTTGCTTCTAGACTGGTGTAAAGATTTCTCAGGAGGCAGATGAGGTGGTCTGGTATTCCCATCTCTTTAAGTACCTCCCATCTTTTTGACTGTGTGGATCACAACAAACTAAATGCTTGCTGGTGCAAGCTGTGTTATGCCAGGATTCGTGACCTTGGGAGGAGAGGATTTCGATCTGGGGTCGGAGACGAGCCTTGACTACTTGGAGCATTTTGCGTAGCAAAATTTTACGAAAGTGTAATAGAGATAGGGAAAGCTTCTGACAGACATCAGAAGGGGACAGAAAGAGTGCCCCCTTGCTAGTTTTTCAGCCAGGCGTTCCATGTCTGTTGCTGCTGCTGCTGCTAAGTCGCTTCAGTCGTGTCCGACTGTGTGTGACCCCATAGACGGCAGCCCACCAGGCTCCCCCATTAGAAACCTATTAATGAAATAAGAGAGGCACCCCAAGGCTGATGGGGTCTCACCAGGCCCCTCTCCCACAACAGACAGATGGCAGGAGACGTGTCATCCTCCAGCCATAAAATAGTTGACTTGAATACTGGTTTGCTGAGCCATTATCAGTCCAAGGTTTGAGAAAAGAAAAAAAAATTAGTCTTAAGTGGAAGCATTTTGAAGAAAGGCAAATTCTAAAACAAATGCATAGTTTTATTACTTAGCCTAAGAAAAACATTTCCCTAAGAAAAATACATTGGTTAGCTCAAGGCAGGACGTCTGCAACTTGCAGTTTATTTCCTCGGGCCACTTGGGGACCTCTGGCCTTCCTGCCTGTGACCCTCTCAAAACTGGAAAATTCTTCAAATGATGGGAATACCAGACCACCTTACCTGCCTCCTGAAAAACCTGTATGCGGGTCAAGAAGCAACAGTGAGAACCAGACATGAAACAATGGACTGATTCCAAATTGGAAAAGGAGTACATCAAGGCTGTATATTGTCACACTGCTTAGTTAACTTATATGTAGAGTACATCATGCGAAATGCCGGGCTGGATGAAGCACAAACTGGAATCAAGATTGCTGACAGAAATATCAGTAACTTCAGATATACAGATGGCACCACCCTTATGGCAGAAAGCAAAGAGGAACTAAAGAGCTTCTTGATGAAGGTGAAAGAGGAGAGTGGAAAGGTTGGCTTAAAACTCAATATTCAAAAAACAAAGATCACGGCATCTGGCCCCATCAGTTCATGGCAAATAGATGGGAAAACAATGGAAACAGTGACAGATTTTGCTTTCTTGGGGTCCAAGATCACTGCAGATGGTGACTGCAGCCATGAAATTAAAAGATGCTTGCTCCTTGGAAGAAAAGCTATGACCAACCTAGACAGTATATTAAAAAGCAGAGACATTAATTTGCTGACAGAGGTTCATCTAGTCAAAGCTACGGTTTTTTCCAGTAGTCCTGTATGGATGTGAGAGTTATAAAGAAGTCTGAGTGCTGAAGAATCAGTGCTTTCGAACTGTGATGTTAGAGAAGACTCTTGAGAGTCCCTTGGACTGCAAGGAGATCCAACCAGTCAATCCTAATATTGAAATCAATCCTGAATATTCATTGGAAGGACTGATGCTGAAACTGAAGATCCAACACTTTGGCCACCTGATGTGAACAACCAAAAAGACCCTGATGCTGGGAAAGATTGAAGGCAGGAGGAGAAGGGAGTAACAGAGGATGAGATGGTTGGATGGCATCACTGACTCAATGGACATGAGTTTGAGCAAGCTCTGAAATATTGAAATATGGTGAAGGACAAGGAAGCCTGGCGTGCTGCAGTCTATGGGGTTGAGTTTGGACAAAACTGAGTGACTGAACAACAAAGAATGAGTACACTCTGTTGTAGAGCAGAAACTAGCACAGCATTGAAAATCAACTGGACTCCAACAAAACAAAGCAACAGATGATCTTAACCTGCTCTCTCTGGTCAGTTCTTCTCAGTATTGTATCTGTGGCATCCATCCAGGTGTCACTGTAGTTTGTCCATTTTCATAGCTGCATGGCATTCTATGTGCAGATACATACTTAAATTTTTTTGTCCAAACTGTCACTGATGGGCACTTGAGTAGTCTCCAGTTTGGGGCCATTACAATGGTGCTGCTAGGAATATTTATATACATATCTTCTGATGAACATACATGTACAAGCCCACTGTGTTTATTGAGTCACAGGATAGGTAGTATGCTCTGTTTTAATATTACTACCAAGCAAGTTTCCAAAGCAGTCACACTCCCACCCGCAGCAGAGGGGGTCTGGTTTGCTCCACAACTTTCCTACCGTTGGTGGGTTTTGTCCTCATTTTAGCCACTAGTGGATTTATGGTGATATCTTATCATGACTGTAATTCACATTACCCTGTTGCCTCTTGAACATTTTTTCATGTTTACTTATCATTTGGAGCATCCTCTAAGTGTTTGCTCAAGTCTTTTGACCATTTGTCCACTGAGTTGTCTTGTCTCTCTTTTTTTAATGATTTATAGACGTTCTTTATATGTTCTGGATACAAATCCTTTTTCAGATATATATTTTGCAAAACTTTCTCCCAACCCACGGGAGTCCCTTTCAGTCTGTTAATGATGTCTTTATGTACAAACGTTCTTAATTTAATATGCTTTCAATTTGTCTTTTTTTTTTCTCTCATGATTACCACATTGTAATCACTGCCTACTCCACAGTCATGAATATGTTCTCCCATATTTTTTTTTGAAAGATTTATTATTTTCCTGCATGCATTTATATCTGTACTCCATCTGTAATTGACTTCTGGGTTTGGTGTGATGCAAGGATTAAGAATCATTTTTTCCACATGGATATCCAACTGGCACAGCATCATCGGTCAAAAAGCCATCTTTTCTCTTGGCTAGCGTGTCACTTTTGGTCACATACAGGGTGACTGCCTAAGTGTGGGTCTAGTTTAGACTTTTCATTCTGATGCCTTGATGTACTCATCTAACCACGCACTGCATTAACTGCCATAATTTTACAACTATAAAACATACTGCATTTTTAAAAAAGAATGTTATTATTTGGCTGTACTGCAGTCCTGAATATTCATTGGAAGGACTGATGCTGAAGCTGAAACTCCAATACTTTGGCCACCTGATGGGAAGAACTAACTCCTTGGAAAAAACCCTGATGCCAGGAAAGATTGAAGGCAGAAGGAGAAAAGGATGAGATGGTTGCATGGCATCACCTACTTGATGGACATGAGTTTGAGTAAGCTCCGGGAGTTGGTGATGGACAGAGAAGCCAGGCGTGCTGCAGTCCACGGGGTCGCAAAGAGTCGGACATGACTGAGTGATTGAGCTGAACTGGGTCTTCACTGCGGCGCATGGGGGCGTTTCTCTAGTTGCAGCACACAGGCTTCTCTTGTTGCAGATCACGGGCTCCAGGGTGCTCCAGCTCAGTACCTGCAGCTCGCAGACTTCCTTGCCCTGCTGCATGTGGGATCTTAGTTCCCTGACCAGAGACTGAACCCACGTCACCTGCATCGGAAGGCAGATCTTTAACCACTGGACCACCAGGGAAGCCCTCATATTGCACTTTTATTTTCTTAACACAAATTCATAAGAAAAGAAGCAATAGTTCAAATGATATGGATCATATTCTAGAAGCTCTTGGCTTATACAGTCGAATGCCTTCCAAAGGTGTCACATCTTCAGATAGTGTACATAATTATTATTTTAACTCTTTGGCCTCAATTTTGGCAACTTTTAGTTCTTGCATTAAAAAAGATTGCACCACAGGCCCGCAACACCAGTGATGCTGACAAGCACCACTTACGCCATTGCACTCCAGGTGCTGTGCTAACATGTGTCTCAAAAGATCTGCAGGATTGGGTATATGCTTCCTATTTCCCCTGTTAGGAACCCGAGGCTCTGGAAGGTCACCTGACTCTTGCAAGTCAGGGCAGCAACTGCCAGAGCTGCAAGTCCAGTCTCTAACCCCTTCTCTGCAGAGCAGAGTCCTTCCCTCCCTCACTCTGCTAGTACCCTAACTTGCAAATCTTTCACAACAAGGTAGGTGGAATTGCTTTCTCTTTGTGGGCAGAGGTGTTCCAGTCCCCCTTCCTGATGTCTTTAATGCTTATACCCTTCTCAGAAGGAATGACAATTGACAAGGCTTCTTCCTGGCTGGAGAACCATGCATATTTGATCTTTCACCCGAAAGAAAGACTGGAGTGATGTCCTTTGCATGGATGCCCCTTCCACAGGGGCCAGTGGTCTACCAGAACTAGTTAAGCAGTTTCAGAAAATGTATCAGTGATTATATTGCCACTCCTCATGCGTAGGTGAGAGAGAAAGATGTGTGGGCGGCCAATTTTCAGGGGAAACAGAACACATCAAGAGGATGGGAGCTGCAAAGACTTCTAGGAGAAGTGACCTTGAGGCCCGTGCTGGTTGACCTTGGAGGGAATTCTCAACGGACAGCATTTGAAGGAGGCGGCCAGCACAATGAGCTGGGAGTTGATGTGTGGGTTGCTCACCTTAGAAACAGGCTCCAAACCAACACGCGGACCAGACTCTTCTTTTGACACACGTGTATCTCTTTCTCTCACACACGTGCACCCACAAATCTCTCCCTACACACGTTGCTCCCCTACACACTGACAGTTCAGATCTTTGCCAATATGCTAGAAGGAATTTTGGCAAAAGAAGGCTCCAGCTCCTTCTGTGGCCCCTGACCATGTGCCTTGCTCTGAGCTGAGCTGAGGGAGGAGGGGGAAGGATGGAATGTGTGGAAGGAGATTTGCAGAGGTGTCGTGCCCTCTCTCACCAGCTGCTTTTTTAAGTTCAGTTCAGTTCAGTACATGTATATATATATATACACACATATGTATATATATATATAAATCTTATATATATATAAATCTTGTATATATATATAAATCTTCTCAGATTATACTGTATGGTTGATGTTACTAATATAGATATCCTCAAATTATGTAGAATTCATATAGATCTGATATTCCCTGATAAAATGTGGTCAATTATAATTCTAGTTATCATGTTAAAGGGTTACAAGTCATAGCAATGACCAGGCTACATTGTCAATTGCAATTTAAACAGATTTTAAACATGCCTGGGTTGGGAAGATCTCCTGGAGGAGGGCATGGCAACCCAATCCAGGATTCTTGCCTAGAGAATCTCATGGACAGAGGAGCCAGGTGGGCTACAGTTCATGGGGTCGCAAAGAGTCAGACACGATTAAGCAACTAACTAACTATATATATATGTATATATATGTGTATATATATATATATATATGCTACTACAGAATATTGAGTAGAGTTCCCTGTGCTATAGAGTTGGCCCTTGTTGGATATCTACTTTATACAGAGTGGTGTGTGTGTGTGTGTGTGTTACTTCCGTCTTTACATTTTCTTTAAATGTTCACAGGATAAAGATGCTCCTCCAAACAAGCTGGAAGAGAAAACACAGAGAGACACAGGCTCCATCTGGGCTTGATGAAACTTTGAGCTAATTATGGGATTCCAGTTTTTATGTAATTACTTATTGGTTTTACAGAAATTGGAAGGAGGAAGTCAACACTGCTTAGGCAAGAACATAAAATCCTGCCTCCTGCCTGGGACATGCCTCCTGCTTCCACTGAGGCAACTTCTAAACAAAAAGAAATAACCTTTTGGATGTTTGATGTCGCTGAAGCCTTGTTGCAGTCTCATGTGTTAAGTTCTTTAACCTTCATAACCCTGAAAGGCAGATATTGTTTCCATTTTGCAGATGAAGAAACTGAGGCTCAGAGGGAGTCTTTGCCGATGATTGCAAAAAAAAGAAAAAAATAGTAGACAGTGAAGGCAAAATTTACTCCAGGTCTGTCCAGCTCTAAAGTCAATGATCTAAGGTGATATTTATTTTGGTCTCAAATATCAGGATGGTCCTCAGGACATAATTTTTGTTGACTCTGTTGTATTTTTATTGAATTGACCCTGTCATGGCTCAGCAGTAAAAAATCCACCTGCCAATGAAGGAGATACAAGAGATGGGTCGGAAAGATTCCCTGAATTAAGAAATGGCAAGTCACTCCATTATTCTTGTCTGGAAAATTCCATGGACAGAGGACCTGGCGGGCTACAGTCAATGGGGTTGCAAAAGAACCGGACACAACTGAGGGACTGAGCACATGTATTTTTATTAACATTTTATGACTTCTTTCACAAGCAGTAGTATGATTCTGCACGTGGTACTTATCACACTCTTTCACTTATTTTTCACAAGCCTTTTAAAGTGTTGGTTTTCCAATTCTGGGCATGTAGTCCAAGTTTTTAGTGAAGCAAAACCTTCTTAGTGGACTTGTTTATTTTGACATGAGTAGTTTTATCTCTGAATTCCATAGTAAAAGAGCAACTGACCATCTCACTGTATGCTTCAGTGTGGCAGGAAATCATCCAGAAGGAAAAGAAACAACTCCTTGGACACATTTGTGTGGCAGACAAGAATGCCTGTCTTGTTCCAGAAATGGATAATCCCGAGTGTTCCTCATTCAGAGCTCCCCCTAGATCAAAGACTTGGTATTGAACTTCCCAGAGCTTTGGTTGAACTCTCTTCGTCCAGAGAAACTTGCTTCCTCATGCCTTGGCTGCAAGTGGTTGTAAATGGGTTTCATATCATTTGAGTCTATCTAAATCCACACAATTCCTCGAGTTTTGAAGCTGCTGAATCTGCAGTTCCTCAGATGTCCAGAGTGAGGAAGGCATGCCAAGAAAGCATTCCAAATGCATCGGCTACATGAACTATGCTTGGCTGGGTGAGAGGCGTTACCTGCGTAGAGAAATTAGGAGAAGCAGTACTCAGAAGGTGAGGACCTAAGGGTTTTCTTGGTAGATTCCACAATTAATACTTCCCATCTTTAAGGGGCAGCTATCACATGGAAGTAGCTAAGCTTTGGAGAAAGTAGCTATAAAACCAAAGACTTTAAGTAACTAGCCTGTGGCCACACAAATCAATGCTGGGAGCTGAAAATAGAAGCCAGCCTTCCGACCTCTTGTCTGAGACTCTATCCATCATCCCTGTCTCCCTTAGACCAAAATACACCCTTCCCTTTAGAAACAAATGAAACCAGGGTGACCCAGTGGAACTGAGTGTTGTTACTGTAATTGTCATAGCAACCAGATTTAGAGTTCAAAATCTAAACTTTGGTTTTACATTTTGGGAAGACACTGGGGAGATTGTGGTAAGAAACCCCTCTCCAAATAAATAAATAAAGTTTAATTTTTCTATGACTTGGATCCAAATGCGGATATAGAAAGCTTTATTGTTTGGAGCTTTAGAACTTCCAGGTGAGGAAATAGAGGTTTTTTTCTCATAGGTGTTTTGTTTTGTTTTTGCCGTTTTTCTTAGCAAAATTAGGATCTTATTTTCATTCTATAGTTATCTTTATAGCATTCAAAATTCTTTAGAATACTTGATGAGTCAATATATAATTAGTATATTTTATAGAATTTCAAATAATTTCTGGGGCTTCCCAAATAGCTCAGTGGTAAAGAATCCGCCTGCCAATGCAAGAGACACAGGAGATGCAGGTTCAGTCCCTGGGTCAGGAAGATCCCCTGGAGGAGGAAATGGTAACCACTCCAGTGTTCTTGCCTGGAGAATCCCATGGACAGAGGAGCCTGGCGGGCTACAGTCTATAGAATGGAAAAGAGTCAGACATGACTGAGCAACTGAGCACACACGCATGAAAAGAACTTCCAGTTGGGAAGTAATTCTAAATATCATCATAATGAATAGGCAAATGTTCTTCACTTATTTTGTTTCTAGGATTACATGACTGATTTAAAAAAATAAAATTATTCTCCAAAAGTAGCCCCTAATGAAAATGCTTTATGTGTTAAGAGGTTATAATTATATGCAGCAGAAACCCCAGTTGCTGCTCAGTTCAGCCTCCTCTTTTCCCTAATTTTTTTTTTAATCTTTTGCCACTAAGTCAAATGACTGCTTACTCACATGCATCAAAGCTAAATATGACCATTTGTTTTGGTCAAGGAAATGTAAGTCAGAGTGTTTTGTGCAAGTCACAGGAAGTGTCTCTAAAGGGATGAGGACCACTTTCTTCCTCCCTGGACCATGGCAGTGATGGCTGGAGCTCTGGCATCCAGTTGGGACCCTGAGGTCCTAAGACATATGCTGGGGATAGCAGAGGTGTTGGCTGGACAAATTCTGTGTCCTGTAGACTTAGGGGAGCAGGTACATAGATGTTCTTGCTGTTGCCTCTGGACTGCTTTTACAAGGCAAGAAAAGTAACATATCTAATTGGGCTTTCTGTACCACATAGCAGAACTTAGTCCCAGCTGATATAAAAGATGCAAAATGGTATTATTATTATTTGGATTGTTCTATCAAAATTTAACCTTCTAGGATCAACAGAGGGAAATAACCCATTTGGTCTTTTCTACCTCTAATTTCTCCCACCAAGATCACAGACAGTGACAGATTTCCCCGTACTATGCCTGACATTCACACCAGCCTCTGTCGGGGACATTTCCTCTTGGCGTGGGTAAGAGGAATTTGCAGTCCTCTCTTTGTAGACAGCAAACAGCCTTTGATGACAAGGATGTATTCCTAATAAGCTGGTTGTCCAGGAAGTGTGGGGACGGCCAGCTACTTCATCAAGGTGCAATCTCCAGTCTGTGAAGTGCTCTGAGGAAGACACCTTGGTACAATTAATTTATGATCATTACTGACCTGGGGTTTAGAACAACCACAGAATAGCCGCCTAATGGGAGCAGGCGACTTGCTGTGAACACAGGCCTGGTGCCCTTGTCTGCTTCCTCAGGGATGTGTGCCCAGTATACACTCCCAGAGTGAGGCTGGGGGAAGCCCAGTGCTGGGTAACTAGTTATCTTAACCAGCCCTTTAACAGTTGACTGTTTGCAGAAACGCAGGCAGCTGTCTTGATCAGATGACTAGTTACAAAAGGCCCTGAATTTTTGGAGTAACTTAATACTGCGTCTCTCACACATGCTTTATCTTGTGTGTTGAGGCCCGGCTGTGACCTGACCTGGAGCAGAGGATGCGGTGGTGGCCCAGGTGTGGACAGTTGTTACTAATCTCCCAGGTGCTCTTTGCGTCAGGATCTCACATGCATGATGTGGGCCGCTGGGCACAGACATGCCATCTTCCCCCACGCTGAAAGTTCAGATCCGCAGCAAGGCTGATTTTCACTGTCAACACAATTTAAGAGGAGGAAATCTAAAGGCAAGCAGCCTTTCAGGTGGTTTTTGGAACAACACGAGTAAGCAGCAAATAGGCAAATATTTGCATTTCTTTCGAAATGTGAAAACTTCTCTTATTTCAGAAAGTCTTTTAGGACAAAAAAATCCTTTATCAACAATTCTACCTAAGTATGTGATCTCTGCATGAACCTCAAGATGCATTTATATCCAATACTCTAGATGTCAACAATTGAAGTGGCAAAATGTGCATTTATATATGTTACAAATACAAATATTAACCTTGTTTGTTTATTTTCATTTTATTAACATTAAGCCGTCAACTTAAAGTGCAGTCTCTAACAACTTTGATTTAAATAGTGAGAGACTGCTATTCTAATTCCGTGATCAGGTTCTCCAATTTTTAAATCTGAAAGATTACTACTAATCTCTCCACTTCATCTTCATTGTGGCTTAAGGGTTTTATGAGAAATATTTACTATCTCTTTTTCTTGAAATCCCCAAATGATGATTTAATTGAATCTTCTTCTCTTCCACCTTGTTTTATATGATTTAGCAAGTGGAGTGTTGTTTCTCTCCAACAGCATTTGCTCCCAAAATAAGGAGGCCAATTATTTGCTGGTTCCACATCTACCAAGTTTGGAAAAGTTGCCAGGTCGTGCATTCTTCCCATGTGCTACATCATAAACTCAGCACGTTGCAAATCAGATACCCTCATTCAGCTACACCTCTAGGGAATCCACTCACACATCGTTTTAAATGTGTTTGGTTGTTTCTGCTAACTTATAAATGTTCCGAAGAAAAAGAGTCTGGCTTCTGCAGAAGACAGTTATAAAATGGATAACTAACCAGGATGGGGAGGTTTCTGAATCAGTTTCAAAGAAGAGGAGAAAGGGTCAATTGCCAGTCCAGGCTGAAGAATTTGGTGCCGCAAAATAAGAAGAGCAGAGAGAATTAGAAGGGACAGAGAGGAACCTTGGAGTGAAATGGATTTGGCATTGGAAGTAATGGGAGCATTGAGAAGGTCTGTGATGTCTTGGAAAGGAGGAAGGATAATAGCAAAGTGTAAAGAAAAAAATACTTTGGTCAAACTTCTGTCTGGTAAGCATTATTCATTATTTAGGCACACTTTGGTTGTTACTAAAGCTTTTATTTCTTTTAAATACGTGCTCTTGTTGGACTGTACTGTTTTTAACGAGAGTGTCGACTTTGAGGGATCCACGTTTTATCTTCTTAATGAAGGGGATTGTGAGCTCCTTGACAGATGACCAGGGAAATCAAACTGGGAGTTTCTTCATTCAGTGATTCAACAAAATTAATTGAGCAATATGCATTTTTATATCCATATATTTACTTGTGAGTGATTTCCATCAATAGTCAATCATCTTTGCATAGCTTTGGGTAACTAATACAGTATTTGGTTGCTTTATAAAGATCTGTGAATTGTATCAAGTTTTTGTAGGGAAAAAAGCACAGGTTCATATGTAACCCCCCCTCTTATTCGAGAAATGGAGAAGGCAATGGCAAGCCACTCCAGTACTCTTGCCTGGAAAATTCCATGGATGGAGGAGCCTGGTAGGCTGCAGTCCATGGGGTCACTAAGAGTCAGACACGACTGAAGCGACTTAGCAGCAGCAGCAGCAGCATTTGAGAAATGCCTACCCTTTGGGTTGGCCGGCTTGGGTGGTGGTTCTCTAAAATGCAGGCTCTATTTGTAGTGCTCCTAATCTCACCTGCCCAAGTTCAAACCTAGACATCATGGTCTATTATTAGCTGCGTGACTTGGGAAGCTTACTTAACCTCTCTGGGCCTCAGTTTCTTCATCTACAAAATGGGGCTAATTCTACACATACATAATAAAGGTGAGACATTGGAACAGTGAAAATGGCAAGTTTCTACCTTTGGGTATAAAACAAAATGCTCAAAATTACCAGAAACATAGGGAACGGAAGGATATTTCCTCACCTCATGGGAGCATACAACCTAGTATGGCAGCAAGAAAAGATACAAAATTATGAGGAATGGTATCTCTGAATGTACAGTGGTGTCTATTAGGTTATAGGGAACCTGTGACAGGTGTTATTAGTTACAGTTTCTTAGACAAAAACTATAGAGGATTTAAGGGACTTCCCCGGTGGCTCAGACGGTAAAGTGTCTGCCTACGATGCAGGAGACCTGGGTTCGATCCCTGGGTTGGGAAGATCTCCTGGAGAAGGAAATGGCAACCCACTCCAGTATTCTTGCCTGGAAAATTCCATGGAAAGAGGAGCCTGCTAGGCTATAGTCCACAGGGTCTCAAAGAGTCGGACGACTGAGCAACTTCACTTCACTCACTATAGAGGATTTCAGCTGGGTTTTAAACTACATATCCACAATCTCAATCCTGTATTCCCAATTCTAAAATTCAAAATTCTTCAGGAACCATGTTATTCATAACTCATGTGGTTACAAGAAATTGCCTAGTGAACTTTTTAGTGACAACTTGACCTGAATTGATGTGAGGCTATTTATGATCATGATTACCCACATTGTACTATTTCTGGATTTCTCTATACTGATGTATATATTATCTTAGTGCTATGCAAGGAGGGACCCCAAAACTTATGGCTTAAAGCAACAGTCGCCATTTATATATTTTTCTTTTATAAAAATCTTTGTTTTTAATTGAAGGATAATTGCTTTATAATGTTGTGTGGGTTTCTGCCATCCATCAGCATGAATCAGCCATAGGTACACATATGTCCCCTCCCTCTTAAACCCCCTCCCACCTCCCACCCCATCCCACCCCTCTAGGCGGTCACAGAGCTCTGGTTCGAGTTCCCTGAGTCATATAGCAAATGCCCACGGCTATTTTACATATGGTAGTGGGCACGTTTCCATGCTACTCTCTCCACTCATCCCACCTTCTCCTCCCCTCGTTCCCCACGTCCGTATGTCTGTTCTCTGTGTCCACATCTCCACTGCTGTCCTGCAAACAGGTTCATGAGAACCATCTTTCTAGATTCCATATATATGTGTTAAAATACGATACTTGTTTTTCTCTTTCTGACTTACTTCACTCTGTATAAGGCTCTAGGTTCATCTACCTCATTAGCACCGAATCAAACGCTTCCTTTTACGGCTGAGTAATCATCCATCATAGATACGTACCACTGCTTCTTTATCCATTCATCTGTTGATGGGCATCTAGGTTGCATCCATGTCCTAGCTATCGTAAATAGTGCTGCAATGAACATTTGGGTACATGTGTCTTTTTCAATTAAGGCTTTCTCAGGGTAAATGCCCAGTAGTGGGATTTTTTAAGGAATCCCCACACTGTCTTCCATAGTGGGTGTATCCATTTGCTTTCCCACTGGATTCTCTTTTCTCCACACTCTCTCCAGCATTTATCTTTGTAGACTTTTTTATAATGGCGATTCTAACCAGTGTCAAGTGAACTGTCTCATGGTTCTGCGGGTTGATGGGTTCATCAGGGTGGTTCTTCTACTCCACTTGGTGTCAGCTGGGGCCTTGAGCTGAGATGGTTCAGGTCCCCTCCACGACCTTCTCCCTGTGACTCATCTGGGCTTTCTCAGCACAGCAGCTGAATTATGAGAGGGCGAATCCCAAGACTATCGAAGAAAAGCTGCAGCTTTTGCCCAAGGCACAGGCTCAAAGTTGGGGTGTCACTTACACTGCCTTCTAGTGGCCAAAACCAATTACACTCCAGCCCAGATTCAAGGACAAGGGCAATGGACTCTACCTTTCAAGGGACATGAACACATTGGGAGACTGGGATGGACATATACCCACTTTTGCTGTTCAGTTGCTAAGTCATGTCAGACTTTTGGTGATCCCATGAACTGCAGCACGCCAGGCTCCTCTGTCCTCCACTACCTCCTGCAGCTTGCTCAAATTCATGTCCAACAAGTCAGTGATGCTATCTAACCATCTCTGTTGTCCCCTTCTCCTCCTGCCCACAAATTTTCCTAGCATCAGGGTCTTTTTCAATGAGTCAGCACTTTGCATTGGGCGACCTGAGTATTGGAGCTTCAGCTTCAACATCAGTCCTTCCAATGAATACTGAGGATTGATTTCTTTTAGGATGGACTGGTCTGATCTTCTTGCAGTCCAAGGGATGCTCCAGAGTCTTCTCCAGCACCACAATTTGAAAGCATCAATTCTTCGGTGCTCAGCCTTCTTTATGATCGAACTCTCACATCCTTATGGTTTTTTCAATGGTCATGTATGGATGTGAGAGTTGGCCTATATACACACTTATAAAATGGATAACTAATAACAAGCTACTCTCTAGCACACGGAACTCTACTCTGTAATGACTGCTGTGAGAAAAGAACCTTAAAAAAGAGTGGGATATGTGTAACTAACTCACTTTGCTCTACAGCGGAAACTAACACAACTATACTCCAATAAACATTGATTTAAAAAAAGAGAATTGGTAACCACCCTTAGCCCACCACAGGATGTTACGTACTCTATGACACAGGTACCCTATACCTTTGTAAAGACACAGCTCCAGCCCTGGGGACTTTGGGTAGAGATGAGAAGATTTGCACATGCTCCACCTCTGTGCTCTTGGTCCAACCTGTTGCATGCTGATACAGAAGTGTACCAACACCAGGACTGGCATGTTCAAATATTTCCCCCAACAGAATGTTGAATCTGTGAATGCTTCCCTTCACACATGTTTGAATTAATATCCAAAATCCCTTATCATAAATTTAAATACTTGCAAGGTTATCATTTCAAATGTTGCTGTCCACACTGGAAACTTAGATTAAATCCTAATATTTTCTCCTTTAAATATATTCTATGGAATCTCAATCACAAAGTGATTTGACATCTACCACCAACTGTTTTTAATACTATGTGAACAAACTCTTACAGGAGAAGTTTTACTTTATTTCTTTTTCTCATTAAATTTGCATTTCCATTTTACTTCTCCACAATGTAAATATGGGTCTATATTTAAATTTAATTTTCTAAAATATCATGTGATACTTTAAATACCCTGCTCTACATTTTGAATAATTACTTCTGGATTTAGTTAGCATTCCAGTAATTACTATTGCATAATGGAACAAAAATGAAAATGTCTCACAAACTTTGATAATTGTAAGAAAGAACATAAGATTTTATTGAAAAAATGCATCATTAGCAAAATGGCTGATTTTTTTTCCCTTCTTTTTCTTTTCTTTTTTGTTCTTTTCCTCTTTTAGTTCATATGTCTCCTGGTGAATATTACCTATTGCTAAAATGAAAAATGATTCAGTGTCAATTCTATTCCTGTTTTGCACTTTTATAAATTTAAGTACTTAGAAAATTCATCCATATAAATAAATGGAAATAGAAGAAAACTGTTATAACAATGTTGCACAATTCTTTGAACTCTTCCAAGCTACACTGCAGAAATCATATTACAATTTATCATCAAAAATTACTTTTAATGTTCTATGGGCTGATAATTCAATTAAACTCTCCTTTAATTTGGTTGAAAAAAATTGGAAACCAATCTGACTTATTATCAAGTCATTAGTATGGAAAAATTTCCCCTTTCCTTGAGGTGTGCATCTCTGAGACAGCTACTTTGGGAAGATAAAGGAACAGGAAGGGAGTGCTTTTGTTCAATAAATTGACTGTTTGCCCCTTAGAAAGCTGAAGAACTGCTGGGTCCCCTGAGCACCAGAAGTAGTTGGGAGTTGGGGAAGGGGGAGTGTGGTCTCTGGGGCTGTGAGTCAGGGCGCCCCACCAGGAAAGCCAGCTCAGTTTTTCCACTTTCATAGACAGGGCACTACTTGGAGAAAGGCCCCCCGACTGACCCATAAACCAGAGCATTTTGAGAAAAGGAACAACAAGGTCAACACATTAGAGAGAAGGGTGGAGAATCAGTTAACATAATTTATTTCCCTTTGGAAAATCCTTAACAAGTTTACATTAACAATTATAGATAAGTAAATATTTTACACTGGCAGAAGAATGATGGATTCCAAATTCCTTCTGAGGGAATAAGTTGCTGGCATCAGCAGATTTAGTGATGTTATAGTATCTGAGAAAAGGAGTGTGTGATTTCCATGGCATTATGTTTGTCCTCAAGCCCAAATCATGAATATAGACTGAAACTCTCCAAATGGGCCCAGTTATATTATTAGATGAGCCTTAATTGGCAAGTGTTTATACAACAGGCTTTGAGAACTAGAATACAAACTATTTGTATGGAAAGATGGAATCAGATTATGAATAATTCAGTGCCATGTGCAGACGTTATTACTTGAATTTCAAAATAGAGTTGAAGTAACATTGACATAAGAATTTATATTATAAATCTGTGTTTATAAATGTATGGAAGAAAAACATAAAATATATTACACCACCAGGTGATTGTGGCAGAAAAACTAGCTATAAACCCAAAACTGTGCTCTTTCTTCCACAATATGGATGCATGTTTGGTAGGTGGTTGCCCAACTTAGGACATTTTCCAGCTCAGCCTTCTATCCAGGTGTGGCCATGAACCATTTCTCTCCAATGAGCAGAAGTGAGGTGTATCATGTTGTCACTGGGGTAATTAGGAAGCAGAGGAGCCCTGTCCACTGTCTTTTTTGCCTTTCTACTGGTTGAAAGGGCTTTCCAGGTGGTTCTGCGGTAAAGAATCCACCTGCCAATGTAGGAAACACAAGAGACATGAGTTCAATCCCTGGGTCAGAAAGATCACCTGGAGGAGGGCATGGCAACCCACTCCAGTATTCTTGCCTGGAGAATCCCATGGACAGAGGAGTATGGTGGGCTACAGACCCCAGGGCCACAAAGAGTCAAATATGACTTAGCATCTAAACAGCAACAACAGCTGGTTGAAAGCAATGTTTCAGGGTCCACCACAGAGCCGGGAAAGGTGGAGCCGCAAGATGGGAAGTGGTAGGGCCTTTGAATCACAAGGTAGAGGAAAACTGCCTACTAACCAGGAATTACTCATTGGACAGTAACGTGAACAAGAAAACAAATTGTCTTAACCCAATTGCAAGGTTTGTTATAGTACTGCCCGAATAAAACAGAGACCCAGATTGAAAATATATATAAGTCAAAAACCACTTAAGTAAATTAATGAACGGTAGGGCGACATTTTATATTTAAGAAAATGCAAAGTGTTTAAAATTAAGGACTTCCTTGGTGGCTCAGATGGTTAAGAATCCACCTGCAATGCTGGAAATCCTGGTTCAATCCCTGGGTCAGGAAGATCCCCTGGAGAAGGGAATGGCTATTTAAAAGAATTTCATGGAAAGAGGAGCCTGGTGGACTACAGTCCATGAGGTCACAAAGAGTCAGGCACAACTGAATGACCAACACTATATATAAGAAAACATAAGGTACACGTGTGGTTATATTTTCCTATTGACTGGGAGAGTCCAAAGTGCCTCTTTTATTGCCAGAACTCCACTCAACCATGTGCATTTTCCTGCAATTAAAAATACTGTAAACTTGCACAAGTAAACTATGGATTTTTTAAAAAATCACATTATGGATCATTCTTTGGGAAATATTGTCACTCCAAAATGTGTCAAACAAACGAAAACAGCAGCAGGTCGCATTATTAAAGTGATTCAGAGTTAGCAGCAAAGTCAGAGTGGTGGCAGAGAGTGAGACGAACAGTCGCTCTGGCCGCGGCATCTGCTCATTGCACTTGGGCAGCCTTGCCGCTGGCAGTGTGTCGGCATCCACAGTTGGCAGGGGAAGAGCCTGCCGGGCCGCCGCCGCCACCCATCCGTCTTCATTCAGCCTCCCTCCTAAAGGCCAAGGTTACTGATGCTCTAACAAGCGCACTGACAGGCTCTATCAAACTTCTGTTTAGAGCCCAGTGATCACAGGAGGGCAACAGATTTGCTGGCAATTTATACAAATGACGTTGAATATGTGAGTTTGAATACTGATTTTTTTTTTTTTTTTTTTAGAAAAAGGAATCTGTTGAGTCTTCATATTTTTATCTGGGGTAAAAAAGAGAGGAAAAGGACAAAATACCAGAGTGTCAACTCTGCTCTAAAATTAACTTATACAAAACAGGAGAAAAAATAAGTCACATTTGAATCTGTTATTGGTGGACATCTCATTCTAAATTTACAAACATCCAGCTAAAAGAACTTCTGAATTTTGATTCATCTTTGAAGAAGTCAGTTTTGATCATTCCTGAGAAAATCACATACGGCACACATTACAGTTATAAAGAGAGCAAGTTCTAATTGCTAAGTAAGTAAGTACAGTAGTTCAGTCACGTCTGACTCTTTGCAACCCCATGAACAGTAGCCTACCAGGTTCCTCTGTCCATGGGATTTTCCAGGCAAGATTACAGGAGTGGGTTGTCATTTCCTGCTCCATCTAATTGCTAAGGTACTCCTAAATTCAAAAGCATGAAGATTTCTAATAATGTGGCTTAGACATGTAATATTTCCTGCCATATTAGTAAACAAAAGATCTCACAGTTGTCATAGATTGCAGCCCTCCAGTATGAACCAGATGTTCAGACTACCTGTTCTTTGTTACAAAATTTTTACATAACCTGGCTCCCCTTCCCTTGTGTCCTTGGAGCAGTTGTCTCAGTATTACTTTAGATGCTGTTTCCTAGGCTTGTTGCTATTGTTGTTTAGTCGCTAAGTCATATCCATCTCTTTTGTGACCCCTCTAGGCTGCTCTGTCCATGGGATTTCCCAGGCAAGAATACTGTAGCAGGTGGCCATTTCATTCTCCAGGAGATCTTTTCAACCCAGGCATCGAACCTGGGTCTCCTGCACTGGCAGGCAGATTCTTTACCATCTGAGCCACCAGGGAAGCCTTCTCTTGCTAAGTTATGACCGATTCAGAAGCCTGAAGACTGATGTATCATGTGTGACACCCTTTTATTTAAACATGCAACCATATATGTCTGGGCTAAAACTCACGCTCATTTCCAGACAGTGATTAATGACTTTTTGTTTTTTGTTTTAACATGTTTATGTCTCAACAGTAGGCATGATAATTCCTCAGTGTGTCTCCTTTTTCATCCCGTATGAAGACTGATGTACAGCCTTCTCCCTAATCCACAGAGATGACTGGCAAAATGGAGAAAGTGACCAAGGGCAGGGGGTGAAAGACTGCAGGCTTTCTTCAGGGCTGGAGCAAATCCAAATTCCAGAATCGGGATCATCCACTGGAGACACTGACATATACAGGCAAGTACTGGGTTGGGTCAGATGAACTCACTTCCTTTCCTCATCTCCTTTATCCACCTTCATTTTACTCTCTTCGCTTGCTCCAGTAAGCAACCGCGAGAAGGTCCATAAATCAGACTTAACTGTGAATCAGAACCTAAAGACTAAAGAAACGCGGGGGGTTCAGTCCCATGGAAGTGTGAGCTGCACTTACCCTGGTGGATCATGTGGGCAGAGACACAGTAACATGTGGGTATCCTGGAAGAAGCTTTTGTTTAGTTACTTTTGGCAGTGCTGGGTCACTGCTGTGGGAGGACTACTGTCTAGCTGTGGGGCTCAGACTTCTCACTGCAGTGACTTCTCTTGACTCGGCGGCTGGGCCCCAGGGTGCGAGAGCTCAGTAAGTTGCTAAATACAGGCTTAGTTGCCCCACTGCATGTGGAATCTTCTCAGACCAGGGGTCAAACCTGTGTCCCCTGTATTAACAGGCGGATTCTAAACCACGGGACCACCAGAGAAGTCCCCGGGAAGGAACACTTCATTTAGCTCTTCCCCCTGGTGACTCAGACAGTAAAGCATCTGGCTGCAACGTGGGAGACCTGGGTTCAATCCCTGGGTCGGGAAGATCCCCTGGAGAAGGAAATGGCCACCCACTCCAGTAATCTTGCCTGGAAAATTCCATGGATGGAGGAGCCTGGTAGGCTACAGTCCATGGGGTTGCAAACAGTTGGAGACATGACTGGGCAACTTCATTTTCACTTTCTTTCTATTTCTGAAGCTCAATAGACGTGGACATGAGAATAAAGATGGATCAACACGAGACATTTCATCCATTCACCTGAAATGAGATCCAAAGTCTGTGCTTTTCCAATTAGACTCAGGTGATCAGTGCTGCTGCTGCTGGAACCTGGGGAAAAGATGTTTTCCCTTTAATAGCCCTCCTCTTTCCCACACCCTCCTCCATTATTCACTAAGTACCCTGGTCCCTCCAGACCATCCAGGAGTCTCAGGTTCCCTGGAGGAATAAATTCTCTTACAGCCAATCATTCTCCCACTTTAACAATCAGAGTGAGTTAAAATCTTGCGTTAAAATCACACCATGGTGCCTGATGACTGCTTTTGTGAAATCAGCTCTCACAGTATTGCCTACTCCTCTACCCAGTAACACTCCAACTTTTGCTGTTTTCAGTTTTTAACTTTAAAGATGACATTTCCACCCTTCCTGGCTTTGTGAGTCTTTCTACCATCTGGGACCAAAAACAGTAATGCTGACATAACGTTAACGTTAAATCCTGTTCAACTCTTGCAATGTTTACATTTTAAAGAGGGCCACAGACAGCGGCAGGAGCCAGGCCCCACTAGTATAATTTAAGACTCTTACAACTCTTGCTCAAGGGGAGACTAGCTGTTCTGGGTCAGGGGCTTTTGTGGGGCTTCACTTGTGGCTCAGACACTGAACAATCTGCCTGCAATGCAGAATACCTGGGTTCGATCCCTGGGTCAGATTCCCTGGAGAAGGGAATGGCAACCCACTCCAGAAATCTTGCCTGGAGAATCCCATGGACAGGGGAGCCTGGTGGGTCCCAGTCCATGGGGTAGCAAAGAGTCGGACATGACTTACCGACTAACATTCTCATTAAGACCGATTTGTTCAGACTTTATTTTTTTGGGCTCCAAAATCACTGCAGATGGTGACTTCGGACATGAAATTAAAAGACGCTTACTCCTTGGAAGGAAAGTTATGACTAACCTAGATAGCACATTAAAAAGCAGAGACATTAGTTTGCCAACCAAGGTCCGCCTGGTCAAGGCTATGGTTTTTCCAGTGGTCATGTATGGATGTGAGAGTTGGACTGTGAAGAAAGCTGAGCACCGAAAAACTGATGCTTTTGAATTGGTGGTGTTGGAGAAGACTCTTGAGAGTCCCTTGGACTGCAAGGAGATCCAACCAGTCCATCCTAAAGGAAATCAGTCCTGGGTGTTCATTGGAAGGACTGATGCTGAAGCTGAAACTCCAATACTTTGGCCACCTCATGAGAAGCATTGACTCACTGGAAAAGACCCTGATGCTGAGAGGGATTGGGGGCAGGAGGAGAAGGGGATGACAGAGGATGAGATGGTTGGATGGCATCACCGACTCAATGGGCATGAGTTTGAGTAAACTCCGGGAGATGGTGATGGACAGGGAGGCCTGGCGTGCTGCGATTCATGGGGTCGCAAAGAGTCGGACATGACTGAGTGATTGAACTGAACTGATATTTATCTATCCGTCCATTCATTCAAAAACAATACTACTGAGCACCAAATATCAGCTTGGCGCTGTTTTCAGGACAAAACAGTTGAAAATGTCCTTATGGAGCTTATCTTCTAGTGAAAATATTATTTTGTTAATAAAAATGGAAAGTACAGTTTGTTATACAATGATACGTGCCCTGGGGGTGGGGTGAGGGTGGAGGAACTAGGTTATGTGTCTGCGTGCTCAGTCGCTCAGTCGTGTCTGACCCTCTGTGACCCCATGGACTGTAACCCACCAGGCTCCTCTGTCCAGGGGATTCTCCAGGCAAGAATACTGGAGTGGGTTGCCATTTCCTACTCCAGGGCATCTTCATGACCCAGGGATCGAACCCGGGTCTCCTGCATTGGCAGGCAGGTTCTTTACTACTGAGCCACCTGGGAAGTGAGTCCACGGTGCATGAGGGTGTGACATTTTAAATGGACCCATCAGGTGGGGCATCACTGAGAAGTTAACCTGTGGACAAATGCTTGGAGGAGGTGAGAGCATGGAATAAAAAGTCTGACCCCATTTTTGATGTGGGGCTGCTGACAGCTGGCAAGCCCACCATTGCTGTTCCCTCCCCTTCTGCCCCACATGTGGGCAAAGCGTTGGTGCCCTGGGAAACCCAGCCACACAGCCCCGATCCTGCTGGAAGGGGCTGTACAAGCAGGCAGTCACACAGTCACCCTTGAGTTAATGCTCTGCCGGCCACATCTTGAGATTCTTAATCATTCTTGAACCCGAGGCCCTAAATTTTCATTTGCACTTCTTCCTGCAAATGATATTGGTAGTCCTTTCTCCCCCATCTGAATCAGAGCTTGAAGGAGTTCTAATATTAGATTCAAACCTGGCCTTTTCTTATCAAAAGTGTCACTTTTTAACTTTTTTTGAGATCGTTGTAATGTTAACTTTTGAGATACATTTTAAGAAAACTGTAGATTCACATGCAGTTATAAGAAAACCTTCAAAAAGATACCAGACATGCTTTATTTGGTGTTTTTTCCTAACTGGTAACATCTTGCATTAAATGTATCTTTTTTTTTTTCCAGTGTGAGAACTGAGCATCTTTTCTGTAACAGCTTGTTGGTTATAATGATATTTTTAAATATTTAGTAAAGTGAGCCTGTTTTTCCTCTTCCTACCGTCTATAATATTAGGAGTTAGTTGCAAGAAAACTTTGAAAAGTGGTCTGCAGTCCTCCACTTCTCTCACCATTTCTCAGATTTCTGTCCCTTTATTCTCAGTAACTGCTTTTATTGATTCACATGGTTAAATCCAGTGGGCGCTTGTTTCTCTGTTTAACTGGCCTCTCAGCAGCATCGATGGAGCAGGAAATGGTAATCCCCTCCAGTATCTTGCTTGGAAAATTCCGAGGACAGAGGAGCCTGGTGTGCTGCAGTCTATGGGGTCCAAAGAGTTGGACACGACTGATGGACTGCTCACATAGCAGCATGTATGGATTTGATTTCTGTCTTTTCCTGGACCGGGCTTCCAGGACGCTGAGCCATCCAGGTTTCCTCCTACCTCAGTGGGCATTCCTGAGTCCACTGCTGGTTCTACCTCCCCCACCTCTGAGTTCTGGGCTCTGGCGTTCACTCCTTGCACTTTATCTTCTCTATCCATCCCTGCAACCCTGTTCCTAGCCTGTCCGGCCACGTATGAACTGAAGACTCCCAAACCTCTTTTTTTATTTCAGACTTGACATCCCCACTGCCTGCCCAGGAATACTTTGTATCATTACTTTGCACCAAGATTAAAAGCAACACAATATTAGAAAGAGGATATAGATTATTTTAAGGAGTAATTGCTTGACTGGTTTGCTAATTGTTGCCCAAGAATTGGTAACATCTCTCTGCTTTTGTTTCTAGGTTACATTTCATTTTATCCTTCTTTGAAAAAATTCAGGAATAATTTGAGATGCATATTTCTTTTACTCGACATGAACTATGTATTTTAACATTGGATTTTCTGTGTTTTTACATTATTTCCAGTCATCTGTAGCCTTTAACATTTGAATTAAAATTTATTTTGTAATACCTAGCAAGTCTAATCAATGTATAAAACGTTGTAAAAGTTTTTTTTTTCTTTTTTTTCTTCTCAGGATTATTCCTTTAAACTGAAGGCAGGTGGAAACTGTTGTTTTATATATATGTATGTGTGTATATATATGTATGTGTATATATATACATGAAAGCCGATTTCAGTGTCAATACTCCAACCTGACCCTCTAAGCTGATGGTGTAGATTAGTGGGAAAGCATTATTCTAAAAATACTAATTAAAAATCAACGAAACTGTGCTCCTGTGAAAGTGCCGCTCAGACCCCATGTAGCTCTGCACAGCATCACTGCTTATGTGGGGCAGCCAGCTAACGAGAACGTCTAATCAATCAGGAGAAAGATTTTTCCAGTAAATGAGGAACAGATACAATTGAAGTAGGTTAAACCAGTTGAAAGTGCTTTCTGTGAAAGCAAAAAACTGTTAAATACTGGCACTTTCATCTGGTTGAACTTCACATGTGCGGGCACCTCAGTAGGAAGAGTGATGAAACTGCTAACTAGCAGAGCAACTGAGAAAGAGATGATTCAGAACAAATGAAAGAAAACGAACCAGCAATGGAGACACAGACATAGAGAACAGGCTTATGGACGGGGCAAGGGGTGGGCAGGGGGAGATGAATGGAGAGAGCAGCATGGAAGCCTATACATGACCATGTGCAAAACAGGGAGCCAATGGAAACTGTGTGACTCAAGGACCTCACGCCCGGGCTCTGTAACAGCCTAGAGGGGCGCAGAGGGGTGGGAGGGGCTACGGGAGGGAGGGGACGCACGTACACCTGTGACTGATTCACGTCGATGTGTGCAGAGATCACACCAAGACTGTAAAGCAATCATCCTTCAGTTAAAAATAAATCTAAAAAAAAAGAACAAGGGAAAAAGAAAAAAGAAATGTGAAACCAGAGTCTTCAGTAACGAGGAGCAACTGAGGGAGCCCCAACTGTGAGTGGGGCCCCTCCAAGGCCAGAGTCCTTGCAGCAGGCAGTGACCAGGAAGGGCCAGCCCTGGTCAGAGGAACACGGAGCCGGCCTCCCTGTGAGCACCTCTCAGACACGTGCAGCGGGGGAAATGGGAGTGAAATCTGTAGAGGCACGGAAACCCCACTGATCGCGACTATATAATCATAATGATAGCTTTTATTGTCCTTTCCACTGACAATGAATATAACCCATGTTCACTGTGAAAAATTGAGAAAATGGAGAAATTCATGATGGGGAAAGCCACAATCACTCATGTGTCTACATACTTCTAGGTGTCACCGATACTTGTACAAATACAAAATTAGGACTATATATTTTACATATTGCTTTACAACCTGTGTATTTCTCTATGTCATCACATAATTAGGTTGTAAATAATTTTCATAAGAATGTCATAAGCTTTTTTGCATGAGTTGAAATAGGCTTTGAGAAGAAAGTGAGATTCAAAGCTATGTAATGGATGAAAAACATGCATTTGATTATACTTTTTTTTGTGATCTATTTGTTTCTTTTTATTGTGTATACTAGTGCCACAGTAGCAATCTCTGTCCCCAACTTTTTTGGCCTTCTGCTTCTTTTATTTTTTTCACTATGCTTTAATTTATTAATAGAAGGATAATTGCTTTACAGGATTTTGTTGCTTTCCATCAGACCTCAACATGAATCAGCCATCAGTTCAGTTCAGTTCAGTTCAGTCGCTCAGTCGTGTCTGACTCTGCGACACCATGAACTGAAGCACGCCAGGCCTCCCTGTCCATCACCAACTCCCGGAGTTTACTCAAACTCACGTCCATCGAGGTGGTGATGCCCATCAGCCATAGGTATACATATATCCCCTCCCTTTTGGCCCTCCCTCCCATCCGCCTCCCCATCCCACCCCTCCAGGCTGATCCAGAGCCCCTGTTTGAATTTCCTGAGCCACACAGCAAATTCCCATTGGCCATCTACATTACATATGGTAATATAAGCAACTTTTGTCCCTAACTTTGATAACCCTCTTATTATTTCTTTAAATATTTGGAGGAAACTGGAGTGTTTATTTTAAAAACTCTCACTAAATATTTCCCTTCATAACATTTATATACATTTAGTCATTAGTCAGAAAATAAGAGGGTAAAACACATATTTGATAATGTTTGTCAATTTGGTAGATGAAAATGATACCTCATTGTTGTTTAATTTTTCAGCAAAATTAATATATATGTTTAATATCTATTGGGTTGGCCAAAACATTCATTTGGGTTTTTCCATAACATCTCATGGAAAAACCCGAATGAACATTTTCAGTTCAGTTCAGTCGCTCAGTCATGTCTGACTCTTTGCGACCCCATGGACTGCAGCATGCCAGGCTTCCCTGTCCATCACCAATTCTGGGAGCTTGTTCAAACTCATGACCATCGAGTCGGTGATGCCATACAACCATCTCATCCTCTGTCGTCCTCTTCTCCCCCTGCCCTCAATCTTTCCCAGCATCAGGGTCTTTTCCAGTAAGTCAGCTCTTCGCATCAGGTGGCCAAAGTTTTGGAGCTTCACCTTCAGTATCAGTCCTTCCAATGAATGTTCAGAACTGATTTCCTTTAGGATGGACTGGTTGGATCTCCTTGCAGTCCAAGGGACTCTCGAGAGCCTTTTCCAGCACCAGAATTCCAAGGCATCAGTTCTTCAGTGCTCAGCCTTCTTTATGGTCCAAATCTCATATTCATACATGACTACTGGAAAAACCATAGCTTTGGCTATATGGACCTTTGTCAGCAAAGTGATGTCTTTGCATTTTAACACACCGTCTGGGTTTGTCAGAGCTTTCCTTTCAAGGAGCAAACTCAAATTCATGTCTATTGAGTTGATGATGTTATCTAACCATCTCGTCCTCTGCCACTGCCTTCTCCTTTTGCCTTCAATCTTTCCCAGCATCAGGGTCTTTTCCAATGAGTTGGCTCTTTGCATCAGGTAGCCAAAGTATTGGAGCTTTGGCTTCACAGCAACAGACCTTCTAATGAGTGCACTAAGCCTTTGTCTGTGACAAATGTTGCAAACATTTTCTCTTAGTTCTGTTGTAACTTATTTTTCCTTTATTTTAAATTTCCGTTGCAATTTATTGGGTTGAAGCACCTAACTTCTGCATGAACTGAAAGGAGGAGCTGATTTCTTTTTATGGAGGCATGGTCCACTAGGTATTCAAAAACTCCTCCCACTGCAGAAACCAGGAAAGGCTGGATAAAAATAAATCCAACTGCTTTGAAATGCAGAGCTGTGCTCACAAGAAAGTAAGGAAACTCCCAAGGGTTAAAAATAAAGAAAGAATAGAAATTCACCTGGTTGCTTTACAGGAACCGGGGCAGGAAGCAGGTGAGGCACACCTATCTTGATGAGCAATAAACAGGGGGGTTAGATTTCAAGGTCACAGGAAATAAGGCCTTAGGGCATGCAGGAGGCTGTGATGACATTTCTTCCCCTTCCTCCCTCCCCAAAGCCCTTGATTGGCTATATCAAGGGAAATTGTAGGAAAGGGAAATGTGAAAGGGAATGTGAAACATTCACTCATCAGCAAAGAGATAATCAGTGATTTCTCCTGGGCTCATGGTGAGAAAAACTCTTCTCTTAAAAATAATAACCCTGAGATTTATTTCATGAAGGTTTGGAGTTTGATTTTATTATGCATGAGATCCCCAAAGGAGAAAATTAGCCACAACAGAAACAGCCCCAGTCTGATATCACTCCTGGGATTTCTAAAACTTTCTGCAAGGGACATATTTTAATTCAGGACACTCAGGGTTTTCATTGCTAAAGACCCACTGAGCACAAACTCACAATCTAAATTTTAAAAATCACAAAAGAACAATCTATAATACCATGTGCACAAGTCAGCAGAAAATATAGACTCAGAACCTAGAAAAATAGGATACTGGGGACAAAATTAGCATACTTGGGATGACTAATGCCACAAGAGAAAGCAGGAAGTAAGCTCAATATTGTTACAAAAAGACCATGTACATTCTAATAATGAAAACCATGTCTGTTGGAAATAAAAGCTTCAGGGGCAAGTTAAAATAAGGAGTTAAGCCAGATGTATCCAAAATGAGAACTTTGAGCAGTTACTAAAGACGGGTTCACTTGATTTAATATCATTCCCCACAGAAGAAGCACCTGTCCCAGCGTCACCCAAGGAGGATGCCCCCTGTCTGGGAACAGAAGGAAGATCAAATCACAGTGGAGGATGAGATGATGCTAACACTTCACAGGAGTTTCCTACAATTCCCTCACTGGCAGTATTGCTAATACTCTAGAGGAGAGAGACTTAGAGGTTAAAAAAAAAAGCCAAAATTATAGTTGTCCTGCAATTATAGCTATAAACTAATTGCAAGTTGTTTTTATCAATATTTATGTCGCACATTAAAAAGATTCCATAGTGCGGCAGAGGCCACTCAAGTTCCACAGTATCAACTTCCTTTCCTTCTCAAGCAATAAAAACCTTGAGTTTTGTCTGGGCACTAAGCCATGCTGAAGAATGAGTTTATTCTTGAGATATAATTCTGAATAATAGGATTGCACAGAAATGATGTGTGAAATCTCTAGGGATGTAGCATCCTCCTTATGCCTCCTCACGGGTGGTAAGAAATGTTGGGTCATGAAGACCAGAGAATTAACAAGGCGCGACGCGGGGACCAGGAGAAAGGGGCCTGGTGCATGGTAATCTTGTGGAACAGACACAGCAGGTCAGATTTTATGCGAGAAAGAAGTCGACTTCTAAACTGTCCCACGTTTGGATGAATCTATAGAGCAGAATTCTATTCCTGGAAGTGCGAGGTTGCCTTTGTTAGAACCTAAAATGGATGTCATTGTCTTAGAGGAAACATACTGCTAGCAGGTGGCAGAGACACAGATCACGGTGGCTGGAAAGCTGGTGAAGCTTGTCATGTACCGACAAGACCTCCGGGGACGCTGTCTGCTGCAGGATCCTGGCCGCAGAACACATGCCATCACTGCCGTCACCACCATTCAGGGAAATGGTCAGCAGATCCAGGACGCCGGTGTGTTCCGGCAGCTGCTTGAGATGAAGAGAGGCCAATTAAGACTAGAGCCACCAGACGTTAACCACAACTGGAAGGACCTCAGCTCTGCCACGCCACATTCTGTCTTGAAGAAGACACTCACTTATTTGCAGACAACTGAGTTGACTAAGGGTCCTCCTGGGACGTTGTAAGGCGGATAAATTCAGCCTCTACCCCAAACTGAGACAGTGACCAGAGGCAGCTCAGGGAAGGCTGCAAGGGCAAAAGATCATAGGTTGTTCTCACGCTCCTTAAATAAGGCGTTTCCTGTTAGGTACCATTCAAGGTAAAGAACCTCCCTACCGGTGCAGGAGACCTAACAGATATGGGTTCGATCCCTGAGTCGGGAAGATCCCTGGAGGAGGAAATGCCAACCCACTCCAGTATTCTTTCCTGTTGAATCCCATGGGCAGAGGAGCCTGGAGGGCTACAGCCCATAGGACTGCAAAGAGTCGAACATGACTGAAGCACCTTAGCATGCAGCACGCGTGTCAGACAGTGGGAGACCAGACAAGGAAATGTCCTTATGTTCTTTAGTCCCTTAGCTGTGTCTGACTCTTTGAGACCCCATGGTCTGTAGTCCACAAGGCTCCTCTGTCCATGGGATTCTCCAGGCTAAAACACAGAAGGGGGTTGCCATTTCCTTCTCCAGGGGATCTTCCCGACCCAGGGATCAAACCTGTGTCTCTTGCATTAGCACGCAGATTCTTAGCCAACTGTGCCACCTTGGAGGCTTCTTTCTTTAAGACACCCTCAAAGTAGTCACCATTTATTTGAGAAGAATTTTGGCAGAGCACAGAGGTAAGGAAATAAAAATGCTGAATTTTAAGGTTGAAAAGGATGTTGTCAAGGCAGCCGCAAGAGGAGCTTGCGTACATAAGTGATCGGTGACCCACTGTCAACCTGCTGGGGGCTGGGCTCGCCCCAGCTGGATGGCACAGGCTAAGAGACCAGCAAGCCTCTCCCAGGAGACGAAGCCATGGAAGAAACGGATCAGGATCTCCTTCCAGAGGCCTCTGCCCGGTATGGCCAGAAAAAGGGACCAAGACACTGACTCCGCTACCTGGCCAGGGACTCTTCGGAGGGATTTGCTTACTAGTAACAAACAGCTTTCCTCCCTTATGGCAGAAAGTGAACAGAAACTAAAGAGTCTCGGTGAAGGTGAAAGACGAGAGTAAAAAAGCTGGCTTAAAACTCAACATTCAAAAATCTAAAATAATGATATCCGGTTCCATCATTTCATGGCAAATAGATGGGGAAACAGCGGAAACAGTGACAGATTTTATTTTCTTGGGCTCCAAAATCACTGCAGATGGTGACTGCAGCCATGAAATGAAAAGATGCTTGCTCCTTGGAAGAAAAGCTATGACAAACCTGGACAGCATATTAAAAAGTAGACACATTACTTTACTGACAAAGGTCCACATAATCAAAGCTATGCTTTTTCCAGTAGTCAAGTATGGATGTGAGAGTTGGAACATATGAAGGCTGAGTGCCAAAGAATTGATGCTTTCTAACTGTGGTGTTGGCGATTCTTGAGAGTCCTTTGGAGTGCAAAAATATCAAACCAGTCATTCCTAAAGGAAATCAATGCTGAATACTCATTGGAAGAATTGATGCTGAAGCTCCAATATTTTGGCCTTCTGATGTGAAGAGCCGACTCACTGGAAAAGACCCTGATGCTGGGAAAGACTGAAGGCAGGAGGAGAAGGGGATGACAGAGGATGAGATGGTTGGATGGCATCACCGACTCAATGGACATGAGTTTGAGCAAGCTCCGGGAGACAGTGAAGGACAGGGAAGCCTGGCGTGCTTCAGTCCATGGGGTCAAGAAGAGGCAGACACAGCTGAGCGACTGAACAGCAACAACAAAGAACCAGTAGCTGCTGCTTGACTTCCATTGAGAGATTTGCTCCCTCATTGAAGTTTTCTGTTTCTACTTTACCATTGCATACTGAATACAATGGATGGGCAGAAATTCATCTTTTTATTTATACTTGCTAGCCTGAGGGGCCCACACCTGGACCTGGTGGAGGCAGCACATGTTTGGAGGTGAAAGTGAAATGAACGTGAAAGTTGCTCAGTCGTGTCCAACTCTTTGAACCCCATGGACAATACAGTCCATGGAATTCTCCAGGCCAGAATACTGGAGTGAGTAGCCTTTCCCCCAGCCCAGGGATCGAACCCAGGTCTCCCACATTGCAGGCAGATTCCTTACCAACTGAGCCACAAGGAAAGCCCAAGAATATTTGGAGGTGAACACAGTGACAATACGGGATCACCCACCTGGGGTAGGAGTTGGGTATGTCCTCCATGAGAAGATGATTGCGTGTGTGTGCTAAATTGCTTCAGTCGTGTTTGACTCTTCGCAGCCCCATGGACTGTAGCCCGCCAGGCTCCTCTGTCCATGGAGGTTCTCCAGGCAAGAATACCAGAGTGGGTTGCCTTGCCCTCCTCCAGGGGATCTTCCCAACCCAGGGATCAAACCCACGTCTTTTGCATCTCTTACACTGGCAGGTGGGTTCTTGTACCACTAGCTCTGCCTGGGAAGCCCAAGAAGTTGATTAGACATAGATGTTTGGATGGCCAGAAAGGCCAAGCAAGGTGAAACTAAGACAAAAAGCAATAGCCGTTGTTTCATCAACAGTGTATAATTCCATATACTAAATTTAGCTTGGCACATGGATCCCCAGAATCAAGATCTGACCTTGTTACGAAGTTCCAGCCAAGGTCATGTGTATGTGGGCTCCAGGGCATGTCCCCATGGGAAAGAGTATGCTTTCCCTTTCTCTTCCCCTCCTCTCTTTCATGGCTGCATTTTTGGGGTGATGGTTAACAATGCTGGTTCATGAAGACATAAGAAGCCCACCAGGGGTGGCCCTGGAGAGGAGCCAGGCCCCAAGAGGAATTTAAAAAGCACTGTATCATCATTGCCCTGATTTTTCCTTTGCCTCCAGTGTTTAAGCCCCTGTTATTTTTGGGTCTCTGTCATCTGAAGCTCAATGAAATCCTTATTACCACATGTGGCTAGGTTAAGTCTTTCTTGAATAATTTTTTCATGGTGTTTGTACAATGTGTTGTTAAGAGATCCAAGTAAAACTATGAAATATCTGAAAATAGAGGACTAAGTTCAAATGGGTAGCCAAACAATTATTACGGACACATGTGCGCCTGTGCATATGCACGGCCATTGGAAGGTGAAGCAGAGAGGGGTAAACTAGAGGCCCTTTCCTGTAAGGAATTAATGGGAAGAGTGGAGCACAGGGGCGGGGTGGGGGGGACTGGTTTATGGGCCAGGAGGCTGAGCATCAGATGTCGCTGTGTCCCCAGCTGGCTCTGTGAATCCGAGAGGGACACATAATCACTCCAGCCCTCAGCGTCTTCATCTGTGGGATGAAGTTCAAGATCAACGATCTTGAAAATCCCTTTTGGCTCTCAAATCTTATCTTGACATTAACAAAGTCATATTAATTTTGCAGTTGCCTAATCTGCAATTATACATTCTCGCCTTCAACTCCATCTGTTTGCCGACCTCGGGAATGGCAGCCATTAAATGGGGAACAAAAATGCTTAGAAGTGAAGTTTGCCGCTTTTGTTACGAAATAAAATGAAAGTGCTGAGCGTGTTCTGTCAGTTCAAATTAACATTTGGATGCAGGAAGACCGTGATGCTTGTGTGCCAAAGACTGGGAGCAATCTCTTCACTCTGCTGCTGCGTTCAGTTGCTTTTCCCCTCCCAGAATTGCTGGGGGGTGGAGAGGGAGAAAGAAAAGTCATGCTTTGAAACCAAAGGAGATGCTTTTTCCTTTTAATTAAAATATTGGGGTGACCAAAAAGTTTGTTCGGGTTGGTGCTTAAGCTGTTAGGAAAAATTGGAATGAACACACTCCTTTGTGGCCAACACACTACTTCAGAGAACATCTAGATTTCCCGCCTGTTTTTCTAGATAAAGGGAACCGGGAGGCCCTGATGCCCTTAAGGTTTGGCCAGGGCACTGAGATTTGTAAGTGGCTTGCTCTTTGTCATACTTACCTGGCTACTTACCCCAAGGGGGAGTCCCCTGGGCAGGTACGTTGTGCTCGAGTTATTTCTAGACAGGTCCAGTCAGCCTCATCCCAGTCTTGGAGCTATAAGATCCGTTGCTGCCTAGGTTGCTAATGCCTTTTGTGAAATAAGTAACCTACAACTCTTTGGTCTCCAATCTCTAAGGAATACCTTGACAGGCAAGGGCTTCTTATGGAGAATCACAACTCAGAGCAAGCTACATCTTTTGTGACTTGGACAAAACTCAGGACTTGTCTTAAAATGTAGATTTTCCTTAAATTTGCAAAGTGGGCAAAATGAGCTCCTGTACCATACACATGATTTCCCCACACTAGGCCATGTTACACTCTGAGTTTGAGCAAATCCTTAGTATTTTTGTCACATTCAAAAATTGTTGGCAATAATCTAACGCAGCACTAGACTCATTCATTTTGCTTTCATTCTACAAGAAAATAGTTTTGAACTTCTTGTAACAAGCCACTACACTGGGCACTGTGAATACCAAGAAGATAAAATCTGGTTCAGGTTTGAAGAGCTGATGTTCCTGAAAACAAAATTCCTGAGAATAAAGACTGCCAGGGGAAGGAGCTGATAGGGGTTTAGTCATAAGAATGGTAAGATTTTACAGCAAATCTGATTTACCCACAGAAGATAAGATGCAGGCTGTGTGATGCTAAGATTCCTGTAGGCTATCATTCTCAAGGGGTGGTACCCAGACCCACAGGATCAGTATCACCTGGAGGCAGATTAAAGATGCTGCCTTGGACCTGGCCCAGGACCTACTGAGTAAGACACTTGGGAGGGTGTTGAACACCAGTTTGATTTTTAACAAATTCTCCCAATGATTCTGAGGCATGTTCAAACTTGAGCACCACTGGGATCAACCACCTGGGAGCCAAAGATGCATCTCCATCTGCTTTTGTAGATGATGTGCTGTTATTCAGTTGCTAAGTTGTGTTCCACTCTCTGCAACCTGAAGAACTGCAGCACACCAGGCTTCCTCGTCCTTCCCTACCTCCTAGAGTTTGCTCAAACTCAATGTCCACTGAGTTGGTGATGCCATCCAACCATCTCATCTTTTATTTCCCCCTTCTCCTCTTGCCCTCCAATTTCCCAGCATCAGGGTCTTTTCCAACGAGTCGACTCTTCGCATCAGGTGGCTGAAGGTATCGGAGCTTCAGCTTCAGCACCAGTCCTTCCAATGAATATTCAGGGTTGACTTTCTTTAGGACTGCCTGATTTGATCTCCTTGCTGTTCAAGGGACTCTCAAGAGTCTTCTCCAGCACCACAGTTCGAAAGCATCAATTCTTTGGTGCTCAGCCTTCTTTATGGTCCACTTCTTATGTCAGTACATGACTATTGAAAAAACCATAGCTTTGACTATATGGATCTTCGTTGGCAAAGCGAAGTCTCTGCTTTTCAATAAGTGTTACTGGAACACAATTCATTTATCTGTTGTCTAGAGTTACAACAGAGACCTCATGGCTCACAAAGCCTAAATATTTACTACTGGGCCTTTACAGGAAAAACTCACCAACCTCTGGTCTGGTACCTAGCAGAATTGGGGAGAGGAGCCAGCCTCTGAGGACAGCCATCTAAACCCCATCTCTGTCTCCTTCTTGTCTGATGTTGGCGGAGATTACTTCACCTCTCTGTGGCTCAGTGTTCTCATCCATAAAGTGGTTGTAATAATAGTTGTAATAATAGTTTCTAACAATAAGAGTTCTTGTGAAGGCTCAACAGGTCAGTGTACTTCTCTCGGGGCTCAGGGATTAAGAACCTGCTTGCCGATGCAGGAGACAAGAGTTTGATCCCTGGGTTGGGAAGATCCCCTGGAGAAGGAAATGGCAACTCACCCCAGTATTCTTGCCTGGGAAATCCTATGAACAGAGGAGCCTGGCAGACTATAGTCCATGGGGTAGAAAAGAGTCAAACGTGAGTTAGCAGCTAACAACAAAAACAACAGATTAATCATTTAAACCTTTTAGACCAGAGTGTGGTAAGTAGGAAAAACTCTACACATGTCAGCTATTGATACATGAAAGACACATTGCATTAATAACACACTTCCCTGGGGAACGTCTTGAGCCTCCGATGTCTCTGACTTCACCTGTGCAGACAGCACGGATGGGTGAATCGCATGCCGTGCATGAGGCTGTGGGACACAGAAAAGAAGGCAATCCTGCCTACTCAGAGAGGGGAGCAGCATGAGCTTGGTGGAGGCTGGCAGGGGTGGTATCATTTTTCCGGGAGCAAGGTACCTGCAGGCCATTTCCCCACCCACCCTAGAGCCTGACATGTCTCCCTGTGGTGAGCAGGCATGATATCATCTCCTGGGGGGCAGGGAAAGGTGAAATGAATATTATTGCAGCTCCTGTGCTTATGTGATTAAAGAATCATGTCCGTGCTGGTTGAGCTGAGAAGTTAGGCTAGAGGGAGGGTAAACAAGGGTCAGAGAGATCTTGGTGCTACTCAGCGGGGAATCCTGTCTCATTTCATGTCCCTAAGAAGTTGCTTTCACTCATGCACAAAGCTGCAAAATCTGATCCTTGTGGAAGAGAAAAGTATGTATATGTCTGTGTGTGAGAGACAGACAGAGACAGAAAGAGATAAGACAGAAGCTCCCATAATATAAGTAGTCTCTAAAGTAATAATCTTGCAGGATATATTATTGACGAGCCAAAATATTTTATAGTTGATATTTTAATGATATTTTAATGACTCTTTTGGGCAAGACGAGCAAATATTAAGAATCTGTTCTGATTACATAAGATTTTAAACAGAAAAACATGTTCTTGATGCAGTTTAGGATGGAAGGAGTTGCCATACAGGCTGCTCAGTGCAAGAATTCTAGAAGCTTAGGAATGGATAGAAAAACACTCCCAGTAGGGGCACTCCAGCCTTTGTCCTACTGGAACATTTCTTCCTTGGGACAATCAGGACCACTCTTGCTTTAGAGATAGGTGAACTTTTGTACTGACAATAACCCAAGTCAGTACAGATTGTGTTTCAGACTCACCCGGGGAGATTTTTTAAAAATCACAGGTCTGGACTCAGCCCCTAGAGACTTATTCACTGGGTTGATGGTCAGCCTGGGCTTGTGCTTGTTTACAGACTTCCCGGTTATTTCTCATTAGTCACACGGGTTAAGGGTGGTGATGACCAGTTCTTTCTAGAAGAGATACTGGAGATTAGCATCAAATTCCATTGTATGCGGCTATTCAGGTTTACTCTGTTGAAACTTGCTTGAGAAATTTAGTGGAAAAAGGATGGCGTTTGGGGGCCAGCCATTCTGGGTTCCTCTGTCTATTAGTCTGTGAGTGTCTTCTTAGAGGTTCACTCTCACTGAACCACATTTTCAAACCCTGTAAAATGAAGAAGATGGAGCCCTTTCCTCACGGCTGTTGTCTGCCGACTGCCTGTGTGACCCTGCCTCCTTCCCTGAAGACTCCTCTGGGGGATTCAACATCTATACTGATCACACATCTAAGATGCTGACCTTCTGTTCCATGACCCATCTGTCCTCCCCCGCCTTCAACAACCACTAATTTTTCCACCTGGGCTCCCCATTGCCATGGAAACACCATGATGCAATGCATGTCCTCATTCTACCTTTCCCCCACAACAACTTCTGCTTCCCTTTCAAGGGGACCCCTTGCAATGATTCCTTGACTGTATCTTGTCGTCCAGTCCACAGATACTGTGATTTCTGTCTGCACGTTCTCCTTAGTTGGCTTCCATTGCAGGACCATGCTTAAAGCCATGTCCTTGTAAACAGCTTCAGTTTTCCTGCTTTTCCCTTTTTCTATTGCTTGGGGAAACTGTTTCCTGGTTGGATCTAATCACAGCTTTCCTCATACCAGTGCCTGAGCTGCTGAACTTTGCAGGAGAAAATCCCACTGGCCTGGGGATGGGGTTCGAGTTAGGATGACGACCACCAGCTTCTGTTGTCTTTCAAGGCAGCATGGAGATCCCAGCAAGTTTGTCTTCCTGATTTTCAAGATGTCGATTTCACAGCTTCTCTTTTCTAAACTTCATACCTTCTTTCTCCCCGCAAACTGAACCTGCCATCATACTTCATTAGGAAAACAAAAGTTATCAGAAGGGCAGGCCTGCATCTATACCAACAAAACTTCCGCTCCTGCTGTGTCCACTCTCTCCCTGCACGTCTCTGCTATGAGAACGCGGAGACAAACTCCAGCTCTCTCCAAACAAATTCTATTGTCTCTTATCTTTCCAAGACCTTCGTTCCTGGGATTCTCTTGTTTCCTCTACTGAATAGGCAATTTCTCTCTGGCCATGAAGGTATTTCAATCAATATATTAACACGCTTCGAATGACCCACTTTAAAAAAATAGCCCTCTGTGCTCATCTCTCTCCAGCTGCTACCAGCCCTTTTGTTCCTCTCCAGGACAAAACCGCTCTAATGAGCTCTCTTTGCCTACTTTCTGCACTTCCTTACTTCCCGTTAACCCTCTTTATTGAATGATGAAATCTTCTGAGCATACAGAAAAAGATAGTAATCTAATGAACACCCACCAAACCAGCTTTATACAATCTTAACCTTTCTCAGTATTTACCTTGTATCTTATTTTCTTAACGGAAAGCAGATTCACAGATAAACACAGTGTCCTGTGTTTGTCTTTCCACCATCATGAATTTCATCATAAATGTAGTGTTTAGCATTTCTGTTGCTATTACACATACTGTGTATGTATCCATACACTATACAGATATGTGGGGTTTGAATACTTTATATAACCTGGCAGTATGTGGCATGTTCTCTGCAACTTTGCCAACTGGGCCGTACGGAATGTACATTTTCAGCTTTATAAGAGTGGCCAAGATGCTTTCCCAAGTGATTGCACCAATTTACACCTCTAAAGTTCCGCTTGTCAATATGTGATAACAGTTGGTATTGCCAGACTTTTTCATTATTGCCAATCTGATCTGTTTTCCATGGTGCCATGTTGCTTTAAATAAATTTCCATGATTATTAAGGTTATTAGTCTACTCTTAGGTTTATTGGTCAGTGAGCTTCCTGTTTCATTTGCACGTTTCCTTTGCTTCTTCTTTCTCCATTGGATGGTTGGGAGTTAGAGAATATGTATTTTCTGTCTACCATCTTTTGTCATTTGTAGGAACTGAAAATCCTCCTAGGCTGTGGCTTGCTTTTAAGTTGTATTTTGTTATTTGGAAGTTCCAAACTTTAAGGTTGTTTGCAGTATTGACTTTTTTTTTTTTTTAAGACTGGTCTTTGTATCTTATTTTGAGAACTGCCTTCCTTATCCAGAGGTCATATAGATAGATACATGTTTTCTAAACGTTTTAATGTTTTGTTCCTCAGTTTAGCTTTAATCTACTTTGAAGTTATTGGTATGAATGGCTTGAGGGAAGTATCTGATTCAGCGTTTATTGCATCAAGTACTCAATTGTCTTTGGAAAAGGCAATGGCAACCCACTCCAGTACCCTCGCCTGGAAAATCCCATGGATGGAGGAGCCTGGTAGGATGCAGCCCATGGGGTCGCGAAGAGTTGGAAACGACTGAGCGACTTCACTTTCACTTTTCACTTTCATGCATTGGAGAAGGAAATGGCAACCCACTCCAGTGTTCTTGCCTGGAGAATCCCAGGGACAGGGGAGCCTGGTGGGCTGCTGTCTATGGGGTCGCACAGAGTCGGACACGACTGAAGTGACTTAGCAGCAGCGGCAGCAGTCAATTGTCTTAAACACACTTGAGCCCTACCTCTGCCCAGGGAGCCCCTTGGTCACACGTCCAGGATGGTGTATGTTGGGTCTGTTTATGGGCCCTCTGTTCGTTGTTCTTTTTGTCTCTTCCCTGACAATGCATCAATGCCATAATTGTTACAACTTTATGAACAGGATTGGTAGTTTATAATCCCACCTTTTTTGTTCATTTTCTACAGAAATTTCTTAACCACTCCTAAACGTTTGCTCTTGTCTTGCAAGATCCATTGTAAGATCTACCCAAGTTTCATACAGCCAGCCTCATTGGACCTGCATTGTATTTAAGGATAAATTCGGGGAGCATGGACATTTCGAAACAAATATATCATGTTCAAGATATTATATACTCAATCAGTCTACTTATAAATGTGATAGAGAATTACCTTATTTAGGACTTCTTTGGGTGCTAAATCGCTTCAGCCGTGTCTGACTCTGCGATCCCACGGACTGTAGTCCTCCAGGTTCCTCTGTCCACGAGATTCTCCAGACAAGAATACTGGAGTGGGTTGCCATTTCCTTCTCCATAGGACTTCTTTAGGACCTTTAAATTTAGTTTTATAAGTTTTCCACAAAGGTCCAACATATTGTTTGCTGACATTATTCTTAGGTAACAAATCAATGTTTTTGATTATTGTTATCTTAAAAATTATATTTTCTCATATTTGCTGCTGGCTTATGGGAACACAATTGATTTGTGTGTCGAGATTCTATCTAGCAACCTTGCAGAACTTTCTTTTCATTCTGCAGATGTTCCTAAGTGGTTTTACTGGAGACACTTGTACAATCTGCAATTTAAAGTTTTTCCTCCCTTTTCAACAATTGTTTCTGTGTTGAATAGAAGTGTTGATATGTGCACACTTGTCTTGATCTTCTCTTTCAAGTAAATAGTTCTAACTTTTCACAATGAAGTGTCAAGTATTTTGTTAATTTTCTTTGTAGACAGTCTGTTAGGTAAATTCCTTTTTGTTACTAATCTAATAGCTAACAGGTTCTGTGCTTTTTTAAAATAAAAATACATGTTGGATTTTATCAAAGCATATTATGTGGTTACTGAAATTGTTACCCCATCCAAGCTCACTCTACTATCTTCTCTCCTGCCATCCACAGGTGGACAGGATTCTGATAAAAAGCACTTTGGCTTAACAGTTAGGCAGAGGGGCAGGATTCTCTGAGGCAGGCTATTTAGGTATGATTATAATAACAAAAGCAATGGAAAGCAAATCAGAGAAATAGTTCCAGCATGGAGTCAGAATTGGCTTTTCCCTGCAATAAAATGATTATATGGTTTTTCTTTTTTATTTAGTTGCTGAGGTGATTAATATTAGTATATTTTCTAATGATAAAACATTCTCGAATTTTGGGGGGGTTTGGGCTACAATTTTCATGTTCACCAGGATGACTTTCACAGAATGGGGTAAATTGTGCTTGAATATTCAGTAGCGTTCTTTTAGAAAACCATGCAGACCTGTTTGCTCTTCTTGTCCAAGCATATACTGATTCAGTTTCTTTAATGGTCGTAATTGTTATTGGATTTTCATTTCTTCTTTAGTTTTCTAAAGCCAAATTTCCCTAGTGAGTTACATATCTTTTCAGAGGTTTGTTTGTTTTGTTAACCTTTCATGATTTTTTTTTTTAAACAGCTTTGGTATTTCCCATTCTTTCCACTGTATCTTTATAGCATATTTCATTAAAATGTGATATTAACTACATTATTTCCCTTGCTTTGTTCTTTTTCTGGGTTTTTGAGTTAGACATCTACCTTGTTAATTTCGGTCTTTCTTAGAGTTCTCATCACAAAGCGGTACTTTTTTCTATTTCTTTAATTTTGTATCTGTATGAAATGATGGATGTTCATTAAACTTATTGGGAAAATCTTTTTATGATACAAGTCAAATCATTATGCTGTACACCTTAAACTTATATAGTGCTGCAGGTCAGTTACATCTCAATAAAGTTGGAAGAAAAAAGTTTTACTACTTCCTTCTTAAGTACTTAAGGCTAAATTTCCCTGTAAATATAACTTTAACTAAATCACATTTTATATGTTGAATCTTTATACAACATATATGTTTCTCTGATTTCCATTATTTCTTTTTTGTCACATTATTAAAAATATGGCTTAAAGCCAACAAATGTGAAGTTTTCTAAATTATTTTTTAAATTATTATTTTGTAACCCAGTTATGGTACTAATTATTCAGCATTAATTGAGGCTTGCTTTGTGGCCCCAGACTTGATTAATTTTTGTAATTCTTGCATGAGTGTTTGACATATCCATACCATATCAGAATAACCTTGATAACTGCTTTTCTCAGAATATCTAAATTCATACTATTTTCCCCCTTGTGAATTCATCAATTAGTGAGAGAAATGTGCACTATCAATGATTGGGGATTTGTCAATTTTCCTTACAATTCTGATTTTTACTTTTTATATTTTGAAACTCTTTTGTTAGTTGTATATGTATTTCTATTTCCTAATGAACTTTTTTTTAGATGGTGAATATTTTTACCAAAAAAGATTTTAATCTAAAAATTTGTTTCTAATATTAGTATTTGTAAACTAGCTTTATTGGGACTGATGTTTGCCTGGTGTATATTTTTTTCCTTTGTTGTTATGTGCTTTATGATATAATTAGATTGTATGTATTTACTTAATTTCGTCTAGTTTTTCTCTTGCACAATTTTTTTCTTTCCATTTCCAGTCCTCTCCTGGATTGACCAATCTGTCTTTATTTCATCTTTTTTCCTCTCTACTGTTTCAGAAGATTGTGTCTGTGGCTATTCTTTTGCAATTACTATCTTTGATGTTTTAACAAGTGTTAACTTCTAAAGTTAAATGCTTCTTCTTTTTTCCTGGAATCGCTCTTTCCACATTTTTTTTATTACTCACTACTCATCCTTCCAAAGTTAGCCCAAAGGCCACCTCCTCAACGATGCCTGTTCTGACTCCCCAGACTAAACCAGACACCACTAAACTTGTCTTTCATAGCACTTACTAGGGCATACGCCAACATACTTGTGAAATCAGTCATCGACCCCTGCCTTCCTTAATTTCTGTAAGGGCTGTAATGCCTGAAAGGGTAGGCATTGGCTGTGCCGCTCTCTATTCTCCTCTTAAGGTGCAGCCCAGTGCCAGAACATGCCAGGCAACAAACGGCGTTGAAGGCCAATAGTGGGAGGAGAGAAGAGGGCACGGGTGGTGATGCTGAGAGGGGAACCCACGGGGACGCTGACTCTGGGAGAGCCTCACACTTTTGTCAGTTAGGAATTACATTCTCCTGCGAAAACTAGAACAGACAATGATGGACAAAAAGGGAAATTCATTTCTTTTCCATGTTATGAAGTCTGGAGGCAGAAATCCTGGCTTAATAAGGGGGCTCCATAAAGTCAAGAGGGACTCAGACATTTTTTTCTCCCCCAGCTCTATTATCCTTGCCGGCTGTATGCTAAGTTGCTTCAGTCATTTTTGATTCTTTGTGACCCTATGGACTACATCCTGCCAGGCTCCTCTGTCCATGGGATTCTCCAGGCAAGAGTACTGGAGTGGGTTGCCATTCCCTTCTCCAGGGGGTCTTCCTGACCCAGGGATCAAACCTGCATCTCTTAGGTCTCCTGCACTGCAGGTGGATTCTTTACCACTGAGCCACCAGGGAAGCCCTTACTATCCTTGGTTCATGGCTTAGATCCTGAGATTACGAGTCCAAGATGGTAGCCGGTATTTCAACCACTACAATCAAGTTAGAGGCAGGAATGTGGAAGTGGGAGGGAAGGGCAAGAAAGAGCAAGCCCAGTTATTTGTTGCCCCTTTTAGGAAGACTTTCTTGGAATTTCATGGACTTTATATCTTATTCATCATGGCTAAGTTCCATGGTCAAACCTAGATGCAAGAAAAAAAATTTTTTTTCAAAGCCAGGATGATTGCAATTTAAATATAACTGGGGGGGGGGTCCTGTGTTATTAAGGCTGATGGGAGTGGGGGTGGTGTTTGTAGGTGATCACTGTGGTACAGTGATGCAGACTAGGGGTGACAGGGAGACGGGTAAGAGGAGGGGTTGGTATTTTGGGCGAGAGAAGTTGACATTCTGAATTAAGGCAACAACATGGGAACGGAAAGGAGGGTCTGAAATGAGATTTGACAGACGCTGCGATGGGGTTCTTAACAGCTCATCTTCTCACTGCATTGCTCCAGGAGACACTTTGCCTATTGGTTTAATTTCACTTAGTAGAGAGGCTTTTCACTGAACTCAAGGTCATTAAGAGTTGATCTCCCTGGTAAATGCTGGAATAAACAAATACTTATTTGTGTTTCTAAATACATGCAGGATGAGTACTCTCTTCAAAGATGTTTTTCCAAATGTACTTATTTCCTCTCAAAGCTCTATTTCCAAAGACAGATGAATACAGAGGACAATGATTAATAAGTACAAACATAATTTTTTTAAAAAAGTACAGTCATTCTTTGCATATAGATACTCAAGATAAATATAAGGTTCAATGTCAGAAAATGACACTCAGGAGTGCTTTATCTCCATGTTGCACACCATTTGCATTTCCTCTAGGTATTCCCAAAATCTTCTAAATTTTGCATTTTTTTCCCTCTCCCCATATGATACTTATAAAAAGATGACTTGAGGTATTTTGAGCACACCGATTTTATTTTAAGCAAACTGGGATGCTAGAAAAATACATACATCTAGACATTTAACCATCAACACCAGAAAAAATACTTTCAGATTTCTAGAATACTTTGTTCTTCTGGATACACAGTTGAAGTAAAAACACATCTTTTATTAATAGGCCCTTATTAAAAATGAGATTAATTGCTAAGATTATGTGAGATTAATTTTCCTAAGTAAAAAATAAGGAGCATTTCTTACTGAATATGTGCTCGGGTTGCTGTACCCTTGAGTTCTTGCTAAGGTTCTTGGTGGGCAGGATTTAGGCAGGCTGCTCCTTCGAACGTGGCTGTGAGGGGTGGGAAGGTGGTTTTCACCTGTGAAATGAGCTTAAGAGAGATCACAGGTGAGTCGAGCTCACCTGGATGAAGCAAGGGCCACGTTGCTCTGTGCTGACCTGCACTGAACCAGCGGCAGTGGCGAAGCATGTTCCCTTGACCAGACGCGGGAAGCTCAGAGAAGTTCCTGGATGCAGCGGGGTGGAAACCGAGACGCAAGGGAAGGGGCCATGGTGATGTGCAACGCACAGGCTGGCAGAGGCCTGCTGCCCACCTGGAGGACCAGGTCCTTCCATTAAGGCCCAAGGGACCCGCCCTTTGTCCCACGCTCATTCTCAGATGTGCCCTAACTATTCTTTCTATTCCGTCCTAGTTTTGGAGCTGCTTTTTAGAATAGAGCTGCTATGCTTACCTCTGCCAGGGGAGTGGGCTGCTGCACTGAAAGGGGAGTGAGCATTTCTTGGGCTTAAATAAAAGAAAGCAAAAAAAAAAAAAAAAAAAAGCGAGAGTTTCTGGTGAAGCTCAGGGGATGTGATTAGGAGCTGACGGCTCCAAGCTCTCCTTCCTCGGCGATTCAGTCACCTGTGATTGTAATTGTGAGTCTTCCAAATATTTAAAATTGCTGAACAAAAAACAGCACCAGGTAACTTTAGTGATGCATAAAACTTCCTATCTTTTTCTCAATGTTTGGCCATTTTAAGAAAAAAAAAACTGATGGGGTTGATCAGATGATCTGGCCATTTTTTCAATTTCTCAAGGCCATGGATCTAAAAGAAGCAAAACGGGGTGAAGAGAGAACACTTGTGGTTGGTGACTGTAACGTGTTCCCTGTTGATCCGTAGGAAAATCCAGTTATGATGGAAACGTCTAGAACCACAGTTTCTATGCTGAGGTTTTTCATGATATGGATACAATCTCATTGCATTGTAAGGATCACAGACAGCAAGGTTTCCTGTTAAGGTCACTGACCCACAGCAGCATGGCAGTCTCCTCTGGGGAACGTTCTCTGCCACCCTCTCCCGGCTCCTTTCAGCTGAGGTGGCAGTTTAACCATGAGGCTGAAATTCAAACACAAGGGAGGACGGTAAAGACAAGACAAAATCAGTTATTTGTTTCAGAGATATGAGACCCCTCACATTCCCACCCAGAAACTGAGGTGAATCAGGAAATGGATGGCGTTTTTCAAATCACATGAATCAGCGCCCCAGAATTCATCATTTTCACCAAGTGTTTGGCTGGTTTTCATTCCTTTATATTATGGCTCACCAAATACAGTTTAGGGAGAGATCCGATTTCATGTTTAAAAGAAGATAACTAAACACTTTCATTTTGAAATGATTCCCTCTAGTTTTGACTGTGATGAGAAGCAGCTTAATGTCACATGGGCTTCAGCTAAGACTTATCAAAGGAAAAAAAAACTCAGAAATTGCATTTGGGAAAAGAACACACTTGTGGATTCTTTTAAATGAGTTTTGTTGTAGAGCGCCTACTTCCGTGCAGGGCCTCGGGTGAATATTTCACTTGTACCAGTTTCTTTTTCTGTGAATGTTTACAAAGGATGTAATTGCCAGCAGGTTTGTTTAAGCTCCTGACAAGACTATAGCTCAGAAAAGTTCAGGAACTTTCTCCAGGTTGCAAGGTAAATCATGACTTCAGTTTAGTTCCATTCAGCTGTAAAGGCGCATCCTAAATGATTATTTGGTTTCTCCCGTTCCTCATTTTTATTATTCATTTATTTATAATTCATTATCACTAAAGATACATATTTTAACAACGCTTTGGTGTAGTCTGTAAGTACCTGTCAAAGTGCCCCGCACTCTAAGTCACCACACACATACACATGGGCTCCCCTTTTTGCTCAGTCGGTAAAGAATCTGCCTGCAATGCAGGAGACCTGGGTTCAATTCCTGGATTGGGCAGGTCCCCTGGAGAATGGCTAACCACCCCAGTATTCTTGCCTGGAGAATCCCATGGATCGCCTGGTGGGCTACAGTCCATGGGGTCTCAAAGAGTTGGAAACGACTGGGTGACTAACACTTTCACTCCTTCCACAGACACATAAAGTTACATAATTTATCGAGTTAAATGTTATCAGCCCTCTTTGGGTGATACTTCTTCTCCCCGCTCAGCCCTCTATATGCCTTTAAAAAAAAAAATTCTTTATTATTATTTTTTAATGCCTTTAACTGTAGTGTTGAGGGGCAAAGGACGAGGAGCAGTTAAAAACGTCGGATTCTAGCTTCTGTCTCCCTCTGCCCTGGCAGCTGGAAGATCCAAGGTCCACAGAGCCACCCTTAAATGGTGTCAAGTGTGAGTCTGGGTTCTCCTTCCACCCAGGAGCAGAGCAGCCTGGGGAGACCTTGGCCAGCCTCCGCCCTCCCCAGGAAGCACTCCTGGGTCTCCCTGCCACGTTGGCAGGAGAATTGGAATGTCGGGAATGGAGCTGGTGCCCCACGTGCCCTGCACAGAAGGAGACCTGTTAAAGCTTTTCCTGAAGGCCCCAGGAGTCCAGCAGCTGCTAGGCACCTGGCTGAGTGCCCCCAGCACAACCCGGGGAAGAAAGCATCTCAGACGCCCGCCCAGCTACTGATATTTCCTCCGGACATCTTAAGGAAATCCGAGTGAGGCCCTGAGTTGTACCTCCAACCGCTCCATCACCAGCCCTACAGAGGGACTGGAGATTTCAGGCTGGGCTGGGCTTCCACGGAAACCCGCGGGATTACTTTCATTTAATTCTTTTATTAAAAAAAAAAAAATTCTAGAAAATAAAGATAAATCAATGTCAGTTTGTTTTTCTGTTGTCTTTCTCCTAGATCTATGTGGCTCCTGCGGGAGCCCTGACACTTCCAGCCAGCGATGGGCTGTCTTCATAGATGAACGCAGGGACACAGTTCTGGGCCCATGGGGCCACCTGGCCACTGTCACTGCAGTTCAAGGGCCGCGGTGGGGCGTTCATGAATTTCCTCACCCCAGGGAAGCTTGAAAGCCACGCTCTGAAGCCCAGTAGGAGAGAAAAAGGCCCAGAGAGACTGTCCCCAACCCCCACCCAGCAAGGTCAGGCGCAGCCCTTCAGCGTTCCCTCCCAAAGTTTTGCAACAAAGTACCAACACACCTTCCCCCCTCCCCCCCACCAACGAATTCCGGAGTCTTGAAAGGTACTCTGCTTTTCAACTACGAATCTTTTTCGCCTGAGTACTCGCTCAATCAAGGCGAAAGAACCGGCCGAAGTCCAACAAGTAACATTTGCCCCATAACTGGACGAGACTACTGTCCATCTGGGACATTATCCTCTCTTAACACGCAGCCCGGCCACTCGGGGATCCCCTGACTTGCCTCCCTGGTTCGCCGAATTTGTTCGCTTCTCTAGTTCAACGCTGCAAAAATTGACCCCATCTAGCCGGGAGGCGCAACCCCAGCCCCCGCCCCCAACACGCTCCTCCAAGAATCCGCAGCAACTTCCCTCGGTCGTTTGTGAAGTTTTCAGCGCTGAGCACACAAGAGGAACAAGATCACACACTCGGAGTCCAAAGGATCCCCGCGGCCCCTGCCCACCCCCACCCCCCATCCCCGGCCGGATTAGCCGGGGGGTGGGGGGCGCGCACATACCTGGAGCTGAGGTCGCTGGAGTGGACGCGCCACGTCCCGAGGCTCGGCCCGCGCCGCCTGCGGCCCTTTATACCCCCCCCCCCCACCCCAACCCCAACCCCCAGCAGCCACGTCGGAGCGGCGGGACAGGGGACAGGGGCGGGGGAGCGACCGAAAGTTGCGCGGCGGGGGAGGGGGGCTCCCTGAAAGTCAACGCTCGGACGCCCTCGCCCTGAGCGGGCAGGAGTGGGGGCCTCCCCGGAGTCCAGGGGGGCGCCCCGGGAGCAGAGGAGGGGGTCCAGTGCTGGGAAGGGGCGGTGTCTGGGGAGGGGCCCGGGAGGTCAGGCGCGGGGTGGGGCGCTCGGGTTTCACCCGGGCCGGGAGGGGCAGGAGGCGGGGCGGAGGTGGGCGGGACCGGGGCGGGGCTAATCGAGCGTAGGCGGGGCCGGGGCGGGGTTAGGGGCAGAGCTAACTGGGCCGGGGCGGGGCCTGGGGCGGGGCGAAGCGGCCCCGCGCTCCCTGCCCTGGCTCCCCGCGCCGCTCTTCTCGCCGGGAAGGCAGCGCCAGCGGCTGCTGCTCTCCCTGCGGTGGCTCCCGCGCGCTGTGCTTCCCGCCGCGGGTGGGCTCCGCAGCCCCCTGCCGTCCGCGGCCCCGGGCCCAGCGGCGACCCGCCACCACCCTCCACCTCCTTTCGGCGTGGGGGCGCCCCGGCTCTTGTGGCTCATCCCAGGGGCTCCCCTTTACCTCCTCCAACCGGCGGTTTCCCTGCGGAGCTGGCTGGAGCACCCAACTTTGCCTCCTCTCCCGTCGCTCCCTCTGGGCGCGAACCTGCTCACCTCAGGTCCGGCCGTGCGCCCGGGGACCGTGCGCCTGGGGCTCGAGCCGGCGCACCCCCGCTCCAGCCCGGAGAGCAGCGAGTTGCGGGTAACTCTAGGGAAGTGGCGGGGGGCGGCGGCGGTTGCTGCCTGGACATCCTTCGCGGGCGCTGAAGAAGACCCTCGCAGCCGCTCTTGACCCCTCGGGCGCCGGATGACTGGCACGGTGAACGCGCCTTGCACCTGGTGAGCGACCCCTCCACCCCACCCCGCACTCTGACCCGTCCCCGCGTGGTCGTAAGCTGCAGCCGCTAGCTAGCCGCGTTGGGGGCCAGGACTCGGGGGCGGCAGTTGTCGGCGCGTGGGTCGTGTGGGTCTCGGGAGGGTCGCTCTGCAGGCGCGGGGGACACAGTCCCGGGGTTGCGTTTGCGGGATCCGGACTTCCCAATACGGGGCGGGGGGGTCACCCACAGTTGAGCAGGTTCGCGGGCTGGAAGTTTGAGTCTCCGCCTTTGCCGAGGTCTGAGCGTGCAAAGGGAAAAAGGGGGAGCGAGCCGGTGGGCCCCCGGGCGTGGGGAGCGAGGGCACCCTCCTAACGCCTCCTTAAGGTGCACGGCGGAGCTCGCTGCACGCACCGGGCGCGTGTCCGGGCTCGCGCGGTAGGGAGCTGAGGACAGGGTCCCGGTGGCCGTCACTTCGCAGTGCCTGCCTGGGGCAAGGTTTTCTGGTCGAGTGACTGGGGCTCTGCGGCGCCCGCGAGAAACCAGGAGGCGGTGGGACCCGGGCTCAACTCCTCCGAGCGCTGTGGATAAGCAGGGAGGGAGACCGAGGCAGGCGGCCGCCCCGATCGCCGCGGCCGGGGATGTGTAGAGGCCCCGGGAGCCGCCGGCCCGATGGGCTGGCTGCAGCCAGGCCAGTCCCTTCCGCGGGCATCTCCCGCCGCTCCACTACTTCGCATCCCCTCCTGGCTTAGGATTTCGGGCTTGGGAGGCGGATCTGGGCGCCGGAGGGAGGATGCGCGGAGGAGCCGCGGCCGAGGAGGGGTCTCCCCGGGTCGCTCTCCGCCGCGGCGCCGGGTGCCAGGCCTAGCGCGGTCAGATCCCGGGTCCCTGGGCTTTGGTGGGAAGCGCATTTACCTCCTCGCCCTCCCCTCGCTTTGTACCTGGATGCGGTTGGCTGTTGAGAGTTGGGGTTGAACTTTTCCTGCACTTGCGGCGTCCCGGGGACCCCCGGTAGGGGGCGCCGAGAGCGAGCGCTGGAAGAGGGCCTGAGGATGCTGGCTGGCTAGGAAGGCTTCCTCTGTGCCCGGTGAGTGGGTGGGGGTCCCGGTGAGTAAAGAGCAGGACCAGGCGGATCTTGCCATCATTTCCTAGAGGCGGAGGGTGGAGGGGTAGGTGATCTGTCGACTAGGTGGGGAGACGTCAGCCTTGTTAGAAGGGACAGGAAAGGTGGTCAACAAACTCTGGTCCTTTAAATAGAAAGACTCCTTCCAGAGACAAACGCATCCCTGTAAAATCTTCCTGTTTGTGCGTCTGCCTTCCTTCCCCCTGACCTTTGTATTTACCCAGAAAGAAATGGGAATCGGGTGAAGAGAATGTGAGTTATGTTTAATATTGACATGAAGTTCTCCTCCACGAGCAGATTAGTGAAAACGCCAGGAGTTACAAATGACTGTTGCATCTTTTTTTTTTTTTTTTTTTTAAATTAAGGTTTATGTTGAATCTTGTTTTTAAGAAAAGCCAGTTGTATGTCACAATCAGTTTATCCGGAAGAGCCCTGTTATGATGGCCAAGTTTGCAACCAACAGATATGTTATTAAATACAGAGTTAGTCTTTCCTAAGGAGACCCAGAAAGACAAAATCAGACTTTACCAGGGAAGATTTTAACACCTAATTAGGATTGCTAAATTAATTGCTGGTTAGTGCCACTTCCATTATTGAAGAGAGGGCAGAGTTTATCCTTCACTGTTTTGAATGACCAGTTCACACTTTCAGTTGTAGCTGATAATAGCTTAACTTGTGTACCATTTAAACGACTTTTCCTCTATGTCTGTGTTTACCCCAGAGGAAATAGGGATTTTGTACCCCCAAAGATTTTTTTTTTTCTTGTTTGTCTTAAATGAAAATAGTGGTCTGAAGTACAACTGTTTGGGCCACTTGAAACAGATTTCTTTTTCCTTAAGTTTCTTTCTTGCAGAAACTTTGCCATGATATAGGAGCTCATCCATGATGCTACACTGGTCATGCTAATTCTCTGCATACTCATGGAACCCTTGGGGTGAGGAGCTGGTACCTGCTTTTACATACTTTGCTTAACAGGGAGAAGATGGATGATGCTAATCATTTTATGTCTTTTACAAATTGCACTAACTTAATCGGTTGTTTTAATGGCAAGCAGCTGTGAGATTCCTGCTGCGAGCAAAGCCTTTGGTCTCCTGGGTGGTAAAGCTTGTTTTTGTCCAAAAGAAGTTTTGGGGATGTTCAAAACTTGATAAAGATAAACCTGTGCTCTTCACTGCCGTTCTCCTTTTAAAATGATTCTTCTCCCTGTCTGGGTAGGATGAAGCATAGAAATGTGTAGTGTAGTGGCTGTTAAAAGATGTTGGCCGGTGGGGCATGATGAATATGTGCATGTTCCCATAAACTTTTGCTTAAGTTTTAGAGTTTGTAGACCTTCCGAATCCCTAGCTGTGGCTTTGCAGCAAGAAATCTTGTTCACATTAGACTCTTGATTGGAGATGTTAAAACCCACAGACTTTTCTATGTGTTGTATGCTAATTGCTCAAAATAAGAGATGCCAGCTCCTTGGGACTCTGTCCTTTGCTCCTGATACTAGAGAGAACTGCTTAGCTGAATCATTACGTAGTTTTTTATTAACTTGGTGATTATTTTTAATGATTCCAAATGTCTGTTTTTGTTGTTATAAAGTCACTGAAATGGAGGCTTTCCTTCTGATACACATACCGGGAAGTTGGGGAGGGGAAATTCCCCTCCTTCATTAAATGTCCAGCAGAGGTCTAAAGGCATCCCATTATATAAACAAGTAATCAACAACTCCAGAGTTAACTAAGATTAGGACCTAATCCATAAGAAGAGGTTTGGATCACAAATCCTACAGTTTGTGAGACAGAACAAGTTAATTAGTTTATACTATGTCAGAGTCAAGGAATCCATTTTTGGAGTATTCTGTGTACAAGTGTTTGAGCAAAGTCCCACATCCTGCAATAAATCCTCCATAATTCTTGATTCTAAAATTGTACTATATTTGTGTTTTAAAATGCTTCTGAACTTGTTGCTATAGTTACACAGACAAGTTGCTTAGGGTATAATTATAACACCAAGGTGACACATTTTTACGTTTAGAGTGAAATAATTTTTAAAAGGTAAGTTACGATGTCTAACAAATTTGAGTTACAGCCAAGTGCAGTGTGTGTGTGGAACCTTTGCCATTTCTGCCCACATGCATCTTTGTACATTTATACAGAGAAAGTCAACTCTTTTCTTGAGTCTTAAGATGAGAACAAGTAAGCACTTTGAAGTTGTTTATACTTGTCTTTGTGTACTGTTGTTAACATAGATATTTTCACATAGGTCCCTGGCAGCCTTTTAAAATTGAGATGCAGAAATTTTGTTGAAAATTGCTGATTTTTATCACTCTGTTTGCTGCCTTGTAGAAATGATCAGTTGTAGATAGGGGGCAATCTGTGGTTTCTAATTCCTGCACATATTGGTAGCATCTTAAAGATTAAATTCAACAGGTGAGGAGTGGCTAGCTCATTGGGAAGCTGTTTGAAGAAGCAGCTTTTGGTGTGCTTGATAAAGATGTCACTGACTTCTGTGATGAATTTATCAGGTACTGGTTATCCAGATTACACAGAATCAATTTCTAATGGCAAGAAAAGAGGAGAAAAATTAAAGCAAGCTGGAATATAAATAGACAAACTTGTTTTGATTCAGAATTTATACCAAACAGAACAAAGCAAATGAAAACTTGATCCCAGAGAAGGTCCAGTGTAACAATTAAGTTATTGTTATGTACTGGTATTGACACAATTAATCTTTTTCATCTAAAGGTTCTAGATCTAGGGAAATTTGGCTCTGAATTTCACAGAGTATTCTGAAGCAACTTCAAAGACAAGCTATAGGTCCCTGGGGCATGACATTTAAAATAGGATTAACCCAATGGTGAGCTCAAGGAAACAGAAAACTTTCTCAAAGGAATTGCTGTTGTCTTTTTCTTTACCTTCTTTTATTGTCCAAGATTAATGGCTGTTTGACAAGAGCAAAGTTGAGCACTTTACTTCTCTTTCCTAAGTTTTAAAATGTATTAGTGTGGTACTGTTGCATTTGGAAAAAATTAAATCATTCCGTTCTTTACTCTTTTATTTTTTTCCCTACATACACTCGAATTGGTTTCCTGATTAAGATTGAAGAACACTAAATTTTTAAAAGAGAATAAATTTTTAGAGGGTAATTTCTTTGCTTTCTGGAAGGCCATGAACTCACTAATCTTTATCTTCCCATCCGTCATTCTTTACTTGTCACCATCTCTCTGGGAAATCGGCTACCCTAGGGTTCATATAGAATGGTGAGGAGGTACATATTGGAACGATTTTATTTTATGTTGCATTTTTATGTCCATTTGCGAGTAGATCACATTACTGCAATAGGTAATTCAATTACAGATATGTATGATAAATAACCAGGAGATGGATGCTATCAGAAGGCAATTCTCCTGGAGAAAATAATACTGTATTTGCTGAGATGTGAAATTAAATAAGTTCTAGGCAAGTGACAGTCAGGATTGAGAATGGCCAAATTGTTCACAGGAAAAAGAGCCCCTTTCAGTCAGTTCAAATTCACCCAACATTTGGCAGTGATATATGATATGCCTATGCAAGGAAAAAGCAGAGTCAAAGAAAAACAAATAAAGCAATAAGAAAAATTCTGCTAAGCTGTGTCCTGTGAATTGTCTGCAGCAACATACGATGGTTAGTGCCTGGCTGTTAACTTCCCAGAACAGATGCATTCCTCACCAACTGACCCCCAATACAATTCCTTACAAAGAGCTTCCCTTTCTGTAAAGAAAACTGGAGATGTGACGTGTCTCGGGGAGCTGAACTCAGTCAGCCACCAAGGATGCAGCTGCCTGCTGCCAGGACTTCGCCAGGACCCGGTGCCAAGTGAGCGCCCCGGATGGAGGCCAGGGACGTTTATAGCTGGACAGGCTGCAGCCAAATGGGCTTTAGCATCACAACGGGCTGCTGTGATTTCCTTTTGCCGTTACAGGGCCCAGATTTAGATCTGCCGTAAAACTTTACCGATTGTAAAGCTGAGAACATTGTTTGTACCTGGTGTGGCATAAAGCAAAAATAATCCCTTGGGATGCAAACCTCCCTTTGTTCAATGGACGTTGCCGTGAAGGCCATCGTCCGTGCCAGTCGGAACAGGAGGAGAAGTTGCTTCTGAGACACCCATCAAGTCAGTTCCTCAGTGTGTGCTAGCTGTGAACTTTGGGAGACTTAGTTCTGGGAAAGCCGGGTGGAATAATTACCAGGAGCCTGGGCTCTGATGAGACTGCTTGCCTAACTGGCAGGGCACTTAGGATGGCAGCACAGAGGTCCCCAGGGGACAGCCCGCTTGCGGGGCTGGAGGGGTGTCGGCGGTGGTGGCAGGCTTCCAGGGCAGCTGGTGAGGGGTGGTGAGGGCAAGCGTCCCTGTCCCTGCTCAACGGCGGGGTGCCGGGTAGGGACTCCCCACACGACGGATGCGGCAGAGCGTGTGGGTGGACTGGGGGAGGACCAGGCAGCAGTGATGGGTCAGGGTGCCAGGCCTGCCTTGCCGCAGGGCTCCTCGTGGGGCAGGTACTCCAGAAGGGAGAAGGGGACGTGGGCGGGAAGCAGGATGTCTCTAGGAGAGGGGGAGGATGACCCAGGGAGGGCTGGACGCAGGACAGCACAAACCACAGCGAGGGTGATGTCCAAACTGGACGTGGAGGACAGGTCGAGGGGACAGTCTCGATGCAGTGAGAGAAGCAAGCCAGCTGGACTGGCTGCCCGCCAGGTGTGGGTACCATGATGGCAGATGGCTGCTGCTAACGTGCAGAAAGAGCCAGGGGTCCTGGGCCCTGCAGCGGGCTGGAATCCATTCCTGGTTGGGGGCATGAGCGCCTGAGCTCATCCAAGCATCCTGTGTGATCCCGGCCCCCCGACGTGGCTCAGTCCTACCACTGTCTCCTCCTCCTGACCCCAGCCCCTTTGGCCTCTGCGTGTTCTCTTCCTTCTGCTCAGAAAGCTTCCCCACCCCCCCCCCCACTTGCCTTCCAGATCTGGTCTCTCAGACGGCTTTCACTCAAGTGGCCCGTCTTCAGAAAGGCATCTCCGCATCACGCTAGCTAGGACCCCATCCCGTCCCTTTTTCCTCTCTTCCTCAGCCTCCTCTTTTTCTCTTCTTACCTTTTCACTCTAACCCAGCATACTGTATTGGCTTAAAGTCTTTAACCAACAGAGAATGGAAGCTTAGGAGCCGGGTGATATTGCCTCTAGTGAATCTGTGTTTAGCAGGGCGCCTGGCACACAGGCTGCTTTGGGTTCAGGTATGTGGTGAGTGAATGAATGGGAAAATGCCTTTATGTGGTATATAAATAGTGCAGACTGTGATACAGTGTCCTGGATAAAAGCTATGGCTTAAAACTTTGGGGGCCAACTATGGAAGCTAAAAACTATTTGGGTGGAGAAAAGTGTTTCAGATACTCCCAAACTGATTTATTGACATCGTCTTGAAATACAGATGTCCTTGTGAGCCAAAGACTGTGAGCTTCATGTTTCCTATACAGGGCTATTTGCCCAGTTGTAAATGCTTGTTCAATGAATCCGGGACCTTGCTGGATTGGGAGATTAGCATAAAACATTTTGTGTGTATTCTAATAGTTTATGTATATTAAAACATAAAAAGTGAAATTCAGGGGTGTTGTTTATTTACTGAGAACAGCTGCCCTTCCCTCTGCCACCCACAGGCACAAAAATTCCAGGCACTGTATTGTATCCTCATGACATTTTCACACATTACAGAGACTTTTCGAAATTCCAGAAAAAGTTTAGGACTGTGGAAGCCTTTCTTCTTGTATTGCTGAGATGAGGCCCATGAGCCCTGTCGCTTAGTTGGATTTATAGATTTAATAAGCTGAAACAGATGAGTGGATAAACAGAGTGTGGTCCAGCCATACAATGGGCTACTATTCGGCAATCAAATGAATGAACTCTTGATATGGGCCATACTGAGTGTGAACTTTAAAACATTATGCTTTGTGAAAGAAGTCAGTCCCAAAAGACCGCGTGTCATATGATTCCTTTTATGTGAAATGTCTAGAACAGGTAGACCTGTGAAGACAAAAAGCAGATTTGAAGTTATCTGAGATTAGGGCTGGGGATTGGAAGAAACTGCTGATGGGCAGCTGGGGGTTTTTCAGGGAAATGGAAAAATTCTAAAAGTGGATAATGGGGACAGGCACACAACATGTGCATTTACTAAAAATCATCAAATTGTACACAAATGGTATGTAATCTATGCCTCAGTGAAGTTGTATAGTTCCAACTTAGCACCAAAGGAATCCAAAACCTCAAAATGCAAGAGGTACGTAAGATAATGACAATAATTTATAATGTTCTGAGTGGTTACAGAGTACCAAAACATTTTACCCACTTAAAAGAAAAAAGGCATACTCTGGGGGCATACTCTCTAAAGAGTTCTTTGAACCACCCATGGCCTAAACAAATCCTGGTGTGTTTCCTGGGAATTGTGTCTGTGTTTCCAGGATTTTCACAAAGCCCAGTGCTGACGCCACCGGATGCGGGTGAGCAGCATCTCTTTGATCCCCAGGCACTTCCTGGGAAGTGTATCAGAGCTGTGATCTCTGTCCTGAAAACAAGCAAACCTGGGTTGTTTCCAGATGAGACCCGGAACCAAATCAAATCAATTAAACTCGTCTGACCCCTGGGCTACTCCGTGTTTGCTGCCCACCAGTTTCCAGTTGTCTATTGAGGATACTTCTCTTTTGCCAGTTTTCAAAATCTTTTTGGTGTTGTTTATTATTGTTATTCTTTTTGGCTGCACTGGGTCTTCACAGTACTGCACAGGCTTCTCATTGAGGTGGCTTCTCTTGTTGGGGTGCACAGGCTCTAGGCACTTGGGCTTCAGTTCAGTTCAGTTGCTCAGTTGTGTCCGACTATTTGTGACCCCATGGACTGCAGCACACCAGGCTTCCCTGTCCATCACCAACTCCTGGAGTTTACTCAAACTCACACCCATTGAGTCAGTGATGCCCTCCAACCATCTCATCCTCTGTCGTCCCCTTTTCCTCCTTCAATCTTTCCCAGCATGAGGGTCTTTTCCAATGAGTCAGTCCTTCACATCAGGTGGCCAAAGTATTGGCCACAATCACAGGAAACTAATCAAAGTGATCACATGGACCACAGCCTTGTCTAACTCAGTGAAACTATGAGCCATGCTGGGTAGGGCTGCCCAAGACGGATGGGTCATGGTGGAGAGTTCTGACAAAACGTGGTCCACTGGAGTGGCAAACCGCTTCAGTATTCTTGCCTTGAGAACCCCATGAACAGTATGAAAAGGGCTTTAGTAGCTGTGACTCATGGGCCCTAGAGCACGGGCTCAGTATTTGGGGCTCAGGGGCTTAGCTGCTCCGTGACATGTGGAATCCTCCCGGACCGGAGATCCAACCCGTGTCCCCTGCTTTGGCAGGTGGATTTCTTTCCACAGTGCCACCAGGGAAATCCTCTTCTGCTAGTTTTATTGGTACATGGGCATCGCTCTGGGTGGGGGTGGGGGGGTGGAAAATCTTGGAAAACACACCATCTCCTGGTCTTATTACAGTTGCAGGGTTTGGAACTCCAGAGCGTGGCTCTGCTCGCCAAAGAATGCTGCTTTCCTGGGATGGGGCAGAGTGCGTGGTACCTGCTTCTATATCCTTGTTCACCTAGCAGAGCATCTGCTTCGGCTGGTGAGGTGACTTCTGACAGCCAGAGCTGGTGGTAGGATGCAGGGTTTTGAATGCCCAGAGCCCAACAGTTCAACTGGAGAGGGCCCTTTTTCCCCATTAGAAGAAGAGTCATTAGAATCGTTTCTGGCTCTTTCCCTTCTGCTTTGACACATTCTGCAGTTAAAGCACAAGCTGAGATTTGGTTATGGGCCGAGGTACATGTGAATTGCTTGTAATTTCCTTGCTCTCCGACTATTGTCCCTGGATGGGAGTGTCTTTAGCTCTTTCCTCTTGTTTATGGCAACTTCCATCTGTTTAGTGCCTGAGAATCCTCTCTGCCTCCTGCCTCGGGGCTTGCTTGGCTCTCTCTTGGGCACCTTACCCTCCCCACACCAGTTGGTTTCCACATGGTGACTTTCTGTGGGAGTGTTTACTTTGGCAAAGACGATCCCGGCTCCAGATAGACTGGGCATGAGATGGCCGGCTTTCAGAGCTCATATGCCTCTTTCCATTAGTGGTGACGTATTGCTCTCCAGTCCTGGGATGGTTCGGGCAAGCATTTGTAAAGAGCGTCTAATGTCTTCAGCCCTTGTAGTGGTCATATGCAAAAATTGAGATGGACAAGAGTTTAAAATTCTAGGGCAATAGTTTTATTGACCTCTTACCAGTGTAATTTCTGACTCGCTCATTCTGAGTTTGCCTCCCCCCAAACTGGCAGCCTAACCTACACACAAATTAAGAGTAAAATTTTTAAAATGACCATGTTTTTCTGTTACCACCCCTAAATTATTACTCACCCTTGGTGAGTAGTAAGGAGTTCTTTATGAGATTGCATTAATATTTCTTTCTGCTTATTAGGTGGCAAAGGAGTGGCTGACATTTATATTTGGATGTCACTTTTGATAGCTTTAATTGGTCAATAAAGTACTGTTTAGGTGGGTACTTTTGGTAGTTGTTTTGTTTCATTTGCAATGAGCGAATGTTCTCCATATTTTAAGGGTAACTATTTAAGTATTCAATTAAAGAGATTGACTGGTTACATGATGAGAGAAATTTCCATGTTGCCAGGACAGAGACTTAGTTTGGAAACACAAGGAATAAGAAAATGATGCCATTTTTCTCTTGTTTTAAGACCTCCCTTTAGAATCATTGTTGATTTGTATTGGATCTGAGAGCTGGAGTTGATCGTAATTGAAGGAAGATGTAATGTTAGATACAGAATTCTGTGAAGACATTGCCCTAAGTGGGAAAAATGTGTTAGACCATTAGTTTTGATTTTTAAAAAATTTTTTCCTAATCATTTCTTTTTCTGAAAAGCATCCAGATGCTGAGATCAAATACTGATTTCAGACAGTCTAGCGTGTACCAGATCCTACCTTTATTGGGTGGTTGGATCACAGGGAAGAGCCTGGAATGTTCACTTCACAGCCTGGAACGTTACTATTGCAATCCCTTATATCTGCGGACACCTCCTCCCGCTGCCCTTGTTCTGAAGTTTAAACTTGAAGGGTCTTTGACAATGTTTCAGGGAAAGAAATCTTTAATGTTTGAGCTAGAAGTTAAAGTTGGACATTTTATTTATTAAGTTTAATATTTCTGGGCTGTAAGTAGAGAAGAAAGATCATGTTTGACGGAGCTGGGGTCCAGCCTGCAGATGTTGAAACTTTGCCCGAGGTAAGGTGACCAGATGTCCCATGTGGAAAGGCGCTTGCTGGACTGTGGTTTCTTGTTCTTCCTAATGAAAGAAAGAACTGCTGCTCCTCCAATATCCTCCGATGTTCTTTTTATCCACCCCCCCCACCCCCCCCGCCCCCAGTCAGAGGGATTCTTCTGCGGTCCTCCTTACCGTGATCTTTCTCTGGTCAATTTCTCTGCTAATCCAGCTGCCTTTTTAGTAATGCATTTCTCCTTCACCATAAAGTTCTGAGCTGAGCTCAAAACTTCTGATCGGCCCTTAGTTTCCAGCAAGGCCCGGCTCACTCTCTGGCCCTCCCCTCCTCTGTTTCAGCTCCCGCCCCCATGGGAAAGGGTCTGGCCAGGCTCCTCAGTGGCATCTTCAGCACTTGGCTCTAAGCTCTGGGGGTACCGAGCCACGGCTGGATGATGTAATATCAGCGGTGTCATCGATGGGCTTCCCTTGTAGCTCAGTCTGTAAAGAATCTGCCTGCCATGCAGGAGACCTGGGTTCGACCCCTGGGTCAGGAAGATCCCCTGGAGAAGGAAATGGCAACCCACTCCAGTATTCTTGCCTGGGGAATCCCATGGACAGAGGAGCCTGGTGGGTTGCAGTCCATGGGGTCACAAGAGTCGGATGCGACTTAGTGAGTAAACCATCACCACCACCACCATCGATGGACACGCTCTTTTGCTCAGCTGTGTTCCTGGGCTGGTTCATGTTGGCTCATGAGGTTAGTCCTTCTCTAGGTCAGTTATAAGTATGATGGGAATGTGGTGGCAATTTCGTTCCCTCCCTTCTTTAGTTTCATGTCTGATGGTGCTCTCGAGCTGGGAGAAGCAGGCATCGGCTTATTAGGCGAGAGAAGCCCTTGAGAGAAGGCAGTGGGGACTTCTCCACCCCTCAGCCTTTCCTCTTGGTGATGGAGGTCGGGAGCCTTGGAGTTACGCCTCTCAAGGTCCTGCCTCCTTTCCACATGGAACTCTCACTTCCTTGGCCCCTGGTCACAAAGTTGGTGCCAGGAAAATTGGGGATACCTGAACCGAGGTGTTTGAGGCGACAGTCTTTCCCACTCTGCCTGTCTACCCCTACATACTTTACAGTGCACATCTGAAACCAGTGTAAATGCCTTCTGTGAACGGAAATTGTGCGGTGGTTGGGGGTGGGCCTGGCTGGGTGGAGACGGGAGGGCCCAGGAGCCCTGAACGTCCAGGCAGGGGCTTATTGGCTGTCAAGGCTTTCCAAGCCGACTCCCAAGTCAGGCCTGGAGCCAAATTTACTTTCCGTCTGTCAGCTGTGATGGAATTCCTAGGTCCTATCGCCAGCTTGTGAAAAGAAATCATTCAGGGAAGTGCAAGCTGGCAAGTAAGAATTGCAAAGGTTCATTCACTCGAAAGCTGACGCCTGCAAATGTTATTTAACTTTGAACAATTTCTCTGGGCCCACCTGCTGGGGTTCCATCTCCCTGAGGTTTGTGTTGGTGCAGAGGAGAGGTCACGGGGAAGGGCTCATGGTGGGCATCTTAGCGGACATGTCCCAGTGATGGTCCTGGCAGAAGGACTTTCTGGATGTCTCCACCTCACTCATCCCTGACCCAAGCGTTGTTCAGTAAGGTCCATTTCTTTCGAACTCCATGGAGTAAATAACAGTGCTTGGACTTCAGCTGCTAAAGTTGCTGAACTCTAAAACCCAGTTAGGACTGTAGAGTCAGGTTTCACAGTGGTTAGACGCCCTGTCAATTTGAATACCTGAAGACACTTTTAAAAAGAGTGTCAGTGAATTAATTGTTTTTGGAAGGAGGCTCAAGAAAGTCAATGCTTTCCACTTGGGCCGTGGCTACAGGGGAGACTGACTTGCTAAGCCGGGGAGGAGTAACACACCTTACATCTTTGATTAGGAAGAAGAGTACTTCCCAGTGTCTACAGAGTATTTCAGAAAGACTTCTCTTTGTCATATAATGAAAATAATAACAGAAGGTCAAGCACTCCAGATACAATTTATTGGTATAGTTGATTTATAATATTCGTTTTTCTCCTTCTGACTTACTTTACTCTGTATGACCGTTTCTGGGTCCACCCATATCTTTACAAATGACCCAGTTTCACTTGTTTTTTGTGGTGACTATTCCATTGTATATATATGCCACATCTTCTTTATCCACCTGGTGATGGACATTTAGGTTGCTTCCTTGTCCTGCCTGTTGTGAACAGGGGATATGTGTGTCTTTTTGAATTATGATTTTTCTCAGGGTACGTGCCCAGTCACGGGATTGCTACATCATATGGCAGCTCTCTTTCTAGTTTTGTAAGGAACCTCTGTACTGCTGTCCGTAGTGGCTATTCCAACCTACATTCCCATCAAGAGTGTAGGAGGGTTCCCTTTTCTCTACACCTTCTCCAGCATTTATTGTTTGGAGACATTTTGATGATGGTCATGCTGACCAGTGTGAGGTGATCCCTCATATGGGCACTGAAAAGTGAAAGTGAAGTCACTCAGTCGTGTCCGACTCTTTGCGACCCCATGGACTGCAGCCTACCAGGCTCCTCCATCCGTGGGATTTTCCAGGTGGGAGTCCTGGAGTGGGTTGCTGTCTCCTTCTCCAGGGTGTCTTCCCGACCTAGGAATCAATCCTGGTTCTCCCACATTGCAGGCAGATACGCTTTACCGTCTGAGCCATCAGGGAAGTCAATATATGCACTAACATGTGTGAAATAGATAGCTAGTGGGAAGCTTCTCTATAGCACAGGGAACTCAGCTTGGTGTTTGGCGATGACCTAGAAGGGTAAGATCAAGGAGTGGGAGGGAAGTCCAGGAGGGAGGGGATATATGTTTACCTATAGCTGATTCACTTTGTTGTATGGCAGAATCTAACACAATATTGTAAAGGAATTATTCTCCTATAGAAATGAACTACATTAGATTTCTTTGCTTGGGTTTGTAGATGGGAGTAGTATGAGCTTTGGAGTGACTTTGGGAAAGAATAGGCCAGATAAATATGCTTCATTTGATCCCTGGGATCCTGAGTTCTTTGGTAATCTTTCAGAAAAATCTCCGTTTTTCTTCTTGCGGTCAATGACTTTGCTCTTTTATGTTAAGAGGGAAGAGAGTATCGTGACCTCTCAGCTAGTGAGTGGGTGAGAGGGGAGACTCAGCCAGGAGGCGTGTCTCATGTCATGCTTTTCCAGAGTTTCGCGCAGATCTTTGTCCTCTACCAAAATGCTCAGCTCCGTTGGTGCCTTGGTTTGGGGTCTACATGACGAAGTGACACAGAGTGGGGAAGTTTGCCCAGTCTGTCCCTGGCAGTGGGTCCGCTGAGGTTGTGCCCATAAAACGGGGCTATGAGTTCACCCCCAGTGGTCTTTCCCTTAGGGTCTCTTTAACTACTGGTGGTAGTGTGTGAACTTTAAACCAACTTTTGGATCTGCCGCTAAGTGCCTTTCAGTGGGTTTTTGGTTTTTGTTTTTAAATGAAAAGTGTATGTTCCCAGAAGAACTGGCTTTGGGGCCCAGATTTTCTGCCTGGAGGTTGTTGGAGACAGGGCTAAGTGGGAAGAATAAAAATCGTGATTGGAGGCTTGGCAAAAATAATTGTTGGAGGCTTGGCAAAAATCATCATGAAGAGACCCAGACAAAGGGCACAATTAGTTCATGGCTGAGGCTGGGCACTGATGTGGGTGGCCCTGAGGGCCAAGTGCCCCTTGTGGTTCTTTAATTGCACTTTTGAGCGAACAACCAGTCTAATTAAGTAATGAAAACTAGTCAAAAGCAGGTTAGGGAAGAATGCTTGCTTGAAGGAGTGTGGGAACCCTCGTGTTTATCTCTGTTACTCTTCAAGGGCGTGCTACCCTCTCTATTTTCTTTTCTTTTTTATGTTGGAGTATAGTTGATTAACAATGTGTTAGTTTCAGGTGTATAGCAAAGTACAGGTAAACATATGCAAGTATCTCTTCTTTTACAAATTCTTCTTTTCTCATTTAGGTCATTACAGAATACTGAGCAGGGTTCTCTGTGCTTAGGGCTTCCCTGGGGACTAGGATGGTAAAGAATCTGCTTGCAATGTGGGAGACCTGGTTTTGATCCCTGAGTCGGGAAGATTCTCTGGAGAAGGGAATGGCAATCCACTCCAGTATTCTTGCCTGGAGAATCCCATGGACAGTGGAGCCTGGCGGGCTATGGTCCATGGGGTGGCAAAGACTTAGATGTCACTGAGCATGAGATTTTTAAAAAGCCCCCCGTGAAGTAGACCATCAGTACCGGGTTCATTCCTGTATCTTTCCTCTATGTAGGAAGAAAACGATTTGTAGCCGTATTTCTGTCAAAGAGTTAGGCATAAACTTTAAAGAATTGGTTGAAAGCAAAAGGCATTCATGTAAAGACATAACTAGAGGTACATATGAAACATGTTTGAAATGCTTGACTTTTCTGAGCAATCCGGAGGTTGTTAGCTGTTTCCTTTTCCCACTTAAACTTTCAAATGATTAATAGGATTTGTTTAATTAAATGTTCCACGTTTACGTGGAGTAGAGGCCCAGGGAGTGTTCTGAAAATAGTATCAATTGTTTTCTATTGATCTACAATATGCAGTATGGCTTGCTTATCCCGAGAGAAAAAGCATTCAGTTTTATATTAATAATCTTTTTCAAATTATTTAACTGTTAGTTCTAAAGTGAAAAATCTATTTAAAACATCCCCTGGACCTCCTGAAAAATTCCCTGTCATGAAATACTCCTTTACTGCATTCCAGAGGAAGAAGGTAGTTTTAAAAAGAGAAGCACGCTTCTGTGGCTACCACAGGAGGTTGAAATGTGCCCAGGGGTAGCTGGGCTATTTTTAGCGAGTTCCAACGTATCCTGTGGTGGCTGATGTCCAATGATCCAAAATTAGTCATGGGATCTTGGCCACCACAATGTCTGGGACTCAGCCGATCAGCATGCTCCACATCTTTGAATTGTCAGCCTAAATCTACCACTAGGATTGATTGCTTTGGTCAAACAATACATCATTCTTTGCAGAAAACAAAAGGATTACCTCTTCTTGTGAGCTAAAAGATCAGAAGCCTTGGAATTACGGGCTAGCAAGGTGGGTGCTGAATAAAATTGGGAACACTTTCAGGCTTTTGGAAGATGACAGTCTCTTGGTAATGAAGACAGTGAAATACCTAAGAGGGACATTTTTACTTTATTCTATTGGTGGGGGCATGAAAAAGAACAGCTGAGATTTTTTTTTCCTCTTCTGCTTTGTTTACATAAAAAGAAGGTCAAAGGAGAAGGTTGATGGGGACCCTCAAGGCAGAAAAAGCTTGGTCTTTCATCTGTAGAAAAAAGGGGGGATACAGTTACCTTCTGAGAAAGGTCTCTTCTTACACATGGTGCCCCCGATCATTCTAGAGACAGATGACCTATTCACCTTGAAAGAATTAGATTTACGTTTCCCTGTGCCTAGAGAAATGCTTCCTTGTTAAATACACACCCAGCATACAATTATCCTTTGCTGTGTTCATTGATTACTTTTTTTCCCAAAGGTTTTTCTGTTTGCTTGTAAAGTAATCCATAGTTGACAGAGGATGGGCTAATTTTTAATAGCTTTATTCTGACAAATCCTTTCTGTTGTCTTAATTTAAATTGACATGGCAAATGGGAGGTGGATTTGATTCGAAGGAGGGGAAATGCACTTGGTTGGAGCATAGTCTCTTATGTGTTGACTATTGACTGCCTTCTAATTGATATAAGCGTTCCATAGGATTCCAGAATTTAGGGGACACAGTGGAAACCATCCTCTGCGTCTCTTTGTCTGCGTGCAGGGCCTGTTCTGAACCCTTGTGAACAAATCATGATCTGTTATGTTCTTAAAGAGGGAGGTACCTTGCGGCTTCTGTTGTAACTTGGTCCACTGGTTTTCACTGTGGTCCAACTCCAGAGAAGCACTGGGTGAAGGGTGACATTTGATCATCCAGCAAGTTTACTAGAAACTTCCTCTCTGTCTGACACCAGGCCTGCTCTGGGAATACAGTGAATGTAGGACAGACAGGCTTTCTGTTCTCTTGGTCCTGGTTTTCCAGTTGGGTATTCCTTGCCTTGGCAAGGCTGCCATTTTTCTCCAGTGTTTTTCAAGAAAACTTGCAGGATGCTTCAGTTCAGTTCGGTTCAGTCGCTCAGTCGTGTCCGACTCCTTGCAACCCCGTGAATCACAGCACGCCAGGCCTCCCTGTCCATCACCAATTCCAGGAGTTTATTCAAACCCATGTCCATCGAGTCAGTGATGCCATCCAGCCATCTCATCCTCTGTCGTCCCCTTCTCCTCCTGCCCCCAATCCCTCCCAGCATCAGGGTCTTTTCCCATGAGTCAACTCTTCACATGAGGTGGCCAAAGTATTGGAGTTTCAGCTTCAGCATCAGTCCTTCCAAAGAACATCCAGGACTGATCTCCTTTAGGATGGACTGGTTGGATCTCCTTGCAGTCCAAGGGACTCTCAAGAGTCTTCTCCAACACCACAGTTCAAAAGCATCAATTTTTCGGCGTTCAGCTTTCCTCACAGTCCAACTCTCACATCCATACATGACCACTGGAAAAACCATAATCTTGACTACACAGACCTTTGTTGGCAAAGTAATGTCTCTGCTTTTTAATGTACTATCTAGGTTGGTCATAACTTTCCTTCCAAGGAGTAAGTGTCTTTTAATTTCATGGCTGCAATCACCATTTGAAGTGGTTTTGGAGCCCCCCAAAATAAAGTCTGTTACTGTTTCCTCTGTTTCCCCATCTATTTGCCATGAAATGATGGGACCGGATGCCATGATCTTAGTTTTCTGAATGTTGAGCTTTAAGCCAACTTTTTCACTCTCCTCTTTCACTTTCATCAAGAGGCTTTTTAGTTCCTCTTCACTTTCTGCCATAAGGGTGGTGTCATCTGCATATCTGAGGTTATTTATATTTCTCCTGGCAATCTTGATTCCAGCTTGTGCTTCTTCTAGCCCAGCGTTTCTCATGATGTACTCTGCATATAAGTGAAATAAGCAGGGTGACAATGTACAGCCTTGACGTACTCCTTTTCCTATTTGGAACCAGTCTGTTGTTCCATGTCCAGTTCTAGCTGTTGCTTCCTGACCTGCATACAGGTTTCTCAAGAGGCAGGTCAGGTGGTCTGGTATTCCCATCTCTTTCAGAATTTTCCACAGTTTATTGTGATCCACACAGTCTAAGGCTTTGGCATAGTCAATAAAGCAGAAATAAATGTTTTTCTGGAACTCTTGTTTTTTCGATGATCCTGGATATGATTTGATCCAGGATGCTTCAAATGCCATTAAACTTTGAGGATTGCCTCGAACCTCTAGCCAGGATGGGGTGACTGTGGGTGGAAGATTTGGGCATGGGAACATTTGGAACAGCATGCTCTGGTCTCCACGTCCTGGCAGAGCTTCCTTCCTTCCTGGGGCTAGAGGGACCTGAGGGGGTTTGGAGGATGCCCAACTAACACGAACACCTGGTTGGTGCTCATTCTGGGCCCTGGGAGGACCCCCACCCGGGGTGCAGAGCAGCACCCATCAGTGTACATGTAGCCTGGGCACATGCCTTCTGATGTTCTCTGGGAGCGGAGAGGGCCTGACACCCAGAAATGCCTTCAGGAAGATTAAGGGAAAGATGGAACTGTCCACGGTCTTACCTTTAGGACCTTAGAGAAGTCTTCAGGCATCTCCGTGGGATGGCTCAGAGATCTTCCTCATCAGGGCTGGAGGTCGAATGATTAGCTCTGTGTATGATTTGGCTAAAGGGGTTTATGTCACTGGCTTCAAACGTGGGACAGATTTCTTGGTGGATTTCTTAGAGACAGAAATCACATAATCCACCTTGGTTGCAGGACTGTCATTTCCAGTGTCTAGTGTGCTCTGCAGTTGGGATAAGAAAGGAACCTGACCTTTCCTGAAATAGAAGAGCCTCGGGATGTGGAGAGGGCAGTTGGCCCTGGAGCACAGTTAGATAACTAAGCTGCCTGAGACCCACTCCTGCCCAGCCTTCTCGGGGATGCTCGCACCCTCTGCCTGTCTCTCTCTCTGATTTCCTAGCCCCTTAGCAGAGCGTCTCGGTTTCTGCAAACTCCTTCGAAGAGGGATCCCAGCCTGGTGGTCAAGATCCCTAGCCAGACTGTGGTTGCAGGAGAAATTCATTTCTCTTTTCCACTAGCCTTCCTCCCTGTATCCCAGGTGCCCCCTTCCTCAGAGTCGAACCATCATTGGTGGTTCTCTGACGTCAGAATGCCAGTGACTGTTTAAATCATTCAGGCTGTGTGTCAGCGTGCTCCATCCACCAGTTCTCATTGCAGAGGTGTTTGTGACCCAGGAGAATGAACTCACTCACTTCTGTTTTCTTCCTTTTGTCCTTTTACAGAAACCTGAAGGAGAAGCACCTTGTTTGGGGATAAATGTGGGCCAATATCTCAGAAATAAAAAAAGAGACTATTACAAAGGAGCCCTTTCCCTCCTACCTCAGGATGTTGTTTGAGACTTAAAGAGTTTGTCAGCGATGTGTGTTGTTTCCTTTTGGATGTTTCATTTGGGTAAAGGTGTTGATGTTATAATTATCCATCAAATTATATGCAGCTGTGAAAGCCTCCAGACGTACAAAAATGTGGTTGTTGGTCTAAATGGGAGTATCCGAGCTCTCCTTGGGTCACCTATGACACTGTGTGAGCATGACTTTTTATTTACACATGTGATGGGGACTTCCCTGGTGGTCCAGTGGTTAAGAATTTGTCTGCCAGTTCAGGGGACACAGGTTCGATCCCTGGTCTGGGAAGATCCCACATGCTGCAGAGCGACTACTGAGCCTGTCCCCTAGAGCCTGTGCTCTGCAACAGGAGAAGCCACCTCAATGAGAAGCTGCACACCACAACTAGACAAAGCCAGAGGGCAGCAACCAAGACCCAGAGCAGCCAAAAATAATAAATAAATTAAAAAAAAAAAATCACGCAGTCTCTCTTTCATGGTGTAGCCCAGCACAACAAAGGATCACCAACTTGCTTTGGATATAATCTCCAGAAACAGTCTCATTTAAGAGGAGCACAAACTGGAATCAAGATTTCCAGGAGAAATATCAATAACCTCAGATACATAGATGACACCACCCTTATGGCAGAAAGTGAAGAGGAACTAAAGAGCCTCTTGGTGAAAGTGAAAGAGGAGAGTGAAAAAGCTGGCTTAAAACTCAACATTCAAGAAACTAAGATCATGGCATCCAGTCCCATCACTTCATGGCAAATAGATGGGGAAACAGTGGAAACAGTAACAGACTTTATTTTCTTGGGCTTCAAAATCACTGCAGATGGTGACTGCAGCCATGAAATTAAAAGACACTTGCTCCTTGGAAGAAAAGCTACAACAAACCTAGACAGCATTTTAAAAAACAGAGACAGTAGTTTGCAGACAAACATCCATCTAGTCAAAGCTATGGTTTTTCCAGTAGTCATGTATGCATGTGAGAGTTGGACTATAAAGAAAACTGAGCACTGAAGAATTGATGCTTTCGAACTGTGGTGTTGGAGAAGACTCTTGAGGATCCCTTGGACTGCAAGGAGATCAAACCAGTCAGTGCTCAAAGAAATCAGTCCTAAATATTCATTGGGAGGACTGATGCTGAAGCTGAAACTCCAATAGTTTGGCCACCTGATGTGAAGAGCTGACTCATTTGAAAAGACCCTGATGCTGGGAGGGATTGGGGGCAGGAGGAGAAGGGGACGACAGAGGATGAGATGGTTGGATGGCGTCACCAACTCAATGGACATGAGTTTGAGTCAACTCCCAGAGTTGGTGATGGACAGGGAGGCCTGGCGTGCTGCAGTCCATGGGGTTGCAAAGAGTCGGACACGACTGAGCGACTGAACTGACCTGAAGAGAGCTAGAGAATATGGGGCTCTGGAACAGCAAGTGGGGCTCTGGGCAAAAGCCCCCAGCACGCCTCTCTGTCTGCCTTGCCAATCTTTTGACTTTGCCTTCTCCTTAGAGGTCACACTGGCCACTGAGCCTTTTGGAAACTATGTGGAGTCTGTTTGAACATGACACCTTTTGGGCTTTATGGTGGTTTAGTTTCAGATAACTACTCTGAAGGCCACCCTTCCACATGATCCCAGGGAAAATATAAAGCGCTGAAAGTCTGGGTAGTGAAGTAGCAGAAAGAGAAGTTAGCCACACATCAGGTTGCCCCGAAAGAACTTTAAAACAATTAAAAAAATATATATTTTTGGACCTCACCCTGTAGCATGTGGGATCTTAGCTCCACAACCAGAGATCGAACTTGCATCCCTTGCTTTGGAAGTGTGGCGTCTTCACCCATGGACTGCAAAGGAAGACCCCCCAGAGAAATTTGATTTCACAACCCCCTGCCCTGCTTGCTGAAGAACTTTCAACAGAATGAATGAATAACTGAAAGTCAGGTTCAGAGTTACTTGCAAAGGTACCCATGGAATTTTATAAGGATGTGAATACCAAGAGGAGCCCAGGGTTTGAACATGAGTTAGCAATTTAATGTGAAAAAACAGTTCTGGCTCCAGGTCAGTAGATACCTTAATCACGTTAGCAGAGGCCTGTATGTCAAAGTCTGAAACGTTTCTGGCATAAAGAGCTTGCATGTTTTATTTTGTTCTGATTGAAGTTTATTAGTGGTAGCTTTGGTTCCGTAGCTTCACTGTGAAATGAAGACCTTGGTCCTGAAGCCCTTGGGGGGAAACCCTGTTGCTGGTGGGGGAGCAGGCCAAGGTAGTGGGCTCTCTCAGCTGCCTCCCGGGGCCGGCCAAGTGGCTTCCTGACCTCTCAGAGAGGTGCTGACAAGCCTGGCCACCGGAGAGGACACGTGGGGATGTTTACCACAGTGATACGGGTGGAGGCGATGTGAGGGAAGGCTGGCACCCCGACTCAGGCAGCTTCGCACCCAAGGCCTGGCTGCCATCCCTGGATGGATCCTCAGACCGTGATGTAGCTGACAGCTGGTTGTGCTTTCAGAACTGGAAGGCAGTCTGATGGTGAGAGCCAGAACCATCTGTATAGAGCCCTACAACAAGCCTCAGAGCTCCAAACAGGCTGCCCTTCTGCCTTTTCCTGGATTTTCTGGAAACACCGAGACCTGCAAATATAATTGCCGTATCTTACAAATTACCTAATGGCAACAACAGCAAAAATAAACCCATGGGATTCCATCAAAGGCTTCTGCACAGCAAAGGAAACGATCAGCGAAATGAAACCTGTGGCCTGGGAGGAAATATATTTGCAAATCATGTATCTGATGAGGGGATAGTATCCAAAATATATAAAGAACACATGCAACTCAATAGCAAAAAGCCAAGTAATCCAACTTAAAAAATGGATCCGAATCGACGTCTTTCTAAGGAAGACATACAGATGGCCCACATGAAAAGATGCTCAAGATCACTAACCATCAGTGAGATACAAATATAAATAAAAATGATATCATACCTCACATCCATTAAAATAACTAGTAGCAAAATGACAGGAAATAACAAGTGTTGGTGAGGATATGGAGAAAAGGGAACTCTTGTGTAGGGTGTGTAAATTAGTGTGGCCATTATGAGAAATAGTATGGAGAGTCCTCAAAAAATTAAAACTAGAACATCATTTGATCTAGGTATCCCATTTCTGGGAATTTATCAGAGGGAAAGCAAAGCCCTAATTTGAATAGATACCTGCAGCCCCACATTTATAGCAGCACTGTTTGCAATAGCCAAGACCTGGAAACAACCTAAATGTTCATTGATGGATGAATGTGTAGAGAAGATATGGTGTACACACACACACACACACATATTTTTCAGCCACAGAAAAGGAAATTCTGCCATTCATGACTACATGGATGGACCTTGAGGACATTATGCTAAGTGAAATAATTCAGATAAAGATATATATCAAATGATTCACTTATATGTGGATTCTTAAAACAGATCAGTTTCTTAGAACTGATCAGTTAAAACAGATCAGTCCTGGGTGTTCATTGGAAGGACTGATGTTGAAGCTGAAACTCCAATATGTTGGCCACCTGATGTGAAGAGCTGACTCATTGGAAAAGACCCTGATGCTGGGAAAGATTGAGGGCAGAAGGAGAAGGGGATGACAGAGGATGAGATGGCTGGATGGCATCACCTACTGTAGAGAATTCTAGAATTCTCTAGGCCAGAATACTGAAGTGGGTAACCTTTCCCTTCTCCATGGGCTCTTCCCAACCCAGGGATAGAACCCAGGTCTCCCTCATTGCAGGCGGATTCTTTAACAGCTGAGCCACAAGGGAAGCCCAAGAAGTGTAGCCCATTCCTTCTCCAGCACATCTTCCCAACCTAGGAATCAAATCGGGGTCTCCTGCATCGCAGGCAGATTGTTTACCACCTGAGCTCTCAGGGAAGCCCTATGACCTATTTGCTATGTAGCAAATAGTCTGACCATTTAGTGGTTGGAGACAATACTTGGTTATTTTCTTTCCCAGTCCTTTGGGTGGGCTGGGTGTTTCTCCTGGGTCTCTACTGCAGTTGTGGTCATGTGGCCACTGGGGCGAGTGGTCCACCCTCATCAGAGACTTCACAGAGCGGGATGCTCCAGACGGCTTCACCTGGACACATGGCCTCCCTCATCTTACAGGAAGGCATGGGTTTCAAGAGGCAGGAAACCCAAGTTTCCAGGGCAGTTAGAGGCTGTGCCCAGAACCAAGTATTGAATATTCTCACTGTATTCTAATGCTCAGGGCAAGTCCTAGAGCTTGCCCAGATTAAGGGGGTTGGAGGCATAGTATGCTTACTGATGGGAAGGTGCCGAGGTTTTTGCAGAAGATGGTGTGTGTGAGGGAGGGTGTGCCAAGACCATCTGTGGAGAAGTACCATCTGCCACTCCATTCCTCATCATGTTCAGTGTATGAGAACTGACAAAGTACATGTGCAATCATTTGCTTAAGTCAGTCATCCCCGAATTCGTTTCTGTAAAGACAGGATTGGGAAGCCAGCACACAGTCCTTCAGCAAATATGATATGCAGTGTCCAACTTGAAAATTACAAAATGGGTAATCCTTTTCACCAAAATGGATTTTTTTTTTATTCCACGAGGAAGATCAGTTACAGAATTCCTTCAAGAATCAAGGTCTTCTAAAACTTTTCACTGTCATGAGATGCAGTGATTATGAGAGTGGGTTTTGAATGAAGATGGCTGGGTTTGTAACTCAGTTCCGCTGCTAAGGAGCCAAGAGAACTCGAGGGATATGCTTAACCCCTCCGTGCCTCAGTTTCCTCAAGTCATGTTTGGGTGTGAGATTTAGAGCATAGAGAAGGCTGAGCGCCCAAGAATTGATGCTTTCAAATTGTGGTGCTGGAGAAGACTCTTGAGAGTCCCTTGGACAGCAGGGAGATCAAACCAGTCAGTCCTAAAGGAAATTAACTCTGAATATGCATTGGAAGGACTGACGCTAAAGCTGAAGCTCCAGTACTTTGGCCACCTGACATGAAGAGCCAACTCACTGGAAAAGACCCTGATGCTGGGGAAGATTGAAGGCAGGAGGAGAAGGGGGCAGCAGAGGGTGAGATGGTTGGATGGCATCACTGACTCGATGGACATGAGTTTGGGAAAGCCCTGGGAGATAGTGAAGGACAGAGAAGCCTGGTGTGCCACAGTCCATGGGGTTGCAAAGAGTCGGACACGACTTAGCAGCTGAACAACAGAAAAATGACAAGAGTAGTTCTTACCTCCTAGGGACCTTTGTGAACATTCGTGACTGTTGATACAGGTGAATTGCCTGCTTCATAGTGAACACTCTTAATCTTAGCAGGTATTACTCTTGAGATGATTGGATGAATAGAAATTCTCTCGAGAGGCCACGAGATGGGTTAGTGCCTTCTTCTGCTCAGCAGTGTGTCACGCCATGCACTTGGTTCAGCCCCTCTGTTAGGTCAGCTGCGCAGGGAGTGCCCACACAGAGCGGAGGAAGGAAGGAAGGGAGGTGGGAGGAAAAATGCGGAAATGGCCAGTACGAAAATAAAGATGGTTGGAGTGGAAATTGTTGCTGTACTCGCCATCAGAGCAGGTATCTCTGGACCTTAAGAAAAAAAAACGAAGGAAAGGTTGGTGATGTCTTAGCCTTTTGCTCCAGTATCTTCTGCTGGCCACTGCAGATCCTATCTGAGCCTCGTTCAGGCTCTGGAAGGTTCATCTGTGTGGACTGCATCACGAAGCCTGGCCAGCTCTCTGCTTCTGCCTGGCCTCCCCTGATGGGAGCCCTGGGGAAGTGGGGGAAAGGGGGCTTGTACCCTGAGAGGTCTCCATGAGCCGGCTACAACTTTCCTTCTGCCCAAGGCCTCAGCACCCATCAGGATCTCCCCCATAACCCCTCTGGAGGGGTGGATCGTAGGACTGGAAACTGCTCCCTCCTGCCAGGACAGCAGGCCTGGGGATGGTAGCTGAACCGGCTGTGACTGGCCCGACTCTGAGCTCTGCCTTGCTTTTCCCTCCCCAGCTTCTCAGGTGGGTGTCACTGCCACCCCAGGACCCTAGGTGGTGGTTGTTTAGTTGTTAAGTCACGTCTGACTCTTTTGCGACCCCAGAGCCTGTAGCTCACCAGTCTCCTCTGTCCATGGGATTCTCCAGGCAAGAGTACTGACGTGGGTTCCCGTTTCATTCTCCAGGGGTTCTTCCTGACCCAGGGATCGAACCTGGGTCTCCTGCATTGCAGGCAGATTCTTTACCACTGGGCTGCCAACGAAGCCTGTATGTGGGTAGTCATCCGTTATCTGTCATCACATGAAGCTCACGTGAAGTCACGTGAAACACTCGGGGTGAAACAGATCATGTAACCAGAAATATGACTGTGCTCTGAAACAGCCCTGACTCCTGGCCGTTTAATGACCCCACTTGACCTGCCGCTGTTGGGGCTGGAACCAAGGGCCTGGACTGGCAGCCCAAAGCCCGGTGTCCTTCAGCCCCTGATGGCTCTTGAGGAAGAAATCATTGCCGTTAAGGATTCGCAACAGTTCCCTTAGAAATCAGGAGCAGTTGTGTTACACATCCAGCTCTCAAAGCTGGACGACTCTTATTTTCCAAGCTGAAGTCTTCTCTGGGCACCGGACAGCTGGTTTGTGTAATGAATGGCACCCCTGTGTGCTGTGAATTAGTTTTGATAAAATCAGTAAACTGTTTTACCCTGGACAGTCCTCACAAATGGGGTCTAAGATACATTTAATTTCAGACATATAAACATGCAATAGCTGTTTACTTTCCGGCTCATACACACACATCCTACTTGGCTTTCTGGCTGAATCCTCAACTTCAGTGTCTGTTACTACCAGGGTTTAATGCGCTTTTGGGAAAGAGAGGGCTCTTCTGACTCAGACCGATTTCCTTCTTCCTTTCATCGTTTTTATATCTTTGGGGAGCTTTGGGTAGCAAGAACTTTGCAATTCAACATACAGGAGAAATACAGGCTTTGTAGCAGGTCGCTGTTGTTGTTCGGTTGCTCAGTTGTGCCTGACTCTTTGCAGCCTCATGGACTGCAGCACACCAGGTTTCTCTGTCCTTCACTATCTCCCAGAGTTTGTTCAAATTCATATCCATTGAGTCGGTGATGCTGTCTAACCGTCTCATCCGCCGCTGCCCTGATGCTGGTAACTATTGAAGGCAAAAGGAGAAGAGGGCGGCATAGTATGAGAGGATAACAGGTCCTATTTTAACAGGTCGTATTTTGGATGAAATGTGTGGCTTATTAATGAGGAAGAAATTGCTCCTTTTCATTACTTTTTGATTTGATAACCCAAAGAGGTTCCCAGTTGTTTAAAATGCCCCATAATTCTTGAAAATATAATTACTGCAAACATTGGAATAATTATTCTTCATGATATAACCCTATAAAGGGCCAAAGGCTAGTTACTCCAAATAAGATAATGTTTGCTCTAGATTCAATTATTTCACTTCTATAGGAGATGTTACGTTATTTTATGTCATGTTACGTTATGTTACGTTATTTCCCTAACGTAACGTATCACACGTTTGTCCTGTCTCTCTGGATTCATGCTTAAAGAAAACAGATACCGTTTCTCTGTCTGGTGTTCAGGGAATGTTGGCATCTCTGAAAACCTGACCAAACCTGCCTCTTTCTGTTTGCACTTGGCCCCGGGGAGGGCTCGGCTGAGACAGTACCTGGAAGCCCGTGGAGGGGTATCTGTGGTTGTCCCAGTGACCGTGGGTGCCCTGGGTGTTTGGGCTTCTAGAGTCAGCACAGCCGTTGTCATCTAGTGATGGCATCCCTTGAAGAGTCCTTTCCCCTTCCGGTTCAGAATCCAGGTCTTTCTCAAGACCCAGCTCAAGGCTGGGCTGTCAGGGAGCACGTTACATTCATCTTACCGTTCCTGACCTTCTGTCATCCTTGCTGTCTCTGCGGGTCGTTTCATCTGTTAGGTTAAGCAAACCTTCCGTACTTTTCTCCTAAAGGGCCAGTTGGCAAATGCTTTAGGTTTTGGGGACCACATGATCTCTGTCATGACAGCTTGGTTGTGCTGTTGAAGCATAAAAGCAGCCATTTTGCAGCAGCAAAGGAGTGGGCCTGGCTGGGTTTCAATAAAACTTTATGCAAACAGACTGCATTTCAATAAAACCATACAAACAGGCTGTGGTTCACATTTGATCCAAGGGCTACAATTTTGATCCCCGGCTTAAACCACTTTTTTTTTTTATGAGTTTGAGCCACTGTCTTCCCTGGTGGCTCAGATGGTAAAGAGTCTGCCTGCAGTGTGAGAGACTTGGGTTTGATCCCTAGGTCGGGAAGATCCCCTGGAGAAGGAAATGGCAACCCACTCTGGTATTCTTGCCTGGGAAATCCCATGGACAGAGGAGCCTGGTGGGCTACAATCCATGGGGTTGAAAATAGTTGGATATAACTTAGCGACTAACACTTAAACCATATGAAATAGCAATTTTTGTAGTTTAGAAAGGGTCAACTGCTGGCAATTTCGTAGGATTCAAGCTAATATATCGTATACATTGTTGTAAATTTCCTTGTCGTTTGAATGTGTCATTTCTACTCCAAATACATCTGATTCTCTCTCAGTCTCCTGGGTTGTTGTTTTTTTATTTTTTTTATTTTTAGTCTCTGTGGTATCCAAGTCAAAGCCTGAACTATTTTGGTCATGCAACAAGTACATATTTAGTTCATGACTGAAATGCTGAAGCCTAAATTCAAAATGCCTTCCCTGGAAGAAAACTGATAACTTATTAGATATTCTTTTGGTTACCCTCAAATTTTTTATGTTTATAATTGCTTTAGTAGTGGTTGAGATTTGTTAAGTCTTTATGCTACGACCAAAGGGATTTTCATAATTGTTGTTACTATCTGTTTATTTTCTAGTGTGACCACACCACACTTGATGGCTTACAACACGAGAACTCCATTCTCTCACAGATTTGGGGCTGGACGTCTGAGATCAGATATCAGCAGGCTTGGTTCCTTCTGAGGCTTCAGTGGATAATCTGGCTCACGCATCCTTCCTAGCTTCCGGGCCCTGGTTCCTTGCAGTCCTCGCTGTGTCTCAGCTGGTAGACCCATTTCCCTAAGCCCTTCCTCAGTCGTCACGTGGCATTCGCCCTGTGTGTATACCTCTGTCTCGTCTTATGAGGACACCAATGATTGAACTAGGGCCCACCCTCCTCCAGAAAGATCTCACCTTTTTAAAAAAACTTATTTTTTTTTTGGAGTATAGTTGCTTTACAATGTTGTATTAGTTTTTGCTGTATAGCAAAGTGAATCGGCTGTATGTTTATATATATATATATATATCTCCTCTTTTTTATTTGGATTTCCTTCACACGTAGGTTGCCAGAGGGCAGTGGATAGGGGTCCTTGTGCTATACACTGAGTTCTCATTATTTATCTATTTTATGTGTTTGTGCATGCTAAGTTGCTTCCGTCGTGTCCAACTCTTGGGATTCTCTAAGCAAGAATACCAGAGGGGGTTGCCATGCCCTCTTGCAGGGCGGTCTTCCTGACCCAGGGATCAAACATGCAACTCTTATGTCTCCTGCATTGGCAGGCAAGTTCTTTACCCCTGGAAAGTCCCGATGTATTTTATACGTGATATCAATAGTGTATATATGTCAATCTCAATCTCCCAGTTCATCCCACCTTCCCTTTCCTGCTTGGTATCCATATGTTTATTCTCTTCATCTGTATCTCTATTTCTGCTTGGCAGCTAAGATCATCTATATCAATTTTTCCGGATTCCACATTATATGCGTTAATATAGGATACTTGGCTTTTCTCCAGAAAGACCTCATCTTAATGTAACTGTCTACATCTGCAGAAACCTTATTTCCGTATCACATGCCATTTGGCAGCTCTTCGCAGACATGAACCTGGGGGACCACTATTCCACTCTTCACCCCAGGAGGCCATCTGTGAGGGAGTGATGTAGGTGCCTGGTGGTGGAGATGGCAGCTGGATGGCATCCTGATGTTTGCGCTGCCTCAGGTTCACAGAGACTTTTCTGACTCTTGGGATGGTCCTGAGTTACTTGCTTTGAACCTCAAATGGAGAGTTATGTTTTTGAGCACTTAATGAACATTCACTAATTTTAATTTGCCTGAGAGCCACTTCTTTCAGACCAACTGCTTACAAAAGAGAGAAAGCGTGCAGGAGACAATTGTGGTGCCATAATGATGACTGATAATTGATAATTTGCTGCTGAGACACCGACTCACATCACCTTCCCTTTGGTCCCTCTTTATATCTTTTTATGTATTTATGTGATAATATGGAGATACTGTGGTTTTGATTTCTGAGCTTTTATAAACAATTGTGTACTATATAGAGTGGTTGTAGTTACAGCTAAGATTTGAAAAGTATGCTCTGAAATGTTCTCACGTTATAAATGTTTTACAGTTCCTGAATTTCTATGGGATCCATCAGCATGATTAGGTTTCTCATTACAGAAATTTAAACCACCTTCTAGTAAGGGAGGTGATGATATGGGAGCTCACCTCTCTAGTGGTACCATGATAAGACAGGACTCAGGAAATAGAGACAACATTTAAACATTTAGAACAACCCACCATTGCCAATGTGCTATATTTAGTTATACTCAAATCTCATTGTCCTTTGTGGGGGCTCAGTTTGATGGTTACATAGTTCTCTTATGTATGTTTCAGCTTTGATTTTAATTTTCTCTTGACTGGAAGAGTTAATTCCTGTTCTATATTTAAAAAAAGAAAAGGACAGATTTCTTCAGCTTCTTGTTATTCAGTTGCTAAGTCGTTGTGACCTCATGGACTGCACTATACCAGTCTTCCCTGTCCTTCACTATCTCCCAGACTTTGCTCAAATCATATCCATTGAGTCAGTGATGCCATCCAACCATTTCATCCTCTGGTGTCCCCTTCTCCTACCCTCAATCTTCCTCAGCATTAGGGACTGTTGTAGTGAGTTGGCTCTTCGCATCAGGTGGCCAACGTATTGGAGCTTCAGCTTCAGCATCAGTCCTTCTAATAAATATTCAGGGTTGATATCCCTTAGGATTGACTGGTTTGATCTCCTTGCAATCCAGGGGACTGTCAAAAGTCTTCTCCAGCACCACAATTTGAAAACATCAATTCTTGGCACTCAGCCTCCTTTATGGTCCAACTCTCTCTTCTGTACATGACTACTGGAAAAATGATAGCTTTGACTATATGGACCTTTGTTGGCAAGGTGATGTCTTTGCTTTTTAATATACTGTCTAGGTTCCTCATAGTTTTCCTTCCAAGGAGCAAGTGGTTTTTAATTTCATGGCTGCAGTCACCGTCTGAGATGATTTTGGAGCCCAAGAAAATAAAATCTGTCACTGCTTCTACCTTTTCCCCTTCTATTTGCCATGAAGTGATGGGACTGGTTGCCATGATCTTAGTTTTTTGAATGTTGAGTTTTAAGCCAGCTTTTTCACTCTGCTCTTTCCCCTTCATCTAGAGGTTCTTTAGTTCCTCTTCACTTTCTGCCATAGGGGTGGTATCATTTGCGTATCTGAGGTTGTTGGTATTTCTTCTGGCAATCTTGATTCCAGGTTGTAATTCATCGAGCCTGGCATTTCACATGATGTACTCTGCATATAATTTAAACAAACAGAGTGACAGTATACACCCTTGTCATATTCCTTTCCCAATTTTGTACCATTCAGTTTTTCAAGCCAGTCAGTAAGGTTCTAACTGTTGCTTCTTGACTCAAATACAGATTTCTCAGAAGGCAGGTATGGTGGTTTGGTATTCCCATCTCTTCAAGAACTTTCCAGTTGGTTGTGGTCCACACAATCAAAAGCTTTCGTTTAGTCAATGAAGCAGAAATAGATGTGTGTTTTTTTTTTTTTAATTTCCTCGCTTTCTGTATGATCCCCAAAATGTTGGAAGAATGGATCTTCTTTAGATTAGCTTCTAATAGGTTGTAAATACTCTTTTTATGAGCTATGTAAATCAAACCACCTTGTCGTTTACTGATTGCTTTATTTTGTAAAACTGTTTACACCTTTGTCTTACTTAAACTCAAAATATGCATGTGCATAGTAGTTTGAAAAAGGAAAATATTACTTTCAATCCATTTTTTAAATAGTGTTGAAAGTTGCTGTGTGGTCCTGACTACATAAAAGGCTGTGTGAATTCAATTTCAGTGGAAAGCCAATTTGATCAACAACTGTGATGAGGTTCCACAACTAAAATGTACAAGAGAGAGACTAAATTATGTTAAGGCTGGCTGTCGGAGACCAAATTTAAGAGATTTCACTTTCTGCTAAATATTAATTTCATAGTCATGACAATCCTCAAAGGCTTAGCTTTTCAGGTTAAAATTGCTCATTTTGGAAACCCAGAAATGAAAACCATTCAGGAGAGTGAAGCGTCACCCCTTTATTCTGCCTTTGCCCCCGTCCTTTCCTCATTTTCTCTCATACACAGCACCCATCTGGCTGCTGCTGAGGCATGGGATCCTTTAGCACGTTAGCTTGATCTTGCTGTGCTCCCTGGACGTCGTCCGCATCCTTGATTGAACGATCGGTGGATGCAGGCGCTGTGTTTGGCAGTGACGGTGACAGAGGAGGACGAGGTGAGGTCTCTGAGAAGGTGTAGTCCAGGCAGATGGGGGCCTCTGATACATACGAGCTGCCCTGAGCCCACGCGCTGGACCCTAGATAGGGTGCAGAAGGGACCTCGGGACAGGCATGGCAACAGCACTACCTGGACTTTACCTCTGACCTCCGTGAGTATCAAGCAGACCTTCCTACTTGTGACCTTCTCCCTCAAAGAGGCCAGAGCCCCTCCCTGGAGTCAGGACAACCATGGAAACATCAGAGATCCCCTGTGGACACGTAAGGGGGGCGCTGACTGGTGCACATTGCTGCTGCCGGGAGCTCGCAGCCCAGTGAAGGCAAGAAAGTACTTGAGTTGAAGAGTGTTCTCGAAAGACCTGAAGGACTCTTAAGAGGAAGAGAGGTTTTCCTTGTCATTTGTGCCCCAGAGGATAGAAGTAGAGCCAATGGAGGAAAAATGCCTCAATAATTTAGAATCATAAAGGAATATTTGGAACGGGCTGGCTTGGAGGGTTCAAACAGATTTGATAAAACACTCAGCAAAAACATGCAGAGGAGTGTTAAGTCCTGAACAATCTGACCCAAAGTTGTTATAGATCCATCGTTTTTGTTTCAGTTCGTATTCCAGAGTCATGATTTCTAGACAGAGAGCCTTTGTGCATTTTTTAACAAAATAAACTTTTAAATAAATTTTTTAGATTTACAGAGGAGTGACAAGATAGTGTAGAGTTTCCCTGTACTGTCTTTCATTAGAATCTACATTGGTCACCAGGAAAAACCAGCTCTGACTCATTATTGGATTATTGTTACCTAAAGTCTGTACTCTACTCGAACTTCCTCAGTTTTCCCCTCAGTTGCTTTCTCGTGGAGTCATGTTCCAGAATCCCATCCAGGACCCCGCATTTTCTAGTTATTTGTCACGTCTTCTTAGGTTCCTTGTGGCTGTGGCAGTTTCCCAGACTTGTCTGTGTCTGTGATGACCTTGATGACCTTTCTAGTTATTTGTCACGTCTTCTTAGGTTCCTTGTGGCTGTGGCAGTTTCCCAGACTTGTCTGTGTCTGTGATGACCTTGACAGGTTTGAGCAGTGCTGGTCAGATAGTTTGTAGACTCTCTCTCAGTTTGGGTTTGTCTAATTTTTTTTTCTGGGCTACACTGTAGTTTGGGTTTTGGGGGAGGACTACAGTGGTGAAATGTCATCCTCGTGGATATCAAGGGTCCGACCGTCAGCATGACTTGTCACTTGCGGTGTTGGCCTTGAGGACCTTGTGGAGATGGTATAAAATATGGGATAATAGTGAAGTCCAGAGTATCTGGAGGGGCCCAGGGCCCCGAGTGAGCTCTGTCCTGTGATCCACTTCCTGCCCTCACGTCCTGGACCCTTGTGACTGTCCTTCCGTTTGTGCTTGTCCTATCTTTTCGTGTCAGAGGCCATCTCAGCATCCCTTCTCAGCCACCTGCTCCCCACCACGCTCCTGTTACCCTTTATCCTGCCCTGTTCTCTCCCCAAGGCTCATCACCACCGGCATTCTGTGTGGCTGTATGTCTGACTGGTGGCTGTCTCCTTGCCTAGAGGGCAGGCCCCGGAGGGTGGAGGGTTTGCTTCATTCACTGTATCCTCGGTCCCTGTGACAGTGTCTGGCACATAGTAGGTGCTCAAAAAATATGGAAAGAGTAAATAAGCAAATGAATGAGTGATTTGTCAAAAGAGCGGTCATAGCCTTTAGCTCACACTCCGCTATACCTAAGGTTACAATTTGGGGGTGAATAAAGCCTCAAACGTGGCCATGGTGATGGCCCTTCTCAGATACCACTGGTAGGGATCACTTGGCTTTTTGCTGCCAACTTTTCCCATGAATGTATATTCTGAGCAGTGTGGGATTCAGTGATACTCTTTTTTTCCATGTAGGTCTGAGCTTTTGGCTATCGCATATGTTGTGGCAATATTTGCAAAAGCACACAGTCTAGGAGTACTGAAATGGGTTTCAATCAAGGAAATGCATCAGAATCAATCAGAAACATACACTAATGCAGAAGGAAGAGGATAATGTAATTAGTGTGGTAGATCCTGGAATAAGTGATGTGTTAGCATGTAATGATCACATGATAGGAGGCACTGTAGTGCAATCCTATTTACATGTGTGTGTGCTCAGTCACGTCCTTCTCTTTGGGACCCCATGCACTGTAGCCCGCCAGGTTCCTCTGTCCGTGGAATTTTCCAGGCAAGGGTACTGGAGTGGGTTGCCATTTCCTACTCCAGGGGATCTTCCTGACCCAGGGATCGGTCTCCTGCATTGGCAGGCAGATTCTTTACCATTGCGCCACCTGGGAAGCCCACAGCCCCATTTGCAGGCCAGAAAAACCAGACCATGCTGGTCTCATCATGGTCTTAGCTGTCTTAGGGCTCTGCTGGTTTCAGCACTTATATTTGTGGATTCTGTGATAGTTTGCTGGCTTTGGCTTCCGTACATGCACGGTGATTGGAAACCCATCTGAGGCATTTTTCCTCCTACTAAGGCATAGAGCGCTCAGTGACCAGCCTCTCAAAGGCTTCTTTCAGCATTAATTATGTAGTTAGAGAAAATAAATGAGCAAATTAGAGAATTAGCACCAAATTAAAAGGATGCTGGAATGGTCACAGCAGCTAGTTCAGGTTGTTTTCCCGTTTTTGGTGGTGGAAAGCTTTTTCTCACTTTGTGAGTTGAACCCTGAGTTGAACAATGGAAAGTTCAGGATATTATTCTATTTTAATGCCACGTAAAAACAGCTTTAAAGTTTTTTTGGCACAATCCATCAAAAGCATTCTAGGCACATAGTAGAAACAAATATTTAATTTTGAAATGTTTTAGAGCTCTTTTTAGATTTCAGTTGAAAATGGGGCACTCACTTAAAAAATCACAACCAAGCAGGCTTTGCAAACCATGTTAGTGTTTATTTGCACACTCTGCCTGTAGGTAATAACACAGTGGTGATTAGCAAAGGTGCGTTTTGCAGAGAAAGGAGGAAGATCAAACACAAACACACAAAAGGAGGCACAAACTCACATAAATATTCTCAGGAGGATGGAACTCAATATCATATTTACGTCTTTATAATATGCCACAGTTAATTCATTGAGCCCAGACAGTGGGAATTCAGAGAGTAGGTGCCCAAAGTCTGCCTTCATTTATCCAGCCCCCCAAATAGTTTCTGCTCTGATGTGGAATGAAAAAAGTAAGTGAAAGATAAGCATGTCATTCTGGTATAAATGCATCCTTGAGACCCATGTTTACAATTTTTTAAAACTCCTTTCGGTTGGGATTCATTCTTTTCTCGTTTTGTTAGTGGAGTGGCCATTTTCTCCTGGGGAGGATCTGACAGGCATCAGGCAGTTCACACGTTGATCTGCAAAGGGGGAAGGTAATATCCGATCTGAAAGTGAGGAAGAAACAGCATCAAACAGATAAATGGGAGGATCTATAGAAATCCACAGGGGACCCGCTTATGGCGTGGAGTTGGATGGATGGGTATCTCCAGGCAATAGGTAAATTGATGTTAACATTGAAATGTTCCTTCTTCATTCTTGCTGTGTAAATAATGTGTCAATTTAGACTGATCTTTCCATAGGAAATCTATAGAGGACCAACTTAGTAAACATATAATGGGCTGGATCCTTGTGATCATTTATCTTCCTCAGGTGTAAATTAGACACTTTAGAAGTTACCGTTAATTTCTTAAATCTTGAAAATTGGTGAGATGTCTTGCCACTTACGTTTAACAGTTAATTCACCTTCAAAACAGTATACCTTTCACCTAAAGAATGAGCGAGCTGAATCAGGTAAGGGCCCATTTTAATCTTTAGAATCCATGGAAACCTAGATTTAAACTGAGTCACAGTGGCTCAGAAAGTAAAGAATCTGCCTGTAATGCAGGAGACCCAGGTTCGTTCCCTAGGTTGGGAAGATCCCCTGGAGGAGGGCATGTCAACTCACTCCGTATTCTTAGTGGGAAATCCCATGGACAGAGGAGCCTGGCAGGCTACAGGCCATAGGGTCACACAGAGTCAAACACGACTGGAGCGACTTAGCCCTGCATGCATGCACACCTAAACAACCCAAGTGTAAAAATATGCAATTTAACAATTCCACAGCAAATCAAACAACCTGTGAAAGTGCTTAAGTAAAACATTAGTGTGACTTTCTTCTATATGTTGGGCTATCTGGGGAAATTATCCATGGATTTGCCCACAGTTAATTTTTTTATGAAAGAAATAGAGTTGCTCTGCCCTTTGTAAACTGCAAGTCATTTTTGAAGTTTTTGTCTGGTTGCCATAGTTACTGCTGGTGTTTCTCTTTCATGGGATGATGCAAATCATTGCTTGGCTTGACCTTTCTCACCTGTTGTTACCATAAACCCTGACCAGAAAGGGAGAAACTCCTTTGTGTCAGTTTTCTTGCTTTTTGTGTGTTCTGAGCCTGCAAATGTGTGTTGCCATGCTAACAGGCAATCAGATGGGAGGGAGTCAGTGAGTCAACTCCTTGGTAAGCTGCAGTCCCTCGATTTATTGGTGATACTATTTTCTTCATAATGAGCTGGGAGATAACCTTGGTAAACTTTACTGGTGCACAAAAACTGACCGTTTATGTAACTCATCCTCTTAGCCAAGGAATTCCAAGTCATTGCTAGGCTAGCTCCATTAACTAGAGAAATTAATTACAGACAAAAGTTTACAAAAGTAAACTACAAGTGACATTTTTTGGTCTAGATTGTACTCCTGGTATTCATTCCACTGCTTCACTTTCTCGGAGGTACATACAGAGCGTCTGGGGATTATGTAAAAATGCAGACCCTGGTCCAGGGCTCCAGGATGGGCCTGGGATGCTGCATTTCTCACAAGCTCCGGGATGATACTGATGCCACTGGCATTGAGCCCTCAGTCTGAGGAGCCACAATTATGCTACATCAGGCTCCAGAGCCCAGAAGAACCTCCCAGTAAATTCCCTTTCCTCGGCCATCGACATTTAGTGAACAGGCCAGGCAAAATTGTCACTGAATCTCACTGTTCTTTATTTAGGGGAAAAATGTGATTATCCACAGGCATCACACAATTTGTTTTTCCACTGGTGTTTGGTTATTTGCAATGTGACAACGCTGATGGACTCTTCTCCCCATCCGTCTAGCTAGATCTTGGAGGTTTTTCCTTATTGTATTTTTTTTTATTGTACTATGACCCCAACCCCAAATTTGTGGATATTCCTGTTTTAATGTTATTGAGAAGTAAGTAAATAATTAGGAACTGAGATGACTGACCTTTTTCTCTATTTCCTTATAAAGAAGCTGATGTGGGAATAATAGCAGGCTTTGCTAAGACTGCAGGATTCTTCTCAGGTCAGTGGTCGTGTTGTTCCTGTGGGGATATCATGCAGATTTCAGATTCTAGTGGGGGGTGTGTGCTTTCAGCGAGGGTGTCTGTGGATCCGAGCCCCACGGTGCCTTGCAGGGCGTCCCCTGTTATCCATGAGGTACCATTCCAGTGTGGCCCCAGACCGCCTGTTCCTGCTTCTCTGGCTGAGTGGCCAGGGTGGCCAGACCTGCTCTTCAGCAGCTGGAGTGTTGAGGGCTTCCCTGCTCTGGGCTCCAAGATGTTTTGATGCTGCCAAGAGGCAGCATCTTTGGAACGGGTCAGTCAACCATTCAGTACACTGAAGATGGTATGCTGCATCCTGCCTTTTCCAGCTGGGTTTTTTTTGGGTGGGGGGAGACTCTTTGGTTCACACAAAAGTGAAGGCAGTTTTCTAAATTTTTGAAATGTGTGCAATGTGGACTATAAACTGTGTAACTGAGTATGTGGGAAGATCACTGTGAGAGCCTTTAGACACTGTGGGCAGGAGGGATCTGTTTCTCTAAAGATTCTAAGTGGGTCCTCCCTCTCTCAAGCAATGGTGCTCCCGAATCCTTACCCATGGAGGCCATTCGGGTCTCCCGGCCGTTAACAAGATGAGTCCTGCTCTTCATGAGTGACCCATTAGGCATGCAGTGTGTGTATGTGTGCATGTGAGCATGTGTGTATCGGTGTGGATGGTATGCATATGCACGTATATGTGAATTTGCATGTACATGTGAGTGTATGAGTGCATTTATGCTACACGAGTATGTATGTTCATGCGATGTGTGTATCTGTGTATCTCTGTTTACAGATATGGGTGTGTGTATATATCTTTGTATGTGCATGCATGTTTGTGTGGTATATACAATTATTTATGCATGCATAAATGGTATATGTTTTTGTGTGGTGTGTGCATCTGTGTATATATGTGGTGTATTTATGAGTGTATGTGTGTACATATGTGTGGTATCTGTGTGTGTCTGTGTGTGTGTATTAGTGTGTGTGTCTGGGTGGTGTGGTATGTATGCGTGCAGGCGTGTGAGTGGGGTGCATGTATGTCTGTGCGTATGAGTGTGTGTATGTGTGATATGTATGTCGTATGTAGTGTGTATATGTGTATGTGCTGTGTGTCTGTGTGAGAACCTGTGCCTCCTCACAGGCAGGGCTGGAGTCAAGTCCAGCGGGGCCCCGCTGCAGTGGCTTGCATGATACTTTATACCCAGTAGGTGTACAGAAGATTTCTTTCGCTAAATTGAATTGAATGCATAAGTACTGTCTGATGCAGTAAAAAGTGATTGTTTGCAGATTGAATTCACAAATCTCCAACAACTCCTTAAGAAAGGAGCAAGTGAATTAATAAAAGAGCAGTATCCAGTCACTCATTTGTCTATGAGACGCCGCTCTGCCTCTGATGGAGTGAGGTCTGAATATTTAGTTATTTATTTTGGATCTCAAATATCCCATGATCATATTCAGATGATTATATTTTTCTCATATCCCGTGATGGTAATGTTTTGGACAGTGGATTTATCAATTACCTGACAGCACACACTAGTGTTAAATTAATACACCTTTATTTTTTAACATGAGGTGTAGAAATTACTGACTAGGGCCATTTTCTAGTTGGGTTTATTATGAGAATATGATTTGCATGTGGGAGCAAAACATTTTGAGGAATCTGGCTTGAACTTTCCAACATCTGCCAGAATGAAGGAAGCATAGATCCTATCCTGTAGTCTTTCTCCAAGAGTTTCATAACATACAGGGTTTAAGTTGGAGTAGAAATGAAACTAATCAAGATTCCAAAAAGCTGATTGTTCTGAAGGAATCTTAAGGCATGTATTCATTTGGGAAGATGATTAGGAAATAATTTGGAGGGATGATACTGAGAGGTGAATATATAGTGCTGTGGTAGGCAGGACGGGGACCCCAAAGATGTCCCCCTGCTAATCCCCAGACCTTCTGAATGTTACCTGACCTGGCAAAAGGAATGTGTGTGTGCGCTCAGTCATGTCCGACTCTCTGTGACCCTATGGACTGTACCCGCCAGACTGCTCTGTCCATGGGATTCTCCAGGCAGGTATACTGGAGTGGGTTGCTGTTTCCTCCTCCAGGGGATCTTCCCAACCCAGGGATTGAACCTGTGTCTCTTGCATCTCCTACACTGGTAGGTGGATTCTTTACCCCTGCACCTCCTGGAAATCCCAAAAGGAAAGTGAGAGATGTGATTCAGTTAAGGGTCTTGAGATGAGAGGTTATCCTGAGTGTCCATTTGTGAGTTCTGAATGTAACCCCAGGAGTCTTCATAAAGGGGAAGTGGATGGATCTTTGCTACAGGGAGAGAGGAGAGGAGGATGTGAAGTTGCAGCAGAGAGAGATTTGAAGATGTTTTGCTATTTGTTGCTTTAAAGATGGAAGGGATGACTGGAGCCAAGCAAGAGTGCAGCTCTAGAAGCTGGAAAAGACAAGAAAGAACTGCTGTCTAGAGCCTTGAGTGTGGCCCTGCTGAGGTCTTGGTTTCACCCCAGGGAAACCCATTTCAGATTTCTGACCTCCAGAAATGCTAGGGAATAAATTTGCGTTGTTTTAAGCCACCAAATTTATACTAATTTTTTCCATAGGAAGCTAATATGCCACTTCTCTATCTAATTAGGAAGCATTTCTGGCTCAGATGCTAAAGCGTCTGCCTACAATGAGGGAGACCTGGGTTTGATCCCTGGGTCAGGAAGCTCCTCTGGAGAAGGAAATGGCAACCCACTCCAGTACTCTTGCCTGGAAAATCCCGTGGATGGAGGAGCGTGGTAGGCTGTAGTTCCTGGGGTTGCAAAGAGTCAGATACGACTGAGCGACTTCACTTTCGTCCAAGGGCACTGAGTTTTTGAAAGATAAAATTGATATTCAAATGTGTACTGAGCCTATGAGAAACTGTAGGAGGTACAGTGATTGGAATAAGGGGAGAATGAAAGTGCAAAAATTCAGGTGACTCTGGGGTCTAGACTGGGAGAGCGTCGGATGCGGACGGAATGGGTGATTCTTCAGTCCCTTGGTGTTTGGTGGCGCAGCTGTGTGCTGCGTCTTGTGCAGGGGCTGCTCCGCCAGGACTGTGCAGTCAGAGATGGTGCATTTTGCTAAGCACGTGATGCCCCTTTCTTCCCGTCTTCCCATCCTCTTCTCTCTCTGCTCCCCACAAACACACGTGTTCCCAATGGCCAATATTTCCCTGGAAGACTATTCCCCAGGATGTATATATTTTTTAATTGATTAACACATTTCAGGAAGAAAAACATTATAAAGTAATTTGATGAAATCTAGAGGATTTGAGACAGTGGAAACAGTGTCAGACTTTATTTTTAGGGACTCCAAAATCACTGCAGATGGTGACTGAAGCCATGAAATTAAAAGACGCTTACTCCTTGGAAGGAAAGTGATGACCAACCTAGACAGCATATTAAAAAGCAGAGACATTACTTTGCCAACAAAGGTCTGTCTGGTCAAGACTATGGTTTTTCCAGTGGTCATGTATGGATGTGAGAGTTGGACTGTGAAGAAAGCTGAGCGCCGAAAACTTGATGCTTTTGAGCTACAGTGTTGGAGAAGACTCTTGAGAGTCCCTTGGACTGCAAGGAGATTCAACCAGTCCATCTTAAGGGAGATCAGTCCTGGTTGTTCATTGGAAGGACTGATGTTGAAGCTGAAACTCCAGTACTTGGGCCACCTCATGAGAAGAGTTGAATCGTTGGAAAAGACCCTGATGCTGGGAGGGATTGGGGGCAGTAGGAGAAGGGGACGACAGAGGATGAGATGGCTGGATGGCATCACTGACTCGATGGGCATGAGTTCGAGTAAACTCTGGGAGTTGGTGATGGACAGGGAGGCCTGGCGTGCTGCGATTCATGGGGTCGCAAAGAGTCGGACACGACTGAGTGACTGAACTGAAGAGGATTTGATACCTTCTTGGATGAGATGCAGAGAGAGGGTTCCCTCTGGATTATTTTTTCCCCCCCATAAGGATAGTAAAGTTTTCCAGCTTAATCATGTTATAGGAGTGAATCAGTAATGTCCTTAAATTTTACCAAAACACACCTTAAACCCATGTGCCTGTGATTTTTTTTTTTTTTTTTTAGTTCTTCAGATGGGTAATTTATTCTCCTAAAATATTCTAGTGGGAGAATTCACATTGACAACCCACGAAGCACTTTCTTCCTCACTTTGCATGTTTTTCTTTTGCATCTTGTTTTGATGAAATAAGGCAGACAGTTTTTCCTCCTTGAACTTGGCTTCGTTTTGCTTTCCATTTTCATTAACGCTTCTCTTGCTTTGGCACACGACACTATTTGATTGACGGCGTTCTAGGAAAAATGCTTAATTACTGAAAAACTTTGACTGCAATTCAGGAAGAACATGCAGGGCAGCATATTTGTTCAGGTTAAGTTTATGTGATTTTTCAAAAATAGATAAGAAATGATCTGCTGCTAAGCCAAATGGGCACTTTCATTGAAAGCATTTGGTTGTGAGCAGAGCGGAGAGAGATGGGATCTAAGGCATTAATTTAAAATACCTTAAAAGGAGAAGCAAGATGCATTGCTCTGCTCCTGCTGGCAGCAGACCAGGTTCTTCTTGAGGTCTGTCCCTGGTGCCAGAATACTGTCCACAGCAGCAGAACTGAACCTGAGGGTCGAGGTCTAAATCCACTCTGTGTGCATGGAGAGTGCTCACTTACTATGAACACTTAATTTTGAAAGTGAAAGAAAATAAGTCTTGATTGTGAATTAGCAGACCAGGATTTCTACTGGTCTTCATCACTGCCTATCCACATATCTCTAGGAGTCCCTTCAAGGCATGAAGCTCTGTTGCTTCATTTGCAAAATAGCGGTATGCATGGTCTGGGAGACAGTGAAGGACAGGGAAGCCTGGCGTGCTTCAGTTCATGGGGTCACAGAGTCGGGCACAACTTAGCCACTGAACCATAACAATATGCACCTTGCTTCCTACTCCAGATTCTTGAGAAAGTCAAGAGGTAAGATGTAAACCCAAAACCTTTGTGAAATGTAATTTTATGTATTAATAAAAAGAAATGTCATGATGACGGTGTTTGGAACATGGCTGAAATAGAAGGCAGGTAAACTCTGTGTGTACACTTGGGGTGAAAGAATTAAGAATTGAGTCTGCTCCCATGCCCAGAAGCAACAGAAGTGGACCTAGGCTATTTCGGTTCTGCTGTCTTCTGGGACTGACAGTTGTGACATCTCCTAACATTTGTTGTCAGGAGCCTAATACTGATGAATACTCCCTTGCCTTCATTCATGTCCATGCTCATATAAAGGATGCTTCCCGATTCCCCATCATTCATCCCTGGCTAAGAGAGAATGAGATGTCTGTGTAAGAACAGAGGGGTGAGATGTCATACTTTGAGGATGGTACTATTTGCATTTTTTATTTATTTATCTTTAATTATTTATCTTAATTTTCCTTTACGTATTTTTTTCCTGGTCACTACACAGTAATTCAGCTTTGTTTTTAGGCTATATTTGGGGCATAGGTACCAGACAACTCAGGCTGGAGCATTTGCAGGTTGGAGGGTCTTTTGAGAGAGTTGGTGCCATTGCTTTCTTCTATCAGGGTGATTATCTCTAGTGTATCAGAGGTATCTTTTCTTGTATTCTCAGACTCTGGAATGAAATCCACAGAGAGTTTTCAATGTTGGAGAGTTTTCATCCTTGTGGTTGCCTCCTGAATTATCCAGATAAAAACATTAGACTCTGTTGTAAAAAGGAGGTATCTCCTTGACTCAGTGTAAACTGAGAATAGGACAGGGTCTAATTCCGTCTCACCACTAATAGTGTAGATTAGAGGAACTTCATTCTACGACTGCGTTCATGGCATCTCTTTGACGAGATGCACTCTTGCCTAGCTGTGGAAGCACTGTGTTGCATAGTGGGAAGTGCAACTGTAAAGTTCATCACCCCAAGAGTTGAGTAATCTATTATAGTTTCTCATTGTACATGAATTCCCTAAGGGTTTGGATGAGCTCATGAGCCAGTAATGACTCCTGAGCCAATTAAAGAGCCAGTAATGGCTCCTGAGAGAATTCAGAATATTTTTTTTTTTCTCATAATCTTTCCTTTCAGAATATTTCTAACCCTGAAGATTGATACCAAGAAAGGCAGGACTTGATACTCATGGTCACAGAATGAGCAATGAAACTTGAATGACTTAACAAGAACTTCTAATTATGTGTTTGTTGGAATTGGCATTCTAGGCTGAATGGATCATGCTTCTATTCATTGTACCAGTTTTTGTTTGTTTTTCATTTGTGTAATGATTGTCACCAAAAATATTTTCCAAACTTGTTTAACTCAGTTCCTTGGATTGCTGAGATTATACTTTAAAATGTTTCTTTCCTGAAGGAATGGAAAGAGAATCTTAGGTTGAAATTCTTCTTGGGAGGTAGATGGAAAGAGTTCTGTTATATACCAATACGTATAGAATATTGTTAACTTTGCATTAACTTGGGAAAAGCGTCCAAAATATAAGGTTTTTAAAGAACCTACAGTTTTACTTATTTCAGCCATTAACTGTAAATAGAACAGGGTTAACAAAGGTTCCTTAAAAATTATCCTTTCACCCAGAGAAGAGACTTCTTTGCTAACTAAAAATAGTACTATTTTGTGATGGTGTATAAATGAGCTCTTACAAAAAACTTGGAAAATCCAGATTATGAAACATGTTATTTACCTCCCAGTAGTTTGTGCTTACTAATTTAGGAATAAAACATCACCTTTGAATCATTCATAATTACCGTCTTGTAGGTCAAAATTTGTCAAGTATCAGAGAGTTTATGTGATCAGATTCACTTTAATTCTCCCAACCAAGTAACAGACATTTATTATGTTATTACCACCCACCAGAGCGCTGGCAGCCTGTAACTCCTTGGTGAGCCCTTTGCTGAAGGAATAAATGAGATAGTAAATGAATGGAAGACAATGTGTGAATCTGTATGAGATTGGGACTCAGCATTGGGCCAGGAACCATGGGGCTAAAGTGGCATGTCTTCCAGTCTTAGGACTTTTTCTTTCATCTCTGGCTTTTAATTCCAGGTGCCATGAAGTTACTTTTTCCTGTCACGCTGGCCTATCACAGAGGGTCATTCCGTGGACATCTTATCTGAAATACCCCATGGCCATTCCCATGAGAGATCCACTGCTTTTTTACATATTTTCCCTTCCTCATTCGTATCACTATTTGAAACCATATACTTTAGCTTATATATTGGTTTTCTCCTGTCTTTTCCAGTAAGGTCCATGATTGAAGGCACCTGGTCTTACTAAGTAATATCTCTTCAGTTCCCAGAAGAGTGAGTGGTAAGTGAGGGATACTCAGTAAATAGATAGCAGTATTAAAAAGCAGAGACATCACTTTGCTGACAAAGGTTCATCCAGTCAAAGCTATGATTTTTCCAGTAGTCATGTACAGATGTGAGAGTTAGATCATAAAGAAGGCTGATAGTCAAAGAATTGATGCTTTCAGATTGCGGTGCTGGAGAAGACTCTTGAGAATCCCCTGGACTGCAAGGAGATCAAACCAGTCAATCCTAGAGGAAATCAACCCTGAATACTCATTGGAAGGACTGATGCTGAAGCTGAAACTCCAATACTTTGGCCACCTGATGTGAAGGAATGACTCACTGGAAAAGATCCTGATGCTGGGAGAGATTGAAGGCAGGAGGAGAAGGGGACGACAGAGGATGAGATGGTTGGATGGCATCATGATCCAACCATGATCATGACTCAATGGAATGAATTTGAGTAAGCTCTGGGAGATGGTGGAGGACAGAGGAGCCTGGGGTGCTGCAGTCCATGGGGTCACAAAGACTTGGACATGACTTAGGGACTAAACAGTGCAAACAACAACTCACTATAAATATTTTGTAAGTGAAGGAAGGAATCATTTGAAGAGATACTATCTAGTGAGATGATCTGGTTTGCACATATTTTTTCCCAGAAACTGAGCTTTAAGATGAAACTCTGAGACTTCTGCAGAATTTAGAACATTAGAATAACACCCATGAAGATGGGCTGAGACCACAGTACTCCAGGGTACCTGGGGCTCTGGAGCCAATATTCTTTCATCTAGCATTTTTGTTGTTGTTGAATGCCTACTAAGTGCTAGGCAATGGTTACTTAGTGGATCTTGGATGAAAGGTAAAAGTGGGCTCCCCAAGCCCTGTCCCCTCATTCTGTTTCTCATGTCCTCAGCCCCAATCATCACCTGCCTTCTCCTTTTAGTAATACGGCTCTGGAGAGCACTATTGGGCTTCTCCATGTACCCATTCTGGTGTGCATGTGCGTGTGCTAAATCGCTTCAGTCCTGTCCGACTCTGTGATCCCATGCAGTGTAGCCCGCCATGCTCCTCTATCCATGGGATTCTCTAAGCATGAATACTGGAATGGGTTGCCATGCCCCCCTCCAAGGGATCTTCCCCACCTAGGAACCGAACCAGCATCTTTTACATCTCCTGCATTGGCAGGTGGGTTCTTTACCACTAGTGCCACCTGGGAAAGCCCATCCACTCCGATACCTTGTGCTTGCTCAGAATGGGTCAATGTTACAGCTTCCTTGGCCTCTCTTCTCTTTCAGAGGCGTGGATTTCGTTGTCAAGTGCTGTTTTTCTCTGCTGGACCCATAAAGGTTCTGATAAGCATCCTCTAGGGTTGCCAGTGAGACTCTGTCATGAACCTCTATAATGTCCTTCGTTATAATTCACTTTACATTTTTCCTTACCTTTAGGCTCTTGCATTTTTTTTTTTTTTTTGGCTCTTGCATTTTTAAAAGATATCAAGGGTGTAGTAATGGACAAAACAGACAGGGCTGTAGAATCTCACAGAACTGCCATTGTGCCAAAGAGGATGGGCAGTTGCCAAGTAGCTGCATTGAAATGGAAGATGGATTACTGAAGGGAACATAGAGAAGGTTCCAGAGTGTTTAGCAGTGGAGGGGTGGCAGGGAAGGCCTGAAATAGGAGGCCATTGTGTGGATACCTGCGGGAGGGAGAGGGAGACAGAGGGAGCCACCTGTTAAAGCTTTGGGGTGCGAGAAAGCTTGGAGCAGCTGAAGACCTGGAAATGGTTGAGTCGGGCCAGCATGTGGCCCACAGTCAGCGGCGTGTATCTGTGAGATTCTCTAAGCCATCTGTTCTGCAGCGTGGAGGACGGATTGGAGGAGAAGAAGACTGGAAGCAGGGAACCTAGTTTGGGAGCCTCTTTACTTGCTCACATCCAGTAAAATGATGGTGTTTATTAGAGAAGTTACAGTGCATGAGAGGGAAGTGGTCCATTTAGCAGGGATACAGGAGGCTCAACGTGCAAGATTCGGTGACTGGTGGACGTGGTAAGAGGAGGGAACTTCATGATGGGAGATGACACTGGTTTCCTGCTTGATCCTGAGAAGGGCTGCTCTGTCCCAAGGTGAGCGACTAGAGAAAGGTGTATCAGCTGTTGCTGTTGGTGTGGCATGTGGGGGGTGTGGGGGGAAGAATTCAAATGTTTGACACTCGAGACTCACCCGCTTGCAGTGACTCATCTCTCTCCAGTTGCTATTATAGCCTTATGACCATGTTCTGGAAGTGATTCCCCATGCTGTCTTTCTGAAGTTTTCCTTTGTGCTGGAAGAATGGCTTTCCATGGTCGGCATGTCTAGAGGGGAAGCTGCCTGGGTCACTCTATGGAAACTATCGCAGTCTGTTTCTTTCCCCCCAAGCCTGAATGAGAATTTATGTCATGGGCTTTTGTGGTACCATATTGCATCAGATGGACTTCTCTGGTGGCTCAGATGATAAAGAATCTGCCTGCAATGCAGGAGACCCAGGTTCAGTCCCTGGGTTGGGAAGATCCCCTGGAGAAAGAAATGGCAACCCACTCCAGTATTCTTGCCTGGAGATTTGCATGGACAGAGGAGCCTGGTGGGCTACAGTCCATGGGGTTGCAAAGAGTCGGACACGACTGAGTGACTAACATTGCATCAGATATGGAAGCTGGGAAATAAGGAAAGACCTCAGGAGTGCATCCTGAACAAAGTAATAAGCCTCCGTAACCACGTGTAAACTTGTGTAGAAGGCGGGGGAAAGCAAGTTTGACAAGAGAGCCAATTTATTCTGAAGAAGGTGATTAAGGCCTGTGTGGGAAACACACGGCGATGGCATCCAGATAAACCGTTAGCGAGAAGTCCTACTGCGCCAGGGCATTTTCTTTCCAAGACTGCTCACATTCCTTCTCTCCAAGGAACTAGTTAACGTGTAAATCTGCCCCAGATATTCTGGGATGAATTTAACCTGAAAGTGACTTGCAGATAATGAAAGCGAAGATCTGCAGGTCTGGGGCCATGGTAAAAACTCAACCTCTCCAAAGCACGTGCTCCTTTATTATGTCAATAAAACATAATTAGATCTGATTGTCATGGAGCACACCCATGTAATTTCTATCAGTATTTTATTTCTGGTAAAATGATACCTCTGCCACCTCACTAATTTCATCTTGTTTCTCATAAGAGTGGACGTTTTTCCCATGGGGAATTGACACCCATTTCCTTCTATTATTGGTTGTAGCCAGCTTTTAACAAATACTCAGTAATTGGTGGATTTTAAAGGTTGTTTTGGCACAAGCTCATGCTTCAGGAAGTTGAGATGGCGGGCTCCCTGTGAGAAACGTGGTGGTCTTGGGATGCCTGTGGGTGGGGGGCAGGTCTTCGGGGTCACAGGGTGCTCTTGGGAGTTGAAGCTGGTTGTGTTCTGGGACCTCACCGCTGGGATCTGAGTTTCAGATGGCTGTCGGCCTTGGCTTTTCAGCACTTTGTTGTGGTGGATTTCATCACTTTCTTACCATGTCTACTCACCATCTTTGCTCTCAATCCATAAGGGGCTCAACAAAACTGCACAGGGATTCCCCACCCCTGTCAGCTTCTTATCCCTTGTTCTGATGCCCCTGAAGACCCAGGGTCTGTCCTTTTGACCCTGCTCATGAGGCTGCACTTCATTGTACATCACTTATGGCTTCTTCCCTAAATGGGACCCTCCACAGTCTTGTTTCCAAAAACTGAACCTTATATAAGATTGTCTAATGATAGCTCTTTGCAGCCCAAACCAAAAGTTGAAAAAAAAAAGGCCTCTTATATTGACATTAGGTTAAAAAATAATTTGAGAGTTAAACATCAGTTCTATTTAATGAACTTAGAACCTTCAGTATGTGTGAATACATTTTGTAGCAGTTAAATGGAGACATGAACAAACCAAGAAGTCAGATAATTTTAGCAGCTCCTAACAAATGGTTTGAAGTTAATACATGTAACCTGTTAAGAGTGTCCCCATTACAGCTAATATAAAATTAAACTTTTACAACTAAATTGGCCCCTGTCTGAAGCTGAATCAATCTTTAAATGATTCCAAAAGGAAGCCTGAAATATCTGGTTCCTTCTCTGCTTTCATCTGTCTGCAGCCATCATGTAAATTATTCTGGGTGGATGTGTTAATTAATTGTACCTGAAAGATTCCCATGAGGTTGAGACCCACCTCCGTAGCCCAAGGTACCATTGGGGGCGTTAATTTCATCTGGCTCTGATCTTGGTGAATGTGGAGAAGAGCTGCTTGCATGACAGTTAATCTACCTGGATACATTTCTCACTGATCACTTTGAGACTCTTCTTTTCACTGATCCCTGAAATTATAAACTTGGAAGTCAAAAACAATAGAGAAATAACATGCTCCCCATTTATGAACCTGCCCTGTGTCTTCTTGCTGCAGTTAGAAAAGAGATCACTGTCTTAGTTTTAGGAACCTGGTCTTCTCAGGGAAAGATGCCAGCAGAGATGTGCTGGGTGCCATGGGCCATGGGCCAAGGCTCTGCCTCCCTGGGTCTTCAGACCTCAAGGGCTGGGATCAGTTGGGTGTGGGCACTGACTTTCTGGCAGCTTTAACCTTCTAGAAGAGGGAGATTAAGCAGCTGTCCTCCCAATGCTTCAGGGGAGTTAAACAGACTAGAGTAGGCTTAACTGCTTCCACCGTGTCATTGGAAAGTTCTGGCAACCTGTGGACCTGTCCCCAAGGGAAAGATGAGCCTGTCACCTCTTTTTTTTTACAGACCACTTCTTGTTCCCCCAACAGCGAAGCTGTGTCTGAGATCTCCCACTAGTAATTAGTGAAAATCACTGATGAAGTGAGGCCATAATTTGAAAGTTTGAGTCACAGACATGTGAAATATAATTAAAAAATCCTACTAAATGGATTTCTTCATTGGGTAAACTAAGCCCAAATGGGCTGTCTGTTGAAATCAAGATGCTTTTGCCTTCTGTGAACTATTAAGATGAGAGCTGGATCCAGGAGAGGAGGAGGAAATTGGGCATCACATAGATGCTTAGTCCCCTCCATGTGAAATTGCTCAGTCATTATTATAGTCATCCTTGATGTTTCCAGAACTCTTTTCCTCCAAGTTATTTCATATTTCTGCCAAGATAGAAGATATGTAATGAAGCTAAATTAGGCTTTTAATTCTCCAGCATTCTGAATTTCGTTGCGATATTTGGTCAGGAGAAATGACTGGGTGATGAATTTCGATTTCTGTCAAAAATGCAGTTATTGGGATTCTGCAGATGGTTGGGCATTAGGCTGTTTGCTAGACCAAGCACAGGGGCCTTATGAAAACAGAGGACAATGTCCAAGCCTTTGGAAGAGGTGGCAGATTGAGAAATGAGGATAGGATGAAAAAGAAAGCCAAAGTCTCAGCCTTCAGTTGGCACCATGGCGTAATCCCCTGATGTCATTGGTAGCAACATGGCGTCTCTGGTCAGGACTCATCAATTACAGAGCTTCCTGTGGCCTGGCCCTTGACCTGTTTTTATCCTCATTGGCTGCTTTCTCTCTGGCACCCGTGATCATTCATGTGCACACCCTTGTCCCTGAGCTGCCCGGTGGTATACTGGCTCCTGCCTTTCTTCAGGAAGGGTTCTGCCCCACTATCGGCTGCTCTGGGGCAGCTCCACTGACTGCTCCATCTGTGGTTCTATCCAGCTCCACTGTCTGTCCCTCCTCACACGCTGTCCTTTCCAGCACTTCGCATCACCTGCCGTTGCATCATGTATGTATGGATGCATATGTTTATTCTCTGTCCTCTCCTGTGCATCCATCTTCTGTGAGAATGGGGACTTTGTCCTGTTCCCTGTGCATCTCTGGGGCTGGAAGACATTTCTGGAAAACAGTAGATGCGCCAACATTTATAAAATGAGGACTCTATTTGAAAGAATTAATTTTTTTAATGGAAACTATAAAAATTGTGTCTTTGTGACTCCATGGACTGCAGCCTCCCAGGCTCCTCCGTCCATGAGATTTTCTCGGCAAGAATACTGGAGTGGGTTGCCATTTCTTGAATTAATAATATTAATGTCGAGAAGATTTGTAATTCATAATCTGTAACCGGTTAACATCCTTTAAGAGTCAGGTGTGTGCGCACACACTCTCGCTCACTCAGTCATGTTCGACTCTTTATGACCCCATGGACTGTAGCTGCCAGGCTTCTCTATGCAGCAGGTGGTAAGGAACCGCCTGCCAATGCAGGAGACATAAGAGACGCGGGTTCCATCCTGGGTCGGGAAGGTCCCCTGGAGGAGGGCATGGCAGCCCACTCCAGTGTTCTTGCCTGGAGAATCCCATGGACAGAGGAGCCTGGCGGGCTACAGTCCACGGGGTCGCAAAGAGTCGGACACGACTGAGCGCACATGCACAGTCCTGCAGGTGGAAGGGATTATAAAAACGTTTTGAATACTCTCTTTCTTCCTCGTCTCTTTCTGTCTGTTTCAACACTGGAGAGGCCAGAGGCTGTGTTTCCTGTGCTGTCCGCTCTGTTCCAGGGATGCACGCATTCTCTGTACCGTCATTATTTGGACACACACAGTATGCAGAGCACGGTGCAAGATGATCAAGGAGACGTCCTCTCTGGAGGAGAACTACTTTGCGATCCTGGCTGAATCAGGGCTTAAGATTCCAGCGTCCCTTTGGGAAAATGTCCAGGAAATCAGAGAATGAAGCAAGCTCTATCCACTCCCCAGGCTTGCTTCCCTGTCTTCCCTTCTCTCTCCTCCACATTCCCTCTGTATTTCATGACAGAGTTGCCTCTGTTGTCCCAGGCAGCTCGTCCCTGATGGCTGTGAGACTGAGCTTTTTCCTTTCCTTGAAGTTGGGGGCCACGGTGCTGGGGGGCCTCCCACCAGGATCTGGGGCTCTGGTGTCGCTGGGAGCGTGCCAGGTGACAAGCTCAGCACGTGTTTCCTGGCTGACCCTCGAGGAAGCCCGTGGAAACTCTGTAAGCCTGAGACCCAGGATGTGTCGCGAACCGCTGGGAGGGAGCCCAGGCCAGCTCTCTGCTATTTCTGGCTTGAGGTTTGCTGTCCCTCCTGTCGGCCTGGACGTCACGTGGCTGTCTCAGGTCCTTCAATCAATGTGAGCTCAGGAATGTGCGGGCAGAGCAGGCGTTCTTACCCTGGGCCGGCTGGTGCCTCTAACATGCACGTGTGTGGATGAGAATGAATCCTCAGGTGAGCACTGGTTGGTCCGTGTTGCAGAGGGCTGGGTGCATCTGCTTTTATTTGTGTGAGTGCTCATTCAGTCGTGTCTGCCTCTTTGCAACTCGTTGACTCTAACCCTCCAGGCTCCTCTGTCCACGGGATTTCCCAGGCAAGAATACTGGAGAGGGTTGCCAGTTCCTCCTCCAGGGGATCCTCCTGACCCAGGGATCAAATCCCAGTCTTGTGCATCTCCTGCACTGGCAGGCAGATTCTTTACCGCTGGTGTCACTTCTGCTTTTATGGAAATTCCAGCTAGGTATGGAAATGTTTCTTGGTCTCCAGGCTAACAGCCTACAGAGCAATAAAGAACCATCTGTGCTGCACCCAGAGACGTGCTCTTCCCCTCAGTTCTTAACTCAGACCCTGCAGATGCCTCTGCAGTAAGAAAATTTTAATTGAAGTATACTTGATGTACTATATGTTATATATGTATAATATATTGATTCATATTTTTAAAGACTACCTTTCATTTGTAGACGTAACACATTGGATCCATTCCCTGTATTGTGCAATATATTATCATAGTAGTTTATACCTCTTCTAAGAGTAGAGAGTGAGTTTGCGCAAAAGGCTCACAGTCAGGTGTTGTCTGTTTTAGCATCTGTGGTAGCTTTGATTGTTTTCGATATTGTCCTTAGGCTATGAAAAAATGCACATACCTGAGTTCCATCTTATGTATGGGAATTGTTACAAAACCATCTAGAGATTGAACAGGTTGCCTTTTCTATACGTAGATTCCAGAGCTTTTTAAGTTTCCCCTTTTGTAACGGTTTGGGAAATATTCAGCCTGGTGTTCCTGCAAACCTGACTTAGGGCAGATGGGCCACCGAAAGTGAAAATGAAAGTGAAAGTCGCTAAGTCGTGTCCAACTCTTTGCAACCCCATGGGACTATACAGTCCATGGAATTTTCCAGGCTAGAATACTGAAGTGTGTAGCCTTTCCCTTCTTCAGGGGATCTTTCCAACCTAGGGATTGAACCCAGGTGTCCTGCATTGCAGGTGGATTTTTTTTAACCAGCTGCACCACCTGGGAAGTCCTACCACCCCCTGGGGAGCTCTTTAAACATGTAGGTGCCTGGGCCATACCCACAACAATTAAATCCAAATCTCTGGGGGCCCTGGCAGCAGCATTTAAAAAAAATCTCCATAGGTGTTTGCAAAGCACAGCCCAAGTTGAGAACCACTGTGTAAACATATGTGGATTTTCATTTCTGTGGTGTATTGTGATTCCAGCAGGTTAGAGATTAAACTGTGTTAGCAACCCTTTTGACAGACTTACATGAAACTGCTAATGTATTTGTGAGTCAAGTGTATTTTAATTGGAGAAAAGCTGTCTTAGAATATCACTGATTATTTTCCATGGTCTTTGTATGACAGCATTAAAATATCAAGAAAATCATAGTAAGAGACTTCAGCTTCACAGAGTGGCTATTAAATAAGTGTCTAGGTTTTTTTTTGTAAAGACAAGTATAGTTAATTCTTTCACTGGGGATTAATTTAGTTTGATCTTTAATGAACAGTTTAGCTTATGAAGATATTGATGAAGGAGTCTTATGGAGTAAAGAAACCAGCTTAGAAGGGATGTGTTGGCAAGCTCCAAGAAATCAGGGAGAGATGCATAAGGAGGAAACTAGATCTGCCAAGATTTCCCTCTTCGGAAACAGATAGCTTGGATGGGGCCAGGCACAGACCACAATCTGGAGTTACATAAGCAGGACTGCCTGAGTTAGCAAATATTTTAGTGTTAGTATATCCTAAGTGTTGCATGGGATCTATTGGGTTGACCAAAATGTTTGTTCAGGTGTTTCTGTCGGAACCTTGATTGCTGATCACCTATCCTTTACTCTAAAGATAATTGAAATATGTATATGGGCCTGTGTGAGTAAGTGTGTATATAAAAGACTCTATTAAGTATATATACATTTGTTGTTATTCAGTCACTCAGTCATGTCTGACTCTTTGCGACCCCATGAACTGCAGCCCATCAGGCTTCCCTGTCCTTCACCATCTCCCGGAGTTTACTCAAACTCATGTCCACTGAGTCGGTGATGCCATCCAACCATCTCATCCTCTGTCTTCTTCTCCTCCTGCCTTCAGTCTTTCCCAGCATCAGGGTCTATTCCATTGAATTGACTGTTCGCATCAGGTGGCCAAAGTATTAGAGCTTCAGCTTCAGCATCAGTCCTTCCAATGAATACACACACACACACACAAATATAGACATGCATTCATTTGAGTGGTTTTCTGTTTGGAAACCTGAATGAACTTTTTGGCCAACCCAATAGTTATGCTAACAGGACGTTGTTTGCTATTTATCTGAAATGCAGATTTAATTGGGTGTCCTGGATTTTCTCTGGCACTCCACCCTCAGGGCATCTCTGTGTGGTGTTTTTCTTCCATCGGCTTGGATGAGTTGAACGCAGTCCCGGAGGTGGAGGGATGATATCTGGACCAGTCGGGAGAAAATGAATGTTCTGGGTAGGGTAACAAGGCAAGCTTTGATTAGAATGCACACACACATCCATGCTGGCGTGATTAAAACCTTTGGAAGGTTTGGAGTTTTGCCATGTAGCTCTGCGCTTGTGTCTTAGGCACAGACGTTTTCTTGTCACTGGGAAAGATGATCTCTTCTGAGGCCTCCTGGGGATGACAGCTATCCACTATCACGATGGGTATGTGGCGACTTTAAGAAGGATGGAGTCTGAAGCGTGTGTTGCGTTTAATAATGCATGATAATAACACAAGCCGGACTGGAGGATTAATCAAAACTTTGTCAACTGGTGCTGAATTGACTCGGTGATTTGCATCCGGCTCTATGTGGGTGGCCTGTTGACAATAACTTACTCAAAAACAATGGCTTTGGAATTCCTCCTTAAGTGCATATGTTGTGCTGTAGGGTGATACACAAGATATTAAAATATGAGTAACAGATGGATGCTGGCTAATGGAGCTTCACTTCGCATATATTTTCTCCTGATTGTTTTCTTTTGACTTATATTCCTATTCCTGTAAAATAGAGCTTTTCTTTTTCAGGACAGCACTGATTTCACCCTTTTTTCCCCCTAACTCTCCTACACTTTCTGGTCTGTTTCTTCTTCTCACCTTCCTGTGGGATAGAAGAGCCTCTGTACCCTGGATTTTGGAGTTCGGTTTTTGTTACTAGTGGGTGGAAGTTGATGATACATCACCAGGTTGAGATACTTGAGTGATTTTCATATATTGATGACTGTAGTTTTGTTATTTATCTGCCATGGCTGTAGTTCCCTTACCCTTAGTGATAACAGAAGACTAAAATACTGAAGAATTAAAGTGTCCATTTCTGGGCTGTGAGAAAAGAAGTCAGTCCATTATTTAGAGAGTCTAATATATGTAAGGGTTTCTCAGGCGGCTCAGTTGTAAAGAATCCACCTGCCAATATAGGAGCCAAAGGAGATGGGGGTTCGATCCCTGGGTCATGAAGGTCCCCTGGGGGAAGAAATGGCAACCCACTCCATTATTTCTTGCTTGGAAAATGCCATGGGCAGGGGAGCCTGGTGGGCTACAGTCCACGGGGTCACAAAAGGGTTGGACATGACTTAGTGGGTAAATAACAGCAACAACTGTGTGTAAGGCGTTAACTAATATTCAGAGACATAGCGGGTGTTTCTCTGACTTCAATAGCTTGCAGTTTAATGGGGGGAGAAGAAAACATATATCCAGATAATTAGATCAATGAGGCATTCTTCCTGTTCCATAGGGAAGCTTTCTTTGTGCCATTACTAATGGTGTAATTCCTGTGATTTTTGCAGCGCATTCATTGCCAAATACATCCATTTTTTTAATCCGTTCCTTTTGGCATTTGCTGGCTTTTTTAAATATGGGAAAATGAACTGAGGTGGGGATAGAAAGAGAATAAAGAAACGGCCATAAACTAGTTGAGGTTTTTCCTTAAAATCATTTTTTTTGATTGCTCTATAAAGGTTTGTGAAGTTTTAGGAGTAGTGACGCTTGGCATTCCTGTGAAGTCTCCTGGTGGTGGTGGGCGCAGGTGGGGGCAGCCATCCCTTGTGATGATCAATGCTCCCACCTTCCTGGCACCTCCAGGTGGGACCACAGAAATGCCAGCATCCTTGCACCCTTGGCAGCCAGTGGGACCATTGTGTGCTTGTACTTACACCCACTGCTTCGTGTTTGCTCACTGGGTTGTGGTATTAGCATAATTGCCACACACATGTCTTGTTATTATGTTCCTTTAGCTTGCAGTAACTAATACCTCTGTTTGATAGAGCGAATTCTGTAACTGTTAATCATATACACAAAACAAATGCACAAAATAAATACAGAATGAAAACATCCCTGAACTACACTACACCCAGCCCAACTCCAGCCATGCTAAACATTGCCTTCTGTGTTAGGGTTCAAGTTCAACCCCAGCCTTCCAGTCTTGAGTCATAATGGCCCCGGGCATGATGTGTTTCTTGGGTCAGAGTTGGTTCTTGTTGTACTTGGATGCCATAGCCGTGGGAATCGAGCTGCTACCAAGAATGCCTGTTGAAGATTTTGTGATCTGAGTCTCGTCTACTTTACATGCTCCCTGGTGCCATATTGTGGGCTGAGAAACAGACACTGTGGACCCCTCGTCTCCCTAATGGCCCTGCCTCCGTGACAAAATGCCTTGTGTGTTAGAGTCCACCCAGGAGTCTGAGTGGGTTGAAGAATAACTGTGACACTGCTTTTTAAAACAATGTCATAGCTTCCAAAAATTTGTTTTACAGTTTCTAAAGTTTATTTCTGAACTGACATAAAATACAGCAGAGTTCAGTGTAATTTTCTCGAAAGAGCTGGGTGGAGGGTGAACTGAAAGTCATTTTCCTTTCTGGTGGCATTGCTACATTTTAGACCTTGCATGTTTATTTATGATAATGATGCTCTCAGCTGGATTGCTGTAATTGTGCTGTGATTCTCGAAACTCTCTTTTGAATATAGGTAACAAACGCATCTTTGAGGGCTTCCCTGGTGGCTCAGATGGTAAAGAACATATCTGCATTCAGTTTTGGAAAGTTATACTTTTCTAAGAATTTGTCCATTTCATCCAAGTTGTCCATTTTATTGGCATAGAGCTGCTGGTAGTAGTCTCTTATGATCCTTTGTATTTCAGTGTTGTCTGTTGTGATCTCTCCATTTTCATTTCTAATTTTGTTAATTTGGTTCTTCTCTCTTTGTTTCTTAATGAGTCTTGCTAATGGTTTGTCAATTTTGTTTATTTTTTCAAAAAACCAGCTTTTAGCTTTGTTGATTTTTGCTATGGTCTCTTTAGTTTCTTTTGCATTTATTTCTGCCCTGATTTTTAAGATTTCTTTCCTTCTGCTAACCCTGGGCTTCTTCATTTCTTCCTTCTCTAATTGCTTTAGGTGTAGAGTTAGGTTATTTATTTGGCTTTTTTCTTGTTTCTTGATGTAAGCCTGTAATGCTATGAACCTTCCCCTTAGCACTGCTTTTACAGTGTCCCATAGGTTTTGGGTTGTTGTGTTTTCATTTTCATTCATTTCTATACATATTTTGATTTCTTTTTTGATTTCTTCTATGATTTGTTGGTTATTCAAAAGCATGTTATTTAGCCTCCATATGTTTGCATTTTTAACAATTTTTTTCCTGTAATTGAGATCTAATCTTACTGCACTGTGGTCAGAAAAGATGACTGGAATGATTTCAATTTTTTTGAATTTTCCAAGACCAGATTTATGGCCCAGGATGTGATCTATTCTGGAGAAGGTTCCGTGTGCACTTGAGAAAAAGGTGAAGTTGATTGTTTTGGGGTGAAATGTCCTATAGATATCAATTAGGTCTAGCTGGTCCATTGTGTCACTTAAGGTTTGTGTTTCCTTGTGAATTTTCTGTTTAGTTGATCTATCCATAGTTGTGAGTGGGGTATTAAAGTCTCCCACTATTATTGTGTTACTATTAATTTCCTCATTCATACTCGTTAGTGTTTGCCGTACATATTGTGGTGCTCCTATGTTGGGAGCTGAACCAGGAAGATATAGAAGATCTTAACAGACCCATCACAAGCAAGGAAATCGAAACTGTAATCAAAAATCTTCCAGCAAACAAAAGCCCAGGACCAGATGGCTTCACAGCTGAATTCTACCAAAAATTTAGAGAAGAGCTAACACCTATCTTGCTCAAACTCTTCCAGAAAATTGCAGAGGAAGGTAAACTTCCAAACTCATTCTATGAGGCCACCATCACCCTAATTCCAAAACCAGACAAAGATGCCACAAAAAAAGAAAACTACAGGCCAATATCACGGATGAACATAGATGCAAAAATCCTTAACAAAATTCTAGCAAACAGAATCCAACAACATATTAAAAAAATCATACACCATGACCAAGTGGGCTTTATCCCAGGAATGCAAGGATTCTTTAATATCCGCAAATCAATCAATGTAATACACCACATTAACAAATTGAAAGATAAAAACCATATGATTATCTCAATAGATGCAGAGAAAGCCTTTGACAAAATTCAACACTCATTTATGATTAAAACTCTCCAGAAAGCAGGAATAGAAGGAACATACCTCAACACAATAAAAGCTATATATGACAAACCCACAGCAAGCATCACCCTCAATGGTGAAAAATTGAAAGCATTTCCCCTGAAATCAGGAACAAGACAAGGGTGCCCACTCTCACCACTACTGTTCAACATAGTGTTGGAAGTTTTGGCCACAGCAATCAGAGCAGAAAAAGAAGTAAAAGGAATCCAGATAGGAAAAGAAGAAGTGAAACTCTCGCTGTTTTCAGATGACATGATCCTCTATATAGAAAACCCTAAAGACTCTTCCAGAAAATTACTAGAGCTAATCAATGAATATAGTAAAGTTGCAGGATATAAAATTAACACACAGAAATCCCTTCCATTCCTATATACTAACAATGAAAAAACAGAAAGAGAAATTAAGGAAACAATACCATTCACCATTGCAACAAAAAGAATAAAATACTTAGGAGTATATCTACCTAAAGAGACAAAAGACCTATACATAGAAAACTATAAAACACTGATGAAAGAAATCAAAGAGGACACAAACAGATGGAGAAACATACCGTGTTCATGGATTGGAAGAATCAATATTGTCAAAATGGCTATTCTACCCAAAGCAATCTATAGATTTAATGCAATCCCTATCAAGCTACCAACGGTATTTTTCACAGAACTAGACCAAAGAATTTCACAATTTGTATGGAAATACAAAAAACCTCGAATAGCCAAAGTAATCTTGAGAAAGAAGAATGGAACTGGAGGAATCAACCTGCCTGACTTCAGACTCTACTACAAAGCCACAGTCATCAAGACAGTATGGTACTGGCACAAAGACAGAAATATAGATCAATGGAACAGAATAGAAAGCCCAGAGATAAATCCACGAACCTATGGACACCTTATCTTTGACAAAGGAGGCAAGGATATACAATGGAAAAAAGACAACCTCTTTAACAAGTGGTGCTGGGAAAACTGGTCAACCAGTTGTAAAAGAATGAAACTAGAACACTTTCTAACACCATACACAAAAATAAACTCAAAATGGATTAAAGATCTAACTGTAAGACCAGAAACTATAAAACTCCTAGAGGAGAACATAGGCAAAACACTCTCCGACATAAATCACAGCAAGATCCTCTATGACCCACCTCCCAGAATATTGGAAATAAAAGCAAAACTAAACAAATGGGACCTAATGAAACTTAAAAGCTTTTGCACAACAAAGGAAGCTATAAGCAAGGTGAAAAGACAGTCTTCAGAATGGGAGAAAATAATAGCAAATGAAGAAACAGACAAAGGATTAATCTCAAAAATATACAAGCAAGTCCTGCAGCTCAATTCCAGAAAAATAAATGACCCAATCAAAAAATGGGCCAAAGAACTAAACAGCCATTTCTCCAAAGAAGACATACAGATGGCTAACAAACACATGAAAAGATGCTCCACATCGCTCATTATTAGAGAAATGCAAATCAAAACCACAATGAGGTACCATTACATGCCAGTCAGGATGGCTGCTATCCAAAAGTCTACAAGCAATAAATGCTGGAGAGGGTGTGGAGAAAAGGGAACCCTCTTACACTGTTGGTGGGAATGCAAACTAGTACAGCCACTATGGAAAACAGTGTGGAGATTCCTTAAAAAACTGGAAATAGAACTGCCATATGACCCAGCGATCCCACTTCTGGGCATACACACTGAGGAAACCAGATCTGAAAGAGACATGTGCACCCAAATGTTCATTGCAGCACTGTTTATAATAGCCAGGACATGGAAGCAACCTAGATGCCCATCAGCAGATGAATGGATAAGGAAGCTGTGGTACATATACACCATGGAATATTACTCAGCTGTTAAAAAGAATTCATTTGAATCAGTCCTAATGAGATGGATGAAACTGGAGCCCATTATACAGAGTGAAGTAAGCCAGAAAGATAAAGAACATTACAGCATACTAACACATATATATGGAATTTAGAAAGATGGTAATGATAACCCTATATGCAAAACAGAAAAAGAGACACAGAAATACAGAACAGACTTTTTTGAACTCTGTGGGAGAAGGTGAGGGTGGGATGTTTCAAAAGAACAGCATGTATACTATCTACGGTGAAACAGATCACCAGCCCAGGTGGGATGCATGAGACAAGTGCTCCGGCCTGGTGCACTGGGAAGACCCAGAGGAATCGGGTGGAGAGGGAGGTGGGAGGGGGGATCGGGATGGGGAATACGTGTAAATCTATGGCTGATTCATATCAATGTATGACAAAACCCACTGAAATGTTGTGAAGTAATTAGCCTCCAACTAATTAAAATAAAATAAAATAAAAAATTAAAAAAAAATAAAATAAAAGAAATGCAAAAAAAAAAAAAAAGAACCTATCTGCAGTGCAGGAGACCCGAGTTCAACCCCTGGGTCAGGCAGATCCCCTGGAGAAGGGAATGGCAACCCACTCCAGTATTCTTGCCTGGAAAATCCCATGCACAGAGGAGCCTGGCAGACTACAGTCCATGGGGCTGCAAAGAGCTGGACACAATGGAGTAACTAACACATGCTCATACACACACTTGCATCTTTGAGTGTGGGCTCTGAATTCTACTCTGTGGGTAGTGATTGAACCCAATTTCAGGAAATGATTTCTCAGTTCTGGATGAATGGATAAGAATTTTCATCAGGGGTAATTTTGCATTAAGCGTTGTAAGATACCTTGGTTGACAGCAGGGAGCTTGGGAACACCTGAAACCTCTTTCTGAGCATTTTCCATCTGACAGGTTTCAAAGGAAATGAAAGGACAAAAGCCAAGGCCAAGGCCACGTCCAGGAGCGCTTCCTGCCCCTGTGCCCAGTCCCAGCTTAGTCACCATCTTCTGTCCTACACCCCCCTGCCCTCCCTGCTCACTTCCTCTCCTAACTCCTCACTCCCATCCAAAGCAAGGACACATTTGTTGTTGGATTAGGAACTTGATCCTCAAGCAGCCAAAACTTCCTTCTTCACCCTTTTCCCTGCAAACTTCTCCCTCAATCTGGACCCCTTCCCTAGTGCAGAGAGGCCAATCTGGGGTAAAGATCACCCAGCCTATATCTATATCTATCTATGTATCTATCTCTATATATAAACCAAACAAATATGGGAGGGCAGAGGCAAACCAGCCTGTAGCTCCCCAGTGTCCAGGATTCGCAGGCTTCAGGGCTGATGCCTGGCTTTTCAGGCTGCCATGAGAACAGGGAAGCTACTAGTGTTCACATTGGCTCCTGATACATGGAACCAGAGAGGGCTGCTGTCCTGCCCAGCTCTGGAGTGGCTGTTTCTGCCACTTCCTGCCTCCCTCATCTCCTTACCTCTCTGACCCAGTGGAAAAGAAACCTTTTGCGAGAGCTCAGTGACATGTCTGTCCCCTAGAACACACATGTTGAAAACACAGTTGAACTTGAGCAGATTAGGAAGGATGACTGGGAGAAGCCAGCAGCATCCTGGGACAGCATCCTTCACCTTTGTCCAGCTTCTTTTCTGTCCCAACTGGGGAGTCTGCCAAGGGACCCATGATAGCCAATCGCACATATAAGGCGACCATGAATCTCTGATGACAGCAGAATGTGATAAATGGTTCTCCCCAGTTCTGGATAGTCAAAGCTATGTAGCTTTTCCAGTAGTCATGTACGGATGTGAGAATTGGACCATAAATTAGGCTGAGCATCGAAGAGTAGATGCTTTCGAACTGTAGTGTTGGAGAAAACTCTTGAGAGTCCCTTGGACAGCAAGGAGATCAAACTGGTCAATCCTAAAGGAAATAAATTCTGAATATTCACTGGAAGGACTGATGCTGAAGCTGAAGCTCCAATACTTTGACCTCCTGATGCGAAGAACTGACTCATTGGAAAAGACCCTGATGTTGGGAAAGATTGAAGGCAAAAGGAGAAGGGGGGTGACAGAGGATGAGATGGTTGGATGGCATCATCAACTCAATGGACATGAGTTTGAGCAAACTCTGGGAGATAGCAAAGGACAGGAAAGCCTGGTGTGCTGCAGTCCAGGGGCCCACAAAGAGTTGGACACGACTTAGTAACTGAACAACAACAGTAACAAGCTATCTTAGCTACACAAGTTTCTGGTAATTTCAATAGAAAAATGTTTTTAGGCAATGGAAACATATTAAGTGTGTGGGAATAATCTTCAATTACTCAGTAATTTAAAAGCAGCTGTTACTGTTCAGTTGAAAAGAATAAAGGGATGGTTCATTGAATATTGAGGAGAAAGAAGGAATGGTTCATTGGTGTACCTAGTTGCTCAGATGGTAGAGAATCTGCCTGCAATGCAGGAGACCCAGGTTCAATCCCTGGGTCAGGAAAATGTCCAAGAGAAGGGAATGGCCACCCACTGCAGTATTCTTGCTTGGAGAATTCTATGGACAGAGGGACAGTCCATGGAGTGTTCATGGGGTCACGAAGAGTTGGATATGACTGAGTGACTAACACTTCACTCTTTCATTGAATATTACAGGCGACCTTCATTTGGAGTCTAAGTTGTATTAACTTGCAAGTGATTTACAGGGTTAGATGAACTGTGTTGGGGGGGGGGGGCGGGTAGATTCCCTTGGCCTCTGTGCAGTTAACTTGGGATGGTGTCTTTGTGTCCATCACCATACCCAGCTCTGCCTGCCTCACGTCCCAGTGGTCCACACACAGTTGACCACCTTAGAATGGAGTGGTGTCTCTGTTTCTGAACACCAGCCAGGAGTCAAACAAGAGGCTACCATGGGATGGGAGAGTGGGACTGACATGGGAAGCAGGCAGTTTCAGCAAGAAATTAATGAAGGCTAAAGGGCTTCCCTGGTGACTCAGACCGTAGAGTCTGCCTGCAACACAGGAGACCCAGGTTCCATCCCTGGGTCAGGAAGATCCCCTGGAGTAGGAAATGGCAACCCACTCCAGTATTCTTGTCTGGGAGAATTCCATGGACAGAGGAGCCTGGTGGGCTACAGGCCATGGGCTCGCAAAGAACCAGACATCACTGAATGACTGACGCACACACGTAAGGCAAGTCAACCCAGTGGTGAAGGGCAGCGGCTTCACAGAGAGGCTCCTGTTGTCAGTGCTTGCTTCCTGTGGGACTCGGATCGAAATTCTGACTTCTCATATTCTTCTTCGATGAAGTGAGGACAAGAATTAATATTTCCTCACCTACATCCACCGGTCGGTTCCCATTAGGAACTCATCATTTTCCATTAAGTGTGAACGCTGATTGTATCCATATCCTGACTGACCAGTTCCAAGTGTTTCAGAGAGAAATGCCATGTCCCTGTGAGTCCCTAACACAAGAAGCTAAAAGGAGAAAGAAAAATGGTACCATGCGATGTTCTTTTTAATAAGGCGTTGCATTTGGAAGCCCATACCAGATTAACTAATTTAAAAGACAAATATTGGATTCATGCGCCAGGCTATTTTAGGGCCTTTTTATTCATGCATATTAAAATGTAAATGAGCAGTGATTATCTCAGATAGGCTGCTCAGAATATTGTCCTTCCTGGTAACTGGTAGCAGAGGGTGCATGGGCTTTTTTTGGCTCAAAAAATATTCTTGGGACTCATCTGTAAATTAGGAAAATGAATACTTTAAAAGGGGGCTTCTCTGGTGGTGCTCGTGGTTAAGAACCTGCCTGGCAATGCAGGAGACAGACTGGGGTTGAATCTCTGGGTTGGGCAGATCCCTTGGAGGAGGGCATGGCAACCCACTCCAGTATTCTTGTCTGGAGAATCCCATGGACAGAGGAGGCTGGTGGGATGCCATCCATAGGGTCACAAAGAGTCAGACACGACTGAAGCAACTTAGCAGGCATGCATGCACGCACATACTTAAAAAAAGTGAAAAATCAAAGACGTTCAAAGAATTCAGCCTTTTTCAGGCTGGTTACCGATTGGCTGAGGACGGTGATTTGGGTTGACTCTTGGCAAGGAGGAAACTCTGGAAGATAGTGAAGGACACGACAGAGGAACCTGGTGTGCTGCAGTCTATGGGGTCACAAAGAGTGGGGCAACTCAACAACAGCAACTGGTGGGGAGGTTGTTGTATTGACTAGACAGAGCATATTCAAACTTCAATAGCTAGGTTTTGCTACTTTTAAAAGTGGTCCCATAATGGTGATGTCAGATGGCCCTGCTTATCCAGAGAGAGTAGTAATAAGACTACTAGTCTTCTTCTGACCCTGGTGGTGACAGGGAGGAGGTGTCGGGTGTGAAGGAGGTACCAGCAGGCTCACACCACCCTGGGAAAGGCAACGCCCTCCGCCCCCCTCCTGCTGGAACTTCTGCAGATGAGCACATAGCCATGGTCCTGATGGGGGCAGTTACTTTGTTGTTGAGTTGATAAGTTGTCTCTGACTCTCTGCGACCCCACAGATGGTAGCCCCCTAGGCTCCTCTGTCCATGGGATTCCTCCAGGCAAGAATACTGGAGTGGGTTGCCATGCCCTCCTCCACCGATGTGATGTGAGTAGAATGATGACTGAATGCTTTCCTTTAACTAATGTGACACTTTTCTTCTGCACTTTACAGTGTACACGCATGTCCTACTTCTACCCTGAGAATTGAGTCTTAGGTAGGTAAAACCATCAATAAATCCTCAGAAGAACCTTTGCAACTTGAATTTATACTGTATTTCTTGAACTCGCATGTTGGAAATTTTTAAATCAGAAATAATGATTCCATTTGAATCTTCAAGTAACACATCACGTATCTTCTGTGCATTAAATTGAAGAGCAGAGATACATTCAGAAATATAAAGAAAGTTACCTTTGAAGGTTACTCCCTGGTTCTTCTAAGTAGAGTTTAGGGAAGGATAGATTGCCAAACTGGAAGAATGGAGAGTAAAACTCAGAGAGACTGATGCATTTACTATCATTTACTGTCTATTTTTAAATGTCAAAATACTAGTTTGCCAAGAACTGCTAGGAAAAAAAAAATAGATGGCTATCCTTTGACTATCCTGGCTGGGGATGCCCACTGGGCCTCTCCTCAGCCCAAACAGGCTCCCTCTTTAGCTGTCCCATCCTGGAAGTGACATTGGTGAGCTTGTTACTCAACCATGTCAACTGCTTCACTGTGAGCTCAGTCGAGTTCCCTCGTTATATTCCAGCATTTGCTACTGGGCTAGACACTTAGTAGGGGATCAGCAAGTGTGTATTGACTGGTGGAACACACAGATGCTATTTCTCGACACGGTCCTTACTGCAGGTGAAGGAAGAGTGAGACTTCTTGCTGTGGGAAATCGTGATGGTCGGGGCAGTAGAGAAGTTCGTGTCAACTTCTCCCACCTGGAATGTGTCTGGCTTTGGCTCATTGACTTGCTGTCTTGTGAGAAGGTTTCATGGGGAGTGCTTGTGTTTGCTCTTGGGTGAGGCTGTTATTGAGAGACCCTCTCCTGAACATGCCTGCCTGCTGACTCCTCGTGGTGGCGGTTTAATTACTGCCTCTGGGTAATTAATTATCTCACCTCGACCCCAGTGTACTGGATAGGACCAAAGGTGTTGCAGCCCCGTGGTTCAGAAGGAACACAGGTTTTTGTTTTACCTGAAATAATGACAATCTCAAAGGAAATGAAAAGGAATTTCAGCACTTTGAAGTATTCTAGAACTGTTTTGGTTTTGAAGTAGGTTCATGCTTCCCTGGTGGCTCAGATGATAAAGAATCCGCCCACAATATGGGAGACCTGTGTTCGATCCCCAGGTTGGGAAAATCCCCTGGAGAAGGGAACAGTTACCCACTCCAGTATTCTGGCCTGGAGAATTCCATGGGCAGAGGAGTCTGGCAGGCTATAGTCCTTGGGGTCTCAGAGAGTCAGACACGACTGAAGGACTTTCATTTGCACATAAGTACAAATATTGTTCTTTTCCTGAAATTCCTAATTTTCACTTCGGAATGAGTATTTTTATATATACAGTCAGTTCGCAAGAAAGCTTTTATTATTATTTCTTAGAGAGGAGAATGGGAATATTTTAAGTAGATACTTTGGCAAGCATGAGTTTTTGTATATGAGCTGATGCAACTCATATTCGCCAGTCTCTAGGACAAAATACTTGTTCAGGAAATAGATCTTGCACAGTGCCTAAGGAGGTTTAAGTAAAGTTTGCAAACTCTAAAGTATTATGCAAATATTGAGTTGGTGGAGGCCAGGAGAGAAGGGGAATTGGCGGAAGCTGACTCATGAGACACCTAGTAATCAGAGAAAATCAGAGGCCTGAGGCATGAAGCAGGGTGATTAGAAAGCTTCTCAGGGGAGCGTGATGAGCAGGCTGGTTGGGGAAGCACTGAATCAGTGTTTCTGGCACATCCATTCTGTTCTGGTCAAGGGTCCAGGCTCTGGCAACTTACTTGGGAAGCAGGAAGAGTGTACATAAAAGTACAAAGCTTTCGTTATATACCTTGCCAGTTTTAGAGTGAATATTATGTATCTGTACTGCCTTGAAGTTCTATTTCTATAGTTGTCTTGAGTCTGAGAGTTAAACGGTTAACTTCTTGATATCCTTTCATCTCTTTCTCAGCCTCCATGAGTAAGCACTTTGAGGTAAGGGGCTATCCTTCACATTTCTTATATTATTATTCCTATAATACTTGGGCGATGATGCAAAAGGAAGGAGCTCTGTGTATCGTTGCTGATTTAATTTGGTTTTATTAAAAGAAGGATCGTTAAATTCAGTCTTTGTGGAGGACATTTGTAAGTACAGATTTAAATAAGCACATGATCCACTCATTTAAAAATGTATGGTTTTTCTTTTTTATTGACGTATTGTTTTACAGTGTTGTATTAGTTTTGGCCGTCCAGCAAACTGAATCAGCTATATGTATACATATATCCCCTCTTTTTTTGGATTTTGTTCCTATTTAGGTCACCACAGAGTATTGAGCAAAATTCCCTGTGCTGTACAGTAGGTCCTCATTCAGTTCAGTTCAGTTCAGTCGCTCAGTCGTGTCCGACTCGTTGTGACCCCATGGACTGGGGCCAGCACGCCAGGCCTCCCTGTCCATCACCAACTCCCGGAACTTTTTCAAACTCATGTCCATTGAGTCGGTGATGCCATCCAACCATCTCACCCTCTGTCGTCCCCTTCTCCTCCCGCCTTCAATCTTTTCCAGCATCAGAGTCTTTCCAAATGAGTCAGTTCATTATCTATTAATATTTTATACATAGTATCATAGTGTATGGGCTTCCCAGGTGGCTCAGTGGTAAAGAATCCACCTGCCGATGCAGAACCCGCAGGAGACACAGGTTCAATCCCTGGGTGGGGGAGATCCCCTGGAGGAGGAAATGGCAACCCACTCCAGTATTCTTGCCTGGAAAATTCCATGGACCGAGGAGCCTGGTGGGCTACAGTCCATAGGGTCGCAAAGAGTTGGACACGATTTAGCGACTGAGCACACGTCATTAGTGTATATATGCTAATCTCAATCTCCTAGTCTGCCCCTCTCTCCTCTTGGTATCTGTACATTTATTCTCCATGTTTGTGTCTCTATAAAAATGTATTTTTAAACTTTAACTAAAAATAGGCAGAATATTTAGCACACACTAGAAACAGATGCTCCTTGCAAAAGTGTGTTGACCCTACATCTGTTGCACTGAACCTCGGTGCTCTGAGAGATAAGATGGGAGAATTTGTTGATTCGCTGCTAGAAACCGTCTTTGAGAAAATGTTCATTTCTCTAAAGGTCAGTGCCGAGCGGCTGCTGGCGTGTGTCACTTCACGAGGAGCTGGCCTTTTGCTGACGTTCCATCCAAGACATCATCCGGTTACATTTTTCATCTGTGTTTCCCAAGGTGGCATGGGAAAAAGGCCTTGCAAGGACTTAGCGCATGTTTCTGAGAAGAGAAACACAATGATGTGGACTTAACTTGACACATTTGTAGTTGGGAGGAAAGTGATGTTAATCCCACGATCAAGGACTGTCAGGCCTAATGAGATTTTTCTCTTCTTGTTCCCTTGTTCTGAGGCTTTCAGTTCTGTTTTATAAACAGACTGCGCTGACCTTCTCCCCACAGAAATAACAACGTTCATAATTAATTATCAGTGTTACCATGGCATCGTTCTAGAGGGATCTTGCAATAATCAAATGGGACACATACATGTAGGTAAGACAGAGGGAAGCTGTTTTGAAAAATGGTAAATTTTTTGAATAAATGTTAGTGGTGGTGATGAGAGTATGCCTCTTAACACTTGCTCTATGTGTATACACATTTTATATATAGATATATTTGTACACATGTGTGTGAGAGCTAAGTCACTTCAGTTGTGTCCAACTCTTTGCTACCCCATGGACAGTAGCCCACCAGATTCCTCTGTACATGAAATTCTCCATCCAGGCAAGAATACTGGAGTGGGTTGCCATGCCCTCGTCCAGGGGATCTGCCTGATGCAGGAATCAAAACCCATGTCTCCTGCGGCTCCTGCATAGCAGGCAGATTCTTTACTGCTGAGGCACCGGGGAAGCCTGTATTTATGGGCCTCCCTGGGGGTGCTAGTGGTAAAGAACTCCCCTCCCAATGCAGGAGACCCCAGAGATGCAGACTGGATCCTTGGGTTGGGAAGATACCCTGGAGGAGGATGTGGCAACCCATTCCAGTATTCTCCCCTGGAGAATCCCATGGATAGAGGAGTGGTTTGGAGGGTCACAAAGAGTTGGACACGGAAGTGACTTAGCACGCAAGTGTATATATATATATATATATATATATATATATATATATAATATAGTTATATTTATGTGAAAATCGCTCAGTCATGTCTGACTCTTTGTGACCCCATGGTCTATACGTCCATGGAATTCTCCAGGCCAGAATACTGGAGTGGGTAGCTTTTCCCTTCTCCAGGGGATCTTCCCAACCCAGGGATCAAATGCAGGTCTCGCACATTGCAGGCGAATTCTTTACCAGCTGAACCACAAGGGAAGCCCAGATATATCTATACAAAGACCTTATTTTCAAGCAGTTTTGGGTGAACAGCAGAATTACGTGGAAAGCACAGCAATTTCTTGTATACCCCCTCGCCCCCCTATACACCTACAACCTCCCCTGCCATCAACATTCCCCACCAGAGGGGTACATTTGTTACACCCGATGAACCTACCTTAATGCATCATGGACACCTGAAGTCCATAGTTTATGTTAGGGTTCACTCTTGGTGTACTTTCTATGAGTTTGGGCAAATGTGCAATGGTGTGTATCCATCATTGACATACCATGTGGAGTAGTTACTCTGCCTTAACAAATCCTCTGTGCTCCATTGTTCATCCTCCTCTCCTGCTTAACATCTGACATCCGTGGATCTTCTTACTGTCTCCATAGTTTTACCACTTCCACAGTTTCATATAGTGAGACTCATAGAAAATGTAGCCTTTGCAAAGCAGATTCTTTCACTTATGGGCGATGCGTTTAAATATGTATTTAAGGTTCTTCTGAGTCTTTTTGGATTGTTATCTCATTTCTTTTTAGCCCTGAATAACATTTCCCTGTCTGGCTAGACATTGGTTTATTTATCCAGTCGCCTACTAAGGGGCATCTTGGTTTCTCCTCTGTTTTGGTCATGATGGATAAGACAGTCTGCTTTTAAAGGCAGTCTCTTTTATGCTAGTTTCTTTTAAGTAAAGCTTTCTGTAAAAATGAAAAGCAAGTAGAATTTGGATGTTGCAGACACCGTGGAGATGGCAAGGAGGAGCCTGGGTATTCAGGATATTGAGGACCTTTGGGTCATCTGGTGTCTGGTTCCCTTGTGTTCACCTCTCACCCAGACTGCAGTAGGCCTGGCTCCTGGTTTTCCTGTTCAGATGGTTGGTGAGGTCTCTTTAGGATTTCCCAGGAATCTAACAGTGTGATGATTAAACAAACACATTATGTTATCGAGATGGGCCTTTGAATCTTGGCTTGTGAATCAGCTTCCCGTTTGTATGCATTTTAGCAAGTTTCTTCATTTTCCTGAGCCTACGTTTTCTCCTCCAGAAAAGATGTCAGTACTGCCTTCTCCGTGATGTATACATAAAGCCTGGTGGTCAACGGGAGATTACTGTTCTCCATGGATCTTGTCACTTTCCTGCTTATTGTAACATTTACTTCTTATGTTGTTTATTGTCTTTTTCGCACACCATACCGGCAGATTTGTTTTTCTGACTTGTACTGATGGAGCTCCAGTGCCTAGGAAAGTATCTGATGCACTTCATAAGTAGCTGTTGAATGACTAAAAGAACTTTCCAAAAGAACTGATGGGGCTTTATCGAAGCTGTGCTGTGCCTTTTGTCTATATTCCAGAAAGACTGACCACAGATTCACCAAGAAAGAGTGCAGATGTCCATAAATTGAGGGCCGCTATTGGCAAGTCAATTAATTGTATATGTGATTTCTTCTCTAATGAATATATTGGATAAAGATCTCAATTCACGACTGTAGGACTAACCAATTTATCGATCTATAGGAAGTTAGGGTACTTTTGTCCTTTTCTGTTGGATAGCATATCAGTGACAATAAAATTTTTTTCCTCCCTTTTGTATTTATTTGTGTGTTTCTTTTCATTTTTTCCTTCTAGTTTAATGTAACTTTTTTGGCAGTGGCAATTTAAAGGTTATGGATTAAAATAAAACATGAAAGTTGTTAGAAATCTGAACCTGGCTTTAATTAAGAGAAGTTGCACTGCTGATTTCCTGTTCATAAACTTTTACAGGCTCAGTAGTAAAGAACCTGTCTACCAATGCAGGAGACTCAGGTTTGATCCCTGGGTTGGGAAGATCCCCTGGAGTAGGGAATGGCAACCCACTCCAATATTTCTTGCCTGGAAAATTCCATGGACAGATGAGCCTGGCAGGCTATATATAGTCCATTGGGTCTCAGAGTCAGACATGACTGAGCACAAGCATGAAACTTGTACGTCCTTAAAGGTTTTACCTGTATTTCCATCTATTCACGTCATTGAATTGTATAGACAATCTAGCTTGCTGTTTAGTCACTAAGTTTTGTCTGACTCTTCAAGACTCCACGAACTATAGTCCACCAGGCTCCTCCGTCCGTGGGATTTCCCAGTCAAGAATACTGAAGTGGGTTGCCATTTCCTTCTCCAGGGGATCTTCCCAACCCAGGGATTGAACCCACATCTCCTGCATTGGCAGGCAGCTTCTTTACCACTGAGTCACCTGGGAAGCCCTGTACAACCTAGGTACATCAGTATTAAAGAGCCTCAAAGCCCCAGATGTAGGTAGAGCAGCTCCTATGGCCAGAGTCTGGGGATGAGCCCCAAACAAGGTGAGATAGTTCCATTTCCCAGGTTAGGTAAACTGAGGCAAAAGGATGTGTGAAGAAGGGGCAGCTTCTGTCCAAGGCTGAAGTTGAGGACATCATGAGTGATGTGCAGGCCACGGGCAGTGGACGCCTAAGGAGGGCTGCCTGTGGCCGGTTTGGGCCAGGAGACTCCTAGTTTCTTTCCTGTGGATCTGGCAGCTGGCCTGCCAGTGCTGGCTTACACTCCACTCCGTGAGGCTGACGAGGAACACACAGGGTTTCTGCTGTGATCTCTTAGTGGGTCCGGGAGCGGACTCCGTGGAAGGGCAGGCGGTGTGGCAGTGGGGACGGTGTGAACTTTGGCGTGAGAAGGGCTGACACTGGCCAGTTCTGAGAGATAAGTTGGAAAGAAGAAGTCGTGTTCAAGGCTTGTGTGAGATGAAAGGTTCTCATCAAAGACGCTGGGGTAGCAGCCACAGCCCCACCCCTGCTCCTTGTAAGTCCACCTGGGCAGGCTCTCCCCATGAAGTGGCGGGAGAGTGGCCACTTTCTCCTGCCAGATGTGGGAATAGACAAGAGCATCTGAGCTTCGAGGCTGCTTATTTTAGCACCAGTTCAACTGGCATGCAGTTATCCTCCACACTGGAGCCTGAGTACAATAACTGAAAAGAAAGAAAGAAAATAAAGTGAAGTCGCTCGGTCATGTCTGACTCTTTTGGATCCTACGGACTATCCGCCAGGCTCCTCCATCCATGGAATTCTCCAGGCTAGAATACTGGAGTGGGTTGCCATTTCCTTCTCCAGGGGATCTTCCCGACCCAGGGATCGAACCTGGGTCTCCTTCATTGCAGGCAGAGTCTTTATTGTCTGAGCCACCCGGGGAGTCTCAGGGTGATTGCCACCCTGAAGGAGGAATAGGTTTATTTATTTTATTTATCATATATCCATTTTAGTAGTGTTTTTGAAGTAAAATGCTGATAGCCAAGGCATAATTTTAGTGTACAGTTATTTTCACAGTTTTTTTTTTCCTGATACAGAGAAATTAATGATAGATCACTTGAAAAAAGACGATGGTCTTCTATTTTTCCATCTTACTGACTTCTCAGAATCTTACTTACAGTCTCCAAAAACTGCAATGTCAGGCTGGGGTTGTGCTAAAACAGAAGTTGTGTCAGTTTAAATAAGATGTATTAGGCTCGCCTTTTGTTCCCCACTGCATGAGGCCTTTGCTGAATCCAAATTGGGCTTTTTTAATGTTCTCAAATTGCAGACGTGGCTCTTTTTTAGCAAATGAGCAGAGGAAAGTTGGCAGTTCTATTTGTTGGGCGCATTTGTTTTGAAGAAATCAGCTCAGACACTTTACATATGTTTGATTATCTCACCTACGTATTCTCACCAAGGAATTCAATTTGTCTGGGGAGCAGATGAGACTTGTTTCTGTCTCTAATGGTAGCTTTCTCATATATTTCATTTCAAATGGCCTGTGCTGATTGGCTCACTCGTGTATCTTTTCCTTGATCATGTAGCAAGGAGAAGAGTGCCAAGGACAGCGTGGAGCCTTTGGTGAGGGGAAAGTGGTGCCAACTGAAATTCAGCATTACTTAGTAAAAATTGGAAGCCTTGAGTGGTGCTTGAAGGCAGTGTATTGAGAGCAGATACTCACTTGGGTAACCTCTTAGATAGAAATTTGTGATGAGTCGTAATGGATGATAATGTTAGAAAAACCACGTCCGTCCATGTGCAGGGTTGTTATTGCTGTTCCCATTTGGAGCTGTTCTCATCATCCTGTTAGCGCTGCTTCAAGGGCACTTTCATTTCTTAAGTGTTGAATACCTACTTCACTTCTTTATTCTCTTTGAATTATTTGGACCACACGATCTGAAGAGTGGTTTATCTCAAAATTTCCCATACTCAGAATGAATATGATGGACCAGACATTCGTGACTTAATCCACGATGTCTGGCGCATTCTATCTGCTCATGGTGAAGTATGTTGACCACCACCCCCACCTGGCCCCTGGCTCCTTTCTGAATGGCAGCTTCTTGATTCCTGTGCAGCCTTGAGCCCAACAGAGGGCCTGTCTTCTATGAGGGCCTGCGGGGATGTGTTTATGGAAAGGCTGATATTTAGTTCTCTTTTGCACAGTTCTAGTTAGCATCACCGGCTCAATGGACATGCATCTGAGCAAATTCCGGGAGATAGCGAAGGACAAGCAAGCCTGGCTCGCTTCACTCCATGGGGTGGAAAAAAGTCGGACACGACTTAGCGACTGAACAGCAGCAACAAGTTAGAGTTAGAGAAACCCTTGTATTTTGGACCAAGCATAGCACCTGCCATTTAGGAAAGACCTTTAAATAGGTTTTATGAAAAAGCTAACTTTTTGTTCTCTTTTGAATCATTTTCGTTAGAATGAAGGGCTCCCATTGTTGTTAGTTTCATCCTGCATTCAAATCTAGCTTCTTTTTTCTACCTGGGGCAAAGCACTGAAGGACACTCCTTGGATGCAATGTCTGTCTGTGTCATGTCCTGTTTGGACCTGGGGAAAGCCTGTAAGAATATGGAGTGTGAGCCTCACCAAGGATTTTGGGTTGTTCAAAGAATGCTGATAGTCGTAAAACTGTTAAGCGGTTTTTCACTGGAGCTAATGCAAAACAAGTAACAAGTGGAAAGCAAACTGATCAAACCAAACAAGTAGCAAACATTTCAGGAAGATGCCGTGGAGGGGGGCATGGCAACCCACTCCAGTATTCTTGTCTGGCGAGTCCCATGGACAGAGGAGCCTGGTGGGCTACAGTCCATGACACAACTGAAGCAACTTAGCAGCAGCAGCGAACGTTTCAGAAGGTGTTTTTGGGAACAAAGTTATGTTGACCTAAAACCAAACAGAACAAAGGAAGAGAGTTTTTACTAAAATTTACTCACTTCAGAAGGAACTTCATAGATTTCTAACACTTCCCCGATTTTTGACCTGATGGTGAATTTTGAATAGATTTAAATATCTTTCTGTTTCCAGAAAAGACTCTGTAATGGGCATATTTTATTTGAAGATATAAAAAATATTTGCTGTCAATGCTTGAGATCTGTGGACATACAAGCAGTGTGTCAGAGAACACGGGCCGGGTCAGTTTAGGAATTAACTCGAGGACACGACCTTCTGCAGGTGTGTGGCCCGCATAGACCGCATACAGATGCTAGTGTCAACAGACACAGGGTTGAGACTAATCCCTGATTTTCCAGACTTGAGAGCAGTAATGAAACATACGGTCACAAATAGTAGGAATAGTGGCATTGGAATGTGTGTGCTCAGTCGCTCAGTCGTGTCTGACCCTTTGTGGCCCCATGGACTGTTGTCCACAAGGCTCTTCAGTCCTTGCGATTTCCCAGGCAAGAATACTGGAGTGGTGGGTTGCCATTTCCTTCTACGAGAGATCTTCCTGATCCAGGGATTGAACTCCTATCTCTTGCGCCTCGTGCCTTGGCAGGCAGATCCTTTACCACTGAGCCTCCTGGGAAGCCCTGATGATAGAGTGTGGCAGGTCAAAGTGGACTTTCACAACAGACTTTCCTGTAAAAGGTGGTGCATTTAGCATCTGGAATGACTTTTTTTTTAAGGGGAACTTGAGTTCAGTTCAATTGCTCAGTTGTGTCTGACTCTTTACGGCCCCATGGACTGCAGCATGACAGACTTTCCGGTCCATCACCAATTCCTGGAGTTTACTCAAATTCATTGAATCAGTGATGCCATCCAACCATTTCATCCTCTGTAGTCCCCTTCTCCTCCTGCCTTCAATCTTTCCCAGCATCAGGGTCTTTTCCAATGAGTCAAGTCTTTGCATCGGGTGGCCAAAGTGTCAGTTTCAGCTTCAGCCTCAGTCCTTCCAATGAATATTCAGGACTGATTTCCTTGAGGACTGACTGGTTTGATCTTCTTGCAGTCCAAGGGACTCTCAAGAGTCTTCTCCAACACCACAGTTCAAAAACATCAGTCCTTTGGCGCTCAGTTTTCTTTATAGTCCAACTCTCACAGCCATACAGGACTACTGGAAAAACCATAGCTTTGACTAGATGGACCTTTGTTGGCAAAGTAATGTCTCTGCTTTTTAGTATGCTATCTAGGTTGGTCATAGCTTCACAATGTGGAACTTACACGTTGTGAAATATTCAGCAGGGCTGTCCAGAAGTGTGGGTATTCCAGCTTCATCTCAGTTCACCTGCAGACGGAGATACCTATCTAGACAGATTGTGTGTTTCCAAACATGGACAAAGAGTGAGTGATTCAGGCCCAGGGGGGATGGAGTAGCCTCACAGGTGAACACTGATACAGCATGTGTTCCCTGTGCTATGTGTGTTGTGCTAAGTCACTTTGGTCATGTCCTATTCTCTGTGACCCCATGGACTGTAGCCCCCAGGCTCCTCTGTCCATGGGATTCTCCAGGCAAGAATATTGGAGTGGGTTTCCGTGCCCTCCTCCAGGAGATCTTCAGGATCCCGGGATCAAATCAGCATCTCTTATGTCTTCTGCATTGGCAGGCTGGTTCTTTGCCACTCGTGCCACCTGGGAAGCCCTGGCAGAACACAACCATTGAGAGAAATGTGGAGGGAAGTAACTCTTCTTTGCCCATTGAGGTGGGAAAAGGATACTGGCTTTTCTAGTGTGATTTAATGCTGTATTTTGATGAAATTTTAAGCAATGCAATTCTGGAGTAGGAAACGGCAGCCCACTCCAGTATTTCTGCCTGGAGAATCCCATTGACAGAGGAGGCTGGTGGGCTACAGTCCATGGGATTGCAAAGAGTTGGACACAACTGAGTACTGAGCACAAGCAATGCAGTTAGATAGAAAAGGAGGTAAGAAAATATGAATGTTGAAGCAGAAAATGTAAAATTATTCTACGTTATGTTGTGTTTTGGCCCTCAAAACACAAGATAATCAACTACAACTGTTTTGAGGAAATCAGAGTTCAGTCACATTACAAATTATGAAATAAATGTGCAAAAGTCAATGATTTTCTATTTACCAGCAATAAATGATGAATATATAGCAACATAATGTGATCCCATTCATGATAGCAGCACAACTACAGAATATGTAAGAATTAAATGAACATATAGGACCCACATAGCTCTTTGGTGATTCCTGCTGTTGATGTTGCTTTTCCTGAGGTTCTTGGTCATTAGGTCATCCTGTGAGCCTGGAATCTTCTATCTGTGGTTGCTGTTTGGCTTTCTGGGCTTGGAGTCCATTGACTGAGAATAATGGGGCTGGGTATACAGCAGAGGTGTTGTTTTCTGCCTCCTGGGTGTCAGCAGTCACTGGGTACCTCCCTCTCTCTTTGGTCCAAGTGCTGGTGGACCATCCTAGGAGCAGATGCTTCTGCTGCTTAACCCGGGGTGAGGGTGGTGGGCACCACTTTTTAGCGGTTCTGAAGGAGGTCCCGCAACTAATCCTCAAGGCCTTTGTTCTCTTGTTCATCATTGCATGTGTTACTTCTGATCTTGGAGTAGCTCCAGAGGTACCACGGTGTTTCCTGGCAGTCTTCTTATGTCGTATTGGAGACTAGGAGTTCCTCTGTTCATGTGAGCTGATTTCCTTTCTATCTCAAGATTTCGGGCCTGCATGGCGCTTTCTTTTCATCTTTTGGCACTTTCCCGATCATTGTCATTTAAGCGCACATGTCCCTTTTGTCATTTCCAGAGTCCCAGAGTGGGAAGGAGAGGCAGGTAGCCAGGATCAGGACCCTGAACTATGCACGGTTCCCCACAGCTTTCCCTGGGTAGGATTGCCAGATAAAACACAGGGTGCCCATTTGAATTTGAGCTTCAGATAAGCAATGCGTAATTGTGTTGGGATAAATCTGCCCTGTACTTACCCTAAAAAAAGCATCCACTGTTTATCTGAAATTTACATTTAACCTAAAAAAAACTGTGTGTTGTTTATTTTCTTTTCAATTCCAATTCAGCAGCACATACTGTATTTTTATTTGCTAAATCTGCTGAGCCTACCCACGGGTGTCTGGTGAACACAAAATGCACTTGACTCTAGAGGAACGTGTGTGATGGAGAGTAGGAGGGGGAGGCGGTAGTGACACATACTTTAGGGACCAAAAGGAGGGGCCCCCCTAGAGCTCTAGCAGTGCAGACCCTTTAAATGCATTTATTTTGAGAACTGGACCAAATGAAATGGTAGTTGAACCAAGACTGACTTACCTTACTTTCTCAGTCCCATTCCTGAGGGTTCTACCCTCATGACCTAATCAATTTCACCTCCTAACCCCGTCACATTTGAATTCAGGAGAGACACAAACCTTTTGTTTTCTTGGGCTCCAAAATCACTGTGGATGGTGACTGCAACCAGGAATTTAAAAGACACTTGCTCCTTGGAAGAAAAGCTATGACCAACCTAGACAGCATATTAAAAAGCAGAGACATTACTTTGCCAACAAAGGTCCATCTAGTCAAAGCTATGGTTTTCCCAGTAGTCATGTATGGGTGTGAGAGTTGCACTATAAAGAAAGCTGAGCACTGAAGAATTGATGCTTTTAAACTGAGGTGTTGGAGAAAACTCTTGAGAGTCCCTTGGACTGCATGCAGATCAAATCAGTCAATCCTAAAGGAAATAGCCCTGAATATTCACTGGAAGGACTGAGGCTGAAGCTGAAGCTCCAGTAGTTGGGCTAGCTAATTCGAAGAACTGAGTTATTTTAAAAGACCCTGATGCTGAGAAAGATTGAGGGGAGGAGAAGAAAGGGGTGACAGAAGATGAGATGATTGGATGCATCACCAACTCAATGGACATGAGTTTGAGCAAACTCCAGGAGATAGAGAAGGACAGGGAAGCCTGGTGCGCTGCCGTCCATGGGTTCACAACGAGTCGGACACGACTTAATGACAACAACAGCAGCAGCAGCAGCGAAAACAAATCTTCAGACCCTAGCAATAATTAAGTATACGAATATTCCAGATAATATTTAGGTGTGAATAAATGAATTTCTAACAGTAAATATACTGATGTGTAATGATAAATAGCACTTCAAATGGGAGACCCTGTAGTCTACTGAGTTATTTAGCACTTTGCTTGAAATGTAAAATACTTCTTCTGTTGTTTTATTAAAACGCACTCTTTAATTACAGTTCTTTTAGAGTTTCCACTTAGTATCATTAACTTCAAAGATGTTAAATGTTGACTGTGACAGCTAGCTAACTAGCTGTTTGCCTACAGCCTCCTGATGACATGCTAAATAAGAACAAGTGTGTTAAAACAAAGAGATCACATAAGAAATTTTAATATTTTTCTGACTGTGGGAGGCCAATGAAGTAATGTTAGTGGCTAATTATTATTGACATATTTTTCAAATGATTCTAAGAGCTATAAACACAGCTTTCATTTTCATTTATCAGAAGAACATGGAGGACATGCTTTGCCTTAATCTTTGGAAAAAAATTCTTTACAAAATTTCCTGTATTTTAATGATTTCAGGTTGGAAATCTATTTGTTTTTCCTCTGCAAAATCTGTGGGCATCAGCAATTCAGTTTCACCTTTTTTACTATTCTCAGGGGACAGCATTTTGAGTTAATTTTCCATGGGACCCCTGCATTGAAGAATGTGATTCTGTGAATAAAGAATTAGCTCCCAAAGAATTGTCACACTTAGAGTCATATTATTTTCTCTGTTCAGCATATGTTGGCAGCACTATCTCTGTCAGGTGGAAAGGAGTACTTGACCTTGAGATTATCTACATCTTTAATAGGTTTTCTATTCTTTGTCTCATCCCTCACAGCTGCTTTTCCCCCCCTACCCCCTAAATCTTAGAATGTTTATTTTTTTTAAATGCACTCATTGGGACTTCCCTGTTGGTCTAGAACTTGAGACTTTGCCTTCCAGTGCAGAGGGTACAGGTTCGATCCTTGATGAGGGAGCTAATATTCCACATGCCTCATGAGCGAAAAACCAAAACATAAAACAGAGGCAATAATGTAACAAATCCAATAAAGATTTTAAAAATAGCCCTTATTGAAAAATTAAAAAACAAATAAACAAAAAAACTGCCCTCATTTTGTGACTTATGCTTTTAAGTCTTTGGGTCTAATTTACTTTTCTCCTCTGAATCTTCTGATATGTGAGAATTTCAGAGCTTGGCTAGTACATACCAGGGCAAGGGGAAGCCAGCAAATAAAAGAGAAATACCACTCAGAATTCTTGTTGCACCATTTTCAGCTAACTTTATTTAAATGGTTAGTAATCTACTCTCTTGTGCCTATACATTCTTTCTGTTCTGCCACATTTGTTTTTGGTACATCATATTAAGTCTGAATGGGTAACACACAATTTTTAAATGTGCTCTGAGCTTTGTTTGGAATTTTGTAATAGATGGTACATTTTTCGTTGTGCTCAGATTCATTGACTTCTTTCTGTTTCCCCTACAGTTTGACTTGTCACTCACTCGGTAAACAGAATTGGAAACCTGGGCCTGGGTTTTCAGGTAGTTTGTGAGGATAAACATATAAATCCTTGTCTTATTGAGAAACTGAGAGAGGAGAGAGAGTGGGGAGAGGGAGAAGGAGGAGATGAGGGAAGTAAATGGTAAGGGGGCCAGAAGGGGGAGAACTGGGGAAGAGAGAGTCGGAGAGATTGAGGGGCGTGTGGACAGAGACCGAGAAAGAAAAATGGAGAAGAGGTGTAGGGAGCCCCTCGAAGAGAGAGAACACAAAGTGAGAGGGGAGGAAAGGAGACAGAAAGAGGCGGTGGAGGGAGAGCTAACGGCAACCAGCAAGTCTCAGAGTGATGAGGTGATAATCTGGTCTGTGGATGCCGCCAACAACAAGTCTGGGCATGACTAAAGTGCATCTGAATCCAAATCAGTGCCTTGATAATTTCCTGCCGTATTTAATGGGGTAGGGTCACAACGGGAAGAAAATTAACAGTCCTTTGAGGTTTGGATTTAATTTAGTCTGTGCTCTTCATGAATTTTTAAATTTCTAAGAATTTCGTAAATGCAAGTGGAGAGAAGGAAGCTCCATTCAGTGTCCTAGAATTCATGATCAGGAAAGCCCAGTTCTATCAATGTTGAAGGCCCTGATAGAGCAAATCCCCACCTGTGGGAAACAGGTTTCAGGGTCCCTACCCAGTTTCCAATTCCCCTTCAGTTCTTACTTCCTTTGCTGGTAGTGGGCTGGTCTGGTCTATCCTATCACGCTCTGAGAACCAACTGTGTACGTCTCTTCCCATCCCAGTATCCAGTGACCTCCTGTGGGTAGCTTGAAGTGATACACAGCAGTGTCATCCGAATCTACCTGTCTGTACCCCTGACCTTGGACAGCACAACCAGAAGCACATTAAAGTACAGAAGACAAGTATGTTTGCGTGAAAGTGAAAGTGTTCGTCACTCAGTTGTGTCTGACTCTTTGAAACCCCATGGACTGTAGCCCACAGGTTCCTCTGTCCATGGGATTTTCCAGGCAAGAATACTGGAGTGGGTTGCAATTTCCTTCTCCAGGGGATCTTCCCGACCCAGGGATTGAACCCGGGTCTCCTGCATTGCAGGCAGACTCTTTACCATCTGAGCCACCAGGAAGCCCCATGTTTGTGTAGACCAAGATAATTTGGGGGTCAGTGCAATTTCATGAGAAGCTGAGACCCCTGTTTATCAAATCATCAGTTCAGTTTCAGGGAAACAGAAATGTTTGGAGATATGATTTCCATTTTGTGCTTTTGTGAGGGCCATTCGACTGACCCTGTATGTCCATGAAGGCTGAAATAGATGTCTCTGTGCATTTCAAATCTTTCTCTAGAGAGTTTGCAGGGCCATGCTGTTTGTTTAGTCAGTCAGCTCAGTCGCTCAGTTGTGTCTCCCCCATGTGAGGGAGGAGACAAGTGCCTCCCCCAGTGAGGCTCCCAGGTTCAACCCCATCTCTACTGCAGTTTGATACAAAACAGAAACAGACTTGCAGACTTAGAAAACAGACTTACCTTTACCAAAGGGGAAAGGTGGTTGTTGTCGTTGTTCAGTCGCTCAGTCATGTCTGACTCTTAGTGACCCCATGGGCTGCAGCACGCCAGGCTTCCCTGTCCTTCACCAGCTCCTGGAGCTTGCTCAGACTCATGTCCATCGAGTCGGTGATGCCATACAGCCATCTCATCCTCTGTTGTCCCCTCCTCCTCCTGCCTTCAGTCTTTTCCAATGAGTCAGTTCTTCTCATCAGGTGGCCAAAGTATTGGAGTTTCAGCTTCAGCATCAATCCCTCCAATGAATATTCAGAACTGATTTCCTTTAGGATTGACTGGTTTGATCTCCTTGCAGTCCAAGGGACTCTCAAGAGTCTTCTCCAACACCACAATTCAAAAGCACCAATTCTTTGGTGCTCAGCTTTCTTTATAGTCCAACTCTCAAGGTAAGAACACTGAAGTGATTTGCCATTCCCTTCTCCAGTGGACCACATTTTGTCAGAACTCTCCACCATGACCTATTCATCTTGGGTGGCCATACGTGGCATGGCTCATAGTTTCATTGAGTTATACAGGGTTGTGGTCCATGTGATCAGTTTGATTAGTTTTCTGTGATTGCCTTTGTTTAGAGAGGAGGGCATCTCCTTATTGGAATCTTGTCAGTGGCCTTCCAAGGAACAACTTGTCTGTCTTAACATCTAACTTTTCTTGTGCCACTGAGCTTACAGGGACCTCTCCTTATAATTAAATCTGGCCTTTGAATAAGTGAGTGGGACTACAAGAAAGCGGGGGAGGGAAAAGACAGTGAAAGGGAAAAGAAACTGAAGTATAGACTATAAATAGAGACAAAGCAACTTACAAAAAAAGGAAGACGAAATTTCTAACAGTTTAAGCAGAACTCTCTCTAATTTCCAGTGGTTTGTCCCAGTCAACAGAACTATGTCAGTTTAGATACTCTTTTTAATGGTGGCACTTTCCCCCCCAATTTGGCCATCACAGCCTGCGGAGCTCAGAGATGACTCCTGATTGACAGGACACATTGTGACCTGGACCAAAATAACTCCTCCCCCCGCCCCCCAAAGAAGTCTACATCCTATGGTTCCCATTCCCTAAATTGAGGGCAAGGAGTAAAGAGAATGGTCTTGCATCTATGACACCAGACATGTGTTCATACCACGTTTTCCAGTCTCCGAGTGGTTAAGATGGGATTGCTCGTCACGAATGGTCATCAACTGTGCCTGTCCACGTGTCATCTGATCTGCATTTTACCTGGTGGGTTTCCTCCCTGTCTTGCCCTGGGCTGAGGATGGAAAGTGAGAAGGGGCTGGTGGGGGAAGGCTGTGGTCCAGGCTTCTGATTTACACACCTCTCCCACGGCTCTCTGTTCTCTGCTAGGCGGGCAAGTTATGAGTCTGCGGCTCTCCTGCGCTGGTTTTTTTCCCTCCTCTGCAGGTTGGAGGACCTTACATCTCACATCTTCCAGCTTGAAAGGCAATAAGAGCAGATTTGCAACGTACAGTTTTCCTGATTAATTGAAGAATACACAGGGCTTATTCCTATTCACAAGAGCAGGGTTGCCACCAAAAACGAATCTAATTGGCTAAATAAATAACCTCGAGGTTTCATAGCCTGCAGCCTTTTGCTTTATTGAATTATTAATGCTGTGTCCCCCTCCAAATCAGCAGTAGCTAATGACTGATTTGCCCGAGGCAGTTAATATTCTCCAATCAGTTGTAAATAACCCTGATGACTTATTTTGCTAATGTTGAGCTTATCTTATTGGCTCGGCTCTCTAAACGGCTCTGGGTTCAGGAACATAGGAAAAATTCAGCAAGTTGTAACATTGCATTAAAAAAAACACAAAACACATTTGGTTCTTTCCCTTCTGTTTAAAGCAGTGGTTAAGAATGAGCAGTGGGGGGCTCATTTTGACTCCCAGGGGACGTTTAAGTGGCCACGTCTGGAGACGGTTGGAATTGTCACATCTTGGGGTGTGTGCACCAGGCGTGTCCAGGTGGAAGTCAGGGATGCTGAGAAAGGCACAGGACAGCACCTCACGATGCAGAATTATCCAGATCCAGGTGCTTCAGTGCTGTGGTTGAGATTCGTTGGTCTAAACAGATTCTTATGGTATTTTGGTAGCAGCAGTTATATATACTCAGGTGCCAGGCTTGGGGAGGGTAATGATGTGAGTGGGCATAAACACTGTTGCCCTGCGTGGTCTGTCGGAGCTCCATCCGGGAGGTGGGCTAGTGGGAGACTGGGCCATGCCTGGCACGACTCTTCACCTAGAGATGGATAGACTGTAGTCAAGATTCGCAGTGGGGACGGAAAGCAGATATTTCTCTTGTTCTGTATTCCTGTGTGAAGTGAGAAATGATGCCCCAGGAGGGATTTTATAACTTAAAAAGAAAATCCTGTCTCATACAGCCAACAGTGGCCACTTTGTTTTCTTGCTTTATTCAGTCAAAGGTCAGACACTGTACACAGTATTTCTACGTGGTTGATGTCGTAGATGAGGACGCTGAGGCCCAGGAACGGTGAGCCGTGTGTCCGGCTCGCGGCTGACAAGTGGCAGGTCCATGCCCATCCCGTGTCTCTGCTGTGTCTTCTCTTCCAATCCCTTGGGGAGAGAAATGCTATTATTTTCAAATGACAGCAGGCGTTTTTGTCTTAGTCAAAGTTATGATAAGGAATGATGGGGGCTATATCAGCTGAAATGACATGCATGCAGTTAAAAATGAGCCAGGCGTGTTGTCTGGAAGCTCGGGTAAGTTACGGATGAGTTGAGCCAACTCAGCTCAAGGGGCAGAGCGTAGGTGGTTCGGAGGATTGCAGCCCTGACTCACGCAGCCTCCTGCCCACGGGGCTGTTAGTCTTCCAGCATCCCCCTCCAGCGCTTAGTTTCTCGCTTGGCGAGGAGGCGTCAGATCATCTTTATTAGTTAGAAAAGAAATGTAAGAGACAGCGAATAGTATGAAAAGCTGATTTACCTTAGTCATCATTAAGGGCATTTAAAGCATCAACTGATTTTCACCTATCAAGTTGACAAAAATTTTTTAAACAATAGAAATCCCAGAGTGTGCAAAGGCTAATGTGAACCTAACAGCCACTAGGCAGTTTAGAACGTATCTATCAATGTTAATGGACCAGGCACTAACACATCTAGGAATTTATCCTGTGTTTATGCTCAACTAATTGTGCAATGGTGGAGGATAGTTACTGATTTCTTCTTTTAATGGGAGAAAAACCCAAGTGTCCACAAGAAGGGACATTTATAAGTGGTTTATAAAGTACGGATTCATACCTAGCCTTTAAGAAGACTGGGGCATATCTGTTTTTGCAAACCTAGTAATGTATCTATGATATATTGAGTGAAAGAAGTAAGTTATAAAATCACATGTGTAAATCTTTTGTGTGCACATTTTGGGTCACAAATACGCGGCAAATGAAAGAACATACAGCAACCTGTTCTCAGTGGGTACCTCTGTAGGATGAATTGGATTGAGTTGGGGGGGGGAGGCTTTTTCCACTTTATATAAGTTTATACTTTTACTTTTGCCTGGAAAATCCCATGGACGGAGGAGCCTGGTGGGCTGCAATCCATGGGGTTGCTGAGAGTCAGACACAACTGAGCGACTTCACTTTCACTTTTCACTTTCATGCATTGGAGAAGGAAATGGCAACCCACTCCAGTGTTCTTGCCTGGAGAATCCCAGGGACGGGGGAGCCTGGTGGGCTGCTGTCTATGGGGTCGCACAGAGTCGGACACGACTGAAGTGACTTAGCAGCAGCAGCAGCAGCATACTTTCACAAATGACTACTGCTAGTGGGGTAAAAAACCCACCTGCCGATTCAGGAGACATAAGAGATGCAGGTTTGCTTACTGGCTTGGGAAGATAACCTGAAGGAGGGCAGGGCAACCCACTCCAGTATTCTTACCTAGGAAATCCCCTGGACAGAGGAGCCCACGGGCTACAGTCCATAGGGTCTCAGAGAGTTGGATGTGACTGAAGTGACTTAGCATGCACCATATGTCAGTGTGAACTAGAAAACCTTCTAAACCAAAACACACTTATTGAGCATTGCCAGGTACTCTGCTTAACACTGATGGTCACATGTGAATGAGAAATTTTTTTCCTGCTATCGAGTACCTTCCAGTCAGTCTTTACAAAATACTTATTGGCCAGATGAAACCCATTTTCTATTTTTGGGGCCCTTAGTAACTTGCTGCTCAGGAGAGTTAGGTTAAAATAGAAATAGTGTCATTTGGTACTGTGCAAGCGAGTGATATTTTGCTTATTTCTGAAATGTTTTTTTGGATCATTATGACATAAGAAATAAATGTTATTTTAAAAGCTGCATTTTCATCAAAACGTATTCTGTGTGTGTCTCAGTCAGAAATGCTCACATTGGAAAGCTGGTTATGTGGTGGGCAGTGGGAAGGGGACTGATGAGCAGGATGCGTGTATGCCTTTCTTTTTAAAGTCTGTTGTTGCTGTTTAGTTGCTAAGTCCTCTCTGATGCTTTTCAACCCTGTGGAATGCAGCATGCTAGGCTCCCTTGTCCTTCATTGCCTCCCAGAGTTGGCTCAAATTTATGTCCACTGAGTTGGCGACACCATCCAACCATCTCATCCTCTGTCATCCCCTTCTCCTGCCTTCAATCTTTCCCAGCATCAAGGTCTTTCCCATTGAGTCAGATCTTCCCATCAGGTGGTCAAACTACTGGAGATTCAGCTTTAGCACCAGTCCTTCCAAAGAATATTTAGGGTTGGTTTCTTTTAGGATTGACTTGTTGGATCTCCTTGCGGTCCAAGGGACTCTGGAGTCTTCTCCAGCGCTATAATTCAAAGGCATCAATTCTTTGGCCCTCAGCCTTCTGTATGGTCCAACTCTCACATCCATAGATGACTACTAGAGAAAACATGGGTTTGACTATACAGACCTTTGTTAGCAAAGTGATGTCTTTGCTTTTTAATACACTGTCTATGTTTGTCATTAACTTCCATGGTAGCTCAGTGGAAAAGGATCTGCTTGCAGTGTAGGCCCACAGGTTTGAGCCCTGGATTAGGAAGATACCCTGGAGAAGGGAATGGCAACCCACTCCAGTATTCTTCCCTGGGAAATCTCATGGATAGAGGAGCCTGGCAAGCTATAGTCCATGGCATGACAAAAGAGTTGGACGTGACTGAGCGACAAAGCAACAAATGTTTGTAATAGCTTTTCTTCCAAGGAGCAAGCGTTTTTTAATTTCATGACTACAGTCACCATCCACAGTGATTTAGAAGCCCAAGAAAATAAAATCTGTCACTGCTTCCACTTTTTCTCAATCTACCTGCCATTGAAGTGATGGGACCAGACTCCATGATCTTAGTTTTTTGAGTGATGAATTTTAAAGTCTAACGTTAGACTTTTAAAGTCTAGTTGAGGAAATAGAAAACATATAAGGAAACAAAGAGTTGAATACTTCATAAACATTGAGATAAGGGATGTGGGGAAAATGGACACACTCGATTTCAACAGGGCTGTCCACAAGAGCCTCTCCATGGAGAGGACATTTGAAAGTAGACAAGAAGAATGAGAAAGAAATCAACTGCACAAGCAGTGGGGAGTTTTCCATGTGTAAAATCATGGAGATTCAAAAAGATCTCTTGTGGACCAGCAATTCCACTCCTGGGCATATATCTGAAAAAATGAAAATGAGTTCAAAAGCATACATGTACCCAATGTTCATAACAGCCTTATTTGCAATTGCCAAGGTATGAAAGCAACTTAAGTGTCCATCAACAGATAGATGGATAAAGATGTGCTGTATATACACAATGGGATACTACTCAGCCATAAAAAAAGAATGAAATTTTGCCATCAGCAGCAACATGGATGGACTTAGAAGGCATTAGGCTAAGTGAATTAGGTCAGAAAAAGACAAATTGCTGTTATGATATTCTGTCATATGTCATGTAAATGATACCACTTAAAAGACAAATCTAAAAGCTACAGCAAACTATTCAATAAAACAAAAGGGAAGCAGATTCATGGATACAAAGAACAAACCAGTGGTTACCAGTGGGAAGAAGGAAATGGCAGTTTGGGTATGGAGGGGAAAGGGTTATAATGAGTTATATGAAATCATGTGGTGCAACTTTGAAAGTTATAAAGCACTGTAGAATTTAATGAATGTAATGAATCTCTCATTCAGTTAAAGTGAAAGCATGCAGTGGCCCATGAGAGTTGATGAAGGTGGACTGGTGTGGCCAGGGTGAAGGAAGGACAGGCAGACAGAGGCCAGATGGTGGGTGACAGGTGGCCCTAACGTGGCACGACCTCTGTGCAGAGTGGAGTAGACCTTTGTACCCTGTGTTGGAGACGATTCTGAGATGACAGGCAAAGTCCATTTACCTTTGAGGTAGAAGATTAATTCCATGGTGCCTTGCACATGGGTGGGTATTCCTCTCCTAATTACCCGGTGAATGCCTAAACCTCTAAAACCTGTAGAGACTCTTCCAGATGAAATTTAAGGATGTCCTTGAAACAAAGTGAAGGTGCTTCTCAGACGTGCCTGTTTATTCCTTGGTCCTTTTCAAGCCAGGCTCCTGTTTCCTGCTGGGAAGCTCTGTCCTCGCCTTTGACTTAGGTCTGTCACAGCTGGTGTCCCCTTGTGTCTGGCTGCTCCCCCTGGACCCCACTAACTGACAGATGCTTTGATTTAAGCCTGCCCTCGGGCTCAGCTTTCCTCTGCACACCACGTTCAAACGGGTGTGCGACTTGAGAGACTGACTCAGTAGAAAGTCATTTCTGCTCATGGAGAAATCTGATTGTCAGATCAGATCCAGCCCTAAAGGACTGAACTCTTCACCTTTTAGAGGGCCTCCTCATTCTCAACATCTGCAGTTACTAGTAGCACCTTCTTTATCACATCGTCTACCATTTTTCTAGTATGGAAACGCTTTGTCCTAGGTAGATAGATGGATAGATGTAGGTATAGATTATTGTTTGGAGGCAGCTGACTACAGTAAATGTCTTGCATGCTCCATAACGAGTGATCGCACCAGCATCTTTGGACTCCTTGTTGTCAGTGATGGTGTTACTCTGGTGACCCTGTGTCTTGATTCCTGACCCCCAGCCCTGCTATTCCAGCGTCCAGCGTCTAGACTCCTGCCCTACTGATCTGAGCCCAGCCCAGGAGAGCACCTGGGGTCTCCCATCCCTGGCTGTGGATTCCAGAGGACCTGTGTGCAGACTCTCATGTGTGTCGTCTGCACCAGCTGGCCACTTGCCAGGATCCTCGTGCTGACTCACCCCTGGCCATCCCATCCCCGTCTCCTGACTTATTTTGTTCTTTCTTCCTTTCATCCTTTCCCCAGGCTCCTTGTTCCCTCCTACCTTCCCCATCTTTCCTCTTCTTGTCTTTTTCCCCTCTCTTCTCTCCTCTTTCCCCTTAACATACTGCACCCTAGTTTTGGCCAATATTTCAAGGTCAGATCCCCTGGCCCTCCTTGGCTGTTTTCTTTGGGTGGATTCACTTGGTCTTGGCTGCCCAGTCCCCTCGTGTCTGGTCTGATCCCCTGAAGAGTCAGAACACAGCACAGCACCTGTGCTGGTCTTTGCTGGGCTTACTGGTCAGTTAGTGGTCCTCATTTTTGCTACTTGTTTCCATATTCTGTCAATAGGTTGTACTAATTAAAACTGTATTATTCACTATAAGCTGCTGCTTACAAATAGTTAAAGTTCTTTTTTTCATTGTTATTTTCAATCATTCACTTGACTAGGTGATCTGGTAGGTCCTTCCCTGCTGATGTTTATCATTCTTGTTAACCATGGCAACAGACAGGAAGAAAACCAGAAAAAAAAAAAAAGAAATTAAAATATGAATCAAAGAAATGGCCAGCAGCAAAGAAACAGTTAAACGAATATTGTTGCATTAATAATATGAATATTGTGCAGTTGTTAAAAATCCTGCACTTAAAAGGTTTCACTTCATATACCTGGAAATATATTTTATGCATATCTTTTCAGTAACTCTAAATCCTATATAAATGCATGTATTACATATATATTACATATATTATTATAACATATAATAATATAATATTTGTTGTTCAGATTCTTAGCTAAGTTGTATCTGACTCTTTGCAACCCCATGGACTGCAGCACGCCAGGCTTCCCTGTCCTTCACTATCTCCCTGAGTTTGCTCAAACTCATGTCCATTGAGTCAGTGATAATAATATATATATAATATAATTATTACATTATATACTATATTATAATATAGTATATTATGTATATTATATATGTATTATACATTATGTATGTGTATATTTATATATATATAATACATACATTTCTAAGAAAAAAGACTGTAACGAAATACAGCAAAATGATAATAGTGATTATTGCTTGGTGGTCAGTTTAAGAAGGATTTTTTCTTTTTTATATTTTTATAAATGTTCTGCAATGAATATATGCAGGTCACTCAGTGAAGAAGAAAAGGCCTATGAAAACATTAAGAATGTATCTGGAAGTGAACAGAAATTATTATTATAGAGTTTTTTTCCTCTACTTCCCCCCATCATCTCCCAACCCTCCTATCCCCCTCAGGATCTGTTGTTTTAGACTGTTCCTTTGGCTGTTGTCCCAGACCGAGTTAAGGATTATCTCTGTGCCTGTGGAAGATACAGGAAAACGTACAATACAGTCTCAAGAGGGCTGATTCTGTTCTTTGAACACAGAGCAGGAACTTTCCATTTCATATCTTATTCACGAAGCACAGAGTTGATTCCCACAGTCACGTGATGCTATTAGGAAGTGCCATAAAAGACCAAAAATCAAAACAAAAAACTCTTGCAGAGCACTGTATGATGTCTTTTCTATGCTCGAAAATGTCAAGAGCAGATAGAAGAAAAACAAAAGCAAAAACAAATTCAAACACTGCCAAGCTTTTAGAGAGAAAGCAGAAGGGAAATTTCCCCAAAGACAGATGCTTTTAGAAAACATGACTGGCTGTTTGTGTTTTTGAGAGACCAAAGCAAGAGTTTTTATAGCTTTTTTTAAAAAAAATAAAAATTGTAGAGCCCCATTCCTAATAATTTAAGATTAGATCTTATAGTGTAAGGAATATTTTACATCATTTTACTAAGAGTAACAAGTTGTGACTTTTTCTGCTTTTTTGTATTTTTTCCTTCAAGCAAAATTGGAAATAAAAATGTACCACAGAGCATTTAATTTTGAGTAAATGAGTTTCCTTGTAACTGTATCATTCAGTGAGTTTGTTAATGAATCGGGTTAAAATGAATACACACAGACTTACTGGTTGATGAAACTGTTAGTAGCAACCATTATTCAAGGTACTACATGTGACTTGTAAAACTGAGTGATGCTCCATGATTTGGATACTTTACCAAATCTCTTTTACTTCTTCTATTTGAACCGCAAACTGGTTGCTTTGACAACAATCTTTTTGAGTTTTCTGAAGTCATCGTTAATTCTAAATCTGGAACTGAAGCTTTTCCTATGTTGCCTGGTGGTTATGGATTGGAGGGCAGAAACCACACCATTCTCTCCCTGATACAGAAACCTCTGGAAAGCGGGCTGTGCGTGCCTGGTTCCAGCAGCGCTGTTGTATGTATATTGCTGTGCAGTGTCCCCTGAACAGATCTATCCCTAGGTTCTCGGCTGGGCAGTGCTGCCTGGAGACCCACAGCCCTGCAGGAACCTAAGCAATCAGCCCAGTTGGCTTTAGACCCCATCACCCATTCATCCTCAAGGGACTTACATCACCCTTCGTGTAGACTTAGGGGTATGATCCCTGGAGTTGAGGGCACTGGGTTCTCCTAGCTCCTGACACCCAGGGGGTTGTGCAGAGTCCATTCCCACTGAGTCCTGGGAAAATTTCTCACCTCCAGCTTTTCACTGCTCTGAAACAGTCTTTGACCTTAGCTACCTACTCTAATTGAGAAAGTCCTCAATCAGAATTACTATTATTAATGTTTGGATCAAAAGCTGGGATCATTTTTTCCAACTATTCTGGGGGAGTATGACAAATTACTCAGAATAGTATCAGCATCAATTTGATGGGTCAAGTTACAGTAACAAAGTACTCCTGAATCTCCATTAGCTAATGTCTGCTTCGTGTTCTGTGTGCCTCTGGAGTTGGCAGAGTCTGCTCCCCCAGTCCCCACTCTGGGGTGGGGGGCTGGCTGACTTCCAGGGCTGCTGTAACCAGGATTGTTGGTGATCACTGTGATGCAGGAAGGAATATTCATTGGAAGGACTGATGCTGAAGCTGAAGCTCCAATACTTTGGCCACCTGATGCGAAGAGCTGACTCGATGGAAAAGACCCCAGTGCTAGGAAAGATTGAGGGCAGGAGGAGAAAGGGGTGGCAGAGGATGAAATGGTTGGATGGCATCACCAACTCAGTGGACGTGAGTTTGAGCAGACTCCAGGAGATGGTGAAGGACAGGGTAGCCTGGCGTGCTGCAGTCCATAGGGTTGCAAAGAGTCAGACACAACTTAGCAACTGAATAGCAACAACAACCGTGGACCACTGTCTCCTAAAGGCTTCTACCTAGGGGAATTCTGGTCCCTTCCACTCACATCAGCCAGAGAAGTGATATGTCTATCACCAGTTCCAAGAGGTGGAGAGGTAGGATTCTACTGTGTGCTGAGAGGAGAATGTGACAAGACGGGTGAACAGCTTTCATGATTACCGCAATCCCGGTAGTTAGTGTTTTTCATTTTTTATGTGTCACGCATCGTCACCCTAACCTTTGCATGTGTAGTATTATCTCATTTACTTCTCACAGCAGGTCAGAACTGTGATGATCTTCATTTCACACAGGCTTACAGAGGGTGTGAAGTGTCCAAGGCTGCCCAATGGACAGAGTTATACGGAGTTGATTAATGGAATCCAATCTTGTCCGTTACCCTGCAGCCATCAGCCGTGGCCTGAGGATGCTGCAGAATCCTCCAGAATCCACTTTTGAGGCCAACACTGCAGGGACAAGAAACTTGCCATTCCTGGAGCTTCTCTAGTTGTGCCTGCCTGGGTAATGCAGCCCAGGGAAATCCCACCACATTCTGAGGATAGGAGCTAGGTGTGTGTCGAAGCTAGGTCACTTCTATCGCCTTCTGAGTCAGATACCTGTGTTCCATCCTCATCACCTCGTTTGCAGTAGTAGGAATTCTTATTAGAGACCATTTCTTGAGCATTACCATGCTTCCGGCACTAGGATAATCCCCCTGTGTGCTCTGTCTCCTTAATTCTTACTCATTCATTTAATAAGTGAGGAGTAGGTGGCATGCCCAAAGTCACACATGTTTTAAGTTGCAGAGTTGGTACTAAAACCCACAGTAGTCTGACTCAAAGCTTGCCTTTGAAAGACTTTGTGCCTTAGGGTTTAATTAAAAGTACTCCATGAGAAAATAGCATTGAAACGTGTACGTTACTGTGTGTAAAATAGATAGCCAGTGGGAGTTGGATGTATGAATTAGGGAACCCAAAGCTGGTGCTCTGTGATAACCTGGGGGGATGGGGTGGGGAGGGAGGCTGAGGAGGGGGTCTCGCAGGGAGGGGACACATGTCTGCCTGTGACTGATTCATGTTCACGTATGGCAGAGACCATCACAGTATTGTAAAGTAATTCTCCTCCAATTAAATAAATAACATTTTTTAAAAAGTACTCCACATACCCAGGGTTCTTACAGAGTACTCCTTCAATACAAACCTCCTTATTCCTGCAGAATAAGGGGTACTTTGGATCTAGGATTGAATACTTTTCTGCCATCAGTACTTGAAGAAGAGAATGGACAATAGCCAGGATCAAAAGGGCTGCTTACACCCCCTACTCAGTGTCCCTTAACCTTCTGAATTAGATGTGGGTGGGATGGACCAGACAGTCAGGCCTGCTATCTTGGCACCATCATGCTACATCCAAGTTAGAGAATCTCTGTGAGCCTCATTATTGTCAAGTGTCAAATGGGGATAACTTCCTTGCAATGGTCTTTTACATGAATTGTTTTCCATAGTCACTTAATGAATGTTGGTGACTTTTGGGGGGAATGAAGAGATGTTTGTTTCTCCCCCCTTGGCTGGCAGCCCTCATTAGCCATTCCAAACAGGCATTCTGTCTGTAAAACCGATATTTGCTTTAAATATGGCTTTATGCCAAATGTTCTAGCCATGATTGCAACCCGTTGCCACTCTTAAGTCCCACCACTAGAGGAATTTTGGAGAAGTCAGAAAAGTTCACCTCTTAAAGCAGGTGAAAGTGGAAATGGATACAACATGCTGGAGAATAGTATGGTGGTATATATGGAAAGCTTTGAATATATGTGAATCCTTTGACTCAGTGATTCATCTTCTACAAATTGCCACTGAGGAGATGATCAGAAATTTTTATGAGAAATGTTTATCTAATGTCATGATAGCACTAATTGGAAGCCACTAAAATAGCCAGTATTGGGGATTGGCTAAATAATGGATAATACCATTTGATGGATTGTTATGTAGCCATTTAATACATATTTTTGAATAATATTCAAGGATTTGATAAAAGTAAAGCAGTCCTGATTTTACCTAACAGACATGTATTTACATGCATAAAAACTGACAGGTAGAACTTGCCCCCAAGTGTTAACAGAGATCAATCATAATCCACCAATAAGAGATCCCTCATTACTCTTTTTTTTTTTAACTTCTTTGTAGTTTCCAAAAATTCTCACAATATAGATAACTAATCAGAAAAATACTATAATTTATTTACAGGAAGATTGTTGAAAAAGAAAACACTAAATGTGCTAAACACATTGTTTAGCACGTGCATGCTAAACCTCTTCAGTCGTGTCCAATTCTTTGCGGCCCTGTGAACTAGCCCCCCAGGCTCCTCTGTCCCAGGCAACACCGGAGTGAGTTGCCGTACCCTCCTGCAGGGGATCTTCCCCACCCAGGGATTGAACCCCTGTTTCTTATGTCTCCTGCATTAGCAGGCAACCACCTGGGAAGCCCAAGCATTATTTAGTGCTCATGCCTAAACTTTTCAGGCTGCCAATGGAAGCAGTAGCATGTAGGGGCCACCGTCAGGGAAGAGGCCCGGTGATGCAAGTCCAGCTTCGGACGAGATTCGTCAAAGTCATACATTCTACATCCTGATACTGGGCAAGTCTGCCAGCATCTCAAGTCAGACATTTCTCATTTGGCAAAATTACTGTCATTTACTGTTATTAAAGTTACAACAAAAAACAATGTCTGCTTCCTTTATTTTAAATAAAATCTAATCACCGGTTCCATTCTGAGTAATGAGAGACTCCTTAGCTGACCTTCCCAGCATGAGTCAGTGGGGCTGGGCAGCGTGTTGTTCCGAAGCTGGGCTTGGTTGTCACCCAGACTCCAGTGATGCTCACCTTCCTATGACCCTGCTTATAGCTCCTTACCTCTCTCTGCTCTCCCTAAAATGGGAATAATGAATCCTGTTTGCTTCCCCAACTCAGTGGGGGTGTTGTAAGGATTAGCGGGACTTTGTTAGGAAGAGGACTTTGAAGTTTTAGTGCCCTGAATGGTGCGATTACTAATAAACCCGTCACACTTTCATCTGCAGTGTTCCCCTATTAGTAGCATTTAGTAATTCTGCACAAGGAACCAGGCTCCTGCAGGTATGGCGCCGGGCCCACACTGGGCCAGAACGGGCTCAGTCCTGCCTCTGCCGTTCCACCCACCCTGGCCCCCACCTCCAGGCACGGAGCTGCTGGGACCTGCCTCGTCTTGCCTTGGCTTCAGGGCTTCTCGGGCTTATTTTCCAAATTCGGTCGAGGTAGAAACCTCCTATGCTGACAGTCTTCTAGGCTGTGCCAGAAAACATAGATGCTTTCCCACCAAGTCTACTTTACAGGCTGCAGAGTTCTGCAGAGTAGCCTGGCCAAGTGGAACCTTGGAATTCTCCAGCAAGTGCCCCAAAGCTACCACCTGTAGAAGTGGAAGATCCTCGAAGTCATAACTGGGAATGAAGTCAGTGTCCAGCTGGACTCAGGACAGTTCAGGCAGGCCGCCTTCCTCTTCCTGGCTCTGGTTTCCTTTTGTTTATATGGCTCATGAGATGAAAAGTATAGACTTGTTGTGTCTGGCGAAGAGAATTGACGTGGACATTGCTTTGTGAGGGTGTCTTTGCCCTCTGTCTGCTGGTTGTCACTCTGAACAGTGGAGCTCCTCTCGGCCTGGGGATTGCCAAGCCCCTTTGTCCTTTTTGCCACGTGTGCCCGCTCCTGTGATAAACCCGAAACACACCGATCTGAAAACCCAGGCTCCCTCATGGCCTTGCCTTTGAAGAGTATTTTAGAAATGTCTGTCAGGAGTGGATGCCAAGTATTTAATTCTGCGTGGGAAGAGGAAGAATGAGAAAAATCAGCCAACTACTCAGGTGAAACCAATCCCAGATCATTAACTCTGAAATATTTATGATACACATTGAAAATAATAACTTTAGAGTAACATGAGGACAGATTGTATTCACTTCACAATTCTTTGGTAATTGGATTTCCTTATCTTTGTATATAAATTCGTTTACCTAGTTTTCCAAACCAGAAATCTCTGAACTAAGTGTTTTTAAAGCAATCTCAGAATCACTCTAAATTTTTTTTCACCCCCCCTTTTCTGTTGTTGTTGTTCCATTGCCAAGTCATGTCTGACTCCTTGAGACCCTATGTACGGCAGCATGCCAGGCTTCCTTGTCCTTCACCATCTCCTGTAGTTTGCCCAAGTAGTTCATGTCCATTGAGTTGGTGATGCCATCCAACCGTCTCATCCTCTGTCTCCCTCTTCTCCTCCTGCTTTCAATCTTTCCCAGCATCAGGGTCTTTTCCAGTGAGTGGGTTGTTTGCATCAGGTGGCCAGACTACATCAGCCTCAGCATCAGTCCTTCTGGTGAGTCTTCAGAGTTGATTTCCTTCAGGATCGACTGGTTTGATCTTGCAGTCCAAGGGACTCTCAAGAGTCTTCTCCAGCACCACAGTTCAAAAGGATCAATTATTGGGTGCTCTGTCTCCTTTATGGCCTAGCTCTCACATCCATACATGACTACGGGAAAGGCCATAGCCTTGACTATATGGACCCTTGTCAGAAAAATCTAACTCATAAAGAACTCTGCCCCCCAAATATTCTAGTCCTTCTTTTCTGTTCTCTTCCTCCATTTTGATAGATGAGGCTTCATTCTCTTACTGGCCTCAAGACTCCTCTTATTAAATACTTTTAGTGGCTTAATCCTTGTTTCCAGACAATCTCCCAGTGGTAACCAAATTACCTCTAGATACAGCTACTCAGATCTCTGCACCTCCAGCTCTGAGAGACCTCACTGAATTCCCATCCCTCTTGAGATAAAATAAGAAACAAACTTCCCGTATATAAAAGTCCTTTAGTAATGCCAAAGAAAAATTGTACTGAAGAAGTTAGACTTTAGGTCAGGAGGATTTCATGCAAGGATATGGCAATAGGGGTCAAGACAGCTATATCAGAGGAGAGAGATTGAACTCAATTTCACTGATGTGAAAAGTGGAAAAATTTATAGGCATCGGGATGAGCCAAGGCAAAAGTTCTGGAGGGCGCTTCAGGTGGCTGGCTTTCGCCAAGAGGCCCCCTGCGTTTGCTAACTGGCCCCCAGTAGTTAGGCTCCAGCCCTCCCCAGAGACTAGCGGCACCCTATCTTCCCTACTGATCACATTTCAAAAGGATGGCTCCTGGGTCCTTGAGATAAACAACCGTGGGTTGTAAAACTGGCAAGAGGCTGGGAGAAGATTTATATCTCAAAGGGGCAGAGAAAGACTTGACACCTGTAGGTGTTCTAAAGGAAATGTCCTTAGAAAAGAGAAGTCAGGGACCCAGAGTCAGGAAGAAATGTGCCTGAAGTTTAGCTAAGCAGAGGGGAGCTTGAAGGCCTTCTGGGTCCACAGTGGAGCATCGCTTCACCCTCTAACCTCCTCTCCAAACTTCCTGCCTGGAGTTTGGAGGCACTTCCTTGCCTCCTTCCTTCCCTACACGGAAGCCACATGGAACTTCTAAGTGACGTTTCGTTCTTGCCTCCCCACGTTACTGCCCTTCTTCATGCTTCCAGAACCTGTCGGGTGTCACCTTGGCACACCAGACAGTGATTAGGACCCAAAATAGGGTAATTAAATATCTTCACACAGTGAGCCCACTGGACTGAGACTGATTATATTAACTTAGCTCCTTGTGGGTGATTGAAACGCTTCTCTCCTGATGAGTGATGAATACATTTCACTCACCTGTTTCAAGATTGATACCTAGAGGCTTTGGGGAAAATCAGATTTCAGCTCTTGGAAAAGTTAGTGTTTGATGTTAGATTCTGATTTTAACCTGAAAATTAAGGAAATTCACAAATAAGAAGGAAGTTTCCTAGGAATCACTGGGTAACCTGTTAAGATGGAGACTCTGAGGCCCCACCTGTAGAGAGTTGATTGGGTGGGTCTGGGGTGGGTCTGGGACCCTGCATTTTGATTGAGTGGGTCTGGGATGAGCCTGGAACACTGCATTCTGACACATCATTAGTGATGCTGCTGATAAACAGGAACCCAGTAGTGACTGCTTGTCATCCACACTTTGAATGCATTCTGGATGATGGAATTGGGGCTCCTAAAACTGACGATGCAATGAGAGATTTGGGGTGATGCCGGAAGACTTGTAGAACGTGGACACCCCCCCCCAACTACTCCATGGAGTCATGGTGCAGCAAACCTCGAGTCACAGGTGGCTGCAGACCAGGAGTGGGCCTTGCTGCCAGCATCCATTTGAATGGAGACCTGAGTCCATTAGACATCATGATCTTGTCTGGGGTTAAGGTTACCACACAGTGAGCAATCATTTGTGGGCACTCGTGGTACGTCCACACCTTTTGTCCCCATTTCCACTCGGGGTAGGTGGTGATGGTCGGCAGGCTTCAGCGCCGGGCCTGAGAGAGGATGGCAGTGGCAGCATCATGTCCTCGGGGCTGGCTCCTCCAGTGAGGCTCCCAGGTTCAACCCCATCTCTACTGCAGTTTGATGCAAAACAGAAACAGACTTGCAGACTTAGAAAACAGACTTACGCTTACCAAAGGGGAAAGGTGGTTGTTGTCATTGTTTAGTTGCTCAGTCGTGTCCGACTCTTTGAGACCCCATGGGCTGCAGCACACCAGGCTTCCCTGTCCTTCACCATCTCCTGGAGCTTGCTCAAATTCAAGTCCATTGAGTCAGGGATGCCATCCAACCATCTCATCCTCGTCGTCCCCTTCTTCTCCTGCCTTCAATCTTTCCCAGGATCAGAGTCTTTTCTGATGAGTCAGTTCTTCGCATCAGGTGGACAAAGTATTGGAGTTTCAGCTTCAGCATCAGTCTTTCCAATGAATATTCAGGACTGATTTCCTTTAGGACTGACTGGTTTGATCTCCTTGCAGTCCAAGGGACTCTCAAGAGTTCTCCAACACCACAGCTCAAAGGTATCAATTGTTTGGCATTCAGCCTTCTTTATGGTCCATCTCTCACATCCATACACGACTACTGGAAAAACCATAGCTTTGACTAGATGGATCTTTGTTGGCAAAGTAATGTCTCTGCTTTTTAATATGCTGTCTAGGTTGGTCATAGCTTTTCTTCCAAGGAGCAAGTGTCTTTTAGTTTCGTGGCCATGGTCATGAAAGGTGGTTCAGTTCAGTTCAGTTCAGTTGCTCAGTCGTGTCTGACTTTTTGCGACTCCATGAATCGCAGCACGCCAGGCCTCCCTGTCTGTCACCAACTCTCAGAGTCTACCCAAACCCATGTCCATCGAGTCGGTGATGCCATCCAACCATCTCATCCTCTGTCGTCCCCTTCTCTTCCTGCCCCCAATCCCTCCCAGCATCAGGGTCTTTTCCAATGAGTCAAGTGGTAGGGAGGGATAAATTAGAAGATTGGGATTACCATACACACACTACTATATATAAAATAGATAACTAACAAGGTTGGTTGTTGGAGGCTCCTTGGAAGAAAAGCTATGATCAACCTAGGCAGCATATTAAAAAACAGAGACATTACTTGGCCAGCAAAGGTCCGTCTAGTCAAAACTATGGTTTTTCCAGTAGTCATGTATGGATGTGAGAGTTGGACTATAAAGAAAGCTGAGCACCGAAGAATTGATGCCTTTGAACTGTGGTGTTGGAGAAGACTCTTGAGAGTCCCTTGGACTGCAAGGAGATCCAACCTGTCCATCCTAAAGGAAATCAGTTCTGAATGTTCATTGGAAGGACTGATGCTGAAGCTGAAACTCCAATACTTTGGCCACTTGATGCAAATAACTGACACATTGGAGAAGACCCTGATGCTGGGAAAGATTGAAGGCAGGGGGAAGGGGAAAACAGAGGATGAGATGGTTGGATGGCATCACTGACTCAATGGACATGAGTTTGTGCAAGGTCTGGGAGATGGTGATGGACAGAGAAGCCTGGCGTGCTGCAGTCCATGGGATCGCAAAGAGTCAGACGCGACTGAGGGACTGAACTGATCCAACAAGTACCTACTGTATAGCACAGGGGACTAAAGTTATTATTTTGTCATCTATAAGGGGGCTTCCCTAGTGGCTCAGATGGTAAAGGATTCGCCTGCAATGAAGGAGACTGAGGTTGAATCTGTAGGTCAGGAAGATCCCCTGGAGAAGGGAATGACTGCCACTCTGGTATTCCTGCCTGGAAAATTCCATGGGCAGAGGAGCCGGGTGGGCTACAGTCCATGGGGTCACAAAGAGTCGGACATGATTGAGCAACTAACACTTTCACTTTATACTGGAGAAAAAATCTGAAAAGCCATACATATATGTATATAAAAAACTGAATCAATTGGCTGTACATCTAAAACCAACACAATATTGTAAATCAATTATACTTCAATAAATAAATTGGAGTTTGACTGAAAGAACACACATACAAAAAAAAAACCTTCTAGTTTTTAAAAAATGTATTGAATGCTAGAATTTGAAAAATATGAGAAGTTGTTAAAGTTATCTTTAGATGATTGAGAAGAAGTACAGGAGTATAGCAAACAATTTAAATGGTAGAAAAATGTAAACAAGATCTCCCTCCCCAGAGACCAGCATGATTAAGACTCAGGTTTTTCTCCAGAAGTTTCCTAAGCAGATGGAAATATATGCAGACTCTGGAATGGGAACCGAGGTGTGGTTCTGACTTTTGCTTTTTTCCATGTAACTCTGACACAAAGGTCATTCCAGGGCAGCAGCAAGTAGACCTCCCACATCCTCTTCAACGCCTGCAATTGAAAGGGACAGCATCCCACGGATCCAGCCCTGCGATTCTCCGCCAGGGGCAGTTTGCTCCCTGTGCTTACTTGCTCAGTTGTGCCCAACTCTGCAACTGGGCAAGTCCACGGACTGTAGCCCACCAGGCTCCTCTGTCCGTGGGATTCTCCAGGCAAGAGTACTGGAGGGGGGGAACTTCTCCAGAGGATCTTCCTAACCCAGGGACTGAATGCCAGTCTCCTGCATTGCAAGCAGATTCTTTATCGTATGAGCTTCAGGGAAATTCCTATAGGAACATCTTTCAGTGTCTAAGGACAGTTTTGTTTTCACAACTCAGGGGGAAGTGCCGAGTGCCACTGGCCTTTAGAGAGTAGAGACCAGGGATGCTTCTGGTCACCCTGCCTACATGTGTTAGCTACCATGACAATGAATTAGCTTTAGCTGTCTGCTTCCCAGGTGGCTCAGGGGTAAAGAGTCTGCCAGTGCAGGAGACACAGAAGACTTGGGTTTGATCCCTGGGCCGGGGAGATCCCCTGGAGTAGGAAAATGGCGACCCACTCCAGTATTTCTTTCCTGGAGAATTCCACAAACAGAGGACTGGAGTGATGGGGTCTTAAAGAGTCGGACACGACTGAGCATGAACACAGAACATCTGTTACGTTATGGGCTTCCCAGATGGCTTAGTGGTAAAGAATCCACCTGCCAATGCACGGGAGGCAGGAGATGTGGGTCCCATCCATGGGTCGGGAAGATCCCCTGGAGGAGGAAATGGCAACCACTCCAGAATTCTTGCCTGGAAAATTCCATGGACAGAGGAGCCTGGTGGACTATAGTCCATGTGGTTGAAAACGGCTGGACACAACTGAGCACACGCATACATGTGTACGCAAATGCTTGTACTTCCAGTGTGGACGAAACCTGCTCTAGCATCACTGATTTTAAGATTCCTCAGGACTTTCCTTCAGAGTGTAGGTTACCAACCAGTAACAACAGCTTAGATAACATTTCCCCAAAGTCACAAAATACAGCCAGTGAAAACACTTCCGGTGGTGAGGTCCACGGTTGTGTGGGGAACGTGTTCCAGTCTGGGTTTGCCTGTTGCATCTGTTGGTTGGGAACGACTCTGGTGGTGTCACCGCATACTATGTGAATGTTAAACGTAACTTGCCATTTCCTACTGCATGCCTCTGCTGAAGCAGAGCTCCCTGTTTGGGGACAGAGGAAGGTAGCGCTGGCAGCGGAGGCCTTGGTGGCTTGCAGCACCTGCCAAACCTATAATTTCTCAGGCGAAATGAGAGTATCCATTTTTAGCTCCAGATTTTTGTATGCTTTAAATTCTGGCTGGGTTATTTTTGTCCAAGCTCCACTGTGTTTACTTCATACTCAGGAGAAAGGATGTTTTCTTTATAGAATTATTGCAACTAAGCTTAAGGGAAAAAAAAAAGAAACTAATTTGCTAGGAAAATCATGCTTAATTATTACTAATATTGTCCAAACCTCTTGTCCTTCTCAGAGGCTGTTGATGCCTTTGACTGTTTAGGTGACACTTTATATCTATGTGTGGCTTTATTTTCTTCCGGACCTAAAGCAACTCTTTCAAGTGCAGTTTTAGCACCAAATCTCCCTCCTCTTTTTAATTGTTGCAGTAAACTTAGTGATGGTTGTGTCAGAAGTCTGCTTTGCACTTGAAAATCCTTTGCCTGTTTTGCTTCAGATCATGTCTTTCCCAAATAAGACTTTCTTGGTTAAAATAAATTGAGTGTTCTCCATATTATGATTCTTTTGAGAGCTTAGATATAAGTCAAAAATGAAAGTGAAGTCGCTCAGTCGTGTCCGACTCTTTGCGACCCCATGGACTGTAGCCTAGCAGGCTCCTCCGTCCATGTGATTTTCCAGGCAACAGTACTGGAATGGGTTGCCATTTCCCTCTCCAGGGAATCTTCACGACCCAGGGATTGAACTCGGGTCTCCTGCATTGCAGGCAGATGCCTTACTCTCTGGGCCACCAGGGAAGTCTTTAAGATATATATGCACCTTTAGATATAAGGTGCATCCTTATTTTTTGGAAGACTTGCTATACATTTAGTTCACGTTTGGGATACAGATATTCCTAGCCCTAGAGTGGGGAGGGGCTCAAGTTTGGTCTTTAAGCCAAGATCATATGCAACAACGCAACCATCATAACGATGGAAATATATAGGTCTTTATCATTCGATAAAGACCTTTGTGTGTGTTTTATTTTTTTTTTTTAGTTAAAAATTTTTCATTGAGGTATTGTTGATTTACAATGTTATATTAGTTTCTGGTATACAGCAAAGTGATGCAGTTATATATATATATAATGTGTACACAATATTATATATTTGTTGTTCAGTCTCTCAGGTGTATTATAGAGAGATGGATATTCTTTTTCGGATTCTTTCCCTTTATAGATTATTATAAGATATTAAATTTAGTTTCCTGTGCTATAAAGTAGGACCTTGTGGTTTATCTATTTTACATATAGTTATGTATATCTGTTAATCCCAAACTCCTAATTTATCCCTCCCTCCTTGCCCCCTTTCCCCTTGGGTAACCATAAGTTCTCTATGTCTGTGAATCTATTTCTGTTTTGTGAATAAGTTCATTTATGTCATTTTTTGCGATTCTACAAATAAGTGATATCATATGATATTTGTCTTTGACTTTCTTCACTTAGGATGATAATCTCTGCATCCATCCATGTTGCCGTACATGGCATTATTCCATTCTTTTCTTATGGCTGAGAAACATTCCATTGTATATATGTAGCGTGTCCTCTTTATCCATTCATCAGACAATGGACACTTAAGTTGCTTACATGTTTTGGGTGTTGTCAGTAGTGGTGCTATGAATGCTGGGTTCAGAGTTTGCTCTGAATTTATGCCCAAGAGTGGGATTGCCGAATCATATGGTAGCTCTATTTTTAGATTTTTAAGGAACCTCCAGACTGTTCTCTGTCGTGGCTTTACCAAACCAAATTCCTACCAACTGTGTAGGAGGGTGCTCTTTCCTTCACACCCTCTCCAGTATTTATGTTTGTGGACTTTTTGATGATGGCCATTCGGACTAGTGTGAGTTAATTGTACTTGTAGTTATGATTTTCGTTGGAGTTATGATTTTCATTTCTCTAATAATTAGTGATGTGAAGCATCTCCTCATCTATATGTCTTCTGTAGAAACGTGTCTGTGGAGGTCTTCTGTCCCAGAGCTTTTTGGTTGGTTGGTTGTTTTGCATTTTGGTCATGCTGCATGGTTTGTGGGATCTTGGTTCCCTGACCAGGGATTGAACTCAGGCCCAAGGCAATGAAAGTGTTGAGTCCTAACCACTGGACAGCCAGAGAATTCCCTGCCCCAGAGCTTTTAAAATCATTTCTTGTTAGGAAATCTCTATGCTAAATGCATGCTAAAGCCTGTTACTAAGAAAATAAGCATTTCCTCAAGTGATGTAAATTGCAGTGAGATTCAGTGTTTGGTTTACTTGGCTCTCTTAGGGGTTTGGTCCAAAGAAAAGCCATGTGCTACTTGTTCGGCAAGGCTTAGGGACATCTAAGACAGCAAACAGAGTTCATAATTGAAGTCTTACTCTTTATAAGAATAGCAGCATAGATAATAGATAGCCAAGCAAATTTAAGTCTTAAGGCAACAAATTACTTAAAATTTTTCAAAACAGAATAACAAAGGCTTATCAGTTTATAAGTAGATGAATACATGGCTTTACTATAGTATTTATTTTCATTTGATTGTATTGTACACTTTCAATGACAAGAGAAGAATGAATTCTATGAAATAAAGAATTCCATAATTTCTGGGAGCTAGAAAATGTAAACATGGGACATTTGGTTCTGTTTCAAATTGATAAACATGTCAAGATGAGGAAAACATTTCCCACTTTTCATCCCAAATGAAGATGTGAGTGAAAATATCTAACTTTGAGTAAGCAGCAAAATTTTCCTACTTGTATAGCATGCTATATTTAATTCTGTTCAGTTCAGTCGCTCAGTCGTGTCTGACTCTTTGTGACCTCACAAACTGCAGCCTGCCAGGCTTCCCTGTCCATCACCAACTCCTGGAGCTTACTCAAACTCATGTCCATCTAGTTGGTGATGCCATCCAACCGCCTCATCCTCAGTCTTCCCGTTCTCCTCCTGCCCTCAATCTTTCCCAGCATCAGGGTCTTCTCCAATGAGTCAGTTATTCGCATCAAGTGACCAAAGTATTGGAGTTTCAGCTTCAGCATCAGTCCTTCCAATGAACATTCAGAACTGATCTCCTTTAGGATGGACGGGTTGGATCTCCTTGCAGTCCAAGGGACTCTCAAGAGTCTTCTCCAACACCATAGCTCAAAAGCATCAATTCTTCAGTGCTCAGCTTTCTTTATGGTCCAACTCTCACATCCATACATGACTACTAGAAAAACCATAGCTTTGACTAGATGGACCTTTGTTGGCAAAGTAATGTCTCTGCTTTTTAATGGCTGTCCAAGTTGGTTGTAGCTCTTCTTCCAAGGAGCAAGCATCTTTAATTTCATTAAAAGATGATGTTTTATTATATGCACTAAAAGTTGATATTTTATTACATGCATTTTATATTCTTTTAACAGAACATAGACAGAAATAATGTATTTAAGCAAAGCAATCATGAGGTTAAATTAACTCATAAACATGCTTAGCAAAATATTTTCATGGATAACTGCTGTGAACTCAATTATGTACCCGCCAAGATTGTATATTGATGTCCTTATTCCCAATGTGATAGTGTTTACAGATGGGGCCTTTGGGAAGTAATTAGGATTAGATGAAGCTGTAAGGGTGGCCACTCGTGAGGGGATTAGCACCCTTGTAAGAAAAGACGTCATCAAGTTGCTTCTCTCTATATACCATCTGAGGCCACAACACGAAGGTGACCGTCTGTCTTTAAGTTGGAAAGAGGGCCCTCACCAGGGAACTGAATTGGCTGACATGTTGATTTCAGATTTCTATCTTCCATAACTATAAGAAAATAATCTTTTTTAATATTTTATTTATAGACTTCCTATTGAAATTAAAGCTAATTTACAATGTTGTATTAATTACTGCTGTACGGCAAAGTAACTCGGTTATACATACATATATATATATTAAAAATTCTTTTTCATTCTGGTTTATCATAGGATATTGAATATAGTTCTCTGTGATGTGCAGAAGGAACTTGTGGTTATATATAAAAGCTTACATCTGCTAACTTCAACCTCTCATTTCATCTCTCTCCCCCTTGGAACCCACCTGTCTGTTCTTCTCTATGTCTGTGATTCTGTTTCTGTTTATAATAGATAACCTCCTTTGTGTCATATTTTAGATTCCACATATAAGTGATATCCTATGGTATTTGTCTTTTTCTTTTTGATTTCATTTTTGTATGATAATCTCTAGTTGCATCTGTATTGCTGCAAATGGCATTATTTCATTGTTTTTATGGCCAAGTAGTATTCCATTGTATTTATGTACCACATCTTTATTCATTCATTTGTCAATGGACATTTATGTTGTTTCCATGTCTTGGCTATTGTGAGTAGAGCTGAACATTGGAGTGCCTGTATCTTTGTGAATTATAGTTTTGTCTGAATATATGGCCAGAAGTGGGATTTCTGGATCACATGGTAATTCTATTTTTTGTTTTCTGTTCTATCTATTTCAACACATCCTGCAGACTAAGTATCCCTCCCACGTGAAACAGCCTACATGACATAGCTTAGCAATACCTTCCTCATGCCTGTTCAGTCAGACCCTTCACTTAGACTACTGTTAACATCAGTCACAGTGTCCTAGAGTGCATTTCAGGAACACATTATACAAACTATCAGAATTTTGAAAATAAGCTTTGAAAGTAGTAGATGTGGCATTTTTATGGTAATCATGGGTCAATTTAAAGGTGAAGATGGTTACTTTTTCCCAGGTCAGTTAAAAGTGAACTTGGTTATCAGGGATCCATGGTTGGTAACTAATGGTCAAATGCTGCTGTTTTGATTGTACACAACTTTATTTGTCTTATTAGAGGATGGTCTTGCTGTCTTTAGAATGACTGTGGAGTAGAGATTGGAGAATGAGAGTCAGCTATCCACAGTGCTTGATTTTGTCCTGTAGTTAAAAATAATCTTATTAAAATCAGTTAATTAAAAATACATATTTGTAGTTTATGATACAGCAGTTCAACTGGATAATGTTCTATGCATTCTTATTTTAAATAAAAGTGCTTGTGTCATTCTAATGGTCTATATCATTTATCTACTAGCATATTAAACTAATGTAACAAATTCTTAGTAGCTTGAAAGAACACATCTATTATCTTACTCTTTCTGGAGTCTGGTTGTCGCCTTGCTGGCTTCTCGGCACTGCTACCATCAAGGACAGTTGACCAGGGTTGGGGTATCATCTGAAAGCTTGCCTGAGGAAGGGTCTGCTTCTTGGTTCATTTTCTAGTAGTTCACTTCGCACCAGGGGCTTCCTTCAGCACTGGCAGCTTCCCAGAACTCCCTGCCATAGCTTCTCCAGCTCGTCTGTTTGCTTTCTCAAAGCCAGCTATAGAGACAGAAACTCCAGCAAAGTAGGTGCTGTAAGCTAAGGTAAGAGTCATGTAATCACTCATATCTTCTTCCCTTTCCTGTGTTCTGTTGGCAGAAGCAAGTCACATGTCCCACCTACCTTCAAGCAGATGAATCTTGCAAGGCAGGTAGCCTGGGAGCTGTCTTAGAGTCTTTCTGAAACATGATCCATCAGTAGCTTTCTGGGAGACATTTCCAACTTTTAATGAAAGCAATATAATTATGAGAAATTAAAAAAATAGATATTAACCTTATAATATCATGCACTATGTATTTAATCATTGCCTCCAGCATTGATTAAAATTGATTTGTCCATATAGTCAAGGCTGTGGTTTTTCCAAGAGTCATGTATGGATGTCAGAGTTGGTCCATAAAGAGGGCTGAGTGCTGAAGAATTGATGCTTTCAAATTGTGGTGCTGGAGAAAATTCTTGAGAGTCCCTTAGACTGCAGTGAGATCAAAAGAGTCAATTCTAAAGGAAAACAACCTTGAATATTCATTGGAAGGACTGTTGCTGAAGCTGAAGCTCCAATCCTTTGGCCACCTGATGCGAAGAGCTGACTCACTGAGAAAGACTGATTCCGGGAAAGATTGAAGGAAAAAGGAAAAAGGGGCAGCAGAGGATAAAATGCTTAGATGGCATCACTGACTCAATGGATGTGAATTTAAACAAACTCTGGGAGATACTGAAGGATCTTGCGGAGCCTGGCATGCTGCAGTTCATGGGTCCACAAAGAATCAATCAGTATAGACTGAACAACAATTGAGTAAAAATCTTTCTGGTCCATATTTTGTTTTTCAAAATAGATGAATTCAAGAGCTTAGTCTTTTAAGACTCCCTGAATCAGTTTTCATCCAACATAAGCCTTCTCCTAAATGAAGCTGAAGGTAGCCTGTGGCAGATTTAAAGGATGTCAGTACTGATGCTACTCTGATTATAAAATGTGTACCGCTTTGAAACTCCCTGGTGAGCCTTTCCGCTTCTTACACCTGCCTGTTAGCTCTTGTGTGAAAGTCGTGTCTGACTCTTTGAGACCCCATAGACTGTATAGCCTGGCCAGGCTTCTCTGTCCATAGAATTTTCCAGGCAAGAAGACTGGAATGGGTAGCCATTCCCTTCTCCAGGGCATCTTCCCAACCCAGGGTTCAAACCCAGGTCTCCCGCGTTGCTGGTGGATTCTTTACCATCTGAGCCACCAGGGAGCGTCCCCTGAATACCGATGCTCAGATATGGTCCATGGAGTTGGCACTGCTGTCCATGGCAGTTTGAAGCTTCTTGTGATATATTTCATAGCAAACATGGACAACCAGCTCTTTGGGGACACTGTGGACATCCTGGAGTCTCCTAGTGCACCCTGGAGTGTATCCTGGAGTCTCAACTTATGGACTCATTGTGCAGCCCCAGAGCAGTCTACATCTGCCTTCTAGGGACCAATGGGTGATCTGTTAGCTGCTGAATCTACATGCTGGACCACAGGTGGATGGGTGCCTGCAGTCTGTATCTTATTAACTGGCTTGCTTCTGATCAGCCTACACAGTAGAGCAGCTGAACATCTGAGGAAAGTGCATCGTAGGCAAATGTGCCCCTTAGTTTCAGGCAGTTACCTCAGATTTATGCTTTCTACATTATCCTGAAACATTGCGAAAGGTCAAACGACTGATCTGATCAATTTTAGAAGGACTTGAAGATTTAGAACAAAGCTACCATCACCAGGGGAAGAAAAAACAACAAAATCAACACCTGTATGTCATTAGCTATCTGGACCTTTCCACATGGTGATGCCTGAATGCTCTTCCCATTCTCATTTGAAAGGAGAAACACCGATTTTTAATGTTCCCTTCTTCTTTTGTACTTTATATCAAAAACTTGTCCTATGACCCTTTCAAAACATGTCATCCTTGTGTTGGGTTGGCCAAAAAGTTTGTTTAAGTTTTTTTGTAAAATATTATGGAGAAATCTGAAAGAAGTTTTTGGCCAACCAAGCATATTAGAGGGCATCTGATGGATGTTTCTTGCTTTTTCCTGAAAAAGTTGCCAGGAAGAAAAAATGTCATGGTAGGCATAGAATGAGTCTTCAGAGTTGCACAGTACAGAGGAAGACACCAAATGCCCAGACAATAGACCTGAAACTGGCCTTAACAAAAATAATGTAAACATATCCACTTCATTTGATAGATGAAACAGTGAAGCCCAGAAAGGTAAAGTGGTAAACACAGCCTCATAGAACAGATGAACCCTGGCTTTTATAAACAGTGCTGCTATGAACATTGGGTGCATGTGTCTTTTGTGATGAACCTATTTTCAGGGAAGGAAAGGAGACAGGGAGGTAGAGAGTGGACTTGTGGACACAGTGGGGGAGGGAGAGGGTGGGATGAATGGAGAAAGGAACATGAGCACATGTCCTGATCGGGTATAAGATGGATCAGTGGTGAGAAGTTGCGGTGTGGCACAGGGTGTCCAGTCTGGTGCTGTGTGATGACCTGGAAGGATGGGATGGGGCAGGAGGAGGGAAGCTGGGGATGGAGTGGGGTGTATACATAATTATGGCTGATTTGTGTTGTTGTATGGCAAAAACCAACACAATATTGTAAAAATTAAAAAAAAATAATGAACCCAATCCTCTAGACTTTTTCCCTTTTTCAGTCTAAGGAGCCATTCCATTTGTTGTAATGATAGAAATAGTGAGCACCAGCTTTGAGCTAGGAGGTTGGCATGCATAGTGAAAGCTCATACCCTTCCTTTAACCTGATGCTATCATATGGGAAACCACTCAGGAAAGTTAAAAAGCAAAATAAAAAGCCACGTTCCTGCTAAGCAGGTAGAAAGTAGTGTCAGCCTTCGAACTTGGGTCGGGTGCCATTTCTGGTCCATTGGGGAGCCTTTGTCCAACTTTTCTTAAAAAAGACGGGGTGGGTTGTAGATACGGTCAGGCACAGCCCTTCAGCCATTATGCATGGGTGATGTGTTTTTATTATTATTGTGTGTTTTTTTTAAACAGCTTGGAAAGTTCTGGGCCACAGTTTGTACTTTCAGGAATAGAACTTAGAAGCAGCAGGTTTTTAGCACAAACAGGGAGACCAATTATTTCCCCAAAGCTCTGAAATAGAGGCATAGTTGGGCTAATTTGTTAGGATTGATTCAGGAAATTTAGGGGGTAACAGTATTAAGACTCTGGAAGCCTTCAGCATCCTGGGGGCTTTGAGGCATGTTCAAGACGAAGGAAGTTTCCATGGGGAGATGAAAGGCCAGTTGGGTCTCTTTGTAGAACAGTCTGAACAGGCTTCTTCTGAGGGTTTCTCTGTTTGATCCTGTTCTCCTTGGGTGAGGCAGGCCTCTCTGTTGTCATTTAAACACCTCATTGAAAGGCAGTTCTAAATGGTTTTAAAAATGAGGTCTGGTGAGGTCCAGCACTCCTTGAAGTTCCCCCAGTGCTGGGTTTTCCCCGTGGCTTTGAATCACAGTGTTTATTTTTAAAGCCTTTTGTGGTTCGACCCTTCTGGTTTGTTATTGCAGCTGGACCCACTTAGTCCTCGCCCGGCTCCTCCAGCCCGTTTGTGGTTTGGGGTCCCATTCGGCCGCGCTAGGACGGGGCTGAGGGCTCAGGAGGCCAAGACCACGGCCACATCTGCTTTCTGTTAGCTCCCAAAGTCACAGGTGTCCCTAATTGGGCTCTGCTCTCTCACCAGAAATGGCTCTCTTTTCTTCTCCCCTCTCTGTGTTCCCCTTACATTGCCTTGAAAGTCGGGTGGTGGGGGTGGGGTTTCATTTTCTCCTTTCGTTATGTTTTGGTCTCCGCTTCCAATTACTCCCTCCTCTTCCCTAGGCAAATCCCGATTCTCATCTTCACCCAGATCCCCAGTGCTTGTCTTTACAGAAGCAGTTGTTGGCAGTGGGTTGTAGAAGAGAGATTAAACTTCCCAGGAAGGCCTAGTGCGGCCAGGACACGTGTTTCTCTCCCTGGCACAGCCGGGGACAGAGCAGCTCTTTGTTGAACTGGGTAACAAGGAGCTCAAACCCTGCTGAAAGATGAAGCTGATGAGTGGAAAACTCTTCAGGGAACCCAGAAAGATTTACTTTAATTAGAATTTATGCCCTAGTCTAAGGCCCGCAACTGCCGGCTTCTTGGAAACAAAAAGCTGACTGCTGCTGAAATTGGCAGACCAAGGCTTGGTTCTTTCTAAGCACCTTCTCTGGTTGTCCTCAGATTCTTTTGATCACATTCTTCTCTCAGTGCTTTTTGCATTTAAGGTTCTCCAGATAATGTATACATACCCTTCTGACTCACTCACATTCTGTAAGGGTCTTCTGAAAGTTTTAGTCCAATTTGACCATTTCTCTGCTTTTCAGCTCTGAATTTTAGTGGTGCTCAAGCCTTCCTTTCATGTTGCCACTGGATCTTTTTAAAACTCTCAGTTAACATCTATACGCATGTCCTTATTTTAGCATCTAGTATTTTGAGAGATCAGAGAATTTTTAGAACCAGCTTTGGCTGGAAAGCCAGATGGAATAGTCATTTTAAAAAATTCTCACAATTTCTTATTACAAGATTGCTTGATCCCAATTTGAAACCTGTTTCCTGTCCTGGCCCGTTCATGTTGGCACACTGCCTGCATCCCAGTCTCAAGGACTAAGCCCACGATATGCTAACTAACCAGGGAACTCCTTGAGAGGTGTGGTTAGTTTGCAATAATCACAGCCTCAGGTATGGGCGAGATACAGCCCTCTCTGAGGCTGGTGAAATAAAAATTCAGGTGTCTGACTCATATCCATAATTCTTAGGATTGAGTTATTTATAGGTCATTCTGATTTTCTCTATGAATGCATTTGTGGAGCTAACCGACTTATATTTTTGTGATCATTGTTGAAAGTACCCTTTCTGAACTTGGGAAACAGTATATGCATCATTTTATTATGAGCCATTTCTGTTAGTTTTAGTCTCTTTCTATTGACAATTCCCAGTGTAGAGGTGAAGGTGGGGAAAGACGCTCAGTGTTCTTTTTTTCCTTCATTATAAAAGGAAGTCAATCATTCCAAAAGGTGGTAATTATAATTCTTAATATTGTAATAAAAGGGGAGAAGTGTCTAGAGGAAAAAGCCTGTAAAACCATAAGGAAATAAGCAAGTAATGGCTTTGGGCCTTTTTATTTTATGGCCTTTATGGATTGCCTTGCCTCTTTTGTTTTTTGATGTTAAAGATCTCAATGTACTTTGTAGTGTTGTGACTCAGTTGAATTAAGACGGTCATGGACTAGGAGAAAAAAACAGAAACGGTGCTCGCTGTTCTGTACCAATTTAACTTTTTTTCTCCTTTACACGCTGAGTAGCAAGGAAACACTTTCCTGTTTGATGTGCCACGGATGAGAATATGTCAGAGGGCCGGTGTGAAGTGTTTGGAAGTTCAAGTTAATAGCCTCAGTTGTCAGGAATCTCTTATCTCAAGTGTAATGAGGCACAATCAACTCTTTAGACTGTGATCATCCCTTAAATCAAGGGAGCAAGCATCGTTATCTGCTGTGGAAGACGGGGATCTGGTTCACATTAGGCACCGAGAGCTATGAGGGGCCCTGCCAGCCAAAGCCGGAGCCGCCATGCGGCAAGCAAATGATCTTGGCCACCGGCCCGTCATCCCCGATGCCCTGAATTGTCCAGATGTCTGTTTCTGAGGGGTCTAATTGTCTCTCCAGGATAACTTCAGAAAGATTAGTGCCAGACAGCCAGGCACCAGGGGCTCCCACAGTTTGCTGCCAGCGCCGTGAGCTCTGGGCTCCTTGGAAGCCAGAGAGCCCGTAGTTGGCTTCTCAGGAACAATCTGGTAGCTTGTGTCTTTGGAGTTCCTATTGTCTGACCCCTCATCTCCCCATCGAGGGGGCCCCTCCTCTGTGTGACATGCACTTCACTTATGCAGTCCTGCCGCCTGCCTTCATGTTGGCCAGCGCCTGACATTCCTGCGTACAGCTGGGACATGGTGAGGGTGGTCAGCCTGTTGCTCATCACTTTCAATATTTAGTCTGTCCTCATGGAGCGTGGGTTTTCCTGATGGCTCAGTGGTACAGAATCAACCTACATTGCAGGAGATGCGGATTCGATCTCCGACTCGAGGAGATCCCCTGGAGGAGGTAATGGCAACCCACTCCAGTCTTCTTGCCTGAAAAACCCCATGGACAGAGGAGCCTGGCAGGCTACAGTGCGTGGGTTTGCAAAGAGCCGGACACGACTGAGCACACAGCACAGCTCATGGTACTCACGACCTGTAAGTTCATTGGGAACCCTGAGTTAGTCGTTCCTGAATCCTTGCTTCTAGGGGACACACAGGGTTAGGCTCCTGTGAGCCTCTGGTCAGGAAGTCTTTATCAACTTCTGAATAAAGAACCTCCTTTTATGTATATTTCTTTGAAATCACCTTATTTAACATGTAATTGACTCCTTACCTTTGAACTTAAAGCAAACAGAACATTTTGTGGTTACAAATGTTAGCCAGTAGGCATAGAATTTGCAAATGCAGAATCTGTAAATGTGGAATCCATGAAGAAAGAGCAGAACATTGACTCCATTTTCTTCTTTCATGAGTATCAATTACCATGGGAAAGAAGTAATACCTGCATTTGTCCAACTCCATTTGTACCCTGAATCTTACAGGTGCGAAGGAGCTGTTTAAGCTCTTCTCAGGAAGCAGGATTTTCTGTGCATCCCTATGTCCTTGGCAGTGGCAACATCACTGGTGGAAAACTTCCCAGGCTCTGAAGCAGCTCTCAGACATTCCTGCTTCCTGATGGAATTAGACCTCTTTGGAAGCTTTTCTGCCTGTCCTGACGGCCACGTTTTTTCTGAACATGAGTGCTTCTGCTTTGACCTGGAGGAGAACAGTGGTTTTAGAGCTTTTGTGATCAACAGCACCCTGAACTAATAAGCTGGGTGAGGTCACACTGGGTACGTCTCCCTAGCAAGTAACGACAAGGGTTAGTTTGCATCTCTAGTTTCTCTTTGTAAATTTGGCTTTGGGAGAGTTGCCGGGAAGGTAAAGGAAGTTTCCTTTGGTCTGGGTTATTAAGGGCTGTGGCCTGATTTCTGGGAGCCCTTTGTGATTCTTCGAACAGGACTCTGAAGCTTCCTTCTGAAATGCAGTGCCGACCTCCATGCCCTGGTGGGAGCCATCGAGGTCCCGGCTGGAATAATCGGTGGGGGAGGCTCTTCTGCTTGTGGGATTATGTATCAGCACGTGGAATGGATCACTGGCTGAGATGCCACAGAGGTTTCTCCCTGAGCCCTGACATCTGTTGACAAGCCAAGGACGGTTCTGGAATTCCCGCCCAGCATCTTGCTCTGGGAAGTGTGAGGCTCCTCCATTAGCTATGTGTCTATCACGGCAAATTGAAACCAAGGGGGAGGGGGCTCCCTCTCGTGATCTCTGCAGGAATGCAGACGTCTTCTGAGCAGCTCCAGTTCCCCAAGTGAACATCCCTGAGGGAGGGATGCTCACGTCATTGTAGCTTCTCTGCCCATCCTTTCTTTAAAGGTCTGTTGTAGCCAAAAGGAGCACAGTAGGTCCTGAAGGGCTGAAGGGCTGACAGATGGAAAAGGTGGTGGTGGGAAAGGTGAAGCAGGGCGTCAGGGGAAGAGTCTGTTTCTGTTGACAGTTGATCCTTTGATGACAGATGGACTAGGTGTAGGGCTGAAACCATTCAGTTATCCAGATTTCTGCTATGATTGTTTTCTTCCTTCTATGAGGACTTCTCTGGTGGCTCAGGGGTAAAGAATCCACCTGGAATGCAGGAGATGCTCAACCCCTGGGTCGGAAAGATCCCCTGGAGAAGGGCATAGCAACCCACCCCAGTATTATTGCCTGGAGAATCCAATGGACAGAGGAGGCTGGAGGGCTACAGTCTATGAGGTCACCAAGAGTTGGACACAATTGAATGACTATCACTTTTGCTTTCTTTTCACCATATAGTTGAGAAAGAACCAACCTCGTTACTTGGTGTCCACACCTTGTCAGGTGCCTTGTCTGAGAAGCAGAGTTCCCATCTGCCATCCTTGGCCAGGTGAAGACAACGACGATGGGATTGTTGACCTCTCCCAAGGTCCATAGTGGAGGGAAATCATGAGACCTGGACCTTTCTCATCTCAGGATGGTTATGACCAATTTGCATCTGTTTAGCTTCTGTTGAAACACCCTATGTCCCCCAGAATATGAAACTAAGAGAGACCTAATGTGAAGAGGGTGAGGAGTTCATCGAGTAAGGTGGATAAAGACCATGCTATTACATCAAGTTATGGTTTGACAGTTTACTTAGGAGTCTTTGAGACAAGCAGCTATCACCAACATTTCGGGTCACTGTTCTGATTTATAGCTACTTTTTAACAATATTTGGAAAGGGAGCTTGGCTTGATGAATTGTCGGCATGCACAGCCTGCCCTGTCCTCCCAGTGCTGTCTGAGACACGTGACGAAGGAAACGGCCAGCAGAGCAAGGTGTTTTGTTCTAAGAATAATAACGGGTCTTATCACCTCTCCCCACAGTGCTATCAGCTTTCCATGTGATTTAGGGGTTCTGTTTATGGTTTAGTTTCTCTGGTGTTCACAGTGACGCCTGCATTGATAGGACAGTCCTTAATTAGACCATAGTTCCTCTGATGAAACACGTAAGAAGAGAGAGAGAGATTTTGCTCATGCACTGTGCTGAGATGCCGGCTGTCTGTTTGTCCAAGAGAAGGGACCTGATATGACAAGAATGTCTTATTTTAACACTTGAGCATGTAGTTTGGAAAAAAAATCCCAAAGCAAAGACAGGTCTGTGTCCTGTTGTCACTTGATTTTATTTTCTGTATCACTGTTTTGTCATCTTCACTGGAGTTATACAGACTTTTCCTTAAAGCTGGATTCGGTTGGTTGTTGGGCTTATTACTCTCATGGAATAGCATCACTTCCATAAGCCTGAAAAGTGATTGATGGGAATTGTAAGTATGAATGGAGTCAAAAAACGTAACATTGAGATTAAAATGCACATTGTAAATTCAAGCATAAAATGTCCCTAAGAACAGATTGATTTTTCTGGTGCTAAATTGCCAAATTTGCTTTTAAGTTTTCAACTGGGTAAAGCATGTCATAATTTCATGTTCAAGGTGGCCAGAGCATGTCCATGTTTTCTAAAGATCAAACCAGTCAATTCTAAAGGAAATCAGTCCTTAATATTCATTGGAAGGACTGGTACTGAGACTGAAGCTCCAATATTTTGGCCACTTGATGCGAAGAACAGACTCATTAGAATAAGACCCTCATGCTGGGAAAGATTGAAGGCAGGAGAAGGATGACAGAGGATGAGATGGTTGAAAGATATCCCCGACTTGATGGACATGAGTTTGAGCAAGCTCCAGGAGCTGGTGATGAACAGGGAAGCCTGGCGTGCTACAGTCCATGGGGTCTCAAAGAGTCAGACACGACTGAGTGCCTGAACTGAACCTGAACTGACATGGAAAACTGCAGGGTGAAAGAGAGCTGCTTAAAACTTTCTTACTCTGCAAGGAGATCAAACCAGTCAATCCTGAGGAAATCAGTCCTGAATATTCATTGGAAGGTCTGATGCTGATGCTGAAGCTCTAATACTTTGGCCACCTGATGCAAAGAGCCGACTCACTGGAAAAGACCCTGATGCTGGGAAAGATTGAAGGCAGGGGGAAGGGGACAACAGAGGATGAGATGGTTGGATGGAATCACTGACTCATTGGACATGAGTTTGGGCAGACTCCAAGAGACAGTGGAGGACAGGGGAGCCTGCTATGCTGCAGTCCATGGGGTCTCAAAGAGTTGGACGCGGCTTAGCCGCTGAACAACAACAAAAACACTCAGCAATTAACAGGAGAGAAGGGGCAAAGTGTGAGCGGCCACCAGCTGAGGTTCAGGTACATTCAGGACAGTGCCCGGGTGAAGGAGCTGGAAGCTCTGATGATAGAACTGAAGTCCAAGAACTTTGATCTTGTTTTAATTAATTGTTGAAGACTTGCTACATAGGAAACATTCCAGTTCAAATGAGCATCATTAGTTCAGAACTTGGAGTAATTTATCCTTGGCAGTTCACTGTGGAAAATGGGTTAACTAAGGAAATTATCACTATGAACATTCCACGTACAAAGATAATGTTTATATCATTTAAGGAAGGGCATTTTCCTGGCTGTCACTGATGGTCCCTTGTTCGACCTTGTTCTCTTGTCTGGCCTCTGTTCCTGTGAGTAGCTGTCCCTTCACGGGGGGGTGGGGGGGGGTGGGGGGGGGAGGGATCTCTGAGCATCTAGAGAGATTTTGGGGGGTGTAGAGGCAACTCCTCCAGGGAGTCTGCAGAAGGACCCTTGTGTATGTTTTAGTCGGCTTAATAGACAAGGACAGAGCGATTTTGGCTTCTTTGCCCTGAGAAGTCTGCGATAAAGTCTGGGTTTTACAATAGCATGAACAGGATGTAAAAAAGGGGGATTCAGACCTGTATCAGTAGCGTTAGAAAGCTGTCTCTGGAGGTGTGAAATCCTTCTAAAGAAAGGTGGAAGGAGGACTTATTTTTGTTTTATCCCAGAGATGGGATCAAGGCATGCCTCAAGCCTCTGGTCCAGGAAGGTGTGACTCCCTTCCCACAAGACTGTCTCTCCCTCACAGTCACCACCAACTCCTACCTGGGCACCTGCTGGGAGCCCGGCAATATACCTGGAGGAGAGCATCTCGGTCCCCCCAAGGTTTGGTTTGCTCTGTTTTTCTGGATGATTTTGATTGATATCAGACTGGATAATGTGAAGTCAAGAGGGAAGAGTGTCTCTAGAAGCTGACTTTAGGATTATGTCCTCTGGGTCCGTGGGTCCATTATCATTTACACAAACTTGGAAGTAAAGTGAAGGAAACCTCATGGACTCTTTGCCTATTTACCTAAGCCTGGGATCTGGGACTCAGGGTTGAATAGGGTAGGATGATAGCCCTTGATGGAGGAAGCAGACAAATACCAGAGGGTGATATGAGATAACTGGAGGCGGGCACTGAGTGTCCTGGTCACAGAGGACAGGCGACTACATCCCATGGGGACACAGGGGACACATGTGGATTTCAGAGAGCCTGGTGGGATGCTTCAACAGCACTTAGAATGGCTGGTTTGAGTGTAAAGCCAACAAGATAGACTCGGAAAGGGTGAGAAATACAGAGTTCTGGATTCAGATTCGTAAATATACTTCATCGGTACCACAAGTAGGGGAGGTACTATCTCAGCAACTAGTAAAATCAAAAGAAAAAACAAACAAACCAATGCCATGGTCAGTTTCATACTTACCATCCAATAGAGGAGGAGTTTGTCTTCTTGAGATTTTGTGAAAAGGAAGCCCAAACCCAGCCCATGGTGGGGACAGAGAAAAGAGACAGGGAAACAGTCACGGGTGGTTTGTATGTGTCAGGCATGGCCTGGATCATGCTCCCTGTGCTGGCAGAGCTTGTCAGTGGAAAATAACGGAACACAATTTTGTAAAACACCGTCAGCCTTTTAAACTGGCCTTGTTTTCTTTATGCTTCCTCCAGCGGAGCAAGGCTTGTATTGAATGCAATGGGGAGTGATGGATTGTGTCTTCTTTAATCATCAGTAAGCTCAGAAATTTCCCAATTATTCAGCACCCCTCTCCGAGGTCTGATAGTTTGGTTCATGATGGTCAAGGATGAGGAAATGGATACAGGTAGAGGGGGGCCCTTAAATCAAGTCCTGGGTTGACATTTCGAAGGGTGCCTGTTGCAGAAGGAATAGAGGAAGCATCTTTGATTTATACAAAAAGGGTGTCTTTTTACAGCAGGTTTGCATCAGGACACGCCCGACCTTCTGGTTATGTTTAGCAAGTCCAATTTGATCAGATCTTGCCCTTGCTGGAGGCTGCAGGATGGGCAGAATGGCTTCATGACTAATCGAAGGCAGCTGACATGGTTGTTTTTAAACGTTAGTGAAACTGCGTTGGTTCTTCCTGGGGAGGAAGTTTCAGTACAGTTCGTGCTGAAATGGGTGACATGACTCATTGCCAAATGTAAAGAAAAGAAAATCTTTTTTTTCCCCCACATGTGTACACACTCTAAACTCAGCCGAGTTTACAGGAAGGTAAGACACCATCTGGTTAAATGCGTAGTAGCCTATTTCTTATTTTTATCACTGATTTATATTGAGAGGATGACAAATAGAACAGAAGTAGGTTTTGGGTTATACAACACACGCAGGGTTTTATATGGTGTTAAGCCTGCGGTTGTCTCAAAAGCAAGAAACAAATGCATCTCTGAGCATCTTGACATGTTGCCGGAACAAAGAGATAAGTTATTTTATTTTCTTAGTCTTGGAGCCCACCTTTGACAATGGAAGACCCAATAGGTCATTGGGACTGATTTCAGCAGGTTTTAAATGCCCATTTATTCTTCATGCCTTTGGAGAAATGAAATGGTTTCACTCCATTTGCTGGGTTTAAGGCAAAAAAACAAGAGCGTAGTTTCACTTTTAATTCAAAACACAATTTGGCCCAGATTGCTGTTATCTCATGTAAAACAGCAGCATTAAAGTCTGGACAGATATTAATAAAATAAATGAAGGTATTGAGAAGCTAGAACTGACACAGCCCAGCATGCATATTGAATTGGCTTGTGTGGGTTTGTCCTAATCCGATTGGGACATCTTTCCATTTCTCTACTGAATTGGTGAGAGAGCATCCTTTGTAGCTAGAGACTTCTAAAAAACTTCTGTTCTTTTTTTCAGAAAATAGTTTTCTGTGTGATTTATCCCATTGCCATTTCACTAACAATTCCCTGTGATTTTCACAGTCTGCCATCTTTCCAGGGACAAATGCTGTCTTCTCCTTCATGCACATGCTTGAGCCCTTTGTCTGCCTTAGTTCAGCTTCATCCTGGGAAGGTCTTGGTGCCAGTTGTGAGTTTAATCTGTGACAGACGGTGCCCTCTTCCTGTGTAATGACCAAAGAGCTAGTTTAAGAACCCAAACCTGCCCTGTTTGCTTTAATGGGAAGTAACAGCAAGGGTTAATTTTTTAGCCTTAAATCTTGATCTTAGAGTTGAATCTCAAATTTCGATCTCGAGTTGGATCTTGAATCCCTTTTGTGTGGGCAAGCTACTGCTTACAGGGCAAGTCTTGTTGAATGTGTTGTCCTGAATAAATAGGAACTGAGAGACCACATTTTTCAAAAAGCCTCAGACATCTTTCTCTTTCTGGGTCCTGAGATTCTAGTCTACATAGGACAGATCAATTTAGCTGTCAAAATGAAAGCCGAGAGGCCAATTGTCCATGCAAATTAACCACTTGTGCAAGCACTTCAAAATTGCCTGCCTAAAAAGTGAGGCTGCCCTTTGAAAATTTGGCACATGGCAGAAAGAAGAAAGTGGTCCCTATTCAGGGACATTGGCGTCCTTAGAGAGCTGATCTTAGAAATTGCTCATTTTGAGCAGACGCTTAGTTTTGGGCAACATTTTTGCTTGAATGAGGGTGTCATTTTTGCCCTCTCTTTCCCTCTCTTCCCATGCCTCCTGGAGGCTCAGGACACATCTCATCGTCTGGTGCAGGAACAGAGGCGTAGGAAGTGTTTTTTATCACAGCTTCGTTTCGGTTACTGAGGCAGTGTATTCATTCCAGGGTCAGCAGTTCCTACCAGCTTTAAATCCTCACCAAAGGATGATCTACCTGAAGCCAAAATGAAAAACAGTCAGGTTTCTTTTTTCCCAAATGTTGTTAGGATTAGTCAATGCTTTGAGAAACGAAATATCCAATTTCCTCCTTCCGTCTTCTGTAGGTCTCAGCTGTGTCTAATATTTGTAAACCATCACATTTCACAGTGACAACTATCTGATGGAGAGAGGAGCCATGCAGTGGATCTGGGTGTGAAGGATCTGACAGGGAGCTTATGTCTTTTTCTTGAGCATCTTACTCCTTGGAGGTCACTTTTAGAAGTGCCTGTTCCTCTGTTCCAGGAGGTAGGGTTTACATCTGCTGGTCTCAGGGCTAGATGATTGTGTCATGAAACGACCCAGATGTGAGGTCCTGCGTTCCCACCTGAGGACCCACTGTCCTTGAAGCCTCAGCCATTGCTAGGGCTGAAGGTCTCCCGGTGTTCCTACTCTGGCCCAAAGACAGCCAGAGATTTAAAGAAGCGAAATTGTGACATTTGGTACTTGTCTTGTCTAAATGTAGGTGAGATAATTATGAAAGAGATTGTTTTACTAAATGGTCTTGATCAAGAAGTGGCATTATTTGTACGAAAACGAATTAGCCGGTTACTAAAGAAATCATTTCTGAGTTGGGGGAAGCCAGAGGGCGCATTCCTTGGGGACAGGACCCTTCCTCGCGACGAGGGCATTGTGTGTGTCTCCCTTCAGCATATCCCGTGCTCAACTGTGATGCAGCAGAGTGTCTGATTGGCCGTGGAGAGTGACTTGGGAAGTAAGGCGGGACATCCATGTGCTCCTCAGTCTCCCCGGCACCGGTTCTCTGGTTTCCTTCCTTGCTTTCCTGCACAAAGTCGAGGATGAGGCCAGCTTCCCCTCTGTGATCCTCGCTGCCCTCAAGTCCTGCTTTCCAGTTTTAGCAGAGTTGCTGTCAGCTCCCAGGCCTTGACTCATTCATTCGGTAGTGGTAGCTCTCTTTCCTCCCATTTCATAGTATTTGGTGAATTGTGTAGCAGACAAATCTTGTGTGAGCTCTTGGGAACAGAATCGGTTCTTGCTTTATCGGCTGACCACCCTCCATGCAAGTCCAGAGGGGGATGCTGTGCGTGGTGACTCACTGCCCAGCTGACTGATGATGGGAGGTCTCTCAGTGAAGCTGTAAAATTCTCAGAACTTGGGAAACCCTAGCCCAACCACTTACAGGTTTTCTGAGCTTGCACCTCATGGTGTTTCTTTCCATGACTCTGCTAGACATCTTACGATGACAGGTGGTCTTGCCCATTGTCACCTTATTTCCTGTGATTTTACTGTTGGTTACTGTGGTGCTATTTCTAAATGGAGCTCTTTAGATTGGCCTGAGATTTTAATTTCTCTCTTGTATCTTTAGGGTACAAAACCACTGCTCCGCTGACCTTTTGTTTCTAGGAAAATATTTCAATCCACCGTTTTTCCTCACTCTAAGCCACACAGGGAAGTTTGCATATTTTAGCAGAAAATCGTGTTCTCAAGGGTATGCTCCTGTATGCTCACTTGCTCAGTCGTGTCTGACTCTTTGCAACGCAATGGACTGTACCCCGCCAGAATCCTCTGTCCATGGAATTTTCCAGGCAAGAATACTGGAGTGGGTTGACATTTCCTCCTCTGGGGGGTCTTCCAGGTCCAGGAATCGAGCCCGCATCTCCTGCATCTCCTATGTTGGCAAGTGGATTCTTCACCACTGAGCCCCCTGGAGGCTTCTGATGGATACGTAGTGCTAATTGATGTTTAAATTTTACACATGTATCTTAATTTAGAGATGATTTTATGAACTTGTGAAGGTGGCTACAGGTACCACTTCTAGGAAAGGTTTCTTGTTTGTGAATCACGGAGTGTGATAGGGGTTTCCCTGAACGTGGGTTCACGTAGCAGTTTTTTCCAAGGCAAGGCCCTAATTGAGAACCATGAGACAGAGCACTTAGGAGCTGTTTCTACTATAGTTGATTTTCAGCTAAAGGAGAATATGGAATTGAGTCAAATGGAGACATTTGTATTTTAGTACAACATAAGCAATTTCTTATTTAATGAGTAGTTATAATAAATAGCCACTTAAAAATACTCCAACTTCAGTCTGAGATGACCCTCTGAGACTTTGTAGCTTCTTTACCTTTGGAATTTTTTCTCAGTTTTCTAGAAAATATGTCAGCGAGTGAGGATGACAGAGCCCAGCATCCAGACCCAAAGGGGCTGATATCTGTGACTTTAGTTCAGCCTAGTCAAGGATACTGCTTTGGTGCTGAGGTTTCCTACACTGCTCGGCACACGTGGGTATCCTGTGGAATGGTGTGTATTCCTTTAGAGCAGCAGTCCTCAACCTTTTTGTCACCAAGGACTGGTTTCATGGAAGACAGTTTTTCCATGGACCAGGGGTGGAGGGGGATGGTTTTGGGATGATTCAAGCACAGACGAGTTCGTGCTCCTACGAGAATCTAATGCCACTGCTGATCTGACAGGAGGCGGGACTCAGGCAGTCATGCAAGCGCTGGAGAGCTGCTGTAAATATGGATGAAGCCTCACTTACTCGCCTGCCACTTGCCGCCTCTTCTGCAGCCCGGTTCTTAACAGGTTATGGACCAATACTGGTCCATGGCACAGGGGTTGAGGACTCCTGCTTTCGAGGGTGGCACGCCTACCCAGGCAAGGGTTGGCCCTCCAGACTAGGAGGTCCTGATGGGTTTGCGTGGCTATCATGGGCTAGGGTGGTAAAATGTCTTTTTCACTGTTGGTGTAACTGCAAACATAGTTAAAACCTTTCAGGGTGTGTGTCCCGAATGCTGCTGTTGGAACTAGTTTCTTGTTTAGATTTCAGATTCTAAAGGGCGTTCTATCGTTCCCCAAGGCTGTATGAACTCTGGGCATTCTGTCCCTTGAGTGTTGCCTTTTCAGAAGGAAGGGCCTCACGTCTGGCTTGCCCAGGATGCAGGCTGTCCCCGCCTGGATTCAGCAGGAAAGTTCACCTCCTGCAGTATTTGTTGTGTGGTCGTGTCAACAATTCTGGATTCTTTCAATGTCCTATTTGGCCTCCATCACTTTTGCCTTTTAAGAGGATCGTCCTTCTCTGTAGGTGTGATTCTTGGATGGCTTAGCTGAGGGGCTACATCCGCTAATTTACGATCTCACTGAGGGAGGATGGGAGAACTCAGCCTTCAGACCTAATTATCACCTCTCATTTTTAACTTAATTCTGACACATGGAAATCTTTAGGAATTGCTGGACGTTCATGGCAGTACCCAGTGGGCCTATCCAACTTTATCAGTTAAATTTTGATTAAGAGATAACCTAATGCAAAGAAATTTTAGTACTAATTGCAAAATAGATCAAGAGAGGAAGTTACTGTATTCAAGTTGTTTAGCAAGAAGTCCCAGCTAACATATTTGTTGCCACACCCAAAGGATATTACTGGTGTTGTGAGAAAGGAATTGGCCGCTCCTAGGAATTTTTCCTGGGCCAAGTATGCCTTCTTACCTTGGGGAGAGCTCCCTTCCTCTTTTTTTGGCCTCGAAGATTTACATCTGCACCTCCTCCTTTCCAAAGGATGAAGTCACAGACTTTCAAAGACTCAGCTGGGACCTCAAGGGATCAGCGATGCCGCAGTGCAGGAGTGCACCTGGGCTGTGGGTGCCTTCCTGGGCAATTCTGAATATTTTACTTTGGATTGCCCCCTCACTTCCCATGAAGATGCCTAATGGAGGCAGAGAGCCTCATGGAGAGACGTTGTCACCTAGCCATTGTCTTCTGGCCTCTGAACCTCAGGACTTTCAAATGGCATTTCAACAGATAGAAAGTTATATAAATTTCCAGATGCTGTAATCCAGTTGACCTTCTGAAGGCAGATGGCCTTTAGATAATCACTAAGTAGACAGTGTGGGAATCATTGCATAGGGGGACAGCCAGAATGTTTCAGAATGTTCTGGAAGCGTCTTCTCCCCCTTTTCTTGTCATCATTCTCAGCTGCTGCCCGAGTGTTCATGCTAGGATAGGTATGCTCAGTCACTCAGGCATGTCTGACTCCTTGTCACCCCGTGGACTGTAGCTCACCAGCCTCCTCTGTTCATGGGATTTTCCAGGCAAGAATACTGGAATGGGTTGCTATTTGCTACTCCAGGGGATCTTCCTGACCCAGGAATCGAACCTGTGTCTCTTGTGTCTCCTGCATTGGCAGATGGATTCTTTACCACTTTGTCTTCTGGGAAGCCTTGGGATAGGCAACCTCAGTGTGTTTGAGGTTTATGCAGCCAGAAGCAATGGACTACAGAGAATAGAAAGAAACGACAACAACGAGAACAACAGGACAAGCATGAGCCCCAAAATGTAGTAGTTGAAGTAGCAGACATCCTTAAATAGTAGTGGAGAAATTTCTTTTTTGAATTAGAAATGGAAAGTAACACATTTCTTTAATTTCTGTCGTACATGGTTCTGGGGAAGCTCATGCTTTGCAGTCATCTTTTATCACATTATGTATTAAGCTTTCAGGATTTTATTTATTTGTTACATTGAATGAGCAGACTGGATAAATTTGTTTTAGTAATGTGAATTGTTTATATAGCTTACAATTTCCTTTAAAAAAAAGCCTCATATTTTGCATCAAATAAATTAATATGTAAATAAAAACAAAGTTCTGAATCTAGTATAGTTTATTGTATACCTTCTGACTTAATCTCCTATTTTTGAAATGCATTACTTAAGGTGCTATGTATTTCCAAAAACAGAATGAAAGACCCATCATAAAATGGGTAAATTCACACAATTGGAATTTGATGCTCAAACTGCTTAAAGTAATTTAAATAGGTGTGCAATGATCCTTTTGGTTGTTTTATGAGATTTATTTTCCTGTATTAATGATATTTGAATTTTTGTTTCTCCTTTTCCGAGGAAATGAGTCCATTGGTATGGGATAGGAGGCTAGGGCTGTGAAGTGATTTCTGAGTCGCCTTGTGAAAAGCCTTACATTGTCGATGTAGCTGGTTGTGCAGGGGATTCATGGAACTTTCTAGAATCAATCAGCAATGACCATGGCCTCTTTTCAAATGGGTTAGTATAATCTCTGTTTTTTTTTTCCCCTGTTTTCTTTGTTGAAGCATTGGTGTGTGAGAGTTGGGCTGAACCACCCGAGTGGCTGTGGATCCTTCGTGTGATACATGGTCGAGGACACACTCCACCCCTTTCCTCCTTGGTAAGTCAGACGCTCAAATGGGAAATGAAGAAGCCAACAGTTTCATAGATTGAGGTACCATGATGGTTGTGAGTATCACTTATCTCTGCTGTCCAGAGGCAGTGAAAGAATGAGCAAGCTTCCAGAGAGAAACTGAAGCACGGAGAAGTGAAGTAATGGGCTCAGGATCTCACAAGTGATCGGGGCAGGGCTGGGGTGTGAGCCCATGTTCTTAACCCTAATCACTACTACCTCTTAGCACTAAGTGTGCCTTCTGAGAATAAGGACAGACATGGTTTCATTCTGTTCTCGAAATAGTTCGATCCTCAAAGCTCACATTAAATAGTGAGAAATCAATGTTTTGACCAGCAGTCTCTATCAGGAGATAGTAAACTTTTTCTGAAACAGGTGAGATAGGAAACATTTTAGGATTCATTGGCCATGTCATCTCTCTCATGTCATCATCATCATTATCTTGTACCAGCTCAGCTCTGTGTTGTAGCCTAAAGCAGTCATGGATGATATATATAAATTTACAAATACAGGTGTCAAGCTGAGCTGGACTTGTCCCACATGACTGTAGTTTCTTGAACCTTGATCTACATGCAGTGCTCCAAGATCCCAGTGTAGAGAGTGAGAGTGTTTTAGTGGCCAGTAGGTATGAGTCCCTTAATAAAATTTATCTTGGATGCTCAGAATTTAATCATAAGCCACTTTGAACAAAGTCTACTGTAACTGCAAAAACCTACTCCTTGGCGTGACTGCATTTGGTGTTCAGTGCGTGTCACAGAGAGTGTGCCCCGAGTGCATTAGTCTGAGTCCAAACACCTAGACTACAGCTTTGCTCAAAGCAGGGCCTTATCAAGATGATGTTGGTAATCTAGAATGTCTAGCTCATTTACCAAATAAGTTCAGATAGCATTTCCTATTTTGGTCTCCATATAATTTCTAAAGGGGACATTTTAATTTGGTAGCCGTATACTTGCTGCTGGGCTTCCCAGGTAGCTCAGTGGTAAGGAATCCTCCTGCCGATGCAGGAGACACAGGAAACTCGGGTTCAGTCCCTGGTCGGGAAGATCCTCTGGAGTAGAATTGGCACCCTACTTTGCCTGGAAAATTCCATGGTCTGAGGAGCCTGGTGGGCCACAGTCCATGGGGTGGGAAAGAGTCAGATACAACTGAGTGACTGCGCATACATGCTTCTCCATACACACCCCAGATATGTTACCTTATACTTATTAGGGCGATCATGCAATTAGCTTGGGGGCTGTTTTATAATTACATTGTACAGAAGCATTCCGGTATCAAATCTTCATCTTTTATTCTGAACAAAAGAGATGTTTATAAGACAAGTGGGAACAAGATTGACATACTTAAATCATGGGGTAACATGGCAACCCTCTTTGCCACATACATCAGATGAGGTGGGGTTTTGATTTTTTTAAACTTTTTCTTGCAAAAGGATACGTCTGACACTTCAAGGCCTGCTAGACTCTCTACATTACTGCTTATCATCTAATAAGAAGGATAAAGGAAAACCAGTTAATTTGTGTTTCTTAAAGGAGTTTAATCAGGGACCTGTCCTAGTTGTTCATTCCTTCATTTACAGAAGTAATTGTAGCAAGGGTGTGAGCCTGATGTTGTGTAACTTTTGAGGATATACCTTTTTCCAGGGCCACTGTCTCTGCACTTCTTCTACAAGTAATGGAAAAGTGTTCTTCACTTTAATAGTAATGATATGAGAAGTAAAATTTAGATTATAAAAGTATTGGAAAGCTAGGTGTGGTTCTTTATTAATCAGAAAAAGCAGGTTGTGGAATAATATACTTAATATAATCACATTCATCTTAAAAACACACTCATACTATCTCTGCATCCAAGTGCCTGTGTGTTACAAAGTCTGTTAGATCACACCTTGGTATATACCAGACCCTAAACAGGTCATCTCTGGGGTTGAGGTGTTGGCCCTTTATGAACCAAATGTGTGTGTGCTTACATGCATACGCTCAGTCCTGTCTGACTCTTTGCAACCCATGGATTCTAGCCCTCCAGGCTCCTCTGTCCATGGGCAGTCCATGGGGTTGCAAAGTGTTGGACCTGACTGAGCGACTTCACTTTCACTTTTCACTTTCATGCATTGGAGAAGGAAATGGCAGCCCACTCCAGTGTTCTTGCCTGGAGAATCCCAGGGATGGGGGAGCCTGGTGGGCTGCGGTCTAAGGGGTCGCACAGAGTCGGACACAACTGAAATGACTTAGCAGCAGCAGCAGCAGTGTATATGTCAGTACCAGGGTCATAATTCATCCCACCCACCTTCCCCCACTCCGTCCACATCTTCATTCTCTAAGTCTGTGTTTCTTTTACTGCCCTCCAAATATGTTCATTGGTACCATTTTTCTAGATTCCACATACTTGCATTAATATATGATACTTGTTTTTCTCTTTCTGACTTCTTGGCTGGAGATATATATTGCTTTCGGTTAACAAACATCACAGACAGTGTGAAAGGATCTTGAGAAGGGGAGTGTAGCAGACTCCTGAATTCCACTGCTACTTGCTGTTGTTTGCTTTTACAGCCCACACTGTCTCTACCTTAGAAAGAGTAGAAATCTGGAGCATAAAGTAGACTCTTCATAAACAATAGCAACTATTATTATGAAAGTTTTTTTTAATTGAAGATGAATTCATTATGTCAGAATAGCTGTAGTTGATTTACTCTTTCAGAGCCAATGCATTTTAATAAGATTGTCAGTCGGCTTTGCAGAAGTATTCTAGATATTTTTATTTCACTAAAAATATGTTACAGAATTTGTTTTGCTAAAGCTTTAATATCATCATCATCATCATTAATTTTTTAATCAACTTGATAGTTTTGCCTCCTTTTATATACTCTACTGTTTACTCATTACGTTATTTGGTAGGTTTTTAAAATTTTTGTGTGATAACTTTTTTTGAGAAGGGGAGAAGAGCAGGAGAGAGGGAAAGTAGAAGAGAGGAAGGGAACTTACGTGTGAAGGAATTGTTAGTTCTCATTTTATGCTCATTTAGCTGTTGAGATGTTCCATGTCTTTTTAACAGATATTTGCAGAATTTATTTTTAGGAATATTAACCCTTTGTTGTCATTCTCCCCAGTATGCTGGCTTGTTAACTTTATCCTTTTAAATTCAAAGTGTATTTTAGTGTCACCAGATAGCTCCTTCGTGATTATTTCAATCAGTGCTTAGAAACTTAATAAATTTTTTTCCTTTACTTTCTTCTGATATTATTAAAAACACTCAACTCTTTCATTCAGGGAAGTTTTCACTTATTTAAGAATAACCATCTCTTATTTTACAATTCTTCTCATAATTTTATTCTGCCTCTTTTTTAACTCCCTGACAAAAATTATCCCACAAATGTAATCTAAGGAGGATGTTCAGGCAATCAAAATATTTGTAGGAATGAGAGATTTCAACGAAATATTGCTTCATCCTACAAATAGAGACCAGGTTTATAGCCAGACAACTGGAATTCTTTCACTCTTTAACTTTCCTCTTTTAGCTAGGGGAAGGTTAACTTTGGCATTTTATCTATTTTTTTTAACAGCTGTATTTCATATCTTTTTATTCAGTAGAACTTAACTCATTATGTTGAGCATTATTAAGTCATATGGTAGTGTTTTTCCCCTTGTTTCGCTTTTGTACGTAACTTTTGATTTTCACCAAAATAGTCTGTGGTGTGTCTGAAATACCAAGGCGGGACTGGTGGAATCTCGTGTACATTGGTTTATGTCTTCGCTTGTTGAGTTTAGAGTACTCACCTAAAATATTAATTGATTGTTAATTATCACGGGATTACGAGGACGGTTTCATAATTTTGTAAGTTCCAAAAGAGAGAGAATTAGCTAGATTTCTGTTTTGAAGATGGAGTTGAGCCTGGCTTTGGAAACACTGAACCCCAGTTCAAGTCTCCACATTTCCTTAGCTTTCTATATTTCTTGGCTGGTAAATTCTTTGTTCTGCTGTCAGAGTTTCTGTTGGTGCTGGTGTACTGATAGGAATTCTATTTTACGATATTTGCGGTGCATCTCTATGTATGTTATTGACACAAGGTACATCCCTTGTTTAAACATGCTGAGTGGTTGCCTTTGGGGATCAAGATTTAGCCTGTCAGTCTCAATAATGCGTGGAATAGTAAAGCTGTGGTCTCCACGTCTTTTTATTCTTGCTGCATTGTCCAGGCAGCAATCTGGGAAGGCCCCATGCAGTTCTGATCTGTTTTGTCATGTGTATCTCAATCCACATGAGCCAGGTTCACTGAGAGCAGAGCTGTGTGCTTCCATTGTTCGCAATCCAAGGCAGCAGAATGGGGAAACCTTGCTTTCTCTCCTGCTCTCTTCCCTGTTGGGGTTTTGGCCTTTGAAACTTGTTTGTTTGGGTGAGTTTCTGCACATATGTTATTGTCCCAGCTCTTTGACTACTATAAATATTTGTGAGTCACAGATGTGTGATGAAGTTCAGAATCCTTTTCTCCCTGGGAATGGCCCATATGTGTTGTTCATTCCCAGGTACCCATTAGAGGGGCAGATATTTGTGTGTGGGGTTAATTGCTTGGATTTGAAGGTTTACATGTGCCTGTGAGTACATTGCCCTTGATTAAACTGTGTGTGAGATCTTCTCTGGCAGAACTCTCCTAAGGGCATAAAAATGACCCTGTGTTTGGATTTTTGGATTTCATGGACTTGAGGTTTTCCTGCTTGTGGTCTGCAGATCACAGCACTGGAGAGGCTTCCATAGCTGCAGGGTCGCAAAGCTCATCAGCTCATGTTTTCTTCGCTGGAGCCTTTCATGTGGCTTGCCTGTGTGTTTCTGCCTCTTTTAGCCTCCCAGGCCACAAAGGGAGCAGAATCATTTTGTTTTGTTTGCTTTTGCCTCAAACTTGGGCAGTAACCACTCTTGGTTAAACCAAAGCCAAGGTTGGAAAGATGGTCAGTAGATTCTGGGAAGTAAATACCATCATGTTTTCATATAATAATGTCTAAAAATAGTGAACAGATCTTCCATTTCCAGTGCTGAGGAATTAGGTGAGTGTGTCCAAGCTGTTTATCCTTGTTCAGAATTTTTTATTTTTTATTTTTTTTGGTAGAGGGCGGGAGATAGCTGCCTTGCTCGCAGCTCAGTGGTCGTATACCTTTGAGAACGGTTCTTCCTGCTTCCCCAGAAAGTAACCTCCTTGCTACAGTGATGATTTGAAGGTGAGGCACCTGCCCAACTTGGCCAATCACACGTCCCACCCATTGGCCACTCTGATCAATTCTTCTTGAGACCAAGACTCCAACTTGGGCATGAATATCCCATTCCTTCTCTCCTACTCTAAGACAGTACTTAAACAGTTTTCTCCTTTCTTTCCTGCATCATCAGTTTTTATTTTCCCCTCTCTGCTAGATCTTTCCAATAGGAAGGAAAACATCTACCATTAAAAAAAAAAAGTGACCTGTTGATCTGAATTTCCTCTCCAACTATGAGCCCATTCTCTTCTTCTCTTTACAGAGAAATTGCTTGAAAGCATTTGTTTGTATTTATTATCCTAAATTCCTGTGTTTCCACTTCCTTTTGAACCCACTTGGACCACTGAGTCCTTTCATCAGTCCTGCCTCTTTAAGATTACCTGTCTTAATGGGAGAAGGCGAGGGTGGGATGATCTGAGAGAACAGTACCGAAACATGTATATTATCAAGTGTGAAACAGATCGCCAGTCCAGGTTGGATGCATGAGACAAGTGCTCGGGGCTGATGCACTGGGATGACCCAGCTCATGGGTGGGGAGGGACGTGTGAGGGGGGATCGGGATGGGGAATACATGTAAATCCATGGCTGATTCATGTCAATGTACGGCAAAAACCACTACAATATTGTAAAGTAATTAGCCTCCAACTAATAAAAATAAACGGGGAAAAAAAAAGATTAACTGTCGCCATCATGTTGCCGAGTCTAGGGGTTGATGTTGTCAGCATCACCGCTACCAGTCAGGGTCAGCAGCATTCCTACAGTGTAGTCCATCCCTCTCCGCTCCTTGAAGCACTTGCTCCATCTGGTTTCAGGACACTGCTGTTCTCTGGAGTGACTCCCATATCTCTGGCCATTCACCTCAACTGCTCGACTCCCTGCCCCGCAGCCATTGGAGTCTTGCAGGGTGCAGTGCCTTGACCTTCCCGTCTCCCCTGACCATCCCCACCATTTGTATCATTTCTGCTCTCCCCAAAATGTAAGCTCTACGAGGTCAGGGATTTTTTTGCCTATTTTGATCATTGCTCCATCTTCAGGCATAGAGAACGACCTGAGACATAAAAGCTGTCAGTAATTTTTTGGATGGATGGATGATTTTGAAAACTAGCTCAGAAAAACCCAATTTTAGTTTGGACACAGAACTGTAAGTACATGAGATTGTCTGCAAGAGGACGGGATGGGCTTATTCAACCTCTGTACCCAACCAAAGTTTAGTGTATTTGGTGTAATTTTTCCCATATTGTCCAGCAGGTGGGTGCATGGTCATCAAGTCTCAGTTCACATGTCACCCCTTTTACGGAGCCTTATTATCCCTATTCATAGCCAGATAAGTGATGCTGCACCTCCACATTCCTAGGCATGTCCCCACAATGGCAGTTTAAAGTTGGACTCATCATACTGTTCCCTGAAGACATGTAGTCCTTTCCTTGTCAGACCAGGAAGCCCTTGACTCGATTGTGTTCATTTTCCCAATCCTTAACACACAATGAGCACTGAATATGTGAACGTTATTTAGTGAAGTGATTCTGATTGAAATTTTTTAAAACATGATTTACTTAATAGTCCTTAAAAGTGTGATAATGGTGTGCTCCTCTGGCCTTCTGGGCCTACTCTGTTTGATTTAAGATGTTTATTTCATGATTTTACAATAATTAAATAGATTTGCTATAGCCATATTATAGATTGTCCCCATATTGTCCAGCTGTGGCCATTTACCGTTTCCCCAAATAATTTTTGCTGTTTCTATATAAGGGTACCTCATTCACAGCGCCTCTTAGAGAGGAAAGACTGCACGCTCCTCCCTAAGTGTGTTTCTCCCTCATGGCGGTCTATGAGCTGTGAGCTTACCCGAAAGGGGAGTTGACAGGAGTCCGTTAGCACATGGTCCGCGACCACACTGTAAGATCAGAAGACAGTTCCTTCCTGCCTTTAACCTTTCTAACGCAGAGTATTTGGACCCACTGTCAAGGTCACATTGGAATCTCATCAGTTTCATCTTCAAGGCGTACATATCATTAAATGTAAAAATGGCTCCGTCCCGCGTGGCTGAGCCAAGCTCAGAACCCTCAAGTTGTGTTTCCTGTGAAGTAGTTACCAGGGGTGCACATGCTCCAAAAACAGCCCCGGTGTGCCTCACAGAGTCCCTCACGGAGGGACCGGGAGCCTCACAGAGTCCCTGCCATGCTGGGAGCATAAACCTCTGAGTCAGTTCAATAGTCTGTCTATAGATAGATGGATAGAGAGACAGATATATTTATAGATATATGGGGGCCTCCCTGGTGGCTCAGCGGTAAAGAATCTGCCTGCCCTTGAAGTAGGCGTGGGTTCAATCCCTGGGTTGGGAAATCCCCCAGAGGAGGAAATGGCCGCCATCCAGTATTCTTGCCTGAAAAATCCCATGAACAGAGGAGCCTGGCAGGCTGCAGTCCATGGGATCACAAAGAGTCGGACACAACTTAGCGGCTAAACATCACCACCACCACCACCATTCATAGACATATAGGTTTGTAGATACAGATGAAATAAACATAAATATACATATAGACAGAGATAGCACTAGCACTGAGCTCATGAAGGTCACTAAAGCAGGAGTAGTCAATGAAATAAGTGTCACCAAAACAGAGTACTAAATGGACTTTCCTAGTGGTCCAGTGGCCTTACGGCTCCATGCTCCCAATGTAGGGGGCCTGGGTTCTATCCCCGATCAGGGAACATATACCGTATGCCTCAGCTAAGACCTGGTGCAGCCAACTAAGTAAATAAAAATAAATATTAAAAAAATAAAACCGTGTACTAAAGCCCAGCTTTGTGGCTTAATTAGGAGTTTCTGGTAAATTGGTTGATAGCTACTGAATGATCCACAATTATGAAGCACCTTTTAGATAAACACTCTTTCATTGACTTGGGGCTGCAAGTATGTGCATATACACTGTTGTTGCTGTTTAGTCACTCAGTCGTGTCTGACTCTTTGCCACCCCACGGACTGTAGCCCGCCAGGCTCCTCTGTCCATGGGAGTGCCCAGGCAAGAATACTGGAGTGGGTTGCCGTTTCCTTCTCCAGGGGATCTTCCTGACCCAGGAATCAAACCTGCGTCTCCTGAATTGCAGGTGGGTTTCCCACTGAGGCACCCGGGAAGCCCTACACACACATATACACACAAATGCTTTTCACTGGAAGGTGCAGACAGCTGGCCACCGTTTTCATCACTCATCCCTGAGCACAGATGCAAGTTAGCTGTGAGCAGCAGTAGGATGCGTCCCCAGGCCAGGCACACAGTAGGACCCAAAGATGAAGGAACATCAGTGAAGTAATGAGTGACCACATGTTACCCATACAAATGCTTATTCTGAAATATCTTCAGTGAAGCAAACATATTTTTAGTAGGCAAATCTAACTAAATCCCAACTAACTATGCCTTTTTTCTTTTATTTTTATTTCCCCTGCTAAATTTGATAAGCTGTGGTATGCTAGCTTGATCATTCCACTGCCATAGTTCTAGGAGCTGATCACATTTCTTGCGACTTTCTATTTTTTGTGCTGCTGTGTCACCGACTTGATGGACATGAGTTTGAGCAAACTCCAAGAGTTGGTGATGGACAGGGAAGCCTGGCATGGTGCGGTCCATGGGGGTGCAAAGAGTCAGACACGACTGGGCAACTGAACTGACTGATGCTCTTCTCAGATTAGTCCATAATCCAGGTGTAATAAGGGTTTTGTCAAGTTCTTAGAAATTTTTTTTCTGGGATGTCATAATAATAGCAATAATAAGAAAAATGAATTGTCGTGGTCTGACTTTTGTTCTGTGGTTATAATGTTAGGGTTATGTATATTCTAACCTTGCGTTAATTTTTGGTTCAAGTTATGTCTTTATGGAAGAGGATTTACAGAGTCACTGCAAAGAGTCAGACATGACTGAGTGACTCACACTTGACTTTTTTGTTTTCTTAAGCACATTCTGGCTGTTCAGGTATACCTACAACTAATATTTCTAAGCACTGGTACGTGGTTTGTGAATACGTTCTTGATTTAGAATAGGTTCTTCTTTTTATCTGAGTGCAGGTCAGATCTCCTCATGTTGAAAGCGAGGAATGTAAATATTCTGGGTCACCTCCACCTGCTTGTATGTTTGGGTCTGAAGGAATTGGGTCTGTTCACCAGTGGAAGTCATTAAACAGCCCCTTGTAATGTGGCAATGATAATAGACTTTTGATAGAGGTTGTTCAACATTTCTTATTTTGGAACATTTTATAAACCACTGATAATAACAGCTTACTAATAATTCATATCAGTGGCTCAAGTTACTTGAGCACACCCTACATCCCAAGCGCTGGTATAACTGCTTTATGTATATCATTTCATCCTCTTAGCAACCACACAAAGCAGGTTCTAACATTATCCTCAGTTTAGTGATGAGTAAACCAAAACATGGATAGTTAAGAAATTTGCCAGCATAATTCAGAGGTTACATGCATGCCAACTTCAGCGGATGATATGTAACTTCTGAATTCAGATTCAGGATGTGTGTCACCCCCTTTTTCTCCTAAAGATCACCAAGGGGACTCCAGGGCAGAACATTCCCTATCCTAAATGTTATTGCAAAATAAAGCAGCTATAGGTTTCTGCAAACAGTGTCTTGGTTTTATTTCCCTGAGCCAGCAAGTACGCTGAGGGTTGGAACCCACTCTGTGTGTAATTTCCTTGCAGAAAACACATGATTGGTGGTTAATCTCAAACAAAAGTCCCTCATGGATGAACATCTGTATAAACACATGGTGCCTCTGAAGCATCTCTTCCTCCACACGCGGGTCATCAAGGACTAGCGGGCATCCCGATTAATGTCAGATTAGAAATTGTGTTTCTGTTATCATTGTAACAGGATAACCACTTTTCTTGAAAATTGTGAGGGAAGTGACAGGGAAGAGATAACCTGTGTCCAGCTGTGCCCTCTCTCTAAACAGATATTTACTGGGTACGTACAGAGTAGGAGTCTCTTACATATTAGAAATATACTGACAAACAGGAAGGCTCCCTGTTCTCATGAAGCAGATGTTTTAGGAGAGAGTTAGATTATGAACAATTATTGCATCACACCTGATGCGAAGAGCCAACTCATTGGAAGAGATCCTGATGCTGAGAAAGAATGAAGGCAATTGGAGAAGTGGCTGGCAGAGGATGAGATGGTTGGATAGCATCACCGACTCAGGGGACATGAACTTGAGCATACTCCAGGAGATAGTGAAGGACAGGGAAGCCTGGCGTGCTTCTGTTCATGGGATTTCAATGAGTCGGACATGACTTAGTGACTGAACAACAACAAATAAAAAAGTAACATATAGTGGTAAGTGCTATGCAGAGCATCCAGAGAGGGTCATGTGGTAGGCAGTAAAGAGGGGGCAACTTTGGGCACTCGTGTGTGTATAGTGTGGAAGGGGAGAGTGGTGTGAATTCAGATCAAGAGGCGGGCGAGAGTTAGAGTGTGTAGGTCTCTGTAAGACAGGACAGGAAACCTGGTTATTTATAATGGGCATTGGAAAGCCTTTGCTGAAACAGTGCTTTCGCTGTTTCAACAGTGAAACAATGCTGAAACAGGACTTCTTTGTGTTTTTAAAATGTCATTTAAATTTTCATGGTTGCCATTGGGGAAATGGATCACAAAATAGCAAGAGGGGAAGGAGGAAGACCAGCTAGAAGGTCATCACAGGTGACCAGACAAGGCATGATGGTGGTACTGACGAAGGTGTTGGTGGAGGTGGAGGAAACTGGATGGATTTGGCATATTTTTAGAAGCAAGGTGAGTGATAGTCTCTGATGGCTTGGGCACTAGGGGAGAGGGGGAGAAAAAAAATAAGAGTCCTATTTAGCTTTGGACTTGAATGAGTTGGTGGATAGACCGTTTAGTGAGACAGAAATTCTGCAGAAGTGCAGGTTTTAGAAGAAAAAGCAAGAAGTCTCCTAGGGCCATGTACATTTTGAGCTGAAGCCTTTGATTTCTCACTCATTTGGAGAGAATAGGTAGTCATGTCTGTGAGTCTGGATGTTTGGGAATGACTGGGGCTAAAGATCAGTGCTTCCGAGTCACCTCTGTATTTGATAGTAAAGTCCAAGGACTCTCCCCTAGGAGAGACCAGAGAGAGGAGAAGAGCCCCTTGGGCATGACTGTGGGTGCTGGGATGTTTGAGGAGGGTTCGAGCATCTGTTGGAAAGTGCTTCATAACATTCTGCTTGATATGGTAGTGCTTTGATATTTCAGAAGTGATGGAAAAAGTGACAAGAAGTCCCAAAGGTAATTCTTGCCTTGAGGGATTTCATTCAACATATGGTTTGTGTATGCGTGCATGCTCAGCCACATCCCTCTCTTTGCGACTCACCTGCCAGGCTCCTCTGTCTGTGAAATTTTCCAGGCAAGAATCCTGGAGTGGGTTTCCATTTCTTTCCCCAAGGGATCTTCTCCACCCAGGAATCGAACCTGCGTCTCCTGTGTCTTCTACATCGGCAAACAGATTCTTTACCACTGAGCCACCTGGGAATCCCTCATTCAACATGTTAGCAGAAAAATTCTCCACTGTTGTGATAGAAAATGCCATTCTGATTATGGGAAATGGGGTCATATTACGATGAAGTACAGTGTTCCCTCCGCGTCTGCAAGGGATTGGTTCTGGGATCTCCTGGAGACCAAAATCCAAGGATGCTCAGGTTCTTTTCAGTAAGTCCCCGACATGCAAACCATTAAGTTGTGAATTTTCAAATACATTGCTTGGCCAATCAAGTAAGTTATTTCACATGTCTGGCGTAATTTTTGAGGCACTGTACTGTAAGATTAAAAATGTTTTCTTTATTTTTTTGTGTTTGTTTTTTAATGCATTATTCATGTGAAAAACATTATAAGCCTATTGCAGTACAGAACTGTATAGCCAGTTATGTTAGTTGGGTACCTAGGCTAACTTTGCTGGACTTATGAAAACATTGGACTTATGAACTTGCTCTTGGAATGGAATTTGTTCATATGTAGGGGACTTACTGTATATTAAGTGGTGGAGTACAGTAGTCAGTCTTCGGTTTCTCCAGGTTGATCTGTGGTTGGCTGAGTTGCAGATGCAGAAACTGGGGGCGTGAGGGATGACTGTATGTGAAGCAATATGATTTATTTTCAGCATTCATTTTGCTTTTTTCTTTCAATCAGCAGTTCTATGGTTTCAGTTAACCCACTGTTTCTCAAAAGCAGCCTCTTCCCAGTTGCGTCTTAGAAGGCACTGGGCAAGGTATGAAGTGCATTTTAAACAATCCACCCAGTTTTCTTTGGGCTTCCCTTGTGGCTCAGCTGGTAAAGAATCTGCTTGCAATGCAGGAGACCTAGGTTCAATCCCTGGGTTGGGAAGATCCTCTGGAGAAGGGAATGGCTACCCACTCCAGGATTCTGGTCTGGAGAATTCCATGGACAATATGGGATTCCCCCTAGCTCAGTTGGCAAAGAATCTGCCTGCAATGCAGGAGACCTGGATTCGATTCCTGGGTTGGGAAGATGCCCTGGAGAAGGAAATGGCAAGCCGCTCCAGTATTCTTGCCTGGAGAATCCCATGGACAGAGGAACCTGGCGGGCTACTGTCCATGGGGTCACAAGAGTCAGTCAGTTTTCTTTGTTACCGACATGCCGCTTTCTGGCATTAAAATTTTGCACTGCTGTTTCCTCTTCCCTCACTGGGTTCATTTAATTATTGTAATTACATGTTTTTTCCAGGAACCTTGAGCTAGTGAAAGTTCAGTATTTAAGAGGCCTGGGGAATGTTTCTGCCAATACATTTCACGTTCTCAATGTCAGTGCTGCATACTTGTTGACTGAATGAATCTCTATGAATGTTTGCAATGTGCTGGGTAAGAAACTCTGTGACACGCTATTAATAATAATGTATCAGACTATGATGCAGGCCAGAGAGCCACTCAGTGTTTGATTCCCTGCAAGGATTCTAGTTAACCCCACTTGCATTGCTAACAGCTTTTGTAAAAGGATCAGAGATACAAAGCTCAGGGTGTCACCAGAGTTTTATCAGTGGTTTAGAACTTGATTTCTATCAAGCAGAAGTGCATTTGGCCAATTAATGTAAAGTTGAGGACTCTTATTTCTCCTAGTAACTGAAAATAAGATTCAGCACCAGCCATTAAGATTCCCTGAGACAGTTGTATTCTGCTTTAAGCCAGGATACAGGGCTGTATGTTGGAAAGTAATGAGTTTGAGCATCTAGAATCTGTAGAGAGGCTTGTGAAAAGGACACACGTAATTTGTAAGGCACTTGTTAAAAGCACTTGTTAAAACTGATGAGCTGAACTAAAGAATGTCATTTTTTTCCCCAGTGAGTCATTTCATTGGTAAAATGCCAACATAGAAAGTGGTTTATAAATCATCCAGAAGATCTTACTTTTTTTAAGGAAAAACTTTATTGAGGTAAGATTTATTGAGGTATGTAATTTATTTATTGAGGTATGTAAGAAGCTATACATACTTAGTGCATAGATCTCAATGAATTTGGGGATAAGAATACACCTGTGAAACCATCATTGCCATCAAGACTGTCAGCGCTTGAAGTTTCCTCTTACTTTTTTCTTCTTATTTTTTTAAAATTATTTTTTATTGAAGTATAGTTGAGTTACAATGTTGTGTTAGTTTCAGGTATGCAGCAAAGTGAATCAGTTATACATATATGTACATCTACTCTTTTTTAGATTCCTTTCCGTTATAGGTCATCGCAGAGTCTTGAGTAGAATTTCATTCTATACAGTGGGTCCTTATCAGTTGTCTGTTTTATCTGTAGTAGTGTGTATATGTCCTTCCCAATTATTTTGGTAAAACACTTAACCTAAGATCAACCCTCTTAGCAAATTTAAACTTAAAATATGGTCTTGTTATTATCAATAGACTCCATGGTGTAAATATATATCTCATTTTAAAAATTCACCTTTATTTCTAGAGACTGAGGCTCATCTCTAAAGAATGCCGTTTGAACAAGTCAGTCTGGGGGTTATTAGTCAACCTGGAGCACCCTCAGTTTCACCTAGTCTGAATTTTAAAGTTATGTGACTTCCCTTTCTACAATTTATTTTTATTTTAAAAAGTTCTACAGTGCTTCACAGTTTTCAAAAGCTTTGCACACATCATAGCATATGATCCCATAATAACCCGTGTTTAAATCCCCTACTCCCATATTGCCCCGTCCCCCACCACTCCCCACCAGTAACCGCTAGTTTATTCTCTATGTCTGTAAGTCTGCTGCTTTTTGCGTTATTCACTAGTTGGTTGTAATTTTTAGATTCCACATGTGAGTGATATCAGACAATATTTGTCTTGATCTGACTTATAAGTGTTTCTTCTTAAATGGATGATGTAGATGAAGCTCGCTGAGGACAGTATAATATGAAATAGGGATTTGCCTGGACTGATCAGGGCTTTGCATGATCACTGGAAGACTGAGACTCAGAGATTACATCACTTGGAATTATATTATCACTTTACAGTGGATCTTGGCTGTCACATTAGGTTACTGAAGTAAAAGGCGATCCCATTATCTTTTTCAAGACTCGTTTTATTGCACCATTTTGGGGGGATGAGAAAAACTCCATAGCATCTTTAATGTTGATACCAGTGTCGATCTGATAAAAATTGGACAAGATTCCAAACCCCAACAACACTGAAAGATGCTCACGAGAATCAGGTAAAATGATAAATGTATTTTTCTCACTCTTTACCACCTAACAGTTTTGAGCTTCCTGATTCTAGAGACAGTTTCTCAACTAAGCATATCATGTATATATTCTGGTTAAAAAAAAAATCCACTTTGCACAGCACAGAGTAGTATTTGTAGCTGAAAAGTCCCAAACAATCCACCCAGATTCAAGAGTTACAGAGAGCGCTGCGTTTAGTAACATCTACCCCAGGGGTCAGGAAGGACCAGCCACGTTGTCAACTGTGTGGGTAATCACGTTCTCCTCAGCCAGGGAAGGGGAAAAATGATGTTTGTGCTAACGGTGAAGAATGCATTTTTGGGCATGTAGTTTTATTTATACTGGATCCTTTCCAAGTTTATGTTTCAGTGGGTTTTTGAGTTAATTTTAGCAGTGGCAAGCTGGGAATCTTCTGCTGATTTCCTTCTCGTTTTTTGGTGGTGGAGGGACTCACATGTAATTCGGTTGCCATTTAAAGAATAACCTGTGCCACAGACAACGTAGATAATCTAACAAGTTGAGTATCAGATACAGACAATATTTGTAATGCATATGATGGACCTGTGTTTAGTATCTCTATATACAAGTAGCTGTATATTGATAAGAAAAATTCAAGCAGCCCACAAGGAAATGGGCAAAGATATGAGTAGACAGTTCACATATGAGTAACTTCTGCTGTCCAGTAAGTAGATGACATCATGTTCCAACCACTTCCAACTCTCAAAGGAAAACAAAACTCGGCTGATGGTAAGGACACTAATGAAAGAGGACTCTCACCCTTTTCTGGTGGAAAAAAATGTGAATTGCTTGTATTTGAGGGAAAGCAGTCTGACTTCCTATTAAAAATATATGCACTCTTTGACCCAGCATTACCACTTCTGGGAATATAGACTATAAAAATAAAAACACAGTATTTCTCTTTGTCTGATTTCAGCCTGGATGGGAGGGGAGTTTGGGGGAGAATGGATGCATGTATATGTATGGCTGAGTTACTCTGCTGTGCGCCTGAAACTTTGCTATGCATCTAAACCTTTATCACAGTACTGTTAATTGGCTATTTGGTTGTTCAGTCACTCAGTCACGTCCGACTCTTTGTGACCCTATGGGCTGCATGCCGAGCTTCCCTGTCCGTCACCAACTCCCGGAGCTTACTCAAACTCATGTCCATCAAGTCAGTGATGCCATCCAACCATCTCATCCTCTGTTGTCCCCTTCACCTCCTGCCTTCAATCTTTCCCAGCATCAGGATCTTTTCAAATGAGTCAGTTCTTCGCATCAGGTGGCCAAAGTATTGGAGTGTCAGCATTAGTCCTTCTAATGAATATTCAGGATTGATTTCCTTTAGGATTCATTGGTTTGATCTCCTTGCAGTCTAAGGAACTCTCAAGAGTCTCCTCCAACACCACAGTTCAAAAGCATCAATTGTTCGGCATTCAGCCTTCTTTTTGGTCCAACTCTCACATCCATACCTGACTACTGGAAAAACCATTGCTTTGATGATATGGAACTTTGTTGGCTAAGTACTGTCTCTACTTTTTAATGCACTGTCTAGGTTTGTCATAGCTTTTCTTCCAAGGAGCAGGTGTCTTTTAATTTTGTGGCTGTAGCCACCATCTGTAGTGATTTTGGAGCCCAAGAAAATAAAGTCTGTCACTGTTTCCATTGTTTCTCCATCTATTTGCCAGAAAGTGATGAGATCAGATGCCATGATCTTCATTTTTTGAATGCTGAGTTTTAAGCCAACTTTTTCACTCTCCTCTTTCACCTTCATCAAGAGGCTCTTTAGTTCCTCTTCTCTTTCTGCCATAAGGGTGGTGTTATCTGCATATCTGACATTATTGACATTTCTCCCGGCAATCTTGATTCCAGCTTGTGCTTCATCCAGCCCAGCATTTCACATGATGTACTCTGCACAGAAGTTAAATAAGCAGGGTGACAATATACAGCCTTGACGTATTCCTTGAAAGTACTTAAAACTACTCCTTTCCTAATTTGGAACCAGTCCACTGTTCCATGTCTAGTTCTAACTGTTGCTTTTTGAGTTGCATACAAGATGCACAGGAGGCAGGTAAGGTGGTCTGTTTTTCTGATCTCTTAAGAATTTTCCACAGTTTGTTGTGATCTACACAGTGAAAGGCTTTATCGTAGTCAATGAAGCCAAAGTAAATTTTTTTTCTGGAATTCTCTTGCTTTTTCTATGATCCAACAGATGTTGGAAACATCAATTGGCTATACTCCAATATAAAATAGAATGTTTGAAAGAGTAAAAGCACAAGCATACATATATAAGGGTATGTGTATTAGGCATTTATAGTAACATTGTTTTCAGTGCTCTCCTCCCCTTGACAAACTATAAATACTACCCCAAATGTTGAATATATATGGGTAGATTTTAGATTATGCATCAAATTATAAGAATGCCTCAGGTATGATGCAGCCATTTATAAAGACTAATTTAAATCACTCCTGGTTAACTCAGAGGGATTTACATATCAGTGAGAAAGGTAGATCTCATTTCATAAAGCAGAAAGACCCTCATCCCCCAAGTCTGTGTACCTGTGTTTGTGAGTGATACGTGAACGTGGGGACAGGTCCTGAGTCCGTCATCACCTGGTCCCTGATGACCCTCAGCTCAGAGGTGCAGGTTTATCTTGTGATCATGATTTGACACCATCTTCCTCTGGTTCCTAAATGAGGCGCATAGTCTGGCCAAGACATGTTCTATTTTTCCATTTGTTGTTGTTGTTTGGTCGCTAAGTTGTCTTCAACTTTTGGAACTCCATGAATGTAGCCCACCAGCCTCCTCTATCCTTGGGATTCTCCAGGCAAAAATACTGGATTGGTTGTCATTTCCTTCTCCAGAGAATCTTCTCGACCCAGGGATCAAATCTGTGTCTCCCCATTGCAGGGGGATTCTTTACCACTGAGCCTCGAGGGAACCCATTTTTCCTTTCCTTTGTTGTAAATGGTTGAGATGCTCCTTGGCCACCTGAACTCCTCTCTGCAACAGGAAGGGTCAAGTAGAATAAATGCCATCAATCATCCTTGTCAACATCAGGAGCATAGTTAGGACAAGTTTACTGCTTTCTGTGGATGAAGACATGGATATCAGACTTCCCTATCTTAAGGATCTTCCCATTTAATGTGCTCTCAGTATTTCTCATCCAGGGAGGGCAGGTGTCACGGGCAGACAGTAAAGAGCGCTCTTGTTGGGTGCCAGGGATTTTGAGCAAACAGCAAGGCTTTGATTGGAGTCACGAGAGGGTGTCTGATCATCGTGGGTTGAAGCCAAATGCTGCTCTTACTGAGGCAGAGTGAAACTGGCTCAGTCGTGTCCGACTCTTTGTGACCCCGTGGACTGTAGCCTGCCAGGCCGCTCTGCCCATGGAATCCTGCAGGCAAGAACACTGGAGTGGGTTGCCATTTCCTCCTGCATACTGAGACAGAACCTGGAGGTGGAGTCTGTGCCCTTATTTGCTGCATCTTTCATGTAAGAGGTGTTATGGACTGAGTGACGGTGTCCCTCTGAAGGTCAAATGTTAAATGTCTGACCCCCAGTGTGATGATGTCAGGAGTGGGGCACTTGAGAAGTGATTGGATCGTGAGGGTGGGCCCTCAGGAGATTGCTTCCCCCTCCCGCTTCTTTCCCCACCTGCCTCTCCTACTGTGAGTGTGAGAGTGCGGCAGAAGACTGGCCTCTGAACCAGGAAGAGGCTTCTTGCCAGACACCAAATCTGCTAGCATCCTGGTTTTGGACTTCCTAGCCTCCAAAACTGTGAAAATAGATCTTTACTCCTAAAGCCACCCAGTCTTTAAAAATAAAACAAAACAGAACAACAAACCCACCTGTTCTTATAGCAGTCCTAGCCCACTGACATGGGAGGGATTTAATAAATGCCAAAATGAAGTTATCTAACAGAACGACTGATAGGCAAAAGATGTGTGGATCTGAGAGTCTGTGGAGATAACGATACAGCACAGAAGTGAAGAAAAATGTCTCCAGAGACAGGAATGCAGTTATGGAGTCAGATGGGTTGAACCTTTACAATTCTCCTTGTTCCCCTTAACTTTGAAAAGTATTTGTCAGTTCCTATTTAGCAGATTATAGGTAGTGCCAAGGAATAACTGAGGTCAAATGATATGGATACTTGAGAAGAAAATGCACAAACTGAGATCCCATCCAGTACTTAAATAAATGTAGATTTATGTGAGAGGTGAAAAAATGTTTTGACAAAGCAGATGATGTACAGGAGTGGAAACGATAAGTACACTCTGCATATGCAGCCCAATAGAATCAAATATTTGATTAGAAGCTGAAGTTTATGATGTTAACAAAGTATTCTTTGAAAAACAATTGCTCATGAATTGTGTCCAGCTGGTTTTTTATTATTCTAGCGTAACTTCTTTGGGGTAAAATTGTAAAAGCAGCAGCGTTTTAATATAGCAGAGAGTTGAAATCTTTCTATAAATTGCCTCTTGTTTTTTACATGGCAAAATAAAGAGAGGACCTGTATAGGATATAAAAGATAATTAGAAAGTTGTCCAATGACTGGAAAAGTCTTCCGATTTTAGCAGCTGAGAAAAGTTCTTGTGGTATGGAGTTCCCAGGTCTGTAACTGACAGCTTGTAAGCTGTGGAGAACAGTGGTTCTATGCAGGGGATGAGGAACCTTCCTCTTGGTTCAGGAACTGTGAGCAAATGGTAATGCTTTCATCACAATCATTGAAGGTGGGATGGGGGGGGTGTTGATCATTACGTCTGGTACTAGTCTTTTCTCCCTACAGGGCATAATGCTCTCTAAATTGCAGTTATTTTTTTTCCCCCAGTCTGGGAGCAGTTTCTCAATCTTGGCACTATTTGGGGGTAGACAGTTTCTTTCTTGGGGGCCTTTCTCGTACATTATGGGAAATACGTCGGCGTCCCCAGCTTCAGTTCACTATATGCCAGGAGCATCCCCGAATGTGACAGCCCAAATTGTCTCCAGACATGGCCCACTCTTCCCAGGCAGAGGGACTAAAATCGCCCTTGGTTTGGAGCTATTGGTCTGAATGCACTCTCTCAAATTAAAAACAGGACAAGTATGAGTCTTGAAAACACTCTGTGTCTTCTTCGTGTAGCCGTACATCTGTGAAGGCCAGGGCTCGGACTGGATACACCGCGATTTTCATGTTGCCTTTGACAGGCTTTCTGACCTTGTGCCTTCAGCTTCCGTCCACTGCATGGGTGAGGCAGCCCTGCGGTGGGAGGGAGGCAGGCAGGACCCATGGTTTCAGGGTCTGCTCTCCCCTCCCTGGGGACTCTGGGGGGGCCTGCCTGGATCTCATTGCTGGGCAGTGTGGGGCCAAGTCTTACGATGAATAATGACTTGGGGGCTTATCCTATAATTACCAGTGATCACAAATGGGCTAGAGTGGACCAAGTCCGCCACAGTTAACCCCTACCTTCCCTGACCGCTCTCATCTACAAATCTCAATGCTCTCTCCCCTCATTTATGGATTTTAGAGTGGAAGGGTAGAACAAATAAAATTCAACCCCCTGGCTGAAGTTTGAACTACTTCAGAGTGAGTTTTTTCCTAAGAGTTTTGAGAGTTAATCTATGATCTGATGACCGCTTACCATCATGTCATTTGCCTTCCTTGTCTTAACTGACAACTCTCCAAAATAACACAATGATCAGAGTTAAATGTAAAACTGGAAAGATCAAGTGAGATTTTTTCATGGTACCTCTAAGACGCTTTGGAGAAGGAAATGGCAACCCACTCCAGTACTCTTGCCTGGAAAATTCCATGGGTGGGGGAGCCTGGTAGGCTACAGTCCATGGGGTCACAAAGAATTGGACATGACTGAGCAACTTCCCTACTAAGACCCATGGACTGATGCTGAAGCTGAAGCTCCAATACTTTGGCCACCTGATGTGAAGAGCCAAATCATTGGAAAAGACCCTGATGCTGGGAAAGATTGAGGGCAGGAGAAGGGGACAACAGAGGATGAGATGGTTGGATGGCATTATTGACTCAATGGACATGGGTTTGAGCAAGCTCCAGGAGATGGTGGGGGACAGGGAAGCCTGGTGTGCTACAGTTCATGGGGTCGCAGAGTTGGACACGACTGAGTGACTGAACAGCACCTAAGACCCATGGATTTTATTGAGTGGGGACAGGGTAAAGCTGTCTTGGAAGGATGCAAATTTTTAAAAAATTTATTATTGTTTTGTTGTTGCTCAATTTTTTCAGCTGTGTTACCAAGAAGAACGTTGTCTAGTCATGGAAAATGTCAGTCTGTGTCTTTGCACTAAATCACAGACCCGATGCTGACCCCAGTGCTACAGATTTTGGGAACAAAATCATGCAAATTTTGGACTCCTTGTGATAGAGTGAAGCCATAAAGCAGTGAGTGCCTTATAACAATGCAGGCAGTGGTCATTGTGATTTGATAGGTATTCAGCATGGCCTCTGTGACATACATTTTCCATTTTATTTAAAGGAAAATTCCACCCAATTTGCTTAGACCCAGCATCTGGAAGCACTTTTTCTCTGTATTGCCTTTTGACACCTTGCCAACTGAAAAAATAAAAAAAGAGCATGAAAAAATTATAAAAATACTGATTTTAAAGAAATGTTAAAAGAAATGCTAATTTTTCATCTTCTAACACATGCACTAAGTTAAAGTAAGCTCCTTTAAGTTCTCTTTGGTATTCCTCCTCTGATGTGTGTGAGAGTGTTTAGATTCCTCTTCCTTCCTCTGGCTGACATTTTACATCTCCAGGGCCCAGTATTTCTTACAGGTGTTTGTGTTCAGTGATCATCTTTACGTTACTAGGCGGGAGAGCTCTGTCTTACAATCAAGGAATCCTAGACACTAAGTGATCAAGCTCTTCTGATCCTTGCAGCTGCTTCTTTTTTTTTTTTTTTTTTGATCCTTGCAGCTGCTTCTATACTGGCCAAAGACCTGTTTTTTTTTTTTTTTTCCTTCTTTAATGAAATTTTGCTTAAAGAAAACAGTTTTCTGAAAACTGCATCTTAAAAGTAAATACTGGTTATAAGCAGTTCTTGGATGTTTATGTTTTTATGTACAAACAAATTGTTGAATTTATTTAAACAGAGTAGTTACATGCTTGGAAAATCTGTCAGAAGGCTTCTCAACACGGCATGTGATTTCTAGTGATCTGAAATGGTATAACATTCATTAAACAGTTTTATATGAAATCTCGTATTTACAGAAGACCTTCAATGTGTTGGGCATGGTAGTAGAAGTTTTCCGTATGTTTTGTCAGTCATGATAAATGTCAGTCATAAAAGCCCGAATGGTAGAGGGTTTTATGCCCATTTAATAGATAAAACTGAGGCATGGAGTTTTTAATTTCCCTAGTGTAGAATCATGAAGGTAGATTCATTCTGAGATCTTCTCACTTAAAAACCCTTGATCTGATTTTGGGAAATATTCTCCTTTCACTTGTGAATGATACCTGTGGTGGGTATTTTCTTCTCATCAGTATATGGGAAGGTTTTGCTAAGGTTTCTGCGTGACTTTTTTGTATCATTTGTGTGAAAGTTTCTGGAAAAGAATGTGGCCAATGTTTTTGTGCTATGATTAGTAGACTGTAAAAGCATCATTCAAGCAAATGCCATATAAACCTTTGAAAATGGACATATTTCTATCTTAATATTTATGCAGAATTCATGATACTTAGAGCACTGAATGTAAATTTATACTATCAAATCTAATCAGAGGGACTTTTTTATTTTATGCTCATTTGAAGAGAATATATTGTCTAAGAAGCAGCAAAAACCAGAGAAAAGCTCTCGTTTTAGATGAAAGTAATTTTTCCTTACTCACAGGGAGCTGTGAGATCTTGAACACAACTGAGGAGAGTTTTCCATATCTTATGCTTCATTTACTGTAAATTAAATTAATGCTGTTCGGTGGTATTCTTTAAAGTCTCAGATATTTTTGCAATGAAATATGCTTATAATAAAGTCTATTTGTGCATATAATATGTGTTTTCCTAAAATAATTATGTAATAAATTTTCATTTCACAGTGACAAGAGAACTGGGTATCCTTTCAGTTAAACAAAAAATAACAGTACATGATAATTTTGTATCAGATGCTACTAGATAGGAAAAAAAAGTTAGGGATGCTGTCTCTTAATGTCTTAGATGCGTTTTACTTAATTCATTTAAAGGGGAAGTAATAAAGTGTAGGGCTTCCCAGGTGGCTCAGTGGTAAAGAATCCGCCTGCCAGTGCAGGAGACGTGGGTTCAATCCCTGGGTCAGGAAGATCCCCTGGGAAGGAAATGGCAACCCACTCCAGTATTTTCGCCTGGGAAATCCCATGGACAGAGGAGCCTGGCAGGCTACAGTCCCTAAGGTCAAAAAGAGTCAGACATGACAGAAGCGGCTTAGCACGAGCCCATGTAGCCAATCTCCTCTGTAGTCTCATCTGTACTTTACGTTTGCTCTCATAGGTGGTATATGTTTAAATGATGCCCTTCTCCTTCCCTGGAGGACTGTATTAGTGATTTAAAAGAGTTTTTTTTAACCCACTCTCCTGTCATTGGATAATTTTATTTACCATTCTCTTGGGGGCGTTGCCTGTCATTCTCAAAGTTTTCTTGATTCTGACTCTGAGTTGCCCAACACCTGGTTGCCTGACCTCATGACTCTTAGCTGGGGATGCAGATTTTACTTTACCTCCTGCCACAAATAATTCCACTATATTTCACATGGTGGGTTATATGGGATGGTAGACACTGTGGGTGAAACACCAGAGATTGCTGATGGAAGGATGGGTGGGTATATGAATACTGTGCTTTGGTCATGAAATGTCCTTATACAGAAAACATATTAACAATGGGCACTGTTAAGTTTTGAAAATGATAGTAACATTTTAGAGGAATAGTAACATGGTAGAGGAATCAATAAAATCAGGTCATAGTTCCTCACTTTATATGACACTTAATGTGAAAATTTAAAGAATTTTCTTAGTCAAGATAGCCGTTCCAAAGGTAAGTCATTCCCATATAGGATAATCTGGGGAGTGACTGATTGTATTACATTTTCATAGACATAGTTCTCTAGCTTAATTGAAATAGGCAACAGAAATAAAGAAGGACAAAGCAATCCATGACAAGATTGAATTTCCACCCCATATTTACTGGGATAGGACACTTCCTTCTTGAAGGAGACGGTCTTTTAATTTCAGGGACCGCCTTGCAGGGGTTTAACTAAGACCCTGTGTCTCATTCTAAATAAAGTTCTAGTCACAGGGTTTCCCAGGTGTCGCTTGGGAAGGAGTCTGCCTACTAATGTAAGAGATGCAGAAGACTCTGGTTCGATCCCTGGGTTGGGAAGATCCCTTGGAGTAGGAAGTGGCAGCCCACTCCAGTATTCTTGCCTGGGAAATCCCATGAACAGAGAGGAGTCTGGTGGGCTACAGTCCATGGGGTCTCAAACCATCAGACATGACTGAGCAACTGAACAGGCACATGCAATATTATTTGAGCTTTTCTCCTTTAAGTTATAATTTGTAGCATTTTCTAATCATAGTTGCATATTTAGTATAAGTCTTTCTATTTGCTGGGTGCCAGATTACTTCATTTCATTCTTCCTCTGTCCCTTTCTTCTGATAGTTGAAGGCACAGTTTAGTTCTTTGAGTTGGGGATGAGCCATCCTTCTGGCAGTGGGTGGAATGTGGCAATGATGTGACTTGCCTATCAGTCTGTGGGTGACTTAAGGGAAGTGCCCAGTTTATTGTAGTTGGGGATTAGTAAACATGAGACTTTATTTTTTTGGGGGGCTCCAAAATCACTGCAGATGGTGACTGCAACCATGAAATTAAAAGACGCTTGCTCCTTGGAAGAAAAGTTATGACCAATCTAGACAGCATATTAAAAAGCAGAGACATTACTTTGTCAACAAAGTTCTGTCTAGTCGAAGCTATGGTTTTTCCAGTGGTCATGTATGGATGTGAGAGCTGGACTATAAAGAAAGCTGAGCCCCAAAGAACTGACGCTTTTGAACTGTGGGGTTGGAGAAGACTCTTGAGAGTCCCTTGGACTGCAAGAAGATACAACAAATCCATTCTAAAGGAAATCAGTCTTGAATATTGGGAGGACTGATGCTGAAGCTGAAACTCCAGTACGTTGGCCACCTGATGTGAAGGACTGACTCATTTGAAAAGACCCTGATGCTGGGAAAGATTGCGGGCAGGAGGAGAAGGGGACGACAGAGGATGAGATGGTTGGATGGCATCACCGACTCAATGGACTGGAGTTTGAGTAAACTCTGGGAGTTGGTGATGGACAGGGAGGCCTGGCGTGCTGCAGTCCGTGGGGTCACAAAGATATCGATATGACTGACTGAACTGAAACATGAGACAGGGAACTTTTATCAGGGTGCTGCTAGGGTTGCACTTTTCGCTTTACTTGATATTGGTTGGATATGGGATGGAGATGCTTGGCCCCTGCAGTGGATGATATCAGAGGATACCTGGGCCTCCCAGGTAGCTCAGATGGTAAAGAACCCATCTGCAATGCCGGAAACCCAGGTTCGATCCCTGCGTGTGGAAGATCCCATGGAGAAGGGAATGGCTACCCACTCCTGTATTCTTGCCTTGAGAATTCCATGGACACAGGAGCCTGACACGCCCCAGTCCCTGGGATCACTAAGAGCTGGATACGACTGAGTGACCAGCACTTACTAACTATGGCATAGACAAGGCACAGAGTACAAATGGATGAGCGAGATTCGTCTCTTACTTGACTGCTCTAACCCAGCGGCTGAACTAAATGTCCAATTAAGAAGATTGATCAAACTCCAGAGCCCCGCAGGATAATCAGAAGCATGGCAGAGGGCATGCCAGAGACATGCCACTTTATTCCTTCCCTTCCAGTGCGCGGCCCTCTGACGCTGTTTCTTCGGCTGGGCTGGAATAGCTAGCTTTAGTATGCATGAAGTTTGAGAATAAATTTTGGAGAGGTGCTGTGAGCTATTTTATTTATGGTTACCCAGTGTACACTGTTTTCAAATTATCACAGGATGAAACAAGAAATGCCTTTTATGAAGGAAAAAGAAAAAAAAAGAAGTCCAGATGGAAATTGTCATTTGCTATACTCCGGAATAAACATAGTGAGTAGGTACAGAACACTCTGTTGTGGAAATGTAAGCAGCTTGTATGCCTTTTTATTTTTTTCCTTACTTTCAGATTGTTTTATTTACTTATTTATAATCTGTGAAAAGAGTAGCCTGGATCCTTTGCAAGATTAAAGACCAATGAAATGGAAATCCTCGTCCTGGGGTGATTGGCAGCTGACTTTCCTAGGAAACCAGACGTTAAAACAGCTGCAAGGAAATGGAACAAAATGCTTTGAAAAGGTGAATAAAGAAAGGCCCTCCCGCTCTGGAGCCCATGTAATATCAGAAAAATATTTATTAGTTGCACACAGGCTATTTCTAGTAAGAACTTAATATCTTACTGGAGTTCTTTATTATTATTTTTTGCTTTCTTAAAAAAATAGACTGACAGCACCATATGATTTCTTTTGTCCTCTTATAGGTATAGGTAGATGCTTATCTCTTATTTACACTCTTTCCTTTCTTTAATTAAAACAAATGAAAGAGGCTGGAAAATAAAACCTCTAGCACTAACTTTTAATGAACAGTTTCTAAAAATGAAAAATTTTCATAGTAAAATAAGAGCTAAAAGGTTTTTTCTTCTATTGAATTATTATTTTTATAGGAAGATACACAACATTTTTTTTTAATTAAGATTGCATCATGCCTCATATAGGAAAGAAAACCCCTAAATAAAGCATGTAGGATCACACTTCATCTCAGGATGAAACCTCAGAGCAGTGGGGAGGTCTTACTCATTTGTTAAAACCACGGTGTTTCTGGAAGTCTTTTTTTTTCCACCTGGAGACTTTGGATTGAGCAGCTGCATGAATGATGGATGGATGCCATCCTGGATTCGAGGCCATCTCGGGCCTCTGTCTGAGGCACTTTTGCTCTGTGGCCAGGTGTGTTGGATCATTTCTCAACACCTCCTCTAGGGCAGGGGGGAGGAGTAGTTTTCTGCAGGGGAGGAACTTAGTCATGGAAAGGTTTAAGATGTGAAGGTCTCAAGGTCAACCCTTAAATCAATTACGGGCTGTTGCCCAGGAGCCTCTGTCTCCTCCACACTCAGGTAAGGGACCCTTCCAGGTGTGGAGTGGGTGGGAGAACTTTGGGCTGGGAGTGTGCGCTGGATATCGGTGGATGGACAGACGGACAGAGGACCTAGGTTTTAGTTGTTGCTCAGCCATAAACTCGGATCCCCAAAGTCTTTGTTACAGTTTCTCCCTGGCTAACTCTGCTGGTGACTTGGTGGCCAAGCTTTGCCTGCAAAGGGCTTTGGACCCCAATAGATGAGAGGGTCAGCTTAGATTTCTGACTAGGATACTTGACCCTGAAGATTTAGAGAAGAAGACATGTTTGGGTGAGTGGTTATCTTTTGCCTTTTCTGCTGAATTGTTTTCACGTGTCTGTAGTCACGTCTCCAAACTGATTGATGATAAAGTGCACTTTTATGGATCTGTTGATTAGCCAGGGTACCCGGGGATAATTGAAGGGTGACTGGTTGGCACCAGGACACCTATGTTCTAGTTTCAGCTCTGCTGTCGACTAGCTCTGTGGTTCTCTGGCCAAAGACTTTCCCTCTAGGGGGCTCAGTTTTCATATCTGTGAAAAGAGAAGGTTGAAGCAAAATCAGTGGTTTCTAAACTGTTTAGATTGACCCCAGATTTTCTCCAGAGTGCTCTGTGGTGTGGGGTTGAATCTCTTGAAAATAGGGTTCTGTTGGTAGGAAAAAAAATGGAAAATCAGCAGACCAAAGGTTTCTACAGCTCTGTATGGACCTGTGACATTTATGTAGGAAGCGTAACTTACACATTAATGAAAAATATACACATACAAAAAGTATGACATAAAATTAGCCTTGGAACTGTCTTCATTTAGAGCAGCTCCAAAGTGGAGTGGTTTAGAATCCCTAGAGAGACTGCTTCCTGGGTTTGCATCTCAGCTCTGCCATTTACTGTGACCTTAGGCATGTTTTTAATGCCTCAATTTCCTCACCTGTGAAAAGATGACAGTAACTTTCGGTGATAACAGTGTCGATGTGAATTCACTCTGGTGGGGGATGTTGATGGTAGGCAAGGCTGTGCACGTGTAAGCTTGGGGAGCATAAGGGAAATTCTTGTGTCTTTTTCTCAATTTTGCTGTGAAACTAAAGCTGTTTTAAGAATGTGAGTTAATATATTAGTTATAATTAGTATATGTAGAATTAATATAAAGTTTATTCATTTAAAAAGAAGATAATACTGATAGTCATGGTTTCGTTGAGTTGTTATGGGGCAAGATCATGATAATTGTAAAATATTAAGAACAGTGCCTGACATCTATTAAGCACTTTGTAAGAGTTAAGTAAGTGAATTCTCATCCACTAGAAGACTTGCTTTGTAACATGGGGAGATTTTCTGCAATTCGTGAAACAGTTTTTTAGTCTTTTCTCTGTGTCCAGTGTCTTTTCACCTTGGCTTCATAGGTTGGTAAGCTAACCGTTTGTGTAGGGTGGATGTTGTAGGTCAAGAGGACAACTGGAGCCAGGTTTGGAAATGTAGAGGTTCTAGACGTGGAAAAGTCTAGTGTAGGTAAGAAGTGTGGGAAGCTGGGAAAATTGAGTGGGCTTCTGTCCAAGAAGAGGGTTGCTTGTGCTGGAGCCCAATGCAGGGTCATAGAATTCCTTGCTGTAGAAATTATACCTTCCAGCTAATGGGAGTGGCTGTCATGGTGGTAGTAGTGATGATGGTGATAGTGCTGGTGGTGGTGATGGTGAGGTGGAGGTGTTATTGGTGGTGGAGGTGTTGTTGGTGGTGATGTTACTGGTGGTGGTGATGGTGTTGGTGGTGGTGATGGAGGTGTTGTTGGTGATGGAGGTGTTGTTGGTGATGGGGACAGTGCTGGCGATGATGTGGTGGAGGTGGTGGTGGTGATGGAGGTGTTGTTGGTGATGGGGACAGTGCTGGCGATGATGTGGTGGAGGTGTTGGTGGTGATGGGGACAGTGCTGGTGACGATGTGGTGGAGGTGTTGGTGGTGGTGGCAGTGATGGTGTGGAGGTGGTCATGGTAGTGGTGGCGGTGTGGTCGTGGTGATGGTGGAGGTGGTAGTGATGGTAGTGGGATAGGACAGAAGACTCATTTCCTCTTTATCTTAAGTAACCATGGTGCTGTCCCTACCCAGAGCTTAAAAGCATCTGGAGGTTCCATGCCAACTGCTAAGGAAAGGCTCAGTTGACTCTTATGGAAGGCAAAAGCACTGCTTAGCTGCAGAGAGAGAAGAGAAGAAAGTGGGGGACAGTCAGTAAACTGTCTTTATTCTTTTTCTTCCTGGCTGACCCCTGTGGAGGCTCCACTTGGAGCCTCTTCTGCAGGTACACACTTGACTTGTAATTCCGTTACCATCTGTGGAGCAAAACCAAAGCAGTCAGGTAGCTGAGGGATCAAAGTACACTTCCTCTGGACACTCAGAAGTTCTGTTCATGTTTTTGAAGTGGAATAGATGTCAGCTTTGCTTACAAATTTTGACAGTATTCATTTCATTTACCAAACTGTTCCATCCCTGTTACTGTGGTAACAAGCACATTTATCTGGCTTCCATTATGTAACTATTTTGTGAAACCCACATTTCATTGTGGTGAAATTGTGTGTTGTAGGGACTCAGGAAACAGTTTTGATTAATACGTGTAGCGCATTCTATTTACAGCATCCTATTGGCATAGTAAGTAGACAAGAAAATTGAAGTATGAAGAAAAGATTGAAATGTTCCCTTTGTATGTTTAGGTCTTTTGTTCTATCATAACTCAGAAACTTCTTTGAGATTATAACTTTGTATATAGCAGTGATTCTCAGGGGGAGGGAGGGTGAATTGCACCCCCACCCACCTGCCCAAACAGGGATATTTGTCAGTATCTAGGGCTATTTGGGGCTTCCCTGGTGGCTCAGTGATAAAGAATCTGCCTGCCAATGCAGGAGATGCAGGTTCCATCCCTGGGTTGGGAAGATCCCCTGAAAAGGAAATGGCAAACCACTCCAGTATTCTTGCCTAGAAAGTTCCACGGACAGAGGAGCCTGTTAGGCTAGAGTCCATGGGGTCACAAAAGAGTTGGACACAACTGAGCAACTAAACAACAACAATAGTAAGAGACATTTTGATTGTCAAGATTATTATCTTGTTTTTGCTGGTCAGTCGCTCAGTCATGTCTGACTCTTTGTGACCCCTTGGACTGCAGCATGCCAGGCTTCCTTGCCCTTCACTGTCTCCCGGAGCTTACTCAAACTCATGTCCACTGAGTCAGTGATGCCACCCAACCATCTCATCCTGTCGTCCCCTTCTCCTGCCTTCAAATCTCTCCCAGCATCAGGGTCTTTCCTAATGAGTCAGCTCTTCCCATCAGGTGTCAAAGTATTGGAGCTTCAGTTTCAGCATCAGTCTTTCCAATGAATATTCAGGGTTGATTTCCTTCAGAATTGACTGGTTTGATCTCCTTGCAGTCCAAGGGACTCTCAGGAGTCTTCTCCAAACCACAGTTCAAAAGCATCAATTCTTTGGCATTCAGCCTTCTTTATGTTCCAACTCTCACATCCATACATGACTGCTAGGAAAACCATGCTTTGACTAGACGGATCTTTGTCAGCAAAGTAATGTCTTTTCTTACTCTTACTTTTATTATCTTGAGCTCCTGGCATCTCCTAGGTAAAGAGAGACCAGCAGTACTGCTAAACACCCTCCAGTGCTCAGACAGCACCTCCAAAACCCCACCCCCCATCCAAATGCCAGTAATACTGAGATTAAGAAACTCTGGAATGCAATGTTTATTCTATGAAAACTCTGATAGTACCTATGTTTCTCATTCTAGAATATCTTCTTTTCCATTTTCCAAATTTCATGACGATGAATACCTAATTTTTACTTAAAGACCTGTTTGGAATCTGTGTACCACAAAAAATGTTCTTCCATTTGGCTAATTTCTTTATATCTTGTCTGTCTGCCCTGTAGATATGAACAATTCTGGTTTAAGTGTTAACCCTATAAATATTTTCTTTATGCTTTTTCAAATGATTTTTTAAATCAATTCTTAGTAGCCAAGTTATGGATATGTTTATTCTCCCCAAATTTGATTTTAAGCTCCTTAAAACTGTGTAAAGTTCTTTGAATTGTTTGCAAAATATAGTTTACTGCTATATAGTCTCTACATATCCAACACATATTTAGTGTTTAAATTTGATACCTTAAGCATCTGTATAAATCAAAATATTATTTTTTATATCTATAATTCCTTAGAAAAAAAACTGTTTCTCCTTTTACCCCCAAAGGAGAAGTACTTTAAAGTCTCACTGGATTTGAATATCAACTGAGGGTAATTTTGTTCTTATCTGAGGAAATAGTTTTAGCTTCTTACTTTTAGAGGCTTCATTATTATATTAATTTTTGATAAATCTAGAGTCTTTATGAGACTATTCTCACTGGACAACCTTTTAAAAACCCATGTTGTACTCTCTTTTTGATATTATAAATAGATATCCATGACTTTGCTAAACTTAATGCTGAGGAAGCAATTGCCATCAGGAAGACGTATCTATATGGACAATTCCTGCTGTTGGGCATGTGATGCCCTTTGAGACAGCGATGATTTGACAGTCATTTTAACTGTGTTCTCTTGGTTTGATTTCTAACAAATTCTTTTTCCCATATCCATTTCTCTGACTAGTTAAACCAGGGACATGTTTTAGCTCCTTGATGGAGAATTAGAAACTCAAGTCTTATTTTTTTCCTGATGAGTAAAGAAAGACCCCAGAAGTTCACCATTTTCAGTCATTTCTGCTGGCCTGTTGGCTCCTGTGGGCCCCTCTGGTGACTCAGATGATAATGAATTTGACTGCAATGCAGGAGACCTGGGTTCAATCCCTGGGTTAAGAAGAGCCCCTGGAGAAGGGCACCCACTCCAATATTCTTGCCTGGTAAATTCCATGGACGGAGGCGCCTGGTGGGCTATGGTCCATGGGGTCGCGAAGAGTCAGACACGACTGAGCATGCATGGATTCCTGTCTCCTGCTGGCTTGTCATGTGAGCGTGTAAGTTGCAGGCAGTGTGTGATTACGGGAGCTGCATTGGGGCCCCTCTTACAGACACTGTCTGTCTGCATGCCCCCCAGGTGGTCTGTTCAGCAGCAAGGAGTGATGGGCGATATGGAAGAGAATCTAGAATATTCAGAGCCCCCCTTGTAAAAGGCCATGCAAACGAATTCATGATTACTGGCCCTTAGCTGGGCGCCAGGCACCCTGGCGGCCTCTTGCACATCTTAGCTCATTTTGTCCTTGCAGTTGCACAGTGAGGTGGGTCTGGGTATCCTTATTTCACCTTACGAGCTTACAGAGCACTGTAGTTCTGTGTGTGGCTCAGGTCTGCCCAGCTCCAAGTACTGTATTCTTCTCACTGTGCCTGTCCACTAGAACCTCATTGGCGTTTCTACATTATAAATTATTCTGTTCAACGAGAGTAAAGGAAGGTGACCAGGTTTGGAAGGAATGCTTTCCTGGGCCTTCAGAAACTCACCTTTAATATGGCTTACAATGTCCATGGGTTTGCAAGAGTTGGACCCGAGTTAATGACTAAACCACCACCACCATGGCTTAAAATTAAGAAAGGTGCTGTCGAATAAATGAAACAGACGTATGAATGAGTGAGAGACATCATGGCCCCTGGACAATAGGGAAAGTTTTTGTGAGAGCACACGGGATGGTCCACAATGTGGGATTCCTGCAGAATCTTGGGTCTCTGGCAAGACCGTTTATCTATGAAGCCATTTTAAAGTGTCGCTTAAATTCTCTGAAGGGACTGAAATGCCATAACAAGCAGGGCATTGAGAACACCTGCTTTGCTTCCTGACGTGTGCAAACAGAGCCTCCAAGGACGTTCCTGAGTTGGCTGCCCGGGCCTGTTTTTTCAGGGTGGGATAAAACAATGAACATCTTGATTAGCCTTCTGTAACCCTAGAAGTTGCATCCAAAATACATGGCTCCTTATTAAATCAGGGAGAAAAAACATGCCCGAGAGCTAGTTACTTTCTTTTCACCCTTTCTTTGGGTGGCCAGATAATCCCTTTTGGAATCTTATACTTGTTGGAAAGAGGGAGACGGTGAAGCAAGCTCATCGCGTGTTGGTTTACGGTTGGGATGCCAGAATCCCCCTTATCTGAGTTAACCGTCAGAGGTCACCTGAGATGGTCCACCTGGAAGGCCTTGGTGTTTGTTCATTCATTTGTGGTTATTTTCATTCTGTGATCTCAAGAACCAGCTATGAGAGGTTAGTCCAATCATGAGTTCTTCCTAATAAGGGGAAATTATTTGTCTTGAAATTTTGTGCCAGTGGGACACTGAAATGATCCTTTATCAGAGGAGACTTCTAATCACTCATCATTATAAATACACATTTCAAGATGATTTGATTAAATATGGAATCTAGCGATATAGTGTTAGAGATTTCGAGCTATTACTAAATCTTATAAATGGTTTACCTTTGGGTTAGAGATTTGTCACTCACTTTAGAAAGTTATGGGTACCTAACCTACAATTTTAATCCTGTTTTTCTCATATGTGTGTGTGTGTGTGTGTGTGTATAAATATATATGGCTCCTGGATGATAGGGAAGATTTTTGTGAGAGCACCCAGGATGGCCCGCAATGTGGGATTCCTGCAGAATCTTGGATCTTTGGTGAGACTGTTTCTCTGTGAAGCCATTTCTAAGTGTTACTCAAATTCTCTGAAGGGACCAAAATGCTGTAACAAGCAGGGCATTGAGAACATGCTTTGTTTCTTGATGTGTGCAGAGTCTCACAAGTATACACACACACACACACACACAAACAGTATATACACACAAACACTGTTTTTACATGGAGAATCCCATGGACAGAGGAGTCTGGTGGGCTATCGTCCATGGGGGTCACAAAGAATCAGATACTACTGAGCAACTAACACTTTCACTTTCATATATATATATGTTGTTATTGTTCAGTAATTCAGTCATGTCTGACTGTTTTTGACCCCATGGACTGCAACACGCCAGGATTTCCTGTCCTTCACCATCTCCCAGATCTGGCTCAGACTCATGTTCACTGAGTCACTGATGCCATCCAACCATCTCATCCTCCGTCATTCCCTTCTCCTCCTACCTTCAATCTTTCCCGGCATCAGGGTCTTTTCCAATGAGTCAGCTCTTCACATCATGTGGCCAAAGTATTGGAGCTTCAGCATCAGTCTTTCCAATGAATATTCAGGGTTGATTTCCTTTAGGATTAACTGGTTTGATCTCCTTGTAATCCAAGGGACTCTCAAGAGTCTTGTCCAATACTACAGTTCAGAAGCATCAGTCCTTTGGCACTGAGCCTTCTTTATGGTCCAACTCTCACATCCATACATGGCTGCTGGAAAAACCATAGCTTTGACTGTACGGACCTTTGTTGACGAAGTAATGACTCTGCTTTTAAACATGCTGTCTAGGTTGGTCATAGCTTTTCTTCCAAGGAGCAAGCGTCTTTTAATTTCATGGCTGCAGTCACCGTCCTCAGTGATATTGGAGCCCAAGAAAATAAAGTGTGTCACTGTTTCCATTGTTTCCCCATCTATTTGCCATGAAGTGATGAGACCAGATGTCATGATCTTCGTTTTTGAATGTTGAGTTTTAAGCCAGCTTTTTCACTCTCCTCTCTCTATCAGATATTTTAGACAGATCTGATTTCCTTTAGGATTGACTGTTTTGATCTCCTTGCAGTCCAAGGGACTCTCAAGAATCTTCTCCTATATCACTGTTCAAAAGCATCAATTCTTCAGTGCTCAGCTTTCTTTATATTTATGACTTTGATTAGAAGAGAAAAAAATCATTGCTGTTCCTGCCTAGTTTAACCTCATGACAGGCAGCTAAATGAAAATATGTATCACCATGGTTAAGGGAAATATGACCACCCTGGGTTTCATGGTTGAGGAAATTAACATAAAGGCCATATATATGTCTTCTAAGGAGGATTCACAGTAAGACAGAACCTGTCTTAGAACTTGGATGTAAATGCCTTGTACCACTCTTACTGTGTTTCCAATAGCAGAGAGGAGAGCTGTGTGTGTAAAGTTTCTGTTACTCTTTTCTCTCATCCTCTTCTTCTGTTTTATTAAGTTGTTTCAAGGGCTTAAACCTCTGAGCACTGATAGGGAACACTCAGTAAAAAAGGTTGACCCATTTTTCAACAGAGTATGATATGGCTTGAAATGAGGTGTTCCAGTTTTCATTACAGTGTGACAGCAGATGTGTGTTAATCATTGCATGCTAGTCAGTGTGAGATGATGCATGTAAAGAATTCAATATTATAATCTTCACAGCAACCCACGGGGAAAGTACAGTTAATATCCACATTTCATAATGAGGCAGTTCAGCTTTAGAGAGGTTGAGTAACTTGCCCAGAGTCACTCAGCCAGCATGGGGCAGAAACTCTGGAAGCCTGATCCAGAAGCTGGGCTTATCAGTCATGCCTGCACCTCTTTATTTATCTCATAAACATTGGCTGGGTCTCCACAGCGTTTAGTACCTAAGTTCTCTATTGTGATTAAAAAAAAAAAGAGGTCTACTAATAAGACGATCTCTGCCCATGGCCTGTTGCGGTATCCATGAAGAATTATATCCCTTTGCAAGTGGAATGATAAAGGGTATATGCAGTGGCTTTTGAGTGCAAGGTTGAAGGAAGATCTCAGTCTCATGGGGGATGAGAGTGGGTGAATCACCACACTTTTGCAGATACATCTGCGGTCGGTCTTCACAGGATAGGAGGAGTTGTAGATGGAAAGTTGTGGTTGGAAGAAAGTGTTCTAAGCATAAAGAGGGAAAGGGATGTGTAGGTATGAACATGCTAGTGTCTCAAGAATGCTAAATCATGTGTGGTGCCTGGTGGAAGGTGAGGCAGTCGTTTGGAGTAAGATAGTGTTGTGTCTTGCCAGCCATACTCAGGGACTGTCCACAGGATCAAGTGCAGAGGGTCGGGACAGAGGTGTTTAAGCCATGTTGAGAATGTTGTTGTTCAGTCACTAAGTTGTGTCCGACTCTTTGTGACCCCATTGACTGCAGCATGCCAGACTTCCCTGTCCTTCACTATTTCTGGAGTTTGCTCTAATTCATGTCCATTGAGTCAGTGATGCCATCCAATCATCTCATCTGCTGCTGCCCCCTTCTGATTTTGCCTTCAATCTTTCCCAGCATCAGGGTTTTTTCCTAAGGAGTCATTTTTTCGCATCAGATGGCCAGACTGTTGGAGCTTCAGCTTCAGCATCAGTCCTTCCAATGAATATTTAAGGTTGGCTTCCTTTCGGATTGGCTGATTTGATCTCCCTGCAGTCCAGCATACTCTCAAGACTCTTCTTCAGCAGCACAATTCGAAATCATCAGTTCTTCCGTGCTCAGCTTTCTTTATGGATGCAAGAAAAAGAGAAAAACCAATAATGATTCAACCAGAACAGTGACTGGGGCAGGGAGAGAGGGACATTTAACGTGGACCATCAATACATGCCTGATGTTCTGGGAACATTTAAAGCATAAGCTTATCTGTTCCCACACAAACCATGACAATTCAATGGCCCTAGTGTTTTAGATGAGAAAAGAAAGTTGGCCAAGGTTAGGAAACTTCCGGAGTTCTCAAGCTAGAAGTTAGCATGAATTCAAACTCACGGCTATCTGATTCCAGAAGTTGTTGGAAAGACCTGTGGAATAATTCAATTTTCATGGTGGAATTGGAGATAAAGTTGTACCATCTCTTCTGAAACTGAGGGTGAGGTTGAAATATGCCACTTCTAAAAATTCCAGAGAAGTGTCAACGGATGAGATAAGATATCAAAGTCCTTCGTTGCTCTGTGACTGTATGTTTACATGGAACTAATTAGTCCTTGACTGTGAGCAAAGTCACTTTATTTATTAATTGTAAGATATGGGGGTGTTCTGTGGCTCCTTCTTCATGAGTCTTGACGTTCAGTGAAGAGTGGGCCAAAAGAAATGTATTGAGACATCTGAGTTCGTGTGTGAGTGTGTGTGTGTGTGTATGTTAGTTGCTCAGTCATGTTGGACTCTCTGCCACCCCATGGACTGTAGCTCACCAGGCTCCTCTGTCCATGGGATTTTCCAGGCAAGAATACTGGAGTGGGTTGTCATTCCCTTCTCCAGGGGATCTTCCCAACCTAGGGACCGAACCCCAGTCTCTCACGTTGCAGGCAGATTGTTTGCATGTGAACCACCAAGGATGCCCACGTTTTAAGCATGTGGGTTACAGCAAATAAAGATACGATTTTCTCACTGTAGACCAATGCAGAGGACTGTCTGGCAGTCCACATGTGGGGCCCACTTGGACTGGAGCAGGCCTGCCTTTAATTTATCAGGGCTGCTGAAGGCAGTGCTGGCCTGCTCAGAGGCAGAGTTCTAGAGGGAATGGTTACAGGAGAAGAAGCAGCTGTGTGTTAGGGCTGAGTTGTGCTTAGCTAACAATCCTGGGCTCCTCGTCCTTGGAATTTCTTCAAAAAACTCTTGTGCAGGGTGGATCTTGTCCTGAAAATCCCCCCATGGGTTAAGAATCTTGCTTGGTGGTTCAGGAATTGATTTGTAAAGATATGCTGGCTAGAGATTTATAGAGGATTGTGATTAGGGGGAAACAAAGCTCCTTTACGGTCTGAAATGCTCATTTGACCATCACAGCACCCAGTTACCTCCTGCTGTGGGGACAGTGGAGTGGGTGGTGAGACTGATATTGATATTTAAAGGCTGAGAAGGGGACCAGGGACTGCTCATTTGAGCCATCGCGCAGGTGTTGGGTGACGGAGGCTTCACCGAACTGTGGGCCTTGGGGGAGTTCTCAGACCCCAGAGGAACATGTTTCAGAATCAAGGGTGGATATGGCAGAAAATATTCTTTTTGGCTGACATGGAGCACTAGATTCTTAGTCTTCTAAGCATTATGTATACACGGTTTAAGTGACATGTCCAGGTACATGGACCCAATATTTGCAGATGCCACCAGCCACATTTATGCCCATTGCTTTTTCCATTTATTCTCCTCTTTGGAGAAAGAGCAATCCTGGAAAAGCCCTCCTTAGCCCTCTGGCTGAATTGCTTTCACTGTGGAAACACACTGGGAAAAGAATAGGAAGTTCTATTAGAATATGTTTGGGTGAAGGAAGCATGGGTATGGTCTCTGGGGATTGTCCAAGGGTGTGCACAACACGCTGGGGACGTCAGCTTGGAGCCAGGCTTCCACTAATACTATTAGTAAGTAATAGACTATAAGTAATATAAACTAGGAGGTAATTTCTGATGATGGATAATATAAATTATACAGTAATTTTTCATTATAAATAGTGAAAGATATTTAAATTTATTGCAGAGTTAGTTGTTTTGTGAATATGTAGGTAGCAGCAAGCTATCTGGATAATCAGTGCAATTCAACCTAAAAATGTGCTTTGGGTTCAAACTGTTGAACAACAATGTCAAGTTCAGATTAAGTTTGTATAGCTCTTTTACTTTTTTATTTACCAGTAACTCATCTACCAATGCTTCACACTTATGTCAGCAGATGGGGAACCTAGCGTATAAAAGCTCCATATACAAAGAGCTCTTTTGTTTCTTTTGCGGTCCCCACCATCACTGCCGGGGTGTCTGTCCCAGATGACTCTATGGTAAAGCATCTCCCTGCCAATGCAGGAGATGCAAGTTTGATCCCTGAATCAGGGAGATTCCCTGGAATGGGAAATGGTAACCCACTCCAGTATTCTTGCCTGAAAAATTCCATGGACAAAAGAACCTGGCAAGCTACAGTCCATGGGGTTGCAAAGAGTTCAACACGACTGAGCACACAACATGTCGGACATTCCACGTTTTCTTTTTCAAATCAACCATGTGATAGACCTTCACATTGTTTCCTTGTTTGGGACTGTTATGAATCGTTCTGCTATCATCATTCAGGTACAAGTTTTGGTGTAGATATATGATTTAATTTTTCTTAGGCACATATCTAGCAGTGGAACTGTTGGATCATTAGCATTCATTCTTACAGAGAGACAAATAATTTAGTTGTTGTTCATTGTTCAGTCTCTAAGTTGTGTCTGACTCTTTGTAACCTCACGGACTGCAGCACACCAGGATTCCCTGTTCTTTACCACCTCCTGGAGCTTGCTCAAACTCATGTCCATTGAGTTGGGGATCCCATCCTGCCATCTCATCCTCTGTCGTCCCCTTCTCCTCCTGCCCTCAATCTTTCACAGCATCAGGGTCTTTTCCGATGAGTCAGCTCTTTGCATCAGGTGGCCGAAGTATTGGAGCTTCAGCTTCAGCGTCATTCCTTCCAATGACTATTCAGGGTTTATTTCCTTTAGGATTGACCGGTTTGATCTCCTTGCTGTCCAAGAGACTTCTCAAGAGTCTTCTCCAACACCATAATTGAAAAGCGTCAATTCTTAGATGCTTAGCCTTCTTTATGGTCCAGCTTTCACCTCCATACATGACCGCTGGAAAAATAGTTTAGTACCATAATGTATTTGAAATGTAGCATACACTTTACACATTTTTTAATGTGGGGCTTTCTCCAGTGGGGTCTGTTATTGCTGTGGCTACAAAATGATCAGCCTGCCTAAAGCAGTAAATCAGAAGACCATTGGTGACACAGGATTGTACCAGGTATTTTCAGTCAAACCCATATGATTTCAGGTTCTGGCTCCAGTCATTTCTAGACTGCTGATAACCTGCAGCCAGAAGACTGAGCTCTCTGAGTCAGAGTATCTTGACTGGATTAAACCCAGGTCTGTGATCTGCAAGCTCTCATAGTTTTCTCCGAAGATTTTCTTGTCATTGCATGCAGAAAATGGTAACATTTTGTGGGTAGGTTTGGTAGCTTTTCAGTCTCCAAGTTGTGTCTGACTCTTAGAGTGGCGACTTTTCACCTGGAGGCTGAAGGGGTTGGTCCCTGGCACACCTGGATTGCAGCTCTTTAGTATCTTAGGTCTGGAGAAGGCAATGGCACCCCACTCCAGTACTCTTGCCTGTAAAAGCCCATGGACGGAGGAGCCTGGTGGGCTGCCGTCTATGGGGTCACACAAAGTCGGACACGACTGAAGTGACTTAGCAGCAGCAGCAACAGTATCTTAAGTCAAACTGGGCTGCTTGGCTGTGCCTCTCAGCTGCGAAGAAATTGTTTTCTCAATGTGTCTGCACTCTTGCCTTTTCCTATAACCTCTTCTGTTCTGATCTCTGAGAGTCACCATTAACCACGAGGGAAAAATATTAGACAATAAGCTTTTGAAGGGTTATGGTCTTGCTGTATTTTATTTTCAGTATGGCATGTGGGAGAGACTCGGAAGATGAATGAAGACTCCAGCGACGTGGTCTTGCATCTAGCTCTGAATTCCATTTAGGAATTTATGGATGAGCACCACGGACACCCTTCATATGATCTCCTGTTTGATGCCACACTATTGTCATAGCTTTCCTGGGCTTCGGAACATCATCTTGTCTTTCTTGATTCGTTTTTTCTATGCTGGCTTCAGCTCAGATGGTAAAGAATCCACCAGCAATGCGGGAGACCTGGGTTTGGTCCCTGAGTTGGGAAGATACCGCGCAGAAGGGAAAGGCTACCTGCTCCAGTATTCTTGCCTGAAGAGTCCCATAGACAGAGGAGCCTGGCAGGCTACAGTCCATGGAGTCGCAAAGAGTCGGACACAACTGAGTGACTAACACTTTCACTTTCAAGCTGGCTTCAGCTGGTCTTGGGTCAATATGCTGCTTAGGTGGTTGTTGTTGGGTCGCTAAGTTGTGTCTGACTCTTTGTGACCCCATGGACTGCAGCATGACCGTCTCCTCTTTCCATGGGGTTTCCCAGGCAAGAATACTGGAGTGGGTTGCCACTTCCCATTCCAGGGGATCTTCCTAACCCAAGGATTGAACCCGTGTCTCCTGCATCTTCCGAATTAGCAGGTGGATTCTTTACTGCGGAGTCACCAAGGACCTGCTGCTTAGGTAAGGTATCTAAATTAAATTCTACTCTCCTGCTGTGAGCAAAACCCTCGGCCATGTGGAATTTCCTCCAGAGAGTGGGTATGTCATCTTGTTGTGTTGTGTTTCTCTGTGAAATTAACTGCACTGACCTGCTCTTCTCATTGAAGGGGACCACTCAGATGCAGTAGGTGCTTCTGAGTTTAGGAATGCTTTTTAGATGGCAACCTAGCTCTGACGAGGTACAAGAATCTGGCCCTTTTAAAAATAATTAAAGGCTGTTTTCAAAACCATCTCCCCTGTTCTTGCTAGCATCTTCAAGCATGACATGTGTTACAGATATGCAGAAACTGGACTGACGAGAGTTGCTTCTGTCCTCTGCTGAATGGACTGAGTCAGAGAGGGAATTTACATCTCCAGTTCATGGTTTTTTGTTGTTTTTTTTTTTTTAATATTTTTTAAACTTTTAATTTTGTTTTGGGGTAGAGCCAATTAACAATGTTGTGGTAGTTTCAGATGAACATCAAGTAGACTCAGGCATATGTATACATGTATCTATTCTCCCCCAAACTCCCCTCCCATCCAGGCTGCCACATGACATCCCCCATTCATCTTGATTATTCTCTGCAGTATTTTCTCAAAGAATACGGAAACATTTCTGATGATAATAACCTCACATGTCTGTCTGCAGGAAACTAGCAAAAACAACCCCCAAAAGTATTAAAAAATTATGCTGAACCACACATCTCAGACGGTTCTAATGATTGGATAAATTTCCCTCCAGATGTTACTTGTAACCATTCAGATCCACGAGGCTGTGTCTAACAATAATTGAGCACTTACAGTGGGGCTAGCATTGTTCTCAGCATTTCATATTGATTAAAGCATTAAGTCCTCAAAGGTTATCCCCACTTGAAGATGGAAATAGACTCTATACAACCAGCAAGAGACATAACTGAAATTTGCATCCAATTTACTGTCAAACTCAGACCCGAGGCTCCCAGTGATTTTACGTTTGCATGTCAGTATGAGACCATCTGTGTGTGTGCATGCACATGGCTTGCATTTGTGGGTGTGCTGTGTGTGTGCACTTGTTTATGGGCCAGGCACAGAGGTTAGCTTACTGGCTGTACACTTTATATTGTATCTTGAGTATTTCTTATATCCTTAAAATTTCTCTTAAAAACAATAGTCTCTCTTTCTGATGTTCTGTATTATATCTATATGGAACCATTTCCATTTCTCTAAACTGAAGTTTCCATATCATGGTTGTAATTAATGTATGATAATCAGACTAGAAGGAATATATCTCGATGTGAATATATATTGACTTATCTGATCAATTTCTTCAGGGAAGGTCCTTCAGATGAAAGCACCAAGACAAAGTGTATGAATTCTTTAAGTCCCTTAAAATTTTTCTGGGGGAATTCCTCTGTGTTCCAGTGGTTAGGACTTGACCCTTTCCCTGCTGAGGGCTCGGGTTCAATCCCTGGTGGGGGACCTATTAATAAGAACCTATAACCCACATGGCATGGCCAAGAAATAAATAAAATATGTCTTTTAAAAAATTTTCTCTGTGTGTATGTGTACTGGTGTATCAAAGAAAACAGTTTTTTTTTTTTTCAAGTGGTCATAGCTACTGCCAAGTGCCTCATTATTTGTTTTGCAAAAAGACAGTCATTAAACAATACAAGGATAGTACAAGGTGGAAACAAACTTTTCTTTCAGACTTCTTAAATAGATAACTTTCTTCTGTGTGTGCATGCTAAGTCACTTCCATTGTGTCCCACTCTTTGTGACCCTATGGATTGTAGCCCACCAGGCTCCACTGTCCATGGGATTCTCCAGGCAAGAATACTAGAGTGGGTTGCCATGCCCTCCTCCAGGGAATCTTCCTGACCTAGGGATCGAACCCACATCTCTTATGTCTCCTGCATTGGCAGGGGGCTTCTTGACCACTAGTGCCACCTGGCAAGCCCAAGCTTTCTTCCATAACTTGCCTCATCCCCTCCGATGTTATCTCTGTGGGCAGTGAGCTGCTGTTTGTGGTCCTGCAGCTGTACTCAGAGGGAACCATTCGAATTTTCTGGAATAGCAAGATGAACCATAACATTTTGCAACGCTTACGTATGGTGTTACGGAAAGCACATCACTTTCGTGTAGGCACTCAACCAGAAACACAGTCTACTGCTTCTCAACAAAACAAACATGTGCGCTAACTTTCCTGAGTGATTTCACAGCGGGGGCTATTTACCAAGCTGAAGGGGCAACTTTGAGGACAAAACACAGGAATGTCATGTCAAGTTTGGAAAACATTTGTCAAAGCCTCTGTGCCTGATCATTTCTTCTCTGTCTAAGCAGAGGGCTTTGCATATTATGCTTTATTGTCTAGGCTGATAAGACCAATCCCATTTGCTTAGGTTAGAGTGAAGGTTTCCTTTTTTCCCCAGGTAAAATGAGTATAGTGAGGAAAGGCCTTGGAGGTCCCGGTTGCAGAAATGTCTCTCACTGACTCACAGTTTACACCGGCTTATCCTATATTTTCATCCTAAGTGTTCTTCACCTGATTTTAAATGAGAATAGTAGGGGTTTCCTGTTGGGTTTGGAAAATTCTTATGGAAAGTTGGCATCTGCCCTGTCAGTATTTTTACCTTCTCGTCATCCCCTCTTCAAACTTGCTTTGCTTTCTGTCCTGCCCCCAGCTCCTGTTCTCCCATCATTTTGTATCCCTTCTATCCAGTGAGTGAGCCTGAACTGAATCTACAGATGGAACTTAGCCCCAGTCTCATTAACTAATCCAGAAAACGAATCTCACCCTGTTCACTTATCTTAAACCTAAATATTAATATTTTTTGCTTACTCTAAGTTACAAACGAAGTCAATACTTATTGAAAATTCAAACAACACAGAAGAATCATCTCATCTCTTTAGAGTCTGTATATATGCATTAATATATGGTATTTGTTTTGTTCTTTCTGACTTCACTCTGTGTAATATGCTCTAGGGTCATCCATCTCATTAGAACTGACTTACAGGACAACAGTGGAGATGCGGACATAGAGAACAGACCTGTGGACACAGTGGGGTAGAGAGAGAGGGGCAAATGGAGAGAGGAACTTGGAAACATATCCATGACCATATCTAATAGATAATCAGTGGGAATTTGCTCTATGACACAGGGAACTCCAACCTGAAACTCTGTGATAACCTCGCGGGGTGGAATGGAGTAGGAGGTGGGAACAAGGTTTCAGAGGGAGAGGATATGTGTATCAGTTCAGTTCAGTTCAGTCAGTCAGTCGTGTCCAACTCTTTGCGACCCCATGAATCGCAGCATGCCAGGCCTCCCTGTCCATCACCAACTCCCAGAGATTACTCAAACTCATGTCCATCGAGTCAGTGATGCCATCCAGCCATCTCATCCTCTGTCGTCCCCTTCTCCTCCTGCCCCCAATCCCTCCCAGCATCAGGGTCTTTTCCAATGAGTCAACTCATGAGGTGGTCAAAGTATTGGAGTTTCAGCTTCAGCATCAGTCCTTCCAATGAACACCCAGGACTGACCTCCTTTAGGATGGACTGATTGGATCTCCTTGCAGTCCAAGGGACTCTCAAGAGTCTTCTCCAATGGATATGTGTATACCTATGGCTAATTAATGTTTATGCGTGTCAGAAACCAGCACAATCTTGTAAAGCAATTATCCTCCAATTAAAAAGAAATAAATCACAAAATACAGACAAATATAAATTACCCTCCACTTCCTAGGAGTAATCAAAGTTTTCTTTCACCCACAAACATACAAGCATAAAAATCATCTGGCTTATTTCATTCAAGAATGGAATCCTACTCCTTTTTCTCTCTGTATAGATAAGTAAACGTCTACACTTTATTTTTTCAGCATCATTATTGGATTTTTGTGTCTGTGTGTAGAGTTTTGCTACATTGGTTTTACAGGCTGTGTACCATTTAATAGTATGGATGTGCCATGATTTATTTGATTTCATTATAAAAATAACTTTGGTCTTTTCACTTCTAGCAGATAAATGTGTTTACTACTCCCATTCTCAGAAAATTCTACCCTGAGATTTTTCTTCTATTTCTCTGCCAAAATGTGATCATTCTAGCTCGTTTATACAATTCCCAGGCTTCCAAAACTCATCTGTTCCTCAGCCTCCTCCTATATTAGCTGGATATTCTTTCTGCTGTTTGTAAGTGATTGGTTGTTCTTTTCCTTCAACAAATATTAGGTCATCTCTAAGTGCAAAAAAGAAAAAGAAAATGTGGTGGGCTTTGAGGGGTATACGGGCTTCCCTGGTGACTCAGCTGGTAAAGAATCTGCCTGCAGTGCAGGAGACCTGGGTTCGATGCCTGAGTTGGGAAGATCCCATGGAAAAGGGAATGGCTACCCACTCCAGTATTCTGACCTTGAGAATTCCATGGATTGTACAGCCCATGGAGTTTCTAAAGAGTCAAACATGACTGAGCAACTTTCACTTTCCCTTTGAGGAGCTGTAGTAATGTGTGTGGCACAGGGTCTCCTGGGTGGCCCCACCACACAGCAGAAGAAGCCAGATTGTAAGATGAGGTGAGCTGATGGCCATGTAGACAGTTGCTTCCCAAGGAGGCCTGGTGGAGGGCCCTTGCTTCTTGCAGGGGAAATGGTTATAGACAGAGGGGAGCTGGTGATGATATGGACCTCAGAGGAGGCATGGGGTTCTAAGAGAAACACAGAAAAGAGCATGTGGTCCAGGCAGAGGGTGGAAGTGAAAAACCAGGGGAGTGGATGGGGCTAAAAGGGATTAGTGGGTCTAACTGATCCAAGTGGCTTAATCATGGGGGGTGAAGAAGTAGTGAAATTCCTCCATTGTTCTTTCAACCTTTAGTAACTTTCACATTAACACCACTGTGAAGTTTCTATTTACATTTCCTTCCTTGTTTTTGAAATACATTTTTTATGTCTTATTCACATTTTTAAGCTGTCTTACAGCATGTTTCTACAATTCTTATTATCTTTTCATAATTGTATAGTTGATTTACAATACTGTGTTTAAATATTGTTTTAACAAATTCAAATTATCCTTTAATTTTGTATATTTTCAATAGATATCAATTTGCACACGTGCATGCTAAGTCGCTTCAGTTGTGTCCAACTTTTTGCAACCCTACAGATTGTAGCCCGCCAGGCTCCTCTGTCCATGGGACTCTCCAGACCAGAATACTGGGGTGGGTAGTCATTCCCCTTTCCAGGGGATCTTCCTGACTCAGGGATCGGACCTGCATTGGCAAGATGGTTCTTTACCACTAGTGCCATCTGGGAATCCCAAATATTGATTTACTGTATTATATATTATTCTTGACTTTTTCTCTCACCATGATGTTTCTAATATTTGTTTACATTGCATGTAGCTGGTACCCATCCATTTTCCCCATGATATAAAAAACCATAAACTTTCCCATTCTCTCAGTGGACACCTCTGTTGTTTCTAGTTTTTTGCTAATATGAAAAATGCTGCTGTGAATGTCCTTTTACATGCTTCCTGGGGAGATGTGGAATTTTCCTAAGGCCGAGGCCGCCCACCATCACAGCTCTTTTTAAACCATGAACTGATTTTATCATCCCTTTGTAGGAAGACACTAATTTGGTAGCTGGCGGGTTTTTTTTTTTTCCCCTGCAAATTTTTTTTTTTTTGATAGTGGAGTGCAGTTTATTACGCCGGCGGGCCCAAGGCAGAGTCTCCTCTTAGCCAAGGACCCTGACCAGCATTTGTGAAAATCTTTTATACCCCATGTGTCCAAACCCACTACCCCAATTCCCTTGAGACTTACATAAACAAAGGAAGGGTAAATACAACTACAATAACCCCATCATTCACGTGTTATGTGTTCACACAGTCAATAATCAATAAGCCCGCAGTTACATTCCAAATAGTTAATAACTGATAAGCCTGTGCTTACATTCTGATAGATAGTGTCCGGAGGCAGGGGTGATTAGTGTCTGTTCTTCAAGATTCCCCTGCCCAGAGGGGGGTCTTATCCTTCCATTGTCATTCCCACAGGCGCTAAGCACAGAGTTCAGAGTCCACTGGAGAGGTGGCCGCGCACGATCAGCACAGACAGGCCTGAGATGGAGTCCAGGCCCTATGAATTCCTTCTTCATTCCCCCCTCTTGATGCTCTTAGTTTCCATAACGAGCATCATTTATTGAGATATATTGTACCTTAGCCCTCCTGCCACCCCCATGAGAGAATGCTATCAACCTCTGGGTTACAAAATTCACAAGGCATTGTAGGAAGCAGGGTCCACAAAGCAGTATGATCAAGATTACTATAACAACAGTTCATTAGACATGGCTTTCACTTGATTTTGCATATCCTCCAAGGCAGCAGATACATCTTCAGACAGGTCAGGGATGTACACACCATTTGCCAAAGTCCCTCCTTGGGCTGCTGTGAGTATGTCTAATGCCATCCTATTTTGAATTACTGCCTTCCTCATCTGAATCTATTCTTCATTCAAAGCTTGAATGGCTTTAGTACTGTCTAAGAGGGCCTGTTTAATGAAATTAGTTAAGGCCTCTACCTTAACCATGATATCCGTTGTCCCTACAGAGGGTATAAACAAGGCAGCAAGATAGTCATACCATTGGAACACAGATCGTGTCCATCTTGCATGCAGATAAGGCAGGTTTACTGGAGGCTGGTGTAGGCTAGGCTTAATTCTGCCATGGGCGAAAGCAAATCCTAATGTGCAACGCCCCACCCAGCCAACTGGTAACCATGGCCATAAGTTAAGCCCACAGAGCCACTGGGTCCCATTGGGGGCTACCCAGCGGATTCCAGGATTATATTTCCAGTCGGAACCGGGCCACTGAGCAGACTGATTGGGGTGATAGGTAACTTCCAAGATTTGTTTACTTTGTTCAGGGGACAAATAACAATTCTTTTGGGTCTGGGGGATGGTCTCCAAATCCAACTTTCTGTTCTTTTTGTTCCCAGCAAATAGTAGCAGGGGCAATCAACTGTCCTTTCTCAGGAGTCATCCAGAAATATTCATCCCAGACCTGGTAGTATTGCTCAAGGCACCGGGAGCCCTGTCCCCCTTTTGTAAGGGAGCCCTTTTCCTCTTTAATTCTCATATATGAGGTATAAGCCTTTGTTATCTCCGTAAGGCTGGTGTTCATGTTAAATGTAACCCTATGTCCCTGGCCCATTGATGGCTTCTTCTAACACCAGAGGGCAAAGAAAGGTTATGGTTGGTGAGAGAGAGGAAAGTTCCTTTCTGTTGTTAAAGTCCCCATAACAGAGTGATGATACCCACCAGGGGAGTCTGTCTATTACTGACAGGGGCATAGCCCCACATACCCAAGTTCAGAATTGCATTGGTGAGGCCGAGCAGCAGGAGTCGTTTACCCAGCTCCATCCTGTAGAGGGCTCGTCTGGGACCTAGTTTTCTTCTTCCTCCTCAGAATGATCTTGGTTTCCCGTGGGTCGGTGGGGTCCTTCTGGGTGGTCCACTCGGCATCCTCCGGGTCAGCGTGGTATGTCTTCTTTGCTCTGAGCGCTCAGTTCCCCTGCTGCCGTCCACTACCTGCTGATGTGAACGGTCCGGGCATTGAGAAGCAGAATCCTTCCAGAGGGGCGAGGCGCCTTCCCCCCTCTAGGAGATTCAAGCCACAAAGCCTCGGGGTGGCCTCAAATGAGACCTGTCTCCTCAAAGTGAGGAGTTTCCTGGCCCATGCACCAAATGTTATAGCCACGCTTTCCGGGAAACAGACTCACTCAGAAGGACAATGCAGATAGTGGAGTGCAGTTTATTACACTGGCGGGCCCAAGGCAGAGTCTCCTCTTAGCCAAGGACCTCCCCTGCAAATTTTAAGAAGCATTTAAAATATAACCCTTATTTGTTTATTAAAACTTTTCTGGTGCTTACTAATTGCTAGGGAGTTATCTATGTTCTTTCAAATTAACGCATGTGATCTTAAGCCATGGCTTTTATCCCTGTTTGACAGATAATGGACCCTCAGGCATAAGGCTAGTGTTGGAGCTAAGTGAAACCCAGGCAGTCTAGGTCCAAAGTCTGTGTGCCTAAGCTTCTCTGAATGGCTACCTCTCCCACGCCAGCATGGTGGGCAGGTGGGTCACTGGGACTTGGGGGACGGTAGGTACTTTTTCTTTTCTCATGGCACGGGCAAGCAAGCAGGCATCCTGCAATTCTGTTGTAGCCTCACAGTTGAAGAGTGTTTGTTGTGTTGTGTGTGTGTGCTCAGTGGCTCAGTTGTGTCTGGCTCTTTGTGACCCCATTGACTGTAGACCATCAGGTTCCTCCATCTATGGAGTTTCCCAGGCAAAAATACTGGAGTGGGTTGCCATTTCCATCTCCAGGAAATCTTCCTGGACCAGGGATTGAACTGATGTCTCCTGAGCCTCCTGCATTGGCAGACAAAGTTTTTACCACTGCACCACCTGGGAACGGCTTGCCAAATTGATGCAATCTGTCCCTGCTTTTACTGGACTCGAATTTAGGAATTCTTATTGCGTTTCCATTAACACATCCACTGTCACCTCTTTTTTAATATTTAGAAAATGTAGAACTTAAAACACTTGGGGGTTACTTTAAACCACAGAGACCTTTATTGTAATGTCCTCAATGACCTTTCCACATTTCAGGCTAATGAAGTGAAGAATAAAACACCATATGTTCACAGCACGTCTGCAGGTCCCAGCGTTGTATTACACGCTATTTGTTCCATGCTTTTGTGCCATCTCATTCATGGGCTTTGCTGACTTCTTCTCCTGAAATCTCACCTAATAGACTGATTGCTTGTGAGGAAACTTGTAGTTTTCTGTAGAAATGCTCCTGAAGCTTCTGGTAAGCACCACTCAGAGGCATTGGCAGAAAGCATTCAAGCCTTTAGAGCGATTTTTTTCCTTCATTTAGCTGAAGGCTGTCTTGGTTTCTTTCCTTTCTAGGACCTTGTCAGTCAGGCGATAATATTTAATATCATACTTTCTTCTGGACTCTGGGAACATCCATTGAGCGTGACCAAGGCTCAGTCCTCCAGCTCCGATATTCTTGTGGATTAAACAGGCCATAAGCAGATACATCAGTGGAGTGATTTCATGTAATTTTAAGGGCTTCCCTGGTGGCTCAGAGGTTAAAGCACCTGTCTGCAATGCGGGAGACCTGGGTTCGATCCCTAGGTCGGGAAGATTCCCTGGAGAAGGAAATGGTAACCCACTCCAGTATTCTTGCCTGGAGAATCCCATGGACAGAGGAGCCTGGTGGGCTACAGTCCATGGGGTCGCAAAGAGTCGGATATGACTGAGCGACTTCACATTCACTTTCACTTAAGACGAGAACAGGACAGAATCTACTAGACAGTGAGAGGCCGTGTCAGCCTGCCAAGTTGGGAGTCATTTCTGAGGAGGTGACGTTGGGAGAAACCTGAGGAATGAGAAGGAGGCTTTGAAACAACCTGGCGAAATGACCTCTGGACCTAAGGAGTGGCAAGTGGCATCTGAAAACTGATGAGCTCAGTGGGCAAAAATACCAGAGAGATGAGTGTGTGCCTGTGTGTACCTGGGTGTATGTATGCATGGGTGTGTGTGTGGTCCCAGAATGGTGCATAGAAGTGTTGGAGGGAAAGGTGCAGAAGTGGGTGGGGTCCGTCCTTTAAAAACATGCAGGTATTTTATTATAATGGATTATTTTGTCCAGCTTTATTGAGGTACAATTGACAAATCAAAATTGCATATATTTCAGCATACAACGGGGCTTCCCAGGTGGCACTAGTAGTAAAGAACCCACCTTCCAGGGCAGGAGGCTTAAGAGACACAGGTTTGATCCTTGGGTTGGGAAGATCCTCTGGAGGAGGGCACGGCAACCCACTCCAGGATTCTCATTGGAAAAAGCCCATGGACAGAGGAGCCTGGTGGGCTACAGTCCAGGGGGTCGATAAGAGTCAGACTTGACGGGAGCAGCTTAGCACAGCGCATAACACAGTGTACAACATGCTTTTTGTTTTTGTTTTCTTAAAGAGCAAATAGGATGGAAGTTTTATTGGATGATTATCTCAACAATTTTATGGAACTTTGTAACTTTGATAACAACACCTAAAAGCCTAAGAAAGGTAATACGCAATTTTACTTACAGTTCAGTTCAGTTCAGTCGCTCAGTCGTGTCCGACTCTTTGCAACCCCATGAACTGCAGCACGCCAGGCCTCCCTGTCCATCACCAACTCCTGGAGTCCACCCAAACCCATGTCCGTCGTGTCGGTGATGCCAGCCAACCATCTCATCCTCTCTCTTCCCCTTCTCTTCCTGCCCTTGATCTTTCCCAGCATAAGGGTCTTTTCCAATGAGTCAGCTCTTCACATCAGGTGGCCAAAGTATTGGAGTTTCAGCTTCAGCATCGGTCCTTCCAATGAACACCCAGGACTGATCTCCTTTAGGATGGACTGGTTGGATCTCCTTGCAGTCCAAGGGACTCTCAAGAGTCTTCTCCAACACCACAGTTCAAAAGCATCAATTCTTCAGCGCTCAGCTTTCTTTATAGTCCAACTCTCACATCCATACATGACCACTGGAAAAACCATAGCCTTGACCAGGCGGATCTTTGTTGGCAAAGGAATGTCTCTGCTTTTTAACATGCTGTCTAGGTTGGTCATAACTTTCCTTCCAAGGAGCAAGCATCTTTTAATTTCATGGCTGCACTCACCAGAATAGGATCAAAAATTACAAGTGACGTAAGATCTTAATGAAGCAAGTGAATCAGTTATATTAAAATGAGCTAAGTGGGAAGGAAAGCCACAAAAGTGGGAATATATATATATACATACCCAGAGCTGCCTCACTTTGCTGTACAGTAGAAACAACCATGTAAAGCAACTCTACTCCAGTAAAAATTAAAAAATGACAATCTGCCATGATTTTGTTATATTTGGGCTTGTAATGCAAAGTCCCTCCGATATTAGGAATTCGTATAAACATACCATGTCGTTAGGATAGTGCGATGGGATGTTTTGATGTATGTACACATTGTGAAATGGTTGTCACAGTCAAGCTACTGAACACATCCACCCCTTCGTCTGTTGCCCGTGTGTGCCCGTGTGTGCCCGTGTAATGAGGACGTTTAAGATCTAGCCTGTTAGCACATGGCAAGCACACAGTGTGTATTACTGACGATGGTCACCGTGCTGTCCATTAAATGTCTAGAACATTTTTATCTCTTGTAACTGAACCTTTGTCCTCCTTCTGGTTTCTCCCACTCCCCAACTGCTGGCAGCCAGTTCTACTCTCTGCTTCTATGAGTTTGGCATTTTCAGTCTCTTTATAAAGATTACTCTGGTTGCGATGTAGATAAGAGACTTCTGTGGAGGGGAGTCAAGAGAGAAAAGCCCCAAGACTCTGATGAGACAGGTTCTGCTGGGTGCAGGTGGGAGAGGAAACAGCTTCAGGTGGGACTGCACCCTTTGAGGGGAGAGAGGGCCAGGTGTGTGATCCGCTGTTGTTATTGTTCAGTCACTAAGTCGTGTCCCACTCTTTTGCGACCCCATGGACTCCTTGCAGCACGCCAAGTTCCCCTGTCCTTCACTATCTCCCGGTGTTTGCTCAGATTAATGTCTATTGAGTCGGTGGTGCTATCTAACCATCTTATCCTCTGCCCCTCTTCTCCTTTTGCCTTCAGTCTTTTGCAGCATCAAGGTCTTTTCCAATGAGTCGGCTCTTTGCACCAGGTGGCCCAAGTCTGGAGCTTCAGCATCAGTGTGAAGTGTGATCCATAGGACAGGGTTTATTGATGGTTTAGAGTACCACATGGGGAAATTAGAGACACCAAATTGACTCTAGTAATGATGGGGGGGACTCAGGGAGGAAGCAGATTTGGGGAAGAGTGGCAGCTAGGGGCATGTTAGGTCCTTGTTTGATTGGAGGTAATTCTTTGCACTCAAGTAGAAGTGAAGAGATGGAAGTTGCAGTTTCAGGGTCGAGGTGGAGCTGAGATGTCCTTTGATATTCCCCACCCGATAGTTGCTCTTGCACGTCTTGGGCTCCTAGTAGGATGTATAGATGGCGGGAAGAGGATGACAGAAGATGCCAAGGCCATCTCATAGTTCTGCTCAGGCTGGTGTATGTTCATCACTGGCTGGATTAAATTCTGGTCCATGAAATCTCTGACTTCAGGGTCTATGAATGATGATGCCAGTTAGTTAGCAAAATCTCTATCTGCAAGGAAACACATTTTCAAGCCCAATACGAAGTCAGTTGGTAGAAATAGAGCACTGCTTATTTTTTCAGACAGATGATCCGTGTGTCTAGCAGGGCTCCAGTCTCTAGCCAATACATGATTATTGTATACACAGAGGCAGGATCTTCAGTGTAGTGAGATGACTGTGGATTTGGAACCAGGGATGTACCTGTTAAAATTGTTAGCTCTTCCATTTATCTGCGGGACCTCCTTGAGTCTTGTCTCCACATCGGTAGAATACGAAAGAATGCTGATGCTTATTTTACAAGCTTGTTTCAGGAGAGGAAGAGGTGTATTGATGCCGTACGTAACCACATAACCCTCTTTGTGGTTTCTTATATTTTATCATTCTCTGATAGTGGAATCTTTGATTTTGATATTATATGTCTCAGTATTGTTTTCTTGATGAGAGCTTTTACAGTCTGCCCTCTTGTGTGCTCAGTCACTCAGTTGTGCCCGACTCTTTTCAAACCCATGGACTATAGCCTACCAGGCTCCTCTGACCATGGAATTTTTCAGGCAAAAATACTGGAGTGGGTTGCCATTTCCTCCTCCAGGGGATCTTCCCAAACTAGTGATCGAACATGTGTCTCCTGCATTAGTAGGCGGATACTTTTCCACATTGCTACCTGGGAAGCCTCATTCGCTCTTTTAGCAAATTGCAAAGATGCAATGCAATATTAACTATAGTTATTCTTTATTTTAGTAAGGATTTCTTATTTTTGTTTTTGAATAACTGCCCCCCAAATATAATTAGTGCTTGTGAAGTTTATCTTTTTTTGTTCTTAGACCAAAGAGTGTAACAGATTTGAACTCTAATGAATAAGCTTTGACATGTTGGTCCATTGGATTTAATGTGCGTGCATGCTAAGTTGTGTCTGACTCTTTGTGACCCCATGGACTGTAGCCCACCAGGCTCCTCTGTCCGTGGAATTTTCCAGGCAAGAATACTGGAGTGGATTGCCTTGCCCTTCTGCAGGGGATCTTCCCTTCCCGACCCAGGGATCAAACCCAGGTCTCCTGCATTGCAGGCAGATTCTTTACTATCTGAGCCACTGGGGAAATCCCAGTGGACCTAATAGGTATCATTAGATGTCACACACGGGGCCATTCCCAACTGAAATCTGAAAACGCCAATCAGCAGCCTTCTCACTAAACACTGTAGTTTCCCCGAATTGTTAGTAGTCTATTATCTGTAAATTTATCTGTTACCACCTGCTGTGTGTGTGCTCAGTCACGTCTGACTATGACCCCATGGACTGTAGCCCACCAGACTCTTCTGTCCATGGAATTTTCCAGGCAAGAATCTTGAGTGGGTTGCCATTCCCTCTTTCAGGGGATCTTCCCAACCCAGGGATTGTACGCTTGTCTCCTGAAAGTCTCCTACATTGCAGGCAGAGTCTTTGCTGCTGAGCCACTGGGGAAGCCCCAGATTTATCTGATGCTATTTCAAGTTATTTGTATTTTCACCCTGCAACAATGAATTTGATGAATTTACTTCTGCTGTGAGTTGTAATTTCTTCCTTTTTCATCCTATGATTTTTTTTTCCAAGCGGTTGCAGCGAATTATGGTGTGCTAGAATAACTTATCCAAACCCCTCAGGGTTTACAAACTTCGGTTATATCTTCCATGTGCTTTCATGTTTCCAGGCCCAGCGAGACTTCCTCTTTTTAACTGGTCTGCCTATAGTAATCCCTTCATCCCTTTGACCATTAATTGGAAAATTATGACATTTAGAAAGGACATTTCTCAAAACCGTGGGAATCCTTGTATTTGGACCAGATGTTAAGAGAATTTTAATAGAGGAATAAAGCATCTGTGACAGTGACTAGCAGAGTTATGGAAGGAAAGGGAACAAGAATTGCATTTTAATGGAAGCATCAATATTGATAAGAAGGTAGAGAGGTATGTGCGAGTGTGCCTTGTTTCTCTCCACTGACTCATTTCTCATGAGATAATTTTTTTTGTGTATACACTGTACCTTCTGTGTTGTCCAGAGGCTGGGATTGTCATAGCCTGATTTTCGAATGGAGCATGTACACAGGTAATTGTAATTCAGGGTGACAAATAGAAATGAGTGTTGATGTGTCGGGGCCCCATGGGAGTGGAGGAAAGTGGGAAAGAATCAGAGAAGATTGTTACTCAGAGATGAAGCTTAAAAATTGGAACTGGAGGCAAGAAAATCTGTCAAAAAATGGCCAATATTGTAGAAGTGAGAAATAGAGAGGGTGTTTAGGGTAGGGAGGGGTTGTTGCTGTTTAGTCACTCAGTTGTATCTGACTCTTTGTGACCCCAAGGACTGCAGCACACTAGGCCTCCCTGTCTATCACCATCTCCCGGAGTTTACTCAAACTCATGTCCATTGAGTCAGTGAGGCCATCCAACCATCTCATCCTCTGTTGTCCCCTACTCCTCCTGCCCTCGATCTTTCCCAGCATCAGGGTCTTTTCCAGTGGGTTGGGGGAGAGTTGTCAGAACACAGTGACAAAATGACAGAGGAGCTTTGGGAAGACGAAGGAGGGCAGATGGGGTGAGTCCTTGGATTATGCTTTGGATGTCGGCATGGATGGGGAGCAGCGATGAGTGAAAGTAGGCATAAAGGATACAGTTGATAAGGGAGACAAGGAAGTCACCCTCAGATGGGGTCCTTCTGTCTGATTTGTGTGAAGAGGTCTATTTTGGGAGGAGGTCTATTTTGATTTATAGATCTGCATTATGTACAGAGGTCTCACAGAGCATTATAGACTTGGAAGTCACCCACTTTTAGGAACTGTATCAAGTCATTGAGTTTGAAGAGATGGGCCACTGAGAGTGTGTGGACGGAGAAGAAATGAATGTTTGGGAAAGGCTGAGTTGCACCTTCATTTCAAGGGAAGAGTGAGAAATAAGGGTTCTGAATGCAATGGAACACTGCATGGAGGTTGGCATGGTTAAGGAAGCCAGGGAGGAGAGGGTTTGGGGAGACATTTAAGAGCAGAGGTCATGAGCACAGTTGCCATGGTGATAGATGCCCAGTTGCATAAGCTCATCAGACTCGGCAATCACAAGGTGATCAGTGATGCTGACCAGAGTAGAGATGTTGGAGAGCATTCTTTTCTTCCTGCCACTGTTGCATGCTTTTACATGCCACCATCGACATCACACCTTCTGGTTGACAAGAGACAAAGTGTCGCTCCACCGCCTGCCTATCTTACCTAGGAATGAACAGGAGCTATGAATAGTAATTGTCACACTATGGGAGTCATTTATAACGTGATTATTTTGTTTTGCCCATATGAGTTTCCTGCCTTGAGGGAACTTCTCTGGATAAATCCCTTAGTAATTGTAAATATATTAATAGTTATCTTGTCTTGTGGGACCATTATTTAAGGTTTTTTTTTTTTTTTTTAGAAAGAGTTTCTTTTGGTTTAGCTGGCATAGAAGTACATTGAATGAACTTTCACTTAGTTTTAAAACCTGCTGACAGATAAAATTAATATTGCCTTTGTGTAAATAATAATTTTATCTAATGGACTTCATTTATTTTTATGATCCCTCCAGGCGATCTAGAACTAAACAAGGAGAAAAAGGCAAAAGTGTAATAACAATTCCCTTTGAAGAGAGATATAAAATAAGGTCACTGGAGCTGAACCATTATTGAAATGTATAAAATAGTTTAATGTTTGCTTTTTCCCATTTTATACCATGAGGTCATTTTATATAGCCATAAAATTCCATCTCATCTCAGTTCAGATATGATGAAAATCTGTGAGTAAGAAAGTCGGTTTCTTGTTCAGTTACCTGAAGGTAGCATGCAGAAGGGGTTCCGTATTTGAGGGCGGTTAGGGTTTTCATTAAGACATTCCTAAAAATGTTGCACTAATTCATTTGTGTGCAACCTCTTTTGGCTGAAATTTGGCAGTCACAGTACATGGGTTAAAACAATATAAAGAGGATTCAACTTTTACAAAAGTATACCTAAAAATTGAAGATGCAATATGCCTGGTGAACATCCTGATTTCCTTTATAGACTCAGTACCATAACAAGAAAACTTTAATTTTGCTATATTTCCCAAAGAATACAATGTTTGGTTATTGTTTTTGAAAAAGAATAGAAGAATCTGTTTACTTGAACACTTTGCATTAAGTTTATTGTTTTATTGGTTCTTCACTTAATGTCATTTCCTGCTCAGTACCTGGAATGTCTAATGTTATGATGAGGAAACAGCCCAGACCCATTCAACAGGTTCATTCCAGCTCTGAATACACCCCATGGGCTTGGATGGCCCCTGACCTTTATTCCCCCTTCTTGAACTTGAACCCTTTAGAAGTCACAGCTTCTTCCTCCATTCAGAGGGATTCCTCCTTTTCCTGTGGCTCTTAAGATTTGCTCTTACTTCTAGGATAACTGGGTGTTTATCAAAAGGTGGGTTTTGACTCACTTGATTACTCACACCTGTGAGCCGGAAGTGCCCAGACTGTGCCCTCTTCACTTTGCCCCTGTGTCAGAGCGCTCTCCCTTGCCCACAGGTGGCATCCTTCAATGACTGGCTGGATTAGTGATGACCCCTGTTTCCAGGCCATGGGTTCATCTGTTATGCTTCAGTCTTAACAGAGATAACTGTGTTTCTGGGTGTGATTTGAGTCTCTTGTGGCCCTAAGTGTGTGGTCTTCCCAGTGTGAGCAGGAAGGTAGGCGCACCTGCCAAAGGGCCAGGGGGCTTTGCTCCTGTTTTAACGTGGCCTGCCACTGTTCATTCAATCTTACCTTACCCTAGAAGATCCGTTCAATCCATCTGAGCTGTTGCTTTCTCTGCTGAAAAGTGACGAGGTGACTTCAAATGTCCCTCCCATCTCTCAAATTCATGAGTTTTTGAGCCACTTCCCGTATCCTGTGTGCCAAGGGGCTGAATAAACGGCCTGACAAGGGTGCTTGCTCTGTGGCGAGGGATGGGTGAGCTCTCCATGCTAAATAGGACATCAATTATGTGGTTTCTGATTCATTCAGACGGCCAGTTCAGCTTGTTGGAATGCCTAACTTGGGGCTGTCACTACATGTTCAACCCATAACTTGTTTATGAAAAAAAAAGAGAGAAGTCAAAATTTAGAAACCTGGAAGGTTATGACTTTCCGTGGACCCCTTGATGAGGAAGTAGAGACTGCTCATGATTCACCAGGATTTACCGCAGGGGATCTGCCACCTTGGCCAGAGTAGGCAACTGCTGTGTGTGCAGAAGGTGGAGGCCAGCCTTGACCTTGGGTAGTGGGAAGTCTCAGGACACACGTGGGCCTGAGGCATCCGCAGATGTGCAGATGTGTGTGCAAGGCTTACCGGAAGGGCCATGGCTGGGCTGGAGGGGCTGAAGGGAAGCCTTGGTGCTGGCGGTGGTGGAGGTGGGTCGTTGGTGAAAGGGCAGGGGGTTGTCTTGGGAAGGCAGTGGGACGATCTTGCGAGGGTTTCAGTGGGGCCGGGCTCTTTACCTGGCAGCTGCTGATGGTGCAACAGACTCCAAGTGGCCACGTTTGGCTCTGCCAGAGTGTGCGGGCGTAAGGCTCGTGGTCTGTACCAAAGGTAGGCTGGTTTCTTCAGTGGTTCTGCTGCTTTTGCTTTGGGCTGGGGCTTCAGTCCCTGGGGGAGCAGCTCATCTGATCCCGTGGAGGAGGGCCACGAGATGCTTGGAAAGATGAGGGTAAACACAGACCTTTAGAAGAGCTGTCCGTCCCCATCTTCTAAATGTTGTCACGTTTCCGATGGTACCAAAGACCATAACGTTTTACAGTTAAGACGCACATGCAGAGCGTCTTCCCGAGGGTCGGTGTACTCCTGCGAGGGTGGAGCTCAGCCTCCTGGTCGTCTCCAAGCAGCTCATGGGTCAGTTCTCTCAGCTGACCTCATCCTTTCGGAGATGGTGGTCCTGAAGCCATCAGGTGGGAGCTGGGCTGGCAGGGTTTCCGCAGACTCTCAACACCAGTGGCCACTTCTAACCTAAGACTTGGAAGAAAACCAGTCGCCCCTGAAAAGAGGTACATGAAGCTTATTTTGGATCTGTTTTTATTAATAACTAGTGGGACTTTGTTTCCAAAGCAAAACTTCTTGTGTAGCTTTCATTCTTTTGATTTTTCTTCTGACAGCAGTAATTTTTTTTTTTAAACTAAAAGCAACAGTTATTTTCTGTTCCCCAAAGCCTATTCATTTGCAGTGTGGGTGTGAATGGGAAATGTTATTTATTGCACAAACACACATATACAGCGTTTTGCTTCTTTAGATCCAGCTTATAGAGGGCTTCTCCCTCCCACGTCAGGAAACTGAAAAGAAGGCTGGAGGCATTTTGAAGTAGCTGCAACGAAAATGATTTGATTGTGCAGCCCAACCAGGCTCTCTGTAATAAATCTTCCTATTGACAAAATCACTCGCTTAGGATCAACTCACCAAACATACTTTTAATTTTCCAGAGATGCTAGGATGGAATTCGAACAACTTTTCCTAAAATTGATCCTTTGAAAATTTCTTCCTCATGTATTTCCCTGACGGAGCTAAATAGTTTTAATTAATGTGACTTTCATTTTTCTTGAAATTTTCCTGAAAGTATTCCATACACATTCACTTGGATAATTTTTATAAGCATATTTTAAAATAATCTTTCAAGTGATGATAGCTTCTTTTATTTCTAAAGAGGGAGAGTTATTTTGACACATTCAAATCAGAGATTATCAACCAAGACAATTTGATAAAATCTGGAGGCAATTTTCAGTGGCACAGATAGTGGGATGCTACTGGTTACTGGGTGGGAGTGGGTAGAGAGAGGCCAGCAATGGTGCTAAATGCATAGAACAGCTCCCAGAACAAAGAACTGCCTGGATCTAAATGTCAGTATGTCTGAGACTAAGCCCCGAACTTGCTGACTTAAAGACGCTTCTCCCCAGCCTCTGGTATTCCACTAAGAAGTGAGAGTCCAGGATGGAAGGGCCTGATGTTTATATCTGAGCCCACTTAGACTAGAAGGCTATTCAAGGAGTTAGTTTGATGGTAGGATGCTCAGAAAACCCTGATCTAAATGAAGACTCTGAATGCCCCTCCCTGGCACCTTACCAGGATGACTGTTTATGGTGCCTTTATTTTAGGGAAAAAAGGTAACATGTTACAGTCTGAAAATTATAAACTTCTAAAAATCACCTGTTCTCATTAAATGTGCTTCCCTTAGCTTAACACAGCAAACCTGTAATTTCATCTCCTCCCCATCAAACCACGGGTCTCTCCCATTTTAGCTGCTCTTTCCCTTGACACGGCATTTCCTTCTCTAATCATCACTTCCAAAATCCCAGGGAGGGGACAGGTCGGGCATTTGTGTTATTTTTCTTCACCTTTCCTTCAGGAGGCAAAGACGTCAGGACTGAGATAGGAACGCATGGCTGTCGTAAATTTAAGACAGTCCCAATTGGCCATTGTCTGTGTGGCTTGTTCCATAGTTAACAGAAGTTTCTGGGTTGCCTTGGATCTGACACATTGAAAAGCGATCTGCAAGAGAAAGAATTTGCTTTTAGCCTCCAGGTGACGCGAGCTCGGTCTCAGAGGTCGAGGTGGCCATGTCCCCATCCATCTCCGTGACGGATGCTGCTCAGGGGGAGTCGGAGTGTCAGAGATACTGCTCCGGGCGCCTGGTGGGTGCTGGGCGTGGGTGTCAGTGCTCGGGGCGCTGCCTGTCACAAAGCTAGCTAGCACCTGTTGAGACTTCACTGTTACTTTCATTAGCTTTCCTATATATTTTTAATCATCACCAATTTTTTTTTTTTTGTGACGTGGGGCAGTGATAATCTACCTGCAACCTTCCCCGGGTGGATTGGTGAGGGTGCTGTACGCCTTGCTCTGAACAGAACAAAGTTACACCCGAACACCTCTGACAGCTGTCATTCTTTTTTTTTAAATTTAATTTCTTATTTTATACTGGAGTAGAATTGGGCTTCCCTGGTGGCTCAGGGGTTAAAGAATCTGCCCGCCAATGCAGGCAACATGGGTTTGATCCCTGGTTGGAAAGATGCCCTCGAGAAGGAGATGGCAACCCTCTCCAGTTGCCCGGAGAATCCCATGGACAGAGGAACCTGGCGGGCTAGTCCATGGGGTTGCAAAAGAGTCTGACACAACTTAGTGACTAAACAGCAACAACAAAGAATTGATTTATAATGTTGTGTTAGTTTCAAGTGCATAACAAAGTGATTTAATTCCAGATACACATACATTCATTCTTTTTCAGATTCTTTTCCCATGTAAGTTATTACAGAAAATTGAGTAGAGTTTGCTGTGCTGTATGCTAAGTAGGTCCTTTTTGATTATCTGTTTTATACAGTAGTGTCTTTGTGTTAATCCCAAAATCCTATTAAGATACGTCATTTGGTGAGACGTCATAAGCCTCAGGTCACAGGGACCCCAGTATTCCCTTTGGGTCCCTGTATTCACCTCTAAGCTTGCATTCTAGAGCAGTCTCCAGTTTTGCAGACTGTGACCCCACTTCCAAGGGTGAAATTAATCATACTTTTAATTTTATAATCCACTATAACCATGCTTTTAATTTTATAATTCCTTTGATCCTTTTCATAGCCACCCTCTCTACTGGAACCATAATCTTTCGGCACCTCTGTTTTTCTGGGTCTTATACTACCTCTCCTTCTTAAATCTACATTCTCATCTCTACGCCCCACTCCTCAGCGACTGGGACCCCATTGTCCGTGACAGTGTGCTGTCTCTGGGCAGGGGCCGTGGCCTGACTGGATGGAAGTGCCCCTGGATCCCAGTTTTTCTCTGCATTCCTTCCTCCACCTTTCTTGCTCATGGTCTCTCCCTCCCACAGACACCATTCTCTTGCCTCAACATGATTTGCAGCCCCTTCACCTGTTTCTCTGTGTAATTAGCACATTTCTACCCCCGGGAACATTGAGTCAACGGGAATCAGAAGGTGGAGATTGTGAAAGATGATGTACCCTCCGCTTCATACTTTCTCCATCTTTATATCTCATAAAGTGAGATATCATCTCTATTTCATCACTATCTTGATATCTTACCATGTATTCATGAACACACCCCCTTTTTAAAGATGAAGCCCCTTCCTTCCTTTTCATAACCACCCTCTCTCGATGGCTCAGCTGGTAAAGCTCAGCCTGCAATGTGGGAGACCTGGCTTCGATCCCTGGGTTTGGAAGATCCCCTGGAGAAGGGACAGGCTACCCACTCCAGTATTCTTGGGCTTCCCTTGTGGCTCAGCTGGTAAAGAATTTACCTGCAATACGGGAGACCTGGGTTCGATCCCTGGGTTGGGAAGATCCCCTGGAGAAGGGAACAGCTACTCACTCCATTATTCTGGCGTGGAGAATTCTGTGGACTGTACAGTCCCTTACCATATATTCATGAACACACTCCCTTTTAAAAGATGAAGCCCTTTTCTTCTTTTTCATGACCACCTTCTCTTCTGGAACCTTAATCCTTTGTCACCTGTTTTTCTGGATCTTGTACTACCTCTCCCTCTAAAATCTGCATTCTCTTCTCCATTCCCCACTCCTCAGAAAAGGAGACACATTTAATTATCAGTTTTCTGTATCCTAAAATTTTCTGAACTTTGATCCCTTAGTGCTTTTCTGACTTCATTGAGTTTTCTGGGGTTACCTAACATTCAAGGTACCACAAATATTCTGTCCCTCTTTTGCTTCATCTGTTCCCTTCTTGGTTCCTTGGGTCATGGATTCTGTCTCCTATTTTTCTGAAACTGACTTCAAAATTGACCACTGACTGTTCATTGACTCAATAAAGCCAGTGGTCTTTGCTTTGCCTCATCAGGGTACAGTTGATGAGGTCTCTTTTTAAAGTGTGTTGTTTCTGTCCTCCCTCCAACTTAATTTGGCCCTCGTGGTGCTATATTTGCGAGATGCTCTGTGTTTCTTCTCTCATTTTTGTGTGGTTACTTTTCTTTAACAGCTTCTAAATAAACACTTCTCTTTAGCCAATTTTTCCCCTCTCATGTTTCATGAGTCTGAACCACACCCATGATTTTAACCATTCTAAATATTATATGCTGTCTTTGCATTCTTTTTTTTTTTTTTTCTTTTCTGAGCATCCGCCGTGGATTTTCCACAGTCTGCTGCGTTTCCTTAAATGTTCTCTCAGCATCTTAAACCCAACACACACCAAACCAAATGATCATATCCTCCTCTAAAACTTCTTCTGTTGTTTTTCATATTTGGAAAAGTGGCCTCACTATCCTCCAAGTGACTTACATTCTTTGAGTCCATCTGTGCTTTTTGCTTTCCGTTCCTCCAAATTTAACAGATTGGAACAATAGCCATTTATGAGGAAGTTGGGCCGGGCTCCACTAATTGCCTCTACTCTTGGGATACTTACTGACGTCACCCGGTGGGTTTCGGCTTTATTCACGTATCAGGTGTCTTGGTGGGGCTGGCTGGGAACCTGGACTATATGGGAGATAACTCTAGGAGGACCTGTATGTGGTCTCTCTGGCTTGGCGGTTTCAGGGGCACTAAACTTCTGACCCCGTGTCTCCGTGCCCCAGAGGATGTGATCAGAGAGACAGGAAGTGGAAACTGCCGGTCTCTAAGGGTGAGAGCTTGGAAGCTGGGGTGTCATCACTTCTATTACATTCGGCTAAGCAGAGCAATCAGAGAGCCAACCCAGATTCGGGGCTGCAGGGGAGGGATGCAGATCCAGCTTTTGGTGGGAGGAAGGTTGAAGAATCTATGACATCTTTAATTTTCTGGACTTCCCCTTACCCATCACATGATGTATTTACTGGGTTTGCCTTAATTTCTGTTGGCACTGAAGCCCCCGAAATCACAGCTCCACTGATTCCTCTCTGGACAGTTGCCATAGCTTCACTTTAACTTCTCCACCTTTATGCTCTTCTTTACCCAATTTCCTATGTGCACTCTGGTGAGAGTGATCTTGTTAACATTTCTTCTAATGTTAACTTACTGTGGTGGCTTATTGTTATGGAAATAGAGACCTCAGACCTCAGTCTCATTCACCTTCCACATCTTAACCCAACCTGCTGTCTCAGCTGCTTCTCACTTCTCCCCTTTACATCCTCTGGGGTCCAGGTCAAGTACGGTAAACTGTTTCCAGCACGTGCAGCTTGATCCTTCCTCTTACCCCGTCCAGTGAGTCTTTTCATCCCCTTCTGGATTACTTCCGGAAATCTCTGTCTGTTGAAATCCTCTTTATCCTCCACGATTAAACTCAAATATGAAGTCCTCCTTGGGCCCATCCTTGATTCCTCTAAATAGCAGCGTGCTCTGTCCCCTAATTCCCACAGCACTCCAGCTTCTTTTTATGGCTTTCCAACAGCTTGGATTATCCTTATTTTTATAAGCCTATCTTATTTTAAAGCTTATTAATCTTTTAAATTATTCATCCTCTTTAAAGTCTCTCAGCTCCCAGCGCCGTAATTTCATTTCACCCAGTAGGTGCTCCGCTTAGGTTTTATTTGATTCACACTTGATCGCTAGCCAGAAAGTTTGCAGGCAGGTCACCTGTAAGTTTCAAAGGATAAACTCACCCACTGTGGATGATTTTTAAGAGTTGGGGGCATGATATTAATCAGGTTATTAGGATAGGACAATGCTCATGGCCTACTTTAATAGGGGTTTTTGTATTTTGAAAAGGGAAGGGGAGGAATTCTGCGGGCTTCCACATATAGATCTGTGTCTGCACGGGGAGGTAAGAATGGTGTTCCGAGGGAAAAACCAATCCATGATCATAAGCCTTAAATTGCATTCTTCAGGGGTGACGATGACAACTCGATAGAGCTTAAGCGTGCATATTTCCCCTTTTATAATGGATGGGTTATCTCATAAAATTATTGGGAGAAACAGAGGTCTGGATTCAGATATATATATATATACACATGCTAAATCTCTTCAGTTGTGTCCAACTCTGTGACCCCATGGACTGTAGCCCACCAGGCTCCTCTGTCCATGGGATTCTCCAGGCAAGACTACTGGAGTGGGTTGCTGTTTCCTTCTCCAGGGGATCTTCCTGACCCAGGGATGGAAGCCGTGTTTTTTATGTCTGCTGCATTGACAGGTGGGTTCTTTACCACTAGCGCCACCTGGGAAGCCTATACATATACATGTACACATTTCTGAAATATTTTCTAGAAAAAGGGATGTTTTTCTAGGTACTCCAAGTCTCTCTCTCTTTTTAACTAGAGTGCTGAGGCTTTACCAAAAGACCACCTACTAAAAACCTGAGCCCATGTTCATGTACTTCTTCTCTTCTCTGTGTTTTAGGCACTTTCCACACATGACGGGACCACGAGCTTCTGGTTAGACAAGTGCCCAGTGTTGACGGTCTCCTGCCCACCATGAAGGGACCCTGCGTCATCGCGTGGCTGTTCTCGAGCCTGGGGTGGTGGAGACTCGCCCAGCCAGAGACAGACGCATCTCTGTGCCAGAGAGCAGAGCACCCAGTCATTTCCTATAAAGGTGAGAGTCGGGCACGCTCGCATTGCAAAGGCACCATTTAAGTGCAAGTTTCATGCTCAGGATACCAGCGGTTATCCCTCTGTTGTTCTGTGACTTTTGTTTAAAATCAGAGCGAAAATACGCAATCCCCCATCCTGAGTGTTTCATATTTTGAAACTGAGAAGAATTCAAGGTCAGAATTATCACAGATAGACAATCCCATTGTTGAGGCCACGTTTACTTGACAGGTGCTGTCAGCCCCCTAGGCGTGTGAAGCAGGGGAGAAAAATGTGACCCACAGAAATAACAACACACCAAGCAAAACAAAAAATTCTTCACTTCAGCATTTCTCAACAAAGCCCGAGTCCTACCACACAGTGTATGCCTTTGTCTTCATCTGGCACTGCATGGCAGACAGAATTCTTTTGTTGTCTCAAATATTTCCACAGATCTGTAGGATCAATTGATTAGTATGTGTACACGTTCTTTTATTATCTAATTCATCAAAAGTTTTTAGGGTTCTTTACCCCTGACCACTTAAAGACATTTAGGGTGAAAGGTAAACTAGTCCTTATCTCTGTCTTCAAGGAAATCACACTTATATCATGAAGCCAAGTACAACCAGACATTGTATTTTAATAATTCATCCACTAGTTTTTTATTTTGTAACTTTCATATCACAAAAATTTTGAAATATATACAAAATTAGAATCTATTCTAAAGTCTAAGGAACACTCAACCCCTGGATTTATTCATTCTTGGCCCGCCTTTTTTGTTTTAAATCCCTACCCATGCTCCACCCACATTCACCAAATTATTTTGAAGCAAATTCAATAAATCATATAATTTTGTCATAACAGTTCATTTCTTGAATATCAAAGATGAGGAATTCATACTACGGTAATCACACCAAAACAGTCAAAAGCCCAAACATAAACCAATGCCATAAAATTAGCAACCATCACGTGAGTCCTGGGAGACGCCTGATGGCCTCAGGAATGCTTGCCTCTTGCTTTGTTAACAGTTGTGTTGAGTCAGGAGCGGAGTGAAGTTCACATATTGCGATTGGTTGGTATATCTCTCTAGTCTCCTCATCTTTCACTGTGTTTTATTGTTTTTGTTGCTCCACTTGCAAGTTCATCTTTAAAAAAACGTAAGTTCATTGTCCTGTAGAGTTTCCACATTGCTTCCCATTGGTGTCATTGAGATGTTCTTCTGTCCCTAATGTTTCTACAAACTAGGAGTGATAGTGAGAGGCCACTCAGATTCAGGACTGCATCTTTTTGTCTCTACTGTGTCGCGGGTGGTGCCCTGTCCTTCACCGCGATATGAAATAATCAGTCACTGATGATCATTCATTCATTCGTCTAAATCTTCTGATTCATTCATGAGTGCAAAACTAGGAGTCTCACATTTCCCTACTCTTTCTTTATTTAATGGTTAAATTATTTCTACATAATTATTTAAAACATAATTAAAACATAAATTATTTCCCTCAACTATTTGAATTTTCTAAGGGTGCATCTGACATAGCAAAGGCAGAGCGAACGCTTATTTTTCTTTTCTTTCCTTTGCCATTTTTTTCAACAGTCCAGTTAGTCAGTTCTCTAACATTATCCAAAGGGGACAAATAAAATGTTATGTTTGCTTTTTTAAAAACAAGTTGTTTATTAGAGTTATTTTTAACATATGGATTTCAATATTTGATATGTTTCAATTAATTGCAGCTTTTATTCTTATAGATGGTGCAGTGATCACATTTCAAGGTTAGGGGAGGGGACGCTCCTGAGTTTTTCTGAGACACCTCGAGTAGCCTTTAATGGCTTCATTATTCTCTGGGATAGCAAGATGCCCCTCACTCCTCTTATCCATTTCGTTCCATTGACCTAAGAAGCAGCCGTTTTTATCTGATTGGAGCATAGGAGTGGCTAAAGTGAGGTCTTGTCAGTGTACAGAGCCAAGGAAAGCGTTCTCCACAGCGCACTATGATTGTTCTGGATGCTTCCAGTTCATCTCGAGGACTCTAGGGATCTCTTCTGGACCTCTTCCATTCTGTGTCTCTGTCTTTCTCTGCTGCACAGACTCCTGTCTCTGCAGGTCAATGTAATTATTCCTTTGTCTTTTCCTGCAATACACACTCAGTTGTTTCAGAATAATGGTTTTGTGCAACTCTAGTCCTTGTTGACTACAGAAAACCCTTTCGTGTGATTTTTCTTTTAGTCATCAGGGTATGAATCACACTGCATAATTGAAGCAAAATTACTGCTTTGAAATTGAAAGAATTTCCGTTTGTATGGTTGGGCCATCAACTCAAAACATTGTTAATTTCACATTTGATTTTTGACATTTTTCAAAATTTACATAATTCTGTAATATTTTAAAGCCTAATTAATAAGGGTGTTTGGAGAAACTGAGTTCACTTTGTTTTCCTTACCTTGTTCCTTCTTTCTGCTTTTAGCGCACCTTTTACTTATAGTTCATGGTTTTTGTTTCTTTTTTAATATAAACAAAATTCTACACACACACATTTATATGTACAGATATATTCATACCCTCTTTTCCTAAAAAGTAGCATGTATACAAAATTCTCTCTATCGAGCATTTTTTCACATCATGATATGCCCTGTTGTCCACGCCTCAGTAACATGGATTTATGTCACTTCTACTCATAGTCACATGGCTCTCGTCTATGGAAGGAGCTCCAGTCTATTCAACAACTCCTTACTGGGGGATGCGATCATGTATAGTGTTACAATGTGCAGTACCTCCTGGAACAATCTTTTGATGTTTTTACAAGTGTGCTATTGGCAGAGCTGCCTGGAATTGGGATTGCTGGGTCAAAGTGTGAATGCACCTGTGGTTTTGTTAGATCTTGCCTGATTCCCTTTCATGAGGGTTGTGCCATTTTGCATTCTCCTTGCTCTGGATATGAATGTTTCCTACCAGCCTTTCCAGCAAAGCACACTGTTAGGCTTTGGGATTTGGGACAACCCCATAGTTCATCAGAGGCTTCCCAGGTGGCTCAGTGGTAAAGAACCCGCTTGCTGACACAAGAGACATGGCTTCAGTCCCTGAGTTGGGAAGATCCCCTGGAGAAGGAAATGGCAATCCACTCCAGTATTCTTGCCTGGAAAATTCCATGGACAGAAGAGCCTAGCGGACTACAGTCCATGGGGTCATAATAAGTCAGATGTGACTGAGCTACTGAGTACGCATGCATGCATAGTGCATCAATGGCATCTAACTTACTTTTAAACTGCATTTTTATAAGGACGTGTGGACCCAGCGGAGGAAGGAGAGGGTAGGAAGAATTGAGGAAAGAGCACTGACATATACACTCCTCCTGCATGCTAAGTTGCTTCAGTCATGTCAGACTCTGTGTGCCCCTATAGGCTATAGCACAGAGCCCCCGCCCAGGCTCTTCTGTCCATGGGATACCAAGAATACGTTGCTATGCCCTCCTCCAAGGCATCTTCCTGACCCAGGGATTGAACCTGCATCTCCTGCATTGGGAGGCAGGTTCTTTATCACTAGCGCCACCTGGGAAGCCGCATATTCTCTATCATGTGTAAAATAAATAAATAGTGGTAAGCTGTGATATAGCACAGGGAACCCAGCCTGGCATCTTGTGATGACCTGGAGGAGAGGGATGGGAGGGCTGAGGGAGGCTCTAAAGTGGGGATACCTGTGTGTGTGTGTGTGTATGTATAGTTATGACTCATTCGGAGAAGGCAATGGCACCCCACCCAGTACCCTTGCCTGGAAAATCCCATGGACGGAGGAGCCTGGTGGGCTGCAGTCCATGGGGTCGCTGGGAGTCGGACACGACTGAGTGACTTCACTTTCACTTTTCACTTTCATGTATTGGAGAAGGAAATGGCAACCCACTCCAGTGTTCTTGCCTGGAGAATCCCAGGGATGAGGGAGCCTGGTGGGCTGCTGTCTATGGGGTCGCACAGAGTCAGACACGACTGAAGTGACTTAGCAGCAGCGTGACTCATTTGCATTATTGTACTGCAGACACCATCATACTGTAAAGCAATTATCCTCCAATTAACCAATAAATAAAAAAATAAAATTTGGAGTGAACATTCAACTAACATCTAATAGGTGCCTATTATGTACTGGAGTCTGTGCTAAATATTGAGGAGACAGAGGTAAAAAACATAGTTCCTCTTAAGGGCTTAGAATGTCTTAAGGAATACAGATGGAAAGGGCTGTTGTGTTCCTTTCTATTAAGGGTCCTCACAGAGGTGTCTTTGCTGGGTGCGTGGGAGCCCAGGGAAAAAGGGTCTGAACCAACAGCCTGGGCTGCAGAGGAGTGCTTGAGCAGAGGAGTGGCTGAGGACTCTTTTTAGGATGCTGCAAGACCAGAGCTGAGTCCCAGATGACTGTGAGAAGGTGTTTACGAGTCTCATGGAGGGAGCCCAGCAGGTTTTGGCAAATGACAAGACCAGTGAGCCATGAAATCTCAGTTCAGATTATGGAGAGGAGGTGGAGGGAGATGAGACTTAGAGGGAAGATTCAATAATGCAGGGCATCAGAGGCATCTCTAGAAGGGCCCCTCTGTCTGCACAGGCTCAGCGTGGAAGGTGAACTGGCAGCGGAAAGAGCCGACCCTGGGGCTGCTGCTGTGACCAGAGGGAGCGGTGATGAGGGCAGGAGGGCCTGAGCTGCGGGAGGTGTCGCAGAATGTGAAGAGCTGGGTGGATTCCGGAAATCTGCAGACGAGGCTGTTGATGTTTTCAAGGAGGGACCAGGAGGCACTGAGTAGGAAGCCCAAGTTCTTGGCTGTGGATTCCAGGTGGAGTAAAGAAGGGAAATCTGAAAAGGTGAGGTGCGGTTGAGAAATCGGAGTTCCTAGCTGCCATCAGATGGAGTTAACTAGTTGAGAGCTGGTATCATGGGTACCAGAGATTTTTCAAGAGGGAAGTGGCCGTCAGAATATCTGAGCCAGAAGGCAGGGTGACAGACTCACCCTGATTTTCCCCAGGCTTTTTGGGGGGTGTAGCACTGAAAGCTCTGAGACATAGATTTGATCCCTGGGTCGGGAAGATCCTCTGGAGGAGGGCACGGCCACCCATGGTGACTGGAGAATCCCATGGACAGAGGAGCCTGGCAGGCTGCAGTCGATAGGGTCATGGACATGACATGACATGACTGAAATGACTTAGCACATGCACTGAAAACTCTACTGTATTTTCAGAAAACTAGAACAGATGGTTACCCTCCTAGAGACTGTCAGCAATGGTGTATTCATCTCCCAGTGTTGCTGCAACCAGATACCCTAAACTAGATGATTTAAAACAACAACAACATCCTCTCTTATAGTTCTGGAGTCTGGAAGTCCAAAAACAAGATGTCAGCAGAGCTGTACTCTCTTTGAAGGCTCCAGGAAAGAATTCTTCTTTTCCACATCCTAGCTTCTGGTGGTTGTCAGCAATCTCCTGTGTTCCTTGGCTTGTGGACCCATCACTGCAGTCTCTGAGTCTGTAGTCACATGACATTCTCTGTGTGGCTGTTTTTGCCTTCTCTTCTTTTTATAAGAATAGGAACTCTATTGAATTTAGAGCCCACCCTAACCCAGCATGACTAAATCTGAATTAATTACATCAAGACTCTATGTCCAAGTAAGATCATAGTCATCACAGGTACATGAGGTTAGGACTTCAGCATATCTTTTTGGTGGACATATTCAGTTCAGTTCAGTTGCTCAGGCATGTCCAACTCTTTCTGACCCCATGGACTGTAGCACATGAGGCTTCCCTGTCCATTACCAACTCCCAGAGCTTGCTCAAACTCATATCCATCAAGTTGGTGTTGCCATCCAACCATCTCATCCTCTGCTGTCCCCTTCTCCTTCTGCCTTCAATATTTACCCCATCAGGGTCTTTGGAAGTGAGTCAGTTCTTTGCATTAGGTGACCAAAGTTTTGGAGTTTCAGCTTCAGCATCAGTCCTTCCTATAAATATTCAGGACTGTTTTCCTTTAGGATGGACTGGTTGGATCTCCTTGCAGTCCAAGGGACTCTCAAGAGTCTTCTCCAACACCACAGTTCAAAAGCATCAATTCTTTGGCACTCAGCTTTTGTTATAGTCCAACTCTCACATCCATACATGACTACTAGAAAAACCATAGCTTTGACTAGATGGACCATTGTTGGCAAAGTAATGTCTCTGCTTTTTAATACGCTGTCTAGGTTGGTCATAGCTTTTCTTCCAAGGATCAAATGTCTTTTAATTTCATGGCTGCAGTCACCATCTGCAGTGATTTTGGAGCCCCCCCAAAATAAAGTCTGTCACTGTTTCCACTGTTTCCCCATCTATTTGCGATAAAGTGATGGGACCAGATGCCATGATCTTAGTTTTCTGAATGTTAGGTTTTAAGCCAACTTTTTCACTCTCCTCTTTCACTTTCATCAAGAGCCTCTTTAGTTCTTCGCTTTCTGCCGTAAGGGTATGTCATGTGAGGTGTCATCTACAGGACATATTCAACCTGTAGCAAATGGCATTTACCAGCGCAGCTTTGAGCAGTGATGGGGCTGAAACTAGATGGCAATGAGTGAGGGGTGTGTGTGACGTGAAGAGATAGATATAAAAATAGAGAATTATTGTTTCAAGTAGGCAGGGATGTAAGGATAGGGAATAGCTTTTAAGAGAACATTATTTAATCCTCTTTAAATGGTGATGGTGAAGAGAGAAAAGACAGGGGGAGGGAATTGACTAGACAGAGCCCCCAGGGCTGTAGGAGGGGACAGGATGCGGGGGACAGGTGAGGGATTAGCTCCCAGGAAGCAGACCCCGCCCCCAGGGAGCCCAGAGGGAGGGAGGCCGGGGGACCCAGGATGCAGGGCAGTCAGAGGAGGGGGTTGCCCAGGACTCCATCTTCACTGAGAAGGAGCAGGCAGGCTGTGGGCCAAGAGGTTGGGGCTTTAGGAAGGAAGTGCCTTTCTTAAGAAAGGATAAGACTGTTGACCAAAAACAGACACAAAAGATTCCCCATGACTCTTCAGAGCCCAGTCAGCCCTTGAAATGGCTCCTTTTATAGCTGAGCAGGTGGCCACAGCTACGCCCCCTAAACACTTTTCTGTGCTCTCTACAAACGGTTTGAGAAAGTAAAATGAAACATGGATGAGAGAGCAATAAAGGCAGGACTGGATCACCTTGATGTTTAAGATCTTGATATTTGGGGTATATTTCAAATTTCATGATTTAGTTTTATACGTTGGAGTCACCCTGCACGAGATTCTACTCAAGAAGCATCTACAGGAACATTTCATCACAGCTAAGCATGTTTCATTGAGATCTTGATTCGATTTGCCTAGTTGGGCAGAAGATGCTGGCAGGATCTTGGTGAAATATTTGCCATTCCAGGCTCCTCTTGTCTTGTGGAGTTCATTGCTCAAGAAGCCCCAGCAGCTTGCTGTGTTTGCACGGTTGGTCCCTTGACTGCATGGTCTAGAATATTTATCCCTGATCACGCAGTGGCTGCTAAAACACCCTAACCCATGACAGATGCTTCACACTTACGTCCTTGTCGATTGCTTAAATATCTGTTCGAATAAAGAGGGGGAAAATACTGACCCTTCCAGACAACATGTTTCTCAGCATGCTTACTGACTCTCATAACCATCTTCCAAATGAGTTTTAAATGTTTAATGTCCACTTAAGGGGATAGCGCCACATTCTGCTTTTGTTTGTTTATTGATTAAAGTTTACCCAGCAGGCTGGCTGTTTAGAGAGCCTGAGCCAGTTATAGGAATTAGAGCAATTTCACAGGATGCATAGAGAAAGACCACTGCTGGAGTGAGGCATGCTGGACTCAGGCTTACTTGGACTTGCAACTTTAATGTTATGACTAATTTGGAGGCCTATCTTCAGTGTCTTAGCTGACAGCGCTTAGTATTTTTATAAATTTTATTTGAAGGCTAGTTGATTTACAAGGTTGTGTTAATTTCAGCTATACAGCAGAGTATATCTATATATACACATTCCTTTTCATATTCTTTTCCATTATGGTTTATTACAGGCTATTGAATATAATCCCCTGTACTCTACAGTAGACCTTATTGTTATCCATTATATATGTAAAAGTTGACATCTGCTAACCCCCAGTTCCCAACCCATCTGGTCCCTCCCCTCCCCTCCCCCCTGGGAGCTGCAGTGTCTGTTCTCTATGTCTGTGAGTCTCTTTCTGTTTCATCGATAAAGGTTCGTTTGTGTTGTATTTTAGATTCTACGTATAAGTGGTGTCATGTGGCATTTGTCCTTCTCTTTCTGACTGACTTTGCTTAGTTTGATCCTTTCTAGGTCCATCCGTGTTTTTGCCATGTATCATGGCTCTATACCTGTCTTGGGACTCCATACCTATCTCTTGGTCTCATGATCATCCCAGGGCCATATATATGTCCCATGATGCTTCATTTTCTCTCTGGGTTTTGGCTGTCCAGTGTCTAATGCCTCAGGCATGTAGTTTCATGATCCTGGCTGGATTTTCTCTCTTCTCTTAGGATCTAGGATGATCATTACCACACGAGGGGCTGTTGTAGCTAATTTCCAGAGTCCCTGTCAGATTTCAGAGTCTTTAAGCATGTAAACCTTGATTAAAATTGCTTCCAGTATTTCTCCCTGTTCTAGTCTTAGATTTGCCATTTGACCTTTATGAGTTACAATTGTGCATAATTGCATGACAGTGGCCTACTTTCTCCAAGGAAGAATTGGGAAAGTTTATTTTAATTACAATAGATTGCATAAAATTCATTTTAATATTTTCATGTGAATCTAATTAAAGTATAGCAAGATACCACTTACTGTTGAAAATTGTCTTGAACTCAGTGCTTTTGTTTGTGAAAACTAAAATTTATATAAATCAAGTGTGATTCACTTTGGTTTCATAAGAGGTTGTAAGTTATCGTCCTTTGAGTTTACTTGGGAAGGGGGAAATGTTTCCTACAGATTCTCTATTATAAAACTCCTTTGACCTTTCAATAATTTAACTTCTGTTATCATGCAAATGACTGAATGTTTCTCATAGTGTAATCTCAAAATCACATGGAAAAAATATTTGAACCTGTATGCAAGTGAAGCAACTAAGGTATACACACACTGCCTGCTCTGTACATTGCTGTCGTTCAGTCCCTAAGTCCTGTCTGACTCTTTGCGACCCCATGGACTCAGCACACCAGGCTCCCCTGTCCACGGTCTCCAGGCGTTTGCTCAGATTCATGTCCACGGAGTCGGTGATGTCATCCAACCAGCTCATCCTCTGCTGCCCTCCTCTCCTCCTGCCTTCAATCCTTCCCAGCGTCAGGGCCTTTTCCAGTATGCTGACTCTTCTCATCAGGTGGCCAAAGTATGGGAGCTCCAGCTTCAGCATCAGTCCTTCCAACGACTATTCAGGGTTTTACACATTTAAGAACTGCATTTGCTATTACATTTTTTACTCTAAAGTGTGTTGCTAGTTTGCTATCTGAGAAAATGGATTATTAAAAAATGTCACTTTTCAACTCTATAATTTGGATTATATGTAATGATCATTCATGAGTGCATGGAGGTGTTAGAAACAATGCAATCATTATAAAACCGCTATGCATTATTCATTGGGTGAAATTGTTCCAATACCTACCTTGTACTTTCATATTGTTATTGATCTTTGATTGATGAAAGCTTTCAAGTATCTCTGTTATATGTTTTTTTATAAACAGTGATTAAGTTCTGATGAAAATAATTTGAGCTTTGAGAATGATCAATAACTTTTGTATTACTTTTGTGTTCTAGGACCACTAATGAAATAATGTGTAAGACATCTATATTTTATCTTGAGATAACCAATTTTTGATTGATTTTTCTTGGTGGGGAAATAGTGTTTATTACTTTAAGATTGTAAATGTAAAACTTTATAAGTTAAGTGGTTCAGTGGGATTACATTAAATTTGGGGATAAGATTTTGTGAAGTTATTGTCAGGACTCTAATTTAAAATGGTCATCTCGTTTAGCCTCAAAGAGTATGTTATTGTACTTTGTTTTTGCTCAAGCATATTATAGGCTTTCTAAGCCTTACAGGGGCAATTTATCCATTTCTCACAGTGAATGTAGATAAAAATCTTATCCTTATTTTACCTATGAAAAAGAGTTGGAAATTAAATGTACAGTGGATAAGCTTTTAATTAAGCAATATTTTTCTTGGATTTATAACTCCCTGTCATCTTCTAATATCAAGGCAAAGTAAGCATCCATGGTCACATTTGAGGAGACCAAGGTTCTGCCTGCTTCTGCAGACAACAGTGCTGAAATGTTTGTTATTTGTATAATAAAGAAAAACCTACACCGAGGTTTCTAAACCTTATTTAGTTTGTGTACTAATGTAGTCAGCACCTTAACCTTTTATTTCCCTGAAGCTTTTTAAAGAGGAGTTTTTTGATTTTTTTTTTTAATTGCGGTATAGTTGCTTTACAATCTTGTGTTTATCTCTGCTGTTCAATGCAGGGCGTCAGCCATATGTACACATATAACCCCTCCCTCTTGGACCTCCTCTCCACCCTGTCTTGCTCCTCTAGGTCACCACAGAGCCCCAGGCTGCGCTCCTTTTGCCATATATACAGCGGGTTCCCACTAGCTAGCTATTTTACACACAGCAGTGCGCAGAGGTCAATCCCCATCTCCCTTCACCCCCGCCCCGTCCCATGTCCAAGTGTCTGTTCCCTGCGTCTGTGTCTCTGTTCCTGCCAGTGGGGTGTTATTTTTTAATTTCTCTTTTACTTTTCCTTTTCCATCCTGTGAGTCAGGGATGGGCTTCAGAAAGCCTCATCACATGCGTCACATGGTTCATAATCAAGAGCAGGTGACAGTGTATGCTGACACGCCCGAAGGGGTAGGTCCCTCCAGTCTGCACGACGGCAACGTTGTCGTAATACTCTCTGACCATTCCCACCTTGAAAGCCCCTCTGGGCTGTGTGTTAGGCCGACTGCACACCCTAGTAAACAAAATCAGTGAAATGAGACCCTGATGCCCTGAATGCCTGGGCTGGCGGAGCTGTCCTGGCAGCTCTCAGAATGTGATTAACGACTATCATCCTCATTTGTATTTTTGTGCCCCGGATCCCCTGGCTTCATCACACAGAGTGCTTTAGCCTCTGCTTTTTGAAGATAAAAGCAGAGGTCCAGTTCATTAATTATGCAATCAGTCTTTATTGAGTGCATATGATGTGCTAGACATATTTCCATTACAGGGTTTCCCCAATAAACGAAATGGTGGAAATCTCAGAGTTTACATTCTGTTAGGGGAGACAGACAATAATAAGATGATATGATATAGAACTGCTGGCTCAGATGGTAAAGAATCTGTCTGTAATTCGGGAGACCCATGTTTGATTCCTGGGTCGGGAGGATCCCCTGAAGAAGGGAATAGCAACCCACTCCAGTATTCTTGCCTGGAGAATCCCATGGACAGAGGAGCCTGGCGGGCTACAGTCAGGGTCACAAACAGTCAGACAGGACTGAACGACTAACACACACACACACACACAATATAAACTGGTCTCTGTAGTACTATGGGCTGAGAAAAAAGATAAAGCAGGGAATGGGTTTAGTAGATGAGGGATCTTGCAATTTACACTAGGGTAACCAAGTGTGCCTGGCATTTACCTGTTGCCTCCAGCCCCATACCTGCCCCTTAAATTTCACCTTGTACAACTGATCATGGAGTTAGTGAAATTCCTCAGGCTCCTGACTCAGCTGGGTTCCTGTTAGAATGTGTGATGGGGACGAACCAGCTGTTGCTGGGGAGGCTGCCGCAGGAAGATGGAGAATCACGTTTATGCCTCCGCAGGGCGGCTGAGGACTGGGGTGATTCTGAGTCCTCAGCCGGGGAGCAGGCGGTCACATCTTGAGTCACAGCTGCCGGAGAAGGGCACAGCAGCAGAAACAGGTGTGTGGGTCCAGCCCAGCTTGCTAGCAGCTGCTCATCTTTGTGTCTTGCATTCTTCCTCTTGGCTCTCCCAGGATGCATCCTTCATTCTCATACCTTATCTTCCAATATCTTTACAATCAGCTCTCTATATTACATGTTGTCTGAGCTACCTAGGGTGGTTTCTGCCTTCCTGTTGACTGTGGCTCATATAGAATGACCTGTTGAGTCAAGGCTTGAAGGAGGTGAGGCTGCAAGTGACATGGATAGTGGAGGAGGCTGTTCCAGCGGAGGGGAGAAGAAATTCACAGGCCCTGGGGTGGAAGTGTGTGAGCTACAAGCAGGGAGGCCAGTGTGGCTAGAATGGAAGGTGGGATGGAGATGAGATTAGAAGGAAAATAGGGGGAAAAGGTCCTGTGGGGCCTTTAAGACTTTGACCTTTATTTTGAGTGAAGTGAGGAGTGGGGCTTCCCAGGTGGCACTAGTGGTAAAGAACCCACCTGCCAATGCTGGAGACATAAGAGACTCTGGTTAGATTCCTGGTTCGGGAAGATCTCCTGGGGGAGGGCACGGCAACCCACACAAGCATTCTTGCCTGGAGAATCCCATGGACAGAGGAGCCTGGCGGGCAACAGTGCATGGGGTCACAAAGAGTCGGACACAACTGAAGTGACTTAGCACGCATGCACTCCCGAGGAGCCACTGGAAGGTTTTGAGCAGAGGAATGATGTAGTGAGGACCTAATATCACTTAAAGTATCACCCTGGCTGCCGTGCCGAGGACAGACTGAATCACTAGTGGGTGCGTGGGACAGGGCAGGGGGAGCGTTTTGGGAGCTGGCGGGTGATCTAGGCTGGGGATGGTGGTAGCTTGGATGAAAGTGTTAGCAGCAGTCCCCAGGGAGCGGTGGCCACATTCTGGTTATAATGTGTTTGGATGTCATGCCCAAAGTGTTTCCTTTTAAGTTGTATATATGGGAGAAAGAGAAAGGCAAGAGCAACTCCAAAGTTTTTGGCTTGGGCAGTTGGGCAGGGTGGAAGTGGTATTTACTAACATGCTGCTGCTGCTGCTAAGTCGCTTCAGTTGTGTCCGACTCTGCGATCCCACAGACGGCAGCCCACCAGGCTCCCCCGTCCCTGGGATTCTCCAGGCAAGAACACTGGAGTGGGTTGCCATTTCCTTCTCCAATGTATGAAAGTGAAAAGTGAAAGTGAAGGCGCTCAGTCATGTCCTACTCTTAGCCACCCCATGGACTGTAGCCCACCAGGCTCCTCTGTCCATGAGATTTTCCAGGCAAGAGTACCAGAGTGGGGTACCACTGGAAAAGAGCTGCACTTGGAAGGAGTTTCAGAGGCTCAGTTTTGGACACTTGAAGTATGAGATGGTTCTTTAGCATCCAAGTGAAAATGTCAAGTAGTCAGTTGCATATACAAGTTTGGAGTCATGGGCAGCAATTTTTGAAGATTCCATAAAGCATAGCAGTTTGGGAACTAGCAGTGAGGAAGGGACAACAAATCTGAATATTTAGTCTTTATGAATTTTGTCTGGATTTTAATGTTTCTCACTGTATAATGTAAAAGTATGTTGAGAAGTTGTAATTTGGGAGTTAAAGAGAAAATTTCAAATCATTGCATGGATGGTTCCACCCAGATTCAAACATTTTCTGAATTAAAATAATAGACTAAAATAATATAAAGCATGGTTCTTTCAAATTTAGGACTCAACTGAATACTTTTATTTCTTGATTCCGAAGTGTCAGCCCTACTTTAAAAAAGCATATTTACAAAAGAAAAGTTACAGGCTGGAAACCATACACTTCCCATTTCGTAGTGGGGAAAAACATCTTAGCTGATAAATCCAAGGATTAATTAATCACTTAATCCAAGGAATAAATATCTAACTCATTATAATTAATTTTGGGACTATAAATGCATACCAATGAAAAATATATGAATGTTTGAATTATTTCATGATAAGAATTTTTAACCATAATATCTAGTACTAATTTTGAAAATTGTATATGAATTAGCAGAGAGCTTCTGTTTTATATGCTTCTTGTTTGACCAAGATTTGGTAAACCTGATTTTTAAGTTGAAAAATGATATAGGGAACTTTACTATCTGGTCATGATGGGAAAAGGGGGTTTGATTTATCTTCATGATTTAAACAAGAAAACCAGACAGAATATTAGCAAGTACACCTTTCAGACAGTGGACAACAGGCAGAAGATGGAGTAGGATCATGATTCTTTAGGCAAAGTAAATAAACGAGATGAGTCCTATGATTGCCTCAGCTTGCTAAAAGTAGTTTCCAAGACTTAGCACAGTGATGGAGACTCCAAACATAGATCAGCATAAAGTAAGTCTCAATATATTAAAAAGGATTAAAATCATGGCTGTGTAATCAACGAGCACATCAGAGTCAAACTAAAAATCAGTAACAGAATGGTATATAGAAAATTATGTTGGAATTTTAAGCAATACATTTCTAAATGGCTCATAGATCAAATTGAAAATCAAAGGGGAATTCTGAAATATTTTCATCTGAATGACAATAAAAGCCCAACTTATCCAAATTTATGGTATATGATTAAAGCAGAGTTTGGTAGGGGGAGATTTAGATCATTATTTGCTTATGTTAGGGATGGATAAAGTCTGAAAAAAATAAAACTTATAGTAAACAGAAGAAAGAAGAAAATGGAGATGAGTATAAATCATTATAAGTGAAAATAAAAAATAATGAAGAGCAATGAAATTAAAACCTAGTTCTTTAACAACACCAATAATGTCAATAGGCCTCTAACTAGATTGGTAGGAACAAGAGATATATTGATCAATATTAGGAATGAATGAGGAGACATCAGTACTGAACCTACAGTTTAAAAAGACAGTGATAGAAAACAATTTGACAGCTTAGATGAAATGGATAAATTCTTTGAAGATAAGCAGTCTATTCAAGTTCACTTAAGAAATGTCAGATAAACTAAATTCTGTTTCCATTAAAGGAATGGACTGGAGGGCATGGGAAAGACTTTACTGCAAATATTTTGTGAGAAATATTTTATGTCACAATTGAGGAGGTGGTGACAGAGTCTATACATTTGTTAAAGGTCATTGAATTTAAAATGCTAAATGTTACTGTGCCTAAATTATATCTTATTATTGTTCAGTCATTAAGTCACGTCTGACTCTTTGCAACCCCATGACTACACTATGCCAGGCTCCCTGTCCTTCACTGTCTCCAAGAGTTTGCTCAAATTTATGTCCATTGAATCAGTGGTGCTATCTAACCATTTCATTCTCTGCCACCCCCTTCTTCTCTTGCCCTCAATCTTTCCCAGCATCAGTGTCTTTTCCAAAGAGTCAGCTCTTCGCATCAGGTGGCCAAAGTATGGGAGTTTCAGCTTCAGCATCAGTCCTTCCAATAAATATTCAGGGTTGATTTTCTTTAGGATTGACTGGTTTGTCTCTTTATTTTATTTTACTTTTTAATTGTTTAAATTTTTATTATTTTTAATTAATTTATTTTAATTGGAGGATAATTACTTTATAATATTGTGATGGTTTTTGCTATACATCAACATGAATCAGCGATGGGTGCACATATATTCCCTGAACCCCCCCACCTACCTCCCTCCCCACCCCATCCCTCTGGGTTGTCCCAGAGCACCGGCTTTGAGTGCCCTGCTTCATGCATCGAACTTGCACTGGTCATCTATTTTGCATATGGTAATATACACGTTTCAGTGCTATTCTCTCAAATCATCCCACCCTCGCCTTCTCCCACAGAGTCCAAAAGTCTGTTCTTTACATCTGTGTCTCTTGCTGCCTTGCATATAGGATAGTCATTACCATCTTTCTAAATTCTATATATATATATATGTGTGTGTGTGTTAATATACAGTATTGGTGTTTCTCTTTCTGACTTACTTCACTCTTACAGGCTTCCTTCATAAGTAAGTTGGTAAAGAATCTGCCTGCAATGCAGGAGACCTGAGTTTGATCCCTGAGTTGGGAAAATCCTCTGGAGAAGGAAGTGGCAACCTGTTCCAGTATTCTTGCCTGGAGAATCCCATGGACAGAGGAGCCTGGCAGGCTACAGTCCATGGGGTCACAAGAGTTGGACACAACTTAGCGACTAAACCACCAACACTCTATGTAATAGGCTCCAGTTTCATCCACCTCATTAGAACTGACTTCAACGCATTCCTTTCTATAGCTGAGTAATAGTCCATTGTGTGTATGAACCACAGCTTCCTTATCCATCATCTGCTGATGGGCATCTAGGCTGCTTCCATGGAAGCAGTGTTCATGCGGTGCTGTGCTGAACATTGGGGTACACGTGTCTCTTTCAGTTGGATTTCCTCAGTGTGTGTGTCCAGCAGTGGGATTGCTGGGTCATATGGCAGTTCTATCTCCAGCTTTTTAAGGAATCTCCACACTGTTCTCCATCGTGGCTGTACCAGTTTGCAGTCCCACCGACACTGTTAGAGGGTGCCCTTTTCTCCAACCCTCTCCAGCATTTGTTTGTAGACTTTTTGATGGCAGCCATTCTGACTGGCATGAGATGATACCTCATTGTGATTTTGATTTGCATTTCTCTGATAGTGAGCGATATTGAGCATCTTTTCATGTGTTTATTAGCCATCTGTATGTCTTCTTTGGAGAAATGTCTGTTTAGTTCTTTTGCCCACTTTTTGATTAGGACTGATTGGTTTGATCTCCTTTCTGTCCAAGGGACTCTCAAGAGTCTTCTCCTGCACCACAATTCGAAAGCATCAGTTCTTCTGTGCTCAATCTTCTTTGCTTGTGCAACTGAAAGAATGAATTTTTAAATTTATTTAATTTTAATTCCCTAAAATTAAAGTATAAATAGTCATCTCTTCCTGGTGACTACCATGTTGGATAGCACAAGTATGGACCTTTGGCTTCTAGGACTACATAATAAACACTGGTATAGGCTGCCATTCCTGTGAGGCTACACAAAGACCCTTGTATCCTGGCATCTTCTCTGAGTCAGTTTTTTGAAAAGCATCCTAGTTCATGTTTTAAGAAAACTGGGCTAGGAAAAGAAAACAGTGTAATTGTGATAATTCTGCTATGAACTGTGTCTCTGATGAAAAAGAAATCTCTTGTTGCCTTTCCTTTTGATCTCAATTTTTGTAAATGGAAAATGCGTATATTGGATTATTCTATCAAAGGCCTTGTTGCAGTGATGATTCTATTACTCTTCAATCTAGGATAATGAGGTAGCCCAGAGAATACTGGGACATTCCTTATCTCTCTTTTTGTAAAATTTTTTATTTATTTTTGGCTGTGTTGGGTCTTTGTTGCTGCATGGACATTTCTCTAGTAGCAGAGACTGGGGGCCACTCTCCAACCATGGTGTGTGGGCTTCCCATGGCGGTGGCTTCTCTTGTTGAGGACCACGGGCTTCAGGACACGTGGGCTCAATAGTTGTGGCTCCTGGGCTCTAGGGCACAGGCTCAGTAGCTGTGGCACATGGGCTTAGCTGCCCCGTGGCATGTGGGATCCGCATCAACCACAGATCGAACCCATGTCACCTTCACTGGCGTGTGGATTCTTCACCACTAAACCACTAGGAGAGCTCCGTTCCTTATCTCTTTAAGAAAATGCTATCCAGTCTTATTCTTCAAATAATAATAATATAAAATTCTATATTATAAGAGCAAACTAGAATTTGAGATTTCTATTGCCATTCTTGATACTGACATTTTTATCACAAATATTTAGTAGGGAAAATGAATGTATTTCATATATATAGAATGGTTTGACCTTTCAGTTTTTCACACATTTCCTCAATTAATTAACATATTGAAGTGGAATCATATTTCACTTTAGACAAAGCACTTTTTCTATCTAGAACTCAGTTGTTTCTATAAACAACTCAGAGATGAAATAGTGTATATTTTAAGTTACTAATGAAGTGAAATTTGAAAACTCTTACTCTTAAAGCTCACTGGCTGTTAAGCTTACAACATCAATTAAAAATATCTTGGCTTCAAGTAACAGACAACTGACCTAATAGTGGTTTAAATTGTAAGGATATTTATTGCTCTTTAACTCAACTTAAAGAATTAGGCATCCAAGCTCAGGGACCAAAGTTCTGTCATTTTATTCAGTTATTATCATGGAATTGGCCTTTGCTTTTTGTTTTTATTTCATGTTTGGATGGTTCTTGGCAGCGTTCAGAGGCAGGCAACAGCAGGAGAATGGGGGATAACCAACCTTTTGACTCATCTGTTTCGTATCAGAAATCAACAACAATGCAAAATCTTTCATGGGAGCCATGTGCAGAATTGTTTATATGCAAGTGGCCAGAGCCATGTCATATGGCAGCCTCAAGTTGTAAAGAGAAGTGCCTGGAAAAATGGAATGGGACAAGTCATGAATTAACCCCTGAGTCTAGTAGGCCTAGGAGTGTGGTGAGATGAGGAAGTCACCTTGGATGCATATTTAAGAGGCACCAAAAAATTCAGAAATTAAAACAAGTTAATGCAGTATTTAAAACTCAATATGTATGACCAAAAAAATCCGTGATGAGCTAACTATTCAGATTTTAATTAGTCAAGATCAGTACAGTCTCCTTCCAGACTGTGGAGATCCAACATCTTTATTTAAAATATTGAAAAAAATATTGAAAGTTTATTCTTCATGAGCTTTTTTGTGTTAATTTACACATTTAAAAGGGGCTTCCCAGGTGGTGCTAGTGGTAAAGAACCTGCCTGCCAATGCAGGAGACATAAGAGATGCAGGTTTGATTCCTGGGTTGGGAAGATCCCCTAGAGAAGGACATGGCAACCCACTCCAGTATTCTTGCCTGGAGAATCCCATGGACAGAGGAAACTGGTGGGCTACAGTCCAAGGGGTCACAAAGAGGTGGACATGGCTGAAGCAACTTAGCACGCATGCACGCCTTTGAAAATACTGCATTAAAGTATTATCTTGATTGCTGAGTATTTTGGCACCCTCTTAAATTTCACACTCTAGGTGACTCTAGCTCACTTGCCTACCTCTTGTCCCACCTCTTGCTGCTCTATGATATTGGGTTCCATTAGCAAGGAGGAACATGGGCAGCTCACAGCATTTGCCTCCAGAGCTTTGTCATCAGTTCTGATGCATCTGTCCCATCAGTAAATCCTTATATAATCTTCGTGGAATATTTTACATTCTAAAACCCTGGTTGATAAACAAAGTGTGTACTCTATTTTGTATTTATTTCTGAACGAGGAGCAGTACTCACTGCTGTTTCTGATTGAAGCCTGGACTAGACTTTCTCTTGATAGATTATAGAAAAATTCCCCCAGAAGACTGTTTCCAACCAAATCTGAGATACTGTGAAGAAGAGCAAGAATTTCTCTTTTTTTTTTATTTTCTCATACTTTAAGAGAAATATTGTTGAATGACTTGAGACTTCAGGGATGATTCATGAAAAGGTTGAGAGAACAGAAAACTGTGTTGGTGCTTTTTCACATCTCTTGAAGTGGACAGTAGGAATCTGACTCTCTTTGAGTGACTAAGCATGTTTTCAAAGAACTCATGTTGCAAAATTTTGGCAATTATTATTATTCAGTGTGAAAGCTGGTACAAAAGAATTCACCCTTCCTGCTTCCCAGGTGGCTCAGTGGTAGGGAATACTCCTGCCAGTTCAGGAGATGCAGGAGACACAGGTTTGATCCCTGGATTGGGAGGATCCTTTGGAGGGGGAAATGGCAACCCACTCCAGTATTTTTGCCTGGAGAATCCCATGGACAGTGGAGACTAGTGGGCTACATACAGTCCATGGGATCTCAAAAAAGTCAGCACAACCTAGAGACTGAGTAGGCACACACATAATATTAATCTCGCTCTACCTTTGGTCTGATTAACTCTTAGGTGATACTCATAAGCTTTATCTGAAATCCACTAAGCTTTTTTTCCCCTCAAGGAGCAAGATAAAAGAAAGGCATCCATCTCTCATTGGTAAAGCTTTAACATTCAATCAGATTTTTCCTTATGAATACAAGTAACCCTCCTACGATGATAATTTCATAGGAGAATATTTCATCTAGACCTGTGAAGCCTGTCTAATATAGATGTGTAGTAGGAATTTCATGCAAGGCTATAAAATAAGTTTGTGTTAGGGTCAAATGTATTATTCACACCATTTATAAGACATAAATTCTTCAACCTCAAAGGTGTCTGCACAAAATTGCTCAATGTCTTCTCTGATTTAATTCAGCTTTGAAAGCTCTTGAGGGCAATGTTTGGAATTTAGGGGGAGAAGAGGGAAGAACATATGGAAATAATAAATTTACATAGTTGGTTGTTAAAGATGCCTGCTATGAGGAAATTTAAAGTACACAGCAGCGAAAGAAAAAGTAGGAAGATTATAGCAAACGTGGCATGTGTTTGCCATTACTGTTCTTGTTTAAGACTTCCCTTTCTTCCTTAGCCAAACCTGAACACCCCTGGTTTTTTTAAGCAACCAATGAAATACTGTGTTTTTCCCAGCTATATTCTGCTTCACACCCTGCCTATTTCCATGTACTTATTTTTTTCTGGTCCCTTGAGATGCCTTTTTATTTTATTTTACTTTGTTTTTTGATCCAGCCATCCCACTGCATGCATTAAAAATTGTTTTCATTGCAACTGAGCAACCGACCCACTGCAGGTCTGTAGCTCTTGGCGAGGACCATGTAACTGCTGCCTAGCAGGGAGGCGGAGGAGGGAGTAGGGTTAGATAATATTCCATCTGTGACATGTTTTGTAATTGTCAAATGCTCTGGGTTTCTTTTACCTCTATACCTATGTGAAGCCTCCGTTGATATCGCCAAGAATTTCACACTCCATGTGAGGGAAAGATGTCTCCCAAAGGATGTGTAATTCTGTTATGTAGCAATAGCTCTTGTGATGACTTCAAGCCAAGCAAAAACATTTGCCGGAGCTAGAGCCACTTTCCAGCCAGTCCCACCGGGTGACCTTCGAGAACTTCTCTCATCCCAGCAATTTGCTTTTGACCTGTTCCTGCCCTGCGTCATCATAGTGACCTCCCTCTTCTACTGCGGTAGGTGGGGGTAGCAGACCGACTGTCTTAGGTGAAGATCCAGTGCAGGACTGGATCTGGCTCCTGCTGTTTATTTTTATCATCTGTAGAGCATTAAGGGACCAGTGAGCTCCTAGAGGACAGCAACTGTCTTCAGATGGAATAAAACAGAAATGATGCTATCGGCACTTGGCAATGATTTCCTGGGTGCTCTATTTGTTCATGTGTAGATTAGAAGGACTTGTGCCTTTTATAGTCTGAGACCCAATTCCTCTGGCCAGATAACCACACAGACAATGTGAAGAACTAACCGGATTATAAGATTGCCTGAAAAATCCTACTGTAAGGAAATGTATTATGGAGTTCTGAGATCTTTAATAAGTGGGTTTCCCAACTGTATTAAAAGAAATAAAAATGCAAAACAAAGAAAAATAAATAAGATTCATTCACAAATAACGTGACCAGGAAGTCACTGAGGGATCCTTTTGAGTACTCCCAGTTGGCTGAGGTGCTGAACGTTTTCTGGCCAGCTCATGATTTCTTCTCTGAGCATTTACAGATGGTTTTACACATCAGAATTAAGATTTGAGCAGCTATACGTCAATTAAAAAAAAATAAAATAGAAAAAAAACCCTAAAACAGAATTTTGTAAAATAAACAAAAAATACCTCAAAGATCATTGCCTAATTTAAAAAATATTCAGCAAGTTAAGTTTTTAAAAAATGAATGACTTTCTAGCACATATCAGTTTCATACACACATATCATTTTGACCAGACTGGTGGCTGAAATAAAAAGGACTTATAAAACTGTTGAAAAAAGATTAAGATTTGAGTTTGAGATGAAAATTTTCCTACTTTAAGTGTCACCTCCTAACCAGTGAATTCATCTCACATTTGGTGTTTATTGGGGACCAAATAAAGAGTTTAGAATGTGTGTGGGCTGAGCCCCAAAGCAAGGGGCCCAGAGATTAATTTTGTGTTCCCTTGGGTTTTTGTGTTCTGTTTTGCAGGGGGATATAATTAATGGTTAAATGAGATTTACCTTAGTAATTTAAAATCTATTTTAAAAAGCAGATGTTAAATAAAAAGTAGGGACTTAAAATTGCATAGCTCTTCCCTGCAGATTTAAAGTGTGAATATTTATCAACATGAAAATGTTAGAAATAATTATCTCTGTTCATTTTGGGGTAATAGTCTTAGTTCCTAAGGAATTATGTGAAAACATAAAGACAGGTCTTATTTAAGATTTCCAGCAAAACCGTAAACTGAGTTGATGGGAGAGATCCCTCAGCCTAGCATAATGGCACTAAAAAATACAGAGCTGCTCCAAAAGCAAAGAAGGGAAAGTCTTGGGGAACAGGTATCAAACATAAGAGTCAGGTCTGGAATCCTCAGTAGGAAGCCAGGCTGAAAGGCCTTAGAGGCTGGGGTTTTAAACCATGCTTAGGGATGTGTGTGGTGGGGTTCCTGATGGGCAGAAAAAGTTGTAAAGATACAAGCCACAAGCGGAAGTTCAAAAGAAGTAACCTCCTAGGATGCAGGGGGAGGGACACTGGCTGTGGGTGTTACAGGCTCTTGAAGGAGAAATTCAAGCACCACACTTGCTTTCTGGGATCCCCTGCTAAAGAATGGACCTGCAATGCAGGACACATCAAGAGAGAGGGTTCGATCCTTGGGTCGGGAAGATCCCGTGGAGGAGGGCATGGCAACCCACTCCAGTGTTCTTGCCTGGAAAAATTCCTTGGACAGAGGAGCCTGGTGGGCTACAGTCCATAGGGTCACAAAGAGTTGCCCATGGTTAAAGCGACTTAGCATGTAGCATGTATTGTAGATGCAACCTTAAACGCTGTCCTTGGGAGGGAGGAGCCTCAAACAGAGACATTGGCAGTTAAGAGAACACCAAGCCTCAGTCTCTGAGAGCGCCCCCTAGGGTTCGGCTCTCTAGGCATGCCTTTGCCTTTCTTGGATCCTGGGTTCTTGCCGGACTCACTCTTGCTGAGGGTGGAAGTGAAAGTTGCTCAGTCGTGTCCAACTCTTTGTGACCCCATGGACTATACGGTCCATGGAATTCTCCAGGCCAGAATACTGGAGTGAACATTCTTTCCTTTCTCCAGGGGGTCTTCCCAACCCAGGTCTTCAACATTGCAGGAGGATTCTTCACCGGCTGAGCCCCCAGGGAAGCCCAAGAATACTGGAGTGGGTAGCCTATCCCTTCTCCAGCAGATCTTCCCGACCCAGGAATTGAACTGAGGTCTCCTGCATTGCAGGTGGATTCTTTACTAACAGAGCTATCAGGGAAGCCCACTCTTGCTGAAGATGAGCTTAAACAATGCAGAACACTGAGACCATAAATAACCCCAAGAGAGTCAGAAAACACAGTCAGGGCAGGAGGAACATCCCATCGACCCATATAATAAATCAACTCCTGACAGATTTTAAGGTCTATAAGAGATACATAAGTAGAATCAAGATGTCCAGAGCGTAACGCCAGGGCAGAGATAGGACAGAAAACAGATGTAGCAAAGAAGAGTGTCATGAATTGGAAAAAGAATCTCTGAGGAGATCTGTGCAAATGTAGTACGTAGAGAAGGATAGATTAATCTATATTTGAATTCAGAGTTGGGAATTCATTCAGGATCTATCCAGAAATTATAACAGAATAAATATGTGACTCAGTCCAGTCAGTTCAGTTGCTCAGTTGTGTCTGACTCTTTGTGACCCCATGGACTGCAGCACGCCAGGCTACATTATAGGAAAAAAAAAAGTAGAAGTCTCTATAGTCTAATTTTCATCCCTTTCCCTCCTTTCTCTCTAAAAAGAGCCATACATGTATTTTCAATAAGGAAAGTATGTGATTCTGCACAGACTTGGGTTTTAGAGAGTGAGATTTCTGTTTTATTCATTATTGTACCCAAAACAAAAACTTCACAGATGGTGGAGAGAATGACTTCATGTTTAATTATTTGCTTTCAAAAAGCTTACTTTCTCCAATAGGATGAAGAAGATAAAAAAATAGATGTTTAAAACATAAATCTTAGACTGAGAAAATGATAAAATAAAAAATATTCATCATTTGTGTCTTTTGCGCTTCTTTACCTTTTTGCTCTTAGAATTCTAGTTTTCATAGACAAATAATGTGGATAATAATATCTGCTTCAGGATTTTTCAAGATTCATGAATATATATTGTAAAATAGCTGTCTTTTTGCTTGGCTTACTGTGCAATCAGTACGTACTATTATGGTTGTTATTATTTTCATGGCAATTTTATTATATTTATCATCATCTGAAATAGTTTCTCAACAGTGTGTTCTAAGGCTTTGTTTCTTTTGGTGGCTGTTGTCTTGTTATAAAGAACAAGTTTATTGTATTTGTTTAGTTGACAAGTGGTATCCAACTCTTTGTGACCCCATGGACTGTAGCTTGCCAGGCTCCTTTGTCCATGGGATTTCCCAGGCAGGAATACTGGAGTAGGTTGCCATTTCTTCTCCAGGGATTGAATCCATATCATCTGCTTTGGCATGCAGATTCTTTACCACTGAACCACCAGGGAAGCCCCAAAGAGCAAGGTATGGGCTTATTAAAAATATATATATATGTATATATATATATGGGGAATACTGTTGAGATGATTCTTTCCTGGGTTTCTATCTCTTAATCTAACCTCTCATTACAGTTTCCTTTATTTTCTCAATACACGTATTTTGAAAAACACCTTTATTTACTTTTAGACTATTAAAATGTATCTTGGGAACTCCCCTGTGGTCTAGTGGTTGACTCCACGTTTCCACTACAGGGGGGATGGGTTCCATCCTTGGCTGGGGAATAAGATCCTACAAGTTGCGCAGCCAAGAATGGGAATTTTGTCTCTTTTGAAATATATTCAGTCTGTCAGATTTCTTAAGGTCTCACTCACTGTATTCTCTGAGGGTTGCTAACGGAATCAAAACCCCATCCCTCTGGATATCACCCTAGACATTATCTTCAAGTGTTTGTTCCCATGCTTGATGCTAACTTCTGATCAGATGAGATATGTTACCCACTAAAATGTGGGGGGCGGGGGCTTCCCTGGTGGCTCAGATGGTCAAGAATCCACTTGCAATATGGGAAACCTGGGTTCAATCCCTTGATTAAGAAGATCCCCTGGAGAAGGAAATGGCAGCCCACCCCAGTATTCTTGCCTGGAGAATCCCATGGACAGAGGAGCCTGACGGGCTACAGTCCACGGGGTCACAAAGAGTTGGGCACAGCTCAGTGACTTTCACTTCCTCACTCACCCACAGAGGGGGGCAGTGGCTCATTTGGGGAGTGTGTCATTGAACTGCCTGAAGTGTGCAAAGGCCATTGCTGAGAGATGATGTCACACTGAAATTCTTGTTTATATTGAATTTGAAAACTCAACAAGAATAGTCTCCTGTTAGTTGCCTATCACATGAAGAGAACAAAAATTCTAAAATCTGTTATCTGTTATTGTCCTGTTCAGAAACAAAGATCTAAAATCTGTTGCTGTCCTGTGATTGACCTCAGGAGAGTCAATCCCAAAAGCTTGTCAAAGGAATAACTTTCTTATCACAGTCTTGCATTCCAGATCATTCTGCCTCCTCCACCCAGTGGTTCATATGAAACTGGGTGGATGTTTTGCCCTCCCAGTGTAACTTTTTCCATGGGTCTTATTTTTTTCCCTCATAATTGAGTTACTTTGGTAACTCATGGGTATTTCACTCTTCAACAAGCCAACATGATGTGTTGTCACATGTAGATAGAACAAGCTGGAGTTGATGAACTTTTGAAGTTTTTAAAGCAAAAGGCAAAATTGGTGTACACAAATCATTATTACGATCATGAAAGTTCTGGCGTGTCCTCTCTGAAAGCAAGGAATCATTTTGGATTCCATGCATGTCAACTTGTCATCAGTTCAGCTTTGATCTAAACTGATATTTGGAACTTCCCTCTCTGGCCACGTCATTATTTAGGCATGTTGCAGAGGGGGTCTATTGTAGGGAAGCACTGTTGATAATCACGGCAGGTGATGAAGAGAACGGAGAACAGTAGTCTTGAATTCTTAACAATGCCGTGCACCCCAGCAGCTAGTATTTATTGAGTCTTTTATGTACAACATGGTTTTTAGTCTTAAGTTCTATAACATGGTGATGTCTGTACCCTTTTGTCTAGCCCCAGGAAGCAGGCTAAGAGAAGTGAAGGAACTTGCCCACAAACCCCTGGTGCATATATAACTGAGCAGGGACCCTGGCCAGTGGGGATGCAAAGGTCAGGCTCTAAAATTCTGCAGTCCTTAGCCTTGATGGGAAGGGGCTTGTTCCATGCTGCTCCAGCCTCGTATGCCTGTCTTGGTTTGTGTGTGTGTCTAGTGAGGGATCGGTTTTGGGTGCCCCTGAGGAACCTGGGGGCCTGGATAACTGGGGACCCATGCTCCCTCTTAGTCGACATGTGTTTCTCATCACCCTGCTGACGGCCAGATTTACAAGGGACTCTCAACCTGTGCTTTGCTGAAAAATTTTTCAGCAAGCCGGGGGTAGGGGGAGAATGGGGGGAAGAGATAGCTAAGAAGTTGGGATGGCCATGTACACACAGCTACATTTAAAATGGATCACCAACAAGGACCTGCTGTCTAGCACAGAGAACTCTGCTCGATGTGGCAGCCTGGATGGGTGGGGAGTTTGGGGGAGAATGGACACAGTCTGTGTGTGGCTTTGCCCCTTTGCTGCGCGCCTGAGACCATCACAACATTGTTCGTCGGCTGAACTCCGGTACAAAATCAAAAGGGTCTTAAAAAAGTTTAAGGCAAGAATATCTCATTATGTATCTCGTGCCTAAATAAGGGACTCCTCTGATAGATTCCAGAGGTCTTTGTTATGCTTTAGAGGGACAGCCCATGCACATGGAGCTGAAAGAACTTGTCTACATCCACAGCTTTGTCTTATATTCCAGACTGACTGTTTGCATCACAGAGAGGCTCCTTAAGGACTCCTGTTCATTTCTTCACGTGTGTGTTCAATGTCCGTTCACTCACTTATTCACTGGGCCGGCATCCACTCATTCATGACATACACTTTTCTCCAGTGGATGCCCGCTTTGTGTTAGGCTCTGGGAATACAGGAAGCGGGGGGACAGTTGTGAACTGAACATGGGGTCACGGGTTCTGCTGGGTCAAAGTTTATGTGGTGTGTGCACGTGGAGGCCTCCTTCCTCTCGTCTCGGGAGACTCAGAGAGGCTTTCCCGAGGAGCTGCTCTCACACCTGGCACCTGCGATGAGGTTAACAGAGCTCCAGGTGAGGAGAGGGAGGTGAGGTCCGGAGAGACCCGGGACCCTAGAAGTCTCTGATGCAGCTGGATCCAGGGTGAACCTTGGATGGCAGAGCGAATGGCTTGGAGAGGACCCAGGCCAGTTTCTTCTAAGGTGCTTGATGGGGTCGCAGGCAGAGGAAACCACAGGACCAGAGCTCCGAGGGAGCAACTCTCAGCACAGCCAAGGGAGCCGTGGCCGGACCCAAGGCCTTGACAGGGAGAACGAAGGATGCACAGTGAAGAGGCAGAAGCAATAGGGTTTGGTGCAGGGGTGCGGGGTGCAGGGTGGGGTGGAGAGAACACCACTGCAGGGTATTGCAGGGTAATTCACTGCCTTCAGTTCAGTTTAATGTAAACCTGACGATTTAGGTTTTGAAACCTAAAACCTACATTTTCAGTTGAGTTTCAGCACGGGAAAAGGCATTCTCGTAATTCTTGTCTCCATAATGTTAGTTAAATAACTTTGGTCTGAAATGTGGCCTAGAAGTGTTTGTATAAATATTCATTGATATTAACATTATATTATGAGACACGGAGATAAAGAATGTTTGCCTTATAAATTTGTTTTAATTTTTCTTGAAGTATAGTCGATCTACAAGGTTGTGTTAGCTTCTGCTGTATAGCAAAGTGAATCATATACAGATACATATTCCCACTCTTTTAGATTCTTTCCTGGTGGCTCACACGGTTAAGAGTCTGCCTGTAGTGCGGGAGACCCAGCTTCGATTCCTGGGTCGGGAAGATCCTCTGGAGAAGGAAATAGGAACCCACTCCAGTATTCTTGCCTGGAGAATCCCATGGACAGAGCAGCCTGGCGGGTTACAGTCCATGGGGTCACAAGGGGTCAGACAGGACTGTGGGACTTGACTTCACTTTCGTATAGTTCATCACAGCGTTGAGTAGAGTTCTCTGTGCTATTCAGTAGGTCCTTATTAGTCGTCTATTTTATATATTAGCTGTTGTTATTGTTGTTTTAGTATCTTAACTTGCGTCTGACCCTTTTGGGACTCCATGGACTGTAGCCCAGCAGGCTCCTCCGTCCATGGGATTCTCCAGGCAAGAATACTGGAGTGGGTTGCCATGTCCTTCTCCAGGAGATCTTCCTGACCCGGGGATCGAACCCTGGTCTCCCGCACTGGCAGGCGGGTTCCTACCATCTGAGCCGCCAGCAGTCTGTGCCAGTCCCCATCTCCCAGTCCATCCCCCCTTCCCTTTCCCCCTCGGTAACCATGCATTTGTTTTCTGTGTCTGCGACTCTATTGCTGTTTTGTAAATAAGTTCATTTGTATCACTTTTTTTTAGATTCCCCACATAAATGATATCATATGATGTCTGTCTTCTCTGTCTGACTTCACTTAGGATGATGCATGTCCATCCATGTTGGTGCAAATGGTGTTATGATGGATTTATGAATCAGATTCGGATGTCCGTCTCATCTTCACACTGGGCTTCAGATGACTTCTCTGTGTGTCTCCTTTAGTAAAAGTGCTGACACAGTCAGAGGAGAGGTTTCACTGGGGCTTTTTGTCTTCACGTCACCAATTCAGTGGTGGCTCCTTGGGTCACAGTACCACTCTCTCCTAATCCTTTTAATAGACTCAACATGTGAAAAGAGACGTATTTGTTCCTAGCATTTATAGAGATAATGTCAGAATCCCTTATGCTTGGGTATCTTTAATGCAGTAGTGTTTATGTTTTGGGAAGAATAAAAATAGAAATGTTTATAACTGGTGGGGAAATTTAGAAAAGAGCTAATGCAGGCTGGAGTCATCAGCTTGGTCGGTCCTGCTTGTGAAAACAATTCTGGCTAATTATAGCCCTTTCAGAAGGACAGCGTTATTATACTGACCATATGCAATTAACTTGACTTTTCTTTCTCTCTCCATTAAAGTAGACTACTCTACAGTTTCCTCCTTACATTTTCCCAAGCAAAGACTAGTTTTTTTTTTTTTTAATGGACACAGTCCAGTACTGGTCTTTTCTTCAGGAGTTCTAAAATCTCTGTATGGCATTAAATATAATAGGTCCAGTATATCAAAGATAGAATTATAATTATGAAAAGTCAGTTAAAAGGAGGGTGAACAGGAAAATGAAATGAGATTTTTAATGACTTGCCAGCAGTTGTAATTAATGAGATGCAGATTTGACCACGCATGTGACCTTCAGGTAGGAAATGGACAAAGCCTGGCATGAATGGGCCCAGAAAAGAGGACAATTTTTCAATAGAAAAAGACTGCATCTTGCCAGTTTCTGATACCCCTTCTTTCAGGGTGTTTTTTTTTTCTTGAAGTCAGGCTCATTGGTGCAGACAGGAGGCAGGTTGATGATCATTTCAAATGCATGGCGCATCCCTGGAAGAGACAAACTGGACCGGGCGATGGGGCCCCTGGAAGAGGTTTGGTGGCTGAACAGGAGCTTCTGTAACTGACGGGCCACTTGCCATCTTACTCAAAGTGGGAAGCTGCTTTTCGTGACAACGTTAATTCGTGAGTCTGATCCACTCCAGTATCTCTTTTACACAGTGAGTTTCTTTGAAAGCTTGTTGCAAACACAGAGAGAATAATGCAAACGCTTGCTGGCTTCCATGCCCAAGGCTCAACTTCCTCACACACCAAGTGGGTTCCTGAGGCTATAAAAATTATTTTTGCCTGATTAAACTTAGATCCCTTTGAACTCTGTGGGGGTTCTTTTCCTCTTGCACTTTCTTGTAACTGTGCAAAACCTTTTTTTTTGGCCTGATTTGGAATCCAAAGAGCCTTCAAGTCAGCCCACCCCACCTCCTTCATCTTCTGAAAGCATAAAAATTTGTAGTTGCTATAACATCTGTTATATTCCATACCCCGAGGCAAAGACAGGCAGAACTAAACTTTCTTCACACATACGCACGTACACACACACGCACACAGACACACAATGGGTTGACTGGAAGGCAGAAACAAATCAGAACAAATATCTAGTAACTGGTTCAAAAAGAATGATAGTTACCGATCTCATTATCACCAAAACAGTTTCTGCCTTTCAAGGGGGCCCACGGAGGGCAACTGCATCTTCAGGGAGGCTGGGCACCTACCTGGACCTGTAAGCCTTCACTTCTGGAGAAAAGGGAGGAGGCAAGTTGGAATTTATATTTATGGTGCTAGAAACAGCGTCTAATTAAGAGGCACTTAAAAGCACATGTGTGTAACTTTGTTCTGCATTTTCCAAGTCTCCTGTAAATGTGTTAGCATATTTTCATAATTTAGTGAGAAAAAAACAAAGCATCAGAAAAAGAAGAAGCACATATGTAGATAACGGCTTACTGGTTTCAGGGAGGGGATTTAAGTAGTCAAATGAATTGCAAAATCAACAGCGTCATGGTGGTGAGATGTGAAATTCTGCAGTGAACGGCAGGAGTTGGAGATGATGGGGGAGGGCCAGCAGGACCCTGTGAACTCCTTCATTCATTCTGGCCTGCATCTGCGCCTTTGATCGACATTCTACAAGTTGTTCTGCTGACTTTGGCTTGCTCCTTGTTCTGACTTGCTTCCTTGAATGTCCCTGTCGAGAACCATATCAAATACCATCTCTGTTGATTTCTCTCTCTCTCAGCCACCCTTGATCTTCAGCATAGCCCTGCGCCTACCCACTCGTATGGACACAGGGATTTTTAGGGGAGATCTCTACTTAGATTTCCAGACGCCAGAATAAACCCATTTTATTTCTGGTCTCTCCTATTTCAGAAATGCTCCCCATTGATTGAGTTGCTCTCCAGGAAAACTTGGGTGTCAGCCTTAATTCCTCACATTTCCTTCTTTCTCCGGTCAGCTTAGAGCCCTTCTGCATTCACCCTTTCCCTCTGGCTCCTCTGGACTGTTGAGACACAGCCTACTTCTTGCATTCTAAGTCCCTTGGAGTCCTTCTTCATACTGTAACCATAGACACCTTTAAAAAATGCAAAGTTGGGACTTCCCTGATGGTCCAGCTGTTATATATCTTGACATGTCCAGTGCCTCCACTGCATGGGGCGTGGGTTTGATCCTTGGGGATCAAACTAAGTTGGGGAACTAGCTTAGTTCTAACTAACTTAGTCCCCAGCTAACTCATTTGGGGGGAATGGAGATCTCACATGCTGTGCCCCACGGGGTGGGATGGAAGCAAAGTAGCTCCTGCTTCTCCCCGCATCCTCACCTCCTTCCCTCATACCTTGACTTCCTTGGGCCATAGAACAGGGGTTGGCAAGCTACAAGCCACGGCCAGATCTGGTCCACCTCCAGTGATGTGAATGTCCTTGTATTGGAACCTAGCTGCACTCACTCACTTGTATTTGTCTTTATTGATAAGAGGCAAGTTGCATAGCTGTGACAGAGGCCACATGGCCTGCAAAGCCTAAATACTCTCTGGCCCTTTATAGCAAGAATTTTCCCATCACTCCTGGAGGATTTGATGGGAATTGGTCACCTTGCCCTGCAGGTCTCTGGGTGAGCTGGCCCTGCCTCACTCAGGTCTCTCCTGGCCTCAGCTCTCAGGGCACCTCTGCATCGGCTGTGGTATGGTACCCACTGACCCCTGGCCCACGCCCACCTCGGGGCCTCTCCCAAGACAGCTCCCTCTCCTGGAGTCCTCTTCTGCCGGCTCTCTGTGACTTCTTTGTCACTGAGGTCTCAGCTTGGGTTTTTGTTTTTTTTAACATTTTATTTTGCTTTGGGCTAAGCTCCAATACTTTGGCCACCTGATGCAGACAGCTAACGCATTGGAAAAGATCCTGAGGCTGGGAGAGATTGAGGGCAGGAGGAGAAGGAGGTGACAGAGAATGAGATGGGTGGATGACATCACCAATTCAATAGACATGAACTTGGGCAAACCCCGGGAGATGGTGAAGGACAGGGGAGCCTGGCATGCTGCTGCCCACGGGGTCACAAAGAGCTGATCATGACTTAGTGACTGCACAACAACATGGCTGACTAACGATGTTGTTATCATTTCAGGTGACCAGCAAAGGGACTCAGCCATACGTATACACGTATCCATTCTCCCCCAAGACCCCCTCCATCCAGACTGCCACGTAACATTGAGCACAGTTCCCTGTGCTGTACTGTAGGTCCTTGTTCGTCATCATTTTAAATATAGCAGTGTGTACATGTCGGAACTCGGAGCTCCCGCTCCAGCGTTGCCCACACAGTGGCTTGGTTACCTGCTGGAACTGAGAACTGCCCTTAGACAAGCTTATGGTTCCTCTCAGGTTAGTGGCAGACGTGAAAACAACCACAGCATCACCAAAATAAACCGAGTGGACAAAGCAAAGGGAAAGAGAGCATTTATGCTCCCTGATGTCCTCTGATTGTGCAAGGGCTTGTGAACTCATTTCTGTGGAGGTTGGTTATTTGAGGCTGCAGTCTGCCGAGTTCTCAGGGGGACCCTGGGCCAGGCCGGAATCCACCTCTGCTGGAAATAAAAACCAGTAAATGTCAGCTTTTGTTTTGAATTTAAAACATTTTTTTTTTTTCAGTCTAACATCTTGAGTGTTTGACTTGAGGCTACTGGTCCCAAAGTAAGCCTAAGAGTGAGGCGTGTAAGTTTTCTGGAACCGTAGATAACATCAGCTAATAGGCCATGCTAGGAATTGCAAAAGGTTTATTTATCTTTTGGAGGAAATGGAAGTATAGTGATTAGCTGGGGTTTCGAAGTGATTTTGTGTGACTGTGCATGGAACACTCAGCTTTTGTCCATGAGGAGAATAATGATTTTCTGTGTTCCATTTTTGGTTTAGTTGAAACATATTAATGGATAAGTGAAACTAATGGAATAAAATATTCTGGAAATGCTATTACTCATGGATGCTAACTGTTATAGAGCAAATGGTGTAGGGTAGTTGATTACTCCAGATTTCTCATCATTAAAATGGGGCATTTGAGTAGAGGTGTCTAGAGATTCTTTCTTACTTAAAGGTTGTGTATTATCTTTGTGTCTGTTGTTAAAGAATTATACTTGGTGTGTTTAATTATCTGTAGTACGTATTTATGGAGTTCTTATCAGCTTATGATCTTCCAGGGCAGAGCTTGGAATGTTGCTATAAAAGAGTAAGTACTAAATATCTTCCCTGGTGGCTCAGTGGTAAAGAATTCACCTGCTAATGCAGGAGATGCAGGTTTCATCTCTGAGTCAGAAAAATCCCGTGGAGGAGGAAATGGCAATCCACTCCAGTATGCTTGCCTGGAGAATCCCATGGACAGAGGGGCCTGGTGGGCTATAGTCTAAGGGGTAGCAAAGAGTCACACATGACTGAGAGTGAGAAGATATTCACACAGAAAATATCTTAGACCTTCAGTTCTGTTCAGTTCAGTTCCTTAGTTGTGTCCGACTCTTTATGACCCCAGGGACTGCAGCATCCCAGGCTTCCCTATCCATCACCAACTCCCAGAGCTTGCTTAAACTCATGTCCATTGAGTTGGTGATACCATCCAACCATCTCATCCTCTGTCATCCCCATCTCCTCCTGCCTTCAATCTTTCCCAGCATCAGAATCTTTTCCAATGAGTCAGTTCTTCACATTAGGTGGCCAAGATATTGGAGTTTCAGCTTCAGCATCAATCCTTCCAATGAACAATCAGGACTGATTTCCTTGAAGATTCACTGGTTTGATCTCCTTGCAGTCCAAGGGGCTTGAAGAGTCTTCTCCAACACCACAGTTCAAAAGCATCAATTTTTTGGTGCTCAACTTTCTTTATTGTCCAACTCTCACATCCATACATGACCACTGGAAAAACCATAGCCTTGACTAGACGGACCTTTGTCGGCAAAGTAATGTCTCTGCTTTTTAATATGCTGTCTAGGTTGGTCATAGCTTTTCTTCCAAGAAGCAAGCATCTTTTAATTTCATGGCTGCAGTCACCATCTGCAGTGATTTTGGAGCCCAGGAAAATAGTCTTTCACTGTTTCCATTGTTTCCCCATCAATTTGCCATGAAGGGATGGGACCGGATGCCATGATCTTCATTTTTTGAATGTTGAGTCTTAAGCCAGCTTTTTCACTCTTGTCTTTCACTTTCATCAAGAGGCTCTTTAGTTCCTCTTCACTTTCTGCCATAAGGGTGGTGTCATTTGCATATCTGAAGTTATTGATATTTCTCCCGGCAGTCTTGATTCCAGCTTGTGCTTCATCCAGCCCAGCAGTTCACATGATATACTCTGCATGTAAGTTATAAGTTAAATAACTTGTATGAATTCTTATAAGTTATAAGTTAAAGATGGCAGAGTAGAAGGATGTGCACCTATCTTCTCCTGCGAGAACTCCAAAATTGCAACTCACTGCTGAACAACCATCGGCAGGAGAAGGTTGGATCCCACCAAAAAAAGATAACCGCACATCTAAGAACAAAGGAGAAGCCCCAACAAGATGGTAGGGTGCGCGAAGTCACGTATAGAGTCAAACCCCATACCTGCCAGAGACACCTGGAGGGCTCAAACAAGCCGTGAGCACCAGGACCCAGAGCCCCCACAGAGGCTGAGCCGGGCCTGGGTCTGAGTGTCTCCTGCAGAGGTCCTTGTCAGCAGTGGCCTGCCGCAGGGGCAGGGGCTCTGGGTGCAGCTCGTTACGGAACTTACACAAGACTGGGGGAACGGACTCTTGAGGGCATAGACAAAACCTTGTATGTACCAGGACCCAGGAGAGAGGAGCAGTGACCCACAGGAGACTGACCCAGACTTGCCTGTGAGTGTCCAGGAGTCTCTGGCGGAGGTGTGGGCTGGCAGCAGCCTGCTGCAGGGCTGGGGGCACTGAGTGTGGCTGTGCGTGCATGGGACGTTTTGAAGGAGGTCGCCGTTATCTTCTTAGACCTTGGCCGTCTGTATTCAGCTTGGCCAGTGTAGCCCCAATGCAGCCCTAGAATATATGCAAATGTATGCGGTGTTTCATAAAACCTTCTTTGCAAAATAATCAATGGGTCCAGGGTGGCGCATGAGTCATCATTTGCTGATCCCTGTTCTAGAGCTTGTGCCTGCAAGAGTGCTAAGTCACTTCAGTCGTGTCCGACTCTTTGCAACCCCCTAGACCATCATCCACCAGCCTCCTCTGTCCACGGGATGCTCTAGGCAAGAATACTGGAATGGGTAGCCATTCTCTTCTCCAGGAAATCTTCCTGACCCAGGGCTTGGATCTTGGTCTCCATCACTGCAGACGAATTCTTAATGTCTGAGCCACCCGGGAAGCCCATTCTAGAGCCTAGGAACCAAAAAATTTTACTCTATGAACAGTAACAATGGCTTTTTAAGATAAATACACAACAGTGTTTGCATATGAACTTATTCACATATAAGACAGGTAAAAGAATGGTACAATATAATTCATTAGTGCCTCTGAAACATTATCACCAGCCAAGCAGTATTACACAGGTGATATCTGGTGGGCCAGAAGGAACAGAGAATGGCCAGTGAGGGTTTTTTTTTTTTTTTTTTTTTTCCTAGTGAGGGTTTTTAAGGAAGAATTCAGGTAGATTCTGGGGTTGTACTGGGCTCAGCCTTATATTCAATGTGGTTATCATTTTCAAATGCATGTTCATATGAGGCCTGTTGTGCTACTTACTAGAACACAAATATTAGTAAATTTGTACCCTGCTCGTAAGTGGCTTGCAGGCTGTTATATTTACTAGGCAGCAAGCAGTCATTCAGAGAAGGTTGTCATGTTAGCAAAGTGCGGAAGTGAGAGTGAGCTCAGTGAAGAGCTGATTGTGGTGTAACTAGGTGGTGGTGAGGGGTTGTTGGGGAAAAGCAGAAAAGAAGTGAAGGGCAGGTGTGTTTGAGAGGGGCTGACCGCCAGCAAAGGCAGTTCACTGTGGCCCATGGAAACTTACAGACAGATAATGCCAGTGCATGCAGAGGGCAGACTTGCCGCTTGACACTGGATGGCCTTCCAAAGGCTGTTGGTGGAAGTTCACAGGGACGTCATAAACTAAGAATGTGTCCTCCAAACGTGTGTGTGAATTTCACATGAGGACTGGGCCACTCCTGACTCTGAATCTGACTTTCTTTCTTCTTTTCATCCCTCCTGAAAGATCCCTCTTTCAAATGCAAAACAGTTGCATTTTGGCTTTATTTTATATTGATGTTAATTATTGAATAGGACAATGAAAACTCTAATGGAATGTCTGCTCACTTTTTTAATCTATTACCTTGTTGGTTTCTGTGGAAAAATCCAAGATCGAAGTCTCTAAGCACAGAGTTTTTTGTAGTGGGTTGGGAAACAAAAAATAAAGACAAAACAAAACAAAAAACCAGGGTAGGGAACTGTAAAATATATCGAGAAAGTCACAGTGAAATGTACTGATTGTACCTGTACCTATTTTCAGCCATAGCGTGATCACAACTCAGATAAAGAATTTGGTGAGCTTGATCCTAAGAATGAATTGCCCCTCTGGAAAAGCTGTAGGTTGGCCACCTAAGACTTTTACCTATTAAAGGAACCTGGGATCTCTTTTTAGATGAGCAGGTTAAATAACCCTCTGATAAAGTGAGAGACTGATTTCTGTGTATTTCCGACTCACCTAAACCAACATGTGTGTATTTGAATAATACCTTTTCAAGAATATTTATATGAGTTTTATCACTTTATTTATTGTGAGTATCATCACAAGGAGGTAACCTCCAAGTTAGGGGTCCCCAAAATGACCCTTGGTTTAATGATTTCACTAGGAAGATTCACAGAACTCAGCAAAGTTGTTATAGTTATTGGGTTAGCCAAAAAGTTCATTTGGGTTTTTCTGTCTCATCTTACAGAAAATCCTGAATGAACTTCTTGGCCAACTCAATATGATTTATTACAATAAAAAGGATACATTTTAAAATTAGCAAAGGTAGAAGGTACATAGAACACAGTTCAGGAGAAACTAGGTGCAAGATCTTTTGTTCTTTCACAGTAGAATCATCTGGACATCACTCAGTCTCTTAGCAAGATGTGTGACAAAATGCATGAAGCAGTGCCAACCAGAGAATCTCACTTGAGCTTTGGTGTCCTGGGGACTTTTTATGACTCAGTCAGTAGGCATGGAACACCCATGTGGCTGATCTTAGTTATTTAGTCTCCAGTCCCTGTGGAGGTCAGACTGACTCACCACGGTCAAAGGTCTCCACCGTCAATCAAGGGTCTCAGGTATACAGAGTCACCCTGATGAGGCACCTCATGCCAAGGTCTTAGAGACTATCTCCCAGGAACTGGTCAAGGGTCAGACTCTTCTTTGCAAATTGCAAGCTTCAAATGCCCCAGACCTGCGGAGTCAACCTGTTACTGAAAAACCTCTCAATGTATTAGTAGATTTCTGGCAAAGGGTGTTACTTTTTCAGTTGGTTTTGAATGGTTCTTCGAGTGTTTCTAAATTTGGCAGGGCTCTTACATCCTGAGCAGGTAGAATGTGATTTACGTGAAAGTGAGTGTAGTTCTCAGTGGCAGCAAAGCTAGTGTCAGATATGTTTCCTGATCCTCAGGGTGTTGTCAAAAGATTTGATAGAGCCATCCTCATGGTAAAATTGTGAGATGGGTTAAAGCCCGGCTCAGATGGTAAAGAATCTGCCTGCAATGTGGGACACCTGGGTTGGATCCTTGGGTCAGGATGATCCCCTGGAGTACAGAATGGCAGCCCACTCCAGTATTCCTGCCTGGAGAATTCCATGGACCCAGGAGCCTAGCAGTCTACAGTCCTTGGGGTGGAGAGGAGTCAGACACGACCGAGCAACTTAACACTTGACTATCTAGCATGGTGATGGTAGGAACTGACATTTCTTGAGATCCTACCATGCTTTAGGTACTCTGCGGGCTGTGTCCTGGGAATTTAATTTACATATTCTTCTCAAACCAAACTATTGTTCTGTTACTTCCCTGATTTATAGTTTGTTTAAGGAGAAAAAAAAGCAACTAGTGGTAGCCTCACAGTACTACTGATAAAAACTTTTGCATCTGAGTTTCAAACCCAAGTCAACCAAAGTCCAAGAATCATGTTACTTTCGTTAATGATTAGGTGACTAGAGCCAGTCTCTGATTCAGTTGCAGTGTTAATGGCATTTCCTTCTGAGAAGATCCAGAACTTCCTTTTCAGTAATGGAGGTAATAGAAAAATAACTCTACCTTACCACAGAGGCTGTTTCTCTAATACCTTGCTTAGGTATTGTCCAACAATAGCCACATTTGGCTACCAAGTAGTTGAAATGTGGTTAGTCTGAACTGAGACAAGCAGTAGGTGGTAAAAGATACACACTGACTTTCAGAGACTTAGAACATACACATGAAATGAAAATATCTCAAAGATTTTTATTTTGCTAACATGTTGAAATGATATCATGGCTATATGATTAAATAAACCATATTGTTGAAACTTAGTTTTATCTGCTTCCTAACATTTTTTAATGTCACTACTGGAAAATTTAACATTACATGTCTAGGTTGCTATATATTTTCATTGGACAGTGCTGCCTTGGAGCGTTTATTATCACACTTCCGGTGGGACCAGCAAGCACTTCTCTTTTTCGGCATAATTATCTTGGGTAGACATCTCACATTTTACACTAAATCATAAATGTCTTGAGGGCAGAGGTCTCTCTCCTGTAGAACTCTGTGTCTAAGCCGGTATATACCTACAGTATGTTCCTCAGCGTAGGTGGTACTCAAGAAGTACTAGTTGACTATATAAATACAAAATATTCTTTAGAAGATTATTCTAGGCAAGAATATTCTTATGTTGAGAAGAAAATGGCAACCCACTCCAGTATTCTTGCCTGGGAAATCCCATGGACAGAAGAGCCTAGCAGGTTATAGTCCATGGGGTTGCAAAAGTCGGACCTGACTTAGTGACTAAACAACAGCAACTCTTATTATTGTATGTGTGTACTAAGTCGCTTCAGTCATATCTGACTGTTTGTGACCCCATGGACTGTAGCCCACCAGACTCTCTGTTCATGGAATTCTCTAGGTAAGAGTACTAGAGTGGGTTGCCTTGCCCTCCTCCAGGAGATCTTCTCAACCCAGGGATCGAACCCATGTCTCTTAGGTCTCCTGCACTGGCCGGCAGGCCCTTTACCACTGATACCACCTGGGACGCCCGCCTTACTATTATTATACATATCATCATAATCCTTAACTGTAAAGTTCCTAGAAAAATCTGGGTCTGTCTTGGACATCAACCTAGTTCTAATGTACAGATAGAACCAATACTTGCTCAGAGAGTACCTTGGGACTTTTTCAAATGTCTTCAAGCGAGGAGACTTCCTGGCCCAAGCCTGCCTTGTCTCCTGAGTTGTTAGAACTTGGCTTCTTCCCCTGAATTCTGCGGTCTGTGGAGGCAGAGGCTTAGATGAGAACACATGCTTTTTCCAAGTAGCAAGGAGCCTGAGAAGAAACTGAACATGAATTGTCAGAGAGTGATATTAACTTCAGGAAATGATTTGTTTTCTTAAAGCCAAAGTCTGTCAATTCCTGAATATGTGGCAGAACAAAGTGTAAGCGCATTTTAAAACCGAACACCCTAAGGTTCTAAGAAATTCCTGAGGCTGCTTCCTGCAGTCTCTGTAGTTACCCAGTGGCAAGTGGCTTTATTTGTACCTGTCAGACTTCTGGTCATGACTGCTGACATGCAAGCACATGGCTGACTCGCAGCGTGCCTGTTGAATAGAAATTGTTCGTTGTTATACTTTTCATCGTATTAAGATCATTTGTAATTCTAAAGTTGTAAATCTGAAGGAAATTACTTTCGAATGTCCTCTGGCGCAACATTAAGATTTTGCAATTAGATTTTATAGCCTACAGTCATATGTTGCAGGTCACAAGGCAAAATTAAGACCTTCTGCACCCGGAAAGCTTCCTATGGATGAGGCAGGGTGTTTATAAGCCAAGCCAAGTTCAGGGCAGGACAGTCTCAGCACAAAACTCGCTGCCAGGAAGACAAAGGCAGCTGCAGTCCAAGAATTTGAGGGTCTTGCTTAGTTTACATATAAATTTACATAATCTTTTAGCTAAAAAAAAAAGTCTGTCTTGATGGATGGATGAATAGAAATTGCTTCTTGTGTGAGGTATACAGCAGTAAAACCTGCCCCTGATTAGCTTGATTCTTATCCTGAACTAACCAACAGTTATTGCTTCAGATGGTTCAGTGAAACAGGAGGTTTCCAGATCTTAAAAGTCCTAAATAAAAGAGAAGGCAATGCCCTCGGCCAGGCGGATTATGAACCTAGCTTACTGACAGCTTTCCAGACGCTTCTCTTTATACCTTGCCAGATGTGTCTCAGGGGACCCTTGAACAACTCAAGAATTTGTGGACCCAGAGAAGCCTGGCTTTCACCTAACACTGACATTAGATCCTGAGACTGAATAAGTGTTTCGGCCAGAAAATCATGCAAATGAATGAAAAGTAGGGGACATGGTGGATATCACAAATCCTACCCTTCATTCAAAAAGGAAGTACATTTCATTTGGTTATGGAATGGTAGTTGATCCCACTGAAATTTTGTTTCCTAAGATTTTTCTTAAAATAGATACTCAGGATAAATATCAAATGCATTTAATTAGTTCCCTGTTACCCTGCAATACCCTGATGTGAAGAGCTGACTTATTGGAAAAGACTGATGCTGGGAAAGATTGAAGGCAGGAGGAGAAGTGGGTAACAGAGGATGAGATGGTTGGATGGCATCACCAACTTGATGGACATGAGTTTGAGCAAGCTCTGGGAGATGGTGAAGGACAGGGAAGCCTGGCGTGCTGCAGTCCATGGGGTCAGAAAGAGTCAGACATGACTGAGCAACTGAAGAAGAACAGCATACCCTGCGATTACCTAACTGAGCGATGCTGTCTCTGTAAGTCATGCCAGAAGACCTTCTAGGGGTGAAGTACGCCCTCAGCAAGCCCTGGCCAGTGCTTATCTAACAGCCACTGCCGGATGCTGGCCGTCTGCTTCTGCCCTTCCTGGAGCAATGCATTCTTTCCTACAATTTAACTGATTTGTGGTTATTATTTAATGTCTATTTATGTTGTGAATATCTCTTGTACATGGATTCCAGGCTATAAAACACATCCTAATTTGAGACTTGTGGTTTTCGAATCGTGTTTGAGTTAAGGACACCCAAATCAGAACACTTAAAGAAAAGTGAACTATCATAGATTTTTAGTTTCTTAGAAATCTACCAAGCAGGCTGTGCAAAGTGAAGGAGTGGATTTTAGAAGAAACTAATTCCAGGGCACAGATATGTTGCATGACTTGCACTTTGTAGTTTTTTTCTATCGTGAACCAGTGAAAAATGGATTATTATGTCATTGCAAAGAAACATATGAAGAGACTTGGTAGAATACCAGACTCAAGGTGAGCAGTTATGCAGCTGAAAGCAAAAAGAATCTAGCAAAACACTCTTAGCATTTTAAAATGCTGTGTTTTATCAATTTATATTCCTACCAAAATGCAAGAGGGTTCCCTTTTCTCCACACCCTTTCCAGCATTTACTGTTTGTAGATTTTTTTAACGATGGCCATTATGACTGATCTGAGAGGATACGTCATTGTAGTTCAGTTTGCATTTCTCTAATAATTAGTGATGTCAAGCATATTTTCATGTGTTTGTTGGCCATCTGTATGTCTTTGGAGAAATGTCTGTTTAGGTCTTCTGCCCACTTTTTGATTGGGTTGTTTGGTTTTTTTGATCTTGAGTTGCATGAGATAATCGGCATGTATACACGATTGATACTATGTATAAAGTAGGTACCTAACGAGAGCCTACTGTATAGCACAGGAAACTGCTCCGTGCTCTGTGGTGACCTGGATGGGAAGGAAATCCAAAAAGAAGGGATAGACGTATATGGACAGCGGATTCATTTTGTTGTGCAGTGGAAAAAACACAGCTCTGTAAAGCACCTATACTCCAATAAAAATTCATTTTAAGAAGTTTAATAAATTGCATTGAATGCATACTCAATGTGTCCAACTCTTTGCAACCCTATGGATTGTAGCTCTCCAGGCTCCTCTGTCCACAGGAATTTCCAGGCAAGAATACTGCAGTGGGTTGCTATTTCGTCCTCTAGGGGATCTCCAGACCCAGTGATCTAACCCGTATCTACTATGACTCTTGCACTGGCAGGCGGATTCTTTACCACTGAGTCACCTGGGAAACCCCAATAAATAAATACAAATAAAATTTTTAAAATTGCTGTCTTTTATGTGTCAGGTTTATAAATAAAAGTGTAAATTAAAGATACTTCATCTTTTTTTTTGAAAATTGGATCATTTTTCTTTTACTGATATAAAATATTTTCATTTACCTAATAGGATATTATTGAATATTTTGGTTTTATTTTTTTAGAAAAGTTTGCATCAATGGAACACTTTGGTTGTTTCCTATAGTAAGATCTTGAGACCATTATTTTCTTCTTTGTTGTGGTATTCATGTATGTATACATGTGTGTATGTGTATATATTTTTATATCTCTCCATATATACTTATGCAAATACATATATGTGTATATATGAATGAACTTATGGATGCCTGTAGCTAAATATAAATATGTACAGCAATATATGTATCTGTATCTAGATATATATGTAAATATATACTGATTATATACACATTATATATCTGTGTATGTATATATGCATGATAGACATATGGAAATACACACACACATGAATCTGCCACTACATATTTGAATATAGAAATGTATACCTAAAACTAGACATTGACATTTTTGTCCCTTAAAATGTGACGATTTGGAAAGTTTTCTGTGCTCAGATAAGTCCATGGTTTTCCAGTGCATGGGTTTTCATTTGGAGGTCCTTCTGTTGTGATGGAGAAGAATATATATGTGTATATATATATATATATATTGGTAAAGGAGACACGGGACTTAGTGTTTCCAGTTTGCCACTCATTTGCTGTTACTCTGCAGTCACGTTACTTCTTTGCCCTGAGTTTTGTGAACTATAAAATAAGGGGGGGTGTGAATTGTAAGATAGTCAATATCATGTCCTACTAAAATTACTTTGATTCTGGGTTGTAGTTATTGTTAAAATAATTGAGGTCTATACATTTGGAGAAACAAAATTAACTGGACATTTTCCAGCCTTTCTACAAAGCTTAAGTAAAGCATAGCATGTTTGCACGTGTAAGTTAGCTTCTGTAAACATCACCTGCCTTGGAAATACCATGATGAAGGAGATACATGTTGCGCTGTTGGGATATTCTTCCTCTGGATGCCTGGTTACTGTGGGGGCGCTGGCTTCTTTCTGCTTTCTTCTGGGATCTTCCATCAAGCTGTCCCCGGCCTTCCGGGCAGTGTGAACTGGGTCCTTCACATCCCCTATCAGAAGACCACCACAAATTCCCTCCTTTCCAACTTTTCCCTCTTTTGGTGGGTGGCAACCACTGTTTCCACTAAATTAATCCACTCAGAGAGATTACTCGGTGCTAAGGATTAATGTACTTTATATATGTTCTTTGGAAAATTGATTTTTAATTTGGACCTTATGGAAATATTACCTTAGTCTGTCTTAGGTTTAACTCCAGTTAAACTCCTTCCCACTGTGTTGCATTTGGCAAGATGTTTTATTTGTCAAAATCCCAGACATTTTTATTTAAAAAATTATTTCTACCGCAATGATTATAGCCTTATAGGATTATGAACACTAAATGTAATAAAAAGGTTTTGACATGTAAAGGCATCTAGGATAGTTCAAACACAGAAAATATAGATAGTTTTAAAAAAGGTATAAATAAGAGACATCAGTTATTCTGATTCACAAACATTTATGCTTGTGAATTTGCATGTTTCCTCTCAGATGACTTTTTTTTTTTTTAATCTGCCGCTGAACAACCATTTGAGACTTGGGGGCTGAAATCTATGATAATCACTTGAAGAATTTCAGACAGGACTGAGGTCTCAAAAGCCTGAGTGTATCTTATTCGGGGGGTGAACCAGAGTGTGCCATCAAACCACTCCCTGAAGTGATTGTTCTGCGTTGCCTTCTTCTGAATGATTGTTTGGTGAAACAGGCCTGGAAAGGCAGATGAGAAAGGGGGTGGAGAAAAATGGAGACAGAGGAGTAAACAGCCCAGACCTGCCATGCTATTCTTCTTCTTAGGGCTTTTTAAAATTCCACTCCTCTGTTTTCCAATCATATTTTGAGCTCAGATTGCTTTTGACAGAATGGTTCATGTAATGCACTGAAGCTGAAAATGAAGTCCGTGGCAGGGCGAGGCATGCCAACTTCAGAGAGTAATAGGTGCCTTTGAGGTAGGATGGCTCCTTTTGCAACCTGGGAGAAGGTCAGGCAGGATGAGCTTCCACATGCTAAGCTCAGAGTCCACCCTGCCCTTGGCCCCGTTGGCCCTGCCCAGGAATGTGCCCTCTGGAGGCGATGAGGACCCCGCTCCTGCACATTTGGGACAGGGTTCTATATCCCCAGATCAGAGTCGAGTGGCTTAGTCTGCTGAGAAATTGAAACCATGGTATCCGCCCTGCCTTTTCATTCCAGAATGTTCTTCATCCCGTAAAGCAGTAAATAGTGACATTTTCTCTCCCCCTGCCTTACTTATATTATGACCCTTGAATCATAACACCTCGAGGTGGCACTAGTAGTAAAGAATCTGCTTGCCAATGCAGGAGACAGAAGAGACAGGGGTTCGATTCCTGGGCCGGAAGATCCCCTGGAGGAGGAAATGGCAACAAGCTCCAGTATTCTTGTCTGGAAAAATCCATGGACAGAGGAGCCTGGCGGGCTAGAATCCACGGGGCTGCAAAGAGTAGGAAATGACTGAGCACACAGCCCAGGGAAAATGGTGAAGGCTTTTTCCTGTAGATCTTAACATACAGATCGTCATTATTAGTAAGAGCAACAGTAAACACAGTAACTGTGAAGTGAAGTGAAAGCCGCTCAGTCATGTCCAACTCTTTGCGACCCCATGGACTGTACAGTCCACTGAATTCTCCAGGCCAGGATACTGGAGTGGGTAGCCTTTCCCTTCTCCCGGGGATCTTCCCAACCCAGGGATTGAGCCCTGGTCTCCAACACTGCAGGCAGATTCCTTACCAGCTGAGCCACAAGGGAGGCCCAAGAATACTGGAGTGGGTAACCTATCCCTTCTCCAGTGGATCTTCCCGGCCCAGGCATGGAACCAGGGTCTCCTGCATTGCAGGTGGATTCTTTACCAACTGTACTATCAGGGAAGCCCAACAATAAGTGTATTATTTATTAAACATAGTGGGTGGCTTCCCTGGTGGCCCGGAGGTTAAAGCATCTGCCTGCAACGCGGGAGACCCGGGTTCGATCCCTGCATCAGGAAGTTCCCCTGGAGAAGGAAATGGCAACCCTCTCCAGTATTCTTGCCTGGAGAATCCCATGGAGGGAGGAGCCTGGTGGGCTACAGTCCACGGGGTCACAAGGAGTCGGACAAAACTGAGCAACTTCACTTTCACTTTTCAGTGGCTGACAGTTTTTGCTTAATAGTATAAAGCACTGGGAGATCTTCCCAACCCAGGCATGGAACCCAGATCTCCTGCACTGCAGGCAAATTCTTTACCTTCTGATCCACCAGGAAGCCCAAAGCAATGGCGATAAACTCATTTTCAAAGAGCAGAGATCTTTGATTTTTCTTTCTTCCTGTTATTTTCCAAATGTGTCACATAGGAAGCTACATTTCAAGTGCTCATCTGTAGCAGGGTGAGTGTGAGAAATACAGGACTTAATACGCGTGAAGTACATAGACTAGCATCTAGCAGGTGGTGTATACTATTTAAATGTTAGCCCTTTTGTTAGCTACTTTACCAGTCATCATGTTATTAACATTATTATTATTTCTATGTGTAATAGTAGATGTAGATTAACACCAACATATAACTTATGAGAGTTGGGAACAGTAGGCCTTGATTTGCTCTTTTCATTTCAGGATATGTATGTTGCTACCTGTGCCTTTTCAACAATCTTTAGCCACCATCCCCCAAACCCATCCAGTTTAGCCTGTGACTCAGTTTCCAATATGGGTTTCAAGTTTCCTAAAGAAGTTTTACCATCCTGTTTTCCTAGTTGCTTAATTGACTAAGGTTTGGAGGGATGAAGACTGAAACTCAGGTTACCCAAAGCCGCTCTCCTTCTCAGCACTTGCCTGCAAGTCAGCTGGATCTGCAGACAGTCCGCTCTGAAGCCTTCAGCCCGTGGAGCAGCCAGCAGTCTGATAATTGGACTGACTCTCAGGTTTTGGACAAGTGCTATTCTTCAACAGCAGAGTCTCCTATGATTCTCACTCATCGGGCTCTGAAAGGCTTTCTTAACATACAACCATCACTAACTTGGACAACTTTAGAGTTTTTGCTTTAAAAAAAAAATAGTAAATTTTACTCCTTTTTCTTTTCCTTTTTTTTGGGGGTGGGGGATGGTGATGAGGATCCCAACAAAGATCCATCTAGTCAAGGCTATGGTTTTTCCAGTAGTCATGTAAGGATGTGAGAGTTGGACCATAAAGAAAGCTGAGCACTGAAGAATTAATGCATTTGAACTGTGGTGTTGGAGAAGACTCTTGAGAGTCTCTGGACAGCAAGGAGATCCAACCAGTCCATCCTACAGAAAATCAGCCCTGAATATTCATTGAAAGGACTGATGCTGAAGCTGAAACTCCAATCCTTTGGCCACCTGATGCGAAGAACCGACTCACTGCAAAAGACCCTGATGCTGGGAAAGATTGAAGGTGGGACAAGCTCTGGGAGTTGGTGATGGACAGGGAAACCTGGTGTGCTATAGTCCATGGGGTTGCAAAGAGTTGGACACGACTGAGCGGCTGAACTGACTAACTGAGGAATGAGGAAAGACAAACTTGAGCAGAGTTAAAGTAGGAAATTTATGCCTGCCAGTTGTTTAGACCAAATTTAGTAATACTGATACATGTTCATGAAAAGAATCATTTTTTGAAGCTGGCTACTTAGAAAATTGAATCAGTGCACTTCTGCTAGACTGTTTTTAAACTATCATGTGGGTGCCTATATAGTATTAAGAGAAGGCAACTATGAATGAATCATCAGAGCTAATTCTGCAGCAGAAAGTCATTGCCAGAGGCCATATTTCAACAATCATGTTTGTGTAATGAATGGATTAGCTAAGATGATTAATATCAAATATTAAAATATATATATAAAATATTCAGTTTGAGTTTATAGATTTTTATGTCACTACTTGACTTTCAAACAGTGGTCACATTGGCTGTGATATTTAAATTCCATTTCATCATATGGGTCTTTCAATAAGATCAGAAGAAAGGGATGGTGCAGGGGAGGGAAGCTCATTATTTGGAGGAAATGAGACGTGTTAAGAAAGTCAGTGTTCCTGAGGATGATGTTTCCCCCAGTCCCCACGTGCTATGCGCCACCTCACTCTCCCTGACCTTTCTTTGGTATCCAGTGAGCTTGTTCACCACCACCTGCCCTGGTGATCTCTGCTCTCCTGCCTGACTTGACTCTGTTCTCTCATACCTCTTCTTACACATTCATAACTGTTCATTTTCTGTGTCCTCAGAAAGCAGCACTGATGTATTTTTCATGTTACTGTGGAAATCCATTATTGTGGTAGTGAACTCTGCTAGTAGATTTTCTGATGTCGTCTCCAGAATAAACTCTATACCATATGAATTTGTGTGTGTGTGTGTGTGTGTGTCCATATCTCTGTGTGTTGTATGCTAATCCAAGTATTTACTTAGGAATGTGTTCAACCCAGTTCTTAAATGGGAGTTGCCCATGATTTTCATTTCTTCATAATGTCCTGTTCAGCCTCAGTATCAAGTTTATCAAGACCATTATAGCCTCCAAACTGCAGAGAGAAGAGAAGCTTTATCTCTTTGTTTAATCTCTGAAATAATTTGTATGAAATTGGTCTTATAGGTTCCTTAAGCAGTTGGCAACACTTGCTTGTAAAACCAAGCCTGAAGCTCTTTTTAACATACTGCACTTTGGAGTTTATTATTTGGATGTTTGAAACTGTAATCACAAAAGAGTGTGAAGAAAATATGTTTTAAAATATTTTTTAAAATGCAAGGAGTATGCATATTCATATAGGGAGAGGTGAAGGGACTTGGCAACATTGGAGATAAGAGAGGATAAAAGAGGTAAACCAGGGAAGGGATTGAAGAGGAAGAGATGGTGTTGAAATAAAGTTGGAGGGACTGGTCTTTGAAAAAGAGGATGGAACACCGTGATTCTGACTTTACAGAGGAAGTTGAAAGGTTGGGTATTGATGCAGGCATTTCTTCAGCTGGAGAGATGGACTGGTGCAGGAACTTCCCATCAAGGCCATGAGGCAACCAGTAGAGTAGAAGGCCATGTGTTATGCAAATTCAAGATATTCCGACCTTATGGAAGAACACACAGGGAAATCAGAAAAGAAGGGAATATGTGTATTACCCAAATTTTATCCAGTGTTAACCATAAAAATATACAGTTTTAATGGGTGAGTTCGTTAGACATTTAACTAAGGAGAATTGAACAATATTGAGAGAACTCTATGATGTGAACTCATTTTCCCCTCTTGACGTGGTCCTTTTTATTTACTTGAGGTTACTTTAGGAAGTAATGTAAGCACTTTCCTGTTGTTCAGCATAGGTACCGAAGCCTGGACTATGTCTCTTCATCTTGTTCCGTTGGCTACTGTCTTCCGATTCTTCTCAGTGAAAAGAGGTGAACCTGTGGTAGACCAGTTGACTGATTTTCTTCCCCCATCTTTTCATAGCCTTCTCTCCACTTGTGTTGCTCATGTTTCCATTCCTGGGACAGAAGGGTCAGCTCTTGGGCTTCTGCTCTCCCCTCACACCACCTAGTCACCCTCAGTGCCTTGGATGTGGCATGTATGCCCGGCTTTGGCAGCTGTGAGTTTGGGAGGATGAAGCCTTAGCCCTGCTCTCAGGACTGCAGTCCTGGCAGGACTCACTGGTCCTGGGTTTTCTATCTGTAGGATGAGCCTCTCGAACTAGAACAACTGTTTGGACATTTCTAGGTCTTAGAGATTCCTAGCAATGACTGACTGTGAAGTCAGTGTCACTGGAAATTTTTCATAAGTGACCTTCTACATGGTTGTCCCTGAAGCCATTAGCTTTCTCTAAAACCAGTCTTACCCCTGACATCTATGTCTCACTCATCATATTTTCCTCTTCATTGAGTCTCAGAACTGTTTTTCTTTTCTTTAACTCATTCCCTTTGACCTCTTCAATCAGGTATCTGGCCAACCAGACTCTCGCATCACATCCTCGTTGCATTTTCATAGCCACTACCTAAATTGTATCATTTTTAGTTTGTAAAGCTAATATTCTTGCCTCCATTCAGTCTTCTTTTCTGCCTTTTGTATTCCCAAGATACTTGCTTTATGTGTCAAGTGCTTGCTTGTAAACTTCTCAGAGCCTTGCTACCACAGATGAGGTCAAGTCTAGACTTTTTAACCTGTAAGTGAATTTTAACCTGTAAGTGAATTTTTTACAGTTATATTTCAGTGTACCTTTTCCATAGTTTCTTGAGTTGCCATTTCATTTCCCTTTCTCTCTTCTCTTTTTTCTCTTTCCTTTCAGTTTAATTCTCTTGATTTCACTTGCTTATTCTTACTCTTTCATTCCACACATTCATTATCACTCATCACATTCAAGTTATTGTACCTTAGTGTTGCAGGCACCCCAGTGAGCAATAGGGACCCAGGAGCCTTAGGAAACTGTCTCCTGCAAATAGAGAAATGCAACAGGGGTCCATAGAAGTGAAGATGAGCAATACCAATTATGGCCACAGGGGGCATCAGATTTCCCACGTGGCACTCCTGCTTCCTCTAGGTCACACCCATTCTGTCAATTCCTAGTCAGAGCTTTCTTTTCCTGCTTCCTAAGGCCCCAAACATCTCTCCCTCCTGTGTATGAGTATTTCCTGTAATCCTGCAAATACCTGTAAAGATCTTGTATCCGTGGAATTCTCCAGGCTAGAATACTGGAGCGGATTACCATTTCCTCCTCCAAGAGATCTTCCCAACCCAGGGATAGAACCTGGGTCTCCCGCATTGCAGACAGGTTGTTTACCATCTGAGACATCAGGGAAGCCCTGTATCTACAGATACTGTGTTTAAAGAAGATATTAGTGCTAGTTCCCTAACTAAATTAAAAACTCCTAAAATAGACTGTTTATCAACAGCTTTTTATAGCTCTAGGACCTTGTACTTATTTTGCTGCAAATGAGTATTTTTAAAAAATTGACTTGCCTATAAAATGAAAAACTTTATATAAAATACTAAAAAGAATCAAGATACAGTATACATTAAAATTTCAAAAACTAAATACAGATCTCTGTATAACTCAACCTTGGTTTGCTTTAAGTAGTCTAGAACTTTCAGTTCATTTCATTCCCCTCCTGCCACCCCCCCTGCCAACAACTGATATTAGAGAAATGATGCATTTGTTTCACAAAACAGTCCCTTGAAAATAATCTACCTCATTCATGTCAACAAAGGCCTTTCTACAGGACATGTCTTAGGACAGGGGCATATTTCCATATTAGATCTGTTTTTAGCATCTGTTTTTGTGGAATGAGATTATTTCTGTGCTGCACAGTTTTTTCCTCAAACCAATAGCTGTGTTGATTTGCCTGTTTTCATGCCCCTGTTTCATCAGAGTGATACCACTCAGAATATTAAACCCAAGGTAAAAGACAATCAGCTTGAGTGGTTAATTGTCAAGGATAATGATCAGGTTCCGCACAACTGGCAGGCAGCTCCCTGAAGACTCTTTTGGTGAAAGAAACCAGCTAATGAAAGTTGCAAAAACGGCTCATAAAGCTGAGTTCTCGCCCTTTTCCAGTACCGTCATGTTATAATAATTGGACTCTAGGCTGGAGGTCGCTTCATAGGAGTTAACAGAGCTTGTAAAAAAATAAAATAAAAACAGTCTCTAAAGAGTGGCTGTTTTCTGATTTTCCATAGGAAAAAATGTAAATGAGGCCAGGAGTTACTGTGGGTTTCTCATCCAGAAAGGACTGTGTTTAACTAGTCTGATCACAGGGCCTACATAGAAACTCACAGGGAAATGGAATGTCCACGTTGGAAGAAGGCAAATGGTGCTCCTGTGTTTGCCCTTGTTCCAGATGGGGACTGTTGTGATTTCTCCACTTCAGTGGCCCCTACCCACCAAGTTGCACAGGGAATGGTCTTGTTTGCATTCGGTATTCCTGTGAGTGTTGTGTTATTGTCTGCCCAGCCCAGAGCCAATAGGAACACGCACATCTGGCTTGTAAATCACAGCCCAGCATTGGCGTCTTGCTCCCTTTTTATTGGGTGGCTGCCCTCTGTGTTTTACACGTTCTCAGTGTGGATTTTGTGACATCCTGACGGAAACCTCCAGTGACCCCCAAGCCATCCATCGGGGGACCTTCAAATCCTCTCTGAAATGTAATGTTTGCTACCTCATGTGCATTCTCTGTGGGTCCCCGGAGGGGGTAAAAAAATCATTCATTTTTATCTTTTTATTTATTTATTTCTCCTGTTTAGAAATTGGCCCCTGGTTGCGGGAGTTCAGAGCGAAGAATGCTGTGGATTTCTCGCAGTTAACATTTGATCCAGGACAGAAAGAACTTGTTGTAGGAGCAAGGTGAGAGATCTGACGTTTTGCCCTTGCAGATATTTTCAACTTCATTTTACGTCTCTGCAGTTACACGCGAGCATCCCTGCCGGAGTTGATGAGTGCTAAGTAATATTTCATCTCAGAATGAAGTTCTGTGTAAGAGTGTCATGAACATGCTACTTCTAATAGAAGGACTGCTGCTCTCTATACCCATGTGCTGGGAGCTGCTCTAACATGAATTAATTCAGTTTTTTTTTTCCTCCTATGACACCTGAGAGGTAGGTATTGTCACCATCCCTGTGTTAGAGTTGAGGAAATTGAGGCAGAAGTTGGATAAATATGTTACCCCGGGGACACATTTATTATGTCTAATAACAAATGGTCCCAGACTTCAGACCCAGACAGTCTGCTCCAAACAGCATGTTCTTATTTCTCAATTCAGCACAGTTCTTGAGAACAAGAGACCTTGATGTCCACTCCCACATCCGTTGCTGTCTTTTTTTGTGACCTCTGTTCTGTTGTCTGCCAGTCAATTGAGATTTCAAGGGAGTTGCTATTGTTTATTTCTCTTAAAGAGCCCAGGATTCTGTGTCCAAGTCAATGCCTGACCTTCCAGTTGGGCAGTCTGGCCACTGGAACCCAATCAGAACAGATCTAGTCTTGTGTTCCTGACATTCGCCATGACTTCCTCAGAAAACGTGCATCCTCTCTGACTTCAAATCACCTATCCTGCCAGTATGTTTTGAGACTGATGGAGATAAAACATTTTCTATTCATCTCTTAGGAGAAATGATGTAATAATGTGAAGAGGTGATTTGTGGATTTGAACTCTTCTGGCAGCCAAGGAAAGTACTTTGGGCAGAGGAGTTAGTGCACATTATCTTTTTTGGCCAACTTTACTAGATGATGAAATATACCTTTCATAGCAAGAGAGGTTGTGGAATTTCTACCTGAGTGAAGCCAAATCTGGCTTAGGCTCTGAGGACCCTGGATGGACACTGAACAGCTTCTAGAATCACTACATTTCCTCTCAGATGTTAAGGAGACCTTGTGCATCCACTTAACACTTGAAGACTCGAGATGTATGGTCTTCACTTAAATGAATGGACAGAGTTGGCTTAGTTCCTGGCACTTAGCTTGTCACTGGCATGTTTTTCGGTATTTGTAGGGTGGACAGTGAATTTGGGAGGGCTTCCTTGGTGTTTTCACTGCCCTTAGGCCACTGGGACTGCAATGGGGGTTTCTGATGCTGACTTCCATCAAATTTCATCATTGGGAGCCTTGGCCATACATTGCAGGCCTCTGGAATTTCTCTTCCTTTTGCATACCATGGCCAAAGCCATCTTTTACAAACATCTCCCTCAGTGGCTCCTCCTGGAGGACTTACGACTTGTCTCCCTTCACATATGTTGTAGAAATACTGTTCAATCCAGGCATCCTCTGTTAGCTCTTTGGTGTGGCCTGTCGGAACCTCTGGCTTATGGTCCTGCACTCCAGAGAGACACACATCATTTTCGTCCTCATGTAGTCCAGGCATGTGGAATTATTTATGTTGCCCACAACTGGAAAATGTTCTTTCTCTCGCCTCTGGGACTTGATGCCCTCTTGTGCTTTCCTGGAATATTAATTTGCCACCCACCGCCATCCCAGGTCATCCACTGGGTGAACTCCTGCTCCTTGCAGGGATCTTGCTCAAGGGCCCCGCTTTGGGCCTGAGCTGCCGTGTTCCCTGCCCTGCCTGGTTCTGTTAGCACACCTGCCACCTGCCTTCATCACTGCCCTTACTGTACTATTTCTTGTTTCAACTCTCCCCTTCCCCGATGTCAGATAGTGAAGTACTGCGTGGTAGAGGATGTGTCTGTCTTTATTCCCCCAAGCTTTAAACTTCTTATATTGGGATATAGCTGGTTAGAGCCTCCCTGGTGGCTTAGATGGTAAAGCGTCTGCCTGCAATACGGGAGACCCAGGTTCAATCTCTGGGTCAGGAGGATCCCCTGGAGAAGCAAATGGCACCCCACTCCAGTAGTCTAGCCTGGAAAATTCCATGGACGGAGGAGCCTGGCAAGCTACGGTCCATGGGGTCACAAAGAGTCAGACACAACTGAGCAAACTAATTAATTAATTATTATAGCTGGTTAATAATGTTGTGATAGATCCAGGTGAACTGTGAAGGCGCTCAGACATACATGTACAGGTATCCATTCTCCCGCACACTCCTCTCGCATCCAGACTGGCACATGATACTGAGCAGGGCTCCCTGCGCGTCACAGAAGGTCCTTGTCGGTTATCCACTTTAAACATAGCAGTGTGCTCATGACCTGATCTGTCTTTCCTTTCTTTCTCTAAGATGTAGCACAGTTTCTCCCTGGCTAGAAGTTTGAAGATTTCTGTTGATTCATTGTGTATATTTCCAGGATTTGACTTGTATATGTGCCCCTCTGCATTTGGTAGGACACTTACAAAAAAGGGAGTGGGCTTATAGCACATTTATTCAGATGCCTACCTTTGGGCAAGGCCACAGTGAGCAGCAGTCTCTAAACCCAGAAGTTAATCCTTAGGGTGAATGGACTCTCACCCTCAGCCAAGGGGAAGAGGTTCCCGGCTGGGGTAGCAGGTGCAAACATGACCCCAACCGGTGTTGCTGAGTCCTGCATCTCTCGTTCCACTCCAACTAACTTTGGAAATAGTATTCCTGTGAACTTGGTTCAAAAGACTCCATTGTTTCTGGAGGTCCTTCACACTATAGGGACAGGGCCGTGTCACATACCTGCCCATACTCTGCAGGCGGTAGGCTTTTGGTCAAGAGCACAGATTCTCCTAATGGGGATGTGAGAAGCCACTGGAAAACTAAGATTTGGAGGAGACATCACCATCATTCTGTCCTGGCTTTGGACAACACCTGAGAATTGTTCCTGGGGAACTCCTGTTCCTGACAGTCTCCATCGAGTGTGGGTGGAGTGATCGATCCCATTATTCCTTGAGCTCTCCTCGCGAGCCTGCCTGAAGGTTTCCTAGTCAGTGTCCTTGAAAATCTCCATTCTGACCTCCCTGGAGGTCTCCAGTGCAGAGTTTCTCAAGATCTCCATCCATCTCCCCTTAACCCAGTCCCAGCCCGGACATGGGAGGGATTGGCCTACCCACTGAGTCACCCTGGCATGTACTATGGCATAATGACCAGGAGCAATGGGATTGCCAGACTTAGCACATAAAAGTCAGATGAGCAACCCTAGGAGCAGGGGCTGTATTTTCTATTCTAGAGCAGGGCATAATGCATCATGATCACTCGATAAAGAAAGAAGCAGGTAGACTTGCTTAACTGTGTGACCTTGAGCCCATTCGAGAGTCTAATTTTCTTATCTTTAAAATTGATATATTTATTTCTATCCCTTTCAGCTGTTGTGAGGATTAGATGAAATAATCCAGGAAAGGTGATTGTCACAGAAACAGACATCCTGTAAGCCCACAGTGGTGGGGAAGCTGTGTGGGTAGATGTGGGCTTCGGCATATGTGTGCATCTGTGTTTTGGGCAGATATCACTGCTGTGGAGAAGAGCAATTTTACCTAAGATACATGGTGGGATTAGGCTCAGAAAGTTTAAGTGGGAATGTGAGCCAGTTATAAAACTTTAAAAATAACCCAGCCTGCAGATTCCTGTTTGGAAGGGCTTGACCTAGCAAAAATGGTTTAGGTAGTAAGTAGGTGTATATTTCAAAAATCTTTAGTTGTTTAAATATGTAAGTGGTGAAAAAGTATAATGATAGTCTTTTTATTTTTTCATAATTAATACTAGGCATTGTAAGGCCATTGGTGGTTTACTGGGTGGTTATTATTATTAATTATTATTATTGGGTGGTTTCACTTTTTACCAGTGGTACTTTATGCTCCTGAAACTGAATTCAGTTAAACATTCTTTGCATCCCTTGCAAAAAGTTCTCTTGTTTACAAAATAAAAACAAAAAGGAAAACAAGCAAAATCAGTTCAAAAACCACTTCTCTTTAGGTGATTTGTGGCTATGTGGTACCAGAGGTAGTTGCATCTGAATTCAGGCAGTTTCTGGGAGGATCCTTAAATTTGTCATTTCCAAGATGCACGTTATCTTTCCAATTATTTTAAAAGCACTGATACTCATCTCCTATGTTACCCATGCCTCTTTAAAAGTTAATAATGTTTGTATTTTCAGTGATGAGACTTAGGCACTTTGATTTTAAAGAAAGTAGAAAATACTGTAAAGCATAAAAAAAAACACAATTTCAGAAATAATCACAGTTAACCTTTTCAGTTATTTCCCCACAGTATTTCATTTCTATTTGTTTATATGTTGGGACAATATATTATGGATGGTTTGTATACTTTTTTGCTAAAAAAACCTACTAAAAACAGTTTCCAATTTGTGTCTGTGTATATATATATATATATATATATATATATATATATATACACATATACATATATTTATTTATAGGTACATACATTATGTATGTACCTATAAATATTTGTATTGCATATGTACATACATATATATATATATCTTTATAGGTACATGCATTCATATATTAATGGATACATATACAAGGGCTTCCCAGGTGGCAGTAGTGGTAAAGAACCCACTGCTATTGCAGGAGACTTAAGGGATACAGGTTCGATCCCTGGGTCAGGAGGATCCCCTGGAGAAGGGCATGGCAACCCACTCCAGTAATGCCTGGAGAATTCCATGAACAGAGAGGAGCCTGGCAGGCTACAGTCAATGGAGTCGCAAGGAGTTGGACGTGACTGAAGTGACTTAGCACACATGCACATATACATACATATATGTATATATGTGTTTACATGTGTGTGAAAATCTCAAATGAAAGGATAACAATTCACAAAGAAATAGTATTTCACAAACTTGGTTCCAGTTTCACTGTGTATAACATTGTAACAGTAGATCAAAGTGAGAGTAATGACATTTTCTTCTCCAAATGAATCTGTCTTTAGTGTTTTGGGTTCGTGTATGGATAGCTAGTGATTCTGTGTTGAATTCAAGTGTTACTCCAAGTGGCAACTAACTTGATCTACACACAAAAAGGTGTTTGACAATAATTAGAGTGTTTACAAATTAGCCATATTTTTGTAAAGTCATACAATAAATAGTGAGAAAAAAAGTTTTTTCATCATCAGAGAGAACATGAGCTTCTTTCAGCTTTTGTTTGTGTCTTGGTCTTTCATCCATTTTCTTGCTATAACCTGTTTTCTGATTATCTTCCTCTTTTCTAACAAGCTTCAGTGTAATAGAAACCTATCACTTAAGAGCACAGTCTTACAATCTATGATATTTTGGTAAGAACACTCATCTCTGAGCTCTTATACAAGCACTTGTGAGTCCAGGAAGCCCACCCATCTTCCAGTAATTGAGAGGACAGGATTGAAGACCATAGACCCAATACTGGGTCAGGTAAAAATCATAATTGATGACAAGCATAAGATTTATGTTTGTCTTGGGAAACTTTTAATTTTCGTTCTAAAATTTTAAACTTTAAAATTGCATCACACAATGGGAACTTCATAAAAATATTAATTGAAAGGGTAATGGGGTTGCATGGGTTTCCTTGCACATCTGACTCAATGTGGGTACCAGCCAAGAGTTGTGAATGTGCCCCGTATAGAACCCTATGACCATTATGGTCAAAGGACTATTTCCATATACTGAAAGATATTTCTGTACATATCTGTGTGAAAAATAGTACAGATTTCAAATCAGCATGTTTTCTACTAAAAACAAAAGCTAAAATCTACCTGCCTTCAAGGCAGAGCTTGGTCTCTCTTAAGGTCACAGAAAACTGGTCTTGAAACATCTGAGTGTGTTATTTTAGACCATTGTTTTGCCCATGATTTGAATCTACAAAAAACAAAGATAAAAATAAAAAGATTAACTTGCTTTTTGTTATGCTGGTACTGAATTTGCTTTTAGTGTTCCAAGTATATAATGTCATACGATCACGTTAAATGAATGGGCAGGCTTCTACTCAGTGTAAATTCCTCCTTTCAAAATGATTTTGCTGTTGATTCGAAACAAGTGGAGCTAAATTTTGAAGTCACGTGTCACCTTTGAAATTTGACCAATATAATTCTCTCCTTTTTTGATGGTTATAATTCCTATTTTTCTTTCGAAGTTTACCTTGGAGTTAATCTGTTGGAAGCAGTCTATAATTAAAAGAAAAACTGGAGATTTTTATGAGATCAGCAGTTCTCCTTCCAGTAGCCACAACTTCTTTCCATTTTCCAGTTTATACAATTAAAGGTAACTCATGCTGAGTGGAGTAAAATTAGCAATTAGGAGTGAATCCAAAAAGCAGTAAACCCCCATTGTGCAAAGAAATCCCCGATAATGATGATGTTGGCATAGTATTTATATTAATTATGACTTAGGAAGACAGCTGGTGATGAACGAAGGGATGGAGCTTCCATTCCTGCTCTTCATTTTTATCCCACCCCAGCGGGAATTTTTTTTTTTAAACTGTACTTTAGGATTTAAATATTTCCTTTTTCCTGTTGGCTCTTGCTACGTAGGTGTGTTTTCCTCTTAAGATTCTCTTTGCCTATCTTCCTTCTTCTCGCCTGTCTTCCAATAGACCTTTTGATTGATTAACCTAATCTGTGTTTTTCTTTAAAAAAATCTGTTCTTCGTCTTCCTGCTTTGTTACATTTTGTTCAGTATTTACCAAACATCCCTGTACCTAAGTATCACCTGGGACAGTCGTTCAAAATGAAGCTTGCTCTGCCCCTTCTCCCAGCTCTGCTGAGTAGGGACCTGGAGGGTGGTCCCAGAGTGTGAGCTTTTAACAAACAGGTGGTCTGCAGACGCTCCTGTGGGAAGGACCATCCAACCATTGTGTTCCTTTTGCTGTTATATTAAAAAAAAAACAAAAAAAAAATCTCTGCATTTTTCTTTCTGCTGGAGGTATGGCTAAGGAGAATAAACCTAGCAGAATAGTTACTTATTTAGTTAATATAGTCTTCCCCTTTCCCATATTCCCTGAATGATAAAAATTAGCCAGCTTTTGAGTGCATGTGTGTGTTACAAGTCTTGAGTGTTGCGAGTTTTCTCCTAGTCAGTCCCCCATGGGTTCCATCAGAATTTATTAGTTCACATTGTTGCTCTTCATTCATCAAATATTTATAGAACCTACTTTGTGCCAGGAAGTATCTTAGGCAAGGGGAAAAGGAAGATGCAGCAGAGTGTCTGCCTGGTAAAGACTTTAGATCCTAGTGCATAGGTTGGCAAGCTAAGGTCGCTGGGTTGGCCTCTTGCTTTTGTAAATAAAGTTTTATTGGCACACAGCCACACCCATTCATTTGCACATCACTTATGGCTGCTTTCCAGCTTTCACTGCAGAGATGAGTAGTTCCCACAGGGCCACAAAGGTGAAGTGTTTGCTATTTAGCCCATGAAATATTTTCCGTACTCCTGGCCTGATGGGAATGGGGAACATGAATGGTTATGTTCTCCAGGGAGGCCTGAATAAAGAGCCTTGAAAACACCAAGAGGAAAGAAGGGTGAAATGGGTGTACTGAGAAGGTGCTTTTTCAGTTGGCCTTAGAGGTCTTCCAGAAGGATCATAGAACAGGGAGCTCAGATGCCGACGAGGCTGATAGGAGCTCGCCTTAACTGGACCTGTTAGTGACTGGGAGGAGGGGTAGGTGTAGGTGAGGCTGGGGCTGTAGATTATGGTGGAGTGGGGATCTCATCCTGTAAACCTGTGTTTCTAATGCGGCAGTCAGTAGGATGGTCTGAGAAATCTCTCAAGAATGCCGATAGCCAGGCCTCTCCTCAGAACATTTGAATTAGACTTTCAAAAGTAATGTTGGAATTTTTGATTAATCAAGCTTCTGGTAATCCGCTGGCCTGGCAGACTTGCAAACCTCTGCTAAAGACAGTAGGCGCTCAGGATATTTCTAAGGCTGCATGTTTATAAGTTCATATTTGCACTAGAAAAATTCTTCCACCATACTGTGTGCAGAATGCACTAGAGTTTGGAGGTACGGACGGCAATTGGGGGATCTGGGTCAAGTGTCAGTAGAGAGAATTTAAACTTAGGCAGTGATAGTGCAAGTGGAGATAAGTCAGATTTGAGATATCTTTGGGTTGATGGTGACTGATGACCAATCATGATAGGTGGTTGAGAACAAGGTTCAAAGATAAGATTTGGGAGTGTGGTTTGAAACTGTGGCTTGTTGTAATGCCATCACTGGAATTGAGCATTTGAGAAATGAATTAGAGTTCTTCTGTTATGTGAGATACATGAAAAAGATCTCAGGTTTTACTAACTCTAAGATAACCCGGAAAAGTAGTATATATGGAGATAATTTGAAGAGTGAATATTCCTAGGAAAGCATAGGTTAAAGGAAGCATAAAATAATACAGTTGGTAGTTTTGCAATGAAAAATGATCTCTATTAATTAAAAAATGGAAAGGAACAAATCAAATACCCAATGGACCAGAAAAGCTGAAGTCATGAGTTAAATTTAGGGCAATAAATCATGATCTGTAATCTTCAAAGAACTTAGAAATTTGCACATAATGTTTAGAACATAATAAAACTTAAATTGGGGTTACCTGGTGGCTCTGTCAGTAAAGAATCCACCAGCAATGTGGGAGACCTGGGTTTGATTCCTGGATTGGGAAGATCCCCTGGAGGAAGGCATGAGAGCCCAATCCAGTATTCTTTCCAGGATTCTTTCCTGGAGAATCCTCATGGACAGAGAAGCCTGGTGGGCTATGGTCCATGGGGTCGCAAAGAGTCAGATATGACTGAACGACCAGAAACAAAATTTAAATTACTGATATAATTGTTGACAGTATTGATTCATAACTTTGTCCCTAAATATGCTTATGGGAAAAGATTTTCCTGATTTCATATCTTTGGAATTTACTAACCACTAAAAATCCATCTCTGTTATTTGATTCTACTTGCAAAATAGTAAGAGGTTTCCATCTATTTCTCTGCCTTTGAATATCGGTAGTTAAATATATAAGAGTACTATTAATGTGGTTTAATTTTGGTTTTGATGTATTCTTTGGAACTTTTTTTTACAGTAATCAAGGCTTTCAATGGGTTTGAAATGGATTTTTTTAGGATAGGTAATGAGATAAACCGGTATAATTTTGGGAGAGTGAGTGCTAGACACATATGGTATTATAATAATATAATAATACCCAAAGTACATGTATTTATTATTTTTCAAAGAGGGTTGGAAAAATTCTGACTGAAGAGGTAGCTCATAACATGACAATATTATACATTTCTCACCATATGGCAAAATGTATTAGCAAAGTGAAAAAAAGTCAGTATTCAAAAACTGTGATCTAAATGTGATCCCACTGTTTATAAGTTGGTAATATTAAAGCTGAATTAGACTCCCAAAAACTTATGAGAAAAGTACATTGAAAAGATATTTTTGGAGTGGTTAGGGTAACAGAAAATAAAAGCTCCTCGAATTTGTTTAGAATCAATCAACATAATGAAAGCCTTAGGAATAGCAATTATAGATAGGTTGGTGAGCTATGTGAGTTGGTTACATGCTGAAATTAATATTCTTAAAATTTTGATATGATTGAAATATTAAATATTTACATGTAGATAATTAAAATAATTTTTATGAAAACATTTTGTGCTATAAGAAATATAGATACTACTTTTCTTTAGCTTCAGAGTCACACATTTATTATATTTTAATCTTTAAGTCTGTCTCTGCAACTATAAATCTGGGTGTCATGTAAGAAGTCACAGTATCAGCCTCTCTGCCAGTGGAATATTGACAACAGTCAGGATGGAATCGTGCACTAATGTGAAATCGCAGAAGAGGTGAAGCCGACTCAGGTACAGGGGAGACTAGCTTCACTCTCAGATTTACCCAAATGATCCCAGTTTATGTGCAGTGGGTATTTTGTTTTCAGATTGCTTCACCATCAATAGTGGTCTAAACTTTAATAAACAACCAACATGGTGGCACTAGTGGGAAAGAGCCCTCCAGCCAATGCAGAAGATGTGAGAGATGTGGGTTCCATCCCTGGGTCGAGAAGATCTTCTGGAGGAGGGCATGGCAACCCACCCCAGTATTCTTGCCTGGAGAATCCCAGGGACAGAGGAGCCTGGTGGGCTTCAGTCCATAGGGTCACACAGAGTAGGACACGACTGAAGTGACTTGGCACACACACATGTGTGTTTCTATCACTGTTGTTTAAACCTTTTTTTTTTTTTATAGATTTCCTTGCTTTTCTGTGAGTAAATCAAGATTTGCTTGATTTTCCTAGTGCAAAGTACAAGTCTACCTTTCTTAATTATTCAGTCTTTTGCTCCTCAGTTATAAGCAAGCCTCTAACTTAAATGTTCAATAAGAACCTGAAATTATTTCCTTTGATTTTATAACTATATTCATCAGAGACCAATTGAATTATTCTAAGCGAATGTCATTTTAAAACACCTGTGTCTTCCATAATTAATGGAGGTCAGAGTTAAGTTTTATGGTGTCTCTAGATAAAATGAATCATTTAGTTAATATGCTCATGAAGGCTCAACCTTTTCTTTAATGCTGGCTGAATTTTATTACTTTACATGAAGACACAAATGAAGTTCATCTATTAAGGCCCCCGCTGCTCCCTCAGAGAATATATTGTTGTGCTTAGCGATTTGTTTCTAATAGGCCACTGGGGGATGTGCTGGGAGGTGGGAATGAGTTATTCATTCCTATAGTCAGTCAGAAAGAAATACACTCTGGTCAAGAGGGAGACCATACACTCAGATGTCTAGTGGGGGAAGGATGGAGGAGCTTAAGAACTGTCAGTTTGTGTCTGTCAAATTCAATGGCTTTGTGATTTGAATTATTCAGTTTACCGGATCTATGTATTCCTCATCTATCACTCTTAAAAGTAATACAGTTATTACATTTAAATGTGCATGTCAAATTTTATTCCATACCTTTGATAAAGAGTAAGTTCAAACCAAGGGAGGAAAATCCCATAGTTTTATTGACTGTAGCCATAAAATTGAACCTTTACAGCCTTGTTAAACCCTTGCTTTGTACTTCTGTAATGCGAGGTGGGACATGGCAATAGAGACCAGCTCCCCTAAGCTATGTAACTAATATGCTCTTAGAATTTAATCTCTTAACCTCCTGCAGCACTGCCTTCTCCCTGCAGAATGACGATATTCCTCATTATTACCTATTTACATCGAGGGGTGTTAGGAAGATTAATGAGGCCACTTAAATGCTTTGGGTTGCTCAAAGCACTGCCCGAATAGAGAATCTGACCTTATGTGAAACGTTTGGTTAGTATTCTCTGTTGGCTGGGAGCCAGAAGCATTATTCCTTCTTGCTGGAAAGGTTGGTAGCCTTTCTCTTGAACCTCACATACATTGTTTTCCCTTCTCTGTGCTCTCAGTTGCAAGATAAAGTGATTGCCTCTTCCATAAAGCCCTGGAGAGCAGCCTCTTGCAGGGGACCATAGATCTTACTTTAGTGCCTGAGTGACCCAACATCTGGGAGTATCCATTTTTATATTCCCTTTAGAAGATTTTCTTTCTTTTTGTAACCTTTAACTTCATAGGTCGTTCACCTGAACTGTGATGGATCAAGCTGTCATAGGAGATTTCGGTCCCTTATGTTGCTAGCTATACTGGAATTTTTCCAACAGCAGAAAAACACACTTGGAATTATACTTGGAACCAAATAGTTTGATGAAAGTGTTTTGAGAATGGTAGAATCCACACTATGTTTTTGTCAGAGTCTTAGGTTCCAAGGAGATGATTAGGGAATTCCACACATTTTTCATGTATATTTCATGTTTTCAATTTAAAAAAAAATTGTTGAAAATCATGATAGATAAAGTGACCACTAAAATGTATAATACTATGTATTTCTAATATGGAAAGGTCTAGCAAGGTATTAAATTGCCCATGGGTTTGTGTAGACATGTTCATGTATTAAACAAATATTTGAAAACATCTGCCAACTCTTTCTCACAAAATTCAAACAAGTTAAAAAAAAAAAAGGCAACGAAAATGTAACCATCCAACCAACACCAAAAGAGACCATAATTAGACTTTGAGGCTACTCAAAATTAGAGATAATTCTGATAATGCCAAATTCAAAATGTTAAAATCAACTTAATCAACTGACTTTATGATTAGCAGGTATTACATATAAGTAAACTATTGAATACATTTTCTTACCTCTTTTGTATGCTGAAATTTCATTTAAGATTATTTAAGTATGGTATTCAGTTGTAGACAATAAAAATACACCTGTAAAGTGTTAGGAATTTATTGAACTATGTCATAATAACAATTATTTCATTAGATGGTCATTTGATTATCCAACTCTGTTGCTCATTTTCTATCTCTAAAAAAGGTCCCAATCTTTTAGGAATCTGTGTTAAGCAAATTGACGGATTGTATAGTTTTGCTCTCTCATTTTACAAAGCATGGAACTGGGCACTCTTAAAATAAGTATGGTTAGGCAGTTTCAGGAATAATTCATGTGAAATTAAGAGGGAGATGAGGCACCATGTAATGAGCCAGATCTGTGGGATTAACATTTCCTCTTAATGGGGAGACATATGTCCCAGGCAGATCACAGTCCCAGAGGTGAAACTCATTTACCTACAACTGAAAGCTTGTCATGAGTAGTGCCAAGACTTGAATTATCTCAGAAACATTTGTAAATGCACCTGTAGATGAACAATGATGACATGAAATAATTGTACTGTAAGAATGATTCCTCTGTATGTGTGTGTGTGTTTGCTGTCAGTCAAATTGGAAAGAGGACACTGGATGACTGATTGGTGAGGCCATTTGGCACAATGGTGTAAGGGACAGCAAAGTGAGGAGTCCTATTTCTAATCACAGGTGTTTCTCTGAATCCTGATAATCTTAGATAAATCACACTGTGCCCCTTACTTTGCAGAAATGTCCAGAACAAGTATCAAGGGGTATATATTCTCTAATGACAACCTAGCTCCAAAATTCTTGGACTTTATGAATTTTGTAGGTCAAAACTTGAGAATAGGTTAAAAAAAAATCACTACCTTGCATCTTATGACCCAGAAAATATCAAAGGAAAAGTTCAGATTTTTGGTGATTTGCTTCATTAAGGTTTGAGGCATGGGATACTAGTGATGGTGATGGTATCTCATAATTACTGAGCTGTCTTTCCTAGTAGGCATGCCCCTCCTCTCTGCCCTGTCTTTTCACCTATGCCATAGTGATTGATTACTGATGAGATGGTTGTGAGGGTACCATAGTCTCAGTTATCTCGGGAAGGAAGAGTAAATGGCTGAAATCCACTGGTAAGCCCTTTACAGACTGTTGAGACATGCAGCAGATGTGGCCAGTGGAGCTAGAGTTGACTGCAGAGATGTACACTAAGAGTGTGCCGTATTTGTCATCATCAATCAATGTCTTCCTACCTTGGTCCATTTGAGCTGCTATTACAAAACACCACAGACTGGGAAGCTTATAAATAACAGAGATTTATGTCTCACAATTCTGAGGGTTGACAGTCCAAGATCTGTATACCAGCCCTGTGGGGTTCTTGTAAGGATCCTCTTCTAGTTTGCAGACAGCAGACTTTTCACTGTGTCCTCACATGGTGGAAGGGGGAGGGAGCTCTCTGGAGCCTCTTTGGTCAGGGCACTAATCCCATTCATGAGGGCCCCACCCTCATGACCAAATCACCTGCCAAAGGCCCCACCTCTTAATACTTTGAGGGTTGGATTTCAATGTATAAATTTTAGGAAGACACAAACATTCAGACCATAATATTTCCCCCATGAACAACACCTGAAACGGCACCCAGGGTTTTCAGAGAGGACCTCACACCTCCTTCAACCCTCATCACAAGGAGAAAGATGACTTTGAACTTTACTGTCCAGTTTTCCTGTTCATAGCTCTACAGAGCATCATGGACACAACCACCCTCTTTCCTCAATGGTACGAAGCCTCCCAGCTCTTCCTTAGTGTATGAGAACCGTCTTTCTAGAAAGTTCTCAGAGACAATACTGTAGTGTGTGTGTTCATCCTTGTAGGTGTGTATGTGTGTGGGACAGCGGAGGAAGAAGAAAGAAAGAGAGAGAGAGAGAAAGAGGTGGCCTTGCAATATCATCAAAGCTCTCAAGTAATTCATTGATTAAAAATACAAATGGCTTCTTTATTGGGAACATTTGCAGAAAAACAATATTTTTTTTCCTTAAAAGAGCCAGTGAGCTCGAAAGAGTGTGACCACTGGGTGCCAGAACCATGATAAGATGAACAATGTTGTCTTTTTCAAAAGCCTAGTGGTGCCACCGCCATCCCCCGCCTCCCCGACAACAACCCCATCACCTGAACACAGAGATAATTGCACCTACTTATGCCTGAAACCTGCCTTTGCTGGAAGGCGAAAATGCTCTTTCCTTCTCCGTACAATGGAGAAAATGCTGAGAATTTCAACATGTCTGGAAATGTTAATATTTTCCATAAACTACCTAGAAGTAGTTACTGGTAATTAAGTGCTGGTCAGACACCATTCTGTGTTTCCTTTGATTTAAACCTCAAAGCAACATCAGCGAGTAGATGGGACGATTAGCTCCATTTTACAGATGAAATGTTGGAAGCATAGTGTGCCCACCTTCCCTCCCCATGCAGTTTGGTGACAGAGCTTTGGCCTTTGCACAAATATCCTAGGCAACACGGCATCCTATAGTAAAGGGGCAGTGACTTCTGGCAACTTCCTGCAGCCAGAAAGCCCATGATGAACCCAGCCTGGGGGTGGGGAACCATGGTGCTCATAAGAGGCTGTGAGTGTGTCACTGCCAGTAATTGCCTCTGGTGCCTCTTGTAAACCCCTCATCTGAAAGATTTATCTCTGGGTAGGTATGAAAGTGAAAGTAAAGTCAGTAAGTCATGTCCGACTCTTTGGGACCGCATAGACTGTAGGCTACCAGGCTTCTCCATCCATTGGATTTTTCAGGCAAGAGTACTGGAGTGGGTTGCTGTTTCCTTCTCCAGGGGATCTTCCTGACCCAGGGATCAAACCTGAGTCTCCTGCTTTGCAGGCAGACACTTTACCGTCTGAAACACCAGGGAAGCCCTGGGTAGGTATAGATTTCTAATTTCTCCTAGAGGCACTTTGCCGGTGTCTGTTTCACATTAGGTGAGATCTTGGCAGCTCTTTGTATTCTAGGAAGCCTTCAGTGGTGCTTCCCTTGGCAGCCTGACTACACTCCTCTGTTCCTCCTCTGAATTCATCTTCCTTCCCCTGCAGGAAGATGTTTTCTGTTGGAAATCTTGCCTGTCCATAGTGCTGGGCTAAATAGAAGTAGTCCAGCTTCCACATTCCCTCTTCAAAGGCATCCTCAGTTCTGTGTAGTGATAGTGTTAGTCGTTCAGTTGTATCCAGCTCTTTGCAATCCCATGGACTGTAGCCCACCAGGCTTCTTTGTCCATGGGATTCTCCAGGCAAGAATACTGGAGTGGGTTGCCATTCCCTTCTCCAGGGGATCTTCCCGACCCAGGGATTAAACTCAGGTCTCCTGCATTGCAGGCAGATTCTTTACCAGCTGAGCCACCAGGGAAGCCCTCTGTAGAGGTCTATGATTTGACTGTAAGCAGAGAGGTGGGAAGTGTTCCCTCAATGGTTCTGTGGTGGAGGTGCCATATATCATGCACTTTATCGAGCTGGCCAAAATGGAAAAACCTGAAAGAATTTTTTGGCCACTTCCATATTTCAGAGGTTGAATTGAAGTCACAGAAAGAGCGTAGTGAGCATGCCATTGTATTGGTTGGAGAAGTGATTTTCAACGTGCAGGCTGGCTGCGTTCCCGTGGAGCGGGTGCATATTGTGAGAAACCTGGGTGCCCTGGGGGCAAGGGCTGGTCCTCCTGAGGCCACCCTGAAAGTGAACTAAAATCCCTTTCTTCCTCCAGCAGTGTGCGCCTACATGTTTTTGGAGCCGGAACCATCCCTGTTGTTTGTGCCTGCCATCTGCATCCCCACCATCGAGATGTTTCTTGGTTCTCTCAGGGCCGTGCCCATGGCTGTTGTGGCTGTCCCTTGTCACCTCCTCTGGGACAGTGTGCTCACTTCCAACATCTGCCCACCTCCACAAGAGAGTGAAAATCGTTTGCATTTGTTTCTTGCTGGTGTTGGGAGAATTGGTATTCTCTTAGTATTCTCTTACCTTGGACCATCCTATTATAACAGTATTCTCAGCTTCTCGGAGACCCCTCCCTGCACGCATGCGTTCTTGAGGTCTGCTCTCCACTCTGTCAATTTCTCCCTGCCATCACTGTTCAGCCCTGGGCTGACTTTCCTGTCCATCCGTCCCTCGGGTGCTGCCTCTGCCGCCCCCGCTTCTCATCTGCATGATGTTAAGATGTTCTTTCAAGACTAAAGTTGGAGACCAATCCATTGTTTCTAAAAGCTACAGCAATATGATCCAAAGTCTCATGTGGCCAAATCTACATTTTTCCCTCATGCTCTGCTGATCTCTCTTGCATATTTCATTGTTGTTCCTCTTTATTGTTGAAAGCTGATCATTTCCTTTTCTCTGATTCCCTGTTTCATGCTTAGGCAGCCAGAGCTGACCCTTTCAAACCCTTGATGGCAGGTAGACAAGCTCATGCTTCTGAAGTTATCGCACACAGAATCCATCCAGTGAGGTAGAGAGCTATAATGGTCAGACCATTGGTGAATTCAAAACCTGGATGTGTTTTAATTATAAAACTTGGTGAATGCAGGTGACCTATCAGGATGAAGACTCACGAAGAGTGGTTTTGTATCGTCTTGCTGAACTTAAACTTAGTTTCAGAATTGAATACCCACGTCCTTTTGTCTGAATGGAATTCCGTGAATTCAGAGAGCTAGTTAGTAGTTTAGACTTACCTTAGTTCCCACCCCCTTATTCCTTAGCTTTCTCGCCAATCTCAAATGTGTGTTTTTGTTGCCTTACTGAATGTCTGTGAAATCTGGGTTCCAAGGAAAACAGGAAAACTGTGTTACACACAGGCTTAGCAGGAGATTGCTTTGGAAGCCAAAAATCGTTGCTGTTTTTTTTTTTTTCTCTTGTTCTCATATTTTTTTATGAACTGTAATTTTTTTTAGATCTATTAAAAATGAAACTGTTCTCTTTTTGTATTTTGTAGAAACTACCTCTTCAGGTTACAGCTGGAGGATTTGTCTCTGATCCAGGTAGGTGCAATTTATTTTTCTCGAGCTTTTGTTTTCCATCCTAATTAGCTCTGTGTTTAAGGGGATGAAGACAGATGTACGTGAAGGTGTAAATCAAGTCAGAGGAAGTGTTCCTTTCCTCAGAAGGTTAGGCCGCGGAACTCTTGGCTGACCTATTAGACATGAGTCCTCACCCGCTTTAATTCTCAATTAGCCCTCTTCCTTCTGGGCAGCCTCTTTTCATTTCATGGAATCATCCTGACTTACTCTACATCAAATGAGAGCTAATTCAATGGATATTTCCTCAGTGTTAGGGAGTGACCTTTCCACCCTAGTTAATCATTGATGATTCAGTTTGATTTATCCAGCCATCATATTATCAAAATCAGCTCCCTTAGAAAAACATCTCTGTTTCTTCTTTATTATTTGCAATTAAAAAATAGAACTATATGGCTTAAAAACCACATATGATGAAGAATTAGCGATGATAGATAAAAATGCAGTTTACCTAGGTTTTTATTTTTGTAGTTTGGAGGAGGAACCTGAGATGCTTAAGCCTGAATGGTGTATATTTTAGTGGCAGATCTGAATCACAAAGGCCCTTTCAGTCTTTAGCAGAGTCTCTTGGAGAAGGACAGGGTCGTGGCATAAATATCTCCTCTACCAAGATTCTGGAACTCCCCATGAAGCACAGAATCCTTGGGCTGTATATAGTTGGGAAAAATTCTTTAATCACCCTCACGTACTAGAGTTCTAAGAAGTGACTGGCAAGAAGTTCACGTTATTTTCTTCTCTTTGTGATGCTGGTATTTGTGAACATTCAGGAAACTTTAGAGTTAGGATTTAATATGAAATTTAAGTTTCATTTACCAGTACCTTAACATAAGCCAACCTCCACAAGAAAACTAATATCGGCAAACACTTTAAAGACCAGTAGCGCTGGGTTCATCTAGTTTCGTGACTACCAGCAATAGTGGGCTTTCTTTTTTTTTAAATTTTTTTATTAGTTGGAGGCTAATTACTTCACAACATTTCAGTGGGTTTTGTCATACATTGATATGAATCAGCCATAGATTTACACTTATTCCCCATCCCGATCCCCCCTCCCATCTCCCTCTCCACCCGATTCCTCTGGGTCTTCCCAGTGCACCAGGCCGGAGCACTTGTCTCATGCATCCCACCTGGGCTGGTGATCTGTTTCACCATAGATAGTATACATGCTGTTCTTTTGAAACATCCCACCCTCACCTTCTCCCACAGAGTTCAAAAGTCTGTTCTGTATTTCTGTGTCTCTTTTTCTGTTTTGCATATAGGGTTATCATTACCATCTTTCTAAATTCCATATATATGTGTTAGTATGCTGTAATGTTCTTTATCTTTCTGGCTTACTTCACTCTGTATAAGGGGCTCCAGTTTCATCCATCTCATTAGGACTGGTTCAAATGAATTCTTTTTGGCGGCTGAGTAAAATTCCATGGTGTATATGTACCACAGCTTCCTTATCCATTCATCTGCTGATGGGCATCTAGGTTGCTTCCATGTCCTGGCTATTATAAACAGTGCTGCGATGAACATTGGGGTGCATGTGTCTCTTTCAGATCTGGTTTCCTCAGTGTGTATGCCCAGAAGTGGTATTGCTGGGTCATATGGCAGTTCTATTTCCAGTTTTTTAAGGAATCTCCACACTGTTTTCCATAGTGGCTGTACTAGTTTGCATTCCCACCAACAGTGTAAGAGGGTTCCCTTTTCTCCACAGCCTCTCCAGCATTTATTGCTTGTAGACTTTTGGATAGCAGCCATCCTGACTGGTGTGTAATGGTACCTCATTGTGGTTTTGATTTGCATTTCTCTAATAATGAGTGATGTTGAGCACCTTTTCATGTGTTTGTTAGCCATCTGTATGTCTTCTTTGGAGAAATGTCTGTTTAGTTCTTTGGCCCATTTTTTGATTGGGTCATTTATTTTTCTGGAATTGAGCTTCAGGAGTTGCTTGTATATTTTTGAGATTAATCCTTTGTCTGTTTCTTCATTTGCTATGATTTTCTCCCAATCTGAGGGCTGTCTTTTCACCTTACTTATAGTTTCTTTTGTAGTGCAAAAGCTTTTAAGTTTCATTAGATCCCATTTGTTTAGTTTTGCTTTTATTTCCAATATTCTGGGAGGTGGGTCATAGAGGATCTTGCTGTGATTTATGTCAGAGAGTGTTTTGCCTATGTTCTCCTCTAGGAGTTTTATAGTTTCTGGTCTTACATTTAGATCTTTAATCCATTTTGAGTTTATTTTTGTGTATGGTGTTAGAAAGTGTTCTAGTTTCATTCTTTTGCAAGTGGTTGACCAGTTTTCCCAGCTCCACTTGTTAAAGAGGTTGTCTTTTTTCCATTGTATATCCTTGCCTCCTTTGTCAAAGATAAGGTGTCCATAGGTTCGTGGATTTATCTCTGGGCTTTCTATTCTGTTCCATTGGTCTATATTTCTGTCTTTGTGCCAGTACCACACTGTCTTGATGACTGTGGCTTTGTAGTAGAGTCTGAAGTCAGGCAGGTTGATTCCTCCAGTTCCATTCTTCTTTTTCAAGATTACTTTGGCTATTCGAGGTTTTTTGTATTTCCATACAAATTGTGAAATTCTTTGGTCTAGTTCTGTGAAAAATACCGTTGGTAGCTTGATAGGGATTGCATTGAATCTATAGATTGCTTTGGGTAGAATAGCCATTTTGACAATATTGATTCTTCCAATCCATGAACACGGTATGTTTCTCCATCTGTTTGTGTCCTCTTTGATTTCTTTCATCAGTGTTTTATAGTTTTCTATGTATAGGTCTTTTGTTTCTTTAGGTAGATATACTCCTAAGTATTTTATTCTTTTTGTTGCAATGGTGAATGGTATTGTTTCCTTAATTTCTCTTTCTGTTTTTTCATTGTTAGTATATAGGAATGCAAGGGATTTCTGTGTGTTAATTTTATATCCTGCAACTTTACTATATTCATTGATTAGTTCTAGTAATTTTCTGGTAGAGTCTTTAGGGTTTTCTATATAGAGGATCATGTCATCTGCAAACAGTGAGAGTTTCACTTCTTCTTTTCCTATCTGGATTCCTTTTACTTCTTTCTCTGCTCTGATTGCTGTGGCCAAAGCTTCCAACACTATGTTGAACAGTAGTGGTGAGAGTGGGCATCCTTGTCTTGTTCCTGATTTCAGGGGAAATGCTTTCAATTTTTCACCATTGAGGGTGATGCTTGCTGTGGGTTTGTCATATATAGCTTTTATTGTGTTGAGGTATGTTCCTTCTATTCCTGCTTTTTGGAGAGTTTTAATCATAAATGAGTGTTGAATTTTGTCAAAGGCTTTCTCTGCATCTACTGAGATAATCATATGGTTTTTATCTTTCAATTTGTTAATGTGGTGTATTACATTGATTGATTTGCAGATATTGAAGAATCCTTGCATTCCTGGGATAAAGCCCACTTGGTCGTGGTGTATGATTTTTTTAATATGTTGTTGGATTCTGTTTGCTAGAATTTTGTTAAGGATTTTTGCATCTATGTTCATCAGTGATATTGGCCTGTAGTTTTCTTTTTTTGTGGCATCTTTGTCTGGTTTTGGAATTAGGGTGATGGTGGCCTCATAGAATGAGTTTGGAAGTTTACCTTCTTCTGCAATTTTCTGGAAGAGTTTGAGTAAGGTAGGTGTTAGCTCTTCTCTAAATTTTTGGTAGAATTCAGCTGTGAAGCCATCTGGTCCTGGGCTTTTGTTTGCTGGAAGATTTTTGATTACAGTTTCGATTTCCTTGCCTGTGATGGGTCTGTTAAGATCTTCTATTTCTTCCTGGTTCAGTTTTGGAAAGTTATACTTTTCTAAGAATTTGTCCATTTCATCCAAGTTGTCCATTTTATTGGCATAGAGCTGCTGGTAGTAGTCTCTTATGATCCTTTGTATTTCAGTGTTGTCTGTTGTGATCTCTCCATTTTCATTTCTAATTTTGTTAATTTGGTTCTTCTGTCTTTGTTTCTTAATGAGTCTTGCTAATGGTTTGTCAATTTTGTTTATTTTTTCAAAAAACCAGCTTTTAGCTTTGTTGATTTTTGCTATGGTCTCTTTAGTTTCTATTGCATTTATTTCTGCCTTAATTTTTAAGATTTCTTTCCTTCTGCTAACCCTGGGGTTCTTCATTTCTTCCTTCTCTAATTGCTTTAGGTGTAGAGTTAGGTTATTTATTTGGCTTTTTTCTTGCTTCTTGATGTAAGCCTGTAATGCTATGAACCTTCCCCTTAGCACTGCTTTTACAGTGTCCCATAGGTTTTGGGTTGTTGTGTTTTCATTTTCATTCATTTCTATACATATTTTGATTTCTTTTTTGATTTCTTCTATGATTTGTTGGTTATTCAGAAGTGTGTTATTTAGCCTCCAGGTGTTTGAATTTTTAACAATTTTTTTCCTGTAATTGAGATCTAATCTTACTGCACTGTGGTCAGAAAAGATGACTGGAATGATTTCAATTTTTTTGAATTTTCCAAGACTAGATTTATGGCCCAGGATGTGATCTATTCTGGAGAAGGTTCCGTGTGCACTTGAGAAAAAGGTGAAGTTGCTTGTTTTGGGGTGAAATGTCCTATAGATATCAATTAGGTCTAGCTGGTCCATTGTGTCATTTAAAGTTTGTGTTTCCTTGTGAATTTTCTGTTTAGTTGATCTATCCATAGTTGTGAGTGGGGTATTAAAGTCTCCCACTATTATTGTGTTACTATTAATTTCCTCTTTCATACTCGTTAGTGTTTGTCGTACATATTGCAGTGCTCCTATGTTGGGTGCATATATATTTATAATTGTTATATCTCCTTCTTGGATTGATCCTTTGATCATTATGTAGTGTCCTTCTTTGTCTCTTTTCACAGCTTTTATTTGAAAGTCTATTTTATCTGATATGAGTATTGCGACTCCTGCTTTCTTTTGGTCTCCATTTGCATGAAATATTTTTTTCCAGCCCTTCACTTTTAGTCTGTATGTGTCTCTTGTTTTGAGGTGGGTCTCTTGTAGACAGCATATATGGGGGTCTTGTTTTTGTATCCATTCAGCCAATCTTTGTCTTTTGGTTGGGGCATTCAACCCATTTACATTTAAGGTAATTATTGATAGGTGTGGTCCCGTTGCCATTTACTTTGTTGTTTTGGGTTCACGTTTATACAACCTTTCTGCATTTCCTGTCTAGAGAAGATCCTTTAGCATTTGTTGAAGAGCTGGTTTGGTGGTGCTGAATTCTCTCAGCTTTTGCTTATCTGTAAAGCTTTTGAGTTCTCCTTCATATCTGAATGAGATCCTTGCTGGATACAGTAATCTAGGTTGTAGGTTATTCTCTTTCATTACTTTCAGGACGTCCTGCCATTCCCTTCTGGCCTGGAGGGTTTCTATTGATAGCTCAGCTGTTATCCTTATGGGAATCCCTTTGTGTGTTATTTGTTGTTTTTCCCTTGCTGCTTTTAATATTTGTTCTTTGTGTTTGATCTTTGTTAGTTTGATTAATATGTGTCTTGGGGTGTTTCGCCTTGGGTTTATCCTGTTTGGGACTCTCTGGGTTTCTTGGACTTGAGTGGCTATTTCCTTCCCCATTTTAGGGAAGTTTTCAGCTATTATCTCCTCGAGTATTTTCTCATGGCCTTTCTTTTTGTCTTCTTCTTCTGGAACTCCTATGATTCGAATGTTGGGGCGTTTCACAGTGTCCCAGAGGTCCCTGAGGTTGTCCTCATTTCTTTTGATCCTTTTTTCTTTTTTCCTCTCTGCTTCATTTATTTCCACCATTTTATCTTCTACCTCACTTATCCTATCTTCTGCCTCCGTTATTCTACTCTTGGTTCCCTCCAAAGTGTTTTTGATCTCATTCATTGCATTGTTCATTTTTAATTGACTCTTTTTTATTTCTTCTAGGTCTTTATTAAACAATTCTTGTATCTTTTCAATCTTTGTCTCCAGGCTATTTATCTGTAACTCCATTTTGTTTTCAAGATTTTGGATCATTTTTATTATCATTATTCTAAATTCTTTTTCAGGTAGATTCCCTATCTCCTCCTCTTTTGTTTGACTTGGTGGGCATTTTTCATGTTCCTTTACCTGTTGGGTATTTCTTTGCCTTTTCATCTTGTTTAGATTGCTGTGTCTGGAGTGGGCTTTCTGTATTCTGGAGGTCTATGGTTCCTTTTTATTGTGGAGGATTTACCCAGTGGGTGGGGTTAGACGATTGGCTTGTCAAGGTTTCCCGGTTAGGGAAGCTTGCGTCAGTGTACTGGTGCGTGGAACTTGATTTCTTCTTTTTGGAGAGCAATGGAGTGCCCAGTAATGAGTTTTGAGATGGGTCTATGTGTTAGGTGTCACCTTGGGCAGCCTGTATGTTGACATTCGGGGCTATGTTCCTGTGTTGCTGGAGAATTTGCTTGGTATGTCTTGCTCTAAAACTTACTGGCTCTTGGGTGGTGGTTGGTTTCAGTGTAGGTATGGAGGCTTTTGGACGGTCACTTATTGCTTAAAGTTCCATGTAGTCAGGAGTTTTCTGGTGTTCTCAGGTTTTGGGCTTAAGTTTCCTGCCTCTGGATTTCAGTTTTATTCTTCCTGTAGTCTCAGGACTTCTCCAACTATACAGCACTGATAATAAAACTTCTAGGTTAATGGCGAAAAGATTCTCCCCTGTTAGGGACACCCAGAGAGGTTCACAGAGTTACATGAACAGGAGAAAAGGGAGGAGGGAGATAGAGATGAGCAGGAGGAGAAAAAGGGGGACTCAAGAGGAGAGAGACAGATCTACGCAGCTGTCTGTTCCCAGAGTGTTCTTCGTATCTCAGACACCTACAAGGATTCACAGAATTGGATTGGGAAGAGAAGGGGAAAGGAGGAAATAGAGGTGTTCTGAGGTAGAAAACAGAGAGTCAAGATTGGGAGAGAATAATCTTCGGTTTAAAGATAGGGCTTCTCTTTTTTTTTTTTTTGGTAAGGTTATAGTGTAGTGAAAATGAAAATGAAGAGTAGTAGAGGAGTACTAGAGGACTTTAAAAGAAATAAGAGAAAAAGAAAAATAGAAAATAAAAGAGAAAACGGAAAGGAAAAAAAAGAAGAAAAAAGAAAAAAAAGAAAAAGAAAAAAAGAAAAAAAAAATTAAAAAAAAAAAAAAGAAAGAAAGAAAAAAAAATTTTTTTTTCCCCTAATTAAAAAAATCGTAAAAATCTATGTAAATGAAAGTTAAGGAGTGATGGGGGAGTAATAGGGAATTTTAAAGGAAAATAAAAGAGAAAAAATAAAAAAGAAAAAATATAAAAAGAAAAAAAATTTTTTTTTTTTTCCTTACTTAGAAAAAAAAAAGTAAAAATATATCTAGGAGTTTCTCTGGAGCTGCTGCGGTCAGTGTGGGTTCGGCTCAGTTTCAGATAGCTCCTCGTTCCAGCTTACACTTCTCGATATCTACAGGGCCCTTCCGGTGAAGTCGGTGTTTTCTACAGGGATTTTAATCTGTTGCACCAGTCCCTTCTGAAGCGGTTCCCTTTGTTTATTTGGCTTCTGTTTGCCGGTCTCTTCAGAGCCTCATTTCCGCCCTGACACAGGCGGGCGGAGGTGGACTCTTATTCAGTTAGCTAGTTCCGTTGCGCTGCTGGGAGGGGCTGACGCTGCGGGGAGGGGCTGGCGCTGCGGGGCGGGGCTGACGCTGCGGGGAGGGGCTGGCGCTGCGGGGCGGGGCTGACGCTGCGGGGAGGGGCTGGCCCTGCGGGGGCGGGCTGGCGCTGCCAGGAGGGGCTGAAGCTGCTTTCTCCGTCTGCGCTGCTCAGGCTCCCGGCTGTTCTATATGGAGCGCGCCCCCGCGCTGTGCTAGGTTCCAGCCCTCGGGTGTTACACAAAAGCGCGGCGAAAAGCTGCGCCTGCTCTCTGTGCCTTCCCCGTCAGAGCGGTCCAGGCAGCGAGGGGCTTGATGGGCGCACTATCCCCAGGTGTGGCACACTCACTCCCTTCCGCGGACCCAGCCCCAGTCCCCGCCCGCGCCGGTCGGGTGCGCGCGCCTTCCGCCCTCTGCGTCCCCAGCCCCAGTCCCCGCCCGCGCCGGTCGGGTGCCTGCGCCCTGTGTCTCGCCGCGACCTTCCCCTCCCCCCTGCCTCCTGCCTCCGGCGGGGCTGGGTGGGTCCGCAGCCTGCGACCTCTTCTTGGGACTTTCTCCGTCCCTTTGTTCTGCGAACGGCCGGCAGTGTGTTCCGGCCGGTTAATTTTCTCTCTTTTGGTCTCCCACAGTTCAAGTTGGCACCTCACAGAAGCTCCCTCCGATTGTCCTCAGGGCACTCAGGCCCGGACCCTAGCCCAAGCAAGGCCGCCTAAGACTCCCTTCCCGGGACGGGTCTCCGTCCTTAGCTCTTTTGTCTCACTTTTTATCTTTTATATTTTGTCCTACCTCCTTTCGAAGACAATGGTCTGCTTTTCTGGGCGCCTGATGACCTCAGCTAGCGATCAGAAGTTGTTTTGTGAGGTTTGCTCTGCATTCAGTTATTCTTTTGATGAATTTGTAGGAGAGAAAGTGGTCTCCCCGTCCTACTCCTCCGCCATCTTGCAATAATTAGCCTGGGCTTTCTTATCTGGAGAACAGCCACAAATCAATACCCACTGTCATTGCTGGAATTAAATAGTGTATGCATAAGGGGTAAGGCATAGTCATTTTGTAACAAATGTTAATTGTTATTGCTTTTTGGAAAGTGATGGCAATAAATAATAACTTCTTAAATCATTTCATCACAGTGGACAATGAATCATCTCTCTACTGCAATTTGATGTATAACTAAAGTCTTTGAGTTGATCATTAATGAAATTATGAATGTAATAATAAGAAATCAGAATGATCAGTAGTTTAACCAAAATAGCATTTGATTTTAAATAGTCTTTTATAAAATATGTACATTATTCAATAGATAGGGTTATTCTCATTTTGATTCTCATGGTATAATATATTATTTGGTGTGTTGTATGTGTTGAAAAAGTGAAATGTGTAGATCTGTGTGTGTACAGATATATATGTTTCCATATATATATTTGTTGATTTCCTAGTTCCCTAGCACCCTCGGCTAAGAAGGTCTAGAAGTATTGTTATTCCAACAGCAATGAACACACTGAACAATATCTAGTGCTTGGTTTCTAAATATAATTATCCATTAAGAAGAGACAGGGCTTCTTAGAGAAGTAGCTGATTGTAGAGTTTTGGCAAAGAAAGTCCCAGATAAGCCTGGAAGACTTTCTTGTTTCAGAAATTAAAGGATTGTTCAAAGAATGGTGGGAGCAGGTCAAAAGGATCTAAGAGCCAGCTCGATGTGGACTCACTGAAGAAATCTGGGACAATTTGATTATTAAAATAATGATAGAATCAGATTAAAACACATTGAATTAACTAAGAATCCATGAGTAAATACTAACATAAAAATACATGAATGAGTAAACAAATGAGACAAAGGGACTGCTTTTCCTAATTCTAAAATACCAACTAGGAAATATTGAATGAATGATTTAATTAGGAAATTATCATTTGGCAATGATCACATGAAAAACCTGATTCAGGCAAAAGTGATCAATGGATGCTAAATTTATGAGAGAGAGTTTGGTGATGACCTAGGTATCTATATAGTCTCAAAGTCTTTACCTATAGAATGCTTATTAATTATAAGAGGAAAACCTGTGACTTGATCCTGAAGAAGTCTGGCCACTGCTATGATAACCAACTAGTTAAGGTACTTTCACTATAATGGGACAAGAGTTAGTATAAGCTTCCTGATTGGATGCACTGAAAAGGCCACAGCAAGATTTCCATATTACAGCCAAAAATTATATTCAGTTTCATCATGAGGAACCATCACACAAACCAAACATGAAGGCCATTCTACAAAAAACTGGTCTCCACTGTTAAAAAATCACCCTCACAAAAGGCATAAAGAGTAAGAACAGCTATTCCATCCTAAAGAGAATAAATGCATATGTCACGCAAATGAAACACTTGATTAAAATTGTATCTTGGAGCAGGAAATAAGTTTTTTCTTGCTATAAAGGATCGTACTGGGACAACTGGTGAAATTTTAATGTCTGGGTAGAAGATGGTAGGAATGTATTAATATTAATGTCCTGACTTTGATAACTGTAATGTTATCAAAATGTCTTTGTTCTTTGGAGAATGTCTTTGTTATTTGGACAAACCTTCTGAGATAAGTAAGGGTGAAGTTTCATTTCTGAAACTTACTCTGATTTAAAAAAATTAGAATATGTGTATATATATTACACTGTTGTTGCTTAATCACTAAGTTGTGTCCAACTCCTCTGCGACCCTGTGGGCTGCAGCCAGCCAAGTTCCTCTGCCCATGAGATTCTCCAGGCAAGAATACTAGTGTGGGTTGCCATTTCCTCCTCCAGGGGATCTTCTGAACCAGGGATTGAACCCATGTCTCCTGCATTGGCAGGCAGATTCTTTACCACTGAGCTACCACGGACGCCCATATATAGTGTATATACATATATGTGTTTATGTATATACATGTTCACACACACATGCATGCATGTAGAGAAAAAGAATCATAAAACAAATGTGATAAAATATCAGTGAGTAAGCTCTAGAAATCTCAGTGAAGGATTTATGAGAGTCCATTGGGCATTTCTTAAAAAAAAAAAAACCCATGTAATTTCGGAAGAAATAATGCAAAAATAAGGAGACGCGTTTGTCGTTACCGTGTGTATGATGCTCTTTTAGGGACAAGGGAACTAGCTGTACTTTCCCCATGGTTGCTTCTCATTGTCGTGTCTGACTTTTGGTGGAAATCAGGTTGAGGTTATTGATGAAATAAGTGTTCTTATTGAGGTTTGGAGAATTTATTAGCATCTCCACCTGGCAAGAGAGAGCCTGGTTCGCTGACACAGGACCAGGCAGGAAGGCAGGGACTTTCTGTGCGGAAGCTTTGCAACACAGCCCCCATCACAGATGTCAGACGCGGCATTGTGATCAGTACACACAGTGAGACCCCCCTCTGTCACGTTTTGTGGGTGTATCTGGTGCTCGGCTTACTGCAGCTTGGAGACTTCCCTCTAGAAATTCTTCATACAGAGTTCTTTTCTTATATGTCAATAGTTAAGTTGTCCTTTTGATTTCTATGACTATTTTATTTCAACTTAAATGACTATTTCCAAGGGTAACAATGGGCTTCCTTGGTTGGCTCAGTGGTAGAGAATCCACCTGTCAATGCAGGAGACGTGGGTTAGAACCCTGGGTCAGAAGATCCCCAGGAGGAGGAAATGGCAACTCACTCCAGTACTCTTGCGGAGAATCCCCATGGATAGAGGAGCCTGGTGGGTTACAGTCCATGGGCTTGCAAAGAGTTGCAGACAGCTGAGCAACTAGAAAACAACAAGGGTAACGAAAAAGAGTTGGCACGCCGATGAAGAAAGGGTTATAGTGCCCAGTAGAGACATAATGTGATCCTCATGGACAGTTTAAGGTTATCTGATGATCACATTGAAACAAGTATTATGAAGCATTATTTTTAATTGAGGTATAGTTGTAGAATATATGTCAAGTGAACACCATATTGATACACAATTCACAATTTTTAAAGGCTATATTCCATTTATAGTTATTATAAAATATTGAATATATTCACTGTGTTGTACAATATATCTTTGTAGCTTCTTTATTTTAAACATAGTAGTTGGTACCTCTTAATCCCTTTGGGGGAAATTATTTTTAATAATATATTTTACTTAACTCATTATATCCCAAATATTAACATTTTACCATGTAGTGATTACAAAAAAAAAAAAACAATGAGCTACATTTCTTGAATTTAATTGTATTAAGTCTTCAAAATCTGGTATGTATTTCACTCCTAGAGAACATATGGGTTTGAAATAGCCACCATTCAAGAGTGGAAAATCTCTTTCTGACCAGTTGGACTGTGCCCTTTGAGATCACGAGGAGCAGTAGCATTTATGACTTCCACGCCTTCAGTTATTTGTAGAAATAGTGTTTCCTCCAGGGACCACCTGGATTAATTGAATATTTTAGGCTGTAGGTTTTCTCCTTTCCTCTCTCTTCATAGATCGAAAATAATTGCTTAAACATGGGAAAATCAGGGACCAGAGCCCAGAAAGGAAAAGCAATTTGCAAAAACAGTGGAGAGAATCAGGGCTGGGAATCAGTGACATTCCTTATTTAACACTAGACAAAGCTTCATTTGATCTGGCCCCTCCCTGCCTGACAGGAGGGTCCACTTCCAGTTGGCAGATGTCTTGGGATGCTTCCTTGGGTCTTGGAATGACAAGTTGCTCAAAACTTCCCAGACCGGGGGCCACTTTCCAACTCTCAGCATCTACTCAGGTCCTCCTTCTCATGAACAATTTTAATCCCATTCTCTTCTCTATCTAGAAGATGTCAACCCTTGGGTCTCACTTTAACTGTCACCTTTTTGTAATCCACCTTGAGTCTGTTTGGGCTGATGCTCCTGGAATGTGTTTCATAAACCCAGCTTTTATCCTTGATGATTTCCTCTTGTCTCAGATTGAAATTCTGTCTGTGTTCTGTGGAGCATTTGATTTCTTTGTGTCTTCAGGATTATATGAAAGTTGATCATTATATGTAGTCATCTGGCAGGTGATAGACTGGAGAAGAATGTCTGTGAAAGTTTGCAACCCTTGATACTTAATAATATATTCACTCTGCAACTTTTTAAAACTTTATCATTAGCGGGGCATGGGTGAACTTCATATTTTTGTCCTTACATTCAAGAGAAGGAAAGTAATGACATCCAGGGACTAGAGAAGTGCAGAATGCCTGCTGAAAGTCATGCTGAAACACACATGTGCACACTCCCACCCTACAGGAAAATTCTAGGACAGTATAATTAATTCCTGACTCTGACCCATTCCTTTCCTTTTACGTGCCAGCCACCTGGCTGCTCCATCTTACTCTGCACTTTTCTTCTTCCCCAGATTCTTCTGCTTAAGCACTGTCTTAGGATCAGTGATGAGAAAGCAGACGTTGAACAGGGCTCCTTTCTTGAGTTTCTATTTAGTGATTTTCGCAGAGTCCCAGAGCCTCCCCTTGACTTCCTGGCCCCTGAATTCAGTGTGTTCATGTGTGTTCTGCAGCCAGCAGTGTCCAGCCCCACCCCCCCCACCACAGGAGCACCGTGAACACCCTTAGTGCATCCTCCCGTCTCCCATTGGTCCACACCCAGTGACTCGATGGTCCCAGCACAGTGACTTGATGGTCCAAACTTTCATTGTTTAATGCGGGTTCCAGCTCTTGTTTCTGCCCAAGGGGTGAGGGATGGGTGGAAGATGCAATGCTGGTATATTCACAGAAATCAGAGCCTGTTATCCATCCACCATGGTCGGGCTTCGTGGCTCAGCTTGTGGAAATGCGTGGAAATCCACAAGTGAGAAAAATGGACTTTTGTGAAGTGGCTTTAGGATGAGAGACTGAACTGTGAGGTCAGGCTGCCTGATAAGCCTGATCCTGACCACAGTCCAGAACTGGCATCAGCAGAACCTTGAATCAGAGTTCTTTTTCCCCTTTTCTCCCTAACAAAGTCAAGACACCACTAGTGGAGTTTCTAAAGCAGCCAAGATTTGAGCAAGGATTGGGTTGGGACTTGATTACTATTACTCCCAGTGAACATTATCTGTTTGAGGTAAATCTCTTAGCATCACTGCAAAAATATTCACCTATAAATATGCCATGAGCTAGAATGGCTCTATCTGGAATATTTGTTGTGATTTTCAAATATGCATACCTTAAAGTATCAAAGCGAAAGACCCAGAGGAAACAAAACCTGTTTTTCATCAATGACCGGAGAATCAGATATTCATGTGACATCATTTATAAGGCGTCTTTCTGCTAGGAGGCTGTGATAAATCTCCTTGCAGCTCACCGTGTGCTGAAATGTAGCCTCCGCATCTTGGAAACCAGTCATTTTCAGGCACAAGGATGGAGGGCATGGAATTTCCCGTCAGGCGTCTCTCCACTTCTTGTCATAATAACAGATCCAACTCTTCAGCATCACTTTTTTTTTTCTTGCCTTGATCACAGCAGTTATTTTCTAAGAACAAAGCTTTCTGGAAAATGTAAAAACGCAGCTGGCCTCATGAGGAACTGACAGCGTTTGCCCATCTGGGGTTGTGCCTGGGATGGCCTGAGGTAGACGTACCTTGAACAACCTCCTATGAACACTGGGAGACCGCAGCTCATTTAACCTCGATGTCTTCCTAACGTACTTTGGGGAAATAGCTCAAAATCCAGTTTTGTATTGCTTTGTTACCGAGGGAAAGGAATTCACAGCCTGTTTCTCACTCACAACTGCTGGAATAAGCAGAAAAAATTGTAATCTGTGTTCCAATTTGCCACCTGCCTCACTCTGGTTTCTAAATTGAAAACTGTTAAGTCTCTGACGACCTGGTCAATATTGGTAGAAAATCTGCTCCTAAGTTAAGGTAAATGTTAACTTTGTTTCTTGTATATTTGGGTTTGGGGAATTGTGTTTCAACTCCAGTCAGTTTCCAAGTCAGTATTTCTCAATTAGGGGCAGCGTCACCTGCTGGGAACATCAGGTTGTCACCACTGGAGGGGAAAGTTCTAGTGGCATCTAGTGGGTCAAGCAAGACCGGAGAAGCTGCTAAACTTTTTGCAATGCCCAGGACAGCCCCTCGCTTCTCAACCAAGAATTCTCTGGCTCTACCTGCTAACAGCACCAAGGTTGAGAAACCCTAGGTTAAGCAATCACTGCCTTGGCTTCTGTGTGTTTTGAGGAAGCCACTTTTCAAGTCTGCAATGTTAACATTATTGGATTAAACCTAGAAGATCAATGCTTGGGGAGTTCTCCTCTTTAGATTCTTTCATATATTTAACCAAACACATGCATGAACCCTTAGTGGCATTTCTAAAGAAGCTGCTGGGGTTCTTGAGTTTAAATTGCTTCCTTTTATTAATGTGAAATTAAATTTAAAAACAAATTGAGTCAATTTATAATAGTAAAACCCTCTCTGATGGGTCATAACAATTTGATACAACTACCCTCTGTTGGAATTCTTCTATATAATTTAAAGAATGATGTTTTAATTAATAATTTAGAATAACTATTCAAGTAAGATATTCACATTGATTAATTTTTGCAGTCTTGTCTTATATTTATATTGGGCAATGGAAGACTGGTCTCCTGTGTAGTCCTTAAAAACCATGATTCTAAATTTTCTTTCTTTTCTGCCTTCCTTTGTCAAATATGTTCTTGAAATCATACTGTTGTAGAAGTGACTGGCATTTTAGAGATTAAAGAGCTTAGAGATCTTTATTATAAATGTTCAGGGCTCTGAAAATGAAGGCTTGCCGATAGTGGTTATGGTTTTATGGGAATATGGCCATGCCCATTTATTTGCATTTGCCAGCTCATGATTATCCTTAATAAATCTTATTGAAACACAAACACACCCACTCCTTTGGATGTTTTCTATGGCTGCTAGATCAACTGGGTTGACCAGTTGTGTCAGATACCGTCTAGGCTACAAAGCTGAAATATTTACTGTCTGACCCATTAAAGAAGTTTGTCACCTGTTATGGTACCAAACAGGTGGTACAGATCAAGATCTCCGTTAAGTGTTTCCTGAATGGATGAGTGAACACAGTATGATGTGCTATAGTTCTTTGTTTTTGCTTTTTTTCCCCCAGACATTGTGTGGTTGGTGTGTTTATTTTGACTCCTTGGCCAATAATTTTCATGGTCCTCCCTAGACTGTGACCCATAGGTTGGCAACCCACAGTGCGGTCATTTGTCCCCAGATTCTTGTCTCTTCCTTCCACTCCTTTGGTAAACGTTTTCCACCAAGAGCTGTTTTATCGACCCATTTATTCAAACACTTTCCTTTCCTTTTCTCATAAGTTCCTGGAGGATTTATAGTTTCTGTTGTATATTTTGTATAAAGTGAAGTGAAAATCGTTCAGTCGTGTCTGACTCTCTGCGACCACAGTCCGTGGGATTCTCTAGGCCAGAATACTGGAGTGGGTAGCCTTTACCTTCTCCAGGAATCTTTCCAACCCAGGGATCAAACCCAGGTCTCTCGCATTGTAGGCAGATTCTTTACCAGTCAATGAGGACTAAGATTTTACTAGCTTCACAGAAAGGAGTCACGTTGAGTTCATTCTGTTAACAAACAGCCCTTCACTCCTAGTGCATAAGCATACATCAGAAGTTTCTCACTTACATGATGACTGTCCAGGGCAGCAGCTGTGGGGACTGTTTTCTCTGCTGCCATCCAGGAGCCCAGGGGGTTCTGCCCGTGCTGCCTGCAGGGCAACATGGAAGAAAGGTTGGAGGATGGAGCAGAGAAGATCTGCATGGCCCAAGCCAGGAAGTGGCACGCCCCCTTCTGCCCAGTGGCCACGAGGTCACAGAGCCTCAACCAGCTGCAAGGAGGCTGGGATTATAATTTATCCATGTACCCAGAAAGAAGTCAAAAACTCAGACCTTCAGTCATCGGTAGGTATTAGCATTTTCTCCCAGAAGGTGCTAGAAAACAAGATTATCACCTAGGGCTATACTTCACTGATACTGTTGTTTGCCTCTGCCCCCCGCCATTCCAGCCATTCTGATTTCCTACTGTACACACAGATTTATCCATGCTTCCAACATTTCTGTAAGTAACAAAGCAGGGATATGTTGAACCAACCACTCAACCTCTTCGGACCTCAATTTTCTTGACGGTGCATTTGGACAGGAGAGCTGGGGAGAAGAGTAGGCTGGATCATTCCTGCAGTCCCTTTCAGCATTAAAATCTTAACGTGTGCCATCCTGCTGCTGATTCTTCCTTCTGTCACTGCTTAAATGACTCCTGGATTCCTCCTTCTTTAGGGAAAACTTGCCCTATAATGGGAAACCTGGCACTGTTCTTATTCGATGTAACTTTAATGACTTAATGTCATGAGTTAATGATGACGACAACACCAACAGTGATAGCAGACAGTGGCTTACTGTGTTCTTCCTCCATACTCAGCTCTTCACGTGCATCAGCTCAGTTTTGTTTTCCCAGTAGCACTAAGGTGTAGTAGGTACTATTTTCAGTATTTTGCAGAGGAAGAGTTGAATCTTGGAGAGTTTATGTGATTTAGCTAGGCTCACCCAGCTGGTATATACCAGAACTACCATTCAGATCTGGGTATATTGGGCTCCAGGCTTCCAGGGTAGCTCAGTAGATAAAGAACCCATCAGCAGTTCAAGAGTTGTAGGGAACGCGGGTTCGATCCCTGGGTCGGGAAGATCCCCTGGAGGAGGGCATGGCAACCCACTCCAGTATTTTTGCCTGGAGAATTCCATGGACAGAGGAGCCTGGTGGGCTACAGTCCGTGGGGTCATAGAGTCGGACACAATGGAAGTGACTGAGCATGCGTGTACGCACATTGGGTCCCAGATGACAGTCTCTTAATCACTAAAACACTATTGTACTCATTACAATGTGAGTAATGTTGCACCACCTGTGGTTGACCACTGGCCTACAGTAGATAATTGTTCATTTATAATTACAACTTTTACGTGGATTTAAGCCGAGTTCCCTGAAAGTCTGACACAAGGATCCATATGCTTGTACTTTATTGAGGGTATGTTCTCAGCACATGGAGAGATGAGACATATGGCAGATAACGAAACAAGACAAGCCTTTGCTCTCAGCTGGGGTCCAGCATCAGCCTGATTCCAGGGGAATTCCAAAGTATGGATGGAATCTCAGTAGGTCCCCTTTGAAGCAAGGGTTTGATGATTTATACAACTGCAACCTTGTCATTAAGCAACAGGTTTTTGAGTTGGGTGGGGGGGTTGTGATGGTGAATCTCCTGGCAGAGTGACTCTCATCAGCCAAGAGCAGTTCTCCAGAGATGGGGGTAGCCTGAGTCAGAAGCTGTCAACACTGCCAGAAGCCAGAGGAAGGTGCATTGGCCTGTGAGAAGAGCTGGGTGGGGTGCCAGGGCACTCAGTGTAGAACGCATCACTCGGTATTCGTAGGCATCTTACTTTAGCTTCTTCTTATGTTCTAGACCCTGACTATACTGACACTGGTCTCCATCACCAAGGAAGCAAAATGTTTTTATATCCCTGAAAAAATGTAGTACATACTTGATTATTGAGTGCATTCTGTTGTGTTGTACATGTCATGCTTTTTAATAATTTTCATATCCATTTCCAAATTTATGCCTCACTTGCAGCCTCAAAAACTAAATTGAAGATGCATGAATATTTTTCTTAGTCATGTGGATCATTTAGTTTTATGAATTGAGGTCAGGAAATTTCTGTAAGTCCATAGCAAACACTGTCTGACAATCACAGGCTGCAGACAAATGGATGGGCCCATTTCATTTATCTAAAACGCATTTCTATTTCTATTTCAGAAGTGGCCCCAGTACCTGACATAGCTATCGAATGATGAGCATACTCAGAATTCTCTGATCTGCTTTCTTTTTCCTAATTTTGACTGTCTCTCCCAAAAAGCTGACCCAAACAGATAAACTAATGTACTAGGAAAAGCCTTTGTTTTAAATTTAAGTAATGCGTTTTTTGTTTTGGTGAGAGATTATACATTCCAGGAGCTGAAGTCTCTTAGTTTCCTAGAAGCCAAAGGAAAATAGCAAGGGAGAATGATAGATGAAAAAACATGTCACTTTGGCCTACCATTCTCTAGAGTGAATGGACTCAAATTCTTGGTGATTCTTTCATATGTGAGCTATTTGTCATCCTGAATTTGTTCAGTAACTGGGATGAAGTTGAGAGAGTAGCTGTGGATTGAACTGTAATGGGCTCTACCTTGATTTAATATATGCCCATCAAACGCTCCTTTTGCTGTTCTCACATAGGTAACATTTTAGAGTCTATATAATACTTCTTCATTAGGTTACAATATTTAATCTATTTGCAGCATTACTTACTAACCTAGAGGCTACTCATCTTCTTTCAAAGTACAGAATATGATATCTGTTAAGATTTTATGTGGGCTGATTGTATAGTTTAATGCTTGAGGTTCAACCCTATATTCATATTTTGGAAGTCATCACTCATTGATTACATGTTTTCCAGAAGGGAGAGAGGCAAGTTGCCCTATTATAATTCCTATTAGAAGCAGTCTGTTTAATGAGAAAATAGGTATAACTATGTATGGAGTGTGTTAATATTTACAGGGCAGAGATCTTGTAAAGTGTTTTGCTGAAAAATTTTAATTGTCATTTTAATAAAGGAGTATTGAGCTCAAAAGTAGTGTCAAAGTATAGCTACCCATTTCTGGTTTAAGAAGGTAGAGAGAACCCATGTACTGATCTTCCATCCTTCAAAACATAGCATTTAAATGAAGGTAAAAGTGCATAAAAGGAAAAATTCAAAGAATTCTAGAAATGAAAGCTTTTTTTGAGAAACAAAATTTTGGAAATTTGGTAAAATATAAGAACAGAGAAAACTGCAGTACAAAACATGATAAAAACTAATTACTTCAGATGAATCAGTAATAGTCCAAGGTATATAACATATTAAAGAAATTGCAAATATTATAAACAATGAAAATCAAAAAAATATTGTAGGTATTCAGTGAGAAATAAGACTGAACACTCAGGATCATTTCAGTCCTTTTCTGACATATGACTTTGAGAATGTAGGAAGTATATTTTTAATGTTACAAGCCTGCAAGAACTGGTAAAATGAGAGAGAAGATAAAACTATCAGAGTTTTAGGAAGAGACAAGCCTCTGGTAAATGACTACTGCTCAGAAAGAGAAGTATAGTCACAAATTAAAGACCTAACAGACCAAATAGACTTTAAAGACTATCGCAAAGGACAAAGAAGGACACTACATAATGATCAAGGGATCAATCCAAGAAAAAGATATAACAATTGCAAATATATATGCACCCAATATAGGAGCACCATGATATATAAAGCAAATGTTAACAAACATAAAAGGAGAAGTCAACAGTAACACAATAATAGTGGGGGACTTTAACATCCCGTTTACAGTAATAGACAGGTCATCTAGACCAAAGATCACTAGAAATCATAGACCTTAAATGACACATTAAACCAGATGGACGTAATTGATATTTATAGAGCATTCCATCTGAAAGCAGCAGAATACTCATTCTTTTCAAGTGCTTTTGGAACATTCTCCAAGATAGATCACATGCTGGGCCTCAGTAAATTTAAGAAAATTGAAATCACATCAAACTTCCTTTTCGACCACAATGCTACAGGATAGAAATCAACCACACACACACACACACACACACAAAAAAAAAAAACAAAAACAAAACTGCAAACAATACAAACATGAAGTCTAAACAATATGCTATTTAACAAGCAGTGGATCGCTGAAGAATAGGTTATGAGACCAAAGCTCTCATGAATAGGGTTAATAACCTTATAAATGAGACCCCAGAAAGATCCCTTTCCTCTTCCGTCATGTGAGGTTACAGCACCATCTATGAACCAGGAATCTTGCCTTCACTGAACACCTAATCTGCCAGCACCTTGATCTTGCACTTCTCAGCTTGCAGAACTGTGAGAAATAAATTTCTGTTCTTTATAAGTGCCCAGTCATTGGTATTTTGTTATACTAGTCCAAGCAGACTAAGAAAAGAGGTAACCGTTGTTACCTCCAAGAAGAATAACATTGTTTTGAGAAGCGTATCTTATTCCACGGCACATCTGTGGATGTGTGTGAGTATACATCTGTGATACTGTCATAGTCATGAATATGTAAACATTGAGTATCAAAGCAGAATTATAGTAAATTCATAATGAGAAAGTGGGGATGGAAGGATGTGTTGTGTAGTTGGGGGAGAATGGATAAGTTGGGAAAAAAAAGGACACTAAATGATATTTTTAACTGAAGCAATCAAAACAGCAGTGAAACCATATTATTTTGAGATTTGGAGATAAATGCCAAAATAGACCAGTGAAACAGCTGGAAGTTCTTCTGTAGAACAAATAGTTTATCAACCACAAAACAGAGGGCTTTCTTCAGTATTCTGTGCTAAGCCTTGTGGCTGTCTTTATAAATTAAGTACTTGTTTAACTTTAGTTTTAAAAAAAACAGCACAAGGAAAGATACTCTATCCATAAAGCATGAAAAGGCTGCCATGGAAAAGAGAAAACCATTTTCAAGAAAGAATTCATAGAATTAAAAATATAATGTCTCATATAGACAGTTCATCAAAAATATGCAAAAAGAGTTCCATAAAAATGCCTTGAAGAAGAAAGTAGGTATTTTTGTCTAAGTCACAAGATTAATAACAGTTGGAAAGTAGTTAATTATATGATGATTGTTTTTATCAAAAGGAAAAGTAGAAATGCTATTAGAAATTTGATAGGAAAACAAAGATATATAATGAATATACAAGAATGTACTCCAAATATAAAACAAATTTTTTAAAAGTGGGATATAAGCAAAATTTAAAAATGAATATCACATATAACAAATATAAACATCAAACAAATATAAAACAAACTTAAAATATAAAACACACTTTTCTAAAAACAAGAATATGTATATACCAAATAAAACCAAATAAGATGATTTTTAGTATGAAGAAGTGAAAGCAACAAATATGTATGTACATAAGACTGCAGTCTTTATTTGTGTGTAATTTCTAAGATTTATTTTAATTAATGACACAATCAATTTACAATATTTATCTTTCCCCAAAAAGTGATTTGTCTTTTATGAATGGGATTCTTGCTTGATAAATGCTCATCTTCTGTTTTCTGTATTTCTTTGAGAATCAAGCTAAAAACAAGCTTAGATTTTAAAGTTGGATCCATTTCAAAATATTTCTTATAGGATTTGTTAAAATTTATAATTGTCATGAACAGTTTTTTTTTTTTAAACTTGTTTCTTCTGATTCTTAAATAACTGATCCAAGTTTTACTTCTTGGAAAAATAAACATGTTCTGTAAAGAACTATGTGGTTAAAAAATAAACAGCAACCTTGATGACCTCATCATAAACATATTTACAACACTTTTTTCAAAATATATTCCTTTTATGAATATTTTAGCAGTTTACATGTATGGTGAAGAAATATGAAATTTAGGCATTCCTTCAATTTGATTTCAAATTATTTTGCTTCTTTATATTTAATTTATATTTTGTATCTGAAATAATCAGTACCCATCTGTATGTGGTGGGTGATTTGGATTCTCCTGTTTGTTTTTTTATTATAATTTTCATAATTGTATGCCATATATATATGTATATATGTAATGTATATATACATATACATTATTTCTAGTATCATCAAAGGCTAATAAATTTAAACAGACTCATGAAGGAAGAGAAATCTGATTTCAATACTTCTTGCCACATTGTAGTTAGTTTCTTGCTGTTTGTTGTTTAGTTGCTAAGTTGTGTCTGACTCTTTTGTGACCCCGTGGGCTGTAGCCCACCCTGGTCCTCTCTCTATGGGGTTTCCCAGGAAAGGAAACTGGAGGGGGTTGCCATTTCCTTCTCCATGGGATCTTCCCCACTCAGGGATCGAACCCGGGTCTCCTGTACTGACAGGTGGATTCTATACTACGGAGCCAGTTAGTTTCTTGGTGGAGAGCATGGTTACCCACTCCAGTATCCTTACCTGGAGCATCCCACGGACAGAGGAGCCTCATGGGCTATAGTCCAGGGGCTCGCAAAGAGTCTGGCAGCACCCAGCACATCTCTTCCTCTCAGCATGAACCTAGTAGGAGAGTCAGAGAAGAAATGCTGAGAGTGTGGGTAAGCATCTTCTCTCTCACCCTCAGTAAGCTTCCCTCCAGTACCGGCGTGTGACTTCAGATTTCTCACCGGGCCACCAGCTGCTTCTGCCTCACTTCTAGAGCTCTGTCTTTGCCTAGACGTAGCTGATGTCACCGTCACAGCAGCTGGGATATCTGTGGTCCGGGATGGTGCCTTGATGACCATTGCAAATCTGCTTTGAGAAACAGCCCAGGACATAAAAATGAGAGTGAAATCAAATGTTGTTTCTACCACTATCTGCTTCTTAGTCTGACCAAACAGCAGGTTTGAGATTCCGTTTGACTTCTGTGGTGGTTCAAATACATGTAGTTGACCCTGGAACCACATGGGTTTGAAATGTACAGGTTCACTTACTTGTGGGTTTTTTTTCTCAGTAAATACGTGCAGCAGTACTCCATGATTGAATCCGAGGATACAGAAGCATGAATACAGAGGGTCAACAGTAACGATATCTCATGATCTTTGACTGCACAGGGGTCTGCACCTCACCCCTCACATTGTTGAAGGGTTCACTCTAATGACTTCTTAGTATCTTGAGAATTAACAACAGGAAGATTAACTAAAGAGCTCACATTTTCACCCATAAGGGGCATCTGTCACTGTCTTGCTTGTTGATTTTTCTTCTGGGATTATCAGAACCTACTCTTTGATTCTAGCAGTATTGCCAGTGACATGGTGTGGCAGATTGAAAAACTGCCCCCTCAGAAGATCCCCATGACCTAATCTTTGAAACCTGTGAATGTTAACTTATTGTGACAAAAATGTAGTGAAGTTAGAAATCTTGAGATGGGAAAGTTATCTTGAATGATATGGATAAGCCATAAAAAATAAATCAATCCTGAATATTCATTGGAAGGACGATTGCTGAAGCTCCAAAACTTTGGACACATGATGTGAAGAGCAGACTCATTGGAAAAGACCCTGATGCTGGGAAAGATTTAGACGCAAAAGAAGTGGCCTGCAGAGGATGAGATGTTTAGCTAGCATCACTGAATGAATGGACATGAATTTGGGCAAACTCTGGGAGATAGTGGAAGACAGAGGAGCCTGGTGTGATGCAGTCCCTGGGGTCACAGAGTCAAACATGATTTAGTGACTGAACAATAACAACAAAACCTTAAATGCATTCATAACTATCCTTTGGAGAGCAAGGTGAATGGATATTTGACCCCCACACCTGCAGAGAAGAAATTCATATGTAGGTGGAGCAGAGGGGGACTGGAAGAGGTTGGCCTTGATGACTGATGCGGCCAATCTTTTGACTTAAACTAGTTGGTGAGATTTTATCACTTGTCACAGTGATAGTAACAAATTCTAAGGGCTTGGTTAAAATGATTTTAATTTTATCTGATGTTAATGTTAAAACTTCTCCAGGTAGATTATAATGCCAGTGTATACTTAATTGAGACTCCTGAGGCTTATGAATTTACTGCCTATAATTTGTCTATGCTTTGAGAAAAGAGACTCTCTTTAGAGCACTGGGTCTAAAGTGTGATTGGGGTCCCCAAGTGTGATTTTCTTCTGTTTACAAAAAGCATTATCATTGGTTGAGGGGATCAATTAGCTCTGAGAAACACACTTGGCTTATAAAGGCAGATCTTAACTTATTTGAAAGTCACATTTAAACCAGGTATATGTGTGTATATGTTAGTTGCTCAGTCATGTCCGACTCTTTGTGATCCCATGAACTATAGCTCGCCAGACTCCTCTGTCCATGGAATTCTCCAGGCAAGAATACTGGAGTGGGAAGCCATTTCTTCTCCAGGGGATCTTCCTGACCCAGGGATCGAACCCAGGTCTTCTGCATTGCAGGCAGATTCTTTACCATCTGAGCTATCAGAGAAGCCCTTAAACCAGGTAGTTCTGTCCTTTAGAAAGAATACAAGTTAAATGTAAACCAATTATAAGGAAAGCTGAGCGCCAAAGAATTGATGCTTTTGAACTGTGGTGCTGGAGAAGACTCTTGAGAGTCCCTTGGACTGCAAGGAGATCCAACCAGTTCCTCCTAAAGGAAATCAGTCCTGAATATTCACTGGAAGGACTGACACTGATGCTAAAGCTCCAGTACTTTGGCCACTTGATGCCAAGAACTGACTCATTGGAAAAGACCCTGATGCTGGGAAAGACTGAAGGCAGAAGGCGAAGGGGACAACAGAGGATGAGATGGTTGGATGACATCACCGACTCAATGGACTTGAATTTGAGCAACTTCCGGGAGTTGGTGATGGACAGGGAGGCCTGGTGTGCTACAGTTCATGGGGTCGCAAAGAGTCAGATATGACTGAGTGACTGAACAGACTGACTGATCCTTTATTTGACTTATTCATTTCCTAGGGCTGCTGTAACAAATTACCACAGACTAAAACAAGAGATATCTGTTCCCTCACAGTCCTGGAGGCCAGTAGCCTGAAATCCAGATGCCAGCAGGACCATACCTCTCCCAGAGCTCTGGGAGATGATCCTTCCTGCCTCTTCTCGCTTCTGGCGGCTCCAGGTGTTCTAGGCTTGTTGGCACATCACTCCAGTCTTTCCCTCATCTTCATATGGTCCTCTCCATGAGTCAGAGTGACAAATCTCCCTCGCCTTTCCTGTATAAGGATACATGTCATTGGATTAAGATAATCCATTGGATTAACCCATCAGATAATCTAGAGTGATCTCATTTTGAGGTCCCTTAACTGGATTAGCAAAACCATTTCTCCAAATAAGGTAATATTCACAGCTTCTAGGTAGACATATCTATTTTGCAAGGCCACCGTTCAACCCCGTGTGGATGGTGTTCAGGGGGTCTTTAGAAAACATCTTTCTGAGCTTATGCCTCTTTGTTTCAAAGAGATCCCACCCATCCATGGTTCTCTGAGGCTTCTCCTTGGGCTATAGTTGCAAGAAATTTTTTAAAATGACTCATCCTTTTTTCCCCTATCTCAGGACTTCTTAAGCTCAGCATTCTTGACATTTAGATCAGATAATTCTTTGTTTTGGGTGGGGGTGGGTTGTCCTATGCCCAGTAGGATGTGGGATGGAGGCGGAAGCTCTGAGTTTTGTGCCCTAGATATTAGTGGCACCTTGACTCCCAGTTGCAACACCAAAACTGTCCCCAGATGTTGTCAAACACCTGCTGGGGGGGGGGCAGGGGGCAAAGTCATCCCTACTTGAGAAGCATACTCTGTCTCCAAATCCCTGGATGATGATGATAAATGATTTCAACAGAAAGGTGAAGAGATAAGAGAACAGGAAATTGGAGGGCTCAGAGGCAAATATAAATTCCACCTTTCCTGTTCTTGGAGGGAATGGATCTTCTCTGGCGAAACACATGGACAATGGAAGCCTGCCCTCCTGACCCTTTTCTGGCATGGTCATACCTTAGAAGTACAAGGAGGTCGATGGTGGCAGAGAGCATGTTTGTCCTAATGCCCATCCCAGTGATATCCTGGAGGACGGCTCTGAAGATGGTTACAACTGGACTTGGTCTGCAACCCCACCAGGGGCTGGATGGTCTCCCCACATCCCCGAGGCAGCTGTGCAAGCACAGCATCCTCAAATGCCTTTGGGTACAGTAGTGGGGAATCAAGAGGATGGGACTGCAGCTTTCTTTCTGTTTATCTTCTGTTTCAGTACCACAATATAGCAGGGTTAAAGCCTTGGGAGCTTACAGTTCTTGAGCTGGGGTCCTGAAGGGTTTCAGGAGCACGCCTCCTGCTGTATTTCAGCTGCATTAGGACATCATGGTCCAACCACATAAGGGAAAAAGGAAATGTGAGGCATAGCTCTTGCCTGCTATTTGGAATAATCACTGTCCAGGTTTTCTTGTAAATATTGTTTGGCTTTTTAAAGTTCAGATAGGAGGGCAGAGAAAGGTGTTATGCATCGGTGGCCGCCTTCCCAAAACCTGTTCAAATGACAGGTGTTGATAAATGAGGAAATCCTGCCTAAGGCTGTGCCTAAGGGGATGCTTAAAGTTGGCACCTCAGCTCCACTCTGCCAGGGCGGACTTAGGTTGCTGGGGACACACTTCTGCTCAGGTCCACCTGCACTGCCCTCCCTCTCTGGTCCATCAGTCAGCACCCAGCCTGAGATAGGGAGCTGATAAAAATGCAAGGTCAGCTCCGAGAAAGTCCCCAGGACTAGATGTATATCAGTGAATCACTCCCAACCTTCCAGCTTCTTGCACGCTGACCTGATCTCCAGCTGAATTCAGACCTCCCACCTGTGTCTCCAGGCGCTGTTCTGTTCCGACCCTATAATTATGTCTGTGTGTGCTCAATCGCTCAGTTGTGTCTGACGCTTTGTGACCCTTGGGACTGTAGCCCAACAGGCTGCTCTGTGCATGGAATTTCCTAGGCAAGAAGACTGGAACAGGTTGCCATTTCCTCCTCCAGGGGATCTTCCCGGCCCGGGGATGGAACCAGCATCTCTTGGATCTCCTGCATTAGCAGGTGGACTCTTTACCACTGCTTCACCTGGGCAGCTGTTATTTTAATTGTCCCTTCCAGGCCAGCTGTTTCTTCATAACGCTCCTGTTGCTGTTCTCCTTTGCGCTCCTCCAGCCCGTCAGAACAAGACTAGGTGGGCGGGTGATCTTCAAGGGCCCGTTCAGCTCCAAGATTCCGACTGTTGCCTGTGTCAGTTGCTTTGGCTCCTCCTTCAGAAGAGTTAAGCTCACCATCAATGTTTAATTAATATTGAGGGTGCAGCAAATACAGCTCACTCTGTGCCTTTAATGGCCAGTTGACTGTGGGCTTGGTTTATCAAGCCTGTCCAAACGGCTAACCGAAGAGATCCCAAGCTCCTAACAGCTCCATCAGGCAAGTATTTACTTAGGCTAATGGCCTCCATTCAACAGTGGGCAGAGCCAAGACTTGGAGAGTTCATTGCTAAAATGTTATAATAATGGTTTGGAAATCGTACGACAGTGGAGCCATTTTAGTGTTCGAATCTTCCCATAATTTCTCACTAAAGGCTGTCACTCTGTATATTTGCCTGCATGCACCTGTTGCGTTCTATCCAACTGTTTGCGACTCCATGGGCTGTAGTTCTCCAGGCTCCTCTCTCTATGGAATTTTTCAGGCAAGAATATTAGAGTGGGTAACCATTCCTTTCTCCAGGGCATCTTCCCAACCCAGGGATCAAACGCAATTCTCCTGCATCTCCTGCACTGGCAGGTGGATTCTTTACCACTGAGCCAACTGGGAAGCCCTTATATATTTAAAGTTGCAAAAGGATCAGCTACTACCACAGTCTTAAAAAAGAAGCTTAATCACAGATATTTTCCTTTAATAACCTGGTTCAAAATTCTATGCCAAACAGAGAACAAAATTCATATTTAATATCCTTTAAAATGAAATCATTACAGCAATAGAAAATTAAACTATGTAAATATTTGTTATTATTTATATATTCTTGGTTGTTTCAGAGAACTGGTAAAAAACTTTTCAAAAAAAGATTGGATCACGATGCTCTCATTCTAACCATCTGTGTTAATTTCCTAGGAGTGCTATTACAGAGTAACACAAACTAAGGGGCTTAAAGCAGCAGAAATATATTCCCTCACAGGTCCTGAGGCCAAAACTCTGAAATCAAGGTGTCAGCAGGGCCGTGCTCTCTCTGAAGGTGCTAAGGAAGGGTCCTTTTTGCCTCTTTCAGTTCGGGTGTTTTCCACCAGTCCTTGGCATCCTCGCTTGTAAATGCAGACTCTGGTCTTGTGAGCACCTTCTCTCTATTTGTCTTCATATCAGCTTCACTCTGTGTTTATCTGTCACAGTGTCCAAATTTCTCCTTTTCTAAAGGACACCAGTCTTATTGCATTAGAGCCCATCCTAATGAAAGTGAAAAGTGAAAGTTGCTCAGTCGTGTCCAATGCTCTGTGACCCCATGGACTGTAGCCCACCAGGCTCCTCTGTCCATGGGATTCTTCAGGCAAGAATACTGGAGTGGGTTGCCATTCCCTTCTCCAGGGGATCTCTATAACCCAGGGACAGAACCTGGGTCTCTCCTCATGTAACTTAGTTACTTCTAGAAAAATGTTATTTCCTATTGACATCACATTCTGAGGTACTAGGAATTGGGATTTCAACCTATCATTTATGGGAGGGATGCAATTCAAACTTTAACATGGTCAATATCATTTTTAATAATAGAAGAACATTTTGATCACCTAAGTTCATGTCTATGTATTTCATTCTGCACACATGTGTGAGCAAGTAATCAACAACCCCCCCTTCCACCCTCTGTGGAATAGTTTAGTTGATGGTATGAAATTTAGGGGGGAAAAAAAGTATTTTTGTTAAGTTGAATTTGTCACTTTTCAACAGTTGGCTGATAATTAAATTTTTTTTAGGTAACCACCATGCCACCTTTTTAATTTTTTTTTAAATAGAAGTATAGTTGATTTACAATGTTGTACTAATTTCTGCTGTACAGAAAAGTGACTCGGTTATGCCACCTTGTTTTCCATCTTTTTCCTCAACCCTTTTGTGTTTCCTCCTAATGAAGCATCTGGTTTCCCTGGTGGTGCAGTGGTAAAGAACCCGCCAACCAATACAGGAGATGGAGGAGGTGGGTTTGACCCCTGGGTGGGGAAGATCCCCTGGAGGAGGGCATGGCAACCCACTCTCATTCTTGCCTGGGAAATCCCATGGACAGAGGACCCTGGCGGGCTATAGTCCACAGGGCTGCAAAAGAGTTGGACAAAGAGACTAAACACCAAAATGGATCATCCAGGGATGCTGGTTGTCTTCTCTGAAATTTAACTGTTGTTCTCTGCCCATCATGAATCACCTCCTTTGTCTTATCTTCCAGAGGGAGACCCTGAAGCTTCTGTTGTAACCCAGTGAAAGCTCCTCTGGGACAGGAGAGTGCCTTTACACCTTTTTTTTAGCCCATACAGTTTAGAGCATGGTGACTGACATACCGAATGTACTCTGTCCTTCCCTCCCCTTTCCTCTTTTCTCTGCCCAATATTGGTGCTGTCCCTACTAATCCTGAAATTTAAAAATTATAAGATATTGCAAAGGTATTATTTCCTACGTTAGTTCTGAAATTTAAAAGTCATCAAGTATTCCATCTGGACCAGGTTACTTTCTGTATGATATTTTACATTTATATTTGATTGGAGACTTTCTAAAATGCTGATTTCCTTTTCTAATTAGAAAAAACAAGTTACCAAATTAACCTTGAGCACTAAAGCTATAAACTGTAAAAATAAAAAATTTCAGGCCTTATAAAGATCTGACCAAGCGCATAATAATATGATACCTTTTGGCAACTGAGTATAAAATGGAATTACACATAACCATAAATGTAAATGTGTTCCCTGAGTCAGAAAAGAATGTGTAATATATTTACCTTAGTAAATAGAGATTTTACATTGATGGTTTTTTTTATTAGCCTTGAATGTGTGAATAAAAGTATAGTCTTAATAATAGGTGACTCCCCCCCCCACAACCAGGGAATCGTAATTATAATAGCCTTTTTCATTTGAAGCATGATTAAAGCAAATATATGTGATCTTAAACTCATTGCTCATGAGTTTGCTTTTTATAAAAAAAGAAAATGAATGAACCAGGAGCAGTAAACTTGAGTAGATAATATATGCTTGAACTAAATTGAAAATGAGGAGAATAGGGTGATTCAAACAAAACTTTTGAGTGTACATGCCATGTATGCAGTAAATTGCTGATGAAATTATTTAATGTCTTACTGTAATATTTTTGTCTCCTTATAAATTTCAGGTTTTTTTTTTAATTAGCTCATAAGTCAGATTTCAAGCCCTAATTTATTATTATTATTTTTTCCCACAGCATTGGAAGTGGGAGTGAACTCTGCCAGAAAAGGCAGATTCTTTGTTAATAAGTACATTTGTGGAAAGTTGCCATTTTTCGCATAGAACACCTAGTTCTCTATTTTCACTGAAAATGTGTATTTCATAGTTATAGAAAATGTCACATCATCTATATGCAGCCTGATGCTTAGAGAGCTCTGTATAAATATATCATGTTTAAGCTTTTGTAGAAAGGAAACTGTTTTACCAGTTTCTGACAAATTAAAGTTTATCATAGCAGTTTAAATATAGCCAATATATATGAAGATTCATAGGTCAGCCTCTAAGACATGATAAGCTTATAAATGGAGGTATAGATAGTATATTAATTACACATTTCATTCACTAATAATCTTTTCCTGACCTTCTAAAATGATTTTTTTTTAATACCGTATTCCTTTCCCCATGTGGGATTCAATTCTGTATTTCCTTGTCCCCATTACATACCCCCTTTTAAATTAACATGGCAGCATTTGAACTTTTAAGTCCTTAATTATCATTCACCACATTAAAATACCCTTTAGCTGATAAGTAATAATCTGTTTGCTCCACTGGTTAATCGCAGATTTATTTGACAAATAGAAACTGTATTTTCTGGTCACTCTACCTAGGACTGTTGAGTGCTATTTGGATGAGGACAGTTGTTTCCAGTCAGATTTTCTGAGATATGTTGTTGTTCAGTCACTAAGTTGTGTCTGATTCTTTGTGACCCCACGAACTGCGGCACACCAGGCTTCCCTGTCCTTCACTCTCTCCCAGAGCTCGCTCAAACTCATGTCCATTGAGTCAATGATACCATCCAACCGTCTTATCCTCTGTCGCCCCCTTCTCCTACTCTCAATCTTTTCCAGCATCAGGATGTGCAATGTTATTTTCTGAAGATATTTAACAATAGAAGGAAGTTAACTTTTCCTGAATCATAATTATATAATGGTGATCTTAGCCATGTATATGTATGTATATATCCATCTGTGTGCTACTAACTCAGCATGTGTTGAATCTGAGAGGCACCATCTTTACTGTGACTTTGCATTCAAGGAAAATATGTCCATATCACACCTGTAACCTTGGTGGGCTCCAGATTCGATCTCAGACCTGCCAGCTGTAGCATCTGCTTTTTAACCTTCTAACGTAAATTCTGAAGAGCAGGATGGGTAAGACAGTGACCCCTCCTCCTCCCCTCTCCACTGTTGACTCCTTTCCCTTTTAACTTCCACATACCACCTTCATGAACCACTGGAAAATTCTATCAAGTCTACCATCCAAGCTCTTACTGTGAAATTATTTGGTCTCTCATCTCTCTCTTTGTTCACTTAATTCTAGCTCACAAAGGTTCGTTTATTTCTGTGCAATGCCTTTTCCACTAGAATGAGTGTTTCAAATGCGAGTTAGGACAAGAGGCTCACTGATTTTTAACACAGTGCTTCTCGAATCTGTTAGATCATCAGATTCCCTTAGCTGGACTTTTAAAGGTGGAAATCCCCAAATCCCTCCCATGTCTAGTGATTAAGCATGCAGAGTCATTGGAATTCCTGCCTTGAACGTGAACTTTGGGAAGGGACAGCCCTGGTGTCAGTCACGCTCTGTGGGAGCAGATCCAAGCATGGGCTCTGAAAATAGTCCCTCTAAGCCTAGAAGTGCTGGAGATCTGTCGGGAGAGTGGAACTGCAGAGGCTGGATGTTGGCTGGGTTGAGGAAATGGAGGGTGGGAAGTTCTGCTTTGACATTAGTGAACTTGAGCCCCCTGGCTGTCCAGTGGGTCTTTGAAAAGGCAGTTTAAAGTCTTAGTGGGTATAAAGATGGAGGAGGATAACAGAGCAAGTGAAAGTGAAAGAGCGAGAGAGAAAATGAATGAGCGAATGAATGAATGATGAACCAGGTAGATCTTGGAATGGGACTAGATGGTTGGCTCACAAGGAAGCCGGTTCCACCTTGCATCCTCAGCGTAGAGGAAGAGGCCGTGGTCTGCTCTGTGGATGAGGTGTTAGGGCTCCAGTGTCCTTGGACGAAGCAGATAACAGGTGCAGGGTTTGGCTCTCTAAGTGGTGAAGCAGGTAGGCTGGTCTGTGGATCTGTGAAGAGCGCTTTGCCAAGGTGTCTAGAGAGCACCGAATATTGAGATATGCCAGGCAGGGAGTTTGACACTCGATAACCGGAAGGAGGCATGATGCCAGTCCTTGTGTGAGTAGCAGCAGGAGGAATCCAGGAGAGAATGGAGGGAGGAGTCTCAGCGTCCATCTCACGGCGTCTGGCAGGACTGTGACTTTCTGAGCCCAAGGCAAGGATCACTGCCCAGTTTGGGGCCAACTTGCCGATGTGATGGAGAATGTCTCCTGGGCGTGTCTGGTTCCCCAACGGGATGCGGGTTGCGCGTGCTAAGGCTTACCCCAGGTGTTGTGCCTCCAAAGGGCCATGCCTCTCCCAGCTCTCAAAGGCTGAGCAGGGGCGGTGGAGCTGAGCCTCTCTTCAGATGGTTAGGTGTCCCTGCATCAGAGGTGCGTGGTGACCAGCCCACGTGCCATCTTTTGAAGACAAGATTTGGGGATTATCCACTGCTCTGTCTGATCTGAGTTTCTACTCCCCACTTCATTTTCTTGTCTCTCTTCTCCCTTCAATTATATGATTAATTAAAAGCCAATATTTTTTTTTTCTCCCCAACCACTTTAACACCTCTGTTGGCAGGTGATAAGTGATATCAGGTGGTGAGTCAGAGGGGGTAAAATATATAGACTGTGATTTGCAGAAAAAGGAACCACTTACTCTTCATTTCTTTTCAGAGAAAAGTATAGAGATAATACATTAATTGATATAGAGCTAACATAGGCACCAATAGCATTCATCTTTTTGTAGACTTACTGATTTTTGCAATAAATATCAACATCCCTTCCACTTGTACCTTAATATCAATTACTAGTTTGGGTTAACAGTTTCTTAATTCTGAATCCTGGGTATCACATGGCTGACATAGGAATATGGCAGATAAGGAGTTGATCTAAATAATCTAAATTTGGAGGAGAAGGTGAGAGAAAACTGAAAATAAAGAAGTTAGATGAGCAAATGGCACAGGAGAGGAAGACATAGAAGAAAAATTATATAGGTGTAAACTGTGATAAACTGAGGTCAAGAACAGTGTAGAATTGAATGACATGTATTAGATTTATTGTTGTTGCAGAAACGTAGCAGTTGCCCATACAGTGAGTATAAGACAGCTGGCTGTCAACACTGCACATTCAAAACTTCAAGTCTGTGTTTCTCTCGTAATAACTTTCTCTTGCAGTTTAAAAGTTGAGAAAGTTTGTTTTCCAAATGCCTCTGGGTGAGGGGATGAACGGGAGACTTCATAAACCCTTAAGAAGTCAGAGACCTTGAATGAAGACATTTTCTTAGAGGGAAGTAATTATCTGGACTGCTTTGAATCTCTCATTTCAAATCCTCCAAGAACAGAAATTAGGAGGTCAATAGGGTTGACAAATAGATACAAGGTGCTGAATGTTTGCACTGTGTTCTGTCAGGGAAGAAAGGGACAAGAGAACTCAGCAGAAGCTCCTGTTCTATTTAACAAGATAAGATTTATGCTTCTGAAGAATTAATAGTAATAGTGGCAGTCCTCTCCCAGGCCCTTTGTGATTAAACGCTGGCGTGTGATATCAGACAGGCCAGGGGAACTTGGAGCAGGAAGACAGGATCACTGATCACGGACCAGAAGGTCAGAGAAGGCCATCTCAGGGCACAACTCCAATCACGTTCCCGACCAGGTTTCTTGCCTATTGGTGTCTTGGGCTGGATAATCCTTTTTCATGGCAGGGGCGTAGGGTGAGAGGCTATCTAAGCACACTAGTGCCCTTCCTCCAAAACTATAACAACCAAAATGTCCCCAGACACTTCCAAGGAGCCAGAGGGGGTCACAATAAGCCCCTTGATTGAGAGCCATGGGTCGATACTAACAGCAGTTGCTTGGGTTTTAAACTTTCCTACATATGAGCAGTTGAATATTATATTACTTAGGACACTGAAATAAATACGGTTTTCATGTTAGTTTTTGTTTAACAAAGTACATAAAAATTATTTAAACATACCAGGAATTCTAGAGTAGTTCATCTTCCCATAAATTCAGCAAAGTTTAGTTAGCTGCCATTTCATCTACAACTTCTGCGTTAATAACTAGAAGGCAGTAAATAGGAGTTTTGGAAAATGCTATCTGAGTTTTCCCTGTCTCTGCATGTGGACAAGTTGCTTAAACTCACTGTATCTCAGCTTCCTTTTGGGACTAATCCTCATGCCTTCCTGCAGACTTTTATGGTGAGTGAGTGCGGCTAACACTGTGGAAGCTGCCTGACTTGTCAGAAGCCGTGAATGGGCGTCATTGTTATTTTCCTGTTTTAATCATGAACTTCACAAATCAAGTGTGTTCTAGTAATAGCTGTATTTTAAGATCAAGACCATAAGTGGGCTGGGAGACACAGAATTTATTTGTCACTTGGGGGCCATAGGCATTTGCTAAGAGAGAAGGGGTCTTACATATTTGCATATGTTTCAAATCATCTTGCTTTTAATGTTTGACATCTTCTAAGTGCTGGGAAAAATTGAAGGCAGGAGAAGGGGATGACAGAGGATAAGATGGTTGGATGGCATCACCGACTCAATGGACATGAGTCTGAGTAAACTCCAGGAGTTGGGGATGGATAGGGAGGCCTGGCATGCTGCAGTCCATGGGGTCGCAAAGAGTCAGACACGACTGAGCGACTGAACTGAACTGAACTGAACTGAAGTGCCACTACCATCCCTGCCCCAGTTCTGGTTCTGCTCAGCTGGGCAAGGGGAGCTGGGGTGGCTGGTGAGATGGGGATGAGAGTGCTGACCCCAGGGGAGGGTGGGCTTGACATGCCCACCTGTGGGGAGCAGGACAGTGTCCCTTCTAGAGCTGAAGTTGTGGCAGAGCGGTTACTCCTTGCTTCCATTGGCTATTGGTTGCTGCCTGAGCCAACGCCACAACTTAGTGTTTCAGAACATCTGTTTCATTTTGCTCACAGTTTTGTGAATCAGGCAATTCTGAAAACCTTAGTTGGGGAGTTGACGTGTGACCAACATAGCTTCAAACGGAGGCAGCTGGAGCCAGAAGTTCCTTACTCAAGCAGGTTGATCAACCACTGTGTCTGCTTCTTGGGTCACCCCTCTGTCTCTCCTCCCCACCTCCTCTTCCTTCCTCTTCTCCTTCTCCCCCTTCCCTCTTCTCCTCCTCCACCTTCCTCTTCCTCTTCTTCAGCTTCTCCTTCCCTCCCCTCCCCTCTCCCTCCCTCTTTGTGCTCTACATCCTCACCCTTCCCATCTCACTCCCCCACCGTCATCTCATCCCTGGGGGTCTCTCCCTCTGCTCTCAGGACAGTCCTGCTTCTTACCTGGCTGCTGACTTCGCAAGGCAGGAAGCTGAGTGATGGAGCCAACTAGGGCTGAGCAGGGAGCCGGAGAGACAGGGCCCTTCTGTCCTGAACTGTTGGACCAGCAGTCACAGGCCTTTGGATGCTGAGCGGTGGAGATCTGGACTCAGTTCTGGGTGGGGGTCTGCAGGTCACGTTGCAGAAGGGCCTGTTTGGGGAGGGGGCACTCTGGAGCCATCCGAGGGGCTCACACTCTGCCCTTGCTGAGTTCCTTTAAGTCCTGGGTCCTGGGACTCCACCTCCCGTGGATTCTGACCCCAGGGACCAAGGATCTTCATTTTCAACAAAGCCCTGAGTTGAGTCTGATGTAGGGAGTCTAGACTCGAATGCAGTGATATCAAAAATCATGGGGAAAAGTACTCAAATTTATTTCTACTATTTTTATAGAGAAATCAACAGTGTGACATTTACTAATATTAATATACAAATCGATGCTATGCCCTCATTTTCTCAACATGTCAAGTTGCAACAGAAATCAGGGTCAATTTCTGGGGTCCCTGCGGAAATCGTGGGCAAATGGGGAAGGATTTTAGTTTACAAGTGCCAGTAAAGTGGATTTTTGTATCATGTTATCTATGTGGTAGGATCTTCGTAATGTTTTGTAATGAGGTGTGGAAGGACCATTACTTTGTGTTCTGTAGAGAAGTTCCATTAGTATTTAGTGGCAACAGACTTTTAAAATTGTCATATTAATATGATATGTTAAAAAGTAATTAAACAACATATATATATAAATAAAATGAAGTGTGTCTATCTGTCATCCACATATCTATCCTTTCATATATGTATCTACCCATCTATCTATCTATCCATCCTTTCTAAGAAAACTGGTCCAAATTTGCTGAACTTCCTGTGATTTTTATTTTTTTTTCATTTATTTTTATTAGTTGGAGGCTAATTACTTCACAACATTGCAGTGGGTTTTGTCATACATTGACATGAATCAGCCATGGAGTTACATGTATTCCCCATCCTGATCCCCCCTCCCACCTCCCTCTCCACCCGATCCCTCTGGGTCTTCCCAGTGCACCAGGCCCGAGCACTTGTCTCATGCATCCCACCTGGGCTGGTGATCTGTTTCACCCTAGATAATATACATGCTGTTCTCTCGAAACATCCCACCCTCGCCTTCTCCCACAGAGTCCAAAAGTCTGTCCTGTACATCTGTGTCTCTTTTTCTGTTTTGCATATAGGGTTATCATCTTTCTAGATTCCATATATATGTGTTAGTATGCTGTAATGTTCTTTATCTTTCTGGCTTACTTCACTGTGTATAATGGGCTCCAGTTTCCTCCATCTCATTAGGACTGATTCAAATGAATTCTTTTTAACGGCTGAGTAATATTCCATGGTGTATATGTACCACAGCTTCCTTATCCATTCGTCTGCTGATGGGCATCTAGGTTGCTTCCATGTCCTGGCTATTATAAACAGTGCTGCGATGAACATTGAGGTGCACGTGTCTCTTTCAGATCTGGTTTCCTCAGTGTGTATGCCCAGAAGTGGTATTGCTGGGTCATATTGCAGTTCTATTTCCAGTTTTTTAAGAAATCTCCACATTGTTCTCCATAGTGGCTGAATAGTGTGATAAATAGGTGCTTTTGGGAAAAAAATATGATCTTCATTTTAAGAATTAGTGAAACAAAGTCTATTTTTTAAAAAACGAATACAATGGAAAAGTCATTTTTTAATCAAATGCTTTAATTCTATCCTTATGTGAATTTGTGGTTGAAAATGAAAATGTCACCACAATAATGGCCTTATCCATACTGGAGATTTGAAAATGTAGAAAATTCTTTTCTAAGCATTCTTATCTGCACTTTTAATTTTGCTGCAAAACTTCCCACTGGAGGATTTCGGTGTGTTTTTTGCTTATTTTAAACTTCTTTTGAGTTTTCAAGCTAGAGATTTTGGTATCAGTGAAGCTGGAAATGTTCTAGGTAAGTTTCAACAAAGAATCAACTAATCAGAAGACTGGTTTGAAAGAAGTGAAAATTTAGTAAGAATGGTCAAGGGGGCAGTTGGATTACATGTCTGTTTGAGATGTGTACTTTGGTTCTAACAATTTTAAACTGAAAGTCAAAGTAAACTGAATGTAAAAATAGAAACTCTAAACAAAATTTTAAATTACTGTATCGCTACATCATAGATATTTATTTCAAGATTTAAAAAAAGTTCAATTAAAATATAAAATAACTTTAATATATTTCTTTGTATATTTATGTAATTCTTTTGAAATATAATGAAAATATACATATATGCAAGCATAGTTCTATGTGTATAATATATAAATGATGAAATATATATTCAGTTTAGTCGCTCAGTCGTGTCTGACTCTTTGTGACCCCATGAACTGCATCATCTCAGGCTTCCCTGTCCATCACCTACTCCCAGCACTTGCTCAAACTCATGTCCATCATGTTGGTGATGCCATCCAACCACCTCATCCTCTGTCGTCCCCTGCTCCTCCTGCCTTCAGTCTTTCCCAGCATCAGGGTCTTTTCCAGTGAGTCAGTTCTTCACATCAGGTGGCCAAAGTATTGGAGCTTCAGCTTTAGCATCAGTCTTTCCAATGAATATTCAGGACTGATTTCCTTTAGGATGGACTGGTTGGATCTCCTTGCTGTCCAAGGGACTCTCAAGAGTCTTCTCCAACACCACAGTTCAAAAGCATCAGTTCTTCAGTGCTCAGCTTTCTTTATGGTCCAACTCTCACATCCATACATGACTACTGGAAAAACCATAGCTTTGGCTAGATGGACCTTTGTTGGCAAAGTAATGTCTCTGCTTTTTAATATGCTGTCTAGGTTGGTCATAACTTTTCTTCCAGGAGGTTGGTCACAGCTTTTCTTCCAAGGAGCAAGTGTCTTTTAATTTCAGGGTGGCAGTCACCATCTGCAGTGATTTTGGAGCCCAATGAAATACACATTGGTAGAGAGGAAATGCCAAAAGTCTTACTGATAAGAATGAACAAAACATTTTAGGAAATACAGTTACAGTCATATTAAAGGATGCTTTGTGAATACCACATACTGGTCTCTAGTAAGCTTAGACAATTGATTATAATATTAATGCATATAGTATTCTTTCTCCAGCAAAAGGCTATTTAATTTAAAATTATGTTTTAGACGACAGAACCTTTGTTTGAAGAACATTATTAAATGTCCTCTGCTTTCTTATTTGTTTAGTCATTTTTACTTTTTTCAAACATCACATGATATTAAGTAGATGTAGTTTAAAACTTGTAAATTCCTTTGCCAGGTTAGTTGTAATCTTATCAAGGCTACTTTTTCGTTATCATGGAGTGAGTTTTTGGTAAAATTGTTTTTAAGTTTAATGTTGGTAAAAAGAATCACCCTTATTCTTACCTTGATTTTAGAAAAGGCATTTCATTTGTGATACTATATTTGCTAGAAATACAGCACCATTGAGAATGGCTTCACATTTATTTTCTCCTGTTTCATCAGCCTTGAAAGGACATGCATCTTCTCTTGCGCCTCCAGTACACTTTTCCCTTCTCCATGGGACCCTGCTGCCTGGACCACCTCTGTACTCCTGTGGCTTCACGTGTCTGATTGGCTGGACTTGGGGCCAGTGGAGAAGTCACACAAAACTTTAGTGGAGAAGACAGGGAGGCCAGGGTTATCATCCGCATAAGGTCACCTCAGGCTAGCTGTAGCTCTTGACCAAAGGCCAGCTCTTCCAGGACTCAGATCACAGAACTCTGTACCACCTGGCCCTCCCTTGATATACCCAGTCTTCTCTAATTTTGTTTGTCTGACCCCCTGCTAGCCACTGTGGACTCTTAGGTTGACTTCTACCTGCTCACATTTTAATTTATAGTCCTTTTATTAAGCTTTCCTCAAATTATCTTATGTGATGATGTCACATATTACTTATAGGACTTTTGATTTATAAAATATCCTGTAAAAGTATTTTTATGATTTTCCCAGAGTTTCAAAGTATTATAACACAGCATATGTGTAACACAGTAGATATGCCACTGTTAGTTTTAAATTTGTCTTATATTAGTTGCTAGTTCTCTCTGTCCATCAATGGTTTTGCAGAGAGACATATTTTAAGAATCTACATTTTTAATTGAGTTTGGTTGAATATGATGGCTTTTCAGTTTTTTAAGTTAGGAGTTGAGGAGAAAAGAATTTCAAAGCGCTGTGCCATATTTGACCAGAACAAGAGTTTGCTCATTTTCTTTTCTGTAAAGGATCAGATAAGTTTTGACGCTTTTGCAGGCCAGGTGATCTCTGTTACAACTAATCAGCTTTTCTATTTGTGTTGCAAAACCAGGCACAGGCAGTATGTAAATGAATAGAAATGGTTGTACAAATAAAACTTTATTGATTACAATAGGTGGTGAGCCAGATTGGCCTACTTGCTATGGTTTGCTCATTTCAGTATTAGTAGCACAGTGTTGGGAAATGGATATAATTTATTTCAAAAGCAAAAAATTTTTGAAGCTATATACATTATAAATTTTCACAATTGATGAAATTATAAAATCTTTGCCATTTAAATTATCATTTAAATTCTATTTAAGGATAACTTCTAGTTATAGTTGTCTAAAAATAATTATAGTATATGAAGAAGCCAAGTATATATACTTGGCTGTAAGAACTACATGTGTATGAAGAGAACTTGAGTGTTTGGTCTGTTTGAATTAAATAATATTTAGCGCATTGTGTGAAGCCTGAAAATAGCACTTGATACTTTTGCTGACTCTGAAACCACTTAACAGATATTTAATTAACCATAGCAAGTGTGGATACAGATGGTATTGTTCAGATCATGCTGATATTTGAGTTAAATATAAAAATGAATGTCCTGATTCATTTTCTACGTGGGTGCGTGTGTGTTTGTGCACACTTGCACCGATATATTAGTTGCTGGTCTTCAACACTGCTGATCATTCTGAGGTGTGTGCTGTCTCCTCCATTGCATAGGGTGCATGCAGAACAAAAGCAGTGGGCTGAAATGGGTTGTGCATGTTTTGACTGCAGCTAAAGTAAGAGAATGGAGAAGGAAATGGCAACCCACTCCAGTATTCTTGCCTGAGAAATCCCATGGACAGAAGAGCCTGGTGGGCTACAGTCCATGAGGTCACAAAACAGGCAGGCATGACTTAGTGACGAAACAACAATAAAAAAGAAGGGGAATGCGTGCAAAGATTGAAGTCAATGCATTGCCAGGGTGCGGGAGGGCCCTGGGCCCAGACAGATCACAAGAGACTCGCATGTATCTCATCACAAATTGTTTCCATCTCTGCTGATTGGCTTTACTTCAGATATTGGCAGACATCAATGTTAATTGTGTGTGTGTGTGTGTGAGAAAGAGAGAGAGAAGAGAGAGAGAGAAGAGGTTGAATATGAGCATTTGAATAAATGATTGTTCAATAAATGGTGACTGAAGGCAGAGGACTAAGGAGTATCTTATTTGGAGTGGAACGGGTTAACTGCCCATGCCTGGTCCAGTCAGCTGTGACCAGGAAGCAGATTGCCCCTGTCTTTTGGGCTCACTCCTTGGAGGGGTATTTCCCTGGCACTGGGCCTGGTGAGCTGAGGGAAAGACCATCAGTGTCTGTCTGGTTGCCCAAGGCAGTATGTGAGAATTTCAAGTCAGGCTGCAAGGAAGGACTGCTGACCCTTTTTAACATATAGGACTGGGAGGTAGAGAGGAAGTTGGGAACGGGCTCCAGAGTATATAAAAAATGAAGCTATCAATCAAATGGTAGGAAAAAACTAATCATATATATATATGTGTGTGTGTATATATTATAATTATATATATCTAATTGTACATTATATGTATATATAATTTAAATAGCTCTTTAATAGTTGTAACTATCTGAAAATTTGACTTCATGCTGATCCAATCAGGTAAGGGTAAGCTACCTACATGTAACACACAGGTACATTTTCAAATGTAGCTTCATGGGACACCGCTTTGTAATTTCTCTTTAATACAATGTTACAAATAGAATTGAATTGCCTTGATTTAGCATCTGTATTTGATCAAGAAGCTGGAATAAATCTCTAGTATATTCTTGGGAGCTTCATACAAAGAGACGAATACCATTTGGTGCAGCTCTCTAGAACAGCTTGGCCTCCAAGTTCATACCTCCTGCTTCAGAATTTTCGTGGGCACATCCATATGCTTTGATAGTATTTCTTTCACTCCCCATGAGCAGAGCATCAGGGTCACGATTCACCCTAGGGTACCACCTCCATGGGGGTAGATCCTCACGGGGTGTGCCCCTCCCCTGTGCTCCCGAGATGAGCCCTCATGCCCCAGAGGGCACCCCCTGCCCGCTCAGGACCGCCGTTTGGCAGAGAAATGGATGTGGCACCCGGAAACAGCTGTTCTGGAAACTTGCAAACTGATGTTTCAGGTTGGCCTAGAGAAGAACCAGGCCTGGCTGCTTATGAGTCTCATGACTCACGGCTTTAACGGGCCCACCACAGTTTGAGTTAAACGATGTGTTTAATTTGGACATTAGTATGTTGAGAGACTTAGAAGTTCCTTGTTAATCCCCTGTTTCTTTGGAGAGGAAGAGCTCGAGGCATTTTTGGCCTTTCACGCCAACTCACAGAGGCCGCTAGCTTGGCTGGCTTTCAGCTTAATGACTGATACTCGGGATCCCCTCCAAGATGGGTTGCAGTCTCCAGCCCCACACGATGGAAGGAGATTAGCTGCATCCTGAAATGCAGGCCCTTAGTGGGCAGGATCATTGTCTAACAAATTTTTGTTGTTCCGTCACTCAGTCCTGTCCAAAGCTTTGCAACCCCATGGACCATCTCCCAGAATTTGCTCAAACTTAGCTATGAGCCACAATTAAGAAAATATTTATCCTCCATGCCCCAGCCCAAAACTAGAATTCTATTTCAATTAGTAGCCTTATCCCTTTAAAATTTACTCAATTATTATTGCTATAGTTTGAATTGCATCGGTTTTTAAAGCTGTACATCTGTTCTTCCGCCTTGTTACATAAGTACCTGCGTAATATAGGAGATTTTGCCTCTTGGCCCACAAAGCCTAAAGTATTTACTGTCAAGCCTTTATAGCAGTTTGCTAACAAGAGATGCTCAAAATTCTTATTAGAGTGGGAGGCTTCTTCGACAGTGGATGGAAGGCTAAGGAGACTTGTGATGATGTATTAGTGCTTCTAATTAAAAGGAGGGGGTTTGGGAAGTGTTGGGGGCATGAGAAATTTAACGCAGAACTGTAGATGTTTCTTCTTGCCTTCCTCTCCTTTGGTGTTATTATTAGAATAGAATTATTAGAGAATGTGAGCTGTCCTGCTGGGCTGGCTGCCCCAGACTGACAAGACTATCTAGCTGGCCAAGGGGGAGCTCTCTTCCCCTTCCTGAGGCTAGGCTGTGAGGAGTGACCCCTCCCTCCCCCAGCGCTGGAGCAGAACTATAATTGAAGCAATGTGTGGTGCGTTGGCACAAGGAGAGCTATTTATTAAAGCATATCCGTTCTGCAGCAGTAGGCTGCTTCCAGCTGAAAACTGCCAGAACAAGGAAGGAGGCTGTTCTTCCTTACACATAAAAGCCCCCTAGGTTCACACTAGCCTGTAATGGGGAGTCTGTTCCATTTGTGATTTTCTCAAAATGTGACCCTAAGAAAGAGTTCTTGAGTTAGAAAATAAAGGAAAACCATCCCATCGCTAGCCATTGTTAGTAATAATTGATAAATTGTGTCTAATTTGAATGAATCTGATCCATCATAAAAAAAGGAATGGAAGTCATTGATTTGAGCATTCATTGCTAACTCCCATAGGGCTGCTTTCTCTACATAATTCATTCCATATGTGTCTACATTGATACTTTTCAAGCAAGCAAATATAGGTCTGAGTTTGCATTATGAAAATGAAGGTCTCTGGCTTTCTTCTTGTCACGATCGGTTTCTTTCAGAATTCTGTGTTAGCTCCTGTTTTATAGTGTAGTGAAAGTGAGTGCATTGCTAGATGCTCGTTACAGTGTGCGTTCATGTGGAATGTATTCAATCAGGAAAACACTTTTGATATAGACAAAACTCACCATATACACATTTTTAATAAAACTATGGGTCGTTTACATTAAGATGCATAATAATTCATTCCATTCACCTACGTTCTGTGTTAGACACTTTGACCATGAAAGCGAGTTGAAGTTTGGGCACTCGTTGAGGTGGTAAGGAGCTGGGGGAACCACCTGGGGGCCGTCACTGGAGAGAGAGGGGTATACCTAAGGTTATACATGTTCTATGTAACCATGAGCATATTCAGGGCAGCCACAACTTACTAATTTGCCTGTGTTGGGAGATTTGGTTAAAGATAAGTTGTCAAGGGTAAACTGGCCATGTGTTCAGTTTTCCCAGTGAAGGAGTATGCTAGAGGGAATTTCAGGTGGCTCCCAGCATTCTTTTTTGTCTCCTTATACAGTTCATGAGGTTCTCACAGCAAATACACTGGGGTGGTTTTCCATTCCCTGCTCCAGTGGATCACATTTTGTCAGAACTCTCCACTATGACCCATCCATCTTGGGTGGCCCTACACGGCATGGCTCATAGCTTCACTGAGTTACGGAAGCCCTTTGCCATGACACGATAGTGGTCCTTGAAGCGGATGGCTGGATGACATCACCGATGCAATGGACATGAACTTTGGCACACTTGGGGAGATGGTGAGAGACAGAGAGGCCTGGCATGATGTAGTTCATGGGGTTGCAAAGAGTTGGACACAACTAGGTCACTGAACAACCACAACAACCCATCATTCTGCCTCCTGGTGGACAGTGGAGCGTTGTTGATATCTCAGGATTCACTTTCATGAATTCCTTGGCAGCTCAGATGGTAAAGAATGTGCCTGCAATGTAGGAGACCTAGGTTTGATCCTTCGGTCATCCCCTGGAGTAGTAAATTTCAACCCACTCCAATATTCTTGCCTGGAAAATTCCATGGACAGAGGAGCCAGGTGGGCTATAGTCCATGGGGTCCCAAAGAGTCAGATGGGACTGCAAAGAGTCAGACACAACTGAACAACTAACACACATCTATGATCAGGTAGCCTCATGTGGTGAAAGGATTTTGCAGATGTAATTAGCACTGGTGAGTGGAGTGTAAGTTAGTCAAAAAGAGATATTATCTTAGTGGACTTGAACTAACCACGTGAGCCCTTAAGAGGGACTCCAGAGTGGTGCCAGATGCTCTGCTGTTGGCCGTGAAGAAGCAAACTTCCATGTCATGTAGAGAGCCACTCGGCAAAGGTTGATAAGCAGCTCCTAGGAGCAGAAAGTCTCAGTCCTACAACCATAGGAACTGAACTTTGCCACAGTCATTGAATTTGAAAGAGGATCCTGAGCGTCAAACAGGATCTCGGTGCCAGCTGACACTTCAGCTACAGGCTGGTGAGATCATAAGCAGAGCTAAGCCACATCTGGACTTCTAACCCTCAAGAACCATGAACTGTTACGTGGATATTGCTTTAAGCCTCCAAGTTTATGACAGCTTGTTAGAAAGTAATAGAAAACTAAAACAGGAGTTCATGCATTTTCTATTGCTTTCCATATTTAATAACAGGTTGTCATAAACTTAGTGGCTTAAAACAATGTAAATTTTTCATCTTACCCTTCCTGAGTGTCAGAAGTTCAAAGTGGGTAAAACCAAGGTCTTGACATGGCTGTGTTCCTTCTGGAGGCTGTAGGAGATAGTCTTTTTCTTTCCCATTTCTAGCTTCTAGAGGATGCCTGCATTCCATGGCTCCTGGCCACCTCCATATTTAAAAGTGGTGATTTTATCACTCTGGCCTCTGCTTTCTCCATCATATCTCTTTTTCTGTCTGCAACGCTCTTGCATCCTTCTTTCACTTATAAGGACTGTTGTGATATTATTGGGCTCACTAGATAATCCAGAATAATCTCCCCATTTCAGGGTCAACTGATTAGCAACCTAATTCTGCCTGCAGCCTAACCCTGCCCCCTTTGCTGTGATTCTCAGGTTCCAAAGGTTAGGACATGTACATCTTTATTCTGCCTACCATTGGGAAGTTTTATGTTGTGAAATAGGAAGGCACATGTGTGACAGAGTGGAATATGTATTTCAGAAAGACCATTCCGATGGCATGACAAAGAGCCCAGTTGGTAATTTGTTTGTTTTGGCCAGGTTATGACTACCAGAAAGTGAGTAATGCCTCAGTGTACCCATGGTGCTTGAAATTACACTAGTTCTAGAAATGGTAGTCAATTAATTAAGTGGACTTAACCATAAATAAAGTATTGGAGCTGAAACTCCAGTACTTTGGCCACCTGATGGAAAGAACTGACTCATTGGAGAAGACCCTGATACTAGGAAAGATTGAAGGCAGGGAGAAAAGGGGACGACAGAATGAGACGGTTGGATGGCATCACCGTCTCAATGGACATGAACTTGAGTAAGCTCTGGGAGCTGGTGACGGACAGGGAGGCCTGTCATGCTGTAGTCCATGGGGTCACAAAGAGTGAGACATGACTGAGCGACTGACCTGAACTTAACTGAATTATAAATAAAAGTTGTGTAGTATAGATTTTCATTAATGTGCATTTCACAGGGAAGGAGCATGTGTCATTTTGCACATGTGTGTCCCTTTGCTTGAAAGTTGTGGGAATTTACAATTAGTCCATTTCCCGTCACTGCCTTCAGGTCCCCTTGGGTCCTTCTTGGGTCCCCTTCACTTGACTTACTGAAAACTCCAGGGACAAATCCAAGATTCAGTGTCCGCAGGCCTCACTGTTTGTTCTAGCCTCTTGTCATTCCAACCTGAATTTTCTCTTTGCTTCATTTTTCTTTTTGTACTTTCCTCTATTGGTGGGGTCTTCATTATTTTATTTGTATTCATTATTTCTTTAAAGTGTGTTTGACATTAATCTATTTGCTCCAGAAAATGAACCTTGTTTGAACTGAATTCTGATGACGCTCTTGTGGTTGAGTGGGAAAAAAAATGAGACATGACCCGTCACTCACTTTTCTGAAGAGACTCCAGTATTCTGAGAGGTTAGGTGACCTGAAAAATGTCAAACAGCTGTCTTCGCCCCTCTCAGGGACAGCAGAATTTCTTGATCTCTTTTAATCAGGTTTTTTGGCTCTATTTACCTTACTGTTGAGAAATATTTGTAAGAATTCAGTATTTCTCAATATCTCCCCATAGCCTTGTCAATCAATTCATCAGTTAAAAAAAAATCAGTAAATAACATGGGTATGGAGTTTACTTTTCCTATGAACTAGGGTTCCTCAACTTTGCTGCAGTAGATATTTTGGGTGGATAACTCTGTGTTATGAGTCTGCCCTAAACATTCTTTCTGTGATGCTTAACAACATCCCTGACCTCCACCCACTGATGTCAGCAGCATGCCCCAGCCCCTGCCCAGTTTAATAACCAAAAACAACTCCAGCCATTGCCAAGTGTCCCTTGGGGGGGCCAAATTCATCCCCAGTTGAGACCATTGGGAAAACATATTTGACTAGGAGCTGGCTGGATTAAATTAGGTGTTTGAATGAGGTACTTTAATTCCAGTAGAGCAACATTCTATGCTAGAGGGGAAATGAAAATTTTATTCTAATAGAAGTAAATAGGCCATTATCAAAGTATCATAATTGTCTGTGGCTTTTTTATTTTGTTAGTTTTACTAGATCTACATGATAAAGATAGATTCAAAGATCATTAAATATTAGAGATTAAATTGTGAGGATAATCCATTTTTATTCAGTAATAGTAATATATTTGATGTTCTCATCTATAAAATGGGGATGACAAGGGCACCTGCCTCCTAGGGTTATTGTGAGGATGACATAAGGCTTACAGAGTGGCTTTCATTTTGCCTAGAAGCTCTCAATCCATGTTAACTAATATTATCAGTAAGGAATCAGGTTAACGAAGAGATTCTTTAAATTATGTAAACACAACACCCACATATAATTATATCTTTATTTTTAAAAACAGCTCTATAATTCCTAGTATCTTCTTCTTCAGCAGAAATTGAAGATAAAACACAGTCACATCCCCTTGTCTTGGAGAAATCTCCTCTGTATCAGACTAGAGTGAGTCCAGATTGATGGTCTCCTGTGGTTCATTGAGGGCCAAGCCAGGAGAACTCAGGCTGACCTGAGGAGGTGTTTCAGAGTGAAGGTTGCATATCTGACCAGCCAGGACTTGTTCCTGTCCTCTCACTTTCTCCTCTGGCCAGAGTTTCAAAACATGGTCTTCACTTTTCCAGTTTGACTTATGAAGTCTTATGGCTCATGTGTCTGCAAATGTACTTCTGCATACTTCAGTAAAGTTATTGCCTTTGGGGGTATGGTCCCCCAGCTTCCATGGTTCTGCAGGAGAATTCATAGGACTCCACAGGCCATCACGTTCATAGCTGTGGTTTCTTACGGTGAAGGATACACAGCCAAGTCCAAGAAAGGAAAAGACCCAAGGGGAGAGTCCAGGGGAATCTAGGGGTGAGCTTCAACAGTCCTCTTTCAGGGGAGCCACACAGGATGGGCTTCATTCCAGAAATATTTGTGACAGCAACACCTGTGAAGCGCTGTCCACCAGGGAAATTCACTGGACTCAATGCCTCAGAGTCATGAGCGCTGGTCACATAGGCACCCTCTGCCTGGGACCTACTAAACCTCCAGACTCCTTGAAGGAAAGGGTGTTTCAACATAAACCATCTTGTTACAGAAACAGTTTAGGCCCAGTCAACCATTCTTAGAGAAGGATAGAAACCCTTCTGAAATCCAGCCTCCCAGATACCCGCTGAAGGCCACTGTTGCAAGCAGGTCCTTCTAGGGATAATGGTCCCACGTCTACTAAACAGACTCCTTTCTGTACAGTTATTCAAAGGGGAGTGGAGTTTATTTTCATGAGGAATTTAATTTAATAGTACTGGATCCCTGAGCCAGAAAAGACCCTTAGAACTACCCCTTACTTTATGCTGGTGTAGATTTGTTATTTTTTAATATTGCGTAAGTAAAAGAAGTAGAAAATACATGTTGAGAAATTCTGTACACATTTATAGAAACCTTAAGATCATGTTTCATCATACAAAATCTTGCATTCTGTATTTTATGCTTCTTTTGCTGCTATTAGATGAATAATTGTACGTAGCATATTTGCTTTCCTTTTTAGTGGAAATATAAAGGTATTTTCATGGATATTACCTCCTTTGAACTCTGTATCACTGATTTTTGTAACTAAGGCATTTTCTTCCCATATTTCTAGGTGAACAAACTAACTTAGGTTAGACAATTTGCTCAAAGTTTGTATAGCTAATAAAAAAAAAAAGTCCTTGTAATGTAGAATTCCGCTCAATGTTATGTGATAGCCTGAATTGGAGGGGAGATCAGGGGATAATGAATATATGTATATGTATGACTGAGTCCCTTCACTGTTCAACTGAAACTGTCTTAACACTGTTAATCGGCTATACTCCAATACAAAACAAAAAGCTTAAAATGCAGCTTTCTCTGATGTCTTGTTACTGACTCAGATAAGAATCCCACCTGCAACAGAGTAGGTTGTTATTAGCATTAATATTTATTTTTATTGTTTTCATGCCTACCGGAGCTAGTATTAAACTTTCCCTTATATGTCATCCACATGGCTAGCTCCTTTCCTCCAACTGCCAACAAAGTGTCTCTACGTGGGGATGCGGATTCTATTCTAGGCAGTTTGTTGCCAGTGAGGACTTTAGGTGGTTCCACGGCATAACCGATTTGAGACATGTTCTCAACTCTCCACCTGATGGTTTTTTTCTCAGTACAGTTCCCTCCCCATCTGACTTTCTGTGAAGAGTCCAAGAGATGCATTTTGGGTAATTCCTTTAGTCTAAATATCTGATCTTACAGTCTGGAAGGGGGGAAAATGTATTTTTGCTTAGCTTCTCAGAAGATAATTCTGTGATGTAGTGTATACCTTACTAGCTTATTTATCATGAAATTATCATTGTTTCTAAAACAAATTGAAATATACCTACTTCAAAACTAATTTAGTATGTTTAAAACAGAGATAAATATAATTTATCCCCAAATTATTAAGCAATTACAAATCAGTTGGTGCTGATTAATTATCTATATACAAGGTAGCATTTAAAAAATTCATGATAAATTGCAGCAATCTCTTGAAGTGTTGAGGGTGATTATTTATAAAGTGTGATGTAAATGAAATTTGCCACAGTGGAAGGAAAATAAATTCCTTATTAACATCCAATTATCTCTTTCCCTCACTTCTAACATCAATATGCCCTACCTCTACATCAACTCTTACTGGTTAGGGGCAATAATATTTACTAAGGTGGCATTTTTAGTTCCATCATCATTACAGTTTTTTAAGTTCCAGGTCGATGCTGTCACCTTACCCACAAATTCTGAACTTTAATGCAAAAATGACAAGTAATAAGCTTTATATTTCTTTCCCTGAGAGTTCCATGGCCTCATTTTCTGTGTTTTCCTCAATGAATGGGTGGTCTTATCATTTTTATTGAATCAGCTTTCCAGAAGAAATTGTTGTGTACATCCTCCACACACAGAAAATGTTTTGCAAGTTCATTCTCTAGATTTCCAACTTCTGTCTTTCTAAGTAATTTTATCAGTGACTCAGATTAGGATTTAAAGGCTGTGCTAAAAATATTTGTGTAGTCTCAAATAAACAAGTTGATTGACAGCTTTAGGGTCTGTGGGTGTTTAACAGATGAAATATTTCAAAATGATATCTTCAAGGGCAAATATTAAGCTGTACAATTGCAGCTAAACCCACCACCAATTAAAAAACAAGAACCAACCATGTTAATCAAGAATGGGAAATACCAGAGGTTTTTCAGGAAACACAAATTTACATGGCTCTTAAAAAAAAAAAAAAAGGCAGTCATGTTTGTCAGTAATCAATGTACAGTATTATGATACAGAATGTGTAATCTTAGCTTTTTCTCAACAAATCCTATCATGTATGAGGTATCATGCATGTTTTTGGATGCTATATCATTGAAAAGTCTTTTAAACTTAGACAAAAGTAAAGAGGATAGTATTATGAAACCATGTATTAAGCAGTCAGTTAAACAATTTATCCACATATTTTGCAAATCTTGTTTCATCTATTTCCTCACCCACTTATCCCACATCCACCCCTTGTTGTTGTTTAGTCGATAAATCATGTCTGACTCTTCTGTGACCCCATGGACTGTGGCCCACTAGGCTCCTCTGCCCATGGGGTTTCCCAGGCAAGAACACTGGAGCAGATTGCCATTTCTTTACCCCAAGGGATCACCCCGACCCGGGGATCAAACATGTATCTACTGCCACTGAACCACCTGGGAATCCCACATTCACCCTGAGCCACAAATTATTCTGAAGCAGACCTCAGACAACATGTCATATTATCTTCCAACATTTTTAGTTGAATTCTATGTTTTGGAGTTACAGTCAGAAAGTAGAGAGAGGAAAGAGACCAGAATAATGAGAGAAATCAGATACCATGTTATCCGAGAAATTGGAAGAACCTGGGTATAGTTGTCTAGAGAGCAGAAGACTCAGGGGGACGATTTAGGAGTCCATAAACAAGAAAGTGGAAATAATGTGGAAGAAGGTTAAGAATTTATCTTTGTGTCTCTAGGGCATAGAACCAGAACTAATGGGTAAAAGCTATGGGGTGATGGATGTCAGCTCAGTTAAAGAAAGAACTTTCTACAGCCAAGTGGGCTGAAGATTCGATGGCCTGTCACAAGAAATTGATGTTTTGAACCAATAGGATTTATCAAGTGGACAGAGCAACAGCTTAGCAGCATGATATAGAGGGGCAGGTAGGTGGGATTTAGATGAGATTTGAAGTCACCTAGCTCTCTCCAGACACAAGATCCTATGAAGTATTGTTGGATTCTCAGCTCGTCTTTATTATAGTCTTATGAAGTCAGAATCTAGTATTTTCTGAACATGAAAGCCAGGGAAGAGCTTTTTTCTACTGTTCATAGTATGGACACATAGGGTGGTGGAAAGACCCTAGTGCCTTGAGCCAGCAAACTAGCAGTTCACCTTGATCCTGCCACTTTCTCGCTAGGCTTAATGAGATATTTACCCTCAACCTGAACCTCAGCCTCCTAATTTATGAAGTGGGCTTTGTAAGGAGTTTTCTGAGAATTTAACAAGGGGCCATCGTTTAAGTCTCTTTTATTTTGTACTCAATTGGTTGCTTGATATTTAGTGTTTAAACTTACTGTTCAAATGTTCAGAGCTTCCCAAATCTTCCATGTTAATGTTGCTTTGATATAATGGGAATTGTGTTCATTCATTCAGCAGTGTGATCTGAGGACACAATGATCGCTACACAGGGTCCGTTCAGAGGGAAGCTAGAAATTGCCTTCTTTGCCCCAATGGTGAAAGAGATTCCCTGCCCACTGAGGTTACGAGGATGGCTGAACACAGGTGGTGGGCATTCTGCAATGGATAGAATCCTCTTCATCACTCTCGGAGAAAGAAGGGCATTTTCAGTTTAACCATGCCTGTTTCCTTCTGTCGAAAGAGAGTAGTTGCAATAATTTCATTGCTATCATCTTCCTACATTTTTTGTTTTCTCACAGGGTGGGAAGAGGTTGCTTGAAAGATAAAATATTGTTTCCTAGTACTGTCTTAAGGGATCTGATGGAAGTTTCCACTGAAGCCTAACATTACATTAAATAAAAGGGCTTATTCAACCAGGCATTGCATCACTACATTGACAGAGACTTTGTAAACATGTAATAGTCATTCATGAAGCCCTAGCCCTCTAGAGATTGTCACAAATAACAAGGTATCCCCCAAATTATATGTTTCTATTCATCCTCTTTATTAACAGTATTTACAAGTAGAGGCTTGCCAATAGATTCTATTTATAAGATACCTAGAAAGTACAGAAACCCTCTCATGCTTTGGAGTGTGCCCCTGTGAGCTCTGACATTCTGCTTTCGGAAACACCACAACACAAAACTGTGGAACAGACTGTTCTCTACTTGCACACATCAACCTGTGTCCAGAGACTCGAAGGAGCCGTTGTTTCCTAAGATGCCCTCAGGGCAGAGGTAAAGCCAGCAATATTCCGAGCTTACACAGTGAGGAACAGAGCACTGATGTCCTTTGTTTACCAGCAGGTTGGGGAATGTAAGATAAGTGGCTTTTTTGGTGATGGTGGGAGAAACTGTGGGAGAGGCTTGGAAGGAGGGGGTGCTGCGGGGCCAGGAATGTTAAAACTTAGCAATTCCTCTTTGGTCTTCCTCCACAAAGCACTGCCCTTCTCCTTCACACATTTTTGAGATGCATGAAATCACTGCATGCCAGCAGAGTGCCTCACATTCCCCAGGAGTGCGTGGTGGGGAGCAGCCCAGTGCTCCCAGCTCCTGTGTCCGGAGCCCGACTTTCAGTGGGGATGGGTACCAGTCCTGTGAAGGTCAGAGGACGCTGAGAGGACCGCTCCCCCAAACTTGGTTTAGCCTCGCCCTGGAGGTGATGCCTATTTTCATTGCCACCTGTTGCCCCGATGGGGAAGGTGATCCCCTGCCACTGGGGCTAGGAGGATGGCTGAACACAGGACAGCCGACACTGGACAGAGGAGGTGATCACAGTGCGTGAGTCACCAGGACTCACGGCCGGGGTGGGAGGACACGGCCGCCAGGCAGGGCCCCCGGGGAACAGGGTGGACCCCCGGGGGCTGTGGGAGGCAGGCTCGGTAGATCAAAGGGCAGACTGCCCCGGCTCCTGCAGGAGCATGTGATGGGAACACGTCCTCATCATCTGGTCGTTTGAATAACCACATGGGATGGCAGGGAACTGAAGCTGTGACCCAGGGGTTAGCGGGAGCAGAGCCTTGCCCTGTGACCAAGAGAGTCGCTTGGCTAAGGGACCTTATTCATGGGAGCAGAGCAGGAAAGAAGCTTGCAGTCACACCATTCAAGAGCCTTTAGGTTCCCCTAGATTTGGAGGCAGCATTTAGCCGTAGACCTTCATTTTAGGACTTCTGTTACTTTGCTTGAAACTAAAAAAAGGAAAAAAAAAAAGGTACTTCTTGGCAGTCCCGGTGGACCACTCACTCACTGTTTCACTCAATTCATATATTACTGCTCTTCCTCTGCTTTTCTACTCCGAAATATTAAAGTGTGTATACATTACAGTGACAGTCCCAAGAATCAGATTAGAAGGAATTTTAGATCAAAGACATTCTTATTCACCTTTGGGAGGCTCCAAGTAAGGGATCAACGACTTTGTAGATAAAGACACTTGATTCTCGGCCACAGGCCACCCTCCCTCGCTTCACTTCCTTCCATCCTCGAGGCAGCAAATCTTGGAAACATCACAGGTTAGGCCGCCGTGGAGGTTCTTGGTTAAAGAGCTGTTGTCGTTATTGAAAAGGAAGGTAGCTTGTTTGTCCTCAAGTAGGTTATACAAAGAGAATCCGCCTGCAGTGTGGGAGACCTGGGTTCAGCCCCTGGGTTGGGAAGATCCCCTGGAGGAGGGCATGGCAACCCACTCCAGTATCCTTGCCTGGTAAACCCCCTAGACAGAGGAACCTGGTGGACTACAGTCCATGGGGTCACAAGAGGCAGATATGACTGAGTGACTAAGCACAGCATAGCACAGGTTATACAAAATCATAAAACTGGGGATGTGTTTCTCTTTTGAGTTTCCATCTCTGTCTCCAGGGTCCACTGATGAAACACTGAACGTTACTCTCAGGTGAAGCCGGAGGGAGGGTGTAAATGTGAGTGTGTCCCACTCCTGACCAACCTGCAATCTCAAAACTGAGGATCAGAGTTTCTACTCAAGTCATTCATTTGACATCAGTTTTTAACTTGCACGCAGGCATGCATGGATGCTAAGTCTCTTCAGTCGTGTCCAACTCTGTGTGACCCCATAGACGGCAGCCCACCAGGCTCCTCTGTCCCTGGGATTCTCCAGGCAAGAATACTGGAGTGGGTTGCCATTTCCTTCTCCAATGCATGCATTTAGCTTATTTCCTTATAAAACAGTGGCCACATTTTAACTTCAGGTGCTTATTCTAGTACCTTGCTCTTGGATTTGCTTTGAACATTATTTTTTTTTATGTGTTTTTTCTTGGAGGCTAGGTGGTTTAATGCTTTCCAGCTTCCTTTTCCTCTTTATCACTGTCAGCTTCTAATTCACCCCTTTCCCGTCTACTTCCTGGCTTCCCTTCCCTCCTTCCTTGCCCCTGGTTCTTTCTATCATCTTTATCCTCATGCACAAGTCCTATTCCTCTTAGCTTATAGGCGTGTGTTGGGCAAATGTGAAATGTTCTCAAATAGGAAATAATAGACCTAAACTAAAACTTAAGTGATCTATTTTGAGTGCATGTTTTATTCTCTTCCAAACTTACAACTAATTCCCCAAAATAGACTTGAATTGAAGTCTGTTTACATCTTTCATTACTGGCCCATATTTCCTAAAAAGAAAGTAGGCACACAGCCACCGTTTGAGAGTTTCCAATCCTAAAATTAGTTTAAAGACAGCAAAAGTAGACTAATAAGCGAAATTCATCTCTTATCAGTCTCTGTAGGGGAGATGGGGAGAGATGAGGTGAGTGCGTGTTTGAGAAAAGAGAAATGATCACAGCAGCTGAAGTTGTTTTTGCAGTGTTTCTGCACATTAAAAAAAAAAAAAAAGGACACAAGTGAATGGGGGAAAACCCAGGCTAAGAGGGACATCTTTTAGAGCAGCTCATGGTTAAAAACCCAAGTGTTATTAATAAGAATAACTTGATTTTTCACGTGTAATCATGATGAGACTCTAGGACAAGTCATAGGCATTAAAGACCATGTTCTCATATGTTTCACAAGAAGCTAAACTCTAGTCACAGATAAAGGTTAAATGGCAGGATGCACGTGTTCTAGTGACTTCACTGACCCTGGAGGACAGAGTGCAAAAGCAGGGACAGTTTTATTCCTTTTATTGTCTGACCTGTGGCTACTCACAACACTTCTGACATCAAATGAGGGGTGTTTTCCTTAAGACCAACAATTCTGCTACTCTCTTGACACCAACAGGGTGTCCTACAGTTCATTTCAGTTCTGACACTAACTTCCTGGAATTCACTAGACCCCACAGGTTAAGGACTCAGTGCCAATTGACTGATTCTTGTATCAGAAAGTCCAGATTATCATCTGTATTCTGACCAATTGGCTATAAATCAGGCTTCCCACCTTCCCCTCCTCAGATTCAATAATTTGCTAGAGCAGCTCACAAAACTCAAGGAATCACTTTATCTTTACTCATTTACCAGTTTATTACAAAGGATGAAACGGAGACAGCCAAATGGAGGAGAGGTGCATAGCAAGGAAATAATGGGGTGGGGGTGCACATGAAAGAGCGTCCATGGTCTTTCTCAACTCACCTTCCTCCCAGCATCTTAAAGTGTTCACCAACCTCAACCAGGAAGCTTTCTGAACCCCATCACTTAGGTATTTGGGGAAGGTTTCATTACATCAGCATGGATGGATGAATACATCTTTGGGTGTTGGTTTAACTCAGTCTCCAGCCCCTCTCCCCTTCCAGCAGGTAAGGCTGTAAGTTCCAGTCCTGTGATCATAGAGCTACTGCCCCTTGGGCATCAGCCCCCATCCTGAAGACCCCAGTTCAGTTCAGTCACTCAGTCGTGTCTGACTCTTTGTGACCCCATGGACTGCCGCACCCCAGGCTTCCCTGTCCATCACGAACTCCCGGAGCTTGCTCAAACTCATGTCCATTGAGTTGGTGATGACATCCAACCGTCTCATCCTCTGTCATCCCCTTTTCCTCCTGCCTTCAATCTTTCCCAGCATCAGGGTCTTTTCAAAAGAGTCAGTTCTTCACATCAGTTGGCCAAAGTATTGGAGTTTCAGCTTCATCAGTCCTTCCAATGAATACTCAGGACTGATTTTCTTTAGGATGGACTGGTTGGATCTCCTTGCAGTCCAAGGGACTCTCAAGAGTCTTCTCCGACACCAGTTCAAAAGCATCAATTCTTTGGTGCTCAGTTTTCTTTATGGTCCAGCTCTCACATCCGTGTGTGTGTGTGTGTGTGTGTGTGTGTGTTAGTCATTCAGTCATGTCCAGCCCTTTGTGACACATGGATGGTAGCCCACGAGGCTCCTCTGTCCATGGGATTTCCAGGCAAGAATACTGGAGTGGGTTTCCATTTTCTCCTCCAGGGTATCCATACATGACTACTGGAAAAACCATAGCTTTGATTAAATGGACCTTTGTTGGCAAAGTAGTGTATCTGCTTGAAGCCACCATTGGGGTCATCAAGAGTCACCTCATTAGCATAAACTCAGGAGTGACTGAAAGTAGCTTCTTAATGAATAACAAAAGATATTCCTGTCACGCGGGAAATTCCAAGGGTTTTAGAAATGCCTCAGGAACTGAGGGTGAGAAGGACAGGACAAAGGTCAAATGTGCATTTCTCCTTGTGTCACACACTGATAACTAATTTTTATAAATGTCTCAAGGCATAGCACTGTTTATTTCAGTTTTCTCCAAATGTTGCAAGAAGCAAGTATTAATATTCTGAATAGATTTTTTTGGCAGACAGCTGTATTTTTTTTTCTACTGACTGAATGGATTTAGCTTTTCAAATCTTCAAATCATTTGGAATTCTTTAAGCATTTACTTGAAATTTTATTTTCAAATCTCCCTCAAAGCAAAGAGCAATATCTTGTCAACACACATGGAAAGATGTGTTACTATAACCTTTTAAGAAAAGTGAGCTGTTGCCTGGTAACTGTGTGCATGTATCCCTTCCACTATAGCTGTATTCCAAGTTAAAGACAGATACCTGAAGGATTAGAGGTGGATTAAAATGGATGCTTCTTTAAATGATTAAATGCTCTTAGTTTAATTAAGGCTCTGTATTAAATGCCATTCATAAGTTCTTGTTAGTACTAACTGAACTTGAGTCTGCTAGCCTGACTCACAGTAACCCAGTCTATTTTTAAAACTTTTTTTTAAATTATGAAAGTATTTTACAGGAGACTTGGAAAATACAAAACTAGGTTATATATAGTTTTATTGTTTATTACAATTATTTTTAAGTAGATAAAGTTTTTAGTTGGAGTTTCAATATCAAGCCCTTAAAAATTAATAAAATGAATATTCAGAGAAGTGGGAAGATCTAGCAGGCTTGAAAAGCACTGTGAACCAATTCAACATAATTAAGACTTCTACAATTTTCACCCAACAGTAGGATACAAATTCTGTTCAAGTTCCCATAGACTATAAACCAGGAGACAACGAACCTTACCAAGGAATATAACACAAGGTGCAAAAATTTCGTGGTCTAAACGTATTGAAAGCACACAGAGTCTGTTCCCTTAGTCACTGTGGAATTGTGTTAGAAATCAATGTCAAAAGATCAATCATTGTCATCAGGTGGTGGTGAAGGAAAGTACAGTGTTTATCGCAGGGCGTCCAGCAAGAACAGGCAGCTGATGCTCCAAAGCTCTGAACTCCTTGATGGTTTTCTGGGGAGGGTTTTTAAAGGCCACATTTGGGATGAGGGTTGCAGCTCTTGGACTTTCTTCTCTCTGGTTACTGGTGAGATACAGGGCGCTGTTTCTGGGATCTTAGTCATCCGTCTCTGACTGCAGCCAATTTGACTCTACGTGTTTGTGCTCGGTGTGTGGCCTCCCTCATCTACCTGGATGAAGGTCTCAGTTTCTGCAGAATGAGTCCAAGGTATGCATCACATGGTTATATACAGCCCTCGAGGAGGAACCAAATGTGCAAAAACCAACTCCAAAGATTCTGCACCACCATGAAAGATTTTGAGGCAAGGATCCTCTGGGGAGGGGTCAGAGTCTTTGTTAACTTCCACTGAGTGCAGACTTTCTTTGGGTTGGTCAGTGGTGAGGTAATAGGGCAGTGCTCTGGGGATCTTGTCCTCAGCCTGAAATTGCCTTCCTCCATCTGGGTGGGGGTCTTAGTGCCTGCAGAGGAACTCCAAGGAGTTGCAAGGAGAAATTATAATCAGTTTTTTTTTTTTAAGATTCATACAGAGTCTGGGTCCCTAATATAAACCACACATTTTGAGTTGGAACTGTCTCTTTTGATGAACATTTTTAGGTTTTATTTCATTTGGTTTGCCTTCAAGTGAAATTTGATTTGGCGTGAAGAAAGATTATATATGTATTATATATAGTCTCTCAGATATGCTGAGCTTTACTTTTTCCCATATAATAGTGTAGTAGTATGTGTACCAAGAATCCTATTGGAAATAAAAGGTGAGCTGAATTTTATCCATCGAACAATCTGAATGTCTCGTGACAGGCGGCTATGAAAAAATAATAGAGATGACTGCTAAGAAGTGTTCTCTGTGTTTTGTTTTGTACTTTTGGTTTTTCACCTTGCACAGGAGTTATGTTCTGGAGTGTTGCCAGCAAAGCTCTTCAAGGCCCGGTGGTAAGAGCCACCACTTCAGTTATGTGACACCATTCAATGGGCAGCGTATCCATAAGGATGAGAATGAGCTTGCCAATGCCTGATGAAGACAGGCGATCCCAGGCCAGACTACTACTGACATACTTTGCCCTTGAGTTTGTAGAGTGCTTCCATATTTATCTCTTCATACCTTCAACAATTGTGTGAAACAAGAAAAACAGGGATTACTTTCCCATTATACAGAAGTTCAGCTTGCTTTGCCCAGACTTGACACTCATCTTAAACCAATGGTCTTAAAACTAAGTTCACCTGATAACAAATGCTAATGAGGGTTTTCTTTGCCTTAAAATTGTTACCTTTTGTTCAAAAATTTTCTAAAGGCAAAATTGTTGTGTCTTCTTATAATCCTAGATTTGTTCTTTCAGTATTTTCTTTTAGGGATGTCCTATGTGGCAAGCAAACTTCTAAGTGTGGGGAATAAAGGAGCAAGCCAGAAAGAAGGACTTTCTTCTCTTAGAAGTTGGATAATAGTTGGACTCCATACTTAAGAGAAGTATTAGAGAGTGAAACGCAGTGATACAATGGGCAGTGTCTCTGGGTCTCCTGTAGATAAGGTGGCTGGAAAAAACCCACCCTTAGAAAGTCATGTTTGAGCTTATGTCTGAAAGATGAGGAGTTAGGTGAGGGGAAGAGGTTCTGGAAAGAGATACCAACAGATCCAAAGAACCAGAACAGACCTTGGTGAGCCAAAGGACTATAAAGAAGTTACTGGTTCCTATTAGTCAAGGGGCAGAGGGATGGTATCAAGTAATCAGAGAAACAAATGGTGATAAAATCTCACAAGGTTTTCTGAACAAGCCTGAGGACTCCGGGTATTATTTTAAGGACAATATTAAGCCACCAGAAGATATTCAGTATCTAATTTTCATATTGAAAAACATACTTTTTGTGGAAGTGTAGATAAATGGTTGTTGTTGTTCAGTTGCTAAGTCATGTCCGACTCTTTGTGATCCCATGGACTGTAGCATGCCAGGCTTCCCTGTCCTTCACTGTCTCCCAGAGTTTGCTCAAACTCATGCCCATTGTGTCGATGGGTATCCAACTATCTCATCCTCTGCCACCCTTTCTCCTTTTGCCTTCAATCTTTTGCAGCATCAGGGTCTTTTCCAGTTAGTCAGTTCTTCAGGTCAGGTGACCAGAGTATTGGAGCTTAAGCTTCAGCAGTAATACTTCCAAAGAGTATTCAGGGTTGGGTGGATTGAAATCTTTTTCTGCTTTTCACGGTCGATTGGATTTGCTGGTGGCTTGGAAGCTGGCAATGAGGAAATGAGAGGAATCCAGGATGCTTCATATACTTTTTACCCAAGCAACTGGCTGAGTGGTGATGGGGAAAACCTGAGGGGAGGGGAAGCAAGTTGAGACACACTGAAGGAGACCAGGCATGGTGATTTGGATGCATTCAGCTGGAGATCCCTTTTGATTATTCCAGGGGATATATCCAAGAGAGAGTTAAAAATATGAATCATTGCTGGCAATGAGCAAGAATGGAGGGACTGTGTATTGATGGCTTTTATCATCATGGGACCAGATTATAGTCCCCAAGAGGGAAAGGTTGAGAGGAAAGACAAGAGACCCAGACAGATGGCAGAGGCAGGCCACCATTTGGAGGGAACACAGAGGAGGAAGAATTGCTAGAGGTGGCCGAGAAGGAGCAGCTAGTGAGTGGAGAAGAAAACCTGGAGAATGTGAGTTGTAGAACATGGGGAGGAGGTGGTTCTTTCCAATGCTTTTGAGAAATCATTAGCAAAACGCTTAGACAACCAGATGCTGCGCTGGGTGCTTCACTCTGTTGTCTGGGACAACAAACTGTGCTGAGTTCTCTTGACCTTAATGTCACTGTGCCGTAGATGTGAGTCTTTGTGTTCCACTGAATCACCTCACACTCTGAACACACAAGGGTTTTGATTTATCCTTACTTATAACAATAATATGACCAGCAGCTGAGCATGGACCCTGCATGTTAACCAGCATGTAGAATGTCGATTTATGATTGTGTGAGCTGTTGTGACTTCTTATTCCATTCCCTTCCCAGAAAAGAACAAAAGCCAAATCAAAATGTCTGAGCTACTCTTAAATCACTGTATCCCCTTAGTTCCCAAGCAAAGGCAATTTAAGTCTCAAATAAAACAATGTTTTGTTTTGTTTTTCTTTACCTCCGATCTAGCTTCTTTCTGGAACAATGGAATACTTTTTCATACCACCAGCACCATTTGGTTAAGAACCAGCGTACCAGTGCAGGAGACATTAGAGGCATGGGTTTGGTCCCTGGGTCTGGAAGATCCCCTGGAGAAAGAAATGGCAACCCACTCTGGTATTCTTGCCTGGGAAATACCATGGACAGAGAAGCCTGGTGGGCTACAGTCCATGGGGTCACAAATAGTCGGACGTGACTAAAGCAACTTAGCACACATATACCTCAAGCTGACCTTAGCGAGCTGACTTGAGACTTTCTGTCCAGAGCACTTAAGGCCTTTGGAAATTTCTGTCTCCATTAATAAAGCCTGTACTGATATTGGGTTGGCCAAACAGTTTATTTAGGTTTTTCCTAAGATGGTAGGAGAAAAACAAAATGAACTTTTTGCCAGTCCAATACAGTCTACCCATTTCTATCGCTGATTCTGTCTTATTCAGTTCAGTTCAGTTGCTCAGTTGTGTCCAGCTCTTTGAGACCCCATGAACCGCAGCACGCCAGGCCTTCCTGTCCATCACCAACTCCCGGAGTTTACCCAGGCTCATGTCCATTGAGTCGGTGATACCATATCCAACAGTCTCATCCTCTGTCATCCCCTTCTCTTCCTGCCCTTTCCCAGCATCAAGGTCTTTTCAAATGAGTCAGCTCTTCACATCGGGTGGCCAAAATATTGGAGTTTCACACTGCTTGAATTTGGCTTCTTTGCTTTATCCTCTATGAGCTTAAAATAGGTAATGTTCTCTTATGAATTATTTTCTATTTTCTCATTTGTTCAATCCTTTTCCCTCAGTCAATTTCTGGACTATTTATCCAGTTCTACTTGAACCCTAACTCCTTCCCTGGCTTCCTGACCTTGGGCCGGCGTTTGTAATGACTTGTGCCTCAGTTTCCCCTGCCTCATACTGTGATTCATGTCTTAATATAGGTAAACTATTATATGACTTTTCTACTAAATCCCTTCAATATAAGCATTCCTGTTTTCAAACCACATCACATAAGAAGCTTCATGGTCTGACCTTTTTTCTCTTTCCATCATCAAAGCCTGTGGGTCCTCAGCATGGCTCAGGGCCTTCACACATAGAGCGTTCTTGCAGTTTCCTAGACAGGAGATGCCTTTTCTCTTCTCACGGACCTTATACATGCTGTTGCCTCTTTCCAGGGAGCATGTGCTCCTTTCATTTACCGGAAGAACCTCCATGTTTGCTCCAGCCCTGATCAGACGGAAGCTTGGCTAAGCGTCTTAGTGTGACTCATCATCACCTCTACCCAAGGTGTTCTTTCTGCGTGCTTGCCTGTAGGTACTTGTACTTCCCACGTTGTATTACAATCATGCCTTTTCTGTCACCTCTCCTGGGCTCAGAATTCCTAAAGTGCAGGAAGGTTTGGAAAGGAGCCTAATTGTATCTCAGATTCTGTCACAGAGTAGATACTCAGAAAATGAAATAAAGTTTGCAAGTTGTAAACTGAGCTGCCTGGAAATATGACTAGTTAGTTAGCATTGCCTGTTTTGGTTTTTTTCTTGGCATAGAGCCAATTACAAAGGATTAAGGGTAACATAGGGTTTCTACTCATATTTCCGGTTTTGTGAGTTCATCAATATTTAACACAGCCGAGCTTCAGTGACTGTCCTTTGTGTTGTTCGGCATCAGGAGAGAAAGTTCACTTTGCTGTTTTAGAACTATTATGCAATGATGATTTTGATTCTCACTAATATTATGGCAACATAGAAGCTATTTTCGGAGAAGGCAATGGCAAACCACTCCAGTACTCTTGCCTGGAAAATCCCATGGATGGAGGAGCCTGGTGGGCTGCAGTCCATGGGGTCACTGTGAGTCGGACACAACTGAGCGACTTCACTTTCACTTTTCACTTTCATGCATTGGAGAAGGAAATGGCAACCCACTCCAGTGTTCTTGCCTGGAGAATCCCAGGGACAGGGGAGCCTGGTGGGCTGCTGTCTATGGGGTCGCACAGTCGGACATGACTTAAGCGACTTAGCAGCAGCAGCAGCAGAAGCTATTTTCCTAAAGTTAAAAGTTTCTGTCCTTGAGACTCATCATTGTTTAAAGGAAAAGTAAGAATTAGCAGATATTCCCTAGGGAGGACATTTTCTAGAAACACCAAGGGTTGGATGTCTAGAAAAGTTGATGTTCTGAGGTTTTGTAGGCCACGTTTGGACTTGCCACATCCATTTTTTTTTAATAGATTCAATTAAAATTGGGTAATTAAGCATTATATGTTGGTCAAATCACCCAGATTGTATATTAGCATGAACACAAATCTAACCAATTACAAATGACATTTGTCAAACCACCATAGAAGGTAAACCAATCAAAATGGTTATAAATAGACTGAGAATGTCTTTGAATATGCAAAGAAAAATGATGAACGCACTTGGCTGGAGATAGTTCTCAAAACCAGAAATCATTTCTAAATTAAAAGGCAATTAAATGTCTCATAATTACTATTTGGATGTATGTGCATGTGGCTTGATTTTCTCAGCTACAATAATCCTAAGAAAATAATTAAGAGACCTAATTATCCATCATCACAATCCATTAAGTCTGTTGCCCTTGGGTGAGAGCACATATAGACGTGTATAGGAAAAAGTGATCCTATTTGGAAAAACAAGTAAGAAAAAGGTGAGAAAAAACAGCTTCTCTTAATTGTTCAACCTAATCAGACCTGTAGGCCTCAGGAAGTGAGAAGGATAACTCTAGTAGCATCACTTATTTCAGAGACATTAGAGCTCTTTTAGGGTATGATTGGGTTGGTTGTTGCTCAGTGGCTAAGTCATGTCCATCTCTGCAACCCCATGAACTGCAGTGCACCAGGCTTCCCTATCCTTTACTATCTCCCAGAGCTTGCTCAAATTCATGTCTATTGAGTCGGTGATGCTCTCCAACCGTCTTATCCTCTGCTGCCCCCTTCTCTTGCCTTCAATCGCAGCATCAAGGTCTTTCCCAATGAGTCGACTGTTTGCATCACATGGTCAAAGTATTGAAGCTTCAGCTTCAGCAATAATCCTTTTAATGAAAACTCAGAAAATACTAAGTTGAAAGGCAGTGCTTTTTTACAGCCTGTGAAATTGCTTCCAGAGGATGATTGGTTTCTCTCTGTAATGGTGGCACTGTTGGCAGCCTGGGGACCATTTAGGAAGACTCGGAAGGGCTCTGTTGGATGGTAGAAAAAACAAGAGAATTCCAGGAAAGCATCTGCTTCATTGACTATGCTAAAGCCTTTGACTGCATGGATCATAACAAAATGGAAAATTTTTCAAAAGATAGGAATACCTTACCTGCCTCCTGAAAAATCTGTATGTGGGTCAAGAAGCAACAGTTAGAACCAGACATAGAACAACAAACTGGTTTCAAATTAGGAAAGAAGTATGTCAAGGCTGTATATTGTCACCCTGTTTATTTAACTTACATGCAGAGTACATCATGCGAAATGCTGGGCTAGATGAAGCACAAGCTGGAATCAAAATTGCTAGGAAAAATATCAATAACCTCAGATACACAGATGACACCACACTTATGGCAGAAAGTGAAGAGGAACTAAAGAGCCTCTTGATGAAAGTGAAAGAAGAAAGTGAAAAAATTAGCTTAAAGCTAAACATTCAGAAAACGAAGAGCATGGTATCCAGTCTCATCACTTCATAGTAAACAGATGGGGAAACAATGGAAACAGTGACAGACCTTATTCTTTTGGGGCTCCAAAATTACTGCAGATGGTGACTGCAACTATGAAATTAAAAGATGCTTGCTCCTTGGAAGAAAAGCTATGACAAACTTAGCATATTAAAAAGCAGAGACATTACTTTGCTGACAAAGGTCCGTCTAGTCAAAGCTATGGTTTTTCCAGTAGTCATGTATGGATGTGAGACTTGGACCATAAAGAAAGCTGAGTGCTGAACAATTGATGCTTTTGAACTGTGGTGTTGGAGAAGACTCTTGAGAGTCCCTTGGACTGCAAGGAGATCCAACCAGTGCATCCTAAAGGAAATCAGTCCTGAGTATTCATTGGAAGGACTGATGTTGAAGCTGAAGCTCCAATACTTTGGCCACCTGATGCGAAGATCTGACTCCTTAGAAAATACCCTGATGCTGAGAAAGATTGAGGGCAGAAGGAGACGGGGACAACAGAGGACGAGATGGTTGGATGGCATCACTGACTCAATGGACATGAGTTTGAGCATGCTCCATGAGTTGGTGATGGACAGGGAAGCCTGGCATGCTGCAGTCTGTGGGGTCACAAAGAGTCGGACGCGACTGAGTGCCTGACCTGCACTGAAGGACTGGGTCCTTTGGTAAGAGGACAGCAAGTGGAATCTTGTGACTCTGGACCCCAGGAAGAGTCACATTCTAGGCAAGACCAGTTAGGCTGGCTCCCAGCAAGTGTAAGAACCCAGCAGTGCCCCAGGCCCCATGGTACCGCCTCATTTTCCTTCTCAGGCTTGCCGTGATTGCTTCCGTGGTCCTTTACACCTCCTGTGAGCTTCCCTGCTCTGTGCTGGAGGAGGAAGAGGTTGCCCTCCATATTCCATGTGAGAAGGTGGGGACCCATCTTTTGCTTCACTGAGAAGAACTTGGAACCTTACAATCTCAGCCTGGAATTCTGTGTTTTCTTGGCTGCGCCCCTGTAATGGATGGGTCTGTCATACCCTGTTCAGGACATTGAGGGGTCTGTTGACCTGGGTGCTTATCAGCTTCCATGATATTTCTGTGGGAGAGCTTTTACTTTATTCCCTCAAATTCAACACATAAATTCACTTTGGGGATATAACCTGGTGGGAGTTACCTACATGTAGTTTAATCATCTTTCCCCAGCTGTTCGCTGCCAGAAGATGGGATTATCTACACATTTATCCACTCATGTATGAGCTGCACCTTGCCTTCGCTATTATTTCAAGTGAGTTTGATAATTCAGCAGAATTGCAAAGCGATGGACTGTTCTCAATTAAATTTACTTTTGTATTCTCCATGCCTTTTCAGAGCGCCAATGGGAAGGGTTAGGGGGTGCTTGCCAACACGTTTAAATGAATGAGCATGCCCAGTATGGAGTCAGCACTGAATCTATTACTGGTTTTATCAAAATTTCAGTAAAGACAAAGTGAACGGGCATCACCTCTTCAACCAAATCGTTTTCTTATTTTTTTCTTGTAAAAGTTGCATGATATGAAACATTATTCTCACCATATGTGACTGTACAGTTCAGTGGTACCAAGAACCACTTAGTTGTTATGCAACTCTCCCCATCATCGGTCTCTCAGATTTCTCACCTTTCACCTGAACTGAAACTCGGTCCCCATGAAACCCCACCTCCCCTTCCCCCTCCCTACCCACCTATCCTGCAAGCCCTGGCATCAACCAATGTAATTCAACCAAGTCATTTTATTTTCCATTTTCCCCCCAAGAGTCTTTTTGCTTTTTTATTACAAAGAGAACATGACACATTTTATTTCCTCTGACAAGTTCAAAGCAAGCGAACTCCATCTTTGAATAGGTCTCTGATGAGGCAGAAAGGAACCAGGAATCTGGGAGGTCCCAGAGCCCACCCACTGGAAGCAGGGGCCATAGCACACGGGCTGACATCAGAGAGGCTGAAGCCAGGTGGCCTGGGTTCAAATCCCAGGTCATCTGCTTAGCAGCTTGGTGATCTTGGGAAAGTTATTTACCTTTCTAGCTGCTGTGTCGGATGGATTTAATACTAGTAGCTGCTTCGTGTGGCTGTTGGTGAAGACAGAATGTGTAGCGATGGGAAGAAGGACACCAGACATCATCCCCAGCAGGGATTCTAGAACGTTTTCCCCGATATGTCTTTCTGACGTCTATTTTAGGGGTGTTTTCCTGCCACATATTGTCTGGTTTCTGGTTTCTGCTGTTCTATTGCTCCTCTGTGTCAGCTATGCTTGGAGCACTGTGTCAACTCCAGATTGACTGACAGCTTTCTGCATGTATGTTTGCCTGTTGGGTCTGGTTGAACTCACTATGCTGATTCAAAAGGCAGACAGTAATGAATTCAGAGTCAAAACTTGAAAAGTCACAGTCAGACCCAAAGTGTTCCCTAAAAATGGCATTAAATTTCCTCTGTTAATGTTAAGAATGACAGTAATTGAACCCGTGTACCTGAAACTCCAGCCTGAATTCTGAATTTGGCTTATTTAGAAGCGAATAGATGTTCATTTTTAATAGCATTTTTCTTTCTCAGAAGTTCCCACATAGGTGAAAATCTGAAAGGAATGTGCCTAACTGATGTGAAAAGCTTCATTCTTTCTACTGTATCTTCGCTATTTTTTTTCCACTTACAAATTTAAACTTCGTGAGCCTTGTTAGATTATGTTTTTCCTCATTTTTGTTTCCCATTTATGTCACGTTTCTTTTATGTCATCCTATTTGTTTGTCTCAGGACATAGGATTCCAAGCACAGAAGTCATTACTGTGTGGCTTTGGAAAAGAAGTCCTTTTACGGAACTTCCTTCAGTGTAGTGATATCTTTCACCTGATGAATATGGTTTTCTGCTTTGGTTATTGTGCTTTCTTATTGAATTGGTTTTGAAAACCCAGAATTTTGTTACCAGTGAACCAAAATACTTTTGTTTCAAGAGTGTGATGATCAAAACATATGAATTTGGTTTTTTGCCAACTCTTCTGCTCTTTAGCAGAAGATAGTAGGTGGATCACTCTATTATATTTTCCATCAAACCACGTGATGAAAGTAGCTTAATTTTTCTGAAGTTACTTATGGAGCGAGAGAAGGCAGTCCGGAATTGTGCCCAGTGCTTAGTTCGGACCCAGCCAGAGGAGTGGGTTCAATTTGTTTCATCAAAAAGTTAGGCAGACTTGAGCTGCTGATGGGTGATCAGTAGTCTGGCCAGGCGAGTGGGTGCCTCCCTCCCGGGCATCTACTTTTTAAGCCGGCGGTGCTCTTCCCACTCCGAGGTGGCTGATCACTCATCCCTTCTTCTTTATCCCATTGACCCTGTGTGTTTCAGGCCCTCAGCATCCGCCGGTTGCCTGCAGTGGCCTCTATGTCTGTCTACACATATGGCTCACCTGCTACACTCCTTTCCAGGCTCCCAGAGAGAACTTTCTCAGTTATTGACCTCACCATGCCAACATCTGGGTTAACATCGTATCTGTGGCTTTTTGTAATTCAGAGGGAAAAAACTGAGCTCCTTGGTACAGTTTGCAAGCCCTGCCTTGAGCTACACGCCAACCCAGAAAGCCACATTCCTCTCTCTTCCCACCCCAGTGACTCAGGTCCTCACATGGACACACTTTCTTCCCATTCTAGGCCTTTGTAGTGGCCAGTTCCTTCTCTTTTCATGATTACCCACCCTCCCCTGTCAGTTCCCTCACCATCAAGCTCACGCCTTGCTGCCCTGAGAAATTCCCTTGATTCATCCCTAAGCCAGATGCCTTCCGTGCCCCCAAACCACTGCAAGCATCCCCCCGGCAGCGTTTGCAAAGCAGGGTCTGCCTGTTTCCTCTTTGCAGGGACCAACTCAGATGTCCAACACAAGCACAGAGATGAATTTGTTCACCTGATGATGTGAAAATTATGTGTGTGTGTGTGTGTGTGTGTGTGTTTGCATGTGACTAATTCACGTGTAATTATGCCTGTATTCATTTTTCTATGGTTGCTGTGACAAATTAACATCAACTTGGTGACTTGTAGCAATAGAAATGTATTGTCTCAGAGTTGTAGAGGTCAGGAGTCCGAAATGATTTTTATGGGGCTAAAATTAAATCTCAAAATTAAATTCAGGGGAGAATCACTTCTTTGCCTTTTCTAGATGCTGGCGGCGCCACGCCTCCAATCTCAGCCTTGTGGTCACATTGCTTGTTCCCGGGTCTCTGTCACTGTTCCCTCTACCTCTCTTATAAGGAAGCATCTGATCATGTTTAGGGCCCGCTTGAATAATGCAGGATAATTTCCTAATCTCAAGATCCTTAATTTAATCATATCTGTAAAGTTCTTTTTTGCCCTACAAGGTAGCACTCATTGGTTCCAGGGAATAGTGTGTGAATATCTTTTGTGGGGGGCCATTATTCAAATTCACCAACCATGCCCCGCCCCTACATACACACAAAATTTGTTTCTGGGTGCTATTCAGAGCCATAGAGATGGAAATCAAATTCCTTCCCACAAAACTGGGTAAAGTTGCAACACGGGGCAATTAGTTGCCAATTCAGGCTTATCATACAGGTAAAGACCAACTAAGAATGCATGGAAAGGGGTGAGGGGAAACAGTGATGTTTATTTCAAACTGTTGTAAAATTGTAGCAAAAATATCCATTTTCAATCAAAATATCTTAGACATTGCATATATCAAAAAACCACCAGTTCTCATTCTCATACTTGAAATACTTTCAGACTTGTTTACAAGGTAGAGTTCTTTCTCATCAAAGACTTTAGTGCTAGTTATAATAATCCACCGTCACATAAATAAACTGATTATACTATAGAAAAGAAACAAATTCTTGATGAAATAAATGGTGAAAACACACATTCCTGTTGAATACTAAATTATTTATTGGCTTGAATAAGTTCAAGCAGGTATTCATGAAATTATGAGGCTTCAGTATTAACTGGGAAATGAATATATCAATAGTGCTCATTAAGTTCTCTTTTAACATTGTGATAATATTATAAATAATATTTCTTGAACAAAAATTACACATCCTATTACACATTTTATGTAAAATAGGAGAGAAATGTAACTGCCCCAATATATACCAGAAAACAAACTTTAATGTTTGTTTCTCTTAGCTGCAAACTAAAATTTATGAGACTAAGACTGAATAAGACTCCTATAAAGGATTTTCCATATATTTTGTGATCTGACAAATAGATCAATATGTTTTGAAGTTGAAATAAATTCAGTCTTTGTAGTGGTAGGGTGCATCTCAGGAAGCAAGGGTTTATAACGTGAACAATAAATAAATTCCGAGTGGTTCAGCGAGTATAGAATAATTCCCTAGTAAGCATCCATAATCTGGGCTTTATAAGAACTTCCGTGAATTCTAGTGCACACATTCTAACTTAGAACCATGAAGAAAAGGAATCGAGTACAAAGTATTATTTGTTTTTGTGAAGCTAGTTTCAGAAAAAAATAGTAAATATTGATGGAAAAACTAAAAACAAACATCCATGTATTTACATTTATGCTGAGTGTTATGGTCACAGTTCCTGAAGGATGCATTCATTAGGATATAGCCAGAATATACAGTAATAGGACCCAAACTGATGAACCCAATAAAGGTGACTTTATGCTTCAAGCAAGAGAAACCTAACATATGGGATCACAAATGAATCTTGAAAACACAAGAAATATTTTTTTGATCTCAACAGAATAAAACTAAGTCAAACGAAGAATCTGTATCTCTTCGCATTCATGCTATGGTTGCTAGACTGTTTTTCTACATCTCATGTTGCCTCAAAATTAACACCTTGGCCCTTCATATTGGTCCTTCACTGTGAGATGCAGTCCCTTCTAAACTCCTTCACTGTGAGATGCAGTCCCTTCTAAATTCCCTCCCTGTGAGATGCAGTCCCTTCATATTGGTCCTTCACTGTGAGATGCAGTCCCTTCTAAACTCCCTCCCTGTGAGATGCAGTCCCTTCATATTGGTCCTTCACTGTGAGATGCAGTCCCTTCTAAACTCCCTCCCTGTGAGATGCAGTCTCTTTCAAAGTCCTAAGTGAGGTCTTGTTCTATGGCTGGGAAACGCATTCCTGTAGCAGGGCCAGAACTGTTTCTCTCCACTTTTCCCTGTGGATCTGAAATGTGATTGTCAGTAGTCAAGTGCTCTGTGTGAGCAGGCTTTGGTCAAAGCCCTAGTACAAATTTAGCCTTGTGGAGACATTTCCAAGACAACATTCATTATGCAAAGTTGCTTATCCTTCCAGTTGACTGAGGTCCAACAGAGCATTCCATGTCATTTGCTGCCTTTTTTATTTTTATTTTTTTGCGAGACCTCTTGTCATTGTTCTGTAAAGTCTTCAAGTAGTGTTAAGAAGCTCACCTTGGTCTGATATTTCTCACGACTACATAATCAATTTATTCCTTTCAGGGTACTTCTTTGCATGAGTAAAATAAATGTTACATCAGCTAGAATGCCTACTTTTAATTTGATTGTGTTATATCTGTTTCATTTCTAATGAACGTCACAATTTTTGTTAAATATTACAAATATCATGATGTTTGAATTGCCCCATCTGTGTGATGGAAGATGTAATCGTATGTTTGAAAATATGGCATTTGAAGCAATATTTTTCAGACATTTGGGAAATATGTAGTTAAGGAGCTGGCCCTTGAGAAGTCAATCCACTCTGAAGTCAACACTTTTATCCCATGCTTGATTTACTTTGTACTGGATTCTTTATATACAAACACTTCAGCAAGTTTATATATAAAAATAGTCATTTCTCCATAATTACAATTTTACCCCTACATTTATTCTGATGAATTGGACATTATGCCATTTTTCAAACCAATCTCTCTTGGATCCATAAAGATAACTTCTTTGAAACCAAGAGCAGCTGTGCTTGCTAGCTTACCTTCCAGCAGCATTTTCACTCATGGCAACATTTTGGAAATATAAGAATTGTTTGGTGCCTCGGTGTCTGACAGTCATAATTCTAAATATTCTACCAGATTTTATAGTGTTCTTGATATTGGCCTCCTTCCTAATCCACTTTTTTTCACAAAATCATCTAGGGAGGGCTCATTCATGTTCAGAAGTAGGGTGGGATTATTAGAACTCACCTTCCATTACATTTTCTCCAAATTCAATTTCATTCCAAGCATTTTGCTTATTTAAAGTTTTGTTTTTTGGTTGTGAACTGTTTTTAAAGTCTTTTTAGTTTGTTACAATATTCCTTCTGTTTTATGTTTTGGTTTTTTGGCCAAGAGGCATGTTGGATCTTAGTTCCCCGACCAGGAATCAAACCCACACCTCCTACATTGGAAGGCGAAGTCTTAACCACTGACCGCCAGGAAAGTCCCTCCAAGCACTTTAGATTGCTTATCAAAGATGCTTGGTTCCTTGGAACCAAATATGCCTCCTAGAGTCCCAGAATTCTAGAGGTGCTAAAGGATTTTAGGTATTGCATACATGTTAATTCTATTAATTAAAAATTAGTTACATTGATGCATACCACATATAAAAATTTAAGGCATTGGCAACCCTCAGTGCTGCAGTCCATGGGGTCGCAAAGCGTCGGACAAGACTGAACGACTGGACTGAACTGAACTGATATGAGATTATAGGGCTTTCCTGATGGCTCAGAGGTAAAGAATCTGCCTGCCAATGCAGGAGATGCAGGTTCGATCCCTAGCTCCAGAAGATCCCCTGGAGAAGGAAACGGCAATGCACTTCAGTATTATTGTCTGGAGAATCCCATGGACAGAGGAACCTGACAGCAAGCTATAGTCCATGGGGTCACAGAGTTGGATGAGACTTAGTGACTAAACAACAGCATATGAGATTCTACATAAGATTTTACTTAAGGAAGTGAAAGCACGTGCACACACACACACACACACACACACAAAGCAGAAAAAATGTAGATATCTGTACTCTAGTGCAGGGGTCCCCAACTCTTGGGCCAAGGACCAGTACCTGTCTGTGGTCTGTTAGAAACTGGACCACACAGCAGATGGTAAGCCAGAGGTGGGTGAGCAAGCAAAGCTCCATCTGTATTTATGTCTGCTCCCCACATCGCTCACGTTACTACCTAAGCTCTGCTTCCTGTCAGATCTGTGGCAGCATAATAAATGGACGCGCTTGAATCATCTCGAAACTGTCCCCCACCCCAGACTGTGGAAAAATGATTTACCATGACCAGCCCCTGCTGCGTAAAAGCCTGGGGACCCTGCTCTGGTGGATTCTGCACCCACCTTGATGTGTGTCTTCCCAGTGTCAGGGGAGGGTTTGGAAGAAGCACTGTTGAGGTGTGTGGACCACAGATGCATAGTGTATGGTACCAAAGTCTCATGTGTCCCTTCCACTTGGGGGGCACCATCAGGGTGCCTGGAGCCACTTCAAGGTTGCAGGCATAGAGCTTCCTCGGCCTGTTCATGTATGCAGCAGGCGGGCTGTTGAACAAACTTCTTATGTGTGAAGCAGTGTTCCAGGCGCTGGGGACACAGAAGTGAACCGAGGGGATGAGACGCCTACCCAAGTGGGAGTCACCTTCCAGGGGGGCTGAGAATGCCTGTTGCTGTTTCCATGCATGACCACACAGGCCCCATGAGGAGGTAACCCTTGAGCAGAGATGAGCTGGAGGCATAGGCATTAGCCAGGTTTGTGTCCCAGAAAGTGGGACGAGCTGGTACACAAGCCACAGGAAACACATCTGCCTTGTCTGAGGACCAGTACAGGGCATGGGGGTGATGGGGTCTAGGAAAGCCGAGAGAAGGCAAGTGAATAGATCTGGTAGACCCTTCCAGAAGGCTTTAACTTTTCCTCCAGGTAAATGAAGGACCCCCTGGAAGGCTGTGGCAGAGGAGGGATGGGATATCAATACCTGTTTTAAAAGCACAATATCCTTGCTGTCTCAAGAGCAGACTGTTCTGATATTCGAGATGTGTTGTTGTTGTTCAGTCACTCAGTTGTGTCCGACTCTTTGAGACCCCGTGGACTGCAGCACGCCAGGCTTCCCTGTCCTTCACCATCTTCTGGAGCTTACTCAAACTCATGCCCATCGAGTTGGTGATGCCAACCAATCATCTCATCCTCTGTCATCCCCTTCTCCTCCTGCCCTCAATCTTTCCCAGGATCAGAATCTTCTTCCAGTGAGTTGGTTCTTTGCATTAAGTGGCCAAAGTATTGAGCTTCAGTGTCAGTCCTTCCAATGAATATTCATTGTTGATTTCCTTTAGGATTGACTGGTTTGATCTCCTTGCAGGTCAAGGGACTCTCAAGACATTGTTGATTTCCTTTAGGATTGACTGGTTTGATCTCCTTGCAGGTCAAGGGACTCTCAAGAGTCTTCTCCAGCACCACAGTTTGAAAACATCAGTTCTTCAGTTCTCAGCCTTGCTTATAGTCCAACTCTCATATCCATATATGACTACTGGAAAAACCAAAGCTTTGGCTAGACAGACCTTTGTTGGCAAAGTGACTGCTCTGCTTTTTAATATCCTGGCTAGGTTAATCATAGCTTTTCTTCCAAGGAGCAAGTGTCTTTTAATTTCATGGCTGCAGTCACCATCTGCAGTGATTTTGGAGCCCAAGAAAATAAGATGTGTAATGTCACAAAATCAACCTCAGTTTTTATATCATACCCTGGCCATGCAGTTGTAACTATAGAGTTTCGTTAGATGAATCATGCCTCCTTTAAAATCAATGCTAGGACCATGAGTGGGCCCAGAGGCTTTAAAAATGAATGCATTCCATGACAGGGCAATCGATGGCTTGTATGATTAATTAATGTTTGCTGAATGGCTACAGCTCCGAATTTAGGTGTATACACATTTCTATGCTTTAAGTATACAGTTGTTTGTTTGTTTTTCCTAAATTATGGGCTTCCAAGGTGGCTCAGACAGTAAAGAATCCGCCTGCAGTTCAGGAGACCTGGGTTTGATCCCTTGGTCGGGAAAATCCCCTGGAGAAGGGAAAGTCTACCCACTCTATTATTCTTACCTGGAGAATCCCATGGACAGAGGAGCCTGGCAGGGTTGCAAAGAGTCAGACAGAACTGAGCAACTTTCACATCACTTCACTTTCTAAATTAAGGGAAAAAAGAAAACTGTGACAGCCAGTGATGAAGGTCAGTTGTGCTCAATGACTAAATTGTGTCCAGCGCTTTGCAAACCCATGGACTGTAGCCTACACACCAAGCTCCTCTGTCCTTGGGATTTCCCAAGCAAGAACACTGGATTGGGTTACCATTTCCTTCTCCAATGAAGATCAGTTACTTTGACAATTTCAAAGTGAAGGAGAGTGGATTAGAGCCCAGACCTCCTCCAAGCTACCAAATTCCAATCCTGGTGTCCCACTTGCTCTGTATGTGGTTTTGCAAAGTGGCTTAGCCACTGTCCTCATCCTGAACATAACCTTAATGGTATTTTCCACACAAAATTATAGAGGCATATACGTGAGATAAATGTATAGAAAGCATGTAGTACTGTGATTAGGGTGTAACCAAAGTTTTTGAACTGTGGTGTTGGAGAAGACTCTTCAGAGTCTCTTGGACTGCAAGGAGATCCAACCAGTCCATCCTAAAGGAAATCAGTCCTGAATATTCATTGGAAGGACCGATGTTGAAGCTGAAACCCCCATACTTTGTCTACCTGATGGAAAGAGCCGACTCTTTTGAAAAGACCCTGATGCTGGGAAAGATTGAAGGTGGGAGGAGAAGGGGATGACAGAGGATGAGATGGTTGGATGGCATCACTGACTCTACGGACATGAGTTTGAGTCAACTCTGGGAGTTGGTGATGGACAGGGAGGCCTAGCGTGCTGCGGTCCATGGGGTCGCAGAGAGTCAGACACGACAGAGCAACTGAACTGAACTGAACTGACTGGAAGTTTTATAAACTGCTATCCATGCTGTGGTAAGATCTGGCCAATTTGCAGCAGAACAATGTCCCTCATTAATGTGCTGTCTGTTTTCGGTTTCAGGGTTTCTTATGTCATGATGTCTGGCTATCTGTGCTGTGTTGAATGGGGTCCCTCCAAAATTCATCTTCAACTCAATTCTCAGCATGTGACCTTTTTAGCAAACAGAATCTTTGCAGATGTAATTAGTTAAGATAATGGATTGAGTGGGCCCTAATTCAAACACCAATGTTTTCTTAAGAAGTGCATTTGGACAGAGGCACACAAGGGGAGGACTGTATGATGACAGTTGCAAGGACCAGAGTGTTGCTTCCACGAGCCAATGAAGGTCAAGGATAGCCAAGCAGTCACCAGAGGCAGGAGAGCCCAGAAAGAAGCAACTCTGGCTGACCTACCCCTTGGGAACTGTGAGAAAATAAATTTATATTGTTTAAAGCCACCCCGTTTGCGGTGCTCTGTTACATCAGCCCTAGGTATCTCATACCTTGTCTGCTCAATCAAAAAGAACAGTCCTGAACTTAAAAACCCGATTATAAAACAAAAGCCCCAGTGAGCATTTGACAAATTGGGAGCTCCACTGGGCAGGGATCAAAGGAAGTTTGACTTGGTATTATTTTGTAGAAGAAAATCTTGGGCTTTGATATATACGGATTTAAACAATGATTATAGCACATTTGTATGGGACTTTCTGAGGTTCAGATGTTTCTCTAATGCTGGATGACTTCAGTTTTGTAAGAATCAAAAAACAGTAGTTAGAAGATATGATAAAAGTCCCCTTCCAATTCTCTGACTTGGAAACTGCCAGTAAGAATAAAATGGGCTTGCTTACATTTGCCATAGATGTAAATGTCGGTGTACGGCGAATTGATGTTAAAAGTGAATGAATACACTTAATATCCACTAAGAAGTAAAGACCCAGAGGCAGACTGGACAAATCCTTTCAAATTGACTCAACTCTTTACCCCTTTGTCTTGCAGTGCACACCTTTCCATCTCAAGTGCCCCCAGTTTCTTAGTTCAGGGATCAAACCCAGGTCCCCTGCAATGGAAGTGTACGGCCCTAGCCACTGAACTCCCAGGGAATTCCCAATTGCCACTTGTTTTGAACCTATCAAGTGTGACCCCTAAAATAATTATCGAAGCTGCCTTTGCCCAAGGATAACTAGATTGACGCTTGACTCAGGTCGCATAAAAATCACAACTGTTTCAAATTCCAACTCATTTGCATTTTGCTTCTCTTTTGAACACATACAGTCTCATGGTCCCTGGCAATTTGTTTATAATCATCATGACAATTTAACATTCTCCAGCATTTCACAGAAATCCATGACATAAGAGTATGAATGCAAACATATTTTTAAAAAAAGCCCTCAGGTGGTTGTTAATTTTTGGCACTGTGTAATTAAACTAGTTTTTTTTTTCATGTTATCTTTTGCCAGTATCTAATTAGCAAAGCCATCTGCTGAAAGAGTGTTGGCCCATCTGCCTAGAATGTTGTTCTCTTCATTTTTATGAAAAGTATCTGCCTTTGCTGGTCCCGGTCTAATTAACTTCTCTGTCTGCAGAATGTGATAATACACAGCTTTGTTTATATACTTCCGCGAACTGTGGATTTATATGTATGTAACTCCTCCATAAAAAGAGCCAATCTTTTTTTTTTCTTTCTCCCATCCTATTTACTTCTGAGATCACAGTTCTGTTAATCATAACCAGAACATGTGTGCGTGTGCACGACAGAGAAGAGTATACTGTACCATGAAACCATAAATGCTTTGACACACCCAGGATTTCTGCAGGTATAACATGATTTTTGGTAAACCTGCTCTCTCTGAAAGTTCTGTCACTTCCTGAAAGTTAAAGGTGTTGTAAGTTTCAGTGTACCATTGGATTCTGGATGAACATGCTTCTGTAACAACGAAAATGACCTTGGATGCGTTCTCAGATTTAGCCTGATGCTGACTAGGCTGACAGAAGTCACTTAAATTTTATTGTAAATTAATGTCTGATTTGTGTGAATATTATCTCTCTGTGTGTTTTTCCTTATTTTGCTCATTATCTATTGGTGTCTTGCACTTGGTCGGTATTTAATGAATATTAAATGAGAGAGTGGTAAATGTGTGTGCATAAAGCAACACTTCTGTAAGTTGTTGAATAGCGCAGATATTATTTCTATTTACAGACAAAAAAGTCACAAACTGGAATCTTTGTGTCTTTTAAGATGTAGATATTTCAAACTCATTGCCTTTGGATATTCGAGTAACCACATTATCACTGCAACACTTCTGCTGTTGAAAAATGTAATGAAGACTAAATACAGAATAGAGTCAAATATTTAGATACCTTTTCTCTACCAGGTCTTATGCTACAGAAAAAGACAAAGAGATGACAAAAATTTAAGGATGTGAAAGAAACAGAGATAGAAAATAAGATCACGAGTGTTGCATCGAGGTGTGAGTGCAACAGACCTAGAATGTATGTGGAATGTAGACCTAGAATGTAGACATAGAATGCCTTAGCCTTTGTGGTGACTGTCATAAAGGCAGGTTTGCATGGGTAGAAAGTGTCTCAAAATGCAAGGCAACCAGAAAGATGGCTTCGTAAATCATAGCGGAATTTGTTCCAAAATTATCAAAGAATTTCATTCTGCACAGTAAATCTCCATTGAGATTAGAGTGAGATGGCTTGATTTTTAAAAATTTATGAATCTTATAGAATAAAGAAAAGTTGTGACCAGGCTAAAATGTAGTCTAATTCAAGCAGAATAATTGAGAAACTTTGAGAAATCTGATCCTGGAGAGTCCCACTGAAATTCATATTTCTCTCCAGTGAAAGTGTCTTTACCCATTGCTGCCACCAGGTCATACAGGTAAAGTCTAGTTTGCTGAATGAGCGAAAAATAAGGGGCTCGGTGCACTGGGAAGACCCAGAGGAATCGGGTGGAGAGGGAGGTGGGAGGGGGGATCGGGATGGGGAATACATGTAAATCCATGGCTGATTCATGTCAATGTATGACAAAAACCACTACAATATTGTAAAGTAGTTAGCATCCAATTAATAAAAATAAATGGAAAAAAAAATAGAATACAAGAGTGAAAAAAAAATAAGGTGCTCATCTGGAACACCCAATTTTAGGCCAATCTGGAAAAGATACATTTCCCTACTTCATTCTTTATCAAATTCTGTGATATCCAATCACATGTGTTCAACTCTACAAAAGATAGTTCATTTCTCTTCTTAATATAATTTCCCTTTATCCTGTCTTCTAGTCAGGGTGAAAGTGAATCAACAGAATAGCTACATAATCATAGTCTTTAATTAATTCTGGATTTGAATATTATTGGAAACTTGATATACTGTGATAAAAATGCCACAGGAAAGCAATTTTGCTACTTTTAATAACTGTCTTCAGAAAAATCTGTAAGATTTTTTCCATTTCCTATTGGTCTAATAAACTTATGTGAGCAGTTGCTCTTTCTGGGTAAACTGGATAAAGTAGTGACATGTGTTCAAGAATTGTCACAATTTTTTTTTTCTATTACTATCCCCTTCCAATCCTTGGCCAGTGTTTATCTTGAAAATGCAAAGGCTACTTGGATGTTAGGAAAACATGGGAAGCTGATTGTTTGCCATTTCATCAGAAGGATTTGACTTTTGATGGCGTTTGATAAATATTCTTCCTGTAGCTCTGGCACTAACTGCTTCTTTCAGCTCTTAAGTTTACTGAAGAGTGCAGTACTGTTTAACTTTCAACAAATTCACTAGACAGGCGAGAGCCACAAGGAATGCCCCATTATCTGAAGCATTTTACTGAGTAATTTGCCTAGCGATTATGCAGCACAAATCCTCTTTGTGATCTATAACTCTAAGTCCCCTTGATAATATAATATCCAAGTTATACCAAGGTCTACTTGACTAAAGACTATATCATAGCGTGGGCTTGCCTGGTGGATCTAGTGGTGAAGAACCCGCCGGCCAATGCAGGAGACACAAGTTCGACCCTGGGTCGGGAAGACCCGCTGGAGAAGGAAGTGGCGACCTACTTGCCTGGGAAATATCAGGGACAGAAGGAGCCTGGAGGGCTATGGTCTTTGGAGTCACAAAGGAGTCAAATACAACTTAGGGACTAAGCAACAACTGTAATATCATAGTGTATCATTTCTTTTTTTGAGTTTGAGTAAGGGTGAAGGCGAGACTTTCCTGATGGCTCGGATAGTGAAGAATCTGCCTGCAATGCAGGAGACCCAGGTTTGATCCCTGGGTCAGGAAGATCCCCTGGAGAAGGGATCCCACTGTAGTATTCTTGGCTGGAGAATCCCATGGACACAGTCCATGGGATGGCAAAGACTCAGACATGACTGAACAACTAAACACATAAACATGCCCTCACCTTAGAAAGTGTGAAGACATGGATATCTTTATTTCCATGAAAACAACAGGATGAGCTTTTATACAGAGGTCTGCTAAAGGAACACTCCCCTCAAAACTGCAGCAATGCACTTCTTTTATCTGTGCTTCCTGGGGATATATAATTATGCAACTGTATGTGAAGCTCTTATCTCTTCTCTTATCTCTTCTCTGAGGTGTCACCACTTCTCATAAAAGGATCTGTCTCTCTAGTGTGAAATTCAAGTCATTTGTTTGCATTAGATGCTAATTAGCTCTAACCTTCTTGGTGCCATTAAGCATTATGAACAGGAAAACATCACAGGAAGAAAGAACAAATTCTTTCATCAGATGTTGACACGGACAAAAATCTCTAAGTCTGCACAGGGGAAAACAGTTATAGTATTGTTTCTGTTTGAAAGGCCCTTAAGTGGTTCTCTCTAGAACACTTTTCTTGTGGATTCATATTTGATAAGCAAGATAAGATTTGGAAAATGCGGTGTTTTATGTTTTAATCTCTTATGTAACATTCTTTGGAGAACAGTAGATGTTAGATAATGGTGTTGATATGACTTTTGTTGTTTTCCTCAGTTCAGAAGAGTTAGCGAAAAAAAACATTCTTTTTAAAAGTAAGAGTGAAGCCTTTATTCTCTTGCATAATATCTAGCATTAGTATTTTTTCACTTAGTTTATTATGTAGCAGTAACCCAAACTAACAACAAATTGTCCCTCACTTCAATTTTTTTTTTTCTGGTAATAATTCATCTGGTTCTTCAGAACTCTTGAATTCTTCAGAAATCCAACTGTAACAGGAAAATAGGACAATATTGTGATGAGAGACGGACAGAATAAAGGAAACATTTTGGCCCTATGAAAGTAAAATAGTAGAAAATATAAATACCGCAGATGCTTAAATCTGTTCAAAATATGATTCCCAATCTCAACATACCAGCCATTAAAGCTTGCAAGCATCCTTTCTTCCTGTGAAGTAAGTGCTGTGCATTATCTTGACTAAGCACAGGTCCACTTGTGAGTTAGCATCAGGTGTCAAAGAATGCATATCAAATTGATCGGCGTGAGTTAGATCTGGAAAGTGAGGGAAGAAATTTAGAAGCTGTAGCTCTCAGTATTTAGTGGGAGCTAATGAGAGTATGGAAATTAGTGGCTTTGGAAGGAAGTAGTAGCTGGGCTTTGCATGAGCTGCTTATTTTATTGACTATTCATCATCTATATGTGTGTTTGGGGAGTAGGGATACAGGCAGTCAACCTTGCTTCATTATCTATGAATACTGATAAATGACAGACTATTAAGATATACATGTCTACATGAGGATTTAGATCGGTTTGTCTCTGTTTTCAGCATCTTAAGAATCCATTCCGTGATGCACAGAAGGGAGTGTTTCTGTCATCACTGCGTCAGAGTCACTGACTCATAGCGTGTGCCTGTCTTATGGCGATGTTTGAAATATCACATTATTGCTGCATAAATGAAAATACTTAGGGGATGAGTCCTTTAAAATGCTTCCCTTTGAAAGCTCAGTGTAAACCCACATGACCGGATGACATGCATTTTGTGTAAACTTTGTGAGGGTGAAGATGTTGGGTGCCGTGGCCTCTCTGCATCACCCCTTCTGGGTACCGGTGCCTTAGTGTTTGTTTTCCTCTTATTAAGTCACAGTCCTAACAGTTGCTGTCACGCTGGTGTTTCTTACAGGCTGTGGAGTGGGAGTGTGACGAAGCAACCAAGAAGGCCTGTTACAGCAAAGGCAAGTCCCAGGTAAGGAGGACGCTGTCACGGGCATGTCATCACTGACCTGAAGGCCGGTATGTAGAATATTTTAATATGAAGGTTACTCCTGGTTATGGTGCCATGGACACTGAAAAATGAATGAAAAATGATTCAAAATATACACACAGGAAATTCTCAAGGTTCTACCATTTAAAAGTGAGATGAACAATAGTCAGTTGTTAGGATTCAGAACATAGCAGATCTAATTTGCCCTCCCAATCATTAGAATGAGACATGAAATTAATTGGTTATGATGTTATTTAGAAAAATATGGACCTGAATTTTGAAAATGCTCTTTTAATTCCCCCTAATCATTCCTGATGGGCTCCCTGGATGGCTCAGTGGTTCAGAGAATCTGCCTGCAATACAAGAGACACAGGTTTGATCTCTGGGTTGGAAAGGTTCCCTGGAGGAGCAAATGGCTACCCATTCCATGATTCTTGCCTGGAAAATTCCATGGACAGTGGAGTCTGGGAGGCTACAGCCCTTGGAGCCACAAAGAGTTGGACACAACTGAGCGCAGCACAGCAATCATACCTTGCAGCTCACTCCAGGAAGTGATTATATAATAAACCTAATTATTAGATCACAAATGATTCGAGATTTTTTAATAATGTATCTTAACATATCTTTATATGTTAAATAAAATATAGGGCCTTCCCTAGTAGCTCAGATGGTAAAGCATCTGCCTGCAATGCAAGAGACATGGGTTTGATCCTTGGGTCGGGAGGATCCCCTGGAGAAGGGAATGGCTACCCACTCCAGTATTCTTGCCTGGAGAATCCCAGGCACAGAGGAGCCTGGCAGGCTACAGTCCACGGAGTCACAAAGAGTCAGACACAACTGAGTGACTAACATACACATCTTTAAAATGAGCTCTCTCTCTCTGTCTGTCTCCGAATGAATATCTACATCCTCAAGTTCCCAAGGATAGATAGATTATCGCTAAGGTTGGAGATACAGTTCTTGAATTCCTGTGCACATCACAGGTCTTGCTGTTCATTCACTCAGTCGTGACCCCACGGACTGCAGCACGCCAGGCTTCCCTGTCCTTCCCCATCTCCCGGAGTTTGCTTAAACTCATGTCCATTGAGTTGGTGATGCCATCCAACCATCTCATCCTCCGTCATCCCCTTCTCCTCCTGCCATCAATCTTTCCCAGCATCAGGGTCTTTTCTAAAGAGTTGGCTCTTTGCCTCAGGTGGCCAAAGTATTGGAGTTTCAGCTTCAGCATCAGACCTTCCAATGAATATACAGTGTTGATTTCCTTGAGGATTGACCAGTTTAATCTCCTTGCAGTCCAAGGGACTCTCAAGAGTCTTCTTCAGCACCACAGTTCAAAAGCATTAATTCTTCAATCTACCTTCACACAACTTCAGCTCAGTAAGAGGCCTGAGTCCTTTTCCAAGGAATTTTATATTTCGAGAAAATCACACTGGCTCATCCTGAAGGAATTCTTCTGCAGCTGATCCCTAAGCTCATGATGTTTCATTCTGTTGAAAGAAAGTGAAGTCGCTTAGTCGTGTCCAACTCTTTGCAACCCCATGGACTGTAGCCTGCCAGGTTCCTCTGTTCGTGGGATTTCCCAGGCAAGAATACTGGAGTCGGTTGCCATTCCCCTCTCCGGGGGATCTTCCCGACCCAGGGATCGAACCTGGCACTCCAGCATTGCAGGCAGACTTGTTATTGTCTGAAGCACCAGGGATCGTTCTGTTAGTGATCGTCTCACTTTACTAGAATGTGGGCCTTTCTGATGCGAATCACACTTAAGGTTACAGAAGAAGCAGACACACAGCGGCAGAGAGGGCTCTCTGTGCAAAGTGTGGTCCCAAGGCCAGGAACTTGGGAGACACACAGCAAATGGAGAGAGGGCGCTGGTGAAGTATCCTCACACCACCTGTGTTGGTCCAAGACTGCTGCACACTTTATTTTATCCAGTTTCATCCCCTGTTCCTTTGTCTTTTAAATCAGCGGTTCTGAGAGACATACATGGAGGCAGGTCTCAGCACACTTAGTTATTCAGTTTCCCAAAACTGAAAGAAGGAAGAGGAGGAAGAAAATGCCAACTTAGCTAGAGAAACACTTGGAGACATTGATAAAAAGCCAAAGTTGCTGAAGGCTATTTACTGAAAGTTATATTTAACCTCAAAAATTCCTCTGAGATAAGTCATCAGAGACACAGATAATTTAAAGGTAGCACTAAGTTCCAAAGAATCAGACTAGTGTCTCTTAAAATTCCCGCCAAAATAAATGAATTAGAACATAGTAAATTTATTTACCTCTGTAATAAATTCAATGGAATTTGTATATATTATATATAAAGCTTTGGAAAAGGGGCTTCCTATATGCCTTTCCTCTCTGCCCTCTAACACTTACACATCTGATGGGTGGATTCCTGCGCTTTTGTTCCTTACTCCTTGGCACATAAGAAGTGCTTCAAGGAAGACTCTCTGTACTGAACAGTGAAATAGATCAGCTTGGGTGTGAGGGCTGGAAACGCGACTTTCTTTCTTCTGGCAAGATCCACGGATGGGAAACACTGGCCGCTCTGGCCATGGTTCTCAGGCCAGCGCTGTCCCTTGTCTGGTGACACTGGGGACCCCAGGGCCCCTGGGCTTTCTTCTCCCTCTTTAGTTCAGTTCATCGCTCAGTCGTGTCCGACTCTTTGTGACCCCATGGACTGCAGCACACCAGGCCTCCCTGTCCGTCACCAACTCCCGGAGCTTACTCATGTCCATTGAGGCGGTGATGCCATCCAACCATCTCATCCTCTGTCATCCCCTACTTCTCCTGCCTTCAATCTTTCCCAGCATCAGGGTCTTTTCAAATGAGTCAGCTCTTCACATCAGGTGGCCAAAGTATTAGAGCTTCAGCTCAAGATCAGTCCTTCCAAGGAACACTCATGACTGATTTCCTTTAGGATGGACTGGTTGGATCTCCTCGCAGTCTTCTCCAACACTACAGTTCAAAAGCATCAATTCTTTGGCACTCAGCTTTCTTTATGGTCCACCTCTCACATCCATACATGACTACTGGGAAAATCTTTTACTTGTCCCCTTTTTCCTCCTTTATTGTCTGTCTTCATCTCCCTCTAGGACTTTGGATCTTTCTCCTCCTCTTCCTGCTTGCTAGGGCTATGATACACCCATTAGCAGCCCTAGTCAGCTTTGGGAAACCTAGCCACAAATCCTATTGACACGTGCCTGTCCTAAGGCTTGTCTGAGAACATGTGTAGTTGGCAGCCCTGGGTCTGGGGGTGGCTGTGCCCTCCTCTGCCTCTCGGGCTCCATCCTAACCCTTCCCTGCCCACCTTGCTATCATTCCACCCTGCCTCGCTTACCCATCTTCCTGGACTCGTGTGTCCCCTGTCCGTGGGCATTTCTGCCTCACCTGTCCCTCCCTACCCTCCATCTCCTGCATACCCCACTGCGTGCCTTCTCAGTAGCTATTTGTATTTCCTGGTCAGTCTGCATGTTGATTACCCAGCCCCTCACTCCTCAACTGGGAGCTGGGCCAGTGGATTCATGTTGATCCCAGCCTGTGGTGGCTGTTCAACTTCACTCCACTACGGAGTGAACAAACGCACGATCCTTCATCTGGATTCTGCTCTCAGCACTCCTGATGTTGGGGCCGATCACTCCCCGCTGTGGAGTCTGTCCTGTTATTGGTGGATGTTTGACATGATCCTGGCCTCTACGTGCTGGATACTGGTAATTCCTCTCACCCATCAGGACAACCAAAAATAACCAAAAATGTCTCCAGACATTGCCAGACTATGACTCGGTTGAAAATTCTGGCTGTAATTCCCCAAGGTGGGAAATATATTGACAACTTTTACATTGTCTGTGTTAGATTTTACTCTCCCTAAGAGTCCTTTCGTATTTCATCTCGATCTTGCTTATGTAATCATTTCATGGACTTTCAAAAAATCACAGTTAATCCTCTTCATCTCTGTGGACTTCTGTCTCCTACATGTTACAGGAGAACATTCGATTACTTAATCTAGCCAAGATTCCTCCTGCTAATAGTCTATGAGTCTTTAATTTTAAAACAATCTTGTGGTAACCTTATACTAGTAGATTATTACTCCTTGGGGTTCAGAGTTGCTTCTGCTGAATCAAAATTGGCCCATATTTTGCCTTAAGCTGTGATCATTGGTTGTTTGGTGGTTAGAAATTAAGCAATAAAAGCCATAGAACATGCCACAAAGGCTAGCTTCATGCTCATCAGGAATATACTTTTGATTCACAGAAGGAGTGAATCATTATTATATGTAATTGAGGCTTCCTGATACACAGAAAGAAAACGAACAAAACAAACATTTTCAAAGGAAATCATACCTTTACGTTCCACATGTGTCTGGTTTTAATAGGCTAAGAGCAATGGCAAACCTCAGTAATTAGAAACTGATTCAAACTGCGTTTGTGGATGGAGTTTCTTTTCTTTTTTTTTAAGATGACTATAAGACAGATGAAGATGAATTTCAAAGTGCCGACATTGTGGGAAAGAGAAACTGAATATTTTTTCAGGTTGCATGAAGTATGCTGATAAACTCACAGTTCTGAGCAACCTGAGCTTGTTTGTAACAGAATTCGGTTTTGTAGCAGAACTGTGTGTGCGGCGAAGTTCCCTGGCACAAAATGATACGACAGGATTAGGAAGGGAAGAACCTAGGCCGTGCTGCTGGGCTGGGCCAAGGGCAGGGAGAGCAGAGGGACCTCCCAGGCCCTTCCTTTTCTTTCACTAGTTCCTTTCTCTTTTTTAGCATCCCTGTTGCTTTCTTAAAGACCTGAGCCCCGCTCTTGGAACCCAGAAGGGAAGGAACTAAACCACTCCCTAGGGCTAGTCCCTGAATTCAGAGGTCACACAACCCCGGTTTCCCTGTGCTGACGCTTCCAGAGCCCAGATCAGAAAACACTTCGCTCGGGTTCCTTTCACTAAAATATAACATCTATTTGGGGGAGTGGAATTCAGATTTTCCTAGTTGCCCGGAGCTTAGAAATAGGAATTCAATTATCTTTTCATCTGTGCTATGGTAATATGAAAATTTTACACACAGATTGACAGTTTCCCCTCTCCCCGAAATAAAAAAGAATAAGGCAAAATGTGACATCTCAAAAATGAGAAAAATGCCAGCCATTTTGAGTGAACTCATTTTTTCCTGCCCTAAGGAAAAAAAAAGTGGTCTGTGCGTCTCCACATAATGCATTTTACTGTAGGAACAGGAATGTGGAGCATGGGTGAGGGGGCTGTGGCTGCGGGGTGGTACCACCCATGCCCACTCTGTTCCCTGGAGAGAACATTCCTCCACAGACTGCAGGGGGTGGGAAGAGACAGGACACATTTCCTCAAGTTTCTCGGTGCAGTTGGGACCAACCCGAGCATCATTTCATCTGCAGTCCGTTAAAGTGACCATTCAGGGACTCGGGGTCAAGAAAACATTGCCAGATCTTTGATTCAGGCCTGTCTAGCAGAGAAGGGCGGGTAGAGACTGCCAGTTCTTCGTGAGCTTTGAATTCGGTTCCACTTAAACTTTTCCAGCTCACTTGGGAGAAAGGGGGTGACTTGGCCTGAAAGGATCTTAAACATTCCATCTACGAAAAAGGGAGGGCGAACTCTTGTGTTGTTTGTGGATTCAAAACAGTTTTCTAATAAAATCTGTTGTCGTTCGTTATTTTTGAAACACCATTATAGAATTTGGCTTCTAGAACTATTTAAATGTGTTTGACACAAATATTATTTTAAACATAAATAGTCAGTTCACTTGTGATCCAACAAGAGCTCTTTGTCTGCTTGGGGTCATTATGTCTAAACCAAAATCCTTCCCACCGTGACCTTTAACAACTTTACAAAGGAAACACAGCCGATTATTAAGGGAATAAAAGAGTTCCTTTATGCACATATTATACTTTATAATTTTCGAAAGCGTCTTGTTTGTGATCTCATCTCAGTATTTTAAACACCAAGTTCCTAGAATGATTCTGCTGGTCAGTGGGAGAGTCTTGTTTAGAATCCATTGTTCCCCCTGCTGTATCCTGCTTCCCGGTTGTCAGATTCTGCTCCTGGCCAGGTTAACTCAAGAGAGGAACAACAAACCACCATCCTGCCTGGGAACCTGGTGATGTAGGGGGTAAACAACATTTTTGTTCGAAGTGCCAACATTTAGAAACCTGTGGGTTTATCAGTGAAGGCGGTACTTTACAGTGCTGCCTTTATTCTGTATTCTTCATTCTTAATTGTTCCCAAAATGGAAGATTCTTTCAGATTAGATACTAACAACCTGTGCGGGTCACACACACCAAGTTTTGGTTTATAAATACTTCGAAAATAACTTTTTTTTCTTTTTTTTTTAAATGAGAGACTGGGGAAAATCCAAGCAAAACAGAATATTAAAAAAAATAATAATAAATGGAGGAGCTGATTGGGGACACATGTGCATACATAGCCCTTCCCAGACAGCATGGCCTTCCAGGAGGAGAGGGTATTCTCAAGGAGCCTGACCACCAGAACACACTTTTTACTACTTAAGATAATTTGGTATCTTCCCTCATATATTTTTTACAAGATTTTCTTTTTGAAAACTGGTTGGATTTGTCCCTCCGCTCTGACACGTGTCAGCATCCGAATTATCACATCCCCCGCCATCTTTCTTGTTCTCCATCAAGTCTGTGATGGGCCTTCAGGACGGTTATTGACCTGCAGCCCTCTTTTCACTTTGTCTTTCTTTGGGGAGATGAAGATAAATGCCACATGTGGTATCTTGATTGTTTCTCTTCCTATAATCAATGAGAGACCCTTGCTTTTCTTTAGCGCATCTGTAGGACTCAGCCATGAGACCACCTCTTTCAACGGGAATGATTCTCTTCCAATAACTCACCCTTACCCCCAAGTTCACGGTGACGTGACTGTCTCTAGCGTTTTTCTACCTGCGTCAGTCTCCTGCTTAGGAAAACCAACAAAATGAACATTTTGACCCAATTTTTAAAAGAGGTCTAAAAGCAGCAACAGAAACAAACTCCCGCCCCCAAAAGTCTCTGCGCCGTTTGTAATTTTCTCATTCATTATTACAGCATCGCTGCTGTGTCTGTTCTGTCTGCCCCGGCCACCCAGAGCGCTCTGAGCCCTGTGTTCCCCGAGACGTCTCTCTGGAGCCCCCTCACTTATGCGATCAGGGCTGATGTTTCCACCACAGCCGTGGTCCTGCCTCTGTGCCCCTCCGCTTCCGGCAGCTGCTCGCTCTCCTCTGCGTTCTTAGAACCGGAGCTCTCAGAGCCTGGGAAAGGAGACTGACGTGCCTGTTTGAAGTCTGGCCTTGTTCTTTCTCTTTAGAACTCTTCTTCCCTTTCCCCAGCTATAAAAACAAAGCAGAGCAGAACAGAACAAGCCTCCCCATCTGGTGCATCTTTCTCAGTTCAGTCCAGTCGCTCAGTCGCGTCCAACTCTTTTCGACCCTATGAACCACAGCACGCCAGGCCTCCCTGTCCATCACCAACTCCTGGAGTTTGCTCAAACTCATGTCCACTGAGTTGGTGATGCCATCCAACCATCTCATCCTTTGTTATGCAGTTTATTTTTAGTGCAGTTATTTATTTTAATTGGAGGATAATTACTTTATAATACCGTGATGATTTCGGCCATGCATCAGTATGAATCAGCCGCAGGCATACATGTGTCCCCTCCCTCCTGAAACCCCCTCCCACCTCCCTCTGCATCCTCTCCTCCTCCAGGCTGTCACGGAGCACTGGCTTTTGCCTTCTGTTTACACTCATTTCTGAATTCTTCTAATAGTTAACCTCCATCTTTTAGTCTGTCCATTTTTTCCTCAAAGTACTTCAGATTAGCAACCAATGCTAATTTGTTACTATTATTGTTAATAGTAATATTAGGTTGGAGTAGGAAATGGCAACCCAGTATTGTTGCCTGGAAAAGTCCATGGACAGGGGAGCCTGGCAGGCTACAGTCCATGGGGTCGCAAAGAATTGACACCACTGAGCAGCTGACCAGAAACGAGGACCCGCCTTAATCCAGGTTGATCTCGTCTCAAAACCCACAATCACCCTGGAGAAGAAAATGGCAACCCACTCCAGTACTCGTGCCTGGAAAATCCCATGGAAGGAGAAACTTGGTAGGCTACAGGCCATGGGGTCACAAAAGAGTCAGACACGACTGAGCGACTTCACTTTCACTTTCAGTAATAGTAGGTAAATTATCTACCTTTGATAGCTCACTTTATGTTTAGAAAGCAAATTCAAGCGTTTTAGCTCATCTTACATCCACAACTGACCTTAGGTGTCACCTCCTCCAGGAAGCCTTCCTATACCTCCTCCCTTCCCCTCCCCTGCCCTCTAGAATTAGCACTATGCTGTTCTCCTGTGCTTCCTTAATAGAGCATGTAGACAACTCCATGTATTTTAATTTTGTGCCAAGGGCCTCGATGCAGGCTTCCCTGGTGGTTCAGATGGTAAAGAGTCTGCCTGCAGTGCAGGAGACCTGGGTTCGATCCCTGGGTAGGGAAGATACCTTGAAGAAGGGAATAGCAACTCACTCCAGTATTCTTGCCTGGGGAATTCCATAGACCGAGGAGCCTGGTGGACTATAATACCTGGGGTCACAAAAAGTTGGACATTGAGCAAATTCCACAGACAAGGGCCTAGATTGTGACTTCTTCCATAGTCTCTACCATCGAGTGTCTAATCAGTAAATTCTTGCTGGGTAAATGAAAAGCTTTGTAGCTGAATGTTCCTGTACTACTTTGACCATGCCCCAGATATATATGTATGTTTTGCAACCATAAAAAATATTCAATCCCTTAGCATGGGCTTTCATCCCTCGTTGTTTACTTGTTATAGTTGTATTTTACTTTTTCACCAAAAAATCAAAATTGTTTATAGAATCTTCCTGTACACAAAGTAGTTTAAGAACTTAATCTAAAACTTGCTTTGGTTGTAATCAGAGCTTCACTTGTGACCCTTGTATTTGGAAAAGCATTCACCATGGTTTTTGAAGCTCCTGGGCAAGTTTCCTAAACTGCTCTTTCATGAGCCGCTCTAATAGTTTCCTTTATTTATTTTCCTACCATACGTCAAAGGCAATTTAGAGTTTGCACTGTTATCAGATACAACACAAAATGAGACCACATTCATCAAAAGAAGACACATGCTTTGAGATTTTAACTGAACGTGTATTAATCTTCACAAACATCCTCTATTGAGCAAGTGTGCAGACGAGGGTAAACTGTTTAAGATTTTTTGTTGTTATTTTTTGGTCAGTATCTGAGAGGAGGTTGTTTGTTGGATTTGTAGTGGTCAATTAACTTTTAATTTATTGAATAGACAAGACATCTTCGTGTTCACCTTCCTCTTGAGCTCAGGCCTCTTAATCCTTTTTCTTGTGTTTTATTTTTTGTTTTTGTTTTCCAGGAGGAATGTCAGAACTACATTCGGGTACTGTTGGTGGGTGGGAACCGGCTGTTCACGTGTGGGACCAACGCTTTCACGCCTGTCTGCACCAACCGCTCGGTATGGCTTCATGTGGAGTTTTGATAGATTTTAATGCCAGGAAAACCCAAACAGCCTATTAAAACACCACTTTTAAAATGTGTTCCTATTCTCCAAGGAGTTGCATTTTAATTCAAAGCATGTTTTGTCAAACTGAATAAAGACTTAATGTATTTTTTATTACATGTTATATAATAAGCTTGTTTAATTAAATTTAAATATTCTTGCAAGCTATTTCTATCAGCTTTTTTCTCAACAGTGACCCTAAAGATAATCCTAAACATATTCTTTTTTCTTCTCCTGCTTCATTGCAGAGATAGTGTTAAGTATTAAAATGACCTAAAATCACAATCCAAACAAAGAAAATGCAGTTTAGAAATTGGACAAGAAGTGTGTTGAAAAATTAAAGCAAACTAACAAACAAATGGAATCCAAGGAAAAATAAAGTTATTACCCACCCTCTTTCTTTTTCTTTTAACCTATCATTATGAACAGGGGACTTTTCTGTATCCAGGTCTCATTCCTGTAGAATTGCAGGGTTCTTAAAGCACATGTGTAATCTTCCTAATTTAGGATATTCATTTGCTCTTCCTCAGGGAATAAGAAATGATGAAGAAATATCATTAATTTCCTGGTTACACAATTTCTCTCAAAGGCTGAATTAATCTTCCTCTTTTACTATTCTTTATTTTCAAGTTAACATTCAGTTACTGGAAATAAAGAGAGGATGATGATAATGATAAGAAGCGATGCTCACAGAGACAGCCCTAGGTATCGTGGCCTGTCCTATGCACCTTACAACAACCCAGTCACTTCACACTCACATCCACCCGGCCTGGTGATTATCCTTTGGGTCATCGTTTTGTAAAAGAAGAATCTAAGGCTTAAAGACTTTACGTAGCTTACCTGGGTCTACATGTGTAATAAGGGCTTCCCTGGTAGCTCAGATGGTAAAGAATCTGCCTGCAGTGGGGGAGACCCAGGTTCAATCCCTGGGTTGGGAAGATCTTCTGGAGAAGGAAATGGCAACCCACTCCAGTATTCTTTCTTGGAGAATCCCATGGACAGAGGAGCCTGGCGGGCTACAGTCCGTGGGGTCGCAAAGAGTTAGATATAACTGAGCAACTACGCACACACGTGTTATAAGGCAGGCAGGGTATCTGAGCCGCTGCCTGACCCCTCTGCTCTCTTACCTCTCAGGTAAGAGGAGAGAAAAGCTGAGTGAAGATCCCCTCCTCCAACCACCCAGAGAACCTTTCTCATTCAATGGTGGTTCAGCTTCTCAAATACAGGAGTCCTACTGCTGGACTGCGAGACACTAATTTGCATCTTGGAACACTAAAATCTAAAGCCTTGGAAATTTGAGCTACATGGTTGCTAAATGTCCACACATCCTTACCCATGAACACAGTTTGGGCTAGTCAATCCACTTTTATTGATAAACCTGTAGCTAACTTCTCTTGCAGTTTGTACTTCTATAAACATTGACATTGAGTTTTGTAATGTAAGTGGGCAAATCTGCATTGTCCCATTGTGTTATGAAAAGAAGTCATAAATGATAGTTTTTTGGGTTTTTTTTTTTCCATAAATGGTAGTCTTACTCTGTCTTTGGTGAGTATCCAACAGCCTGGGGTTCAGTAACTCTCACGGGATGACGAGAGATTGATTGCCAGATTCTCTGACAGTCACCACAGGATATTATTCTCATCAAAGTCAGAGTGTGGACGTCTGGCCCATGCTCTCAGCCCCAGAGAGTTCACTGTACATGCTTCATTTGCAAGTTGGGCGGGTCTGATCCATGAACACTATTAAAGGGGTTTCATGGGGGATCGCTGACTTTTCTCTCTTGTCCTCACTCCTAGTTGAGTAACCTGACGGAGATCCATGATCAGATCAGCGGCATGGCTCGCTGCCCCTACAGCCCCCAGCACAACTCCACAGCCCTGCTCACGGCCGGCGGGGAGCTCTATGCTGCCACGGCCATGGATTTCCCGGGGCGCGACCCCGCCATCTACCGAAGCCTGGGCATCTTGCCCCCGCTCCGCACTGCGCAATACAACTCCAAGTGGCTCAACGGTGAGTCTTACCCTCCCACCTGGCTTCCCATCTCGCTGGTCTGTGATGCCCTTGATGTCCTTGGTGCTCAGAAGCAAGCTGTCACAATTTTCAAAATAAAATGGTTTCCTCCTTTTCTAAAGGAATCAAAATGTAACTTGTTTTGTTCTTCGATGTAGAAAAGCATCCGATGGCTCATTTCCAATTAGGGAGAGAAACGATTCTCTCAACACTGTAGGACATGGTAACATAGGGCTAATGCTGCAAGGGTTCATCAAGCTTAAGCTGCTTTCTTATATTATTGTTTGAAGTTCAGGAAGTCTGATGACACGTCATTGTCTATAGAGTCATGTGCATTCTTTCTTGACTTTTTTACTGTATACCTAAAAAGCAAAGTTTCTAGCATTGCATGAAATTTTCAGATGACTGTGTAAAAGAATGTGTTTGGCTATAGGGAGCCCCAAATAGCTTGACAAGTTTTTAATTTAATTTTTTATTTTATATTGGAGTGTAGTTGCTTTACAATGTTGTGTTAGCTTCAGGTATAGAACAAAGTAATTCAGTTACACATACACATATACCCATTTTTTTTTTCAGATTCTTTGCCCATATAGGTTATTACAGGGTACTGACTCATTGAGTATCTAGTTTACAGGTGTGTGTGTGTGTGTGTTCAGTTGCTCAGTCTTGTCTGACTCCTTGCTACCCCATGGACTGTAGCCCTCCAGGCTTCTCTGTCCATAGGATTTCCCAGGAAAGAATCCTGGAGTGGGTAGCTATTTCCTTCTCCAGGGGGGGTCTTCCCATCCCAGGGATTGAACCCTGGTCTCCTGCACTGTAGGCAGATTCTAGAATGAGTGGCCCTTTCCTCCTTCAGGGGATTTTATAGATCGTAGTGTCTGTATGTTAATCCCAAGCTCCCGATTTATCCCCCCTCCCACCTTTCCCCTTTGGTAATCATAAATTTGTTTTCGAAGTCTGTGAGTCTGTTTCTGTTTTGTGAATAAGTTCATTTGTATCATTTTTTTTTTTTTAGATTCCACAGGCAAGTTGACGAAAATTTTTTTTAAAGGTATCAAGTCTTATACGCAGGAGGTCAGGGTAGGTGTCATTGGAGTTGCTCACTTCAGTGGCTCAGGAATTAATAAGCCCCCAAGTCCTGCCACTACTGTCTCTGCCACCCACAGTCTGTCAGATTGGTCCTCAGGCTGGCTCTGCTTATGGGTGCAAACTCACAACTATAGTTCCAGCTACTGCCCTCAGATATGACGACATCCAGGGGAGAACCACATCCCTTGTGTCCTTTTTTAAAGACATCAGAAACTGCCAGAAGATTTCCTTCAGTCCTGGCCTAGAACTTGGTTACTTGCTCACTAAATGAGGGGGAAGTGATTCCAGCCTCCCACATTGAAGTTAAAGTTGGCTATGTACTGAGACTGAGATGTGCCAGCTCCGTATATGTGCACATTCATGGGTGAATATGGTGATACACACATGCGCGCGCACACACACACTAGCAAGCACAATGTCGTGGACAGACATAGGCACCGTATGTAATCCATTCCCTCAAGCCTTTGTTTGGTGGTTTGCGTAAAGATGAGCTCTTATAATTGTGCTTATAATATTTACTGTTCTGAGCTTTCAAGTCCTACAAAGTTGTGCTGGTTTTCACCAAGCAAAAGTTCATTATGTAGATCACAGTTTCTAGACCTCAGCACTATTGGCGTTCAGGGCCAGATAATTCTTTGCTGGGGAAGGGGGGTTGTGCTAGTTATTGTAGGATGGTCAGCTACATCCCTGGCTTACACCCCTTAGATGTGTTAGCATGCCTCCCCCCTGCATCGTGACAACAGAACATTTGTTCAAAAACTTGCAAATATTCCTTGGGAAAAATATTGCCTCTCATTGAGAAATTTTGGTTGAGAACGATCACTTATGCATATTTAGGTGTATGGGGTTTCCCCAGTGGTTCAGTGGGTAAAGAATCCGCCTGCAATGCAGGAGATTGGGGTTCAATCCCTGGGTTGGGAAGACCCCTGAAGAAGGAAATGGCAACCCACTCCAGTATTCTTGCCTGGAGAATCCAATGGACAGAGGAGCCTGGTGGACTACAGTCCAAAGGGTTGCAAAGAGTTGGACATGACTGATAGACTAAGCATAGCACAGGAACCTATATAACATGAGCATTTTGTAAAATAATATAGTCAAACCAGCCATCGCCGTTTGCCTTTAAAATACTTCCTATTAGAGAAAAGCGTATTGTTACCCAGTTTCTTCAGCAAGCTGAATGACTCCATGTGCTTCCAAAGGGCAGCGTGAATTGTTTTCCCAAACTGAAGCACTTTCTAGCTTCCCTGTATTAACACTATTTCTGTTGAACTGGTTTCAGCTGAACCTTTTGACTCTACAGAAGGTCTTTCTGCTCTGATACAGTCATCTGTGTAGCTTAAAGTTCTTTCTTTTCATTTGTTGATTTTTCCCATCCAAGTAAAATTCCAGTTAAAAATCAAAATGAGTTCTTCCGCAACCACAAACGCTGCATTTAGACTTTGCTGAAAGCAAAGTAAAAAGTAATTAGGAGCACAGTGTCTTTGTTTTCCCAGAAGTAACACCCTGAAGAATATCTTGGAAAAAATCATTCAAATTATAGCATGAGTTATAAGCACTGTTTGTTTCTATGTATTTCCAGGCGGATCAGGTTCTCAGATTCTGTTAACCCTCTGGGTGGAATCTCTTCCATCTGAGAGTCAGGTGAGGGCCTAAGTAAGGACAGTCACTGTAGGCATGTGTGTCCTAAATTATATATGATGCTATCTAACTGTGGACATTACAAATAAGACCAAGTAAATATAGTGAAGTCGCCACCTGCCTCCCAGTGTCATCATAACGCCCATGGCACTGAATGGCCTGCCTTCCTCAGAGAGCGGTGCTCTGCCGCACCAGGAGGCCCCCACTCCCAGGCAGAGAGCCCCGAGGGTCCTGCGTTCTTGTGTGTTCCGTGTTCGTTCCCTCTCTGTGTTCTCTCTGGGGCACTTTCTCTGTTGAACTCTGAGATGTCCTTTCTCCCTCTCGTTGGCCCTGGTCATCTGCTCCAATCGCTCCTCCATCCAGCATGGATTCGGGTCTCTGACCCCCACTCAGCTCTGCTTCCGTTCCCCCGCGGAGCCTGGACGCAGGGACATTTATTCTCACCTACTTGGAGTCCACACTTGGCATCTGCTTGCACTTAGACCCGACGCCCTGTCCCTTTTTCTTTCTGCCAAGCTCGGGAGTAATTTTCTTCCTTTATTAGAAGTTGTTGCTTTACCTGTTGCCCCTTCTTTTTTGCCATATCCTTAAATTTCTCACGCTCTGGTGATAACCACCATCTCTTAATAAAAATGCTCATCTCCTCCCTCGTCAGTGAGACAAAAACAAAGAAACCCAATGAAACTAAAAGCACCCTTAGGTCTGCGTGTCCAGGAAGACGCCTGTTCCCGTGTGATATTGCTTGTGTGTGTGCTCAGTCACTTCAGCTGTGTTTGCAACCCTATTGTGTGATATTAGGGACCCCTTAAATGCTGCTCTTATGTTCTTCTAAGTTTTCAACTGATGGAGGATCAAGGCACAGGAGTTAATCAATGACAGTCAGAGAGGTGGATTTGTTTGTGATAGAGCTGAGCGAATGTACTGGAAACTCTCAGAGCTGGTACCTTAAGAAGACGCAGACTATGAGCTGCTGAATGAAGAGGCGCAGCCTTCCGTGTGGGGTCGGCAGGCAGCTTCCTCAGCATCGAGCTCCCATCTGGGGAAGTAAAAACCTGGGGTTTTGATTGAAGATGCAATTTTCAGAACCCGGGCACCAGGAGGTGGGAGAAGGCAGCCCTCCACCCCAAGTCACCAGCAGGAGACAGAAAGCAGGGTAACAAGTGCGTGTGAACTTACAAGGTCTTTTGGGCAGAGGTTATTACCTTTTCTTGGGTTCAGTGATCATTTTAAAAGGTAAGCGATGGAGGCTTTGGAGGTGGAAAGACCTGCCGGTGAATCAGTGCTCACCCCTCAGGGAGCTGAATCGTCTCAGTTCTCAATTTCCTCATCTGCAAACTGGAGATAACTAGTCACTGGACCTGGAAGTTCTGAGAATAAAATGGGACCATGTAGAGATAATAAATATTAGTAGCATATAGCTGATTATAAATAGATGTAATGACTGTGAACTCCCTGATTCCTGATAGACTATCTGACTTCAGTGCCAGAGAGTAAGTACTTATTGGCTGAGTGCACCTGGGGCTGTGGTTCCTGATTACTGACACCTACCGGCCTCCTATTTCCTGTCTCTGCTGACAATGACCGTCTGCCTCTGAGCTTTCCCCACCCCACTCTGGGCTGGCCTCTCTTGGCCATCTTATCTTCCTGCGGCCACATCCAAGTCCCCCAGGTATATTCCTGTCACTGCCCAATCCGTGGTACCCCCAGGTGTCAACAAGACCCAAGGTCCCCCAGAGGCCATCACTCAGCCAACAGCTGCTCACACATTATGATAAGCAGAGCTCCCGTCTTTGTTTTGGACATTTTCCCCTTTTCTTTTTTTTTTTTTTGCCAACATTTCTCTGTTGAGGAAGGAGAATTCTATCAGCAGGGGAGGTGTGGAGGATGGTACCTCCGAACCATCGTCAGCAGAATTTTTTATTTCAGATCCACTGTTGTGATTAAATTCTGTGTAGGATAATTTGCCTGTCCACGGAGGGAATATCTTTCCATGATTGGATTAATTAGCTCGTAGAGGGGACACTCATAGTGTGACCAGTTCAGCGGTCACATACATTTTTCGTTTGCCTCTGCCAGTCCCGTGCCAGGCGTCTTCCTTCTCAGCCTCCAGCCATGCAACAGCCCGGTACCAACCAACTCCACCTCCTCAGGCCATACCTTCAGTGGCAGTTTGGACAGTGGTGGTGTTCATTTCATTTGTTTCCTAGCATTGCTGGAACAAAGTACCACAAACTGGGTAGCTTAAAACAGAAATGTGTCTTCTCAGAGGTATGGGGGTGAGAAGTCCAAGACCAAGTTGTTGGCAGCCCATGCTCTTTATGAAGACTCCAGGGGAGGACCCTTCCTCAACTCCTTAGTTCTCAGCATCCCTTGGCTTGTGGCTACATCCCTTGGCTTGTGGCCGCATCACTCCAGTTTTTGCCTCTATTCATGTGGCTTCTCCCTGTGGCCCCATGTCCTCATATGGCCGTCTTCATTTCATATGAGAACACCGATCGTATTGGACTAGAAAGTGAAGGTGAAAGCCACTCAGTTGTGCCAGACTCTTTGCAACCCCATGGACCATACGGTCCATGGAATTCTCCAGGCCAGAATCCTGGATTGGGTAGCCTTTCCCTTCTCCAGGGGATCTTCCCCAACCCAGGGATCAAACCCAGGTCTCGCATATTGCAGGCAGATTCTTTACCAGCTGAGCCACCAGGGAAACCCAAGAATACTAGAGTGGGTAGCTTTTCCCTTCTCCAGCAGATCTTCCCGACCCAAGGATCAAACCAGGGTCTCCTGCATTGCAGGTGGATTCTTTACCAACTGGATTAGGGGCCCACCTTATTCCAGTATGGCTTCACCTTTACTAATTATATCAGTCATGACCTTATTTCCAAATAAGGTCACATTTATAGATACCAGCATATCTTGGGGTGGGGGAATACAGTGCAACCCATAACAGTGCCCTAAACAGGAAATGCTCAAATGTTGAAATCTTAAACTTTGGTGTTCCATTTTCCAGTGATGCTCTCTTTCTGTATGGCCACTAAATCCTCTGGCTATTCTGTCCCCCCATCTCAGCAGTATCCTCTTCACTCTAGACAAACAGTATTGCCTTCTTGTTCCCAATGGGCATTGGAAGTCATCAAGGAGGGCTCAGGGGATGGTCCTCTTTGCCCAGGGCCGAGCTGGCCTGCACCTCTCTCCTCCTTCCATGGTCCAGAGCACTGGTGCGGACAGTCTGTCCACTTAAACCTTTGCTTTATCCGCTGTACATCTGTCCTCCAGCCCACAGTCTTTGGGGAAGGAGTCCCTCTCTCCTAGGCAGCATTCTGACGTGGATTTCATCTCGCGCATTCTCTCTCTGAATTACTCCCTCAATGGACTGTAGAGAAACCCTGACCACAATGAGCACTCTGACCCTCCAGGTCAAGAGAAGCCTAAAGGATGCTCTTCAGGACGTGGGAACATGTAGATAGAACAAGTCATGACCGTTCAGTGACCCCAGTCTCTGGGGCCCCCCTATGCTTCAGGGCTTCTCTTCAGGCGAAGGGTGGCATCAAGCTGTCTAGGTGATGTCCTGCCAGCATACAGAGAGCCCTGAGAAAGGACCTGAAAAGCCTCTGATCTTCCCCTCACCCTTCCCCGTTGATATTGTTCAGTCACTCAGTCGTGTCTGACTCTTTGCAACCCCATGGACTGCAGCATGCCTGGCTTCTGGGTCCTTCACCATCTCCCAGAGTTTGCTCAAACTCATGTCCATTGAGTCGGTGATGCCATCCAACCATCTCATCCTCTGTCGTCCACTTCTCCTCCTGCCCTCTGTCTTTCCCAGCATCAGGGTCTTTTCCTGATGCTGGGAGTGAGTTGGCCAAGAGTGAGTTGGCTCTTCTTATCAAACGATTGGAGCTTCAGCTTCAGCATCAGTCCTTCCAGTGAATACTCAGGGTTGATTTCCTTTAGGATGGACTGCTTGGATCTCCTTGCTGCCCCTCCCAGAGACCCAGCATCCCTTCGTGGTATAGTTCCAACAACTGTGCTGAGCAAGCCAAGTGCCCTGGGTCTGACACCAGAGTTCCAGGCACGATGTCTTATGATACCACCAGCACTAAGATTGTCCACCAGTGGGTAGCGTCCCACCTGCACCTTTGCAAGACCCGCGTGGTGACCGCACCGTCGGCTATCAGCAGAGGCTGACGAGGAGAGGAGAGCCAGGCTGGCTGTGGAAGCTTCCTCGAGTTCCCTCTTTCCTCCCTGTGTTATCTGGCTTTTCCTGTTCTTCAGCCCTGAGTCCTCTCCTCTGCCCACATGCCGTCTAGGTGTCCTTTCAAGAGGAGCATGCAACTCCCTGCGTGCGACTCTGCCCTCCTCAATGAACTCCTTCCCACACACTGTTTACGCTGTTCTGACTTCCCCTGAGTTGTGCCTCCTCCATAATTCCTATTATTCTGTAGCTCCAATCACAGTTTTAGTTTCCTTGAGAATCGGTGGGTCCCGTTCATTCCTTCCTCGTGGTCGATGTGCAGGGTTGCGTTCACCCCCCAACTCTGTAGCTTGTCGTGGTCCTTCTCCGGCTCAAGACCCTCTCGAGTCCCCGTTTCACCTGCAGAGAAGGTGGAGGCGCCACTGGCCGGCCTCCACTGCCTCCCTGTCCTCGCTGCTGCCCACCCCCTGCTCCTTAAGCTTTAACCCCTTATATGCTGCACACTGGCCCTGGCCCTTCCTCTCTGCCAGGGATCAGCATTATCAATAAAGGGCCAGAGAGGAAATACTTTATCGTTTGCATCCATATGGCCTTTGTTGCAGCTTTTCAATGCTGCCATTGTAGCATGAAAGGAGACATGGCCATTGTATACATCTATGCTATGTGACTGCAGCCATGAAGTTAAAAGACGCTTACTCCTTGGAAGGAAAGTTATGACCAACCTAGACAGCCTATTAAAAAGCAGAGACATTACTTTGTCAACAAAGGTCTGTCTAGTCAAGGCTATGGTTTTTCCAGTGGTCATGTATGGATGTGAGAGTTGGACTATAAAGAAAGCTGAGCGCCGAAAAATTGATGCCTTTGAACTGTGGTGTTGGAGAAGACTCTTGAGCATCCCTTGGACTGCAAGGAGAGCCAACCAGTCCATCCTAAAGGAGATCAGTCCTAGGTGTTCATTGGAAGGACTGATGTTGAAGCTGAAACTCCAATACTTAAGCCACCTGATGCGAAGAGCTGACTCATTGATAAAGACCCTGATGCTGGGAAAGATTGAGGGCAAGAGGAGAAGGGGACAACAGAGGATGAGAAGGTTGGATGGCATCATCGACTCAATGGACATGGGTTTGAGTGGACTCTGGCAGTTGGTGATGGACAAGGAGGCCTGGCTTGCTGTGGTTCATGGGGTCGCAAAGAGTCGGACATGACTGAGCGACTGACCTGAACTGAATGCTCTGTGCTCATAAACCTTTATTTATAACCAGTGGGTAGGCCTAGCCTGAGGTCTATAGGAGGCTGGTCCCTGTACTATCTGGAGAACTCTTCGCCCCAGACGGTCCATGTGGCCAATGACTTTAGTTCTGTCCTGTCTTTGCTCTGATGTGGCTTCTAAGTGGGACCTTGGCCCTGACCATCTTATTTGACATGACCCCCCTGCTCCATCTGGGGCTTCCCTGGTTATTCAGATGGTAAAGAATCAGCCTGCACTGCAGGAGACGTGAGTTTGATCCCTGGGTCGGGAAGATCCCCTGGAGAGAGGAATGGCTACTCACTCCAGTATTCTTGCCTGGAGAATCCCATGGACAGAGGAGCCTGGTGGACTATGGTCCAGGGGTCATAAAGTGTCGGACATGACTGAGTGACTAACACTTTCACCTTCCCTCCTCCATCTAGCCCTCTTGCTTCCCTTCACTGTGTCCAACTTTTATCCTCCTTTAGTTCTGGCCTCCTTTCCTCCACTGGAATGAAGCTTCTCCGGTGGCCGTGCTTATTTTCTTTGGCCACTGATGTATCCCAGGTGCTCATAGGAAGCACCCAAGACATCATTTTTGAATAAATGAGTTAATAGATGAGTAGTTTGCACTTTTGTTTTCCCCATCCATGAGTGTATGAATTCCTTGAGGGCAGCGTTTAGATGGGATCAATTTTTGTGTGCTCAGCATTTCATGTAGTGCCCAAAATACCGTTGAGGCTCCATCCATATTTGTTGAATGAGTTGGAGATAAGCACATTTCATAAGCAGCAGAAATATGAATTTTGTTATTAACAAAGGGAACATGTCGCCATTAGTTGTAACCCAGAATTTAAAACATAGAGATTTGTATGTTTGAAATGGATGCAGGTCCAGACATTTAAAGAATCTTGCTTTGCCATCTCATTTCAACTCCCACTTTTAGCTATTATGTATTTCGTCAGTTATCAAAGGCAGCATGATCGATTGGATAATGTTCTGGTGGAATTTGAAACGTTGAGTTATATGTTTGGTCGTATAAGTTTCAAAATCAGATTTTTTTTTCTCTGTGCCAAAATCACTCTTAAAGCAAATTTATGTGTTTAGAGAAATACTTTAACAGCCTTAGTGCATTAAAATACTAATCATTAATAACCCTTATTAAATGATTACTGTAAAGCAGGATAATAAATGTTTCATAGTCGATGCTTAAAATAGAGAAGCTATAAAACTTGCCTTCAAGAAACTGGTAATCAAATCAGGGAAATAGTTAACCCATGAAAAGGGGGAAAATAACATATCCAAATTAATGTACAAATTGAGTTTGTGGGTTCTCAGGGAACTGCTTGCTTGCACATGGACTGAAACCTTGGTGAGAATGTGGAAAAAAGAATCTATCAGTGAGCTTTATGAACACAGCATGGACATCTCCCAGGGCGTAATCTCACTGGGACGCGGCATCCTGTTTCTTTTCCTTCTTGGAGATAGCATCTGTCTCTCTCCTGGGTTCTCCCACAGTTTTTGCATCTCCCCCATTCTCTAAGAGTCCAGCCTTGACCTCACTGTAAAGGAAAACACACTTGAAATCCACGGTATTGTTTTTTATGAGCTATTGTGTTTCTAGTTTAAAAAACTCTTTCTATAACCATCTCAAGCTCTCCTGGCTTGAAATACTTTATTGATGTTACCCACATATTAAATAGACTCTTTGAGGTCTTTAAAATACAATGATTAACTTCCTAGTGATTAAAGATAATTTACTTGGAGAGAGAAAAATCCCTTCTGTGCTTAACTCTAAGGAGGAATTGTTTCTGCTTATCGTGAAGACAGGTGCTTTGTGGAGCTTGGCATTTCTTCCCGGGAGCAGACACCACTTCTTGGGGATGCAGACATGGCTGGGATAGGGTGACCCTGTTGGGTTCCATCCTGGGGACAGTGAGATCACTTTTGGCACAATCTATACAGTGCAGTCCCCAAAGGTATAAATCGTGTGAGTTAGGCTCTCCCTGGACAGATGAGATTTGCTAAAGCAGGAAATTCATGAGTGGAAGCAGAGTTCACAGAACAAGAGAAGCAAAGACAAGTTGGGCCTGAAAATGAAGTCTGTTTGTTTTAGGAGATCTGTAGTGTTTATCAAGGAAAATAAGCTCGGTAAAACCCAGAACAAAAGACATGGATGTATAGTCTACAGCCTAGTTTTGTGATTTTATCAGACAGCATCTGGGGAGGTGCTTAAAAAGGGTGTCCTTGTGAACAATGGACTCAGTTCAGCAGTGCAGCTGAAAGGCTAAACCCTGACCACTGACTCATGAAGTTTCAACTTGTTAGGATGATGGTACATGGGCTTAGAGCTTGGGAGCAAAGTCATGAGACACAGCATGACCAAATGCCATTTTCTGGTTTTCAGGCTTGATCAAGCCTATCAGAAGGCATTGTGGGCAGATGGTCTACCTTGAGGGGGATGGATGTATCTTGGAAATAGTGTTGTAAACTGATTCTAATGATCTTTATAAAGTCAGAAAGGAGTTTAAATAAATGGCCTTCTTGCATATCATCTGCCTGTCTGTGCACCTGCTGGAATCTCTGGTACATCCAATTATTATTCCAGGCACAAGGAGTGGTGACAATGACTATTTATAACTTGCCAGGTAGATGGGAAACTCCATTTATGTGTCTTCTGGAATTCTCTGCACAACCCCCCCACCCCAAGGGAGATGGCACTGTCCTCATTTACAGATGAGAAGCTGGGTCGGAGGAATCAGCCTCCGGAACCAGGGTCACACGGCTGATGCATGTGTGAGCTAGTACTTGAAGACAGACCCTCCTCTCTCTGTAGGCGCCCAGCCTCCCCTTTGGTTAATCGACTTCTTAGGAAGCACCACCATCCTAAGCTGCCCCCGTCTCTCTCCTGGTGTCCACATTTTTGTGCACAGGCTGCCATGGTAGAGGGGTATGGAGACCCGGCATGGTGGCTGGTGTTTTCTGGACTGGTGAAAGCTTGACAAAGGGGATGCAATGAGCTGGAGTTATTAAACCCAAGGCAGAAATGTCTGTAGGATTATTTAGCACAGCCCTTTATGCGTGCAGAAGTCTGGTAGGTGAGGAAGGAACCAGTTCTTGTGGCATTCCCTGAAAATAGCAGTGTATTCTGTCCTGGTCCTTGAGCACTGAGTTCCTGAAAGTCGGGCAATCACAGCATCCCTTCAGGCAAGTGTTGCAGGGTCTTTACTTGCAATAAGACATTTTGTCACCAAACTCAAGTTTGATCACTTGCCCCTCAAGAATCCGATCCTGAGAGAGAGAAGTGTTGGGTAAAAGGAAAGATAGCTTTATCGAGGAAGCCAGCAGTCCTGGGGAGAAGGTGGACTCATGTCCCAAAGAACCAACTCCCCACTCCCCATGTTTTGCTTGGAGATTTTATGGGAAAAAGAGGAAGGGGTACCTGTTGAGGAGAGGGTTGCCATGTATATGGTCAGTTCATGGACCTTCTGCTGACTGGTGGGTGGTGAGGTAATCTGGACTCAACATCATTGACCTTCTGGTTCCAACCGGTCTGAGGTCTCTGTGCTTGTGGGCAGCATACAGTTATCGTCTCCCACTTGGCAGGGGTTTCAGTATCTGCAAAACAGCTCAGAGGATGCATCTGAGAATATTACCTATAGCCCTGAAGGAGGAACTAAAAGTCTTTGACTTTGCCTGATGGCTAAACTGTTATTTTGTCTGTTTAACTGTTTTCCTTTGCTTCTGCATTTTCTCATTTCTCTGATTAAGCTTATTCTTTGGCTTATTTAGTTATTTATTTATTTATTTTACAGACAAGAGGCAGGCAGAGCACATGTGAGTGAGGCTGTGTTCTGGAAGGCCCCATAGGATCCTGCTCAGTTACATTTTGGACTTCAGTTCACACATTTCCAGAAAGTATAGTTGAATCCCACCCTTTCTCTCCCCACCAAAATATTATGAGGCCAGAGGCACCAACTGTATACACTAAGACATATAGAGACCTGCATTTAAAAAAAATCTGCACAAAGAAGATATGTTCCATTACAGAGAACACATATACTATTAAGAAATTTGCTAGTACTTATGTAACCACTCAGGACAGTGCTTTGATGTTCATTGTCCAGAAGTCATAGCAGTCTCCTGTGGACAGTCCTGGGTCACTCCGGCCTCCTGGCGTGATTATTAACATTGTTTTTCTCTCTCTCAAAAGATCTCCAGTTCAGATCATTAATCATGCTGTCATCCTGTTTATCAGATACTCAATTGTCTGTGTTTCAGTAAATTTGCCTCCATAATGCTCTGCTAAACTTCTTGTTTTCCTTCAGTCAATGACCTCTCACATTTTTTCATTCCCTGATGTACACTGGATAATCTCCATGTTTTATATTCTTTCTTGCCCTGGTCCAGATCAACTCAAGAGACAAAGACTAAACCATCTTACAAGTTTTTGTATTCTAACTAAATAACGCTGGAGCCTAGTATCTCTTCCAATTAACTTTTGCATGTTTTCTTCTTAGTCTTTAAGAAATATTTTATAGGCACTAAAATATCCCTAAGATCTTTGAATTAAAGTTAATGCTCCAATTTAAAAACTTCTCAGGTGTTACAATCCTGCAGGTTAAATGACTGATTCCTAAAAGAAGTAACCTGCATATTTAAAATATTAATATAATCAAGAAAAAATGAACATGGTCAATAGAAGCTTGCAGCTTTGAAAATGTGAGAAATACGTAATCATGAAATCACTAATGCCTAGTTGAGCCCAGGCCTGTATGATTTAGTCAGATCGTTCAGGGGACTGGAAAGGCTGTCAGAGGCTTTGTGCTTCAAATAGAGTGAGCAAGCAGGATAGAGCAGGATGTCTCTGGCCCTGTGAGCTAGAACAGGTAGGCAATAGCCAGTTGGTGGAGAGAAGAGAGCTGGGTGAGAGTTTGGTTTCCTAGAGTACGTGCTGGTGAGCAGGTGGCAGGTCTCATTCGGGAAGAGACAGTACGTGTCTGTGCTACACGTTGCTCCTGCTCGGACCAGAAAATCTATGTAAATAACACACTGTCGACAGGTCGCATTCCCCATGAAGAGGAATCAAGTTTGCTGGAACCACAATTCTAGTTCTTCTGCGATATTTTAGCAGTGACTTTCTTTCTGCCGGGTTCCCAGTGAGTGAAGGACCTGGAGATCTGAGGCTCATGTTATGATGTCAGTGATCACTAAGGACATACTGGGACCACATCCCACCCCCGCCTTTGCCTGATGACCACCACACACACGGGAATTTGGGTCATCAGCTTTCTCTGCAGCTCCTCGGTATCTCCCCAGTGGCAGCTGAATTGTAGATTTCTCTCTGTGGATCTCTGTCTTGGCCTGGCCTCCTGGACCAACACTAGCTTCCTTCCATTCTTGGTCACCTTTAGGGTCTTCTCCAGGGCTACTTTCCATCCTGGGTGTGGCTTGGGGCCCAGTCCCACCCTAAGGATCTGCCTTTTCCCTCCTCCCCTCCCTCTGATTCTTGAATTCACCTTGATGCCCTTGGCCCCCAGTGTCCTCCTCCTCATTGTCCTGGCTCATTGGTCTATGTCTTGTTGGTTGGTTCACAGTGGCCTTGAAGGTGTGGGCTGTGGGATGCCCAGGGCCCAGGAGCAGGTGATAAGGAAGTGCGTGAGGATGGAGGCCCTTTAGCTAGAGTTCAAGGCTCCATCTCTAGCACAGACCCTCCACTGTGTTTGGTTCCAGATCTGCTGAAAGGAACACACAGCCTCATTTGATATACAGAATGCAAATATTATGAAGTATGATAACTTGTTAAATAAATAAGGACTTCCCAGGGTGATGCTAGTGGTAAAGAATCCATCTGCTGATGCAAGAGATTCAAGAGTCGTGGATTCAATCCCTGGGTCAGGAAGATCCCCTGGAGTAGGAAATGTCTACCCCTCAAGTATCCGTGCCTGGAGAATCCCATGGGCAGAGAAACCTGGTGGGTTACAGTCCGTGGAGTCACAAAGAGTCAGACAGGAGTGAGCGTGAGCACACACAAGTAAATACTGATGATATGTTTACCAACATGTCCATTGGTATTAATTTATATTTTTGTATATATTTATTTATTTATATATTTATTATTATATAATATTTATACACATATATAAATATGCATATATAAATGGTGGTCTATATTTTGATAATTAGCAACCAAGTGATAGGCACGTGGCAGGCATCACCTTTGACTTTTCACAGTGATAGATACCGTTGTTCAGGCGCTAAGTCATGTCCAACACAATGATACTAAGTATTGGGTATTTTTATCACCATTCTAAGGGGCTTCCCAGGTGGCTCAGTGGGTAAAGAATCTTCCTGCAATGCGGGACAGGAAGGCAGATGAGAGTTTGATCCCCAGATTGGGAAGATCCCCTGGAGGAGGGCATGGCAACCCACTCCAGTATTCTTGCCTGGAAAATCCCATGGACAGAGGAGCCTGGTGGGCTACAGTCCAGAGGGTCACAAAGAATCAGATAGGACTGAAGCGACTGAGCATGCCTTCTAAAAGGGGGAAACTGAGAACTTGCGCTGTTACGTAATCCGGCCAAGATCTTACTGCCAGTAGGTGGAAGTATTGAGCCACATATACGTACACCTCAATCCTATACGTATGGATGTCACACACTCAAAACATACACACACAAACGTGTATATCTATCCATCTATCTGTACCTATTGATCTATCAATCGATCTATCTAGTCTTTTCCTAGAAATCTTAAGGAAAGAATTTTAGTATGTCAACGTCTTTTAAACCACTTTTTACTTAATTAAATTTTAGTTTAATTATCCAATCTTGACAAACACATAGATGAAATTAGCTTTATTTTGGAACTCTCTGCTGCACATTTCCATGTAGCTGTGATAGGGAAACAATCTTCAAAAGAAAGAGAGGACCTGAAAATCTAGGAATATGCACAGAAATGGTTTAGATGGTAACTGATATCAAAAAATTATAGAACTGAAACCTCTGTCTCACAGAATGTCATATCTAAATATTGTTTCCATTAGCTTCTTTATTCTTGTGGAAAGGCCACCTATTTTAAAAACTCAGCCTGGCTTTATTTATATTTCTCAAGTTCTGATCACCTTAATATATGCATGTTTGATTACTCATCATCATTATGTGAAGTTCTACTTGTTCCGTCACTAAGTTGTGTCCGACTCTTTGCGACCCCATGGCCTTCAGCATGCCTGTCTCCTCTGTCTTTCACTATCTCCGGGAATCTGCTTAAATTCATGTCCACTGAGTCAGTGATGCTATCTAACCATCTCCCTCTATTGTCCCCTTCTCCTCTTGCTCTCAATCTTTCCCAGCATCAGGGTCTTTTCCAATGAGCTGACTCTTTGCATCAGGTGGCCAAAGTATTGTAGCTTTAGCCTCAGCATCAGTCTTTCCAATGAATATTCAGAGTTGATTTCCTTAGAGTTGAGTGGTTTGATCTCCCTGCGTCCAAGGGACTCTCAAGAGTCTTCTCCAGCATCACAATTCAAAAGCAGCGGTTCTTTAGAAGGTCTACTACATACAAATTATTCAAAAGGAAAGCAAAAGGAAATCATGAAATAAAATTTATAGCCATCATTTAATGGGACGGTATTTTGTATCAGTCTCTTTCTTCCCTAGGCTGAATAGTTTGTTCAGGATGAAGGAACATTCTGGATGTCAGTTATTCAGCCCAGGGTTTTAAGCCTGCTAGACATTTTCTAGTCTACCTTTCTCTTTGACTGCAAAAAAAAAAAAAAAAAACTTTGATAGATTTTTATTCTAGTAAGATTTTTGTAGAGTTGGAAAATCTGAATTCCTTTCTGTCTTTAATGTCCATTCTCATTGGTTTAGACAAATATTTCTATATTAAGAGCCTCTCGGTGGTCCAGTCAGTCATTAGATTGGACCACTGAACCTGGCGCTCCTCCAGACTGGTGCAGTAGGCCATGGAACAGAGAGAAGACCTATGGAAAGGCTCCATCTCGCTGTTCAGAGTTGGGTTGTACATGGTCAGAAACTCCTCAGAAATATCGATTCTTTTGCCCTTCATACAACTCAAGTTTATCAGTGTTCCCATTTTCATGGGCACTATTATGTCAGTAAATGTGCAAAATAAAAGTGCTTATATCATGAATCATAATTCCTCTTATATTTTGTAGAATACTCTGTAATCTGTTACTCAACATGTTTTACAAACATGAGGAAAGAAACCAGCTTCTCCATGCATATATGTGATAATAAGCTGACAAATACTTGTGTCTGTTTTTATTCTGAATTAGCAGAACTTCTATTCACTTGTAGCTTGATAACGATGATGAATAAAAGACCTCTCTTTCATGCCCCCACACTCACTGTAGACGGGAAGGCCACTGACTGATTTCTGACTTGTTCAGCTCACTCAAGAGTGACAGATACTAGCTTATGGTGAATCACATTTCAACAAGAGACAGGACTTAAATAATGGGAGGGAAACAATATGCATCTTATTGTCCCACCAGGTGAGAGTCAAGCATCGCTTACCTCCAGACTTCTATCCATAAAGGCAAGAGCTCCTTGGCTGTCTTTTTAAAGCTATCACTGCTTTTCCACTCTCTTTGGCAAAGGAACGGAATGCTGGCTGGGTTTTAAAAGGCTCTGGAACTTCCTGATATGACAGCAAGTCACCCATCAGAACCCATCATCCCCCTGAAGGACCACTGTGAGGCTGCAGGATGTGTTTCCAACCGTAGTTTGGCTCCTTGACTAAAACATCTGTCAGATGCGGTGGGTTGGAGAAACACATGTGCGACGTTCTTTGTCATTCAGTCGCTAAGTCATGTCCGACTCTCTGCGGCCCCACAAACTGTAGCCCACCAGGCTCCTCTGTCCTCCACTATCTCCCCAGGTTTGCTCAAACTCATGTCCAGTACTGCCTTCCAGGCACAAATTCTTCCCTTGTTTTTGCAATAGGAAAGAAATCTATTTGCACATTTTTATCTAAAAAACTCTATATCACCCTATGATAAAATGGGTTAGAGTGGTGTGCAGAGATATTGGAGGTTCTCCAGGGAAAGAGGAACCCATGGGCGAGTCTGCTAGGCATGACTCAGTACTCCTCCTTTATGAGAAATCTTGGTGAGATTGTTCATGGGAGTGGACGATGAACATGGATAGAGGTTCTTGCAGTCACTGGTGGATGTGCCCTTGCTCTGGTGTCCGCCATGGGAAGCATTTTCTCTAGAATTAGGGCAAACGCTTCCCACACTATTCTTGTTTAATGAGCCCTGGGATTGTTGACTCCTTCCTCCCACTCTTCTTTCTGTGGCATCTTTGATGTCTCTGATAGCTGCAGAGTAAAGATTTATCTGAGCATCCCTCTTCCCCTCTGGTCTGTTCTCAGACCCTCCTCATCTTGGTCTTGAGTAAAACCCAGCCGCCACTGTGGTTTCTGAAACTTTGCCTGAAATTCCGAGACCTGTTCTTCCATGTTGTTGAAGTAACTGATGGTCCTCTTGCAGCCCGTTATTTTTTCAGTGTAGTGTAATGGTCCGTGTACAGGGCCTGTGGTCAGACTGCCTAGACTCAGGACATAACCCCCAACTGGATGCTGGTCGTGTGAACTTGGTCGGGCTCCTCTGGGCTATAGTGTCTTCATCTGTGAAACTGGAGGAGTAACACAAGCATCTCCTTCTATGATTCCTGTGAGTTTCCTGAGCTTCTGAAAGAGAAGCACCCAGCCTGGAGCCTTACACCAGAGTTTAGCACTCAATAGAGATTTTAGAGTTTTTAATCTCAATAGAGACTGGGCTTCCCTGGTGGCTCAGATGGTTAAGAATCCACCTGCAATGTGGGAGACCTCAGTTCAATCCCTGGGTTGGAAGGATCCCTAGGAGAAGGAAACAGCTACCCACTCCAGTATTCTGGCATGGAGAATTCCATGGAGAATTCCAGTATAGTCCATGGGGTCGCAAAGAGTCAAACACAAATGAGTGACTTTCCCTTCACTTCAGAGATTTTTAAATTATAGACCAACCTTGAGCTGGAAGATACCAAGGCAGATCTTTTTTAATGTTTTCAGCTCCTTGATTTCCTGCTCAAGGCTTCCTGGATCCTACAGATACTTCCTATGTGGTTTTCATGCTGTGTGGCCCCGAGTTACTGGCAGAAGTAGGTAGTCATGAGGGTGCTTGCTAAAGCTTGTGGACTCCGTCTCACACCACATCCACCCGTGCTGGGAGCTATAGCTAGACACACCTACATCTTTCTTCCATTTCTTCATTTTCCATAAAGTCTGTTGGTGATGACAGTGGTTTTTGTTTGTCTCCATTTCACTGAGCAAACTGCAGTCTGGTTATATGAGCCTGGGTGCAGAACCTGCTCTGCAGAGATTTAGCCTTCTCTTCAGGATTAGGCATCCAGGTGAATATTAGCTTTAGAAACTCAATAGAGTCTTGTAATTGTTTCATATATTTGCTTTTGGGGGTCAGCTTCAGTGAGTAATTCTCTTTGGGAGACACACAGTGAACATGGATTCAAACTCCCCCAATATTATGCTTTTCTTTCCAAAAACACAAGTCGGAGAGGTGTCCCCGCCTGTTTTTGTGAGCATCTTTCCAGGATATTAAAGCAGACTGTACAGTAAATATGTCTAACTTCCATCTCATATATTTTAATGCAAGCCAGGGTGTTTTTTAAAAATATCTGTTTCAAGTTAAAGCAAGTGATCAGATACTATGTTTAACAGTTGATAAATTAAAATCAGTTCTTATTGAAATCTCTATGATTAATACTTCATGTACGTAAAACTACTTAACAATATCATGAGCTTAGGAGAGAAGCACATGACACATACAACATATAGTAGAATATTTTTACATTTTTAGAACGTGAAGTGAAAGTGAAATTGTTAGTCGTTCAGTCGTGTCCGACTCTGCGACCCATGGACTGTAGCCCAACAGGCTGCTCTGTCTGTGGAATTCTGCAGGCAAGAATACTGGAGTGGGTTGCCATTTCCTTCTCCAGGGGATCTTCCCAACCCAGGTATCCAACCCCGGTCTCCTGCATTGCAGGCTGATTCTTTACCATCTCAGCCCCCAGGAAGCTGTGAAGTTGAATGAATTTGAAACATTTTGTGATGACATCAACTGTTGATTGAAATTCAGTCAAATTTGGCTGAAAGCTGGCAGCAGCCTTTCAGGACAGAAGAGTACTTGGTGTCCTCTTCATGCCGGTCTCAGAATCTGTGTCTGCATTTCAGATCTTAGGTGAGCCTAAAACAGGCCTAACACTTAACATTAATGGATCATCTTGTAGCCAAACCTATTTTTAGTTGTTCTGCTGATAACATGTCTGTTGGTACAACATGATTGGATCTGACAAAGTACAAGGCCAATTGAATTGTCCTCCAAAACCAATTGTCCCTGAAATATGTCCTGTGGATACAGTTGTGTGTATTTTTCCATTAATTTTGAAGGATATTTTCCTATTATCTTAATTGCACCATAAATTAAGACACTTGCTGATTGAGTAGAAAACTCTCAGCAATAGAGAAAAGCATAAGAATCAAACCTGGTTATTAGAGTTTTTAAAAGATAAGTATTAGGGCACACCTGTGTCTGACAGGGGCTTCCCACGTAGTGTTAGTGGTAAAGAACCCACCTGCCAATGCAGGAGACTTAAGAGACGTTGGTTTGACCCCTGGGTTGGAAAGATCCCCTGCAGAAGAAAACGGCAAACTGCTCCAGTATTCTCACCTGGGAAATCCTTGGACAGAGGAGCCTGGCGTGCTGCAGTCCGTGGGGTCACACAGAGTCAGACACGACTGAGGTGACTTAGCACGCATGGCACGGTGTCTGAGAGGGTATCATCTTTATTATCAGCAGGCTCAACCAGCAAGTTATGAAGATAATGCTTTCGGTGCTGTATACGAAGTTCTGTTGACAATCTATAATAAATTCCTAAATGCCTGATGAGCATGGTGATTAAGTAAAGGTTTGCCATAATTTGTCATTTCTAAGTCCATAATTTTGATCTAATCATGAGATCAGAAAGGCAATGACTCCATTTCAATACCCTCCTCTCCTCTAAATGAATTCCCCAGAAATGAAGAAATAAGAAATTAAGAATTGATTATCACATTTCATGGTCACCATAGTAACAGGAATGTCTAAAGCTGATTCAGGACACTAACCCTATAGTTTCAGTTTTCACAAATGAAAAACATTTTTAAAGTCCTTACTAAAAGCACATAATTTATGCCAAAGTCATACTCGAGTATATAAGTAAAATCAAAGAATTTTGTTGTCTTCTACACAAACAAACATGATATTAATGCTATACCTCTATATTCTGAGTCACATTTCATGTTTTTAATATTTTTCTCCCACTGTTTTTCTCCAAATTCATATAGCTTTTATTATGGTATAATGATTGTTCTATTTTATTATTATTGCTAAGAATCTCTGTCTAATTTTTTCTTTCTATTTTATTTTTTTATCTTTCATGTTTTTACAGTAGGTCCTTCTTGGCCATCTATTTAAAATACAGTCAGTCCCAAACACCCAATCAATCCCTCCCCTTACCCTTCCCTTCCGGTGACCATAAGTTCATTCTCTAAGTCTGTGAGTCTGTTTCTGTTCTGTAAATAAGTTCATCTCCCACTGTTTCTGAAGGTTATTAAGAATATACAAATAAAGTACTGTCTATGGCTTTAAAGTGTATTGCAAATTTTTGCTGTCCATTTTTGATGGTATCAATATTATATACCTATTGAAAAGTTGTGTGTGTGTTAGTTGTTCATTCGTGTCCAACTCTTTGCGACCCCATGGACTGTAACCCACCAGGCTCCTCTGTCCATGGGTTTTCCCAGGAAAGAACACTGGAGTGGGTTGCCATTTCCTACTCCAGGAGATCTTCCCAACCCAGGAATCGAACCCGGGTTTCCTACATTACAGGCAGATTCTCTACCATCTGAGCCATCAGGGAAGCCTCGCTATGTACCTAAGTGCTATATAACTCAGGATGCTTATGTGTGGAATCACACTGGCTATTTCCTGTCACTTAGAACTCATGTGGGCTCCAGTGATTCAGACAGTAAAGAGTCCACTTGCCAATGCAGGAGACTTGAGTTTGACCCCTGGGCTGGGAAGATCCCCTCAAGAAGGAAATGGCAACCCACTCCAGTATTCTTGCCCGGAATGTCCCAAGGACAGAGGTGCCTGGTGGGCTACAGCCCATGGGGTCGCAAAGAGTCAGACATGACTGAACGACTAAATGATAGAACTCACGCACTAGGTTCCACCCCGTGGTGTAGATCATTAGGGTGCTCTTGGGGCCTTGTTCCTTCTATAACAGCACAGTGTTATCCACACAAAATCAAGTCTCTCTGGAATAAATACTGAGCAGGCAAGACGCAGAGGAGTAGCTTATGGATGTTTAGGCTTTTCTTCTCTCCTGCTTTTTTATCAACTTTCTATTTTACATTGGAGCATAGTTTTGGGGATTCCCTGGTGGCTCAGTAGGTAAAAAATTCCAACTGCAATGGACCGCCTGCAATGCAGGGGACTCGGATTCAATCCCTGGGTCCAGACGATCCTCTCGAGAAGTATATGGCAACCCATTCCAGTATTCTTATTTGGGAAATCCCTTGGACAGAGGAGCTTGGTGGGTGATAGGTAGTTCATGGGGGTCACAAAGAGTCAGACACAACTGAGCAACCAAACCACCACCACCACAGTCGATTTACAATATTGTATTAGTTTCAGACGTACAGCAGAGTGATTCAGTGAAACATGTGTCTCTTTCTTTTTCACATTCCTCCCCCGTTTAGGTTGTTAGGTAATGTTGAGCAGAGTTTGCTGTGCTGTCCAGTAAGCTGAGCCCTTTCTTCTTTCCTGATGTTTCTAGAACCAAACTTCGTGTCCTCTTACGACATCGGAAATTTCACCTACTTCTTCTTCCGAGAAAATGCCGTGGAGCACGACTGTGGGAAGACCGTGTTCTCCCGAGCTGCCCGGGTGTGTAAGAACGACATCGGGGGCCGCTTCCTGCTGGAGGACACGTGGACCACGTTCATGAAGGCCCGCCTCAACTGCTCCCGCCCGGGCGAGGTCCCTTTCTACTACCACGAGCTCCAGGGCACCTTCTTCCTGCCCGAGCTGGACCTGATCTACGGCATCTTCACCACCAACGTGTACGTAACTGCGAATCATTCTTGCCTTGCTCTTCTGCTCCTGGTGAATGACTCTACTGTTCTCTGCCCTTTGAGCTTTACAAGTTGCTTTAACAGAAATGTTTCTTCTTTTGCTGGGCTAACAGCCAAAAAAAAAAAAAAATGTGAGTGTGAATTCAGTGCTACCAAAAGGGATGTGATTTCTGAGACGGGTGTTAGGAAAATAAAGCTACTCAGAAAGTTTTGATCTATCCTTCTGTTATGGTAGTCTCAAATTATTCTCTGTACATTTTTCCTTCTGATTTACTAGTGTGTTCTGGGCATGGGCCCGTTCTGAAATGCTAGAACATATTAGATGTCTTTTTTTTTTTTTTAATTTATTTTTAACTGGTGGTTGATTGCTTTACATTGTAGTGTTGGTGTCTGTTGGTCAACAACCTGCATCAGCCAGAGTTATATATGTATCCCCTCTCTCCCCATCTTACCCCTCTAGGTCTCTTTCTTTTACCCCATACATAAGTCATGCATCTTTGCATAATGAAACCAGTGTTGTCTGGAGAGCCTGATCTTTGCGATAACATAACTTTTAACTCAGATGTACATGTAGGAAGAGCACATAAGTAGGCTTACCCTATTATATTCGATGACTAACTTAGACATTTCTAAAGGAATGATTCTACTTTTAAAGTATTTTTGCAAAAAAAAAAAAAATACAGTGTTTTATTTCTTGCGGGAGATACTCTTCCTCCGGAACTGACACTATTTGGACTAAGTATAGGATGTACAGTTTCCTGACTCGCATTCTGTCTGGTGGAGTGTGCCAGGACTCCGCACTTAGTTCCCTTCCTTAGCTGACGTGCTCAGACTCCATGCGATGGCACCCACCACCAGGAGTCACAGACTCCAGCTCTACTTTCTTCCGCCTTCGCAGTGGGCATGATGGTTCCGCAGGGTGATTTCTGCTTTGCAGCACCTTTGAAATCTCTCATCTGGTGGCCTAATGGTTTGGACAAAAGCCAGATATCTGTGTCCAGGGTAAAGGATCTGAGTCAGGATGAGTTGAAGTGCCAATCATGGAGGTGTGATGGCCAAGCGTCCAGGTCTGTCCTGGATCACAGCTTTTAGCACCAAGGCCTGCTCTGTGCTGGGAAGCCTCTTGGTCTTGGACAAGCCAGGACAGTTGGTCACTCTACCATGTCTCCTCGGCTTCCTGAGTCTTGCCAACTTCTGTTTTCATCCCCTCTGCATCCAAATGGTGCATGCTCAGTCACTCAGTTGTGTCCGACTTTTTGTGACCCCTTGGACTGTAGCCAAGAATGCAGGCTCCTCTATCCCTGGGATTTTCCAGGCAAGAATACTGGAGTGACTTGCCCCTTCTTCCTCCAGGGGGTTTTCCTGACCCAGGGATCGAACCCATGTCTCCTGTGTTCCTGCATTGGCAGCGGGATTCTTTATCACTGAACCACTTGGGAAGGCTGTCCACAAATTGCATTTCTGAAGAATCACTTCATCTGCATCTTACTTCCTTGTTACGCTTCCCTCCCATTTTTCCTACTGCTGAGCTTAAGTGTTAACATTTGCTTTCTAACAAGTTTCTTCCGTGAGGAGTCTTCTTTCTGATGCAAAGTTAGAAAAACAAGACTAAAATGGATGACTCCCTACTCACCCCCACCCCACCAGGACCATCTTTGTTATAAATCTGGTTTTCAAACCCAGAGGTTATTTTCTCTCCTTGATAAGTTTCTTTGGGGGGGAAAAAAATCAATGTATAGCTTCTGAAGTTGATTTGCTTTCTAAAACCTTATTTAAGAAATAGTGTAAGCTGCACAAGATGAATGTTCACTGGCTCTGTTGACATCAATTTTACACACAATGGGAGCTTGGCTTACTGAGCTGTTCGTTGCCCTGGCTGCGGGCAAACGCAAACAATTTAAAAAGTTGAGGAAGTTCTGTGCCTGGGCCATTCCAGGAGGGTGAGTGGTCTATTTAGATACCTGCAAAGGTAAGTTTCAGGCTATCCAGAATATTTGCTTAGTGCTGAAGATGCTCATCGTGTTGGAAATCACCTGATACAGAGAACTCGTACTAACAGAAAGAATCACTAGTCCTTCCATGTCTCTCTCCAGCGCTTATTCTCAGTAGGTCTTGGGAACTGCTTTCTGATCTATCCATTGCAAATCCCGGCATATGTCTCACCTCTGCTCCCTCTCCTGTCTCAACCTTGCTCTTACTCTCTCAGGAAATGACATGCATTCTTGGCAAGACTTGCTCGAAATTGAAAGAAAATGACAGTTTGAGGTACCAGTTGTGTCTTGTCTCTGAACTTATGGCTAAAACTGCCCTAGCTGAGCTTTCCAGTGCTTAGGCTCATAGGTTTGGTTGGTCTCCAGCACAGGGGACTAGGGATAAAGTTCAGTGTTCCAGCTCATTCTGTCCCTAGTTGTTCAGCTGCTAAGTCATGTCCGACTCTCTGTGACCCCATAGACTGCAACACACCAGGCTTCCCTGTCCTTCACCATCTCCCGGAGTTTGCTCAAACTCATGTCCATTGAGTTGGTGACGTCATCCAACCATCTCATCCTCTGTGGCCCCCTTCTCACTCTGCCCTTACTCTTTCCCAGCATCAGGGTCTTTTTTAAAAAGGCGACTCTTCGTATCAGGTGGCCAAAGTATTGGAGCTTCAGCTTCAGCACCAGTCCTTCCAATGAATATTCAGGGTTGATTTCCTATAAGATGGACTGGTTGGATCTCCTTGCTGTCCAAGAAGCTCTCAAGAGTCTTCTCCAGCTAGAGCTCAGTGGTATTTTTTCTCAACCCTGGGGCATGGATGGGACTGCAGGAAATAGTACATTCCTGCAACAGAGTCTCTGAAGGATTTCCCTGTTTTTTCTTTTTTTTGTTTTTTTCTTCTCCTGGAATCTAAAAATGCTGGCTTTCAGATAATACAGTTGAGGGAGTAGGGAAGGGTTAAAGTTTTTAGTTTTCTTCCTTTGTTAAGAGGCAAGGAGCTAAGAGAAACTTCTCTACTTTTCTACCAGTGGCTTCCAGCAGATTCTAAGTTCCCATATTGTTGGGCTCACCTAGCGGGAGGGAGGGGCTACCTCCACTTTTACATGCCTAGACTCTGAATAGGGAAAGAAAGAAAATAGAACATTAGATAAAGCAGTAAGCTTGCAACACGTGGTTGAAGGTCTGTTAGCCAAATGGATTTATCACCACAGACCCCAGCTTTCAGCAGACTTGTCCGCAAGGTCATGGTAGACCAGACCTGTGCTGACCACCACTACTTGCAGGGACCAACAGGAGAAGGTGAATGTGCAATTCTGGCGGGCAGACCCATCCCAGGAAGATTGGGTGAAGAGCTGCTAGGGGGTGGTCACTCATGTCCTTCCTCCTCACCCGTCTCAGTTTGCAGGAAGTTAAAGGGTAGAGGAAAGGCAGGAAAGTGTGTGTGTGTGTGTGTGTGTTGTGTGCACAGAACACATAACCTGTACCAATGGGGCTTTGCTCTCCAGGAGGTGGGAAGACGTGTCTACCAACACGTGTCAGGGATACTCAGAATGACAGCCCCTGGGGCATCCAGGTTGACATCAGAGATCCCACCCAGTGCCCTTCAGAGTGAGTGAGCGCAGTGAACTGAGAGATGGATGCAGGCAGGTGGAGGATAAGTGTCTTCCCTTCCTGTGAAAGAGCCATAGCAACGGGGTCAAAGGCAGGAACCCCAAGGCCCCCTGCAAAGCAGGTATAAATCCTGCTTTCTTTCCCCTCAGCCTGTGACGTGGACTCAGGAACCTCCCTGCACCTTTGTCCATGCATCTGTGAAGTCAGGCTGGTCTCAGGAGCTAGAGGTTCCCTGTGCTCAACAAGAAGGTCCCTGTCGGCCACTCAGCAGAGGGCTCGGAGAGGTGAGCCCCTCGCTGTCACTGTGCCAGGCCCGAGGCGTGGTCACCTGGTCCCCGGATGGCGTCCCTCCTGGGGGTCTGGCCAGCCGTCCTCATCCTAACAGACTTGTCTTCTGGTTCTTGCTGAAGTCTAGTCAGGCGTCCAAAGGCTAATTCTACCTTTAGACATTTCTGGCTTATCTTCTTGTTTTCCGAGGGTAATGCACAAAGAGTAAAATTAGCAATGAGTTCACATTTATATCATTTTATCCGCCAGCAGCAGTGGTGAGTCTTCCCGCCAGACTCTCTTCTCTGGGGCTTCCAGAGGGAACAGGCATACCTGCTCTCAAGGCTCTGACCTTCCACAGGGTGTCTTTTGTTATTGTCCACACAGAGCTGTCACCAAGAATTCAAACTTTCCATTTTGGTGCCAACCCACCTTGGGGTTCAGTCCAACTCCCCCATTTAGTGGCTGGGTGACTTGGGGCAGGTGTCTCGACCTCCCTTGGTCAGTGAATGTCCCCTCCCTTAATAGATGAATTGGAGTTTGTAAATATTTACCACCTATTTGTGTTTTTCAGATGAACCAAGGATAAGGTAGACATTCACATTTTAGAGTTTCTTGTTTTTTCTTTGCCTCAGAAAATACAATTGATAAGTAGACATACTATTGGCTAATAGCATAAACATGAAATTTTAAAACCATAGCTGAACTCACAATGAAGATTTACTTAACCAAAAAAAAATATTGCAGTTTCCACTTAGTAAAAGGGCCCTGGACTCTGAGAGCATCGCATTGACAGCCTTCGGTCCTGCAAAGGTTGAATTCTGAATTAAGGCTTCAAGAGGTCCTATGTCAGTGCTCTGTCAAATATTTGTCTTTGACCCTTTGAATTTAAAATACTTTTCACATATGCATGTACATATATATGAAGGATCTTGAAAGGCACTTGTTGCAAAATGCTTTCAGTTGCTTATTTTTTAAAGATAACAAATACTCACAACTATTTGGGGCTTTTATAGACAGAAGCAGCGGCAGCTTGCCCCACTGCCAGCTAAAGTGCCCAGATTAGAGTGTGGGAGAGAGCCTTGCCAGGCTGATGGGTGGCCCATGCCCTAGAGGAGGAACTCTGTTTCCTCCACGAATTTTAAAGGCATAACATACAGCTCTTCCCTTCAAAAGCTTCTATCACTCCCGCCCCAGCTGGGTGAATCCATCCTGTCGGCGGGATTACAAGCATCATAACTGCTAAATACTGTTGTTTCTAGACTGAAATGTTGGAGGAACAAAAACCCCAGAGGAACACCATTCACTGCTTCCGCTTCATCCGTGGGGTGTTTATTCCTGCTGATCTTGAGTGTTCCCCTCAAAGACGCTTCCTGGGCACCCAGAATCTGTCATGGGGAGCAGAGGTCGCCTCGAGGGTGCTCTCTGACCTGCCTTTTCCTTTTTCTTCCTCACCTCCACAGGAACAGCATCGCTGCCTCGGCTGTGTGCGTCTTCAACCTCAGCGCCATCTCCCAGGCCTTTAATGGGCCCTTCAAGTACCAGGAGAACTCTCGGTCCGCCTGGCTGCCATATCCCAACCCCAACCCCAACTTCCAGGTAATTCCAGGGACAAAGGGCCTCTCCTTAGGTCATTCCCCACACCCCGCCCCAGATAACAGGCAGAAACCTTGTGCAGACAGACAGGCTGGGACCACTGAAACCCTGGAACTCACCCAGTGCAGCTGTGAGCTCCCCACCCCCAGCCCCTTGCAGACAGTCCCTCACTCAGCTTGTCTCATGTAAATAGACCACCGCCTTTTGTGTACTGAGGCGCCTGGCCTTCAAAGGGTCTTTTGTCAGCTGGGATGCCTGAGCTTGGACTGCAAAAGGCCAGCACAATGCAGCAGGTTGGGAATCCAGCTTCAATTAGTACTAATGATGGTGGGCTCTGTGTCCCCAAGGAGCTCTGACTCCTAATGAACGACGCTGTAATGAATGTGGTCCAGGACACAGAGCAGTGGGGATGCACAAACAGAATTGAGCTCTAATTGGGTACGCTGTGAGATTTCCTGTTGGGGTGATGGGGCAGCTGTGGAGAAAACAGGAGCAGATGGAGGCCATTCGTGTATAAGGCACCAAATGCCCTGTGTTCAAGCCGTCAGGGGCTCTGACATCGTCTGCTCTCACCTGCCCATGTTCAGAGGGAGCTGAAACCAAAAGAGACGAAGCCCTCTACTGTTTGGTCAGTCAGCAGGTATATTACTCAGCTCCAGCCACTGTAACAAAATACCGCAGACTGGAAATTTCTTTTCTCAGAATTCTGGAGGCTAGAAGTCTGTGATCAAGGTTCTGGCCAATTCAGTTTCTGGAGAGTGCTCCCTTCCCAGTTTGTAGATAGCCAGCTCCCTCACTGTGTCCTCATGTGGCATTCCCTAGGTGAGCATGAAATGACACTAATCCTATGAGATCAGGGCCCCACCCTTATTTAACCTCATTTAACCTCATTTAACCTCAGTCACTTCCTTAGAGGCTCCAGCTCCTAATACAGTCACTTTGAGGGGTAGGATTTCAACATATGAATTTTAGGGGAAATGGCAACCCACTCTAGTATTCATGCCTGGAAAATTCCATGGATGGAGAAGCCTGGTGGGCTACAGTCCATGGGGTCGCAAAGAGTTGGACACAACTGAGCGACTTCACTTTCACTTTTCTGACATTCATGCATACCAGCAGACTTCCCTGGAGCGCCTTTCTTCTGAGAAGAACTGTCCTAGGATCTTCACCATCATCATTGTGGGTGTAATTTTTAGAAATGCTAAGTTCCAAACACTGGGCTCAATGCTTCTATGTGTCTTGCCACCTTCTGGCACCTGTGGTATGGTTGGTAACAGCTCCCACTGACAGAGAAGGGTGTTGAGCCTCAGAGCATGTCATCAGGATGAGGATACGGGCTCCTTAGTGGCTGAGCTGGGCTCCCAGGCCCAGTCCTCACGTGCAGAGCTTCAACCTCTTCCAAGCAGAGGAACTTTAGTTTTCATAACCAGTCAGTGTTAGACTCGAGTCATGTATTCAGGCCTCCAAATTCTGGTTGGCTTGTCAACCCAACACATAAAACCTCTAGCTTTTGAGAAAACTAGGAATATGGAAAAGTTCAATTATTTTACATTTTACTTGCACTTTGACAGGAATCATTCAATTCTAATTGTTTTGAAATCTTTTTATAAAGATCATGACGCTGAGAATAGAAATGGGCTTACATGTCCACTTTACCATTCACTGCTTTACTTGGGAAAATGATTTAGCATCCCATAACAAGGGGGACTATTTAAGGATTATTTGTTTGTAGCTACTTTGTCATATTTTCTCATCTCAGCAGCTCTGTAAAGTGGGTGTCATAAGCCCTACTTGTAAGTCAGGAAACTGAGTGATCAAGTTTATAGTTATTATTCAAGTCTCCCTACTAAGAAAGTTCAGTACTAGACAAAGAAATCCAGGCAAGCAAACAGTTTAGTGGGAACCAGACATGAAGTCGTCACTTTTCCTGATAACATATGTGGTTCACGTAATTAGTAACTGAACACGGACTCTCTGTGCCCCATTGTTGAGTCTCTGCATTTAAATCCCACCCATATCCCTGGATCCTGGGGTGATGTAGCTGTTTAAGAAGGCCCTCTGGAAAACCAGGAAGGTGAAATATATCATTTCCTTTCAGAAAGTCCATTGTAAAACCCTGAAGTTTAAAAAAAGATGATCAAAGAAGCTCACAGTATTTTAGGGTTCTTTTAATGTAGTTGATGTTTCAATTGCAAACGTCTTCACAGTGAACAGTGACTTAGTAAACTCTGTGATGCCTTACCACCTCTGGGCAGTTGGATAACTTTTAGCCCCTCTGTCTGAATGCATTTGTAGCACAGAGCAAAGCCCCTCATTTCCTGAGGCCACAGGCATCTGGTTTTATAATGCCAGTGTCCCACTGAAGGGCTTACTCAGGTTTATGAGATGGGAGTCGGGCCATGCGGTGTAATGAACGAAGCCTGCAGAATGTGGCGTGCATTTCAGGCAGGGAGCCTGCTCCAGTGAGCTTGTCTTCTTTGGGTAGTACTTAAGATTTGCGTGGAACTAAAGTTTAGATTATGGTGATTCTTTGTGTAAGTCCTGATATTCATGAGTAATAAATATTTTCTTTTGGTTTACCATGTTTGGTAACCATGCTAACTTAAGGCAACCTGACTGACTTTTATGGAACCACACACACTGGCGTGGGGGGTGGGATATGATGTGAATTAAGGGTCCATCTGCTGTGTATAAAGGGCCTTATGTTTGCAAAAACCAATACTTAGATGTAGTTAGATTTTTTTTAAATTATTGTTTGCCTACTGAGATTTGGAATTTTATGCAGTGCTTATGTACTAGAAGGCTTCCTTGATAGCTCAGACGGTAAAGAATCCACCTGCATTGCAGGAGACTGGGGTTTGATCCCTGGGTTGGGAAGATCCCCCGGAGAAGGGCATGGCAACCCACTCCAGTATTATTGTCTGGAGAACCCCATGGACAGAGAAGCCAGACCGGCTGCAGTCCTTGGGGTCGCAGTCTCAGACACGACTGAGCAACTAAGCACATATGTACTAGAAATAGCTAATTAACTGGAAGATCAGATACATGGCTCAGATTCAGGAGGAAGAATGGGTTAGGATGAACACTGAGTAATTTTGCAAGATTCGATACAAAATTCTCTATTGAAAATAATAACAAAATATAATACTATTAATTTTTATCAGTTGCAATTTAGAAACCATCGCAGGTCATGCTGTGAAAGTCGTCCCTGTTAGAGCTGGAGTCCCCAAAGCCGTCTGAACTCTGGGCCTCACTAAGAAAGGCTTCAGTCAATTACAGAAAACATTATCCGGACTCAGTGGTACAGCTGCACTGGGACAGACTCTAGAAATTTCTGTGCAGTTTTGATTCCCAGCAATCAAATTGGTGGAGCTGAAATGGAAGACAGACCCTCAAAAGTGGTCCAGCAGATGAGCAGGCCATTGCTGGAGGACCAGATGATGGGACCTGGCCAAATCATCAGCATCCTTCAGTACACCATAGGCATCTGCAGCAAAAGAGGAGGAAGGGTACCATCGACGTCCAGCACTCTCCGCATGAGCCTCAGTGATCATGGATGTACCCACCAAGGGCTGGCAGGCTAGGGCGAGGATGGATCTGTCATCCTTGGAAAAAATAAACAAGAATGCAAATATTATTGTTATAAGAATTAGTAGAAGTATTGATCTATTAGTCTCAGAGGTGTTAGCAAGACAATGATTATGGATTGTAAGTCACAGGAGGACGATGGCTGTGTTTTTACTATTTTTAATGTTTTCCTCTTGCTCAGAGTCCCTGGGGTGTCATGCCAACACTGCGGGAGCCCCATGTGTAAGGCATGGTGAGAGAATTTGCAGCCCGTTAGAGAGCTAGGTGGATTACTTATGATCCAATAAATATATGGTATAAATTTAAATACCATTCAAAATATTTGAAAAAGGATCCTCGGGTGAGATATTCATTATAAGTTGGCTAAAAAACCAAGACACTGTATAGTTTCAACCTGTTCTTAGCTAATGATACTGTTGATCAATTCCAACCTATGCCTTCCCCCCCACACACACACCACAAATCAGCTGTTTTTCCTCCAACACCAAGCCAGATGTCTAACAATTCCACTCAATTCTGACACTGTTTACCCAGAGATAGCATCAGATCTCATGGTTGATAGACCCAGTCCTACAAGGCTCTCCCCTTGACCCTCATTTCCAATGCCAGTCTCCAGTCCAAGTTGCTACCCATGCTTCCGACCTGTGGGCTATACATGGACCCCCTCCTTAGGTTTGTCAATCAGCTAGAGAGGCTCACAGAATGCAAACATTTTACTTATGACGTCGTTGTAGTTCAGTCGTTAAGTCGTGTCCAACTCTTTGTGACTCCATGGACTACAGCACACCAGGCTCACCTGTCCTTCTCCATCTCCTGGAGTTTGCTCAAATTCATGTCCATTGAGTCAGGGATGCCATCCAGCCATTTCACCCTCTGCTGCCCCCTTCTTCTACCTTCAATCTTTCGCAGCATCAGGGTCTTTTCCAATGAGTCGGCTCTTCCCATCAGGTAGCCAAAACATTGGAGCTTCAGTATCAGTCCTTCCAATGAATATTCAGGGTTGATTTCCTTTAGGATTGACTGGTTTGATCTCTTTGCAGTCCAAGGGACTCTCAAGAGTCTTCTTCAACACCACAGTTTGAAAGCATCAATTCTTCGGTGCTTAGCCTTCTTTGTGGTCCAACTCTCACATCTGTACATGACGACTGGAAAAACCATAGCTTTGACCATATGGACTTTTATCAGCAAGTGATAGCTCTACTTGTTAATATACTGTCTAGATTTGTCATAGCTTTCCCTCCAAGAAGCAGGCATCTTTTGATTTCACGGCTTTTGATTTCAGCCAATCACTGTCTGCAGTGATCTGGGAGTCCAAGAAAGCAAGCTTTGCTGTAAACGACGTGGCTCAGGGGGAGTCAGACGGAGGAGGTACACAGGGAGAGCAGGGGGAGGTTTGGCTGAAGAGCATATGGGGCTCCTTCTGCATTGAGCACGCTCCCTGAACCTCCATGTGGTCACCAGCCCAGAAGGGCTGAACGCTCCATCCTTTGGAGCCCTATGGACGTCTTTCACTTAAGCAGGTTGATTAAATCATTTGGCCATTGGTAATGCATTCAACCTCCAGCACCTTTCTCCTTCCTGGAGGTCAGGGCAGTGGGACCAAAAGTTCTGACCCTCTGACCACAGGGATGGCAACTCTGGCAATCAGCATTCCCGCCCTTCAGTGAGGTCCAGAGGTCACCTCCGTAACTTAACAAAAGACGCCTTTATGGCACTCTTCACTTAGGAAGTGTCAGGGGTTTTAGGAGCTCTGTGACAGAACAGGAATGAAAACTAACTGTATATTTCTTATTACAAATCGCAGTATCACAGTGACAATTCAGGTTGCAGCCTAGGATTAGGTTAGCAGTCATGAAAAAGACAGGTGGCAGTTGGGGGTTCCGCTCTGCAGCCCCAGCAATGCCCCCTCCCCAAGTCTTGGAGTCTCCCAGGTCCCCAGACACCTCAAGAGCAGCCAGAGGTCCTCAGTTTTGCATTATGTCTCCCAGGTTTTATGATGCCAATTTTAAAAACACTGTGCAGAGAAAACAAAACCTGGATGGAAAACTCCATCCCCCAAGCAGACTGCTCCATGCCTCCTGTGACTTAAGAATTGCTGCTGATTTCAGGAAGAGAAAACAGCCAGACGTGGCCACTCTCAGAACTAGAACTCGCCCGGACAGACTTCAGACCGTTTTGTGACACTGTTGTTAGCGGGTGGTGTCTCTGCCCTCCACGTGTCATTGTTAAATACGGTAATTATATAAAATCCCCTGGCACTGCCCCCCTGCCCCAGTACCACTGCTGTGTGTTTGCTCATTGATTCCTTCCTTCCTGCACTTATTCATTCCTTCCCTCTGGCCCCTGCAGCTCAATGGACCATAGAATTGCTGCCCTGCTACTAGGCAGACCCACGGACCATTTATACCATTGTTTGAATGGCTTCTCCATGCCAGGCACATGGCCTGGCTCCTTGGCGTTTACAAGGGCTTTCAATTAATTTACAAATGCTGTCCACTGATGGTCTCAGTTGGCCTCAGAGCAGTCCTCTGAAGGGAGCAGAGGAAGTGTTTTTCTAGCCACTTTATAGATGGAGACAAAGACTGACAGGCAGGGCCTCACCTGAGACCACATCGCTCCTGGGTCACAGAGCTGACCCTTCACCTTCACCCAACCCTTCCACCACCTGGTACCTGGGGCACCCCTGCAAGATGTAGCATTTAAACTAAGCTTTGGACCAGTCTTGGCATCCATTTTGCCCCAATATTCTTTAAATATACCATCAGCCTATCCTTTGGGGGCATGTAGGCTATTTTATCAAGCGCTACAAAAATATCCTCTATTTTTCACAAGCCATTTCCATCGTCTACTCTTGCACCTCTAACCTATTATAAAACCACGTTATTAGAAACGACATGTTATAAAGGTCGTTTTTCAGATGGAATGGACAGGGAAATTCATTTCCATCAACCCTACCTCTATGAAGTTCTGCCAGGGATCAGCCTTTATTGGTACTAGGATTTAAAGTTTATGAAAGAAATGAGAAATCGTGGTGATAATTTTCTGATTCTGTGCGCTGCCCCGGGAAAGCGTGGCTTGCTTTCCTGCCCCTCTTTTAACCTTGTCCCTGCCCAAAACCATCCTCCACGATGTCTGCCAGCCTTTGCACAGCGCAGCTCTGAATTTAATTCTCAGCAGTTTCCAGGCTTGGTTTTTTGTTGTTGTTTTTTTGCCTCGCTTTAGTCCCAGATTCCTCTGCCCCGCTTTAGTCCCAGATTCCTCTGCCTGGGATTTCTACCTGAAAAGTCCACTTCTTTCCTTCCTATTTCCTTCTGGTTTCTTCCTTTTCTCTCTCTTCATCTCCTTCCTCTCTCACTTCCTTTATTTCCTTATGTCCCCTGTTCTTGAAAATTCTTCATTATCAGGACAGAAGAAAGTTTCCTCTGCCCTTCTAGCTTCTTCTGACCAGTCTAAGAATTAAATTGGCATGAGACATGTTAACAGGAGAAAATCCAGCACAAGTTTAATATCACATACTCATGAGAGGGACCCAGGAAAACTGAGTAACTCCCCCTAATGGCAGAAACCTTCACCTTAAATATCGTCTTCAACTAAAGATAAAAGAGCATGTTGCTGGTAGTGGTTTGAGACTTCAAAGGGGAGGAAGGCAACTGACCTGCAGATGGAAAAGCAAATGTTTAGTAAACAAGAGTTTGCTGGGCCTGCAGAGACTGTTGGACACAGAGTGGGCTCTGGTCTCTGGTCTGCTGAGTCTTCCCACTGCAATCTGCCCTTATTCTTTGCAGGTATCTCTGGAGATAGCTCTATTCCAGTTGTAAGCGTTTAGGGGAAGGTCAAAGTTTCTTGAGTCTTTTGGGCCTTCATTGTTTTCCACTCCAGAAATCATTCACATGCCAGAGAGACATTTTGGGGCAGCAAGTTTTGCTCCCCAGCACCGTGTTTTTTATTAGATGCTTGACTCTAAACAGAGTTTTGTTTCTTTTGGCTTGGGTTAGACAATAAGGGCATGATAATAAAGTGAACATAGTGTTTCGTTCGTGGAATTCTCCAGGCAGGAATACTGGAGTGGGTAGCCATTCCCGCCTCCAGGGGATCTTCCTGACCCAGGCATTGAACCTACGTCTTCCACATTGCAGGCGGATTCTTTACCATCTGAGCCACCAGGGAAGCCCAGATAATAAGGGCATGAATATAAGGCTAACATAGCATTTTGTAGCTTATGTGAAAGACAGCAGAACAGTATTGCATAGTTTTCAGATTAAAATGACCTAAATCTAACTCTGTAGAATCCATGTCTTGCTTACAGACCTGCCATCCCAAAGAAAGCTAGTAAATCTGTGTGATGCATTTGATGGCTGCATTTTCCACCTGGGAATCTGATGTGTCTGGCAGATTGAACAGTGTGCATTTAGCCAGACAAATCCCTAGGGGACTCTAGAGGTGATGAGGAGATTTTATGCATATGCCATTCAAATTAGCAATGACTCCTACTTCATTTTTTTAAAACTCCTGATTGTTGATTTATTCCTTTTTTTTACTTTTTATTTTATACTGGAGCATAGTTGATTTACAGTGTTGTGATAGTTTCGGTTATACAGCAAAGTGATTCAGCTATACAACGCAATGCAATGTGTGTGCATGCTCAGTCATAGCCAACTCTGTGACCCCATGGGGCTCCTCTGTCCGTGGGATTTCCCAGGCCACAATACTGGAATGGGCTGCCATTTCTGTCTGTAGGGGATCTTCCTGACCCAGGGATCAAACCCGAGGCAGAACCACTGAGATACCAGGGAAGCCTGCTCAGTTATTCTTACACATATATCTATTTTTTTTCAAATTCTTCTCCCATTTAGGTTGTTAGGTAATACTGGGCAGATTTCCCTCTGCTCTACAGTCCTTGTTGGGTATCCATTCTAAGTATAGCAGGGTATACATGTTGATTCCAGACTCCCAAGCTATCCCCCCCTCACTGTTCCTCTGGTAACCACAGTTACCCCCTGGTTACCGTAAGTTCTTTCTCTAAGTCTGTGGGTTTGTTTCTGCTTTGTCGATGTCACTTCATTTTGTTCTGATCGTTCATTTAGGATGCGAGTTGAGAAGACTCCCCAGATATGATGGGCTCAGATCTAAGCTGGGAGAGACACCAAGAATGAGGGCTGTGGGGGGACTGGAGAAGGGGGCACATTGGCACCAGCAGGTGTTCAGATTGCCAGTCGCCTTCCAGCCTGGCTGGGTGTGCAGGTGGCCGGGTCTGCTCACAGCCTCTCTCCCCCTGCAGTGCGGCACCGTGGACCAGGGCCTGTACGTGAACCTCACGGAGAGGAACCTGCAGGACGCGCAGAAGTTCATCCTGATGCATGAGGTGGTGCAGCCGGTGAGCCCCGTGCCCGCCTTCATGGAGGACAACAGCCGCTTCTCCCACGTGGCCGTGGACGTGGTGCAGGCCCGGGACGCCCTCGTCCACATCATCTACCTGGCCACAGGTGGGAGCCCGCCCTCCTCTGGGGAGTGTTTCGGATTTCCTGTGCCACCTCGGTGCCCCGCTTTGGGCCTGTCTTCTTTCCTCCAAGCATCAAACCCAGGAGTGCTTTCTTATCTTCATCACCCTTGCTGAAGTAATTTAATCATCTGTTTTCACTCTATTCGTTATAACTTTTGTTGGAAAAGCAATGCCTAATTTTTTTTTTTTTAATTTTATTGAAGTATAGCATCCATTTTAGCTGTATAGCAAAGTGATTCACTTATGCGCACATCTATGTATTATTCTTTTTCGTATTCTTTCCCATTATGGTTTATGACAGGATATTGAATGTAGCTCCTGGTGCTCTACAGTAGGACCTTGTTTATCCATCCTGTTTATACTAGTTTGCATCTGTTAATCCCAAACTCCTAGTCCTTCCTTCCCCCATTCTCCTTGTAACTATGTCTGTTTTCTATGTGAGTCCGTTTCTGTTTTGTAAATTCTGTTCCATTTAATTTGTATCGTGTTTGAGACTCCACCTAACTGTCTGTCTGTGTCTATGTTAGTTGCTCAGTTGTGTCCAACTCTTTGTAACCCCATGGGCTGTAACTCATCAGGCTCCTCTGTCCAAGGGATTCTCCAGCCAAGAATACTGGAGTGGGTTGCCATTTCCTTCTTCCGGGGATTTTCATGACCCAGGGATCAAACCCCAGTCGCCTGGATTGCAGGCATATTCTTAACATCTGCGCTATAAGGGAAGATCTGTAAGTGACATCACATGGTATTTGTCTTTCTCTGTATGACCTACTTCATTTAGTATGATACTCTCTAGGTCCATCCTGGTTCGGGGTTCTGATTCTGATCATAATAGATGACAAGCCATTCAGCAAATATGTCCTACAGAGACTCACTTTTCTTTTCTACGGACCTGATTTTTTTTTTTTGCTTTTGATATAATCTACTGCTTATTGATAAATTCATTCATAGTATAGCAAGATGTTACTAATGCCAATCACAGGATGGGCTCTGGGAGAAGATGCCATACTTAGAACTCTTCTGTACTTTCCATGACGCACTAATCAGGTTGTTTGTTAAACTCAAGGGGAAGTGGCATTTGCAGTGGATGAAGGCCCCTTCCAGCAGGGAAGTGACCATGAATCCCCAGGGTCCCAAAAAGAGCCCTGCTCCTGACCTAACGCAGGAACTCAGGGCAGACATGCAGAGTTCTCCTACCATATGGATACATAGATAGTATTTAAGTTTGTTTAGACTAGCTGGGTGATTCTAACTTTAGGGCCTCTTAAGTTATAAATTTCATGTCTCAACCAAGTTCTGACTCTTTTCATTTATCTTGTCTAGCACTGCTGAATACATTTTGAAGGTGATATCTTTTTTTGCAGGTTTTAATTCAGAATACAATTTAGCTTTAAAAGGATGTCATTTGAAATGATCTAGCAGATAGCTTTCTTCATTTTCAAGGCATTGAAATGTACAAATGGAATATTAGAAAGAATATCCAAAAATGCCAGTTTGTTTTAACTAAACCTGCTGAGAGTTGAACCATTCCTGACAAGTAGCGATGTCAAAGATTGCAGAATTGGACTTTTAAAATTCAGAAGGCTGATGTTTATTTATAGCTTGGATAGGCTTCCCAGGTGGCACTAGTGGTAAAAAACTCACCTGCCAATGCAGACAAATAAGAAATGCAAGGTTTGATCCCTGGGTTGGGAAGATCCCCTAGAGAACGGCATGGCAACCCACTCCAGTATTCTTGCCTGGAGAATCCCATGGACAGAGGACAGAGGCTACAGTCCATGGAGTCCCCAAGAGTCGGACATGACTGAGCGACTAAGCATAGCACAGCTGATACAGCGTTGGTGTAATTACCATTCACAGCCAGTGAGTGTGAAGCTGGACTATTTCCTAACTCGCTAGCAGGGTCAGTTTGGTATCTTGGGTTTAGGAATCAGATTTGATAATACTTTTGCTTCTTTTACCTGGGGTTTACTTGAAGAAGCACAAATTGGAGAAAGCCTGCCCATGGTCATTTGAAAGCCGGTTACTTTTATTTCTCAGTACTATCTAAAAATCAAAGTGAAATAGACCTCTGTTCACTGTGCAGCTCATGGTGCTTCGTGAAGCTCGAATGGCATTGTCCCTGCTGGCCAGCACCGTGCTGAGACTAACAGCCTTTCCCGGACACCTTCTGGGGCTGAATCTTTGCTACTCCCATCTCTGTCTTGTCCAAAATCTAGCCAGGCTGGGGCACATCCTCTGGCTCATGACTGTGTGGATATTTGGCAGGCTAGTCCTCTACAGGTCTTCTCATAACAGGAGGCAACATGGCCATGGTAACTCCTTTAGAATATTTAAGAGTGGTGTTTTATGAATGACTGAGTCTTACATCCAAACAGCTGCTGAGTTCCCCTCTCCAAGGACAGAATGAGCATCGTGTTGACCATCCATGGATTCCGAGCATCTTGATTTGGGGAATCATAGGCCCGTCTTTTCGGGCCTATGTTCTCCCTCTGTGACATGCCTTTGCCAGCTCTGTATATTTTCCTGCCCTTCATGTGAGGTTATTTCTCTTGCTCTTAGCTATGGTTGTTCTCATTCTAGGTTCCAACCCTGGAAATACCATTCAGTTTCAGAGCTTCTTCTGTCCTCTCTAGGGTGAAATGTATTACTTTCTCTCACTTGGCCTCAATTCCAATGTCTACAGATTTGCTCCTCCCATATGTGGTCACTCTTGCTCAAATGTGTGTGTGTCCTTAGGTGCTCAGTTGTGTCTGACTCTTTGTGACCCCATGGACTGTAGCCTACTAGGCTCCTCTGTAGCCCACCAGCCTCCTCTGTCCATGGGACTTTCCAGGCAAGAATACTGGAGTGGGTTGCCATTTCCTCCTCCAGGAGAATCTTCCTGACTCAGGAATGGAACTTGGGTCTCCTGCATTAGCAGGCTCATTTACCACTGAGCCACCTGGGAAGCCCCTTGTTCAGGTACCCATTCTGTAATGTTGAGCCCTCTGCCACCTCTGCTAACCATTTATTTTATTTTTCCCATGACTGTTTATTCCCTTAATTCAAGCCCATCTTATTTATGGGGTGCTGTTTTAGAATACTGTTTGTTCAGTGAGGGTGTGGATAAGACTCACCTGGAGGACAGGTGAAATGCAGGTTCCTGAGCCCAACCACATGAGATCTTGATTCAGTACAGAGATGGGGGTGTTTTTACTAGGTTCCCAGGTCAACCCAATGCTGGGCATTTCTGGTCCATATTTAAGAAGTGCCCTTCTAGAGGAAATAGTGATGATTACTGACTTAGACTCACTTCTCTGTAACAAATGTACCTTGCTTATCTCTGTGCTTGGGCTCTGATATCATTGCGATTGATTTCTAATTGTTCATGACGCAGATATAAAATCTGTTACTTGATGTGAACATTACAGACATGTTCACAGTTCGTCTCACTTGCTGGTATTATTTGCTAATCAGGGGAGCTACCAGGGCTTACCTTATAGCTCAGTTGGTAAAGAATCTGCCTGCAATGCAGGAGACCCCAGTTTGTTTCCTGGATCAGGAAGATCTGCTGGAGAAGGGATAGGCTACCCACTCCAGTATTCTTGGGCTTCCCTTGTGGCTCAGCTGGTAAAGAATCTGCCTACAATGCAGGAGACCTAGGTTCGATCCTGGGTTGGGAAGATCCCCTGGAGAAGGGAAAGGCTACCCATTCCAGTATTCTGGCCTGGAGAATTCCATAGACTGTATAGTCCATGGGGACACGACTGAGCGATTTTCACTTTTAGCAAAACAGATGTGACTTGACTTGAAAGAAGATGTTTTAAGATGAAGCAAGCTAATACAGAATGATTAAAATATACCAGCCCAAAAAATAGTCAGAAATCATATTGATAGGACTTGGTGGTCTGGGCTGGACAGGCAAAGATAGAAGAATGATTTCCCTGAAATAAAGGAAGAATAGAGTCTGTACATTTCAAATCACACCATTCTTGAGCAATATTAACTCAGAATAAATGAACACTGAATGTAGTCAGGTTAAGATTTTAAATTACAATAATAAAGAAATATTCAGGTGCTCAGGAGAAAAAGAATATCTACAAGTAGAAAAATAAAGGTGGTTCTAGAGTGCTCTCTGGCTGCATAAATCTGTGAAATGTAGTCTGAGATATTCTGAGAAAAAGAAAATATGAATCAAGAGTATTATATTCAACCAGAAATGAAGAAAACAGGCAGACATTCCTCAAAATGAAAATCTCAGGCAATAGAATAAACACCAGGAGTGTCTTCTACAAGCACAAAACAAGACCAATTACTGGCTAGATTCAGCCAAACAAATGATGGAGAAGTTTTGAAAAGAAAAATAAAACAAAATAATGGAGCACTTAAGACCAGATTGCAAGTAAAGCTATATATGTAAAAATTGGAAGAAAGTTGAATGTGACTCAAGAGTTTTCATTCTAGGCTAATTTTTCCTTCAAAGATAAAGGTACATGGAAAATTTAGGAATATAGTATCTATGATTTCTTACTTTTGAAACAGAAAAACGTGTTTTGTAGTCCAAGAAGAAAATTAGAATAGAAATGTCAGGAAAGAAGTCATAGAAAAAGGATGGTTGGTGAACTAAGGATGCATTTTCATTGCGGATGAAAGAAAAATTAAGGTGTCCTATAGAAGTTGTTGTGACGAGTCAAGAACCGAGGAGCATACACTCGCCTGACATCTATGGTGCCGTGACTTGGATTTAACCTGGCTGAAACAACCTCTGCGTGGAAGAGGCCAAGCACAGTAGGAGCCCAACTCAGCGAAGCTCCCGCGGTAGAAGCAGAGCGGAGAAAACCCAGCACAGGGGAAGGCCGGTCATGCTGGAAACCGGGGCAGCAGAAAACGAGCTCAGCAGAAAGCCCATGCGGCTCAGCCTCAGATTCCAGAAGACCTCCGGTTACGGTAGGAGGTCCTCACGCCTATGGCTGGAGGGACATGCCTAACAAAATCTTAACTCCTTTACAATCTCTCGTTTCTTGTTTCCTTGAACCCCCCGCGAACAGGCGGGCAGCAGTGGGCGCAATTGAGGGACTCTGGAGAGGCTACTCTTCAGTATGTCCCCAAGGCGCTATCTGCTGGGCCCCAGTAGCGGTTACCCAAGCCGGTGGGGGTACTTCTGTCCTTACTGTTCTTTGTGCCAAGGATCAGGCCAATGAAATCTGTGAGCATCGGTCAGATATTTAGCAAATTTTCCGGCAGGCTATGAAGGGGATTCCTTGGCACGTTTTTCCCACTGCTCTTTCCTCCTGTCCTTCAGCTCTATCCCAGGACTCCATCCCAGCCAAAAAGTAAGAGGTGGCTTTGTTAGGATCCAGAGAGAAGCCATGCTTCAGGGTGTGGGCTGTTGCCGAGGGCAAGGGCTCAGGTCATGGAATGTGGTCTGGATAGGTTTTGCGAGTAAATTCATATGCTAATGAGTGGGAGGATCATCCCAGCCATTGGGGAACCACCCACTCCTCCCTCTTTTGACAGTGCCTAGGGCTTCCCTGGTGGTTCAGAGGGTAAAGCGTCTGCCTGCAATGCTGGAGACCTGGGTTTGATTCCTGGGTTGGGAAGATCCCCTGGAGAAGGAAATGGCAACCCACTCCAGTATTCTTGCCTGGAGAACCCCATGGACAGAGGAGCTGGGTGGACTACAGTCCATGGGGTAGCAAAGAGTTGGACACGACTGATTTCACTTTCACTTTCACTTTATAGAACCTGAGGGCTCCTGGTGACTCAGTGGTAAAGAGTCCAAATTCAGCCAATGCAGGAGATGCAAGTTCAGTCCCTGGGTCAGGCAGATCCTCTGGAGAAGGAAATAGGAACTCAGTCCAGTACTGTTGCCTGGGAAACCCCATGGACAGAGGAGCCTGGTGGGCCACAGTCCATGGGGTCACAGAGTCAGACACCATTTAACAACTAAACAACAATAGAACATGAAGGGCTCTGAGCGTTGATGGAACACCCTATGTACAGAAAACATAGAGAAGGTCCGTAAGGGTCCATCACTGCAGATGGTGACTGCAGCCATGAAATTAAAAGACGCTTGCTCCTTGGAAGAAAAGCTATGACCAACCTAGACAGTATATTAAAAAGTAGAGACATTACTTTGCCCACAGAGATTTGTCTAGTCAAAGCTATGGTTTTTCCAGTGGTCATGTATGGATGTGAGAGTTGGACTATAAAGAAAGCTGAGTGCCAAAGAATTGATGCTTTTGAACTGTGGTGTTGGAGAAGACTCCGGAGAGTCCCTTGGACTGCAAGGAGATCCAACCAGTCCATCCTAAAGGAGATTAGTCCTGGCTGTTCATTGGAAGGACTGATGCTGAAGCTGAAACTCCAATACTTTGGCCACCTGATGTGAAGAGCTGACTCCTTGGAAAAGACCCTGATGCTGGGAAAGATTGAAGGCGGGAGGAGAAGGGGACGACAGAGGATGAGATGGTTGGATGGCATCACCGACTTGATGGACATGAGTTTGAGTAAACTCCAGGAGTTGGTGATGGACGGGGAAGCCTGGCATGCTGCATTCCATGGGGTTGCAAAGAGTCAGACATGACTGAGCAACTGACCTGAACTGAGCCCCTCCTCAGATTTTCTTGGGCTTCCTTTCCCTGGACCCTCAGCCATTCACTCCATCCCAGGTGCCACCAGGGCTGATAGATGCCTGGGCAAGACGATGTTTTTTTTCCCCCACTGATGCTGATCAGCTAGTGGCCAGGCCCTCCTGCCACTTCTGGATGTAGATGAGACATCACACTGCTTGCCTGGAATGTGGATTCTCAAGCAGATGCTAAACGATCTGGGAGACGCAACCTGGAAGTTCAGGGGAATGAACTTCCAGTAAGGAGAATGTTGATGGACAAGAGGCAGGATATGGGAAGGAACCACCTAATAAATTTCCTTTCTCTTTTTTTCCTCCAGTGGCTGTTTAGGAACCCAGTGGGTTCTTCACATAACCAAGCAGATGTCTCAGCATACAGGGGTGGCCCACAGTGACCCCTCACTTGGCATTACCGGCCACCTTTCCTGCTCAAACTTGTCCCTCATTCACACGTCCTGGGGGTGTACCCCTAATAATGCATCAGCTCCTAATTCTTGCTTCATGTTCGGCTTTCTAGGCAATCACACTAAGGAAGAATTCACCCAACCATGTAGAGTTGCCTGACTGTAAACAAAGGCAGGGATAGATGATATAGGCTCTATAGACCAGATTAAGACTTTAATCTGAGTACAATGATAATAATACAACAAAACTTTGTAAAAAGAGGAAATTATATGCATCATAGATGTTTTCAAAATCATTGAGTTGGAGGGAAAAAAAAAAAAAAACAGACTAGTGTCCGTAGTACCCGTAGTACCTGAAGAACGGATTGGAGAGTAGCAACAATGGCAGAAACAGGATAAAACTTATTTTTTACAACATCACTATGATTTTGCTAAACGACCTGCTGGTTATATAAAAATAAACAGGCAGTGTGGTGACATGCCATTCAATGAAACTGTGTAATGAAGACTAGTCTGTGGTCAAGGCTGTTTCAGTCATAAACAAGATCCAGGAGGGGATGGGTGTGGTGGCCTTGGCTGGCAGACAGGCAGTGGTGGTGTAGCCTGAAGCACATGCTCTCAGCCAGGCTATACAGCCCCCAAGGAGGCAAAAATCAGTTCTTAAGAGAAAAACCACTTATTTTGATGTGTAAGGAACAGATAAGAGGAGAAGGGGATGACAGAGGATGAGATGGTTGGATGGCATCACTGACTTGATGGGCATGAGTTTGAATAAGCTCCGGGAGTTGGTGATGGACAGGGAGGCCTGGCGTGCTGTGGTCCATGGGGTCGCAAAGAGTCAGACATGACTGAGCGACTGAACTAAACTGATGATACATGCACTACATAAACAAATATGCTATCTTTAGTTTTAAAATTTCATGGGCCTGAGGACAGTTACAGAAAAAGAAATGACAGTCTCCTTGCCAGAGTGATCATTTTAAAAAGTTTGAGACACATTGCTGTTGAGTATTTTCATGGAGAGAACAGAAGTAAATAGATTCAGTGTATGTTATGTTCTGGAGGTATGTGTGGGTGAGGTAAGCGGTCATATCAAAGAGTGTCTTAATTTTCTCGCGAGGGGGCAGTTGAAGCCGACAATCTTTTGACAGCATTTTCTGAGAAGACAAAAAACTGAAGTTTTGGTGTCAAACTCCCTGGGTAAACAAAAGGGACTTCCTGTCCTCAAGAAGCTTATCTTCCAGAAAGATATACAAACAATAAAATAAATAGTTACATTAAGTGTTAGATGGGGAAAAAAATAAAGCAAGAAGAAGGAATGGAGGAGGGGACGGTTTCAGTGTCCCTTCTAAGGGTAATGCATGAGATCCATCGTGTATAATGATTTCCAAGAGGAAAAAAAAAACTGGAATTCTACTTTCTAGAACTCCAGTTTGGGGAAATAAATGATTTTGAATATTTTCAGTAGAGACTAGACCCCTTGAATCCGGCTCTTATAAAGTTGATAACCTGCTGGGAATCATCTCACTGAGAAGGAAAATTGAGCTACAGAAGGAGTCACTAAATGGATGACATTCTGTTGCTCATGTGGGGTTAAAGTCAAGCTAACCAGCGAAGAGAAAGGAGATTCCTCAGTGCAGATGGGAAGCCAGATTCATGATTCCATGTGGCTTTTCCACAAGGACCATGGAGAAAATACCACCAATGATTCTATCCTGTTTTCCCTCTTTTCTTTTCCAAAGAGATTTTTAATACAGAACAGGCATTTTTTAAAAATTGTCAATTGCTATTAATAATGCCTAAAATCCAGAAATCAGCATTATTTCCAAAATGAGTTCACGGAGAAAAAACAAAGAAGTAAAAAATGTTCCAGAAACTTCTGTAAGAGTAACTATCATCACCTAGTTCAACCCCACTTGACTTATTTCCCTGAATATAGTTTCTTCCAGGACCTAATTACCCAGTTTTTCAGCTCCCTTTCTAAAGAAAGGAAGACAAGACTGCTAGTGAAGGAGGGGCCTCAATATTCTCTGGGACTAAAGTACACAGGACTTAAGACCCCAGGCAGATCTTTTCAAGCACCAAAATTTAAGTAATACATTTAATGCTGCCATTACTAACAATTATCTCCCTTAATATTTATAAGGAATTTGCAACTACTTAAGTGTCATAGGCAAATGTCAATCTGTGAAAATCCTATGTTGAAAAGATTTTTTACAGTCTCTCCAAATTCTCTCCCTCACGGTGGAAGCTGGAACTCCAAACCTCATCCGGGTTTGCTCTGTATGTGCCCATTTATGTAAGGGGTTTCCCTAGGCTGAAAGGGAGCGTTATGGCCTTTGAATGTTTGATAAAATTTAATGAATTTCGGTTTAATGATAAAATACCTGTAGTGAATAGCAACAGTGTAGGAAAATTCCCGTGTCCTGGTGTCACGGGTTCAGCTGTGTTCCCTGCAAAGCTGGCTCAGGACGGGAGCTTACCTGGAGAGAGTCTTTGCAGATGTCATGGCGCTGTCCTGCATGCTGCGCTCAGTCGCTGCGCTCAACTCTTTGCAGCCCCATAGTCTGTGCCCACCAGGCTCCTCCGTCCATGGGATTCTCCAGGCAAGAATGCTGGGGTGGGTGGCCATTCCCTTCTCCAGGGGATCTTCCCCACCCAGGGATCCAACCTGGGTCTTCTGCGCTGCAGGCAGATCCTACCACTGAGCCACCTGGGAAGTCGTGTGCTGGAGTAGGGTGGACTCTGAATCCAGCGTGACTGGCATTCTTATAAGAAGAGGAGAAAGACACACACAGGAGAATGGCATGTGACACCTCAGCAGAGATCGGAGGGATGCGACTGAGCCAGGGAACAGTGATGGACAGCCAGCACCAGAGGCTGGGGAGATACCAGGAAGGATTGAATTCCCAGTCTCCAGGGAGCGTGGCCCTGCCAATACCTTGATTTCAGACTTCTGGGCTCCAGAGCAGTGGGATGGGGGATTTCTGCTGCTTTAAGACATTTAGAATGTGATATTCTATTGTAGCTGCCCCAGGACACTGATTCATCTGGGTATACTTTTCCACTTTGCACGTGATGTTGCAGCCTAATTTAAAGTGCTAGCCTGCTCCCCTGACATTCCTCAAATGTCCTGAACACAACGAACAAAATTAGTGTTTTAGTATTACTTTATGTCAGGCCCAATTAAAATGAAAAGTCTACTCTTGAATACAATTTAATGTATGCCAAACCGCTTAAAATGGTATAAGAACAACTTTACTAATTATAGGAACATTACTACTTGCTTTTTAATGTGTTTTGTTTTTAATCATGTTTTCTGAATAATTTTTGTACTTTAGGCCTGTTTCCCCAGCCACAGAATAATCTGAATTATATGCTAATTAGTAAATATCACAATTTAGTCCAAATTGATGCAATCCACTTCTGTCTTTATGGAAGACCCAATTTTAGTTTTCTTCTCTGCTTTCTCTCTCCTGCCTTTCTTTGTTTCTGACCCATGTAACTCTTTTCATTCTTTCTCTTTCATATTTCACCAGATCAGTTTTGATTGAAAGTTGCCCCAGGAGGTAAAGTGTTACAGTCTGTGGACAAGACAAACTGTTTCTCTTTATCTCATCTTTTCATATAGATCCTGTTTGGTGCACATTTTTGGTGTAACTCCTTTAGAAATCATGACAGATACTGGAGGTTAACAATGATAGTTCTCCCATTCCCAGTCTTGCTGTTCTCCTATTTATGCAAAACTCTTGAAGCCTATTATTTTCTTCTGTGTGAAATGACACCATGACTCCAAAGAGATTTTACTAATAGCCACCAAATATCCCAGGTTTCCTTATTCTGTGGATTGGAGAGCTCCACTTCGGCAGAGAAACATCAAAACCACTTGCTAGGCAGACTTCATAAGGCAAGTCGAATGTAGATCCCCAGTTATTGGAATGCATAATTTAAGGTATGATTTTTGTAGATACGTTTATCCTGGAAATTCCATTATGAGAAAACCCACTCCTCTGCTAAGTTGATCATGAACTTGCAAGTTTTATTATAAAAGGATTTCTGTAGCTGATCTTAAAAACAAACACTCCCATAGGTAACAGAACTCAGCGATTAAAAGACCACTCCATCTTCATTGATTTTTTTCATCTGGGGCAAAATACATTAAATACGTTGTACAGTTATTACCAACACTTGTTAATGGCTCCTCTTTATAGAAACTTGGTTAAAAGGAATTTGTTCGAGATATATATTGTTACAAGGGGTTTTGTCTAAATCCCATACATGGGATCACAAAGAATCAGACACTACTTAACGACTGAACAACAACAAATGTATATAGGGGCTTCCCTGGCGGCTCGGCAGTGAAGAATCTGCCTGCAGTGCAGGGGACATGGGTTCCATCCCTGGGTCGGGAAGATCACTTGGAGGAGGGCACCAACCCAGTCCAGTATTCTTGCTTGGAGAATCCCATGAACAGAGGAGCCTGGCCAGCTACAGTCCACAGGGTTGCAAAGAGTCGGACATGACTAAAGCAACTGAACAATCACATATATATATATAATATCTTATATATGCATATTAATATATTCTATATATACATATATATATAATCTTAGCAGTTTAATATGAAACACATGTATTATCTTACAGTTTCCATGGGTCAGGAGACTGGGCTTGGCTGGATCGTCTGGTGATCGTCCTGGATCACCAGGCTGTGGCAAGATGTTAGGTAGGGCTGTCGTCTCCTCTGAAGGCTGGACTGGTGAAGAATGCACATACAGGTTCGTTCAGTTTGTTGGCAGAGTCACATCCTCTCGGCTGTGCGACTGGGGTTCCCAGGTTTTGATGGCTCTTAGCAGAGGCCATCTCATGTCCTATAGGCGGCCTGCAGCTGCTTCCCACCCAGTCTTCTCCTTCCACCTGCAAAGAGCCATTCTTCTCAGGAAAGGTCTTGTCTGTCTTTTAAGGGTTTTCACCTGATCAGATCAGGCCCACAAAAGATCATCCCGTTCTAACCCAAAATCAACTTAGTTGGGATCTTAATCACATCTGCAGAATCCTTTTGCTGTTGCCATAGAAGGTCAGCTAATCACAGGAGTGATATATCATCATCAAAGTTTGGGCCACTCAAGAAGAGGTACATATATATAACATGTGTAATTGTGGGGCCACCTGAGAAATTCTGGGGCTTCCCTGATGGCTCAGCTGGTAAGGAATCCATCTGCAATGCAGGAGACCCCAATTCCATTCCTGGGTCAGGAAGATCCCCTGGAGAAGGGATAGGCTACCCACTCCAGTATTCCTGCCTGGAGAATCCCCATGGCAGAAGAGCCTGGTGGGCTACAGTCCATGGGGTCGCAAAGAGTCAGACACGACTAAGTGACTAAGCACTTAAAAATTTTCCACCCTAGAAAGTCTCTTGAAGCCTCCACCCACACCTGCTACCCGCTCCTACCAAACAAACAGACAAAAAACCCTCTCAATGTAAGTTTCGATTTTGAAAGTTTAAAACTAAGTACAAAATGTTTCCAGCCCTGCAATTATTAGGGCCATTCATATTTAAAGGGCAAAAACCTGTTGCTCTAGTCTGGGCTGCCCGGTTGCATCGATTATTTGTTCTCCACCTGGTTATCTAGCCCAGACTGGAGTACTCATGGCAGAATGAAGTCATTTTTCATTGGCTCCGATGCTCCATGAGCTAATGTCTGCACTGGGAAAAAAAATCAATAATGTAGAAGTGGAAGGCTGGGGGAAAATGCCTTGTATTTATGGCATTTCACAGATAATTCCCTCACAAGCCAAAAACAAATAAACAAAATATCTTACGACATTAAAAATGTAAGGGCCATCCCCGTGTCTGCTTTCTCTCTCTCCCCTTCCTTTCTTTGGACTGTGACCTTGAGGTCTGGTGCTTTCCTGACTGTGGGCATGAACACATAACTTGTCAGGAACATTTTTCTGACATCAGCCTACAGGCATGGAGGGAACTGCACAAATCTCCCAGGGGGTACTTCCTCTCTGACACCCAGGTATTCCAGGACCACTGGGGAACTGTCTGGATTCCCACAGTAAGAACTTGTCCGATACTCAGTTGGCATGGACCTCCGTGAACACACAGAATCAGAATGAGGTTTTGTCATTCATTAGGGAATGCAAGAATCTGCCTGCCAATGCAGGAGACACAGGTTCCATCCCTGGGTCAGGAAGATCCCCTGAAGAAGGACATGGCAACCCACCCAGTATTCTTGACTGGGAAATCCCAGGGACAAAGGAGCCTGGTGGGCTACGGTCCACGGGGTTGCAAAGAGTCAGACACGACTTACTGACTAAACAACAGCAAGGGAGTGCAAGGGACAGACGCAGGACTCCCTCACCCTCCACGTTGCTGATGGGCGCTAAAATAATTGTGAAATTGCTGTCAACGAGCCCACCGTCATCATTCTATAACCCATTAAATCAGAAAGCAAGATTCTTCTTAGCACCATAAAATCTGGAATAATTTGATTCTGTTTATGATGTGTTAACAAATTGAATCTTTGCACTAGGAAGACTCAGATTTCACCCTCGCCCTGTGAAAGGAATGTTGTCCCTGGAGCAAATGTTTCTAAAATGATTTCATCTCAGCACAGGACGTGGTAACAGGGGCTTTGCAAAGTGTTGCTTGGGCCACAGTGGACCCGCATCTGATGTCTAGCAGCAAATGACTTGTAGGATTGTTTACATCTTGGCTTTGACCATCTGCCTTTTTCACTCCCTGTCTAAGCGCCTTCTACCATCCTTGCTGGCTTGTATATATGATCCTTGCCTAACAATAATGACCAGCCGTGACTGAGCCGATTTAGGCCATGACCTCCCGGTAATTAAATTCTAAAGCTGACAGCATTGCACGCAGAAGGACCGGGAAGGTAGAAGTGCAGTCCTCACTGCGTGATGGAATATCATTAGCAATGACATTACATGCAGCCTTTGCTTCCAGAAGTCGTTACACAGCAGAGTGACTGGAGGAAAAAAACCTATCATTTCTTTGCAAATAAACCTTTGCAGAGGAGATGGGGGTAGAGAAATCCCTTAGCACAGAAGGAAGAAGTTTGACAGACCTGCTAAGAGAGTGCCAAGGTGTAGTGGGGGACGTGCACCTATTAATACTGTAGCTCCCACCTGGAGCCCATTAGAGGAAGTGGTGAATTAACCCAGGTGGGAGGAATTAATCCTTCTGCCAGGATGCCTGCAGAAAATTGTAATTGGTGTAAACAGCTTGATGGTAGTGTGATTATCGACAGGGCACATCTACAAACCTGCGTGGGTGTGGGAAACCGTATTTGTCTTTTGCAGAGATGTCAACATCAAAATTTCTTTTAACTTACTTCTTGCAAAAAAAAAATTGCCTAATCCTGCAGTGTGATTAAAAACCCATCCAATTATTTATTGGTTTATGATATTTTCACCTACCTTTCCTTACTGAAATATTGAAATAGTCAAATCGATGTTTCCTAAACAGAATATTTTATGGTCTTTAAACAGAATTCTCTTTCCAAAAAGATGCTGCAGAGGTTCTTATTTAGGAACCATACTATTCTCGTAGTATTAAGAATAAGATAATGTTTTAAGGCAATGCCCCTCAGAGCAAATGCTATTCCTTCTTGGTCCTATCTGACTTACATGTTGGGTAAATAAGTATTTCCTCGGAGAAGCTGAAGACATGACTTTTGCTAATGAGACCTTGTAGTATATGAAGAATCAAGGCAGCCCAAACCCACCTTCTAAAGTCAAGAATATCTGAAATTATAATTATATATGTACGAAGCTGCTCCCATAGATGAAAAAGAAATGAACAGTGAAGTCGATCCCAATTGTGCATTGGCTGATAGTAAAAGCAAAACCAGTGCTGAATAAACGGATAGATGAAACCAAGGGGCCATCTGTCTGTCCAGCCAGCCATCCTTGCAGTCATCCAGCCCATTGTCATTATGTTAACTAAACCCAAATGTGAAAGAAAGAAGAAAAAAGCTCTGAGCTTTTTTCACCATTTAAGAGCATTCAATGCAAATTAATTCACTTTTTGACCAAGTGAATAATTATCATCACTTTTTGGATTTCTGAAGGCTACAAAAGCTTAACTCTGTATGAAGCTATTAAAGCATTTTGAGATTAAAACAATGTTCAGAGGGCAGTTCTTGTTACCTATTTTTAGTCTAATCTTGCACTCCAACTGAGTACAATGAAGCTGATTAAATATGTAATTTTTTATTTGAAGAATTAAACTTGAGTAGAGAGAAAGGACAAGAAAATTTGCTCAAGATAGATGATTTATTTCTTTAACAAGAAAATATGTGTTAAGCATTGTTATCATCTGAGGCTAAAATATTGAGAATTATCTAAAATTACTACAAGTTCCTTACTATGATCTTGAGTCAAGAACAGTAGAAGTTGGTTTTTATACCGAGAATAATATGAGGTTTTATGACCCTTAATTTGCACGTATTTGTGTTGAGGAATGGAATGTGAAAGTCACTCAGTCGTGTCCGACTCTTTGCGACCCCACAGCCTATACAGTCCATGGAATTCTCCAGGCCAGAAACTGGAGTGGGTTGCCATTCCTTTCTCCAGGGGATCTTCCCAACCCAGGGATCAAACCCAGGTCTCCCACACTGCAGGCAGATTCTTTACCAGCTGAGCCGCAAAGGAAGCCCAAGAACACTGGAGTGGGCAGCCTGTCCCTCCTCCAGGGAATCTTCCCAACCCGGGGATCGAACCAGGTTCTCCTGCATTGCAGGTGGACTCTTTACCAGCTGAGCCATCACATTTCCTGCCACGTCAGTAAACAAGGATGTCACAATCATCAATGATTCAGGCTTGTGTGAAGTGCTAAGCTGTGAGGGCACCCAGGGAGGAGAGGAATACTCGCCACCCAGGAGCCATCAGGCTGCAGGCACGCCCTACAGTGAGCACTGAGGAACTCAGGATGTGGAAACACACAGGATGCTGGCCCCAGATAGCTGAGATGCATGTGAAAGCAAAGATTCAGTGAGCTCAGACTCTTGCATCTTCCCATAGGTAGCAAAGCACTAGATTGCTTACCTTGAAATCTCAGGTTTCCTTTAATTCACAAAATGCTTTTGATGTCAGACTGCCCGCCCTTGGTTGCAAATTTCTGTATAACCTGACTCCTCCCCGCCATCCCCAGCATTCTTGGAGGAGTTCTCTCAGCGTTATTGAGATGCTGTCTCCCGGGCTTGAAGTCCTAAAAATTCCCACCAAATAAAACATGACTCTCAACTTTTAGATTGTGACGATTTTTGTCGACAGTATTAATGATTAAAAAATGTCAGTAATTGTCTAACTATTCAAAATGTAAAAAAAAAAGATCCTCACTTATACTATTTAGAGTGATATTAAAGTATAATTATCAATGTAGGCATTTCATGTAGATCCTCATTGATATACTCAATTAATTTTAAAAATCTGACCTTGACCATAGCAAAAGACCACTGGTTCAAAGTGAAAGCCCTATCTGCAGAGATGTTGACTTGTCCTTGGTAAACTGGCTATTTCAAAGGCCATCTTCACAACACACTATTGTTGTGAGTTAAACTATATATATACAATTTGTAATTTATATATATATATATACATATATATATTATATTGCTTACAAAATCTGTTTAAATCAGGCATTTTCTGTTTAAATTGTGGGCAGCATTAAGTTCTTGCCACACAGACCGGATAAGGGTCAGTTGCCTTAGTCTTTATTGACTTACTGACTTGGGATGAGTCACCTGCAGCTTGTCTTCTGGACCTTCTGACTTTCAAGGTTAGGGTTCCTTAACCTATACCTCTGGGTTCCTCAGGTTCTGGAGCCTCCCTGCCTTGAGCTCCAGGTATGCCAGGAACCGGAGGCCACTGGCCCAGTGAAGCTCATCTTTCCCTGGCTTGGCTCTGACTTATCACCCAGTTCGTGACTTGGCATCTTGCCTTGTGACCTGTGATCACATGTATTAATCACTTACCTCTCTCCAGTGTCCGGGTTGTATGTCCCATCCTCTCTGGCCTATCCCCTGCTGTCTGATGGGGACCCTCACTTTGGCCTTCATAGTTGGAAGATGTACAGCTAGTATTGAGACCCGGCTGCCCCTTAGCCATTTAAATCCTAGTTAGGGAAAACCAGTGAATTTTGTTAGGATTCACTGGCATCCATAAAAAAGTTCTAGAGACACACGGGAAATGAGCGTTGAGGCCAGCAGGTCAAGGGCCCTGGATTCTGCATCCTTAGTGTGGGGCTTGTTTAGTGGCTGAACATCCCAGCTCCTCACCTCAGTAACGAGTCATGATGTAGAGCTGGTTTGTGCACACAAACATTTAATAGCACGTATCACACCTGCGCAGTGGAAACCGGTTGGGGCTTTCCTGCCCCTTGAGTCTTTGGTTCTGATTTCAGACTCGCAGTTTCATGGCCCTGGAAGTCCTCAGCTCTCTCCACAATTTCTGTTAATGAATTCTGAGCTATGCTCATGAAGTCCTGTGTACTCTCAGGCAGACTGTGTTTCTCACGCTGTCAGACACACACTCAGCTCCCTCACCAGATTGTGTTTGAAAAGAACAAGGCCCAGCAAGCCTTGTGTGGGCTTAGATGCCACTGTGAAAGGTTCGATGTCATGGGGAAGTTTTATTGGCAGCTTCTGTCCATCTCCCAGCCTTCTCTCTCCCACCCTTTATCTTTCATCTTCCTCTACAAAGTCTACAGAAGTCCAACCCTTACCTCCTGTGGAACATTTTTCCCTTGACCGCCCCCCCGCCCCCAACCCACACCCAGGTCTAGAGGGTGGGTAACAGGAAAGTGTGTAAGCTCCCATCTCAAGCTCAGTCCAAGACAATCCCCAAAGAATAACCGGTTCTTTCCCAGAGGAACGTTTAGGGACTAGAAGTACATGTATTAATCACTTACTTACTACATACTTATTACTACATGATTATTACTTACTACATACTTATGATGCCTTTTGTTCTTAATACTCACTTCTAATGTAATATATTTGCATCTAAATCAGCTTCCCATCGTGTAAATGCATGTGTGTATTGGGTTGGGGTGCAGGTGGTGTTTCCTGCTGGCACTACTGGTAAAGAACCCAGCTGCCAATGTGGGAAACATGAGAGACACCAGTTCGATCCCTGGGTCGGGAAGATCCCCTGGAGGAGGGCATGGCAACCCACTCCAGTATTCTTGCCTGGAGAATCCCGTGGACAGAGGAGCCTGGCCGACTACAGTCCATGGGGTCACATAGAGTCAGACATGACTGAAGCGACTCAGCACGCACACACACATGTGGTATAAGAGATAGGTCTGCCCATCTGCTTAAAGTGGTAAATTTGCCAAGGTCAAGAATTGCATTCTATATAGTAGTTTTCCATTTTTAAGAAGTTTTTTGGGGGAAGGGCAAATTGTAGACTACTATTTTAGATAGATATTTTAGGTGTAAAGAATAATAACATGGTCAAATCAATGTCCCTGATGGCTCAGTTGGTAAAGAATTTGCCTGCAATGCAGGAGACCCCAGTTTGATGCCTGGGTTGGGAAGATCTGCTGGAGAAGGGATAGGCTACCCATTTCAGTATTCTTGGGCTTCCTTTGTGGGTCAGCTGGTAAAGAATCTGCCCACAATGTGGGAGATCTGGGTTCAGTCCCTGGGTTGGGAAGATTCCCTGGAGAAGGGAAACGCTATCCACTCTAGTATTCTAGCCTGGAGAATTCCACAGACTGTATAGTCCATGGGGTCACAAAGAGTTGGACCCGATTGAGCAACTTTCACTTTCTTTGACTTTCACTTTCAAATCAGTTTACCCACCAGCCAAGTCACACAGTGAGCTGCACTGGTGTTCTGGGGGCCTCCCTCTTTACCCCACTTCAAACCCATGCCCTCTTCCGTCAGTATCCACTGTCCTGAATTTTGTTTTTATTATTCCCTTCCTTTCTTTGATAATTTCACTATATTTTATTCCCGAGATGGCATTGCTTAGTTTTATATGGCTGGAACTTTCAGTAAGTGGGTTTATGTGTTTTCTCCTGGGACTATCTTTTTAAAATTTTGTTCAACATTTTTTAAATTAATGATTCACTCATGCCCGTGCACATAACTAAAATCCCTTCGTCTTTGTCACTCTGCAGTTTTCCACTGTTTGCCTAAACTTAAGGTAATCTTGGGGATTGATATTTGGGAGGCTTCCAGTCTTCTGCTGTTGTAAATGGTGCTGATCTTGGGTTGGCCAAAAGGTTTGTTTGGGTTTTTCAAATGTGTCACCCTTGTAAGGAACAGTTAATCCTACACACCTGTGAGCCAGAGTCCCCCATTCTCCCCACTTTGCTCGGACACCCCTCCCCAACTTGCCCTCCTATCCTTCTCTGCCTGGTGAATGCTTGCTCATCTTTCAAGGTCCAGCTGAAGAGTGTAGGCTTCCCCTCCCCCACCCTCTCCTTAAAGACTGGTTAAGGATTTCTTCCTGTAGGTCCTGAGGCCCAGAGACTTGGGAAGAATGGTCTGGCTTGGGAGGGTCAGAAAGAGGGTGGAAGCTGGCTCTTGAAAGACGGGGATGCTTTCCTAGTGGAGAAGGTTTGGAAAAATCTTCCTGGAAGAAGACACCAGATATAGAAAACCTGCAGATGTAGAAAGGCATGGAGTGTTGTGAAGGTGAAAAAAGTTGCATTAGCTGGCGTTATAGGTAGAGAGACAGAAAAGTGATAGAAAATATTAGTTGCTCAGTTGTGTCTGACTCTTTGCAACCCCATGGACTGTAGCCCGCCAGGCTCCTCCATCCTTGGGATTCTCCAGGCAAGGTTACTGGAGTGGGTTGCCATGCCCTCCTCCAAGGGATCTTTCTGACCCAGGGATCAAACCTGGGTCTCCTGCCTTGCAGACAGATTCTTTATCATCCGAGCCACCAGGGAAGACCTGAGAGAAAAGATCAAATGAAAACATAGAATAATTGAAAAATTTATCCCAATGAATGGAAAGAGATTTAGATGCATGAGCAGATTTACACCAAAGGGGAGACAACAGTGCAGTTTGGGGATACGCTGAGTTCCAGTTTCCCCGGGGTAGGTCTGATGGTCGGTTAGAAATCCTTTTTTAAAGAGAAAGGTTTGGGTCACTAATGGAGGGCTCAGATCGGCTTTGGTGCCGTAGGAATGGGTGAGATCATGCCTGAAAAAAGCATTTGAAAAGTCCAGCTACCCAGCAGCTGGGACTATCAGCCACTAGTTCATAATTAGTGCAATGCAGTGATTCAGAAAAACGACAAAATAGTTTTCTTACTCCATTGAATAGACAGCTCTTTTTTTTCCCCCCTCTAAATTAATGTTGCACAAGTACAAAAGTGCTTTGCATAGATCTTTTCAGCCATCTCAGTTCATACCTAATGGAATTAGAGGCAGTACAAATTTTACCACTGGGGGTGAGAGGGTCGTTTAGACCCTGTGTTCCTGCCTGATGCCTGTCAATGGAGAGCTGCCAACCTGGCCAACTGGGTCGTTGTTTGGTAATTTAGATACAATAAATCTAAGGCAAGTAATTACCTTCTAGAAACTTGAATCGCCACCTTAGCAGAATGATGGGAGAATGAAGCTGTGGGGTTAGATGGGAGCTTAGAAAAGATACCCAGAGGGCTCCATTAATTGCACTTTCATTTCGAATGGAATATGGTTTTTGTTCACAGGATGCTCCAGTGCTAAATTTCCTGTAAGCATGTAAGCATCAGCTTATGATGCAGAGTAGTTAGAGGAGTGTTTTGTTTCATTTTGGTTTTCAGAAAGACAGTAGAGGTTGTTGAAATAAAGCCATCATCTACTCCTCTCTTTTATGTGCGGCCAGTACTGACAGATGTAGGGAACTTGCTCATTTTAGACAAAACTTTGAGGAGGGCTTATAATCTATAAGCTAAAAATAGCAATAAAGTAATAACAGTGAATTCTTACGTAACAACATAATATACCCTGCCTGCCAGGCACCGTCCAAGACTTCTGTGTAGATAAGCTCCTTGCCTGGCCCCTGGTCTGTGAGCTGGGTCCCAGGGTGTAGGAGACACAGAGGTGAGTGAGCTAGAGACAGGAGTCTAACCCAGGCCCTCAGGCTCCAGGGTCCACACGCTGGACCACATGTTCTGCTTGAGCACCTACTTAGTGTCAGGCACAGACACTGGTGAGACCCCAATGAATAAGAGAGACTGTGTCCGCCAACACTGACTCCCTCAAATTTACATACTGAGGGTGACAATATTTAAATATATATATTTGTCCAGACCATGTGGCTTGCAGGATCTTAGTTCCCTGACCAGGGATGAAACTCAGACCACAGCAGCAAAAGTGCCAAGTCCTAACCACTGGATGGCCAGGAAACTCCCTCAATATGGTTTAAAATAATACTTTGTGATAAAAGAATGTTACAGAATGTTACATATAATTTATGACTGGGATGTCTAAGCTGACTTACATGTCCTTTTTTTTTTTTTTTGAGAAAAAAATAAGCCATTAGTTGAATCTGATAAACTGAGTTAATTAAAATCTCCTTTTCAGGCATACACGAGCCAAGAAAGCCTGTTTTTTTTTTTCTCTTAATTCCCCTTCACTATATAAATGTGATACTGAGCTCCCAGTGCCAAGACCAATTTAATTCATTTGCTCAATTATGGGTTAAAAGAAAGAACTTTGGAAACATATTAGCTGTCTGCTACTTGGGACTAACAACCAGCTGAATTGATGAACTTTGTATAATGATCTGTTGCTATGGCAACATGCTGCCCAGTGAGTGGAAGAGGGCTCTTCGTCATTACCTCACAGATAGAGCTCCGAGCAGCAACAGATGCAAGTACAAAGGGCTTCCTTTTAGTCTGCAGTCACTCTGGGTCGATGAGATAAACGCTAAAAATGTCTCTTGGATACAGCAGCGGAGAATCAGAGTCAAATGCACAATTGGAAATAAAGCAATTTAGCTTCCCTGATTAGTGGCCTTGATGTCTGCACTGACTCTCCAGCCCCATCACAGCCAGCCATCATCAGGATGGCCACCTGTCTGGTTCACAGGTTGAATTTCTGTACTGGCTTCAGCACATGGCAAGTTGAATGTCCCTTTTAAAATACAGCAGAACTTAGAAAAGTAGTTAAAGGAGAATGGAATCAAGATTTAAAAGATTTCATCATCCAAGGCTTTGCAATCATGCTGCATTTTTATAACACATTTCCCTGGAATATTTGTCTCTGTTTCATGGTGGGACTTCTTTCCCTTCTTAAAACAAAAATTTTATATGTGTAGAGTATGTTACAGCTCCACCCTCCTAAGTGTTTTATTGAAACTTAGCGGAGATATATATTTTTCCTGTTTTTTACAAGTACTTCTAACTGCTATACTCAAAAAGAATTTTTAACTTCTCTGAACCTTTCTTCGTTGTTTAGGGTTTTCAAGTTCATTAGACTTGAAGCTGCTATAAGCAGTTGTTTAGTTATTAAGTCATGTCCGACTCTGTGACCCAATGGACTGTAGCCCGCCACGCTCTTCTGTCCTTGGGATTTTCCAGGCAAGAATACTGGAGTGGGTTGCCATTTCCTTCTCCAGGGGATCTGCCTGACCCAGGGAATGAACCTACGTGTCCTGTGTCTCCTGCATTGACAGGCAGATTCTTTACCGTTGAGCCTCCTGGTAAGCCCAAAACATAAGACATGACTTTCCCTTTAAGTATTGTTTTATTGTTGAAGCTTTAATGAATTGCAGGAGGCTATCTGATCATATACAAATATAAAAAATAAAAAAATATTTTTATTTATAGCAGTAGTAAATGTTATACTCAGCTGATCATATTTATTTTCCTTTCCTATTTCTCCCTCCTTCCTTTCTGCCTTCCCTCTTTCAAAAAAAAAATTTCATGAACTTTTGAAATTTTGGTGATAATCCTCTGAAAAGAAATTCATTATAGTCAATGACCTTTTCCTTAAATAATGGCAAAGCTTTTTCCTGAGAATTCATTTAGTTCTAATTGTCCCCCAAAGATCACCAGGGTCATTAGCATAAAGGTTGTGCACATGGCTTCAGCTATTTGAATTATTTTATAATGTTTATCAAAGTGCATCAGTTTTTCACAATACTACATGTTCTCTGTCATTTCCTGCTGCTTTTCTAGCCCAGGATCATATGTATAGGGGATTAAATGAAATATATGACAATATTTGATAACACCGTACTATTACTAATATGAGTCATGTTATAAACCACACAAGGTAAAAAGAAAATTGTCTAACGTAGTTTATAATGCCTTTGCATTAGAATTTGAGTCATAATAGCTTAGAGAAATATGGAAAAATAGTTTGCAGTCTAGTTTGGAAATTGCTTTCAGCAAATTATTTGGGTGACAAACTCTTCCTGCTCTTGGCATGGAGTCTATCTGCTAGTCTTCTCAAGCTCCCCTAGCAAAGAAATGGAGCACTGCGGATTGGGTGGATACAACCACAGAAGTCTGTTCTCATGGCTCTGGAGGCTAGAAGTTTGAGATCAAGGTGTTGGCAGGGTTTATTTCTTCTGAGACCTCTCCCCTTGGCTTGTAGTCAAGTATCTTCCAGATGTATCCTCCCATGTGGATGCAGAAGTCTGCATCTTAATTCCTCTTCTTAAAGAACACCAGTCCCCTGAGATTGGGCTTCCAGGTATCTCTAGTGGCTAAGAACCCACTTGCCAATGCAGGAGATGTAAGAAAAGCTGGTTCCATCTGGAGGAGGACATGGCCACCCATTCCAGTATTCTTGCATGGAGAATCCCATGGACAGAGGAGCCTGGCGGGCTATAGTCCATGGGGTCACAAAGAGTCGGACACAACTGAACGAATTAGCACACACGCAGCACGCACTTTAGATTTAGGAATCACCCATATGATTCATTTTACATTAATAACCTCTTTAAGAGCCCTTTCTTAGGACTTCAACTGGTGGTCTGATGGTTAAGAATCCGCCTTCCAAGGCAGGGGTCACAGTTTGATGCCTGGTTGGGGAACTAAGATCCTACATTCTTGAAGTAGCTAAGCCCTCATACCACAACTAGAGAGTTTGTGTGTAGCAATGAAAGATCCCACAGGATACAACAAAGATCCTATATGAGGCAACTAAGACCCGATGCAGCAAAATAAATACTTTTTTTAAAAAAAGCCCTTTTTCCACATATTCTGAAGTATTAGGAATTAAGACTTAAACATAAGAATATTCAAGGAGTACGATCCAGCACAAAATACCCCATATTTTATTATATGTTATCAGTTCAATCACTCAGTCATATCCAACTCTTTGAGACCCCATGGACTGCAGCAAGCCAGGTTTCCTTGTCCATCACCAACTCCCGCAGCTTGCTCAAACTCATGTCCATTGAGTCGATGATGTCATCCAACCATCTCATCCTCTGTTGTCTCTTCCTCCTGCCTTCACTCTTTCCCAGAATCAGGGTCTTTTCCAATGAGTCAGTTCTTTGCATCAGGTGGCCAAAGTGTTGGAGCTTCAGCTTCAGCATCAGTCCTTCCAATGAATGTTCAGGACTGGTCTCCTTTAGGAAGGACTGGTTGGATCTCCTTGCAGTCCAAGGGACTCTCAAAAGTCTTCTCCAACACCACAGTTCAAAAGCATCAATTCTTCGGTGCTCAGCTTTGTTTATGGTCCAACTCTCACACCCATACATGACTACTAGAAAAACCATAGCCTTGACTGTATGGACCTTTGTTGGCAAAGTAATGTCTCTGCTTTTTAACATGCTGCTTGGGTTGTGGCTCAGCTGGTAAAGAATCCGCCTACAATGTGGGAGACCTGGGTTCTATCCCTGGGTTGGGAAGATCCCCTGGGGAAGGGAAACCTTTCTCATGCCAGTATTCTGGCCTGGAGAATTTCATGGACTGTATAGTCCTTGGGGTTGTAAAGAGTCAGACACAGCTGAGCAACTTTCAGTCAATTACTTACTGGGTTTGTCATAACTTTTCTTCCAAGGACCAAGTATCCTGTAATTTCATAGCTGCAGTGACTTTGGGGCCCAGGAAAATAAAGTCTGTCACTGTTTTATTGTTTCCTCCTCTATTTGCCATAAAGTGATGGGACCGGATGCCACAGTCTTCGTCTTTTGAATGTTGAGTTTTAAGCCAGCTTTTTCACTCTCCTCTTTCACTTTCATCAAGAAGCTCTTAGTTCCTCTTTGCTTTCTGCCATTAGGGTGTTGTCATCTGCATAGTATATGATATACTTCACAGCAAATGAGAGATTTCTGTATTTGACCATCCCTATCAAGATGCAGAATAAAGTATTGTTTAAACTATTGAATTGATGTTAATTAGCAAGCTGAACTTTGAAATTTAGAAAAAGACCTGCTATTTTCTCCCAAAGTAAAAAATATAGTTAATTTTCAACCACTTATAACTGAATTATGTGTATTAAAGTTTATATTACACAGAGCTTACATTACATAAAGAAATTAGTGGTTTAAAAATCATATTTTTATTATAAAATTTTTTGTTTAAACCAATCTTTTATCACCTTAAACCTTCTTCAAAAAAATAACTGAAATAGAATACGCTAGTTATTTTTCTTTTCTTTTTTTTTTCCCTTTAGCCACACTGCATGCAGGGTCTTAGTTCCCTGACCAGGAATTAAACCCATACCCCCTGCTGTGGAAGCACTGAGTCTTAACCTCTGAGCCACCAGGGAAGTCCTTAGGCAATTTTTCCGTCAGTTTATTCTCTTGTTTGCTTCCTGAGCTCGTGGAAATGAGAGTCCCTAGCCTGGTAGAGAAGTTAGATCTATCCTGGGCTTGGCACCATTTATACATTGGTTGTTTGTGTAGGGAATTCTGTGATAAGCATGTCCAAGAATCACAGCTTAATCATTGTCTGAAATAATCAGTCAGTTCAGTTTAGTCGCTCAGTCATGTCCGACTCTGCGACCCCATGAATCGCAGCACGCCAGGCCTCCCTGTCCATCACAAACTCCTGGAGTTTACTCAAACTCATGCCTATCGAGTCGATGATGCCATCCAGCCATCTCATCCTCTGTCATCCCCTTCTCTTCCTGCCCCCCAATCCCTCCCAGCATCAGGGTCTTTTCCAATGAGTCAACTCTTCGCATGAGGTGGCCAAAGTATTGGAGTTTCAGCTTCACCATCAGTCCTTCCAATGAACACCCAGGACTGATCTCCTTCAGGATGGATTGGTTGGATCTCCTTGCAGTCCAAGGGACTCTCAAGAGTCTTCTCCAACACCACAGTTCAAAAGCATCAATTTTTTGGCGCTCAGCTTTCTTCACAGTCCAACTCTCACATCCATACATGACCTCTGGAAAAACCATAGCCTTGACTAGATGGACCTTTGTTGGCAAAGTAATGTCTCTGCTTTTTAATATGCTATCTAGGTTGGTCATAACTTTCCTTCCAAGGAATAAGCGTCTTTTAATTTCATGGCTGCAGTTACCATCTGCAGTGATTTTGGAGCCCAAAAAAATAAAGTCTGACACTGTTTCCACTCTCTCCCCATCTATTTCCCATGAGGTGATGGGACCAGATGCCATGATCTTAGTTTTCTGAATGTTGAGCTTTAAGCCAACTTGTTCACTCTCCTCTTTCACTTTCATCAAGAGGCCTTTTAGTTCCTCTTCACTTTCTGCCATAAGGGTGGTATCATCTGCATATCTGAGGTTATTGATATTTCTCCCAGCAATCTTGATTCCAGCTTGTGCTTCTTCCAGCCCAGCATTTCTCATGATGTACTCTGCATATAAGTTAAATAAGCAGGGTGACAATATACAGCCTTGACGTACTCCTTTTCCTATATATAATGAGTGCTGCTTAATACCCTTAGTATCAGACTACCTAATCTTTTGACAAGTAGGCCTGGCGTGCTGCAGTTCATGGGGTCGCACAGAGTCAGACATGACTGAGCAACTGAGCTGAACTGAACCGAATCTTTTGAGAAACTTGTCAGCTATACTATTCTGAATGCACTGTTGTATAACGATTGCATATTATAAGTTCCATACTTTCAAAATGAAAAGACTATCAGAAATTTAAAAACAACCACCTGATTGAACACAGAGGACCTACATTTAGATTCCAGAATCTGACCTTAGGGACTCAGTTTTTCTGGGTTTTGCTTTTCTTACTTACAAAATTCAAAATATTGTTGTAGGTTCTTTCCAACGCTAATACCCTATGACTATCTGAAATTTTAGTTTAGAAAACATAGTGATGGTAGATTATTTGCCTTTAGGGTGGCCACACCAATGGGATCTCTTTTATTCTCCCTCAAGGACTTACCTTGGATTTACAAAACTGACTGAATAAGAAAATAAGGGGTTCTATACTTTTCTGTTTGTCCATCAAGTTTTACATCTGCACTTCTTTCTTTGTTAGCATATATTTTGATACAAATATATCAGCGGCTTTTTCTTGTTTACACTGGCTTTAATATGTTGATTACTCAGGCTGTGGGTGATGAAAAGTCATGTCGCCGTCACCATTTCTATTTGGGAGTGCAGTAAGGGTCATTGGTTTTCTCAGAAAAATGATACAAAGATTCACTCCACGAGAGTAGGGGCAAGCTTGTGTGTGTGTGCTAAATTACTTCAGTCGTGTCTGACTCTTTGCAACCCTGTGGACTGTAGCCCACCAGGCTCCTCTGTCCATGGGATTCTCCAGGCAAGAATACTGGAGTGGGTTGCCATGCCCTCCTCCAGGGGATCTTCCTGACCCAGGGATCCAACTCATGTCTCCTGCGGTTCCTGCATTGTAGCTGGATTCTTTATTGTTGAGCTACTGAGGAAGCCCAAGCATAAGACTAACCTCTAACTAAAGGAAAACTCTACAAAACACACAAGCCAAAACATAAAGAATCTTCTTTCAGTTCACTTCAGTCACTGTCATGTCCAACTCTTTGCGACCCCATGGACTGCAGCACGCCAGGCCTCCCTGTCCATCACCAACTCCCAGAGCTTACTCAAGCTCATGTCCATCAAGTTGGTGATGCCATCCAACCATCTCATCCTCTGTCGTCCCCTTCTCCTCCTGCCCTCAATCTTTCCCAGCATCAAGGTCTTTTCAAATGAGTCAGCTCTTTGCATCAGATGGCCAAAGTATACATTGGAGTAAATAAAAATTAGTAAATAAATTCAATTCACCTGTTAATCTTTTTTTAGATGTGGCTACTAAAAAATATTAATTACATGGATTGCTCTATATTTCCATTGGATAATGCTGGTCTAGACTCACTCTGTGAGCTCCTGCCTCCAGGCATCCATACTTGATAGTTTCTTGAGGATTCTAGTCATCATTTGTTCCTCAGGTCCCACATGCCAGTCACTTTGTTCCCATGAAATGTGTGAGGAATGTGTCCTGGCAGCTTTCGTGACTACCACATTCTGCTCTCACTGAAATCAGTTTTTTTTATTTTTTATTTTTTTCTGCAGAGAAACACATGCATTTTTGTTTACTTGGTTTTGTTCTCATTTCTCATATTATTCCTCTAAGGTTATTTGGCAGCTCATTAGCTGTAGGACCTGCACAGATTTTCTTATGGGTTGGAGGTTGTGGACCAAGCTTCTGTGTCTCATGGATCATTTCTTGTGGTTGGAATTGGGCAAGGGGTGGGGATGGGCAAGGATTTCTCATGTCGTTTTCAAGTAGCACTCCAGTCTTCTGATAAGTATTATGTAAATATTCCCCAGCAGTCATTTTTAAAACAGATTTCTTGCTATGTCACGTGTCAGGGTTCCAACTTTAACTTAGAAAACCATCTTATTTACGATTTTTGCTTTTTCCTTCGGTCATTTTCCTAATGGCTCAGAATATTGAGGTTGAAACGCATGCCTCTCTTATTGCGATAATCCAATTTTGCCTGTGTTTTCCACCTGCCATCAGCTGTGCCTCTGGTCTTCCATGACTTTGTTAGTCACCAGTAAAAATCAATATTAGGAATTATTGGGACCTGCAGTCTGATGCTGTATGCCCAGGAGAGTTCTCATGTCACCGGCAAGCACTTCAATGAAGCCCTTCATTTGTTCAAGGTCTGGTCTGGTGAGGGTACCTTCCTTGCATGGTGCTTGTTTCGGGGCGGGAGGGGGGCGGGCAGTGGTCCTTGTCTCTTATGCCCAGAATTACTGCCCTTTCAATGTGCATGCAGCTTCTGTTCATCCACAGACAGGTGTTTGATCTGGCTCAGTGTGCCTCCCTCTTTAAATAGATGGTGTAAGGGCGCATGGCTGGGCTGTCAGTCACTGTGTTTGCCTGTCTATGGGTTGTGGTATCCCGAGAAGGGATGTCGTCCTGATGGCCAGGAGAGTCCGGAGCTTTCTGAAGCAGATGCTGCCTCTGCATGTCGTCCACATGGGCAGCTTCCGGTGGATCAGGAGGTTGCCTGCCTTCTTGCTGCCTCCCAGCTGGTTATGTTTCACAACTTGTGGGAGACTTCGTGGAATAAAGAGTTTTGCAAACAATCTCGTCGAAACTGCCATTTCTTAGGTGTCACTCCCACTGGCATTTTATTTAATGATTCTTTGGGGCCCTTTGTTGGATTTATCTTGTTCATTAGCATTGACTTGAACCTCCATTTTATGTCTGACTTCTTCATGGGGCTTTGAAAGACCTGTTCATAGGAAATATATATCAGATCTTCTATTCCTGGAAACTCAGTTTTCTCATCTATCAAGTGGGAATACTCATTCACATATTTGTTACATTCTCACCAGCTTGCTGAGACAATCAAATGAGATGTGGATATAATGAGTTTTGTTTATGTAATAAAATACAAGATGCTTACTTTAATTTGAACTTCAGATAAACCATGAATAATATTGAATTTGACATACTAATACTAAAGAAATGTTAATGGTTTAGCTAAAATTCAAATTTAAGTGGGCATCCTTTCTTTAGTCTGCCCACTCCTGAGAACATAAGCATGCTTCCTGTTCTGCTGAAATTAGGCAAATATAAGTTCTGCAGTACATTATGTACATTTTTGTGTAATTACAGCTATTCATGTCTTTCAAATAACAACCATACAATTAGCTTTCATCAGTCTTAAAAATCTTGCAGCAGCTCTATCTCTTCCATAATGAGTAGCTGTGGTTTTTCAATTTGAGCGTGAAACTTTAAATATATGACTCTGAGATTTGTTTCCATAACATAATTAGTAGTTCGTATTTTCACAAAAAGGTGAATATTATGAGAATTTGGGCCAAAACAGTGTCGCCCTATTGTCCTGCCCTCAGCACCGATTCTTCACTTCCTAAACCACTTTCTCCTCCTTGTCTCTCTGGGGAAGTGATCTGTGATTGACAGGAAGTGCCAACTTTCTCCTTTCTTCCTAATCTCAAAATGGTAAAGACTGATTGAGAAGCTTTTCTGTATTTCTAGCATTTTATTTTTTAACTTCAACTGACTTTGATTAGAGTATTGAATTTCAGGAGTATGGAAGGTGTGTATGGTTTTATTTTTCTGCGGCAAATTTTTAGAGCTGATATTTTCTCAGCTGAAACCAATTAAAATGGTTTTTTTCACTCCTATTTAGTTTATGATGCTTTTAGAGGATATATTTTGGAATTGGTGGAGGATTATTTCTTGTTTCACCTTCACATTGACTGATATCATATTTCTTACTAAAAGTTGCTACTCAAAAGCATTAATCAGGAGTCTTTTTGGCAAATGTGCAAGTGACAAGACATTCCTGTAACATTTGCCTTCTTTCCCTGGCTTTCTGTCTTTCTACTTTCCTTCCTTCCCTCACTCATCTCTTCAGTCTCTCATCTGGCACGTATTCAGTAACCTCCACAGGCCACAGAGATGGCCACTCTGCGGACATCAGAGAATGACACTGACAGCGTCTGCCCTCTTGGAGCTTCATCATGTCAAGTGCAGAAGCCGCAAAACAAGTGAATCAGTAATTAAACCCTGGAAAATATTATAACACAAAAATAACACACACACACAAAAAAAATAAAAGCACTCAAGGCCCTCCCACGGTCACCCTAGTGCCAAAAGAACAGGGAGCTTCACGAAGCGCCTCACGTGACTGATGCTTTATGGTGAAGACGACCCAGCAGAGGCACAGAGTGTGGTGAGTGTTAAAAAAAATACTCACTACATAAAAATTGAGAGTTACGTCTTATTCAGTGGGAATTTTTTGGACTTCAGGCCTGGGAGCCAGCATCTCAAATAACCCCGAGAGAACTGCTCAGAGGAGGTGAGGGGGGGAGCCATGTTATATACAAGTTTTGCAAACAAAGGGCAGATAGTCTAAATGTCAAATGTATTTTTTTTTGTAAATTAAAGAAAACCAGGTATCCCAAGTTAAGGAATTTAGCACTTTTCTTTGTATGGGAAGACAGAGTCTGGGCTTACTGAAATCATCCCTTTGATATGCACCTCAGCTGTCTGGGACCAGTGTCCTGCGTTTTCACTTCCTCAGCTTCCTTTCCTCCCAGCTCACCGTGGGGAGTGGCTGCAGTCTAGATGGCAGGTTTTCTTCTGCTTCCGGAGTTCCCTCAGGGCTGCAATCACTGATGACCATGACATCCTTGTTTACTGATACGGCAAGAAATATTCCATTTCTCAATGGACAAGCACCTAATTGGTACAACCGTACCATTCTCTGAAGTGCTAAGTCCTGTAGTTTTGTTAGATCCTTGGATGGAACAAATCCCTGGATTTGTCAGTCAGCTGGAAAGTAGATGCAAGCTGTGCAGAAATATACACCGAGAAATTTTGGTCAATGATGGTGAGTACTTTTAAATCAAATTTTTAAAGATCTTTTAAAATTTGTTTTTCCCACAGTTGCTTAAGAATCCAAAGTGCATATATGAGCATATGGATGTTTGCATCGTTATTGATTTGGTTTCACAGAGTAATAATCCATGAGCAAAAGAAATAATCATCAGCCAGTTGTCTTTGTTCGCCTGTTGGATAGGATTTAGTTCTCTCACCCATGGTTCCTATGAAGATAGTGTGTTGTTGTTCAGTCGCTAAGTCACATCCAACTCTTTGTGACCCCATGGACCCGCAGCACGCCAGGCTTCCCTGTCCTTCACTGTCTCCCAGAGTTTGCTCAAACTTATGTCCATTGAGTCACTGATGTCCTTCAACTATCTCATCCTCTCTCGTCCCCTTCTCCTCCTGTCTTTAGTCTTTCTCAGCATCAGGGTCTTTTCCAATAAATCAACTCCTCGCATCAGGTGGGCAAAGTATTGAAGCTTCAGCATCAGTTCTTCCAATGAATATGCATAGCTGATTTCCTTTAGGATTTACTGGGTTGATCCCCTTGCTGTCCAAGGGACTCTGAAGAGTCTTCTCCAGCACCACAGTTTGAAAGCATCAATTCTTCAGTGCTGGTAACAGTCAAAATATGACAGTTATTCAGCTGGACTCCCGCCTATTCTGCCACTCCCCACCTAGACTCCTGCATTGCTCTAAAATGTTCTATTTTATCCCAAGAGTCTTTCTTTTTAATGTTTATTGGAGTATAGTTGATTTGCAGTGTTGTGTTAGCTTCAGCTATACAGCAAAGTGAATCAGTTGTACATACACATGTATCCACTCTTTCGCAGATTCTTTCCCTATGTGGACCACTACAGAGTATTGAGGAGAGTTCCCTGTGCTAAACAGCAGTTTCTTATTAGTTATCTATTTTATTCATGCTGCTGCTGCTGCTAAGTCACTTCAGTCATGTCCGACTCTGTGTGATCCCATAGACAGCAGCCCACCAGGCTCCCCGATCCCTGGGATTCTCCAGACAAGAACACAGGAGTGGGTTGCCATTTCCTTCTCCAATAGTAGTGTGTATATTCCCAGGTGGCACTAGGGATAAAGAACTCGTCTGTCAATGCAGGAGATATAAGCAATGCAGGTTTGATCTCTGAGTCAGGAAGATCCCCTAAAGAAGGACACGGCAACCCACTCTATTATTCTTGCCTGGAGAATCCCATGAACAGAGGAGCCCAGTGGGCTACAGTCCATAGAGTGCAACTAAAGCAACCTAGCACTCACACATGCACGTACGCACATGGGCACTCTGTATTCCCAAGAGTCTTCCTTAAGCCTCATCAGAGCCTTGCTGCTCACTGGGTAGTGGCGGGCCTGGCTCCTAACTTCAGTCTCAGACCTTGTTTGATTGTCAGGATTTCCCAAAGGGCCGCAGGGGCTCCCTGCCTTTCACTGGCCTGCAGGAAGCCTTGCTGTTCCGTCTGCCGGTGGATGCTGAAGTCACCTTCCGTGAAGCCCCCACTTGGTTTGCACCACTCTCCTGATGCCCTGCTCATCTTTGTTCCTTTGCATCATACAGGCAGGAAGACCCGAACATCCCTGGGTTGAACTTCCCACCAGCTGGGAACTGAGGTCTCCAAGTCAAAATTAGATTGAGTCATATAATAAATACATACAAATTTTCTTTCACGCTGAAGTGTGATTATTTATTAAAATGCTGCCTTGCTGCACAGTCTGCCCCCCTGTTCTGTCCATCTCTCTACTTTGCTGTGTGTTCACAACACACTCTTAAAGACTGGTGCGTGTATGCATGCTAAGTCACTTCAGTCGTGTCTGACTCTTTGCAACCCTATGGCCTGTAGCCCGCCAGGCTCCTCTGTCCATGGGATTCTCCTTATTTTTAATCTTGCCAGCATCCATTACAATTCTGTTTGTGCTTGAACTTTCTCAAAAGTTACATGTTTAACCAACTAACCTAAAATAAAATTGAGCAATGATTTAGTGATATTGAATATATCATTATATGCAAAATTAACAGTCAGTTCATAATCAATGTGGAGAAGGCAATGGCAACCCACTCCAGTACTCTTGCCTGGAAAATCCCATGGACGGAGGAGCCTGGTAGGCTGCAGTCCATGGGATCGCTGAGAGTCGGACATGACTGAGCGACTTCCCTTTCACTTTTCCTTTCATGCATTGGAGAAGGAAATGGCAACCCACTCCAATGGTCTTGCCTGGAGAATCCCAGGGACAGAGGAGCCTGGTGGGCTGCCGTCTATGGGGTCTCACAGAGTCGGACACGACTGAAGCGACTTAACAGCAGCAGCAGCAGCATAATCAATGAATGATCACTGGAGATGTTTCAGATACATATTCCTTAATGAACTCAGGATACCATATATCCACTTCGGTAAACATCCTCCATCTCTAAAGACTCTCCTAGGAATGGAAAACTGGAAAGGTAACTTCTGTCCAGACCTTCAGAGATTAGCAGATCAATCAGAGGCCTTGAAGCCAGAGGTTCCGGATTCCACTTCCCCTTTGAGAAGACTTCCTAGCCCCATTGTCTGTGTTGATAGAGTGAGAATCATGATGTTTTAAAACTCAGGTTCCTGTGGGTTTTATTCAGCCAGGGTGATCTGAGGAGCTTGCCAGCAGCTCTCAGAGGTGCTCCTAGAGGGTAGGATCCATGCCCTGGATTGGCAGATTGGCTGGAGGGGGTGGGGTTTCACTTCCATGCACCACAGACGACATCCTATGTTTCAAGTCTGTGTCCCAACCCTGGGGGGTTGACTGTGCCATGCCCCTTACTGGCTGGGAGGACCCTCCTTCGTGTCCCTCACAGCCACTCTGGGGGAATCTGTGTGGTTCAGGTGACCCTGGCCCACTTGTCCTGGGGCAGCACTTAAGGCCAAAATGAGTGTAAACACGTGATGAGCAGAAAATGTGGAGGAGGGAGGGGGTTTGGGTCAAAATGGATGTTCAGTAGGATGGGTAAGAAGAATCCATGGAGCTGAGACCCAGGAGAGCATCCCAGAGAACCAGACAGAGAGAGAGAGAGAGAGAGAGAGAGGGTGTCTAGATGCAGACACACAGACGGATATATTTTCTGGGCAGGAAGGCTGCAGGAGCCTCCTTTGCCACCTGCATATCTGCGGCCGTCTGTAAGGTGGGGTCTGCTGTGTTGGGCAGCAGGGTCAGCTCCTCTGTCTGACACCGAGAATCCAGCCCCTCTCACCTGATGTTGTCCATGGGATGGTGCAAAGCCGGCTGCTTTGGACCACGGTAAGCTCCGCTGTGGGCTTTCCTGGTGGCTCAGACGGTAAAGCATCTGTCTACAATGCAGGAGACCCAGGTTCAATCCCTGGGTTTGGAATATCCCCTGGAGAAGGGAATGACAACCCACTCCAGTACTCTTGCCTGGAAAATCCCATGGATGGAGGAGCCTGGTGGGCTATAGTTCACTGGGTCGCAGAGTCCGACACAACTGAGCGACTTCACTTTCTTTTTTTCTTTCAAGCTCTTCTGTGCTCTGGGTCTCCGGACCTGTGTGGGGACCAGGCAGCTGGTAGCCGAGTGGCCCTCATCCCAGTTCTATGTCGGCTGTGCTGAGAGCTGTCAAAATACTGGTGCCTGGCCCCACATCCAGCATGGCTGACCAAACACGTCCAGGGTGGGTCTCCGGCATTTGTCCAAGCTCCTCAGATGGCCCCATGTGCAGCCCGCCTGGAGAAGCCCGGTGGTTTAGCTGGTGAGTGACGGTGAGACCACGGACCTTACTTTTCTACATTCCCTGTTGCCTTCGCAGATTACGGCACCATTAAGAAGGTGCGGGCGCCCCTGACCCAGACCTCGGGTGGATGTGTGCTGGAAGAGATGGAACTCTTCGCCGAGAGGCGGCCCGAGCCCGTCAGGAGCCTGCGGATCCTCCACAGCCAGAGCGTCCTGTTTGTGGGCCTGCGGGAGCACGTGGCCAAGATCCCGCTGAAGAGGTGCCAGTTCTACCGCTCACGCAGGTAGGGCAGCCCCAAGGGGGGATCATCCCACGTGCTGGTGCTCTTTGTAGACACCCCACCCAGGGAGAAAGCCCAGGAGCCCCAAGGACGTTCAGATTTCCTGTGTCTGAGAGGGATGGGGACCAGAGCATCCTTGTGAGTCCTGCATCCCTGGATGCAGAGACTTCTGATACACACCAGCTTGCTATGACGACAATAATACATCAGCCTCCCTGGAGGAAGAACCGCTTATGACATCTGTAAGCAGTATGTCAGGACTGAAGTGAATTGTTCAGTGAGTTTGGAGAAGGACATGTCAACCCACTCCAATATCCTTGCCTGGAGAATCCCATGAACAGAGGAGCCTGGAGGGCTGCAGTCCAAAGGGTCACAGAGTCAGACACAACTGAAGTGACTGAGCACGCACTCAGCATTGAGTGATAATGCTGATATTTGGTGTTCCTGGATTAATCTGGCACAAATTATATGTATATATTGACCTGGTCACTAAAGTATTTTAAAGTTCTCTTTCTTATCTGTGTGTATTGTATGTTCAGTTGCCCCCTTGTCTCCGACTCTTTGCGACCCCATGGACTGTAGCCCACCAGGTTCCTCTGTCCATGGGATTATTCCAGCAAGAACACTTGGAATGGGTTGCCATTCCCTCCTACAAGGGATCTTCCCAACCCAGGGATCAAAACCCACATCTCCCATGGCTCAGGTGGATTATTTATCACTGAGCCACCTAGCAAGCCCCACTTTCTTATCTAACACATACTAATCATACTAACCTAATGGAATAATATGTATTATGCAAGATTTAAGGCACTCTGCAAAGTAGGTATTCTTACGTAGAAGAAGGTTCTTGTATTTAATAAAAATCATTACCGTATTCCTTTCTAGATGGTTTTAGACAGCACAGTATATAATAAAATTCCTCTTTTGGTATCAGAGTTTTGAGAAACAAATGACATTAGGGCCCTCCCAACTAATAACAATGCTATTGTGATTGCTGATAACAAATAGTGATGTTGATTAAGGACTATCTTGTATGTAACTGCTTTTCCCTAAATGTAACCAATGCCTGCTTGTAGTTTGTTCTGCTCTATGTTTCCTGCAGCACTAGCCCAGGGCAGAAATTATTCTGGCCCAGGTCTTGATGGCTCAGTGGTTGACAGGGAAGGCTGGGGTCTTCTCAGTGGGAGCATCACAAGTTCAATGAAGCCGAAAGGTCACCAGTCTTCCAGTTCCAGGCCAGCAAGCTCTGGGGATGTGACATAGGACATCACACAAGAAGTCAGACCTGAGCCATACACAGATGTTTCTGGTGCCAGGATGGATGTTAGTGTCTTGCAAAAGGTTTTAGCTGCTCAGTTGTGTCTGACTCTTCGTGACCAACAGACTGTAGCCCTCCAGGCTCCTCTGTCCATAGAATTCTTCAGGCAAGAATACTGGAGTGAGTTGCCATTTCCTTCTGCAGGGGATCTTCCCAACCCAGGGATCAAACCCAGGTCTCCTGCATTGCAGGCAGAGCAGGAGGCAATTTCCCTTTTCCAGGCACTCTGCTAGCTCAGCAACTTGTAGCTGCAACTTACACAACTAGATCCTGAATCAGGTCAAACAAGGCAGGCATCATCTGCCCGCCTCTCATCTCCTAGACAACCACACTTGCAGCTCAGTCATGAATCCACAGGCACCAGTGGCCTCCAGGCACAGCTGCCCAGGAGGAGCTGACAGTCTCCCCTGTTCCTTTCAGGAGAATAAGCCCCTTGTCTGTCTGTATCAGGCTTCTGGGAGGACAGGATTTTACAGTTCTACCCAGAGCTGAATCTGCCTGCTGTTTTCTTGTCCACTTGCTCAGGGAAAAGCAGTGAGGGATGATATTTATTGTAAACTGATAGACTGTGATCCTCTGTGTGCTCACCCAGACTGGGTTAGTTTGTATTTGACCCTTAAATGCTCCATTTGAGGACACAGAATCTAAAGATTTCAACCCAAGAGTTTCTCTGAATTTCTTCCAATGTTTTTCTGTCATCTTCCTCTCGTAGAAAGACAAGAAAACCTCTCTTAACATTCGCTGGAGAAAAAAAAGAATCAATTTTTTTTTTTTTTTTTTTATTAGTTGGAGGCTAATTACTTCACAACATTTCAGTGGGTTTTGTCATACATTGATATAAATCAGCCATAGATTTACACTTATTCCCCATCCCGATCCCCCCTCCCACCTCCCTCTTCACCCGACTCCTCTGGGTCTTCCCAGTGCACCAGGCCCGAGCACTTGTCTCATGCATCCCACCTGGGCTGGTGATCTGTTTCACCATAGATAGTATACATGCTGTTCTTTTGAAACATCCCACCCTCACATTCTCCCACAGAGTTCAAAAGTCTGTTCTGTATTTCTGTGTCTCTTTTTTTGTTTTGCATATAGGGTTATCATTACCATCTTTCTAAATTCCATATATATGTGTTAGTATGCTGTAATGTTCTTTATCTTTCTGGCTTACTTCACTCTGTATAATGGGCTCCAGTTTCATCCATCTCATTAGGACTGATTCAAATGAATTCTTTTTGACAGCTGAGTAATATTCCATGGTGTATATGTACCACAGCTTCCTTATCCATTCATCTGCTGATGGGCATCTAGGTTGCTTCCATGTCCTGGCTATTATAAACAGTGCTGCAATGAACATTGGGGTGCACGTGTCTCTTTCAGATCTGGTTTCCTCAGTGTGTATGCCCAAAAGTGGGATTGCTGGGTCATATGGCAGTTCTATTTCCAGTTTTTTAAGAAATCTCCACACTGTTTTCCATAGTGGCTGTACTAGTTTGCATTCCCACCAACAGTGTAAGAGGGTTCCCTTTTCTCCACACCCTCTCCAGCATTTATTGCTTGTAGTCTTTTGGATAGCAGCCATCCTGACTGGCGTGTAATGGTACCTCATTGTGGTTTTGATTTGCATTTCTCTAATAATGAGTGATGTTGAGCACCTTTTCATGTGTTTGTTAGCCATCTGTATGTCTTCTTTGGAGAAATGTCTGTTTAGTTCTTTGGCCCATTTTTTGATTGGGTCATTTATTTTTCTGGAATTGAGCTGCAGGAGTTGCTTGTATATTTTTGAGATTAATCCTTTGTCTGTTTCTTCATTTGCTATTATTTTCTCCCAATCTGACGGCTGTCTTTTCACCTTACTTATAGTTTCCTTTGTAGTGCAAAAGCTTTTAAGTTTCATTAGATCCCATTTGTTTAGTTTTGCTTTTATTTCCAATATTCTGGGAGGTGGGTCATAGAGGATCTTGCTGTGATTTATGTCAGAGAGTGTTTTGCCTATGTTCTCCTCTAGGAGTTTTATAGTTTCTGGTCTTACATTTAGATCTTTAATCCATTTTGAGTTTATTTTTGTGTATGGTGTTAGAAAGTGTTCTAGTTTCATTCTTTTACAAGTGGTTGACCAGTTTTCCCAGCACCACTTGTTAAAGAGGTTGTCTTTTTTCCATTGTATATCCTTGCCTCCTTTGTCAAAGATAAGGTGTCCATAGGTTCGTGGATTTATCTCTGGGCTTTCTATTCTGTTCCATTGATCTATATTTCTGTCTTTGTGCCAGTACCATACTGTCTTGATGACTGTGGCTTTGTAGTAGAGTCTGAAGTCAGGCAGGTTGATTCCTCCAGTTCCATTCTTCTTTCTCAAGATTACTTTGGCTATTCGAGGTTTTTTGTATTTCCATACAAATTGTGAAATTCTTTGGTCTAGTTCTGTGAAAAATACCGTTGGTAGCTTGATAGGGATTGCATTGAATCTATAGATTGCTTTGGGTAGAATAGCCATTTTGACAATATTGATTCTTCCAATCCATGAACACGGTATGTTTCTCCATCTCTTTGTGTCCTCTTTGATTTCTTTCATCAGTGTTTTATAGTTTTCTATGTATAGGTCTTTTGTTTCTTTAGGTAGATATACTCCTAAGTATTTTATTCTTTTTGTTGCAATGGTGAATGGTATTGTTTCCTTAATTTCTCTCTCTGTTTTCTCATTGTTAGTATATAGGAATGCAAGGGATTTCTGTGTGTTAATTTTATATCCTGCAACTTTACTATATTCATTGATTAGTTCTAGTAATTTTCTGGTAGAGTCTTTAGGGTTTTCTATGTAGAGGATCATGTCATCTGCAAACAGTGAGAGTTTCACTTCTTCTTTTCCTATCTGGATTCCTTTTACTTCTTTTTCTGCTCTGATTGCTGTGGCCAAAACTTCCAACACTATGTTGAACAGTAGTGGTGACAGTGGGCACCCTTGTCTTGTTCCTGATTTCAGGGGGAATGCTTTCAATTTTTCACCATTGAGGGTGATGCTTGCTGTGGGTTTGTCATATATGGCTTTTATAATGTTGAGGTATGTTCCTTCTATTCCTGCTTTTTGGAGAGTTTTAATCATAAATGAGTGTTGAATTTTGTCAAAGGCTTTCTCTGCATCTATTGAGATAATCATATGGTTTTTATCTTTCAATTTGTTAATGTGGTGTATTACGTTGATTGATTTGCGGATATTGAAGAATCCTTGCATTCCTGGGATAAAGCCCACTTGGTCGTGGTGTATGATTTTTTTAATATGTTGTTGGATTCTGTTTGCTAGAATTTTGTTAAGGATTTTTGCATCTATGTTCATCAGTGATATTGGCCTGTAGTTTTCTTTTTTTGTGGTATCTTTGTCTGGTTTTGGAATTAGGGTGATGGTGGCCTCATAGAATGAGTTTGGAAGTTTACCTTCTTCTGCAATTTTCTTGAAGAGTTTGAGTAAGATAGGTGTTAGCTCTTCTCTAAATTTTTGGTAGAATTCAGCTGTGAAGCCATCTGGTCCTGGGCTTTTGTTTGCTGGAAGATTTTTGATTACACTTTCGATTTCCTTGCCTGTGATGGGTCTGTTAAGATCTTCTATTTCTTCCTGGTTCAGTTTTGGAAAGTTATACTTTTCTAAGAATTTGTCCATTTCATCCAAGTTGTCCATTTTATTGGCATAGAGCTGCTGGTAGTAGTCTCTTATGATCCTTTGTATTTCAGTGTTGTCTGTTGTGATCTCTCCATTTTCATTTCTAATTTTGTTAATTTGGTTCTTCTCTCTTTGCTTCTTAATGAGTCTTGCTAATGGTTTGTCAATTTTGTTTATTTTTTCAAAAAACCAGCTTTTAGCTTTGTTGATTTTTGCTATGGTCTCTTTAGTTTCTTTTGCATTTATTTCTGCCCTGATTTTTAAGATTTCTTTCCTTCTGCTAACCCTGGGCTTCTTCATTTCTTCCTTCTCTAATTGCTTTAGGTGTAGAGTTAGGTTATTTATTTGGCTTTTTTCTTGTTTCTTGATGTAAGCCTGTAATGCTATGAACTTTCCCCTTAGCACTGCTTTTACAGTGTCCCATAGGTTTTGGGTTGTTGTGTTTTCATTTTCATTCATTTCTATGCATATTTTGATTTCTTTTTTGATTTCTTCTATGATTTGTTGGTTATTCAGAAGTGTGTTATTTAGCCTCCATGTGTTTGAATTTTTAACAATTTTTTTCCTGTAATTGAGATCTAATCTTACTGCACTGTGGTCAGAAAAGATGACTGGAATGATTTCAATTTTTTTGAATTTTCCAAGACCAGATTTATGGCCCAGGATGTGATCTATTCTGGAGAAGGTTCCGTGTGCACTTGAGAAAAAGGTGAAGTTGATTGTTTTGGGGTGAAATGTCCTATAGATATCAATTAGGTCTAGCTGGTCCATTGTGTCATTTAAAGTTTGTGTTTCCTTGTTAATTTTCTGTGTCGTTGATCTATCCATAGTTGTGAGTGGGGTATTGAAGTCTCCCACTATTATTGTGTTACTATTAATTTCCTCTTTCATACTCGTTAGTGTTTGCCGTACATATTGCGGTGCTCCTATGTTGGGTGCATATATATTTATAATTGTTATATCTTCTTCTTGGATTGATCCTTTGATCATTATGTAGTGTCCTTCTTTGTCTCTTTTCACAGCTTTTATTTGAAAGTCTATTTTATCTGATATGAGTATTGCGACTCCTGCTTTCTTTTGGTCTCCGTTTGCATGAAATATTTTTTTCCAGCCCTTCACTTTCAGTCTGTATGTGTCTCTTGTTTTGAGGTGGGCCTCTTGTAGACAGCATATATAGGGGTCTTGTTTTTGTATCCATTCAGCCAATCTTTGTCTTTTGGTTGGGGCATTCAACCCATTTACATTTAAGGTAATTATTGATAGGTGTGGTCCCGTTGCCATTTACTTTGTTGTTTTGGGTTCATGTTTATACAACCTTTCTGCGTTTCCTGTCTAGAGAAGATCCTTTAGCATTTGTTGAAGAGCTGGTTTGGTAGTGCTGAATTCTCTCAGCTTTTGCTTATCTGTAAAGCTTTTGAGTTCTCCTTCATATCTGAATGAGATCCTTGCTGGATACAGTAATCTAGGTTGTAGGTTATTCTCTTTCATTACTTTCAGGACGTCCTGCCATTCCCTTCTGGCCTGGAGGGTTTCTATTGATAGATCAGCTGTTATCCTTATGGGAATCCCTTTGTGTGTTATTTGTTGTTTTTCCCTTGCTGCTTTTAATATTTGTTCTTTGTGTTTGATCTTTGTTAGTTTGATTAATATGTGTCTTGGGGTGTTTCGCCTTGGGTTTATCCTGTTTGGAACTCTCTGGGTTTCTTGGACTTGGGTGGCTATTTCCTTCCCCATTTTAGGGAAGTTTTCAGCTATTATCTCCTCGAGTATTTTCTCATGGCCTTTCTTTTTGTCTTCTTCTTCTGGAACTCCTATGATTCGAATGTTGGGGCGTTTCACATTGTCCCAGAGGTCCCTGAGTTGTCCTCATTTCTTTTGATCCTTTTTTCTTTTTTCCTCTCTGCTTCATTTATTTCCACCATTTTATCTTCTATCTCACTTATCCTATCTTCTGCCTCCGTTATTCTACTCTTGGTTCCCTCCAAAGTGTTTTTGATCTCATTCATTGCATTATTCATTTTTAATTGACTCTTTTTTATTTCTTCTAGGTCTTTATTAAACAATTCTTGTATCTTTTCAATCTTTGTTTCCAAGCTATTTATCTGTAACTCCATTTTGTTTTCAAGATTTTGGATCATTTTTATTATCATTATTCTAAATTCTTTTTCAGGTAGATTCCCTCTCTCCTCCTCTTTTGTTTGACTTGGTGGGCATTTTTCTTGTTCCTTTACCTGTTGGGTATTTCTTTGCCTTTTCATCTTGTTTAGGTTGCTGTGTCTGGAGTGGACTTTCTGTATTCTGGAGGTCTGTGGTTCCTTTTTATTGTGGAGGATTTACCCAGTGGGTGGGGTTGGACGTTTGGCTTGTCAAGGTTTCCTGGTTAGGGAAGCTTGCGTCAGTGTACTGGTGCGTGGAACTTGATTTCTTCTCTTTGGAGAGCAATGGAGTGCCCAGTAATGAGTTTTGAGTTGGGTCTATGTGTTAGGTGTGACCTTGGGTAGCCTGTATGTTGACATTCAGGGCTATGTTCCTGTGTTGCTGGAGAATTTGCGTGGTATGTCTTGCTCTAAAACTTATTGGCTCTTGGGTGGTGGTTGGTTTCAGTGTAGGTATGGAGGCTTTTGGACGGTCACTTATCACTTAAAGTTCCATGTAGTCAGGAGTTTTCTGGTGTTCTCAGGTTTTGGGCTTAAGTTTCCTGCCTCTGGATTTCAGTTTTATTCTTCCTGTAGTCTCAGGACTTCTCCAACTATACAGCTCTGATAATTAAACTTCTAGGTTAATGGCGAAAAGATTCTCCCCCGTTAGGGACACCCAGAGAGGTTCACAGAGTTACATGAACAGGAGAAAAGGGAGGAGGGAGATAGAGATGAGTAGGAGGAGAAAAAGGGGGACTCAAGAGGAGAGAGACAGATCTACGCAGCTGTCTGTTCCCAGAGTGTTCTCGTATCTCAGACACCTACAAGGATTCACAGAATTGGATGGGGAAGAGAAGGGGAAAAGAGGAAATAGAGGTGTTCTGAGGTAGAAAACAGAGAGTCAAGATTGGGAGGGAATAATCTTCAGTTTTAAGATAGGGCTTCTCTTTTTTTTTTTTTTTTTTGTAAGGTTATAGTGTAGTGAAGATGAAAATGAAGAGTAGTAGAGGAGTACTAGAGGACTTTAAAAGAAATAAGAGAAAAAGAAAAATAGAAAATAGAAGAGAAAAAGGAAAGAAAAAAAAAAAAGAAGAAAAAGGAGAAGGAAAAAAAAGAAAAAGAAAAAAAAAAAAAAAAAAAGAAAAAAAAATTTTTTTTTTCCCCTAATTAAAAAAATCGTAAAAATCTATGAAAATGAAAGTTAAGGAGTAATGGGGGAGTAATAGGGAATTTTAAAGGAAAATAAAAGAGAAAAAATAAAAAAGAAAAATATAAAAAGAAAAAAAATTTTTTTTTTTTTCCTTACTTAGAAAAAACAGAAAAATAAAAAAAAAAGTAAAAATATGTCTAGGAATTTCTCTGGGGCTGTTGCGGTCAGTGTGGGTTCGGCTCAGTTTCAGATAGCTCCTCGTTCCAGCTTGCACTTCTCGATATCTACAGGGCCCTTCCGGTGAAGTCGGTGTTTTCTTCAGGGATTTTAATCTGTTGCACCAGTCCCTTCTGAAGCGGTTCCCTTTGTTTATTTGGCTTCTGTTTGCCGGTCTCTTCAGAGGCTCATTTCCGCCCTGACACAGGCGGCCGGAGGCGGACTCTTATTCAGGTAGCTAGTTCCGTTGCGCTGCTGGGAGGGGCTGACGCTGTGGGGCGGGGCTGGCGCTGCGGGGCGGGGCTGACGCTGCGGGGAGGGGCTGGCCCTGCGGGGGCGGGCTGGCGCTGCCGGGAGGGGCTGACGCTGCTTTCTCCGTCTGCGCTGCTCAGGCTCCCGGCTGTTCTATATGGAGCGCGCCCCGCGCTGCGCGAGGTTCCAGCCCTCGGGTGTTACACAAAAGCGCGGAAGGAAAAGCTGCGCCTGCTCTCTGTGCCTTCCCCGTCAGAGCGGTCCAGGCAGCCAGGGGCTTGGTGGGCGCGCTATCCCCAGGTGTGGCGCACCCACTCCCTTCCGCGGACCCAGTCTCAGTTTCCGCTGGCGCCAGGCGGGTGCGCGCGCCTTCCGCCCTCCGCGTCCCCAGCCCCAGTCCCCGCCCCGCGCCGGTCGGGTGCCTGCGCCCTGTGTCTCGCCGCGACCTTCCCCTCCCCCCTGCCTCCTGCCTCCGGCGGGGCTGGGCCGGTCCGCAGCCTGCGAGCTCTTCTCGGGACTTTCCCCGTCCCTTTGTTCTGCGAACGGCCGGCAGTGTGTTCCGGCCGGTCAATTTTCTCTCTCTCCTTTGGTCTCCCACAGTTCAAGTTGGCACCTCACAGAAGCTCCCCCCGATTGTCCTCAGGGCACTCAGGCCCGGACCCTAGCCCAAGCAAGGCCGCCTAAGACTCCCTTCCCGGGACGGGTCTCCGTCCTTAGCTCTTTTGTCTCACTTTTTATCTTTTATATTTTGTCCTACCTCCTTTCGAAGACAATGGTCTGCTTTTCTGGGCGCCTGATGACCTCAGCTAGCGATCAGAAGTTGTTTTGTGAAGTTTGCTCTGCATTCGGTTATTCTTTTGATGAATTTGTAGGAGAGAAAGTGGTCTCCCGGTCCTACTCCTCCGCCATCTTGGCTCCTCCCTCAAGAATCAATTTTTAAGAAACTGATATCTACATGACCAGATTTTTATAATTTATGGAGAAACTGTGTTTTTTTCTAGACAAAAGCAATTTTAATTTTCAAGAAATATGCCTAAAGAAGCACACTGTTAATAGTTGTTAAATATATAATTTTTAAATGAATGTATTTCTTTTTAATTGAAGGATAATTGCTTTGCAATCTTGTGTTGATTATGGCCAAACATCAGATGAATTAGTCATAGTTATATCTATGTCCCCTCCCTCTTATTTTTTCTTGTTTCAATTTTTATTTTATGTTGGACTATAATTTTTTGACAACATTATGTTAGCTTCAGGTGTACAACAAAGCAATTCAGCTATGCATGTATTTCTTTTTTCAAGTTTTTTCCTCTTTAGGTTATTACAGAATATTGAGCAGAGCTCCCTATGCTATATAGTTTGTCCTTGTTGGTTACCTATTTTAAAGATAATAGTGTGTATACGTCAATCCCAAACTCCCGATTTATCCCCTCAACCACCTTCCCCTTTGGTAGCCATAAGTTTGCTTTCTAAGTCTGTAAGTCTGTTTCTGTTTTGTAAATAAGTTCATTTGTATAATTTTTTGAATTCCACAATATAAGCAATATTATAATGACATTTGTCTTTCTCTGTCTGACATTTCACTTAGTATGGTAATCTCTTCATCCATCTTGTTGCAAATGTCATTTCATTTGTGTTAATGTGAAAGTAAAAGTCGTGCAGTCATGTCAAATAATCTGTGACCCCATGAACTGTAGCCCACCAGGCTCCTCTGTCCATGGGATTCTCCTGGCAAGTATACTGGAGTGGATAGCCATTTCCTTCTCCAGATGATCTTCCTAGGAGATCAAACCCAGGTCGCCTGCATTGCAGGCAGATTCTTTACCATCTGAGCCACAGTTTCATTTGTTTTAATGGTTGAGGAATATCCCATTGTATGTATGTTCCACATGTTCCTTGTCTATTTTTCTGTCAATGGACATTTAGATTGCTTCTCTGACATGGCTGTTGTAAACAGCCCTGCAGTGAACATTGGGATGCATGCATATTTTTGAGCCATGATTTTCTCTGGAAATATGCCCAGGACTGGTATTGCTGGATCATATGGAGCTCTATTTTTAGTTTTAAGGAAGCTCCATACTGTTTTCCACAGTGGCTGTAACAATTTACATTCCCACAAGCAGTATAGGAGAATTCCCTTTTCTCCACACCCTCTCCAGCGTTTATTGTTTATAGACTTTTTGATGATGATCTTTCTGACTAGTGTGAGGTGATATTTTAGTTTTTATTTTTATTTCTCTAATAGTTAGCCGTGTTAAGCATTTTTCATGTGCCTTTTGGCCATCTGTATGTCTTCTTTGGGTAAATATATATTTAGGTGTTTTGCCCATTTTTTGATTGGATTGTTTGTGTTTTCTTTATATTGAGTTTCATGAGCTGTTTGTAAATTGTGGAGATTATTCCTCTGTGGGTTACTTTGTTTGCCAAACATTCTCTCCCATTCTGACGGTTGTCCTTTCATTTTGTTTGTGGTTTCCTTGGCTGTGCAAAAGGTTTTGAGTTTAATTAGGTCCTATTTGTTTATTTTTCTTTTTTATTTCCATTTTTCTAGGAGATGGATCAAAAAAAAAAATAGTGCCAAAACTCTAAGAGTTTTATAGTTTAGTTTTACATTTGGGTCTTTCATCTATTTTGAGTTCATACTTGTGTATAGCATTAGAACAGGTGTCCCCAACTTTTTTGGCACCAGAGACCGGTTTGGTGGGAGACAATTTTTCCACAGATGAGAATGCAGATGATTTCAGGGTAATTCAAGCACATTACATTTATTTTGCACTTTATTTCTATTATTATTACATCAACTATACCTCAGATCATCAGGTATTAGATCCTGGAGGTTGGGGACTCCTGTGTTAGAGGATGTTCTAATTTCGTTCTTTTACATGTAGCTGTCCACTTTTCCCAGCAGCGCTTATTGAAGAGACTGTCTTTTCTCCATTGTATAGTCTTGCCTCCTTTGTTATAGATTAATTGTCCACAGGTGTGTGGGCTCATTTCTGGGCTTTCTGACTTGTTCCACTGATCTATATTTAAACATTGTTTGCACCAGTGCCGTACTCTTTTGATGACCGTAACTTTGTATTATAGCCTGATGTCAGGGAGCCTGATTCCTGCAGCTCTGTTTCTCTTCCTCAATATTGCTTTGATTATTTGTCTCTGTACAGATTTTTAAATAGTTTGTTCTAGTTCTATAACAAATGCCATTGGTAATTTGATAGGGATTGCTTCCCAGGTGAAGGCAATGGCAACCCACTCCAGTACTCTTGCCTGGAAAATCCCATGGATGTAGGAGCCTGGTAGGCTGCAGTCCATGGGGTAGCACAGAGTCAGACATGACTGAAGCAACTTAGCAGCAGCAGCTTCCCAGGTGGCGGTAGTGGTGGAGAACCAGCCTGCCAATGCAGGACACAGGAGACATGGGTCTCAGTCCCTGGGTCAAGAAGATCCCCTGGAGGAGGACATGGCAACCCTCTCCAGTATCCTTGCCAGGAGAATCCCATGGACAGAGGATCCTGGGAAGCTACAGTCTCTAGGGGTGCAAAGAGACATACAAGACTGCAGTGACTTAGCACACGTTGACTCTGTAGATTACCTTTGGTCGTATACTCATTTTGACAATATTGACTCTTCCAATCTAAGAATATGGTATATCTTTCCATCTGTTTGTGTCATGTTCCATTTCTTTCATCTTGTCTTATGGCTTTTGCAGTACAGGTTTTTGTCTCCTTTGGTAGTTTTATTCCTAGGCTAGATCTTTTATCCTTTTTGATGTTAAGGTAAATGGGATCGTTTCTTTGTCTTTCTGATCTTTTGTTGCAGGATACAAACTTAATAAACAGAAATATGTTGCATTTTTCTATACACTAACAATATTAATTATGCTTTTTATAATAGAATGTAAGTAATTTTGTTATCAGAAAATCAATTTTATGAATAAATTTTGAAGTGTTTAAGAACAGAAATTGAGCTTAACTAAATTACTTACCTCCTTCAGAATCATACATTGTTCATTTTGTTAATATCTGTTTTTCAGAGACAAGGCAGTTTGATATCTGATACAATGCTTAGAAATGATAAACACCTGATACAATTTTCCAAGATTCTTCTATGTCTGCCACTATGCTGGATCTTATCCCTACTTTCCTTAATCATAGCACCCTGACAGTAAAGTCAAACAACATCTCCAATTTTCAGATGAAGAAATGGTAGCTGTGATTTCTGGTGTCCTGCCCAAGGTCACATAGCTCTTGCATTTGAAACCCAGGTTCAGAGCTGAACTCTCTTGCCCCCAAGGCCCAGACTTTATTTTTGGTTCTCTCTGCTCCCCCTGGTACAAAGAATATGTCATGCTCAGTCATCCGATTTCAGCAGGGATGAAGCATTTAATGGCATTTTCCATGGAGTTGCTGAGAACTAGAATTAGTACCAGGACAGGCTGAGCTCAGTCTATTGACAAGTACCCCCAGCTTCCTCCCATTAGTTCTTTCTTTATTATGACTGCCACCAGGCTGGGTTAAGGAGACCAAAAGGAGGTTTTATACCTCTGGGCTACTATAAAATGAGTCTTTATCCTCCAGCTGTTCTAGAGGTGACCCTGAACCCAGGGGAGGCCAAAAAGATGTGCACGCCAGTGCCATCCATGCTGTGCACACATTGTAACTTGGGGCCAACAGCATGGTGTTTTTAACTTCCCATAGCTGTTTTCCTCGAAAAGCTATTTTGAAAGAACAATATCTTAAAAATATATTTCGGTCGAGTTTGACCTCAAAAAAATGAGCAGAAAGATCTTGTTTTAATTTTAGTCTTTTTTTTTTTTTTTGCACAACCCATTTAAGAAATAGCATGGAAAAATGATGCAAATAATAAAGCAGCTGATCAGAATGGGTGGTGACTTCTGAGGATGTAGACTAGGAGAGAAAGCTTACTTTTCCTGTGTGCCCTTTGTACTCCAAGACTTATTTACCACACACATGTGTTAGTTTCATGAGATGAATTAGTATTTGCTGAATTCTAAGGAACATGGGTGTTTAGGAAGAGCTGGATTGGGGTACAGCCTGTGAAGGGCTTCCCCAGTGGTGCTAGTGGTAAACAGCCTGCCTGCCAATGCAGGAAACTTAAGAGATGAGGGTTCAACCTGTGAGTCAGGAAGACCCCCTAGAGGAGGGCACAGCAACCCACTCCAGTGTTCTTGCCTCAAGAATGCCATGAACAGAGGAGCCTGGTGAGCTATGGCCCATAGGGTCTCAAAGAGTCAGACAGGACTGAAGCAGCTTAGTGCATATGCACAGCCTGTGAAATGGAGTGTAGGTAAGCTGATGTCATCCTTACATGAGACTGGTGCACAGTCAGGAGCTCCCAGCAGGAAAGTTGTACAAGGTCTTCATACGGATGCACAGGATGAAGCAGCCAAGAATAGCCATTAACTTAATTCCTGCTGATATAAATACCAATGTAAAGTCATAACCAGCCACTTGGAAAAGTAAACACTGGCCAAGGATTGATAGAGTTCTTATCTTCCTGCTTTAGGAAGAAAGGAATGACCACAGGACTCAGATTATAATCATCACATCCAGGAATCAAGCTGTTATCCCTGCCTCCCACCTCCAAGGAAATTATGTGACCTTCCAGTTAATTCAGCTGATTGAAACTCCCAAGGTCTAAGGAAAGGAAAGCCTGGGGAAGTGGGGTGGTAGGGCTTTTGATTTAGACTTTAAAGTCATTTTAAGGATTGTGCATTCATTAGATCAGTGGGTTTGCAAATGTCCTCTGTAGCTTCAGGCTTCCCAGGCTGTAAGGTCTCTTGCAACTTCTCTATTCCACCCTTGCAGCATGGAAGCAGCTTCAGACCATAATGAGTGGGTGTGGTTGTTTGTCAGCAAGGCATACAGATTCATCAGGAAGAGAAACAGTTTACTTTTAGAGTCAGACAGTTCATTACTTACATAGACAATGAAAGTGAGAACAGAAAATGTATCAGCTACCCAAGTTCCTTGGGCTTCCCTGGTGTCTCAGCAGGTAAAAAAAAGCCACCTGCCAGTGCAAGAGACATAGAGACATGGGTTCAATCCCTGGGTCAGGAAGATTCCGTGAAGAAGGAAATGGCAACCCACTCCAGTATTCTTGCCTGGGAAATTCCATGGACAGAGGAGCCTGGTGGGCTATAGTTCATGGAGTCACAGAGTCGGACACAACTTAGCAACTGAGCAGCTGGGCAACAACAATCCAGGTCCCTTATCCCACAGATGACACCACAACAAAACAACCTAGGCTCCTTATCTCACAGATGACAACCCACAGATGAACTCGGGGCCCACGTGGCTGAGGAGCTGATTATGTGCTACAGTTCTATGCCTCCAGCTGTACCCTAGTAGGGGCGAGAGTAGGGGGCAGAAAGCCTTATACCTTGTTAGAATTCAGGAGGCAATGAGAAACTCTCATGAAACCCTCCCTGGAAGGAGGGTGGAAGGAAAGCAGCTTTCTAGCAGGTGCTCATAACCCTCCCATGTGCATGATCAGAAGGGTCCCAGGGCCCTCCACCAAAGCTCAGGTCAGCTTTGGATAAGCTTTGCCCTACATGGAGACACGACAATCACCAGGATACCGGGGCCAGGAAGCTGCCTACCCTGTGTTTCACTGAAACTTCAGGGAGCAGGCTGGATGAGGACCACGGGCTGTCACTTGCTGATTCCTGAATTAGATTATTGTCATATATGCCTATTGAATGAACAAACGTGCTTTGCATCATTATATACACTAACATTTAAAATTGGGTGTTAAATTACATCAAGTATTAAATTACATAATTTAACTCTAAACCCAGTTAAATTAATAGTTTTCTACTCTTCAGATACTCATCAAGTTTTTATTTTTTACTTGACACCCACCACAATTATGAGCTAAGATAAACCTATTAGGTTGTAGAGTCAACATTTCACAGATGAGGAATTGGATCAGAATCAGAGAGAGATTATACGAAGAGTCATCAGTCACAGAACAGAAACTAGAATTCTGAGTGTGGGCTGCCAGGGCAGGCTTCCTTCTGCCCTTGAGAACGTGAAATACAAAGGCTGGGTGTTGTCTTTCTAGGCTCCCTGTAGCCTTCAGCATGTGCCTGGCCAGAGACAGGCTTGGTAAATACTTATCAAATTAACAAATGGATACTCTGCCTCTCTGCTTTCTACTATTTTTTCTTCATGACCTAAAAAACAAACAAACAAACAAACAAAAACACCTCAATTCTTGAGAAACTGTAAAGCTCTCTTTAAAGAAAAGTATGCATGCATGAGTGATAAGTTGCTTCAGTCATGTCTGACTCTGTGCCACCCTATGGACTCGCTATCCATGGGATTATCCTGACCCATGGGATCAAATCCACGTCTTCCATCTCCTGCATTGCCAGACAGGTTCTTTACCACTAGCACCACCTGGAAAGCCCACAGAAAAGTGTAGTAGTGATATAAAACATCACCCAAAGGATTGGAAGCCCCTAGTCCTTAGATATTTATTTTTGCTTTGTTATAAAAAAATATTTGGAGAGAGAAGAAAAGCTGAGAACTGGAAGAACCACAGCCTATATATAACATAAGAGACATCTCTTTTAAATTTTGCTTATACAACTGAAGGGAAAGAGGAAACCATTAAGAAAAAAACTTTAACTCCCTTTTTGAATGGATGTCTAGTTACTCCATTCAAATAACTAGAATTCAAATTCTAGTTAGCCTGTAATTAAAAAAAAATTAATACCTCACGAAGACAATTAATATCAAAATTAGGTTACTGTAGGATGTGTATTATTTGAAAGAACAAAGTTTTAAGAGGTAGAGTTAATAATTGGCACCTTTATTAATGAAATATTCTCTAAAAAAAAAGAAAAAACATTTGCCTGATGAGGCAAACACAGTGCATAGAGAGAAATTGCAGAATCCCCAAAAAGTCCCCCAGCAAGACAACCTTAACCACTCAGTTATGAATCATATAAACATCAAAAGGATGTTTAGGCATGTACCCATTTTACAAAGTAAATATTCTCCGTTCAAAACGAATTTGCTGTTGTTCAGTTGCTAAGTCATGTCCGACTCTTTGTGACCCCGTGGACTGCAGCACGCCAGGCTTCCCTGTCCTTCACTGTCTCCTGGAATTTGCTCAAGCTCATGTCCATCGAGTCGGTGATGCCATCCAACCACCTCGTCCTCTGTCGTCCCCTTCTCCTCCTGCCTTCCATCTTTCCCAACATCAGGGTATTTTCCAATGAATCAGCTCTTATCAGGTGGCTAAAGGATTGGAGCTTCAGCTTCAGCATCAGTCCTTCCAATGAATATTCAGGACTGATTTCCTTTAGGATGGACTGGTTTGATCTCCCTCCTGTCCAAGGGACTCTCAAGAGTTTTCTAAATCTCAGTGTCTTGAGCTTTTGTTTGCACTGACTTTGGTGTAGCCTCTAAAGACTGTGGGCTTTCCTTAGTTAATTCACTCGTAGTATATTTATTGAACCTCGGGCGTACCAAGCAGCAAGCCAGGTTCTGAGTGTATGATGACGGATGACACATCCCTACCCTGTCTTCCTGGGCTCAGACTCCAATGAGAAATTCTGACATAAATAAGATCTCCCAAATATCTCTTGTGGATTCAAGCCAGAGGGCCTTGGAGTTACTTTAGACTTTATCCCAAAATTGATTTATCATTGAAGTCTGATCCTAGACTCCACTAGGACCTAATCTCCAAGCCTGCTGTTCCTTTCCAGTTATTTTTTAAGCTATGTCTGAATCACAACCAGTGCTCTAATTTAAATTTCCAATAGTAAGGGGATTAATTACCAAGTTATAGTATACTGACTCAATGGAGCATTCCCTCAGTGGATTATTCTTAAATCATTAAATGATGACAATGAAGACATATATATGATACGATCTTAACTGAAAAAAAATAACCTGACATTATGTGTTTGCTGTCATTAACACTGTTTAGAAAATAGAAGGAAAAGTATACATGCCCACATGATATTTACAACTGTAAAATACATGCCAATACGCTGATTACAGCCCTGTAAGAGTGGGTTGGAGGAGGGCTTGAACTGGAACACAGTGTCTTCCAGCAGAGTCATTAAGTCACACATCCAAGTCCTGGGCAGGGTGGATAAAGAACAGACAAAATGTGATGCATAGAACATGAACGTGCATGAAGTAGACAAGTAAATTAAGAAATATGTCATATTACTCTTCAGTAATATTCAGGGAAAGTGTGGATTATGTGAAGTAGGACGCTTACAATTTGGGAGGAATTCTCTATTCTAAAAGGAATTCTCTGTTCTAAGGAAAAGAAAATCAAATACTAACAAAAAAATATTCTCGAGTTAATCACAGAATCTTAGAAGGTCTCATGAAGTGAGGAAGTTCAGGCTACATTAGGATCATGGTGAATCCACCTTTGACAGTGATGTAGACATATATTTGATCCAGGTAGAAAATGAAAGCAAAGAAAACAGATGAGTGTCATCTTGTAGAGATGCTGTGGGCTGCCCCCACAACCTTAGAATTATCAGTACACTTTTTTCCTTCTCTTCTTTTGCCAAATGTGTTAGTGTAACCACATTGTTATTACAACAGAGAATAAGTTTCTAAGAACAAGAAACTATGCAAAGAATTTTCCACAGGTCAAATCCACTAGTATAGGTTCTTAGCTTCCCTTAGTCACCCAATAGCTTTTGGGTTTCACCCTCTGGTTGGTTTCCTAAACGAGCATGTTACTGTCTTCTAAATGGCATTCTGAGTTCCAAATAGTCATCTGGGATAGAGTTTAAAATCAGTGTAATTACCAACCTTTTGTACCTCATTTGTGTTGAGGATTCACACTGCAAGGTTTCATTATTTAATGTCCACTCTACTGGCCTCCTGTTTTTGAACTTCCAGATTGAAAACTATGTAATGAACTCTATTCCACCACTCCTTCAAACTGGGGTGCTGGAGAAGACTCCTGAAAGTTCCTTGGACAGCAGGGAGATCAAACCAGTCAATCTTAAGGGAAATAAACCCTGAATATTCATTGGAAGGACTGATGCTGAAGCTGAAGCTCCAGTATTTTGGTCATCTGGTGTGAAGAGCTGACTCATTGGAAAAGTCCCTGTTGCTGGGAAAGATTGAGGGCAGAAGGAGAAGAGGGCATCAGAGGATGAGAAGGCGGGATGGCATCACTGATGCAATGGGCATGAACTTGGGCAAACTTCGGGAGAGGGTAAGGGGCAGGGAGGCCTGGCATACTGCAGTCTATGGGGTCACAAAGAGTCGGAATGACCGGGTGACTGAACAACAACAGTGAACTCTGTGGGGAAGTTTGGGTTGCAGGTAGCTAATGTGCAGCACCAGATTTTTGCATCTGAGTTATTCTTAGCAGAAACACCTTGGCTTTTATTCCCTGAGTCCCCCTAAGATTGTATTTGCAGCCTGGTCCAATGAATTAGTGATTCTTAAGGAAATCATCATTCCTCTGGTAACATAAAACAGCTCACATGTGGAAAGATCATGAGCTCTGGATTCAGGTGGATCTGGATAAGCCTTTAGCTTGGTGTGTGGTTGTAAGCAAGTGACTCACTGTGTTGTTAGTCAGAGTCGTGTCTGACTTTTGCGACCCCGTGAACTGTAGCCCACCAGCCACCTCTGTCCATGGAATTCTCCAGGCAAGACTACAGGAGTGGGTTGCTCTTCCCCTCTGCAGGGAATCTTCCCGACCCAGAGATCAAACTCAGGTCTCTTGCATTGCAGGCAGATTCCTTACCATCTGAGCCACCAGGCAAATGAAAAGACAGAGACCATATAATGGGTCTGACAAATAAAAAGATTCACTATGAGATGCTCCTCTTCTTTCCTGCCTAAGAATTATATTCAGCTCACATAGGTCCTCCAGAGTCAGGGCTGCTGTTACACACATGCTTTGCCTTCTTTGTCCAGATATGCTTCACTTGCCTCTGGACCAGAGGGCACATGGACCCATCAAGAATTTGTTCTTCCGCCTTTAAACAGCTTCCCATTGTCTGAGATGCAGGGGACCCATCAGGCTCGATTCTGCTCCTTGCATTGAGTTATTTACCTAGCTCCAGTCTGTTTGGGCAAGGAGATTTCCTACCATGACCACACTCTGTGTGTAGGTGAGTGATGTCAGCGTGGTCCCAGCCAACAGGCAGGTGCATCTGTCAGTACAAATTCAGCAATCCCCTGTCTCACGTGAGCGGATACCTGTCCTTACAAGAGGGGCTGAGGTTCAGACCCCGGTGGAGGCTGATCAGTGCCAACTGTGAGGAAAGCCAAGCGCTTATCCTTGCCGCTTTTACCAGGCCCTTCCCAGTGGCTGGGGAGGGCAACAGAGAGTCCAGAGGCAAAGCGGGCACCACACTTGCCTCCCCTGTTCTGCTGAGATGGGTGGATGTCCTTCCTGGGATGGACTATGCTAACACCGCGGCTCAGCCTCATTCAGTCATGGGCAAACTGTTGAGTGAATTGTAAGAAGACAACATCATAATATTTTCCCCTCCCTCTGGACTTACTTTCCTATAGGGTTTTGTGTAAAAATTAAAATGTGTTACTTGACACCTTGTCCATTCTTCAGGTGTGACTGTTGACCCTTTGACCTCTCCTGTGTCCTCTGACTCTGCCCACTAAACCCTCATGCGCAGAAGGGTTTCTCTTGATTAAACATGAGGGGGACAAGAAGTAATTGTGTCTTCATTGTTTTCCTTGATTGACCAGGGAGGAGAGAGGACTGGAACCTGTAGTTACCTCTCTTGTACAAAGTAGAGAAGAGCGGATACCGAAGTGTAGACTTTTCCCTGAATGAAGACTCCAGTGATGCTCTTCGTTTTCTCCTGGGGCAGGGCGCAGCATTTTCCAGTCACTTGGGAATTCCTTCAACAGCCCTGAGCTGGGAAGGACTCGTGTTTACCCTCTGGGCCCCCTTTGTCCCTAAGTACCAAACTGGACAGCCTGCCTTCCCTGGAGAGCTTCACTTTCAAAGGGCAGAATGGCCTTTCCGGAAAATCTTTGTGTTTAGACAAGAGAAAAGTCCCCAATGACTGAGGTCCACCCAGAGGCCAAGATAAACAGCTCAGTAATCTCTGTGGGAAAAGCGGGACTCTCTATCACATCAGAAACCAAAATTGATCGCAAATGCTCAATTTCCAGGAAGCCTTTTTTTTTGCTTATTTCAAACACCATCACTTTTTTCACTATTTGTTTAAGCTATCAATTTTCCCATAATGCCTCACTGCAAAATTTATATCAATTTAGTTCAGTTTTAAAACAGATTTTTTCAGGAAAACCTGAGTGTTCTATCTCCCTACTAAGACTTTAACTAAAAACCATTTGCTTAATATTACCAGCAGTGCAAATCAGTTATTTGAACTTAATGATAAAAGCAAATTGAAATGTGAAAAATCCTCATTTTATTTAATCAATGTAATTTAATGATAAGCCAATAATGAATAGTTTTTAATATATTGAATGCTAGTGACTAACTGAAATTCTAGTTCATTAACTTTCTCTACAAATCATAGCCTGTAACATGAATGATTATTAAGTGCCTTTAAAATGCTATGCATCATGAGTGTGGACACATATTTTTATTGGTAATTATGTCTTTTGTTTACTTGGCATGTGTCCTAACTTTAAAAAATGCTGTTTCAAATGTACTTGTATCTCAGTTCTTCTTGGGAATTATGAATTAATCTTCTAGTAGATGTCATATACATCCTATACACCGCAGACAAATTCCCCATGCTTAAGCAAAGCACCATTTTATTTGCATCGCTACACTTCTCTGGAATCTTGAGGAAACTTCAGCGCAGCCAAGCTGCTTGGTTTACCTCCCTGATCATGCCATGGGCAGGTGACTCCGTGTTGTCCTTCCCAGAGCCACAGTGACCAGGGATGTTCTTACTCAACTAATCCCCAGCTTCATTCAAAGGCCAACTTCCTGGAACTCATCTGGGCCATGGCTTCTCCTCTGACTTCTGTAGCACCGGTTGTCTGGGCTTCTTACTTAACAGTCATCAACTCTGGTGTCGTCGAGCAATGATCATGACCATGGTCTTCCTCCCTCACTGGGCTGCAAGTTCATTCCTGGTTCTTGTGCCTTCAGACCACAGCACTGTGCACGCATATGCAAGTAGTTAAAAAATCATTATAGATCGACCCACACGTGTAGCTGAAATACCTAAAGGAACACATCCTGGTGTGATACATCCCCTTGTTAAATAAAGACCCCAAGGTATTCACAGAGTTAGTATTTTTGGAATACAGTGTTTTCAGTCACTCAAAAATCAACCGCATGTATTAATTTGTAATTATGTTTAGAGGTTAAGGATAAAGGGTTTCCCAGGTGGCTCCAGTGGTAAAGAATCCTCCTGCCAATGCAGGAGACACAAGAGACACAGTTTCTATCCCTGGATCATGATGATCCTCTGGAATAGGCAATGGCAACCCACTCCTCTATTCTTGCCTGGAAAATGCTATGGATGGAGGAGCCTGCCGGGCTCTATGGTCCATGGGGTTGCAAAGAGCTGGACATGACTGATGCATGCATGCATGCATTAAGTAGAACAGCTATGTATATCCCATCTCAAAACACTTTGTTCTGTTTGGTTGCTTTTTTTCTTAACTACATGATGTAATTTAATCTTTAGAACAGCCCAGTGAGGTGAGCATTATCATTCCAGTTTTATAGAAGAGAAAACTGGGGGAAAAAAATATGCTCCAGTTAGATTTACCAGTTGAGGGGTTTGTGGATGTCTTAAGATGCATTTTTCAGGAAGTGAAAGGGTTAGTTGCTCAGTTGCATCCACCTCTTTAGGACCCTATAGATTATAAGCCACTAGGCTCCACTGTCCATGGGATTCTCCAGGCAAGAATACTGGAGTGGGTGCCATTTCCTTCTCCAGGGGTTCTTCCCAACCCAGGGATGGAACCTGGGTCTCCTGCATTGCAGGCAGTTTCTTTACCATCTGAGCCACGAGGGAAGCCCTTCTTCAGGAAGGTTACTGTCTAATTGGAATATCTCCATCTTATTTTTAGTAGTATAATGCTTTTAATGCAGCTCAAAGTAAAAGCAGATTCTGAAGTATATAGTGACTTAGTGGTTAAGAATAAGGCACCCGAGATTGTCTTAGAAATTAAGTCACTCTCATTCATGAACAGATAAATTATTCTCTCTCTCGCTGTCATCATCATGATAATACAAGTAAATACTGATGTTTGACATGTGATGATTCTTGCACAGAATTTGGGAAACACTTTAAAGGTGCATGCAGCATTTACAAGGAATCCTAAGTCCTTAGGGAGGGATGCTGGAGCGCTCAGCAGATTCTACACACCGAGCTTCTTCAAAAACCCCACCTCCATCTACTGGGTGTTTCTTTAGACTCTCAAGATCTCTCCCACCTGGTCTTGCTGCCTCATGCTGATCTTCCTCCCTGAAAGTATCATGTCAATCACTCTGGTCATCTTATTGGTCACAGCTTAAATGCCTCTCTCTGCATACTTCCTCATCCCCTTTTCATTTCTTTTTTTTTTTTCCTTTGCAACTGGCTGTTGTAGTTGTTTTATGTTTATTTCCTTCACTAAGAGACGAGTTCTTTGGTACACTGACTGTGTCTGTTTTGTTTGCCTGGCCCACCCATCACTTTCAAGGTCAGTTCACAGCTGGTGCTAAGCATGTGATGAAGAAATGAATGATGGGAACACTTTTGATGTTCCCTGTTTCATGAATAAATTTTGTTGACACAGCAGAAATTCTTAATATCAAAAATAAGTTGACATAGTGGCAGTTAGTGTGATGAAACAAGCCAGATGAAGTCATCGATACTTAATCTAATACTCAAGAGGATGATATTCAGTAATTAGCTCCAACTTTCCAGAAATACAGTGGAAAGATTTTGATGAACATGCATTTCTTTTTTCTATTACTCAACTTAACAAGTAGCATAACTGCAAACTTTAAAAAGTAAAGGAAGAGTTTATATAAATTTTAACGTCATTAGATAAATTTCCTGTAAAAAGGAAAGTAGTTTATCCTTCCAGAATTAAGGCCTACCTCTCAATATATGTTTGTTCTAAAATACTCTTTTCAATAAATGTGTTTTCAAATTGAACCTCCGATTCTGGCCAACATTTTTTTCTGAATTCAGATACTTTCAGATGCCAGAGCAATATGTCAGCTGAAAATAATATAAAGTTCTTAGCAAAATAAGAAAAAAATATTATTGAAAAGACTCATCACAGAAAGAAAAACATTTTCATGGTGGAATAAAGAAAAGCCACTTTCACAATGGCTGCATTAATAGGGAGTCTGTGACTTTTGACACGACCTCCTTCAGAGACCCACTTTCCAAAACTAAGAAGTTATTGCTAGTTTTCCTTAAGGTGTAATTTAGAATATAGGTAGAGATCATTGGAATGTTCCTTGTGGTATGAAATGCTTACAGTGAGGTAAACATGTTTATATATAAATGGTATTTTTAATGAATGGGCTCTTATGATTATAGAGACGTTTTAGTGTTTTAAGTGTAATTTTAAGAAACTGCAGAACCATCAGTAGTATCAGAAGAAAGAGATGTTGTTGCAAGCCGCTTTTCATTTAAAGCAGCTTAACTATTCCCTGTAATCCCTGTGGCATTGCTTCAGTTCTACAGGCAACTTTGCAAGGGGAAGTCTCAGGCAAAATTAGGGGCTCGGTGAAATTTCCTTCTTTTTTGGAAGGTGAAGTTTGTCTCATGGACATTTTGCCTTAATCTTTTTTTTTTTTTTTTTTTTAGTTGGAGGCTAATTACTTCACAACATTTCAGTGGGTTTTGTCATACGTTGATATGAATCAGCCATAGATTTACACGTATTCCCCATCCCGATCCCCCCTCCCACCTCCCTCTCCACCCGACTCCTCTGGGTCTTCCCAGTGCACCAGGCCCGAGCACTTGTCTCATGCATCCCACCTGGGCTGGTGATCTGTTTCACCATAGATAATATACATGCTGTTCTTTCAAAACATCCCACCCTCACCTTCTCCCACAGAGTCCAAAAGTCTGTTCTGTATTTCTGTGTCTCTTTTTCTGTTTTGCATATAGGGTTATCGTTACCATCTTTCTAAATTCCATATATATGTGTTAGTATGCTGTAATGTTCTTTATCTTTCTGGCTTACTTCACTCTGTATAAGGGGCTCCAGTTTCATCCATCTCATTAGGACTGATTCAAATGAATTCTTTTTAATGGCTGAGTAATATTCCATGGTGTATATGTACCACAGCTTCCTTATCCATTCGTCTGCTGATGGGCATCTAGGTTGCCTTAATCTTTTAAAAAAAGCATGAGATCGAATCCAGGCTTCTTGAATAATTCTCGAAGCCCTATTTGCCCACTGACAGGAAAACAGGATCAAACACGTAGTGGATCCCACTGTGTGATGTACGCTGAGTGTCCGGCAGGGATGTCTCAGTAGGAATAGGCACTGGTCCTGCCTGACCCAGTCAGCACACTGGGATCAGAGAAGGTGGAACTTAAGAACAAGAGGGCTGCAGCCAACCAGGCTTTCCCAAGTAAGGTACCTTTTAAGCTGCAGGCAATCAAATAACTTTCTTGCTTTGCTTCTCAAGTGAAAGTGTTAGTCGTTCAGTTGTGTCCGATTCTTTGCGACCCCATGGACTGTAGCCCGCCAGGCTCCTCTGTCCGTGGGATTCTCCAGGCAAGGACATTGGATGGGTAGCCATTCCCTTCTCCAGGGGATCTTCTGACTCAGGGAGCAAACCCAGGTCTCCCGCATTGCGGGCAGACTCTTTTCCTCTGAGCCACCAGGGAATCTTCCCTATAAAACCCCTTCTTAGCTCCTTTGCTCAAATAAACTCTTGAATGGTTTAATTGTGTCTTTGCTGTTGTCACTCAGTTGTGTCCTACTGTTTGCAAGCCAGGGACTGTAGCCCGCCAGGCTCCTCTGTCCATGGGGTTTCCCAGGCAAGAATACTGGAGTGGGTTGCCATTTCCTGTTCTAGGGAATCTTCCCAACATGGAGATTGAACCTGTGTCTCCTGCATGGGCAGGCATGTTGTTTATCACTTGAGCCACCAGGGAAGTCCCACCTAACAGTTTAATAGGCCTCAGTTTACGTTTTAACAGGTTCAGGGTCACTTATCAAAAAGTTTCAGTGAGGTTATGGTAAAGGTAACTGTTTGACACTCCTTTCCACCCCAGCCTGGTACTGCAGTGAGAAGCACCAGTTTTAACCCTTTGAACTTTGGCTGGTTAATAAACAGTAATTGCATAGTAACTTAATCAGCCATAGTTTTCTCTATTGTTTGATTTATTACCTTTGGATTAGCATCCCTAACTGTGGAACTTGGACTTCTCCTTTGTCTCCATTCTATTCTTTGATTTTTTTTTCCTTTTAAAATGAGACTAAATGGAGTCTAATGGGGGTACTGTATTTAAAGCTTTTATGAGGTTTAAATGAGGAGATAGAGGTCAAGTTCTTAGAACAGCACTCTATACAAGGTTCGCCTATTTGATTTGTTAATAAGGGGTTTTTAATATCATTAATATTAATGACATTATTGTTTAGAGTACCTCCCTGGCCCATGCTTGATGATTAGGCTAGAACTTGTAGCCCTACTCTCAGAGGACTGGTAACTCTATAGCATCTTCAGTCTCTTATTGTTGTTGCCCTTCAGTCGCTCAGTTGTGTCTGACTCTTTGTGACCCCAGGGACCACAGCACGCCAGGCTTCCCGGTCCTTCACTGTCTCCTGGAGCTTGCTCAAACTCATGTCCATTGAGTCGGTGATGCCATCCAACCATCTCATCCTCTGTCATCCCCTTCTCCTCTTGCCTTCAATCTGTCCCAGCATCAAGGTCTTTTCTAATGGGTCGGCTCTTCGCATCAGGTGGCTGAAGTGTTGGAGGTGCCACAGTCTCTTGTAAGCTCCGTCCTAACTTGGTAGACTTTGTCACTCCCAGGCTGGATTCTCTGCCTTTGCCCACTGCCATGCCCTGTGTCCTTGACCTCCTGACTCTTAAGAGAAAGTGTCCAATGGCCTGCTTGTCTGTGGGAGCATCTTCTGTACCATTCTGGCCCTGTCACTGTCCTCTCTGCTTCCTCCATCCGCACATCTACTGGATTTTTTATTTTTATTTTTGGCCACACCTCATGCCTTGTAGGATCTTAGTTCCTCTGCCAGGATCAATCCTGTGCCTCCTGCTCTGGAAGCACGGAACCCTAACCACAGGGCTGCCAGGGAATTCCCAGCCTTCTATTATATCTGTTGCTATTGTCGTTGGCCAGAAATCTTCATCTAATCATGCCCATGTTGTATATGAACTCTCATTTAGACACAGCTAGAATAAAGTATCTACCATATATTTATGATATAATATATTGAATATTGTATACAAGTCTATACTAAACCACTAGTAAATGGAAATTTTTAATACTTTTTTAACATCTGCTACTCAAAAGGAAGACTCCTCTATTATATTATATTTGAACCAGTCATGTTACAGGTTTGGGGGTGTATTTGTTTTTCCTTGGGCAAATTTTAGAAATTTTCAGTGTCTCCTTTTTCTCATCAGTAAAGTTGAAATAATACCTCCCTCATTACAGTTGTTTAAATGGTCAAATGATGTAATAATCTTATGTATCACAGTCTGTTTAACCAATAATACCTATTATTAAGTGGGTGAGGATGATGTAGTAATGATGGTGGTGGTAGTAATAATGATTATGATGATAAATAAAGTGAAAATATTAATACCTTCCTTAAAAGCTGTTAATGTATCAATGATGTAATCATTTTATTTGTCACAAATAATGCCTATTATTCATGGGATGATGTTCGTTGTGGTGGTGGTGGAGGTAATAGCTAGTATTCTTGAGCAAAAGTGTGACTTTAGATCATTCATAACACCAAAAGTCACCATGTTAGCACCGATAATCATTTTCTGTATCTTAGAAAAAATAGACATTTCAGTTAAAATTAATTTAATTTTAATTAGATACTTAGTGGGGTATGCAGTTAGCTGTGTTCTCTAATGTGCAGACTGAAGCTTTTGTTTCACATAACTAGTTCCTACATCAAGTCCTGAGGGTCCACTCTTAGCTTACCTCTTTTGTTCTAGATTCACCTGCCTTTCTGTTGACCCTTTGGTGTGTATTTTCAGTGCCTGCATTGGGGCCCAGGACCCGTACTGTGGCTGGGACGTGGTGATGAAGAAATGCACGACCCTGGAGGAGAGCCTGAGCATGAGGCAGTGGGAGCAGAGCATCGCCACCTGTCCTGTGAGTGTCCGGGTCCTCAGCTCTGGAAGCACCATCCCTGGGACCCCAGCGGTCCTAACCCGCAGCCCTAAGCCACCCTTCTGTGGCCTCCATTCATTTTCCTATGAGAACCTTCCTCATAAAGCTGGTCTGTGCTTCTTAACTCATTCAGCTCTTCCTGCACCAAGCCACACAGGATGATGCCATCACTTGCTGTCCATTTTGAAAAGAAATATCTTAAGAGAAGGGGCTTCGCTGGTGGCTCAAGAATCCGCCTGCCAGCACTATTTATAATAGCTAGGATGTGGAAGCAACCTAGATGTCCATCGACAGATGAATGGATAAAGGAGCTGTGGTATATATATATATCATGGAATATTACTCAGCCTTAAAAAGGAATGCATTTGAGTCAGTTCTAATGAGGTGAATGAACTTAGAGCTTATTATACAGAGTGAAGTAAGTCAAAAAGAGAAAAACAAATATCATATATTAACACATACATAAGAAATCTAGAGGACTTCCCTGTAGCTCAAACGGTAAAGAATATGTCTGCAACGCAAGAGACCCGGGTTCAATCTCTGCGTCGGGAAGATCCTCTAGAGAAGGGAATGGCAATCCTCTCCCGTATTCTTGCCTGGAGAATTCCATAGACAGAGCCTGGTGGGCTACAGTCTATGGGGTCGCGAAGAGTCAGACAAGACTGAGTGAATAACACTACTATTATGGAATCTAGAAAGAAGGCGCTGATAAACCTATTTGCAGGGGAGCAGTGAAAATGCAGTCATAGGGAGCAGAGTTGTGGACATAGTCAGGGGAAGGGGAGGGTGCAGTGAATTGACAGAGTAGCATGGACACATACATTTCCACCTGGAAAATAGTTACCCAGTGGGAATCTGCTGTACAGCTCGGGGAGCTCAAACGCGGTGCTCTCTGACCACCCAGAGGGTGGGATGGGCTGGGAAGTGGGAGGGAGGCTCAAGAGGGACGGGACATACATGTACCTGTGGCTGATTCATGGGGATGTGGCAGAAGCCAACACAATATTGTAAAGCAATGATCCTCCAATTAAAAATACATAAATTTTAGAAAAAATGGAGAAAAGAATCCACCTGCTAATGCAGGAGACATAGGAGATGAGAGTTTGATCCCTGGGTGGGGAAGAATCCTTGGAGCAGGAAATGGCAACCCACTCCAGTATTCTTGCCTGGAAAATCCCACTGACAGAGGACCTGGCAGGCTACAGTCCATGGGATTGCAAAGAGTTGGACACGACTGAACACACACAGACACACGCATGATCTTGGGAGAAAATAGTGCTGGTTTGCAAGTGGGATGTAACATCTCTGTTAATTTTTGGATTTTTGTCTCCAGAGTTTGGTGTGGACGATTTTGCCCTTTGTAGCATTAATAATAATAAAATAGCAACTTCCACACCCATCCATATCTCCTGGGAGCTGTAATTCCAGAAGCAGGGAAACAGAGCTTTTAAACAAACTAAAGGATAGTATGATGGAACCCCATGTGTCTTCACTACCACTCAGGGTCAGAGGATTCCTGGGAGAAACAGCCTAAAGTACATTCCCCCAGGGAACCCTGTGGAATGTGGAGAAACTCCGCTGTTTACAGTCAGACTCTGAACCCAAGAACCCAGATTCCTCTCTTGCCTTTGCCGGTATATTTAGCTGGGTCCTCACTTGCACAATCCGGCCTTTCTTCTCCTTTGTCTTCAGAGCCGTCAGTCAAGTCATCCTAAGTTCTATTTTTCTGTTCTCGGAGAATATGAGCAACAAGTATTAACTTCAGCACATTTAGAATTTAGCTAAGTCCCTTGGCATCCTTATCAGCCCTGGCCTCACCCTGCAAGACAGAGGTGAGAAAGCAGGGACACCGTCCCTTATGTTAAATCCGTGTTGGTCCTTCTGTTCCAAACAGCCTGAGGCATTCGAACAGTCTGCCTGTTTCCTGTCAAGGAACCTGCTCTTTGCATCATCCAAGCCACGTGTCACAAAGGCTGTCCTTCAGTTTGTAAGTGAGACAAGCAGGCAGAGTGACCGGAGGAAGGCTAAGGCGATTAAACCGGTGTCAGTCCCCAGTTGTTGGCACAAAGAGCAGGCTTTTCCCTCTAAAGGAGGGTGCATCGCCGCACCCAGGCTCTCAGCAAAGCCTTGGAGGGGGTGCGCTGGGCTGCCAGTCCTTTTTGTTCTTTAGCTCCAGATCTCTGAATTTAGGAGCCAGCTCATCTGCGGTGTCTTGTGAAACTGGTTCACACATGCCACTGTCTGTGTGAAGTCCTTTCTTCTGTCTGAACCACATTGTACAAGCACAGAGGTGTTCCCTTTAAATTCTTCGCAGCTAAAAACACAAAGAGCGCTCTGTGACATGTAGCTTTAAAAGCTCAGGCATGCACTTTAGAAGAATCAGCACATCTTCTTGCAAAAGTTTGACCTTACTGTTTTAATGGTTAAAAAGGGGCAGAAGATAACAGTGGTTCTTCTTAAGCAATAAAGTCATTGGTCCAGGGCTCAAGGGCATTTCAGTGGCTATCTGGGACATGCTTAATTACAAAGTGGGAAATACACACTCACCCACTTGGTCTGTAACAAGTACGTCTTGTATGTTTCTATGGTCAGAAAATGAAGGTGACCTGATATTTAAGAAGTGACCGGAGGGTTATCACTAAAGTTGCTTCTTTCTGCTGAGAGGACAACTTCTGATACAAACTCAGGAAAGGTCAGAGGAGGATGTGGACCTACCCTGGTTTCAGAGCTGCCCCTCCACCAACTCTTTTTGAAAAATGTGACTGAGATGTGATCTCTGATTCACTGAAGGTTTTTGGGTTTTTTTTTTTTGTTTTATCCCCCTGATTTGAGGTGATTTCATTACACACAACCATCTCTACCATCTCATCCAATGTAACTGGTCATTTGCCAAGATACACATTTGATAAGAATATGCAAAGCGTCTAACAACAGACAATAATAAATTGTATCACTTTGAGCAAAGCTAAGGAAAGCCAAACGTATATTTTTCTGATTCATGTAAGTTGCCAGGCAGAATGTGGGAAATCCTATATTACCCAACTCTTGTTTTAATTAATTATACATCTCTTTCAAAAAATCTCTTAGAAAGAAATGAGCTAGATGAAATGATTAGCATTGACACAGAACAGGCATAGAGAAGTACTTTTAAAAGCAATTAAAATGTAATTTATATTATTATTTTTAAGTTTTGACCAAAATGGAAAAGAAGCTTGACTTTATGGACCAGAGTAAAGACAGAGGCCTATTTTCCACTAAAAGGTCCCTATTTAAAATTGTTTATGCATTTCTCTTATCCAGGAGACAGACACTAGTTAATTGACATATTGATTAATGTTCTTTTTGCTTATATTATTGTAATGTAAGCATTTTACCCAGTATAAGAGATTTCAAGTACTAAAGTTAGATCTAAATTTATATACCTAGAGTGATTCAAATAATATATATGTCTTAACTTGCAATGTTGCTTAACAAGGGTGAAAGTGTTAGTCACTCAGTTGTGTCTGAATCTTTATGAACTGCATGGATTGCAGCCTTCCAGGTTCCTCTGTCCATGGAATTCTCCAGGCAAGAACACTGGAGTGGGTAGCCATTCCCTTCTCCAGGGGATCTTCCTGACCCAGGGATCAAACTCAAGTCTCCTGCATTGACAGGCAGATTCTTTACCATCTGAGCTACCAAGGGAATCTGCCTGGACTTGATTTATGTGTGAGTGTCATCCATACTCTGTGTGGTGTGTATGTGCATGCTAAGTCACTTCAGTTGTATCTGACTCTTTGCAACCCTATGGACTGTAGCCTGCCAGTCTCTTCTGTCCATGGGGTTCTCCAGGCAAGAATACTGTGTGGACACATGGTTATTAGCACACTATGTCATAAAATGAGTCTCTGTTCCAAAATATGTGCTGCAGTGATTAACAAAATAAGTAGACCAAATAAGCACCTAAATGTATTAAAATAACTGAATATTCCCAAGCAACTGTGTAATTATCATATTTGAGTTAAAGGAGACTTTAGCAATGATTAAGCCTAGAGCTCTTTATTTAGACATCAGTAGACCACAGACTAAAGGTTTTACACAAGATTCTGAAACTACATTGGGAAATATATCTGGACTTAATTTCAGTACTTCTGAGATTCTCCCTTGTCTGCAGATCAGTGCCATTCCCAGCCAGCAACATCTCCCAAAGCAGTGGCTGATTGGTGGACGAAGTGACTGGTGACCCACTTCTCATGCACGTGTTATGTTGAGATAGCCAGAGAGGTATTACTGAAATCTACTGTGAAAGAAGGAAAAGGGAATGAAAGTTACACAGGACTCTTTCTAAGAAAACACTAAAGTGTCCTTATGGTCAGAGTCTGTTATTATTCAGTCTCTAAGTTGTCCGACTCTTTGTGATCCCAGGGACCTCAGCACACTAGACTTCCCTGTCCTCCAGTATCTCCCGGAGCTTGCTCAAACTCATATTCATTGGCTTGGTGATGCCGTCCAACCATCTCATCCTCTGCCGCCCCCTTCCCCTCCTGCCCTCAGGCTTTTCCAGCATCAGGTGGCCAAAGGATTGGAGCTTCAGCTTCAGCATCAGTCCTCAGTCCTTCCAAAGAATATTCAGGGTTGATTTCCTTTAGGATGTACTGGTTCGATCTCCTCCAGTCCAAGGGAGGCTCAAGAGTCTTCTCCGACACCACAGTCTGAAGCATAGTCAGAGTAGGAGCAGCATTTTGTATTTTTTTTAATCCTGGTGGGACAGTAGGTTACAGGGACCTTAGAAACGGTGATGTTTTCCTCTCAGGAAATATCTGCCTTTGTACCTTCACACATTTGTGTAGGATCCCGTGAATCACTCTGAATCCAGAGGATCAGGCAGGTTTGTCCTCTCCCTTTTGACCACATCTTATAGAAAGAGCCAGGTGTGGCGAGTGGGTATAAAGCCTTGGAGTGTGGATAAGAAAGAAGGACAGAGTCATCATTATGGCAGCTGGAGATGAGCAACCAGCCAGGTCAGAGGAAATGGACACAGTGAATGCTAAGCTTCCCTGGTGGCTTAGTCAGTAAAGAATCTGCCAGCAATGTAGCAGACCTGGGTTCAATCCCTGGGTCGGGAAGATCCCCTGGAGAAGGAAATGGCAACCCACACCAGTGTTCTTGCCTGGAGAATCCCATGGACAGAGGAGCCTGGTGGGCTACAGTCCATGGGGTCGCAAAGAGTAGGACACGACTGAGCAACTAAACCACCAGCAGTGGTTACTCTTGCCTTTTGTACTTGGAGACTGAAAGTCCAGAGATAAAACCCACTTGGATATCTATATGTTTTTAATATTTATTATTTGGCTATGCTGGATCTTAGTTGCAGGTTGTGGGATCTACTTCTCTGACCAGGGATCGAACCCAGGCCCCCTGCATTGGGAGCTCGGATTCTCAGCCACCAGACCACCAGGGAAGTCGCCTGGATTTTCACAAAATATGGTTTCACCTTTGTTCTGAAACTGCGACACGCAAGTACAGTTTGTTTTACAAGTTGCAAATGTTAGTCGCTGAGTCGTGTCTGACTCTTTGCTCAGTCATGTCACAGTTTGTTTGCTCCAAAGGGATTAATTCTCTCCTCTATGGAGTCCCCTCCCATGTGGATCAGGAATCTTGAATCCCCCAGAATCAACCAGGGCAGGAACTTGTGGGCGAGATGGTGGGAGCAGCAGGCAGCAGAGGGTAAAGCGAAGTGTGTAACTTACATGTAACTTCATCTCTTCGTTTATCATGTTTTCTAAGAAATGCATAGATCCCTATGTTAAATTCAGGAGGTTTGGACTCTATGCCTTCTGTCCATTTGCAGAGGAGAGATTCCTTCTGAGGGCTGGGTGATCTGAAGTCTGGGCCCCATGAGTCTCGAATCTTGGGACTCACTAGCTCCTGGGAAGATCTGCTTGTCAGATTTGAGCTGACATGGTGTGGTTCCACCTGCCCCGGACCAGTCTCCATGGGTCAAGGGAGTGTCGAGGCCCCTCCTGTAGGGCTCTCAGCGTCCACGTCACAGGGCATCCACACACCCCTCCCGCCCCTGGCTCGGACCCTGCTGATGCCTCCAGCTCAGCTCTCAGCTTTGCTTACTCTGGGCCACCTCCTTCCGTCCCAGGGAAAGCAGCTGGTGCCCCGACACACGTGGCAGTATCCTTCCCCTTTGTCATCACTCAGGCTGCCCTCTGCCTCCACAGCCCCAGCAGACCCCTTCGCCTGGACCCTCCATCATCACCATCCCTCCGGATCCCACCAGCTTGCTGGAAGCCCCCCATCTCCTCGTCCACACCCCGTACTCTGAGCTCCATCACTGGATTTATTTGCAGTAATAATTAGGGGTCCAGCTCCTCCGTGCCGGCTCATAAACTCTGGGAGGGTGGACACAGTATGGATTTGACTGGGATGCGCCTAACAGCTAGGACATATCTGGCTGCTTAACAGGCACTCTTTTAATATGGAAACTAAATGTCAGTTTGAAATGACTTTTTCAGTCGGTTCGACTTTTTAGACCAAGCCAGATCTTACATAAAACTAGTTGACTGATCTTTCAACTTTTTAAGGAACATAAAAATGCAAGAGTTGTACATCTGTGAGTTTTAACTTCAGTTCTATTTTTTCATTTTATGTTTTCTTTTCTCAATTAATTTTTATTGGAGTATAGTGTTAGTTTCAGGTGTACAATGAAGTGAATCAGTTATGCATATACATATATGCACTCTTTTTTAGATTCTTTTCCCATATAGATCATTACAGACTATTGAGTGGAGTTCAATGTGCTATACAATAGGTCCTTATCAGTTATCAATTTTATATTGGTAGTGTGTATATGTCAACCCCAATCTCCCAATTTATCCCTCCCCGCACGCTCCCCTCCTCCTCTAACCATAAGTATGCTTTCTGCATCTGTGACTCTATTTCTGTTTTGTAAATAGGTTCATTTGTGCCATTTTTAAAAAAAGATTCCACATATAAGTGACATCACAAGAAAGGGGCAGAAGAAAAGAAAGAGGAGAAGAAAGGAAAGGGGACTGTGCTAATGGTAATGTAAGTCAAGGGATGGCAGGACCTTCCGCTCACGTGAGAAAGCCAGAGAACACGAAGAATTGGATATTCAATCAGTCAGTTCAGTCACTCAGTCATGTCCAACTCTGTGACCCCATGGACTGCAGCACACCAGGCCTCCCTGTCCATCACCAACTCCTGGAGCTTACTCAAATTCATGTCCATTGAGTCGGTGATGCCATCCAACCATCTCATCCTCTGTCGTCCCCTTCTCCTCCCACCTTCAATCTTTCCCAGCATGAGGGTCTTTTTCAGTGAGTCAGTTCTTCTCATCAGGTGACTAAAGTATTGGAGTTTCAGCTTCAGCATCAGTCCTTCCAATGAATATTCAGGACTGATTTCCTTCAGGATGGACTGGTTGGATCTCCTTGCAGTCCAGGGGACTCTCAAGAGTCTTCTCCAACACCACAGTTCAAAGGCATCAATTCTTTGGTGCTCAGCTTTCTTTATAGTCCAATTCTCACATCCATACATGACGACTGGAAAAACCATAGCTTTCACTAGGTGGACCTTTGTTGGTAAAGCACTGTCTCTCCTTTTTAATATGTTATCTAGGTTGGTCATAGCTTTTCTTCCAAGGAGCAAGCATCTTTTAATTTCATGGCTGCAGTCACCATCTGCAGTGATTTTAGAGCCACCAAAAATAAAAAGCCTATCACTGTTTCCATTGTTTCCTCACCTATTTGCCATGAAGTGATGGGACCAGATACCATGATCTTAGTTTTCTGAATGTTGAGTTTTAAGGCAACTTTTTCACTCTCCTCTTTCATCAAGAGGTTCTGTAGTTCTTCTTTGCTTTGTGCCATAAGGGTGGTATCATCTGCGTTTCTGAGGTTATTGATATTTCTCCTGGCAGTCTTGATTCCAGCTTGTGCTTCAACCATCCCAGCATTTCACATGATGTACTCTGCATATAAGTTAAATAAAACAGGGTGACAGTGTACAGCCTTGACGTACCCCTTTCCCAATTTGGAACCAGTCTATTTTTCCATGTTCAGTTCCAACTGTTGCTTCCTGACCTGCATACAGGTTTCTCAGGAAGCAGGTCAGGTGCCCTAGTAGTCTCATCTCTTTCAGAATTTTCCACAGTTTGTTGTGATCCTCAATCAAATGCTTTGGCATAGTCAATAAAGCAGTAGTAGATGTTTTTCTGGAACTCTCTTGCTTTTTTGATGATCCAGTGGATGTTGGCAATTTGATCTCTGGCTCCTCTGCCTTTCCTAAAACCAGCTTGAACATCTGGAAGTTCACGGTTCATGTATTGCTGAAGCCTGGCTTGCAGAATTTTGAGCATTACTTTACTAGCATGTGAGATGAGGGCAATTATGCAGTAGTTTGAGCATTCTTTGGGATTGCCTTTCTTTGGGATTGAATGAAAACTTTTCCAGTCCTGTGGCCACTGCTGAGTTTTCCAAATTTGCTGGCAAATAGAGTGGAGCACTTTCACAGCATCATCTTTTAGGATTTGAAATAGCTCAGCTGGAATTCCATCACCTCCACTAGCTTTGTTTGTAGTGATACTCCCTAAGGACCACTGGAGTTCACATTCCAGGATGTCTGGCTCTAGGTGAGTGATCACACCGTCGTGATTATCTGGGTCATGAAGATCTTTTTTTGTACAGTCCTTCTTTGTGTTCTTGCCACCTCTTCTTAATATCTTCTGCTTCTGTTAGGTCCATACCATTTCTGTCCTTTATTGTGCTCATCTTTGCATGAAATGTTCCCTTGGTATCTCTAATTTTCTTGAAGAGATCTCTAGTCTTTCCCATTCTATTGTTTTCCTCTATTTCTTTGCATTGATTGCTGAGGAAGGCTTTCTTATCTCTCCTTGCTATTTTTTGAAACTCTGCATTCAGATGGGTATATCTTTCCTTTTATCCTTTAGCTTTAGCTTCAACAGTTACAGCCTATTCTGCTCCATTCTGTTCTGGCATGTTAGAAGAGGAGAGAGGGTGTCCTTTATTCTTGATTCCTAAAAGTGAAAGTGAAGTCACTCAGTCGAGTCTGACTCTTTGCGACCCCATGGACTGTAGCCTACTAGGCTCCTCCATCCATAGGATTTTCCAGGCAAGAGTACTGGAATGGTTTGCCATCTCCTTCTCCAGGGGATCTTCCTTACCTAAGGATTGAACCTGCGTCTCGCACATTGTAGGCAGACACTTTACCATCTGAGCCACCAGGGAAGTCCTAAATTCGATTCCTAAAATTATACATAAATTTATACCTACTCATAATAAGTTTTATATGGCTTCCTCACAAATAAAAGATGTTTTGTTATGAAAAACAACAACAGCAACAAGAAGAACCAGACTTTTGGGCTCTGTGGGAGAAGTCGAGGGTGGGACGATTTGAGAGAATAGCATTGAAACACGTATGTTATCATATGTGAAACAGATCACCAGTCCAGGTTCCATGCATGAGACAGGGTGCCCAGGGCTGAGGGATGGGATGGGGAACACATGTGCACCCATTGCTGGTCCATGTCAATGTATGGCAAAATCCACTACAACATTGTAAAGTAATTAGCCTCCAATTAAATAAATTTTTTAAAAAAAGAACTAGAGTAGACCACACTGCATTGGTTTGATTGACAGGTCATTAGCACCCTCCTCTCCCCTCCTCCTTTTCCTCTGTTCCCTCCTCCCTTCCGCCTCCTTCCTCCCCCTCCTCTCCTCCACTCTTCGCTGTCTCCACCTGTGGCCTCTGCTGCTTTCCTTCGAACTACTTCCCCTTCCTCTCTTTTTGATTGCAATATGAGATATTGCAAAGAAGCTCTGATGGTCTCATGGGAGACCTCGTTTTTTTCTCTTACCATGTTTGCAGCCTTAACCCTTTCTGACATCCTTGCGTATATCTGCTTCCTAGACGAGGAATCTCACCGTGGACGGGCACTTCGGCGCGTGGTCTCCGTGGACGCCCTGCACGCACACGGACGGCAGCGCCGTGGGATCCTGCCTCTGTCGCACCCGCTCCTGCGACAGCCCGGCCCCCCAGTGTGGCGGCTGGCAGTGCCAGGGCCCCCGCATGGAGATCGCCAACTGCTCCAGGTGCGTCCCTCCTGACGCCTGGGCTTAAATGTAGGTGTAAACCCAGCTTGTCCAGGCGTTTGGGAAATCACTTCCAATACATGCCTTCCCTATTCAAGAGAAAGGTCACAAAAAGATAGAGACATTGACCACTTAAAAATGACATGACCTATGGGAGGAGATTTTAAATTAAAAATCTAATTTGCAATACACTTATATATGTATGTATCCTATACATATATTTGTATAACCGAATTGCTGTGCTATATAACTAAAACTAACACAATATTGTAAATCAACTATAACTCAATTTAAAAAATTACAAATCAGATTCTAAGCCTCTTTATATGTTTAGGTAAATCTAAACCTATCCTTGTGTTCATTGTTAGATTGGGAAAAGTGTTTCGAGTATGCAAAATGTTAGAAGAAGGAAAAGCATACAGTTTCTGAATGTTAAATTAGACTCTGCTCATCAATTTTTTAAATGTGAAGGTGACTATCAAATCTCTGTGGTATTTAAATTCCATTCATACATTCAAATAGTGATGTAACAGAAATGTCTTTGCAACATTTGAAGCTTTTGATGAAAAGAATTCAATGACAACTTACAAGTATATGAAGGATATCTAGTTTATCACCATTCTTTTAGAAGGCACGTGAGTAGCTTGCTGTGGAGACATAGAGTCCAAAAACCACACTGTCCAAGTATAAACATTGTGAGCAACAGCTGGCCCATTGCAGGTACCTGTGTGGACATGGGAGCGTTAGTTGTTACTAGACTGGTCCTTTACAGATTCAGGAATATCAACTCTAGGGCCCACTGCTGAAACCACCAAAGTTATCCTACACTGGTGCTTACACTCGGAGGACCCTGCTTCTTAAAGTGCATATTTCAATATCTTAACGCTCTATTGTGTCTAACTCTTTGTGACCTCATGGACTGTAGCCCACCAGGCTCCTCTGTCCATGGGATTTTCCAGGCAAGAATAATGGAGTGGGTAACCATTTCCTTCTCCAGGGGACCTTCCTGACTCAGGGATCAAACCCACATGTCCTGCTTTGGCAGACAGATTCTTTCCCACTGCGCCGTCTGGAAAGCCCCTCTAAAAGTGCATATGGCTTTCCCAAATCCACATGAGAGTGTCGCTTACTGGTATATAAGCTATTAGTGATAATTTTTGGTTGACAACTTAAGGGGGATCTAAGAACGCATGAGTTGATACACTGTGCCTGCATCTCTGTCCCTGCCTGACTCGGGGATCACGTCTGTCATGGTAACAGAAGAGGATGCTCAGCTGCCAGGAGCATCCCGTCTGCTCGGTGGAGATCTCCCATGGGTGCACATCTCAGCATGCCTGAGGGATAGGAAGCTAGGACTCCATCGCTGGCAAAAACAGGCCATGTTGCAGTTTTATGGGTGTCACCAGATTTGATTTTCATCCTTATGAACCACCTCCCTGCAGGGTCGGGAGGGAGGAACCATAGCACTCACTTGCTTCTATCCACTGGGAGCCCCTGGTGCTGTCAAAGGAAAGAGACAGTTGTGAGAAGCCAAGTGAACAAGGCCCGTTTGCAGCTAATATTTGCTTTTGTAGCAGCAAGGGCTTATTAGTTTACATATTCCTTTGAAGTTATCTGCCAAAACTATGGTAGTCTGACATGAGAGATTGTTTTTAGTGCCCTTTATCAGTTGATAACTTGTTTTTGTTGGCCTCAGTTTTGTTGGAAACAGAAAAGTGGAAACCACCTAACTTGCAAACTGATTTTTTTTTTTTTTGGCTCAGTCAGTGATGTCAAGTACTTCCTCAATTTGTGCAAAGTACATCAGAAAGCCTTTACAAAGACTGATCTAATGACTCTAAGTTAAACCCATTCTTCATTTTTCATTGTTATTGTTTAACTTAATATACTCAGAAAGTGTTGGGGAATTCAAAATATTGCTAATTCAATACATTTGGCAACTATATCTTTGATTAAATGCTCTTATATCACATCATTTAAATTTGTCATTATCTTGGAGCTACACATTAAGGGCATTCGATTTATGGAAATAAATCCACAGTATAAGGTAATTAGCTAAGCCAGACTCTATTATCAAACTGGGGCCAAGTCAGACTTCCTATCAATCAAGAAAATCTGGTTTAATTTTATAATTAAAGTGAACACATGAATGTCTACACCCCTTCTGAATTCTAATTCTTTGGGAAGGAGAAAGGAATGGAGGGAGACAAACCTCGAGCTAGCTCAATAGAAAGGTAGAATGTCAAGGAAGGCTTGGCGCTTTGACACAGCTTTTGTCATCTAAATAAGTCTGCAGCTTCCAATGATTGCTATGTATACCTTCTTTTATGGGACTTTTTTTCTAGGAGCAAGACCTGCGTCCGTCCTGGTTGGTCAGGAGGACCACTCTGACAGCGAGGCTGTGTGCAGGACGTATGGGGAGGGTTCTGCGCATCTCCAGGTGGGATGAGGGGAAGGCAGGAAGCTGGGTGAGCTGTACTGTAGGCCCCATAAAGACTGCAGCTGGTCACAAGGGGAGCTCTGTAGCTGCAGGACCCCTTGATGGTGTTAGATTCTCTCACCTGAGAGTTATCACTGCCAAGGCAGACAGATCACAGCGTCTATAACTGTCCTCTCTGACAGTAGCCGGGAGACAGAGGCCAAATCTTTAATCAAAAAGCTCTATGCTGCGTTCCAAATGGGCTTCCCAGGTGGCGCCAGGGGTAAAGAACCTGCCTGCCAATACTGGAGACGTGAGAGACACAGGTTGAATCCCTGGGTCAGAAAGATGCCCTGGAGGAGGGCACGGCAACCCACTCCAGTGTTCTTGCCTGGAGAATCCCGTGGACAGAAGAGCCTGGCGGGCTACAGTCTATGAGGTCACAAAGAGTCAGAGAAGACTGAAATAGCTTTGCAGGAGTGCTCAGAACATCCCGACGCAGCTAATATCCGCTGCTGAATAACCTGGAGGATGGCTGACATAGTGTGAGCCACGAGGAGGCTTTCTGCTGTCTGTGTATTGTTTTGTTGTTGGCTTATTATTATTTTTTTTACAACCATGCTCACTTTTCTCTTCCCTTCCCTGCACCATGTATAGTGCTGTGGCCACAGTAATATGTTCCTTTTTTTTTTTTTAAACTGGAGTATAATTGCTTTCCAGTGTTACATTAGTTTCTATTGTACAGCAAAGTACATGAGTTATACGTATACAGATGTCTTCTCTTTTTTAGATTTCCTTCCCATCTAGGTTGCCACAGCACCGAGTCCCCTGCGCTATACAGTAGGTCCTCATTAGTTATCTGTTTTGTACATAGTATCACTGGCTTTGATCCCTGAGTCAAGAATATCCCCTGGAGTAGGAAACGGCAACCCACTCAAGTATTCTTGCCTGGAAAATCCCCTGGACAGAAGAGCCTGGTGGGTTATAATCACAGGGTTGGTAAAGAGTCAGACGTGATTGAGCATCACACATACACACACAAGATCAGCAGTGTGCACACGTCAATCCCAGTCTCCCAATCAATATGTCATATTTAAAGCAAACACAAGGACACCTGAAACTAACACAATATTGTGAATCAGCCATAGTGCAATAAAAACATGTAAAAAATTTAAAAAGCAAGAAGCAGCAGGAAAGCTTCTCAGATCAGTGTCCACACTCACCCTCCTCACTTATTGTAGGATTTGTTGTCTTCTTTCCAAGAGCCAATTTAGAATGCAGAGACCTCTGGGCAAGTTGTCTGTGACATCACTTACACTGACAATCATGTTGGGGGACCACACTGTATGGCAACCCAGGGCGTGAGGACACTGCCTGCCCAAGAAGGGAAGGGCGGTCAGATAAGGAAAGGCAGGGTGCAAGGGCAGATTTTGCCCTCTGCTCACCATCTCTGTAGGCCAGCTCAGATGCTCCACGCAGTCAAAAAGGAGCCCATTAAGGCTACAGGCATCAGATTATTTGTATTATTTCAGAAAACAGGAGCATATCAACATTGCCTTATGTGTTGCATCATTTCTATAACACTAAGATGGTTTCCACTGATGCCTGGCAAAGACTTCATAAAAGCTATAGAACTGTTATTGTTGGAAGGCTACAGTCAATGAGTAGTACTCTATTTTATATTGTTTAATGGAAAAAAGGACTATCGCAGACCTTCTTGTGACTTTATTGATGCCTGCTCAGCTCTGGCTCTAGTTTTGGAATGCCTTTCACTAAAAGGAGCTGTGATACAATTAGTGGTTATTTTAAGACTAAAAATCAAATATTAGTAAACAAACCTGTTTCAGTGATGTTTTAAATGCATTAAGTGGATTGTTTTTGACTGACTTAATCAAAAAAATGATCCATCTGCTGATATACGGTGACTTAATGCTACTCTGGGCTTCCTTGTGGCTCAGTTGGTAAAGAATCTGCCTGCAGTGCAGAAGACCCGGGTTCGATCCCTGGGTCAGGAAGATCCACTGGAGAAGGGCATGGCAACCCACTCCAGTATGCTTGCCATAGAGAATTCCATGGACAGAGGAGCCTGGTGGGCTACAGTCCACGGGGTCACACAGAGTCAGACACAACTGAGCGACTGACACTTTGACTTTCAATGCTGCTGCTTTGGTTGCCGGCTGCTACAGCTGCCTCTAAGCAGCGCTCTGAGGTGTGCAAACCCAGCTCCATAGAAGAGTCACATACGTGGACAGGGCACTCATTAATCCCCTAACGTACTATACTCCTAATGTTTAAAATACCTACTTCCCTGTATGCAACAGTTTCCACAGATTGCAAGTAGATTACATCATAAGGTGTCACGTTTGTTAAAAGGTTTAGAAAATTAAGAATTTCCAAGCAATTTTGGGAGCAGTGTTTCTTGCATTATCTAAACTTTTTTTCATATAAAAGAAACTTTAAAAATTTCTTTTTATTTATGTTGAAATTTATTTTATGTTTGTTTCTATTTATGTATGTTTCTTTTATTTATATTTTCATTTTATTTATGTTGAAATTACATTACTTGGATACTTTTTAAAATAGTGCGAGGAATGATATGTAAGATACTAATTACTTGTAGAAACAGCTTCGGAAATCTGTCTTATTTTGTGTTATTTTGGTTACATTATTATGAAGCAGCTTTGTTACATCATACCTCGAAGTATCACTTTATTTTGATTTTGATTATTTTTAAGTTTCAGAAAGTAAAGTAGGGAAATATGAAACATGCTAAGAATTTTCTCAGAGGAGCTTTCACTTGAAATTGTGTTAGAAATTACATATCCAGTGTGCTATTTATACCTTGAGCTTCAATGGTATAGCTGTGCACCTCCGTGCTTTTAAAGGAATATATCAAGTAAAATAAGAATTATTTCACTGGAAATATAAATACTATAGATGAGAGTAACAGCTATTTAGAAATGCATATACGAATAGAGAAATAGAGAAAAAATTCTACATGCAGTTAACCATCTATATGGGAGTTTGGACTCTGGTTTTAACATATATGTTATTAATGCTACTTAAATTTTTTTAAAAATTCCTATAGTTTATTTTTAAATAGTGGGGACAAACTGCTAAAGAGATTTTTAAATTATAAATATTCTACAAGCAGACATTTTAAGGAAAAAAATACAATATTAAACAAAAATTTTTCTCTAGCTGTGAGTAGCAGTTTATTGTACAACCCACTTTTATAAAAGTTTATTTTATATTTTAATATATCTGCCTTATTTTATACATGTATAAAATAACATAAATAAAGGTATACACAATTGACACTTCCTATTTATACTCTATATACTCTATATCTTTGTCAGATTATTAGAGAATAGCCAATAATCTGAATTTAAAATATTCTTTCTTCATTTTCAATAAAGCTTGTTTTATGGCTTTGGAAATTTTGGTACCCTTTATCAATACGAATGCCATCAAGAGAATTACTGATTTTCACTGATATTAATAGATTTTAAAGGAAACATTTAGATGATTATTTGATTCAATGTGCCCTTTTCATAGATTATAACTGATACAGTACAAATCAAATAAAATCATAAAGGCCAAAGGTTCAGGGATGCATCTCTAATTGCTTTTAAAAAAAAAAAGAGCATTATTTTTCATTAGCTTAACATTTTCACCACTAAGCTTTCTTGGTTCTAATTAGCCCGTTTTTTAAGTTATTTGCAAGTACATGTAAAACTTGACTCTCAAGTTTTCTCTTTTGACTGGAAAATCAGATTCGGGGGGCAGGGACGGACTTCCCGGTAACTGTGGTTCCGAGACAGTACAATTCGTTGACTCCCAGGGCTCCTTGCCCCCGTGGCCTTCGCAGCCCGCGGTCAGTGGTCTCCGTGGGGGAACCCCCGTGTGAACTTGGGGCCGGTGCAGGTGGAGGCTGGGCCTCGCGCAGGTTGGCCCCAGTGACCCTGTTGCTTCTTCCCCCAGGAACGGAGGCTGGACGCCCTGGACCTCGTGGTCCCCCTGCAGCACCACGTGTGGCATCGGCTTCCAGGTGCGACAGCGGTCCTGCAGCAACCCCACCCCGCGGCACGGGGGCCGGGTGTGCGTGGGGCAGAACCGCGAGGAGAGGTGGGTACCTACCCTCTGTGCCTCCGGTCGCCACCCTCCCGCTCCCTGTCATCCCGGTGCGGTCGGTTTCCCTGCGGTTTCAGTTTCTGGATCTAGCTCAGCTTGTCTGTGGCATCCTTTTCTGTTGAGTCGAATGACCCTCCTCTTTTCTTTCATCCTTTAATTTCGACCAAAGCTTGGGGTGGGCAGCATCACTGGTGGGGGCGCCAAGGAGCCTGCAGGGTTCGCTCAGCCCAGCGTCTCTTGAGAGATGTGAGATCCAGGGACAGCGGGCATCTCTGTGCTGGGCTCCCCAGAGATGAGGCAAGAGAGTCTGCTGGGGAATGACTGCTCTTATTAAAATTCTGCTAGACTGGTCTCACACCTCCAATTCCAAATAGGGCCTGAGCTGGTCCTGGGTCCAGATGGTGTTGATCAGAAGAGGTAAGTTCTCCAGGTGAGAGCCATAGTCAGCATTTTGATTATAATTACAGCTACACCCTTGTCTATTAACAGGACCCTCTCGGTGAACCTGCAGGACAACCCAGAGTGGGGTTTGTTACACATGGGTTTCCATGTGTATTTTAAGCTTTCAGCACCTCCCTGGGACATTTCAGTCCAGTCTCACATTTAAGGACTTGTTGCTCTTTGTAGACTCAAACATTTGGTTTCAGCCTTATAAATCTGCAGTTGTGATAATTGGCTCTTCCTTCCATATTTAAAGTACATCCTCGTTTATGGTTATTAGGAGAAAATCCAGGTAGGTGAATTTCACATCACCTTTGTGAGTCTTAACTCTCCATACTCACATCAGTTTATGTTCTTGGTCCATGAGAAGCAAATTGGCTTTCAGTACTTTTTAATTAAATTGTAGTAAGACTTGTATCCTGTGAAATGACTTCAGTGGGAGCCTCGTAAAAATACCTATGCAGTTATTGGCTTATGTGATTAATATTTATACAGACAAAGCCAGCAGGCTTAGTGGGTAGGTAATTCTCCACCAGATATTTATTGCAACCTGAAATTAACTGGAGAGAATCATTTTTTTCTCTCTTCATTGTGTTCCTAAATCACCGATTAAGACTGCATTCTTTTGATTCAGAGAAAAATGAATGATGATTTTTACAAGGCAAAGTTGGTTGTTTTTGAAGTAGTACCCTGTGACAGTCTAACCCAAGCCTGTCATTTCCAATCTGACACCAGTTGATAGGTGGGAAAGTCGATTATGGGAAAGATGTCTTCCAGCATTAGAAGGTTTTAAATTGGCTAGAAGTTTTAAATGCTGTATATTATCACCTAATAGGGCCCATTTAGGTAAAGTGACCTCTATCCACCCATAGAATCACAGCACCTCCATCCACAAAGCTCACACCTGTTATCACCTTTCCCTAGCTGAACACACAGGAAGGAAGAAGCTGGCTAATTATGTGGTTAAAGTCTATATATGTTCTGTATCCATTTACAAGTGTTCCTAAAGCTTCATTTTCAGAAAAAGATCAGGATGGTTAATGTGTTTGGGGAACTTTCATTTAAAGTGTTCTTATTTTACAGAAGAAACACTTTTGGACTAGATGAATGTTCGCTTGAGGAGGGAACTTGGACTAAGTAATAGACATGTGGATGAGGAGAACAGGGCCTGTATCCCCAGGGAGCCTCCCTTTGAAACAGCCTTTCTTAGGGGGCGATTGAGAAGTTAATGAAAGCTAGAAAAAACAAATGCATCGCATCTCTTTCTTGGCCTTCACTAGCAAAGAGTTCTTAGGGTCTTTGCCATGTTATGTGGAAAGTCTCTCTACCTAAGTAATACAAAGAAATACCATCCGGATTTTGACAAAAGAGATATTTGAGAACTAAACTCAAGATTAAAGGAGACCCTGATCTTCATGGGAAGGTACGAAAGAACAAGGGCTAGACATATACACTCATTAATAAAGTCACATCATGCTTATTTAAACACCATCAAACCTAAAAATGAGATATGATGAGATGAGATGGTTGCATAGAATCACCGATGCAATGGACATGAACTTGGGCAAGCTCTGGGAGACGGTGAGGGACAGGGAAGCCTGGCATCCTACAGTCCATAAGGGTCACAAAGAGTCAGACACCAACCTGGTAACTGAAAAACAATAAATCTAAAAAACTCCTGAGTGGTCACAAATGAATAAATTGACTCTCCAGGTAAGGTCCCTAAATTAATGCTAGGATTTTAGTGAGTGAGTTTTTATTTGTGACAAAATCTCCGATATGTGAAAAATTCAGTGAGAACATTATTGCAACAGAAATCTCAAAAACGTTCAAATCGATTTTTGTCTAAATAATGGATAAAGAAAATATCCAATTTCTATTCTAGATGTACTTTAAAAGGCCTGGGCATTTGTTTCTCTGTTCCAAAATTTCCTGGAAAATTATTTTCTTGAGTAGCAGAAACTGAATAGAAGTATTGATTCCCAGGGAGGCTACCCACAAGGATGAAGCAGTGGACCCCTGTGTAAATATTACTGAAATGTGAATATCCTTGTCTGTATTCACTTTCTCCTGCTGTGTAACAACAGTACTACAAACTTACTGACTTAAAACAACACATATTTATCACCTCCAGTCTCAGTGGACCAGGAGTTCTGGTGTGATCCACCTGGGTTCTCTGCTCAGCCAGAGCTGTGGTCTCATCTGAGGCTCACCTGCGGAAGGATTTACTTCCAAGTTCACGTGGTTGTTATTGGCATTCATTGCCATCAAACTGGGGACCTGGGTTGCTCACTCATTGTCAGTCTGAAACTGTCCTCAGTTTTTTGACAAACAAGCCTTCCCAACGTGGTCACTTGCTTCCTCAAATCCGGCAAGGAAGAGAATCTCCTTGCAAAATGAACATTACTGTCTTATGTAATGTCATCGCAAAGGTGATATACTCACACCTTGCCATATTTTATTGGTTAGAAGAAAGTCACAGACCTAGTGCTCAATCAAGAGGAAAGATATGTACATCATACATAAACGTATGCATTGCACAGGATGTACACATCAAGAGGCAGGAATCGTTGGGCTCACTGTAGAGTTTATCTGCCGTCAATGATGAACTGTCCCTATCACATACAACATGCAATTCACCCCATCTCCAGTTTCCTCCTAGTTTTATACCATTCAGTCATCTCCCCAAATCTGGAACCTTATTCAAATCAGACCCAAAGTGAATGAGTCTCCCTGGGTGTAGTTCATTTCAGCCTGTCCATCTTAAAGTGCGAGACAAGTTATCTGGACACCAACACACTCGGTGGACACATGGTGGGGCAGGCAGAGGATAACAGCTACAGTTACTTCTGTTCAAAAAGCGGGAAATGGAAGGTACAAAGAAATTTCCATAAAAATTCTGAGACCTACGCAGACAAGTGTACGGAGTTGCTTGATGAAGCTGCAAGGCTTGAGCGTAATTCTCCGCAGTCTTAGCTGTGTTCTCATGTCTGTTTCCTGCTTGATCCTTCCTTTTCCATGAAAGGTAGCATGTGCCTGCAGCTGGTTAGTTTAATGAGCCTGCTTCCTGCCGGTGGAAGTTTGGGTTTCCAACAGCCTCATTTCATTTGTACTTTCTCCATATATTCAGTCTCAGCTGGTGATCATTTTGCTGAAGTCAACTTCAGAAGTCTGCCATGAATTTCCTTGGGCTTTGCTCCACTAAACAGTCTACACCCACAGATCTTTCTGAGCCAGCCCTTCTCTACCTGGGGCTCCCGCTAAGACAGCTGAGGGACAACACCCTCCAGCTTTCTTGTGATTGAGAGGATCTGCGACTCTTGCTCCTGAACTTCTAAAAGGACTCCTCATGGGACTGAACACTACTCTGATCTTTTGACACTCCTGAGGTTTTAACAAAAGGTTGTTCAGTCACAACTTCAGTTTTTTACTCTTTGCCAGCCTTTCCTGGTGGTGCTCAGAAGCTGACTCTTCATTTTAGTTTCTTTTGCCATCAGGAGAGGCCAAGAATTTCCTTTCTGTTTAATATCATTTCCCTCAGTTTTTCTTTTTTCTTCTGCTCCAATGGCTCAGTGGTAAAGAATTCACCTGCCAGGAGACATAGAAGATGCGGGTTTGATCCCTGAGTCAGAAATAATTCCTGGAGAGGGAAACGGCAACCCACTCCGGTATTCTTGCCTGGAGAATCCCATGAACAGAGGAGCCTGGCAGCTACAGTCCATGGGTTCATAAAGAGAATGAACATGCATGCACATATATAAGTACACACACACACACATATATAACATAAAGGGAAGGGAAGTCACTCAGTCATGTCTGACTCTTTGTAACCACATGGGCTGTAGCGTACCAGGCTCCTCCATCCATAGAACTTTCCAGGCAAGAATACTGGAGTGGGTTGCCATTTCCTCCATCTCCAGGGAATCTTCCCTACACAGGGATCAAACTTGGGTCTCCCACATTGCAGGCAGACGCTTTACCATCTGAGCCACCAGGGAAGCCCATGACATAAAATTGCCATTTAACCATTTTTAAGAGTCTGACTTAGTCACATTATTACATTTAAGTATTGTGCAACCATAACACCGTTTCCGAAACTTCTGCATTCCCCGAAACAAGGACTCTGGAACCAGTAGTTGATAAATCTGCCCATTAGAAGATTTAAGTAAGTATTGAGTAAGTAGAATCATATAGTCTTTTCTAGTTTGTACCTCACTTATTTCACTTAGCGTATCATTTACAAAGTTCATCTTGTAGCGTGTATCAGAACTTCATTGCTTTTCAGGCTGAATAATATTCTTCTGTAATATTATACTAACAGTTTATTCAAAGGAATTAATTTTCTCTACCATGATTCTCAAAATTCTACTTGCTTCTACTCAGTTTCTAGTCCTGAAGCCTCTTTGGTATTTTTTAGATATTTCTTAAAGTAGCACCATGTGTCTAAGTATCAAGATCTGTTCTAGTTGTCATTCATAAAAATATTGCCTCAGACTTAACTGCCTAAAACACCACATGCTTTATCGGCTCACAGTGTCTCTGGGGTCGTGGCCTGGACCGAACTTAGCTGGACCCTTTGCTTCAGCATCATTCAAGGGTACACCAAGGTATAGACTGTGGCCTTGGTCTCATTGAGGGTCCTTTGGCGAGGGGAGGGGTCTGCTTCCTAGATTCCTCCTGTGTTGTTGGACTGAAGCTGTTTTCCAGAAACTGCTCTCAGTTCATTGCCTCGGGGACTTTCCCATCTGATTGCTTACTTCTTCAGAGCCAGCAAGAAAAGGAACTTCTTTAAAAGAAGGACGTTACAGGGTTAGGTAACATATCATGGAAATGACCATCTGTCGTCTTTGCCATGTTCTGTTGATTAGAAGCAAGTCACAGGTCCCACCCACACTGAGTGGGAAGGAATTACACAAGATGTCAATTCCAAGAAGTGAGGCTCATGAAGACCACGCTAGAGTCTTTCAGTTGTATTATCAAAGTAAAGAGACCCAGCCACCAATCGGGGTTTATGATACGATTTTTCTGTCTGCACAGGCAAGTTTGCTTAATCCCGTGATGAGCCAAAGTGATGCTCTTTGCAAGTCATTATCACTACTCTTTCCTAATGGTTCCCTTAGCTTCTTCTTGGGGTAAAAAATAATATTGTGAAGAACTCAATACTTGTAGAGTTTCTCTGGTGCCACAGAAGATTCCATTCTCCCAGTGTGGCCCAGAAAAGCAACAATCACTTAAAAGTAAATCAAGGAGAAAACAGTTCTCACAGGGCTCTGATTGGTTCAGGCTAACAGGTTTCATGAGAAACCAACATGGGTGGAACCAGAACAGAACACAATTTGTAGCGTGAAGAAATAGGACAAGAGAACATGATACGGTATTGAAAATCTGGTCCATGTAGGATTATGATAGACAATTCTCTTCACAGGGACTAGGTCTGTGGAAAAATGGATAATTTATGGAGAAATAGCGCCAGGCTATTAATTCATTTTGAAATGCAAAATGAGAATGAGCAGTCATGGGCAAAATGAAAATCTTAATTTTTAATGCATCGTGAAATGCATCTGTGACCATCAGTGCTCTAAGAGGCTGGCGGTCTGGGAGAGCCAATAAGATTTCAAAACTGTTTAGCTTGTCCTTTGGTAACAGCCAGCCGTGTATAAAGGGCTCAGTAATGAAGAGCAAATGGCTGATATATTGTGTATCTATTTTATCCGTAAATTAATAAAAACCCTTGCACACCCAGGGTCACCGAGGTAACTAATTTGGTGTGTGCTCAGTCGCTCACTCATGTCTGACTCTTTGCAACCCATCGACTACAGGCCACCAGGCTCCTCTGTCCATGGGATTGTCCAGGCAAGAGTACTGGAGTGGGTTAGATGCCCATTGTTGTTTGTGACCAAGAAAGATATCCGAGGCCCAGTCTGTAATTTAACAAGAGGAGCATCTCTCTGGCACGTGTTTGTTGGGTGATAGATTAAGAAGGACAGGGGGCCAGTGCTCTCTTGACATTGCAGCGAATCCAGAGCTAGGAGCTTGTAAGGGCTCAGCCTCTGAGCAGAGTCCCCCAGGGTGAATTTCTAAGTGAAACCTAGACATAAATGACAGACTAGCCTGGAAATTTCTAGTTCTCTCTGACCTCCCTTGCAGAGGACACCAGTGAAAATATCTGGTGTGCCTTTTGTCATGGAACTACTATAGAAGAAGAAAGAGAAGAAAGAGAAGCACATTGTTGACCACTTTAAAATGCAGCCAGGGACATAATTTATAACATGGATAGAAAGTTCTAGGCTACACACAGTATCAGGTTCTCCTGCGGCAGACTTTCAACTGTAATAATACACTGAGTGTGTTCAGAGGGGAGCATGATGTAGACAGAGATGAGAAAGGATATGTGCATTATGATTTACTTTCCTTTTGGTGAGTGGTAGCTCCATTGCCATGCTTTTTATTAAAAAGTCAAGGGTTTTGTGAGTACTATGAATAAGATTTTCCTTTGCCCACTCTACTCTCAATGTGGGTTTGTTTTTCATTTAGAAAGCCAAAGTTAGTGTCAAGGAGTTGAGGAAATCCAGACCCTTTAAATGTCGGCAACATCACTTTGGAAACTGGAGATGTTCTTCTGTCTACACTGAGAAAGGCTCCTCGTGGATATTTTTAATTAACTGCTAAGAATTCTGATGTTTTGTGTTTTCTTGACTGACTTCTTCCAAACACCTTCTTAAAACAAATGGCAGTTTCCTTGTAGAACAATCATCACACCAACATGGACGTTAATAGTCACTGAGGAGTCAGGATACTTTGCTTTACATCTTGTAACTCTGCACATTTGCAAAGGTCTAGTGCTTCTCGTCTATTATATCCTCAGTTTTGTTTTCAAGGTCATACTCTCTTAATTAGAAGCCTCGTTCCCCTTCCCTCCCACATGTAAGACTGTCTATAGAGTCCCAAGCTGTGAGACTCAAGGCCCTGGAAAACTGTCTTATGAAGAAGAGTGAGAACTCTTTAGTTTCACTGGCTACTCTTTCATGCAAAGATTGAGACGCGAAACCATTTTCCCAATTAGTCCCTGACTCTCCTTCTGCTGTCAAATATCAGCCCTCTCTCCCTAGAAGCAAGCACGCCACCCACTTTCACTGGAGAGGCTGACATTAGACTCCACAGTTTGTTTATTTATTCAACTTGATGTCCACCAGCTGCCATCGTATTCCCCCTCTACCATGGATGTCCCACAGATGTCCCTTCCTGTCTCTTGCCATCACCATTGTATTTGTCCAACTTGGGCTATCTCTGCCTCGGATTGTCGCAAACATGCCTTCTTGGCTGGCATCCGCTCCATCAGCTCCTAACCCACCTTTGGGAACTCAGCACCACCTCCATGCAAGCATGGAGAACTTTGCTCCTCTCAAGGGCTCCAGTACCAGCAGGACGAGACACCAACTGCCGCAGCCAAGTCTTCACTCCAACTCTGACAGTACTCGTTTTTTCTCTGGAGCTTGAGATTTCCTTGGGTCCTTGTACATAAAGCTCAAGTTCCTCCACTCTATCTGTATAATGACAGGTCATTCCACTCTCGCTGACTTTTTCTATTCACTTCTCTTTAAGCACTTTTTAACCACAATCTTCCCATTCCTGTTGTTCAGTTGCTAGGTTGTATCCAACTCTTTGTGACCCCATGGAGGGAACCATGCCTGGTTCCCCTGTCCTTCACTATCTCCCAGAGCTTGCTCAGATTTGTGTCCATTGAGTCGGTGATGCTATCTAACCATCTCATCCTCTGCCGCCTCCTTCTCCTTTTGCCTTCAATCTTTCCCAACATCAGGATCGTATCCAATGAGTCAGCTCTTTGCATCATGTGGCCAAAAGTATTAGAGCTTCAGCTACAGCATCAGTCCTTCCAGTGAATACGTGTGGTCAATTTCCTTTAGGATGGACTGGTTTGATCTCCTTGCTTTCCAAGGGACTCTTAACAGCCTTCTCCAGCACCACAATTCAAGAGCCTCAATTCTTCAGTGCCCATCCTTCTTCATGGTCCAGCTCTCATATCCCTACATGACTACTGGGAAGACCCACTCCTGCTTTCCATTCTTTCCCAGAATGCCCAGTGATGCTCTCTGTGCTTCATCCTGTTGACTCCCTTCAGCTTGGCCTGACATTTTGCTTTTCATGGTTGTATATATTCCTGCATCTACCATATTCATTAAATGTCCTTCATTTGATGGGAAAACAGTTGAGCCATATCAGCATTTGCTGTCAGGAAACTATGCTGCCCAAACTACCTTTCTTACTTTCTGGCAACAGCTCCTTACCTCTGTTTTTTGCTCATTAAGATAGTGTTTTTCTTACTGTGGAGAATAGTATGGAGGTCCCTTAAGAATAGATAAATAGCAAGGACCTATCATATAGCACAGAGAATTAAATGCAATACCTTGTAATAAAGTATAATGGGAAAGAATCTGAAAAGAATATATATAAACTGAAACACTGCTATACACAAGAAACTAACATAACATTGTAAATTAACTGTATTTCAGTTTAAATAAAAGTGTGTTCTGTCCTGCACACCCTGGGATTGTGTCTGTTTCCCTGAGTGCAACTCAGGTTGGACACGCCTGAGATAGGGAAGCTCCCTTGATGAAGAAGAATAGCATCTTCTTACCTGTGAGCCATAAACCTGTGCATCGCCAGCTTGCTTCCTTCTTATTGTTTGTTTCTCTCACTTCATTTTATCTCACTTGTAGATTGAAAGACTGAGGAGATACTTGATATATCTAAGGCTAAGGATGGCTTTGTATATTTGGCTAAGAATTGGTAATATGAACATACACGTAGACATATAGTCAGTGACTAAAACAAATAGGACTAGTTGTCAACAGTAACTCACCTCTTTTTGGATAACAGGTGCTCATCAAAATTAAGGTTGTTGGGCATCATTCTAGGAGTCCACAAATAAATTTAAAAATACAATAACCTAAGCAGTGTGTGGCTGGAAGCTTCATACTAAAATTAGACTAATTTTCTCTAAGGTATGTCACTAGGATTACAGACCTTCCTTGATTCAAGGATGAGAAATGAATCCCAAATGCAATTTGCTGACTTTATATTCATAGCCTACTTTATCTTTCAGTGTTTATGTTTCGAAGATAAATGCCCTACTTAGGTATTTTGTGTGTGTTCTCATTTTCCCGAGCGTCTATTTGAAGGCCTCTGTTTGTTTGTTTCTCCTCTAACTGGCTGCGCAGGAAGCTCCACCCTGCATTGTGAGTCTAGCATCTTGCGTTGTCTCCCGCGCATCCCATTGTTCGTGCGCACACAGCATGGCCAGCGCCGCATCCGCCTCCTCCCCCCGTGCGACTGCTCGGAACACGGAGCGCCCCTCCACGCGGAGCATGCGCATGGGTTCGACATCCGGTGCAGGGACGCAGAGCGGACAGCCCTGCGGCCTCACGTTACGCTAAACGGTTGCTTTCCCCCCCTCTTGATTTCCCCGTTACAGATACTGCAACGAGCACCTGCTGTGCCCGCCACACGTGTTCTGGACGGGATGGGGACCCTGGGAACGATGCACGGCCCAGTGTGGGGGTGGCATTCAAGCTCGCCGCAGAACCTGCGAGAATGGCCCTGACTGTGCAGGCTGTAACGTGGTGAGTAATCCTCATCCCCAGCCCGCAGTCTCGAGCTGGGAGACCAGAGGCATCAAACACTGGGTGCTCTGCAAACCCTGCATGCTGCACCCACAACAGATATTTTGCAAACACAGATGCTCTGCAGAGACTAGGTGCGCTCACCGACTAGATACACTGCAAACAGGAGCTTCTCAGCAGACACTTGATGTTTTGCAAACTTAAAATGCTCTGGAAACTTGATGCGCTGCAAACTTGATGCTGTGAATCTAGTGCCTATTCAGGTACTAGATGCTGTGAACCACAGTCTCTCTGGCTAATGAGCATGTCTGGAGGAAATTCTTGGACTTAAGAATATCCTGAAGGCTGATTGGAGGAAATCTTCCCATATGGAATAAGCTGCCCCAGGAGTTTTCCAGTTCTTGTCTCTGAGCTAGTACAGAAACTTCAGGCTGCTTAACTCTGAGTGCTATATTTGGTTTGGGAAATGGGATAAGGTCATCAAACTGAGCCCACACTAAGTTATTAATGTAACATGTGGACAAACCTTAGACATTGAAGATTCACCAACTTTATGGGGCCATTATTAGAACACATTTGGTGCCAATTTTAAGGGTGTCAAAGACAACTTATGGTTTTCTTTCTTTTATGCCTTAGTGGGTCCTATTTCTCCTAACACTTTGGTCTGTCAAAATTCCACTTGTGCAAAGGCCTGATGTTGCTCTTCCTCTGCCATCTGTCAGAATGATTGAGCACTTAAGTCTGCAGGGCTTTGGCTTCATTTTCTTGCCCTCGGTGCAAACATTGCCGAGTGACTGCAGAGACAGTAGGGATGCCTTGGTGGGGAGGTTCAGCATGAGAAGGTCTGGTTGGGCCTGCTTCCTTGCTGATCTTCCAGTTGGTCTTTGCAGTAATTTTGTAACCTTGGCTCATGAGGCTTAGAAGGTTTTTGTGCTGCTGTAAAGTTTGTTTTTGTGAGACCCCAAAACCACACAGTTCAGACAGTCTTGGGAAATTTGGAGAGAGGAAGAGGGTTATGAGACGCTTTGTCAGATATTACACCCAACCCAAGGAGATTTTGTTATTGGGATTTGCAATTAGATTTGTTCCCCTTTGCACTGGCAAAGATATTGCAGTAGCTTTAGCAGAATCTATTACTGATTATAGAGGCACTTCTTTGCAGGTCAGCCTGAACTAACTTTCAACCATGGAATATCTTAGGGTCCAGTTTAGGATGATGTAATTATTGATAATTCAGATGCTGAGATCTAAAATTATTTATGAAAATGTGATAGGTAAATCTGTGATCATTTAGAAGGTCTAGGAAACCATTTAAATGTGGTAAGTTCTTTCTAAAATATATCAGTCCTGTTCCAACTGGTCTGGCATCTAACACTGGGATCTCCACTCCCATATCAAAATTTGTCTCCTCTGCTGGTAAACCATAGGGATAGATGACCTGAGTGGAATTGCACTTTAATTTGTAAACTTTGCACTACAAACAACTCAGAAAACATTTCAAGTCATTTATTTTCTTTTTGCAAACTTACTTCAATTATTACATACAAAAAGTTTAATGAGAGAAAAGTGTAGCCTATCTCCTGTGCAGTTGCTGGACTGTATGTGTGTGTGTGTGTGTGTGTGTGTGTGTGTGTGTGTGTATGATACAGATGATTATAAATGTAAAAATTGAATGTCTTCCTAAAATATTAATATGTTTGTTTTGTTTGTGTCTAAATTTGCAGAATTTGGTTTATGAAAACTGTAACATCAGTTTTCAAATTCAGAGTAATATCAGGAGTATCTCTAAGGAGTTTAGTGTAAGTTTTTAGGTATTTTAGTTTAGTTTTCTTTTTCTTCCCTTCCATAGTTAAACTACTGGCCATGTAATTCCAGAAAGCTGTTTTTACGGCACACTGGAGCATTCTGTTCTTTTATAGTAGAAGCACAGCTTTTATTTTTTTCCCACAGTTTTTTTTTTCTTCTGTTTATTCCACTTTCTGTCTCTTCCAAGGCAGGAATGCCAACTGAGGAACATAAGCGGAATGAAGGAGAGGCTTGATTTATCTGGCTTGCTTAGAAAACGTATCCTATCAGTTCAATTCCTAAGATGCTTATTTAAAAATAATAGCTATTTAGGTAAAGTGATGTGTTGATCATATTCTAGCTGCAGTTTAGACATTTTTGGCCACAACGTACATTTGCTTTTGATGTTTAGTCTTTTATCAAGATGGTGGCACACAGCATTGTAAATTGACTATACTCTAATATAAAATAAAAGTTAAATATTAAAACAAGAGAATTTTTAAAAATACAAGGACAATTTAAATTGGTAAAAAAAAAAAAAAAAAGATGTGGCTGTAAGTATAAGTAATGTGTTGATTTTGGCGTCACGCATTTCGTTATCTGCATGCCCGTGTCTGGCTGGATGACCTCAGGTGATATTTCTGAATCTCTGGCTCCTCTTCTGAGAAGAGGGCGATCTTTCACCCCTCCCAGAGCCACGGTGAGTATCAAGTGTGGTGATGCCCGTGACCTCCTGCCAGAAAGTCTCAGCTTCCTGGTGAGTTCTCTTCCCCACTTTCACTTCTTTGTTATTCCTGGTCTTCAGCTGCTCCTTTGAGTTCAATCTTGTTAAAAATGATTTATACTAATGAAATGTTATTCACACAGTAAAGGACAGACCCGTGAAAAGTATAAGAACTTAAATTTCATAAGCACAACAGCAGCCAATAGAAAAAGTGTTGAATTCAAGTTCAAGAATGAATAGGATATAAAAGTCTTGAGAATCTTTTCTTGCTCTGCCATTTTAAACTTGAAATTTCCCAAAAAATCTTTCCCATGTTTCACCTGTGATGTTCATATATCCTTGTCTTTGAATAAATCTCCAAACCTTTATTTAAGTCTCAGTAAGAGTTGGTCAGTCAAGGATCCTCATTGAGAGCCATTAGATTTTTTTCTGTGAATCTCTGCTCTTAAAAGTTCCAAATGTTGGTATCTCTTCACAGTCCTGATTTTAGATGTTTATTGTTGTTGTTAAATATGTAGAAGTGGGCTTGCTGGGATCGTATGGTAGTTTTATTTTTTACTGTTTGAGCAATCTCTGTGCTGTTTCCTATAGTGGTTGCACCATTTTGCATCCCCATCTATAGGATGCAAGGGTTTCAATTTCTCTATATCCAAAAGAATTGAAACCAAAATCTTAAAACGCTCTCTATATGCCCATGTTCACTGAAGCACTAATCACAGTAGGTAGGATATGGAAGCAACCTAAATGTCCATCTACAGATGAAAGGATAAAGAACAGGCAGTATATACATAAAATGGAATACCACTTAGCCTTGAAAAAGGAGGAAATCCCGCCATATGTAACAACGTGGACCTTGAGGATATTATGCTAAGTGAAATTAGCCATTCACAGGAAGACAAATAGCATGTGATTCCACTTATAAGGAGGTATCTGAAAATAGTCAGATACTTAGGATCAAAGACTGCAGCGGTGTTTGCCAGGGGCTGGGTGGAGAGGGAGATGGAGAGATAAAGTTTTAGTTCAGAAGATGGACAAGTTCTAGAGGTATGCTATAACACTGTGCCTACGGTCAACAATACAGTACTGAACACTTGAAAATTTAAGAAGGTCCATCTCATGTTAAATGTTTATCATGTTTACCATGATAAAACAAAGTAATAAAAAACAAAGTTAAACAAAAGTAAGTTCCAGATGTCAAAGGCTTGGGGGCCCTGAGCCTTGGGTTGTTTGGGGAGCTCACTGACACATGCAGAGGGAAGGCCTGGATCTTTTGCAGCCAATTGTTAATTGTGTGACCCTGAGGTCTACCCACTGTCCTCTGGGCCTCTGTCTCAAAGCCAGCTTGAGGCCAAGTTCCCTGGCCCCGAAGTCACTGGTGCTCTGATCCTGGTAACCCTTTCCTGGACCCTGGGGACCCATGTGTCCTCCTCTGGTGGCTGAGTCCTCTGATGAGTTTGGAATGATATACAATAGGACACTTAATGGACAAACTCCTCCCACTTCTAAGTAAGCTGCTCTAGAACCCATATGAGCCCTGGGTCCCACTTCTAATTAAGCTACTCTAGAACCCATATGAGCCATGGGTCCCGCTTCTGAGTAAGCTACTCTAGAACCCATATGAGCCATGGGTCCCGCTTCTGAGTAAGCTGCTCTAGAACCTGTATGAGCGCTGGGTCCCACTTCTGAGTAATCTGCTCTAGAATCCATATGAGTCCCTGGTCCCACTTCTGAGTAGCTGCTCTAGAACCCATGTGAGCACTGGGTCCCACTTCTGAGTAAGCTGCTGTAGAACCCGTATGAGCACTGGGTCCCACTTCTGAGTAAGCGGCTCTAGAACCCATATGAGTCTCGGGTCCCACTTCTGAGTAGCTGCACTAAAACCTGTATGAACACTGCATCCCACTTCTGAGTAAGCTGCTCTAGAATCCGTATGAGCACTGGGTCCCACTTCTGAGTAAGCTGCTCTAGAACCCGTATGAGCGCTGGGTTCCTCTGGTCCCAGCTGCTCCTCCCCAGCTCCCTTCACACCTGGTAGCCTCCAAGAGCATGTGGGGAAAGCACGGGTGACAGGTGAGGAAGCTGGTGTCACACCCCAGCTCTGCCTCTGAGTCCCCAGGACACTTGGGGCCCTGTTCCGCGTCTCCAGTCAGCATCCTCGAATGCAATCCCCTGGCTGTCTGGGAGGATGCACAGAATGTATGAGACATATGTTTATATATCATTGCTCAGTGGCAAACCCAACAAGGCAAATAGAAATAGAAAATGTCACCATCATTATTAGAGCTTCCCAAGTGACTCTAGTGGTAAAGAATCTACCTACAATGCAGGAGACCATGGTTCGATCCCTGGGTCAATCACTGGAGGAGGAAATGGCAACCCACTCCAGTATTCTTGCCTGGAGAATTCCATGGACAGTGGAAACTGGTGGGCTACAGTCCATGGGGCCGCAGAGTCAAACATGACTGAGCATCCACCCACCACCATCATTACTGGCATCAAGTCATAGTCTTGGGGAAAAATCTTCTATTCTTAAATAATATACCATTAACAACTTGCATTTTATGTTTTTCTATTTAAAATTATCTTTATGTTCATATTTGTATAATTTATAATTTGTATTTATGTAAATATATAAATTTATATTAAATGTAAGTTGTTTTATGTTACCCGAGGTTGGCATATGTGTTCAGTTACTCAGTCATGTCCGACTCTTTGTGACCACAGGGACTGTAGCCCACCAGACTTCTCTGTCCATAGTATTTTCCAGGCAGGAATACTGGAGTGGGTTGCCATTTCCTTCTTCAGGGGATCTTCCCAACCCAGGGATTGAATCCTGGTCTCCTGCACTGCAGGTAGCTTGTTTACCAACCGAGCTACCAGGAGAGCCTGAGGTTGGCATACGTGTTTCACTTTTAACCTCTTTTAATAATAGCTGATAACCATAATGATGCTTGTTAGATCAAGTCTTACAAATCCTAACTTACTGCATAATGTCACACAAATTATTGAAATGAGGTGATGATTAGACACACTTGAGTTGTTATCTAGTCAGGTTATGAAAGGTGGAAATCCCGTGTCATATAGCAAAGCGCTCATAGTGAACCTGGATAGCAGTAGTAAAAGTGAAAATTGCTCAGTTGTGTCTAACTCTTTGTTACCCCAAAGACTATACAGTCCATGAATTCTCCAGGCCAGAATACTGGAGTGGGTAGCCTTTACCTTCTCCAGAGGATCTTCCCAAGCCAGGGATCAAACCCAGGTCTCCTGGGTTGCAGGCGGATTCTTTACCAGCTGAGCCACAGGGGAAACCCCCAGGGGAGAGCAGTAGAAACCAGGAGAAATGATGCTCTACTGAGCACCTGCTGAGAGCTGGATGCTGTCTATTGGCCTCTTGTTCTATGCAACCCTCTGTAAATATGACTCAACTACACCAGTGCTTATGGATGAAGCCTAGTGAGACAGCCTAGGGGTAAACTGCCCGAGGGTCTGTGCCTGTCCCTAGAGGAGGAAGACAGAACTGTCTCCTCTCCAGTGTCTCCTCCTCTTCTACTTGTGGGAAGATGGGCTGAGAGAGAGTCAATGTCTGTTCCAGGTCTCCTGCCAGGATTTAAGCCTAGTTTACAGCAGTGATTTGGAACTGTGAGGATATACTTATATTACTTAAAATAGTTAGATCACTTTAGAATAGGCCCTTTGGGCTCAATTATATTTGCATATTTTTACTTCATTTCTAACCTTGTTTTTGTTGTTCATTTGCTCAGTCGTGTCCATCTCTTTGTGACATCATGGACTACAGCATTCCAGGCTTCCCTGTGCTTCACCATCTCCCAGAGCTTGCTCAAACTCATGTCCATTGAGTTAGTGATGCCATCCAACCATCTTGTCCTCTGTCATCCCCTTCTTCTCCTGCCTTCAATCTTTCCTAGCATCACGGTATTTTCTAACAAGTCAGCTCTTCACAACAGGTGATCAAAGTATTGGAGCTTCAGCATCAATCCTTCCAATGAATATTCAAGACTGATTTCCTTTAGAATTGACTGGTCAGATCAATTTAGAATTGACTGGTTGGACTTGCAGTCCAAGGGACTCTCAAGAGTCTTCTCCAACACCACAGTTCAAAAGCATCAATTCTGTAGCACTCAGCCTTCTTTATGATCCAACTCTCACATCCATACATGACTACTGAAAAAACCATAGCTTTGATTATATGGAACTTTGGCAGAGTAATGCCTCTGCTTTTTAATATGCTGTCTAGTTCGGTCATAGCTTTTCTTCCAAGGAGCAAGCGTCTTTTAATTGCATGGCTGCAGTCACCATCTGCAGTGATTTTGGAGCCCTAGAAAATAAAGCCTGTCAGTGTTTCCATTGTTTCCCCATCTATTTGCCATGAAGTGATGCCATAATCTTCATTTTTTGAATGTTGAGTTATAAGCCAGCTTTTTTCACTCTCCTCTTTCACTTTCATCAAGAGGCTTTTTAGTTCTTCCCTTTCTGCCATAAGGGTGGTATTATCTGCATATCTGAGGTTATTGATATTTCTCCCAGCAATCTTGATTCCAGCTTGTGCTTCATCCAACCCATCATTTCTCATGATGTACTCTGCATATAAGTTAAATAAGCAGGGTGACAATATACAGCCTTGTCGTACTCCTTTCCCAATCTGGAACCAGTCTCTTGTTCCATGTTCAGTTCTAACTTGCTTATTGACCTATGTACAAATTTCTTAGGAGGCAGGTCAGGTGGTCTGGTATTCCCATCTCTTTCAGAATTTTCCACTGTTTGTTGTGATCCACAAAGTCAAAGACTTTAGTGTAGTCAGTAAAGCAAAAGTGTATGTTTTTTCTGGAATTGTCTTACTTTTTCTATGATGTAGCAGATGTTGACAGTTTGATGTCTGGATCCTCTGCCTTTCCTAAATCCAGCTTGAACATCTGGAAGTTCTCAGTTCATGTACTGTTGAAGCATAACTTGGAGAATTTTGAGCGTTACTGTGCTAGCATGTGAGATGAGTGCAATTGTGCTGCAGTTTGCACATTCTTTGGCATTGTCTTTCTTTGGGACTGGAATGAAAACTGACCTTTTCCAGTCCTGTGGCCACTGCTGAGTTTTCCAGATTTGCTGGCATATTGAGTGTAGCACTTTCACAGCATCATCTTTTAGAATTTGAAATAGCTCAACTAGAATTCCATCACCTCCTCTAGCTTTGTTTATAGTGATGCTTCCTAAGGCCCACTTGACTTTGCGCTCCAAGGTATTTGGCTCTAGGTGAGTGATCACACCAATAACCATGGTGGTAATCATTATATAAAGTTTTACAAATAATAACTTACTGCCTAATATCAAATGAAATGTTGAAACTATAACCAAGTAACCTGGAATTATTATTTAGGTGTGTTATGATAGACTGAAATTCTGTGTTTCCTAATCAAATAATTCAGTTTTATTGAGCTCCTACTGTGTGCCCTGCATTATTCTATTCTCACTGTGTCCCTTCTAGGCAGTTTTCATTAGTACCTCCATGTGGAGATGGGGAAACTCACCTTGAGAAAGATTAATGACCTTGGCCAGTACCCTGTGATAGTGGGTAACTGGGCCAGCAGTTGAGAGTTGGTTCTTTTGGTACAAATAGAACACACTGACACAACGGCATTTGCACATTTTTTTTTTTTGCTTAATGTTAAGTAATAAATGATAAGACCTTTCTTTTCTTTACTCTTATGAAGTACAAATTGTATCTTAAAAGAAAGAAAAGCTTTTTTGTTTCTGTCTTTCCATAACCCTCCCCTAGTTGATTAACTTCCTTGATGTCCATAATATTGCAGTCATATCCTTTTGCGAGCCCCCACCATGAGAGTTCCACTTAGAGATTCTCATGAGCATGGAAATGAATTGAAGGTGAACTCATAACCCAAGTCTTGCTTCTTTGTTTTGCCTGACAAATGCAACACACAAAAGGAAGAAAGAGAGGACTTCCTCGGTGGTACAGTGGATAAGAATCAGCCTATCAATGCAGGAGACATAGGTTTGATCTGGTCCAGGATCATCCCACCTGCTGGGAAACACCTAAGCTCATGCACCATCGCTACAGAGCCTGAGCTCTAGAACCCACCAGCTGCAACTACCGAAGCCCATGCGCCTAGGACCTGTGCTCCACAACAAGAAAAGCTACTGCAATGGGGAGCCCACACATTGCAACGAAAAGTAGCCTCTACTCATTGCAACTCAAGAAAGCCTGAGGGCAGCAGCAGGGACCCAGCAGAGGCAAAAATCAATATGTAAGTTTTTTTTAAAAAGGAAGGAAGACATAAAATGTTACAGTGTATATAGACTTGCTTCCTAAATTAGTGTAATTCTGAATTCCCTCAAAGGTTTAGCAGAAGAATAAAGCTAAAGACAGTGTCACATAGGGCTAAGATAATTCAAAAGCAAAAACAGCCTTAGTCCTGCCAGCACTATATTTATTACTGAAATATCACACCCGCTGTAAGGCAGTTGACAAAAGCCATGATTTCAGATATCAGCAGGGAGCAGAGGAGAGAGATCTATTTCCTAGATACAAAAGAACTGGACCAGAGAAGGCCCTGAAAGGTCAGGAATAAAGACATCAAAATCAATCAGATTCAATACAAGCTGTCAAAAGGGCTTCTGGGAAGCCTTTATATCAGCTTAATCAGAGTTGATATAACACATTGGAAATTGTTTGAATCAAGTAACGGCACCAGTAGTCGTGTACGAGTGTGAGTCGGACCACAAAGAAGACTGAGCACTGAAGAATCGATCCTTTCAAATAGCAGTGGTGGAGAAGACGCTTGCAAGTCCCTTGGACTGCAAGGAGGTCAAACCCGTCAACCCTAAAGGAGATCAATCCTGAATATTCACTGGGAAGACTGATACTGAAAGTGAAGCTTCAGTACTTTGGCCGTCTGATGCAAAGATCCGACTCATTGGAAAAGACCCTGATGCTGGGAAAGATTGAGGGCAAGAATAGAAGCGGTGACAGAAGATGAGATGGTTAGATAGTATCACTGATTCAGAGGACATCAGTCTGAACAAACTTCAGGAGATGATGAAGGACAGAGACGCCTGGTGTGCTGTAGTACATGGAGTCGCACAGAGTCGGACCAACTTAGTGACCGAATAACGACAGATGTCATCATCATGGATACATTTAGAAACGAGTAAGACCAGAAATTGGCAGTTCAAATAGATTGCAACGTATGAAAATAGTAACAATATTACAAAATAGCTGGGTCTTGTGTAGCACTTTGGATTTCACAAAATACTTTGGGAAAGGTTATCTCATATGTTCCTGATTTTCCAAATAAAAAAATCGCAGCTCAGGGAAAATCATTTGTGTGTGCAAAACCCTGAAGTTGACCGAGCAAGACCCTGGGTCCAGGTCTTCTGGCCTTAAAATGCTGGGAAGTCCAGGATGCTGTGGCCTCCTCAGAAGATACTAGGGTAAGAACCAATCATTCTACAGGAGGTAGTAACCCCACCCACAAGTTAACAACCACACCCACAAGTTAATAACTCCATCCACAAAGTAATAACCCTGCCCACAAAGCTGGTTGATTTCCTTTCCTTCTATATTGATAAAGTTATCTTTAGTGCCCCCCCCACCACCATTTTTTTAGTACTAAAATACCTTTCCTGGTGGCTCAGAAGATAAAGAATCTACTTGCAGTGTGGGAGACCTGGGTTTGATCCCTGGGTTGGGAAGATCCCCTGGAGAAGGGAAAGGCTACCCACTCCGTTATCCTGGCCTGGAGAATTCCATGGACAAAGGAGCCTGGCGGGCTACAGTCCAGGGGGTCACAAAGAGTTGGACACGACTGAAGCTGAGCAACTTGGACTGCTTTCAAAATATCTTTAAGAGGTGGCGCTAGTGATACAGAATTTGCCTCCCATTGCAGGAGATGCAGGAGACACGGGTTCAGTTCCTGGGTTGGGAGGATCCTCTGGAGAAGGAAATGGCAACCCAGTCCAGTATTCTTGCCTGGAGAATCCCACGGACAGAGGAGCCTGGCCGGCTACAGTCCATGGGGTCAAAAAGAGTCAAGACACGACTGATCACACACACACATCCTACTACACATGCCTTCAAAAGAATAACAACCTCCTTGCAGGGGCACCTACTTCTCCTCAGATGGGGCAGCTGGTACCTTTCTGCAGAAAATAGGAAGGAAACCTTAGCTGAGAGAGACTGAAGTTTCTAAACCTGCAAAGTAGTCTGCCTCCTGGTGTGTGTGTGCCAGTTTCCCTTCCACCCCTGTTTCACGTTTCCTCACTTTGAAAGGTGATTTTCTGGGGTTCCGTGGTCCTGCCATGGAGAACCAGACTTTTCTCTGTGGACGGGCCAACACGTTTTCTCTTGGTCCTGTTATTTTTGTTTGCTTTTGTGAATGTTTGGACGGTGTGCGCCCAGCATATGCTAGACAGAGGCACTTGCACATTGCCAGTTTACACTAAGCTGTGTTATTCAAAGGGCTATTATTTCACTTCTACCCAAATCCACTTCTGCACATTTTACTGTTTCCCCAGCAATACCTTGAAGACTCGGTCACGAACACTGCCCCCCCCGCCCCCCATCATCTGGGCTCCTTACTTGGGCTTCTCACTGAGCTGTAGGAAGCTCCTGTTTAGTCTCTCAGACTTGTCTGATTCATCTGCGACCCTGTGGACTGTAGTCCACCAGGTTCTTCTGTCCATGGGATTCCCCAGGCAAGAATACTGGAGTGGGTTGCCATTTCCTCCTCCAGGAGATCTTCCCAACCCGGGGATCGAACCCGAGTCACCTGTGTCTCCTGCACTGTCAGGCAGATTCTTTACCGCTGAGCTGCCAGGGAAGCCTGAAAGCGCTGCTTACTTTAATAAGTCAGTCAGTGGCCCTGCTGGGTTAAATACAGCTAGCTTTGACATTGTTTATGAAAATACCATTTCATAATTCTAAGGCTATTCTCTGAAATAGAATTTAATAAATAAAATTAAATAAAAATCAAATAGTTGATTCTTACTCAATGGAAACAATGAAAATTTTTTATAAATAAAAATAATTTATGTATATTTCATCACCATCACTCGCCCATTGCACTGTGCTTGTAAAATTCTTTCACTTGTTCTTCCACATATTATTCTGTAAGGGGAATGATGGATCTCCCTAGTTGAAACTAGATACTACAGCTTCCTAAGCATGGGAATGCAAAATTGGCTTTGTTTTGTTATTTGAGGTCTCAGTGAAAAGCTTGCATATATGAAAGATTCTCAGCTTAAGAATGCCACAATTTGTTAAAAGAGGCTTGAATATTGTTAAAAAGTTATTATCAGTACACACAATCAAGTGGTACAGTGGATAGCTGAAAATATATAAGCATTCTGAAATTTAGAACTGGAAGTTTGGCCATCAAGTCTAAGAATGGTGTATGATAAAGATGGAAATAAAAGAAAATGATGGATATCAGGAGTTAATCCATCAAAAGCCTGCCTCTAGAACATATGAATTATGCTACGATCTCTGCAAATTGTAATTGGTATGGAGATCTGGACTAGTTCACAAAAAAGTTTTCGTTACAGTGTCGGAAGAAGCTATTGCCCAGATTTCTTTGGCTTTACGAAAAACTGGGGTTGTTTCTGCCTGTGACAATTCAAATAGAGTGATTGCAATGTTAATTGAAAAGAGACGCTTTCATGAAGAGGATTTTCTGTTGTAAAAGTGGCTTTATCACACACACACACACACACAGACTCTTTTTTTAAAGATTACTAATCCATTCCATGATAAAGATTTTCTAATACCTGGTTTTAAATTACCTAAAATTAACTTATGGAAACACAGAAGCAGTATTCTTAACCATAACAATTGCCACTCAATGACCATGAGTTTAAAAAGCTTTTGTAGACCTACACAAATACACAGTACACAAATAAACAGATTTTCTAAAGATGTTAATAAATACTCAACTGGATGAATCGAACCCCTGCCCCAGCAATGGAAGCGTGGAGTCTAAACCACTGGACCACCAAGCATGTCCCCCAGGCTTCTGTTTCAAATGATGCTAGAGTTTTAACTACTGCAAAATGAGTAATGAAATGTGACTTTCTAAATTTAAAGCCTTAGTAGAAGTTCCTATAACAACAGTCAGGGAATATTCATTTCCAAATGCATCTTCAGTCTTTGATCATTGCCCTGCTGACACTTTGCGTTAATCGTGGATTATCCATAGAGGATGCTCATGGGGTCGTTTATTCGACTTGACGTCTCTGCCAGACTGGGCAGTTATTTTTAGTCAATTACTGCAGCTCACCTTGTTTCCTTGTAGTTGCACCAGGCACTTGCCACTGCAATTAAAGAGAATGGTCTCTTGGAGTCTGAACAGGCTTTGCTTGTTCCTAGTTTTTAAAAGGCAGTTTAGCTGTCCCATCAAATTGGCCTTTAAATGATGCTCTCATTTGGAGAGGATCTCATACAGAGGACTTCCTGTTTGTAACATCAAGGATGCACTATTGCGTTTGTGTACTTCCCTCTCCCTGGGTTCACAGTGTACTTTAGTACCAGTGTTGATTTAGCACGAGTGGTGTGTTACAGAAATAGTTCACATGTATACTAGGGCAACCAAAGAGTTTTAAGACAACTTTTGGTCATATTATATTGATACTTGTCATTTGGCTTTACTGGTGGAAGACAGTTTTTCCTTTTGGGGGAAGTAACATAAGTGTTTAATTATATCAACAGTATGTTTTAATTGGTGTTTTGCCTAAGATTTTCATTTTCCATTTTTTTTTATTATTATTTCATCTGAGTGCCTCCAATGGAATTATTGAACATGTATAATTTCAGTTGTTAAAACAATGTGCATACATAATAATTTTCAAAGCAACTTGTAATTAAGTAAAGAAGGAACTAACAGATGTTGGAACATGAAAAAAAAAAAGGTTTTAAAGCATTGAATATTTTTCACAGATGCCATGGTTTGTTTCTTCCCAAGTGTTGTCCCTTTATTAATCCTTGAATTTTCAAAGAACAAGAGCCTAGCTCAGAACTCTTCAGTGTGAATACAAGAAAGAGGCTGCTGCTACGTTTTGAATTTTTGGTTAATATTTCTAAGTAGAAATATAGGATTCCTTATAGAAGCCTTTAACGTTGGGCAGAAAAAAATTTTTTTAAAGCTGAACTGTTTTGCTCTGTGGTCTGAGGATGTGCAAAATCGCACACATTCTCAGAATAGTTGTCTGTTCATTTTACTACTCGGCATGTTTTTTTTTAAGATCTGTTTGACTTGCAGAATCTCACGAGGTTCTGCTTTGAAAGAAGTCGTTGCAGGAAAGGCTGTTGAAGATGGAGTTGGCTCGTACCATGTCACATTCTTGCGTTATTATATAAGCCAAGCTGCGTGAGAAAGTGGCGTCCTGGACACTAGTATTTGGCATCTTGCTTCTATCATGATGGGGAAGGTTTTCCACATCTGTTCCAGTCTATCCTAGCCCCGTGAAATTGCCCAGTTTGCAGCTATTAAAAAAGCAGTCTTCCAAGGAACCCAAGTGTCATTGTGCTGGGAGAAAGAAATGGCAGTGGCTGAAGAAAAGGAAGCTGTGGAATCTACCTTATAAAATCATTCAGGCTCCCTCAAAGCATATGAGCCGTCGCCTCTCAAAGAGAGAGACGAAAATAGCAGGGGCAAACAGATGGAATCCAGATCTTAGGAGGAGCCCTCTGATGTTAGCCGGGCAGTTAGGAAGCTGATGTAATTGATTTCCTTCTCTTATCTTCTTGTCACGGCTAATAGCTTTTAGGGATAAGCTCTGACATCCAAAAGCAGAGGGTGGAGGGGAGCTCGGCCTATTACATAAGTCATCTTTGATAATTAATTTCTCTAACGCCTGGTGTGATCTCATGTGTAATTGTTAATTTCTAAACAGTTTCACATGCAAAAGAGAAGAAGGCTCTCAGTGACTTGAGTTATGGATCCATGCCTTCCATTCTATCCTCCATAGACTTTTCAGATCTTTTCATCTGTATATCTAGTCAACCAAAAGTGTCAAACGTGCTGTGTGGAAAGAACAGTAGGAGGTACTATGGAAGATGAAGATACGCAGCGCATGCAAGAAAACTAACCATGGGAGAAAACATATAAATCTAATGGGCAGAATACAAGGAAGAAGTCAGGTGTGCCAGAAAGCAATGAGGTCAGAGAAGGGCACGGTTGCCTCAGGTTGGATGAGTCCGTGGCCCCAGAGGTGTGGCCAGGATTTGGCCAAGTTGAAGTGGGAATGAGAACTTCCCTGTAGAAGTAGCATAAAGGAAGGCTGTGGGTCGGAGGGGCAGGGAACGCCCTGGGAGCCACTGTTGTTCATTTCACCAAGTCGTGTCCGACTCTTTGCCACCCCACGGACGGCAGCCTGCCAGGCCTCCCTGTCCCGCAGTGTTGTTCATGTAGCCCGAGGCTGTCGTCAAGGAGTATGAAGTGAAGCCGCTCAGTCCTGTCCGGCTCTGCGACCCTGTGGGCTGTAGCCCACCAGGCTCCTTCATCCATGGGATTTTCCAGGCAAGAATACTGGAGTGGGTTGCCATTTCCTTCTTCGGGGAAATCTTCCTGACCCAGGGATCAAACCCAGGTCCCCCGTATTGTAGGCAGACTGTCTTTAGGCTTTACTGTCTGAGCCACCGGGGGAGTCATCAAGGAATATGGCAAGATGCAATATGGAAAGCAAGATGTTTTATTCCTGAAAGGTCTGGAATATCAGGCTGAGATGGGATGTAGCTGTCTGACTCTCACTCACTATTGCAGCTATATAACTGGGGCTACTATAACTTTTTGTAAAAAGCTTTTTGGCCACACCTCACAGCCCTAGAATAATTTTCTTGTGTTAATAATTCCACACTATAACTCCATGAGTGATTTCAAACATATAAGCTGCATCCTGGTTTCAGTTATTTTTCTTGATAGACCACCCCCCTCCCAGCCAAAATCATCCTGATTGTACTACCCAAAAAAAACTAATTGTCAACACATACATGACATTGTGAAAGCAGATCTGTGTAGGTGCAAAGTCCTTATTCTAAAATTTGCTATTTGCCCACCATCATTATTTCAACTTTCATAGGTGCTTCTAAACCAAAAAAAAAAAAAGAAAGAAACATAAAGTCCATGTTGCCCCCAAATATGTCATGTAAACTTGAGTGTAGTCCTATTTCAAAGGGGAAAGTTCCATCACATTAATATGAGATAAAATTAATTTCTTTTTAAACATGGTTTAAATCCCCTTAGGTGATGTTTTTATTTCTATTTCTATGTATTTAATTTTCTTCATCAGGTCTTAGTTGTGGCATGCGGGATCTTCGTTGCATCATGCAGAATATTTTTCTGTGCCAAATGGATTCTCATTGTGGCCATTGAGCTCAGTAGGTACAATACATGGGCTTAGTTACTCTGAGACATGTGGGGTCTTAGTTCTTCAACCAAGGTCGAAGCCATGTCCCTTGCGTTGCAACGTGGATTATTAACCACTGGACCACCAGGGAAGTTTCTTTTAAACTTATTAATACCCAAAAAAGATGATATTTTAAGATTTTTAGGAAATGGCAACCCTCTCCAATTGCCTGGAGAATCCCATGAACAGAGGAGCCTTGCAAGCTACAGTCCATAGGGTCACAAAGAGTCAGACACAACTAAAGTAACTTAGCACAAAGTCTAGGACAATATCTGTTTCATTTGGGATTGTATCCTCAGTACCTAGCAGAATGCATAGCAGTGAATAAATGAAACTAGTTATTAATTTTATGTGTTAATTTGTTAAAGATGATGGCAGTTTGGGGAAATGTTATCGATATCTTTGCAAATGAAGTGATTATACTTGTGCATTATATTGGTTTTGTCTAGTCTTTGGTTCTTTCTTACAGTTTCTTATGAAGGAATGTATTTTGTGATCATTCTTCTTCACCCAGACTCTTCATACCCCGATAGAGCTGGTTTTTGTTCACATTTAATTTTTCTTTCCATGGTATTAGCTTATGAACTTTTCATTTCTTGTTCATATTCTTAAAGTATTTCAAATTCTTTCTAATTAACTTTACAAGGCTGCTCCAAACGAATCAAATTCAGCACTGAAAACCAGCGTGCCTACAGTAATAGCATATAGAGTTCATTAAAATTGGTTTTGATATTAGATTATACTTGGCAGTGACCTTCCAAGGCCTTATCAGACCCCCGTAGGCAAGACTTGAGTACATATAACTAATGCAGAGCTCCCAATTAGAAAAGAAGATGTGAATTTAATATTTTAAAGCTGCATGGATTCCAGTATTTGAGCTCTCCTTTGTAAATAAGAAATGTAATGGCCCTGAGCCCTTTGCAGACCATCAGCCTGCCTGTTAGTCAAACATTGTCTTATCTCCCTTGGTGCATTTCGTGAGCACAGCCAATGTGGAGTCCAGCTCTGTTCCCTCAACAGTGAGTCTTGAAGAGTCATGAGTATGAACCATAGCCAGGGCTGCAGGCTGGGTGCAATGTGAGTCTGGGTAGGTGGCTGTCCTTAACCTTGAGGAGCTCTCAGCCTAGGAGGAGAGATACTAATACTAACGACCCCATAACATCAGCTTCAGGTAGACAGTGCTATATTGGAGATAAGCTACGTGTGTCCAGAAATTGGGAGGATTCAGGCTGGTAGTTTTAAGCCCCCTCTATATGGGATGGGTTTTTCTGGACAAGCCCCACCTCACTATTTTAGCAGAAGTCAGTTTAGCTCAGTTGTTCAGTCATGTCCGACTCTTCATGACCCCATGGACCACAGCACACCAGGCTTCCCTGTCCATCACCAACTCCCAGAACCTACTCAAACTCATCTCCATTGAGTCAGTGATGCCATCCAACCTTCTCATCCTCTGTCGTCCCCTTCTCCTCCTGCCTTCAATCTTCCCCAGCATCAGGGTCTTTTCAAATGAGTCATTTCTTCTCATCAGGTGGCCAAAGTATTGGAGTTTCAGCTTCAATGTCAGTCCTTACAATGAACACCCAGGACTGATTTCCTTTAGGATGGACTGGTTGGATCTCCTTGCAGTCCAAGGGACTCTCAAGGGTCTTCTCCAACACCACAGTTCAAAAGCATCAATTCTCTGGCACACAGTTTTCTTTATAGTCCAACTCTCACATCTATACATGACTACTGGAAAAACTATAGCCTTGATGAGACTGACCTTTGTTGGTAAAGTAATGTCTCTGCTTTTTAATATGCTGTCTAGGTTGATCATAACTTTCCTTCCAAGGAGCAAGTATCTTTTAATTTCATGGCTGCAGTCACCATCTGCAGTGATTTTGGAGCCCCCAAAAGTAAAGTCAGCCACTGTTTCCACTGTTTCCCCATCTATTTGCCATGAAGTGATGGGACCAGATGCCATGATCTTAGTTTTCTGAGTGTTGAGCTTTAAGCCAACTTTTTCACTGTCCTCTTTCACTTTCATCAAGAGGCTCTTTAGTTCTTCTTCACTTTCTGCCATAAGGGTGGTGTCATCTGCATATCTGAGGTTACTGATATTTCTCCCAGCAATCTTCATTCCAGCTTGTGCTTCCTCCAGCCCAGCATTTCTCATGATGTACTCTGCATATAAGTGAAATAAGCAGGGTGACAATATACAGCCTTGACATACTCCTTTTGTTTTAGAGTTACTGAGAGTTAGGAAGACCAGTGCTCAGTGAGACTTCAAACGTGAAACAGATGGCTAGTGGGAAGCTGCTGGCCAGCACAGGGGCCTCAGCTGGGTGCTCTGTGACGACCTAGAGGGACGGGATGGCCGGGGGGGAGGGAGATCCAAGAAGGTGGGGACACGTGTACACACAGCTGACTCGCACTGTTGCACAGCAGAAAGGAATGCAACAGTGTAAAGCAGTCATCCTCCAATAAAACATACAAACGGTGTCCCCAGTGCTTTGCGCTAACAAACCAATTGTCAGAGATTGACTGAGGTGCTGACGTTTCTCTGAGCATGTGTGGGGTGGGGTGGCTTGCCTCTAGCACCCTCCCGGGGCTTTCTGAAGAACTCCTGCTAATTACCCCGCTGAACAGAGATTGGCCTACGCACTTCCAGTGCATTTATCATGTTTTTCCGTGCACTGCAAATCTCATTGAAACAAATGGGTCCTTTAGCCTGCATGGTCATTAAACTGGAAACACAAATACTTCTGGCCCATTGGAATTGATTTTATATTTTGTAAAACCCCATTCCTTGGACTGTTGAGGTGTCATTCCACGTGTGTGTTTTTCATGAGAGTCTGACACTCTTTTTCTTGGGAGCACGTGCCTTAAATGATCTCGTATCTCTCGTGCTTTCTGTCTTGTCTGTCACCCTTGGCCCTCACAGATTGTAATAGTCTTAGAGGAGACCCAGGACTCACAGCATAAGGAAAGGAACCTGCCCCTAGGACATCCTACTTCATCCTGATACAAACTGTCAATTATTAGAATTACGACTGTACTTTTACCTGAATCTTGTCAAAAAATAATCAGTGGAAATTGTAACTTTTTCCCCAGAAGTCATTGCTTCTTATTCTTTAACAAAAGTTGCAGTTTCCCTTTGTTGATTTTGGGTTGATATTTGTGTAGGGGAGGCCTCCAAGTAGAAGCAGCTATGAGTAGAAGCAGCTATGAATTTATTACACATTTATCGGGTTTTGACTCATTTAAAACGAAGCTGAATTAACTTTCAGCATTTGTCCCCAAGTTAAAAAAAGATGAAGGGCTAGTGTTATAAAAGACACGTTTACAAGTTGGCACTTTGCAGACGTTTTATTTACATCTCAGTGGAAGACAGAACTATGCTTGTCTGAGTTTTAGGTTGTCAATCATGTCCTTGTAACTGTACCAGGCTGAAATCATGGGTGAGCCTGAATTTCCAGAAAGCTGAGTGATGCTTTTTTTATGGTGCACTCTACTAGAGAGGGGAGGTGTCCCAGGAGGCTTGGGGACACCTTGCTGCGAACACCGTGAGATTCCAAGCCCCCAAGTGCCGATGCCCTGCCTCTGGGGCTCAGCCCTATATCCTCAGCCCCTTCTGGATACCTGGAGCAAAGTAGCTGCTCAGTGAACTGTGTGAAAGTTCCTGACAAAACTCAAATGAAGCAAGAATCATCACAAATTTAAACCAGCAGGAGAGATCACACATTCTCTCATGAAGTCCCCAAACATTCCTTATTTTTCAAGAAGAGTCGGATCTTCACCATTTTAAGTTGCATTTATATCTTTCTCCCTTACTTAAATATCTGCATGCCTTTTCTAGTGGCAGCATCACTGAGAAGGGGAGCGTATGAGAAGTCAGAGCTAGTGTTGCTAGCTCGTAGAGATGGCAGCAGGGATTCTGAGCAGTTGACAAATTGGGACCCTTTGTTCAAAGTGAGAAGCCCTTCCAGGAAGTTCTCCCAAGATAAGGTATCCAGCGGTTGAGTTGCAAGAAGGGGGAGCCCCTTCCAGGGCCCGAGAGTGGGCTCTTGTCTAACATTTGGAAATGAACTGTCCAAGGAGACACATGTGCTGTCAAAGGAAGAGACTTCACTGGGAAGGGGCGCCGGGCGGAGAGCAGGAGGGTGAGGGAACCCAGGGGGGCTGCTCTGCCACGTGGCTCACAGTCTCGGGTTTTATGGTGATGGGATTAGTTTCCGGGTTGTCTCTGGCCAAGCATTCTGACTCAGGATCCTTCCTGGTGGCGCACGCATCACTCGGCCAAGATGGATGCCAGCGAGGAGGATTCTGGGAGGTGGTCCAACACGTAGCATTGCCTTTAGACGTTTTTCAGACTTCTGGTTGGTGGTGGCTTATTAATTCCGTGTTCCTCCCCAGGACCTCCTGTCATAAAACAACTCACACAAGTGGCTACTGTGGTGCCTGGACAGGATGGGCGATTTCAGTCAGCGTGTTACCCCTGACCATTGAGTTGCTTGGTAAATGCCTTTGGCCTTGAGGGTTAGGAATGGGTGAGACCCAGAATCACTGCTCACCTGTAAGGTACCTTTTTGTGAAGTAGTACCTGTTTCCCCTCCTGAGGGTCCCAACACCACAGGCTCGGGGCTCGGCAGGCAGCCAGCATGTTTTTATGCCCTTTCCTCCGAGGACAGACAGCCCTTCTACCAGCACTCATGGTTTAGGAAAAAAGGGAGGCTGAATCTCAGCCTTCACAGTTCTCTCTGCCAGGGTCTTCTATGCAGTGTACATATTGCGCAACCTTATACAATGTTAATTCATCAGGGTTTTATGTATAAATATAAATTATACATAGATAAATAATTGCATTTCACTTATATGTTCATATTTATGACATTTATAATGATCAAGTAGAGAACCTTGTAAATAATAAATTTGACATTAGTAAGATTTGAAAAGGAAAACAATGTTAGAGTTATCCCAATGCAGAACAAATGTTTGATAAAATTTAACATTCGTAATAGTTTTTTAAAAAGTCAACAAACAAAGCATAGATGCGAGCCGTTTTAACCTTATGAGGATACCTTCTAAAATGATACAGCAAACACCATCATACATAGTAGTGAAAGGTTAGATGCTTTTCAATTGAATTCAAAGACGAGCCATGGATTCCTGCCAGCACTGCTAATGTTCAGTATTGTTCTGGACCTCATGGTCAATTCAACACAACAAGGCAAAGAAGTAGTAGTTGTTAGGTCAAGAATGGGAGTGATTTTTCCCAAGAATTGCTGTCAGCTCACTTACCATGTCTTACTAGTTAATAACCAGTCAATAGCTGTAAGGTAACATTCATTTATTGTGTCTTTGGCTAATGGCGCCATGTTGAGCCTGGGCAGGTGGCATTGGGGTCATAACAGGTGCCCAACTGGACCACTTCTGGCCCCAACCCACTTCTGGCCCATAACCCACTTGAACTATGGCCACTTGATCTTTGTGTATTCTTCATTGATTGAAAGGTTATTCAGTGCTTTAAAAGATTTTGAGGACCATTGAGGAAAAGCTGTGAAAACACAGGTGCGTAGGCTGGTTTTCTGATGCATGGACCCCGTTAGTGACATGTTTATCAGAAGAAGGGCCGGGAGGTCTTCTGCTCTTTGCCAGGTAGCAAGTGTCCAGTGAGGGGCTGAAAATTCTTCTGTTTTGTGACAGGAGCAAGTGTCCAGTGCCGAGCTAGAAATGGAGCACGAAAACCAGGTAGCAATGTCTTCAAAATCAAAGGAGACACTCCCGAGCAGACAGGTCCTTTGGCAACTCGTCCTTTGTCTGTTGTCTTTCTTCTGGGTGCGATGGTGGCGTGAAGGAGGGCGTGGTATTTGCAGGTAAATGTAGGAATCCCATATTACAGGAAAGGCAGTGGCGAAAAAGACAGAGAGGCCTGCAGCCATGGCATGCCTCACGGGTCCCTAAGACAGTGCCACGTGGTTTGAACACAGGGCGCGGGATGGGAGGGGTGGAGCCAGTGCAGTGGATCTCATTTTCTGAATCTGGAAAGTTGAGCACTTTGGATTTTGTCCTACTGGGCACCCCCGCTTCCCAGATCGCTCAGTGGTCAAGAATGTGCCTGCCAATACAGGACACGTGCGTTCGATTCCTGGGTCGGGCAGATCACCTGGAGGAGGGCATGGCAACCCACTCCAGTATTCTTGCCTGGGAAATCCCTTGGGCAGAGGAGCCTGGTGGGCCACAGTCCACAGAGGTCGCAAAGAGTCAGACACGACTGAAGCGATTTAGCACACATGCACTCGGGATGCTGCAGGCATCCAAGTTTTCTCTTATAACGTGACAGAAGAAAATTTAGTTTTCTTCTTCTAGATTATTCCTCGGTGTTAGAGGGTGTTTGTCTTTATTATACCACGAAAGATCCCAACCCATATTCAGACAGAATATAGCAGTCAGGAGAGTGAGATGTGAGGTTTTTATTCAAAAAAGAGTTTACACAGGCAGGCAGGAATGATACCAGCAGCTAGAAGCCTAATTATATATTAATATATACAATATACAATTACATATAAATATGTATATATAATTTCACAAAATTATTGTAAAAGTCATTTTCAAGGCAGCTCCACAGGAAGAGAGTTTGAATGGTGGGATGGCAGCCTCTGAAAACCTCAGCTAATTAGTGTTAATTGCGTTTCTGTGACTCCATGTTGTTGAGGTTGTTTAGTTGCTACGTGCGTGTGCGCTAAGTCGCTTCATCCTTTAGTTTTCTTATTGCATATACTTATATTTGTAGGAAAATTAAGCAATTTAGAGCTACTTCAGTCATATTTTGGTAGGGCAGGCCTTTTAATTCAGCCACCTTATGAATTTTTTTTTTTTTTTGCTCAAATTAGTAGAAATTGAAGCAGGAAGCAGCTAATAGTCTTGCTTAAATTTTACATTTCCTAGAAAAGAAAAAAATGAATTTCAAAATCATTCACAGAGCAACTGTGACTTCTACAGAATTTAGTACAGAATTCTAAATATTTTAATGGAACATTTTCTATTGTCCTAAAAGATAGCTTTCCATGAGGAACACAAGAAACACTCCTCCTTTATTAAAGGAACATTCTAGAACAAGAGATTTGTAGCCACACTTGTTAGTTCAGTAATCTTCATATGGGGGTTTCCCAGGTGGCTCAGTGGTAAAGAATCCCTTGCCAATGCTGGAGTTGGGAAGATGCCCTGGAGAAGGGAAAGGCTACCCACTCCAGTATTTCTGCCTGGAGAAATCCGTGGACAAAGCAGCCTTGTAGGCAGTCCATGGGTCACAAAGAGTCGGACACAACTGAGTGACTGACAGTTTTACAAAACCTAAGGAGTGTATAGCACATGTGCTAAGTCACTTCAGTCGTGTCTGACTCTTTCAACCCTATGGACTGTAGCCTGCCAGGCTCCTCTGTCCATGGGATTCTTGAGACAAGAATACTGGAGTGGGTAGCCATTCCCTTCTCCAGGAGATCTTCCCGACCTAGGGATCAGACCCTCGTCCCTTATGTCTCCTGCATTGACAGGCAGGTTCTTTACCACTGTGCCACCTGGGACGCCCATGCATAGCATCAGTTCAGTCGCTCAGTCGTGTCGTGATAGATAAATATCTTTGACAAAAATATGGATTTGGTGCAAGTTTATCAACTTAATAATTTAATCACCATATTGTATATTAAAGATGTATAGATTTTCAAATTATATTTCACTAGGTGAAAATCCATAATCTAGTTCAGTCTTCAGAAGTTCATTTGGACAGTTATTTTTTATCACAAACTTCTATAGCCATATGTTAAGTATATTAAAGGCCAGAATTGTTTAGCTTACAAGTTTGGGGTTAACCTCTTGAATATCCTAATCCTACCACAGTCCTCCCTGATAGGAAAAGAACCACATCAATGCTAAGGGCCAGTGTCAGGCTGGGTTTAGGAAGCAGGTGTGTTCAAAGGTTTTCTGTCCAGCCTTGTGGCACAGACTCCAGGCCCTCACAAGGTCGGGCTGTTCTCTTTGGTATGTGCTCCAAACAGTTGAATGATCCGTTGTCCAGAATATCACGCTGAGGAGGGGAGAACAAGGACCGTGAGAAGTGGGTGTATAGGACCTGCAGTGTGTGCACATGTGCCGTTGCTCGGCTGTGTCTGACTTTTGGCCCCTCCCTGGACGATGACTTCCCAGGCTCCTCCATCCATAGGATTTCCCAGGCAAGAATACTGGAGTGGGTAGCCATTCCCTTTTCCAGGGGAATCTTCCCCACCCAGGGATCAAACCCAAGTCTCCTGTGTCTCTGGCATTGGCAGATGGATTCTTCACTGCCGAGACACCTGGGAAGCCCCTGCTGTGGCCAAAAACTCAGTTTATAGAGAAAAATATAAGCAGATGTGAGAAATATGTTTAGGCTATGACAAAACAACCACCACAACATGAATAGTATTGTCAGCAATAAGTAAATTTAATTATAACCCCAAGACATCAATAAACCATTAAACCATTCTGGTAGAGATGTTTATAAATCTTAGGAGTAAATCCATCAAGAGCAGTCTTGGACAAATGATTGTGTTATGATGTTTGTCAATTCATTTAGACAAAATGAATATTGACTATTGTGATCGTTTATTTGAGAAAAATAATAGGAAAGCCATTATTTGTTTATATTAACTGTGCTGAGATTGTGATTCTACCAAGAAAGAGCAGTGCATTTTTCCTAGAGTTGAAATGCGTCTCCTTTGCTGCGAGATTGGTGGTCTCTTGTTGCTGTAGCTCCCAGCTTTGAGAGGAAAGTTAATAGAATAATGATGTTCCCAGGGCACCACCCAGGCCTTGGAAAGACCCTTGGCCATCAGTTGTGACCATAGTTCTGGGCAAGCTATTCTCTCCCTTTCCTCTTTTCACCAGACCTACTGCTGGGACCCTGTGCATACATTTATAAAACCGGGCACAAAGAATTTTATCTTTAAGAAAAAATAGGAACACACACCCAGCACTTCTGACAACTTATATTTTAACCCGCGGGCTTCCCTGGTGGCTCAGTGGTAGAGTCCACCTGCAAAGCAGGAGATCCGAGTTTGATCCCTGGGTTGGGAAGATCCCCTGAGAAGGGAATGGCAACCCACTTCAGTATTCTTTCCTGGCAAATCCCATGGACAGGGAAGCCTGGCAGGCTACAGTCCATGGAGTCTCAGAGAGTCAGACATGACTTAATAGCAAAACAGCCGCATTTTAACCTGTTGGCCATTTATTTTCTGTAATCTAAACTTTTTTAAGGTGGGTAGGAATGCACTGGGGTTTTCTTTTGCTTTGTATTAGCAGTGACTTTGTACAACAGCATAATCACTGGTGCAGAGCCTAAGGAAAAACATATCCTTAGCAAGATGAGTTGTTTTGCCGTGTAATCATTAGCTCTGGGCTTAAAGAAAAAAGTGTTTTATGTGACTGAGATGCAGGAATGTAGGGGGAATAAAAGTTTGTCCTTTTCTCCTCCTCGAGGTCCCTGGTCTCCTTATCAACCTACCTAAGATTTAACTCTTTCAGCATCTTGCATAACAAATAGTTATGACTACTGGGATAAGTATGAATGGAGGAGCAGATGGATTGATGGGTAACGTGATACTTCTGTCTCCATGACTATGTTTATCATTGAAAATGCCATTTGGACAATATTACTTTGACATTTAATTTCAAAAATACAGTTGTTTAAATTTAGGTATTTAGGACATTATCCATAATGTCTGACAGGAAATACTCATGAGGTAAAAGGGACCTAGTTAATCTGAATTGTAAGAAGAAAGTCATTTAAAGAACCTTACTTGAGGACCATAATTTCTGAAAATAAATTGGCCAAAAAAAGAGCAAAAAAAAAAGTTGGTTCCTTGTGCTTTAAATTATAAGCAAAGGTATTGATAAAATATACATGTTTTTCATTTCCCAGGCCCATTAAATGATAGAATCTGAGCTTAGAAAACCAAAAAAAATTACCCAAAGTTCAGAATATTTCCACATTGGTGAAAGGAAGTGACTGAAGAACTTGGACCTTAGTAGTGAAAGTTCCAAATGCATCATTCATGTTGTAGGAATTTTAGGTTAAATAAATGTTCCTACTACTATCTTTTAGGACATGACATCTTAACTAACTGTTTAAGGAATGTGAACTTATTAAAAGCTAGTTTCATATAAACTCAGATAACGAATTTCAGAGATAATTATCTACTGAATGATCACAGTACAGAGGGAATGAAATAATATGTGTAAACTTGGATGCAAATTAAATTCAAACATATTTTGCCAGTTAGGTAAATCCGTTCCCCTGTGTGTAACTCTGCTGGGATCTTTATGGGTTGTTGTGACCATTAGCAATTTCTTGGACAGAGGGTGATTTCTCGAGATTGCTAGTGACCAACTTTGAAGAAGCCCTAATATTTTCGTGTTCTGCATCCCATCTTCATTTCCAGGCTTCTGTGCAGACCAGAGATGCTCCATGTACCAGGATCTTTGCTAATCTCTGTGAACAGCTTATCTTGTTAACACTCCTCAGTCATTATGATGTATTCCTTTATATGCCCATTTTACAGATGAGAAGTCTGAGGCACTAGGTAAAGGTTAAGACCATGTGGGAATACCTGGTTATTATATGGGCCCATGAACTTGGAAGTGAATGAAGAGTCTCCTGCATGGCAGGCAGATTCTTTACCACTGACCAACTAGAGAAGCCATATATGTGTGTGTGTGTGTGTGTGTGTGTGTGTGTGTGTGTGTGTGTGTGTGAATTTCCCTTGCTCTATATCAGAAACTAACAGCACATTGTAAACCAACTATACTTTAAGAAAAAAAAAAAAAGGGACTGTATCTTCAGTCTTTTAAATCCTGGTTAATTTTGGCAGAACACAGGTGACTTCTACATAACTTCAAAACTCTGGGGATACACCGCTCCCTCCAGTTTTGAATCAGTGAAGTTGATTATAGAATCAGTCATTCAAGGAGAAGTCTGCCCTCACCTTTCGAAAACTCCTTTGGTTGCAGGTAGCATCCTCTCTGACCACATGTGCTAAGACGCCCTCTACTCAGTTCTGCTTCCCGAATACTTCTGAGAGAAAAAGCTGCCAGTTCAGCTCTGATCAGTCCTGGCTTAATGAAACCCGTTTAACTTTGCTGAGCCTGGGGCTTTTCAGTACCAACTAACAACAGATGCTTTTCCCGGTAGTGCCATGAGCATCCCACAGAGACGCATTTTAGGAAAAGCTCTTTCATGGAGGGAATGGAGCTTCATCTTAAATTCTGTTCAAGCCCTTAAAAGCAAAAGCATTTACCTATCATGTTTATGTGAACACAGTGAACGGAAATCTACAGCTTTAATGGAACTGATGAGGTTGAAATATAATTTGATGATCAACACATGTCTATTCTGTCATAATTCTATGAAACTGAATTCAAAAAAATTAACTCTGGATGGTATCAGGCACTTTTAATAAAACAAATTATAACAAACAACCTCAACTTGATAGATAACATGCAGATTCTCATTAACACCTTGAATTTCCTATGTAATGTTAATGTCAAGTAATGGTCATTTTTTTCTTTGAAATTCCTAATTTATCCCTCCCCTAACCCCTTTCCCTTTTGGTAACCATAAATTGGTTTTCTATGTCTGTGAGTCTGTTTCTGTTTTGTAAATGAGTTAATTTGTATCATGCAAGTGATACTTCCACGTGCAAGTAATACCATGTGCTATTTGTCTTTCTCTTTCCGATTTACTTCACTTATATGATAATCTCTAGGTTGCTACAAATGGCATTGTACTTTTTATTGCTAAGTAGTATTCCACTGTATATATGCATATTGGTGTGTATGAATATTGATGTGTATGTGTGTATATACACATGCATATATATATATACCATACTCTTTATCCATTCATCTATATCATTCATGCCATATGATCCAGCAATCCCTTCCTGAGCATGTATCTGGAGAAAAATCTATTTGAAAAGATACATGCACCCATGTATTAACAGCTCTATTTACAATAACCAAGGCACAGAAACAACCTAGATGTCCATCAACAGATGAGTGCTTTTACTGATTTTTTTTTAACTTTTAACTAAAACTTTCTTATAAGAGAATATTGGAGGACTATCGTAGCAGAGGCAGTGAGGTTTCCATGAAGGAAAATCCATTGCTACTGGGAAACCAGAATAAGAGGTAAAGAAGGCAGCAGATAAGACAATTCAGCTTAATTTGAATCATTTACTAAATCGAACCCCTGGACTATTGAAAGGAAATCAGGATCGTGGAATAGATTCCCTTTTATATATAAATACCAAATAAATAAATATTTACATAGGAATATATTCTTTTCTTGGGCTTCCTGGGTGGTTCAGTGACAAAGAATCTGCCAATACAGGAGACGCAAGAGATGTATGTTCGATCCTTGGGTTGGGACGATTTCCTTGAGTAGGGAATGGCAACCCACTCCAATATTCTTGCCTGGAAGATACCATGGATAGAGGAGCCTGGCAGGCTACAGTCCATGGGGTCACAAAGAGTCGGACATGACTGAGTGTCTGAGCACACACATGTTAGTTTCTATTGCTGTGTAATCAGTCATTCAGTTCAGTTGTTCAGTCGTCTCAGACTCTTTGCAGCCCCATGACTGCAGCCCGCCAGGCTTCCCTGTCCATTGCCAACTCCTGGAGTTTATTCAAACTCATGTCCGTCAAGTCAGTGATGCCATCCAACCATCTCATCCTCTGTCGTCCCCTTCTCCTCCTGCCTTCAGTCTTTCCCAGCATCAGGGTCTTTTCCAGTGAGTCAGTTCTTCCCATCAGGTGGCCAAATTATTGGAGTTTCAGCTTCAGCATCAGTCCTTCCAATGAATATTCAGGACTGATTTCCTTTAGGATGGACTGGTTGGATCTCCTTTCAGTTCAAGGGACTCTCAAGAGTCTTCTCGAACACCACAGTTCAAAAGCATCAATTCTTTGGCGTTCAGCTTTCTTTATAGTCCAACTCTCACATCCATCCGTGACTACTGGAAAAACCATAATTAGTACAAACTTAGTGGCTTAAAGCATCGTGCATTTATGGTTTCCCAGATCCATGGTTCAGACGCCTGGACCCAGTGGAAGCAGTTCTTCTGATCAGTGTTCACAGGCTGGCATCAAGGTGTTGACCAGAGCTCCAAACTTCTCTGAGGCTCATGATCCTCTTTCCAACCCTGTGGCTATTGGCAGAACTCAGGTCCTTAAAGTCTGGGGACTGAGGGTCTCATTTTCTTCTGACTGTGGGTAGGAGGATGCCTTCCATTCCTGTGGGCTGCCCCCCCGTCCCGGCCACATGGTCCACTCACAGCAGGGCAGCTAACCTTCACAAAACCAACAGGAGACGCTCTCCTCTGTCCACTGCAGGGAGGTCTCAGATAAGGGGGAGCCTCACTGTGCTGTCAGCTTCAGGAACCCGCCCCCACGCCCAGGGAGGGGACGACACACGGCGTGATATCCGGGTGGTGGGGCTTTTGAGAGTGTCTGAGAATTCTGCGCACCAGTCTGCGAGCGAGTCCTTAATGTCAGAGCTCCCTCAAGATCACAGCTGTGCCGTAAGCAGGGAGTTAGGGGACAGGTGACTAATGGCAAACAGACCAGCTGCTGCCCGGACTCCAAGCAGGACTACTCAGACCTCCACGCCTGACGAAAGGCAGAAGAACCTGATATCTTTTTAGATGTCTTTCGGAATTTTGCCAACTGAACAAACACATAGAAGATATTACAACTCTGATTTGATCTAAGTTCCTTTAGCTGCAAAAGCAGAATAAAGAAAAAAACAAAAGTATCCAAATTATCTAAAAGGAGACAATGGTATTAAATTATTTTGCAGTCAATGGGCAGGTAGAAAACAGTTGCATATATTTATCAGCAGCATCTGACTCCCATTTATTTTTAGTACATTTCTCAAAAGCTCAGAACAATTTGTTTTAGGGATTTATATGTGTGTGTGTGTGTGTATATATATATATAATAAATGTTTACTTACAACACAGACTAATAACCACATGTTGGTAAAATACTAACTGTTGCCTAGGTTGCTAAGTAACAGCTTTTAATATTAATACAATACACTTATTTTTTTAAACTAGGGTTTACCCAAACCATGAGTATGGTTTTAACCTGTGTCTTCATGACTTACAGGCTTCTCTGATAGCTCAGTTGGTAAAGAATCTGCCTGCAATGCAGGAGACCTGGGTTCGATCCCTGGGTTTGGGAAGATCCCCTAGAGAAGGAAAAGGCTACCCAGTCCAGTATTCTTGCCTGAAGAATTCCATGGATGGTATAGTCCATGGGGTCACAAAGAGTCAGCCACGACTAAGCAACTTTCACTTTCATGACATAACCATTCCCTTACTCCTTTTTTTTTTTTTTACATTTTCTTGCCAAGAAGTGGAGCCACTTCAGTGCACACAAGTGTGACTCTAGGAATATATCCATAACATCCACATCTTATGTTTATAGGGAAGATTTCTTTCCTTTAATCATGTGTTTCTATTGTGTATGTATGATGAGATTCACACACACACACACACACACACACACACACACACACGGTCATATTCTAGTAAGAAAGCAGATGATTTGCTTTTCTTACTTAAAAGAATCCAGGGCAACTACCATCATGTATTACTATAAAAGCAAGGCCCCATGAGTTCACCATAAACTTAAATAACAGAGCCTCATTTTGGTTTGTGTTATTTACTCTGGTTCTTCCAAAATTCCTCTAAGAACTCTTAAAATATGTACAAATATTCTGAAGCAACTATATTACAGTGAAGCATTTTTTTTCCTTTAAAAATGGAGGAATGGCAGTAATGGGTGGGCGTTTTTGCTCAAGGTCACCCATTCCCATCATCCATCTGAGAAGGAAACATTTTTCCTAATGACAGGCTTTCACTCCTAACTAAAAGTAGTTTCTCCTCTCATTGCAAAGCGTTCGCCAAAAAAAAGAGAGATGTCTGAATTCTTGATGTTCACTCTCAGAGACTAAGAATTTAAGGGCTTGATAGTGAAAGAATAAAGCAAATAAATGGATCTTCTCATTTGAGATGTAAGTTTATAGCGGACCACAAATCACAGCCCTTATAATAAAAAAGATTTCCAGCAACAGCACTGATTTTCTTATTTTCTTGGGCTTTCTACAGTGTTATAAAAAGGAATGCCTAAAATTATGTGTGAGGAAGAAAGCCAGCTACCTTTTTATAGATATACACATGTATATAATCTAACAAAACACACAGGCGCTCACATCTCTTTTTTGGTGCAAAGGCATAGGAATATTTTGCTGCTTTTCTGCACCTGGAAGCATGCAGGTTGACTGCTTGCTGAAAGTAAATGCACCCATTTGAAAGCCCCTGAGATGTTTATCTCAATCTGTTCCCCCTTTGGAGCCAGCGGTACTGCCAGTGCTTCACTCAAATGGAAGGAAGCTGCTTCAACCCCAGGTTTTACCCTCAAAAAGCTTGCAGGCTTGGGGGACCCCTAGGTAAACAAATGATCAGTAAAGACTTATGAACGTGGCATAAGAGGGGAGTGTGGCTGCTCAGAGGAGGTCTGCTGAAATGCAGACAGTTGTTGCAATAGAACAGCAGGATCTTTTTTAAAATGTATTTATTTATTTTAATTGGAGGCTAATTACATTCCAATATTGTAGTGGCTTTTGCCATATATCGACGCGAATCAGCCACAGGTGTACACCTGTCCCCCATCCTCAACCCCCCTCTCACCTCCCTCTCCTGGGGTGGGGATTTTTTTTTTAACATTTTAATGCTACTTTTTTAATGGAGTATAATTGCTTTGCAATGCCATGCTAGTTTCTGCTATACAACAAAGTAAATCAGCTGCAGGCATCCATATATCCCCTTCCTCTCATGCCTCCCTCCCTCACCATCCCACGCCTCTGTCATCAGTGAGTACCGAGCTGAGTTCCTTGTGCCATAGAGCAGGTTCTCACTAGCGATCTGCTTTACACATGTGTAAAGTGTCTATGTGTCGAATCTGCTCTTCCAGCCCTCCCCCTCTCCTCTGTGCCTACAAGTCCATTCTCTACCTCTTCATCTCTATTCCTGCCCTGTAAATAGGTTCACGAGTACCATTTTTCTAGATTCCACATCTATGCATTAATATATACTTTTATATATACTTTTATATATTAATACATAATATATACTATGCATTAATAATACAGTTTTGGATTTTTTTTCCCCTTTCTGACTTACTTCACTCTGTATGACAGTCTCTAGGTCCAGTCACAACTACAAAGGACCTAATTTCATCTCTTTTTATGGCTGAGCAGTTTTCCACTTTATATATATACCACATCTTCTTTACCTATTTATCTGTCAGTGGACATCTATGTTGCTTACATGTTGTGGCTATTGTAAATAATTTTATTATAATAAACTGTAAATAGAAAAACATGTCCTGGCAATGAACATTGGGGCACCCATGTTGTCTTTTTTCATTATGACTTGCTGCTTGCTGATCATATGGTAGTTCTATCTTTAGTTTTTTAAGGGACGTCCAAACTCTTCTCCAGAGTGGTTCTATCAAGGGATTTTATACTTTAAAATGGTCACTCTTTTTGTTCCCATATTGCCCTTACATTGGAAGAACATTTCTATGTTATGTCAGGGGGCCATTAATGACTAATAATAGTAATGGAAATGAATCAGGAATATTCTTCAAAGTCTGTAAATCGTCATCCTCTCTTCAGACCAGCTGCCACGTTGCTGCTGTTCACTCAGTCGTGTTCAATATCACGTCTTTTCCTTTCTATGAACCAGATTCAAATGTGTGTTGTTGTTTAGGTGGCAAGTTGTGTCCCACTCTTTTGCAGCGCTATGGACTGTAGCCCTCCCAGCATCTCTGTCCGTGGGATTTCCCAGGCAAGAATACTGGGGTGGGTTACTCTTTCCTTCTCCAGGGGATCTCCCAACCCAGGGATCAAACCTGAATCTCCTGCCTCTCCTGCATTGGCAGGTGGATATCACTGAGCCACCTGGGAAGCCCTCAAGTGTATGTACTGAGTATTTATTTTGGGTCAGCAGACTAAATCAAAAGCAAGATGGTGGATTTCCAAAATGTGTTTGTTAAGTGCTTTGAGATCATCTTGTATGGCCTCTCACTTGGCATTTTTTGGATGTGTTCTGCTATTGGCTGAATGCTGGTGCTCTGCCTCTGCCCTCCCCCAGCCCCAGTCCATGTATTGAAGACCTAATGCTAAAGATGATGATATTAGGAGATGGAGCCTTCAGGGCATGATTAGACTATGCAGGTGGAGCCCCCATGAGTGGGATTTGTGTCCTTATGAAAGAGGCCCCAAAGAGTTAGCTGGCCTCTTTCACCATGCGAGGATACACAGGGATATCTGTAACTCAGAATAGGACCCTCATCTGGCCACGCAGAAAGGCACCCTGCTCTTGGACTTCCAGCTTCCAGAATGGTGGGAAATAAATTCCTGTGGTTTACAAAGCACCCAGTCTGTGGCATTTTGTTATAGTACCCTGAACGGACCAAGACATGTTCTAGGATTTGCAGAGGATTGTCCTATCGTAAGATTATTCTAGCAGTAAGTTAGAAGGTGGGCATCCCAGGTGGCGCTAGTGGTAAAGAAACTGCCTGCCAGTGCAGGAGATGCAGGAGACGTAGGTTCGAATCCTGAATCCCTGAATCAGGAAGATCCCCTGGAGAAGGAAATGGCAACCCACACCAGTATTCTTGCCTGGAAAATTCCATGGACAGAGGATCCTGGTGGTCCACAGTCCATAGGGCTGCAAAGAGTCAGACACGACTGAGCGTGAGCACACACGGAAATTAGAAGGTGGCCTTTGGGCTGAGTTCTCCTCCGACCAAGCCATCCTGCGGCACACAAACTTCTCCAGACCCCAAGGAAGATAATCACTCCTTCGTGTTCAAAGACCCCCATCAGCGTGGAAATGCACTGCAGCTAAAGAAACTGATTGTAAGAGAAATAAGATTGTGAAAGAATGCAGTTCATTCATGTATATGTAGTGGCTATAACAAGCAGTTGCTACACTGGCTGATTGTATGATAGAAAATAATATTTTTCAGGCATCAGTGATGACAGGTAAAATTGGGCTTGATGATGCACATTTTGTATTTATGAAACACTTATCTACAAATTCTTAGTAGTTTACATCCAGATGCGAATATTCCAATATGAATGCCATAAAATAACTGTAATTTTAGTTTGTGTGCAGGTATATGCAAGCTACTGTTTTGGATATCATTTCTAAATTAGCAAACTGACCATCATTCTTTAAAAAGACATTTTCTGTGAGCATATGATTTAACATTTTCATTGAGTGTGATTGTTATACAATATACTGCACATGCTTAACATGTAATAAATTAACAAATATGTACATCCATGCAACCATCAATGCAAGAGGATAACTATGTTCATCAACTCCAAAGGTTCCTTGTTTCCTTGTGTGACCCTCCCTCATACACATCCCTGCCCTCTCTAATCCCAGATAACTACTCAGCTTTTTGATTCTACATTAGCTCCATGTTTCATGATTTTATGTGAACAACATCATACTTCATCACTCATTTTTTAGAAGCTTCTTTCACTCAGCACAGTTCTTTTCAGATTCTTCTATGTTGAACATAACAGCAGTTCATTTTTTTCATTATTGAGTAGTCTCATTTGAATATAAGATGATTTGCTTAGATATCTACCTGCTGATGGATATATGCATCGTTTCCTTTTTTTTTTTTTTTTTTGGTAAATGCAAATGAAGCTGTTGTGAACATTCATGTCCAAGTATTTGTGTGAACATGTTCTTTCTTTTCTCTTGGGTAAATATCCAGCAGGGAAAAGTCTAGGTCACGCAGTAAGTATTTGTTTACATTTTTAGCCAAGTGTCAAAAAGCTCTGAAATCAATTGTATCATTTTGCATTCCTACCAGCAGGGTGTGAGGGAGAGAGCTTTCCTGTTGCTCTGCAGGCTCACCAGCATTTGAGATTGTCAGGTTCTGGGTTTCTCCTGTTGGTTACATGCTAACCCTTCTGAAGGGTGTGTGGTGGTTTCTTGTGGGTTTAATTTGCTTGTTTGTTTCTAAAAAATGATGTTGAGTATCATTACATATACTTTTTGCCATCTATGTTTCAGGTGATCTGCAAAGGGACTAAGACATGCACATACATGCGTCCATTCTCCATGTTTTTTGTTGTTGAGTTTTAATTTTTTAAATTTGTGGTGGGTATGAGTCTTCTTATCAGGTATCTGATGTGAAGATATTTTCTCCAGTGTGTAACTAGTCTTTCATTCTCTTAACAGTAAGTGTCTCTCAAGAGCAGCAGTTTCTGATTTGATTCATACAACTTACTTTTACTTCTTTTTTGAGTGATGCTTTTGGCATAGTATCTAGGAAATCTTTGCTTTACCTAAGGTCCTGAAAATATTCTCCTAGGTTTTCTTCTAGAAGTTTCATGGTTTTAGATATTGCTCTATGATTCATTTAAGTTTATTATCACAGGTAGAGATAGATATTAATCAAAATTCATATATTTGCATTTGGATATCTAATTGTTCCAGCACCATTTGTTGAAAAGACTACTTTCTCCACTAAATTGTCTTTGTACCTTTTCAAAGAATCAGTAGATCCTATGTTTGTGGATCTATTTCTGGGCTTTTCATTTTGTTCCTTTGCTCAATCTTTCAATCTTAATGAATTCATTATTGTAGTTTTATAATGAATCCTGAAGTCAGATTGTGTAAGTCCTCCAATGATGTCCTTTTTTTTTCAGAATGTGTTTGCTGTCCTAGAAACTCTGTATCTCTATATGAATTTTAGAATTAACCTGTCAAATTTATATTTTTAAAAGGCCTCTGGAATTGTGACTAAAATTGCTTTGATTCTATAGATCATTTAGAAGATTTCAGTTTCTTTTAATTGTATAAGTCATGCACATATTTTGAGACTCATTTCTAAGTATTTCATTATCTTTGCTAGTACATAGGAACAAAATTATTATTTATATTTATCTTATATTCTTCAGCTTTACAAAAAGCATGCAGGCTTTAACCTTTAACTAAGCTGTTGCTTGTATGTTTTTAAATAAATGTCCTTCGTCAGATTTAGGAAATTTATTTCTATCCCCAGTTGATTGATAGTTTCTGTTAGGTTAGGAATGGATTTTTGGATCTTATCAAATGATATTTCTGTGATGTTCATATAGATTTGCTTTTTTTAGTTAGAGTGCAGTTGACTTGCAATGTTGTGTTAGCTTCTACTGTCCAACAATGTGAATTAGCTGTATGTATACATGTGTCTGCTCCCACTGGGACCTCCCTCCCACCTCCTATCCCACCCCTCTGGGTCAGCACAGAGCGCAGACCTGAGCTCCCTGTGCAAGACAACAGCTTCCCACAGCTTCGATTTGATTTTTAGACTGCTGATAGGGTGAATTACATTGATCCAATTTTAAATATTGATGCAACCTTACACCCCTGACATAATCCCTACCTGTGAAATATTAGCCTTTCTGTCTACTTGGGGATTTTGTTTACTAAAGCCTGTTAAGCACTTCTGTATCTCAGTTAATGGGGAACATTCACATGTAAATTTCTTTCCCTCTAATGTCTTTATCTGGTTTTTATATCTAATTAGAATTGATGTTGTATACAGTTGACTTTATATCTCTTCTGCATATCTTCCATGTTTCTACCTAATATGTTAGTTTCTTCTAGCTCCTAGAACATATGCAATACAGTTACAATAACAGTTTTAAAGATCAACCACAAATTCTGCCATGGATGTCATTTCTGTGCCAATTTCAGTTGACTTATGTTCCTTCTCATAATAGGTTCTGTTATTTGCTTTTTTTTTTTATTTTTTCAGAAGCTTCTTTGCATATCTGGTAATTTTAGATTAGATGTAAGATACTGTGACCTTTTCCTTGTTCATTGGATAATATTGAATCCCCCAAATATGCTAGAGCTCTCCTTTGGACAAGATCAAGTTATATGAAATTAGTTTCATCTTTTTGGATTTTGCTTGTAAGCTTTGTTAGTTGAGATCAGAGCAGAGTTCATTCTGGGGTGATTTTTCCGCAGTGTGGAGATAAGACCCTTCTTGGTACCTTAACTGATTATAGGAGAGTTAAGGAGTTTTTCAGTCTGGCTCTTAGGACCAAGCCCTATTCCCAGCCTCATGTCAGCGACAAGTACTGCTCTCTCTCATCTTTTCAGATGGGTCTTTCCCCAGCAATGTGTGGTTTCTTCATACATGCTCATGGGTTGCTACTATTCTAAATACTTGAGGGGACGCTGTGCATAGAAGCTGTGCATAACTGGGATTTCCTTGCCTTGTAGCCCTCTCCTTCGGAGAACTCCAGCGCCTTTGGCTTCCTCCAGTTTCCAGCTCTGCCTCCCTAATCACTAGCCTGTGCCTGGCCTGGGTTTTTCCTTCCTCCACCAGCACCTGGAAACCTTCTTAGGGTTGTAGGCTTGGTCAGCTGTGGGACTCACTTCGTGTTTCCCAAACTTGGCAGTCAGTATCCTTCTTTGCTTGATGTCCAATGTCTTCAGACCTGTTGCTTTATGTATTTTAAGTTATTGTTGGTGAAAGAGTTAATCCCATTTTTGTTACCTCATCCTGGTTGGACACAGACATCTTTCTGCAGCGTTTTAATTTTGACTGAACTGTCTCCCTTTTCTTCTCTTCCTTGCTGGGACCTCTAAACTAATTTCCAGGGTGCCCTGCCAATCCTGGCTCTGTTTCCACAAGCTCCTGGGGTCACAGGTATGCTTCTTTGCACGTGCTTTGGTGCTTTGGACCTTTGAAAGCGCAACTGCATTCCTTTCTTGTTTCTCTTATGCAGAATGGCTTTCTACTTCCGTGTGTGACTTGCTAAGTTGCTGAAAGAAAACTTGATAAATGCATATAGAAAGCATGAATGTTCCATGATGAGAATATATTTATACATTAAGCTATTGATGAAATCACTTTAAAGGTAATTTTATTTTGTGCCAAACATATGGTATCAAATTTTTTTCTTAGACTGTCACCATCTCTCTATTTTACTTTCAACCTGTGGAATATAAGATATCTTCATTTTCTCAATGGAAAAGTTAATAACAAAATAGAGCGCCCCACTTGACCATCTCATTTTTTCCCAAATTTATGCAAATTCCACCAGAACGGACTTACTTGTGAATTGATCAGTATGATTTGTCCATTCACCAAAAATAACATTGTTGGCCTTAAGATTGATAGTATAAATAAATATGACAAAGTTCTTGGTCTTGACAAATTTTCAGTCTGTTAATGGAGGCTGAATTATAAATACACAATTAAATGTCAGTGAAATACATGCTTTAATTCCATGAAACAGGCCTGAGGTGACATGGCCTAAATTAGAAAAAAAGATGATTAAGATGGGGAGGAGAGAATGAACCCAAGAGGCTGTATATGTGTGTGTGTGTATATATATATGTAGGACTTGGCCTAGAGGTGAGGGGGAACAGGAAGGACCTCCCAGGTTTCTGGATCAAACTTTAAATGCCTGGTTGTTGTGTTTCCGTTGACTGGGACAGAGAGAACACGGGCAACACGCTTGAAGAACTGCTGAAAATTGCTGTAGTAATCATGCGATGTTCCCCTTTGTTCTTTTTGTCTTTATTTTTATTTTATCCAGCTTTATTGAGATTTAACTGACGCATAACATTGTGTGAGGTGTATGTGTATATATTTAAAGTGTGCAGTGTGTTGATTTGATACATTTATAAATTGCAAAATGATGACCAGCATGGCGTTAGTTAGTCTGCACCTCCATCCTGCCATGTAATCACTATTTCTTTACTACAGTGAGAGCACTGAAGGTCCACTCTGTTAGCATCATTCAAGTGCCTGATACAGTATTATTAGCTATAATCATCAAGCTATAATGTTAGATCCCCAAACGTGTTAATCTTATAACTGGAAGTTTGTACCCTTTGACCAGTATGTCCCCATTTCCCCCAACCAGGAAGTTCCCTGGTAACTTCCACTCTACATTGTGTTTGTCATTTTTAGATTCCACATATAAGTGAGATCATACAGAATGTCTTTCTCTACCTGTCTTATTTCACTTAGCATAATGCCCTCAAGGTCCAATCAAGTTATTCAAATGGGAGAATTTCCTTCTTTCTCGTGGCTGAACAATATTCGTGTGTGTGTGTGTGTGTGTGTGTGTGTGTGTGTGTGTGAGACATCTTCTTTATCCATTAACTTGTTGTTAGACACCTACATTTCCATGTCTTGGCTAATGTGAATAATGCTGCAGTGAACATGGAAGTGTAGGTATCTCTATGAGATCCTGACTTTAATTCCTCTGGATATATAGCAGCAGTGAGATTGATTTAGTCGCAATTATTATGTTAGTTTTTCCATGAGCATATTAAGAACCCTATGTGGCAGGTAATAACAATTAGTTCCCTGAAATCACTTTTAAAACAAATTCTTTCTTTAACGTTAAATGTAACGCTGTTCCAGGCCCATTCAAATTTGGACTTGCTTGGATTGTCACTGTCTCTCTCTTTCACTTATAGCATCAATTCCTCAGAAAATTGGAGCTCACAGGCTCAGTGAAGCCATACAACTACTCACCATTGAATTGAGTCACTTTATAATTTTGGTTATTAATATAAAATAGGGCAGTCATATCATTTCTGAGGATTTAATAAATTTGATATTTTAAATGAATGCATCATCATCAGATCTTAAAAAGCAGTTGAAAGAAGAAGTCCTGAAACTCCTGTTGGATTTTGAACGGTGATGAGTTAATGGGACACAAGGAGACAGAGTTTGTTTTCAGAGGTTTAGGTCTAGCGGCTCTGAACTGTTCTTCTTCACCCTTGAGCTGTGCCCACCTCTGGGACGATTTCACCCCCACTCCCCGCTGAGCCTGTTAGCAATACACGGAGGCAAACTCGGGTTTTAAAATATGTCCTCTACTCATCTGCTTCAAAAACAAAACTTCACCTCCATAGAAGAGGTAAGATTTCTGGTGCAAGGAAACTCAAAATTATTGGACTTCCTACGTTTTTTTTCTTGAGACATGGGATCTTACTCGTTTGCAGGTGATACCAAACGTGTTACAATGCTAAGAGCCGGGGTGCATAAGCAGCATGTGCTTTAAGTCCATTTTGGCAAGGAGCCCCTGGGCGCTTGCCCAGCCAGGCTGGCAGAGTGAGGAAGGGAACGCGCGTGGTATTTCAGTCTGGGGCTGGCAGTGTTTCACACCGTGAGCCTGGATGGTCGGAGACAAGGTCGAAGGCATTCCTATCACGTGGTCTCCATTTCAAGTGAAAAAAGCGCACGTGTGTTCTGTCTAGTACTTCACACGATTAGGTTTATGGCACCCATTAGGGCTTTTTTTTTTCCTTTCATTTAAAAAGCAGCATCTGAAAGATGCCATAATAAAAGATCCTATAAACAAAGGAAATGAAGTCACCCCTCTGCCAATGTGTGTTGCTGTGGAGATGGGGGTCATCCATGTGGGATGGGGAAGGGATGCAGTATTAAAGTAGGAAAGCAGTGATTGCATATTTTCTGTTAAAAGCCTATGAAGTCCCAAAGATGAAGAACCTTCGATTATGGTTCCTTGTAAAAAATTTTTAAAAAGGGACCCTGAGTAGAGAAAGCTATTAAATAATTAGAATTGTGACAAAATAAATATTTAAATAGGCCTCCAATGAAGGCTTCTGGTGTGGATGCACGTGGCTACTTTCTACCAGAATTCATTTATACAGTATTACCAATACTTTATTTTCAAAGCATACACCAGGCAATACAGTTCTTACTGTGTCCAAATATCTGATGAGGAGGGGGTACGAATGCATGACAAGTTCACAGAGACTAGAAAACCATCCTCACAAAACAGGAGAGCCCTTGACTCGGGCTGGGAAGAAACTGGACACAAGACAGAAGTTAATCAGTTCTCCACGGCAGTCACCTATGGATAGTGGTCATCTAGCAGTGAGTGCAAACACTGGATTTTGATCTAACCAAGAGTGCAGCATGACTACATTAAGATGACAGGATGTGGGGACACTGCGTCAATGTTGGGGACACAGAGTGAGAAAGAAAGAAAGTGAAGGCGCTCAGTCACGTCTGAGTCTTGGAGACGCCGTGGACTGTAGCCTACCAGGCTCCTCCTGCATCCACGGGATTTTCCAGGCAAGAGTGCTGGAGTGGGGTGCCATTTTCTTCTCCAATGCAGAGTGAGGGTAAAGAATAAAAACTGAAATCCTTTTCCTATGGTACACAGTTCATAGATGATGCCTGTTACTGGAAAATTCTCATTGTTAGCTCTAAGGGATAAATATCTAGATATTCAACTGAAAGAGACGGGGCAGGGGCGGGGGGTGGAAGGACAGAATTTTTGTTGTTCTTCAGTCTCTAAGTTGTGTCTGACTTTTTGTGACCCCATGGACTGCAGCACGCCAGGCCTCCCTGTCCTTTACTATCTCCCAGAGCTTGCTCAAACTCATGTCCATTGAGTCAGTGATGCCATCCAACCCTCTCATCCTCTATCATCCCCTTCTCCTCCTGCCTTCAATCTTTCCCAGCATCAGGGTCTTTTCCAGTGAGTCAGCTCTTCACAAAGTATTGGAAATTCAGCTTCAGCATCAGTCCTTCCAGTAAATATTCAGGACTGATTTCCTTTAGGATGGATTGGTTGGATCTCCTTGCAGTCCAAGGGACTCTCAAGAGTCTTCTCCAACACCACAGTTCAAAAGCATCAATTCTTCAGCGCTCAGCTTTCTTTATAGTCCAACTCTCACATCCACACATGACTACTGGAAAAACAATAGCTTTGACTAGATGGACCTTTGTTGGCAAAGTAATGTCTCTGCTTTTTAATATGCTGTCTACGTTGGTCATAGCTTTTCTTCCAAGGAGCAACCGCCCTTTCATTTCATGGCTGCAGTCACCATCTGCAGTGATTTTGGAGCCTAAGAAAATTAAATTTGTCACTGTTTCCATTGTTTCCCCATCTATTTGCTATGACATGATGGGACTGGATGCCATGACCTATGATTTATTGTGAAAAACTTACTATTTCTCATAATAAATGTTAGAAAACTACTTAACTCTTATTTGATATGTATATTTAACGTTAATAAAATTGTTTTAAAAGTATGGCCATCATTGGATGTATTACATTTTGTAGGTTTTCCCTCTAATGAAGCATCCTTTGCTGTCAAAAGGAGGACTTGGGATCCAAGGTCAAACTCTGCACCCCTTAGGTTTGGTCTTGTTTCTGGAGACATAGTGCTTAAAATTCTTGTCAAATAGTTAGACCTAGGTGTATGGTCCTAAAGTGCACCACCCACAACTGCATGGCCCACTTGCCTGGATCCTTCCACCCTTGCTTGTTGGGGAGGCACCTGGCAGTGAGGAAAGGGAGCTGAGACTGAGAAAAACCATCGCGTTATCTTGCGGGAATTCCTTATAGACTAAAAGTTATCACGCGTTGTGTTATCAACTGGATAGCTACCTTCCTAACACTCTGAATCTGTGATCCAGAGCTTAAGCTATTCGTAAATCTCAAATCAAACACATTATCATCCTAAAAACAAATATTGGTTCCATCATTTTAAATAACTATAATCTTAGAGAAAAAAGCAGCTAAACCTATCAGAATAAACAGCATTTTCAGGCATTATTAAGTGAAAGGAAGACGATTCGGGGGATCACCTTTTTGTTGCATGCTCAGTCGCCTCAGCCCTGTCTGACCCTGTGCGACCCCATGGACTGTAGCCCGCCAGACTTCTCTGTCCATGGCATTCTCCAGGCAAGAATACTGGAGTGGGTTGCTGTTTCCTTCTGCAGAGGATCTTCCCGACCCAGGGATTGAACGCACACCTCTTATGTCTCATGCATTGGCAGGCAAGTTCTTTATAATGAGCTCTGCCTGGGAAGCCCTTTCACCATCTTTACTCACATTCAATAAATGTAATTACATGCACCGGTTTTATTAACATACAATCACATTTATTGTCTCATTCTCATTGTTGATACAGAAACTGCATACTCCTTTGCAGTTAACTTGAACCCTAACTTCCTCTTAAATGCCTAATTTGACCAAAAACTGTGCTTTTAACCTTGTACAGTGGCTGGTAGGTGTCAGGACCTGAAGTTTGAAAGAATGCTGTCTTTCACCCCAGGAACGAGGCACCAGGCTCTGCTTCTGCCCATGACAAGCACATGTCATGCGTTTTTTCACCCCAGGAAGGATGCACCAGGCTCTGCTTCTTCAGTATGATAAGCACATGTCATGCATTTTCTCTCCCAGGAGTACCAGCCTTGTAACACCAACCCGTGCCCTGAGCTGAAAAAGACCACGCCCTGGACTCCCTGGACACCCGTCAACATCTCTGACAATGGGGGTCACTACGAGCAGCGATTTCGGTACACGTGCAAAGCCCGTCTGCCTGATCCAAACTTGCTGGAGGTGGGAAGACAGAGAATTGAGATGCGGTACTGCTCTAGTGATGGGACCAGTGGCTGCTCCACCGACGGTGAGTCAGCGACTCCGTAGGGACTGACCTGCTTCCAGGGACAGGCAATCCGTCTCATCTCCAAGTTCACAGAATAGCTGGGGTGCTGGGGGCGGGGGGGATTTTTCCTGTTCATCATGGCTTAGCCATGTTTATAACAATGATCTCTCTACATCAGAACTGACTTTATAGCAAACTGGTGGGGAAGACCCTTACAATAAATATTCAGTTACATGTTGGGGTGGTTCCCTGACTCCATCCCTCAAAATGGCACCATATTTATAATGGGTCCAGAAAAGTTTGTGGGAGATTTATTTAGTATCAGAATATCTGCTGAGGAAACCTCTGCATTCTTCCATCACCACTTTTATTCACATACAATTATATATATTTATCATTGATGTCGGAGACTGTACAGATCCCTTTGCAGCTGGTACTGAAACATAACCTGCAAATAAGCTTTTCCTTTTTTTACTCCCCAAATGGGACAAAGACAAAGGAAGTGCATATCTGTGTTTATATCTGTGAAAGAATCTTTCTGCTAAAAAAGGCAGTATGTGAGAATCCTTTAATACTCTTTGAAATTGCTTTGCCCCTTATAATTGTATAAATCCCTTCAATGCCATTTGACTTATGTAGGGAGAGCACTAAGGTAGATGGGATGATCCATTCTCTGCCTGGTCCTGCCGCTGAATGGTCACCTTCCGCCACTAAAGCCGCTCCCGCCTGCACCCACCAGGCAACTCACTAGCTCCCTCTGGGGCTCAGGTGTCTCAGCTACAGAAAAAGGCGTGAGGTTGGCCATCCCAAAGAGACTCATTTCTGCTTCTGTCTTCATCTCTCCTATAACACTCATCTGATTTAAGAAAACCGGTGCAATCCTAGAAAGAAAATAAAATGGCACTTGGAGCAAGATGATGAGCACAGTAGTAGTCATATCTTACACGGGACCAGCTTGAACATGACTTACACTTTTGGGTTTATGCTTCTCTGTTATTCTCCCAATGTGACTGTGATAGAGAATACACAGTCACCATCAGCATCCTTTTAGGTTCAGAGTGATTGGCTTTGATGGATCGCAGAGCTGATGAGTCGCCCCGTTGGGCTTGCCGTGGGTGGGATAAGCTTATGGAGGCGCCGTGAGTCTGCTCCTGCTTTGTCGCAGGGCTTCACTCACAAGGAGCGGCTCTGAGTGAGGGTCGCCAGCTACACGTAGGACTCAGATCTCCATTCCTCCTCCTGGAGCTGCCAGCCTGGATGCTCAGCGGCTCAATAGTTGCTCTCAAGAGCCACTCCCAGTTGTATTCCCACTGACATTAACTGTCTCCTGATCTCAAACCATTTTGTTCCCTGTAGTTCAGCAGCTATACAAGTTCATTGTTTCTTGGTGGGGACGGGGGCAGGAAGTCTACTAGAGTGAAGTATTTTATTTGAATAAGTATACACTTTAAATCAAAGGAATAAACACTACCTACCTAGGAAATAAAGCAACATGATATTCATTCTGACTCATTATAAAATCCTGCTTTAGTGAGAAGGAAAGACAGGTGATGGAATGCCGAGAAATAGGTAACTGAAGACCCATTTTAAAGATCTACATACCACAAGGGATGGTCTTTGATCTCAAGTTAGGGTTCTGAGATAAAATACAAAATGCGCAGTTTAATATGAATTTCCGATATTTTTCAAAAATTATTTTAGTATAAATATGTTTCATGTGCTTCGCTGGTGGCTCAGATGGTAAAGAATCTGCCTACAGTGCAGAAGACCTGGGTTTGATCCCTGGGTTGGGAAGATCCCCTGGAGAAAGGAATGACAACCCACTCTAGTATTCTTGCGTGGAGAAGTCCATGGACAGAGGAGCCTGGTGAGCTACAGTCCATGGGATTGAAAAGAGTTGGACACAACTGAGGGACTAACACACACATGTTCCTTGTGTCTTTTTTTTAAGATAGGTATATCCCATGCACTTATGTACATATTTATACTAAAATATTATTTTTTATTTATCTGAAACTAAAATTTAACTGGGTTTCCTGTATTTTATTCGCTAAATCTGGCAACCCTGTCTTCAATTCAGTCACTTATTCCCATATTTCAGAGCAGGCTATGAACTTACTTCTTATGACATCAAAGATAAGAAAGAGAAAATGAATGACATTGTTTCTTTAACTTTATTCTCTTTTCTGAACATATATCTTTTTTAATCCTTCCTTTCTCAGACATATATGAAAGCAACATTAACATTCATTTTTAATGACAGTAATATAAGCTAAAGAAAAATTGATACACGTTTATAAAAGACATCTTATATTTCCTCTGAAAGTATATTGTGGGCATGGTTTGAAAAATACTTCATCCTTCTTGTATCTTAATGGCTTCAAGTTCTAATCACCAGCCACCCATCTTGGTATTGATATCCTGAGAATACAGAATTGGACTCGTTTGGCTCCTATCACAGAAAACAAGGCTAAATTGTGTGTTCTATATTGATTAACCACAAAGGACTGTCTCATCAGAGAAACAGGTTTCTCATCTATTTTCTCTGAAGAGCACCCCGCATAGGTTTCTGAGCCACAAGTTTTAAGTAAGCAACCAAGGAGCCTAGAATCATCCATACACGTGCCTCCTCACACCCAGAACCTCATGGCATACTTTGAGAGTTTTTTGTTAAAACCCATGTCACCCTGCTTCCATTTGAGAAAATGACTGAGTTTACTTCTTAATATTTTAAGGCAGTAGACATGTTCATCAAAATAATCACAAATTGCACAAGGGAAATTTGTTGCAGAATTCCCAATGCAAGTGAGTAGGGTGTATTTTCTTTAAAAGAAGTTTCTCAGAACAGTAAGTGATCTATTACCAAAGGGAAAAAACAAAACCAAACAAAAAAAAACTCTGTTCCTTGTACAAGGACTTTGCCACATTCACAAATTGAGGTCTTAGTTGCCCCATTATTTAATAGCAACTGTGGAGATAGAAGACTTGGATTATAGGAGATTATCAGGCAAACTGCAATTTTATTTTTATTTCGTTTTTCGCTTCTGCTGTGTAAACATTGTTCCATGGATATTTGAGAATGTAGTTGCAGACAGGGGCTGCAGAATGAGAGTTAGTTTGGACTCTGGTTACTCTAAGAGCTGCTGACAAAATCACACGTGGGCATTTTCTTGGCAGGCCTGTCCGGCGATTTCCTGCGGGCGGGGAGATACTCTGCCCACACCGTCAATGGGGCGTGGTCGGCCTGGACGTCCTGGTCACAGTGCAGCCGAGACTGCAGCCGGGGCATCCGGAACCGGAAGCGGGTCTGCAACAACCCGGAGCCCAAGTTCGGGGGCATGCCTTGCCTGGGCCCGTCCCTGGAATACCAGGAATGCAACATCTTGCCCTGCCCAGGTGAGCAGGTCCTGAAGTCTGGAAAAACTGAGACATCAAGGGCTTGGAAGACCTTCTCACCCAGCTTCCCTGGCTTTATGTTTGAGGTATAACTTCTGATAGATAGGTAGATACAGACGCAGGTGTGCATGGAGGTGTAGATACATGTATATACACAGATATATGTGGACGTCCCAGGTTGCTCTAGTGGTAAAAGAACCCGCCTGCCAATGCAGGAGACTGCTGATTAATCCCGGGGCCAGCAAGATCCCCTGGAGGAGGGCATGGCAACCCACTCCAGTATTCTTGCCTGGGGAATCCTGTAGACAGAGGAGTCTGGCTGGCTACAGTCCGTAGGGTTGCAAAGAGTAGGACACAATCGAAGTGACAGAGCATGCACACACACATAGATATAGGTGTAGGTGTGGACACAGGTGTAGACGCAGATATAGACATACATATGGAGCAGACATAGATTTAGAGGTAGACATAGGTATAGATGTAGACATAGACATAGATGAGAGAGTAGGATGTAAGATACAGACGTATGTATAGATATTGGGTGTAGACATAGATGGGACTTCCCAGGTGGTGCTAGTGGTAAAGAACCTTCCTGCCAATGCAGGAGACATGAGAGATACTGATTAATCCCTTGGTCTGGAAGATCCTCTGGAGGAGGACATGGCACAGATGTACAGACAGAGATGCAGGTGTAAACAGAGATGTAGACACAGATACAGATGTAGATAGAGACATAGGTGTAGATATAAATACAGGTTTCCCTGGAGGAGGGCATGGCAACCCACTCTAGTATTCTTGCCTGAGAATCCCATGGGCAGAGCAGTGAGGCCTGCTGTAGTCCATGGAGATGCAAAGAGTCGGACAGGACTGAGGTGGCTTAGCACAGCATAGGTATAGGTTTAGATATATAGATATAGAGATAATCTCCCAACTGCCTTGCTGTAAACACAAATATAATCTAGACCAGATTATGTTCATCTGTTTCTGCTGCCGTAAAAGAAACCGGATCATACTCAGAGCCCCTCTGAGGGATGGTGGGTCCAGGCACCGCTCCTCAGGAGAAGAGGGCTGGGCTTTGTCATCTGGAAAGATGTGTCCTGTCCTTGACGCGGGAGGCTGGCCCCTCCCAGCCTGTGATGGGTCCAGCCCCCCAGGATTGGCCTCCCTTCATACCCCAGAGCCTTCACTAGAGTGACAGTTAACAGGGCTGGCCCCCGAGGGGCCTGCCAAGCCCGTCCCGGGTGCCTTCAGCTGACAGGCGTCCCCTTCCTCCTGAGTTCAGTCCTCTAAAGGCGCAGCGCCTTCCTGCAGGCCCACCGGAGCTGCGCTGTCGGAGTCTCCTTCCTGAGCCCTGGCTTTGTATTCCACGAATTCCCGCACAAGCGCAGGGTCCATCAGTGAGCCTCAGGGCCCCCCTGCAGGGTGTTGAGTACTGACGCAGCTCCAAAGGCTCCTCTGTGGTCTTTGATGCTCTGACCACCTCTGCCTTCCTCCTGCCCCGGCTCTGAGTGCAGCTCTGTCACCTTGATCGCTTCCTCTGACCTTCCCACGTCAGAGCAGCTTTCACTTAACCCCATACTGCATAGCCATCCTGCACGCTGGGCTCTGGTGTTGGATCCTGCCTTCGATTTCGTCGCAGTGCCCACCCAAGGAGGCCAGGACCCTCTCACTCCTGACCACGCCCTCAGCTCCCAGTGAGCCCGGCACATGCTCCAAATAGCTCCAGTGATGGTTGGTGAAGGATGAGAAAATAAGTAGTTTGTTAGTTGATCTGCCTTTTTTTTTTAATTCATTCAGTTCTTCAGCAAACATTTTTGATGACCCACTGTGCATTATTTACTGAATATAAAAAGACTCGGGCTTCCCTGGTAGCTCAGCTGATAAAGAATCCACCTGCAATGCAGGAGACCCAGGTTCGATCCCTGGGTTGGGAAGGTCCCCTGGAGGAGGGATAGGCTACCCACTCCAGTCTTCTTGGGCTTCCCAGGTGGCTCAGACAGGAAAGAATCCATCTGCAATGCAGGAGACGTCACTTCCATCCCTGGGTTGGGAAGATCCCCTGGAGGAGGGCATGGCAACCCACCCCAGTATTCTTGCCTGGAAAATCCGATGGACGGAGGAACATGGCAGGCTACAGCCCATGGAGTTCCAGCACAGTATAGCGCAGAGAAAGACTCAGAGACCTGCTCCAGGTTGGAAAGGAACTTAAGAATTTCGTGAGGAGGCGTCCTGTGAACAAGGGCAGCCTCGTAGGGTCACCAGCTGTTGGGTTTGATGACAAGATGCAGTGGCGATATCAGCTGGGGACCCACTGAGCTGGGATCAGGGCAGCTGTACCGAGCAGGCTGCCCCTGGGCTGAGTCCTCAGGGCCAGATGCGAGCTGGCCATGTAGACAAGCAGGGGTGGGGAATAAGGGGTCATGCTAAGTACGGTGCACAGGGTTTTTAAAGGCCCAGAAGCCTGCATCTGTAGCATCTTTTCCAGTTGGTTTAAAAAAAACGATTTTCTGAATTCCTTAAGCAAGGAACTGGCTTGCAGCAGTACTTAGAGAGCCTGTGTTAGATGGACAGATGGATGGATGATGAGCGAATTGTGGGCGAGTGATGGATGGATGATGAGAGGATGGTGGGTGGATAGTTGGGTGGGTGAATAAACATGTACATTAAACTTAATATACAGTCCTCAGCTTTGTAGCAGGGACTCCCAGTCATGTTCCCGCTCCTCCCGGTACTCTGTGCTTTCTAGACCATCTCTGCCTAAATTTCTCCAGCCTTGGGAGACTCTTCCCTCCAAACTACCCAGCTTTCTTGGCTGAGCCATGCTGAGGGGCTGGGAAAGGTCATGTCTTTCCCACAGCCCCAGTGTGGAGAGTGGAAGGGCTCCTCCTCCCCCGGGGGGCCAAGAGGGAACCCGTGGGGCCACATGATTAGATTAGCATCTGTGCTGTAAAGAGGGGCCGGGAGGCAACATGAGAAAGTCAGGACCCCTCGCCCACGCCGCCTCCCCAGGCTCCAGACAGGAGCCCTCGCTGCCGCGGGCAGAATGTGCAGACTCCTGCAGATTCTTGGGTGCTGCCCTGGCCCTCGGGAGCTAGGCTGGGGTCCATCTCAGACACATCCCATCAGCGTGACCTAGTGGCTGCTTTTATTTTTGTGGATCTGCTGGTCGAGCCAGCACCATGTATACATAACCTTATTGTATTGCAATAGCTCTTTTGAAAGCCAAGATTCCCTAGAGGGCTGTGAAAACATTCAGAGTGGCCCTCTTCACTTTCCACTTGGGAGGGTACAAGTCCAGGGGCTGAGTGGGCAAATGCTAATTCTCTCTCCCACCTCCGAGGAAAGTCCTAACGCAACACGGAGGGATTGGAAGAGCTCGGAGCTTTGCATGCTGAGCTGCTCAGCCGGTGATGGGCTATTTTTGCCTCATCCAGGACTCTTCCCTCTGTTTGAATTTACTCCTCCTTCGTCCTCTTGGGTCCACAAAGGGGCACTGTGTTTTATTTTAAAGTGAGTTTTCTCATTATGGGCTTCCCTGGTGGCTCAGTGGTAATCCATCTGCCAGTGCAGATGTGGCTTTGACCCCTGGGTTGAGAAGATCCCCCGGAGAAAGAAATGACAACCCACTCCAGTATTCTTGCCTGGGAAATCCCATGGACAGAGGAGCCTGGCGGGCTACAGCCTATGGGGTCAGACATGACTTAACGACTAAATAACAACAGTGTTCTATATATAACGTCTATTAGGCACCTGTGGCGTGCTAAGAACTCATTGCGTCTCTGTCCTGAAGTCCACACTTTGTTCAGTAAAGTGCAAGGAACATAGAAGGAGCCTGAGACTCTGGTTCCGTCCTGTGTGGTTGGCAGCAAAGGGCAGTAGCTGGAGCTTCATCTGAACAGCTATAGAACCAGGTTCACGGTCAGCCCCGGGGGCTGGATTTTGCTCTACAGACATACCTGTGTTCCTCGGTCACCCTTGTGCTTGCAAGTTACATGCTTAGAACTGTTTCCTGGAAGAACTGAGAGGAGCTGAGGAAACATGGGGAGGAATGTGGAAGACCCCACCTGCCCTCCTGTGATGGTCCGTGGTGTGCCTGGCGCGCGCCTGCGGTGCAGACCCTGGGTAGCCCCACCGGCTCGGTCAGATGTGGGTTTCAGAGGTGCTGTGATTTTGTGCCCCTTCCCAGTGGACGGCATGTGGTCTTGCTGGTCCTCCTGGTCCACGTGCTCGGCGACGTGTGGAGGCGGACACTACATGAGGACCCGCTCCTGCACAAACCCAGCCCCCGCCTACGGAGGTGACATCTGCCTGGGACTGCACACGGAGGAGGCGCTCTGCAACACGCAGCCCTGCCCGGGTAAGCAGCCCTTCCTGGCCCAGCGCCGAGGACAGGGCGGTTTCGGCCTTCCCCTTGGTAAGAATAGGCTTGCAACACAGGATATCCTGGTTCGATTCCTGGGTTGGGAAGATCCGCTGGAGAAGGGATAGGCTCCCCACTCCAGTATTCTTGGGCTTCCCTGGTGGCTCAGCTGGTAAAGAATTGGCCTGCAATGCGGGAGACACTGGGTTCGATCCCTGGGTTGGGAAGATCCCCTGGAGAAGGGAAAGGCTACCCACGCCAGTATACTGGCCTGGAGAATTCCATGGACTGTAGTCCATGGGGTCGCAAAGAGTCGGACACGACTGAGCGACTTTCACTTTCACTTTTGACTTTGATGGAGGAATGGTGAAATTGACAAAAGCATATCTCAGTAAGACTAAAAGAGGGGAACACAGCACCTGTGTTGCTGGTGAAGTGACTTCATAACACGTTGTTCTGTTAATATAATGGAGTCATTCCCACCATGCCACGGTTGCAGAACTAGCAACAGAAACTGGTGATGACCGAGCATTCTTGTAATATTTAAGCTGGAAATGGGGACTGAGGGGCTTCCCCTCTGGCTCAGTGGTAAAGAATCCACCTGCCAGTGCAGGCGATGTGGGTTCAATCCCTGGGTCGGGAAGATCCCCTATAAGAGGAAATGGCAACCCACTCGAATATTCTTGCCTGGAGAATCCCATGGACAGAGGAGCCTGGCAGGCTACAGCTCCTAAGGTCACAAAGAGTCGTACATGACTAAGTGATGAGCAGGCAGGCAGGGAATGGGAATTGACGTTTTGTTGCTGAGAATCAGGGTGGGAATCAGAGAGCCTTTATGGACTGGCTTCACGGAAATCCCCCAGGACAGGGTTCCAGGCTCCACAGCTGGGTGGCCCCAGGGCCCAGTGGATACCCTGTAGCAGCCTTCCCCATCCAAGAATAGTTTAGTTTTCTGACATATAGGGACCACTTGGAGTGAAAATGAGACACTCTCTTCTGAATCTGATTTAAACTTTGAAACACACTAACACGTGTGTGTGTGTGTATATGTGTGTATTTTTTAACTAGCTCCTGAAGATTTTCCTTGCAGGTTTCTTGTATATTGAGAAGTGTTTAGAAAACGTATTCTCAGTCACTCCAAAAACTGTTACCTTACACATTTCTCAGGAAATACTGTACCCTTTACAATCGATCAAAACACAAGTTTGGTTTCCAAATTTTCCCTGAACTGCAAAGAGGATGCTTACATCCAAAAAGGAAGAGAAAAGCAAAGTGTGTAGAAAAGAGGAAGAAAAAAACAAAGTGTGTACTAACACTATTTTTATATTATTTCAGAAATATTATCGAGAGTTCATTTTTTTAAACTCCTCACTTAAAATGTGTATTAATCTTATCTTTTCACACATCTATGTACCCGGGTGAATTTAACAAATCCTAGTGAATCTCCTCCTCTGGGCTAAAGTGACCTTAGCTGGCTCATCTTTTGACCTTGACCCAGACTTGTTCATGGATCTTTGGTGCTTCAGGCACAGTAAACATGGGATGAATTCTACGTCAAGTATAGCCTGCCTGTGGTGTACTGACTCTGTAGGGCTGTTTTCCTAACAGGAGAGAAAGTATTAATATGTGTAGTAGCTTGAACCCCCCTTCAGCAGCCAAGGCTTTCTCATTGTCCTTTCTCTTGCCTGGGTGCTGAGACCTGTAGAAATTTTCCAGGGAAGTATGTGAGCATGAATGATCCTGTAGAAAGGTATCTAACACCATTACTTTAGAGCGTTAAAATAATGTGCGTTTTAGAAGGTGTATTTTAGGCACATTATTTCTAATCAAAGGTATATGAGTTCTGTGATTCATGCTCCTGTGTGTTTTATTTAGTGGACTTGGTCATGAGATATGAGTCTATCTTATTTATAAACTGTAAATATCACATGCAAACTCAGTGTCAGTAAGTTGCCAGTCTTCCAGGTTGGTAGATTTTAATGGTCTTGTTGCCGCATCTCGTCTCCTCGGGCCCCTGCAGAGAGCTGGTCGGAGTGGTCAGACTGGTCTGAGTGTGACGTGGCTGGAGTCCAGGTCCGTGTCCGCCAGTGCATCCTTCTGTTCCCCGTGGGCAGCCAGTGTTCGGGAAACACCACGGAGAGCCGGCCCTGCGTTTTTGATTCCAACTTCATTCCAGGTAAGGGGGCAGAGATGCTTGTTAGTGTGAACAAAATCACTTCTAATGTTTCAAGAGGAAGTGATTCATGGGTGGGAGTTTTAACTGCTCTTTGAGGTTCTGTTTGGTAAAACAAGAGGTCATTCAATCAGTTCTTATGGTTTCAAGGTGGTTATGAATTTGTGGGAGTTCCCAGGTGGTGCTAGTGGTAAAGAACCCACCTGGCAATGCAAGAGATATAAGAGATGCAGGTTCCATCCCTGGGTCAAAAGAAGATCCCCTGGAGGAGGGCATGGCAACCCACTCCACTATTCTTGCCTGGAGAATCTCGTGGACAGAGGCGCATGATGGACTACAGTCCTTAGGGTCGAAAAGAGACAAAACCGAAGCAGCTTAGCAGGCATGCATACATGCATGGATTTGTAAGTATGTGGGTGGAGACTTGAATTTAGGCTATGAGTTTTAAGATTTTTTTAAGCACAATATCTTCTACAATTTATTGACTATATTCACAGTCAGATAGTTTGTTCAAAAAATAGACTGTTTTCTTTAAATATTAGATTAAATGTGTTGGCACTGCTGTGCATATTTGTTTGCACAAAGAAAAGAGGACCATTCTTTTCATGTAACCTTAGTATATTTGGGAAAATGGAAACCCATCCTTGTTCTCGTCTTAGAGGAGAGGTTGGCTGGCCCTTCAGCTGCAGTCCTTTCCTTGTGAAGTCAATGTTTGGTTAATAGTGATAGCATATCACCCATCACCTGCTCAGACAGGCACCTGCTATTGTTCAGTCGCTAAATTGTGTCTGATTCTTTGTGACCCCTTGGACCGTAGTACACCGGGCCCCCTATCCTCCACCATCTCCCAGAGTCCACCCAAGTTCATGTCCATTGAGTCCGTGATGCCATCTAAACATCCAACCGAAAGGCATGAGCTAGATACTTACAAAATATTTCATATATTCCTATCATGTGGCTTAGGACTCTGACATGGACCAAAAGCAGAGATTAACCTCTTATAAGGTTGCAATAGAGAATACCTTGTTCTCCTCCACTAAAGGAAAAGATAGTCATATTTTAGAGAAAGTTAGCTTAGGCCTCCTAAGACACCTCAATTTTCTGTTATCTAGACCTGCAGGAATGTTTATTATTGTTTCGTTTTCAACCATAGACATATTTTTAATTCTTGCTGTTGAATGAAAAATCAGGAGCATTTCTGGATTCTTGAAACGGTGTGTATCCTTGGGAGTTAAACATTTAGGTGGATCTCCTTTTATTGGCATCCTACCTGTGGGTTTCACATAAGCATGGAAAACAGCCTGGATGAGCTCTGAGTAGGAAAATTATTTGTTGAGTCAGTTTCCTTTGAGCTCTAGTGGAATGGTCTCCCTCCCCAGGGAATATGACAACACTGGTTTTGATGAGACAAAAAATCTGAGGCAGAAATGCTGCAGGCAAACATTGCCATGTTCCACAGCGAGCAGAATACATTGTAACAGAAAATCTGCACAAACTCCACCCTTGTTTTTTTGAAACAAGTACCCTGGATTCTGTCTGGGAGACCATAGTATTTTCTCATTGCTGTAATGAATCTCACCTCTTTCCAATCAAGATGACCTTGACAAGATGCATCACAGTTTGGCTAAAACAAGCAAATAAATGTGGTTTTTAAAAAAGCAATTGATTAGGCTTTTGGAAACATTGACTCACATCAAACTGAAAATCATTAGACACTTTGTAAATGAATCATTAATGTGATCTTATTTCACTTCATACATTGTGATTGATTTTTTTTTTCCAGAAGTGTCTGTGGCCAGATCCAGCAGCATAGAAGAGAAAAGGTGTGGGGGTGAGTTCTGCTTTTTAATTAATTCCTAGTGCATTTCTGATATTTTCCAGTCATTTCTAACCTCATATGTTTCATGTGATGTTTCTGCTATTGGCCAGGAAAAACAGATTAGAGAACCTCCTCAATCTAAGCACATTTTATTTGGGCAGTAAAAATGCAAAGGAGTCTGTATTTGATGTCTGCATCAGTGATTCTTACACTGGGTCCTTAGATCAGCAGCAGCAGTATCATGTGGGAACTTGATAGAAATGGAGGTTCACAGGCCCCCCTCAATCTACAGAATCAGAACCTCACTGAGAGGGGTCCGGCTCTGTGGTTCAATCAGCCCCTCAGGTGTTTCTGGTGGATGTAAGCTTTATGATCCAGTGATCTTGGTATTAGCTACAGTTAGATTCCAAATGAGTAAAACAGAATTCAACCATTTTGTTTATATTTATAGTGTAAATCCATGGCAACCATCCTCAGATCTCCAAAGGGCTGAAGCAATAAAATGATACAGTTTTATTATGGCCAAAAGGTTAGACTTATATCTCTAGAGATATTTTTCAGACTTCCGGCAACCCTGAATGACAGACGTCGCATTCCCTGGGTCAAATCCATGATGCTTTTGGACTTTCTTGTCTAGTTCTATCCAGGACAGGAGGGGCTGGCTGACCATCGATCAGAGCCCAGCCACTGTCCAGCTATTGTGTGGGGCCAGTATCCAGACACAAGACCAGTGTCTTCCTGTGTGTAGGTGTTGACCATTCCTAGCATAATCTGTTCCAGCTGGGAGTCCCAGACAGCTCAGGTCAAAGGTCTCTGGTCTCTCACATTCAGAAAGAAGCTGGATTTTCAGAGGTGTGTTTGGGGATGTACTTAGTTATTAACTGCACTGGTAAAGAGTTCACTGTCTCTAAAGAGTTGCACTCTGCTTACTCGGCCATCTGTTAATGCATTTGTTCACTCATGTTTACTGAGCACCCACGCCGTTCCCGTTTTGTCAGGAGTGCGTACAGTGGGGACTCTAATAGCTCCGACTTGTCTGGAAAGAAATGACAAATCCCAGGAGAGCTCTGGGCCTGAGACGGGTGATGTCTGGTGTCTGACATGGGGCAATTCACTGACTTCACAGGCTAGTGACCACTGCCTTGGGATCTGGGCTTCCCCTGTGGATCAGCGGTCAAACATCCTCTTGTAATGCAGAAGACACAGGAGATAGGGATTCGATCTCTGGGTCAGGAAGATCCCCTGGAGGAGGGCATGGCAACCCACTCCAGTACTGTTGCCTGGAGAATCCCGTGGACAGAGGAGCCTGGAGGGCTGTGGTCCATAGAGTTGCAAAGAGTCAAACATGGCTGAAGCTACTGAGCAGGCACACACCTGGGATCTACCTGCAAGATGAGTGTGGGTTTGTTCACAGAAAAACAACTGGCGGTTTTGTGTTTTTGGATCAGTCACTATGTGCTCAACACGGTATCAGATGACAGGAGGTACCCTATTTCATCCCCACAAAGTTTGTTCCTGTGGGTGCCACAGCCCACAGTTCTTTTTGTAAAACCCTTGGTGGTAGAGAAGGATTCGGAAGTCAGCGTTTTTCAGGGTATAGACAGGTGATACTGAGCATATACAGTATCACACCGCTGAGGATCTGGGGACCACACTTCATAGTACCCGCTCTCTTTAAAGACCTTGCCGTGGAATGTGGGTGAAGAGACGCAGCTAACGAATGCTCCTCCTGGCATTCCTGGTCGGTTCTGCAACAAACGGTCAGGTCAGGTCGGGCTTTGCGGCCAGATGAGTGGTGAAAAATCAGTGTTCAGAGACTGTGGTTTTGGGAACTGTAGAGAAGGGATAGCAGCCACAGCTTTTATCTGCATTTTATAAACAGAGAGAAAGTCTGAGAGAAGAGGTTCATGGGAAGTCAAAGTGGAGCTGGGTCTGGATCCAAGCAGTGGGATCCCAGTGTGAGTGTTAAGCCCGGAGCACCTTTCCGAGATGGCTCGGTGGTAGAGAATCTGCCTGCCAATGCGGGAGGTGTAAGTTCAGTCCCTGGGTCAGGAAGATCCCCTAGAGAAGGAATTGGCAACCCACTCCAATATTCTTGCCTGAGAAATCTCATGGGCAGAGGAGCTTGGTGGGCTACAGTCTATGGGGTCACAGAGTCGGACACGACTTAGCAACTAAACAGCAATCACAACGAGAAAAGAGTCCGGGTGCTGAGTGTCCCAGTGGAGGGTGTCTGCAGCCACAGAAGCCCTACCCAGGCAGCAGTCTTAGATAACATCCAGGGTCCACAGAGCCGCAGAGTTTATAGAGAGTGTCCCCGTCCAGAGGGATTTCAAGGCAGAACCTGGGGGCAGCCAGCTGACACTTCTGCAGCGTGACTGACCCTCCAGGTGTAACACAAATTCACAAACCACTTTCCTCAGCCGGCCTTCGCAGGGTAAGATACGGGAGTCCTGCCAAGACCTTGAACATCCAGGAGGACATGATACAGAAGGCCCTTTTCTCTCTCTCTCTCTCTTTAGTCACTAAGTTGTGTCCGACTCTTGCGACCCCATGGACTGTGGCCTGCCAGGCTCCTCTGTCCATGGGATTCTCCAGGCAAGAATACTGGACTGGGTTGCCATTTCCTTCTCTAGGAGATCTTCCCGACCCAGGAATTGAACCCGGGTCTCCTGCATTGCAGGCAGATTCTTTACCATCTGAGCTATGAGGAACAGAAGGGCCACTTCCATCCTTTCTCTTCCTTCCATAAGATTCAGCGTTTTTGTGTGTTTGAGCCAGTTCTGCCATATGCTGCACCAAATCATGTCTCGGGGTGCTATTGATTCAGTCATAGAAACTTTAATCACAGTCTTCAGAACTTATCGTTTTCGTCTGAGGCTGCTGCCACAGCAGAGCAGGTAGGTAGGTGCTCATGTGTGCGGGGGCGCTCAGTCACTAGTCGTGTCTGACTCTTTGTGACTCTGTGGACTATAGTCCTCCAGGCTCCTCCGTCCATGGGATTTCCCAGGAAAGAATACTGGGGGAGGTTACCATTCCCTTCTCCAAGGGATCTTCCTGACCCAGGGATTGAATCTGAGTCTACTGCATTGCAGGCCAGTTCTTTACGGTCTGAGCCCCCAGAGAAGCCCTGGGGATAAGAAGTCAGATTGGGCTTATTGTCCGGTGACAAGTAAAAAGGATTACCTAGTAAGGAGGTTTGAGGATATTGAGGGCACTTCACAGATAACTTTTTTCAGCTCATTGAAAAATCGGTCAAACTTTACACAGAAAATTGGCTAGTTGGACCCACTGGGTAGTTGGCCTCTATTCTAGATTTACTGAATAAAAACAACAGCAAGAAGCATATTCAAAGCAAAGTGCCACACTAAGCAGATTCGAGAGATTTAATAGGAACGATTTTTCACTTACGCAGAAAAAAATGTATGCCTCTAGAAAGGTTCTGACTTTGAGAGCTATTTTTAGTTGCATGAGACACAGAGACTATACAATCATCCCAGAGATGTCAGCTGGCCCAGCCTTCCCCAGGCACCTGCAGGAATGATTCACTTGACTAATGACAAAGTATCTGCATATGGAGAGAGTCATACATCTTCCCTGTGTTATAATATAATATGTTACTACTACAGCAGAAGTACTTTTATAAATTTAAAAGTACTTTATTGCCAAAAAAAAAAAAAAAAGCTAACCATCATCTGAGCCTTCGGCAAGTCATAATTTTTTTGCAATAGTGACATCAAAGATCACTGATCGCAGATTACTGTAACAGATTATAACAGTAATAAAGTTAGAACTATTGCAAGAATTGCTAAAATGAGACACAGAGACATGTAGTGAGCAAATGCTGCTGGAAAAACTGGTGCCAATGGACTTGCCAGACAGACAGAGAGTCCCCACCAACCTTCCATGTGTGAAAAGCACAGTATCTGCCTCTGTGCTCTGTCTGCACCATCAGAACCTCGCATGCTCCCCTTTCACCCTCATTGGTCTTTGTTTGCAAGTAGCTACATATTTAAGGTTCACCTCCAGCCCATTGTCCAGGTCTTGCCTGTTGTTTTAGTCTTGTTCTCTGATTATTCCAACACAGGAAGGGCTCTTGTGAACAATGTTCTCTTGAGTTGAGACAATGAGACAACAGCTTATTCTCCTTATACTTGAAAGTCAGTTTTGCTGGGTATAAAGAATAAAATACCTAGGAATAAATGTACATAAGGAGGCAAAAGATCTGTACTCAGAAAACTGTACGACACTGGTGAAAGACACAAAGACGACACGAGCAGATGGACAGATGTCCCGTGTTCTTGAATTGGAAGAATCAATATTGTGAACATGACTGTTGTTACCTAAAGGAAACTACGGATCCAGTGAAATCCCTATCAAATTACTAATGGCATTTTTCACAGAATTATTACCAGATTCTTTTACTATTTGTACAGAAACACAAAAGACCCCAAATAGCCAAAGCAAGTTTGAGAAAGAAAAAGAGAGCTGGAGGAATCAGGCGCCCTGACTTCAGGCTATATTACAAAGCTCCAGTAATCGGTACAGTATGGTACTGGCACAAAAACAAAACTATGGATCCGTGGATTAAGATAGAAAACCCAGAGAGAAACACAGGCTCCTACGGTAACCTAATCTGTGACAGAGGAGACAGGGATACACAATGGAGAAAAGACAGTCTCTTCAGTGAGTGGTGCTGGGAAAACTGGGCAGCCACGCATAAAAGGATGAAATTAGAACACTCCCTAACACCTGCACAAAAACAAACTCAAAATGGATTGAAGACCTAAATGTAAGACTGGACACTATAAAACTATTAGAGGAAAATATAGGCGGCAGAAGTACTTTTATCCCCACGTGGCCTTGACCCTGGAGGGTCCAAATGGCTAAAGCATTGAGAAATGACAACAAGTGTGAAATCCACGCTTGCTTACCTTGAGGGTGGCTTAAGGGTTAGAATAGAAGCTTCTAGTGGTTGCTAGTAGAATGGCCCTTGCATGCTTTATCCAACTGTCCCAGATTCAGCCCTAGAGGCTTTAGACAAAATCAGGAAAAGCCACAGGCTTATTGATTCCTTTCTCGTTGTTAAACCAGTGACCAAATAATCAAGAAGTGAAAAGTTGAGGTAGATGTCAGGGAATGGGTGGTACTGTGGAATATGCTAGTAACATCCTCCTGGATTATCCAGTCCCAGATGCTGAAGACACCAGAGGCCTGTGTTCGGAATCATCAGTTTAGCATTTCAGTGTGAGTGGGAGTACACTGGTTATGGCTCACAGAGGACAGAGGAGGAGGCTGCCCCTCTACACCATCTTCATCCACCTCAGGGTGCAAATCTGACTCCCAGGGCTGCAGAGCCCCAGACCTGGTGTCCAGGAGCGGCAAAGGGGCGCAGCTTAGAGGGAGAAGCTGAGACGGTTTAGAGATGGGTGAAGGATGCTCCGCCTGTGCTCTGGATTCCAGGTGAGGCAAAGGCAGCTCTCAGAGTCCTTGGGAAGGAGCCCAGGTGACTAAGGAACATATATGCCAGGACCTGCTAGATGCAGGAAACAGACTCACAGATCTTCTCTCCCTGGGGACCTCCCCATGTGGCCCAGTCTTGTCATCCGGCGTGCACAGTGGTACCCAGCAGGCATCTTCAGGGGTCCCATTTGAGTGCAGAATGGACAACAGGTCCCATCTGAGTGATAGAGAGCAAGGGTGACGCTTGGCATCTGGTGGTGCATGGAGGGGGCACCTGGGAGAAAAGCCAGATCCTCAGATGTGCCCTGTGCAATGGAGACATAAGGCCAGTAACTCTCAGGCAGCTGGTTAGCTATACATTGCCAAGATAGCCGAAGAGCATTGAGGTTATACTTTGCTTCACCTGAATTTCAATAATTTCAGCTTCCCGGGCACAGCTCAGATGTTGTCTTTATTTCCTGAAAGGCTTAAAATTTTGATTGTCAGATGTTTTGCCAACACACAATGAATATCTTATTTTTTCTTTGGTCATTCTTTCTCAGACATTAAGCAGGTCTTGCTATGCCACTTTGATACCACTCAAACCAATCCTATATTAGAGACATAAGGCCCTATCAGTTCTTTAATCAATATTTTGTATTTAAAACTCAAAATAACTTAGAGATGCTATTAAGTAGAAAAAAAGCACTGTATAAAAGAGGGTCATTTCATGACCATTAAAAGATCATATTTCTTTGACACCAATCATTTGTTTCTTCAGAGTGAAGCATTTTACTTATAAGGTCTCCGAGATACAATGTGAATGAAAAAAAAATGGTACCCTGGGTGACATTTACAACATGCACACACGGCATGTGAGTGTGCCTCGTGTCTGCAAAACACAGTACAGAAGATGGTGACAGTCGTTTCCTCTTGTAAATAATAATAATAATAATAAAAAGATTTATTCTTGTATAGCATTTTGCACTTTCTTAGGTTATACAATACGGGCATATTCATATTCCAAAAATGTAATGGAAACATAACAATGATGCAATCAGAGCACATTTTTAAATAATATGAAGTGATAAAGGATAGGGGAAGTAGTCAGGCTTGCAGGTGAGTGGGAATGGGAAGCAGTGAGAAGCATCCTCGCTCTGTTCCCGGGACACAGACAAGCTGCATGCAGGGGCCCTCAGTCCCTTCAGGAACATGGAAAACATGTTCCCTAGAACCCCAGAGAGCACAGATCATGCTGTACTTGAGACAGGACTGTCTCGTTCAAGCCTTTAAAGAAAAAAAAAATGTCTCTGCTAGTGTATGTGGGGGCGTCCAAAAGGCTGGTTATAATGCATAAAAGCACTGACATAAACTACCGTGTGCTCAGTGCAGAGAAGCGTTTTGGTGGCAGTGACATTTTATACTTTTAAAGATTTTTTTCATGGTCCACATAAAAAAAGTCTTTATTGAATTTGTTATGATAGTGTTTCTGTCTTATATCTTGTTTCTGTTTTTTTTGGCGACAAGGCATGTAGGATCTTAGCTCCCTGACCAGGGATCAAACCCACACCGCCTCCCTTAGAAGGCAGAGTCTCAACTGCTGAACCACCGGGGACGTCCCTGGGACACTTTAAGGAGGGTCTGATGATTTCCTGAGTTTTGGAAGGAATCTGGTGCTTTCCCCAGCGTCCTTCTCTTTTCCTCTGAGCCCACTGCGCTGGGGAGGAGCGTGTCCCTTTCCCGGCGGCCTGACTGTGGATCTTGTCTCCCCAGAGTTCAGCCTGCTCCACATGATTGCCGCGGGGCTCAGCAGCGCCATCCTGGGCTGCCTTCTCACGCTGCTCGTCCACACCTACTGCCAGCGGTACCAGCAGCAATCCCACGACGCCACCGTTATCCACCCCGTCGCGCCCGCCCCGCTCAACACCAGCATAACCAACCACATCAACAAACTGGACAAGTACGACTCGGTGGAGGCCATCAAGGTAGGGACCGGCAGCCAGGCGTGCCAGGGAGGCAGGTGTTGTCCTGGGGGCTGCCGGCAAAGCCCAGGGGTGGTGATGCAGGTCACGGGGTGGGGGGCAAGGTGAATGACGTCTCTTATTTTTCCTGTCAGTGTTTACTCTATATACTGAAAAACAGTTGATTAACAATGTTGTGTTAATTCCAGGTGTACGGCAAAGTGATTCCGTTATATGTATATATGGTTTCTGACTCTTTCCCACTATAGGTTATTATAAGATATTGGATATGTTTCCCCTGGGCTGCTTCCCTGGTGGTTCAGAAGGTAAAATCGTCTGCTTGCAATGCTGGAGACCTGGGTTCAATCCCTGGGTCGGGAAGATCCCCTGGAGAAGGAAACAGCAACCCATTCCAGTACTCTTGCCTGGAAAATTCCATGGATGGAAGAACCTCATAGGCTACAGTCTATGGGGTCGCAAAGAGTCAGACATGACTAAGAGACTTTGCTTCCACTTTTCACTTTGCTTTCACAAGATGTTGAATATATTTCCCTGCATAGTAAATCATTGTTGTTTAGTTTGTATATAATGGTGTATATCTATTAATCCCATACTCCTAATTTATCTCATGCCCACCTTTCCCCTGTGGTTACTGTAAGTTTATTTTCTGTGTTTCTGTTTTGTAAATAAGTTCATTTGTATTATTTTTTAGATTCCACATGTAACTGATACCATATGATGTTTGTCTTTGCCGGGCTTACCTCACTCAGGATGATCATGTCTAGGTCCATCCGTGTCGCTGCAAACGCCATCATTTCATTCAGTCATCAGAATTTTGATATTCCTGTTAAGTCCATGGTCCCTCTTAATATTCCTGCTATGATGGCTTCTTTCAAAATCCAGTTTCCTTCCCATGTGGGAAATGCAGTTTCTTCAGCCCCGACAGCTTCAGCTAGTTGGAAGCTCTTATGTCCTAGGATCCGCAGGGTCCTCGCTGGTTCCTCTCACCACCATGGGGCCCCCACGTGCATAGAGACAGAGCTGGGTTCCCCAGCCATCAGCATGTTATACTGATCCATGATAGAGGCAGGAAATGAAGCCCCAAGAATTAATAACACACCCCACACACCTTCTCAGAACCAAGCCCCCAGAGAATGAGGAGGAACATGAGTTCCCATGAGCAAGAGTCTTCAAGGAGAAACCTCCAGTACCCAAGAATGGGGCCCTTCTCAATGTGATCCCAACCCATCAGCTCACTTGTGATCACTTGCTTCAAGCATCTGAAGATCATTTAGCTGGTCTCCTGTTCTCACTGAAGATCCAGGAGCCACTTACTCTGAAATCTTGCTGCTCTGAAGGCAAAGTACCACTGTCCAGTCTCTAATGAGTCTTTCTAGAACTTTCTTCTGACTCCTTGGCCAGATAAATCCCAAACATTTGGGCTGTGCCACCTACCTAACATCTTTATTTTGGTCCTCTCGTAATTTACCCTCTACCTGGGATAGTTCAGCTCTTTAAAAGGACAGGTATGTGAAGTGAAGTGAAAATTGCTCAGTCATGTCTGACTCTGCAACTCCATGGACTGCAGCCCACCAGGCCTCTCTGTCCATGGGATTTTCCAGGAAAGAATACTAGAGTGGATTGCCTTTCCCTTCTCCAGGGTATCTTCCTATCCCAGGGATTGAACCTGGGCCTCCTGCATTGCAGGCAGATTCTTTACCATCTGAACCACCAGGGAAGCCCCAGAGTATGGGTAACTATTCTCTTAGTGAGAAAGCGCTTTTGTGTCAGAAGTGGCTGCAATAGAAACCACCACCACCACAGTCACCTTCCCACAAGTGTAGAAAATGAGAAATTAAGAATCTCATGCATTTATGTAAATGTGTTCCTTCAAAATCTTTTATCAATGTACCATGACAATCCAAAAGCTGCTCAGTTATAAGTGGTAATACTCAAAGTGCTCATGAATTTGAAATCACTAGAGTCTTAGGTTTCCTGGAGGTTTCAATTTAGGTCTTCTAACTCTTGGAAGTTTTCAGGCTAAAGTTCAAAAGTAGAGTTTCTGAGTAAAGCTCAAAAATAATCTGGACTGAAAACCTACCAACCTCATTCTACTTATGAGGCAAATCCTCAACAAGGAAAATGATGTGCGGAAGCGTGTAAGCGAGAAAAGACATTTTAAAATAATGAAGGCTTAGGGGAGAGCTCAAATTCCACATACAGCAGGTTTTTGAACAACATTGCACTGCATGGGTCCACTTATTTGCAGATTTTTTTCAATACTACCAAACTCCACGATAGGTTGGCTGAATCCAGGATGCAGCACTATGGATCCAGGCAGACCTCAGATACAGAAGACCCACATGTATGGAGGGCTGACTATAAGTTAAATTCAGATTTTCAGCTTCGAGGAGGGTCAGTGCCCCTGACACCAATGTTGTTCAAGGGTCAACTATAATTGTCTCCTATTATATTCTCTTTCTGAAATACTGCTTACTGAGTGCTCGTAAATCTTCTATCTTCTATTCTACAGGCATTTAACAAAAACAACTTGATCCTAGAGGAAAGAAACAAATACTTCAACCCACATCTCACTGGGAAGACCTATTCTAACGCCTACTTTACAGATCTCAATAACTATGATGAGTACTAAGAGCTCTTCTATTTTTGGCTTCTTGTAATTCCCCCAGTTCCTTAAGGCCTGTGCTCCATGACTGCCCATGTCTCCAAGCCTTCAGAGATGGAGTGTGGATACATCTCAAGTGCATTTCAAGCCACTAGTGTCCCATTGTTGCCGAAGAGAAACGTTTTCAAAAGCAACAAAAATCTAAACACGACCGTGAAAATCTGGTCTACAATTCTTGATGATCGTGTTTAATGAGCCTTGGTGTGCAGCTTTTTTTTTTTTTTTTTTTTTATGTTCAGTCCATTTTTCGAAAAAGTTGGTTGCTTTTTTGGAGCTTTTTTCATAACTGTACCACCCACATTGGAAGGAGTCTTTAGAAATATGAACATCTTCTTGACCCTGAGCATAAATCTTAATGGTGATTTAATTCAGGAAAGCAGGCACCCCACCTCCACATGCTTTAGAGTGCTGATAAAATGGAGACTATGAATGTGGCCATACAAGGACTCACCATTGTGGTGATCGCCATCTTCTCATTCTGGATGGTTCTGTGTGTGTTTGGACTTGGAACGCTTCTCGCCTGAGGACGCCCGGGGATTCAGCCTGGCTTGCATCTGCGGAGGTGCGGGTGTGCGATGGGAGGTCTCCACTCTCAGCCTTGCTGCGCTTGCTGTGTTGTTCCCGGGGGAGCTGAGTGTAAAGAACAGAGGGACAGACGGGATGAAGGGTGAATGTGCCCTGCAGCTCGCCGTGAAGCTCGCCTTATTCTGACTTGTGGTTTTCATGGCAGTTCAGGGAGCTCTTTGCCACGCGGGGTCAAGAGAGCCCGCCTGTCTGGGCCGTAGTAACATTCTGAAGAACCACTCTGTAAAATAACCACTTGTTTAGCATTTGTATAATAGATTCTGCACCTGCCCTCTCTCTGCAAAGAAAAATTTCAAACATTCATGATGCCAGTGAAGAAAGTATTGAAAGAACTGAAATATAATTGAAAACAACTTTTTAAAAAAAATTTTCCATGCTACAGAAGGTATTGGATGAACTGATGTTTAATGAAAAGCAACTTTCTATTTTCCATCTCCCTGATAGAACTAACGTGAGGCCATCAGCCCCTACTAAGAGCATTAATGATGTGTAAAGCTGGCTTTCTGCAGCTTGCTACTGTGCATATTGAAGTGCTCCCCAAGTTCCAAGCTGTCATTTGCTGCCTTCAGGTCAGGTCAGGAGGTGATGTTTAGCTTGGGTGCCTTTTGTTTTTTATCTCAGTGCTGCCTTCCCACCCACCTAGTCCCATTTCTCCCTGCATAGGGGCAACAACATTTCAAAAGAAGTACCCTGAGAAATCAGGGTATCAGGATGTTAAAGCCTTCAGTGATCCCTGTGGTTCTGAGCTTCAATCATTCACAAGCATTTCTGAGTTATGATATTGTTCAGTGTGGTCCCCAGAAGGAAAAAAAAAAAACCAGGATAAATTACTCACAAAAAACTGATACATAATATATGGCAGTTGGTTGAATAATTTTTGAAAGTAACAAGAAGATTGAAACTATTCATTGGATGCCTCTGGGTATCATGATAAAGGCCTGGGTGGACATTAAAACATGTTCTTATGATAAATGAACCTTCAGATCTGTGAAAATCTACGATATGGGCATCAAGGGACATATGTATGTTTTAGCATACATGTTTTCACTCTGTCCTATCTGAAGAAATTGGAAATTTTTATGCTTAGTAATGAATGTTGTTGAGTTCAAAACATTCTCATGTACCCAAATTTTCTGAAATGGCTCTACTAAAATAAAATCTAAATTGCAGTTGGGCTCTGGGAGGTCTGATAGATTTCAAATGAATGATGTTCGGGGTCTTTCCAGTGGGGAGTTCTTGCTGTATCTCCTGTATTCCCTTGAATGCTGTGTGAGATTGCTCTGTCTAAAGTCCACACTTGGGAAGGGAAGTTTACCCAGATAGTTTTCTAATTGTCCTTGGGTTGTGTTTTCCTTGATTGCTTCACCCTGTCTCATCACTGTCCTGTAAGACAGATGTCCACATTGCGTAGCACATTTAGCAGTTTTATGAATTCCAGCCCCCACAATGTTTTCTAAGCTTTTAAAAGGTCATTCTCTTTCCCGCAGAACAGACGATACTGACATTTCAAAAAAAGCATCACTGGACTTGATGGGAAATGTGTTCTAAATGACATCAAAGTTGGTCATCAATCATTCTTACCCACTGACTAGGGAGAGCACCCTCCCCCACAACAGACTTTTCATGTTGTTGATTCCATACACCTTTGTGATTATCACCGCAAAGAAATTCATGCGTTTTTGTTCTCTGGCATTCTATTAGAAATAAAATTGTTCTGTTCTCTCGCTCTCTGTCTCCCGTTCCCTCCCATCCCTTCCTCCCTCCATCCCTCCCTCTTACTTAACAGAATATGAGTTGGTTTTAGGATAGTTTTAGCTATAATCTAAGAAATTTAACCAGCCATGGAATAACTTTCGTTTTCCCGTCACCGAAGGGCTTTTGCTCACGTGTCTGCCTCCCCTCTGCATCCTTCATTAAGCCCCCGTGTGGTGGGCTTTTGTGGTAAAGTCTCCCACTTCTGCTGGATTCTTCAAACAGCCGCTCTTCGTAAGGTGGGTGGTAGAGATTCCTGCCAGCACTTGTCACATTTTAAATTTCTGTGTAACTTCACTATCCAACCTTTTTCTTCCTTTCTTTCTCCCTCTTTTTCTTTCTTTCTTTCATTCTTCCTTTTGTGTGTGTGTGTTTTTTTTCTTTCTGGTACAGGCAGCACAAATAAAATCTAATATTTTTAAATTGTATTTCTCTGAGTCTAATATCAAATGACATTAATCACAGTTTAATTTCTAGGGTTGCTTCTAGATACAGTTGAAGTTTGGCTGGTTCTCGTTAGGAAACGGGCTTCAGTCTCACCCTGACATTCTTTGGAATCTGATTCCCAGTGTTGGGTGCTTTCTCTAGACCAGACCAGTCACTGCCTAACACCAACCCGTACTGCCCCAGGGTCCCTGCTCTCGGCATAGCAGGCGGCCTCTCAGAGCAGCTCTGCAGGTGACAGCTCTGATCGCTCGGAGGGATTTGTCTCCCTGGACGACCTCGACTCTGTGGATTCTGGGGACGCAGAATCAGGCAGTGCTGCGTGAAGACCCCGGGTCCCCAGACTCGGGTGTTTTCTTCCCCGATTGTCTGACCTGCTCTAGGTCTGTTTCTGTGCTGGTGCCTCTGGAACTTACGGGGGGATCTGAACCTTCCTGCTCTTTCAGGGACTTGTCACTAAGCCTGTCGATTCTGACTAGAACTGGCAGTAATCCTGGGGGAAAAGATGGCTCCCTGTGTGTGGAGAGTGGACAGAGAGTCTAAAGGAACTGAGAGGGGTAAGCGGTGAGCGAATGTGAGGGCTGCTATGTGGAGAAGCCTCTGTGCCCAGGAACGGTCAGCCTGCGGGGTCAATGAGAACCAGGGCTCTGGCCCCCTGATTCATGAGTGATGTCAAAGAGAAAGGAAGTGAATTCAGGAGAAAGTGGCCTTGTAAAGAAGGGACTCTGGTGCCTCCCAGCCCAGGGCTGTGGACGATCCCAGGTGGAGACTATGATCATCTCACACAGTCCTGTGTCTGATCCCTGGGTCTTCCGGGATCAACTGCCCAGAGAGCAGGCCAGGGTGCCTCTCTTTCCTCATTTATCTGCAAAAGGGTGAAGTTCATGGGCATCAATGCCTGTGTGGTCAGAGTTCGCGCAGGTGTCCTTCAGAATTAGTGAGTAAGTGAGTCAGATGCCTTCAGAGTTATGGACAAATTTTCAGCCCAGGGGCTTCCTGAAAGGATGTGTTAGTGTAACTGCAGATCAAAGGAGATTTTTTTTTTTTTTCGTGTACGAAGTCTGCGCTCAGCTAGTCATTTTGTGTAAACACTCCCTTAATGCACACTGGAGGTACAACTGCGATGGTGTTTTCATTTGCAAATATCCTGATGTTCCTTTTTGACATATTCCTCACTTTCAGAATCAATCATGAATATTTCCCCAACACTGTCAAACCACTTTCAGCATTGACTTTGCCCCAAGGTCATCAACCTTCTTCAGCCCCAGGATGTCTTTTATATTTCAGTGGAATTTTCTTGTGTGTGGCATTTGGTGATAACTACACTGAATTCAGTCTTTCTGTTTTCAAAAGGTGACTCTGGGGCATCTATTCAGAGGCAACAGGTATCAGTGGTTAATGCCACGCGCCAAGTCTGCCTCTAGGGATATGTTCTCCACTTGGCAGGGCTGCACTTAAATCCCACAACTCCAATAATCATTGTCTGTGAAGGAGGGAATTAAAAAACAATCTTATTTAAAAAAATCTTAAATCTATTCATATGCAGACTGTTTCTCTGCTCTTATTTTTAAAATGATACAAAATGGAGTTCACAGATTCATTGGCTATGCCCAGCGTTTTCATTTCTTCTAACATCTCTTATTTCATGGTAATTTATGTTGACATGGTGATGCATGTTGACATGACTTTACCAAGATTTGAGTACCTCTGATTACCTATCTTTTTAACTATTGTCAGACACTAGAAAGCCGTTTTGAGCCCCCTGCTTCTCTGATCAATGGGTGTGAAATGGGAGAACACGGTAACATTCATTTTGGCCTGATAAATGTACAAAAGGGAATGCCAAATATTTCACAGTAAATTGCTGTGTAAGATAAAATATACAGAGACCAGTGGCCATAGTGGAATTTATTTCTGTTATTCTCTCCTATTGAAGTCATTAATAGTAATTGATTTAAATATATTTTGTAACTCTACAAATATAGAACCAATGCATTCTCTTTCTCTATTTTGATAACCTGATAAGACACAAAATAATATATTGCTTTCATTCTTGCTTATTTTTTCTTTGGAAATTGAAAAGTAATGAGCAAGATATAAAATTGGACTATTGGCAGAGATTTTTTATCAAAATGACTATTCCATTCTCTTTTTTATGGATTTATGTTAAAGATGCATTATAGATATTTTTGGAGCAGATGGATCAAAGTGGGAGTTTTTTAATGGTCATATATTGCATCATCAAAAACTTAGTACATGTTTCAGAAGCATTAGGAATGGAGACCTTTTCTCTTTTGAAAATATATGTTCACACTGCAAAATGTCTAATAGCATTATCAAAACCAAAATCAGAGCCTTACATGAATGTACTATTCCCAATGAAACCTGTCTCATATAGTACTTTTAAAAGATTGTATTAGTCCTGCCATAGAAAAACAAAACATTCAAGCTTATTACCCATCGTGTGTGTGTATGCACACTTGGTTGCTTAGCCGTGTGTGACTCTTCGTGACCCCATGGACTGTAGCCCGCCAGGTTCCTCTGTCCTTGGAATTTCCTAGGAGAGAATATTGGAGTGGGTTGCCATTTCCTTCTCCAGCGGATCTTCTCAACAGAGGTCGAACCTATATCTCTTGTGTCTCTCTCCTGCATTAGCAGGCAGATTCTTTCCCACTGCACCACCTGTGAAGCCCCTTGTTACCCATTACCCAATACCACTTCTCATTCAACCAAACTTGTTTCACTTTGCTGACATGACAACAGTAGCTAGTCAAAGATATCATAACACCTGAAAGGAGAAAAATTGAAATAGAAAATCACTGTATGGCATTTCTTAAACAAACATGTTGGGCAGGCAACAAAATTCAGTCCACCTCTCCCATATCAGTCAGAAATCTGAGGCCAGCCATTCAAAGATGATCCTGTTCTTTCTCAGCTTTTTGGCAACTGAATGCCAAAAATGGCCCAAATGTTAGCTGTTTAAAATGGTCCCCGCGTTATATAAATACAAGCTGGAAAGCAAAATCTGGATTCCAGAAGATCCAAACTATCATCACTAAGAAAGAGCCTTGTTAGTAAGTGCAGGTAGTTTAATTTCCTGTAGAGTGTTGCCAGTGCCTTGTTTCAGATGATGATTTATCATTTTATCTGGATATTTGTTCAAAGCAGAGGACTGATTGGCTGTACTTTAAAGAAAATCATCATATGCCTCTTTGATCTCAGGAGAGCAAGAAGCACAGCATCATCAGGTGTGAATTCTGCCCCCACTGGGCTGTGGTGCCAGAGTGGGGTACCACGGTGTGTTCAGAATTTAGGTGAACCCAGCCATCCAGAAACTGACATCACTTTAATTTTACATCTTCCAAGAACACTTGAGAGTTTGTTCTGTAGAAAGAACGTCAACGGGATGCCTGTAGAAGTTAAAGGATCTTGTCACTGTCCCTCTTCAGGCAAGTCTCTATAGATACAGGAAAATCAGATGGAGGCTCGTGATGCCTGGCAGATATAGTGAGTGGAGTGACAACCACATAGAATATTGCCTACTGTTGGTTTGAAGTCAATGTCAAAATTGCTTCATAAGTTCACAAAGTTTTCTTCCTTAATTTGAATCAAGAAAACTTGCAGTGTTTTTTCTCTGTTAAATTTGATTCCTTCTCTCCCCTCAACCCATACTGTGACTGTTGGCCAAAATCAGACTTGAACTTCGGCACTTTGAAAGAAAGCACAGTGGGAACCTCCAACACAAGCCCCTACGTTCACCACCAAAACGCTACATTGTTTGCAAAGAAAGTGCACAAGCTGGTCCAATGTAAGATTCTTCAAAAGTTTGTAATTGAAATTGTGTGTTATGCCACTCGCAACTTTTGAATATGTTATGAAATGTTAAATGCCTCATTCCTTGTTAATTTGCTGTTGCCATTTTTGTGATACAAAATAAACTTATTTGGGATTGTTTCTCTCTTTTTTTTAATTGAAATTTCTTGGAAGTCATCTTGAGCCTTTGATAAACTTACAGAAACTACTGATCTTGAAATTAATGTGTAAGAGACAATATATATTCGTCATAATGGAACTTTTTTAGAATGAGGTAGCATTGTCTGCCCTTCACTGGAGTGAGAAAAATGGAACTTCAGTTGTCTTATGGAATGCTTGTGGATTTCTGGGTATTCCCCCTCACAACCATTGGGTGTACATAACACACTGCTTTTCATTCCTCACATTTAACTTTCAAGGTTCTATTGGAAACCTGGTTGCTAGAAATGTGCAATCCAGATATCCAGTGATCTTCACATTCATCTTCTGTTCATCGGTTCACTGGTCTTAAAAGAGTCCAGCATGACTGAAGTGACTCAGCATGCATACAATGTTAGGAAAAGGAAACAGCAACCCACCCCAGTATTCTCACCTGAGGAATCAGAGGAACCTGGTGGGCTACCGTCCATAGGGTCGCAAAGAGTCAGACATGACTGAGGCAACTTAACACATGAACATGATTCACTGGTCTTAACTGCTGGCTGGAGAGCTGTTCAGGTCTAAATCTAAGAAAGTTGTCTAATGACACCAGATAGATACACTGTTTTCAAAATCAGCTTAAAATACCGGTTGTGCAGCACAGGCAGGGAGCCCATTGCCCGCTGCCCTGGATTAGTGATGGATGCTCGTGAGCGAGGCGGACAGGGGTCACACAGCCAGCCAGCAGAAACCAACTCCCGCCAGCTCCCAGCCTCAACACCAAGGAAAACAAGCATATCTACAAGGTAAAATGAGCTGGTACCCTAGAAGTGCAAGTGTCCTGCTCACTCACTGCTCCTGGCAAATTGTCTGGTTCTAGAATCCAAACCTTCACATCTTTTATAAACAATTCATGAAGGATGATCCTGGGTCCTGCCAACAGTCCCCCAATTTTCCTTCCACAGCAGCCCCCTCCTCATCTCTATCTGCCAACATTTGGGGGAAAAAATAAGAGAATCCTGATATGTACAGTAAAAGTTGTATTCTATTTTTTGTACTTAGGTTTTTATGTAAATAGTTTATCTCATTCCATTGTAAGTTAGCATTGAAATAAACCCTACTGTTTAGGAAACAATTTAGTGGCATTTTTCTTTGCAGAGCCTCAGTGGCCCCTTTGTCCCCAAATGTGCTGAGGTGTGATCACTACTTAAAGGAAAGCATTTCACTGGAGGGAGACTGCAGACGACCTCCAGGGTAAACTCCACAACACGCTCCTGGGTGTGTTGCCACGGCCTCTTATGTGCAGGCCAAGACAGGACCAACCAGTCTCCTAATGATTCTGTGATGTGGTAAACAACTTTTATAAATATCTCAGTGGGCAACAAGAAATGTGTCCCAAGGAAAATCAATCAGGACTTTAACTTACAAGGAGCTGATATCCTGTGTTGACAGTGATCAATTTATTTTTCTATGAAGATCATCTTCTCTACAGCACATCAGATTCCATTCTTTCTTGCATAAGACAAGGTTTTTCTAGGGTGAATGATGACAATTAGTAAGCCTGAACATAGCTAGAAGATTCCTGAAAGCCATATTTCAGTATTCATGATCCCATTAAATCTCTTTCTCTCTCTCTCCATACGATGAGATGGTTGGATAGGATCACTGATTCAAGGAACATGAAATTGGGCAAACTCCAGGAGATTGTGAGGGACGGGGAAGCCTGGCATGATGCAGTCCATGGGGTTGTAAAGAGTCAGACATGAGTTGGCGACTGAACAGCTCTCTGTATATATATATATACACACATATATATGTTGTCGGTTGGTTTAGTTACTAAGTCATGTCAGACTCTTTGCAACCCCATAGACTATAGCCTTCTAGGCTCCTCTGTCCATGGGATTTCCCCACCAAACGTACTGGAATGGGTTATCATTCCCTTCTCCAAGGGATCTTCCTGACCCAGAGATGGAATCCAAGTCTCTTGGATCACAGGCTGTGAGAGACTTGGATTCCATCCCTGGGTCAGGAAGATCTCTTGGAGAAGGGAACAGTAACCCACTCCAGTACATTTGGTGGGGAAATCCCATATATGTGTGTGTGTGTGTGTGTGTGTATAGAGTGTCTATATATATATATATATATAGAGAGAGAGAGAGAGAGAGAGAGAGAGACAGTATGCACACTCATTCATTCGACATTCAGAAAACTAAGATCAGAAACTCATTCAACTAAGAAAACTAAGATCAGAAAACCCATTCAACATTCAGAAAACTAAGATCATGGCATCCAGTCCCATCACTTCATGGCAAATAGATGGGGAAACAATGGAAGCAGTGAGAGACTTTATTTGGGGGGGCTTCAAAATCACTGCAGGTGGTGACTGCAGCCATGAAATTAAAAGATGCTTGCTCTTGGAAGAAAAGCTATGACCAAACTAGAAAGCATACTAAAAAGCAGAGACATTACTTTGGCAACAAAGGTCCATCTAGTCAAAGCTATGGTCTTTCCAGTAGCCATGTATGGATGTGAGTTGGACTATAAAGAAAACTGAGCACTAAAGAATTGGTGTTTTTGAACTGTGGTGTTGGAGAAGGCTCTTGAGAGTCCCTTGGACTGCAAGGAGATCCAACCAGTCCATCCGAAAGGAGATCAGTCCTGGGTGTTCATTGGAAGGACTGGTGCTAAAGCAGAAACTCCAATACTTTGGTCATCCGATGGGAAGTACTGACTCATTGGAAAAGACCCTGATGCTGGGAAAGATTGAAGGCAGGAGGAGAAGGGGACAACAGAGGATGAGACGGTTAGATGGCATCACCAACTCAATGAACATAAGTTTGAGCAAGTTCCGGGAGTTTGTGATGGATAGGGAAGCCTGGCGTGCTGCAGTGATGGGGTCGCAAAGAGTTGGACACAACTGAGTGACTGAATTGAACTGATGCACACTCATATATATAAACATATATGTGTATAATTCCCCATATATAATTTTCAATTGACCAGAAAGCTTATTTAATATAGAAGCCAAAAAATAACAAAATATACAAAAATATAAACTAATGAAGCATGCTATAATGATTAAACTAACTTTAACTCCAACTAATGAAATATAAATCTGTCTTTACCCAGAGGGTCCAGGCTGACTTGCACAGTGGAAAGACTTCTCTCCTATTCAAAGGTTGGGGATCTTTTAATGCTAAAAGCACAGAAGAATTTCCTGCAGCTTCTTGGGGGAGATTTGTTCTTCCGTGATTGAGCAGGTTGACAATCCAAGAGATTATCAGCTCTGGCTGCATATTGAAATTATCTGGGGAGCTGTTTTTTAAACATTACCCAGACCCCATCCCAGACCATTTGACTTTGGATACTTCCTATGTATCTGTATTATATGAAACAAAATCTTAAAACACTGCAAAAGAACCTACACTGACTGTTAGAAAGTGAGTGGAATAAATGTGGCACCAATTTTCTTCCTTGCGAATTTTTTCTGAATCTTTGTATTTACAGTGATGTATTATAATAGGGGGTTTCTCTGGTGGCTCAGCTTATAATAAAGAACCTGCCTGCCAATACAGGAGATGCAAGAGATGCGGGTTAAATCCCTGTGTCAGGAAGATGCCCTGGAGAAGGAAATGGCAAACCACTCCAATATTCTTGCCCGGAGAATCCCATGGACAGAGGAGCCTGGCGGGCTACAGTCCATGGGGTTGCAGAGTCAAACACAACTGAACACACACATGCACACACACTCATTCTAATGTTTAAGCATTCTCATCTAATGCTGATGTATCCACTTCCTCTTTTTTGAATCTACTTCATTCATTCTTAAAAAATAAATTAACATATGATTTAAAATCCTTCTTTGGATGTATTTGAAATACACAATGTAAATTTCAATTTAAAGTGTATCCTTGAGCCCAGCTTATGAAAAATGACAGGAATGATTGAATGTATTGACTACACAACTGTAAGAAATTAATGTAAGAAGAAACTGTCCTTAACATCTGAAACTATATTATTTTCTGGAATTATACTTGTTTATACTTGGTTTACTTCTTTAAAGGAGTTTGCTTATAAAATCAAACAGGAATGTCAGAAATGGCTTTTCTCTCATTAATCGACTTGGCATACATTTTTCTTGGGAGTATCCAAAACTCTCACCTCATCCCTGCGATCACAGTCAGAAACAGAGCTGAAAGCAACAAGAATACATTTGATAAACATCTGATAGTGCTGGGTAGTGCAGAGCTCCAAAGACCAGCTACTAAAAAAATAACAGAGGAAACAAACTCAAAAGGTAACCCTTGGTGAAGTGATCCCTCGTATAACACACCAAAACTGCAAAAGTTCATCTTTAGTATGAAAAACCACCATTAATGTTTTGAAAATGAGTCTCACCATAGAATACAGAGAAAACTTTGCTGAACTAAGATTTTCCAGTCTTCATGTATGTGAGCTCCATGATATTTGTCAGGTCCTTGCCATGACCTTTGCCAAAGGGTCAACTGTTCATCCCAGGGGTGGTTCTGAAAGCAGTTCTTTCTTCCCTTTCCTGTTTGCCCTTTTTTGCTCCCCTCTAATCTTAAAAGAATCTAATCATGGGAATGAGATCACTAAGCAATTAAAACTAACTCCTGATTTATCCTCTCCTGCATGCACACCATGCCTTATCTAACCTGTTGATCCTTTTCCTAAATTAAAAAGAAGACTAGCTCTCTTCCCCCATAGCCCCTCTGAGCAATCCTGCAGGCAGATCACATGGACAGGATAATATCTGTAGAGAAAGTCAGTTGGTCTGCCCACAATAGAGACAGATCCTACCCTCCTTCCTCAGTGACTCACGGAGTTCTGCCCCTCTTCTCCCATTTTTTTCCTTTGAAAACTGTCATGGCCAAGCAGAATCTTTGGAGCCGGTCTCTGGATACAAGTTCACCTTCCCCCCAGATTGCCTGCTTTTCTTTTCTTTTTTTTTTTGTATTTCCTATTTATTGTATCATAGTTACTTGCTACCTGTAACTTTCTTTTTGTTTTCCTTTTGTTCTTTTTAAAAATTTATTTATTTTAATTGGAGGCTAATTACTTTACAGTATTGTGGTGGTTTTTGCCATACACTGACATGAATCAGCCATGGGTGTACATGTGTTCCCCATCCTGAACCCCCTTCCCACCTCCCCCCCCATCCCATCCCTCTGGGTCATCCCAGTGCACCAGCCCTGAGCACCCTGTCTGATGCATCGAACATGGACTGGCGATCCTGATGAAAGCACCTTTCCTTTCTAATGACACTGGCCTCTCAAATGGTTGGCCAATGGGCAGCGAGCAGGCTTCAGCCGGTAACTGACCTGGGTTCGGTTACAGTTTCATGGGTCTTCTTTCCTGAATCCAGTCACCCCCACACTCGAGTGCCGTGCAGGTCCTCCCCTCTGCAGCCTCAGCCCTGCGGTCACTTCCTGTTTCCCGCTGTGAAAGTGTTAGTTGCTCAGTCGTGTCCAACTCTTTGCAACCCCATGAACTGTGGCCCATCAAGCTCCTCTGTCCGCGGGATTCTCCAGGCAAGAACACTGGAGTGGGTTGCCGTTTCCTTCTCCAGGGGGTCTTCCCGACCCGGGGATGGAGCCCAGGTCTCCTGCATCACAGGCAGATGCTTCACCATCTGAGCCACCAGGGAAGCCCTGTTTCCTGCTAGTAGGTCCCTGTTACAAGAGTTACAGCCGTGCCCCTTCTGAGGCTGGCACCCCGGTAGCCAGGCCCCACGGTCCTCGAGAGAAGCCTGGTGGGGGCAGCAACAAGGCGGCAAGACACGCCCATCAGGAGGAGAGGCGGGCAGCCGGCCAGTGGGTGCATTCAAGCGCACACACTCACAGATCCGCAGGGCGGCTGGCAAGTCCCCGTCCGGAATCTAGGAGGCGCTCCCATTTCCTGACGGGACGAGGGGAAACACACTTGCACAAGTAAGCGTGACGGCTTCAGCGGTCCCCTTCTGAACTTGGAGACACACTTTCCATGCGCTCACAGTCATCCTAACCTAACCCTTTGTGACACATGCATTTTGCAGCACATACTCAGGACAGACCCCACTTTAAAGCGCCTGAGGCTCATGTAATCTGGGTGTCATTGAGAGGAGAGGAATATGTGATTCACACTGTGAAGTATAAAAATCAATGTTCATTCAGACTTAAAAAATAAATCTCTACAAACTAAAAAATTTTTTTAAATTATGGGAGAAACGATATATGTAATAATTTAAAAAATAGCAGAATGTGTGTGTTAACTACCAGACAAAAACTATGGTATTGCAAAAATAGAAAATAATTATTAAACCAGGCTGATTTATCTTTATCAATAGCACCGTGTTGTGTGTAGCCACATGTAAAATTTTAGAGTTTTTATCAAAATTTGGAACACTTCTTTCAACGTTTATTCTCATACAAGCTAAGAGACAAGGATGATCGCCTATGTAGAGCAGCCGATGGCCTTGTATTTCCAAAACTTCTTTCCCCTCCACCGTTCCCAGACTTGTGTGCTGCAGGACAGAACCTCTGATGCCGCATCTCTGTGTCAACACATGGGTGATGTGACAGACAGGTTAAGTACTGCTGTGCTGACAAATGCCTACAGTAACGTCACTTTATGCACACATGACCACACACCACTTACCCACGCTTCCTGAAGCCCAGCTGAATGTATCCCCATCTCAGTTCCCCCTGGAACCTCCCAGAATTGCCTACAGTCATTCCAACCCCACCCAGTAGAAGGGGAAATGTGATGCGTGGGGAGGGGAATCAGAATGGAAATAGAAAAGAGTCTGGGACTTCCCTGGTGGTCCAGTGGTTAAGACTTAGCCTCCCAATGCAGGGGATTCAGGTTCAATCCCTGAATGAGGAGCTAAGAATCCCACTTGCCTGGTGGTTATAAAATGAAAACATAAAACAGAAGCAATATTGTGTCAAATTCAATAAAGACTTTTTAAAAAACATTAAAAAATTGAAAGGTTAATAAAAATAAATGAAAAAATAAATAAATAAGTAAAAATTTTTTTAAAGTAAAAAAATAAATAAATAAGTAAATAAAAAATAAAAAATTGAAAGGAATCTGACTTGTGGTTGAATTCTACCCCGATCACATTTGAGAACATCACTCAGATTTTAAAGAATCACATGACACACACAGGTAATGGGATGAAGCGTGTGCTCCAATACCTCCACGGTACTCCATTTCTAGGCCACTAAACACCAGGTCTGGGTTGGAAGATGGGAAAAGGTGTTGACTCAGATGGCTGTGTCTTTGGCTCCCTGATGACAGGGAGCTGGTGCTGGGCTGGGTTCCAACAGAGACTCTAAGCTTATGACTGTGACCTTGGGGCTGATCACTGGTCTGTGTCTCAGTTTCTCATCTGTAAATGGAGATAACAAGAGCATCCAACTAAATATACCTCGTCTTATCACGTTTCACAGATATCATGTTTTACTGCAAACTGCAGGTGTGTGGCAACTCTGCATGGTGCAAGTCTATTGGTGTCACATTTCCAAGCATGTGTTCACTTGGCACCTCTGTGTCACATTTGGCATTTGTCAACATTTCAAAGGCTTCCTTGGTGGCTCAAACGGTAAAGAGTCTGCTTGTAATGCAGGAGACCTGGATTCAATCCCTGGGCCAGGAAGATCCCCTGGAGAGGGAAATGGCAACCCACTCCAGTATTCTTGCCTGGAAAATTCCATGGATGGAGGAGTCTACAGTCCACAGTTACAGTCCATGGGGTTGTGAAGAGTCAGACACAACTGAGCAACTAACACACACCAGCAGCAAAAAGATTGCAATTCACTGAAAGCATGGGTGATGGTTAACATTTTTTAGCTATAAAGTATTTTTTGATTCAATATCATGGTAATCCAAGTCTATGCCCCAACCACTTATTCCAAAGAAGCTGAAGTTGAATGGTTCTATGATGACCTATAAGACCGTCTAGAACTAACACCAAAAAAAGATGTCCTTTTCATTATAAGGGACTGGAATGCAAAAGTAGGAAGTCAGAGATACCTGGAGTAACAGGCAAGTTTGGCCTTGAAGTACAAAATGAAGCAGGGCAAAGGCTAACAGTTTTGCCAAGAGAACGCACTGGTCATAGCAAACACCCTCTTCCAACAGCACAAGAGAAGACTCTACACATGGACATCACCAGATGGTCAACATCGAAATCCGATTGATTATTTTCTTTGCAGTCAAAAAGGAGAAGCTCTGCACAGTCAGCAAAAACAAGAGTGAGAGCTGACTGTGGCTCAGATCATGAACTCCTTATTGCCAAATTCAGACTTAAGTTGAAGAAAGTAGGGAAAATCACTAGACTATTCAGGTATGACCTAAATCAAATCCTTTGTGATTATACAGTGGAAGAGACAAATAGATTCAAGGGATTAAATCTGATAGAGTGCCTGAAGAACTATGGACAGAGGTTCATGACATTGTACAGGAGGCTGATCAAAACCATCCCTAAGAAAAAGAAATGCAAAAAAGCAAAATGACTGTCTGAGGAGGTCTTACAAATAACTATGAAGAGAAGAGAAGCAAAAAGCAAAGGAGAAAAGGAAAGATATATCCATATGAATGCAGAGTTCCAAAGAATAGCAAGGAGAGACAAGAAAGCCTTCCTAAGTGATCAGTGCAAAGAAAATAGAGGAAAACAACAGAATGGGAAAGGCTAGAGATCTCTTCAAGAAAATTGGAGATACCAAGGGAACATTTCATGCAAAGATGGGCACAATGAAGGACAGAAATGATATGAACCTAACAGAAGCAGAAGATATTAAGAAGAGGTGGCAAGAATACACAGAACTGTACGAAAAAGATCTTCATGAACCAGATAACCACTATGGTGTGATAACTCACCTAGAGCCAGACATCCTGGAGTTTGAAGTCAAGTGGACCTTAGGAAGAATCACTATGAACAAAGCTAGTAGAGGTGATGGCATTCCAGCTGAGCTATTTCAAATCCTAAAATATGATGCTGTGAAAATGCTGCACTCAATATACCAGCTAATTTGGGAAACTCGGCAGTGTCTGCAGGACTGGAAAAGGTCAGTTTTCATTCCAGTCCCAAAGAAAGGCAATGCCAAAGATTGTACAAACTACCACATGATTGTACTCATTCCACACGTTAGCAAACTAATGCTCAAAATTCTCCACGCTAAGCTTCAACAGTATCTGAACCGAGAACTTCCAGATGTTCAAGCTGGATTTAGAAAAGGCAAAGGAACCAGAGATCAAGTTGCCAACATCTGCTGGGTCATAGAAAAAGCAAGAGATTTCCAGAAAAACATCTACTTTGCTTTATTGAATATGCCAAAACCTTTGACTGTGTGGATCACAACAAACTGTGGAGAAATCTTAAAGAGATGGGAATAGCAGACCACCTTTCCTGCCTCCTGAGAAATCTGTATGCAGGTCAAGAAACAACAATTTAGAACTGGATATGGAACAATAGACTGGTTCCAAATTGGGAAAGAGGTATGTCAAGGTTGTATATTGTCACCCTGTACATTTAACTTATATACAGAGTACGTCATGTGAAATGATGGGCTGGATGAAGCACAAGCTGGAATCAATACTTCCAGGAGAAATATCAATAACCTTAGACATGCAGATGACATCATCCTTATGGCAAAAAGTGAAGAGAAACTAAAGTGCCTCTTGATGAAAGTGAAAGAGGAAAGTGAAAAAGTTGGCTTAAAACTGAATATTCAAAAAACGAAGATCATAGCACCTGGTCCCATCACTTCACGGCAAATAGATGGGGAAACAATGGAAACAGTGAAAAACTTTGTTTTATTGGGCTCCAAAATCACTGCGGATGGTGACTGCAGCCATAAAATTAAAATACACTTGCTCCTTGGAAGAAAAGCTATGACAAACCTAGGCAGCATATTAAAAAGCAGAGATACTACTTTGCTGTCAAAGGTCCATCCAGTCAAAGCTGTGGTTTTTCCACTAGTCATGTATGGATGTGAGAGTTGAACCATAAAAAAAACTGAGTGCCAAAGAATTGATGCTTTCAAACTGGTGCTGGAAAAGACCCTTGAGAGTCCCTTGGGATGCAAGGATTTTGAACCAGTCAATCCTAAAGAAATCAGTCCTGAATGTTCTTTGGAAGGACTGATGCTGAGGCTGAAGCTCCAATACTTTGGCCATCTGATGCAGAGAACTGACTCATTAGAAAAGGCCTTGATAGTGGGAAAGATTGAAGGCAGGAGAAGCGGACAACAGAGGATGAGATGGTTGAATGGCATCACTGAAGCAATGGACATGAGTTTGAGTGAGCTCCGGGAGTTGGTGATGGACGGGAAGGCCTGGCGTGCTGCAGTCTATAGGGTGGCAAAGAGTCAGACACACCTGAGTGACTGAGCTGAACTGCCGGGAGCCAGCACATGAGATCCCACCCATGACAAGGTCATGAGGAGAAGACCTGCCGGGCGAGGCGGATCAGGTTTTCAGGGATTCCGAAAAGTTGCCCCCAGCGCTCACCTTAAAGTTGATATCTGTCTCTCTGATGCTTGCTTCAATAGACTACTCCCTAATTTCTGTGACACAGGCAGATGGCCTTCCCTGATCTCTTTCCAAATAAGAATCAATTTAGAACTTTAATCAATAAGTTTCCCGGGTGGTGGTATTTTATGAGATTATCCAAGGTGAAAGGAGTGTTTTAATTTAAACTTCTTTGCTGGTATTTTAGTTTGTTTGGCAAATGCGTTTATGCCCTTGGTACTAATATGCATGACTGCTCATAATACCCTAATCATAAAACAGCATAAAGAACCTGATCACATAAAGGCCCTAATAGGCACAGAGCCCTTCAGGGGTGAGGAAGCCCTATTAGAGAACATAAAAATATTATTCTAAAAGTTGTTATAGTTAAAGATTTAGAAAAATAAGAGTTTAAAATTGTTAATTTTAACCAGGAATGCTAAACAGGGGCTGCCTCACTGGAGCTGCAGAGTCTTTCTGTGGTAAACCTTTTAGATAAATTTAACTGGTAACTTCTGCAAAAGGACTGACCCTTGTGTTCATTAAAGAATAGATTACGGAAAACAGCTTTGCATTCACCTAGGTCATAAAATATCAATAGGCCCCAAGGCCAGAAGATAATGTACAAGACCCTCATAAACAAAGAAGTATGCAGAAAACACCCTGGTTTCGTGAAGAACAAGCTGATGTAATGTTAAACTATCTTCCCCTTAGAAATGTACTAATTTAGGGTATAAAAGCCACGGTAAAAAATAAAGCATTGCCAGACTCTGCCAGACCCTGCAAACACCCCCGTCTGGTCATTCTCTCTCTCTCTTTTTCTCTCTCTCTCCCTCGCAAACTTGGCCCTATCAAGGCTGGTCTCACGTGTCTTCTCTCTCTCTCTCTCTCTCTCGCCGACGCCGTTCATCCTGAGGGTATCCCCTGGATCCTGCCAAGGCCGGACCCCGGCACTGAACTGTTTTTTTAATTAGGGTAGATATTTTTTTAGACATAATGCTCTCACACACTTAATAGACTGTGGTATAGCAGACACGTAACTTTTACATGCACTGAGAAACCAGAAAAAAAAATTATGTGACTGCCTTTATTTCAATAGTCACCTTAATCCAACGGTCTGGAATCGAATCCACAATATCTCTAAGGTCTGCCTATACTGAAAGGTCCTTTATATGATTCATCCAGTTAACTTAACTCATAGCAAAGGGCCTGGCCTCATACAAAGTGCTGAATAAGTATGCCTTTGCTATTATTCCTTTTATTGTAAATGGAAGAGCAATGTGAATAATATTTAAATGAGTAATCCTTTACTGAACACTCCTTGTGAAAACTGGGATGTTATTCAATTAAAAAGAAAAAAACAAACAAACTCCACAACATTTTAAGAGAAGAAATGTGCTTTCAGGCCAAGTGATTATCAGAACAGATATGTATAAACCAAGTTTTCCCAGGTTCCACTTAATATACAATATTTGTTTTTCTCTTTGTGACTCACTTCACTTTGTATGACAGTCTCTGGGTCCATCTACATCTCTCAAAATGACCCAATTTCATAATATATGTATTTCATCTTCTTTAGAAATGCAGACACATATGTAGTAGACAAACATATGAACACCAAGAGGAAAAAGGGAATGGCGGGAGGAATTGGGAAACTGGGACTGGCATGTATATGTATATACATATATATGTCATTGATACTATGCCTAAAATGGATAACTAATGAGAACCTACTGTATAGCTTGGAGAGCTCTACTCTGCTCTGTGTTGACCTAAACAGGAAGGAAATCCAAAAAGGAGGGGATCTATGTACACACATAGCTGATTCACACTGCTGTAAGTAGGAACTAACACAACACTATAAAGTAACTATACGCCCATAAAAATTTAAAAACCAAGAAGAACAGCTATGTGTCCATCGCAGGGAAACAGGGACTCAAGCTGGTCAGATGCGTATTTGGGGGATTATTCCAGGGCCTGCAAAACAGAGGCAAGTTATGATTCTCCATGACAGAGGCGCTGATGGGGAGGAACACGCAGATCCTTGATGGCTCTGGTCCGTAGAGCAGCCTGGATCCTCTCCTTACCTTCTGATGGAAGGACTGGCTCAGACAAGTGATATTCTCACAGCTCTCAGGAATGAAAGCTTTCTGAGCCTTTATGGCAACATTCTCATAATTAGTATGGATCATGTAAACAGAGAGTGTCAGGTACTTGAGTTTGTTCAAGAGTTATATGGCAAAGATTGGGCTTCCCTGGTGGCTCTGTGGGGAAGAATCCTTCCGCCAGTGCAGGAAACACGGGTTCGATCCCTGGTCCAGGAAGATCCCACATGCTGTGGAGCAATTAAGCCCGTGTACCACGCCTATGGTGTCTGTGTTCCAGAGCCCGAGAGCCGCAACTACTGAGCCCACGTGCTGCAAGTACTGAAGTCTGAGCACCCTGGAACCGGTGCTCCACAAGGAGAGGCCACAACTACTAGACGCCTGCGCGCTGCAACTAGAGAAAAGCCCGCACAGACAAAACCCAGCCTAGTCAGTGAGCAAGTAAATCTATAAAAAAGTTAGGGAAAAGATAGATTTTCTGTGGTCGGTAGTCGAGGTTGCTAGGTACCTTTGGCTCCTTGACCTTGAGATAACCAGAGAAAGCAACGAGTTTTTAAAAGGCAGGTAGTTGTGCCTGTTTTCGTTGTTTCTAACCTATTTTTGTTTTTGTCGAGAGGGATGATGATTGGGAAACCCTGAGGGGTGAACACAAGAAAAATCCAACCTCTGAACTTTGCTTCCGAAAATGGATACCAGTGTCATCATGACTCCACAAGGGCCCGCTTGAGAACTTGGAGAGAAACCTGCTGGTGGAAACATGTTTTATGACCTGGATATTTAACGTTCTCTCTTTTGATCTTTGGGCTTGATTTTTCACTGCTCCATATTTTTCAAAAGTTTTGTGGAAATCGGGATTTGGAAAAGTTGTAAAACATACCAAAATTCAGACAGTGTGGGTCCTGGAATTTCCCCGAAGTATTTCCCTGGGTACAGGGGGCTGCAGGTAAGAAGAAATATATGAGCAAGGCAAGTCAGCTGGGGGGGGGGGGCTTGCCTGGTGGCTCAGTGGTAAATAATCTGCCTGCAAAATAGGAGAACACGGATTTGATTCCTGGGTCAGGAAGATCCCCTGGAGAAGGGGGTGGCAACCCACTCCAATATTCTTGCCTGGGAAACCCTATGGACAGAGGAGCCTGTTGGGGTATAGTCTATGGGGTCACAGAGTCAGACACAACTTGGTGACTAAACAACAAGAAAGTTGGCTGGAATGGAACCTTGCAAGTTGCATCCACAGCAGGATTCTGAAGCTATTTGCTGGGGTCTTACTTGCACACACTCACATAAATATCAAGTAGCCTTGGGCAAATTCTGGTGTTTGAGAGCAGTGGAAAAAGAAAAGTTTGTAGAAAGCAAATGTGAACATGCCTTTTTAGCTGTGGTGATTCAGTCCAACAGGAGAGACACCTACAAAGGAATTGAAAGTCCAGACATTTGTAAGCACGTGGCCGCTCACTGCCCTGACCACTTTGTCCCCAAGGACAGAGCCAGATTCAGACCCAGTTTGATGACCTAGTGCAGCACCAGCTTTGAGTGACAGAGCCCTTGTCCAATCTGGCCGAGGCATCTGATGGGAGGGCCTTGTCACGTGAGGACCGGGGCCTGAGATTCTTTTGAAAGGAGGTGGGAGAACCCACCACAGCTGGTTGTGGGAGATCAGGGCAGGAAAGAGGGTAAAGTCCTAATCCTGTGTGAAGGACAGGGCTGAGTGGTTGCTTTGATTGGAACAGAATAGCATTTTTGAAATGACTTAATTTGCATTTCTTCTCCCAGTCACCCTGTTTGTTTCTTTTCCTAGTCTCCTGTGCCTTTAGAACTGAGGCTGGGCCACGGTTCCTGCTGTTCCAGCCAAGGTGTGAATGAGCCGCAAGTGACCAGAAGCAGTCAGGTCCTCCTTACGCCCAGTGTGACCAGGTGACACAGAAGTCCCTGCACTCTCTCCCGATGTAGACGGAGAACTGAGGGGCCCAGACCTGCCGTGGTGAGAAATGTTGTTCAGTCCCTCAGTCATGTCCTTCTCTCTGCAACCCCACGGACTGCAGCACGCCAGGCCTCCCTGTCCTACACCATCTCCCCGAGTTTGCTCAATCTCATGTCCATTGAGTCGGTGATGCCATCCAACCATCTCATCCTCTGTCATCCCCTTCCCCTCCTGCCTTCAATCTTTCCCAGCAGCAGGGTCTTTTCCAATGAGTCAGCTCTGATGGAGTCTTTGAACCTAAAAAAGAAAACAACAGTCTCAAAGGCCCTTGCTGAATCAGCTGACTTCAGGGAAGACAAAACCAAACTTTTAAGTCCCACCTTGATGCTCCGGGCCAGTTGCATCTCCTGGGATTTATCACCCCCTGCCCAAAACCTCCCACCCCCTGTTCAACTACAAATGCCATCTCAACTAAAGATTACCCAAAATGTCCCGCCTGACTAACGTTTCCCTTATTGCTTCCACAAACCTCCCTTTAAATATGAAGCCTCCTTGACCCCTTTCGTGCTTAGCTTGGCCCTTAGGCCGACTGCTGCCCCTCCTTGCCTGAATAAAGGTCACCTACCTCCACTGAGGTCGTCTCTCCCTCTTTTCTGCCTCGGCCCGAACTATACCTTACAGGCTCTCTGCATCAGGTGGCCAAAGTATTGGAGCTTCAGTTTCAGCAGCTGTCCTTCCAGTGAGTATTCAGGGTTGATTTCCTTCAGGATTGACTGGTTTGATCTCTTTGCTGTCCAAGCAAATGTCACTTATAGCAGCTGAATGTAAACACAAACCTACTCCTTCATAGATGCAATCTCATAGGAAGCTGCCTTCTTGAAAAGGCAAATATTTGTCTAAAATTACAGAAAATGGGAGTCTGTGAAGCTGAGACAACTCTGTCAGTTCCTGGTTAGCCAGCTCACTCTGCGGGGTGTTCTCGGGGCAGCACCAGGTGAGGAGCTGTCCGGAGTGGAGGAGATGAGTCTGCCGTGCACCACCCAGTGGGCCTGGAAGGGGGAGAGGCCTCGGGCTCTGTGGGGAAGTTGTCTGGACCAGGGAGGAGGGAGGGAGACTCCCCAGAGCCTGGTCATGTGGCACTTTCCCCAAAGGCGGGGACAGAGCAGAGGATGGGCAGGTGTGATGACCAGCAGAGCACAGAGTCTTGGTCATGAAGAGGGGTGAGGATGCTCGGGGCAGGGTGCAGGGAGGCCTGGAGGAAGGAGGAGAGTTTGACAGGACAGAGCATTTCTGTGGAGCAAGGTGAGAGGAGGGGGGAGAAGCTAGACCTGGAGGAGCCCCCACAGAGGGCTCTGGAAACCATTAAAGACAAGCGGCTCTTACTCCCTTGGAGGAGTGGCCTTAATTTCTTTTCTATTTAAGTTCTTTATTTTTAAAATAAAATGTGTGCAAAACACAATTGCATAGAACAGTTAACAGTGGAGCTGGCATGGCTGAGGCCTGAAGACACTTGCTACTCCCAGGCTATTCCCCATGCCCGGGGCAGCTGGTACCATCCAAACCCCCAATCACAAGGCTGCTCTGGAAAGAACAGTGCCCAGAAGTCATCACTGAGAAGGTGGTCCTTCCATAGACCCCGAGGCAATAAATGCAGCATAGCAAGATGAAAAGAGTTTTGTAATCTAGATTAAGAGAAAGAAGGAGACATGATGGGTGTGTTGGCATCAGGAAAGGCCCGTAGGGCAGAGACTGGGCTTTTGTTGAGAAGGGGCCCTCTGTCCTTGGCAGTCACCAAAGGTCACATTGCCAGACCTGAGACCAGGATGCAGGGTGAGCACTCCGTGCTTAGAAAATAGCCAACTGTCCTGATTATCTGAAAACGCACCACTGTGAACTTGACAGTGTAGTCAGGTTCTTTTCTGGAAGCTTTTCAGAAAACAAGTTTCAACAGTGTAATAAAATTAAACTGGGGCCTAGGTAACAACCAATCCTATTGTTGAACAGTCTAAGTTTTGATCCTTTATGAGACAATGAGATGTTAGCCAGCCCAGGTGAAAATGCCCTTTGAATATGTCTCTAGTACCTGAAGGGTGGCAGCTCCCTCACTTTGCCCAGTTTAATGTGGCTAATGGGAAAGAAAAGGATTAGATGCTCGGAAATAAGGGGCAGGAAGAGATTAGGGAAAATATCTGGGCATGTCTCAATCCTACATCTCTACTGCCAAAACTGGGCATTGCTATTTATAAAATGTTGACAACCTGAAACAAAAGTGAGTTAACACATGTAAATCACAAATGGATTCACTAGAGAGAATATGTCCAATGTTTGCCTCGTTTTGAGAAGACAGTCATTGTATTTGCTCCATTACATAAGATCCTCCCTTTAATGATTCTATATGTTTTGAAGAGGGAAGTAACTTCTCCTAGAAAAGTTGGTCTGGTCTGTATTGCTCTTGTATCACCTGTAAATGACTGTGACCAGTGTTCACCAAGTCCCCTATTTCTAAGCTGCCTGCTCTGCACATATTCAAAGAGTGTGTTCTAAGGAAATAAAATACATTTACAGAAACAGCAGTGATACTTAAGCGTTTCCCATCCAGAAAAGCTCAATCATAAATGCCTAGCATCCCTTAAAGTAAAGGTTTTGGTAAAACAGAAGACTGTGCAAAGTAGGCTTGAGGTGATAGGCATGCTTGTAAGAGACGTAGGGGCACAATGGAACCAAGTAATGTTAAAGGGCGTCCAGTCCCATCAGTTCACGGCAAACAGATGAGAAAAAAATGGAAACAGTGACATTTTATTTTCTTGGGCTCCAAAATCACTGCAGACAATGACTACAGCCACGGAATTAAAAGACACTTGCTTCTGGGAAGAATAGCTATGACAAACCTAGACAGTGTGTTTAAAAGCAAAGATATCTCTTTGCCTACAATTATCTCTATAGTCAAAAGTATGGTTTTTCCAGTAGTTACGTACAGATGTGAGAAGGCTGAGCACCAAATAATTGATGCTTTCACACCGTTGCAAATCATCACTATTGGAGAAGACTCTTGAGAATTTCTTGACAGCAAGGAGATCAAATCAGTCAATCCTAAAGAAAATCAACCCTGAATATTCTTTGGAAGGACTGATGCTGAACCTGAAGCTCCAATAGTTTTTCTTTTTTTTTTTCTGTTTCAAATGTTTATTGTTTAAATCAGAAATAAGTTCACAATCACAATGTTTGAAAAAATTTAAAATTTAAGAAAGACTAGTGAAAAATTCCCTTATACTCCTCTCTACAAACTGTTCAGTCCCTAATCCTTCCACCTCCCGACACAAACCTCAGCGAAGCAACTAACTACTTGCTTCTTCTGTCATTTACACACACACACACACACACACACACACACATACACGCATGCATGAGTGCTAAGTCGTGAAGCTCCAATACTTTGGCCACCAGATGTGAAGAGCAGACTCACTGGCAAAGACCCTGATACTGGGAAAGACTGAGGGCAGGAAGAAAAGGGGATAACAGAGGTTGAGATGGTTGGATGGCATCAGTCATGAGTCTGAGCAAATTCTAGGCGATAGTGAAGGACACGGAAGCCGGGTGTGCTGCAGCCCATGGGCTCACAAAGAGTTGTATAAGACTGAGTGACTGAGAAAGAATCACGGGGTCAGAAACTGGGAAGTCAGTTTCATCCAGGAGGTTAAGGATGAACACCCTGTGCTCACTACTGAGAAATCCCAGGTCTATGTTGAACTGGGATTCTGAGCTATTGTTGGAAAAGAGTAGCCCATGACAATGAAGAAACCACAGCCTGTGTGATGTGCAAAAATCTATAGAAATAAATGTTGAAATGTAGCCTATAATGATAAAATTTCTGCTCATACACACTCTAACAAACTTAGAAGCAAATCTTGAAAAGGTCAAGGCAATCAAAATAACATAATTGATCATCAGAACATGTCCCAACACTATACAGAAATAAAATAAAGTTCAACATTAATCTACACAAATTTGCAATTTTCAGCATCCATTAACCAAATACCAAGCATGCAAAGAAGAAAATATGACACAAATATTTGTATGCAAAATCCATAGCAGCTTTGTTCACGGCGGCAAAATGGAAAAAACAGCCCAAGTGTCCAGCAACTGGTGAATGATAAATTGTGGTATATTCATAAAATGGAATTCTGCTTAGTAATGAAATGGAATAAGCTGCTGATACACACCAACATAAGTGAACCTCAAGAGCATGATATTAAGTGGAACAAGCCATACGCACAAAAACATTACGTGAGCTATGAGTCCATTGATGTGAAATTCTAGTAAAGGCAAAAATCATAGTAACAGAAAACAGATTTTACTTTTATTGAAGTATAGTTGATTTACAATATTATATTTGTTCCAGGTGTATAGCATAATGATTCAATATTTTTACAGATCATGCTCCATTAAAAGTTATGACAAAATCATGGCTATAATTTCCTGTGCGGTACAATATATCCCTGTTGCTTCAGAAAACAGATTTGGGGTTGTCTGGGGCAGGAGTGGGGAAGGAGTATGTTCTCTGCCAGGGAGCCTGAAGGACGTTTTAGGGGTGATAAAAATGACCGTTATGGCTAGAACTTCACAGGGGACTCAGATGGTAAAGAATCTGCCTGCCAGTGCAGGAGACGGGGGCTTCAGTCCCTAGGTCAGGAAGATCCCCTGGAGGGGGAAATGGCAACCTACTCCAACATTCTTCGCTGGAAAATCCCATGGACAGAGGAGCCTGGCAGGCTACAGTCCACGGAGTCTTAGAGACACAACTTAGCAACTAAACAGCAACAACATGGCTAGAAGAATGTATATATTTGTCAACAATGATCAAAGTTTACCCTTAACTTTTATTTTGTGTATTTTATATATTTCAGTAATGCTGCTGAAAAAAAAAAATTAGTCTAGAAAATGATAAAGTTTTGCGAACCTAAATGTGAAGTCTCATTGTGAATTCTCCACATCTGGGAGCAATGTGTTTCCCTAAAATATATCCCACATAAGGTAAGGAAAGAAGATGACGACATAGGAGCAGATCCTTGAGAGAGATTCAGACACTGCCATCAGGTGATGACCATTCAGGGTATTTCTAGTTTGGGGCTACTTTAAATCTTAAAAAAAGTTTTGAAAACAAATATGCTTAAGATGTTGGAAAAAATAAGAGAAAGGTAGAATTTTTAAGGCAAGAATAAGGCATGATTCACAAAGGAAATGGAAATTTAGAAAATCCATCAAAATCCTGAAAAAAAAAACATATAATCATTGAAAAATATCTCAGAAGAAGGGTAAATGGTGAATTAGATGTTACAGATGAAAAGACTGTAATTGGAAGATAAAACTCAAGAATTAAGACAAAATGATCCACAGATATGAAGTACAAAATAGAAGTTAAAAGTCAAGACAAAAACAATGAGAAGATTTAATTTAAAACAAGCTTTAGATTTCACCTAAAACTGAAATAGAGGAGAGAAGTATGTACGTGGTAAGGTGCTTCAGTTGTGTCTGACTCTTTATGACCCCATGGACTGTAGCCCACCAGGCTCCTCTGTCCAGGGGATTCGCCAGGAAAGAATACTGCAGGGGGTTGCCATGCCCTCCTCCAGGGGATCTTCCTGACCCAGGGATTGAACCCAGGTCTCTTATGTCTCTGCATTGGCAGGCAGGTTCTTTACCACTAGCACCACCTGGGAAGCCCAAAAAACACAGTCGGAAGCACTGTTGGGAATCTGGCTTAGACTTAGTGCAGTGGACTGAAGTAAAAGTACTAGCCACTCAGGGAAAGAAAAGAGGAAAAGATTCCAGGGAAAATATCCAAGACACATCTCAATGTCCCAGCATTCTATAAATCAACAACACAAATGATATATTCTGGAACCTGGTCAGAGGGCTTACCGTCCACAAAAGATCAGTGTTCCCTCATTGTAGGTTAGAGCTGGTCCTTGGAGGTGGCCATGCAGAGAGGGGATGTATTTCCCTATCCCAGGGTCTTTAGGTGATCAGGTGAGGATTCTGACCAATGGGCTGTGAGTCCAAGAAAAGGATACCCATCATTTCCGGACTCTGTTCTGACTGGAGGTGCCCCCCCAGGCCTTGGAAGCTGTGTGCTGGATAATGCATTGGCACTGCTGCTGGGGACCCCGAAAAGAGTCAGGCTAATTGAGATTCTTTCATAGTGCTGCTATATCAATAGTTCATTCCTTGCCAACACCCACCCCGCCCGCCCCACCCCACCACCACCTCCCTCTCAGCCTCATGACGTGGAGACAATGACCTGACCTTGTGACCATTTGCACAAGAACCAAGCTCTTACAGTGTCTGAGCCATTTTCCCACTTGAAATCTTTCCCTTTGGTCAGTTAGCTTACACTAAATGTTACCAAGACACTGTTGCAGGAACCAATACTCGAGAAACCAAGCACCACGCTCGGAGAACTCAGGTTTACTGCGCCGGCGGGCCCAGAGGAGTTAAGCTCTGAGCCCCGAACAATAGGGTTGCAGTTTTTATGGACCAACTATAGTGGGCAACACTAGCTGCTAATAGGCTGGTTTAAACTAAGGGGTTTCGCAGGCACGCAGGAACAGTGGTCAAGATGGGGAGGGGGATGCCTGATCTTTACACGGACAGGCGTGATTAAGCAGGCTTGCAGGGGCCGGGCGATTGCAAAGAGCAGGACAAGGGTGAGTGAGACAAGCTCCAGCTCCTAGACAAGCTCCCCACTTTCTGAGACTACCTGACCTACGTGATCCAGACTTTGCAAGGAGCAAGCTGAGTTACAGAGGCAGGATGAGGAGGTGATGTAAAATTTCCACTTTTCCTCTTTAACATCATGTAACAGGTTTCTATCATTCTATACAAATAAGTTTCCTCTTTCAGGCATTTCATCTCTTTGATCTTTTACAGAGATAATTGTAAAATTTCTCAAGACTTTTTGTTCAATCAGTTCCTTCTGCTGTATCATTAGAGATAAATGATGTAAAAATGGCTCTTTTTCCCAAGAAAATCTTGAACTAATACCTTGTATGTTTTTCCTGCATTTTCCCAAAATAACCAAAAAATTCACTGGAAAATACATATTATATCTTAAAAAGACAGAGATTGTGTGTTATGGTTTTGAAATACTCAAGGTCATAGAGCCTAGAAAGAATTTCAGTACATTTAATGTCAAGCCTCTCTGAAAAGCCACTGTTGGGTTCATGGAAAGTATGCATTGATGATAAATGGAAAACATAAGGTCCCAGCATTCTCTAAGAAGATAAGATACATTAGGTACTTTCAAGGAGAAAAATCTTCTGAAGATGGAAGCCATGATTTGAGGTTTCAGAAACTTTAATCACCAACTTTTACAGAGGCTAATAACATCTCATCACATTGCCACTGGCCATTGCCTATGAAGGCGTCACAGCACCTACTTGTATGTCTCATTGCACTTCAACCTAGAAAGATACAAATGATTCAAGTCACAAATTTAGGGGAGGAGAAGGTGCTGACACCCATATGCATAATAGAAGCATACTAATATGATGACAATGTTAAGACAGTAATAGCAACATTTATGACATTCATTCAGCAGACATACTAAAATGTGCCTGAGTAAATATGAACATATTGAGAAGTGCATTTGACAGAGGGTTGGACTGCAAGGAATCAAACCAGTCAGTCATAAAGGAAATCAACTCAATGTTCTTTGGAAGGACTGATGCTGAAGCTGAAGCTCCAACATTTTGATCATTTGATGCAAAGAACTGACTCTTTAGAAAAGACCCTGATGCTGGGAAAGATTGAAGGCAGGAGAAGACGAGGGCAACAGATGATGAGTTAGTTAAAAAGCACCACCAACTCAGTGGATTTCAATTTGCACAAACTCTGAGAGATAGTGAAGGACAGAGGAAACTGGTATGCTGCAGTCCATGGGGTCTCAGAGTCAGACATGACTGAGCAACTGAACAATGACAACAGCAAATTTTGAAGAAAGGTCTTCATACTTGCAATCAGATTCAGCCTCATTCTTTGATCGATTATTGTGATATATGCATGCCAAACAGTACAGCTTCTCTGGAGAAAAACTGATCATTGTCTCATAAATTTTATGTGTGTGTGTGTGTGTATTACATATATGACCTAGCGATTGCAGTCCTCTGGAGGTTAATTGTATATTCACAGAAATACTTGTGCGTGAGTGTTTGGATTGCATGCAAGCCCAGTCATGTCTGACTCTGCGACCCCATGGACTGTAGCCCGCCAGACTCCTCTGTCCATGGGATTTTTGAGGCAAGAATACTGGAGTGGGTTACCATTTCCCCCTCCAGGGGATCTTCCCAACCTAGGGATCAAACCCATGTCTCCTGGATTGGCAGGCAGCTTCTTTAGCACTGTGACACTGGCGCGGGAATGTTTATAGCACCTCTATTCAAAGTGTTTCTACTCTTCTTATCAAGGGGTCTTTACTTTCCAGGAACTCCCAGTGTTATCTGTACCCCAGACAGGAAGAAGTAAGAGAGAGGTCCTGCTGTGGAGCAGCACAATGTCCCTAAGAACTTCGGGCAGATGGCCGTGCCATCTCATTCAGCTAAGCCATCAGGGGCGGGAGAGGTTGGAAAGTGTCCTTCTTTACCTGGTGCACTGCAATTCTAAACAAAGGAAAGATTCTCTTGAGAAGAAAGGCAGGATTGTGAATATGTGGATTAAAAAGCAGTATCTGCCGTGTACACCTGTCATCTAGAGATGACTGCTATCACTTAATGTTCCTTTTATTAGAAACAGTGTGAGAAAGAATCCTCCTGTCAATGCAGGAGATGCAAGAGATGTGGGTTCCACTCCAGAAAGATCCCCTGGAGGAGAGCATGGTGACCCACTCCAGTCTTCTTGCCTGGGAAATCCCATGGACAGAGAAGCCTGGTGGGCCACAGCCCATGGGGTCACAAAGAGTTGGACATGACTGCATGACTGAGCATGCATGCACATGAATATTTTTATACGTACAGACAAATATTATTCAACCCATTTTTCCTGTCTTAACATTGTGCATTAATATATTCCAGGAAACAAGCTGTTTGCTTCTCAATCATATTAAATGGCTCCTTCATTCATCCGCCTGTCAGGAATGTACAACCTCTGTTTGAGGGATGTTAGGTGGTTTCCAAGAGTCCTATGAACAAGGCTATGGTGACTATCTTTGTAATTATTATCTTGAGATATTTCTTGTAAATGAAATTACTAAGTCAAAGTTAGGCATGTATTTGAGGCTTTTGATTTGATTATGAAATTGCCCTTTAGAAAAGCTATCCCAATTTATATTTCTACCCTGTTTCCAAGTACCTTTGTTAGGTATAAGGGGGTTATATTTTAAAATAGTCTTTGGTGACGTCTTTTTGAAATTATGAGGGGTGCTAAGAAGAGGCAGAACCTTAATTAGGAGAAGCTGAGGTCTGTTTGTATGAAAGGCATGTTGTTGCTCAGTCACTCAGTCATGTCCGACTTTGTGACCCCATGGACCGCAGTACGCCAGGCTTCCCTGTCCTTCACTATCTTCCGGAGTTTGCTCAAACTCATGTCTATTGAGTCGGTGATGCTGTCCAACCGTCTCGTCCTCTGTCGTCCCCTTCTCCTCCTGCCTTCAATCTTTCCCAGCACCAGGGGCTTTTCCAATGAGTCAGCTCTTCACATCAGGCTGGCCAAAGGATTGGAGCTTCAAACCATCTCAACTGGAAGATGACAGAGACTGTACCTGGGACGGTGGAGTGTTGCATAAAATAATTATGTAGCTTGCAGTTTTCAGGTTGCCAACTGCCTACTATGTTAGTGATGGAGCATCAAGTTTTTTGCCCTAAGGACTCCTTCCCCCCTAGTGATTTTTGGAAGACCTTAAAGGGTTCACAGTTTCCCCACATACCCCCACACTTAATCATATACTCTCTTCCTCTTCTCTCGGCAACCCCTGCCCCTCACTGTCCCACAAACTCTGCCCGAAAAGCCCCTCCGTTGTCTCAGTCTTCCAAGGTCACTAAACACTCCGGGCAGGTCTTGGAGCTGCTGGGCCGTCAGGCTGCAGGCTGATGGGGGGCAGAGGCTGGGAGGAAGGAGTGTCTCCCCCAAATAGGTGCTTTACTTTGCGGCTCTAGACACAAGGTCAGCATCTCAACATCCCAAGTGGCCAGGTTCTTCAGGCTGGTCAGTGGTCTGGAGCGTCTGAGTCCTCTCTGGTTGGAAGTTTTAAACCTGCTCCAGGGACCTCAGTGAGCTGGTGCCCCTCGCCCTAGAAACTTTTCTTCTCATTTTAGTCTCCCCTCCTCAAAATGTCCCCTCTCTCCTCCCATTTTCAAAATCAACCACTTTGGATGTGAATGAAATGAAATAACCCTACCGAGGGGCTGAGAGGGGCCTTGACTTCAGGTGCATTGGCTTTCATGCCTCCATGAACTCCTTAGATGCCCTGGGCAAGGACTCAGGCCAATAAGTTTGCTTGGCAAAGAAGCAAAGTTAAACATGGTGAACTTGCAATGGACGGAATTGATTTTAAGTAGAAGAAGGGAGGTGGCCGGTGTTGCTATTTCACTTTGGAGCTATCTGGAGGTGTGATAAATCCCAGTGAGTAGCAAGGAGCAATGGTGAGATGGGAAGTGCAGCGGAATGGTTAAGAGATGGAGTTCCCTCCCCTTCCCCTTCTTCCTTTCTTCTTTTTACTAGCATTGTGATTTTGACAATTTTACTTAACATCTGTTAATTTTACTTAACATCTGTGAGTCTCCTTTTCCCTCTCCTAGAAGACGAGGATAAAAGTGTAACTTGAGTCATAATGGCATGGACTTCCCTGGTGGCGCGGCATTTTCTGCCTTCAATGCAGGTGACTTGGGTTCCTTCCTAGGTCGGGAAGATCCCCTGGAGAAAAGAAATGGCGACCCATCCAGTGTTCTTGTCTGGAGAATCCCATGGAGAGAGGAGCCTGGAGGGTTACAGTCCACTGGGTCACAAAAGATTCCAACACTCCTTGGTGATGAAACCAGCCAACATAATGTCATTAGCGGGGTTACGTGAGGTTTACACCTGTAAACACCCAAGCACACGGTTTGACTCCTAGGAATGCTCTGTCGCCTTTATAAATTATTATGTTTGCTCTCTTTCTACGACAAAAAGTAATGAACTCCCAGTTTTCTCACTCCTCTTGCTTCCTGGCCCGTTTGTCTCAGGCCTCACACGCTCCATTATGGATCTTAAAACCATTCCTTTATAACCTCCTTGTATCCTCCAAAACCTGCCAGCCGGCCCCAACTTTCTCCTCTCCATTATAAATACTATAGAATCCTAAAAGATGAACTTTGAGAGATGGTATTATTAGTCTGAAGCTATGGCATTTAACTTTGGCATTTAACAAACAGAGACAGGGACCTCTCGGGTGGTACAGAGGTTAAGACTTCACTTCCAATACAGAGGATACGGCTTGGGGAGCTACATGGCCAAACAACAACAACAAAACATAAAAGAGAAGCAATATTGTAGCAAATTCAATAAAGATTAAAAAATATATGTGTGTGTGTGTGTGTACTCAGTCATGTCCTACTCTTTGCAACCCCGCGTACTGTATAGACCATCAGGCTTCTCGATCCATGGAATTTTCCAGGCAAGAATACTGAAGTACGTTACCATTGCCTACTCCAGGGGATCTTCCCGACCCAGGGATTGAATCCAAGTCTCTTGCGTCCCCCGCATTGGCAGGCAGATTCTTTATCACTGAGCCACCTGGGAAGCCCTTAAAAAAAATGGCTGTCATTAAAGACAGACAAGACAACACAGAGGCAGTAAATGTTGTAGACATAAAATCTAACTGGTCTAACAGTGGAACAGCCTGTATGTTGTTTTGCCACACAAACCCACCTAAGCTAATTTCATCCTTAAACCATGCCTCCCGAGATAGGTCCCATCATTACCCTACCTGTCAGATGAGAAAGTTGAAGCTCCAAGAGGTTAAGTCACTTTTCTGCAGTCACATGGTTAATGAGGGGGACCAGTACCCAGGGAGGCGAGCCCCACAGTCAGTGCTCCTGGCCACTGTGCTCTCATCCCTGCAGATGAGATGCTCCTGCTTATTCCTCAGCATGAATTGCCCTCCACCAGTGCAGCTTGGATATTTCTGACCGGGCACCTGGAATGGTCTTGATTAGGACAAGCCACATGTGGTCATCCACCCCTCTTGCTGGTGATTTATTCAGGCTGGACCAAGCCAAAGTGGGCCATTGCAATGGGAGGAATTAATTGATTACATTCAGTGTCTCATCCCATAAAATAGGGTTAATAATCACAACCATTACAGAAGATTGTTAGTGAGGATTAAATGAGTTCATTTAAAAAGAGACCTGGCTTTCCTAGATGTTGGCTATTACTTCTTCTGCAAATGAACACTCACTGATGGTTACAATGGACTGAGTTCTGTGCTATGTTTGTTTGGATGAAGTGTTTTGGTGAGAAAGCCGCTTCAGTTCGTGCGTGAGAAGGACTCCAGAGACACACTCAGAGAGAGGGGTTTGGAATTCTCTGGGAGAAACGCAAGAAGGGAAAGGGGAGCCTGAGACCCAGGGGATGAGAGCAGAGTTCAGCTGGAAAAATCTTCCGGAGCTGAACGTGAGGGAAAGGGACTTGCATTCTTAAATTGTTTAAGGAATTTACTAGAAAACCACTGCTTCAGTCTTAGTTTGATTCAGAGACACTGGTCAAAATGTATTTGGTGACCAGTGAATGTTTTGGGTTTGGCGATGAGTCAGTGGAGCCCTTTGCTAGCCCAGGATCAAAGGGCAAAGAGAGTAGAGATAGGATTTAGGGGAAAATAGGAAGCCTGGGTTTCTCCATGACAGATAGATTTCATTAGGATGCTGTCTCTGGTTGAGGGCACATGGGAGTCATGAATGCAGTGTTCTGAGAGCTCTGTGAAATCAGCCTTAGGGAAAAAAAAAAGGTTGTTACAGAACGAAACACAACCCTAGCTGCAGGTCTGGAAGAACCGGGTTCCTCTGCAGTTATAATTCCCCCACCAAACAAAAATCTTTTCCTAATATTAAATAATATCAAACAGCTTTGTTGTGCCAATAGATTGTACATTTATTCAATCACCAAACCTCTCTTACACACACTTTACGCCAGGTATCCTGTCAAGTGCTGGGAAGACCCTGATTAATTGACAGAGCCTCTGTTTACCCTGAGGTCGCACTCAGCATCTCTGCCGGGGAGAAGCAATGCAACGCAGTCAGTATGCAGGGCTTGGAGAGCAGCTGGCATCTCAGAGGACAGCCTCCCTGGAAAGGTGATGTTCGTGTTGCCCTTGGAAGGAGAGATGGATTCTGCCAGAAGTGAAGAGCAGCATAGCTAGCGTGCCGGACACTCTCCGCTGACTCCTGCAGACCCGTTCTCCTCCCATCTCCACTGTTCTGTGCCTTCGCTTACTGCTTCAATTGCTTCCTTTGTCCTCCAGCTCCCAACTGAACTTGTGCAATAAGTGGTCCTAGGAGCAGATCACAACTTGGGAGGAGAAGAAAGCTTGGATATGTACCCCTGGCTCCCCGCCTGCTGGACCAGGAGTGGACAGTGACTGTGGTGTTTCACTGAAGGGCGCTGCTTCCTGTGGGGGACCCTTTTCTGTGGCTACAGCTCTCTTTGCGTTCTGGAAATAGCTCTCTCCCCTGGACACGCACCTAAGGTTGCTCATAGCCTCGTGCGTGTGCATGTTCAGTCACTCGGTCCTGTCCGATTCTTGCAACCTCACAGTCTGCTGTGGCTCGCCAGGCTCCTCCAAGGTATTTTTAAGGCAAGAATACTGGAGTGGGTTGCCATTTCCTCCTTCAGGGGATCTTCCCAACCCAGGGATCGAACCCAAGTCTCCCACATTAGCAAGCGGATTCCTTACCATTGAGCCATCTGGGAAGTCCCTGGTCACAGTCTTACAGTTTCTAAACTTGGGGTGGTAGAAAGTTGTTTTGGTTTGCTTCAACCTTGTTCACATCACTAACAACATCCTATTTCAGTGCCTTTGTTCTTCCTGGGAAACCTACAGATACAGCAAGTATTGGGTTGGCCAAAAAGTTCACTCTTTAGTTCGAATTTTTTTCCATGAGATGTTATGGAAAAACCTGAATGAACATTTTGACCAGCCCAATACATATCACGTCACTGAAATGTACAATTGATACATAGTAGAGGTTGTTGGTTTTCTCAGAAAGGCATGGCCTGTGATGGCATTAATCATAAAGTCCCAACCATGCTTACTTTTGCACTTGATATCAAGCATAATTTGGGTCTCAAAAAAGTAAACCTGGAATAAACTAGGGATTCTTTAATGTAATGTCTTTTTACTTCTATTCAAACTCTGCATTTTCTATTCTGTCTACAGCTTTAAGAATAACTTATCCTCATTTTTTAATTAGCCAAACTGTTGTGATAGAGTTTGAAGGAAGACTATATTTAAGCATATTCTCTAAGGAGTAATGCAATTTAAAAACAGCTCATTAGCTACAAGAATGTTAACTAGGATATTAAAGGAACATTTGAAATTATTAAGTGATTTTACTATCTCTTAAATTATGCCAATATAGAAGAGTCAATGCAGTGGCTCCTATATCACATAATCAGTTATTATGAATCACGTAAAGATCAGGGGAAAGTGATGATTATTAAAATTGAAATTAACTTTGAGTAACATTTGAGGAAATGTTTTACGTTCATGATCATATTGCTTTTACTGACAAGAAATACTTGTCATTAGTAGGTTTTAGTTTGTACACCACATGGATGATTCTTAATCCTTCCACACTATGGGAGAAATAAAATCTGTCCTTTCTATTGTGAGATCATCTCTTTTGACTTCGGCATTTTTACATTATGGAAGCAGCCATGACTCTGAAAACAGTACATGGGTTAAAATCAAGGAGTGCTTAAACCAAATTTTTGGATGATTCTCCCTTGACTTCTTGCTTCCTTTCTTTGTAAAATATAGTTTTCTGATCTGCAAAAGTTTGAATAAGCTGTTGTGTAGTCACTAAGTTTTATCTGACTCTTTGTGACCCCATGGACTGTAGCCCACCAGGCTTCTCTGCCCATGGGATTTCCCTGGCAAGAACACTGGAGCGGGTTGCCATTTCCTTCTCCAGGGCGTCTTCCAGACCCAGGGATCGAGCCCAGGTCTCCTTTTTGGCGTGGATGCTTTACCACTGAGTCACCAGGGAAGTTCTTTGAATAAGTTATCCATCTATAATTTGCGTGTATTGGGAGAATAAGAAGGGAATGTCTGGGTGTTGAATATTCTCATCAGTTTCAAAAAGAGAGATAGTTATTCTAGGAAAATGTCTGGGACCTATTACATTTTTTGCAGTTTTGACAGTCCTGTCAAACTCTTTTTGACATTTCCTTGCAACAACCCTGGAGTGGGTTGCCATTTCCTTCTTCAGACGATCTTTCTGACACAGGGATTGAGCCTGTGTCTCCTAAATTGGCAGGCAGATTCTTTGCCACCAGCGTGACCTGGGAAACCCCATGTGCAATCATTATCTTGTATGTAAGTTTGATTGTTTCCTCTTGTTCATATAAATTCAGACAAAGGTGTCTACACAAGTGTAGAGGTTAGATAAGTTCTGAACTCACAAAGTAAGATGCAGACTTCAGAGCAAGACAAGACGTCAAAAGGGACTGTGGGTTGACAGGCCACTAACCTGAACATTTGCTGAAGGTAGGACTCTTCTGAGAAACATCTGTTTCCCTATTTCTCTTAAGAGAAACAGGCAAATGCTTCTGAACTTCTGTAATAAAATTGATACCTTTTATTTTTTCTTTTAAATAACCAAGGCTTTTCCTTTGTAGAAGTTTGAAAGATTTGCTAGAATGTAGTAGCAGTAGTGTTAGCTCTGTCATATCTGACTCTTGGCCAGCCCGTAGACTGTAGCCCATCAGGCTCCTCTGTCCATGGAACTCTCCAGGCAAGAATACTGGAGTGGATTGCTGGACTCTTCCCCACCCAGGAATTGAACCAGGGTCTCCTGTATCACAGGCAGATTCTTTACCAACTGAGCTACCTGGGAAGCCCTTGATGGAATGTATCCACCATCAAATGATGGAATGTACCCACCATTCCATTTGTTCAGGCTTCCCTGGTGGCACAGGTGGTAAAGAATCTGCCTGAAATGCAGGAAAAGCTGGGTTTTATCCCTGGATTGGAAAGATCCCCTGGTGAAGGGAATGGCTACCCCTCCAGTAGCCATGCCTTGAGAATTCCATGGACAGAGGAGCCTGACAGGTTACAGTCCATTGGGTCACAAAGAGTCAGACATGACTGAGTGACTAACACTTCACTTTCATCCACCAGTGTGCAGATATGTACTTTATGTGGCTGTTTAATCGCTCAGATGTGTCCAACTGTGACCCCATGGACTGCAGCTCGCCAGGCTTCCCTGTCCAAAACTATCTCCCAGAGTTTGCTCAAACTCATGATTATTAAGTCGGCGATGCCATCCAATCATCTCATCCTCTGTGGTCCCCTTCTCCTTCTGCCCTCAGTCTTTCCCACCATCAGAGTGTTTTCTAATGAGTCAGTTCTTTGCATCAGGTGGCCAAAGATTTTGAGTTTCAGCTTCAGCATCAGTCATTCCAATGCATATTCATGGTTGATTTCCTTTAGGACTGACTGGTTTGCTCTCCTTATTGTCTAAGGGACTCTCAAGAGTCTTCTCCAACACCACAGTGTGAAAGCATCAATTCTTCAGCCCTCAGCTTTCTTTATGGTCCAACTCTCACATCCATACATGACTACTGGAAAAACCATAGCTTTGAGTAGATGGACCTTTCTTGGCAAAGTGATGTCTCTGATTTTGAATATGCTATCTAGGTTTTTCATAGCTTTTCTTTCAATGAACAATCGTCTTTTAATTTCATGACTGAAGTCACTGTCTGCAGTGATTTTGGAGTCCAAGAAAATAAAGTCTGCCACTGTTTCCATTGCTTCCCCGTCTATTTGCCATAAAGTGATGGGACCAGGTGCCATGATCTTAGTTTTCTGAATGTTGAGTTTTAAGCCAACTTTTTCACTTTCTTCTTTCACTTCATCAATAGGCTCTCTGGTTCCTCTTCACCTTCTGCCATTAAGGTGGTGATATCTGCATATCTGAAGTTATTGATATTTCTCCCGGCAATTTTGATTCCAGCTTGATCTTCAATCAGCCTGGCATTTTGCACGATGTACTCTGCATATAAGTCAAATAGGGTGACAACATACTGCCTGGACATATTCCTTTCCCTATTTTGAACTAATCCATTGTTCTATGTCTGATTCTAAACTATTGCTTCTTGACCTGAATACAGATTTCTCAGCAGGCAGGTCAGGTGGTCTGGTATTCCCATCTCTTTAAGAATTTTCCACAGTTTGTTGTGATTCACACAAGAAAGGCTATAGCTTAGTCAATGAAACAGAAGCAGATGTTTTTCTGTAATTCTCTTGTTTTTTCTATGATCCAATAGATGTTGGCAATTTGGTCTCTGGTTCCTTTGCCTTTTCTAAATCCAGCTTGAACATCTGGTTTGTGGCTCATGTTTTGTTGAAGCCTGGCTTGGAGAATTTTGAGCATCACTTTGCTAATGTGTGCAATAGGTGCAACTGTGCAGTAGCTTGCATATCCTTCGGCATTGCCTTTCTTTAGGATTGGAATGAAAACTGACCTTTTCCAGTCCTGTGGCCACTGCTGAGTTTTCCAAATTTGCTGGCATATTGAGTGCAGCACTTTCACAGCATCATCTTTCAGGATTTGAAATAGCTCAACTGGAATTCCAACACCTCCGCTAGCTTTGTTCATAGTGATGCTTCCTAAGGCCCACTTGACTTCAGATTCCAGGATGTCTGGCTCTAGGTGAGTGATCACACCATCATGGTTATCTGGGTCATTAAGATCTTTTTCGTATATTTCTTCTGTGTATTCTTGCCACCTCTTCTTAAGACCTTTTGCTTCTGTTAGGGTAGAAAGTAGGGAGAACCACTAGGCCTTTCAAGAATAACTTAAATCAAATTCCTTATGTATATTATAATTCCTTGTATTAATTTTCTACATATTTGAAAAAACAACTATTTTACTATTAAAAACTACCATTATCACTGTGATTTTTTTTCCCAGATTTTCAAAGAAGGAGGCCACCACCCAAGGAAGTTGAACTTTTTTACATGCCAAAGTCAAAGAAAGCTATGCTTGTAGGAACAATCTGTCCAAGCAGGTCAGGGAATAGGTTTCTGAGAAGTGGGTAATTAAGACACTGGTGGGCTTTGACAGGTGGAAATGTGCAAGCATTTGCTTTATTACCTGGGTGATCCACACGTAAATGCTAGTGTGAAGTGCATGTGCTGGTGACTGGCTCGCTTTCCAACGTGGTCGCTAACACGTTTACGCTGCCAGCAGGTGCACTCTTAGGCATGTGGCTGTCGTTGGTGTGTAGTTGTGCTCAATCACTCAGCTGTGTCAGACTCTTTGTGTTTCTGTAGACTGCAGCCCATTGGACACCTTTGTCCATTGGGTTTCCCAGGCAAGAAAGGGGATTGATAGCCATTTCCTCCTCCAGGGGATCTTCCTGACCCAGGGATCAAACCCACATTTCCTTCATTGGCAGGGAGATTCTTTACCTCTGAGCCACCTGGGAAGCTCGCCTGTCACTGACTGGCTGGTTTTAAAAGTGACGTCATGGAGCTTACTTTTTATTTTATCCGTTAGACATGATTAATGCTGGTTCTTTGTTGTTTCTTGTTATGGTCACAGAACCACCCATGTTTTCCTGAAAGTCAGGGGACTCTTCTTCAAAATCTGCTTTTTTGATCATCCTTTGTCCAAAGTTGCAGCCCAAAGTGGTGACTGTCTTCGATGTTGAATTTTCACATATAGTTTGATTTATAGTTTGTGTGTCTGATTTAGAGTCTGAGATCTGATTTATAGTTGTGAGTCAATATTTCATTCTGTATATGTCTTTGAGTCTTTATTGGATAATTTGATGTAACATGGCATTTCTTATTCTCTATTTTTATATTCCTAAATGCTTTGATCTTCTGTCATTTTGCAATAATATATATGATTTCAAAAGTTGGAGTCTCTCTGAGGATTTGATTTGTAGTAGTATTACAAGAGAAACATTGTGAACAATCATTAAAGAGAAAGTATGTTGAGGAACAGATCAAATCACATGATCATAGTGAATTATGGTTTTTATATAAGTAAAATCAAACCATACTGTCTTGGATCTTTATCAGTCTACCACTTGTTAAGGTTAATTAATGACTAGAATATCCTTGATAAAGATGCATTTTAACAGCATTAATTGTAGTTATGGCCATTTTTGAGTTTTTCTAAGAACTGGCAAGGGATAATATGTCTGACAATTTTTAAAATTGTTTGTGTTAGCAATAGATTGTGAAATCTGAATTTTAAAGTGTGGGGTGGAGGTTGTCTATAATACGACATAGACTTAGGCAAGTTTTTACTATTATTAAAGTCAGAAATTTAAATTATGAACTGGTAAAAATATTGCCAAAAGAAGGATGACCAAAAGTATGACCAAAAGTATGCAAAAAGGGAAGGAAATGACATCCCACTCCAGTATTCTTGCCTGGAGAGTTCCATGGACAGAGGAGCCTGGCAGGCTACAGTCCATGGGGTTGCAAAGAGTTGGACATGACTGAGCGACCAACACCATACAAAGGGAAATGTGACGAACAGTGGCTCCAAGGATGTCCAGAAATCTTGTCCTGATGGTCTTGTGCAGAAGCTGCTGATTTCATAAAGTGTCTGTTTGTTCTGAGAATCATATATCATCACGTCCATCGACCATCTGCTTCCAGAATTCCTTGGAGAATGATAGTTTGAGATTTCCAATTGCCGTGATTTTTTTCCATTTTTAGTCATTTGAAAAGGGGTGAAGAAGCATTTAAAGATTGCTTCCTTGCAATTTCATCACTATCACGGTGATCATGAGCTAGGGTACAGTCATTTCCAGTGATATGGGAAGACAGGCTTTCTCTGGTGTCTGTTTTATAACCTCAAACCATCTAGTTTTCGTCGCTTAGGGGCTGATGATTGGTGAAGAAAACCATCCTGTGCAATTTCATGATCAGACTGAAGATACTGAGTTCTTCTTTTGCAATATTGAACTGTATCAGCTGTAAAGTGTAGGAAGTGCACATCGGTGATGTATTTTTCTGTAACCTAGGCCTGCCAGTGACCACCCTAGAGAAGGAAAATATATGCATTCCTGTGAGCTGTGAAAACTGAAGTTAGGATCTTGGGCCCTGAGATTTCAAAGGTGTCTTCTAGTTTAAATCATTTTAGTTTCAATATTCTATTATACTTCCAGGGCTTCCATGGTGGCTCAGACAGTAAAGAATCTGCTTGCAATGCCTGAGACCTGAGTTGGGAAGATCCCTTGGAGAAAGGAATGGCTATTCCTTACCTGGAAAGTATTCCTGCCTGGAGAATTCCATGGACAGAGGAGCCTAGTGGGCTACAGTCCACGGGGTCAAAAAGAGTCAGACACCATTGAACATGGAGGCTTGCGGGTTATGAGGGCAGAGGACAGAGGATTTTGCAGTTGAGAAAGCCTTAACTAAATCACGAGTCAGTTTCCCAATAAAATATTTTTTCATCATTGTAGGATGTTATAACTCTCTAACTAGTAAACACAAAATAATACTCTTTTTAAAATCCACTGTGTGTACTAAGACTTTAAAATAAAAGGGAGGATTATTTCAACATCTTCAAGAAGATAAATGTATTGTGACTAGTCCATATCCACAGAGCATAGCAGAAGACACTTGTCTAACATCCACTTGGGAAAGCTCAAAAGATCTTTTTAAATTATGATTTAATCACTGTTCTGTCTTGACAGTTTCCCTATGAATTTATCTTTCTGTTCTGTAGAAGTCCTTTAGTCAGGACAGAGAGCCTGTTATGAAGGTCTGCCAAATTTTCCCCTCTAGCTTCCTTTTTTTCCTTTTCACTGTGGGCCTCTACCCTTACGATGGTAGGTTTGGGGAATAGTATCTAGATATCAAGTCATTCTTACCTTTTGGACCATGTTCACAGGGGTGCCTCGGGAATTTAAGAACACTCTTTTTTCTATAGCATCCTGGAATCAAGAACTATTCCAAAAGCATATGACTGTGAGGGTATATATTTACCATTTAAACATTTTTATTGTATTTTGCTGGAATGCAATGTGTTAGTTTCTGCTTTGCAACATTGCCAATCAGCCGTGTGTGTGTGTGTGTGTGTGTGTGTGTGTGTGTGTGTATCCGTTCCCTGCTGAGCCTCCCTCCTTCCCACTCCCCATCCCACCCCTGAAGGTCATCACAGAGCACCAAGCTAAGCTCCCTGTGCTATAAGCAGCTTCCCACTAGCTGGCTATTTTACACATAGTAATGTATATAAAAATTATTTTTACCATTTATCACAATGGGTAGGACGTCAGAAAGAACAGATGGATGCATGCATGCATGGATATGTACAGATAGATAACTTGTTCACATTTAATTTAAATGAAATAAAAACCTTTCACCTCATATCACACACACACACAACAACTGTCAAAAAATGCATTCACAGGTCTATTCCGGAAACTACTTGATCCCTCAGCTTGTGCTGCTTTGGGACACAGTCCTCTCGTTTGCATGATGCAAGAATATACCTAAGGGCCTTGGCATCGATAAATTACCTGGGGAAAAACAGAAGTCCTCGGTGTCGTTTGCCTTTGTTTCCTCACAGGCGTGGGATCATTCACGACCATCCACAAGCTTCTCCATCACAGGAAACCGCAGCCGCACGCGTCTTGTTTTAACGCTCTTCCTAGACAGAGGTGCATCCTTCACAGTCACACGACTCCTGGGCATCTGATGGGACTCAAGGGGACCTGAGCTTGTCTCTAAGCTTTTTAAGGAACAAAGTGCTGCAGCTTGCACTGGCTTTGGAGATAGTCTGGTCACAGCCCCACCACTCCACCCTCGAGGAAACTGAGGCAAGAGGAAACGGTGACTTTCCCGGTCGCAGGTTTCACTGGGGGCAGAGTCAGGGCTGGGCCCAACTCATCTCACATACAGTATTCTAATGGTGTCTCCTGCGTGTGCGTCCGTCCGAACACACGTTGTAGCAGCCTGTGTGGGAGGGTCTAACGCAAACTGCCTCCCTCCTATCAGGACCCCTCAGCCCCGCACCCCAGTTCAGCCAGGCAGAGGGCGTGCAGCGCTCTGAGACTCATGAAGCAACAGACCCCCGTTTATCAGATCCGTGCGCGGCACGGTCCTCACTCTTAGCTAGCTGCCGGCAGACAAGACTGATCTTCCAGCTGGATTACAGAGATGTATCAATACACCTGTCTTCTTAGGTTGTGTGCAAATTCGTGGAGATTTGCTGCACTTCGTGTGGGTTTGGGATAATAGACAGAACCAGGAGTGCTGAAGCAGAGATGCCATTAATAAAGGCCAGTAGACTGAGCCAAGTGTATTTTATCAAAAAAACAGAGAGCAAATCTGCGGAGCACAATTGTGTATCGTGACAAGTAAAAATAGCAGCATTTTTTTTCATGTTCTGGGAAAAAAAAGTATATATCTTAAACACAACGGAGCTGTTCATAGGCTGCGACTGTCCAGTTGAGGATGGAGATGTGGATTAAAGCATCCGTGAGGATCCTGGAACTAATTCTTCCATATTCAAGAAGCCCCTGTGGAGAAGCAACCTCAGGGGAAACAGTGACAGGGAGATATTTGGGATCCGAGGTGATCACAGACTCTGCCCTCCAGAGGCTCACCCTTTATTCTCTATGTAATAACACCAGGGAGACATCAATAAGTTCCAAAAGAGTGGTTAAAAAGTGATAACTTAATTCAGAGGAGAGGTAGCCAGCTTCCCACTGCGATGTGTAGAAGGAAAGAAGAGAGATCATTTCTTCATGTCTTTTGACTTTGCCAAAGTATTTAGTATGAGTAGCTTATTAGAAGGGGCTAACTTGTTAGAAGGGGCTAATCGTGTGCTTTCTGCAACTCAAGGAGGGAAGAAAGTTTCACTGCGCATTCCAGTTTCAAACATGAGGTCATCTCATGTCTAGAAAGCCATTGCTTCACTCAAATGTAGCCACTCCTCACTGGAAAATGAGAATCTCAAAAGAAATCTTGTGTGAGGCTGTGAATTAGAATACTTTGAAATAAGCGAACGTTGAATTCTTAAAATTAGGGAGTATGGTTTAATAGATTTAAGAGATTTTAAGATTTTAAAATCTTATACTGGATTTTAAAACAACGTCCTGAATTTGGCTTCTTTCATCATTAACTGTAGCAATCTTTCCCCCAAGCTTTGCCCGTTTCCACCCCATTTGCATTTATAGATGCCCATCTTGTTAGATGCAAAGACTAACATGGCTACAGAATTTAGAAAATGGGAGAACTAACTGAAGTACAGACATAAGGCCACTTTAGCCTTCAGATTATTTTTTCTCTTTTATATCTGTTTTTTCTCTTTTATATTCTGTATTTTTATGAATGCAAGTATTTTCATCTTATCATGTCCTTCTCATCTAAAGTGTCTAATGTAAGACACAGCAGGTCTTCTCTAAAAGCTAGATTTAAAATTGATAAAAAAATAAGTATGTGACTAAATCAGTTAATAGAATATCTATTTCCACTTTAATAATAGACCACTCAAATGTGTTGAAATCCTGTTACAAGGATTCCTAACTCCACATATTTGAGCTTTACTGAACTCGTAGGTGAAGGATTCGTTACAATTGCTCCAACTCAGCTCATGGCAGTCACGGGGAACTGAATGGCCCATGATGTGCTGAGTAACGGACACTGTCCTGCCTTTTTGTAAATAAGGTGGCAGGTCATCATGATAGTTTAAGCATCTAGATTTTTCCTATAGTTGAATAAAAAGAAAAAGGAGAACAGAAAGCAAATCTAAAAATATAAAACATGGGAGAAAAGTTGAGTTTATGTCTCAGGAGGGTAGAACTTTATAACTGTGAACTGGGTTAACTGATGGGAAGAACACTTGTGTCCACATGGAAAATATAATCATTCACAGTAGGAAGGACACTGTTAGGCATTAGACAAAACTTATTTGGGGGAATTAAACGTCCAGGTTTCATTAGCACCAAGGGCATCTTGACTCTCACTCCATCTTCATCACCCTGATTAGACACCCCAGGTGTTCAGCCAGATCTTATTTTATATCACCATCTCTAGTAAATTAAGACACAGTGAAATTCAATTGTCTACAGCAGAACCCATGAACTGTAATTTCAGCACAGCACTGGAATTTATGCACTGAAGTCTACTCTGAAAGAGTCTGTGTCTCATGTTACAGTCTATGGAAAGGCGTAATTGATGTGAGTGACAACATCACACCCTCGCGATATGTGAAGTCAGTGGGTTTGAGAGAAATCTAAAGAAAATACTGAAAGATCCAGCCATGAATCGCGCTGACAAGTAACCACAGTAATTACTGTTTGTGTTGCTATTTAGATGACTGCATTGACAGTATTGACTTCAGGAAAAATTGCTAAATGACTCCAAAAATAATCATTTATTCAGAGAAATAAAGCTAGACAAAGAACAGTCTATCATATGTCTTTACAGGACTGTAGAATTTATATAAAGTCAACTTTCAAATAAATAAAAAGAGAAGATTTTGTATTCAGACTTCAGTTCACTTTCCACATACCTTCTAATTTCTGGTTCACGTGGAAATGATTTAGACTTGGTCTTAAAACTCTACTTATTTTGAAGACAAAATTGTATGTGTGGATGGAGGTGGAAAATAAGTGCTGTATCAAGCACTTATACAGAAAGTAGAACCTAATTAAACCTTGGGCTTGGGGAGAATACGGGCACAGGTGTGAGAAACACTCTCTTGACCTCACAGATATAATGAATCTTAAGGAAAAAAGTATCCTGAGAAAAACTGGATGTGAAAAGTAGGCACAATTTATCTACATAAATTTAAATAGCAAATGAGTATTGACAAAAGTCATCAAAGAAAAAGATCAGCAGAGCCAGCATGGTGTATATCTACTTGCATTTTTCTCTAATGAAAAGAAAATATTGGGAGAAAATAAATCATAATCTTGTCCTGAAGTCTGGGAAAGATTGAGGGCAGGAGGAGAACAGGAGGGCAGGAGGAGAGCGGGACGGCAAAGGATGAGATAGTTGGATGGCATCACCAACTCAGTGGACACGGGTTTGCGTGAACTCCGGTAGTTGATGATGGACAGGGAGACCTGGCGTGCTGTGGTTCATGGGGTCACAAAGAGTCGGACACAACCGAGCGACTGAACTGAACTGAAATTATATATAAACAGCTAAATTATGAATGGTTACTAAAGCTATGTAACAGATACCCTAAAACTCAGCAGGGTAAAGCAAACATTCCTTATGATCAGAGATTCTGTGGGTCTGCAACTTAAATAGGGAACCTCAGAGACCAATGGTCTCTACACCACAACATCCAGGTCCTCATGTGGAAGGCCCAGAAGTTAGAATCATCTGAGGATTCATTATCTCACATGTTGGCTGCATGATGCTGGCTTTGAGCTGGGGGGGGGGCCTGGAATTTGACTGGAGGTAAAATTCTCTGTGTGGGACAGCTTGGACTTCTTTAAAATATGGCAGTTGGGTTCACAGGGCATGTTCAACTTCTGCTTATTAGAAAAAACCCTCAGACTTAGACCTCACTTCATGTAGGGAGTCATGTTATGGTCTGCAACAAGGGGGCTGAGCTCAACTGTTGTTTCTCTGAGCAAATTAAATGTGAGCCTCCACTTCTTGTCGTTCAGTTGTGTCCTGCTCTTTGCGACCCCATGGGTTGCAGCACGCCAGGCTTCCCTGTCCATCACTATCTCCCAGACTTTGCTCAGATTCGAATCCATTGAGTCGGTGATGCTATCTAGCCATTTGATCCTCTGCCACCCTCTTCTTTTTTTGCCTTCAATCTTGCCCAGCATCAGGGTCTTCACATCACATGGCCAAAGGATTGGAGCTTCAGCATCAGTCCTTCCAATGAATATTCAGAGTTGATTTTTTTTAGGATTGACTGGTTTGATCTCCTTGCAGTCCAAGAGACTCTCAAGAGTCTTCTCCAACACCACAGTTCAAAAGCATCAATTAGCACTCAGCCTTCTTTATGGTCCAACTCTCACATCTATACATGACTTTTGGAAAAACCATAGCTTTGACTATATGGACCTTTGTCAGCAAAGTCAATACGCTTTTTAGTGTACTGTCTAGGTTTGCCATAGCTTTCCTTTCAAGGAACAAGTATCTTTTAATTTCATGGCTGCCGTCACAGCCCACAGTGATTTTGGAACCCAAGAAAATAAAATCTGTCACTGCTTCCACTTTTTCCCCATCTATTTACCATGGTGATGGGAGTGGATGCCATGATCTTAGTTTCTTGAATATTGAGTTTTAAGCTAGTTTTTTCACTCTGTTCTTTCATCCTCATCCAAAGATTCTTTAGTTCCTCATCACTTTCTGCCATTAGAGTGGTGTAATCTGCATATTTGAGTCTTCACTGATTGCTTCTAATTCTAGAATATTTAGAGGTCTAAATATTTGGCTTCTCTCTGTAGATATATCCAAGGATACATTACCTTAATTGAAAAAAATTTTAACCTATAGTGGAGTGAGTGTGTGTGTGCTTCTACTTTTTCTTTTTTAGTGGAGGGCAGAGTTCTTTGGGCATATTCTGCTTTTTTGACTAGAAATCTAATCTTATTAGAAATAATGATTCACTTTTGGAATGGAGAGGCAAGGAAAGTTTGAAGGGAACCTGAAAAATATCCTCAAGGGTTGATTAAATCGTCAAGGTAATTTCTTCCTCCTGTTGTTATATGAATATATGTACAGATTAAAGAACTAGAAGATTCAGTAATACTCTATTAGCAAAACTCTTTTATTGAGTAAATTGAGGAATGGCATAATTAATGTTTTAAAGTGTTGGCCAATTCATGTTTGGGACTTCTCAGGTGGCACAGTGGTAAAGAATCTGCCCGCTAATGCAGGAGACACAAGAGACAAGTATTTGTTTCCTGGTTTTGGAAGATCCCCTGGAGTAGGAAATGGCAACCCACCCCAGTATTCTTGCCTGAAATAGTCCATGGACAGAGGAGCCCTGCGGGCTATGTCCATGGTAGTCACAAAGAGTGAGACACGGCTGAGAGACTGAACTCACACACACCCAGTTGATTTTTAGGTTTTGGATATTGGATATTTAATAGCACAACAGTGCAGATTAAAGATCTGGGCTTCTTTGCAGCACATAAATGAAGAGTAATAATAGCCCGCTGTATCATAAATTTTAATCCACATGTTCATTCTAAAAATTTATGTTCTTTTCATTTTGATGCATAGGTTAATAAAATAGCCACACATACACATACAGACAGTCACAATTACATATTCAGTCTCTTTAGAGCAAATGAGAGCCATGTTATTTTAGTGTCTACACTGCATTTGCAGTCTAGTTGAATTCCATTTTAATAGTTACAGCCAATGAGTGAAGGCGAAATATCATGAGTCAAGTTTCAAGAAAGAGAAGACAAACTGAGAAGTAGCAAGAATCTCATGTTAATAGGCAAAGTGTTTGTTTTTAATTTTGGGGCGATTAATTTCTACTAGATTGCAATGAATTTTACCAAAAGAAGTAAGTAAAAGGTAATGACCCATTCTGTTCCGTTGTTTCCTTTGTTCTCAGCAGTGAACAAAGCAGCAGGAGGAGAGCAAGTGAAAATGTCTAAACGAGTCTGGAATAGAGTGTATTCCATGGAGTATAACTTCTATAATTTCAAATGATCTTTAATTGCCTCGCCGTCACTTGAATGAATGATTAATAGATACAGCAGGAATGAAGGGGAGTAACGCCCAGAAGCCAGCCTAGTTATTGCAAAAGTTAAGCAGGTATCATTTTGTTTTTTTCAAAGTTTAGTTTTGCTTTACTTCTTATAATGAGGGGTAGAGGAATAACATGTCAGGAAAATCAACCAAAGGAATCTTTCTATCAGAAGTGATCATAATAATAATGTATTTATCAGTTGATTAAAACTCCAAGCCAAATGATAAATAACTTCCAAGACAGAATTGATAAGTATAGATTGAGGGCAGAGAACTTCTCTATCATGTTCACTAATGTACTTCCATCTCCCAGGATGATTCTTGGTACCTAATAGTCATGTTAAAAAGTTACATTTAATGTGCTAATCAATTGATTTGTGGAAGGATGCTGAAATGCAAAGAACACAGGCACTGGGGATTAAAATGTGATGTTGTAGCCCAATACTGATACTAACAGTACCTTGGAAGTACTATCAGTACCTTGGAACAAAAGCTACCACAAGCCTAGACAGCATATTCAAAAGCAGAGATGTTACTTTGCTAACAAAGGTCCATCTAGTCAAAGTTATGGTTTTTCCAGTAGTCACGTATGGATGTGAGAGTTGGACTATAAAGAAAGCTGAGCGCTGAAGAATTGATGCTTTTGAACTATGGTGTTGAAGAAGACTCTTGAGAGTCCCTTGAACTGCAAGGAGATCAAACCAGCCCTTCCTAAAGGAAGTCAGTCCTGAATATTCATTGGAAGGACTGATGCTGCAGCTGAAACTCCAATACTTTGGCCACCTGATGTGAAGAACTGATTCATTGGAAAAGACCCTGATGCTGGGAAAGATTGAAGGCAGGAGGAGAAGGGGATGACAGAGGATGAGATGGTTTGATGGCATCACCAACTCGATGAACATGAGTTTGAGCAAGCTCTGGGAGTTGATGATGGACAGGGAAGCCTGGCGTGCTGCAGTCCATGGGGTTGCAAAGAGTCAGACATGACTGAGCAACTGAGCTGAACTGAACTGATACTAACATGCTATTTAACTTTGTAAACTTATTGAGTTTTCTGGGACTAGTTCTCAACAGATGAGAAGAGATCAGATGATCCCCAGGCACTTTTAAGCATTTATGGAGTAAAATTAATGAAGCAAGTAGAAAATCTGGCCTAGAGGTAAATGGAGCCATGATACAATCTTTGACAGGGATAGGTTACTGCCTCTGCCCACTCCTACACAGCGTGGCAAATGAGCAGCAGATTCACCAAAGCTCGGAAAAATTACCCATCAGCACCTCCCTAGATGTCATGTAACCTCAAAGTTAAAGCAAACTCACCAAACTAGAAAAACAAAACTTTCCCCTCCTCTTTCCTACTGTTTCACTCTCAGGCTATCCTTGTCCATCCCTCTAATAATAAAGGATAAAGTTAACTGATGAGGGCTTGAAGTATGGACCGTTGAACAGTGGAACTGTGAAAATGAAAACAGCATATTGTGAATACTTCGTGGCAGAAGGCTCTGCTTAGTTGCTATGTGCCAAAAAGCCCAGTAGTTACAGCTGTGTGCTTCATTTCTTTTCATTTTTTCCTTTTAAGTTATTAATATTTTTGACAGAACTTGCAGAGAAGGAGGTCTCCATTTATTGCCTTTTCTCTCTTGAGTATGCATTCACATTGTCTTTTCCTTTGTATGTCTGGTAATTTTGGATTGTATCTTGGGTGTGGCTGAGACATCATGAAATTCTGATGTTCTGAATGTTCAGAATTCAGAATCTTGACATGTTCCTCTCAAAAGTCCTGACTTAGTTTCTTTGTTTTATTAAACTCGAATTCCCTACCCTGTCTCCATAGAAATGTTAGTAGCTAAAATCTCAGTGCAGTTCCTTTCTCCTTCGATGAACTTAGCTTAGTTTACACGTAGGACTATGTACATGTAGTAGGACTACACGTAGGACTACCGTCCGTCAGAGACATGGGGGGCTTATGCACAGGATTGGGGTCTTGCCCTGTGTTGTGTTAGTCACTCAGTCACGTCTGACTCTTCACGACCCCCTGGACTGTAGCCACCTTGCTCCTCTGTCCCTAGAATTCTCCAGGCAAGAATACTGGAGTGGGTTGCCATTTCTTTCTCCAAGGGATCTTCCCGACCCAGGGATCAAACCCGGGTCTCCTACTTGGCAGGCAGATTCTTTACTGTCTGAGCCACCAGGGAAGCCCCAATATCAGGATTTCCTTTCTCTCTTTCTAGCTTACATATTTACTTTGAACTCTGTCATTTCATTTCTCAAGCCAGTAGGACCTGGTGTTTCTATCTGGGTCTTAGACATCCAGCATGGCCCTGCTTGAAGCCTGGTTAAGCTACAAGCTGGAAGAATAGAAACTCACGGAGTCCTCTTCTCTTATTATGGAGAAGGCAATGGCACCCCACTCCAGTACTCTTGCCTGGAAAATCCCATGGATGGAGGAGCCTGGTAGGCTGCAGTCCATGGCGTTGCTAAGAGTTGGACAGGACTGAATGAATTCACATTCTCTTTTCACTTTCATGCATTGGAGAAGGAAATAGCAACCCACTCCAGTGTTCTTGCCTGGAGAATCCCAGGGACAGGGGAGCCTGGTGGGCTGCCGTCTATGGGGTCGCACAGAGTTGGACATGACTGAAGCGACTTAGCAGCTGCAGCTTCTCTTATTGGAGTTTCTACTGTGTCCCTGGGTCTTTTGACCATTCACAAGCCAATTGGCTAAACTGAAAATTGAAGCAACCAGTTTTCCTGTATGTCAACTAAGTACACGTTGCCTATACTTTTTCAATCTCAATGATTTTTTAAATAATTAGCACCTCATACTAGAATGCTGTTCACTTTATCTCGTAACTCTTTATACCCCTCACTCACATGCTTAACAAGGGGAACACCTGGAATTAAAGGTGAGTTGAAGCTGGCTAGACACAAGTTACAGAATGAGCCTCTAATGTTTTTCACCCACACTGGGTCACTTCTGAGAATTAAGGAAAGTTATTAAAAGATAACCAATGTAAATGGCAATGTCTTTGATAATTGTATTGATTAGGCTTATTTCTAGTTCTCCACTGCATTAGTTTCCACAGTTGCCACAACCAAGGGCAGACCACAACCTGAGTGGCTTTAAAACAACAGAAATTTATTGTCTCACAGTTTTGGAGGCTAGAAGTCTGAATTTAAGGTGTTGGCAGGGACATGTTCTCTCTGAAAACTGTAGGGTGATCCTCCTTTGCCTCTTCCCGCATTTGGTAGTTTTCTGGGATTCTGGCACTCCTTGGCTTGTAAATGCATCAATCCAACCCTCCACCTTCACAGGACATTGTCCCTGCATTCCAGCCTTCACATGGACATCTTCTGATACAATCCTATCTCTTTTTATGTCTCCTTGTCCCATTTACAATGGAAATTTTCTATTTACAATAGAAAATTGATGTAAATTCAATGTCAACACAAGGTTCTGCTGCTGTAAGGAAGAGACAGCCAAAGGCAGCTAAAGTAAAAGTCCAGCGTTCTCAGGATGACAGCTGGGCACTCACCCCAGAGAGCAGTGGGCCCTCCCCAGAAGACAGGACCCTCCCCAGAGGACAGGACCCTCCCCAGAGGACAGGACCAGCAGAGACGCAGCTGGAAACAAGATGGAACCAACAGAAGCATGGGATCACTGGACCAGGTGGAAAACGCCAGTGAGAAGTATTTGAAGAGAGTGGGAAGAACTGATGAGGGTTACACAGAAATCTATGGAAATGAAAGGGCAGAACAGCTATTAATTATCGGAAAAATAGTTCTTTATATTTAAAGCAAGGGGAACCAGACACATGTACCCCAAAATTCATTGCAACACTATTTACAATAGCCAGGACATGGAAGCAACCTAGCTATCTATCGGATGAATGGATAAAGAAGTTGTGGTACATATATACAATGCAATATTACTCAGCCAGATAAAGGAACAGACTTGGATCAGTTCTAGTGAGGCGGATGAACCTAGAGCCTATCATACAGGGTGAAATATGTCAAAAAGAGAAAAGGAAATATCATATATTAATGCATATATATGGAGTCTAGAAAAATGGTGCTGGTGAACCTGTTTGCAGGGCAGGAATAAAGATGCAGACATAGGGAACAGACTTAGTGTACACAGCGGGGAACAGAGATGTTGGGATGAGCAGAGAGGAGCATTGAAACAAACACATTACGTATATGTAAAATAGCCAGAGGGGAGTTGCTGTGTATCACAGGGAGTTCAACCAGCCCCATGCTCTGTGACAACCTGGAGGTGTGGGACGGGGTCGGGGTGGGAATGAGGTTCGCATGGGAGAGGCACATGTATATTATGGCTGATTCATGTGATTGTATGGCAGAAACCAATACAGCATTGTAAGGCAATTATCCTCTAATTAAAAACTTTTAAAAATCATTAAAGAAGCAAAGGGAGCCTAATCAAAGGACACCACTTAGCGAAGCAGAAAACAATAGTTACTGGTCATAATAATACAAGCTCGGAATCTGATGTCACCAACAGTTGTGGCATAAAAGTTATGCGAGGAGAGGGGAGAAGAATCATGTATGCTGGAAGTCTAAGAACCAGATCCCTATCTCCATAGCAGAAAAGTATAAAGTCTAACACTGGTAAGTCAAAGCAAAAATAATAAAAATGAAAAACAAAAAATTACTCCTTTCACAATAGGATTCTGAAAGGTAGCCACTTCATTATCATTAAAGTGCCCTGGTGATCATGATAAATCCTAATTGCCAGCTTATATTTATGTTGTACCTTAATAGACTCCAACGCTAGTAAATACATTTCCCGGTCATTTTTAATTCATTACCAGGATATTTTACAGTTTAAACAAAGGTGAATTACAGAAGCTCCGAACCTTATCTTTCTCAGTAAACATGCTACAGAATGGATTCAGAAGCTCAAGTAGCTTGCATGAGTGGACCTTTCATTTTGGCATCCCTAGTTTTTCATTTACAATGATTGCAGACTGTTGACATCAGGTAAGAACAAAAGGCTTTAATCTCTGGAAAACGGAGACGTCTATACGAACAACAGCATTCACTAGTGCATCTGTTTAGAGTGTTAATGTGGCCCAATTTTTATTCCACTGCTGCTCAGTGTGGAGAAGGAAACGGCACCCCACTCCAGTACTCTTGCCTGGAAAATCCCATGGATGGAGGAGCCTGGTGGGCTACAGTCCATGGCGTCGCACGGAGTCGGATACGACTGAGCGACTTCACTTTGTTTCCTTCTATAGTTCCTTTTGGAGCCAGGATTGGCAGCCCACTCCAGTGTTCTTGCCTGGAGAATCCCATGGACAGGGGCCTGGTGGGCTGCCGTCTGTGGGGTTGGACACGACTAAGCAACGAACACACGCACACTGCTCAGCGTAATGCCGCCGCTGCTGCTGCTGAGTCGCTTCAGTCGTGGCCAACTCTGTGCGACCCCATAGACGGCAGCCCACCAGGCTCCCCCGTCCATGGGATTCTCCAGGCAAGAGCACTGGAGTGGGCTGCCATTGCCTTCTCTGGCTCAGTGTAATAGTCCTCAATATAAAAGTATAGTGTTATTACTTCATTCTTCTAGTTTCCCTTTTCAATCTTGTGAAAGAATATCCATTTACAACCTACTTATTTGGTACATTCACAATTGTACTTCCAAGTCTGAATCTTCTTCACTGTTTGTGCTTTTAGCCAAGTGTTAAATAAGCATTCCTCTCACTTGATTTTATTGCTGACCTCAAACATAGGGTCAAAAACCCTTGCCCACTAGGGCAATCTCGATTGTGGAGTGCTTTCCTTAGGTCAGCCTATACTGTTACAAAAGTGGATTTGAATGCCTCTGTGTGTGTGTGTGTGTGTGTGTGGATACAGTCCTCTTCATCTCGTATTTTTATTTATTTATTTGATGTAGCATTGACTTAGGGCTTCCTCGGTGGCTCAGTGGTAAAGGAACCACCTGAAATGCAGGAGACACAGGTTCAATCTCTGCGTCAGGAAGATCCTTGGAGAAGAAAATGGCAACCCACTCCAGTATTCTTGCCTGGGAATTCCCATGGACAGAGGAACCTGGTGGGTTACAGTCCATGGGGTCACGAAAGAGTCAGACGTGACTTGGCGACTAAACAACAACACATTGATTTATACCACAAATTCCACACATTCAACATTTTATCTCTAACTTTGCACATCCTACGGGGTGCTCACCACCACCACTTCATTTTCCGTCTGTCACCATACATCTGACCAGCTTTACTCTTTCCCCCTTTCCTCCTCCATCTCCCTAGTCTATCTATGTGCTCTTTTTTTATTTGGTTTGTTCATCTATTTTGTGTTTTCATGTGTTTGTTTATTGGTTTTTTTCTAGTCCATACATGAGTGAAATCACACGGTCTTTGTCTCTCCCACTGACTTATCTCACTTAGCACAATACCCTCGAGGCCCACCTGTGTTGTTGCAAATAGCAAAATTTCATGTTTCCTGGCTGAGTAGCATCCCGTTTTATATATATTCTGCATCTTCTTTATCCCAGAAATAAATCCATGCACATATAGATAATTTATGACAAAAGAGCAAAATGAACAGTCAATGGAGAAAGACCAGCCTCTTCAATCAATAAATGGCGTTGGGAAAACTGGACAGCCACATGCAAAAAAAAAAAAAAGAAACTAGATCATTATCTCAGAGGATACACCAAAACTGACTTAAAATGGATTTGACTTGAACATAAGAAGCCATAAAACTCCTGGAAGACAGCATAGTCAGTGCACGCTGACGTGAATCTTAGCAATATCTTTCTAGATCTGTCTCCTCAGGCAAGGAAAAGAAAAACAAAAACTAAACAAATGGGATTACATCAAACTACAAAGCTTCTGCACAGTGAGGGAAACCATCAGCAGAACAAAAAGACAGCCTACCAGATGGGTGAAGATGTGTGCAAGTGTGTCCTCGTACACTCAGAGAAATTACACATTCAGGTTACCTGCCTGGCCCTGTGGACACTGAGTTTAAGTGCCTGCTACAATAGTAGATTGAAACATCTTGGAGGAAAGACCCCCACTCAGTGGGAGGATTTTCTACAACTACACATCCCATGCCTCCAGCAGAGGCGGAATTAGTGACCTTAGTTTCAAGATCCTTCTTAGTTTAAATCCCAGGAGGGATTTAAGAAATCTGGGAGGCAGGGGTGCACAGAGGTGCAGAGCTTGGCTCTGGGCTCAACCTGACTCTGATCACTGCCCTCACCACTCACTCTGTGCATTTTGGACACTTTACATGAACTGTTGAAAACTCAGATCCTTTCTCTGCAAAATCAGAAATTGTGATGGCATTATTACTGGGTTCAGTCGCAGGTGAAATTGCTTATACATAGTAGTATTCCCTCGATATTACCAATAATAGCAAAAATAACCATAATACTAGTTTATTAGATAAAATATAAGAAGAATTAAGATGACTAAGTAATTAAGGTCCCAGAAAGCAAAGTTCCAAATAGAGTTATATTACTACAGTGCAATTTGTGTTTTCTATTTTGCTTAATTTTATTATGATCGTACTGAAAGCCTCTTCCAAAACTGTTTTCTTTTTTTTGGTCCAGAGATGATTATCTTAGTCAATTGTTGATGGGACTTAGGTCTGGTTACATCTTCAGCTTACTGGCTTTCAGTACTGGCTAACTTTCCAGTGGATTTGTGTTTCTCTTCTAAGACCTCAGGGTCAGACTTGCTAAGCTGCTGTCTGACAGGGGGCCACAGGAGGGAAAAATGACTTTTGCAGCAGACGGGCCCTATCTGCTGCCTCCCCTCTGATCTTTCAGGCTTGCGATAATAGCTGGAATAAATTGGTTCCATCTTCTTGAATAAATTCCTTACAAAGCTCCGTAGATTTCTGAACTGAGTCCCTTTTGATTGTGAAAGTGGGTATAAATGGATTCTTTTGCAATTCATTCCAGTACTTGTATGTGTTAAATTTTACTGTCTATGCCTAGGTTTTTGGCTGGTTTTCCTCTTAGCCAATTTTTTTTCATGAAAAAAAAAAAAGAGTATCCTTTTTTTATGCTTTAGCAATCTCTCGGATCCTATGTGCTTTTCGAAAGATAATCACTGGAGACTCTACAGTGATGTCTTTATAGCCACAGTTGTTTGCAGACTCACAAATAAAAATTCACTGGGGGCTCACTGAGGTTCCTCAAGTGTCATGTGTAAAGGAAATCCCCATTCACACACTTGAAACGATGCCCACACGTGACTCTGTCCATTCTGAATATGGCTATTTTCATCTTTATCAAAGCCATCTTCCAACTCAAAAGCAATCTGTGTGACCCCTGATTAGCCTTGTGACTCCCCACCTTGGGAAAGAAGGTCAAAGACCAAGGTGCTTAGCATGTAATCTAGTACATGAACCTTTTCTCCTTCTTGGAGCCCAAAGGAAAGCAAAAGAAAATGAAACAAATTATTAAACATGCTTTTAATAATTGGTAATTGGCAAGCAATAAATGCTGGAGAGGGTGTGGAGAAAAGGGAACCCTCTTACACTGTTGGTGGGAATGCAAACTAGTACAGCCACTATGGAGAACAGTGTCGAGATTCCTTTAAAAACTGGAAACAGAACTGCCATATGACCCAGCAATCCCACTTCTGGGCATACACACTGAGGAAACCAGATCTGAAAGAGACACATGCACCCCAATGTTCATCACAGCACTGTTTATAATAGCCAGGACATGGAAGCAACCTAGATGCCCATCAGCAGATGAATGGATAAGGAAGCTGTGGTACATATACACCATGGAATATTACTCAGCCATTAAAAAGAATTCATTTGAATCAGTTCTAACGAGATGGATGAAACTGGAGCCCATTATACAGAGTGAAGTAAGCCAGAAAGATAAAGACCAATACAGCATACTAACACATATATATGGAATTTAGAAAGATGGTAATGATAACCCTATATGCAAAACAGAAAAAGAGACACAGATGTACAGAACAGACTTTTGGACTCTGTGGGAGAAGGTGAGGGTGGGATGTTTCGAGAGAACAGCATGTATATTATCTATGGTGAAACAGATCACCAGCCCAGGTGGGATGCATGAGACAAGTGCTCCGGCCTGGTGCACTGGGAAGACCCAGAGGAATCGGGTGGAGAGGGAGGTGGGAAGGGGGGATCGGGGTGGGGAATACATGTGACTCCATGGCTGATTCATGTCAATGTATGACAAAACCCACTGCAATGTTGTGAAGTAATTAGCCTCTAATTAGCAACTAATAAAAATTAAAAAAAAATAAAAAATAAAATAAAAAAATTGGTAATTGGTTCTAATAGTGTCAATTTAAAATTGATCTTTTTCACCAGTAGTTTAAATGGTTCTTAACAATCTGCTGCAGAACAAGGCAGAAGTGGAAAGAAAACAGCCTGTAAATTAGCTGTTACTTTTGGATTTGGGAGGTGCTAAATGCTAACAGAGGCTGGTCAGTGGGGGAGAATGTCCTGCACAGAAAGAGAAGTTATGGGACCTGGTGACACATTTGAGATGATTAAGAGCAATTTAAACTTTCCCTTATTTAGCCAGATTTAAAATTCTGGGATGCAAGTACAATCATTTTGGAAAATAGTTGAGGAATAAAGAACTCCACATTTATTTCTAGATGTGTAAATTCACTTGTCCCCAATTAATGCTACTAAATTACTTTCTGAAGAATAAATCTGGCTTTGTGCATATGGAATACGGTCAATATATATCGTACAATTGGATAGTTTTCTTGTCAACATGAAACATGGCCAATGAGTTCCAGAAACTATAAAGATTTAAAAATGAATATTTTAAAGAGAGAATAAACTGGTTGTATTTTAATGTGACTGCATGAAAAAAGCATACTGAGAAAGGAGAGTTTATTTTCACAGAGGGATAGAAATGAGGCAGAGGGTTTCGCGGTGGGGTGAGTGAGACGGAACGTGCTTCCTTCAGGATGCTGTTGTCATGGTAGTGGTTGAAGAGAACATAGATGACCTCTGACCCTCATCTGAGGACCACCGTAGGGAGGAAGGTGATGGGAGTCATCACAGATTGAAACTTGCCTTTTTCTCCTGATGCAAAACAGCTTAACGTGATCTGAGCACATCGACTACTCTACTGAGAACCTCAATTTTCTTGCTTTGGCAGAGAACTCCAAAATGAGGGGGTATGAAGAGAAAGTGAGAAGATTCATACTCTATATAAAAAGAGTACAAGTCCATTTTTCTAAATCATGACTTCAAAATTACACATGCAGCCCCTTGCAGGGACAGCCCTCTCCTGACCAGAAACCGCGTGTCCGTGTATTTGCACATTTTTTGTGTTTGTGATAGCTGCACTTGAACTGTTCTCCCCACCACCACCCCAGGCAGAGAATGCCTCGTGTATGCTGATGAGAGAAGCCCTCAGAAGGAAATGTGTGTAGTGGTTATTATTTGGCAACTGGGGAAGAAGAGATGCTTATTAAGTGTAGGTGAAAAGATTCTACCCCAACAGAAACCCAACTCACACTAGCCTAATGTAAACTGAGAATTTAATGGCTCCCAGAGCAGAGATCCAGTTCAGGCATGGCTGGATCAAGAGGCTCCAACTTGATCAGCAGGCTCCTCCATTTCTTCATTTCTCCTCTCCCCTGCCTTTTGGATGGGCATGTACACACATACGTGTGCACATGTGCACACACACACACACACACACACACACACAGGAATTTTTATGCATCCTACTGGTTCTGTTTCTCTGAAGAACTGTGAATAACACAGAGCTATAGACAAGCGGGTGTGGATCAGCAGGAGATCTGCCTCATCCATGGTACACATGTGTACAGTGGGGTTAGCAATGACTGCCTTACAGGGTTTCCATAAGGCTTAGGTGAGACCCTACAGATGAGGACCCCAACACGGCACCTGCTGCAGGATTAGTAAAAAAAAAAAAAAAAAAAAAAAATCTAACTTAGTTCCCAGCACATTCAGAGACATTCTTGCATTTAAATAACCATCACTGGCATCCCTGGGGTCGTCAGTGTCCTGTGGAAGAATTAGACACTTCTGATTTCAGAGCTTCAGGAAAGTACACTCTGTTCTGATGAACATGGTTTCAAGGGGAATAGTGATGTGGTACCTGAAGCCCCATGCAGGGGTTGGCCTTCATTATGGTTACGTACATCATTCTCCCTCTCCTGGAGAGAAACCCTGCTCTCCAGGGTCACCCCCTGCCTTTCTCCCACCCACTCTCCTCCCAGGACACCCAGAGAAGACACACTAGGAGCCCCAGGCCTGCGCGAGAGCCTCCTCCAGGGGCTCATCTGACCATCCCATGAGCACCGCCACTCACTGGCCAGACAGGGTTCGATGACTTCCTACTGGATCACAGCTCCCTCTTCTCAGACCACAAATATCATGAGTCTACGTATCTCTAAGTCATAACAATATAACCGTATAGTTATACCATAACCATAGCGGGGACTGTAGAAGATGCTATAATTAGTCCACCCACACTTATTACCACTCTTCTTCCATTTCTAAGGAAATAGTTTTTAAAAAAATATATTTATTGATTTATTTGGCTGCACTGGGTCTTAGCTGTATCTTGTGGGATCTAGCTCCCAGACCAGGGATCAAATCCAGACTCCCTACATTGGGAGTACAGTCTTAGCCACTGGACAACCAGGGAAGCCCCCTAAGGAAACCCTTTATGTTGGTTGAGCAGCCATGTGTCCAGATGAAAATTTCAATTTTCCAGGCTGCCTTCTAGCTAGCGGTGACCATGTGACATAGTTCTGCTCAATAAGAAATTGTGGGTGGGGCTTCTGGAGAAGCTGCTCTTTTCTTAATAAAAAGTATCAGATTCAGCTGGCACATTCTTTTTGCCCTTTTCCCCCTTCTCTTTTGCTGCCTGGAATAAAAATGTGATGCCCAGAGGCACAGCAACCATTTTGTGAACATGAGGATGAAAGTCATTTATTAAGAGTCTCAGAACAGGAAGGGAGGAGGAACTTGGTTTGGAGGTTTGGTTTGGAGATGCTCTTTCCATTCAGAATGCTTACCTCTAGCTTTCTGATGCCTATGGAAAAAAATGAATTATTCAATTTTATATTACTTGCAGTTGAAGGAAAGTCTGTATAAGTTACATAGGATGAGGAAAAGTAGAATGTCAGACATCTTAACAATCATCATGGAAAACAACAACTAAATGTGACCATAGGCACTTATTAGAAGATAAAACAGGAAAGAACACAGAACTTGATAAATATAGTCATTATCTACTCATTTACCCTCTAACTCACCCCTATTGCATTTAACTTTTCATACTTTGATATTTCACACACACATTCATATATATACTCATCTTATTTTAAATCTCCAAAATAGTCTCAATATGTTTTATTGGTCATTTTGGTTACAAGATTGGTAAAAAAGAAAGCGATGTTGGGGGAAAAAAGTAAAATTTTCTTCAAAATGTAAGAAGGAACGATGTGCCAAAATTAGGAAGACTGAGCATTCTTAGTCATATCTTTATTGTCACATGGTTAGACTGCATGACTTTCTATTTTGTCCTCTTAACAGAAAATTGCAAGGATCAGTGAACATTCATAATTGAGGCGTGAAATGAAGGCCATTTTTACCTGAATTATCTATTTTGGCAATTATCATCTTTGACAGTCACTGCATGATGACAAAATTTCTTCCTGAATTTGATCTTAGATAATCAGACTTCATGAGAAGAAATATGAATTGATCTGTATGAATATACACTGTTATAAATGTTTAATAGCTTAACTCATCAACCAAATCCTTTATCACTGTTCTGTGTGCTACAACCTCCTAGGAACTAATCAGAGCGTCTTCTGTGTGCGAAAGAGCTAAAATGTTTTTACCATCCCAAAGGCAACACGAATCAGACATGGATGCTCTTTTGCCAGTTTGGCCTTTTCTTTATAATTCTAAGAATTACGTGCGGGGCTTGAGAGGGTAGAATGCAGAGCTGCATAGTGGCGGAATTTGTTTCTCTCCGTTTTACCCTTGGAATTGCAATCGCAAACCAATGTTCTGGGGATTTGAAACAAATATTTCATCCCCCTCCCCACAAACTGCAGGTGGTATTTGCCTCACTAAAACAAGCTCTCTTGGGCAGATCATAATTGCAAACATAAGCTTAGATGTCTCGATTGCTCCTACTGGGTTTTCTCTTTCCATCAGCTGGTACAGAAAGGAGTCTCAGGTACTTACGTGATTTCTGATTCTCCAAGATGCTTTCTTCCTCCAAACACCCAGTGCCCAGTCAGTGGAAGGAAATCCCTTCCTCTCGGGGAGTCTCAGAAGCCCTGTGCATGGGCGCTGCATCAGGGGCAGACCCGGAGGACGGGTGCGTTTACTCGTCGTCGGGAGAGCTGCGGGCCCTGGTGTGTGTCAGGCCAGGGCCACGTGCCAGTGAGCAGGGACCGAGCCACAGACTGTGGGGGCTGGGAGCCTTGGCCCAGGTGGGACGTGAGGGGATCCGGGTACCAGCAGGCAGGTCCAACCCTGCCTAGGCAGAGCTCCAGGTGAGACCTGTCAGCTGGGAGCCTGAGGGGCTGGGGTTGGGCCTGGTGAATTTGTGATCACAAATGCCTGGAAAGCCTGGGACAAAGGCAAGGCCAGGCTTAGGCCTGCCTCTAGCCCGCTAATAAAACACGCAGTGAGTGCAGTGGGCAGTCATATGTGGAAAGTGGTCATATCGGTGCTTTTAGACTCTAAGGATCACTGGCTGGCTTCTTAGCTATCATTAAAATTCTGACCCTGGAATCAGAGTAGAAATATTTTCTGAGGCTCTGGGATGCTGTGTTGCTCAGTTCAATATGGGAATATGATGGGAATATGATGTCCTCTGGGACATTTGGGCTGGAATGTCGGATGAAAGACAGAGTTTTCTCAGCCTGAGTTGAGTGGGGGTGGACTTCTAGGAAAATCAGATGGCAAGTCAGAGTGAATTGGGTCTGTAGATCCTTTAGGGGAGGACTAGGAGGGGAAAAGATCTTGTTTGAAAAGAGATCCATTTGGGGATGGAGGGATTTCAACCAGGTACTGAGGTGCTTACATTCCATCTTTTCAGGGTGGATTCACCGAATTATTAGTATCTTTATTTTTTTTATATAATGAAAGATCCTTTAAATTTTACAGTGCTTTATAATTTTCAAAACTTTCATACACGTAATTTCATATAGTCCCATAATAATGCCTTTTTCCTACCTCTATGTTGCTCCTTCCCCTTATTCCTCCCCATTGATAAACACTAAAGACTGCCTATGTGCTGTCATGTCTGATTCTTTGTGACCCCATGGACTATAGCCTGCCTCTGTCCATGGAATTCTCCAGGCAAGAATACTGGAGTGGGTTGCCATTCCCTTCTCTGAAAGGTTCTTATCAACTCAGGGATCAAACCCAGGTCTCCCACATTGCAGGCAGATTCTTTACTGTCTGAGCCACCCAAATTGCTTTCTAAATCTGTGAGTCTGGCGGCAACCTAAGTAAGTGTCCATCAACAGATGAATGGATAACAGCGTGGTATATATACATGTATATTGGAATACTACTCAGCCTTAAAAAAGAATGAAGTTTTGTCACTTGCTACAGTATGGATGGACTTGGAGGGCACTGTGCTAAGTGAAATAAATCAGGCAAAGACATACTGCATGGTTTCACTTATATATGGAATCTAAAAAAAAATAAAATAACAAACTAGTGAATAAAACAAACAAAAAAAGAATTATTATCATCTTTCAAAGTTTGGAAAAGAATGAATACTTTCTACATGGAATAACTTCCAGATATTGAACTAGGTATTCTAAACCTACTCTTATTCTTTTGAGTCTATAGAGAATGATAGTGCCAAAGTCAAGGTCTGGGGAGACTTACCAGCTCACTCTGTGTAACTGGGGTTGGGGGAAATCTTTGCAGGTACCAAGTCTTGGAAGGTCAGATGCATCTTCCAGCAAAGGGTGGAGAGAGCTGAGATAAGAGCAGCCCAGGGAACCGCATGGTATCAACCTGAGAAGAGCCAAAAACCATCTCTCGCTTAATCCAGATTTCTGCATATTATTGTTTTTTAGGACTTAGATTATATACTTGTAAAGAAAGAGTAAAAGTTGCTCAGTCTTTTCTGACTCTTTGTGACCCCATGGACTAAAGTCCATGGTCAGAATTCTCCAGGCCAGAATACTGAAGTGGGTGGCCTTTCCCTTCTCCAGGGTATCCTCCCAACCCAGGGATCAAACCCAGGTCTCCCACACTGCAGGCGGATTCTTTCCCAGCTGAGCCAGCAGGGAAGCCAAGAACACTGGAGTGGGTAGCCTATTCCTTCTCCAGCGGATCTTCCCAACCCATGAATTGAACTGGGGTCTCCTGCACTGCAGGTAGATTCTTCACCAACTGAGCTATCAGGGAAGCCCTTTTTTTGGATGCAAGCAAAAAAAGATACCCCACGTCCAAGGGCAAAGAAGAAGCCCTAGTGAAATGGTAGGAGGGGCAAAATCACAATTAGAATCAAACCCCATACCCACCAGACACTCAGAGGGCTCAAACAAAACCTTGTGTGCACCAGGACCCAGAGCCCCCTCAGAGACACACAAACCGAAGAACAATTATGTCTAATAAATTCTCACACTGTTGAGAAAGTTCTAGGACCCACAACAGATTTTCCAACCTGGGGATCTGGCAAAGAGACTGAGAACCCCCAGGGAATTTGACTCTGGAGGCCAGTGGGATTTGATTACAGAACTTACACAGGACTGGGGAAACAGACTCTTGGAGGGCATGAACAAAAACTCGTGCGCACCAGGACCCAGGAGAAAGGAGCAGTGACCTCACAAGAGACAGAGCCAGACTCGCCCATGAGTGTCCAGGAGTCTCCAGCAGAGGCGTGGGTCAGCGGTGGCCTGCTGCAGGGTCGGGGGCCCTGAGTGCAGCAGTGCTTGCATGTATGGGACCTTTTGAAGGAGGTCGCCATTATCTTCATTACCTCCACCATAGTTTGTACTCAGGTAAAACAACAGGGAGGGAACACAGCCCTGCCCATCAACAGAAAATTGGATTAAAGATTTACTGAGCATGGCCCCGCCCATCAGAACAAGACCCAGTTTCCCCCACAGTCAGTCTCTACCATCAGGAAGCTTCCATCAGCCTCTTACCCTTACCTATCAAAGGGTAGACAGAATGAAAACCACAATCACAGAAAGCTAATCAAACTGATCACATACTATAGCCTTGTCTAAATCAGTGAAACCATGAGCCATGCTGTGTAGGGCCACCCAAGACGGATGGAGAATTCTGACAACATGTGGTCCGCTGGAGAAGGGAATGGCAGACCACTTCAGTATTCCTGCCCTGAGAACCCCAAGAGCAGTATGAAAAGGCAAAAAAATAGGACACTGAAAGATGAACTCCCGGGTGGGTAGGTGCCCAGTCTGCTACTGGGGAAGAGTGCACCCCAGCCCCCACCATCTCTTATTGCCCACGACTCAGCCCAGGAGCAAGAGCCGAGAGACATTCATCAAAGTGACAGGTACACCCAAGGGGCAAGATTAGAAGCTCCTCTCAGTTCACTATACAGTCAGACTACAATCTTCTTGGCTTGAAGACTCGCTAAAATCAATAACTCTGTGCTTCATTAAAAAGCAATATAGTGTTTGTTCTAGAATGAACTAGTAATACACTCAAGGTTCTTCTTCAATCTGAGAAAGACATAATTCATTGGCCCTATTACTGTCTACTCAGCCCCAAAGTTGGGTCTACCATGGTGCTGATATTTTATTAATGACAGTTTGTGATTTGTGACTTTCTACCAGATCCGGAGCTAACTTAATTTGATTGTATTAAATACACACACACACACACACACACATATACACACACACACATAATATATAGCAGACAAAGTATAGTTTGGGTATATCCTATAGGTGAAAAACATATTCAAAAGAATTATATCAAATTTTAGGGTGTTTGCAAACCAATAAGAAATAGATAGTAAAAGGAAATCAGACAGAATGCAAACCTCTCAAAGGGTCAATATACAAGAGCCAAGAGCTATGCGAAAAAAGATTCTAGTCTTATTGAAACTCAAAAACATGAAATACCACTTCTCACTCACCACATTGGCCAAGACAAAAAGAAAGAAAATATTCCAATGTTGTCAAATCCAGCTTTCTCATGCACTTCCGGTAGAATTATAAATGGATGCAACATTCTCAGAGATAATTGCCAAAGTATTTCAAAAGCCTTAGAAACGTGCTTGGCATTTGTTTCATCTGTGAAACACAGCAGGGTTCCACGGGGAGTGGCTGGTGAACCGGAAAGGCGGTGTGTCTTCCCAGCCCGGTGGTGTTCCTTGCTAGGCTGCTGGCTCCAACAACTGCGTAGAACATGGGGTCACGGGGAAAGGAGCACCGAGTGTGGGGCAGGGGGAGGGACGAAGCATTCACTGGTCCAGACACACAGTCACTAGGGCCTTTATATACAGTGGCCTGAGCTCCATACTGGGAGAAATAAGAGCTCCGAGGGAGCTGGAGGGTAGTGGTGAAGAAGGGGAGAGAATGAATGAGGCAAATTTTCAAGAAGTTTTTGGAGGAAAATGAGGGCTATGGGGGTAACTGGAGGAACATATAGGGCCAAGGGCACTTTTTAAAGATAGGAGATTCTTGGTCATTTTATTTATTTATATTGAAGGATAGTTGATTTGCAATATGGTGCCAATTTCTGCTGTTCAGCAAAGTTATTCAGTTAAGATTCAGTTGTACATGTGTGTATATACACTTTTGAAATACTCTTTTTCATCATGTTGTTTAACGTGGGATACTGAGTATAGTCTTCTGTGCTAAACAGTAGGATCTTGCTGTTTGTCCTTGCTGTATTTTAATAGCTGACATCAGCTAATCCCAACCTCCTTCTCCATGACTGTACTGTATTTAACACACTATGTGTCTTGAGAATATAGCAGATTTGAAGTAAAAGTTAACAGTTATTTATAACTTAATCATCAGTAATGCTGCTGCAACCAGGGGAAGTTTCAATCCCTGGTTGAGACATCATTACTTCTTTAAAACTGGAGTATAGTTGATTTACAATGCTGTGTTCTTGAGCATTTCAACATACTGATGAGGAGATAAAAAGGTGAGGTTGAATAAAGAGCAGAAAGAAGATAACTGCAAGATCAGGGCTGCTGAGAATTGAGGACGGGGCTGTGTGGATGAGTCCACAAGGCATCTTGTAAGAGCAGGCTAAATTCAGGAGCACCTTCTCCTGAGGACACAAGGGGAGACAGAAATGTTGAACACAAGTGAAAGCAGTTGTGTGGGATTAGTGCTAAAAATCTGACATAGACCAGGCAATGGTTTAAATTCCAAAGATGTTAGAAAGAAGAGTTCTTGTATAAGTGAGATTCAGGAGAAGGGAAAAGATTAGAAATAAGCCACAGAGAATGGGAAACTGAATTAGTTATAGTTTAAAGACTCAAATGGGTTGGATAAGAATAAATTCTTATTCCATTCTGTGATGTTTATTTTAATCTAAATATACCTTCTTCTACACATTTGTCACCTACACTGTAAAACAAACTATTTATTTAAGTTCACAGTTTGAGTAATGACTTTAAAGATAGAAAGCAAATCTGCTCAGAATGTGATATAGCTTCTGTGTCTATTGATTATGCCTTTTCCCACATACTATTTCTGTAAGGATCTGGTAGAGTCTGATTTCTATCCTGACTCATAAAGCCAGGGATTTCATAAGACAAATAGGTAAGAGATCACAAAATGAACAGATGACTGAGATGCACAGTCGTATTTTTTAGGGCCTAATTTTGATTTGAAGGAAAAGCTTTTCAGTCATTTTTATTCCACATCATTCCATACTAAAAAGTAGAGGAGAGAAAGATATTCAAAAGAATAAAGAAAAGTTAACTTTATATGCTTTGGCCACCTGATGTGAAGAGCTGACTCATTGGAAAAGATCCTAATGCTAGGAAAGATTGAGGGCAGGAGGGGAAGGAGGCGGCAGAGGATGAGATGGCCTTAATCATATTTTCCTTCAATTTTAGTCTATTTGCTTTTGACTTGTCTTTCAGCTTAATTATCCTTTCTTCAGCTCTCAATATCCTGTTATCAAACAATCTTAACTACACTTATAGCATACTTAATTTTATATTTTCCATTAGATTTACTTTTATTGCTTCAATTTCCTTATTGATGATCTACATTCGTCATCTGATTTCGTGATCATATTTGTATGTGTGTGTACAATTTAAAGTTTGTACTTTAAAGCACAAACTTTGTACTTAAAAGTTTGTATGTCTGAGAACATTAATTAAAATGTCTGAATTCCCCATGGGTCTGTGTCTGGTTTTTGTTTGTTTGGTTTTTTTCCTATCACTTGGTCTTATCTCCTGGTATGTTGAGTGATTTTCAAATTTAATGTCAAAATGTATATTTCAACATTTGTAAAGATCATTTGTTATGACAAATGATAAAGTTTGTTATCATCCTTAGAGATTTGTTTTTACTCTGGCAAGCAGATTGTTCAGCTCTAAGCACCAAATGCCCCTTGAGGTTTTGTGAGCTAAAAATTCAGAACCGGTAGCTCAGAGCAAATCATAAATTGAAACTGATCAGAGATTAACTAATAAGAAGCTCAACTTTATTATTCTTAAATACCTTTATTATTATTCTTAAAGAGCTGGTGCATTTCACTTTGTTCTTACTCACAGCATGTAGACCTTCAGGATTTCCTGGGTTAAACACCAGGCATTCTCTTCTTGCTGAGACCTGAACTCCCTTTCCGGTCTCTCGAATGCAATGAGATTTCTGGAAATTCTGTTCAGCTTCTTCACCTCTCAGCTCTGTCTGTCCGATTGGTTTCTGAACCAGTGGGAATTACCCTTCTAATTTACAAATAGTTCCAGGGGAAAAAAACTGTGTTTCATGGTGAATATGCTTCTCTGCACTTCTTTTATCTCTGGGATCCTGGCTTCTCCTCTCTTGGTAGTTCTTCAAAGCCTTCAAACAGATAATTCCCTTTTATTGTTTCAGGGTTCCTAGCACTTCTTGGTGGGAGGGTTGGAGTGCAACAAACTAATCTACAAATATCAGAAGAATGCAAATCCACTGATAACTTGTTAGAAACCTAGCTAAGCCAACACAAAGTAATATAATGAAAACAGGCACTAATGATATTACTCAGATAAATTTTTGATTTTCATGTACCTTTATCCTTAAACCAATAAAATTTACATAAACCCCCTGTCCCAAAGCACTGTGAGCCAATGGACAGTAAGGAGCAGCAATGACAGTCAGGTTTCTAGACAGGCTAGACCATCTTGGCTTGAATCTCCCTTCACCATGTTCAAGCTTCAAGGTCTTTGGGAAATTGCACAACGTTCCTGTCTGTTATTTTTCATCTGTGAAATAGAGCCAAAAACCAGTCTGCCTTTGCAGAAGTCTCTATCAACTTTCTAGAACTATGCAAAGAGGGTTTGTAACTTTCATTTGTATTTTTAACAGATTTTTCTCTTTAGGAGAAGACAAACTACACACACTGTCTCGTTATAATAATGTTGTTCCACAGAGAGGACAGAACTCTGAAGAGAAACAAAATTAGATTTATTTCCTGGGTAATTTAATATTATCTATGGAACCAAGCCAACTCAACATGCCCTAGTATTTGAAATTACATGGAATTTAAGGACTCAGAGGGAAGATAAATGTTTTTGGCATCACCGATCCTAAACAGGTGGCTTAAAGTTCACTGGTACTGCTTCCCAGGTGGTGCTCGTGATGAAGGACCCATTTGCCAATGCAGGAGGCTGGTAAGGGACACGGGTTCTATCTCTGGGCAAAGAAGATTCCCCGGAGGAGGGCATGGCACCCACTCCAGTGTTCTTGCCTGGAAAATCCCACGAACAGAGGAGCCTGGCAGACTACGGTCCGGGGATTGCAAAGGGCTGGACATGACTGAAGACATTTAGGACACACGCACGCATGACTAAACTGAAACATCTAAGAGAAGCAAAGATAATTCATTCTCCAGTTTTTTCTTTGCCAAAATTGCCCCTCTTGGAGGGCTAGGTGTCGCAACCAAGTCATGAACCGAAGCTCTTGGGAATTTAGAAATCATCCTCACTTTGCCATCAGGGGGCTTCCTGAGATTCCTGCTGTGTCAAAAACCAGCAGTCTCCATGAAGTTGACTGATCCTTAATTATTTACTGCTTTGGGCACAACGCAAAATCTCATGACTTATGAAGCTGGTGTAAAACTTGATCCCTGTTGCTGCTACCATCGACGTATTGGTATTTCATATGAACTGGCGGATAGACAGCATCTTCAGTGGTAGCAAATAGCAGGTGTTGTTCTCCTGTTATTGATGCCATAGAGCAAACTGTGCATTACTTTTATGAGTGCCTGGCTGAATGAAAGATGCATTACAGAAAGAATCAATCACTAGATACGATGAAAAAGGAAGGAATATATTGAAACATTTGCTCTGAGAAAATTGCCAAGAGGGTAAAGAGTTTCAGACAGCTTAAGCACCTCGTGTGAAAGAACTTGCCTCTTCCTGCCGTGACCCGCTCCCCAGAAGGCAGAGCCAAGAGTGCAGAAAAAGCCGGAGGGGGACCACTGAGTCCTCGTGAATAATGCAGAGATCATAAGCTTAAATGTGGTGATGACTAAAACCTGAAGACGTTTATCTCCGATGCTAGCTGGCTGGCCAGATGATTGTAAAATTGCATGTGATTTATGTGTGTGATTTATGTACCTACTGTGAAACGTTCCTTTTCCTCACTCCATTCCTTGGCAAACTAGTCATAATGCTGTTATTATTGTATCAAAATTACATAGAAATATCACCCTAAGTACATCTATTTTTAAAATGGTTAGGAAAACCTGCCATATCCTGTAATGCTCTTGCCATAAAAGCAAATTTTTAAAAAAGACAATAAGATAAAAATACAAATAGAAGTGTGAGTAATCTAGTTACTGAATGCTTAATATATTGAGAAACTTAACGGAACTATGTCTCTATAAAAATATATGTTGGGAAACTAGAAAAAAATGGAAGTGGCCAATGAATATGTATGGTAATACTTCTGAAGTATAATCACACGGAAACTTATAACGGTAAAAATCATTACCATAGAATTATGATAGTAAACATTCAATTTTGGAATAGATGAAACAAGGATATGAGTAAAATAATTGCTGAGTATCACTCAGCATCACCCACTATTTTAATGGCTTTTTGAATATCGCCTTTTTTTCTATGAGAAAAACAGTGAGTTGTGTAACATCTTAAATCATATTTGCAAATAATTTTCCAAAGCCATGAGTCAAACAAATCTTTCTTTCTGGAAGATTCATGCTATCTCCTCCTACTCAGACTGCTGCCTTTCCCCACATAGGAGATGACAAGGCAGCCTGGCTCTTAAAACCTAAGCAAACCCACCTGGCCACCCTGACCACAAGATACAGCCCAACCCCATCCATCTCCTTCCCCTCCCCGGGTCCAGCCTTCCCACCTCTCATCCCAGGGCACAGGAGGCTGTTTCCTAAGCTTCACTCCATCCAGGGCACTCTCGTCAGGACCCAGCATGTATGTGCGTTGCTCTAACAGCCCTGTAAGTTAGGGACTGGTGCATTCTAACATTAAAAACAAGGAAACTGGCAGTTGGCCCCACGTGTTCAAGTCACAGAATGGCTTTGGGCAGAGCCAGGACTCAGATGTAGGCACCTGTTATCACAGCATCAGAGCTTTCGTCTGCCGTGATGCCTGTGTCTCACTGAGACCCCACATGATTAGGTGAGAACTGGTTTTCTTCAGCCAGAGTTTACACTGCACTGCTTCAGCCACATTTGTGTTAAAGGGGCTTCATATTACCGATAAAAGTACTGTTTTTACCTCCTCACTGGAGCACTGGATTGAAGTAAGAAAATTGTTTCTATTCTGGTAGGTCTGATCATGATTCATTTCCCACTGATCCTCTTCTGTTTGCCTGAAACAGTTCATTACCTTAGGTTTCCAATTATTTTTCCTTCTTATTGTTGTTTCAGAACCACTTTTTACTCTCAAAGAATTAAGGAGTGTTCCAAAGGAGCTTTTGTTTATGAGTTTTCCATCTGTTGGTATAGAACACAAATCAGAGTTGTTAATATGACTACCATAGTCATAAGAAAACGTTTTTAAAGTATCAGGAAGCTGTCTAGTTCACAGTAGCTGACATAAGTTTTCCAAAATTCTAATTTTCACTTGAAAGCTCAAATTTTGTCATTGGAAACAGGTTTTGTCAGCTGTTTTCTTTGAAGAAAATGCCTCACTTTATTTAAGAGAGTATCTGCCAAATATCTATGTTTGAAAAGCCATGGTTGGTCTGTCAGTTATTTTTTCAAATATAAAAGGTGTTCTGTGGAAAAATAGCTAGTGCTGTTTGTAACTGAAATAATCACACAATCAATTTTTCTTGAGATAACCATTATGTCTCACTTTAACACCCAAAATATTTTTTAAAAGGATGTATACTAAAGGGTTGAGATTTAATAATAATAATTTTTACTGCTTCATCTAGGACATTCTTAAGTATAACCCTTTTTGAAATAAAATGCATTGGTTTTGTTTTATGGGAGTGTGTAGTAGGGAGGACTACAATGCCTGCTAGTACAGTTTCCTGCCATGAATTTGATTCACATGCCAGAAGTTTTAACCACCACTGCTTCTGCATCAATAGCGAAAATATCAACACTTCTTTTCTGAAATAAAACAAGAGTTTAAAAAAGTTATTCAATAGTTCAAATATTTCAATACCACTTAAGGTTTGTATTAAATATTCGTGCACTGGCTTCCACTCTACAGCAAAATGGATCACCTGTACAAATACATATATTCCCTCCCTTTTGGGTAAAGCAACTATGTTGTCGTTGTCCAGTTGCTCAGTCGTGTCTGACTCTTTGTGATCCCATGGACTGTAGCACTCCAGGCTTCCCTGTTCTTCACTATTTCCCAGGTTTGCTCAGATTCATGTCCAATGAGTTCATGATGTCATCCAACCATCTCATCCTCTGTCATCTCCTTCTCCTCCTGCCTTCAATCTTTCCCAGCATCAGGGTCTTTTCCAGTGAGTCAGCTCTTCACATCAGGTGGCCAAAGGATTGGAGCTTCAGCTTCAGTCCTTCTAATGAATATTCAGGACTGATTTCCTTTAAGATGGACTGGTTTGATCTCCTTGCTGTCCAAGGGACTCTCAAGAGTCTTCTCCAGCACCACAATATGAAAGCATCAATTCTTTGGCGCTCAGCCTTCTTTATGGTCCAACTCTCACTTCCATACCCGACTACTGGAAAAACCATAGCTTGGACTAGATGGACCTTTGTCAGCAAAGTAGTGTCTCTGCTTGTTAATACACTGTCTAGGTTTTTCATAGTTTTTCTTCCAAGGAGCAATGTCTTTCAATTTCATGGTTTCAGTCACTGTCCATAGTGATAAGAAATAATTTTTTAAAACTTCAAAAATAAAATTTTGAGAAAAAAATCCAGGTCCTGGGAAATCTTTTTTAATACAACTATTTGGTGTTCCTATTGGACCAATGTGAGCAAAATAGCAAGCCCTCTCACATCTAGAAATTTAGCCCTGTGTAAGGCAAAGCGCAGTTCTGTCCCTGAGATATTGACTCAGTCTTTGTGTTTGTAGGAAAATTTGTGAATCAAGTTACTGAATCCTGGGAAAGCAACACTGGTTCATATGCTGCATTTGCACCCAGCAGGCATTCAGCCGTGGGTGTCTCAGCTGCTCTGTGGTCCCCCAGACAATACAGGGCAGTGACTTGCCCTGGAGGATGCTTCCAGACCTCCTCATTTCTGGTGTGAAACTCTTTAACAGTTAGTCTTAAAGAGCTATGCTTCATATAGTCAGTTCCTTTTTCTTTAATCTTTGAATGATTAGTCTCAAAATGATGCCTGTCACCCTAATGTTTTTCAAAATGTTCTATTACGTAAGATTCAACATAGTTAATTGTTAACATCAATGAAGACAGGAAAAATTGTCCTCACCATATTTCAATTTTCATATATAGTTTTACCCAGTTTCTTTGGAGTAGAGTCTTTTCTCTCATGAATCAGAGAACTCTGACATGGCAGTCTGATTTCTGAAGCATTTTAAAATATAGACAGTGCCATTGTAGTTTGAAAAAGTATTATAATACATTCATAGGCCAATGATAAAAGCTCAAAACAAGAAAAATGTAATATAAATAATCCCATATTTTAAAATTATACATTGTCAAATTCTAAAATAAACAATATAAATAAAAATTTTAAATTTAGAAATATTTCCTATAAAATATGAAAATGTATTGCAAAAGAAGCAAAATATTGCATTTGCCTCTTATTAGTGTTTCTGCTTAAGATTAAGGGAAATTTTCAACTATAAAATGATTATCTATTGATTAATACTGAGCTTGAAAATTTAGCAGGAGATATAATTGGATGTAAGAGTATTGAGAACAAGTGAGTTAATTTTTGCAAATGCACATATTTATATTTGTATACTAAATATGAAAAAAAAAATGTTAGTCACTCAGTTGTGTCTGACTCTTTGTGACCCCATGGACTGCAGCCAGCCAGGCCCTGTCCATGAGATTTCCCAAGCAAGAATACTGGAGTGGATTGCCATTCCCTTCTCCAGGGGATCTTCCTGACCCAAGGATTGAACCTGGGTCTCCTACATTGCAGGCATATTCTTTACCACTGAGCCACCAAGGAAGGCTGTACTAAATAGATCATGTTAGAAAACTCTAGAAAATATAAGAATATATAAACATACATTCTATTAGTTATCAGAATGATGATGACATCATGCATGTAGCTACTAGATAACTCAAACTCTACCTGAATGAGAGAATGACAGTAAAAAAGGCAAATCATGTCATAATTATTATAAAGATAGTTTTGACCTAGTATTTTGCCAAATGGGGACTCAAATGCTCACGAGGGTCCTCAGGCCACATTTGGAGAACCTATCGTTTACTACTATTCCTGACTGCTTCTATTTAGGGGTAAATGTGTCAACCTCCTTTTAAAAATAAGCTTAACAATTTTTAAAAATATTTATTTATTTGACTGTGACAGGTCTTAGTTGTAGCATGCTGGATCTTCCATCTTCATTGTATCATGTGGGATCCTTGTTGCAGCCCGCGAACTCTTAGCTGTTGCATGCAGGAGCTAGTTCCGTGACCAGGGATAGAACCTGGGCCCCCCTGCATTGGGAATTTGGAGTCTTAGCCCTGGATCACCAGGGAATCCCTCAGTCTTCTTTTTAGGGGAACTAGGGAAGCTCCCTTCCCTTCTTTTTTATGGGAACTTTGGTTTCCAAAGTGAAAATAAAATTCATCTCTTGGGCAGGAAAATTGGATGTTTTGACTTTTCTGTGTGGCACTATTATTAAACTCCCTGGCAAGGCATACATGCTTCAGAACCATGGAATCTTCTTCCTTAAAGGGACAAAGTAATCAATTGCCAACATTTTACAGATAAGGCTAATGAGAACCCCCCAAAACTGAGCATCCCAAAGTCATAGCTAGCTGGGTCAGGAAGTGAGATGGATGACTCAGTTTCATTTTTTGTCCAGGTTTTATGATTTATGGTACTAAAAAATGTTTGAAAATAACATTCATGATTCAAACCTGTCATGTATTATTGTACATATACAAGGACTATGTTTAATTTGGAACTGCATTTAATTTACCTTCCCATCCAATACTCATCTGCCTCACACAGGAGCACTGCATGACCTACACTAAAAAAAAATTTACAAGCTTCTGCTTCAATAACCATTGACCCTGCTGAAAGTATGATGCAATATGAGTAAGACAGGGCATCATGTGACTGGCAGGCCACAGTCTATGGGGTCGTTAAGAGTTGGACACAACTGAGTGACTAAGCTCGCTGAGCTGAGCTGAGCTGAGGGCATCGCATGTTGGTCTGACTCTGGGATCTGGTGGGGTGCGGCTGAGGAAGCTCTCAACTTCGTTTGATGATCTAGTCCCATTTAATTTCTTCTCCTCCTGAGTGCATTTTCTCTATTTATTCATTAAACTTACACTATATCACTTTACAGGTTGCTTGGAATAACTGAGACTCTTTAACATGCATACAGCGTCTACCAAGAAATGCTCACTTTGCAGAAAATTCTTCCTAGCTGGCAGGGAATGTCCTGCCAATCATCACTGTGATTTTTGATCCCATTTTATGAAGTCAAATCTCAAGCTCACTGCTCTTCCTTGTTGCTGAGTCTTGCTATTCTTTCATTGGTAAATCCTGAAGACTAAATGAAACATTCATGTAAAAGCTTCAGCACAATACCTGGAACATGACAGAAATACACTTTTAATGCACAATTATGACCTCTTTTTTCTGCTAATGCAAAGTTTACTGCCCTCATATTGCCAGGGAGTCAGCACAATCTCTTCATGTTTCCTACAGAAGACACTCCACTGGTTGTATGTCATGTCTGCTGCCCTGAATTACCTGTATCTGATCTTTGTTACCTGGTATCAGACACCTTAGATTATTAACACTACTTAAGTATATCAACTTCAACGTCACACATCTTACTACACTGTGTTCAAAATTTATACTAAGTTAGAAGTAACTGTTACATCTCCAAAATCACAGTATGAACTCACTCAAAGGATTTTTTAAAACATTTGTCATATTATCCACGTTGTCTAGTTCTTTTTTTATACATTTATGAGAAATGTCCCCAAAGAAAGCAACTGAAATGCATTTAAATTAAGAATTCAATTATAAATATTTAACAATAATATATGGATGAGATAATTACTTGCCAATTTTGATCTGTAAACCATTCTGAGGCAGAGTATCAACCTCAGTCCAGATTCTGATTGCATCTTACTAAACCAGGACTTCGGAATTGGCTAAGTTACAAATCATTATATTCTTGGTCTAAAAGACTTTCATTGCTGCTAACAAATGCATGCTCTGTAGAAGAAAATTTCAACTTGAAAATAATTTTCCTCTAATAGTATCTTCTTTTGTAACACCCAAAATATATTTAGGGGTTTTATGATGCGTGTTGAAATGAATATCATTAAATTGACCAATTTTCTGTTCCATTTTCTGTAGTTTCAGATTCACTAAATGAGTATTTCTTTTGTTCCTTTCCAACAATGCATAAGAATATGTGCAGTAAAGATCTACCCTCATTCTGGCCAAGAGATGTTTTGGCAAAGGCTAAGGCAGCCATATGGTGGAGGAGGCAGCATTTTACTAGGTGAGTGGTTTGATTGAAAGGCATTTCATCAAACCTTCCCCTCCAATGGGCCACCTGTCAGTTCATTCTGAGTCTCAGGGGAGGGGTATTCCCCAGGTGGTTCTGAATCCGTGGTTGGCTCCAAGTTACTGAGGAGAAAAATGATAGATTCCTTGACAGGAAGAAAGAAAGATTTTTTTTTTTAACTCTACAGAAGAGATATTATCCCCAAGCACAAGCTTTGTGAATCTACAGAGCAATTTTCCTGCCTCCCCTGCCCTCCTGCATCTCACATCCAGAGGACTGGGTGCCTGGAAGTGGATGGGGCCCCTCCTTCGCCAGGGAGATACAAGGTCTTCCAAAAGATCTAGTTTGTTTCTAGGCAACCAGAAACAGCGTGCACTGTCTATAAGAACGTTACTTACCCCTCCCAACTTCTTTTTTTTTTAGGCTTAAAAAAACATTATTTTTTATTGGACCGTAAATGGTTTACAATGCTGCATTAGTTTTTGCTGTTCAACAAAGTATATCAGCTCTGCTGCTGCTGCTGCTGCTAAGTTGCTTCAGTCGTGTCCGACTCTGTGCGACCCCATAGACGGCAGCCCACCAGGCTCCCCCGTCCCTGGGATTCTCCAAGCAAGAACACTGGAGTGGGTTGCCATTTCCTTCTCCAATGCATGAAAGTGAAAAGTGAAAGTGAAGTCGCTCAGTCGTGTCGGACTCTTAGCGACCCCACGGACTGCAGCCTACCAGGCTCCTCCGTCCATGGGATTTTCCAGGCAAGAGTACGGGAGTGGGGTGCCATCAGCTCTAAGTATACATAAATCCCCTCCCTCTTGGGCCTCCCTCCCATGTGCAGTGATGTGGATGGACCTGGAGTTTATCACACAAATTGAAGGGGGTCAGAGACAGAATAACAAATTTTGTACATTAATGCATTTATGTGGAATCTAGAAAAAAAAATGGTACAGGTGAACCTATTTCCAGGGCGGGAATAGAGACACAGACATAGAGGACAGACATACGGACACAGAGGGACCTGGGGAGGGTGGGATGAGCTGGGAGTGTAGGGCTGCCATATATACACTACTGTTTGAGTAATAGGTCACTAGTGAGAAACTGCCATATAGCATAGGGAGCCCAGCTTGGGGCTCTGTGATGACTAACTTCATCTTGGGAGGAAGGATCAGCTCACTCAGTCCTGTTGGGAAGGTTTAATGGGGACACACGGGAATGCCTGGTGATTTCAGCTCTTTCCATTTCCTTCCTTGATCCTCTGCCGCATTTTTCTGCTGCCTCTGTTGGGAGTGGTGGAAGCCTCCTGTCTTTCACACTCTCAGCAAACTCGGGGAAGGGCATCTCTAATGGGGCTCCATGTACTTTGTCCTACTCAGAAGAAAGCAGCATTCAGCCAAAACATGGGAATTGGAAGCTTTTTCATGGCAGATTCAGCCTGGCAGGCTACAGTCCATGGGGCTGCTAAGAGTCGGACGTGACTGAGTGACTTCACTTTACTTTCCTTCACCTTTTGATGCCTTCTCTGCTAGGATAGAGGATTCTGTGCAGCCCAGCTGCCTGCAGTTGAGGGAGAGGAAGGCACAGAGGAAAGAAAACCCAGATCTAGGATCCGCGAGACACTGCCTGTGAATTCTCATGTAATCCTTACTACCATGCTATGACTGCAAGGAGATCAAAACCGGTCCATCCTAAAGGAACTCCATCCTGAATATTCACCGGAAGGACTGATGCTGAAGCTGAAGCTTCAGTACTTTGGCCACCTGATGGGAAGAGCCGGCTCATTGGAAACGACCCTGATGCTGGGAAAGATTGAAGGTGGGAGGAGAAGGGGACAACGGGGGATGAGATGGTTGGATGGCATCACCGACTCAATGGACATGAATTTGAGCAAACTCTGGGAGAAGGTAAAGGACAGGGAAGCCTGGCATGCTGCAGGCCGTGGGGTCGCAGAGAGTCACACACGACTGAGGGACTGAACAACAGGCATGCTATGAAGGATGGTACTGTGATCCCTATGCCATAGATGAAGCCACATAAGTGTGGGGAGTTAAATGGCTCTGAATCTCTGCAGTAACTTCACTCTACTTCAGGGAAGACAGACGGCATCACACGAGCAGCAGAAAAACACGAGCAGCCCTGCTTCTCCGTGGTCCTCCCCATCTCCTGCCTCATGGCCACTGTCACAGCAGGTAAACCAACAGAAGCGCATAATTATGGCGCTCCTGTCATTCTAGCAGGGCACGGAGGGAAGGCTGAACACAGGGAGCTGGACCCAGTAAGAAGCGTTAAAAATCTGGAATCAGGTGTGTTCTTTTTAGCTGTAAACAACCGTTGAATCACTCTGTTCTGGAAGCCTCTGTCATTTCTCAACAGTTTCCCTGAGCGTCTAGATATTAATGTATATGGCTGTGTGCCTTATTCCTACCCCAAACCACACAGATCACACTTGATTCATTAATGATTGATTTAAGGAGACTGGAAAAGAAAAAGCCACACTTCATCCCACTATCCCGTTTGATTTAAATGTGAATTCCAAAAAGCCATAACGGGACTAACGTAACAACCCCTTGCTCTGTGCAACTTTGCCCAGTTGACACCCTGAAAACCTACCCCTCCCAGGCAATTTTTAATTTAAAAACATTGTGGGAAGTTCAGCTTCCTGATAGACCTTTGTGCTTCTGCAGTAGGTCAAAGCTCTCACGCATTTTTCATGTAAATTATTCAATCTGAACTTTTAGTAAATACACTAGATTGCAAGGGCAGCTGTTTTATTTGTGTTGCATTAAGTAAAGACAATAAGGCTCTTGAAAGGAAATGTCTTTTTCTAGGGTCATGCGGCCAATAATTTTTCAAGCTGGATTTAAAGTACCGGTTAATTTTTTTTTTTTTCTCTACTAAAGTATGATGTATAGACTAGGTAACGTAATTAAAATTAAGAGTAAGCTGTTTGCTTTTTAATTATTATGTTTCTTAGTTTCCTAGAGGAATCATGTCACTAATTCAAATATAAACTAAAAGAAATCAAGTTGTACCGCATGGACTATAGAAAGGATAATGTAGCGTTTTCAGCTTCCATTGTTTTTGGAAACCTATTTGCTGTCGGCGGCGGACAGCTAAGGGATTTCACTTGTGCCAAAAACTGTGTGCTCTGCTTCCGGCTTCCCCGAGAGCCTTGGAACGAGTCATCTGACGACGCGCGCCCCTAGTGGACAATCCTTGTCATTGCACGAGGTAGTGAGCACACACGCCGCCTGCAGGAGTCTGTCCGAAGTGCTTGAGGGGTGCTCATCATGTGCTTCTCACAACACATCCGTGACCCAAGGATTCTGTCATTTCATTTTTCGAGACAGGGCTATGAGACTCCTCAAGATTAACTACGGAACTTACAAGTCGCAAGAGTAGTAAGGGAAGCAGGTTTAAATCAAGTGTTCTAGACCCCCAGCCAGCCGTTTAACTTTAGTGCCACCTGGACTTGCCTTCACAGTGGGATGGACACTAGGCGCTGGAGGCGGACCCAGAGGATGGTTGCAGTGGGCGGGAGAGGACCTCGGGAGACAGCAGGCGGAAAACTGGGCTTGCTGAGATGTGGAGAGGACAAGTGAGCCGAGAGCGTGCGACCGAGGGAGAGTGGCCAGGACAGAAACTAGGCTGCAGGCGGTAACCCACAGTGATTGGAAGGTGATAGAGCTGATTCTGGAAGAAGCTGCTGCTGCTGCTAAGTCGCTTCAGCCGTGTCCGACTCTGTGCAACCCCATAGACGGCAGCCCACCAGGCTATCCCCGTCCATGGGATTCTCCAGGCAAGAATACTGGAGTGGGTTGCCATTTTCTTCTCCAATGCATGAAAGTGAAAAGTGAAAGTGAAGTCGCTCAGTCGTGTCCGACTCTTAGCGACCCCATGGACCGCAGCCTACCAGGCTCCTCCGTCCATGAGATTTTCCGCAAGAGTACTGGAGTGGGGTGATATAGGCTTCTCCGCTGGAAAGAACAGATGATTGATAGGGGAAAAGCTGAAGGCAAGGTAGAAGTCAAACTGAAGGCAAATAGAGAATACATTGGAGCCCTAGACCGAGCAGTTGTTAGTTTTTGAAGTTTGTGAGTAGAGAAATAGGTGAACACACATAGAAATTGCGTACCTGCTGTGAGATGGCCATGGTACTAGGTATTCTAATATCTCATTTAAATCCCATAAATCTTAACGTTGGTAAGTTGATCCCCATTTTACAGAACAGAAAACCGAGGCTAGGAATGTAGTGTATTTTGAGCCGCTTTGTTGTTTGACTCCCTGCACTGCTGGAAGTTTAGAGATTTCATCTGTGACTTTGTGAAGTTGTGTATTAGTTCAATAACTTCATTAGAAATTTGACCAAATGAGAATCGACAGATCGGGAAGCAGAATTTTAAACACATTTTCCAATGAATTTTGCTGGTATGCAATTTGAAACAGGCCTATATAAATGCCAAGTTATTTCATTTCCTCTTACTTCTGTAGGGGAGTTCTTCTGGCTGGCTTCCAAATGGAATGCATTTAAATCACAGCTACTGGCTGACTGTTAATAGTGATTCAAGGGAAGGAACTGGAGACCAAAATTTTATTTTAAAATTAATCTAAAATTAACTGAAAACTTACCTTCCTGTAATGAATCAGATCAAGATGAAAGCATGATAAATTTAACTATAATTGACTTTGTGTGAGCATTGCCATTCATTCTCATATTCGTCAAGTCCCATGGAATAATTTTTCTTACCTACTTGAATGTGAAGACTGAGGAAGGACAGAGACATGGATAATTACAAGGCAAACTGGTCTCTGGGAAAAGTTCTCTAACTTAAACTTCCCAGACTTAAACCGCTGGACCGTAATCTTTATCATTGTACACATACTCAGATATGACCTGAGTCTCTGGGCTTGGATGCCCTGAAGGAGAAACCCTGTCCTAACTGCTTAGTAAGGAAGTGGGAAAGCTCTGGGGAATCCCTCCCTGGAAGGCTGGGGTGTCGCTGGCCGTGGTGCTGATGGGTGCCCTGACTCAGTAGAGCTTCCGGGCCCCAGGCTTTCTGCCTCTCCGGACTCTGGTACATAGCACAGCTTCTGCCAGGACCCGTTTCCTGACAGTGGGATCTCTAGGACCTGGGCTCCAAGATTTCCTCATTTATATCTGGAGATGGAAAAGGCTTCTCCTGGGCATTCCCCCAGAAGACTGACAGGAGTGTCTTCGAAACTGGTGGCAAACCTCTGTTTGTACTTCATTGGTCCAGAGGGTGCCATGTTTCCACTCCCAATCCAAATATTGGTAATAAAGATGGGTTGACTGACATGGATTGATTGACATGGATTATTCAGGATCGCATCTGCAAATGGGGCTGAGAGATTGAATTAATATTTTTTAAAGATCTGGAACAAAATCAGGGCAATGGAAGGAGCTGTATTTAGTGAGAAATATTTTCACACTTTGTTTTATTTCTTTAAGCTTGATTTCCTTAGATTTTCAAAATATGAATAATAGTTGATTTAAAATGTTTTTCAATATCTGAGTTTCCCAGAGGATGGCTTCTATTGACTGCTGCTTCTCTGTGTGTATGGGCAATATTCTATAACTTTTTTTTAGTTAACAGTAAGACATTTAAAATATTTTGCCACTCTAGAAATCCATTTCTCACCCCACTCTAAGGTTTTTTTGTTGCTATGTATGTAGCAGTTTGTTTAGTGACTTTTTAAAATCTATTTCTGTAAAGTCTGTATCTTTGACGTATCTACTTGATTAGTCAGTGATCAGCCAGAGATTGTAAAGAGATTTCTCTAATTGCCTAGGACCTCTGGTTCTTCCAAGGAATACCAATCAAATCCGATAATGATGCCTATTTTTGAATGAAGCTGTGAGCAGTTTCTAGTCCTGCTTGACTCCCTCTGCTCGGGGAAGTTGGGCTGCTATTTTCCAAGGTTGCTGTGGAGCTGGGCAGCAGGAGATGTGACTAGATGAGTTGAAATGCTGCAAAGCTCGCTGTTCTTTAGCTCTTTTTCTTGACTAAATGCACGCCAGTTTGCTGCCAGCTATTAGTTGATTTTCAGAGATCTGAAAAAGTTGATTCTGACAACAGTTGCCAGTTTTCTCATTGCTTTTATGGAGAGGCAGATGTTAGGAAGTCTTCCACCCTGCCACTTTTGCAGACATAACCCCCCTCTAATTTTGTGCCTCTGTTTCTTCACACATGCCATGCTCTTGTATCCATCTGAAAGGAATAGTGAAATTGAACTAACTAGTAAAAGGGGTAAAGAGAATTTTAAGGAACACAAGAATGAGAGATGTAAATAGTAACCACTAAATCTAGGACTAAGGAAAGTATCTAAGGGACTCATTTAGTTGGAAGAACCCACACATCCAGGGCTGAAACTCAGACCTTGTTGGAAGGGATGCGTCCATCACCCACTCTCTCCTTTTGCCAATAACTTGCCCATAAAATAAAAATGGAAAGAAGGGAAAAGCCAAAGTGATATCTACAAATAGTATAAATATATATCAGATGTGAGGAAATATTTCCCTAAGGCTGGGAAAGATTGAAGGCAAAAGGGGAAGGGGGCATCAGGGATGTGAGGGTTAGATAGCATCACGGACTCAATATGCATGAATCTGAGCAAACTCCAGGAGATAGTGGAGGACAGGGAAGCCTGGTATGCAAAGAGTCAGACAAAACTCAGGGACTGAACAAAATGGGAAATATGCAAATATATAATAATCCTCATTTAAAAAATTGGTCACAGAGCTGTAGTTGATTATCTCTGTCTTTTTCCTTCCACAAACATTTCACATTTCTCCTCAGCCATCCCCTGGAGAAGGGAAAGGCTACCCACTCCAGTATTCTGGCCTGGAAAATTCCATGGACGGTATAGTCCATGGGGTCACAAAGAGTTGGACATGGAAAAAAAAAAAAGAGTTGGACACGACTGAGTGACTTTCACTTTCACATAAACTGGCCAGGGCTCCTCAGCTGGCAGAGTGATTCAAGCTTTCGTTCCTGTGTAGCCTTGATACTTAGGAGTTCTGTTATTTTGATTTCTGTACTTTTCCATTAATTTTTACTCTTGGGCAAGAACTCTTAACCATCAGCCCAGAGCATCCCTATGGGTTCTAGAGACAGTCTTCCCTGTCTGCTCTTGTGCAGGGCTCAAGATGAAATCTTGATGATATCAGATGATTATCCTGATGATAATAAAGATCAATCATTCTACTCAGGGGAGTAACCCCTTTTCTTTCTGTTGGTTCAGTGGCATAAGAAGGCCAAAAGTTCTGGATTGGGTATCTCATTTTCCATTTCAGTGAGCTATTACTGTATCCCTTCATGCAAACATCACCCTTTGGGAAATAAGACCCACAAACCAGGAGAGCTCAGTGCGTCTGGAACAGAAAGCAAAACTTTTGTGAGCTGCTTGTTGTTGCTGCTGCTAAGTCACTTCAGTCGTGTCCGACTCTGTGCAACCCCATAGATGGCAGCCCACCAGGCTCCCCCGTCCCTGGGATTCTCCAGGCAAGAACACTGGAGTGGGTTGCCATTTCCTTCTCCAGTGCATGCACGCATGCTAAGTCGCTTCAGTCACGTCTGACTCTGTGCGACTCCATGGACAGCAGCCCACCAGGCTCTTCTGTCCACAGGATCCTCTAGGCAAGAATACTGGAGTGGGTTGTTATTTCCTTCTCCTGAGTTGCTTGTTAGGGATAATATTAAGAGGAGACGGGCCAACTTTTAACCCTTGATCCTCAGGCTCATGCTTTCTAGCTCTGGGGGAGAAAGCAGCATACAGTGATCTCTGACTCAGAGTAAAGGGTACCTATAATACAGAACACCAGTCTGCATCTGGGTATTGTGTTACTACTGCTATAACTGAGTTCTCAGTAAGCGCTTCTACCCTTTGTTCTGACCGCTGCTTCCGGTGGGGGGAAATGTGATGATAACTGTCCTTTCCTTGGAGATAAGCCCCTTGCAGTGCTTGCTGCCATGAAGGGAGTTCCTGGTCAAAATCATTGCTGTGTGGAAACCATGATAATAGATATTAGGAGTATACGGATGGTGGTGCAGGCAAGGCAAATTCACATCCAGAATGTGTCTATTCCAGTGAGATGTTTGCATAACTAGCCATTTAAACATAATTGTTATGAATATGGAGATAAATACTCTTTAACCTGTTTTCCCCCTTAACATTGCTCATGAATATGTTCCATGGAACAGTCTGCTAGGTATTCTTCCCTGTCGTGCTAAGTGAGTCCACAGCTTCCATGTCATGAATGTAAAGTCCCTATTTGTATGAAGTTAGGTCCTTTCCAAGAGTCACTATTACAAACAAGACTGAGGCGACAATTTTCACATGTATGCCTTAAGACCACTGACTGAAAAAAAAAATGCCCAACCTAAAAGTTGAGAGTTATGTTTTATTAGGGGCAACTTTTAGGTCTTCAAATTTTTAGAAAGTCAGCATGTCAAGTAATCCTGAGAAACCTGGTTTGAAGAGCAGGGGTGGAGGGAGCCATGATATGTAAGAGTTTTGTAATAAAGGACAGGCTGTCTGGACATCAAAAGATCCTTGTTAATTGAAAAACAAACAGATATCTCAAGTTAAGGAATTTAGCTCTTTTTCTATGTATGGGAAGATGCAAGAGTCTGGGATTATGGAAACTATTCTTTCTAAATGCACCTCGGCTGTTTGGGGCCAGTAGTTTATCATCCTGAGTTTCCTTGGGGCTCACAGTGGGAAGGGGCCACAGTCTGATGGCTGCTAGATAGCAGGTATTCTTTCTTTCCTGAGTTCCCCCGGGGCTCATCAGCTGAGCAAGAGGTGACTGCAATCCCTGATGACTGTGACAATCTTTGTTTACTGATATGCCAGGAAACAGTTAATTTCTCAAGACATTTCCTATAAAAGAAGTTACTGGGCCAAAGTTAGGCATCTATTTGAGGATTTTTATTTGATTGTTAAATTGCTGTCTGGAAAGGTTATCCTGGTACATATTTCCACCTTATTTTCAAGTACCTTCACTAGTGCTAGGGGAATCATTTTCCCCCCTAATTTTAGTCAGTTTTGGGGGTGGAATCCTTCTGGAATTATGAGGAGTGCTAAGAACATGAATGTATTTAATTCATTTAATGTACTTAAAGAAAGTGAAGCCTGCTGTGTAAATGGTATAAACCACATCAACCAAGAGATCATGGGGACTGTTCCTGGGAACAGTGACATGGCTATGAGAAATGATGATGTCGTCAGTAGCAATTGCACTGATAAATTCTTTCTGTGTACTTGGTGATGAAGTACCGATCTTTACCCCCATGAGTCCTCCAGTTATTTCTGGAAATTCTTAGAGGCTGCCCTACGTGTCCCCACAAACACACAAGGCTGTCCCTTTATTCTCCTCTCTGGGGAAGTTCTCACAGGCTCATGAGTTCTGACAGCAAAGCCCCTGGAGGACCTTCTTGCTGCTCCAGCTTTATGGGAACACTGAATACCCACACCAGGTCTCCGAGCATCCAGACATCTAGGCAGGTTGTGCTGGACAGAGCCTAAGAGGCGGAAGGATCTGCCCTAGCACTCAGAGGAGACCTTGAAGGACAGTGGGGAGAGAGTTCTCCAAGTGGGACAATAATACTCTAGCTATCAGTTTTTCAATTGTTACTAGTTTTCTGCACAGACTCATTTGTAAACCAGGGTTGAAACTTTACATTCTCAGTCAACCAATCATCAGGAATTCCCCTGAGAAGCTGTAGGGATGAACTGAGGAAAAGGAAGCAATGCAACTGAATGATAAAGATTCTGAGCCACCTGCTCCTGGAAAAAAACTGTTGTGAACATTTGTTGCAGAAAATCATAGCAACTCATTAATGAAAATGATGTAGAATACTCTGCGGTCTTGAAAAGAAAGAAGCCAAAAATCTCCACATCAATGAAAAAGTGAGATAAAGTAAATCTTCTTTGAAAGCTAATTATCCAAATAAATTCAACTATTAAGATAAAAACAGTATATTTGTGAATGGAAGGAAGGAAATCTATACTCCCTTCAGGATGCAGAACTGGTTCTTTCCTTCTGTGCAGTCACTGGTGCTGGCAACTTATGTAACCTGGAAACACTTACAGAGAAGGTTGGTTCTCCTTCAGGGGAGAAGGACTCTTATGGATCAGAGGACTGCGGTGCAATTAAACATGAAATGCTCATCTCCTTGCATAGGCTTCTCAGGCAGAACCTGCCCTTCAGCACCAGATCACAGAAGGTAGAAAAGCTTCATCTCAATATCCTCCTAATTCAGAGAATCAGCAGCATCACAACACCATCAACAATCATCCCGGTAGACAGTCAAACCCAAGCACCAGGCTAGGAAAGAAATATGATTTTATAAATAATAAAATTGGAAAAATATACAGGGAGACAAAGAAAAAATGTAGAGAAACTCAGCATAGAGAAACTTGGTGTAAAGAAACTCAGCGTAGAGAATCTCAACATAGAGAATTTCTATCCTTTCTTTTTTTCAAAGGGTTATGATTTTATTGGAGAAGCAAAGTGATGTAGTTGAGCTCTGTCCTTTGTAATGCAGCCTATCAAGAAGAGGAAGTAAAGAATCTCTTAGTGAAGGTGAAGGAGGAGAGTGAAAAACTGGCTTGAAATTCAACATTCGAAAAACTAAAGTTATGGCATCTGGCCGCATCACTTCATGGCAAATAGAAGGGGGAAAAGTAGAAACAGAAACAGATTTTATTTTCTTGGGCTCCAAAATCACTGCAGATGGTGACTGCAGCCATGAAATTAAAAGATGCTTACTCCTTGGAAGGAAAGCTGTGAAAAACCTAGACAGCGTATTAAAACCCAGAGACATCACTTTACTGACAAAGGTCTGTATATTCAAAGCTGTGATTTTTCCAGTAGTCATGTAGAGATGTGACAGTTGGACCATAAAGAAACCTGAACACCGAAGAACTGATGCCTTCAAACTGTGGTGCTAGAGAAGACTCTTGAGAGTCCCTTGGACTGAAAGGAGATCAAACCAGTCTATCCTAAAGGAAGTCAGTCCTAAATATTCATTGGAAGGACTTATGCTGAAGCTGAAGCTCCAATACTTTGGTTGCCTGATCCAAAGAGCTGACTCATTGGAAAAGACCTTCATGATGGGAAAGATTGAAGGCAAAAGGAGAAGGGAGTGGCAGAGAATGAGATAATTAGATAGCATTACAGGCTCAATGGACATGAGTCTGAGAAAACTCTGAGAGACAGTGGAGGATGCAGGAGCCTGTCATGATGCAGTCTATGAAGTTGCAAAGAGTTGGACTTGACTTAGAGACTGAACAACAAGAACAGAAAATCCAGAAGCTGAATGTTTGATATCTCCAGTGCAGGAAGTACTTGGAAGAATCCCAGTTCTCTGTGTACATGGTGCAGAATAAGTGCTGAAGTCTTCCAGGGAAGTGACGTTCAGATCCTCCCTTGATAGCTTTTCAAGGATAACATCTTGTGACCCCATTTTGGTTTCCTTGCTCTCCTTGTGGCTGGTATAGGAACTGCATCTGAGTTCTCCTACGGTTAAGAGCTTCTGTTTTTGTAAATGGCCTGAGATGCATGTAACTATTGCTTACTCTTATAAACATTACATTATCTCCAGATTTTTAAGTCATGGAAATACTATCCAGATGGTTTTCTCATTGAAGTGAAGTGAAGTCGCTCAGTCGTGTCCAACTCTTTGCGACCCCATGGACTGTAGCCTACCACGCTCCTCCGTCCATGGGATTTTCCAGGCAAGAGTACTGGAGTGGGTTGCCATTTCTTTCTCCAGAGGATCTTCCCAACCCAGGGATCAAACCCTGGTCTCCCGCATTATAGGCAGACGCTTTACAGTCTGAGCCACAAGGGAAGTCCTTGGTTTTCTCATTAGTCTGATATAATTAGCCATCCATGTTTTTGTTCCATTTTATTGCTATTTAGTCTTCCCTAAAGACTTCCCAGGAAGTTTGGCTTGCTTCTGTGGTGGCTCAGAGGTTAAAGTGTCTGCCTGCAATGTGGGAGACCTGGGTTCAATCCCTGGGTTGGGAAGATCCCCTGGAGAAGGAAATGGCAACCCACTCCAGTATTCTTGCCTGGAGAATCCCATGGACAGAGGAGCCTGGTGGGCTACAGTCCATGGGGTCACAAAGAGTTGGACACGGCTAAGTGGCTTCACTTTCACTTTTTCACTTTTTTCAGTCTTCCCTGCCAATGTATTTGTTATATGTTCCCCTCAGCTTGTTAAAGACAATATCTAAGGATTTAAAGTACACAAAATTGTATTTAGGATCCCTATTACCAATGTCATTGTTTGTCTATAAGTTAAAGTAACTGGGTATTTAACACAACTGACTTTTCTTAAGTCCTCAACTTCAAATGCTGTGTGTATGCTATTAATATGTCAATCATGTTGTTCTAGGACAGAAAGCACTTTATGTCCTAAAATATCATTCAGAGTCCATTAGCTCAAAGTTCATGGTAGTTAGGCATGCTGTGCTGAATGTAACCTTTAAAAGCTTCTGTGAAAAAAAGAAGGTCCTGAAAAAAATAATAATGCAAATAAAATTAACATTTTCTCCAAGTTAATAATGACATCATACAAATTTTCCTGGCTTTGTTTTAGTAGTATCTCAGATTCCAACCTGGAAGTGTAACATGAAATAGAATGTAAGTGCCTGATAATGATGTCAAAAACTTGACCTCTGTGCACTGGTGCTGAATCAAATCTTGGAGAAAGAGTTTTGGGTAAAGTAGAAAAGAATAGCTTTGTTACTTTGCCAGGTTTTATAGCAACAGTTCAAGGTCAAGTTTGCTGAAAATATATAGGGTGATTGCAAGACCTGCACTCTTTTAATCTGATCTCAGGTATTCTCTTGATGAACTTCTCTGGTCCCTTTAATCTGGCCTCAGGTTGTCTTCTCTGGAATGAAGAGTTTTAACTCCATTTGTTGGGGGTTTGGTTCTGTAAAGAGCTCAGAGATATTGCCATATGTTCCCTTGAGATGGAGCTATTGCTTCTCAACTCCTCCTCCCTTGTCTGCATCCTCTCCCTTCTCTGATTAACAGCTGCTCAGATCTACCCTTTGGAACTTAAGGAAGGTCATGGAGGCTAGAGTCTGTTCCCTACAAGCAAGAAATGGGGGACACAGAAATGCTTCTCTGACCAGTGGCCCTGCAAGCTCCTGCTCGGTTTCAATAGGGACAAAAAACAAATGTTTCCAATCATTTATCATATTCTAGGCATTTTGCTAGGTCTTGGAAGTGCAATGATGAATATCATACTGACCTTCATTTTGAAGAGATCATATTCTAGAAGGAAAAATACATATGTATTTTGCATTCACTTATGATAAAAAAGGGTTTCCCTGGTGGCTCACTGATAAAGAATCTGCCTGCCAATGCAGGAGACTCAGATTCAATCTTTGGGTAGGGAAGGTCCCTTGGAGAAGGAAATGGCTACCCACTCTAGTATTTTTGCCTGGGAAATCCCATGGCAAGAAGAGCCTGGTGGGCTCTAGTCCTTGGGGTTGCAAAGAAGTTGGACATGACTTAGCAAATAAGCATCATCAAAAATTTTAAGAAAATGTATAGTAGGAATGTTAATAAAGTGCTGCATTTATACAAAGAAATATGTGGATAAAATGGATATATGGAGAAATGATGGATAAAAAGACTTCACAAGAGATACTTGGATTGGGTCTGTAAAAATAGCTAAAGATTTAAAAGAACATCAGAGGATATTACTTAAAGGTTTCTTGGACAGAAGGGTGGATGCAGAAGTGCATGGTGTGCTCAGATGAAGGTAAGATACTGTGAGGGCATCCAGGAGAGGACACATGGGGAGAGCAGAGCAAGAAAGCCTGTGAATACAGGGCTCAGTTACTGTTAATGTTTCTTGGTTGGAAGCTCCAAAATCATTTTAAGATTCCTCATTTTATACTCTACATTTGATAAAAAGCCACTTGAGCATTTTAGGCAGAATGGCAAAGTCTCCAATTTCACTTTGCAGATAAATATCTGGCAGCTGTTTGGAAGTGGAAGGGAAGCAAACACAGTGGCCTGGAAGAGAGGTGATCAGGTTTGAAACTCACCTGGGGAGGAGTGATGACGGAAAGACACAGGAGAGGTTTTGGAGGTAGAGGGATTGGGCAGCAGGGTGGTGGGAAGAAAGATTGAAGAAGACTTCAGTGTTGAAAAGCTGAGTGGTAAGTAAAGGAGGATATTTGCAGGTAAGGGAAGTGGGTGTCTTTGGGATATGATAACCTTTAGGTGCTGGAGGAAATTCAAAGTCCAGATGTGAACTGGGGTACCAATTGTCCATCCTTATCACCACGTGTTATAGACACCACCTGAAGCTGACTGAGGATGTCCAGGAAAGGGTTAAACCAGGAACCTGGAGAGTCAGGGGCAGGGCTTGTGAGAGAGCCTTTGAGTGAGGGGCCAGCCACAACAGTGAAGCTTCAACAAGAGTCCCAAACAAATCCAGAGAGGGCTCAAACGAGGAGGGAAGTGAGTTCATGATGGAATTAAAGGTTTTGATGTCATGGCTGAAGGACATGGGGAATCGTGAGGACTGAAAGAATTTTTTTTTTAAGTTGTTAGAGCTTCCCAAGTGACTCAGTTGGTAAAGTGTCTGCCTGCAATATGGGAGACCCGGATTCTATCCCTGGGTCGGGAAGATCCCCTGGAGAAGGAAATGGCAGCCCACTCCAGTACTCTTGCCTGGAAAATTCCATAGACAGAGGAGTCTGGTAGGCTACAGTCCATTGGGTCTCAAAGAGTCGGACGTGACTGAGTGACTTCACTTTTCTTTTCTCAGAGATCAAAGGAAATGGCTGAGCATGGAGGAGACATGGAAGCCAGGTGGCTGTGGGATGAGTTGTTCATGAAGGATGACGAAGCCTCACCTTTGGAACAGTGGCTTAAATGGCTTGGGTGTGAATGCAAAGGGAGGTGAAGCCGGATGGGAATCCAGGGTCAGAAATGCTTAGAAAAGTAGACAGACCAAGGAAAATAGTGTGGAGAGAGATCAAGAGAAAATTACTTTTGATATAGGAAACAAGCGATTTTAATAACGCTGGCTCCCCTCTAAGCCAGGGAGATCATGGTAATAGATAGATCTGAGTAGACAGATTCCCCAGGAATTCATAAAAGAGTGCTGGGGTGTCAGGCAGAGGACACAGAATAAGGAAAGCCTCCAGGCCATGCCTATTCTGACATGTCAGAGGAAGTCCTTTAGCATAGGTGGTCACAGGACAGGGCCCGTGGTCAGGCATGGAGTGCATTCATAGTGGAGTGGCTGGAGAAAGTGTCCGATGAGCTTGGAGGGTAATCATAGATCCTAAAATGCCTTCGATATTTGACTTTTAGAAAAAGTAAGGACCACTGAGGGACTTTGAAGTCTTTTTATGATTTTTATTATAAGAAGGATATTCTGACAGTGTGACAGTGAAATTTGTGTGTTAACTTGACAGTGCTTAGGGATGCTCAGAGAGCCGGAAGAGAAGAGGAAGAGACGGATCAATAGACTGAATAAAGGAGATCAGTTCTCATCAGTGTGGGTGGGTCTCATCTAATCCCTTGAAGGACTCAAATAGAACAAAAAGGTGGAGGAGGGACTTCCTCTGGTGGTCCAGTGGTAAAGAATCTGCCTTGCAAAGCAGGTGATGTGGGTTGGGTTAGATCTCTGGTCAAGGAACTAAGATCCCATAGATCCATACCGTGGAGCGACTAAGTCTGCGGACCACTACTGAGCCCATGCGCTGCAAGCAGACAGTCCACGCGCTGCATCAAAAAGATCCTCCGTGACACAGGGAAGATCAGATGTGCTGCAGCTGAGACTAGATGCAGCCAAACAACAGCATTAAAATAGATAACCAACAAAGACCTAGCCGAATAGAAAACAAAAATGGTGGAGGAAGGATTAATCTCCTCTCTCCTCTTGAGTTAGGATGAGATTTTGCCCTGCCCTTGGAGTCAGCAGAACTCTTGGTTACACAAACACACACACACACACTCACAAACTCACACCCACACTTCTCAAGCCTTTGGCCTCAGACTGAATTATACCCCTGGTTTTCTTTGTTTTTCAGGTTGTCTGTGGCATATTTTGGCATATCTCATCCTCTGCAATCACATAAGCCAATTCTCATAAAAAAATCTCCTCTTACATATCTATATTTCCTGTTTGTTCTGTTTCTCTGGAGACCTCTGATTTATAAAGAGAGTGGTCAGAAAGCAGACATAACAGGGAGGTTCAGGTGAGAGACGAAAGAAATTCAAACTAGGCAATGATGCTGATAAATAAGAGGGGATGGAGACGAGAGATGCTCAGGATGAAGAAGCCGCAACTATGGTGGGATTGAGGACTCTGGGGTCATGGGGGCTCCTGGGGGACCTCCAGGTATGTAAGTGGATGATGGACACGAAGTAGAGTAAGTGGAATAGATCTGGGTGGGGAAGGAGAAACAGGTTCAATTCTGGGCCTGCCCAGCTTGAAGGGCCTATAAAACGTGCAGAGGAGAGGTCGCTGGGCAGCTGGCTGCGTGCACGTGCAGCAGATGTGCTAGTTCAGGTGATTCTAGTCACTGTAGGAAACTAAAGCAGATGCAGTATCCAAACATGAGTAGAAGACTATCTCTCACTCTTGGAAATCCCATAACTGGTGTTTCTGATGGGCGGAAGACTCTCCCTCAAGCGGCAAGTCAAGAGCCCAGCCTTCACCATCTCAAACAGGTGACTTACAAAGTCCCCATGCGTGCTGACGGGGAGAAAGCAATATAGAGGATGAAATGAAAGTGGTTCCTGTGGGCCAGTCTCGCAAGTCTCAGACATCATTGAGACACACAGGCCACTGACGGAGGCCCGCTTACACGGTCACACTATGAATAACTGCAGAGGCCGCACACGCTAACTACAGAAGGAACGGCGCGGCAGAACGTGCGTTGGCCAGTCTCTCTCAAGGCTCTATACTTAGTAGCTTCTCAGCGAAGGCAGGCGCTATTAACAGCAGAGGGGCCTAGGTTGAGGGAGAATGAGTGCGAGCAGGTATTACGTAGAAATTAGAGAAAAATCCCAGAGAGAGTTTAGAGAGATCAGCAAAAGGAGGTGATGCACAAGCTCCAGGGAGCAAGTAGCCTCGGAAGTAGCAGTGGAATATCCTCAGCAACAAGGTGTGAGCTCGACGGCCAAATGCAGCAGCGTTCATGAATCTCGCAAATGCAACGCTGAAGAAAAGAAATTAGGTGAAAAGTATCTACGGACCTGCTGGATGGCCCAGGGAACCCTGCTCAGGGTTATGTGGCAGCCTGGATGGGAGGGAGTTTGAGAGAGAATGGATGCATGCATACGCGTGGCTAAGTCCCTCTGCTGTCCTCCTGAAACTATCACAACACTGTAAATCAGCTACACCCCATCACAAAATGAAAAGTTTTAAAAAGAAGAGTACATACTGTTGTGATGCTTCTCACATCATGTTTAAAGTCAGGTAGGACCTAGTGACGGTGTGAACCTGGTTGTGCTCAGACAGACATAAATCCCATTTTAAAAGCACTTGGGGAACTCTGAAGCACTATCAAATCCACTTAAAATGACCAAAGGAAAATTTTTGATTTTAGAAACGTAGGAAAGAGCTGGAAGTATATACAGATATGTCAAAAACTTATGATGGTTCCAGTGCCTAACTGTGGTGAATGATTTAATTTGGAATTATAATAGCATTGATATAGTGTTGCACATTTACTTAAAATAATGAAAATGTTTCTGTTTTGCCTACCTATTGCTACATAATAAACCACTCCAAAACTTAAAAAAAATCGAGTAGAACCCCTGTGAAGTACTAAAGCCAGGAAAGCAGTTAACTGTATCTAGTCTTCTGATCCGTGTAGGGTGGAAGAGGGTTGGGGTTTGCTGGTCATGTTTATCTCCATCTGGGTGTTGGCTTCCTAGGATGTTCATTCTGCGAAAATTCATTGATGGGAACAATTGAGCAACTTTTGTATATTGCATTCCAACAAAACAGCTATTAAAAAAAAAATAATTGTTGCATATGTTCTAAAATTTCTGTTCACACACCCTAATAAGAAAATAGGTTAATCGTATCCTCAGTAAGAACTCTCTCTAATTAGGAAATATTGGCCTCTATTCCCTTTTCTCAACATAAATATTCATCACCTATTAACTGTTGGCCTTCCCAGGTGGCACTAGTGGTAAAGATCCTGCCAGCCAATGGAGGAGACGTAACATCCCCTGAGATGCAGGGAAGATCCCCTGGAGTGAGAAACGGCACCCCACTCCAGCATTCTTGCCTGGAGAATCCCATGGACAGAGAAGCTTGGCGGGCTATAGTCCATGGGGTCACATAGAGTTGGACACGATGGAATGACCAAGCACACTTATTAAATTTTGCTTATAACTTTTCCCTAAAAGTGGAAATTATTTTATGCTAAAGGTAAGTCTTTCTAGCAGATTATTTTTTAATCATCTCCTCTATTCATACTGGATATTTTGAGGTTCAAAGCAAGCATTCTCTGGTTTGGACCCCCGCGAGTACCTGATGGCATTAATAGTCTTGAAACTTATTTCAAACAATACTTAAGTGTCTGTGAAAGAGACAGCTCCCTGGTCACCAAGGACTCAGGTATCTCTTCCATAATGTAGCTATTTTTGTTGACCCCTTTTAATCTGAATGGGGTCACTGACTTCTAGTAAATTGGATGTGGGCCGATGTAATTTATGTCCTTCCAGCTCTGACCCCTACACACTTCCAGACAGACCATCCAATCCCTCTCTCTCCCCATCAGCTGGGAGGTCATCCAGTGCAGGTGGCCTGGGGACCCATGTGTCGCACATGGCTGAGCTTCTGTTGGCAAGGACTCTGGAACGCCTGCTCAAAGCTGAACACATCCATTGTACTTTACAGGAGCAAGAGATCAGTTTTCTTGCTGAGTCCCTAAGATTTCAGGTTCATCTATTCTTCCTCTGAATATTTTGCTTGTCTTACTTGAAATGGTTGTAAATTGCTGGCATGGAATATTTTATCCTGTCTCCTTGCAGAACCTTTGGTTTACACATCACAGTACTCCCATACTCTACACTAGCCCAGCTAAGCAATCTGCCCCTGAGTCAGTCATTCCATCTGCAGTAATATTCAGATTTGTCCAATCAGTCAAAAATCCTTTATTATCTTGCCTTGTAAGGGGAACAAATAAACCCACCTGTGTGGATAGAGACTCAGGGGGTTCAGATTTCAGTCTTCCTTGACTTGCTGATACTTTGCATATTTCTTTTTTTATTATTTAATAGGAGGAAAATTGCTTTACAATGCTGTAATGGTTTCTGGGGTATGACAACACAAGTAAGTCGTAACTATATGTACAGATCTCTTCTCTCTTGAGCCTCCCTTCCCTCCCCTCTTCCCATCCATCTAGGTCCTCACAGAGCTCCAGGCCAGGCATATTTCTTTTGAATGTAGTAGCATTGGTTACGGGCTTCCCTCGTGGCTCAGTTGGTAAAGAATCTGCCTGAAAGGCGGAAGATCCAGGTTCTGTCCCTGGGTCAGGAAGATCCCCTGGAGAAGGGAATGGCAACCCACTCCTGTATTCTTGCCTGGAGAATTCCATGGACAGAGAAGCCTGGTGGTCTATGGTCCATGGAGTCACTAAGAGAAGGACACAGCTGAGTGACTAGCACACACGCGCCCATACACACACACACACAGCATCAGCTAAAGGTGGACAGTTGATGGGCATCAGTTCTCAGAGAGGGAACTAGCCTCCATGTGGTTGCATGATTCAGGGTGATCCTGGTAATTAAAAATCTGCCAGGACATACATCGGGCACATGGGACTCCTGTTGGTGATGTCTGCTGCGGTGGGAGAGTGTGTGGCTGTCGTAAGGACTGACAGGGCGCTCCAGGAGGCATGCTGCTTGGGCAGTCAGCAAGCCATTGCTATGCCTTTCAGCAGATCTCCACACCTGAGTGGTGGGTGCTCTTAAGGAGGGGGGATAATTTTATTTCTTTTCTCTTTATATTGGATTCCTCATCACTGCTGATCTGTGTGATAAAACAAAGCCTGCCTTTCCTGACCCCAATTTGTTTTAGATATATTTGAAAGAAGAAACATTCCTACAGGACAATACAGCAGTTCCTTATTTAATTTTGTATTTTCTCTCAGTCAACGTACCACTGTTGAGTTCAGTTCAGTTGCTCAGTCATGTCCGACTCTTTGCAACCCCATGGACTGCAGCATGCCAGGCCTCTCTGTCCATCACCAACTCCCGGAGTTCACTCAAATTCATGTCCATTGAGTCGACGATGCCATCCAACCATCTCATCCTCTGTCATCACATCTTCTCCTCACACCTTCAATCTTTCCCAGCATCAGGGTTTTTTCCAATGAGTCAGTTCTTCAAATCAGGTGGCCAAAGTATTGGAGTTGCAGCTTGGAGAGGAATTTATTCTTTCACAATTCTGTATTATGTTGGGTGTAAGGTTATTATTATTATTGGTAACCAATCTTTTTAAACTTGAGAAAGTTCACCTTTAGTTTTTGTTTTCTGAGGAATTTTTAAAATTGTGACTGAGTGATGAATTCTGACAATATGTTTTTCTGCCTCCATTGAGATGATCAAAGAGGCTTTCTTTTTAATTCTCTCAATATGAAGAATTTAAAAAATTGCCTTTGGATTTGTAAATCAACTTCATTCCTGGGAATAACTTTATTTGGCCATAATGAATTAAGCTTTTTTATATATTTAGGTTTTTTTTTTTATAAATAGTAATATTTTAAAATGGATTTTGAATACATGTTCTTGATAGCCAAGATTAACCTTACATTGTCTTTGTCTGGTTTTGGAATCAGAGCAATGCTGGCCTTATTAAAGTATTTGAAAAATATTTTGTCCTTTTATTAAATATATTGGGTAATACTGGTATTATTTTTTCCCTTAAATATTTGATAGAATTCACTAGTAAGTCCATCTGGATTCTTGTGTCATTTTATAAAGGCTTTTAGCTTCAAATTCTATCTCTTTAGTTGGTATAAGACTATTCAAATATTCTGCTTATTTTTTTGGTCAGTTTGATTTATGTCTTTGGAGAAATTTATCTCCTTTTCTGGCTTCCCTGGTGGCTCAGACAGTAAAGAATCTGCCTGCAATGCGGGAGATCAGGTTCAAGCCTTGGGTTGGAAATATCCCCTGGAGAAGGAAATGTCAACCAACTCCAGTATTCTTGCCTGGAGAATTCCGTGGACAGAGAAGCCTGGCAGGCTACAGTCCATGGGGTCTCAAAGAATTGGACACGACAGCATGACTAACATTTATTTACCTACTTATTTAAGTTGTCTATTTGGGGGGGATAAATTTGTTCATACTATTACCACCTATTCTTTTAATGTCCACAGGATCTCTAGTGATGTTCATTTTCTTATTTCTGAAGGTGATTGCCATGGATTGAATTGTATCTCCCTGAAACGCTTCCTGGCTCAGACAGTAAAGAATCTGCCTGCACAAAGATCTAAACAGACATTTCTCCAAAGAAGACCTACAAATGGCTAACAAACACATGAAAAGATGCTCAACATCACTCATTATCAGAGAAATGCAAATCAAAACCTCAATGAGGTACCATTACACACCAGTCTGAATGGCTGCTATCCAAAAGTCTACAAGCAATAAATGCTGGAGAGGGTGTGGAGAAAAGGGAACCCTCTTACACTGTTGGTGGGAATGCAAACTAGTACAGCCGCTATGCAGAACAGTGTGGAGATTCCTTTAAAAACTGGAAATAGAACTGCCATATGACCCAGCAATCCCACTTCTGGGCATACACACAAAGGAAACCAGATCTGAAAGAGATATGTGCACCCCAATGTTCATCACAGCACTGTTTATAATAGCCAGGACATGGAAGCAACCTAGATGCCCATCAGCAGATGAATGGATAAGGAAGCTGTGGTACATATACACCATGGAATATTACTCAGCCGTTAAAAAGAATTCATTTGAATCAGTTCTAATGAGATGGATGAAACTGGAGCCCATTATACAGAGTGAAGTAAGACAGAAAGAAAAACACCAACACAGTATACGAACGCATATATATGGAATTTAGAAAGACAGTAATGATAACCCTATATATATGCAAGACAGAAAAAGAGACACAGATGTATAGAACAGACTTTTGGACTCTATGGGACAAGGCGAGGGTGGGATGATCTGAGAGAACAGCATCGAAACATGTATATTATCAACCGTGAAACAGATCTCCAGTCCAGGTTGGATGCATGAGACAAATGCTCGGGGCTGGTGCACTGGGATGACCCAGAGGGATGGGATGGGGAGGGAGGTGGGAAGAAGGTTCAGAATGGGGAACACATGTAAATCCGTGGCTGATTCATGTCAATGTATGGCAAAAACCACTACAATATTGTAAAGTAATTAGCCTCCAAATAATAAAAGTAATTGTGGGGAAAAGAAAGAAAGAAAGAAAGAAAAAAAAGAATCTGCCTGCAATGTAGAGACCTGGTTTTGATCCCTGGGTCAGGAAGATCCTTTGGAGAGGGGAGTGGCTCCCCACACCAGTATTCTTGCCTGAAGAATTCCATGGACAGAGGAGCCTGGCGGGCTGCAGTCCATGGGGTCTCAAAGAATCAGACACAATTTAGCAGCTAACACTTTGACTTTCAAAATTCATATGTTGGAGCCCTAATCCTCAATGTAACTATGTTTGGAAATGGGGCCCTATATGTAGGTGTGTGAGTGTTGCATGCACGCTAAGTTGCTTAGTTGTGTCCGACTCTGTGCAACCCTACGGACTGCATCCTGCAAGGCTCCTCTGTCCATGGAGTCCTCCAGGCAAGAATACTGGAGTGGGTTGCCACGCCTTCCTCTAGGCAATCTCCCCAACCCAGGGATCAGGTAATTAGGGTTAAGTAAAGGCTTAAGAGTGGGATCCCAATCCCAAAGAACTGGTGTCCTTACTAGAAGAGAAACAGAAACCAGATATCTCAGTCCCTGCACACACACAGAGGAAGGACCATGTGAAGACACAGTGAGAAGGTGACTTCCTGCAAGTCAGGAGGAGAAGCCTCACCAGAAACCCCCTCGGGAGTCACCTTGATCTTGGACTGTTGCCTCCAGAACTGTGAGGAAGCACATTTCCATTCAAGCCAACCAGCCAGTGGTATTGTTATGGCTGCCTGAGCAGACTAACACAGTGGTAATATTTGGTTTTGCTTTTCTTTTTTTTTTTGGTTTTTAAGTAGAGTTGATTTAATTAAATTCTAAAATCTAGCTTTTGGTTTTACTGTTTTTGTCTCCTGGTTCTGTTTTCCGTTTCATTGTTTCCACTCTTTATTTTTTGCTTCAGTGTTTTGTGCTTCCCTGGTAGCTCAGCTGGTAAAGAATCCATCTCCAATGCAGGAGACCCCAGTTCAGTTTCTGGGTCAGGAAGATCTGCTGGAGAAGGGATAGGCTGCCCACTCCAGTATTCCTGGGCTTCCCTTGTGGCTCAGCTGGTAAAGAATCCACCTGCAGTGTGGGAGACCTGGGTTCGATCCCCAGGTTGGGAAGATCCCCTGGAGCAGGGAACAGCTACCCACTCCAGTATTCTGGCCTGGAGAATCCCATGGACTGTATAGTCCATGGGGTCACAAAAAGTCGGACATACTGAGCGATTTTCACTTTCACTTTTTTCATACTTATTTTGCTTCAGTTTGCTCTTTTTCTGTCTTCTTAAGGTGAAATCTAAATAATTGAAGGTGTCATTGATTGTCAACCTTTTACTTTTAATGTACCTTCTGATATTGTTAGGTTTGTGTGTATTAATGTACTTCCTATTTGTATCTGTCAACTATAAATTGGCACTTCCACCTACCTCTACAAGGATTAAATCATGTGCTGCAGCAGCTGCTGGCCTTCAAAACCCCCTGGAAGCAGTTTAGGGTGGAAAGCAGAAATGAGGCACTCTGTACTTGGGGAGTATTTGACAGGACATATTTTCAGAGAGATAGATATTTTCAGGAGCTGATTCTTGTATTTCCCCATATCTAGAAAAGCACTAAAATTCTTTATGGTGACAACTGTTCCTTGTGACTAGCCAAGGTTCATGAGACTAGTAGAAACCTTCTGGAAAAATATGTGCTTGCTTGCATATTTTCTCCCTTCACTGAAATCACATATATACTGACCTTTGCCCCCGCCTCTTTGGCGCAGTCTCCCAGGCTACAGTCTTCATTTTGCCCCAAATAAAACATTACTTGTAACTCTCACATTGCATGTATTTTAGAACTTGACCTATTGCATATTAATGTTTCATTTTTTTGCTTTTCCTTACTTTTTTGAGTGATTTTTAACACTTGATTTTTGTCTTCAATTTTGGAATATTTACTGAATCTGGTTCATTTTTTAACAATTGCTCTAAGATTTACATTTTACGTATATTGTCATGGACTACTTCTAAATTATGCCATTTCAAGTAGAGTGTGAAAGCTATACAGTACTTACGTTCATTTCTTTCATTCCAATCTAAATGCTAGTGGTTTTACACGTTTTACCTCTACATATGTTATTAACTTCAAAACATATTGTTATTATTTTTCATTTAAACAAGTGGTTTTCGAAGAACAGAAGGTCTCCTGTGGTCCATAAGATCCTTTCAGAACACCCATGAATTTAAAATCATTTTCATGATGATGAAACAGTGTTTGCTTTCTAAATTTTTAGTCTTTTATAAAAAAGAATTTTCCAATTGCTGTATTATGTGTTATATTACAACAAAATGAATGAAAAAGCAGATATGATACTTAAGCTGTCTTTATTTAAGTATAAAAGAGATTTGAAAAAATGAAAAATAATGTCATCCTGTTCATTGTTTTCTCTTTTGGAAGATGTAGTTATTTTTTCTTATTTGTTGTTGTTCAGTCACTCACTCCTGTCTGACTCTTTGCAACCCCATGAACTGCAGCACACCATGCTTCCCTGTCCTTCACCATCTCCTGGAGCTTGCTCAAACTCATGTCCGTTGAGTTGGTGATGCCATCCAACCACCTCATCCTCTGTCATCCCCTTCTCCTGCCTTCAATCTTTATTTTTTAAATTAAAAAAATTTTATTTTATAGTGGAGCATATTTAATTACCAATGCTGTGTTAGTTTTAGGTATACAACACAGTGATTCAGTTATATGTAAACATGTATTTTGCATGGTTGATTATTAATTCTTTAAAGCAAATTGATAAACAAATATTTAAAATATTTATTAATGAAGATATGTTCTTATTTTAGTTTCTTACATGACAAAGTATTGGTAGATATTACAATATTCTCTGTGGTCTTCAATAATTTTTAAGACTGTAAAGTTCATCTGAAATAAAAAATTTTATCTCAGAATTGGTTCCTTAAAATTTTTAGGAATTGACTATTGAAACTAAAAAGGGCCCTATGGGAGCCTCCAAGGTTCAGTTCAGTTCAGTTCAGTTGCTCAGTCATGTCCGACTCTTTGCGACCCCATGAATTGCAGCATGCCAGGCCTCCCTGTCCATCACCAATTCCAGGAGTTTATTCAAACCCATGTCCATTGAGTCGGTGATGCCAACCAACCATCTCATCCTCTGTCATCCCCTTCTCCTCCTGCCCCCAATCCCTCCCAGCATCAGGGTCTTTTCCCATGAGTCAACTCTTTGCATGAGGTGGCCGAAGTATTGGAGTTTCAGCTTCAGCATCAGTCCTTCCAATGAACACCCAGGACTGATCTCCTTTAGGATGGACTGGTTGGATCTCCTTGTAGTCCAAGGGACTCTCAAGAGTCTTCTCCAACACCACAGTTCAAAAGCATTAATTCTTCGGCACTCAGCTTTCTTTACAGTCCAGCTCTCACATCCATACATGACCACTGGAAAAACCATAGCCTTGACCAGACAGACCTTTGTTGGCAAAGTAATGTCTCTGCTTTTTAATGTGCTGTCTAGGTTGGTCATAACTTTCCTTCCAAGCAGTAAGCGTCTTTTAATTTCATGGCTACAATCCCCATCTGCAGTGATTTTGGAGCCCAAAAAAATGAAGTCTGACACTGTTTCCACTGTCTCCCCATCTATTTCCCATGAGGTGATGGGACCAGGTGCCATGATCTTAGTTTTCTGAATGTTGAGCTTTAAGCCAACTTTTTCACTTTCCTCTTTCACTTTCATCAAGAGGCTTTTTAGTTTCTCTTCACTTTCTGCCATAAGGGTGGTGTCATCTGCATATCTGAGGTTATTGGTATTTCTCCCGGCAATCTTGATTTCAGCTTGTGCTTCTTCCAGCCCAGCGTTTCTCATGATGTACTCTGCATATAAGCTAAATAAGCAGGGTGACAATATACAGCCTTGATGTACTCCTTTTCCTATTGCGAACCAGTCTGTTGTCCCATGTCCAGTTCTAACTATTGCTTCCTGACCTGCATACAGGTTTCTCAAGAGGCAGGTCAGGTGGTCTGGTATACCCATCTCTTTCAGAATTTTCCACAGCCTTCAAAGTACAAATCCTTTTAATGTTCTCATTTCTTGTTTCTAGGAAAAAAGCTTCAGCCTCCGAGAACTTCCCTGAATATTAAAGGGCAGACTCAAACAGTTGCTGGTTAGAAAAGTTAGGGAATGCAGAAGCAAAGCAGAAGCAATGGTAAACCAATAATGCAGAGTTTTGGTTCCTCCTCAAAGAGTAAACATAACAATACCTTAGAGGTGTTTTGTTTTGTTTTGTTTTGTTTTTAGCTGCAGCTAAGGTCTTCCCTGGTGGCCCCCAGTGTCTCAGATGGTAAAGAATCTTCTTGCAATGCAGGAGACTTGGGTTTGATAACTGGGTTGGAAAGATCCCCTGGAGCAGGGATTGCAACCCACTCAAGTATTCTTGCCTGGAGAATCCCCATGGACAGAGGAGCCTGGTGGGCCACAGTCCATGGGATCTCAAAGAGTCAGACACAACAGAGCACCTGCCAGGCTCCTCTGTCTATGGGATTCTCCAGGCAAGAATACTGGAGTGGGTTGCCACGCTTTCCTCCAGGGGATCGTCTAAATCCACGGATTGAACCTACATCTCTTATGTCTAACCTGTGTTGGCAGGCAGGTTCTTTTTCAGGCTGAGCACAAGAGTCCTGGAGCAACTTCCTGTAACCTCACCACCAACCAATCATAAGAAACTCTGCAAACAGCGGAAGATAACAAAGACTCTGACGCCTCCTGAAATGATTAACTACAATTAATTTCCCCCTTTGAAAATTCTCATGGTTCAGTAGAATCTTTGGGAGTTGGTTCTTGCCCATGAGTCCACCTTCTCCCCAGGTTTCCAGCCTCCTGAATAAAGCAATCTTTCCATTCCTACCAAAACTCTTCTCTCAAGTACTGGCTTTCAAGTGGTGAGCAGCCAAATCTGAGTTCAGGACCACAAATTCCCTTTAAAATAAATATTTAAAAATCTCTTATTTGCCGACATATTTATCATTTCCAGTGCTCTTCATTACTTAACGTAGATACATGTTTCCATGGAGTATTACTATACTTCAACTTAAAGACAGTTCTTTTAACAGAGTTTATAGACAAGGTTTGTTTGCAAAAAAAAAAAAAAGCTTTGTATCTATTTTTGTTTGATTAAGCAAACCTTCATTTTGCTTTTAGGAGGAAAATTTAGCTAGATGTGTTTGTAGACGGTCATCTTGCCTCTCATAATTCATGGTATTCATTGTGTCATGCTCCCTTAGTTCTCTTCAAGCTGCAAGGAAAGGTTACTTGAGAGGGTTAAAATGAATTGCATGTTAAGAAAAAAAAGGCAGTTGGAATAAGAAGATTGACAAAAGTATTAGCTCTGCATTTAATTCAGTGTTAAAACTGCCCTTTTTACCCATTCATGTTCCATCATGAAAAGCTAAAGTATTTCATATTGAGTTGCATTATGAAGTTTATAATTTTCATCTAACCTCAAAAATTTAAAATCTTTGCTCAATAATTCAAAGGTATTTTTCAGTTGAATTAAAATATTTACCTTTGGTCAATGGTATCACACGTTTTTGAGAAAAACATAAAGAAGCAGTTGGATGACCTTTCCAGTCAACCTCCTCCACCATCCTTAGCACTTTTTCTGCTAAAGTGATATCAGAAAGCCTTCCTAGAAGATGACAGCTCTTTACAGAATGTCACATTATTATTATATAGTTGGCGTTTGAACACAGGTATTTTCTTTAAAACTTTACAAGAGACTAATCTTTTCTCCTTTGATACTTACAACTTTGGCCCTATACAATGCAAACTCCAGAACGTTCAGAAGAAAAAAAGCACAAATCCATGTGTCAGAAGAGAAGGAGTGGCACCAGTCGATTACCATCAAATACCAGTCCCAGATTTTGAGGAACAATGAATAAAAGGCTTTTAAAATAAAAAAAAAAAATTTAAAATAATAAAATTTATACATGCACTGTTATGTAGGAGCTTAAGACTCTACTGTTAGTGGAAGCAGGCTGATTGAAACCGCCCACCCTGGCCAGGCACCCTAGTAACCATTTGCATGAGTTGTTTTACGACAGGAGGTCCTGGTAAGGAACAGGGAACTAATAAGCCACCGCCAACCAGAAGAGTTCGGGAAAGGTCAAAAGGAGACACCACCTATCAGACCACCTCCCAGAATCCTTCTCTCTAGTGTCCATCTTGGCTGAACAAGGCGTGCACCACCAGGAAGGACTCTGATTTAGCTAATCAGAATGATTAGCTACAGACAACCCGGAAACTAATCCCATCACTGTAAATCCCGAGACTGCAAGCCATATGGCAGAGCAGTTCTCCTGGTTTCCCTTCCCCTCCTGCTCTCCACCCTGGTGCCCTTTCCAAATAAAATCTCTTGCTTTGTCAGCACATGTGTCTCCTCGGAAAATTCAGTTCTGAGTGTTAGACAAGAGTCCGGTTTCAGGCCCTGGAAGGGGTCCCCCTTCCTGCAACACTACTATTAGAGGAAGCAACACTTTGAAGGAGAGGTGGAACATCAGTATCAATAGAAAAATTTTCTAACAGATCTCAGCTCCATTTCTGTTGTCTGTTCCATGACTTCCCAGTAATGATTATCTTCTACTGACATGAGTATTCCTAGGAGTGCTGTGGTACAAACCAATTATTGCTTGTAATGTAAATGCCTGATGTTAAACTTCTTTTTTTTCTTTCTTTCTTAGTGGGATCTTATTTCCCTGACCAAGGATTGAACCTGAGCCCCCTGCATTGGAAGAATAGAGTCTTAAGCACTGAAGTGCCAGGGAAGTCTCCACATTAAACTTTTGATTGCTGAGGCATCCACTTCAAGGCACTCATGTTGAATAAAGACATTACCTCAGTTCAGTTGTTCAGTCCAACACTTTGCAACCCTATGGACTGCAGCACGCCAGGCCTCCCTGTCCATCACCAACTCCCAGAGTCCACCCAAACCCATGTCTATTGAGTTGGTGATGCCATCCAACCATCTCATCCTCTGTCATCCCCTTTTCCTCCTGCCCTCAATCTTTCCCAGCATCAGGGTCTTTTCCAATGAGTCAGCTCTTCGCATCAGGTGGCCAAAGTATTGGAGTTTCAGCTTCAGCATCAGTCCTTCCAATGAATATTTAGGACTGATTTCCCTGCTATTCAACTAAATGAGGAGCCAACTATGATGTTCCACCTATGATGTTCTCCTTTTAGGAAGCCCTGTGTGACCCGCTTGCTTGCTTTATTTACCTGCTCTGTGCTTTAATTTCTACTCTTAGGTTTAAAATCCACCAATGAAGAGTGAACCTGTAAAATCCTAGTCACCCCACCCTTGACTCCAACAAAGGCAGAAGCCGAGGTCTCCCCATCCCCACCTCACTGTGTGGCCATGGGTGTGCTGTGTATCCTGCAGGACTTGTGAATAATAAGTTTGCTATTTGAAGGTCTCCTGGTGCTTGTTGCTGAGGAGCAACTTACGGTAATAGCAAGATGCACAAGGGCTGGTCCAGCCATGACATTGTGGGGACAGCCACAGGTAGTATGTGCCCAAGTGAGTGCCCAGTCATTCCTAGTAGAAAGCGTCATTATCACAGGCTGAGACTGACCTGGAAGGAACCTCACTGCAGTCTCTGCTCTCCAGACAGATGCAATTCACTGAGTGCCCAGACATCCCACTCCTACAGGGCTTCTCGCCATTCAGGAATCTTCACCTTGAACTCCTGCCTTCAACCCTAGGCCTTCTCCCTGACTTTATCCAAAACCTACTTGGTCTTTAGGGCTCAACCTAAAGTCCTCATCCTCTGTGAAACCTTCCAGTAGACTCAGGGAATCAACACTCTTTTCTCTGTATCACAAGGATACTTTTAAATCAGTTTAGCAGCATTTTAGTTGGTGGCTGACTTGTTTGTGCTCGTCCTGAACTGTGCCAAGGGTTTGCTTTCAGATTCTGCTAATGAACCAAGTCTCTCTGCCTGATGTGCAGCAAGACAGAGAACACAGAGGTTCACAGCTAAGGAAGAGCTAATTTACAATGCTGCCAAGTGAGCACACGGGAGGGACAAGTCTCAGATCTGCCTCCCCAGAGGTGAGGGGGCTGCGACGCTTATGGGGTAAGCAGGTTGGCCTTAAGTTTGGGGCAAGGTTTTTGGAGGTGGGGAAAAGGGGAGGTAAACAGAGTTTTGCCCAGGTGCATGTCAGTTACATGCGTATGCATGTTCAAAATGGAAATGCATAGCATGACCGGAGGGTAGAGTTTTCGAGTCCTCTGATGTCAAGAAGCCATTCATCAGATACCTGCACAGGCCTTGTTTTAGGGTCGGTGGTCCCAACCAGACCTAGCCATCTGACATGGGGCAGGAGCTGACTCCAATTCCTGTAAAACAATTGGGCTGCATGAAGCTGGGAAGGTATGCAATTAAAAAGAAAAAAAGAAAAAAGAAGCTTAATCAATGAAGGTAGTATATAAGCGAAGGATTTTTAACAAGCTGTTCACACTTTTGTTGTTAAGACAGGTTTAAAAATTTCAACTAGTTATCAGTTTCTGGTAACTCTATGGGGCATGGTTTCAATCCCAGTAGTTCTTGGTACAGGTAGAAAGTGGGATTTCCTAGGAAAACTTAAGAGCCGAGAAGTAGAAGAGCACATGGACCCCTGAATTCTCACTATTTCATACCTTGTCTGCCCCAGCCTGTGACCAACCTGCCAGGGTAGAGCGTCCCTGTCTACTGTTGATCCACCTTTAGCGTCTGGGAGACAGGAACACCTGTGTGATGGTCACCAATGGACAGTCTCTCATTTGAGAACTTCCTGTCAAGGAAGGGTGAGCAGTGGCTAGTATCAGCCTACTTATCTGTTGAAATAACACTGACCTGGTAAGTTTCCTCTCTGCTGAACCTCCAAAGAAGTGGAAGTGAAAGTGTTAGTTGCTCAGTTGTGTCCAACTCTTTGTGACCCCGTGGACTGTAGCCCCCCAGGCTCCTCTGTCCATGGAATTCTCCAGGCAAGAATACTGGAGTGGGTAGCCTTTCCCTTCTCCAAGGGATCTTCCCAACCCAGGGATGGAACGCAAGTCTCCTGCATTGCATTGCATTGCACTGCAGGCAGATTCTTTACTCTTTACCCAGGCCCCCAAAGAAATGAGAACATAAACCTCAAGGGCCACCCATATTTGCCACCTTGAAAACCAAGTGTTGATCCTGTTCATTTTTATATCCTCAATTTCAGCACTGATGCACACAATAAATACGCATGATGAACAGGTGGGTATGAAAGTCATTACATTCTGCTGCTACATTCTCTGGACCCGAGATCTCTGCATGCAAAACAGCACATGAGCTGTCATTTGAGGTCTGCAAGAAACCTCTGATATAAGCTTTCATCAGAATGTTCCAACACATTCCCGTCTGAATAACCACTCATTGGATGGGGTCATCAGGTCATCCACCACAGGGGTGAGACCCCACAATCAGCCGTTCTTGGGGTGAGATCTAGCCTTGGCACTTCAGCCTTCCATGTCTGGCCAGTATCCTCTCGTTGGCTCCACCAGCCCCTCTGTATTGCACATTATTGCCTCAAACTTAATAGCCTCAGTGCTTGCCATTCTGTTATTTTATGTTGTACTCATTCCTGGAAGCTTTGGGAATATCCAATATAGATGGCTTTTTCTTAAGCTATGCCATGTATTTCCACAGAGCAAGTACACACTGCTGAGTGTGTTGAAAAAAGAGAGACTTGCTTCCAACTATCAGACAAGTTATGGCCCTGCTTTGACTCCGGCAGGTAACAGTATTTTAGCATCTTCAGCTCAAGAAGGGGAACAGTTTTGCTGTACAGTTTTGTGCTGCTGTTGTTATTCTAAAATTCAAGAGCTGTTTTCTATTTCATTGCCCTATGTTGGAATGCAGGAATCGAGCACAAAGATACAAGGAAATGTGTTTTATAGTGACAGGAGCACAGGGCAAAGTACACTGGAGACTTCAAACTCAAATGAGTTCATCACAGTATCAGTCAGGAGGAGAGCCTGAATTTCACCTTCACAACCAGTGATTTATTCATGGCAATATCTGAGATTTGGCAAATAATTCACTGATATTTAATTAGGAATAATTCCTTCTGTCTCCATCTTAGTTTACTCATCTCTTTTGTATTTTCACAGCCTCAGGTGCAAGTTCCTTTCAGAGAACAAACTTCTTCATTAGTAATATGTCTTCATTAGCAAGCAGCTGTGCTAAATGAACCTTGATATTTCAATTTTTCATGTAATTTTGTGCATATGATCTCAGCTGAATGCCATCTACCCAGTTCATTGCCACAAGTGTCAGCTAATAATATTTCAGGTATGAAATGTTAAACACATTCAGATTATATCTCAATAAGGGAAATTTACTTCCTCTGAAGCTTCTCTTAGAAATTCTGTAGCATTTGATGTCCAAATCATCAAGTATTAAATTTCAAAGAAGCTCCTGCTGCTTCACTGGTGGCTGTCACTTAGAGTCAAAATTCTTAAATTTTCAGTTTCAGAATCAGAAATCTCTGGATCACAATAACCTCTCCAAGTTACAGTGGCCAAATCCAAGAAATTGACAAACGAGGTAATAAACATGTTTTGTAGGGCTTCCCAGGTGGTGCTAGTGGTAAAGAATCCTCCTGCCAGTGAAGGAGACGTAAGATACTTGGGTTTGATCCCCGGGTTGGGAAAATCCCCTGGAGGAGGACACGGCAACCCATTCCAGTATTCTTGCCTGGATAATCCCGCGGATAGAAGAGCCTGGCAAGCTACCGTCCATACGGTCACAGAGTCAGACATGACTGAAGAGACTCAGCACACACCTAGCTAACATACATGAAAAATGGTCTCTTTTTTGGTTTAGAGAGGTTACTCTATCAGGATCAACATGATCATTACACATTTGACTAAGTCATTCTCAGTGGGCAGCAAGAATTTAAAAAGTCCTCATGAAGCTTTCAGAAGTTGAGATATATTGTATCAGTTAGAAAAAACTAAATGTGCTGCAGTAACAAATATCTCTAACATCTCAGTGGTCTAAATAGTTAAGGTCTGTCTCTGGTTTTTGCATTGTGGACTGGAAAAGATGTTTTGCCCCAGGATTATTATTCCATAGTCACACTAACAAAGCTTCCTCTCAGCTCAAGTTGCCATCATGAATGGGAGCATGATAAATCATGCCTTGGTTGTTAAAGTTTTTGCTCTGCAGTCATGTATTTTGCTTCCATTCATTCTTCAATGGCCAAGACAACTCAAATGCCAGCTCACTTTTAAACAGAGAAGTGAAGTTCAGGCTTGACGTGTGCAAAAGTAGGTGGAAAAGACACCTGTTTGTAAACATCTCTAATGCCTGAGAGACAGTTAAGCTGTTGGTAGAAATGCAGGTTGAGAGGGAACATCTTGGTAACACAGTTTAACCCCTTCAGTTCACAAATTGAAAAACCATGATTGGTGGAGGCTGACTTTAGGTGTCAGCCCTCAGCTGGCCTCAAGGTCCCTGGTGAAGTCATTCATTCTTGGGTCTGTAACATAAAGTAAGGTACCTCCTAGAAACAGAAAGGGTGTTAGGACTCTATATTTAACATCCCATCGAGCCCAGACAACTTTGTGCTTATTGATAGCTAATTGGAAGCCAGGACAGTATGTGTGAACAGAGTTGCCTTACTGTTATTATTTTTTTAAATCAGCCTTCAGACCAAGACTCAGAAGAGAAAAAGAATCTTTAGAATAATGTTGCCTGAGACCCAGTCCCCATCTGGCATGATCATCAGGGATGTATAATTCTTGCTGAACATTTTTATCATTCCAATGTCCGGATCTAACCAGAGAATAAAGAAAACATAATCTCCAGGTGGGGCACAGGTATGGGAATAGTTTATTCCAGTAGGAACTGTAATTGTGTAGATTCCCAAACTGGCTCTTGGTGGTGTCCACCCGTGGGCCCCAAGCGAAATACAGCAGTTGTCCTTAATTTTCACAGGTGCGCCACAAGTGAGAGGGGGCTGATGGTCTTAATACCTGAACCCCACACTCCCTGGCCTCAGGGGTCACATGGATCAGGGCTCTTGGCTCACATGCATTCCTCTCCAGGACAGAACGCCAGTGGTCTTCCTTGGTTGACAAACTTAAAAGAAAGCATTGCTTTTCAAAAACGTTTTCCCTATAATGTTGCTGCTGGTAAGTCACTTCAGTCGTGTCCGACTCTGTGCAACCCCATAGATGGTAGCCCAGCAGGCTCCTCCGTCCCTGAGATTCTCCAGGCAAGAACACTGGAGCGGGTTGCCATTTCCTTCTCCATCCTATAATGTTATTTACCCTTTTATAAACAAAAAGCTTAAACTACTCAAACAGATAAGGCTGCTCTCCTAAAAGCTCCCTGAGTATGCTAATGGTTCCCAACAACTACCTTCAAAACAGACCTTCAAAGGCAAAATCAAAGTACTGGGCATTTTTTCAAACTGATCAGTTACTGCTGTGACCTCTTCTAGGCTAAAGTCCAAATGAAAAAATGAAAAAATGCAGGGCAGAGCCTCTGCCCAGGCATGACAGAGTGAGGCTCGCTGACCTCAATTACCATCTGACTATGCCATTATCTCTAACGAGTGAGTGGCTGCCCAAGTTCAGACAAGCCAGTGACAGGCATGCAGCCATTAGTTTCCACGCCGATATCACCATATATGAGGCTCCGTGAAACTGCTGTCTCTTAAATGCCAGGAAGGGTTGAATACCTGGACCCCAGTGTCACTGGGATTGGGACCACTGGCAACAGATGGAACAGGCCCAAGGCTGCCAGCTGGATTGAGACCAGTGACCCTTAGGCAGCAGGGGAAGCTGCAGGTGAGCTGGAGTTAGCAGCCCATGTCAGTGCAAGGAGAATCTTCACACAGGGGTGTGGTTCCTGTGTCAGCTTCGTCACCCAAAAGATGACGGGCCATGACCTCTGAAGAGTGTAGACAAGGTTGTCCCTGGCTGCCCTGGGCTCTTGGCCTTCACTTGGAGCAGCAAAACCCTTCCTGGGACGTTCTTGGTGTCCGGGATGTCTCTGGTCATTCTTGAGTCAGACATCAACAGGCACTTCTGGCAGAAGGGATAGATTAAGAGACAAATCCATGCCATGAGTTTGAGTTCCATGATTGGAAAGGCAAATGGAGACTGACCCACCATCACAGGTTTGAGAGGGTGCTCTTTCTTCAAAGTCATGGCATGTGAAGCAAAGAAAATACCATGTCAGGAATTTGGGGGTGCCCTGATCCATCTTTAGAGCCTTGGGTGGGGTCAGATGAGAGAGAATAAAGAAAGAGAAGTCAAGGAAGGTGAAGTCTTCTCCTTGTTACCCTTGCAGACGAGCAACTTCTTGTGCAGCATCCATCCCAGTGAGGAGAGGTGGGGAGGGGATGGCAGGGGTTAGGAGGGAAATGAAAGGGAGGGGAGGGTGGGGGTGAAGAATGAGAAGTGTGGGAAGGGATCAGTAGGGCACTGAGGGAGGGAATGAACAGAGGGACACTAGATGGGAGGAGTTGGGATGGGGCGGGTTGGGAGGGACTGCTGGGACCACGGAGGGGGCACGTGAACATGAAAAGCACGTCCAGAGCCCCAGACTGGAGGATTGTAGGATAAACTCTGTTCTCTTGCCACTTAGACCTGGAAAGGGTTGACCTTTGGAAAAAATGGAGAGAAGACACTTAGAGCATATGTCTGTTGAATAATGTGATCCTTTTGTTAGAACCAATTACAATTTGAGCTCGGTCTACTTATTTAGCACCCCCTACTCCCATTCACATGCCCTGAATTCCAAGCCAAGCTAAAAACTGAGGTGAAGTGGAGTGAAAAGTGAAGTGGCTCAGTCGTGGCCAAGTCTTTCCACCCCATGGTCTGTAGCCCACTAGGCTCCTCCATCTATGGAATTTTCCAGGCAAGAATACTGGAGTGGGTTGCCATTTCCTCCTCCAGAGGATCTTCCCAATGATTTCTATTAAAGTGGTGAAAATCTGAAACACTGACAACACCATATGCCTGTGAGGGTGTGCAGCAACAGAAAATCTCGTTCATTGCTGGTGGGGCTGAAAAACATTCCAGTCACCTTGGAAAACAGATTGCTGGTTTCTTATAAAACTAAATGTCCTTTTACTGTATGATCCAGCAGTATCTTCCTTGGTATTTACCCAAATCAGCTGAAATCTTATATCTATACAAATACCCACACACAGATGTTTATAGCATCTTTATCCATAATTGCCCCAAACTGGAAACAGTCAATATACCCTTCAGTAGGTGAATGAATAAACTGTGGTAATCAGAGAAATGAATATTATTTAGCTCTTAAAATAAGCTAGATATCAAGCCAAGAAGAGACACAGTGGAACCGTAAATGCATATTACCCCATGAAAAAACCCAATCTGAAAAGGTTATATACTGTTAGATTCCAATCATATGACATTCCAAAAAAGGCAAAATCATGAAGACAGTAATAAGCAATGGTTGTCAGGTACTGAAGGACAGGTGATGAATACCCAGAGCACAGAGGATTTTTAGGGCAGTGAAACTCTTCTCTACGATGCTGTAATGATGGACATGTATTCAAATCCACAGAATGTACAGCACCACGAATGAATCCTAATGTGAACCATGGTGATAATGACGTGTCAGCGTAGAGTCATCTATTATAACAAATGGACCACTCTGGGGGAGGATGTTGATAATGGGAAAGCTGTCATGTATGAGGGCAGGAGGTATATGGGAAATTTCTGTACCTTTTCTTGATGTTGCTTTGGACTTAAAAGTGCTCTAAAAACTAAAGTCAATTTAAAACATTTGTGATTTTTTAAAATGGGCCATGGGATCTTTTCTGGTAAAACTTTATTTTGTCTAGCCTTGTTGCTGTTTTTGTTTAGTCCGCAAGGAATGGACGGAGGAACCTTGTAAGCTACAGCCCGTGGGGTCGCAAAGAGTCAGACATGACTGAACGACTTCACTCTAAGTCATGTCCTACTCTTTGCAACCCCATGGACTGCAGCACACCAGGCTTACCTGTACTTCACTATCTCCTAGAGTTTACTCAAACTCATGTCCATTGAGTTGGTGATGCCATCCAACCATCTCATCCTCCTGCCCTCAATTTTTCCCAGCATCTGGGTCTTTTCCAATGAGTTAACTCAGGTGATCAAAGGATTGGAGCTTCAGCTTTAGCATCAGTCCTTCCACAGTTTGAAAGTATCAGTTCTTTGGTGCTCAGCCTTAATTACATGGCTGTAGTCACCATACACAGTGATTTTGGAGCCCAATAAAATAAAATCTGTCACTTTTTCTCCATCTATTTGCCATGAAATGATAGGCCTGGATGCCACGATCTTAGTTTTTTGAATGATGAGTTTTAAGCCAGCTTTTTCACTCTCCTCTTTCACCTTCATCAAGAGGCTCTTTAGTTCCTCTTTGCTTTATGCCATCAGACTGGTACCGTCTGCATATCTGGGCTTCCCTGGTGGCTCAGACGGTAAAGACTCTGCTTGCAAGGCAAGAGACCTGGGTTCGATCCCTGGGTCAGGACAATCCCCTGGAGAAGGAAATGGCAACTCAATCTAGTATTCTTGCCTGGAGAATCCCATGGACAGAGGAGCCTGGTGGGCTACAGTCCACAGGGTCTCAAAGAGTTGAACACTGACTGAACGACTAACACACACATCTGCATATCTGAGGTTGCTGATATTTCTCCGGGCACTATCAGTTTACTATGCATATTATTATGTGAGGCTGTATAGTATGTCTTCACCCTTTAAAGAAGTTCTGGGGCCCGCTCCACAAAATGAACTTCTAGAGCAGCTTATTTGTACCAGCCTTCCTTGTGATATGTGTTTGGATGATCTTGCATTTGCCTCAGCCATTCATATCTATTTCTTACTAGATCATATCTTATTTTAATTCAGGAATACATTCTAGTTTTTATTGCTAGCTATTATTAGGAATGTGGTTTGTAGGACTAAAACTATACTGTATAGAAGTACTGCTATAGAAGTTATTCAATTTGCCTTTATTCAACTATAAGGAAGGCCAGCTTCTGATCCCTGGTGTTAATTCCTAAACCAATAACTGGATGTGTGTTCTTCCCCATCATCTGATGATCCTCTGTCAAGCTCCTTGCCAAAATCCTCACTCAGTGTGACTCAGTCTCCTTCTTAGGTCACCAGCATTCTCATAATTACACTACCTTTTCTTATATAGTAACTCTTTCTCAAGAAAGATCTAGCAAGCTTATTCATACTAAGCTGTAATTGGCTAGTTGACTGATAAATTATCCCATGATCTGGAACTTAAGGGATATTTCCAAGTAAGAGGAACTAAGAACCTTAAATCACTAATTTTCAAAATGGGACTCACATATGTCAGGACAGGAAGCTGCAAGATAAAGATGAGGAACTTCAAAGTAAAATTAATTTTCCCTGCAGACAGGTTATACAAAATCTTACTTCTCTGAAAAAGATAAATGTAAAACGTGGTACATGGTAAAAATGCACATGGTATTTACAGGTGAAACATGAGGGTTCAGTCTGAACCTCAGTTTCTCTAAAGCTGCACTTCAGAGCACCGTTGCTTAGATGGTAAAGAATCTGACTGCCAATGCAGGAGACTCAGGTCATGATGATCCCCTGGAGAAGAGCATGACAACCCACCCCAGTATCCTTGCCTGGACTACCCCATGGACAGAGGAACCTGGTGGGCTACAACCCACAGGGTCACAAAGAGTCTGACATGATTGAGTGACTAACACTTTCACTTTCAAAGCTACACTTTCCTCCTGATATCTCAGTGGTCCCATTACTCTCTCTGCCCTGAGGTTTACATTGAGAAGTAGATGTTTAAGAAGTGTTGCTGTAGACAGAGACATTGCTCTCTTGCAGAACCTGATTCTTGAAGAATCAGGTTAAGTGCGTACGTTTTAACAGGTAAGATGAAAATGGAGCTTCTGAGTAACAGTGGGTCATAAACCGTCAGCCTTATCCTCACAGGGAATACTGAGATATGCAGGAATCAATCTTGACTGATGACAGCACCTAGGAGGGAAAGATTTAATTTTTTTCAAACCCTGGAAGAAATCAGGGCCACCCTCCAGAAGCTCTATGTTTTAGGGTTTAAGGTGTCTCCTTGTGGCTCTTATGCTCGAATAATAATCCTGCCTGCAAGGAAACAGGTGTTTGAAGGAGAAATCTTGATTAATGACAGCATCCAGAAAAGTCTGTGGCATCACATCAACTGTGCCTTTGCCAAAGCGGAGATGAGATGCATCTGGTGACACACCACAGGTTAAAAACTGAGGAAAAAACAGGGACACTTGTTGGTTTAGTGCTGGCCAGTGCTTCCTATAAATAGGCAGGTGGAAAATAAATGAGTCAGAAGAAAGCTTCACTTCACTGCTGCGGGTTCCTCCTCTTGTCTTGCCTTCTGGGAAAGGTACTTAGAGAAGAACAGAAGGTTGGCTAACCTTCTAAAGCAGGTTTTTGCAATATTCCAGTCTGAAGTGCATAGGTTTCCTGTATGTATCTGTTTTAGTTGCTTCAGTTCTTTGCAACCCCATGAACTTTAGCCCACAAGGCTGCTCTGTCCTTGGAATTCTCCAGGCAAGAATACTTGAGTAGATTGCCATTCCCTTCACCAGGAGATCTTCCAAAACCAGGGATTGGACTTGGGTATCCCAGAATTACAGGCAGATTATTTCCAATCTAAGTCACCCTTACTCTAAAGCTTACATGTGGGGTCCTTTAGATATCGGTGCTGCCATTCTAGCTGTGAAGGCATCCTTCTCCTTTGAACTGGTTCAGGCAGCAAGACCCTGAAAGGTGATGGAATTACCTTTACACTCTAGCTTCTAATTGTCTTCAGTCTCTCTGACTTTTAACATATAGTATTCTGGTTGATTTTCTGACCCAACAAGAAGCTGATTCTCATGAGAGCACAGTTGTCTAAGCAGAAGAGAACTCATGGATTTCTCTCCTCTCAGGGCCCAACTGTGGTGTGGAGAAGACTCTTGAGAGCCCCTTGGAGAGTCCCCAAGGAGATCAAACCAGTCAATCCTAAAGGAAATCAACTCTGAATATTCATTGAAAAGACTGATGCTGAAGCTGAAACTCCAATACTTTGGGTGCCTGATAGGAAAAGTCAACTCATTGGAAGAGACCCGGATGCTGGGCAAGATTGACGGCATGAGGAGAAGGGGACGACAGAGGATGAGATGGTTGGATGACATCACTGATGGACATGAGTTTGAGTAAACTCTGGGAGATAGTGAAGGACAGGGAAGCCCTGCATGCTGCAGTTGATTAGGTGGCAAAGAGTCAGACATAACTGAGTGACTGAGCAACAACAGCAAGCCCAAGACTGCCCTGCTCCACATCCCGACATTTGCTGAAGTGAATCTAGACTCCATCCTTGAACAAAGCATTTTGCTAATAATCATGTAATAGTCTCCACTACCCATGATCATTTCCTGTTGCAAATTCTGGGGCACACAAAATTGTGAGACTCCATGGCCCCTCTGGAGCCTGGCTGGCAGCTCTGTATGGGAGGGGGGGTCATCCACGGGAAATGACCACAGGAGGGGTCCTTCCACTTGCCTGGGTGCAAGGAAAGCTAGAAGATGCAGGAAGAAGTGGACTCAAGAGTTTCAGAGCTGTCTCACTTGTTCTGCCCCAAAGCATCCCTGTGGTGTAATTAAAGCCAGGGGGAAGCAGGAATGGAATGTGATGTGAGGCTTAGAGCTCAGAGTAACCCATGGAGATGACTGTTCTTCAGAGTTGTTTGAATGAGGGAGCTAGGACCGGGGGTTGCTAGCAACAGGTGATGTTTCTGTATCCAGTAAAGATGGAATCAAGATTGCTGGGGGAAATATCAATAACCTCAGATATGCAGATGACACCACCCTTATGGCAGAAAGCAAAGGAGAACTAAAGAGATTCTTGTTAAAAGTGAAAGAGAAGAGTGAAAAGTTGGCTTAAAACTCAACATTAAGAAAACTAAGATCATGGCATCTTAGTTATGGTCCCATCACCCTTAGTGATGGTTCCATCACTTCATGGCAAATAGATGGGGAAACAGTGGATAGTGACAGACTTTATTTTTTGGGGGAGCTCCAAAATCACTGCAGATGGTGATTGCAGCCATGAAATTAAAAGATACTTACTCCTTGGAAGGAAAGTTATGACCAACCTAGACAGCATATTAAAAAGCAGAGACATTACTATGCCAACAAAGGTCCATCTAGTCAAAACTATGGTTTTTCCAGTAGTCATGTATAGATGTGAGAGTTGGACCATAAAGAAAGCTGAGCACCAAAGAACTGATGTTTTTGAACTGTGGTTTTGGAGAAGACACTTGAGAGTCCTTTGGACAGCAAGGAGACCCAACCAGTCCATCCTGAAGGAAATCAGTCCTGAATACTCATTGGAAGGACTGATGCTGAAGCTGAATCTCCAATACTTTGTCCACCTGATGCGAGGAACTGACTCATTGGAAAGACAGTGATGCTGGGAAAGATTGAAGGCAGGAGGAGAAGGGGACAACAGAGGATAAGATAGTTGGATGGTATCACCAACTCAATGGACATGAGTTTGAGTAAACTCCAGGAGTTGGTGATGGACAGGGAGGCCTGGTGTGTTGCAGTCCATGGGGTCACAAAGAGTCGGACATGACTGAGCAACTGAACTGACTGAACTGAAAGATGGTGTTGGCGTTTCCAGGACTCCCAACTAGGTGTGAACCCCATCCTGCATCTGAAAAGGGAAAGGAACTGAAGGGGAAAGGAGGAAGCTAGAAGACTCAGACTGGATTGAGGAATCTGATCGCGTGGCTTGTGCAGCCAGCAGCTTCCAATGAGGATCAGTTTATCTTAGAGTCTTAAGACGTTCACATCTTCCCAGAAAAGTACAGGTAAGGGCCCGCAAAGCAGCTGTTTTTCCAGGTTAATAAGAGGGTAGGAATGAATTAAAAGACTTTGAGTTTGGAGGTTCAATGGAAGATGCAGAATTCCATTCCTAAGTCCTACTGGATGAAGGGAGCTACATCAACTTTACAATTTTGTTGTCATGAAAAATCACAACACTTAAACTTTTCCTCAAGTTAATTTCTTGGGAACATTTGGTAATTCGTAGAGGGAATGGTCATGGTCTTGGTTCAGGGCAGAGGACTCTGTGAGAGAAAGACACCAGCAGAGAGTGTAGGCTGCAGGGACAGACTTCACGGGGACCGCATCTTGAAGGAGGCTGCTTTTCTCCACGAGGCATTTGCTGAGTGTTGGGATGGCAAAGAAAGGTAAACAGCAGGACTGCCTCCTCTTGGTGTCCAGGAAACCAAGTCCCCCAGACCAAGGGTCTGCGGCTACTTAAGAGCAGAGCCCAGAGGCTCCAGATGGTGGAAAGCGGAGGAAGACTGGGTGTTACTAAAGCTGCTACCAGGTGGGACCCTCTCCAGTTCCTCACTGAACTGAGATCAGCTTCTCATCACACCCGCTTTACCGAAGAGGGACACTTGTCTCTGGGAAAACAAAGCAAACAAACAAAAACAACTCATAAATCCTAGAGTCTACGTATTTTCTACAAAACTGACAACAAATAATGAAGTTAGCAGACATCATATATTGTTATAAATTATTATTAATTCCCCTGGTAGATTAATGGTGAATCCAGTGGGTTTTGTTGATGTTGTTGTTTTTATTTTTTTGTTGAAAATTACAAGTCTGTTCTCAATTGTCTATGGAAATGCAAAGGATGGAGAATACAAAACTACCTTGAATAAGATTCACCAGCTTCCACATCTTAGGATAGAGCTATATAAGGGATGTTCAATGAAATTCAGCATCATTTGTGATTTAAAAAAAATATCAAGTAAAGAAGAAATAAAAATTACATTTTATTACCTGATACACATCAGCTCTCAGAGACCTACAGCAAATGCAGTGCTTTTTAGAGATACCTAAATAGCTGGGAAAGATTGACGGCAAAAGGAGGAGAGGTGGCAGAGGATGAGACGGTTGGATGGCATCACCAACTCAACGGACATGAGTTTGAGCAAACTCCGGGAGATAGTGAAGGACAGGGAAGCCCGGCATACTGTCTCAGAGCCAGAGTTGCAAAGAGTCAGACACGGCTTATCAACCGAACAACAGCGACAAATAGCTGTTCTATTAAGCAAAGGAGCAAGACAAAGCCGTCCTCTCTTCCTCATTATTCAGTGAGTGTTCAGTGCATGTGACTTCTGCACAACAGTGCACAGAAGATTCTTTCAATTCAGGCAAATGAGGAAAACAAGTATGTGCTATGGGAGTTGCAAAGAAAAAAAGACAGCTTTTTTTTTTTCTTTTACTGTAGATACATAGTCTACACAGACAATTTACTGGGAAGGTGCTCTATCAATCGGATTAGGATGAGTTATGCTGCAGAGCACCCAAATTCAGAAGTCGAACAGAGGAAGCCTTCTTTCTTGCTGACTCAGTGTCCACTGTAAGTCTGTGTCTCCAGACTGACTGCCCTTCACATCCTCCTTGTGACAACTTTCCTGCCAAAGGAGACAAAACTATCCTGCAGTCTCCATATGTTACATGAGGCATCCTTCTTTGTTGTGAGTTTGCTGTAGGATCAGAAGGGGAATGCGATACTGATTGTTAAAAGCTGACATCTAGAAATGATAAACATAATTTTTGCCTATATCTCATTGATCAAATCAAGACACCTGTGCACATCTAACTTCAAGGTGGGGGTAGTTTAATCCTTCCAAGGATCTGGAGGAGAGAATGAAAGTATGAGTAAATAGCAGAAAAGTCTGCTGCAATCACCTAGAAAGAAAACAATAAAGAAGATGGACATAACATATGGAGAAAACTGTGAAATACTATTTGAAAAAAATAATAATGTAATGGAATACTATGGGAATAATCAAAGCAAAATACTAATTTTATCTAAAATAATGTATAAATTTAATAAATTCCAATCAAACTCCTAATATTTTAAAAATGAAATTTGATGAGCTAATCTTATATATTTCTTGAAGAATTTTCATTAAAAAATTTTTTTAGTATTTCTTTTTTATAAACAAGTGATTGATAAAATAATGAATATATAATAAAGCTAATTCTAAATTCCTGTGAAAGAATAAAAATTTAAGAATAGATACAGTTGAGGGAAAAAATGGAGTAACAATAATTGACTTAATCAAGATAACATGATTTGTCATAAAATAATGATTACACCATCTTTGAGTTTTCTTCATGGAGGATAAATAAGTTTAAATAACTGGGGAAACAAGAAATATAAATATGAATATGAGACCTAGTAACAGCAGAAATATTGGGGGAAAATGAGAAAAAATTGTTTTTTTTAGAAATGTAACTGAACAAGTGGAGAAATATACTATATTTTAGATAAACATGTAAATATGAAAGCAGCATTTGAAATGCTTAGATAAATACACAAAATATCTGTGGTCTTGTAATAAAGAATAATTGTTATACAGGAGACCAAAGGCTATGTAAAGGAAAAGACTGACTGCATTAAAATGTAAAATTTCTGTATGACTTCTAAGTGACATAAAACCTTATAAAAGTCAAAACAGAGATTAGAAGAAAACACTTATATTTCTTATTACAAAAGATTGGTATTCAGAATATATGATATCATTACAAATCCATAAAATAAGGCAAAGCTTCTTATTAGAGAAGAATATCAAAGGATGTAAGCAAAGAAATCAAGGTAGAACACAAAAGCCTTAATTAAACATAAAATGATTTGCAATTGTACTAATAGAGAAATCAGATTCAACAACAGATAATAGTCTCTTGCAAAGAAATTCTAGGTGCAATGTAGATCAATAAGAAGTAAGAATTATAATTTACTATTAGTGATTATAAAAATACGTATAAGGGGCTTCCCAGGTGGCACAGTGGTAGAGAATCCACCTGCCAATCCAGGAGATGCAAGAGATACCGATTCAATCGCTGGGTCAGGAAGATCCCCTGGAGAAGGAAATGGCAAGCCCCTCCAGTGTTCCCGCCTGGAGAATCCCATGGACAGAGGAGCCTGAGATGCTACAGTCCTTGGAGTTGCAAAGAGTTGGACACAACTAGGTCACTGAGCACACAAGCAAATAAGCATAAACACTTGGGGGAATAATTTAGTTTCATCAAAAAGAAGATGTATTTGCTCCGTGATCCCACAATTTCACTTTTATGTAGAGACCAAAGATAAAATGAATCCCACATTTACAAGGATATACGCACATGCATGTTATAAGTAGTCTTACTTTAAATAATTTTTAATCGAAGATTCCAATGATAAAGGGAACAGAAAAACACAAAAAAAGTTAAACCATCCACTATCTGTGAGTATTAGGGGACGTTTGAACAAAGTGAGTACTATATAGCTATGAGGAAGTACTACGATTTTGCTAATAGTAATAATGGTGCTGCATTATTTTCTGTGAAAGATTCTTGGTTGAGGAATTTACAGGTAAAATGACACGATATCAGGGATTTGCATTGTATTTCAATGGGAAGTTAGAGAGTACAAACTAAATAAGACTGACCAACTAATGACTTCTAACTGCTGGCGGCAGCCAACAATTATGTGTGTATGCAGCCATATGTATTAATATTTGTGAATATGTGTATGAATATATAACTGTATATTTCTGTATACATAACTGTATATATAACTGTTTAGGTGAAAAATATATGTGTGTGTATACACACGTGCATTTTAAATGCTCTTTGTTTATGGGAGTATCTTCGGTGATACTCACAAAACACACATATTATCTACCTATTTATCCATCTACCTATCCATGTGGATGCTTTACTGAGGAAAAGATAAAACTTAATAACAACATTGTATGTATGAAATTACCAGTATAAATATATTGCTGGTGGCAAAGTAAATTCATACAATTATTCTAAGATATTATTTGACAGCAATCAAGAGTTTAAAGATCATTATCATTTTGGATTTAGTAATCTTACTCTATGCATTTATGATGGAGAATTAATTAGAAGTCATGTCAAGTTTTATGCAGAATGTTTTTGATTATACTACTATTAATAGATTAGAGATAAAAATAATTACTGTTCATTAGAAAAAGATTGACGTAAATTATGTGATGTGTGTGCCCAGTTGTTCAGTTGTGTCTGACTCTGTGACCCCTCAAATTGTAGTGCCCTGGGCTCCTCTGTCCATGAGATTTTCCAGGCAAGAATACTGAAGAGGGTTGCCATTTCCTTCTCTAAAATTATGTGATAACAGATACTAAGATGTCTCTTTGGTGGTGTAAGAGAAGATTTACATAAATGGAAAGGAGGTGATTCAATAATCTCAATATGTATATTACTTTGAACTGTTCTGTGTGACTAACAAAATTCCAAAGTGTAAGTATTGGAATATACTTTAAAATGACAAGTTATTCTAAAACTATAATACATAAGTACATATATTATCTAAGGTATCAGAAGGATAAATCAACTTGGCTATAGTAACAAGTGACACCCACATCTCATTGATTAGAACAACAAATGTTTATTCTTTGCTCAGATCATTATAGATTCTTGCTTTGCATAATTGTAATTTTCATGCCAAAGTCAGCCTGCTGAGACTTTAACTTTCTAGAACAGTCTTAGATAACAAAGCAGAGGAAAAAGGGAGTATCAGATGAAGGGCACACTGATGCTTTTTTTTTTTTCTCTTGATTTGATACTAATTTTCATTGTTCGTTATTTATTTATCTACTTATTTTGGCTGCACTGGGGCATGTGGGATCCTGGTTCCTTGACCAGGAATCGAACCTGCATGCCCTGCATTGGAAGCACAGAGTCTTATCCACCGGGTGACCAGACAAGTCCCTAGTTTTTATTTCTGTTTGGCACATTGACTCTTAGAGTAATGGCTGCAATTGTCGTGTCAGTTTCAACCTCATTTGATTGATCCAAACAAGTAATATTGCCGTGTGTCAGCTCAGAATATCAGGGAAGTTCAGTTCTCCTGAGGAAGGGCAGTGGTAACTGCTACATAATTTTAATCTGCAAAAAGATGAACAGAGGAGCTAAACCTCCTAGACATAAAATGATTAACTTACTTAAAGCAAAAATAGTATCCCAGAAATATATGCATATATAGTCATTTAACAATATCTATGTTTATACAGATATGAATGTAATATTAAATATAAATATGCCTGAAATATTAAACATAACATACAGAATCATATTTACATATTATTTTATATATGACATACTATGCAACTTACATATAATTGAAATATAAATTAAATGTCTAAATTTATAGGTTAAGTATATTTATATAAATATTTAAAATTATAACTATTTATAATGATATCACAGTATATTCATATTAATACACTATATATTGCCATATTTATATCATAAAACATAATATATTAAATGACATATAATACAAAATAATACATAATATGTATATTCATTATATTATGTATTGTGTTATTTTGCATATTAAACATTTATTAGAATATTTATCATTAAATATATAAAATAGTAAATATCTGTCATATTAAAATATACATATAAATATTGAGTTTATCCAATCTGAAGAACAGAGAAAACTAGGATGAAAAAGAATGAAAATAAAAAGAAACCCAATGAACTACTTTAAGGGAACTGTAGATAATATCAAATTATTCAGTGTACATGTAATTGCTTCTCAGAAAAAGAAATGTGTAAAATTGGAGAAGAAAAAATATTTGAAGACATAATCACTAAAACTTTTCAATATCTGAGGAAAAAATGTGTTTACATATGCAAGAATCTCAGTAGGACAGAAGCAAAATAAGTATTAAAAGACTCATACTACATGTACCATAGTCAACATGCTATAAACCAAAATAAAAAAAGGAAACCAGAGAAACTTGGGAACAGCCAGAGTAAGGAGAAAAGAAGAAACATTTTTGAAAAGGCATTTAAAAAGATGAGAAAAACGGATGATTTTACAGAAATATTATAATTTTTAAAGTACTGGATATTAAAAAATAAAACTTTATCAGCCAAAAGTACCCTCCAAAGCTGAGAAGAAATCAGGATAGCTTCGTGCTAACAGACGCTGAGACAGTCTTTACCGCAGGAAACGCTAGCTAGGGTCTGCCCTTCAGGCCGAAGGTCCTGAGACCAGTTAAAACCTTGAGCTAGAAGCAGGAATGAGGAACGCAGTAAATGATAGAGAGATGGTTAACTATAAAAGTGTGTTCTTTTATCTTTATTTAATTTACAATAAAACTGACTTCTGAAAGAACAACACTATAAAGTAGGATTTATGATATATTTAGAGGTAAATGATATGACAGAAACAGCAGTAGTTCATAATCTTAAGAGGTGGGTACTTTATTATCCCTTTTTTACAGAAGGAAGAAAATGAACACATTTTCTTCTGGGTTAAATGGTTTACTTGAAAATCACATAGCAGATAAGTAGGGTGGAGATGAGACTCTGACATACAGCCTTGCACTATTTATTACTTTTATTACCACTCTCATTTATTAATGATTTATGGCAACTGTGTGATTAAACCCTCACATTATGTTCATATGGTAAACACGAAAATGTCAAAATATTAAATGTTACTAAGGGCATTTAATATAATATTTCAGTTGGTTATATTTCTATAGCATTATTTATGAAAAGGAGTGATATTTGTCTTCTGTTTCATTAAATGTTTTCAATCCTTCAGACCTCTTCAAAATTCACTAAGATTTCACTGTAATGTCTGTTCCAGCTTGAATTTCATCCTCAGAAACCACTCAAGCAAAGAAAATTCTATAAGCCATGGGAGTCTTTGATGTGAAATATTTATCCACTTTTGCAAATCATAGGCAGTTATTCCTCATGATAATAACTCACTTGGACCAAACAAACACGAAAAGGAACATTTGCTTCTAAGTATATAATTAGCAGCTTTATGGCAGTCAGTGACAAATTCATATTATAAGAAATAGAGAAAATGACTCTTTAATTCATAATATCTACATCCAAAGAAGAGCTTAAAGGTATTACATAAATCCAAGTCCTTAGACAATTTTTAAATACATATCTTTGAAAGTGGAACCTTTTTAGATTTAAGGAACACTTGGAGAGTATACAGAATCTCCATATACCTCACACCATTTCTCCTGTTATTTACATCTCACATTAGGGTGGTACATTTGTTGCAATCAGTAAACCAGTGTTGATACAGTACAAGTCTACACTTTATTCAGATTTCCTGAATTTTTACCTAAAGTTCCCTTTTGATTCTGGGACACACGGAGGCGATCATATCGCAACTATTAACCAGTCGTCTCTTCTTAAGGCTCTGCTTGGCTGTGACAGTTACTCAGACTTTCTTTGCTTTTGTTGACCTTGACGGTCCTGAGGAGTATTGATCTCTTACACTGTAGGAGTCCCCTCCGTTAAGTTGTCTCTGGTACTTTTCCCACCCTGGGGTTTTCAGTTTTGAGAGGAAGACCATAGAAATAAAGTGTGGTTTTCCTCACATCATGTCGAAGGTACATTCTGTCAACATGACTAATCTCTTTGGGCGTTAACTTTGATCAATTGACCGAATACTTTTGTCAGGTTTCTTTACCATGAAGTTACTCTTCTTACCCCTTTCAGGGTTGTACTTTTTAGAAAGCAGTTACTATATGCAGCCCACACATAAGTCACGGGAAGACACACTTCACTTCTTTGTTGGGGGAGGGTGAGTCTTTTAAATATTTGGTTCTTCTGGATTTCTGGAGAATGAGAATTTGCTGGGCAAATTCGAACAAGCAAAAACAAAAAAACAAGCCCAAAGCTGAAACTCCAATACTTTGGCCACCTGATGCAAAGAGCTGACTCATTTGAAAAGACCCTGATGATGGGAAAGATTGAAGGTGGGAGGAGAAGGGGGCGACAGAGGATGAGATGGTTGGATGGCATCACCGACTCAATGGACATGAGTTTGGGTAGACTCCAGGAGTTGGTGATGGACAGGGAGGCCTGGCGTGCTGCAGTCCTTGGGGTCACAAAGAGTCACACATGACTGAGTGACTGAACTGAACTGATGAACAGGTGAATGGATAAACAAAGTTTAGTGTTAAATACATCGTACCATAAAACCAACCTAGACAGCATATTAAAAAGCAGAGACATTACTTTGCCAACAAAGGTCCATCTAGTCAAGGCTATGGTTTTTCCAGTAGTCATGTATGGATGTGAGAGTTGGACTATAAAGAAAGCTGAGCGCCAAAGAATTGATGCTTTTCAACTGTGGTATTGGAGAAGACTCTTGAGAGTCCCTTGGACTGCAAGGACATCCAATCAGTCCATCCTAAAGGAAATCAGTCCTGGGTGTTCATTGGAAGGACTGATGTTGAAGCTGAAACTCCTATACTTTGGCCACCTTATGCGAAGAGTTGACTCATTGGAAAAGGCCCTGATGCTGGGAAAGATTGAGGGCAGGAAGAGAAGGGGATGACAGAGGATGAAAAGGTTGGATGGCATCAACGACTCCATGGACATGGGTTTGGGTGGACTCTGGGAGTTGGTGATGGACAGGGAGGCCTGGCGTGCTGCAGTTCATGGGGTCGGACACGACTGAGTGACTGAACTGAACTGATAACATAAAATATTTGGAATATTACTCAAAAATTAGAGAGGATGTTGCTGTAGTGATACATACAACATTAATAAATCATAAAATACCCTGACTGTAATCTGTGTGTAATATGTACCCTGGTTACTGTGTGTAATCATCTGTCATCTACTTGTATATAATTATAGAAAATTCAGAAAGTAGATTGGTGCATGCCTGGGGATGGGAGGCAGACAATGAAAGGAGGAAGAAATTACAGAAGGGCACCAGGATTTCTATAGAGCTGATGAATATGTTCACCATCTTACCATCTTGATTGTGGTAATAGTCATGCTTTTTTGCACATATTTTATGGTTTCTATACACGGTTTACTATATGTCAATTCTACATCAATAAATCCTTTTTAAAGCTCCAGCACATATACATACTTCAAAATGCAAAAGTAAGTCATCTTTCTTTAACTTTTTTCCTATTGTGTAGCTTTCATGCATTAAAATATTTTTATGATGGATTCGTAATGAAATCCAGAGTTGATCGCTTGAACTGCTCACAAGTATTTTGTTAGTTCTCCCCCTTTATCTCTCACGTTTAACTTTCAATTAGGCTTAATTTACGATGGATCCCTAATTGTTCACAGAGTGTCCTGTTCAGTGAATCATTGTGTTTAATCTAGTGAAGCCTGCAGATGTTATGTTTTGCTTTATCATCACTCATGATAATTGACTATTGTTAGTGGCAATCTATTAAACAATGCGCCATTATCAAAAGTCTTTGGTTATAACAGCTTCTTTAATGTAGTGACTAAAAGTTAAAATTCCCACACTAGAAATCCAAATCCATAAGTGGAATTGCATAGAAGAACCAGCTCATTTAAAAATATTTTATATAGTTTGTAATAAAGATTTCTACTCCCATGCCTTAACATGGTGTTAAGTAAGCTTGGATACTGGAAAAATGATTAAATAAGACTAGTCTCGGGTGAAACTATGGCAATGACTGATTCTCAAACTTTCCTGAATATCTTGACTACTCTGAATAGTTTGTGTAGCATGAACTCTCCTCACTTTATTTGAATTTCCCATCTCACAGATTTAGGTTACAAATTAATCTAGTATCTCTGATGGATATGTTATAATTTTGTCAGTGTTCTTACCTGAATAACCCTAATGAAAGAGAAAATTAAAAACTATGCACTCAATCATTTGCATTTTTAAGGCGCATCAATTTTTTTATATTGATGCTTAATTTTATAATAGTTTTAAATTTCAAAAAATGTAAAAGTAGTTTGGAGAGTTCTATATACTTTCCTCTATTGGAGGAAAGTTCTATATCTAGATATATATAGTTCTATATCTAGATATATATAAAGTTCTATATCTTTCCTCTATTGTTTTTTATTTATTAAGTGCAGTTGATTTAGAACATTATATTAGTTTTCAGTATGACATAGTATCTCAATTTTCTATAGATTACACTCCATTTCAATTTACTACATAATGCTGGCTATATTCCCTGTGCTATAAAATGTATCCTTCTATCCTTGTAGCTTATTTTATACATAGTAGTTTGTAACTTTTAATCCACTAAACTTAGTTTGCCCTCCTTCCATCCCTCTCTTGACTGGTAACCACTCATTGATTCCTTATATCTGTATGTTTCTGTTTTGTTACATATTTATTTATATTTTAAAAATATTATATATATATATATATATACTATTAGTTTTATTTTTTGGATTCTACATGTAAATGGATTCAGTATGGATTATTTGTGGATTCTACATGTAAATCTACATGGATTCTACATGTAAATCTACAGTATGGATTATTTGTCTGTCTCTAACTGACTACTTTCCCTTGGCATATACCCTCCAGGTTCATCCATGTAGTTGCAAATGGAAAAATTTCATCCTTTTCTTTATGGCTGAGTAATGTGCAATTACATGTGTGTATGTGTGTGTGTGTGTGTGTGAGTACATGAGTGTGTGTATCTCACATCTTGTTTGTAAATTCACCTGTTGATGGACACTTAAGCTGCTTCCTGATCTTGGCTATCATAAATAATATAGTCATAAAACTGGGGTGCATATAGATGTGTTTAGATTTTTTAATCCACTCAGTAACTCGATGCTTCTTGGTTTGGATTATTTATTCTGTTGACCTTAAAAGGGATTATTGATAGCATGCATTTACTGCATTGTCATTTTGCTGCTTTTTTTTGAGGGGAGTTTGTTTTGTTTCTTAGTTACTCTTAGTTCATTTCTTCTTCTCTTAATCTCTTGCTTTGTGATTTGTTGATTTTCTTTAGTGTTATGCTTCAGTTTGGTTCTGGAAAGTTTTTGTGTATCTGTTTTCGGTTTTTCATTTGTGGTTACCACGGGGTTCATATGTGTTGACGTGTAACTATGTCTGCTTATTTTAAACTTGTAATCATTTAAATTCAAACACTTTCTAAAGTACATTTTTTACTCCCTTCCTCTACATTTGGTGTTTTTGATGTCGCATTTTATATCTTCATGTCTCAACCTTAATGGTTTATTTATTGTAATTATACTTAATTTCATAATTCTTGTCTTTTCATCATACTGACTTTGTAAGTGGTTGGCCCACATCCTTTATGTTTCCTTTACTAGTGGAATTTTTCCTTTCCTATAAATCCTTACTTCTTGTTGCCGTGTTTTCTTTTCCCCCTAAAGAAAGCACGTTAACATTTCTTGTAAAATCATTTTAGAATGTGTGGACTCTTAGTATTATCTTCGGCTGTAGAAGCGCCCTTTTTCCAGACTCCGACTCCAGGATGTTTCCAGTGAGAGTTGCTCCAAGTGCCGATGTATCTCCCCGTGTGTGGGGGGTCTGGAGTTCAGAGTCCTCCCCCTTCACCATCTCTCCTCCCACCCTCCCCCGTCAGCATCTTATGTTCTGTGGTATATTTGTCACAACCAGTGATCCAATCTTGATCACTAGTGCCAACTGAACTTTATATTTTATTATACTTTATTTGGATTATCTTAGTTGTGCCCTATTCTCCTTTTTTTGTTCCAGGAGTTCATCCAGGATGAAACATTGGACTCATTTATTATTTCTTCTTATAAAGCAAGCCCCTGATACTTTTGAGACAAACTTCCTCCCTGAATTCAAAACATTGTCCTGAATTTGTTCAGTGGAAGTACACTAGTCAGGAGATTTGCAGTGCAAATATCTGGCTACTTTATTATGTTAGTATGTTACTATAATAATTATTGTTTGTACAGAATCATGAAATCTTAGAGACATATAAGAAATCATCCAGTCTAGTGCCCATCCCAAATCATACATTTGAAATATGTTGCTCTATCTATGTTCAACATGCTAGTCCATTTACTGTATTTTAAAGCATCACAAAACACTATAGAACTGTATTTAAAGCCTTTTCCTTCTAACCACAGATCCCTTTAAGCCTGTGATGTAGCCCATGAAATTCTTATCTAATCTCTGCTATGAGTGGACTGTCTCCTGTGGTAACTGGCCCACTCTCTTGAGGTTTCCAGACCCATTCTGGTGTCCTGTTGATCCTCTTCTGGGTACTATAGTTGTTACAAATCCTCTTTCACATGGCAGAGTTGTGCTCCAGGTTTGTTCTAATTTCACCTCTGTAGCTCTTGTCTCCACAAGAACCTATATTTCTGCTTATCACAAATGATGTAGATCCCATTAGGGAATTTCTCAGTTTATTAGATATGTTCAGGTTTATAGCCAAGATGCTGTGATGAACAGTTTCATAGTCTTTCTCAGAAGTAGCTTATTGAAACTCTGACAATTAATCTTGTTTTAAAACCCTGAGTTCATTGTTCAATGCAGTCATGAACTTTATTTATATGTCACCAACTAAATGCGTGTGCAAAGAGAAATCATAAGTGAAAATAAAGGTCAGTCAAGTGAGAAAATCAAAAGCTACTTATATAGAGCTTGCCAGAGTAAGGGAGTCAGTTACTATCACTTGCATTTCAGCAGAGACTCGAAGGCAGGCAGAAGAGTGGGGAATGCTATTTTAGAAAACCAAGAAACGGTGTTTGATGTGTTCTGGTTGGAAGTTGTTGGTGTAGGGAGGCTGGAGGTGAGCTAACTAGAATTGAGGCCTCTAACGTGATTGGTTAGGAGTACATTGGTTAGAGGTTACTCTGGTTAGTCCTAGATTAAAAGTGGGGATAAAAATTAGGGAGGCTGACTTGTTAACGAAGTCCTTGTTCTTTCTGACCAAGCCTCACAGGGATTATTGATGAGGTTCCAGGATTAGTCATGAAAGATAGTAATCTGGATTTCCTACAAGTCTGACATAGAAAGCAAGCTCGCTTCCTGGGCCCTTTATGTGGATAATGGTTTGGTTTCCTGGGCTGGTCACTGCAAATTGTGGGTCAGGGTTCTATTTTCATACATGGTCTAACACTGTCCATTTGTATATTCAATCTCTCACACGATTGATTCCCAAAAATGTTTTTGTGCCCTTTTAGAATTATGCTCATACGAATCATGGAGATTTGTCTGGCTCCCCAGTGACACCCAGATGTCGAGGTGATCCGCATGACATCACTCACAATCTGTGATTCTTCGAGGTTTGGTCCATGCTGCTATATTTCATAAAAGATACAGGGAGCAGCTTAGACTGCATTTGGCTTTCAAATCAAATGAAGTATTGTGTTTGGTGGTACACAGATAAGTCTACGAAATAACAAATGTAAATATATTTCTGCTCTGGGAAATAGTCAGTGAATTGGGGAAAAAAAGCAATATATAATGTAGTCCGTTTTAAAATAGGTCTTGTTATATGGCTTCTCTTGTCCTTTTGGCAGAGCACACATTTGTTTCCTGTTTGATAAGTCAAATTAACACAAAAACACGGACTTCAGTCTCCACCAGCTGTGAGAAGGCAAGGCTTGATGGACAGAACATCTAAGAAAGTCAGACAGAAGATGCATAAAAGTGAATTGCCGTAAGAGTAAACACACAGGAGATAATAAATATTTATTTAAAAGTCACATTTCTGTCTTTTTAATGAGAAATGACTGTGGGGTCCTTCCTTCCCCCGCTGGCACCATAGAAACATAACCTTGTTGGAGTCAGTAATTATTTGTTTACACTCTTCTCCTGTGATTGAACCTGAACTCCTCAGAGGCAGAAACCTGTTTTTGTTTTCGTTGTTTTTGCTGCTGATTTTGCTGTCATTTATCCCTTTCTACACACTTCTAATCCCTCTCCTGCAGAAACAAAGGAGAATTTCTGATTCATGGAAGGTGCTGGTAAATGTTTGTTCAGCAAATAGGTGCAGAGAAATGAATGGATGAACAACTTTTGTTTCTTTCTCAGGTTTGTTCAAAATGCCAGGAAAGCATTTTGCATTCCAGGGCTGTTTTGCCTTTGATATACCCTTGTTTAAAATATTATATGTTTAATACTTTAGATGTTTAACACTAAATTCAAGAAATGATAGTGGTTGAAATATGATACCCAAATTGAAACATGAGTGTATATGTCTTGTTAGGGTTGGTTACTGACCTTTGTCCATGAGTAATTTATCAGTGAGGGTTTAAACAGGACAAAGGGAATCATTTTATCTATTTAAAACCACTACAATATTGTAATTAGCCTCCAATTAAAGTAAATAAATTAATTTACAAAAAAAAAGGGGAGATTTAAATGATGGTGTTTATACATGTGACAGAGAAATTGAGAATCTGAACGAGTTTGTGAGGCCACCCAGGGATGGGCCACACAGGACAAGACTTTATTCCTCTGCAGACTGGAAGCTCAAAGGCAGGAGGCAGTGTCCAGAGTCCAGGGTTGGGGCCACCCAGTGGCAGGGTTAGCGCAGAATTCTGTCTGGATCCACAGAGGGCACTCAGCTGCTGACAAAGTCTCCAGCAATGATAGATTTCTCCCTTCCCTTCTCCCTCCCATTTCCCTCTAGAGGCTGGTATTGGCAGGATCCCACCAGAACAAAGCTGTTATGGGAGAACGAGAGACATAATTGCTTGGGTTACCCCAGTGGTAAAGGATCTGCCCGCCAATGCAAGAGATGAGGTTTGATTCCTGGGTTGGAAAGATTCCCGGGAGGAGGAGATGGCAACGTGCTCCAGTGTTCTTGCCTCGCAAATCCCATGGACAGAGGAGCCTGGCAGGCTACAGTCCATGGGGTTGCAAAGAGTCAGACACGACTGAACGACTGAGCACACATACACAGATACACTAGAAAGTAGGGAGGAGAAGGATGAAGAATGCAATAAAGACCAATAGGTCCAAAAGTAGGACCTGTTGGAGATGGTGGTGGTAATGGTGACTATCTCTGAGTCCATTCCCAGAGAGCTGGTTGTGATCAAGTTATGAATTCACTTGAAAAAATCCACGCTAGTGAGAGTTTCCTGACCTAATAATCAGAAAAGATTGATTCCAACTCTCTTTCAGAAACTGAGGACCTCTGAACACATCCCCCAGATCTTTCCAAATTTCCATCAAGGTCTACATTTCCTTGTCTTTGTTGTCAACATATTACGTCTGTGAACTTGATTATCTCTTTTCTGTTTTAAGATTGTCCTTCCTTAATGCCCTGGTATCCTTCCAGTAGTCATGTATGAATGTGAGAGTTGGACTGTGAAGAAAGCTGAGCGCCGAAGAATTGATGCTTTTGAACTGTAGTGCTGGAGAAGGCTCTTGAGAGTCCCTTGGACTGCAAGGAAATCCAACCAGTCCATCCTAAAGGAGATCAGTCCTGGGTGTTCATTGGAAGGACTGATGCTGAAGCCGAAACTCCATTACTTTGGCCACCTCATGCAAAGAGTTGACTCATTGGAAAAGACCCTGATGCTGGGAAAGATTGAGTGCAGGAGGAGAAGGGGACGACGGAGGATGAGATGGTTGGATGCCATCACCGACTTGATGGACATGAGTTTGGGTAAACTCCTAGAGTTGGTGATGGACAGGGAAGCCTGGCGTGCTGCAGTCCACGGGGTTGAAAAGAGTTGGACACGACTGAGCGACTGAACTGAATTGAACTGAATCCTTCCAGACCCAAGAAATAATCCCTTCTGCTTTTTTCTCTTTACATAAGGCAATTGCTCAATTTGGCTAGAATTCTTTCCTGAAACACTGGGAGGGCTTCCCTTGTATTCGGCATGAGTTGAAACTAAAATGACTGTGTCTCCTTCCACTTTTCTTGACACTGACATCTCTCCCTAACTCTTCTTTACCAGATCAAATCCTGGCTTATTATTTTGCCTTCTCTTTTCTCTTCTTCCTTCCTCCTGTATTAATTCCACACTCTTTTTCCTGGAAAGTAACTGGGCATTCACAGTTCTTGTTTATGTCCAGTATTTAACTCACCCCAGCTTCCATCAATAAACTTAGCTTTATAACCACCTCATGGTGTTCTGTAGATCAATAAGAACTCCTGTGTCATAGGCCCTTCCCCATGGAAAACAGAAGTGATTTTAAACAATTAATAAAATGTTATTAACAAATCCATCTTGGCCCTATAGGGTTAGAGGAGAAGTAGAGTGTGTTTAGGGATAGATAATGAGATTTGGTTTTAGAATTTTAAATTTCAACTGCCTGAAGACCTTTTCTTGAAACTGTTCTGCATGCAGCTTGGAAATGTGGATTTCAGCATCAGAAAAAAGTCAAAATGCTGAAAGATGTTTAAAAATTATCAGTGGTAGCTGAAGACATGGCGGTAGATAGTATGATCTGTAAATGATGCAGAGACAGAGAATAAATTTGGCCTCATACTGGACTTCTGAGTAACCAGGTAAGGGGAGAGAGTGGAGGAGGGGCAGATATAAGTGCTTGAGGCGTGCGCTGTGAAGAAGTGCTGTCTGGAAAGATATCAGGGAGAAGACGGTGTTTGTGAAAGACCAAAAAGCCCCCAGAAGATGTTTTAGCAGCCGATTTAAAAAATGTCCCTTGCATGAAAAAAAAAAAGATTATATATGCAAGTTATAGGCCACTGTTGATCTTGGCAAATGCAATTTCCTAAAAATAACAGATAAATCAAGTTGATTTTAAGGAAACAGGAGAGTCTGGGACTCGGCCAATGAATGAGAGTTAAGGAAGTAAGTACAGTGGTGCTAGATGGTTCTTTATTGATTTTTTCTTTTATTAATTTTTTTAATCTTTTGGTCATGCCACATGGGATTGAGGGGTGGGTCTTAGCTTCCTGACCAGGGATTGAACCCTCAGCCCCTCCTTTGGCAGCATGAAGTCTTAACCCATGAGTCACAAGGGAAGTCCCTAGATGGTTCTTTCTAGGGGTTTGGAAGAAAGGGGAATGATAGAGATAGGTCAGCTACATGAGAGGAAGACCTGAATAGAAGCTTTAGGAAATATGTCTTTATAGATAATGACTAATGGACACTTGCTGTTGCTCAGTCACTCACTCCTGTCCGACTATTTGCAACCCCATGGACTGCAGCATGCCAGGATTTCCTGGCCTTTACCATCTCCTGGAGCTTGCTCAAACTCACGCCCACTGACTCAGTGATGCCATCCAACCATCTTGTTCTCTGTCGTCCCCTTCTCCTTCTGCCTTCAATCTTTCCCAGCATCAGGGTCTTCTCTAATGAGTCAGTTCTTTGCATCGGGTATTGGAGTTTCAATTTCAGCATCAGTCCTTCCAATGAATGTTCAGGACTGATCTCCTTTAGGATGGACAGGTTTGATCTCCTTGCAGCCCAAGGGACTCTCAAGAGTTTTCTCCAACACCACAGTTCAAAAGCATCAATTCTTTGGTGCTCAGCCTTCTTTATGGTCCATCTCTCACATCCATACGTGACTACTGGAAAAACCATAGCTTTGACTAGACCTTGGCATGGACCTTGGCAATGAAATGTTGCTGCTTTTTATATGCTGTGAGTTTGTCATAGCTTTTCTTCCAAGGAGTAAACGTCTTTTAATTTCATGACTGCAGTCACCATCTGCAGTGATTTTGGAGACACTACTGTATGTTAGGACACTATTGTATGCAATGGACACGGTATGCTAAAGGAAAGGGGCAACCAGAGAGGAGAAAGACATGATAGAAGTCATGCTTCATTGTGCAAAGTAAAATAAAGTCATAAGTGCTAGGAGAAGAATTGACCCTCATCAGGAGGCAGTGCTATTCTCATTGTCTATGAGGATTCCATGGAGAAATAGCTGGGATGCAAGTCTTTAAAACCTCAAGTAGTTGACTCCTACTTCTGCAAGGATCTGAAGATGAGCAGGGAAAATTAAGCAAATACATAATTTATTGCTTTATTCCTTGATCTAGGATCATAGCATGGAAGACTTGTACCTGGTGGGCCAGTCTGGACTAGTTATGAAACTGGTCCTGATGTGATGAAACCATGGAGTGTAGGCTGTACCTGAGCTCACGGCTTTCATGGGGAGAGGAATTCCCTCACAGATCCTGGCAGATAACAGAGACCACTTGAGGCTTCTGGTGAGGAAAGAGAGTTTATTGAAAAGAAACAGACTTCTGACATAGACCTCAGAAGGAGGTGAAAGAGAATACCTGCATCATTAACTTGAGCAGAGTGTTATATGCCTTTTGATTCATTACTAACAATGGACCAGAAGACTAACTCAAGGTTGTAAAAGTTCTACCAGAGGCTCTCCCACAGCATACATCTTGAGATAACATAGGTAAGAGATTAGCCAGAAGGAACAGGTTCCTGTTAAGAAGAAGAAACATATCCTCAAGAAGGATACTTTGTTGTTATATAATCATTAGCACAGGACCTAAGAAAAACATGTCCTCAGGGAAGATACATTGTTGGTCTATAATCATTAACCCAGAGCCTAAGGAGAAACATATTCTTGAGCAAGATAGATTGTTGTTTACAGGCAAAGAATGAATAGCTTCTTCTTAAGAGGCCTTGGACTCCTTATCAACATGCCTAAATTTCACTCTATCAGGTATTATTTGCACAAACTTGATTCCGAACTGTACAGGATGGCAAAATGAATAGCAAAAACACTTGCCTGTAGCATCTTTCACACATCTATTCATGCCCCTCCATTTCATCCTCCACAGATGTGCACTTCAGTAGGGAGGATAATGAGATGCTTACTTCTTCAAATCTTATGTAGCTGGTCAAAGACTTACATTTTTCCCCCTCTGGATTCTTTCCTGTCCATTCTAAAGTTTCAGACGTTGGTCTTGTACAGATGTAGCCTGCTTTAATTGATAACTGAACATATAAAACCCAAAGAATGTTCAAATTGGCCAGCCCAAAAGAAAAGTGTTGACTATGACATGAGGAAGGAGGAAGTACAACATGCAAAAGAAGAAAAATCAAAGAGGAAGACACTCCCAAGAAGATTCTCAAAGGGATTTGCCAAGCGGATTTCACAGTTTTATCTATTCATTTTTAAATTTACTTTAATATTTATGTTTTCTGGCCATGCCATGTGGCATGTGGGATCTTAGTTCCCTGGCCCAGGGATTGAACCCATGCTCCCTGCATAGGGAGGGCAGAGTCTTAACCACTGGACCACCAGGGAAGTCTTGGGTTCTATGGTTTTAATCTTTATGCTGACAATTCTACTGATTGCACCATTATGTCACAACGGTGACCTTGACTTTGAATCCTGGTTATTCTAGATGAAGAAGCCAGCATGGCGCTAGGAATAGTGAATGGGAACTGAGAGAACAGTCAGAAAGTAAAGTAAACTTTTATCCTACTCATTCATTCTTAATTGCAGCAATGCTTATTCAAGACACAGCATGTGCTTATCCTTGGGCCTGGTACTGAGAATACCCATGAAATAGTTGGCTCTGTGTTCTGGCACAGGGTCCAGTCTGATGGCAGAGGCAGTTAAAAATTAATTTGTAACATAAAGTGAAATTTGAGGTAATGGCTTGACTGTTTGTATTTACAGACTTTCCAGGTGGTGCTAGTGGTAAAGAATGTGCTTGTCAGTGTAGGAGACACAAGAGACACAGGTTCATTCCCGAGGGTGCAAAGATCCCATGGAGGACGGAATGGCGACCCGCTCCAGTGTTCTTGCCTGGAGAATCCCATGGGCAGAGGAGCCTGGTGGGCTACAGTCCATGGGATTGCGAAGAGTTGGAAAATGATCATAGCCAGTTAGCATGTACGCACAAATATGTGCGTATTCCAGCCTTGCGAGGTCAAGGATGGCTTTCCTGAGAAAGTCATGTCTAATTAGAGTACTGATACGCCCACAAAGTTGAAAAGCCAGTAAAGTTTAACCAGGCCAGCAGAGGAGGGCAGGGTGCAGATGAGAGAATGTGAAGGTCCAGAGGGTGGGCACTGGGGAACTGACTTAGCCTAAAGAAAGGAGGGTTGGAGCCCAGACACTAGAAGTGGCTGTGTTAAGCGGAGCCTAGATTTTGTCTTGGGGCAAACGGACGTCCTTGAATCGATCTGCATGTTTACATGAGTCTCTCCCAGTCAGCTGGGGTAGAGATTAAAGGAAACAGATACCTATTCAGGTACCTATTCAGGAGGACTGGTGAGAGGGCCTTCACCAAGGTTGTGACTGAAAAAGTGTAGAAAGCGAAACACATTTCAACCATATTAAAGTAAGAAAGAAAAGAAAGAAAGTAAAGTTGCTCAGTCATGTCCGACTCTTTGCGACCCCATGGACTGTAGCCTACCAGGTTCCTCCATCCATGGGATTTTCCAGGCAAGAATACTGGAGTGGGTTGCCATTTCATTCTCTAGGAGATCTTCATGACCCAGGGATTGAACCTGGGTCTCCCACATTGTAGACAGACGCTTTACTGTCTGAGCCACCAGAGGGTAAAATTAACAAACGGACTTTGGGGAGAGAAAACTTGGTGTCTTAGTCCATTCGGATGCTATAATAAAAATGCCATGTACTGGGTAGCCAGAGCAACTGAAATTTATTTCTCACAGTTTGAAGATTGGGAGGTCCAAAGATGAAGACACTGGAAGATTTGGTGTGTGATGAGGGCTGCTTCCCGGTTTGCAGATGGCCATCTCTCTGTGGCATCTCATGTGGCAGAAAGTGTGGGGGAGTTTTCTGGGGTCTGTCTTATGAGGACACTAATCCCATTTAGAGGACTTTATGCTCAAGATCTAACCACTTCCCAAATGCCCCACCTCCTACTCCATCAGTTCAGTTCAGTTCAGTCGCTCAGTCGTGTCCGACTCTTTGCAACCCCATGGACTGCAGCACTCCAGGCCTCCCTGTCTATTGCCAACTCCCGGAGTTTACTCAAACTCATGTCCATCAAGTCAGTGATGCCATCCAACCATCTCATTCTCTGTCGTCCCCTTCTCCTCTTACCTTCAATCTTTCCCAGCATCAGGGTCTTTTTTAATGAGTCAGTTCTTCGCATCAGATAGCCAGAGTTTTGGAGTTTCAGCTTCAGCATCAGTCCTTCCAATGAATATTTAGGAACTGATTTCCTTTAGGATGCACTGGTTGGATCTCCTTGGAGTCCAAGGGACTCTCAAGAGTCTTCTCCAACACCACAGTTCAAAAGCATCACACAGGGAATTAGGCTTCAGCATAACTAGTTTGGAGAGGTACAAACATTCAGTCTGTAGCATCTGGCTACAAGTTAGTTGCATTTGCAAGCATTTGATTGAAAATATACCATTATCCTTGTCCAGGATATGTTGATTTCTATCAAAATGAATACAGAAAGATTAAGTGGAGTGGCACTGTGGTATAACTGTAACCAGTCAGATGTTAGCGTATGAATAAACATCAAGAACACCATGATTGACTAAATATACATTTGGCTCAGAGTGGCAATTTTTATATTAACACATTTATGAAGCATCTGCTAAGTGTTTCACATAGCTGATCTCCCATTCCTGAATCTACATAATGAACTGTGCCTTCATTTACATATGAAGAGATGAAATCCAGTGAGAATCAGGAAGCTTGCCCACCTAGGGTGTCTGGTCTGAGTCAAGGTCAGGGGTGTCTCACCCCAGAGAATCAGCTCAACCTTGAGTCTCCATCCCAGGAGGGGTGCTCATCTGTGTGAGTCCCGGCTTCTCCCCATGGTGCCCAGGGAAGAGCCGAGTCCAGCGGGGACCCCTGGAAGTGCTAGCCGGGGTGACACAGGCTGCCCTGTCCTGTCCTCTCTGGGGCCACTTGCCTGATCCAGCGAGTCTGCCTGCAGGCGCTGCCCTTGGCCTGAGCGGAGAGGGGAGACTGGCCTGTTCCCAGGTTCACTGAGCCTCTCTCCTCCCCAGGAGCCAGTGTCCCCCACTAGCCTTTAGCAGGTAGGGTGGTGATGCTTTGTGACAATCTGCTCATTGACTCCCTGGCGGATGTGGAGCCCTGGGGGGGCGAGGCAGGGGAGCTGGGGGGCGTGGAGGTTGTATTGGACCCTTGGCCTCCCCATCACCCACTCCCTGTCATGGGGAGACTGAACGGTCTCTGCCAGGACCACGGCCTTGTGAATCCTCATTCCCGTGAGTGAGGCTGGAGTCACACACCAGCGGTCCGAGGCCATGAGGACAGCTCAGGTGCCAAAGCCATGTACCCTAGCTTTCACTGGTGGATATTCTGCCCCAACTTTGCCTGAATATGTTGAATTCCTTTTGAAACATTAAGGGCAATTTGCAGAACATTTTTACAAATGCTATTGGAAATGCTATGAAATCAAGACATCAGTGTACAGTATTTGCTCAGGGCAGGTTTTCTCATATTTAATGTTTCTTCTGTGTCATTTTATTTTCAGTCTTCCTTTTTATGTAACCTTCAGTGCTGTAATTTTCTCTTTGCAGAAAGCCTTTGCCTTTGCTAAGCAATGCATGAGAAGAAATTGAATTCAATTTATTTTGCTCTGAATTTCTTATGTTAGAAATTTTCCATGGCAAATGAGCCGAAATCAGCCTTTTATTTTGAACAGAAATTGCAAGCTGTTGTTTAAAAAAGAATTTACTTTTTAAAAAAGACAGAACATAATGAGTCCTGGTAATCTGGTAACCTGAATTTCAGTGTTTTGTTTAGAAACTTGGACAGACATGATCAAAAGTTTTCTCCTGTCCAGGATTAACTGTGACAAATTATTAGAACAACAAAAAAGTTATTCAAGCTTTTAAGGGTTTTTGTTTATTTTCTCTGTGACTTGAGAAAAGCCGAAGGTTGCCCTTGAAATGCAACTGGGCAGGGTGCTTTCTCACTCTTTTATTTGTTGTTTTGGAATGAAGATTTCTGAAGCATCAGGTGTTTTATAGCATCTGGTCCTGGCTTTGCAGCCATGTATTCACTGTGAGAACACAATGGAATATGTTTCTTAGAAATCAACCCATTTTGCCATTTGAAAGTTAAATATTTGATTGTAGTAAATATGTATGCAAAAGGTTTATGCCCTTAAAAATAATGTGGATTCCTCTAAAGGTAGATAAAATGGAAACTATAATCATTTCCATTTCCCCTATTAATTCAGATTATCCCTAGTAACAATTGTAGCATTTAGGTTGAGAGATAAGGCACTACACTGTGTTAAAGCCCTAAAATAATTCACTATAATATAGGAGGGAAAGCATAATAGGAGAGGAAGATCTGTTTCATGCTTATTTAACAGTTTCATTCCCCAATGAAACTGTCTTTAAAAGTTTTGTTGGAACTTCCCTGGTAGTCCAGTGGTTAAGACTCAGTTCTTCCAAAGCAGGAAGCACAAGCTAGATCTCTGGTTTGGGAATTAAGACCCCACATCCTGCACAGTGTGGCCAAAGAAAAATAAACATTATTTGTAACTTATAAAATAAATGATAATCATTAAAACAAAAAATGACAAGAACAACATATATCAAAAAGCAGCAGAAAGAAGAAAGTAATGAATCACCAGAAGTTGAAATATTCAATACAGATAAGAAAAATTCAGTGACCTTTATTTCATAGCTTTAATATGCATACTTCATATATACATAAGCTATATATAATATTTTACATATAATGCAAATACAAGTTATGTGTGCATGTGCAGTAGGAGACATATGTATGGAGCCAATATGAGCCTTACCAAAATACTTGAACAATATGTTTAAGTATTAAGTAATTCCAAATAGTTTAAATTCAAAATTCTAACATCTTATTTCAAAAAAACAGATGGTTATGTGGGGATAATTGTTAAATTTTCTATATTATTTGAAAACAGTACCTAAGATAGAAAAATTAACGGCCCCAGAGAGATGACCGGTTCCCAATCTCTGAAACCTGTGTGTTTCTTCCATCATATCTTGTTCAGATGGCTCAGAGTTGTACTTCTTCTGCTTATCTCATGCTCTTCGGTTCTATAATATGTCTATAATTACACAATGAGAAAAATGTTGCACTGTTATCTGTCATATAGAGCTACGAATATTGCAAGTTTTGATCACATTTTAAAGAAAGTTATTCTGTTTGCAAAGGCACAATAAGGGTGCATCTTATAAAATACTTTGGCCACCTGAAGCAAAGTGCTGACTCATTTGAAAAGACCTTGATACTGGGAAAGACTGAAGGCAGGAGGAGAAGGGAATGACAGGATGAGATGGTTAGATGGCATCACCGACTTGATGGACAGGATTTTGAGCAAGTTCCAGCAGACAGGGAAGCCAGGTCTGCTGCAGTCCATGTGGGTCACAAAGAGTTGGACATGACTGAGCAACTGAACAACAATGACAACAACACCAAAACTATAAATGAAATTTATTTAATACAGACCAGGCTTCCCTGGCGACTCAGCAGTAAAGACTCTGCCTCAAAGCAAGAGCCTCAGAAGATGAGGCTGGTTCAGTCCCTGGGTTGGGAAGATCCCCTAGAGGAGGGCATAGCAACCCACTCCAGCATTCTTGCTTGGAGAATCCCACGGACAGAGGAAGCTGGTGGGCCACAGTCCATAGGGTCGCAAAGAATCAGACATGACAGAACTGACTTAGCAATACAAACCATAGTCACATTCTCTTTTCATTTGATTTTGAAAAAGTCTACTATGTCCAGAAGTTTTAGGGATTTGAATTTAGCTTTAAAAATTGGATACATTTAAACAATGAATTTCAGACTACTATATTAGTTTTGGAAAACTGTAAGAAATGTTTTCTTCATGTGTACATTCCTATGTAAAGCTCATAGCTTCTTCTGTGTATGCTTTTAAAAGTTAAAGAAGCCTGGTGCACTGGGAAGACCCAGAGGAGTCGGGTGAAGAGGGAGGTGGGAGGGGGGATCGGGATGGGGAATAAGTGTAAATCTATGGCTGATTCATATCAATGTATGACAAAACCCACTGAAATGTTGTGAAGTAATTAGCCTCCAACTAATAAAAAAAAAAAAAAAAAAAAAAAAAAAAAGTTAAAGAAATGTCTCTTTTTTTTTTTTTTAAGGGGGCATTTACCATATCTAATTAAATTTCTGGACCCTATGATGGGGTGAGTCTTCTGGATTATCCAGACAGGCCCAGTCAGATCATGTGAGCCCACAGAAGCAGAGAACTTTTTTCAGCTGAGGCAGAATGGAATGTCAGAGAGATTGGAAGCCTCAGAGGGATTTGACATTGACTTTGAAGATGGAGGCTATCATGAGTCAAGGAATTCAGGTGTCCTCTAGAGGCTAAGAACAACCTCCAGGCAAAAGCGAGCAAAATGGGGGCCTTGATGTTGCAAGCACCTGGTACTGAATTCTGCCAACAGCCACCGAGAGCCTTGGAGAGGATGCTCCACAGCCTCCAGCAAGTAGCACAGCTCTGCTGACACCTCGATTTCAGTCGTGAAAGGGCAGGAGCAAAAGCATCTGCCAAGCTGCCTGTGTTTTCATCCTACAGAAGTGTCAGATAATAAATTTGCTGTTTTAAGCCTCTGTGTTTGTGGTAATTTGTCATGGTAGCAACTGTAAAATGAATGCAGTACCTGTATTTATTTTATTCTTTATATCTTTCAAAGCAAATGGAATATCCAAGCAGTGTGGTTTACTTTCTACTAAGCAATCTTACATTTTTGATTAAAACATGCAGCTGCAAGAAGGTATGTCTAGGAGTAGCAAATTTGCCTCACCAACCATGGTTTCTCCGGTATACTCCCAGAAGCTGCAAATTCAGCTACTTATTTCAGGGCATGGAGAGCCCATATCAAGTTGTCCAAAACAATATGGGGACTGGTGAACACAAAACTGAAATGATTGTGGTACATTTATGACAATGTGAGAACTATTCTTATTTTTAGATGCACTTAAATAAATGTATCCGTTTTGTTGTTGTTCACTTACTGTCGCGTCGGACTTTTTGTGACCCCATGAACTGCAGCACACCAGGCTTCCCTGTCCTTCACCCTCTCCCAGAGCTTGCTCAAACTCATGTCCATTGAATCGGTGATGCCATCCAACCATCTCATCTTCTGTCATCCCCTTCTCTTGCCTGCAATATTTCGCAGCATCAGGGTCTTTTCCAAAGAGTCGGCTCTTTGCATCAGGTGACCAAAGTATAGGAGCTTCAGCTTCAGCCTCAGTCCCTCCAATGAATATCAGGGTTGATTTCTTTAGGATTGAGTTGTTTGATTTCCTTCCCATCCAGGGGACTCTCAAGAGTCTTCTCCAGCACCACAGTTTGAAGGCATCAATTCTTTGGCTTTCAGCCTTTTTTTATTGTCCAGCTCTCACATCTGTACATGATCTCTGTTTACATGCGAGTTTAACTCATTGATTGGCAATTAGATTGCTTTGCTTTTTTCCAGTGGGTCCCTGCTCTTAACATCTAAATTGATACATGTACATGAATGCAATCTTTCTTCTTTGCTTCATGTATCTAAGCCCTGTATTGGTAAAGTAACATAATACTGTGCTTGAATTTTCCATACATTCCCCACGTCCCCAAAACCCCTGCAAAAAAAAAAAAATCTTTTCAACTTAGCCAGGATGTACATTTTAAAGTTTGTCCCTGGCATTGACTAAAGCACTTCACTTCTTCTAATCTCTATGGCTCCCAAATATACCACTTTGGAAGTCTGACTTTCTTTTCTTTTAACCTAAAAATCACATTGACCCTTAAGCTTCAGTATCTCCTCAGAACCAACAACTTGGCTTCTCGTCAATGAGTAATAGATCAAAGGAGCTTAAAGCTGAAGCACTCATATTCAGCTTCACTGAAGGAGATGTCTTTCTCATTAGATTGCAAGGCCTGGTCACCATATAGCAATATGTATAGGAGTTTTCATCATCTGAATAGAGTGACCTGGTAATGAAAAATACTCTAGTGCTGAATGTGGAATACTGATTTTGTCATCCTTGTTTCCGCCTCAATTCTGTCTAGCACATGCCTAACAGTGGGGAACACTGCATTACCTTTCTGACGTGAGGAAACCAGAGCACGTCCACGGGTACTGGTGTAGAGAGATTAAGACAGGCCCAGTACAGGTGACCCAAATAATTTTCCAGAATGCCATTAATGTGTGAAACTGCAGTCTTCCCCCACTTCTTCAATCAAGAGGTTTTAAAAGTCCTTCTGGGTCTCTATTTTAAGTCATAAGGAAAGCTCAGGCAAAAGTCCCTGCCGCAGGTGCTATTCTTCTCGGAAATGAAAATATCTTGGCTTCTTAAAACATTAGAAATGATACAGAAATGTCTTTCTCCGCATTAGCAGGAATTTTCTCTTTGGCTCTGGGTTGAACCTTAAAACCATGGAGGTCATAAAAATGAAAATCCGTAAAGAAACAAATCAGGAGGAATATTCTTCCAGTGGTTTATTTGCTTGGTCATGTCTAACTCTTTTGCAACCCCATGGACTGTAGCCCTCGGGGCTCCCCTGTCCATGGAATTCTCCAGGCAAGAATACTGGAGTGGGTTGCCATTTCCTCCTCCAAGGGATCTTCTCCGCCTAGGAACTGAACCTGAATTTCCTGCATTTACAGACGGAGTCTTTTACCATTGAGCCACCGGGGAAGCCCCTATTTTTCCAGTAGGATCAACTATATCAATATGTATGACACATACCCATATGAATAGGTAAAGGGAGGACATTATTTGCATTTTCAGAAAAGAAAACGCAGCGACTACCAAGTGATCACAGAGTGGGGTCACAGTCTCCGGGAATACTGAGACCCTGGTCACCTCTGCTTTTTCTTTACGTAGGGCATCTCCTGATGCCATGGCTGCAGTGGCCACCACATGCAGCTGCAGAATGGACCCAAGACCAAGGTCAGGGGAAGGTTGAAATGTCTCCACCCCTGTTTGCCTGGAGCCGATGTTCAGCACCATCAACATAGAAACTTCCTCGTATGGAGGAGGTACCATTGACAACTCTTAGTTTGTGCCTCAAAACCTGTAGTAAACAGACTTTTCTAATGGGATCTTTGATGCCCATAGAATAAGGCATGTTTTCTCAAAATAATTATTAAATATATCTATCTGGATTTCAATATTTCAGAACCAGAATCACACATCAAGCTGTAGAAGCTGAACACAAAGCCTTGGGTCTTGATTCACAGCCAGGATCTCATGCATGGGAAGTTCCACCAGCCTGTTGCCCTTCTTTGCTCCCGCAAAGAACAGACCTTTTCTGGATCACTTCTTTTTGAAAAGTACTACCTGGAAGTGGTCAGTATCATATGTTCTGAAAGCACAAAGGGAAGACAGGCTGAAAGCAAAAGGGAGCAGGAGACCAGACTTGCACAAGCGGCTCTGGAGGACTTTCTCTCCATCGATGCTGCAAACCCACACCTGGACTGAGAGCTGCCGCCAAGGTGAAGGTGACGTTGGGCCAGAACAAGAGTGTGCACTGGGGCACTGTATCTGTAGGAGTCCCATTTCTCATCTTGCATGGCTTCCACATCACTTTTCTAGGCTCCCTCGGCCTTGGTTCAGCAAGACTGTGTGTGCATGAGTTAGGGGAAATACCAGGGTCCACATTTTCCCTGGAAAGTGCTTAAGACGCTCTCCATGTCTCTGCTCACCACCTTTCCCCAATCCTACAGAACACACCAACGCACAGCCCTTTCACACACACCTTCTCTCATTCACACACTCACACTCACTCACAGACACACAAATCCATTCGCAAACTCTCACACACTCATACTCCTCTGTGTAGTCACAACCACAACCTCACATTTTCAGGCACAGTCCACTGACATCCACAAACACAAAACACCCACACTCACAAACGCCTTTACACTCAAGCACGCTCTCTTACATTCATCATGCATTTCACTAACACCCACAAGCTCACAATCACGTTTTCAAGCATAGAGTACAAACACACAGACTCACAGGCATTTTCCAACCCACCTCTCTCTCTGTCTCTCACACCTGCCCACACACACACCCCATTCCACACATACACACACACACGTGCTCTGCGGATTCACCAGCCTCGGGCCTCAGCCCAGCCACTGTGGGACCCGCCCTGTCAGACGCGGTTGGACGTGGAGGGAGGCTGAGAGCCCCTCTCCTCCTCGCCCCCACGGCCCCCGCGTGCCCCGTCCTCTGGCTCAGGAGCAGCAAGGGCTGCAGACCAGGAGCCCGGCCCCCTCTGCTGGCTCCACACCAGCGCTGAGACGGGCGTTTGCTGGGACACACGGGCGTGAGAGGCTGGTGTGATTCAGTCTCCTGTCAGCCTCCAGCTTTAAGCTTCGCGCATCCTGCCCTGGAAAGAAAAATGCGGTGCGGTTGGGAGCCCAGCCTCCCCCCAGGTCCTCTGAAAAGCCGCACGAGTCCCGTTCTTGGAGGAGCGCTGTCATTTCAGCCGACAGAGGGGAGAGCCAGGCACAGGGCCCGGGAGGCCGAGGTCTTCGGGAATGAGGCGCCCTCGGGACCCCGCGCTGCCCCCTCAGGGCGGTCAGGGCGCGTCCCCAGCCTCCCCTCAGCCTTGCCTTTCCCCTCCCGGGTCCCTGTGGGGCGGGGGACTGCAGAGCCAGCCCCCTGCTCCTCCCGGGTTACTGGTCTGCGGTTCTCAGCTCTGCCCTGACAGGAGCACCTCTGGTTGTCCTTGACTCCGAGGCCTCTCCCCCAGGGTCTGATGACCGCGTAGTGTTGACCTTCCCTGGGAAGTGGGGTCTCTCTCTAGACCTTCGCCCAGGGATTCGAGTGACAGTCACCCCGAGCTCACACAGCAGAACTAGTGGGAAAGAAAGAAAAAACAGCAGAGGGCAGCGTAAACTCTAGAGGCCAAGCAAGAGCAACGCAGGGCGAAAGCCATGAGGGTTAAGAGGTGGGTGCAAATGCTCAAGTGGCTGCCTCCAGGGAGTTGGCCAAAGTTCATCAGCAGAAGCTGTTCTGTTGGAATTGTCGGTGGGCTTTATGATAACACACCCTGATGCGGTGCAGCCCATGTAAAATCAGCAACTGATCGAAGGCCATGCGGGGTTGGCATCCTTTGTTTCAACAAATAGGACAGCATTTCCAACTAAGAGAAACTGAAGAACACCATGCACCAGCTGGGAAATTTTGAGAAGACTCAACCCCCAGGACCTCACTTGTTCTCATCTGTGTAGCTCACGCAATTCTGAGATAATCAAATGCAGTATCGCGTGTGACTGTGGCTGGGGGGAAACCACATGTTAAGTGGAGTGTCTGCCATGCTTTTATTAGAGTCTCAGGCTTGGGGGTATCATTTAGACACCTTACTTTCTGAGTTGAGTCCTATAATTGTCTCAGGGTTTAATGACCTCTCAGAAGCGTGACAAAGCAGGAAATAGGACTTTAATCCGTCCTGCTCACCTGAGGAGCTCTGATTTCACTGACCTCCCACGAGCGGCCCTGAGGGACCCTGGGGACTCTCCTCCTGAATCACGGGTGCCTCGTGGGTGTGGGCTCTCTGACAGCCGTGGACCCAAATGATGTCAGATTGCAAGTGTCAGTCAGAGGGCTTCCTTTTTTCTAATAAAACTTAAGCCTTAATTACCTTTAATATAATCAATGAATGGAATCGAAGATATTGTGCTTCTGCCCCTTCATGACTGTGGGGCTGCTTGAGGACCCGGGCTACACGGTATCACCTGTTATCATGACTTTCAGGCATGGATCAGGCTTTAAGGACACATGTGGAATAAGTGAATGATGAAGGAATGGAGTCAACACTAATCTGATTATGCTTTATGATCATTCATGTTCTCATCTAAATGCCACGGAAGGTCAGAGATCTGCTGGTTCAAAGCTTGTGTTTTGTCTTAAGGAGGATGAAATCCAAATGAACAGAGTTGGCAACACGGCTGTAAAACTACAAGGTTATAGAAACAGGTCCTAAAGCCCCAGGGCAGGGCTCCGTGTCCTACCCCTCCCCCATGCATTCTTCTGTTAGCCCTGGGAATCTGGGGAGACTCACTAAAGCTGAAATAAGGAGAGAAAGCGCCTGGATTGTGAGCCAGCCAGGAGCAGTGCTGAATGTGTTCCCTAAGAGCCTCGCACGGCTGCTGTGAATGGCCTTTGTGTTGACTCAGTCAACTCAGAGCCACATTTAGATTTGCTCCTGAGTCTTCTGTGTCCCGAGAGGCGGGGTTGTGCCATTTCACTAACGTGCTTAGGGCCCCTGGGTGAGGCATGAGGGTGACCGGACCCTGAAGGTGTTAGGACCCTGCACCTCCTTCCCCGGAGGTGACGCAAAGTGTCCTCTTACCCTAAAGGAAGGACGACCTTGAGACGAGCAATGAGCCCCGCTGCCTGCCCGCCTCTGGCTTCTCTCCGCTCTCCGAGGGGGAGATGAGCTGCTCACCTCGAATATCCACTCCTGTCCGCTAAACTGCTCCAAGACAGGCAGTTTATAAACCTGACTCACTCCATACTTCTAGAAGTGGGAAAAGAAGAAAAGCTTAGATACATGGCACATGCGTAGCCTGACGACTTTGCGTCTGCAAATACACATTGACTCCCATCCCCTGAAAACCCGTCCTTAGATCAGCTGTCCTCACGTGACTGTACCTTCTCTGTGTGCGCAGCATCCTTCTTGTCCTGGTGCTTGTTGCTGCATCTTCCAGGGTCTCCAGTGGTCCAGCGGGTGGCAAAGATGCTCCCCTCCACAGACACAGACCTCATTGGCGAGGTTGGGGGTGGGAGGGTGTCTCCATGGCTGAGACTCCCCCCATCCCCCAGCATTTAAGCCCTCCTTGTCTGGGGTCCCTGGGCTTCACTGACTCTTCTCCAGAGTTTGGAATCACTCTTGGTGCTCACGGAGATTCTCCTTCCATGGATTCCAATCACATAGGCATTTTTCTTTCCTGGCTGAAACTCTCATGTGGGGTTGCTTTGTATTAGTCAGCAGCCTCCACGCTTCTGTCGTGCTGGAGAAGAAACCGATTTGTCTTGCAGTCGTTCTTGGGCTCCAAAATAACTGTGGACAGTGACTGCAGCCATAAAATTAAAAGATGCTTGCTCCTCAGAAAAAAAGCTATGACAAGCCTAGACAGCATATTAAAACTCAGAGACATCACTTTGCTGACAAAAGTCCATCTAGTCAAAGCTATGGTTTTTCCAGTGGCTATATATGGATGGTCAGTTGGATCATAAGGAAGGCTGAACACTGAAGAATTAATGCTTTTGAACTGTGGTGCTGGAGCAGACTTTTGAGAGTCCCTTGGACAGCAAGGAGATCAAACCAGTGATTCCCAAAGGAAATCAACCCTGAATATTCATTGGAAGGACTGATGCTGAAGCTGAAACTCCAATACTTTGGCCACCTGATGGGAAGAACTGACTCATTGGAAAAGACCCTGATTCTGGGAAAGACTGAAGGGAGGAGGAGAAGGGGACGACAGAGGATGAGATGGTTGGATGGCATCACTGATTTAATGGACATGAGTTTGAGCAACTCCGGGAGAGGGTGAAGGACAGGGAAACCTGGTGTGCTACAGTCCATGGTGTTGCAAAGAGTCGGACACAGCTGAGCAACTGAACAAGTTAAACAAGATGGTACTTTTAAAGTATTTTTGGAATTACTTTTTTCTTGAGATTCAGCTTTTGTAGTCACGAGGATTTAGAAAGCTACAGAGTTTAACACAAAAGCCCTGGGGCTTTGGGGGTTTCTGGAGTGATTCTTGTGTCCATTAACCTCCAAAGGATGAAGAAAATGAGGAGAAACAGATCCTTTCATTGCAGATAATTTGTACCAGGCAGCACACGTTACAGCATCTTGACACGACACCCTCCTGATCGATGATAGAGGCAAATGACATTTCTGGTTTACAGATAAATCAGTCACCAGCTTCCTTGATTGCTTGGACTATTCAAGAGTCTGAGAGATTCTAATCATGGGGCTGGTCCCTTATTTCCTGGCAGTAAATAGCCATTCCTGACATTTTTTATCAAGTAAACTTAACCTATGGACTCCAAGAGATATTTCAGTTGTTTAGTACTTTTCTGAGAGCAAGAAATAGCAATGCTCAGTGCCTATCTTACTCTCTGCTTCCTCCCAAAATATTAAGAAATATTAAATGATAATAAATGAGTTTCCTCTTTATTTAAACTGGCTTCCTGTGTGGAATCTGCTCAATAAGATATCACAGCACTGATCTACTCTGTCGTGTGCATCCCTTTCATTCAAAAGAACTGGGCTGGCAACCTGTACTCGCTTAATCGTCGCATCTTCTCTGCTCCATTAGCCTCCAGTAGATGAAAGGCAATCAAACCAGTCAGTCCTATAGGAAATCAACCCTAAATATTCACTGGAAGGACTGATGCTGAAACTGAAGCTCCAATAATTCGGCCACCTGATGGGAAGAGCCAACTCACTGGAAAAGACCCTGATGCTGGGGAAGATTGAGGGCAGGAGGAGAAGGGGGCAACAGAGGATGAGATGGTGAGATGGCATCACTGACTCTATGGGCATGAGTTTGAGCAAACTGAGAGAGAGTGAAGGACAGGGAAGCCTGGCGTGCTGCAGTTCATGGGTTGCAATGAGTCAAACACAACCCAGGGACTGAACAGCAAACTAGTTTACCAGATGGCCTTGATGAACCACGCCTGCTGGTGTTCATACCTCTCGGGTAGCCTTCTCTCCTATTAGGTCAAGCTGACCCTGTGTAACCAAGAGAATGTAGTGTTAGTGATGCTGCCTGACTCCTGAGACTCAGTTACAAGAAACCTAAGTGACACTATGAAACTTCTGCCTGTTTCCTCACATCACTTGCTCTGGTGTAATTCAGATGCCATGTATGATGCTTGAACCCTTGAAACTACTGTACATGCAAGGATTCCAAGATTGTTTAACAAATGGAAAGAGATGCTTGATCTTCCCCCAACTTTTCCATCCATTTTTCATCCAGAACCAATGCCAGGCATGTAGTGAAGAAGGCTTCAGATGTCTCCAGACTCAGCCCTGACCTGCCTCAAATGATGGGGGCCCCAAGAAGGAGATGCTCAGATGAACCATCAATTGCCAGAACTGTGAGAGATAACAATCAGTTTTAATCCAGTCAGCTGTTACTCTGAAATAAATATCCAGACCTTCATAATTGATTGACCAGGGGAAATGTACATCTGAGGATTCACAAAATCTCTTTGAGTCTGGTTCAATGAAAGAACCAACTGAGTTCATCCACACAACTCCCATCCTTTTAGTAAATGGCTTATATTAAAATTTAGTAAATGGCTTTTTAGTAAATGGCCTATACTAAAATTAATAGTTTTGGCAACTGATCTATCTATATATATATATATCATACAGTTTCTAAAGTGACCTATAAAACAAAATGATCTTTGCAGCTGTCATATGAACTCTTTGAAATCTCAACATTCTGAAAGGCATTAAAAACAGAACACAGATACTCTGTTTGGTGAAGAATTTGTTGAATACTCTGTTTGAATTTGTTGTTGGCCTCTTGCAAGTTGTGTTGTCTTATAAATTCAGAGCTGTTCTTTGCCTCTTTGGAGAGTGTAATACCATTTCTTGGAGAGTTTTTACAGAATGCTACTTTTGGTCAAGTTCATGAGAGTCGTATACAAGAAAAAAAGGCTGTTTTGAGACTCTCATCTTAGAATCATAGCATTTAATGCCAAAAAAGAAACATGGAAATAGTCCAATCCAACAACACAAGCACACTTGATCCTCTAATCCATTTTGTGTACTCTAAGGGGAATGTTCTTTTAGATTCTGAAGTAAATTTAATCATGCCTTGCCCTTAATAAAAGCTTCCAATGGTTTTTCTTCAGTGCACGTAGGATAAAAAGTACAAAGTCCTTAATACATGCGTGATATCTCTGCGTGGTCCCATAACATATCTATTATTAAATAAAAACATTGGACCAGTTCCATATTCTAATGGAAAAAAATACAAAACTAATTGTACATGAATTAAAAATGCAAATATAATGAAATTCTCTCATCGCTCCCATTTTCTCTTTCATGTTTGCTTTCAGATTTTAGCCAGTAATTTCAGAGTACAAATAAAACCCATTTTACTGATGGGCTCTATTTTCCCAAGAAGGCTAGCACATTTTCTGTCACATGTAGAACTTTTCCTTATGGTACCTCCCACATGTGTTTAATTGGATGTCTTTTGTGTGATGTTGATGGTATTTTTCACTAAAGACTGAGACGTTGGATGTGCAGGTCCACTGAATTCTCATCATTCTTGTCCATGCACCAGTAACTCACATTCATGGAAAGCTAGTATTGGACTTGGATGGGGTCCATAAGGGACATCAGTGTAGAAAAGAAATGTTATCATGATTCATCTCATCCAGAAACTAGTGAAAGAGAGGTTTTGATATCTCAGAAAAATTACTGCATTTTGTTGCCTAAGATAGTTGCCTTCATGCCAAAGTGAATCCTGAAACCTTAAAAGGTAGACATTTGTTGCTCAAGGACTTTAATGAGAGAGTAGCCTTGTAACACTTCAGGCAAACCTGCACCCTGATTGTCATATTTGATGCTTTTAATCATTCTTTACCCCTTGTCAAGGTCCATTTCTCTCATGCTAGCTTCTGTTTCAAACACCCCTGGGAATCCTGGTAGATATTTCACTTTGGTGGACTCGCTGGGTTGAGGCCCTCACTCTTTCTCAACATTGCTGGACCAGACTCAGGGCAGAGATCTATTTCCACCCAAGTGCGATATGGGGGCCCGGTGGGAGCCTGGCCATTATGTTTCCCGCCCAGCTCCCAATGCAGAATCCACAGCCTCACACAGTTTAATGCAAAGGTTCCACAACTAAACTGAGCATCAAATGGGAGTTTCACAAGACTGAATTACTAAGGACGTGCCATCAACATTGACCTCCATGGAGAAACTGAATGTTTAAAAATTCTGAACGTGCACGGCACTTTGATTTGAAACCCTCATCTCTCTTTGCTTCTGATTTTTGATCTCTTCGTCTTCTGTTTGATTCTGAGACCCTGCATGGCGTGTCTGCTCCTTCTTAGAGGGGGTGGTGACTCCTGGCTGGGGCTCTGTACACGCCCACACAGGGTGGCTCCTTCTACGTGGGTGTTCACTAGGTGTCCCCAGTGGCCCCGAGAACACTTTTCACCTTAATAACCTTGGAACAAAGGCATAACCCTTCATTCATTTCAGCTCAGAATTCCTCTTGTAAAATTTCTCTTGATGTTATTTCCTCAACTGATTTTACTCAACTCCCACTGTAGCACTGTGGATCAGAACTATAATCTGGGTTTATAGTATTGAATAAACAGCTACAGTTTTTTTTTTTTAAATCCCAAACAGGAAAACAGGGTGGGCTTGGCTACCAAATAAGTCCATGTGGATTTAACAGAAGCAGTAGGTGGTTCCTAAATTTACTGTAACTTACCCGTCTGTGTTAGCGCACTTTGGAGGGGAGTCTCTATAAATTGGCTATAGGGAAATACTCTTCTTGTGTTATTGCAAAGTGCCATTTAACTTGGGTTTCTTGAGAGTTGCTTCTCTCACCTCACATTTTTGGGTTTAACATGGGTAATCTGGGGAAGCATCTGCTGTCAATGATACAGGTGGAGCCAGGACTTCCCATGTGACACAGTGGTAAGGAATCCACCTGTTAATGGAGGAGACACAAGAGACATGGGTTCAATATCTAGGTTGGGAAGATCCCCTGAAGGAAGAAATGGCAACTTACTCCAGTATTCTTGCCTGGGAAATTCTGTGGACAGCGGTAACTTGTGGGCTACAGTCCATGGGATCACAAACAGTCAGGCATGACTGCGTGACTAAGCATGCACATGAACCAAGGTTATATTTGTGTCTTCTTATGTTTGGGGGACATGTCTATTCCACAGAACTTTCTTTTTCCTGATCCACGGGTGCTAGTTAATCAGATTGGTAACACTGGCAACTTCAGATTGGTAAGACCTCTATAAATTGTAATCTGACATGAGGTGTTTCACAAGCCATTTATTGCTAGTTAGAGTGGCTTAATGATGTCCCACTGTTTATTTTGCATCAAAGTAGATGGAGTGTCATCTTTGGGACCTAGTCTCTGTCACTTGCATTCTAAGATTCCTTCACGAGGGGATAATAAAGGGTTTGTGTGGAACCCAGCAGACTCTGATGGTGTCAGAAAATAGAAAGGGCTGGAGTTTCATCGATTAAAGTCTTCTCTGAACATCCACTATGTCCCAGGTTCTCTGCCAGGGAGACAGAGATGAAAAACTCAGACCCTGTGCTCTAGGAGCTCACTGCTCAGAGGAGTGGAACAATGGAGATGCAGTGTGATAATCACTCACAGCCACTACGGCCGTGGTTGAGCAGGCTCTCATAAAGAACCCCCAGCTTGCTCCAGGAAGGGTTAGCAAGGTGCTTGGAGAAAGTGAGACCTGAACTTGGTGTTGGGAAACAATAGGGATAAACCAAGCTAAAAAAACAGAAAGGAATGAGCCAAATTGAGAAAGGTGTGTAGGGGCCAAATGGACTTCCCTGGTGGCTCAGATGGTAAAGAATCCACGAGCAACGTAGGAGACCTGGGTTCGATCCTTGGGTAGGGAAGATCCCCTGGAGAAGGGAGTATCTACCCACTCCAGTATTCTTACCTGAAGAGTTGCAGGGACAGAGGAGCATGGTGGGCTACAGTCCATGAGGTCACAAAGAGTCAGACACCACTGAGTGACTATCACTTTCACTTTCATAGGGACCAAATAACACCTTAGCAACACCTTAGTAACAGCCAGGGAAGCAAAAAATGACCATATCTTGAAAATGGTGAAACCTAAAAGATTTGTCATTTGTACTTCTGGGGTAAGAGATACATTCTCATTTCACCCCAAGCTTATCTCAGCAATCCAATCTCAGGAAGGCCATCCTTACACGTATTCAGTCCTTTCCTCCAGACTGCTGCTTCCAGGTACCCAAGAAATAGAATTTTATTTCCTTGGGGGCAAAAGGAAATCTTTGATTTTTAAAGGGCATTTCTGATACATCTCTCAATCCTCATCATGTAAATGTTTGAAAGTGTTAGTTGCTCAGTCATGTCTGACTCCTTGCAACCCCATGGACTGTAATCCACCAGGACGCTCTGTCCATGGAGTTCTCCAGGCAAGAATACTGGAGCGGGTTACCATTTCCTTCTCCAGGGGATCTGAAAGAAAATTCTACAGAGAAAGGTCTCTGTGGTATAGAAAGGGCATTGATTCAGCTCTTAATTCCACTTCTGATTCCAGCCAGGTCCAGCTGCTAGTTCAAGAAGGGCATTCTGTACAAAACAAATAGTTTCTTCCTTGTTTCCGAGAAGGAGGAATTTGGATCGTTTTGTATATCTAGGCATCTTTCTGTCCTAAAACCTTGTGCATCTAAGCCAATGTTTCTTTGTTTTTTTTAAATGTGGAACACTTGTAGAATTTGCATGTCATCTCCACTCAGAGGAAATGCTAATTCTTTGTATCATCACACCTTTCGCGTACATGTTTCTGAAGCAAGCACTCTAAGCCAGTGTTTTTTGACTGCTTATGTTTTCCTCTAAATTTTCCCCTTTCAGGTACATGTCAGGACCTGTAATTACCACAGGAAAAATCCATTTACTGGTTCTAACTCTATGCCCACTATTATTATTATTGTTATGCCCTTCTCCAGGGGATCTTCCCAACTCAGGGACTGAACCTGTGTCTGTTAAAGTCTCCTGCCCTGGCAAGTAAATTTGCTAAACTAATGTAGACTATGGTAAAACTCAATGAATATAATTTTATCAGTTGAAATTTTAATGTTACCAAATAGTTCAAATCACGAGGTCATAGGTAGGCATAAATGACCTTTCATTAGGCCTTAGTTGAGCCGGGTCCCTGAGAAGGTGAATGTGACAGGGTCCTGGCTGGAGGCTGTGCTTTCTCCCTCGCTGCTCCAGGTGCTTAAAACTATTTATCTTGGATGGCCGACGTGTGCTAGTCCCACAGTACAGAGTGTGTCAGCATTTTCGTCAGCATTTCCTAAGCCCCTGCAACAGTAGTGTCATAAATTCCAGCTCTTATTTCTTCTGTGTGAACTTGTGATTAGGAAAAGCAGAGAAAAAGAGTCTGCAAAAAGGGATAATTAAGAATGGTCAGGTGGCCACATGAAATACATCTGCCAGAAGCAAAACTGTCCAAATTGCAGATCCATGAATGGTCAGAAGTCCCAAGGTGACATTCTAGAACATTCAGTGCCATGTGTCTCAATAAAATTTGACTCTTTTTGATGGGTCCATTTTTTTTCTTTCAAAGAATTAGGGTGTTTGAGTAACACTATGTGACCTTTGGAGGAAGGTAGGATAGGGACACAAGAGTGAAAGATCCAACTGAGTTTTAATCATATTTTATGTTAGTACGTGTGTGTGTTAGTATGAACTTCCCTAAAAGCCTTTCAGGAAGCACATCCTGCATGAATCAATCAAATGTGTGTCAGTCGGCACGTGAAGTTGCTACTCCATGTGTCTTGCTTGCATCTGATGTTTTTGTGATATGAACTATTTAGATTAATGACTGAAGTGTAAGTAACTTCAAACAATCCTCAGGAAAAAGCATATATAAATAGGAAGCATTTCAGTTGCATCAACAATTAGTTCTGTAATGAATCAGTGGGGGAAAATAACTCAGGATGAATTTTCTGGATTGGTAAAGAACCCAGCTGCAATTCAGGAGACGGAGGAGACACAGGTTCTATCCCCAGCTAGGGAAGATTCCCTGGAGGAGGACAGGGCAATCCACTCCAGCATTCTTGCCTGGGGAGTCCCATGGACAGAGGAGCCTGGTGGGCTACAGTCCACTGGGTCCCAAAGAGTTGGTCATGACTTAGCGACTAAACACACAAACACACATAAATGATAACTCCTGAAAAAATACATATTGGGGATCCAAAGAAATATTTGGTACAATAGTACATGATTTTCTACAGAACCTTTTTAATTACAAAGCGATTTTATTTTACCAATTGTTAATTCACAGTATATCTTTAAGTCTCATTTTTAGTAAGACATTATATCTTCAATCAAAATGAAAATAAAATTAAATGCAGACAGTGATCTTAATAAAAGTGTTGATGTATGTAAAGAAACTGTTCAATTTTTCTTTTGAATATTAAACTGTATTTATATATCTGGTAGTCATTTCATGAAAGAACAGCATATGCAGAATGATAATTTTATGTTTTATATCCTTTAGTGAAATAATATTGTGGAGTATAAAATTTTGCAGTTTTAATAATAAAAGAAATTTTTACCCTGAACTTTTTGTATTCTGACTGTGGAATGATTAAATAACTACCTTTTACACTTAACTTTATTTATTTACTTTGAACTTTTAATTTTGTATTCGGGTATAGCCAATTAACAATGCTATGATAGTTTCAGGTGAATAGTGGAGGGACTCAGCCACATGTACACATGCACCCATTCTCCCCCAAGCCCCCTCACGTCCAGGCTGTCCCAGAACAGAGAGCAGAGTTCCGTGTGCTTTGCTGTAGGTCCTTGTTACTTATCCATCTTAAATATAGCACTGTGTACACTTCTCTCAGACAAACAAAAATTGGGAAAATTTGTTGCCAGTTGACTTCTCTTGTAAGAAATGTTAAAGTAGGTTTTTCAAGAAGAAGAAAAATGATACAGGTCAGAATGCAGGATCTACACAAAGAAAGGAAGAGTGTGGGAAGTATGATAAAGTAAGGTAAAGTAAAACCTCTCATTTTTCTTATCTTTAATTCATCTAAAAGGTAATTTTGTTAGAAATAATAATAGCAAAATGCATTGGGTTATGCATGCAAATATATATTTTATGTATAAGTAAAATATATGATACAAAGGATGGAGGGAGGAATAAGGAATATATTGCTGTTATAAAGTTCTTGCATCATGTATAAAGTGCTATGGTATCATTTGAAAGTGGAGCTGAATCAGCTGCAAGTCTGTATTGCCCACTCTAGAGCAACCACTATAAAAATATAAAGAAAAATATGAATGATATCCTAATAAAGGAGAGAAAATAGAATCATATGTAAGACTCAATTAAGACAAAAAAGACATATAAAGCATGGGAGACAGAAGTAGTAACAAACAAGCAAACATTAGGGCAACAAACAGAAATCATTAATCTTTGTGTGAAGGTGGTCAAGACGCACAGACTTTCACTGATATGATGAATAAGTTCTGGGGACCTAATATATAGCATGGTGACTATTGTCAATAATTCTGTATTGTTTACATGATATTTGCTAAGAGGGTAGATCTTAAAAGTTCTCATGACGAGGAAAATAATTAGCAACTATGTGAGGTGGTGGATGTTAACTAAATTTATTGAGGTAATCATTTCACAGTATATACATATATCAAATCATTATGTTGTATATTGAAAACTATACAATATCCTATGTCAATTACATTTCAATAGCTATTAATCCAACTACATTAATAATCATTTTAAGTATCAATGTTATACTATACCAATTAAAAGAGATGGTCAGAGTGGATCATAATATCTAACTTTGCTGTCTACATGAAGCCTATTTAAAATATAAAAAGCATGTAGACTAAAAGTGAAAAGAAGGAGAAAGACACTAGTATTATTCAAGAGAAAGCATAGGTGACAGTATTAATTTCAGACAGAGCAAATTTCAGAAAAAGAAAAGTAGACCAAAGTAGGACAAAGAGAGGCCATTGTTTTGTTGTTATTGTTTGTTGTTTAGTTGTTAAGTTGTATCTGACATTTCTACACTCCGCCAGGTTCCTCTGTCCATGGGATTTCCCAGTGGAGAATACTGGAAGTGAAGTGAAAGTCATTCAGTCGTGTCCGACTCTTAGCAACACCGTGGACGATACAGTCCATGGAGTTCTCCAGGCCACAGTACTGGAGTGGGTTGCCATTTCCTTCTCCAGGGGATATTCCCGACCCAGCGACTGAACCTGCATCTCCTGCATTGGGAGGCAGATTCTTTAACAGAGAGCTAGCAGCTTTAACACAGCTACCATAAAGAGGGACATCGCAAAACAATAAAGGGTCAGTTCTCCAAGAGGATGTAACAATCTTTAATGTGTATGCATCTAAAACAGAGCATCAAAATATAAGAGGAAAATCTGATATAAATACAGGAGAAATAAATGAATCTATGCTGAGGAATTGATGCTTTTGAACTGTGGTGTTGCAGAAGACTGCAAGGAAATCCAACCAGTCCACCCTAAAGGAATTAGCCCCAAATATTCACTGGAAAGACTGATGCTGAAGCTGAAGCTCCAATATTTTGGCCACCTGATGTGAAGAGCTGACTGACTGGAAAAGACTCTGATGCTGGGAAAGAGTGAAAGCAGGGGGAGAAGGGGACAGCAGAGGATGAGATGATTGAATGGCATCACCAACTCAATGGACACGAGTTTGAGCAAGTTCTGGGAGATTAGCGAAGGACAGGGAAGCCTGGTGTGCTGCAGTCCACGGGGTTGCAAAGAGTCAGACGTGAATGAGTAACTGAACAACAACTATTATAGTTGGAAACATCCTCTATCAGAAACAGACATATGTGACCTAGCAGGCATAAAATCTGGAAGGACATATTTGAATTCATTGGCACCATCAATCAACTGGATACAGTTGACATCAATTGATTACTTCCTCCAATAACAGCAGAAGACCAAGCAGGCTAGAATTTACAGGACTGAGAATCAGAGAGGAAAGACAACTGTGGAGAGGAAGAAACCTGGAGGTCTTCAAAGAGTCTTGATCTGGAGATGTTCACAGAGTCTGTTTCACAGACTACACAGGAGTGTGTAGTGGTCAGAGTGGATCATAATATCTAACTTTGCTGTCTACATGAAGCCTATTTAAAGTATAAAAAGCATATAGACTAAAAGTGAAAAGAAGGAGAAAGACACTAGTATTATTCAAAAGAAAGCATAGGTGACAGTATTAATTTCAGACAGAGCAAATTTCAGAAAAAGAAAAGTAGACCAAAGTAGGACAAAGAGAGGCCATTGTTTTGTTGTTATTGTTTGTTGTTTAGTTGTTAAGTTGTATCTGACATTTCTACACTCCGCCAGGTTCCTCTGTCCATGGGATTTCCCAGTGGAGAATACTGGAAGTGAAGTGAAAGTCATTCAGTCGTGTCCGACTCTTTGCAACACCGTGGACTATACAGTCCATGGAGTTCTCCAGGCCACAGTACTGGAGTGGGTTGCCATTTCCTTCTCCAGGGGATCCTCCCGACCCAGGATCGGGTAATTAAGCTCTCAAATCTGGGGGGAAGGAGGGGTGGGAAACAACCAAAAGAATCAGAATAGCTTGTGCTGCCATGACCAGATTTCAAAATCTCCTAATTCACAGGGATTCAGTTATGCTCAAAGGACCCTGCCTTCACAGTGAGGGGTACTTAAGTCTACACTAAGCACTGCCCTGGTGGTGGTGGTTTAGTCACTCAGCTGTGTCCGACTCTTGTGACCCTATGGGCTGTTGTTAGCCCGCCAGGCTCCTGTGTCCGTGGGAATAACAGGGACCGTGAATAGAAATAATAGGGATCATGAATTCAGGAGTACTGCTCTTGGGAGAAAATTAAAAATCTTTTCTCTGGTTTTCTTGAGAGGTAGAGATTGATAGAAAACAATTTAGAAGTTCCTGGGGGGTCTTCCCTGACCCAGGGATAGAACCCATGTCTCCCGCATTGCAGGCAGATTCTTTACCATCTTATCCAGCAGGGAAGCCCAGTGATAGGAAGCAATTCAGGAGTTATGAGACTAAGAGGGAAGACATCTTTGAAGTGGGATATTCCAGGAAAGTTAATTTTCATTGGAAATCACTACTATGTGAGTAGAAAAGTCTAGGTGTTAAGAGTAAAGGCTGGGTTTAAAAAGCCAGGCTGTTTGGGTTCATTCTTGGCTCACCCTTGTCCTACAGCCTTAGGCAAGTTTTTTTGCTATTTGATGCTTTGATTTCCTTCCATGTAAAATGGCAATAATTATGTCACTTATTTCATAGTTATTGGAGGAATACAATGATATTATATTTGTTCTCTTGTATGAGGTCTCCAGGCATCCTAGTTTTACTCTGTTGGAAGGAATAAGGATTGTGCTCAATCACATCTGACTCTTTGTGACCTCAGGGACTATAGTCCAACAGGCTCCTCTGTCTGGGGAATTTCCCTGGTAAGAATACTGGATTCGGTTGCCATTTCCTCCTCCAGGGGATCTTCCCCACCCAGGGATCAAACCCACAACTCTTGCATCTCCTGCACTGGCAGGCAGATTCTTTACCACTGCACCTCCTGGGAAGCCCACTTATTCTATATTAAATGTTTAAAAAATTTATTGTTATTTTAAACATGTTCTGTAAAAAAAAATCAAATATCAAATTTGTTCAGGATTATCTGGAATTAAGTTTCTGATTAATAGGTGATATACATATGCAATTATATATTTATCAGAAAAACAATAGCCAAGACATAATAGATACCTCTACTTGATGAAGATTGTCAGTAATTATCAATATTGTATGCACATTATGATTAGGGAAAATTTTTTAGAAAATATTTGTGCCTGAGCTCCATTTTCAGAAGTTCTTAGTAGATTGGAATCCTGGGAGAAAATGGCAGGTTGAGAAGCACAGATTTATCTGAGTTAAGAATTCACAAGGCCTCAGAAACAACACAGTGAATATTGCATGTCATGAATTCTTTTAAAGAAAAATTATTTTATGTAAATAATTATTAACTACAATATGCCACACATTATTTCTCTGAGATAAAATGTATGTACATTTTTTTAATAATTTGAAAGTCAAAAGAATTTGTCATCTTTCTAAAAAATACTAACCATTTACTTCATATATATATATATATATATATATACACACACACACACACATGATATTTCCAAGTATTAATTCAGTACAGTTGCTCAGTCATGTCTGACTCTTTGCAGTCTCATGGACCGCAGCACACCAGGCTTCCCTGTCCATCATCAACTCCCGGAGCTTGCTCAAACTTATGTCCATCAACTCAATGATGCCATCCAACTATCTCATCCTCTGTCGTCCCCTTCTCCTCCTGCCTTCAATCTTTCTCAGCATCAGGGTCTTTTTCAATAAGTCAGTTCTTCACATCAGGTGGCCAACGTATTGGAGTTTCACCTTCAGCATCTGTCCTTCCAGTGAATATTCAGGACTGATTTCCTTTAGAATGCAGACAAATCAGAGAGTTGTTACATTCAAATTCCATTGACTAAACATGTCACAGGATAGAAGAATGGTTATCATTATATCAATGCAGAAACACTATGATAATATACAGACTTATTTCCAAAAGCTTCCTGAGGAGGACTGAAAATAGTGTGTTATTTCTGGATAGTGCAAAAAATACACTTCTTTTTATATTCTGCATAGTAATAGTATTTATAACCATGAATTTTATTATCATAAAGCACTTTAGAATTAGTGAAGAACAAAACAGTTAGGAATGTTTCAAAATTTCAATCATGTATTAAATTAATTTTCTATGTGGCTGCTTATGCAAAATGAGAAATTCAATGGAAAGTTGAAATAAATAAAATTGTTTCTTTTTTAAAATTGTCTTTTCTTCAATTTATACTTACCTTCATTCCTGGTACAATTGCCATCCTTTTCTTTCCAGTGGTAGTCCTTCACTTTATCCATTCTTAAAGAGTATAGATCCATTTTCCAAAAAAGAACATACTTGGAATGATCATGTTTTTCAGAAGTAAATGTAGATAAACAGAAAGTCAGTTCTGCTCACAAGGTTATCATTGCACTCTGATGCTACTTTGTTACTAGGGAATTAATCAATTTGCTCTTCCTTTATGATCTTTCTTGAAGCAAATTCTTTTTAATACACTTAGCAGTAAAATCTTTTTTTTTTCTAAAAATTAAGCCACCATAAGGATTTCTTCTTCAGATAATAGCAGAGTAGCTCATATTGGACTAACTCCCCTTCAGATAATATTAAACAATTGAAAAACAAACAAACAAAACAAGTCCAAAGGAACTAAAAAAACACCCAAAGCAGGTAGGAGGAAAGTTGGCATGGAAAAAAGATAATGACACTGTACAACTTTCCCAGTTTGTGGCTCAGTGCCTGATGGTAGACCCTAGTTGTTCTCACATGGAGTGTCTAAATTTCTGGTAAATATCAAGAGTTTTACCGGATTCAGAATCAGAGTGGAATAAGGAGAGACCACAGCAGTTGGAATGTGATGGAGAGAATTCTATGCAAAATAAAGCCAAAGGAGGGGAAGAAGTTCTGTCTAATCTGCCCAGCTTATTGGCTGTCCCCTTAACTATGCTTCTATAGAACAGGCTCCAAGTAACCCAGAAAGTGTTAACTGACTTAACATATGTGAGCTTCCGACAACTGTAGGGAAGACAGAATTTGGAGTCTGAGTTCAGCTGAGATAAAAGTGAAAGGAAAAAAGTCAAATATTATAACATTGTATCTGGCATTTATGTGATAAGAATATATAATACACATGATACTGAAGTATAAAGATTTGGGCATGGTAAATGGAAACTTACTGTTTCTAGATATTTATATTTTATAAGTGGTTCAATATTAATTTTAATTAGACTCTGAAGAATCAAAGATACATGCTGTAATCCCCAAAACAATTACTAACATGTATATTGCAAAGATGTATAGGGGAAAAAGCAGTGGATAGCCATAACTGCGGATCAGGTACCCCAATGTAAAACCTTAAACTATAAAATTTCTAGAAGATGATCTTGATGACCTTGGGGTAAAGGTTTTAATATAGAACACAATATGGAAGAATCATAAAAGAAAGAAGGAATTGCAAATTAAAGTCACATTGAAATAGTACTGAATACTTAGAAGACCTCTTCTCCTCCTCAAAAAAAAAAACAAAAACAAAATTGATGCTGGCATCTTAGCATTATACTTTTGAATAATTGTTTTGGGGATTACAGCATATATCTTTGATTCTTCACAGTCTAATTAGAATTAATATTGTACCACTTATAAAATATAAATATCTAGAAACAGTACGTTTCCATTTACCATGCCCAAATTTCTGTACTTTAGTAGTCATGTGTATTATATATTCATATCACATAAATTCCAAAATATATTTCACCTCAACATATGTGAGATGAAAAAATTTTCAATTGGATTAATTGTAGGTGATAAACCCACTGATGTCTTAAAGTTCCAATACTTCTGTTCCTGGGATATTTCTTCCATTAGTGTTATTACCCTGGGAAATAGGAGAAACAAGGCATGGACCACAGAGAATCACCTAAGTATGAGGTTTCAAAAAATAATTTTTCATTTTATCTTACATGTGTTGAGGTGAAACATATTCTAAATTAAATGGTATCAGTGTTAATGGGTTTTTGCTACATGACAAGGCATTCTTCTCTGTTTATTCAGAGAAGCTAGAGGCTCGTTATATTTCACGAGTGGATGAGTAACATATACACATAATCTAAGATTCATAAAATATAAAAGGATATACAGTGAAGTGTGATCTGTTACAGTTACCTTTTATGGGTATAATCTCTTTACAGAGAATATTCAGGTTGCCTCCCACATCTTGTATTAGGAGCAATATTTCACTGAGACTCTTTGTAAATATATCATTTTACATGTATGCAAGAAGATTGAAAGAATAAGTTAGATATAAAATTGATAAATCAAAGGCTGTATGCACTTACAATTCTGACATGTACTTTCAAATTACCATCTGTAGAAGTTGTTCCAATTTACATTCTCATCAGCAATGTATGAAAGATTGGCTAAATTTGGAAAAAAAAGCAAACTTTTTTTGATCTTCCACAGCAAGATTTTTAGTTGTTCTCTACTGCAGGCAGATTGCAGTGACCTCAGTCTGGGTAGTGACAACTTCCACCTCCTGTGGTGTATATAGAGATGTTGTGAGGATACTTTGAGCCAATCCTGAAGTGACAGTTTTGAAATTCTTGAATACATCCTATGATTCAAGGCCCTGTGCCCCCACCAGCATGGTATTGGGAAGTTTTCCCTGGCCTGTTATTATCTCAGCTGTAAGCTGAGATTTGAACCTTTTTGTAGGAGACCCATGCACTCTGAAGTGTGAGTGGAGTGTAAATGAAAGAAGGTCAGAGAATGTTGACCTAGGACAGTAGTCTCTGTTGTCAATGCCTGGAGAGGCTTTTATCTGACACAGCTTGGGGAGGGGGTGATGTGGGTTATGCTGGTAGCATCTCCTGTATAGAGGTCAAGATGCCGCTAAGCATCCTAGAGGGTAGCATTTCAAAACAAAGAATGATCTAGCCCCAAATGTCAGCAGTTCCAGGCTGAGAAGTCCTGCTACACACAGACACGAGTGTTAAAAGTGGTTCTTTACAAAGAAGGAGCTAGAGCTGCTACCAATGGTTGGAGATTAAGAGTAAGGAAAGTGAACACTGGCTTGTCCCTTTTTACAGTATATACTTCTATGTTTCAAAAGATTAATAAATGGCATAGAGCCATCTTACTTCTAAACATAATGCATAACCATACTCCCAAATCCATATGGTAATTTTGAGTCAAGTAAAAAAAATTTATTAGTACATATTGTAGTGAGCAAGTATGTTTTGCATAATTACCTATTAAAGGTGTAAACAATTTAACTATTAATACGTTTCCTCATCACAGTGAGTTGTACAACTTTTAAAATTTCTTTTGGCTAACAGCTTGATACTTACTTTTCTTCATAGTTTTGAGGATTTATTTCCCAGTTCCAGTAGGTAAAGATACTCTCCTGGTTAGTTTTTAATTATCATCATATCTGCAGACTGAGTTGCTACGGTAACAAGATAAAGACTCCAACAGGGGAAAGGTGAAGACCGAGTTGATTCTGTCTTTTTGCCGATACAGTGAGAGCTGAATTAACCTTGGAAAATGAAGCAGAGCTTCAACAAATCAGTTCTGGGTCTGTTTTACATATTCACACAAAGGGCAAAAAGAATGATTGCAAATACCCTTCCCCTATATTGTAAGACACTATCCAGAATCGTGCTTCCCACACTTCAAAGCAGAGATCATGGTCCGTCAATAACCTCTTCCAGGTCCTCTCTCATGTTTTTTTCCTGAGATCAGTGACACAGACAGCTTCGAATCCACCTGCAATGCAGGAGACCCGAGTTCAATCCCTGGATTGGGAAGACCCTCTGGAGAAGGAAATGGCAACCCACTCCAGTATTCTTGCCTGGGAAATCCCATGGACAGAGGAGCCTGGTGGGCTACAGACCATGAGGCTGTGAGAGTTGGACATGACTGAGCGACTAAACCATCACCATTTTAAAAAATAGTCTCGAGGTGCTGCACAGTATATGATTTCATGAAATGAAATTCTGGAAAGGTCAAAACTATGGAGACAGTAATGAAATCAGTGATTGCAGAGCCCAAGGGTTGGAGACAAGGCAGAGATCATAACAGCACAGAGGACTTTTAGGTCAGAGAACGTATTTTGTATAATATTATAATGATGGATACATATAAATTTGCTCAAACCTATAGAATGCAAAACAACAAGAGTATAAAATATGAGTATTGGGTAATTATGATGTGTCAACATAGTTTCATTAGTTGTAACAAATGTTTTATTCTGGAGAAGGATGTTGATAGTGGGAGGGGGGTGGTTATGAGTATATGAGAATGGGGAATTTGGGGAATCTCTGTACTTTCCCCTGGTTTTACCTTGAATTTTATACTACTCTAAAAATTGTCCTAATTTAAAAAAGTCATAATAGAACTAGGCCCAAACAAAAGCAAATTATGAATTGAGAAATGGTGAAAATAAATTGATAAGAAAAAAAATAAATTACTGAGGTGATGGATATGTTCGTTAGCTTGATTGTGTTGATCATTTCTCACTGTATATATATACCAAAGATCAGGTTGTATGTCTTAGTGAAAGTGAAAGTTGCTCAGTCATGTCTGACTGTACAGTCCATGGAATTCTCCAGGCCAGAATACTGGAGTGGGTAGCCATTCCCTTCTCCAGGGGATCTTCCCGACCCAGGAATTGAACCAGGGTCTCCTGAGTTACAGGTGGATTCTTTACCAACTGAGCTACCAGAGAAGCCCTGTATGTCTTAAATATATACAATTCCTATGTGTTAATTATACCTCAACAAATCTGAAAAATTATCAAAAATATATGTCCTTTATTTTTTTTTTCCATTTATTTTTATTAGTTGGAGGTTAATTACTTTACAATATTGTAGTGGTTTTGGCCATGCATTGACATGAATCAGCCATGGGTTTACATGTGTTCCCCATCCCGATCCCCCCTCCCGCCTCCCTCCCCACCCCATCCCTCTGGGTCTTCCCAGTGCACCAGCCCTGAGCACTTGTCTCATGCATCCAACTTGGGCTGGTGGTTTGTTTCACCCTTGATAGTATACTTGTTTCAATGCTGTTCTCTCAGAACATCCTACCCTCGCCTTCTCCCACAGAGTCTAAAAGTCTGTTCTGTACATCTGTGTCTCTTTTTCTGTTTTGCATATAGGGTTATTGTTACCATCTTTTTAAATTCCATATATATGCATTAGTATACTGTATTGCTGTTTATCTTTCTGGCTTACTTCACTCTGTATAATGGGCTCCAGTTTCATCCATCTCACTAGAACTGATTCAGATGAATATATGTCCTTTAAAGTTCTTCGGCGGAGATTGACTGATGGTGAAAATTTTCAGTTTTTGATGACCTGAAATGAAGTGACCTTCATTAATAAAGTGAGTGTTAATGAAGAACTGTCCATAGACAGTTTTAGGATGAGATCTATTGTCCTCAGCACTCTGGGGACATGGTTTTCTGGCTTCTGTTTTTGTGCCTGAGTAGCCATTCCTTATATTATTTCACTAAATCATTCTTCTCTTCTCTCTTTGTCCTAAGAACATTCTCCCTTTTTCCTTTGGTTTGTATTTTTTACCATAGTATGAAAAAGTACATTTCCCGTTAAAAAATCATTTTTAAGCAATCCCCATTAATTATGTCAGAGATTATTGGTAGAGGCTGTGATTCCTGGTAGATTCATGTATTCAATCCTTATGAAAAATTCTCAGCCATTTTCTGTTTGAAAATTGCTTCTCTGATGTTATATTCTTTCTTCCTGGAATCCTGATTATTCATGTGTGAGACTTTCCCAATCTCCTCCATGGATTTTCACCTCTTGTGACCCAAAGTGTTTTCTAAAGATGGTTCAAAATGTTCTCCTATGATGTGACCTTGACATTCAACTCATCTGGTAGTGGGATGCATGTATGCTCCATCCTTTTGAAGTTGGCTGGATCTTTGTGACTGTCTCATCCAATAGAGAATAGTAGATATGATGCTGGCTGACTTCCAAGGCAAGGCCATAACAAAGGCACACTCCTTCAGACCACCAGCTCTCAGACCCCAGCCACCACAACTTCAGGAACCCATATATGTTCTCTCATATCGTGGGGTGCATAGATAAAACCCCATGTGTAGAGGTCATATGGAATTGTTCTGTCAGCCCAGTTTGAGTACAAGTTGATAGCTAGTATTACCCACCAACCATGTAAGTCAAGATGCTCCCAGATGATTTCAGCCACCAGCTAAAGTCACACGAATTCCGAGTCTTCCTAGGTGGGTGAATGTGGTCATAAGGCATGAACCTCCAATTATTAGATAAATATGATTAATGTAGTTACCACTGCTATATGTTATATAATGAAACTTGTTGAGCCAGTCCTAAATGTCCTCATTGCAAGGAAAACATTTGTTTCTTTTTCTTCTATTTTTATATCTATATGATATGGTAGATGTTCACTAAACTACTGTGATCATCATTTCAACATGCATGTAAGTCAAATCATTGTGCTGTGTACTTTAAACTTACACAGTATTGTATACCATTTACATCTTAATAAAACTGGAAGAAAAAATTAGTGTATTTTTTTCAATTCATTCAAAATCTAATTGTGTGGTATTCAATTTGCCATATTGCTAGGAGTATAAGTCCAAGGAAATCATTAATTATAGATGTAGATATAGAGATAATCATAGTTATGTATAGGTATATTTCATACAAAACTTCAAACATGAGTGTTATTTAGCATGGCTTTCATCTTTACATGAACAAAGAACATGTAGAAGGATTTTCAAATGCATTTCTCAATGACAAATCAGAGTTCAATAGTTTGTCCATGTAGATTAGAAAAGAATACCCATTTTAATCAATAAAAAGGTCAGAAGGCTAAAAGTTTGAAAGTCCATAAATTAGAAATTTGATATCAGCTTTACTCTTTAATGAGTTCTGATTCCTTTCTCATGAATTTCTAATTGTACTTTTAGGAGAAGTTTAATTGGATAATAAAAAATGGATTATAAAACTTGCTTTGAATGTTCCTCTAGTTCATGGTTTAGAACAAACATCTTAGAGTTGGGAAGTTATCAATGATTATCTGCCTCACACAGAAGCATTAGATAATTTTCTTTTAAATTATTCATATATTTTACAAGTAAAGTTTTAAGTCTGCATCTTAGTATGTAAGATATCAAATGGTCCTTTAACATTTCAATACTATGGGAAATTAGAGGCCTTAGTACTGCTGCTTTGGGATATGTTTACTCTGCTATTATTTAAAATACTGTTCTGTCTATTACCTGTAGTTCTGAAGAGTTCGGGATGTTTTCTACCCAAGATAATAAAAAATAAATCCTGGCTTTCATAGTTAGATTTCTTTAGCCCATCTCAGCTTTCCAGAACCACTTACAAAGGAGAATTATATTGCACTTGTATTTAAAGAGTATACACAACTTCTAGGATAAATTTGAAGATGGAATTCAAGCTGCAAGAACTAAATCCTTTCCTTCCAGAAATCACCAATAAAACTAGTTTTTTGTTTTTTTTTTAAGATACAAAACAGGAGAGTGAAAAAGCTGGCTTAAAACTCAACATTCAAAAAACTAAGATCATGACATCCAGTCTCATCACTTCATGGCAAATAGATGGAGAAGCATAGGAAACCGTGACAGACTTCATTTTCTTAGGCTCCAAAATCACTGCAGATGGTGACTGCAGCCATGAAATTAAATGACAATAGCTCCTTGGAAGAAAAGCTATGACCAACCTAGACAGCATATTAAAAAGCAGAGACATTACTTTGCCAACAAAGATCGTTCTAGTCAAAACTATGGTTTTTCCAGCAGTCATGTAAGGATGTGAGCATTGGACCATAACGAAGGCTGAGCACTGAAAAATTGGTGCTTTTGAATTGGTTCTGGAGAAGACTCTTTAGAGTCCCTTGGACTGCAAGAAGATCAAACCAGTCAAACCTAAAGGAAATCAGTCCTGAATATTCATTGGAAGGACTGATGCTGAAGCTCCAATACTTTGGCCACCTGATGTGAAGAACTGACTCATTGGAAAATACCCTGATGCTGGGAAAGACTGAGGGCAGGAGAAGAAGGGGATGACATAGGATGAGATGGTTGGATGGCATCACCGACTCAATGGACATGAGTTTGAGTAAACTCTGGGAGAAGGTAAAGGACAGAGAAGCCTGGCGTGCTGCAGTCCATGGGGTCACAAAGAGTTTGACATGACTGAGCAACTGACCACCACCACCAACAAAACACAGGAGAGGCCTCAATAGCTGTGGGGTTTAGAATCTGGAAGGAGATGATGATGACAGACCTGGGTCACCTGAGGCTTCCAGATGGTGCTATGATTTTAAGGAGAGAGTATATACTCTAAAATGGTGTAGAGAAAGTCTGGAAATTTCAGTTTACTCAGTTTACATGGCAGATTCTTCAAATGGCCTAGGAAATGGTGCAATCGAGTATCTCAGGGCATGGGATCAAACAGGCTAAAATTAGAAAAGTGAAAGGAAATGTTTTGATAAATAGTATTCTATATAAAAAAAAAATTCTTCTCAGGTGGCTTACTGGTAAATAATTCTCCTGCCAATGCAGGAGACACAGGTGATGCAGGTTCAAAACCTGGGTCAGGAAGATCTCCTGGAGGAGGAAACTGCAACCCACTCCAGTCTTCTTGCTGGGAAATTCCCACAGACAGAGGAGCCTGGCAAGCTACAGTCCATGGGGTCACAGAGAGTTGGATAGGACTGAGCACACACACGCACACATCCGATAAAATACACCCATGCTGAGGTTCACCATTTTAAGAGAAAAAAATGACTTCTGAAGTCAAAGAACAGATGAGAGAGAGAAGATGATGTAAATACATAAGAAATGCCATATTGATTTGCTACTGTTATTAAAAACAGACATAAAGAAATGTGTTCATATAAGGAAAGAATTAAACAGTGGTCTGGTGAAAATCTGCATAAGATGTGGGAGACCTCAGTTTGATTCCTGGGTTGGGAAGATCTCCTGGAGGAGGGCATGGCAACCCACTCCAGTATTCTCCCTGGAGAATCCCCATGGAGAGAGGAGCCTGCTGGGCTACAGTCCATGGGGTTGCAAAGGGTCAGACACGACTGAGCGACTGAGCACACACTGGTTCCATGAAGAGACTTAATTATCTGCATGAATCCACAGGGAAATTGATCACACAGAGAAGTCACAAAGGAAATAATGATTTCATTGCTGCTACTCAATTTTATTCACCTGGATATAGCTACAAATAGAGAAAACATTTTAAAAAATTCAAAGTGCAATCATGCTAATGTGATATCAATTTAATGAAAACATTTTTAGATTTCAATCAATAGAGACAGAAGGTTTTAAATGCTATTATTTTTCTTTCAGTGCCTAAAAAACCACATTGGTTTAAATATTAATAACTGAAAAGAGTTACGTTTTTTTCCCATAAGTTTTCCAAATAACATTTATTGTTGGCTTGAAGGTAGCTAAAGAAATTTTAGACCAAAAGGTATTTTCTTGTGATTAAGAACAAAAGTTTAGCATGAAAACAACTCCTCAAACATAGCTGACCGTATTTTATAGATCTTTCATGCATTTTAGTGGCAAAATGCAGACAGAAAATTAAACCAGAAACAGTAAAGAAAGAAAATGGACAATTTTATTATAAGATGAATGTTTTCTAATTCGAACATAAAAGTTAAAATTTGCTTGTTGGCACATCTAAACTCATTTCTACCTTCATGTTCCAGAAGTGACATATACATTTCTCTGATAATAAATTCCAATCAACTGAAAAATTAACAGTCTCTTATGTGAAATGTTCCCAGGTGATTAGTGTCCTTGCTTCTTTATATTCTTTAATAATATGATTTTTTTCAGTGATATTACATATGGAACTAGTATTATATTTCATTGCATAAATGTACAAAATGTTTTTTATCAGTTTCTTGTTGGAAGGCGTATCAGTCAATTCAGTTGCTCAGTCGTGTCCAACTCTTTGTGACCCTGTGGATTGTAGCACACCAAGCTTCCCTGTCCATGGCCAACTCCCAGAGCTTACTCAAACTCATGTCCATCGAGTTCGTGATACCATCCAGTCATCTTATCCTCTGTTTTCCCTGTTTGTAATTTTTGCTGTGCATCAGAGCAAAAGTTATTGCAATGAAATAATTTTGGAGCAACTACTTTTTCTACTAGATAACTAGAAGTATAATTTTTGAGTCAAGGGCTAAGTGCATTTTTATAGTATATTAATATTCATCTTATAAATTTTGTCTCACTTGCTGCCTTGACCTTACCAAAACCATCCGGATACAAGCATTATAGTGGTCTTAGTGGGGGGTCAGATGCAACAAACAAATGAAAAAAGAGAAGCCAGTCAGAAGTCTCAATACTCTTTCTAAAGAAAATGTAATGCATTTAGAGAATAGAAGCACTTTCTTTATGGGTGAAGCCCAGGGGAAAACAAGGGGAACTGTGGTAAGGGGTGAGACTGGAAAAGATAACAGGGTTGAGCAGATTATAGATTCTTTCTTGTGACATCATAATAGTGGACTTTACTCTGAAGCCTAAGGGGAGACTTTGCAGGATTCTGTACTGCAAGGGACATGATCAAATGTGTGCTTCAGGAATATCACCATGACAACAGTGTGAACAGCATTTGGATGGGATGCGGTGAATGGAAGGAGTCTGCTGCCATGAGAATTTATGAGGGATGTAAATTAACTACAGGAGAAGGGGGCTGAGAATTGGACAGACCTAAGGAAATGGCAACCCACTCCAGTATCCTTGCCTGGAGAAGCCCAGGGACGGAGGACCCTGATGGGCTGCCGTCTATGGGGTCGCACAGAGTCGGACACCACTGAAATGACTTAGCAGCAGCAGCAGCTCATTTCTAAAGAGGAGTAGGGGGTGGCAGAAGATGAGATAGTTGGATGCCATCACTGACTCAGTAGTCATGAATTTGAGCAAACTCAGGGAGATAGTGATGGACAGAGAAGATTGGCAGTGCTACAGTTCTTGGGGGCACAAAGGGTCGGACATGACTCAGCAACTGAACAGCAGCAAAAACAAGGAATTTCAGAGAGAACACCTACCAGCACCAGATTACATCAGTTAGAGGAGAAGACCTACCTTGTGAATTCGTAAAACACATTCATTGTTGTCCAGTTGCTCAGTCCTGACAGATTCTTTGGGGGACCCCATGGACTGGAGCATGCCAGGCTTCCCTGTCCTTCTCTATCTCCTGGAGTTTGCTCAAACTCATGTCCATTGAGTCGATGATGCCATCCAACCATCTCATCCTTGGTTGCCCCCTTATCCTGCTGCCCTCAATCTAGAACACGTGACTGAATATAAATTAAGGTGATTTCAGGACTTCGAGCTTTGGGGTGACTTACTGCACATCAGTGAAACCTGAGATTATGGAGTTTCTCTAAAATGGGCCATTGTCCGCATCAGGACAGAGCTGTGACTCGTTCCTTTCCTATTGCTCCATAATAAGAATACATTAAAGAGAGAAGTGAGATGCTGGAGATGGTACTCATACTCAAAGACTGTACAAATTCCAAATGTACCATCAGTAGCTTGGTGGACCGAGTGGAATCAAATGCTGTTCCCTAAAGAGTTGTGTCCATAAAATCTGAAAACATCATGTAGGGCATCTTTAGTATAAAAAAAAAAAAAAACAACTTTATTTTTCAGGCTCTGTGGGCACCCTAAGATGTAGGAAACAATAAAAATGACTTTAATAAATTGCTTAGCTCAAAAGTAAGAGAAACACTGGAGTCCAGGAGTGTTGGAGAACTCAAGCTGAATTCCTAGCAGCTTAAGGTAATATAGGTACTGGAAGTGGTGGTGGGGGGGGGCATGTAGATCTAAACATATATCCTATAGAGACAGATTTTCCATAGGATGGGGGTTTCCTCACCTTGGCATGACTCAAGAAGGGGAAATAGAGCTGACTTTGGCACAGAACCAGGGTTCCTTCGATGCTGCTAGTCTGAGTATGTAAGGAAAACCACCCAGAACTGTCAAAAGAGCCTACTTTCTTCCTGTGCCCCCAGGGTAAGAGACATGATGATACCTTCTGAAAGTTTAAGCTTCATGAAGTCAGGGTATTTGCCCCTTTGGTTCACTACTATAACCATCATTGGGAGCAGTGTCTCATACATCATTGGTGCCTAGTTAATAGTTGTTGAAATATGGAAAGTTATATATTGAATTCTTGAACTGTCACATAGGGGTGTGAAGTTTGAGTTTGCATTACCTGCATAGGTCAGGAATCCCAACCTGAGACAGTTCACTTCAGTTCAGTCACTCAGTCGTGTCCAACTCTTTGCAACCTCATGGACTGCAGCATGCCAGGCCTCCCTGTCCATCACCAACTTTACTCAAGCTCATGAGTCATGAGTCCAACCATCTCATTCCCTGTCATCCCCTTCTCCTCCTGCCTTCAATCTTTCCCAGCATCAGGGTCTTTTCAAATGAGTCAGTTCTTCACATCAGGTGGTCAAAATAGAGGAGCTTCAGCTTCAGCGTCAGTCCTTCCAATGAACATTCAGGACTAATTTCCTTTAGGGTTGACTGGCTTGATCTCCTTGCAGTCCGAGGGACTCTTCTTCAACACCACAGTTCAAAAACATCAATTCTTTTGTGCTCAGCTTTCTTTATAGTCCAACTCTCACATCCATACATGACTACTGGAAAAACCATGGCTTTGACTAGATAGACCTTTGTCAGCAAAGTCCCTACAAAATGGCTTGGATTGATGAAACCAGAAACTTCAGAACAATCAAGGTAGAACCTGTCTGACCTGTTCACTTTCATGGGCACTCCTTAGTAAAAGTCACCACCACGAAAACCACATAAAGAAGGTAAGGGAAGAGATATAATTTGGAATAGAACCACAATATGTTCCTTTGGGGAAAATTGTTAGGTTTTGTGTTGTATAAACTAGTTTAAAAGCCAATAAGTATCAATAAATGGGCAGTGGAAGGCAAAGATACAGTAAAGTTGGGACTAGGTGAGGAAATGTAGTCAGAGAAAGTAAGGGCATGAAATTTATATCATGGTTATGGACAATTTGTGATAGAAGAGAAAAGAGAAGAAAGCAAGTAATTACTAACTGGCCACACAGGAAAATGAGAACAGTTTTGCTTTGAGGCTCCTATTTTTTTTTGTTGTTGTTAGTGAGAAGTAAGAAAGTCTTCTTTGAGAGTTAGTTGAGAAGGGAAATCTGGTAATTCTATTACCAGTCATTCAAGCATGACTGGCACTTCCTATTTATTACTTCTAATCCTATGGCAACCCTGCAGGATGGATGTTATTACTTCTATTTCATAAGTGAGGGATCTCAAGATTTTAGAAGTGCTGGCATTTATTTACCCAGGTCAGATAAAGAGTGGAGGTAGAATTCAAATGCTTATTCTTGTCAATGAACTCTTCCATCTCCTTGGCATTCACTTAGGAGAGGAGCAGCGGGTGGAAATAATCATCACAGCAGGAAGAGAAAAGAGCCCGATAGGATACACATTATCCATGGTGAAGCTCTGGTGGGCCCATCAGTTAAAGACCACTTTGCAGTAGCTCCATCTATATGATTCTGGATTCCTCTTCACCCACCCAGACCCTGCCTTGGGTTGCTCAGATCCCAGGGGAAGGCGGCAGATGAGATTTGGTTGAGAAATCACGGTCAGGATTTTGGATAAAAGTTGAAGTGGAAAGACAAGGGAAAAGGACTCAGCAGTTTTGGTAAGGGCACTGAATATGCTGCATTGTGAAGGTCAACAATGGCTCTGTCACTACTACTGCAGAACCCACGGGGTACACACCATGTCACAGGCAAGACGTGTAGATCAAGGTAACGATCTGTTCATGTTTTGTTCTATCATCCTAAATTTCCAGATATATTGTTAAAAAGACAATATTGTGGAAAAAAAGGTACATTTTTAGCATAACTGAAAGTCAACAAAATAGTAAAACAGTGGAAATCAATTACCATTGCCTACATCTAAGTGTTCTATTAGTAGGTTGTTTGGACAATGTTTGGATAAGTGATAACATGAACACAAAATTACTATGTTTTTATAGTCAAGATTTTCACACCAATTTTGTGTGACACAAATTCACTTTTTATTGTATTGATATTCATAATCTAAAAGACTAAAAGTAAAATGCAATTGCATTTGAAGTATACAAAGTTGAATTTATTTTCCTCAAACATCTAAATTAAAGGAAATGTGAAAAAGTTAAGCACTGAGAATTACATATTAAGATTAGAAGGGAATATGAGCATAGTTATTGAACATCTTTTATGTCAAATTATTTAATGATGCCAAATTTTTATTTAAATTTAAAGACAATTTAATTAAATGGTAGGAAATATTTTAAATAACTAAACCATTTCCTATTCTAGCATTCTATATCCATTTAATTGCATAATACCTACAGGTTGCAATTAGAGTCTACACATTTGTTTTAGAATCTACACATTCAAGGTTATTTTAGACCAAATGAACTTAAGATTTAAAACTAGTTTTCAAAATGTCCTTCAACCATCATATGGAAACTGTAACAACATGTCAATTTACGAGTGCCCTTCGTGAAAACTCAAGGCTCCTTATTGCATCTATTCTGAGTCCAAATCCCTTGCCTTGACCTAATGGGCTCTGCAGGTCTTATTTTATTTACTTCTCCAGTATCATTTCACATCGCTGCACACTCTCACCTCTTTATGCTTCTTCTTATGCTTCATATGACTCTTGTCCACTACTCTGCCATCAAGTCCAGAACAACTATCCAGCGAGAAAAGTAAGTCTATGAATTCTTCAGGTATGTAATGAGCCCTGATGGTACCAGGAATCAGGAATGCAGAGATGGAGCCTGGCCACTAGAAGACTGGAGTTTGCATCCTGGTGGTGGAGCAGATAGTGAAGGCTAGTGGAGAGGATGAGTCTCAGAGGCTTATGGAATGTGAGGTGGACATCTTAAGTGGGTTCCTTCTGGCAAAACCTCCTTGAGGGAATGCCCATGAGCAGCAGGTCATGGAGGAGTCAGTTGGAGTTTGCCAAGAAAGGGAGGAAAGTACCACTGGGAGGTGGATGTGTCATCTGTTGGGGGTTGGGGCAAAGACAGTAGAAAGGTGATCTTATTCCTCACTGGGCTTCTTGAATCTTTCTGATGACATCTCTATGGCAGAGGGAGCTGACTGGCAGTGTGGACTCCCCCAAGGCCCTGATTATAAAACCTAAACAGCCCTTAAGGCTAATGGGCCTCCCTTTATAGTTTCATTTCATATCTCATAAATTTTTGTGAACATGCATTCTGCTTTTTCATTATTCCTAAGAATGTGTTATTTCAATTAAAAATGATTATTTTAACTTGTAAGTTTAATTGTCTAACGTTTTCCCTAAAATTCTGAGATAAATCAGTGCCCTAGCATAGTAAACCATGTTTATCCTGAGACTGCAGACCACCGCATTGTTCTCTTGGGCTTGGATCCCAGTTGGGCAATGATGTTTCCAGTACCCATCTTTTCCTCTCTCCTCCACCACCCCCCAAACTCTGGCAATGTGCTAATTGTAGGTACCAACTGCAGTGTGAATGCAGCAGAATCAATTTGATAAATGGTTTGCTATTCTGACTGAACTAACTTTTCGCTTCACATGGAGCAGTACAGGAATATCTACTTAAATTACTTCTTCATTCTATAATAAAATTGACATTGCGGCCTATCTACAAACATGCTCCTGTTTCTCCAATCAGACCCCCACCTTTGAGAGTGAAATCCCCACAGGTGAAGAGGAGAGCAGTCTAATCTTCTTTTGATGAAGCAGGTGCACTGATCTCCATGCGGAGCCAAACAGGAAAAACAGCCGAGATTCATGGAGGGTGATACACTTAGTGACAATTTTTAACAATACATGACAAATCAGGTTGCAAATCCTGAGATAATGCTTCTACATCCAAAGCAGAAGGAAAATATTAGGCATCTCAGAGTACCTAGCTGCCAGTGGTCACAGCGGTGTTTTGATTCAAAGATTATGAAAATTACTCATTACTGCCTACTCAAGTGATACAGTGAAGAGAAATGAGACACTTGGATGACTCTTGAGTATATTTTGGGCTCTTTCTTCCAGCATTCATTTATTAAAAAAATCAAAACCTTCAAAACCTTTGCTGAATATCTGTTTTACGCCAAGTGTGAGGTACTAGGGAATTAATCTGTTCAAACAATATTTGAATTTCTAGGTGTTGGGCGCTGTCTGACTTGATCAAAGTGGACAGAGCCACTTTCCATGGACCTTACTTACATTTGGGAGAGGCAGCCTATACACAACAAACAAATTAACAACAGCAATGCCTGTAATGATAGTAACAGTAAGAGCTCCAGTTGAGTTATGTGATAGAGAGGAGGCAGACAAAATTTCTCTGAAGAGTGACATTTAAACTGCAATTTAAATGACAGGAAGGACCCAGTTACGTAGAGATCAAGGAGGGATAATTGTTATTCCCAAGTCTTACACATGGGCTCTTTGGGGAGACTAAGGACCAAAAAGAAGCCTCTCATGCCAGATTGCAGTGGGTGAGGGGGGCGAGGTGTGGCTGGAGGACAAAGAAACGGTGGAACCAGACCTGCAGATCCTCAGTGAGCCAGGGTCTGACATTTACCCTGAATGTGATAAGTATTCATTAGGAGATTTGTAAACAGCAAAGTGATAGGATCAGATTTGCGTTTTCAAAAGATCATGACTGGTACATGGAAAATGGAATGTGGAATGTAGGAAGGAAAGAATGGATGCTCAGGCGAAGATGATGATCATATGAAAAGTGGCCACAGAAGTGGGGCGACATGGAAGGACTCAGGGTGTATACGTATTGGAGACAGGGTCAACCAGAACTCATCCTGGATGAATTGGGGGAATGAGGAGGGAGGGAAAGTGAAATCAACAAGAACTCCCCACTTCTGCTTGGCTTCAACCCTACCCTCGGCCCTGCACACACAGACACCTTCTTCTTCCGTTAGCTGCTAATACAAAAAAATTCAGTTGCCCTGGTCGACACTTCAGTCATCCTTATTTCTTCTCTTTGCTGCACATCTCATACCAAGCTAGCTCTGCATGAAAAATGCTCAGTCATCCATCCACTTCTCACCTTTCAAGTGCTAATTGTGTGGCCCAGACCAATATCATGGGGCACCTCGCTCTCCTTTACAGCATCCGACAATCTTTCTGCTCCTCTCTGCTTGCCTTCCTCCAACGCATTGTCAACCCAAGAAGAAGGATTACCTTCTTAAAATGTAAATGAAGAATGACAGGCCACTATAATTTTATATTACAGGTTGAACCAAAATCAACTTCCCTGCAAGGTCTGAAAGGGTTCACAATATCACAGCTCCATCAACCTTCATGATACTTTGAATGTCATCCTCCTACTTGTCATTGCCTGCCAGAAGTGTTTGTTCCTTTTCTGTCTTAAATTCTGCCAAGGTTTTCCTGTCTTAAGGCTTTTGCACTAGTATTCCTTCCAATGGAACTTCCCTGGTGGCTCAGATGGTAAAGCGTCTGCCTACAATGCAGGAGACCTGGGTTCAATCCCTGGGTTGGGAAGATCTCCTGAAGAAGGAAATGACAACCCACTCCAGTATTCTAGCCTGGAAAATTCCATGAATGGAGGAGCCTGGTAGGCTAGAGCCCATGGAGTCACAAAGAGTCAGACACAACTGAGCAACTTCAGTTCACTTCATTCCACTGAGGTGATTTTCCACCAAATATCCAAAGCCTGTCTTCTTTCATGATTCGTATTACAACTCAGATTCTCCACTCTCTCATTCAGTTCCGTTCAGTTGCTCAGTAGCGTCTGACCCTCGGCAACCCCGTGGACTTCAGCACGCCAGGCTTCCCTGTCCATCATCAACTCCTGGAGTTTGCTCAAACTCATGTCCATTGAGTCGGTGATGCCATCCAACCATCTCATCCTCTGTCATCCCCTTCTCCTCTTGCCTTCAATCTTTCCCAGCATCAGGGTCTTTTCCAATGAGCCAGTTCTTCACAACAGGTGGTCAGAGTACTGGAGTTTTAGCTTCAACATCAGTCCTTCCGATGAATATTCAGGGCTGATTTTCTTTAGAAAGCATAAAATGGAAGCAATATTGTAACAAATTCAATAAAGTCTTTTTTTTCTTTTTATTTTTATTACTTGGGGGCTAATTACTTTACAATATTGTAGTGGGTTTTGTCATACATTGACATGAATTAGCCATGGAGTTACATGTATTCCCCATCCCGATTCTCCCTCCCACCTCCCTCTCTACCGAATCCCTCTGGGTCTTCCCAATGCACCAGGCCTGAGCATTTGTCTCATGCATCCCACCTGGGCTGGTGATCTGTTTCACTATAGATAATATACATGTTTCGATGTTGTTCTCACGAAACATCCCACCCTCGCCTTCTCCCACAGAGTCCAAAAGTCTGTTCTGTACATCTGTGTCTCTTTTTCTGTTTTGCATATAGGGTTATCATTACCATCTTTTTAAATTCCATATATATGTGTTAGTACGCTGTAATGTTCTTTATCTTTCTGGCTTACTTCACTCTGTATAATGGGCTCCAGTTTCATCCATCTCATTAGAACTGATTCAAATGAATTCTTTTTAATGGCTGAGTAATATTCCATGGTGTATATGTACCACAGCTTCCTTATCCATTCGTCTGCTGATGGGCATTTAGGTTGCTTCCGTGTCCTGGCTGTTATAAACAGTGCTGCGATGAACATTGGGGTGCATGTGTCTCTTTCAGATCTGGTTTCCTTGGTGTGTATGCCCAGAAGTGGTATTGCTGGGTCATATGGCAGTTCTATTTCCAGTTTTTTAAGAAATCTCCACACTGTTTTCCATAGCGGTTGTCCTAGTTTGCATTCCCACCAGCAGTGTAAGAGGGTTCCCTTTTCTCCACACCCTCTCCAGCATTTATTGCTTGTAGACTTTTGGATAGCAGCCATCCTGACTGGCGTGTAATGGTACCTCATTGTGGTTTTGATTTGCATTTCTCTGATAATGAGTGATGTTGAGCATCTTTTCATGTGTTTGTGAGCCATCTGTATGTCTTCTTTGGAGAAATGTCTGTTTAGTTCTTTGGCCCATTTTTTAATTGGGTCATTTATTTTTCTGGAATTGAGCTTCAGGAGTTGCTTGTATATTTTTGAGATTAATCCTTTGTCTGTTTCTTCATTTGCTATTATTTTCTCCCAATCTGAGGGCTGTCTTTTCACCTTGCTTTTGCATTCCTATACACTAACAATGAGAAAACAGATAGAGAAGTTAAGGAAACAATACCATTCACCATTGTAACAAAAAGAATAAAATACTTAGGAGTATATCTACCTAAAGAAACAAAAGACCTATACATAGAAAACTATAAAACACTGATGAAAGAAATCAAAGAGAACACAAACAGATGGAGAAACATACCGTGTTCATGGATTGGAAGAATCAATATTGTCAAAATGGCTATTCTACCGAAAGCAATCTATAGATTCAATGCAATCCCTATTAAGCTACCAACAGTATTTTTCACAGAACTAGAACAAATAATTTCTCAATTTGTATTGAAATACAAAAAACCTCAAATGGCCAAAGTAATCTTGAGAAAGAAGAATGGGACTGGAGGAATCAACCTGCCTGACTTCAGATTCTACTACAAAGCCACAGTCATCAAGACAGTATGGTACTGGAACAAAGACAGAAATATAGATCAATGGAACAGAATAGAAAGCCCAGAGATAAATCCACAAACCTATGGACACCTTATCTTTGACAAAGGAGGCAAGGATATACAGTGGAAAAAAGACAACCTCTTTAACAAGTGGTGCTGGGAATACTGGTCAACCACTTGTAAAAGAATGAAACTAGAACACTTTCTAACACCATACACAAAAATAAACTCAAAATGGATTAAAGATCTAAATGTAAGACCAGAAACTATAAAACTCCTAGAGGAGAACATAGGCAAAACACTCTCTGACATAAATCACAGCAAGATCCTCTATGACCCACCTCCCAGAATATTGGAAATAAAAGCAAAACTAAACAAATGGGACCTAATGAAACTTAAAAGCTTTTGCACTACAAAGGAAACTATAAGTAAGGTGAAAAGACAGCCCTCAGATTGGGAGAAAATAATAGCAAATGAAGCAACAGACAAAGGATTAATCTCAAAAATAAAGTCTTTAAGAAGAGATTGTATTAAAAAGAAATCTAAAAAAAAAAAGGAAAATGATGAGGGCCTAAAAGAGGTAACAAAATACACCTGGAAAGAAGTGGTGACTGAGAGCCATCTGCAATCTGATGATAGAAATGACTTAGGGAGGAAGAGGAGGGGAAAAAAGTGAAAATTAATACCAGTTTCTAAACTAAGAGACTCAAAAATATCATTTGGAGAAAAGAGTTGGAGAAATAAAATTTTTTAAAAAATTGTGCAGTTTGCCTCTAACACACAGCTTGTCTCTTCTTGAGTAATAATTCAGGAAAAGATAGCTGAGAAGACCAGGGATTCCTAGCAGTCGAATTAAAACTATGGTGCCTAACTTGTGAAATACAGTTTCCTGATCTTATTTATGGAGAAGGCAATGGCACCCCACTCCAGTACTCTTGCCTGGAAAATCCCATGATTGGAGGAGCCTGGTGGGCTGCGGTCCATGGGGTCGCTAAGAGTCGGACACAACTGAGCAACTTCACTTTCACTTTTCACTTACACATTGGAGAAGGAAATGGCAACCCACTCCAGTGTTTTTGCCTGGAGAATCCCAGGGACGGGGGAGCCTGGTGGGCTGCCGTCTATGGGATCACACAGAGTCGGACACGACTGAAGTGACTTAGCAGCAGCAGGAGATATTATTTAACCTTGAACTGATAAACTAAGTTCTTGAATGTAGATTTTGTTCCTTCATAGACATTGCAGGGTGATGACTGTTCTTTTTTTTGTTTTTTTCTTGGTAGCTTGACTCTGATGTGTTGGACACGAATGAAATGACCAAGATTGTACGTCAGGAGTAATGGGACACCTTCATCAGGGTTTTCCAGATGGGTGGTAGAGGGGCTTAGACTCTGGGGTCAGAGGCATTGTGATTTGGCTTCTGCCCTGTCCACTCTTAGCTGAGGGATACAAATGTTGCTTAGCCTCACAAAACCTTAGTTTCTCTGTGGTCAGGGGCAGATGATTAAGCTCCTTCTCAGGACTGGGGTGAGAGTTTGATGAGGGATCATACTCAAAGAGCCTTTCACTTCTGGTGCATTGTTGTCGTTCAGTCCATTAAGTCAGTGATAACTCATTTAATGCCAGATTCCCTTTCCTTTTGAGGCAACTCTACTTCCTAGTTACACTAGGCCATGGATTGCCGGAAGATTGCTGACATTTCCTCACCTCCCTAATGTATTCTTCACAACCGCAGTGCAAATGGGTGGCTCCCTCTCTTTGGAGCACATGGCACCTGACACTCATCGGGAGCTTGGAGGTGCTGGGTGCCAACATCATGGGCAGGTGAGCACTGACATTGCAGCCTGGTCCTTCTGTGAGCCTCAGGTGGATCCTGGCAGGGAAGGCTCATCTTTTGTCCTGTGGGACCAGAATCCATGCCTGGTTATTACACATTGGCCTCTTTACCAACCTTTGCTCAGCGTGAACTGCAAAGAGTGTAGTAATGACTCTGTTACACCGTGTGTCAGGAACTCTCTGCTGGACTATTAGTGCCCTTGCGAAGTCTGTGTTGTTCTCTGCAGTTGGCAGATGTAGGGGCATTAACTTCCTATCACAGCTCCTCTGAAAGGATTGGGCATGTGCCTGGTAGGGGCTTCCTTTGGGAGAAGCCCCAGCTGCAGCCTGAAGCATCTGCATCCTTGCTCCCTTGGAGGACAGAGCTGACCTCATGACTGCCTCACTCTCCCCACCCCCCAACAGCCTGATGAGATTTAAGCAGTTTGCCCTTCATGGTGTCTCTACCTAGGCTGAGTTTCCAAGAATTCTGATTCTGATCAAGATTTGCAAATTGCCCTTTTTATTTTTTAAAGGTGGGATTTTAGCTGAAGCTCTCAATGGATTCCTTTGTTTGGTGGTTCTCTTTTGATGACTTCCAATGATTGGGAGTGGCAGTTTGCAGACTGATTATTTGGATGTTTTTAATAGGTTTTCATCACATATGATTTACTTTTCATGCTGGTGTGAAACCTCTGGTTATTAAACTTCTGCAAATTAGCCTAGATAACACATCAGTTGCATAAAAAGAAAAATCATGGGCTTCAAAATCAGTCACAACAATGGCTAATTAACTCTGCGTTCATGTTCTGAATAGAAGTTGTGAAGTTACAAGTCTCAGGAGACTCAGCAAGCAGTTATGGTTCATGGCATCATCACTTTGGATTTTTTCTCTCCTTCTCTAAGTCGTCAGGCTAACGGTAGCTCAGGCAGCACCTGCTGATAGAAGGAGATGAACTGGGCTTCCTTTGAGCTGGTCCAGAGGCCGCCTGCTGCGCTCCCAGTGGGGATGCTCTGGGGAGATGTGTTGGGTCCAATAAGCTCCCAAGCAGATGCTCAGTGTCAGAGAATGATGGAGGTGCAAATCAATGATAAATTAGTGAGAGGAGCTCACGCTTCACAGCCCTCTGATTTTGATGTTCTGCACAGAACCACTGCAGCAGGCTGTGCTTCCAAGTTAAGCAAAAGGAAAACCTCCCTCATGAATATAGTGCAACATGTTTTCTGTTCTCCAGGCAGTTTCTGAACCAGGTCCAGAAACATTTAGCTTAGCTTGGTGGGAGAAGAGAGATATCTTAAAGACGTTGTCATGCTTCCTCTCTCTTCTGCCAAAACCTTGATGCTAACAAGCTGACTGGATTGGGGTGACTTTATTATTCTCTTTACTTCAGTGAACATGCATGTGTTCAGTGGTGTCTTACCCTTTGCGAACCCACGGACTGTAGCCCTCCAGGCTCCTCTGTCCATGAGATTCTCCAAGCAAGAATACTGGAGTGGGTTGCCATTCCCTTCTCCAGGGGATCTTCCCAACCCAGGGATCAGTGTCACATCTCTTATGTCTCCTTCATTGGCAGGTAGGTTCTTTAGCACTAGCACTGCCTGGAAAACCCTCAGTGAACATGTGTCCTATCTATTACTTTATAAACCAGATTATTATAACAGAAAACAAAGTTTAGTAATGGGAGATATGGAAACTTTACTTGTATTTAACATTTCCCAAATTCTAGTACATTTATAGGGGGGACAGAATATAATTGTGGGGAAGGAATCTGTAGAAAACACATGGAATGGACTTTAGCAACTCCCTAAATTAATAGCATGAAAGTGATTAAACAGCCACATAGACTCACTTGCCAAGGTCAGAAACATCATTTCCCACCATTCTGCAGGATGACCCCCTGGAGGGTTCACAGGCAAAGAAAAACCCCTCCACTCCCCCCACCCAACTGAATCACTAACAGATCTGCTTTGCTTATAGGTCAGGATAAAAGCATAAGGTTAACAACCTACTCAACTTTTCCAGAAATAATTTACTCAAATCTGCCAAAGACAATAAGATAGACACATAGGAGAGTGACTTCTGGTTCAATGGCTAGAAGCAAAACTCTGGCTGAGCATCTTTATGTGTCAGCCCCTGCTGGCCCCCAACCTCTGTATCGACCCCCCAGGAAAAACAAGGGGCAGCCCCCAGATGATGTCATCAGGACCACGTGAACTTCAGGGGAAAAGAGGATGATTAGGACACTCTTCACTGCCTTCCTCCTGCTTAACTCTTTCTTCTCCCAGCCCTGCAGGCTGCAGACACGGACATAGCACATCTCCCTTTGAGAGAATCATGGGAAGATTAAACCTCATACAGGAGGCACGTTGGCTGAGACTGTTCACTGTTCATCCCAATCCACGCTTTGTTTTCTCATTTCAAATGGAGAGCTACGATGGTGGATTTAGATGTTGATTTAATATTCAAGTCTGGGACTTCCCTGGTGGTTCAGTGGTTAAGACTCTGCACTTCCGCTACAGGGGACACAGGTTCCATCCCTGGTCGGGGAACTAAGAACTAAGATCCTGCATACTGCTCAGTGAAGAAAAAAAAAAAAAAAAAAAAAAAAAAAAAAAAATTAAGATTAAGAAAATTAAGTCATATAAAGTGACTAAGGCATAGAAAGTAGTATTTCTGCATCCCATCTGTAAGATTTTAATGCTTAATAGACGGGTGAGTTCTTACTGTTTTCTAAGAAAATTATTAAGTTTATCTAGTCTCTGACTGACTTCCAAAATAAATTTAAATAGTGTTCAGAGAAATAGGGGTTTCTCATGTGGCACTAGAGGTAAAGAACCCAGCTGCCATTGCAAGAGATGTAAGAGACTCAGGTTCAATCCCTGGGTCAGGAAGCTCCCCTGGAGAAGGGCATGGCAACCGACTCCGGCATTCTTGCCTGGGAAAATCCCACGGACAGAGGAGCCTGGTGGGCTCATGGGTTGCAAAGAACCAGATACGACTGAAGTGACTTAACACTCATGCACCCAAAGAAACAGATGCGTGTGACCCATGGCACAACAGTCAGAAAGCGAGCTTCTGAGACACACAGATCTGAGTTCCAATCTTAGCCTTGTCTGTTACAGTCGAATGACTAAGCACAGAATTAATAATTTCATTCCTCTGTAAAAAAATGAAAATATACAGTATGGAGATTGCAAGTTTGTGGTGAGGATTAAGTGTTAACAATCCAAGTAAAGCGTTTTGCACAGTGCCTGGTAAATACCAAGATTGCTAATGTCAGTATCTTTAGAGAATTTTTTCAGTCATTTTATGGAAGTAAAAACAACACCAGGTGTTACTTTGCATCAAATAAACATGCTGCATTTCTTCAAACACCAAGGGCAGCTATTTCTTCTCAGTAAGGGACTTCATGCCTTTGAAAGCCAGCTTCATGACTACTAGTAATTTTGTTACCAAGTCCAAGCTTGCTCTGCTCACTGTACCACAGGCCAATAAATCCAAGAGATCCCAGGTATGGAGACCAGGTGTTGAGGGAAGGAATACAACTTTATTTGGAAAGCCAGCTGATCGAGAAGATGGCAGAATAATGTCCCAAAATAGCCACTTTATGGGGTCTGCACATCAGGTTCTTTTATAGAACAGGGATGGGGGGTTGGTGAGGAGGCAAGCAAAGTGAAAAGACCATTAATCTTGCAAATATCTGCTAGAATTGCAGGCCTTAGGGTGTGTGCATGCTAAGTCACTTCAGTGTCCAACTCTTTGCAACCCTGTGGACTGTAGCCCACTAGGCCCCTCTTTCATGGAAATTCCCAGGTAAGAATACTGGAGTGAGTTGCCATTTCCTTCTCCAGGGGCTCTTACTGATCCAGGGATTAAACTCATGTCTCTTACGTCTCCTGCATTGGCAGGCGTGTTCTTTACCACTTAGTACCATCTGGGAAGCCTCGGGGAGGGGATATGTCAATTTCTTCCTTTCTGTGGTGGTCCACAGGTGGACAGGGTCCTGAACAAAGGCAGTGTGGTTTAACATCCAGGCAGAGGGGCAGAGTTACCTGAAGCAGATCCTTATGTATAAACAGTATCCTTTGAGTGAACAAAGTGACTGAGAAGCAAAGGTTAAAGTGTGGCTGGCCAAAATCTTGGCTTTCTTTGCCCACCTAAGCGGAACGAAAAATACGAAGACCGAGTTTGGAGGAAATAGAAAGGTGGCTTTAATTCTCAGCCAGCAGAGAGGGGGACCCAGTAGGCTCAAACCTCAAGAACTGTGCCCAGACTAGGGGTTGTAGTCAAGGGTTAGTGATGAGGAACAAAGGTGTTAGGATCTTACTTTCTTCTGAAGAGGAAGTGTTAAAATTTTACATCACCTCCTGCTCGTCCTGCTTCTGTAACTCAGCTTGCTCCTTGCAAAGTCTGGATCACGTAGGTCAGGTAGTCTCAGAAAGTGGGGGCTTACAATACTAGGAGCTGGAGCTTGTCTCACTCACCCTTGTCCTGATCTTTGCAATCGCCCGGCCCCTGCAAGCCTGCTTAATCATGCCTGTGCGTGTAAAGGTCAGGCATTCCCATCCCCGTCTTAACTGCTGTTCCCATGCGCGAAACCCCTTAGTTTAAACCAGCCAGTTAAAAGTTAGTGTTGCCCACTATAGTCTGTCTATAAAAGCTCCGTAACCCCTTTGTCTGGGGCTCTGAGCTCAGAGTGTTAACTCCTCTGGGCCCGCCGGCGTAATAAACCTGAGTTCTCCAGCTCTCCGAGCATGGTGCTTGGTTTCTCGAGTACTGGTTTCTGCAACACTTCCTCTTGCATTGTTTCAAACACAGTCACAGGCTGGTGTCTATAATCCAGAAATTGAGTCTGGCAGTCTGGCGGCTCTGTGACCTCCTTCCTGATACGCAAAAAGAGAAGAACTACAGGACACGATGATTGGATGGCACTGCCAACTCAATGAACATGAGTTTAAGCGAATTCTGGGAGATGGTGAAGGACAGAGAGGCCTGGCCTACTGCAGTCCATGGGGTCACAAAGAGTCAGACACGACTGAGCGATTGACCAACAACAAGAGGAAGAGTGTTATAAAGGTGAGCACTAGATACAGGATGCATTTGGCAGAGAGTCAAAGGATAATTCATTGGAAGGACTGAAGCTGAAGCTCCAATACTTTGGCCACTTGATGCAAAGACCTTATTCATTGGAAAAGACCCTGATGGTGAGGAAGATTGAAGGCATGAGGAGAAGTGGGTGACAGAGGATGAGCTGGTTGGATGGCATCACCGACTCATTGGACAAGAGTCTGAGAAAACTCCCGGAGATAGTCAAGGACAAGGAAGCCTGGCGTGCTGCAATCCATGGGGTCACAAAGAGTCGGACTGAACAAAAGCAAAAACAATATCAAAGGATAATATGTGCAAAATGTAGCACATGCAAAGTTAGGGGCCAAAAAAGCAAACTTCTTACAGATTATAGATTGGAAATAGTTGAAGTTAAAGCTAGTGTTAGGCAGTTAGAATAGAAAACAAGAGTCCAAAATGGCGGTGGCTAAAAGACAAGGAAGGGAAAAGCCACGAAAAATAGAACAAAGGAAGGTCAAAGGAAGTTGCGAGGACCGGAGTGAGGACCTCAGGTAGAGCAAACAGCACTCCTGGCTGGCCCAATTTACATAGGGCAGACCCTGGGGGAGGGAAAAACATATAAGCGGAGGAGCCAAAGGGTTCTCTCTCTCTCTCTCTCTCTCCCTCTCTCCCCTGCCCCGCGGCCCTGTGCTGGCGCGCTCCCCCACTCTCTTCTCCTCCCGTCTTTTGGTTGGCATGCCCTCACGCCTTGAGGATGGATTCTCCTGCTATTTTCTAAATAAAATAGAGCTGTAACACGAGGCTGTAATACTCATCTGTCTAAAAGCTATAACACGGTCTGTCCAAGAACCGAGAGCTGTGGCCCACTGAGGGCTTTAATGTCCGTCACTCCAAATCTTTGTTGTGATGAGACAGAACCGAGGAGAATACACTCGCCTGACACTAGGAATATTCCGGCCTGATCACTGTTCTCTTTATCTTCTTCTCAAGAAAGGGAAAGAAAGAACTCATTCCTCTTGTTTTCTTTTCACTGGGACAGAAGTGACAGATCCAACATGGAGTCAGAATTGGCTCTTTCCTGAAACAGTCTGAAACTCTTTTTAGCTCTTTCAGTTTTCAAGAAACACATGGTGTAGACTTCGTTCAATATTAATTAGATCTCCTATACAGAAGTCAGGATCCTACTAAGGAAACCTTCAAATACATGCATGCTAAGTCACTTCAGTCATGTCTGACTCTTTGTGACCTTATGGACTGCAGCCTGCCAGGCTCCTCTGTCCATGGGATTGTCCAGGCAAGAATCCTGAAGTGGGTTGCCATGCCCTCCTCCACAGATACATTTTCTGCTAAAATGTGGGAAAACATTTCTGGGAAGTGAAATTCTTCCTTTAAATAAAAACTATTAGAACTCAGTTCACAGAGTCACAAAGAGCAGAACACAACTGAGCATGTAATGAATGATAATAATCAATTTGGGCTTCCCCAACGGCTCGAGTGGTGTAGAATCTGCCTGCAATGCAGAAATGCAAGAGACAGGTTCAATTCTTGGGTCAGGAAGACCCCCTGGAGGAGGAAATGGTGACCAACTCCAGTATCTTGCCTGGAGAATTCCATAGACAGAGAGGCGTGGTGGGCTACAGTCCATGGGGTCTCAAAGTGTCGGACATGACTCAGCGCATAATAGGTTATTATCAGAACTGAAATAAGTTTTAGAGGTCAGCTTTTAAAAACTTATGTTTTAATTAGCATACAGCAAAATGTACTCTTTTGGGAACACGTTTCTGAGTTTTGACAAATGCATAGTGTAATTACCATGAAAGTTTGTAGTGGGATAATCCCCAAAGGCAAATCCCCGATAAATGGCATATGACACATTTTACTGATGGATGATCTTCCTCTCAATATTAATGTTTCCTGTTATTTATCCAGAAGAAAAGAAAACAAGGTGATTAGTGACGATTTTGTGAAAGAGGACAGGATAAGAATACAGACACATTAGCAGTATCCTTAGAACTACAAATCCTTGCAGTGTTTTTAGTGGTTACAAGTGCTTGAATATGGAATATGCAGAGCACATTGTTCCAAGTGCTGAGCCTTTGGTCCCCAAATTCCCAACAGCCAGGGTCCTCCAGCCACAGAATAAATGAATATAATGAGGCCACTTGGAGCTCATTTAGCCAATGCCACCTGAGGCACAGATCCCATCACTTCACACACTCGTGCAGACTTTGATTGAAGAGCCTTGGATACACTTCCTCAAAAAAAGTAACCAATTCAATTCTGATCAGCTCAAAATTTCCAAAAGCTGAACTTCCTGCAAATCCCTCCAGTAGTTTTCAGGTCTGTCTTCGAAATCAGAGTCGTCTGGGCTATCCTTTCATAAGCTGAATGTTTCTAGTGTCTCTTGTCTTTGTTGTTCCTCAGTCATGCAGTCGTGTCCCACTCTTCGTGACCCCATGGACTACAGCACGCCAGGCTTCCCTGTCCCTCAACAACTCCCGAAGTGTGCCCAAGTTCATATCTACTGCATCAGTGTGCCATCCGGCTATCTCATCCTCTGACACCCTCTTCTTCTGCCCTCAATCTTTCCCAGCATTGGGGATGTTTCCAATGAATTGGCTCTTCACATCAGGTGACCAAAATACTGGAGCTTCAGCGTCGGTCCTTCCAGTGAGTATTCAGGGTCGATTTTCCTTAAGACTGACTGGTTTGACCTCCTTGCTGTCCAAGGGACTCTCAAGAGTCCTCTACAGCACCCCAGTTTGAAGTCTTTTATTTCTTATTATATGAGATCAACCATACATTTTTCAACTGAGACAGGAAGATGTGAGGAGGAGTAGATGATATTTGTACTCACACATGGATTGCATTTAAGAGGACTCTTGTGCATCAGGAACCTAAATCTTTTAAAATAGGCAGCAAACATGCTACTCTTTGCTTGGAAGGAGACTCTGTCTTTATTTTACTAAGCAGTAAGTGTGCTGTCTGTCACTCTCTCTCAAAGATCTTTGCTATACAAGCTTCCATAGAAAGAGAGAACAAAGTCAGTTATCACATGTGTTCACATGACTCTCAGAAATTGGAAAATTCATGGAGGATTGTCTCCCAACACTTTGGTTTAATTCTCATGCCAAAATGGATTTAAACTAATCAACTGACATGTATTTATTTACTCAGCCTCCAAGTAGCATTTTTTTTTTTTTTTGCTTTAGTCATATTCTGTTTTCTCTGTTCATATCTCAGAGAGTTGAGAGTAAAAACATGAAATATTTTATTTGCATGAAAAGCATAAAGATTGATACTTTTTCAATACCAGTTAGATTTTATTGTTCATTTTTAGTATAATATTTTATTATTCAATGTTGGTATTAACAGGTTTTGATTTTAGTATTCAGAAGAGTGGGTAAAGCAAGGCATTTATTTTGGACTCCAAGAAGAGGTAAATTGCTTAGTATTTCTGGATTATATGTCAAAGTTCTGGGAACGAGGGTGACATAGATGTATATAGAGCAGATATCCCAAACTTGATTAATGTTTTTCTTAAAAGTTGAAATAAGACAGCAACAACATGCAGTCCTACTTTGCAAAATACTAACTGAAGTACGAAGGGCTTATTTTATGAAAATATCCTTCAACACAGATTATAAATTTAAAACAATATACACACACCAAAAAACCCCAGGACACTCGATGAGATAAAAACACAACGTGATAAAGATTTTATAGAATTCTTGTATCTGAGAAGATGCCTTGGGTCCACAGGAACATATGAGTCACTATGATACTGTGATTTATAATAAATATGTTTTTAACCTTTGTCCCCATTTCCTGGCACAGAGCTCCTAAAATCCTTGAAATTTATGTTTATAAGAAATACCTTTCAACCACACCTGGGTTTGCGTCAATGAGATGACTTTTGGAAAACACCTAAAGATGGTTACTGGGGGAACCAACCATGTGATTAGAGGATTGGAATTTTCAGCCCCTCTCCCTTGACTTCTAGGGACGGAAAATGGCCTGGAGATTTATTTGGTCATACTTACATAATGAAGCCTCCATAAAGACACAAAGGGATGGGAGTCAGAGAGCTTCCGGGTTGGGGAACACGTGGGTGTTCCTGTAGAATGGGGCACTTGGAGAAGACTTGGGAGCTCCACAGGCTGCCCTCATATCTTGCCCTGTGTGTCTCTTCCACCTGGCTGTTCCTAAGTTAGACCCTTTTATAGTAAATGATAACCTCAGAGTGAAATATTTCTCTGAATATTCCCAGTTCTGTGAGTTTCTCTAGCACATTGACTGAATCATGGATGAGACTGGGAACCTCCAAACAGTTGGTCAGAAGCCCAGATAACAACCTGGCCTTCTGATCGGGGAATGATGTGGAGATCAGTCTTGTAGGACTGAACCCTTGACCCATGGACTCTGATACTGTCTTCAGGTAGATCCTGTTAGAATTGAGTTGAGTTCTAGGATATCCAGCTGGTGAGAAGAGTTGCTTCATGTGAAGGGAAAAGCCTACACATTAGAACTTGATGCAGAATTATAGTCAGAATGTGAGAAGGTCTAGAGAGTGTTACTCACTCATTTTTTGCCCGACTCTTTGCGACCCCATAGACTGTAGCCCTCCAGCTCTGTCCATGGGATTCTCCAGGCAAGACTATTGGAGTGGGTTGCCATTCCTTTCTCCAGGGGATCTTCCCAACCCAGGGGTTGAACCTGGGTTATTCTGTATTGCAGGCAGATTCTTTACCACTGAGCCACCAGGGAAGCCCAGTGGTAAAGAATTTTAGCCACAACTTGAGAAGGTCTAGAGAAAAAGATTTCAAAAGTATTTTAAAAATAAACTGTGGTGTGATCTTGACTATACCAAAAACTAATTTGTATAGCCTTTAACAGATAGATTGACACTTTAATGTAGAGAAAATTATGATAGAAGGAAGGTTGGAACAGCACATTAAACTTTAAATCAGTATGTCTCACACTGTGCATTCTGATTCTGGCCTACTCATATTTGCATGAGCCCAAGTCTGAGCTTATTGTTTTTATTGTTTTAAAAGAAATGCTGCTCAAAAATAGAAGCCAAAGAACTGATTCAAGGGAATCTCTCAGCATCCTACCACTCAGATCCTTTTGTTACTGAGATCACAGGATGAACGGGTGATGAAAGTTTTTAGAATTTCAAAATTATCATTCTGCAATGGCAAATAACTCACATTCTAGGCAAAATATGAGTTATCTGAAATTGTTTTATTTCAAAATATCTCCAACTCATTCCATTAACGTTTGCTTCCCAGTGGTAGTTGGCAAAGATCCTGATCAGCGCTTCTCTGTGCAGGGTGAAAATGAGATGTTGCTAAGTTTCACACAGCAAGAGAGGGATGAGACGATGATTGAATTAGTTCTCCATCACCCACCCATGGCCCAGGGCCTGCCTGAGAGTCTCCAGAAGTCTGAACATTCTCAGAATGTCGTGTATGAAGTTAGGGAAATCAATTATCCATTTTTACCTCTCAGCCTCTGTATTCTAAGCTCAGAGAGGAAACCTGTTGTGATCCATTTACCTTGGGAATGACTGGTACTCCCAATCCTGTCCTGGTTGTCATGGTACCCAGAGCCCACGGCAGCATCCAGATAGGCAGTATTCTGCTCTGTTTTCCCCAAATGCTGCATTGGGATGAAGTAATAGCTTATTTCCTGACTGACACCTGGAAACCTATTTATGATTTATTCTCCCACAACTCATCTTCTGCAAGAGCCTGTCATTATTGACAAGGTTGTATTTGCCTTAGATACCTCAAGTGACTCACTCTAGCTACATCCTCCCAGGGACCCCCTAGGGCCCAGGTTATTACATGCCATTTTTCTTTGAGGGCCTTTTAACCCACACTATATTGGAAATGTAAATAATCCTCCAAAGGACACTGACATCTCTTTTGAGAGCTTCTTCACAGCTCAGAAATTGGGAGAATAATCCAGAGGAAAAAAAAATTCCCTGTGGAATTTGATTTCCAGCCCAGTGTCTCAGTCTACAGGTTCTGTCAATTATTCAGCATCTAATGAGCTTCTACCATGTGAATAAAACTAATAGGAAGGTCTGTGATCATTCCTTATCATCCATGCATCATTAAGTTCTGGATGAGCTTCCCTGGTAGCTCAATGTTAGTAAAGAATCCACCTGCAAAGCATGAGACCCGGATTGCATCACTGAGTCAGTAAGATCCCCTAAAGAAAACAGTGGCAGCCCATTCTAGTATTCTTGTCTGGAAACTTCCATGGACAGAGGTGCCGGCAGGCTACAGTCCATGCATGTGCGCTGCATGCTAAGTTGCTTCAGTCATTTCCAACTCTTTGCAACCCTATGGACTGTAGCCTGCCTGGCTCCTCTGTTCCTGGGATTTTCCAGGCAAGAATACTGGAGTGCTTTGCCATCTCCTCCTCCTGGGGGTCTTCCCGACCAGGGAGTGAACCTACATCTCCTACACTGCAGGCAGATTCTTTGCTGCTGAGGCGTCAGGGCACCGCCTTGTGGTGGTGTAATTAATTCACAAGAAACTATGTATATTTAAAGTACACAAGTCAATATTAACCTGACATACACGTACACCTGCAAAAGCAACCACCACCAACGCGGTAACATAGCCATTACTTCCAAAAGCTGTCTCCTTCTCTTTCTTGTGTTTAGCTTTTGTTTTATTTTTATTGTGGTAGCAACATTTAATGTGAGATCTACTTTCTTCACAAAATTTTCAGTGCACGGTAAAGTATTGTTGAACAGGCACAATACTGTGTATCAGATCTCCAGACTTTATTCATCTTATGTAAGATAGCATTAACTGAATCACTATGACAGTTTGTTTAAAATGTTCACCAATCTGTGAAAAAAGCAGAACCAATACCACTCACTCACCTACTAACCTGAGCTGCTGTCTTATATTATGACCCAGGAAACCCTGAGTCACCAACTAAGGATGGAGAGGGGCTGAAAATGAAAGGAGGCTGATAGACAAAGTCATTTAGATACTGGCTGATAATTAGACTCAGTCTCTCTCTCTCATACACACACACACACACACACACACACACACAAGTCTTCATCATCTGAGGTTGGGAAGACATCCCTAGTGCTGGTCTGTCAGTGGACACAGGCTGAGTCGCCCTGGAGTAGCCTACCTGAGGGCTTGCATATCCTTATGACACCAGACCTCCAAGTGGGGAATCCAGTTACACTCCCTGTCTATCTGCCTGAGCACCAAGATCAGCAGAAATTATTTTATTGTCTTTATGCGGTAATGAAAACAATGACAGCTCTGTAGGTATATTGATGTCAATATCTGTCATACACCTCAGCAACTCTATGATCGGGATCACACATTAATACATACATCTGAGTGAACCAAAAACACGTGTGGTTTGCAACTACATAGGAAAAAATAACAGAAAGTGAAAAAGTAGGAAATTACTCCAGCATGTATTCTCTTCTGAAAACGTCTCCACCAAAGTAAATTACTTAACTTTGTGAAGTTCCATTTTCATTTCTTTCATCCCGTCTCTCTCCCTAACCCCCTGATTTGCTGTTTTTATTTTTTCAGTCACTTGGAGACTAATTTCTTTCCATATAAACAGCTAGCAACTTCGGAGAGTTTAATATCCACCCCAGGATTTTGCTTTCTCTTCTGTTGTCTTTCCAGCAGCTTGAGACAGAATCTCCCTCTGAAGTCATTTAGGCAGCTGGCCCCATCAGTTTCCTTCTCATCATCTGCATTCAAGACCCTCATCTCATTTGAATACAGCAGCACAAGTAATACCCATTGATGAAATAGTTCCTCCCTTCAGCATATGGTGAGCTCTTCTTCATTATCGAGGGATGCTTCCCAACTCTTCCTAGAACAAATTTCTCTTCATGTTTCCTGAACTAAATAGTACTATAGTTCTCTCCCTAAGTAAACCATGTACCACTACAACAACGATTCCAGAGAGTATGAGGCATTTTTCCTGATGTTTCTCATTTGCAATTAGTGTCTACATATTCTGCAGGATCATTAAATATCCTCGTTCTATTTCGTGGTCTTTTCAGCAACAGCATTTCCCAATCACTTCTCAGAATTTGATATTGGGACCTGAAACAGACATGCTCATGTATACCTACTCCTAAAACGCTATGGTTTCTTCAGTAGCCATGTACATGTGAGAGTTGAACCATATAGATGGCTGACCACCAAAGAATTGATGCTTTCAAACTGTGGTCCTGGAGAAAATTCTTGAGAGTCCCTTGAACTGCAAGGAGGTCAAAGCAGTCAGTCCTAAAGAAATCAACCCTGAGTATTCATTGGAAGGACTCTTGCTGAAGCCGAAGCTCTAAACTTTGGCCACCAGATTTGAAGAGACAACTCACTGGAAAAGACTCTGACACTGGGAAAGGCTGAAGGCAAAAGGAGAAAGGGGTGACAGAGGATGAGATGGTTAGATGGAATCACCTTTTTGATGGACATGAATTTGAGCAAACTCTGGCAGATAGTGTAGGACAGAGGAGTCTGCTGTGCTGCAGTCCATGGGGTCTCAAAGAGTTGGGCATGACATAGCCACTGAACAACAACAATGACCACATACTTATCGGCAACCCACAAAGAAGAGACCTCATGGGGTTATCAGCTCTTCTGGTGCAATTCCCTGAGACGTGGGCACTTCTCTACAGGTGCACTAGAAGAAACTCCCAGGAAAAGAGAAGGAGCAATAAGAATTAGATATGTCACGAATGCTCACTGTTGCATATGGTGAATACTTTGAGTGTGTTTGTTGTGTCCTCAGTCATGTCCAACTCTTTGCGACCCCATGGACTGTAGCCCACTAGCCTCCTCTGTCCATGGAATTTTCCAGTCAAGAATCCCAGAGTGGGTTGCCATCTCTTTCTTCAGGGATCTTCCCGACCCAGTGATCAAACCTACATCTCCTGCATCCCCTGCATTGGCAGGTGGATTCTTTACCAGTGAGTCTTCTGGAAAGCCCAGTGAATTCTTTATGGTTGTACTAAACAGAACAGTATTTCAGAGAGGAAATACTTAACTTTAAGGAAATGCCAAGGAAAGATCAACACAAGAGCACATTCCATCAATCCATGCAGTTATTCTAATATTAAAATAAATGATTTAAAGGGTGTATTGACTTTACAAGAGCCCTTCTCCACAGAAGCACTGACTTGGGCACAAGAATTGCCTTGGATTTGCCTGACTTCATTGCATTGATGAACCTTTCAGGTACATCGATGACCAACTCCTTGTATCCTCTTCCTAGTATGTGTAGCAGGCAACACCAGCTCCATATCTCTGCATTCCTTCCCTCCTCTGTGCTTGCTAGACTCTCCAAGGCAAGTAATTAATCATCACCCAGTCTTTTCCTCATTTGTAAAATAGGGAAAGCAATAAATTCAGTCTTATGAGAATTTAATTAGATAATTTATTGAAAATACTTATGGAGCATTGATAATCATAAACTCAATAGCTTTTAATTTGTATTTTCTTTTCTTTGGCTTCTTCCTCATCCTCTTATTTTCTTCTCAGTCTTTAAAATTTATTTTCCCTTGCTCTTGGCTCCCCTCTGGTTCCCCTCCACTTCCTTCCACCCCAACATCTTTCCCTCCCCCCAGGCTTATTTCTTTCCTTAGGACTCTACTTTATCAGCCATTTGAAATTCACATACTGATAAGAGCAATTTAGCATTGCTAAATTTGAATTCCTTGACGCCAAATATTGAGATCATCATTCTAATTTTGGAGTAGAAACTAGGAAGGTACACATGTAAAGTTAAACCCTAGAGCTACTGATAGAGCTGTTTGCATTCTAAAGTGGGGGGCGGGGGGGACACAGCTTTCTTCTGCAATGTAAAGCAGCAAAGAAAAGGCTTCCCAGTGTTGGCTGTACATCAAAACTGCTAGACAGTGTTTGAAAAACCTTTTGTCCGGTATACACCAGAGTAAAGAGAATCTCTCGGTGAAGGGTCCAAGAAGAGGTAGATTTACTGGGAAAGTCAACATATAGCTATTACCATCATGTAGCTATTGACCACATCACCAGATGGTCAAAACTGAAATCAGATTGATTATATTCTTTGCAACCAAAGATGCAGAGGCTCTATACAGTCAGCAAAAACAAGACCAGGAGCTGACTATGGCTCAGATCATGAACTCCTTATTGCCAATTTCAGACTTAAATTGAAGGAAGTAGGGAAAATCCCTAAACCATTCAGGTATGACCTAAATCAAGTCCCTTATGATTATACAGTGGAAGTGACAAATAGATTCAAGGGATTAGATCTGATAGACAGAGTGCCTGATGAACTATGGAAGGAGGTTTGTGACACTGTACAGGAAGCAGTGATCAAGACCATCCACAAGGAAAACAAATGCAAAAAGGCAACATCGTTGTCTGAGGAGGCCCTAGAAATAGCTGAGAAGAGAAGCTAAAGGCAAAGGAGAAAAGGAAAAATATACTCATTTGAATTCAGAGTTCCAAAGAATAGCAAGGAGAGATAAGAAAGCCTTCCTCAGTGATCAATGCAAAGAAATAGAGGAAAACGATAGAATGGGAAAGTCTAGAGATCTCTTCAAGAAAATTAGAGATACCAAGGGAACATTTCAGATGGGCACAATAAAGGACAGAAATGGTATGGACCTAAAAGAAGTAGAAGATGTTAAGAAGAGGTAGCAAAAATACACAGAACTATACAAAAAAAAATCTTCATGAACCAGATAACCACTATGGTGTGATCACTGGCCTAGAGCAAGACATCGTGGAATAAGAAGTCAAGTGGACCTTAGGAAATATCACTATGAACAAAGCTAGTGGAGGTGATGGAATTCCAGTTGAGCTATTTCAAATCCTAAAAGATGATGCTGTGAAAGTGCTGCACTCAATATGCTAGCAAATTTGGAAAACTCAGCAGTGGCCACAGGACTGGAAAAGTCAGTTTTCATTCCAATACAAAAGGAAGGCAATGCCAAAGAATGTTCAAACTACTGCACAATTGCACTCATCTCACACGCTAGCAAAGTAATGCTCAAAATTCCCCAAGCCAGGCTTCAACAGTATGTGAACCATGAACTTTCAAATGTTCAAGCTGGATTTAGAAAAGGCAGAGGAAGCAGAGATCAGATTGCCAACATCTGTTTGATCATCAAGAAAGCAAGAGAATTCCAGAAAAACATCTACTTCTGCTTTCTTGTCTATGCCAAAGCCTTCAACTATGTGGGTCACAATAAACTGTGGAAAATTCTGAAAGAGATGGCAATACCAGACCACCTGACCTGCCTCTTGAGAAATCTGTATGCAGGTCAAGAAGCAACTGTTAGAACTGGACATGGAACAATAGATTGGTTCCAAATCGGGAAAGGAGTACGTCAAGGCTGTATATTGTCATACTGCTTATTTAACTACTTTTCAGGGTACATCATGTGAAATGCTGGGTTGGATGAAGCACAAGCTGGAATCAAGCTTACCAGGAGAAGTGTCAATAACCTCAGATATGTAGATGACACCACCCTTATTGCATAAAGCAAAGAACTAAAGAGGCTCTTGATGAAAGTTAAAAAGGAGAGTGAAAAAGTTGGCTTAAAACTCAACATTTGAAAAAATAAGATTGTGGCCATAAGATCTGGTCCCATCACTTCATGGCAAATAGACGGGGAAACAGTGGAAACAGTGACTTTGCTTTTTTGGGCTCTAAAATCACTGTAGATAGTGACTACAGCTGTGAAATTAAGACAATTGCTCCTTGGAATAAAAGCTATGACCAGCTTAGACAGAATATTAAAAAGCAGAAACATTGCTTTACCAACAAAGGTCTGTCTAGTCAAAGATAATGTTTTTCCAGTAGTCATGTATGAATGTGAGATTTGGACTATAAAGAAAGCTGAGCACTGAAGAATTACTGCTTTTGCATTGTGGTGTTGGAGAAGACTCTTCAGAGTCCCTTGGACTGCAAGGAGATCAAACCAGTCCATCCTAAAGGGAATCAGTCCTGAATATTCATTTGAAGGACTGATGCTGAAGCTGAAGCTCCAATACCTTGGCCACCTGATGCAAAGAACTGACTCATTGGAAAAGACCCTGATGCTGGGAAATACTGGGGGCAGGAGGAGAAGGGGATGACAGAGGATGGACAGGGAAGCCTGGCATGCTGCAGTCCATGAGGTTGCAAAGAGTTGGATATGACTGAGCTGAACAACATAAACCAGCTTCAAACTATTTATAAGATTCTAAGAAAGACTTTCATGATTCTTATGCAGATTAGAGTTTGGAAAACACTGATTTAAAGTGACACTTTGTAGGACACTTTCTATAAATGATCATGTGATTTAGCACAGTCAAGTATTGTGAAATAAACTGTTATTATTTTTAAATGATAAACTGTTTGATGCTTGGGAAGATTGAGGGCAGGAGGAGTGGGGGCAGCAGAGGATGAGATGGTTGGATGGCAACGCTGACTTAATGAACATGAGTTTGAGCAAACTCTAGGAGATAATGAAGGTCAGGGGAATCAAGAGTGCTGTAGTTCATGGGGTTGCAAAGAGTTGGACAAGACTTAGTGACTCAACAACAACAGAAAAGTTTCAAAGATAGTATAGAGATTTCCTGTATACTGCAACTCTATTTTGCATATTCCTAACATTGCATTCAGTTCAGTTCAGTTGTTCAGTCTTGTCTGACATCTGTGACCCCATGGACTGCAGCATGCCAGGCTCCCCTGTCCATCACCAACTCCTAGAGTTTACTCAAACTCATGTCCATTGAGTCAGTGATGTCATCCAACCATCTCATCCTCTGTCGTCCCCTTCTCCTCCTGTCTTCAATCTTTCCCAGCAGCAGGGTCTTTTCAAATGAGCCAGTTCTTCACATCAGATGGCCAAAGTATTGGAGTTTCAGCTGTAGCATCAGTCCTTCAAATGAATATTCAGGACTGATTTCCTTTAGGATGGACTGGTTGGATCTCCTTGCAGTCCAAGGAACTCTCAAGAGTCTTCTCCAACACCACAGTGCAAAAGCAGTAATTCTTCAGCGGTCAGTTTTCTTTATAGTCCAACTCTTACATCCATACATGACTACTGGAAAAATCATAGCTTTGACTAGACAGACCTTTGCCAGTAAAGTAATGTCTCTGCTTTTTAATATGCTGTCTAGATTGGTCATAACTTTTCTTCCAAGGAGCAAGCGTCTTTTGATTTCATGGCTGCAGTCACCATCTGCAGTGATTTTGGAGCCCAGGAAAATAAGGTCTGTCACTATTTCCATTGTTTCTCCATCTATTTGCCATGGAGTGTTGGGACCAGATGGCATGATCTTATTTTTTTGAATACTGCATATATTAGTACAATACATTCATCCCAACTAATAAACCAACACTAATAGGTTATTCTTCATTCAATTTGTTTCTTGCAGTTTTTTCCATTTATTTTAGATTTTTCTTAGTTTTTATCCAATGTTCTTTTCTGTCCCGGGATCCCATCAAGCATACCACATTACAGTTGGCCATCATATTTCATATCCTTTCTTGGTTGTGACAGTTTCTCAGAATTTCTGGGTTTTTTGATGACCTTGACAATATTGAGTAGTACTGGTCCAGTAGTTTATAGAGCATCCCACAGTTTGGGTTTGTCAAACATTTTTGCATGTGTGTGTGTGATTAGACAGTGTTTATGGATTATTGAAACAAAGTTTTACAGAAGAAAAAAGCCATCCTCATCATATGATATCAAGGTTATATAGTATCAATCTGACTTGTGGCTGTTGGTGACCTTATTCAACTGGCTGAGCTAGAGTTTATCAGATATCTCTTCCATAAAGATAGTCTTATCTCCTCTTCCCCTCCTGTAATCTTTGAAGGTCACTGTGTGAAGCTCACATCTAAGGAGTGGGGAGTAAACTCCACTTGAAGGAAGGCAGAGAATCAAAATAATTGATTTGGATTTATCCTGCAAATGAGACTTTTCTCTTTCCTCTATTCATTTACTGTTTCAGTCATTTATTTCCTTTAATCCATACTCATGGATATTTATTTGGGTTGTAATCTATTACTTCTTTACTAACTTTGTGGTCCAAATTGTTCTAGCTTTGATCATTGGTTATCTCCATTGGCTCCTGCGTCCAGTTGACTGTGTTTTCTTTTCTATTCTTTTCTTTTTTCCTTTGAGCACTTAGCTTCTGGCACCACAAGATGTGCCTCTTCTCAGAGATGTCATTTCTTTATTTTCTTCCTGTATTTTCAGTTTGGTCCTGTAGTTTCCAAGAACACAGCAGATATCATACATCATTGAAAAGATTCCTCAGTGAATGGATGTGCATGGCATCTACAAATGTCAGTGGAGAGCAGCAGTAGAAGAAAAAAAAAATCCCAAAAAACCCATAAGGAGCAAATGTAATAACAAGAGTACCACAGTATGGACTGCCTCAGCCTGGCCTGCAAATTCCTTAAATTGCTTTTGCATCATGAATTATTCAGTATGTGTTGTCTGCCTGAACATCTCTAAGGCTCCCAAGGTTAAGATGTCTGATAGGTTCTACTAAAAATCCATGCACACATGCACACATTCATTTAGTGAAAAAGGAAAATGATGAAAATTTTTGGGAAAGTAACCATTAGAAATTTGTAAAGGAAAATTTTTTTTTTTTGAGAGAATAATACATCTATATGGAACAACCTATTCATTACAAATGCCAGAGCTACAAACTCTTAACAGGTAATATGACAATGCCTGAAATCTGGCAAGAGTATTGGAGTGGTAGCCGTTCCCCTCTCCGGGGGATCTTCCTGACCCAGGGATCAAACCCAGGTTTCCTGCAGGTGGATTCTTTACCATCTAGGCCACCAGGGAAGCTCTGAAATCTCTAACACCCTACACATAAGCTTTGCTGTTCGATGGAAGGGTAGCATGTACCCCAGTGTCTACTTACTTTGTATCTTAAAATGCATTTTTCTAAGTTAACCTTTAGCTAAAGGTGAAGTCAGATAAGAAAACACATTCTATTGAAGCCAAGCTCAAAGTCCATGAAGTCTAATGCAGTGCACAGTACTCACGATCTCTCTGGATGAACTAAACGTAACTTATAAAGCAAAATTCCCCAGACCCTATGAGAAAAATGCAGTTTAGGAAATATATGTGAAACATTTTAAATCACAAATCATGTCCCATCTTATGTATTCTGTAATTTACAAAAGTATATATACTTATGCAAATTTGTCACATATCCTTTAATGTTTAAGTTTTCTTCTTTCAAAAAATTTAAATATCATTCAACCTTAGCTCACGACATTCACTTCATGCATATTATACAAGAGTTTCATACTATGACTATCAAGGTTATTAGATTAATCATGTGACTAATGTATAATAGTCAAGTGGTATGGCAAGTAATTAAACATTTTATTTTAATAAAGAAAACATTGCTTTTGATGATTTTTGTTCCTAAATAAATCGAGCTCATTATCCTACCTTTACATTTTAATCTCGGGGGAAATTAAAAACTTGACGATGTGAGGTGACTGCTTTTGCTTTTAACCTTGGTAGATCTGTGTGTCCACCAGTCAGCACATTGATGAGCTGACAACGTCTCTGTAGGCTGATAGGCAGGACTTTCTTTTCTTTGATAAATTACTTAACTTGCTCTCTTCTCTATCCTGTCAAAGAACCTGTTTCTTTTGTCCTCTGGAAAAAATTTAATCTTTGTTCTTTTTCTCTTATCCTTACCTCAGGAATATTTAATATCCAAGAGCACAGTGTTAGAATTAGCTGGGTAGAGAGGGTATTGGGAAAGTCAGAATAAAGAGAGAAAAAAGGAGACAGAGAGGAGAGGATAGGTGAAAGAGAGACAGACAGAAGGATTTCTATTTACTCTAAACAGATTGTTAATAATGACATTAGAGATCAGCACACTAATAAATAACAAAGCATAGACTTCCTAATGAAAAACACCAAGCTTTTAAAATAGGCTTAAACTTTCAAGACATAAGATATAGTCTCTGCCTTTAATAGCAACCTCTACAGCTAGAAACCAATGACAATACACATTTTAATAACGAGAAAAATTGTTTCTATTAGTATTATAAGCATATTCTCCTTTGCAAATCTAAGAGCAAAGATAGAATGTACAAGATTTTTAATGTTTCTGCTCATGTGGGTCTTTTTCTTTGATGACACCCTTCTAGAAACCAAAGAGTAATGAATCTATACTTTAGAAATATGATTTGAGTCTTGGTTCCAAAGGAAGAGAGATGAAAAGAAATACCATGTTCTTAGAAAGCAGCATTCAAGGTTTTGTGGGTAAAATAAAATATGGTGCAATTTGTGGGATGGTGTAGCTGAGCAAAATTACAGGAGAGTTTGTAACATGCTCACCTTCATGTTGATTCTCCAGCCTGACAGGAGCAAGCTGATGAAGACTCTGAGAAGAATTGCAGGGATTGTATTTACCACTTACCTGAGAATAAGCAGTTATTAGAACATCAAAACTAGCAGAAATATCTGATTAAAAAAACAGAACTGAAGATGGCGGAGGAGTAGGACGGGGAGACCACTTTCTCTCCTACAAATTCATCAAAAGAATAACTGAATGCAGAGCAAACTTCACAAAACAACTTCTGATCGCTAGCTGAGGTCATCAGGCGCCCAGAAAAGCAGCCCATTGTCTTCGAAAGGAGGTAGGACAAAATATAAAAGATAAAAAGTGAGACAAAAGAGCTAAGGACGGAGATCCGTCCTGGGAAGGGAGTCTTAGGCGGCATTGCTTGGGGTAGGGTCCGGGCCTGAGTGCCCTGAGGACAATCAGAGGGAGCTTCTGTGAGTTGCCAACTTGAACTGTGGGAGACCAAAAGAGAGAGAGAAAATTAACCGGCCTGAACACACTGCCGGCCGTTCGCAGAACAAAGGGACCGAGAAAGTCCAGAGAAGAGCTCGCAGGCTGTGGACCGGCCCAGCCCCGCCAGAGGCAGGAGGCAGGAGGCAGGGGGCAGGGGAAGGTCACCGCGAGACACAGGGCGCAGGCACCTGACCGGCGCGGGCGGGGACTGGGGCTGGGGACGCGGAGGGTGGAAGGCGCACGCACACGACAGGCGCCAGAGAAAACTGAAACTGGGTCCGCGGAAGGGAGTGGGCGTGCCACACCTGGGGAGAGTGCGCCCACCAAGCCCCTGGCTGCCTGGACCGCTCTGACGGGGAAGGCACAGAGAGGGGGCGCAGCTTTTCCTTCCGCGCTTTTGTGGAACACCCGAGGGCTGGAACCTCGCGCAGCGCGGGGCGCGCTCCATATAGAACAACCGGGAGCCTGAGCAGCGCAGAGGAGAAAGCAGCGCCAGCCCCTCCCAGCAGCGCCAGCCCGCCCCCGCAGGGCCAGCCCCTCCCCGCAGCGTCAGCCCCGCCCCCGCAGGGCCAGCCCCTCCCCGCAGCGTCAGCCCCGCCCCGCAGAGCGACGGAAATAGCTACCTGAATAAGAGTCCACCTCCGCCCGCCTGTGTCAGGGCGGAAACGAGGCTCTGAAGAGACCGGCAAACAGAAGCCAAATAAACAAAGGGAACCCCTTCAGAAGGGACTGGTGCAACAGATTAAACTCCCTGTAGAAAACACCGACTACACCGGAAGGGCCCTGTAGATATCGAGACGTGTAAGCTGGAACGAGGAGCTATCTGAAACTGAGCCGAACCCACACTGACCGCAACAGCTCCAGAGAAACTCCTAGATATATTTTTACTTTTTTTTTTTTTTCCTAAGTAAGAAAAAAAAATTTTTTTTCTTTTTTTATTTTTTATCTTTTATTTTCCTTTAAAATTCCCTATTACTCCCCCATTACTCCTTAACTTTCATTTTCATAGATTTTTACGATTTTTTTAATTAGGGAAAAAAAAATTTTTTTTTCTTTCTTTTTTTTTTTTCTTTTTCCTTCTTTTTTTTCTTTCCTTTTTCTCTTCTATTTTCTATTTTTCTCTTTCTCTTATTTCTTTTAAATAGTACTCTAGTACTCCTCTACTACTCCTTAATTTTCATTATCAATATACTATAACCTTACAAAAAAAAAAAAGAAGAGAAGCCCTATTTTTAAACCGAAGATTATTCTCTCCCAATCTTGACTCTCTGTTTTCTACCTCAGAACACCTCTATTTCCTCCTTTCCCCTTCTCTTCCCAATCCAATTCTGTGAATCTTTGTAGTGTCTGGGCTATGGAGAACACTCTGGGAACAGACAGCTGTGTAGATCTGTCTCTCTCCTCTTGAGTCCCCCTTTTTCTCCTCCTGCTCATCTCTATCCCCCTCCTCCCTTTTCTCCTCTTCATGTAACTCTGTGAACCTCTCTGGGTGTCCCTAATGGGGGAGAATCTTTTCGCCAGTAACCTAGAAGTTTTATTATCAGTGCTATATAGCTGGAGAAGTCCTGAGACTACAGGAAGAAGAAAACTGAAATCCAGAGGCAGGAGACTTAAGCCCAAAACCTGAGAACACCAGAAAACTCCTGACTACATGGAACTTAAAGCAATAAGTGACCGTCCAAAAGCCTCCATACCTACACTGAAACCAACCACCACCCAAGAGCCAATAAGTTTTAGAGCAAGACATACCATGCAAATTCTCCAGCAACGCAGGAACATAGCCCTGAATGTCAACATACAGGCTGCCCAAGGTCACACCTAACACATAGACCCATCTCAAAACTCATTACTGGGCACTCCATTGCTCTCCAAAGAGAAGAAATCAAGTTCCACGCACCAGAACACCAACACAAGCTTCCCTAACCAGGAAACCTTGACAAGCCAATCGTCTAACCCCACCCACTGGGTAAATCCTCCACAATAAAAAGGAACCATAGACCTCCAGAATACAGAAAGCCCACTCCAGACACAGCAATCTAAACAAGATGAAAAGGCAAAGAAATACCCAACAGGTAAAGGAACATGAAAAATACCCACCAAGTCAAACAAAAGAGGAGGAGATAGGGAATCTACCTGAAAAAGAATTTAGAATAATGATAATAAAAATGATCCAAAATCTTGAAAACAAAATGGAGTTACAGGTAAATAGCCTGGAGACAAAGATTGAAAAGATGCAAGAAATGTTTAATAAAGACCTAGAAGAAATAAAAAAGAGTCAATTAAAAATGAACAATGCAATGAATGAGATCAAAAACACTTTGGAGGGAACCAAGAGTAGAATAACGGAGGCAGAAGATAGGATAAGTGAGGTAGAAGATAAAATGGTGGAAATAAATGAAGCAGAGAGGAAAAAAGAAAAAAGGATCAAAAGAAATGAGGACAACTCAGGGACCTCTGGGACAATGTGAAATGCCCCAACATTCGAATCATAGGAGTCCCAGAAGAAGAAGACAAAAAGAAAGGCCATGAGAAAATACTCGAGGAGATAATAGCTGAAAACTTCCCTAAAATGGGGAAGGAAATAGCCACCCAAGTCCAAGAAACCCAGAGAGTCCCAAACAGGATAAACCCAAGGCGAAACACCCCAAGACACATATTAATCAAATTAACAAAGATCAAACACAAAGAACAAATATTAAAAGCAGCAAGGGAGAAACAACAAATAACACACAAAGGGATTCCCATAAGGATAACAGCTGATTGATCAATAGAAACCCTCCAGGCCAGAAGGGAATGGCAGGATGTCCTGAAAGTAATGAAAGAGAATAACCTACAACCTAGATTACTGTATCCAGCAAGGATCTCATTCAGATATGAAGGAGAATTCAAAAGCTTTACAGATAAGCAAAAGCTGAGAGAATTCAGCACCACCAAACCAGCTCTTCAACAAATGCTAAAGGATATTCTCTAGACAGGAAATGCAGAAAGGTTGTATAAACGTGAACCCAAAACAACAAAGTAAATGGCAACGGAAACACACCTACCAATAATTACCTTAAATGTAAATGGGTTGAATGCCCCAACCAAAAGACAAAGATTGGCTGAATGGATACAAAAACAAGACCCCTATATATGCTGTCTACAAGAGACCCACCTCAAAACAAGAGACACATACAGACTGAAAGTGAAGGGCTGGAAAAAAATATTTCACGCAAACGGAGACCAAAAGAAAGCAGGAGTCGCAATACTCATATCAGATAAAATAGACTTTCAAATACAGGCTGTGAAAAGAGACAAAGAAGGACACTACATAATGATCAAAGGATCAATCAAAGAAGAAGATATAACAATTATAAATATATATGCACCCAACATAGGAGCACCACAATATGTACGGCAAACGCTAACGAGTATGAAAGAGGAAATTAATAGTAACACAATAATAGTGGGAGACTTTAATACCCCACTCACAACTATGGATAGATCAACTAAACAGAAAATTAACAAGGAAACACAAACCTTAAATGACACAATGGACCAGCTAGACCTAATTGATATCTATAGGACATTTCACCCCAAAACAATCAACTTCACCTTTTTCTCAAGTGCACACGGAACCTTCTCCAGAATAGATCACATCCTGGGCCATAAATCTGGTCTTGGAAAATTCAAAAAAATTGAAATCATTCCAGTCATCTTTTCTGACCACAGTGCAGTAAGATTAGATCTCAATTACAGTAAAAAAATTGTTAAAAATTCAAACACATGGAGGCTAAATAACACGCTTCTGAATAACCAACAAATCATAGAAGAAATCAAAAAAGAAATCAAAATATGTATAGAAATGAATGAAAATGAAAACACAACAACCCAAAACCAATGGGACACTGTAAAAGCAGTGCTAAGGGGAAGGTTCATAGCATTACAGGCTTACATCAAGAAACAAGAAAAAAGCCAAATAAATAACCTAACTCTACACCTAAAGCAATTAGAGAAGGAAGAAATGAAGAACCCCAGGGTTAGCAGAAGGAAAGAAATCTTAAAAATTAAGGCAGAAATAAATGCAATGGAAACTAAGGAGACCATAGCAAAAATCAACAAAGCTAAAAGCTGGTTTTTTGAAAAAATAAACAAAATTGACAAACCATTAGCAAGACTCATTAAGAAACAAAGAGAGAAAAACCAAATTAACAAAATTAGAAATGAAAATGGAGAGATCACAACAGACAACACTGAAATACAAAGGATCATAAGAGACTACTACCAGCAGCTCTATGCCAATAAAATGGACAACTTGGATGAAATGGACAAATTCTTAGAAAAGTATAACTTTCCAAACCTGAACCAGGAAGAAATACAAGATCTTAACAGACCCATCACAGGCAAGGAAATCGAAACTGTAATCAAAAATCTTCCAGCAAACAAAAGCCCAGGACCAGATGGCTTCACAGCTGAATTCTACCAAAAATTTAGAGAGGAGCTAACACCTATCTTACTCAAACTCTTCCAGAAAATTGCAGATGAAGGTAAGCTTCCAAACTCATTCTATGAGGCCACCATCACCCTAATTCCAAAACCAGACAAAGATGCCACAAAAAAAGAAAACTACAGGCCAATATCACTGATGAACATAGATGCAAAAATCCTTAACAAAATTCTAGCAAACAGAATCCAACAACATATTAAAAAAATCATACACCATGACCAAGTGGGCTTTATCCCAGGAATGCAAGGATTCTTCAATATCTGCAAATCAATCAATGTAATACACCACATTAACAAATTGAAAGATAAAAACCATATGATTATCTCAATAGATGCAGAGAAAGCCTTTGACAAAATTCAACACTCATTTATGATTAAAGCTCTCCAAAAAGCAGGAATAGAAGGAACATACCTCAACATAATAAAAGCTATATATGACAAACCCACAGCAAGCATCACCCTCAATGGTGAAAAATTGAAAGCATTTCCCCTGAAATCAGGAACAAGACAAGGGTGCCCACTCTCACCACTACTGTTCAACATAGTGTTGGAAGTTTTGGCCATAGCAATCAGAGCAGAAAAAGAAGTAAAAGGAATCCATATAGGAAAAGAAGAAGCGAAACTCTCACTGTTTGCAGATGACATGATCCTCTACATAGAAAACCCTAAAGACTACCAGAAAATTACTAGAGCTAATCAATGAATATAGTAAAGTTGCAGGATATAAAATTAACACACAGAAATCCCTTGCATTCCTATATACTAACAATGAAAAAACAGAAAGAGAAATTAAGGAAACAATACCATTCACCATTGCAACAAAAAGAATAAAATACTTAGGAGTATATCTACCTAAAGAAACAAAAGACCTATACATAGAAAACTATAAAACACTGATGAAAGAAATCAAAGAGGACACAAACAGATGGAGAAACATACCGTGTTCATGGATAGGAAGAATCAATATTGTCAAAATGGCTATTCTACCCAAAGCAATCTATAGATTCAATGCAATCCCTATCAAGCTACCAACGGTATTTTTCACAGAACTAGAACAAATAATTTCACAATTTGTATGGAAATACAAAAAACCTCGAATAGCCAAAGTAATCTTGAGAAAGAAGAATGGAACTGGAGGAATCAACCTGCCTGACTTCAGATTCTACTACAAAGCCACAGTCATCAAGACAGTATGGTACTGGAACAAAGACAGAAATATAGATCAATGGAACAGAATAGAAAGCCCAGAGATAAATCCACGAACCTATGGACACCTTATCTTTGACAAAGGAGGCAAGGATATACAATGGAAAAAAGACAACCTCTTTAACAAGTGGTGCTGGGAAAACTGGTCAACCACTTGTAAAAGAATGAAACTAGAACACTTTCTAACACCATACACAAAAATAAACTCAAAATGGATTAAAGATCTAAATGTCAGACCAGAAACTATAAAACTCCTAGAGGAGAACATAGGCAAAACACTCTCTGACATAAATTACAGCAAGATCCTCTATGACCCACCTCCCAGAATATTGGAAATAAAAGCAAAACTAAACAAATGGGACCTAATGAAACTTAAAAGCTTTTGCACTACAAAGGAAACTATAAGTAAGGTGAAAAGACAGCCCTCAGATTGGGAGAAAATAACGGCAAATGAAGAAACAGACAAAGGATTAATCTCAAAAATATACAAGCAACTCCTGCAGCTCAATTCCAGAAAAATAAATGACCCAATCAAAAAATGGGCCAAAGAACTAAACAGGCATTTCTCCAAAGAAGACATACAGATGGCTAACAAACACATGAAAAGATGCTCAACATCACTCATTATTAGAGAAATGCAAATCAAAACCACAATGAGGTACCATTACACACCAGTCAGGATGGCTGCTATCCAAAAGTCTACAAGCAATAAATGCTGGAGAGGGTGTGGAGAAAAGGGAACCCTCTTACACTGTTTGTGGGAATGGAAACTAGTACAGCCACTATGGAAAACAGTGTGGAGATTCCTTAAAAAACTGGAAATAGAACTGCCATATGACCCAGCAATCCCACTTCTGTGCATACACACTGAGGAAACCAGATCTGAAAGAGACACGTGCACCCCAATGTTCATCGCAGCACTGTTTATAATAGCCAGGACATGGAAGCAACCTAGATGCCCATCAGCAAATGAATGGATAAGGAAGCTGTGGTACATATACACCATGGAATATTACTCAGCCGTTAAAAAGAATTCATTTGAATCAGTCCTAATGAGATGGATGAAACTGGAGCCCATTATACAGAGTGAAGTAAGCCAGAAAGATAAAGAACATTACAGCGTACTAACACATATATATGGAATTTAGAAAGATGGTAATGATAACCCTATATGCAAAACAGAAAAAGAGACAGAGAACTACAGAACAGACTTTTGAACTCTGTGGGAGAATGTGAGGGTGTGAGGGTGGGATATTTCAAAAGAACATACTATCTATGGTGAAGCAGATCACCAGCCCAGGTGGGATGCATGAGACAAGTGCTCGGGCCTGGTGCACTGGGAAGACCCAGAGGAATCGGGTGGAGAGGGAGGTGGGAGGGGGGATCGGGATGGGGAATAAGTGTAAATCTATGGCTGATTCATATCAATGTATGACAAAACCCACTGAAATGTTATGAAGTAATTAGCCTCCAACTAATAAAAAAATTAAAAAAAAAATAAATAAATGGGACATTGTAGGGAAAAAAAAAAAAAAACAACAGAACTGAGAATATGCAAAATGACTATCTAAACCCATATATATGCAGGAACATCTTCTTGTGTTTGTGCAAATTTGCACATGTATGTACAAGTAGGTATCTTTAATTACACTGTTAGTAGTAGTTTAGTCACTGTGTCACATCTGACTCTTGTGACCCTATGGACTGTAGCCCACCAGGCTCCTTTGTCCATGGGATTCTCCAGGCAAGAATGCTGGAGTGGGTTCCCATTTCCTTCTCCAGTGGATCTTCCCAACCCAGGAATCGGACCCAGGTCTCCTGCACTGCAGGCAGATTCTTTACCAACTGAGCTGTGAGGGAAAGCCCAATTACACTGCTACAGGCAGAAAATATCACAATTGTAAAAGTGGTAAACAGTGATTTTTCTCAGGAGAGGGCACTGAAAGTGATGCTTTTTTTCCCCTTTGTGTTCTATGTTTTTAAATTTTGTATCATATGCCAATACTGTTTCTATAAAGGACAAATTAGGCATTGTATGGTTTTCTTTGCTTTTTCATTTATTAATTTACTTATAATTTCAGGCACATGAATAATAACACCTTTCAAATACAAACTAGGAAATGTGACTGATTATTTAAAGTTAAAATTGAACTAAGTTTCATCCATCTCATTAGAACTGATTCAAATGTATTCTTTTTAATGGCTGAGTAATATTCCATTGTGTATATCAGCCATGAATGTACATGTGTTCCCCACCCTGAACCCCCCTCCCACCTCCCTCCCCATCCCATCCCTCTGGGTCATCCCAGTGCACCAGCCCCGAGCACTTGTCTCATGCATCCAACCTGGGCTGGAGATCTGTTTCACACTTGATAATATACATGTTTCAATGCTATTCTCTCAGAGCATCCCACCCTTGCCTTCTCCCATAGAGTCCAAAAGTCTGTTCTATATATCTGTGTCTCTTTTTCTGTCTTGCATATAGGGTTATCATTACCATCTTTCTAAATCCCGTATATACGCATTAGTATACTGTATTGGTGTTTATCTTTCTGGCTTACTTCACTCTGTATAATGGGCTCCAGTCAATGTATGGCAAAAAAACACTACAATGTTGTAAAGTAATTAGTCTCCAACTAATAAAAATAAATGGAAAAAATAAATAAATAAACATATCTTATTAGCGGTAATAAATAAATAAATAAATAAAATTGAACTAAGAAATGGGGCCTCTTTTTAAATTGACCTGTCAGCAGGTTATCAAGGATGATTCTCTTTGATTATAAGCTGTGAGGATGAAAATGATCTGGAATATTTAATTTTAAAGTACTAACAATGATAACCACTCAAAGCTTCAATTAAACTGGTTTGGAACCATAGTATATTCAATGAAAAATTAAAGCATATTATGGCATTAGCTCTATATTTGAGAAGGTACAGTAGCAATGTGTTATGAATAACAAAGTGCTTCTAGAAGAGACATACTGAACCAAGTCCTCCATCAAATAGAAACAGTAATTGGCATCCTTAGGTGACAATGTTTATTTTTCGGTCAGTTAATTGTTAGTGTAAAAACATCCCCCACACCTGGAAAGCCAAATTGCTTCTTCAATTTGTGTAAATTGCTTTGAATTTAATCTTTTGCAATGAAATTACAGCGAACTTTTAAATGAAGACAACACATTTTTTTAAAACTCAGATTTAAAAAGCCCGCTATTGTAAAATTACTTTAACCTCCCACTTAATGTCTCATGCTAAAAATAACCTGAATGGAATTTGGCTGTGAAATTGTAGAAATGTAACAGCAAAACTGAATTATTTAGGTTGTTGAACCAATATTAACCAAAAAACTTTCAGTATCTCTAAACTAAATGATAACCAATTAAAAAAATCACTTCTAGGCACTGATCTGTGATCACTGAGTGTCTCTTCTGCAAGTTTATGTGAATAACTAACTTCTAAAGTGTCAGACTTTATTTTTGGAGGCTCTAAAATCACTGCAGATGGTGACTGCAGCCATGAAATTAAAAGACGCTTACTCCTTGGAAGGAAAGTTATGACCAATCTAGATAGCATATTAAAAAGCAGAGGCATTACTTTGCCGACAAAGATCCATCTAGTCAAGGCTATGGTTTTTCCAGGAGTCATGTATGGATGTGAGAGTTGGACTGTGAAGAAAGCTGAGTGCCGAAGAATTGATGCTTTTGAACTGTGGTATTGGAGAAGACTCTTGAGAGTCCCTTGGACTGCAAGGAGCTCCAACCAGTCCCTCCTAAAGCAGATGAGCCCTGGATGCTCATTGAAAGGGCTGATGCTGAAGCTGAAACTCCACCTCTTGGCCACCTCATGTGAAGAGTTGACTCATTGGAAAAGACCCTGATGCTGGGAGGGATTGGGGGCAGGAGGAGAAGGGGACGACAGAGGATGGGATGGCTAGATGGCATCACCGACTTGATGGACATGAGTTTGAGTAAACTCTGGGAGTTGGTGATGGACAGGGAGGCCTGGCGCGCTGCGATTCATGGGGTCGCAAAGAGTCGGACACGACTGAGCGACTGAACTGAACTGAACTGAATAGGGTCTAATGGGGTTTCTCCCAAATGTTTAAAATATTGTAAAGGTCTAAATTACAGATATTATGTCTAAGACACTCACAAGTGCACATTATTAGGGTGAGCGTATAGCAAATAAAGCAACAGTTTTAACTAATCTGACAGAATCTTAGTGTTTTCTGGAATCTCTGACTAGTGAACAGAACAGAAAATTTGGATGAACTTCCCTTCCCTTCTTCATTCCAAACTGTTTATCTAACTATGAACCAGTTCCCCGTCCTCTATGACCTGGAACTTTTCCATTTGCAAAATAAGTTGAGAAAGAAAATAAACTATTTAGAGTTGGAATATATAGGAGCTAAAAGATTATAGAGTAGAGACAAAGGTGAAATTATCGTTTCATTATTATTTAGCAAGCGTTTAGGAGATTATGAGTGAAGTTAGTATATAAGATGCTTTAGAACTGTGGTATTGGGGAAGATTCTTGAGAGTCCCTTGGACAGGAAGGAGATCAAACCAGTGATTCCTAAAGGAAATCAACCCTGAATATTCATTGGAAGGACCGATGCTGCAGCTAAAGCTCCAATGCTTTGGACACCTGATTCCAAGAACTGACTCATTGGGAAAGACCCTGATGCTGGGAAAGATTGAAGGCAGGAGGAGAAGGGGACAATAGAGGATGGGTGGTTTGAGCAAACTCCAGAAGATGGTGAAGGACAGGGAAGCCTGGTGTTTTGCGGTCTCTGGGGTCATAGAGTCAGACATGGAAAGAGTTGGACATGACTGAGCAACTGAACAGCAACAATAATAATAGAAATGTATTTTACCGATTCATCTAAAAATATATTACAGGTTAGTTGCTTTTCAGGTAATGTGTAAATATATATGTCAGGGTTATGGATGTTTATTCAGTGCCTTTCTAGAATTTTTACAGAAATATCTAATTTAGTCCACATGCAAACTTCATGCAAGGGATATAATTTTCACCATTTTGCAGGCAAGAAAACAGGATGGGAGAAGCCAAGATGCTTGGCCAGCATCACACAACTCATGAGAGATTCATCAGAATCAGAACTGCGTCTCTATGACTGACATCAATGGTGCTTTTCTATTGCACCTCAGGGAATGAAATCCAAACCCTTGAGAGAATGAATGGTTGCTTTCTACTCTGTTAAAATGGTTATATCATTTGCTTTTATCTCAATGATCAGTTAAAGGTTTTGCTTTTGCTTCATATTGGCTGGCTGTGCATCAGCACCTTTCCCACTAAGCCAGTTGGCACAGGAGATGGTTCCATGGCAATAAATGCTTTCCCAGCTTGGCTTTGAGCCTCTGAAATATATTACAAAGGCTTTAAACTAACATTTTCTAAAATGCATTTGAGGAATGAATTTAGAATTATATACATTAATGAGAGACAGAAAGAGTGTCCTATGTGTATGATGCAGTTGTTAAGTATTTTCACTGTGTGCATGGACTGATCCTTCGAAGCACTGATGCTTTACCGGAGAACGACTTTACCTTTTTGCCCAAAATCCTCTTCTTCATAAGCCTTTCAAACTTTGACATCTCCTTTCTTCTCAAAACACTACTTTTAGGCATCTCTGAGACCTAATATTTTGGTTTTCCCTTGTTCTCACTGGTCAGTCCTTAAGAGGTTCCTCTGCTGGTTCCAAGCCCTTGGTGAAACCTTTATGTGTTTGGGTCACCCAGAGTTCAGATCTTGGCATTTTGCCCTCTTAGGAAATAATAGGCTATCTGTTGTGGACTGAATGTGTACTTCTGAAATCCATATATTGGAATCCTAAACTCCAATGTCATAATTTTATCTGGCGGGGCCTTTGGAAAGTAATTCGATCATGAAGTTGGTGTCCCTGTGATGGCATTATAAATATAAAGTATAAGGACTGAGTGACTTATACTTTATATTTATATAATATAATATTATAAATATAAATTATAAATATAATTTTAATTATAATTTAATTATAACATTATAAATATAAAGTATAAGTCACTCAGTCATGTACGACTCTGTGACCCCATAGACGGTAGCCTGCCAGGCTCCTCTGTCCACGGAATTCTCCAGGCAAGAATACTGGAGTGGGTAGCCATTCCCTTCTCCAGGGGATCTTTCCAACCCAGGGATTGAACCTGGGTCTTCCGCACTGCAGGCAGATTCTTTACTGTCTGAGTCACTATAGTTAGGTGATGGGATTAGCGCATTTATAAGAGAAGACATGGGAGCTTGCTTTCTCTCTGCTCTCCTATCCACCTAAAAAAAACTATGAGAAGACAGCTGTTGGAACAAGGTAAAGAGCTCTCACAGAACCCAACCATGCTGGTGCCCAGATCTTGGAACCCCATCCTCAGAACTGTAAGAGATCAATGCTTGCTGTTTAAGCCACACCGTCTGACATTTTGTTATAGTAGCCCAAACTAAGACAATATCCAATGGCATTAACTGTGTGAGCATCAAATTCTGTCTCCATACTGGTGACTTTTACATGTCAGTCTCCAGCCTTGACTCCTTCTGTGAGCCCCAGACTAAATAGTGGCTGCTCCCCAACATCTGCACTGCAATGTCTTGTTGACAAACAGATCAGGCTATAAATGGCTATGGGAGGCAGTCACATGAGCTCAGAATGAAACAAATAGGAAAGCTTAATTGTATTAACTTTCATTTAATAAACACGTGACTCGTAGGAAGACTGGGGAGCAAAACACAACTAGAGGATTAATTTGGTGGGTAAGATTGAGAATCTGGGCCAAGATAGCTCAAGTTGCTGTTACTGTTCAGTCAAATTGCATCCCACTCTTTGTATCCCCATAATTGAGTAACTAACAGTTATACTTTATACTTATAATTCTGTCATAGGGATGCCTACTTTATGACCTAATCAATTCCCCAAAGCCTCATCTCCTAAATTTATGGAGATCTATCGCACACCAGGCCTCTGTGTCCTTCATTATTTTCCAGAGTTTGCTCAAACTCATGTCCACTGAGTTGGTGATGCCATCCAACCATCTCATCCTCTGTCGCCCCCTTCTCCTCCTGCCTTCAATCTTTCCCAACATCAGGGTCTTTTCCATTGAGTTGGCTCTTCTCACCAGGTGGCCAAAGTATTGGAGCTTCAGCTTCAGCATCAGTCCTGCTAATAAGTATTCAGGTTGATTTCCTTTAGGATTGACTGATTTGATCTCCTTGCTGTCCAAGGAACTCTCAATTGTCTTTTCCAGCACCTCAGTTTGAAAGCTTCACTTCTTTGGTGCTCAGCCTTCTTTATGGCCCAATTTTCACATACATGACGACTGGAAAGACCATATCCTTGACTACACGCACCTTTGTTGGCAACATGATGTCTTTGCTTTTTAAAACACTGTCTACATTTGTCATAGATTTCCTTCCAGGAAGCATTGGACTTCTAAGTTCATGGCTGCTGTCACCATCCTCAGTGATTGTAGAGCCCAAGAAAAGGAAATCTGTTGCTGCTTCCATCTTTTCCTCTTCTATTTGCCATGAAGTGATGGGACCGTATGCCATTATCTTAGTTTTATGAATATTGAGTTTTATGCCTGCTTTTTCACTCTCCTCTTTCACCTTCACCAAAAGGTTCTTCAGTTCCTCTTGTAAAAAGGCAAAAAGATAGCTGAAGAGGAGAGGTAAATACTGGCCAATGAGAATGATGCCACATCTGAAGGCCTATGACTCTTCGGACATTACAAACTTCATGTTCCTAGGAATAGCTTTAGGTCAGCAAGGCGATGTTTGCTGTATTAATGCAAGCAATTAACCTGATAGTGCATTTGAAATTTTAGTTTCAGCAAAGTTTTGACTACAGTTAAAATGATCTAGTGCACCTTGGTACATAATTTTTCAAAATTCTGTGCATAAAAGAAAAAATTCTTGTTTTTAACCAACTTTTTATTAGCAGCAAATTTATTAACTATGTGAACTTTATTGGAAATTGAGCCATTATAATATTATCTCCATCCACTATGAGAAACAGGCATTTTTCTAAAGTTATTGCTAGCTAGATATCCTTTTGGAGGGTTTCCCTGGTCATCCAGTGGTTAAGACTTTGTCTTCTGTGAAATGAAAATATCTCATGCCATATTAATAAACAGGCAATGTCACAGCCTTTAGCAATTTCTGGCCTCCAAATGTGAATAAGGGCTCCCAAAACAGATCCAGTGGATGCTGCTGCCCCCCTCACTGTTTGTGGAGGAGCTAGGGAAATGCAAGAAGCCGGGAGAACAAGGAAAGGAGATTGGCCCCAGATAGCTGAGATGCATAAGAAAGAAGTGAATTCAGTGAGCCCAGAGTCTTGCATCTTCCCATACATAGAATGCTAAATTCCTTGATGTTCATACTGCCTGCTCCCTGTAAACTTGCATATAGATCGACTTTCCCCCTCCCCTTCCCCTGCCTCCTTGGAGTCATTTTCTCAGAACTGCTGCCTCCCAGGCTCAAGGGTCTTAAACTTTCTCACCAAATAAAAGAACACTTTACTTTCAGGTTGTGAATAAATGTTTTAGTAGACACTTCCAAAGCAGGGGATGTGGGTTTGACCCCTGGTTAGAGAGCTGAGATCTCACATGCCTCATGGCCTAAAAACCAGAACATAAACCAGAAGCAACATGGTAACAAATTCAATAAAGACTTTTCAAATGGGCCACATCAGAAAATCTTGAAAAAAAAAGTACACTTTTGGATGACTGGTTTCTTCACCTTTCCTTCCCCAGTTCCTTTCATTTTTCTGTGATAAATATAATGATATAAAGGTGAAAAATTGATGTAATTTTTGCTAGTCCTCAAAAAAAACAAAACAAAACAAAACAAAAAACCACAAACTAATTATTTAAGAGCAAAGTTTATAACAGGATATTTGAGTGTAAATTTTGACATGATCAGTTAATGCATATTTCTTTGAGAAATGTGTGGAGGGTGTAAAAACATCATAAATTGAGCCTTCAGATATTATATCAGCTCTTAGATGTAGCAGAAGTCTAAAGGAACACAAAACAGTCACACTCCATTTTTGACTACATGTACTAGCCACCATGGAATCTACAAAATATTTATAGAATGTATACGCATAAACACCTGCTGTCTATTCTTGATTCCACGCGAATCAGAAACACAGCAGATGACCTAGGGTGTCTGATGTTAGAGCACCAGACCTCAGCTGTGTCAAAGAAAAGGGATTCAAGCTTGGTTGATGGGGTGCTGACCCTCAAGAATTCAAATGATCAACAATACACAAGGGAACATGCTGGGAAATGACCATCTAATTACAAAATGTCTGTGCAGTCTGCAAGTGAACTGATTCAGTCCACCATAATTGGACTTCCTGGGTGGACCAGGGTCAGTGGCTGTCATGTGAAAAAATGCAGCATCATTGCCTGTTACCGTCAGAGAAAGACAAATTCTCTTTTCCTTCTCTCTCCTCAGTATATTCAAATTCTATCCTTCCATGCAGACATGTTAGCACAGCAAGGACTATCAGTTCTTTGATTAAAATATCTGAGACACTTTACTTTTGCAAGGCATTAAACTGCCTTAAAATTCACATAAACCTGGGAATTTGAGGCAATAATATAATTTTATAAATCAGATTGTAAAAATAAGATTATATGGAAACTTCCATTTACTATACTTGACTAAAAAATTAAGATTTTTATTGGAAGTACAACATAAATGGAGTAGATTAAGACTGATTCACATATTGATATTTTAGTATCTATAATTGATACTTTCATGAAACTGACAATAAAACCAAAAATAGTGATGCTCTAAATACCCACAGAACAACATATGATTGATATTCTATTTTAAAAATAGTTAACATGGCCTAAAATATGCTGGATAATTTTTATGAAATACAAATAATGTAAGGAAATTAGCATTTTTCAGAAAAGTGTTTTCTCTGACTTCAGGGACTCACCATTGAGTTAAATTCATCTCAGTTAAATTCATCTCAATAGGGATGTCTGAAAATACATGTATTACTAAACAGAGTATTCTTAAACAGCAATTTTACAGTCTTTAATAATGGAAGAGCATCATTTTTAATTCTCAGAACTTCAATATAAAGCACCCATCTTCAAAATATATTTATAATATCATTGCCATATTTGGTTTAACACCATAAGAGACTTCCTTAAAATGTTACACTAAAAATCTAAGGAAAAAATCAGAAACTCAATCTTGACATCTAATTCTTTGTTACTTTGCTATAAATGTCATTACCTCTAAATATGAAACATTTCCATGAAAATAAAAGTACTTTGTGTTGTTAATTTTCTGAACAAGTTTATCAATAGGAAAATGGGACAGAACTAGTATTTTAAACAGATATTCTTGATACATACTGTTCAGCTGGTGACTTACAAAGATTCATAAAAGGGAGTGAGGGGAGGTGCTCCTGTGTGCTCAGTCGTGTCTGACTCTTTGTGACCCCATGGGCTGTAGCTTGCCAGGCTCCTCTGTCCATGGAATTTTCCAGGCAAAAATACTGAAGTGATGTTTTCTGCCATACATCAACATGAATATTGTAAACTAATTACCCTCCAATTAAAATAAATAAATAAAAATTTTTAAAAAATTTTTAAAAAGAAACTGAAAAAAAATAGCAAAGAAAAAAAATTACTGGAGTGGGTTGCCATTTCCTCCTCTAGGGGATCTTTTTCACCTGGGAATGGAACCTGCATCTCCTGCATTGCAGGCAGATTCTTTACCTGTGGAGCCATTGGGAAAGTATCTGTGTTAAAAAACAACTGGCAGATCATACATATGCACTGACAGTATCATATTACTGATTACTTTTCTTGTTCACATATGTTATGGCATTTAGTAAGTTCTAAGCTGGAGTAATTAAATGATTGCTTACCAGTTTACACAGGGAAAGTATTTTGTGTGTAGATGCATTAGGAGTGGATATATATATATATACATCTACATCATATATCAGTGGAGAAAATATGAAATAAGACCAGGAATCACATGAAGTTCCAATGAATATATGAGGGAAACTTCAGGTTTTAAAAGTGTTCCCAAAGGTTCCTCAAAATATTAAAGATAGAACTGCCATATGATCGAATAGTCTCATTTCTGTGTTTATACATCCAAAGGAAATGAAATCACGATCTTGAAGAGGTTATTTCACGACCATATTCATCGCCGCTTTAGTCACAACATCCAAGATATGGAAACAACCTGCATGACTATTGCCAGATGGATAAACAAAGAAAATGTGGTGTGGGCATGAAGCAGAATATCGTTCAACCACAGAAAGAAGGAAATCCTGCATTTGCGACAACCTGGATGAACTTCAGGGCATGGCAATATGTGAAGTGAATCAGAGAGAGACAAACACTATGCCATCTCACTTACGTGTAGAATCTAAATAGGGTGAATTCATAAAAGCAGAGAGCAGAATGGTGTTGCCTAGGGTTTGGGGGCTGGAGAGAAATGAGGTGTTGGTCAAAAGGGTACAGACCTCTGGTTATAAGACAAAAAAGTTCTGGGGATCTGATGTATAGCAAGGTGATTATAGTGAATGATATTGTATTATATACTTGAAAGTTGCTAAGAGAGATGTTTTAATTGTTTCTCACCACACACTCACATACAAATAACAATTATGTGAGGTGTTGGAAGTATTTACTAACTTTGGTATGATGCTTGTTTCACAATCCATAAGTGTACCAAACCAACACATTGTACATTTTAAATTTACCCAATGTTACATGTCAGTTATATCTCAATGAAGCTAGAAAAAAATGAGTGTTCCACCATTTTAAAAACTACTGAATCAAATATTTGAAATTGGCATTCAAGAGCTCCTGCACCCTCTCAGGGTCTGATGCTGCTTATCTTACATATTGGCTACTTTAGATAAGGCAGGGGTAGTGAAGGGAAGTGAAAGGAAAGTCGCTCAGTCCTGTCTGACTCTTTGTGACCCCATGGACTATACAGTCCATGGAATTCTCTAGGCCAGAATACTGGAGTGGGTAGCCTTTCCCTTCTCCAGAGGATCTTCCCAAGCCAGGGATCGAACCCAGCTCTCCCACATTGCAGGCGGATTCTTTACCAGCTGAGCCACAAGGGAAGCCCAAAAAAGGCAGGCGTAGTAGGGGTACATGCTATTACCTATAGGCGACTCTAAAGGGATAAAGTTGAATTTCCCTGCTCCAAACATATTGGATAGGCAGTATCATGAGATTTTTCCTACTTATAAGAGTTCGTGTCTCTTCAATTTTAAAACAGCACACAGATATTATATTGAGTCTGCATTATTTTATTAGAATTTCAACCCTCACATTCCTATACTCAGAGATAATTTTAAGCCAAATAAGAACATTGTGGTGCTATGGACAGAGGAGCCTGGGGGGCTACAGTCCATGAGGTCACCAAGAGTCGGACACGACTGAGCGACTAAGCACAGCGCTGACTTCTACCTACTATTTCAAGTATACAGTATGTCAGAGAGAGACAGCACCCACTAGTCAATTATTGCTTCTTACTCTAAGTGTCATGTTCGTGTCACTTATTCAAATGTGTTCTCTTGATTGTCTTTAGGTTTCTTCATCTCTTTAAGTAAACAGTATACAAACTGCACCTTGAACAAAATGGGGTCAGAGTGTTGACTTTCTAAGCAGGTGAAAATTCGCAAATTGATTTTGACTCTCCTTTTGACCCCCCCAAAACTAACAGCGTGTTGTTGACTGGAAGGCTTATCAATAGCAGAAAGTCAATTAATGCATATTTTGTATTAATATGTTTGTGTATTATATACTGTATTCGTATAATAAAGTAAGCTAGAGAAAACAAAATGTTGCTAAGAAAATCATAAGGAAGAGGAAATATATTTATGATACTGTACTTATTTATGCATAATGTATGTTTACATCATCTGTTTACAAGATGAATTATCTATTAGTACCTACATCAGTAGTGTCTTCTATGATACAAAACAATGTAGACATTATACATATTACAACATTAGATGCCACAATGAAAATATCACATGAAAAAGAGATGATTCATGCATTGATCATGAAGACGCAGTAATAGGATTTTTTAGGGTAGTCTTGTGTGATTGATTCAACTGCTTCATGGTAGCTTAGCCTAGACTCAAATAAGTCGTATATAAATTTTATGGCATAGAGTATTACAGACAGTAAAGGACAGGGAAGCCTGACATGCTGCAGTCCGTGGGGTCACAGAGTCAGACACGACTGAGCAACTGAACAGCAACAATTACGGTCATACTTATAAGACACTATTGGAAAATTATTACATTTAAAAAAACACTTTCCTGATATGATAGGCTACTCATTTTCTCCACTTAAGAAAGAGGCAAACATTGTACAGTAATATAATTCTTTGAAAGCAAAGCTTTAAAACAGCAAGAAAACTAGCTTATTATTAATTTCATATTGAATATCAATCACTTATGTAAGGATGGCCTATCCACTTCAAGTCTTGCAGACGATGTTCTACACAATGAAAAGCTAGGTGTTGATAACGACGGTGCAAAAACCCTCATGAAGTTCTTGTCATCCAGTTATTAGATCTTCACATGAAGACATTCACCCATACACAACAGATGCGTTTATTAACTGTATAGCATGATATTATTTATTCATTAATGGAAGTGGGTCATCATAAAGGTGCTCATTCTCACTGTTTTCGTGCTGGGTAGGCAGACGAGGAGGAGGAGGAGGATGTGTCCTGCTGTCTTGGGGATGGCTGAGGCAGACGCGATGGAGGTGGAAGGGGAGACAGGCACTCTAGGTGTAACTTTACAGAAATACGTTGTAATTTCTATTTTGCTTTTCATGTCTCTAAAAATGTGTCTATATGGTGCCAATCCTTCTTCCACTGCTTTAGTCTCAGGGCCTGTATCATAGGAGAGTCCATGTTGTTAAAGAGTGAAAGACAATCTTGGTTTCTCAGAACTCTTCTGCCAGCGTGTCTAATTCTTTTCTTGCTGGCACTGCTTCTTCTATATCTTCTTCCTTCTTGTCTGGCACCAGTTCAGAAGCTTGCATCTCTATCAGGTTGTCTTCTGTTAATTCCTCTGGGGCAGAGGCTATTAGCTCTTGAAATTTTTCCAAGATCCATTTTTTAACTCCCTTCCCCTAGCTTTTTGTTTTGTTTTGCTATATCTACAGTCTCTTTCATGATTTCCTTAATTGAGTCTCTTTTAAATCTGTGAAATCATGGCCAATATCTGGACACAGTTTCTCCAACAGGAATTTATTGTGTCTGATTTGATGATTTTCTTGGCTTTTTCTACAACGATGGCATCTTCAATGATACAATGCTTCCCAACTTTCATGACGTTCTCTTTGATAAAGTCCTCTCCCGTAGCATTGGAAATTGTTCCCATAGAGTATCATGTGTAATGAGCCTTACAGTTCTTCATGATCTCCTCTTCTAGAGGTTGAGTTAAAAGCTTTGTGTTTGAGGGCAAGGAGGTCACTTTGATCCTTTCAGGGTTGGACTCATGGGGTCTGGGCCACCAGGGACACTGCCCAATATCAATAGAACTTTAAAATCCTGTCCCTTAGGAATCAGGTAATCCCTTACTTCAAGGACAAAGCATCAGTAGGCACAACCAAGAGAAAAAAGATGCTCTTGTTCAGACTTTCTTGTATAATCAAAAGACTGGTGTTTCAGAAGCTGGTATTTATCTTTTCTCTTCAAAGTTTGAAAGTTAGCAGCTTTATAGACAAGGGCAGCCCTGATCTTAAACCTGACTCTTGTTAGATGTGCACTAGGTTGCCTTTTAATCTTACGTGGTGAACTAGTCTCCAATTAGAACTACACTTGTACCTGGCTGAGCTGAGTAAATGGTGACCCAATCATAGAAAGAGAGAACCATTCCCCAGCATTGGTGAGATGGGGATTTGAAAGAGATTTTCTCTAAGGCCTGACATTGTTTAATTCTACAAAATGCCTATATTTTTGAAGAAACTTTGTCTCTTCAGATGCTACAGTTCTGAGAATTTGGGGGAGTTTTTAATCAAATAAAAACAGTGGCATCAAGGTTCTTTAAAATCTTGACTGTCACTGGAATATTAAAGAGTGCAATTTAAAACTTTTAAGGAATGACACTTTGATGAATAGTTTCATCAATACTTTGAACTCCGTTACCCTGTAAAATGTGTGCCTGAAGAGAACTTTTGTGAGGACGTGCCTGAAGCTCTGAGGACACACTTAGTCCATCAGAGTGAACAGGGCCACGAGGACTTTATTATGGGACAAGGAGAGCCTTGACTAAGAGATGTGAGTGAAGCAGTTGTGGATCTTTGCTCAGACTTCCCCCCTACACCGTGTGTGTGCACGATCGAGACCTTCGCTCTAGTTTGCGTGAGTCACAGTTTGTTCTTAGGCTCATACATGCGCACCCTTTAGAGAACCTGAGAGTCTGGGGGCCATAAATCATGGAAGATTGCCAGAACTTTTTAGTTTTAACATTGTGAAAACAACAATTCCTTCTTGTTTGGGTACTAGCTGTGTTAGCAAGAAAAGATTCTGAAATTTAAAAATATGAGATAGTATATCTAACAAGATGATTAAGACAATGAATTGCATGAGTCTCTTTAATCTCGATGGACACTATGTTGACTGATCTAGGCTTCTCTGTGTCTTGGATGCCCCAATAATGCTTTTTGACCAATAGAGAGGAACCTATCAGCCAGCTCATGAAATATTTCTTAGAAAAAGGCAATTGCAGTGATATGTTTTAGGTCAAAGATCTTGCTGATGTTGCTAAGTTTACATCCTTCAAGAAATATTCAATCAACATGCTTTCATTAAGTACCCAAAATGCAACAGAAGCAGTTACTTGTAATTGGAGGAGAAATGACAGAGTGCCAAACCGCAAATCATTTATGGTCTATTAAAATACATTAACTTTATTTATGCCTCAATAAAAAATATACACAAAGTGGTAGAAGGCAAAAACAAAGATCTATCTTTCCTCAAAGCCAAGTGATATAAGTGAAATGATAAGTTCTCTGTAATATTAGCCTTTGATATGCTGTCTAATGCTAAATTTATGGTGATTTCTACATGATGCTTGTAATTCATCAAGGAAGTGCCATTAGTTTATCTTGTCTTATTAAGCTAAAAGGAATTCTCTGCCACCACACTTCCCTCGCTTACTTATGGAAGGATTTTCTTATAGATAAAACCACTCCTTCAATTTTGTTCCTCTTTATTGATTGCCTATATTGATGCAAGAGACTACAAAAATGATCACTTCACAAGGAAATACACTTCATGCCATACAGTTTGAGAAGGGAGTGAATTAAATCAATCTTTGTGAAAGTCAGCTTAGCAACGTGCATCAAAATTTTGTTAATGTGAAGACATTTGATTCAATCTTGCTCTTCTGATTTTATTCCAAAGGCATAACTGGAACCAAAATGGTAGACAATTCATATTCAAGAGGCCAAAATCTTGCAGAAAAGGGAAGGGTTGAGGAATATTAATAAGTTTTCATGTTGTGGCATGCCAAGCTCTTAAACCGCAGAAGTGAAGTGAATGAGACAATAAGCCAACAAAATCTGAACATCAGAGTATAGTTGTCAGTTTACTTCCAATGCAGAGGAGATAGAAACTGGAGCTGAGCACATAAGATGCTCTTGAAACACTGGTGATACAATAGGGTATAAGTCTCACAATTGGATAGCTATGCAGTAGTAGCAATGGTGAATCAGTGGCAGCAGTTTCAAAATTTTAACACAAAGTAGGGTCAGACCTGCACTGAAATGAAATGATTTGCTTCACTCTAGCTAGCTACCTTAGGATAGGGTGAACCTTCTCTGGAATAAGATAATAATCAAGTTTAAAATGTGGAGGAGGCTTGGTCAAAAGTTCTGGCTTCCGTATAATTAGAATTCTAGAAGAAAAGGAGAGACTGAGATAAGGATCTGATAATCTTTCCAAATCAATAAAGGAATCCCTCTCTTCAGATTCAAGAAGCTTAGTACCTGCAAGCAGTTGAAATACGAAATGACTACACCTAGACAAATCTTGGTTAAAAATGCTAAAAATATAAAAAGCAGACAGAAATAAAATGCACATCACCATCAAGGAGCAAGAGTAAGACTGACAGCTGCTTTTGTCGGTGAACACAATGGAAGTCAGAAGAAATAAAATGACATTATTAAAGGCTGAAAGAAAACAATTTCTAATTTAGAAATCCCCATACCAAGTGAAAATATTGTACAAATATGCAGTTAAAATAAACAAGGAAAGAGCAAATAAAAACAGAATTATCACCGGCAGATATTCAGTAAAACAAATATTCAAGGTAGCTTTCTCACCAGAGTAAAATAATCCAAGATGGAAAAGAGAAATTAGGATAGAATCAAGGACAACAGAAAGAATAAATCTATTGGTAAATGTAAATGAATATTAACTTTAGAAACCAATAATAATAATGCTCTGTAATATATAAAACAGATATATATGTATAAAATGGACAAGGACAATGACAATTAAATGTTAAAAAGTCATTGATGTAAATGAAGTTATAGTATCCTCAGGCATTAGTGTTGTATAAGAAGATAGAGATAAAATAATTTACTTTAGGATAAAATAATTCATTGAAGTATGTTGTAATCTCTAAAGCAACTTTGAATGTTAAATCATGTACAACTAAAGAGCAGATAATGATAATTCATGAATTAATTAAAAAGAAATTAAAACAGAGACAGAAAAGGTATATCAAATTGGTGAGATCAAAAGAAAACAAATAAATAATAGATACAGATGTATTATTTTCAAGAAATGGTATTGAAGCAGAAGGACATTTGTATATGTGGTGGGGAATGGGAGGAGGGACCCCATCTCATCTAAGAGACACCTAAGTGTAAATTAAAATCTAAAATAGTCAGACTTCTTTGCCTATTTTGCAGTGAGAATTAGCTGGAAATGGGTATGAGGAAAGTTTATAGAGTGATGGAAATATTTTGTTATTTTTTTTTTTAGTGATTGTTACACAGGTGTATGATAGGTTTGCTAAGCTCATAAAACTGCACAGTTAAAATTCATGCATTTTATTAAATGTCAATATATTGTAATAAAAATGGGAAGAAAATATCTATAGAAGGTAATGCAAAACATTCCTGAAAAAGGATAATAAATTAAAGAAAAAGTTTTAAGACTCCTAGAAGAAAACATAGAAAAAAAATCTTTATAACCTTGAGATATGAGGAAGATTCTTAGAATGCAAAAACCAAATATGGCAAAGGAAATGTAAATAAAAATGTGTACACTTCTAAGGATGTCATAAAGAAAATGAAAGTGCAACTCCCATCTGGTCCCACCACTTCATGGCAAAGAGATGGGGAAACAATGGAAACAGTGACAGACTTTATTTTCTTGGGCTCGAAAATCACTGTAGATGGTGACTGTAGCCATGAAATTAAAGGACGCTTGAAACCTAGACAGCATATTAAAAACCAGAGACATTACTTTATCGACAAAGGTCCGATAGTCAAACCTGTGGCTTTTCCAGTAGTCGTGTCTGGATGTGAGAGTTGGACCATAAAGAAAGCTGAGCGCTGAAGAACTGATGTTTTTGAGCTGTGATGTTGGAGAAGACTCTGTTTAGAGTCCCTTGGATTGCAAGGAGATCAAAACAATCAATCATCAAGGAAATCAGCCTTGAATGTTCACTAGAAAGACTGATGCTAAAGCTGAAGCTCCAGTACTTTGGTCACCTGATGCGAAGGGTGACTCATCAAAAAAGAATCTGATGCTGGGAAAGATTGAAGGCAGGAGGAGAAGGGATGACAGAGGATGAGATGGTTGGATGGCATCACCGACTCCATGGACAAGAGTTTGATCAAGTTGGTGATGGACAGGGAAGACTGTCGTGCTGAAGTCTATGGGGTCGCAAAGACTCAGACACGACTGAGCAACTGAACTGAACTGAAAGTACCCAGATAATAGCAATAGGGTTTGATGCAAATTTCCTGAGTTGTTTTGCATATGTGCCCCACCCCCCCACCCGTCTCACCCCAAGGAGGAACTAATGGAGGACTATGAGCACACAGTCCCGGCCTCCAGGAACCTAATGACTATGTTCACCCCTGAGACACCACCCTACGGCCTCACCATCAGCCAATCAGAGAATTGTGCAAAGGCTGACCAGGTACCCTGCAATGCCCCCTCACCTGCCTTTTAAAAGTGTGGGAGGGGGGATCGGGATGGGGAATACGTGTAACTCCATGGCTGATTCTTGTCAATGTATGACAAAACCCACTTCAATATTGTAAAGTAATTAGCCTCCAACTAATAAAAATAAATGAAAAAATAAATAAAGTGCTTTGCAGAAACCCTTCAGGGAGCTGGGCCTTTTCAGTCCATGAACCGCCTTGTCTCCCTGCACGGCCCTGCAGTCAGCCTTTCTCTGCTTCATACACTAGCGTCTCAGTTTGCTCGGCCTCACTGTGGGTCAGGTTAACAACACCCATTTTATTGCATTTCATTTCATTGAGCTTTCACAAATTCAAGATTTGGGGCAAACCTATGTTGAGAAAGTCTGTTGGAGTCATTGGTCCAACATCATTTGCTCGCTTTGTGGCTCTGTGTCCCATTTGATAATAGTTGCAATATTTCCAACTTTAATTATGTTGAATTTGTTGTGGTGATCTGTGATCAGTGACCTTTGATGTTAACTCCTGTGACTCACTGAAAGCTCAGATGATGGGTTGGGATTTTTTAGCAATAAAGTATTTTCAAATGAAGGAATGTACATTGTCTTTTCAGGCATAATGCTATCCCACATTTAATAGGCTACAGCATAGTGTACACAGAATTTTAACATGCAGTGGGAAACCAAAAGTTGAGTTTGACTGCCTTTACCGAGATGTTCTCTTTACTGCCATGGTCTGGAACCAAACCCACAGAATCTCCAAGGTCTGCCTATAGTTCAAATACTACTGCTCCCCTGATACCACTGCTGTTGCTGCTGATACTTTACTACTATTACTAGTACTACCAGTCACGTTATAACTACCACCCCTACAAGTAACGACCGCCGCTCTGGGGCTGCTGCTGCTCCTGCTCCCACCCCCGCCGTCGTTATTACTGCTGCTGCTGCTGCTACTAGTGACACTATTCCCCTCTTCCTACTATAACTAGTATTACTGCTGCTAGTTACTACTACACCTCTGCTTCTGTGGTTACTCTTGCTGCTGCTCCTGCTCCCACCACTCCCACTGTCGTTATTACTGCTGCTGCTACTAGTGACACTATTCCCCTCTTCCTACTGTTACTGGTATTACTGCTGCTAGTTACTACTACACCTCTGCTTCTGTGGTTACTCTTGCTGCTGCTCCTGTTCCTACCATCCCCGCCGTAACTTACTACTGCTTACCCTCTGCTACGACTTTTGCCAATATTATTCCTCCTGCTACTAATGCAAATGTGGTCACGGCTACTACCTTGACCACTACGCCACCGCCAATCTAACTCCTAGCTAGTATAATAATTGTTCCAGCAGTCAGGTTTCAGTGGTGACTATGTATCTAGCTCTATATGCTTTATCCCTATTAACTTATTTAATCTTCACAGAAATCCTAGGAAGTAGCCACTATAAATTATTGCAGTTTTCCAGAGCATAACAAAGATAGACACGTGTTAACTATTACTGCGGCTTACCAACATGCACTTCTGCATCTAGGAGCAAGAAAGGCTACACAAGCCAGACTTTTGTCCACTCACGTGACCACTTCAAGCCAGTGGCTGTAAGATCGGACATTTGGCTAGCATGGCCTCAGCCTATGTAAGATCTCCACATTTCTCTCTGCCTCAGAGATAGTCAAGGTCTCATGCTCCTGATGATGAGGCCAGAAAAAGATGAATGTGACTTTTTGGATAAAGCTTGTGAGTGAATTTATGGAGCAGAGCTCCCAGTGAAACAGCTTTGCATCTATACCGTCAGTTAAAAATAGATCTTACTTGATGAAGCTTCTGAGACTGGGTGTTTGTTCATTACTTCATGGGCTTCCCTGGTAGTTTCACACAGTAAAGAATCTGCCTGCAGAGCAACAGGCCTGTGTTTGATTCTTGGGTCGGGAAGATCCCTTGGAAAAGGGAATGGCAACCCACTCCACCATTCTTGCCAGGAAAATCCCATGGACAGAGGAGCCTGGTGGGCTGTAGTCCATAGCGTTGCAAAGAATCAGACATGACTGAGCGACTGACAAGTTCATGTTCAATAAAGTTTATCTTATTCAGATTAATATGCATTAGTGTTAAAACCTATATATTAATACAAAAATCCTTAGAAGACTTTAAAATGGGATCTAGTAAAATATTATAAGGACACCACATAAGACCAAGTAATGTTAATGACAGTAGTTCAGAATTAATAAAGCAGCTACTGTGAAACAATATTTAGAAGTTTACATGAAAAAACTGCAGAAGACAATGGCACCACACTCCAGTACTCTTGCCTGGAAAATCCCATGGACGGAGGAGCCTGGTAGGCTGCAGTTCATGGGATCGCTAGGAGTCGGACACGACTGAGAGACTTCACTTTAACGCATTGGAAAAAGAAATGGCAATCCACTCCAGTGTTCTTGCCTGGAGAATCCCAGGGACGGGGGAGCCTGGTGGGCTGCTGTCTATGGGGTCTCACAGAGTTGGACACGACTGAAGTGACTTAGCAGCAGCAGCATGAAAAAGCATTTCCTAGACTTCCATATTTATTCTTGCATTTAACAAACAGTTAAAGACAAACAGTGTGTCTCACTGAGCTAAGACTATCAAGGAAATAAGATGCTCCATTTAAGTACATCTAACCTGTTTCTCCTCTTTGAAGACTTTCAGCCATAGAATGAAAACTTGAGTGTATAAGCCTGCTGAGCTGCAGTATTGCATATAAACACAAAAAGGAAAAACATATATTCTCAGCTATGTAAGTATCAGTAGCATAAGTTTGGACCAAGCCAAAATTAATAAGAAATAATAATTGAAATTATAAATAGTATCTCACAAATCAGTTAAAACCAAGGATATATTGTGTATTAATAGCTATGATATTTCTCTGTTCATGACAAATGTTGATCACTTTTGATATACTAAGTGAAGTGAAAGTTGCTCAGTCATGTCCAACTATTTGTGACCCCATGTACTATGCAGCCCATGGAATTTTCCAGGTGAGAATCCTTGAATGGGTAGCTTTTCCCTTCTCCAGGGGATCTTCCCAACCCAAAGATTGAACCCAGGTCTGCCACCTTGCAGGCAGATTCTTTACCAGCTGAGCCACAAGGGAAGCCCTTTGATAAACTAAATATTGGGCTAAATGCTTTTATATTCTTTTCATGGTCCCTTATCTACAACCATACTTGGGAATTTGTGTGTGCACACTTAGTTGCTCAGGTGTGTTTGACTCTTTGTGACCCCAGGGACTGTTACCTGCCAGACTCCTCTGAATTTTCCAGGCAAGAGTATTGGAATGGAGTGCCATTTCCTACTTCAGAGGCTCTTCCTGACCCAGGAATTGAACCTGCATCTCTTGCATCTCCTACATTGACAGGAGATTCCTGGCAGATTCTTTACCCCTAGTGCCACCTGGGAAGCCCCACTTGGGAGATAGAAGCCAAACCAAAACACCACAGCAGTTCACACCACTGGGGGTCTGTTGAAGGTGCCATGAAGCCAGAGAGGTACAAGTAAGTTCAGTTTACACAAAATAATTAATTTCATTTCTTCCATTTCCTGTGAAATGAGAGTTATCTCAGCACCCTTGTATTAAGATGACACCGAAGCCCCTTTCAACAATTTCCCAAAGGAACTAGGACTCGAGTTGACAGCACTATAGAGAGAGGAGCTGATCCCATGGAGTTTTCTCAGAACAATTTCACTCTCTCAAGTGCTTGGCTTTTCCAACATGAGTAGTCTGGGGTCACAAAAGCGTATTTAGTCAAATGTCTTCATTTGGAATGACAAGTGGCAAAGACAAACCTGGATAAGAAGTCAGGGAAGATGACAAGTAATTGTCCAGCACTTAAAATCTGTTATTTCCTCCCCCCACAAGAATATATAGCTCTTGTCGGAAGCTTGATGGCTTTTGGTTAGTAGAAATCTATGACGCTTAGACAAGACAGTAATTGGTTTCCATCTACTATGATAAGAAGACCATGAGAACCATTAATTGAGTAATACAATCTATTTGATAAATTATTATAATATACTCTCAGAACTTCATTAGGTTCTAAATTATGAATCCCACGATGAAATCCCATTCTCTGTTCTTTTTAAAAATTAACTCATTTTTTAATTGATGGATAATTGCTTTACAGAATTTTGTTGTTTTCTGTCAAACCTCAACATGAATTGGTCATAGGTGTACAGATATCCCGTCCCTCTTGAACTTCCATCCCAGCACTCTATGTTGCCGTTCTGTTCTTATTGATGATTTTTATGTGCAGTTGATTTAAACTTAATGTATTACTTTCCTCCCACTGGCAAATGAAATATATTGTTTAGATAAACTTGTTCAGGAGTAATTTTTTTTTCATTTATTTTTATTAGTTGGAGGCTAATTACTTTACAATATTGTAGTGGTTTTTGCCATACATTGACATGAATCAGCCATGGATTTAGATGTGTTCCGCATCCCGATTCCCCCTCCCGCCTCCCTCCCCATCCCATCCCTCTGGGTCTTCCCAGTGCACCAGCCCTGAGCACTGTGAAACAGACCACCAGCCCAGGTTGTTCAGGAGTAATTTAAGAAACACCAGGGGCATGTTGGAACTTCCTAGACATGGTGCAGAATGGAGGTGTTTAGGAGAAGGAGAACCACCAACCTGATCCTACAGGCGTGTGGAAAGCCATCAGGAGGTAAAGTTTTAGATCAGCCTGGATATAGGGCTTATAACAATGACGCAGACAGACACAGGAGCAAAGAGATGGTCGGATGTCAGCTGAAGACAGCTCAGATGTAGATGTTATGCCTCAGATACAGATATCAATACTTCTTTTCCTTTTTTTATTATTGGTTTTAAAATTATTATATCTTTAAATTGGAGGCTACTTGCCTTACCATGCCGTGTCAGTTTCTGCTGCATGGCATCGTGGATCAGCTCTATGCATAAGTCCCCTCCCTCTTGAGTCTCCCTCCCACCCCTAATCCCGCCCCTCTAGGTCATCACGGAGCACCAGGTTGAGCTCCCTGTGGCATACACAGCTTCCCACCAGCTGTCTGTCTCACACACGGCAGTGTATGTATGGCAAGGCTACTGTCTCAACGTGCCCCCTCCTCTCTTTCCTGCCCTGGTCCACAAGTCCGCTGTCTGTGTCTGCTGTAATCCTAGATGAACATAGAGTCTGTCAGACAAAGCGAAGTCAGAAAGCGAAAAACAAGTGTCGTATGGTAATGTGTATGTGTTTCATATATATAAGGAATCTGGAAAAATACTTGCTAATTGACTATGATTCATTGAGACAAAAACCACTTGACTTGCATTTAATGAAACAGTACACGCTTGCAGGCAAGGCAGTCCAAGACTAGAAATCTTTAGATCTGATTGCTCTACTAGCAGCTACATTATTAAAGCAGAGTGCTAAAACCTCTAACTAGACTGAGAAGGCAGGCCTCAGATCTCTGTGCTCATTTCAGAGCATGTATGCTAAAAATTCTCAGGTTTCTCTCAGTTATTAAAAATTTAAGATGACAATATTTAGAAGAGCTGTGAATTTCAAATGAAGCCACAGGCATCTCAAAATCTTCAGAGATTCTAAGACACATAACAAACAAGACACAAGTTAATAGCATGCTATTTTCAGTATAATCCATGAAAAAACATCTTGGGCATGGATTTCATGAGTCTCAGAGTTTTAATTTAGCGTTCCCCTTGGCACAAAGTATTGGGATGAATAACTTCAGTAGACAGTACCACTTTCAGCTATCTAAGTCACTTTATTTTAATGGCAGATTTAATGCATTAATAAAGTGTTTGTGGCAGAAGCATGTGCAGAAAAACATGCTAGCAAATCACAAGGAATTTACCATATTGCTACTGAGAACGATATTACCTCCACTCAAAAATATTAACTTTAAGGGTTTCATATTTCATGAAGATGTTGTAGTGTGTAATAAGCTGCTTATTGGGAAATCAACAGCCATTAAATTCATTTCTATGAGCTGTTGACAATTTATAACTATTTAATAGTCCAATCACTGTAAACTTTATGCTCTGTATAGAGATAGGTATAAATATTTTAATAAATCTTATAAATAAATATGCAACTGTAGGAATAAATCAGTTTGGTAGAGTGGTTGATATGTTAAACTATTAATGGTCCAAATATGTGATAAATCACTGGTGATGTACCTTCCTATTACTGGATATGATCAACAGATTGCTAACACATAGTGTGCACAAAGACTCATTGATATAGACCAGCTTCAGTTCATTACCATTTTTGGTAGCACTGATATTTTGAGGTCTGACTCTACCACAAAAGTAAAAAAAAAAAAAAAAGAGTTTAAATTTAACCAAAAGAATGATTTGTTAAACCACAATTTTATATGACCAGGTTTATAAATCCAGATCTGGAAAACTCTCTGCCTATAATAAAATGAATTTTTCAATAACCTTAACAGTCTCCAAATGTACCTTTTATTTAATTGCTCATTTAAGAAATTTTGTGATTAAAAATTTTGTGATTCACTTTCACATTTTGTGATTCACATTGTGTTCACTTTCACTCTAAAAACTTGTCTTCATCTCATTAATGTTGGCGTCTAACATAGGTGAATGTACTAAGAATAGACTTCTTTTTATCAGCTTTCAGGAATGTTGACTTGATGGGCATGGGGGCTGCTGTTCTCTTGGTGTTCTTATGGCTGGAAGCTTCATGCTAAAAGTGGCAAAATAGATTCAAGTACATTCTGATAACTTAGTAGGTCTGTGTTGTGAGGCCTGTACAGCCAACTTCCACTGTTCTTTTATGGGATGGAAAAAATCCTTATGAATACAGATGTCTGAAGTCAGGATGTTTGTTACTAGGAGCTGAAAGTAAATCTGAATTGATATAGAAAGGTCAGAACACTGTATGTAGAAATTCACGTAAAACTGAATCATGAAGGAGGCAAGTTAAAGATATTTTCAATTAGGAAAGAGAAGAGAGAGAAAAATTGGAAGCTAATCAAATACATCTTTGTAAATCACTAGCATAATGTGGCCATATGTTGCTGAAATCATCAAACTAAAATATGACCTCTTTGAACATAAAATATCATGACTAAAAACCTTGGATAAGTATCCCTAGAAATCATCTTTACCCTATATTTAAAGAGTACAATGGTTGCATAATGAATTTAGCAGTTAGCTGATTTCCCTACATTACTGTGGAAAACTGTAAAATATATGTTGAAAGAAGCACTCATTCATTAGCGATAACTTAGAATGTCACATTATAAAAAAAAAATATAGAAAGAGACTTCTGTATTAATAATACCCTGAAAACATTGACTGCATTAGAAGACAGTGTTATGGACATTTATTTTCTTGTGCAAATATATGATATAATTACCACTCCTGTAAAGAGATCATACCAGTCTGCTTGGTGTTCAGGAGTGCGGGAAGACAGTTGCTTTAGCAAATTTCCTGCAAAAAAAACAAATGAGCAAGATATTTCCCCAAATTTTAGAAATATGTAAGCTAAAGATTTTAAGACCTAAATTATTCTTGTTCATTCTATAGACTTTCTCATTTTGCCACTGAGAGAGTTTAAAGAAAGAGCAAACTTTTATGACAGCACATAGAATGTGAAATGCCACAGGTAAGTGTCAGGTAATAACCTGCAACCTCATTTGAATATGGAAAGCTACATTACAAAAATACAAAATATCATTAATGATACACTAACTTGAAAAATTCATAAGGTAACAGTTTACACAGGTTTCAGTCATTTTAATATATACTTCTCAAATAACTTGAAGGAGTTTAGAGCAAACTGCCCCCAAACAATAATATTCATAAACAATTTTAAAGTATTGAATAATATTATTTAATTATTGAAAATTAACTTAATTTTTGTTTATTGAATAATTAGGGAATGAAAAAAATAAAAAATGTTATGAAAGAAAATATCAGCCTCTAAACACAAAGCTGAGTCATCTGAGAAGTTGGAAATTTAATTAATTTTTAATTCTCCTTGACTGTTTCAAATAAATGAATTTCATTATTCATTTTAAAATAATTGCTAAATAATAAAGCTTATTTAAGAAGAAAATGTTGAAAAAAGTATAGCCCCCCAAATATATAACACACATTGAATGTTTCAGTATGTTTATAGATGAGGAAAACAATAGAAAATGATGGACTAATTTACCAATGTGTTTCAGTTTCAGTTTAAACATGCTTCCCCGGTGGGTCAGACGGTAAAGCGTCTGTCTGCAGTGCAGGAGACCTGGGTTCAATTCTTGGGTCGGGAAGATCCCCTGGAGAAGGAAATGGCAGCTCACCCCAGTACTCTTGCCTAGAAAATCCCATGGACGGAGGAGCCTGGTAGGCTAGAGTCCATGGGGTCGCAAAGAGTTGGACACAACTGAGCAACGTCACTTTCACATAGTGGCTCAGTAAGTACATTTACTTGACTGTTATGATGGAGAACCTTTGAAAAGTTTATGTTGAAATAACTAAATTTTAATTATCTTGGCAATATATAATATAGAACAGGAATCCCTTTTTATAAGAGCCATTTGGGAGAAATTGTTTCAAATGTGTAGACACTTGCTCCTTGGAAGAAAAGCTATGACAAACCTAGACAGCATATTAAAAAGCAGAGACATTACTTTGCTGACAAAAGTCTGTATTGTCAAAGGTATGGTTTTTGCAGTAGTCAGGTACGGATGTGAGAGTTGGACCATAAAGAAAGGTGAGTGACGAAAAATTGATTCTTTTGAACTGTAGTGTTGGAGAAGACTCTTGAGAGGATATCAGTTTAATCCATGGAAAAAATATAAGGAGTTTTATATTCAGTTTAATCCATAGAAAAGTTGTTCCTATATACACTAAGGAACTGACAAAAATATGCATATGAAAATAAAGTGCACACATGAGGAGGTATTAAACATTGAATAGCTCCATGGTGTGCATATTTTTTTTTTTTCAGTTTACTGATTTCATGCAGACCAGAGTTTACAGTGCTATAAGTTCTGATGGAGTATTTGCAATTTGAGCCACACTTTCTGTCAAGATCTTTCTGTAGACTTCAATCCTTTACACTGGTTGCTTTAAGCAAGCTTCACTAGTTTGTTTTATTACTATAGGAAATGTAAAACTATATTAAATGCTAAGCTATTATTTCATAAATCTAAAAATCTGCCAAAGAACCAAAAGTTGGCATACTAGTCTTCAGTATAGTTGCAGAGTTAATTTAATATTCTAACAGAGTGAATAACTTCATTGATGTTTTAAAAATCATCAAATTTAGGTAGACCATAGACCAAAAATTTGATGCATAAAAACATCAATTTTCATTTATTCATCAAGACAACATAATTGTTCTCTACATGATGCTATGTGATTAGATATATTTCCTAGTGGATGAATATTAATTTCCTCTGCTTAATGAACAAGTGAAATAACCTGTTATAATATTCCTTATTATGTCTATATTTTCTTTATTAGTATACAATTGTCTTCAAAATGTTTAGCCATCTATGAGATAAAATTACAAGACTTAGTAATTACTGTGCTTCCTCTATAATAATTGATTCTTCCATAGTTAATTACAAAAAAGTCATAGATATCTCAAATAACAGATTTACTGTCTCTATTGTCATGAAGGCCTAGTTAAAAATTGAAGTATGTACCAGTGACAGAACATATAATCAAGCTTTAGATTAAAATAACAACATTAATCCCACTTATTTATATTTTTATTTATTTAATACATCATAATAATTTTAAAGTGCAGTCCTTTTTATATGACCAAACAAACACAAATAAAACAGCTAATAGGGACCAGTGAAGTGAAGTGAAGTCACTCAGTCGTGTCCAACTCTTTGCAACCCCATGGACTGTAGCCTACTGGGCTCCTCCAGCCATGGGATTTTCCAGGCAAGAGTATTAGAGTGGGTTGCCATTTCCTTCTCCAGAGGATCTTCCTGACCCAGGGATCAAACCCGGGTTTCCCGCATTGTAGGCAGGCGCTTTACCATCTGAGCCACCAGGGAAACCCAAATAGGGACTGGTAACACAGTTATTCCAAGGATGCTACATTCTATCCTGAAAAACTGCTTGTTACTGTAAGTCACAGTGGCCAGTACACTAGGGAGTCTGTTCTATGTGGCTTCCCAGTTCTGAGACAGCTGCAGGATGCACCTGCTCTCGAGGTCTGCACACACACACACACACACACACACACACACACACACACACACGACTCCTCATATTCCCTTTTTGAGGAAGCGTACTGAATTTCTATTTCTACCATTTATTTTAAGTTTTCTTTACAAACACATAAAGTGGCAGGGACTCAGTGTGTCTCAAAATTCTATAAATTTATATCGTCTCCGAGTGGCTCAGATGATAAAGAATCTGCCTGCATCGTGGGAGACCCAGGTTCATTTCCTGGGTTGGGAATATCTCCTGGAGGAGGGAATGACAACCCACTCCAGTATTCTTGCCTGGAGAATCACATGGACAGAGGAGCCTGGGGCTACAGTTCATAGGGTCCCAAATAGTCAGATATGACTAAGCAACTAACGTGTGAAAGTTGCTCAGTTGTGTCCAATTCTTTGCTACTCCATGAACTATACAGTCCATGGCATTCTCCAGGCCAGAATACTGGAGTGTGTAGTCCTTCCCTTCTCCATGGGATCTTCCCAGCCCAGGGATTGAGCCTAGGTCTCCCATACTGCAGGCAGATTCTTTATTAGCTGAGCTACATGGGAAGCCCTACAGGGAAATAACTATTCAGAGTCTCCATGTGCCACTATCATTCAGCATTGTGAACTGCATCTTGCAGTTATGTGCTTGAAAATCTCATGCATGAAAAGTAGAATTTAAGTACAGTATTACTCTAAACTTTAGATTACATTGATACGTGTTTTTTATTATCTTGTGTTTATTCACTTTTAAATCACTTTGCCTCAAATTTTTAGATAATGCATCTACAAGATAATATTTTTTGTGTGAAGCTTATTTTAGGCCAAAAAAATTGCCTGGAAATATATGATCTGTAAAAAATATTTGTCAGAGCTGTAACATGTGCCTAGCATAGTGCAATGCTTCTGTTAATTGTTCTCAAATTTTAAACAAAATGCAGATAATCCCCAAAGAAGCTTTAATTAAGGCAGCTGCTAATAGTTAGGTCTACTTAGGTCTTAACTCAGATGACCTGGAGACATACAATAAAACTTTATATATGTACTTAAATAGTAATGTCTCTTTGGGGAAACACAGTGTATCTACCTTTGCAGTATTTTTTGTAGTAAAAATGTATGTGACTTTGCAAAGTAGAGTTGGTGACTGGATAATATTAATGATGTAAGTTTTGTTTGAACTTCAGTAGCATAAGGGGACAGTAGCATAAGAGAAGTAAATTGGTGTGAAGTGAATGAATAATTAAGACCATTTTGCACACAGAAATATTAGGATTTGCAGTTGGGAAGAAAACTGTTCAGGCACATCTGACTGTAATTTCCACTTTTATTCATTCACAAAAATTAATGTGGCAGACTTTGTTAGGTGAAGGGAATAAAATTTCTGATTTTGAGAGCCTTGCTATAGAGACAGAGAAGTAAATACATTACATAAATAATTCACTTCATTCCTTCATTCAGAAACAATTCAATGAGATATGTTTAGGTGAATAAAAGGTATGGCATGTTCCTAACAAGTAATTTCTCAAATCTCCTTTCAGACTTAATAGAAGGTGTTTCAGAAAGCATAAATATGTTCATTCTCTCATTGCTTACTAAAAGTTTCCAGTAGAAATTCAGGTAACCTCTATTTTTTTCTCACAATAATGAGTGCAACCCAAGACTCTCTTTTCTAGCCAAAACAAGGTTATAAAGGCATATATTTGAAAACTGCACATAGTCATGTTACATGCAATTCAGTGAAACTAAAAAAAGGGTCTCCTTTCTGTTCTTATAAAAATTGTGTTTCATCAGTACACTTCAGATTCTTCTTCATTACTCTATAATGAAGGTAACTTTTCTGCAAGTTCTCATTCTCTTTAGGACAAGGATCTATATGGCTGTCAGCAGAGAAATATTAGTATATTAGTTCAATACTTTTACACAATACAAATGGGATTAGTTCAGCACTAATATTTGCTTTTTTATTTTACTTATTTCTAAAATGCAAACTAATGTGACAGTGCAGAAAGTTGAGGTAATAACTTCATGTCCACTCCAGTTCACTCTACCCCCTCATCACCTCACTCACTTTCCATTGACAGGAATAGGCCATATGGTCCCACTCAGCCACAAGAGGGGCTTCCTCTTAGTGACTATTGATAAGACAGAAGGAGGAAGAGCAATATGAGAGAAACATAACATGAAATAACAATTCATCAACATATGTTACACTGTTGACACCTTAGATTTTCTTATTCATTGAATGATTGCTTTTAATATCTTTGAAACAGTCTAGTGTTTTCCTCAGAGAAGGCAATGGCAACCCACTCCAGTACTCTTGCCTGGAAAATCCCATGGACAGAGGAGCCTGGTGGGCTGCAGCCTATGGGGTCGCGAAGTGTTGGACACGACTGAGCGACTTCACTTTCACTTTTCACTTTCAAACATTGGAGAAGGAAATGGCAACCCACTCCAGTGTTCTTGCCTGGAGAATCCCAGGGATGGGGGAGCCTGGTGGGCTGCCGTCTATGGGGTCTCACAGAGTCGGACACGACTGAAGTGACTTAGCAGCAGCAGCAGTAGCAGCAGCAGTGTTTTCATAAGATACAAATCTTAGTGCTGAAAATTAAAACTACAATGAGGAACCACCTCATACTGCTCAGAAGAGCCATAATTAAGAAGTCTATAAATAACAAATGTTGGTGAGGGTGTGGAGAAAAAGGAACCCTCTTATACTGTTGGCAGAAACGCAAATTGCACCCTTATGTCCGTAAAAGCACTGCTTCCAACAGCCAAGACATGGAAACAACTTAAAAGTCCTTCAACAGATTAATTAATAAAGATGCTTTGTGTGTGTGTGTGTGTGTAATACTTTTTCATAACTGAGTAGTATTCCAAGTGACTCTCAAGGGTCTTCTCCAACACCACAGTTCAAAAGCATCAATCCTTTGATATTCAACCTTCTTTTTAGTCCAACTCTCACATCCATACATGACTACTGGAAAATTCATAGCTTTAACTAGAATGACCTTTGATGGCAAAGTAATGTCTCTGCTTTTTAATAAGCTGTCTATGTTGGTCATAACTTTTCTTCCAAGGAGCAAGAGTCTACACATTTGAAACAATTTCTCCCAAATGGCTCTCATAAAAAGTGATTTTTCACTCTCCTCTTTCACTTTCATCAAGAGGCCCTTTAGTTCTTCTTTGCTTTCTGCCATAAGGGTTGTGTCATCTGCATATCTGAGGTTATAGATATTTCTCCTGGCAATCTTGATTCCAGCTTGTGCCTCATCCAGTCCAGCATTTCTCATGATGTACTCTACATAGAAGTGAAATAAGCAGGGGTGACAACATACAGCCTTGACATACTCCTTTCTTGATTTGGAAGCAGCCTGTTGTTCCATGTTTGGTTCTAACTATTGCTTCTTGTCTGCATAGAGATTTCTCAGGAAGCATGTCAGGTGGTCTGGTATTCCCATCTCTTTAAGAATTTTCCACCATTTATTGTGATCGACACAGTCAAAGGCTTTGGCATAGTTAAGAAAGCAGAAGTAGATATTTCTCTGGAACTCTCTAGCTTTTTTGTGATCCAACACATGTTGGCAATTTGACCTCTGGTTCCTTTGCCTTTTCTAAATCCAGCTTGAGCATCTGGAAGTTCATGGTTCTCCTACCGTTGAAGCCTGGCTTGGAGAATTTTGAGCATTAATTTACTAGCATGTGAGATGAGTGCAATTGTGCGGTAGTTTGAGCAATCTTTGGCATTGCTTTTCTTTAGGATTGGAATGAAAACTGACCTTTTCCAGTCCTGTGGCCACTGCTGAGTTTTCCAAATTTGCTGACACATTGAGTGCAGCACTGTCACAGCACCATCTTTTAGGATTTGAAATAGCTCAGCTGGAATTCCATCATCTCCACTATCTTTGTTCGTAGTGATGCTTCCTAAGGCCCATTTGACTGCATTCCAGGTGTCTGACTCTAGGTGAGTGATCACACCATCATGATTATCTGGGTCGTGAAGATCTTTTTTGTATAGCTCTTCTGTGTATTCTTGCCACCTCTTCTTAATATCTTCTGCTTCTGTTAGGCCCATACCATTTCTGTCCTTTATTGAGCCCATCTTTGCATGAAATGTTCCCTTGGTATCTCTAATTTTCTTGAAGAGATCTCTAGTCTTTCCTGTTATATTGTTTTCCTCTATTTGTTTGCATTGATCACTGAGGAAGTGATCTTATCTCTCCTTGCTATTCTTTGGAACTCTGCATTCAAATGGGTATATCTTTCCTTTTCTCCTTTGCCTTTCACTTCTCTTCTTTTCATAGCTGTTTGTAAGGCTTCCTCAGATAACCATTTTGTCTTTTTGCATTTCTTTTCCTTGGGGATGGTCTTGATCACTGCCTCCTGTACGATGTCATGAACCTCCGTCCATTTTTCTTCAGGCACTCTGTCTGTCAGATCTAATCCCTTGAATCTATTTCTCACTTCCACTGTATAGTCATAAGGGATTTTATTTAGGTCATACCTGAATGGTCTGGTGGTTTTCCCTTTCTTCAATTTAAGTCTGAATTTGGCAGTAAGGAATTCATGATCTCAGCCATGGTAGCTCCTGGTCTCAGTTTTGCTGACTGTATAGAGCTTCTCCATCTTTGGCTGCAAAGAATATAATCAATATGATTTTGGTATTGACAGTCTGGTGATGTTCATGTGTAGAGTCATCTCTTGTGTTGTTGGAAGCATGTGTTTGCTATGACCAGTGCGTTCTCTTGGCAAAACTCTGTTAGTTTTTGCCCTGCTTCATTCTGTACTCCAAGGCCAAAGTTGCCTGTTACTCCAGGTTTTGTTACTCTGACCAAACATGGTCAGGAGAAGGGAATGCTAACCACTTCAGTATTCTTGGCTTGAGATCCCCATGAACCCATGGGGTTCTTCTCCAGTGAAGAACCCCATGAACAGTATGAACCCCGTGAACATTAAGAAGAACCCCATAAACAATATGAAAAGGCAAAAAGATAGGACACTGAAAGATGAACTCCCCAGGTCAGCAGGTGCCCAATATGCTACTGGAGATCAGTGGAGAAACAAATCCAGAAAAAATGAAGCAATGGAGCCAAAGCAAAAACAGCACCCAGCTGTGGATGTGACTGGTGATGGAAGTAAAGTCCAATGCTGTAAAGAGCAATACTGCATAGGAACCTGGACTGTTAGGCCCATGAATCAAGGCAAATTGGAAGTGGTCATACAGGAGATGGCAAGAGTGAACATTGACATTTTAGAAATCAATGAACTAAAATGAACTGGAATGGGTGAATAAAGTCAGATGACCATTATATCTACTACTGTGGGCAAGATTCCCTTGGAAGGAATGGAGTAGCCATCATAGTCAACAAAAGAGTCTGGAATGCAGTACTTGGATGCAATCTCAAAAATTACAGAATGATCTTTGTTCACTTCCAAGGCAAACCATTCAATATCACAGTAATCCAAGTCTATGCCCCAACCAGTAATGCTGAAGAAGCTGAAGTTGAATGGTTCTGTGAAGACCTACAAGAGCTTCTAGAACTATCACCAAAAAAAGATGTCCTTTTCATTACAAGGGACTGGAATGCAAAAGTAGGAAGTTAAGAAATACCTGGAGTAATAGGCAGATTTGGCCTTGGAGTACAGAAAGAAGCAGGGTAAAGGCTGACAGAGTTTTGCCAAGAGAATATAGTGGTCATAGCAAACACCCTCTTCCAACAATACAGTTTCCAAGTGGGTCTAAAAAGCACACACTTGAGTATATCAGGTGGACTGAGACAGTTATGGCAGCTTTCCTGATCCTCAGAAGTTGTGTAAGATGCCATTTCCTGTGTTAAGCCTTTGATACTCAAAATGCTTAATGTAGCCTCTGCTGCTGCTATTGCTGCTGCTAAATTGCTTCAGTCGTGTCCAACTCTGTGCGACCCCATAGACGGTAGTCCACCAGGCTCCCCCATCCCTGGGATTCTCCAGGCAAGAACACTGGAGTGGGCTGCCATTTCCTTCCCAATGCATCAAAGTGAAAAGTGAAAATTGAAAGTGAAGTCGCTCAGTTGTGTCTGACTCTTAGCAGACCCATGGACTGCAGCCAACCAGGCTCCTCCGTCCATGGGATTTTCCAGGCAAGAGTACTGGAGTGGGGTGCCATTGCCTTCTCCAATGTAGCCTCAGTTATCCCAATTGATTCCCGAAGTGCATGGACACATTCCTATGGAAAGCTGCTGAAATTTAGATATCATTATCCCCAAATGTAACACTGATCCAATTAATAGATATCACAATATTTTTAGATTTAAAAAAATTAAATACAAGGAAAATATTCACCTTTGTAATACTCAGCACATCTGCTTCCTTCTAATTGTGTCCTTTCTCGAAGTTCAACATTAGATGATGCATATTTGCATATGAATTTCTCTGAGTCATGCACTTAAACTTCTTCTCCTAATGTAAATTATTTATGTTAAGACTGAATCTTTAATTCATACACACATAGTTTAAATTCTTAACATAATCAAGCCCACTTACCATTCTTATGCTACTATCTCTTTAGTTTTGAATATTTATAAGATAAAGTGCTATGCTAACTCTTAATATTTAAGTAAAATCTCTCTCTTGAACAGTCTTAATTATTTTAAGAAAATTATCTTATAAATTTACTTGACACTCCCTTGAAGTCCAAAAGAACAAGTAAGAGTAGAAAGGAATTATCAGTGAGATTTTCTCAAACCAGTTTTCTATTAATAATTGAGATGGAGAAAAGTAAGAGGTAGAACTAGAATCTAGTAAACTTATAAAAATAAAGTTTGTCAAAAAGCAAAGGGACCTATGCTGGCATGCATATTTAAAAACACAAATCAGTCATAAATTATTTCAGAAAAGGTATCTGTGAGAGATAGAATAGTATGAAAAGATAACAAAATATGCAAATAAAAACATTTGAATAAATAGCAGAATTCAGTAATGTTCCTGCATACAAGAGAAATATGCAAAAGTCAGTAACTTTCCCAAACAGGAATAACAGTTAATACTAAGGAAATAATAGTGTCAGTTTTCCAAATCAACAAAAGTAGTTACAATAGGTAGGAATAAACCAAGATACATATACAATCTGTAGGACTACAACTTTAAAATGCACCTGAGGAATGTGTACAGGCTTGGAATAATAAGAAGCACATCCTGTTCTTGAAATATAAAAGGTTTTATTGTATAAAAAATTTTATTGTATTTTTTTTTCTGGAAATTAGCCTATGCATTTCATGGACCCCAATAAACAAAAGAGAATTATTTCATAGATAAATTGATTCTAAAGAACTTGTGAAAAATAAATGGATATGAATTGATAAAGTGTTTCCAAAACTTCAGTGGAATAAGCCTGAACTAGTTCCCACTGATGTCAACCACATAACAGAAGAAGCAGTAATTAAAACAATGTGACAGTTGGATTTTGCTTCTGGCCAACGTAGAGAGAGCAAAGGGGAGTTGATTTACGCTCCTGTCTGAAACAAGGGGAACAAGTAGACAAACGGGACAAAGCAAAATATATGGAACAGACACTGAGAAGTGACAGGTTTGGGTCCTGAGAGACAGGATCCAAATGATGTGAACAATGAAGTTTCCCCAGCTTCCTGCCTAGGGAGACTTTCCTGGCCACAGGGCAAGGATTGGCATCTCCTTTATTGAGGAAATGGAGTCCAAATTCTGGGGTCACCAAAGTGATTAGAGTTTCTAGGACGGAATACCAAAGAGGAGAAATCCTGCGTTTGAGCAGAACCCTGGAACTCCATGGAGGATCCTGACTAGGCAGGGAGCTATCAGTATATCCAGGCGCATGAAGACCCTCCTGAAATCATTGGGGGATCACTACTTGGCATCTCACAGGGGTGGGAATAGTGTGCACTTCCAGTGACCAGACTTAAAGGTGTCTTAATTCCTGGGTCATTGGGTGGAAGGGTCTTGTCTCAGTGGTGTGAAATAATCAGCCCTGGACTAAACATAGCTCTTCTCCTGGTTTAAGTTTTTATTTTTTTAAACTTTTTATTTTACCTTGGAGTATGTTTGATTAAGGAGACCTGGATTCGATCTCTAGATTGGAAAGATCCCCTGGAGAAGGGAATGGTTACCCATTTCAGTATTCCTGCATGGAGAATTTCCAGTATTCTTGCTTGGACAGAGGAGCCTGGTGGGCTACAGTCCATGGGGTTGCAAAGAGTCAGACATGACTGAGAGACTGACATAGTTGATTAACAATGGCATGTTAGATTTCAGTGGACAACATAATTATTCAGCTATACATGTACCTATTCATTGTCAAATTCTTTTCTTGTTTAGATTTTTCCCAACCCAGGGATTGAACCTGGGTCTCCTGAATTGCAGGCAATTTTTTACTGTCTGAGCCACCAAGGAAACTCATACACCCACGTGTATCTGTTCTTTTTCAAATTCTTTTCCTGTTTAGGTTTTTACCTAATATTGAGCAGAGTTTCCTGTGCTACATGGTGAGTTCTTGTTGGTTATCAATTTTATTTCTATTTTCTTACCCTCAAACATCAGCTAACTTCTAAGTAACTTTCTAAGTAACTGTGCCCCAGAATAGAGCTCAAAAATATTTATAGGGATGCAAATGGGAAAATGTTTCCAATCATAGGTCAAAAGTCTTTTAAAAACTGATGGACTGAAGCACATTAGAAAGTGTGTATGTCACAGGCAAAGTGGTGGCTTCCCTGGGGGCTCATTGGTAGAGAATCCACCTGCCAATGCAGGAAACATAGGTTCAGTCCTTGGTCTGGGAGGAACTCATGTGCTGCGGAGCAACTAAATCTATGCCCCACAGCTATTAAGCCTGTGCTCTAGAGCCCAGGAACCACAACTACTGAAGAGAAGCCCATGCTCCACAACTAGAGAGTAGCCCTCACTCCCTGCAACTAGAGAAAAGGCCACTCAGCAACAAGACGCAACACAGCCAAAAATAAATAAATAAATAAGCAAAATTATTTCTAAAAGGGGAGGGCAAGAGAGGGGCTGCCTGATAGCAAAAAAAAAAAAAAAAAAAAAAAAAAAAGAAAAGAAAAAGAAAAAAGAAAGAAAGAAAAGAAAAAGAAAAGAAAAAAAGCAAATAAATAGTAGTAGATAAAAAACACACAGTTAAAAACAAACAACCTAATGGATGTGAAAAATTCTTCAAGAGATAGGAATACTAGACCACCTTACCAGCCTCCAGAGAAATCTGTATGCAGGCAAGAAGCAACAGTTAGAATCAGACATGGAACAAGGGACTGGTTCCAAATTGAGAAAGGAGTATGTCAAGGCTGTATATTGTAGCCCTGCTTATGTCACTTCTACACAGAGGACGTCATGTGAAATGCCAGCTGCATGAAGCACAAACTGGAATCAAGATTGCTGGGAGAAATAGCAGTAACCTCAGATATGCAAATGATACCACCCTTATGGCAGAAACCAGAGAGGAACTAAAGAGCCTTTTAATGAAAGTGAGAGAGGAGAGTGAAAAACTTGGCTTAAAACTCAACATTCAAAAACTAAGATCATGGCATCCAGTCCCATCACTTCATGGCAAATAGATGGGGAAACAGTGGCAGACTTTATTTTCTTGGGCTCCAAAATCACTGTAGATGGTTAGTGCAGCCAAGAAATTAAAAGACACTTGTTCTGTGGAAGAAAAGCTATGACAAAACTAGACAGCATATTAAAAAGCAGAGACATTACTTTGATGACAAAGGTCCATCTAATCAAACCATGATTTTTCCAGTAGTCATGTATGGATGTGAGAGTTGGACTATAAAAAAAGCTGAGCACCAAAGAACTGATATTTTTGAACTGTGGTGTTGGAGAAGACTCTTGAGAGTCCCTTGGACTGCAAGGAGATCCAATCAGTCCATCCTAAAGGAAATCAGTCCTGAATATTCATTGGAAGGACTGATGCTGAAACTGAAGATCCACTATTTTGGCCACCAGATGCGAAGAGCTGACTCATAGGAAAAGACCCTGATGCTGGGAAAGATTGAAGGCAAGAGGAAAAGAGGATGACAGAGGATGAGATGGTTGGATGGCATCACCGACTTGATAAACATGAGTTTCAGCAAACTCTGGGAGATGGTGATGGACAGGGAAGCCTGGGGTGCTAAAGTCCATGGAGTCACAAAGAGTTGAATATGACTGAGCGGCTGAACTGACCTGAATGGATGTTTGCAATCTATATGACAAACACAAGGAGTAGGAAAAGGCAGTCTCTCTTTTATTTATAGTATTCATTCATGAAGAATTCAGAGGCATGAATGTGCAGTTGTAGATCTCAGCTTTGCACTGTAGAATCCAAAGGGGCCCTGGCTGTGAGAAGAGAGACCCTGGTTGACACAGGTTAAGACCAAAGGGAGGCGCGGGTACCCTAAGCAATGTGTGAAGCCAAGTAGAGTTGGGGTTTCCCAACAATGGACAGTGTTAAAGAATCTTGCCAAGTGGAGGCATCTGCCCTCTGAGGAAGACCACAGAGAACTGGAGCTTGTTTGTTTCACAGTGAAAATGGAAGGACAGCTGAAGATCTCTGCCTGAAGCCCCCTAGGCAGGAGCCCCTGGAGGGAGCTTTATTCCTGGGTGCGGAGAACCTGCCAAACCTGTGAGCTGATGGAAGCTCCCCACTGCTGTCCCAGGCCTTTGTCTGTGTCACTCACAGACCCAGACTTTAGGTCTAGCTTGCCTCAGAAAGATGTCCTGCAGTTTCCAGGCTGCTGTTCTTTGCTTTTGTCTTAGCATTTTTCCTTTTTAGATTTCACTACCTATGAACCTTGTGTCTAAACAAATAACAAATAAAGTGAGAGTTTTGTTTGTTCAGTTATTCATCTGGAAGGAATGTTGTGAGTTCTTCAAATAATGTCTGGGAGAGCACTTTATGCAAGTTGTTCATTCTATGAGATATAAAAAGCAGAGATATCAATAAATGCAGATAAATGGTGGAATTCCAGATAACCATGACCTTCTCCTCCTCTAGGAGATGGTGCAAGCATTCATAATTCTTAGGGTGTTGTGAGTAGTAACCAAGATTTATTGACAGCCCTCTGCAGAGTGACAGAACAATTATCAGAGATCATTTGGACAATCACAGTTATGTGGCTTCTAGATATTGCCTACATTTGGATACTCTATTTCTGATAATTTTCAAATGTAGTTAATATATTTCTGGACCAATTTGGCAACTAATAGCATGGACATGAGTTTGAGTAGGCTCCAGGAGTTGGTGATGGACAGGGAGGCCTGGCGTACTGCAGTCCATGGGGTCACAAAGAGTCGGACATGACTGAGAGACTGAACTGAACTGAACAGCGTTCTTGGCATCCTTATACAGCAAATGATAGAAGGTGTTTTTAAAACTTGGAAACATCTTTATATTTTTATTTCATTCCTAAAAGTAGACTTCTAAATTAGTAGGAATAAAACATGACAATGATCCAATTCTAATTGAAAGAAAAATATTTTAAGAAGCAACATAATATACAGGCTACCTATAATCAAATGTGATGATTTGGCATATCTAAAATATTTAAAAGAATACATGCTTAATCAGATGTCAGCCACAAAAGTGGATACCTTAAGGTTTATTTTATTGCTTTTCCCTAAAATCTCATGTTACTGATGCCTAAGCATGAATTATTTACTAGATCAAATTTCATCTTCATCTGCGACTCAAGTTCTATTTTGTAAATAAGTCCATTTGGGCCATTTTTAAGATTCCACATACAAGCAGTATTATGTGATATTTGTCTTTCTTTCTAGAGCAGAAACTAACACAGCATTGTAAATCAACTACACTACAATAAAAATTTAAAAGAAGAAATTAAATAGAATCCTGTTACAATAAAAAATTAAAAATAAAAATATAAGAAACTTATCTTGTCTGCTAAGTTATAGTCACCTATGAAACCAAGAAGATTTATGATGACCACTGTAGACAGACTTTTAATAAGCAAGGAAAGTTAAAACATGTATTCTTGCTCGAGGTGTGGAGAATGTATAGAGGGCAATGAAGGGCAGGAGGGGAGACAGAAGCATGCCCAGCATCTGGTCAGTCAGATGAAAGCTGCCTCATATAGTCTGGCTTTGCTTAGAGACAACCTGAATGAAGACAACTCAGATCTAGCCTTAAGGACATAGCAAACCTGGGATGAATAAAATCAGCTATCACCTTTGTCAAAGTTCAAGGAAATGAGAGACTGGAGACTGGAGTTTCAAAGAAAGGTTGTAAGAAAGATGTTAGGAATGCCTGGAAAAGAAGGAACAAAATTCTGTGGTGGTGAGGGTGAGGTGGAGAACGTTAGTGATAGCCAACAGTGTGGAAATACAGGTAAGTCTTTGACATGCACTGACTCATTTCACTGCAGCTGCCTTATGAAACTAGAGCTGCCATCCCCACTAGACACTGAGAGTTTGGTTAACTACTTGTCCAGGACCACATAGATGCTGACGGGGGCCACATACTACATCTCAAAAAAAAAGAAAAAAAACAAAAACAAAAAACAACCACATGTGGCCCATGATCATTTAATCAACACTCTACAGTTTTCAGGAGAGTTTTCAGTTTTCAGGTTGAGCAAAGGTGGGGAGTGGTGGTGAGAAGAATGTGAGGACATGGCTAGAGGAGACCAGTGTGACTGAAACAGGCTTCCCATCAACCCTGATGAGGCCAAAGGGAAGAAAGTTGAAAGAAGGATGACAAAACTTGGATGATAAATGGTAATATCTCATCACTGTTTAATGAGTCACCTCTTTTACCACCATCCTAATTTATTACATACTACATTCGTATACAAGGCGAGAACTCAGGATTCAAAACAATGCATATCCAGGAAAATGCTGAGAAGATAAAGTAAAAGAATGGGTTGAACTAACTGCAGGACCTGGGACAGGCAATTGAATATTAGTGATGCAGTAAAATTGGGGTAATACGCCTGGTTAACTACCTTCCTCTCAGCTCATTTAAGAGAATTAATAGTATCAAGATGAGCTAAGTATCCCATTAACTCTGTTTTTTCCTAGAAAATTTCTCTCAGCTGTGAAATAGAATCACCTGTGAGAAGTGTTTCTAACCATTTTTCTGCTTACCTGGTTTATTTATTCACCCCAGTTGACTCTATCTTGAGGCCAAGCTCCAAATTAATAGGGCATCCTAAACAAAATCTTTCTAGCAAAGTCAAAAGTGTAAAAGTGATTTCACGCATTTAACCTTATCCCAAGTTTGATTAGGGATTAATGCTCTCCATTTCTCATAGACAATTGCTCCCTAGATCAAGTATAACATAAGGGCAAATTACACAATTTGATTTCACCCAATGGGTTCTTGGATAGTTTCCTTATCAAGATGGTGGATTAGAAGGATGTGTGCTCATCTTCTCCAGCAAGAGCACCAAAATCGCAACTGGCTGCTGAACAACCATCGACAGGAGAATGTTGGATCCCACCAAAAAATGATACCCCGCATCCAAGGCCAAGAAGAAGCTGCAGCAAGATGGTAGGAGGGGTGCAATCGCATTTTAAATCAAAGCTCATACCTGCTAGAGATACTTGGAGGGCACAAACAAAACCTTGTGTGCACCAGGACCCAGGGAAAAGAGCAGTGGCCTCCACAAGAGACTGAGACAGACCTGCCTTTGAGTGAGTGTCTCCTGTAGAGGCACCAGTCAGCAGTGGCCTGTTGCAGGCCAAGGGGCTCTGGCAGCAGCAGTCCTGGGAGGTGTAGTGCATGACATAAGTCCTCTTGGAGGAGGTTGACATTAGCCCCACTATAGACTCACTGAGCAGGCGACCTACAAACTGAACGATTATACCAGAGAAGCTCTTGCTGTGTTACGAAAGAGATTCCACAACCTGAGGATCTGGAAAAGGGACCGAGAACCCACAGGGAAATTTGACTTTGAAGGCCAGGAGGATTTGATTATAGAACTTCCACAGGACTGGGGATACAGACTCTTGGAGGGTACAAACAAAACATCATGCACCCCAGGATCCGGGAGAAAGCAACAGTCACCCCACAAGAGATGGAGCCAGATTTGCCTGTGAGTATTGGGAGTCTCTGGTGCAGGCCTGAGGCCACAGTGGCCTGACCCATGTCAGGGATACTGACTGCAGAAGTCCTGGGAGGTTATGGCATACGGGTATAAATCTTTTTGGAAGAGGTTCCACTGCTGACACGTGCCTCCACAGGAGACACTCAGACACTCAAAGGCAGGTCTGTCTCAGTCTCTTGTGAAGACCAGGCTTCCCTGTCCTTCACTACTCTGTCCATTGAGTCAGTAATGCTATTCAACCATCGTATCCTCTGTATTGTCCATTGAGTCAGTAATGCTGTTCAACCATTGTATCCTTCTCCTCCTGCCCTCAGTCTTTCCCAGCATCAGGGTCTTTCCCAGTGAGTCAGCTCGCATCAGGCTGTCAAAGTATTGGAACTTCAGCTTCAGTATTGGTCCTTCCAATGAATATTCAGGGTTGATTTCCTTTAGGATTGACTGGTTTGATCTCCTTGCTATCCAAGGGACTCTCAAGAATCTTCTCCAGTGTACCAGAACAAAGATGAATTCAGGTATTCCCCAAACAGGGCACCCTCTCTAGAATCAAGAAGCCTAGAAGCCCTAGAGTATAATCAGAAGGTCCAAACAAATCCTTATGAATATTATCTGCATTCATAGAATCTGAGTCCTTTAATTTCAGGGGGCCCAGGGAGCCCAGAATATCATGTGGTTCTGTTTTCTCTATAGGCAAGCCTTTAATTCACTTTGCTGTAATAAAGAAGATCAAACCTGACACTGTGTTGAATCTATTCCTTTTGTTCAAACCTTTGTTCTCTAGCCTGCGCTTAATCATGCTGGCTTTGCATCTTTTTTAAGAGTGTTGCCTATGGCCTGGAATATACAGGATAGCCCATTCTCAAGGCTCTAACCTTTAAGAGTATAAAATTTTTCCTATTGCATAGGTTACAATACAGTTGCAATACAGATAATCGCAACAAAAAGTTGCAATACAGATAATAAAATTTGTCTTGTTGTGGTTTTATAGGACCAGACTGACATGTATAGCTGCCAAGAATAAGATTCCAGCACCACACTCCCTCCCTTTTTACTATAAAAGAAGCCTGAACTCTAACTTGAGAAAAGTGGTTCTTAGGGTTCTTAGACACTAGTCTACCATCTTCTCAGCCTGCTGGCTTTCTGAAAGTCACCATTCCTTTTCCCAACAGCTCTTCTCTTGCGTTATTGGTCTGCGATTTGGTCATTTGGCAAGCAGTAAAAGATTGGACTTGGTAACATTATTAGATTTGAAGAAAGGAAAGTGAACAAGTAAAATGGCCAAATAAAGTGCCTAAAGATTATCCAGAGCAGCACTGAAACTCTACATTCTGGTAACTTTGTTTGAAAACAGGCTTTAATGATTTACTCTTTTTCATAGAAAAGTGGTGAAATTGAAATTCTGATAATTTATCAGAACTTTACCTTGCTGTCTTGACTCCATTTTATCTCATATATGATGTTCATAAATTTCCTATTTTTTTGAGTTGCTTATAATATGTGGTAGAAGACTATCTGACAAGAAAAGTTTAAAGTTAGAATATGACACCAGAAAAGCTAAGCATCCATGAGCAAGTTTGTAATGAACCTGACTTGACCTCACCTGGCCATCAGTCATCAGCCAGTATCTTATTTGTCAGCCATTATTCAAAGATTTAAAATCACTCTTGTTGAATTACTTCTTAATTATGTGTTATAGCAGCTTTAATAGAGTTAGCTATGCGGAATGATGGTGCACTGCACCATTTTTAATATCTGTAAGGGACTTATCTAAAAGGTATACATATTTAGATGTAATTAATTATGTGAATAACCTAAATGTGGAAATAATTTCCTTGATATATTAAGCACAGAAAAAACAGCAAAATAAATGAAGTGAAATTGGTTCTACATTCCTATTTGTTAAAAGCTGATGAATTTTGACCATCTTTTATTCAATCACGGAGATGCAGTTCACATTCTCTGAATTTACATGGCTTTTTCTGTAACAATTCTGTGTGTGAGGGGAGATGAATGTTATGGTAATGATTATACAGGTGATTCAATTTACTTTTAGTTAATGTAATAATGAGCAAAACATACATTAAGTTTTAATGTATTTTCACATATTAATCTTTAGTAATCTCTCACCTCTACAGATGATTTTACCTATAAATAGTTTCATAAAGTAGGTACATGTGAAAGATTGATTTGAATCAACTTGGATGTCTCTTTAATCCCAAAAGAAGTTACCATAGGTAGGGCACACAAATTCTCATTCAAAAGGATACAAGTTTATTTGCATGTAAAAGAGTTCAGTCCATGCTATTGACATACACTGTTTTTTTTTGTTTTCTTTCGTAGGAGAGTAAAGAGAAATATCAAAGATGTCATTCTATGAAATTATTATTAAGATGATTCCAAGATATTCATATTGGAGTGTGAAGTCAAGTGGGCCTTAGGAAGCATCACTACAAATAAAACTCATGAAGATGATGGAATTCCAGCTGAGCTACTTCAAATCCTAAAATAAAATGCTGTTAAAGTGCTGCACTCAATATGCCAGCAAATTTGGAGAACTTGGCAGTGGCCACAGGACTGGAAAAGATCAGTCCAATCCCAAAGAAGGGCGATGCCAAACAATGTTCAAACTACCACACAATTGCACTCATTTCACATGCTAGCAAAGTAATGCTCAAAATTCTCCAAGTGAGGCTTCAACAGTATGTGAACTGAGAACTTCCAGATGTTCAAGTTGGATTTAGAAAAGGCAGAGGAACCAGAGATCAAATTGCTAACATCCATTGGATCACAGAAAAGGCAAGAAAAACTTCTGCTTTATTGACTACGCCAAAGCCTTTGACTGTGTGGATCACAACAATCTGTGGAAAATTCTTAAAGAGATGGGAATACCAGATCACCTTACCTGCCTCATGGGAAACCTGTATGCAGATCAAGAAGCAATAGTTAGAACTGGATATGGAACAATGGGCTGGTTCCAGTTTGGCAACAGAGTATGTCAAGGCTCTATATTACCACCCTGCTTATTTAACTTATATGCAGAGTACATTATGTGAAATGCTGGGCTGGATGAAGCACAAGCTGGAATGAAGATTGCAGGAAGAAATATCAATGATCTCAGATATACAGATGACACCACCCTTATGGAAGAAAGTGAAGAGGAACTAAAGAGCCTCTTGATGAAGGTGAAAGAGAAGAGTTGAAAAAGTTGGCTTAAAACTCAACATTCAAAAAACTAAGATCATGGCATCTGTCCCATTACTTCATTGCAAATAGATGGGGAAACAATGGAAACAGTGAGAGACTTTATTGCCTTGGGCTGCAAAATCACTGCAGATGGTGACTGCAGCCATGAAATTAAAAGATGCTTGCTTCTTTGAAGGAAAACTATGATAAATTAGACAGCGTATTATAAAGCAGAGACATTAGTTTGCTGACAAAGGTCTGTCTAGTCAAAACTATGGTTTTTCCAGTAGTCATGTATGGATATGAGAGTTGGACTGTAAAGAAGATTGAACATCGAAGAATTTATGCTTTTGAACTGTTGTGTTGGAGAAACTTTTGAGAGTCACTTGGACTGCAAGCAGATCAAATCAGTTAATGCTGAAGGAAATCAATCCTGAATATTCATTAGAAGGACTGATGCGGAGGCTGAAGCTCCAATACTTTGGCCACCTGATCCAAAGAGCTGACACATTAGAAAAGACCCTGATGCTGGGAAAGATTGAGGGCAAGAGGAGAAGGGGACAACAGAGGATGGAATGGTTGGATGGCATCACCGACTCGATCGACATGAGTTTGAGAAAGCTCAGGGAGATAGTGATGGACAGGGAGGCCTGTGATACAGTCCACGGGGTCGCAAGAGTCGGACACTACTGAGCAACTGAACAACAACAACAAGATGTTCATGAAGCAATTCAAATGACTTGAATAGAGAGAAAAAAATGTTTAAACTTTTAAATGTTTCTGCCTTTTTACTAAATAGATGGTGGTTGTATTGACCTTTTGGTCTTTCAGGAATGAGAGTCTAAGGAAAGGATCATCAGTTTTTTTTTTTAAGAAAGGGAAAGCATGACTCAGAAATGACTATTACTGGTGACAAGAAAGAAAGGATTTAAGTTGCAGAAAAGCTTATAGCTTTTTAATATGCAGAGAGTTTTTTGTAGACATAAAAAATAGATACAAAAACAGGTAAGCATTGTTAGTGTTCACAATGTATTTCTACATATACTCATGACATGTGTTTAGATGTAAACATCACATAGAGCTTTGGTATATAATTGAGCTATTATGTAAACATGTCAGCTCTTACAAAACGTAGAAAGGATATTGTGAAAGTGAACTCACAGGGCCATCAGCCTCAAGTCAAAATTTCACTGTCCTCGCAGAAATAAGTGAATAATGGCTTTTGATTTTATTCTTGGTATATTAACTTGATAGTCACTCCAGCCTCAACTCCAGCAGCGCCTCAACCAAACTGGCCCGCCTATTGATCGAGAGATCTTGGCAGACTGTCCTCCTTCTTTACATCTGTTATCCACCCGGGAGCATGGAGAGATGTTATTCTTGTTTACTACCCACTGACTAACCCTGTCAGGCTCAGAAAATATTCGGTAAACAGAGAGGTTTCTTATACAGAATAACTATATTTTCCTCAGTTCCTATTAGAGCCTAGAAGTTCTTCCAGGGCAGTAATTATGACTTTTTCTTTTTTTTTTTTTTTTTGTAGATGTCTTCAGAAATCATCTTGACAGATTTTATCAGCTTTTATTTCATCATATTTTAGCTACAGGATACATTAAATTATGTGGATGTCATCAAATTTTGTGCTTTTGCCTTAGACCAGGGGTAGGCAAAAATGACCCATGAGTCAAATCTAGCCACGCCCATTGGTGTGTACATTGTCTATAACTGCTTTCATGCTGCTGTGACAAAGTTGACTAGTTGCAACAGGCACTTTATTTAGCTCCCAGAGTCAAAAATCTTTACTATCTAGATCTTTTCAGGAAAAAAAAAAAAAAATCTGGTAATCCTCACCTTAGACTAAAATTGAATTACATATAACACTGTTAGCCATTACAGCCACAATCACTACCATTCCAAAGTACACGAGGGCAAAGGAGAGCTCTTGTTCTTCCTTTGATCTTTCATAACAATTTGCACATATTGGAAAGTCAATAAGTATTTCTTATTAACACGCATGTATTTATAAGCTAAGTTCTTCACTAAGTCATAGAAATGAACTGCAGGGGCACTGGCTTCATGGTCTTTGGGTGAGAAACCATGAATGATAATCAGGAGTGAATTGATATAACTAGTAACAGAGACTGGGTGAAAGTAAGAATACAAAAAGCAGAATATGTAATTATTTAAAGCCTTTGATTCATCTACGCTGAACAACTTTCAAGGTTTCTAGAATTTTGCTTAGTTTTTTTTTTTTTTTTTAGAACATGTGATTTTTTTCCCCCCATGCATTTAACAATAGTCTACAAGTCAATGTCAGAAAATCATTTGGGATTTTAACTAATGATTACTTTGAAAATAATAGTTTCTCCTTTTGCAATTACACATACTACACAACATTTCTAGATATATATTTGAAACTTGTACTTTCAGTTTATTTTAAAAATAATTTTGATACAGTTTCTACTGGATACAATTAAAAGTGATTTAACAGTGCAGGATCACAATAACTGTATGCTGGGGTGGGGAGGAATATATTTAATTTAAAAACTTTAAGGATAGTAGAGAAGTAATATACAAATTCAAGGAATGTCACTTTGCCATGGAAGTTAAAAAGTAATTGTCTGGGATAAAAAGATAAAGGATAAAAATTTTTTTAAGTATATAATTTATTTATAGTAAGGGTGCTATTTTTAGAGCCTAAAATGAAGTATACTTGGCATGATATGTTGGAATTGAAATCCATCTCCCTTCCACTCATGTGTATCTTCAATCCCACCATGAAGATTTGTTGCTTTGGGTTCTCTCCAAGTTACATCTACAGACAGTCTTACCATCACTCACCCATTCATCATGTCTTAATGTGAAGTTTTCTGCCTCTCATGGGTTCTGACCAATTCATCGTTTTACTAAATGACCACTGCAATGTGCTTCACTATAATTACTATACCTAAGGTTGTAATGCCCTGGGAAAAGTAATCTATTATATATGTACTAGAAGATACACCAGGAAGCCTGAAAGCCATTCAGGTTTGAAGACAGACGTGCTCATTGTGAGAGGTCTTGGGTGGACTCTGTCTCACTTCTCCTGTGGAAGCAAGACTAATGAGTGTAAGGACCCAAATAAATCATATATTCATGTATTGCCATACATATGTTAATTTCCTCCACAGTCTATGAAAATTTTAAATTTACTTTGAAAAGATTGAAATAAATACATTCATAAAATGACACATGTTCCCATTGCTTTGAACATTTATTTGAGTGGTACCTATTTTATTCCTTGTTGCTGAGATTTTTCTCTACCTGAATAAAAACGATATGTCATTTTTTTAATTTGACAAAGCAGAATTTTAATTAGCAAACACATATGGAGGTAGTTTAAAATTTTTCCTCTTCATTCTGTATCAAAATAAATCTAATCTTTTTGAATTGTTTATGTAGACAGATGTTTAATCATATCCTATTTTCTGGTTTTAATTTTAACTTTACAGTGTTAATATAAACCCAAGCTTATTTTGGTGGCTCAGACGGTAAACAATCTGCCTGCAATGCAGAAGACTTGGGTTCCACCCCTGGGTTGGGAAGATCCACCAGAGAAGGGAATGGCTACCCACTCCAGTGTTCTTGCCTGGAGAATTCCACAGACAGAAGAGCCTGGCGGGCCACAGTCCTCGGGGATGCAGAGCTGGACGTGACTGAGTGACTAACATTTTCACTTTCAAGCTTATTTTTATGGACTTCTTAATTCCTGTCAAAGTAATTTGACAAAATCTTGTGAGTGCTATTCATAAACAAGGGCAACGGTAGTTTTTCTTCAAAGATCTTGAGATGACGAAACAGTCCATTCTGCTTAAAAAAAAAAAAAAAAAAAAAAAGCCAGAAGCTTGTAAGACATGTTAGGTTCATGCTGGAATTCAGGGGAGAAGAATGGTTGAACCGCCTAAATTGATTGTATCTCTGCATATGGCACGGCTATACTCACCTCAAGTTGAGAGCTATGTCATCCTTCATTTGCCCATTTCCTAATAGCAGTAGAAACCATCAGACTCCATGTGTCTGCTGTCTGAGACCCTCAGATAAAAGCAGCAGTTGCTCAACCTGTTATTGGTGAGCACAGGAAATTATGCTCTTCATTGTCTTTCTTTATCTGCAGCCTTGGGGAGAAGTCCTCTTCCAGCCTCTCTGCTGAGACCTCCTTATGAAGGAGAGAAGCAAGAAATCTTGAAATGCTTTCCTCGGTCTGAGTCAGAACGTTGCACTGTTCAACTCTGTGCCCTTGCTTGGACCTCAGAGCCCATAGAACTGCCAGAGACTCTGTTCAGGGATTTCTCAAAAGTAATGACCCCCTTGTCTGCACTGACTACCTGACCCAGGATTGGTGTGCTTTTGCATGGGGCAAATGGAACATGGCAAGTCAGCACTTTCTCCAGTTTTGCATGCTTGCTTTAATTGCAGTAAAGGCATGACTCTTTCATTTTGAGCTTCCTGCTGGAATCAGCTACTCCCACACCTGACAGTCTCATTCTCTCTCTCCCAACTCAGCTCAACTCCTGACACCATACTTGTATCCTACTCTTTTCCGCTTTGCTTCTTTTTTCTTTTTGATTCTTGCTGTATGTTTTATAAATTCATTATATATGCACCATATGCTTATCTATTCATCCATCAATGGACACTTGTTTCCATATCTGAACCTGAGGATACGATGCTAAGTGAAATAAACCAGAAACAGAAAGACAAATCATGCATGATTATCCTTACATGTGGAATCTTAAAATTCTAAAGCAAGAAAGAGGAAAATAGAATAATGATTGTTGGGGCAGCAGAATGGCAAAAATTGATTTTGTGAGATGAATAAGTTCTGGAGACCAAACATAGAGCATGGGAAGTGTAGGTAATAATATACTGCATTGTATACCTGAAGTTTGCCGAGAGAGATCTTTAGTGTTCTTGCCATCCATACAAGAAATTAAAATGTCTGAGGTGATGGATATGTTAACTAGCTTGATTGTGGTGGAGTCATTTCACAATGTACACGAACATCAAAATATCATGTTGTACACCTTAAATCTATATATTTTTTACTTTTCAAGTATGCCTCAATAAAACTGAAAAAATTAAAAATACACACCACACGTGATTCATGTAGCTCAACTGACTGGTGTTCCTTTCTTTTCCATGGCCCCTGGGGAAGCCTTGCTCTGATACAAGGAGTCTATCACTGTGCTGAGGAAAGTTCTCACCATCAGTCAGTTCAGTCACTCGGTTGTGTCTGACTCTTTGCGACCCCATGAACCGCAGCACGCCAGGCCTCCCTGTCCATCACCAACTCCCGGAGTTTACTCAAACTCATGTCCATTGAGTCAGTGATGCTATCCAGCCATCTCATCCTCTGTCGTCCCCTTCTCCTCCTGCCCCCAGTCCCTCCCAGCATCAGGGTCTTTTCCAATGAGTCAGCTCTTCGCATCAGGTGGCCAAAGTATTGGAGTTTCAGCTTCAACATCATAGCAAACAGATAAAGCAAGAAAACAGAAACAAAAGATAGTTGCTCACTCTCTTTATAACATGCCCACTATTTCTGGGTTGCAAAAACCTGACAAAAATTTTTCAGGGGGAAAAAAAAGTGGTAGATGAGAGAAAAGACAAAAGGTGAATGGAAACTGATAGCTAACAAGAACATAACCGATTAAAACTCTCTGACCTCTAAAAGAGGGTAAAATTAATGTTATCTCAAGACAGGCAGGGATCTCTCCATGTGGTACTGTGAACATGAGCCATAAAATAACACTGATAATTGGATTTCTATTGATCTGTACAGCAGCATAGATGAGCCTCGAGAAGATTATGCTAAGTCCAGGAAGCAAGAGGCAAAAACTACTTATTGTGTGATTCCATGTATATGAAACTTCTGGGAAAGGCACAAGAAGCCAGATTCATGGTGGCCTGGGGTGGAGGCTGGGAGTGGGCATTACCTGCAAAACAGGTACAAGGATCTTTTGGGGTTGTAGGAAGTGTTCTAAAACTGAACTGGGATGGTGACTGCTTGGTCATCGAAATGTTCTGAAAAACACTGGGTCCATTTTCAGTGGGTTGAATAACAGTATGCAAATGAGCATTCAATAAACTCATGAGAAATCTTAGCTTGGACAATGTAATCAGGAGAATTACTTGCTTGATAGTAAAGATCTGTCCTAATTACCTTTGGATCCTGAAAACACTGTCATCATGCGGCAATGCTGAGCACTCGGATCATTACTGTGGGTGCATGCTAAGTCACTTCAGTCATGGTCTGTAGCCTGCCAGGCTCCTCTATCCGTGGGATTCTCCAGGCAAGAACACTGGAGTGGATTGCCCTGCCCTCCTCCAGGGGATCTTCCCAACCCAGGGATTGAACCTGCATCTCTTACGTCTCCTGAATTGGCAGATGTGTTCTTTACCGTGCGCTCCACCAGCCTGTGCTCAAATCATTCATTTGTTTATCCCGTGATTTATATGAGTACTAATGTCATTTTTGAGCTTGTTCTTTGTGCCAGGTTCTCCTTCGGGTTTGGAATGTGATAGTTGACCAAGGAGACAGTCATTGGCCTTAAACAAATAACATTCTGGTGGGAAAGATAGAAAAATAAAATTCTTACTCTTCCCTGGTGGCTCAGACAGTAAAGAATCTGCCTGAAATGCAGGAGACCCAGGTTCAATCCCTGGGTCGGGAAGATCCCCTGGAGAAGGGAATGGCAGCCTACTCCAGTGTTTTTGCCTGGAGACTCCCATGGACAGAGGAGTCTGGCTGACTACAGTCCATGGGGTCGTAAAGGGTTGGCTATGTCTGAGCAGATACACACTACTACTGCCCTCTAGAGATTGGCTAGTGCTCTGCCCTCCTATAGTGCCTGCCTCAGCACTGTGCAGATAAATAAGAAAGTGAGAATCTGACTGTTCACACCGAATCGTTTTTGGCTGATAAGATGCCCCATAGTCCAGTCCTGGCTACACCCTGGGCCACTGAATCCCACAGAATGGAACATGGACCTGGGCTTGCAGAAGGGGAGAATTACCACCAGATCAACCCCAGTGTCATCCTAGGGAAGAATTCTGCTCTATGAAGACCATGGTCACCCTCCCAAGAGGTCTGGAGATGAGTGACTTCCAGGGTCCCTTCTTCCCAAGGGCTTGGGGTCTTGGGAGTGTGACTATCAACCCAGAGCTGAGTTACATGACTTTTTGATTTTACTGACAACTTAACCTCGTGTGAAAATGGTAGTTTACCATGTAATTGAGTCAGAGGAAAGGAAGCATCATCCTAACAGAGAAGTCCACATCTCACTGGGAGCTGGTGAAAGGTCCCCACTGGAGATGGGCTGGCAAAAAGAGATGCATTAAACAGATAGCAAATTCCAATGCTAGAAAACACATCAGCAGCCTGTGTCTTCATGTTGGCCCCCAGCTGTCAAGTCTGGTTGGGTCCAAGCTCTTGATTTCGAGGACTTGGTAAGAAAGTAACTGATGTCTGATATTTTGGATTTTCTCATTTCAGAGAAACTTTAGCGGCTGCTATATGTTTCGCCACCTTTGCTTTGGTGCTTTTTCCAATACTACATACTAACAGAAAGTATCTTCTTTTTCCTAATTTCAAAAAAAATACAACCTGCCTTTGTACAGATTCAGTTTGTGGGACCTCACTTATTGGCTGATGGCACAATTTTGCTGTATTTCAAAGTCAAGTGCCTTTACTTGATCTCTGTGGTAGGAATACAGTCTCCTAAATCAGATGTTCCTAACAAGTTCATTAAGGTTACAAAGTAAAAAATTATCCATTCATTTTAGTATCATAGTTAGAAGGAGGAAACTGCATGTCCCTGAATTTCCATCCTGTAAAAACTTCAGAACAAAAAGTTTCTGCACTCACATGATAGTGGAGGTGGACACCTTAAGGTAATGGTCATCTTCTGCCTGAAACGTTAAACTGAGTCCTGATTATGCCTTTTGCCCATATTTACTAAGGACATATTTACTTCCCTGGTGGCTCAGCTAAAGAATCCGCCTGCAATGTGGGAGACCTGGGTTTGATCCCTGGGTTGGGAAGATCCCCTGGAGAAGGGAAAGGCTGCCCACTCCAATATTCTGGCCTGGAGAATTCCATGGACTGTATAGTCCACGGGGTCGCAAACAGTCGGACACGACTGAGCGACTTTCACTTCACTTCACTAACAACAGAGCCATTTTTCCAACGCTTAAATTTTCTGAATGCTTTCAGAAAGGGGAGGTATGAATGAAAAGCCTTTACTTACATATTTATGAAAGCCATTAAAACACACATTCCCAAGGTCTAGGGTGCCACACAGCCAGTATGAAAGCTGCCAAATGTGCTGCCTTTGATAAGAGAATGTGCTCACAACGTGTGTGGGCGTTCATCAAACACAGACAGTGAGAAGTGACTGGTTCTGAGCTTTTTCCACGTGTACCATTTGCTTAGCTCTTAAAGGAACCTTATCAGGTGAGGCCATTATCATCTCTGTCTTCTAGATCTAGAGACAGTCATGCTCAGAGAAGTGAAATAATGGCCCTGCAGGCACATGATGAGGTCACATTGTGCAAAAGGTGAAACCAGTGCCTTGACCATTTTTATAAACCAAATTCCAGTAGAAGTGTAGACTTTTGTCTGCTGTTTTTAAACTTCTTTGTAAACTTCAAATATAGCACAGTTCTGTTGTGCAGAACCAGCCCTCAAGTCCACAGGTTGAATGGGGGTTGGATTTTGAATTTTGAACTGAACTGAAGATGTCTCTAACTTAATTTATTAGAAACTATTACTCACCTTTCATTATCTTTTCTGAGAACATTCCATCTAAGAGGTCATTTCACTGCTGGCAAAGCACCCACGTTTGTTTATCCATGGCACCACCTCCATATTTGGACTGAATGACTCAAAGATCTTGCAGATTAGTGAATGCTATTGACTTTTTTTTTTTTTTTTTTTTAGAAAAGTGCCCATCTGTTTCTCAAAAACTTCCAACTTAAAGCAGATAGCCTAATTTAATTCATACTCAGTATGCTCCAAACTGCTGGTTTTCATTTTAATTATCTTCAAACATTTCTGGCTATATATTCTCTATGCTGAAACAAACTTGTATGATTGTAAATGATTTTTTTTTAATCTATGTGACAGATTGTTAAAGTCTGGGCATATGGAAAACTGTAAACAAAACTCAAACCATGTAAGTAAAGGCTCTAAGGCTTTCTCAGCTGAAACTAAATTTCCTTCAAATGACCCCATGACTCATTATAAGCATATGTGTAGAACCTCTGATGTTAATAAATGTGTAAGCCTATACACTGTGTCTCTCAAACCCTAACCAGAAAACATCTGATCATAGACAGATGGCAAATCATTCAAAGGTACAATGATATGCCTCACCATTGAGATTTCCTATAGTAAATATAGGAAGCAGTACAATTTTTAGGATTTTTAAATTTAGGACTTCCCTTGCAATCACTTAGGGCTTCCCTGGTGGCTCAGAGGGTAAAGCGTCTGCCTGCAATGAGGGAGACCTGGGTTCAATCCCTGAATCGGGAAGATTCCCTGGAGAAGGAAATGGCAACCCACTCCATTATTCTTGCCTGGAAAATCCCATGGACAGAGAAGCCTGGTAGGCTACAGTCCACTGGGTCGCAAAGTCGGATACAACTGAGCGACTTCACTTTGTAATCACTTACGAAAAGGGTGAATCTAGTGTATTTAATGATTAAAAATCCCTTCTTTTGCTGTAATTTTGTCCTCCAGCTAGAGCATAAAAGAATACCTTCAGCTCCAAATCCCATGGTTTGAAAATGCCCAAAGCTTCCTAAATTCCCACAGACTCTCAGGCCCTTCCCATTCTCATGGCCCAACTGACCCAGACTTCTTGAACTTGATCATCTTTGGACTTCCCCGTGTTGACTCAGACTTAAAACGCAGGACTGTTCTGAACTGAGCAAAAAGCTGTTCAAACAGAGAGTGTTGGTATAAAATCACACTTAAATGAAGATTTTGTAGGTCGCTTATAGGAAAGGTGTATGCCAGACACACCACTGAAAACACCAGTCCCACCTTAGACTTATTGATTTCGACTCTGCAAGGTACCATTTGGGTCACATCCCACCAAGTACCCTCTTGATTCCCTTTCTTAGTGAAGCCCTGCCCAATAGGTGACTCTGCCATCTACCCTCTGAGCTTCCCTGCCACAAACTTAAATTGTTTCTCCATCTTTTATCCTTCAATTCACTAATTTCCCTACATAAAGTCATCAGTGTCTTAAACAGAAAAACAACTTCCTTTTAAATATGCCCAACTTGATTCAAGGGCAATTGAGATAATAGGCTTTTGTTCACTTTGTCTGATTGCTCTCAGATGTCTAATCAACAAGATGACACAGTAACTTATACCATCCGTCCAATTGCAGAGCTTTAGAAAGGAGAGAGAGACAGGCCCGCAATTTCAGGGGAAGACGTCAACAGCCAGCTCCCAATAATTGATAGAACAGGTAGACAGAAAATCAGTGAGGACTGAGAAGACTTAAACAAAGCAAAACTATCAACAAACTTGATCTGATTGACATTTCTAGAACACTCCACACAAAGTCAGAATACATAATCTAAGTGAACAGAGAACACTTTCCAGTACAGTCTTCCCCTGATATCAGTGAATGCTCAATTCCCTTATATAAAATGCTGTAGTGTTTGCATAAAATCTACATATCTCCTTCTATATATTTTAAATGATTTCTAGATTATTTGTAATAATGGATGTAATTATTTGTAAATATGGATGCAGTATGAATAGTTGTAAATACAGTGTAAACGCCATGTACATAGTTGTAAATGTATGGCAGATACTGGAAAATTCAAAATTTCTGGAAAAATTTTTTTCTGAATATTTTCTATCTGAAGTTGGTTCAGTCAGCAGATGCAGAATCTGCAGATATGGAAGCAAACCTACTGTATAGATCATGTTGTCAGCCATTTTATCAAGCATCAATACATTTCAATGATTTGAAGCATGTTTTATGACCTCATTAAAATTAATTTGTATGGTACTAAAAGAAAGATATCTGAAAAAATCTCCAAACACTTTGAAACTAAATAACACATTTCTGAATAATACATCAGGTAAAAAGAAATCAAAAGGAAAATTATAATTTTTTAACTTAAAGAAAATGAAAATACAGCATAACGAATTTCTGAGAAATAGCTAAAGCAGAATATATAGAGAATGTTATAGCAATAAAATCTTTATTAAAAAAAGAAATACAAAATCTGTGACTCAGATGTTACCTTAAGAAACTAGAGAAATAGCTTCAAATTAAAGCAGAAAACATAATAAATCTAAAACAATAGAAATAATAAAATAGATCATAGCAAAGCAAATCGTCAACAAAATAAAAATCTTGTCCTTTAAGAAGATCAATAAAAATTGAAAATTTTAGAGAGATTAGGACAAAAAGAGAAGATGAAGGTTATTAAAATACCCAATAAAGAGAGGATATCACTATAAAAATTTTTAACATTAAAAGAATAAAAAAATTATGATTAATTTTGTGACAGTATGCTTGATAATTTAGATAAAATTGAACAATTATATGAAAGAAATAAATTACCAAACTTACTCAAGGAGAAATACAAAATTGAGTGGAACTCTATTTATCAAAGGAATTGAGTTTATAATTAAAATCCTTCCCTTAAAGTAAGCATCAAGGACAGATGGCTTCTGTGAGAATTCTAAGAAACACTGAGTGGAGAAATAGTACCAAATCTGTACAGACTTTCCTAGAAAACTGAAAAGGAGGAAATACCTCTCCACCCATCATATAGTGCCTAATACACTGATATCAAAACAAACAAAGAAAAATCACATGAAAAGAAAACCACTGACCAGAATCCTTTATGAATGTTAAGAAACATATTCTAAACAAAACTTCAGTAAATCAGTATATATGCATATGTGTTCATAAAATTATATATAAATAGACCCATAGATAGATAAATGATACCACATCTAAGCAATGTGGAAGAGGAAGCAGGCAAAGCAGAATTTCTGCTTCTGATGCCTACTCTTTGAACTTCTCTATCCTGTACTATTGCAATTGAATTTTATATTTTCTAGGAACTCTTAAAATATTTCACCAGAGCAGTCTACAGATGAAGAAGCTGAACCTCAAAGATTGAGTGATTTGCTGATTTTAACAACCGGTTAGTTGAAAAGCCAAAGTCTCCTTCAACAATACCAAATTCTAATAGCAAATGAACCTTGTCAATCTTGTCCCCTAGAGATGAACCAGCTACCTTTGCACTCACAGGTATTGGTTCTTTCCTCTCAAATAACACCTGTTGCTCTAGTTCTCATTGGAGAAGAAAATGGCAACCCACTCCAGTATTATTGCCTGGAAAATCCCATGGACAGAGGAGCCTGGCGGGCTATAGTCCATGGAGCGGCAAAAGAGTCAGATACAACTTAGTGACCAAACAACAACAACAACAACTCTAGTTCCTGTAGGATCCTGTCTTTCCATTTCAAGGTCGTATGTGTCCAGAGACTGCTGAACTTCTGGGACTACCTTATCTTTTCACCTGAGTTCCTTTCTTGACAATTTTCTACATCTTGCCTTTGTTTTATTCTTTGTATACTGTATGTGTTAGGAGCAAGAACAAGCAGATAAATGCTAAGAACGATGGTTATACTTCCACAAGGTACTTAAGAGTTAGGGAGTTTAGTGTGGGCCATGGGCTAGAGGCTCAGCAGACTCCTGTCATTCAAACTCAGAATGATATCAAGAAATAAAATGTAATAACAATGAAGTTTAACAGAAAAAAAAGTTACAGTTATTTGCTTTATGCTGGGAAAATATTAAGACTGCCTAGATTAGTTTACTTTTTCAAGACACTGACCTCCAAATGATATTTGGTGGAAGTAGGGGTTACTTGCATGACACAACACAAATGGTTGAAAGTGAAGAATATCTCCTACATCAGGTCAGGTCAGTTCAGTTCAGTTCAGTCGCTCAGTCGTGTCTGACTCTTTGAGACCCCATGAACCACAGCACACCAGGCCTCCCTGTCCATCACCAACTCCCGGAGTCTACCCAATCGCATGCCCATCGAGTCGGTGATGCCATCCAGCCATCTCATCCTCTGTCGTCCCCTTCTCCTCCTGCCCCTAATCCCTCCCAGCATCAGGGTCTTTTCCAATGAGTCAACTCTTCGCATGAAGTGGCCAAAGTACTGGAGTTTCAGCTTCAGCATCAGTCCTTCCAATGAACACCCAGGACTGATCTCCTTTAGGATGGACTGGTTGGATCTCCTTGCAGTCCAAGGGACTCTCAAGAGTGTTCTCCAACACCACAGTTCAAAAGCATCAATTTTTCGGCGCTCAGCCTTCTTTATAGTCCAAATCTCACATCCATACTTGACCACTGGAAAAACCATAGCCTTGACTAGACGGACCTTTGTTGGCAAAGTAATGTCTCTGCTTTTTAATATGCTATCTATGTTGGTCATAACTCTCCTTCCAAGGAGTAAGTGTCTTTTAATTTCATGGCTGCAGTCACCACCTGCAGTGATTTTGGAGCCCCCCAAAATAAAGTCTGACACTGTTTCCACTGCTTCCCCATCTATTTTCCATGAAGTGATGGAGGGCTTGTAAATGTTTGTAACTGTCTAGAATTTCATAAATTCTTATTTATAATTTGGTTTCTGTATTACAGCTGGGGGTTTTAACCAATAATTTTACAAATATCAAAGACAGATGTTTTAGAATCTTTTATTCCATAGTTTTGAAAGGAGACAAGTCTGTTTGGGAAATAAATTTTACCTAGACCCCTATGTGCAATAGAAATGGCTCCAGAATGTCACCGTCTTATAGCACTTCTTCACTCTCCACAAACTTTTTCTGGGGAGGAATTTTAAGAAGACTCATAGCTTTACTTGTCAAAGCAGTTGACAATGTAAGTGAAAATGCTGTATGTATATTTTATCTTTCTTCATAGATTCACGGGTACATATACAGAATATCCATTTTGTATATATAAAAGTTGATGATCTAAAGTATACAATTTAGCACGGGTTTCTTTATTATATGTCTTGACAAAAAGGTAGTGGCAAATGCTATCATGTTTAGAAGATTTAGTCAATTGCTCCATGTCAAAGAAATAATGTCACCATAGTAGTATACTACATTCCTGAAATTGAGGGTTTTGATTTACAAAAATCTATGAAAATATCATTTTTGCTTCTTTTAGGAGGAAAAAAAGAAGAAAGACATGTGATGGACATCTCTGCTAGAAGACCTCCTGGTTGGCTGTGAAGGGTGTCCTCCATAAGTACTTGTACTTCTTTTGTCTTCCCTTGGAAGGCCTGGAGATGGAAGAGTTCTGCCAACTTTTATCTTACTTAACGTTATATTCCTTAGCATTCTAGTGCTATTTCTTTAATATAGAAATACTTTTCTAGATTAGTCTCAATCTCCTTTTGTCCTAACAAGACTTTAGGATTTATATTTTTGGCAAATTAAGTTTAATCTTCTATTTAGCACTTAATATTATTTTATCTTACATAAAGGGATGTCTTTTATTTGTCTCTAAATAAATCCTTCCTAATAAGCCCAGCAGGAGATGAAGAAGCTTATTTCCCTTTAGTTAGGGACATTGATGGTTCTCCCAAGTGGTGCAGTTGTAAAGAATCCCCTTGCCAATGCAGGAGATGCAGAGAATCTTTCCAGACTGTGGTCAGAAAAATAAGGGACTTCCCCAGTGGCTCAGCAGTAAAGAATTCACCTGCAATGCGGGAGACTAGGGTTCAGTTCCTGGGTTTGGAATATTCCCTGGAGTAGGAAGTGGCATCCCACTCTAGTATTCTTGCTTGGAAAATTCCATGGACAGAGGAGCCCGGCAGGCTACTGTTCATGGGGTCTCAAAGGGTCAGACGTGACTGAGCGTCGGAACACAGGAACCTTGATCTCTTTTCTGTCTTTGTGAAAATCTGTATTGTCAATCTTGCTCTCCATTGAGTCCTTCAATAAAGAACTGCCATCTTAAAAAGAACAAAAAAGAAAATCGACACCTTTCTTTACTTTCATGTTTGCTAGGAATTGGAGTTTTATATCTCTTCTTAACTTCACAGCTAACATCTTGAATTGGCTATATTCACTCTTATTAATCCTTCAGGCTCTCGGTTATCATGAAATTCCACTCAAGTGACTCTCACCAAACCTGCCATTAGCCTTTAGTCTCTCTTATCCTCATCTTTGTGAATATTCCACAGCACCTGCTACTCATTGTTGAAGAATTTCACCTCTCTGAACAATGAACGGCAAACTTAGGAAAAAGGAAGCTCAGTGATTTGCTTATAAAATGTGTCTCTTAGAAGATATTTATGGGCTTTGCATGCATGCTAAGTCACTTTAGTCATGTCCAGCTCTGTGCAACTTCATGGACTGCAGCCCACCAGGCTCCTCTCTAGGCAAGAATACTGGAGTGGGTTGCCATGCCCTCCTTCAGGGGATCTTCCTGACCCAAAGATTCAACCCGAGATGAGTCTCTTACATCTCCTGCATTGACAGGCGGATTCTTTATCACTAGCACCACCTGCAGAGCCCCACTTATGGGCTTTACCCCAACTCAAATAATCATTGTCTTAAAGGGAAGAGGTGATATTTAAAAATAAATGTAAAGATTATATTTTATTGAAATTATGTTCAAAGTGTAGAAAAGGTTAGTAGTTTTATACTTAGCTTCTAAAATAAAATAATTTATTTTTTTGTTCAAGTGTGTCCTTTTTACTCCATTATTGAATAGCAACTTGATTTAAATTAAGAGATGGGAGAGAGAAAGAGTAGTTGAAGGGATCTGTGACATCAATGGGTTAATCAGGTGTTTTAATGAATATATTTTAGAGATATTTAATTTACTATGACTGCAAAGCAAATGGACACTTAATTGGCACATTGCTATCATCTTTTATACTAATAGATTCTATGGATTGGGAAGATGGACAGAGCTGAAAGGGATAGGGTCATGTTTGAATTTTCAGTAAGAAGGGCAGCCTTAAACTGGGATGGAGTCATCTGAAGGTTTGCCCACCCATGTCAGAGAGTTGAGCTGAGACTCAGACAGATGGGCACTGATAAGCCTGGGCACTTCTCTTTCTGTGTGTCCTCTCCATGAGGTCTCTCCAGCACGGCGGCTTCATGGTAGGCGGATGTCTTAGGAGTTGGCTTAGGTTTCCGTGGCACATATCTTAGCAGTTGACATGTCTTCAGACATGTCAAGGCACATGGCTGAACAGGGAGAGAGTGCCAGGCAATAGCAGCATCACGTTTTCTAACCTTGTCTCAGTGGTGATGCAATTAATTTTGTTTCTTTTTTTTCCCCATTACAAATGCTCACATTCAAGGGGACAGAAATTAGACTCTTCCATTTGCGGAAGGATCTCGAAAACTGTAGAGGGAGGTTTAAACAGACAATTAAAGAGCACTGAAATTCTGAGACAGCAGCCTTCCTGGGATGAAGGACAATGAGCAAGGTGTCCAATAAATAAGCACCAATTTTATGTATTCAAACCAGTGTTTTACAGAAGGACCAAGCTGAATATTAAAGGATACTCTAAGAAGAATACCATAATGATGGGGACAATAAGAGTGGGCCAATGACATAGTATTTCCATATCATAGCTATTTTTGTAGTTGAATACCAGTAGTCAATTCATGAGACAACATTCTGGGATGTAATTGATAATTGCCATAGAAATATTCCACATTATTTTCTAAATAGTCATTGAACATATTGGTATGTATCAAAGTATTTAAATCTAACAGAAAGCAGAAAGCTCTCTCCCACGCTTTTGTTAAATGTCAAAAATGCATTTTAGCTTCACTTATGAACAAGAATAGAGACTGAAGTCCTAATTAATTAAAGAAAGTTAGCTGTAGCAGTGATTTTAATATACTTCTCTTTAAGTTGTTATAATGGAAAGGTCAAGTTAGCTAACAATAACAAAAAAATACCCAGATTCCAAGGAGACTAAAATTCGAAATGAAGATTAATAATTCATGTAATGAAAAATAGAATTTTCAAGCCATATGTTCTGGAATGTTTTTAGTGAGTTTCAATAGTATTCACTGCATTGTCTCATCTGTTCAGATTATTTCTGGTGAATTTTTGTCAACAATTCCTCTTAAATACAGATCAGTTCTGTTCAGTTCAGTCACTTAGTCGCATCCAACTCTTTGCAAACCCATGGACTGCAGCATGCCAGGCCTCCCTGTCCATCACCAACTCCCAGAGTTTACCCAAACTCATGTCCATTGAGTCGGTGATGCCATCCAACCATCTCATCCTCTGTCATCCCCTTCTCCTCCCACCTTCACTCTTTCCCAGCATCAGGGTCTTTTCAAATGAATCAGTTCTTCGCATCAGGTGGCCAAAGGATTGGAGTTTCAGCTTCATCATCAGCCCTTCCAATGAATATTCAGGACTGATTACCTTTAGGTTGGACTGGCTGGATCTTCTTGAAGTTCAAGGCACTCTCAAGAGTCTTCTCCAACACCACAGTTCAAAAGCATCAATTCTTCGGCTCTCAGCTTTCTTTATAGTCCAACTCTCACATCCACACATGACTACTGGAAAAACCATAGCCTTGACTAGATGGACCTTTGTTGGCAAAGTAATGTCTCTGCTTTTGAATATGCTGTGTAGGTTAGTCATAACTTTTCTTAAATATAGGTCAGTAAGTTCCAAAAACCTACCACTTTTTTAATTCTTCAATGTAAAAATCCTTCAAATAAAGACTGTGTCTTTAAAAGAAAGACAAATGTATAGTTTTCATAGTTTATCTAGTCATGGTTCACAGATCATAATGGCACAATGACTTGACTTGTAAAAATTGTGATGAAAATCATAGTCACACCCGTGAAACAACAATGACAAAGACTGGCACTATCAAAAAGAAGTCAATAGGTCAGAAACATCTATAAGCAATTTTTTTCTTAACTATGAATTACGAATAAACACTATCCAGACAGAGCTAACACAAAAGTAAAGCAAGCCAATTATTAGTTGCTAATATTGTCAATATTGACTTAGTACACCTACTATAGAAAAGAATTCAAAGTTCAAATAATGCATGAAAGTGAAAATTGCTCAGTTGTGTCTGACTCTTTGTGACCCCATGGACTATACAGTCTATGGAGTTCTCTAGTCCAGAATACTGGAGTGGGTAGCCTTTCCCTTCTCCAGGGGATCCTTCCAACCCAGGGATTGAACCCAAGTCTCCCACATTGCAGGTGGATTCTTTACCAGCTGAGCCACAAGGGAAGCCCAAGAATACTGGAGTGGGTAGTTTATCCTTTCTCCAGAGGATCTTCCCTACCCAGGAATTGAACTGGGGTCTCCTGCATTGCAGGTGGATTCTTTACTGAGTTGTCAGGGAAGCCCATGCATAAAACCTTACTATTTCAAATAATGTTGCTGAAAAAGTGAGGAGCAACATGCTATGCTATGATTAGTTGCTCAGTGGTATCCAACTCTTTGTAACTCCATGGACTGTAGCCTGCCAGGCTCCTCTGTCCATAGGATTCTCCAGGCAAGAATACTGGAGTGGAGCGGGTACCCATTCCTTTCTGCAGGGGATCTTTCCAACCCGGGGATCAAACCTGGGTCTTCTGCATTGCAGGTGGATTCTTTACTCTCTGAGCCATCTAGGAAGCGTAGGTGACCTAACAAATACCTCCTGTTTGAGAATAAACATGATGGTAAAGTCAGCTCCTTACCTCGCACCTAAGTTAAACTCCATGTTATAAAGATGTGTGCTGTGCTGTGCTGTCTCTCAGTCATGTCGAGCTCTTTGTGACCCCATGGACTGTAGCCTGCCAGGCTCCTCTGTCCATGGAATTCTCCAGACGAGAATACTGGAGTGGGTTGCATTGCCTCCTCCAGAGGATCTTCCCGACCCAGGAATCAATCCGGGGCCTCCTGCACTGCAGGCAGATTCTTAACTGCCTGAGCCACCAAAGTTCATGTTCAACAGGCTTGGGTTTTATATATGTTTGCTAGAAACAAAAAAAAAAAGCCCAATAACTGCAGATGGCCAGAATAAAATCAGTTATAGAAAATAAAGTCATGTTAAATATTTTTAAATAAAAAAAAGCAAAACAGAGACATGATTGAAATAAAGAGGTATCTATTTGGGGTTGGTTAGGGCTGTAGCCCAGGCTCCCCAGATGGTGCTAGTAGTAAAGAACCCGCCTGCCAATGCAGGAGACACAGGTTCAATCCCTGGGTTGGGAAGATCCCCTGGAGAAGGAAACAGCACCCTGCTCCAGTATTCTTGCCTGGAGAATTCCATGGGCAGAGGAGCTGGGTGGGCGATAGTCCAAGGGGTCACAAAGACTTGGACATGACTGAAGTGACTTAGCATGCAGGACTGTAGCCCATGACACTTGACTTATTCTGCCAGCCTAAAAAATTAGGGAGGCTTATAAAGGCAAAACCCATAAGGTTACAGTTAGTTGTGCGAGTTGTTCATTGAGAATAATAATTAAAGCTGTTAAGAGTAAAGGGTGTTTGTTAAGTAGGGGTTGGGTGGGACCTGAAGTGATTGGTTACTTAGTTACAAGGGGAACTACCATGAACAACAAGGTTGCAGGTAGGAGATACTGGGTTAAAGACACTGGTGACCTTGGGTTAGTTATGTGGGTGCTCAGCTGCTCAGTAATGTCTGACTCTTTGTGACCCCACCAGGCTCCTCTGCCCACAGAAGTTTTCAAGGCAAGAATACCCGAGTGGATTTCCTTTCTCTGCTCCATGGGCTAGGTATAGTTCACAAAAAATTCAAGTTTTCAGTGCTACGGGGATGTGTCTGAGAATGGGACCTCAAAGACCGACACCTCCAGTTTTGTATGCTTTAACTGTTATTACTCCATTACAATTTCAATTTCTCATCAGTATCTAAATATCCAATAAGTGAAAAGTGATATTTATGATTTTTACTGAAACCACAGTGATATTTAAATTATTTTATTTTTTATACAATTTATAAAAGTTGCACTCCATTTTCAGTTATTACAAAATATTGACTATATTCCTTCTGTTGTGCAATATATCTCTTTAGCCTATCTGACACCAAGTAGTTTGTACCTGCCGCTGACTCACCCCTACATTGCCCTCCCCCAAATGGTAACCAACCACTAGTTTGTTCTCTATGTCTGCAAGTCTGTTTCTTTTTTGTTATAGTCACTAGTTTGTTGTGTTTTTTAGATTCCATGTATAAGTAATATCATATGGTGGTATTCCATTGTGTATCACATCTTCTTTATACATTTGTCTGTTGATGGACCCATAGGCTGCTCCCACACCTTGGCAATTGCAAATAATGCTGTTATCTTTCTGAATTGGTATTTTTGGCTTTTTTTCAGGTACATGCCCAGGAGTGGAATGGCTATGTGATAATATAGTCTATTTTTTTTGAGAAACCTCCATACTGTTTTCCACAGTGGCTAAACCAGTTTACGCTGGAATAAGTCGGGAAGATCCCCCGGAGGAGTGCATGGCAACCCACTCCAGTATTCTTGCCTGGAGAATTCAATGGACAGAGGATCCCTTCAGGCTATGGCCCACAGGGTCACAAAGAGTCAAATATGACTGAAGTGAGTTAGCAGACACGCACACACACACACAAGGGATTAATATCCAATGTATATAAATAGCTTGTACAACTCAACACCCGAAATCAAACAATCTAATTTAAAAATGGGCAGAAGAACTTTACTAGGCATTTTTCCAATGAGGAAATGCAGATGGCCAATAGGCATGTGAAAAGATGCTCAACACTGCTAATCGTCAAAGAAATGCAAATCAAAACCACAATGAGATATCACCTCACACCTATCATTAAATAAGAACACAAATAACAAATGTCAGCAAAGATATGGAGAAAAGAAAATCCTCATACACTGTTGATAGGAATGTAAATTGGCGAGACTGTGTTGATGATATCTAATATAAGTTTTAGCTGTTTATGAGCATTTGAATAAAAAGTACAATAGCCTGTATGGTAAATTACACAGACACACACATAAATATAAATAATATATACACATGTATTTATATGTAGGGCAAAGTGCTTGATATTAAAAAGTAAATAAAGATAAAAAATGTCATGGGAAACAGCATTGTCAAAGTTAGACTTAAAATAATCTACATAAAATGTTAGTTTATTTCCTGAAAAAACTTGCTCAAGCAAATGAGGTACTCACATTATCCCTTATGTGGGTTTAGTAAGCTTCTCTTCCAAGGGATAGGAAATGCCATTGACTGGATTTATTGGGTAATAATAAAGATGTGTAGCCAAATCCTACTTAGCTGTGTTTTTGTTGTTGAAAGGACAAATGTCATATAGGCTCTTGTTTTGGTTTAGTTGTTAAGTCGTGTCCAACTCTTTTGCAACCGCATGGACTGTAGCCCTCCAGGCTCCTCTGTCCATGGGGTTTCTCAGGCAAGAATACTGGTGTGTGTTGCCATTTCCTCCTCCAGAAGATCTTCCGGACCCAGGGATTGAAACTGTATCTCCTGCATTGCAGGCAGATTGGTTTACCCCTGAGTCACCAGGGAAGCCCCATATAGGCTTTTATGACCTCTTCAATGCTGGCTCATGAAACAGTCTCTCCCTGTGTTTATCAACTAATCTCTCTTCTGAATAGTTCACCATAGATCCTTAGGAGGGGTATTTGAAAATACAGCACAATTTAACATGACCTTCAATACCTTCTTTGAAAATCTGTCCCAAAGACAAACTAGCAGAAAATCACAGATATGTACATAGATTTGTTTATTGCAGCACTTTTAGTAACAGCAAAAATGGCTAAAAATATGTTCATATGTGGCAGCCTGGTTGCATGAATAATGAGACATTCTCCCAATGGCGACCTGTGTAGTCATGGAAATGACTGAAAACAACTCTGCATCTTATTTTTGAGTGATCAACCATATGGGTTTAGTCCCCAAAAGCAGGGTGAACACACGTGTATATAGTATTGTACCAAATATCTCATATATCAGATAAAATGTGAAAAGTAGATATATTTTAAGCTTGCCTCACTCACTTGTTAATGAAAGGTATGGAATGTATTTTTCTGAAAGCCTTTGAAACATTGTGACTTCATAAAGCAACTCTTACTGGATATCCAGTATCAGTCTAATTTAAGAAATGACTAAAACATAGCTTTAGTTGGGTTACTTAACTGAATAACTCCAGTAAACTTAATAAGGTCAATTTTCCCAGAAAAATAAAACATTAGAAAACTGGTAGATGATAGCAATTGTTGTAGCAGATTCAAAAATAAATTAACATTAATCTTTTCATTCATTCAACCAATAAATTTGACTAGATGTTCCTGTTTTTGTTAGAAAACTGTTACTCACTGTGCTTAATCCTGGGGATGGGAAAATGTTAAAAAAATGAATCCTGTCTTCAATGGATAATCAAACGCAGTAACATGTGAGCTGTAATAACACAGGATGGAATACCCAATAATAAATAGAGATGCAGAGAGGAACCAGGAACTTCTGACCCTATACAGCATGGAATAAGAAGTACAAGGTCAGAGCTTTATTTGGACAATTTGCAAATTAGTTCTGAGAAGAGTGATGTTCTTTAAACAGTATAGATATCTGTGTGTATTTTTATCTGTCATGATCAAAAATAATAAGCTATTTCTGCATAAAAATTGTTTTATTGTGTGTCACCAATGTATGATACCTATTTAAATAGTTTGATTTTTATTTTACTTATATTACTTCTCACATTTTAATGTCAAATGCAGTTACTATACTACTGCTTTATGCAATAATCTAAAGAACAGTTATTTAGTCTCAATGCACATACTTATCCATTTTATCAAATAAATTCTATTTTGGTATTCCAAGTAATTAAATGCATATATTCACTTGATATACAGAAATTTTCCTAAAGGGTGAGGGATTTTCACTCAATAAAAAATAGTGTAGAGCATGGTAGAGTTCTGTATGTTTTCACATATTTCATGTATATAACATATTTTATTTTAAATATTCTATATAGTAAACTAAAAAATGCAGGCTAAGCAAAGCAAATTGCTCTTAGCAGAAACTCCTCTCTGCTCAGAGAAATCCTTCATACTCATGCAGATAGGAATTGACAAAAATACATGTAGGCTGCTGTTGAATATTTTTTCTTGGATTATTTTTCATATAACATAAATTACAGTGCATATAGAAAATTTTATAAATCATTTTGTATTTGCCCCAATTCCCTCTTAACACTGAAACATATCCTAACATCATAGTACATGTCCTTTGATTTGACTCCAATTCACTTTAAGATGTCTCCAGTTCACTTTAAAATGTATCTCACCACTTTTTGTCTGTAACTAAGACCATTGGCATTGGTTTTTACCTTCATTACTGTAACTGTGGTGTACACTTGCTATTAACATGCTCAAGAAAATTGCTGTCAGAGTATAACTAATATGGACTTTCTTATAAATAATTCATATAAGGCATTTCAAGAATAAGTCAGGATACAAGTGGCAGCATCAGAGGACTCAAGGGAAATTTCAGGATATTTGTCTTGTTTGCATAGTTGTGGCTTCATAGGTGGTGTTTGAATATTTTCTGTGTACATGTGACTATCTGGGAGAGAGAAGCAAGTGAAAATAACATTCAAGGGTGCAGACTGTGTTTTCCAAGTGGGTGCAGCATTACGGCTCTTCCACATCTCTAGCACCACGTGACCTTATCACGCTTCCCAGGAAGCAGTGGGATCTTGTCCCTTCCCCTTGAGTTGACTGGGCTTTTGTCTTTGGCAACCAGCAGAATAGAATGAATGGAATCGACACTCTGACTTCTGAGGGGAGGTCAGAAAGTCATGTAACCTTGTTGGACTTGGTTTCCCTGACTTTCTGACTATGTAGCACAATGAACTATATTTGATATTCTGTGATAAACCATAATAGAGAAGAATATGACAAAGAATGTATATATACATGTATATATGTATGTATGTATAACTGAGTTGCTTTAGTGTGCAGCAGTAACACAGCATTGTAATTCATCCATACTTCAGTAAAAATAAATTAAATTAAATTTAAAAAAAGAAAGTCACATCACCTGGGCTTGGGTCATCGAGAAACTCTCATTCCTGAGGGCCCACCTGGACATGCTCTGTTTTGGGAGCTCAGTTATTCTGCTGAAGTCATGCACGTAGCATCTGGATCCTTGGAGAAAGACGCTCAAAGCTAACAGCCCTCAGGTCATGCCAGTGTAGGCATGAGGATGGTGAGGGTAGAAGCCACTTCGAAAGTGGGTTTCTAGCCAGTGTCCATCTCCCAGTCGTGAAGGTCTTCTCAGCTGTGCCTTCAGCCCCCAGACATCCAGACAGAGAGGTGTGATCACCACCACGGACTCCCCAGATTTCTGAGCCATGGAATCCCGGAGAATAATAAAACAGTTTGCTATACTGGAAAGATATTCAGAAGAGCAGGTAAACCTAACAGGGCCTAATTTTCATTATTATAAATTATTGAGGAGAACTCATCTAGAAGTACATTATCAGATCATCATAATACAGACACATATTTGTTTGTTGACTTATTTTTGATAGATATGAGGGGCTATATGGAGCTTAAAATTACAGGTAATTTTAACCTGAACAGTATCATCATTTTGTGTCACTTTAATTTATGTGGTATTAATTTTAATTTATAAAGATTAAACTTTTGACCATAACTTCTTTAACATCAGGATAGAGTATCAAAGTCATATGGAATTCTTAGTTTTCACTTCCAATACTTGGGCTCTGGGAATTCAGAGCCCCTGAGATAAAGGTTACAAATCCAGGAACTGAGAGTAACAAAGTAATCAGGGTGAGAAACCACTCAAAGCAAAAACAAGCAGCAAACAAACAGCAACAACAAAACAAGCATCTGTGAAACTTCCTTTTTAAAAAGTTAAATCCATTATGATCTTGAAGCTTGCTTGTGGTTTGGAAAGTCCATATTCTTCCAGTGAAAGCAAAATAATTAAAAATTTTATACAACAGACCATTGAAATAGTTGTGCAGACTTTTTTCCTATTTTAATCCTTACGAGATTAAAGAACACATCTATTCATTTTAGGTTTCAACTACAGTTTTTTATATTCCTTGTATCTGGATATAGTGTGACAATTAAGCATTTATCAGTCTCAAAATTAAAAAATATTGGACAGAAACTTGAACCCAGAGTCACCCATACAAATCTCAAAATCCCGTTGGCTTTTCCATAATGATTTTGCCAAAAACATTCTTGATTTATTGCAAAATTATGCTACACACAAAAAAACCATGAGCAGAATAGCCATATGTTCAAATGTCCAAAAGACTTGGGTAGAAATAATTGCTATCATTATATAATAAAACTTGTTAATTTGGCATCAGCAACACAAAAATATGTATAATAAATATTCTCACTCAAGGCAATAAGTTTGAAAAGAATGATTTATAGTTTGAAAAATAAAGAAGAATTTAACATAATGAAAAACATTATTCAGTATTTGAGAAAAAATGATAAATGAGCATATGTTTGCTCATAGAAAACTAGAATAAAAGAAAATTTAAAATTACTGTAACCAAGTAAACAAATGTAAGAAGTTTTGCCAAGTACATTATCTCTGGCCAAGAGCTGAAAGTTTGGTCCATGAAGAAGCAATCTGTGGTCAGCTTTGTTATTCGATTGCTAAGTCGTGTCCAACTCTTTGTGACCCCATGAACATCAGCACACCAGACTTCACTGTCCTTCATTATCTCCCAGAGTTTGCCCAAACTCATGTCCATTGAGTCAGTGATGCCATCCAACCGTCTCATCCTCCATTGCCCCCTTCCTCCCTTGCCCTCAATCTTTCCCAGCATCAGGGTCTTTTCCAATGACTCGGCTCTTCGCATCCAAAGTGTTGGAGCTTCAGCATAGATCACAGTGAATTTACAAACAATTATCTTTCCGTTATGACAGACTGTTTTGTTATTCTCACGGATTCCAAGGCTCAGAAATTTTGGAAGTCCATGGTAGGGGTGATAAACTCACTTAAAACTTTGGGACTGTAGGTGGAGCTATAGGCAACCAATATTATTGATGGCTGTAAAGATGATCTGGTCATTAACAGAACAAAAAGAAAGTTTAAATTCCACATCTGTAACTCAGGTGCTTTGTAAGCAAATATGTGTGGCTTCACAACTCTAAGCTGCAGTTTTCTTATCCCCTGAAAATGGGAATAATCATTTTTAAACAATTTCAAAAACACCCAGTTGCAATCAGATACAGTAATTACTACCATTAATGTATGTGGGGGAAAATGGTACCAAGTATGGGAGTTGTAAGCATCTTTCTGTCTCTCTACTGTGGACAAAAGAAGAAGAGCAACTAACAGTCAACCGTACATTAGTGAACAGTCCAAGGTGCCTTCTGATGACCACAGTTGGAACACGGCTTGTTAAAACCATCAGGTCTTGTTTTCAGTACACTTTAGTTCAGTTGCTCAGTCATGTCCGACTCCTTGTGACCCCATGGACTGCAGCACACCAGGCCTCCCTGTCCATCACCAACTCCCGGAGTTTACTCAGACTCATGTTCATTGAGTCGGTGATGCCATCCAACCATCTCATCCTCTGTTGTCCTCTTCTCCTCCTGCCTTCAATCTTTCCCAATATCAGGGTCTTTTCAAAAGAGTTAGTTCTTCACATCAAAGTATTGCAATTTTAGCTTCAGCATCAGTCCTTCCAATGAATATTCAGGACTGATTTCCTTTAGGACAGACTGGTTGGATCTCCTTGCAGTCCAAGGGGCTCTCAAGAGTCTTCTCCAACACCACAGTTCAAAAGCATCAATTTTTCAGTGCTCAGCTTTCTTCACAGTCCAACTCTCACATCCATACATGATCACTGGAAAAACCATAGCCTTGACTAGATGGACATTTGTTGGCAAAATAATGACTCTGTTTTTTAATATGCTGCCTGGGTTGGTCATAACTTTTCTTCCAAGGAGTAAGTGTCTTTTAATGTCAAGGCTGCAGTCACCATCTGCAGTAATTTTGGAGCAATAGCTGAAAAAAAAATGAGGAAAAGCAGTTTGCTGAGAAAGTACTGAAGACCAACAACAAGATAATGTGTTTGAAAATGAGCTCTTAAAGAGGAAAGACATTTCTAAGTACTGCTTGCTATTTTTAAAAGAACACAGGGAATTTTGAAAAGACCAAACTATGTGAAGTAGAGAAGTAAAACAAATAAGAGAAGAGATTAAAAATAAAATCATATGCTAAAACAGTATAATTATATTCTTACTGCAAAACACATCTTGGAAATTCTTGTGCCTCTCTTGCTGTGTTCTAGTTGGTAGTGAGCTTTTTGCCAGTTCTGCACTGCACCCATGCATTTGATCAGTTCAGTTCAGTTCAGTTGCTTAGTCCTGTCTGACTCTTTGTTACCCCATGGACTGCAGCACGCCAGACTTCCCTGTCCATCACCAACTCACAGAGCTTGCCCAAACTCATGTCCCTCAAATCGGTGATGCCATCCCACCATTTCATCCTTTGCCATCCCCTTCTCCTTCTGCCTTCAATCTTTCCCAGCATCAGTGTCTTTTCAAATGAGTCAGTTCTTCACATTAGTTGATCAGGGATGGGTACAAATGTAATAACACCTTGGCTGGCATTGGGTCTAATTCATGGTCACCAACATTAGCTGGGCTCCTAGTGCTACCTAGAGTTGGTACAACATATGCTTTTCCATTGACTTTGCCAGCCTCTTATGTGAACATTATGTAAACTATGTCCTCTCTGCAAATACTCCACTTCTTTTCCCACACTGACCCTCAGCAGATGACCACGACTCTGCACTGATAAAGATGGAACTTTCACAGACACCCACCAGCAATCACACCCATCAATAACCATCTGCACCCACGTGCCCCAGCTTCCTACTGCAGCCATGAATGATCCAGCTCCTTTCTAGCACATACATCTCCCCTGGCACATTTGTTCTCATCTCCTCTACCTACTCCAGAGCAAAAACTGGTACATCTCCCCTCTCCTCTTTCTCACTTCATCCAAGTTTCTCTTTCTACAAGATCATCCACATGATTACACAAATATGGTGTTTCATCTTCTACCTTGAAAAGTAATATTCTCTTCACTACACTTTCCCACCAACAATTTTCCCCTTTCCTTGCTCCCCATTATAACATTTCTCCAAAGAGTTTTCTCTACATGCTGTCTTGGGGTCCTCTGTTCCAGTTATCTGTTAAACCTCCTTCAAGCAGGCTTTTCCCCCACCACTCCACCAGATCTGTTCTCCAGTGTCAGTGATTATCTCCATGTGGTGAATTCCAAAGATTTAATTCTCAGTCCTTACATTACTTGGCAGCGTTTGACATAGTTGATCACTTATTCATTGTTAATAACTTGACTTTGAGGACACTACGCTCTTAATTTCCTCCTTGTCTCTTTTAATATTTCCTTCTTTTCTCCTTGATGTTTAATGTTGGCGAAATGCAAGGTTCCAAGTCCTGGTTCTCTTTGCTTTTTTATTAGGAGTCCCTCCCTAGATTTCTTCTGCTCTTACTTTAAATGCCATCTATGGACCAAATCTTATTTGTCCCTCAAGCTTCCAGGATCATATCACTGACCCATCCTCAATACCTCCACTGGAACATCAAATACACATCTTAACCTTAATGTGTCCAAAACAGAACTCAATAATTCTGCATAGTTGTCCCACTTTCCCAAATTTTCCTGGAAGCTCCATCTTTCCACTTTCTCAAGCAAAAGTTGTGGTGTTCATCTTTGGCCCTCTCCTCTTTTCTCCAGGACTCCACATCTGATTTGTCAAGAAATGTTCTTTGGCAGATCTATCTCAAAATAAACCCATGATACGACCACTTCTCAGCACCTTTCCTGATATCATTCAGAGTTAAGCCACCATCACTTCATACACGAATTTCTGAAATTGTTCATGTAACAGTAATAATGGTCTTCGTTTCCAATGATAACTTCCTAGACTCTGCTGTCAACTCAGCAGTCAGAGTGAGCTCCTAAAACTTAAATGACATCACACAAATCCTCTGCTCAAAACCCTCCAAATGCCTATGAGTTTTCCTCAGATTGAATTCCTGTCAACAAGAAGCTATTTGATCTGCTTGTGCTAAGTGTTTTCTAACCAATTTTTTTTTCCCTACACTTTAAAATCTATACATATATACTCATTTCCCTGGAGGTCCAGCGGTTAGGACTTGGCACTTTCACTGTGATGACTTTAGTTCAACCCTTGGTCAGGGAACTAAGATGCCACAAGCCATGCTACACAGCCAAAAATAAACAAATGAATAAAAAAAGTTTCTGGCTCCAATTTGAGGATATTCACATTAAAAAGAAAGTGATCCTGAGTATTATAAAAATATATGATGACTTCACTTTAAATTTATTGAAGATTACCCTTATAGGTTGGAATATTGAATAATAAAGAAAGTTAAACCAAATTTATTCACTTTTTATGGGTTTATCATAGAATGACTTGATTATTTTTGTACTCTTTGAAATGCATGGAAATCTAAGACACTGGGATTAAAATATTCAGGTTGTCCTGGTCAAGACCTTTGTTGGAGAATTATGAACTGATTATGATTCTTTTCAAGAAGTTCCAGTTTTTTAACTGTTATCAGAGTTTCCATTTATAGCTGAAAATTTTCCTCTTGTTATAAAGTTATTATTTTATTTACTATTCTACAAGTGTTTGCTATTCAAGTTCTATTCATATGCTGTGCTAGATATTATGTAATCTTATATACATTTCTTAAGGTAAAATAATATTTTTTATTTAGAAAGAAGGCATGCTTTTGGAGCAATAAATAAAACATATCAGAAATGACCTAGATATCAGACCTGGAGCACAGATGGTAAATACACAGTCATAGGTTGTTCCCAGCTGCTTCACACCCTGATTCCTAAGTGACAGCCAAATCTCACTCTGATCCTGAGTGGAACCTCAAAAACCTACTCAACCACAGTCGAGACCCTCAGGGCCCACTGCTCTGGAGAAACTTGTTGGTGAGCGGCAGTCCAGTGCAATAGCTGAGAGGCCAGTGGAGCTAGGGGTCTAGCTAGCTGTAATCAGACTGAGATTTAAGTCACTAATCATCAAGCATGGGGTGTGGCAGGTCGGGGTACACGTGGATGACCGAGTCCCTTTGCTGCTCACCTGAAGCTACCACATTGTTAACCAGCTGTACCCCAATGCAAATAAAAAGCTTAAAGCTTGAAAAACAAACAAAAAATAATAAAAATTTAAAAATATATAAAAATAATCACAGTACGTCTACCTCGTGTATATTTGAAAAGACTGGGTTGGTCCTATTGTAACGATAGCATTTCTGAAATTCAACAGCTATCAGATCCTACTCTATATGTACAGTGTGAAACTTTTTCAGATGCTTATTTTATGAGCTTGATAGCTTTTCAAACCTTTATATTGATCTGGATTCACCTACTTTTAACTCAGTGAAGAAAGGTTACATATGACCTAAAAATGTACATTAAATTCAATATTCACAACCAATTCAACCACCATTCTTTTGCCAGAAGGCTGTTGAGTAAAAGTTTATCTTTTACTACGTTTACTTTAAAAATTCAGAATTTTTGTTATTTTATTGTTATAATTCAGCTTTTCATATTCATATGACTAAAAATGCTTTCTTGTATATTTTTATTTACTGGTCCAAGTTGTATCTTCTTGCTCTTTTTAAAGACAAAAAATGTGTTAACTTACATTATGAAATGTGTATATCATACACATTAAAACATCAGGATCATTCACGTCCTTAATTTTTGTATTACTCTCAATATGATATACTGTAGATTTACTCCAGTTCAACCACAGAAGTAAATCATTGTATATATTTTGGCAAATTGCCTTAAACAGTGAAAGATACTATGAAAGCATTATCATAAACAGCTTCATCTGAAACAATATGAAACATTTATCTTATTTATCTGACTATTGAAAATAACTTCACTCTATTTGCCTAGATATATCTATGTCAAAAAGAAGTGGAAACAGCCTCCTGTCTACATGACGCATATTTTATTTCCCAGCTTTAATTCTATTTTTAATTTATACTGAAGTTGCGGACATGTTTTTTCTTCCTGACTCTTAATGAATTTTCATGGTGAAGAAGGTGGGCATAATCATTCAGTCCTCAGCGATGCTTCTATGTTTGACCCAGAACAGGAACTGAGCCGGCAAGAGTGGTGTAGGATGAGCTTTACCTGGAGCATCTGGCCTTCCTGTGAGAAAAGGCGTATGTGTGCCTGCCAGTGTGAGCACACACAGGGACACGTGCCTGGGTCTTAGAGCAGAAGGAGGCAATGCCGGGAGTGGATGCACAGCACCAGAAAATGGTCAAATCTTCCTGAGAATAATGGGATACCAGGAAGTCCTCATAGAGGGGAATGTTACATCTTTACTATTGATTATTAATTGGAGGGTAGCTGCTTTACAATGTTGTGTTTGTTTCCACTGTACAACAGTACGAAACAGCTACATGTGTGCATACACCGCCTTCCTCTGCGAGCCTCCCTCCCATCTGCCTCCATCTGCCTCCCATCTGCCTCCATCCCATCCCTCTAGGTCATCTAGGTCATCTAGCTGAGCTCTCTGGACATCCTGGAAAGTCAGTTATTGCTGCAGGGGGAAAATATTCCCGTGAGAAGGGGCATTTTTCAGGCACTTGAACAATTATCTGGTGTGTCCAGGACACAGTGAGCAGTTTGATGTGACTGGCACCTATGGGCGGGTTATGGGGACAAGTTCAGATTCAGTAAGTGATAAGCTGGGGACATGGGGCCTCCTGAGACATGTCAGGGGACTGGCATTCAGGGAGATTTTGTCGTGTTATAAATGGAGGATACGATGACTGTACCTGTGTCTTTCAGGGGTGATTTTAGAAAAAACACTAAAGACTGAGCTGGCAAGATGAGAGCCAGGGGGTTGCAGGTGGGGATTTCATCAACCCCAGTGAGTCAGTGACCACACTGAGAGAGAAAGAATGGAGTGGGACAGACAGAAGTGAGCCTCATTTAAGAACTAGAAGAATCTAGAGTTCTTTTGAAAAGACAGGAGCCAGGGAGACAAGCTAGGATTTTGGTTCAAAAGGTAGAAACGTATGACACACAGTAAGGGTCTAAAGAGGAGTGGAAAGAGTGGAACAAAATGGCTGGGATGTTGGGGGTCTCCAAGACCACTCAGCTTCAGGGAGTCACTAGTAAGAAGCTCAAGACTCAGAACAGAGTTCAGCTCACAGCTAAGAGGTAATACAACAAAAGGAAACAGCAAGAAGAGGAAGGGGGAACATGCAGCGATGGATGCATCTAGATTGATCCTAGATGAAACCAGGCTTAGGCTTCCACGGTCCTCTCCAGGATGTGGAGGACAGGTTGCATGCTATTCCTCCAGCAAGAAGCTGGGCCAATCTACTAAGGAAGCTCCCTAGATACTCAGGGCCCAGGGTTTTCATGAGGTCATGTAGGTATCCTCCACCCACCACATATAATCCCTGACTCCCAGAAGGAAAGAACCGCAGTGTTTGGTTCAGGCAGCACAGGCACAATAAGCCATTGTTATCATTTAACAGAAGCTTTTCATGTGAAATCTTTCCTTTTATTAAGCTTTTAAATTTTGTATTGGAGTATAGCCAATTAACAATGTTGTGATAGATTCAGGTGGATGGCAAAGGGACAGTCATACATTCCCAGGTCTGATATGCTAACTTTGGTGACGTGGGAGGAAGGGGAAGGGTCTGGGGGCTGAATGGCCCAAGGGAATGAGAGAAATTGGTAATACAAAATGAGGATCACGATTTAAAAAAAGATGATGAGGCTTCAACCCAGAGCGATGGACTGGAAGTTGTATCATTCGCAAAAGGGAAGAGTCAGAGGAGAAGGAGTTAGATGGTGAATCTGTTTTTGCATTTGCTGAACTCTAGGTTGGTCAGTCGCTCAGTTGTGTCTGACTCTTTGTGACCCCATGGACTGCAGCACCCCAGCCTTCCCTGTCCATCACTATTGCCTGCAGATTTCTCAAACTCATGTCCATTGAGTCAGTGATGCCATCTCATCCTCTGTCACCCCCATCTCCTCTTGCTCTGTAGCTGAGGATGTCAAATCTGAGTGTGAATATCCAGCCCTGGAGATGCAGCTTTGCTTGGAAACTGGTGAACTTGGGATATATTAGAAGAATAACCTGAACATGGGTGAGAGCTTCAGAGTTAGTGTTGACTTGAAGGAGAGCAATGCTTTTATTTGTTTTCATTCTGTCTTTAATACAATTTAAATATGTGAATCATCAACTTTTTATATTCTTACTTCAATTATATAACTGGTGGCAATCATCCTGGAAGCAGATTTATTTTTCACATATCCAGAAAGAGTCTTTTGAGATTTAAGGCACAGGTATAGGCTACAAGAACTAAAATTAGGTGCAGGCTAATGAAGTATATTTGTTTAGTTCCCTTTTATGTATAAAGAAATAAATTAGGTAGCTTCCTAACCAATAAAATGAAAGAAAGACATTTTTGTTTTGTGTTTCCTTTACCACTGAATTAGAGTTACAAACCATATGTGAAAATAAGTATATGTATAAAGCAGAAGATAGTCAATATCTTATGTTCCTTTAAGATCATCAAATTTGTTAGAGGAAATCAAAGCCAGAAGAGTTAATTCTATTTTAAGGTTTTTAGTTCAGAAAATTATTCAGAAGGTAGCTGGTTTGAGAGCTGAGTTCATGAAAGTTTTCCTTGAAGAAAGTTTGCGGAATATGCTGGAGAATGGGGCAGATTCAGGCACTAGTCAGGAAAGAGACTTTGTTTTTGATTCATCAGTAGACAGAGGGAAACAATCAGGAGGTTCTTTAAAGCTCGGGAGAGAAATTGAAAGACACCAGAGTGTGGGTTCATTGCTTTTTATTAAATAGTGAACTTTTTCTTTCTGTTCTATTTGTGGTTATCTAAATGCACAGTGAGGTTGGCAAGGATGTTACTAGCTTGTGTACATGGTTCTATTTTCCTTTCAGGCCTTCCTCACTCATCAATAAGCCAAAGGGAGAGAATGTTGATAAAAAGTATGCACATCAAGAAGTGAAAACAGAAACTAAAAGGCAGGTGGTGATTTAATGTCATGCAGAGTTTCCATTGTTCTGATAAGAGAAAAGAATGCAAGCATCTCTGAGCTATAAAATATAAATTACATCATTTGGGTGATTATGCAAAGGAATTAAATGCTTTTATATTTGAATTTAACACTGGTATTGCATAGTATAAAAATGAACGGTAAACTACCTGCTAATTTTGACTGTCATTGCTTAGAATGACATTATAACAAATATAAAAAGCATTATAACAAGAAAGATACTATAGAACAAAGGGGAAAACCTTCATATTTTAGTATTTCATAAATTTTTCCTGCCTTTTCAACAAGAAGCCTACCTTTTTATTTTCTATTTTGTCCTACAAATTATATAGTTAACTCTGGCCAAATATTGTTTCTGGATCTTTTCTCTGAAGTGCCAGAATTCAGATAATTGATAGGTTTTGCATACATATGTATCTTGAATCAAAATGAGACATACTTTCACAATTGCACACCCTTTATTCTAAAGCACAATTTTAAAGCATTTCATATTTAAAAGTTAGAATGGTACCTTATAATTGATATATTATTTGTAGTATATTTCTTCCCCAAGAAGAGGCTGATTAAATTAATGAGGGACCTTAAAACTAGTCTTAGACCCAAGAAAACTCACAATTTGCCTAAGTTTTTTCCTTAAATTAGACAGAGCAGTTGAGTCAATGGTAGACATATGATTTCTCCCTGCATCAAGCGTAAATGTGTCAGTGAAAGTTCATGACTAGCTGGTTTCCCCACCCTCTCACAGCACTGATACAGTAAGTAGAACTAGAGAAGGAGCAGAGAGAGTAATCAAGTCCTGTTCCAATGAACTGAGGCCCTGAGGAAGTTTGAGATGAAGGAAGACAAGAGGAGGGTGAGTCCCAATAGCAGTGGCCATTGATGCTCTTAGGGAGTGTTCCCTGCTTACTTGGGTAATGTGTTTTGAATAAATTTCCCTTCAACACTGTTTTCCTTAATAAGCAAGATAAGCAACTAACAACTCTCCTACAAGGTAGCCAAGTCTTGTTTCTAAATGAATCATCTAATATCATGTCTGTCATTGGTCATATCCATCATAGTTTGAGAATACTCAGGACAGAGAATGTTTGTCCTTATGCCTGTCCGTGTGATCAAACATGCATACTTATTGCTAAAGGGGTATTAACATTTTGAAAGTTGAAAGTGGTCTGCTGAAATTAGTAAAGTCCCAAGTGGAATATCTGAAAATAGCCCAAAAGAAATCCTACAGCTGGAACCAAACCTGGAAAGTCACAAGAGAGAAAATCATACAACATCAACAGATGATTTGCAAGTCTCGATGCAGAAAGCATGTGATATGCTAGGTTATAAACTGCAAACCAAAGAAGAGGTGTAGTATATAAAAAGAACCTAGAAGAAAGCAGTTTTATTAAGAGACTGGCCAATTCACCCAAAATAAAGATATAGTGAATACATTAGGAAAGCTAGACGGTAGATAAAAGAACTATAAATGACTGAAATATTTGTATATAAATATGCAAAATATGGGAAAGAAACAAATATTTCTGTTCCTATATTAACACATGTGAAAGCTAAATATTAACTGAGACTACAAGTTGGTGGACATTTATCCACAAGCATCTTTGTGATGTGGTGAAATTTCACCACATGGTGAATGGATGTGAATAGATCCAAGAGTGAAACAGGTCAATGAAAGGGTCCATACTTGTAAAGAAAGAAACAAGACTCTATCAAGCAAAAAAGTAGACATAAATTGAAGAAAGTAGGGAAAAACACTAGACCATTCAGGTGTGATCTAAATCAAATCTATTATGATTATTCAGTGGAGTGACAAATACATTCAAGGGATTAGATTGATAGATAAAGTGCCTGAAGAACTATGGATGGAGGCTCATAACATCGCATAGGAAGCAGTGATCAAAACCATCCCCAAGAAAAAGAAATGCAAAAAGGCAAAATGCAAAAAGATTGTCTGAGGAGGCCTTACAAATAGCTGCCGAAAGAAGAGAAGTGAAAGGCAAAGGAGAAAAGAAAGATATATCCACCTGAACACAGAGTTCCAAAGAATAGCAAGGAGAGGTAAGAAAGCCTTCCTCAGTGATCAGTGCAAAGAAATAGAGGAAAACAATAGAATGGGAAAGGCTAGAGATCTCCTCAAGAAAATTAGAGATACCAAGGGAATATTTCACGCAAAGGTTGACACAATAAAGGACAGAAATGGTATGGACCTAACGAAGCAGAAGATATTAAAAAGAGGTGACAAGAATACACAGAAGAACTATACAAAAAAGATCTTAATGATTCAGTTAACCATGATGGTGTGATCACTCACCTAGAGCCAGACATCATGGAATGCAAAGTAAAGTGGGCCTTAAGAAGCAACACTATGAACAAAGCTAGTGGAAGTGACAGAATTTCAGTTGAGCTATTTCAAATCCTAAAAGATGATGCTGTGAAAGTGGTGCACTAAATATGCCAGCAAATTTGGAAAACTCAGCAGTGGCCACCGGACTGGAAAAGGTCAGCTCTCATTCCAATATCAAAGAAATTCAGTTCAGTTCAGTCAGTCAGTTGTGTCCAACTCTTTGCAACCCCATGGACTGCAGCATGCCAGGCTTCCCTGTTTATCACCAACTCCTGGAGTTGCTTGAATCAATGTCCATCTAGTCAGTGATGCCATCCAACCATCTCATCCTCTGTCATCCCCTTCTCTTCCTGCCTTCATAGCTTTGACTATATGGACCTTTGTCAGCAAAGTACTGTCTTGCTTTTTAAAATGCTGTCTAGCTTGGTCATAGCTTTTCTTCCAAGGAGCAAACAATCCCAAAGAAAGGTAATGCCAAAGAATGTTCAAACTACTGCACAATTGCACTCATCTCATACTCTATCAAAGTAATGCTCAAAATTCTCCATGCTAGGCTTCAACAGTATGTGTGCTGAGAATTTCCAGATGTTTAAGCTGGATTTAGAAAAGGCAGAGGAACCAGAGATCAAATTGCCAACATCTGTTGGATCATGGAGAATGCAAGAGAATTCCACAAAAAACATTTATTTCTGCTTCATTGACTACAATAAAACCTTTGACTGCGTGGATCACAAGAAACTGGAAAACTCCCTAGAGAGATGGGAATACCAGACCACCTTACCTGCCTCCTGAGAAATCTGTATGCGGGTCAAGAAGCAAATTAGAACTGGACATTGAAAAATGGACTAGTTCCAAATTGCGAAAGGAGTATATCAAGGCTACATATTATCACCTTGTCTATTAACTTATATGCAGAATACATCATGCAAAATGTCAGGCTGGATGAAACACAAGTTGGAATCAAGATTGTAGGAAGAAATATCAATAACCTCAGATATGCAGATGACATCACCTTTATGGTAGGAAGTGAAGAGGAACTAAAGAGCCTCTTGGTGAAAATGAAAGAGGAGAGTGAAAAAGTTGGCTTAAAACTCAACATTCAAGAAACTAAAATCATGGCATCCAGTCTGATCACTTCATGGCAAATAGATGGGGAAACGGTGGAAACAGAGATGAACCTTATATTGGGGGGCTCCAAAATCACTGTAGATGGTGACTGCAGCCATGAAATTAAAAGATGCTTGCTCCTTGGAAGAAAAGCTATGACAAACCCAGACAACATTTTAAAAGACAGAGATATTACTTTATTGACAAAGGTCCATCTAGTCAAAGCTATGGGTTTTCCAGTAGTAATGTATGGATGTGGGAGTTGGGCCATAAAGAAAGCGGAGAATCGAACAACTGATGCTTTTAAACTGTGGTGTTGGAGAAGACTCTTGAAAGCCCCTTAGACAGCAAGGAGATCAAATCAATCATCCTAAAGGAAATCAGTTCTGAATATTCATTAGAAGGACTAATGCTGAAGCTAAAGCTCCAATATTTTGGCCACCTGATGTGAAGAACTGACTCATTTGAAAAGACTTTGATGCTGGGAAAGATTGAGGGCAGGAGAAGAAGGGGATGACAGAGGATGAGATGGTGGGATGGCTTCACCGACTCTATTGACACGAGGTTGAGCAAGCTCTGGGAGTTGGTGATGGACAGGGAAATGTGGCGTGCTGCAGTCCATGGGGTCACAGAGTCAGACACGATTGAGGAACTGAACTGAAACGAACATCTCAGAAAGTGTAAGGAGGATACTGTGTCCGAGAGGAACCTGTATCATAGAGGGACTTGAAAATTTAAAGGTTTTGACAAAACAGAAATGTAATAGATAGTGCAAATATAAAATAGAAAGTCAGTGAGCTGGAAAATGAAAGGAAGGGATTTTCTTAGAATTCAGAGTAAGGGTGTTAAACTGATAGAATGAAAGAAAAGTTAAGGCATAAGGAAAGAATAGTTTTTCCAACATTTTTCTAACAAGAGGGCCAGAAGGAAATAAAACAATGAAGAGAAGACAGCGATCAAGCAATACATGTGTGTTGCCCAGAATTGAAAACATATGTACACATATGACTGAAAGATTATACTGAGAAAACTCTATCTGTATTGGCCAGACTGAATTCAAATGAGGACCAGCTGATAAACCTCAAGAAGATACTCTACCCCATGAGACAACCCTATTCTTCTCAGACCTCCATGCCATGTTTGCTCTCTGTATTTGTTAAATCTTTCACATCCTCAACTGAAGACTTCAATTAACACTTTCCAGAGAATATAGTTATTATAAACGAGAAAACGATATCTCACTTTTAATTTGCATGACCATCTTTCCTTGCCTGACTACTTCACACAGAGCTTACTAATAGTGAGAGGAGGAGAGATCTGAGACACCACGTGTGACATCTTGATGAGGATTTAGAGATGATACGCTTGATGGTGGGACTAGTGGTAAAGAATCCACCTGCCAATTCAGGAGACCCAAGAGATGAGGTGATGGACCTGGAGGCCTTACATGCTGCAATTCATGGGGTTGCAAAGTGTCGGACATGACTGAGCGACTGAACTGAACTGAGGAGATGAGGGTTCAATCCCTAAGTTGGGAAGATGTCATGGAACAGGAAATGGCAACCCACTCCAGTATTATATCTTGCCTGGGAAATCCCATGGACAGAGAAGCCTGGCAGGCTATGGTTCATGGGGTCACAAAGAGTCAGACACCACTGAGTGACCGAGCACACATTCATCAGATGCATTAGAGACGTTCCCTGGTTTTTGTATAGCCACAGCTTCATCCACATTTCCAGTCTTCTTGCTCTCAGGTAAGGTCATGTGACTAATTCTAGCCAATGTGGTACAAGTAACATGGCCCTTGTCTCTTCTGAGACCAAGCATTTAAGACCTACTGAGTGGCACTCTCTCTCTCTTTCCCCAAATGACAGTCTCCTGGGAAGAGTCCAAGTCCTATGTTGAGATGGCAGCTTGACAAGATGGAGAGCATCTGGGTCACTGAGTCAACAAATACCTTGGAGTGTTGTCTGACCAGTGGAACACTGAACAGTGTGAGGACTTGAGGTTCCGTATTAGCCTTTTCAGATAGGTTCTAGGCCCTCCTCTCAGTATCTGCCTGCTACTTCCTCCCATCCTTTCAGATCTACTGGGTCGTGTGAGGTTCTGCTTGGATTTCTGAGGGGACGGTGTCTGTCTGGTTCCTTCGTTTCTTCCCACAATTCTCAGATAGTGTCAAAACAGAAATGTGAACGTTATTTTCAATTCAACAAATACATGAGCTCTTACTATGTATGCATCTTCACCAAATATTAACACCCAATGCAAAATAATGTAATAAGTGTGTGTCCTCAGTCATGTCCAACTCTGCGATACTATGGATTATAGCTCACCAGACTCCTCTGTCCATGGGATTCTCCAGGCAAGAAAACTGGAGTGGGTTGCCATGCTCTCCTCCAGGGGATCTTCCCGACCCAGAAATAGGACCTGTGTCTCCTGGGTCTCCTGCATTGGCAGGTGGATTCTTTACCACTGTGCCACCTGGGAAGCTACAAGAGAATGCAAAGGAGATGCTAATAAGAACCTCCTTTTAGTAAAAGAGGGGAATGGGGCCAAATTACCATCCTTTTCACTCTCAAAACCAGCTTTGTCATTCATTGACTGGAAGTATCTTATATTTTGTGGACTAACAAGTGCAGAGATTTGTTTTACTAAAGTCATCTTGATGTTGAGAATGAATATGTCCTTCTCAATTAAGAGACACTCTGGAGGAATAATGTGCTGACCGAGGTTAATATGCTTTAGGAGCCTTTCACATTTTGCATCACTGCTTACTTAATTTAAAAAAATAAAGTAAAATTCTGAATCTTTAGAGAGATTTTGTATATGGAATTATCTTGCCTCCATGGTTTGCTACTCAAAAATGAGTAGATTTTAGTTCGGAATATCAAAAACATCTAGCATAAGAAATCACACAAACTTTAAATGTGAATTTCATGGGGAGATAAAAATCTTACGTCTTCTTGTCAATTGTGCTTAGTCACTCAGTTATGTCCAGCTGTTTGTGACCCCACCGACTGGAGCCCCCCAGGCTCCTCTGTCCATGGGATTCTCCAGGCAAGAATACTGGAGTGGATTGCCATGCCCTCCTCCAGGGGATCTTCCCAACCCAGGAATCAAACCCAGGTCTCCCACATTGTAGGCAGATTCTTTACCATCTGAGCCACCAGGGAAGCCCTTTTTTGTCAATTAGAAGCAATTATTATGAAGTGTAGAGCCAGGAACTGACTTTCAGGTGATGAGGGTTGAGAGAAAAGGGCTTCTTATTCATATGAAAAATTTCCTGTAACGATGCTTACATTTTACTGTGCTTGGGAGTGGAAGGACAAAAAATGCATTAAAAAGTTAGAATGCAAAAGGAATCAAAATGAGCAATGTCTCTAGTAATTAGGCAATAACAAATGTATCACCTTATCTATTAATTATTTATAATTTGCCTTCCCATGTATTATCATTAAATACTCTGTCATTTCTCTCCAGTTTGATCAACTGATGTAGCAAAACAGAAAATTTTATAGACACTGCAGGAGAAAAGAGAACAGAACAGTATCTACAAAATAAAAATGACTTACTGAACCATACAGTGTCTCTGAACCCATGCTTGGGTTAAGTTATTTCATTCATCACACACTACTAACATCAGCTCAAGATAAAACAGTGAACTCACTGATTTTTGAGAATAAGACTTTGTAACCTGATTATAATATGAGAGAAGGCCAGCGTTTTAGCATGACAGGTGGTGCTCCAGTGACTCAGATGCCAAACGCAGACAGGCTAGATGCTTCCTAGCTAATGGGCCATCCAGTTGGAAGTGCCAACACAGACATTGAAAATGAACCACACAGAGGACCTTCAAATTCCCTGGGCTTATTTAATGCAGCAGCTTTTTAATATATGTAAAACCAGACATTTGAAAAAGAAAGAATTATTGCCAAATCTGCAAGAGGTAGAAAATGGCTTGGAAAACAAAATATATAATCTAGTAGTGTTTAATTATATGGAATTCCTGATTTAGGACCTGCAATGAATAATGAGTTTCTCCAATTCTAACACGAAATTCCTTCAACTATTTCAAAAGAAGCAATCCCAGTAATTTAAACTTACTATTCTCAAAAGTATCATATATGATGCTTTCATAAAGTAATCTTTAAAGTTTCTTCAAATACTTTTTTTGGAAATCATCTTTCCTTGCATAATTTCTTGAGAGGATAAATACAATATTTATAGTCTCATATTCTTAATGTATATTAAAAGTACTTAAAGTATTGAAATTTACTTTCTGATCAAAACTTGTTGGATTTCTATTTATAACTTATTTTTACTCTTTCCTTGAATATTAAGAGAAAAAAAAGTATAGACTTCTGGTTGCCCTATTGTAGATGTATAGCAGAGGACGCTTCTTTCAAGAATCCAGCTACTGCTTTGAAATTCAGCTTCAAGATTTCTATAACTAACTTGCTATAAAACAGATATTCTTTTCCTGCTGTATATGCATAACCATTTGAGTTTCCTCTACCACTAACATTAAAATTTTATAAGCCACCGAACAGGTAAATTGAAAAGGGAAAAAGAACTTCTCCAAAAAGTGATAAAATAGTAATTGCATTAGAGAACATATGATTTTTCAGGCTGTTTCCTGAAATTTTTCTTTCTGAATGTCTTTCTGCATCAGTTTATATCCTTTTGATTTGTGTTAACTCAAGTGAAACAGAAATAAGAAGTGTGTGGGGTAACATTCTCCTGTATTACAAAGGACAATATGTATCTGCTTAACAGGAAGCTAATTGCTTCACCTTTGCTTGCTTAACCTCCTAAAAAAGATTACCTCTGTTTTGTATTTTTAAAACCTCTTTTTTACTCTAATTTTGCCTCTGCTACTGTACCACTCACTCTAATTTCCAAAATTAAACAGCACGAAAGAGTTGTCTACACCTCCTTTCTATTTCTGCATTTTCTACTGTCTTCAAGCCATTTGGGTCTGAATTCTGCTCATTTTTCTAATGGAATCTTTCTATTCAAAGCCACCCTTGTGTCATTATACCTTCTGAATACTTGCCCTTATTTTTTACTGGATTATCATTGCCTTATATTTTGTGTTAGTTTCTGCTGTACAATGAAGTATATCCCCTTCCTTTTGAGTGTCCCTTCCACTCGCCCCCACCCCACTCATCGAGGTCACCACAGAGCACTGGATTAAGCTTGTCCCTTCTTCCCTCTCTTCCATGAACCCTATGTCACCAGCTTTCCCTGGTCTTCCAGTTACCTACCCTATCTCTTTATCCTTTGCCTCCTCCTTACCACTGAATGTTGAAATGCCAAAAACTTTGAAATTCCAAAGCTTTTCGGTCCTTGCACACTCTCTGTCTAATCTCAGAAAACTTTCTTGCTTCCATTATCCTCTGAATGCTGAGATTTCTTAAACATACGTCCTCATGGTAATATCCCGAACAGCAGGCATACGGCCACTTGGCCAGCACCCAGCTTCATTCAAGCTGCTTAGCAGTCATCTTTGCATTTCGCCTAGTCACTGCCACCACGAGCCACCTGCCCATCACCCACCTTGCAATAAATGGCACCACCACTTGCATTTGGCCAGAATAGAGAACAAGACACAGGCTTTCAGGTTCCACCATAATGCGCAGCTTCCTCAAGAGACTTTAATCTAGATGTGATGACAAAGCTCCCACGGGTTGCTCAGTGCCCAACCTGCACAGCGGTACAGGGTGTGCTGATATCCTACTTCTTCCTCATCACCAAAGTTCTCACAATTCCATCAAATACGTTTACCTCTACTTCTGGACTATCTCTTGCATCCCTCCATTTCCCTATCCAGTTCTGGCAGGACCCATCATTATCTTTTTCCTGGACTGTAGATCTAGCTCTCTGACTAATCCCGCGCCTTCTGTTCTGCCTCTATAGCCAGAGGGACAGTCATTAACATAATTGCGGTACTTAAGCTCTTTAATGGTCTCCTATCACTGTGCAGAAGATGTGCGAACTATGGGGCTCTCTCAAGTCCTGTAGATCTGGCCTCTCCTCCCTCAGTGTCAGCGAAATTTTCCTCTCCAGGGTTCAAGACTGCTGATCCTCTGCACTTATCCCAAAGATGTCATATTTTCTCCCATCTTGGCCATGTCCTCCACCTGGAACAATCTTCCCCAACTTGCATCCTTCACTTCTGGTTCAAGTCCAAGTTTACATATCTTTTCAATAGGGCCCTATTCTCTGATCTCTAGACCCAACTCAGCTGGCCCTGGGTCACATTCCTTAGTTCCCTGCTCTTCCCTTTTATCACACGATTGAGCATTATAGGTTTCTTATAGGTTTCATTGCCTGTCTTCCAGGAAGATGGGATGTCTTGTTCAAAAGCCCATCCCCAGCATCTATTTCAACATCTGGCACCTCGTAGGTACTTAACAAATTGCTTCTATTGATTATGTTCTATCATTTCCTTAGAATCTTAAATATGTGTGAACAGTTAAGAAAACGCTCTGAAGACTTTAGGATACTGTAATTTTGAAGATACCATTCAGATGGCTTAAAGTGCCTTTTTAACAATTTTTTTTTTTTTTTTTTGATGTGGACCATTTGAAAAGTCTTTAATGAATTTGTTACCATATTGCTTCTGTTTTGTGTTTTGGTTTTTTGACTGGCAAGCAGGATCTTAGCTTCCTGACCAGGAATTGGATCAGAACCCCCTGCACTGGAAGGTGAAATCTTAACCCACTAGACCACCAGGGAAGTCCTTAATGTGTCTTTTCTTAATAATAAATTCTAGAAGAGTAACTTTCAAAAATTAAACAGCTTAATTTTTGAAGGTGAACATTTACAACTGGCAAACAAGGCTGCACTAACAAGTGCTTTTCTCAAGCAGAAAATCGGGTGACAGCTCTGCTGAGGAAGATAAAGTCGCATCCTTTTTTATTTAAAAAATGTGTTTCCCACTGAAATCTGTGAGATTAAATTTCCCTGAGGGAGGAAAAAAATCTAGATTTATAAGTGGACAGACTCATCATTTACAAACTTTGTGAATCTTTACATATTTTTTCTCTAGACTGCAGACACCTGACATTATGGTGGCAACATGTGGCATATTACCCCAAGGCTGCTTCATTTCTGCTTTTCCTGTCCAGAGGGGAATCCGTCATATTTTCTGACTCCTTCTTTCTCAAATTTCCTTCACTAACCAGGTTTAGAATCTGTAAACCAACAAATATAAAATTGCACCCTTGCTGAATACTGGACTTTAAAAGAGAACATAATGGTCCTGACTTAAAATGTAATACTACATTTCTCAAATGAGAGAATACTTTCTTGATCCAAAACTTTTGGGTAACTATTTTGAGATGCAGATTTGTGAACAGAGGCTGGCCAATCACATGCCATCTAAAACAAGGGTGTTTATTTGGATGCTTTATTTAGGTTCTGACATTATTTTATCTCATAAATATTGAGGAGAGCCTTGTTGGAGACGGAAGCAAGGAAGCTTTTAGCTCAGAATCCTGCTGCCTGTGGCATGGTGCAGTAAAGATAGTCTAGTACACAGAGGGTCTCAGCTCTGCGTTCAGAGCCACAGATATCCAAGGGGCAAGGGCCCTGTCCTCTTCGATGTGGTCTTGCCCCTCTGAGACAAGACGTGGATGGCCCACCAGAAACAGTAGAAAGTGAAACAGAACACCTGACCTGGAGCTAGGCTTCAGTGTAACTGTAAATACTTTAGAAACTCACAAAAGGAGGAGATGATTGCAGTTGGAATGAAGAAGAAAAGGTTTCGGAAGGAAGACTCTTGAGACTTTCTTTGTCTTAACTCGCCAGGAACAATGGAAATACATTTTCAGGTGACTGCTTTGGTGTGAGCTACTGGTTGGAGCTAAGTCCAAGAAGACACCCCAGATTTGGCATAGAGTGTAGATACAGGATCACTGGAGGAAACTGGAAATAAGATAGGAAGACAAGAAGATAAAGCTGCTTGAGATTTTTGCCTACTAAAGTTACTCAGAATAACGTTTATTTCCACTGAATGCTTCTAACAGTATTATAAGATAAGCAACTTTGTGCAAAAGTTCTTTTAAATTGGTAGAAAGCAAAATTCATCTCTCTCTGTAAATTTATTTTCTTAAATAGATTTCAGAAGAGAAAACCTGAAATGTGTTTTATTAATAACAGCAAATTGAGAATGTTTTGGCAAAATATTTAAATATAAATAGATCTAATAAAGTTGAAGCTAATCCATTTACAATTATAGGATAGAGCAGTAGTATTAAGGTTAATTCTGGAAAGAAAACAGCCTTCCAACTATAAAGCTAGATGCTGATGGCTTTAGAGCAAGACGCCAGCTCTTAACTGAGGCCGATTCTACTATTGGTCCCTATTCTACTATTGGTCTACTATTGATCCGGCATTGAGCTAATCCTGAAGTGAAGTGTTAGTCCCTCAGTCTTGTCCGACTCTTTGTGACCGCATGGACTGTAGCCCACTAGGCTTCTCTGTCCGTGGAATTTTCCAGGCAAGGAATATAGAGTGGGTTGCTATTTCCTTTTCCAAGGTGTCTTCCTGACCCAGGGATTGAACTTGTGTCTCCTGCATTGCAAGCAGATTTTTTACCACTGTGTCACCAGGGAACCCCTGAACTAAGCCTCTGAAGGTATTAAAGTTTTAAAATCAAGTTCAATATTTCAACAGAATCATGATGGATCACTATTAATGTAATAATGAATTTAAGCAAATATTTGAGTGATATCAGTTATGTCCTACTCTTTGCAACCCTATGGACAATAGCCTGCCATTCTCCTCCTTCCATGGGATTCTCCAGGCAAGGGGTGAAGACAATGGCACCCCACCCAGTACTCTTGCCTGGAAAATCCCATGGACGGAGGAGCCTGGTAAGCTGCGGTCCATGGGGTCGCTAAGAGTCGGACACGTCTGAGCGAATTCACTTTCACTTTTCACTTTCATGCATTGGAGAAGGAAATGGCAACCCACTCCAGTGTTCTTTCCTGGAGAGTCCCAGGGACGGGGGAGCCTGGTGGGCTGCCGTCTATGCGGTCGCACAGAGTCGGACACGACTGAAGCGACTTAGCAGCAGCAGCAGAAGCTCTAGGCAAGAATGCTGGAGTGGGTTGCCATTCCCTTCTCCAGTTAATTTACTATGTTAATTTACTACGGGATTTTGGAAATCTTGTCCTTTCTCTTACTCACCTGGCTGTCTGTTCAGTTCAGTCACTCAGTCATGTCTGACTCTTTGCAACCCCATGGACTGCAGCACACCAGGCCTCCCTATCCATCAGCAACTCCCAGAGCTCACTCAAACTCATGCCCATTAAGTCAGTGATGCCATCCAACCATCTCATCCTCTGTCGTTCCCTTCTCCTCCTGCCTTCAATCTTTCCCAGCATCAGGGTCTTTTCTAAGCAGTCAGTTCTTTATGTCAGGTGACCAAAGTATTGGAGTTTCAGCTTCAGCATCAGTCCTTCCAATGAACATTCAGGACTGATTTCCTTTAGGATGGGCTGGTTGGATCTCCTTGCAGTTCAAGGGACTCTCAGAAGTCTTCTCCAACACCAGACTACCCCAACACCAGGTCACCTGGTGACCCTAATTACGGCAATAGTTGGCTATAGCGTAGAGTCATTTTGGAAATATCAGGAGTTTGTGTGTTATTTCCATATCCCCCCAAAACACTGGAACCACCCTGACAAAGAATGTAAAAGAAGTCAGCAGAAATCACATAATGACACAGGATGCCAGGCTCACTCGCAAACCTATCAGGCAAATTGAACTCACTCTTCGAAAGCCAATGAAAGTTAACCTTCACCTCCATTTTCTGTATAGAGAGATATCACTAATATTTGCAAAATATTAGATAGAGAAAAGACTATATTTAAGGCCAATTGTTTTCATAATTTAGATAATTGAGATTTCCAGTTTCTTTTTAAAAATTTATTATGTGTTTGATTTTTGCCGACACTGGGTCTTCCTTGCTGGACACAGGCTTTCTCTAGTCGCAGAGCGTGGGCGCCAGGTCTTGTTCTCAGCAGTTGTGGTGCAGGGACTACGTTCTCTCTGGCCTGTGGGATTTTCCGGAACCAGGGATTGAGCTGGTGTCCCTTGTACTGCAAGCCAGATTCTTAAGCCCTGGACCAATAGGGAAGCTTCCAGTTTCTAAGATATCATCATTAGCCATTCTATCCACTGAATTTTTTTCTGCTGTAAGAAATTCTATATATTAGCCTAATTTTCTTAAAACAGATAAAATTGTCTACTCATCTTGAAAATAATTCTACATTTCTATTTTTAGAAATTAAAAAATGAGTATAAACATTCACTCATATTTCCCAAACCTAGAAAATATATTTTTATTATGTTAGCTTCCCTTTTTTGTTTAGTGTGATCAATTATTAAAGTGATCTATGATCAATATAGAACAGTCACATTCCAGAGTTATACTTTCTCCAGCATCATGTTAATCAAATTTAGTATTTATTTCTATAGCTTTTAAAAAGTTATAGGAATGTATATTAGTGCCATATCTGAATGAATCTATTACTCAACTTTTCATGGTTTCTCATACTCTAAGATATTTATTTTGGTTTATTTCTAATTGGAGGAATTTCATTCTTAAATCAGTTTTATTTTTCCAAGTGCTTATTTCAGAGTAATGTTTCCTGAGCTATTTCAGGCTTGACTATGCAGAGTATCCTTAAGTCACATGTACCCAGAACTTTATAGGTATTTCCTAGATCAATGTTCAAATCTTGAAAATATGACCTGACTAATTTTCTCCCTAGATGCCTCAAGAATTTTTTGTTCTTGTGGTTTAATCACTTAACTCAAATATGTGCTAGTATTTAGCATTTTATATTAAAATACCTGGGAATATAATGTTATCAATTGGCATGTTGATTCACTTTTTCTTAATTTTTGGAGAAAATTTTAATGTTTCATGAAGTATATCAGTTTTTTTTAAATGAAATCTATAATTTAGAAATAACAATTGTTATGTCTTTCATCTTTTTCACATTTTCCTAATTTGTTTTTATATATGTTCCATCCTTATCTCAAAATTTTCCTCTATGTTACTGATTTCATGTTTATTGGACTATTCTGTTCCTTGATCTAACTCATTATTTTGACCTATAATCATGGTGTTTTATTTTTAACTTTATTTCCCTCACTGGAAATCTCCTTTGGCATTTCATTTTCCTAGTACCTTAAATATAAGCTCCTTCTAATATGAATGTTTTTATTGTTTCATATTAGGAAATATTATGAGAATTTTTCTCCATCCTGAGTTAAGTTTTCTCCTAATTGGTCTATTTTCTCCTGTCCCCTATGATGTCTATTTCTCTTTCTTCTGTGTTTGAACATTCTATCTTGTTCGTGGTGGTCAGATCTGGGTAGGCATCCTATTGATCTTGAGGTCACATGCTAACTATATGACTCTCTTCCCATCCTATTGGGTAGCAGTTTATCACCTCGAAAGAACTGCTGTGCCCTTGTATATAGCCTGTGGGAACGACTCGGGTCAGGTGCTGGAGAGGAGGGAACCCCACGGTGGTGATCTCCTTTTTACCTAGAGCACTTGGCCGTGGTCTTCTCCTTTGAGTATGTTAAATATTCTAGATAGGGTTGTTACCATATATTGTGTTGTGTGTTTTTGTGTGTGTGTGTGTGTGTTCCCAGTGGGTGAAAGTGTTAGTTGCTTAGTCATGTCTGACTCTTTGAGACCCCATGGATTGTAGCTCACCAGGCCCCTCTGTCCATAGAATTCTTCAGGCAAGCCTACTGGAGTGGGTTGCCATTCCCTTCTCCAGGGCATCTTCCCAACCCTGGCATTGAACCTGTGTCTCCTGCATTGCAGGCGGATTCTTTACCATCTGAGCCATCAGGGAAGACTGATGGCTAATCGCCTATTTCAAAACTCTTCTCAGTTCTCCACGGAGCTGCAGAGTCTCATCTCAGAGAGAGGAGAGCAGTCTCCTCGTCTCCTTCCCTAACTTCACTCATTTTCCCCGAGTCAGAAGAGGAAGCTAACATGAACCTTCATTTTGATTTCCAAGTTCTTAGTATCAGTGAGCACTGCTGGGATTTTATCACCCTGAAGTCCAGCTGTGTGACACAGATAGGGCTGAGGTTTGTTGTATTATCTGTTCCACCACGGAATGTCTTTATTTTCCTTGGCCATACTTAAAAAAAGAATGACATGACTATGTCCCTTCCCTGGTTCAGCTGCTGTAGGTGATATTTTTTTCTCATTAACCTTATCTCAATTTAGAGACATCCTTCTTAAATAACTCAACATAGAGAAAGAAGCATAAAGCCTGCCTTTAGGATTAATAATATATCCTGAATAAGGTCAGGCTCAGTAAAAGCAAATGAGTCTGTAGAGATAGATTTATACTTATCACAATCCCTTTTTTACACAATCATATGAAAGCTCTATTCAATAGCTTTCATACTTCAATATTCTTTAAGATGAAAACTGCTTTTTCAGTAGCTAAAGGTGAAGTCTTATGCCTCAGTCTCATCTAGGCTCTATAAACCTTGAGTGTATTGCCATGATGATATATGTTATTAACTGGCAGCTGAAAAGAACAGAAAACTTGGGCCAAAATGAGCAGCTCTACAGGAGCTTTGCTGAAATTCAGTTGTTAGCAGGAATCATTTTGTGCCTTCCTTGCGATCAGGCACAGATGATAACAGAGTTACGAAGTGAAATAGAAACTGCACAGAGGATCCACACCATATATGTTGTGATATGCAAGGCATAAATTATGAACCAAAAGGCACAGACTTACACTCATGGATCTACCTGTTGGTGTTATTTATGAATTATTATTAGTAGCAATGGCAGGTAGTATATTTAGAGCAATGATAAGAATAAACACATCTCACACTTTGGGTGTTAGGCTGATTTCCTCAAGAGGATGGGACTAAACTGCACCTTGGCCACACCCCAGGCATAGTCACCCACTGAAACGGAAGGAAGACATGGAAGTCTATGCCACAAGGGACAGAATCATCACATATAAGGAAAATCTATGCTCAGGACAATGTTACTAAAATGTTAGACATTTTAGGATTCACTGAGGGATCTCTGGCTTCTTGGTTATTAAGTTCATGGGTATAAACCATTGCTCTCAACACTTCCAGTTACTCACGAGAAAATAAATGTACATAGTACTTTATCAATGGATTTTATGGTTTTGGTTGTTTCATTTATATCATATTTATTATTTCCAATTTCAGTGGTTGGGGCATTTCCAACATCTAACATTGAGGATAGATAATAAATCATCAGACCAGTCCTCCCCCTATTCCAATCCCACTAATCTAGGTCATCATAGAGCTCCCTGTGCCATATAGCAACTTCCCACTAGCTATTTTACACATGGTATGCATATATCTGTCAACCCTAATCTCCCAATTCATATCACCCTCCCCTCCCCCTCCTGTGTATACAGGTCCATTCTCTATGTCTGTGTCTCTATTCCTGCCCTAGAAATAGTTTCATTAGTACTATTTTTCTAGACTCCACATGCATGCATTAATGTGTGATATTTGTTTTTCCCTTCTGACTTACTTCACTCTGTATGACCACTCTAGGAGGTCCTAGAGGGAGAGGATGTATGTACACATATAGCTGATTCATTTCATTGTATAGCAGAAACTAACACAATATTGTAAAGTGATTATACTTCAATTAAAAAAAAAGAACATAGTGCATCACAACATGAATGAAAGTTTTTTATTTGTTCTTTCATTCAGCTTAGTTCATTACACTTAATACAGTAACAATGTTCCAGGTAGAATATGGGCCCTGGACATGGACAGACTAGGTTAAAATCTTTACTCTGCTAATAGCAGCATATCCCCCATCACCCTTATCTGCTATAGCTCCTCTAGAATACAGACTACTAATCAGTAGTGAGTGATTCGGGGTAACACTCTTTGAACCATATCTTGTTCATAACAAGCTTTCAAATATATCAGTTCTTCTGTTTTCCCCTGTGTCAGGGTTAATTATAGACAATAGTAACATGTTAATATATATTATCTAACAGAAGAGTCAGTCTTTGTCTTCATGAAATTTAGTTCTAGTGGATAAAGGAGATGCCAGATAACTTCAAAAAGTAAATAAAATAGTTATGTGGCTCAATGGCTAAGTAGTGTTCACCTCTTTGCAACCCCATGGGCTGTAGCCATGGCTATAGACTCCTCTGTCCATAGAATTTCCAATCCAAGAATACTGGAGTGAGTAGCCATTACTTTCTCCAGGGGACCTTTCTGACCTAGGGACTGAACCCAGGTCTCTTGCATAGCAGGCAGATTTTTACCTACTGAGCCACTAGGGAAGCCCAATTACAATAAAAAAAAGGAAAATGTGATATGAAAAAAGTACATCCAGGCAATGTGATAGCAACCTAGACTTGGGGAAGCGGCTGTGAGGGTTCTGCTAAGATTGGGTTATTTGGGAAGACTTCTTTTTTTAAAAAACATTTTTTCGTATTATATTTTATTTATTCTTATTACATTTTTTTAAATGTTTGTTTATTTATCTCTCACTGTTGCTGCACAGGCTTTTCTCTAGTTGTGGGGAGCAGGGGCTACTCTTCATTGCAGCGTGCGGGCTTCTCCTGGCTGTGGATTCTCTTGTTTTGGAGCATGGCTCTAGGGGACGCAGCTTCAGTAGCTGCAATTCCTGGGCTCCAGAGCACAGGCTCAGTAGTTGCGATGCTCGGGCTTCATTGCTCCATGGCATGTGGGATCTTCCCACACCAGGGAGCAAACCTGCGGCTCCTGCATTGGCAGGTGGGTTCTTTACCACTGAGCCACCAGAGAAGCCCTGGGAAGACTTCTCTTAAGGGAAGCATTTGGCCTGAGAACCGAATGGCATGCCAGCAGCAGCCCATAGCTCTCAGGTAAGAGATTTCCAGGCAGAAGGACTGGAAGACTAGAGGGAGAGCAGTGAGAATGCAGAAAGCTGGGTAATTCAGGAGCTACTCAACAGGACATGTGGAGGGACTAGATGTGAGTCGGTTAGGAAAGAGTTGGAAATGCCACACATGGGGCGTGACAGTGTGAGCCTGGGACATGACATCAGAGCTCAGTGAGTGAAAATCAGAACATCAGACTGTCGTCAATTGACACGGGTTCATCATTGCCTGGGGAAGGAGTTTGTAGTTCATCCTAAGGATGATCAGGAGCCCTGGGAGGCTTTTAAACTGGGGAGTTATATGATTTGACTAACAATTTTGCAATGCCATTTTGGCTGCAACAAGACTGCAGGGGAGGCAAGATGGGAAGTAAGGCCCATTCTCTGTCAGGGGGTTCGAGATAACAGACTAGAGGGGAGCAGCGAGAACGCAGAAAGCAGGGTAATTCAGGAGCTACTCAACAGGACACGTGGCGGGACTAGACGTGGGTGGGTTAGGAAAGAGGAATCAAGCGGGGGGTTTCAGCAACTCTGAATTCTAGTGCTTCTTCAGATGCACAAGGCATAGAACTAAGTTGGGAGACTGTGTCAAGAGTTACATATGGGGTATGTTAGATATGATACATGAATCTGACATCCTAGGAGAGATATCAGGTATGCAGTGGTTTGTAAATGACTACCTCTCCAGAGAGAAGCAGGATCATAGATACAGATTTGTGAGTCAGCAACTCATGATGGATTTAAACCACTCGCTGAGAAAGCATAGAGACAAAGGGAAGAGAGAGGTGTAGCCTCAGACAGGCTTGAAGATGACAAAAAAACAGCAAGTGAGATTGGAGAGAATAGATAAGGAAGTAGGGAAAAAGTTATTTTGAGAAATATCTTCTATGACAAAAGGTGAATAAGATGGGAATAGGAAAGTAACGATGAGACGTGATGACATGGATGTTATATGACATGCTGACAAGAATTGTCCCGGATTGAAGAAAGCAAGTGCATCTGGTAATCCTTTAAGTCAAAATGTTATTTTATCATAAATGAATCACACTAAATACACCATGTCTAGAGTTCTTCATTTTATTTAAATTTTATCTTCAAGCTATTAGTTGCAACAAATGTCACAAATATTAATGGGTTTGCTCTCATCTAAATGGGACAAAATCTTGAACGTGTGCTAGCCTTCAAGTAGGATTATTTCTACTGCTTAACATCCAAAAATGTGACCTTATTTTTTATTTAGAGTACAATTGTAAATTCTCATAACTTCAACTTTCCTGGTTTAGAAGAGCTTCATTTTTTCCTTACCTTCATTATGACTCCTTTCCACACATTCATGCACTTGATTAATTCACACATAGCATCTTATTCTGTTTGGTTTCCATAACAAAACACCATAGACTGAGTGGCTTAAACAACAGAAATTTTCTCACAGTTCTGGAGGCTGGAAGTCTGGGTTGCCTCCATGGTCAGATAACGAATGCTGAGCACTCTCTTCCGGAGAAGGCAATGGCACCCCACTCCAGTACTCTTGCATGGAAAATCCCATGGACGGAGGAGCCTGGTAGGCTGCAGTCCGTGGGGTCGCTTAGAGTCAGACACGACTGAGCGACTTCACTTTCACTTTTCACTTTCATGCATTGGAGAAGGAAATGGCAACCCACTCCAGTGTTCTTGCCTGGAGGATCCCAGGGACTGGGGAGCCTGCTGGGCTGCTGTCAATGGGTCGCATAGAGTCGGACAGGGCTGAAGTGACTTAGCAGCAGAGCGCTCTCTTCCTGGCTTGTAGATTGCACTATCTGCTTTCATGGCATTTCCTCCGTGTGCATGAGATCTCTCTCTCTCTCTCTCTTCCTTTTCTTATAAGATCACGAATCCTAATGGATTAGGACTCTACCATTATGGCCTAATTTAAGGGCTTCCCTGGTAGCTTAGATGGTAAAGAATTTGCCTGCAAAGCAGGAGACCTGGGTTCAGTCCCTGGGTTGGAAAGATCCCCTGGAGAAGAGAAAATATGCCCTGGTGGTTGATATGGTAAAGAGTCTGCCTTCAATGCAGAAGACCCCAGTTCAATCCCTGGGTTGGGAAGATCCCCTGGAGAAGGGCATGGCAAACCACTCCAGTATTCTTGCCTGGAAAATTCCATGGATGGAGGAGCCTGGAGAGCTACAGTCCATGGGGTCACAGAGTCGGACTCAACTGAACGACTAACACACACATGCATAAATAAGCAATGTTTTTGATGTACATGTTTTATACAAATACATAATTCCATATGGGCTTCCCAAGTGGCTCAGGGGTAAAGAAACAAACTGCTTGCCATTGCGAGAGATGTAGGAGATGCAGGTTTGATTCCTGGGTCAGGGAGATCCCTCAGAGGAGGAAATGGCAACACACTGCAGTATTCTTGCTGTGAAATCCCATGGACAGAGGAGCCTGGCAGACTACAGTCCATGGGGTCACAAAGAGACAGTCATCACTGAGTGAGTGTGTAGGCATGTGTAATTCTGTGATTCAATATATAAAAACTACATTTCTTCATTCCCAATATACTTTTCAGGTAAATCTATAATGGTATGTAGACATGTACTATAGTATATCAAGGTATTTATATACTGGTTTTTTATTGATAGATCTACACTTTTCCAGTTTTTAATATTACAATAATGAAATTAGCATTTTTTAGATGTGTTTGAAATTACATGTGTGTTCCATGGGAAGCATGACCAGATATCTAGGTTTGACTGGGGCAATCATGGTTTATGACTGCTTTAGATCAGACATTTTTATCATCTCCTTTCATTCCACTTTTCATGATACATTATTCACTCAGAGCTTCCTTTGATTATATACCTTGGCAGTGGAACCACTGTATTTTAAGTTAAATATATACCCTGGTTTATTAAATGCTTGAAGCCTTCTTCAAATTTGCTTCATTAGTTCAGGCTTTCACTAAAATTTTGTTTACATGTTACAAAGTAACCAATGAGCTTATTGACAATGAATTTTGAATCTAACTTTCTAAACTTTAGCAATAGGGAGATATAACATGGTCTTTCAATTTTAAATATACTCTCCTCTTATTTATTAATGAACATATGGAGAAATGCTCAAACTTATTGGATATCCAAATTTTTTAAACTATGAATTGCCTTTTCAGATTCATTGATTACAGAATTATGTTCCTTTACTCATGTTGATTTTAGGACTTTCTACAATATTTTAGATAATAGTCATTGGTCAATTTATATAGGGAACAAATATAAGTTTCTGATTAATCACTTGCCTCTTTTTTTCAGTTAAATGTGGATGAAGCTATAAATATTTCCACTTGAGATATGTTTACTCAATATCATTAAAAAAGGAAAATAAGCAGAATAAGAATTAGGAAAAAGTCAAATATTGTTATCTGCAGGGTATATTTAAATGTGATATATACAAAAATCAGAAGAATCAGCAGAAAGACTGCTAAATGTGACTACAAAGTAGTTATACAGATCAAAACATAAACCTAAGGCAACGCAGTAAATGTAATTAGAAAATTCAATAAGATACTGCTTAGACTATCACATAGGCAGGGATTACCCTACCTATATTGGGTCTCTAGAGAGTAATTTATTTAGTGAAATAAAGTGTTAGATAAAAGGTTTATGGAAAAACATTGTTAAGATATCCATCCTTCCCAAGTAAAACAAAACAAAACAAAAAAAAATTAATGTGACTGATAGACACCTAAACAATTTTAGGGAAATTGGAAAGTTTTCAAATGTATGACTGTGTAAGTCTTTCCAGATTTCTGAGCTAAGTCTGAAAGAGAAAAAAGACAGGGCTTATTCTACTAGATGGAAGATAATATTGCAAAATCAAAGACTGGCACTTAGAAAGATACAGATAAATGGGCTAATAAGGAAGACTAGAGGGAATGCAGACAGCAAACCACAGCAGTTTAGAGCATTAGACACCAAAGATCATGATAACCAGGCTGAAAAACTTGCTCACCATATGAAGAAAATAAAATTGGATCAAAGCCTCCGTCTAAAATTGTTGAAATATATTGTATGAACTAAGAGGCAAAACTCTTTGTGAAGAAATTCAGGACAATATTTAGGAAAATCTTCTCCATCTTAAAGTCATAAACAAGTTTTAAGTTCCAGAACAGAGAAATTGGCTGATAATGAAAATATACATCTTATCACTCCACAGAGACTAAGACTTTAGCGATATCTCCATTTCCACCAAATTAAGTTAAAATTTTTAGCCTGGTTCTCCTGAATGAACTGTCATCAAAACAAGTCATTAAAGGGATTTCTCTTGTGGTCCAGTGGTTAAGAATCTGCCTTCCAGTGAAGGAAACTTGAGTTTGATCCCTGATCTGTGGTTGGGGGACTAAGATCCCACATTCTGCAGAGCAAATAAACCCAAGGAAAGAAGCCCATGCTCCACAACTAGAGAAAGGAGCATTACTGTCCTTTGAAGAAGGTCAGTACACACCACAATGAAGAACCAGCACGGCCAAAAATAAAACTGAATTACAAACAAACAGAACCATCAAGGTCACTCTTCCTCTCTTAGCCATGGCTTGGGTCAGCTCACAGCTTTTTTAGGAACCCTGTGGTCTTCCAAAATTTATCACATATCCTTGACTTTATCAAACTCTGTGTCCAACTAGGACAGTGCTTCTCACCCATGATTGTGTCTCTGAGGTGACATTTGACAATCTCTGAAGACCTGTTTATGGCAGAAAGTGAAGGGGAACTAAAGAGCCTCTTGATGAAAGTGAAAGAGGGGAATGAAAAAGCTGGCTTAAAGCTCAACATTCAAATAACAAAGATCATGGCATCTGGTCCCATCACTTCATGGCAAATAGATGGGGAAACAGTGGAAACAGTGACAGACTTTGTTTTCTTGGGCTCCAAAAATCACTGCAGATGGTGACTGCAGCCATGAAATTAAAAGACTCGTGTTCCTTGGAAGAAAAGCTATGACCAACCTAGACAGTATATTAAAAAGCAGAGACATTACTTTACTGACAAAATCCCCTCTAGTCAAAGATATGGTTTTCCCAGTAGTCATGTATGTATGTTAAAGTTAGACCATAAAGAAAGCTGAGCACTGAAGAATTGATGCTTTTGAACTGTGGTGTTGGAGAAGACTTTTGAAGTCCTTTGGACTGCAAGGAGATCCAACCAGTCCATCCTAAAGGAGATTAGTCCTGAATATTCATTGGAAGGACTGATGCTGAAGCTCCAATTCTCTGGCCACCTGATGCGAAGAACTGGCTCATTGGAAAAGATCCTGATGCTGAGAAAAATTGAAGGTGGGAGGAGAAGGGGACAAGACAGATGATGAGATGGTTGGATGGCATCACTGACTTGATGGACATGAGTTTGAGCAAGCTCCGGGAGTTGGTGATGGACAGGGAAGTCTGGCGTGCTGCAGTCCATGGGGTTGCAAAGAGTTGGACAAGACTGAGTGACCGAACTGAACTGAACTGAAGGCCTGTTTGGTTGTCACAACTGGGGGAGGCAATTCTACTGCCATCTAGTGGGTGGAGGTCAGTAATGCTGTTAAATATTCCACAGTGTACGAAGCATTCTCCACTGCAACAGAGTCATCCAGATTAAAATCTCAATAGTGTCGAGTTTGGGAAACTCTCTATTGGACTAAAGGGACTTCCCAAGTGTCTCAGTGGTAAAGAATCCGTCTGCCAATGCAGGAGATGCAGGTTTGATCCCTGGATCAAGAAAATTCCTTGGAGTAGGAAATGGCAACCCACTCCACTGTTCTTGCCGGGGATATCTCATGGACAGGGGAGCCTGGTGAGCTACAGTCTATGAAGTTGCAAAGAGTCGGACACGACAAAGCAAATGAGCACCCAGGCACGTACTAAACTAAGAACTTTAGAAGGGCACAGATTGCGACCTCCAGATTTTTGTATCCAGCAGTGAGCACAAGAGCAAAAACATAATTGAAACCCAAACTATTTATTGAATATATTACTAACTTAACTGATTACTACTGCCAATGAATGTACTAATTTTTCCCTGATCTTTTTACTTCCTTCACAAGACCTGTTATTATAATCACTTATACAAACTTTAACCTCAGATAGATTGCACTAAAGTATATGTTCCCTTCTCAACTACCAAGTTCTATTAAGACTATCATACTATTAAGACTATCTATTAATACTGTTATTCTAAAATATGACAAAGGAACCTCTGCATTAAAGGTAGTTTAAGGATGAAACTTTGAGGCAATAATCTTACAACCAAATGAAAATAATATATCATGCATCCTTAAAATAACACCCTACAAAATAACTGAAATCAAGACACATCGCTAAAGGAAGCTAGTCCATAAATTCACATACCATAAATGTGTCAGTCACTCAGTCATGTCTGACTCTTTGTGACCCCATGGACTGTAGCCCACCAGGCTCCTCTGTCCATGGAATTCTCCTGGCAAGAATACTGGAGTGGGTAGCCAGGACCCACAAAGACTCCACAGTAATTTTTTAAATAAAAATTTCAGGACTTTACCCACTTCCAATAAAGAAATATAGAAGTAGATATTAAAAGTCCATTTTATAATCCAGATAACTTAAGGAGTAAGTTATATATTATATATATATATATATAGTTGTATAAGGATAGCTTACATTTCAAGGTATGTGCATTTTAAATACAAAATGTGAAGTGGAAATTCATTTTTGCTTCCAGAATCACCAGGGATTTTTGAAAACAAAAGTATTTTCCTGGAAACTTTGTTCTTGCTGTGTAGCAAGAGGTGATACATTTTCAATGGCTTAAAAGATGGCTTGATTATACAATCATAAGTTATACTGGAATAATAAGTGATCCAGGGATGCTGGTAATCATCAGCTCTTGTCATTTTCAAATACACCGTGTCTTTGCAGCAGTAACTGATTTAGAGACCAGCATACTTTTACACTCTCATGAGCCTCTGAGCACCTCATTTTACCATTATGAGCCCCAGTCTCCTGTCTATGAAATGAAGGTGACAGATCATGAGTCATTTTTATCTGTGGGGATGGGCTTCAAACAATCTGTGCATCTCATGGGTGTGTGCCCAGTTGCTCAGTTGTGTATAACTCTTTATGATTCTATAGACTGTAGCCCACCAAGCTCCTCTGTCCATGGGATTCTCTAGGCAAGAATACTGAGGCGGTGGGGGTTGGGGGGGTCAGGTGACGCTTCCTGCTCCCGGGAGTCTTCCCGACCCAGGGATGGAACCCTCATCTCTTACATCTCTGGATGGATTCTTTACCACTAGCGCCACCTAGGAAGTCCATCTATGTGCTCAGCGGTCCCTGATTCTTGGCGACATCTACGCACCTAATTCCCTTTAAATACCGATTTCCTGTAGAAGTTCTAACTTGCTTCATTTTCAAGGGACATACTCTGAAGGTACTGTTAGCGTTTCCAAGAATCTTTGTCAAGATATTTAGCTGTGATTATCTGTTGGGCCAGGTTGATGGATGGGAAGGTCATTCTAGCAAATTTGGTTTATGGGGATTTTGCTCATCATATTATGATAAATAATTCAGCTGTCCCACACATAGGAGATTTATAGCACAGGTGGGAAGACGGTTCTGGGCACAGATGAGAAAAGATTTACACGATGTGTGTACAGTCTAGGGGGTGGGCTCTTCAGAGAAATGTCCTCAGGAGCGCAGTCTGGGGGCGTCCATCCAAGAACACAAACTATTCCAGTTCTGCTTGTGGGTGCACACCAGGAGTCCGACTTTATGCAAGGAAATGTGTTTATGGAATGCTCATGGATCAAATTCCTCACCTCATTTGGAAGGGTTAGTTATGGTATGGGTTGAGATGATGATTGACCCTTCCTACTGTGGTATTTTTTAATTGAAGGCGTGAGGGGAAGTGAGTCCTCTCTAAAGTCCTTGCAGGAGATGAAGGGAAAGAACCAGAGATAAGATCTCCCCTCCGAGGAAGTGCAAGGCTAGTGGTGCTTACTAGTGAAGTCTCCACCCTTGTCTGATCCATGAGGGGAATCCACCATGTATGACACCAGAGCCAGTGCACACCAGACTCCCCGCAGGAGCTGGACTCTACACACCTGCACAAACAAACCTCAGGTCCTGGTGAGCAGGTGTGCTGTGTAGTGTCGGGAATTAAGCCTGTTTGCAAAGCCTGATAGTAGACCACTGTTCACTTTAAGGACTGAAAAACAATAGAAAACTAAGTATCTTTTGGATTGCAATTTCTCTATAGAGGAACACTCTGCTCAAAAAAAAAAAAAAAAAAAAACACAAAAACTGGAAGCTGTGACAGATTTTATTTTTGGGGACTCCCAAATCACTGCAGGTGGTGACTGCAGCCTTGAAATTAAAAGATGCTTGCTTCTTGGAAGAAAAGCTATGACAAACTTAGACAACGTATTAAAACATAGAGATATCACTTTGCCACCAAAGGTAGCTATTGTCAAAGCTATGGTTTTTCTGGTAGTCATGTATGGATATGAGAGTTGGACTTCTTCATAAAGAAGGCTAGGCCCTGAAAAACTGATGCTTTGAACTGTGGTGCTGGAAAAGACTCTTGAGAGTCCCTTGGACCACAAGGAGATCAAACAAGTCTGTCCTAAAGGAAACCAATCCTGAATATTCCTTGGAAAGATTGATGCTGAAGTTGAAGCTCCAATACTTTGGCCACCTGTTGTGAAGAGCTGACTCACTGGAAAAGATCCTGATGATGGGAAAGACTGAAGGCAAAAGGAGAAGGGGATGGCAGAGGGTGAGATGTTTAGCATTACCAACTTAATAGACATGAATGTGAGCAAACTCTGGGAGACAGTGAAGGATGGGGAAGCCTGGCATGCTGCAGTCCATGGGGGTCGCAGAATCAGATACAACTTAGTAATTGAACAACAATAGCTGCTCAAAGGTTATGAAATAAGTAAGCTAGTACACAATTGGAATGAGCCTCACAATTAGCCTCACCCACACTAACGAGCTGTCTTTATCACAAGTAACCCACTTACCTTGTACCTGTGGGCAGATGTGGACTCAGATCTTGGTGAATGCCATCAACTCTTTGGTCTTGTCTTTCTTCTGAGCTTCTGCTCATCCTGTATCTGGAACGATTTCTTTAAAACCCCACCTGTACTGATCTCTTTGAAGTGGGTTCTATATAACAGAGTTGGCAAATTTATTTTGTATATGGCAAGACCCCTCATGTCAGATGCTTTAATCTTCCTTTGAGAGAGAAACTTTGAGAAAATGGCCCACATGTTTGTTTCTTTTCTTTCATGATCACCTCAGTGCAGGTGAGAGGCAGAGATGACCATTCATCTCCAGCTCAAGAGTGAGAGCACTTAAAGCTAGTATATACAGTAAGTCCGCTTCATAAGAATCTTCAAGATGTGAACTTTCAAAGATGTTAACGGACAGGTGTGAGTGAGGTTGCAGCTTGCCTTCGGTCTCCTATTGCTGACGGTTCTTCAGCTCTACCATCTCCCACCTCCTCTCTCTCCCCAGTCAGTACTTCTTTTTGCCTGTTCACTTGATGCCAACCCCTGTATGCCAGTTGTCACACTGAACTACTGAACATTTCAAGGTACTATACTATAAGATTTTTAAAAAATGTTTATTGTGTGTGTGTGTGTGTGTTTATGTATTATCTGCATGAAAAGTGTTATAAGCCTCTCAGAGTTCAGTACCATATAGCTGATTGTGCTAGTCGGGTACCTAGGCTAACTTTGTTGGACTTATGACAAATCGGACCTACAATATGCTATCGGAACAGAACTCATTCACATGTAGGGGACTTGCTATACCCAGGAGAGGATGAAAGGGTCTTAGAGGGGATCCAGGCAGACAGAATGGAGCTTCTGCCTGATGGAGTTGAAGGTTTTAGAGAGAAACAGTTTTGGAGAAGATAGGAGTTAGATCAAAATGATTTTGGAGAATCTGTCCTCTACCTCCAGGCCCCAGGGGAAGATACTACAGAGCCTTCTTTAAGAACCAGGTCCTGGGAACAGAGAATCTGCACTGACATTCTAGTGAGCGGTCCAGGGAAGAAGCCAAGCCTCAGACAAAGGTCCTCTTGCAACTAAAGAGGAAGTGCATGTGTGCGAGCTCAGTAGTGTCTAACTCTTTGCAACCCCAGGGACTGGAGCCCACCAGGTTCCTGTGTCCATGGGATTTCTAGGCAAAAATACTGGAAAAGGTGGCCATTTCCTCCTCCAGGGTATCTTACCAATCCAGGGATCGAACCTAGGTCTCCTTCATTGGTAACTGCTTTTTTTTTTTTTTTTTAACCACTGAGCCACCAGGGAAGCCCATACCTAGGTCAGGAATTAAGAAAATAACAGATGTGTCAAAAATAAAATAAGTTGATTGGAATAAAGCAATTCTAGCTGGAAAAGAAGCCTAGCTTCTTGGTGCCAGGCTCCTCCTCCACTCTGAGCTGTATTTCCTTTCAGAGGGCAGTCGACAGCCCCTCCCACCACACTTCACACTTGCCTGAAGGAAATCAAGCTCCCTGATCACATCCAGATGTGGCAACTCTGAACAGACCTGATAACCTCCTTGGGAAACTCGCCCCGCATCAAATGTAATGTAAAATAGCGACAGCACCCGTGTCATCCCCACCATACTCACCTGCCTGGATCAAGAGCATCTTCCTCCTAATGGGAAAATTCACAGAAAATATTGAAGACCCAACCTCAGGAAAAAAAATGAGACTATAGCAGTCATGCAACTTGTAGCTGGGATTCCCTGGCGGCCCAGTGGTTAAGACTCAGTGCTTCCACTTCCTCTGCAGGGGGTACAGTTTTATCTCTGGTCAGGGAAGTAAGATCCTGCTTGCTGCAAGGTGCTAACACACACACACACACACACACACACACACACACACACACACACACACACGCAGAGGGAGAGGGAGAGAGAGAAACAGCAGTCGTGAAACTCAGAGCCTAGGAATTCCATTTCCACACCAAGCCAGCTAGTTTCTTTATTCCTTGAACCATATGCTCATCTCTTAGCTGAAATAGATTGCAAGTGGTTTGTCAAGAACTAAGATTTGCTAAAATTGTGTATTTTTGCTATTATCCTAGCTCAGATTAGAAACATATGTTCATCACCTCAGCCTGTGAATAGTTCAACTTGGACTGTTTTCCTCATTTTATTTAGAGCAGATCAAACTGTTATCATTTCAAAGTTGACCTGCAAAAAATTCCACATGCACAATTTCTTTTCTAATTGTGTGGTTTTTTTTTTGCAAACTAGTCAGTGAACTCAATTAACTTAAACAGAGTTGTGCCTCTCAGTACCATAATTAGCACAGCCTTTATTCACGTAGGATATACTGATGGCATCATTAAGCTCAGAAGCCACATGAAGAGCCTTCAAATTTCAGAGTTCATATCTGAAGTAGGGACAGATAATGGGACTCAGGACATTTCATCTCTAAGTGAAAGTGAAAGTAGCTCAGTCGTGTCAGATTCTTTGTGACCCCAAGGACTATACAGTCCATGGAATTCTCCAGGCCAGAAGACTGGAGTGGGTAGCCTTTCCCTTCTCCAGGGGATCTTCCCAACCCAGGGATCAAACCCAGGTCTCCCACATTGCAGGCCGATTCTTTACCAGCTGAATCACAAGGGAAGCCCAAGGATACTGGAGTGGGGAGCCTATCTCTTCTCCGGTGGATCTTCCTGACCCAGGAATAGAACTGGGGTCTCCTGCATTGCAGGAGGATTCTTTACCAATGGAGCTATCAGGGAGGCCCTAAAGTTCTGGCTTTAATGGGGTGATGGCTTTAATGGTGATGAGAAAAATTACCATCTGAAGGCAGCTCCCAGCGTGATCTGATGAAAAATCGTTCCCAGGTCAGCCCAGTGATCACTGCTCATTAAGTATAGTGTAGATAATGTACTTCTCTGCAGAAATGAGGGATCGTAAGCAGTGACGTTTATCAGAAGCTCTGATGTCATTTAGGGGCATTTAGGAAGGTAGATGGCCACATCCTGGTCCAAAATTGATGCTATGGGTAGAGGAGCCTTTATATTAATAAAAGCTGGTAGTCAGATGACAAAAGAATTGGATGGTAGTTATCACTGTTCAGTAGTTGAGAAGAAAATAAAGAAGATAAATGAAATATATTTATGATGAAACAAGTGCTACTGGTCTCTCTCAATCTCCCCAGTCCTCTCTCTCGATCTGCCATGTAAGGTCACAGTGAGAAAATGGTCATCCATGAACCAGGAAGAGTCCTAACCAGATACTGCATCTGCCAGCATCTTGATATTAGACTTCTCAGACTCCAGAAGTATGAGAAATGAGAGCTTGTTGTTTAGGCCACGCATGATGTTTTGTTATAGCAGCCCTAACTCTCATGTGAATCCACAATGATCTCATGGCTGAAAAGAAACAGAGATACCGTTTTCCTGGTTTACAGTGCACTGCCCTCCTTTCTAAATATACATCCACCCACAGGAGTCCACAGGCACAGCTGTGTATCCTCAGATTTATCCCCAGAATAAGATCCAGTAGCACGTCCTTTGTGAGAAGTGATTAACATCATCACACTAGGGTATCAGTGGCAGTACCGTGAGATGGGAATTTAGGAAATACTTGATGTAATCTAATTAAAATTAATACTATCATAAGGAGCAGAGTTTTCCAAGAAAAGTTCCTATTTACTAAATATCTGATAAAGTGGGACTAATAATGTCTATTTTACCATTGAAGAAATGATACAAGGAAAGTCACAGTTCTTTCTAAAAGGACACAGTTGAAAAAGCGAGTCTCTGTGACTGTGAGTCTCTTGCTGTTTGGTTCAGCATCACAGTCGCCCATCACACACCCAAACAGTGGGTCATGGGCTACCTTGGTGTATGTTGCTGCACCATTTATATATGTGTACACATTCTTTATAAAGAGGTCTATAGACAACAAGGGGCTCTGGTGAAGTGTCCAGGTGAGGCACTGAGGTGAAAAGAGACCTTGAGAAGTCTTTGATTTCATAGAGTCTCTTTCAATGACATATTAGGATAAATTCATTTACCTCTTCACTTTGATATTGTCTTGAGTTGCAATTTTATCAGAAAGGTGTTTCTTGGAAAAATCTACAAATCCAATAGCAAGGCTCTTTGTAATGCTCATATGCTACTCACATTTTCTCCTCTTTGGAAATAGTAAAGTACTCCCTAATTTCTCCTGATCACTCAGGAGAAATGTACATAGGAACTTGCATCTGCTTCATGGCCCTAACTGAAAATATCACAAAATACTAGTTAAAAATAAGTATAGCTGAAAATTCACATAAGAAGTATCTTGACAAACCATGTAGAAAGTGACTGAATGGAACAATATTTATTTAGAAGTATTTCCCTTCCATTTTATTTCATATTTTATGCCTTTACTGTTAGTGTTTATCATTTGGCTCAAAAAAGAATGAATGGATTAAAATGATTAAATGATAATGTTTCTTTTTCTGGTTTCAGGTTTATAGTGTATCTTTGTAAAAGTAAGTAGACTTTTTTACTGGGAAAAAGCAAAACTTCCGATAAAAAGCTTAGCAATTAAAAAATATATGCATGCAAGTTTGAGCATCTTGAGTCGATTTTACACTGTTTTCAGATTAATTTGGGGGTAAATTAAGTACTGCAGTCACGAAATTAAAAGACACTTGCTTCTTGGAAGGAAAGCTATGACAAACCTAGACAGCACATAAAAAGCAGAGACATTACTTTGCCAACAAAGATCCATCTAGTCAAAACTATGGTTTTTCTAGCGTCATGTACAGATGTGAGAGCTGGACTATAAAGAAGTTCAGTTCGGTTCAGTTGCTCAGTTGTGTCTGAATATTTGCGACCCCATGGACTGCAGCATGGCAGACTTCCCTGTCCATCGCCAACTCCTGGAGCTTACTCAAACTCAAGTCTATTGAGTCAGTGATGCCATCCAACCATCTCATCCTCTGTTGGCCCTTTCTCCTCCTGCCTTCAGTCTTTCCTAGCATCAGGGTCTTTTCCAGTGAGTCAGTTCTTCACATCAAGTGGCCAAAGTATTAGAGTTTCAGCTTCAGCATCAGTCCTTCCAGTGAATATTCAGGACTTATTTCCTTTAGGATTGACTGCTTGGATCTTCTTACAGTCCAAGGGACTCTTAAGAGTCTTCTCCAACACCACAGTTCTTCAGCACTCAGCTTTCTTTATAGTCCAACTCTCATATTACCAGAAAAACCATAGCTTGAACTAGACAGACCTTTGTCAGTAAAGCAATGTCTCTGCTTTTTAATAAGCTGTCTAGGTTTGTCATAGCTTTTCTTCCAAGGAGCAAGCGTCTTTTCATTTCATGGCTGCAGTCACCATCTGCAGTGATTTTGGAGCCCAAGAAAATAAAGCCTGTCACTGCTTCCATTGTTTCCCCATCTATTTGCCATGAAGTGATGGGACCTGATGCCGTGGTCTTAGTTTTTTGAATGCTGAGTTTTAAGCTAACTTTTTCACTCTCCTCGTTCACTTTCATCAAGAGGCTCTTTAGTTCCTCGTCACTTCCTGCCATAAGGGTGGTATCATAGGTGTATCTGAGATTAATTATGTTTCTCCTAGCAATCTTGATTCCAGCTTGTGCTTCATCCAGCCTGGCATTTCACATGATATACTCTGCATAGAAGTTAAATAAGCAGGGTGACAATATACAGCCTTGACGTACTCCTTTCCCAATTTGGAACTAGTCTGTTGTTCCATGTCCAGGTCTAACAGTTGCTTCTTGACCTGGATACAGATTTCTCAGGAATCAGGTAAGGTTGTCTGGTATTTCCATCTCTTGAAGAATTTCCCATGGTTTGTTGTGATCTACAGTCAAAGGCTTTGGCGTAATCAATAAAGCAGGAATAGATGTCTTTCTAGAATTCTCTTGCTATTTCTATGATCCAACAGATGTCCCAGCTTGAACATCAGGAAGTTCATGGTTCACATACTCTTGAAGCCTGGCTTGGAGAATTTTGAGCATTACTGTGCTAATGTGTGAGATGAGTGCAATTGTGCGGTAGTTTGAACACTCCTTGGCATTGCCTTTCTTTGGGATTGGAATGAAAACTGACCTTTTCCAGTCCTGTGACCATGATGAGTTTTCCAAATTTGCTGGCATGCTGAGTGCAGCACTTTCACAGCATCATCTTTTAAGATTTGAAAGAGCTCGACTGGAATTCCACCACCTCCACTAGCTTTGTTTGCAGTGATGCTTCCTAAGGTCCACTTGACTTCACATTCCAGGATGTCTGTCATTAGGTGAGAGATCATACCATAGTGATTATCTGGCTCATGAAGATCTCTTTTTTGTGTGTATTCTTCTATGTATTCTTGCCACCTCTTCTTAATAGCTTCTGCTTCTGTTAGGTCCATACCATTTCTGTCCTTTATTGTGCCCATCTTTGCATGAAATATTCCCTTGGTACCTCTAATTTTCTTGAAGAGATGGCTAGTCTTTCCCATTCTATTGTTTTCTTCTATTTCTTTGCACTGATCACTAAGGAAGGTTTTCTTATCTCTCCTTGCTATTCTTTGGAACTCTGCATTCAAATGGGTAGATCTTTCCTTTCCTCCTTTGCCTTTAGCTTCTCTTCTTTTCTCAGCTATTCCTAAGGACTCCTCAGACAACCATATTGCCTTTTTGCATTTCTTTTTCTTGGGGATGGTATTGATCACTGCCTTCTGTATAATGTTATGAACCTCCATCCATGCCGTCTCTTTGATCTAATCCCTTGAATCTATTTGTCACTTCCACTGTATAATCGTAAGGGATTTGATTTAAGTCATACCTGAATGGTCTAGTGTTTTCCCTACTTTCTTCAATTTAAGTCTGAATTTGGCAATAAGGAGCTCATGATCTGAGTTATAGTCAGCTCCTGGTCTTGTTTCTGATGATTGTATAGAGCTTCTCCATCTTTGCAGAATATAATCAATCTGATTTCGGTATTGACCATCTGGTGATGTCCATGTGTAGAGTCTTCTCTTGTGTTGTTGGAAGAGGGTGTTTGCTATGACCAGTGCATTCTCTTGGCAAAACTCTGTTAGCCTTTGTCCTGATTCATTTTGTACTCCAAGCCAAATTTGCCTGTTACTCCAGGTATCTCTTGACTTCTTACTTTTGCATTCCAGTTCCCTATAATGAAAAGGACATCTTTTTTGGGTGTTAGTTCTAGAAGGTCTTGTCAGTCTTCATAGAACCATAAAGAAGGCTGAGTGCTAAAGAACTGATGCTTTTGAACTGTGGTGTTGGAGGAGACTCTTGAGAGTCCCTGGATTGCAAGGAGATCAAACCAGTCAATCCTAAAGGAAATCAACCCTGAATATTCATTAGAAGAACTGATGCTGAAGTTGAGGCTCCAATACTTTGGCCACCTGATGCAAAAAACTGACTTATTGGAAAAGACCCTGACTTGTTGGAAAAGACACTGATGCTGAGAAAGATTGAGGGCAGGAGGAGAAGGGGACAGCAGAAGATGAGATGGTTAGATAGCACCATTGACTCAATGGACATGAATTTGAGAAAACTCTGAGAGATAGCCTAGGACAGAGGAGTCTGGCCTGCCCTTGTTTATGAGGTCACCAAGAGGCAGACACAACTTGCCAACTGAACAGCAACAACAAATTAATTTTGCCTGTGTCCTGCTGGGAAAAGTTCTTCCTCATTATTCTGTTTTGCCCTCTCCTCTGCCTATTGTCACTGAAAGACCTTGAGGCCTAAAACAGTTACTAATTATTTTCCACCTTTGCCCCTCACTGTTCAAAGCAGTGTGTGATGTTTTGACCGCAAGGCTCATTAACATGGAGTTTATTAAAGTCACACAGAATAAAATGAACTCACAAAAACAAAGATTTTGTGCTCAGGGTTAAAGTTGAATAAATAACTATATTTCCACACAAGAAGAATTTCTGGGCCAATATTTTTATCATTATTAAAGTATAATGAAAAGTTTAATGATCGTATTATGAAGCAAATAAGCAGTATGAGTCAATAACCATATTAAATAGTAAATAAGCATGCCTCTGTTAGATCATGCAGAAAAAGCAATTTTATCAAAATTTGCTGATTTGATTTTATGTTATAATTATGGTAGGGTTGTTCTTTATTCACTCTTGAGTCTGCCCAAATGGGAAAACTGCATATCTCTCAAGTATTCAGGGTGCAGATAGGTTTTATATAGTTTTATATTTGTTAACAAAAGGCCTTCAACATTCCTTGCCAGAGTTTTGTTGTTCAGTAGCTAAGTTGCATCTAACTCTTTGCAACCCATGGGCTGCAGCTTGCCAGGCTCCTCTGTCCTCCACTGTCTCCCAAAGTTTGTTCAGATTCATGTCCATTGAATTGGTGATGCCATAAACCATCCAGTCCTCTGTCATTCCCTTCTCCTCCTGCTTTCAGTCTTTCCCAGCATCAGTCTTTCCCAATGAGTCGGCTTTTTGCATCAGGTGGCCAAAGTATCAGAGCTTCAGTTTCAGCATCAGCCCTTCCAATGACTCCAGGGTTGATTTCCTTTAGGGTTGACTGATTTTATCTCCTTACTGTCCAAGAGACTTTCAAGAATTATTCAGTGCTCAGCTTTCTTTTAGTTTAGATATTTTGTAGACTGTTGTTGGTATCAATTGTTTTCAGAGCTGTTTTTTTTTTTATTTCTATGATATCTAAATGGTTATTCCACTAGAAAACTGCATGCTAAGTCGCTTCAGTTGTATCTGACTCTTTTAGACCCCATGGACTGTAGCCCTCCAGGCTCCTCTGTCCAAGGGATTCTCCAGGCAAGAGTACTGGAGTGTATTGCTATGCCCTCCTCCAGAGGATCTTCCTGACCCAGGGTTTAAACTTGTGTCTCTTATGTCTTCTGCATTGACAGGCAGGTTCTTTAACATTAGTGCCTTCCCCTTCCATTCCTAACCCATGCCAATCTCCTAAAGTGGACAATCTTAAAGGGTGGATTTCCAAGGTCACTGCTGTAGGTCACAGGGACTTGATTACACGAGGAATGACTGAGAAGCATGCAGAAACTCTGTTTTTGTTCCCTAAATGCCAGGTGGCTGAGTTCAAACAGATATGGCTACAACCAAAGTTGTACTGATACATTAGGGGATACAATATGAACATCATAAATATGTCACCTCTTCCAAGAGCAAACATTAAAACCTGTGTATTATTAACATCTGACTACATATATGTATATACCGAAAAGAATATCATTTTACTTTGTAACCACTTAGTTTAATTTTAATCCAAGGCAAATTTACTGAATCTAGTCTTTATTTTGGCTCAGCAGTAAATAATTTGGCTGCCAATGCCTGCTAATGAAGGAGATGTGAGTTCAATCCCTAGGACAGGAAGATCCCCTGGAGAAGGAAACAGCAACCGACTCTAGTATTCATGCCTGGGAAATTCCATGGACAGAGGAACCTGATGGGCTATAATCCATGGAGCTGCAGAGTTGGACACAATATAACTACTAAACAAAAACAGCAAAAAGCCTCCCTGTATCTTTTTTTCTTTTCTTGATGTTACAAAATTTGATTCAAGCCACTGCTTTAGCTGTGGTAAATTCCTTTTTAGGACTGTTTAATATTCTCTGGTGTGAATCTATTTTTCCTATTGCCATCTGGATGGTTTGCCCTTATGAACAGTTTCTTGATATTCTTAACTTCTGGTAGAATGAACTAAAGTTTATCTGCTAATGTAATCACTGACCCACAGAATATACACATTGTAAATCTTTCCAAAAATTATCAATTTGTTTTAAAAATATGCTTTATTCATATTTGTAATAGATTGCATTCATAAGAACTATGATGAAATTACATTAAAATAAATTATTACCAACATTAGAGAGTTTTAGACTCTCTAATTTAAAAAAATATTTTAAAAAATTATTTTTTTAATTATTAGATGCCAAGTGCTTGATATTTTTAATGAGAGTCAAGTTTAAAAATATTCTATTTTTTAACATTTTGATTCTTAAGTGGAAATTTCATGTTTCAATTTCATCACTATTTAATCTCATGTTTAAACTTGGTAACAGAGATCTTGAATTTGTGGCCATATTCACTCTTTCAAAATAGCAACAAAAATTCCATGAAATGTTGCATTCGATAGGAAACTGTGTACCAGATTTATTTGAGAAAAATTAGAATATTTGCACTCATAATTAGTCTCAAACTAGCCAGTGGAATTTGATATAAATAGTAAATTTTGGAACATATTGTCATATTATTACTAATATCACTGAAGCATCTTCAAATAAGGAGACTCAAGAGATTCAAATTTGATTCCTGGGTCGGAAAGATGCCCTGGAGAATGGAATGGCAATCCACTCTGGTATTCTTGCCTGGAAAATCCCATGGATAATGGAGGCTGGCAGGCTGCAGTCCATGGGGTCACAAAGAGTCAGACACAACTGAAGTGACTTAGCACACATCTTCAAATAAAAATTATTCTTTAATAAAATGGTTAGCTTGTATGGTAATGCCCATCACTTTTAAAAGATACTATTTTACTGCATTTTAATTTTCACAGCTTTAATGTGAATTAACATTGCTGCAGTAATTACTGCTATTATTTTTACCCCCCTGGAAAATATTCTATTTGCCAAAATACATATTAAAACAGTGAAACATGTGAGTTTGTGCTGCTAACGTACTTGTCTAGTGTTTTTATAAAATTAATACGTACTGCTTACATTTTACTGCCTTGGACTATTGTACTGAAATAAGTGAAGTGGATAGACCATTGAATTGTGAAATTTCTACATTATGTCATCCTTTAATCCAGTTCATCATAGCTTTGATAAACTGTCTTATGCTCTGCTCTGAAGGATCAAATCAATAATGTCAACGTGTTCACATAACATTGTTGCTATAATGGTCAAAGCAAAACATCTAAGGTGACTTTTTCCCCTTGTATATTTCTCCATTTGTGTAGTGAAAGTTTATTGTGAGTAGAACTTGCAGGGTATTTTAGTTGAACATTTTTGTCTGTACTTGGCAGACTTTTCCTCGATTTGATCAGTACCTTAAACTATCACTGCCTGGTTTCTACTTCTCCTGCTCGTTCTCTCCTTCTGGGACCTGTTAAGGTTTCAGATTCATCTCTCATCTCCTCTCTGTCTTCTCTTCTCACCTACATGCTGAAGTCTCCATTTTTATATTTCTGCCTCAGTCTCACCACCAACTCTCAAACCCATGTCTGAAGCTTCTGAAACCCATTCACCAAGTGGATCATTTCTGTTCCCAACATATGTGCAAGCTTGGATCATGGCATTACCATTACAGTTCTTGACCCATAATTTAATCACTGAAGTATTTCAAGGCAGATATTTTCATTGCCACTTTATATTGCAAGAGCTGAGGAATACCATATATAAGTAATTTTCTAAAGATTATACAAATTATAATTGGTGAAGCTAAAACTCAAACTAAGATTGGTCTGATGCCCAAGTTTTGTTCCTTCCAACACAACAAATAACTTGGACAACAACAACAAGAAGGCTGGATATAAGTATTATCCAAGCAAATCCTCCTGGCCCTGGGGGATCTAATAAAAGATCCCTTGTCCCCACTCCAACTCCACCCGAGGCTTAGGAAGGTGTTGACTCCTAAGAGGGTGCCCCTGGATCCTCTGAAAAAGGTTTCTTGGGAGTCATGCAATGTAAGCTTCCTGAAAAGTTTGAACTTACCATAAAAGATGGGCAAACCCTTACCTATTAAAAACAACTCCATTTCACTTGGGAAATCAGTTCTTATGACTGAGGGCCATTGTATAATTATCACTGAAACAGTATATATCTTTCACTAGGATCAATCTCAAGAAGGTAGAAGGAAATATCAGCTTGGAAGTGCAGAATGACTGAGTCTGGAGAAATTACAAACGGTGAATTCTTGATGCAGCAGCAAAGCCACCAAAGTCTGAGCCTATAAGTGAAGAAGGCTATCTTAGAGAGTTCTGCTGATTTGCTAAAACTTTAGTTTCAATGAGTCTAAGAAACAAAATCAGATCTCAGCTGCTGTATTTTCAAAGCTGTGCTCAGGGTCTAGTAAGTAAGTAGAGGGAGTAGGTGGGGGACTCATAAAGTTTTGTGTGTGGTTTGAAGTAAGAGTAAGATAAGACAGTAATGACAAAGCGTCTGAACAAACATCATTGTAACTTCTTTATACGATCTTCATGTTGATCAAGAAAATAGCCAATGTTTTACATTTCCATATAAATTCAATTGATAAACTCTAGACTCTCAGGACAAGTCCTGCCTTGGGGACTAAGATTTACGGTTCTGTCTAACCTTGAACAGCAGCATGAACATTCCCATGGATGTGATGCACTTGCAAAATTCATGCACATTTGGTGCCTAGTCCCTCCTACAGCTCATTCTGCACCATGCTCTGCCCTTGTGAAATTCACCTGCATGTGATTCTTTGTACCTTTTTCTTCAAAGACATTTGCACAAATGACTTCTGTGTCCATCGGCTCAATTATCAAGCCCAATTTATCTGCAGAATGTGGGAGAGAAATGGGAGACAAGACTTCTTCTACCATAATAGCCTTAATTATAATCCATAAATCATGTCTATTTCCAGGTTTCAGAAGTAGTGTTATGTTCACTCCTGTTGAATTAGATCCTGAATTTCTACAACCCTACTCTAGTTCCAAGAAATGCTTTTTTCATGCATAAACAAAAATAAAACATTTAAATGAGGGCAACATATCATTACATTGCTTCTGTGGGATAATGTCTGGGTTTTAGGTGAGGGGACTAGAGAGAGGGGAGGAGAGTTATAAAAGGTTGGCTCATTCGACTCTGAAAGTTAAGTGTTAGTCACTCAGTTGTATCTGACTTGTTGGGACCCCATGGACTGTAGCCTGCCAAGCTCCTCTGTCCATGGAATTCTCCAGGCAGGAATACTGGAGTGGGTGGCCATTACCTTTGACATCTATAAGGCAGGCTGGCAGGCAGGGAATTCAGGGAAGACTTGACATTACTGTCTTGAATCCAAATTCTGCAGGACAGAAGGGGGAAGCTCAGATAGGATTTCTTCGTTCATTCTTGGGGTAGAATTTCCTCTTTGGGAAACCTCAATCTGTGCTCTTAGGAACTTCAATTGATAGGATAATGATGAGGGTAACTGGTATTACTCAAAGTCTATGGATCTAAATGTCAATCACATCTAAGAATCAGCTTCACAACAACATCTAGACTGACGTTTCACCAAACAACTTGGCACTGAAGCTAGCCAAGTTGATGCATAACATGAGCTGTCAGCCACAGAGAGGTTAAGTAACTTTCCCAACGCTGCTCATCTAGGAAGTGCCAGAGGCACATCTTGAAGCCGGTCAGTACAGCGTCCACCCATTCAGCCACTGCATTAAACTCGTCGGACGTTGTAAGTTGTACATGTAATGGATGCCCCTCTTTTCTGTCTTAGGAAATCAAATTTCAAAGACCAAAGAAAAAATGAAAAGAGAAACACTCAATGACAACAAGCAAACATACAAAGTGAGCTAATCATGGACATACATGAGTTCGAAGAAACTCACGGCATTTCAAGGCCTCTCTAGGTGACTCCGCGGTAAAGAATCCACCTGCCAATGCTAGAGATTTAGAAGATGAGGGTTCAGTCCCTGGGTCAGGAGGATCCCCTGGAGGAGGAAATAGCAACTGGTTCCAGTATTCTTGCCTGGAGAATCCCATGGACCAGAGGAGCCTGGCGGGCTACAGTCCATCAGGCTGCAAAGAGTCGGACACAACTTAGTATTAAACCACAGACCACCAACCACCACCAAAGCATTTCAAAGCAGTGACTGACAGTTCCCAGCTTCCTATGAGCAATTGTCATTCAGAGCACAGATTTTCTTCAAGTAAAGATGCGGTGGCAAAGAAGTGCTGTGTCATGGAGGGGTGACAGGTGTGTCGGTAGCAGCAGGCAGCTGGGATGCAGATAGGCTGTGGATAGCATCACTGCCTCCATTCATAGGATTCAGGGGGGATTTAATTACTGAAGCCTTTTCTCCTCCTTTTTACATTCTCATGAATTAGACATGGAACTCCAGCTATCATTTTCAAGCCTCTTACAATTCTCTGGCTGGGAAAAAAAATAGCCAAGCACATTCTTAGCTATTTTTTTTCCCAGCCAGAGAATAGACGTAGATATAGCTATCTTAAAAACAAATTTAGAAGGCACTAGAATCACCTAATAGCTTATTTATGATAAACATTTAGGTATGTTTTAACAGCACCATATATTTTAAATAAAGATGGTGTGATTATATTCTAAATCTTCCTGGAGAGCTGTGCATACATGTAATGAAGCCTGGAGAGAGATGAGGAATCGGGTATCTTAGGAGCTAAACCTCCACCTAATAACTGAATACAATAACCATCAGGAGGTCCTGTCAGTTAATCCATATTGTGGAGAATGAAAGCACTGTTATTATCAGGAAAAAAAAAAAAATAAAGTAATTTTCGCAGCTACAATGAGCAATACACACACAAACAAAGCAAATTCTGAGATAATCATCTTGGATCTAAATTGTACCTTCCTCTCATTGAGTAAAAGACTGTCATTTTACATGTTCTGGTGGGCAACCAGGAGTGAGAGAGTTGAAATCAGTGAAACAGAAGGTAAGAAGGTGAGAGAGAGGGTAGGGGGAGAGATGGGTGAATCGGGGGGAGACAGAGAAAGAGCCTTTATTTGCTTTTTGTTTTTCAGAATTTAATCACTTACTTTTCAAGAGCTTCATCGGCTTTATAGGAACAAAATATCTCAGGGACTCCAGGAACTAGAAAAGACAGACCCTGTAACTGGGTAAGGCATTACCGCCTGGGAAGTCGTGCCGTATCTTGAAAGCCCAGGACGTTAGTCTGTTGGGCAAAACTCCCTCTTCTTTTGGGCTCCACCTTCATCTCAAAAATGCAACCCACAGACCTACTGCAGCGTCTCAGGTCTCCCCTACTTCCCCTAAAAAGACAGGCCACCTGCAGGAACATACTCTCACTGGAGCCGCTGTGCCCAGGAGTCAGGTCATGATCAGGGACTTAGGGAGACAGGTCAAGGCCCATTTTAGTATTATTAGTAGGGCATTACTTCTACTAACTGATTCTCCTCTTTTTGATTTGTCTGCGGATGTCCAGTTATGAGGAAGCAGGTTTCAGTTTGTTTTACGTAGAACCGGCTGACAATCTTTCAGCACATAAATAAGTCATTCTTGTGCTTCCTGATCGCTATGGTTTCCAGTGAGATGTGAGTTGTCTTCACATCTGTGAAACTGGAGGTCATTGGTATTTTCAATTTTTCCTCTGCTACTTGTGTGTATGTGAGGCCCAGGTGGTGCTAGTGGTAAAGAACCCGCCTGCCAAGGCAGGAGACATAAGAGATCCAGGTTGCATCCCTGGGTCGGGAAGGTCCCCTGGAGGAGGAAATGGAAACCACTCCAGGATTCTTGCCTGGAGAATCCCATGGACAGAGGAGCCTGGCGGTCTGCAGTCCACAGGGGCTCAAAGAGTCGGACACGACTGAAGCGATTTAGTATACGTCACTATGCTTTTCTCTACCTCTTCTCCTGGGGCTTCCGTTATGCATATGTGTACATTCTTATTGATGTTTAGCCAGTATCTGAGGTGCTTTTTTTCTTTATTCTTTTCTTTCTGTTCCTCAGACTAGATCATCTAAATTGATCTAAATTGTCCTGTCTTAAATTTACAGGTTCTGTTATCTTTCCCCTCAAATACACTTATTAGTTTTACTTAGTGTACTTTCAACTATAGAATTCTACCAGGTTTTTCCACTAACCCTCTTCCCCCAAATTCCACTGATTCATTTATATTTTCTAGTTGGTGAGACATTGTTTGCATTTTCCTTCAGTTCTTTAGGTACCACTCCCTCTAGTTCTTTGCATACAGGATAGTTTATTAAAGATTTTGCATAGTAAGTCTACCACCTGGGCTGGCTCAGGGGCAGTGTTCTTTACTGTTTCTGCCCATCTTCAGGAGTCTTCCTTTTCAGTTTCTTTGAATATATCATCTTTATTTTTGAAAACTGGATATTTAAAATAACATAATGTGGTAATTAAGCAAATCAGATTCTTCCCCTTCTCAGGGATTTTTGCTGTTATGTCTCTTTGCTTATTTGCTGACTTTCCTGCATGAATTCACCAAAGTCCGTATTCTTTATAGTATGTAACAACCTGTCTCTGCTTAGTAAGCTTGGTGGCCACCTAACAATTTGATAGACATTTTCCAAAATGACTTAAACCAGTAAGTCTCCTAACATTTGCTAAGAGGTCCTGTGCGCATATTGGCACATGCTTTAATTTCTAAATTGATTTTACCCTTTAATTCTTGTTTATGTAGAGCCTTAAGGCCAGCCATGGGTGACAGATTAGAGATTTTCCTTTTAAATTCTTTAGTCAACTTCTTGTTTGTTTTAACTGGTTGACCTTAGGCAGCTGCAATGTTAAACAACAATTGCTAATTGTTTTTAAGAATCTATCCCGAGGAAAAGACTGTTCACACTAACTGAACTCTGGGTTATAAGGAGGCTGATGAGATGGGGTATCTCGGTTCTCTTCCAACCTGTTCTGCTCCTTTCTGTGACTTCTAGAATGCTATTCTTCATTGCCAAAATGACTGCTGATTTTTAAAGCTATTAAGGAGGGTGATAGGAATGGGTCAAGTTGCATTACCTTAAGACATCACTGTTTTTACTAAAGCATGTTTCTGCTCAGTCTTTGGCCTACTCTTTGTGGCCCTGGGCACTGTAGCCCGCCAGGCTCCTCTGTCCATGGGATTTCCCAGGTGAGAATACTGGGGTGGGTTGCCATTTCCCTCCTCCTCCAGGGGATCTTCCCAAACCAAGGATTGAACACATGTCTCCTGCGCCTCCTGCATTGCAGGCAGATTCTTTACCACTGAGCCACCAAGGAAGCCCTTTTACCAATATTCAGCTATTATCTAGAATAAACACTCCTTAAATTTTTAAAAAGCTTGGTTAATTTCCAGAAGTTTGAAAATGTTGGTGTTGGCAATTTTTGCCAGTGTCTTATTGCTCATATGGAGGATTAGGTTTTAGAGGGTTGTTGATTGCCTTTACAGAAGTGGCTTTTACTAGCTGATTTGTTAATGTGGGAGTGCATTAAATTTTTTAATATCACTTTCCTTTTGGATCTCCGGCCCATAAGATGAATCATGTGCCAAATGAAGACTAAGAAGAAGAATTATTTGCTGTATGATTGTACATAATGTTTATGCTCTGAACAATGGCAAGTGAAACTCTATCAGCTTCATTTGCAGAGATGCTGTCGTCTTTGAAAAACCTTGAAAATTTGTAAAAGAGTACAGCTCAATATTCTTTCTGAGTTCTCTGTGTCAAAATAGAAGTTTCTCCAATGATTCCTCCAAAGTGTGTTTCTTTTTCCTTATCTGTGAAAGCATTTTGTCAAAAATATTGCAAGATATCTGAATTCTGGAGAAAGGAAGGCGACTGGTAAATTTTTATAAACTATACAGACAGTGTAAGTAGTCTTTATATATACAGAGAGACACAGTTGAATTCTCATAGGGGAAAATTTAAAATAATGTGAGCCATTATCCTTTCTGAGTTCAACAGTTAGAAAGATGTGGAATAGATATCATGAATTTTTGCAACCACAAAATATACTTTATTTCGAAAGTCTTTTAAAATATATTTTTGATCAAAATTACAGTTATTACAGCTACCTGTTTTTATTGCTTATAATTTATGATAATTTTTGTGAATAAAACTCTTCCTGAAATTAATTATTATTGGGCTGTCAAATAGTTCAGCATTAAAAAGTTAATGCCAGAAAAAATTTACCTAATTTCACATTTGAATCTAAAATTAAAACTTGGTTTTATTTCACTCCATTCAGTGCATCAGCTAAAAGAATATCAGTCCATGTGTGTCTGTTTTGTGCATGAATGTTTGACCTTCATCTAGATAAATGCCCATTATTTCAGTTTTCTTTGTTGTAGTTGTTGCTGTTCAGTCGCTAAGTCATGTCCGACTCTTTGTGACTTCATGGACTGTAGTACACCAGGCTTCCCTGTCCTTCACTATCTTCCGGAGTTTGCTCAAACTCATGTCTATTGAGTCGGTGATGCCATCCAACCATCTCATCCTCTGTCGTCCCCTTCTCCTCCCGCCCTCAATCTTTCCCAACATCAGGGTCTTTTCAAATAAGTCAGCTCTTCGCATCAGTTGGCCAAAAGCTTCAGCTCCAGCATCAGTCCTTCCAATGAATATTCAGGGTTGATTTCCTTTAGGATGGACTGGTTTGGTATCCTTGCTGTCCAAGGGACTCTCAGAAATCTTCTCCAGCACAATTCTGTGTGTCTGTGTCTCTGTGTATCAATGTTTGACCCTCTCATCTAAATAAGTACCTATTATTTCAATTTTCTTTTTTTTTTTAATTTTTATTTATTTATTTATTTATTTTGTCATACATTGATATGAATCAGCCATAGATTTACACGTATTCCCCATCCCGATCCCCCCTCCCATCTCCCTCTCCACCCGATTCCTCTGGGTCTTCCCAGTGCACCAGGCCCGAGCATTTGTCTCTTGCATCCCACCTGGGCTGGTGATCTGTTTCACCATAAATAGTATACATGCTGTTCTTTTGAAATATCCCACCCTCACATTCTCCCACAGAGTTCAAAAGTCTGTTCTGTATTTCTGTGTCTCTTTTTCCGTTTTGCATATAGGGTTATCGTTACCATCTTTCTAAATTCCATATATATGTGTTAGTATGCTGTAATGTTCTTTATCTTTCTGGCTTACTTCACTCTGTATAAGGGGCTCCAGTTTCATCCATCTCATTAGGACTGATTCAAATGAATTCTTTTTAACGGCTGAGTAATATTCCACGGTGTATATGTACCACAGCTTCCTTATCCATTCGTCTGCTGATGGGCATCTAGGTTGCTTCCATGTCCTGGCTATTATAAACAGTGCTGCGATGAACATTGGGGTGCACGTGTCTCTTTCAGATCTGGTTTCCTCAGTGTGTATGCCCTATTTCAATTTTCATACCCAAATTTATAGGAAAGGGTGTATCTCCTTCTAAGCCCAGGTGTAGCTCATGCATCTTCCTGGAAACACTGTGTTTTGACTTTGCCAGGAAGTTCAAAAGACTTGCATCCAAGGTTTTGAAACATAAAAATGTTAAATTTGTCAGTCTTTGTTATTTCAACTTAAATCTTCAGTTCTGGCTAGAACTTCTGAGATTTTTTGCTTGTTGGTTTACGTATGTGTCTTAAGGGCTGATGTGGAGAAGTCTGAAAAACACACTTTTGGGTGGGGCAACCTTTCAAGCTGAGGCTAACTTCACAGTCACACTACAGAAGTGAGTATGAGGTACTTTGTTGTCTTCTTCTTGCTTTTACTTGTTTGATTAAAAAAAAAAAAACAAACAAACACAAAACCCTTCTTTTGAGACAAAAGATGAATTAATGGGGAAGAAATGCCCAGATGAAAGTGAACACGTCACATCAGTATGTGTGAGAAGAGAAAGCCTTTTGGCCATTGGGGAAAAGTTATTAGAAGTGAATCTGATTCCATGCAGTCCAACTTTAATGGGCTGTCCAGTCATACACACCTGGTCCATCCTGCCTTCTACGTAATCACTATAAAGTTGGGTAAGAAGCAGGACATACCCTTCTCTACTCTGCACATGCAGTCTTCTAAGCAAAAGAGCTTTGAAGGTAGGAGGTCATTTGTTTCTAATGCAAAACCTGTATTTAGTTGGCAGATTATTGCAGGATTGGCACGTTTTCCAGCAGAGAGCTAATGCTGGTAACAACTTCCACGCTGAAAACCTGTCAAGTCACAGCATATCAGTTGGTGTTTGCCATGTTGCTTGTCATGTAAGATGCCCCAAGCTGCTATGTTTTGACACTTAATGTGTAACAAAATGCTAGTGTTGGGTCTTTGCCATTCCCACAGAAAGGAATAGATTCTAAGACACAGAGCTTTGTGCTCTGTTTGCCACTGTCTTTTTGACTAGGAACTACTCTCTATTTTGCATGATTTGTGAGAGATGATCATTCAATTCTGAGTATGATCATTAGAGTCCCCTCTTTCATTACACTCATTCATCTCAGAGAGATTGGTAAAGGAAGAGAGAATATTTGAGAAGGAAGGTTTACATTGTCAGGAGAGAGACAGGGAGATCTGGTAAGATACACAGCCTGATGAAGAGAAAGAACAGTGCATTCAATATCATTATGTTGGCTTTTGCAACAGATTAGGGGTCTCCTGCCTTATTCCTGGGTCCAGTTCTCACCATAGAACCTTTACCTATATGCAAAATAAAAGTAAATACTAAGACACATCCTCTCCTTTGCCTGAGGCACCTCTATGCCCCTCCTAAGCAGCCTTCCCCACTACTGGCTCCTGGGACCTCTCTGGCTACCCACCTTGCCCCTGACCAGCCCTGGTCTTGGTGCTCATGGTCGTCTCTGATCTAGCCTGCCCCACCATAACCATTCCCCATGGAAGGGACAAATAGACAATGTTCTAATCATATGTTACTTCCCAACTTTTGAAAAAAATTGCAGTTTAGTTCTCCAAGAAAAAAACTTCCAGAGAAATAAGCTTGAACACAAAGAAAACAATTGATACTTATGACAGAAGCTTTGAATAAGCCTATAGTGGAATAGAAGAAAAAACCTTCTAGAAGGAAAGCAAGATGCAATGACATCTTTTCTGAGATCTTCCAGAGCCGATTGTGAGAATCCTGTGCTCCCAGACCATCAGAAGAGAGGCAAGATCTGGCCCTTCTCCATCTCCAGCAAATATCCTGCTATTCTCGGTGCTCCTTCAAACTAGTCCAAGCATAACTCATATTCAGATCCCAGCAGATGGTGATGGACAGGGAAGCCTGACGTGCTACAGTCCATGGGGTCTCAAAGAGTCAGACATGACTTAGTTACTAAACAGCAAAAGTGCCTTAAAAGGTATCAGAGTCCCCTGCCATGTATAAAGTTAGGAAAGACTAACAAAAGGCAGACTTTTATACCCAGTAACCTGTCACACCTGAGAGTTCGCCGTGAATGTAAAACACCCCAGAGACATGCCATGCTGCCTCATTGATCTTCCTTCTGGGGAAACAACTGAGGACTTCCTGTCCCCCCTTAGTGACCAGACTCCTGCGTCAGGGTTTACAAATGTCAGCATGTTCCCATGCCTCTGCTGCACATGTCCCCAAAGGAGAGGAAAACAGGGGTGACCTTCATGGCTCCCAAGTTTCCAACAAGAACTCAAGCTCTGGTTTGGTAAATGTTTCATTTAAATAATTATTTACTTAATGAAAAACTCTTGTTTTTCTATGTCTTTTTTTTTTTCAATGCAGAAAACTACACATTCAAAAGATGTTTAATTTTCATACAAAACAAGTTCTCAAATATTTTCCCAACTTCAATCCCAAATAGTATAAAAGGATGCCTTAAAACTTAGCCAAGGATATTCAGAATGCATCTCCCTGCCAGTGTCAGCTACTTACAACCAAAGATCTACACAGCAAATGTTCAATTTAAAAACTCTTACATGTGTTACTAAAACCTGCAGGAGGCGTGACTGATGTCTGGGTAACTATGTACAGAAATGTCTTCTGTAGCATAAACACCTGCAATATTGTTTAGCCTATTTTGATTCTGTGTCTATTTAACAAAGAGTGATGCAGGTGGCTCTTTCCTGAGAGAAACATTCTGGTTAAAATGAAAACTTGGCCAAGGTAATAGAAATATTCACAACAGAGAGCAATTGAAAAATGGAGCCTGTCCCTCAGTCATTGAATGGTACTGTTTCCTTGAAGTCAATATGAGCTCTATTGTGCTGAATTTATATTTATGGTGTTGTTAAAACATCTACTGGCCTTTAAACATTGCACTTAGGCCCAATTTATGACCCAAACAAGAAAACACTTTGTGTGGTGTGGCTAATACTTGAAATTTTTTTTAAACCTACAAATCTGCACAAGCTAGCTACACAGGATTTTGGATACAATAAATTACAGGAGTTAACGAGTCATAATCCACAGGTTTGGTCTGCAAAAAGAATGATCATGCTTTTGTAATTACAGAATCTAATTGATATCTGGTATCGAATTCGTATCTGACTGGCGTATTGCAGTCCATGGGTCGCAAAGAGTCGAACGCGACTGAGTGACTGAACTGAACTGAACTGGCATCTAAAACTGCAAGTGCATTTCCAACCAGCAGGCCTTGAGCAGCAGTGGCGGTGTGGATGTACCCCCACCAGAGGCAGACTTGCTCCCCAGAGGGTTCCTTGGGCTGTGTCCTTCTCAGGGGCTCCTCTCCACAGCCCACATCCCATCGCTGAGCCCCTGACTGAGCAACACTATCCTAGGCAAGGAGCTGGGTCTTTAGCATCCCTCCTTCCACACATGCCATGTGGAGATCCTGCAACGCTGGACCTCCTGGGCCTCTCATGAGGAACAAACAGGGTAACTTGGGGGCAGGATCTTTGTAACCCCCCAAGTCTCCTTCTGAACCCTCGGCCTCCTGTTTGCCCCTCTGATTCAAAATCTGCCCCCTCTTCTACCCTGCCTCCAACCCCCCACTCCCACCCCTCCACTGCCTGGGACTAGTTCTAGGTGTGAGCAGCGGAGCTGTTTGCATTTTTGGAAGCACTGTGACCTCTTCCCAACCCACATGCTTCCTTCCTCTACCATAAAAGTATTTGCCACTAAGGAACTGCAGATATTTTAGATAGAAATAGTGAGATATTTGGTTAAAACCAGATTATTTTCATCTTTCCAATAGCTCTAAATTTCAATTCTTTCAAAATAGCACAATAGAAAAAAGAAAGAGAGAAACTGAAGCTTGGGAGAAAATTCGGAGCTTAAGGTGATAGCTTTTTCCTTTCTTTCAATTCAGTTCAGTCGCTCAGTCATGTCCAACTCTTCGAGACGCCATGGACTCCAGCACACCAGGCATCTCTGTTCATCACCAACTCCCGGAGCTCGCTCAAACTCATGCTTTTTCCTTCTTTAATATCTTCCTAAAAGAATTGGCGTTGACCTCTGCTCTACGATATATGGCTGGAAGAATGGTCAAAGAACTCCCCCATTTCCCCTCTAACACTGCAGAGTCATAACATTCCATATGAATGAGTTAAATGTCTGCAGTTTACTCAAAGTTTCATTTCCAGTGAAAGTCAGAATGCACACAGTGGGCTCTGGGGTCTGCATTTGTGTGCAACTCTGTGCTTCCTTGTCTGCAGACAGAGGCGGCAAGGGCAAGTCCACTGGCCTTGTGCGCAGTGAACACACCACCGCAAGTGGAGCCCTGGGGACCCGGGACCCTACAAAATGCACAGGGCACTTACTCCCCCAGCCAAGGATGACTTGGGAACTGATATATTTTTAGTAAAATGTTAGAGCTTCGAAGACAGCCTGCTATATGGTTGATGTTCCATACAAATTAATAAATGAATATAAATTAAAATAACAACTCAGAATTTAAAAGACCATTTTAAGGTAAATGTAAAATTTCAAAAGTACCCTGTCACTTATAAGAGTTATATGCAAAGAAGTTCCTTTAAGTCTTTGGAAAAGTTAAAAAAAAAATAGTGATTTACTTAATTTCAGATATTACACATACATTTATAATTTTTGTCACAATTGGTCTAGTTTTCCAATGTAGTCTGTATTAATAGAAAATTTTAATAATACTGAGAGAAACTGATTAATAATTGCCTGTTCAAAAATATGATCATTGGAAAAAGAGCGTGTGGCAGTCTTCATGTTTTGGAAGCTCATAGAAAAGCTTTAAAGGGAAAACAGCTTATTCTCACAAGCTTCAATGAATAAACTAGAATAGCATTGCTTTTTTCCAGCAATTAATTTATCCTTGGGTCATGGTATAATGGTTAATTGACTTGAACACTGAAGTTATTGTACACTAAATATCCACCATTTTTTTTTTACTTCTAAACAGGCATTGATTATAAATTACTTAAAGGCAAGAAAAAGATTATAACTCAGAAGTGATCTAATTAAAAAACCTTCTTGTAGAAAGTGATCAATAACACATGTGCCACTTTACTTACCTTGTAGACAAAAAGAAGCAAATATACAATCAATACATTAAAGTAAACAACAGTGAGCCATGCTTTTAATGTTTGTACTACTTGTTTAAAAAACCAGTCTTGCCTCTGTTTATCTTTTTTTACCTAAATACACTTTCATGATTTAAAACCTCACAGTTTTTGAGACAATGAACAACTGTTTAGAGAATCTTCCCAAATATGATAAATATCTACATGACCAAAATGTTATAGAAATTTGCAAAAGGGTGGAGAAATAAAAAAAATCCTGGGTTGTTATTCCTCCTAACAGCAATAAGGAAGTAACTTTGAAAATTATTGTACAAAATTGCCTTTGCTTTGAAGTGTACATGTCGAAGTATTTTACCTCATCTGACGTTCACATATTTTCCAATTTATTTTCCCTCATTCAATTTTCCAGTGATTTCTTGCTTCCAGTGCTAATCTTAAAGTTCTATATTTAGAAAGGGTAGTACATGTAGTTGAAGAAAAAAATAAATGTGGGAACACTAGCCATCTGTCTACTTTAAATGTAAACTCTGTTTATAAAAGAGCATGTAATGATGTGATTGGGCTTCCCTAGTGGCTTAGATGGTAAAGAATCTGCCTGCCATGCCACAGGCCTGGGTTTGATCCCCCAAAGAAGGGATTGGCAACCCACTCCAGTATTCTTGCCTGAAAAATTCCATGGAGAGGGGAGCCTGGCAGGTTACAGTCCATGGGGTTGAAAAGAATGGGACGCCACTGAGCAGTGAACACTTTCACTTTCTTGTAATGATTGCAAACCTTATAAATAGTCTAGTTTCTCCAGTTAATTCTTGCTTGGGGATTTTTGAAATTCAAAGATTGGACAAAAATGTAAACCTGAGATCTAGGAAAGATAGAGCAGAGTAGGAAATTTTAATATGATTATTAACTGAAAACAATAGTAAAATAAATTAATGTAAAATGTATGCCTTTAAAAGTTCTATTTAATTTTGAATGTGTTTCAAGGGCATGCTAATCAAAATGTAAACAAATCAGTTAAAAATTCTAAAAATTGTAAAATCATTGTCAAGATCACCGATTTCTTGTCTAGAAGAAATGGTAGTTATTGAGACTCCATGTTCAATCCTCTCCTTCATTTGGAGGAGCTGAGTTGCTGGTTTCCAAGATCTAGATCTAGCCTATTGGTTTGTTGGGGCTACCATCGAAAAGAAAAAAAAAAAAAAAGAACCCAAACTGGTAAACAGCAGAAATGTATTTTCTCAGATTAAGTAAGTAAGTAAGTGAAAGTCACTCAGCCGTGTCTGACTCTTTGCGACCCCATGGACTATACAGTCCATGGAATTCTCCAGGTCAGAATACTGGAGTGGGTAGCCTTTCGCTTCTCCAGGAGATCTTCCAACCCAGGCATCGAATCCAGGTCTGCCTGCATTGCAGGCAGATTCTTTACCAGCTGAGCCACACGGAGGCTGAAAAGTCTGAGAACGATGTGTGCATCCCCGGGGCTTTCTCCTGAGGCCCGTCTCCTTGGCCTGTATGTGGCCGTCTTCTCCCTGTGTCTTCATAACTTCTCCACTCCATACATGCCTGTGTCCTCATCTCTTCTTACAAGGACACTGTTCATATTGGACCAGGACCCACTCTAGTAACCTCAGCTAACCTAATCACCACTTTACAGCCTGTACCTCCAAGGACAGTCAGTTTCTGAAGTACTGGCGGGCCAGGACTTAAATATATGAATTTGGGGTGGGGCTGGGGACACAATTCAGCTCATAGTATCTAAGAATATAATAATTTATAAACATTCTTGGTATATTTTCTTTATATCACTGGTTTTACTGCTATCTGGAAAGACTGTCACTCATTTGAATATAATAAAAACAGAACTCAAGGTCTCAGTAAGTTGCTATAAAAAAAAAAATTCCGCATAGAGAACAATTATCTACTATGATAGGAGAAGTTGGTTCTCGCTGATTTTCATAGGGATCATAACAAGTGTTTAAGGCTGGAATTTGTTTCTGAAATTTGCATAAAACTGATAAAAGCAATCACATTGCCTTTTCATTAATATTTATAAATGCAGTCTCCTATTATGTATTTATACTTTTAGTTCAATGAAGAATACAGGACAGACAAAAGTGTCATGCCGTGCTAGCTGTATTCACTAAAAACACCACAGATAAAAGGCAGGCAGGGTTTCTAGGACACAGAATGTATATGGCGCAATTCAAGAAAAAATATTTTAGCAAAACAAGACAAAAAGTTAAATAGCTATGAAAATATAAACAGACTACACGATGGCAGGAAAATATTTCCCACTAGTTTAATTCTACATCATAATTTAAATGCCAGGAACCACTCTATATAATTGCATGCCTTCATTGCTTAAAGAGGCAGTTGATTTATCATTTGGATTTTATGTTGCATAGATGCTTACATTTATTTTGTTCATTTCTTCAGGCTTTATATGTTTAAAATGTTATGTTTTTATATATATATCTATATATATATATATATATATATATATATATATGGAAAACATAGGAAAGGAGCCTGCGGTTTTATCTGTAATTCTGTGTATAGTTAGAAAGGGGAAAAAAGTTCCTCAAAGATAGGAGAGAATATGCTGTATTTCATGGTCTTAATTGCCTGAGGGATCAACAGTAAAATCAGTGCAATAAAACACTCAGAGATTGATAGGGGTTCTCTCTAAAGATGGAGATGCTCAGAAATGCTCATTGGGACATCACAGAGCTTTCTCCATACCCAGTGTTTAGGCCGCTGGTATATTAAAAATATATGAATGTCACAACACTGTAAAGCAACTATACTCCAATAAAAGCTAATTTAAAAAATGTATGAATGTCAAAACAAAATTTGAGAACACATGCTCGTACACACACACATACAATCATCATATATCATTTGAAGAAAGGACCGTGTTAAAGTGAAGGCTTTTGTGCACACGTTCCCATGACAACCAGCCCCCCCACCCCCACCCCCACTTGCCAGCCCCACATCCATGCAGGCTCAGCCTCCCCAGCACGCACTCAAAGGCAACAGAGAAGCTCGATTCTAGAAAGCCGTGTTTTAATCATGATTGTCAGCATTCCAGTGCACCTTTAGCTTCCTCATTGGATTGGTTCCCCAGGACTGCTCTAACAAACTATCCCTTGGGGGCTTAAAACAATACACCTTAGTTTCCTTACTATGCTGGAAGCCAAAGGTCTGAAATGGGTGTTTGGACCCAAATCAAGGCATTGTCTGGGCCAAATTCTTGCTGCAGCTTCTAAGGGAAAATCCATTTCTGTTGTTGTTGCTCCTCCAGTTTGCAGAGGCTGCCTGCATATTCTTTGTTTCCTGACTCCTTCCCTTTCCAAATCCAACAAGAATGCCTCCTGTTCCTTTCACACCCCAAATCTCTCTGACCTCTTCTTCCATTGTCCTATCCATCTCACACACTCCCTGATTCCTTCTACTTCAACTTTTAAGGGCCTGTGTGATTACACTGGGGCCACTAGAATAACACGGGATGATTGCCTTCTTTCAAGTTCAGCTAATTTCAACTTCATTTCTTTTGCAACCTTAATTCCACGTAACACATCATATTCCCCAACAATGGGCATTTTGACATGGAGGTCTTTGGGAGTCTGTAGCGTTACCTATCTCACTTATCTTTTTCGTTAAAAAATACGTATGCTGGCCAATGACTATCAAAAGATGAATTAATGTATTCAAGAAACAAGTAAAGGCAGGAAAGAAATAGATCATATGAAGTCATTGAACTTTAGCAAGCTGGGTGGGGTAGACAAAATCCAGGCAAAAGAAAATGAAATGAAACAGGCGATAACTGGAGAAATGGAGACATGGACCCACTGGTGGTATAAGAGCTCTTCCAACTCTCTCTCTGTTTCTTATCTGATGTCACCCTTCAAGCACAGGAATAAGTGTGTAGTATTCTGCAGGAAAAAGAATATATATATATATAGAAGATCGATAAACACAGTCTAGGAACAGACAAGGCAGAAACATTTCCCAGAGAAAAACATAGAAAGTCAAAATTAGTTCCTTCTAATTTTTCAAATTTCTTTTGACATAACTAGAAAACTGGGGCTTAAAAAAAAACCAAGGCTCTTATGTTGTTTTTAATTAGAAAATAAATTTAGAGGCAATATCACTTCAAGAAGCTATAAGAAAGTTGGAAGTAGCTGTCTTGCTTCCCCTAGCATTCCTTTCACTTTAATCACCCAGCAGCACTCTTAAAAAGTTAACAGTGAGAAGCTAAAGCAAACTTCTCAATGAACTGAAAGGGTGTGAATTCACTGGGAGTGAATGAAACATTTTATTGAAGACTAGACCCTTCTCCTCAGGTCTCACAAGAGCTGATGAGGGGCCCTTGCCTGCAGATAACCCTTATGGCCTCACCAGGTTCTCCTGAGGAAGTTAAATAATGGCTTATTACAGTCTGGGCTTGTTCCACCAGCAGGAGAACAAACCTTTCCCAAGGCTGGTGATGGGTGTTGTGAGTGGAAGTCAGAGGTCCTGAGTTCCCTCACTTCTCTGATCTGTCTCCCCTTCTGAACATTGTGATAGTAAAAAGCTCTACCTGTGTTCTTGGAGTCAAGTGAGACAGATTAGTAGGAGAAAGTGTGAGATGCTGAATTAAAGTTTCTAGAGAAACAGAACAAATAGGATGAATAGAGAGATACATAAGAAGAGAACACTGTGGATGGTGACTGCAACCATGAAATTAAAAAGACGCTTGCTCCTTGGAAGAAAAACTATGACAAACCTAGACAGTGTATTCAAAAGCAGACATTACTTTGTGGACAAAAGTATGTATAATAAAAGCTATGGCTTTTCCAGTAGTCATGTATGGATGTTAAAGTTGGACCATGTAGAAAGTTGAGCACCAAAGAATTGATGTTTTTGATCTGTGGTGGTAAAGACTCTTGAGACTCCTTTGGACAGTCAGGAGATCAAACCATTCAATCCTAAAGGAAAACAACCCTGAATATTCATTGGAAGCACTGTTACTGAAGCTCCAATACTTTGGCCATCTGGTGTGAAGAGACAACTCATTGAAAAAGACCCTGATGCTGGAAAAGATTGAAGGCAAAAGTAGAAGGGGGCAACAGAAGATGAGATGGTTAGATAGCTTCACTGACTCAATGGCCATGAATGTGAGCAAACTCCAGCAGACAGAGGAGGACAGAGGAGCCAGACATGCTGCAGCCCATTGGGGTTGCAAGGAGTCTCACAGGACTTAATGACTGACCACCAACAACAACATAAGATGAGATTTATCACAGGAATTGGCCCATTGGGTTATGGAGGTGAAAAGTCCCATGATCTTCTGCCTGCAAGCAGGAGAACCGGGAAAGCAGGTGGAGTTGTTTCATGGAAATTCAAAGGCATAAGAACCAGGGGAAATGATGGTATGAATTGGAGTCAGTTGGCCTGAGAACCAGGGGATAGAAGGTGTAACTCCTGGTCAGAGTCCAAAGGCTGGAGAACCAGGAGCGCAGGGGACAGAGAAGGTGGGTATCCCAGCTGAAGCACAGTGAGTCAGTTCATATGTCCTCCACTGCTTTGTTCTATTCAGTCTCTCAGCCTGGTGGGTGTTGCCAACACGCATTAGTGAAGGTGGTCTTCTTTATTTTGTCTGCTGATTCAAATGCTAATCTCTTCCTGAAATGTCCTCATAGGTGGTGGTGTTCAGTCGCTCAGTCATGTCCAACTCTTTGTGACCCATGGATTGCAGGATGCCAGGCTTCCCTGTCCTCCACTATCTCCTACAGTTTGCTCAAACTCATGTCCATTGAGTTGATGACACCATCCAACCATCTTATCCTCTGTTGTCCCCTTCTCCTCATGCCTTCAACCTTTCCCAGCATCGGGATTCTTTCCAATGAGTCAACTCTTCACACCAGGTGGCCAAAGTATCAGAACTTCAGCTTCAGCAACATTCCTTCCAATGAATGTTCAGGATGGATTTCCTTTAGAATTGACTGTTTTGATCTTGCAGTTCAACTCCTTAGTATTTACTCAGGATAAATGAAAACAAATAGCTACAATTAAACTTGCATGTGTATATTCATATTATCTTATTACAGTCAAAACCCAGAAAAAATTCTAGTGTCCATCAACTGGTAAGTGGATTTAAAAAACTGCAGTGTATCGATACAATCTGTACTACTCAGCAGTAAAACAGAACAACTACACATAAAAACATGGATGAAACTCACAGTCGTATTAACACTTGGAGAATATTCTACAAAGTGACTGCATTTACTTAAAATACCCCAAACTAAAAATAGGCCTAAAATCCATCAACAGGAGAAGTGATGACCCACTGAGATATATTAATTTAATGAATTACTACTGAGTTGTTAAAAACAAAGACTTCCCTGGTGGCTCAGTTGATAAACAATCTGCCTGCAATGCAGGATACCCGGGTTCAATCCTTGGGTTGGGAAGATCACCTGGAGAAGGGAATGGCTACTCAACCCAGTATTCTTGCCTGGAGAAGTCCATGGACAGAAGAGCCTGACAGGCTACTGTCCATGGGGTCACTAAGAGTCAGACACGACTGAGTGACTAACACACACAGTTAAACCAAACTTTTGAGATGCTTAATAGCATGGATTAATCTTATAGAAAAATGTTAAGTGAAACATGCTGGACACAAAAACATCCACATTGTATATTTTAGTTGTACAAAACTAAACTAATTAGAGAAACAAGAATGGATTTTCCCCTGGATGGGCTGAGGATTGACAGGGAAAGAACAGGAGGCGGATTCCTGGGAAGATGGAAACATTCTGAATGAAGGCAGGTATGTGCACTCCATGTCTCCACACACTTACCAAGCTGGGATGTTAAGATATGTGTGCAGCTTTTATCTCAATGCAAGTTGCATGAAAAATAAGAATCAAATTGTGAGGGGTAGTGGAAAAAAGAGCATTGCTTCTGTTTAAATGTGAAAGCTCACTGGAATCTATAATAGCTTGTGTGGAATGTCCTAACGTGAGGCCATAAACCAACTAGACTATTTGACAGGTGAGGATCTTTTCATATATTCACCTTGTTTATTACCCACAACTTAATTACTCAACAAATCTCCACTTGTCTGTCTCTGCTCCTGTCTTTATTTTTCTCTGGAATATCAGCTGCTCCCTTCCCCTTCTTCTCCTATTAAAATCCATCTCATCTTCATATGATGCTTGAATGCTCAGTCATGTCTAACTCTTTTTGAGCCCAGGGACTGCAGCCTTCCAAGCTCCTCTGTCCATGGAATTCTCCAGGCAAGAATACTGCAGTGAGTTGTCATTCCCTCCTCCAGAGAGTCTTCCTGACCCACAGACTGAACAAGCATCTTCTGTGTTGCCTGCATTGGCATGCTGACTCTTTACTACTGAGTCACCTGGGAAGCCCCATCTCATCTTCAGAGTGAAAGTTGCTCAGTCATGTCTGACTCTTCCTGACCCCATGGACTATACATGGGGTATAGTATTCTATACTATATATATATAATGGTATAGTATTCTATGCCATGGAATTCTCCAGGCCAGAATACTGGAGTGGGTAGTCTTTCCCTTCTCCAGGGGATCGTCCCAACCCAGGGATCAAACCCAGGTCTCCTGCATTGCAGGCGGATTCTTTACCAGCTGAGCCACCAGGAACACTCTCTCATCTTCATGGGCCACCTCAAATATCACCCTCCTGACCCCAAGGAGACTTACCAGATTCTTGTCCTTGTGAATTCTACAGTATCACTGTTACCTGTCCTCTAGGAGTTTTCACTTTGTCTTCAGAAAAAGTTTTCAGACTCAAGTTTCTCCTCCCTTACTTTTAAAGTTTGCGTGGTCTCTGTCATGGCTGTGTGTGTTTTCTCTGAATCCTTTATGGTAGCCAACACATGATTGATAAGTGACATGCATGTTTTCTGAATGATCTTGAAAGACACAACTATCCAAAACTGACAAGATAAACAGAAAACCTAAATAGTTGTACGTCTATTAAAAAGTGAATTTATCTGGAATGATACAGAGAAGATTAGCATGGCCCCTGCGCAAGGATGACACGCAAATTCGTGAAGCGTTCCATATTTTTTAATAAAAAACAAAACAAAAAAAAAGTGAATTTATCAAACATTTCCTACAAACTCTAGGCTCAGAAAAATTTTGCCTGTGAGTTCTATCAAACATGTAAAGACAAAATAGTACCAAACATATACAAACATCACCAGAACATAAAAGAGAAAGGGATACTTCCAAATTGTTTTCTGAGGCCAGCGTAATCTCAATGCCAAAACCTGACAAGGACATTGAAAGAAAATTGCAGAGCAACATCCTTCATGATCTTAAGTGGAAAAAGTCTTTACAAAACATAAAGAATTGCTTAGTTTGTTAATATTAGAATTATTTGAAACATAAAAATACTTCTGAATGAATCAAATAAATGGGATACTCATTTGCCTTGATTACTTATTCATCATAAAACATATGTGCCATCTTGTTGACCTTGCAGAATAACCTTTCACCCAATTTGCATATTTTATTTGTACCTTCTGGTCCCTAAATCTGCAGACTGATTCCAGCTTCAACTCCAACTCTCCTGCTCAATGTGTCTCATCTTGTTGCTTCACTTCTCCCTGGCACCTCTCAGGGGTTCTTTCTTTTTTGAAGTTATTTGATAGATTAATATTCTGTTCAGGGAAAAAGCCTGGAAAAGAGACTGTAGATGGGGTCTACAGATTACGGGTAGTGAACTTCCAGCAGCACATTCAAGAGCAAAATGGTCACCTAAAGGAAAGTGCCTCTAAATGGTCACCTAAAGGAAAGTGCCAATATATCTTACTTAGCCAGCTCACAGACGCAATGATTATTCCATTGGATCTCAGAAAGCACAATTTGCACATTTCACCACGCGGAGGTTATAGGGACAAACACTGCGTCCTAAAAGAGATAGCAGCATAGATTCTGAGTCATAACGCGGTTGAGTCAGGAGTGTGAAAATTATTCATGAACTTGCATCTGGTGTTTAATAGGCATCTGGGATGTGGGCTGCTGACACGTTCTGTATGATCGCATTCTTGAGGGCAGGATCCCAGCCCAGGGAGGTCAATGTCACGTCATGGCCAGATTTTACTGCAAGGCTCAGAACAGCTTCAGCTGTTCACAGAACTCTCTCTCAAGGTACAGCTCACAGAAACCTAGACAAAGCAAGCCGGTAATGAGCACCATTAAGACTTGGGGTCAAAGATGCTGTCCAAATGCCAAACCTGTGAGCTTCAGTGTGTCCATAATGTAGACAGAGCCCAGGGGTATGACCACCAGTGAAATGAGCAAGGACCTGCTGTTTCTGCAATGGAGGGAAAACCACATAATTACATACCCAGTGGGATTAAGAATTTCAGGTGATGCGGGGCATGCACATTAAAAATCACAAACCAACTGTCTTCTATTTTGCTAGAAGTGACGTAAGTCTGCTTTTCACTGATAAAACTGAGGTTGTGTTGCTGTTTTGAATGAAAACATTATTAGTAAAAGTCACCAAAGTCTCAAGAGAAGGGGTAAATTTTTGTCCTTTTCATCTCTCAATAAGTACAGCATTCATAGTTTTCCTTTGCCATAAACAGGACAAGGATGAATAACAATTTCCATCACAGAAGCACCTCTCGGGGACAAGGTTTTGAAACTGGGGATAGAGAAGTTCTGAGATCTTAGATTATCATTTTGCTAAGCCCCATGTCAGGGCTACTGTGGTCGCTCAGACTGTAAAGAATCCGCCTGCAGTCCTGAAGACACGGGAGTATATACACTCATATACTCTCATCTGTATAATCATGAAAAAGTCATTACTCTTGGCCTGAAATTTTTTCCTGAGGAAAGGAAAGGAGGGGAAGAAGATAACATCTAAATCTAAGTCCTTATTTGAGTTTTCCCAGATATGTTTCTGTGAAAGAGAGTGATAGAGAAAGAAGGAGTTCAATACCCAGGAGTTAGATGTATGATAACTCTAATTATCAAATTTTAATTTGCTCACTGAAAGATATAGTATTTGATTCTATATCCTTCTTAGTTTTTCTAGAGCTCATAATTTATTGTATTTGCATCAAATGAGGTGAGAAATGCTGGATAACTTCTCTTGTAATATTCCTTAAGAAAAGTCTATGGTTAGTTTACAAGACCTCAGGGTAGATGTTCATATTGAATACTGAGAGCATATGGTAAAAAGATTGATTCATTGTAATTTACTTGTCAGACACCATTGTTAAGGTTTCAAAAAGATGAATCCAAACAATAATTTTAAAGCAATACCCCTAATAGTGCCCGAATATCTCAGGATTCCTCCCACTGTTGATTTGTCCTCAAAATTCTCTTCCATATTAAAAATGCTGAGAGTTGGAATGAAATAAAAGCCTTAGAGAACAAGAGGTGCTTTTGCCTTTAATGCAATCACCAGTGTAAATATCCCACATTTACCAGTGACCACTAATGCTTTCCTAAAATCAAACATCACACATATTTGACAGAAAGAGATGCAATTTCACAAAGCTGCTTGCAAAACTGAAAAACAATTACCAAGAAGAAATACAAACTCAGGACCAGACCATGGTAAAGTACACAGATTTCTCTCTGCTGGAGCCATACAGGAGATTTCAAAATAACATGAAGAGAAGCAATGATTTACAATTCCCACCTTTAATCTTCTAGCCTACAGAAATGTCTCCTTAATAAAAATAGGAGCTGAAAACTACAGTTTGCATAACAGTCTGTGGTGAGGTTTTATCATTACAAATCTACATCTTTACAAAGTATCCTGTAGCCCCGAGGAGAGGTTCGCAATACAGCTATTGTTTGAAAGTATGTGCTGCAAGAAACCAAAACTTCTTTTTCAGGGCTTCCATCTGCTATCATGCCCAGCTATGCCAAAGCATCCAAACTGTGCAAAATATGCACTCTTCTTCAAGAGACCAGCCACAGTTTATTCATCTTGGCATCCCCGGAAATAACCCACTGTTTAGTACAAAGCTGGCTTCCCTGGTGGCTCAGAAAGTAAAGAATCTTCCTGCAATGCAGGAGACCTGGGTTCAGGTCCTGGGTAGGGAAGATCCCCTGGAGGAGGAAATGGCAACCCACTCCAGCATTCTTGCCTGGAGAATCCCGTGAACAGAGGAGCCTGGCGGGCTACAGTCCACGGGGTCGTCCAGAGTCGGACACAACTGAGAGACTAACACTTTCACTTTCCAGTACAAAGCTGGTGACCCACAAAGGTCTGTGTCGTGGTGGGTTTTGAAGAGGAGGTGTGTTAGTTCCTAGGGATCCTGTAACAAAACACCATAATCTGGCTGCCTTGATGCAACAGACGTTTATTATTTCACAGTTTGGGAAGCTAGAAGGCCAAAATCAAGGAGTCAGTAGGTCCCTTCTTCTGAAAACGTCAGGGGAGAATTCTTCCTTTATTCTTTCTTTGCTTCTAGTGGCTGTTGACCACCGTTGGTCTTCCCTGGCTTGCAGCTTCCTCATCCTAATCTCTGCCTCTGTCATCACGTGCGTGTCTATGTCTAAATCTGAATTTCCGTCTTCTCATCAGGATAGCAGCCGTATTGATTAGGGCTCACCCTAATGGCCCCATCTTAGTTGTATAGTATCTGCAAAGACCCAGTTTCCAAATACAGTCATATTCATAGGTGCTGGGGTTTAGGACTTTTAACTTTTCTGTGGGGAGGACACAATTCAACCCATAACACACAGCACCATGTCCCCTGCTTTTGTGGTATCTCCTTTACACCAAGTAAGATGCTGAACATGAACCTGCCTCACAAGAAACGTGCTGGCTAATTGCAGGATTTGTTACACCCAATATATTATGAATCCTCATTGACTAGACTGTAAACAAACACAGTGTATATTATCCCTGCTCCAGTGATCACCAAACCTGCTCTGATCATTTGCAACTTAGCCGAAGCTCCTGCCTTGGTTTCTTTGGGCAACATCTGTAGAGTCTCATCTTCCTTCCCCAAACAAAGACTGGAACCATTGTACAACAAATCAACTTTGTGCCATTTTTATTGCAAAAGGTTGTCCTTTTGCATTTTGAAGTTTGATGTACTTTGAACACTGAATTGGAATTAACACTGGCTGACTTGGTACTGCAAGGTACTGGCTGGTTGGACTGCAAGGAGGTCCAACCAGTCCATCCTAAAGGAGATCAGTCCTGGGTGTTCATTGGAAGGAATGATGCTGAAGCTGAAACTCCAATACTTTGGCCACCTCATGCGAAGAGTTGACTCATTGGAAAAGACCCTGATGCTGGGAGGGATTGGGGGCAGGAGGAGAAGGGGACAACAGAGGATGGATGGCATGACCAACTCGATGGACATGAGTGTGAGTAAACTCTGGGAGTTGGTGATGGACAGGGGGGCCTGGTGTGTGGCAGTCCATGGGGTCGCAAAGAGTCAGACACGACTGAGCAACTGAACTGAACTGAACTGTGCTGATACAAAAAATAGAATAGAATAAATTGGTACATTCCTTGCAAATTTGGGATGTGCATGGCTTTAGGATTAAAGAATGTAAAGAATATAATAAAATATAAAGATCTATTTTTAAACTAATTAAGAAACATCTAGACTAGGCTAATTCACACATATGCAAAAAAAGTCAAATTTGAAGTAAAATGAGTAAATCCTGTTAATTCTAAAAGGAATATCTAAGGATTAATATCTCAGTGAATTTTCCAGGTGGCTCAGAGGTAAAGAATCTGCCTGTCAATACAGGAGATGTGGGTTCAATCCTTGATCTGGGAAAATTCCCTGGAGGAGGAAATGGCAACCCACTCCAGTATTCTTGCCTGGGATATTTCATGGATAGAGGAGCCTGGGGTGCTACTATCCATGGGATCACAACAAGTCAGACATGGCTGAGTGACTAAACAACAACAACAAGGGTTTTTTTTTTTTTTTCTTAAATTTGGCTTTATTAAAATACTATTTAGTAATTGCTAGGTAGACATCACAACTTTGGCAACTGTGATTTCCTAGGGGTCCCCGATGTGACTTTCTCAGTTGTACATATTAAAGTATAATTTTTCTAATGCAGATTTCTGATGAAACATCAAGTTGATGTATCATTAAATATCAATCACCTGTTAATTTTAATCATGAGGCAGAAATTGCATTTAATTATGCAGCGTATGTACGGAGCACTCCACAATCACAGACTGTACTAGGGAGAACAAGAGGTCCATTGGGTTCACAGGAGAGACAGAATATTTTCAAGGGCTCGTAGAAACTTATTTCTCTGGACTCCTGCAGACTCACTGGAGGGAGGTTGCAGGAGGTGGAAGGTACAGGTTGTGGCCATGAAACAGCAAAGCTAACTGATTCCAAGGGAAGTTGACTCCATGACCATGACCGGTCCACTCCACTGTATAGTCCTCAGATCTGTGGCCTAGATCTTGGTCATGTTTGAAACTCCAGGCCAAAGCTGTGTGCCTGTTATTGAGCAGATGCTCAGTTAGAGCTGGAATAACCTGAAATTGTTGGCAGCACAGGGTGGTCAACGGTTGAGACTCATACACACGGTCCTTCGAACTCATGGTTTGTAAGAAAATTGGTTTTAGACTTGGGAAAAAAAAAATCACAAAGAAGGAGGCGATGACAGTTCTTTGATGTTCTTGGGTAATTAGTGAATTCTTTCTCCTTTAAAAGTAGGTTTCTACTATGCCACAGAGCCTGGGAGGTAGGGGCACTACACTCCTTGATGCAGAAGGATGACTTGCAGGTCCTTGAAAAGGGCTTCGTGGGTTGCAAAACTGGCAAGAAGCCTTTGAAAAATTTACACCTCAAAAAGAAAGAGAAATTATTTGCAAATTTTCCAAAGTAAATGCTCCAAGAATAGGGAGGTCAGGCCTGGAGTCAAAAAGAAGCCTGTCCAATTTTAATCAAGCTTAAGGGAATATTAAGACTCTTTGTCACCAATTCTATATGTACACACACACACACACACACACACACACACACACAGAATAGTGGTTTGCTTATAAGATTTTTTTCCAGTAAGAGATGGTAGTTTTCCTTCAGTCTCTTTAAGCTTCCAGAGAGATTCTTCATGTGTTTTCAGTGATGTGACTCAGACAGAAAATCAATTAGAGAACAATGTAAATCAATTATAAAATAATACATGATAACCCACTGCTAAATTATGTGCATCATAGCAAAAGCCAAAGGATTTTAGAAAAATCAAGAGCCAATATGCATGAGAACATTTGCAAGGCCACACAAAGCGGGCAGAGTCATGAATTTCACTAGTATAAAGAGTCTAAGAGATTTGTAAATGCATTTCAAATGCATTCATTGCTAACACATCCTGGACTGAGTGAAAATGGGAAGCATTCATAGCTCAGTTGGTAAAGAACCCACCTGCAATGCAAGAGACCCCGGTTCGATTCCTGGGTTGGGAAGATCCCCTGGAGAAGGGATAAGCTACCCACTCCAGTATTCTTGGGCTTCCCTTGTGGTGCAGCTGGTAAACAATCCTCTGGCAATGCGGGAGACCTGGGTTCGATCCCTGGGTTAGGAAGATCCCTGGAGGAGGGAAAGGCTACCCACTCCAGTGTTCTGGCCTGGAGAATTCCATGGACCATATAGTCGGACACGACTGAGGGACTTGCACTAGTCTTTGATGCTGTAGGAAAGCTTCAGCTGGCAGGTCTTGGATTTTCAGTGACCGTTGTTTGCTTCTGGTGCAAAAATCACTCTGCTTGAGTGTAGGCAGAATGGGAGAAACCCCCATCCAAGTGTCTCCTTGAACGTGTCTCTGGGGACATTCTCTCTGAGCATCATTCATCCTTCCCTTTTTATTCCTTGCTCTTTAAGATAACTCATCCACATCTGACACCATCTTTTTATAAAATATGAATATGGATAATATCCTAAGGACTGACCACTACATTGTACAAATGAAATTTCTCGTAGGGAAGTTAGTGTTGATTCACAATATGATTTATATAGGAGAGGGCAGTGATGGTGTCCTATAAAACTCGCAGGTTAGGAGAAGGGGACCTGGATTTAGCCCCACTCTGCCCCTGGATTAGGTAGACTGTTCCTTCTCTCAGAGCCTCAAGTCCTCACCTACAAAATAGAGCTTTCAGGGACTTTCCTGGTGGTCCAGTGGTTATCACTTCACCTTCCAATGTAGGGGGTGTGGACTCCATCCCTGGTTGGGGAGCTGCAGTCCCACATGCCTCATGGCCAGAAAACCAAAACATGAAACAGAGGTAATATTGTAACAAATTCAGTAAAGATTTAAAAATAGTCTACATCAAAGAAGTCTCTTAAAAAACAGGATTTTCAATAACTGCTGAATATAGTTTTGTTTCTATCAAATAGCTGTATTATTGTCAAAAAGTTGTGTTATTATGCAACTGTAGAACCTGAGGCTCAGGGGAATTGAAAGATGTGCAGGGGGCCCTGGAACAAGAGGAGGCCTGGGGCCCAGGTCCAGCTGAGTCAGCACTAGGGGGCATCGTCCCACCAGGTGTGATTTTAAATAAAAGCAGAGCTGAAAGCCCTGAGCAACTGTGTCTCCTGCAACTGAATATTTCAGTCAGTGGGGAGCCCAGTGTTAAGGAGGATATACAGTTTATAAAACAGCATCTGAAGATAAAATAAAAGATGTGGATCTGGACTGCGAGCTCTCCTGGGTTAGGTGAGGGAATGCAGTCAGAAGGTTTTGTGGTTATGAGCAGGCTTTAACCCCATCCACACTTCTGTGCCTGCTTTCTCTTTACTCCTGTGGGTTTGATCTATGTTCAAAAGTTTTGTTCTCTCTCAAATGGCTGAAGATTTACTGAAAAGTTGGAGCTTGAACTTTTCTTTGAAGACCACTTAGGTTTAGAAAGAGAGATTTAGTAACATACTGTGTAGCCCCAGTAAGCTAATTCAGGAATCCTAAAGGTCAGAATTCTCCAAATCCAGCAGAACAGAAATTATTGCCTTGGGTTGAGCTCCTGCAAAGCTCCTAGGATACCACTGACTGCTCTGTCCCTCCAGGGATGTTTCCGGAGGAGCTGGTGCTGGGCAGCCACGATGTATTATTATGTCACTCAACTGCATTTGCTTATATTTTAATGAATTTATTCACAGCCTTCAAAAGTTTGAAGTTCTCCAAAGGAGAAAGTTGGAAGTTTCTTATTTTCTCAACCTCACTTAGCAGATAGAACTCATGGTGTCTGAGTTCCCCAAATACTTAGTATGTGGTTGATTTGATGGATTTTGTTTGATTCAGAGAATTATAAAGAGGATGGAAAAACTATTCTAATTCTATTTCCCATAGATAAACTCTATCAATATTTTTCTATGTGTAATCACACTTACCCCTGTTTAAGTAGGACGGTATTAAACATGCTACCTTTGTCTATCTCTTCAGTTCAGTTCAGTTCAGTTCAGTCGCTCAGTCGTGTCTGACTCTTTGCGACCCCATGGATCGCAGCATGCCAGGCCTCCATGTCCATCACAAACTCCCGGAGTTTACTCAGACTCATGCCCATTGAGTCCGTGATGCCATCCAACCATCTCATCCTCTGTCATCTCCTTCTCCTCCTGCCCCTAATCCCTCCCAGCATCAGGGTCTTTTCCAATGAGTCAACTCTTTGCATGAGGTGGCCAAAATATTGGAGTTTCAGCTTCAGCATCAGTCCTTGCAACAAACACCCAGGACTGATCTCCTTCAGGATGGACTGGTTGGATCTCCTTGCAGTCCAAGGGACTCTCAAGAGTCTTCTCCAACACCACAGTTCAAAAGCATCAATTTTTCGGCACTCAGCTTTCTTCACAGTCCAACTCTCACATCCATACATGACCACTGGAAAAACCATAGCCTTGACCAGACAGACCTTTGTTGGCAAAGTAATGTCTCTGCTTTTCAATATACTATCTAGGTTGGTCATAACTTTCCTTCCAAGGAGTAAGCGTCTTTTAATTTCATGGCTGCAGTCACCATCTGCAGTGATTTTGGAGCCCAGAAAAATAACGTCTGACACTGTTTCCACTGTCTCCCCATCTATTTCCCATGAGGTGATGGGACCAGATGCCATGATCTTAGTTTTGTGAATGTTGAGCGTTAAGCCAACTTTTTCACTCTCCTCTTTCACTTTCATCAAGAGGCTCTTTAATTCCTCTTCACTTTCTGCCATAAGGGTGGTGTCATCTGCATATCTGAGGTTATTGATATTTTTCCCAGCAATCTTGATTCCAGCTTGTGCCTCTTCCAGCCCAGCATTTCTCATGATGTACTCTGCATATAAGTTAAATAAGCAGGGTGACAATATACAGCCTTGACGTACTCCTTTTCCTATTTGGAACCAGTCTGTTGTTCCATGTCCAGTTCTAACTGTTGCTTCCTGACCTGCACACAGGTTTCTCAAGAGGCAAGTCAGGTGGTCTGACTATCTTGTTTTAATGCCAATTAATATAAAAGTACAAATGTATTTAGTTACGTCACTGTTCTGCTATCCATCTCTGGTATTAAACTGATTAAATAATATGCAGAGTGAGTCTGTAATATAAATTGATACCTCCAGGATGTACATGCTTTGTTAAAACAAATGATTAGTTATAAGCATAAAGAATAGAACATAAAGAATTACTTGTTGTTGTTTTAATCACTAAGTCACGTCCGACCATTTTGTGATTCTGTGGACTATAGCCCACCAAGCTCCTCTGGCCATAGGATTTCCCAGACAAAATACTGGAGTGGGTTGCCATTTGCTCTTCCAGAGGATCTTCTGGATCCAGGGATCAAACCTGCGTCTCTTGCATCTCCTGCATTGACAGGCAGATTCTTTACTACTGGACCACCAGGCAAGGGCAAAATATGAAATATCGTATTTTCAAATGTAGTAAGAAGTGAAAATATTAGTTGGAGACAATTATTTTGCTTCCATTTAGCTTTACTATTTTGTTAACTGATAATTTAGCAAACTCCTCTGAACATTTTTTATTATTACTTTATTTTTTAATAGTGGTTTACATTTTAGAGAAAAATTGGTGGGAAGTTACAGGAATTTCTTATATACCCTAGCCTAATACATGCATAGGCTCACACACACATAAATCTCCTCATTTAAAACCTTCCCCAGCAGACTGGAGCATTTATTACATGTGATAAACCTACATCAACTTATAATTAATTGAAGTCCATAGTTTACATTATAGTTCACTCATGGTGTTATATATATTCCACAATTTTGTACAGATGTATAATGACTTATCCAGGGAAGAAAATGGCAATCCACTTCAGTAGTCTTGCCTGGAAAAACCCATGGATGGAAAAGCCTGGCAAGTTACAGTCCAAGGGGTCATACAGAGTCAGAAACCACTGAGCAACTAACACTTTTACTTTCATAATAACTTATATCTCTCATAATTGCATAATTTCACCACCCTAAAAATTATCCATGCTCTTATTTCATCTCTATCCCCTCCCCAACTCTGAAAAACTATTATTTTTCCTGTCTTCATAGTTGTACCTTCTCCAGTCACATAGGTAGAATCATATGATTATGTAGATTTTTTTTAGATTGACTTTTTCACTTAAAGGGCTTTCCTGGTTACTCAAATAGTAAAGCATCTGCCTGCAATGCAGGAAACCCAAGTTCAATCCCTGGGTCAGGAAGATCCCCTATAGAAGGAAATGGCAACTCATTCCAGTATTCTTGCCTGAAGAATCCCACGGTCAGAGGAGCCTGATAGGTTACCATTGATGGGGTCACAAAGTGGGACATGACTAAGCAACTTCACTTTTCACATAAAAAATATGAATTTAAGGCTTCTCGATGTCTTTCAAGGGCTTGATAGCTTGTTTATTTTTAGTGCTGAATAATGTTTCATTGTCTGGTTGTGCCGTGGTTTATTTATCTGCTCACCTACTGAAGGATGTCTTGGTGGCTTACAAGTTTAGACTGTTATAAATAAAGCTACTAAAAATATTGCAATGCACGTTTTTGTGGGGACTCAAGTATTCAACTCCTTTGGTTAAATATCAAGATGTATGATTGATAGATCTTATGATAGTGTATGTTTAGTTTTGCAAGAATTGCCAAACTACAATCCAAAGTGACTGTACATTTTCAGTAAAAATGAGTGAGTTCCTGTTGCTCCATATCCTTGTCAACGTTTGGTGTTCTGGATTTTGGCTTTTCTGATGGGTGTGTAGTGGTGTCTCATTGCTTTAATTTGCATTTCATATATGATGTGGAGAATCTTTTCATAGGCTTATTTGACATCTTTATCTTCTCTGGTGACTTGTCTGTTAAAATATTTGGCCCACTTTCTAATTGGGTTGTTTGTTATCTTAGTGTTGATTATTAAGAGTTCTTTGTATGTTTTAGATAACAGTCCTTTATCAGATCTGCTTTTTGTAAATATTTCTTCCCAGTCTGTGGTTTGACTTCCCATTCTCTTAACACTGTTCTTCTCAGATCAGAAGTTTTTAGCTTTAATGAAGTTCAACTGATCAATTATTGCTTTCATGGGCTGTGCCTTTGGGGCTGTATCCAAAATGTCCTAGTTCTACCCAAGGTCATCTAGGTTGTCTCCTATGTTACCTTCTGGGAGTTTTCTAGTTTTAAATTTTACATATTTAGTTCTTGGATCCATTTTGAGTTAATTTTTGTGTCTTTTTTCTGTTGTGCATGTAGATGTCAGCTCTTCTAGCACCACTTGTTCACATACTATTTTTTCCATTGTACTGTTTTGTTCCTTTGTCAAAGATGAGTTGACTAAATTTACATGGCTCTGTTTCTGGGCTATTATTCTGTTTCATTGATCTATCTGTCTGCTTGCTCAGTAATATCACAATGATTATTGTGGCTTTATAGTAAGTCTCAAGTTGGATAGAATGAATCCTCCAGCTTTGTTCTTCTTCAACATTGTGTTAGCCATTCTGGGTCTTTTGCCTCTTTACATAGACTTTAGAATATATTTTGATAGCCACAAAATAGCTTTCTTGGATTTTGGATGAGATTACATCAAGTCAAGCTCCATAATCACTGCAGGTGGTGACTGCATCCATGAAATCAAAAGACACTTGCTTCTTGGAAGGAAAGTGATGACAAACCTGGATAGCATATTAAAAAGCAGAGACATCACTTTATTGACAAAGGTCTATATAGTCAAAGCTATGGTTTTCCAGTAGTCATGTATGGATGTGAGACTTGGACCATAAAGAAGGCTGAGAATTGACGAATTGATGTTTTTGAGCTGTGGTACTGGAGAAGACTCTTGAGAGTTCCTTGGATAGCAAAAAGATCAAAGCAGTCCATCCTAAAGAAAATAAACCCTGAATATTCATTGGAAGGACTGGTGCTGTAGCTGAAGCTCCAATACTTTGGCCTGCTGATGTGAAGAACCGACTCATTAAAAAAGACCCTGATGCTGGGAAAGATTGAAGGCAAAAGGAGAAGAGGGTGGTAGAGGATGAGATGGTTAGATAGCATCACCGACTCAATGGACATGAGTTTGAACAAACTCCAGGAAACAGTGAAGGACAAGGAAGCCTGGTATGCTGCAGTGCATGGGGTTGCAAAAAGTAAATCATGACTTAGCAAATGATCAACAACAACAATAGATCAAATTGGGAAGAACTGACATTTTGACGATACTGAGTCATTCTATTCATGAATATAGAATATCCCTTTAATTCTTCTGTGATTTCTTTCATCAGAGTTTTGTCATTTTTCTTATATAGATTCCCTATACGTATTTTGTTAGATTTATAACAAAGTATTTCATTTTGTGGATTAGAATAACATAATCCAGAAATTCTGAAATACCAGTTCAAAATTGCTAGCCTCCAAACTAGATGTGGTCACTGAGAGAAAGGTCGCTGTGAGCTCTGTGGGCTTTCTATGAAATTGGTAAACAGTCCAATATGCATTAATAGCCCTTTTAAACCACAACTTTGAATGTGTCTGATATTTTATAAAGCAAAATTATTTCTGCAACAGATATTGTTAGTATGGTACTTTTAAAGGGCTGTTACAAGAGCATCACAAAGTAGGTGCCTTAAACAATCCAGATTCACCATCTCACAGTTCTGAAGACCAGAAGTTTGAGATTAAGGTGTGGGCAGGTTTTTGTTTTGTTTTCTGAGGACTGTGAGTGAGGATCTGTTTCAGGCCTCTGTTGGTGGCTTTCAGATGGTTATCTCTGTGTTCACATGAGGTTCTCCCTGCATCAAACTTCCCTTTCTTATAAGGACACCAGTCAAATTGGATTAGGGCCTGACCTAATGACCTCATCTTAATTCTGAAAAGAGCCTGTACCAAATGAGGTTACATTCTGAGGTACTGAGGACTTATAGGAATTTATGGGAGAAAGAATTCAATCCATAACAATTAGTATATTTAATTCAGCTGTTTGCTATCAGTTGAGTCAAAGTCTATGAAGATTCCAATCATAATTTACAATGTAAAATTTGTTATCAAGAAGAATCATGTTCATTGTCAGTGCTACGAAAAAGTTTTGAACATAAAGTAGACATTTCTGAGACTATTTCCATGAAATGCACTGTATGTAACAGGGTCTTTGTACATCTACCTGGAGAGGTGTCCAAATCTCTCACAGTCTTCTCATCTTGCCACTCCAACACCCCCATAAACCTACTATGGAGAAAGATAATGATACTGCTTACTATTTTTTATTTAACTTACTGTTTAGAATTGTTAAACGTGTGTATGACTGGTCATATCTATCATGTTAGCATCCCACACAGGAATAGTTGTATTTTAACTGTGCAGCAATTTTTTTTTAATTGATTATATAATGGAATATTTTTCAACAAGGATACAGTGCAGAAAGATTATTCAAATCATACTATGAATTCATTGGGGTTGTATGTGGAAATTTACTCAAAATTCAATCGACAGTCCCTGGCATGTGGTTGACTTCCTATAAACAGTTGATTATAAAGAAGAAATGAATAAATTATCCAGTGGGTATGTACAGTAGAGTTACTGGAAATGCTATCCCATGAAAATGAACATTAACTAAAAAATTACCTATTGCTTTTATCAGTTAATCAGTCTCATCTCCATTTAATTATCACCCTATATTTAACCTATTAAAATATCAAATATTTAAGTCTTTGATGTTGTTTTAGTTACTAAGTCATGTTGACCCTTTTGTGACCCCATGGACTGTAGCCTATTAGGCTCCTCTGTCCATGGGATTTCCCAGGTAAGCATACTGGATTGGGTTACCATTTCCTTCTCCAGGAGATCTTCTCAACCTGGAGATTGAACCTGGGTCTCCTGCATTGGCAGGCAGATTCTCTACCATCTGAGCCACCAGGGAAAATGTCAAATCTTTAAGTCTAGGCTTTTATATTATATGATCATCTTCATGCCAAACAATGATGTCTGCTTTACATAACCTAAACTGTCTCAGATTGAGAGAACCTTAGCCAATTATTTTTTCAACTTGCTGATGTTTCACTTAGTATTTTAAAACATGTTTATGAGTGAGAATGGCCTATATGATTTTTTTCTTATATTTTTCTCAACTGCATTTGAATTCTGCATTATATAAGATAATGGAATCTTTCCATTTACTATAGTCTATTGTACATTTCAAAGTAGTGGATTTTTTTTTGCTGAAAATCTATTTTTACAACTTAATAAAAACTACAGAAAACCTGCACATTCTTAATGTATACAACTTAAAAAATTTTGGCAAATGCACATACCTGTGATACGTGTATTATCTTGGTTGTGGTTGATGGTATTATGGGTTATGCATGCATCTAAACTCACCCAACTCTATATATTAGCCAGTTTTATAACTCACTGTCTGTCCAGCATCTGCTTTCTCATCCTGAACCTTCTAAACCTGCCATTTTAACAGCTCAGCTATTTCTGTATCGACAGTTTCCATCTTCATATTGTTCATTTACCTGCTCAACGACTTCAGAGCCCCAGGGCCGCTGCCTTGCTCAGTCATGGAGACTCCTGCCATTTTGTCTGGCAAAAGAATTTTAAAATGTCTATGTTGATTTATTTTAATGTCCTCTGTGGTAGTCCTTTGTGATTTCTCTTACCCCTGGTAACTGCTGCCTCCTTCAGTCAAAGCTCTCGTGGGCCATCAGTCTGAACAGGATTGGGGGGCAGGGAGGTGTGTGTGGAATGAACAAGGTAGACCTTTCATGCCCGTGTGTGACTCAAAAGCTAGTTCTGTCTTCTCTGAAGCTGGTAAAAGAGAACTGGAAGATAATCACCATGGAAAGGGAGAAGGGAATGGCAACCCACTCCAGTGTTCTTGCCTGGGAAATCCCATGGACAGAGGAGCCTGACAGGCTACAGTCCATGAGGTCACAAAGAGTGGGACGTGACTGAGTGAGGATCGCTTTCACTTCGCCTAAGGAAATACCAGTAGAAATATGTAGTAAAATATTGATAAGATAATATGTGAGGATCCATGACTGAAATTCTATAGAGTCACTGCAACAATTCTATAAAAATTCTTGATATTTGGCATCAAAGAAAATGGCCACTGACTATTTAGAAGGTTAATGGGAAAATTATGGCTTTTCAAATTAAGAACATCAGAGGCATCATCTTTTATTCATAGGGGGAAGGTCAAGAGGAACCAGATAATTCATTAAAATTTAGAATTGATAAAATTTTTGAAAAATCTGTGTGTAGCAAGCTGAGGCCTGGGCTTTACTTGACTTTCCTATGATATAAACACATTGCCTATAAAATCTCTGATAAGGCGTTCTTTTATCTATGCAGCTAATATTTATCAAGGCTCACTAGGGACTAGATACTATTCTAAGACCTTTGTTACAGAGGAAACCTCCTTGCATGATGTCTAAATTCTTTGAGGCCATGGAGAAAAGAAAATAACCAAATAAATTAAACAGGAAAATACCATATCAGAGCTTTAGAAGACTGAGTTGACATTGCATTTTGCAGTTAATCTGACATAGCTAATAATTTATTTTTGAAAACTAACTTGTTGAAAGCTGGTTAAATTCATTTTAACCAAGGTAGACAAGACATTCAGGCTTCCCAGTTGGTGCTAGTGATAAAGAACCTCCCTGCTAATGCAGGAGATGTAAGAGATGTGGGTTCGATCCCTGGGTCAGACAGATCCCCTGGAGGAGGGCATGGTGATCCACTCCAGTATTATTGCCTGGAGAATCCCATGGACAAAGGAGCCTGGCAAGTTACAGGTCCATGTGGTCACAAAGAGTTGGACACAACTGAAGTGACTTAGCATGCTCACAGCCAGATAAGTCATCTCTTTTCTTAATTAGTAGAAGATCAGTGATCAGAATGAACTCCAAGACAACCAGTTCATAAATTTAAGAGAAATTTAGATGACAAAGGTTTTGGCACATTTACTCAACATATATTATATATATATATATACACACACATATATGTATATGTATATATTGAGGGGACAAAATGGGTGAAGGAGGTCAAAAGGTACAAATTTACAAGTTATATAACAAATAGGTCATGGGGATGCAATGAACAGCATGGCAATTATAGTGAATAAGACTGTATTATGTATTTGAAAGTTATTAAGATAATAGATCTTAAAAGTTGTCATTATAAGAAAAAAACAGTAACTATATTTGGGGAAGGGTTAACTAGACTTACTGTGGTGATCATTTTATAATATACACAAATACCAAATCATTACATTTTACGCTTAAAACTAATATCTTGTTATATGTCAATTATATCCTAATTTTTAAAAAAGTATTTCTTTTAAGTTAAAATATGGGTTAAAAGCACACTAAGTTACTTCAGTCATGTCCAACTCTGTGGAACCCTATGGACTGTAGCCTTCCAGGCTCCTCTGTCCATGGGATTCTCCAGGCAAGAATACTGGAGTGGGTTGCCATGCCCTCCTCCAAGGGATTTTCCTTGCCCAAGGATCAAAGCTGCATCTCTGATGTCCCCTGCTTTGGCAGGCCAGATTCTTTACCACTAGCACCACCTGGGAAACAGAAAACAGGATGGGAGGGAGGGGTTGAAAAATAAAAATTTCAAATATTAATTAATTACTTAACAACAACAAAGATACCAAGAACGCAGAGATTTAATTTTTTTAGGAGCGCTGATACATGCTTAGTCTCTGTATTTCCTTGAAAGTCGCTCAGTTGAGTCTGACTCTTGGCAGCCTCATGGACTGTAGCCCACCAGGCTCCTCTGTCCATGAGATTCTCCAAGTCAGACTACTGGAGTGGGTAGCCATTCCTTTCTCCAGGGGATCTTCCCAACCCAGGAATCGAACCCAGGTCTCCCACGTGTCTATATAAATTTAATGGCTAACTCAGTATGCTGTATTCTAAAAGATCTTACATCAGTTTCTCAAGTTCTAGCCCCCATTTTCACTGTGAAAAACTTCATAAAGGAGTCTATATGAATTATGTATGCTACTAATACAACACAAATATGCTCACATACCATCCACTCAGCCTGATGCATCCGAACTCCCCACATGTGGAAGCCCTCTGCCATCCTTCCCAATCTCACTCTCCTTCCTGCCTCTAGGGGGAGGCACGACCCTGAAATTTATATTTCTCATGCCACTTTTTATAATAGTCAGTAGACAGTAGCAAATAAATAGATGAAAACAATAGAAGGGGAAAGACTAGAGATCTCTTCAAGAAAATGGGAGATACCAAGGGAACATTTCATGCAAAGATAGGACCAATGAAGGACAGAAATTGCACAGACCTAACAAAAGCAGAAGATATTAAGAAAAGGTGGCAAGAATACACAGAAGAACTATCCAAAAATATCTTCATGACCCAGATAACCGCAATGGTATGATCACTCACCTAGAGCCAGACATCCTGGAATGTGATCAAGGGGGCCTTAGGAAGCATCACTATGAACAAAGCTAGCGGAGGTGATGGCATTCCAGTTGAGCTATTTCAAATCTTAAAAGATGATGCTGTGAAAGTGCTGCACTCAATATGCCAGCAAATTTGGAAAACTCAGCAGTGGTCACAGGACTGGAAGAGGTCAGTTTTCATTCCAGTACCAAAGAAAGGCAATGCCAAAGAATGCTCAAACTACTGCACCATTGCATTCATCTCACATGCTAGAAAAGTTATGCTCAAAATGCTCCAAGCCAGGCTTCAACAGTACATGAACTGTGAACTTCTGGATGTTCAAGCTGGACTTAGAAAAGGCAAAGGAACAAGGGGTCAAATTGCCAACACCCACTGGATCATCAAAAAAGCAAGAGAATTCCAGGAAAACATCTACTTCTGCTTTATTGACTACACTAAAACCTTTGACTGTGTGGATCACAACCAACTGTGGAAAATTCTTCAAGAGAGACGAATACCAGACCACCTGACCTACCTCCTGAGAAATCTGTATGCAGGCAAAGAAGCAACCGTTAGGCCCGGACATGGAAAAACAGACTGGCTCCAAATTGGGAAAGGAGTACATCATGGCTGTATATTGTCACCCTGCTTGTTTAGCTTATATGCAGAGTACATCATGTGAAGTGCCAGGCTGGGTGAAGCACAAACTGGCATCAAGATTGCCAGGAGAAATATCAATAACCTCAGATACACAGATAACACCACCCTTGGGGCAGAAAGAAAAGAACTAAAGAATCTCTTGACAAAAATGAAAGAGGAGAGTGAAAAAGTTGGCTTAAAACTTAACATTAAAAAGCTAAGATCATGGCATCTGGTCCCATCACTTTAAGGCAAATAGATGGGGAAATCATGGAAACAGTGATAGACTTTATTTTGGGGGGCTCCAAAATCACTGCAGATGGTAACTGCAGCCATGAAATTAAAGGACACTTGCTCCTTGGAAGAAAAGCTATGACCAACCTAGGCAACATATTAAAAAGCAGAGGCATTACTTTACCAACAAATGTTCATCCAGTCAAAGCTATGGTTTTTCCAGTAGTCATGTATGACTATAAGAGTTGGACTATAAAGAAAGCTGAGCACCAAAGAATTGATGCTTTGAAACTGTGGTGTTGGAGAAGACTCTTGAGAGTCCCTTGGACTGCAAGGAGATCCAACCAGTCCATCCTAAAGGAAACCAGTCCTGAATATTCATTGGAAGGACTCATGCTGAAGCTGAAACTCCAATCCTTTGGCCACCTGATGTGAAGAACTGACCCATTGGAAAACACCCTGACTCTGGGAAAGATTGAAGGCAGAAGGAGAAGGGGCTGACAGAGGATGAGATGGTTGGATGCCATCACCGACTCAATGGACATGAGTTTGAACAACCGTCAGGAGTTGGTGATGGACAGGGAAGCCTGGCGAGCTGCAGTCCATGGGGTCGCAAAGAATGGGACATGACTAAGCAATTGAACTGAACTGAAGATAATAGTCCTTTAACGTATGTATTTGTGTAGATTTGAAGCTGGTGGCTCAGACAATAAAGAATCTGCCAGAAATGTGAGAGACCTGGGTACACGAACAACCGTCAGGAGTTGGTGATGGACAGGGAAGCCTGGCGAGCTGCAGTCCATGGGGTCGCAAAGAATGGGACATGACTAAGCAATTGAACTGAACTGAAGATAATAGTCCTTTAACGTATGTATTTGTGTAGATTTGAAGCTGGTGGCTCAGACAATAAAGAATCTGCCAGAAATGTGAGAGACCTGGGTACACTATCTGGGTAGGGAAGATCCCCTAACCCTAACCCTAACCTGAGTATGTTATACTGGGACTTTTATCAGCTGTGTGATAGGAGATGGGCTTCCCTAGTAGCTCAGTTGGTAAAGAATTGGCCTGCCATGCAGGAGACCCAGGTTTGATCCCCAGGTTGGGTAGATGCCCTGGAGAAGGAAATGGCAACCTACTCCAGTAATTTTGCCTGGAGAATTCCCATGGACAAAGGAGAGGGGTGGGCTGCAGCCCATGGGGTCACAAAGAGTGAGACATGACTGAGCTACTAGGCACATTTGTGTAGGTTTATAGCTAAATAAAATGGGTTGGAGGTTTTTAAAAAGGTGACTGTGGTCTGCAGTGACCAGTAGGAGGTTCAACAAGACCCTCCTGTGAATGTCCCGTTGGAGTGTCCCTGGGGTTAGTGATGAGTCAGTGGGGGGTGAGGTATGGGAAGTGTTCCCATCAGGAGAACAGAGAATGAGCCTAATTTGGGGCATCATGGAGGTCAGCCCCCAAGCTCAGCTGTTGCTGAGAACCACCCTGGGACCACTGGGCACCATCCTCTGAGGTCCCAGTGGTCTCCCCCAGGGTAGGCAGCCTTCATGGGGAAATCTCCATGCTGCTTTATTTGGCAAGGGCGATGAAGATGGACTGGTAAGATGTGCCAGTCAGTTAAGCCTGAAGAGGTGAACTTTAGAGAAAGAAATGTACACTAAACCTTCAAACTCTCTGTGCTTCTGCACAAGAGCAAGTCAGTCTCTGATTCTTGGCCTCACTGTTTTTATCTGGTAAATGGGCCAGTAGACATATTTTGTAAGTTGCTTTCCACTTGAATGTTCCAGAATTGAAGGAAGTTTGAATGGAACTCTGGTGTGCTAAAAAGTCAGCATAGCTGTATTCAGTAACTAATAAGGTATTAGAGTTTAAACAGCTTAAAGCATATTAGCACTTGTATGAAATTCAGTGGTAGAAGGGGGACCAGTGGCTGGACCGTGTGGTAGCAAGAGGGAATCACATGGTCTTTTTATTGGTTTAATACTGAAGAGTTATGGGCAAAAAAAAAAAAAAAAAAAGAGTTATGGGCAAATGTAGGACACATTCTAGAATCCGCCAAATATAAGTGGTAAATATGATAAAAATAGCACATTTCTTCTGGTCTTCAAGATAAAGTGTTACTTGGTAGAGATATGAAATTTTTTGTTAATGGAAATTCAGCTGCTCCTGGCCAAGATGATTATTTTCAATATATTTAATGTGATCTTACATTCTCAGATAATGAACTTAAATTACATCTTACACTTTGTTGAGAGGGGAAATCTGTTTGCCTGTCAGTGATATACATTCTTGGTATTTGCCAGACAGCTTCTTATGGACAAATGATAATCGATTCAGATGGGGGAAATCACATTAAATAATTCTACCACTGAAATTGCAAGGAATTTATAGTAGTTTAGAATCAAGAAACACATTAGCAAAAACATTAAATTATGATGCAAGCTCCATTTTACTTAAAACTCATTAAAAGCGTTCAGCTGTAGAGTCTCAAAACAATATCAACTTGGGATAAATAGAAATAATGAATGCCTGCTCTTATTCTTTCCACTTAAATGTACATTAGATTAAATTTCCATTTGACCACTCTATCAATAAATGCATAAATCCAGAGATCTCTCCCAGAGAAAGCCATTTAGTTGGATTATTTTTTCTAATGGGAAATGTACATTTGGGTAAAGAGGACAAGAAACACAAAGGCATAGCTGTGTTTGTGCCTCAAAGGGGCTGACACGTGAATGTCATTGTGCCCCAGCTGAAGTCAGACGGGTCAAGTTCATGTCCACTAGCAGTACAGCCAGGGCAGAGAGGTCACACTGGACTTATCTTAGGCTGTTTCATGATTGCTGCTGTTGTCATATCTGTGGTTTCATTGTCAATATGCCTTTTAGTTTCTCACAATAACTTTCATTTAAAATTCTTTCACAAGATAAGAGCAGGGGGTTTATTCATGTGTATGTACTCAACTGAGTGACTCTGTGTGGGTTGGGGTGCCCTGTGTATGGAATTGTGAATACAAGACGGCATGCATACAATTGTGTGTTTCTATTTTATTTGGGAGATTTAGATTTTTTATCATAACATCTAAACATCAGTGCAAATTTTTATTTTTAGCTGTAAACTACACTTCCACATTACTCTGTCTCTTCAGAAAATATGCAACATCAAAAGTGCAGATGAGGCTCAGCCACTAAGGCATCTTAGGTTGGACCTAGCTGAAGCCATTCATTTGTAAATGTCCATAATGGGTTATAAAGTGATTTTTGTCCACCTGCATTTTTAAAAATCATGATCATTCTAATTCATTCTTCAGACAATAATTTAGTTCCAAATATTTAATCCGTTTAATGTTAAAGACATAGCTATAGTACTATAGAGAGAGGCCATAATAGCAATCCATTGTGAGCTGGAAAACACATATTGACATATCTGATTTTTAAAAAATATTTTCCCAAAATCTTATTTAGCAGTCATTTGGTCATTCTATTCCAGAAATACAGTCTTTGTGACCCCATGGACTGTGGCCCACCAGGCTCCTCTGTCCACGGAATTCTTCAGACAAGAATACTGGAGTGGGTAGCCATGCCCTTCTCCAGGGGATCTTCCCAGCCCAGGGATCAAACCCGGCTCTCCTGCATTGCAGGTGGATTCTTTATGGTCTGAGCCACCAGGGAAGCCCAGAAGTCCACGGGTAATTATAATTACCTCAGTTATTTAAAAGGCTACTTTTGAATGTGATTTGCTCCACTGATTTGGAAGAAATAATGATTCTTTTAGCATCCATTCAGTGTCAAGAAAGCATGTACATCCTGGGAAGTTACAAGTCAGTAGACAAGAAGGAGAGACGCTTGGTGTGCCTGCTCAAGTGTGAGTAGGTGCAGGATAAAAGCAACATCTCCAGTCCTGTCACTGACTGGCTGTGAGTATAAAGGGAAGTCATTTCAGTATTCTCATCCATTAAATGCTGCTAATTATGCCAACCTTTCCAGAACTTGCACTGAGCAGTGAATGTCAGGGAAAATTTGAAAGCAGGAGGAAAAGGGGATGACAGAGGGTGAGATGGTTGGATGGCATCACTGACTCGATGGACCTGAGTTTGAGTCAACTCCGGGAGTTGGTGATGGACAGGGAAGCCTAGAGTGCTGCATTCCATGGGGTTGCAAAGAGTCAGATGTGACTGAGTGACTGAACTGAACTGATCAGGCCTAAGTGTGTGTGTGTGTGTGTGTGTGTGTGTGTGTGTGGTTGGAGGGAGTAGACTGTGTAAGTTAAAAGCCTCCTGTGAAAGACAAGAGTGCCAGGAAGAAAAGTAGAGGCCAGAAGGGAACAAGTGCAGCAGAGGAAGCAAACAGAGAGGGCAGTGGCTTCTACCCTCTTCTGCCCCTCCTCCAAAGTCTGGAGGAAAGGGGAGGGGAGGTGGGGTGCAGGGGGGCAGTGGAGAGCAGGAGGAATACCCTCCCAGAGAAGGTGTGTGTTGAGGAGTCTGCAGATGAACATGAGGCCAGCTTCCAAGAAACTGTATGCAGGGAAGACCAGATGATCAGTTTGATTCATTAAGCCCTAAGAACATAATTTACTGTAAGTCTTATTCGTGGGAGCAAGGTATCTGAACTGAGATTTGCATCTGTGAAGAAACCAATATTAAGTGGGAGGTTTCTGAAATAATTAAGTTTCAGAGGCAACTGTGGTGATTCCATATCTGAGCCTCAAATCTTCACTTCCTGAGTACTGAAACAGTAACTGCAGAAAATGTTTAGACAGGGAGAATGAGAGGTCCAGGATAACAACGGGCTTTGTACTGAGATGTGTCAGTTCAGTTCAGTTGCTCAGTTGTGACTCTTTGCGACCCCATGGACTGCTGCATGCCAGGTTTCCCTGTCCATCACCAACTCCCGGAGTTTACTCAAACTCATGTCCATTGGGTCGGTGATGCCATCCAACCATTTCATCCTCTGTCAGCCCCTTCTCCTCCAGCCTTCAATCTTTCCCAGCATCAGGGTCTTTTCAAATGAATCAGCTCTTCGCATCAGGTGGCCAAAGGATTGGAGTTTCAGCTTCAGCATGAGTCCTTCCAATGAATATTCAGGACTGATTTCCTTTAGGATGGACTGGTTGGATCTCCTTGCAGTCCAAGGGACTCTCAAGAGTCTTCTCCAACACCGCAGTTCAAAAACATCACTGACATGTGTAAATGATAGCAATCTATACCCCTCCTCTCTATCTGAGAAACTGACTCTCTTTATTTTGGAGACCCCAAAATATGATTGGGGAAGCCTCAATATAGAGCTGCCATTCAAATTCAAAGGTTATCTGGAGACAGAATTCCTTATTATTTTGTTGATCTTTTCATAGAACTAATTTTGCTTTCTTCCATTTTCTATGTGGTTTTTCTATTTTGTTTATTTCCACTCTAATCTTAATTATATCCTTCCTCCTGCTTTATGTATATTTAATTTGATCTTTTCCTAAGGTTTTATAGTGGAGAATTAACTTATTGATTTGAGATTTAAAAAAATTTTATATAGACATTTAAAACTCTGCATTTCATTCTGTTACTTCAGCTACAACTCTTTTGTTTTGTCTTCCTTTTCATTTATCACTAGATATTTTTGAATTCCCTTTGTCATTTCTGTTTTTTGCATGATTGGCTACTTAGAAGTATGCTGTTTAATTCCCACGTATTTGTGACTTTCCTAAATTCCCTTTTTGAAGAACTTTACATGTATTTATTTATTTTTGCCTGTGCTGGGTCTTTGGTGCTGTGCACAGACTTCCTCCTGTTGTGGCGAGTGGGAGCTACTAATTGAGGTTCGAGGGCTTCCCATTGCAGTGGCTTCTCTCACTGCGGAATCCGGGCTCCGGGGCACACGGGCTTCAGTAGTTGCAGTGCATGGGCTTAGCTGCCCTGTGGCATATGGAATCTTCTCGGACCAGCATGTTCCAGCATGTTCCAAACCCATGTTCCCGGCATTGGCAGGCAGATTCTTTACCACTGGATCACGAGGGAAGTCCCCTAGATTCCCTTTTGTTATTTATATACAACTTCATGCTGTTGTGTCCAGGGGCATGATTTGTAGGATTTTATATCTACTGAAGCTTGTTTCAGGGTCTAATCTGTGGTCAATTCTGGAGAATGCCCCACATGCCCTTGTGAAGGTGTATGTATTCTGGTGCTGACTGAAGAGCTCTCTACATGCCTCATTGTTTTAGTCCATGGTGTAAGTCTTTCTTTATCTTCTGCCTAGTAGTTCTATCCATTTCTGAAAGTGAGGCATCACATTTTCCCGCTATTACTGTTTTCAACCCAGAAGTACTTTGTTATGATTATTACTTTTTATATTTTCCCATATTTTAAAGAAGCTGAGAGAAAAAAAGAACAAGTATATATGTGTAGTGTTTGTACCTGAATCTTCTTATTTATTATTTCTGTTTTTCTTTTTAGTTTTCCTGTGCATTCAAGTTACCGAATGATGACATTTCTTACTGCAATACAGTTTTGTTCTATGCACTTCCTTGGTGCTTTTACTGTCAAATTGGTTAGTTTATATTTATATTTTATAAAGTGAAAGAAAGTGAAGTCGCTCAGTTGTGTCTGACTCTTTGTGACCCCATGGACTGTACCCTACCAGGCTCTTCTGTCCATGGGTTTCTCCAGGCAAGAATACTGGAGTGGGTTTCCATTTCCTTCTCCAGGGGATCTTCCTGACCCAGGGATAGAATCCAGGTCTCCTGCATTGCAGGCAGATGCTTTACCCTTTGAGCCACCAGGGAAGCCCTTTACTTTGGCCACTTGATGGGAAGAGCTGACTCCTTAGAAAAGACCCTGATGCAGGAGGAGAAGGGGACGACAGAGGATGAGATGTTTGGATGTTATCACTGACTTGAAGGACATGAGTTTGAGCAAGCTCCGGGGGTTGGTGATGGACACAGAAGGCTGGCGTGCTGCAGTTCATGGGGTCTCAAAGAGTCGGACATGACTGAGTGATTGAACAGAACAGAACTGATAATAGTTTATAGGACCAACAGTACAATTTTGTTTTATACAAATTTTTCCTTAAAGCAATTATATAGGTATTACTTTTGTAATTAAAAATTAAGACTCTCCTATTTAAAAAGGATAGATGGCTATAGTTAATCCAGATAATGGAAAATTAATCAGTGAAGGAAATCTAAATGCATGTTACTGAGTAAAAGAGCCAATCAGGAAAGACCACATACTGTGTGATTTGAAGTGTATGACATCATGGGAAAGGCAAGCTATGGAGGCCGTGGTTTCCAGGGAGTGCGGGAGAGGGAGGGGTGAGTAGGTGGAGCTAACTACTCCTTATGATACTACAATGGTGGGTACTGATTATACAAATCTCCAGACCCATAAAATGTTCAACACCAAGAGTGAACCCTAATGTAAACTATGGCTTTGGGTGATAATGAGATAGCAGTGATTGTTCGTCAGTTGTAATGCACGCACCGACTGGTGGTGATTTAGTTGCTAAGTTGTGTCCGACTCTTTGTGACCCCATGGACTGTAGCCCACCAGGCTCCTCTGTCCATGGGATTCTCCAGGCAAGAGTACTGGAGTGGGTTGCCATTTACTTCTCCAACCAACTGGTAGAGGATGCTGATATTGGGAAAGGCTGTGTCTGGTGAATCCGGCAGAGGATCTGGGAAGAAGACTCTGATCCACATCAAAATTCCTTGTGCAGCTCAGTCTCAGCCTCTTCCAGGGGAGATGGTCCTACCCCCAGAATGAGTGAGAAAGTTATACCAAGCAGATGCTGTCTATGTACACCTTCCTGGGTCACCCTGCCTGGGAAGGGGTGCCCAACACGCTCACAGTGCCATTTATATCAGCTTCATGATGCTGGGCAAGGTAGGACTCCCACCCATCTCTTTTGCATCACTGCTCAAGGAAAACAAAGTCTTAGCTCCCCAAATCTGCCTTCTACCAAAGTGGAATAAAAGTATCACGTGAATGGTGTCTGTCATGGCACGAACTACACTAGCCACTTGGCACATTGGTTCGTCTAATCCTTCCAAACCACCCGGGAAGGAAGTCCCATCTTAAAAAAGAGGAAAAGTTGATACAGTCCCACAATTCCTTGGAAGGGGGCTTTTTTTTAATTTTTAAATTAATTAATTAATTTTAATTGGAGGTTAGTTACTTTACAATTATTGTAGTGGTTTTTGCCACACATTGACATGAATCAGCCACGGGTGTACATGTGTTCCCCATCCTGAACCCCCTCCCACATCTCTCCCCATCCCATCCCTCAGGGTCATCCCAGTGCACCAGCCCTGAGCACCCTGTCTCATGCATCGAACCTGGACTGGCGATCTGTTTCACATATGATAATATACATGTTTCAACGCTATTCTCTCGTCATCCATCCCACCCTTGCCTTCTCCCACAGAGTCCAAAAGTCTGTTCTTTACATCTGTGTCTCTTTTGCTGTCTTGCATATCAGGTCATCATAAGGGGGCTTTCATAGAAGTCCTGAGTCAGTCTTCCCTTCAGTATCACCTCCTCTTTCAGCACACTCCCATGTCCCCTCTCCTGGGATCCCCTCCTGTCCATCCTTGGGATTCTTGGAGGACTGACCTTGGTATTCCTCGCTCTTGGCGGACTGACTCTGGTATTCCTCGCTCTGACATGGAGAAAATGCACAGCTCCTACTCCAGGGCAGTGCACCCAGGGCCCTGACTCCATCAGTGGACCTTCAAGCAAAGCATCCCCCGGCCTGGCTTGCAACAGCCAGCCACCTTCCAGCCGCTGCTCACAATTCAGGGCTCCAGCTGAAATGGCTCATCTAGAGTTCCCTTGCACAAGCTTTGTACAATCTCATCTCTCATTTGCTCAGCCTGGATTGCGTGTGTTCCCCCATGTTCATACTCACATATCCAGGCTATCTTTAAGATGTACCGCAAATCCCACTTTGTCATGTCACATTTTGTGATCTCCTAATGAGATGTAAACTCTTACCTTTTTTGAATTCCCACAGCATTTAACCTGAAGACTCTTCTGGCCTTTATGACTTTCTGTTCTGATTTTCTGGGCAGCTCCACCCTCCCTTTAGGCCGAACGCTCCTCACAGTCTGAGGCTATTGTGTTATATGTTCAGTGGCACCTGGCACAATGCTGGATTTGGCTAACAAGAAATGCTTTGAGTGGGCTGGATCTAGGGCATTTTGCTCCCAGAGCTCCATGTGCAGAGCATTACCGATCCTAGACTCCCCTCTCCCCTGGCTCCTGGCTTGGTTGGGACAATTGCACAACAGGGGGGAAGGAAGAAACCAGGGTAATTTCCACCTTTTTCCTTTGCTCCAGGTGTCATCTCTCATAGCTGGCCTTTCTAGATCCAGCTTCACTAAACAGACTGGTCATGTCTTAGCTGCTTGCAGGCAACCCTAGTTCCTGGGGTCCAGAAACCCCACCCCCTCTGTAAGTGCCTTCAGCCCATGTGGAGAAGTTTCTTTCATTGTTTTACTATCTCCCATGGGCTTCTCCCATCTTCTATTTCCTGTATATCTAAATATCTACACGTTTCAATGCTGAGATCTTTTTTTTTCCCCTTGGTTGGAGTCTGACTGATACTGATCCTGACCCCAGGGATTTGGGACATGTTTAAGGGGCCAGTGGGTGAGTGGCTGAGAGGGGCCGTGGACAGTCTTCAGTGGTCCACACAGTCATCGCTCCTGCCTACAGTCAGAAGACACCAGTCACCATCATGTCCACCTCACAGTCATCAGTGATTATCTGGTAACCAGCCAACTTTGTGTCCTGGGAAGCCATGTTTTTACCTCAAAATCACTGAGGAATATTAGACCATAAACTCCAAATAGTCTGATTCTATCGTATGCTCTTTTGCTGGTACTTGGCAAAACACTGAATTTGGCAAACAGTCAAGAAACACTTTGTCATCTTGGGCTGTTCTTGGGCATTTTTCTCCCAGAGTAATCCGTTTAACAGAAGAATGCTTCATTCACACCGTCATTGGCAGCAAGTCCTTGAAAAATAAACACCCAGGACTCTATCTGACCTGGGCTTGTGGTGATAAAGCTGGGCACACCCCGAAGATAGACAGAAGACATCAGCAGTGTCTCGGCCAGCCCAAACTGCTATAACGAAATGTCACAACTAGGTGCCTTACACAATAGATATTTAGTTCTCACATTTTTGGAGGCTCCAGAGTCCAAGATGAAGGTACTGAGAGGCTCAGTGTCTGGCAAGAGCCTGCTCCCTGACTTGCAGACAGCCACCTTCTCCTCTTTTGTAAGGGCATCAGTTCCATCACGAATGCTCTACTCTCATGGCCCACTGACCTCCCAATGGCCCCACCCGCAAACACCATCATACTGAGGGCACAGTGTCAATAGATGAATGTGGAGGAGACACAGACGTTCAGCCCATGGCAAGCAGGATATGGCCGTACAAGGGCATCACTTCTGCTCTCTGTCTCCGAGCTTTCTTCTCTCAGCTCTTTTCCAACACTTACCCATCCATGAGGACAGGGGACGTGACAGTATTTCAGAACACTTTACCCTCATTTTTTCAAAAATATACAACAATGATAACCATAGCATTGTCGAATTTCCCCTTTGTCTATCCTCTTTGTGAAAAGATCTTTTCTTTCCTTCTCATGACCTGCTGCCCCCTTAACTGCCATGTCCTGCTCTTGGCTTCCAAATATATCATGCTAGCAACAAATTATGAAGCAAAACATTAGACAAGAAGCAAACCATGATAAGATGACAAAAGAGGCTATTTTTACTTTAGGGAGGTCTTCCCTTTGCCAGTAGAAGTCATAAAATAAAAATAAATACAACTCAGCCCAGCATTTGAGTGCACAAAGCCTGCCCTCCCAGTCGGTCTCTTATGAGATCACTTTGTGCTTGTCACTGCTTGAGGATTTACAAGTTGAACATGACCGTGTGAGTGATGACACACGGGCTTCACACAGACCAGGGAATTTGAATGTTTTCCCACAAGCATTATGCTATTTCTCATCTCTGTCCCCACTAATGGAATGATGGTGCAAATTTGACTGAGAAAAAAAAAAAGTGCAAAGAAATTTTAATCTCTCTTTCTTTGTCCAAAACTTATTATTATTTTTTTTTTGTCCTGTTGGGCCTTGTTTCGAAACAGCTTACTCTGTGCCCAAACAGCTTGAATCTTCACTCTTACCGACAACTTAGTTCATCCTGAAACTGCTCAGTATTTCTGAGGACTGATGCTCCTTATTTCTCTCCCTCATGGAAGTCCACGTTTCCAGGGATAGGATACTGAACTCATCCATTGTTGTGAGTCGGGAAGTGGGGTTTCCTTGCCCGACTTGCAGGGATGAGACAAACAGAACAAGTGCCTCCTTCTCGCCTCCTCCCCACAGTGCCTTGGGCAGTAAAGAGTGGACTTCTCTTTGATTTCTACTGTCCCAAGTGGGAGAAAGGATATGTTTTTGAACTAGAGGAGAGTTTTACAGACTGGGTTATCCAAGTATATTCTTTAACATTTCTAAGGAGAAGTTAGAATTTTACACAGGATTATGTAAAATTCTTTCCTAAAACAGTATTGCCATCCTGTAATACTGCTGCCAAAGCACACTGCATGTTCCAGAACTGCATTTTAATTCATTATATTCCTCTTTCTTGTATCAAATCCTTCCATAGAACATATCTCTTTTTTCAGGAGAATAAATACTAGAAAAGCAGCAGAGAAGATAATTTTTACTAGGTTTTCAAATCTTACCTTGTTACCCTAATGCTTTATCCTCACATGAAAAACACCCTCTGCCTCCTTCTAGGTTCCTAAGTCTCACTTTCCCTGGTACCAAGGCTGAGTTACAGTAACAACCTGGACCATTGTTGTGCTTGTACAAAGGTTCTGAGATAAGTGCTGAATCACATTATCAGGTTCATCTTCACAACCATCACATGGTGGACCTCTTATTAACTTCATCTGACTGAGAAGGTAACTGAACATACATACTATGTGAGGCAGAAAGAATAAATAATAGAGTAGGTTTTAAAATTGACAGAGTTCACTATTCACAATAGCCAAGACATGGAAACAGCCTAAATGTCCATCAACAAGTGAGCTGATAAATGACATACTACCCAGTCATAAAAAAAAGAATGAAATAATGTCATTTACAACAACATGGATGCAGCTAAAGATTGCCATACCAAGTAAGTCAGAAAGAGAAAGACAAATACCATATGATATCACTTGTATGTGGAATCTAAACTATGGCACAAATGAGCCGATCGACGAAGCAGAAACAGAATCACAACCTAGAGAACACACTGGTGGTTGCCAAGGGGCAGGGGCTTAGGGGAGGGACGGATTGGGGTTGGCAGAGGTAAGCTTTTACATATAGAATGGATAAACAGCAAGGTCCTACTGTAGACCATAGGGAACTATATTTAACATCTTCATGGACTGTAGCCCACCAGCCTCCTCCGTCCATGGACTTCTCCAGGCAAGAGTACTGGAGTGGGTTGCTATTTCCTTCTCCAGATCTTCCTGTCCCAGGGATCAAACCTGGGTCTCCTGCATTAGCAGGTGGATTATTTACCACTGAACCACCAGGGAAGCCATGTATATGTATACACACATATAACTGAATCACTTTGTTTTACAGCAGAAATGGACACAACACTGTACAACAACTATAATTCAATTAAAAGATTGATTAAAATTAACATGCTTTAGACCCAAACCTATTACCATGGCACCCCACTACACATTTTCTTCTTTGGAATGTATTCGCCTACTTTTATGTGCAGCCATTACTTTACTGTGAGTGTCCTGGGACCACGGAATCTATAGTATTTACAACTCCAGCACTGAGCAAAGGGTGTCTCCTGTAATAGATGTGTGCTAAGCTAATGAAGGGACACAAATAGACGATGATGAAGAGAGACAGCCACATCACCCAGCCCCGGACAGAGAACAGGACAACCTAAGACAACCAGACGATGCAGAAATCTCATCTGTAGTTTATGGAAGCTATGCAAAGGCAGAGGCATGATTGAAAAGGCCCAGTGAATGGAGCAGACAGTAACGTACAGCTCAGAAGAGGAGGAGGACAGAGGGCTAGGAAGATCAGGGCTATATGAGATGAACAGACTAGCAAATTGTGCATAAGCTTAAGTTAAAAAAAAAAGATAGCAGGAGGAGATAGACCACAATGATTAGAGAAGAGTATGAACCCAATGCACCTGGCATATTTTAAGGGCACAGATTAATCAAAGAGGCTGAAGCAGAGATTTGGTGGAAAGATGGAAGTAAATGCTGGAGCTCTATTGTAAATGGTCCTGAATCTCCTGACATTTTGTGAACCATGACAATCAAAGTGGATCCACATGGCTGCAGCAGGCTGGATACATATGAGTTTGGGAAAGGGAGGAGGCTGCTGGGAGGGAGGCTGGAGGAATCCCAATGAAGTCCGGGTTATTTAAGAAAAAGCTGTAATGATCTAGGTATCAGGGTGAGTGTCTAGATGGTGGTGGGAGAAACGGAAATTACAGAAGGATAAGAGAACATGAGTTTTTCTTGTAGCTCATTTGGTAAAGAATCTGCCTGCAGTGCAGGAGTCCCGGCGATTCCATGAAGAAGGAAATGGCAACCCACTCCAGTATTCTTGCCTGGAGAATCCCATGGACAGAGGAGCCTGGCGGGCTACAGTCCATGGGGCTGCAAGAGTTGGACACGACTTAGCAACTAAACCACCAGCAAGAGAACATGAAGAATTCTCTAGACATGTGGATGGGGAGTGCAGGGAAATGCTGAATCAAAAGTGAAGGCAAAGGCAAAGCCTGGTAACTTGCAAACTCCTGACAGGAGGAAATGATCATGTGATTGACAGACTCCAGGCTGGTGGGAGGAGCTGGGCTCAGCCTCAGCCACGGGATGTAAGAAGCCAGAGAGGTGGGACCTGCCAGCCAGACCCCCAGGACTAAGCTGGTCCCTGCTGGGGGCCAAACCAGATGGAGCCTGTGAACCTGTAGACTTGGAAAAACAAGAGAAACCAGAGAGTCTTGTTTCTACCACAGAGAAGAGCCACTGTGCATCCCAAGTGTTCAGTGAATATTTAGGGCACGATTTCATAAATGCTATTATGTCTAAATTCAAGTCTTTCAATAAATGAAATCTGAATAAACCTGTGTTGATCGGGGCTGTTGGGTTATCCACTTTGTACAGTTTTGGTCATAAACACCCTAAGAACAGTCCTATCAGTTGTAATTTCTCACACACACTTTCTACGTGTGGGTGATCTGTGGTGTGAAGTAACACACCCTACTCGTGTGTCATTCATCCCAGATGCCCAGGCACTGGGGGCCTCCTAGCACATGGGGTTGCCAGACCCCACTGTTCCCAACCGCCTCCAACAGCTGAGGTGCTCTGATCACCTTCATTCCCCTGGGACTCTTCAGTTCCAAGTAGGGCGCATTTCCAAAAGACAGGAGGGAAAAGCAAATACGAGGCCACCAAAAACTTTCTGTTTTAAATGCTGCTTTAAACAATGGAATTCGACAACTGTACTTTATAGAAAAAGAATGAATCGACTTTATCCAGCTAAGTTATTACCTGTAAAGTTTGATTGGGCTAAAAGCCTTTATCAAAATGGCAGTGATAAGGTTGAAATACTGAAAATAAACTGGATTTGTGGATACTTTTGGGCTGAAAACTATTCTGTGAAGATACAGCCCTGAGGAACCGAGGCTCAGCCAAGCCACAGACCAAGCCTGACCTTCCCTGATGGGCCAGAGAGGCAAGGACTCCATAGAGGGACTGGGTCTCAGCCTTGGGCACCTGGGCTCCAGGGAGACTGGGCCATGTGGAGACTCCTAGGCACAGCTTTCTCCATTTAAAAGGCTTAAACTGTCCCAGGACAGTCATTTCTGCACTGGAAAGCCTCACAGATTCACTTTCTACTCTCCAGTTTTGGGGAAACGGAAGCAAGGATTTTTATTAATGTCTACCATTGGCAGAATGGAAGCCATTTTTAATGTATGGCTGTGGAATGATGACTGATCATATCATGCCTTTCTGCCTGTGCAACATGATGGACTGGCCCTGGCAACGAGGGGAAGGCTGGACCAGGCTGTAGGATTCACTCTCAACTGTGATCACATCCCAACAATATGGGAACAGCAGGTTAACAAGCTTCTATTTGTCTATAGGTCTATTTGTCTATGTCTATTTGTCTATCCGAGTTGCATCATGACTGGCTGAAAAGGTAATAAAATGAGATGAAAATGAAATTGCAAGAATATATCCAAGAAAGTTTAAATCCCGTGTGTGTTTAGCTCCATGGGTCAGAGCCTGGGAACTGACGAGGCTCTGGAATCTGGATCCCGTGTGGAATACTTTCTGAGTGTTTGGTGGTCCAGGTGCTGGGAGAGAAAGGGACTCCTCCAAGGGCAAGCTTTTGTTGGGCAGGCTCTGCCAAAGGTCAAGGGCTGTCAAGAAAAAAGAGAATTCAGTCAAAGCCCCTGGGGACAGCTAGAGGAGTCCCAGAGCCTGAGCCCGTCAAAACTTGAAAGGACTAGGATGTGGGGAGTGATGGAGCAAGTCACCCTGTGCAACCAGTCTTTGTATATCTACGTAGCCTAGAACTAAACCCTGAGAGATGCTAGATGGACCACACCCTTTTCCATTGCACAGACTTGTTTTATCGTGAAAGATGCAGAGAAATTTTCAACAGAAGAAAAACATGATCTTACTGACACATCCTTTCAAGGGTTTATTCTTCAGGTTCTCGTTAAGGTAGTGGCCATGGATCAGCTTTCTTTAGCCCAGATGATCCAAGGAGACCTTTCTGGGAAGGACACCCTAGGTCTGTTCTGCCTTCTGGGACATACATCAGAATTTGCCTCTCTGAGAAGTTATTTGACCCATGTGGGCACCCTGACATGCCAGGTTCTGACTCTTGGAACTAAATATGACATGACCTTAGCTCTCTTGGAAATGCGCCGGGAGTACATTTCATAGTCTCCTTCTATTACATTTCCTGTTGGTCTCTATACAATTCAGGTGATCTAGACCAAAAGAGTACAGATACAAACTTGTTCATCTCTTGATCCTCACACTGTCCCTCCACGAGCACAACTAAACAGCCTGATTTCCTACCTGATCATTCATGTGATCAGCAGAAAGCCCATCGCCTGAGGGGTTCCCTAGACAGAATTATGTCCACCCAAAATTCACATCTTGAAGCTTAGTCTGCAATGTGACTGTCTTTGGAAATAGAGCTGTCATAGAGATGAAAAACTGTTAGTTGCTCAGCTGTGTCCAGCAGTAACCCATGTACTATAGCCCACCAGTCGCCTCTGTCCATGGGATTCTCCAGGCAAGAATACTGGAGTGGATTGCCTTTCCCTTCTCCAGGGCATCTTCCTGACCCAGGATTTGAATCCAGATCCCCTGCATTGTAGGCAGATTCTTTACTGTCTGAGCCACCAGGGAAATCCCTGGTTATAGAAGTAATTAAGACTAAATAAAGTTATAAGGGTGAGGCCCTAATCCAATAGGAAAGTAAGGAGATACGAAGAATGTATACTCCCAGAAAATGTCACATGAGGATGCAACAAGAGAGGGTGGCCATCTGCAAGCCAAGGACCGAGGCCTCAGGAGAATCCAACCCTGCTGGCACCTTGTTTATTTACCTCCAGCCTCCAAAACTACAAGAAAATAAAATCCTGCTTTTTAAGCTACCCAGTCTGTTATGTTGAGAAGACAAAGACAGGAAGCCACCATACCATGGGACATAACATTAAAACTCATCTTTCACATTTTGTCAATTTATAGAAATTAGTAAAAATCCTCTTTTTTTTTTCCAGTATCACAAAGGATTTTTGTGTATCTGAAATGAACATATCTATTTAGCATTTTATTTCTTTTATTTATTTAAAGAGATTTTCCACAAAAAGAAGCCATAAGTCTAACTCCAAGGGGAGCCACAAAGATGGTTTATGAAAATTAAAGATAGATCCTTGCTTTAGTTTTTTCCCAAGTCACTGATCAAATGCATCATCTGGAGAATGGTGAAGAGAAGAGGTCTTCATTTTAGGGGAACTCTCTCATGATCTTAAAGCATCAATGACATTGAACTCTTGTGGCTCTTGGGCTATGCCCAGAGTCCGGATGTCTCCAGGGAGCTGGGAACCATGTGGAGTCAGTCTTCTCTTGCCTGGGTGATGATGTTTCTGAGACCCCAGCTGGCTACAGTCAATGAGAGCTTTAAGATTCCGAGTACTATGCAGCGATTACTAAAGATAAAGTTTACATCCCTGATGGGACTACAGAAGATTAGCTTAGGAGAGAAACTGGGAAATTTCACACTGGCTTTTAAAAAATTATTCAAATGTCAATATATGGGAAGATTAGAAAGCAAACCATTTTGAGCTGTGTATTGTAATAGCTACTCTTCAATAGATATTCATATTGGATATTGGAATGGATCATGATATTGGCATTGATATTGGATACCTACCAAGATCAATAGGTGGAGTAGTTACTGCATACTGATTGATTTTTAAATTGATTTTTATTGGAGCACAGTTGCTTTACAATATTGTGTTAGCTTCTGCCGCACAGCACAGTGAACCAGCTACACACATATGCCCTCTTTTTGGATTTCTTCCCCATTCAGGTCACCACAGAACATTAAGTAGAGTTCTCTGAGCTATATAGTAGGTTCTCCTTAGTTATCTATTTTATATAGAGTATCAGTAGTGTATATATGTCAGTCTTTGATTGATTTATAAAGCTAACAGAGTACGAATATTGACATCGTTATTGTTCATATGGCCAAGGGGACACGGGCAAGTGGGAAATTGGCAAAGAATCTAAAGGATTCCACCTCCGTGTTCTGAGCCCAATTTAGCCACACTCTAGTCCACATTCCTCTAGCTCTGCAGACCTGCACAGTTGTTCAACAGCGCGGCTGCCTTCCAGAAGGTACCAAGGCCTACCATCACACGTGCAAAGTCTTCAGTTCGGAGGTGGATCACAGGTGAATTTTGATGATGTTATAGCAAATGCTGTCTCAAAATCACTTCAAGCAATTCAGTGAAACAAAGCTTTTCATTACTGAATTCCACAGCAATTCTCCCGACATGTGACTTGGTCTTTCTGTGAACCTGCTGAATAGGGAAACAAATAAAGCAGCATTCACATGAAATCTTATTTTAACCTATAACTCGCCTTCATTTTTCATGTTGAACACTATCTTCAAGCTTTGAAATCCCTTTTATAAGGAAACTATGAGCTTCCCAAGTGGCTCAGTGGCAAAGAATCTGCCTACCAATGCAGCAGACACAAGAAACTCGGGTTCGATCCCTGGGTTGGGAAGGTCCCCTGGAGAAGGAAATGGCCACCCACTCCAGAATTCTTGCCTGGGAAATCCCAGGGACAGAGGAACCTGGTGGGCTCTAGTCCACAGGTTACAGAGAGTCAGACCAGACTGAGAGAATGAACATGCAAATGAAATCTACTGTGAAGCCATTAGCATTCTTCGTCCAAACTCTCATGCTTTCTTACATAATGATATTCATCTAATTCCTTCCTCCCATGAAGCCATGATGTTCCTCAGAATAATTTATTCAGTATTCTCAGCAGCTCCACCAGCCCTCAAAACCCTAGTGAGTGACGGACTCATTTTATATTAATTAGTTGTCACAATATGTACAACAGTTTGCATGAGGTACAGAATGTGAATCTCTGATAAGCAGAGAAACTGTTGGGGCTTTAAGGTCACATCCCACATTTGTACTCCTCCTCAACAAATGGGACTATGGTGGAGCAGGGGACTGCGCCTGTTTACTCCGGGACAAAGAAGAATTGTGGAAAGCTATTTCTGCAGGCGGCCTGGTCCTAACCAGAGTGTTGCTGTTGTTCAGTTGCTACGTTATACCTGACTCTTTGCAACCTCATGGACTGCAGCATGCTAGGCCCCTCTGTCCTTCACTGTCTCAAACTCATGTCCGTTGAGTCGGTGGTGCCATCCAACCATCTCATCCTCTGTCACCCACTTCTCCTCTTGCCTTCAATCTTTCCCAGACTCAGGTTACTTTCCAATGAGTTGGCTCTTCACATCAGGTGGCCAAAGGATTGGAACTTCAGCTTCAGCATCAGTCCTTCCAATGAATATTCAGGATTGATTTTCTTTAGGATTGACTGGCTTGATCTCCTTGCAGTCCAAGGGACTCTCAAGAGTCTTCTCCAGCACCACAGCTCAAAAGCATAAATTCTTCAGTGCTCAACCTTCTTTATGGTCCAATTCTCACATCCATACATGACAACTAGAAAAACCATCAACTGGAAAATGTATATTAGATGGAGGTGGTGGTGGAGATCAACTGGAAAATGTACCTTAGATGGGATGGCAATATTGAACTCCTGAGTTAGATGGAGTTTCCCACCCCATCATGGCATAAGTTGGAGAGAAAGAGGCCGTCCCTTAAGCAGCCTTAGATATGCCTGCTCACCAAGCCCTCTGCGGGCCAGTCCACCTTTTCAGGTCCCTGTGGGCCAATGCTTTTGCCCTTGTAGTTTGATGTCAAGTGACAACTCACATCTCTACCACTGCTTATGACCACCATCAAGACATACTCATTTGCTGATACCCAAGTGTCATTTTGATCTTTTCAAGAATGAAAGGCCTGTGCTTGGCTTAGGCCAGCTTAGCTCTACAACTTTGCTGCAGCCTGTGAGAACTGGCTCTGACCCGAACACATGCAGCCATAATCTGTAGAGACCCGTTAACATAAAATATCATGTGACCTGTAGGGTTGAGACCTCTTTCCCACAGGCTCCAAAGCAACATGGTCAAAGGATCTATATGGAGGACTTTCCTGATGGTCCAGTGGTTAAGAATCTGCCTTCCAATGCAGGCAATGTGGGTTCCACCGCTGGTCAGGAAACTAGGCCTGCAAGGCAAGATCCGGCATGATACAGTGAAGATCCTACATGCCATAACCCAAACCCGGCACAGCCAAATAAATATAATTTTTTAGAAAAGGTCTGTAAGGGCTGGTCCCACTAAGAACCTCGAACCCAAGGGTAGTTAATCCTGCCCCTCTGTGGGATGCATGGAAGTGTGCAGGGCTGTTCTGGTTGCTGTAATGTCTGAGTGGGACACAATGGGACGGAGGGTGGGTTTACTAAAGGTGCTACAATACGGGGGATGACAATCGGCTTAATAAAATATGCACCTCCCCAAATGCCAATAGCACACCCACTGATTATCACTCTCTCCCAATGCCCCAACAAATTGAAGTACCCCGTCCACCTGAACAAATTATGGTCCCCTCCCTTAGAACTAAGGCCTCTCTTCCTCTGGGTCTTATATGAGGGTAATCTTTTCTAGACAGTAACATAAAACAGCTATCAAAAAATGCTAGCTCCTCAGCATAGAAAATAAGATCCACTCAAGGCTGAGCATCTCAAATTATGACAGCAGCCTGCTAGATTCTCCCAAAGGAGAAAATAACTAAATTAATTCTCTGCCCCAGTACTCCTGATAGATTTATGACACCACCCACTCTAAATTAAATCCTATGGCAACAGAACCAGTATTGCTTCACATTAAAATTAGAGAGTGATCAGAATAGCTATGAAATCTCTGCCTAGGAAAGTCTAAGATAAAATAAGCTGTTTTAAAAACATTCCTAAATAATTGAAAAATTCAGGAGTCTGGAGCTGGAGAATGAACTCTGTGACCTAATAGTCTCCAAGAATTATAAAGGGCCCACCCTTTTTTTTTTTAACTTCTGCAGTTTAAGACAGGTTTTTGCATCAATGTAGATTAAACTCAATTAATTCCCTACTTGTTTCCTTTTGAATTAGTGGAGTTTAACACAGACCATAATTATTATTGGCTCTCTGTCTGTTCCATCTTAATTGATTTTAATGTCAACACTGACCAAAGTTTGTTAACAATTGCTCTACCAACTTCGATCATTAAGAATGTTATCAATTATTAGTTTCATGAGTATCAATTTCTAGTTTCACAATACATCCAAATGAGAAAGACATGTCCCCAATCAATTCAAAATCCAAATTAGGTTTTGAAATGACACCCAGGACCACTTGAGCAAGCAGAATGCTAAATGTCCGCCCCAAATGATCAAAGTCCCAATTCCTCATCAATAGAATGTGTGACCATAAGAAGGGTCTGCCAAATGAACCTTGATGATCAGAAGCATGGTTACTCTTTCCACACATGTAATACAGAGACGGAAGTTCAGCTCCTTACCAAATCTGAGTAGGGATCTCCTTTTGGATTAATTTATGAGCAAATTCCATCTGTTTTTCCCCATGAAGTTCTAGAAATTGTACTAAGTTAGATTTTAGACAGATTTTCAAAAAAGAATAATTGTGTCCTGGTACTTCACGTGTCCACTTTTCCCCCCCAACCCACCCCACCCTCTTGGACAAGCCCTCTGTCATAGGTCTGGTTGTTCTCTGGTCTGGTCCCATTTATTTAAAATATGGACATAGAGGGATGGAAAATACCCAACTACGGTAAAATTAGGTAAAACAGGGCCGGCTCCAACTTTAACCTTGGCAATAATCCACACAACAATGGCCTAAATTACATTAGTAAGATTACAGAACTGAAACAGTGAAGGACTCAGGGGATGGAGAAGGGGAGATCTGGAGGAGGGTGACAAGCCTCTATGGGAACCTGGAATAGCCTGACCTAACACCTGCGTGTGACATTCCTTAGAAACATAAACCTCAGCTCCATCAGTCAGCAGCCATATCTGAAACAACTAATGGGATAAAGCAGGAAATGGATTCTATCTGGTCTCATTCAGAATCAATTAGAGGTAAGCTGAGTAGTGGCTGGCAGGAGCATAATTTTTTGGCAGTCCCCTTTTAAGGGGGTAACAGCACTTCTGAATTTCTGCCAAACATGTTACTGTAGCTCAAGAAAGGCTTCCCAGGTGGCAGAGTGGTGAAGAATCTGCCTTGTCTGCCAATGGAGGAGATGTAAGAGATGTGGGTTTGATCCCTGAATCAGGAAGATCCCCTAGAGTAGGAAATGGCAACCCACTCCAGTATTCTTGCCTGGGAAATCTTAGGGACAGAGGAGGCTGGTGGGCTACAGTCCACGGGGTTGCAAAGAGTCAGACATGACTGAGCACACAGCTTGGGAAAAGAAGAAGAAAAGAAAGAATACCTGAGCATGTGGGGTGTTTAAATTTGAATTTATAAGTTTAAATCTCCTAGATTTAGATTTGCAATATTTTCTATTTTCATCGAGCAGGAAGGCTGCAGGTTTTGTGTAACCTAACCCTTACCATCTCAGGAGAATAATTATATTTGTTTAGTCCTGTGTTAAATTCCCAATTTGAGAAAGATTAGAGTCAATCTTAACTGTGATTCATAATTTATCTGGTCTGTGTACTCCGGCACTTTGGGGAGGAATCTTTGAAATGCTCTCAATTTCATACCTATTATACTGAGCAATGGAATATTGCCTGCCAGATCAGTAAACAAAGGATGTCATGGTCATCAGTGATGACAGTGAGCTGATAAGCCATGAGAAAACTCAGGAGGTAAACAAAGATTACCTGCCTTCTAGCAGCTGTCAGACTGCAGCCTCTCCCCACAATGAGCCGTGAGGAAACTCGGGATGTGAAAACTCAGGACACTGACCCCAGACAGCTGAGGTGCCTATCAAAGGAATGCTTTCAGTGAGCCCAGACTCTTGCATCTTCCCATACATAGGAAAGCACTAAATTCCTTAACTTGAGATATCTGGTTTTCTTTAATTAACAGACTACATACATATTCAGATTACATACCCCTTACTGCAAAACTATATCTCCTAGCTCCCTGCCTTGCCTCCTCACAGTGGTTCACTCAGTATCACTTGAGATGCCAGCTTTCCATCTTGAAGTATTAAAAGTTCCTGCCAAATAAAACATAACTCTCTAGGTGGGGAGGAGCCAAGATGGTGGAGGAATAGGACGGGGAGACCACTTTCTCTCCTACAAATTCATCAAAAGTATAACTGAACTCAGAGCAAACTTCACAAAACAACTTCTGACCACTAGCTGAGGTCATCAGGCACCCAGAAAAGCAGCCCATTGTCTTCGAAAGGAGGTAGGACAAATTATAAAAGATAAAAAGAGAGACGAAAGAGCTAAGGATGGAGATCTGTCCCGGGAAGGGAGAATAGAGGAAGTTTCCAAACGCCAGGAAACCCTTGCACTGGCGGGTCTGGGGGAAGTTTTTGAACCTCGGAGGGTAACCTGACTGGGAGGGGAACAACAAATAAAACCCACAGATTATGTGCCTAAAAGCAACTCCCAGCAGAAAAGTACCCCAGACACCCGCATCCGCCACCAGCAAGCGGGGGCGGAACGGAGAGGAGTGGGTGGCATTGCTTAGGGTAAGGACCGGGCCTGAGTGCCCTGAGGACAATCGGAGGGAGCTTTTGTGAGTTACCAACTTAAACTGTGGGAGAGCAAAAGAGAGAGAGAAAATTAACCAGCCCGAACACACTGCCGGCCGTTCGCAGAACAAAGGGACTGAGCAAGTCTAGAGAAGAGCTCGCAGGCTGCGGACCGGCCCAGCCCCACCAGAGGCAGGAGGCAGGGGGTAGGGGAAAGGGGCAGGCTCGGCCCCAATGACCGCATTCCCTACCACACTGCAAACAGGCCTCCAGTTTCTAATCAAAGACCGCCTGAGATTCTGGATGGTCGACATCCGCAGGGAGGGTCACAGCGAGACATAGGGCGCAGGCACCCGACAGGCACGGATGGGGACTGGGGCTGGGGATGCGGAGGGCAGAAGGCGCACGCACCCGACGGGCACAGGCGGAAACTGAGACTGGGGCCGCAGAGGGGAGAAGGCATGCCGCACCCGGGGAGAGTGCGCCCGTCAAGCTCCTGGCTGCCTGAGCCACTCGGACAGGGAAGGCACAAAAAGCAGCCGCAGCTTTTTGTTCCACGCTTTTGTGGAACACCCGAGGGCTGGAACCACATGCAGCGCAGGGCCCGCTCCATATAGAGCAGCCGGGAGCCTGAGCAGCGCAGACGGAGAAAGCAGCGCCAGCCCCTCCCCGCAGCGCCAGCCCGTCCCCGCAGCGCCAGCCCATCCCCGCAGCGCCGGCCCCTCCCCGCAGAGCGATGGAACTACCAACCTGAACAAGAGACCACCTCTGCCCTCCTGTGTCAGAGCGGAAATTAGGCGCAGAAGAGACCGGCAAACAGAAGCCAAATAAACAAAGGGAACCTCTTCAGAATGGACCGGTGCAACAGATTAAAATCCCTGTGGAAAACACCGACTACACTGGAAGGGGCCTGTAGAGATCGAGAAGTGTAAGCTGGAACGAGGAGCTATCTGAAACTGAATCAAACCCACACTGACTGCAACAGCTCCAGAGAAATTCCTAGATATATTTTTACTTTTTTTTTTTTTAAGTAAAAAAAAAAAATTTTTTTTCTTTTTTCTTTTTTCTCTTTTATTTTCTTTTAAAATTCCCTATTACTCCCCCATTACTCCTTAACTTTCATTTTCATAGATTTTTAAGATTTTTAAGATTTTTTTAATTAGGAAAAAAAATTTTTTTTCTTGTTTTTTTTTTTTCTTGTTTTTTTCCTTTTTCTCTTCTATTTTCTATTTTTCTTTTTCTCTTATTTCCTTTTAAAGTCCTCTATTACTCCTCTACTACTCCTTAATTTTCATTTTCATTACACTATAACCTTACAAAAAAAGAAAAAAAAGAGAAGCCCTATTTTTAAGCCGAACTTCATATATATTTCTAAAATTTATGTGTGTGTGTGTGTGTTTTAGTTTTTGTTTTTAATATAGTATTTTTAAGAGTCTAACCTCTACTCTAGATTTTTAATCTTTGTTTTTCAGTATATGATATAAATTGTGGACATTTAAGAATCCAATATTCAGTTCCCATTTTTATTCAGGAGTGTGTTGATTATTATCTCCCAATCTTGACTCTCTGTTTTCTACCTCAGAACACCTCTATTTCCTCCTTTCCCCTTCTCTTCCCAATCTAATTCTGTGAATCTTTGTGGGTGTCTGGGCTACGGAGAACACTCTGGGAACAGACAACTGCGTAGATCTGTCTCTCTCCTCTTGAGTCCCCCCTTTTCTCCTCCTGCTCATCTCTATCTTCCTCCTCCCTCTCCTCTTCTTCATGTAACTCTGTGAACCTCTCTGGGTGTCCCTCATGGGGGAGAATCTTTTCGCCATTAACCTAGAAGTTTTATTATCAGTGCTGTATAGTAGGAGAAGTCTTGAGACTACTTGAAGAAGAAAACTGAAATCCAGAGGCAGGAGACTTAAGCCCAAAACCTGAGAACACCAGAAAACTCCTGCCTACATGGAACTTTATGTACTAAGAGACCGTCCAAAAGCCTCCATACCTACACTGAAACCAACCACCACCCAAGAGCCAATAAGTTTCATAGCAAAACATACCACGCAAAGTCTCCAGCAATGCAGGAACATAGCCCTGAACATCAACATACAGGCTGCCCAAGGTCACACCTAACACATAGACCCATATCAAAACTCATTACTGGGCACTCCATTGCACTCCAGAGAGAAGAAATCAAGTTCCATGCACCAGAACACCAACGCAAGCTTCCCTAACCAGGAAACCTTGACAAGCCAATCGTCCAACCCCACCCACTGGGTAAAACCTCCACAATAAAAAGGAATCACAGACCTCCAGAATACAGAAAGTCCACTCCAGACACAGCAATCTAAACAAGATGAAAAGGCAGAGAAATACCCAACAGGTAAAGGAACATGAAAAATGCCCACCAAGTCAAACAAAAGAGGAGGAGATAGGGAATCTACCTGGAAAAGAATTTAGAATAATGATAATAAAAATGATCCAAAATCTTGAAAACAAAATGGAGTTACAGATAAATAGCCTGGAGACAAAGATTGAAAAGATGCAAGAAATGTTTAATAAAGACCTAGAAGAAATAAAAAAAAGTCAATTAAAAGTGAATAATGCAATAAATGAGATCAAAAACTCTCTGGAGGGAACCAAGAGTAGAATAATGGAGACAGAAGATAGGATAAGTGAGGTAGAAGATAAAATGGTGGAAATAAATGAAGCAGAGAGGAAAAAAGAAAAAAGAATCAAAAGAAATGAGGACAACCTCAGGGACCTCTGGGACAATGTGAAACGCCCCAACATTCGAATCATAGGAGTTCCAGAAGAAGAAGACAAAAAGAAAGGCCATGAGAAAATACTCGAGGAGATAATAGCTGAAAACTTCCCTAAAATGAGGAAGGAAATAGCCACCCAAGTCCAAGAAACCCAGAGAGTCCCAAACAGGATAAACCCAAGGAGAAACACCCCAAGACACATATTAATCAAATTAACAAAGATCAAACACAAAGAACAAATACTAAAAGCAGCAAGGGAGAAACAACAAATAACACACAAAGGGATTCCCATAAGGATAACAGCTGATCTATCAATAGAAACCCTCCAGGCCAGAAGGAAGTGGCAGGACATACTTAAGGTAATGAAAGAGAATAACCTACAACCTAGATTACTGTATCCAGCAAGGATCTCATTCAGATATGAAGGAGAATTCAAAAGCTTTACAGACAAGCAAAGGCTGAGAGAATTCAGCACCACCAAACCAGCTCTTCAACAAATGCTAAAGGATCTTCTCTAGACAGGAAACACAGAAAGGTTGTATAAACGTGAACCCAAAACAACAAAGTAAATGGCAACGGGACCACACCTACCAATAATTACCTTAAATGTAAATGGGTTGAATGCCCCAACCAAAAGACAAAGATTGGCTGAATGGATACAAAAACAAGACCCCTATATATACTGTCTATAAGAGACCCACCTCAAAACAAGATACACATACAGACTAAAAGTGAAGGGCTGGAAAAAAATATTTCACGCAAACGGAGACCAAAAGAAAGCAGGAGTCACAATAGTCATATCAGATAAAATAGACTTTCAAATAAAGGATGTGAAAAGAGACAAAGAAGGACTCTACATAATGATCAAAGGATCAATCCAAGAAGAGGATATAACAATTATAAATATATATGCACCCAACATAGGAGCACCACAATAGGTACAGCAAATGCTAACGAGTATGAAAGAGGAAATTAATAGTAACACAATAATAGTGGGAGACTTTAATACCCCACTCACAACTATGGATAGATCAACTAAACAGAAAATTAACAAGGAAACACAAACCTTGAATGACACAATGGACCAGCTAGACCTAATTGATATCTATAGGACATTTCACCCCAAAACAATCAACTTCACCTTTTGCTCAAGTGCACATGGAATCTTCCCCAGAATAGATCACATCCTGGGCCATAAATCTGGTCTTGGAAAATTCAAAAAAATTGAAATCATTCCATTCATCTTTTCTGACCACAGTGCAGTAAGATTAGATCTCAATTACAGGAAAAAAATTGTTAAAAATTCAAACATATGGAGGCTAAATAACACGCTTCTGAATAACCAACAAATCATAGAAGAAATCAAAAAAGAAATCAAAATATGTATAGAAATGAATGAAAATGAAAACACAACAACCCAAAACCTATGGGACACTGTAAAAGCAGTGCTAAGGGGAAGGTTCATAGCATTACAGGCTTACATCAAGAAACAAGAAAAAAGCTAAATAAATAACCTAACTCTACACCTAAAGCAATTAGAGAAGGAAGAAATGAAGAACCCCAGGGTTAGCAGAAGGAAAGAAATCTTAAAAATCAGGGCAGAAATAAATGCAAAAGAAATTAAAGAGACCATAGCAAAAATCAACAAAGCTAAAAGCTGGTTTTTTGAAAAAAATAAAATTGACAAACCATTAGCAAGACTCATTAAGAAACAAAGAGAGAAGAACCAAATTAACAAAATTAGAAATGAAAATGGAGAGATCACAACAGACAACACTGAAATACAAAGGATCATAAGAGACTACTACCAGCAGCTCTATGCCAATAAAATGGACAACTTGGATGAAATGGACAAATTCTTAGAAAAGTATAACTTTCCAAACCTGAACCAGGAAGAAATAGAAGATCTTAATAGAGCCATCACAAGCACGGAAATCGAAACTGTAATCAGAAATCTTCCAGCAAACAAAAGCCCAGGACCTGATGGCTTCACAGCTGAATTCTACCAAAAATTTAGAGAAGAGCTAACACCTATCTTACTCAAACTCTTCCAGAAAATTGCAGAAGAAGGTAAACTTCCAAACTCATTCTATGAGGCCACCATCACCCTAATTCCAAAACCAGACAAAGATGCCACAAAAAAAGGAAAACTACAGGCCAATATCACTGATGAACATAGATGCAAAAATCCTTAACAAAATTCTAGCAAACAGAATCCAACAGCATATTAAAAAAATCATACACCATGACCAAGTGGGCTTTATCCCAGGAATGCAAGGATTCTTTAATATCTGCAAATCAATCAATGTAATACACCACATTACCAAATACGTGTAAATCTATGGCTGATTCATATCAATGTATGGCAAAAAAAAAAAAAAATTAAAAAAAAAAAGAAACATCAAAAAAAAAAAAAAAAAAACCATATGACTATCTCAATAGATTCAGAGAAAGCCTTTGACAAAACTCAACACTCATTTATGATTAAAACTCTCCAGAAAGCAGGAATAGAAGGAACATACCTCAACATAATAAAAGCTATATATGACAAACCCACAGCAAGCATCACCCTCAATGGTGAAAAATTGAAAGCATTTCCCCTGAAATCAGGAACAAGACAAGGGTGCCCACTCTTACCACTACTATTCAACATAGTGTTGGAAGTTCTGGCCACAGCAATCAGAGCAGAAAAAGAAGTAAAAGGAATCCAGATAGGAAAAGAAGAAGTGAAACTCTCGCTGTTTGCAGATGACATGATCCTCTACATAGAAAACCCTAAAGACTCTACCAGAAAATTACTAGAGCTAATCAATGAATATAGTAAAGTTGCAGGATATAAAATTAACACACAGAAATCCCTTGCATTCCTATACACTAACAATGAAAAAACAGAAAGAGAAATTAAGGAAACAATACCATTCACCATTGCAACAAAAAGAATAAAATACTTAGGAGTACATCTACCTAAAGAAACAAAAGAACTATACATAGGAAACTATAAAACACTGATGAAGGAAATCAAAGAGGACACAAACAGATGGAGAAACATACCATGTTCATGGATTGGAAGAATCAATATTGTCAAAATGGCTATACTACCCAAAGCAATCTATAAATTCAATGCAATCCCTATCAAGCTACCAACGGTATTTTTCACAGAACTAGACCAAATAATTTCCCAATTTGTATGGAAATACAAAAAACCTCGAATAGCCAAAGTAATCTTGAGAAAGAAGAATGGAACTGGAGGAATCAACCTGCCTGACTTCAGACTCTACTACAAAGCCACAGTCATCAAGACAGTATGGTACTGGCACAAAGACAGAAATATAGATCAATGGAACAGAATAGAAAGCCCAGAGATAAATCCACAAACCTATGGATACCTTATCTTTGACAAAGGAGGCAAGGGTATACAAGGGAAAAAAGACAACCTCTTTAACAAGTGGTGCTGGGAAAACTGGTCAACCACTTGTAAAAGAATGAAACTAGAACACTTTCTAACACCATACACAAAAATAAACTAAAAATGGATTAAAGACCTAAATGTAAGACCAGAAACTATAAAACTCCTAGAGGAGAACATAGGCAAAACACTCTCCGACATGAATCACAGTAGGATCCTCTATGACCCACCTCCCAGAATATTGGAAATAAAAGCAAAACTAAACAAATGGGACCTAGTGAAACTTAAAAGCTTTTGCACAACAAAAGAAACTATAAGTAAGGTGAAAAGACAGCCCTCAGATTGGGAGAAAATAATAGCAAATGAAGAAACAGACAAAGGATTAATCTCAAAAATATACAAGCAACTCCTGCAGCTCAATTCCAGAAAAATAAATGACCCAATCAAAAAATGGGCCAAAGAACTAAACAGACATTTCTCCAAAGAAGACATACAGATGGCTAACAAACATATGAAAAGATGCGCAACATCACTCATTATCAGAGAAATGCAAATCAAAACCACAATGAGGTACCATTACTCGCCAGTCAGGATGGCTGCTATCCAAAAGTCTACAAGCAATAAATGCTGGAGAGGGTGTGGAGAAAAGGGAACCCTCTTACACTGTTGGTGGGAATGCAAACTAGTACAGCCACTATGGAGAACAGTGTGGAGATTTCTTAAAAAACTGGAAATAGAACTGCCATATGACCCAGCAATCCCACTTCTGTGCATACACACTGAGGAAACCAGATCTGAAAGAGACACATGCACCCCAATGTTCATCGCAGCACTGTTTATAATAGCCAGGACATGGAAGCAACCAGATGCCCATCAGCAGATGAATGGATAAGGAAGCCGTGGTACATATACACCATGGAATATTACTCAGCCATTAAAAAGAATTCATTTGAATCAGTTCTAATGAGATGGATGAAACTGGAGCCCATTATACAGAGTGAAGTAAGCCAGAAAGATAAAGAACATTACAGCATACTAACACATATATATGGAATTTAGAAAGATGGTAATGATAACCCTATATGCAAAACAGAAAAAAGAGACACAGTTGTACAGAACAGACTTTTGGACTCTGTGGGAGAAGGCGAGGGTGGGATGTTTCGAGAGAACAGCATGTATATTATCTATAGTGAAACAGATCACCAGCCCAGGTGGGATGCATGAGACAAGTGCTCGGGCCTGGTGCACTGGGAAGACCCAGAGGAATCGGGTGGAGAGGGAGGTGGGAGGGGGGATCCGGATGGGGAATACATGTAACTCCATGGCTGATTCATGTCAATGTATGACAAAACCCACTGAAATGTGAAGTAATTAGCCTCCAACTAATAAAAATGAATGAAAAAAAATTAAAAAAATAAAACATAACTCTCAACTTTTAGCTTATGCCTACTTTTTAAGTCGACAATACACACACACTTTGCCTAGCCTGTTTTTTCTTTCTCTTCCCCCATCCAATATGAGAAACTGCTTATATTAGAGGTAGAGAATCTAATGGAGATATCTAAGGATACATAAATAGGCCAGCATAAAACATAAATTATTCTATGATGAAAGTGAAAATGACTCAGTTGTGTTTGATTCTCTGTGACTCCATGGACTGTAACCCTCCAGGCTACTCTGCCCATGGAATTCTCCAGGCAAGAATATTGGAGTGGGTAGCCATTCCCTTCTCCAGGGATCTTCCTGACCCAGGGATTAAACTCAGGATTCTTGCATTTCAGGTAGATTCTTTACTGTCTGAGCCACCAAGGATGATAATGATTAAGATAATAAGGACAGCCATCTGAGGAGTTAGGAAACTAGAGAGCACTGAAAGTTGTTGCCTGCAGGCACACGACTGAGGGTGACTGTCATACCAAGCAGGTCCCTGTTGGGCTCCTGGGTACAAAGACTTTCTACATCCCCTAGTTTCTTGAGTATAGGGAACAGCCTTCATTCATCCTCCCTGAGTTCCAAGGGGCAGGTTCAAGAGAGGGGATGGGGATGAGAGACCAGGGAGAAATCATTAAGAAAAACATTAGTGCAGCCTTGGGGCAAGGTTCAGGTTCCCCATCAATAAACACAATAATATCTTTGAGCTGTTTTGAAGATACTGAAATCCTCACCAGGTGGGAGAAGTTACCAGTTAATGACACTCTGCTGCCCACAAGCACATATAGCCCAGATTGGTAGGAGCAAGGAGGTTGATAATCAGTCAGTTCAGTTCAGTCGCTCAGTTGTGTCTGACTCTGCAACCCCATGGACTGCAGCACACCGGGCTTCTCTGGTCATCACCAACCCCCACCAAACTCATGTCTGTCGAGTCAGTGATGCCATCCAACCATCTCATCCTCTGCCATCCCCTTCTCCTCCTGTGTTCAGTCTTTCCCAGCATCAGGGTCTTTTTCAATGAGTCAGTTGCTGACTCCCAGTTACCTCACTATTAACCAGTCAAAAGAATGTCCATGAGCTGATCACACCCTCTTTAAAACATTACTATAAAACTTCTCAACACCCCCTCCAAGTTGGGACACATAGTTTTGAGGACATCAGCCCACTGTGGTTCCCTTTGATGGAAAATCAGTAAGGCTATTATTTTCTGTTTGTTAGCCTTCTCAGTCATGTCCAGCTCTTTGCGACCTCATGGACTGCAGCCCACCAGGCTCTTCTGTCCATGGGATTTCCCAGGCAAGAGTACTGAACTGGGTTGCCATTCTACTTCACCCAAAACTGTGTCTCCAAGATTTGACTTGGTGGTGTTGGAGGCCACATTTGGCTTCAGCTGGGGTCAGGGTAAATTCCAGATGGCTGAACACATGCACAAATGCTTTTTAATTTTGATTCTGATAGAGGGTTTGAAGTTTAATATGTTAAAAAGGATTTTGAAACTCAGATTGTTTTTTAGAAGGTTGTGATTTCCTGTGGGCTTGTTATTGCAAATGTCATATTTTAATGTTTCTGAACCAAATCACAGACTTCCATGTCCTTCAAAGTTTGTTAGAGACGGAAGCACTGCAACCCAGGTGAAGGGACAAATAATTCTGATTATAGGCAATGACCCCCGACCCTGAGTATCCGCTCCAGACCATGTGAAGTGGTTGGCAATGTTGTCCCAGGGCTCCTCCTTGTCCCCCTGCAGTTTCTTGTGAATGAAATTCTGTCTCTAAGGTGTTCATCTGAAGAGAGGGGGTGGTCTGTCAGTCTCTCGAGGCAGGGGGATCCACTGCTCTCCCAGCAGGAAGCCCCGCTGGGGCGGAGAGGAGGTTGTGTTCTAGGGGGTCATTCCCTAAATAAGCCTTTTCTTTTTAAAGAAATCTTTATTGAATTTGTTACGGTGTTACTTCTGTTTTGTTTTGGTCTTTTGGCCCGGAGGCATATAAGATCCCCGACCTTGGATCGAACCCACACGCCTTGCGCTGTCAGGGAAGTCCTGCCTTTTCCTTTCTTGTTCCACAGAAGACTATTGCCTAAGAGGCTGCACAGGAAAAGAGTCTGGAGTCCAGTGAATATGGAAAACCATGAAGTGCTTGTTCCCTCTCACAAGCTGAAAACCTAATAGTTGATTCAAACTTCTGATTACACTTATAACGAATAACTTGTCTTAATGATATCCCAAATGTGTTTGACATTTTAGGGGGTGTCAATGCTATTCATACTCTGGTAAAATAGGACTTTATAGAACAGATACGGGGAACTAGGTTGTAAATGAAGGCATCTGGTTGAATGCATTCAGAAAACCAGTCTTACTGAGTAAAATATAATCCAGGGGAAAAGATATGAAGGGATTTTTGCTCATACTTTTAACCCCCCAAGATACCACAAATTGCATTGTAGGGAATAACTCGGCATCTACTCTATTTGACCTGTTTACAAACTGGATGAAGTGACCCTTTCTTCCTCATTTCTCCCTGATGTAACTCTGCTGGAGAATATCTTTTCAAGGTTCTGAGAACAGAGTTTGACAATTGGTCTGTGTCTTGGTAGTCTTTCAAAATTGGTGGTGATTCTTCATTACCCATGGGTTGCTGACAGTTTAAATTGAGTGAGTTCCCAAACAGGACACATCAGAAACAAATTATGGAAAACTGAGTAGAAAAGACAGAGGCCAGTACACTACAAAGGTCAAATATTTTTGTGGATATTTTGGTGTCTTGAAAAAAAAAAATTGAAGCATAATGCATATTTTGCAGGATCTCTCCCTGGTTGATAAAGAGGAAAGTTATTGAAGATGATTTTCTTGAAAATAAGTTCAGTATTTATAGTTAAAGAAGCCCAGATCCTGCCCACGACCTGTGATGGGAATGGTCGTTCATGATCCACCCTATTAGCCATGAACTAATGTTGGCAGATCAGATCGTTTCTTTATTCTGCTCTGTTTCACTGTAGTAGGATTTAGTTCAGTTCATTCTCTCAGTTGTGTCTGACTCTTTGCAACCCCATGGATTGCAGCACACCAGGCTTCCCTGTCCGTTACCAACTCCCGGAGCTCACTCAAACTCATGACCATCAAGTCAGTGAAGCTTATGTGTGGTCAAAGAATGAGATGTTTAGATAGTATCACTGACTCTATGGACATGAATTTGAGCAAACTCTGAGAGATAGTGAAGGACAGTGAAGCCTGGCATGCTACAATCCATGGTGTTGCAAAGACTCAGACAAAACTTAGCGACTGAGCCACGTAATATGAAAAGAACAGTGCAGTACCGTTCCTGGGGGTGGAGTGTGCATCTCCAGCAAATTGCTTTTAAACTTGGCCTTGTGACTTACATTAGCCAAGGGAACATGACTGGATTTGATCAAACAGAAGCTTTAAATGTGCTTGTGAAGTTGGGCTTCAGCCTTTTGCTCAGGTGGCCCCTGACCTTTCAGCCTGTGCTCCTGGATGAAGACCTGGAGAGCATATCTGAAACTTCTGGAGACCTGGAACGTATCACCCAGCTGAGCTCAGCCCAGACCAGGGTAATGATAGCTGACCTACAGACACAGGAGCCTTGAAGTTTGTGATTGTTTCATACACAGAAAAAGCCGACTAATACAATGGCTAACTTTTCTGAGTATTAAGTTACACAAAAACTAAGATTGCTGGCATAAGTTTACAAGGAAAATCCAAATTTCATAAATAACTTTTTATGATATTTCCAAAGTTTGTGACGCCATTAGGGAGAGCAAAACAGGAATAAATATCTGATACTTTTATGAGGAAAGAGTGAAAAAGAAAGAAATGATGAATAAAGTTAAAATTTTACCCCATATGTATATTAAAGAACTAGCATTTAAATAACATCAAACTCTAATTAACCAGTTTTAAGGAAAAATATGCCCATTTAAATGCAGAATTCCAAAGAATAGCAAGGAGAGATAAGAAAGCTTTCCTCAGTGATCAATGCAAAGAAATAGAGGAAAACAATAGAATGAGAAAGACTAGATATCTCTTCAAGAAACTTAGAGATACCATGGGAACATTTAATGCAAAAATGGGCTCAGTAAAGGACAGAAATGGTATGGACCTGACAGAAGCAGAACATATTAAGAGGTGGCAAGAATACACAGAACTGTACAAAAAAGATCTTCATGACCCAGATAGTTGTGATGGTGTGATCACTCACCTGGAGCCAGACATCCTGGAATGTGAAGTCAAGTCGGCCTTAGGAAGCATCACTACGAGCAAAGCTAGTGGAGGTGATGGAATTCCAGTTGAGCTATTTCAAATCCTGAAAGATGATGCTGTGAAAGTGCTGCAGTCAGTATGCCAGCAAATTTGGAAAATTCAGCAGTGGCCACAGGACTGGAAAAGTTCAGTTTTCATTCCAATCCCAAAGAAAGGCAATGCCGAATAACACTCAAACTACAGCACAATTGCAATCACCTCACATGTTAGCAAAGTAATGCTCAAAATACTCCAAGCCAGGCTTCAACAATATGTGAACTGTGACATTCCAGATGTTCAAGCTGGTTTTAGAAAAGGCAGAGGAATCAGAGATCTAATTGCCAACATCCTCTGGATCATCAAAAAAGCAAGAGAGTTCCAGAAAAACATCTATTTCTGCTTTATTGACTATGCCAAAGCCTTTGACTGTGTGGATCACAATAAACTCTTGAAAATTCTGAAAGAGATGGGAATACCAGACCACCTGACCTGCCTCCTGAGAAATCTGTATGCAAGTCAGGAAGCAACAGTTAGAACTGGACATGGAACAACAGACTGGTTCCAAAGAGGGAAAGGAGTAGGTCAAGGCTGTATACTGTCACCCTGCTTATTTAACTTCTATGCAAAGTACATCATAAGAAACGCTTGGCTGGATCAAGCACAAGCTGGAATTAAGATTACCGTGAGAAATATCAATAACCTCAGATATGCAGATGACACCACCTTTATGGAAGAAAGCAAAGAAGAACTAAAGAGCCTCTTGATGAAAGTGAAAGAGGAGAGTGAAAAAGTTGGCTTAAAACTCAACATTCAGAAAACTAAGATCATGGCATCTGGTCCCATTGCTTCATGGCAAATAGATGGGGAAACAGTGGAAACAGTGATAGATTTTATTTTTTGGGCTCCAAAATCACTGCAGATGGTGACTACAGTCATGAAATTAAAAGTCCCTTGCTCCTTGGAAGAAAAGCTATGACCAACCTAGACAGCATATTAAAAAACTTTACTTTACCAATAAAAGTCTGTGTAGTCAAAGCTATGGTTTTTCCAACAGTCATGTATGGATGTGGGAGTTGGATTTTAAGAAAACTGAGCGCTGAAGAATTGATGCTTTTCAACTGTGGTGTTGGAGAAGACTGTTGCGAGTCCGCTGGACTTCAAGGAGATCCAACCAGTCCATCCTAAAGGAAATCAGTCCTGAGTATTCATTGGCAGGACTGATGCTGAAACTGAAACTCCAATACTTTGGTCACCTGATGCGAAGAGCTGGCTCATTTGAAAAGACCCTGATCCTGGGAAAGATTGAAGGCAGGAGGAGAAGGGGACAACAGAGAATGAGATGGTTGGATGGCATCACTGACTCAATCAATGTTTGATTAAACTCTGGGAGTTGGTGATGGACAGTGAGGCCTGGCATGCTGTAGTCCACGGGGTTGCAAAGACTAGGACACAACTGAGCAACTGAACTGACTGACGAATCGGAAATTATTTCAAGATAAAATGTTTATCTCTTTCTCTCTCTTTATATATATATATATATATAGTTTTTATATATTATAATATGTATATTGTATATATATATTATGTATGTATTATATTATGTATATATTGTTATTATAAATTATCTATTATATATTATTGTATAATATATATTAAATATATAATATATTTAATATAAAATATTTTATATATTTAAACATTATTATATAATAATATATAATAATATGTATAATATAATAATATATAATATATTATATCAGATTGTAATATTATATTATATATATATTTATATATATATTTCAGATTTCAACACAGAAAAGTCAAGAACACAGATGCATAGACATTATATATTGTAATAAATAATATATATAATATATTATATTACTATAGTATATTATATATTATAGAAGAATGTATAATATATTATATATAATTATAGATATAACTTACATAATATATATAATATATAATATATTATATTATATATATTTATATATATTTATGTATATTTCAGGTTTCAACACTAAAAAGTTAAGAACACACACACATAGACATTATATATTGTAATATATAACATATATAATTATTATATTGTATAATATGTTATATAATATAACAATATATATAATATATACACATAATTATAGACATAACTTCCATGATATATATAATATAATATAAATAATAGTTATATTATATATAATATTTTGTTATTATATTATGATTAACATGTATTTTATATATTTATCAGAGTTCAACACAAAAAATTTAAGAACACAGACACGTAGACACGCACACTTCAACCTGATAACAGGATTTTGGGTCACCCCTCGTTTCCACATCTGAATCGCAAAACAGTGTCTGACTATATTCTTCTGAGCAACAGCACTCAGCACATAAATGATTTTTTCCTCACCATGTGCTTCTTCCTGAGTCTTGTTGAACTCTTAAATTACTAAAATCATGACTGGCCGTAGTAGTAGTGGGCCTGCAAGAAGATCTCCAACAATCCTCATTTCTTTAATGTAGCCCACATGCCGTCACAGTGAGTCGGGGTTGGCCCTGTGTGATCAGTTCAGTCCATGGAAGTTATGTCTAGGTCACTAAAAGCATCTTCCACCCTGTTGTCTCAAATCACTTTCCCGGGGGTAAACTCGACCCTGTTCTGTAGGAACACCAAACACCCACATATAGGGGAGGAATGGAGGTCCCTGACCCATAGCCGGCTACCGCATCATAGAAATGTCAGGGAGAAATTTTGAAAGAAGATACCCCAGCCCCAGTCACACCTTCAAATAACTTTAACTTAGATTGGTATCTGACCGGAGCTTAACAAAAGACTTCAAGTCAGAATTTCCCTATCAAACTGCTCTGGAGTTCTTAACCAGCAGAAATGGGAGAAAATGAATAATCATTTTTTTAATACATAAATTTGGAGTAGCTTGTTATACAAAAATAGGTAGCTAGCACAGATTTGGTACAAACAAAAGAAGTGCTGTGATTTTAAAAAAAAAAAAATCTAAACCTTGTGGGATTAACAGGGAACCCAGAAGTGTGCTAGAAATACCTCAGAAGAGTGTTAATAAAATTCTCAAAAGCTTTGAAGATACTAAGATGGGCATGATGGCTTCACTAACACTCTCATTAAGTGTTTAACCCAATTTGAGGAAAATGGAGGACAGAGATCCCTTTTTGAAAGTGGTAGAAAATGTAGCAATACTATTTCCTATATAAGATGGAAAACACAACCTCCCCAAAGTACACAATTAACATAATGGTCTATCTAAAGAGATTTCTAGGCAAGGTATTGAAGACCTGCCTGATTTCCTCTAGCAACAAATAGCAAAATGTGAGAGAGGAGAGAAAGATAATGGAAAAAAAAAAATCCTGTTAAATGTAAGAGAACCAGGGCTTTTTATGTTCAAATATAGAACTATTTCTCATTGCTAGTATTCCAGATAGTAAAAGATCTTAACATTAAAAAAAGGCTTCTAGGCAAAGAACAAGCCCAGGACACTTTCCGTAAAACACGGTTTGTTGAAGCCCAGGATGTGAACGTAGAGCCATTTGTAATGATCCCAGAACTATTTAAGCTGAAGTCTCAAACAGACAAAAGCCCCTCTGAGGTTGTTAAGGGCATACATCCCATGTATCATCAATTAAATACAAATTCTGAGAATCATAGGCACTGTCCTAAAGCACACTTACAGGAGACAAAAGACAAAGAAAGACTTATCTTGATAAGATGTGTGTGTATGTGTGTGTATGTGGTTTCCAAATAAGTGAATCCCTGAAAAATCCATAAAAGACCAACAAATTTTTAATGTAATTGTACTAGAAGAAACATCACTAGCTTGATTTAAGAGGGATAGACTCAGTACAAAATGCAAAGAGGTCTTGAATTCCTCAACTACTATAACGAAAAGCAGGTACTTTGAGAAAGCTACTCAGGTAACTCGGGAGCAACCACCAGCTTTACTTAATCCAAAAGGCAGGATGCTTAAGAGCTCAGAACCAGAAGCCCAGAGATTTCAGTTGAGCTCTCAGGCACTCATACTGAGTCCTCATCAATGAACTGGCATTGTGTGCCCCACAGGATTTTTCCATGGAGATTCTACATTGTGGGGGTTATTCATGGGAGTTTCCTATTTGGAGTTCCCCTATTTGGAGAGGAAGGTCTATTGCAGTTATTCTACTCCTGTCTCCCCACTGCATGCTGAGCATATGGAGAAATAGCTTGCCTCTAGTTCACAGGTCTTTAGATTGAGAGGAACTAAATTCAAGGAGCTGCCCTCTCAGAGATACCCATGTGTATCTGGATCTGGTTTGGATGACAGGATCCTGGGCATCAAGCTGATGCCATTGGGTGGGCCAAAAAGGTTGTCTGGGGTTTTCTGTAGGATATAATGGAACACTGTGTTGGCCAACACAGGATGATATAGCGGGATAAGACCCGGGGGTGGTGTAGCATGCTCATATGGTAAAATGTTACCTTGCTACAGTTTCATGGATGCTCATAGAAGCCATGCAATTCCATGGTCATAGAAAAAGAACATATTACTCAATGTGCAGCAAGAAGCTTAGCCATAATCACAACGGAGTCAGTTCTCTGCCCCCAGGTAGCATGAAGACAGTGCAGTCAAGCCCAGGTAGGTGTCCGCACAGAGAGTGGCTTGCATTATAGGAGAGGAACCCTGAGTTTGGGAAACCCGTTTTTTTTAATAATAGAAAGCTTGCCTGTCTTTGTCCAGAGAAAGATGTTATATTTATCTCACTGTAAAATAAGCATTCCTCTACATTGCTTCAGAGGATGATACTGTATTTCAGAGCTATAAACAAATCTGTCCTTTCCTCTAGGGATGAAAAAAGAAAGTGCATCTTTCGTGGCTGCCCGTTATACAAACACCCCTGAAAAGAGACTGAAAAAAGGGCAGTCAGTGCTTCTGCTCATGAAGTGTGTACAAATGTGAGAGATATACAAAGAATTGTCTCCCAACAAAGCATGCACGTACTCTACTTGTGAGATAGACGTGGAACCTTGAGGGGAGAAGCCGGACTAGAGTAAGTAACCTCCAAGATGGCTTCCAATGAGCCTCACCTCCTGGGGTCCACACCATTGTGTGGTTCCCTCCCACTTTTATTACAGTGCCAATGTGTGACTTTGGGGACCAAGTTATAAAAGGCACTCAAGCTTCTGCCTAGGTCTTTTGGATTCTTCACCTTTGAGGTGAGCACCATGACATGAGCACATTCATGTATTCTTGTGAAGAAACCCACATTGGGAGGAATTGGGACTCCTGTCCAATAGCCGGCACCAGGTTACCATGTAAGCCAGAGAGCCACCTTGAAATTGGGTCTTTCAGCCCATTTAAACCTTCAGATCCATGCAACTCTGGGCATCAACTGACTGCAAGCTCATTCAAGACTCTGAACCTCAACTGTCTTATGGATAACTAACAAGGCAATAGCCAAGGCTGTGAACACTAGCTCAGGGCAGATTTTATTTCTATGGCCCACATTTGGAGCTTTGAAGGCAGAGGTATCTGTTGTTAAACCTTCTGGATCATATGGGATTTTAATCATATGGGGTAATTAGGCCTATATCCTCCAGGACCAACAATTCACTATAACTAGCCCACCTCATTCTTTGGTCAGTCTAGTCATTAGAAAGCCTTTCTTTTTATTGAACCAATATATGATGTCCCTATATTTTTTGTGAATTGGTCCCAATGTCAAAATTCACATAAATACACTTGATTTTTTTAACATGTTATACTAAATCAATTGCACAGTTACATGAGAGAGTTCATCTTAAAAGATATTATTTTTAACCATGAATTTGGTTACAAGTACAGTCTATACCCTCCCCATCTCCCACCCACCTCAAGCCCTTTTGTGCTCCACGGGCTTCCCTGGTAGCTCAGACAGTGAAGAATCTGCCTGTAATGCAGGAGACCTGGGTTTGATCCCTGGGTCAGGAAGATCTCCTGGAGAAGGAATTGGCAACTGTCTCCAGTATTCTTGCCCAGAAAACCCCATGGACAGAGGAGGCTGGTGGTCTACAGTTGATAGGGTTGCAAAGAGTCGGACACAACTGAGCAACTATCACTTTCTTTCACTTTGGTTACACACCCAGAATATCATTGGACTTTCTTTTTTAAACTGAAGCATCATTGATGTTTAACATTATATTCATTTCAGGTATACAATCTACTAACTCAATATTTGTATATATTGCAAAATGATCACTATAATAAATCTAGTTAGTGTTCATTATCTTGCTTGTGGTAGATTTTCTTGCTTTCTTATTGATAGCAATGATTTTCTGGCATTGCATTTTCTGTTAACAAACTTGGATGTATAAGACACTACAAATAAAACCAGGTGGTCTGGTTCAGCTAATTTGAATCTACTTAGCATACAGTTTGCTAGGTAATGTTATGATCATAAATGAAAAAGCATTAGATGCCTTTAGAATTTGGGGGAAGCAGAAGTTCTATCTACAGTCAAGCCCGCACTCCCCCCATCCTGACCTTGGAGTATTTGGAAGAATTCCTTTTAATAGTTTTATTAAAGTGTTTTATTGAACATGTCGCAACTTAGGAGAAATCTAGAGAGGCATTTGAGTATGCCCTTTACATCTTACTAGAATCAAGCCCATCATCCTGGCTTGTTTTTAGCTGCAAAGCAACCCACTTATTGAGCAACAGCTGGCCGGGCATTCAGACTGTCTAGCAGTGAACAGTCCTGGTGATAAATGAAACTTTACCATGAGGGTGATGACTAAAACGTTTAATTGAATTAGATTCAGGCAAACAATTTACATCAATAATTGATATGTTGTTGGGTCAATACCATAGCTGGACTGTGATCAATATTACATCATAAGAAAGTAATTGCTTTGCATTTCAAGGCCATTTTTTAAAAACTTGAAATGCACGATAGTATGCTATTTCCCTAAGGAGCAAAGTCAGCATTTTGCTTAAGGGATGAAGTACTTGGGAATGCTTAGTACTTTGCTCAGGACCACAGAGAGAATTAATAGCAAAACTGAGAATACAGTCCTTATTTTCTGGAATGCATTCAGGTGTTGGTCAACAGAGGCATACTTTTCCAGTTTAGATGCCTGACCCTGGTAGCTTATGCCAGGCTCAGCTGACAAAATGCCTTAAAAGAAGTTATAAGCCCACTGGGAAAGGAGAAGACTTCCCTTGGTACTGATTGGCTAATGCTTTCATCATCACTTTGATAGCAGAGAATTTTCTTTCCCAGATACCACTCTCAGGAATGCAGTCTAGCCCATGTCCTATCAAATATTCAATCAACAAAGTTGCTGTGGGTTTTCCCTTATGCCATCTCATTCTGCCATAGAATTTATGATCTAAAAGCAAACCAAATATGAAACACATAGTCACACAATGGATTTCATGAAAATTATAATGAACTTTACAAAGTGAAAATAGCTAATTATGTTAGACTCAATAATCTGGGAGAATTCAAACATGCGAAGATGAAGGAAGTCACACTTAGTAAAATCAGTAAGGATGAGTGGGAGTTCGCTATGTGAAGCTTAGCAGAGGAACAACCCAAGTAGAGGGCAGGTAGGAAGGTCATGGGAGGTAATCTGGATTTTCAGCAAATAGAAGACAAAAGTATACCTGAGATAAAGTGAGAAAAATTGAGTGGTAGGAAGTGGAGCCGAAACAGTAGATAAATGTCATTGTCAGGGCCAATTAGATCATGTGGTTGACTTTGGATTTTGTTTGCTGAAGAAGCCACTTCATAGAAATAAGAGAGCAGTAGATGGAATTGATTAATTCCTGTCATGGTTATTCTTTTTAATGTTTGTATGGTTGCTGTATGAAGTATAACTTGGAGAGACATCAACATGGAGACAGGAGAAACAGTTGGGAGAAAAATTGCATTAATTCTGGTAAAAGCTGATGGTGGTTTGGACCAAGGTGATGGTGATGATGCTAAAGATAAATTAACACACCTAAGACATACACAGGAAGTAAAAGAGGCTACAAAGCTACAGTGATCAAAATAGTATGGTACTAGCACAAATCACTGCAGATGGTGACTGCAGACATGAAATAAAAGACGCTTACTCCTTGGAAGGAAAGTTATGACCAACCTGGATAGCATATTTAAAAGCAGAGACATTACTTTGCCAACAAAGGTTCATCTAGTCAAGGCTATGGTTTTTCCAGTGGTCATGTATGGATGTGAGAGCTGGATGGTGAAGAAAGCTGAGTGCCGAAGAATTGATGCTTTTGAACTGTGGTGTTGGAGAAGACTCTTGAGAGCCCCTTGGACAGCAAGGAGATCCAACCAGTCCATCCTGAAGGAGATCAGTCCTGGCTGTTCATTGGAAGGACTGATGCTGAAGCTGAAACTCCAATACTTTGGCCACCTCATGTGAATAGTTGACTCATTGGAAAAGACCCTGATGCTGGGAGGGATTGGGGGCAGGTGGAGAAGGGGCTGACAGAGGATGAGATGGCTGGATGGCATCACTGACTCGATGGACATGGGTTTGGGTGGAGTCCGGGAGTTGGTGATGGACAGGGAGGCCTGGCGTGCTGCAATTCATGGGGTCACAAAGAGTGGGACACGACTGAGAGACTGAACTGTACTGAACTGAACTGGCACAAAAACAGGCACATGGATCAATGGAATAGGATAGAAAGCTCAGAAGTAAACCCACACACTTGTGGTCAGTCAATCTATGACAAAGGAGGCAAGAATATACAATGGAGAAGAGATAGTGTCTTCAATAAATGGTGCTGGGAAAACTGGACAGCCACAAGGAAAAGAATGAAATTAGAACATTCTCTAACACCACATACAAAAATAAACTCAAAATGAGTTAAAGACCTAAATGTAAGTCCAAATACTATAAAACTCCTAGAGGAAAACCTGCAGAACACTAATATAATTTGCAGCAATATTGCAATATTTTTTGGATCCCTATACTGTAGTAATGGAAACAAAAACAAAACTAAACAAATGGGATCTAATTTAAAAGCTTTTGCATATATATGGAATTTAGAAAGATGGTAAGGATAACCCTATATATGAGACAGAAAAAGAGACACAGATGTATAGAAGAGACTTTTGGACTCTATGGGAGAAGGCGAGGGTGGGATAATCTGAGAGAATAGCATCGAAACATGTATATTATCAAGTGTGAAACGGATCGCCAATCCAGGTTGGATGCATGAGACAAGTGCTCAGGGCTGGTGCACTGGGATGGCAAAAACCACTACAATATTGTAAAGTAATTAGCCTCCAACTAATAAAAATAAATGAAAAAAAGAAAGATACTAAAAAAAAAAAGGAAAGGAAAAAAAAAAGCTTTTGCACAGCAAAAGAAACCATAAACAGAACAAAAAGATAACCTATATAATGAGAAAAAAAATTGCAAATGATGCAAACAGCTTATACAGCTCAATATTTAAAAAAAAAAAAAAGCCTCACAAACCAATAGGGCTTGTGAGATAAAGAATAAGGAAAAGTAAATGCTGATTCTGAATTATCTGGCATTAGAATATGGATGGATATTCATGTCTTTTGTCTTTTCTTGTGAATACTTAACTCAGTGAGGTGCTGAGATAGAATAGCTTTATGCTAATAATCACTATTTGCTTTGCCCCTTTGAAGCCACATTGCCATTCATTCTAGAGATTCAGTAAAAGGAAATAAAGTTAGCGAGTTCCCTGGTGGTTAGGACTTTGTGTTTTTACTGTCAAGGCCTGGGTTCAGGTCCTGGTCAGGGAACTGATGTTTCACAAGCCACACAGCATGGTAACAAAAAGAAAGAAAGAAAGTTATTCAGAAGTTCGAAGTTTACTGCAATTGCTCACTCTTACTTTTCTTTGGTAAATAATCCTCTAATGTTTAGGAATCATTAATTACAGTGAGCTCCTGAGAGAGAGAAGACAAGATGAAGTGCGACCTGCATCTTCTCGCTTCTCTAGGGAGTAAGGATGGGTTGGGGGCAGGAAAGGAATGCACGTCTGTATCAAGGTGAGAAGAGGAGGTGGGTCTAGACCTCCCTTCAGTAAGTTTCTGTTGTTTCTGACTGTGGAGCTCACGAAATCATGAATCCATTTGTTTCTGCACAGTCCACTTGCTTCAGAAGAGGGATGTGAATGCTTGACCACACCACCCACCTGGGTGGACACAATCCCCTCTCAGTTTCTGCTTCCTCTTCTCAAACTCGAAAGTATGGTGCCCAAGTGGGCAGTCACAGTTTCTTTTCTTAGATCCCAGATGCGGTACCTGGCCCCACCCTCCTGATCAAGTCTGTTAATGCTTTTACCACAACAGCAATTCATCTTCTAAAATACAATGTTTCGTAATTCACATCAAAATTGCATAATTATGAGTGTATTTTATTAATGTGGTTATATTAGTTTTAATTTTCCAAATAGCATTTTATGGTTAATAATTTTGAAACTGTTGGCAACTTTAACTAACTCTTTTCTGTTCAGCTCAGTCGCTCAGTAGTGTCCTTCTCTTTGCAACTCCATGGACTGCAGCATGCCAGGCTTCACTATCCATCTCCAAACTCAAGTCCGTCAAGTCAGTAATGCCATCCAACCAGGTTTTCCTCCGTCGTTCCCTTTTCCTCCTGCCTACAATCATTCCCAGCATCAGGGTCTTTTTCAGTGAGTCAGTTCTTCACATCAGGTGGGCAAAGTATTGGAGTTTCAGCTTCAGCATCAGTCCTTCCAAAAAATATTCAAGACTGATTTCCTTTAGGATTGACTGGTTTGATCTCCTTGCAGTCCAAGGGGCTCTCAAGAGTCTTCTCCAACACCACAGTTCAAAAGCATTAATTCTTCTGTACTTAGGTTTCTTTATAGTCCAACTCTCACATCTATACATGACTACTGGAAAAACCATAGCTTTGACTAGATGGACCTTTGTCAGCAAAGTAATGTCTCTGCCTTTGAATATGCTGTCTAGATTTGTCATAGCTTTTCTTCCAAGGAGCAAGCATCTTTTAATTCCAAGGCTGCACCATCTGCAGTGATTTTGGAGCCCCAAAAATAAAGTCACTGTTTCCATTGTTTCCCCATCTATTTGCCATGAAGTGATGGAACTAGATATCATGAACTCAGTTTTTTGAATGTTGAGTTTCAAGCCATCTTTTTCACTCTCTTCTTTCACCTGTATCAAGAGGCTCTTTACTTCCTCTTCGTTTTCTGCCATTAGAGTGGTGTCATCAGCATATATGAGGTTGTTGATATTTCTAGCTCCCTGCACTGTAGTTATTTTCATCTTAAATATTTCACTTACTTTTCCCTTTCTCCAATCATCAAACCCCACCTGGGCAGGAGGATAGCACACATCTATGGTACAGGGATTATAGCTCCACACATGTGCATAAACCCTGGCATTTCTGGAACAACCCATAGTGGAAAAGAAAGGAGAGAACACACTTCTTACAAAAATATCCAAAACATGCTATGGGTCTTCTTCTCAGATTAAATGTTCTTCTCTTAGTCAAATGTTTGATTTGTATAACTGGGGTCTTCACCTTTCATTATAGAGCAATTGCCCTTATAAAATTATATCACACAGAAAATTCTACTTACTGTTTTTTAATCTTATCTTTCTCATTGGCCTACTCCAGCCTGTGGTCTCCAAGATGAAAATTACCTTCAGTTATTTAACACTTCCCAGCAGTGGAGGGATGTGGCAAATCTTAAAATTTCAATCACTAAAAATAATGTCATGCTTGGTATTTTCCATTAAAAATTCTCTTAACTGACACTTGTTAATGTAAAATATATAGCAAGGAAGCTGAGGCAGTAGCTTATTTCAACTCTGTACGATAAACTGAGAACTGTAATTTATTCTAAGAAAAGTAGTTAAGAAAACTAACCAAGGCTTCAAATGATAATTTTCAGCAGAGACCATTAACTATAAGCTTTAGAAGTCAGAGACTGTATTCTGTTCATATTTAGATGGTCCAGGTTTTCTGTAGCAGATGATTAATAGGTATGTGTTGAATTGAATAGTTCACTGTGGTCATACATGTTTTTTTCTACTTTGATGCTATAGAACTGCAAAACATCTTTGAGGCTGGTCTCGTTTTATAAAAACAGAAGGTAGGTGCAAAGAAAATAGGTGACCATAGCAGATGTATTCAGACCAGGGGATCTGGTTACACAGTGAGAGGCGAGGAATTTTCTTTTTTTTTTTTTTTTAAAGAGTTTGACAGTTGACCTAAATTAAGATTCATCAATATTCTTCCAGGCATCATTTTGACCACAATTTGTGATTTTTATTCTGCTTAAATTCAAAGCAAAATTCTGATATCTATCTGTGGTAAGATCCTGGGATGGTGTGAGTTGGTGGCTAAATCCTTAGGATATCAGAAATATCCACATGGTCTATCAGAATAAACTAATGCACGTTTTTCGATGGTATAAAATTTGTTTCCTTCCCGTCTCTATGAATTTTCTTTGGTCAGTTCTTAAAATTTTATTCTTTGTGGAAGAAAGCAGGAAGCCAGAAAAGCTCCCCATTCATCTGGTTTATGCAAGTTTGCATAAATGCTAGTTTGCAGTTGAACGTGTCATGGCGTTGACATTGCCTATGTGCTCACTTGCTAAGTGGTGTCTGACTCTTTGTGACCCCATGGACTGTAGCCCTCCAGGCTCCTCTGTCCCTGGGATTCCACAGGTAAGAATACTGGAATGGTTTGCCATTTCCTTCTCCAGGGGATCTTCCTGACCCTGGGATCTAACCCAAGCATTCTGCATTGGCTGGCGGGTTCTTTACCACTGAGTCACCAGGAAGCCCAGCATGGGTATTATCAGCCTCATTAAGAAGATTCCTTTCCTTGGTAGGACAGGGATGGCTACTGAAAAGGAAGAAATTGCTTTCGCTGGAATTGGGGCAGAATATTCCAATGAGTGTTAAAGCTTTTTTAAAGTAACAAAGTAAAGTATTCCAATATGATAGCTTAAAAGCTCTGTAGCATTTAAGATTTGTTTATAAAAGCTATCATTGAAAAGTTATTTGTAAATGGTTTTACAAAAATGAAATATTTAAAATTTTCACCCACAAGACATCAAGCAGGACTCCCCCCCGCCACCAAAAAAAAAAAAAAAAAAAATTTACTGTCTGAATTTAGCTTTATCCAAATGGAAACTTGTGCCAACAAAGTGAGAAAGAGATTTGACTGAGAACTGTTTCCCTCTGGGTCAGATCAAGCTTCCTGATCTAGAAATGTTAACTGAGGTCCAATATTTTGGTTAAATTTCCTGTCACTTTCATCCTCAAGGTGGAAATAGAAGGAAATAATAGAATGCAAAGATTTTATTCTATTTTTTCCTAAAGGGGATGATAATGATTTTCAATCTGAAAAGATCCCTGAGGGAGTCAGAATTTAAAGTCAGGTCTAAGTTGTGTTGGGGTTCTGTCCTTAGAACTGTTTAAAAGCCTAGTTCCTTTTCATGTTTTAACCATGTATATGATATATCATTTGCCAAGAACTCTTAATGGTGAATAATATTAAAATCATTGATTAGAAACACCACCAAAAATAAAAGTTTTCAATACTAGCACTAGTTTATAACTCTGGACATTCCTAGAAATTTTTGTTTAGACTTTCTGTAATGTTTATTTTTTACTGAAGCATAGTTAATTTACAATGTTGTATCAGTTTCTAGTGTACAGCAAAGTGATTCAGTTATACATATTTTATATATTACATATATATTCTTTTTCAAATTATTTTTCATTGTAGTTTATTATAAGATATTGAGTGCATTTCACTGTGCTATACAGTAGGCCTTTGCTGTTTATCTGTTTTATGTACAGTAGAGTGTATATGCTAATCCCAAACTTCAAATTTTTCTCCCCTTCCCCCACCATCTTTTTGGTAACCATAAGCTTATTTCTGTTTTGTGAATAAATTCATTTGTATTATTTTTTAGATTTCCCATGCAAGTGATATTATATAGCAGTTCTCTTTGTCTGATTTATTTCACTTAATATTATAATCTCTAGCTCCATCCTGCTGCCGCTGCGGCTAAGTCACTTCAGTCGTGTCTGACTCTGCGCGACCCCATAGACGGCAGCCCACCAGGCTCCTCTGTTCCTGGGATTCTCCAGGTAAGAATACTGGAGTGGGGTGCCATTTCCTTCTCCAATGTATGCATGCATGCTAAGGTCCATCCATATTGCTGCAAATGGCATTATTTCATTTTTATAGCTGAGTAATATTCCACAGTGTATATATACCACTTGTTCTTTATCCATCCTATTTTCGATGGATCCTTATTAGGTTGCTTCAATGTCATGGCTATTGTAAATAGTGCTAATGTGAGCATCGGGGAGCATGTATCTTTTTGAAAGTGTTTTTTCTGGATGGAGAAAAAACAGTCTCTTCAGTAAGTGGTGCTGGGAAATTGAAATTAGAGATCTTTGAATTTGCTGAAATTTCAGCAAGATGAAAGGCTGAATACAAAATAAGACTGATCTGTTGAAAATTGGTGAAATTATTTGAGGGCTAGGTCTCACTAGGAAAATGAACTAACATACCACCCAAAGATTTTTATTTTGAAAGCTAAGTTTGATGGCAATTAGACAAAAATTAATTTCCCCATTCAAAGGTATTATCTACTGAGTCTATCTTTCCATGTACCTTGAAGATACTGAGTACCTTACACGTATTATCTCATTCACTTTCTCATCATGTATATAAATATTCTTTTTCCTACAGGTGAGGAAGAAGCTTTTCTACAGGTAAAGCTTAAAGAAGACAACTGCCTTGCTCACTCATACTTTTGGCAAATAGCCTATAGTGTGGTCTGCACTTGGTTGTATTTTATCATTGGTGTCTTAGTTGCTTTTCTTCATTTGCTTCAAAAATTGAAAATGTCAAAAAGCATAAGAAAAAATGCATAATCACAGAGGTTAAAATTGAGCATTTCTATCCAATTCAGTGAAAAAACAAAGTGACTGGTATATTTTGTTACCTATCTTCAATACCAAGACCATGGCTAAATAAGGGTTCTCTAATATTCAGTTTCCAAGAATAAAACTATAACATATTAGCTTGAGTAAAACAAACTATTCAATTCCAGTTCATCCTATTTCCATCCCAACTCAACAAATATGCATCTCGTGCTCCTATAATCCCACTTATATAGAAGCACTCACCAATTATCTGTTGATAGCATCATCATAACAATTATTACACTAGTGATGCTTTCTTATTCCTGTATTATGTATGTGGAGGTGTGGGTAAATTTATTCTGAGCCTCCCTTGTGGCTCAGATAGCAAAAAAAAAAAAAAAAAAAAAATCTGCTTGCAAGATCTGTAGTTGATCCCTAGGTCAGGAAGATCCCCTAAAGAAGGAAATGGGAACCAGCTCGTGTTATTGCCTGGAAAATTCCACGGACAGAGGAGCCTGGTAGGCTACAGTCCATGGGGTCACAAAGAGTCGGACATGACTGAGCAACTAACACATTCTGAGCCTTGTCTTCCTTATTTTTAAAAGATGACTAGTAATACCACCCCAAAGATAACTTCAGAAAGTTTGTGGGAAGCACCTAGAATAGAGCCGAGCACATGGATGGACAAGGATAGACAGAGGTGGCCAGCACTGCATCGTCTCTGAGATCATTGTGCAATGATCATTATGCATATCTCATCAATCTAACTTCTATTCCTATGGGGCTTTTAATACAAATATAACAATAGATATTTAATAATGGGACTCAATACATATTCATTAGTGTATCAATTTTCAAGAACGGAGGCTGAAGAGCAAAAATTACCGGGAGTTTCTGGCAGAAGCTGTACCCTCTATGCCACTGAAGAAATCTTTCTGTCTGTCTCAGGCTGACACTTGTGCTTTGTGAACATGGCACATCCCTACACTGATTATGGGCTCTTTTGTCTGACAAGAACAATTACAGAATTTTCTACACTAAAGAAAGCCTTATCTCTCAGAGACTCCAAAAACACAAAGCAAAACCTGAATTCAGATGATTGCTTACAGTTGTGTAACATTTAAAGGTTTGTGCCAAGTAATGTGAGATTGAAATGAAAAGACACCCAAACAACAAGCTGTTTGTGGGACTACTGATTCAGGACTAGTGTCCAAAAGAGAGAAGGTGGAGAATTTGTGCACAGAAGGAAAGGAAGTCTCCCATAATTGTGCCAAGCATTTTTTGTGGCGAGTCCGGAGGTGAGTGTGCTCACCTCCAGTCATCAGATTTGCCTTTCCCATGTGTTTCACGTAGTTTCATTTAACTGTAACTTGCTGCACATGTGGAATTCCCCAAGCTCTTTGTGAGGAGTGGGCTAAGACATTCTATTGTTGTTGGTCAGTCGCTAAGTCACGTCCGACTCTTTGTGACCCCATGAACTGCAGCAACCAGGCTTCCCTGGCCTTCTCCACCTCCCGGGGTCTGCCTCCCGGGGTCTGCTCAAACTCATGTCCGTTGAGTCAGAGATGTCATCCAACCATCTCATCCTCTGTTGTGTCATATAATAAAATAAAAGATTTTCCAGCTGTCACTCTGTGCATTCTTTCTACTTTCACCTTCGCATAGTTATCTTGATTGAAATCACTACCGCAGTTTTAGAATTAGATTGTCATACTGAGATTTCAGTTTTAACTTACAAATCTTAGGAAATTCAACCATTATACTAATTCTCTCATGGTGTTTTGATTTTGATTGCTTAGTTCATCTAGCCTTAGGAAAAAAAAATTTTTTTTGTAAATGGATGCAAAGGTTAAAAATCAAAAATAGCTCACTTGTCAACTATGATATAGTGGAGAATGTTTGATCTTTAATATTATGTCTTAACAAAATAAATGAACTGCAAAAGCCAGAGAACACCTTCATGATATTCTTAAAGTCTTAAGATCTTCTGCAAAAATACTACTTAATGTATGTTCTTACTGGATAAGGTGTCTTCAGGAGCATTTATTTTGATGAGGGAATGAGGAAGTCATACACGGGAGCTGGAGCAGGGGAGAGATTCATTCCCAATACAAGTGAAATGTAATTAGAGTGAATGAAGGGAGAAGAATGGAGAGAAGAAAGCTGGTGGGATCTCAACAAGCAGGCTGAAGGACATGGGCTGGAGAAGGAAAAGTCCTGTCTGACACTAAAGGAAGGCCTGATTTCCAGAGGTTCCCCCACCCTGAGGATGGGAGACACACTGGTAATGAAGTCTGTGAAAGTCAAAGTGTAAGTGTTAGTCTCTTATGTGTCCAATTCTTTGGGACCCCATGGATTGTAGCCCACCAGGCTCCTCTGTCCATGGGATTCTCCAGGCAAGAATACTGGAGTGGGTAGCCATTCCTTTCTCCAGGGGATCTTCCCAAGCCAGGGACTGGACCCAGGTCTCCTGCATTGCAGGCAGATTCTTTACCAGCTGAGCCACCAGAGAAGCCTAAGACTACTGGAGTGGGTAGCCTATCCCTTTTCCAGGGGAACTTCCCGACCCAGGAATCAAACCAGGGTCTCCTGCATTGCAGGCCAATTCGTTACCAACTGTTCTAACCAATAGAATAAGATACATGAGAGGAATGTCAATCCTTTGATTAGGATGTGCTCTTTGGCAAAAGGAATTGTTTTCAGTCCCTTCATTAAGTTATATTGTAAGGCAAAAGTTATGGGATTTTGTAGATAATTAAGATCATAAATTAGCTGATTCTTTGAATTAGGCTTCAAAGAATTGAAGTTGGCTTTCCTGGTGGCTCAGAGAGTAAAGCATCTGCCTGCAATGTGAGTGACTGGGTTCAATCCCTAAGTCGGGAAGATCCCCTGGAGAAGGAAGTGGCAACCCACTCCAGTACTCTTGCTTGGAAAATCCCATGGATGGAGGAACCTGGTGGGCTACAGTCCATGGGGTCACAAAGAGTCAGACACAACAGAGCGACTTCACTTTGAATTAAGCAAAAGGGAATTTATCTTGAGTGGGACTTAATCAGGTAAAAACCCTTAAGAGACAACTGGAGACCCTATAAGGAAATGGACCTTATAAGGAAAGGCTTCTTCTGGCCTGAAAGAAGCAAACTTCCATGTCATGACTTCCACGGAGAGACTCATGTGGCAGAAAACCAAGGGTGGCTGCTAGATCCTGGGGGCAGCTTCCATTCAGTAGGAAACCAGGGTCCTCAGTCATTCAACCCAAGGAGATGAGTTCTTTCCACCTGAATAAAATGGACGTGGGTTCTTCCATAGCCAAGCCTCAAAATGAGAATTCAACCCAACAGACATCAAATTGTAACCTGAATTGACCCAGGGCAGAGGATCCAGTCAGCCTGTAGTAACTGGTTACACATGATTAGAAAATTTGTATGAGAATGCTAAACATTTTGAAAGCCATCTCATCTTACTGATTTAATGACAAAATACTCTAGTTTAATGAACAAAATTTAAATCTCCTCTCTTGTACCTTTAGCTGATCTCCTGCCCAAGTGTAAAATTCTACTTGTTTCCATTTCTACAAGTAGAAATATCATAGAAACAAAATTCTCCTTGTTTCCTCTCAACCAAATTGAGTCTCCCAAATTCAAAAGAGTACCTTTTGAATGCCCCAGCTATACTAAATTTAGAATAAATTTTGCTAAAAACATACTGACTACATTTTCAGAGTAAAAATAACTTAACAGTGCAGCAACCAATGGTTGGTTAATTATGATACTGCTCAACAATTCATCAACATTTTTTCTCAGGGTCACTGCTGTCTTTTCCCCTCTTACTCTCTGCTCATTTGCAGCACTGTCATCTATTTTGCATTCAGATACGGCATGGACTGATTCTGAAATACTGGGATAAACAAAATGCAATAATGGGGTTCCCAAAGTAGCAGAGCAACCTTCTGTAGGATTGATGTATGGGTCACCACACACATCTGAACCCAGTAATTACCAGCTAACCAATAGCAGGTCCTTCATGGTAGATTTCTGCCAGAAATCCTGAGCTCAAAAAGGACTCAGAGGTAACACCGCCTAGTTGCATACATTCTTCATAATTGAATTGTCCAGAAATAATCACTATCCCATCATTCATCTTCAAACATTAACTAGCCTTAGAAGCATCCTTAGGGGTTTCTTGGGATGAATGCAAATTATACTTCTCAGTAAATAACTGTGAGGAAAACTAAGCAATTGTAGGTCAAATTCATCTTTATCCAATAGAGACAACTGTACTGTTCAGCGGTAAATTAGTTGTGGAATTCAGCTTATTATATTAACAACAACAACAACAAAAAATCAAAACACCCATTGGGTTCTCCCATGGCCTACAAAAATAGCAACCCTCTACTTGCCTCTCTCTCTTTATCTTAAATAAATATTGTGGTTAAGTTATAACCTCTTTATTTAAAGGGGCTAAATTGAAGGATGTAGCTTATGTGAGAGATCACTGAATTCCAGAATTAGTCAGATGTTCTCGTTGAGTTTCAGTTAACATTGGACAGGGGTGGCCTCATCTGATTTGTTTCCAAGGTAGAAGAATGATCCAACCGAGCACGCATGGTTCCTTTCCCGAATTGACCAGAGTGCCTTCTCTCCCTCCAGACAGAATGCCGAATTGGTGGTTACAGGCTTATAGCACTTCTGTCTTTCACAGGGAGAAAACTGGCTAACCAGCAATCCACTTCTGCTTCAGTTCAGTTCAGTCGCTCAGTTGTGTCCAACTCTTTGAGAACCCATGGACCACAGCACACCAAGCCTCACTGTCCATCGCCAACTCCCGAAGATTACTCAAACTCATGTCCATCCAGTCAATGATGCCATCCAACCATCTCATCCTCTGTCGTCCCCTTCTCCTCCTACCTTAAATCTTTCCCAGCATTAGGATCTTTTCCAATGAATCAGTTCTTCGCATCAGGTGGCCAAAGTTTTGGAGTTTCAGCTTCAGCATCAATCCTTCCAATGAATATTCAGGACTGATTTTCTTTAGGATTGACTGGTTGGATCTCCTTTCAATCCAAAGGACTCCCAAGAGTCTTCTCCAACTACACAGTTCAAAAGAGTCAATTCTTCAGTGCTCAGCTTTCTTTATAGTCCAACTCTCACATCCACACATGACTACTGGAAAAACCATAGCTCTGATTAGATGGACCTTTGTTGGCAAAGTAACGCCTCTGATTTTTAATATGCTGTCTAGGTTAATCATAACTTTTCTTCCAAGGAGCAAGCATCTTTTAATTTCATGGCTGCAGTCACCATCTGCAGTGATTTTGGAACCCAAAAAAATAAAGTCTGACACTGTTTCCACTGTTTCCCCCCCCCCCTGTTTGTCATGAAGTGATGGGACCAGATGCCATGATCTTAGTTTTCTGAATGTTGAGTCTTAAGCCAACTTTTTCACTTCTGTTTGGATCACATCTACTGAACTTTCAGAAAAGCGAAACTTAAACTTAGTACTCCACAGAATAATTCCATATCAGTTTGCTAAATTGAGTAAAAGATCTTGCTCTAAGCCTGATGTCATAAAGCTCAGAGAGATAATGACTGATATGAGAGATTTGTTACAAATAAATTATGTATGGTGTGCAGTCAAAGGAAGGCTCTGGCACTTGGCTAAAAATCAGAAATTAATCATCCAAAGCAGAGGACAGAGCGGCAGTTAAGTCTTTAGAGAACACAAAAATCTGTGAACAGAATGCCAAACGACATCTGGGGGAAAGACCTGCCTCCCGCTGAGTAGATCCTCTATGGTTTTGTTGAGACCTATCTCTGTTGAACTGCCAAAGAAGCAGCAGGTCACCAGGCTGTGAGCCAATTTCTTCCTCTGGACCTGACCCTAGAACCTTCCAGAACACAGAACATCAAGGAACTACACGTCTCCTGGGAGAGACCTGTCTGCCTCCATGCTGACCAACAGCCCTCTCCCTTCCCCCTGCCATCCACTCTGCCTGGGAAGGTTCTAGAGATACTATAGAGGAGGGGCTTAGGGAAGCAATCTGGATGTAAGGAAGGGCAGGGTGCTTATCTGCAAACATGCTCTGATTTTATATTTTATGGTTTTTTACTGTGGTAAAACTCACATAATATAAAATGTACTATTTTAACTATTTTAACATATGTAACTGTACAGTTCAGTGGCACCAGGTACATTCACAATATTGTGCAACTCACCATCATCTACCTCCCACATTTTTCACCTTAAACACTAACTTCCCATCCTGCCTCCCCACCCCTGGCATCTACCACTGTAATTTCCTACTCTGTGAATTAGACTGCTCGGGACAAGTGGACAAGTGAAGCTGAACTATCTGTCTGCATGTAACACGTTACATCTCATTAGAAAAGACTCTGATGCTGGAAAAGATTAAAGGCAGGAGGAGAAGCAGACAACAGAGGATGAGGATGGCATCACTGACTCAATGGACATGAGTTTGAGTCAGCTCTGGGGGATGGCAAAGAACAGGGAAGTCTGATGTGCTGCAGTCCATGGGGTCGAAAAGAGTTGGTCACACTGAGCAACTGAACAATAAATGCATGTTGGAGTACATTTTTAAGATTAACTTATGTCTTGTGTATATATATTTGTTTATTTTGCATGTTGTCATGTCTTGGTTTGGGAACGAGTATGAGATCATAAAGCCATTCAAATCTCAATAAGCCACACCCATCACCCCCTCTCTGCCTCTTCCAACACAACAGTTTAGATTCAGAGATTGCCTGTCCATCCCCTACCACATGGTAGCGTGTCTCCGCCCCTCTCCTAAAGCAATAACAATAGTCATTAATCTGAATTTGTGTGAACTCGCACCCTGGAAGGTGGGTTGTAGAGCCTTGTCCATACCCTTTCCCCATAACTCCCCTAGACCAGCCACTCTGGCAGCCAAGTCTGCACAATACTCTGAAAACTTGGTGGGGCCATGCCCTTAGGATCCTGGAGGCCTGGTGTGATACGTAGTTAGCAGTATGACACATTAATAGTAGGCACATAGCTAATAGCCGGCACATAGCTGGCAACCGCTGCAGGCAAGGAGACAGGTTGGATCAAACTGGTATTGAAGGAAGAAGGTGAAAGTGTTAGTCGCTTAGTCATGTCTGACTCTTTGCATTCCCATGGACTGTAGCCAGGCTCCTCTGTCCATGGGATTCTCAGACAAGAATACTGGAGAGGGTTGCCATGCCCTTCTCCAGGGGATCTTCCTAACCAGGGAACTGAACCTGGGTCTTCTGAATTGCAGGTGGATTCTTTACCACCTGAGCCACCGGGGAAGTGTTGAAGGAAGTTCTCCTCAATTTCTGGGCCCACAGACTCTGGAGGTAAACTCATTTGTGGCTCCCAAGAAATGGTCCTGGGGATGGCTCCTGAAGAATGAGTGGTAATGCTCTGCAAGCTTATGTTTAAACTGGGAATTTGGCGACACCGCCTGAAGCTTGTTGGCTTAGTACACCTCTGTTCACTGGGAAGGAGGAAGGTTCACAAACATGAACAAATTAATAGTTTCTATTAGAAACCGTACAGCACACAGTGTGCTGGAGGAAGTTTACAAATCGTCAGACTTGTTTACCCTGTAAGCCTATGCAGTTCATCCAGAGTAATTAATCTGAAAGAGAAAATTAGCCAGAATACATTAGTAATGTGAAGAAACAGATTAAACTACCTCCAGAAAAGAAAAGAAAATACATTTGAGATGGACAAACAAATATATCCTGTGGATTTAGTACACTTATAAATACAACTAGCTACTTAATTTATGGAACTATTGCAAAAATAAAATGTGAGTGTCCTTGCTCAAAAAGCAGGGGAAAATCACAAAGGTAGAAAAATATAAACCCCTTTTTATTCAGAAATATTTTATTATTAATACAGTTCATATGAGTAATTTTATACAAGAACAACATAGACTTATAAATTGTAAAAATATTCTGGTGTAATAATCTTGTAAAATGGATAGATAATAATCATACTTCATTAATATGATAGTTTAATTGAGCATAAAGTTTCTCTGGTTCACTTTTCTGAAAATTCCTTTACTAGGTAATCAAAATGAATATCCAAAAATATCTAATTTTCTATTGACATAATTGCCAGCAACATCACTTGCTCTTGCCAAATGCAAGATCATAAATAATTTTAAGCAGAATCTTTCTGTTGATGCTCTATTCCTGAAGATTGTTATATAGGCTCTGTAAACTTTAAATTTCTGATAAACTATTTCAAGATATAATGTTTAGTATAACTAAGGATAATGATTCCTGTTTAACAATTTTTATAAAATATTGTGACCTTTATGTTTGAACTGAAATTTCTGTGTGCTATTTTTAAAATCAACTTTATAGATTCCAGAAGTTTTAAGTTCAAGGCAGGACTGAGCAGAAAGTGCGCAAAGCTTCTGTATAGACCTTGCCCCCTGCAAGCACAGCCTCTCCTACTCCCTACATCTCCCACCAAAGGGTACGCTGATCACAGTCCATGAACCTACGTTGACACATCATTAGTACCCAGAGTCCATAGTTAACACTGGGGTTCACTCTTGGTGTTGTATACTCTACGGGCCTCGACAAGTGTGTAACATGGATCCACTTTTACAATATCATGCAGAATTATCCTGATGCCCTACAAATGCTCTGTGTCCTATTTCTCTTTTTCCATCTCCCTCCCTTCCTTCCTTGAGCCTCTGGAAACAACTGATCTATTATTTGTCTCTGTATTTTTGCGTTTTCCAGAATATCATGAAGTTGAAATCAGAAAGCCTTTTCAGATTGGCTTCTTTCACTTCGTAATAGGCACTGGGAGTCCCTCCCAGGCTTTTTATGGTTTAATAGTTCATTTCCTTTTAGCATTAAGGAACATTCCGTTGTTTAAATGTACCATGGTTTTTTTTATCCATTCATCTACTGAAGGGTATCTTGGTTAATTCCAAGTCTTAGTGATTATGAATAAAGCTGCTGCAAACATCTGTGTTCAGGTTCTTACGTGAACTGATTTAATTTTAAATGTAAATTTCCATGATCATGTTTTAATGTTTCCTCTGGCATTTCCTGTAACTTGCGGATGAAATATAAGAACCCAGAAGCAGATTCATGATTTGCACACAATTCAAAACACCTGTTTGTGCAGTTACTGTATCTTCAATAACATAGCAATTAATTTTTAAATTATCTTCCTTATCAATAATAGGCTCATCTAAAGGTTCACACAGCAATAGCATTATTTACCATCCAATATGATGATCCTTAAATGTGATTTCTACTCTTAAGCCTGTGGGTATTTGCTTTGCAGTTTTGCAGCAGTTTTCAAAACAAGAGTCTAACTCCTTGAAGATTTCTAATAACTCCCTGATATGCTTAATCGCAAAGGCCATATGTATGCTTTTATTTTGTAATAAAATAGAATTATATTGGCTCCAGCAGCTTCTTTCTCAGGCTGAAGAGTAATATTTGTGCAGGTGCTGCAGGCGGGGGCTCCACCACAGATCTCAGCTCTGCACCCACTGGGGGTCCCCCTGTCTCCCTCGGCTGTCACTTCTGCTGCCAAAGCTCCCGTTTTAACTGCCACCTCGCAGGCACATGCACCTCCCTCTTCTGCTCTTGTCTCTTTGCTCAGCTCTTTGTCACTCTCTCCTGTCTCTCCTCTTTGCAGGCAGCGTGGACTTGGGGAACGCCCCCCTCTGCTTTTTGCTCAAATGCCCTCAAAGTAAAAGTTGGACTCTTTCTCTCCAAGGGGAAATTAGGGGTCTGTGGACTCTGACCTCAAAGGTCAACTCAGCATCGTTGCCTTTGTCCTCACAGGAAGCTCAGTCCATTAGCCCATTTCCCTCCATTCTCTCCAGCCTCCAGCAGCCTATGGTTGACGCCAGCACCAATGTTTAAATCCCGCTGTTCTCCATTTCTCATTCCCAGGGTGATGAGCCGCTCTGCCTATTCAAGGTTGTCAGCCATGTGAGCCCCCAAATCCTTTCCCACCTCTCCTGTGTGTGCATCTGGCGCTTTCAGAACACAGGATTTCCACCACTTAACATGCAATGCCCTGGGCACCTCTATGCTTTACACACGCTGGTCCAGCTTCCCAAAGGCCCTTGCCATGTCCCATCCTCCTAAGGAACCAAACTGAATTTACCTCCTCCAGGAAATCTTTCCCAAGGGCTCTGGTTTCTTCATCTTATTCTCATGGCATTTAAAAAACTTTCTGTTAGATGATGGACAAGATTTGCCACGATTATTTGTTCACACATCTGCCACTTTCAAACCACTGATGAACCCTGAAATGATTTTTACAAGAAATCTAAAGATTCTGTATTTTATCCCAGAACTACTCTGCTGATGACCAATCTTAGCACAGATTATTTTTCCCTTCTGCCTCATCATGCCATGATTCACCCCCTAATCTGACAACTCTATTTTGCTTTCATAATTTAGTCACATCTCTCATTTATTCTCTCCACCCTGATTACCAGGATAAACTAGCATATACTTTTACGTGTTTGTGAAGACTTGAAACTCATCTTCTGTGCAAAGAGATATATTTGACATGAAATCTAAGAATTTACAAATCCAAAGTTGACGTACAAATCAGGTAATAAAAGGTACCTAAGCTTTGAAAGAGGAAAGCAAAGGGAGACAGAAATGTGAGCATATATGACCATATCTGGGGACAGGGTTTAAATGAGTTGATTAATAATGGTGGGCTTCCCTGATAGCTCAGCTGATACAGAGTCTGCCTGCAATGTGGGAGACCTGGATTCAATCCCTGGGTTGGGAAGATCCCCTGGAGGAGGGAAAGGTATCCACTCCAGTATTCTGGCCTGGAGAATTAAATGGACCACAGTCCATGGGGTCACAAAGAGTCAGACATGACTGAGCAATTTTCACTCCTGGTGATGCACATTAGGGTGTTTCCAATTCTTCCTGAGATTCTTTACCGTCTGAGCCACCAGGCGAAACCTGGTAGACATCAGGCTGTAATCTAATCCAATGGTGGAATTAGGCAGTACTCTAATCTGATAGGACTAGTGATATGAGAAGAGAGAATTAGTGCACGGGCACGCCGAGTGAAGATCTTGTGAGGACACAGGGAGAAGATGGCCACCAAAAGGCCAAGCAGAGAGGTCTCAGAAGAAATCAGTCCACCAGCACCTTAATCTTGGACCTCCAGAACTGTGGGAAAATACATTTCTGTTGTGTAAATCATTCAGCCTATAATCTTTCGTCACAGCAGCCCTAGCTAATTAATTCAGAGTATTTTTTTTTTCAGTTGATTTGTTTTTCTTTACAACTCTTTCATTGTTCAGTTGCTCAGTCCTGTCTGACTTTTTGCAGCCCCATGGACTGCAGCATGCCAGGCTTCCCTGTCCTTCACCAACTCCTGGAGTTTGCTCAAACTCATGTCCATTGAGTTGATGATGCCATCCAACCATCTCGTCTTCTGTCATCCCCTGCTCCTTCTGCCCTCAATCTTTCCCAGCATTGGGGTCTTTTCCATTGAGTTGGCTCTTTGCATCAGGTGGCCAAAGTAATGGAGCTTCAGCTTCAGCAACAGTCCTTCCAATAAATATTGAGGGTTGATTTCCTTTAGGATGGACTGGTTGGATCTCCTTGCAGTCCAAGAGACTCTCAAGAGTCATATCCAACACCACAGTTCAAGAGCATCAGTTCTCTGGCACTCAGCATTCTTTATGGTCCAACTCTCACATCCACACATGACAACTGAAAAAACCATAGCTCTGATTATACAGACTTTTGTGGGCAAACCCTACTCCTTTCCATAGGACTGAGACAGAATTGCAGCTGCTGTTTTGTTGACAATCACACCCCAGCAGCAGAAGTCATATTGCACGTAGAATCACACTTGGAGTAATCAAAATTCTCAATGTCCATGCAGATTCACTTCTTGACCAAACGCCCAGGACATGTGAAATTCAGATTAAACCCACTAATCGCACCATGTTAGAGTAGCTGTGTGGGAACAGGGTAAATTGGTCATAGGATGAAGCCCAGGGACTACATCTACAGATTTCTGTTGAGAAAATCTGACTGACGGCAGTTTCCATAGCAGAGTCAATCCTCACATATTTAGTTCCCTGTGCCTCATTTCTCTTCCACTGTATGCGTTCCCGGACTACCTCTTTTAGAACATCCTCACTCAATTCAACTTCAAAGAGCAGTCCTTAAAGGCTTCCTTTCCTGTCCAGGTGGTGCAGAGGTAAAGAATCTGCTTACCAATGCAGGAGACACAAGAGATGTGGATTCAATCCCTGGGTCAGGAAGATCCCCTGGAGAAGGAAAGGGCAACCCACTCCAGTATACTTCCCTGGGAAATCCCATGGACAGAGGAGCCTGTCCGGCTGCAGTCCATGGAGTTGCAAAGAGTCGGACACGACTGAGCACACACACACGCACAAACTCTCCTGGACTATCCCTTTTAGAACATTTTGACTCTAAAGAGTAGTCCTTAAAAACTACCTTTTCTGTCCAATTGTGCCAAACATTTCCACTTTGATTTCAGGGGCATGGATAACCATGTGTGGCTGAGAAGGTAATAGATGGAGAAGACAGATAGTGTAAATTCAATATATGAGTAATTTTATAGCAAGCTAGCAAGATGCAGTCTCTTTGCTATATTCAGGGTTTAAAATCTTAGCTAAGACCCTAGAGTAAATAAGAAACACGCTGGGAGTGGACCCTGTAAACCTTCGCTCCCTTGAAGCAGTTATTAAAATGTGCCTCCTGGTGGCGGATTACCGATGTTTGTGTGCACATTGCAGATAAATATAGGTCAGTCAACAAGAGCCTTCCACATAATTAAGTTTGCTTGTCTGAAGTCTCTTGGGATATCAAAATCTTTAAGGGCAATAATTTCATTGTTGGCTTGCAACAATAAGGAGAGATAGGAAATGTTATGAATATAAAACATAAAAATGTAAAATGACAAACAGGGGACTTGGCGACCTTATTATGATGGAATGAGTTGACTTAAAGCAATTTCTGCTTCAGCCAATTTTTTCTATCATGGGAAAATGACATCTGTATAAAAAAAGATTGTAATTTTTTAGAGCTTTGACTTTGAAAATTTTCAAAAACAGAGCATTGAAAGGTATTTCCAATGAGTATCCAAACACCCCTCACCTAGATTTTTACCTTTTCAAAAACAGAGCATTGAAAAGTATTTCCAATGAGTATCCAAACACCCCTCACCTAGATTTTTACCATTATCATTTATTGTACAAGCTTTATCACATATTGATGTTGATTACTTAATCATTTTACAAGACACTTCAAAGTAAACTACAGACATCAGAATACAGCTTTTTAAATGCTTAAACATTGACTAGAACGTACTATTGACTAGATTTTAATATTTGTTTGTAGATACTATGTAAAATTTATATACAATGAAATGCACAAGTAATAATTGTACATTTGAAGTCTTTCCAAATGTGTCCACTGTAATTCCAAATCTAAATACTATCAAAATATAAAATGTTAATCACCACAGGAATTAGGAATTAAGGATATATGAATTTTCCTATATTTCTACTCAGTAAATACTCATTTCTACTTCATTCAAATGGGCAATCATTGTTCAAATTTGTTTTCCAAGATCAGTTTTGCTTAAGTAATATTTTATATAATGTAATAAAACCATATATTCTATTGTCTGTAAGGGTTTCTGCCCAGCATGTTTTTGTGATCTATCCATGTTCTTGCATAGATCACATATTTATTCCTATTTATTGCAATGTTCCACTGTAGGACTGAACCAAGGTTTATTTATTCACTCATCTGTCAATGAATACCCAGGATGTTTTCCAGTTTTTAACTATTATATAATAAAGCTGCTATGAGCATTCTTGGGCAATCTTCCTGTAAACATACTTTCTTTTCTCATAAGCAAATAAATATGATTAGAATTCTGGGTCATAGAAAAGGTATATGTTTGACTTTTTAAGAAGCCGTCAGAATATTTTCTGTGCTAGCGTGTTTCAAAGTGTTTGTTCCATGTTACATTCCTACTGACATTGCATGAGTGTTCCAGCAGTCCTAGTCCTCATCACATTTGGCGTTTTAGGGTCTTTTAAATATTCGCTATTCTGATGGTCCTTTTTCAGTGTGAGTTGAAATTTCATTATGGATTAAATTTAGATTTCCCCAACAACAAATGAGATTGATAACTTTTTAATATATTTTGTGGCTATTCATAAGCACTGCTTTGTGGAATGTCTATAAAAATCTTTGGTCCATTTTTTGTTAAAGTGTAAATTGAAGTAAGAGTTTCATCTTGTCTTATGCTTGATCATAGGGAGACAATCATTCAGTAGTTAATCATTAAATATGATGTTAATTGTGGGGTTCTTTAGATGCTGTTTATCAGATTTAGAATGTTCTCTTCTATTTCAATTTGACTGAGAGATTTCATCATAAATGATCATAGTTCAGTTCAGGTCAGTTGCTCAGTCATGTCCGACTCTGCGACCCCATGAACCGCAGCACGCCAGGCCTCCCTGTCCATCACCAACTCCCAGAGTTTACCCAAACTCATGTCCATTGAGTCAGTGATGCCATCCAACCACCTCATCCTCTGTTGTCCCCTTCTCCTCCTGCCTTCAATTTTTCCCAGCATCAGAGTCTTTTCAAATGATCATAGGATTTTGTCAAATTATTTTTATGTGTACATTAAAGGTTTGTTTTTTCCTCACTTATTCTCATAAGATAGTGAAATCACTAGCTGATTTTAAATCGGCTTTAGTTTTTAGAACAGCTTTAAATTTGCCTAAAGATGGAGAAGATGCTACAATATCACAGAGTGCTCGCATGTCCCCTGCCCCCAGTATCCTCTATCATTCATATCTTATATGAGTATAGTTCACTTGTTACAAATAATGAACCAATGTTGATATTTTATTTTTAACTAAAGCCCACATTTTACTCAGATTTTCTCAGTGTTTACCTTTTTCTGTTTTAGGATCCTCTCCCAGGCTACCACATCGTGTTTAGCTGTCATTTCTCCTGAGACTCCTCTTGGCTGTAAAAGTCGTTCAAATTTCTTTTGTTGTTGATGACTTTGACCGTTTTGAAAAGTACTGGTGAGGTATTAGAGAATATCCCTGTATTCAAATTTTTTGATATCGTTACAGTGATTGAACTGGGGTGATGGATTTGGGGGAGGAAAACCATAGAGGTTAAGTCTCATTTTTACCACACAAAGGCACATTATTATCAATATGCTTACCACTGTTGATTTTGACCTTGATTACTGGTGGAAGTTGTATTTTCCAGTCTCTCCATGGTAAAGTGACTCTTCCATGGTGTCCAGTTTGGAAGGAAGTGGCCTTATACAGACAATGTGTGAGGAATGGGGCTGGCCTCCCCCTTCTTGAGAATGAAGACCCTACATAAATTATTCAACATTTTTCTTCACAAAATTAGTCTCCTTTATTTATTAATTTATCCAATTATTATATTAGTATGGACTCAGTGATATTTACTTGATACTTCATGTCACAGTTTAATGATACATTATATTTTTCTTGTCCAAATTGTTCCAGCATTGGCCACTCAGAGCTTTTCTACTTGGTGTCTGTATCTTTCAACGTAGCTTTTCATAGATGCTTTTTTTTTTTTCAGAATTAAACAATTTTTTTATTTCTAGGTTGTTTAGATTTTTTAAACCACAAATATATGTTTAATTTTACCGAATGCTTCTGCTCCATCAATTGATAGGATCATATGGCATTTTTCTTCAGAATATTAGCACAGTAAATTATATGGATATGTTTAAAATACTGAGCTATCCTTTTGTCACAGGAATAAACCATCCTCCACTTCAGTGGCGGGTGATTATATTATATATATATTAGTATTATATATTAGTATTAGTGTATTTTACATTTATATGTATATATATAACTAGATTTCAGTCAGTTCAGTTCAGTCACTCAGTCGTGTCCAACTCTTTTCGATCCCATGGGCTGCAGCATGCCAGTTTTCTGTGTCCATCACCAACTCTTGGAGCTTGCTCAAACTCATGTCCATTGAGTTGGTGATGCCATCCAACCATCTCATCCTCTGTCACCCCATTCTCCTCCTGCCTTCAATCTTTCCCAGCATCAGGGTCTTTTCAAATGAGTCAGTTCTTCCCATTAGGTGGCCAAAGTATTGGAACTTAGCTTCAGCATCAGTTTTTCCAATGAATATTCAGGACTGATTTCCTTTAGTATTGACTGGTTTGATCTCCTTGCAGTCCAAGGAACACTCAAGAGTCTTCTCCAACACCACAGTTCAAAAGCTCAGCTTTCTTTATAGTCCAGCTCTCACATCCATACATGACTACTGGAAAAACCATAGTTTTGACTAGATGGACCTTTGTCAGAAAAGTACTTCTGCTTTTTAATATGCTTTCTAGGTTGGTCATAACTTTTCTTCCAATGAGCAAGCTTCTTTTAATTTCCTGACTGCAATCACCATCTGTAGTTATTTTGGAGCCCAAAGAAATAAAATCTCTCACTGTTTCCATCGTTTCCCCATCTATTTGCCTTGAAATGATGGGACCCGATGCCATGATTTTTGTTCTTTAAATGTTGAGTTTTAAGCCAGCTTAGCACTTAGTTTTAAGCCAGTTTTAAGCAAATTAAGTAATGAGTCGGCTCTTCCCATGAGGTGGCTAAAGTATTGGAGCTTCAGTTTCAGCATCAGTCCTTCAAATGAATGTTCAGGATTGTTTAAGCCAGCTTAGAACTTAGTTTAAAGCCAACTAAATAATTAGATTTACTTTGGTAATATTTTGTTGAGACTTTTCATGCTTATATTCTTGAGGAAGAGTAGCCCATAATTTATTTTTTAAAGCAATGTTTTTGCCTGGTTCTGCTATCAGGAAAATGATGCACTCAAAAAAAAAAAAAGTAATTTTGGAAGAGATTTTTCTATTTTCAGGAAGAGAATGGACAGTTTATTGTCATCAACTCTCTAAAGTTTGGTAGACTCCACCAATAAGACCATCTAAACCTCATAATTTATCTTTGGGAACTTTTTAACTACTAACTAAATTTTCATTGTATTAGTAGAACTATTCAAGCAAAGAAGAACTAAAGAACCTCTTGACGAAGGTGAAAGAGGAGAGTGAAAAGCTGGTTTAAAACTCAACATTCAAAAAACAAAAATCATGGCATCCGGTACTATCACTTCTTGGGAAACAGATGGGGAAATAATGGAAACAGTGACAGACTTTATTTGCTTGAGCTTCAAAATCACTGCAGATGGTGACTGAAGCCATGAAATTAAAAGATGCTTGCTCCTTGGAAAAAAAACTATGACAAACCTAGACAGAGTATCAAAAAGCAGAGACATTACTTTCCCAACAAAAGTCCATATAGTCAAGTGAAAATTACTCAGTGGTGTCCGAAGCTTTGTCACCCCATGGACTGTAGTCTAATTTTCCAGACGAGAATACTGAAGTGGGTAGCCTTTCCCTTCTCCAGGGGATCTTCCCAAGCCAGGAACCAAACCCAGATCTCCTGTGTTGCAGGTGAATTCATTACCAGCTGAGCCATCAGGGAAGCCCCCCCTATAGTCAAAGCCATAGTTTTTCCCATAGTCATGTATGGATGTGAGAGCTGGACCATAAAGAAGGCTGACCACAGAAGAATTGATGCTGTCAAACTGTGGTGTTGGAGAAAACCAACACTCTTGAGAGTCCCTTGGACTGCAAGGAGATCAAACCAGTCAATCCTAAAGGAAATCAGCCCTGAATATTCATTGGAAGGACTGATGCTGAAACTGAAGCTCCAGTACTTTTGGTCAACTGATAAGACAAGCCTACTCATTAGAAAAGACCCTGATGTTGGGAAAGATTGAGGGCAGGAGAAGGGGATGACAGAGGATGAGATGGTGGGATGACATCACTGACTCGATGAACTTGAATTTGGCAAGCTCCGGGAGATGGTGATGGACAAGGAAGCCTTGTGCGCTGTGGTCCATGGGGTTGGCAAAGAGTCAGATACAACTGAGCAACTGAACAACAACAAAATTCAGTTATTTGGTCTATCTTGGGTGAGTTTTGACAGTTTGTACTATTCAAGGAATCAGTTCATCTTACCTAAGTTTTTAATTTATGTGCATGGAGCTATTTGTAAAAAGTACAGTGTGAAGTGAAAATCATTCAGTCATGCCTGATTCTTTGCGACCCCATGGACTATACAGTCCATGGAATTCTCCAGGCCAGAATACTGGAGTGGGTAGCCTTTCCCTTCTCCAGGGGATCTTCCCAACCCAGGGATCGAACCCAGCTATTTGTAGTATTCTCTTATTTTATAATGTGTGTCAGATCAGTGGTAACAATCCCTCTTCATTCCAAATATTTGTAACTTGGATGTTCTCTTTTCTTTATTAACCTTGCTAGATGTTTATCAGTTTCACTGATCTTTTAAAGGAACATTTTGTGTTCACTGATTTTTCTCTACTTTTCTGTTTTTATTTTCATAGGGTTCTTTTTTATTTATTTTACTCTTGTTTTTCTTTTTTATTAAGTTAACTGATTTCAGATTCTTTCCATTTCTAAGTGCTGTAGCTTTCATTTTTAGCACAACTTTATTTCATTTCCACGCATTTTAATATGCTGTATTTTTATTTTCATTCAGTTCAATATATTTTTAAAATTTCCTTTAAGACTTCTTCTTTGGACCATGGATTATTAAATGTGTATATATATATATATATATATATATATATATATTTTAATTCAAGCATTTGATGGTTTTCCTCTCATCTTTCTGTGACTGATTTCTAATTAAATTATTTATATATCATACTTTTATTACCTATTTTCATATATTTAATGACCCAGGAAAAAAGATTATCTTGGTGACTATTAGTTGGACACTTGAACAAAGTGTGTATTGTCTGTTGACTAACGGGTTCTGTAAGCGCCAGGTATACCCCATTTGTCAGTGGTATTATTCAGTTCTTCTGTATACTTTTCAATATTCAGTCTATACCAAATATATCAGTTGTAAAGAGGGCTGTTAATATGTTCAAATATAATTTTGAATCCATCTATTTTCTCTTTTTGTTCTGTTACTTTTTTTCCCATGAGTTTGAGTCTCTTGTTTGGTACATATGCTTTTAGGACTGTTAAGTCTTCTTGGTAAATAGTTCTTTCATGTCACTTTATTTTCTTTCTTTGTTCCCAGAATATGCTTTTTTCTCAAGTCTAGTTGGTCTGAACAGCTTTTTCTTGATTAGCTTTTACATGGCTGATCTTTTTCTAACCCCTTTCTCTTTTTCTTATAGGTATCTTTATATTTGAACCATGTTTCTTACAGATAACATACAGCTGGGTGAGTTATTAATTTGTTTGGTTCATTTGACTGCTTCTGTGGGTCTTGAAATTTACTTTTAATGTAATTGGTAGCAGGTTAACATTGACATCTGCCATTATATTATTTGTTTGGATTATTGATTTTTAATCAGATATTGCTGGTGTATCTACAACCTATACTAACAGAATTAAAGTGTTTGGAAAAAAAATTTTATTAAGTATTTGGGAATATTGAATGAATATCTTATTTTATACATCTTAAAATACATATTTTAACATTGGAACAAATACTTGAAGAAATGAGTACCATTTAAGTAAAATATTAAAAGAACAGTAGAGTGCTAATGAGTACAGGGCTTCTTTTGGAGTGATGAGGATATTCTAATGCTAGACTTTAGAGATGGTTGCACAACCCTCTGAAAGTATTAGGAACCATGTAGCCGTATATTTTAAATGAGCGAATTGTGCGCACTGCAGTGACAGTCCATACAGCACACAGGCTGTTCTCACTTCCTCATCAGGCCATTCTCTCCATCCTCACGAGCTTGCAAGATGGTCCCAGAGAGGTACGCAAGACAGCTCCTGGTCTTTTATAACCTAATTTTGGAAGTGACATTCTGTGCCTTCTATAGTGCTAGAACTAGGAGCACGCACACTCGGGAGGAGTGGATTGTGTGGTGTATGGCTGCCAGGAGCTGGGTGTCAGTGAGAGGCATGCCAAAAGGTGCTAGCCATGTTATCTGCAGACTGCAAGTCAGGAATATCAGAAATCATTGGATATGAGATGCACTGTTCTTTTATGTACTAGTAAGAAAGCAAAGCTGCTACCAAATATATTTTAAGATACAATAGATTACAAGATCATCTTAGCATGAAATGTTAAAATGTGAAGAAAATATGCATTTCTGATTCAGTGAAGTTTGGGTTTTTCAGTGGTAATCTTAGTAGCTAACTGTGAAGAAAGTATTTAATTTCTTTATACCGTTAATGGTGCCACTTGAGTCATATAAACCAAGGGTAGCAAGATGAAATCCCTGTGATGTGTGACAAGTTCAAAGAAAGTGTGTAGTTGCTCAGATGTGTCCGACTTTTTGCGACCCTGTGGACTGTAGCCCCCCAGGCTCCTCTGTCCGTGGGATTCTCCAAGCAAGAATAATGGAGTGGGTTGCCATTTCCTTCTCCAGGGGATCTTCCCAACCCAGGGATCGAACCTGTGTCTCCTGCATCACAGGCAGATGCTTTACCCTCTGAGCCACCAGGGAATCCCCAATTGCTTGTTTCTAGTTTTTTAGGGAATTTCCACACTGTTCTTCATAGTGGTTGTAACAATTAATATTCTCACCAACAGTGTAGGAGTATTTCCTTTTCTCCACGTTCTCTTTTTGATGATGCACTTTCTGACTGACTGGTATGACCTCTCTGTAGTTTTGATTTGCATTTCAATTATAATTAGTGATTTTGAGCATATTATCGTGTGCTTTTTGACCTTCTATGTGTCTTCTTTTAGAAATGTCTATTCAGACTCTACTGCTCGTGTTTTGACTGGCAGAAGAGCTGCTTGAGCTTTTTGTACATTTTGAAGATTAATCCCTTGTCAGATGCTTTGTTTCACAAATATTTTCTCCCATTCCTTGGTGTTTCTTTTTGTTTTGTTTATGGTTTCCTTTGCTGTGCAAGTGCCTTTAAACATGATTAGATTTCATTGGCTTATCTTTGTTTTTATTTTTATTACTTTCAGGGAAGCCCAATTACTTTGGGAGGTGGACCCAAAATGATACTGCTGCAGTTTATGTCAGAGTGTTCTGCTTATGTTTTCTTCTAAGAATTTTATAGTACACAGTTTTGCATTTGGATCTGTGATCCATTTTGAGTTTATTTTATATACAGTTTATTTTATATATGGAATATGATTTTAGAGGATGTTCTGATTTCATTCTTTCACATGAGGCTGTGCAGTTTTCCCAGCACCACTGATTGAAGAGGCTGTCTTTTCTCCATTGTATTTTGTTGCTTCCTTTGTCATAGATTAATTGACCATAGGTGTGTGGGTTTATTTTTGGACTTTCTAGCATATTCCATTGATTTATATTTCTATTTCATGTGAATACTATACTCTTTTGATTACTGTAGCTTTGTAGTATAGTGAAGTCAGGGAGCCTGATTCTTCCAGCTCCATTTTTCTTAGGATTGCTGTGAGTATTTGGGATCTTTTGTGTTTCCATACATATTTTAATTTTTTTTTCTACCATATGATCCACCAATCCCATTCCTGGGTGTCTATCTACAGAAAATCATAATTCAGAAAGATACACTCACCCAGTATTTTTTGCACCACTGTTTACAATAGCCAGGACATGGAAGCAGCCTAAACGTCCATCAGAGGAATGGACAAAGAAGATGCAACACATACATACAGTGAAATGTTACTCAGCCATTAAATGAATGAAGAAACACTATTTGCAGCAACTTCGATAGACCTTGAGATTATCATACTAAGTGAAGGAAGTCAGACAGAGAAAGACAAATATCATATGGTATCATTCATAAAGTGAAAGTTGCTCAGTCGTTTCAGACTCTTTTTGAGCCCCTGGACTATACAGTCCTTGGAATTCTCGAGGCCAGAATCCTGGAATGGGTAGCTGTTCCCTTCTCCAGGGGATCTTCCCAATCTGGGGGTCGAACCCAGGTCTCCCGCATTGCAGGCGGACTCTTTACCAGCTAAGCTACCAGGGAAGCCCATCATTCATATGTGAAATCTAATTTTTTAAAAAGATATGAATGAATTTATTTACAAGACAGAAGCAGACTTGCAGATTTTAAAAACAGACATGGTCACCAAAGGGGAAGGTGGTGGAGGGGATGAATTAGGAACCTGGGATGAACATACACATATTACTGTATATAAAAATAGGTAACCAACAAGGACCTACTGTATCACACAAGGAACTCTGCTCAGTACTCTGTAAAAACCTACATGGGAAAAGAATCTGAAAAAGAATGAATATATGTATAACTGATCACTATGCTGCACATCTGAAACTAACACACTATTACAAATCAACTATACTCCAAAAATAAATAAATAAATAAATGATTTTTTTTAATTAATAAAAAGTATAGAACTACCTATTAAGACACCACCCCATGCAACTGGATATCAGTCTTAATGTTTCAAAAATCACTAAGCAGAGAATTTAAGCTAGATTACATATTCTTGATTGTTCACAAAATCAGCCAAACAAAACATCCAAAGGTCTCGAATTTCCTATGATACCAAACTTGATTCTATTTACTGGGATATGAATCCCTCAGCTACAGGACATGGAATTGTGTGTGTGTGTGTGTGTGTGTGTGTGTGTGTGTGTGTGTGTGTGTGTGTATGCATGTGTGTAGCCATGTACTTGCCATCTTAAAAAATGAAGCATAAAATTACTGTAATAATTTGAGAGTGGGAAATAAAAATGATATTCAGAAAGTACATTTCCTAAACCCTTAAATTTTAATTTTTACAAACACATATATACACACCATAATCCAACAAGCAAATAGAAAACACTCTTAAAAATCTGAAAAGTAGAATATGTAGAGTAATTCTACTGTTTATTTAGAGACACATACAAAACATAAATCTAAGCGTAGGTCAAATGACAACCATATGACAAACACAAGTCCAAAGAAAAATGTACCTTGCTTCTGTTGTAGTTGGAGGTTATGCCCATAAACAGAAATCAGTTCAGTTCAGTCACTCGGTCGTGTCCGACGCTGCGACCCCATGAATCGCAGCATGCCAGGCCTCCGTGTCCATCACCAACGCCTGGAGTTTACTCAAACTCATGTCCATCGAGTCAGTAATTCCATCCAGCCATCTCATCCTCTGTCGTCCCCTTCTCCTCCTGCCCCCAATCCCTCCCAGCATCAGGGTCTTTTCCAATGAGTCAACTCTTCGCATGAGGTGGCCAAAGTATTGGAGTTTCAGCTTCAGCATCAGTCCTTCCAATGAACACCCAGGACTGATCTCCTTTAGAATAGACTGGTTGGATCTCCTTGCAGTCCAAGGGACCCTCAAGAGTCTTTTCCAACACCACAGTTCAAAAACATCAATTCTTTGGCGCTCAGCATTCTTCACAGTCCAACTCTCACATCCATACAAGACCACTGGAAGAACCATACCCTTGACTAGGCGGGCCTTTGTTGGCAAAGTAATGTCTCTGTTTTTTAATATGCTATCTAGGTTGGTCATAACTTTCATTCCAAGGAGTAAGTGTCTTTTAATTTCATGACTGCAATCACCATCTGCAGTGATTTTGGAGCCCAAAAAAATAAAGTCTGACACTGTTTCCACTGTTTCCCCATCTATTTGGCATGAAGTGATGGGACCAGATGCCATAATCTTAGTTTTCCGAATGTTGAGCTTTAAGCCAACTTTTTCACTCTCCTCTTTCACTTTCATCAAGAGGCTTTTTAGTTCTTCTTCACTTTCTGCCATAAGGGTGGTGTCATCTGCATATCTGAGGTTATTGATATTACTCCTGGCAATCTCGATTCCAGCTTGTGCTTCTTCCAACCCAGCATTTCTCATGATGTACTCTGCATATAAGTTAAATAAGCAGGATGATAATATACAGCCTTGATGTACTCCTTTTCCTATTTGGAACCAGTCTGTTGTTCCATGCCCAGTTCTAACTGTTGCTTCCTGACCTGTGTATAGGTTTCTCAAGAGACAGGTCAGGTGGTCTGATATTCCCATCTCTTTCAGAATGTTCAAGAGTTTATTGTGATCCACACAGTCAAAGGCTTTGGCATAGTCAATAAAGCAGAAACAGATGTTTTTCTGGAACTCTTGCTTTTTCAATGATCCAGCAGATGTTGGCAATTTAATCTCTGGTTCCTCTGTTTTTTTAAAACCAGCTTGAACATCTGGAAGTTCACGGTTCACGTTTTGCTGAAGCCTGGCTTGGAGAATTTTGAGCATTACTTTACTAGCGTGTGAGATGAATGCAACTGTGCAGTAGTTTGAGCATTCTTTGGGATTAGAGTGAAAACTGACCTTTTCCAGTCCTGTGGCCGCTGCTGAGTTTTCCAAATTTGCTGGCATATTGAATGCAGCACTTTCACACATTCATCTTTCAGGATTTGAAATAGCTCAACTGGAATTCCATCACCTCCACTAGCTTTGTTCGTAGTGATGCTTTCTAAGGCCCACTTTGCTTCACATTCCAGGATGTCTGGCTCTAGGTGAGTGATCATGCCATTCTGATAATCTGGGTTGTGAAGATCTTTTTTGTACAGTTCTGTGTATTCTTGCCACCTCCTCTTAATATTTTCTGCTTCTGTTAGAAGCAGAAAGTACTTTGGCCACCTCATGCAAAGAACTGACTCATTGGAAAAGACCCTAATGCTGGGAAGGATTGGGGGCAGGAGGAGAAGGGGACAACAGAGGATGAGATGACTGGATGGCATCACTGACTCGATGGACATGGGTTTGGGTAGACTCCGGGAGTTGGTGATGGACAGGGAGGCCTGGTGTGCTGCAATTCATAGAGTTGCAAAGAGTCGGACACGACTGAGCAACTGACCTGAACTGAACTATGGGCAGGAATCCCTCAGAAGAAATGGAGTAGCCAACATGGTCAACAAAAGAGTTAGAAATGCAGTACTTGGATGCAATCTCCAAAACGACAGAATGATCTCTGTTCGTTACCAAGGCAAACCATTCAATATTACAGTAATCCATGCCTATGCCCCAACCAGTAATGCTGAAGAAGCTGAAGTTGAATGGTTCTATGAAGACCTACAAGACCTTCTGGAACTAACACCCAAAAAAGATGTCCTTTTCATTATTGGGGACTGGAATGCAAAAGTAGGAAGTCAAGAAACACCTGGAGTAACAGGCAAATTTGGCCTTGGAGTACAGAATGAAGTGGGGCAAATGCTAGTAGAGTTTTGCCAAGAGAACGCACTGGTCATAGCAAACACCCTCTTCCAACAGCACAAGAGAAGACTCTACACATGGGTGTCACCAGATGGTCAACACCAAGATCAGATTGACTATATTCTTTGCAGCCAAAGAGGGAGAAGCTGCATATAGTCAGCAAAAACAAGACCAGGAGCTGACTGTGGCTCAGGTCATGAACTCCTTATTTCCAAATTCGGACTTAAATTGAAGAAAGTAGGGAAAATCACTGGACTATTCAGGTATGATCTAAATCAAATCCCTTATGATTATACAGTGGAACTGAGAAATAGATTTAAGGGACTAGATCTGATAGACAGAGTGCCTGATGAACTATGGACAGAGGTTCATGACATTGTACAGGAGACAGGGATCAAGACCATCCCCAAGGAAAAGAAATGCAAAAAAGCAAAATGGCTGTCTGAGGAGGCCTTACAGATATCTGTGAAAAGAAGAGAAGTGAAAAGCAAAGGAGAAAAGGAAAGATATTCCCATTTGAATGAAAGTTCCAAAGAATAGCAAGGAGAGATAAGAAAGCCTTCCTCAGCGATCAATGCAAAGAAATAGAGGAGAACAAGAGAATGGGAAAGACTAGAGATCTCTTCAAGAAAATTATAGATACCAAGAGAACATTTCACGCAAAGACGGGCTCAATAAAGGACAGAAATAGTATGGACCTAACAGAAGCAGATGATATTAAGAAGAGGTGGCAAGAATGAACAGAAATCAGGTCTCCTTAGTTGTAAGAATGGATTGATCTCCTCTACCTCAACCACAGGAATTCAAGATTGACCAACCACTGATGTAATTATAGCCCCCACCTCAACTCCATCTCATCCCCAACTGGAGGTCAGAGCAAGGTGTCTAGAATGGTGATGCATTTCATCTTCAGTTCACATTATACTCTTCTATTCTTCCTTTATACAATTTCTCTATCTATTTTGTCAAAGCAACTTCTTGCTGACCATAAAATAGCATGGGGATATTTGAAATAAAACTAGAATGAAAAGTGACACTTAAGTCATTTTTGACAATTAACAACAACCAAAAAAAGTGTATTAAAGAGACAAAGTGCTCAGTCCCTAAGTCACATCTGACTGTCTGTGACCCTATGGACTGTAGCCCACCAGGCTCCTCTGTCCATGGGGATTCTCCAGGCAAGAATACTGGAGTGGGTTGCCATTTCCTCCTCCAGCGGATCTTCCAAACCCAGGAATGGAACCCATGTCTCTTATGTCTCCTGAGTTGGCAGGCAAGTCCTTTACCACTAATTCTACCTGGAAGCCCAAAGAGGCAATAAAATTCAACAAATATCTAAGGGGAAAACACCCATACCATGATCAATATGAATATGAATAGGATTATATGATTTACCAAGCCAGAAATATTTAATTAAATAAAACATAAAAATGATGGGAGGCTACATGCTTATTAAAATTCTATTTTTATTGCCACTTATTAAGGAAACATATGGACAATCCAAATGTAGAATATGAATTTTTAAAATTTCATAATAAGATTGCAAATCAAAATGACATATTTAATAAAATTTCCTATTAAATTTTCAGCTTTCCAAAGGACTCTTTTCTTTTGTCAGACAGCTATTGTCAGTTAAATTAGTTAAACATCCAGCAAAAAAACTCAAAGTAGCTTTTTCATCATTAATGTTAAAATACCATGATACCACAGCAAGTTGCAGAGAGATTCTGTCTGTCCATTGTGGTATCCAAGGCAAGTATACTCCTGGCTGGTTGCCCCCTGAGTCTGACATACTGGAGTATGTCTGATGTCTAACACATTCCTCACAGGCACTCAAGCTTTTCCATAGGTACTCAATGGAATATCTGAGATGAATTTGTTAGCAGTTGCACAGTGCCAAAAGGTTTTGTTCTTTCCCCAAATATAGTGGATTTTGAAACTTAGGAAATAAATCAGATTGAAAGTCCCTGACATAAATTCAAAATGGCACAAAACAGCATAAAATATTACAGAATAAATTATCTTACATTGTTCGTAGATCACATCCTAACTCTGAAACCAGCCCTGTGGAAGGACAATTTAGTTCCAGCACAAACACCTTAAATCACTTGAGATGCCAAAGAGACTATGAATTGTGGTTACTTTTTTAATAATTTGTAATAAGAAATTTAAGAAAAGTTAAACATATTTAAGGTCTGCACCATGATGATTTTATATACACATTGAAATGATTACAATGATTACTATGATCAAGGTAATCAAAATATTCAACTCTTCACATAGTTTTTGTTTGTTTTCAGGTTTTTTTGGTGAAATCAACTTTAAAAGTTTTTTTAATTAATTTTTTATTGAAGTATAAGTGCTTTACAATGTTGTGTTAATTCCTGCTGTATGACCAAGTCAATCAGGGATACATATACACATAACCCCTCTTTTTGGATTTCCTTCTCTTTGGTTCCTTAGGGCATCACAGAGTGTTGAGTAGAGTTCCTTATGCTGTACCATAGGTTCTCATTTGTTATCTATTTTATATATTGCTGTTGTTCAGACATTCAGTCGTGTCCAACTCTTTGTGACCCCATGGACTGCAGCAATCCAGGCTTCCCTTTCACCACCTCCCAGGGTTTGCTCAAACCTTGTCCACTGAGTCGGTGACGCCATCCAGCCATTTCATCCTGTGTCCCCCTTCTCCTCCTGTCTTCAATCCTTTCCAGCATCAGGGGCAGTAGTATGTGCATGTCAGCCCCAATCTCCCAACTCATCCAACCACTCTCTTTATTCCTTGGTACCCATAAGCTTATTCTCTACGTCTGTGTCTCTATTTCTGCTTTGCCACCTCCTAGAATAATGAAAATAAAAACAAAAATAAATAAGAGCACCTAATTAAAAGCTTCAGCACAGCAAAGGAAACCATAAGCAAAACAAGAACACAATCCTCAGAATGGGAGAAAATGTTTGCAAATGAAGCAATTGACAAGGGATTAATATCCAAAATATACAAACAATTTGCATGTGTGTGTATGTGCATGCATCTGTTATTTCCAACTCTTTGCAACCCCATAAACTGTAGCCCACCAGACTCCTCTGTCCATGAAATTTTCTAGGCAAGAGTACTGGAGCAGGTAGCCGTTTCCTTCTCCAGGAGATCTTCCTGACCCAGGATGGAACCTGCATCCCCTGCATTGGCAGGAGGATTCTTTACCACTGTGCCACCTGGGAAGCCTCATAAACTGCTCATGCAGCTAAAAAAAAAAAAAGAAAAAAAGAAAGAAACTATGAACAGAAGACCTAAATAGAAATTTCTCCAAAGAAGACATACAGGTGGTCAATAAAAGATGCTTGAATCATGAAACATGAAAAGATGCTTGGATCACTAATTATTATTATTATAACCACTGATTATGATCACTAACTATATAGTAGCTTTATATTTTATATACAATATATGTGATAGTTTTATATATTACATATAGTTATTCTAATTATAATCACTAATTATTAGAGAAATGCAAATCAAAATTACAATGAGGTATCACTTCACATCAGTCAGAAATAGCCATCCTCCAAAAGTCTGAAGTAATAAATGCTGGAAAGTATGCTCTCATACTCTTCATTGGAGGGTAAATTGATAAAGCCACTGTGGAGAATAGTATGGAGGGTCCTCAGAAAACGGAAACTAGAACTATCACACGACCCAACAGCCTCTCTCCTGGACATATACCTTGTTATTGCTGTTGTTCAGTCCCTCAGTTGTGCCTGACCCTTTGCAACCCCCTGGGCTGCAAGACCCCAGGCTTCCCTGTCCTTCACCACTTCCCAGAGTTTGCTCAAACTCACGTCCATCGAACCATCTCGTCCTCTGTCATCCCCTTCTCCTCCTGCCTTCAATCTTTCCCAGCATCAGGGTTTTTTCCAATGAGTAGCTCTTCACATCAGGTGGCAAGAGTATTAGAGTTTCAGTTTCAGCATCAGGCCTTCCAGTGGATGTTCAGGGTTGCTTTCCTTTAGGTTTGACTGGTTTGATCTCCTTGCTGTCCAAGGCGAAAACCATAACTCAAAAAGATACATGTGTTCATTGCACTATTTGCAATAGTCACGACATAGAAGCAACCTAAATGTTCATCAACAGCGGAATAGACAAAGAAGATGTGGCACATATATGCAGTGGAATATTACTCAGCCATAAAAAGGAATGAAATTGTGCCATGTGCGAAGACATTGATAGACTTAGAGACTATCATACAGAGTGAAATACATCAGAAAGAGAAAATCAAACCGTAAAATGCTGCTTATATGTGAAATCTAGAAAAATGGTATGGATGCACTTACTTGCAAAGCAGAAATAGAGACATAGATGTTCAAATCTACTTTTAGCAGTGGATTAAGATCAGCATCCTCTGACAATGCTTGGCAACTCGCATACAATTAAACATCACAACATATGGTGGTCTTATGTCTGTCTCTGGCGTTGTAGTGTCCTTCCAAAATTTTAGTTTTTCCTGATGTTTTTTGGCAAGCTTTATTATATCTATTAGTGATTATTCCTGCAAATATCCTGCTTTGCATATATCCCTGAGTTGTTTGTATATTCAAACTGGTTACATTTGACCATCTAGCTCCATGTTTCATATGGTTGGATGTATTGTCTGAAAGAAGAGAATGTTAATTATACCTTATTGTGCTCTGGTGTTCCTCACATATTCAGACTAAATACAACACCATATTCAAACTTCAAAATGCTATTGTAATAGGTGTAGCAGCAGAAGAGACCTTATTAAAAATGTGAATGCTAAAAGAGATAGATTAAAAGCTGGTCACATATTAGTGCTTCCCAGTGTCCTATCTCAGAGGAAGCTGGAGCTCAAGACCAAGCTATTCAGGACATTTGTACTTCAAAGCGATGATTGAAGATTCCAGAATTTCATGATAGGCTTGGACACCTGAAAAGGCAGTGTGAATAAGATTACAGTTGATGTTTTTTCTGTCATAAAGCTAAAGTTTAAATATGATGCTGATTTTCAGGAGCTCTCTTACATGACAAAATTCATCACACCCTCTTAGGAAGAAAATGTATAACAGTGACACTGCTACACTTGTACATTTAAATCCAGTATAGCTTGGGCTCAAATCCTTAAATGTTCAAAATAGAAATGTTTTCATCTGAAATTTGATGATTCAAGAACAGTGTTAGTAAAAGTCTATTTTCCCAAATTGTATTCAAATAATATTTTCTTTCCTTGTGGGTTAAAAAACACTTAAAAATTAAGAATTAGGGGAAATTTTTTTCTCCTCGTAAATGAAATTGAGCTTTCATATTGGATTTTAGTTCCCTGAATTTGGAAGGGAAAAGGTTAATCTATCATTGTTATTTTTTGCCGTAGAGTGTCAATTAACTACTATTAATACTTCCATTCTTCAGGGTGGATAAGTCAATTAACAAGGGAAAAAGTATTTTAAGAAGTGCAGGGTTGGGGAGGGTATCCAAGAGAACTTTCAGATCTGCTTGAATTTCCTAAATGTTATGTTGAAGTTCCCCTCTAGGTAGCCCATGACTGCCCCACACAGAAATCCATGTCTCATTGCTCCCCACCAACCACATGGAGCAGAGAATATGCTACTAATAGAAGCTTTGTAACACTTAATGGATGTGTGAATAAATAAATGAGTGGACAAATGAATGAACAGAGAGGATGCTTCTTAGACGCCAAACAAATAACTTTCAATTAGTTCTTAGAAAAAGATCCCCTTCTTAAAATCATGCAGGAGCACGCATCTTCAAATGTTTTATAAATGTAAATTTGGGAGTAGTTTAATGGTGTCTAGCTTTTAGGCTCTCAATGTTTGTGTGTGTGCTCCGTTGTGTCTGACTCTTTGTGACCCCATGGGCTGTAGCCCGCCAGGTTCCTCTGTCCACGGGAGTTCTCCAGGCAAGAATACTGGAGTGGGTTGCCATTTCCTTCTCCATAGGCTCTCAATAGGTGTATTTAAATTTTAATTTTGCTAAGTCTCTAACATATGCTACTTTCGCTCTTTTGTCAAGCTGAAAGACCAGTAAGTGCATGTCTTGCTTGGTTCCACTGTCATTCAGATAATGACAATTGATGTCCTTAACATCCAAACCCTTTTAAATTCTCTTCTGATTTGAGATAAAGGGATTTAGATCCTTTGGATGACCTCGTGCATGCATGCTGAGTCCCTTCAGTCATGTCTGACTCTTTGTGACCCCATGGACTATAGCCTGCCAGGCTCCCCCATCTGTGGGATTCTCCAGGCAAGAATACTGGAGTGGGTTGCCATTTCCTTCTCCAGGGGATCTGCCCGACCCAGGGATTGAATCCCCTTCTGCATTGCAGGAGGATTCTTTACTGGTGAGCTTCCAGGGAAGCCCTTGGACGGTCCCAGGGTTCCTGTGCAGATTTGCAGGTGTTGCTTGCTCTGCTGCACGACAGACACTTGGGCCCAGAAGACGGTTCTCATGCATTAATAGTTCTAACACGGCAGCAGTCAGGCACCCAGGACGGCTTTTGAAATAAGGGTCAGGATGCCGAGTGTCCCTCAGAAACAATGGCCTTCTTCGTTGTCGGGGGTGACCTTGCAGCTTGTTACGTTGATCAAACAATTTGACGCAATTGCTCTTACTTATGCCTCAGAGGCCAGACAGCAAAGTCTGCCATGGTTTGTATCTATCTATTTTCATTTATATTAATATCAAACTCCCTTGCTCTGTGTTTTATCAAAATGAATCTCTTTCTGCTCATTTCCCAGGTGAACATATTGGACAGTATCTGGCTGAACGGCCCCCAGCAGGACCAGGAAAGGCTCAGATGTTTCCAACTGTGTTTGCAGGATTCATCATCTGGATTCAGAGACAAGATCCCCAAACAATTATGCAGGATCAAAGCTGACAGAATTTGGTCAGATGAAACTTGGCAGGGTCACAGGTCTTAACTCAGAGAAGGAGACACCCCACATCCAGAAGGAGGTGAGGGGGTGCAGGGAGCAGGGAGAGACAACTGGTCTCCTTCATGCTGAAGACCCAAACTTGTACCTCAGGACATTTCCTCCCAGTGGGCCCTTGATTCTTGGCAGCTTTCTTGCCTGACCGATAAGAAGTAGCTAATAAGAAACATCTGGAAAAAAGAGAAGTTTGAGGTCTCTTCATGTTTACCTCATTTTTACTCTTGCTTCTGTGAGGTTTAAAAGATTGGCATATTTCTCTAAATCTTTGAGAATCTATATCCAAAGAGGAGTGAAAATCATGCCAATTCCTGTATTCATTTGGAATTTCTATGCTCATGGATTAGGACGCAAAGTACAGCTGTTCATCTCTTGGCATCCACAGGGGGTTAGTTCAGGGATTCCTACAGAAACCAAAATCTGGCATGCTCAAGCCCCTTCTATAAAATGGTGCTGTATCTGGATATAATCCTTCCATGCACATACACATCCTTCCATAGACTTTGAATCATCTCCTGATTATTTATAATGCTTAATGCCGGGAAATGCCATGTCAATAGCAGTAAACACAATGTAAATGGTGTATAAGCCTGTGCCCAGATGCAGCAAATTCAAGTTCTGCTTTTTGGAACTTTCTGAAATGGTTTTGCAAACACGCTAGACCTGGAGTTGATTGAATCCCTAGATGTGAAATCCATAACTACAGAGGGTTGACTGTAAAGCTCAAGCTTTTATCTGGTTGCTTCTTCTTGTTGTTGTTGTTTTGCTAAGTTGTGTTCAATTCTTTGAGACCCCATGGACGGTAGCCCACCATGCTCCTCTGTCCAGGGGATTTTCCAGGCAGGAACGCTGGAGTGGGTCGCCATTTCCTTCTCCAGGATCTTCCTGACCCAGGGATTGAACCCACATCTCCTGTATTGGCAGGCGGATTCTTTACCACTGAGCCAACTGGGAAGACTGTCTGGTTGATGCTATTGTGTTTTTCAGATTTACTTACTGCTTTTGGGAGTCTACAATCCAGGTGCCATCACGTGGACCTGAATTCACTCCATTCTCTGAAGCTTCATCCTGAGGACCCTAAACAGAAGCAACATATTCTATAGGAATTGGAAAACTGCTGCAACTCTCAGTTAGAGAATTAGCGATCATGCCTACACAACTTTCTAAATATAATAAAATCCACTGAACTGTATATTTTAGCAGGACTGTTTTATGGTATGTGACATAAAATCTCACTTTTAGAGGAATATTAATTTAAATTGCTCTCACAAAGTACAAAAAACCTTTTTAAAATTGAAGTATAGTTGATTTACAATATTGTATTAGTTTCAGGTGTACTGCAAAGTGATTAAATTATATATATATATATATATATATATGTATTTCTTTCTGTTTCTTTTCCCTTATAGGTTAATACAGAATATCCACTATAGTTCCCTGTGCTTACAGTAGGTCCTGTTGTTCATCTATTTCACACGTAGCACTGTATATGCTAATTCCAAATTCCTAATTTATCCCTTCCCCCACCCCCTTTGGTAACCCTAAGTTTGTTTCTTAGGTCTGTGGGTCTATCACTATTTTGTATACAAGTTCATTTACATCATTTTTAAAAGCCTTTTAAAAAATTCTTTAAGCAGGCTGAAGTACATTGGAGCATTATAAGAGGAATGGGGAAAGGAAAAAACTCCCAGAATCATCAAGCTCTTCATACACAGGAAATTAAGGGAAAACCATTAAAAGTCATAAATAAGAAAGAAAGTGGTGAATAGAACCAGCCCTCCAACTGGCAGCTTTCACGACCACAAATCAGTTGGGGAATGCATCTGAGATCGGTTGAATCCTTGGAGGCAGAACTGGCAGATATGGAAGACTGAATCTACTAGGGTTTTATGTAAGGCACGTGGGCATCCAGGGACTTTGGTATCTGCAGGGGTCCTAGAATCAACCCCTTGGGGACAACTGTACATACAATGTCACCATAACAAACATTAGCAGCTAAGCTGCTTTCCAACCACAGGTCTGTCAACTACAGAGCTTCTTTGAATTCATGTCACTTTGGTCTGTATAGGATTAAAGTTATCTCTCTCATCCCACATCTCAGGAAGGAGATGATCCCCAGAGAAAAGTCCTTGAAAATTCTCTTGGTTCTGGACAATGGGACAATTTTATGTGGTAAAACTCCCTCTTACTTTTCATGCCCATTTTCTTTATTGCTTTAAAAGTTTTCCAGAACATCATTGTGTGAATGCTGGTATTCCTATAGTAAGGGAGGTTTCTGAACAACCTCCGAGTTATAACTCTCTGAAAGTGTGAATTGTAAGTGCATTGAATCTAGTTATATTTTCCATCTTGCACAGTCTTCAGATAGGCTTTTTAAAATGGCATACAGACATAATTTGGGCTTTCCAGGTGGCTCAGTGGGTGTAGAATCTGCCTGCAATGCAGGAGATGCAGGCAGAGGTGAGTTTGATCCCCGAGTTGGGAAGATCCCGTGAATAAGGAAATGGCAACCCACTTCAGTATTCTTTCCTGGAGAATCCCATGGACAGAGGAGCCTGGAATGCTACAGTCCATAGGGTTGCAGAGTCAGACACGACTAAAGTGAGTGGGCACTCATGCACAGGGACATGATTTAAGGCAGTAGATCTCAAACTTCGGCAGGTATTAGAAATACCGGGATGGGGGAGCTTGTTATCATATATTGTCGAGACCCTCCCCTGGTTTCTGGTTTCTCAGGCTTGAGGCAAAGGCAAAGAATTTGAATTTTGAACAAGTTCCAAGTGATGATGTTGTTGGCCTGAGCATCACATTCTGGAACCACTGGATATAAAGTGATACACTATTCCTTTCAAGGGACATGGAGAAAGATAATATGTGTGTGTGTGTGCTCGGTTGCTCAGTCATGTCCAGCTCTTTGAGGCCCCATGGACTCTAGCTGGGGCCTCAAAGAGGCTCATTAGCAGGCTGGGTCTTCCAGGTGGCTCTAGTGGTAAAGTGTGAATTCTACCTGCCTGCCAATGCAGGAGATGTAAGAAATGTGGCTTTGATCCCTGGGTCAGGAAGATCCCTTGGAGGAGGGCATGGCAACCCACTCCATATTCTTGCATGGAGAATCCCATGGACAGAGGAGCCTAGTGGGCTACAGTCCACGGGGTCACAAACAGTTGGACACAACTGAAATGACTTAGCGACTTATCTGTACAACTGTGGACTGTAACCTGCCAGGCTCCTCTGTCCATGGAATCTTCTGGGCAAGAATACTGGAGTGTGCTGCCATTTCCTACTCCAGGTATCTTCCCAACCCAGGGATCAAACCCGCAGTCTCTTGCATATCCTACATTGGCAGGCAGATTTTTACCCCTAGCTTGACGTAGGCAGCCCCAAAAGACAATATGCTATTCATTAAATAAGTAAATATTTTCTTTTTAGATTGATTTTCATAAGTTCCAAGGTTTACAGAGACTATGAAACCAGCCTTAGTGGTAAAGGTCTTATTTCTTTGCTAAACTGTTTTTTTACTTATTCTGGATCCTAGCTAAAAAGGATATAGTATTTAGGGGTCCCCTTCTCATTTCTATTTTTGAGATGGTTTCATCTTTAGCTTTTAGTAAAACTGCTAAATCACCATTTGGAGTTGTCTTATTCTTATTTTATTGTTGTTACAGGAAAAGAAAAAAATCAATATCTTTTCTTTCTTTTTAAATTTTTCTGCAACCATCTCATATGTGTTCATTGCTATTTTTTAAGAGAACAATTCAGCTTACCTAAAGTCTTTCTTCACAATATTTCATTTTCTTTTTAAGTGGTGAGCTTGCTGAGGCAGCCTCTCTACAGAGTTACTCTTTATTTGATCTGAGTGGCTCGATCCAGCCTCCCAGTACTTTTCAACAAGCAGATAGGAGTCTGTTTAGTCCCAGAGATGTCTTGGAACTTCTCTAAAGTCAGCCACAAAAATGAGTGCTTGTCGATTCATCAAGGCTTGCCAGGGTGGCTGCTCTTGGTGCTCCAGGAGATCACAACACCTTATAAATGTGCACAGTATTCACTTCTGCCCAAGCCAGATTCCTGCCTACAAGGGCACAGTCATTCCCATTTATATCAGGCCAATAACAATTGAGTCCTAATGAAAGAACTTAACAAAGTTGTAATAGACAGTTGTGATTATTCAGGATGAGAGAAGGCTTTGTGAACACAAAGACAGAGGGAGGGAGATGAGACTGACGTCTGTCCCCTGCTGGGGGCCACTAAAGAAAATCTGAGTGAAGGTCAGTACTGCATTTGTGCAGATTAACTGGCTTAGACGTGCGTCTTCTCAGCCTAACTAGTCCCCTAACTCACACTTGCCTCTCCTTTCTCATGCCTTTGCCTTAGATCCTTCAGCTTTCATGCTCCTTTTACCCTTCTCCCCACTGCTATCAGCTCAAGCTCTCTTGAACTCATTAGTCTCTCTGGTGTGAATTCTACAGATTTTTTAAAGACTTTATTTTTAGGGCATTTTTAGGTTCATAGCAAAGTTGAGAGGAGGGTATGGAGATTTCCCATATACCTCCTGCCCCCTCCCTCCCTCGGCCTCCCCCACCATCAACACCCCCCACCAGAGGGAAGCATTTGCTACAATGGATGAACCCACACTGACTTACACAGCATAATCACCCCCAGTCCATAGTTTACATTCAGATTCACTCTTGCTGGTGTACATTCTGTGGATTGGACACCCATGTGATGACATGCACCGATTATTAGAGTATCAGATACAGTATTTTCACTTCTTTAAAAATCCTCTGTGCTCTGAGTACTATCTCTCAGCCCCTTCCACCTCCAGCCTCTGAAAACCACTGATATATATATTTTTTCATTTATTTCTATCAGTTGGAGGCCAACCACTCTACAATATTGTAGTGGTCCTTGTCATACATCGACACGAATCAGCCATGGATTTACTTGTATTCCCCATCCTGATCCCCCCTCCTACCTCCCTCTCTACCCACTGATATTTTTACTGTCTCTTTAGTTTTGCCTTTTCCAGAATGTCATATAGTTGGAATCATACAGTTTGTAACTTTGTCAGATTGTGCTGTCTTTTTTTGGCTTGGTTATTAGGTGGCCTCTTACAATGAATTTGGGGGTGTTGCTTCCTCTTCAATTTTTTACAATAGTTTGAGACAGATAGGTATTCCTGTATATCTATATACCTTATTTATATGTTTTATATGATCGTTATTATTTTTAATTGTGGTGAAAAAAGCAAGTTACATGAAATTTACCATCTTAACCAATTCTAAGTATACAGTTGAATAATGTTAAGGATATTTATGCAACTGATGTTCAGAACTCTTGTATCCTGCAAAACTGAACTCTATACCTCAAAAACAACAGCTACCCACTTCTTCCTCCCACATAGCCCCTGGCCTCACCATTTTACTTTCTGTTTCTACAAGTGTAACAACTGTAGATACCTCATTTAAGTGGGATTATACAGTGTTTGTCTATCTATAACTGGCTTATTTCAGTTAATGTATTGGCCTCAAGGTTGATTGATGTTGTGGTATGTGTCAGAATTTCCTTCCTTTATGGTGGTGGTGGTTTAGCTGCTAAGTCACGTCTGACTCTTGAGATCCCATGAACTGTAGCCTGCCAGGCTCCCATGTTCATTATATTCTTATAATTGGAATATAATACATAGTTATAATAATAGTATATTTATTGTATTATATAATATGAAATATTATTGTAATAATATAATAAAATTCAACCTTATAAAGGCTAAGGATAAACTATATTTTGCTGAATGAAAATAACCATCCGAATATGTTACATAACACACGGTTTCAGGTATGGAATATTTTTTGAAACGGCAAAATTCTAGAAATAGAAAATAGATCACTGATGACTACATGTTAGGGATGATGGTGGAGGGGTTATGAATGGCAACGTGAGAGAACCTGAGGTGATGAAAGTGAAAGTGTGAGTTTTTCAGTCGTGTCTGACTCTGTGCGGCCCCATGAACTGTAGCCCGCCAGGCTCCTCTGTCCATGGGATTCACTCTCCAGGCAAGAATACTGGAGTGGGTTGCCATGCCCTTCTCCAGGGGAGCTTTCCGACCCAGGGATTGAACCTGGGTGTCCTGCACTGCAGGTGAATTCTTTACCATCTGAGCCACAGAATCTTGACTGTGACATAGATACACAAATTGTATAGAATCAAAATGCACATTCTCGTGCACAAATACCCACACACAAGTAAATATAAAACTGAGGAAACCTGAGTAGGGTTAGTGACTTATTTCAGGGTCAATACCTTCATTGTGATAACTTACACAACCACATTTTCATGACATTTACCATTGGGAAACCCTGGGCAAAGGTTTCATGGGATATTTATGTATTATTCCTTTCAATTGCATGTAAATCTGCAATTATCTAAATTAAATTTTGATTTTAAAAAATAACACTTCTAAAGATTCTGGGTGTATTTTTCAAATCACATAAACTTTTGCATCTCTTTCTGAGGTCTACTCAAACACACATTTCTCAATACTTTTTTTGTAAAACAATAATTCAGAAAGTAGTGTGATTACTGAAGCTTCCGTCATTTTTGTCTACTTTGGTAAGCAGAAACACAGGTATCTGCTAAAAGTGAAAATGAATGGAAGGATTAAAAATTAGAAACAACAGAACTCCAGTCTTTTAAAAAATTCCCTGCAGCTTATTTGCTGGGTTTCCTGTTGACTAAAGACTGCCTCTGGGGCACAAGCATCAAAAAGCAGCCCCCACCCGTGGGTTCTCTGCTGGGTAAGGAGCTCCCTGCAGGGACTCCCAGTGCAGTGCTCTGAACCATTTGTTTCTACCCCGGAAGGCAAGCCTTGCAGTCATTAGTATTGATTTCTCTATCTGCAAATGGCAGCCACTCATTTTAATCACTGCTTGACAGGTAGCTTTTTGCAACTCAGAGCTGCCTTCCTTTGAGTTCACTGCTCTGAGAATTTTATTACCATTTTACACCAGTACCCCTGACATACATCACTCTACCTTACACAGAAGAAAAAAAAAAAAGTGCTTCTTAATTTGACTTATTGGTTTTATTTGCCTGCCTGGCTATGGTTTTAGGTTCTGCTGTTTAGAGGTCATGAGTCCAAAGGGAGGAATGATTTCACCAGGAGGGATGAGAAATGATCTTATCGAACTGGAGTTCCTGCTGCCGCCTGGGCTCTTTGAGCATCTCTTTCTTCTGAATCCACAAGCAAAGAAGGGAGTCACTGTGCTGGCTGGGCTGTTGATCTTGACTATGAAGTGGGTGACTACTGCAAAAGGCAAGCAGGCAGGAGCATGTCTGGAACATGAAAACTGAGGGCATCTTAGTACTTTCACGTATGTGATTAACGTCGATGGAAAACTATAAGCAATTCAATTTAGGCAGGAAAACTAAAGGTCCAGACCCTTCAGGAATGAGGTTTGGATCACTTCCCCACACAAGGACTCATGACAAGAGGGAATGTTTAGGAAGGGAATATAAAATGTCCCCAGATTGCTCTCAAATGGTTCAAAAAAAGTGACATAAAAATATGTGTGTGTATTTGTGTGCATGTGTGTGGGAGACAGGAGAGAGAAGAGAGAGAGAGAGAGCAATGAGGCAAAACAAACAATTCCTGAGTTTGAGTAAAGGGTATTTACATGAAAGTTCCTTGTGCTAACCTTGAAATCTTTCTGCAAATTTGAAATTAGAACAAAAAAGCGTTCCAAAAATAAATTTATAGAATCAGTGATTTTAAATGGAGTTTGGGGAACATTTCAGACTCGTAGAAATAAAGTTGTTTTCTGTGCAAAATTACTTGAAAAGGTTTTAATGCCTATAAATATCTAACCATAAAACCTACTGTTACTGTGTGCATGCAGGTTTTGATTAAATCTAGCCTTCACAGGGTGGCCTTTCTCTCTTCATCATGGCAGAACTATAATTTCGGGTCACATGCTTCACTTTACACTTCCATGATCTTAGGTAGCCGCCACTCATAGAAAGCGGCTGTAATGAATGTAACTTAGTTTTATTTACCCCCATTAACACAGTCATGCTGAAACCAACAGGATCAAATCAGGCTGCAATCACGCTCTTTAATCAACGGTTCTCATCTTTTCTTAACTTCTTTTCACTCAAGTTATGGAATGTCTGCCCTTATAGATTCATTCAGCTTCATCAAAAAGAAAATCCCATTGGTAATAACCATAGATGAGAGCAGTGTGTAACAACGAGAAACTGGGGGAAAGGAGAGTTTAGCAAGAGTGGTCAGGACAGTCCTCTCTGCAGAGATCAACAAACTGAGGGTGGTGGTTTAGTCAATTCAGTCGTGTCTGACACTTGCGACCCCATGGACTGTAGCCTGCCAGGCTCCTCTGTCCATGGGATTCTCCAGGCAAGAATGCTGGAGTGAGTTGCCATTTCCTTCTCCAGGGGATCTTCCCAACCCAAGAATCAAACCCAGGTCTCCTGCACTGCAGGCAGATTCTTTGCCAACTGAGCTAGGAGGCTAGACTTAAGTGTGTAACAGTGAGAGACTGGGGAACACAGAGTTTAGCAAGAGGGGTCAGAAGAGTCCTCTCTGCAGAGGAGATCAAGGAAATGATAAGCAAAGAGAAATCCCCAGTGGGGATCCCAGTGCCAAGAGGTTGAGATGAAGCCTGAGAGACAAACAGAGTGCAGACCATGTGTGCTTCAGTCTCAGAAGGATAGTGACTCCCGGGTGGATTTGAGGAAGGGACTGAGGCGACTGTGATGTACTCAGCCACACTCCCCAGTGCCCCGCAGCCTGTCTGCACAGCTGACGAGTGTTTCAGAGAAACTCTCTATGCAACTTTATGGGTTTCCGAGCGGTCTTGGCATGAGGTCATGGTTTCTTGTCTTCTCATGCATTCTTTTTTTTTTTTTTAATTGAAGTATAGTGGATTTACAAGGTTGTGTTAGTTTCAGATGTACAGCAAAGCAAGTCAGTTATACATGTGCTCAGTCATGCCTGGCTCTTTGAGGCCCCATGGACAATAGCCCACCAGGCTCCTCTGTCCACGGAATTTTCCAGGCAATACTAGATTAATTTGCCATTTCCTACTCCAGAGGATCTTCCTAACCCAGGGATCAAATCCTTGTCTCTTGCATCTCCTGCACTGGAAGGCAGATTCTTTGGGAAGTCCCTATTGTTGTTCCGTTGCTCAGTCCTATCTTTGTGACCCTAAGAACTGCAGCACTCCAGGCTTCCCTGAGTTTGTTCAAACTCATGTTCCTTGAGTCAGTGATGGCATTCAGTCATCTCATCCTCTGTCACCCCCTTCTTCTCCTGCCCTCAATCTTTTCCAGCATCACAGTCTTTTCCAATGAGTCGACTCTTGACATCTGGTGGCCAAAGTTGTGGGGCTTCAGCCTCAGCATCAGTCCTTCCAATGAATATTCAGGACTGATTCCCTTTAGGATGGACTGGTTGGATCTCCTTGCAGTCCAAAGGACTTTCAAGAGTCTTCTCCAACATCACAGTTCAAAAGCATCAATTCTTTGGCATTCAGCCTTCTTTATGGTCCAACTCTCACATCTGTACATAACTACTGGAAAAGCCTTAGCTTTGACTAATGAGAACCTTTGTCAGCAAAGTAACATGTCTGCTTTTTAATACACTGTCCTAGGTTTGCTATAGCTTTTCTTCCAAGGAGCAAGCATCTTTTAATTTCATGGCTGCAGTCACCATCCACGGTTATTTTGGAGCCCAAGAAAATAAAGCCTGTCTCTGTTTCCATTGTTTTTCCATTTATTTGCATGAAGTCATGGGACCAGATGCCATGATCTTAGTTTTTTGAATGTTGAGTTTTAAGCCAGATTTTTCTGTGTGTGTGTGTGTGTGTGTAGTCTTCTTCAGATTCTTTTCCATTACAGGTTATTACATAGAATATAGTTCCCTGTATTATAAAGTAGGTGCTTGTTATTTATCTATTTTATATACTGTAGTGTGTATCTGTTAATCCCAAATGTTTAATGTATCCTCCTCTCTTCCCCTTTAATGGACTGAATGCTCCTATGTATTCCCAGGAATTAGCACCCCCCACCCTGCCACCATATCTCCTAACTCTTCCCTTTCCTCCAGAGTCTTCTCCCATTTACCTTTTCTACCCCAAAATGGTTTACATGTAAATAGGCATATTTTAAAATTAGAGTCTTTTGATGAATAAAGCTTGATCATCTGTTGATTTCAATTGCAGAAACTTAGCACCTGCATTCTCTCATAATCCGTACTAATATTGTTGTGACTATGTCTGTCTACACCCCTCTTTCATTCCATCATTTACACATTGTTCTGTTGGTATGAAGGTGAATGCTCAGGTAAGAAAATGGTTAACACTTCTCACCCAGCGGGTAGAAACCCAGAGGAGGTGTTCTGGTTCAACCCCACATGCAGCGCCTCCCAATTCCTACCCATATATACTTTAGAAAGACATAGATTTTGAATACTCTTTTAGGAAAACACCCTATTTTCCATCCATATGGTTCAGCTGGTGGTGATGCCAAAAATCTGTTCTATTCGAGTGTCTCAGTCACATCATTATCAGAGGATAGTTTCTCTTTATCCCGCTTTTAGTGACATTACAGTTAATTAGTGTACTTGAGGGCTTCTGCCTCATTTATCCACCACCCGGATAACATCAGCTGTTCCCTGATGCTACTAGCAGCCACTTCTGGCAGTCAGTTGCCTAGTTATTGTTTTATTAGGAGTTCCAAAATGATGGAACTTCTACCATAGCTCCTGTGCTTATTCATCTCCAGTTTTTGGGTAGTTAGCCAGTAACCTGTTTTGGTAAACTTGGCTTATTCCAACTGATACTAATTGTTATTTTTTCAAGGTTCAACTTGTGAATGTGGTCTCAGTCAATTGCCCTCTAAAAAGCCCATGTTCTATTCAGTGGAACTCACTGGGAAAGTAACATCTGGGAAGAATAACACACACTAAATTTTCTTTTTTTCTCACAATTGCAAATTAAACAGAATGTGGGCACTCTATCTCGAAAATATAAATCATGCTATTATGTTTAACTTTGTAAAGTGTTCACAAAAAAATCTTTGTCCTGAGTCTATTAGAAATAAATGGCTGTAAGATTATTATGATCCAGGACTGGTGGGCCCATCAATAAAATTAGACTCAAAAATTTTTGTAAATTAGGATGCATTTAATGCCAAGCATTTCCCAGATTTTAGTTTCTTTGCCCCCTTTATCCTCAGTGGAATTAGAAGAAAACTCCAAGATAAAATTAGGAAGATCCCCTGGAGGATGGCATGGCAACCCACTCCAGTATTCTTGCCTGGAGAATCCCCATGGACAGAAGATCCTGGCAGGCTACAAGTTCATGGGGTTGCAAAGAGTCGGACATGACTGAGCAGCTAAGCACAAAAACAGCTTTCTTAGACGTATCTTGGGGGGCTGGTTTCAACCACCTTGACGTTGAAAGTTAAAAAAAAAATGAGGTTATTAGAAACATAAGGTAAGTGTACTAAAATTTTTATACTTGACTTTTTTTTTTGTCTACCTATTGATTCTGTCTCCATAGTATTCAGTAAACATTCATTTGATGTGTCTGCAATTTGATTATCAGGAGTTAATTGTTTTGGCCCCACATAGTACTTCTTTTGAAGTTATACGAGAGCAGTCTGTTTAAATCACTCTATCTCCTGCGACTAGTGTTATTACTATTAAGCACCTCATGAACTAGGGCTTCCCCAATGGCTCAGTGGTAAAGTATCTGCCTGCCAAGGCAGGAGACACAGGAGATGCAGGTTCAGTCCCTGGATTGGGAAGATCCCCTGAGGAAGGCATGGCAACCCACTCCAGTATTTTTCCCTGGAAAATGCCATTGACAGAGGAGCCTGGCAGACTACAGTCCATAGGGTCGCAAAGAGTCAGACACTTAAGTCAAGTCATGCACATATATAATCCTTTTCATTTGCTAAATATTTTTACTTTATTTGTATGTTCTTCATTATTGAAAACCTTTGGGATTTTTATTTCAAAACCAGTATTTGCTAATAAACAGTAGTGATAGAAGTCCCACAGAAACCCAGAGGCAAAACTCTGGAAGTAGCATCACCAAATATTCCAATAATTCTCTAGTGAAAGTCCAGGTTCATATTAGAAAATAGAAATGAAAGTATTTTTAAGCATCCTACAAAAACATTATGGTATTTTATGGTAGTGTTACCAATGTACACTCAGGCAGGGGGGATGACGTCACTGACTTTTGGAAAACGGTGAGGAAATAAGAGTGAGGGGAAGCCCCTGAGAATCTTCCTCAAAATACACCATGTAGAGACCTTTGTCTCTTTTTATTAATTTCTTCTCCCTGCTTGTGTGAAGCAGGTGAAACTACTGAGCCTGCAGCGAGCCCCATGAACCATGTGATACAAGGCAAACCCTACGGATGGCAGAGCACAGTGATGTCAGGAACCTGGGACTACGAGAGTGTCGTAAAAGTGCAAGACCATCCCTGTTTCCCATCAGCCTGATAAACCTTCATATGGTGTATTTAAGCCACTGCAAAATTTAGTTTTTGGATTCAAACAGGTAAACCTAACCCTTTTTAATATGCTGATAAGCTAGTAAGTATACTATTTTCTCTTCCTGCCTTTTAATGCAGTGGCACGAGGTATATTGGAATGTGTGTGCGTGCTCAGTTGCTAAGTCATGTCCGACTCTCGTGACTGCATGGACTGCCGCCCACCAGGCCCCTCTGCCCGTGGGATTTTCCCGGCAGGAACATTGGGGTGGGTTACTATTTCCTCCTTCAGGGATCAAACCCATGTTTCCTGTGTCTCTTGCAATGCAGGCAGATTCTTTAGCACTGAATTGCCGGGAAGACCCAGTTGCATGAGGACATGATGCTAGGAGATGTGGCAGCCATGCTGCAACCACAAGGAGCCACACCTGAAATGAAAGTATCCTCCCTGAAATGGTAAATAGGACGAAGTACTTGAAACTGTTACTTAGTAGTAAAAGCAAAATGCCACTGATCAATTTATATGCTGTCTGCTGTAGTCTCAGAAATAATATCTATGCATCTAACATAATGCTGTCTCTAAAAACTGGGGACTATTTAAGGGACATTAATAATTCTCAGTCTTCGTTGCAATTGGGTAAGGCCTTGAAACTAGCACTGGGTTACAGAATTCGAGCAGGAATGCCATGCCTCCTTGCTGCTTCCTGGTTGGAGAGCTTTCGCAGATTCCTGTCCAGGCTCTCTTCCTCTGCCGCTGGTCTGCCATCTGGTCCAGACAGCAGAACTTCTACCATGTGGGCCAAGACCTCCTGCCGATCCATATGGAGTGAGAAATAAACTTTTATGATAAGAAACCCTTGAGATGTGGTATTTCTGCATAATCTGTGCCTGGATGAATATATTAGGTAATCATATTGATATCAACCCTGAATATTCTTTGGAAGAACTAATGCTTAGGCTGAAGCTCCAATTCTTTGGCCACCTGATGCGAAGAGCTGACTCACTGGAAAAGACTCTGATGCTGGGAAAGATTGAAGGTGGGAGGAGAAGGGGATAACAGAGGATGAGATGGTTGGATGGTATCATCGACTTAATGGACATGAGTTAGAGCAAACTCCGGGAGTTGGTGAAGGACAGGGAAGCCTGGCGTGCTGCCGTCCGTGGGGTCACAAAGAGTCAAACATGACTGAGGGACCAAAGAGCAACAATACTGATATTAATAAAAAATTACCTGTGCTAATGATTACAAGTTCAAACAGTTCAAAAAAACAATAATTAGTAAAAAATAAAAGCTCCAAGTTCAGTCTCTTTGTAAGCTTAACCAATACAAGGTTTCTAATGCCTCCTTCCCGAAAAATATTTCATGCAAAAAAATGTTACTTAAAAGTCCATACATTTCTGCATTTTTCTTTTTAAAGTAATAATGAATCTTGGCCACAGCTCTACCTTGCTATTTTAAAGATTCATTGCATTGGTAAAACATAATTAGCCAGGTTACCATGGGAATAACTGTGGGAAAAAGATAAGGCAGCAATAACCTCCATAGTAGCCCAGTGAAATAAACCTCTGGGTGCAGGTTTTAATTGCCCTTTAAAGCCCATCTCGCAATGACGATCAACTCCACTTGTCCAGGACCATCCACAGCCTCACAGAAGAGGCCGAATGTCTGCCAGAGAATCCAGCCTTGAAACAAATGTCTCTACAGGCTTTTGAATCAATTATTTTAAATTATTTTTCTTAGCTCCTGGTAATTGTTTAAACAGGTTCTTACATTCCTCTTTAACATTAAAAATTAATCAGTATCAATGAAGGACTCATTACTGGAGCTGAGGCAGACTATTTTATCAGAAATGAGACAATTTGAGATATTCATAGAGGTTTAAACAGCACAGTCTGCCTGCTATACAGGAGACCTGGGTTCGATCCCTGGGTCTGGAAGATCCCCTGGAGAAGGAAATGGCAACCCACTCCAGTATTCTTGCCTGGAAAACCCCGTGGACAGAGGAGCCTAAGGGGCTACAGTCTATAGGGTTGCAAAGAGTCAGACACGAATGAGCAATTAACACTTCATAGAACTTTAAACATCAAGGAGAGAACATGGAGTTTCTTTGGGAGATGCTCATTCTTTGCTCCATATTTAAATGGGAGAGCATGAAGACAGCATGTTTCAACTTTGATATTATGATACTAACCTGTAAAATTACATATTGTTTGATTCAAAGTTCCTTTAATAAACCACCAACATAATTTGGGTTAGGGGATGCTTCCTGCTGAGTTAACGTAAGTAGGTCATAACTAGAAACCAGGTGGGAACATGAACACTTTCACAAGTCCTGTTACAGAAAGGGGGGCTTCCCTGGTGACTCAGATGGTAAAAAATCTGCCTGCAATATGAGAGACCGGAGTTCGATCCCTGGGTCAGGAAGATCCCCTGGAGGAGGAAATGGCAACCAACTCCAGTATTCTTGGGAGAATCCCATGGACAAAGGAGCCTGGTGGGCTACAGTCTGTGGGGTCACAAAGAGGTGGACTTGATGAGCAAATAACAGAACACACTGTGTTACATGAAGGGAAATTTGTCTTGACCAAGATACAGCAGCCATGCAGATTGGTTACAAGAAGCGGATTTAGATTAATTTTAGTCCCAGATGGGAGATCCCAGGCAAGGGTACCAAAGGAACGCATTAGTCTCAGGGGCACATGAGCGTTTCTACAGGATACACAGACAAGAGAGTCTAATGAAGCATCTCTTCAAGATGCCCATGGCCACATTTACAGATAGATGAAGATGGAGAGCAGGCACTTCCCCTTCCTACTAAATACAAGAAAGACAGCTTAGTACCCAAACAGTGATTCTGCAGCTGGGGTCCTGGAGAGGGCAGCTGAGAGGGAGGGGGGATGGAGAGTGACCACAAGAACAGAGTAGCTAGGGAGAAGTGGGACATACAAAAGGGAGGATTCCTAAATGGGGAAGAAGACATGCCAGAACTTTGTGCATCCAGAACTCTTTTCTGATTTCTCCTTCAGATGTGCACTGTTCTTGACCCCACTGCTTCCTCTTTGCAGAAGAGTCTGAACATGAAATATTCCATTTATTTAAAATAGCCCAGATGCTCACTAAGCATGTCCTTTGGATGAAGCTTGGAGGTAGGAGAGAGAGATAAGGAGGGAATAAATATGTAAAGGACCAGCATTTACCCAGTGTGGGTACGGGAAGTCCCCTACATGTGAATCTTCAAGTTGTGAACTTTCAAAGATGTGAAAATGTGTTCCACCAACGTCGGGCCTGAGTGAAACTGCAGCTGGCCCCCCACCTCCTACTGCTGACCATTCTTCAGCTCTATCATCCCTGCCACCATCCTCCAGTCAGTAACTCTTCTTGCCTGTTCTCTTGATGTCAGCCCCTGTGTGCCAGCTGTTGCCCTTACTACTGAACTTTTCAAGGTCCTGTAAGATTAAAATTGTTTACTTTTTGTGTTTGTTTGCTCTTTATTTATTATTTGTGTGAAAAGTTTTACTAAAGTGCCATATAACTGATTGTGTTAGGCTAAATTTGTTGGACTTATGAACATCGCCTTGGATGGAATTCATTTGTATGTAGGGGACTTAATGCACTTGAAAAGTGTTCTTTTCAGTTACCATTGCAAACATATTTCTCTCTAGGGCAAAAGTATCACACAATTCACGTGAGACATGTGAAATTCCAGAACGGGTCATTATTGGTCATCACTGTTTCTAGGTAAGATGTCACACAGCATGGCTGGGTAATGTGTTGGCCTGCAAGTTATTCCTTAGATACTTGAATATACCTTCCCCAGGTCACTGACACCCAAAGAAGGCAGAAATTCTAGGAAAGTCTGACATGAGTCCCAAAGAAGATGCCATGGAGAAACTTGGAGATTCCTACAAAGTCAAGGTGTAAAAAGTGATTAGGACTAATGCTAAGGCTGCTTCAGAAGGTTACCGAGGCCTTGACTCCAGGCAGAATCAGGTACAAAATTTGTGGGGTCCAGTGCAAAATGAAAATGCACCTTTACAAAAAAGTTAAGACTCCAGGCAACAATGGCACAGCATGGAAACTCTCCTGGGGTTCTTCTGAGGGTGGAAGCAAGTAGCAGGCTCCTGAAGCCTCCCTTGACCACAGGACCCCACTGCAAACATGCAAGGGGATGCTTGGGATGTGTAACGAGGATATACAGAAGACAGAACAGCTTTGAAGAAACACGGAAACAAACCAAGAAAATCTTCATATGTTGCTTTCACACTCTATGTAGTCCTAAAAGAGCCTAGTCTCCTCAAAGCACTGTGATTCCTACCTTGATGTGAAAGGTAGGAAGTTGGAACCAAATAAAGATGAGAGAACAGCTCTTTTCAAAAGGTAATCTCCAAAGGTTGTCTCATTAGCCTGGTTGCTTAAGGATGTCAAGCTACAGGAGCATTTTAGAAAAGGGACATGGAAATCTAAAAATTCGTTAGCTAGGCTATAGCTAGTAGCATCTTGACCTTAATAAGCCACAAGAGACGCACATGTTATAGTTACATATGCAGGAGGTGAGGAGTTCTCAACAAGTCAAAATCCCACAGAAAAAAATTAAACACTGGAGAATATTCAAAGGAAAATGCAAAAATGTGGTCAGTACATTTTTTCCGAACAAAAAGAGTCAAATGTTATCAATGGTATAATTATGTAATTCGGTCATTTAGACTTCTCCATGTAACTGTTACCACTTCTGATTCCCACTGTGGGCACAGCCAGTGCTAGATGGCAAACGGCTTACACAAGTTTCCAGGGCTTCTGTATAATAGAACTCAGGAAAATCAACCCAATACTAGCCATCGAGTCAATTCTACATTCTTCTGTGTCTAGAATGAAAGTTATGATCACCTTTTAGTATGATTTATTCTTTTTAGCCTTCAAACCATTCTCTATTTTCCAAAGATATCAGTAGAAGCACACTTTCTCCATTGAAAGGTCAACAAAAAGTAGTTCAGTTCAGTTCAGTTCAGTCATTCAGTCATGTCCGACTCTTTGCGACCCCATGAATCACAGCATGCCAGGCCTCCCTGCCCATCACCAACTCCGGGAGTTTACTCAAACTCATGCCCATCGAGTCGGTGATGCCATCTAGCCATCACATCCCCTGTTGTCCCCTCCTCCTCCTGCCCCCAATCCCTCCCAGCATCAGGGTCTTTTCCAGTTAAGTCAACTCTTCACATGAGGTGGCCAAAGTATTGGAGTTTCAGCTTCAGCATCAGTCCTTCCAATGAACACCCAGGACTTATCTCCTTCAGGATGGACTGGTTGGATCTCCTTGCAGTCCAAGGGACTCTCAAGAGTCTTCTCCAATACCATAGTTCAAAAGCATCAATTTTTCGGTGCTCAGCTTTCTTCACAGTCCAACTCTCACATCCATACATGACCACTGGAAAAACCATAGCCTTGACTAGATGGACCTTGGTTGGCAAAGTAATGTCTCTGCTTTTTAATATGCTATCTAGGTTAGTCATAACTTTCCTTCCAAGGAATAAGCATCTTTTAATTTCATGGCTGCAGTCACCATCTGCAGTGATTTTGGAGCCCAAAAATAAGTCTGACACTGTTTTCACTGTCTCCCCATCTATTTCCCATGAGGTAATGGGACCAGATGCCATGATCTTAGTGGGACCAGATGCCATGATCAAAAAGTAGTAGGCAAGTTTAAATCTGCATCCTGACTTTACACCACTCAATTTCACATCCTAAGGCTGGCATCATTTTACATAGACAGACACATGACACTGGTTTTCACAGCGTGGATGTGGTAGTATTTTCCATGGCATAGGTTCTGAACGTGGTAAGAACCATCATGGGAATCTTAGGGAGAGGCTGCTCTTTCTCCCCATGGTCTGTTCTCTGGTTGCATCCAAGTTTGTTCATAGATAACATGCTTTTTATCCACCAATGATCCTTTGGACACTGAGCCCCAAATGGGCCCTGCCTATTATTCCTTTGGGTAAAAATAGCTCAGAAGAGCTGATGCTTACCCACCTGGGACATCAGGGAGCCTCGGTGTCTATATTGAAGTTATCAACATCAAAAGAGGGAAACTAAAGTCTGAAGACTGCATGTCCCAGTGCAAAGCTTGTGATCCCCAGCCTTTTGAAGAGGGTGGTGGTCTGTTATGAAACAGATACTCAAGGAGCTGCAGACAAGCACGTGGCTTGAAAGGAGGTAAGAGATCAACCCTCCTCTTTCCCAAATATTATAGCAACTGTTCAGCCAAGACAGGAGGGCAGGGCCCTCAGGGTAAAGGAGATAGAGTGACCAGTTGTGTGTGCGTGCATGCTTAGTCATTCAGTCACGTCTGACTCTTTGCGACTCCATGAACTGTAGCTGGCCAGGCTCCTTTATCCATGGGATTCTCCAGGCCAGAACACTGGAGTGGGTTGCCATTTCCTCCTCTGCACATCTTTTTTTCTATTTTTTACAATTTAAATACTAAAAAAAAAAAAAAAAAATCACAATGTTGTATTGCTTTCTGCCATACAACAGCCCAAATCAGCAATGTGTATATGTTAGTGGCTCAGTCATGTACACCTCTTTGCAATGCCATGGACTGTAGCCAGCCAGGCTCCTCTGTCCATGGAAGCCTCTGGGCAAGAATACTGGAGTGGGTAGCTATTTCCTTCTCCAGGGGATCTTTCCATCCCAGAGATTGAATCTGGGTCTCCTACATTGCATGCAAATTCCTTACTGTCTGAGCCACAGAGAAGACCCCAGATCAGCCATAATTATACCTCCCTTTCTAACCTCCCTCCCCTCCTTGTACCCCATCCCTCCAGGTCATCACAGAGCATGACTGGGCTCCCTCTGCTACATGGCAACTTCTCACCAGCGATGCATGTTACAGCTGATAAGTGTACAAGTACTGATGCTACTTTCCCCATCCTTCCCACTTTCTCCCTCCCCTGCTGTGTCCACAAGTCTATTGTCTACATCTGTGTCTCCAAATTCATTCATTCTTACATAGAGCTTAAGCCTCTCTTAAGTCCCAGAACTCTTTCCATATGTTGGGAATTCAGTGGTGAAAAGTTAATCACTATCCCTGCCTTTGTGGAGCCCAAGTCTAGTGGAAAGACAGCTAATTGAACACATATTTACATATAATTCAATCATGATGGCACAATAACCCCCAATGCCTCAGCACCTCATTCTCAATTAGATTCAGTGCCATAGGCAGAAGGCATACTGACCCAGAAAGTGCCCTGAGAATTATCTTTTTTAATACTTTTATTTATTTGTATATTTGTTAGTTTATTTCTGGCTGTGCTGGGTCTTCGGTGCTGGGCGGGTTTTTCTCTAGTTGCGTTAAGCAGGGTCTGCTCTCTAGTTGGGCTGCACGGGGCTTCTCACTGCAGCGGCTTCTCTTTTTGTGGAGCGTGGGCTCTAGAAGGTGAGAGCTTTAGTAGTTGCAGCCTGTGGGCTCAGTGGGTGAGGCTCCTAAGCTCAAGAACAGGAGTTCTAGAAGGGCATGCAAGCTTAGCTGGGAAGGGCACCTGTACTGGTTGCACTTGGCTGTGATTGAAAGTGGAATGAAGTATGAAGATGCAGCTAAGTTTATAAGACAAAAAAGAAGGGGAGCATTCAATTGCCAACAGCTGCTTTACCTGGAGAAATACCGACCTAGGGTGTGATCACACTTCCGAGATACCAACGGGCATTGCTCTGTTCAGTGAAACGAAATGTATACGGAGGCTGACTTGATTGTAGCATTTAGAGGGAATTCTTGGAACCTGGAAATGCGAATATGGAGTCTTAACTGTGTCATCAAAGTAGCAATGGATTCAGTTCTCCTCAACCACTCTCCTAATGATCGGAAAAAGGCAAACACAGAATCCCTCTATAACGTCAATAAAATGTTTAAAAAAAAAAGAAGAGAAACTACTTAGGGACCAGCAGTTGTGGCATACAGGTTTAGTTGCTCCCTGCCACATGGGATCTTTCTGGATCAGGGATCAAAGCTAAGTCTCATGCATTGACAGAATCTTTACCACTGAACCACTAGGGGAGCCCTTTACAATTACTCTACCCTGTCTCTTTCGTAAGATGATTCTTTGCTCATATTCACTTGCCTGAAATATTGTGAAAATATACAATATTTTGTATATTGGAGAGAGTGCCCGGAGTGTTGTCTGGCAGATGGCCTACACTGAAAAAAAGAAAAAAAAAAAAACAAAACTATAGCTGATACTGCTCAGAGCATTTTCCTTTGTTCCACTGTTTTACTCACTCGTGTCTGGCAAGCACACCAGTCCTGTTTCCTCTGGCACATAAGAGGACAGGGTGATGGGGAAAAGGAGATGAGACGTTTGGCATATTCACTTAAGTCATTAATGGTTAAAAACCCTATAAACAAGGACCAAAGAAGTGGACAGCAATTTCAGGAAGAACTTGAGAGGTTGCCTATTTTCTGTTTATCAGCATCATCAGGAGAATGGGTATTTATTTGTACTGCATGATTTTAAATAGGATCATTCAGGGAATCAGGGTTACTAAGTATTTAAAGACATTTCCAGGATGAAGACACACATTCCACCTTCTCAGTCCTCCTGTCCTAACACCAACAACATCAAAAAGAAGCATCAGTTCCTGGACCTACTGATAGCACTATGAGCAGGAAACTGACCTGAATGAATGTTCTATTCAAACTATCCCCAACCACCTTGTTGGAGGAAAATGTGCCTAAGAAAGCATGTATTCACTCTCTCTAATGAACTCAAGAATAGAGCAAAATTTGACATCCGTCCATCAGTTCAGCTGCTCAGTCATGTCCAACTCTTAGCAATCATGGACTGCAGCCAGGCTTCCCTGTCCATCACCAACTCCCAGAGCTTACTCAAACTCGTGTCCAACAAGTCAGCAATGCCATCCAACCATCTCATCCTCTGTCATCCCCTTCTCCTTCTGCCATCAATCATTCCCAGCATCAGGGTCCTTTCCAATGAGTCAGCTCTTCACATCAGGTGGCCAAAGTACTGGAGTTTCAGATTCAGCATCAGTCCTTCCAATGAACATCCAGGACTGATTTCCTTTAGGATGGATTGGTTGGATCTCCTTGCAGTCCAAGGGACTCTGAAGAGTCTTCTCCAACACCACAGTTCAAAAGCATCAATTCTTCAGCACTCAGCTCTCTTTATGGTCCAACTTTCGCATCCATACATGACTACTGGAAAAACCATAGCTTTGACTAAATGGAACTTTGTTGGCAAAGTAATGTCTCTGTTTTTTAATATGCTGTCTAGGTTGGTCATAGCTTTTCTTCCAAGGAGAAAGAGTCTTAATTTCATGACTGCAGTCACCATCTGCAGTGATTTTGGAGCCCAAGAAAAAAAAGTGTGTCACTGTTTCCATTGTTCCCGCATCTATATGCCATGAAGTGATGGGACCATGGTCTTTGCCATGATCTTCATATTTCAAATGTTGAGTTTTAAGCCAGCTTTTTTACTCTCCTCTTTCACTTTCATAAAGAGGCTCTTTAGTTCAACTTTACTTTCTGCCATAAAGGTGGGATCATCTGCATATCTGAGCTTATTGATATTTCTCCTGGCAATCTTGATTCCAGCTTGTACTTCATCCAGGCCAGCATTTCACATGCTGTACTCTGCAGATAAGTTAAATAAGCAAGGTGACAGTAAAAGTTGACATATGAGGAACAAATCAAAAACTTAGAAAAAAGCATCCAGGAATTGACCTGAAAATACATGAGAAGTGAGACTCTGCAGGTAACAGATGATACTTTCTTTTCCATACATGTAGCTCTTATAATTCATAATATGTTTCTTCACATTGAGATAATTAACTGTACTGAATTCTTTACTTTATAAACATATTTCAATAGTGTTTTGAACTTTATGTGCTTTTGTGAACTGCAGACTTTTCTACAAGTTTTGACATAAGCATAGCACCCCTGAAACCTCAGAAACAATTGTTAGAGGAATTGCAAAGCACCTAAAAAATATTCTTACCTAGGTATGGACATACCTTTTAACTTCATTTCATACAGATTACACAGTTTTTGTCATAGTGTTTTTTAAATTTTTTATTTATCAAATTTTTGGGCCTGCACTGAGTCTTTGTTGTAGCTCACAGGCTTCTCTAGTTGCAGCGTGAAGGCTCTCTAATTGCAGCATGTAGATTTAGTTGCTCCAAGCATGTGGGATCTTAGTTTCCCAGCCAGGGATCAAACAAGTGTCTCCTGCATTGGGAGGTGGCTTCTTAACCACTGGACCATCAGGTAAGTCCCAGATCACACAGTTTTAAATAGTGCTTTTTTACTTATGTTGCATCACAAGCATTGTCAATTATTATTTTCTAGAACCACAAAAGCAACACAAAAAAGTATTTCATGACTCACTCACCATAAAGCCCTGACAGACCCACACGCTATGGGATTTTCACCAGTAGGCTGAGTTCAACCAAATGTGAATCAACTCTGACCAAAATTCTGGAAATCCTTGAGTTCCTGAGCCAAGGACTTACGTGGCCCTGGAGAGAGCCTTGTGTCCCCATGGCCATTGAGCTGAGTTTCCTCTTTTCTTCCCTGAGATGTTTTCCAGCTCAGCCAGTGGAGCTGCTGGGCGTCAGCTGAGTTTCCTGCTGGACACACCATGGCACTTAGTGAGGGGTCTTAGTCCATTCCAGCTGCTGTAATAAAATCCCTAGGCTGTGGCTTATCAACAAGAGAAACCTATTTCTCACAGATCTGAACACTGGAAGTTTGAGATAGAAGCATCAGTGTATCTGGGGTCTGGTGAGAGCTTTCCAGTTCAGGGATGGGGTCTTACTTCTGTGTCCTCCCCCTACAGAAGTGGCGAGGGCGCCCTCTGGGGCCTCTCTTATAAGGGCACCGATCCTTTGTCGTTGTTCGGTCACTCAGTTGGGCCCAGCTCAGTTGTGTTCAGTCGTGCGACCCTATGGATTGCAAAGGACACCAATCCTATTGATCACCTCATCACCCTCCAAAAACTTCACCCCCAAATCCCCTCATAATGAAATTAAGGCTTCAATATAGGGCTTCCCTGGTGGCTTAGGCAGTAAAGAATCTGTTTGCAATGCAGGAAACCAGGGCCCTGGGTCAGAAAAGTCCCCTGGAGAAGGGCATGGTAATCCACTCCAATATCCGTGCCTGGAGAATTCTATGGACAGAAGAACCTGGCAAGCTACAGCCCAAGGGGTCACAAAGAGTCAGACATGACTGAGTGATTAACACTTCACATATGAATTCAGCCTAGTACTACAGTTCAGCCTGTAGTACTAGGGCTTCTGCAACGTAGTGCCAAACACTGGGCAGCTTAAACAATAGAAACTGATAGCCTTAGGGTTCTGGAGTTCGGAAGTCCGTGATCAAGGTGTTGGCATAATGGATTCTCCTGAGGGCTCTCTCCTCCACTTAGGGATAGATGTGTTCTGACGGATCTTCTTTCTATGTGTGTATGTTTTCGAATCTCCTCTTCTTATAGAAACACCAGGCATGTTGAATTCAGGTACACCCCAGTGTTCCCCTTTGCCTACAAAGGTTTGTATAGTCAAGGCTATGGTTTTTCCAGTAGTCATGTACTAATGTGAAAGCTGGACCATCAAGAAGGCTAAGCTTTATTGATTAAAAGAATTGATGCTTTGAACCGTGGTGCTGGAGAAGACTTTTAAGAGTCTCTTGGACAGCAAGGAGACCAAACCAATCAATCTTAAAGGCAAGCAACCTTGAATATTCATTGGAAGGACTGATGCTGAAGTTCCAATACTTTGGCCCCCTGATGTGAAGAGTTGACTCATCGGAAAAGACCCTGATGCTGGGAAAGATTGAAGGCAGGAGGAGAAGGGGATGACAGAGGACGAGATGGTTGGATGGCTTCACTGACTAGATGGACATGAGTTTGAGAAAACTCTGGGAGATACTGAAGGACAGGGAAGCCCAGCATGCTGTAGTTCATGGGGTTGCAAAGAGCCGGACATGGCTGAAGCAACTTAGTATGCACAGGTGATAAAAGAAAGAAGGATCTGTGAAGACAGAAGCAAGAACTTGGAATGATGTGAGGAAGGGGCCATGAGACCAGGAATGCAGGAAACAACCTGAAGGGGAAACGTTTAAGGAAATCATTCCCCTGCACCTCTAAAAGAATGATATGCTACTTTAGCCCAGAGACACTGATTTCAGATGACTGGCCTCCATCACTGAAAGGGAATCAATGTATGTTGTTTTAAGCCTTTAAGTTTTTGCTGATTTGTTACAGCAGCCAGAGACATACTAAGACACGTATTTTACCAAAGCATGGAACATTTGAAATGTGAAAGTGAAGTCACTCAGTCATGTCTGACTCTTTGCGACCCTATGGACTGTAGCCTACCTTCCACCTACAGTCCGTGGAATTTTCCAGGCAAGAGTACTGGAGTGGGTTGCTGTTTCCTTCTCCAGGAGCTCTTGCCAACCCAGGGATTGAACCTGGGTCTCCCGCACTGCAGGCAGACACTTCACCGTCTGAGCCACCAGGGAAGCCCCTATGGAACATTTAGGAAATAACTAAGCTTCTGAGAAAATATATCAACGCACAACAGAGTCCTAGCAATAACTGTCCTTATCACTCCTTCTAGAGTTCCAGAGCACTCAAGACGGTGACCAGGTGCAGACACGACTGAAACATGGTTTCCAACTCAGACAGACTCATGTCAGAACACGTCGATACACTGCACGGGTAACTGCTACACAAGGAAGCAGAAGTGACCGCACACAGAAAACTACGCCCAATAGAAACACACATCTGTTCAGAATAGGAAGGAAAGCCCTCAATGTCACGACTCAACCTCGGGGACAGGGAACCAGAACCTTTCCTGGCATGAAACAATTTACTCTGCCTAAGAAATATGACCAAGGGTGATGTACAGAAAGTGGGTGAGGCAGCTCAGAGAAAGGGGGTGGAACAGCCATGCTCCAAAAGGCAGTAAGCTAGGAGGCTTTCAAGGGCTGGGCTCAGTGAAAGGAAAATGAACAGAGTTTCCCATCAGGGCTCTACCTGGGGTGATTACCTCGGGGCTGAATGTGGTTCATCCCTGGTGTTACCTGCTTAACAGGCACGCTTCTAGGAGAGCCCACACGTCTGTCTTGGGTCCCGGGCCCACCTGTTCCCGAGAATACATCCCACGTTGGCAATCTTCCCCCAAACTGTGAATGGCTGGAGCTGGGCATTTCCCCAAACCAAAATCTGGACGTTTGTCTCTGAAATATGAAAGGTGTATGTAAGACATGGAAAGATGACAGCTTCCCACTTGCAACGGGAAGAATTTTTTCCATACAGACATGGAGAATATTCTTCCAGGAACCAGAAATGGGATAAACAAAGGGACAGACGGGCAATCACAGGTGACACAGAGGAAGCAGTGAGGACACTGACTTGGCTGAAGTCTGATGAGAGACGGGACCAAAATTGCACATTAGAGCCAGGATGTGATAAAAGAATGTCAGGGCCAGAAAAGAAGATTTGCTTTTATCTTGTAGACAGAGGAGGCCAGTGCAGGCAATTGGTAAGCATTGCTCTTATGTTATGTTGGTGGATCTTTGCAACATACTTTGAAGGCAGGAGGGATGGGTGAGTGGAATCAGTTAAGAGGCTATTACAATTATCCAGGAAAAAAGGTAATGAAGTCCTAAAACAAGGCGGTAGAAGTGAAGGTGCTAAGAATAAGTTTCCTTACTAAGGAAGAATTTAAAAGTTTTCTCCCCTGAAATGATGCTGCATTTCAGGGCTGAACAATCCAGTTACGCGTGCGTGTGTGCAGTCGCTTCAGTCATGTCCGACTCTTCGCGACTCTACGGACTGTGGCCCACCAGGCTCCTCTGTCCAAGGGATTCTCCAAGCAAGAATACTGGAGTGGGTTGCCATTGCCTTCTCTAATCCAGTTACACAGAGTTTGCAAATCCAAAGCTGTGCCTTCAGCCATTTTCCCTGGATATTCTGACCCAAGTAGGTGGGTAGAATGTGGAGTTCCTATTACTTAAGATTTCATCCATATAATATAGAATTTTCTTTAGCAAGTGTTGGAGGAAACCAGAAAATGTTGGAGATTGACAAAATCATCAAACATGTAGGGGAAAGAGGAGAAAGACAATATACTCTTGATTATCAGTGACTGGCAAGAGGAGAGATGCTTGTTAGAGGCAGAAAGTAGCTCAGAAATACTCACCAGGCATGTTTAATTTAACAGCTCAGGCATCCAGGTACTGTCTTTATTCACATCGTGGTGGTGTGTCTCTTTCTCCAGCACACACTTCCTTCGGAAAGTCTCTGTAACCCCCGCTGCAGGAATGGTTGCCACCTCCCAGCCCCTCCTGTCTGAACTACATCCGGTCGGTCGGTCCCTGATACAGGGACCCTCTTATCTCACCGCCATTGTGGGTGTGGCTTCCAGGCCCTGCTTCCCTAAGGGGAACTGTGGGGAAATCAGCTGGGGGCTTCTGGAAAGGACCGCGTGTAAAGTTGATTTCAAAGAAAGCAAACTGCAGACTGATAATATGCGATATGTAGTATGGAATAATAGTGAAGTAAAAATAATGATATATTATTAAGACTCTGATTTTGTAAACCAGGAAACAAAAGCCCGTGTATGTTCGCATATGTCTGTTAAGGGTACAGAATAAGGGTGTGAAAGAATATATACCAAACTCTTATCATCTGGAAAGGTTTATCTGAAGAGGTGAGAATATTAAATATAACTATTGAAGGAGAAATCTCGTTTTAATAAAACTGAGACAAATTTATCAATGGCTGCTTATTTATCAATGCATTTTTCCATTTCTTAAAAGCACAAAAAGTGGTTGACTCAGTGGTAGTTATGCTCTCCAGATTTTTTTCTTTTGTTCTTGAGATGAATTAATTAATAAATTTACTCACAATTGGCATGACCAAGGTCATCTTATTTTGAATAATTAGGAAAGGTAGTAATAATAAGCTTTGGAAAGAAAAGCAGTTTTCACTGGAAGCTAGTAAAGAAAGGAAATAACATCTCTCCCTAGAACCCAAGGAAGGAACACAGCCCCACCAGACTTAGGGCCTCTAGCTTCTAGAACTGCTAAAGGATAAATTTCTGTTTCTGTTTAAGCCAAAACAATTTTTTTTTCTTTTTTTAAATTATTCACAAATCTCTATGCCTCCAAACCATTTCAGGTCATCTTATGAAAATGCAGTCTCGTGATGAGAGATGAAAACTTTTAAACAAGACCTTGAGATAGATGACTGTTCAGTACAGTGTCATTCTGCTAAGCTCGTGTGAATTTACTTTGAATTCTATTGATCCTATATTCTGTAGGTCAGTATATAAGCTATTAGTTTCCAGGAGCTTAAAAGTTTCTTTTAGGTCTTGACACAAGTAAATCATAAGTCAAGCCCTGCCTCTTGTCAGTTTTCTGTAACAGAGTTGGATCGACGGGTCAGAGATGATAAATAGTAGAGCTTGAGGCTAAGTTTGCTAGTTGGCTTCTCAACATTGCAATGTTTCTGTTCTCAAAAGGTAAAACACTCCTTTACTTTTTCTATCTTGCTTAAGATGCTACATTAAAAGGCCCTCGGCTGAGTCAAGTGACTTAGGTGGCAAATAATATGCCTGCAATGCAGGCGACCCAGGTTCTATCCCTGGATTGAGAAGATCCCTTGGGGAAGGGAATGGCAACCCACTCCAGTATTCTTGCCTGGAGAATTCCATGGGCAGAGGAGCCTGGCGGGCTACAGTCCATGGGGTCTCAAAGAGTCGGACATGATTTAGCGACTGAACAACAACATGCATAGTACCTTAAAAGTGGTAGAAATGTTTAAAATATTATATTATCACTATTCGTTATCAACTGTAAACCAGGCATATTAGTGATGTTAATAAATGTATTCTCAAGAGACCTGTATGATAAAGGTCTGAAGTGTCCCATGATGCTCTTCCAGTCTGGTCTTTGCCTTCTTCTCCCCCATCATCACCTGCCATGAGCCCTTTCGCAGCCCCTGTTCTCTCCAGAGAGGCCCCTCACCGTCTATGGATTGCATCAAGTCCCAGTTCTGCGGCATGCCTTGCTCCATGCCTCTCCACCTCTGTTCCCCTTTGCCTAAGTGCCCTGTATCTTCTCATCACCTGTTTTTCCTTCCCCGACCCTGAGCATCCCCTCCATGTACCCCTCATCTGGGCTCCCAGAGAACTCTGCTGCTCTGTCCTTCACTAGAATATCAAGGTCAAAGATCCATGTGGCCTCTCCCTTCCCAGGTGGCGCCAGTGGTAAAGAAACTGCCTGAAAATGCAGAGGTGTAAGTGACGTGGGTTCGATCCCTGGGTTCGGAGGATCCCCTGAAAGAGGACATGGCAACCCAAGTATTCTTGCTTGAAAAATCCCCTGGACAGAGGAGCCTGGTGGGCTACAGTCCACAGGGTCACAAAGCGTCAGACACGACTAAGGCAACATAGTACATTCCTTCCTGGCCCCTGGACTAGTACAGGACACTGGACCCAGGTCCCCCGTCACTTGTGGAATGGACTGAATTCACAGCAACATACTGTTCTCCTAACATACTGAGGTTTCCTCCACACCAACTCTGACCCTTGGAAAAAGTAAAAACAGATGAATCAGAACTTTATCTCCTTCTCTTTTCATTAGAACAGAACACAGTCCAGACCCTGGCAACAAAACTAATTTGAACTTGTAATTACAAGGTTTAAATTAAACCTCATCATTTTATCAGAAATAATCTTTGACATGTATTGCAAAGTGGAATCACAACACTAAATCAGAGCTTAAGTTAAGGAAAGATTAGCATGAAACATTGTTAAGAAGTTATTTTTGAGCTGGAATAGGTAACTATTTTTCTACTATTTTTAAGGGACAGAAGCCTGTGATAACATCTCTCAAAAGTTTGCACAAGCAGAGTTGTTCAGAATTGACATAGTATTCAGACTTCTTTTTCTATTGAAATTCTATGGAAAATCAGAACCAGATGGCTTCTGTGAAGAGAATTCTAACAGCCTTATTCTGGAGAAGTGTGTACCCCAGGATTTATTATGACTATGGTATTTTAAAAGCCAAATGATAGATAATTGGACTTTCTGAATAAAATGTTTCTTTGTAAATTGTTACTACCTGACCATACAGTACAGAGCAGTCCTTATCTGTGAACTGATGATATGTGAAACTTAAACCTAAGAAAAATACATGCTTTTATTTATTTAGTATTTTGCCAGTGCACATTAATGACTAGTGCCAGATATTGCTTCAGAAATTTTCATCTCTGGGGGAATTGCGCTCACCACGGGGAGGGTGGTTTTTCCTTAAGTCGTTTTTGTCTGACAGTCTCATAGAGCAGACAGCATCTGCTTGAATAATTAAGCCTGACTTTAAAAGTTTAAAACCAGACACAAGTTCTTTGAAATTGATCCCAAAAGAGGAACGATCAAGGCTATTGACTTTGTGAAAAGAAACAGAAAGCAAACAAATCTATTATGTACAGAATAAAGGAAAATTGTTGCTAACTGCACTTAATGATTGTGTTTGCTTTTCCAAAACTTCCTAAAAATAATGGCTTGTTGTAAGATTTTTCTCCCTTTCATTCTTGGTGAGACAAAGACCCCAGTCGCACACTTTCCAACACACCCAGGTTATCAGCAGGGAACATTGTCATTCCCACTTAAAGATCGCAAAGATGCACACAAAACACTGTCACTGGGATTTCACAGGAAATAGATATTAAGAGGGGACACATTTGCCAAAATAACTGTTGGAAAGAAAATGTGTTTGGGCTTCTCTGTTTTATACCTTTGTTATTGTTATTATTATTGGAAAGAGATGGGGATGCTGTTTATATTGAAAGAAAAAGGCCAGCACATTCAAGCAAAAGAGATGCATTAAATCAAAACCACATTTGACTCATTCTTTGTGGCACTGGGGAGACTTTTAGTGTCTCAGAAGGGGAGATAAGAGAAAAACTCACCACCGAAGTCCAGTAAATCTTCATGATATGGACTTCCCTGGTGGTGCAGTGGTTAAGAATCTGCCTGTTGATGCAGGGAACATGGGTTCTATCCCCGGTCTGGGAAGATCCCACATGCCTCAGGCAACTAAGACCATGCACCGCAATTACAGGACCCACGTGCTTTAGCTACTGAAGCCCATGCATGCTTCCCTGGATAATGATGATAGATAATTGAATATCTATCAGTTTGCTTTTAAAATGCCATATCATAATAAGTCCTAGTGTGCATCCTCCCCCAAGAATAAGACTGCTCTGTTGGAATTCTCCTACCTTCCCTGAATGAGAGAACCTGTGCTCTGCAACAATGAGAAGCTTGCTCAATGGCAACTAGAGAACTTGGTTGCACACCAAGATTCAGTGCAGTGGAAAAAGGAAAAAAAAAAAAATCTGCGTGATAAATTACGGCCACACATGCTTATTCTCAGTATGAGATGCACATTTTTGCCTATTGTCACTGTCTTCTTCCCTGTTATATGAGCGTGAGGTTTAATAAAGGTTGTTACTGCAGCATTTACAGACTTACTACTCGACTTCCTGCCTCCCTATTTCTCCAGGTTTGTCACAGGTTATTTCTGGAGAAATTTTGTGGGGGGTGTTAGGGAGACACTACTTGAGGGGAGTATTATTGTTGACAGCGGGAAAATATAATTAAAAACAAAATCTTCTCTCTATCCAGAAGACCTGGATATTCATAAAGGTAATAGACAAAGAAAACCATTTTATTACTGAATTAGCATTAAGCCAGAATGTGATGTACATCACAGGAAAGCTACCCAGAGATTTCAAAGAAAGAAAATAAATCTCACCCTTTAACACACACCGCCTATTACAAATATTTGTTCCTGAAGAGCTTGGTAAAGAGCCTCCCAAAAGGGCCACTTTGGCACATCCATTATTTTGAGCTGTTGTTATTGTTTCTGTCGTTGTTCAGTTGCTAAGTCATGTCTGACTTTGAGCAGAAGGCAGTAGATACCCTGCAAGCTTAAGAAAAAATTTTGCCACCCCCTCCCCCACTAATTACCTAGAAGGACTTAACTTGGGGGTCTTTCCCAGAATAATAGTTATTTCTAGAATAAACTTTCAGTGGCCCATCTGCATGGCAGAACAAACATCTAATTATCGGATTATCTACTCTTTTTCTTACCATCCTTTGATTTACCCTCCTGTCTTTAGAAACCCAAGGTACCTAACCATTCCTTAGCTTAGAATGGCATATGTACTTCATTTTATCTTCCTGTCTATGAATGTCTCATGTATGTAGGGGTCTTTGAACCTTTCACATATGTGGGGTTCCCACACGTATAAAATTACCTTTTTTTCCTGTTAATCTGTCTCACATCAATTAGATAATTCAACCAGCCAAAAGAACCTTTGTAGGAGAGAGAAAAATTCTTTCCTACATTCTCAACAAATAATAATTAGTCCTTAAGTTGACAATTCTATTTGTCATACACGGTTCATTCTAAATACACTTGATAATGAAGGTTATAATATGTTAGTTAATTGGCTTTATCCAAAGGAAAATAAACTCTTCATATCTTTATGACAGAGGCAGTTTTGTAACTTGGAGTCTAGTATCCACCAAAGTTAGGTTCCTACCCTTGTCCTAAAGCTAAGAGATAGGGACATAGCTCCCTAGGTGATTTTATTTCAAGGAGAGAGTTCCCAGGTCCTGGAGAAAGATATTCCATGGTTGAAAATTTGTCAAGAGGCCTATTTAGCTTTTGACAACTAGTGTATGTAAAAAACAACAATAAACATACATAAGAAAAGATTTACATACATTTCAAAGAGACAGAGAAAGAACTTACAGTTCCGTGTTTCCTTAAGTAAATGTTCTAAGAAAAGAATGGGAAACATTTCTTTATCTTCATGAGGGGAATTAAGCTTAAGTTTAATTTGCACCCTTACATTGAGAGAAGAATAGTGAAAACAGTTCAACAAAGGTTTTTTAAAGAATGTTTAAAAGTTAAATTGCAATTAAATATTCTATACATGTAATGCATTTAAGATTTACCATTAGATTTTGTAGAAGCCTCAAAAATAAATAGCATATGCCTTATTTTTCCCAAAGTCTGAAAATTATTATAGTGGGAAGTATAGGAGTAGAGCAGAACTTGAATAGACTCATGCCCCATTTTGTAGAAGTCATGCTTGGAATCAGTCATAAATACTTGACCTAACATTCTATAAAAAGCATTTTAAAAAATACTTAAGCTATTACTCTGTCAAACATGTACTGTGCTGTCCTTAATCACTCAGTCATGTCCAACTCTTTGTGATCCCATGGACTGTAGCCCACCAGGTTCCTCTGTCCATGGGAGTCTCCGGGCAAGAATACTGGAGTGGGTAGCCATGCCCTCCTCCAGGGGATCTCCCCAAGCCAGGGGTCTAACCCAGGTCTCCCACATCGCAGGCAGATTCTTTACCATCTGAGCCACTTGCGAAGCCCAAGAATACTGGGATGGGTAGTCTATGCCCTCTCCAGGGGATCTTCCCAAACCAGGAATCGAACTGAAGTCTCCTGCATCGCACTGCAAGTGGATTCTTTACCAGCTAAGGTGCCAGGGGAGCCCAAACGTGTACAAACACATCTATAATTTAAGCTCAAAATCATGGAACAGAGTTCAGTTAGGGGTAGGGTAGGGTTGGGGCTAGGTAAACTCCCAAGTTCAGGTGGTCCATGGACATTTCTGAATAACTGGGAGAACTCAGTAAGTCACATCTCTACTCTTCATCTTTTATTGTAAATACTTATTCACTTCTGGCCTTTCGAAATGCACTGCTAGAAAGTTATTAATTATTCAGAAGGCCAGAAATGCCCTTTTGCCTGTTATCTTTATGAAATGCAAATTACAGATTCAGAAAAATAAGCTGATGACTGAAAATAAAGCACAGAACTATGGTTACTGTTAATGGGAATACCTTCAAAGGCAGGGCATCAGGAAGATTAGGAAGGGGAGGGTTTTTCTTTTAAAATCAAATGTCCTCAGCGCTAATCCTCTCATGGAACTGTTTTTTTTTTTTTTTTTTTCCCCTTCATTTGAAGGAATAGTTTCTTAATCTGCAGTCCTTGCGTGAAGGCAGCTCTGAGCTTTCAGAAGAGAACAGGACTGTTTCAAAGCAGAGCCTGCTGCTCAGAAATTGAGCCTCCCCTCATTAAACTGAGAGTCTCCAGCTGGGCAGGGACATCAGTCAAGGTCAAAAAGAAGAGGAAGAATTCATTAAGATTTTCCCAGTAAAAACTTCTATTTAAATCATTCTCTTAGAAATCGTATCAAAAATGTAAATCCACGATCATCCACCATTCAAAAGTGAAATGGTCTGCTTCACTTTGTCTTGTCTGCTCCTGAACTAAACACCAATACTCTTTTCTCTCCCCTAAATGGGAGGACTTTCAGAAATAAGTGGGAGGCTTTGAGGTTGCAGAGGGTCTGGGTAGAGATCTTAAAGTTCAAGTTATGTTATAATGAGGTGTTCATTCTTTTTCAATTTTGAATCTCAGTGCTGGTAATTAAGAGATGTCCTTAAAATATATAATTCATGGATTGTATGTTTTGTACAGTTTATGTTTACACAAACATATTTAACAATATATAAGAAAAGATATTTTCCAAAATTAAAGTACATTTTAAAATATGATTCTCATATATTCACCTCTCTGAGAAGTATCAGTACAGATTAGCCACCCCTAACAAAATGTTCCCAAGTCTATGTGCCAGAATAAGCAAGGGCCAGAATAGATACCATTCACCCTTTACCAGTGATCCCCAATCTTTTTGATACCAGGGGCCAGTTTTTTTGCTGCTCAGTTGCCCAGTCATGTCTGACTCTTTGCGACCCCATGGACTGCAGCACACCAGGCGTCTCTGCCCCTCACTATCTCCCAGAGTTTACTCAAGTTCATGTTCATTGCATCAGTGATGCTGTCCAGCCATATCATCCTCTGACTCTGTCTTCTCCTTCTGCCCTCGATCTTTCCCAGCATCAGGGACTTTTCCAATGAGTCATCTGTTCTCATCAGATAATCAAAATACTGGATTTTTTACTTCAGCCTCAGTTCTTCCAGTGAATATTCAGGGTTGATCTCCCTTAAGATTGACTGGTTTGATCTCCTTACTGTCCAAGGGACTTTCAGGAATCTTCTCCAGTACTGCAGTTCGAAGGCATTGATTCTTTGGCGTTCCACCTTCTTTAAGGTCCATCTCTCACAACTATATGTGACCACTGGGAAGACCATAGCCATGACTATACAGACCTTTGTTCGCAGAGGAATATCTCTGCTTTTTAACACACTGTCTAGGTTTGTCATCGCTTTCCTGCCAAGAAGCAGTCATCTTCTGATTTCATGGCTACAGTCACCGTCCACAGTGATTTTGCAGCCCAAGAAGAGGAAATCTGTCACTATTTCCACCTTTTCCCCTTCTAATAGGGCTAGATGCCATGATCTTAGTTTTTTTTTTTTTTTTTAATATTTAGTCTTAAGATATCTTTCACTCTCCTCCTTCACCCTCATCAAGAGGCTCTTTAGTTCCTCTTTGTTTTCAACCTTTAGAGTGGGGTCATCCACATATCTGAGGATGTTGATGTTTCTCCCGCCTATATTGATTCCAGCTTGTAACTCATCCAGCCCAGCACTTCTGATGATGTGCTCAGCGTATGGATCAAACAAACAGGGTGACAGCAGACAGCCCTGTTGTACTCCTTTCTCAATCTTGAACCAATCAGTTGTTCTGCACAGTGTTCTAGCTCTTGCTTCTTGACCCACATACAGGTTTCTCAGGACACAGGTGAGATGGTCTGCTATCCCCATCTTTCTAAGAGCTTTCTACAGTTTGTCATGATCCACACAGTCAAAGGCTTTAGCGTAGTTGATGAAACAAAGATAGATTTTTTTTCTGAAACTCACCTGCTTTCTCTATAATCCAGCGAATGTTGGCAATTTGATCTCTAGTTCCACTTCCTTTCCTAAACCCAGCTTGGGACCAGTTTAGTGAAAGACAGTTTTTCAGTGGAGGGGGGTGTTGTGTGGTTTTGGGCTGATTCAAGCCCATCACTTTTATTGTGTACTTTATTATTATCACATCAGTTCCACTGCAGATAATCAGGCCTTAGATCCTGGAGGTTGGGGACCCCTGCTCTGTATTACAATCTCTTAATATCACTGAACAGATATTCAAATATACCTTTCCTCCAAAATACTTTGAAAAAATTCATGATTATTTGTCAAAAATGCATAAGAAGCTTTAAAATATGTTTATTTACTCAAAGCAATTTTAAAAAATAATGTTGAATTGAATTCTGTTTCCCAAGGACTGGAGACAAGGTCGCTTATCTTCTGCCTTACATCCTTGTAAAAATACATAAGAAAATGTCTTTACCTACAGAGGATAGGATCATGCCTGGCATATAGTAACTGCTCAGTTAATGCTTGGGACATATGGTAACATTCATGGGTATAAATGGGAGTTCCCAGGTGGCACTAGTGGTAAAGAATCCACTTGCCAATGTAGGAGACACAAGAGACACGGGTTCACTTCCTGGGTTAGGAAGATCCCCTGGAGTAGGAAATGGCAACCCACTCTAGTGTTCTGGACTGGAAAATCCCACTCTCAGAAAAGAATCAGGCATGACTGAGCAACTGAGCAAGCATACATGCACGGGTGTAAATATTTTGTGGAATATCGTCCTTAGGTGAGTGTGCTAAGAATGTCGGGCTCTCAAGTTTTAGCTCTACACTTGTCAGTGTTCTCACTGAAATACGTACATCAAACAAATACTGAATAAATGCAAGAATTCCAATCCTGAGGGGCTTAATACATGTGATTTGTCTTTTTCAGTCTCCCTGCTGGCTATTTTCTTGCTCATTAGCCCTTCTTCCTACTGGTAGAATAATACAGACAGACAAAAACTCTGATACTTTTTCCTCCCCTTACAGCTCTGGTGAAGTGTTGTTTTTAGTCACTGTAAAAAACAGCAGAACAGAGCAGAGTGCATTTTCCACCCACAGGTCACTTCTCCTATTTATAATTTTTCTTTTTACTTATTTCCTTGTCATCATAGGTAGTAAGTCTATATGAACAAAATGAATAAGATGCATAGGGTACACTAAAAAAATTCATTTCTCTTTTTGATACAAGCTACTTATTTTTAATTTTCTAAAAAGCTTTATTGAAGTAGAGTTAATTTATAATATTGTGCCAATCTCTGCTGGACAGCAAAATGACTCACTTATATACACAGATCATTTTTTAAAAACCTCTCTTCTACCCATGTCTTCCAGCCTGGCTGTCCCTCTTCCTGAAGACAATCCATGTTACTGGTTTCTCATGAATCCTCCAATGACGTTCTCAAGTGACTTTTGGAAGGAGGCAGGTGTGATTTAGCAGACAGCAGCATTATCTTGGAGGCAAGTTGGCCAGTGAGTTAGTGGTATGGGAAGCGCAGCTAGAGATTTATTTCACAAAAGAGAAAACTGAAACCTGGAGAATAAAAACATGTTCAGCCAGTGTTGCAGAAGGCTCAAGCAATTTGATTACAGGTCATGTGACTTCAAGTGCGATGCTCTCTTTTAGCACTATGTGAAGCTAAATTAAACCTTTACAAACTTATCAAAATCTTAAACTTAATCATTATCTTAATGTCTATCACTTGCCATTACCATGAACTATCAAAGCTGATCGGGTAAAGGCAGTGACTTTGAATCTCTATTTTAACTTAAATATAGAAATTTACTTTATTAGAAGATTCTGTGTGTAAATATACTTTTGTGCACGAAACGAATTTACTGTTTACTCAGAATCTATAAAGTCAGCACGACAATAGCATGGCAGCTATGCAGCATGGGGGCTTCCCAGATGGCACTAGGGGTAAAGAACCTACCTGCCAACGCAGGAAACATAAGAGTCCTGGGTCCCTGGGACCCAGTCCCTGGGTCGGGAAGATCCCCTGGAGGAGGGCATGGCAACCCACTGCAGCATTCTTGCCTGAAGAATCCCATGGACAGAGGAGCCTGGTGGACTACAGACCATAGGGTTGCAAAGAGTCTGACAATACTGAAGCAACTTAGCACACACACGTACACTGGACCAAAGGAGACACTACTTTTTTTTTTTACAAAGTGTAAGAGTTATATGTTAATTATATGGTCACTTAAAAATATGACTATGCTAATTTTTAAAAAATCCCCGCCAAAATACAAAGATGGATGAAAAAGAAATATTTCTAAAAAAGTTGAGATAACAGCAACAACAAAATGTGATACCACAAAGCTGACTGAAACATAACTAACAGAAAGTAAAGAAAGTTCAAGAAAGTTGGAGGTCTTAAGGAACTATTTTTAAAAAATGCATCCTACATGCTGGAGGCAATCCACATGGAAACAGAATGCTGGCACTGATGCCTGAGTCTAATCCTTTGTAACGTGTCAGCATCACAAGGCAGGATATTTCCCAGGAAGGAAGCCTTCTCCTAGGCATCATTTAGTAGAAAAGCCTGGAAAGCTATGTTTACCTGGGCTTCCTCCCTCCTACTACCATGCTCTCTGTAGGTTCCGCAACTTCAATGAACAAACTCCTTCTATCCATCTACCCTGAGTGATGGGGATAAATACTAATTTCATCAAAATTCTACTCCCCCAAACCAAAATCTCTCTCAGGCACATCTGTTTCACCCTTACAGTTTCTAAAATACATCCATAACAGATGCATCAGCAGGCCACTCTAATATCCATGGAGAACAAACGTGAACAGTGAGAGAAAAAGCTAACAAGAAGGAGATGCCTTTTAATGACTGCTGTGTGGCCAGTCTAATAGTGACAGGAAAATATCAAATCTCAAGAGTTTTCATAACAGACACATCACCAGGTGGTTGTGAGGGGTAGGTGAGGTAATTAAAGATAATTGTTTAGCAGAGGATCTGGGATTTTAGGCAAAATATGTGTGAATGTGCATTTTTTTTTTTCTAGATTTGGCTTTGTATTTTAAATAAAAGTAGCAGAGTGTTGGGGTTATGTCTCAAACAGGAAGATGGTCTTTTCCTTGCGAGAGTCGTCACAAAGGCTTGCAAAACACCATCCAGCAGTTACTGACATAGACTTTTTAAAAATTGCATAACGTGAGAGTTATGAGTTAAGTTTTATTTGGGGGCAAAATGCAGCCTGGGAGACAGCATTTCAGTGAGCCTTTTATAAGTGTAACTGCTATAGACATTGTCATGCTAAGTGAATTGAGTCAGAGAAAGAGAAATATCATGACATCCCTCTTATACAGACTCTAAAAAGAAATGATACAAACCGACTCACAGACTTAGAGAACAAACGTGTGGTTACTGGGGGAAAGGATGGAGGGAAGGGACAGTTAGGGAGTTTGGGATGGACATGGACACACTGCTATATGTAAAATGGATAACCAACAATGACCTACCGTACAACACAGGGAACTCAACGTTATGTCGCAGCCTGGATGGGAGGGGCGTTTGGGGGAGAATGGATACACGTATATACATGGTTGAGTGCCTTAGCCGTTCACCTGAAACTCATAACACTGTTAATCAGCTATATCCCAAAACAAAATTTAAAGTATAAGTTACCAAAAAAAAAAAAAAAAACTGTGTGAACAAGATAATATCTAGAGGAAGATCATGAGAAATCAATAAGCCTGCACCCAAGCCCTCACACAGTGAGAGGGCTATGAGGAAACTCTGACCCCTCATTTCAGTGATTAACTACGATTACTTCTCTCCTGCCCTGTAACAGTGTCACGGCAGAGCAGACTCTCCACAGGTGGTTTTTGAGGGACATGGAGCCTCCCGTCTCCCCAGATTGCCAGCATTCTGATTAAAGGTGTCTCTTCCAATGCTACCAACGTGTGTGACTATGCCATTGATTTTATAATCCATGAGCAACGAGGTCTCCATTCAACAACATTTCCAACCTTGATGGTCATTTCTCCTCTTTCTCTTCCTTGTCTTTATCCATCATTTCAAAGAACATAGATTTTGGGTTTTACTAATTAACTTAAATGTTCTCCTACTCTGCCTACCTTTTCCTCATTTTTTTCCCCTTCTACTTTATTTCACTATTCTTTTTATCACACTCTCTAAATTTAAAGATCCTGTTGGTTTTCTTTCAGCGTCTTGAATTCAGGCATTCAAGTCAATTGTTTGTTAATAACCAGGGACTCCCATTCCTCCCCCTGGCAGCTTTTATGCAACGACTCTAGTCAGGCTTCCATGCCCACTGCTCCACTGTAATTGCTTGTCGGTCACCGTGACCTGAATGTTATTAAATCCTGTAGATTTGCCTCTTGCTTCACCTAAAACAGTGATGGACCCAGATGCCTCATATTTTCTCCTAGAAACGCTTTATGGTTCTCCAGTGCATCCTATTCTTGAGTTTCCTAATGGGTCATTCTTCTCAGTCTCATTTGCTACTACCGCCTCATCCCAAATTCTTAACCAAAAGTCTAGAGTATTTGGTCTCCAGACTATGTGACTAAACACCCACTTTAGGATACAACAAAAGTATAGTCATGCAGTACTTGGAAGCTGTCAGTAATAATCATGCAGGAACGTGATAATCATATTTTCTGGATTCATTCATTAGTGTTGACAATAACAGAAAGGAAAAGTAAGTTCCAGTTTAAAGTTATTTTTCAAATTTAGAAAAACATTTCACATTTGAACTAAAATTTGTACTTTCCAAAACCAAACCAGAAGTTATAACGTGCAGCTGAGAGTTTCAAGCTTAAAAGACACAGACAAGCCAAACGTTTAAGCTGAGACACAGAAAGAAAGAATCAACATGTCTGCTGTCTGCTATCAGCCACTGTGCTCTCACCAGACCCATGAATCAGGGAGGTTCATCCCTTTCAGATTAGTGAGCCTTAGGCCTGCTCTCTTATAAGATTTTCTTCAAATATGATGCTATTGAGATGGCCATGGGAAGTTACACGAAAACTAAGTGCTTAATTACTGTTTACATGGGTATTTTCAACTTGAAATGATGATTACTTCTGCCTTCAATTCTAAGAAATAGATTATTCCCTGCCATATCAGGAAACAGGGATGTCATAGTCACCAGCTATTGCAGCCGCAGTCAAGAATGACCTAGGGAGCCCTGAAAACACTCAGGAAGGAAAGATTACCTGCCAGGTAGCAGCCATCAGGCTGCAGCCACTCCCTATTGTGAGCCCTGAGGAAAGAAAGATCAGGATTAGAAAACAGGGTACTGGCCCCAGACAGCTAAGGTGCATATATCAAAGGTGCATGTATTTCAGCGAGCCCAGACTCTCGCCTCTTCCCCTACATAGGAAAGTGCTAAATTCCTTAACTTGGGAGATCTGGTTTTCCTTCACTGACATTAATCTTTCGATGTTCATACTATCTGCCCTTTGCTGCAAAAGTTCTATGTAACCTGGCTCCTCCCCTCCCCTCTTCAGAGCAGTTCTCTCAGGGGCAACTGAGACATTGTCTCCCAGGCTTGCAGTCCTAAAAACTCCCACCAAATAAAATATATAACTCTCAACTTTTGGGTCATGAATATTTTTAAGTCTACAATTTCTTCCCATGCACCCAGGTATACAGAATCTCTTATATCAAAAGTCCTTGTGGAGGAAAATAGAGGTGACTCCAAGGGTTAAGGGCAGGGCTGATGGGGATATGGGGGTTACCTTTCCGCTCAGGGGGCCTGCAAGCAACAGGTGGTTTGAGGAGGGTCAGGGTCATGGGAACAGGAAGGGAGGAGATAGCAGATGAAAATATGCAATATCAAATCAGGAGGATTTCTTTCTCCTTAAGTGTTTACTTACTCCCTTCCACAAAAACATATTCTCTAAGAAATGCTAAAAAACTGTCTTAGATTTTTTTAAAAAGTCATATCTTTCAGCAAAAAAAAAACCTTATCTTCTTGTAAATTTTTTGAGACACACAGTTCGAGGGCATTAGCTGGTTGTGGCCCTGTTTGCCTAGCAAAGCAATAAAGCTACTCTTTTCTCCTTCACCCAAAACTCCCATCTCTGAGATTTGGTGTCAGGGTGCAGAAGGCAGATACAGCTTCAAGACTTTTGGTACATTATTCTCTATGCCTCAGTCTCTTCTATAAATGGGAATGACACTGATTACTAATGGTGTAAGGATTAAATGAGTTAAATTATGCTAATACATAATATGTGCTATGTACATGTTGCTATTATTATTAATAGACACATTTGATTTCAGATGACCCTGGCCTGCAGCGGTTGCAAGTAGGATTTCAGCTCCTTCTGAAGTCAGGCAGAAGCAGTGAGAGAGACTAATCCTCGCCACTAGGCCACCAGGCACACTGGCCAGTGACAAGGCCCTGGCCCATCAGCTTGGTAGACATAAATTCTTGCAAATAGAAAGTAGTGAAACAAGTAAAGTGTTTATTAGGAGGAAAAAAGAGTACATGTGGATACACACACACACACACGTGGGCTCGGAGAATGAGCCACACCCTCATGGTAGCTGGAATCACTTCTATGGGGCATATCTTCCAGGTTTCTTTTGGCCAATCATCTCGCTTTGCTTGGTTCTTAGTCTGAAGTTAGTATATCTCAGGGTCCTCCCATGTGTGCATGCATCTCTTAGCCAAGATGGATTCTAGTGAAGGGGCCTGTGGGGAGGTGCATCACTCCCTTTTTCACCTCCAAGGAGTCTTTCTGTGCTTCTGTAGTCAGGAAGTTCTCCTAGACCTGGAGAATGAGAAATATGTGGTCTTCATCTTTTGTCTGAGTAGAGCTCATTCTCTTCTATTAAATTCCTGCAACGTCTTTATCTTGGAGCATCCATCCACAGGGGACTATCTGCAGACACTCAGCCTGGGGCCTGTCTATTTCCTACCGCACACTGAGGGCTTACTATGTGCCTGGTCCTTTTCTACATGGCCTACATGTCCTAACTTACTTAAATCATAAGATAGGGTGAAGTGCACCCTGCCCCTCACCTACCATGGGCTCTGGTAGCCCCTTACAAAACACTGGCCTCCCCAAGGTCACCAGTTGCTAAATCCAATTTCTTGACTCCACTCAACTCAGTTGACCATCCTCCTCCTTTGAGACACTCTTCTTGCCTTCTGTGTTGCAGGAGTATTTGTGGGATAAGTTTTGAAGTACCAAGGATGCTAATTTTGTGGCCCACATGGCACCTCGTGGTGTAAAACCTCTGTCAGTTATTGGAGCCTGAACTGTCTAACCAGTATTATGTGAAAGTCTGGAAGACAAATGGCTCAATTTAGAGCACTAAACTAGTAATAGATCTTACGCACCCCTGGGCAGTAAAGTTTGCAGAGGCTTGACCAGTCAAGAGCAGTAGTGGGGACACCATGTCACTGCAGGCATGTAAACATCTACTTAGGAGCCTGGATTTACTGTCATGCTCTCTCTCTCCCCTTCACGGAATTTTTCCATTAACTCCTTTGGTCATAAACTTAAGCTCATAGTCTTAAATCCCACTCCAACCATCCCCAGTGGACTAGAACCTTACTAATGCTACTTCACACTCAGGTACAAATTTGTTAAATGAATGAATGATATGAAATGTCAATGTGCTTAGCGCTCAGTCCTGTGGGACTGTGGTCCTCCAGGTTCCTCTGTCCATGGGGATTCCCCCCAGCAAGAATACTGGAGTGGGTAGCCGTTGCCATCAGTTAACTGTTAATACATACTTGTTAAATGCATGCAAGACACTCTAACTCCTCCAAAAATAATACATAAAAGGTGAAACACGGGGATCACCGTGTATTGTGAAAACGTAATGATGACACAGTCTTAAGACAGTAACAATGTATACCACTTTCTGGAGCCACAGTCACAGATGCTTCAGAGCGTGAGTCCCTCAGTACCCCACCACGTTACGGAGCAGGTACTGCACCCCACATTTCTCAGGGGTGGCTCTCTGTCACCAGCAGGGCACGGCCCCATAGAGAGACAGCAGAGCAGGACCCTGTGTCCCACCAGATCCGCCCTCCCAACACTCCTGAGCCTCCGAAGCCAAGTCGGGGCACCCTCCCCTGACTCTACACCCCGATGTGCCCTCTACCCTCTTCTTGAAAAGTGTTCCGGAACCAACGGCCAATGGAGAAGGTGCCCACAGCGAGCCGCAAGACCCGCTCTCTGCTGTGCAAACCCCATGGCACCGCCAAGGTTCAGCTACTGAAGGGAAGGCCACAAGGGCCGGGGTCCTAACCCACTGGCGCATGCCGAGCCCGGCCGGAGGAAGGATGAGAGGGTGGCGGAGACCAGTGGTCCAGCCGACGCCGAGCTGCCTCGCATCCGGCCAGGGCTGGTTGCGCACGCGGATCCAGGAGTGAAGGCGCCGCAGCCCCCACGTGCGAGCTTGCAGCTGGGACGCTCTTGGAGACCCGGGACTTGGCCAGACTTGTACCTGCGTGCACTACTGGAGCGCGCGTGCTCGGCCCCACGGCCAATAGGAAATCGTGCCCAGAGCAGAGTGGGCCAATCACAGCACACCCCCTCCCGCCCCCGCGCGTGGGCAGTGCCTGGGACCGCCCAGTGGGCGGAGCTGGTGCCAGCTGGGTCTTGCCAGGCTTGGGATGCGAAGGCTGACGGTGGCATCTCCTCGGGGTCAGGGGTACAGGTGACCTGGGACGCCTGCCCCAGGGGATGAGAGGTCCCTTCCTCACAAGAAACCAGCAGGGCTGCCAGGGTCGTTTCTTCTTGGAGTCCCCCAGGGGGATATTTTGGTCAGGACAGGCCTCCTGCTCTGACCCAGTTTTTAGTTAATTTTTATTTATTTTTAGTTTGATCTTAACTATGACACCATTCATTTGTTCAGTAAGTATGAACCTTCCAGGTTCTAAAGACATGCGTCCAGAGTTTGAACCCTTCTACTTCTACCGTGTTTGGGTAAATTATCCTCTCGCTTTGGTTCTTATCTAGAAACCCAGGGCAGTGGTTTGCTGGCAAGGGATAAGAATTGTTCCTGCCTTGAACCGTGACACCTGTGCCTGTTACACTGTAAATGTTCCCAAGTTACCATTATTTTTAGGTACTGGGCACTTTCCTAGGCTTTAAGACAGAGGGATCAAGTCCCCCGCTGTCTTGCCCTGGTGCTTATAAGTTAGTTTGGACACCTTAATACTTTTTGAAGATACTTTTATTTTCCTAAACACTTACAAGTTCTATTGACTGAGGCATATTCTCAAAGGAGTATCCTTAGCGTTTGTTTTTTAAGTCTCTAGGTAGTATCTGACTCTTTTGCGACCCCATGGATTGCAGCCCCCAGGCTCCTCTGTCCGTGGGATTCTCCAGGCAAGGATACTGGAGTGGGTTGCCATTTCCTCCTCCAAAGGATCTCCCCAACCCAGGGCTCGAACTTGCATCTCCTGCGTTTAGCAAGCAGATTCTTTACCACTGAGCCACCTGGGAAGCAGAGTATTTAACATACTTGCATTCTTTTTAAATAAGTGGAAATTGCTCAGTCATGACCAATTCTTTGCGACCCTAACAGTCCATGGCATTCTCTAGGCCAGAATACTGGAATGGGTAGCCTTTCCCTTCTCCAGGGGATCTTTCCAACCTAGGTATTAAACCCAGGTCTCCCTCATTGTGGGCAGATTCTTTGTCAGCTGAGCCACAAGGGAAGCCCAAGAATACTGGAGTGAGTAGCCTATCCCTTCTCCAGCAGATCTTCCCAACCTAGGAACTGAACCGGGGTCTCCTGCATTGTAGGCAGATTCTTTACCAACTGAGCTATCAGGGAAGCCCTTTTCAAACAAAGAGCAAACTAAAATGCTACCGGTAATAATAATTTCCTTAGGAGTTGCTTGATATCTGTAGCAGGGATTTAGCAACAAACCTTCAAAATGGAACAGAAAAGACTACTGAAGGATAACATTTTTCATGGTTTACCATTTTATTTCTCATCCTCAAAACTGTCAAATACTGCTTTAGTGACTGCTTTGCTCTGGTTGTGTTACACATGAATCCCTCAAGAAACTTGTTAGTAAGCCTAAATGCACAATTCTAAAATTGGCTTAAAAGCCTTCATGGATAGTCACAATCTCTGTGCAGGAGAAAGCATGATTGAACCTCCATGCTCCAACTAGTGCAACATTGGGGATATAATTTGGAAACTTAGAAGAATTTATCATAGAGGATATTGTGTCATTTTATAAAATATCCTGTGATGAAAAACTGAACCAACAATCAACTTTTAAAAATCTTATAAATAACATCTCTCAGTTTATAGTTTCTAGTTTGAAGCCTAAATTAATACAGCGGGCATGCCGTGTCTTAGTGATTCTTAATCAGACACTACCTTTGATTATGTTTTTTCTAATGAAGAACCCAATAAAGTCTCAGCAGTTTTCAAATCTGCATAAATATGTCAGATGGCTGAATCTCAGTTAAAAGAAGTATATACTGAGAAAAAAATTAAAATGGACTATAATAATTTCAAGATTTATATTAATAACTATAATTTTTAAATACATAAATTAATATTTACAATCATTGGAACATTTCAGGAATTATTTTAACTAGTAAGAGAGAAGAACTTTTGTATTAACTGAAATTCAGAGAAATAGTAATAATAAAAATACAAAGATGTGAAAAGGAGCTTATTTCAGGTAAACTTCCTGTAGTGTTGAACTCAAGGGAAATTTCTGTTAAGACAAAAGAAAAAGACTTGAATTGCATTTAGTCAAATATAGATGCTCTGTTTTCGAATTAGGGTCAGGTTTAGGGACAGGAAAGAAGGCATGGAAGACAAGCATAGGTGTGGGTGGACCAGGCTCCGGAGTTAGCAAAATTTAGTTCTAGTCCACCATCATCAAATATTTCTGTTGAGAAAGAACAAGGAAAAGAAACAGCTGTTAGCACTGTTTATAATAGCCAGGACATGGAAGCAACCTAGATGCCCATCAGCAGATGAATGGATAAGGAAGCTGTGGTACATATACACCATGGAATATTACTCAGCCATTAAAAAGAATTCATTTGAATCAGTTCTAATGAGATGGATGAAACTGGAGCCCATTATACAGAGTGAAGTAAGCCAGAAAGATAAAGACCATTACAGTATATTAAGACATATATATGGAATTTAGAAAGATGGTAATGATAACCCTATATGCAAAACAGAAAAAGAGACACAGATGTACAGAACAGACTTTTGGACTCTGTGGGAGAAGGCGAGGGTGGGATGTTTCGAGAGAACAGCATCAAAACATGTATATTAGCTAGGGTGAAACAGATCACCAGCCCAGGTTGGATGCATGAGACAAGTGATCGGGCCTGGTGCACTGGGAAGACCCAGAGGGATCGGGTAGAGAGGGAGGTGGGAGGGGGGATCGGGATGGGGAATACATGTAAATCCATGGCTAATTCATGTCAATGTATGACAAAAACCACTACAATATTGTAAAGCAATTAGCCTCCAACTAATAAAAATAAATGAAAAAAATAAATAAATAAATAAAAAATAAAATTTTAACCGTTTGGGGAAAAAAAAAAAAAGAAACAGCTGTTAATAATTCACTTAATTCCCATCCACGTCAGACTCTGTATCAAGAATTTTCATCACACACCCATGTGACTTGTGATGATTTATTTGCCTCTCAAGCGTCAGTTTCCTTGGAGATGACAATATTAGGGTTGTATGAGAATTAAATGATTTAAAGCACATAACATATTTAGAACAGTGTCTGGCCCAAAGAAAGTATGTACACTGATATTATTACTTATAGTCTTTTTGTCTGATTTTCTATCATATCATCTTGTAGTTCACTTTATCTTTTGGGTCTGTTTCTTCAATAAAATCCAGGGCAAGAGAAGTTAGATTATTTGATCTTTAAGATCATTTAAAAATTTTTTGGTTCTCAGTTAAAGAGAGTGAAAAAGGCAAAGAGAAAATAGACTGAGTGGAGAAAAGACAGGATAGATTCTGATTTTTAAAGTCTGCAGTTACTGTAATGCTTACTTGGGGGCTAGGCTTCAAAGAATTCTCACTTCCCTTTGAAATCTTGTAATTAGTTGATGCCCAGTTGTTCACAGATCTGTACTGTATAAGAGAGGGTTTTTTTTTTGACCTCTGGTCAAAGAGGTTTGTAGATATGGTTTAGGTTAGAAGATTCATGAGCCTCCAGAGCCTCCAGAAGGTATATATATATAGTACATATGGTTTGTGTGTTTTCTGGAGAGAAGTCCTATATAACATTAAGTTTTTAAAAGAATCTATAACTGTCCCTGCCCTGGCCCCAAAGCCTAAGAATTACTGATCTAAATCCTTCTACATACTCCCCTCCTACCATCTGCATTTCTTTCATACCATTTACAATAGGACGAAAATATCTTCAGACTGTACCACTCAGAGAGGTCTAAGCCAGGGACCTCTTAATGACTCATTTTCCATTTCTGTTCCTTCGAAATTCCCTCACCAACTAGCCAACCAATTAGCCACTGCTTGTGAGTCAGTGTTAATATTTGCAGCTGACAATCTCCGCCTCCAGGAAAAATGAACGACTGGGGCATCCCTTGAAGTTCTGTCCAGCTGGAAGGGTTTCCATTCATCACACTCCTTCGTAGTCCCTGAAAAGCGCAGCTCCTGAAGGGTGCCCCGGGGTGGGGATGCAGTGCTGAAGCCATCTCCTTTCAGGTGGTGCCAGCATATCACGTAGACTCAACTGTAAAACACACTCGGATCTCTTCTTCCTCCATCAGTAAGTCACAAGGCAGTGGCAGCGTGGCGCTGTGTGAGTTCGGAGAGAACTGTCTAGTGCAGCAGGCAAAGGGGCCATGCAAGTCTCAGTCTCATTTTGGTCGACTTTTACCTTCAGGCTCTGCTGAGGAGAAAGTTACATATGAAGCATCAACTTGATGATAGAGCGCTACTGTGCACACTCAGCTTTATTACCTAGTGGCTTAGACATTGCCCAGTTCTTGAAGGGCAGATCAGGTTTAATGGTTACTCGGGGGCTCATAGTCAGATGGTCTGTCTGCTCGGGTGCAGTGGCAAGCCAGAGCTATCCAAAGAGAACACGTCTGTGGAAGATGACAGAGCTTTGCTCAGCATCCTGAAAGTTTGCAATGTGATCCTGTAGAGACCTGCCGAAGGCTCTGAACAGCATCCCCATGTGCCATAAACACTTCAAGCACGTTCACATCTATCGGATCATACAGCCCCAGTGGTAGATTGATTTGTATGGCAGCCCAGACATATTGCAGAACATTATTTTGCTCTTGTCCTCATTCAAAACCAATAGCGTTTTAGATTTCTTATTAAATAGGTCAGACTACGAATTCCAAGCAACCTTAGCTTTGGAAAAGATATCTCAACATACCCCCCAGAACATTGGGACCCTAGACATTTTTTACCAAAGTAGTAGGACCTGGTGTTTTAGATGATGATGTTCTATATCTAGCATGTGTGTATCTAGATGTATCATGAATACATATTCAATGTATCAAGAATATTTGTTCACTTTTGCTCACCATATCTAATTAGCATGATATCATTGATGTAGAGGGCCAGCATAATATACTGTGGAATACAGAGGCTGTTAAGCTCCCTGTGGACTAGATTATTACATAGAGCTGCAAAACTGATACAGTTTGCTGATCCTGTCAGCTGAAAACTGGTTCTGGTATCCTTTGTTAAAAAGTATAGTCATAAAATAACTCACCACTTTTAATAGTCACATACCTGCTCACACGGCATGTGTTCACTGGTTCAGTAAAGAGATCACAATTGGAAAAGCACCTGTAATTGAAGTTGCCTGTGATTACGTTTATGATGCTCAATTATCATTTTCCAATATCCAACTCTCCTGCACACCACTGCATCCTGTAGGTCCTTGATGAAGGCCCTTATGTCCACATTTCATCCGAGAGGTTTATATTGCTTTTCATTCATTACTTTGTAAGTCTTTCAACCTTATTTTTCCTAGTACAATAGGGCTTACTCCTCTCTCACAAAAGACTTAACCAGTATAGAAATACTGCCAAAGCTGAGTATTTTTATTCTAACTTTGCAGTTTGGAATTAGAAAAGTGACCACAGAATAAATTTAGGGCCCCTCCGGGTCCACTGTGAAGTGTAACTGAACCAAAGCTGCATTTATCGTTTCTATAAACTCTTGCTTTCACTTTTGGACCATAATGCCATTCTGGGTCCCCAAGAATGAGTATTGCTTTAGAGCCAACATCTAGTAATTCCTACAGCTTAATTTCCCTTTCCTGAAGGATAGTCATCCTGACAAATAGTCTCAAGTCGCTTTGGAGAAGAGTAGGAGGAAGATCTACAGTACTCATTTCTGGTAGTGTGTCATAGTCTTTTCTCGAGGATATCAGGCCTTCATTACATTCAGAGGACTCTGTGTCTGGGAACTGACTCAACTGCAGAATTAGTGGAGGGGCTTTAAACTCTACCGTGCTGATTCAGGTGAGACATCTGTTCACCAGACTTGAAGCATATGTTAGGAGCATAGCAGGCTCCCGTTTCCCACATCTTTCTCCAGTCCTTCCTGAGTTATCCAAAAGTGAGATTCTGGGGGGTGTACTTCACAGCCTTTGCCAGGTTGAAACACCACCATACATCAAAGGGTAGCTAAGTGTACAGCTGATCAAAGCTTCATGCGATGTGCCCAATCACACTGTGGTAGTAGAGGGGAGGAACTTAGGATTCTAGAGGAACCGCGGAAGGATGGTTAGTGATACACGAGCTGAATTTTAGAAGGAGGAGAGGTGATGGAGGTGAGAGGAGAACATCTGAGGCAATATTCCAGGGATGACTCACTTGGAAATTTGTGAGTAATTTACCATGGCTGGAACACATCATGCAGTGTGTGAAGGCAGTGCAGAGATGAAGCTAGATACTACATTTTCTGGTACAGTATTAAAAACAATATTCAGTTCAGCAATTGTGGATGTGTTTTATAAACATAATCTAGACTTATAAATAAATTAGGCTGATAAAAACCTACATCCATCAAAATAGGAGACCTGTTGAGAATTTAATTGAACTTAAATATTGCCTGCATATTTTGCATTGATCAAATGTCTAGAATACATTTGACTGGAGACACTGGGACATTTCAGTTAACAGTCATATTTTCCCCAAAATCAGATTATTAATTAATGGCCCATTGCTATAATAATATTAACAATTATTTAGATAAATTTATTAGCTATCATTTTTTTCTGTTGATTATACACTGAAACTAGATACAGGTGTTTTTGGTGGGTATGAATTAATTATTAAGCTTCCCAGGAGGCTCACTGGTAAAGAATCTAGATGCCAACCAGGAGACCCTGGTATGATCCCTGTGTTAGGAAGATCCCCTAGAGAAGGAAATAGGAAGCTACTCCAGTATTCTTGCCTGGGAAATCCTATGGACAGAGGAGCCTGGAAGGCTACAGTCCATGGGGTCACAAAGAGTCGAACAAAACTGAGAAGACTGACTAAACAACAGCAGGGAGAACCTCAGGCTAAGGTGAAGGCAGAGATCAGGATGATGCATCTACAAGCCAGGTGTTTTGCAGAAAGTTTTCACTTTCATCTCAGGTTCAAGGATTTGTTCAGAAAAGAAGTCACTAATTATATACAAATAAATAATACAAATATTCATTAGAGAATTATCTAGCTTACATCAATATACTAACATTAATCAAAGAGAGATAGAGCAGAGGATACATCACCAAATCGGGTTTGACCATCCAGACTTAAACAGCACTGGGAATCCCACGTCACAGCACATCTGGAGTCCCAAATGGGAAAACGTCCCAGGCAGTGTGTCCGCTGTATGGGTGAGGCTTCAAAGATTGCAATTCGGGTTCCTGCCTATAATCCCAGGACACAAACTGTATCACTACCAATCTGTGACCAGATTGCAAGGCTCAGTTCAGTTCAGTCGCTCAGTCGTGTCCGACTCTTTGCAACCCTGTGGACTGCAACACGCCAGGTCTCCCTATCCATCACCAACTTCCAGAGCTTGCTCAAACTCATGTCCATTGAGTTGGTGATGCCATCCAACCATCTCATCCTCTGCTGTCCCCTTCTCCTCCCACCTTCAATCTTTCCCAGCATCAGGGTCTTTTCCAATGAGTCAGTTCTTCGCATCAGGTAGCCAAAGTATTGGAATTTCAGCTTCAGCATTAGTCCTTCCAATGAATATTCAGGACTGATTTCCTTTAGGATTGACTGGTTTGATCTCCTTGCAGCCCAAAGGACTCTCAAGAGTCTTCTCCAACACCACAGTTCAAAAGCATCAATTCTTTGGCCCTCAGCTTTCTTTTTGGTCCAACTCTCACATCCATATATGACTATTAGAAAAAACATAGCTTTGACTAGAAGGATCTTTGTTGGTAAAGTAATGTCTCTGCTTTTCAATTTGCTGTGTAGGTTGGTCATAGGTTTTCATCCAAGGAGGAAGTATCTTTTAATTTCATGGCTGCAGTCACCATCTGCAGTGATTTTGGAGCCCCCCAAAATAAAGTCTGACACTGTTTCCACTGTTTCCCCATCTATTTGCCATGACATGATGGGACTGGATGCCATGATCTTAGTTTTCTGAATGTTGAATTTTAAGCCAGCTTTTGCACTCTCCTCTTTCACTTTCATCAAGAGGCTCTTTAGTTCTTCACTTTCTGTCATAAGGGTGGTGTCATCTGCGTATCTGAGCCTATTGATATTTCTCCCAGCAATCTTGATTCCAGCTTGTGCTTCATTCAGTCCAGCATTTCGCATGATACACTCTGCATATAATTTAAATAAGCAGAGTGACAATATACTGCCTTGACGTACTCCTTTCCCAATTTGGAACCAGTCTGTTGTTCCATGTCCAGTTCTAACTGTTGCTTCTTGACCCACATATATATTTCTCAGGAGGCAGGTAAGGTGGTCTGGTATTCCCATCTCTTTTAGAATTTTCCACAGTTTATTGTGATACACACAAAGGCTTTGGCGTATTCAACAAAGCAGAAATAGATGTTTTTTTGTGACTCTCTTGGTTTTTCTATGATCCAACGGATGTTGGCATTTGATCTCTGGTTCCTCTGCCTTTTCTAAAACCAGATTGAACATCTGGAAGTTCATGGTTTATATACTATTGAAGCCTGGCTTGGAGAATTTTGAGCATTATTTTGCTAGCATGTGAGATGAGTGCAATTGTGCAGTAGTTGGAACATTCTTTGGCATTGCCTTTCTTTGGGATTGGAATAAAAACTGACCTTTTCCAGTCCTGTGGCCACTGCTGAGTTGGTTTCATTACATGCCTGGCTTTATGTTAATGCTGTTTGTTTTGTCTTGTAAAACTCGGAGTGTTGTTAAGCCTAAAGCTTGGTTGCCTCTTCCCCCTCCGGGGGCTCATCTATCTCACAATTCTTCTCCCATCTTATCTATGGTGCTACAAGCCTTGCACTCACAGCAGGCAGTTACTCACAGTCACTCCCAGTCACTCACAGTCAGGGCAGTGTCCAGGCAGGTTAGAAGCAAGGTCAAGGCCTGCTCTCCTTTGTCTCTGAAGCCTAAACAAGACTATTTATTTAATTCCCTTAACACCAAGGAGACATAGAAAGCAGAGACATTACTTTGCCAACAAAGATCCATATAGTCAAAGCTATGGTTTTTCCAGTAGTCATGTGAGAGTTGGACCATAAAGAAAGCTAAGACTGAAGAACTGATACTTTTGAATTATGGTGTTGGAGAAGACTCTTGAGAGTCCCTTGGACTGCAAGGAGATCAAACCAGTCAATCCTAAGGGAAATCAGTCCTGAATATTCATTGGAAGGACTGACGCTGAAGCTGAAACTCTGATACTTTGGCCACCTGATGCAAAGAACCAACTCATTGGAAAAGACCCTGATGCTGGGAAAGATTGAAGGCAGGAGGAAAAGGGGACGGCAGAGGATGCGATGGTTGGATGGCATCACCGACTCAATGGACATGAGTTTGAGCAAGCTCCGGGAGTTGGTGATGGACAGGGAAGCCTGGCGAGCTGCAGTCCATGGGGTAGCAAATAGTCAGACAGGACTGAATGACTGAACTGAACACCAAGGAATGCCAACAGTTATCAACAAACCACCAGAATTAGGAGAGAGGCACAGAGCAGAGCCCTCAGAAAAATCCAACCCTGCTGACACCTGGATCTTTGGATCCTAGCTTTTAGAACTATGAGGCAATAAATTTGTGTTATTTAAGCCATCTGGTTTATGCTACTTCTTTATAGCAGCCCTAATAAAACAACTCAGTTGTACTAATTTATTTTTAAAATAAACATAATAAAGGAACACCATTGTAAAATTCCCAATTATTCACCTTATCTCAGGACATTATTTATGTGATTCTGATTTCTGTTCATTGTTTTCAAATTAACATTTAGCTATTGGGAATAAATGATAATAATAATACTAACTCTTATGGAACATTTATTGTTTTCCAGGCACTGTTTTAAACGCTGTAGGTGTATTAACTCATAGTTAATACTATTAGCCCCATTTTACAAAAGAAACCCAGAAACACAGGAAAGTAAGTTGCTTAATTTATATACATAGTAAGTGGTAGATTCAAGGCATAGACTCAAACAGTCTGGTTCTGAAACTTTTGGTTCTAACTATAGTGCCATATTACCTACCTACTGGTGACATACCTAATACAGATTTTCCAACCCTCCAGAAGAGCTCCCAAAAGCATTTGGGATGTTGGATTCACAACAAACAGCTGCATAACACGAGGATGTCTGCTTGAAAATATTTAGGTCTTCCCTGATGGCTCAGATGATAAAGAATTTCCTTGCAGTGCAGGAGACCTGGGTGTGATCCCTGGGTCAGAAAGATCCCCCATAAAAGGGAATGGCTACCCAGCCAGTATTCTTGCCTGGAGAATTCCATGGACAGAGGAGCCTGGCAGGCTACAGTCATGGGGTCACAAAGAGTCGGACACGACTGAGTTGACACTTTCATATTTAGGTCATATAGTGCTAAATATCACATATTCTTTCGCATGACACACATTATTTGGGGCTACTTACTATATTTGAGATTTATTTTAACAGAAAATAATATATACCAGTCCTCTATTTTAATTGTATTTCTGTCATTTTAAGTAGATTTCTTTATTAAAAAAGAAAAACCTGTAAAGATCATTTATGCTTTTGTAGTGAAAGATACAGTTTCAATGAATTTACTGAACTATTTCAATAAATGACATTGACTTCATATTTTAGAAATGCTATGCAGTTTAATGGCATGGGGTTCAGTAACTGCAAACACACACACCCACACATACGTGCACACTGGGAAGCTCATGGTTTATCTGTGACTGTAAGCCATTATTGCCATCAAAGTCAGAAATAAAATGTCTCTCATTTATTTCATGATCTCTGGAGAGCTTACTGTAAATGCTTCAGTTAAGGTGATGGTAGATATGAACTATTAACATCACTAAAGGGGTTTCCACAGAGGAGTAATGCTTGGTCTTTCATCCTTTTCTGCAGTTGAGCAACAGGACTAAAATGTCCTCTACAATTCCAGGTCTCTCCTCATGTTGAACAGGGTGCTCTATGCCTCAAAGGCCCTGGGTTTCCTGGGTCATGATCTTACCACTTCCTGAAGTCTGGGCACCTTACCTTCTTTCTGCACCATGCATGCAGTTCCCAATGGCTTTGTGGTAAAGCATTTTTAGTTACCCATCTTATTTTACTATGATTCCGATTCCTTAGTGCTTAGAGGAAGATTTTCAATTTTCTAAAGAAAATACTAAAGAAATAAAAAAGCTACATATGTAATACTGAGATGTTATACTTAGAAGGTTACCACATGGCTCTTTTGTATGAGGAATATAAACTATCTCCAACATAGTAGAACAGAAGATATTGGAAATTATAATGGGTTAAATTACAAATGTCAATCATAGACTTAAGTTTTGTATTTTCTATACAGATTTTATCTTTTAAACTGTTATATATTCCATATATTACTCTAAAGTGTATGAAATTCAACATTGTGCCAAAGATATCAACCGTCTGTTTATCTATCTATGTCCCTTTTTCTTCTTTATTACATCTCAGGAAAACAAAAAAAGCAACAATTTAATGAAATTTTCAGATATTGTTATATCAGTTAAAGTGTTTTTGGCTGTAGTTGACTCAAAGTTGCTTAAACAGTAACAACATAGTTGTTATTTCCCAGATCTGCAAGTTCACAATGCTGTTTCATATACTGACTGAAGAGGAATGGGCCCTGTGCCCTTTTCATTTTTCCCTCTGCCATCCTTGGCTTGGTCTTTGAGCTAATACCCTGTCACTGATGTTCAGCCACTCAGTCTTGTCCGACTCTTTGTGACCCTGTGAACTGCAGCACGCCAGGCTTCCTTGTCCTTCACTATCTCCCGGAGTTTGCTCAAACTCTTGTCCTTTGAGTCGGTGATATCATCCAACCATCTTATCCTCTGTAGTCCCCTTCTCCTCCTGCCTTCAGTCTTTTCCAGCATCAGGGTGTTTTCCAATGAGTCAGCACTTTGCATCATGCAGACAAAGTATTGGAGCTTTAGATTCAGCATCAGTCCTTCCAATGAATACTCAAGGTTGATTCCCTTTAGGATTGACTGGTTTGATCTCCTTGCAGTTCAAGGGACTCTCAAGAGTCTTCTCCAGCACCACAGTTCAAAAGCATCAATTCTTTGGCACTTTGCCTTCTTTATGGTCCAACTCTCACATCTGTGCATGACTACTGGAAAAAACATAGCTTTGACTAGATGGCCCTTTGTTAGGAAGTAATGTCTCTGCTTTTTTAAACACTCTCTACGTTTGTCATAACTTTTCTTCCAAGGAGCAAGCATCTTAATTTCATGGCTGCCAATGCAAAATGGCTATGCAGTTTCAGGTATTACAATCTGTCAAATCGAGAGGAATTCTTTCTCTTGTGGGTCTCATTTTTTTACGATGAAACCTTTCCCAGATGCTCCAAGCAGACCATCCTTCATGTTTCCTTGGCTGGAAGCATCACAAGCTCACCTTTTAACAAGTCACTGTCAGAGGAATGGGATCCTGGTAATTCACCTCAGTCTGAATTTACCCCAGAGTCATGTGATGAAGGGCTAGATTGCCTGAAAATTCAAAGATTTGTCTACCCTCTGACCTTCAGAAAAACAGAATACTGCATTCTGAGTAAGCTACTTATGGTTGTGGCATCCAGGCTCTGCTACCTAAGGACTTGCTACTTACATGGGCAAATGTAGGAAGGTTTAGAAAATTGGAGAGTGGGAATTAAAACTTCACATCACCAGTCAGCTGGTTCAGGTCCCACATTTCAACACTTCCTCTGTTTTGGACGCTTACTAGTTCTTCCAACACATTTGTTCCTTCAGCGCTCCTTCTGCTCCTGCCTGCTATGTCCTTCTGTCTTTTTTACTTTAGATGCTCTTCTTTGTCCTCATTGCAGCCACAGCTTTGCCCTCTGTTCCCAGCCTTCATCTCTCAAACATCCTAGACCTACATGCTCATTTACAATTACATTATTGAAATCCCAGCTAAATGAGGAGAACCTAGTGGTACCTCAAGTTCAGCAAGTTCAAACAATGACCCTGTCTCTGCATTTTCTTTTTTTTTTAAATTATTTATTTATTTTAATTGTAGGCTAATTACTTGACAATACTGTAGCAGTTTTTGCCATACATTGACATGAATTGGCCATGGGTGTACACGTGTCCCCATCCTGAACCCCCCTCCCACCTCCCTCCCCATTCCATCCCTCAGGGTCATCCTAGTGCACCAGCCCTGAACACCCTATATCATGCATTGAACCTGGACTGGTGATCTATTTCACATATGGTAATATACATGTTTCAATGCTATTCTCTCAAATCATCCCAGCTTTGCCTTCTCCCACAGAATCCAAAAAGCATTTTCTTATCTAAGACAGAAGCTGAGTATCTTGCATCTGTCCAAATCAGAAACTTACATAGTCTATGAAATCACTCCTTCTTGTGAATGAATCCCCCTAGTCATTCTACAGCCAAGTCATGGCAAGCATCCTTTTGACAGGTCTCTCAGATTAGTTTTTTTTTCTTTTTTTTCCATTATAACTACTTCTTTCTTTGCTCAAGTCTTTCTCATTTGTTTTCTGAATCACTGCTCTGGTCTCTCTCTGACCTATTCTCCACAGGGCAGCCAGGATGAGCTTTGAAAAACTTAAACCATTTTGGAAATGGATAGTGGAGGTGGTTGCATCATTGTGAATGTAAATAATGCATTGAATTTTACAGGTAAAAACTACTTAAATGGTGATTTTCATATAAGATATATTCCTCATGGTAAAAAATTTAAAAAAAGTCAAGATACTGAAAAGTTACCTATGTTAAAGGCAAATCATGTTTAATGTAATAATAATGTTGAAAGTATTAGTCACTCAGTCATGTCCGACTCTCTGTACCTGCATGGAATGTAGCCCACCAGGCTCCTTTGTCCATGGAATTCTCCAGGCAAGAATACTGGAGGGGGCTACCATTTCTTTCTCCAGGGGATCCTCCAGACCAAGGGATTGAACCTGGGTCTCCTGCATTGCAGGCAGACTCTTTACCATCTGAGCCACCAGGGAAGCCCAATAATAAGGTTGTGTGACCTTAAATATAGAAAACAACCCCCCCCACACACACACATACACACAAATCATAAGGATAAAAAAAAAAAAAACCCGGAATGGTAAACCAGATTGTGTCGTTGCCACTGCCAGGCTTAACTAGAGTTTGAACGCTTTCCTGGGAAGGAAACAATTCCCACTGTCATTCATGGTGCTGGGGGGTCCTGCATGACTTGCTCTTGGGCTTCTGGGACCAAATCTACCTCCATTATCTCCACTTATTTCTCACTCGGCCAGGCCGCTCTCTGTCATCCTTCCCTGACCCACATCCTCTCCCAATCTGTTCCCTTGCCCAGGCTGTCCTTTCCACCTGAGACATCCTTTCTGAGATCCCCAAGGACCTACCTCATCAGTCCTCAAATCCCAGCCCTGGTTTCTCCATCCCTGGTCACGCCATCTAAGGATCCCGCTCATGACCCTTCCATTTACATCCTGCCAGGAATCACTATTTGTGATCATGACAATCGTTACTTGTTTGGTTATTGATTGTCTGCATTTCTTGATGGAAATTAAATTCCATGAGGTGCGTTGGCTGTTTTTCTCAGTACTGTATGCAAAGTGCCCATCTGTTGTTGCTGTTCAGTCACCAAGCCATATCCACCTCTTTGTGACCACATGGACTGCAGCACACCAGGCTTCTGTTCTTCCCTTTTTCCTAGAGTTTGGTCAAACTCATGTCCACTGAGGAAATCAGTCCTGAATATTCATTGGAAGGACCGATGTTCCACTGCTTTGGCCACCTGATGTGAAGAACTGACTCATTGGAAAAGACTCTGATGCTGGGAAAGATTGAGGGCAGGAGGAGAAGGGGGCAACAGAGGATGAGATGGTTGGGTGGCATCACCGACTCGATGGACATGAGTTTGAGCAAGCTCCGGGAGTTGGTGATGGACAGGGAAGCCTAGCATGCTACAGTCCATGGGGTCACAAAGAGTTGGACAGGACTGAGCAACTGAACTGAACTGAACTGACCTAAGTCTCAAAATCAGATCTCTTCTCTTTGTGAAAATCACTCTTATGTTCACATGTATGTGTTCAGAGTCATTCTACACAGCTCTTATATCTTAAAATAGTTATCAGTTAATAACTCTTAAAATTACTCTGTAAACAGTCTTACTGAAAGAAAAAGTACATGTTTAATGAACAACGCCTAAAAGAGAGATGCAGTGAGAGCTGCCTTCAAGTGAGAGAAAACTGCGGAAACAAGAAAGACATCTCCAAATCAGAGTGTAAAGTTGAGCTCCCGAGTTCAGAGTGAACTCCATGCTTAGAGACAGCGTGAGAACCCAGTGAGAACTGAGAAAAACAACCTCTAAGCCTTTAACAGATGACGTGGCATCAGGTTTTTCCTGCACTCTTGTTGTTCAGTCACTAAGTCATGTCCAGCTTTTTGTGACCCCCGTGGACTGCAGCACCCCAGGCTTCCTATCCCCCACTATCTCCCAGAGTTTTCTACACTAAATGATCCTAATTTGTCTTCCATTTGTTGAAAACCCATTATTAGTCTGCCCACAACAGTCACAGTAAATTCCACTGTTTTCTTCCTTCTTAGGGTCCTGACTTCATACTGAAGCACTCTTTTGTAAAATCCACTTACTTATTACCTAATTACAACCATTCTTATTTTAACAAAATCATTTTATGATCTATTACTTTTAATAAAGAAGACTCTTGAACATACTTCTTTCTCCTGGTTTGAAATGTTTTGAAGATGTGAGCTAAGCATAAAACAGACTCTCTCTGGTTCCAAAATTATAATCATTAACTTTCTAGTGATTAGAAATAATTTACCTGGAGGAAAAATCTTATCTGTGTTTAATTCAAGGCCAAACTTCTTCACTTATTATGAAAACAGCTGAACAATCCCAAATTGTTCTGTCTCTCCCAGGGCATTTCTATAACCAATATTATGGGGTCCACAGGATCATTCCCCCTTTTGAATTCTCTTGGCATTTTATCAAAAATAAATTGACTATGAATGTCAAGTGAAATTTGGTGTCAGGTGTCAGAGGTCATTTTAAAGAAATAGCCTCCCTGCTATATTTGTAATGTACTGAGTATGGGGACTCCATTCACACGGTTCTCCATGGTGGAGAGGGATGTCCCCATTTTACAGAGGAGCAGACTGAGGCTCAGACAGATTAAACACCTTGCCCTGGCCCCCGGGGTTAGGATGAGACAGCAGCTCTAACTCCAGAGCTTCTTGCAGTCCTCTGCCTTCACTTCTGGCCTCCTCTTGTTTAGTCAGAACATTTTAAGGAATACAAACATCACAACTCTTTGGTCTATTTGCCCAGGTCCAAATTCAAAAAAAAAAAAGTGCATTGAGTTAGTGTTACAAAGCTGATTTCTCATAAATTTTGCATTGACAGGGGATATGAGAAAATTGACCAAAAAAAAAAGAAAAAAAAGAAAAGTTCCGACTCTTTCTTTGATTGTTAAAGGTTTGCACAAAAGTTGAATGAACCAGAATTATTAAACCCATTCAGAAGACCCTGGAGCAATTTAACAAAAGTATTCATGTGTACATACATATGATAAAAGATACAAAGGGATCAGTTTCTTTGGTGCTCTAGAAATTCTGTCTCATTTGTAAGCTAAGCCAAGATGCTTGAAAATTGAGGAACTATGAAATTGCTATCTTTAGATAAAAGTTCTATACTTGCTAGTAATTCATTTAAAACATTTGAATTTAAACTTACACATTCAAATTAGAATGGATTACTCAGCCCTTCCTCATTTTCATCTTTCTCCCTCTCCTAGCAAAATATAATGAAGGCAAAGGAGTAAACGTCTATACTCAAGAGGAATATCTGTGTAGCATAAAACATGAAATCCACATAAATGAGATATGCCTCATTATATAAGCCTTCAGCGTGCTGCATGGAAATGTACTATCATTGATATATCAACTCCGAAGAGTGGTTAAAGGTTGATTATCTGAAGATAATCTAAGGAGAGTTGAGTCCTGGTTGATTATTTTGGTTGTCCTGGCATAATTCCACCGAAGTGTTTCCCTCTCAGAGTATTCCAGTTTGGGATCATATTGTCACTCTGTTTATAAAAATTTCAGATCTGAGTGTTTAATAAATTCACTCCAATATCTTTGATGGTGGTGGTTTAGTCACTCAGTCGTGTTGGACTCTTGTGACCACATGGACTCGAGCCTACCAGGGTCTGTCCACAGGATTTCCCAGGTAAGAATACTGGAGTGGGTAGCCAGTCCTTTCTCCAGGGGATCCTCCTGATCCAGGGGTCAAACCCGTCTCCTGCATGGTAGGCAGATTGTTTACCAACCAGGAAAGCCCTCCAATGTATCTATGTTTTGGTAAACATAAATTATTTTTTTGTTTGGTAAATATAAATTTGTTTGTGTTTGGTAAACATAAATTTGGTGAAAATAAAAACATAAACATAACAGTTATTCAACACTGTATTGGGGGAAAATATCTTTCAGTTCAGTTCAGTCACCCAGTCGTGTCCGACTCTTTGCGACCCCATGAATCGCAGCATGCCAGGCCTCCCTGTCCATCACCAACTCCCGGAGTTTACTCAAACCCATGTCCATCGAGTCGGTGATGCCATCCAGCCATCTCATCCTCTGTCATCCCCTTCTCCTCCTGCCCCCAATCCCTCCCAGCATCAGGGTCTTTTCCAACGAGTCAACTCTTCGCATGAGGTGGCCAAAGTATTGGAGTTTCAGCTTCAGCATCAGTCCTTCCAATGAACACCCAGGACTGATCTCCTTTAGAATGGACTGGTTGGATCTCCTTGCAGTCCAGGGGACTCTTAAGAGTCTTTTCCAACACCACAGTTCAAAAGCATCAATTCTTCGGTGCTCAGCTTTCTTCACAGTCCAACTCTCACATCCATACATGACCACTGGAAAAACCATAGCCTTGACTAGACAGACCTTTGTAGGCAAAATAATGTCTCTGCTTTTTAATATGCTGTCTAGGTTGGTCATAAGTACTTCTATTTTCTTATGCTGGTCTAGATCAACAGCTTAGTTTCTCAAAGCCAGTTTTTTCCTCAAAGAGCTAGAAATCAAAGACCAAGCAATGAAATGGACATATCTCTTCTTGAATACTGAAGAGGGCATTTGACGAAAATAAAATAATGCCATTGTATAATATATTCTTTCAATTCAATTTATTTTTTTTTAATTAGACCTTTACACTTTATTGCTATAAGTATAAAATGCTTCCAGATATTTGAATTCAAGTTAATGTCTTTCAAAATTAGTTTTCTTAATATTTTATTACTAAGTGTTCTCCACATTTCTAAGTGCTGTTTGTATTCCTAAAGATTAACTTATTAGAAACACCAAAAATAATATTCACTTATAATTTAAAAAATAAAATCAGTAACTTGGGTCATCCTAAATAAAATATTTGATGGCAATATATAAATGTGGGATTTCCTTGGTGGTCCAGTGGTTAAGACTCTGGCCTGGCATGCTGCAGTCCTTGGGGTCGCAAAGGGTCGGATATGACTGAGCGACTGAACAACAGTACATGAATGCGTGTTGTGAAGTAACTTGGATATATAATCAGGCAGCAAGTGATTCGGTATTCATTTCCATTGTTTTGTGTTTGTTTATCTTCTCCATGCCAAAAATTTCTATAAATTTCATTTTTTTTCTGAGTAATCTCAGAGACCTTATTTTACACGACCATTTTGGAAACGAAGTTGCGAAACAAAATTCTGAAGTTATATATAATTGCTTTCCTGCACATGAATTTTTTTAGGGAAGTGTGTAATTCATAAGTAGATAATGAAATCCAAGTGTTTGGGATAAAAGCCACATCTCTCTACACACATCCGGGCTCCTACAGAGCAGGAAATCATTATGCCAGCTCGCGTATTCTCAGGCTTGTTTTCAGCCTTGCTTAGTTAGTACATCTACTCATATAGACCCATAAGAATTATGTACAAAGTCCCCTCAGATCTCTCTTTCGCTCACATTCATTGTAAATTAGGTGATGCCTGCTTTATTATTTTTTTGATTAACTCGGAAGTGCTACAAATTAGACTTGTGGCAAACTGCATTTTAGTAAGAAATAGACTAAATATTTAAATAAAGGAAGGAAAGCAATTTGCATCCTCTCATTCTTCCTGGCGAGATTTACACCCTCTCACCCCCTATGCCCTCCCAGATTGTATCTGTAAATCGAGGCCTATGGAGACATTTACTATCTTAAGACTCCATACTGCAGTGGTAACTTAAATATTATTCCTCTTCTTTGATTTCTTGAAAAAGGCTAAGATACGATTAGCTTAATTTCAGACATCTGTGTTTTTTAAGAAACGGAGCTTCATAATTCAACAGTAGGTCAAACAATCAGCCGCCAGACACTCTTTCACAAGACCGTGCCATGGGGCAGCAAGGTTTCCCTAAGTATTTTTGGCATTTGCCTCCTTGAACAAAGTGGTCTATATGTACTCAAATGAGCTCATTTCTTGTTTACCTAGTGGGTTAAAATGTATTTGACCTTTTCTATTAAAAACATAAGGCTTTCCTGGTGGCTCAGTGGTAAAGAATCTGCTTTGGCAATGGAGGATACTGAGGTTTAATCTCTGGGTCAGGAAGATCCCCTGGAGAAGGAAATGGCAACCCACTCCAGTATTCTTGCCTGGAGAATCCCAGGGACAGAGGAGCCTAGTGAGCTACAGTCCATGGGGTCGCATGGAGTATGACATGACTGAGCAGCTAAACAACAACAATTAAAAACATACTTAGTTAAAACACCATAAAAAATAATTTCTGGAGACAAGCAAGATCAGGTTTCTGTCGATGGAGGATGGTGAGGGATGAGAGATGGTTTTGGGTAGTAGACAGACACGCAGGAGACGCAGGAGACCCAGGAAAGAACTCATCACAAGGAGGCCATGGTGGGTGAAATTTAATGTCTTGTCTGGAGCCAGGTCACCTGCTCTCCAACATTTATGTTCATGAAGCTCTTGAGTTTTGCCCCTTCCTTCCCCTCTTCCTTGCTTTTTCTACAGCATTCCCGAGAGCCCTTAGAGCGGTGAGAGTCAGTTCCGTGTGGGCATTTTTCTCCACCTGCAGGGAGTCCTGCAACTGTTTTCAGTAGGTTCCTGAAAGACCCTGCTCACTGCAGCACATGCAGTTTGGTGACTTCCCAGCTCAGACCTTGCCCGTGAGATGAGTCAAGCCACTAGGGAGAAACCTAAATCTGTTATTGAGTGTTATGAGGACAGTCGCTGTCCTCTTGTCATACTTTTTCAAGTATTTTAGATGCAGGGACTCTGGGTCAGATGGCCTGGGTTCAGATAATGATGGAGTCCAGTTCTGTATTTGTCTTTTTGTTGTTGTAGTTCAGTTGCTAAATCTCATCTGACTCTTTGCAACCCCATGGACCACAGCACGCCAAGCTTCCCTGTCCTTCACTATCTCCCAGAGTTGGCTCAAATTCATGTCCATAATACTATCTAAACTCAGTGATACTATCTAAACATCTCATCCTCTGCCACCCTCTCTCCTTCTGCCTTCAATCTTTCCCAGCATCTGGGTCTTTTCCCATGAGTCAGCTCTTTGCATCAGGTGGCCAAAGTAATGGACCTTCAGCTTCAGCATCAGTCCTTCCAAAGAATATTCAAGGTTGTTTTTCTTTAGGTTTGACTGGTTTGATCTTCTTTCAGTCCAAGGGATTCTCAAGAGCCTTCTCCAGAACCACAATTTGAAAGCATTAATTCTTCAGCACTCAGACTTCTTTATGGTCCAATTCTCACATCTGTACATGACTACTGCAAAACCCATAGCTTTGACTATATGGACCTTTGTGGGCAAAGTGATGTCTCTGCTTTTTAATACACTGTCTAGGTTTGTCATGGCTTTTCTTCAAAGGAGCAAGCGTCTTTTAATTTTATAGCTGTAGTCACCATCTGCAGTGATTTTGGAGCCCAAGAAAAGGAAATCTCGCACTGCTTCCACTTTTCCCCCTTCTATTTTGCATGAAGTGATGGGACCAGATGCCATGATCTTAGTTTTTTGAATTTTGAGTTTTAAGGCAGTTTTTTCACTTTCACCTTCATCAAGAGGCTCTTAAGTTCTTCCTCACTTTCTGGGAAGTATTTCAGTCTTTTAGTGATTGTCTCAGGCTAACATTACAGGCTTTTTTTTTTTTTGCAGTCCAGTGTGTTTTCATTATTTTATTAATTATATATGAATTGGTACAATTCAGTTCAACCTCCCAGAGCATATGGCCAATTATGTTACCCCAAAAAGAAACATAATTATCCCTGAAAATGTGTTCTAACATATATGTTTGTTGTCTACACCTTTCCATTCATTTTGAATATCAAAATTTGTTGCTAGAATTACCCTAATTGCACTGCAAAATTTCAATTACTCCCTTATTAAAGGGAATGTTCTTAGAGAAACAAGAAGAATCAAATCTAGTTGTTAGAATTTAAAAATATTAATATATTTCTAAGAGGCAACTCTGTAAAGGTATAGATAGGTTCAATGCATATACCATCCAACAGAATATTATGCAAATAACATTTGACAAAGGGAAAAAGAAAGCTCCTCCTGACCTCAGAAATTTTGTGGCCTGTCCCTCACGGCTAGGCCATGTTATCCTCCCGTTGGACACAAATCTCAGAGAAAACTGACTTCTTCTGATACTATGACAAAGTGAGACCAACAAACAGGCTACTTTATAATTTTGTCCAAACACAGACAGAAACAAGGTCACTGCTGTGGACTAATATTTGTGTCCTCACCAAATTCTCATGTTGAAATCCTAACCCCAGTGTGACAGCAGTCAGAGGCGGGTGCTCGGAGGTTTCAGGGCCTGAGGGTGGGTTCCTCATGAGAGGGATCAGTGTCCTTATAAAGAGATGCTGGAGAGCTCTCTCCATCTCTCCCCAAGGTGTAAGGACACGCTGAGAAGGCAGTATTCTGCAGCCCAGACAGAACACGGGCACCACCAGATCCCAACCATCCTGGCACCAACTTCCCAGCCTCCAGCTCCATGACAAATAAGTTTCTGTTGTTTCTAAGCCACCCCGTCTCTGGTATTCTGTTATAGCAGCCCAAGGTGACAGTCACTGCGAAATCCACAGGACCCCAAGCACAGCCCTTTTGCCAGATGAATGACTGGTACTTCTTGATCTAATAATAGAGTCACCCCAGCTTTCCCAGCATCCAGTCTACAAGAAACCCCTTAACCCTTTGTTCAGTTGCTAAGTCATGTCCGACTCTTTTCAACCCCAAGGACTCTTGCCCACCAGGCTCCTTTGTCCATGGAATTTTCCAGGCAAGAAGATTACAATGGGTTGCCATTTCCTTCTTCACCTTTGACGCGTTACCTAACCCAAATCTAAATAGCATAGTATTTGCTTAACACTTTCTCACTGAGACAGCCAGTATTCTCAATGGCAAAAGCTCACCTGACTAACAAGTACTGAGACCTAATTATTCAACTATGGATATGTTCCTGGTGATCTTTGGCTTTGTTTAAATCTTAAAAATAAAACTTAATTAGAAGTCTATATAATTCTCTAATTTCCCTTGAGTCTGCTCAATGAAGGTAAAACTTTGCACAATTTTTTCAGCTTTTCCTTTCCACTATTGGGGAAAAAACAAAAATAAAATAAAATAAAACCTCTAGATGCTTTCAAGACTTTTTACTTCATCTTTAATTTTCAGAATTTGAATTATGATGTGCCTTGTTGTAGATTTCTTTGGTTTTTCCTACTTGAATTTTCTCAACTTATTGAGTCTGTGCTTGTATATATTCTCCATATTCTGGAAAATTTCAGTCATTACTTCTTCAGATACACTTTTAATTCCAGCCTCTTTCTCCTCTCTTAGTGGGATTCTGAAAATAAACATGTTGGGTCTTTCGCTATTCTCTCGCAGGTCCCTGAGGCTCTGCTACATTTTTTAAGCCCATTTTCTCTATGTTGTTCATATTAGGTGAATTCTATTGATCTGCCTGCAAATTCATCCTCTGTCATCTCCAGTCTGCTATTGACCAAATCCAGTGGCTTTTTTGTTTTCGTTATTGCATTTTTCAGTTCTATAATTTCCATTTGGTTCTTTTATATGACTCCTATTTTGTTAATGAGATTTTCTACCTTTTCATTTGTTTTCAGAGGATGTGTGACAGATTCTGGAAGTACTGCTGTGATGGCTGCTTTAAAGTCCTTGTCAGATAAACCCGACATGCGATTTATCTTAGTGCTGTTGTCAGCTGGTTGATTGATTTTTTTCCCATTCAAGCTGTGATTTTCTTGGTTCTGGTATGACAGATGAATTTTTATTATATCCTGGACATTCAGGTTACTATGTAAGGAGACTCTGGTATTATTTAGATTTTTTTTTCCCACTCTTTTCAGATTTAGCACGCAGGTCCTAGGCTGCTTTTCAGGGCTGTGGTTCCCGTGAGAGTTTGCCTCTGATTGTATTAAGGGCATTACTTTATTGTATCTGTTTGGTTTTTGTGATAGCACTTGGGCCCTGCTAGTTCCTGCTGGAGCTGCCTGATGGAGCAGAAAGGGCTTCCTAGACCAGATATAGGATGTGTCTCTATGGGGAAAAGAGTCTCAGACCCACAGGGACCAAGCGGTCTTCCTGGGTGGGTACTTGCTGTGGAAGGATGCCCCCATCTCTTGGGGATGAAGCAGGGACGTCCAAGCTGTGTAGGTATTATGGTTGGACTTACTTGCCGATGCCCTTTGCCTGCCCTGGTGTCTCTAGTAAGCTAGTGGAGACTCACTTAAGTAGAACCAAAGAGTCTTCTGGGACCAGGCTGTTTTTTGTAGCCAAGTCTCTCTCTCTGCTGTTGCCTGCTCACTTCAGTGTTTGTCAGCAGAGGGGAGCCTCCTCTGGCCGGTTTATGCTGGTGAGGGTCCTTATTGTCCCACTGGCAATGGCATTGAGCTCACTGATTTGTCAGAGGAGACTCCTATTCAGCTGGAGGGAAGAATGGACCTTCTGGACTAGTGATCAGGAAGTGTCAGGCCAGAATTGCCCTCTTCTGTTGGATCCAGGGTTGTAAGACGTTCTATCACTGTGCTATTCACCAGTCCTGATGTCCTACATCAGTTCATCCTCTTGCTGCCTCTCAGAGTTCTCCTCTGGATGTCTCCTGGGGTTTATAATTGTGTTTCATGAGGAGGAACACATACAGAAATGGGTCTTATCATCTCATTCAGATGAAGTCCCAATGTGCCCAAACGAATTTTGATAAAGGTACAAAAGCAATTCAATAGATGAGGAAAAGCTTTTCAACAAATGATGCTAGAGCAGTTGGACAGCCATAAGCAAAAAAAAAAAAAAAAAAATCCAGAAACAACAGAAAACTTCAACCTAAACCTCACACATTATACAAAAAACAAAAAAATAACTCTAAACAGGTCACATACTGAAATGTAAAATTATAAAACATTTAGTATAAAAATAGAGAAAAAAATCATGATCTCAAGCTAGGCATAAGTTCTTAGGCTTGACACTGAAGGCAAATCAATAAGAAAACATCAATAAGGTGTATACTACCTAAAGTAAAACCGTTTATTTTTAAATGAGATCAATCACATAAGAAAGCACCCAACAAAGGACTGGAACCTAGAGCACATAAGGGAATTCTGATATGCAGCTGCTTAAAGCGCACACACACAAGCAAAAAACAGTTCAACTTGAAAATGAGCAAAATGTGTAAAGAGAAATTTCACTCAAAAGGATGTGCCAGTGGCAAATAAGCACATGGAAAGTTGTCCAACATCTTTAGCCATTCAGTTCAATTTAGTTCAGTCGCTCAGTCGTGTCTGACTCTTTTCGACCCCACGAACCACAGCACGCCAGGCCTCCCTGTCCATCACCAACTCCCAGAGTTTACCCAAACTCATGTCCATTGAGTTGGTGATGCCATCCAACCATCTCATCCTCTGTCGTCCCCTTCTCCTCCTGCCCTCAATCCTTCCCAGCATCAGGGTCTTTTCAAATGAGTCAGCTCTTCACACCAGGTAGCCAAAGTATATGAGCCATTAGGGAAATGTAAATTAAAACCCCAAAGAGATAATGGTACAATAGACTAGAACGGCTAAAACGAAAGGTGGTGACAACATTGCCTGTTTACAAGGATGCGAAGAAATTAGATACATATACATTGCTGTGCGTGTGTGCCAAGTCACTTTAGTTGTGTCCACATCTTTGCAGCCCTGTGAATTGTAGCCCACCAGGCTCCTTTGTCCATGGGGATTCTCCAGGCAAGAACACTGGAGCCAGCAGCCAATCCCTCCTCTAGGGGATCTTTCCAACCCAGGGATCAAACCTGTGTCTCATGTCTCCTGCATTAGCAGAAGGGTTCTTTACTACCGCCACCTAGGAGGCCCCATATACATTGTTAACGGGAACCAAAAATGGTGCAGCCACTCTGGAAAATAGTTCAGCAAATTCATATAAAACTAAGCATGTTCTGTTCCATTGATCTATATTTCTGTCTTTGTGCCAGTACCATACTGTCTTGATGACTGTGGCTTTGTAGTAGAGTCTGAAGTCAGGCAGGTTGATTCCTCCAGTTCCATTCTTCTTTCTCAAGATTATTTTGGCTATTCGAGGTTTTTTGTATTTCCATACAAATTGTGAAATTCTTTGGTCTAGTTCTGTGAAAAATACCGTTGGTAGCTTGATAAGGATTGCATTGAATCTATAGACTGCTTTGGGTAGAATAGCCATTTTGACAATATTGATTCTTCCAATCCATGAACACGGTATGTTTCTCCATCTGTTTGTGTCCTCTTTGATTTCTTTCATCAGTGTTTTATAGTTTTCTATGTATAGGTCCTTTGTTTCTTTAGGTAGATATACTCCTAAGTATTTTATTCTTTTTGTTGCAATGGTGAATGGTATTGTTTCCTTAATTTTTCTTTCTGTTTTTTCATTGTTAGTATATAGGAATGCAAGGGATTTCTGTGTGTTAATTTTATATCCTGCAACTTTACTATATTCATTGATTAGCTCTAGTAATTTTCTGGTAGAGTCTTTAGGGTTTTCTATATAAAGCCCAGAGATAAATCCACGAACCTATGGACACCTTATCTTTGACAAAGGAGGCAAGGATATACAACGGAAAAAAGACAACCTCTTTAACAAGTGGTGCTGGGAAAACTGGTCAACCACTCGTAAAAGAATGAAACTAGAACACTTTCTAACACCACACACAAAAATAAACTCAAAATGGATTAAAGATCTAAATGTAAGACCAGAAACTATAAAACTCCTAGAGGAGAACATAGGCAAAACACTCTCCGACATAAATCACAGCAAGATCCTCTATGACCCACCTCCCAGAATATTGGAAATAAAAGCAAAACTAAACAAATGGGACCTAATGAAACTTAAAAGCTTTTGCACTACAAAGGAAACTATAAGTAAGGTGAAAAGACAGCCCTCAGATTGGGAGAAAATAATAGCAAATGAAGAAACAGACAAAGGATTAATCTCAAAAATATACAAGCAACTCCTGCAGCTCAATTCCAGAAAAATAAATGACCCAATCAAAAAATGGGCCAGAGAACTAAACAGACATTTCTCCAAAGAAGACATACAGATGGCTAACAAACACATGAAAAGATGCTCAACATCACTCATTATCAGAGAAGTGCAAATCAAAACCACAATGAGGTACCATTACACGCCAGTCAGGATGGCTGCTATCCAAAAGTCTACAGGCAATAAATGCTGGAGAGGGTGTGGAGAAAAGGGAACCCTCTTACACTGTTGGTGGGAATGCAAACTAGTACAGCCGCTATGGAAAACAGTGTGGAGATTTCTTAAAACACTGGAAATAGAACTGCCATATGACCCAGCAATCCCACTTCTTGGCATACACACTGAGGAAACCAGATCTGAAAGAGACACGTGCACCCCAATGTTCATCGCAGCACTGTTTATAATAGCCAGGACATGGAAGCAACCTAGATGCCCATCAGCAGATGAATGGATAAGGAAGCTGTGGTACATATACATCATGGAATATTACTCAGCCATTAAAAAGAATTCATTTGAACCAGTCCTAATGAGATGGATGAAGCTGGAGCCCCTTATACAGAGTGAAGTAAGCCAGAAAGATAAAGAACATTACAGCATACTAACACATATATATGGAATTTAGAAAGGTGATAATGATAACCCTATATGCAAAGCAGAAAAAGAGACACAGAAATACAGAACAGACTTTTGAACTTTGTGGGAGAATGTGAGGGTGGGATAGTTCAAAAGAACAGCATGTATACTATCTATGGTGAAACAGATCACCAGCCCAGGTGGGATGCATGAGACAAGTGCTCCGGCCTGGTGCACTGGGAAGACCCAGAGGAATCGGGTGGAGAGGGAGGTGGGAGGGGAGATCGGGATTGGGAATACATGTAAATCCATGGCTGATTCATATCAATGTATGACAAAACCCACTGGAAAAAAAAAATAATAATAATAAAATAAAAAATAAAAAAAAATTAAAAAAAAATAAAAAAAAAAAACTAAGCATGTAACTGTCATACCACCCAACAATTCCTTGCTTGTGTATTTATCCCATGAAAGCTACTGTGTAATGAAAAGCACAAACTGCTAGCAATCTCAATAACATGGGTCTGCAGGGAATTATTATGAGTGAGAAAAGCCAACCTCCAAAGGTTACACGCTACATAGTGCCTTTTATGCAATATTATTGAAATGAAAATATTATGGAAATAGATTAGTGTTGCCAGGGATTGGGGTGGGCAGATGCAGGGAGACAGGCAGGACTATAGAAATTCAAGGGGAAGGATCCATGTGGTGACAGAACTGTATCAATATTTTATATTTTACTATAGTTTTGAAAGATGTTACCATGGAATCGCTCTGACTTCCTCCTTAGAACTACACGTTCTACATTGATTTCAGTTTAATTGAAAAATCAAGGCCACATTATCACCTCAATTAGTGATAAGAGATAGATTGGTGGGAAAATCTATGTAAATAAAATAAGTGTCTAGTCTTTTCTTTTGGTTTACCAGTAGGAGCTAGTTATGCTAGCATATGTATGCTCACTTATATTCATGATACCATCCTGACTGCTATATAGTGCTGTTAAGTTTTAATCTGGGGATGTCTCCGTCAGAAATGTATAAAGTGTTTGTTTCAGCAATAATCAGCATTAGTAAGTAATTAGATTTTTCTTTTTCTTATTTTTGCTTTTTCAGATGACCTCTGCTTTTCAGCATCTGGAAATGCATGAGGCATATATACTAGAATTTTCAAATTCATTAGAGAAATAGAAAAACAGATCAGAAAAAAAAGTGGTTAGGAGATTTTTTTTTTTTACTAGTTTTCATTGCATAAGTATAGACATCAAGACTCAATGTATGTTTGAGGCAAGATGAGTGGAAGTAAAGAAGCAAGGGAGCAAATGGTGTGATAAAAATCTATTGGTCCTGAAGTGCATGGTGTGATGACTATGGGCTGTTCAGTGCAACCTAGACTTCACCAAATCTAATAATGCTAGATCCCAAAGGCATCTTATGTATGTAGAAACAATTAAGTGAATTAAACAGAAGTCTTATCTTAATCATTAAATTCTAGTTATCAACATCTTTATTACTTTTTTTTTTAAACACATCAACCATTATGAATTTTAAGCAACATGGCAACAGAGCCATAGTATATGACCAGCAGCTTGAGTGTCTGCCAGAACTAGGTAAAGGTCAGTGTCCTTTCTCTACCTTACGATATACTTGCAGAAGGAAGTTTTGACATTAAATCAAATACTGGACCTTACAGGTAAAATTCATTTAGGCCCAACATTCTAGAATTCTTCTATTTTTCCTTACATTTTTGTAGCATGCAGTACATTGTGTCAAATTCTGCACACATATTTCTACTTTATAAAGCATTATACTTTGTTACTTCTAACCTAATATTAAAAGCAAGCACTAGAGTGGCATGTTATAAATGGTGGCTTCATATTCTTGTAGGCAAAGATATTTATTTCAAACCAACTTATATGAAATTATAATGAGTGTCAGTTATTATTTGTACCTGGATTTAGAGTTTATGAAAATAAATGTTAAGAGGGCTTGTGGTTTCATGACTCAGTCCTCTGCTCCAGGAAAGGTTCGCTTTCTTCTGCCTTTTTATCAATAGTTCCTCTTTGCCAAAACTCATGTCACATGACACACGCCCAGCCTCTGGGACTCAGAATCAAGTTCTCAGCAAATCTGGGTCTTTCTCTCATAAATACCGTGTCCCTCCTCATGCTTTTTCTCTATCTGATCACCTCTCTCTCTTTCTTTATTTTTCTTGTTTCTCTTTTGTTCCCCTTTTTCTCTCTTACCTCTCCCCTTCCTTCATCCTCACTTTGCAAAATGTGGCATATTTCTCAGATTTCTATTAAGTTTATTGTTCTCTAAGTAAGTTCATTATTTCTTATAACTTGGAATAGGAAAATAAGACAATGAGACAAGCAGAGATTTTTTTACAACCCATGTGGATGATGTTATAACAATATTATAAGCTCTCCCAATAAATCTAGCATAATTCTCTCTTCACGGCCTCATAGGCCCATTGCTCAATAGGGAAAGTAATAAATCTATATGATGTTCTTGATTGCTGCACTTTCAATCTGGGAACCTGATTTATCAGACAGATGTAATAATACACATTTAGACAGACAGTTCCCAAGCAGCTTAAAATATGCCAAGGAGTTCCTATGCATATGTTACCCAAATTAAAGTCAGCGATAACTGCCACTCTGTATTTTTCACTTCTGATCGTTTCCTTTTATGATGGCTATTGAGAGACTCCCCAGATATGATAAGTTCAAATCTGAAATGACAGAGACCCCGAGGATGGGGACTTTGGGGAAGATGGAGAAGCGAGCGTGTCGGCACACTTCAGTTATGCCTTGTGGCTTGTTCTACTTCCAAGTCAGCCCCCCTCTTGGGTGGCCAGGATTGGCAGTGGTTGTCAAGGCAACAGGTTCCTGTAAGGGCCTATCTCTTCTAGCAGCGCCTCACTGTGAACCAGGACCTCGGCAGGACCCAGGTGGAAAGAAGACTGCAGGATCCTCAGAAGTTCAGCTGGGTGTGTCAGGAGGTACAGCCAGAGACCACAGTGCATCCTTCACGGACGTTTACAGCCACTGTGCCCATGTGACTGTGGGGATGGTGCAGGGCAAGAACCTGCTAACCACATCATCTGTTTTTTTGTTTGTTTGTTTGTTTCAAACATTAAACGTTTTACTTTGTGCTGGGGTATAGGCGATTTGGCTGTGGTGATAATGGTAAAGAACTCACCTGCCAATGCAGGAGACATAAGAGACATGGGTTCAATCCCTGGTTCAGAAGATCCCCTGGAGGAGGATATGGCAAGGCACTCCAGTATTCTTGCCTGGAGAATCCCATGAACAGAGGAGCCTGGCGGGCTACAGTCCATAGGGTCACAAAGATGTGGACATGACTTAAGGGACATAGCACCCAGCACACATAGCCAGTCCACATCATCTGTTTGGCCACAGCTATGACTCTCCTCTCTGGGGAGTTTTCTACCAGCTTCTGATTTTGTATTTGAAATTCTAAACATGCAATTTCCATGTTAAACTTTGTGTCTGTCTTTTTTCCTCACAAGAAGTAAAATGCACAATGCTCCCTTATCTTTGTCTTCAGTGCTACTTGTTCAGTTCAGTTCAGTCCCTCAGTCATGTCCGACTCTGTGACCCCATGGACTGCAGCACGCCAGGCCTCCCTGTCCATCACCAACTCCTGGAGCTTACTCAAACTCATGTCCACTGAGTCGGTGATGCCATCCAACCATCTCATAATGTCGTCCCCTTCTCCTCCCACCTTCAATCTTTCCCAGCATCAGGGTCTTTTTCAATGAGTCAGTTCTCCCCATCAGGTGGCCAAAGTATTGGAGTTTCAGCTTCACATCAGTCCTTCCAATGCATATTCAGGACTGATTTCCTCTAGGATTGAAAGTTTGATCTCCTTGCAGTTCAAGGGACTCTCAAGAGTCTTCAACACCACAGTTCAAAAGCATCAATTCTTTGGTGCTCAGCTTTCTTTATGGTCCAACTCTCACATCCATACATGACTACTGGAAAAACCATAGCCTTGACTAGACAGGCCTTTCTTGGAAAAGTAATATATCTGATTTTTTAATATGCTGTCTAGGTTTGTCACAGCTTTTCTTTCAAGGAGCAAGCATCTTTTAATTTCATGGCTGCAGTTACCATCTGCAGTGATTTGGGAGCTGAAGAAAATAAAATCTCTCACTATTTCCACTGTTTCCCCATCTATTTGCCATGAAGTGATGGGACCAGATGCCATAATCTTTGTTTTTTGAATGTTAAGTTTTAACCCAACTTTTTTACTCTCCTCTTTCACTTTCATCAAGAGGCTCTCTAGTTTTTCTTCACTTTTTGCCATAAGGGTGGTGTTATCTGCATATCTGAGGTTATTGGCATTTCTCCCAGCAATCTTGATTCCAGTTTGTGCTTCATCCAACCCAGCATTTGGCATGATGTACTCTGCATATAAGTTAAATAATCAAGGTGATAATATACAGCCTTAACGTCCTCCTTTACTGATTTGGAACCAGTCTGTTGTTCCATGTCTGGTTCTAACTGTTGCTTCTTGACCTGCATACAGATTTCTCAGGAGGCAGGTCAAGTGGTCTGGTATTCCCATCTCTTTCAGAATTTTCCACATTTTTTTTTTTTTCTTTTGTGATCCACACAGTCAAAGGCTTTGGTATAGTCAATAAAGCAGAAACAGATCTTTCTCTGGAACTCTTGCTTTTACAATGATCCAGTGGATGTTGGCAATTTGATCTCTGGTTCCTGTGCCTTTTCTAAATCCACCTTGAACATCTGGAAGTTCACGGTTCACATACTGTTGAAGACTGACTTGGAGAATTTTGAGCATTACTTTGCTAGTGTGTGAGATGAGTGCAATTGTGCAGTAGTTTGAGAATTCTTTGGCATTACCTTTTTTTGGAATTGGAATGAAAACTGACCTTTTCCAGTCCTGTGGCCACTCACTGCTGAGTTTTCCAAATTTGCTGGCATATTGAGTGCAGCACTTTCACAGCATCAACTTCTAGGATTTGAGATAGCTCAACTGGAATTCCATCACCTCCACTAGCTTTGTTCATAGTGATGCTTCCTAAGGCCCCCTTGCCTTCGCATTCCAGGATGTCTGACTCTAGGTGAGTGATCATGCCATTGTGATGATCTGGTCATGAAGATCTTTTTTGTACAGTTCTTCTGTGTATTCTTGCCACCTCTTTTCTGTCCTTTATTGAGCCCATCTTTGTGGGAAATCTTTATTTTTCTCTCTTTTTTCATGCTTTTTTTTTAAATTGGAAATGTAATATTTAGTACCTTTGCTGTTGCTTCTTAGCTCTTCATAAGACATTTTGATAAGATATTTTAAGTGTAATTTTGTAATTTAAGACAGTAGAACATTTTGTTAGATGACATTTCAAGTGAAATATAATCTTGTGTTTTCCATGATAATTTCTACTTGGTTCAAAGATAACATTGCAAAGTATTTTTGTTTGAGAATGTTACATCAAAGAATTCTTGAAATTATTCCCTTGGTATTTATTCCCTTGAAAGTGAAATCAGAAATTGTTAGTCACTTGGTTGCGACCTCATCAGGCTCCTTTTCCACTGGATTCTCCAGGCAAGAATCCTGGAGTGGTTTCCAAGCCCTACGTGAGGCAATCTTTCCACCCCAGAGACTGAACTCAGGTCTCCTGCACTGCGGGTAGATTCTTTATTGCCTGAACCAGAGAAGCTCATTTATTCCCTTAGGGACATGTAACAGAGCATTTTATTAAAAATATAAGGATAAATATTCACCTCGATGGGCATGAGTTTGAGTAAACTCCGGGAGTTGGTGATGGACAGGGAGGCCTGGTGTGCTGCAATTCATAGGGTGGCAAAGAGTCGGACACGACTGAGCGACTGAACTGAACTGAACTGATGCCTGTTCAATTTCCAAAGTAGCTTACTGCGTCAATGCATTAGGTAATGCAGGATAGTTCCAACTCTTTGTTAATTACAAATAAGTTCAGGATACTGCAGGCCAGCTTTGGGGTCCCTTTGCATTTCTGCATGCTCATCCTCCATGTTGGATGTCCTTGACCTGGAATGGTGCCCACTCCCTTCCCATCCCCATCAATTCTTGGTCTAGCAAACAACCTGTTCACCCTTCAAATATAATTAGCCCTTTCTCAGGAAACAAAATACCCATTATTTTATTCTAATAATAATTTTAATTTCTTGATAAAACTTCTAATTTTGTAATCATACATTTATCAGTTTATTTTATTCATTTAGTCACTAAATTTATCAACTTTTTACTGTTTTGTGGTTCATCTGAGCACTAATAAGTAAGATGGTGAAAGGACAGGCAGCCTCCTGCTCTCTTGGAGGTCACATTCCAATGGGCCGGCAGAACCAACCAGTAACTCTTCCCGTGACAGTGGCCATGTGGAGGTGATGTGTGTTTCCATTATGTTTATAACAATGTGGTTTTGAAAGCTTCTGATGGCTTTTAATGAAATTGGGTTCGTAGTTCAATTCCGGAAAAGTCAACTTGTTCAATTACTATTCAAAACATGCCTGTAGAGGAACAAAGGTATAACTATATGATGGTAAAGAATCCGCCTGCAGTTCAGGAGACCCGGGCTCAATCCTTGGGTTCGGAAGATCCCCTGGAGGAGGGCATGTCAACCCACTCCAGTATTCTTGCCTGGAGAATCTCCATGGACAGAGGAGCCTGGAGGGCTACAGTCCATGGGGTCACAAAGAGTTGGACACAACTGAGCGACTAAGCACAGCACATGTACGAAAATGTTTATTCCGTACACTATTTCAATGGAACATAAGTCTGGTCTGTTACCTGAATTACAGCCTTAATTGATTTTTATTGGAGTACAGTTGCTTTACAATGTTGTTAGTTTCTACTACACAGCAAAGTGAATCAGCTATGTGTATACATACATCCCCTCTTTTATGGATTTCCTGCCCACTTAGGTCACTGCAGGTTGAGTTCCTGAGCTATATAGTAGGTTCTCATCAGTTATCTATTTTACACACAGTATCAATAGCATTTATGTGTCAATCCCAATCTCCCATTTCACTTCACACCTTCTCCTTTCCCCGTTTGCAGTCCATACATTTATTTTGCACATCTGTGTCTCTATTTCTTATTTGCAAATAAGACTGAAAGGGTTAACAGGCAGGCAGGCCAGAGGTCCCCAAGCGGCAGGAGGAAATAATGTGGAAGTGGCAGACTTTTTTTTCCCTTCTCTGTTGACAACATCTGGTTCTGCCTGAACTTAACTTTTCTCAAACCTCGAGCTGACCAATGCATTTTTCTTATGGAAGTGTTTTTCTTAAGCTATGTGGATGAAACTATGTATTTGCTTTGGAATCTGCCTTTCTTCAAATTGGTTCCGCCTATAACTAAATTTTTTTTCTTTTCTCAAACCTTGGACTGAAAATGGCTCAACAAGCTGGTATTCATGTCATTTTATGGCCAGGGGATGACATAGCTTGTGCCATTCTATCTCAAAAATGCATCTTGTGGGAGAGGGGCTGGTGAAACTCCCTCAGCCTAGAGGCGTCTCTTTAACCTGGTCAGCAGCTTGTCAACAGACAAAAAACGCCTGGCTAAAAACTCTTTCTGTCCCCTCCTGATGTCTGTCAGAAACTTTCCCTATCTCTTTATACTTTAACAAAACTATGCTACACAAAAAACTCTGAGTGGTCAAGCCTCGTCTCTGGCCCCGTATCATAGTCCTCTCCTCTGGAGGTCACAAATCCCGGCGTAGCACACGGCTCTCAGCCACAACCTTTCAAGATCATCCATACCATCTTTCTAACACTCTTGAGAGACGCTTGGACAACAAGGAACTCAAACCAGTCAATCCCGAAGGAAACCAACCCTGAATATTCATTGGAAGTACCGATGCTGAAGCTCCAATACTTTGGCCACCTGATGCGAAGAGCCAACTCATTGGATGGAAAAGACCCTGATGCTGGAAAGACTGAGGGCAGGAAGAGAAGAGGGAACAGAGGTTGAGATGGTTGGATGGCATCACTGACTCTGTGGACGTGAGTTTGAACAGATTCTGGGAGATAGGGAAGGACAGGAAAGCCTGGTGTGCTATAATCTATGGGGTTGCAAGGAGTCAGACAGGACTTAGTGACTGCACAGAAACATCCCATTTTCTAGACTCCACATGTGACTCAACGAACATGAGTCTGAGTAAACTCTGGGAGTCGGTGATGGACAGGGAGGCCTGGCGTGCTGCAGTCCATGGGGTCACAGAGTCGGACATGACTGAGCGACTGAGCTGACTGACTGAACTGACTGACTGACTGACTGACATGGGTAAATATATGCTGTTTGGTCTTGCTGACTGACTTCACTCTGTGTGACTGTCTCTAGGTCCTTCCACACAGCAGTCTCATGACTAGACCAGTCTTCCTCCTGGACACTACAGGGAGGGGGAGGGGGTCAGCTCAGGCTGCAGCAGCAGCAAGGATCCCAAGCTGTCTGATTATGTCGGGATTGCAATGGATTCTTCCACAGGCTTGTTTTTTTAAATTTGTTCTCAACCCTCAGCTGTTTACAAATTGAAGTTACATGGCATGCATAATTAAGTGATTGCTAATTCAAATCAGAGTTTGAATTTTCGGTTGAAAAACTGAACTCTTCTACTTAGCGTTACTAATGGACATTTCTCACTAGTAAGGCTGTTGGTGAAACTCAGAGCAAAGAGGTGTTTTCAGTGAGAGAAAGTGCCTCTCAGCAGGACAGCACTGTGGATGCACAGGGCCCTGAAATTACAGCCCTGCTCCAAACCTTATACCTGAATCAGGGAAGGCACATAGAAAGTTCTGGGAGCTGAATTCCCAGACAACTTTAAGGTTGTTTAGACTAGCTTGACAATTCTAACTTCATCACTTCTACATATTACAAGTTTTATGTCTTAACTAACTTCTGGATCTTTTCACTTGAGCTATTATGTATATTATTAATATATTTTGAAGGAGGTGTCTGGAAAGAATCAGTACGCAATCTTGTGTTCGGACTTTAGAAAAAGAATCTGAGTTGGAGATAAGTTTATCTTCTCAGACTTTTACTTGAGCAAACACAAATTGGAGAAAACTTGCCCATGGCTCTTTAAAAAGTTGGTTCATTTGTCATATGACCCAACAATTAAAGTGACTGTGGTGCAGTTTACAGTTTTGACAGCTCATGTAGCATTTCCTTGGTGCCTACCATCAAGCTGAGTCAAACAACCTTTCACAGGCACATTCTGTGCCCGTTTTCCTGAGGCACCCATGTCCCTCTGCTGTTGGGAATCCAGCTAGGGTTAAGCACTTATCTGGGCTCTGTCTGTGTAGACATTTTTGCAACTTCTTTGTAGTTCTTCTCAGAGCAGGAGGCAAAATAGTAAATGGTGACTCCTGTAGAATGTTGATGACTGGAAATCTGTAAATGACTGAGTCATATCCAACTAGCTGCTCCGTTCTTCTCAGCAGACGTAGTTGTGTTGACCTTTGATGTAATCTGTGAATTGCTTCCTGCTTGACTTCCAGAGCTCTTCTGACTCTACCCTCCATCTGTGACTACTCTGTTGCTTATTCCACTTCATCTGCCTCTCTATCCATGTGACTGTTTCCTGAGCTCTGCCCACGGCTAGGGTTAGCAGGCTTTAGTGAGTCAGGGATGGCATGTTAGATCAATGAAGAAGGACAAAATCTGGCATCCAGGAAAGTCTGCCTTTCTTGGTCCTCCCCAGTCAGCAATAAATGATGGAACTTCCAAGTTGCCTTTTGTCCCCATGCACTGCCTGTTGCCATCTTGTCTATGTTAATATCTATTAGGATAAAAGTACCATTATATGATCGTGCTAGGATAGATAGTTTCAAGAACAGAAACCGTCTTTTTCTTTTTTTTTTAAACTCCTTTACACCCAATCAAAAATGACATGAATAATGGTAGACTTTTTCTTGTGTGAAGAGTTGTGATAATAGTAATCCAGTAGTATTTTACTTTGACACATACACTTCTACATCTTGAAATATTACAGAGTAAAGCTCCTCAATTCTACCATTCCATAGTTTGGCTACTGAGTCTAAAAGTAGCCACTTCAGTCTGATAGTGTTTACTTTGCAGCAGAGTTTAGCCTAAGATGTAGTTGTCTTGAATACCAAAAAGGTGAAGGAAGCTCAACATTTTACACATCGCTGAATTAGAAGTAAGATGCCAAGAGTCTCTGCACAGTTCCACCTTGCCCTACCCTTCCAAACTAAAATTCGTGTAACCTCACCCCATTTACTTTCCCAAATAGCAGATTCAAAGTAGGAGTTGCAGCCCTTGACCACTGAACAGTGAGAGAGGTGTACCTATACCCTCCTATCTACTAAAAATAGACATCTGTAACTCAAGCCTGTCTGCATTAACAGCATCTCACTGACTGCATTGACTAGCTTATAATGTGGGCAGTTAATCACAGTGGTTATGCACTGGAACTGTGCAGCTTGACAGCCTGGGGTGAAGTCTTGTCTCTGCCACTGACCAGATGACCAATATTTGAAGATCTCTTAATCTCTTCTAATCTCAATATCATCACTTGTAACTTGAAGAATATAATAATGCATAACTTGGAAATTGTTGAAGGGGTTACATGAGACAATGCATGTATAACCCTCAGTACAGTTAGCAGCACAGATCACTCAACATTTCAACTGTCATTTAATTGCCCTTTTTATCATGCTTATCAACTAATCCTGCATACTAGTTTTTAAATACAAATTGCAATCACAATTGAAAAAATATTACACAAAATAAAAAAGAAAATCGTTTACCTTAAACAATGATTGTCTTCCTCAGTAACAGATATCTCAACAGCTAGCCTGTTTGCTTCAGTGCCTAAGACTCTACCTCAGTGATGTATACGTATGCGGTCAATCGCTTAGCCATGTCCAAGTCCTTGTGAACCCGTGGACTACAGCCCACAAGGCTCCCCTGTCTATGGAATTTTCTAGGCAAGAATACTAGGGTGCGTTGCCATTTCCCACTCCAGGGTATCTTCCCAACCCAGGGATCAAGCCCTTGTCTCTTGCGTCTCCTGCATTGGCAGGTGGATTCTTTACCACCGGCTGTCTTGGTGATGTGTTAATCCTTTTCTTTTCAGTTCTTATTCTCATCTCTCTCAACCTCAGAAGTAGCTAGTGATGAGCAGTTTGGGGGGAAGAAGAACTTCTCCTTAATTTTATCTCTACATTAACTCCCGAGTTATGTGAAATCATTTTCTGCTATTGTTCTTGCAAAGCTTCCATGACTTCTAAGAGAGAAAACTATTTTACTAAAACTCCTCTTAAATTTTGTTTTCTCCAAGTATCTTCTATTTGATTTTGGAAAAAGTCATCTCCAACATTGTTTAGATGATTTAGAGGACACCATCAAGGTGTTTCTGAGGATGCAAAAATTATTCATGAATGGCACAAAATCCTTGAAAATGAGATGAGTAATTTTGCCTGGACCATTGTATATGTTCTGTTTAGGTAATATTTCTCTTCACATTTGATTTCTTTTCAGATGTTTGAGTACTCCCCCGCCCAACTTTATTGATGAATAATTAGCAACGTAATTGTTCACATTAAAGTGTACAATTTGATATATTTTTAAAGAAGAGTAGAATTTACCACTTCAAAATATGCGTTTTTGGCATTATGATTATCTTAAAGAAAGAACAGGAGAAGCTCTGAAAAATGAATATGTTACCTTTGAAAGAAACATTTCCAAGTAGCAGTTACTTCACAACCCTTACCCAACACCTTTTGTCTTTAGCTGGAAATGTTACTTAAGATTGTAACTAAGCCATTTCAGGGAGTTATTCAGTTTTTCTGGGTATCTCCCACATATACAGGAGGCATACATGCTATTAAAATTCTTTCTGTTTTTCTCCTGTTTATCTTTTTTTATAGTGAGTGTCTCAGTCAAGAACCTAGTAGGATAGAGAGAAAATTATTCTCCTCAGTTGATACTTTGGGGCTTCCCTGGTGGCTCAGATGGTAAAGAATCTGCCTGCAATTCAGGAGACCTGGTTTTGATTCCTGGGTTGAGGAAATCACTTGAAGAAGGGAATGACTATACACTCCAGTATTCTTGCCTGGAGAATTCCATGGACATAGGAGCCTGGAGAACTACAGTCCATGTGATTGCAAAGAATTGGACACGACTGACTGACTTTTACTTTCTCTATGCTTTTAATGACTAATCTATTGACTCTGAGTTTTGGAGACTCTGACAACCATTTTCTGAGAATGGAAATAAGATTAAAGCAGGTCTAGAAACAAAACACCTGGAAATCTGAATTTCAGTGTTATGCTAATTTACCATATTTGCTTCTCATCAGTGTTTTCTTCCCTAGAAACTGCTCAGCCTCTCCCAGGGCCTTTCTATAACCACTATCATGGGGTCCACATGATTATTCTCCCTTTTGAAGTTTCTTGGCATTTTATCAAAAATCAATTGACTATGAAGGTAAGGGTTTATTTCTAGACTCTCAGTTATATCCATTGGTTTATATGTCTGTTCTTATGCTAATACCGCATTGTCTTCATGGCTATAGCTTTATAGTAAGTTTTTTAATTGGAAAGTGTGAGTCCTCCAATTTTGTTCTTTTTCAAGATTGTTTGTCTATTCAGATTCCTTTGCATTTCCAAATAAATTTTAGATATGCTTGTCAATTTCTGCAAAAATGCCAGCTGGATTGGGTAGGGATTGCATTGAATCTGTTGATCAATTGGGTAAGTATTAAGTCCTCCGGTCCATGAGCATGGGATACCTTTGCCTTTATTTAGGTTTTCTTTGTTTCAACAATATTTTCTAGTTTTCAGGATATAAGTTCTGTATTCCTTTCATTAAATATGTTTCTAAAAACTTTATTTTTGATTCTATTATAGATGGAATTTTTCTCAATTTCATTTTCACCCTGTCCACTGCAACTAGCAAAACATTGGTGTATAATCCTATATATATATATATATATATATATATATATATATATATGTATTTGGTTTGTTAGCATCTTGCTGAGAGCTTCTGTGACTATATTCAAAGAATTATTTGAATGCAGTTTTCTTTTCTTCCAATGTCTGACTGGTTTTGGTATCAGCTGTTATTCCTTTTGAAGTAAAACAAAATGGAGGAGATGGGAGTTGAGAGTTCCCTTAAATAATAAAAGAAAGAGATTTGATAGATCTGGAAATAAAAGAGTGGTGTCTAACTGTTAGTGCTATTTTTCCCACTGAAAATTCAGTAGAGTAAATGGACCTTCTTCAAATTATCATGAATTACTTTGTACATTTCCAGTCTCCTTTCCACCAGGATGTCTGCAGCAAGGTGTGATTTGGAAAAACAACTTTGGAGTGGTGCACTCACCCAATCTAAAAATAAACCTTTTCTGGGCATATGGAAAATAATATTTTCCTCTTGGGTATATATCACCATAAGAACTCTTATGCTAGCTACCTTTTTCTTTCTTTCTCTTCCTCTTACCTCTCTCCTTCCCTTTATCCTTTCATTTTCTCTTTTCTACCCTTTCTTCTTCCTTCCTTCTTTCTTTCTATGTGGCTAGTTCAAAAAATAGCAGCCAAATACTCCATTGTTCTTCCTGCTGTTCCATTGCTAAATCATGTCCAACTCTGTGAACTCATAGACTGCAGCACACCAGGCTTCCTGTCCTTCAGTCTCTCCCAATGTTTGCTCAGATTCATGCCCATTGAGTCTGTGATGCCATAGTAACATAATAAACTGGTTATTTTCAATGCTATTTTAAAATTCTTCCATCCTTTACTTGAAACATGTCATTATTAGTCAAAATATATTTCATGCTTACTATTTTTTACATGAATATTTCTTTACTTAAGGGCATTACTGAGGATTCTATTAGATAATTCCATAATTGTCACAAACATTAACAATAGGTTAGCATAATACTTAGGGTGGGTATAACTAAAATCTCTAACAGCAACTGTGCAATGAAAAGCACTGTTCTTATACAATTCTCTCAGATTTACCCTTTAGGTTAAATAACTACCTCCTCAGAGAAGCTGAGGTTCTAATGAAATATTTGCTAATGAAACATCTATGAGGAATCAATTCACCCTTTACTTAACCAACTACCTGAAAATAAGAATACCTGAAATTTTAATTATGAAAGAACTGATTCTTAAAGACCAAATAAAAATCAATATGAAGAAAAGGTGTTTTTCACTTTCCTTGTGGGTTGATGCTAATAGTAAGAATGTTAGTCACTCAGTCACATTCAGCTTTTTGCAACCCCATGGACTGTCAGTTCAGTTCAGTAGCTCAGTCCTGTCCAACTCTTTGTGACCCCGTGGGCTGCAGCATGCCAGGCCTCCCTGTCCATCACCAACTCCTGAAGCTTGCTCAAACTCATGCCCATCGAGTCAGTGATGCCATCCAACCATCTCATCCTCTTCTGCTCCTGCCTTCAATCTTTTCCAGCATCAGGGTCTTTTCCAGTGAGTCTGTTCTTTGCATCAGATGGTGAAAGTATTGGAGTTTCAGCTTCAACATCAGTCCTTCCAATGGATATTCAGGACTGATTTCCTTTAGGATGGACTGGTTGGATCTCCTTGCAGTCCAAGGGACTCTCAAGAGTCTTCTCCAATACCACATTTCAAAGGCATCAATTCTTCTGCACTCAGCTTTCTTTAAAGGCCAGCTCACACATCCACACATGACTACTGGAAAAACCATAGATTTGACTAGAAGGAACTTTGTTGGCAAAGTAATGTCTCTGCTTTTTAACATGCTCTCCAGGTTGGTCATAGCTTTTCTTCCAAGGAGCAAGCATCTTTTAAAATTTCATGGCTGTAGTCACCATCTGCAGTGATTTTGGAGCCCAAGAAAGTAAAGTCTCTCACTATTTCCACTGTTTCCCCATCTATTTGCCATGACATGATGGGACTGGATGCCATGACCTTCATTTTTTGAATGTTGAATTTTAAGCCAACTTTTTCACTCTCCTCTTTCACTTTCATCATGAGGCTCTTCAGTTCTTCTTCACTTTCTGCCATAAGGGTGGTGTCATCTGCATATCTGAGGTTATTGATATTTCTTCCAGCAATCTTGATTCCAGCTTGTGCTACAACCAGCCCCGCACTTCACATGATGTACTCTGCATATAAGTTAAATAAGCAGGGTGACAATATAGAGCCTTGGACTATAGCCCACCAGGTTTCTCCGCCCATGGAATTCTCCAGGTAAGAGTATTGGAGTGGGCAGTCATTCCCTTCTCCAGGGGATCTTTCTGACTCCGGCATTGAACCCAGATCTCTTGCATTGCAGGCAGATTCTTTACTATCTGAATAAACAGGGATTTCCATTTGTTGACCCTAGTAAGTGCTAAATCATTGTTGTACAGTTGAGATGGATAGAAAGCAGCTAGTTGTTCATCTGTCTACCATTCATCATTATCATCCTCAGTTGCATTATTTTAGTTAACCAAACTATAAAAAGAAAAAACTTGATATCTAAGTGCATTCAGCATACACTTGGTTTCTGAGGTCTGCAAAATCTTAAATATCTTTAACATTCGGGGGCAATTTTGAGATTAAAACAATGTTCATATACTAGTTCTAATTACCTGCTTTAAGTCCAAATTCTAAGCCTTAGAAAAATATAATATAGCCAATTCAATATGCAAAACTTTCAGAGTTAAAATTGAGTTTAAGAGAGGAAAAGAAAATGAGAGAAGAAAAAATAATCTTTCTTGAATTAGAAAGTATGTATTAGCATTGTTACATTTTGAGGATAAAATACTGAGCATTGCCTGTAATTAGTAAGAGCCACTTAGAGTAATACTGGTTTGAGTCCAATAGAATTTGGTTTAAATTATCATGAATGAGTTTAAAAGCTTTTATGTACAAAATTTTTCATGTAATTTTGCCCGTGTGAAAACCTCCAATAGATAATTATGTGAATGTTTAAATCTCTTTCTAGAATCCTGGAGAAAGAGTATTATGAGTGTTCTCTAAGCTCAATCAGTGGGATTTAGAGTTTCATTTTGAGACTTATTGATATGAACAATTAACTAATTTTTAAAGTCTGACCTTGACCATAGCAAAAAGAACCCTGGCTCAAAGTAGAAAACAAACAAAAAAAAATGTGTCAACCCCAAAGGCCTTGACTTGTCCTTAGTATCTTCATAATGAACTGCTATGCTTTAAGTTAAGCTATATATTTTTTTCTTCCAGTTAAATTTTGTATTGATGACACAATGCTGGCTTTTTAAAAATATTTATGGGCAGCTCTCATTTATTTCTTCATGGAATGAATAAGAGTCGGTTGTCTTGGTCTTGGTTGAATCGCTGACTTGGGATGAGTCACCTGCAGCTTGTCTTCAAGATCTTCTGACTTTCAAGGCTGGAGTTCCTTAACCTGCACCTCTGGGTGCCTCAGATTCTGGGGCCTCCCTGCCTTGAGCACAGGTGTGCCAGGAACACAAGGGCAGGGCCCCAGGGCAGCTCATCTTGCCCCAGCTGAGCTCTGACTTCTCACCGAGGCTTAGTGTCTGGGCCTTTGGCATCTTCTCCCGTGACCTGTGATCCAGTCTTCTCTCCAGGGTCCGGGTTTTATCCTGTCCTCTCTGACCTATCCCTATCCCAGGAATCAGGGCCAATCCTGTGCCCTGCGGTTGGTGCCCACTCCCTCCTGCTCCATCTCCAGACACCCTCCTGTTGCCTCCTCCGTTCAGTCTCCTGTTGTCTGATGGGGACCCTCACCTTAGCCTTCATGGCTGGAGGCTGTGCAACTGGTGTTGAGACTAGATTGCCCCTTAGCCATTTGAATCATAGATAGGGAAAACCAGTGAATTTTGTAGGGCTCATAATTTGTCTCCTGCCTGTGTAAGAACTGGACAGGGAAGCCATGTAGATCACAAACAAGCCGGGACTCATGGAAGGCTCGAGAGCCACATGGAAAATCAGCCCTGAAGCCAACAGGCTGGGGGCTCTGGAATCTGCATCATTAGTGTGGGGCTGAGGATACCCTGCCCCTTGAATATATGGTTCCTTATTGCAGACTCCCAAGTTCATGGCCTTTCCCAACACAGAATGATACGGTTTATATCAAATCTGAAGATCATAACGATGTATGAGTTTTGAAGAGGCAGAAGGGGACAGATCTGATGATTCCCTGGCTCCAGTCCAATGTACCAGCCTTCTAAGTAACAGAACTCTGCGTGTCCACAAGACGAGGATTTAACCTTCCATACCTTGGTCAGGCCTCCCTTCTTCTCTCATATTTCTTCCTTTCCTGTCTCTGCCTGCAAATGACTTCTCATCCTTCAAGATCCAGTCGAACAGCATAGACCCTCCCTTCCCCATCTTCTCCCCAATGACTGATTATACAATTCCAAACCTTGGAAGCTCCGTTTCTACACCACCTTGCCAATGATGTAGAGTGTCTTGTGTTTCCCTCCCCTCTATCCTGCTGGGCTAAGGGCTCAGAGTAGGTGGGAGGAAGAGGGACAGACTTTGAAGCAGTTAGAACCCCTCATAACAGCCAGCACCAGTTCACACTTGGACTAGAAGAGCATAACCATGTGACTCTAGACTTGTAGATGAATGCACTTCATCCACTGCAGCTCACCACATCCAAACGATAAGAAATCCTTCCAGATAACTCATTCCTTCCAACTAGAGGAAACTGGTGCCCACTGAGCCCAGTTTCAACTATCTGAAAGCTTCTAAGTGTGGCATTTTAGTAGTAAGAGCAGCTAAACCAGAATATGACCCAAAGTAAGCTCTCAATAAATATTTACTTGCTGCTGTTGTTGTTCAGTCACTCAGCTGTGTCCAACTCTTTGTGACCCCATGGACTGCAGCACACCAGGCTTCCCTGTCCTTGACCATATATTGGAGTTTGCTCAAACTCATGTTTATTGAGTCTGAGTTGCCATTAAGCCTTCTCATTCCTTGTCACTCCCTTCTCCTCCTGCCTTCAATCCTTCCCAGCATAAGGGTCTTTTCCAATGAGCTGGCTCTTCTCATCAGGTGCCCAAAGGATTGGAGCTTCAGCTTCAGCATCAGTCCTCCCAGTGAATACTCAGAGTTGATTTCATTTGGGACTGACTGGTTTGATCTCTTTGCTGTCCAAGGGAACTCTTAAGAGTTTTCTCTAGCACCACATTTTGTAAGCATCTGTTCTTTGGTGTTCAGCCTTCTTTATGGTCCAACTCTCACATCCATACATGACTACTGGAAAAATCATAGCTTTGACTATAGGGACCTATGTTGGCAAAGTGATGTCTCTGCTTTTTAATACACTGTCAAAGTTTATCAGGGATTTTCTTCCAAGGAGCAAGTGTCTTTTAATTTCATGGCTACAGTCACCATTTGCAGTGATTTTGGAGCCCAAGAAAATAAAGTCTGGCACTATTTCCATTTTTTCCCCATTTATTTGCCATGAAGTAATGGAACTGGATGCCATGATCTTCGTTTTTTGAATGTTGAGTTTTAAGCCAACTTTTTCAGTCTACTCTTTCACTTTCCTCAAGAAACTCTTTAGATCTTCTTCACTTTCTGCCATTAAGGTGGTGTCATCTGCATATCTGAGGTTACTGATATTTCTCCCAGCAATCTTGTTTCTAACTTGTGCTTCATCCAACCCAACATTTCTCATGATGTACTCTGCATATAAGTTAAATAAGCAAGGAGATGATACACATCCTTGGCAAACTCCTTTCCTAATTTTGAATCAGTCCGTTGTTTCATGTCTGATTCTAAATTTTGCTTCTTTCCTAAACCTGCATTCACTAACTGAATAAATAAGTGAATTAGTATTTGTGCCTGAGGGAAAATATTTGGCAGTTCAGAAGGTAACGGAAGGGCAGTACTGCCTGAGTGGTCCTCCCGCAGACCTGGCCAACCTGTGACCCCCTCATTGTCATAAGGCAGCGACGTCTTCTGTGTATGAGAAAGCTTGAAGGGTTCACTTCCTGTTCAGTGTCCATGCCAAAGCTGCTCAGCTGTGTTGATGGGACTGTTGGTGCCAGATGGAGGGGGCCGTGGTAGAGAGCCTGACGCACCAGGGTTCCATTTGTGCAGGGACAGATGGGAAATGATAGAAGGATGATGACGGGTGAGCAAGCCACATCAGTCCTATACTAAGTTCCCATCATGTGCACTTTACACAGCCTGGCTTCTGCAGAGAAAAATCCAAGTAATGCATCCTAAGCTACAGGATGCCACCCAGCACATTCAACATGCTTACTTGTCTCAGATAGCATCTCATTCACTAAACCTGGCCAACTTATTACATATGGGTTATTCACACGGTTAATAAACAAGCACGGGTAAAAGGCACATTATTTGCTAGGTTAAGTTCAAGATAGACGAGAATCATAAGAGAGGGTTCTTAACTTGAAATTATTTGTGATTACGATATTAAGGGGTGATTGTATCTGGCCATAGGAAGTCATTAGAGAAAGGGGCACATCTGGGTAAATTTTGTTGGCACAAAAAGGTGCCAACCTTTTTGGCACCAGGGACTGGTTTTGTGGAAGATAATTTTTTTCACGGACTGGGGTAGGGGTGATTTTGGGATGATTCAAGTGCATTACATTTATCATACATTTTATTTCTATTATTATTACATCAGCTCCAGCTCAGATCATCAGGCATTAGATGTGGGGACCCTTGTTTTAGGTAATGACTGACACACCAGGAGCTCAGACAAGGATGAAATTGCTATGAGTTGGAGGAATCAGAAATAGTATGATGTGCTGGGAAATGTATAAGCTTTCGTTCCAAACAAAACTGAGATTTTATCCTCCTTTCACCTATTATGTGCTCTGTGACAGTGAATTTCTAGACCTCTGTAAGTCTTAGTTTAAATTTCTGTCAAACAAGAATCATTTTATATATATATTCTGAAATACTTTAAATGAGACTAGAAGGAGGATATGCACAGCCAGTGTTTGTCACCCACATGCTAAGTGCAGACACTTCCTGTCTCTTACCCACTTCCTGCTACTGGATCTGCAGGTGTGAGTCACAGTTCTACCAGGCAGCACTGTCTCTGCTCACCTGTTTCCCACTGCAGGTTGGGTTCTCCAGGACAAAAACAGTGAAATGAAGCGCCTTTACGAGCATAGGAGGTTTCAGGGGGACTATCCTGTGGAAGGAAAGGCGGAAGCAAGATTAGGCAAGGGGAGCCATCAGACCTGTCAAAAGGTTCTACCAGCAGAATATGGATCGTCAAGCAGAATTTGTTTATTTGTGTTGCTTTGCTTTTTTGTTTTATTGGAGCATAGTTGCTTTAAATGCTGTACAAAAAAGGGAATCAGCTCTATGTATACATATATCTCCTTCCTCTTGGACCTCCTTGTCCATCCACAGATGAATGGATAAAGATGTGGCATATAGATACAGTGGAATATTCAGTTCAGTTGCTCAGCCATATCTGACCCTTTGTGACCCCATGGACTGCAACTTGCCAAGCCTCCCTGTCCATCACAAACTCCCAGAGCTTGCTCAAACTCACGTCAATTGAGTCGGTGATGCCATCCAACCATCTCATCCTCTGTCGTCCCCTTCACCTCCTGCCTTCAACCTTTCCCAGCATCAGGGTCTTTTCCAATGAGTCAATTCTTCACATCACGTGGCCAAAGTAATGGAGCTTCAACTTCAGCATCATTCCTTCCAATGAACATTCAGGACTGATTTTCTTTAGGACTGACTGGTTTGATCTCCTTGCAGTCCAAGGGGCTCTCAAGAGTCTTCTCCAATGCCACAGTTCGAAAGCATCAATTCTTCAGTGCTCAGCTTTTTTTATGGTCCAAATCTCACATCCATACCTGACTACTGAAAAAACCATAGCTTTGACTAGATGGACCTTTGTTGGCAAAGTAGTGTCTCTGCTTTTTAATATGCTGTCTAGGTTGGTCATAGCTTTTCTTCCCAGGAGTAAGAGTCTTTTAATTTCATGGCTGCAGTCACCATCTGCAGTGGTTTTGGAGCCCAAGAAAATAAAATGTGTCACTGCTTCCAGTGTTTCCCCATCTAGTTGCCATGAAGTGATGGGACCAGATACAATGAACAATGGAATATTACTCATCTACAGAAAGGAACAGAATTGGGTCATTTGTAGAAACATTGATGGACCTAGAGAGTATCATACAGAGTGAAGTAAGTCAAGCAGAGTTTTTCTCTTGAAGGAACTGACCAGAAATGACTAGAACCTTCATCTGCTGCCTTGCCCAGCCATTGAATGTGGTCATTCCTGAGAAGAACATGCCCTTGGCTACCACCATGTTTCTCAGGCTGAGGATCTCCCAAGAAGAATTTGACCATCCTTAGAAAACTGAGGCAGACCCTAAAGGAGTTAATAGCTGGAGACTGTCAGCTATTCACAGTCCTTGCACCTGAACAAAGAATTGGGGTCCTGACTGATACATCTTCATGTCTGCTCCTAGAACTGTACTATTTTTTAGAATCTCCCAAAGGTACTATATAGGACTTTCAATCTTCTAAAAGTATCAGGCTTACTACTTGAGATTGAATCAGAAAATGGAGAAGTTAGAATGATTATCTAATCATTATTTGTCCATAACTTGTAAATCTCTTCATGTTCTGTCATGCTAAGCATCAGAAGTTCTCAAATATGGCTCCACATTGCGCTCACCTCAATAGCTTTTGGAAAATACCAATGCCCCCATCCTACCCTGAGGAGTTAAATCAGGTCTCTGCAGATGCAAGAAAGACCAAGACATTTGTATTATTTTATAGCCCCTAAGTGAGTCTAATGTGCAGCCTACTAGAAGGTTCACACTATCTACTTCATGTTATAACCTAATGGGAGTTACTTTTCTATGTATAGAAAAAAGAGCTTCTGGCGTAGAAAGAGGGCCTCCTCCTCCTCTTCCTCCCCAGCATCATGACAGTGGCTGAAGCACAGTGAGAGTTTCCTCTAGTCCAGGCATTGCCACTATGATAATAATTTACCATAAAGTTGCTCAGGTGGATTAAGAAGGTAACAGATAGTCATGCGTGCATACTCAGTTGCTCAGTCATGTCTGACTATTTCTGACACTATGGGCTATAGCCCACCAGGCTCCACTGTCCATGGAATTTTTCAGGCAAGAATACTGGAGTGGGTTTCCTACCCACCCCACCCCCACCCCCGCACCCACCCAGGGGATCTTCCTGACCCAGGGATGGAACCCAGGTCTCTTGTGTCTCCTGCATTGGCAGATGGATTCTTTACCACTGCGCCACCTGGAAGACCCCAACAGATAATCAATATGTCTCAAATCTTCTCCATCACTGACCTTATTGTTAGAACCTTTGATAACATGGACTAAAATCCATAGCCTCTAATTATTGGTCAAAGAATCATCCTAGACCATTTGTGTTAGATTCACCTAGAATTCTTATTAATAATGTTGGTTCTCAAGATCCAGAGAAAAACCACCTGAATCCCATTATGAAGAGTTGTACTTGTGATTTATGTCTCAGCAATTTCCCTGAGTCACCTTTATAGTCATTAAAGTTTGAAAAACAGTCTGTTGTACTTATAGATCTCCTGTCAGGTCCACATTTTCAAATTTCTGCCACTACTCCACCTCAGTTCAAGCTCTCACTATTCAGGTAATTTTCAGTTGAATGGGGACTAGGAAAAGTGTGTAGAAATTTATGGTCAGCCTGTGTACTCTATATACCTCAAACTGTCAAAATAAGGAATAGAATTTTTCATGAAATCATTCTTCTGCGGTTCTTCATTAATAATCAGGAAGGTTAAAGGATTATATTTCCAGCCTGAACTTAATGAGTGACTTCTGAGGCATGCTTATAGAATTTTTAAAATCTTCATGTATTAATTCAATAAGCCTTCATTGACAGTCTTCCACGTGCTGAAAACATAAAGATAGCAAAGATGAGAATAAGACTCAATGCCTGACCTGTTGAAAAGTTCATCAAAAGCCAGTTTTCCTACAGTTTGACTCAGTGCATTGGTTTAGGCAGAGGATGAGATGGTTATATGGCATCAACAACTTGATGGACAAGAATTTGAGCAAACTCCAGGAGAGAGTTGAGGACAGAGGGGCCTGGCATGCTGCAGTCCATGGGGTTGCAAAGAGTCAGACATGACTGAGTGACTGAACAACACCTCCAGTATGATTTTATTTGAAGAAAGGATGATATCCAATGAGCACAGAGTTGTGGGAACACTGAACTGAAAGGGTCAGAAACTCCCCACGATGGAGAGGTGTGGGAGCTGGCTCTTAAAGACAGGGAGATGGTTGCCTGGAGGAGAAGGTTTAGAAAGACCTTTCTGAGAGAAAAGTATAGACTGTGCAAAACATGTAGCTCTAAAAAGGCATGGGATGTTCTGGAAAGGTTGAGAAATTTATGTTAGCTATAATTATGGGCAGAGAGATAGTAGATGAAGCTGAAAGGTAGAATTGGTCAGAATTTAAAATTTTATCCTAACAAACGAATTCAGGATTTTTGGTGAATGGATAGATTTGAGCCTGGGAGAGATGCAGAGCTGAGTTTTGGCTACCATGAGATCCAGCCACATGTGCTAGATCTGATAGTCGATTGACAATCCTTCTCTGAAGCTAAAGAGAAAGGTTTGAGGCAGTTATGGAGACCTCAGATCAGCTTGGAGGCCATTGGAACGGATAAGATCATGCTTGAAGAAAACATAAGTCAGGTTATCAAATAGCTTGGAATCTCAGCCACTAGTTCATGATTAGTATGATGTAGTGATTCAGAAAAATGACTAATTTTCTTATTCCATTGAATAGATAGCCCCCTTTTTTCCTTTTAAATTAATGTAGTGGAGAAGTGCTTTGCATAGATTTTTCTCAACCACTCCAACTCACACTAATGGGACCAGACACAGTATAAATCTCACCGCTGGGGTGAGAAGGTAATTTAGACTCTGTGTTCTTGCCTGGTGACTGTCGGAGAAGGGCGGCTGACTTTGCCAATTGGGTGACTGTTTTGTAATTTATATACAATAAATCTAAGGGAAGTAATTTCCCTTCAGAACCTTGAATTGCCTCCTTAGCAGAATGATTTTCAGTCTGGCTAGAGTTACGTTTAAGCCCCAGGGCTGGATGAGCGCTTAGCAAGGATACCCAGAGGACTCCATTGATTGCACTCTTGTTTTAAATACAATTTGGTTTTCCTTCACAGGAAATGTAGTGGCAAATTTCTTTTAAAGCTATCAGCTTACGATTTAGAGTACTTAAAGGAGTGTTTCATTTTGGTTTTCAGTAAGGTAGTGGAGGTAGTTATAATAAAGCTTACTCTCTACCCTTCTGCTTTATGTGTGGCCAGTACAGACAGATGCAGGGAGCTTGCTCATTTTGGAAAAGCTTGAGGAGGGCTTATAATCTATCAGCTAAAAAAGAGCGATAAAATAATAACAGTGAATTCTTCCATAACGCACCCTACCTGTCAGGCACCGTCCAAGACATCTGCATAGATAAGCTCCCTGCCTGGCCCCTGGTCTGTGAGCTGGGTCCCAGGGTGTAGGAGACACAGAGGCGAGTGAGCTGGAGACAGGAGTGTAACCTGGGCCCTCAGGCTCCAGGGTCCACACGCTGGACCACATGCTCTGCTTGAGCACCTACTGGGTGTCAGGCACAGACACCAGCTAATAAGACAGGCTATGTCCGCCAACACTGACTCCCTGGAATTTATATGTCAAGGAAGAGGATGCAGGAATATGATTTAAAGTAATACTTTGGGATAAAATAATGTTGCATATAATTTATAACTAGAATGTTTAAGCTGGCTAATGTATCTTTTTTGAGAGAAAAAAATAAGCCATTAGTTGAATCTGATAAACTGAGTTAATTAAAATCTTCTTTTTGTGCATACACTTGCCAAGAAGGCTTATTTTCTTCTCTTAATTCCCCTTTACCATATAAATGGGATACTGAGCACCCAGTGCCAAGGCCAATTTAATTCATTTGTTCAATTACAACTTAAGAGAAAGAACTTTTGAAACGTATGAGCTGTCTGCTTCTTTGGAGTAGCAGCCAGATGAATTGACGAACTTTTAGAATGACCTGTTGCTATGGTAACATGCTGTCTGAGGAATGGAAGAGGATATTTCATCATTATCTAACTAATAATGTTCAGAAAGATAACAGATGCAAATACAAAAGGTTTCCTTTTACTTTGCCGTAACTCTGGGTCCCTGAGACAAATGCTAAAAGTGTCTGCTTCCGATACAGCATCAGGGAATCAAATGGAGACACACACAATACCTATCCAGGTCCTATAGTTATTGTTCAGTCGCTCAGTCATGTTGAAGAAGGAATTCATAGGGCCTGGACTCCATCTCAGGCCTGTCCGTGCTGATCATGCGCGGCCACCTCTCCAGTGGACTCTGAACTCTGTGCTTAGCACCTATGGGAATGACAGTGGAAGGATAAGACCCCCTCTGGGCAGGGGAATCTTGAAGATCACATCCAGGTTATTCATTGCCTAAGAGGAAACATACTGTAATCACCCCTGCCTCTGGACAGGTCATAAATTTTTTTCCGCATCTTTCAGGATGTAATCACAGGCTTATCGATTATTAACTGGTTGGAACATGACCACGGGCTTATTGATTATTAACTGTTTGAACACATAACACGTGAAGGATGGGGTTACTGTAGTTGTATTTATCCTTCCTTTGTTTATGTAAGTTTCAAGGAATTTGGGATGGTGGGTTTGGACACATACACATGGGGTATAAAAGATTTTCACAAATGCTGGTCGGGGTCCTTGGCTAAGAGGAGACTCTGCCTTGGGCCCGCCGGTGTAATAAACTGCACTCCACTATCTGCATTGTCCTTCTGAGTGAGTTTGTTTCCCAGAATGCATGGCTATAACAGTGTCCAGTTCTTTGTGACCCAATGGACTACAGCACACCAGGCTTCCCTGTCCTCCACCATCTCCTAAAGATTGCTCAAACTCATGTTCATTGAGTTGGTGATGCCATCCAACCATCTCATCCTCTGTCACCCCCTTCTCCTCCTGCCCTCAATCTTTCCCGGCATCAGGATGGTTTGTGCATGCTCAGTCGTGTCCAACTCTCTGCAACCCTGTGGACTGTAACTCGCCAGGCTCCTCTGTCCATGGAATTTTCCAGGCAAGAATACTGGAGTGCATTGCTGTTTCCTACTCCAGGGCATCTTCCTGACCCAGGGATTGAACCCTCATCTCTTGATCTTCTGCATTGGCAGGCAAATTCTTTACCACTGCGCCACCTGGGAAGCTCCCAACATAGGGATCTTTTAAAATGAGTCAGCTCTTCACATCAGGTGACCAAAATATTGGAGCTTCAACTTCAGCATCAGTCTTTCCAGTGAACATCCAGGACTGATTTCCTTTAGGATGGACTGGTTTGATCTCCCTGCAGTCCAAGGGACTCTCAAGAGTCCAGGCCCTACACAACTTGAAATAAAGTAACCCTAACCCCATAAAGCTTTCTGAGTTAAGAGTTGCAGTGTACACACAAGTCTCTATGCCTTGCTAAAGGTATCCATTTTTAGTGGGCCTGTTTATTTATAGTCAGGTGTAATTTCTGCAGAGTATTCAGTGCTCAGAAAGCATAAAAGTTCCCTTAAATCACAACAAAAGTAAAGAGAAAAAAGTCAAATTGTTGGTATTTCATACATTGTTGGTGGGCCTATAAAATGGTTTAGCCGCTCTGGATAGTAGTTTGGCAGTTTCTAACTACACTATACAGATTTATCATATGACCCAACTGTTTTACTCCTGGGCCTCTGTCCCAGAGAAGTGAAGACATGTCCACATAAAACATGAACACTATTGTTCCTAGCCATTTAGAATGCAACAGCCAAAAGCTGAAAACAGTGATAAATTCCCCTCCATAAGTGAATTACTGAGCAATACCAGGAAATACAACTCAGCAGCATAAAAGAATGAGCTATTGATACAAGCGAGAACTTGGATGGATGACCAAGGCATTACACTGAGTGGAAAAGCCCAGCTCAACAGGTACCATACTGTATGAGTCCATTTAAAAAGCGTTCACAGAATGACAAAATTATAAAGATGGACAATTGATTAGTGGTTGCCATCAATTAGAGATGGTGGAAAAGAGGAAGACGACACAGAGATATTTGTGGTGATAGGATGATTCTGTATCTTGATTGTGGTATCAATTACACAGAACTACACAAATAGCAATAACTATATAGAACTAAACTCACATTGTCCCAATGTCGATATTTTGGTTTTTATACTGTACTACAATTATGTAACTAGTAAACTTGTATTGTACTCTGGTTATGAAACAAGTCATCATTGGGTGGGGAGTAAGCGAAGCATGCCCTCTTTACTACCTCTCTATGCTCTCTTTTCAACTTTTTATAAATGTATGTGGTTTTGAAATATGAACAAACAAAGTAAACAAGCAAAAGCAAGCAGGTTTGCAAAGTTAGTCAGATCTTGTTTTTCAAAAATGTGAGACAGAAGCTATAGAGAAATTAGGGACTAGCTTGACCTCTAGTGGAGGACCACTCTACAAAATAAGCCAAAGACTGAAAGGAAGAACCTTCTCTAAAGTTATGATTATTTTGTGACAATCCATCAGCTTCTGCGGTGATCCAACAATAACTGCATTCACTCTCTCAAGACATCTGTCACGTGCCTGTGAGCAAATTGCCAGCAGGTGATGCCAGTCGGCCAGGTGAAGGGTGAGGCACCAAGTTCCAGTTCCAAGGCTGCACTGGCAGGAGGAACATCATCCGTTAGATGCCTTTTGAAGACCGCATCATCTTACAGTAGGAGCTCCGGTGTAAGGGCTTATCAACCATTTAAGGAGATGGAACCGTTTGTTCAAAGGAAATCTTATGACAAGTTTCAATGAAATATGAAATGTAGTCAATGAACCTTGTTCACTGTAGATGTTGAACATTGTAGACAACCTTGAAGATTGTGTATGTTTCCACTGTTTGGTTGGGAGATGAGTGACTGGTTCTCCAGGGCAGCAATAGGACACCTTTGTACAGCCCCAAAGTCTAGGTCTCCATTGACCAAAACCATAGCCTCTGGCTACAGAGCTTTTGGGCACTGGAAATATGGCTAGTTTCATCTGGGATGCACTGTGATACAAGGTGCACTAGATTTCAAAGACAGTAGGAAAGAAATCAATGTAAACTGTCTCAGTATTCATCCTTTTATAATAGTTTTATGTTCAAATGCTAATACTTTTTTATACATTGGGGAAAATAAAACTTGTCATTAAAGTTAATTTCACCATGTCTTTTTTACTTTTCTAAATGCAGCTACTGGAAACTTCAAAACTAGTTATGTGGATGGTAAGGCATTTCCACTGGATACTGCTGGGCTGGAGAAACTCTCAGATCCCACCTCCAGACATCAGCGCTTGAAGGTTCCGTGAGGATTTTAATCACTGTTGCTGCTTCCTGAGGTCCCATGTGCAAGTCACATTGTTCTCATGAAAAGCGTCAGGAATCTTCCTGGCAGCTTTATTTACTACCACACTCTGCTCTAAGAATATCGTTTCATTTAAAGCCAAACACTTTTTAAAATATCCTGTTGAAAAACACATTTTTTTTCCAGTTGCTCTTCCCATAGGGTTCTTAGCAACTCACCTGCTAAAGGTCACACACATATTTTCCTGTAGGCTGGAGGCTACATAGCAAGCTTCAGTCTTTCACGCCTCATTGTTTATGGCTGGAATTCTTTGGGGGAATTTCTTCATGTCCTTTTCAGATTACACTCCATTTTTTGATAAGTCTTGTGCAAATATTTCTTCCCCAGCAGTCACTTTTAAAATTGAATTTACTACTGTTTTGTAAGATAATGTGCAAACTGAACCCCTGGAAATCATTTTTATTGATGACCTTTGCTTTTTCCTTTGATCATTTTCCTAATGGCTGAGATTACAGGGGTTGGAATGGCTGTCTCTATTATTAAGGTGATCCAATTCTACTTCTGCATTTTCTACGCACCATCAGACTTGCTCCTGATGGTCCATGACTTCATTATTCACCAGCAAAGATCAATATTATGAATTGTTTAGACCCACAATCTCATGATTTGTGCCCAGGAGAGTTTTCTTATCACAGGCAAACACACAGTGAAGCCCTTTAATAGTTTCAGAATTAGTCTAGCAACAGCACCCTTATTTTCTAAGGTAGTGTCTCTATAACTTCTGTAACCATTACTTTATTTGTGATTTCTTTGTCTATTTACTTCTGAGCACCTTTTCTTATTACCTCATTTAAAACAATAGGTATTATGCTTTATCAAAACATTTTAGATGTTTTAACTTACTGAATGATGATAAACATGAAAATACAGATAGTTGGGTGGGATGTAACTTAAAAAAAAAAAAAAACAAGCTTTGAAGAGTTGGTAATTTCTTACAAAACTAAACATACTCTTACCATATGATCCAGCAACTGTGCTCGCCTTGATATTTACCTGAGGTTGGAAGCTTATGTCTACCCAAAACCTGAACACTGATGTCTATAAAAGCTTTATTCATAATTGCAAAACCTGGAAGCAACTGAGATATCCTTCAGTAGGTGAAGAGGAGATAGATCAATCTCAACCGTGTGGTTTACCCAGGCAGTGGAATGTCATTCAGTGAATAAAGAAAATGAGCTATCAAGCCATGAAAAGACCTGGAGGAGTGGGAAATGCATACTGCTAAATGAAGGAAGCCAGTCCACAGAGGCTAACAGTGTATGCTTCCAAGCACATGGCATCCTGAAAAAGGCAACCCTGCAGAGAAAATAAAGTATCATGGATTGGAAGTGAAGAAAGATGAAAAGGTGGAACACAGGCTTTTGAGGAAATCTGTATGATACCATAATGATGAACATGTGGCACTGTACACTTGTCCAAACCCACAGAAGGTAGAACACCAGGAGTGAATCAAGTTGGACCATAGACGGAGTGATTATGATGTGTCAATGTAGGTTTATAAATTGTAACAAAGGAACCGCTCTGGAGGGGGATGTTGGTGATGGGGAATCTACACACATATGAAGGCAGTGGGCACAGTGTATGGAAAGTCTCTGTACCTTCCTTTCAATCTTGCTGTAAACCTAAGTGAAGTCGTTCAGTTGGGTCTGACTCTTTGCGACCCCATGGACTGTACCCCACCATGCTCCTCCATCTCCAAAAGTAACGTCCTTAAAATGGAAAAGAATATTTGATACAAAAAAGTAGTCTACTATTCCTAAACACATAAATGGGGGAGCTCTACTGATCTTACTAAGAGACATAGTTCAATGATATATTCCATTTTGTGTGAAATAATCATAAAAGTCGTAAGTCTTTTTAAATCAAGTTTTTATCTCATAATCACATGTTATCAGATAGAAACAGTGAATTGCAAGATTGAGTGTAACATTTTATTTTCTTCTTTTGAATTTTAAGCTTTCTGTTGTAAAATGTATCAGAGATACAGAAAAGTACATTAAAAAAACATGCAATTTAATGAATTATTAGGAATCAAACATCCTCACCTCTTTACTTTTCATCATCTGTTATATACGTCTATATCCCTGAGTTTGATAGGTTGGTGTTTTAAATTTACATTTTTTAGAAATAGTTTTATGGAAGTATAACAGCCATACTAAAAACTGCATATATTTAAAGTGGACAATTTGATATGTTTTGACATGGGTATGCACTGTGAAACTCTCAACAATATCAAGTGTTGTTGTTTGTTGTTTGTGTTCCCACTGAGGAAGCCCATTTCTTTGTTAAAAATCATCAATTACAACTCTTTCTCCTTCCCTTTTCTGTGCAGTCCATCCACCTTTGTGCACAGACAGCTACTGACCAGCTCTTTGACACTAATTTGTGTTTCATATAAATGGTGTAGTACAGAATATAATCCTGGCTTCTTTCACTCAAAAATTATTTTAATATTCACCTATGTTTTTGTACTATTAATAGTTCATTATTTTACTGCTTAATAATATTTGATACATGAATGCATTGTGTTCATGCTCAGTCATGTCTGACTCTTTGCAACCCCCTCTGGGCTGTAACCACCCCCACTGAGGCCTGTAATCCCAGTTTCTTCTGTCCATGGGGTTTCCCAGGCAAGAATACTAGAGTGGGTTGCCATTTCTTACTCCAGGGCATCTTCCAGACCCAGAGATCAAACCTGTGTCTCTTGTGTCTCCTGCATTAACAGGCAGATTCTTTACCACTGAGCCAACAGGGAAGCCGATTACATGAATATAGTGCAATTTATGTGTCTATTCACCAGCTGAAAGACATCTGGGTTGTTTCCTTTTTTGGCCTGTTACAAATAAACCTGCTGTGAATATTTATATACAGATTTTTCTAAGAGCATGTATTTTCATTTATTTTAGGAAGTATGTACATGTGTTGTGTCTGCATCACATGGCACAAATACCGTTAAGTGTACAGAAACGACAGTACTGTTTTCCAAAGTGATTGCACCAGATTTTTAAAATTCCCACCGTCTCATACATTTGTTTGTATGAGAGTTCCAGTTTCTTTGCATCCTTGCCAAAATTTGGTACAAAAAGTGGTTTATTGAGAAGTGTGTTAGTTTCCATATATTAGGAGACTTCTCACTTTTCTGTGATTGATTACTTATTTCATTCCCTTGTGTCCAGAGTACATGTTTTGTGTGTTTGGAAATTTTAAAATTTCATGAGTTTTTCTTTTGGACACAAAACATGTTCTATCCTGGTAAAGATTTCATGTGCACATGAAAAGACTGTGTCTTCTGCAGTTGTAGGACTGTGGATTTAATAAATCTTAATGACATAAATGTGCTTGATACTACTTTTCAACTCTATCAATATCCTTATTGATATTCTGTAGCAAATATTTCTGTAACTTTGTTCTATTAATTATTGAGAGAGCAGTGTGAAAATGGTCAACGACAATTGTGAATTTGTCTCTTTGCAGGTGTATGAGATTTTGCTCATGAATTTTGAAATAATGTTATTAGTTGTATACATGTTTAAGATGACTATGTCTGATTAATAAAATGATTCTCTCAATCCCAGGTAATATTCTCTTTCTTGAAATGCATTTTGGCATTAATTAAGCCACTCCAATAATATTTTCATCAGTGTTAGCTTGTATACATTTTTCCATAACTTAATTTTAGTCTATTCATGCTTTTATATTTAAAGTGAGTTGTTTTTTGGTCAACAGCTTTTATTTGGATATTGTTTTTTAGTCTATCCTTAGCAACTTATGTCTTTTTAAATTGGTGGATTTAAACCATTTATTTTAATGTGATCATTGATCTGACTGTTTAATTGACCATATTGCATTTTGTTTCCTATTTGTTACATCTGCTCTTTGTTCACTGTTCTTTCATTGTCTGCTGTATTTTGGATTGAGTATTTTTTAAATGATTTTCACAGGTCTGGGCTATGTGATCAGGTGAGCCTGTATAATTTCCAACTCTATCCTTCACTGGTTGTGTGAGTTTGGTTAAGCTACTGCACTGCCCAGGCTTCTATTTAATTTATTTCCTACCTTACACTCTGAGTACTGAATACAATGGTATATGGGGTTGTGCAAGCTCTGTCACCAATGACAACTTTTTTTTTTTTTTATGTGCACTTTTCTCTTTTTTTTTTTTCCCCCTTTATTTTTATTAGTTGGAGGCTAATTACTTCACAACATTGCAGTGGGTTTTGTCATACATTGACATGAATCAGCCATGGATTTACATGTATTCCCCATCCCAATCCCCCCTCCCACCTCCCTCTCTACCCGATCCCTCTGGGTTTTCCCAGTGCACCAGGCCGGATCACTTGTCTCATGCATCCAACCTGGGCTGGTGATCTGCTTCACTATAGATAATATACATGTTTCGATGCTGTTCTCTCGAAACATCCCACCCTTGCCTTCTCCCACAGAGTCCAAAAGTCTGTTCTGTACATCTGTGTCTCTTTTTCTGTTTTGCATATAGGGTTATCATTAACATCTTTCTAAATTCCATATATATGTGTTAGTATACGGTATTGGTCTTTATCTTTCTGGCTTACTTCACCCTGTATAATGGGCTTCAGTTTCATCCATCTCATTAGAACTGATTCAAATGAATTCTTTTTAATGGCTGAGTAATATTCCATGGTATGTATGTACCACAGCTTCCTTATCCATTCATCTGCTGATGGGCATCTAGGTTTCTTCCATGTCCTGGCTATTATAAACAGTGCTGCGAGAACATTGGGGTGCACATGTCTCTTTCAGATCTGGTTTCCTCAGTGTGTATGCCCAGAAGTGGGATTGCTGGGTCATATGGCAGTTCTATTTCCAGTTTTTTAAGAAATCTCCACACGTGTTCTCCATAGTGGCTGTACTAGTTTGCATTCCCACCAACAGTGTAAGAGGGTTCCCTTTTCTCCACAGCCTCTCCAGCATTTATTGCTTGTAGACTTTTGGATAGCAGCCATCCTGACTGGTGTGTAATGGTACCTCATTGTGGTTTTGATTTGCATTTCTCTGATAATGAGTGATGTTGAGCATCTTTTCATGTGTTTGTTAGCCATCTGTATGCCAATGACAACTTCTTGATGCCTTGGTTTTGTCGTATATAAAATTGGAATGATACTTATCTCACAAAGCTGTCTAAGGATTAAATAATTTATGTAAGCATAATTCTTTTTTTTTTCCTTTTTTATTTATAAGCATAATTCTTCAATCACCTGATTCACAAGAACTGGCATGACCCTTAACTATCATTAATAAATGCCCATTCCTTCTGTGCTAAGAAAATAGGCATTTGCCATAGTTCTTGCCACACACACGGGGATAACAACTGCAATTACTACAATGTGCACATCACCTTTTTAATCCCTACACTTTGTTTGGGGCACTTCGAATGCGATTGCTGCTCACAGCACTCCCAGAGAATACGTTCATTGAGCCTAGTCCTCTGCTGGACATTGGGAATATGACAGTGGATAAAAAATGCAAAATTTTTTACACTTAGGGAACCTAGTGTTAGTTTGAGAGACCATATGGTCTAGTTCAAGAGAGATTATCACAATAATAATATTATAACCAATAATCACATAAATAAATATACAATTGTACCTGTAAGTGCTTCAGAAGAGATGTTTGGGAAAATAACCCATTTTATGGTGGGAAGCGGGGAGGGTTATTAGAGCAGATTCTCCGTAGTTACAATAGAGAGGTTTTGCTGAGTAAGTGATGGTAGTTAGTGAAGGTTGGGGATTCTGGCAGGCTGAGGGAACGGCTCTTCGAAAGAAGGAAGGAACTTGCATCTCCTGGGACCTTGAAGATGATGGGTGTGGGTGAAGATTAAGGAATGATGGGAAAATAGAAGATGAGAGGAAAGAGAGAGTGAAACAGGGTCTGGACTCCAGACCCTAGAGGATGGTAAAGGAGCCTTGATCTTATCCTGAGGACAATGGGAAGCTTTTCAAGTGTTTTATCAACGAGGGTTGGGTGAGGGGAGGTGAGGGGGGAGCTTGATTTCAGCAGAGAAAGGCCATATGTTTTCACTTTCCATGTTTGGTTGGTTCCTGAGAAAGGACTACTTATTTCTGGAGAAAGAAGACCTCAAGGAATACCCTGACATTGCCACAAAATAAAAATAAAGTGCTCAATAAATGTAAGGCAGTTGAATCATCCCGATTCATGAAAAAGTTGTCTTCCATGAAACCAGTCTCTGGAACCAAAAACAGGTTGGGAAATGCTGCTATAGATGATGTTTTGTCCAAGACAGTTTCAGTAAATCCTCATCCCATAAACAAGTGAGTACTTGGGCCCCTTCCTCACTGTGATTTCACTTATATTGTGAAAAGAACATCTAAATCCTTATGAGATGGTGAAACTGTCCCTTTATGGAAAAGTGTGGTGATATAAGAGAGTAGCAGATGAATTGAAAACACTTGTCTTTGTTTTATTAACAAGTTGGGGAAAGAAGAAAAGCAGTGAATGGGAAGAACCTTGTCTCCAAGGTTTTTCCTTTATCAGTTGAAAGCTTCCTTTATAAATTGGGTAGAAAAAAATAGTACCACTAAAAACATTGACTTTTCCCGCATTTGTGTGAGGGTGTATCTGGACACCATTAATTCAGTTGGCATCTGATAGTGTCATCTGGATCACAAAATGAACACCTCATTAAGAAAATTAGTATGAAAATTAAGTAACTGCAGAGCGATTATTGCCTCAAAGGGCAAAGTTTTAAAAGGTGGAGTTAATAGGTTGGCACTTTTGTTACTTAATATTCTCCAAAGGCAGCAGCTGCATGGTGGGAGAAACATGCATGTAGAGAAAGAACCTGCAGAATCTCCACAAGGTCGTTCATTGCCCAAGCAACACCTCATTAGTCATTCAGCATGAGTCGCAAAAACATTCAGAAGGCGGTTTTGCCATGCACTCACATTACAAAATATACCTTCTCCCTTCAAAATGAATGCAATGATTTTAAAATCTCAATATCTTGGGTTTTTGTTTGCATTGGCTTTGGTTCAGTCTCTAAAGATTGTGACCTTTCTTTAGTTAATTCATCCATCACGTTTTTATTGAACTTAATATGTGCCAGGCATCAAGCCAGGCCCTCGGTGTGTGATGATGGAGGAGGCAGCTCTGACCCTGAAACTTTAATGTGAAATTATGACATAAAGAAAAGTTTCTTAATATCTATAGGGCCTTGACATTAACTTAGAGTTGACTTTACCCTAAAATACATTTATTGTTAAAGTCATATTCTAGACTAGATTAAAAATTAACCTATTGTCCTTATACTTCAGTCCAACTTTTTATAAAGCTATGACTGAGTAATAACTAGTGTTCACAACTGGAATTCTCAGTAATGAGAAGTTTGAGCTTCCCTCATGGTTCAGAAGGTAAAGAATCTGCCTGCAATGCAGGAGACCTGGGTTTGATCTCTGGGTCAGGAAGATCCCCTGGAGGAGGAAATGGCCACTCAACCCACTCCAGTTCTTGCCTGGAAAATTCCATGTACAGAGGAGCCTGCCAGGCTAAAGTCCATGAGGTCACAAAGAGTCAAATGTGACTGAGCAACTAACTCTATTATTACTACCAGTAATCAAACAATACTACATTCACTCTATGGATTATTTTGATGCCATTATGATGATTATGAAGAAATATTCATGATATAATGTGAATTGGAGAAAACTAGAAAAAATTATGGGTTTTCCATCATTCAGTTCGGCTCACTTGCTCAGTTGTGTCCAACTCTTTGTGACCCCATGGACTGCAGCACGCCAGGCCTCCCTGTCCATCACCCACTCCCAGAGTTTACCGTAACTCCATGGCTGATTCATGTCAATGTATGACAAAACCCACTGCAATGTTGTGAAGTAATTAGCCTCCAACTAATAAAAATTTAAAAAATTAAAAAAAAATAAAATAAAAATTGAAAGTAAAAGATTGAAATTAAATACATCAAAACACTATGATGATATTAACACATTATTATGGGGATACTGAGTGAGAAGGGTTTGTACCCACAGGATTACAGGTAATCACCAAAGTCCTAGAGAGTTGGGTGAGTGACTTAGGAACCATTTGAAATGCGGTAGAAGGTTGAACATTGAAATGTATTGACTCACCTGGTAAATAATGAAACATACATTAGTGTTTGTACTATAATAATCAAGGACTTAACTAGATTTCATGAGAACTGCAGTTTATAATTTATGAGTTTATAAAATTTGCTTTTTCTTAAAAGTAGACTTTTTTTAGAGAAGCTCTAGATTCACAGCAAAGTACAGACAATCCTATATAGCCCCTCCCTACACAAAGGCACATCGTCCCCCACTGCTAACAACCCCCACCAGAGTGGTACGTTTGTTACAATCCATGAACCCATGTTGACATATCACCCTGAGTTCATAATGTAAATTAAGGTTTGCTTTTAATGTTGTAAATCCTGTGGGTTTGGACAAATGTATAATGATGTACGAGCTTTCCTAGTGGCTCAGAATCTGCCTGAAGTGTGGGAGACCTGGGTTCGATCCCTGGGTTGGGAAGATCCCTTGGAGGAGGGCATGGCAACCCACTCCAGTATTCTTGCCTGGAGAATCCCATGGACAGAGGAGCCTGGTGGGCTACAGTTGATGTGGTTGCAAAGAATCAGACATGACTGAGCTAGTAAGCACAGCACAGCATAATAACACATTCTTTATATTATCATACAGAGTATTTTTGCTGTCTTAAAGCTCCTCTGTGTTCTGATTATTTATCTTCCCTTTCCACATCTCCCACAACCACTAATCTTTGTACAGTCTCTGTAGCTTTGCTTTTTCAAGAATTTCCTAGAGTTAGAATCATACATGATATAGCTTTTTCAGATTGGCATCTCTCACTTAATGATAATCATTTAAGTTTCTTCCATGTCTTTTAATAGCTTGATAGCACATTTCTTTTTAGCAGGGAATAATATTCCATTGTCTGGGTGCACCACAGTTCATTTATCCATTCACTTACTGAAGGATATCTTGGTTGCTTTCAAGTTCTGGAAATTATGAATAAAGTTGCTCTAAGCATATGTGCAGGTTTTTATGTGTACATAAGTTTTCAAGTTATTTGGGCCAATAGTAGGAAATGCAATTGCTGGGTCATATGGTAAAAGAGGGCTTCCCTCATAGCTCAGTCAGTAAAGAATCTACCTGCAATGCAGGGGACTTGGGTTCAATCCCTGGATCAGGAAGATCCCCTGGAGAAGGAAGTGGCAATCCACTCCAGTATTCTTGCCTGGAAAATCCCATGGACAGAGGAGCCTGGCGGGCTACAGTGCATGGGGTCGCAGGAGTTGGACATGGCTGAGTGACTAAGCCACCACTGTTGTAAAGGATGTTTAGTGACAAAACCATCTTCCGAAGTGCATCCCTGTCAGCCACATATGAGACTTCCTGTTGCTTCACATTCTCAGCAGCGTTTGGTGCTGTTGGGGCTTTGGAGTTTGTTCCTTCTGATAGATGTCGTGGCATCTCATTGGTCTAATTTGTAATTCCCTAAAGACACACCTGTAAACATCTGTGATCTTGCCATCTGGGTATCTTCTTTTTTTTTTTTTTCTTTAATTTGGTCATTTTTATTTTATTTTATTTTATTTTTTTTATTTTTTATTAGTTGGAGGCTAACTACTTCACAACATTGCAGTGGGTTTTGTCATACATTGATATGAATCAGCCATAGAGTTACACATATTCCCCATCCCGATCCCCGCTCCCACCTCCCTCTCCACCCGATTCCTCTGGGTCTTCCCAGTGCACCAGGCCCGAGCACTTGTCTCATGCATCCCACCTGGGCTGGTGATCTGTTTCACCATAGATAATATACATGCTGTTCTTTCGAAACATCCCACCCTCACCTTCTCCCACAGAGTTCAAAAGTCTGTTCTGTACTTCTGTGTCTCTTTTTCTGTTTTGCATATAGGGTTATCGTTACCATATTTTGGTGAGGTGTCTGTTCAGGTCTTTTTTCCCCCACTTTTTTTCTGCTTTTATTTTTTTTTCCTCTGCTTTTAAATCAATTTTTCTTGGAGTATAGTTGATTTACATTGTTGTGTTAGTTTCAGGTCTACGGCAAAGTGAATCAGTTACACATATACATATATCCCTTCTTTTTCAGATTCTTTTCTCATATAGACCATTGCAGAGTATTGACCAGAAATCCCTGTGCCATAGAGTAGGTTCTTATTAGTAATCTATTTTATATATAGCAATGTGTATATGTCAGTTTCAATTGCCCAGTTTATCCCTTCCCCCTTCTCCCTGGTAACCGTATATTTGTTTTCTACATCTGAGACTCTATTTCTGTTTTGTAAATAAGTGACTTTGTACTATCATTTTTAGATTCCACATGTAAATGATATCATATGATATCATGTGATATTTGTCTTTCTCTCTCTGACTTATTTCACCCAGTATGACAGTCTCTAGGTCTACCCATGTTGCTGTAATGGCATTATTTAGATCTTGGCTAAGTAATATTCTACTGTGTATGAGTACCACATCTTCTTTATTGATTCATCTGTCAACAGACATTTATGTTACTTCCATGTCCTGGAGATTTTTTTCCTCCAATTTTTAAATCAGATTGTCTTCTTATTGTTGAGTTTTAAGAATCCTTTGTATATTTTGGATGACAGTCCTTTATCAAATGTGTGTTTTGCTAGTATTTTCTCCCAATCTGTGGCTTGTCTTCTTATTCGCTTGACATTACCTTTGCAGAGCAAAAGGTTTTCATTTTGATGAAATCCAGCTAATCAATAATTTCTTTCATGGACTGTGCCTTTAGTATTATACAGTTTACCTTTTCAGATATTTTAACTCATACCAAATAATGAGGGAAATTTGCTAGATCTGCTCCCAGGGCCTTATAAGGGCTCATGAAGGGCCCTGATACTGAAGCTTCATTTGCTCCATAAGAAGTAGGCCTCCAGCAAATGTCATTATCTATTTTATCAAAATAGACAATTAAAACCAAGAATATTTATTTGCAACATCTTGTAGGAAGATTGTATGGTCACTTCAAAATATACCTCTCTCCTTTGGCCAGACAACCCCCCCCCCACCTCCACTTGACACACACACACACACACTTCACATACACATTCTCTTGTTTGTCCCTAATAAGCTACTGTATAATTGAAGAAACTAGTAGCAACCCATCAAGCAAATTGAGAGCAGATTCTCCAGCTGGTCTTGAATCCTCGCCACCCTGGTGGACCTCATGGCAGTTCGTGTGCTTGCTTTCGACACTTGGTCTTAGCCGAAAGGCCGAGAACTGATGTGTGTGCTTGCTTTCTGAGTGCTGTAGACACACAGTCAGATTTTGACTGGTGAACCAGGAGGGAAAAATGTTCATAAATTCTCACCTCTACATAACAGAATCCAACTAAATGATTTATATGCTTAAGACCTACTTTAATTCAGTAATTTCCAAAGAGAAGGTTGAGATTCATAATCAATAATTAATGAGTTGGAAAATGTTTTAAAGTATGATATGAAATAGTAAAACGGAATAGAAAACAATAAATAGAACAGAAAATATGATGGTAAATTTCATGTATCTATCTATCTATATATATATATGGTAATAGCTGTCCTTGAAAATTCTGTCTCTGTGAATGTGTGTGTACTGATTGTCATGGAAGGTGCAGCTTTTGTTGAGCATAGTGATCAAAAAGCGACTGAGTGCCATTTTCCTGAGTAGTCAACATTCACTCTAGAACAAACATAAAAGCTTTTTATGTTTGAATATTTGACTACAGACATGTACAAGTTGTTGGGGTATTTGTGTATTTGTCACTTTCTTTTAACCTTCAAAATTCAACAGAATCATGCTGATATATTTATGTTTGGATGCATATCAAATTCCGCATAAAAATTCAGATCTCTCACTTGACACCTTGTGCACTCTTTTGATGTAACTTGGACTCCTGTGTGTCTTTGCATCCTGCCTATTAAGTGCTTGTTCGTTTCTCTTGATGATACATGAAATGGGTAAGCAAATAATTGCGTTTTAATTTTTATCCTTGATCATCCAGGGAGGAGAAGAGACAGTGAGATGGTGGACTTTGGAGGAGCCTATGATTTCCTCCATTTTGCATAACAGAGAACGTAGGATACCAAAAGTGTAGGCTTTTCCCTGAATGAAGAGATGAAAGTGATTCTTTTCTGTGCCTCCTGGGCCCATGGGCACAGAGCTTTCTGATCACCACTCCCAGCAATTTCCTCAGCATCCCTGAGCCGTGAAGGGCTCACGCTGGGCCATTCTCCCTCCCGGTGCTGTCTTTGTCTACTTTTGGTACCTGTATAACACTGGTCACAGTTGAAGCCGCCTTCCTTGGAAAGCTTCATCCTGGGGCAGCTTGGCCTTTCTAGAAAGATTTTATGCTTGTTTTAAGCTGTGATTATAAGTGAGATGATTAAGGCCCATGAGGGGCCAAGATAAACAGCTGAGGGTCCTGTTCATGATGAAACACTGAACTGGATTGTCTGCACCATATCAGAAACTAAAACTAGTATGTGTTAGTTATAATTACTGGATTACAGAAGGTACATTCGGAGGGGAGTAAAGATGTCTTCTATTCCATGGCTGCTTTTATCTTATTATTTGCTATTGTTGATGTTGTTTAGTCTTTCAGTCATGCCCAACTCTTTGCAGCCCCATGGACTGCAGCATGCCAGGCTTCCCTGTCCTTCACGATCTCTCAGAGTTTGCTCAAAGTCATATCCATTGAGTCAGAGACGTTATTTAAGCATCTCATCCTCTGTCACCCTCTTCTCCTTTTGTTTTCACTCATTCCCAGCATCAGGGTCTTTTCCAATGAGTCAGCTCTTCCCCTCAGGTGGCCAAAGAATTGGAGCTTCAGCTTCAGCCTCAGTCCTTCCAATGAATATTCAGGATTGATTTCCTTTAGGATGGACTGGTTTGATCTCCTTATAGTCCAAGGAACTCTCAAGAGTCTTCTCCAACACCACAGTTCAAAAGCATAAATTCTTCAGCACTCAGCCTTCTTTATGGTTCAGTTCTCACATCCATACAGGACTACTGGAAAACTATAACTTTAACTATATGGACCTTGGTCAGCAAAGTGATGTCTTTAATATCTTTTTTAATATGTTCTCTAGGTTTGTCATTGCTTTCCTTCCAAGGAGCTTTTAATTTCCTGGCTGCAGTCACTGTCTGCAGTGATTTTGGAGCCCAAGAAAATAAAATCTGTCACTGCTTCAAGTTTTTCCCCTTCTATTTGCCATGAAGTTATGAGCCCAGATGCCATGATCTTAGTTTTTTGAGTTTTAAGCCAACTTTTTCACTCTTTTATTTCACCCTTATTAAGAGGTTCTTTAGTTCCTCTTCACTTTCTGCCATTAGAGTGGTATCATCTGCATATCTGAAATGTCTTACTATTAATTTTCCCTGAAATACATAATTGTATACTTTACATCAGACTCAATCAGTTTTAAGACATGCTTTTAGGAATATCAGTGTTTTGACCACCTATTAATATTTCAACATATTGAGTAGGAATACTAACTGTTGTGTTTAGTTACTAAGTCATGTCCTGCTTTTTGCGACCCTGTGGACTTCAGCACACCAGGCTCCCCTGTCCTCCGCTATCTCCCAGAGTTTACTAAAATCCATGTCTATTGAGTCAGTGATGCCATCCAACCATCTCATCCTCTTTCACCCCCTTTTCCTTTTGCCTTCAATCTTTCCCAGCATCAAGGTCTTTTTCAATGAGCTGGTCTTCTCATCATATCAGTTGGCCGAAGTATTGGAGCTTCAGCATCAGTCCTTCCAATGAATATTCAGAGTTGATTTTCTTTAGGATTGACTGGTTTGAGCTCCTTGCAGTCCACTAAATAGATTTATTTTAAAATAAAATTAAAATGTGAAAAATATCATTTGCATTTCAACTTGATGTATGATAGATCAATAATGAAAACTTTTCAATGTATTAGAATAAGTCATTAATTAAAACACTCTTATTAACATCATCTAATCTCATAGCACATGATATGAATTACAGTGTTTTTAGCAAGATATACATAGTGAGTATAAATAGATATTTTGGAGTTAATATATATTTATTTATTGGCTATGTGCCCTTATTTAAAATAATTGCAATCATAGTTAAACCATTTATATTTATAGGAGTTGTGCATTAATCTCCTATTAGGCTCTCATGCCTGTAACTACAGCATGTCCAACATATCTTAAACACCATAGCCGAGGTTTATCTTCTTCTCAAGGTCTGCCCTCAGTGTTCTTTGTTTTTGTTTTCACATCATGATGCTTCTTTATACCTTCATACCTTGAGGCAGAGCACCTATGTGCAGAGTACCTATGTAGCTCCGTTCACCTTCCCTAAACCATGCTGCGCACGCGGGACCTGTCTTCCTAAAGCCAGAGACGTTCCCGCGCTCAGCTAAGCTGCAACCTTCATGCAAAAGCCAGCAGAACCCTCCCACTTCGCTGGAACTCCCTGCTGCGCTCTCTGTCCTGCGAACTCCCCAGAACGCCTGTAGCAGCTACTGCTTGGTCTTACCGGATATTCACGCCCTGCTATCCTGCATCGTTTGGTGGCCTTCATGAATGTGATCCTCCTCCGCTGCTAGACAGCAAGTTCGCGTGTGTTTTTCTTTGCGTTGCAGGGGCATCTGTGCCACTTTACTGTGAACACACAAGTCGTGAACACACTTTACCGATTAATTCAGATGTTTAGTCAAATTGCTTTGCATTGCTTAATGGAAGCATTGTGACATCTCACAGCGCCTTATTAAATAATGAGCCCTTGGCATTTACATATTTAACATTTTTCAAATAAAATGTTTACAAACAACCCTGAAGGTACATAATATGCAGTAATTTGTAATTATGTTGAGGCACAAATTAGAATAATTATATGCATTCCATCTCAAAGAAACTTTATTGTTCTCATTTAATTCATAATTTTATTTATTTCTCAAAATAGCTCTGTGAGTTGGGTATTACCACTCCAGTTTTACAGAGGAGGAAACTGAAGACAATAAATTCTCCAGTTGGATATGCAAAAAAAGTTTTGTTAGTAACTTGGGATATGTTTCTGAGCTATATTGTTGATCTACTGCCTTGAGATTTTATAACTTATTTCTAGTAAAATGATGTCAGTAATGTGGCTCTTCAAGAAAGGAATGGATTTCAAAGTGCATGCTTACATGGGGTTGGGGAATCAGACACCACAGATCTTATTTGGGAATTAGAAGAAGTATAATTCACACATATATAAATTAATAGATACCACAATTGTTATTATAGTATCAATGTAAAAATTATTGGCATTTGACATGTGGCTTTTCCACATTATTTGGAAAGTGCCGTGAAGTCTAAAAGCGTCACTTCTCAGCCATGTCTACAACTTCCAGGTTTATCATTGCATTTCTAGTTCCCATTGCAGCTACTAGAGAGGTAACAGTAAAATTAGATTCTAGTGATAATTACAGTTATTCAATAGTCTTACTGTGGTAAATGTGTAGTCACAGTGAAATGAAATGAAAAAATTTTTAAAGGTTTAACCTTGTAAGTTTTTGACCACATAAGTTTTCTTTAAAATAAATATTTATCATGTTTAGACTGGTCAAATGTATCGTTGCCTAAGTTCCTTTCTATGAGGACTGGCTACTTTGCTTTTACCCTTGGATCCAGAAATTGAGTTTTCATTTATACAAGGTATGGGAGATGGCACAGGCCCATGAAGGATGGTGTGAACACATAACTTTTATAAAAATATATGACCATAGATAGTCATAGCCATAAAAAATTCATGCTTTTAATATGGAAGCTTACTTTTGAAATCATTCCTAAAGAAAATGACTCAACTGAATTAAATGACCGTGTGTATGAAGGTGTGTGCATGCTCAGTCGCTCAGTTGTGTCTGACTCTTTGCGACCCCATGGACTATAAACTGTCAGGCTTCTTTGTCCATGGGATTGTCCCAGCAAGAACACTGGAGTGAGTGGCCCTTTCCTCCTCCAGGGGGTCTTTCCAAGCCAGGGATTAAACCCGCGTCTCCTGCATTGGCAGGTGGATTCTTCACCTCTGAGACACCTGGGGAGCCCTTGTATGAAGGTGCATAATACTTCTTTTAAGATAGGAAATAAATAAAGGTAACTATAGTATCCAAAAGTATGGAAATATTTAGTAAATCATGTTACCAAATTTAATAGATTGGAAACGTGAAAATGAATACGGAGGCTATCTATAGACATAAAGATGCTTTTTACTTGCTCTTTTTCTTCTGTTGGTAGGTGTGTAAAAACGCCTTTGTGTTTGTGTGCTTGCACGCAGACATACACATAAAGAAAACCGTGTACAGATATTTCTTCTGTAACACCATACATGATTGAAAAATTTCACCTTCTGTAAAACTTCACACTAAAATCAACATAGCTCAGAGAACCAGTAAGCCACTCAAGGCATGGGTAGTCCTAAAACTAGATTACCTGAAAAAATGCTTACTAAGACTGGGAGGGATGACGTGAAAGTTCAGGGCAGCTACACGTTTACTTTGGACACGTTAAAAGCACAAGGAAATAGTGAACAGTGGGAAGGCTGACCGACAGGCTCGGAGACCACACAGCTGGAAGCAGAGGTCTGAGCGAACAGGGCTGCTATTAAGGTGGGCACTGATGTGTGTGCAGCCGGCTGTGACCCAAAGTGGCTCCAGGCTGGAGCCAGCATCTCTGGGGAAGGAGAAAGTCTAGGTGACCTTGGGTTGGATGATGAATTTTTATATACAAAATGAAAGGCACAATCCATGAAGGAAAGAATTGGTAAGCTGGACGTCATCAAAATTAAAATTTTCTATTCAGCAAGAGACACTGTCAGAAGAAGGGAAAGACAAGCCTTAGACTGAGAGAACATGTTTGCAAAAGTTAAGTCTAATGAAGGACTGGTGTTCAAAGTATACAAAGAACTTTCAAAAGTCAACACTAAGAAAACACACGACTTGGTTACCAAGTGGGTTCATATTTAATCACCACAGCTACATTAATTCTTATAATGACCCATAATCTATCTTTAAGATAACTCTCTGTAACACTCCCTGAGATGTTCATTGTGTGTGTTGAATCATGCTTTTTAAACCTTCCTTACTGTTTCCCTTGTATAGGCGAAGCTAATGCATTTTTCCTGCTTCACATTTCTTCCTAGAATGCCCAGTGGGATTTTGATATGTTAACTCTGTCCCATAGCCAGAAAGCTGTATTTCCAGGAAAGTCTGTGAGTTTGCAAATGAAAGGTAGCATCAGCATCTTCAGTATTGTTTTGTGAAAACCCTGTTTTCTCAACCAGGAACTGTTGACATTTGAGCCAGACGGTTGTTTGTCTTGGACCCTACTTGTTATAGGATGTTTTACCAGTAGCACTGGGCTCCACCCACCAATTACCAGCATTGTAAAACAAGACCAATAAAGACAGCTGATACTTAGATAATGTGATATTTCAGGAGATCATACAATTCCCAAGGATACAGTGAGAAATTACTGTTTTTTAAAACTGATCTTACCTTAATACATTTACATTGATAAAGCATAGTTAGATGCTTTTAATGCAAAGCCAAAATAAAACTGAGGATCTGTGCTCTGTTAAAAAATAAACAGGAATGTGGAAATACATCCTTCGTCTAGTAGTAAGGTCTGCCTCTAAATGTATGTTGCATTCAAAAATATCTCAGGAATCATTAACTTTTAAATCTTAAGATTCTACCCAACAATGTTCTCTGAATTCTGACAGTTTTAAAAACCAAGAGACCATATAAATGAGAAGAGTCTGAGTTCTCCAACTTGAAATAATAAGACAAGGACTCCATGAACTATTTTCATCACAGAGAGCAATACAAAGGGAAATAAAGAAAGCTATGACCCTTGATTTCGTGATACTGTTGTCCTTGATTTCACGATACCTGTTGTAACAAGATGTCTATGAATTTCCATATGTTCCCTCTAAGAAACCTATATTCGAAAAATAATATTTTTTGGAACATGGAAGTAATTAACCACTTTTTCTTAATGTATAATTTAGAATAAAGATTAAAGTGATCACAGTTTTGGCCACAGTAAAAAAATATTCTGTACAAGGAAAAATACCTATTGGATCTTTTATAGGCTAGACTTTTGTATTTTGGTAGAAAAACACACTGATTTTAAGATTGGAGTGGAATTTTAAGAACACAAACAACCACTGACATCATCAAAAGAAAGAAATACTCCTGCAGGCAGCTTTTCATTTGAAACAGCTTAAACTGTCGCCACTGAACACTGCTGATTGGTCAGTGATGTAGACAGCTTTGCAGGAGGGGGCCTGGCAAAGGTGCAGGGGATTCTGTTTTATGTGTCTATCAGAGAGAAGAAAGTTTAAAAAATATGCCAAAGCTCAATGTTAGAAAGGATGCCAATAGGCACTGTCTTGTTGTAGATTAATAATACCTTGTATAATAGTTATCAAGAGAAACAACTAATAGGAGATTACATATATGTGTGTGTGTGTCTGTGTGTCTGTAATTACATACACACATATACATGGGCTTCCCAGGAGGTGCTAGTGGTAAAGAACCCACCTGCCAACGCAGGAGATATAAGAGACAAGGGTTCAATCACTGGGTCAGGAAGACCCCCTGGAGGAGGGCGTGGCAACCCACTCCAGTATACTTGCCTGAAGAATCCCATTGACAGAGGAGTCTGATAGGCTACAGTTCACCGGGTCGCAAAGAGTCGGACATGGCTGAAGTGACTTAGCAAAGCACATGTATACATACGTATATAGGAATAAACTTATTATAAAGAATTGGCTCATGTTATTATGGAGGCCATGATGTCCCAAGACCTGTCATCTGCAAGACAGAGACTCAAGAAAGACAGTGATGTTGTTCAGTCTGAATCCAAAGGTCTGAGAACTCTGGGTACCAGTGATGAACATTCCGGTCCAGATCTGAAGGCCACAAGAATCAGGAGTTCTGAGGGCAGGAATCAGATCAGGGTCCCGGCTCAGAGTCAGGCAGAAAGTGCCAAATGTGTCCTTTCTTTATCTTCTTGTTCATTTAGGTCCTCAGTAGACTGAATTATGCTCACCCACATGGGGACTTCCCTGGTGGTGCTAATGGTAGAGAACTCACCTGCCAATGCAGGAGACATAAAGAGATATGAGACTGATCCCTGGGTTGAGAAGATTCCTTGGAGGAGGGCATGGAAACCCACTCCAGTATTCTTGCCTGGAGAATCCTATGGACAGAGGAGGCTGGTGTTACAAAGCCCATGGGGCTGCAGAGTTGGACACGACTGAAGTGACTTAGCACGCACCCACAGTCACTCATACAAAGATTCTATTGCAACCCATTGTAAAGAAAATTTGAAAAAAAACTAAATTTCCTTTAATAGGAGATTCTTTAAATAAACTTAAGCTCATTTCTGTAAAGGCATATTTTGCTGCTTTTAAAAGGAATGAAGTAGATTCTCTACTTACTGATATGAAGATGTCACATGATGTAATATTTTGTAAAAAAAAAAAAAGCAGAAATGAAGCAGCATGTGCAAGTCCATGTACTGCAGCAATGTTAATTTCTTAGTTGTGATTGTGTGCTATATTAGATGTTAGCATTAGGGAAAGCTGGGGGAAGCAGATAGAGGAATCCTCTACTCTCTTTGAGAATCTTCTGTAAATCCAAAATTATTTCAGAATAAAAAACATACAGAACACAGTATATTGACAACTTACCATGAATATTAAACTATATAATTAATTATCACATATGAAACAGGATTGTCAAAATAAATGATAAATAGGGGAGGAAAACATGAAGCTTTGTTAGCAAGTGTCCCATGTTAAATCACAGCATTGCTTTTGTTATTCAGTTGCCAAGTTGTGTCCAGCTCTTTTGGGACCCCATGGACTGCATCTTGTTGGATCATAAAAAAAGCAAGAGAGTTCCAGAAAAACATCTACTTCTGCTTCATTAACTACGCTAAAGACTTTGACTGTGTGGATCACAATAAACTGTGGAAAATTCTGAAAGAGATGGGAATACCAGATCACCTTACCTGCCTCCTGAGAAACCTGCATGCAGGTCAAGAAGCAACAGTTAGAACTGGACATGGAACAACAGACTGGTTCCAAATAGGAAAAGGAGTACGTCAAGGCTGTATATTGTCACCCTGCTTATTTAACTTATATGCAGAGTACATCATGAGAAACGTTGGGCTGGATGAAGCACAAGTTGGAATCAAGATTGCTGGGAGAAATATAATAACCTCAGATATGCAGATGACACCACCCTTATGGCAGAAAGTGAAGAGGAACTAAAGAGCCTCTTGATGAAAGTGAAAGAGGAGAGTGAAAAACCTGGCTTAGAACTCACATTCAAAAAACTAAGATCATGGTATCCAGCCCCATCATTTCATGGCAAATAGATGGGAAAACAATGGAAACAGTGACAGACTCTGTTGTCTTGGACTGCAAAATCACTGTAGATGGTGACTTATAGCCATGAAATTAAAAGATGCTTGCTCCTTGGGAGAAAAGTTATGACCAACCTAGACAGCTTATTAAAAAGCAGAGACATTACTTTGCCAACAGAAGTTTGTCTAGTAAAAGCTATGGTTTCTCCAATATCATGTATGGATATGAGTGTTGCACCATAAAAAAGGCTAAATACTGAAGAACTGATGCTTTTGAACTGCAGTATTGGAGAAGACTCTTGAGATTCCCTTGGACATCAAGAAGATCAAACCAGTAGATCCTAAAGGAAATCAACCCTGAATATTCACTGGAAAGTTGATGCTGAAGCTGAAACTCCAATACTTTTGCCACCTAATGCAAATACCTGACTCTTTGGAAAAGACCCTGATTCTGGGAAAGATTGAAGGCAGAAGGAGAAGGGGATGGCAGAGGATGAGATGGTTGGATGGCATCACCGACTCGATGGATATGAGTTTGAGCAAGCTCTGGAAGTGGGTGATGGACAGGGAGACCTGGCGTGCTGCAGTCCATGGGGTCACAAAGATTCAGACATGACTGAATGATGATGACCAACTATAGCCCATCAGGCTCCTCTGTCCATGCAATTCTCCAGACAAGAATACTGGAGTGGGTGGCCATATCCTTCTCCAGGGGATCTTCCCAACCCAGGGATCAAAACTGCATTGGCAGGTGGATTCTTTACCACTGAGCCACCTGGAATGCCCCAAGTCACAGTGAGGCTGGTGTAAACATGGTGAATCCAGGTATTTCTATCTCCTGACCCCTTATTTTACACGAGAACCTTTTGCAGAAGAGGCAAGACTGGTGCCGCTAAACAGGTGGAGGTTGAATCTGCAAATCCCAATTGACAAAGCCTTCAATGCTTTAACAGAGTCAGATAGGAAATTCGTTGTCTGAATAAGTCTACTATTCTGGTCTTTGCTCTTTAACAAAACACTCAAGTCTCCAGGGAGCTTTATAGAGAGTGGAGATGTACTTTCTTCCTACCAGATAGGGAGGTTACAGAGGCTATGGACATTGATTTTTCTCAGGAGAAACGTGCTTTTGTAAGTCCATCCATACTCGAGCGCGTCACTTTGAGTCTCCCCAGTAGACAGACAGTCCACTCCCTCGCCTACATCATCGTTTTTATAGAAAGAGCCAGGCATGGTGGAGGAGTCACAATTTCATCAGCCTTTGTGGATAAAAAAAATATTGAGTATTGACAAGAAAGGAAGAAGAGGATTATAAATGTAGCAGTTGAACCACAAGTATGGCCAACCAGCCAGATCAGAAAAAAAATGTCCACATGTCACATTTATCTTTTTCCGGTTGTTTTTGGAGAAATGGAGCAAAATCAAAGTCTGCCCATATTTTCATAAAGAAAACAGAGTGTCAGCATCATTTCATAATTCAAATTTCATCTGTCCTCCAGGAAGAACAAACTTGTCTCGCCCATGGAGAGACATCACCCATCATTCATCTTGCCTTGAATGATCAATCTTCAAATGCAATGAAGCATTCAGGGCAGGAATCTAAGGCCCAGAAGATGGGATGCAGCAGGCATCAGAGGGTAGAAAGCAAGAAACTTACTTTAAATCATACCTTCTTTTGTCAAAAGTCAGTGACGGAAGATTTCTTTTTGGTGTGGTGAAAATGTTCTAAAGTTTATTCTGATGATGATTGTACGACATTGTTGACTATACCACTCAACTATGTGATTCAAAATGGTGAATTTTATGTTATGTGAATATCTAAGTTTAAAAATTTCAAAAAAGTATATTCAAATCCAAATCTAAATGCATGTCTACCTACATATGTATGTATGTGTATATGTATGTATGTAGGTACATATCTAACTACTGACCAATTTATCTAACTTTGAGTAGGGGAATTACACATAAATTTTTAGTCACTGCTTCATGTGAACATTTATAATTTATATAAAAAGGAAAAAATAAAACCCTAAAATAAACATCAGTTGATGTTTAACTTTTATAATAAATACAGTCCAGAATAATTCAATGATGTATCTTGGCAACTAACTTGCCAAGTTGATTTTTCATCTTACAAAACCAACTTGTTTCTTATTCTTTTTCAGAGAAAGAAATTTCAACTGAAACAGAGACAGAACATATTAATAAACACATCCCCAGGCTATACCTGAAGGCTCTTTCCTTCATCCAATGATGCTCAAGGGCATGCTATTTACTGCTGTGATCTTGAATTAATAATATCCAGCAGCAAACAAAGCCTCTAGCAGATATCAATAGAAAACATCTAATTTACAAAAATAATACAAGATAGCTTAGACTGTTGGTATTTTCAACTGTGTATTAGGGGGTTATATAAAATAATCTTATCTCATAGCCCAGATTTGCTGTGAATATTTTTCGTCTCTGCAGTGGGATTCAAGCTGTCCTGTGGAAAACACAGAAAAGTGTGCCTTTTGCTTCATCACTTATTTTTTTTTCCACATTTACTTGCATTTTATTCTATTCCGTTCAGTTCAGTTGCTCAGTCGTGTCCAACTCTTTGTGGCCCCATGAGTCGCAGCACACCAGGCCTCCCTGTCCATCACCAACTCACGGAGTTTACTCAAACTCATGTCCATTGAGTCGGTGATGCCATCCAGCCTGCCCCCAATCCCTCCCAGCATCAGGGTCTTTTCCAATGAGTCAGCTCTTCGCATGAGGTGCCCAAAGTATTGGAGTTTCAGCTTCAGCATCAGTCCTTCCAATGAACACCCAGGACTGATCGCCTTTTGGATGGACTGGTTGGATCTCCTTGCAGTCCAGGAGACTCTCACATGGCTGATTCATGTCAGTGTATGACAAAACCCACTGCAATGTTGTGAAGTAATTAGCCTCCAATAAAAATAAATGAAAAAAAAGTCTTCTCCAACACCACAGTTATTCTATTACCAATCCCATATTTAAATGTTGCATAATTGCATAATGTGCAGCTACTTTACATCTCTTCTTTTAAAAATTCTATCTTAGCATTTTTCTTGTTTATTTTAGGGTTGTAACTATCTCAATACATTTTGTGATTATTTAGTTTAAATTATAAGACAGCTTTACTGTATCATATCATACACAAAGTAATTAAAACTGTCATTGTTAGCTTTCCAAAAAGGAAGTGAATAAATGTGAGGTACACATTTATATCTCAAAAGAATCTTTTGTTTGCAATTCTTTTAGCAATTATAAGTTTCAATTATTTTTATACCAGGAGCTTTAACTGTACAGGTATAGACTTGCATATTTCTGAAGGAATGTATAAAGTAAAAAATGGAAATTAATGTCAGTAGATTTATTGTATTAATAAGGAAGTAAATTCTATAGACATGCATGTATGATTCATAGGTAGAAAAATAATTTCTACATGCATTAAATAGATTTCATGAAGGTTTAAACTCCAATAGACATCTCAGTATTTAAAATTCTTCAAATCAATTTTTTAATATAAGAATAAAATAAATTGTGATAAAACCTTTCAACTCAGAGGATATTTGTAAGTTCTAAAATATCTAAAGAAAATATCTAAAATATCTAAATATTTTAGATAATAAAATATCTAAATAAAATAAATAAATAATATTTAAATAAAATAAATAATAAATAATAAAATAAATAAAAATAATAAAATAATAAATAAAATAAATAAATATATTTCTATATTAAAATAAATAACAAATAATAAAAGTAATAAAATAATAAATAAAATAAAATAAATAAATATATTTATAAAATAAATAAAAATAATAAAATAAATAAAAAATATCTAAATAAAATAAAATATCTAAAACATCAAAGAAAAAAAGTAACAGTCACCAAATTTATACAGCTATCACTAATGGGTTATTTTCACAAAATATCAATATATATTTTAAGATCACTTATGTTATGATATTAATATACAGATACATGTAATTTGAACTCCTTAATTATGTTCTTTGAATATTTTTCAGTTTGAAAAGAAATAGTTAGAAATCTGAATTTAAATAGTCCCTTAATTTTAAATTAAGTTTTGTCTAGTCTTGACTATGACAACACTATTTATCTATATGAATACTATCAATAGAACTGCTGATTTGCACTAATGTTGAAAAGTTTTAAGATAATGATTGTATATATATGTTTGGGTGATTTTTTTGTTCGAAGATATTTATCTCACATTATATTAAAAGTGTAGTGTAATTGCAGGAGAATTAATATAATGTCTGGTGTTTGGGGGGATTATCTCTAAATATATTTCAATTAAAACAATGTGGTTTACATCCTCTAACTTTTTCCATGATTAAACTTTTTAAATTGTACCCAGTGCAACTCTTCTGAATTATTTACAATGCATTTTAAAACATCATTTTCAATTTTTCTTCTTGACTTTAAAACCGGCTGCTTCAATAACCACTCAGTGACTAAGATGACACGGTCTATCCAAGGCTCCTCTTCTTTTGTTTCTCATGCAACTGTCGGACACACAGGGACATGTGAATCTGGGCACCAAGAGAGAACCAGGTTGGGAGCTAAGCCAGTTTTGACCGAGTGATCTAATGCCCCCCCACCCCAGGACTGGAGGCTGCACCCATGGGCTGCAGGTCTCCCTGCGGGATCAACCTCCCTGATGAGACAGGTGTGTGCGGGACAGAACTCTGAGCAAAGTGACATGTCTGCTCTGCTCCAGGCGTCCCCACCCTCACCTTCAAGCGTGGGCTGCTGTCCCTGTAGTGTGACGTGTGGATGGAGCTGAGCTTGTCTGGAGCATCCTTCTCTGTTGAGCTGAATCCCCCTCTTCTCCTTTGCCTTCTGCTGATTCAAACCTAAGTAGACAGCACCCCTGGACCACAGCGGTGCGTTTGCTGTACTGAGCTCTTCCTCATTCGGCCTCTCTGCTCCAAGTGTCTTCTCTGTATTCCCTTTGCGTTCAAAAACTAAGTTGGCTAGAAAATGAATTCCACTCCTTAGAATTCAACTAGACAGGTCCCAAAAACCTACAGTTATAAGTAGGGCCTAATCAAGTCCCAGGTTTAAGATATAGTCAGATGAAATAAAGCAGCTAAAAGGAAATAAAATGAATACACTGCATTTTGGAACCTTTTCAGGGTTTTTTGTTGTATTTTATAACCACCTACTGTTCTCACTGAAGATGCCCTAAGTTAAGTTGCAGTATAAACAGAACTGGGAGATTGTTTTCCCTGTGTTTCCCAGTTCATCATGATGATACTTAAGCTCAGGCTTGGATTTACCCGTTGGTTCCAGGGCTTCCCTGGTGGCTCAGGCAGTAAAGAAACTGCCTGCAATACAGGAGACTCGGGTTCAATCTCTGGGTCAGGGAGATTGCTTGGAGAAGGGAATGGCAACCCACTCCAGTATTCTTGCCTGGAGAATTCCATGGACAGAGGAGCCTAGTGGGTTACAGTCCATGGGATTGCAAACAGCCGGACATGACTGAGCAACTAACACTTTCTTTTGCATAAAATTAGAACATCTGCTTTCATCCTCACAAAATCATGGTTTTGAACTTTAATTTTTTTCCTGTATGTTTAAAGTGTATTATGGTTTATGGTTATTGCTAAGAATTATAGTAGATAAATTTCACATTGTTTTTAAGATTCTTATTCTGCTCTATTGGTATATACTTTGCTTTGATTAATCAAAGAGCAAATGGCTTACAATGATCTTTTAATTAAATTGTATTAATGCTATTTAAAGTAACATTATCAGTACTTCAAAGGACACTTTATTGAGGAAGCCTGTTACAAAAATATTGCAACCAGATATTTGATGTTTCATTAATATTCCAAAGTGTAAGAACTACAGATTTACTGATACCTTTTCAAGGTGAAAGTTAAAGTGAAGTTGCTCAGTTGTGTCCAACTCTTCGTGACCCCATGAACTGTAGCCCACCAGGCTCCTCCATCCATGGGATTTTCCAGACAAGAATACTGGAGTGGGTTGCCATTTCCTTCTCCAAGAGATCTTCCCGACCCAAGGGATTGAATCCAGGTCTCCCACATTGTAGGCAGACGCGTTACTGTCAGAGCCACCAGGGAAGTCCATATTACAAGGTACGTAATATAACTGATAAATAAGCTAAAGTGACTCAGTCCTGCCTTTCTTCACCATGTTCCCCAGGTACCAATAAAGACGTCTTTCCTTTTTCCTAAAACAAGACGAATCAGGCTTGGTTACTGGTGAAGCCATTCCATGACACAGTCTGTAACAGGCTCCTCCTTGTTTCACCCTGGTTGATAAGTGGAAGTCTGTTCATGGATTGAGTCATCTGCCTGCCATTCAGAACCTTGGACATTTTAAGACTGGTTGAAAGTTTTGAACCCTCTAAGATGTCAGCAGGTCAGACAAAGCACTCTCCCACCTTGCTGCACTGCCTTGGGAATCAGGGCACTCTCCCTACAGTTAACCTGCAGAGAACTTTCTCAGGCTGAACAACAGGATGTGAAGTGAGAGCCGAGCTCCCTTACTCGGGGTATAGATGTACCCTGGGGATCCATGCACAACTCTACATAAAGCTGTTTTCAGGGAAAATAGAGAGAGTGAGCTTGGTTGAAGAGCTTATGTATTTAAAGTGTTACTTGTTTACAGAAGTAGCATTTATAATGGATTTCATTCATGGAAGAAAAATGGAAATCTAACTAACAAATGTGATGAATGATAAGAACCAAACACAGTTTATAGCATAAAGAAATAAGAAATAAAAGCAATTGTATTGTTGACAAATCTAATCCACATGGAATTGTAAAAAGAATGTCTTTAGCAGGGCTCAAGATTATAGAAAATGGATCATTTACAGAGAACCAAGAATCACTTTTAAATGCAAAATGAGAATAAGCCACCATATAGCAAAATTAAGATTTCAATTTTTAATGCATTCTGAAACACATCTGTGACTTTCAGTGCTTTAAAACACTAGAGACCCAACAGATCCAGTAAAATTCAAAAAATTGGTAAAAGTGTGTGGAAGGCTGCAGGACTGAAATCCCAAGAACTTAACCAATGTGTAGATATTTGCTATTAAAACAAATAGAAACCCTAAAGCAAGAAGAGCCAAGGTCTCTAAAAGAATCAACTTTTCGTACCCCCTATCTTTTATGATCAAGAATAACATGAGACCACTCTCCCAGGAACACAAGACCTTTGGGGTAGGTGGAGAAGATGCTGAGAGAAACTGCTTCCTCACAGTTGTAGAGAGTCCAGAGTTGGGGGCTTGTAAGGGTTCTGCTTCTGAGCAGTCTCTCCTAGGTCAGAGTCCTGAGTGAAAACCCTGACCCAAAGGGACAGAGCTAATCTAGCAGTTTCTATTTCCCTTCTGACCTCTGTGTTAGACGTCCTGCAACTTCAGAGGGTGTTGTTTTAACAGACCCTTCCATAGTTTATGTCAGAGGACTGCTGTAGAATGATGGCATGAAGGGAAAAAAAGAAACTTAAAGGAGGAAGAGGAAAAACAGAGAGGCAATGTTTAAAGAGCTTGAAATGCAGCCTAATGGACACTAAGACTACCTGAAGATTCCATGCAACGTGCACCTTTCAGCTATTTCCGCGTTTGTGCTTTGTTTCATTCTGACTTTCTTTTTAACTATAGAAAGATGTCTCCTGATTTCAGACCTGTCCTGCTGGGGGCAGTAAGAAGGTATTAGCGCCCTGCTGTTTGTGTGGTCTGTGGGGAAAATGTGGCTCAGCTCCCTTATTTTTATTGAAAGACTTTTATGAGCATTTTAAAGAAAAATGATGCTTTGCCCTCCTTACCCCTTCTTTCATTGAAGCTGAAATTAATGTCACAGACTCTAAGCCTCTTACACCTTTTAAATGGCGATGAGCCAGTTGTTTTCCATTTCTTATTTTACTTACAGTGAGAGGAATTACACAGAGATATTTGGAATCAAATGCTGAGAGCTCTGTCAGCATTTTTTGGCAAAAAAATAATAATAATTCTCAAAATCAATCCGAATTTCCTCCTAGAATACTCCATGTACCCATGTTAATATTTACTGAGTAGTTGGTACCTTTTACTTATTTTAGGTCTGCGTGCATGTTTGCCTGGATTTCCTAAGCTTAAATTATTTCAATCAAGTGTATCTTTAACTTTATTTTGTCTTTTTATAACTTGGCTTCAAAACTTCTATCCAGACACTACTCTTTCTTAACTAGAAGAGAACTTCATTCTTCCTTAACATATGAGGATATAGAGAAAAGAAAAATAATGTCTAAAGGCCTTAGTTGGATCATAGAAAAAGCAAGAAAATTCCAGAAAAACATCTAGTTCTGCTTCATTGATTATGCTAAACCCTTTGACTATGTGGATCACAACAAACTGTGGAAAATTCTGAAAGAGGTGGAAATAACAGATCACCTTACCTGCCTCCAGAGAAACTTGTATACTGGTGAAGGGCAATAGTTCAAACCAGACATGGAACAACAGACTGGTTCCAAATTGGGAAAGGAGTACATCAAGGCTGTATATGTCACCTTGCTTATTTAACTTAAATGCAGAGTACATCATGAGAAATGCCAGAATGGATGAAGCTGGAATCAAGATTGGTGGGAGAAATATCGGGCTTCCCTGGGGGCTCAGACCATAGAGAATCTGCCTGCAATGCGGGAGACCTGAGTTCAATCCCTGGGTTGGGAAGATCCCCTGGAGGAGGGCATGGCAACCCACTTTGCCTGGAGAATCCCCATGAACAGAAGAGTCTGTGGGCTACAGCCCATGGGGTCGCAAAGAGTTGGGCACGACTGAGTGACTAAGTGCACAGGGAGAAATATCAACAGCCTCGGATATGCAGATGATACCACTCTAATAGCAGAAAGCAAAGAGGAACTAAGGAGCCTCTCAATGAAGGTGATAGAGAAGAGTGAAAAAGCTGGCTTAAAACTCAACATTCAGAAAACTAAAATCATGGCATCTGGTTCCATCACTTCATGGCAAGTAGGCAGGGAAAAAATGGGAACAGTGGCAGTCTTTATTTTCTTAAACTACAAAATGACTGTGGATGGTGACTGCAGCCGTGAAATTATAAGACACTTGCTCCTTGGAAGAAAAGTTATGATCAACCTAGACAGTATATTATTAAGCAGAGACATCACTTTGCTGACAAAGGTCTGTATAATCAAAGCTACAGTTTTTCCAGTAGTCATGTATGGATGTGAGAGTTGGACCATAAAGAAGGCTGAGAGCCAAATGATGCTTTCGAACTGTGGTGTTGGAGAAGACTTTTGAGAATAATTTGGACAGCAAGGAGATCAAACCAGTCAATCCTAAAAGAAATCAGTCCTGAGTATTCATTGGGAGAACAGATGCTGAAGCAATGAACATGACTTTGAGAAAATTCCAGGAGATGGTGAAGGACAGAAAAGCCTTGTGTGCTGCAGTCCATGGGATCGCAAAGAGTTGGACGTGACTTAGTGACTGAACAGCATAATATTCATTCAACAATGATAGGAACATCAGGGAAATATCAATAGCAAGGAAATTTAATTGAAGAGAAACTCATAAAGATATGAATTTTATATTATTATAACTAATTATAAGGGCTTCCCTTGTGGCTAAGTGGTAAAGAATCTGTCTGCCGACGCAGGACACCCAAGTTTGATCAATCTTTGGGTCAGGAAGATCCACCGGATATAGAAATGGCAACCCACTCCATTATTCTTGCCTGGGAAATCCCATGAACAAAGGAGCCTGGTGGGCTACAGTCCATGGGTTTGCACAGAGTCAGACACAACTGAAGCGACTTAACACATGCCTACCATATAGAACAGCAGCTCACTAAAGGCTGCAATTAATTTAATTAAATGTATTCAATTATTCAGTTGCAGATTCCGTAGGCCACAGGTCTCCCCACAGCACTCTGTTCCTATCTAATATTAGAAAAATAATTAAAAATGCAACTTTTCTAATGCCAACATAAACATCAACTTGTTTTATTCCAGCAAGCTATGATCCACAGCAAATCTGATAAAATGAATCATCCAGACCAGACGCCTCCCTGAGCTTCACTGAGAGTGACAGACAGCTGTTGGTGGCGTCATGTAACTGAGAATCCAGGAGGGGAAAGGGTTCTCGGAGATGCCCCAGGTGTCCAGGTGCCCCCGAGGAGGGATGTCTACACTGTCCCCTCCCTGGTCCCTCTCTGCACCCAGTGTACAGACCGTGCATTACGTAACCCTAAGGGGCTGTCAGTAGCCTGTAGATGTAGGTAGCACCCCAGCAGGGGCTGCACACGGTCAGCCTAGCTCTCTGAGCACAAGGAAACCCAGTGAGTGCTTCAAAGCCTCAGAAACGTGCCGGGGGCAGGCTTCACTTTGGACTGCATTCTGCATCGCCAGCGCTCTGCCCTGGTTAAGAAGGGAAAGCTAGCATTTTAGCTTGAGCTCCCCTTAGAGAGCCTGAGACAAGGGCATGGATCAGTAGTTTATTTGAGAGATGACTGCACAGTATCGTGTGGGAGGGGTGAGGGGATGAGGCATGGAAGGAGGCAACCTGCCATCAGGAGGTGTCTCCTGGGACTGTGAAGCTCCATCCTGCAGGACTGCTGAGAAGGATGCAGAAACTTCCCAGAAGCGTCCTTTCACGGGAGCCCCCCGTTGACGGAGGTGTGTCCCGAGGCTGCAGAGAAGGTTCTGGGGAAGGCAGCAACAGGAGGTGAGGCAAGTGCTTGTGCAAGTCTAAGCCTGCAGGCAGTGACCTCCTTGACCGCAGCTGGAACCCCAGGTCACCGAGGCGGGGCTCGGCCTTGTGTTAGACATTTTTATCTGTACAGCCATAATCCAGCCTACAGGTCAGTCCTGGTCAGTGAAGCACGAAGCACTCCTAGGAATACTCTCTTGATCCTAGGAGATGCAGGGAGAGCTCCTTTCCTCTTTCCGTGATGCTACAAACACTATAGCCCATGTCCTGCCAGCGGGGTGGGGACACAGGCTCCCAGAGGAGGGGGTCAGAGCGAAACAGAAAGCAGAGCTGAGCCCTTCTGCCTGGGAGAGTCACCCAGGCCGGTGACAAGTGAGATCAAAAGCCCACTAGGGTTAAAACCATTTTGAGCCAAAATTCATCCCATCTGCTGTGCCCTTCCTCCACTCACCACTCTCCTCCTTAGAAGCCCCTCAAAACTCTAGATCCCCAAGACTAGGGGAGGCAGGTGGAAACACCCCAGCTGACTTCTTCCCTTTCCTTTCCTTCTGTTATGAAATACACATTTTGGGGAAACTTACTCACATGCTGATTAGCAGAAATGCTCTTCCTTATTGATTGCTTTACATTCTTCTATGATCTAAGGATTTTTTTATGAGACACCAAAGGAACAAATGATATTGCCTTCATCAAAAAGGTCACAAAACAAGCTCTATAATGTGCAGTTGTTTCTAAATGCATTCACTTGTATTTCCAAATATCCCTTGCCAAGAGAAAGGAACCATGATTACCCCCAGATAAAACATGATAATCCATCTTCATAAGAATGGAAATGCAAAATTTGCTTTCAATTTTTTGAAACATCAGAATGAAGAGCTTGTAAATATGAAAGACTGCCGTAGTGAAAATGTCAAATTTTGTTAAAAGAAGTTTGAGCTTCTTGAGAAAGAGGTAATATCAGTATACATGATCATGTGGTAGAGCAGATGGCCACAAAACTATACATTCTGTAAAATGTAGCATCAGAAATTCTGCAATCAAGTATAAAAATGATGCATGACACAGATGGGGAGAAAAGAAAATGATAGATTATAGGAATTAATCCATCAAAAGTCTGCTACTAGGATGTATAAATAATCATCTACAATGTCTAGAAATTATAATTCAAAGTTGAGCACTGGAGAATTTTATAAAAAATATTTATTTATAGTGTTGTGAGACTGTAGTATGTTTCATTGGCTTTTTAAAAGGGAGGATATATTCTGCTTTTTCATCTCTTCCTAGCATAGTCTTTACAAAGTTAACTGGAAAGACTTTCAAATATAACAGATGATTTCTATTGTAAAAGTGAAGTGTGTCTGTGTGTCTACATAAAAAGTACCATGATAAAATATTAAAAGATGACAATAACCAACATTTCCAGCATTTACTTAAGGAAACAACACAAGCAGAATTCTCAGTTGTAAGAGTTCAGCTAAATGACCAAGTTTGACATTTTGTTTTACTGGATGAAGAGAGAGCAAGGAACGTGTACAACAGTCCCTGTTTTTAAAGAGGCCAGATTTTTAACCATTATAAAAAGAGTAATTAAATTCACTCTCCTAAAATTAAAACCTTGATTAAAATTAAATGAAACAGAGAATACTCTTTCCCAAACACACCTACCTGTCAATGTCAGGACTTTACTGTGACACTTCTGGAGTTTGAGCTAATTATGGATCACCAAGGGGACATCTGATAAACCCTTTTGTGGATTTCATGTCCCCTCCAAATTAGGTACGATGTCTTCCACAGTTTCTGACACTTATCTTGTTTACTTCTGAGTGAGCCATGTACTTCCCAACATGATTAGAAAAGCAAGTGTTCCTGGAGCATTGTTGTTAATTCATATATTTTTCTAAACATTACTTGACTTTTCCTCTTTTAATTATTGCCTTTTCTCTGCCTTATTTTGTCTTAATTTAATTGTTTCATTCTATTTATCTTAAGGAGAAAGATTTAAATCATCCACTTGAGACTTTTCTAATATCAAAATTTTAGGCACTAAATTTCACTCTAATCACTGCTTTAGCATTACACAAATTATAATATGATGTTTTTCTCTGTCACAAGGATTACTGATAAGCATGCTGATTAATGTACAAGTATCATAGGATTTTTCCAGATATCTTTCTATTAAAAATCCAATGAGTTAAATCATTAATTCCAAATTAATCATTTATTCAAATTTGTACTATTTTTATTCTCTTAAAATTATTTAGACCTGCTTTATAGCCTAGAATATGGTCCAGAGCAATTGAAAAAAAATGTGTATTCTCCTATTCTTGGTTGGAACTTTGAATGGATGTCATCAAGATCAAGTTGTTGACGATGTTGTTCAGGTCCTCACCGATTTTCTACTGATTTTCCTTACTGATTTTCTACTTCTTCTGTTAGTTACTGAGAAAGGAGTGCTGAACACATCACCTGTGATTCTGAGTTTGTCCATTTCTCTTTTCAGTTCAATCTGTGCTTGCTTCTCATACTTCACAATTCTGCTATGAAGTGTTTACACGTTTATCATTGTTATATATTCTGCTTGAAGCGACCAGTAAGCCTAGGTAATGTCTGTTTTTCAATTCTCAGAATTCTTGTCCTAAAAGCTACATTGATATTAATATAGCCATGAGATCAAACCAGTGAATCCTAAAGGAAATCAGTCCTGAACATTGGAAGGACTGATGTTGAAGCTGAGACTCCAATACTTAGGCCACCTGATGCAAAGAGCTGGCTCATTGGAAAAGACCCTGGTGCTGGGAAAGATTGAGGGCAAGAGGAGAGGGGACAACAGAAGATGAGATCGTTGGATGGCATGTGTGACTCAATGGATATAAGTTTGAGCAAACCCAGGGAAATAGTGAAAGACAGGGAAGCCTAGCGTGCTGCAGTCCATGGGGTCACAAATACTTGGACATGACTTAACAACTGAACAACAACATCTACATTCTGATTAGTGTTTACCTGGTACATATTTCTCATTAATGTACTTAGAATCTATTTTTGTCACATTTAGGGTGAGTCTCTCATAGAAAGTGTACATATAGTTTGTCATGACTTCATTTAATAGGAAAATATTTGTTCATGTGTTAGATCGCTATCATATGCTATATTTTGGTATTTTGGGTATGGTTGGATGTAAATCTACCTTGTTGATATTTGTTTTCTATTTTATTTGCATGCCATTTTTTTCTATCATCTTTTTCTGACTCTGGACTCTTTTATAATGTTTGCATTATCATCTATAATTCCATTTTATCACCATTACAGGTATCATAGCTAACTCTTTATTTTTTACTGATTTCTTCATGTTTTACAGGGTACATTTTAAACTAATTTTAACATATTTTCAAATATACTATCTTTTGTGGTTTTGAAATATTTCAACAGAATGTTTCCATTTATTCTGTTGTTTGCTTTAATATCAGTTCAGTTCAGTTCAGTCACTCAGTTGTGTCCAACTCTTTGTGACCCCATGGACTGCAGCATGCCAGGCCTCCCTGTCCATCACCAGCTCCCAGAGCTTCCTCAAACTCATGTTCACTGAGTCACTGATGCCATCCAACCATGTCATCCTTGTCCCCTTCTCATTCTGCCTTCAATCTTTCCCAGCATCAGGGTCTTTTCCAATGAGTCATTTCTTAGCATCAGGTGGCCAAAATATTGGAGCCTCAGGGTCAGCATCAGCCCTTCCAATAAATATTTAGGACTGATTTCCTTTAGGACGGACTGGTTGGATCTCCTCGCAGTCCAAGGGACTCTCAAGAGTCTTCTCCAACACCACAGTTCAAAAGCATGAATTCTTCAGCACTCAGCTTTCTTTATAGTCCAACTCTCACATCCATACATGACTACTGGAAAAACCATAGCTTTGACCAGACAGATCTTTGTTGGCAAAGTAAAGTCTCTGCTTTTTAATATGCTGTCTAGGTTGGTCATAACTTTCCTTCCAAGGAGTAAGCATCTTTTAATTTCATGGCTGCAGTCACCATCTGCAGTGATTTTGGAGCCCCCAAAAATAAAGTCTGACACGGTTTCCACTGTTTCCCCATCTATTTGCAATGAAGTAATGGGACCAGATGCCATGATCTTAGTTTTCTGAATATTGAGCTTTAAGCCAACTTTCTCACTCTCCTCTTTCACTTTCATCAAGAGGCTCTTTAGTTCTTCTTCACTTTGTGCCATAAAGGTGGTGTCATCTGCATATCTGAGGTTATTGATATTTCTCCCAGCAATCTTGATTCCAGCTTGTGCTTCTTCCAGTCCAGCGTTTCTCGTGATATACTCTGCATATAAGTTAAATACTCAGGGTGACAATATATAGCCTTGACGTACTCCTTTTCCTATTTGGAACCAGTCTGTTGTTCCATGTCCAGTTCTAACTGTTGCTTCCTGACCTGCATACAGGTTTTTCAAAAGGCAGGTCAGGTGGTCTGGTATTCCCATCGTTTTCAAAATTTTGAAGAGTTTATTGTGATCCACACAGTCAAAGGCTTTGGCATAGTCAATAAAGCAGAAATAGATGTTTTTCGGGAACTCTTGCTTTTACAATGATCCAGAGTGGATGTTGGCAATTTGATCTCTGATTCCTCTGTCTTTTCTAAAACCAGCTTGAACATCTGGAAGTTCATGGTTCACATGTTGTTGAAGCCTGGCTTGGAGAATTTTGAGCATTACTTTACTAGCGTGTGAGATGAGTGCAATTGTGCAGTAGTTTGAGCATTCTTTGTCATTGCCTTTCTTTGGGATTGGAATGAAAACTGACCTTTTCCAGTCCCGTGGCCACTGCTGAGTTTTCCAAATTTGCTGGCGTATTGAGTGCAGCACTTTCCACCATCATCTTTCAGGATTTGAAATAGCTCAACTGGAATTCCTCCACTAGCTTTGTTCATAGTGATACTTTCTAAGGCCCACTTGACTTCACATTATAGGATGTCTGGCTCTAGGTGAGTGATCACACCATTGAGATTATCTGGGTCGTGAAGATCTTTTTTGTTACAGTTCTTCTGTGTATTCTTGCCACCTCTTCTTAATATCTTCTGCTTGTGATAGGTCCATACCATTTCTGTCCTTTATTGAGCCTGTATTTCTTTATTGTCCTGTATTTCTTTGTGTTCTTTACAAATGACTCTGTTTATACATCTTATGACAAAAAAAAAATTTTTCCATAGTTCTTTTCTTTGTATGATCTATCTTTTTTCCCTGGCTGCTTTTAAGATTGTCTTTTTATGTTCAGTTGTTAGCAAGTTGGTAATGATGTGCTTGATGCAGCTTTTCTTCTTGATATTTGTTGAGTTTCATGAATCTTTGGCTTTATAGTTTTCATTTTTTTTGAAAAATTTTATCTACTATTTATTCAGATTTTTTTTTCTATCCTCACCTTTTCTCTCTTTCTACCATTGCAGTTCCATGTACCTGTAGATTGTCACGTGTTTTTTCACAGCTCAGTGATACTATGTCCATTTTTAAAATTATTTTATCTCTCTGCTTATTTTTGATTGATTTCTATAGCAATGTCTTTAAATTCATTCATCTTATCCTACATAATATATGGTTTGTTGTTATTTCTACCCAGTTTGGGTCTTCCCAAGTAACTCAGTAGTAAAGAATCCACCTGCCAATTCAGGAGATGCAGGAAACTCAAGTTTGATCCCTGAGTTGGAAAGATCTCCTGGAGTAGGAAATGGCAACCTGCTCCAATATTCTTGCCTGGAAAAAATCCATAGACAGAAGCATCTGATGGGCTTTAGTCTAAAGGGTCACAAAGATTCAGACATAACTGACTGAGTATGCACATTACCCACTTTGGTTTTCATTTTTGATATTGTATTTTTCAACTTAGAAGTTTCTTGTGAATATTTTGTATAGTTTTCAATTCTTTTTGTTCTCATTTCTTTCTATATGCTCTTAAATAGATGAAGCACATTTATAATAGCTCTTGTAATAACCTCCACCTTCTCCACCACTTTGGAGTTTTTCTTCCACATTAATTGTCTTTTTTCCTAATTATTGATTATATTTCCTCCTTCTTTATGTATGGGTACACTTTCATTAAATGCCTGCCATTGTGAATTTGACTTTTTATGGAAGCTAGGTGATTTCTTTGTCCTATTAAACATTATTGAGTTTTACTCAGAATATAAGGTGGGGTCGGTTTACAGGTCCCTTGAGAATAGTGGCTTACCAGCTTAAGTAAGATGTGTTTTACAATTGATAATAAAGTGCAGATATAATACCAGGAAATAGTAGTAATATAATACATTTTACTTCTCCTGCGTGCCAGGTACCATATTTGGATTTTGTTTGTTTTTGAGAGTTAATCCTTATTATGGACTGAGTGTTTATGTCTCCTGAATTCATATGCTGAAACCCTAAGCTCCAGGATGGCAGTATTTGGAGGTGGGACATTTGGGAGGAGTCAGGTGACAGGCTCTGCCCTCATGAATGGGGTTAATGATCTTATAAAAGAGACCCGAACACTCTCTGCTCTCTCCCACCTGAGGCCCCAAGAGAGGACAGATACCTACAAGCCAGAAAGCAGGTTCTCCCAGACCCGACTCTGCTGATGGCTTGATCTTGGACTTCTCAGCCTCCAGACCTGTATGAAGTCATGCTTGTTGTATAAGCCACCCAGCCTACGGTATTTTTGCTACAGTTTCCCGAGTAGACCAAGACAGTCCTCACAGACACCTGTGACCCCATTGTGGCAGACGGGGACTCAGAGGCTCAGCAAGCAAGGAACTTGTCACCTCACTGTCTTAGTCCGTTTGGGCTGTCGTACTAGAATATCCAGGGGCTTCTCTGCTGGCTCAGTGGTAAAGAACACTCTTGCCAATGCAGGAGCTGCAGGTTTGATCGCTGGGTGGGGAATATCCCCTGGAGGAGGAAATGGCAACCCACTCCAGAATTCTTGCCTGGAGATCCCTTGGACAGAGGAGCCTGGCAGGCTATAGTTCATGGGGTTACAAAGAGCTGGAGATGACTGGGTTGGACATGACGCACACACACACATCAGAATACCACAGCCTGGTAACTTATAAACCACAGGAGTTTCCTACAGCTCTGGAGGCTGAAGGTCTGAGATTAGGGTGCCAGTGTGGTAGGGTTCTGGCGAGAGCCCTTCTCTGCAAACTGCAGACTTGTTTCTCTGTGCTCACATGGTGGACGGCAAAGAGGACAAAAGCTGTCTCCTAACTCATGTAAGAGCATGAAGCCCACCATGGGGCTCCAACTTCATGGCCTCAGACAGTCACAACCACCTCCCCAGGCCTCAATGTCTAACACTATCACACTGGGGACTAGGATTTCAGCATATCCATCTGGGGCACAGGGGCAGAGACATTCAGCCCAGAGCACTCGGTTGGTGAGAGCTGTGGGGTGATTGCTCCCACGACTGCTCTCTCGCCCACCCCCTCAGCCTCCAGAACTGTGGGAAACTCCTGTTGTTTATAAGTTACCTGGTCTATGCTATTCTGATGTGTGTGTGTGTATCATGTCCAACGCATTCGTGTCCAACTCTTTGTGACCCCATGAACTGTACCCCATCAGGCTCCTGCGTCCTTGGGATTCTCCAGGCAAGAATACTGGAGTGAGTGCCATTTCCTCCTCCAGGGCATCTTCCCCACCCAGGGACCAAGCCTGAAGGCTACTTGGGGTTTGTACACTTGAGGCTTTCAAAAACTAGGATCAGGGAGTACAGCAAAGTCAGGTCTGCCAGGTTCCTGCCCTCTGACGCTTCGTGAGCCTGACGGCTGAACACTGCTTCCTTTTGTCATTTCTGGACACTGGCGTGGCCACACTGGTCTTCAGTGCAGAGTCAACACACACACGGTCCTGGGTGGAGACAAGAGTATCACGAATACTAAAGAGACAGCAGGATTTGTTGTTTGCTCGTTTGGTATAAACTGGAGGCGAGAGACGTGCTCTGCATATTGCAAGATTTGTCTCCCCTTTTCGAAAGCAGCTTTTCAAGTCTGAGTCCTAAGTGGGCTCTCATTTCCTCTGAGAATCCCCATCTTTTTGCAGACACCACTTTATCACAATTACTGCTCCTGGATAGTAATGCATCAAACAAATCAGACTATGTGCAATGAGACAGAGCAGCTCTCAGAAGCCCCACGTGTTTTTCTGCAACAACTGAGTTCATTCTAATGTGACTTGGGGACAGGCCTGCACCACAGCAGGAGTCCTAGACCAGCCCCAGATGCTGGGTATCAGAGCGTTTTTCACTCCTGGACAAGGTGTGCTTCTTATTTTATTTTTTAAATTCTGCACTGTGCAGCATGCTGCGTCAGTGGTAAAGAATCAGCCTGCCAATGTAAGAGGCTCAGGTTTGATCCCTGGGTCTGGAAGATCCCTGGAAGAGGAAGTGGCAACCCACTGCAGTATTCTTGCTTGGAGAATCCCATGAACAAGGGAGCCTGGTGGGCTGTAGTCCACAGGGTTGCAAAGAGTCAGACATGACTTAATGACAAAGCATGCACACACACTCAGCATGCAGGATTTTAGTTCCCTGACCAGGGATGGAACTCGAGCCCCCTGCAGTGGCAGCTCGGAGTCCTAAGCACTGCACCACCAGGGAAGTCCTGAGCTGTGCTTCTTTACACATCCCCAGTGGTTCTAACCTGTGGACCAGATGGAAAGTCAAAGTGTTAGCTGCTCTTATGCAACACCATGGACTGTAGCCCACCAGGCTCCTCTGTCCATGGAATTCTCCAGGCAAGAATACTGGAGTGGGTTGCCATTCCCTTCTCCAGGGAATCTTTCCAACCTAGGGATCGAACCTGGGTCACCCCCACTGCAGGCAGATGCTTTCCCATCTGAGCTAACAGGGAGGCATGGTGTAATTCAAGCAGCATCAACACTCAGGGAATTTTGTATTAATAAACTATCTAGCTTTGATAACAGAGAAATCTTCAATAGGTCAGCAGTGTAGAGAATTCCAGGTTTCCCCCATATCTACTATGATAGCTGGTCACTTACAAATGGCTATGTCTTTTTTTCTTTCTGAGCTGCTGCCACGTTCAGTGATTGCTGCTCTCACCAGCATCAGCATTCTTCTCTTGACTCCTGTGGAAGACAGAGACGCCTACTGTTGGTCTTGAAAGTCTGGCATGTAAGGAGAAAATTGAAGGATATTTGTTCTTTAAAAATTTTTTTAAAAGAATAACTTTTTGAGAACAGACACGTAGTAGCAAATTCAGGAGACCAATTAGCAAATACAACTTCAAGCTCTTTATTACTCCTGGCAGGTAGAATTGACTTCATTTCCAAAAAAACTGACAGATTTTTTTTTTTTTTGATTTATGATCTACATATGCCAAGACCCAAGAGAAGCTTTTAAAACTCCAGGAGCTAAAATCTCACATATTGATGTGCAAGACAATGGATCAATGGAATTCAAAGTAAGTTCACACTTGAGTCTGCTTCCCCACATCTCCCTGAGCAAGGCTCACCCATCCCCATGCCTTGTTTACCATTTTTAGTGATTAGATCTCTTGCACAAAGTGCCTGCTAATGACATGGCCTGAAACAACTCATGAGAATACAGCAGAATAGAGAATTGAGGAAATTAAAAACCTGCTCCTTTCAAAATGTACTTGTAATGGGTATGTCTAAGTATTTAAAAATCAGAACATTTTTGTCATACAGCTCCAAGTAAAGAATAAAGACAAAAAAAGACAAACATATCAATTTCTGAAATAGAGTGCTTGTCATACGTTAGGAAATGGAAAACTTATCAATTGATAACTAACCTATCATTGAAACTTATATCATCAAAAAGTTCTCATTTGTTTTGTTAAAATAGAGATGTTGTTCAGTGTTTGGAAATTAGGTAGAGAGAATGAATGATTTTGATTGAACCATTGAACTATTTATTATCGTAATTATTTATTTATGAACTATTTATTTATGATAATAACTTTTATTATCATAATTACTCATCAGTTCTGTAAATATGCTTCTTTTCTTCCAGAAGGTAATGGTGTAGAAGGACTCAGTCAATAATATTCCTTTACTGCCTAAGTATAATATACCCATCAGGCGGTAGATAAGACCAGTTCAGTTTCAAGTACGTGTGATGTATGCAGTGCATGTTTTACATCCTTCAGTTGAGACCATTATCAGTTCAGGGTACATTCCTCTGCAGGTAACAGAAGGCCCAGCTGGCAGTGGCTTCAACCATAGAAACACCCATTCACGTGTTGATTTCAGGACAAGGCAAGTGGTTCCAATGTGGCTCAGCAGGACCACGATGGCAGGGCCTGAGTCTGAATCCCTGTGATGCCCCTGCTTCTCTCCCTGCAAAGCGGCTTCTATACTGAGGGGTCACGTCCCCACATCACAACATGCCAGGGAGGAAAGCAGGAGCGCCTGGGCAGAGAGAGACCTCCTCTCTGTTATACAGAAGGAAACATCATCCCGCAAGCCCCCAGCAGACTGCCCCTCCCCTCCCCTGGGGCTGAGCCTCAGGGTCTCCCAGCAGTAGGGTGTCGGGAGGAAGATGTCCCCACTCGTGGTGGCTGTGGTTGGTAGCAGAGATGGGGTAAAGGGATGGGGAATGGCTGGTGGGTAGCCCTGCCCACCATGATGCAGTCATGCCATGGGCGCTTTTTAAAAAATATAATTTCTTGAGAATAGCGAGGCACGCCCCTCTGCTTGGATGAGAGCGGTAACTGGAGCTCCTGAACTGTTAAATGAAACATGCGTAACTGATCTCCTCTTGCTGTAGCTGCTCTGCCCCCGCCAATCCATCTCGCCTCCCATCTGCAGCTCAAAGATTCATCATGCTCAGAGCATAAAATCCTTCTTTTTATTTTATTTGTCCCTTGTTTGCTGGTCCCTCCTTGCCTGTCTCCAATATTTTTTGTTTCCATTCCTGGCTTTGCTGGGACTCTCTGATTTATCCCATCGCTGGAGGTCTCAATGAGAAAGCAGTGGTTATTTATTCGCCTGCATATTTCAGAGCCTCCGGGCAAGGCTGCCCCGTCCCCCGGCTTTAGGAAAGGCATTCATTTCCCCAGCCGTGCACAGACTGAGCGCCTAGATAGAGCGGCACTGAATTTGGGGAACAGAGAAGTGGCTTCTTTAGAGAAATTTAAATTCCTCTTTGCAAAAGGCAGTTGCTTTCTGTGTCATCTCCCATTGCCACCACCTTAAGTCCTTATTACATCTCCCTCAAGTTGTTAGGAGGACAGGGACCTCCTGACATATCTCCCTGACAGCAACCCTTGGTTCCACCCTGCAAAGCTCCTTAAAAATAATCAACAAGGACCTACTGCATTGCGCAGGGAACTCTGCTCAGTATTATGTAACAACCTAACTGGGAGAAGAATCTGAAAAAGAATAGACACATGGAGAACCCAATCCCTTTCTGTACACCGGAGACTAAGACAACATTGTTAATCAACTATGCTCCAATATAAAACAAAAAGTTAAAAATAAACAAGTTGAACCACTGCTCATCATATCCCTTTAGTGGCTTCCCACTGTATTCACAGCAGCATCTGAACCTATTTGTGTGCAACTTGAGCTGTTTCTCAGGTTCTGGCCCAGTCACCGCTGCTGACCCACGGCCATCGCACGGTTCTGTGTACCATCCCCTTCTCATCACCGGCTGTTTCTCATCCCTGTTTCTTTTCTTATCTCATTCCCGGTGCTGGCACGATGTCCTGCCCACCAGGCAGCAGAAAACCTCCCCGTCTCCAGCGAATAGCAGACACATCCCCTGAGAGCCTGCTCCTTCACTTCTTTGTGGAGCAGCACCTCAGCTTTGCTTTGGAAGTTAAGCTGGAAATTAAGGTACGTTGGGTGATGATCGGTCAAGAGGAGATGCCCTTTCTTGCCAAGGGTGGAGCCCAGGCCAAGCCCACCACCCGGTGTCCTTGAGGCACTTACCCGATTCCCCCGCAGAGCCAGTGTGCCTGGTGGGTGGGCCCGGAAGAAGCACCCCTGTGTTTTCCATGTCTGGTTGAGCACCCAGCCTGCCCAGGGGCTCCCAGGTCTCTCAGGAACAGAGCCGCTCCACCTAAACCTTCACTATCTGAGATCCTTTCTGGACCCTTGCTTCTTGGCCAGTGCGGGATGGTGTCAGCTGCAGCCAGAGTCCCTCCGCGACTCCCCATGAAGCCTCCGCCGGCATCATCTCAGAGATGCTCCTTCCTCACAGGCTCTCCCCTCCCTCGCGTGTGAAGCTCCCTCGAACTGAACTCTGTTGTTTGTTCTGTTCTCACTGGGTCTCCTGTCTTGGCCGAGCCCCGGCTCATTTCTGGGCCAGGCGCCTGGCAGAGTGGGCCCATCACGTAGTAGCGACAGTCTCCTGCCCCGTTCATCCGCTGCTTGTACACGGCCTTCCCTCGTCCCGCGTGGAGCTCTGACCAGGGTGCAATGCCATGTTGGGAAGTTCCTCCTGCATCTCCCTGAGCTGTTCCCCTCCCCCTGTACACACACAGACACACCACACACACACACACACACACACACAGACACACACACACTCCCTCCAGCGTGCAAGTCAGATACAATCACGCTTGTCTACAGTCCTTCACCGTGGTCTCCCTGGTGGCTCAGATGATAAAGAAGCCGCCTGCAATGAGGGAGACAGAGTTTTGATTCCTGGGTCGGGAAGATCCCCTGGAGAAGGAAACGGCAGCCCACTCCAGTGTTCTCGCCCAGAGAATGCCATGGACAGAGGAGCCTGGCGGGCTACAGTCCGTGGGGTCGCAGACTGAAGTGATTGACGCTTTCAGGATTTCACAGTGTTCTCTTGTCCTTTCAGGGAGTCTCTAGGCAAACTGGGTTGTTTATTGTCCCCTCCAGAAATAAAGGAATTTCTACAGGGTGCTAGTGTTTGAAGAGGGGAGATGGATATATTTTCACTCAGTAATGTTGCAGGCAGGCAAGTGGCCCCCAAGCGAGGTATAACTCAGGAACAAATGCTGTTACAGGCCCGTGAGCCCAGTACTGAAGGACCACAGAGGAGGGTGTGACTGAAAAAGAAGCAGTGAGCGGTGGTGGGCAAGGGAAGGGCATTGTGACTTCACACAACATTCACCACTTCTTCATAAATCCACTGCAACTTCTGACAGTGAGGCTGATGACAGACCCGTCTTATGAGGGAGCCATGAGCAGTGAGTTATCGTCTGCACAGCCACGCAGTAAAGGCTAACCAAAGAAAGGCGATATGAGCTGAGTCACTGTGAAGAATGAATTCACTTATTTTATTTTTTCCAGGTAGTGAATTCTGGAAAAAAATAATGGTCTAACAAAAATGGGATGCACAAAGGCTGTGCTTTTGGGGAGAATGGTGACAAGTTCACTGTGGTTGAAGGTTTGTGGACTTGGCCGGGATTGCTGGTTGTCCCACTTATTCTAGAGTAACAGGAGTAACAGCATCAGGAGTTGTATCCGACTCTTTTCAACCGCATGGACTGCAGCACGCTAGGCTTCCCTGTCCATCACAAAGTCCCGGAGCTTGCTCAAACTTATGTCCTTTGAGTTGGTGATGCCATCCAACCATCTCATCCTCTGTCATCCCCTTCTCTTCCTGCCTTCAGTCTTTCCCAGCATCAGGGCCTTTTCAAATGAGTCAGTTCTTCACATCAGGGGGCCAAAGTATTGGAGTTTCAGCTTCAGCATCAGTCCTTCCAATGAATATTCAGGCCTGATTTCCTTTAGGATTGACTGGTTGGATCTCCTTGCTGTCCAAGGGACTCTCAAGAGTCTTTTCCAACACCACAGTTCAAAAGCATCAATTCTTTGGTGCTCACCTTTCTTTATGGTCCAACTCTCACATCCACACATGACTACTGGAAAAACCATAGCTTTGACTAGACAGACCTTTATTGGCAAAGTAATGTCTCTGCTTGTTAATATGCTGTCTAGGTTGGTCATCGCTTTTCTTCCAAGAAGCAAGCATCTTTTAATTTCTTGGCTGCAGTCACCATCTGCAGTGATTTTGGAGCCCCCCAAAATGAAGTCTCTCACTGTTTCCATTGTTTCCCCATCTATTTGCCATGAAGTGATGAGACCATATGCCATGATTTTAGTTTTCTGAATGTTGAGTTTTGAGCGAACTTTTTCACTCTTCCCTTTCACTTTCATCAAGAGGCTCTTTAGTTCTTTAATTTCTGCCATAAGGGTGGTGTCATCTGCATATTTGAGGTTATTGTTATTTCTCCTGGCAATCTTGATTCCAGTTTGTGCTTCATCCAGCCTGGCATTCCTCATGATGTACTCTGCATATAAGTTAAATAAGCAGGGTGACAATATACAGCCTTGACATACCCCTTTCCCGATTTGGAACCAGTCTGTTTTTCCATGTTGCATCAAAAGCATGTTGCTCCATCAAAAGCATGGCTGCCTTCCCTTCCCTCCTCTGCTCTCAGGGATCAAGATCAGACAGTAAAGAAATTGCCTGCCAGTGCAGGAAGCTCTAGAGACCTGGGTTCAATCCCTGGGTTGGGAAGATCCCCTGGCATAGGGAAAAGCAATCCACTCCAGTATTCTTGCCTGGAGAATTCCATGGACAGAGGAGCCTGACAGGCTCCATGGGATCAAAGAGTCAGACATGACTGAGTGACTGACACTTTCACTTACTTCCTGTGCCCTGACCAGTATGGGCTTCAGGCTAAGGATACCCAGCCCCGAGCAGCACAAGCCAGCAGGACAGGGGCATCTGGACGGAGGTGGTGCTCGGCCAAGAGGGGCCTGAGTGAGGAAAGGCAGGAACAAAAGTGGCCGCTGGGGAGCCCCCACGGGGAGATGCTCCAAGAAGGTGCAGAGGCTGACTGCCCCAGGAAGGGCCAGGGTTGCACAGTCCAAGCTTCTTCTGGACTGAAATTCAATCCCAGGGCAGATTTGGACTCTAAGTACTTCTGGGGGTCACCAGGGAGGTTTCCTTTGCATTTTCAAATAAGCCCTCTTGCAGCAACTATTGGGGGTCTGAGGTTTACAAAAGTATTTTAATAAGTTATAACTAATGCTTTCGAACTGTGGTGTCGGGAAAGACCCTTGAGAGTCCCTTGGACTGCAAGGAGATCAAACCAATCAATCCTAAAGGAAATCAACCCTGAATATTCATTGGAAGGACTGATGCTGAAGCTGAAGCTCCAATACACTGGCCACCTGATGCAAAGAGCTGACTCACTGGAAAAGACCCTCATGCTGGGAAAGATTGAGGGCAAGAGGAGAAGGGGAACCAAGGATGAGATGGTTGGATGGCATCACTGACTCAGTGGACGTGAATTTGAGCAAACTCGGGGAGACAGTGAAGGACAGAGAAGCCTGGCATGCTGCAGTTCATGGGACTGAAGAATCGACACAACTTAGCAACTGAACCACAATTTTAAAAAAGTTAGCGTACATAGTTATGAATATGTTAAGGGAGCATGGCATAGGAACAGAAAATCCACATTATTGGCAAAGAAATACAATTTTCTATGTTTTACCTCTTCCGTCCTCTTCACAGCATCTATAAGGCAAGACCTGACTTCCATACTTTTTCTCATCAATTTTCGATTTGGGCCCCATATATCACCCTGAATGCCTTTCATGAGTTCATAAGAAAGCGTATAAAACCATGCTTCCTTAGGCACAATTTCCTCCAACAAGGTGGTTGGGACAGTTTTAATAAAACATTCATTCAGGTCAGTGAGCTGTGCCTGGTGCAGTCAGCATGTCCAGGCATGGAAGTTAAAGACCTTAAGGAAGGTCTTACCTTTGTGTTATAACTCTGGAAAAGTTTTTAAAGACATCAGGCTCAGTTCTAAAATCATGCAAGAAAATAAATACCTATTTTCTTCTTGCTAATATTACCCAGCAGAAAATAAGCTGTCTATCACAATACTCAGGAAGTTCTTCCTGAAATAACACTTTGATTAAAGTTCAAGACCTCCTACCTGGGCCAGACCTCATTGTTGGCTTAAAACACTTGAACAGATAGTTCCTAGATCTGATCCCATTTTCAACATTCCTTTCCCTGCCCTTTGTCTCTGCCACTAAAGGCATCAGCTCATGAGACACTATGAGGGGACAAGTTGTTCTAAGCTAACAATAGAGCTGCAATTTATTGAGTCACTAACACATCTCGGAGGCCCTACAGAGCACTTCTCATTACTTTTCTTTTATTTTCACAACAGTTCTGCAAAGTAGACATTGTTAAACCCATTTTGAAGGATAGGAGCTGGATGTGGAGAAGATGGACTTGCTAAAGGGACACAGGCAGGGCTGGCTGAACCAGGCTACAAATCAAGTTCTCTTAGCATCTTCCCTTGGGCCCCCATAGTGTGATCCTAACTCAGCCCCTGTGTGCTGAGGGGGACTGATGAGGAGGTGGGGGGAGGCAGGAAGGTGGTAGGTATTTCATGAGCTTCTGCTGCATCCTCGTGCTTCTTTCATCATTTATAACTAAATGTCTTATTAACTAGCTGCCTCTCCCCAGCTTCATGGTTGGTTCCATAAAGGCAGAGATTGTAGGTTCTTTCTGATCACTATATTCCCAACACATAGCAGAGTGCCTGGCCCATAATGGGTGCTCAGTAAATGCAGCTGACCCTTCCAGGAAGAGTGCTTTTGAGTGGAGCCTCTATCATAAAGGACACCAAGTCAGTTGACTTTTCTCTCTTGCACAGACTTCCATTCACTTCCTGTAATTCGCCAGCACTAGTCCTGCTGTCTTCTTCACCCCAAAGCCCTTCCCTCCTATCTCTGCTTCAAGTCTGTTCATCACATTGTGAAGCATTTCCGTGTCTCCTTGAGGACCTTCTCCATTGAGGGTCTGTCTCATAGCTCCTCCCAAACTATTCACACTGTTTTGTCATTTATCAATAAATGAATAGATAAAGAAAATGTGGTATCCCTATGCCATGGAACATTACTCAGCTATTAAAAAGAATGAAATCTTTCATTTGCAATAGCATGGATGGATCTAGATCGTATTAACAGCATACCAAGTGAAATAAGCCAGATAAAGAGTAATACTTACTCGTGTAATCCAAGCTATTTACATGGACTCTGCTCTTGGTGGTCTGTTCTATGTCCAACCCTATTTATCCACGGGCTATCTGCTTTTTCACCACGAATGAGGAGGCGAGGAATGTAACCAGTGGTGTGCTTATAGACTGCCTCCCTGGGAAAAAAAAACAAACAGAAAAAGCAAAAGGTAGAAAAAATTGATTTTCACTGTTTTCCTGTTTCTTCTGTATATATATGCTCAGGCCGCCAGCAAGGCATGACTGAGCGCAGGTGGCACACCAAGAAATGCACGCAATCGGCTTCTGGGACACCTCCCTCGAACCCCTGCACGCAACCCTCAGATCACAGGCTCCCTCCCTGGGGTCCTGAAATTCCCAAAGGCACATCCTTCAGGGAGACTGCCAGCGGTGCAGCCACACCACGCGGGGTGTGTCGGTCTCATCTCAGTCAGAAGGGACACTTAAATTGCTGCCGATGAAGGAAGGATTTAAAATCTATGTGCTCACAGTGGCTTTGCCCATAACCTTTGAGGCTTCTCCTCCTGTGTGCCGCATGGCTCCTGACTGTGCACCTCCACTCCTTTCTCTCTGGGGTTGTCCTCCCTGGGTAGTTTTTCCACCTCCTCAGAGGAAGTTTCCCCAGCTTTTAGGAAACTGCACCAGTCACACGATCCTCACCCCAAGCCGACTCCCAACCTCAGCTCCTCATCAGAGCGATTCTGTCATTTGGAAAAACAGCCCAGGTACAGTAGGACTGTTCCAGCCATTGTGACAATCCCCAGAGGGTACACAGCAGGTCCTGGTGAGCACTCCCACACCCAGACTGGCAGATAAGACGTCTTGCTGTATCCCATCTCTCTCTCATGCTCAGTCGTGTCCGACTCTTGCGACCCCACGGACTGCAGCCCACCAGTCCATGGGACTCTCCAGGCAAGAACACTGGAGTGGGTTTCTATTTCCTTCTCCAGGGGATCTTCCCGACCTAGGGATTGAACCTGGATCTCCTGCACTGCAGACACATTCTTTACCAACTGAGCTATTCCATGTCTGGAAGGTAATTGTTGGGTAGGACTTTCCTGATGGATGAGCAGCTAAAGAATCCACCTGCCAATGCAGGAGACACGGGAGACACGGGTTTGATCCCTGGGTCATGAAGATCCCCTGGAGGAGGAAATGTCAACCCACTCCAGTATTCTTGCCTAGAAAATCCCATGGACAGAGGAGCCTGGGGGGTTACAGTCCATGGGGTCCCAAAGAGTCAGACACAACTTAGTCACTAAACACTTCGCACATATACATTACCTGTGAACAGGTTCAGATGCCTAATGAGAAAGCAGACCTTGACAAGGAAAAGAGCATTTCCCCTAGACGCCACCAGGTGGGTTGGGTGACCTTGTCTCCCAGGGCTAAGATTCATCAGAACAGCACACGGTTATTTTATTCCTGCTCCTTTTTCACCTCTTGCCCCATGGACCTCCCGGGAAAACACCATCACCACCTTCCTTTGAAAACCAGCCTCTTCATCTGTCTATTCCAATAGGGACTACCAACTTCAGAATGTAAACTGAGAAATGTTAATTCAGGATTCAGATTTAAGCTTGCTTATACCTGGTGGCTCAGTTGGTAAGGAATCTGTTTGCAGTGAAGGAGACCTGTGTTCCACCCCTGAGTTGAGAAGATCCCCTGGAGAAGGGAATGGCAACCCACTCCAGGATTCTTGCCTGGAAAATCCTATGGATAGAGGAGCCTGGTGGGCTACACCACTAGGTTGTAAGAGTCAGACATGACTTATTGAATGAATCACCACTACCAATAATATTTTATTAAATTTTCCTAAAAAAGTGTAATTTCAAAAAAAATGTATATCAATATTACTGGGAAATATGGTGCTACTCAATAAGTGAAAGGAGAGCAAATCATGGGAAAAGACAGTGAAAACATTTATTTAATTTCCCAAAACAACTTGTAACAATGATTCAGTTGCTGATCACACATTCATTAACCTAAAGGTCATTGCCATTTGTAGGCAGATGAATTATGTCACTTTTCAAAGGACTTACCTGCAGAAGACATTTAAACAAGATGTTTTAAAAGTTGGTTATGCAGTTACACTGGGAGGAGTCCTAAATGGTTAAATTACATAACAATTTCAGTGGTCATTTGACTCTATTTTCATAAGGAAATTATTTGGTTCAATCTTACATCTTTCCCCTAAATATGTTTATTAGGCTATTAAATTTGTAATTTATGGAGGTGAGAGTTAGACCATAAAGAAGGCTGAGTGCCAAAGAATTGATGCTTTTGAACTGTGGTGTTGGAGAAGACTCTTCAGAGTCCCTTGGACTCCAAGGAGATCCAACCAGTCCATCCTAAAAGAAATCAGTCCTGAGTGTTCATTGGAAGGACTGATGCTGAAGCTGAAACTCCAATACTTTGGCCACCTGGTGAGAAGAACGGATTCATTGGAAAACACCCTGATGCTGGGAAAGATTGAAGGCGGGAGGAGAAGGGGATGACAGAGGATGAGATGGTTGGATGGCATCATCGACTCAATGGACATGAGTTTGAGCAAACTCTGGGAGATGGTGAAGGACAGGGAAGCCTGGTATGCTACAGTTCATGGAGTCACAAAGATTTGGAAATGACTTAGTGACTGAACAACAATAAATTTGTTCTTCAGAAGTTAGGCTCCCTTAGAACTTCTCGCCTTCCATAAAGTGTACCCTATAAAAGAGATTGTGTCCCTAGTGGTGTCTTTAAGTTTCAGGTGCTAGTAATTATTGCCATTTAATTTCTTAATTATATGCCTTTTTTCTGAAGTGCTCTTGTGGTTTACTCTCCTTAAGCACCCAGGTTAATGAGGTACTTTGCCGTTTGAGATTACAGTTATTATAAGAAGCAATTCTCTCACCTTGGTGTGGTTTATTTCAGGCAACTTTCATATTTGGGTAGAAAATGGAGTCCTCTTGGTGAGAGGCTCTCTAATGTCCTCAGTTAGATTTAATTAGGGCTTTAAAGTGACATGTATGAGAATAGTTTGTTTCCGCTCAGAGCTGATCTCTTGCCTTATATTCTGAGTAAGCCTCCTGGTTCTCCCTAAAGTCAGGAGTAAGGAGGTGTTACAAATAGACTTAGACTTAATTGTGGCCATTCCTTCGCCTCTGATTTCTGCAGCCCCTCCTGAGGCACCAGCAGACTTCCTCACTAAAAGCAGCATCTTACTGTTTCATCCCTATTGGGCCAAGAGAGCTCAAAACAAATAATATCATCTCAGAGAATGAGCCCATTGGCTAACGGGTTATTCCTTCCTACTGTGCAAATCTTAGGCTGTAAGTAGTGATAAATTCTGGGATTTCAGGTATCAGGTGACTCGAGAGTTGTTTTTTTTTTTCATAGGAAAAAAAAACCTAGCAACCACAATGGTGGCCGCCGACACGAAGTATGTGTTCAACTCAACTCATCAAGTCTCTCTCTCATCTCTGGCCTATTCTTGAAGTCTCTCTTTCTCCTCACACCCCTTCATTCTCAGCGCTCACTCCAACACAACCCATATTTACTGAGTCGCTGGGTCATACGAGGAAAAATAAAATAACAAAACTGTGTTCAGCCCATTCAACAGGGTGGATGGAAAGCGCAAAGCAGCTCTGACTTGAAAGCTTGCCCGTCAGGTGCCTTTTCCTCTCAGGAGCAAACCTATCCTCTTCCCTACCTCTCCCTGGGCCCCTTCGTCCCTTCCCCAGTCCTCTCAGCATCTTTCCTGAGGTTCTCCCTACACAGAACCACTTGGGCAAGAAGTTATCTTGTCATAGTTAGTGAGGGGAGAAAGAAACCTCATCTCCATCTTCACCTGTTGGCAAAAATCTTAGAACGGTTTGTCTTGGAGTATCCACATTCTGCCTTTGGGACGTTGTATCCAGTGTGCCTCTTACGAAATATGCATGTGGCTCTGGCATCTTGAGGCAGAAATGACTCTGCTTTAGCCCCAGACTTGGTACTTTTCTTACATTCTAGCCTGGATTGCGGTGTTTACCACCTATTTAACAATAACAGTGAGGAAAGCAGCCTTTCATCCAGACTATGCTGGTGGGTCATCAAGAGATCTTTTAATTAATCAAACAATCTACATTTTTTATTTCCAACTAAAATGCTCACAGTTGCAGTGTGATTTCCCTATAGTCTCACAAAGTAGAAAAAAAAAAATTGCATCTCCAAAAGAAGCTTCATGTTCTTTATTGAAATTTGCAGACTATGTAAAGGCACTCAAAGATTTCTTCTTTCTTAGAAGAAGGTTAACCTCACTTCAGGATTGAGTTCTTTAGTTCTGTATTATTTTTCTATTCTTGCTTAATCAATTAGCATAAACTTAGTGGCTTAATTTAACACCCATGTACTATCTCACTGTTCTGTATATTACAGGTCTCATATGGATGGTAGGACCTTCCAGGTGGTGCTAGTGGTAAAGTACTTGCCTGCCAGTGCAGGAGACATAAGAGACTCGGGTTTAATCGCTGAGTTGGGAAGATCCCCTGGAGGAGGGCATGGCAACCCCCTCCAGTATTCTCGCCTGGAGAATTCCATGGACAGAGGAGCCTGGTGGGCTACCGTCCAAGGTGTCGCAGAGAGTCGGACACTACTGAAGCAACTGATCATGCATGCACACATGGAAGGTTTGAAAATAAATAACAGGAACCATACTTTAATTGTGGAATTGCAATCTCTCATTGCAAACTAATCCTAAACTTCAGACGTTTTAGGAACAACAACAAAAGAAATTACTGTGATCAGAGGTCCCCATTGCTATTGTTGTTATTAGTTTTGATACCAAACTGGCTTCACATCATGAGACTCTGAATCATTTACTAGTCAAGCCAATGAGACTAATGCCAGTTACCTAAGGTATCTAGAATCCAGTGAGATAGAGAAAATTTGACTTGAAATATATCAAATATGAACACTTTTAACATTGGGCAGTGACTTTGAATGACCTTGCTTTCATCCTGGTGCGTGTTCTCAGAGCCTCCAGCTCTGTTCCAGCCTGCCTCTGTCTCTGTGTCTAGTCTAAAGTGGTGGTAATTAGGGTGTGGTCCTGGGACCAGCCAGCCAATGTTCTGGAGAACTTGGTAGAAATACAAGTTCTCCACCTCCATCTGCTGTTTCAGGAATCCCAAGAGGGAACCAAAACCACGCTTTGACAGGTCCTCCGGGTCCATAGTCATGGGGTGCAGGCACTCTCGCTCCTTCTTCTGAGACTAACACCATCCAAGTACTAACCAGGCCATTATACAGAGTGAGGTAAGCCAGAAAGATAAAGACCAATACAGTATACTAGCACATATATATGGAATTTAAAAAGATGGTAACGATAACCCTACATGCAAAACAGAAAAAGAGACGCAGATGGACAGAACAGACTTTGGGACTCTATGGGAGAAGGTGAGGGTGGGATGTTCTGAGAGAACAGCATTGAAACAAGTATACTATCAAGGGTGAAACAGATCACCAGCCCAGGTTGGATGCATGAGACAAGTGCTCGGGGCTGGTGCACTGGGAAGACTCAGAGGGATGGGATGGGGAGGGAGGTAGGAGGGGGGTTCAGGATGGGGAACACATGTAAATCCATGGCTGATTCATGTCAATGTATGGCAAAAACCAGTACAATATTGTAAAGTAATTAGGCTCCAACTAATAAAAATAAAAAAAAAACTAACACCATCTATAAGGCTTGGTGGTGGGGTGGTTTAGTCGCTAAGTCACCTACGACCCTTGCAACCTCATGGACTGCAGGCCGCTCTGTTCATGAGATTACCCAGGCAAGAATACTGGAGTGGGTTGCCATTTCCTTCTCCAGAGGATCTTCCCAACCCAGTGATTCAACCTGGTCTCCTGAATTGCAGGCAGTCTCCTACATTTCAGGTGGATTCTTTGCCAACTGAGCCACCAGGGAAGCCCTTCTATAAGATTTAGACTTATTTAACAGGTGCAGAGTTAATAATTAGCCCTAGTAATGCACATCGAACATGGCACGTCCCTAAAGTCAGTGGACACACACTGAGTGCAGTGCTCAGAGTATGCCCCAGGATTTGCCGAGTTCCGGGATCTGATGCCAGCATGCAGTCCTGATCCTACAGCAGGTGGAACACGGAAGTGAAAGTGAAAGTCGCTCAGTCGTGTCCCACTCTTTGCAACCCCGTGGGTGGACTCTACAGCCCATGGAATTCTCCAGGCCAGAATACTGGATGAGGTAGCTATTTCCTTCTCCAGGGGATCTTACCCATCCAGGGATCAAACCCAGGTCTCCTGCATTGCAGGCAGGTTCTTTATCAGCTGAGCCACAAGGGAAGCCCAAGAATGCTGGAGTGGGTAGCCCATCCCTTCTCCAGCGGATTTTCCTGACCCAGGAATTGAACTGGGGTCTCCTGCATTACAGGCAGATTCTTTACCAATTGAGCTATCAGGGAAGCTCATATGGAACATATGAGACCTGAATTCTGACAAACTGGATTTGGTAGCAAGGGATTACTTGTTTTATTCTTTTTTTTCCCTATAATTATGTACACTGTGCTCCTAAGGTTTGACCCTCTTAACTAACACTGTGTCTCTCTTGCTCTGTAGATGAGAAATCTCTAGTTTATAAGCCAGAGATGCCTTCAATTCAGCCACCTTCTAGCCACTTGTGATTCCAAGAACTCAGACTACTCAAATTTCCCTTGTTGACTCAGCTCAGACACCCTTCAGCCTTTTTTCCACCTTAATGTCTTTAACTAGCTGCTTATCTGTCCTACGCCTGCCATAGGCCATTCCTACTGGGTTAAGCTGTTCAAGGACTCCCTTTATTTAAGGTCAGAGTTCTAAAAACCTCTCCCTTTCTAAGGAGCTTAGGCTGAATTTAGGATGTAGGAACCAGCTTGCTGAAAAATAACCTACCTTGAGATTATCTCAATCAACTACTCAGGGATTAGCAATCACACGTAAATGGGTCTCTAACATTTCTCAGCAGACCATGAACAGATAATCACTCATAGTGCATCACACAATTCAGCATCTTTTTGAGAATCACTCTTGAGGACTGCTGTCTTGTTTTCCATTTACAAGACTGTAAAACATTTGAGCAAAATGGAATAAAACATTTTAAAACTACATAACCTCTACACAGTCTTATGGGCTTGATTTCTTTCATCATCAGAGAAGAATTCTCCTGGGAAACATGTTAAAGAGGAAAGGGGCAATGTGCAAAGTCCAACTTAAGTTAAGAGCATTCTCTGCTATGTGCTAGAATGCCTGACAAGTCATAATTATTTAATTAACTCACTTAAATGATGTATTTTTATTATAAGCTTTTCTGATAATTTTGGAAGGATTAGCACAGATAGCTGGTCAAAGCTATGGTTTTTCCAGCAGTCATGTAAAGATGTGAAAGTTGGACCATAAAGAGGGCTGAGCGCCAAAGAATTGATGCTTTTGAACTGTGGTATTGGAGAAGACTTTTGAGAGTCCCTTGGACTGCAAGGAGATCAAACCAGTCCATCCCAAAGATCAGTTCTGAATATTCATTGGAGGAACTGATGCTGAAGCTGAAGCTTCGATAGTTTGGCCATCTGACTCATTGGAAAAGATCCTGATCCTGGGAAAGATTGAGGGCAGAAGGACAAGTGGGTGACAGAGGATGAGATGGTTGGATGGAGTCATCGACTCAATGCGCATGAATCTGAGTTAACTCTAAGAGATCACAAAGGACAAGGAAGCCTAGGGTGCTGCAGTCCCTGGGGTCATAAAGAGTCAGACACAACTGAGCAACTGAACAACAACAACAACAACACAGATAAGAACACAATCCCTGGGAAAAAAAAAAAAAAGAGAGACTGCTTAAAAATAATAGTATAAACAACAAACATATAAATAAGTAGAGTGAGTCCTAAATAGATGAAACATCTTTGTCAGTGTGATCCCAGATGAGGGCATTTACTCTGAGCATCCTTTGAGCTGAAAGATCCTTACGATCATTGGAGGTAGTAATAGAGGGAGACTTTACTCCAATCATTCTCTTCCTCTGCCTGTAGGCACTCACATCTGCAAGGACACCTTCAATTAATCTGAAATCAAGAAGGATGGGAGTCAGAGAAGGCCTAAGTATTCACAGCGGGGCGGGGAGTGGGGTGGGACTTCCCTAGTGGTCCAGTGGTGATGACTCCACACTTGAATGCAGACAACATGGGTTCAATCTCTGGTCAGGTAACCAAAATGCCATGTTGCATGCTGTGCAGAATGGCCAAAAAGAAAAAGAAAAAAAATCCAAAAATAAACAAAAAACAACAATGAAAAAGAAAGAAAAGAAAGGGGAAAAGGAATGAGAAAAGGAAAGAGATGACATCTGGGGCAATCAAGTGATCTTGACTTCATGGTTTGGATCCATGGAAACCAACAAGCAGTCACATAAGCTGCCTTTCTAAAAATGTAAGGGCAGTCACAGGACCAGCATTTACTATGATTCAAAAGTCTGAGCCCATCTAACTAGCCCCTCCTAAAGCTACTAAAACCTCCTGATTCCACTTTAAGTAAAATCCAGTTCCTTAACACAGTCTATAAAGACCAACATAATTGACCACCTCTGGCCAACCTGAGTATTTCAATCCTCAATTTATCCCCTTGGCCTTTTCTTTATCTGTTCCGGTCACCGTACTTTTCTCTCTGTTCATCAGTCACATTTATTGTTCCATCTGCCTGGGACATACTTCTTCCAGATTATCTCTATCTGGCCTCATTCACATGTCATCTGCACAGATATGCATTTGATGACCACGATTGTCAAAGTTGCCTGTCCCAAAGTCACTGACTATCCCATGGCCCATTGAGAATATACTGTCTTGGAAAGCGCACACCCAGGGTGGCCCTACTTACTTCTGTCTCCATTGTCTGAGACATAGCAGGTGGTCCTCTAATGCTTTCTAAGTGAATGGACTGGAAGTTCATTGGGTATCCAATATACCCCTGTATTTGGAAAATCATTTTTGCATTGGCATTATATTGTTGAAAATGTCCTTAATTCCTGTCTGCTTCATGCCATCAACAAATCTCATTAGCAGGCCCCACATACCATCAAATCACTTCCAAATTAATTCTCATCAGGTGGAGGATACATTTGTTATAGGATGTCCTTGAATATTCCCATCCAAGGCAAAAATAATCATGACTGAACACTTTATTTTAAGATTTAAAATCAAGTACTAACTTATTTGTTTGCTCAAATTGCTCCAGCCTTGGCCATTGGGAGTTCTTTCAGTTGGCTCCTATATTCCTTTAACATACATTCATCACTGTGAGTATTTATTTTTTATGTATTTGACCAGTTGCGTACTTTCTGGTCCTACAAGATCAGGATCATCTTGTATATTTCCTGCTCCAGTTATGATATCATCCATTTCTCCAAGGAGCTCTGCTTCCTTTTACTGGAGAGTGGTGTTAGAAACAAAGGCCTGGGTGTGTGCATTGCTACTAGGAAGTTGTTTTATATCCTCTTAGTTGACAGCCCAGAAACATATGTGTGTGTCTACTGACTGCTCTATATACACACACATCAATAAAAACTAAACCTGCCTTCATGCTGATGTGCTCAAGTCTAATCCTTACCACCTGGGTTATTCTACCCTCTCTTTTTTCCGTAACCCCTCACTCCCAACCAGGAAACGTCTGGGTCTCACTATCTACCATTTATTTTCTTAAATGTTTCATTTTAGTTTTAGGCACATAGTGGCTTCAGAAGTATTAACCCATACATTTGGGGGAAACAAAAACTTTTCAACTAGAGTATGTGCTTATGTACAGTTCCTTTTTCCTTTAATATTACAGACTACTCATTTGCACAGTTTCTTAAGTCAGGACCCTTTCTCAAAACGTTATCTCTAAACCCAGGGACACACGTATTTTTCTCTTATGTTTTCCTTCTAGAAATATTGTAGATGATGCTTGAAATTTAGATATATGTTCCATTTGGGGCTATTTTTTGTGAAAGATGCAAGGTTTCCATTTAGCTTGGTTTGTTTTTTGTTTCAATAGGGGCGTGCAGTTATTCCAGCACTATTTGTCGGAAAGACTATTCTTTTTCCATGAATTGGTATTTTCACCTTTGCCAATACTCAGTTGACTACATTTATCTGGACCCACTCTTTTGTTCTGTTGGTTCTGTGTGTCTTTTCTTCAGTCAGTAGCCACAATAACTTGATTTCTGAACCTTTCAATACAGCTTGAAATCAGATATTGTGGGCCCAAATACTGTGTTCTGTTTCAGTATTCTGTTGGATGTTCTAGGTCTTTTATTTTATTTATATGAACTTTAGAATCAATTTGTATGATTTTTTAATGCTGAGTAAGTCTTTTTATACCTGGAATAAATCTCTTTGGTTGTACAGTATACTTCAGAAATTGTCTTCAAATTGCCAACATTGTGTTGAGAATTTTTGTATTTGTGCTCATGAAAGATATTGGACTCTAGCTTCCTTTCAGTAATGTCTTTATCTTGTTTAGGTATTAGTAATCCGTAAGAAACTATGGGAACTTTGTATTATTTCTTTCTTAAATGTTTGGTAAAATCCACCAGTTGGATCATCTAAGTTTGGTGCTTTCTATTTAAGAAAGTTATTAATTACTGATTCAATTTATTTAATGGTGTACACTATCCAGATTATCTATTTGATCATTTTTGTCTTTATTTTACCATTTGACTGGCTAGAGGTTTATTACTTTAATTAACATTTCAAAAAACAACTTTTTACCATGGCTGATTCATGGTGATGCTTGGTAGAAACCAACACAATACTTGTAAAACAATTATCCTTCAATTTAAAATAAATTAAAAAAAACAACTTTTTGGTTTCTTTGATGTTCTTCATTGTTTTCCAGTTTTTTTAATTTTTATTTTAATCTTTTAACTTTTTATTTTATATTGGAGTACAGTTGATGAACAGTACTGTGTCAGTTTCAGGTGTACAACAAAGTGATTCAGTTACACTTACATGAAAGTGTAAATGAAAGCTGCTTAATCGTATGTGACTCTTTTCGACCCCATGGACTATGCAGTCCATAGAATTCTCTGGGCCAGAATACTGGAGTGGGTAGCCTTTCCCTTCTCCAAGGGATCTTCCCAATCCAGGTCTCCTGCATTGCAGGTGGATTCTTTACCAGCTGAGGCAAAAGGGAAGCCCAAGAAGACTGGAGTGGATAATGTATCCCTTCTCCAGGGGATCTGCCCAACCCAGGAATCTAACTGGGGTCTCCTGCATTTCAGGCAGATTATTTACCAATCGAGCTACCAGGGAAGCTCACATAAATATGTATCTATTTTTTTTCAAATTATTTTCCCAATTAGGTTGTTACAGAATACTGAGCAGAGTTCCCTGTGTGATACAGCAGGTCCTTGTTTGTTACCAACTGTATATATAGCAGTGTGTACACTTCAGTCTCAAACTCCCCAACTATTCCTTCTTCCTATCCTTCCCTCTATAACCATAAGCTCATTCTCTAAGTCTGTGAGTCTATTTCTGCTTTATAAATAAATTAATTTGTATCATTTTTTAGGCTCCACATATAAGCCATATCCTATAGCATTTCTGTTTTTGTCTGACTTCACTCAGTATGACAATATCTAGGTCCATCCATGTTTCTTCAAGGGGCATTACTTCATTCATTATAATGGTTGAGTAGTATCCATTGTATATATGTAGCACATCTTTTTATCCATTCTTCTGTCAGAGCACATGTAGGTTGTTTCCATGTCTTGGCTATTGTAAAGAGCTCTGCAGTGGACACTGGGGTTCATGTAGCCTTCCAGACCATGTTTTTCTCTAGGTATATGCCCTAAAGGGGAATTGCATGATCGTATGGTACAATAAAATACCTAGGAATAAACCTACCTAAGGAGATAGATGACCTGTACTCCAAAAACTATAAGACATGCTGAAGGAAATTGAAGATGATACAAACAGATGGAGAGATATACCATGTTCCTGGAATGGAAGAATCAATATTGTGAAAATGACCATATGACCCAAGGCTATCTACAGATTCAGTGCAATCCTTATCAAATTACCAATGGCATTTTTCACAGAATGAGAAAAAAAAAAATCTTAAAATTTGTATAGAGACACAAAAGACCATGATTAGCCAGAGAAATCCTGAGAAAGAAAAAAGAAGCTGGAAGAATTAGGCTCCCTGACTTCAGACTACATTACAAAACTGTAGTCATCAAAATAGTATGATACTGGCACAAAAATAGAAACATAGATCAATGGAATAGGATGCTGTTGTTGTTCAGTCATTCAGCCATATCCAACTCCATGGACTGTAGCACGCCAGGCTTCCCTGTCCTTCACCATCTCCTGAAGCTTGCTCAAACTCATGTCCATTGAGTTGGTGATGCCATCCAACCATCTCATCCTGCCATCCCCTTCTCCCTCTGCCTTCACTCTTTCCCAGCATCAGGGTCTTTTGTAATGAGTCAGCTCTTTGTGTCAGGTGGCCAAAGAATTGAAGCTTCAGCATCAGTCTTTCCAATGAATATTCAGGGTTGATTTCCTTTTGGATTGACTAGTTTGATCTCCTTGCTGTCCAAGGGACTCTCAAGGTAGGAAACCCAGAAAGGAATCTGTGCACCTATGGTCAATTCATCTTTGACAAAGGAGTCAAGACTATACAGTAGAGAAAAGACAGTCTCTTCAATAAATGGTGCTGGGAAAATTGGAGAGCTACATGTAAACAAATGAAATTAGATAGTCTTTAAAATCATACACAAAAAATAAACTCAAAATGGATGAAAAACTTATATGTGGGACCAGACACTGTAAAAGTCTTAGAGGAAACCATAAGGAGAACACTCTATGACATAAATTGCAGTAATAACTTTTTGATCCATCTCCTAGAGTAATGGAAATAAAGGCAAAAATAAACAAGTGAGGCTTAATTAAACTCAAGATCTTTTGCACAGCAAAGAAAACCATAAACAAAATGAAAAGACAATCACAGAATGGGAGAAAGTATTTGCAAATGATGTGACCAACAAGGGATTAGTCTCCAAAATTTATAAATAGCTCTTGCAGCTTAATAGCATCAAAACAAACAACCCAATCAAAATATGGGCAGGAGACCTAAACAGACATTCCTCCAAAAAAGACATACAGATGGCCAAGGGCACATGAAAAGATGTTCAGCATCATTAATTATTAGAGAAATGCAAATCAAAACTATAGTGAATTATCTCCTCATACCAGTCAGAATGGCTGCCATCAAAAAGAAAAAAAAAAAAATATATATATATATATATATCTACAAACAATTAATGCTGGAGGGGATGTCAAGAGAAGGAAATCTTCCTATATATTTGGTGGAAATGAAAATTGGTGCAGCCACTATGGAGAACAGTAGGGAGATTTCTTAGGAAACTAAAAACAGAGCTGATATGTGATCCTATTTTCCTGCTTTTAATCCTATGAATTTCTGCTCTATTTTAAAAAGTATTTCCTTTTTTCTTTTTTTGGCCTTAAAATATCTTTTTATCTCTGGTTTTCTAGAATGAAAACCTAGGTTATTTATTTTAAATATTTCTTCTTTTTGTAGTACACACATGTAATGCTATAGATTTTCCTTCATGTACTTACTTCCATTGTACCCCACACATTGCACTGTTATATTTTCCCTTTTAATTTAATTCAAAATATTTTCAAATTTCTCTTGCAACTCCTCCTTTGATTTTACTTCAAAATGTGTTGTTCCATTTCTACATATTTGGGGGATTATCCAGCTATCTTTTTATTATTCATCTTTTTATCTTTCTGTTTGTTTTCTACTCTTTTAATTTTATATGTTGCATGGCCCAGAATGTAGTCTGTCTTGGTGAATATTCCCTAGGAGCATGAATGAATATGTTTTCTGCTGCTGCTGGATGAAATAATCTATAAACACTAAGATTCTGGTGCCCTGTTGGTGTGATGGCAGGGTGTGGGAGGAGGTATGTTTTATTATTGTTTGATTAAATGTCACCTTTAGTGAGCCAGTGAAAAGCCATGGACTGTTTGTTTATTGCAGCCCACCAACTTCTTTCTCGCCTCTATAAAAGTGTTCTCTTTCCCTTGCTATACAGAGATTTGCACATGGCTCATCATTGTTGCAGACCCTGAATTGCAATTCTCTGCTGATCCCGAATAAACCCATTTTGCTGGAGAAATACCTAGTCCATTTGTTTCAGATCAAGAGGATGAAGCTTGATATGCTTTGAGCCTTGAAAATTGCCAGAACTAAAAGCATCTTGAAGAGAATCCAGGTAGATAAGCCAGGCAAATAAAGATGTGTTAAAGGGGCCCTTCTTACTATGAAAGATAAAACACTGTGTAAGGCAGAAGGTGCTGAGACATGAAGATGATGAAGTTCTCAGAACAGGGAACCCAGAGACAGGCAGAGCTGAATTACAAAAAGCCACCTGTCAACCATGATTAGTATTACTGGCTGTCATTTGCAGATAGAGAAACCAGTACTAATGACTGTGACAATTTCCTCCTGGCGAAGAAGCATGCTGTTCGGAGCGCTACAGTGGAAGTCCTCGGAGAAGAGTGGGAGCTGTATGTACCTGTCGTCTACTGCATTCCTTCAGAGGTTTATGCCCCAGGGGATGTTGGTTTTACTGGAAAGGAAGTCCAAGATTCTGGGAACCACCAAATAAAGGTTGAGGGTGGAAAGCTATTTAGATTTGAGTATGGCTTTTGTATGTAAAATTTACTAATTCCATGTACTTTCATTTGTAACAGAGATTTGTATATTTCTGCCAGAATAACCAAAAACTTTTGAGAAAATACTGTAATAGGATTATTTTCTGAGGGGAAAGAAAAAAGATAAAATGCAACAAATGAAGTTCGGTTTGGTTTTGTTTTGTTTTTGCTTTTTATGAAAAAGAAGCAAAAACTCAGTGTTAGGAGGTATACTAGCCCGTTCTCAGAGTCCTAAGAGGGAAGCAACAACTTGCACGTTTTAGTAAAAATACCCTGAGGTCTTCAGGTATTACATATTAAAATCTATTTGTTTTAATTTTTTAGCTTAAAGTTCTATTTCAGTAGGTAAAATGTTTCATTTCTATCTCTGAAGGAGACCCATATATTTTTGGAGAGCTACATAATAGGCCTCCCTGGTGGGTCAGATGGTAAAGCGTATGCCTACAAGGTGGGAGACCTGGGTTCAACCCCTGGGTTGGGAAGATTCCCTGGAGAAGGAACTGGCAACCCACTCCAGTATTCTTGCCTGGAAAATCCAGTGGACAGAGGAGCCTGGTGGGCTACAGTCCATGGGGTCCCAAAGAGTTGGACACGAGTGAGCGACTTCACATTCACTTTCACTTTCACATAATAGGAGCACTTCTTTATTTTTTAAGGTGAATATTCATGGAGATTAAATTTAGTTCTCAACTATTTTCCTTTTAGGCTGTCTAGAAATGGTGAGTTTCAGATGAGGGCCTTTACTTCCAGTATTACTAGAACGCCAACACCATTTCCTTCTCCCTTCTCTTCTCCAGGTGGCTGAGTGGAGGACCACCATGTGCCGGGGGCATTTTGGGGATATCATCATCTTCGTCTTGCTCGGTGTTCGTGTGACATGAACACACGGGACTGGCAGCACCTCAGATACCACCCTGAGCAGAAGCCCCGCGTGTCCCTCCCCTGGAGCCGGAGTCGGGGCAGAGTCAGTTGTCAACCTGGCTTTCCATGCAGGACCAGTTAGTAAGGTTAGTTCGATTGTCATTCCTGTCTCACAAGTGCCACTTTTCACCGTGTGCAAACTGGAGTAGAATGCTACTTGAGAACATTCATAAATCAGTGACTGTGGCAATGGAGGGGTGAAGTGTTCTACTTTCTAAAAATTACATTTCAGAGGAATTGGTGAAAATTTCCTGGGCAACAGATCTTAGATAAAGCAACCTTTTTTTGGTGTACATTCTCTCCTTCCTGTGGTTTCCAGGTCAGGCAGCCTCCTCCGATTCGATCATTTGGGTTAGGGAAGTCTTCACCCACTGACTCTAGCTCCTCTCTCTCTGTCTTTCTCTATTTCTGTGTCTCACATCACCTATCTTCCCTTTTGATTTCATTAGACTCAAAGTATTTCAAAGATCTTGATAAATAATTCATGTTAATTTACTAACAGTCTATACATTTATTTAAAGGAGAGACCTCCTGAAGCATGCACTGCTTTAATAAATGAACAGCTCAATGACTTGCTGTTGCTAGGAGAACAGAATCCTCTCGTGTATCTATTCTCTACCTCATACCCACCTGTCACAGACAGTTTATTGATAAGCAAGGAGGTTTGCTTGTAGATAATTCTATTATGAAAAGTAATCGTTTGTTCCAGGTTTGCCTCCTGCTTCCCAGGGAGACTCGCTACCAAAACTTCTTATCTAATCTGAATTTTATTAATCATAGACAGCCCAGGCATTGTGTGTGAAGCAAGGCAGCAATTCACTCCTTTAGAACATTCATGGCCCTGGCACCTCCCCTGTCTTCTCTCTGCCCGGGTCACACAGAGTGCCTGGTACGTAGTGAATAGATGGTGAATATTACTTACTGACTGTCTAGACTCAAAACACCTCATAGTTCAGTTGGTAAAAAATCCACCTGCAATGCAGGAGGCCCTGGTTTGATTCACGGCTCTGGAAGGTCCACTGGAGAAGGGATAGGCTACCCACTCCAGTATCCTTGGGCTTCCCTGGTGGCTCAGCTGGTAAAGAATCCACCTGCAATGCAGGAGACCTGGGTTTGATCCCTGGGTGGGGAAGATCCCCTGGAGAAGGGAAAAGCCACCCACTCCAGTATTCTGGCCTGAAGAATTCCATGGACTGTGTAGTCCATGGAGTTGCAAAGAGTTGGATACGACTGAACAACTTTCACTCACTCAGACTCAAAGCAAAATCAAACAAAATGAGAGCAACAACAATAACCAAGCAGTTACAGAAAGATGGCTCAGATGGTCAAGAATCCGCCTGCCAATGGAGGAGATGCAGGAGACGCGGGCTCGGTCCCTGGGTCGGGAAGATCCCCTGGAGGAGGGCATGGCAACCCACTCCAATATTCTTGACTGGAGAATTCTACAGACAGATGAGCCTGGCGGGCTACAATCCATGGGGCCACAAAGAGTAGGGCATGACTGAGTAACTAACACTTTCACTTTTCACCTTCCACACATAACACACCTAATATTTCAAATCTCATAAAATTTTCCAAAAGGCTAATCTGAGCTGACTGTACCAAAATATGTCCATTTTTACGGGAGACTGAGTGATTCAGTTTCACTCCTGTTCCCTGTCCTTAGTTCACTGTGAAACAAAACCACTACAGAATTAAACCTAAGGGAAATTTGCAAACAATTCTTTGCATAAAATAGAAATGCCACTCTGAAATTGATGCTATCACTTTGACCACATATAGCAGCAATAGCCATCCTTTTGTGGATAAAACACGTGTCCACTGAACATGTGCTTACTCAGCACCTACTCTACACCAGGCAGTGTCCTAGGCATTGGAACCTAGCAGTGAAACAGACAAAGTTCTACAACTTTGTTCTTGTTATTTAGTTGCTCAGTCATGTTGCAACTCTTTGTGACCCCATGGACTGCAGCACGCGGGGATTCCCTGTCCTTCACCACCTCCAGGAGTTTGCTCAAGTTCACATTCATTGAATCGGTGATGAAATCCAACCACCTCATCCTCTGTCGCCCTCTTCTCTTCCCTTCAATCTTTTCCAGCATCAGGGTCTTTTCCAGTGAGTCAGTTCTTTGCATCAGGTGGCCAAAGTATTGGAGCTTTAGATTCAGCCACAGTCCTTCCCATGAATATTCAGGGTTGATTTCCTTTAGAATTGACTGGTTTGATCTCCTTGCAGTCTAAGGGACTCTCAAGAGTCTTCTCCAGCCCACAGTTGAAAACATCAATTCATCAGCTCTCAGCTTTCTTTATGGTCCAACTTTCACATCCATACATGACTATCTTACATCTTTACATGTCTATAAAGAAATGAATATGAACAACTTCAATATGTAACGTGCAAAATATTGGTATAAGTCCTAAGGGAAAAATAAAGCAGAGAGTGCAGGTGGAGAATTAATATTCTGACAGGAGAGGGTGTGTACTGACTGGAGAAAGAGAATTTTGGTCACAGAGAGCACCTGCGCCAGAATCTTCCAGGACCTCTCCAGGGAAGGAGCCTGGCGGTTCTGGAAATAGCGGAAGAGGTCAGTGGAATGAGGAAGAGGGAGAGCGGTAGGTGGAGCGATCTCAAAGACCAGGGAGACCCCTTAGGATAGGGCATTAGAGGTCATCTTAAGGCCTTTGTTTGTTCCCTGAATGAATTAGAAATCAATGAAGGGGATTGATCAAAGGAGGGATATTTTCTTAAGCGTATTAGATTCCAGTTTTGTCAATAACAGACTGTAGGAAGGCAGACCTAAAACAGAGACACCAGCAATCCCTAGAAGGCTACTGCAATAATAAAGGAAAGTGTGCTGATGACTTAGGCCAGACTGGATGCTGTGGAGAAGAGCAGGAAAGATCCTTTCTGGCTATATTTGGGAAGCAGTATACACAGAATTGGAAACAGGGTCTGAGAATAATGGTTAAAAGAATGACTTCAAGGTTTTCAGTTTAAGTGACTGGAAGATGGACTTCACATTATTATAGATGGATAGGCCCACAGATATTTAACTGAAGGGCTCCAGGTAGCCGGATATTAGCAAAATAATTGCTTTTCCATCTTTTCTGAGACTTAGGGGAGCATAAGGCATCAGACTTAAGGGCAGGTCCCAACTTCCCCATTCCAAGAACCAGAATGGGACCAGTGCAGAAGTAAACATGGCTTGGTGGGGCAGAAGAAATAATCTTTTAATATTAACTTTGTATTCCATCTAAATGAACTGACTGTTGGGACTTCCCTGGTGGTCCAGTGGTTAAGAATCTACCTTTCAATGAAGGGGACATGGTTTGATCCCTGATCAGGAAGCTAATATCCCACATGCCACAGGACAACTAAACCCACACACTTCATACAACAGGAGAGGGCATGTACCACGACTGAGCCCGTATGCTCTAGAGCCCGTGTGTGCCAAAACTAAAGCTGCCCGCCTTCCACAACTGGAGAAAGCCCGTGCCCTGCAGTGAAGACCCAGCGCAGCCAAATAAACAAACGAACTGATGGTTGTTGGTTCATTTCTTCTACCACAGCTTTTGGATGTTCCCTGATTGGCTTTCGGTCCCTGATCCTCTGAGGCAAGAGCTCAGGAAACAGAGGGCAGAATCCCCTGGTCCACCACCAAATTCTGGAGCTGCACAGAGCTGAGCTCCTTCCTGGGCTGGCTCAACCCTACACCTGTGTCTCAACAGGCAGGCTCGCCCTGCCCCTGCACAGGGAGCTGACCGTGGTACTTTCAGGAGATGCAGGAACGTCAAGCACTGATGCTTCTGTAAAAAATATGGCCTGGCCCCTGGGTATCATCTCATTAAGGAGAATTATCTGCATAAATGAATCATAATGAGAGATTGGAATCATGAAAGATTAAAAGTTTGATTTATTTCCAGGAGTACTCCAGAAAAACAGGCATGTTTCAAAAATATTAAAAAGGGTTTTGTCTTCAGAAACTGCACCATGTTACATTCACACAATTCACTTTCTGAGCAGCCAGGATAGAAATACATTTCTCTGACACAGATATATTCTTGTGGAAATGGAAACTGTATGTCTTATATCGTTTTGGCAACAATGAATCTCTTTCAGAGGTGAATTTATGACTACCAGCTTTCTACTTTCAAATCTCTCCTTCATATCCCCTTCTATTCCTTAAATACCACAAGATAGGAGAAGATAGAGATTTAGTTACATAAATTGCCTACTGCTTCTTGATGAAGGCCAAAAAGGAAGTTGAAAAGCACATATATTAAACTTCAAGTGTCCTGGGAGCTAATTGTAATTCCAGAAAACAGATAACCTCCTGTTTGAATTCCCACCCTTTCCCTCATAATTCTTCTCAAATGAAATCATGAGGCTTTAAGTCAATTTAATAGAGTATCAAAGAATGTATACCAAAATCAGATCTAAAAAATAACAAAGATCAGAGTAAAAATAAATAAAATAGAGATATTAAAAAATAACAAAATATCCATCCACATCTCTGCAAATTGCACTATTTCATTCTTTTTTATGGCTGAATAATATTCCATTCTATATATGTGCCACATCTTCTTTATCCATTCCTCTGTCAATGGATATTTAGGCTGCTTCCATGTCCTGGCTATTGTGAATAGAGTTCCTAGGAGTAAATCCATACGTATGTGGACAATCAATTTATTAAAAAAGGGTCCAAGAAATGGGGAAAAGATAGTCTCTGCAGCAAATAGTGTTGGGAAAACAAGGTATCCACATGCAAAAGAATGAGGCTGGACCACTTTCTTACACCATACACAAAATGGATAAAACATGAAACCATGGAAATTGTAGAAGAAAGCATAAGCAGTAAGTTCCTTGACATCAGTCTTGGCAAATGAGTTTGGATTTAATGCCACAAGCAAAAATAAACAAATGGGACTTCATCAAACTAAAAAAATTCTGCATAGCACAGTAAACCACATGCCAAATTGAAAGACAACTTATGAAATGGGAGAAAATATTTACAAATCATATTTCTGATAATGGGTTAATATTCAAAGTATATAAGGAACATATAACTCCATGGCAAAAAAAAAAAAAAAAACAACGAATAATCTGATTTTAAATGGACAAAGGATCTGAAGAGACATTTTTTCCAAATAAGACATACAATTGGCCAAAAGGTACATGAACATCACTAATCATTGGGAAAAGGCAAGCAAAACCACAATGAGATACCACCTCACCCCTGTTTGAATGACTACTACTATAAATACAAGAAATAAGCATTGATGAGAAGATGGAGAAAAGGGAGCCTCTATGTGCTGTTGGTGGAACTGCAATTTGGTGTAGGTGCTATGGAAAATGTTGTGAAAGTGCCTTTAAAAAATTAAAAGAAGAACTACCTTTTGATCCAGCAATTCTACATCTGGATATTTATAAAAAGAAAACTAAACTAGAAACTCAAGAAGATATATACACCTTCATGATCATTGTAGCATTATTTATAATGGCCAAGATTTGGAATCAAACTAAAAGCCCATTGATGAGTGAATGGACAAAAAGATGTAAGGACTATTTGCCACAAAAAAAAAAAAAAAAAAATGAGTGAAATGAGTGAGACAGAAAAAATAAATTCTGTATTATTTCTCTTATATGTGGAATCTAAAAACAAGTCTGAGCTAATGGATATAGAAGATAGATTGGTGGTTACCTGAGGCAGGGGTTGGGGGGATGAAATGGGTGAAGGGGGATCAAAGGGTATAAGTTTCCAGTTATAAAAAGAATAAATCATGAGGATGTTGTATATGGTGTGGTGACCATAGTTGATAGTACTCCATTGCATCTGTGGAGAAGTTGGAGAAGACTCTTCAAAGTCCGTTGGACTGCAAGATCAAACCAGTTCATCCTAAAGGAAGTCAGTCCTGAATATTCATTAGAAAGACTGGTGCTGAAGCTGAAGCTCCAATACTTTGGCCACCTGATGCAAAGAAATGATTCATTGGAAAAGACCCTTATGCTGGGAAAGATGGAAGGAAGGAGGAGAAGGGGGTGACAGAGGATGAGATGGTTGAATGGCATCACTAACTCAATGGACATGAGTTTGAACAAGCTCCAGGAGTTGGTGATGGTCTGGGAAGCCAGGCGTGCTGCAGTCCATGGGGTTGTAAAGAGTCTGACATGACTGAGCGACTAAATTGAACTGAACTGATTGCATTTATGAAAGTAGCTAGAGGATTGGATCTTGAAAGTTCTCATCACACACACAAAATCTTTTTATAATTATGTATTGTAACAGATGTTAGCTGATCTTTTTGTGGTGACTATTTTATGATATAAACAAATATCAGTTCATCATATATCTGAAATTAATATAATGTTATACCAGTCATATATCAATTTGAAAAAAGAAATAGAAAATGTGGAATTGAATGAAAAATAGAGAGAGAGAGATTAATACCATAAAAAAACAAAATAAAACAAAATAAAATCAATGAAGCATACAAACTGGTTATTTTTAAAAATTAATAATACTTCTCAATTCCTGGTGAAACTCATCAAGGAAAAAGAGGAAAGAGAAGTCAGAAATGAATAATACCAGAAAAGAAGGCATCACTGTGTACCTTGCATTCATTAAATATACTAAGACGTTATTTTTTAAAGTGCATTTTAGCTTCTTTAAAGTCCTACATGGGTGTTACTGATGGCTGGTGAGACAGGAGGGGAATGGGTGGAACGTCATTAATACATGTTCTCTTAAGTGTAGAGTATAGAGAAAGCAGGTTGTTGGAAGGGATATGTTTCCTGTGTGAGAATCACTTATACAATTATTATAAACCAAAGGACCATACAGAGATGGGGGTTGGGCAGCAGGGAGGATGTTGGGAGACATAGAGAAATGCAAAGTGCATGGTTCATGTCAGTGAGGTGATGAACATGGGCAGAGGAGAGCTTGGACTAACAATTTTGCCTGAGAATTTATTTACTCCCATTTTCTTTCCTCTTAATAAATTCTCCTTCATTTTTTCACTCTGAATTATTCACAGGTGAGAAGCCGGTGTTGTCTGTATTTTAGGACTTGGGAGAAAAAAGACACCAATGTCACAATATAATAAAATAATAACCATAAAGTCTAAGGGTGGCTGGGGAATAGTTCTAAAGCTTGGTTTGGTTTTCCTTGAAGTTTTTTGTTGTTTTTTTTTTCCTTGAAACTTCCTTGAAATAGTTGAGTTCGTGTTTTGAGTGTAAACATCCATTTGGGAAAGAATATATTCTTAGGTCTATATCCACTGGAATAAGTACAATTTCTTTTATCACTCTTGAAAACATTTCTTAAACAAGTGCAGGTTAAGGAAAAGAACAAAAGAAACAAGCATTCATTAAGAATGACGCTGAACCTGGAAAAATTTTGTAAAGAGAGAAACCAGAAGGCAAATTTGAAGAGTATGCTGGTAAGGAAAGCCATTTGAGAGCTTTTAAAATTTGTTCTCAGGGAATGAAACTTTCCCTCTTTCTTCACTGAATTTTTTCTTGAGTAACTACCCAGCTGGTAGCAATGTGGGCCCACAACAACTTCCATCACTCTATTCGAGGATCTATGGGATGTTCTTTATAGGTTTTCTGTCTTCTGTCGTTATACCCCTTTTATCACAGCCACAGACTGATCCATCATGAATTATCGGAATGAATCCTCTGTGTACCAGTCCAGCCAGGTACATTAGGGGCTGGAATTGTCTCTGTAAAGTGCTGGATAGAGAACGAGGCACCCGTGGCCTCTCATTGCTGGTGTTTCAGGCTCTATAGGATGCCCTGTAGCCTGCAGGGTCTTAGCGCATCACTGGTGTACATTCTCCACCTGCTACCTGCTCTGTGAGCACAAGATACCAAATGCCGTCAGGCTGCTGACAGCAGTATCTTTACTTCTTACCTCTCTGCATATATGCTGGGAGTTTGGGATAGAGAAAGATGAATAAATTATAAGAATTTGCTTGAGATAGAGAAATCCCTTCTTACCTATTCAAAAACCCAAGCGGAGACACAATAAAACTTTTTAACGTGTATAAGATTAATTACTTTTGTATACCATATAACAGATCAGATTTGGAAGCTTACTCTTAGCCTCACATTAAGCTGAGCATCGGAAAATTGATACTTTTGAACTGTGGTGTTGGAGAAGACTCTTAAGAGTTCCTTGGACTGCAAGGAGATCCAACCAGTCCTTCCTAAAGGAGATCAGTCCTGGGTGTTCATTGGAAGGACTGATGCTGAAGCTGAAACTCCAATACTTTGGCCACCTGACGCAAAGAGCTGACTCATTGGAAAAGACCCTGATGCTGGGAAAGATTGAAGGCAAGAGGAGAAGGGGATGACAGAGGATGATATGGTTGAATGGCATCACCAACTCGATGGACATGGGTTTGGGTGAACTCCGGGAGTTGGTGATGGACAGGGAGGCCTGGCGTGCTGCGGTTCATGGGGTCGCAAAGAGTCAGGCATGACTGAGCAACTGAACTGAACTAAACTGCCATTTTTTAGCATATCATTAAAAATGAAAATAATTAAAAATAAATTATCAGCTATGTTCAAAATCAATCTGTATAGAATATGTTTCCAGGTTAGCTCTGTGATAAACCACACACAAACCCATCAAGTCTTGTTTAATCACGTGAGTCTGTTTCTGTATCAACTAGTTGAAAATGGTATGCTTTTGGAGTTCTGATTTTTGCTCTCTGCGGGTTTCTTTGTTGTTGCTGTTGAGCTGGGAGCAGCCATGGATTTCCTTAAACAGGGTCTCTGTGTGTGCTCTGTCACTCAGCCGTGTCCGACTCTTTGCAACCCCATGGACTGTAGCCCACCAGGCTCCTCTATCCATGGAATTTTCCAGGCAAGAATACCAGAGTGGGTTGCCATTTTCTCCTCCAGGGGATCTTCCGAATCCAGGAATCTTCTCAATCGAGGGACCAAACCCATGTCTTCTGCATTTTTACCGGCGAATTCTTTACCGCTGTACCACCTAGGTTTTCTTTACTTTCTGTACTTTTCTTCTAGCCATTGTTTTACACATCACAGAATCTGGAGGATTAGGGTCAGAGCAGAACTGAAGCCCAAGGTTAATGAACAACATTCTTGGGCTTTTATGGAATACTTTTAATGACTTTTGATTGGCAAGTCACAGGCCATTTTTGTTTTGTTTTGTTTTGTTTTGTTTGCCTTTTCTCTTGTTTAAGTTCCTGGTATGCACAATTTTACCACAGGGCTTAATAGATGATGACTTTATTTAATGGCTAAATTCTTTAGGTTTAGTAACTAAGACCCTGTTTACAGTGACTCTCAATTCTTTGAGGAAGGTGACATGTCTGGATTGAATAATGAACCCAACCACTGATTAATACTGTATAAAGGATGGCACCTTGGAGAAGGCAATGGCAACCCTCTCCAGTATTCTTGCCTGGAAAATTCCCTGGACAGAAAATTCCCTGGCGGCTGCAGTCCATGGGGTCACAGAGAGACGGACACGACTGAGCTCTCACATCACAGCGCGGGCCTGGCTCCAAAGCCCACTCGCCAATCTACGTCCCAACAGCACTGTCGTTTGTTAAGCAGTAAGCGTGTGAGCAAGTTTACAATAGAATGAAGAGGGATTTCCGGCTCATTTTAAGTTGCCCTGGATTCTAGAACTGTACAATGCATTACACATGTAACTGAAATCCATAGCTTCTAAACAGTGGCTAACACAAGTACTCAGCCACTTTAGTTGTGTCCAACTTTTTGCGACCCCATGGACTGTAGCCCACCAGGCTCCTCTGTCCATGGGATTCTCCAGGCAAGAATACTGGAGAGGGTTGCCATGCCCTCCTCCAGGGGATCTTCCCAACTCAGGGATCGAACCCACATCTGTTGTGTCTCCTGTGTTGGCAGGCATGTTCTTTACCATTGTGCCCCCTGGGAAGCCTGCGATACGGTTACTCTACATTTTAAAATACCACTGATGCTTTTCAAAACAAAATTCTTACAGAATTAACTTCAAGGAGAAAAAAATGAATATAGACACAAATTTTCTGAATATAAGGGGAAATGTATTTAACAGTTCATGATACAGAAGCAGACATTTCTTCTGGGTAGAGAATCTAACAACCTGTTGTATAAATGTGAAAAGTTCTAGAGGGACCTATGAAATCTGAAAAATATAAAATAGTCTCTGAAGCAAAGCAGTTTCTAAAACCAACTTTCTAAGAGGGATACAACCATATGAGGGTCCCTGTGAGCCTGTGTCCCCCATCTGATGCCTACCAGAAGGTTGACTGGAGCAGTTTCCATCCCCAAGTTGAAATAAATGCATCCTGACCTTGGGCATTCAGTCCACTGCTTTTCTGAGATACGAAGTCAATAGAAAAAGGCCCCTGCAGTTTTGATTACTTCCATAGTATTTCCTTTCGCACAATATCCTTGTTTTTGCCAGCAGACATAACTAATTTGATCATGCTAGGAAATTGGCTAAAGAAGTTATTTAAATATTTAAAAGATGAATGTTGATTCCTGTTTTCAAAGCACATAAACAATTAGCAGAACTGCTAAGATAATATCACTTAGATAATGCCAAGTTAATAATTAATGGAGATGAATCCTCAAAAAAAAAAAAAAAAAAGTGCAGGATAAAATGAGCAAAGAATCTGGGGTAGACTGCACCACCACCAGCAAATTCAGATTTTATAAAGCCCAGCCAGGTCAGGTCTACCAGACATGTTTGTTCTTTATCTAAGAGCACTGATTCTCTTCAAAGAATTCTACCCTGACTTTAGGTTAATGGTTTCATAGAAAATCTTTATTGGGAGGAGGGCTGACATTTCTCATGTGAGGGAAGTAACAGGACCCCGTAAATCACTCTACTGCTGTAATTAATTTGGATATATTTTATGTATAAAGATTTAAGCCAATACCATTGCAATATGTTGAATTATTGACTGAAGCTATACGAAATATTAGCTAAGGAAGAATTAAATATATTTAATCTATTTTACATGAGTGGCTTCATTTAAAAAATAGGGGTAATTGAAACAATACTGTGAGCCCATCTCCAAATTATATTCAAATTATGGCAACTGATGCCCATTTTTCTGATCAAGGATTCTGTCTAGGATCTACATTGTTTTCTGTTGTCATATCTTTTTACTCTTCTCTTGCAATTGGAGATAGTTCCTCAGTCCCTGGACACATTTAAAGATAAATTCTGTTTCTTTTAGGAGCTACAGGGCTAGGAAGTCAAGTCTGTCACATCAGGAAATCTGGGGTTCTTGTCTCAACTCTGTCACTGTAGGATATTGTAGAAGGCATTTCCTCTATAGGACCCCAATTTACATAATTTATTAAATGATGGAGTTGGGCAATAGGAAAGGCTTTCAAACTTTATACCACCAAGGAAAATTTTATTATTTTTAATAAAAAATGGAAAGATATGTTCTATCATCCAAACTGAATTACAGTAAAATGTAATAATACTTATAAAAAGGTGACATGTTCTTCATCAGACATGCAAATAATACATGAGTGTTGGATAGAGTGATCACAGGTGTTCAGGGAAAGGGAAGACGAGGACCAAGTGCATCAATTTCATAACTTTTTAACATGTGAACTCAGAGCTTGGTGAGTGATCAAACTTGATTACCTATTGCTGGAGAGTTTAGAGGGGAAAAGGTGGATTATCTCTTTTTCTGAACATTGTCTATGTGTTTACATAACCAGCCTATGGTGAGCTATGCACAACTAAAAATGCATTGAGATTATAGGCTTTGGATATATCATTGCTTGTTTTTTGCCCTGAATGGATTTCTATACCTAACGTGCTTTTAAGTACATGGTTTTAAAAATTAGTAGCAAGATTCTACTTTTAAAAATATAGCAAAATTTCCATATTTTTAATAAATTGTATACCCATAATAGAGAAATCACGATGACTATCACTGATATATTCAGCCTGAAATACATCAATCAAATTCAAAATATCTACTAAACTGTCATCTTTGTTACCTTGTAGGAAGCTTCCTGTTGACAGACGAGGCACTTAAAAAACCTGTGAATTAATTTAAAATCCAGGTGGAAATTTCTTTCCATGTGTAGATTTTCAGAGCCTTAGAAGGAAATGTATTAAAACTTAAAATTAATAATCTTAGGTATACAAGTTCTGGAAATAAGGATAACTTCCATATAATTTATTTTGTGTAAATAGTTCTTGAGGTTGTAATATTTCATTGTGTAACCTAGAGCTAATTGTAAATTACAGTGTCTTTACGTATATAATTCATTATATTCATTGGTAACCATTTTAAATCTTGCATGCAATAGTCCCTCAGTTGTGTCCAGCTCTTTATGACCTCATGGACTGTAGCCTGCCAGGCCCCTCTGTCCATGGGGTTCTCCAGGCAAGAATATTGGAGTGTGCTGTTGCCATTTTCTCCTCTAGGGGATCTTCCCAACCCAGGGACCGAACCTGAGTCTCCTGTGTCTCCTGTTCTGCCAGGTGGATTCTTTACTACTGAGCCAAATTTTACATAATAGACTTCTAAGGAAATTTTGAGTTCTTATCCAACCGTTCCACCACACCCATGACTTTCAATGGGTCATCTAAGGTCCAGAGAGATGTGGTGAAGTGTTTAACATCAAAGGGCTTGTTGCTGTGGCAGAATAAGCTCCATGCCTCAATCATTCTAGTGTTCCCATCACACTTGTTCTTCTAAACCATGCTGCCTTCTTCAAGGGAATGGACTAGTAAGTATTTTTTTTATTATTGTTATCTCAAATAAATACAATAGATAGGATGTGTGAATAAGTTGAGCACGTTTAGAGAAAACTAAAAGTCACCCTAATGGAAATGATGAAAATGTCTTTTATATGAACCACTATTCTCTGGGAAAACAAAAAAATGAAAAAACTAATTGCAGAAAAAAATAAATGAAAGACAGAAAAATAAGTTATTGATTTTTTTCCCCTCATTTTGTGAATATATGGTATAAGGAATGCAACCTCTAAGTGGTGATTTAGCAGTATTATGGCAAGCTACAATCAAGTAATTCTAATAGAAAAGTGAAGCGATCCCTGAACAGTATTGTTTTCCCAGCTGGAATTCAGAACAAGCAACAAAATAATGTTAACAAGAGAATGATAACTTCTCATTAAGACTGGTTTTATAATTTCTATAAACTCTTAAATAATCCTGAAACTAATGAAAAAGTTCTAAAGAGAGAATCATAATACTGTTTATTACATAACGAATAGAATATTATCTTCTTTTGTGTCCCATGAAAGAAATAGTATGTGACTGAATGCCTGTTTTTCCCTAAACCAGTGGTTCCAGTGTGTGCTGGCTAGACCAGCAGTATCTGCACCAGCTTGGAACTTGCTAGAATTCTGACTCCACCCATGCCTTCTTAGTCAGAAATTCAAGGAAAAATTCATTAAATAACACTTTTAACAAACCCTCCAGGCACTTTGTTGTTGTTCAGTTGCTCAGTTGTATCCCACTCTTTGTGACCCCGTGAACGGCAGCACGCCATGCCTCCCTGTCCTTCACCATCTCCTGGGGCCTGCTCAAACTCATGTCCATCGAGTCAGCGATGCCATCCACCCATGAAAATTTGAGACCTGCTGCCCTAAATCATGTGAACATATCCACCTAAGCTCGGAAGGATATGTGAGGTGAAAGTAATACCATGACACTGGATTTCGTGCCTGGAGAATCCATGAAGCTACTGACATCTTGCTTTTCTTGCTTATGTGACAAGAGGAATAGCTTGTGTGCTAACGATTGTCTTGTTGATATTGCACAGTTTCCGTCATCTGTTTTCTCTTTAGGATTTGTACTGGTTTTCTCCCTGTTATTCAGTTTGGTCCTTAGTTGCTTCTCTCACCTTCGTTTCTGGGGAACGTGCTGCTTCTCCTTAGCATCCCTGTGAAGGAGCTTCAAAGAATAGAGCAAGTTCGGGTTTATCTTGATGGGGCCTCGGCGGAGACTCATGGGAAGTAGGGAGCTGATCTCAGAAGAAACATTTCAACAGCATGAATTGAAAATGAGTTATAACCTGCCTCTTGATTTCCAGTGGAATATGAAGGTGCAAATTCCAGTTCACTTGCACACACACACAAAAAGAAACAGGTCAAATGTTTTGTCTTTTTTGGCATTGTTGTTCAGTCGCTCAGTCATGTTCAACTCTTTGCGATGCCACGGATTGCAGCATGCCAGGCTTCCCTGTCCTTCACCATCTCTCAGAGTTTGCTCACAGTCATGTCCATTGAGTCGATGATGCCATCCAGTCACCTCATCCTCTGTCACCCCCTTCTTTGTCTGCCCTCAATCTTTCCCAGCATTAAGGTCTTTTCCAATGGGTCGGCTCTTTGCATCAGGTGGCCAAAGTATTGGAGCTTCAGCATCAGCCCTTAGAAAAAATGGAAGAAGCTATTTATATCATATGCTTAAGAGAACTAAGAGAATAAGAAAAAGGACACCTAAATTTTCCTTCATCTTTCAGATTCTTGTTATCTAAATTCTCTGGGGATAATTAACAGATGATGAGTCTGGCTAACCAAGTTTATAGAAGAATGTTTTTTAAAGAAAAGAAAACAAAGTATGTGTTAGCTCTCATTTTTGCTGTCAGTAAAAAGACCAAGGGTAGAGACTTCCCTTTTGGTCCAGTGGCTGATAATCTGCCATGCATTTCAGGGTACATGGGTTCTATCCCTGGTGGGAGAACAAAAAGCTTACATGCCACAGAGAAACTAAAGCTATGCCTCACAACTTCTGAGCCTGCATGGTCTGTGGCCCATGTGCCACAATTAGAATCCATGTGCTATAAGGAAAGCTCCCGCAACTAAGACCAGATGGAGCCAAATAAACAAAACCTACCAAAAAGGGAGGGGCGGGGAGGCAGGGTAGGCAATGGGCCAGAGGAGCTACCTGAGCAAATTTTAAATTAAGGACCACTGGCTACCAGGTAACAAGGCCACCAAGAAGCATGGGCCCTTGGGGAGGAGGCTACCCTGCGGCATAGGTGTTGGGTCTGCAGGATGAAGAAGGAGACCAATGCCTCTCCCTTCTTCCTGCTTCTTACACACCTCGCATGCTCCTGGAAAGCAGTTCTCTAAACAGACTTCCATTTATTTGGATTCAGATCTGTGATCCCTCAAGGCTCATGCAAACAAATTGCTGGACAGTATGACTCCTGTCTGACAAAGGTCCGTGTAATCAAAACTATGGTTTTCCAGTAGTCATGTACAGATGTGAGAGTTGGGCCATAAAGAAGGCTGAGCGCCGAAGAATTGATGCCTTCGAACTGCGGTGTTGGAGAAGACTCGAGAGTCCTGTGGACTACAAGGAGATAAAACAAGTCAGCCCTAAAGGAAATCAACCCTAAATATTCATCAGAAAGACTGATGCTGAAGCTGAAGCTCCAATATTTTGACCTTCTGATTCAAAGAGTCAACTCATAGGAAAAGACCCTGATGCTGGGAAAGATAGATGGCAGGAGGACAAGGGGACAATAGAGAACGAGATGGTTGGATGGCATCACCACCTCAACGGACATGATTGTGAGCAAGTTCCAGGAGATAGTGAAGAACAGGGAAGCCTGGCGTGCTGCAGTCCACGGGGTTGCAGAGTCGGACACGACTGAGCAACTGAACAACAACAATAACTCCTGTACAAGTAACTTGGGTCCTGAATAAAAGTGACTTCCCTGAATCCAGGTGAGGTGAATCCCTGGGAGGAATCATAGATGATGGGTAGATCGATAATACATGTCTATCATGTAATAGATACATAGATAATAGATAGATACATAGATACATAGAGAGACGTTGATTGTAAGGAGCTGTCTTATGTGATGGTGGAGGCTGGCTGCTGCTGCTAAGTCGCCTCAGTCGTGTCCAACTCTGTACGACCCCATAGACGGCAGCCCACCAGGCTCCCCCATCCCTGGGATTCTCCAGGCAAGAACACTGGAGTGGGTTGCCATTTCCTTCTCCAAGGAGGTTGGCTAGTCCATGGCTATAGGGCAGGCTGGTAAACTGGAAATTCCAGCAGGAAATAATGGTGTAGTGTTGTCTCAAATTCATAGGCCAGGCCAGAGCAATAGAAACTCAGGCGATTTCTGAGTTACAGCCTTGAGTCAGAATCCTTCCATAAGAGGAAATCTCAGGGATTGCTACTAAGGCCTGCAGCGAATTGGATGAGGCCCATCACATTATTGGGGTTTCCCTGGTGGCTCAGATGGTAAAGAATCTGCTTGTAATGCAGGAGACCCAGATTTGATGCCTGGGTTGGGAAGAGCCCCTGGAGAAGGAAATGGCAACCCACTTCAGTATTCTTGCCTGGAGAATCCCATGGACAGAGGAGCCTGGTGGGTTACAGTCTGTGGGGTCACAAAGAGTCAGACATGACTGAGTAACTAACACTCACTCACTCACTCACTCATCACGTTATTGAGGGTAATCTCCTTCATTTAAATCAATTGATTTTTAAATGTTTAGCACATTTATCAAAACATCTTCAGGGGAACATCTAGACTATCATTTGACCAAAAACTAGGTGTTACAGCCTAGCCAAGTTGACATATACAATTAACCATCACACACAGTCACATCATCTGACACTTTCCCCATCATTCCAGAGGCCATGCTTCCAGATACCACTGAATAAGTCCCCAGGTGTTTTGTTTGTTTTTTTTTTTCAGCAGAGAGGTTGTGATAAACACAGACCACATGGGTTTGTATCAATACTTGCAGAGACACAGTCCTAGCTGTCCTCCCACTGAAGAACACGTTTTTGTTGTTGTTTAGTCATGAAGTTGTGTCCAACTCTTTGCAACCCCGTGGACTGTAGCCCACTGGGATTCTCTGTCCATGGAATTCTCCAGGCAAGAGTACTCAAGCGGGTTGCCATTTCCTTCTCCAGGAGATCTTCCTGATCCAGTATGCAATTAATTAAATCAAGACTCTTATACTTCAGCAGTTGCTTAGAAATGATCTATATACTTCATACATTTTTTTTGCTTTGAGTTTAACACAGTTTTGTTTTACTGAAGTGACCACTTGATTTCATCTTTTTTTTTTTCTTTTGACAGAAAAATAAAAGCACCATTTTCATCTAATTCCCTATGCATTTTAATTTGTCCTTTTAGTCTTTTGTTTGGAATCATACTAGCTTTTTGAGTTTCTATTTTCAGTGGACTGAGTTATTCATATTGGAAATCAATTTCTTAAAAACCTTTGTTTTTCATTCATTATAACTGCTTGTTTTTCTTATGTAATACTTGTCTCCTGGTCTTCCAACCTTTCGGGGGTACTTTCTTTTCTCCTGAGTGCTGTCTCCCACCTTCTTCCCTTCACTGTCATGACAGGCAGGTCATAGACTCTAATCTGATCAACTGCTTTCCAGGCCAACTGCTCTCCTTTCATATTGCAAGAGTCCTGTACTTTTTTAATAGTACAAACCCTGGATTTCTAACTGGTGAAATGAGGATGATGAAATTGACTTATAATGGTATTGTGAGAAGGATCATTCAACCTTACTGAATAAATGGTTTGAAGACAACATGAAAATTACACATTTTTTAAAAGTTTGCCTTGATTTATTTCTTCAGAGAACAAACATGGTATTACTAGGATTTACTCTGGGCCAGTTTTGAAAGTTCAAATGAATGTAAAATTTTTATTCTAATGTTTTTGTGAGTTTACCTTTTTAAAAGTAATTTTATGAAGTATTTTTAAAGTCAGGCAAGTTGTTATGGTGGAGTAGGAAATGGATGCCCACTCCAGTATTCTTGCCTGAAGAATTCCATAGATACAGGAGGTTATAGTCTATGGTGTTGCAAAGAGTTGGATACCACTGAGCGACTGAGAACACACAAGTTGTTATGGAGATTAAAATTTATATTTACCTGGAGCAAATGCATAGCCTTTCATATTCATATATTTTAAAGCTATAGTTTCCTTAGTATAAAGAGCATATCATTTGGGTGCAAGCATATAATATGTACCATGATGGACGTCCAGCAAACAAGGAAAGGAAATTAAATTACTGATAGTTAATATTCGCAGCTTTATTCAGTAGTTTCATTTTTATGCAAGCAATATAGGATTTTATAGTTTGTCATTATCACACTTTCTTCTAGATTTCTTTTATAAATCAACACTCCATCTACTACTGACACTGGCTAAGTACCACTTCTATCTCTTCTGTGACATGTTTGCTAAGTATACTTGAATTCTATCCTAAAGATTAATCTCAGTCCTATAACAATAGCTCATGGCTAGAAATGTGCAGACCCAAATATAAGACATATCCTATGGATGAAATATTGGGATCGCCAGGCTTCCCTGCCCTTCACTATCTCCTGGAGTTTGCTCAAATTCATGTCCACTGAGTTGGTGACGTTATCTAACCATTTCATCCTCTGCTGCCTTCTTCTCTGTTTGCCTTCGATCTTTATCCATTTGTTGTATTTTGTTACAACATCAGGCGTCATCCCCATAAGTGTCAGGCATGCATAGCTTGGCCCTTTCCCTGACCAGTTTCAATAAATAATATTGTGATTATCAATGGATGTATATTGGTTTTCTCTCTGGAACCCGAGGGATATCACCCTTCCAAAATATTTCCACTGTATAATTATCATGAAACTGTTCTATCCTTGTCTTAATGATCTTCCTCATCCTTTTCTTCCTAGTATCCCCTCAGTGGTAGAACTTTGCTCTCTATAGATAAGGAAAGAAGAAAAGCAAATTATTGTTTTCCACAAAATTCTCTCCCGTGTTCATTCATTCACAGGCATGCGCTCGGTTCCCAGCATGTGTTATGTCTGAGATCTGTGCTGGAAAAGAGAAGGTGACCATGGGCAAACAGTCACAGGACTCGCAGGGCAGGCTCTGTAGTGGGCAGGGAGGCATCGTGTGGCGGCCACACACATACGTGACATTACGACTGGGAAAAGTGAGATGAAGGGCTGGTGTACGACCATCTCAGAAATTGCAGTAATAAGGTTGACATGGTCAGAGGTCTGGGACATCTTTCTGAGAATGCCACAGAGATTGGGTGAGATGTAAGTGGGACTTGAGCCAAGTGGGAATGGAAAAGTATTTTCAGTTAGAAGGCACAGCGTGTGCAAATGCCCTGCACGCCGAGAGCCACAGAGAGCCCAAGGAGCAGTGAACTGGAGGGCATCAGGGAAATGCCCTGGAGACGCCAAGGTTGTGTCTTTATTCCACAGACAATGGGAGAGAACGGAAGTGTTTCAGAGAAGAGCATAGCAGAGAGATTAGGAGCAAGCACTGTGTGTTTCACATTCCTGATCAGAGACAACCCTTGGTAAATTATTTCATTACATTTACCCTCCTTTTCCCCATTTCTTTAATGATAACCAACAGTACCTACTCCATTTGGTTGGTTGGTAATGAAATCAAACAGCTTGTGTGTAATTCTAAAATGATGCTGATCACATAATAAACACTTGATCAACATTAACATAATTATTATTTCCAAAAGAAGGTGCCTCACTGATTTTAAGTACAGTGCTCATATGGCATAGACAAGACTGCTTTCTTTCTGTGTAGACTCTAAACTAACCAAGAATCATTTCAAATCTCTCTTAGTAGCTGCTATAGAAATAATTAATGGCAAACCAAATATACAAAGCTTATTCCTTCTTTTAAGTCAGAATTAAAATAAATTTGCATGTTATGGTAAATTATCAACCTTATCCCATTGGTTCTCTGTTACTGGCTAACTTTAAATCAGTAAGCTAAAATCAAAACGAACAACAGAATTTCTTGTTCTCTGTGAGGCATGTCGTTTGACCTTGTAATATCAATGGTGCCTGAGAAAGGCCACATTAGAATTCCTGAACCATAAGTTGAGTAGTTGGCAAAGACAAAATGCTATTTTTTTTTCAGTTTTATCATTTGAGAAACAACATATTTTGTGTAGATAGGTAGGTAGTTTATGTATGAGGGTGCTATACACTAATTGTTTTCTTTGTCTATACATTTTTATTAGCTTAATTTTGACTTAGAGAAATTCTAATTTATACAAAATTAGTAAAAATACTTTTAAACCTAACAGCAAATGAGTCACTTCAATTCCAATAACATATTCTTGAGTAATGAACAAATGATAACTTTTCATAATTCTTGATTAATTATATACATGTTAGAGATGTTGGAGTAGATGGGTTAGCTTTTTAAAATACCAACTTATCATTAACAATATTCGCAGTTTAAAGAAATCTGTTTTATCTTTGCTCCCTTACATTTTTCTTTTGAATTTTGACTTTTAACACTTTTGGCCTATCTCTCTCCTGGACTGAATCTTAAGGAATGTGTAGACAGAATGAATGAATCAGTGAATCCAGATTTGCATCTTCTCATACTTAGTAAAGCACTAAAATCTTTAACTTGAGATATCCGTTCTTTGTGGTTTGCAATAATTTTTTGATGTTCAACTACATGTTATTGTTGTTGTTGTTTCCCCAGGGTAAAACTCCCATATATTCCAACTCCTCCCTTCCCTGTTTTAGAGCAGTTCTTAGAGCTATCTGAAGTATAGCTTTCAGTAAGATCCTTGAATGAAACTTAACTTGCAACTTCTAAGTTCTGCATTTTTCTTTATTCAATAAATGCATGATGGTCTCATTGACCGTTCTTGCTTGTCGTAGTGTTTTTTAAATGGCAAATAAAAGACAAAAAAAATTTTTGTCCTTTGGTTTATTTATAAAACTATCCTTGTGATAATCTCCCAGTATTTTCAGTATCAAATGCCCTATGCTTCCTTCAAGTCTTTCCTTTGAGCCACCCTATGGGATTCTGTTAAAATTAAAAAGTCAGCAAAGATATTCATAGATTTTACTCTAGAGGTATCTGTCTTTGATTTTCTTTGTTGTTATTTTTGTGCAACACCATGTTCCATCATCCTGGTAGAGTCACAAACTGCCTCAGTCAAGGGCAAAGAGTCTGCTTGACCTTAAAAAGAACCAAAGGTTGAGTCTGGAATATGTATCGTTTCAATTCCACCCATAAGTACTCTACATAAAATAAAATCTACTTTTATGTTTTAAACTCACATTTAAGCAAATCTGTACGGACAATAACTACATAATCTATAGTGCACACCCAGGGCTGACCACATGGCAGAAGCTCATTAGCTCTTTGGTAAATGAGCGCTTAATAAACACTGGAGTGCTGCAGTGAGCATTGGGGTACATGTGCCTTGGAATTATGGTTTCCTCGGGGTATGTGCCCAGCGGTGGGACTGCTGGGTCGTATGGTAGGTGCTACATTCTAGAGGGAGTGCTCTATAATGGCACTTGCCAGCACCAGGGTCCTCGTGGGAGAACAAGCTCCCTAAAATTGTTGCCACCCAGGCTCTACATCCCGAGGTTGTCCCGGTGACCTCCTACTTTGCTGGGAAGCACTCCAAGATCAGCAAGTGGCTCTGACCCATCCTCCTTTCAGATTCCTGCCTCTGTGCTGGGTCTCGGAGAGTGTGGGATTTTGTGTGCATCCTTTGAGAGCAGAGTCTTCGCTTCCTACAGCCCTTGGGCACTCAGGCACACAAGCCATGCTGGCCTTCAAAGGCAGATGGATTTGGGGCTCATCTTCCCGCTGAAGGACCCCTGAGCTGGGAAGCCAGATATGAGGCTTATCTCCCCCACTCCTTGGGGAGAACCTCTTTAATTGTGATTATCCTCCCTCTGTGGGTCGCCTACCTGAGGAATGTGAATCTCGACTACACTGCGCCTCCTACCCATCTCATTGTGGTTCCTTATTTATAGCTTTAGTTGCAGATCCTTCCTGCTAGCCTTCAGGTCACTTTCACAGATAGTTACTTCATACAGGTTGAAATTTGGGTGTGTTCATAAGAGAAGGTAAGCTCAAGGTCTTCCTACTCTGCTATCTTGGGAACTCTCCTCTTCCAAATGTTTTTAATGACTGGGTCCTGGTTTCTTTGAGTTTTACAGAGATGAATGGATCTGTAGTGAAGCTGAAGAACTTGTTCACTGGAGCCAAACTGCCTGTGTTCAACTCCTGTCTTTGCTACTTAGCTGCATTCTAAGCCTCAATCAAGAATTTTCTTTTTCTTTATGTTGTGTCTGCATGTGTGTGTAGAGATAAATATCTTTGTGTTTAGTGAATGGATTTACATATATATATATACATATACATAAATATATATATATATTTGCCTTTCTTTATACTTAGAAGCCAAGTAAGTTGAGGTAAATAGCACTTTTTTCTTTAACCTGAACTGGAAATTCAAAGAGCTTATAAAAATGCCAAGGCAACTAGAGTCGCCAAAGTGAACACCCTTGCTTGGATTTCAGTGAAACAGCAACATGCCAATTCTAAGTTAAATTCGTGCTTTAAGAAAACCAATAGTGCTAAGGAATTTACTTGACCCAGGACCTTAGTAAAAGGGTATTCATTCCACCATTGCAAGTCATCAGTTTGATTTAGTCTGAGGTGGGAGTTTCTCAAGACATCCGCTATCTGGTTGGTCTTCTGTGGTCAGTATATAAGGGGATCCAGGGTTGTTATCTGAGTAGAGACTCCTTGTCTAAAATGTCCCAAGTGCTTGTATGTCCCTTTAGTCCCAAAGGTCAGGTTCAGATGGACTACAGGTCCCTGAGAACGCGTTCCTCCAGGAATGGCTCATCAGGTAGTGGACACGCCATCCTAGCGCCTTCTCACCTGGCAGGTGGGCTTGCTCCTCTGCCCTCCCCACGGGTGCTGGCTGTCACTTGTTCAGGGGCCGAGTGATGTGCAGGGAGGTGGGGAAGTGATTCTTTGCTGTTATTCATGCAGCTCTATCGATCTGAGCCCTTGAGTGTTGCCCTGTGTTCTCTTCTTCCAAGGAAATGCCTTCTCCTGAGAGTATTTTACTGTTTGTGGCAATCTCATGCAATAAAGGAGGTTTGAAAGGGAAAGTGTTAGTCTTCCAGTCGTGCCCAATTCTTTGTGACCCCATGTACTGTGGCCTGCCACACTCCTCTGTCCATGGGATTCTCCAGTCAAGAATACTGGAGTGGGTTGCCATGCCCTCCTCCAGGGGATCTTCCTGACCCAGGGATCAAACCCAGGTGTCCTGAATCACAATCAGATTCTTTACCATCTGAGCTACCAAAGAAGCGCCAAGAGAAGTTAGGGGATTTTTCTCCCAGAAGCTCAGTTGTAGAGACACATTAAAGTGCACCAGGCTAAACTATCTTTTTTTTTTATTTTTTCAGTGAAGGGTAGATTTTCTTACCATTATCTGGATGACTAAAATACAGGAAAGTCAAATCATTTAGCCAGAGGCACTTGTGCATAAGCTTCTAAAAATAGTCTAGAAGGTTTGGGTACCAAAAAATGGCACTAAATTTGGGAGTTAAGCTTTAGAAATAATAGTTGATACAGGAATAAGAGTACATCATGAGAAACCCTGGGCTGGAGAAAGCACAAGCTGGAATCAAGATTGCCAGGAGAAATATCAATAACCTCAGATATGCATGTGATACCACCTTTATGGCAGAAAGTGAAGAAGAACTAAAGAGTCTCTTGATGAAAGTGAAAGAGGAGAGTGAAAAAGTTGGCTTAAAGCTCAACATTCAGAACACTAAGATCATGGCATCCGGTCCCATCACTTCGTGGCAAATAAATGGGGAAACAGTGGAAACATTGGCTGATTTATTTTCTGGGGCTCCAAAATCACTGCAGATGGGGACTGAAGCCATGCAATTAAAAGACATTTACTCCTTGGAAGGAAAGTTATGACCAACCTAGACAGCATATTAAAAAGCAGAGACATTACTTTGCCAACAAAGGTCCATCTAGTCAAGGCTATGGTTTTCTCAGTGGCCATGTATGGATGTGAGAGTTGGACTATAAAGAAAGCTGAGCACCAAAGAATTGATGCTTTTGAACTGAGGTGTTGGAGAAGACTCTTGAGAGTCCCTTGGACTGCAAGGAGATCCAACCAGTCCATCCTAAATGAGATCAGTCCTGGGTGTTCATTGTAAGGACTGATGCTGAAGCTGAAACTCCAACACTTTGGACACTTGATGTGAAGAGCTGACTCATTGGAAAAGACCCTGATGCTGGGAAAGATTGAGGGCAGGAGGAAAAGGGGACGACAGAGGATGAGATGGTTGGATGGCATCACCAACTCGATGGACATGGGCTTGGGTGGACTCTGGGAGTTGGTGATGGACAGGGAGGCCTGGCGTGCTGCGGTTCATGGGGTCGCAAAGAGTTGGACATGACTGAGCAACTGAACTGAACAGAACTGAACAGGAATATTAATGGGATAAATCCTATAATTATTTCAATTCTGCAATTAAAAACTATATACTTATCGCTGTAACGCATGAGTGGGTAGCTTAGTGATCTGTAAAATATGACTGGGAAAGGATTGTGGTTTGGGATATTTATGCATTTCATCAAATATCCTTAGCATTAGTATCATTTTTATTTGGAGGATGGGATTGCATATATTGTATGGCTCATGATAAAAGTATTCAGAGGGTGGTTCATAGGAATTTGCAGCATTACATGGATATTTTCTCATTTTCAGTTAATTTGATAGTAACTCTTTGGCAGAAAAGTGATCCTGCAGAAGTTCTCTTCATAAATCAGTATCACTGTGGATGGTTGGATGGCATCGATGGACTTGAGTTTGAGCAAGCTCCAGGAGTTGGTGATGGACAGGAAGGCCTGGTGTGCTACAGTCCATGGGGTCGCAAAGAGTCCAACACGACTGAGCTGAACTGAATCACTATGGGGAAAAAAATCTATGAGTCATGACTGTGCTCAGACAACCCTAGGAAGATGAGGACTAAAAGTCCAAATCAGGCAATTATGGTTAAATTCTAAACTTGCCTGAGGATGCTGTTTCTTGTAGAAAGGACCCACAGCCCACTGAAGAGAAAGATATGTCTCCTATGGACAGGCACTCACGGAATAAAATTCTCAGGGTAGGAAAAAGATATTTCCTATTCTGGGGAGGACTAGCAGGGAGCTAGTTTCTTACAAAGGAGAAGCTTCAACCCACCTTTCCAATCTTGGCTCTGTTTTCACCCCTGCCTTCAGAGATAATGGTATCACAAATTGCAGTAACTATTAATAGTTTCATGGTATAAGTTGGGTTACTTTTGGGCTTGCCCCACTGCTGATTTGGGCAAGAGGAGAAGGGGGCAACAGAGGATGAGATGGTTGGATGGTATCACCAACTCAATGGACATGAGTTTGAGCAAACTCCAGATGGACAGTGAAGCCTGGCGTGCTGCAGTCCATGGGGTTGCAAAGAGTCGGACACAACTGAGCAACTGAACAACAACTGTTGACTTAAGATTTGGTTGTTTTGCTTTTGCTGCATGAATGAATGAACCCTAAGTATTACCTGACCCTCCTATCACAAAGCAGGGGAAGGTTTTAAAGCCCACAGGTTCAGCAAGCTTTCAAAGCATGTGCTGCGTGCATGCTAAGTCATTTCAGCCGTGTCCGACTCTTTGTGACCCCATGGACCAGCCTCCTCTGTCCATGAGATTCTCCAGGCAAGAATACTGGAGTGGGTTGCCATGTCCTTCTCCAGGGATCTTTCCAACCCAGGGATCAAACCAGTGTCTCTTACATCTCCTGTATTAGCAGGCAGGTTCTTTACCACCAGGGCCACCTGGGAAGCCCTTTTAAAACATAGCAAGGAAGAAATGGTGACTATCAGAGTGGTCTCGGTTGGGGAGCCTGGAGCTCATGCAATTTTAGAGCATCTTTTCAAGAAAAAGAATAAAACATTCAAAGTTAGGAAATGAAGTATAGGCCACTAATGTTATGAGCCTCATAAAGTTTAGCTGTCTCAATGACCACTATTTTCCTGGAATCAGCTACATAGGAGACACTTGAAGTGGTACTAATCCCAATGCATGTGTGGTTTTTGTGGTTAAAATACAAAACTACACTTCTGTAATACCAATACACACACACATACTTATTATCCAAAAGGAGTTTTTACAAATATTTGTTTATTACTTTATACATGCATGCTCAGTCACTCAGTCATGTCTGATTCTTTGCTATGCTATGGACTGTAGCCTGCCAGGTTACTCTGACCATGGGATTTCCCAGGCACGAATATTGGAGTGGGTTGCCATTTCCTCCTCCAGAGGATCTTCCTAACCCCTTGGATCGAACCCATGTCTCCAGCATCTTCTGCGTTGCAGGTGGATTCTTTACCACTGACCCTCCATGGAAGCCCTTATTACTTTACACACCAGTGTCCAAACTTTAAATTTAGTTGCTGAAATGTATTAAGATTATTAAAAGATTGCTTTAAAGTGACTAACTCACCCACTTTGGGGGTCTTCTGACTTCCACTGCTCAGTGCAGAGGCTGTCAGAATTTCTACATATTTAGACTGTGTAGACTTGGGATCAGCAAAGATGGTGAGGGTTCTGGAATCCAGAGCTATGTGTCTCTTCTGGGTAAGCATTTCTTACCGTCTGGGTGATTAGCCAAAGCTTTTATATAACAGAACTTCCTGGGTTTACTTAAGCTAGTATTTCCAGTGTCCTTTTTTCCTTACGGTATGATTTAAGGTGAAGTCAAGATAGATTACTAGAAATAACATGGTGTGGAAAACAAACAAAATATTTAGTGACATTCAGGCATCAGGCACAAAGCCACATTCCATGACATTTCAGGCTTATTAGGGTTTGAAGAACCATCTGTGAAGATCTCTCCCTATCCTTTCCTATTATTCAGTCATACAGCTTGAAGATATTACCCAGAGAGGAAGGCTCAGCCTTTTTATTAAAAACTACATTTTTTCTCCAGTCACATATGGTTATGGCATTTGCCAATAGAATATGTCATCACAAAGACAGACCTCAAAGGGTGAACATTTGAATTGCAAATTTTTAAAGCAAAAAACAGTGTAGATTCTGTATGAAATTTCAAACATTTTGTTGAAAGGCCAGTAACTTTCACCAACAAATGATTCCCAAAGGTGTTCAAGAATAACTGTTGAGAGAAAAATAAAGATGTCCATTTTAAAATCACTTTATACTTGGAAAAAAGATTCACGGAAAAAATTTAAATTCTGCTCTAAGACAAGTGTTTGTAGCTGCAAAAAAAAAAAAGAAAAGTGAGGTGTTAGTAGCTAATTCATTTTACCTCAGAAGATTAACACTTAGTAATCCATTCCTGTCACTTAGTTGCCAGTTACTAGGTTAATGTGGGATTTATATTTACTTGAAAATTACATTACTTAAAATTTGACATGTAAACATATTTTGTTGTTCTGTCGCTAAGTCGTGTCTGACTCTTTGTGACCCCATGGACTGTAGCACACCAGGCCTCCCTGCCCTTCATTATCTTTCGGAATTTGCTCAAACTCATGTCCATTGAGTCAGTGATGCCATCCAATCATCTCATCCTCTGTCACCCTCATCTGCTCTTGCTTTCAATCTTCCCCAGCGTCAATGTCTTTTCCAATGAGTCGGCTCTTTGCATCAGGTGGCCAAAGTATTGTGACCCCATGGACCAGCCTCCTCTGTCCATGAGATTCTCCAGGCAAGAATACTGGAGTGGGAGCTTCAGCATCAGTCCTTCAATGAATGTTCAGGGTTGATTTCCTTTAGAATTGCTTGGTTTGATATCCTTGCCGTCCAAGGGACTTTCAAGAGTCTTCTCCAGCACCACAGTTCAAAAGCATCCATTCTTTTAAGCATACTTGTGTAATTTATAACACATAAACTTAACTTACATAATAAATGTGTTGGGAAGATCCCCTGGAGAAGGGCATGGCAACCCACTCCAGTATTCTTGCCTGGAGAATCTCATGGACAGAGGAGCCTGGTGGGCTACAGTCCACAGATCATCGCAATCCTACATTAATTCTTGGTGGTGGCCAAAGAGATGCCCTGATAGATATTACATCTAGAACACAAGCCATGAAGTTGGAGAGAAACACAGCTGGCTGCTTCATCACCGAGTTCACACTGAGGCCTCACTCACTCAGGCTGCTCCCAGCTGGGCATGGTGGAGCCATAGAACAGGGCCATGGTTGCCTGGTGCAGGGCTTCTATCACAGGTAATCTCTTTTTAAAAATTTGTTTATTTTTTAATTGAAATATAATTGTTTTACAGAATTTTGTTGCTTTCTGTCAAACATCAACAGGAATCAGCCATAGGTATGCATATATCCCCTCCTTCATACACCTCCCTCCCATCTGCCACCCCATCCCACCCTTCTAGATTATTATAGAGTCCTTGTTTGTGTTCCTAGAGTCATACAGAAAATTCACATTAACTCTCTATTTCACATATGGTCTTGGAATTTCCATGTTACTGTCTCTATACATCTCAACCTCTCCCTCCTCCGCTCCCTCCATGTCCATAAGTCTGTTCTCTTTGTCTATTTCTCCATTGCTGCCCTGCAAATAAATTCATCAGTACCACCTTTCTAGATTCCATATATATGTGTTATTATATGCTATTTCTTTATTCTCTTTCTGGCTTACTTCACTCTGTATAATAGGCTCTAGGTTCATCCACCTAATTAGAACTGACTCAAATGCATTCCTTTTTATGACTAATATTCCATTGTATATATATGTACCACAGCTTCTTTATCCTTTCATCTATTAATGAACATCTAGGTTGCTTCCATGTCCTAGCTATGGTAAATAGTGCTGCAGTGAACATTGGGGTACATGTGTCTTTTTCAATTTTAGTGTCCTCAGGGTATATGCCTAGTAGCAGGATTTCTGGGTCATATGGTGCTTTTATTCCCAGTTTTTTGAGAAATCTCCATATTGACTTCTTCCATAGTAACTGTATCAATTTACATTCCCACCAGCAATTCATAGGTAATCTCTTTTTTTCCACTTTTTTATAGTGGTAAAATATATATGTGCTGTGCTTAATCGTGTCCAACTCTTTGCAACCCTTTGTACCATAGCCCGCCAGGCTCCTCTGTCCATGCATTGTTCAGGCAAGAATACTGGAGTGGGTTGTCATTTCTTTCTCCAAGGGATCTTCCTGACCCAGAAATAAAACCTATGTCTCCTTTACCGGCAGGCGGATTCTTTACCACTGAAGCACCAGGGCAGCCCAATGCATGATGGCCTAACCCAAACAAGAAAATAAACTGCTGTTGTTTTAGGGCACTTAAATTTGGATGTTCTTGGCCACTGCCACCTGCCAGATTTCTCCTGACTGACACAGGGGCTTGGAACACCGTCAGAGGAATCTTATTTGCACCTAGATTTATCTAAAACAAGTCTGTCTGCACTGACATTGGCACAATATGACACTTTCTGAACTTGATGCCAAAAATCTTGGCTTTCTGTGCATCAATACCAAAAAGAAATAGAGACAGAGTTTTGGAGGAAGGAGAAAAATGGCTTTTATCTTTTCCTGGAAAAGGGGAATACATGGCAGGCTAGTGCCTCAAGAACTATTCCAACCTCCACCCCCTGTCTTGGGAATAAGGAGAGGTTTTATGTCCTCATGAAGGTCTTGCTTTATTTTTCTTTTGCAAAGTTTCAAAACAGCTACAGCTGTCATCAGACGACTTAGCAGCTGGGTTGGTGTCCGTGAAGTTGGTGTCCCTGGTCTTGACCTTCTTCCTCTTGAGATGCAGAATCCCACAAAGGAGTGTAGGGGGAGGAGGGGCTTCCTGGGTGGCTCAGTGGTAAAGAATCTGCCTGCAATGCAGGAGACATGGGTTTGATCCCTGGGTTAGGAATATCCCATGGAGAAGGAAATGGCAACCTACTCCAATATTCTTGCCTGGGAAATAGCATGGACAGAGGAGCCTGGTGAGCTATAGACCATGGCGCCCCAAAGAGTCAGATACGACTGAGTGACTGAACTCATAGAGGGAGAGGAATGCCAGGTGGAATTCAGAAAGTAATTAGCTTTGTGAAGGACAAGTCTAGCTACAAGTGTTTGCTTGTGTTAACAGCTAAAGAATAACCAAGACTGCTTAACTTTCTCGGGCCTGTATGCTGTTTCCCCAACCTGTTCATTGTTTCCTTATTTTTCTTGCTTACCAGAAACATAAGTCTCACCTTATGTTTTGGCCACAAAAACTGGATTTTTTTTACTGCAAATTTCCTAAATTTTATATATTGCTTTTTAATGACATCTTTAAATAACTGCGAGCATAGCTTTGCTATGTTACTCAGGAAAAGAGACTTTTTAAGAAAATTAGATAATTCAATTCAAGTATGTCTGATTTTGGTACTTGTCTTGATTGCCTGTAGAGAGCCAATATTTAAGCAATTAGATAGACTGCTTATCCTATTTTCATAAAAATTACTTAATTCAGCCAGGTTTTGACATGTGCTTAATAGCACAAAGATCAGGACTGTCATAGACAAGAAGTACTCATCGTCTGTTTTAGCAGTCTAAAAGGGGCCATGTGCCGTGCAATTTATTTTTGTGTCGGCATACATGTTCCTTACATTGATGATATTCAGAAATGAACAGAGCCAGGAGAATATAATATCATTCCTAAATTATTACTTGTTTTTGTGATTCTTGCCAAGTAAGTGCTTTGTAGTTCACATTTTGAGTAAAATACTTTACCCAACAAAACAAGGGATTAAAGGGCATGTCTGCAGAGCAAATTATGAAGCAGGTTTTAAGTATTTGAAGGGAGATCAGGAAACCAATCACTGATAGATATTAACTATTATTCTGACATCATGCAATGCATCGAATAGAGTGTTCATTACAAATCACATAAGACTAATCATTGTAGTCAGTTTGGAGCAGCTATTATTTGTTCCTGAGGGTTTAGACTATCTTCCCAGGATTAACCTTTCTCATGTAGTAAATTGCCCCAGGTGAATCGAAGGGCAAGGTCTGATTTCTTAATTGCTCCATTGTAATTCAGCATGACAATATATTTAAGTCTATTTAATTTGAATCCGTATCACTGTGTCAGGCTTTGAAAAATTGATCCTATTTATTTCATTATAACGATTATGTTACATTTACTAACATTACAAAGCATATCCTTTAAGATAAAGAATAGAGATTCAAGATAAAGAGATTACTGAATGGTGATTTTTGTTTCTTGTTACTTTTAACCTTGTTTGTTTTCTCACTAGTTATGTTTTCAGCAAACTCTTTTGTGTATGTGTACTTACAGAATAGTAAAGGAAGTAATCCTTCTTAAATTACTGCCAAAGAAACTTGGATTATTTTCCCACAGTTTTCAGTTCCATAAGTGATTTATTTATAGTCACAGTACTGTTGCAAGTTGCTTCTGTTATACTTCTATATGTTACTTTTCTGGAGAAGGAAATGGCAACCCACTCCAATATTCTTGCCTGAAGAATCCCTCAGACAGAGGAGCCTGGCAGGCTACAGCCCATAGGGGTTATAAGAGTCGAACACAACTTAGCGACTAAACAACCACCACCGTGTTACTTTCCAGTTGATGGAATCACAAAGGGAAATTATCCCAGATTTGACATGCCGTGAGTTTGCTGAATGTCTAGACTTTGCAGATCTTACAGTGTATACATTAGGTAAATTTTCAGAAGCTTCATGGTAAAGAAATAGGTCCTGAAAATGTGTGTATAGATGTGTATGACACATTGGAGATTTCTGGAAGAAGAACACTACATAAATCCACTTTCTTAGCTATTATGTATGTATACTTGCTTCCCAGATGGCTCAGAGGTAAAGAATCTCCCTGCAATGCAGGAGACGTCGTTCCATCCCTGGGTTGGGAAGATCCCCTGGAGGAGGAAATGGCAACCCACTCCAGTATTCTTACCTGGAACGTCCCATGGTCAGAGGAGCCTAGTGGGCTACAGTCCATGGGGTCACAAAGAGTCAGACATGACTGAGGCACCCTAGAACTGGTTGTGGTATGCCATTTTAAGGATTTTTATTAAAATAAGAAAAAAATGCAAACCTATTTGAAATAAGGGGACATCATATAACTAGTATATTTTTATTGTTTAGTTGCTAAGTCATGTCTGACTCTTTGCGATCCCCGTGGACTGTAGCCCTCCAGGCTCCTCCGACCATGGGATTTCCCAGGCAAGAATACTGGAGTCGGTTGGCATTTCCTTCTCCACTTTTCCGACATGCTTGAAAAACTTTGAATATATTATGCTCTTAAAACTGGTCAAATCATAGTCTATTGAAATCTATTACTTTCATGGAAAATAGGGTAAGTAGATAAACCAAAGCTTAATAAATAAATAAATAAATATGTATTGTACTGTATACTATGAGTTGGTGGGAAAAAAAACTTTTTTCCAGTCTCTTGCAGTAATTTGTGAGTGAACTTATTTAAATGGATGGCACACACACTCCAGGCATGAAGCATGTCACTCTTTCAAGGACATGATTAAATCACATCTCTTGAATCATTGGAAGGTGAGGTCATGAATCTTTTAGCAGCATATAGGTAGATGATCTTTTGTTTCCTGAATTCTTTTGCCTCTTCCACTTAAAATTTGGCATGTGCTAAGTCATTTCAGTTGTATCCAACTGTTTGTGACCCTAAGAACTGTAACCCACCAGGCTTCTCTGTCCATGGGATTCTTCAGGCAAGAATACTGGAGTGGGTTGCCATGCCCTCCTCCAGGGAACCTTCCTTACCCAGGGATTGAACCGGTGTCTCTTACATCTCCTGCATTGCAGGGGGGTTCTTTACCACCAACGCCACCTGGGAAGCCCAAAATTTGGCACAGGAGTCACAGACGTTGTCACTCTTTTACATGTTTACCCATGTCCAAGACAAAATGAAGTTGTGCTCTTAAATCATCACAAATAAAATTCAACCATAGAGAAATTAATAGTTAAGTTGAATGCATAAAGTCATGGAACTATTAACCTCTGACTTTTCATTTCTGGCGCAACTTTTGGCCAAATCAGCAGAGATATAGGGGTATATCTGGAGCACATTGCAAACTCCAGGGAAGTGATGCTCACACATCATTAAGGTTTGAGGGTGACTTTCTGTTAGTCCAGCCCCCACAGACAGCTCCAGCAGATGCAAGGGGCAGTCTTCATGTGTAGACCATGTGTTAGAAAGATGCATTTTAAGATATATTCAAGAACTTTACTTATTTGAAAAAGACTCCCTAAATTTATTTTCATACCTGTGTGTGTATGCCTTTTTATGAAACCTGTATTTCAGTAAAATACAGAATTTTTTTTCCTCTTGGAGAAATAGCACTTTAAAAATAAACTGTCATACTTAAAAAAAAAAAAGGTCCAGACCTTGAAATTAGTTTTCCAGTGATACTGTTAATCCTGCTTAAGCTGAAGCCCAAATGATTGGAAAGCTAAAAGTAACTCAGCAATTTTCCCTACCAAGTCAGGCTATTGCCCTTAAATACTTTGAATTATGTTTAATAGCATTACTTTAGACTATTTAGGAATACCTGAATAAACAAGCCCCAGTCATTTGTAGAGAGAATTATTTTTTCACTTACTTTTTTGGCAATGATTATTACAAAACTTAACACTTTACATTTTTAACTTTTTTTATATTTGACAGATATGTTTGCTTTTAGAGTTTTTGCAATTCAACTGAAATTGAAATTGCCATGAGCTATTTTGGGGACACATTCTTGAAAAGATTCTCAGTTCCCAATTTCAGAGCATATGGATATTTTAATTGATCAATAACATCATAATTTACACTGTTTTCCATCTAGTCAGTAACATAAAACACTGCATCTTTTAAACCCAGGAATGTTTATCATTGACATTATTTTAAATGCATTAAGATTTAATCAAACAATTTCAATTTGGTAGAGGAAAGCACAACACTGGAAATGTGAAAACGCAAAAGATCGTTTGTCTTATAAAACACAGCAGTATTTGTATTGTAATGCTGAGAAAAGTGAAATCAACTACCCATTTCAAGCTGATATGTGCTGTACCCTTTGAAATTCATAAAATTAAAGATATTTCAGTAGCCCTCGGTATTTCCCTTCGGGAGACAAGCTCCTGGTTCCCTGGACCCACAGGGGCTTCTGATTTGCCGTCGTGTCATTTGTACTTGAGTGGGGGAAGGGCAGTGGGGGTCACTATGGGGATAAGACGTCCTGCTGCGCTTGACGGAGACAAAGATGTCAGGAAGGATGCTTTTCGTTTTTACTCCCCTGAGTTGTCCGTAGGATTTCTTTTGTGAGCAAGTCCTCATGTTTTCATAAGACCAACACAAGTAGAGAATTTTAGATCCTCCTTTTGGTCATTTCTTCCACAGTCCCTGCCATGTAACAACACAACAAGGAAGGAGGGAGAACCAGAGAAGAGACAAACCATCTTGTTTGTGGTTTCCGAATGAGGCTTTAATAGCTGTGCTTAGTTGTGGAGATTGACCTGTCCAAGGCTGACAGTTTCGCCCTGTTCAGAAACAAAGAAGTCTAACGTGGGGAGGAAGTGGTGGGTGCTTTCTCTTCAGCCTGGGATCTGGCACAATCAGGTTCTCAGAGGCCACGGACCAGTATTTTGGCCCCAGTACATCTACACGTGACCTCTGTCAAGTACCATTCCATGCCTGGGCTTTCTCTCACTTCCCTCCTGACTGTCCTGGTCTCAGTGGTGGGTGCTCCTAGAGACCAAGTCAAATTTTTTAGTTAATTAATTATAACTGGGCTGCATCTTAGTTGCAGGGCAGGGACTTAATTGCCCTGTGGCATGTGGGATCCTATTTCCCTGACCAGGGATAGAACTGGAGTACCCTGCTTTGGAAGGCAGATTCTTAACCACTGGACTGCCAGGAAATTCTCCCAAGGCAAATTTTAATTTTGAAATAAATGTGAGAGTAAGAGCTTTATTTTTTTTTTTAATGAGAGAATACGTTTTCAACAAAAACTTCCTACAATGTTTCTTGATCCAAAGATTTGCTCTTAAAAATCACCAAAATATAAAACAAGGATAATGCAGAAGTTGCTCCAAATCAATCAAGTACGTCTTAATAAGGCAACTGATACCGTTGTTTGACATTTGCACTTTCATTTTTTTATTTATAACTTTTCTATTTCCTTTTGCCACTATAATCTGTTGATGAAATTCCTTACATATTCTGAAAGATTCTGATATCCTAATAGACTTTAGACTGATGCAGTGAATTGTTTGAAAAGGATCTTCATATTGATCGATCTATATTTGTGTAAAGTGATTACTACATATTAAGGGTGGCACATAAAAATAACAATAACCAACCATGAGGTACATTCTAATGACTACAGTTAAGGAGTAAAGGGTTTACAAGTTTGCTTTCAGCATGTTCCTGCTACATACACTATGGGTTCTCGTCTAAGATTTTAAATCTCTTGATTCTGGTTGTCTACCTGCGGCTGCCCACGCAGTTTTGAAAAATAAAGAGGACAAGTCCTCACAAAATAGTGTGATGTCACTCATATTATGTTCTCATACCATCTCTTCTGACTTGCACTTAAGTGCATACCATAGGAATCAAAATTTTAAAAAAATCTACACCTTGGGATTTAGTCAATGGGGGCATATAGGAAGATGTCAGAGCTTTAATTAGAGAGAAAAAGTTGGGAAAATAAAGAAAGAAATGACTGGCTTTGGGGACCCCATCCTTTCCTTTTCCTCAACTGTGATTGCACATTATGGGGACCCCACTTGTGCGAACTCCTATCCTTTCCCCCATCCTTACAACGGTCGCTCTAGCTTGTTGAAGTCAGCACAGTTAAAGTGCATTTCAAATGTGCCTGGGCAGTGTGCCCAACAGTCAGCTTCACCAGGAGTGAATGTGTACATGGACTGAAGCTTCAGGACAAGAGAAGGTCTAACAAATGATTATGAAACTGTATCAGAGCCTGTCTTGTCTCAGGGGGCATAACTCTGCATACAACAAGATGCGTGCCACTCAGATCTGGTTTGCAGCTCAGCGGTCACGGCAGTCCTGTGTCAGTCCAGTGAAAAATGAAAGAGACTCAAGAAGAACAGGCATGGAAAGAAACCTCTTTCCTGTGGCTTCACTGCCTGCTGGTCAGCCCACCCTCTAGGGTCCTAACTTCCACAAAATAGTCTCCATAAGATAGTTCTAGCTTCTGGACTCCAGATCCCTCTTTACGTTACTCTATCAGCTCCAAGAATAACAGCAGAGCTCCAGTGTTTATCAACAGCTAGGTCGTCTCTCTTCATTAAGGCTTCTCATTCTCCCATCTTGGGTATAAGAGATCCCAGTATTGAATTTCCTTGTTTAAGATTTCTGGACTGGTTTCTATTTTCTTGTCTGGGCCCTGACAGATATAACGCCTATTCACTAAAAATCACTTAGGTAAACCAAGTGGAGGAGGCAAGAGACCAGCGAACTGGGAAATCTCTCTGAATGATGTTGAAGGTGAAAAAAGTGAAAGTGTGAGTCACTCAGTCACGTCCGACTCCCTGCGACCTCTTGGCCTCTAGCTCACCAGGCCCCTCTGTCCATGGGATTCTCCAGGCAAGGATACTGGAGTGGGTAGCCATTCAGTTATCTGGGGGATCTTCCTGACCCAGGGACTGAACGTCTCCAGCCCTGTGGTCAGATCCCTTACCATCTGAGCCACCAGGGAAGCCCTGAGTGAAGGAAGTGAGAGGCCAGTGAATCGGGCCAATCTCTCTGAACAATGTTGAGGCTCGAAAGCCGCAATTTGCACATTGCAACACTGAGTGACTGAGATCACTGATGTGCTCAAAATTCTTCTGTTTGGTCAGGACTCAGCAGGGACACCTCAACTCTGCTCCACATCCCATCAGCTGGGTGGCCCAACCAGGATTAGAAATTCCATTTCCAAAATGTCCTCACTCTGATGGCTCGCTCCTGGCTGCTGGCTAGGAGTCCAGCTGTGGCTGTGGGTCCGTCCCTTGATTTTTCCCCACATGGCATCTTCATATGGCTTTGCTGATCTTCTTCTAGCAGGACCATCTCTGTTTAATCAGATTCTTACATAATGGCCTAATGCCCCTGGAATACAAAAGCAGAAGTTTCCAGGGCTGTGTAATGCCCAGAATCAGAAGTCCCAGAATAGGATTTACATCACTGCCGAGCATGTAGGCATCTAGTGTCTGGGCTTCCCTGGTGGCTCAGATGGTTAAAAAAAATCTGCCTGCAATGCAGGAAACCCAGGTTTAATCCCTGGGTCAGGAAGATCCCCTGGAGAAGGGAATGGCCACCCACTCCAGTATCCTTGCCTGGAGAATTCCATGGACAGAGATCCCTGGTGGACTACAGTCCATGGGGTTGCAAAGGGTTTTGGACATGACTGAGGGATTAACGTTAGCATCTACTATTCAAAGTAATCATAAAGTAATCATAGATTCAAGATTCATAGAATCTAGAATCACAGATTCATTACTACTATTCGTAGTAATCATAGATTCAAGGCAAGGAGGATTTGGCTTCATCTCTACATGAGAAGTAGCAAGATAACATTACAAATGAGTGTGTTGAATTGGAAATGTTTTTCTGCCACCTTTGGAAATGTGGCTACTATACTTGATTGGTGGAATTTCATGCATTTGTTTGTCTTAGCTTTCTTACTATAGGGCAATATGGCATCAAATTTAGCTTAGCCAGGATCCAGAAACTTCTTCTCCAACACTCTCCAGATTCCTTCTAATTCTTTCTTCCTTAATGCACGTGAACATTTTTTAACATGCTTCTCTTACATCCTTTTCTCTTCCCATCCACCGCTTGTGTTAAGTCACCATTGTCTTTTCCATGTATGCATTGAAATGTCTTCTTTTCTAATTCAACACGCATCTGTAATATTTCTTTTCCCCTCTCAGTTGTAGGGGATTCTCTTTCCTCATTCTTCTTGATCCATTCTCCCCATACTTTTTTCCTGGGGTTAACAAAACCTCTCCTCTCCTGATTTATGCCTCAATTACATTCTTTTTAAAGAAAAATTCATTTATTATACTATACAAATACTTCATTGGATCCAAAGCCAAATATTGTGCTGTTTGGGGTGTGTAGGGGAAGTCATGGGCCAGGGTGTCTATTACATCAGGTGCATTATTTAACGAAACTAAAATAAACAAACAATTATAATGTTTTGCAAAAGCCATTAGAATGTCCCCAAGCTCCATCATAATCACAAAATTGCAACCGGCTTCATCAACTCATCTTCACGTGATCCGATAAAGAAATCATGGTACCCAAGCTCCTTCAAATATTTCCCTCCCACCAAAAAAAGTTAAAAAAGTTCAATATTGTACACCAACTACAATTGGAAAGAAAATATATACACTCAGTGATTCCTAACTCTATATTATGCATGGTCACCTCTGTTGGCACTCAGAGGTTCAAAAGTCTTTTGATTCATGGTACACTGTATTGTACCCCACTTATTTGTTCATGTGACTCCTCGGTCTAAAGAAATGCCAACAATTCAATTAACTGTGTATTTAAATCTAAACAGCTTTGTAAATTTTGAATTCTAATATTCCTGTAAATTTTGGCCACCTATTGGCCACTAAACAGATTCTCAAACCTTGCAATAAAATTGGATATCATTCCCTGTTCTACATAGATTTTTATTTAGTACTTATTTTTTAAATTATTGTTATTCTTCAAATCCATATTCACAAATACTGAATGTCATCCAAAGTAGGATAGCAATTTAATGTTTAAACTGTGAACTACTCAGATTAGTAGGCTTTATGATGTCAGAAAAATGTCACTGTGTTTTCATAGAAAATTTGAGATCTTCTTTGACACCTTTGAAAGCTTTTACAGTGCCCCTCAGCATGAAGTTTGGGACCCCTGGTTCTTGGGCAGTCGTTCCCAATCAGGAGTGGGGACCCTTTGTTTTTACAACAGGGAGGATGTGTCACCAGCATCTAGAGAGTAGAGGCCAGTGACGGTGCTAAGTACCTTAACAATGCGTCAGAGCCCCAGAACAAATGCTGACAAGGCCAAAGCCAGGAAACCCTCTTCTAGAGGTTTGGAAATGGTGAACGTGCAAGTTTAGGACAGGGGATATCTTTTTCTCTTTTTCCTAATCTTTGCTTCTTTGTAACTAATCTCTAATCTTTTACAAAAGCCAAGGATCTGATCTAACCCTTCTGTTTCATAAAAGAGAATAGTAAGGAAATAAAAGATGAGAATATTAAAGATAAATTTCAAAAGCTCAATGAAAGCAAAGGTTCACCTGTTCAGCTCTCACGGGGCTTCCATCTCATCCAAAACTATTGGATAAAAAAAAAAAATCAGTCTTCTGAACAAACACACAAGGTATAAGAGGTATATGTAGAGCATAAGAGGTACATATAGACATTTTTCTCTGTCATACTTTTAATATCTTCTCATACCTGCTTTGGGGACTCAACTTTGGATTTGTAGGCCTCTTGTTCCCTGATTCTCCTCTCAAATATTTCACTTTGCACTGAGAAAAGAAAAAACATATTTATATATATATATAAACATATATATATATAAAGGCTTCTTTGAAATTTGAGAGGGAAATAGCAAATGTCAAGAAACCGAAGTGGAAGAAAATAAACTAGCTCTGTTAAAATTTTGGAGTGGCAGATCAGGAGATGATCAACAAATTTTGGCAAGAGTTAGAAGAAAACTACCCCAATAAATCTGTGCTTGGTTATGGGGACAGTGTGTTTCTGGTGAGATATGGAACAGTGGGCCATGTTGAGCTTGTAGGTAAACTGGCAGGACAGACGTGTGCGTGAGTAACCACATTAAATATAGTCCATTGTCTCACAGGATCTTAGTGATGTTGTGCTGTGTGGCGCTCAGTCACTCAGTCGTGTCTGACTCTTTGTGACCCCATGGACTGTGGCCAACCAGGCTGCTCTGTCCATGGGGATTCTCCAGGCAAGAGTACTGGAATGAGCTGCCATGCCCTCCTCCAGAGGATCTTCCCAACCCTGGGATCGAAGCCAGGTCTCCCGCATTGCAGGCAGATTCTTTACCATCTGAGCCTCCAGGGAAACCCAAGAATACTGGAGTAGGTAGCCCATCCTTTCTCCCCCATCCAGGGGATCTTTCTGACCCAGGAATCGAACTGGGGTTTCCTGCATTGCAGGCGGATTCTTTACCAGATGAGCTCCCAGGGAAGTCCTTAGTGATGCTATGTGCGACAAAAGATGAAGAAGCCAGGAGCGTTGGGAAAGATTTCACAGAGGAGGTGGAATTCACTCTAGGTCCTAAGGAATTGTTAAGGTGCTATACGGGGAAATGATAAGGCTCATCTGGGTGATTGATACAGCATGTGCAGAGCAAGGGGTGGTGAGAGCATCACTTAGAGAGTGGTAGAAATTATGTGCGCTGGGAATGTGGGGTGGAGGGACTGGCGAGGTGGGAACAGAGATGGAGGCTCACGCATCTGATGATCTTGAATGAGCAGGATCCTCCCGTCATCCTGCCAAAGAAAAACTTGAGAGCAACAAAGGTTAAGCCAGGGATCGGTCACCAAGAGTTCAGCTTGGAGTGAGATTGGAGGGAGATACGGTGAGGGGCTGAGTTGACATGCATGCCCCCAGGTTCCAACGAGTGCAGCCACGCAAGGACGAGAGGTGTTTGGGGTCTAACTCCCCAGACGTTTCACTTGGAGATAACTGGACTGCCGGGCCTGCCGGCTAGATGAACAGGTCGAGGACGCAATCACCAGAGCACCTGAGAAATAAAAGACTAGGAAAGATGGGGTTGAGAGGGACGGAGTCAGCTTGTGACTGATTCCGACGACTTTATTGAGGGGTAACATACATATATATACTAACAGGATTCACCAAATTTTAGATCAAAGACTTGCATACGTGCAGAACTGCAGATACTAGTTTTAGGAGTTTTATCTTAACTCCAGCAGAGCATGGCACCAGCGTCTTACAATCAGGTAAAGACTACCTAGACATAAGCCATTCACAGGAGCCCGATAATCTTATCAGAGTCAGGAAAATGGGCAAATGGTGGCTGCAGCGATTTCCTTGAGGGAGGTGAGAAAGGCCAATTTGCACTTTAACAAATCAGGGGTGGCGGGACAGAGAGGGACCTTTTGATCTCTCTCAGGGCCGAGAAGGGGCCTGAGCAGTCAGGCCGGCTCCCCACATCTCCCCCTTTTCTTTTGACTAATGGCCAGTATATCTCCCTCGAAGGAAATGGCCGCGTTTGCAAACGGGAAAACATCAACAATCTTTTATTTATCATCTCAGATAAGCATTGACAAATGCAAGGGCCAAAACACAGCAATAATAATATGCATATAATGATGAAAATTATAGATTTCCACCAACCACTATGAAACCAGGCAGATATCTGACTCCAAATGCTGGAGTCAGAAAAATCCATAGCGGCTACTTGTTGTTTCATATCTTCTTAAGCATCAGAAACATTTGAAGAATAATCGGGAATATATACACAACACTCCATTTTTATTAAGGCACATGTTCCCCCTTGAGAGGCTGTTAGAATATCCAGAGCCATACGATTTTGTAGAACGGCTTTTCTCATCTGTTTTTGTTCTTCATTAAGAGCCTCTAAAGCTCTTCTAGTATCTGTCAAAGCTTGTTTTGTAAAATTGTTCAAAGCCTCTACCCTGAGCATAATATCAGTGGCTCCTAAAGAGGGCACAAAAATTGAGGCTAAATAATCATACCAATGAAAAACAGAGCGTGACCACCGGGCTTTAACATAAGGTAAATTAACAGGTTGACTAATTTTTTGCTTATGAATTCTCCCAGGGGCAAACACAAACCCTAGGGTACATCTCCCCACCCATCCTACAGGGAGCCAGGGCCAAAGGTTGTATCCACAAATCCATCGAGTGTTATTTGGGGCTACCCATCTTATACCAGGGCTATTTTCCCAATCTGTCCCTGGCCAAATAACAGACTTGTTGACAATAAACGTTACATCCATTACAGTCTTACATTTGTGGGTAGGCAATAATCCCATATGTTTCATGTGATATCCTGGAAATTCTCGGCCTCCAAATGTTGGTACATGAGTCTTTTGCTCCCAGCAAATGTCAGCAGGGGTCAGTAGCTGTCCTTTTTCAGGGGTCATCCAGAAATATTCGTCCCAAACTTGGTAGTAGTCACCCTCAAATCGATTAAAATCATTAGGAGAAGAAACAGATCTATTTTCGTAATATAAGTATGCATTAACACTCATGCATCTGCTGATTTGTTGGGAGAAGATTCCTCTGCTGTAAAGTCAGCCGACCTAATTGCTGACTCAGTAATCTCCTCCGTCTGGCGTACCAGCCTTTCCGGGAGCCAGCGCGGTGCTTCGGCATCCTGTGGAAAAACACATACATGACCCCTCCCCCAAATTAACACAGGGTCTGGGCCATGCCAGTTATTATCCAGCGGGTCTTTCCACAAGACCATCGGCTTTCTGCTGGAAATCTGAGGGTTCCAAAATCTCTGCGCAGCTGAATGCCCTTCTTTATCTAAAATTAAAAAATTTAAAATATATAAAGCGTGATTAAGGTAATTTCTGGGTAGAAGGGGATAGAGCTCCCCCCTCTGTATTTTTTGAAGCTGTAGTTTCAAAGTTTGATTAGCACGTTCCGCGATGCCTTGACCCTGTGGATTATAAGGAATGCCTGTTTTTAGGGTGATAGAAAAAGAGGAACAAAAATTTTTGAAGGCAGAGGAGACATAGCCGGGGCCATTATCAGTTTTTATAATCTTTGGCGTGCCTAAAATGGAAAAAGCATAAAGACAATGTGAGATAGAATGTTTTGCGGCTTCACCAGTCTGTAAGGATGCCACAATATATCCTGAAAAGGTGTCAATAGATACGTGAACGTACTTTAAACGACCAAAGGAAGGGACATGAGTGACATCCATTTGCCAAAGATGATTCGGTAGAAGCCCGCGAGGATTAACGCCAAGATGTGGAACTGGAAGAAACTTAGGGCAAACAGAACAAGATTTAACAATTTGTCGTGCAGTCTCTCGAGGGATTTGAAACTGCAAACGAAGAGTATTACTATTCTGGTGATGTAGCGCATGTGATTGCTGTGCTGCTTCCACCTGTGAAAGAAAAACTCTAGTGTGAGAATCAGCCATCTGATTTCCCATAGATAGAGGTCCAGGAAGCCCAGTGTGGGCATGTAAATGTCCAAAGAAGCAGGGTAAGGTGCGCTGTTGCAGCAGAGACTGAATTGAACGTAACAAATGTTGAATGTTAGAATTCACAGTAGAAATAAAGGGGACGGTTTCTATATGTTGCAAAGCATGAGCAATGTATTTGCTATCAGTAAACAAATTAAAAGACTGTGAGGAATATTGTGAGCATACTTTATGGACGGCTGAAAGTTCTACTTCTTGAGCCCATGTATAGTTCGTCTGCCAGGAGAAAGGGGTATCATTAACCACAAAGGCAGCAGTTCCATTGGAGGATCCATCAGTAAAGATCGTAAGAGCATCTTGAATAGGAACATTAGAAACATTCTTTGGAAAAATAAATGAATGCTGGCTGGCAAAATGCAAAAGTTTATCAGAAGGTAAATGATTAATAATTTGACCTGTAAAGGAGGAAAAGGCCAAAGCCCACGAGTCATTAAACTGAAAAAGCCATTCCTTCTGTTCTTTGGTATAGGGCACATAAATGTAAGCAGGATCGGCTCCCAACATTTCTCTGGAAAGACGCCTTCCTTTGGCAACGAGGAGGCTAATGAAATCAAAAAAAGGAGTAAGAACTTTTGAAGGTGATACAGGTACATGGATCCACTGTAAGGGAGCATTTTGATATAACACTGCCGTCGGGGTATGTTTAGAGGGAAACACATATAGTCCCCACGGTTGAGAAAAAACACAGTAGGTAGCAAAATGCTGAGAGAGGGCCTTTTCAACCAATGCCAGAGCAGCTCGCCCCTCATCGTTTAGTATTTTAGGGGAGGAAGGGTCAGTTGTTGATTAAGATCTCTAAATTGTCCTTCCTCCATTAGCATGTCAAAAGTAACCTGCAGCCCATTACGGCGGTTACGGTCTTCAATGATGTTACAGACCTCGCCGTATTTTGAGCACCACAAGAGATTAGGAGGCAAGTATTGAGATGAAAGACTTTTAATTATGGCTAGAGTAAACAGCGTAGTAGGCCCGTATTGAGCGCAAGCTTGTTTCAGTTGTTTAAAAGGCAGAGGCTCATGATACCTCCGATGATTAGCATCTTGAAAAACAGGGAAAATCATAGAATATCCCTCAGGATTTTCACCCTGTTCTCGGGCTGTTTTCACAGCCATTTGTAGTGGTGAAAGTACTGGCCTTTTTAGGCTAGATGGAACATATACTGGCGCTGTTGGAATCAAAGGCGCTTCTGCGAGAGGAGGGGGAGGGAGCGGGACGGGCGGCGGCAGCGGGTCAGGATCTAAACCGGCTATAACAGATGGCGTTTTAGAATGCAACGGCTTAGTTGTATTTATGGGCGATAAGTCTAGTTGTTCCATTCTCTGAGATATGGATGTTAGCATCTCTCTAAGTTCAGAAAAAGGGGAGCCTTGGTCTTTATTCTTTTGTTGAGTTACTATAAAGGCATCCCATCCTTCTTTGTCATGCTCAAAAGCCTGCTCTTTTAAATCGTCTTCCTCATCAGGAGAAAGTTCTGAATCTGAGTCTTGTTCTAGAGCAGTAGTCTCATTATCATTTTTTCTGGAACCTGAAACAATTGGGGAGTCATATATGTGCTCCGCTACCCGTTGGGGGGCACCTGAACACTTGGGTGTTATAAATTTCAAGGCTGTTTTAAGTTTCCTACTCTCGTGTTCTGGGTTTAAACAATCTCTTATTAGAGTCCATAGAGAATAAGCATCAAGAGGAACTTTGTCTGGTCCACAGAGGGTATAAACTGTTTGAATTTGTTCTCCCACCTTTATCCAAGTTTCAAGGCTAATAGTTCCTTGCTCTGGGAACCAAGGACAAGTTTCCTCCACAAAGACAAGAAATCTTTCTAGTTTCTGTTTAGAGACAGAAATTCCTCTAGCTTTTAGCATAGTTTTTAACATAGAAACAAAGAACTGTCTACTATTACTTTGCCCCATAATTTTTACTCTCAACTATACCCTCTCCACCCACAGTTTTCCAACGATACCTGAATAGGTGAGGCTTTCTCCCGGGATCACTTTCAATATTTTTGGGTGGCTGTGCTCTGGGATCCGCCCACGTTCCTCGTTCTGGCGCCACTTGCCGGGCCTGCCGGCTAGATGAACAGGTCGAGGACACAATCACCAGAGCACCTGAGAAATAAAAGACTAGGAAAGATGGGGTTGAGAGGGACGGAGTCAGCTTGTGACTGATTCCGACGACTTTATTGAGGGGTAACATACATATATATACTAACAGGATTCACCAAATTTTAGATCAAAGACTTGCATACGTGCAGAACTGCAGATACTAGTTTTAGGAGTTTTATCTTAACTCCAGCAGAGCATGGCACCAGCGTCTTACAATCAGGTAAAGACTACCTAGACATAAGCCATTCACAGGAGCCCGATAATCTTATCAGAGTCAGGAAAATGGGCAAATGGTGGCTGCAGCGATTTCCTTGAGGGAGGTGAGAAAGGCCAATTTGCACTTTAACAAATCAGGGGTGGCGGGACAGAGAGGGACCTTTTGATCTCTCTCAGGGCCGAGAAGGGGCCTGAGCAGTCAGGCCGGCTCCCCACACTGGACACTTTAAGGGCACTTGACGCTGGCACAAAAAGCAGGTAGAGACAATCCCCTCCAAGCCTTAATGCCTGGAGAGAGACTGGGTGGGGGAAGCAGAGGGAAAGACAAACCAAGTGAGAGGCCACAGATGCTCATGCTTGGTCCTTCAAGGCACAAGATTACAGGTGCGCCTCATCCAGGGAATACACTGACTCCTCTCAAAATTAATTTTTCCCTTCGGGGAAATGATTTTTAACTGCTCAGTACCTGAACATCATAAATTCATTCTAACTAATGTTCCTTTTCAGATTAATTACTCGGAATGAATTGCATCCTTTTATGGGGTAAACAAATCTAATGATTTGTAAACTCTCTCCAGCCTGCTATGTGCGGTGCTGCTTCTCCTTGAAACTGTCACCATTTTATTTACTTGTGCTGGTGAATATCCTTCTTCCCAAAGAATGAAGCTATCAATTCAGGATTCTGGGCAAGAGATGAACCTAATTTCTAATGTAAATATAAACTTTGCTGAAAGGTGGCAGCTGCTCCTCTAGTGCTGCATGGGAGCAGGTTCGAAGGCACCTACGTTGGGAATCCCCTTGGGGTCCAGTGGCTAAGACTCCACCCTTTCACTGCTGAGGGCCCCAGTTCAATCCCTGGTTGGGGAACTAAAATCCCACAATCCGCGTGGGGTGGCCAAAAAAGAAAAAAAAGAGAGAGAGAAATAAAAGGAAGTCAAGCACTTGAAGTTGATGAATATTCCCTCCTTGTCCATGGGAAAATATCCTGAGAAAAAGTTTCTTAAACACCACTTTGTTCCTAATTCTCTTTTGCCTACAGGAGCCTACGAATATGAACCCAGGCATCTGTGATTCTTAGAACTTGGTGCTATTGGCTATTCACCTATGAGGGACTTTGCTGATGGCTGGGCAGCAAAAGAGATTCTCTGAGAGTCCAGGAGAGTGTGTAAGAACAGGACCCCACAGGCAACCTTCCAGTGTGTGAATTAACACTAATTCCATTCGGCTTTCTCTTACTCTTCTCCTCCTCCTCTTTCACCCATCCCTCCTCCTCCTCCTTCTTTTTATTTTAGGAGATGAAGAGGAATATTGTATCATATGGTAGATAAGTTGGCTGGAGGCAAAGAACTAGAGACCCCATTGTGGTTCGGAGAGACTTTAGCCCTCCCATAATCACCGCAACCTGAGCAATTGAAAAACGGCTTGATACGGATTTGCTTTTATCAGCTAAACCAGGAGGCTCTCCCGTTGAACATAATTTCACAAAACACTTAGCATAAGACAAGGACACTCTGTGATCATGATGGAGCAAGAAGAAAACAGGACTCCTGTGCAGCCATGTCTAAACACACACCAAACCAAGGATACTGCCCAAACCACAAAATATGACCAAACGTTACCCACTCCCAGCTCACATGACTGACTCCTGCCTCTTCCTACCTCAGAGACAAGACACTGAGACACTTAATCACAGACCACTTCTACTTTCTAAATTCACTCATCCAAAGTAAAATTACACTGCTTTAATTAAATCTCCCAAGTCACATGTGTGTGTGTGCTCAGATGTTCAGTCAACTCTTTTTGACCCCATGGACTGTAGCCCGCCAGGTTCCTCTGTCCGTGGGATTCTCCAGACAAGAATACTGGAGTGGGTTGCCACTTCCTTCTCCAGAGGATCTTCCCAACCCAGAAATCGAACCCACGTCTCTTGCATTGGCAAGCAGATTCTTTACCACTGAGCCACCTGGGAAGCCCTGATTGAATGGCACTTCTATAATTATGAATTGTGAAGGACAGCCTGCTGCCTCTTCCTGACCTTTCCTTCCTGAATAGAGCCCAGTGGGTGTAATCATGACCTGAGCTTTGCTAGCTGTGAGGGACCTCTCTTATTGGTAGGCAACATGGGCTTAGCTCTGTCTTACTCTGCCATGGTAGAGGCTCTCCCCAGGGAGAACATGATGCACTTCAGCTTCTCCAGGCTACACATATGAAGCTGGGGAAGCCCCAGCTGGCCCAACTCAGCCTAATACTACCTGAGACTGGAATGAGAAGGTTGGCTTGATCCTGGAATATGGTGAATCATCTTCTTTGACTCTCAAGCTAACTTAAACATCTAATTTTACCTTTATTTGTAATAAGGATTATGCAGCTTTCTTTATTTTTCAATTTGTTGAGGAACTCAGTGGGGTTGTGGAGTGCTATTTGGGGAGATATCAAGGGAACATTTCAGGCAAAGATGGGTTCGATAAAGGACCAAAATGGTATGGACCTAATAGAAGCAGAAGATATTAAGAACAGGTGGCAAGAATACACAGAAGAACTGTACAAAAAAGATCTTCATGAACCAGATAATCACAATGGTGTGATCACTGACCTAGAGCCAGACATCCTGGAATGTGAAGTCAAGTGGGCCTTAGAAAGCATCACTACAAACAAAGCTAGCGGATGTGATGGAATTCCAGTTGAGCTATTTCAAATCCTGAAAGATGATGCTGTGAAAGTGTTGCACTCAATATGCCAGCAAATTTGGAAAACTCAGCAGTGGCCACAGGACTGGAAAAGGTCCATTTTCATTCCAATCCCTAAGAAAGGCAATGCCAAAGAATGCTCAAACTACCGCACAATTGCACTCATCTCACATGCTAGTAAAGTAATGCTCAAACTTCTCCAAGCCAGGCTTCAGCAATACATGAACCGAGAATGTCCAGATGTTCAAGCTGGTTTTAGAAAAGGCCAAGGAACCAGAGATCAAATTGCCAATATCCGCTGGATCATCGAAAAAGCAAGAGAGTTCCAGGAAAACATCTATTTCTGCTTTATTGACTATGCCAAAGCCTTCGACTGTGTGGATCACAATAAACTGTGGAAAATTCTGAAAGAGATGGGAATACCAGATCACCTTACCTGCCTCTTGAGAAACCTGTATGCAGGCCAGGAAGCAACAGTTAGAACTGGATATGAAACAACAGACTGGTTCCAAATAGGAAAAGGAGTAGGTCAAGGCTGTATATTGTCACCCTGCTTATTTAACTTATATGCAGAGTACATCATGAGAAACACTGGGCTGGAAGAAGCACAAGCCGGAATCAAGATCGCCGGGAGAAATATTAATAACCTCAGATATGCAGATGACACCACCCTTATGGCAGAAAGTGAAGAGGAACTAAAAAGCCTCTTGATGAAAGTGAAAGAGGAGAGTGGAAAAGTTGGCTTAAAGCTTAACATTCAGAAAACTAAGATCATGGCATCTGGTCCCATCACCTCATGGGAAATAGATGGGGAGACAGTGGAAACAGTGTCTGACTTTATTTTTTGGGGCTCAAAAATCACTGCAGATGGTGACTGCAGCCATGAAATTAAAAGACGCTTACTCCTTGGAAGGAAAGTTATGACCAACCTAGACAGCATATTAAAAAGCAGAGACATTATTTTGCCAACAAAGGTCCATCTAGTCAAGGCTATGGTTTTTCCAGTAGTTATGTATGGATATGAGAGTTGGACTGTGAAGAAAGCTAAGCACCGAAAAATTGATGCTTTTGAACTGTGGTGTTGGAGAAGACCCTTGAGAGTCCCTTGGACTGCAAGGAGATCCAACCAGTCCATCCTAAAGGAGATCAGTCCTGGGTGTTCATTGGAAGGACTGATGCTGGAGTTGAAACTCCAGTACTTTGGCCACCTGATGCAAAGAGCTGACTCATTGGAAAAGACCCTGATGCTGGGAGGGATTGGGGGCAGGAGGAGGAGGGGACGACAGAGGATGAGATGGCTGGATGGCATCACCGACTCGATGGGCATGAGTTTGAGTCAACTCCGGGAGTTGGTGATGGACAGGGAGGCCTGGCATGCTGCAATTCATGGGGTTGCAAACAGTCAGACATGACTGAGTGACTGAACTGAACTGAACTTGGATACCCCAACTTAAGTATTTCAGGATACGTTTGATTGAATCTCCTTTAACACTGACTGATTTGATCTCCTTCAGTTCAGTTCAGTTCAGTTCAGTCGCTCAGTCGTGTCTGACTGTTTGCAACCCCATGAATTGCAGCATGCCAGGCCTCCCTGTCCATCACCAACTCCCGGAGTTGACTCAAACTCATGCTTATCGAGTCGGTGATGCCATCCAGCCATCTCATCCTCTGTCGTCCCCTCCTCCTCCTGCCCCCAATCCCTCCCAGCATCAGGGTCTTTTCCAATGAGTCAGCTCTTTGCATCAGGTGGCCAAAGTACTGGAGTTTCAGCTTCAGCATCAGTCCTTCCAATGAACACCCAGGACTGATTTACTTCAGGATGGACTGGTTGGATCTCCTTGCAGTCCAAGGGACTCTCAAGGGTCTTCTCCAACACCACAGTTCAAAAGCATCAATTTTTCGGTGCTTAGCTTTCTTCACAGTCCAACTCTCATATCCATACATAACTACTGGAAAAACCATAGCCTTGACTAGATGGACCTTTGTTGGCAAAATAATGTCTCTGCTTTTTAATATGCTGTCTAGGTTGGTCATAACTTTCCTTCCAAGGAGTAAACGTCTTTTAATTTCATGGCTGCAGTCCCCATCTGCAGTGATTTTGGAGCCCCCAAAAATAAAGTCTGACACTGTTTCCACTGTCTCCCCATCTATTTCCCATGAGGTGATGGGACCAGATGCCATGATCTTAGTTGATCTCCTTAGATATCACCAATTCAATGGACATGAAATTGGACAAGCTCTAGGAGATGGTGCGGGACAGGGAAGCCTGGTGTCCTGCAGATCAAGGGGTCAGGAAGAGTCAGACGTGATTTGGCGACTGAGCAACAGCAATGATTGAATCATCTAATCCATCTACCACTGAACATTATTAAAGTCTCTTTTAGAGCAATCTTATTTTGACCTCCAAGTGCTTAGCTTGTTTTCAAGATCAAGGGTGTGAGAAATATAATTTACATATCTCAGAAATTTCTCTCTCTGGGTTGCTTTTAGTATTAATTCACATTTAGAGTGAAGCATAAGGCAGCAATTCTTTCTGGAGAAATCAATTCTAAAAGACGTGTACCTCCATCATGATGTTTCTGAGTCATTTCTGCTTTCAAGCTTTCTCACAGATGTACCCCCAAGGACCAGCTAAATGAATTGGTCATTGCTGGTTCCCATATGCCATGCCCAAAAAGGATCTGTTCTCTCTCTGTGTGATTGTAGATGGTGCATTCTGCTCACTCCAGTGTATCAGAATTAATCCCTGCCTCACTGAAACGCAAAACAGGTGATAGCAGGACAAGTGGGCAGAAAGCAGAAAGGAGAAGCATTAATGACCCTGAGAAAAGGAGGTCACAGTATAAACTTTCTAAAAAATGTTTACTGGAGTATAATTGATTTATTACAATGTTGTGTTAGTTTCAGGTGTATAGCAAAATGATTCGTTTATATCTATGTATCTTTATCTAGATCTCCATTCTTTTTCAGGTTCTTTTTGCATATTCAATGTGCGACGTGTGTGCATGCTCAGTCATGTCTGATTCTTTGCGACCTCATGGACTGCAGCCCACCAGGTTCCACTGTCCATGGGATTTTCCAGATACAAATACTGGACTGGGTTGCCATTTCCTCCTTCAGGGGATTTTCCTGAACCAGGGACTGAACTCACATCTCTTATGTCTCCTGCATTGGCAGGTGGATTCTCTACCACTGAGCCACCTGGGAAGCCCCCTTTTTCACATATAAATTATTACAGAATATTGAGTAGATTTCCCAGTGCTGTCCTTATTAGTTATCAATTTTATATTTAGTATTGTATATATGTTAACCCCAGTCTCCTAGTTTATCACTTCCCCCCATGTTTTCACTTTGGCAACCGTAAGTTTGATTTTGAGATCTGTGAGGAGTCTGTTTTTGTTTTGTAATAAGTTCATTTGTATCATTTATTAGATGCCACACTTAAGTGATATCATATGGTATCTCTCTTCCCCTGTCTGAGTTACTTCACTTAATATGAGAATTTCTAGGCCTATCCATGTGGTTGTAAATGGTATTATTTTGTTCTTTTTTATGGTTGAGTAATATTCAATTATACCACATCTTCTTTATCTATTCATCAGCAGATGGACATTTAGGTGGCTTTCAAATCTCTGCTATTATAAACACAGCTGTAATGAACATTGGAGAACATGTATCATCTCAAATTGTGATTTTTTTTCTGCATATATGCCCAGGAGTAAGATTGTTGGATTGTGTGGCAGTTCTATATTTAGTTCACAAAGGAACTCCCATATTGTTCTCCATAGTGGCTGTACCAATTTACATTCCTACCAACAGTGTATGAGGGTTCCTTTGTCTCCACACACTCTTCAGCATTTATAGTTTGTGGAATTCTTGATGATAGTCATCTGACCTCATTTTAGCTTTGACTTGCATTTTTCTAGTAGCTGGTGATGCTAAGCATCTTTTAATGTGCTTTTTGGCCACATGTATGCCTTCTTTGGAGAAATGTCTATTTAGACATTATGTGCATTTTTGATTGGGTTGTTACTTGTTTTTTTTTATAGTGAGCTGCATGAGCTGTTCATATATTTTGGAGATAAATCCCTTGTTGGTTGCATCGTTTGATGAAGCAAAAGTCAGTGTTAGCTAAGGTGGTCTGATGATGGTTTATTTGTTGATGCATTGTTTTTTTTATTTATTTTTATTAGTTGGAGGCTAATTACTTTACAATATTGTAGTGGGTTTTGTCATACATTGACATGAATTAGGCATGGATTTACATGCATTCCCCATCCTGATCCCCCCTCCCACCTCCTTCTCTACCCGATCCCTCTGGGTCTTCCCAGTGCACCAGGTCCGAGCACTTGTCTCATGCATGTTGATGCATTGTTAACACCATTTTAACTCCAAAAGTATAGACTCATGAAGAAAGTCACATAGATGGGGCTTTCAAAGGTGCTTCCCAAGTTTGGAGGCTTCTAGGTGAGACAAAGTTCACCCCAAAAGCTGAAACAGGTGGAAATCTACACCCAGTAAGGGCTGCCAACCATTAGTAGGGGAACTTTCCTTGAGAGGTGGTTTCATTTCACTCCCAACAGGGCTACAGTGTTTATAATAAGAAAGACAAGATGGTTTTTAAAAAGCAATCTAGAATATTCTTAATGGCATGATATACTGCAATAATTATCTTATTGTCCAAAAATGGGAATGGGAAAGTTTGAATAGATTCTAGGCCATAAGAATGACATCCCTGAAGGATTTGCCAGTTTACCCAGTCCTCCCCCAGGAAAGTATGCATTAAATCTAGCATTCCTCCTCCTCATCTGGACAGATAATCATCTGTAGTGTTTTTATGGATTGACGGAAATCTTCCTTATGAAACATTCATATCCCTCCATTCTAACCCGTTCTGCTCACTGAGCAACTCCTAGGTCACATCATGGTCCCTTGTGTAAACTTACATAACTGAAGGGGTACTCTAAGAAAATTCATTCTACCAATTGTAGAACTACTTTTAACTCCATGATAAGTGACTCAGTTTCACCCCAGTTTCTGTCTACACCTTGAAAATGTATCAGGCTGAGATGCTTTCTAGTGGAGCTGCAGTTTTCAAAGACTCCAAACCTCCTGTGCATCCAGCAGCTCTGTGACTTGGCCAGTGGGCTTCTTTCTTGGGCACCTCTTGACCTGCTGCCTGTCCTCTGTGCATCAACATGGTCTTCTTGGGTTTTCCTATCAGTATCATATGCCTTTGTTATGGTTCAGTTCAGTTCAGTCACTCAGTCGTGTCCGACTCTTTGCGACCCCATGGACTGCAACATGCCAGGCCTCCCTGTCCATCACCAACTTCCGGAGTTTACCCAGACTCATGTCCATTGAGTTGGTGATGCCATCCAACCATCTCATCCTCTGTCGTCCCCTTCTCCTCCTGCCTTCAATTTTTCCCAGCATCAGGGTCTTTTCCAGTGAATCAGCTCTTCACCTCAGGTGGCCAAAGTCCAAAGTATTGGAGTTTCAGCTTCAGCATCAGTCCTTCCAATGAACACCCAGGACTGATCTCCTTTAGGATGGGCTGGTTTGACCTCCTTGCAGTCCAAGGGACTCTCAAGAGTCTTCTCAAACACCACAGTTCAAAAGCATCAATTCTTCAGCACTCAGCTTTCTTTATAGTCCAGCTCTCACATCCATAGTATGGTAGCGGTTTTCAACAGTTGGTGATGCAACCTTGTCCCAGTTGGAGCAGTTTGCCTGGAAGCAGCCTCCTGGGAAGAAGGAAGCCTTGGGTCTGCTTTGAGAGGAGAGCCCTGTCATCAGGAGTGCTTCCTTGTCCTGCGGTCCAGGCCCTTTAAGAACAGTCCATGCCTACAAGGGAGTCAGCTGACAAGTCGGCTTTGGTATAGCAGCCAGTTTTCCTCTCCTGCCTTGCTGGCGGTGGCATGTCGTGCCTGCATCTGAGGTTCACCTCCAGCCAGCTTCCGATGCACAGAGCCACGGCATCTGTGACCCTCCAAGGCTGGTCCCCACTCACTGGCCAGGCCTTGGTTCCAGCCTCTCTGATCAGAAGTTTGGGGTTTTGCCCCACCCTTCTCCACCTCAAACTCCTTCTGGTCTTGGATTTCCAAGTCACAAATCATTTTGATGCAAATGCACAGACTGCATTTTGGCTTAGCCTGCTTTCATGTAGCCACTTCATTGGCTGTGAAATGTCATATTCCTTCCACCCCCACGAGACCATCTCCCAGGCACATGCTCAGGGCTGGGGGATCTCTCGGAGCCTGACCGGATGGGTCCTTCTGTGTAAGTACCACAGGCTAACTGATGGTGCTGCTGGAGCTCCCGGACGGGTCCTTCTGATTTCCCCTGTTCTCCGGGCCTCACTGTGACTGTCTGTCACCCAGTTTCCTCCCAAGGCTCTCTTTAATTTTCCTGCTAACTGAACTGTATGTCCCCCTTTTCTCAAAAAGAAACATGAGTTCAGCCAGAAAAGAAAGTATTGAATTATTTTTTCAGAGAACTTTGTGATATTTAAGCTGTATAGACTGTCATGAATGTGTTCACTGAGTTTTGGACTTTGTGTATATTCCCTAGATATGAAATTAAAAGTTCAAATATTCTTCTACTTAACATCCTTGAGACCTAACCCTTCTCTAAATAGACATGGATACTTACATTTGTGTCTATTTACAATTAAAAAATGATTATTTTTTTCTTATTGCAAGGTGAAGGAAACTATCAAAACCAGAATATCAGGAAATCATTTCTATAATGTCTGGATTTTCTAAGACTCTAAAGGCAAAATGAAAAGTATCACAAAATGTAATAGCACAAAATATCTAACTCCAGTACAATACTATAGACTTCAGTGAAAATAACTGTTTAGGGGTCACATGGAGAAGGCAGGTTGGACAATATTTTACAGAGTGGCAACTAGAAAAGATTGTTTCCTTATTTCATTAAACAACGTGGTGAAAGAGTCTCAGTGCTAAAGAATCCACCTGCAGCGCAGGAGACTCAGGTTGGATCACTGGGTTGGGAAGATCTCCTGATAAAGGAAGCGGCAACCCACTCCAGAATTCTTGCCTGGGAAATCCCATGGACAGAGGAGCCTGGTGGGCTGCAGTCCATGGGGTCACAAAGAGCTGGACACAACTGAGTGAGTAAACAACAGCAAATCACATTACACCACTCTTCAACAGAAACTTGGAAAGCTCTCTACCTGTGTTCAGTTGCATTTAAATGAAAACTGTAGGAAACAAAACTAGAAGAGCCAAACCTCAACAAGTAGCCACCCTAGAATACTCACCTTTGGACCCACCCAAACTTTCTGGAAAATTCCATTCTCTATCCTTCCTATGCATGAACTCCCACTCCCACTTCCTCGATATCTGATGAAACAGGAATCCTGAGTCTGTTGACCCCCAAATTGGCTGCATGAGGACATAGCTTTAATATAGTCTCAGATTGCTGTGCATGAGAATGGAAATGTGTGTACTAAGGAATTTTTTCTTTTTTTAATCTTTGGGGCCTGATAGTTGAAATGATCTTTGGAATGGAAGATGCCGTAGTTGATTTTGGACCGCCCTTGGGCAGGAGAGCCACAATCAATCATGCACTAAGGAGTGTGAGCTTGGGACAGACAGCAGAGTTGAGGAGATGGATTGGAGAGTGCAGCTTCTGGCAGAAGCTCCTCTGCTGATTTTTCTTTTCAGCCTTCTTTCCTTGACAATTAATTAATCAACAAACATGCATTTGTTAAGCTCCTATTATTGAATGTCTATCTGTGTGTGAGGTTCCATAGAGAACAGAAGATGTATTGATAAGAGACACAATGTTGATTACAAAGTCACCATTGCCCCTTTTTATTAATGACCACCCATGGGCTATCAAGGATTGTTGTGCTTCACACATGTCATTTATGGTTCTTGAGGAATCACTACTTGGTGGTAATGCCAGCCCCATTTTAAATATGAAGAAGTCAACACTCAAGTAGTGAAACTCATTAAAAGCCTTCAAATAAGTAGTGAAAGAGTAAGTCAATATCACTATGCCATTAATTATGATGGTAATGTTACAGTCATTCAGTATCCATGGGGGACTGGCTCCAGGACTCCCATGGATATCAAAATCCAAGGTTGCTCAAGTCTCTTTTATAGAATGGCATAGATTTTGCCTATAACCTACATATATCCTCCTGTATTCTTTAAATCATCTCTAGATTACTTAGAATACCTAATAAACATAAGGGCTATGTAAACACAGTTGACACTTGATCACCAGAGATTTGAACTGTGCAGATCCACTTACATGCGAACTTGTTTCACTAAATCCATACTATAGGACAAAATCTGAAGTGAGCTGAATCTGGGGTGGGGATGTGGAACCCAGATACAGAGGACTGACTTGAAAGTTATACTGGTATTTTGGGGTGTAGGTTGGGGGACCTAAACCCTTCATTGTTCAAGGGTCAATTTTAGTTGTAAATGCAGAGTAAATGTCACGTAAATAGTTGTTAGTGGATGGAAAATTCAAGTTTTGCCTTTCAGAACTTTCTAGAATTTTCAAAAATTTCCCATCTTCAGTTGGTTGAATCATGTAGAACATGTGGATATGGAAGGCTGACTGTGATTATCGTCAGATAGGTAGTAAGCCCTTATTGCATGCATGACAACTCTTATCCTATTAAGAGCTTAGAAAAATTAAAGAAGTGTAAGATTCCATCTTCCTCCTGCAGGAAACCAAACTCATCATCATTGCGATTACAACATATACATTTTATCAGGCCCCACCCACAATTTAATAATGATGCCAACAATCTTTGCACCAACACAAGAGGTGCATGAGAACATAAGGAGACGGGAAGGACCCTAAAAGGATAAGTATGTGGAGAATCACATCATTGTCGCTCAGTCACTAAGCGTGTCTGACTCTGTGATCCCATGGACTGCAGCACACCTGGCTCCCTGTCCTTCACCGTCTCCTAGTTTGCTGAGGTTCGTGTCCATTGAGTTGGTGATGCTATCTAACCACCTTATCCTCTGCCATACTCTTCTCCTGCCCTCAATTTTCCCCATCATCAGAGTCTTTTCCAATGAGTCAGCTCTTCACATCAGATGGCCAAAGTACTGGAGCTTCTGCGTCAGCAGCAGTCCTTCCAAAGAATATTCAGGGCTGATTTCCTTTGGGATTGACTGATTTGATCTCCTTGCAGTCCAAGGGACTCTCAGGAGTCTTCTCCAGCACCACAATTTGAAAGCATCAATTCTTCGGCGCTCAGCCTTCTTTATGGGCCAACTCTCACATCTGTACATAACTACTGGAAAAACCATAGCTGTGACTACATGGGCCTTTGCCAGCAAAGAGAATCACATGGAATGGTTAAAAGAGCTCTTCTCAAGCACACAGGCCTCTGCTCCAGACTCTGTTCTTGAAAGACTTCGGGTAAGGACTTTCATCTCTATGAGCCTCAGCATCCCAGCCTGTAAATGGGGGAGGTGCAGGCTTACCTGCCTCCCAAATTTGAAAGACGATAATATTGGATATGTGCTAAGGCTGTAGATGTTGTACATACGGTAAGTCCCCTACATACAAGAGTGCTGTTCTGAGAGCATGTTCATTAAGTCAATTTTGTTAGTAGGTTATATAGTGCTGTATTGTAATAGGTTTATAATACTTTTCACACAAATGACACATAAAAAACAATACAGAAGACATGTTAGTCTTATAGTCCAGTACCTTGGTAAGCACAACAGCTGGCGTACAGGGGTTGGCATCAAATGAATACACAAGGAAAGCTCCTAACTGGACGAAGGCGAGCAGGTAGGAGGTGATCGTCTTTCCAAGTGTTTTTCCTCTCGTCAGGCTGCATGAAAATCAACATCATACTTAAAAGCGATTCATGGATATATAGGGTCAAAATATTCAAAGTTCATTATGCTTCGAGGCTTAATTGAGAATAAACGTGTCAACTGAGTGGAGAAAAAGTGAAAATCACTTTTTTAAACCTTTCTTGAATGTTTCCATTTTCCAGGCCAAATGCAATGGTTTTGCCGTTGGAACTGGAAGTTTAGAAAAGTTTATCTTACTACATACACAGTGGTCTTGATAGAGACATTGGATCCTCAAAAGTCTAATGGTTGCTTTTCTCCTAACCTGAATAAAAATGTCCAGCTTTTAGCTCTGGAATTCAGCCTTTTAGCCTGTGTTATTATCACAGTTCTACTTTTCTGAATCATTGATTTGAAAGAAACAAAACTAAAACCCTCTGGACAGCATACCTACCAGAAGTAAAAACTTAAACATTTATCCTCTTAAAGCTCAATTTTCCCATATGTAGAAAGGAGGAAATAATGCTTAATTTATATCATTATTGTGAACATAAATGAGATAATATGTGTAAATCATTCAGCATGAATTTTGGAACATAGACAGTGCAATAATTAGTAGATATTAGCTTTGGACAGGAAAATTAATTTTTGGCTAACTGCCATCAAATGTGCCTTTTGTTATACAAAAAGATTCTGAATTCTTTCTTATGTAGAGAATTATGCCTATCTTGATTTTGCCAGTTTCAACAAGGCCAGCCATATTATGTAGTCACTTTTTTGTTAATCCCAATCTACTTTTAGTGAGCCTAAACTATTTAGAAAGTTCTTGAGTTATAAACTGTTGCTGATTTTGAAGATTTTTTTTTTTTTTTTTAGATTACCTAATGGAAGGCTATTCACCCTTAGGCGTTCTTGGTAAATCAATATGAGACACACATAGCTAAAGCGTGAAAAGAACATGAGACTTTTTCATGTGGTTTAAGCCTTCAAACAAAATTTAAACCATCTCTAAAGTTGACTTTCAAACAAGTTTTGTTCATATTGGAAAATAGTTATCAATCCCTTCAGGGAAAAAAAATTGAATGAAGTGTTTGAATTCCATTATCTCTTTCTACATCTACCTTGAGAATGAGAAGAGACACAAATCCTAATCAAAACTTTGTATCTTGGCTACAGCTTGGGGATAGAAATGTGAACACTGACACTGAGACTCCCCAGTCAAAGCTCTCTCTCTCATATGTTTAGTCAGCAACAAGCTCTCACTTGCATAGAATTAGATTCAAGAGTAACTGGACTTTCAGTGTTATGTAGGAAAAAATTCCAAGTTGATGGTACAATGGTACAAATGTGCATGATCACACAGATGTAGAACAGTTCCCAAATGACTCGTCAGTGACATCTATCCTGTCTAAAATTTCTATTAATATGTAATCCCAAGTAATCTGCTTGAGCTATACAACTAGTTTATTATGTTGAAAAGGTTTTTTAAGGTCATTGAAATATTCTGTAACTATTCCAGCGAAGGCAGGGAGCTCGTCCCCTTCAGTCAGTCCCGTTATTTCACCCAGAAATGGAATCCTCTTGCTGCTGTTGGTAGTGACAGTACCATCCATGCCAAATGGTGAACGTCACTGAGATGTCTTTTTGCTCTTTGTCATGTGTAGTAAGGGGCTTCCTTGTTAGCTCAGTTGGTAAAGAATCTGCCTGCAATGCAGGAGACCCTGGTGCGATTCCTGGGTTGGGAAGATCTGCTGGATAAAGGATAGGCTACTCACTCCAGTATTCTTGGGCTTCGCCTGTGGCTCAGCTGGTAAAGAATCGCCTGCAGTGTGGGAGACCTGGCTTTGATCCCTGGGTTGGGAGGATCCCCTGGAGAAAGGAAATGCTACCCAACATTCTGGCCTGGAGAATTCCATGGACTCTATAGTCCATGAGGTCTCTAAGAGTCGGACAAGACTGAGCAACTTTCACTTTCACATGTAGTAAAGAATATTAACTAAGGAACATATTTGAGTTGATTCTAATGAAGTGGATGAAACTAGAGCCTATCATACACAATGGAGTAAGCCATAAAGAGAAAAACAAATATAGTATATTGACACATATATATGGAATCTAGAAAAATGGTTTGCATTTTTATTTGTATGGCATACTTATTTGCAGGGCAGCAGTGGAGGCATAGACAGAAAGTCTGTCCACAGACAGACTTGTGGACACAGCGTGGGAAGGAGGGACAAATTCAGAGAGTGATACTGAAGTGTTTACATTACCATGTGCAAAGTGGACAGCCAGTGGGCATTCGCTGAATGACACAGGGAACCCAGACCTGGTGTTCTGTGACCACCTAGAGTGGTGGGGCAGGGCACGTGTATGCCCATGGCTGGTTCATGGTGATACATGGCAGAAACTGACACAGTGCTGTAAAGCAATTATCCTCCAATTAAAAACATAAAAAAATAAAAAAGACTGTTAACCAAGTAATTAACTTGATAAATAAATAAAAGTTGTGTAGCCCTCCAGAGTCTCAAACTATCTATATCAGCATCGTCTGGAGTAATTAGAAAATCTTCTTATTCTCCAGTGTCATCGTGGTTCTAATAATGGAAGCATATACCTGATGATTTAGGTTGGTTTCTAGCAGAAAGCTACCCAAGTTGACCTTCTCCTTTGTGAGCCCTTAGCTTCTCTCTTCCCAGTTCTCAAGCAGCTCACACTCTGAGAAACTGACTTGATCTCATTAAATAGGCACAAAAGTAGGTGGGCAGTAATCTGACCATCCTTGCTGCAATGGATTTAGCGTTTATTTATTTTCATTCTTTGCTAACCTTCTTTTTATCTTGCAATACATTCCTCAGTTACCTATGAGCTTAATAATTGAAAGTGCATTCTCAATAAGAAATTCAATATTGAGTGAAATATTGAATGAAACTTATCTGGAGTAACAGACAAGTTTCATCTTAGAGTACAAAATGAAGCAGGGCGAAGGCTAACAGAGTTTTGCCTTGAGAACACACTGGTCATAGCAAACACCCTCTTCCAACAACACACGAGACAACTCTACGCATGGACATCTCCAGATGGTCAACACCAAAATCAGAGTGATCATATTCTCTGCAGCCGAAGATGGAGAAGCTCTATACAGTCAGCAAAAACAAGGCCAGGAGCTGACTGTGGCTCAGGTCATGAACTCCTTATTGCAAATTCAGACTTAAATTGAAGAAAGGAGGGAAAACCACTTGGCCATTCAGGTGTGACCTAAATCAAATCCCTTACGATTATACAGTGGAAGTGACATATAGATTCAAGGGGTTAGATCTGATAGACACAATGCCTGAAGAACTATGGATGGAGGTTTATAAAATTGTATAGGAGGCAGCAATCAAAACCATCCTGAAGACAAAGAAATGCAAAAAGGCAAAATGGTTGTCTGAGGAGGCTTTACAAATAGCTGTGAAAAGAAGAGAAGTGAAAGGCAAAGGAGAAAAGGAAAGATATACCCATCTGAATGCAGAGTTCCAAAGAATAACCAGGAGAGATAAGAAAGCCTTCCTCAGCCATCAATGCAAAGAAATAGAGGAAAACAATAGAATGGGAAAGACTAGAGATCTTTTCAAGAAAATTAGAGATATCAAGGGAACATTTCATGTAAAGATGGGCACAATAAAGGACAAAAACGGTATGGTACGGACCTAATAGAAGTAGAAGATATTAAGAAGAGGTGACAAGAATACACAGAAGAACTACACAAAAAAAAGATCTTAATGACTCAGATAGCCTCAATGGTGTGATCACTCAACTAGAGCCAGACATCCTGAAGTGGGAAGCAGAGTGGGCCTTAGGAAGCATCACTACAAACAAAGCTAGTGGAGGTGATGGATTTTCAGCTGAGCTATTTCAAATAGTAAAAGACGATGCTGGAAAAGTGCCTCCAGCACTTTTGGAAAACTCAGCAGTGACCCCAGGACTGGAAAAGGTCACCTTTCATTCCAATCCCAAAGAAAGACGATGCCAAAGAATGATCAAACTACCCCCACAATCACACTCATCTCACACGCTAGCAATGTAATGCTCAAAATTCTCCAAGTCAGGCTTCAACAGTACGTGGGCCATGAACTTCCAGATGTTCAAGCTGGATTTAGGAAAGGCAGAGAAACCAGAGATCAAATTTCCAACATCTGTTAGATCATACAAAAAGCAGGAGAATTCCAGAAAAACATCTACCTCTGCGTCACTGACTATCCTAAAGCCTTCAACTGTGTGGATCACAACAAACTGGAAAATTCTTCAAAAGATGGGAATGCCAGACCACCTTACTGGAGAAACAGGTATGCAGGTATGCTCCTGAGACACCTGTTTTCAGGTCAAGAAGTAACAGTTAGAACTGGACATGGAACAATGGACTGGTTTCAAATTGGGAAAGGAGTACATCAAGGCTGTATATTGTCACCCTGCTTATTTAACTTATATGTAATGTACATCGTGCCAAATGCTGGGCTGGTTGAAGCACAAGCTGGAATCAAGATTGCTGGAGAAATATCAAGAACCTCAGATATGCAGATGACACCACCCTTATGGCAGAAAGCAAGGAAGAACTAAAGAGCCTCTTGATGAAAGTGAAAAAGGAGAGTGAAAAAGCTGGCTTAAAACTCAACATTCAGAAAATTAAGATCATGGCATCTGGTCCATCACTTCATGGCAAATAGAAGGGGAAAAAATGGAAACAGTGGCAGACTTTATTTTTGGCGGCTCCAAAATCACTGCAGATGATGACTGCAGCCGTGAAATTAAAAGATGCTTACTCCTTGAAAGAAAAGCTATGACCAACCTAGATACCATATTAAAAAGCAGAGACATTACTTTGCCAACAAAGGTCCATCTAGTCAAAGCTATGGTTTTTCCAGTAGTCATGTATGGATGTGGGAGCTGGACCATGAAGAAAGCTGACTGCCAAAGAATTGATGTTGTTCAACTGTGGTGTTGGAGAAGACTCTTGAGAGTCCCTTGGACTGCAAGAAGATCAAACCAAGTCAACCCTAAAGGAAATCAGTCCTGAATATTCATTGGAAGGACTGATGATGAAGCTGAAGCTCCAATCCTTTGGCCACCTCATGGGAAGAGCTAACTCATTAGAAAAGACCCTGATGCTGGGAAAGATTGAAGGCAGGAGGAGAAGGGGATGACAGAGGATGAGATGGTTGCATGGCATCACCGACTCTACGGACATGAGTTTGAGCAAGTTCCAGGAGTTGGTGATGGACAGGGAAGCCTGGCATGCTGCAGTCCAACGGGTTGCAAAGAGTCGGAAACAACTGAGTGGCTGAACAACAACAATCTCAAGAAAACTGATAATAAACATATAATTTGCATAAAACTTTTCCCATCCACCATATGATGTTTGACCATGTGAAACCCAGAAGATGCAATTCTACGGAAGATGCCACAGCATCAACTCTAACATCCACAAATGTTTTCAGAAAGTTATGTCCATACAACTCAAGTGCAACATGTACAACTGGATTGGTGGGATTTACATACAGGTCTTCTGATATTTTGTTTCGGGTCACATGAGTTATTCTTTAAACTAGTTCTTTTGATTCTGATCACAAATTTCCTTCTACATGAACAAAATTGAAACAGTGTAGTTAATGCTTACTCCAATAGTAGAAAAGCATTAAAAAACATTGATAATGTCAGTTTAATATCAGTGTTAGCAGAGATTTCAAATACGAAGTCAGGTACTTCTAAAAATGAGCAACTGTTTTTATCTAATACATAGATTCAAAGTAAAATTTGCTAGATTCAGTCTAGTTGAACACAAAATAATCAACTCTCTCCAACTACTCCTCAAGTTCATCAGTTAGTTCATCAGTTTGGATTTGGTATGGGTTTCTTTAGGAATACTAGTTATAGAAATGTAAATATTCTTTCAAGCTCCCTGTATTTTCCTAAAGCATCCAAATGTAATAAAAACAGATCTTAGTGGTTTGGTTACACTTGATATTCTCTGCCTATTTAGAGAATGAAATACTAATAGAATCTCATAAAGATGGATAAATGAAAACTTCATAAGGCATTATTTTTCGTTACTTACCATGGTTCTTCCAGATAATCACTTGGGAAATATTGATAAAGGACTTTGGGCTACAGAGCTGGTATAAGTCAGAGAAAACACGGATTAATACTCTGCTACAAATGAAGATGTAATGCAATCATTCCAATACAACTGAGATTTACCTATTTTCTTTTTTATTTTTAAGTCACAATAATATAAAAAGTATATAATAAAATGCAAATTTTTGGCTTTCATTGATGCTCATGCAATTATTTTCTTCTTACGTTTGATGTTTGCTCTCCAGATTCATGTTTATGCAGTTAACATATACATAACTATGCATACACATTAATAGATATATAGTTGGCTTGTTCATAATGGTGTCATGATGTACATTTTTCTCTTGCCATACATCTATTTCTAAAAATGTCTTGGGATTATTTTTATATCAAAGCATATACATTTATTCTTTTTCTTTCCAACCACTTCAGGCCATGTGTTGAAAGGCAGTTAGGTTATTTCCAACTATTCTGCTATTTCGAGTGAGGCTTCCACATACACCCTTGTCTGCTTGCATGCTCAGTCGCTTCAGTCATGTCCCACTCTTTGCAACCCCATGGACTGTAACTTACCAGGCTTCTCTGTCCATGGGATTCTCCAGGCAAGGATACTGAAGTGGGTTGCCATGCCCTCCTCCAGGGATCGTCCCAACCCAGGGAGCGAACCCGTTTCTCCTGAGTCTCTGGCATTGGCTAGCAGATTCTTTACTACTGAGCCACCAAGGAAGCCCATAGCCATTCTTACCATGTCTTTTTTGCACACAAGTGACCATTTCTCTAGGAGAGAAGTGCATTGTAGATGTAACAGATAGATACCCTTATTTAGAAATCTGTACCAACTTGGAATTGCACAAGTGGAACACAAGTTGACCACGTGCACCACACCCTCAACAACACTTCGGATATTAGCGACTTCTGCCAGTCTGAAGGGGACTGCATGCTCTTTGTTTAATTCACATTTTCCTACTTTTTATATTAACCATTGAATATGCTTTGCACAGTTTTCTATTGTTATTCTTTCTTATTTATGTATAATAACTTATTGTATATTAGAGTGCATCACTTGTTTTTTGATTCTTTGGTGGTATATTTTGTCATGTAGGGGATTTTATGGGAGGTAAGATTTGTCAATAATTTTTGTTTGGCTTCTAAGTCTTGTGTGGCAAGCAGAACCCCCCTAAACTATAGTCTGTATTTCCTTCTATTAATTACACACATGTGTGCTCAGTCGCTTCAGCTGTGTCCGACTCTTTGTTACCCTATGGACCATAGCCCGCCAGACTGCTCTGTCCATGGGATTCTCCAGCAAGAACACTGGAATGGGTTGCTGTTACCTCCTCCAGAGAATCTTCTAAACCTAGAGATTGAACCCACATCTCCAGCACTTCCTCCATTGCAGGCAAATTCTTTACCACTGAGCATGTATTATATACAAATATATATTTACATATACATGTACATTATAGATTTTACATATATGTTTAAACTTTACATATTTATTATTATATTTGCATATCAATACACTTTGAATTTATTTTTTACTTTTAAGATTTGTGTCTCAATGAAATGATGCTAACTCTGACTAGAAAATGAACTTCAGTATTATCTTCCAAAACACTTATTATTTCTGTTTATATTTTAATCCACTTTAATAAATTATGCTTCTTTATGTGTGCCAAGATATACCTTTTTGTTTATCAACTTCTTAGCTTCTTATAACAGCATTCATCATTGAATTATTGATTTAAAATGCTGTCCTTTTATTTCATTTTAAACATTTTATGTGGCTCTGATGCTGAGTTCTCTTCTACTTCATTTTTTCATTCCTTCTTTTTGAGTTAGTACAATTGCAGTTATTGTAATTTTAGAGTATGTTTTGCATTTGGAAGCTATAAACTCTTTGTTCTCTTTCAAAAGGAAAAAGCAAAAAAAAAAAAAAAAAAACCTTGACAAGTTTCAAGCATTTTCTCCTGCCCACATTTCATCTAAAAGATCTGTTGTCTTTAATTATGGAGATTGGTTAATGTCTTTTGCCCCTACAAGTACAGAAACTGAGAATTATTGGGGAAGACAGGAAATATTTAGTCCATGACTTCAGAAAGCTAAATATTCATAAACCATGTGTCCAACTCTTTTCGACCCCACAGACTGTAGCCTGCCAGCCTCCTCTTTCCAACCAGGCTCCTCTCTCATGGAATTTTCCAGGCAAGAATCCTGGAGTGGGTTGCCATTTTCTCCTTCAGGGGATCTTCCCGACCCAGAGACCGAACTGGAGACTCCTGCATTGTAGGTGGGTTCTTTACCATGGAACCATCTGGGAAGCCTGTTCCAGAAGTGCTGGGGCTCATAACCAAAAACTAGGTAAGGGTTTTGTACTGTTGGGGGGCCAGGAAGCCTCAGATTCCACATACTCTGAAATAAGCAGGGAAGGAACAGAGACCGAAAAAAGAACCACTTGAACCGAGAAGGAGGCAAGGTCAGGTATCTGTCTGTATTGTGCAGTCCCATGTGACAATGAATAACCTCATTCATTTCACCAGTTCCAGAATCAGAATCCTCAATGATCAATAGAGGGCACATCCCCCGGGGTCTCCTGTAGATGCAGGTAGCCATATGATTCTATTCCAAGTCTCACTGTGCAAAAGGCAGCAACAGCCGGGAATGGTCCTGAAATGTAATGGAATTCTTAACCAAATAAATATAAAATTTAATAACTGGAGCAGATATAGTATAAAGTTAATGTTTATGAGGGGTACTAAGGTACTATTGGGAGAAGGCAATGACACCCCACTTCAGTACTCTTGCCTGGAGAATCCCATGGATGGGGGAGCCTGGTAGGCTGCAGTCCATGGGGTCGCTAAGGGTCGGACGTGACTGAGCGACTTCACTTTCACTTTTCACTTTCATGCATTGGAGAAGGAAATGACAACCCACTCCAGTGTTCTTGCCTGGAGAATCCCAGGGACGGGAGAGCCTCGTGGGCTGCTGTCTATGGGGTCACATAGAGTTGGACACGACTGAAGCGACTTAGCAGCAGCAGCAGCAGCAAGGTACTATTGCTAGCAACTTTCTTCTTGCTGATGTCCAAAACAAGTGGAGAACAGAGTTGAGAGGAAGTTGATTTCAAAAGGGAAAAATCTGGTAGTGATTATTTGAATAAATCCTGCTCTGTGTTTGGACCATACTAGACAGCATATTAAAAAGCAGAGACATTACTTTACCAGCAAAGGTCTATCTAGTCAAGGCTATGGGTTTTTCCAGTAGTCATGTATGGATGTGAGAGTTGGACTATAAAGAAAGCTGAGCACAGAAGAATTGATGCTTTTGAACTGTGGTGTTGGAAAAGACTCTTGAGAGTCCCTTAGACTGCAAGGAGATCCAACCAGTCCATCCTAAAGGAAATCAGTCCTGAATAGTCATTGGAAGGACTGATGCTGAAGCTGAAACCCCAATACTTTGGCCACCTGATGCAAAGAGCTGACTTATTTGAAAAGACCCTGAAGCTGGGAAAGACTGACGGTGGGAGGAGAAGGGTACGATAGAGGATGAGATGGTTGGATGGCATCACTGACTCAATGGACACGAGTTTGAGTAAACTCCGGGAGTTGGTGATGGACAGGGAGGCCTGGCGTGCTGCAGCAGTCCACAGCATCCCAAGTAGTCGGACACGACTGAGTGACTGAACTGAACTGAAATTGAACAAATTCTCTACAACCCTATCTTTATAGAGGTATTGGGTTGGCCAAGAAGTTCATTCAACTATTGAATACGTTGTTCAATAACATTCTTGGTAAAAATGAAAACTGTGTCTTTTATTTCTACTTAAAATCGAATAAACTTTGTTGGTCAACCCAATAAATGGTACCGCCATCCACCTGATGTTTAGTGCAAGTAAATTCAGACTTTCCCTATACAATTCCTTCCTCTCACAAATATAATACAGCATCTAGTCCTATTGATTTTACCTCCTATATATGTTTTGGATGTGTTAATTCATCTCAAACCTCCATCACCTGATTCGGATCACTATCAGCTCTCATCTGGGTTAATGTCATTGTCCCCCTAACTGTCTTCCCACCTACATCCTTGTTCCTCTGCCCATATTCTTTGCAAGTAACCAAAATAGCATCAACAAGGCAAAAAATTTAAAAATCTAATCAATCACTCTATTATTAGTCCCACATTCTCAAGGACAGAAACCATGGGGTCGAATCTGCCCTGCTAACCTGGCATCCAGACGTCAGCCTCATTTCTTATGGCTCACATTGTGTATCATTAATCCCCACTCACCTTATTTTATTTCTTAACATTCCCAACACTTACTCCCATCACCACGAAGATCCTTGACAACTGCTCTCTACTGTACCATTCCTCTGCCATTGCTGTTGGTCAGTCACTAAGTCCTGTCCAACTCTGTGACCCCATGGACTGCAGCCTGCCAGGCTCCTCCATCCTTCACTTCCTCCAGGAGTTTGCTCGAACTCATGTCCATTGAGTCAGTGATACCATCCAACCATCTCATCCTCTGTCGTCCCCCTTTTCCTCCTGCCTTCAATCTTTCCCAGCATCAGGATCCTTCCCAAAGAGTCAGCTCTTCAAATCAGGTGGCCAAAGTATTGGAGCTTCAGCTTCAAAATCAGTCCTTCCATATTTACCTGAATAGCACCTACTCATCCTCCATCAAATGGTGATCCCTTGATCTACCCCCAGTTTAATTCTCCCATGAAGTACCATATCATCCCATGTTTTTCCTTTGTAAAGTCTGTATGATTATGTGTTTGTCTATCTTTCCCTGTAGAATGTATGTTCCAGGGTGACAGAAGAACCAGCCAGACATGATCACATGCAGCTTCCTTCTTATCTGCTGTTTCCATCATTCTGATATCACTGGTTCTCAAATATTAGCATGTATCACAAATGCCAGCTTGTTAAGACACAGACTTTGGGGAGCCCACCTCCAGATTTCATATTCAGTAAGCATAGGGTAGATACCCCTATTAACCAGTTCGTTAGCCAGTTAGCCATCTTTAACCATTTCTTAAGTGACATTGATCATGATGCTCCTGGTACTCCATTTAAGAATCATTGGAGTAAGGTAACTTTGTGTCCCCACAGCCTGACCTAAGCCTATAGAGCCACAGGTCATGAATTCCCTGTGGATCCAACACAGAACTACATTCCAGGAAACAGGAACTGTATTCACAGTTTCATTATTGATTTTCTCTGTGTCCTGTGCAAATCACTAAGTATTGACATACACAACTTCATCTTTGAACAAAATGCTGACCTAACTGTTTGGGGATGTAAAATATTGCAATCCATTTTGGAGCTTCAAAATTGTATTGAAGCATTCAGCAATTACTGCCTTATGATGTAATATTGATCACAGTCCAGCTATCTTATTGACTTAATGCATATTAATTATTGATGAAAATTGTCTGCCTGAGACTCTAATTCAATTAAATGCTGTCATCATCCTCATGGTAAAGTTGCATTAATCATCAGGATGGTTCACTGCTGGATAGGTTAAGTGTCCCACCCAGTGTTGCTCTGTGAGTATATTGCTTTGTAACTAAAAGCAAGTCAGACAGTGATGAGTGTGATGTTTATGAGGAACTGAATCATGTCTCCAATGCTTCACCAGTGTTGTCCTATTGACCCAAAGTTCCAGGTCATAAATTGGGACATAGCTAAGTGTTTTATGTATTAAAGTGAATTTTCCAAAAAAAAGACACACACACACACACACTTCAGTGAACGCAGGTCTAGTTTGTTTGGTTTATACGGAAACCTATTGCTTCTGCTTGAAAGAGTAGGATCATTTAACACACTGAACTGTAGTCTTAAACCAGATGATCTGGACCACCTGCTTCTATTTACCTCCAATATCGGTAACATAAACAATTGTCAGAGTGGCTGTGTCAACTTACATTCCCATCAACAGGGCAAGAGGATTCCATTTTATCCATACCCTTTCCAGGATGTATTGCTTGTAGATTTTTTGATGATGGATATTCTGATCAATGTGAAGTAGTTTGGTTTTACCTTGTAAATCCTCTTTATAGTTTGGATTTACATTTACATTGTAGTTTGGATTTATGTTTCTCTACTAATGAAACCATTGAGCATCTTTTCATGTGTTTGTTAGCCATCTGTATGTCTTCTTTGGTGAAATGTCTATTTAGGTCTTCTGCCTACTTTTTAATTTGTTTGCTTGTTTTTCTGGTATAAAGCTGCATGAGCTGCTTGTATATTTTGGAGATCAATCCTCTGTTAGTTGTTTCATTTGCTACTATTTTCTCCCATTCTGAAAGTTGTTTTTTCACTTTGTTTATAGTTTCCTTTGCTGTGCAAAAAAAAAACTTTTAAGTTTAATTAGATCCTGTTTGCTTATCTTTGTTTTTATTTCCATTACTGGAGATTATTTTTAAAAAACTAGGAATAAAACTACCATATGACCCAACAATCCCACTACTGGGTGTGTGCCCTGAGGAAACCATAACTGAAAAAAGACGCATGTATCCCAATGTCCATCGCAGCACTATTTACAATAGCTAGACATGGATGCAGTCTAGATGTCCATCAACAGATGAATGGATGAAGAAGCTGTTGTACATGTATACAGTGAAATGTTACTCAGCCTTGAAAAAGAATGCATTTGAGTCAGTTCTAATGAGGTGGATGAACCTAGAGCCTATTATACAGAGTAGAGTAAGTCAGAAAGAGAAAAACAAATGCCATATATTAACACATATACATGGACTCTAGAAAGACGGTAATGATGAACCTATTCACAGGGCAGCAGTGGAGACACATAGAGAACAGACTTGTGGACACAGTGGGGAAAGAGAGGGTGGGACACATTGAGCGTTGGAAACATACATTCCCATATGTAAAACAGATAGCCATTGGGAATTTTCTGAATGATGCAGGGAGTTCGACCTGTACTCTGTGACAACCTAGAGGGGTGGGATGGAGTGGGAGATGGGAGGGAGGTTCAAGAGAGAGGGGACATATGTGTACCTATGACTGGCTCATGTTGATGTATGGCAGAAAACAACACAATATTGTAAAGCAATTATCCTCCAATTAAAACATAAGAAGTGTCAGAAAACCATTTTTATAATATAAGAAAACTCAGTGATTTCCAAGAACACACTTAAATTCATTTGTGTCCGTGAATTTCTCCCATACTCCATCATATACATAATAAAACTATCTGTGCCCATGAATGCATAAGCCACATCCATCCAGTGAGATACTATACTCTCTTCATAGGAGTTTTGAGGTGACTGGTCAGTGGATTTAGGCTAGTGAAGGAAGATAAATCATTGGAAGAAGTGACCACTAAGGAAATTTCTTACCCTTACTGGACAGACACCATGTCTCTAAATGGATTCCTGATTTGGTGGTGATGGACCAGGATTCCATGTGGACCACAAGTGCAGAAACGCCTTATAATGATTTGCCTCTCCTTATAGACTCCATGAGCTTCCCTGGTAGCTCAGACAGTGAAGAATCTGCCTGCAATGCAGGAGACCCAGGTTCAATCCCTGGGTTGGGAAGGCCCCCTGGAGAGGGAAATAGCTATCCACTCCAGTATTCTTGCATGGAGAATTCCATGGAGAGAGGAGACTAGTGGGCTACAGTCCATAGGGTCACAAAGATTCAAATACAGCTGAGTGACTCTCACTTTCACTTCACTTTTCACTTTCATAGACTCAAACCAGTACCTCACCAGAGGACTCATGTTTGCTCCACCAGATGTTAGAGCATGACCTTACCCAGCCCTCCTGTGAGCTTCCTACTGCTTAGATCACTTGGGTCAGTGGTGTGTTCAACTGAGGCTTTGAATCATAACAAATGTTTCCTCTAGGAGTCATGGCTTCCTCTGGTGATCTGGGGATTCCAGGCAAATTTGAAGGAAGAAGACCAAGTGAGCTTCTCATCATGTCGTTGTAAAATCAAGGGTCACCATAGAAGAGGATGAAGTCTACACAAAGCCCCTGGGGAGAATGCTTTGACCTGATTGTATACAAATCACAGAATGCCTCTACCTGTGAAGCCTATCAGGGTACTCACTTTTTTAGAACCTATATCCTTTTGGACACCAGCAGCAGGACCATTCATCAGGAGAATCCCAGGTCTGTATCCAAACCTCTCCAGAGTCAAAGTGGACATCTTATTTTGCAGATCCCAAGTTATTTAATAAGTATATACATGTGTAGATATTTGAATGGCTATATGTACATAGGTATGTGTAGATGTGTGTGTGTTTGATGTGTGATACGAATGAGCAGGTTGCTTCCTTTCAGGTCATATCAGGCCAAAAAAAAAAAAAAAATGAGGGAAAGTTTGAAGGTATATCCTAAGTAAATATCTTTAAAACCAGAAGACAAAAAGTGAAATGCCTATATGCATATGTGCAAAAGTTTAAATTTTTCTAGTATTGATCCTTGACAAGATCTGAACAATGGGAAATTATTTCCCTGTTGGCTTTACCTAGTTTTCTCCTTAATGTTCAAATTAAATCCAGTGTCAGTTCATATGGAGGAGGGCATGGCAACCCACTTCAATATTCTTTCCTGGAAAATCCTATGGACTGAGGAGCCTGATGGGCTACAGTCCATGGGGTCACAAAGAGTAGGACTCGACAGCATGCACACACACAGTGAACTGCAAGCATACATAAACACACCTTTCCTCATACACATACAAATACAAACTGTCACAAACATACAGAATCAGGTATATAGGTACCAGGCACCTATCTATTGTTGAATGAATGACCAAACAATAAGATTATACCTAATACTGATTTTTGATCGGGGACCACCCTAGAGTCTTGCTTCATTTACAATCACATGTTGACCTTCAAGTGACCCAGCCTGCACTGAATCTCTTCAGTTCTTGTTCTCTTTGTAGACTTTCACCTCTGTTTCACTTCAGTATGGCGCCCTGGTCCCAAGACCTCTTGAGCCACCATACCACCTAGGATCCCTTCCTTGGAGAACCAGCTGCAAAGGGACACAATCTTGGTCATATATAAGTCAGGTGTCAGAGTAGGTCCAGGTTTATGGGATCAAGAGTTTACTAATTTTGGGAGACCTCTTAAAAATACAACACAATAAAGAATTAAAAATTAGAAACAAAAGTAAACATTTGCAAGGAATGCAAAAAGAAATATGATATTCGGCTGTATACTGCTCTTTAATGACCTCTTCATCTGATTGATTTTGTAACATCTTCTCTTGAGAGTTTGGAAAAACAGTTTAGTCTTTTCTCAAGCATGAATATTCAAAATTTGGTTTCCTGTTATTGCTAGTTTAAATTTTTATTTTATCTTTGCATCTTATTATTGGTCATGTTAGGTCAGTTTTGTTGTTTTGTCAAATTTGGAAAAATAATTACCAAGTTTTTTTCATGTAAAAGCTGTTAGACATACTAACTGTTTTTATAAAACCATATTCTTTTGTGTATGCATATTCAGTCATGTCCAACTCTTTGTGACCCCATGGACTGTAGCCCACCAGGCTCCTCTGTCCACGGGATTCTCCAGTCAAGAATACTGGAGTGGGTTGCCATTTTCAACTCCAGGGGATCTTCTCAACCCGGGGACTGAACCTATGTCTCTTTCACCTCCTGCATTGGCAAGCAGATTCTTTAACACTGTGCCACCTGGGAAGCCCTTGAATAGATATGAACAAGATCCAAATCCACTGCTTATAGTATTTTACATCTGGTGGTTGGAAGACTATCTCCCAGACTGGCTCCTGGCTCTGCATAACCGAACCTTCTTTCCTCCTCATTGCTCACGTATTTCTTGATCTCGGAGCCATTGGGCAGTTTTTTACCATCATATGGCCTCTATGTAGTGATTCCCTGCACTCATGTAGTGATTCCAGGTAAACATATTCCTGGGGCTCTTTCTACACAGCCGTGGGTAGCAATAACTCAACAGTACACAGACATGTCTGAGAATCACACAAATATACCTCCTCACAGCCGGACTAAATGTAAACCCTATTCAATACTCAACTTCCTCAACGCTTCCTCCATAAACATCGATGACGAACAGCCAAGTGGAGAAATGTGACAGACAGGAAGACAAGTAGAAAGTGTCTGCTGGTTTAGCCAGGTGGAGTAATAATATCTTTAGCTACAAATGTTACTTAAACATGTTAGTGTATGAATGCACTGCTTGGACGTGGTCATGCATGCGAGGGAGCCTTAAGCTAAAGCTTCTTGATAAACCCAACTCTATCAGATCTCCTGGAGACTGGGCTAGGGTGGGGAAGTCACTGGCTCTTCATCTATTTCCCTCTGGGGCCACCTCGTCTCTTGCCTCTGCTTATCCATAGCCCTTGCTTCCCATCACTTTCCCCTGTTCATCCCTTGCTGACTGGAGCCCTGAGACAGCCCTCTATTATCATTCAGCTCAAGCATCTATCACTGTCTAGCTGTGATCTGTGACTCTTAGTCCATCTCGGGAATGGAATGTGATTAAGGTCCAGCAACAGTCCATGGGCTGGCCAGTGCCTGGGGAGGTTAGGGTCAGGCCACCAGCTGCCAATCCTGCAGGAATTGTGGACAGACCTAAATTCTCTCGCAGCTGTATTTGGAGTTATTAAAATGTATCCAAGTGGGCTTTTGAACTTTCTGCAGCCTTAGCACACATTGTGCTTCTCCTGGTCACTTAATCTCGATATTTTCCTTTTCTAAATGTATCTGCTATCACTTCCTAAGGGAAACCTTCTCTAATCCTGCCAATCAAAGGCTGTCTGTGTATTATAATTGCTATTCACAGTTTACTTGGTCAGATACAGGTGCTGTCACCAGTGGTATATACCCAGTATGTAGTTAAATTCCTGGCACAGATTAGACACTCAACAGATGTTTAATGAATGAATGAATGATTGGAATGTTCACCAATAATATATAATTTAATTGACATGGGTCTATTGTGTCAGTATCCAAATGCGTCTGCAAACACATTTCCACTGGTGCCCACTTCTGCAAGAAAATAATGAAAAAAATAAAAAGGCTATGTGTGCAGTAACAATAAAAGGGAAGCTTGGCCAGAGAGTCCTCAAACAGACATTTGCTGCTAACAGTCAACACTGATTGACTACATGAATTCCAAAGGTTTAGTGTTTGTGTGTGTGTGTGTTAATCTACAAACGGTACACATAACACTCACATAAAATTGGGCTTCCCTGGGGGCTCAGACAGTAAAAGAATCCACCTGCAGTGCAAGAGACCTGGGTTCAACCCCTTGGTCAGGAAGATCCGATGGAGAAAGGAATGGCTACCCACTCCAGTATTCGTGCCTGGAAAATTCTGTGGACAGAGGAGCCTAGAAGGCTACAATCAAAGGGGGTCACAAAGAGTCGAACACAACTGAGTGACTAACTCCTTCACTCCCCAATAGAAATGGCTGTTATTATCTGACATTTTATTAGTACCCTAGGCCACAGATTCATACAGTATTTGTTTTAAAGGTGGCTGGACGACAAGCTTAATCAAGATTTCCTTTCACGGTATATTTGGAGACCTTTGTGGATTTTTGATGCTCTGGTTTCCGGCACTGAGAAGACAGCAGGGGGGGTGTGGCGTGGCGAGGTGCTGGGGGGCATGGGGAGGCCCGCTCCCCTCCCGACCGTTTGGAGCACAAGACTGGAGTCAGTCATGCTGATGTTTCAGTTTTCTTTCCATCTTAACCCTGGTAAACTCCCCTGTTTCCTTTCACAAAGGTATTTCTTATGACAAGACTTCTAGTTGACAGCTTCCTTTTATTATTCCCAAGTAATTTATAAGCTTATTTCTCTTCATTCCAGCTTATTTTTATAGCACTACTACTCAGATTTTAGAACAACTTGTCTCAAATGCTTACTCCTTCTGAGAAAACAAGTATGAAAACATCGTAAAATATTATAGAGATAAACCTTTATGTCCCACCTATACATCATCAGAATTGGTTGATGGCAGTTTCATTTTGGGGAGGCATCTCCTAAAGATACATAAGGGCTCATATTTTAATAGTTTTCATGTTTTCCCCCCCTCTTACTATCTCTTTATAGAAATTGGAGACGTTTATTTCTCATCATGTTCTCTCCAGGGTTATTGCAAATTTTGGCAGTATCATTAAAGCTACTTTGAACCTTCTATTTTTATGTAATTACTTATTTCACAGACTTTAGCATTCTCAAAACTAAATTTTGTCACTATTTTCTCAACCTTTTATTATCCATATAAAGAATTTAGAGCTACTCACTTATCATATTGCTTTTTCACTCAGTTGTCTTAAGGCTATCCTAACAAACAGTCCATCCTGAAGGAGATCAGTCCTGAATGGAGGGACTGATGTTGAAGCTGAAACTCCAGTACTTTGGTCACCTGATGTGAAGAACTGACTCATTTGAAAAGACCCTGATGCTGGGAAAGATTGAAGGCAGGAGGAGAAGGGGATAACAGAGGATGAGATGGTTGGATGGTATCACCGATTCAATGGACATGGGTTTGAGTAAACTCCAGGAGTTGGTGATGGTCAGGGAGGCTTGGTGTGCTGCAGTTCATGAGGTCGCAAAGAGTCGGACACAGCTGAAGCAACTGAACTGAACTGAAGAAACACTTGACAAGATGTTGCATTTCTTAATCAAGGTAGGAAAGAAAGAACAAGAGTCATTCTCTACAAGTCAAGTCTTCAAGTAAGAAGACAAAATGGAAAATAAGTATGGGGGTGACACCACAGGAAGTCCAAGTGTCTTAACCATGTTTATTTCAATTAATCCAAATAGAAATATTGTGCAAAGAAGAATTGTGCACACTATCTCATATGTCTTTTACATATATATATATATATATATATTTCATTCATTTATTTATTTATTTTTGGCTGGGCTGGGTCTTCATCACTCAAGCTTTTCTCTAGTTGTGGCGAGCAGGGGTTGCTCTCTAACTGTGATGCTCTGGCTTCTAACTGAGGTGCCCTCTCTTGCTGGGAGCCAGCTCATGAGATCCCACCCATGACAAGGTCATGGGGAGAAAGCCTGACGGGCGAGGCGGATCAGGTTTTCAGGGATTCCGAAAAGCTGCCCCAAAGCTGCCCCCGGCACTCACCTTAAAGATGATATCTGTCTTTCTGATGCCTGCCTCAGTGGACTACTCCCTAATTTCTCTGACACAGGCAGGAAGGCCTTCCCCGATCTCTTCCCAAATAAGAATCAATTTAGAACTTTAATCAATAAGTTTCCCAGGTGGTGGTATTTTACGAGATTATTCAGGGTGAAAGGAGTGTTTTAATTTAAACTCCTTTGCTGGTAGTTTGTTAGCCAAATGCATTTATGCGCTTGGTACTAATATGCATGATTGCTTATAATATCCTAATCATAAAATAGCATAAAGAACCTGATTATATAAAAGCCCTAATAGACATAGAGCATTTTTGAGGGGCAAAGGAGTCCTATTAGAAAACATAAGAAAAATTATTCTATAGGTGGTTATTGGGTTGTGATTTGCTTGCTGTGTTTATACTTGCTGTATTTTTGCCTTTAATGTGCTAAGGTTGTGTTACAAAAACCATTGTTAATATAGTTAAAGATCTAGAGAAATAAGAACTTAGCCCTAGTGTGGTAACAATGAGGTGGTTGTTAATTGTCAGTCAGGAGTGCTAGGCAGAAGCTGCCTCACCAAAGTCGCAGAGTCAGTATGGGGTAAACTTCTTAGATAAACGCAACTGACAACCTTTGCAGAAAGATTAATTTTTGTATTAACAAGAATATAATTCTACTCTGTACTATGTCCCTATGCCACTGTTACCTTTCAGTTAAGGTCACCATAGAAACAGAAAATAGGTTTACATTCACCTGACCTGCAAAAATGTTAATAGGCCCCAAGGCCAGAAGATAATGTACAAGACCCTCATAAACAAAGAAGTATGCAGAAAACACCCTGGTTTCATGAAAGACAAGCTGACATAATGTTAAACTATCTTCCCCTTAGAAATGTACTAACTTAGGGTATAAAAGCTATGGTAAAAAATAAAGCATTGCCAGACTCTGCCAGACTCTCTGCACCCCCGTCTGGTCACTCTCTCTCTCTCTCTCTCTCTCTCTCTCTCTCTCTCCCTCACAGACTTGGCCCTATCAAGGCTGGTCTCACGTGTCTTCTATCTCTCGCCGATGCCGTTCATCCTAAGGGTACCCCCTGGATCCTGCTGGGGCTGGACTCCGGCACTTTCTTGCTGAGGAATACGGCTCTACAGCCCATGGGCTTCAGAAATTGCAGCTCCTGGGCTCCAGAGCCTGTGCTCAGTAGTTGTGGCCCATGGGCTTAGTTGCTCTGCAACATGTGGGGTCTTCCCAGATTAGGGATTGAACCCATGTCTGCTACACCGGCAGGCAGATACTTTACCACTGAACCATCAGGGGAGCCCTGCTTCGTATATCTTTAAATGAAATGCATGAATTTTATTTTAAAATATTATCATTTTAATGACTTTTTTCCCACAGAATTCTGTATTTGTCTCTCCTTGCTCTTCTAGGGTACTGGATCATTTACTGCTGCTGCTGCTAAGTCACTTCAGCCATGTCCAAGTCTGTGAGATCCTACAGACGGCAGCCCACCAGGCTCCCCCATCCCTGGGGTTCTCCAGGCAAGAATACTGGAGTGGGTTGCCATTTCCTTCTCCAATGCACGAAAGTGAAAAGTGAAAGTGAAGCCGCTCAGTCATGTCTGACTCTTAGGGACCCCATGGATTGAAGCCTGCCAGGCTCCTCCGTCCATGGGATTTTCCAGGCAAAAGAGTACTGGAGTGGGGTGCCATTGCCTTCTCCAGGATCATTTACTGGTTATGTTAACTGGGGGTGACGCATTCACCTGCCTACACATGCTGACCTACACATCGAGTGAAAACTTCCTTTTGGTAGTTCACGGTATTCTATCACGTGTTAACTAAGACTTTGTTGATGAACACTTAGGTTCTTTCAAATTTTTTGCCATTAAAATCCATGCTGCAGAGGTAATACTGAACATATATTCTTTCTGTGAATGTAAGAATCTCTGCAATATGTTCTCAGAACTGAAATTATGTGATCCAAAGCTATATACCTTTGTAATTTTTACCTCTATAGAAGTAGACAATAGATAGATAGAAATATACATTACATATCTCCATCAGCAACGTTAAGAATGACAAGACCTTTTTTTTTTCTTTTTTTAAGTTTTTGATATTCTATGCCAAGAGTTTCCACCATTCCTCCCTTTCTGGGGCCACCTTCAGACTCTAAGTTCTTCAAAGAAAAGTCAATGAGAAGAAATGAGAGTGGGGTCTCATGTGCAAACTAGAGTTACAGTTTGATATGTTTTTCATTGCGTAGCAGTGCCCCTGACTATCTTTAACTTGATGTGTTGACTTTGGTCTCTACCTTACAAGTTGCATGCCCTAAAATAATACTGAATATTTTCCCATGGGATTTGTACTTCAATTAAATGTTTAATTTGATGACAGTTTTAGATTTGCAGAAAAATTTCAACGTCACAAAAAATGCACAAATGGTACAGAGAGCTCTCATGTATTCTGCATCCAGTTCCCTTATGAGTAACATCTTCCATTAGAATATTCTGTGCTGTGCTTGGTCACTCAGCCCTGTCTGACTCTTTGCAACCCCATGGACTGTAGCCCACCAGCCCCTTTGTCCGTGGACTTCTCCAGGCAAGAATACTGGAATGGATTGCTATGCCCTCCTCCAGGGGATCTTCCTGACCCAGGGATCGAACCCAGGTCTCCCACAGGCAGATTCTTTACTGTTTGAGCTTTCTTCGGCTTAGTCAAGAAATTCAGTTGAGTCTGACTCTTTGCTACCCCATGGACTGTATCCCGCCAGGCTCCTCTGTCTGTGGGATTCTCCGGGCAAGAATACTGAAATGGGTTGTCATGTCCTTGCCCAGGGGATCTTCCCAACCCAGGGATTCTTTACCATCTGAGCCACTTATGTACATTTGCTAAAACTCTGTGAACCAGTATCTTTACATTATTGTTAACTAAAGGCCATATAGTCTAAAGATTTCCTTTGTTTTTTACCTTTTATCTTTTTTGTGTTCTAGGATTTCCATCCAAGGTACCACATCACTCTCCACCTTGGTACTCCTTAAAGTAACATGTCAACCTCTGGGTTCTTAACTCTGAAATCTCATTGTTCATGGAGAATGTACTTCTCAAATGGAAGATGCCATGGTCTGAATTGAGGTGGGGCCTTTGGGAGGTGATGAGGTCACTATGTGGAGCCCTCCTGAATGGGATTAATTACTTAGTGGATCAGCAGGAAAGAATCTGCCTGCCAATCCAGGGGACTCAAAAGATGTGGGTTCAATCCCTGGGTCAGGCAGATACACTGGAAGAGGGCATGGCAACCCAGTCCAGTATTCTTGCCTGGGAAATCTCATAGACAGAGGAGCTTGGAAGGCTACTGTCCATAGAGTTGCAAAGAGTAGGACATGACTGAAGAGGACTGGACATGCACACAAAAAAGGTCCCAGAGAGCTAGCTATCCCCTCTTCCATGTGAGACAAAATAAGAAATGGGGCTCTCACCCAACCATGCTGGTACTCTGATCTTCACCTCCAGCATACAGAACTACAAGAAATACATTTATGTTGTTTATAAACTTCCTGGCTCTAGCATTTTGTTATAGCAACCTAAACAGACTAAGACAGAGGATTATTTTTTGCTTCCATCTATTATACCCGAGGGTCAGGATAAGAGATTAGGGCTCTGCTTGCTTCCCCATGCTGCATCCAAAGCATCACTTTATCTCCAACTATCAAAAGCCCTGCTCCTCTGAGGCCAGCACTACCAAAATCTACCCCAGCTCCTCCCCTTTGCTGCCAGGACTGCCCTCCTGTCATTTCTTCCTTTCACTGAACAACTTAGCCTCTGGGTCACTGGTTTCTTCCACACCTCATCTACGTTCTACCTACATTCCTGCCAGTTACTGAATTCCAATGCCCACACAGATGTACCATCTATGATCACTGTGGAGGTACCATTTACATCTTGACCTTGAGTCTCTATGTATCCTCATCTTCGGTGACCCTCCCTTCAATGCACTGTGGCCACCTTCTCCCAGCCTCTTACCTCAGAAAACACACCACCTCTCAGACAGCAAATTCTGACATCCCACTCGCCAACCATGCATTTCTATCCACCAAGATATTTGGCCAAGTATGTGTGCATGCTCATTTGTGTCAGCCATGTCCCACTCTTTGAACCCCTAACTGTAGCCTGCCAAGCTCCTCTGCCCATGGGTTTCTTTAAGCAAGAATACTGGAATGGGTTGTCAAGCCCTCCTCCAGGGGATCTTCCCAGCCCAGGGATCAAGCCCGAGCCTCATGCCTCTCCTGCCGCTGAGCCACCGCAGAAGCCCCTTGGGTCAAGTATATCCAACTGCAAAAATTCTATTAACACAATGTAATTTTTAACTAATTGTTTTTTCATTTCCTCACAGTTCCTTTAACCTTCCTTTCCTCTGTTGTACAGTTTAGAGTCATCATTAAAATCCTTCATTTTCAATCAATTTCCTTCACTCTCTTGGTCCTTGGATGGCAGCCCTCCAGGCTGATTGCATGTTTCCGTCTGCTGTCTCTAACCTTCATGGAAGCAGCTGGACATTGCTAGTGGAAAATCACACATGCTGCCACTTAGGCATTCCTCTGATATCTTTATCTCAGATTTCACATGGGCACGATTGCCTTGTAAATCTACTTTCATCTATTCTCCGTGGTTTTCTCTTCTCCCAGATGGCAGTCTCATAAATTTCCCTCCCTCGTATCCTTAGTGGATAACCTTGCCTCATAATTCATAGAATGAATAGAAGGCACCAGGTAGGAACCCTCTTACGGCTCCCTCCCAGTGCATAAATCTGCTCACATCTGGACTCCGCGTCTCCTTTCCTCCTGTTAAACTGACTCAATGCTTCTTTCACCAGCACCCAGTTCTTCTAAAGGTGCTGGAGGTCCCATCTCTTAATATCACAGGGCTCGCTTCTGCTGCTCCTGTCCCATCAGTCTCTACGTTTTCCTGGGTTATGCTTGGCAGCCTATAAACAAGGTCACCAACAGTCTCCGTGATGCTGGACAGCGATCGTTTCTGGTTTCAGTCTCACTGAGCCTGATCTTGCAAACAACTTCCTTTGCTCTCGGTCTTTGTGACATCAGCTCCTCTTCAGTCTTCTTTGGCTCCCCTACCCCCCAGGCTTTCTCTGGAGGCTGAAGAGCCAAGTTCCAGTTTGTCTACTCTTCTCTTCCCCCCTGAGATCCTATCCCTAGAAGGCAGCCTCCACTGATGAAGGTTTAAATCACATCTGTATGATTCTGACGGATGTTTTTTCCCAATAAATCTTCTGTGTGTTTAATTCTATGTTGAAGATTGCCTCTTGGAGATGTGAGGGATATTTATATAATTGTCCTCAACAAAGATGAGGCTACTCAAGCCTCAAGAAAATACCACTGAGATCTTAGCAAAAGATGGATGATTATAAGGAGGGTGAGGTGAGCATCCCATGTGGCTGGGGTGGGGATGGCACAGGCTGCGATTGCTTGACTGAAATAACAGTGGCCATGTGATTCCCATTACATCCACAAGCTCTTGCGTGCAGGGACCACGACAGACACCCATGAGCCACATGGACTTTAGTGAACAAGTGTAATCAAGGCCAGAGCGCTATTAACAGGAAGAAATAATTCTTAGATTTACTGAGGTTTAAGTCATTGGTGGGGGCTTCCCTGGTAGCTCAGTCAGTAAAGAATCTGCCTGCAGAGACCCTGGTTCTGCAGATTGTCCTGCCTGCAGGAGACCTTGGTTTGATTCCTGGATCTGGAAGATCCCCTGGAGAAGGGATAGGCTACCCACTCCAGTATTCTTGGGCTGCACTGGTGGCTCAGATGGTAAGGAATCCACCTGCAATGCAGGAGATCTGGATTTGATCCATGTGTTGGGAAGATCCCCTGGGGAGGAGGGCATGGCAACCCCCTCCAAGATTCTTGCCTGGGGAATCCCCATGGACAGAGGAGCCTGGCGGGCTCCAGTCCATGGGGTCACAAAGAGCCGGGCACGACTGAGTGACTCAGCACGGCACAGCACAGCACAAGGCACTGGTGAGGACACGTGAGATTCAGCTGCATCTCACTCTTTGTAATCCCCTGGACTATAGCCCGCCAGGCTCCTCTGAATATGGGATTTCCCAGGCAAGAATACTGGGATGGAGTGCTACTTCCTACTCCAGGGGATCTTCCCAACCCAGGGATCCAACCTGTGTCTCTTGAGTCTCCTGCATTGATAGGCAAATTCTTTACCACTGTGCCACCTGGGAAGCCATATGTGCCTTTAAAAATACAAAGGATCAGGATTCTGGCTGTAGAAAGGAGCACAGAAAATTAGTGGGGGTTTAGAAATAAAACATTGATGCCAAACTTGGATAGCCAGTGCGGGGCAGGGGAAATGGAAACCAATATTCTTAATAGGAAAGGCATATGTCAGAGAAAAAGTAGCAATTCAGGTTCCCACCAGAGCAAATTGCTAAACTTTCACAAAGGCAGCAGAATCCCTGGGTATCAGACTGAGTAGAAGAAGAAATGAGAATTTCATTCCTTTGGACCTGTAACTTGCAAGAGATAAATACTTGACACTTAACCTAAAGAAATTAACTGTCAGTTCAGCTCAGTCGCTCAGCCGTGTCTGACTCCATGCAACCCCATGGACTGCAGCACCAGGCCTCCCTGTCCATCACCAACTCCCGGAATTTACTCAAACTCATGTCCATTGAGTCAGTGATGCCATCCAACCATCTCATCCTCTGTCAGCCCCTTCTCCTGCCTTAACCTTTCCCAGCATCAGGGTCTTTTCAAATGAGTCAGTTCTTCGCATCAGGTAGCCAAAGTATTGGAGTTTCAGCTTCAGCATCAGTCCTTCCAATGAATATTCAGGACTGATTTCCTTTAGGATGAACTGGTTGGATCTCCTTGCTATCCAAGGACTCTTAAGAGTCTTCTCCAACACCATAGTACAAAAGCATCGCTTTCTCGGCGCTCAACTTTCTTTATAGTCCAGCTCTCATATCCATACCTGACTACTGGAAAAGCTATAGCTTTGACTAGACGGACCTTTGTTGGCAAAATAATGTCTCTGCTTTTTAATATGCTGTCTAGGTTGGTCATAACTTTTCTTCCCAGGAGCAAGTATCTTTTGATTTCATGTCTGCAGTCATCATCTACAGTGATTTTGGAGCCCCCAAAAATAAAGTCTGTCACTGTTTCCCCATCTATTTGCCATGAAATGATGGGACCAGGTTCCATGATCTTAGTTTTCTGAATGTTCAACTTTAAGCCAACTTTTTCACTCTCCTCTTTTACTTTCATCAAGAGGCTTTTTAGTTCTTCGCTTTCTGCCACAAGGGTGATGTCATATGCATATCTAAGGTTATTGATATTTCTCCCAGCAATCTTGATTCCAGTTTGTGCTTCATCCAGCCCAGCATTTCTCATGATGTACTCTGCATATAAGTTAAATAAGCAGTGTGACAATATGCAGCCTTGATGTACTCCTTTCTCTATTTGGAACCAGTCTGTTGTTTCATGTCCAGTTCTAACTGTTGCTTCCTGGCCTGCATACAAATTTCTCAAGAGGCAGATTAGTTGGTCTGGTATTCCCATCTCTCTAAGAATTTTCTAGTTTGTTGTGGTCCACACAGTCAGAGGCTCTGGCATAGTCAAAAAAGCAGAAGTAGATATTTTTCTGGAACTCTCTTGCTTTTTCTATGATCCAATGGATGTTGGCAATTTGATCTCTGGTTCATCTGCCTTTTCTAAATCCAGCTTGAACATCTGGAAGTTCATGGTTCATGTACTGTTGAAGCCTGGCTTGGAGAATTTTGAGCATTACTTTACTAGCGTGTGAGATGAGTGCAATTGTGTGGTAGTTTGAGCATTCTTTGGCATTGCCTTTCTTTGGGATTGGAATGAAAACTGACCTTTTCCAGTCCTGTGGCCACTGCTGAGTTTTCCAAATTTGCTGGCATATTGAATGCAACACTTTCACACCATGATCTTTCAGGATTTGAAATAGCTCAACTGGAATTCCATCACCTCCACTAGCTTTGTTCCTAGTGATACTTCCTAAGGACCACTTAACTTCACATCCCAGGATGTCTGGCTCTAGATTGGTGATCACAGCATCGTGATTATCTGGGTCATGAAGATCTTAACTGTCAAGGGGATTTAATTCTCGAACTCTCATGCCTCTGTGAAAATTATCATAATGGAAGGGATTTAATATTCTTAGTTGGAATTGGAATGGATCCTGAAAGTGTCTTTAGACACTTATTATTGCAATTTTCTTTAAAAAAATTTTTTTATTTATCTATTTGTCCACATAAGTCTTAGTCATGGCATGATGTGTGGGGGCTGGAGAGCTTAGAGGCTCAGTATTTGTCCCACCACCTGTGGAATCTTAATCCCCCCCACCAGGTATCATTCCCAATCGAAGGGGGTTTCTTAACCACTGGACCACCAGGGAAGTCCCTTATTGTCGTTTCTTAACGTACTTGGATCTCTTTGCAGAATCACTGATGGACTATTTTGAACAAACTGACATTTGGAGACATTAGGAATGGGAAGTAAAATAAGAAGTGATTTTTTTGTTTAGCGTCAGAATAACCATGGAAGTTTTTCTAACGAACATGCCCTTCACTCCCATTTCAGGGCCTTCTGGGCAACAGACCTGTGCCACCCTTCAGCGTTTCTGGTGGAATAACTAAAGGGCTTACTTGAAGATGCAGGGTTGATATTAAGGAAATGGGTTTATGAAAGTGGGAGTAGGATTGTCTCAGGGGACAGTCCAATCCCTCACCCAAGATAGGGAGCTACAGGCTTTTATATAAACATTCGCTAGTTGAGAGAAGAGGAGGCTGGAGAATGTTGGGAGGCGTGAACGGCTATTATCCACTCTCTGTGTTTGCTTTCATGTGAAGGTAGGTTTAGGAGTAAGACTCCTGCTTTCTCTCCACAGCCTTCATCAGCTGTTCTCCAGGGGCGGATGCGAACCTTCTGGATAGGTGAGAAGACCAAACCAGATCCACCTGCGTGCTTTTTTCTGGGACCTGCCCCCCTTCAGAGAGCAGCTGTTCTCCTCTGCGGCCCCTTACCCAACTCTCCCTCATCCCCAGGAGATGCCTGGGCCTCCCGAGCTCTGTCCATGCAGACCGGAAGTCCTCCCTGAGCCCGACATCCGCTCTTAGCATCATAGGTGCTCGCACCCCTGGGGCCCTTCTCCAGTCCCGCCCCAGGCTTCCCACGGGGAGCTGCCTCAGGGAAGTGTGAGCTCCCAGGTCTCTTCCTTCGTGGGGTCACAGGGCACACTCCCTGCCCGCTCAGCTGGGAAGGGCTGCAGAATCGGGGGTGTCATCCCAGAGCCCCAACAGCTTGCTCAATAGAGATTCATACTGTCTGACTCCTAAGAATGTTGCATATGTCATGGAGGATAATTAAGCTGAAACGAGGCCTGCATGAATCTGGGCTTTGAGAGCTGACAGAATTGCTAGAAAGACTGTGTGAACTATTTTAGAGAGCTTTATGGCTTCATGTAGGAGGGAATTTAAAAGAATGCCATTATGTAGGAAAACACGTGAGTTCAGACAAACGTGGCCATGCTTTATTAATACATTTTGTCTAAATACCTGTGACCTGCAAGAGCTCGGACATCATCTGACAGAAGTGAAAGAGATTTTTGGTGCTGGTTCAAAACAAGACTTCGTGTTTCAATTTGATTTATTTCCTTAACATCCAAGAAAGGATCAAATCACGTTTGGGAGAATTGCTCTGGAATTTGGAGATAAAGGGGTTTTGTTTCACTGAATTACTGGAAGCTATTTGAAGATGGTTTTGCTGTAGCAGTATCAGAAGTCCCCTGCAAAATCTAAGAAGCTGAAAGCTCTGGAATTCCATTTGACAGCAGGTCATGGTACCTCCTGGAAGGTGGTCACATCTCTGCACAGTTGTTATGGTCTAGGGGGCTGTAAGGATACAGATCAGTGTTGCTAAATTTGCCTCTGAATGCAGAGACACGATCATTTCAATAAACTGTCACCAACTGCCCACTTGTCTGCATTTTTGGGGCCCTGTTAGCAATAGCAATATAATATCCTCACTCTCTTGGCTTTAAAAATCAACCAATATGTAGCAACTACTCCACCTGTTGATATTCAGGCGCTATAATTCCAGAGTAGCAAGCATGATACATAACCCATAATGTCACCAATTTGTTTTCTGATCTCCAGAAGAGTTGAAATTTAAGTGATTCCAAATAAATCCTGTGTGAAACGTCCCAGCTTTTCTCCTAAACTGACCCTCCCATCCCAGGAGTAATGGAAATCCTTTCTTTAGCAAGCAAGCACAACAAAGGACCACAGAAGGGTGTTTGGAAAAGCCTTAGGTCTCACATTAGTTGAAATCACCCTGGACCTCAGAGGCACCCTGCACTCAGGCACAGAGATTGACCCCATGTGCTGTCCCAGCTGCATGAAGACATCTGCGTTCTCGGGTGGCTCAGGAATATTAGGAGTTTAAAGCCAGTGACATTTCTAGATCATTAGAGTTTTTCTGGAAATGAAGACTGCCTCTCCCATCATTCTCCAGATGATGCATTCCCTAATCAATGCCTTGTACGCTCAGTTGCTCAGTCCTGTCCAACTCTTTACAACCCCATGGACTATAGCCTGCCAGGCTCCTCTGTCCATGGGATTTTTCAGACAAGAATACTAGAGTGGGTTGCCGTTTCCTCCTACAAGGGATCTTCCTGACCCAGGGATCGAACCTGGGTCTCCTGCATTGGCAGGCGGATTCCATACCACTGAACCATCTGGGAAACCCATCTTCTCTGCCTGCCAGAACCACACACTTTGTATGAATAAGGTTAGATTTGACATCCTGAAGGTTATAACTGTGTGGTTTCTGCTTATGGAAAACATCTTTACAGAAAGAAGATGCTAAGCAGAACTGCAGGTTTCTGATGAACTATCATTGGAAGGAAAAAAAAAAAAAAAAAACAATTCTGCACAGATTTTCTTTTCTTTAAAAACAACATGTAGTTTTAAATAAGAGAATTTCAGAGGGTTTTTATTAAGTTTTGCAAATTAACCAAATGAATACATCATTCTTAATGTGCATCACATTTAGTGATGGCCCTTCATGCCATTTCTTCCTCCCACTCCAGTATTCTTGCCTGGAGAATCCCATGGACAGAGGAGCCTGGTGGGCTACAGTCCATAGGGTCATAAAGAGTCAGACACAACTGAAGTGACTTAGCACCTCATGCCATGGTCTCCCCCCACCATCAGGTGCCATACATTGTCCTCACCTTGGAAATCAGGCTAAGCTTGAAGCAGGTTGTAAGTTCAGTCTCATTCACGCTCATACAGAAATGTGCCTAAAGAAGCTTGTGTATGTCTATTAGTTTCCTATCAACTCTGATTTGTGTAAGGACAAACTAGAAATACTACAAAATGCATAAAAAGAAAACTGCAAGAACTTTCCTTACCAAGTTTCGGGGCATTTTTTATGCTATCTGTGCAATGTCAGTTAGCTTCAGAGGGCAAAGTCCAAAGTAAGAAGGCTCTGAAATTTGGATCCCACATGGGTCACTTAATTTCTCAAAGATACAAATTCTGATGCATGTCCAGGAAAGCACCATGGATCCAGGAGTCCTTCCAAGAAGTGCCTCTGCAGAGCCACTGAGTTGGAGAAAACTAATCCATCACTATCTCCTTAATAAGAAGCCAAGATACAATCTTGTGAATCAATTTGTTAGTAGCATCATATTTTTCTTTTGTTGAAATTTACTTGGCCCTTTCACAATGGAAACATGTCTGTGAGATGGGTGAGCAGAGCAACCAGCTTTGTCCTTCTCTTTAATTCAGGCTTCCACCTGGAATCTCTCAGGGTTTCCTTCTGGACTAGAGATAGGAATTCTGGCTATAGGAATATTCCTATATCTAGCAATTCTAAACATAGGAATATTTGGGGAGAGGGTTTTCTTTTTTAAGTGGCCCAAATCTCATATCCTTATTCTGGTACATTAGGAAAAATAAGAGTGTGTCAAAGATGCCATTTTCTCTGTGACCCGAAGTTGCCCTTCTGAAAATAAGGAGTGTCACAGGTAGAAAACATTCATCTAAGGCCCAGACCTTGGTTCCATGACCTCATCATCTCTGAGCATTCCTGGGATTTCACTCCTTTCCCTCACTCTTGTGGCCAGATTCTGTCCTGTGGGATCTAGTGATCACGTTGGAAGGGAGGCTTCCTCTGCTCCTGAGAGATGGACAGAACCTGAGCACAGCGCCCTCTCTTGACAGCTCACTTGGTCCATTGTTACCCACACACTCATGTTTCTCCAGCGTTAGGATACTGGGACCTGTGGTCCTTTGCCTTAAAGTAGCAATTATTTTATGCTTGCTCTATTTCAAACTCTGTCTTAATACTTTTCCATATTTTACATAATCTATTAAAAACTGTATTTTTATCTTCACTTTACAGATGAGGAGATTTAAGTCCAAGATTGCCCAGCCAGTAAGTGACAAGTTTGAGGCTTGACCCTCTTCAGGTAGGTGGTATAGAGACACAGATAGGAAATGTCTCCGTATTTTCCATAACTTGTTATTATGATTTAATTAAGAATCCATGTGTTTCACAAATAAATATAGCAAACAATAATAGCTTTGCTTTTTAATGTGATTGTTAGTTTACATCTTTGTTTTGCTGTCGACCTTCACATGACACATCCTGTGGTCTGTGTTCTAATTCAGTCAGATCTTGGAGAATGGTGTAGTCATTCAACAAACTTATTTTTTGAGGATAAGAGACGCAAATTGGTATCTAAAGGTAGCAAGCAGATTTCTTGTTGTTTTTCAGTCCCTAAGTCGTGTCCAACTCTTTGCGACCCTGTGGACTGCAGCATGCCAGGCTTCCCTGTCCTTCACTATCTCCGGGAATTTGTTCAAACTCACATCAGTTGAGTCGGTGACGCCATCCAACCATCTCATCCTCTGTCACCCCTTTCTCCTCCTGGCTTCAATCTTTCCCAGCATCAGGATCTTTTCCTAAGAGTTGGCTCTTTGCATCAGCTGGCCAAGGTACTGGAGCTTCAACTTTAGCACCAGTCCTTCCAATGAATATTCAGAGTTGATTTTCTTTAGGATTGACTGATTTGACCTCCTTGCAGTCCAAGGAATTCTCAAGAGCCTTCTCCAGCACCACAGTTTGAAAGCATCAATTCTTCAGTGCTCAGCCTTCCTTATGGTCCAACTCTCACATCTGTACAACTACTGGAAAAACCATAACTTTGACTACACGGATCTTTGTCAGCAAAGTGATGTCTCTGCTTTTTAATATACTGTTTGTCACAGCTTTCCTTCTAAAGAGCAAGTGTCTTTTAATTTCACGGCCCAGGATGTCCTGTTGTGAACTCTTAGCGCAACTCCCTGAAGATGGCGCCCTCTTTAGGGAAACTTGGGCATCACACCCTGGCCTGAAATCAGGAGAGGCTTCACTTTGGGTTGCAGGTTAGTGGGTACAGACACTGATCCTCAGCTCTGAGCACAAGGCTCCAGTTTCTCTGTTGGTTTGAAATACACTAGACATTGTCAAAAACCCGTCTGCCAATGCAGGAGACTTAGAGAGGCAGATTTGATCCTTGGGTTGGGAAGACCCCTGGAGGAGGGGATGGCAACCCACTCCAATATTCTTGCCTGGACAATCTCATGGACAAAGGACCCTGGATGGCTACAAGTCCATGGGATCGCAAAGAGTCAGACATGACCGAAGCAACTTAGCACACACTGCACACGCACCCTGAACTTTAACTGATCCATATAGGAGAGCGGGTTAAATTTTCGCAAATGGCATGATGTGTCCAATGCGCATAAGTCCAGACTCTACAGAGTCCGAGGTAAAGATCTCAGCTGGGCAGCTTCCTCTTTACCTGGGCTGGGTGTGCCCTCTGTGGACAGCAGGTCTCTTTCTGATGCAGCTGGGCTGCAGCGCCCCCACATTGCTGCCGTGTCCCCAGAACCAGAGGATGGAACGTGCATCTGTGAAGCTTTCTGGTGCAGGAACAGCTGTCCTGAGCCAGTTTATGCGTTTTATGCAGAGAAAGCTGTGCCCGAGGGTCTGTTGGTCTCTCTCTCCCCGCGTGGCCGACCTTGGCCAGGGTCCAGGTGTCCATGGCCAGGTCGGTCCGGGGAGCCCAGTCCCCTCCGGACGCGGTCAGGGAAGGTCAGGGGCTCAGCCAGACCAGCCCGAGCCTCGGTCCCTCAGGGTTGGGTCTCTGCTGAGTCGTTTCTGTCCAAAAGCATCCACATCGTCCCATTTATCTTCAGTATTTCAACATTACCCCTGCCACTTTGATAAAGGATTTTAGCTGAATCAACCTTTACAGGTAATAACTTCCACAGATAAAGTTGACTCATTCTTTCTCTGTGAAGTTCAGTTGTCAAATTCCATTGCAACTTCAAGTTTTTAAAGTAAACTTATTTTTATGGCCTCAAGTTATTTTCCTCCTCCTATCATTTGGAAAATTCAGTAAAGAGTTTGCTATAAAATTTTGACCAGGGCCAGCTTTAAGCAGCCAGGTGGTTTGATCTGTGTGTATTTGGAGATATGGAGCAAGACTGTATTCACTGCAAAGACCAAAGAGTTAGGCAGTAAAACTCAAAATTTACCTAATACCCGAGGCAAGGCTCCTGCACTCTTTGCTGACTGTCCTCTGCCTCTGACCCTTCTACTCTGCCATGTCTATCAACCCCTTTGAGGAATAAATCATAGTTATTCTCTCTTCCCCTTCTTGCTCTCTTTACCTCAATTCTTAATATGCTTTACATTAGAAAAGAACCTAACCTAATGGCCACCCATGAGAAATATCTCTCCAGATTTACATATCTATAGATAGAACAGGTCAACTGGAAATTTAATCAAATATATATTTAAATGGTAATAGTAAGAATAGAGATTTTTATTTCTATATATTAAGGGAATTGTATTCCAGCTAAGTTCATTTATTTTGAGATTGCTTCTTAACACACTAAAAAGAAGTGAATATTAGGTAAAATTGCATCACCATAATAACAGTAGTTCTCCTCACATACTGCTTAATTCTAATCCACTACATACTCACTGCAATTATGGAATGGAATTATATGATGTGATTTGGATTGCCTGGATCTTTTATTTGCCCCCAAGAGGCTATCTGACAAATGCTGAGTATAAATTACTGGAGAGCAAATACACTTGCTTTCTCAGCAAAGGAGATTTTATAATTTAAACTCATTATCAAGAAATGTAACATCATATTAAATATATATAAGTAATCTTGCTGTGTTGGAGCAGCTGAATATTCACTATCAAAATACGTCAAGTCTCTTCCATGTAATAGTTTATTTACTATAGGACATAGATGAACATTAGTATTTCTACCAATGTGCACCCTTGTATTTATTCAGTGTTAGTTGCTTAGTCATTTCCAACTCTTTTCGACCTCATAGACTGTAGCCTGCCAAACTCCTCTGTCCATAGAATTCTCCAGGCAAGAATACTGGAGTGGGTAGCCATTCTCTTCTCCAGGGGATCTTCCCAACCCAGGGATCGAACCCAGGTCTCCTGCATTGCAGGCAGATTCTTTACTATCTGATCAACCAAGGAAGCCATTGTATTTATTAGATCACAATATTAATCCTGTTTTCACCTAAATAGCTTTTAAACAATAATTCAATAATATGGTTTCATCTTTCCACTTCATGGGACCAACCAGTCAGCCCCACTCCGCCTTCTTACCCTCTGTTGTATGGACACCAATATTCCAGCGACAACTTTATACTCTGACTTTAAAATAGTTGATTCTCTAGGCAACCACAATTTCATTTATGACCTGGGCCTTAGATTCTATAATTCTACATGGAAAGAGACATGTGAAAATCAACTACTGCTACATTTATCTGATAAGAAAGTTGAAACTTAAGATAGCCAATGAGCTTCTCCCATGCAGAAGTACAGTAGCCTTGAATGAGTGAATGAGTGAGTGATAGTTGCTCAGTCATCTCTGACTCTTTGTGACGCCATGAAATGTAGCCTGCCAGGCTCCTCTGTCCATGGAATTCTCCAGGCAAGAACACTGGAGTGGGTTTCCATTTCCTTCTCCAGGTAGCCTTGGATGATTAGCATAAATTCTTTCTCCAAGCTTCTTCCTTGTGGACATTCTCTCTGTTAAGTGGATAACTAGCTCAGACCTCTTCCCCTGAGGGCTGCCTGTCCTGGCAGAGACCCCTGGGACCTCCAGTGACCAGTCACCCCAGGGTGGTTCTCATCTGCAGCTGGGCTTGTGGCCGACCTTCTCCATGACACTGCAGACCCAACTCATTCCATCAACATCCCCACTGAGGACATTCCCCGTGCTTCACCCACTGCTGACTCCTCATCAACCACTGTGATATTTCCAATAGGAAGCGCATAGGCGTGACCGTGCTGAGCCCTCTACTGACAACTGCAGAATCACAAGCATCTTTTGAAAATCAAGTCTCCTTGAGAGAGCTCTTTCAAAGCTCTCATCAACTGAACTGAACACCTGAGAGATAGACAGAGATAGAGACAGAGGGAGGGAGAGAGAGAGGGACACACTAGGCACACAGAACGCTCCCATCAAGTTTATTCTTTCTGGAAACACGTAGAGAGCAACATATTGGTGAGGGGAGGGAGTAGGTCACAAACAAGTAAACAAATAGCAAACAATTTACCTACAAATGTGTAAGTTTTCTGGGAAAAAAAAAAAACAGAGAAAGAGTGATTGAGAAAGTCCTAATTGCAAGGGTCTTGTGTCTTGGGGTAGGGGGGTGGTGTTAAAGCTCATCTGAAAGGCGAAGCCAACTCTGTGAAAAGTGGAGGGAAATATCTTCTAGTTCAAGAACAGAAAATGCAAATGTGGAGCACTGCAACCGATCTTATCCCAAAGGGATTAAAGCAAGTGCAGTGTTGGTGGTTGGGGCTTCCCCGTGGCTCAGTGGTAAAGAATCTGCCTGCAATGCAGGAGTCACAGGAGATGCAAGTTCGATCCCTAGGTTGGAAAGATCCCCTGATGGCAGACACGGCAACCCACTCCAGTCTTCTTGCCTGGAGAATCCCATGGACAGAGAAGCCTGGTGGGCCACAGTCCATAGGGTCCCAAAGAGTCGGACACCGTTTAGTGACTAAGCAACAACAGCATCACTGATGATTTCCTAACTGCATCATTCTATTTTTACTAATTGTCATCAAATTGTAAGAGACAGCTTTCCCTTCTCTTATTTATGTGTTTTTTTTAATCAACATAGACTTCTGTATTTTTATGTTAAACAGTGGTTTGCACTGTACATTGATAATCACCCAGGAATTATCACTGAATGTGCCCAGCACTTTGGAGGGCCTCTCCAAACCTTCAAAGATCATGGTTTTTTTAGTGAGTTTGACTCTAAGAAATGTGTTATCATTGTTTTCAGCCCTTGTAACAAGATTGGCTCCAATGCAATATGATATTCAATATACACTGCTTATTACAGTAATTATCTATTTTTATACTCACATCTTCATAGATTGGGCCCAAGACAGCTCTTCCAACTGGTTCCAGGCTGCTGTTAATATGTTCCTATGACTCTTTAGAAACTTGTTTGCTTTTTGGCACAATAAGATGTTCCAGACTCCTCTTGTGATATTCCTGCTCGACCCAGCTCTGGGAGTCCTGGCTTGTTTTGTAGAAGACAATATTTTGATGCTAGGCTATATGAGTATTAGATTCTTCACTAAGTTCATAGACAAGATGAGGAGCTCACTCTAATCACTTCTGAAAATACAGAGGGTGGTTAAGAGAAGTGAAAGTTGAAACTTGGCATTTCAGAATAGCTGGATTGTGGTATTGTATTCATAAAATACCTCCCTATGAAGATCTGTGTAAAGTGAATGGGCTTGCCTTTTGTCTTTGAAATTGCTTAGTTTTAACGCCAAAGACTTATGTTTCTTCATCATTTGTTCCAAGCTTAGGTGTGAGTAGGAGGACTGAATAAATTGGCCAAAATGCTATCTGTGAACATATCGTATAATGTCCTCCACAGTCTTTCTTCAAAGTTACACATAATCCATTTCACATAATTATGCTTTATTGTTCTATTCCTATGATTACTTGAAACAGAATTATTTCTGTAGAAACTGTGCTTTTATTCTTTGCCCAACTTTTTTAGAAATTAAAAATGCACACAGATGCTTGCAGAATTTGCTGTCAAAAAAAAAGTAAAGGCTAAATTGAATCACAAGTATTTTCAAGTAAGATTTTCAGATCTTACTCTATTTGAAAATGTAGCTAACATATTTCATGTTTTCTTCTCTTCAGATGCAATATCATTTTCAGTTCTGAGATAATTATTAGTGGTTATAGCATCAAATGGAATTTCTAATAAAAATCCTTTATTTTATAGTAAGCATCTCTCTGCTTACATCTTTAAAGTGTTGTCTGGTAGAAAGTTCTGTCCAGCCTCTGCTGATAATTTTCTATCACTCACTGGGGCTTCCCTGGTGGCTCAGTGGTAAAGAATCCTCCTGCCGTTGCAGGAGATATGGGTTCAGTCCCTGGGTCGGAAGATCCCCTGGAGAAGGAAATGACAATCCAGTCCAGTATTCTTGCCTGGAGAATCCCATGGACAGAGAAGCCTGGCAGGCTATAATCCATGGGGTCACCAAAGAGTTTGGACACGACTTAGCAGCTAAACAACCACTTGCTAAGTAGCATGTTTGTGCCAACTCCCGCGCTGGTCCTTCCCGACCACAGTACACAGCGCTTTATTCTACAGTTTTGTTCAGTGTTCATGCGGGGAAAACCTTGTCTCCTTGCAGTAAACAAGGTAATGTGCTTAAAACACCTACTCTGTGCCTGTATGTAAATTCACTTTCATGTTGCTTCTCTTCCTTTATGTGACAGATATTTTCAAAATATGCCATCTATCAGTCTAATTTTCATTTGCCAATACTTCCAAAACTCTGGGATTCTCCTCTGTGACACTGTCAGATAATAATGTTTCAGCCAAAACATGTGCTTTCTTAGGGAGTTCATTTATTTAAAGGCACATTCTGTAAATTCCTTATTCAGTTCACGACTGAGAAGGAATCTCTTATATATCGAGCTTACTGATGTAGAAGCATTTCTCTAATAATCGACATGGGGTGGTGTTGATTATTAGATGAAAAGTGCAAAGCCGATTAGAAATCACATTTGAAATAATGTGAGTGTGATTGCATAGAAAAAATATTAAGCTTGCTTGTCTCTAGGAAAGCAAAATTCACTCAGTCATGCCTGACTCTTTGCAACCCCGTGGACTATGTAGTCCGTGGAATTCTCCAGGCCAGAACACTGGAGTGGATAGCCTTTCTGTTCTCCAGGGGATCTTCCCAATCCAGGGATCAAACCTGGGTCTCCCACATTGGGGGGCGGATTATTTACAAGCTGAACCACAATGGAAGCTTATTTAACTTATATGCAGAATACATCATGCAAAATGCCGGGCTGGATGAAGCACAAGCTGGAATCAAGATTGCTGGGAGAAATATCAATAACCTCAGATATGCAGATGACACCACCCTTATGGCAGAAAGTGAAGAAGAACTAAAGAGCCTCTTGATGAAGGTGAAAAAAAAGAGTGAAAATGCTGGCTTAAAACTCAACATTCAGAAAACTAAGATCGTGGCATCCAGTCCCAACACTTCATGCCAAATAGATGGGGAAACAATGGAAACAGTGAGAGACTTTATTTTGGGGGTCTCCTAAATCACTTCAGATGGTGACTCAAGCCATGAAATTAAAAGATACTTGCTCCTTGGAAGAAAAGCTATGACCAACCTAGACAGCATATTAAAAAGCAGAGACATTACTTTGCTGACAAAGGTCTGTCTAGTCAGAGCTCTGGTTTTTCCAGTAGTCATGTATGGATGTGAGAGTTGGACCATAAAGAAAGCTGAGCGCTGAAGAATTGATGCTTTTGAACGGTGGTGTTGGAGAAGACTCTTGAGAGTCCCTTGGATAGCAAGGAGATCCAACCAGTCCACCCTAAAGGAGATCAGTCCTGAATATTCATTGGAAGGACTGATGTTGACGCTGAAACTCCAATCCTTTGGCTACCTGATGCGAAGAACTGACTCATTGGATAAGACCCTGATGCTGGGAAAGATTGAAGGTGGGAGGAGAAGGGGATGACAGAGGATGAGATGGTTGGATGGCATCACCGACTTGGTGGACATGAGTTTGCGTAATCTCCAAAAGTTTGTGATGGACAAGGAAGCCTGGTGTGACAGAGGATGAGATGGTTGGATGGCATCACCGACTTGGTGGACATGAGTTTGCGTAATCTCCAAAAGTTTGTGATGGACAAGGAAGCCTGGTGTGCGGCAGTCCATGGGGTCACAAAGAGTTGGACATGACTGAGTGACTGAACTGAACTGTCTCTAGGAAATGGAGTTGGGGTAATTCTTATTTTTATATTTATGATACTCTAAAATGAAGAAAGCAAGGGACTTCCCTAGTGGTTACAACTCTGCACTTCCAGTGCAGGGGGTGCAGGTTCAATCCCTGGCCGGGGAACTAGATCCCACAGGCCCGAGGCATGGCCAAAAAATAAATAAAATATAATGAAGAAAGTATACCAAATCTACCATTTGAGGAACTTAACCATCAGAGGTTCTAACTGCAAAGTACCCTGAATTGTAGCACTGGAAAGAAAGAATCCAAGGATCCTTTCCGTCTTAGAGAAGAGCAGCTGCGAGTAACCACATAAAACTAAACAAATGCTGTTATTAAAAAAATAAGGATGCAAACCATCTATAAATTGAATATTAAAACATCCCTGTACAGAGTAACTTATTATAGGGAACCACTGTGGGTAAAAACTACCAACTAGATGAATTATATTAATGCATTTTTCCAGTTGTGAAATACCGCTGCATCATAAACATATTATTCTCACTAATTTTTTTATCCTCTCAAATTAAGCATGCCAGGATTTTATTTATGAATAGGGAATCTATATTCACCAATGATATCGATAACCCTTTAAATTCCTTCCATGGCTATTAAGAAGCCATTCAGATTTTCACAGAACTGAATGAGTTCACATATGTGTAGTCTAAGTGTGTTTGTGTATGTAATTTAATTTATATTTATACCCTTCTAAAAATGCATTTCTTAGAGATTTTCAAATCCATTACAAGAGGTACTAAATTTTATTCTCTTCATTTTATTGTTATAGTGTTCTTATAACACTTAATGGTATTGCTTTCTCCCTTTTTAATAGCCCTTTAAATTAGGAAAATCTACATATCTCTCTGTTTCTCCGAATCCTCCTTTGTAGAATGGAACAGTAATACCTATGCCACTCAATGTACATAAACTGTCCATCACTGTGTCCTGCTTGCAGCCCCTTGGAGGTAACCACCAAGTCAACCTCTTGGGCTCTGACTGGTTCTAACCCTGAAAGGTCTCGTTGTCTTTTCTGGGCAGCCACAAGTTTGCCTGGGTGCTGGGAGCATCCAGAGACTGTGCAGGCTGGACGCAGGGACAGCCCTCCCTTCTGTCTCTCTTCTATGGGACAGACTCTGGGATAATCAGGGTAATCCCATCCTGAAATGCCACACCCAGAGCCTGAGTTGAGCTGAGTCATTCTACTTCCTTCCCCAGAACTACCATCTGGACGTGCCCTGGTTTGCTCCACTTAGCACCGGGCATGCCCAGACAGGTCACCAGAGACCCAGCACCAGCCTCTCTCAAAACACCGAACCCAGCAGGGCTGGAGCGTCATCTTCGGGGCTTTGCAGGGGTGTCAGCCCAAGAGAACAATTTCTTTTTTTTTTTTTCTTCATTTATTTTTATTAGTTGGAGGCTAATTACTTCACAACATTGCAGTGGGTTTTGTCATACATTGACATGAATCAGCCATGGAGTTACATGTATTCCCCATCCCGATCCCCCCTCCCACCTCCCTCTCCACCCAATTCCTCTGGGTCTTCCCAGTGCCCCAGGCCTGAGCACTTGTCTCATGCATCCCACCTGGGCTGGTGATCTGTTTCACCCTAGATAATATACATGTTTTGATGCGGTTCTCTCGAAACGTCCCACCCTCACCTTCTCCCACAGAGTCCCAAAGTCTGTTCTGTACATCTGTGTCTCTTTTTCTGTTTTGCATATAGGGTTATCATTACCATCTTTCTAAATTCCATATATGTGTGTTAGTATACTGTAATGTCCTCTATCTTTCTGGCTTACTTCACTCTGTATAATGGGCTCCAGTTTCATCCATCTCATTAGAACTGATTCCAATGAATTCTTTTTAATGGCTGAATAATATTCCATGGTGTATATGTATCACAGCTTCCTTATCCATTCATCTGCTGATGGGCATCTAGGTTGCTTCCATGTCCTGGCTATTATAAACAGTGCTGCGATGAACATTGGGGTGCACGTGTCTCTTTCAGATCTGGTTTCCTTGGTGTGTATGCCCAGGAGTGGGATTGCTGGGTCATATGGCAGTTCTATTTCCAGTTTTTAAGGAATCTCCACACTGTTCTCCATAGTGGCTGTACTAGTTTGCATTCCCACCAACAGTGTAAGAGGGTTCCCTTTTCTCCACACCCTCTCCAGCATTTATTGCTTGTAGACTTTTGGATAGCAGCCATCCTGACTGGCGTGTAATGGTACCTCGTGGTTTTGATTTGCATTTACCAAGAGAACAATTTCTGTTCTTCTGAGTCTTGAGAAGTTTGACCCTCAGTGTTCCTACAGGCCCTACAGCAGCTTACTGAAGTTACAGTGTGTTCTAACTCTCTTTTTCTAAACGTAGATAGTCTTCTTCAAGAAAATTTACCCTACGCACTTCAAAAATATTTACTATAGCTTTGAAAGCTAGTAAAATCCGTGTACGTAGATCAAACCTACGGGAGTAAGAAGGAGGCAGGCACAGAAGTTTGAATGGGGTTAAAACCACTTCTTAACTACAAATCTTGTTTTATTCCCTCACTAAGCACAGAGCAACTCTCCGTGTGGATCCACACATTTTATTTTATTTTTGAGTCACGTTAGTGTTCTACGTACTTCGTACTCCCCTTAACACTGCGCTGACTCCAGTGATTCAGGTCTCTAGGAGGCAGGTCTATGCAGGCTCAGGGCCTCCCGCTCTGCAGACCTGCTCCTTCTCTGCTCTTATTTCTGGTCCCGTACCTGTGGGAAGAAGCGGCCACCTCCTTTCAGTCCCAGGCCCTCCAGCAAACCCTTTAACTTGTAAAAACCTAGGTTTCTGCATTTGCATATTAATGCATCTATTGCTGATAATACAACTATGTTCAAGCAAGCTGTCATTGACCTTATCACCTTGCCTTCGTCACCCTGGGAAGAAGAGGGCAAAACCAGAAAGAGTGGCCTGGGTTTCCCTTGTTCCAGTTCTTGTCCAGGAATTCTTAGATTGATAGTGATTTTAATGTATCACAAATGCATCACAAATATATGTATCACAAATGTATATATATATATATGTACATATTTATAAATGCATATATATTTGTGTGTGTATATATATATTTATTAGGAATTATAAATGTCCTTACTTTTTATGAAAACAAAAGATTTTTAAGAAAGTCAACCAAAGCCTTCTCTTTGGTTGGACTGAATAAGTCAGACAGCAAGAATAGATTACCAGGGACTTAGGGAATTATAACATATTCCTGCTTAATGATAGGTGGTGTTGGTGTAACAGTGTTTAACTGTAAGGTAACTTCCAGGAATGTTAAAAATATAAGAAAGTACAGAAAATGATACTCCCCCTGGGCTTACCTGGTGGCTCAGCAGCAAAGAATCTGCCTGAAATGCGGGAGATGCGGGTTCGATCCCTGGGCCAGGAAGATCCCCTGGAGAAGGGAATGGCAACCCACTCCAGTACTCTTGCCTGGAGAATCCATGGACAGAGGAGCCTGGCGGGCTACAGTCCATTGGGGTCCCAAAGAGTTGGACATGACCAAGCAACTAGACCACAACATATTATCATGTGCTGCCTTATTAATCCAATTTCTGCACCATGATTAAAATGACCAGGTGATTAATAACTAATGGTATATCAACTTCACCTTTCATCAAGAATTCTTTCTTACTTTTACCTTCTATTTTGTTAGAAAATGCATGCTTGATTGTCCACCAAAGTAGGCAAAAATGTGGACTTGTGGAAACTCACATTTGCTAAATTCAAATATGATTTCTGTCCAATGAGTATTATGCTAATGATGTTATAAGAAAAAAATAAGCCCCCCAAAAGAGTTAATTTATACTTATTCTACTCTGAGGAGGTGGTTTGGGAACAGGCTTAAGAAAATTTACTTGCTTTTCCCTTAAGTATGGCTTGGCTTTTGTCTGTCTGGTTGTTTGGTTGGTTTGGTTTGTTCTATTTTTGGTTTGTCCTATTTTTGGTTGTCTTAATCCTGATGCTCCAAATTTTCTGAAAAAAATAGATCTTTATATTTTATGATGACATTATATGCTAAATTTGAAAGCCATACACATCTCAAATATTCAGGATATTTTCCAACTTAAATTACTCTTTTATTTTCTGAACCAATGAAATGACTCAGATATCACAATGATAAACATTCAAAACACATCATGGGCATCCTCTTGCATGTGGAAGTGGCACAGTGCTGATTTGTTGTGCAACTGTCCTCACTTTTGTTTTGGGAAATGTGATGACATTTACATATGTCACTCCTAAGAAACCAAGACAGGAGCACCAGGCTTCCCTCTACCTGAGCGTGCAGATAGTTTGATGAACAGCTGGGATGAGAATGACATATGCTGTTTTCCTTGCACTTGGATGGACAGAAATCATGATTTAAGAAAAGTGTACAAATCCAGCAGTTAGCTATTCCATTTCCTGTGAGTCACATAGGTGTTTGGTACATCCCAAAACACAAAGATGAGACAATGAAAGTGTGAAGCACAGTTCTTTATCTTCAAGGACCACCACCACCCAGAGGTTGTGGATCACCCACCCAGCTCTGTACCAGGCTCTGGGTTACTTCTGGGGATACGAAAGGTAAATAAATGTGGCTGCTTCTCTGGACATACATGTACACTATTTGGATGTTTTGGCAGAGCTAGACTCGATAGATACAGTCTCTGAGTGGCAAAATCTTGCCTGCCTGCCAAAATGGTTTGCTTCAAAATAATGTTTGTATTGTAAATCTCTTCTGGGGGCTAAAGAGTAGTTAATAAAAATGTAGACTTATAAATGATAAAAGCTAGTAGGAGACTGTTATGCAAACTAGAATTTTCAGCTCTTGTATTCATGAAAGAAACATATAGGCTAGCAGGTTAAAGGCGAAATTTTAACTCACTGTTTCTGATACTTTGACTCCTATGAGTCCCCAAGGGGAGAAACCTTCTACGTGCTTTACTGCTGTCAGTGTGGTCTCAATCAAGCCTGTATTTCCTTTATTTTTTAAGTACACAGATTAATTATATTTAAATGCTATATTCACACCCTTGTGGAACAGATGTCCAGAGCTACTTCATCTTGCAAAACCGAAACTCTATACCCATCAAACTACTCCCCATTATCCTCCCACCCTGTCCCCTTACAGCCACTATTTTTCAAATGTATTTATTTTTAATTGAAGGATAATTGCTTTACGATATTGTGCTGGTTTCTGCCATACATTAACATGAATCAGCCATCGGTATACATATGTCCCCTCCCTCATGAGCCTCCCTCCTACATCCCACCTCATCCCACACCTCTAGATTTTCACAGAGGCCCAATTTGAGCTCCCTAAGTCATATAGCAAGTTCCCTGGCTATCTATTTTGTAGATATGGTCATATATATGTTACCATGGTACCCTCTCCATTCGTCAACAACCACCATTGCACCTTTGGCATCTTTGACCACTCACATTCTTCGTATAAGTGGAATCAAAGTATTGCCCTTTCTGTAACTGGGCTATTTTAATTAATGTCTTCATGGTTAACCCATATTATAGCATGTGGCAAGAGCTTTCTTTTTTAAGGCTAACATTTCGTCGTATGTATAAACAACATTTTCTTTATCTATTCATCTGTCTATATGGGCATATGGGTTGTTTCGACCTCTTGACTATTGTGAAAAGTGCTTGGTGTGAATAACGCTCTTTGAGATACTGATTTCAGTCTGTGCAAGTGCAAGTGTTAGTGACTCATTGGTGTCCAACTCTGCGACTCCATGGGCTGTAGTCTGCCGGGCTTCTCTGTCTAGGGAATTCAGCCTGTGTTTCTTAATATCTATTCGTCTCCACTTCCTCCTTCTTCCTCTTCTTCTTTTTGCCTTTTTTTTTTTTTTTTTTTTTTGGTGAGAATGTTTAAGATCTAGTTTTAGCAACTTTAAAATACATATAAAATATTAATATTGTGTTTTTAACTATAGTCGTCAAGGCACTGTGCTGTACATTAAATCCTTAGGATTTATAACTGAAAATGTATAAGCTATGACTTACATTAGTTCATTTTCCCCTCCTCCCAGCCCTTGGTATTCACCATTCTATTATTCTATTCTGTTTCTATAATCAGCTTATCAGCTTTTTTAAAGAAAAGTTTCCATATATAAATGACACCATATAAAATTTGTCTTTCTCTGTCTGGTTTATTTCACTTAATGCCATCCAGGTTCATCCACGTCATCACAAATGGCAGGTTTTCCTCCTTTTTTCCAGCTGAATAATTTTCCATTGTGTGTATTTTCTTTATGTCTTCATCCATTGAAGGGCACTTAAGTTGTTTCCATACCCTGGCAACTGTGAGCAATGCTACAATGAACATGGGAATATAGATATTTCTTCAAGATACTGATTTCAAGTCTTTGGGATTTTTACCCAGAAGCGGAATGGTTGAATCATATGGTAGTTCTATTTTTAATTGTTTGAGGAACCTCTGTACTGTTCCATAGCAGCTGTACTGAGTTACTTTCCCACCAACAGTTTATAAGGATTACCTTTTCTCCACATCCTCATCAACATATTTTGTCTCTTTTCTCTTTAATAATAGATTGATTGTAATTACTCTAGGGTCTTGTACAAGAGCTTTGTGGAATTACATCTCTTTCTTTCAAATAAATGAGTCTTTGATCTTAGGAAATCTTTAGTCACCACTGGTATATCTGAGATGTCTGCATTTTAAATTGTTCAAAGCGAAAGTACCACCTACCCTCCAAGGCTTTTATTTAATTCCAAGTATCAGTATGTTAAATTGGAAAGAGATTTTTAAAGATAAATAGTGTAAGTCTTAAGAGATCCTGCCCCCTTCAGGGATTGTTTTAAAATTATTGCATGAATTCTTTTCTAATTTTTTTTTTCCACTGGGGGCTAGGACTGGTAGGCCACAAATGAATCTGTCATTCTCTCATCTGCTCTCATTATTTGTTATTATCATCTGCCCTAGGGGCTTGTAGATTAATAAAAAAATTTTCCTTAAGGTATGTTACAAGTAAAGGAAAATTAGTCAGCTTTCCCACCTCATTTTATGCTAATATATTAAATTATGAGCTCTGAAGAAATTAGCAAGGACATGAGATCAACTACTGTCTCTTCCTTTGAGCAAATTAAAATGCAATAAGTACAGATATTCTGTAACCATCAAGTATTAAACTTCTTTCCTCTTTTTTTTTTCTCCTTTTAACATAATCAAGGCTATAAAACCTAAATAAAATCTTCCATCTAGTTCATTAGGAAAGAAAAGCATCAGATGTAGAGGAGTAAAGTCACTTTCTGTCAATGGTAGAACTAATGTGTATGTGTACCATATATACCTATATGCACATGCACGGGCTTCCCAGGTGGCTCAGTGGGAAAGAACCCACCTCCAATGCAGGAGACACCAGAAGACATAGGCAGACCCCCTGGAGGAGGAAATGGCAGCCCACTCCAGTATTCTTGCCTGGAAAATTCCATGGACATAGAAGCTGGGTGGGCTACAGTCCATAGGGTTGCAAAAATTTGGACACAACTGAGCGACTAAGCATGAAGGTATTTATATGTGTGTGTGTATACACACCATACATATAACATATGTATATATACACACATGTGTGTACGTAACTGAGAGTATCATTCCTTCCCAAATAATCCTGTATTTATTTAGTGTGCACATGATAAAAAGTATAATGAAATCTGGAAGTTGATATGTAGCTTTCTAAAGACTAGTAGGAGAAAAGTTGTAAGATTTCTATGACAAAAAATATTTTCACGTCTCTAATCAAACATACACTTCAAAAAAGGAATAGTATTCAACCTTAACTAAATAATATCAGATCTACAGTTGCCATCACCCTCTTAATAACCAATCAGGTTTTACACAAAACCCTAAAGAGCTTACAGTCAGCTGGTCAACCCAAATTCCTGCCATGGGAGTTAAGGCAGGTGTCAGGCTGCATGTGCCAATCAGAGTGATAACTCCAGTCCCACGGCTCCGCTGCAAAGCACCATCTGCCTGCCCCCAGCACACAGGCGGTCACTGTCTGGCTAGTGCCCGGGGCATTTGGTGACAGTGGCACCCACAGTCAGTGCCTTTGGAGGAGGCATTTAAACACTCACTTCTTCAAACCCCAACCAGGTCACGATAGCAATTTGTCAACAGATGCCTTTGGAATATGCAGAACTCAGCACATTTCATCCATCTGGCTCCAATTTGAAACATGACTTTGGTTTGTATGCCAGTCACAGTGTTTAAAATGTCTCTAAAGAGCACCTGTGATCACGTTCTCTCTCAACCCAGTCACTAAAATTTTGTAATTCATGCATTTCCACATCACACACACACACACACACACAAAGGTCATGATGTGGTATAAGGGATTTATCAAAATTCTGCTTGGGAGAAGAATGGCATTGATGCCATCTGACACTCATCTGAAGATACATTATTACATTATTGCAACATAGGGTGTTCTGGGGATTTTTGAAACATTGTCTTGATTCAGTTTTGAGACCCTAGCCAAAAGACCAATTTCTCTTCTTAAGCAATTGATATCTGTGCCCCAGCTGATGCACAACTGATGCTTCCAAATTGTTGAGCTGGAGAAGACTCTTGAGAGTCCCTTGGACTGAAAGAATATCAAACCAGTCAATCCTAAAGGAAATCAACCCTAAATATTCATTGGAAGGACTGATGCTGAAGCTGAAGCTCCAATACTTGGGCCACCTGATGAGAAGAGCCGACTTACTGGAAAAGATCCTGATGCTGGAAAAGACTGAAGGCAGGAGGAGAAGAGGGTGGCAGAGGATGAGATGGACATGAATTTGTGCAAACTCTGGGAGATAGTGAAGGACACAGGAGCCTGGCGTGCCATAGTTCATGAAGTTGCAAAGAGTTAGTGGCCTGAACAACAACAAATGCCCCAACTACTTCCCTTGTGGGACTCTGACACTCCAGGCCACTAGGAAGCCACGGTAGCTGCCCTGGAACAGTTGTCAATCAACTAAGGCCAGCTCTGTGCCCGGAGCCCAAGGAGTGACTCAAGTTAGCCGATTCACAGAGAGCTCTCAGCTTGACTGAGCCCACCCAGCTGGCCGTACCAAGCTATGCTTTGCTGGTGCCCTGTCCCCAGGTGTGGGCCGGGGCTGCCTTCTCTCCTTCAGAGCCAGAAGGAACCAGAGCTCTGCCTTTCGTCTATTTGAGCATCGCTGTGCTGTATCCTGCCATCCAAATAATGCATAACCCTACATGTGCTGTGCTTAGTCGCTTAGTCATGTCCAACTCTTTGTGACCCCAGGGACTGTAGCCCACCAGGCTCCTCTGTCCATGGAAATTCTCCAGACAAGAATACTAGGGTGGGTTGCCATGCCCTCCTCCAGGGCATCTTCACAACCCAGGGATCCAACCCAGGTCTCTGTACTGCAGACAAATTCTTTACCATCTGAGGCACCAGGGAAGCCCAAGAATATTGGAGTGGGTAGCCTAACCCTTCTCCAGAGGATCTTCCCAACCCAGGAATTGAACTGGGATCTCCTGCATTGCAGGCAGACTCTTTACCAGCTGAGCTACCAGGAAAGCCCCTATAATCCTCCATAACATCTTCTAACTACTAAACAATTATGTTGATTTGAGTAACTGATACCCCATTTCTCTAGGTTCCTTTGTGAGGCAGAAGTCTTTTTAAAGCACAAAAACTGTGCTCGCTTCAGCAGCACACATACTAAAGCACAAAAACTAACAAACCACACAAATGTTACTCAATACACATTGGTTGGTTTAAAATTCACTGGTAGAAGGCATGGTCAGAAAGCTATCAAGAAAACGCCAGGTGTTTTCATTGTAATTTTTGTTTATGGCATTCTCAGACCATGATGTAGAGAACTCAGTCTGTTTCCACTGAAAATCACCTCCGGGTACTTGGCATATGCTCATGCTAAGTCATTCAGTCATGTCTGATTCTAATGCAGCCCGACAGGCTCCTCTGTCCATGAGATTTTTCAGGCAAGAATACTGGAGTGGGCTACTTGGCATATAATATATATTAATTCACCACATGGAGTCTTATGTTAAGTGATAGATTTGCTAACTTCCCTCACAAAACATTTACTGAAGTCTGTTACAGACCAGGTCACATACAAGTCACTGGGAGCAGAGAGATGAAAGACAAAGATTGTTTAAGACCAAAGAGATCAGCCTCACTACACCAGTCTATCTCAAACAAATGGAACCTCCTCAGAGTAAAGAATTAACAGCACAACATCTACATGTAACCACAGTGCTCTGAGTGACCAGCTGCTCGGGGTAACAGCTTTCACGGTGAGCTGTAACGTTATTCTTCCTTTAGTTTGTTTCAGTATAAAAGTCAATATATTGAGTGTGTTTGAAATTTGATTTCATATAAAATTAAAATTCAACATGCCGAATTGCTTTCCAGTTTGTCTTTTACAACATGAAATGCAAGGTTTGCAGTTAATTACAGCCTGCTAGGAGAAAAATATTTCCTCAGTAGGAACTGTGCCCAAAACACTCCCGCATATTTGGAACCCCCGTATGCCACAACCATTTTGTTCAATACAAGTCTTCCCTTGACTAAGCACTGATCGTAAAGACCGCATTTGAAAGCATCTTTCTCCTCCAAATCGCCGGGATCCCTTTGAGATGAGGGATCTAGCAGAGCGGCCCCAGGGCAGAGCAGTGCTCCAGGAATCCTGCCCACTCCTCCCCACTGAGGAGTGAGTCCAAGCTCCATCCTGGTTTTTCAGCTGCTGGGCAGACTGGCCAGCTCTGCTCCTGAAAGTGTCACTGTCTTCATCCATCATTGCACACTTGCCTGGCTCCATCTCTGCAGAAACGTGTCTGGTGGGACTCAGGAAGACAGCTGACACTCAGTCTGCTCACCACATTGTGTGGATGACAACAGCAAGTACACAAGCAAGGGCAGGATGGAACAGAAGGAGCCCGCCTTTGTTCCGCGGAGCGTCTTGGTGAGTTGGAACCCGTACGGTTGTGAAGAAGAAATGAAGGGAGATTAACTGTGCAGTGAATCTGGTTGATAAAAGGGGGGTGAGTGGGAGGTTCCTCAGAAAGGTGAAAATGAAGGAGACTTCCTCTGAGGAGGGCAGACTGGATCGTTATGCGGGGAAGGTGAGAGGGAATCTCCTGTGCTATGAGGACACCCGGGAAAGAGAGGCCTCACCTTGAATTCGTGGCTTCTTTGCGTCTCTGCTCCATAAGCATCTGCTCCTTCCTCACCATCTCTTCCCTTCCAGCTGCACCTCACTCTGCCTTCATCCCCAGCACAGGAAGCTTTCTGTGTACACAAATGTGTGATGGAGGTGAACTCTCTGTCCATTATTTTGCTTGTTTAGTGGGAATTAAACCTCTGATGGTTGAGAAACTAAATAAAAATTATTTTCCCAATCTGACCCTCAAGTATTAGAGAATGCTTAGAGAAAATGTGGGAATAAATACACAAGGTTTCTCAAGGAGAAGCTGAGCGCCCAGTCCCCCACTGACCAGTGGAGGAGTCACTTTGGGTCACTTTCTGCCATCCATTGTTGAGTTTAACACTTCCTCCTTAAACGCCTGAAATGCTAATCAGAGGAAATGCATAGAATGGGAAGAGTGTTTCCAGGAGCAAAAAAAAAAAACAGGCTGGACTCTGAACAACATGGGGACTCTAGAAAAACTGTTCAGGTGGTGCAGTGGTAAAGAACCCGCCTGCCAATGCAGGAGACGCAAGAGACACGGGTTCAGTCCCTGGGTCAGGAAGATCCCCTGGAAGGCTTCCCAGGCGGTGCTAGTGGTAAAGAACCCGCCTCTCAATGCAGGAGGAAGATCCCCTGGAGAAGGAAATGGCAAGACACTCCAGGATCCTTGTGTGAAGTATCCCGTGGACAGAGGTGCCTGGCCGGCTACAGTCCACGGGGCTGCAAAGAGACGTGACCGAGCGCACACACATACATACATACCCTACAACAGAAGGTTTTGCTTGAAGCTTGTTTGAGATGTGCTTGATGTGATCTGGGTGCAGATGAAGACAGTTCGGTTCAACCAACACACTGATGTTCTCTAAAACACGCACACTGCCCTTATTATGTCCCTCCACGTGTGAAACGTCATCTCTGGTGATGAGTCCTCCAGGCCGGTCTGACCCCGGCGAGAGGGGGCTTCCTGAACGAGAGCATTTTCCTGGTCTGTCATCTGCTGGGAAGCGGGGCTGGGCTGGAAGAATGGGCACTCCAAAGCGGGGTGGGGACATGTGGAGAGAGTTCTTGAAGCTGGTGCTGTCTGTCTCAACAGGTAGTTACAATGAGCTAGGCAGACCCAGTGAAAGGGGCCTCTCCCACAGCTTCTGACCGTTCCATCCCATGGCTGCTGACTGTTCCGTGTCCTCACACGCTTGTGGACACAGGACGAAGGAGGGGGCATGGGCCCTGACTGAGGGCAGGGGCCTTGATCTTCCTGGGGACAGATCTCCACGGGCTCCCAAGGCAGAGAGCTGCCTCCCTCAGTTTATAGGCTTTCTCCACTCTGAAGATCCATCTGAGCTCAGACTTACAGGACCAGCAGACCCGGACTAGTTCTGGGCAGTAAGCATCAGTTGTTCGAACTCCTCAACTGGGTCACATTTCTTCTCTGCTTTTGGAGTTGTAAATCAAAGATAACAGGGTCTGTTTCAAATGGTTGTTGGGGATGATGGTTCATTTGGAGTACTCAGCCCTAGGTTGGCCCGTTAGACTATCTTTCTGAATGTTTGTTTTCTTCCTTTCTGCCTCTTAACGTGTGGTCCAGGAAGCTTCAGGAAGGCGTGGGAAAGAGTCCTTCCTTTTGTCGAACTTCAGGCTGCACCTGATAAACCTGAAAGGGGTCCCTTTCTTTGCCTTTCCTGAAAATGAGAACTTTACAGCACCAGGGAAAATTCTAGGGAATTACTATACTCAGCATGTTTCAGGATATAACAGGTTTTCTTAAATGTGATTCTTGCTTCTTTTTTCCTCTTATATCAGTTTTTGTGTTTGCTTTCGTCTCACCAGTAAGCTAGCCCCTCACATCAGAGCTGTTAGTCTGACTTATTCAGCCAATGAATTCCTGAATTGGACTCTGGTGAGAAGTCTGAAGAGAAATTACTTTTTATCCCTTTAGTGGTCTCATTACCCACAAGAAACACTTCCATTCTTTCTTTGAAAAGTGAAATGAAAGTGTTAGTCACTCTTTGTAGCCAGGTTCCTCTGTCCATGGGATTCTTCAGGCAAAAATACTGGAGTAGGTTGCCATTCTCTTCTCCAGGGGATCTTCCCCACCCAGGGATTGGATTCCAGTCTCTTGCATTGCAGGCAGATTCTTTACCATCTGAGCCACCAGGGAAGACCATTCTTTTTTATTTTTTTTACTGGACTCAATTTCACAGGCATCACTAGGTTTTCTATGATTTTCAGTCTCTTGTGATCCCTCAGTTGTTTTTTTTCCCCATCTATTTTGGTCTCACCTAATTTAATCAGGGAAAACAATTCATATAGCCATTGGCCATGGCTTTGCAGTGGAAATTATTACAACTTTGTTTTTTTCCTGTGTTACATAAAATCATCTCTGTCATATTAAAATACTATTACACAAAGTATTATGAATTAATTTTTCATAAAGATTAATATGTTGTAATATTTTTATGGAAGTATAATTGATTCAGAATATTATTAGTTTCAGATTTACAACAAAGTAATCTAAATGTACATATATATACTCTTTCTCAGATTCTTTTCCCTTATAGGTTGTTACGAAATACTGAATATAGTTCCCTGTACTATACAGTAGGTCCTTATTGGTTGTCTATTTTACATATAGCAATGTGTATTTGTTAATCCAATATTCCTAATTTATCCCTCTCCCCATTTCCCCTTTGGCAACCATTTTATTTTTTATGTCTGTAGGTCTATTTCTGTTTTGAGTATAAATGCAGTTGTATTTGTATTTTTTCTTCCACATAGAAGTGATATCATATGATATTTGTCTTTCTCTAGCTTACAGTATGATAATCTCTAGGTCATGTTTCTGCTAATTGCATTACTTTCATTCTTCTAATTTTATGGCTGAATAATATTTCATTGCCCAAATATACCAAATCCTCCTTACCCATGTCCTGGCAGTTGTAAATAGTGCTGCAGTGAACATTGGGGTACATGTGTCTTTCAAATGATGATACACACCCAGGAGTGGGATTGCAGCGTCGTATGGTAGCTCTATTTTTAGTTTATTTAAAGGCATCTCCATACTGTTCTCCATAGCGGTGCACAGATTTACATTCCTTCCAACGATGTAGGAAGGTTCCTTTTTCTCCACCCTCTCTCCAGCATTTATTATCTGTAGACTCTGATTTCTATAAGATTGTGAAGAGTTTCTGCAAAAGCCAAGCACCATTCCCTGCCAGTGACTAGATCCTTGGAAGCAAATGTCTCTTGGGTGATGGCCGGTGGGCAGCTGCCGTGTGTGGAATGCTTCCTTTGTGTCGGCTTAGAAGCGCCCCCTAGAGGATGGGGAATAAAAGCTGTGAGTAAGGTCAGTTTCATCTTCTGAAGATGGACCCAGAGTTCCAGTATCCTAGTGAGGCAAGCATCTCCCCATGTTCTGATAATTCCACCTCCATCTGCCCATCTGATTTACTGCCCTTCCCACATTTGAGTTCATCAGGCACTGAGTGAATGGCTCTGGGCACTGGTGACGGAAACTCCAGGGTTACATGTGATCATCCATGCCCTTCAGGACCTTGGCACCCAAAGGCAGAGTGAGAATCTTAACAGGTGCCCTGAGTTAAAGCAAGACTGAGACACAGACTTCATGACATGGAGACTTGAAAGATGAAAACGAAACCCAACTAGAGGATTATAGTCACCATTAGCTTTTTGCACCAATCTAGGTTTTTGTCTCATCTTGTTTTAATTGCCAAACCAGAATCCCTGGACACCTGTAACATCTGGCATTTTGGCGATGGGCTCTGAAATAGAAATCAGATGAATTTCTGAAGGCATCACCTGAAGGGTGATATGGAAAGAGGATAAAAAGAAATCATTTGCCTCTGGGCACAGTGGGAGTTCTCAGGATGAAGGGACTCTTTGGAGAGTTTTTGCTCTCAGCTCTGAATTTAAACTCAAATCTGCAATTTTGGGGACCAGTCATTAATTTTCAGTGGTTATTGAAAGGGACAGGTGTCAGTGGCAATCCATGTGGAAATGAAATAAAGACAGGAGATGTGAGGGTCTCATTTTCCTGCCCCAAATTCACTGCTCAAGTAATCTATCTTGTGAAAAACAACAGAGATTAAATTTTTAAGTGTTTTTAGGCAGCAAGAAAAATGAAAAATAAATCACTTTCTGATGGTTTGCAGAGTTCAAAGAGCAAAGACATTTCCATATCCATATAATTATGAATTCATTTTGACATTGTTTTCAAAATTAGTATTGTGCTGTGAAAAAAATCATATTTTGTATTCTTTGCTAGCATTGCATAGCATAAATATTGACATTTGTAACACTTGCACAAAGTATAAAATCCCCACAAAATATTTAATGCTTTAAGGAGAAGGATATTTAATTATACTCTACCAGAGAGTTAACCCCTGCCCTTTTCATTTATAAATATTCATTTCCTTTTCATCTTCTTCACATTTGCTGTCTCATGGTTGAAGGATGTATAATTGGTTTTTGGTAATTAGGGTCCAGATAATGCTGCTAGTGGGAGGATGTGGGGAGGACAGGAAATGGGAGGTGGGAAAGGATATTTCTCTTCAAAGGAAGTGTCACTCATCTGAATGGGGGTGTCTGTCATCTGCCTGGGGAGGGTGTGTGTGTTCCAGGGGAAAGGACGTTGATGGAAAGGTGGAATGATGCCCTGGGGTCCCTCGCAGCTGTGCTACACACCCTATGTTTGTATTTTCCTAGTTATCACTAGCATCTGTATAATGACTTGCATCTTGTTTTAACTTTTTATTTTGCATTGGACTATAGCTGTTTAGCAATGTTGTGATAGTTTCGGGTGAAGAGCGAAGGGACTCAGGCATGCATATTCATGTATCCATTCTTCCCCCAGCTCCCCTCCCACCCAAGCTGCCACATATCATTGAGCAGAGTTCCCTCTGTTGTACACTAGGTCACTGTCAGTTATCCATTTTAAATACAGCAGTGTGTACCTGTCCAGCCCAAGTTCCCTAACTGTCCTTCCCCACCCTCATCCTGCCCCCTGGCAACCATAGTTAAGTCTATGAGTCTCCTTCTGGGTTGTAAATAAGCTCATTTGTCTCATTTCCTTTGAGATTCCATATATAAGGGACAAATGACTTCCATCTTATTTTCAGTTGCTAGGGATGCCGTGACAAAATACCATAGTCTGGGGGCTTAAACAGCAGAACTTCACTTGCTCACAGTTCTCAAGCCTGCAAGTCCAAGATCAAGATGTTGGCAGGTTGGTTCCTCCTCCAGCCTCTCTCCTTGGCCTGCAGATGCTAATTCCTTGCTTCCTTGCTGTGTCTTCACACGGTCTTTCCTTTGTGCCTGCATCCCTGGTGTCTCTTTAATTAGATTTCCTTTTTTTCATAAGGACATCAGCCAGGTTAGTTTAGGACCCACTCTAACAGACAAGGTGGTTCAAATGAAAAAGAGTCCGCCTGCAGTGCAGGAGACCCGAGTTCAATCCCTGGGTCAAGAAGATACCCTGGAGAAGGGAATGGCAACCCATTCCAGTATTCTTGCCTGGAGAATTCCAGTGACAGAAGAGCCTGGAGGGTTGCAAAGAGCTGGACACAAGTATGTGACTAACAGTCCATGGGGTCACAAGGAGCTGGACACAGCTGAGTGACTAACACGCACTAACAGCCTCAGTTTAACTTAATCCCCTCTATAAAGTCCTGTAAGGCCTTAATATGTGAAATTGAGTTTGAGCAAACTCTGGGAGATACTGAAGGACAGGGAAGCCTGGTGTGCTGCAGTCCATGGGGTTGCAAAGAGTTAGCAAATGAGGACACGATTTTGTCCATAACACATCTCGTAATTTTTTCCCATTTACCTTGTTTCATTTGACTCCAGGGACACATACAAGGGAAGATCTTATTATTCTTGCAGCTTTCAGATGAGGAGACAGATCAGAGAAGTTAGGAGCCTGCCCAAAGAAACTCAGGACCTCTGACTTCAACTCACAACACCCCCCACCCACCTTGGAAAAGATTCAGTCTCCCGCTGCTGGAACAAGCCCAGGCTATAGTAAGCCGCTGTCTGACTTCCTCAGGAGAATCTGGTGAGGCTGTTAGGGGTGGACCCTGGCAGGCTTTGTGCAGGCAAAGAGTCCCCCCACCGGCCCTTGTGAGACCTGAGGAGAAGGGTCCAGTTTTTAGTAAAATGCTGCATTCATTCGCAATGAATTCACACCCTTGTTTTTCACTGAGAGGTTTTCCTCTTGCTTCTTTTCCTCCAGCTTTATAAGTTAGTCTGGAAGAATAAGGTGAAAGGGAGGTAAGAGGAAGATGGTGCCCGAAAGGCCACTAGAGGCTGCTTATTTCTTCCTCCTCAGTGGAATAAATTGCTCTCAAGGAGACACCAGCTATATTTCACTTTGCCAATAAATATAACAAATGACCTAGGGTTTTTGCTGTTGTCTGGTACTCCTATTTTTCTAGTTAAGGCAAGGGAAGTTTTTTTTGTTTTTTTTAATCAAATAAATCTGATTTTTGAAATTCTTTATCTCAAGCATGTTTTTCTGCCTTATCAGTGCCCACTCTGCCATTAGTCATCATCTTTTACATATTTTACTTTGCCTACAACATGCTATTTATCACTTGACACTAGCAGATTTCTTTCTGTGCTTGAAGGGATATTGAGTGAAAGAGAGATGGGAGGAAGGAGGGAGAGAGAGCGCACAGGCTGGACAAGACCTCGGTGGCATGAGGCCTCTTTATTCAGTTCTCAAGATCTTGCTTATTTCCTTCACTTCCTGTTCTCTGGGTTGGGGGCCACACCCTCCAGTTCACCAAAGTTCAAATATTTCCCGATCTCTTTCTTTCCTGACTTTTTGTGGTGCCATGTATATACCTCATATATATATATATATATATATAATACATTTTTAAAAACATTTATTTTGGCTGTGCTGGGCCTCTGGTGCTGTGCATGGGCTTTCTCCAGTTGCAAGGAGCAAGGGTTTCTTTCTACTTTTGGTGTGTGGGCTTCTCCTTGCAGTGGCTCCTCTGGCTGTGGGATGCAGGCCCCAGGCATGTGGGCTCAGCAGACGGGGTGTTTGGGCTTAATTGCTCTGCAGTGTTCAGGATCATCCCAAACCAGGGATTGAACTGGTGTCCCCTGAACTGGCAGGTGGATTCTTAACCCCTGGACCACCAGGAAAGCCTTCTATAAATATTTATGACAGTCATTGGCCAATACAACTTATCACTAGAAAATGAGGAAACTAAAGACCTCTGGAAGCCAAGGGTTAGGATTCATCCACTGCCTCTACTAACAGTGAGTAGAGGCCTCTCCTTTGGCCTCCCTCTTCTCTGAAAACCAGAAATTAGGCCAATCAATAACCCTACAGCGGCCTCTAAGTGTTCAAGCAAAAGGAAGTCGCATGTCTCTCACATTAAGCAAAAAGCTAAAAATGGTGAAGCTTAGTGAGAGAGGCATGTTGAAATTTGAGACAGGCTGAAAGCTAGTCCTCTTACCTAAACAGTTGGCCAAGTTGTGAATGCAGCACAAAAATTCTTGAAGAAAACTAAAAGTGCTGCTCAGTAAACACATGAATGAAAAGAAAGAAAAACAGCCCTACTGCCAACATGGAGAAAGTTTGAATGGTCGGGATGGAAGATCAAATCAGACACCATATTCCCTTAAGCCAAAGCCTAGTCCGGAAGAAGACCGTCACTCTCTTCAAATCTACTAAGGCTGAGGTGCTACAGAAAAAAAGTTTGAAACTCACAGAGGTTGGTTCATGAGGTTTAAGGAAAGACTCCTGCCTCTACAACATAAAAGTGCAGATGAAGCAACAATACCAATGTAGAAGCTGCAGCACCCAGAAGATATGGCTGAGATAATAACACAGGCAGTTACACCAGACAACATATTTTTAATGTAGACGCAAAAAGCCTTTTTTGAAGAAAAAAAAAAAAAAATGCTATCCATGACTTCCATAGATATAGAGGAGAAGTCAATGCCTGGCTTCAAAGCTTCAAAGGACAAAGGGGCTAATGCAGTTGGTTACTTTAAGTTGAAGCCATTGCTCATTTACCATTCTGAAAATCCTAGGGCCCTTAAGAATTTTACTAAATTTGCTCTGCCTGTGCTCTGCAAATGGAACGAGAAAGCCTAGATGACAGCACATCTGTTTATAATATGGTTACTGAATATTTTAAACCCACTACTGAGACCTACTGCTCAGAAGGAAAATAAAAGATTCCTTTCAAAATATTACTGCTCATTGACAATGTACCTGGTCAAGTAAGAGTGCTGATGGAGATATACAATGAGATGAATGCTGTTTTCATGCTTGCTAACAGAACATTCATTCTGTAGCCAATGCATTAAGAAGTAATTTTGACTTTCAAGTTTTGTTGCTGTTCGGTCACTCAGTCAAGTCCAAGTCTTTGTGACCCCATGGACCACAGCACGCCAGGCTTCCCTGTCCCTCACTCTCTCCCAGAATTTGATCAGACTCATGTCTGCTGAGTCAGTGATGACATCCAACCATCTCATCCTCTGTCATCCCCTTCTCCTCCTGCCTTCAATCTTTCCAAGTATCAGTCTTTTCCAATGAGTCGGCTCTTCCCATCAGGTGGCCACAGGATTGGAGCTTCAGCTTCAGCATCTGTCCTTACAATGAATATTCAGGGCTGATTTCCTTTAGGATTGACTTGGTTTGATCTCCTTGCAGTCCAAGGGACATAAGCACCTTCTCCAACACCGCAGTTCAAATGAATCAGTTCTTTAGCACTCGGCCTTTTTTATTGTCCAGCTGTCACATCTGTACATGACTACTGGAAAAATCAGAGCTTCGACTGTATGGAACTTTGGCAGCAAAATAGTGTCTCTACTTTTTAATACACTGTCTAGGTTTTTCATAGCTTTTCTTCCAAGGAGCAAGAGTCTTTTAATTTCATAGCTGCAGTCACCATCCACAGTGATTTTGGAGCCCAAGAAAATGAAGTTCATCACTGTTTCCATTGTTTCCCCATCTATTTGCCATGAAGTGATGGGCCAGATGCCATGATCTTCATTTTCTGAATCCTGAGTTTTAAGCCAGCTTTTTCACTCTGCTCTTTCACCTTCATCAAGAGGTTCTTTAATTCTTCTTCACTTTCTGCCATTAGGGTGGTGTCATCTGCATATCTGAGGTGATTTCAAGTCTTATTCTTTAAGAAATATGTTGACTATAGCTGCTAGAGGTGGTGATTCTCCACTTGGATCTGGGCAAAATAAATTGAAAACCTTCTGGAAAGGATTTACCATTGTTGATGCCAAGGAGAAGATTCATGATTCATGGGAAAAGTTGCAAATATAAATATTGACAGGAGTTTGGAAGAAGCCAAATCCTATCCTCATGGGAGACTCTGAGGCACCCAAGACATCAGGGAAGGAAGTCTGCAGATAACAAGAAAACTAGCATTTTCTGATTCCTGAGATGGAAGCTACTCCTGGTAAAGATGCTATTATGATTATTGAATTGACAAATGGATTCAGAATATTATATAAAGTTAGTTGATAAAGCAGAAGCAGGGTTTGAGAAGATTAACTTCAATTTTGAAAGACTTTCTACCGAGGGTAAAAGACTATCAAACAGCATTGTTTGCTACAGAGAAACTGTAAAGGGAAGAGTCAATTGATGAGGCAAACTTCATTGCTGTCTTATTTTTTAAAAATTGCCAAAAAAAAAAAAAAAAATTGCCACAGCCACCTGAGTCTTCAGTGACCACCACTCTGATCAACCAGCAGCCATCAACATAGAGGCAAATCCCTTGGATAATGGTCAGCATGTTTTAACAATAAAGTAATTTTTAATTAGGGTAGCTACATATTTAGACAAAATGCTATTGTAGACTTAATAGAGTACAGTTTAGTGCAAACAGTGGAGAAGGAAATGGCAACCCACTCCAGTATTCTTGCCTGGAGAATCCTATGGGCAGAAGAGGCTGGTGGGCTACAGTCCATGGGATTGCAAAAACTCAGACATGACTGAGCGACTAATACACTTTAGTGTAAATGTAAGTTTTATAAGCACTGGAAAACAAAAATTTATGTTACTTTATTGCAATATACACTTTATTGGTGTGATCTGGATCAAAAACCCACAATATCTCTAAGGTATGCCTGTATTTCTCATTTTCTTTTGTAGGAATAAATTCCAGTAACATCCTGTGTGCAAAATTTGCTTTTGATAAGTGCAATTAATCAAAATTTTAAAACCTAAATCTTTTTGATGCTTAATTCTGAAATATCCTGTTTAAAGCTTTTCAACTAATTTTGAACAAGAGGCACACAAAATGTGGAGCACTTATTTATAAATCTTACAAATAAGATTTAACCATATTTAGTTCCTTGTGCTTAGGAATATGCATTAATTTGTACTTCATAAAACTATGTAGATAACTTTTTAAAATAAATTATCTAAAATATACTCAATCAATCTTGAGCTATGCTTTCTCCATGTGTTTTACCAATTGTAATCGATTGCTTTGGATGAAGGTACAGGATGATGGAGAAGAAAAAATCTTCAAAAACAAGAAACACAAGGCATGTTTTGGGAGCCAGGAGGAGTACACCACGGTCTCAGGGCTGAGCAGCAGTAGGCATCCCTAGAGGAACTCAGACTCTAAAGAGGGCTGCAGACCCGCTGTGGAGGCATTTCCAAGTTAGGTCCGGGAGTTTGTTGTCAATTAGGGAAGAAACCACTGAACTGCTTTGATTGGTAGAGCCTCATTCATTCATTCATCCACTCATTCACTCTACAATCTGCTGGGTGTCTCTCCAGCAAAGTACCATGGGGAAAAAGGAGAGGAAGTCATGGTTCCTGCCCTCAGGAAACTCTGAATCTCCAAAAAGAGACAGGAATATGAGCCAACAATTAAAGGTTAATAAGGAGCCATGAGCAGGAGCATAAGGTGGGTGGGGTGAGTTCTCCGGAGACTCATTCTTGATCTTGAGAATAAGCACCCCTGGGTTCTGTGCTCCAGTCCTCGGGACGCCATGTACGATGGCGCGTCCAGTGCCCACGAGACCCTGGACTTGACCCCACACCCCCGCCTTGAGATGCAGAAGCACAGAGAAGGCGGGAACCTGCCCGGGGGCACACAGCGCTTCCGCTGGTCGGGTGGACTCCGCACCGCGCATGGATGCAAGCGATAGACCTCAGATCCCACTGCGTGCATTCTGCCTTCATTCGAAACAGAACTTCCGGTAAACTGCAGACATTAACCTCGTGTCCCTGTGGACTGTTATGACCCTTCAGTGTTAGAGAGGAAATGGTGGAGCTCTTTGACCATTCTCTCGACCACATATCCTAGGGCAGAGTCAACAATTCTTTGAAGAAAACATTAAAGAAGGCAAGAATTATCATCAGAGTAAAGTGTAGATTCCACACCTTCCCAGTCCTCAATGCCCCTTTTGTCTCTACTGTGCCCTTCTGAAAGAATTGAAATTCAAAGCTATCGGAATGATGAGACTAGTTTGGTTTTAACCAAATATCTTACTATTGCTGTCTGAAATAGCTACAGTTCCTTAGTGGTACATATGTTTGTGGTAGAGGAAAGAGGTATGGGGGTCAGGAAGAAGTCACAGAGCTTTCAAAAAATGCAGACTGCTCCACTGCTCACCCCTAAAATTGGTGGTATGGCTGGGGCTGTGCAGGGGATGGGGGTGGCAGAGGGTGGCAGGTTCTGAATCAGAGGGACAGACTGAGGGTCCAGGAAGAGACTCGGGGGGTTACAAAGATCCTGCTCCGAGTTATCCAGTTTGTTCCTCACCAGAGTCCCAGGAGGGCCAGGATGTCATGATCTTCCTATGGCAGGTGTGGAAGCAGGATGCTGAAGGACCAGGCCCCTTGTCCAGGGTGGTGTGGCCCAGTCGGGCACTGTGATGGGGTATGGGCTGTGGAAAGGAGCCTCTGAAAAGGACCCGGCCTGGGAGACCTGCTGGGCAGCAGTTCTGCCTCTGGTGAGGGTGCACCCACACCCTTCCTGCTGTTCAAAGCCTGCTGGTTGGAAATATACTTGCATTTTTAGATACCAATTAGAGTCTGTAATTACAAAAGTTTGAGGGGTTTTTTTATGTGTTGCTTTGTTTTTCAAAGTTACACTTGGCTGGCCCATACTGAATTACAGCTATAAAGAGTTTCCAAATTCAGCAACTTCATAGAATGTGTTTCCTTGTTGCAAACCAATTGGAACCAAGAACAAGCTGAAAGGCCAACCTCCGTTTGGATAACTCTATGAATACAAACTCCCCATGATAGACTATCCTATAATTGGCTTCGAAGGAAATAGTAGATGGCAATAACTTTGGGATATGTTCCTTTCAAAATTGCTTTCTGCGGTGAATATTTCTATTAACTTGGCCAAGTTCTCACTCCATTCAGGGTATTTTCTACCACCTGCATCATTCCTTGTTAAGCATATTCAGGATGAAACTAGACTAAACCCAGACTGCAGATATTTACAAGGTGGAACACATTTCGGTATGCATTTGTCCAGACTTCAGTCCTGTCTCAGTGGGTTTTTGTGATAAAATTAAGAGTTCCACAGGTGGTTATCTTCTGCGTGCATGTGTGCCTGCTAAGTCACTTCAGTCCTGTCTGACTCTTTGCAGTCCTGTGGACCATAGCCCACCAGGGTCCTCTGTCCATGGGATTGTCCTCCAGGCAAGAATACTGGAGTGGGTTCCCATGCCCTCCTCCAGGGGATCTTCCTCTGTGGCAGGAAGACGTGTTTGTGAGCATCTCTTCAGCTGGGCTTGGTAAACTTATCTCAAGTAATCCTTTGATAGCAATGTAGCATATAACTTTGAGTTGGGGCAATATTTAGAACACATTTTGAATATTGAGTATTAAGAAACTTGTTTGTATAGATATCTGTATTAAGATAAAGAAGAGGCAAAGCTCCTGATTTATTCAGTGGAAAGCTGTCATCGATGCACTGTTCATTAAACCTGAGCTTGTGCTTCTGCTGGAACCAGGAACACCCAACGGTCACCCCTGGTTTTCTCTATTTTGGGGGCATCTTCAGCAAAGACCTAGGAATGTTCTGGGTTTTGTAAACATCACTGGGGACATTTGGTCACTAAGAGGGAACAAGAGATCTTCCAATCATCTCCCTTAGAGGACAGACTGAGTCTGGAGGATTAGTGCAGCAGGATAGCCCATGTTATGGGCTCAATTGTGTCCCCCTTCAAATATTCATATGTTGAATCCTTAGTTATCCAGGAAGTGATCTCATTTGGCAATAGCATCATTGCAGATGTGATTAAGATGTGGACATTAGGATGCCTCCTACTTCAAAATTACTGGAGTCCTTATAAAATAGGAGAAATAGAATTACCATTATCCAGCAATCCCACTCCTGAGCATATATCCAGAGAAAAGTATTAGTCACTCAGTCGTGTCTGATTCTTTGCGATCCCATGGACTATAGCCCACCAGGCTCCTCTATTCACAGAATTCTCCAGGCAAGAATACTAGAGTAGCCATTCCCTTCCCCAGGGGATCTTTCCAGAGATTGAACCTGAGTCTCCTGCATTGCATGCAGATTCTTTAACATCTAAGCCACCAGGGAAGCCCCAGAGAAAATCATAATTCAAAAAGATACATGCACCCCAATGTTCACAGCAGTGCTACTCACAATTAGCCAGGACATGGAAGCAATCTAAATGTCCATCGACAGAGGAATGGATAAAGAAAATGTGGTATATATATACAGTGGAATATTACTCAGCCATTAAAAAGAATAAGATAATGCCATTTACAGCCACATGGATGGACCGAGAGATTGTCATTCTGAGTGAAGTAACTCAGACAGAGAAAGACAAATATCCTCATATCACTTATATGTGGAATCTAAAAAAAATGCCACAGATGAACTTATTTACAAGGCATAAACAGAGTCACAGATGTTGAGAGCAAACTGATGTAGAAAGAAATGGTTACCAAGGGGGTAGGGGAAGGGAGGGATAGAACGAGAGATTGGGATTGTCATGTTCACACTACTGTGTGTAAAACAGGTAACTAATGGAACCTACTGTATAGCACAGGGAATTCTACTCAATATTCTGTAATAACCTACATGGAAAAAGGATGTAAAAAACAGTGATTATATGTATACTTATAACTGATTCACTTTGCGGTACAGTGGAAACTATTATAGCACAACATTGTAAATCAACTATACTCCAATAAAAATTAATTTTAAAAGGTTGGGGTGGATTCTGGATACAGAGACAGACACACTCACAGAGAAAACACGTGTGCAGAGGAAGGCAGAGGTGGGGTGATGCTTCTACATGTCCAGGATCTCCAAGGAGTCCCAGGAAATCCCCAGAAGTCAGGAAGAGAGGCATGGACCAGATTCTCTCTCGTAGTCCTCAGAAGAAACACTGCTGACACCTTGGTCTTGGGCTTCTGGCTTCAAAAACCATGAAATCAAAATTTTCTGATGTTCAAGTCACTCTGTTCATGAAACTTTATTGTAGCAGCCCCAAGAGACTAATACAGCACATCTCTGTCGTGTGTTTCTGCCGCGGGGAGGTCTCAGGTGTGTTAGCTCACTGGAAACAGGGCTGCCTGTTATTAAACCTGCCTCACTGTATACACAGCAGGAGCCTCTGGCATCTTTTAGGGAACTAAACACTGAATTTTGCTTTGACCAGTTTGGACCAGGCCTGCGTCACCCCTGAGAACAGTGAGATATTTGCTGGGAGGTGTAGAAGGACCAGTTCTGCCTCCGTCTGCTCCTCTGGGATCATAGGATTTGCACAGTTGGCACTGGAGAATCTCAACTGCCCCTGTATCTTCTTTCCTTCTAGAAAGTTCTTTCTTCTATTTTACCCCAGGTTTATGAAGCGTCTGTCCTAAGTACTGACAATTTTCCTTGTGTTTGACTCAGTCTTCCTGAAGGTGTCCTTTAGAGAGCTGAATTCCCATTATTCCAACAAATGGAAAGTGACACGTATACTGGAACATCTTCTGTATTGAGGATCAGTATTTCCCATGTCATCCTTAGCTACACTTCCCCACTCAGGAAGTGAAGTGAAGTTGCTCAGTCGTGTCCAAATCTTTGTGACCCCATGGACTATAGCCCACCAGGCTCCTCCATCCATGGGATTCTCCAGGCAAGAGTACTGGAGTGGGTTGCCATTTCCTTCTCCAGGGGACCTTCCTGATCCAGGGATCTAACCCGGGTCTCCCACCTTGTAGGCAGACGCTTTACCATCTGAGCCACCAGGGAAGTTCTCCTCACTCAGGACCTGTTCCCTGTTCCCTTTGTCTTAGTAAAGTCTGTGCTTATTGGAGACATAGACTTGTTACCCCCACGGAGGCCTGGTCATGGTGGGTCAGGCCACATCAGAGATGGCCAGGACTTAGCACAAAGACCTGGCTTCTCGGGACCCAAATGGGCATCCAAGGAGGTTCTGGGAGCAGACAGCGTGGGAAGATGGCTCAGGAACCAGAGGCATGCCCCAGACATAGGGGAGGATGTGTCCGTCTGACAACAGGGACAAGGAAAGAATGACCACTGTCCAGGGTTCTTAGACAGCAGTCCAGCCGAAAGTTGGAGAAACACCTACCAAAATGAACTAAGCCTCCAGGTCATAACCCTGACCTCTAGGAAGAGGGTCAAGCAGAGCTTCTGCAGAGAGGAGCTGAATTTAAGGTAGCAGGCAGAGTTTAAGGGAGATGGAGAAAGGAAGACATGGGAGTCTTGGGGAGGGACAGGGAGGGGTGTGAGATTCTGTGGCTCAGTTGGAAAAACACATCAGACAGTACCCTAGTGACAGGACGAGACCAAACCCAGCAGCCAGGGCACACACAGTGAATCAGACTAACAGCAAGACACCCAAGGCTGAGCCGCCGATGGGGAGAAGAACTTGGGCCCCAATGTCTTCTGACTTAGGAGATGGGTGGGCCTGTCTCCATCTGCAAAGAGTTTGGCAAAGACAAGCAGATCTCTGTATTTCTCCTTCTCACTTCCAGAGAGGTTCAGCATCTCTGCAGTGCTTCCTTAATTGATCCATCACCTCACTATAGCTTTTTCTGTGAAATTGCCGAAGCAGCCCAAATAGTTCCCAATTCAGGCCATTCATGAGAATCTCTTGGAGAGCGTAAAAAAAGAGGAAAGGAAGGAAGGAAGAAAACAAGAAAGAAAGATGCTGATTCTCAGACCCCATTCAAAGACAAATAATTCATAATCTCTGTTGAGATCCACCAAAAACACACCCTCCTTTGAAATTATCTGAAAATCATTCTCTATTCCCAGAGTTCATGATCGTATTAAAGGAATGGTTACCCTCAACAGCTAAAAACACATTTATTAATTACTCCTGGAAAGTCATAACCCAGGGCACCAAAGCACCTCATAAACCCTGAATGGACACTGCCTCCTGAGACTAGACCTGTATCTTCTCACTTGTTCATCCCAATCAATCAGTTGAGTCACTCAGTTGTGTCCGACTCTTTGCGACCCCATGGACCACAGCATGCCAGGCCTCCCTGTCCATCTCCAGCTCCCAGAGCTTGCTCAAACTCATGTCCATTGAGTCGGTGATGTCATCCAACCATCTCACCCTCTGTCGTCCCCTTCTCCTCCTGCCTTCAATCTTTCCCAGCATCAGGGTCTTTTCCAATGAGTCAGTTTTTCCTATTAGGTGGCCAAAGTATTGGAGCTTCAGCTTCAGTATCAGTCTTTCCAATGAATATTCAGGACTGATTTCCTTTAGGATGGACTGGTTGGATTGCCTTGCAGTCCAAGGGACTCTCAAGAGTCTTCTCCAACACCACTGTTCAAAAGCATCAATTCTTCAGTGCTCAGCTTTCTTTATAGTCCAACTCTCACATCCATAGGTGACTACTGGAAAAACCATAGCTTTGACTAGATGGACCTTTGTGGGCAAAGTTATTTCTCTACTTTTTAATATGCTGTCTAGGTTGGTCATAGCTTTTCTTCCAAGGAGCAAGCAGCAAGCATTTTTTAATTTCATGGCTGCAGTCACCATCTGCAATGATTTTGGAGCCCAAGAAAATAAAGTCTCTCACTGTTTCCATTGTTTCCCCATCTACTATGTGCCCAAAATAGAACAGAAGGGCAACAGCTACTTCTGGATGAATGAAGGAAGGAACACACCAAAGACACATTTTATAAAACCCAATTATTATGTGTTTGTGTGAGTTTAGGCCCATTCCGTCCTGGCGGAGAGGGGCTAAAACCTCCTCCCCTAACACCAGGTGAAGGACAGGTGGGGGGACAGGTGTGGGGACATGCGGTCCTATTCCATCTGCAGGTGTTGAAGGCAAAGGGGGTTCCCTGGCCCAGGACGACCAGCCGCTGCAAAGCATAGCTGCTACTCTGCGTATAGAGGGAGCGCCCGTCACCACTCCCAGAAACGCAAAGCCCTGGTTTCGAGAAGAGCAGCTGAGGGTGTGGATAGCTAAGAACTGGGACTCCTGCAGGAGAGCGGGCTGGGACAGGAACAGACTGGGACGCCAGGACCTGGGAGGCTTATTCTAGTAAAAAACAAAATGGTGCAGTAAGACTAGTTTCTCAAAAGGGCTGCGACAGAGTAGCACAAACTCAGTGGTTTAAACACAAACTTATCACCTTAACTGGAGAAGGAAATGACAACCCACTCCAGTACTCTTGCCTGGAGAATGCCGTGGATAGAGGAGCCTGGTGGGCCGTGGCCCATGAGGTCGCAAAGAGTCGGACACGACTGAGCAACTCACACACACACACACACACACACAATATCTTCAGGTTCAGGAGGTCAGGAGCCTGACGTAGATCTCATGGGGCTGAAATCAAGGTGTTCAGGGCTGCATTCCACCCTGAAGACCCAGGTCTGGTCCATTTCATAGCGCTGTCCAGCTTCTAGAGGCCACCACTCTCCTTGGCTCATGGCCCACCCCCTCCTTCAGCCTCCAGTGACGGCTCATAAGTCCTTTTTCTACCTTCTCACTGTGACCCACTCCTGTCTTCACGGTCTCCCCCACTCACTGTTCTCCACTTCCTACTTTTATTTAGTTTTATGATAACTCTCAGCCTACCCAGATAACACAGGATAACCTTCCTGTCTTGTGTCAGATAACTGGCAACCATGATTGCATCTGCGACCTTAATCCCGCTCTCTGCCATGTGACATAGTCGCAGGTTCTGGGGATTTGAATTTCGGCTTCTTTGGGGGCCGCTGTTCTCCTGGCACCATCAGCAGGCAGACGTCCCCAGGCCTCCTGGTGAAGGCAGACGGGCCCCGGGGCTGCAGGCGTTTCCCGTGCCCTTCATGGGCCACAGATCCTGTAGTCTCACCTTCAGATTCAGGGCAGAAGGACTCAGGTCCTGTGGACGTCACCTACCCCAGAGGGTAAAGAGCTTACACACGTACATGCTACATACCATGAATCACACACGTGCGCCACAAACTCACACGCATACCACACACCACCCAACCACAGGAATATCACACACATTGTTTGGAAAGATGTAGTGAGTGAAAGGAGTTTCAGCCTTAGACCCGAGCATGAAATTAACTAAATTTTTGAAGTTGACTTTAAACAGCTGAACTATATTCCATGGCCCTGTAATAATTTATTTCAGAAAGAATTTTGCTCACCAATAATTATCACAAAGTACACAGAAGAAAAATATAACTAATTTTGATCAAATACAAGTACTCCATCCTTTTTAAACAAAGCATCTATTTTGTGTTACAAAAAAAGTAACGAAATCCAGTCAGGTTTGTTCCCTCTGCTGGCTTTAAAAGACAAATGGCTTTTGTGACTGTAAATTTCCTCCTATGAGATTGTAACTGTGTCTCCCTGCACGTAAATGTTCCTTCTGCTTTCTCTAAGTTCTGTAAAAACATCACAAGGCCCTTTCCTTTCCCCTGAATCTCAGACATTCTCATGCTTTCCCCAGGTAGGGATAAAAGAGAGCCACTTTAGAGAAGCGATTTCAGAGGCATTTATCCTGATGGAGAGAACTGAAGATTGTTGAGCTGTGTGTTCCAGCATTCAAAGTTTTTCAAAGGGAACAGCAGTTCTGCAAACACAGACCACAGACCTGTCTGCTATTGTTCAGAAGGTGACCAGGTAGATGTTAGAAACTGTCATAGAGGAAAGGGGAGTGGTCCATCTTTATATTTCACCTGGTGTGAGCATGGTCTCAGGCCAAAGGACCACAAGGTAGGCAGCATTAAAACAATGACATGTGTCTCACGATTCAAAACCAGCTGCTGGGTGGATGGGAGGGTAGCCAACAAAAACAGGGCCTTCCTGTTTCAGCTCTGGAGAAAAGAAAAGTATTCGACAGCTCTTTCAAAGCTTGGGCCTCTTTCTCTTCCTAGGAGTCTAGATCAGAAGCCGTTGTGAATCATTAGAAGTTCTCATTCAGAGAAAGGGCAAGAGATGGGTTGCGGTACACACAGCAGATGCAGTTGAGAAAGGTGGGGAATGTTGAAATGATGTTTCCAGCCACTGACGTTTCTTAAAATCCTTCCGAACCATTCCACCTATCAATCAGAAATGCTCACAAATAACACTGACAGAGCTCTCAAGTGAACATAAAAAATCTAGGCTACCCCTGAGAATTCTCACGAGCTAGTATGTGTGCTTGGAGAAGTATGTGTGTGTGTGTGTGTGTGTGTGTGTGCTCAGTCGTGTCCAACTCTTTGCAACCCCATGGACTGTAGCCCACCAGGCTCTTCTGTCCATGAGATTCTCCAGGCCAGAACACTGGAGTGGATTGTCATTTCCTTCTCCAGGGGATCTTCCTAATCCAGGGAATCAAACCCGCATCTCCTACGCAGGCAGATTCTTTACCAACTGAGCCACCTGGGAAGGCCATGTGCTTGGAGATGGAGACCCCAAATGGTACCAGAGGCCCCAAGAGGATTTGAGGGGAGGCATCTCATGCTGCATCTAGTTTGGGGCGGGAGGATCCTCCAGGGCTTTTCTTCCTTGTTACCTTTTTGCACCATGAAGGTCAGGTTTATTCTTGGAGCAGAGGACCTGCTGAGATCCAGCCAGGCATGAAAAGGTGTGCTGGACCCGGGGTCCCTGATCGTGCCATCAGGGCCCTCCTCCCAGCTCCTCCCTTCTGCTCAGATGGGTCTCCAGCGCCGCTGCTTCCCACCATCCACAGAACCTCCATCTCCGAAAGGGAATCTGAAGCGTAGACGCACGTTCCAGTCGTCCCAGAGCCACCTCAACTCCTACACTGATTTTGTGCAGGGAGTGCCAACAGTTGGCTCTGCAAGCCCTCTTGCTTGGCCACCAGCTCATTTTCTGTTTCAACTCAGTGTGGAGACAAGTGGATGTGTCCAAGTTTTCTTGTGCAGATGACAAACAGTGAGATAATTATTTTCAGATATACTCCGGTACCCTTGCAGGCCCCTTGCTGCAGACGAACGCCCTCATCGGAGACCTGGCTTGGTGCCACGATGGGGGCAGAAACCCAAGGCTCAGCTGTCCTGTCTCATGTTCCCAGACCCTCCCCCCGCCCCGCCCCGCTCACAGCTGACACACCTGCTCTGGTACCAAAGAAATGTCCTCATCTTGTTTCTTGGAGGAGTTACCGTTTCCACCATCTCTGTATCTGGGACTAGCTATCTTCTGTAACTATTACCATTCCAGCCAATGAGAATGGACCTTATCACTCTCTCTCTTAGGACTTCCCTTCTCCACTTTCAGGGCTCCCCTGGTGGCTGAAGTCATAAAGAATCTGCCTGTAATGCAGGAGACCTGGGTTCGATCCCTGGGTTGGGAAGATCCCTTGAAGAAGAGCCTCTGGAGAAGGGAATAGCTACCCACTTCAGTATTCTTGCCTGGAGAATTCCATGGACAGAGGAACCTGCTGGGCTATAGTCCACGGGGTCACATAGAGTCAGACACAACTGAGTAACTAACACTAATGACTAATGACCTCCACATCTAAAATGGTCCATGGGCCTCTATCTCGCCAAAAGTCCTGGCTTCCTTGTGAATTTTGTTTTCATCTGTTGCTCTCCAGTGTGTGTAGAATTAAAGTTAAGCTTAATAAAGTGAGAAATGTTGTCTCAAAAGAGATATCACTTACCTCAGTGGAAGGATACAACAGGGGGCAAATTAGGCTGACACATTTAATTCCTCCATTGGCTATCTCATTAGACTGTAGAATCCAGCATGCAGAATGGATGCTTTGAATGGAATTAAAGACTGCGATTTATCAGATGGTGAATACCTAACCCAAATGCTCCTTTTCAAAGCAAATCACTGAAAACTACTTAGAATAACTGAAAACCACTTAAACCCACACTGGGGAGTGTTTTTCAAGGGCAACCTTGGCAGCTGGCGAACAAGGGAGATTTCAGCTCAGATGGTTGCCCTCCAAGTGAGGAAAACATCCTTATTCCACCCTCACCTCCATCAGCAGAGAATCATCGGAGTGAATGCCTGCACAGAGCTGCAGCTGATGCAGCTGATGCGGTGTGGGGGCGGTAGGGTGAGGGTGGGGAGGCCCTGCTGGAGACCCCACCCCCAGCCTCCAGCCAGAAGGAGCCTGTGCGCTGAGCCTTGCGATCAGCTGTGTTCCCAGGGAGGACCAAGTCACAGGATACTTGAAAGCTTCCCGGACAGCAGCCCAGGGTCTTGGAAGAGAAAACACGCTGTCGGATCGTCCTGGCTTCTCGGAGGGTCCCTCAGAGGTGTGCCGACCGCAGGAAGGGGGCTGGGGCTCCTCTGCTCTGAACCGATTGTCCCTGGGTGTCACGCGCCTGGCGGGATGGCCCCGCGTGGCCGCGCCGCTCCCGCGGAGCCTGTGCCCGCAGCCCAGGGACCAGGAGTCCTGGCCACATTCACCGACGGCCCTCACCTGATGCCGCCTGATGACGCAGGGAGAAGGATGCATCGGGGCCTGGAGTCCCGGGACCCTCTGCTTCGTCTCTGAGCACAAGCAGAGAAGGGCTGCACGCAAGGAACCCCTAACGCGGACGGTAGACTTGCTGTACTGCACTTGGGCCCCTTCCTTAAGGCGATCGACCCAACCTTGCCGCTTTCACCCCCAGTTCTTGTCGTATCACTCCCTGCACCGATATGACCTCTGACCCCTCCACTCGTCTCCCTAAATGCCTGATCAGGACACGATCGCTGGGCACAGCTGCTCCCCTAAGAGTTTGTTCCCACAGGAGGTCTGTCCTTTCAGAGTCCTTGAAACTCTGAGACGCTGGATAAGGTCTTCCTGTCACCCTGCTGGGGTGAAGGCGGAGCCAAGAAGCAACTTCCACTGACGGACCCCTTGTCTTGGGCTTTCAAGATATGGCATGACTTCTCCGGGTGGTGATGGCCTGGCACCAACTTTAGGGACTGCTTTTCCTAGGTCCTGAGGTTCCTGAGAAAGTTTGTTCTCATAAAGCCTATGAAGTTCTTACAAAGTCAGTAATTCTCAAAGAAGTATTCCTCACTATTGAGACAGCAAAAGAGAGACAGAGAAGATAGATGGATGGATAGATAGATAAAGATACGCAGATGCATACACATCCAGGGTACTTCCTACCTCTCATTTCACTGATCTAAACTCTTCCCCATCTCAGCTTTCCAGTGTAAAAACGCAGTCTTTTATTCCTTAGAGAGAGATGGCAGACAACAGTCATCGGATCTGCCGTCTTTGTGATTGCTCACTGCAGCTGAGAACATTTCTTGATGCTTATTTTTCTTATGAAGAGAAACATTCTCTTCTCTAGAACATTAACACAGAGCACTTTCTAACCTTTATTATCTTCAGTTATTAGATACAGACAAGACGCAGAGGTTTAGTTACTGAGATATCTGATACCCATCTTTCTCCAGGCCTCATTACGTGGGCTCCTGACTCTCCAGGAAGATTTAGAACAGTAATTACACCACGGTTATTTAAAATGCGTGCGACCCTTAGATGGTATCTATATCTTTGTCATAAATAAGCCATTCATTGACCCAAATGGTTTCTAGACTCTATCCTGGTAGCATTAGCCATTTGACCTTATGTTATGTTTTTTCTTATATGCTTTTTAACATTCAAACAAAGCATTTTTATATGTATGAATGTGAAACAATTTCTTGGACATGCAGAAGCATGTTTGACTGAGCTTTAAGGAAGTCAGTTTCCAGATCCTCCAACCCCATGAGGTCTTTCCTAAGCTTGATGTGCCTGAGTGCTTTGAGGTTAATTGTTTCTCTTTTTCTTCTCCGCTTTCACAATGGTGCTTCCCTCACCTTACAGAAGGAAGACAAACTTCCCACTCATCCCTTTTTCCTATGATGCCTGACTTTGAGGTGTGCAAGCCTGCAGGCACCAAATCCAGGTGTGATCTGTAATTTCCACTTCCAAGAAAGAGTCCTAGGAAAGCAGAGAAGAGAAACTTCAGTAAGAAACATTTAACTGAAAAACCATATTTAGCCAGGTACACTAAGGCCCTGTCTGTCTGTCTATCTAGCTAGCTAGCCAGTTCCTATTTATCTATGATCTATGATTTATCTTAGATAGATCAAACCAGTCAATCTTCAAGGAAATCAACCCTGAATATTCATTGGAAGGACTGATGCTGAAGCTGAAGCTCCAATACTTTGGCCATCACTCACTGGAAAAGACCCTGATGATGGGAAAGATTGAGGGCAGGAGGAGAAGGGGACGACAGAGGATGAGATGGTTGGATGGCATCACTGACTCAGTGGACATGAGTTTGAACAAACTCTGCAAGATACTAAGGGACAGGGAAGCCTGGCGTGCTGCAGTCCATGAGGTCACAAACAGCCAGACCTGACTGATCGACTGAACAGTAACAACAATCATCTGTCTTGAAAATAGAACTCAGAAGTATAAAACTATTGTATAGGTATCTATTACCATGCTTATCTGAGATAAAACATGGACTCAGAGTATCTTCTTGAAGGAGGTAAGTCTGACTTGGTAAACGTGAGAAGAAGACTTTTTGTCCATCTGTCTGTGCAGAGGACATTTTCCTTTAAGGAATGACGTGAACTTGCATCTCCAACTGTTTGGTGAAAATAGATTTAATCCTATTTGTGTGTGTGTGTGCATGTGCATGCACACATGCTCAGTCGTGTCTGACTCTTCAACCCCATGGACTGTAGCCCACCAGGCTCCTCTGTCCATGGGGTTTTCCAGGCAAGAATACTGGAGTGGGCTGCCATTTCCTTCTCTAGGAGATCTTCCCGTGCCAGAGATCAAACCTGCATCTCCTGCATTGCAGGCCTATTCTTTACCAACTGAGCCACCTGGGAATCCCCTTAATCCTCATACACAGTACATAATACAATAAAAACATGTTCTTCACAGATACGTGAAAGTATATTAACGCATTTTTTGATGTTTTTATAAAAATGTTCCAGTGGTCAATAGTTTGTTTTGTTTTGTTTTTAATTAGTTTAGAAGCTATGGGAGGCTCTGGAGTAAAAGATAATCCAATTTCCTTACAAATGACAGAGGCCAAGCAAAAATAATACATTGAATTCTTCTCTGTGCATTAAAGCCAGACATTTGAGTAACTAAATTTGTTCATCCAGTTTTTGTCTTTGCTGAACTCCTAATGATGAAACTCTAGTGCCACCTATGAATCAGAGAGACTAACTGTGTTTGTCAGAGCTCTCCAGAGAAGAAACAGAACTGATAGGGTGGGGGTGAGGGGGGAGCTACAGAGTCTGAGACAGGCAGAGACAGAGAGAGACAAAGAGAGATTGAGACTGCTTTACTCAACCTACCAAGTTAGATGTTTATATCAAGCAAAACCAAGTATCTGGGTGCCCCATGGCCCAGTCAACATGTACAAATAGCCATCATATTAACTGTATTATACCTTGACATATTTTACCACTATCAGGAAAAACCCTGAGTAAATATCAGGAGAACAGAGGTTTGGCTCCAGCTTCATCAATTATGAACAGCAACTTTATGTCATTACTGAAGGTCTCTGAGCCTAGGTTTCTTCATCTATAAGAGGTATAAAAGGTCTTTTCTACCCTGTAGGGATGTTATAAAGAGTTTGTGTGTAAATCCAAAATTGCTTTGTAAATTCCATTATAAAATTAATGATAGATTGATCATTGAGGACCTATACTGATGAGTTCCAAAGAATTGATGCTTTTGATCTGTGGTGTTGAAGAAGACTCTTGGGAGCCCTTTGGACTGCAAGGAGATCCAACCAGTCCATCCTAAAGGAAATCAGTCCTGAATATTCATTGGAAGAACAAATGTTGAAGCTGAAACTCCAATCCTTTGGCCACTTGATTCGAAGAACTGACTCGTTTGAAAAGACCCTGATGCTTGGAAAGATTGAGGGCAGGAGGAGAAAGGGACAACAGAGGATGAGATGGTTGGATGGCATCACCGACTCAATGGACATGAGTTTGAGTAAACTCCGGGAGTTGATGATGGACAGGGAGGCCTGGCGTGCTGCAGTCCATGGGGCCGCAGAGAGTCAGACACGGCTGAGCAACTGAACTAAACTGAACTGAACTAGTGAGTTCACAATCTGCATGTTAATAGCCTACAGGCAAGGCAGTTTTGTCATGTTTTCAGACCACAAAACGTTCTTTGTGGATGAGATGTGACTGAACAAAAGCAGTCAACTGATGGTCATTTTTTACATATTGCTGGTAATTTTTTTGCTTTTAATTTTCTTGTTTTCTCTTTTTTTTTTTTCCCATGATAGGAGCATTTATTTCCTCAGGAGTGAATTTTTCTCTCCATGACTACAGGATGAGACTCTTAAATATGTCTGTGTGTAGGCAGGAGGTACAGTTCAGGTAACAGATGATCCCAGAGTCCCAGGTCCTCAAGAAGTTCCATCAACACAAGTGCCCCATGAATCCAGAACCTATTTTTCACATAATTTCTCTAATACATTAGCTTCATCTCCTCAGAAGCTGGACAGTGGACATGAAGGCCAAGAGTTGGGCAAATTACTGGTGTGATTCATGTGAAAAAGCAACAATAGAAAGATGCCTTGTGACCACCAAGAGGAGCATCACCCTCTGTCTGGACCCCACAAGCATTAAAAACGGAGTGGGAATGTCTTCTACATGATATTTGTTTTATTTCTGTGCCTTGTGCTATTTGTCCTTTTAACTCAACGAAATCATTCTTCTTGTGAGTTCATTCATCCTGCGTGGTTTAATGAGCTCTGTACTAATGTCACAGTCAAGACATCACTCACTGCCCTGAACAGTGAGGGGTAAAGGTGGAAAATAATTAGTATCTATTTTCAGTCTCGAGGTCTATCAGTGTCAGTAGGAAAGAGAGGGGAGCAGAAAGACAGTAATGAGGAGAGGACTTTGCCCAGCAGGACACAGACTTAATTACCCCAGGCTAATCTGAAAAGAGTGGGGAAAGGGACTCAAGAATAAAAGGACCTGTTCACACTCGTGTGTCTATATTTTTCAATCACTAAACTCATCTTATCAGAAGTTTTGTCTTAACCCTTTAAAAAGCCAACCTAATTAATTTTAGTAGAGATGCTATGTACTGAAAGTCCAAAAACAGGTACACAATCATTTACTCATATTTAATGAATTCATTCATTCAGTAGTACAAAATGTTGATCCTAAATGATGAAAATGCAGCTATGGAGGAGAACAACTTGTGAATAAACATCCTTGCAGCAATAACGTCAGCTTTCTCCTTGCTTTACCAAGAAGTCCCAGATGTCACTTTCAAACAAGTGTATTTTTTTTAAGTAGCCAATTGTGTGACTCCTTAAAGGAATTACATAAAGTTAGGACCATAGACCAACTGTCAGATTCAAAGCTCTGAATATATTTCAGATATCCCTTAGCCCTTGCTAAGTTTTGCCTGACTCTTTGTGGCCCCGTGGACTATGTAGCTGGCCAGGTTCCTCTGTCCATGGGATTTCCCAGGCAAGAAGACTGGAGTGGGTCACCATTTCCTCCTCTGAGGTATCTTCCTGACCCAGGGATCAAACCTGTGTCTCCTGCATTGCAGGTGGATTCTTTACCACTGTGCCACCAGGGAAGTCCATCTGTCACATTAAGTATCATTAATTCAAACATAAATGTCTAGCTTTATGAGTGTGTTTGGTTGGATACCTTATACATTTTAGCCCCTGAAAACACATTTCTGTCTCTTCATAAAATTAGATTTCAACTGTAGACCATGTGGAAACACTGTCTTACCCATGGATTCTGACTTTCAGCATAGAAAGAAAGAAAGTGAAGTCGGTCAGTTGTGTTCGACTCTTTGTGACCCCATGGACTGTAGCCTACTAAGCTCCTCGGTCCATGGAATTTTCCAGGCAAGAGTACTGGAGTGGGTTGCCAATTCTTTCTCCAGGGGATCTTCCCAACCCAGGGATTCCGCATTGCAGGCAGACGCATTACCATCTGAGCCACCAGCATATACTTGTTCTTATCGGGTGAACCCACACTGGGGAGTTTCTTCTCCCTGCCCCTTGCTTTGTGGTCCTAATTCCAGTTTCCCGGGAACGTCTGCCTTAACATAGAGCATCACTTGTAGGGCCTTGCTTAAAGTGGGTTTTAATCGGCTCTCTTTCTAGTACATTAGTGGATAAGATGATAGGATTTTGCCTTAAAGAGACCAAGGTTTGAATCCTAACTTTCAAGCACTACTTTTTGACCATTGGCAAGTCACTTGGGTTTTTCAAGTTTTCCGTTCACTCAAGTGCAGAATGTTGATACTACTACACACCTATAAGATTATTTTGTGAGTCAAAAGAAAAAATGGAACTGAGAATTTCAGCCTGACAGAACCGTAATTGATGTTCAAGCAGTAACTATCCTCAGTGCTACATAATTATCCCCTTATTTATTAATTACTCTGTGAATTGTTCATTAATTAAGATTTCTTTCTAATATTAGGAATACAGGGAAGGAAGAACTTAGGACACTTGGAGATTATCTCTCACTTTGATGAGAACATTGCATTTTAGTCTTTCTAGGTATTTACCAACAGAAATTTTAAGAGAAACTCTTGGGCATTCTGACCCATGATGTAGGGATACTGGATGGTAATTTTTCCCCTGTCAATAACCAATACTCAGTAGCTGAGAAAGAGGGTCTCAGTTTTAAGGAAATCTTGCTGGCCATGATGCCTCAATGCTCACCGTAACCAGCTATGGAAACCCAAGCTTCTTAGCCTCACCTGAATCAGAAAGCACTGGGACCTCATTCTTGTTTTCCTATAATCCCCGCTAAAATGATATTTCAGACACTTCTTTCCTCTAATCACCCCACCCGCTAAGAGACACCCCGTGCCTCTATCTGTCTATATCACCATAGCACACATAAAGAGAATGGGTTTTGTTCCTCAGCAATTTTCACCCCCTCGGGGGTGATATCCCTGGTTCGCCTGGTCAGTCTCTCTCCAAGACAGAGCATCTTTGAGTGACCTGTGGCTGGAGGGAGAACTGGACCACAGCAAGTGCAGAGGTCACTCTGTAAGGAGCAGCCGGCGGCTTTAGGGAGATGCTGGAGACTCCCAGGCTTGGCAGAAGGGGGAGATGCAAACAGCAAACACATTGTCTGGCTCATCTGTTGTGTCTGGGAACAATGGTGCTTTGTCACAAGGCAACTTTCCAAAAATATCTAAATTCAAATGGTAAGGTTTTGGAGTAGAATATTGACATTATTAGAATGAGGGAAGGTTATCTGTTGAGTTAGGCTGGGTAGACCTGGAGAGTAAAGATTATTTAAGAGGCTCTGGCAATAATGTGTGTGAGAAATACATAACAATCTAACAAGGTCTGTGGCAATGAGATAAAGGAAAAGGGAAAATTATCAAAATTGCATAAAATAGGCTGGAGATGGGCCAAAGGATGATTCAGAGGTTGGAACCTAGATCTGGATACCTAAGGAAAATGTGTCATTCACATAATAAGGAAAAGCAGTAAGACTATCCAGTTTAAGAAAGAAAGTGGCACATTTTAGCTACTGTCTATTGATAAATTTATTTGTTGGGCTCAGCCACTCCATACATTTACATGTATTGGCATATCCTTATCTGGGCTGCCCTGGTGACTCAGGGGTTTAAAGAACCTACCAGCCAGTGCAAGAGGCATAGGTTTGGTCCCTGGGGCAGGAAGGTCCCCTGGAGAAGGAAATAGCAGCCCGCTCCAGTATCCTTGTCTGGAGAATCCCATGGACAGAGGAGCCTGGTGGGCTACAGTCCATGGAGTTGCAAAAGAGTCGGACACGACTTAGTGACTAAACAACATATGCTTACTCCTATGAAGACCGTATTTTTCACTCAAAATAAATGCATTTAAGTTATGCTTTAACCAGTGAGCCTTAAAAGATTAGCAATTGCATTAACTATCTAAAATAATTTGTCCTATAAAAATAGGTATTCTATTGTCATTTGAAATGTGGTATTTTAGCACACATTTTCATAACAGAAGGTGTTTTCAGGTGTTGATGGAGTTGTGTTTGAAGCTGTCAGGATTATTAATTTTTTTTTTTCCTGAAAACAGGATGTTTCCTTCCACTTACTGATAATAGTCTCAGGTACCCCAGCAGGCTGAAGAATACTGTATCCCTCCACTGCGCCTTCAGTGAAAAGTAGGTCCTATGAGAATCAGTGATAGAAGTTAAAAAGGAACATTCCAAATCAAAAGATGAGCATCACGGACACAGTGGGCACATAAAATGTTCAATTCTAGAGACATGTGTGAAGTGAGAATATCCCCTGCCATATTAATAAACAAGAAATGTCACGGCCATTAGCAATTTCTGGCCTCCAGATGTGAATGAGAGCTCCCAAAACTGTGATCCAGTGCATGCTGCCACCCGCCACGGTGATTTCTGGGGAGCTGGGGGAATGCAAGAAACAAGGTGAACAAGGAAAACAGGATTTGGCCGCAGATAGCTGAGCTGCACATGAAAGGAATGAATTCAGTGAGCCCAGAGGCTTGCACCTTCCCATATATAGAATGCTAAGTTCCTTAACTTGATACCTGACCTTTGATGTTCAGACTGCCTGCTCCCTTTGTTGCAAACTTGTATACAGCCTGACCTCCCCTCCTGCCTCCTTGGAGCAGTTTTCTCTGAGCTATTGAGATGCTGTCTCCATGGTTCAGAATCCTAAACATTTCCACCGAATAAAATAACCCTATACTTTGGCCACCTGATATGAAGAGCAGACTCATTGGAGAAGACCCTGATGCTGGGAAAGATTGAAGGCAGGAGGAGAATGGGGTGACAGAGGATGAGATGGTTGGATGGCATCACAGATGCAATGGACATGAGTCTGAGCAAGCTCCGGGAGATGGTGAAGGACAGGGAAACCTGGTGTGCTGCAGTCCACGGGGTCACAAAGAGTTGGAAACGACCAAGAGACTGAACAACAACAATTTTCAGGTTGTGGCTATATTTTTTAGTCGACACATTCTTTGCAATGTGTCCTCTGGACCTATTCTGTTATCATGAAGAGTCCCGAATAACAGATAAGTTACAATGCTCCTATTGATTTCATTACTCTGGGTTTCTTTGCTATAATCATAATTTTTTTTTTCACACTGGATCTATCCAGTTGTATTTATTCAAATAAAAATCAGAATCCAGTTTAAGGAGGGTATTATGACAGGGAGGTAAGCTCCTTAAGGGAAGTTGTAGCAATTCAAAGGCAGCCACTCCTAGAGCCAGAGCTGAAAAAACCTGAGGCATGATGCAGAGGCTAACACAGAAAAACAGCATACACATCTTAGTTCAGCAAACACATCTGCTAGGGATTCATTCATTAATTATAAATTATACATACTCCAAGCTCATTATGGTGTCACAGATCCACGTGAGTTCTTTGGGTTCCCAATTGTTAAACCCACCACGTGAGTAAGGACTGAATTTTCAAGATGGCTGTTTATGTTGCAGTTTTCAGCAAGACACACACCAGATGTCTTTGGCTTTGCTCATAGAACGGAATTCCAATCTGTTCATTCTGGCAGGGAGATTCCCCCATCAGGTGCAAAGAACTTAAGCAACTCAAGAAAACAAGGAAACTGTGACTCTTCCTGCTACTCACCCCCAACTTTCTCTGGGAGCCCAGACTTGCCCAGCTTCTGACCTTTGGGATGGGATTTTTATGTGCTGAACATTTACACATATAAATATGTCTTATAACAAGTTGGAGACAATAAAAATATCCTATGATAGCAAATCCCTATGTGAGCTTACCACAATCCTGTCGGATGGAATTTACATTACTTTTTTACCTCTATTGAGATAGAGGCTCATGTAAAATTTACAAATATTTTTTACTCTGTTTCCATGTGTATTAAGTCAAAGTAAAAAAACAAGTACTATTTTCTCTCACTGAAGCTCCCATATTTAAGTACTAACAAAGGAAATTGACATGGACATTCACTGATGGCGAAGACTATTGTTCTTAGAAAGAGTACCATGATGGAGCTGTATGTCACAAAATGCTTAGTGTTCTGTCCTAGAATTATGATTGCAATCTTCCAGTATACTTCAAGTTAAGAAGCTAGACTTTATTTCAGTTCAACTATTTTTTATTCTGGGGAGGGATATATATTTTATACTTAAGTGTAGAGTGCCTAGGCTTCCATGGTGGCTCAGACAGTAAAGAATCTGCCTCCAATGCGGGAGACCCGGATTCGATCCCTGGGTCAGAAAGATCCTCTGAGAAGGGAATGGTAACCCACTTCAGTATTCTTGCCTGGAGAATCCCCATGGACAGAGGAGCCTGGCAGGCTACAGTCCATGGGGTCGCAAAGAGACGGGCACGACTGTGGGACGAACAATTTCACATTCACGCTAGAGTGTCTAACAGAGCTTTGCGCACGGCAGCAAAAGAGTCAAAATTGAAAGCCCTCCATCGGGTGAGATAATGGCTAAGATGAAAGCATAGCACATGACGCTTGTCTTTGTTGGTTTACAAACTCAGGAGCTTTCCTGGGTGAAATCTGAAACTGGACCCCTACACAGAGGGCAAGGAGAGATCAAAGAAAGAGGCAGATTTAACAAGCGAGGGGCTTACCAAGGAGGTTGTCTCAGGCAGCCACAGTACAAGTAGACCTTGGCTCCTGCCCAGGAGAGTCTTAAGAACTCATATAGATAAACTTGGGCTCGGAGGTCAGATCCTGCCCAAAGTCTATGATTGTTCAGCTTATGAGCAAAGAACACTTTTTACATTTTTAAAGAGTTGTTGAAACACCAAAGAATATGCAGCAGAGATCTATCTGGCCCACAAAGAAAGAAAGAAAGTGAAGTCACTCAGTCGTGTCTGATTCTGTGACCCCACAGACTATAGCCCGCCAGGTTCCTCCATCCATGGGATTTTCCAGGTAAGAGTACTGGAGTGGGTTGCCATTTCCTTCTCCAGGGGATCTTCCCCACCCAGGGATCGAACCCTGGTTTCCCACGTTGCAGACAAACTCTTAACTGTCTGAGCCACAAGGGAAGCTCTATGTGGCCCACAAAGCTGAAAATATTTACTCTCTTTACTCTTTACAGGAGAAAACGTTTCCTTACTTCTGAGTTAGGGGATGAATAGATGCTTAGAGCATTGGTCCCCAACCATTTGGGCACCAGGGACCATTTCCAAGGAAGACAATTTTTCCACAGATATAGTGGGGTTGGTGGGGGGATGGCTCAGGCGGTAAATGCAAGCAATAGGAGCAGAAGATGAAGCTTCGCTCACTGGTCCACCGCTTACCTCCTGCTGTGCAGTCTGCTCCCTAATAGATGGGGCTGGGGGCCCCTGGCTTAGAGGAAAACTAGACATAGAGATGCTTGACCATGCATCCTGACCCTGCACCCTTCCCACAAAGCGTGTGCTGTTCACTTTGTCTTCCAGGTAATTCTAAAGCAAAGCCAACAATCCTAGCTGTCAGTGAAATCAAAGTTGGTGGAAATATTTCTTCCAAAAAGCAATGGCTGCTGGTTAGTTAGAGGAACACTAGCGACATGCCTGGAATGACTCAGCTGGGATAAACCCCCACTTTTGGTGGACTAATACGATAGAGTGTACTTTCCCCTTACATAGCCATCCCATGGTTGTGTTTCTGCTCAACCATTGGGTGGCTCAGAAATCAGGCTTACCATCTTTGAAGTTGCCATTCATGAAGTCTTGGTGTCCTTAACTTCTAGATGAAAAAAAAGATTGGAAATAAGGAGTAAAAAAGGCAAAGTTATTTCTTAAACACACCTCCCCAAAAGTAACACACACTTCTGGCATAAGGACTAATGTGACCTCACCTGCTGGGATAGTAAATGGAGCCCCTGGTTGGACCACTAGAGGGAACTCCTCACTACAGACAGAAGAGCAGGAAGACCTGGTTGGCATGCAGTGGTCTCCACCAACTGCGTAGGTAACAGAGGGCCTGGTTTTTTTAGTGGACATATTGGATTGGAAACACATGTGATGTCATCTTGTCCCAGTACCCACTGTAAATTTCAGTTAAGAAACTGGAAATAATAATGTTGTTGTTGCTTTCAGGAGCTCAGTCGTGTCTGACTCTGCGACCCCATGGACTGCAGCATGCCACGCTTCCCTGTCCATCACCAACTCATTAAGGAAGGCAGACTGAAGGGAAACTAAAGCAATAATTATAATAAGGAGTCACTCATCTGAGCAGGGAGCGTGAGGTACTGGAACTCTGTTCCTCAGATGACATTCTGTGCTTAAACATGATTACAAAATGGTCTTCTCAAAGTCCTCTCCGGACTTCCCTGGTGGTGTAGTGGATGACAATCTACCCGCCAAGGCAGGGGGCAGGGGTCCCACACCTGGTCCGGGAAGCTTCCACACGGGACAGAGCAACCAAGCCCATATGTCCCAACTCCCAAGCCCACGCGCTGCAACTGCTGAAGCCCCAGGGCCTAGAGCCTGTATTCCACAAAACTGCAATAAGAGTAGTCCCCGCACGGCAACAAGAGAAGGCCAGTGAGAAGCAACAAAGACCCAGAGCAGTCAAAAATAAATAAATTAAAAAAAATTTTTTTTAATCTTGACCTATCAGTCTCAGCATGGCCTTCTCTCATACTGATGTTCTGTGAAATTGTTTATGTCCAACAGAACACCAAAGACTCACTGCAGGTACCAGACCAGCTTGTAACAATACCGAGACCCACCAGCCATGCCTGGAGACCCCCCGGGTGCTGGGGCTGCACAGACCTTAGGGAGGGTGCATGGACCCCTGGCGTGTCCTTAGCAGCCCAGCTTCGGCAACGGGATGAGCTCGGCTTCTCTGACTGACAGGAGGGCGTCTCTTCCGATGCTCCAGCTCCCTGTTGTAGACCTTCAATTCTGTAGCTTATCTCCTAACTGTGTCAAGGCCAATTTCTATAATAACTGCCTTATCCCATAACTCACGGTGTTTCTGCTCCCCTAATTAAACACTGACTGTGCTGCTGGGATGTAAATAAGGAGGATTAATTAAAAACCATTTGAGAAGCACATAGATCCCCAGATACCCCTCTGAAAATCCATGCGTTGAGAGGCTGCCCTTCTCAGTCATGGCAAAAGAGGTGGGGTTGTGCTCCTTAAAAAACAAAATAGACGGACTGAGACTGAGGAATTCCGGGTGTATGTGAAGGCAGGGGAGGTTTCTGAAACCCGGGGAATAATTTCAAAGTATGTGAGCTAAATGCCGATCTCAACGGTCTCCTTTTTCTGCTCAGCCCTGGAAGTTCAGCAGTCACACAAAATACACCCTGTAGAAGGAGCCTGAAAGAATTTGCTCTGTGAAATCTGACCAAATACATACAACAGTGGTGGGGGGGGGGTGTGCATTACTATCTGAAGCATAAAATTATATATAAAAAGAAATTCTGAATACCCTTAAGCTTGCCTGATGCATTGACACCCCTATCATTGAAAATTGATTTCTTTTACCCCTGGAAATATTCTTTTCTCTGAAAACTGCTTTGTCTGTTAAATAGAATCAATATAACAAAGGTCCGTCTAGTCAAGGCTATGGTTTTTCCAGTAGTCATGTACGGATGTGAGAGCTGAAATACAAAGAAAGCTGAGTGCTGAATAATAGATGCTTTTGAACTGTGGTGTTGGAGAAGACTCTTGAGAGTCCCTTGGACTGAAAGGAGATCCAACCAGTCCATCCTAAAGGAGATCAGTCCTGGGTGTTCATTGGAAGGACTGGTGCTAAAGCTGAAACTCCAGTACTTTGGCCACCTGATGCGAAGAGCTGACTCATTTAAAAAGACCCTGATGATGGGAAAGATTGAGGGCAGGAGGAGAAGGGGACAAGAGAGGATGAGATGGTTGGATGGCATCACCAACTCAATGGACATGAGTTTGGGTAAACTCTGGGAGTTGGTGATGGACAGGGAGGCCTGGCGTGCTGCAGTCTATGGGGCTGCAAAGAGTCGGACACGACTGAGAAACTGAACTGAACTGATAGCCATCCCAGCTTTCCTTGGATTCAGGTTAGCATGGTATATCATTTTCATTTTCCTTTCCATTTATTTGAGTCACTTTGTTTACATTTGTTTCAAGCAACACAATAGTTGGGTCTTACATTTTTAACCAATCTGGCAATCTTTCCCTTTTAATTCGGATGTTCAGACTACTTATATTTAATATGATTAATGATATATATATGTCCATCATCTTGCTATTTGATTTCTGTTTGTCCTATCTATTCTTTTTTTCTGCTTTTTACTATCTTCTTTGCTTTGTTATCTTAATGGGTATTTGGTAGATATCACACGCACGCTTCAGGTTATATTTTATGGGTAAAACCTCACAATAGTATGCTTTTATCTCTCTTCTCCCACCCTTTATTCCTTCCTGTTATTTTGCCTACATCCCTAAACTCTATGCTATACTTTGTTACTTTTTTGTTGAAACAAATCATTGTCTTTTTTAAAATGTAAGCAGCATTTTAAAACAGTTTTATATATTTCCACCTGTGGGTATCATTTCCAATACTCTTCATTACTTTTGCAGACTCATCTGCCTGATCTCATTTTCTTTTTTCCGGAAGACCTTCCTCTAAGATCCCTTAGAGTGAACAAAGCCAGGGTCCAATTGTTCCATCTCTCCCACTTGGAGCAACAAGTCGGAGTTCCCTGCACCCACTCACCTCCTCAACTGCTCTGTAAGTAATAGCTAAGCCACACAGTCTGGGACCAGTTGGCACACCAGGATTATTTGTGCCTGCCTTCTTCACTATGAGCAGAAGTTGGAGATTAATTCTCCTTAGTGCTTTGTGTATTTTACATGTTTATTCATCAGAGGAAAACGTTTTCCTAAAATATTTAAACTTTAAAAGGACTGATTTCTATATAAATGTGTGTGGGACTTTGAAATTATCCTTCATGATTTTATATAATGGTTTAAAACAGAGATCAAAGGAACAGCATAGGATGTACACGTATCACAAGCTGTAACAGTACAGGAAATCAGACCTTTACCCCATTTGATTCCATATTTTGAGAAGGCCCTCTGCCTGGAGAGCCCTTTGCAGTTCCATCTGTTTCAGATGGAAACTTCCCAGCACATCTTTCTGTCCTCTTCCTCTGAAACACCGTCCAATCACTGCAGGAAATCATGTACGTGCTGCATCTAGTTGGCATTACACTCAGCGTAGTTTCTATTTATGATCTGCTTGAACGGCTCCTGAATATTCATTGGAAGGACTAATGCTGAAGCTGAAACTCCAATACTTTGGCCACCTGATGCCAAGAACTGACTCATTGGAAAAGACCCTGATGCTGGGTAAGATTGAAGGCTGGAGGAGAAGGGGATGACAGAGGATGAGATGGTTGGACGGCATCACTGACTTAATGGACCTGAGTCTGAGTAAACTCTGGGAGTAGGTGGTGGACAGGGAGGCCTGGCATGCTGCGGTCCATGGGGTTACAGAGTCGGACACAGCTGAGCGACTGAACTGAACTGGTGACGCCAAACAACAGCAGTATGTTCTCTCACAGCTCTGGAGGCAGAAGTCTGCAGTCAGAGTGTCCTCAGTGTCCTCTCTGAGGTTCTCAGGGAGAATCTCTCCGTGGCCTCCTGGTGAAGCCTAGCAGGACCCTGTGGGCCTGCTGGGCAGGAAGCCTTGCACACAGCTGCTAATCCAGGAGGGGAGGGGATTGCAGAGACAGGGAGGAGCAGCCAAGAAGCAGTAGCATCCAGATCCCAGTTTCACCCAGTTTCAAAGGGATATACACAATGGAATATTACTCAGCCATTAAAAAGAGTATGTTTGAATCAGTTCTAATGAGATGGATGAAACTGGGGCCCATTATACAGAGTGAGGTAAGCCAGAAAGATACACACCAATACAGTATACTAACGCATAAATATGGAATTTAGAAAGATGGTAACGATAACCCTATATGCAAGACAGAAAAAGAGACACAGATGTATAGAACAGACTTTTGGACTCTATGGGAGAAGGCGAAGGTGGGATGATCTGAGAGAACAGCATCAAAACATGTATATTATCAAGTGTGAAACAGATCACCAGTCCAGGTTGGATGCTTGAAATCTTTGAGCTGTTTATAAAACTAAAACCCTCAGAAAAACACAAGGTGTTAGCATCCTTCATTCCAGTGAAGATCAGAGTTTGATAACTTTAAGAAGTTAACCAGGAGAAAGCACCTGAGACCAGAATAAAGGAATGTGGGCCCTGCACACACCCCGATCCTTATCACAGCAGCAGCCCCACCCTTAAACCATTGCTGTTTCACTCCTCACCAAACCCTCCAAGGCTGAAACTTACAGTTTTTCAGGGCACAAGCCCGCTGTTTCCCTGTTTATTTGGCAAAACAATACAGCCATACTTCACCCAAAACTCTGTGTCTCAGATTCAATTGAACCCTGATGCATGGAGGCTGAGTTTTCAGCATCACTGGTGATCCTCGATATTCCTTGGCTCCCAGGTGCATCCCTCCAGTCTCTACCTCCATCCTCATATGACCTTCTTCTTGGTAAGTCCACCTGTAGCTTCTTCTGATAAGGACACCTATCGTGGGATTTGGGCTTCCCTGGTGGCTAAGTGGTGAAGAATACACCCGTCAGTGCAGGAGACATCAAAGAGGCGGGTTCGATCCCTGGGTCAGGAAGATCCCCTGCAGGAGGAAATGGAAACCTACTCCAGTATTCTTGACTGGAAAATTCCATGGACAGAAGAGCCTGGGGGACTACAGTCCATGGGGTCAAAAAGAGTCAGACACGACTGGGCACACGTGGGATTTAAGGACCACCGTAAATTCGGGATGACCTTACCTGGCAATCCTTAACATAATTATATCTGAAAACAAACAAACAAAACCCTTCTTCCAAATAAATTCACCTCCATACACTATGGGGGTTAGGACTTGAACCTGTTTCAGAAGGGGGGCATTCAACCCAATAGAATTACTGTATTCAAGATACTGTTCTAGGCATTTTATATGTATTAACTTATTTACTTCTTACATGTGTGTTTGCTCAAGCTCTCTGTCATATCTGACTGCATGCCACCCCATGAAGTGTAGCCCACCAGACTCCTCTGTCCATGGAATTTTCCAGGCAACAATACTGGAGTGAGTTGCCGTTTCCTTCTCTAGGGGATCTTCCTGACCCAGGGATCAAGCCTGAGTCTCTTGCATCTGTTTCATTGGCAGGTGGGTTCCTTACCACTGTGCCACCCCGGGGAGCCCTTACTTCTTATACCAAGTCTTTAACATATTTGCCAGTATTAGAACTATTTTACAAACAAAGAATCTGAGGTATGAAAATGTTAATTTTCCCAAAATCCCGCATTTACAAGTGTTGTTCAGATGCTCAGTCATGTCCAACTCTTTGCGACCCCATGGACTGCAGCACGCCAGGCTTGCCAGTCCATTACCAACTCCCAGAGCTTGCTCAAACTCATGTCCACTGAGCCAGTGATGCCATCCAAACATTTCATCCTCTGTCATCTCCTCCTCCTGCTTTCAATCTTTCCTAGCATCAGGGTCTTTTCAAATGAGTCACTTCTTCGTATCAGGTGGCCAAATTATTGGAGCTTCAGCTTCAGCATCAGTCCTTCCAATGAATACTCAGGATTGATATACTTTAGGATTGACTGATTTGATCTCCTTGCAGTCCAAGGGACTCTCAAGCGTCTTCTCCAGCACCACAGATCAAAAGCATCAATTCTTCAGCGTTCAGCCTTCTTTATAGTCCAACTCTCACATCCACACATGACTACTGGAAAAACCATAGCTTTGACTATATGGACCTTTGTCAGCAAAGTGATAACCTCTGCTTTCTAATATGCTGTCTAGGTTTCTCATAGCTTTCCTTCCAAGGAGAAAGTGTTTAGTTATGTTTAAATCCAGGCAGACAAACTCCACAGATTATACGTTTAACCACTGTGCATTAGACCATGCTAGCTATTCCTGAGCCTCTGTTTCTTCATCTATAAAATGGAGACATTATTAATAACAGAATCATACATGTAAAGACACCAATGTTTGGAAAGCTGCTACAGTTTAAATTCTAATATTAATAATAGAGTGAATAGCCTCAAATCAAGAGTCAGCTGGGGCAAGTCCTGAAAAATTTTTTAAATATCTGACTTTTACTGGCATCACCCAAGCGTGACACAGGAATGCTGACTGTGCTGAAACAGACAGACACAGGAGCCACTAGGATGGGAGCTTCTGGAAGGAAGGGAAGCTGTTTTTCATTCTCCTGTCACCAGCACCCAGTAGGATGACACCCACGTGGTGTGGGCAGTGAATGAATGGTGTGGAGTGAATGAATGACTGAACCATAATATGGTTTTTTCAAACCAGCATTGTTAATCATCTCTCCTAATCATTCTCACTAACCCTTGCCTTTTCAAGGTCAGATGGGCTACTAGTCATACAAAGGAATTAACTTATGCTAATTCTTGAGTTCTATATCACATTTTCCTGGGACCATATATCTTTAGCACCCCATAGATCACACACTTCCCTATTATAGTCTTCTGTTGCCCATCTTTCTCACGAGTTCTGCTCGTTCAAGATCAAGGTCAGCAGTGCTCACAAATAGGAAATTATTTATGCAGATCCTTGTCTTTTCTGGCATAGGTGCATGACAGTGCTATTACTTCCCATCCTTAGATGAAAATTCTCTCATTAGGATGAGAAACGTGGGCAGAAAGGTTGAGAGCAATTCTTCCTGGTGAGGCCCAAGGACATGGTGGAAAGAATATGGGTGTAGGGATTGGCAAAGTGTAGTTTGGTGAGCACATTTATTGTGCAGTTTGTGCATTGCTCTAGATTGTGGAAACAAGACAGATACCAACAATGGAATGGATGAGGATGGATAGATAGATTTAATTCTCATACTGCCACTTACTATCTGTGGAATCTTGCACAAGTTATAGCAACAATCTAAGCTTTGGTTTAAATAAAATCATTTAAGTGCTTATCTCATAGGGTTTCTGTAATAACTAAATAAATAAATAATCATATGTGTGTGTGTGTAGATTTCCCTGGTGGCTCAACAGTGAAGAATCTGCCTGCAATTCAGGAAATGCAGGAGATTTGGATTTGATTCCCAGGTAGGGAAGACTCCCTGGAGGAGGGCATGGCAACCCACTCCAGTATTCTTGTCTGGAGAATCCACAGACAGAGGATCCTGGAGGGCTACACTCCACGGGATCATGAAGAGTCAGACATGATGGAAGCAACTGAGCACACACATGGACCAAACAGAAGCAGAAGATACAAGAAGAGGCGGCAAGAACACACAGAAGAACTGTACAAAAAAGACCTTCACAGCCCAGATAACCACCATGGTGTGATCACTCACCTAGAGCCAGCCATCCTGGAATGTGAAGTCAAGTGGGCCTTATAAAGCATCACTACAAACAAAGCTAGTGGAGGTGATGGAATTCCAGTTGAGCTATTTCAACTTCTGAAAGAGGATGCTGTGAAAGTGCTGCCCTCAATATGCCAGCAAGTTTGGAAAACTCAGCAGTGGCCACAGGACTGGAAAAGGTAAGTTTTCATTCCAATCCCAAAGAAAGGCAATGCCAAAGAATGCTCAAACTGCCACATGAATTGCACTCATTTCACACACTAGCAAAGTAATGCTCAAAATTCTCCAAGCCATGTTTCAACAGCACATGAACCATGAAATTCCAGATGTTAAAGCTGGATTTAGAAAAGGCAGATGAACCAGAGAGCAAATATCCAACATGCACTGGATCATTGAAAAAGCAAGAGAATTCCAGAAAAACATCTACTTCTGCTTTATTGACTAAAGCGAAGTCTTTGACTGTGTGAATCACAACAAACTGGAAAATTTTTAAAGACATGGAAATACCAGACCACCTGGCCTGTCTCCTGAGAAATTTGTATGCAGGTCAAGAAGCAACATTTAGAACTGAACATGGAACAACAGACTGGTTCCAAATAGGAAAAGGAATACATCAATGTTGTATACTATCACCCTGATTATTTAACTTACATGCAGAGTACATCATGCGAAATGATAGGCTGGATGAAGCACAAGCTGGAATCAAGATTGCTGGAAGAAATATCAATAACCTCAGATATGCAGATGACACCACCATTATGCCAAAAAACAAAGAAGAACTAAAGAGCCTCTTGATGAAAGTGAAAGAGGAGAGTGAAAAAGTTGGCTTAAAGCTCAACATTCAGAAAGCTAAGACCATGGCATCTGGTCCCATCACTTCATGGCAAATAGATGGGGAAACAATGGAAACAATGAAAGACTTTATTTTGGGGGACTCCAAAATCACTGCAGATGGTGACTGCAGCCATGGAATTAAAAGGCACTTGCTCCTTGGAAGAAAAGTTACAAGCAACCTAGACAGCATATTGAAAAGCAGAGACATTACTTTGCGAACAAAGGTCCATCTAGGCATCACCAACACAATGGACATGAGTTTGAGCAAGCTCCAGGAGTTGGTGATGGACAGGGAAGCCTGGCGTGCTGCAGTCCATCAGGTCGCAAAGAGTCGGACACGACTGAGTGACCGAACTGAACTGATATTCAAATATCTATATCTATTTATATATATGATATGTGAGTGTATGTATACACAAATATATGTCTATCTATCCCTAGAGAGAACGAAATGAGCTTGCTACAGGATATAATGCATTTGTCTTCCCTTTCTTCTCGTCCCCGAACTACAACGGAGTGATAACTCCTGTCCATGTATTGTGTCATTCGAGTTTCAGCTTTCTTCATCTCAACCTACAGTACCCACTTTGGGCCAGGATATGGCCCTGCACCTTCCTACCTTCCTAAAAGGCTTTACACGACTTCTAGGTTTCTGATGACCTTCACTGCTCCTGATCCATCCCTGATGCAAGAAAGTGATGCAAGAAAGCACCTGTAAATAATGTTGGGCTGACCCAGGGGCAGATTCTGTCCCAGCTCCTCCACACGTGTATGGACTATGCTGGGGCTGTCTTCAGATGGTAATTATTCTTAGCTGCAGGCGTAGCCCCATTAAAGACATAACTCTAGAGATAAAACGTCCTGGATCCCATTATCAGTCCCTACTCAGACATAAATGCTGGGACTCGACAGCTCTTCATGTGGCTTCCGTGGCTTAATGACACCATCAGTAAACTCCTACCTGAATGAAGGCTGCACTAATTACGGTACTAAGATGCATGGCCCTATTTCAGTTAATTGAGTTCATTTGCTAGTTTGCAAAGAAACACAATTAATAAAAGAAGTTGTGCATGCCATATTTTTTTTGCAGGTCAACTCTGAAGCGATAACGTTTTGACTGATCTGCTCTCAATAAAATGAGGAAAACAGCTCACACTGAACTATTCACAGGCAGAGGTGATGAGCATATGCTTCTAATTTGAGCCAAGAAAAAAGCAAAAATAAACAAATTTAGCAAATCTTAGCTCTTGACAACCACTCACAGGATATTTCAGCTAAGAAATGAGCATATGGTCCAAGGAATAAAGAAGCTAGCTGATTCTGGTGTGGAAATGAAATTTCTAGGCTCACAGTTTCATGACTGTGGTAATCTCATTCCTTTTGAGTCCTCTTAACTTATTCTTCCCTGCCTGCTCTAAATTTCCACAAGCTCCCCTTTGTGGTTCAGCAGAATTATTGACCACAACTTGCTGAGAAAAGACCCCACAACTCATATTGGCTAAAATGACCTTTTAACCCATCAGCCTGGCCCTTTAGCCCACCCCAATTTAAGGGCCAAGACACGCTTCCCTGAAATTTCTAATGCAATGCTCAAGGTTAACTTTCAGGGCATCTCCGTAGGAAAGAAAAGCTTTACAGGAAATTGGCATGAAAAGGGAATTAGATGCTCAGTTGTACTTTCCATTCCACCCTCACCTTAGCTGTCTCTGTGACTTGTTTTCTTTCCCAGTAGCAAGGGTGGATCTTGTAACAGTGAAATTGATACCGAGCAGGACCCTCTGGGGCTCCGGGGCACAAAGGCTTTTTGTGTCCCAAATTTCTTTGGTTACAGAAAACAGCTTTCATTTACCCTCCCTCACCTTCCCCAGCTTCCAACCTGCAGATTCAAGCAGTTGTTAATTAGGGAAGGGAAAGGATGCAAGACAAGGGAGAGACAGTTAAGGAAAACAGTAGTTCAGCCGTGGGGCAAGGTCCTGGTTCCCCATCAACTGACACACATAGAGATATCTTAGAGCTGTTTTGCAGGTACCGAAATCCCATCTAGGTGAGAGAAGTCAACAATTAAAGATAGTATGGTGCCCTCAAGCACATAGACCCCAGCAGACCAGTTGGAACCTGAGGCTTGATGATGCTGGCTCCACTCGCTCACCACCAGCCCACCAGAAGAATGGGAGCCTGTCACTGCCTTGATCCTTATCACCTACCCTTGAACACAGTTGGTAAATCCTCTGCCTGCAATGCAGGAGACCCAAGTTCGATTCCTTGATCAGGAAGATCCCCTGTAGAAGGAAATGGCAACCCACTCCAGTATTCTTGCCTGGACAATCCCATGGACAGAGGAGCCTGGCGGGCTACAGGCCACAGATCGCAAGAGTCAAACAGGATTTAGTGACTAAACCACCAGCACCAGCCTGTTCCCCAGGGAGGGAGGCACAGTTCTTGAGGCACTAGCCTCCCGTGTTCCTTCTTTGCCTGGCAAGGGGATAAAGCCACTCTTTCGTTCTCCCCCATAATTCTGTCTCCATATCTCATTTCAGCATCAGTGTACAGAAAGCCAAGAGTTTGGCATCTCAGTGAAGGGTGTTCTGAAGCTTGCTAAACAAGTGGACTTCTCTCACTTATCTCCTTTAAATGACCTGTTGCTGTAAAGTGTTAAAAAGAAACAAGACCGAAATAGAGTCACTTCTACTAAACCTCACACAAACTGAACACCTAACTCGTGGAGTGTCAGTCTCTCCATGAGTGAAATTTTATACCTGTCTGGAATTTTCTGGATTGCAGTAGTGAGGTAATCTTGCCTGAAATAATCCTTTCTGTTCTTTTGCTAATAACCTTGCATAGCACCCCGTTTCTGTAAAAGCCTTCTGCTCTGTTCAGCTCCTTGGAGGAGCGCCTTTCTGTTTGTTAGATGTGATGTTATGCAATTCATGAACTGTTGAATAGAGCCGATTAGATCTTTAAATTTACTTGGTTGAATTTTGGGGTTTGATTTGTTTTGTTTTTTAAGAAATTTAATTTTATGAAAATAACACTTGGTGGATAACTTTTAGCCCTTGGAGTTTTTCTCATTAACCAATCATTATGCAATTAAATCACAAAGATTGCCCTAAGACCATCACAGAAGACTTACCATGTGGCCATAGTAAAGCTATTTAAGCCCCCTTGTGCCAGAAATTCAGAGAAGGCAATGGCACCCCACTCCAGTACTCTTGCCTGGAAAATCCCATGGATGGAGGAGCCTGGTGGGCTGCAGTCCACGGGATCGCTAAGAGTTGGACATGACTGAGCGACTTCACTTTCACTTTTCACTTTCATGCATTGGAGAAGGAAATGGCAACCCACTCCAGTGTTCTTGCCTGGAGGATCCCAGGGACGGGGGAGCCTGGTGGGCTGCCGTCTATGGGGTCACACAGAGTCAGACACGACTGAAGCAACTTAGCAGCAGCAGCAGCAGTGCCAGAAATTAAGTTTCTATTTGTAAGAACTGCTGGGGTTCTACATGACTAACTTGCCTTTTGCATTCTGTATTCAGATGCAGTCTCATTTGCTATGTGCACTATTTGGAGCACAAACAGAATCACTAATATTTACTTTTGCATGTCTTTCTCTCAAAAATAAGCAAGATTCTAAAAAATCATCTCTAGCTAAAATAAAAATAAATTCAGGGGTATAATGTATTATGTTCAAGGTATTAATAAAAAAAATCTGTGTGATCCATCCATATGAGAATAAAAGAAATCAAAATACTTTCCACTTAGGCCATGTCATGGTTTCAATTATTTTGTAAAAAATGTCAATGATATATAGTATATTATGAGGTCCATTTAATTATAGGGTTATTTATTTTTTATTTTTTTTTATTTATTTTTTAACTTACATTATTAAACTGCATTTATTTCAGAATATTTCACTTGTCTTTCCTTAACAGTCCCTGATAACTGAAAAGCAGAAATGAACTTTTATTTCACATATCTGAGTTATAGTTATATAATTGATTGTCATAGTTCATCCAAGGCAGGCTGTAAGAGAGTGAGAAAAAATGATTATATGCCAATGGTAGATGTTAATCAATTCATGTAATCAAAAGCATGTATCTGGCTGCTGTGGGCATTTTACTCAGAGCAAGAGTAAAGATTTGGAGGGCATAGTTTTCCCCAAGAGAATATCTTGGTCAGGTAACAAAGAAGGGATTTAAAGGAAAATTAATTTGGGATTTATTAGTGCAATAAATGCTCAACATGTATTAAATATGACTGGATCAGAGCAACTGACTCCTCCCCCAGAAATGAAGAGAGGCAGGGAAGAAGGAGATATTTACAAAGTATGACTATATTCCATCAGGGAAAAATAGGCTAAAAATCTTAAACTTTATCTGGTAGTTATTGAGATAGTTCTGATGGCTTTTAATCAAAGAAACAAATACTAATATTTTTTACTATCAAATGATTACCATGAGAAATTGTTCTGATTTCATATTGAGGACTGGCTTCCCTGATGACTCAAAGGTAAAGAATCTGCCTGCCAATGCAGGAGAAGTAGAAGTGGATTTGATCCCTGGATCAGGAAGACCCCCTGGAGGAAGGCATGGCAACCCACTCCAGTATTCTTGTCCAGGAAACCCCATGGCAGAGGAGCCTGGCAGGGTACAGTCCATGGGGTCACAGAGTCAGACATGAATTGTTGACTAAATAACAATTGAAGACAAATTTCTGAAAAAAACAAATAGCTGTTTTCTACAGTAGTGACTGGTGTCCGTGATCAGTCGCTAAGTCATTCAACCCCATGGACTGTAGCTCACCAGGCTCTTCTGCCCATGGGATTTTCCAAGCAAGAATACTGGAGTGGGTTGTCATTTCCTTCTCCAGGGGATCTCCCTGACCCACAGACTGAACCCAGGTGTCCTGTGTCTCCTGCATTGGCAGGCAGATACTTTTACCACTGAGCCACTTGGGAAGCCCACAGGAGTGCCCTACTTCTGCTATTTATGTTCAGATATTTAATCCATCTTGTTGTTGTTCTTCAGTAGCTCAGTCAAGTCCAAGTCTGTAACCCCAAGGATGGCAGCATTCCAGCCTTCCCTGTCCATCTCCAACTCCTGGAGCTTGCTCAAACTTATGTCCATCTAGTCCGTGATGCCATCCAATCATCTCATCCTCTGTCATCCCCTTCTCCTCTCGCCTTCAATCTTTCCCAGCATAAGGGTGTTTTCCAGTGAGTCAGTTCTTCACATCAGGTGACCAAAGTATTGGAGCTTCAGCTTCAGCATCAGTCCTTCCAATAAATCTTCAGGACTAATTTCCCCTAGGATTGGTTGGTTTGATTTCCTTGCAGTCCACGGGACTCTTGAGAGTCTTCAACACCACAGTTCAAAAGTATCAGTTCTTCGGTGTTCAGCCTTGTTTATGGTCCAACTCTCACATCCATACATGACTACTGGAAAAATCAAAGCTTTGACTGTACAGACCCTTGTCAGCAAAGTGATGTCTCTGCTTTTTAACATACTGTCTATATTTGTAGTAATTTTTCTTCCAAAAAGCAAGCATCTTTTAATTTCATGGCTGCAGTCACCATCCGCAGTGATTCTGAAACCCAAGAAAATAAAGTATATCACTGTTTCTATTTTTTTCCCCATCTATTTGCTATGAAGTGATGAAACCAGATGCCATGATCTTAGTTTTTTGAATGTTGAGTTTTAAGCCAGCTTTTTCACTCTCCTCTTCCATTTTCATCAAGAAGCTCTTTAGTTCCTCTTCTCTTTCTGCCATAAGGGTGGTGTTGTCTGCATACCTGAGGTTATTGATATTTCTCCCAGCAATCTTGATTCCAGGTTGTGCTTCATCCAGCCCAGCATTTCTCATGATGTACTCTGCATATAAGTTAAATAAACAGGGTGACAATATACAGCCTTAATGTACTCCTTTCCCAATTTTAAACCAGTCTGTTGTTCCATGTCCAGTTCTAATTGTTGCTTGTTGACCTGCATACAGGTTTTTTAGGTAAGGTGGTCTGGTATTCCCATCTCTTGAAGAACTTTCCACTGTTTGTTGTGATCCACACTGTCAAAGGCTTTAGCCTAGTCAACGAAGCAGAAGTGGACATTCTTCTGGAATTCTTTTGCTTTTTCTATGATCCAACAACGGATGTTGGCAATTTGATCTTGGGTTCCTCTGCCTTTTCTAAATCCAGCTTGTACTTTTGGAAGGTCTACTAAAGCCTAGCTTGGAGGACTTTGAACATTACCTTGCTAGCATGTGAAATGAACGCAGTTATGCAGTGTTTTGAACATTCTTTGGGATTGGAATGAAAGCTGACCTTTTCCATTTCTGTGGCCACTGCTGAGTTTTTCAAATTCCCTAGCATGTTGAATGCAGCACTTTAGCACACCATCTTTTATTATTTGAAGTAGCTTAGCAAAATTCCATCATCTCCACTAGCTTTGTAGTAATGCTTCCTAAAACCCACTAAAATGGCTAAAATCCACAAAAATGACAGCAACGATTACTGACATGGATAAAGCCTGTAAAAATGTAAAATGACACAGTCTTTTTGGCTAAATAGTTTCTGACAAATTTAAACATAGTCCTACCATAAAACTGGGCTGACTTGAAAACTTATGTCCACACAAATTCTCCAAGTGAGTATTTATAGCAGCATTATTCATAACTACCCTAAATTGCAAGAAACCAAGGTCTTTCCATAGGTAAATGGATAAACAAACAGTACTATATCCATACAACAGAATAGTATTCAGCAATAGGTAGAAACAAACTATAAAATAAATGTAAAGACATGGATCAGTTTTAAATGCATGGATTTTTAAAAGCATGGATCAATTTTAAGTAAAAGAAGTCAGCTGAAAGTCAACCCAGTGTATGATTCCATTTATAGAATATGCTGGAAAAGGCAAAAATATGAAGTTGGCAAGCAGATAAGTGGTTGTCAAGACCTTGAGGTCGAGGGAGGAGCCAAGATGGCGGAGGAGTAGGACGGGGAGACCACTTTCTCTCCTACAAATTCATCAAAAGAATAACTGAACGCAGAGCAAACTTCGCAAAACAACTTCTGATCGCTAGCTGAGGTCATCAGGCGCCCAGAAAAGCAGCCCATTGTCTTCGAAAGGAGGTAGGACAAAATATAAAAGATAAAAAGTGAGACAAAAGAGCTAAGGATGGAGATCCGTCCCGGGAGCTCTTAGGCGGCATTGCTTGGGGTAGGGTCCGGCCCGAGTGCCCTGAGGACAATCGGAGGGAACTTCTGTGAGTTTCCAACTTGAACTGTGGGAGACCAAAAGAGAGAGAGTAAATTAACCGGCCCGAACACACTGCCGGCCGTTCGCAGAACAAAGAGACTGAGAGGGTCCAGAGAGGAGCTCGCAGGCTGCGGACCGGCCCAGCCCCGCCGGAGGCAGGGGGGAGGGGAAGGTCGCGGCGAGACACAGGCCGCAGGCACCCGACCGGCGCGGGCGGGGACTGGGGCTGGGGACGCAGAGGGCGGAAGGCGCACACGCCCGACTGGCGCCAGCGGAAACTGAGTCTGGGTCCGCGGAAGGGAGGGGGCGCGCCACACCTGGGTAGAGTGCGCCCACCAAGCCTCTGGCTGCCTGGACCGCTCTGACGGGGAAGGCACAGAGAGGGGGCGCAGCTTTTCCTTCCGCGCTTTTGTGGAACACCCGAGGGCTGGAACCTCGCTCAGCGCGGGGCGCGCTCCATATAGACCGGCCAGGAGCCTGAGCAGCGCAGACGGAGAAAGCAGCGTCAGCCCCTCCCGGCAGCGCCAGCCCGCCCCCGCAGGGCCAGCCCCTCCCCGCAGCGTCAGCCCCGCCCCGCAGCGTCAGCCCCTCCCAGCAGCGCAAGGGAACTAGCTAACTGAATAAGAGTCCACCTCCGCCCGCCTGTGTCAGGGCGGAAATGAGGCTCTGAAGAGACCGGCAAACAGAAGCCAAATAAACAAAGGGACCCGCTTCAGAAGGGACTGGTGCAACAGATTAAAATCCCTGTAGAAAACACCGACTTCACGGAAGGGCCCTGTAGATATCGAGAAGTGTAAGCTGGAACGAGGAGCTATCTGAAACTGAGCCGAACCCACACTGACCGCAACAGCTCCAGAGAAACTCCTAGATATAATTTTACTTTTTTCTCTTTTTTTTTTTTTTTTAATTTTTTTTATTTTTTTTTATTTTTTTCTTTTTTTTCTTTTTTCTTTCTTCTCTTTTGTTTTCCTTTAAAATCCCCTATTACTCCCCCATTACTCCTTAACTTTCATTTCCACAGACTTTTACGATTTTTTAATTAGGGGGAAAAAAAAAAAATTTTTTTTTTTCTTTTTTTTTTTTTTTTTTTTTTTTTTTTTTTTTTTTTTTTTTTTTTTTTTCTTTCCTTTTTCTCTTCTATTTTTCTTTTTCTCTTATTTCTTTTAAAGTCCTCTAGTACTCCTCTACTACTCCTTAATTTTCATTTTCAATACACTATAACCTTACAAAAAAAAAAAAGAAGAGAAGCCCTGTTTTTAAACCGAAGATTATTCTCTCCCAATCTTGACTCTCTGTTTTCTACCTCAGAACACCTCTATTTCCTCCTTTCCCCTTCTCTTCCCAATCCAATTCTGTGAATCCTTGTAGGTGACTGGGCTACGGAGAACACTCTGGGAACAGACAGCTGCGTAGATCTGTCTCTCTCCTCTTGAGTCCCCCTTTTTCTCCTCCTGTTCATCTCTATCTCCCTCCTCCCTCTCCTCTTCTTCATGTAACTCTGTGAACCTCTCTGGGTGTCCCTAACCGGGGAGAATCTTTTAGCCATTAACCTAGAAGTTTTCTTATCAGGGCTGTATAGTTGGAGAAGTCCTGAGACTACAGGAAGAATAAAACTGAAATCCAGAGGCAGGAGACTTAAGCCCAAAACCTGAGAACACCAGAAAACTCCTGACTACATGGAACTTTAAGTAATAAGTGACCGTCCAAAAGCCTCCATACCTACACTGAAACCAACCACCACCCAAGAGCCAATAAGTTTTAGAGCAAGAAATACCACACAAATTCTCCAGCAACGCAGGAACATAGCCCTGAACATCAACATACAGGCTGCCCAAGGACACACCTAACACATAGACCCATCTCAAAACTCATTACTGGGCACTCCATTGCTCTCCAAAGAGAAGAAATCAAGTTCCACGCACCAGAACACTGACACAAGCTCCCCTAACCAGGAAATCTTGACAAGCCAATCGTCTAACCCCACCCACTGGGTTAATCCTCCACAATAAAAAGGAACCACAGACCTCCAGAATACAGAAAGCCCACTCCAGATACAGCAATCTAAACAAGATGAAAAGGCAAAGAAATACCCAACAGGTAAAGGAACATGAAAAATGCCCACCAAGTCAAACAAAAGAGGAGGAGATAGGGAATCTACCTGAAAAAGAATTTAGAATAATGATAATAAAAATGATCCAAAATCTTGAAAACAAAATGGAGTTACAGATAAATAGCCTGGAAACAAAGATTGAAAAGATTCAAGAACTGTTTAATAAAGACCTAGAAGAAATAAAAAAGAGTCAATTAAAAATGAATAATGCAATGAATGAGATCAAAAACACTTTGGAGGGAACCAAGAGTAGAATAATGGAGGCAGAAGATAGGATAAGTGAGGTAGAAGATAAAATGGTGGAAATAAATGAAGCAGAGAGGAAAAAAGAAAAAAGGATCAAAAGAAATGAGGACAACCTCAGGGACCTCTGGGACACTGTGAAACGCCCCAACATTCGAATCATAGGAGTTCCAGAAGAAGAAGACAAAAAGAAAGGCCATGAGAAAATACTCAAGGAGATAATAGCTGAAAACTTCCCTAAAATGGGGAAGGAAATAGCCACCCAAATCCAAGAAACCCAGAGAGTCCCAAACAGGATAAACCCAAGGCGAAACACCCCAAGACACATATTAATCAAATTAACAAAGATCAAACACAAAGAACAAATATTAAAAGCAGCAAGGGAGAAACAACAAATAACACACAAAGGGATTCCCATAAGGATAACAGCTGATCTATCAATAGAAACCCTCCAGGCCAGAAGGGAATGGCAGGACGTACTGAAAGTAATGAAAGAGAATAACCTACAACATAGATTACTGTACCCAGCAAGGATCTCATTCAGATATGAAGGAGAATTCAAAAGCTTTACAGATAAGCAAAAGCTGAGAGAATTCAGCACCACCAAACCAGCTCTTCAACAAATGCTAAAGGATCTTCTCTAGACAGGAAATACAGAAAGGTTGTATAAACGTGAACCCAAAACAACAAAGTAAATGGCAACGGGACCACACCTATCAATAATCACCCTAAATGTAAATGGGTTGAATGCCCCAACCAAAAGACAAAGATTGGCTGAATGGATACAAAAACAAGACCCCTATATATGCTGTCTACAAGAGACCCACCTCAAAACAAGAGACACATACAGACTAAAAGTGAAGGGCTGGAAAAAAATATTTCACGCAAACGGAGACCAAAAGAAAGCAGGAGTCGCAATACTCATATCAGATAAAATAGACTTTCAAATAAAGGATGTGAAAAGAGACAAAGAAGGACACTACATAATGATCAAAGGATCAATCAAAGAAGAAGATATAACAATTATAAATATATATGCACCCAACATAGGAGCACCGCAATATGTACGGCAAACGCTAACGAGTATGAAAGAGGAAATTAATAGTAACACAATAATAGTGGGAGACTTTAATACCCCACTCACAACTATGGATAGATCAACTAAACAGAAAATTAACAAGGAAACACAAACCTTAAATGACACAATGGACCAGCTAGACCTAATTGATATCTATAGGACATTTCACCCCAAAACAATCAACTTCACCTTTTTCTCAAGTGCACACGGAACCTTCTCCAGAATAGATCACATCCTGGGCCATAAATCTGGTCTTGGAAAATTCAAAAAAATTGAAATCTTTTCTGACCACAGTGCAGTAAGATTAGATCTCAATTACAGGAAAAAAATTGTTAAAACTTCAAACATATGGAGGCTAAATAACACGCTTCTGAATAACCAACAAATCATAGAAGAAATCAAAAAAGAAGTCAAAATATGTATAGAAATGAATGAAAATGAAAACACAACAACCCAAAACTTATGGGACACTGTAAAAGCAGTGCTAAGGGGAAGGTTCATAGCATTACAGGCTTACATCAAGAAACAAGAAAAAAACCAAATAAATAACCTAACTCTACACCTAAAGCAATTAGAGAAGGAAGAAATGAAGAACCCCAGAGTTAGCAGAAGGAAAGAAATCTTAAAAATCAGGGCAGAAATAAATGCAAAAGAAACTAAAGAGACCATAGCAAAAATCAACAAAGCTAAAAGCTGGTTTTTTGAAAAAATAAACAAAATTGACAAACCATTAGCAAGACTCATTAAGAAACAAAGAGAGAAAAACCAAATTAACAAAATTAGAAATGAAAATGGAGAGATCACAACAGACAACACTGAAATACAAAGGATCATAAGAGACTACTACCAGCAGCTCTATGCCAATAAAATGGACAACTTGGATGAAATGGACAAATTCTTAGAAAAGTATAACTTTCCAAAACTGAACCAGGAAGAAATAGAAGATCTTAACAGACTCATCACAAGCAAGGGAATCGAAACTGTCATCAAAAATCTTCCAGCAAACAAAAGCCCAGGACCAGATGGCTTCACAGCTGAATTCTACCAAAAATTTAGAGAGGAGCTAACACCTATCTTACTCAGACTCTTCCAGAAAATTGCAGATGAAGGTAAGCTTCCAAACTCATTCTATGAGGCCACCATCACCCTAATTCCAAAACCAGACAAAGATGCCACAAAAAAAGAAAACTACAGGCCAATATCACTGATGAACATAGATGCAAAAATCCTTAACAAAATTCTAGCAAACAGAATCCAACAACATATTAAAAAAATCATACACCATGACCAAGTGGGCTTTATCCCAGGAATGCAAGGATTCTTTAATATCCGCAAATCAATCAATGTAATACACCACATTAACAAATTGAAAGATAAAAACCATATGATTATCTCAATAGATGCAGAGAAAGCCTTTGACAAAATTCAACACTCATTTATGATTAAAACTCTACAAAAAGCAGGAATAGAAGGAACATACCTCAACATAATAAAAGCTATATATGACAAACCCACAGCAAGCATCACCCTCAATGGTGAAAAATTGAAGGCATTTCCCCTGAAATCAGGAACAAGACAAGGGTGCCCACTCTCACCACTACTATTCAACATAGTGTTGGAAGTTCTGGCCACAGCAATCAGAGCAGAAAAAGAAGTAAAAGGAATCCAGATAGGAAAAGAAGAAGTAAAACTCTCACTGTTTGCAGATGACATGATCCTCTATATAGAAAACCCTAAAGACTCTACCAGAAAATTACTAGAGCTAATCAACGAATATAGTAAAGTTGCAGGATATAAAATTAACACACAGAAATCCCTTGCATTCCTATATACTAACAATGAAAAAACAGAAAGAGAAATTAAGGAAACAATACCATTCACCATTGCAACAAAAAGAATAAAATACTTAGGAGTATATCTACCTAAAGAAACAAAGGACCTATACATAGAAAACTATAAAACACTGATGAAAGAAATCAAAGAGGACACAAACAGATGGAGAAACATGCCGTGTTCATGGATTGGAAGAATCAATATTGTCAAAATGGCTATTCTACCCAAAGCAGTCTATAGATTCAATGCAATCCCTATCAAGCTACCAACGGTATTTTTCACAGAACTAGACCAAAGAATTTCACAATTTGTATGGAAATACAAAAAACCTCGAATAGCCAAAATAATCTTGAGAAAGAAGAATGGAACTGGAGGAATCAACCTGCCTGACTTCAGACTCTACTACAAAGCCACAGTCATCAAGACAGTATGGTACTGGCACAAAGACAGAACTATAGATCAATGGAACAGAATAGAAAGCCCAGAGATAAATCCACGAACCTATGGACACCTTATCTTTGACAAAGGAGGCAAGGATATACAATGGAAAAAAGACAACCTCTTTAACAAGTGGTGCTGGGAAAACTGGTCAACCACTTGCAAAAGAATGAAACTAGAACACTTTCTAACACCATACACAAAAATAAACTCAACATGGATTAAAGATCTAAATGTAAGACCAGAAACTATAAAACTCCTAGAGGAGAACATAGGCAAAACACTCTCCGACATAAATCACAGCAAGATCCTCTATGACCCACCTCCCAGAATATTGGAAATAAAAGAAAAACTAAACAAATGGGACCTAATGAAACTTAAAAGCTTTTGCACTACAAAGGAAACTATAAGCAAGGTGAAAAGACAGCCCTCAGATTGGGAGAAAATAATAGCAAATGAAGCAATAGACAAAGGATTAATCTCAAAAATATACAAGCAACTCCTGCAGCTCAATTCCAGAAAAATAAATGACCCAATCAAAAAATGGGCCAGAGAACTAAACAGACATTTCTCCAAAGAAGACATACAGATGGCTAACAAACACATGAAAAGATGCTCAACATCACTCATTATTAGAGAAATGCAAATCAAAACCACAATGAGGTACCATTACACGCCAGTCAGGATGGCTGCTATCCAAAAGTCTACAAGCAATAAATGCTGGAGAGGGTGTGGAGAAAAGGGAACCCTCTTACACTGTTGGTGGGAATGCAAACTAGTACAGCCGCTATGGAAAACAGTGTGGAGATTTCTTAAAAAACTGGAAATAGAACTGCCATATGACCCAGCAATCCCACTTCTGGGCATACACACTGAGGAAACCAGATCTGAAAGAGACACGTGCACCCCAATGTTCATCGCAGCACTGTTTATAATAGCCAGGACATGGAAGCAACCTAGATGCCCATCAGCAGATGAATGGATAAGGAAGCTGTGGTACATATACACCATGGAATATTATTCAGCCATTAAAAAGAATTCATTTGAACCAGTCCTAATGAGATGGATGAAGCTGGAGCCCATTATACAGAGTGAAGTAAGCCAGAAAGATAAAGAACATTACAGCATACTAACACATATATATGGAATTTAGAAAGGTGATAACGATAACCCTATATGCAAAACAGAAAAAGAGACACAGAAATACAGAACAGACTTTTGAACTTTGTGGGAGAATGTGAGGGTGGGATATTTCAAAAGAACAGCATGTATACTATCTATGGTGAAACAGATCACCAGCCCAGGTGGGATGCATGAGACAAGTGCTCCGGCCTGGTGCACTGGGAAGACCCAGAGGAATCGGGTGGAGAGGGAGGTGGGAGGGGGGATCGGGATTGGGAATACATGTAAATCCATGGCTGATTCATATCAATGTATGACAAAACCCACTGTAAAAAATAAATAAATAAAATTTAAAAAAAAAAAAAAAAGACCTTGAGGTCAAGAAGGGTTGAACGGGTTGAGCCCAGGGCACTTTTGGGGGAAATAACTATTCAGTATGATATCTCAGTGGTGCACAAGTGACGTAATGCATTTGTCTAAACCCATAGAACTTACCACACAAAGAATGAAAACTTTAAGAAATCATTTAGGAGAACAGGAAATCCCAGGATGAAACAATAATATGGCCAAAGAATCTAACTATACTACAAATGTATATCACAATCTCCTTAAAGAGGGGAGAAAAGAGGTAACATTGAAAGGGAGTGAATTCTTTTTTTTTTTTTAAGGGAGTGAATTCTTGCAGATGAAAAGCACAAGGAAATATACATAAGCACTGCACTCAATCTGATCAAGTTATCCCTACAGAGGTACAAAGTAGCAATTCTAAAACCACTAACATGCTTATTAGCATACAAGAATTAAGTGATACATGGCAGATGGTGAGAGCCTGACTTCTCACCAGTTGAAGTAGGAGATTACAGATAAGGAAGTGAAGGAGCATGGAATAGTCCTTATGGAAGTTGATTAGACTTGGACTTCAGTGTGAACTCACATTTAACTTAATGTAAATATAGAATAAATTAAAAGATGCTTACTCCTTGAAAGAAAAGTTATGACTAACCCAGACAGCATATTAAAAAGCAGAGACATTACTTTGCCAACAAAGGTCCATCTAGTCAAGGCTGTGGTTTTTCCAGTAGTCATGTATGGATATGAGAGTTGGACTATAAAGAAAGCTGAGCGCCAAAGAATTGATGCTTTTGAACTGTGGTGTTGGAGAAGACTCTTGAGAGTCCCTTGGACTGCAATGAGATCCAACCAGTCCATCCTAAAGGAAATCAATCCTGAATATTCATTGGAAGGACAGATGTTGAAGCTGAAACTCCAATACTTTGGCCACCTGATGAGAAGAACTGACTCATCAGAAAAGACTGTGATGCTGGGAAAGATTGAAAGCAGAAGGAGAAGGGGATGACAGAGGATGAGATGGTTAGATGGCATCACTGACTCAATAGAGATGAGTTTGAGTAGGCTTCAGGAGTTGGTGATGGACAGGGAGGCCTGGCGTGCTGCAGTTCATGGGGTCTCAGAGTCAGACACGACTGAGCGACTGAACTGAACTGAACTGAACTGAACTGAACTTAAATGTAAGAAATACACATAGAAATGTTCATATGCTAAGTCACTTCAGTAGTGTCCGACTCTGTGACCCCATAGACGGCAGCCCACCAGGCTCCCCCGTCCCTGGGATTCTCCAGGCAAGAACACTGGAGTGGGTTGCCATTTCCTTCTCCAATGCGTGAAAGTGAAAAGTGAAAGTGAAGTCTCTCAGTCGTGTCCGACTCTTAGCGACCCCATGGACCACAGCCTACCAGGCTCCTCCATCCATGGGATTTTCCAGGCAAGAGTACTGGAGTGGGGTGCCATTGTCTTCTCCAAGAAATGTTCATAGATATGTGTATATTCATCTGTCTGATTATATATATATATGTTCTTGCTCTGGAAGCTGAGGGAGTCTGGAAGCAATGACACCCCAAAGCAATGAGTACAGCAAAGAGTGCCCAGATTTCCTTTTTAACACAATTCTCCAATAAAAGAAACTGGGACCCTGAAGAAATGGTTGGCTGATTGGGACAGGAAATACAAGGTGAGTCTGGAGTACCTTGCAGGTCCAGAAAGTGTTTTGTTTGTTGATGTTCAGTGGCTCAGTCATGTCTGACTCTTTGTGACCCCATGGGCTGCAGCACGCCAGGCTTCCCTGTCCTTCACTGCCTCCTGGAGCTCGCTCAAACTCGTGTCTATTGAGTCAGTGATACTACCCAACCATCTCATCTTCTGTTGCCCCCTTTTCCTCCTGCTCTCAGTCTTTCCCAGCATCAGAGTTTTTTCCAATTAGTTGGCTCTTTGCATCAGGTGGCCAAAGTATGATAGCATTCAAAGATCCCACAACAATGGGTTATGTCAAAAGGACACGAGCCAACTGAAAGAAGTCTCTTTGCTGGAGCTACTGATTTGAGCAAAATAATGTAGTATGGGGTTAACCAAAAGTATAAAATTAATGTCCACAACCCCATACTGAAATAAAGATATGACTGACTCAATCAGTAAATGGGGAAGAATAGATAATCCTCCCATATAGAATAATTCTAAATAATTTCTATGAAGCCATCACCCTTAAAGAGGTGAAGCATAGCTTTATACTTCGTAAGCGTTCACTTACGTAGTGACTTCCAAAGAGTACGAAATGGAAAGAGGAGAAAATTAAGTTGCCTAGTCAAGAAATCTGACAAAACTGCCTCAGCCCAGTAAGAAAAATTAACACCAGTGATAATTCATGTCGACAGCAGGTACCCCGGTGATACAGTGAGAAGAGCACTTAGCCACCGTGTTCTTCCCTCAAAACACCCGTAGCCTCTGTCTCATGAGGAAAACATCAGACAAGCCCCTGCTGAGGGATGTTCTGTCAAACACTAGTCCAGTCCTCCTCAACACAGCCAAGGTCCTCAAAAGCAAGAAAGGTCCGAGAAACTGTCACAGCCAAGAGAAACCCGGAAACACGACAAGTGAGCGTAACGCGGTGTCCTGATGGAATCCTGGAGCAGAAGAGGACACGAGGGAAAAACTAAGGAAGTCTGAATCAGGTATCGGCTTTAGCTAATGTTTTATCCATATTGGTCCGTAGTTTTTGACAAATAGTCAATATAGTGTGTTAATAATAGGGACTCTGTGAGGGGAGAGATATACAGGTAATATCTTTGCAACTTTTGTGTCAATATGAGCTGCTCTAAAATTAAAAGCTTTGTTTTGCCTTCAAAAAACAGACTCTTGGGACTTCCCTAGCAGTCCAATAGTTAAGATTTGGCCTTCTAATTCAGTGGGTGTGGGTTCAATCCCTGGTTGTGATAGCTTATGGTGAATGATGTCAGATTCGCGATCTCTGAAGAAGAAGACTTAGCCTTGGCACCAGGGACCAGGCTTGATCACTCAAGAGCTTTTGTGTAGCAGAGTTTTATTAAAGTATAAAAAGGGACAGGGAAACTTCTGATGTAGACATCCAAAGAAGACAGAGAGTGCCCCCCTTGCTAGTCTCAGCAAGGGAGTTACGTTCTTTTTCAATTGGTTATTACAGTAAACCAAAAGAATATCTCAAGTTTGTAAAGGTCTTACCAGACCCACTCCCACAATTTACATTTTAAGATAATGGGATTAGAACTAACAACAGAAAGGTCTTACCAGATCCACTCCCAAAATATACATTTTAAAAGGACAGGATTAGTCAGAAGTTTCTCAAGAAGGAGAAACATATCCTCAAGCAGGATACATTGTTGCTATATAATCATTGGTACAGAGTTTAAGGTAAAACATATCCTTGAGCAAGAAGGGGCTTCCCTTGTGTCTCAACTGGTAAAGAATCTGCCTGCAGTGTGGGTTGTTTTGCAGCAAGATGAGCAAGATGAGTTGTTTTGTTGTGCAATCATCAGCTCTGGGCTTAAAGAAAAAAATGTTTGTCCTTTTCTCCTCCTTGAGAACTCCTCTCTATCTCCTCAAGAGACCCCTTTCTCCTCTCGAGGGCCCTGGACCCCTTATCAACCTACCTAAGAATCAGCTCTCTCAGGCGGGGAGATAAGATTCTACATACTCCTTGGCCAAAAAACCAAAACATGAAACAGAAGCAATATTGTAACAAATTCAATAAAGAGTTTTAAAATGGTCCATATTAAAAAACAAACAAACAAAAAATCTTTATAATGAGTCCAACAGACATAGGGATACCCGGGTGGCTCAGTGGTAAGGTATGCACCTGGAGCGCAGAAGCCTCAGGAGCCCTGGGTTTGGTCTCTGGGTCAGGAAGATGCCCTGGAGGAGGGCATGGCAACCCACTCCAGCATTCTTGCCTGGAGAATCCCATGGACAGGGGAGCCCGGCAGGCTACAGTCCGTAGGGTAGCAAACAGTCAGACACGACTGAACCGACTTAGCACACACATAAATGGAAAACACACTTAGAGTAACTCCTTTAGGCAACCATCCCATGTAGCTTTAATTTCAAGTCCATCTGTCTTTCCAAGGCCCTCCAATGACTCTGTTTCCTATATCTGTACCTAAGTTGGAATCACATCTTAGTCACTGTCTTTGTTCGTGAAAGATAGCAAGCAGTCTTTATTCACCACTAAGAGAAAGAAAGATGATGCTGTGAAAGTGCTGCACTCAATATGCCAGCAAATTTGGAAAACTCAGCAGTGGCCACAGGACTGGAAGACGTCAGTTTTCATTCCAATCCCAAAGAAAGGCAATGCCAAAGAATGCTCAAACTACCACACAATTGCACTCATCTCACACGCTAGTAAAGTAATGCTCAAAATTCTCCAAGCCAGGCTTCAGCAATATGTGAACCGAGAACTTCCAGATGTTCAAGCTGGTTTTAGAAAAGGCAGAGGAACCAGAGATCAAATTGCCAATATCCGCTGGATCATTGAAAAAGCAAGAGTTCCAGGAAAGCATCTATTTCTGCTTTATTGACTACGCCAAAGCCTTCGACTGTGTGGATCACAATAAAGTGTGGAAAATTCTGAAAGAGATGGGAATACCAGACCACCTGACCCACCTCTTGAGAAACCTGTATGCAGGTCAGGAAGCAACAGTTAGAACTGGACATAGAACAACAGACTGGTTCCAAATAGGAAAAGGAGTAGGTCGAGGCTACATATTGTCACCCTGCTTATTTAACTTATATGCAGAGTACATCATGAGAAATGCTGGGCTGGACAAGGCACAAGCTGGAATCAAGATTGCTGGGAGAAATATCAATCACCTCAGGTATGCAGATGACACCACCCTTATGGCAGAAAGTGAAGAGGAACTAAAAAGCCTCTTGATGAAAGTGAAAGAGGAGAGTGAAAAAGTTGGCTTAAAGCTTAACATTCAGAAAACTAAGATCATGGCATCTGGTCCCATCACCTCATGAGAAATAGATGGGGAGACAGTGGAAACTGTCAGACTTTATTTTGGGGGGCTCCAAAATCACTGCAGATGGTGACTGCAGCCATGAAATTAAAAGACGTTTACTCCTTGGAAGGAAAGTTATGACCAACCTAGACAGCATATTAAAAAGCAGGGACATTACTTTGCCAACAAAAGTCCATCTGGTCAAGGCTATGGTTTTTCCAGTGGTCGTGTATGGATGTGAGAGTTGGACTGTGAAGAAAGCTGAGTGCCGAAAAATTGATGCTTTTGAACTATGGTGTTGGAGAAGACTCTTGAGAGTCCCTTGGACTGCAAGGGGATCCAACCAGTCCATCCTGAAGGAGATCAGACCTGGGTGTTCATTGGAAGGACTGATGCTGAAGCTGAAACTCCAGTACTTTGGCCACCTCATGGAAGAGTTGACTCATTAGAAACGACCCTGATGCTGGGAGTGATTGGGGATGGGAGGAGAAGGGGGCTACAGAGGATGAGATGGCTGGATGGCATCACCGACTCGATGGGCATGAGTTTGAGTAAACTCCAGGAGTTTGTGATGGACAGGGAGGCCTGGTGTGCTGCGATTCATAGGGTCACAGAGTCGGACACGACTGAGCGACTGAACTGAACTGAACTGAGGAGAAAGAAAGAGAAATCACTCAGTTGTGTCTGACTCTGCCACCCCATGGACTGTAGCCTACACAGGCTCCTCCATCCATGGGGTTTTCCAGGCAAGATTACTGGATGGCTTGCCACTTCCTTCTCCAGGGGATCTTCCCGACCCATGGATCGAACCGTGGTTTCCTGCATTGCAGGCAGACACTTTACCATCTGAGTCACCAGGGAAGCCCCCGGTGTTCACCACTATCCTACCCTAATCCAGTTCCCTGAAAATAAACTGCTCATTCTTCTTGCTAGCTGAAATCAATAGTAAAGATAAGATAAAAAGAACTCTCCTCCTTCCAAAAGCCTCTTCTGTTTGCTCCAGTCCAATCATGCCCTGTTTTTGGATGTCCAAATCTGTTCTCTCCAATGCAGCATCCACCATTCACATGAAGCAGTTAAGCATTTCAGGCGTGACTGGTCTAAGTCAAAATGAACTGTAGGTGTGAAAAATATACACTGGATTTTGAAGACTTAGTAAGAAAACAAGGTAAAATGTGTCATTTAAAATGTTTTAATCATTGCATGTTAAAATAATAATCTTCTGGATATACAGGAATAAATAAGTCACGTTATTAAAATTGGGCTTCGCTGATGGCTCAACTGGTAAAGAATCTGCCTGCAGTGTGTGAGACCTGGCTTCAGTCCCTGGGTTGGGAAGATCCCCTAGAGAAGGGAATGGCTACACACGCCAGTAGTCTGGCCTGGAGAATTCCATGGACTGTGTAGTCCATGGGGTCACAAAGAGTCGGACATGACTGAGTGACTTTCACTCACACTATTACTAAAATTAATTCCATTTTGTTTTACTTATTCTAGGAATTTTTCAACTGTCTATTTGGTTTGCATCATAGCTTTTTTGTACAGTGTTGTTGTAGAGCATATATTCAACCCAACGCAATACAGCTTATCTAATATTTTTCAGGATTCCTTGTGCCTTCCAGCTGTGTCATCTATACATTTCCTGACTGAATGGATAGAACATTTCTGGGAGAGGGAAGTCAGGCTCAGTGATGCCTCCTGGGGATATCTGAACCCTCAACACACAGCTGGAGACTATCCCTACTTTCCAAGAACTTGTAGTCTTCACTGGAGAATACGCCCACAGGAGGATTTTAATAAAAAAAGTTCTCTATAACCTGAGAATCTGAAAAACTCTCATCAAAACCTAGGAGATAAAATAATGTCAGTAGCAGGAAAAAAAAAAAAAAGGTGGGGGAGTGGTGGTGGAAATATTTGTAGCTATTTAGCTATTTCAGGTAACAATAGGTTACAATGTTGGCTCAAACAATTACATGTCAAAATAAATATCCAAGAGGTTCTAATAATGAATTTTCATTCTAGAGGTATTACGTCACATTTGAACGTAGAAACATATTTTTTTCTTTTAGGGCCTGTATTCAGCAAGGATTTGCTTTTATATTTGGTCACTTATAGATCCCAGGCATAACTTATGAAGGGAAGTGAGAAAAAGAAATAATCAGAAAATATGAACTTTTCCTTTGGGACAGAAAAACGGAGCAGAAAAAAACAAAAGAATACAGCCACAGGATAATACTCTATATCTCTTCCCATAATCTTAGGTCTCTGGACTGTTTCTGCTAAATTCACAAACTTGGTAAATAATGAGTCTTTTCACTTATTAGTTTAGTTCTCCTTTCCCCACATGGAAATTAAATCTTCAAGATTCCAGTGAGACACACATTTTGAATAAAAAGAAGAAACCACTTTATCTTCCTCAGGAAAGCTGTCACACCACTCACTGCATGAGCGAAAGCACTTATTTTTAGTACAGATTTCAATTTGGAGGTCATTAAATTTAACTTCTAAAACTATGAGGCTTTATTTCTGTTTCCTCTTCAGAAACTTGTTTTCAGAATCAAGTTGAGAGAAGACAATGGAAACATCTAACTTGTATCAAAAACCATAGCATTGTAAAATAATTTTATGCTTTTGTGCTTTTTATCATGTATATGTGATATTCTAAGGGAATAATAGAACTGATCCGATTAGCAGTGTTTTTTTTCAAGTACCCACAAGATGCCAGGGATACTCTAGTGAAGAAGCCATCCTATCTTCCGAGGAGACAGACAACAAAAACTCATCTGACGGTCAGTGTAATTGTGTAATAAGGACAGCCCACTCAGCCTGGCCTGAAGTCCCAGGAGTGATTCCCTATAAAGGGATATTTAAGGTGAGACCTGAACCACGGGCTCAGGGGTGAAGGATGAGTGTGGGGAAGAGGGTAGAGGACAGGGGAAAGGCCTGTGGTTTAGAGAGCTTGGCCCCTTTGGGACAAGTGAATCAGGTCCCCAAAACTGGTCCCTGGAGGAAGAGTGGTGAGCATGAGGGAGGAGGGGCTGAGCTCAGAGGACTTAAGAGCCAGATGGCTTGTTTTTTTATCTACGGAGCCAAAGGAAGCTGTTAAAGAGTTTCCTTTCCATAGTCGTCTTTATAAATATCCCTCTGATGGCAGACTGGAGGGATAGCATGGGCACAGGAGACAAGCCAGAGAGCTAGAGCCACAGACCGGATCAAAATGACTTACCAGCTCTACCGGGAATGGGATGCGGAAAATGGACAGATGCAAGAGCCATTTTAGAAGCAGAGCTAAACGTACTTGGTGATTGAATGTTGGTGATAAGAGAGAAGGAGAATATCAGCAGACCCCGTACAGTTGTGCAGGTTGTGCACTAAGCAATCCAAGGGTGCCAACTGCCATCCCGTCTACAGGAAAGTCTCTCGATGAAGTTGTGCAGCGTGACAGAACTCGAGAGCCCAATGATGGAAGAGTGTGTCCCAGACTTGACCCTGAGCAAATGGGAAATTGTGAGTGTAAGGCAGGAGGAGAATTAGGGTCCATGATGGAGGGGGTGGGAGTTAGAGCCATAATGAAGGGAAATAATGTCAGCTGAAGACCAAAGAGTTTGCATTTGAATGGAGATGCACAACAGAAAAGTGAATGCGTGTCTGGTCCTCAGGATACTGGTCTGCATGACAATGGATATTGATGAATGCTGACAGCCATGCAGTAAGCAAGTAGAGACAAAAGGATAAAAGCCTGAATCAGAACCTTTGAAAGGACCCCATCTGATGAAGAGAAGATGCAAAGGAGACTAACACAGAGACAGGAAGGTAGGGGTGAGGCCAGGAAAGGATGGGGCCACGGGATCCATCGAAGAGAATGGGCAAACAGCCACTATCTGATGTTACAAAAGGGAAAATATATGCAATTTAATGGCCTGTGGGTCATAGGTGGCCTGATTAGGACAGTTCCTTTGGAGGGCGAAGGGCAAAAGCCACACTAAAGTGAATTAAAATGTAATAGAAAGTGCAGAAATGGAAGGGGAAAGTGTAACCAGTTCACTTTGCAGCTCAGTTGTGAATATCAGGACCAGAGAGCAGAGGAGACGTTGAGAAAAGGGAAGCAGTGAAGACCTAAAGGACAATAGTGTGCTGCTGTGGTCGTGGTCATCATCATTTAGAGGAGCAGCTATAGGCTCTTGAACACGGATCAGGCTTCCAGTAGGAGAAGACACACCTCTTCTATTACAATAAGAGGGTATATCCTCCCACACATGTGCAGTATTTTTTTACTTGAATTAGCTCTGACTGCCAAAAGGATGTAAACTAAAACACTTGACATTCAGTGAAAAAGGTTTAGGGGAACCATCTTAAAAATCCATATGTTCCCTAATACAATGACTATTTCATCATTTTTCGGAGAAGTTCTCATTCCCTCTTCAATTTACCTGTTCACTGATTTATAAAATTTTCATTCTAATAGTAGAGGACATTCAAATAATGACATAGATGTAGAAGAAAAAAAAACATCAGTCTTCCCCTAAATAAGTTATGGTAACCTGAGGAAATTGAAATAGGGACAAAGAAGTAGAAGAAAAAGACCATCAATCCTCACCTTAAAACTTACGGGAATCTGTGAAGCTGAAGTTGGAAGCCATGTCTGGATTCTTAAAAGAAGAACTTTCTGCTAAAGATCTCCATCTTGACTGCCTGTAGTCCAGTTGGGAATGTTTATGGGTACATCGGGCTTTCCTGGTGACTCAGACGGTAAAGCGTCTGTCTGCAATGCTGGAGACCCGGGTTCGATCCCTGGGTTGGGAAGATACCCTGGAGAAGAAAATGGCAACCCATTCCTGTACTCTCACTGGGAAAATCCCATGGACAGAGGAACCTGGTAGGCTACAGTCCATGGGCTCGCAAAGAGTCAGACACGACTGAGTGACTTTACTTTTACTTTTCAGGGAATCTTGACTCATGCTGATGCTTGACTGGTTCAGACTTTGCTCTGACCTGACTCTCACTCTGCCATGCTGCTTCTCAGGAAGCTTACAGATGGCTTGAGATATTGCCCAACCTCCATGGAAAATTTGAGCAAAATCTCGATTTTACTCCTGATGGTCCATGAACTGGCATGGTACTGGCTTTTGTTAAGAAGGAACCCTTCAGATACCGTGAAAGGGCAGCTAGTGTACCTTCTGTGCCCAGGAGCTGGCACTTACGCTGGTTAAGTTGGGGGCCAGGGAATAGCCTTCATTGAAAGCATTCCCCTCTGTGTTATCCTTTCCTAGTTCAGCCTATGGTCCCAGGTCCTCAGTGATCATGCTGTTAACCATATCTTTCCTCTCATCCTCCCTGACCCCAGAGTGGAAGGCAGTTTTCCAAACAAGTCTGGTGTTTCCTCCTATTATTTGAGTCTATTTCAAGAGTCTTTTCCATGTTCTTCAGAAGGTAAGATATTGAAAAGCAAAATCCCAGAAAGTATTACTTTTGCCTTCATTTTCTGTTGTCATGCCCTTCCTATAAATAAGACGTTTAGAATGAGAGCAAGGAATACATGGAATATTGAGAAAGAATGAAGCATAGTAAAGCAAAGTGTTCCATCCCAATGACAAATTATTAGTGCTCAGATTAGCAGGAAGGGTGTGAACTTGGAAACCATGCTCCCTCTTTGTCCTAGAGCTTGTACAGTCATGAAGATCCTCTAGAGTAAGAATATCCCTGAAAGGGAGTGTGCAACCTTGGGCAGGGTGTGTTGAAACATGCACAGTCGAGTTGGGGGAAATGGTCAGCAGGACAGAGTCCTTTAAAGCTCCACTCCTCTCCCCTTCCTGAGGGGTGCTGGTGCCCATGACTTTCCAGAGAGCAAAGGATGGTCCTCACAAGGCCATGGATCTGACTCTGACCCTCATTTTAAAAAGGATTTAGCAGGGACCTACAGGGTCTGTCATTAGCACTTGAGGTGCAGGGCGTTACAAGGTAAATACACAACTTCAAGCCCAAGGTGGGAAAGATTGATATGAAATCATTGCACAAGTAAGTGACCAGTTGTCAAGTGATGGTACAATGAGGAGACTGCCTGCAATGCAGGAGACCCCAGTTCAACTCCTGGGTCAGGAAGATCCCCTGGAGAAGGGATAGGCTACCCACTCCAGTGTTCTTGGGCTTCCCTGGTGTCTCGGTCAGTAACAAATCCACCTGCAATGTGGGAGACCTGGGTTCGATCCCTGGGTTGGGAAGATCCCCCAGAGAAGGGCATGGCAACCCACTCCAGTATTCTTGCCTGAAGAATCCCATGGAGAGAGGAGCCTGACGGGTTACAGTCCATGGGGTCACAAAGGGTCAGACATGACTGAGCACCTAAGCACAGCTAGTCTGGGAGATGAGAAAGGGTCCTGGAAAAATGAAATTTCAGGTGACAGTTGGGAGTTAGAGAGGGTCAGCTAGGCAAAGAGAAAGACAAGAAAAAAACACACAAGGAGGTCTTGGAACAAGAGAAATTTCAGCTGTTTCAGAAAAGTCCAATAGCATCAGTGACAGGAAGGAAAGGATACAGGGAAAAGAGGAGGCCTGGACTTTATGAACTTTGGGACTTTATTTTAATGTAAGTGGAGGACGGTTTTGGAAGGCTCACTCAGGCTGCTGTTTGTAGTGGCATTTGGTGAGGCCAACAGTGGTCTGGAAAATGTCTGTTACAAAGTCATCATCTTCACTTTGACAAATAGTGGCATGCACTTTCAGGGGCTGAAAGATCACCTGCTCCCTCTGAAAGCAGACAATTTTAAATAAAGTCAAATGTGACTTTTCACAACTTCGGTGACTTTATTATCCGCTGTGTTCATCAGGACATTCTAAACTGTTTTCAATAAGGGATCCAAAGTGCAAAGGCTAGAACAATAAGGCTGAACTGACTCATTGGAAAAGACTCTGATGCTGGGAAAGATTGAAGGCAGGAGGAGAAGGGGACCACAGAGGATGAGATGGTTGGATGACATCTCTGACTCGATGGACATGAGTTTGAGTAAGCTTCCAGAGCTGGTGATGGACAGGGAACCCTTGTGTGCTGCAGTCCATGGGGTTGCAAAGAGTCAAACACAACTGAGCAACTGAACTGAACTGAACAGAGAATAATAGTGGTTTTATTTCTTGCTTTCAGAACAGGCTAAGGTTGTTCCAGTTGCTCTGCCACTTTAAGGTGTGGTTTCCAAGGGTGTGGGGGCCCCTCATGCCAGTCAGTTGGAAGGATAAAGAGGACGGAGAAGTTGGTGGTGGACCCTTATCATTTCTGTCAACGTCCCCGTGGGAGAACCAGTCACGTGACAACACATCGCAGCAGGGAGGCAAAATGCAATCCACCTGTGTGCTTAAGAGGTGAGAGTGGCTTTTAGCATATTACTGGGTTAGACAGTAGTCGGAGGGTTGCTGGTGATATTTTAGCTTCCGAGAGTACCCCTCAAAGATTAACCTTCCAACTAGAGCAGAGGGACCCCAACAACATTCTTCCTCACTGTGCACCTAACCTGAAGGACCAGTTTCTCTCTGGTCTTGATTCTGAATCATATTTTTGGCTCAACAGAAAACAAAAAAGTGTTAAGGGCTTCTAGAGTTAGTATGAATATACCCTGTTGCAGGCAGTATCCTTTATTTCCCACTAAACCCTAGATATCAAAAGTTTTCCTTATTTGGCATAAGCAGTACATCACAACCAACAATAAATTGAAGTTCAGTTCATCTGTTCTCTACTCGCTAGCCTTGCACTGTAATCCCCAGATGCCATGAGGGGCATCCCAACATATCTCTGTAAAAATTATTCATGAAAAGATCCCTACCAGCTTCTGTAGGAATCTCTGCAGGAAAAGGTTCTGTACCAGCTCTATGAACTCAAAGAGCCAGTGTAATTTTTAAAGATTATTCTGTGGGGAAAATTCTAAAAAGCATTATGTTATGGCCAATGTCCGAATCCCCGAGCGGGAAGAGAGAAGGCTTCCAAGACAATGCAACTCACAGGAAGGGAAGTTTATTACTGACTCGAGCCAGGACTCTCCGCCCGCAACCAACGCAGTGGTGCGGGTCAGAGAGCCCCGAGCCCAAGCTGTTACACAAATTTACAGGGTGAGAAACAGATTGGTTACACGTTTGCAAAGCAATTTCATTGGTCAATACTTTCGCGCGCGGGACTTTCCTGTGGGTTTCTGCCCCGTTCCTAATTTCCTAATTGGCAACCAGCGGTCAGTATTAAGTGAAAGCTAATTGGTCCTAATTGGCTAATTGGTTGTATCCAGGTGGCCTGATAATCTTCCAAGTAGGAAGATCTACTCTTAATCTAAGCTGCGTTACTTCTGCTCGCCTCACACATTAAACTACCATTAATAACTACTTCTGACTCTTCCTGCTCAGATTTACTGTATTCCACATTAAATCAGTCAATCCTCTGTGTAAAATTCTTATAATATTAATGTTCTAAAACTGATGCAATCTATCCATGATTGCATTCACCATACAGTTTTGTGTCTTAACCTAGAAAAATATTGCTTTCATTTTTATTTGTATGGGGCTTCAATGGAAGTAAGACGTCATCTTAGTTTAGGATGAAGTGAATGTGCACGCCTACCTCTGCCGTCTGAGGTCTCCGTACTTAACCTTGTGGAGCCTGGGTTTTAAACCAAGTTGAGATGTTAGAAACCCAAAGACAAAGCAACACATCTTGTAGAGCGCCTCCCTTCCTTAATTACTTTTAAAAAATGACAAATTAGAATCCAACTCTTCTTTCTGAGGATGTGAGAAAATACCTAATGGCAAAGTTAAGTGTATAAAGTGTAACAGAGACACATACCCTGTATATAAAAGAAACAAGGATCTGCAGCATAGCACAGAGAACCATATTCAGTATTTTGTAATAACCTGTAATGGAAAGGAATCTAGGAAAGAATAGAGAAACATATAACTGAATAACTTTGCTGTATGCCTGAAACACTGTATGTAAATCAGCTATGCATGTGTGCATGTCTGCTAAATCTCTTCCGTCACGTCTGACTCTTTTTAACTCTGTAGACTGTAGCCCACCAGGCTCCTCTGTCCATGGGATTCTCCAGGAAATAACACTAGAGTGGGTTTCCATGCCTTCCTCCAGGGATCTTCCTGACCCAGGGATCGAACAAGCATCTCTTATATCTTTAGCCTTGGCAGGCAGATTCCTTATCACTAGCTCCACCTGAAAAGAGTTTATTTCATGTGGTTTTGCTAGACAGTTACAGGTAAGCACTGATGTGCATACATGTTTGTTACATTGGGGGTGGGGAGGATTTTTGCAGAAGGTGATAAACGCTTGTAATATTCAAAGCTACTTTACCTTGAAAAATAAAAGCGTAGTAATGCCACTGAGGCTTTACAAGTACCTACTGATGTCGGTGCTATCATACCAAAATCTTTTTCCTTATGATTATTATTATGTGAAAATGTAGCTGTGAGTGCATGTTACTTAACAGTCAAACTACTCTTTTTCATTGAAAATGAAAAGCTTAGTGTTTAAGGGCATTGTAAAAACTGGAGATTGTAAACACTGTGTGTTTATCTTCTCAATAAATACTTCAGGGAACAATAGTTTCTGGGGGAAAGTAGTTTAGGAAGCTTTACTAACTGTTTTATGAATACAATATTTGCAAAACTTTGAAAAACAGTTATTTTAAATAACCAATGATTGCTTTGCTAAAATGTTACAACCAATTTTTATGTTATAAGACAAGATTCATTATCCATCTCATCAACTGCTACAGATTCTAAAGCAGGATTCCAGGTAACTAAATGCTACTGTAATACAGGTTTGAGTTTTCAAGACATTTTCTTTTTCCTTTTTGAAAATTTGTCAATAGTTATCTCTCTCTCACTAAGCTGTTTAGTCACTCAGGCCCGTCTGACTCTTTGCAACCCTGTGGACTGTAGCCCGCCAGGCTCCTCTGCCCATGGGATTTCTCAGGCAAAAATACTGGAGTGGGTTGCCACTTACCTTCTCCAGGGATCTTCCCAATCCAGGGCTTGAACTCATGTCTCCTGCATCTCCTGCATTAGCAGGCAGATTCTTTGCCACTGTACCACCTGGGAAGCCCTCACAAATAGAGCCTGAGTTATTTACAATAGAACAGACATGTTAAATCAAACCAGGACGTTTGGGGTCTTCTGTGTGGTGCATTTTCCATCAACATCCATGTGTCGGCACGTCTATCTGATGGCCTGTTAGCTGGAAAGCATCCTCCTGTCTGCCTCGCTCGGTCACCTTGTTCACTCTCTCACCAGCACGCTGGCAATTCTCCCAACCTGTGACCAAGCTGTAAAGCCCTACTTTTCAACAGTGTGGATCCACTCTTTTCTCTTGTGATGCAAAATTGATTGGCCCCATGTTAGATCCTCCCAGGGGTCTCAAGGGGAAAGATAAAGGAAAACCAACAAAGGACTCCTCACAGCCAGAGACATAAAGTAAGCCATGGGGGAAACTTTGGGGGTTTTGGTTTTGGCTGACCCATTGTTTTAAGTTGAAATGTCAGAAAGTGACTTCTCTAGGTGGGGATGTAAACTGGTGCAGTCACTATGGAGAACAGTGTGGGAGTTCCTCATAGAATTAAAAATAGAGCTACCGTGGTATCCAGAATTCCACTTCTGGGTATTTATCTAAAAGAAAACAAAAGAGGAGTTCAAAGAGATATCTGCACACCTGTGCTCATCTCAGCATTGGTCAGAATAACCACACCACACCAAGATGTGGAGACAACCTAAGTGTCCATCAGTGGATGAATAAAGAAGAAATGAAATGTGTGCGCTCGTGCATACACACACACAAAGGAATATTATTCAGCCATAAGAAGGAGGGAAATTCTGCCATTTGAAGCAATGTGAATGGATCTTGAGGGCATTACGCTAAGTGAAGCCAATCTCATAGAAACAGAATAGAAAAGTGGTTGCTAAGGGCTGGAAGGTGGGGGATTTCTATAAGGAGAATTGATGAAAAGGCTACATTTTTAGCTACAAGATGAATGAGATCTGAGACTCTAATGTGTAACATAGTGACTACAGTTAATAACTCTGTATTGTATCATTGAAAGTTGCAAATAGGGTAGAACTTAAATGTTCTCAGCAACAATGGAGAAGATAAACATGTGAGGGGACAGCTGTTTTAACTAAATGGGAGGGATCTTTCACAATGTACGCATATGCCAATTCATCATGATGTACACTTCAAAATCCCTACAGTGTTGCCAGTTATACTTCAGTAAAGCTGAAAAAATGATAACTACCCTGCAAAAAGAATGTGCGGAAACAAATGAGCGGAAAAAAACAGGCCAATAAATTATAGTCTTGGAAACTAGATGCTACAGTAGCTGAATGGTCTGTGGGAAGCTTGATCATACTTTTTCATATCATTTCCTCTCTCAGGAGATGGTTCCAAGCCTCTTCTTTATGTCTTCAATATTTGGCTTTAACTTTTTTCATCATTTCTTGGTTATCTCATGCTCAGAGAAGCTAATAAGACAGACTCTTAATTTTCCCAGGATGACATTTAAAATGACCTCATGACAAAACCCCCAGGACTTCTCTCCAAATCCCAACCATGATTAATGGCTCTGAATTTGGCAATTAGGATGAAAATGATAACGTGGGGGAATTTTGTTTGTTCCAGACTGTTGAAATATGAAGAGATTAACTCTGGCCTCCTTTCTACAATTCTCTTGGGCTTGTTCTTTACTCAAATTGTGTATTTATGAGTTTTGACTAAAACCATGAGAAAGTTTGTGTAATCGAAGGGAAAACTTGCTATTGAAAATTCCCAGCATCATTTTTCCTAACAAGGTGATATTTCTCTTCTTACCACAATATTAAATATCATTTTGCTTGTCTAAAATATAGTCTTAAAAATAGCCTTGCATTCCATAAAGAATAAACAATTCTAGTGGCAGCTGATTGAATTGTTAACACTTTCCATTACAGAGTCACAACACCATGACAGACCTACAAAATTTAAAGCTATTTTTAAAATAAATCTCAAGTCTGGATGGTAAAATAGATTTAAAATATACATAGAAAGAAATATGTGCATTCCCTCTGGAGAAGGGAAAGGCAACCCACTCCAGTATTCTTACCTGGAGAATTCTATGGACAGAGGAGCCTGACAGGCTATAGTCCATGGGGTCGCATAGGGCCGGACATGACTGAGTGACTAACACACACATAAAGAAATAGGAAGCAGAATCCTGAAGATTTAGCAGTGGTAATGCAAACATTATTGCAGTAGTGCAATCAGACTTGCAGTCTGACTATCTGTAGATCACCTGTGTCCACTGCAACTGAGTAAGCTCAGTGCATTTGTTCTCAAGAGATGAAGAGAGAATTCTAGATTTAGTTGGGTCAAAATTAAACAATTACGTGCTACAGGAAGAAAAGGGGAAATTGGTTTTTTGTTTGTTTCTTCATTTTTAAATACTTAAGGATGATAATTTTCTCAGATGAGTCACTGAACTTGGAATCAATTTGTAATAACTCCCATTTATAATTAACTGCTTTTATTAGAGCCAAGGCCAATAAAATAATGTTTTTTCAAGACGTAACATTAGGTTGTTATTTCTCCAGGGTTTGATGAGAAGTGGAGACCAAATTAATTTTGACTTTTTAAAAAGAGGCTTATGTTCTCTGATATTTGAATATTAGTATATATGAACAATGATGAAATGCTTATTGCTGCCAGCTATTAAATTCCCAGCAGTTGTATTTAAGTCATGTAAATAACTTTGAAGATGCTTGCTCATCGAGGAGAAATTTATTGAATGTTTTTGTAACACTACTTTACATAGAGATACTTTTAAAATTAGAGTGCCTTGAAAATAACCTTATATTGTATAACACAATTAACTGAATTCTTTAACTGTATTAGCATTCTGAGAACTGTTTATCTCTTTAGGAACAATGTAATTATATATTGCCTATATACAGACAGTGGTTTCATTGTGGTAATATTATAATTACAATATATGGAATTAATAGTTAAAACAGTTAAGTTTCTTTAAAGTTTTAGAACAAGTCTCATTAATCTGAGTTTTAATTATACTTGCACAGGGTAAACATACTGAGTAATTGATAGACAAATTAAATTATTAAACTTTTCTTCTCAATATGGTATTCTGGGTTTCCCAGGTGATGCTAGGGGTAAATAACCCATCTGCCAATGCAGGAGACATAAGAGACTTGGGTTCAATCCCTGGATCAGCAAGATCCTCTGGAGAAGGGCATGGCAACCCACTCCAGTATCCTTGCCTGGAGAATCCCCATGCTCAGAGAAGCCTGGAGGGCTACAGTCTGTAAGTTGGCAAAGAGTCGGACAGGACTGAAGTGACTTAACACTTACACATGCATGATATTTTGCTTTTTACAAAAGCTATTACATTTATTATTCTAATAAGGGAATAGATGAAAAAATAGCATTGTTAGATGGCTATTTAAATTATTAAATGTTGGATGCAATTTTCTCACACATTGATTCTAGCTTTCCCTGCCAGCTTTTCTTTACTTCTTTGAGCAATTATCTGTGACTTAATATAAGCTGTTGCACTCATAATGAATTGCAGCATCTCAATACTCTATTAGATAGAATTAATGCTTTCTCAGACTTAGGCCTTTATCAAAATTCAGCAGACACACCTTTATGATTTAAGCTTTTCATTGCATATAAATTTTACATAAAGCTATAAACAAATACTGGGCTTCCCAGGTGGTGCAACGGTAAAGAATCTGCCTGCCAATGCAGGAGACACAGGAGACACGGGTTTTAGCCCAGGATTGGGAGTATCCCCTGGAGTAGGAAATGACAACCCACTCCCACTCCAGCATTCTTGCCTGGTGAATCCCATGGACAGAGGAGCCTGGCGGGCTACAGTCCATGGGGCTGCAAAGAGTCGGACACAACTGAGCACTAAGCATAAACGCATTGCAATGCTTTCTAATTGGTGTATCTGTTCAGCTTAGTTCAGTTCAGCCACTCAGTCGTGTCTGACTCTTTGCAACCCCCATGGACTCCAGCACGCCAGGCCTCCCTGTCATCACCAACTCCCGGAGTTTACTCAAACTCACGTCCATTGAGTAGGTGATGCCATCCAACCATCTCATCCTGTTGTCCCCTTCTCCTCCTGCCTTCAATCTTTCCCAGCATCAGGGTCTTTTCAGATGAGTCAGCTCTTCACATCAGGTGGCCAAACTATTGGAGTTTCAGCTTCAGCATCAGTCCTTCCAATGAATATTCAGGACTGATCTCCTTTAGGATGGACTGGTTGGATCTCCTTGCAGACCAAGGGACTCTCAAGAGTCTTCTCCAACACCACAGTTCAAAAGCAATATACATTTTCTAGTTCTACTTCTGCATCAATAGGTCAGCATGTACAAGACATATCTTGATTGAGAAAGGAGAACAGGACTATCTGCTGTCACCTTGTTGGTTTAATCTGTATGCTCAGCACATCATGAGAAATGCTGTGCTGGATGAGTTACAGTCTGGAACCAAGACAGGCGGGAGAAATATCAACAACCTCAGATAGGCGGATGATACCACTCTAATGGCAGAAAGCGAAGAGGAACTAAGGAGCTGCTTGATGCGGATGAAGTAGGAGAGTGAAAGAGCCAGCTTAAAACTAAATATTAAAAAACTAAGATCATGGTATCCAGCCCCCCATTATTTCATGGCAAATAGAGGACGGCAAGGTGGAAGTAGTGACAGATTTCCTCTTCTTGAGCTCTAAAATCACTGCGGATGGTGACTGCAGCCATGAAACCAGAAGATGACTGCTTCTTGGCGGGAAAGCTATGACAAACCTAGACAGTGTATTGAAAGCAGAGACATTACTCTGTGGACAAAGGTCCATATAGTCAAGGCTATGGTCTTCCCAATGGTCACATACAGTTGTGAGAGCTGGACCCTAAAAAAGGCAGAGCACTGAAGAATTGATGCCTTGAACTGTGGTGCTGGAGAAGACTCCTGAGAGTCCCTTGGACAGCAAGGAGATCAAAGCAGTCAATCACATGGGAAGCCCTGAATACTCATAAGAAGGACTGATGCTGAAGCTGAATCTCTAACACTTTGGTCATCTGATGCGAACAGACCTGATGTTGGGAAAGACTGAGGGCAGAAGGAGGAAAGGGCATCAGAGGATGCGATGGCTGGACAGCACCACCAATGCAACATGAACTCTGGCAAACTTCAGGAGATGGTGAAGGACAGACATGCCTGGCGTGCTGCAGTCCATGGGATTGCAAAGAATCTGACACGACTGGGCAACTGAACAACAGCAACAAACCAATGATGACCCAAGTACACATTTCCTGGTTGTGAGTTTTTATGTGCTTTTATGACCTTAATATGCAAACTGAAACAAAAGAGTTTTCTATTTCAAACATTATATGTGCATTGCAATATGTTTTCTAATTGGTGTGTAAAAGATGAATATACATTTTGGGTTCTAGCTCTCTGTCAATATGTCAATATGTACAAGACATATCTTCCCTAGACTGAACTTGATGTTTTGCACTCTTAACAGTGTATTTTATTTCTCCAGGCCAAAATACTGGAGTTGGTAGCCTCCCTTCTCCAGGGGATCTTCCCAACCCAGGGATTGAACCCAGGACTCCCACATTGCAGGCAGATTCTTTACCAACTGAGCCACAAGAGAAGGTTTTAATAACAGACTTTTTTAATTTGAAAGTTGTTCATCTTTAGACTTTATGGTTACAGATTCCTGGGACCTGTTTAGAGAACTTTTGGCTGTGCCCGAATCATGAGGATAGTCTATGTTACTGTCGTTTTGCTGTTGTTCAGTTACTGTAGGGGAGCAAAACTTGCCACTCCAAAGTGTCTCTTTAGAATGTGGATTATTTTGAGCTGAAAACAATGAACAACAAAAAGACTCAAGAAGAAACTTTGATCTCCCCCATAACAACCTAAAAGAATTTAGATAGAGAATTTGCTTCTGAAATAGAGCTATAGCCAGAGATATCTGCAGGAAATATGGGCCAAATGAGGTGAGTAAAACTCAGCTAAGATGGGAGATCAGAGTCCATTCTGTGTCCCACCCTCTCTTCATGGCCCAGCAAACATTTGTTTACCAAACCGCTGCTATTTCAGCTCCTCGAGAACGGCCTTCCTTCTCTTTGAAGTCCCAAACCCAGTACCACCAACATCCTATTTTGTCATTATCTGGAGAAGGTATTTAAGATGATATTTCAGGCATTTTAGTGAGTTACTCTGCTTTCCTGGGTATCCCTCAGTTAGATGTGTTTTTAAGGTTTTTGTTTGATTTACTCCTGTTAATCTATCTCATGTCAATTCACTGCTTAGGCCAGCTGGAAAAACCTAAAAAAGCAGAGCAAAATTTCTTCCTCCCTGACATTATCTTCTAGAAGGTGCATCTTTTTACTTTTACCTTTTAGATCTACAACTTACTTGAAATTGATTTTCTCTAAGGTATAATGTAGGGCTTCCCTGGAAGCTCAGTGATGAAGAATCTGCCTGCAGTGCAGGAGCCACAGATGTGGTTTCGACCCCTGAGTCAGGAAGGTCCCCTGGAAGAGGGCGTGGCAACCCACTCCAGTATTCTTGCCTGGAGGATTCCATGGACAGAGGAGCCTGGTGGGCTACAGTCCATGGGATCGCAAAGAACTGAACATGACTGAAGCAGCTTAGCATGCACAAATGCATGGTAAAATGCAGAGGCCACGATGCATTTTTTTTTAACCCATATGGAGAGAGAATTGCAAGGACCATGTTCTAAAAAAAAAATCATCTTTCATCAATTGTTCTCAAAAGCCATCTTTGTCATAAATAGAGTGTGAGTGTATGTATTGTGTGTGTGTGTACGTGTATTATCATGGTTTTGAGTAGTGTTCTAATTTTTGACCACTTATAAGAAATTTTATAACCTCTCATTTGAATGACTCTTGTTTAAAAAAGAGCTATTAAGAAATATGTGTTTATAAATTCCAGAATATTATTTTCCAACTTTTTTGTTATATTCAAGCTTTTTACATATGACCCAGTGACAGCAAACTATGGAATTTTCTGTGTTTTTGGATTTCAGGAAAGATAAGTACTCATTTTTCAACAATCCATGTATATATCAGCAAACTTTGTTCTTAAGTAGCTAAATATAAAATGATATATGTAATATTTGCTTACCCATGCAAAAGTGTTTTACAAATCCTCACATATTCTCATATATTTGCTTAATTTATTCCCTGGATTTCCAAGAGAGATATGTTGTACTTTTGTCAAATTCTTCTTGTATTTCTCTCAAATTTTAAAAAATATTTTAATCCTATGTTATTAGCTAAAAGTAATTATTGGTTTAACTTCTTAGAATATTATTATTTTAATTAATATAAAGTATTATACTTTTTCTTTCAGATCTTAAATTAAGACCTGTCATTTATTATTTATCATTATAACATATAAAAACATTATATGTTATAACATATATAACATAAATATCATATTTTAAAAATATCATTTTTCATTATAACAGTGATATTATCATTGTTAGACATGTTTTCTTTTACTTATCATTTTTTATTGATAATTTGTTGCTATCCTTTGTGTAGCAGAGGTAGAATTGTCTATTTCATTTTCCTCATTAATAAAAAAATACACGTCAGTAATTGTCAACATAAGTTGAAAATTTAAAAAGATAAAGCTATGAAATAAAATAGAAGGGACATAGTCAAGTTTTTCTTTTGATTATTCTTTTATATGGAACTATCCTAGTCAATCCTGTAGAGTGAAATACAATAGTATTTGTTTTTATTTTTCAAGAAAAGATATGGCTTCTTTTTAATGACATGGAACAATGGACTGGTTCAAATTTAGGAAAGGAGTACATTAAGGCTTATATTGTCACCCTGCTTGTTTAACTCATGTGCAGAGTACGTCTAAGAAACGCTGGGCTGGATGACTCACAAGCTGGAATCAAGATTGCCAGGAGAAATATCAGCCACCTGAGACATGTAGATGATACCACTTTAATGGCAGAAAGTGAAGAGGAACTACAGAGCCTCTTGACGAAGCTGAAAGAGAAGAGTGAAAAAGATGGCTTAAAACTCAACATTTGAAAAACTAAGATCATGACATCTGGTCCCATCACTTCATGGAAAATAGGTGGGGAAAAAGTGAAAACTGTCAGATTTCATTTTCTTGGGCTCCAAAATCACTGTGGATGGTGACCACAGCCATGAAATTAAAAGAAGTTCGCTCTTTGCAAGTAAAGCTATGACAAACATAGACAGTATATTAAAAAGCAGAGACATCACTTTGCTGACAAAGGATTTTTTGTAAGTCCACAGAATGTAGTCCACCAGGCTCCTCTGACCATGGACTTCTCCAGGCAAGAATACTAGAGTGGGTTGCCATTTCTTGTTCCAGGGGATCTTCCTGACCCAGGGATCAAACCTGTATCTCTTGCATTGCAGTCAGATTCTTTACCACTGGGTCACCTGGGAAGTCCCACAATTAGCCATAGACAGATCATAATTCTCCTACAAAATTTTGATTAGAGCAACTTAAAAATTTTGATCTCATTATCTCAGAATTCCATAAATCTCAGTGAGTGTGCCTCACACTCTCACAGAATCAGAAAGCTGGGTGTAACCAGGTTTAATTTTATTACTCATTTGAAAAATAGTGTAACTTACTAATGTTAATCACTATTTAAAGAAAATTTAAAATAAAACCATTATATAAGGGAAGAAGTTATTGTGTAACATATATAATTGTTACTGTGCATCATGACTAATTAAGATGCAATTATGCAAAATATATATAATTTATAAAGCTCCATCATCTTCTTTTTCCAGTGAAATATATATATGTATGGTTTTGAAAGAACTATTCTGTGTCTCATGAAGACACAATGACCCAATGCCAGGCTCTTTTATGGTGTATAAAATTTTAATCATTTGACATTTTCCAAAAATTCAGTGCAGAAGTATTTATGTATGACTATCCAGTCATCTATTCATTCAGTAAGATTTATGGAGGACTTACTGTGTTCTCAAGTGACTGTGTCAAGACCTAGTAGGGAAGAAGTGTATAAGTGGGCCAGTGATATCTTCACTTGTGTTTACAAGGTTTAATTTTATGCTTAGCTCTTTTACCTTTTCATGTATTACATTAATTTGTGATATTATACGTGAATCTGTTATGTTTTCAATCAATAACTCTTGATTACTGATTATATAACCTGCTTTTTACTAAATTCTCTTATGGTAGTCCCATTTCACTGATTCTTGTGAATTTTTAAAATATAAGACCATCTTACCTACAAATACATGTAGTTTTACCAATTTTGTTCTACATCCCGTGCCCTTAAGTAGTTTCTTCAGTGTAATTTTTTCCTGTTTTTTGAATGTTTCAATATAAATGTGTATTCAGCACTGTAAATCATTAAGTCAACTATACTTCAATAAAATATATATATAAATGTACATTAAAACTCAAAAATCATCAAACATGCATTTTCTACAATGATGGAATGGTCATATGATTTTCCCCTTTAGCTCTATTAATACAATGGATGTTTTTGATATCTTGTTAACCTACTCTCACATCCCAGCAATGCACCCCAGTTAACCATGATATATTATCTTCTTCAATGCATCATTTAATTAGATGGTGCAAAGTGATTAATCAAGGAGCGGTGCATTTTCCTTTTCTCATGTTTCTACACAGGAGACTGGCCTCCTCTCAACTCCCTAAGAATGGCAACATTGGAACAGATGCAGATAGTCATCCCTTACACACTTTATTATTTGTTTCCTAAAATAAAGAGACTGGGAACCAGATTGTGTTTGTTTACCAGTGGTGAGGATATCCTGTCTCAAAGTAAGAAAGAAGAAAGCATCTCTTGCTGTCTCTTCCAAGGATAAGAAAATCTGAGGGGTAAGAAATGTTTTTTGCTTTTTTTTCTTCCCAGGTGCAGTTCCTGGAAGTCAGGACCTGCCCATACGAGAACTCAGTAAGGAGACTTCAGCAGAGAGAAAATTGCTGTTACACTGAGGCCTCCTTCTCTGTTTTTACTCTTCCCTTTCCACTAAACCTTACAAGTAGACTAACCTCAGCTCTGATCCCAGCTTTCTTAAAGATATCAGGGAGGAAACTGCATTAATAAAGTGTTTAAAGACATCATTCTTGTACAAAATTAAGGATGAATGTGTTCTGATCTTCTCCTTTATGATGACCTTTCATTAGGGCCTTATAATAGATGTTTAAAAGCCTGGAAAAAGGGCTGTCCTATAACTTGATGATATTGCAATTCTTTTTTGACATCGTAATGAGAAAAACAGAGGAGGTGGACTCTAGCTCCTTTTGAGTAACAGTGACTTTAAAACCTGATTGGACAATCCTCAGAGTAACTCTGGTGGGAGATGCCTATGAAGCATTTTACGGACCGAATTTGAGAGTCACATCTAGGAAACTGTTGTGTCCGTGCAAAGAGGTCATGTGCAGGCTTCCAACGTCTGAGCTATTGCCTACACCAAAACCATGCAACTGAGCCCAACTGGGCATTCTCAGGCACTGATGAAGAAAGCTCTAAAGTACATGAGTTGAAATGTATGAGTTCATTGATAAGCAAATATTTAAGGCCATGCGTTAATTTTGTTGTACTATTTCATGTTTTAGATGGAACTGTACTGTGTTCAGTGGGAAAAAACAGAGTAGCAAGGTTTGTGTGTACATCAGTTTTCTCTCCTACTGGCAAAAACATTCTATGCTATTTCTAGAATCCATGCATTTTATTTTCTGATACCACTGGTACTCACTTGGTTCTTTCAACAAACAGTTTAAATATTCTAGCTACGTTAGCTTTCCTTTTTTAAGGCACCTTTTGTTATATATATGTCACACCTTGGAAGAGAAAAATGTGGATTCAACTAATCTCTACGGTGAGCATGTTTTAGTATTCTCTGGTAGTTAAGGTAGAATCCTAAATTTATTCATACCTTGAGACTCAATAGTGAAGGATCTCTTGGAGTCTGCCTCTGAAGAATTTTATGCAAATTATAATATTTCGAATTGGATCATCTTTTAATGCACTAGAGAAGTTCACTTCAGAAAAAAAAAAAAAGCAAAAGTCAAAAACCTTTAAGAAAGTGAAGAATTGGCTGTCTTTTAACTACCTCTGGTATTTGTTGTCCTGTGAAGACCAAGTTCAGCTTAATTAAATTTCCCTAGAGTTTAACACTTCTGGATTACTTTGGGAATGGTTAAAAAAAAAAAAAAAAAACTCAAGTTCAGGTTCAGATGTTAGACAAAGCTAGTTAATGTGACCTTGGTTATCTTGTGCAAACAAAGGCGGGTCCATTTGTAAACTCATCTCCTGGTCTCTTTGTAACACTTTGCAGAAGAAGGAAATAGAAAAATGACCTGATTTCTTGATCAAGGGCCCCTGACCACCTGCCCATTCTTTTCTTTTTTTTCCATCTGCCCATTATTAAGCTATTAATTGTCAACTTCATGGCATTCATCTCACGCTATGCCTCAGTTGTCAAAATCATCATTAGACTAGCTGTTCACTCACCTTGAGAAGGTTTCTTGTATCTACCCCTTCCTCTCCATCATCCCTCCCACTGGCCTACTCTGCACTTTCATACCAGAATCTCCACCAGTGAGCCATTATCGGCCACCCCCCCCCCAAGGCATCTCTATTGATTTACCCATAAATTATACACAACTGCTACTATATGACCTACATTATGAAACTAGTACAGAGGATGACATTAAAAAGAATGATTTGAAAATAAACGTGCACACACATTGGAAAATGTACCCGCTCTGGGTGGATTAGCATGTACCCTCCAGGTTGGAGACCGCTGCTTAGATGACTAATTCCTCCCCATGACTTCCCTCCGCTCCACTTTCTCTCCTGTTGTAACACAGACCACACATTCTGCCCAGCTTTTCCAGGGTATTCCTTTCGTGATATCACTTTCCCACACCATTTAAGAATTTTCCCACAGATCAGTTGCTGCTGCTGCTGCTGCTAAGTCGCTGCAGTCGTGTCCGACTCTGTGCAACCCCATAGACGGCAGCCCACCAGGCTCCGCCGTCCCTGGGATTCTCCAGGCAAGAACACTGGGGTGGGTTGCCATTTGTTTCTCCAATGCATGAAAGTGAAAAGTGAAAGTGAAGTCGCTCAGTCCTGTCCGACTCTTCAGGACCCCATGACTGCAGCCTACCAGGCTCCTCCATCCGTGGGATTTTCCAGGCAAGAGTACAGACCAGCTGGTTAATTTCAAATTCCTAAGCTTAGAATTCCTTAGAATTGAATGATGTCCTGAATGAGCCTTGCCTTCATCCCCACCATATCCCCTCTCCCTGGGCCACAGGCAGCGTGTGCCGCCCGGTGTACACCTCCGTGTGTTGGTGTATGCAGCAGGCCAGGCAGGTGCAGGCCGGGCAGGTGCAGGCCAGGAAGGTGCACCCTTTGCCCTCCTTGGCGTCTACCCGCCTCTACTGAAATCAGCCTGTCACTCTCTAGCCTGAGCCCACAGAAGAAAATAACCTTTCACAATGTATAAAACGTATATCTTTTATAGCCGTTTGCATCTCCCCATTCCAAAGAGAATTTTGTTTCATGCTAATTTTAGTTTCTTAGACAGGGGTATGAGCAAGCAGGTCAAAGAAAACAAACAACAAGCAAATGAAGTGTGGATACAGGCCTTTCTTTCCGTTAAATCATGTTCAAACTTGTACTTTCCATCATATTTCTAACATGAAAAAAAAATACATCAACCAAAGAGATTTTTGAAATTGTGAAATTGAGTTTCAAGAGTAATAAATTGTTCATGCATACTGGAATCACACAGAATCTTCCATTTTGTTGCATTTGCTAGAAAAGAAAATATATCTAAAAGAACAAGTAGAAAACAATAAATATATATATATAAGCATTAATATTTAAGATAAATTATACATATTTGAGTAAAAGAAGCATTTTATATGAATTTTATATTTCCAAAAGGCCTATGTTTAGAAAAGTGCTATTTTACTGAGACAGCTATTATCTGTGAACTCTTTTTATTTCTTTCTATGTCTTTCTTTAAACTACTCTAGAGCAATATAAACAGCAATAAAGCTACAATTGGACAGTCTGTTTTAGTGACAGGTTTTTTCAAATGCATGACATTTTGTTTGCTGTATAAAAAGGCTTCAGTGAACTTGGAAGGCATAGCAAGGGATGAATAGAAGACCTCTTGAGTCTGTATCAGCCTTAAGAGTTTGTAGGTTCAACAGTGACATCAGTCTTGGGTAATGAAACCATAGCAAATAACACTTAAGGGTGAATGAATTTTTCCAAGGTCTATTTTTTCCCCAAATGGAGTTGGCAATATCTCCTGCTTTAATGCATACAAGTTAGGATAATGTTTCAACACACACGCCTCAAGAATACCATAACAGACTTATCCATTCCTGAATTTATTTACCAAGTGTCATGTGAGAAGGAGGACTAGCAACCCCACCAGCTGAGGGTCAGAATGCAAGTAGATAGTGTGAGGCTGCCAGGGTTAATACCATGACGGGCGGCCTGGACCTAAGTTTTAGCTTCCCCCGAAATGGTAAGATTCCCTACCCCCATCAGGTAACCTGGAGCCAGCCAATCAATATGCGCCCAGTAAGAACAAAGGGAGAGCTGAAAAGCCCGCGAAAGTCTGTACTGATAGAATTACTTTGCAAACATGTAACCAATCCGCTTAAGCCAGCTACTAACCGCTTTTGCATATCTTATAAATCTGTGTAACAAGCTTGAGCTCGGCGCTTTCTGACCCTGCACCACTGTGATGTTTGTGGCAGAAGGCCCTGGCTCGAGACAGTAATAAACTTCCCTTTTTGCAAGTTGCATTGTCTTGGAAGCCTTCTCTCTCTTCTCGCTCGGGGATTCGGACATCGGGCATAACAGATAGCACAGAAATATCAGGGGGGCCTGCTGGTCATTTCCTCTCCCGCACGTTCACTGCAGAGCCATATCTGAGGTCCACCCAATTGAAAGGGTTCTTGGTGGCCCATTTGGGAAAGTGTAGAGATGCTCATGTCTGAGTCACCATGGGGCAACCTAGAAATCACAAATGCGTGAGAGCTGAACCCCAAACCTGGGGCCATGGGAATGGAAGCGCCTAAAAATAGGGAAATTATGAAGGCTTTAGGCTTCTCCAAGCCATGGAATTTGAGGTTGGTGATGGTCCTTTATCTCTTATAAGGATGACAAAATATCAGTATCAAGACTTGGGCACCACTTCAGTGTCTGCCTACGTACAGTGAGCACCCCTGACCTTCCCTTTCTGAGAAATAAGAAGATGCAAAGAAATCCCACAATAAAGACCATGGCAATTCCATTGTCTCCTGCTGCAGAAATGATGTGGTTACTGGGAAGCTTTTAAGAGCCGTAAGGTAAAAGTTATGTTTGTTGAAATCAGAGATTCTATTCATGTCTTTATACTCAAGCATGGAATGGCTAGAATGTAAATGGATTGAGCTGAATAAACTCAGGGGTATCTCAAAGATGGCCCATTTGTGTGCTGTTACATTATTACCTATGCTGAGATTTTGAAAATCAGTTACACACCTAGAAAATCTATTTGTGATCACCCAAATTTCTTAAAGACTTCCCTGGTGACTCAGTAGTAAGGAATCCATCTGCCAAGGCAGGAGGTGCAAGAGACTCAGGTTCAACTCTTGGACTCTTAGGTTGGGAAGATCCCCTGGAGGAGAAAATGGTAACCTACTCCAGTATTCTTGCCTGGGAAATCCCAAGGACAGGTACAGTCCATGGGGCTGCAGAGAGTTGGACAAGACTGAGCAACTGAGCATGCACACACACAGATTTCCTTAAATATATAGAACACAAGGACCTTAAAATGCTGAAGGACAACTAATAGACCTGAACACAATTGATAAGAAGGGGTATTGGATGTGAATTAAACTATCTGCTTTAAAAGGTGATTTCTGAGAAGCTGCTGAGACCTCTCATTGAGAAAGGTCCAGTGTGGCCCCGGGTCATCTGTGACCTGCAGCGTAATAGGGTGTGGGGCTGTGGAAATAGGAATGAGAACTTTGCAAAGAATAGGATGCCCCATATGGAAAGGCAGACAACCTGGGGATAAAAGATTGAAAACAAAAGAGAGCCAGAGGCATGTTTACATGCATACCTTCTTACTTTGCTACACACAGGTTAACAGTGGTGTTCACTCTATTGTTATATGTATGTTAGCACATACTTTCCTCTGATAAGGCCCTAGTTCCATCCCACAGGGGGGAAAACAAAATTTTATTGGGTAATAAATTAAGGGCTTTATTGGGCTTCCCTTGCAGCTCTTTTTCATACTGTTCATGGGGTTCTCATGAGATGAGACATGAGTTTGAGTAAGCTCCGGGAGTTGGGATGGACAGGGAAGCCCGGCGTGCTGCAGCCCATGGGGTCACGAAGAGTTGGACACGACTGAGTGGCTGAACTGAACTGTAGCTCAGTCGGTAAAGAGTCTGACTGCAATGCAGGAGACCTGGGTTGGGAAGATGCCCTGGAGAAGGAAATGGCAACCCACTCTAGTACTCTTGCCTGGAGAATCCCATGGACAGAGGAACCAGGCAGGTTACAGTCTATGGGGTTGCAAGAGTCAGACAGGACTGACGGACTAAGCACAGCCCAATAAACTAAGACTGAACCACTAAATTTTCCAGGCCCTCTGGGTTAAACACTCTTGTGACTTCCCTGATGGTCCAGTGGTTAAGACAGTATTTCCACTGCAGAGGGCACAGGTTCCATCCCTGGTCAGAGAAGTAAGATCCTGCATGCCCTTAGCCGCCCCCCCCCAAAAAAAGTGTGTTGGTTTATAAACACTCTCATGCAGAGACAAAAATTCAGTCACATCTAAAATGTGTTTAACTCAGATCTGGATTGACATTTCACTCCGAAGGCCCCCAACCCCCTAGCCAGCTGGTCCACCTGGAGGGAGCATCTGCCCTTAGCCCTGGCGTGGCTGAGCCCCACCCAGGCTGTGCCAGGGCTGAGCTCCATGGTGGCTGACCCCTGTGCCAGACCAGACCACCCCTCAGGTGTTCCATCCTGAGTACTCCAGGTATTCCGGGGGTTACAACCTGGCCTGCACACTATATACTAATACATTTGCTCTATTACACCTAGGAAATTACAAAACAAGAATGTGTTATAATTCAGCAGCACAAATCCATGGTAACTATACTTTTATTAGTACCATGATCTTAACCAATATTTCCTATTTCAGTAGCTAAAATGAATTTAAATTTAAATTCACATTAAGGAAATTGGTGGCATAAATTCTCATCCATAGAAAAGATGGAAAAGAGCATCACTAAAAAAATATATGTGTATCATATATACACATATACAATAAGTATATGAATATTTTATATTGCTATATTTCCTTCAATATAATGAGTTTGAACTTTAACTTCTTCCTAGTTCTAAAGGACACATAAAAACATGAAGAGAAATATCTTGGGTTTATTTTTGATCAGCATTTGGGTGTATATGAGCTATGTGTGTGTACTGCATGTGTATTATATGTATATATGTGCACATATGTATGTATGTATATGTATGTATTCCTTGCTTACGCAAACAGTAGCAGACAATACATACTTTTATCATTCAACCTGAAAATCATTCCACAGTATTACATAAATTTTATTCCTTATATACTTTTACAATAACATAGTACTTTATATTATGGGTGAACTATATTTTAGTCAACAAATTTTCTATTACTGGAAGTTTAAGTGGGGTCAAATATTTTGTTATTAGTTTTGTATGTTTTTGATAGAAATCACTAGAGTTAAATTTGGAGCAGATTTACTTTGGGGAAAAAAATGCATGTTCTCTTAATCTGATCTAGTGATAACAGGAGAAGTAAAAACAAGATTTTTTTTTCCCTTTGCGAATAATGAGTAAAATAGTTTTGGGTCAATCTGGGGCCAAATCTGTGGGTCCACTAACTTTGACTTTCAGATTAGTCATGTCTGAAAGCATCCAGATTAGTCATGTGTGAAAACATTGCCCACTTGGCAAATGTTAACTCCCAGGATGGAACCCGTGGGCTGCAGAGTTAGAGAATCCTGGGTTTGGCAGCTGACTTGGCAATTTCCCAGCAAGTGATACATGCCCTCTGGGCTTCAGTGTGGAAATCAAGTTCACTATAAAGAGTTAAAGTAAGGATCCCACGAGATAATGTTTATAAGTCATGAGTCATAGAGCTTCGAGTAGAATTTGGTGCCCAGTAAATGCCAAACTATTATGATGATTATCATCAACAATGACAAAATACTGTTGTCGGGTCACTCCCATGAATTCTTTCTGTAATCTGATATTTTAACCTTTGTCTGGAGAGCTTGGATGCATGCTTGAAATTGAAGCTTTGGGCCTGATCTCTTCAGCTGACTTAAATTCCTTGAGCAAACTGTGGCCATCAGTGTTTGCACACTTTCACTCACATAATCTTCCAGAACTATCTGAAGACCCTTAAAGACTCCTGTGAGGATAATTATCAAGGCAGTGTCAAAAGGGCCATAGTGAAATCTTCAAATGTGATGATCCTCCCTGTATATAAGCCTCAAAATTATCTGATGAACCGACAACACTCATTTTACTTAATGTGCATTTTGGGTTTTGAAGAATTTCCTCAAATTAGGTATTATAGGAAATCTACATTATTTTGAAAAAACACTTCTTTTTGTAGAACAAATTCTACCAAATTGATTAGGAAGATTTATTTTCATCGTGACTGATAGACACATGAGAATTTACTTGAAAAACTTAGAATAATCATCACACTCTAGTCTTTTGCAAGTTGTGCTTTAAAAAAATAACTGGTGAGAATAAGTCTTTTGGGGAAGATACCATAAGAGTTCACACAGTTTTTCCCATTCTATCTGGGTCAGAATTTTCAATAAATTAGAATTCTACATGAATCCCTCTCAGGTATTATCATTTAAATTGAATATTACTACATTGTTATACTAAGAAATATCTCATTTTCTGAGATTTTTCCTTGGCTCAGTCCAATATATTTTAGTAATTTTCACTGAAAAATCATGACCTATGCAATTAAAATAAATCTACTACTGAGCACTGGATTTCAATATTAATTTTAGGAAGCAGAGCAGAGTGAAAGAGCAGCCTGTAGATCCTGAAATGATTTCCAGTCCAGAGTAGATTTTCATGGATTCTTACTTTTCAAGCTAGGTTCCTAAAATTTAATACTTACAAATAACTGACCAAGACTTTTCAGTTTATGCTTATAATTAAAATTGTGCTAAAATGAAGAATTATAATTAGCAAAACATCTAATCTGTCATGATAAACTCATGAATTTGGTAACCTTTATCTTAACACTTCTCCAATGTTCCTAATATCTGAAAATGACCAACATTTATTTTTTCCCCTGACAACAGTATTGGAAAATAGTAGATAAAATTGAAGGACAGAGAATTTACTAGACAAATGAAATTCATGGTTCTTTAAGTTAATAGCATAAACATGACTGAATCCAAACTTGTGTATAAATAAACAAGAAAAGCTGTTGGTGACCAGAATGGTCTACAAATATAATGAAAGAATACTAGTAAAGTGCAAGAGTGAAAAATGAAAACTCTCAAAACATGTTGAGAAAATCAATTTGCTGCCCACATCTTTTGATTATGGGTCTTAATTCCCACTTTTATAAATGCCATTAATGCTTACTAAATTAGTCAATATTTCTTTTAAATCACAATTAGTATTTAAATATTTGTTAGAGATACTTCGATACCATTCAACTTAAATAGTCAGTTAGCATTCAGCTCTAACATTAAGAGGTTTGACTGGGAAGAATGACTGCTATCAACTTTTTATATTTCTTGGTAAAACTCTCAAAAATGTTATCTTTTCAAACTTAACCATGTTATTCCACTTTGCCTGCTGATTGACAACATGATCACAAATATTCTTTTTATTTTTAGATAATTCCTTTGATTTCTTTTGCCTTCATTTTGGTTAGTTTTGAGTATTTATTATAGAAACTTTACATCAATATTTTATCTCTAGCAAGAGTATGAAATTCTTAAATTAACATTTGTTTGACATTAATGATAAGTCTTTCCCCTTATGTAAGCTAATTTTATCTAAAAGATTACTTTATCTTTTCAAGGAAGTTGAAAGAAATTTAAAATTTTATTCAAGTTTTCCACTAATGTTTCTTTCACTGTGTTCAACTTTATATAATAATTTTCATTATATCTTTTGTTATCCTTTTTAGTGTGTTTCATAAAACTTAAATGCATTGCTGTTAAAACCAGCTATTTTAGGGCCATTACTGCACAGGTAAACTGAAGAATAATAAATAATTGACAGACTGTAATAAGAGTCCTCACCCCAATGACAGAGGTCATTATATGCCCAGTAGGGGTTGTAGAGTCAGAAATGGCAAAATGTAGCAGGCAATTTCAAGGTTTAATTGCTGCACTTCAAGCCATTTATCACAGAACAGCTCAGCAACCTGTTCACAGTTTAAAGAAAAAATATCACATTCACCAGCAATCACAAAAATGAAGGCCCCATGCAAAGTAAAAAGAAAAAAAAGATATTCATTAGTGTCAGTGACAGAGCCCCAGGAACACACAGAGTTTCAGAAACATAGAAAGGAAGGGAGAAAAGAAAGGAGGGAATATTTTATGCATCCTCATAGATAATATTATTTGATTATATATCATCATATACTTGAATTCTTATTATCTGTAACTCAAATTATCTAAGTTTGACTCCAAAACTTTTATTGACTCACAATTTCTGATGGGAGTGTCTCTGAGCATTAAAGATATACACCCAGGTTCTATGCACCTTACTCTCTCTGTGGGGTAAGGGAACTCAGAGACCCCTGTGAAACCCAACTAGTCCCCTCCCCCAATTCTCCTTGATGGCCAACCAGAGGGCGGGACATTCCCCAAACTTAGATGTGGAAGGAGGAGACAATGACCGCCCTTGTTCATCAATGAGCTCACCCACATTTCACACTGGTTTAGAAATTAAAGGATGCTGTCCTTCTCTGTCATCCCAAGGCACATGCTACCACACTGCAAGTAGAGAGCAGAGAGTGGGAAAGACTGGCAGGATCACACACCGAAACAGCATCAAATTCTGGCAACACTTGACCTTCTTGTGTATTCATCATCACTAAGAGTGGCCAAGAAGAAAGCATACCAAGAGGACGTCAAGTGGCCATGCTTACTGTCAGAAATCCCCTTTCCAAAGGACACCTTTTCTATTTAAATACCTTGATTCCTTCAGTCCGTTACAACAAAGCCTGGGTTACTATTATAACCCTGTATGATGACTTTATAAACCCTTGCTTTTATCCATTAGAAATCTGTTTGTTTGTTTTTTTAATTATTTCCTAGCTTAACCTGCAGACAATGTTATTTTTCATAGCACCAGTTTTGGAAAACTACTCACTGTAGTCCTCAAATGTAGACGCCATTATTCACAAAGTTTCATCAAACTTTCCTGACGGTGTTTAAGTTGTGCCCCAAAATAAAATAGAGCATTTAGTAAAATTACAAAATGAAAAAATCAAAACTAAAAATGAATGTGGGTGTAGACATCTGCCTGCACCAAATAGATTGAATTGTATTTATCTAAATGAGAAAGAAAAAAATTAAGCCTATCATTCAGACAATTGTTAATTGGAATTTTTGCTTATTTCAAAAGAGAAGAAAAGATATATGGTTTACACTCTCAGTATTCTCAGGTAGAGCAAAAACAGATGATGAGAAGAGATTGGAGAAGGAAACACTGAGAGGAAATTTAAGCACATGGTATTATCTTTTGATGGCCTAGTGCATTTCAGGTTTTTATTTGTAAGCACTTCAGATGGTAGGTTTATGGCAAAGCTGACATAATTTAATTTACTGGCAGCCATGCATTGCTTACTCTATATCAACCACTAGAGGTTTAAGGCAACGTCCACATGAGATATGTCATAATGGGCACTTTTGTCTAAAACCTAAATTCCTTCTCTGTATTGTCACGTATCAATGAATACTATCTTTGTTCAGAAATGTATAGCCATAGCAATGGCAATTAGAGTGAAACAAATTTCAGGATCACTTATTAGAATGATGCCTCAGACAGAACCACTCAGAGCTGGAATTATAGGATAAACCCGTGATCCTCTCATGAGATTTTCCTCCAACCAATCAGAAATCTGGATTTTTATTACATCGTTTAGAACTCTTTGAGCTTGGAGATTTATCCTTCTGTTCAGTGACCAGAATGTATGGCTAGCAGGCCAGGAAATGATTCAGCAGATGAAAATTGTAGAGCACCTAGTGACAATTGTTCTCATGTGACAATCTGGGATTCATGCACCCCAGTGTGTTCCCGTGGAAACTCTCACCATGAGGATCCAGAGGAGAATGTAGAGATGAATGTGTTGCCTCATCCAGGTTGGCCTCCATCCCCCTCACCAAAGACCCCAGGTGGAAATAAGGCCCTGTGCAGCTGGGGCAGGAAGGCGACAGGGCACAACTTTTAAAAGGATGACAGCAGAAGGACACAACAGAAACTGTTTGGAACCAACTAGGTCCAAGATGGCAGGCAAGTTGACTTTCACTAGACTTTGACCCTCAGTATATGCTCATTGTAACATATCAGCATGCTAACCATACCCACATGTGCTGGGACAGCTCCAAGGCTGACCATGAAAGGTCAAGAAGCGGGCATGTAATGATCACTATTACTATACGTATGTTAAATATCAAAACATGCTCACCTCAAACAAAATTTGTTTGAACCAGTGAAGTTGCTCAGTCATGTCCGACTCTGTGATCCCATGGACTGTAGCCTACCAGGCTCCTCAATCCATTGAATTTTCCAGGTAAGAGCACTGCAGTGGGTTGCCATTTCCTTTTCCAGAGGATCTTCCCGACTCAGGAATTGAACCCAGGTCTCCTGCATTGCAGGCAGATGCTTTACTGTCTGAGCTACCAATTTGTTTAGGTTCTGCCATTTTGTTAAATTTTGTAATCATACTGGGTTGGTGCTTTATATTTTTATGAGTTTTTAAGGTTTTAACGGGAATTTAAAAATAAATATTCTTTCCACTGCTTCCCAAAGAACACACACAGAGAACTACTCCTTACCTCTACATTGTAAAATCTAGGATGCAATTTTTTAAAAAAGTGTGAGTTAGATAGCAAAGCAGCTGTTAAAATCTAAGGCCATGAAACTTCCCTGGTGGTCCAGCAGTTAAGAATCCACCTTCCAGTAACAGGGATGCAGGTTCAGTCTCTGGTCTGGGATCAGCTCAGTCTCAGGTGTAAGTAGGACCCTACCTGTCTGCGAACAGCGGAACCTGGGCTCCACCCCTGGAGAACCTGGGAGCCCAAGTGCCACAACCAGAGAAGCCCACGCACTGCAGTGAAGACCCAGCACAACCAAAATGAAAGTGGATACTTTATCTTAGTAATTCAACATGAGCTAAAAGTCACCAGATGAGAAGATTCCTGACGGTGGGGATGATGAGGAAAATCAAGACAGAGCTGGCCCGGGGGAATTACCTAGACTTACACAGAAAGACAGACATTGGAGAAAAAGTAAGTCATTCCTGTTAGGAATGTGAAAAAGTGTTATTTGATCAGTCATGTCTGACTCTTTGTAACCTCATGGACTGTAGCCCAGCAGACTCGCCCAGGGATCGAACCCATATCGCTTATATCCCCTGCATCGGCAGGCGGATTCTGTACCGTCTGAGCCACAGGCTTTGTCTTTGGCAGTGGGTGGAGCAAGAGCAGTAACACAGACTGAAGTAGTTCTCTCTCCTGGCCACACAGGGGCGCTGGAGGGGATGAATTTGAAGAGGTGGGATGCATGGAGTAACCTTGGAATCACTCCATATTTCAACTTGTCCAAGATTGTGAACAAAGACAAGTCCTGGCGGCTTAGATGGTAAAGAACTCACGGATGACACCTTTCACTTTCAAGATTGTGAGCAGATGCTTTCACATGAAAAAAAAGAGAGAGAAATCATGGTCAGAGTGTCTCCAGTATTGTAAAGTATTCTTAGAAATCTGAGTAAATTGGTCTAATTAGTGCAAGCATTATTGTTCATTTAGATTGTCCATTGGAAGGACTGATGCTGAAGCTGAAACTCCAATACTTTGGGCACCTGATGCAAAGAGCCAACTCACTGGAAAAACTCGGATGCTGGGAAAGAGGATGCAGGAGGAGGAGACAACAGAGGATGAGAGGGCTGGATGGCATCACCAACACAATGGATATGAGTTTGGGCAAGCTCCAGGAGTTGGTGATGGACAGGGAGGCCTGGCGTGCTGCAGTCCATGGGGCCGCAAAGAGTCAGACATGACTGAGTGACTGAACTGAATTTAACTGAGACATTCCAAGTTATAAGAATTTTCCCTCAGAGCTGATGGCCACATCTGAGTGTGATGGTTAGTTTTATGCATGAAACTGACTGGGATCAGGAGTGCCCAGAAAGTTGATAAAACATTATTTGGGTGTGTCTGTGAGGGTGTTTCTGGAAGAAGTTAGCATTTGAATTGGTAGACTTAGTAAAGAAAACTACTCTCTCCAATGAAGGTAGGCATCTTCAAATCCCTTGTGGGACTCACAAGAACAAAAAGGAGGAAGATGAATCTTGCTGCCTGAGATGAGACATTCTTACACTCCCGCCCCAAGGACATCCAAGCTTCTGGTTCCAGGACTTTCAGACTCAGACTAGAACTTACACCATTGAGTCCCCTGGTTCTCAAGGCTGTGGGTTGGATTGAAACTAAACCATCACCTTTCCTGGGCCTCCAGCTGTCACATGACAGATTTGGGGTTTCCCTCGGGGCTCAGTCGGTAAAGAATCCACCTGAAATGCAGGAGACTGCCTGCAATGCAGGAGATCTGGGTTTGATCCCTGGGTGGGGAAGATCCCCTGGAGAAGGAAATGGCAACCCACTCCAGTATTCTTGTCTGGAAAATCCCATGGACAGAGGAGTCTTGTAGGCTACAGTCCATGGGGTCGCAAGAGTCAGACCTGACTTAGTCACTAAACCACCACCACACTCCATAAGTGCATGAGATAGCCTTCCATAATCAATAGTCCTCTAGACAGATAGATATCCTATTGGTTCTGTTTCTCTAGAGAGCCCTTACTAATACATTGAATCATCAGATATTGGAAGGATTCTCCTTAATCTTAAGGGCTGATTCTGTTCATGGAACAATATTTACAGTAGCCAAGACATAGAAGCAACCTCAACGCCCATCAACAGTGAATGGATAAAGAAGATGTGGTACAAAAATACAATGGAATATCATTCGCCATTAAAAAGAACAAAATAATGCCGTTTGCAACAACATTGTTGGACCTAGAGATGACTGTACCAAGTGAAAGAAGTCAGACAGAGAAAGATAAATATTATGTGATATCACTGTCATTTTTGCTTTTAAATGTATCCTAACAATATTAAGGGATATTACCATACGAGTTATCATATGACTACCTACTTTTATCTTTTCCCTGTATCATTTTGTACAAATGAAAGGATTTACTAGACACTGCATTAATCTAATCAGTCCTTTTAAGAAAAGGCATGCTAAAGTGAAAGTGTTAGTCACTCAGGTGTGTGTGACTCTTTGTGACCCCATGGACTGCAGCCCACCAGGCTCCTCTGTCCATGGAATTCTCCAGGCAAGAATACTGGAGTGGGTTGCCATTTCCTTCTCCAGGGGATCATCCCCACCTAGGGATTGAACCTGGGTCTCAAGACATGCTTGCTACAGGTTTTAATTTTATCTTTTTCCACCAAAACTGCTTCAGTGGTCAGTTCCATTTTCTAACCTTCTAAATAATATACTCTTCACATTCCTTCTCATTTTTACCTGCAGATTAGCCAGTCCTTTCATGAGTTCATCTCTCTCATAGTACTTAATTAAATATTCCAATAACCAGTTCACCTTGGTAACATCAGTTTTGAAAGCAAGACATTCAGACCCTAGGATTATCAGAGAAAATGGAGGACATCCAGCTAAATTTAAATTTCAGATAAGCACCAACTTTTTTTTTGTATTCAGTTCAGTTCAGTTCAGTTGTTCAGTCATGTCTGACTCTTTGTGACCCCATGAATCGCAGCACGCCAGGCCTCCCTGTCTATCACCAACTCCCAGAGTTTACTCAAACTCACGTCCATAGAGTCAGTGATGCCATCCAACCATCTCATCCTCTGTCTTCCCCTTCTCCTCCTGCCCACAATCCCTCCCAGCATCAGGGTCTCTTCCAATGAGTCAACTCTTCGCATGAGGTGGCCAAAGTATTGGAGTTTCAGCTTCAGCATCAGTCCTTCCAATGAACACCCAGGACTGACCTCCTTTAGGATGGACTGGTTGGATCTCCTTGCAGTCCAAGGGACTCTCAAGAGTCTTCTCCAACACCACAGTCCAAAAGCATCAATTCTTCTCTGCTCAGCTTTCTTTATAGTCCAACTCTCACATCCATACATGACCACTGGAAAAACCATAGCCTTGACCAGATGGACCTTTGTTGGCAAAGTAATGTCTCTGCTTTTTAATATGCTATCTAGGTTGGTCATAACTTTCCTTCCAAGGAGTAAGCGTCTTTTAATTTCATGGCTGCAGTCACCATCTGCAGTGATTTTGGAGCCCAAAAAAAATAAAGTCTGACACTGTTTTCACTGTTTCCCCATCTATTTCCCATGAAGTGATGGGACCAGATGCCATGATCTTAGTTTTCTGAATGTTGAGCTTTAAGCCAACTTTTTCACTCTCCTCTTTCACTTTCATCAAGAGGCTCTTTAGCTCCTCTTCACTTTCTGCCATAAGGGTGGTGTCATCTGCATATCTGAGTTTATTGATATTTCTCCCAGCAATCTTGATTTTAGCTTGTGCTTCATCCAGCCCAGCGTTTCTCATGATGTACTCTGCATATAAGTTAAATAAGCAGGGTGACAATATACAGCCTTGACGTACTCCTTTTCCTATTTGGAACCAGTCTGTTGGTCCATGTCCTGTTTTTTTGTATTAGTGTGTTCCAAATACTGCATGGAACAGACGTATACTAAAAAGTTATTCATTGTTTACCTGAATTTCAGATTTAATCAAATGTCTTGTATTTTTGTTTGCTAACTCTGGCAATCTTACAGGAGCCTCAGGTTCAATGTGTAGATGCCTAGCTTCTCAATCGTCACCGGTGATAATGTCAAAAAAATCAGGATTATAAAATTTATAACTCTGTCTGATACATGCTGATTTATGGCAGCAGAAGGCAAGGACAAATGTCTAGGCCAAGCAAACTAACACATTTAGACTAGGACATGCCTTATGCTAAAACATGAAATGAGTCACAATCATCCATATTCACCCCTCTAACTACAAAATATATTCCATCAATTTTGTTGTTTATCATAAATGTCGTCAAACGGCAATCTTTACTTTTGCACAACTTTTTTACACTACATAATTTTAAAGATCTTTCTATGACTGTATGAAAATATAGATTACCATAATTTATTCAATGTGTATTTTTATTTTATCCACTCTTAATACATAGTTTACTTATTTTACATTTATTTATATTTTATAATGTATCTTGCAGCTCTTTTCTCTCCCCTTGCCCATTGGGTTCTGTTGATTTTCCTTCCTTGTCTTTTTTTAAAATTTTTATTGGAATATAGTTGATGTATAATGTTGTGCTAGTTTCAGGTATACAACAAAGTGAACCAGTTATATATAGACATATACCTGCTCCTTTCTTTAGAATCTTTTTCCATATAGACCATTAGAGTGTTCAGTGCTATACAACAGGTTCTTATTAGTTATTTATTATATATAATGAAGTGAAGTGAAGTCGCTCATTCGTGTCCGACCCTTTGTGACCCCATGGACTGTAGCCTACCAGGATCCTCAGTCCATGGGATTTTCCAGGCAAGAATACTGGAGTGGGTTGTGTGTATAAATTAATCCCAATCTCCCAATTCATCCCTCCCCCTCCCCTGTAACCAAAAGTTTGTTTCCTACACCTGTACTTTACTGATGTTTTGTAAATGAGTTCATTTGTCCTTTTCTTTGGGGGGGGGCGGTTTGCTTCCCACGTGGCACAGTGGTAAAGAACCCAGGCACCAATGCAGGAGATGCAAGAGACATGGGTTTGATCCCTGGGTTGGGAAGATTCCCTGCAGTAGGAAATGGCAACCCACTCTGGTATTCTTGCCTGGAAAATTCCAGGGACAGAGGAGCCTGGAGGACTACAGTCCATGGGATAGAAGAGTCAGACACAACTGAGCATGCATGCCACCGTTTTTTTTTGTTTGTTTGTTTGTTTGTTTTTTAATTTTATTTCTTTTTATTGAAGGATAATTGCTTTACAGAATTTTGTTGTTTTCTGCCAAACCTTAACATGAATCAGCCATAGGTATACATGTGTCTCCTCCCTTTTGAAACTCCTTCCCATCTCCCTCCCCATCCCATCTCTCTAGGTTGAAACAGAGCCCCGTTTGAGTCCGCATAGAAATGATATCATGTTATTTGCCTTTCTGTGTCTGACTAACTCAGTATGACACTCTTTAGTTCTATCCACGTTGCTGTAAATGGCATCATCTGTTCTTTTCTATGGTGGAGTAATATTCCATTGTATATGTGTACCACGTCCATTCAACTGTTGATGGACATTTAGGCTGCTTCCATGTCCTGACTGTTGTCACTATGCTGCAGTGAGCACTGGGATGCAAGTATCTTTTCAAATTATGGTTTTCTCTGTGTATATGCCCAAGAGTGGGAACACTGTTAAGTTTTATAGAAGCATATTTTTACCCAAATCTCTTGTAGTAACCTAATGATATAAAATTATTTGTGTATGTAAATTATTTTTTAGCCAAAATTATCTTGAAAAGAATTAAATTCCTAGTGATTTACATTTGGTTAGTGAGATCACATGTTAACTTATACATTAAAGGTAGCTATACATACCCTACATGATATCCATACATGTACAATTTTCTTAAAATTACGAATGCAAAAAATACTATTTATTTTATAAACGTTATATATTACAATATATTCTACTTGTAATTATAAGTAAAATTTAAATTAGTCAGCAGTGTAGTGATCACAAAGGATTTTTCTTATTTAGATAAAATTTGCCCAGAGTCATTTCCTATGTACATGGTACTATTTTGAAAAAGCTGTATATCAGTTCAGTGATTGAGCTAAAAAGTGTCAAAGTAAGTCAACCTCTCAAAAATAATAATGTGGACCAAATTTCATTCTGTTTCTCTTCCTGAAATATTTCTACTGAGCATAATATATCAAGAGGAGGAAATTATTTTCACATTTAGGTCATTCATATAATTAATTAAATCTGAATTCAGATGCATTTTAGAGAAGTACCCTAGAGAGATTAAAAGTGTTAAGATGCAACACCATTCCTCATAGCTTGCTAGATTAGGGCTGTGTAACAAATAAAAAAGTAATACAAGAAGGGCAATTTCTGAACTAGTGAATTACAGCTGATAAGTGAATACAGGCCGCTCTAGGGAAGGCTTGAAGCAAGTCAATTTCAATGAGACCTGTCTATTTCAGCGTAGCTTTCCTGGTATCTCCTATTAAATTTAAACTTTCCATTCTTGGATTTATTCTCTAATACATTAAGACCACAGCTGAAAAGATCAGGGAAAAAATCTGATCACCACAGACAACGTAAAAAGGGCTGAGAGAGCAATGTATGTTTGATATAATGTCAGATTTTACTTTTACTTCTTTTCTATGAAATGGAATGAATCCAAAATCCATTCAAAGTTAATAGAATATAGTATTCCAGCCTGAAGTCTCTGGAAGAGTCTAAGGAACATGGCTTGTCTTTCTATCTATTCATTTTTCCCTTTTGAATCCTACCTTGATGAAGCTTAAGATAGTACAGAAAAAAGAATAAAACTATAATAGAACATAGACCTGATTTCTTTGGCCTCCTGAAAATTAACAGGCAAGAACATTTCCTGTGTTCAAAGTGGATGCAGGCCTAAATGAAGACATAATTGCTAAGAATATTTCTAGGGTTTTGTTTTCAAGCTTGTGATTAAATGGTAAGATTTTTAGATTCCTAGACCTTAGGTTGGGTGACTGAGGGGGACGGGCACCTCCTGTAATGGGGCTTCCCAGGTGTCTCAGTGGTAAAGAATCTGTCTACAAATGCAGGAGATGCAAGAAAAGCAGGTCCGATTCCTGAGTTGAGAGGATCCCCTGGAGGAGGGCATGGCAATTCACTCCAGTGTTTCTGCCTGGAGAACCCCATGGACAGAGGAGCCTGGCGGGCTACAGTCCTTGAGGTCACAGAGAGTCGGACATGACTGGGGAACAGAGCACAACACACCTCCTGTGACGAGTGAACGCCCTGTGGGGAGGAAGAAGAAAGCGTGATGCGGATGCTCAGGGAGACTTTCACTTCCTGAATCCTATCGGCTTCTCTTCACAGCAACTTAGAGAAGATCCAGAGAGTTACGACCTCTGTCTCTGGACAGAGAGCAGATCAGGTAAGGGGGCATGCGTTTTAACTTAAAGTCAACCACCGAGCCCCGCTAGCATCCCCTGGAACCTGGACAGGACCACGGCCCCATAGGGAGGCAGGTGCAGGGCAGGCTGGACTGCTTTCTCCATCTTTCCCCTTTAGTCTGGCCTCCATCAGCCCTCTACTGCCTCTTAGGGGAGACTAGTCACCATCCAATGAGACTAGATATCAAGATAGAAGCAGACGATGCCCATAGACCCATGACCCAGGGCAAAGTCCTGGCCCTGAAACCTGCCCCGGCCTTGCAGAAAGGAGAGAAGGGCAAAGCGAAAGAGAAAAAGAGCCTGACTGCCTTTCACCAGGACTCATTAATCCACCAGCTCCTTGTGAATTCAGTTACCACCAACCACCCTAGGGTCTGGCCAACACACAGAGCACCAAGGCCCAGGATTTCTGAGCTTTGATTTTCCTGAAATTCCCTTTTCTGACTGTATTCACTCAGGACTCTGTGAATGGTGACATTATATTTCATCTCTCGATAGACTGAAGAAGGACATATTCCTATTGGGAACCATCTTTAAAAGCAAATAGACAAATAAAGAATGCAGTAAAAAGCAAGAAGGAAAACGGAACTCTAAATGCCACCTTTTTACATCGTAAAACCAAATTTCAGTCAATGTAACAGTAGACAGATTCACCCTGATTGAGTGGAATTAAATTATTGATTTACTTTAGCATGATAATCTTGACCTATTGTTGTTTAGTCAATCGGTCAAGTCCAGTTCTTTGTACCCTCATGGACTGTAGCCCACAGGATTCTCTGTCCATGGGGTTTCCCAGGTAAGAATATTGGAATAGGGTGCCATTTCCTTCTCCGGGGGATAGTCCTAAACCAGGGACTGAACCCACGTCTCCTGCATTGGCAGGCAGATTCTTTACCACTGAGCCCCCAGGGAAACCCTAATCTTGACCTAGGGGACATTTATATATAAGCAACTGAGAGCATCGATTCCTAATCAAACACAGAATGAACCCAAAATGCATAAACTCTCCTTTGCACTTTTGACTTTTCTAGAAGAATAATGCATAAAATGTCCTATTCATTTGGAGTTTTAACCCAAGATAGTCATCCAGAGTAAACAAACAAGCTATGTAAGCAGAATGAAGTCAGAAATGCTTCTCTCCAGTGCTTCTCTTTCACTGATGGGCAGAGTTTTCTAATCCTAAATTGAGTTAATGGTAGAATGTTTAGCTAGGATACTCAGCTCATCCTGACAATATGAATTCTCCCGAATATTCTGAGGGAGGGAGCCACCAGGATAGAGGTGCCCACCTTGTTAATGTATCACTCGCATTCAACTGCTGATCCCAGCTCCCGTATTCGATTCACTCATCCTGTTGTTCTAAACACTTTCCTGGACTGACCTTGTTATGTATGTATGCTACCAAATCCCACCTTGTGGAGAAGGTGACGTGTCATAGTGCAGGGTGGCATTAAAAATGCGCAGCTCACTGAATTGTGATGAGATCTTCGTATTTACCACCCGGTGTTGGTCTTTCAACTTTCTGTCCTCTGGTCCCATCAGGGTTGATGAGAAGCTCCATTGCCTTCACACCAGACTCTTCCAGCTGTGGTTTTACATCATCCTCATTATCATCACCCCTCATCTTTGCCCAACCTTGAACTGGGAAATGTTGGTACCATCATGAGCTACTTTTTCTTACAGTTGCAAGATCTGGTCCAACCACCAAGCATCAGTCCTTGAGCAACATCATTAACTCAGTTGCCAAGGATATTGTCTGACAGTTGCTAAATTAAGCCTAACCTTCCTTAATTTTTATTTGTTTGTATTGTCAGAGTATCCAAATATATGTGTGTTCAGTCGTTCAGTCATGTCCAACTACAGTGCATGAGCTGTAGCTGGCCAGGCTCCTCTGTCCATGGGATTTCCCAGGAAGGAATGCTGGAGTGGATTGTGATTCCCTACTGCAGAGAATCTTCCCTACCCAGGGATCAAACCCACGTCTCCTGCAGCTCTTGCATTGGCAGGTGGACTTTTTGTTTTTTTACTGCTGTGCAACCTGGGCAGCTTCTGAAAGCCAAAAAGTTGTGATTGCCCAAAAGTTGTTTGATAATCTTTCTGCCATCCCAGAGGCATGAGGGCTTTGCCTAAGTTATCCTGTTCAGTGTCTACAAAACCCTAGCCATGAGGGATATTTGACCACACCCTGAAGGAAGAGATTAGGCCATGCTTAGGCTGACCCTCGAGGCTGACACAACTGGTGGCTAGTGATCTTTCTCAGTAGGAGTCGCTAAAATATTTTCAGATCTCAAAAATCATATCACTTCCATCTCTGCTTGCTTGTTGCATATGTATACATAGGGATGTGGGAGTGGGGATAGGGATGGGGAACACATGTAAATCCATGGCTGATTCATGTCAATGTATGGCAAAACCCACTACAATATTGTAAAGTAATTAGCCTCCAACTAATGAAAATAAATGAAAAAAAAAATAAAATCATTTTTCTCTTTTTCAAAAAGTAATAATAAAATCAGTTCAGTGCTGTTGCTCAGTAGTATCCAACACTTTGTGAGCCCATGGATTGCAGCACTCCAGGCCTCCCTATCCATCACCAACTCCTGGAGCTTGCTCAAAGTCACGTCCATCGAGTCAGGGATACTATCCAAACATCTCATCCTCTGTCATCCCCTTCTCCTCCTGCCTTCAACGTTTCCCACCATTAGGGTCTTTTCCAATGAGTCAGTTCTTCCCATCAGGTGGCCAAAGTATTGGAGCTTCAGCTTCAGCATCAGTCCTTCAAATGAATATTCAGGGTTGATTTCTTTTAGGGTTGACTGGTTTGATTTCCTTGCAGTCCAAGGGACTCTCGAGAGTTTTCTCCAACACCACAGTTCAAAAGCATCCACTCTTCAGTGCTCAGCTTTCTTTATGGTCCAACTCCCACATCCATAAAGACTACTAGAAAACCATAGCTTTGACTAGATGAACCTGGTCGGAAAGGTAATGTGTCTACTTTTTAATATGCTGTCTTAACAGACACCATCTGCTTCAGTCAGCCATCTGCAGTGATTTTGGGGCCCAAAAAATAAAGTCTCTCACTGTTCCCATTGTTTCCCCATCTATTTGCCATGAAGTGATGGGACAGGATGCCATGATCTTAGTTTTCTGAATATTGAGTGTCAAGCCAACTTTTTTACTCTCTTTCACTTTCATCAAGAGGCTCTTGAGTTCCTCTTCACTTTCTGCTATATGGGTGGTGTCATCTGGATATCTGAGGTTACTGATATTTCTCCCGGCAATGTTGATTCCATCTTGTGCTTCATCCAGCTCAGAATTTCACATGATGTACTCTGCATAGAAGTTAAATAAGCAGGGTGACAATATACAGCCTTGATGTATTCCTTTCCGGATTTGGAACCAGTCCATTGTTCCATGTTCAGTTCTAACTGTTGCTTCTTGACCTGCATACAGATTTCTGAGGAAGCAGGTAAGGTTATCTGGTATTCCCCAGCTCTTGAAGAATTTTCCACAGTTTTGTTGTGATCCACACAATCAAAGGCTTTAGTCAATGAAGCAGTAGGTATTTTTCTTGAATTCTCTTGCTTTTTCGATGATCCATCAGATGTTGGCAATTTGATCTCTGGTTCCTCTGCCTTTTCTAAATCCAGCTTGAACATCTGGAAGTTCTTAGTTCATGTACTGTTGAAGCCTAGCTTGGAGAATTTTGAGCATTACTTTGCTAGCATGAGATGAGTGCAATTTTGTGGTAGTTTGAACATTCTTTGGCATTGTGTTTCTTTGGGATTGGAATGAAAACTGACCTTTTCCAGTCCTGTGGCCACTGCTGAGTTGTCCAGATTTGCTGGCATATTGAGTGCGGCACTTTCACAGCATCATCTTTTAGGATTTGAAATAGCTCATCTGGAATTCCATCACCTCCACTAACTTTGTTCGTAGTGATACTTCCTAAGGCCCCCTTGACCTCACATTCCAGGATGTCTGGCTCTAGGGGAGTGATCCTACCACCGTGATTATCTGAGTCATCATGATCTTTTTTGTATAGTTCTCTTGTATATTCTTGCCACCTCTTCTTAATATCTTCTTCTTTTAGGCCCTTACCATTTCTATCCTTTATTCAGCCTACATTTGCATGAAATGTTCCCTTGGTATCTCTAATTTTCTTGAAGAGATCTCTAGTGTTTCCCATTCTATTGGCTTCTTCTACTTTATTATTTATTTAATAATAAAATAAAGTCCCATAAAAATCATGCCCTATTTTGGAAACTAGGAAAGCCTGATTTTAGTACTATCTTTTATTATGATACCATTAAGGAAATGATTAAAGATTTTTTAAATGTACACCTCAAGGTCTAAACTCCTTGTATAATAAGTTTCACTTCTGCATATTTTTTTCATGTATACAGATGTGCACATATTTTATATCATTGTAATAAAGTCAAAAGTGTTATATTTTTCAAAAATTATTAACCTGTAGACCTTCTTCTCATTTTTTATATTATCCTCTCAATTATCATGCATGCACTACCTAATGATCCTTTAGGACTTAACCATTTCCTGTGTGTTGGGTTAAAATTCTGGTGAGAGAGATGTTTTCCCTAATATATGTCTTACCCTGGTCAGAACTGACACAACATTTGATTATTTCTGTATGTTATGTTGGGGCTGTCATCATTGCCACTCTAGTAAGCATACCAATATATGTCAGCATACGATTTATCTCTAAAATTTGGCTGGTGGTAATTCTTGTATTACTTGAAACTAGTGGTCTTAACTGTTTCTACTTGTGAATGAAAAAATGTTGCCTGCCATGTCAGTAAACAAATGTTGCCGCCATCAAGCTATCACTTACAGCCACCCCCATGGTGAGCCCTGAGGGGACTCAGGATGGAGACAAGCAGGATACTGGTTCTAGTTAGCTAAGTGTTAGTTACTCAGTCATGTCCAACTCTTGAGACCCCATGGACTCCAGCCCTCCAGGCTCTTCTATCCATCGAATTCTCCAGGCAAGAATACTGGAGAGGGTAGCCATTCCCTTCTACAGGGGATCTTCCCAACCCAGGGATCGAACCCAGGTCTCCTGCATTGCAGATTCTTTGCTGTCTGTCTGAGCCACCAGGGAAACCCCAGTTAGTTAAGGAGCACATCAAAGAAATGATTTCAGTTAGCCCTGACTCTTCATCGTCCCGTATGTAGAAAGGTGCTAAATTCATTAACTTGATATATCTTGTTTTCTTTAATTAACAGTCATCTCTTGAAGTTCCAACTACCTGGTCTTTGTTGTAGAAAAAGAAAAAAATCTCTGTCTCTTCCCTTACCTCTTCAGAGCAGACTCTCGGAGATACCTGAGAAGCTGCATCCAGGGCTTAAGTCCTGTTTTCTCCACCAAATAAAACATAATTCTCAACCTTTAGGATGTGCGTTTTTTTCAGTTGACATACTCCTTTCCCTTACAGCGGCTCTGAGTTTTGTAATGGAGGGAAAGTGGAGTGTAGAGAAAATACAAAAGGAATTGCTATTCAGGTGCCATCCCTGCCTCGTTAGAAAGCTACATCTTTGTACGGTCCTGGGCAGATGGAGGGCTCTGTTCCACAATGCTTCACTCAGATTAATATTCAGTAATGACTAATCCAGAATGTTGGCACTCAGTATAGTGAGAGCACTTTAGTTATTATAGTCTAATGAACGAATGGCATTCTGCTACTTTTATAGTCATATTATATATTATAGAGGTAACGCCCTGGTGGGGCAATATTTTCAATAACTAGTAACAATAATATCAATATTATCACATTATCCCTTGGAACTGAGTGCCAGAACATGCTAGGCTTCCTGCAGCACTGAGAGTTTCCCTGGTGGCTCAGCGGTGAAGAATCCTCTTGCAGTGCAGGAGACTTGGGTTTGATCCCTGGATCAGGAAGATCCTCTGGAGAAGGAAATAGCAACCCACTCCAGGATTCTCGGCTCTTTCCCAGGTGGCGCTAGTGGTAGAGAACCCGCCTGCCAACACAGGAGACATAAGAGACCCGGGTTCAATCCCTGGGTCGGGAAGATCCCCTGGAGGAGGAAATGGCAACCCACTCCGGTATTCTTGCCTGGAGAATCCCATGGACAGAGGAGCCTGGTGGGCTATCATCTACAAGCTTGCAGAGTCAGACACGATTTAGAAACTAAACCACTAGCACCGCTGCAGCACTGAAAGCCTGACACTGTTGGTTTGTTCACATGGATTGATTGGACTAGACATTCCTGCACCTGAACATAGAAAAGTGCCTTTATTTGGGGACAATGCAATTAGCTCGAGGGGTTTCGCTTAGCTTATTTCTCTGATGCTGAACAGTTGGTTTTCATTCACAATCATGTTTCGGAAATGCATAGTCAAATTGCATTCGGGAATGCAGCTTAATCTGACTTTTCCAGAGTTTTTGAAACAACCAAACACAGTGCTTTTGCAGGTTTTATTACAGACTGTCAATATTGCTTCAAAGTCATTGCCAGAGTGAAAGAAACCTCTCACCTTACCTATGTGCTCAGTTGCTCAGTCCTGTCCGACTCTTTGCGATCCCAGGAACTGTAACTCACCAGGCTCCTCTGTTCATGGGATTCTCCAGGCAAGAATACTGGAGTGGGTTGCCATTCCCTTCTCCAGGTGATCTTCCCAACCCAGGGATCAAACCTCTTCTCTTGCATCTCCTGCCTGGGCAGGCAGATTCCTCACCAGGCCATTCCTTCTAGTCTTAGAAGCCACCTCAGCATAGAAGTTTACAACAAAGCGAAAAGAAGAAACCTGAGGCTCTGTAGCCCTGGGGTAAAGTGCCGCACAACCAGCCGGGCCCAGAACACGCTAGCCAGCAGGCAGAGAGCTGCAGTTGCCCGTCCACGGTTTGCAAACGTGTCCTCTGAAATGAACAAGTTCCAACGCTCCTTGATTCTATCCTGTGTGGACAATTCTTCATCTGCAGATTCTTTAACATCGTTGTTAGGAATCCTCAACTTTCTTCTGCTGAAATGCCATTTCCTGGTACCTGTCACTTCCCTTTGGTCTTGTCTGTATCAACCAAGTCCTCTTCTCACAGTTATAGTCCTGTCGGATCCTGACGCTGCAAATCTGAGATCTGAAGATGCATATCCTTTACCCTGGATCCTTTGTTCTTGCAAGGCTTTTATTCGTTTTTATTTATTTACTCCAGTGCATAAAGGGAGGCAGCACTCCCTGCTCTTTGTTCAGTATTCATATTATACATACTTCTCTTCTTCATGCTTGCTTTTTAAAAAAGTTTTTTTCATTTCTGTATTTTTGTTGTTGTGTACATTTTATTTTTGTTCTTTTTTTTTTTTTTTTTAATAATGTGAGTTGTTGAGGAGGAAAAAAATCTCCTCTACCCTCGAGGTTCTTTTGGCTGTCTAGTAATTACATTGCCATAAAATAAATTAACAGGAGAAAAACAAATTTAATTATTTAAATAGAGGAGTCCCATAAGACTGTGAGACCCAGAGGGAGTCAGGCAATTGGCACTTAGCTTCCCAGGCTGTGCTTGCAATGCAAAGAATCTGCTTCAATGCAAGAGAGGCAGGTTCAATCCCTGGGTCAGGAAGATCCCCTGGAGAAGGAGATGGCAACCCACTCCACTATTCTCGACTGGAGAATCTCATAGGCAGAGGAGCCTGGTGGGCTACAGTCCATGGGGTCACAAGGAGCTGGACATGGCTGCAGGGACTTAGCACACACACACACGCACACACCATCCTGAGCTAAGGAGAAGGGAATAGGGCTCTGGGACAACAAAGCGGAGGAAGATAGTTCACAGGAATGTGAGAAGGGCAAATATTGGATAAAGCGATGCTTGTCAGGTCACGTGGAGACAATCAGACACAGAAAGGAGTCTGATCTCCAGGTCCTACCATGCTCCCCCCAGCACCCCACATCCAACCCATACACTTTGTAGTTATCTTTGGTGATGGCTCTCTTCCAGGACCAGGCCCTCACTCTATAATCTTTTAGGCAGGTCAAGGAGAAGTAAAAGGCTCTTTCTGAGTCTTTGGGGTCTTGATAGTCTTCAGCTCAAAATAACCTATATGACAAAGTGGCACATTCAGGGGAGCCTCATTCTGAACCCCATTCAGGGTGAATCCACCCATCTTCTCATTTAATGCTTCTGATCAATAATTAGTGGGAAATGGAAGGTTTCCTGCCATATCAGTAACGAAGGATGTCCCAGTCATCAGGATTTGCAGCCACTGTGATTGTGGGCAGGTGAGACCTGTGGGAACCCAGGAAGGAAAAAATTCCTGCCATCAGACTGTAACCACTCCTCACTATGAGGCCTAAGGAAATTCACGATGTAAAAACACAGGAGACTAGCCCTAGATAGCTGAGGGGCTTATCAAAGGAATGATCTCATTGAGCCTAGACTCTTAATCTATCTACACATAGAGAGGAGGAGAAGGGGAGGACAGAGGATGAGATGGTTGGATGGCATCAATGGACATGAGTTTGAACTACTCCACGAGATAGCGAAGGACAGGGAAGCTGGGAGTGCTGCAGTCCATGGGGTTGTAAAGAGTTGAACATGACTTAGCAACTGAACAACAACATACATAGAAAAGCACTAAATTCCTTAACTTGACATATCTGGTTTCTTTAATTAGCAGTAATCTTTTAATGTGCCCTATGTTGCAAAAATCCCTACATATCCTCATTCCTCCCGTTGCCTCTTCAAAGCAGTTATCAGACCTATCTGAAACACTGCCTCTGTCTCCCAGGCTGAAGTCCTCATTTTGCTCCAGATAAAATTTAACTTGCAACACTTACATTGTGCAAATTTTGTTTTCAACATTAGAAAATCTTTTTTCATTTTAAAATTATTTTTTAATTATATCATCTTTGTGGTTTTTAATTTTTCAAGTTATTTTGTATTTGTTGTTGTTCAGTCACTCAATCACGTCCAACTCTTTGCAATCTAATGGACTGTAGCACGCCAGTCTTCCCTGTCCTTCACCATCTTCTGGAGCTTGCTCAAACTCATGTCCATTGAGTCAGTGATGCCATCCAACCATCTCATCCTCTGTCATTCCCTTCTCCTGCTGCCTTCAATCTTTCCCAGCATCAGGGTCTTTTCTAGTGACTCAGCTCTTCCCATCAGGTGCCCAGAGTATTGGAGCTTCAGCTTCAACATCTGTCCTTCCAATGAATATTCAGGACTGATTTCCTATATGATTGACTGGTTTGATATCCTTGCAGTTCAAGGAACTCTCAAGAGTCTTCTCCAGTACCATAGTTCAAAAGCATCAATTCTTCAGCACACAGCCTTCTTTATGGTCCAACTCTCACATCCATACAGGACTACTGGAAAAATCATAGCTTTGACTATATGGACCTTTGACAATAAAGTAACATCTCTGCTTTTCAATATACTGTTTAAGTTTGCTATAGCTTTTCTTCAAGGAGCAAGCGTCTTTTAATTTCATGGCTGCAGTCAGCATCTGCAGTGATTTTGGAGCCCAAGGAAACAAAGTATCTCACTGTTTCCATTGTTTCCCCATCTAAGTGCCATGAAGTGATGGGACCAGATGCCATGATCTTAGCTTTATGAATGTTTAGTTTTAAGCCAGCTTTTTCACTCTCCTCTTTCACCTTCATCAAAGATGAAAATGAAAAGATATTCATCAAGAGACACTTTAGCTCCTTTTTTCTTTCATCTTAAGGGTGGTGTCATCTACATATGTGAAGCTATTGATACTTCTCCTGACTATCTGGATTCCAGCCAGTGCTTCATCCAGCCCTGCATTCCACGTGATTTCATTGCACAATTTCATTGTTGGTCTGGGCATGTAATCAAAGGAATCCTATACATACATTCACATCACAATAATTCAGGCAATGCTTTTCCCTTTATATTCCCTGAAAGTCACACCACTAACATTATCCAGACACCTACAAAATGGGTTCTCATGTAAGCAGTTTGAAAAGCACACGGGGGACTTCCCAGGTGGTTGAGTGTTCAGAACTTTCACGGCTGAGGACCCAGTTTCAATCCCTGGCTGAGGAACTAAAATCCCAGAAGCCATGGGGTGTAGCTAAAAGAAAGAGGAAAGAAAGAAAGAAAAGCACATAGGTGTTTATAGCAGAAATAAATTGTTACTTAGACTCATGCACTGTGTTTCCCCTAAGTGTCTTTCCTGGTTAAAGGTTAATTAGTTTTCTGATGTATCTCTGCTCTCATTGAGATGTTATCCAAATAGACTCAACCCTGGATATCACCTGAGCTATCTGTGCATTAGTTATTATCTTCTGAGTGCATCTGAGGTCTGAGCTCTTTATCCAGAATTGCAGCAACTGTGTGAAACAGTAGTTATATACATGACAAAGATATTTCATAGATCATATACTTTCACACAATCTTTCATTTTAAAATAAGTGTGGTGCAAAAGGGCCCACGATGGAGACGGTATTCCCATAAAGTTTTAGACAGAGTGTATTGGAAAGTTCATAAAACTGGATGATGGTAAGAGCAGCACATTTTCATATAATTAGAGATTTATGGGGGCGTTATAATTTAATTTCCACAAAGCAAGCTTTCATACGTGGGTTTTTCAAGCATGTAATTGCGAAATGCAATCGGAAACACCAAATGGAAGTCTGCATATAGAATTCCTGAAGAGTCATGTCAGGCACAATCTGTGCTTACAGGAAATTGAGAAAGTTAGGAAGAACTATGGCACTTTGTGTTTCTATAAAGGAAGCCTAGAGTGACAAAAGAAGCAGTAGAATGCAAGTGAATTCCTTAAAGTGGGACAGGAGGTGACGCTGAAGTTTTTTTGTGTGTGTGCATATACTGATCACGGTAGCAGATTGTCGTGTGCTGTGTCCTGCCCTGGCACTGTGAGCTAATGATGTCACCTGCTATATCAGTTTACGAAGGATGTTGCAGCCATCAAGTCACGACATTACAGCCACCAGGATGGTAAGCTCTAAGGGAACACAGGATGGAAGCAAAGGATGCCCACCATCTAGAGTCAACTATGGTAGGCACCCTGACGGTGCACCCAAGGAAACTCAGGATGAAAAAACAGAGGATCCTGGCCCCAGGGAGCCGAGGTGCACATCAGAGGAATGATTTCAGTGAGCCCAGACTTTCCACCTTACCATACACAGAAATGTGCTTAATTTCATTAATCTGAGATGCATGTTTTTCTATTTTATTAACTGTAATCTTTGGAGGTCCTGACGACCAGGCCTTTTGTTGCAAAAACTCATAGATGTCCTTCCCCTCTTCCCACCCTTCGCCTCTTCAGCGCGCTCTCTCAGAGCCATCTGAGATGCTGTGTCCCAGAGTTACATCCTCAGGTTTGTCCACTGAATGGATAAAACGTAACTAGACTTAAATGTTGTGCTTTTTTTTTTTTTCAGTCGACAGACACACAGGAGTGCACTGCCGGGTGGGAGAGATTTCCCGGTTATTGTCAATTGCTAGTGACTGTCACAGAGGCAAGGTCTCAGGACATGTTGTATGATCAATAGCTCTAATGGGCTGAATTACACTCCTCCCCAGTCCATGTGGAAGCCCTTCTCCCCATTACCTCGGAATGTGACCTTCTCTGGAAATAGGCTCTTGGCAGATATACTTGGGTGCATGCTCAGTCGTGACTGACTCTTTGTGACCCCGTGGACTGTAGCCCCCTAGGCTCCTCTTCGTGAATTTTCCAGACAAGAATACTGGAGTGGGTTGCCATTTCCTACTCCAGGGGATCTTCCCAATCCCAGGATTGAACCCACATCTCTGACGTCTCCTGCGTTGGCAGGCAGATTCTTTGCCACTAGCGCCCCCTGGGGAGCAGATGTAATTAGCTGAGTTACGATGAGGTCATACAGGTAGGTGTTAATCCAATATGACTGACCTTCTTCTAAAATGGGAAAATTAGGAGACAAACACAGCAAGAACACCGTGTGAACATGAAGGCAGAGATGCAGGGAGGCTTGAACAAGCCACGGAACACGAGGCTGACCAGCAGCAGCTCCCTGGAAGCCAGGAGACAAGCCTGGAACAACTTTTCTCTCAAAAATTTCAAGAGGAACCAGCCCTGTCAACATCTTGGTCTCATACTTCTGGTCCCCAGAACCCTAAGACAGTAATTTCTATTAAGGTACTCAGCCTGGGAAACTGTTACAGCAGTCCTACATTTAAGTAAAATATTGCACTTAAAAAGGAGTGTGACTTAGTAAACAAAAATATACCTGACTAGATTAGATGTTGTATGTTTCTAATCTCAAATCCACCCGAAAAAGTACTCTGTCAATGGCCCATGTATTTTAGTTAGGCACTAGGTTTTCATGAATATAGAGTGGGTGAAATTCCATAAATATCTGAGGTGTCTCTGTTTTTTCTTGATTATCTATGGACAAATAACTATGGAAATGAGCTGTAACAGTTAAATCTTGCCCTCTTAATTCCTAGATAACAAAGCTCTTGGGAGACTAAATTATGTAACATGAAAGGAAACATAAATATCATTACAAAGGGTACTATTTAAGATCTTTGTGCTCATTAATTAACACTAAAAATGCCACTCACACATGCATTATTCTATTGGAAAATGGAATAAATCTGGAGAAACTGTCAAGAAACACTGTATCTAAAATGAGTGTTTATCCTAAACACTAGTAATGTTGATAATTTCAAACCAATAAACTTAAATGGATGAAAGACCGCACTCAGAAATATAAAGATGGCACAACTCAGTGTTTAAATAATATTTAGGAGTCACTACCAATAAAATGTCCCTTCTACATCAAATCATTAAAAACTGAAAACTTGTAGAGAGACAAAAATAATTTAGTTGTTGCCTAGGGCTGAGAATGGGAATAGGGACTGACTATAATGGAGTATAAAGTCTCTATGTAGGGTGATACGGTAGGCTGAAGATGCCACCACCACCCCCACAACAGTCTATCCACATCTTAATCCCCAAATTGTGACCATTACCTTGTATGTATCGATATGAGAGTCAGACCATAAGGAAAACAGCACCAAAGAATTGATGCTTTTGAACCATGATATTGGAGAGGACTCTTGAGAGTCCCTTGGACTGCAAGAAGATCCAAGCAGTCCATCTCAAAGGAAATCAGTCCTGAATATTCATTGGAAGGACTGATGCTGAAGCTGAAACTCCAATACTTTGGCCACCTGATGCAAAGAACTGACTCATTGGGAAAGATCCTGATGATGGGAAAGATTGAAGATGAGAGGAGAAGGGGATGACAGAGGATGAGATGGCTGAATGGCATCACTGACTCAAAGGACATGAGTTTGGGTAAACTCCGGGAGTTGGTGATGGACAGGGAGGCCTGCGTGCTGCAGCCCAAGGGGTCGCAAAGATTCGGACACTGCAGAGTGACTGAACTGAATTGAACTGAACTGAACCTTGTTACCTTAATTGGCAAAAGATATGATTAAAAATCTTGAAATGCAAATCAAGACTGCAATGAGATATCACTTCACTTTTGTTAAGATATCTACTATCAACAACAACCAAAAAAACCTAGATAAATGTTGGTGAGGATGTGGAGAAAAGGAAACTTTCTGGCATTATTTGAACTGAAGTTAGTACAGTCTTTGTGGAAAATCGAATGGAGATGCCTCAAAAAATTAAAAATAGGACTACCATATGATTCAACAATCCCACTTCTGGGTATACACACGAAAGAAAGGAAATCACTACCTTGAAAAGATGTGTGTCCCTAGATACACTGCAGCACTCTTCACAATAGATAAGATATGGACACAACCCAAGTGTCCATCAACTGATGAATGGTAAAGAAAATATTATACACACATGCACAACGCTATGCTATTCATCCTTTAAAAAAAGGAAATCTTGCCATTTGCAACAACAAGGATGAAACTGGAGGACGTGGTGTTAGGTGAAATAAGTCAGACAGAACAAGAAAAATTCTGCATAATCTCAATTACATGTGGAATTTTAAAAAGTCAAATACATAGAAGCAGAGAGTATAAGAGTAGTAACAGGGGGCAGGGAGGTGGGGGACATGGGGAGATGCTGGTTAAGATATAAGTCTTGAGATCTAATGTGCAGCATGATGACTACGGTTAATATTCTTATGTGCAATATCTTGTAATAAACTATAATATGAAAGAATTTGAAAAAGAACATGTATATACACATATATACATATATAAAACTCAATCACTTGGCTGTAAACCTGAAATGAACAAAACATTGTAAATCAGCTATGAGTGAAGTCGCTCAGTCGTGTCCGGCTCTTTGCGACTCCATGGACAGTAGCCTACCAGGCTCCTCTATCCATGGGATTTTCCAGGCAAGAATACTGGAGTGGGTTGCCACTTCATCATAAAAACACAGTAAATGGATGAGGAAGTGAATATGTTAATTGCCTTAACAATAGTAATGTTCTCATTGTGTATATGTATATCAAAACACAACGTTGTACTCTCTCTCTCAATAGGTAGATGGATAGATAGATAGGTCAATAGATGGTAGAGAGATAGACAGGGAGATAGATTATATATATATGTATATAGACACATATAGCATATGTGTGTGTATACTGTATTTGGCTTCCCTGCTGGCTCAGACGGTAAAGAATCTGCCTGCAATGTAGGAGGGTCGGGTTCTATCCTTGGGTCAGGAAGATCCCCTGGAGAAGGGAATGGCAACCCACTCCAGTGTTCTTGCCTGGAGAATTCCACGGACAGAGGATCCTGGTGCTTTACAGACCATGGGGTCACAAAGAGTCAGACATGACTGAGCAACTAATACTTTCACAGTTTTATTAATATATATGTGTGCCTTCCCTGGTGGCTCAGACGGTAAATCATCTGCTTACAATGCGGGAGACCCGGGTTCAATCCCTGGGTCGGGAAGATCCTCTGGAGAAGGAAATGGCAACCCCCTCCAGTACTCTTGCTTGGAAAATCCCATGGACGGAGGCGTGTGGTAGGCTACAGTCCATGGGGTTGCAGAGTTGGACACAACTGAGCGACTTCACATATACACTAAAAATTGTTACATGAAAAATTGAAAAGAATATTCCAACTAACAAATAAAACAGAAATAGTATTGGAGTGTTACCGTTTGACAAGCCCAGTGGATTAACAGATACAGGCATCAATCAACAATGGTACTAGCATCACAAGAAACAGACAATTAGACATTAATTGCTTCCTCACGAAAGAATGCAATTGTGCCAACAGTCCGGCCAAAGAAATGGAAGCAGAATCAGCTCTGTTTCTGCATCCCGCTGCTGCTGGCATATCTGAAATAAAATAGAAGAGCAGGTTAAACTTCACTGAAGCAAGCAGGCAGCTTTGTTCAGCCCAGGGGAAGCCCTGCAGGTCAAAGGCATTGAATCCACAGCAGGGACCTTCTAAAGAAGAAAGAGGAGATACACAGGAGTCAGCTGCAGAGTCTCCACCGGCAAATGGTGAAAAGTGACACGTAAGGAAACGGTCCCTGCTACAGTGACGATGACGGTACTATCTGGGACATCCATGTAGAGAAGCTGATTGGTTTCAGTGGGAAAACAAATTGAATAAGTTCTCAGATTTCAAGGTAAATAAATATAAATAACAGTCACATCCAACTCATATCCTTGGAATAAAAAATTTAAAGGAAATGTTATTCTCATATTACCTGCTAGCTCTTTGCAGCATGTACATGATGTAAAGTTCAAAGAAAGTTTCTAAGATCCATGTTTTCATTTTCAACACTAAGATCCCCTAAGAATTTCCTTTGACCTGGTCATGTCCTTCAAAACGGTGCTTTGTTTGAGTGCTTTACTGTGTGAGCAATTGTCAAACACTTGAGAAAAATTACTTATGTTCTTCTTAGTTGCAGAATAATGAAAGAAACATTTTTTAAAAAGAGGAGTAGCAGTTTGAATTAAGATTTCCAAATAATGAATTTGAACTTCTTTGAAAGCAGTGTTGTAATAATTGCATACTGCTAGAGGCTGGGCGTGTGATATCATATTTGACTTTCACTATAAGCAAGTGGCATCACCGATGCAATGGACATGAACTTTGGCAACCTTCAGGAGATGGTGAGGAGCAGGGAGGCCTCACGTGCTACAGTCCATGGGGTCACAGAGAGTCGGACACAACTGGGCAACTGAACAACAATGTAAGCAAGTGAGGATTAAGCAGGGTGATTCCATACATAGGAAAAGAAATGGGAATCATTTTACACTGATAACTGCGTTGGTTGTATCAGCGCAGAGAGGAAATAGTCTAATTTGAAGACAGAAGAGAACCTTCTGGATGTCAAGAGCCCCACTTTATTCTAAAAGCTGCCCCAATGAAACGTCCACCACTTTTCCTGGTTGAGACATCTAAGACTGCCCCCTCCTCCCACCTGCTTCCTGTTCCCTGCTGGAGTAATTCTGTTGGGTAACAGGGCAGCTCTTCTATCTTTGGGGCTCCCCTGGTGACCCAGATGGTAAAGAAACTGCCTGCAATGCAGGAGATCAGGGTTCGATCCCTGGGTCAGGAAGATCCCCTGGAGAAGCAAATGGCTACCCACTCCAGTATTCTTGCCTGGAGAATTCCATCGAAAAAAATGATCTCAAAATGTTCTTCAATTTTAATATTTCTTCTTTAATGGAAGACTTTTACATCCTGTGAATTATTTCTAACTTTGCTATAGAGAAAGACCACAGGGGCTTGCAATGGCAGAATTCTAAGCTCTCTAGAAACTTTCCATATTCACTTTGGGTTGAAAATAGTTTCAAAATCCCATTAGCTAGCTTCCCAGGGCTTCCCAGATGGTGCTAGTGGTAAAGAACCTGAATGTCAATGCAGTAGACATAAAAGACACAAGTTCCATCCCTGGGTTGGGAAGATCTCCTGGAAGAGGGCATGGCAACCCACTCCAGTATTCCTGCCTGGAGAATCCCATGGACAGAGGAGCCTGGCGGGCTACAGTCCATGAGGTCACAAAGAGTCAGACACAACACCACAGAGTTTGATTTTTGAAAGAATTTAATTTCTTACTGAAGTTAAAATATCTCACCTGATCACAATTCTAGGAAGTCCATAGTACTGTAGCAGTCTATCTAAATCTATAACAAAGCCCACTATAGGCCTTTTGTCCCAGAATTACTAGTGTGAAAGAGATTAGAATGTTAATAGCGTTTACTGAGCTTCATATTTAGCAGGCATTGTGTGGAATGCTTCATATGTGTTATCACATTTTATTCTCAGACAGCCATGAACTTCAGTCTACTTCAACTTTTTGATAGAGGAGTGAAAGTGAAAGTTGCTTAGTCGTGTCTGACTCTTTGCGACCCCATGGACTATACAGTCCATGGAATTCTCTAGGCCAGAATACTGGAGTGGGTAGCCTTTCCCTTCTCCAGGGGATCTTCCTAACCCAGGGATCACACCCAGGTAATTCACGCAACATCGTTTAATCAACCACCAGTGGCCTCTAACCCCAAGTCTGGGCATCTCAGAACCCACTTACTTAAGAATGTGGTTTGTGACCTGAATCTCAGCCTTTCTAAGCTCCGTTGAAATTGATTTGGGGGGCTTCCCTGGTGGTCCAGTGGTTAGGAATCTGTGTTGCAATGCAAGAGACATGGGTTCTATCCCTTGTCAGGGAACTAAGCGCCCACACTCCATGGAGCAACTAAGCCCAAGCACCACAACTAGAGAATCCGTGCACCATGACAAAAAGATCTCGTATGATGCAATGAAGATTCCACATGCCACAGCTAAGACCCAATGAATCCAAATAAATAAAATTAAATATTTAAAAAACAATAATAAATTGATTCTGAAACTGATTGAGTGTTGGGTAATCCTCAGAACTTTCCTGGAAGTCATTAAATCTCTCCCCACCATTTGTCACAGGATCCTACACCTATGGCTTGGAAATGCCACGCTGTAGGGCTTAGCTCTTAAATTCAGCACTGTTGCTTCCCATTTGAAGTGAGGCAGCAAAACACCATTGGAGACTCTGAATGTTCTCAACCCTTGTGTTTATACAAGCCCCAATCTCTGTGATTCTCCTAAAAGGAGACATTTTTGGAGCAGGTCCTGGGGCTGGAAGAGTTTGAGGAGGAAGAAAGTGGTGAAGAGCTTCATTCTCACCCCCAGCCAAGTTCACAGGTTTCTGATATCTTCACCCAGATGGTGGCTGTCCCCTGCTTTTCCGGGAGAGGCAATATGTGAATTAGGGCAGCAGTGGGGAGAGGCGGGAGGTGACACAGTAAGAGGTTCAGCCTGAGTTTTGCTTCTTCACATTGAATTGAACCAGAAGTCACTCTCCTCTGAATCTTTCCTATTAACCTGTCTTGGACAGATGGGAGTAAATCATCACTGGAGGAGGTTGTTGTAATGGGATTGGGGATTTCATGTTTTTCTGGTCTATAGGCCAAAAAAAGTTTTGTTAGCGATTCCATGGGGAGCGTCTTGCTTTTCTATGAATCCTCCAGATGGCAGTTCCGTTCAATGATGGGAAATGAAACTACTGACCTTGGGAATTTAGTCTGTGTTGCTATTAAATCATTTTCATGCTTCTGCTTTCGGGAAGAGCCAAAATCCTTTTTTTTTTTTTTTTTTTTGATAGATCCCTCGCCCACAATCATACTGTTATTTTTCTTTAAAATTGCTAGGGCTTAGGAAATACCAAATATAAGTAAAATCTTCCCTACTTCCCATTGCTAACGTTTCTTTCTGTTGCCATTGACTGGTTGGATAAGCAACACAGAGGACCTCTGGTTACCTGAGAACAAAGAATAATAAAGTCACCCCAACCTATTCAGTTTGTTAGTGTCAAGGTTTTGGTGGAAGAGAGAGGAAGCATGACAATGTCCTTAAGATGTCTCTCTTCTCCCACCAAGCTGTGCTGGCTGTCTCTGGACCTGGTTCAGAAACTGCCTGGAGAACAGAAAACATGTTGCACTGTGCTCGTGAGGGAGGTTTTCCTTTTGCTTAATTTGGAAGCGCTGCCTGCTGCAGTGGTTCCGTGCAGAACATCAGAATCAGAGGGCTGTGAAGCGTGAGCTCCTCTCGCTAATTTATCATTGATTTGCACCTCGATCATTCTCTGACACTGAGCATCTGTCAGTGGACCCAACACGTCTCCCCAGAGCATCCCCAGCGGGAGCGCAGCAGGCGGCCTCTGGACCAGCCCAAGGGAAGCCCAGTGCATCTCCTTCTATTAGCAGGTGCTGCCTGAGCTACCGTTAGCCAGACGACTTAGAGAAGGAGAGAAAAAATCCAAAGTGATGATGCCATGAACCATAACTGCCTGCTGAGTCTCCTAAGACTCATAACTTCACAACTTCTGTTCAGAACATGAATAGGGAGTTAATTAGCCATTGTTGAGACTGATTCTGAAATGCGTAGTTTTCAGGCTGATTTACAGAGGGTTTAACAACCAGAGGTTTCACACCAGCATGAAAAATAATTCACACATGCCAAAAAGCATTAAAAACATCCAAATAATCAATCTCTAAACTGCCTCTCCTGATCATTAGCATCATGAAAAATAGCAACAAAAAGAAAAATTTTAAGAATTCAACTCAAGTCTTACTTTTTACCATTAAAAAAAAAAAAAGACAACTTTCACATTCTAACTGGAATCTGGAATTTTAGAGATTCGACTAAAGGTACAGATGGCTTGAAGGGCAATTTGGATTTATTCTCATCAGGCTGACAGGGAAGGCATGTCATGAGACCAGCCCTGTCATCCAGGGAGCGAGGATGGAGATGCTGCCAGAGCTAGTGTTAAAATTGAGATTCAAGTGTAAATGAGGAGTTTCCAGTAGTCATGTGGGGATGTGAGAGTTGGACCATAAAGAAGGCTGAGCATTGAAGAATTGATGTCTTCAAATTGTGGGGCTGGAGAAGACTCTTTGAGAGTCCCTTAGACAGCAAGGAGATCAAACCAGTCAATTCTAAAGAAAATCAACACTGAAGATTTATTGGAATGACTGATGCTGAAGCTCCAATACTTTGGCCACTTGATGGGAAGAGCTGACTCATTGGAAAAGACCCTGATGCTGGGAAAGGTTGAAGGCACAAGAAGAGGGAGGCAGAGGATGAGATGACTAGATAGCATCATCAACTCAATGGACATGAATCTGAGCAAACTCTGGGGGACTGTGAAGGACAGGCAAGCTGGGTGTGCTGCAGTCTATGGGATCGCAAAGAGTCAGACATGACTTGGCAACTGAACAACAGCAACAACAGAAAGGTGAATATTGAGTGGAATTCAGAAAAGAGGTCCAGATGGGAGATGTATATTTACTAATTGACAAGGAAAGGTTACAACAAAGGTTACAAGACTGGCATGGATAACCAAGGTGGTGAGCCACATGTTATAAGATGCTAAAGCCAGAAAACTAGACAACATTCCTCTCTCTCTTCTTTCTTTTGTCTCTAAATACCCACTGTATTTTTGAGCCTGTTCATCTCTCCTTACAAGATATCTTCTATACTACCAGATGTCTACAAATCTTTTCTTCAAAGGTCCAGATAGTAAACATTTTAGATTCTGAAGGTCTTGTATGGTCTCTGTTGCAGTGTTTGTTTTCTACAATTTAAACATGTAAAAATTATTCTTAACTTTTTACTCAGAGAGAAACAGAACCAAATTAACTTTGGTCTACGGACTGTAGCTTACCAACTGCTGGTCTAAACCATTTCTGACTCTCTGGGTTTCAACCATATTCTACCTGGCCTCCTTGCATACATTCTTCTTCTGCAGTGTCTTCTCCACAGAGAACCATAAATTACGAAATTTGTTTCTGTTGTTTTTAAATCAAGTTCAGATGATGGCACTTAAATGGCTTTACATTGAAACGATGATAATGCAAATCATCATCGTTTCAATGATAACATAAAATCTTTTTAGGATGATAACATAAAAACTTACCAAGATTAACCTGCTCTGGCTGCTGATGAGGACTCCCAAACCAGCCCACATCCTGGTTTTGTAAACAAAATTTTGCTGGGAAACAGTCATGTGTGTTTTTTCACATATTGTGTGTGCTGCTTCACTTATGGCAGAGTTGAGAAGTTGTGATGAAAGCAGTCTGGGCCACAAAGCCTAAAATATTTACTATCTGGAGACTGACAGAAAAGTGTGCCTGCTCTCGTTTCTAAAACTTCAACATTATTTACTACATACAAGATTTTTCTATATATGAGTCCTCTGTAGGCTTTTGCATCCCTAAGCCCTAAGCCCTCCTGCTTCCACAGTTTTTCACAGGCTCCAAGTTAAAATTTTAGTTGCTTATTCTCTTTATTCATAACAAACTATCATCATTGATTTGTACAAGTTTCCTGTGGTGTATCATTTTATTGCATTGTATTTTATTTATGCCCTTTAGTTCCCATCCAGTCTTTCATTTCACTCCCAAGTATAGCCTAATTGAATTGCAATCTGAAAATATAACATAGTTTGCATAAAGAAGGTCTCTGAAATTTGCTGTAACAAGTCATTCTCTACTTGTTAAGAACTTGTGTACCCCATTTCTATACTTTTAATAACTAAGACATTCCTCCATGAGTTGTGAGATTATATTCATATTATTTATAAAATTTGGGGTTGTTTGATCATCTTTCTAGACAATGCAAGCTCAGTTTAGTTAAGTTGCTCAGTCGTGTCCAACTCTGCAAACCCATGGACTGCAGCACGCCAGGCTTCCTTGTCCAACACCAACTCCTGGAGCTTGCTTAAATTCGTGTCCATTGAGTTGATGATGCATTCAACCACCTCATTCTCTATCGTCCCCTTCTCCTCCTGCCTTCAATCCTTCCCAGCATCAGAGTCTTTTCAATGAGTCAATTCTTCACATCAGATGGCCAAAGTATTAGAGCTTCAGCTTCAGCATCAGTCCTTCAGATGAATATTCCGGATGGATTTCCTTTAGAATTTACTGGTTTGTTCTCTCTGCAGTCCAAGGGACTCTCAAGAGTTTTCTCCAACACCACAGTTCAAAGGCATCAAAAATGGTTCTCAGCTTTCTTTATGGTCCAACTCTCACGTCCATACATGACTACTGGAAAAACCATACCTCTGACAATATGGCCCAGTCTATCTTGGATATCCAAGAAAAATTTGGAACCAGTCCATTGTCCCATGTCTGGTTCTAACAGTTGCTTCATGACCTGAATACAGATTTCTCAGGAGCCAGGTAAGGTGGTCTGGTATTCCCATCTCTTGAAGAATTTTCCACAGTTTTTTTGTGATCCACACAGTCAAATGCTTTCATGTAGACAATTAAGCAGAAGTTTTTCTGGAATTCTCTTCCTCTTTATATGATCCAAAGGATGTTAGCAATTTGATCTCTGGTTTATCTGCCCTTTCTAAATCCAGCTTGAACATCTGTAAGTTCTTGGTTCACATACTGTTGAAGCCTATCTTGGACAATTTTGAGCATTATTTTACTAGCGTGTGAGATGAGTGCAATTGTGCGGTAGTTTGAGCATTGTTTGGCATTGCCTTTCTTTGGGATTGGAATGAAAACTGACCTTTTCCAGTCCTGTGGCCACTGCTGAGTTTTCCAAATTTGCTGGCATATTGAATGCGGCACTTTCACAGCATCCTCTTTTAGGATTTGAAATAACTCAACTGGAATTCCATCACTTCCACTAGCTTTGTTCATAGTGATGCTTCCTAAGGCCCACTTGACTTCACATTCCAGGATGTCTGGCTCTAGGTGAGTGATTACACCATCATGATTATCTGGGTCATTAAGATCTTTTTTGTATAGTTCTTCTGTGTATTCTTGCCACCTCTTCTTAATATCTTGTGCTTCTGTTAGGTTCATGCCACTTCTGTCCTTTATTGTGCCCATCTTGCATGCAATGTCCCCTGGGTATTTCTAATTTTCTCAAAGAAATCTCTAGTCTTTCCTATTCTATTGTTTTCCTCTATTTCTTTGCACTGATCATTTAGGAAGGCTTTCTTATCTCTCCTTGCTATTCTTTGTAACTTTGCAATCAAATGGATATAGCTTGCTTTTTCTCCTTTGCCTTTAACTTCTCTTTTTTTCTCAGCTATTTGTAAGTCCTTATCAGACAACCATTTTGCCTTTTTGCATTTTTTCTTCTTGGGGATGGTTTTGATCACTGCTTCCTGTACAATTCTATGAACCTGCATCCATAGTTCATCAGGTACTCTGTCTATCAGATCTAATCCCTTGAATCTATTTGTCACTTCCACTATATAATCTTAATGGATTTGATTTAGGTTATACCTGAATGGTCTAGCGGTTATCCCTACTTTCTTCAGTTTAAGTCTGAATTTTACAATAAGGAGTTCATGATCTGAGCCACAATCAGCTCCTGATCTCATTTTTGCTGACTGTGTAGAACTTCTAGACAATGCAAAGACCTTTGGGATTTTAAATCTATTTAGCATTTTCTGACTAAGAAAACGTCTTTGTAATATAATATCCAAAACATTATTTCATACAATGCAAGTTCATTTCTACTTGGGGTTGTGATCCGTCACTCTGACATGTCTGACTCTTGTGACCCTGTGGACTATGGCCCACCTGGCTCCTCTGTCCAGGGGATTCTCCAGGCAAGAATGCTGCAGTGGGTTGCTGCCGGGGTCCAGCCCCAGCAGGATCCAGGGGGTACCCTCAGGGTGAATGGCGTCGGCGAGAGATAGAAGACATGTGAGACCAGCCTTGATAGGGCCAAGTCTGTCTTTTATTTTTTGACAACAGTTTATATACCCTCACTCAGCATGTATCCAGGATACAAGATGCTCATTCATGTCTATACAGGGTTAGTTTACATTACATCAGTTTGTCCTTAAGGAAGAACAAGATGATTTCTGCATTTTGTTTCTATAATAAATCTTTACACATTATCTTTTGGCCTTAGGGCTTATTAACATTTTATGTAAGTCGGGTGAATGTAAACCTGTTTTCTATTTCTGTGGTGACCTTAACAGAAGAGTTACAGTCTCATAGGGCAACAGTACAGCATGTCACAACATAATAAAAATATGACCCTGTTAATACCAACATCAATTCTTCTGCAAAAGTTGTCAGTTAAATTTATCTAAAAGTTTTACCCCATACAGACTTTGCAGCTCTAATAAGGCAGCCTCTGACTAGCACTCCTGGCTAATAATTAACAACTATTTCATTGTTACAACACTAGGGCTAAGCTCTTATTTTTCTAGATCTATAACTGTATTAACAATGGTTTCCATAGCACAGCCTTAGCACACTAAAAGCAAAAACACAGCAAGCAAACGTTAACCCAACAACCACTTTTATAATAATCTTTTCTTATATTTTCTAATAAAACTCCTTCACCCCTCAAAAATGTTCTGTGTCTATTAGGGCTTTTATATAATCAAGTTCTTTATGCTATTTTATGATTAAAATATTATAAGCAGTCATGCATATTAGTACCAAGGGCATAAATGCATTTGGCTAACAAACTACCAGCAAAGGAGTTTAAATTAAAACACCCCTTTCACCCTAAATAATCTCAAAAAATACCACCACCCAAAAAACTTACAGATTAAAGTTCTAAATTGATTCTTATTTAGAAAGAAATCTGGGAAGGCCTTCTGCCTATGTTACAGAAATTAGGGAGTAGTCTGTTAAAGCATCAGAAGAACAGATACCATCTTTAAGGTGAGCGCCGGGGGCAGCTTTGGGGCAGCTTTTCAGAATCCCTGAAAACCTGGTCGGCCTTGCCCGCCAGGCTTTCTCCCCATGACCTTGTCATGGGTGGGATCTTGTGAGCTAGCCTTTTCGGAATCCTTGAAAACCTGATCCGCCTTGCCCGTCAGGTTTTCTCCCCATGACCTTGTCATGGGTGGGATCTTGTGAGCTAGCCTTTTCGGAATCCAGGGACATGGGTAGGATCTCATGTGCTGGCTCCCGGCAGGTTGCCATGCCCCCCTCTAGTGGATATTCCTGATCCAGGGATCAAGCCCACATCTTTTGCATCTTCTGCATCAGCAGGCAAGTTCTTTACCACAGTGCCACCTGGGAAGCCCTTTTTTCTATTTACTCACTTATATACCACCTGTTTTGTAAAAACATTTTTATTTAGGTATATCCAAACTTCTACCTGGAAAAGATTTTTCTCTTCCTTTAGTAACTCTTTTCCTGTTTCTTTTACTTAGAACTACTGCTGATGAACTCTCTCAGTTTTGGTTTACCTGAAAATATATTTATTTTGCCTTCTTTGTTGAAGGATATTTTCACTGGACATAGAATTTCAGGTTGCCACTTTTTTTTTTTAATTTAGCATTTTTTTTTTAAATATCAGGTGTGTAATGTTGTGTGCTGGATATTCTCCTGGGCCGAACACATGTACATAATTACTTATACAAATGGCATTAATCTGGTAAAATCCAAATAAATCTAAAGTCGGTTTCTTAGTTTTGACTATGCAGTATAGTTATGTAAAATGTTAGTATAAGCCAGTGGTTAAGGAATATACCAAAATTCTCTGTACAACTGTGTGACTTTTCTGAAAATCTAACGTTATTTTGAATAAAAAGTATTTTTAAATAATCAGTTCAACTTTGCACCTGTTTTTATATAAGCAAACACTGTCAAGATAAATATGACAGATATTTGAGTATTAAGGTTCTCTAGATTTCAGTGCTTTTCTAAATCTGAGCTTTGCAATTCTATTTGATGCACATGTCATAGTTTCTTATACAGTCTTCTAAAGATGAATACATAGGTCAGTTTTAATTCCTTGTTTCTACAAGCAGTGCTCCAAAGATTATCCTAATACACTTCTTCTTAGACATGAATATACTCTAAGTGTTTGTCTTAATATATACACATATGTAATTGCACCAAATACTTCCAAATTAATTTTTATAATACCTGAAATAGTGACATCACAATCCTAGTGATTGTTTTTAAGGTTTGAGATCCCACATTCTTACCATCACTTGACAAGTGTTAATAATTTTTGCCAATCTATAGGTACAGAGTGTTTTCTCACAGTTCTTTTAATTTGCACTTCTCTGATTGCTGGTGTGGTTAAGAATCTCTATATATATTTATTAGTCAGTTCTTCAGGGTTTCCTTTTTCTGAATTGCTTAGTTAGTCATTTTCGTCCTATTTTTTTCTTATAGAAATAATTATATGTCACCCATACTAATCCTTTGTCAATTTAGCTATTGCAATTTTTATAGTTTATGTAATGCATGTTACCTTTGTTTATACTGTTGTTTCTTTGAAAAGAAATTTTAATTTTAGGGCAAACAGCTATCAATGTTCCCCATACTAATGTTAATATGTTCGTGATCTCATTTTAAAAAATGTTCTTGGACTTCCTTGATGTTCCAGTGGTTAAGAATCCTTAGGGATCACGAGTTCGACCTCTAGTCTGGGAAGATCCCGCATGCCATGGGACAACTTCACCAAAGCAAAACAGCTACTGAGCCTGTGCTCAGGGGCTCGTGATCCACAACAAGAGAAGCTACAGCAATGAGAAGGATGCACAACAGAACTAGGGGGTGGCCCCACTCACCGCAACTAGAGAAAGCTCAGGCAGCAATCCAGCACAGGCAAACATGAGGAACAAATAAAACGTTTAAAAATGTACTTAACAAACGAATCCAAATGTGTAAACAGAAACGCAGGAGACCAAGACTAGCCAACACAACACTGAAGCCAAGAACAGTATTGAAGAACAGGTAAAGGACTGACTACTAACTGTAAGACTTGCCGTGAAACCATAATAAGTTGACAGAAAAATGAATATTGGCCAAAAAAAAAAAAAATTGGTAAATAGACTTATAGAAGAGAACAAAGAGAAATGGACCCAAATAAATACAGTCAACTAATCTTTGAAAAAAAGAGCAAAGGTCATTATTAATAAATGGGAAAAGGCTAGTATTTTCAATAAATGGAGCTGGAACAATTGGGCATCCCCATGTAAAAAAAGTGAAGTTAGACACATAACTTACACCTTTCACAGTTACCTCAAAATAGATCATGATGTAAATATAAAAACCATAAACTAAAAACCATAAACTTTTAGAAGATAACCTAGGAGAAAATCTAAGTGACTTTGGGTTCTGTGATAAATTTTAGATACACCTCCAAAAGTATGATTCATGAAAGAAATAATTATTAACTGGGACTTCATTAAAATTAAAACTTTTGCTCTGTGAAAGACACTGTTAAGATTAGGGAAAGACAAACCATGGCCTAGTAGAAAATATCTGCAAAGGATATGTCTAGTAAAAGCTAAATTATCCAGAATTTACAAAGAAGTCTTAAAACTTGATAAGATAATGAACAATCGATTAAAAACACGGACAAAGATCTAGATAGACACCTCACCAAAGAAGGTATAAAGCATATGAAAAGATGCTCATCAGGAATATATAATGATGCAGTCACTCTGGGAGACAGTTTGGCCGTTTCTTACAAAGTCAACACACTGTGACCGTGTTGTTCAGTTGCTTAGTCATGTCCGATTCTTTGTGACCCCGTGGACTGCAGCATGCCAGGCTTCCCTGTCCTTCACTCTCTCCCCGAGTTTGCTCAAACTTAATGTTCACTAAGTCGGTGATGCCATCCAACCATCTCATCCTCTGTCGTCCCCTTCTCCTTCTGCCCTCAATCTTTCCCAGCATCAGGGTCTTTTCCAGTTAGTTGGCTCCTCGCTTCAGGTGCCCAAAGTATTGGAGCACTGTGACCATAGGATCTAGCAATTGCACTTCTTGGCATTTGCCCAAATGGAAAATTTATGACCACAAATAAAAAAAAAAAAAAACCTGCACACAGGTGTTAACAGCAAGTTTGTTCATAATTGTTAAAGCTTAAAAGCAACCAAGATATCCTTAAATGGTTTGAGTGGATAAATAAACTGTGGTATATTCATACAGTGACATATAATTCAGCAATAAAAAGAAATGAATTAAAAATAAACAGAGGAGGGACTTCCTGGGTGATCCAGTGGCTAAGACTTAGCACTCCCAGTGCAGGAAACCAGGGTTCAATCCCTGGTCTGGGAGCTAGATCCCTGGTCTGGGAACTAGGTCTGCAACTAAGACCCAGTGCAGTCAAATTAATCAATAGCTTTAAGAAAAATATAGAGGAAACAAATTCATATTATTAAGTGAAGGAAACCAGTTTGAAGAAGCTATGTACTATGTGATTCTGACTACATGAAAAGGTTTTAGAAAAGTCAAAACTATGGAGACACTGAAAAGTTCAGTGGTTTCCAGGGTTTGGAGGGAGAGAAGGAGGGATGAATAGGAATTTTTAGGCAGTGGAAATATCTGGTATGATACTGTAATGATGGATGTATAACATTTGTCAAAACCCATAGAACTGTACAACACTAAAAGTTAACCTTAATATAATGATGGACTTAGATGTTACAGTTAATAATATCTATCAATAGAGAGAGAGAGAGAAGTCACTCTGTCTTGTCCGACTCTTTGAGACCCCATGGACTGCAGCTGGCCAGGCTCCTCCATCCATGGGATTTTCCAGACGACAATACTGGAGTGGGTTGCGATTTCCTCCTCCAGGGGATCTTCCAGATCCAGGGATTGAACCCAGATCTCCGGCACTGCAGGCAGACTCTTTACCATCTGAGCCACCAGGGAAGTAATATCTATTAATTAATTGCAACAAATACACAACACTCATGCAATATATTAATAACAGTGAAATGTGGGAAGAGGAGGGAAAGTGTGAAGAAGTATCTGAGTTCTCTGTACATTTTGCTAAACCTAAACTTACTGCAAACCTAAAATTTCAATAAAAAAATGTAGTCTATTCATTTTTTAAAATGTCACAAAGTTTAGTAAAGATAAAACATGAAAGAAAGGTGGTGAAATAAGTCCTACTATAACAGTAACTGTAGGAAACAATTTAATGATAATTTACTGTGAGTGGAACATCTCCCACATTGGATATGTTTTTAATCCAGGAATATATTTATATCAAGAGGAACACTTGCCTCAGGCTCTACATTTAGAGCAAAGGATAGGAAACGGTGTCCATGGATCCAATATAGTACCACCTGTTTTTATGTAAACTGCAATCTAAGAATTTTTTTCATATTTTAACTGGTTTTAAAAAATCTAAAGAAGAAAAATATTTTATGACACATGAAAATTTTGTGCACCCTAAAGTTCATAAATACAGTTTTACAGGAACACAACTAAGTACCTGTCCCTTGTGGATTGTATACATATTTTCTTTTCTTTAAATTCAAACTTGTGGTTGTGGAAGTACTCATTGATTAGCAAGGAATTACAATCACTCAAGTTACCTGAGGTGGTTTCCGAGGTGGCGGTAGTGGTAAAGAACCTGCTGCCAATGCAGGAGACAAAAGAGACCTGCATTAGATCAACTGGGTCGGGAGGATCCCCTGGAGGAGGGCATGGCAACCCACTCCAGTATTCTCATCTTTAAAATCCCATGGGCAGAGGAGCCTGGCAGGCTATGGTCATAGGGTTTCAAAGAGTCGAACTTAGCATGAACCAACTTAACATCTTAACCGCTGAACTAACCACCTGAACCAACTTAGCATGCACGCATGGTACCTGAGGAGTATTTTGCACTAATAAAAAGTGAAATACTCTTAAATTTGGATAGCCTAAAATACTCTTAAATCTATATGCTCTACATACTCTAAAATATAATCTAAATAATATACTTGAAGTATGAGCTGATTCTTTATACAGGCAATCACAACCAGTTAAAGATTCATCAAGACAACAGTTGGAGATAAATATTAATCCAATATAAAAATGTGCTTACCTTAAAAGAAATGTTCTCAAAGATGTATAAAGAATTATTTCATTGCATCACATCATAACAAAACTTAAAAATATCTTAAATGGCCTTACACAGAAGACTGATTAAGAAAAGTTTTATGCAAGTGTACAATGAACTCTAGTACTAGACAGCTGGTAGACCTCTAACAGCATTTAGTGAAAAAGCATCTAATTAAGAATATGTGAGAGGCTAAGTGCCTGGGAATTACCCATTGCAGCTTTTTCTGGGTTATTTAGAATTTTTCACCAGGAATGCATATTTTTTAAACTATATTTCAGTTCTGGGGGGAAAAGGAGGTTTATGTGAGCTTATATATATATCAGTAAATAAATCTGAAATATTGGGTTAAAATGAGAAAGCCATATTGTACTAAAAATGGCCCATTTTCTCCCCTGGGCTGTTCTCTAGTCTAATTTTCTGTCTGCAGTTTATTTCAGAATTGCATGGAAGATTTATGGAATACCATTAGCTATGGTTGAAGAATTACTTTCATGCTAAAGTCTTGTTCTTAGCCACTTCTAACTTCTTGGGAGAAAACATTAGCCTTAAATTTCTCTTGCTGTTTTCAAGCCAAAGATAAATTTTATTTGAAAAGCTTAGAGGAGGAAAAAAAAAAAAAAGATCCCCTTAGCTCTGTTAGTTATTTATGCATAAATCAAGGGTCTTTTAAATGCATTGAAAGAAAAAGAATATCATTTACATTTTTTAAAATAGATAACTAGAAAGCATTTGCACTAAAAACCCTTTAATATGTCATGGTTGCAGGTAAGCAAAATAACATAGTGGTAGCCGCAGCATTGCTGTCTTTGTGGGTTCTCTGTAACCACAATCCTCCCTTATGCAAATGCCACTCGCTAGTGTTTGTTCTTAATTATAGCAGCTGGACAATATAGCGTTTCTCCTGTTTTTATATTGTGTTCTCTCTCTCTCTCTCTCGTGTTTCCATTTTATTGCTAGGTAATGCACACGCATAAATTTCAATGAAACAAAACTTCAGGGGCACAAAGTTTTGATGAAACAAAAGGATAAATAGTGAAAATTAAGTCTCCACAACCCATTTCCCGGGATAACCTCCCAAGAGTCACATGATTGAACAAGCTTCTGCGTGTCCTGATTGTATACATTTACAAGCATTTGTGCAATATAGGAGCCTTCCTTCTACTCAGGTGAATTTGTAAATATTCTGTATTGCAATCTGGGGGACTCAGGCTTTTGCAAAGACATCAGTTAAAAGAGGGCAGCTCTTAATCAATCTTGCCAGAGGCTGTTTTTGTATTCTCTACTCAGTCAGCCTCAGCCATTCTCCGCAATCTCCCCTCACCTCTATGAAAGGAGCCTTCACTGGCTTCCATTACACCTACCCGTTTACTCTGGAGAGAAAGGGGACCACGGATGGTGAGCCCTGCACATTTTTAGAGTTTGCTAAATCTGGATGAGCTGCCCTCTTGATGCCAAAAATCTTGACTCTCTCCACCGATGCTGAAAAAATAAAACACAGAGACAGAGACTTGGAGGAAAAGAGAGATGACTTTATTCTTTTACTAGGAAGGGGGAAAACGCAGGCTAGCAGCTCAAGAACTGTGCCCCTTTCTCTTGGGAATAGGGAGATGTTTTATATCCTCATGAGGGTCTTGCATGTTTTTGTTTTCTTCTGTAAAGTTTCAAAATGGCCACAGCTGGTATCAGACGACTCAGCAGCTGGGTCTAGTGTCCCTGAAGTTACCAGCCGTGACCTTCTTTCTGAAGCACAGAATGCTACAAGAGCATTGTAAGGGGAGAAACACACCAGGTGCAGAGTACAACTCATATGAAGTCAGAGAGTAATTACCTCTGTTTAGCTTTGTGAAGGACAAGTCCAACTACAAGTATTTGTTAGTAGTAGCTAAAGACTAACCAAGATTGCTTAACTCAGGTCTGTTTGTGTTCTTTTCCCAGCCTATTCATTGTTTCCTTATTTTCTTTGTTTATCTGAAAAGTCTCATTTCCATTTTTGCTGCAACACTGTCTGCTTGTGGCCAGGAGGCTTCCTGAGATCTATCCATACCCTCGGCCTGGGCATCTACTTTCTGGACTCCCAGATAACTCACCTGCACACTCCACAGGAAGGCCAGAACGTGTAGCCCCAGCGTGCGGAGGACCTGGGAGGCTAGCAAGGATTATCCAGGGAGGAAGCAGAGACAGAGACCAGCAAAGACAAGATTGTGCCAATACCATGCCAGTAAATTATAGCCAAGACAAGATATGAAAACAACTTAACGTCCATTGACAGAAGACTAGATAAAGATGTGGTACATATATACATATATAAACACAACACAATATTACTCAGCCACTTTTGTTGATTTTGTTGTTCAGTCACTCAGTCGTGTCCAATTCTGCGATCCCCTGGACTGCAGCATGCCAAGCTTCCCTGTTCTTCACCATATCCGGGAGTTTGCTCAAAGTCATGTCCATTGAGTCAGTGATGCCATCTGACTCAGTATGACTCTCTCTAGGTCCATTCCATGTTGCTGCAAATGGCTTTATTTCATTCTTTTTGCACTCAACCATTGAGTGAGATAGGTAGACAGTTGATTAGTTATTCTTACCCATTGATTTTTGCCATTTCTCAATTTAGTCATCAAGATGCTCTGATTAGAGAGTATAGACCCAGGTGTATTTTAGGATATAACATTTTGAAAATCTATTTCTCAGAAAGGCAGGCCTTCGCCACACTTTTTCCCTCTCTCTGCCCACCACAGAAATGGCACACACTATACAAGAAATGCAGGCGCACATCCCAACAGGAAACACATACCCATGGGTGCGGGTGGGACGAAGGTGGGGGACAGCCATGCTCAGGTGCCCCTGGCAGATAAGGTGTTTGCAGGAACATTGGGCTGGGCTTTCCAGGTGGCACTAGTGGTAAAGGGTCCACCCACGGATGCAGGAGGTGCAGGAGCTGTGGGTTTGATCCCTGGGTGGGGAAGTGGCTTAAGCTAATCTTAGTTTAAACTACTACCTTTGCTCTGTATTCTGATGGTCCACTGCCTTGGAAGTCAGGTCACCGGAAGGCGTGACCCTGCAAAGTGATACTTCTTTTGAAGGACACCCGGCACCATGGATCTCTGACCCTGGCCCACACTTGGGCCCCATCTCTTGCCCCTGAAGGCCTCCCGCTCCTCTCCCAAGTCTCCACCTTCTCCTGCAGGGGTCCCTGCCTGCTCCCAGTCTGGAGCGAGGCTCCATTCTGCGTTCCTGAATAGAGTGGCAGCATGATAATGAGCCGCGAAGGGAAGGAAGTTGGGAGAAAAATACAGAGTTGCCTCTGGAGGATTAATTAGGAAAAATAACAATGAGTTTCTGACAGTGCTGGGAAAACCCGGGAACACAGGCAACTAGACTGAAATGAATCAGACGCAGGGTGGCACTGCTGTGGACCCAGAGGAGACCAGCTTCCATGTGGCGGTGTCACAGCAGAACTCTGTCATCGAACAGATCCCAGAGGGCACTGGCCCCCGAGCCCACAGTCTGCGGTCCAGAGCAAAGGTGAAGACATACGTTAGGTTCTGGGGTGGTGGAGACGATGCCAGCGGGGAGCATCCTTCACCCGTGATTTATAACTTTTCAAAGATACATCTTTTCAAAATAGGGCGTCTTCCAGGCGGGGTCCCTGGAAGCTCACCGGTTGCATCCACAGTGTCTGAGCTCAGTTATCCACCGGGTCGGGGGATGGGGGTCTCCACTGTGATGTGTAACAGCCTGCCCTGCGTGTGAGACCACCCAGATGGAGATGCTAACCCACCTGTCTGCTTTCTGGCCTGTGACTATTCCCCCACACTGAGACGGGAGGCCACAAGACTCACACCCCCTCACCAAGGGGTGTGAATAAGCAAATGCACCAGTGGAGGACGAGTACCAAACACTGCTCACACCATCTGAGTGGGCAGAGCCCCACGTGCTCTTCACAGGTGCCTGGAGCAAGATGCTGTGGGGCCTGTGTTTGCAGCTGGGGATGTTCAAACCACGCCAGGTGCCTGGGTGGAGACTTCAGAAAACAAACGGGAGAGAGGATCTGGTTTTCAAGAGGTTCCTAAAGGACCACATGTGGGAAGAACTATTCTGGACAGTGTCTTATAAGGAAGGATGTTGCCAAGCATTCTTGACACCCAGCTTGGTGTAAACACAGAAAACAGATCCAGGGTGAATCTTCTGTTGAAGCTCTGCTTTATTCTCCAAGGTTAAGTCGGCTCCTCGGTACACTGACAATAAAACAGCATCCATTTTATCTTCACCTTTCCCCTGGTGGTGGGTTTATCTTGTTTCCATGACAACTCATTCCACAAATTTGTTGCCAGACGGGTGGCAAATAAAAATAAAGGAGACTGCCTTATCTAATAAAATTGAAAATAAACCCTCAGAAGTACAATTTAAATAAGAATCCAGTAGCCAAGAGAATTAAAAGGTCTTTGGAGAAGTTACTTCAGTGGTGAAACAGACTTTTAAATTCCTAAAATTGTTAAACTCTTCACAAACTAATATTGAAAATATATCTTCTTGAAACATGAAAAGTCAAATATTAATGTAAAACAAGTTTAACTTGTTCTAGAAATATTTACAGGCTTTGGAGTATACTCATGTTTATTTTACTTGAAAAGTAATATATGATGTCATACTTTCTGTAAAACAAGAGAACCATCCAGGACAGAATTTCTCTCCCTCACTCTCCCTACTTCACTCAGTTAGTAATTGTAACCTCTTCCCCAAAAGGAATCATTCTTAACAGGGTCCATCTTTCCATACTAATCTACAGTATGTACCCATAAGTAGATAAATTTCTTCTATATCCTTTTTTACGTGTAACAAAATGACTTTGCCATCTTTTCAAAGTAGCGCATTCAGCTGTATACATATCTGGCTCCCTTTAAAATCTGTATGGTGTAATGTGATACTCACTGGAAAAGACCCTGATGTTGGGAAAGATTGAAGGCAGGAGGAAAAGGGGACGACAGAGGATGAAAGGGTTGGATGGCATCACTGACTCAGTGGACATGAGTCTGACCAAGCTCTAGGAGTTGGTGATGGACAGGGAAGCCTGGCGTGCTGCAGTCCATGGGGTCACAAAGAGTCGGACATGCCTGAGTGACTGAGCTAACTGACTGATAGATGTGTGCTTGAACGTGTAGCCATCCTTTTAATAGCAAACATTCAGGTTGTTTCCAACTGATCACTACCCCAAACCAGGCTGCAGAGGACTCTGTCCACATGTGGTAAGACACATGGTTTATTCATTGCGTGTGAGGGATGTTAAAAGTAGAAATTCTGGTCACAGGACACACCCTTAATATCTGATAGACACGACCAAGTTGCTCTTTAAATGGTCTGTGGAAAGATATCTATCAAAAAATGAAAGTGCTCCTTTTTATACTGCTTTATATTTCCATCATTAATCAGTTTATTGTTACCAATGTGATAGGCAAATATCATAATGTATATAAACTATATGTACATATACAATTGATTTTATAATTTGCTTCCAATTACTGTGAAATAATGTGTTGCCCGATAAGTGTATTAGCATTTCAACTTCTTTTGTTAATGTCCTTATTTATATTCTGAATGATTTTCTATGTGGTCATTTGTATATTTTTATCGCGACAAGGGGCTCTTTGTACCTTTTGATATTAAACCTTTGCTGTGGCAAATGGTATGTGTGTGTTCCTTAGACCAGAGCTGTTCATTGTATTACACCTTTGGATTTTTTTCAAATTATTTCTTTGAATTCTGAATATTGAGTATTATAGTATTCAAATTGGGTTATAGATTTCTCCTGGTAAGTTACATAATTTTTGTTTATACACTTGGAATCTTTACCAGCAGAAATAGATATGTAGCCTATGTTTGTCATGGACTATAATTTTTGTCTCCATATGGGGCTTTCCACATGGTGTAGTGGTAAAGCATCTGCCTGCCAATTCAGGAAATGCAAGAGATACAGGTGGGATGATCTCCCGGAGGAGGAAACGGAAACCCTCTCCAGTATTCTTGCCTGGGAAATCCCAGGGACAGAGGAACCTGGAGGCCTACGGTCCTTAGGGTCACAAAGAGTTGGGCACGAATGAGCACACACAGCACCATCCTATTTAATGGTTTTCAGCTGAAATTCTGATCTAACATCTCCAGACTTTCTTTTTTTTTAACTGATTCCTAATAGATCTTTTACCGTACACTTTTCACTTTTTGTAACTGCTCATAGTATAGTCTAGGTCAGTAATTATGCTCTGTTCACAATGTCATTTTAAGGATTAGATGATATGATCTGTGCAAAAGTGAGTTCAGTGCTTCTAACAGGCTCAGCATATAGTGTGGTGTTGCTTTATTTCTGGTGTGTTCCTTATAAATGACTTTTAACTGAATTTTTATTTCATCTCAAACTGGGAAGAAATATATCTCATTCAAATGTACTGTGAAAACTCACATATAGCCTTTTATATTCTCCTATTTGACTCAAATAAATATTTAACAAAACAAACTTTTATATCAATATTTAACCCTCTATGTGAGATCTCCCTGATTTGAAAAGGATAAATCAGTCACATGCATCCATCAATTTCTTCTCACTTCTCAGGTGTTAAAATTGTCTGGAATTTCAAGTTTAAGTTATTAATTTCTTACATGTGCCTTAACAGTCTTAGGAATTGCTTCTTATCAATTGGAGTTTATATTTTCCTTGGTTTTCCTATATTTCCCATGGCTATATTTTCCTTAATTGTGGAGTCACAAATCAACTTCTTTGTTTAATTCATTGTCAGTTTTGAATACTGTATTTGATCCTAAATTCTGAACTTTCCATCTTTGTAGTATTTTTGTAATTAATTTACTCTTCTTTTTCTAGCTTCTAAAGTGGAAATGTAAATCAGTGTTCCAAAATCTTTCTTTTACAAGGTAAGCACTTAAAATTATGTCTCCCTCTAAACTTTGAATGAGTGAGTGAAAGTAGCTCAGTCATGTCCAACTCTTTTCCACCCCATGGACTCTAGCCCACCAGGCTCCTCTGTCCGTCAAATTCTTCAGGCAAGAATACGGGAGTGGGTTGCCATTTCCTTCTCAAAACTTTGAATATTTTAGGTTTAACAGGCCAAGAGCCAAAACTAAGGATACTCTGTATGTTCCTGCTCTGTTGTACATGCTTAGTCACTTCAGTCATGTCCAACTCTTTGCTACTCCACGGACTGTAGCCTGCCAGTCTCCTCTGTCCATGGGGATTCTCCAGGAAAGAATACTGGAGTGGGTTCCCTTGCCCTTCTCCAGGGGATCTTCCCAATCCAGGGATCAAACCCAGGTCTCCCACATTACAGGCAGATTCTTTACCATCTGAGCCACCAAGGAAGCCCCTTTAAGTACTTATATAACAATTTTTAAAAATTTTCCATCAATACAATTTTAAAAGTGTAATAATAATCGAGAAATTTTTGTAATACAGGGCTACTAATGGAAAAATTGGAATTCTGATTTATGGGATAACATTTCATTTAACTTGGGTTTCTATAGGACATGTCATTAAAATGAGAATAATAGCATGATTGGGATTAAGCCTAAAGAGTTATCATCTATTCACCCTTTCAAAAAGGTGAATATGGAGAAGTCAGTGTGAAAAACCCTGTCATTCTTAAACTAAGATCACAAGTATTCTGCCATAAACTGAGATGTAAGATGAGATTATGATTCTGTTGTTTACTATTCTTTGGGGAGTATAGTAGGAAAATTAATTCTTAATGCCGAACTGAACAAGCAAATGTTTCACTCACTAAAAGTTACCATTTTATCTTAGAGCTATTTCTACAAATAATCATATTTTTCTTTTGTTGAGGCAAAGTATTTATTTATTTAAGATTTTTTTTACATGGACCATTTTTAAAGTCTTTATGGAATTTGTTTCAATATTGCTTCTGTTTTATGTTTTGATTTTTTGGCCACAAGATATGTGGGATCTTAGCTCTCCAGGATTAAAAGTGCAACCCCTACATTGGAAGGCAGAGTTTTAGCCACTGGGCTATTGGGACAGTCCCAAGGCCAAGTTTTTAGTAACGGTATTATTTTAATGATGCATATCATAAAGTAGAAAAACGTGGTAACAGCAAATGCTCATTAAGAAACTTTTTGCATAAAATTATATATTAGTACTCAAAATTATCAGTTTAGGTTCATGACACAAGTATCTTCCAAGTCATAATTTGAAAAGTGTTCTAGAACATTCCGTACAGGCCACAACGTACACCCTCCCCCAAATAAGTCATGTGGGGCTTAATCAAAAGATAACTTAGAGTTGTAAGCAACATCTTGACCTAATCTATTTAGAAATGTTTTAAAAATTAAACCTAAGGTAATTGCAGTTAAAATTTGTTTTTAAGAAAGGCAGCATTTCTGACATTACACTTGCTTTTTAACTGTGTATTTTCATACTTCCTCTGAAACATGAGACAAAATGAAAATGTTCAAAGATAAAAACACGTGTCATTTTTAAATCAGTTCTTACCTTTCTCTTTACCAGGATTGAAAAAGATGATGGAAGCCTAGAGACCTTTCTTAGACCTCTGAGGCTTTCCTAGATAATGTTCCTTATTGTGTTTGTCATCTTGTCCATGATAACAGATTTCTTTACTGGGTCCCAATGAGGAGCCTGGGCTAGATCCTGAGGAATCAAGATAATGAGACCTGAAGGGTTTAAAGGTATTCATGAAACTCAGGGTCCATTAAGGGAAAACTCTACACACGTCTCCATTATGCTGTGTGTTATGAAGGCAGCATGTTACACTGAGGTGGGGAGGAGGAAGGCAGGATGTTGAAATGACGACTGCCTCCCCAACAAGGTCTGCTCCAGGCTGGACCTCCAGCAGAGGAGGAAGCCAGAGGGAGGTTGCAATCAAATTAAAAGATCTTTGGTAAATAACCTCTTTAAATATGATAAATTTGGTAAATTTAATGGGCTTCCCTGGTGGCTCAGAAGGTAAAGAATCTGCCAGCAACATGGGAGACCCAGGTTCCATCTCTGAGACAGGAAGATTACTATTGAATTATATAGTCTTAAACTGCTTTCTCAATATTCTGTAAACATATTAATCTGGAAAGTCCTACGGTAGCTTTAATAGATACTGTTTGCCTGTTTCATTCTCATTTTCTTTTCCCTCTCTCCTTTTGAACTCACTTCCTCTCACCTCCACTCACACTATATCATCTCTAGTTTTTGAGAAATTCATGGGTATGACCAAGAAGCCTTCCACTTTCTAAATTCTTCCTTAGAGAACTAGATCATGGTCCAGAACCCCAGGGAGTCCCCACACCATAAGAGTGTGTAATCTAGTGCCTATGTTCTATGGAAACTAAACCTTGAACCCAGGCTTAGCCTGCCGCCTGATCTTGCTCTGAGCCCTAAATGGTTCAGAAACACTATCAGGTCTTTGCAACCCAGGAGTAGAACATAGGAACTCTGAAAAGAGGCAGCCAAAGAGAATCCTTCCAATGCACACGGAATAAATGAGGTGGGGGGCGGTGGTCATTGAAGGACTATTGCTGTCCTGATGGAGGAACTTTGCCGCTAACTGAAAATCAGCCATTCCAGGGGCATCCATGTCCATCCAGATTGCAACTACTAACCCTCAAATTGTCAACTTCAAGTGAACAAGCAGCTCTTCTCCACTTCTCAGTTCAGTTGCTCAGTTGTGTCGGACTGTTTGAGACCCCATGGACTGCAGCATGCCAGGCCCCTCTGTCCATCACCAACTTCTGGAGTTTACCCAAACTCATGTCCATTGAGTCGGTGATGCCATCCAACTATCTCATCCTCTGTTGTCCCCTTCTCCTCCTGCCTTCAATCTTTCCCAGCAACAGGGTCTTTTCCAATGAGTCAATTCTTCACATCAGGTGGCCAAAGTATTGGAGTTTCAGCTTCAGCATCAGTCCTTCCAATGAATATTCAGGACTGATTTCCTTTAGGATGGACTGGTTGGATCTCCTTGCAGTCCAAGGGACTCTCAAAAGTCTCCTCCAACACCACAGTTCAAAAGCGTCAATTCTTCAGTGCTCAGCCTTCTTTATAGTCCAACTCTCACATGTTGTTCAGCTTCTGTGAAGGGGCAATGAGCAGAGGAAGCATCAGAAGCTATGGTTTCAGCAGGAGGAAGATATTTAAATAAGAAGGAAAGTGTGGTATTCAAGGAATTATGTATCATAAGTTCTCTCCTTGAGAAAGACTTTGGAGATAGACAAAGAGAAGTTTCCCTTATGCCTTCCAATCCATGTGATTCCCATGGCCCCTGGGGACTCCAGCGTGTGTCACACAAGTCAGTTTAGCTGAGAGCAAGGTCTGAAGTTCAAAGCTTCCAGAAAGAAGTGGCATGACTATTGACATTGCTTCCCTGGGCTATGTCTGTCCACTTTCTGCTCCATGGTTCCCTTCTTCTGAACAGAAAGGAGAGGTCAGAACTGTGGGGGGACCCCATGCAGGTTCTGGAGTTGACACTGCAGATGAAATTTCTGCTCATCACCTCTGAGTGCGACCTTGAGCCATTTACTGAGCCTCCTCCTGCCTCAGCACTGTAATCTCTAAAATGGGCAGAATAAGTATTATCCATTTTCTTGTGTCACCATAAGAATTATATGAGTTAATGTAAATATTAGAAGTAATATTTGGCATCTAGTTAGGATGGTAAAAATTCTGCCTGCAATGCAGGAGACCCAGGGTTTGATCCCTGGATTGGGAAGATCTCCTGGAGAAGGGAATGGCAGGCATCCTGCTCCAGTCTTCTTGCCTGGAGAGTTCCATGGACAGAGGAGCCTAGTGGGCTACAGTCTTTGGTGTTGCAATGAGTTGGACACAACTGAGCGACTAACGCTTTAAGAGTAGTAAACTGTTGTAATTATTTTCTTTCCAATAGATATTACAACTTCTGGTACTTTACTTAAAACAGAATAATTAAAAAAATAAACCAAAAACAGTGTCTCCAAAGACATTGACTTAGATGCTCAGAATGTCAGACCAGAAATGATCCTGATAACCATCTTGTTGTTGCTCACTATTCAGCCACTAAGTCATGTCTGACACCATCTGCAACTTCACTGTTCTGTACAGTGGCCACCAGCCACATGTGGTCACTGAGTATTAGAAATTTGGCTGGTCTGAATGAAATATAAACACAAATACCCACCAGATTTTGAGGACTTAGTCCAGAAAAAAGAATAGAAAATATTAATAAGTATTTTTATATTGACTACTTGCCCAAATGATAATATATTGGATATATGGAGCTAGACAAAATTGATTATTAAACCTAATTTTACCTATTTGTTTTTACTTATTTTAATGTGGCAGCTAGAATATTTTAATTGTGTTTCACATTATATTTCTCTGGGACCATGCTAACCTAGAGTCAACATCCTCATTTCACAGCATAGAAGCATTCTCTTTTGTGACAGAAATCCCACAGTAAGTTTGTAACAGAATTTGGCTGGAATCAGTGTCTGGGTGTTGGGTCAACACACTTCCTACTACACTGCGACCTCACTCTACAGAGTTCTTTTTCCAGAATCCAAATGGAGAAATTTTTTTTGAAAACTGAGAAGGAAAAATCAGCAAAATAGACTACGTTTACTGTGTTATTTTTGACTGGATATTCTTGGTTGCTTTTCTCTCCTATAACTCATTTTTTAATTTCTAATTCTCTACTCATTTTGGGAGACAGGAAGAAAGACTCATTCCTGATTATGCCACATTTTGAAGAGACACTGAATTTTCTATAAATGTCTTCCAAACTCTAGCTTCAATAAAAAGAGACTCTCTAACCTTTTTATTGTTAAAGTTGTAACCCTCTGCAGCACCAAACTGTGATGAGTCTATAAACAAATTGTACAAAGGAGGCCCCCTGTTATTGTCTGTTGGGTTCAACACACCCTGAACCCTCCAGATAATAAAGAGAGTTAAACATCTCTCAAAGCCCCGGGTTCACACAAAGACAGAAACTCCAAGGAAATACTTCAGTTGGATGGCCTTGTTCACAGTCTGGCCATACGACAAGAGTGAACTAAATAGAACACACAGGTGTGACAGCACGGGATGCGAGAAGTGCCCCAAATCACCCCCAGTGATTCAGAAAGACCTGGGCTCTTTAAGTCGGTCTTCCTCTGCTTCCCAGAAGGTAATTTTGTATTTGGCCCATGAAATTAAAAGACGCTTGCTCCTTGGAAGAAAAGTCATGACTCGCCTAGACAGTATATTAAAAAGCAGAGACATTACTTTGCCAACAAAGGTCCATCTAGTCAAAGCTTTGGTTTTTCCAGTAGTCATGTATGGATGTGAGAGTTGAACTGTGAGGAAAGCTGAGCACCAAAGAATTGATGCTTTTGAACTGTGGTGTTGGAGAAGACCCTCAAGAGTCCCTTGGACTGCAAGGAGATCCAACCAGTCCATCCTAAAGGAGATTAGTCCTGAATAGTCATTAGAAGGACTGATGCTGAAGCTGAAACTCCAATCCTTTGGCCACCTGATGCGAAGAGCCAACTCATTGGAAAAGACCCTGATGCTGGGAAAGACTGAAGGCAGGAGGAGAAGGGGACAACAGAGGATGAGATGGCCGGATGGCATCACCAACTCAATGGATATGAGTTTGAGTAAACTCCAGGAGTTGGTGATGGACAGGGAAGCCTGGCATGCAGCAGTCCGTGGCGTCCCAAAGAGTCGGACACAACTGAGCAACTGAACTGAACTGAACTGAGAGGCAGAGGATATTTGGAAGGAGCAAAATTGTCTGTGGCTGGCTTTTTTGGGTCAGAAATCCTGGGCTAAGTCTGCTGGACAGCCCATTGGTCAGATCACAGAGGGAACTTCAGGTCAGTGTCCAAGAGTCTAAAACAAAGATCCTTCCAGGCTGAGTGAGAAGCCATGGATGAGGGGTGAAGTGGAGAAGGTCCCCATCAGGAGAAAGCTCCTTATTCTAGGTGGCCTTCTGAAAGTCCTGGGACAATCCCATGTTTGAGATTCCATGAGATGTAGAAAGGATCCTTACCATCTGCAGGTAAATCTCAGATCCACAGTATTCTGGCAGAAGTCCTCCTTATAGCAGGCTCCTCCTGAGCTGGGGAATGGTTCACAAAAGAACAGGGTTATGGTGGGTGAGTTACAGGCACTGTGTTGGACAGTGTCCAGTTGTAAGTCAACACTCAACAAACACATAAACTCACAACATATTTTCCAACAGAAGATGCTAGAGTCATCTGGACTTCCAGGAATACACATGTGATGGAAAGAACAGAGGCCAAGGACCTGCAAATATCCATCTTGACAGACTTTCAGGAACAATAAGTGTTCAGGCCTACTCCTTGCCTGGATCCTTCTGGCTTTAAATTATGAAAACAACAAAGACCACCCCCCCCCCAACACCACTATCACTTTCTCCAAGACCCCACTATCTTTGTGCTGGGCCAGTAGCCTTAAAACTGACCTTCTACTACATTTACCCCTTAGGTGTTATTCTCAACCAGAAGTTGGGGTGATCCTCATAAGGAACAAATCAGATCATGACACCTTTCTTCCCAGGGTCCTGTAAGGCTCCAGATCCCAGTCAAAGTGAAAACCAAAGTCATCACAGTGACTTTCATGGCCACAATCTGGCTTCCCGTGACCTCTCTGATCTCACCCACTGTCTTCCCCTCCTGGCTTTGTTCTGCCCTCTGCACCCTGGCCTCCTTGCTCTTGTTGAAACTGACAAGCACGCTCCAAACTCAAAGCTTTGGCACCCTCTATGTCCACAACCAGCACACAGTTAGATATTCCTGCTTTTCTCATGCCCTCTGTCACCCTTATACTATTTCTTCCCATTATACATTTCACTAATATTAATATTGGTGATGTTATCTATCACTATCACTAATATGGCATGATACAAAATATAATAAAATACAATGGTGCTTTTATAAATTTATTAGTCATTCCCAACTAGAATTTATTTTCTCCACTAAAGTTTAGTCTTCAAGATGGATTCTAGTCCATTTTGTTTACTGCTGACTCCCCATTGCCAAATACCATGTCTAGCACACAGAACGCACTTTTAGTAAATGCTACACTTGTTTAATTAATTAGTCAATTCACATCACATTGTCATCCAACTTATACTTGAAACTTCTATGAACAGATATCCATTACCTCCTTAGATAATCTGTTCCATCCTCAGAAAATTATCTCATAAAATCATTGCATAAAATCATCATGTTTACCCCTGACAGTTGTGTATAAGTCTACCTAATACAGTCAAACAGAATAAGTCTAATCCCTCTCATTTTTGGTAACAGCTCTGGATAATATCTTCATTAGGGTTGCCTAAGAAATTCTAAAGAGAAAACACCTAAAAATAAGCAGTTTGAGCAACATAACACAGGGGATATGGCATAGTTTCTCTGCGTGGCATCTCATTCTCTTCTTAATCAATAATTTTTGTCCATAATGATCAGGAGGGCACATTCGTGTCCTCAGAATATATTTTGAGTTAACTCATAGTCATTCTCTTGGTTCACTGAAAGATCCTCCTGGATATGGTCTGGAAAAATCTTCTTTGTCAATTAATATGCAATTGGAGTAACTCTGAAGCCAGTTCCTGAAAATGAAGCTTTTATAAAATATAACAGCCGCAGTGAAAGAAGGGAAAAAATAGTAACAAATAAGGCGAGGGTGGGATGATTTGAGAAAATAGCATTGAAACATGTATATTATCATGTGTGAAATAGATCGCCGGTCCAGGTTTGATGCATGAGGCAGGGTGCTCAGGGCTGGTGCACTGGGATGACCCTGAGAGATGGGATGGGGAGGGAGGTGGGTGGGAGGGTCAGGATGGGGCACACCTATACACCCATGGCTGATTCATGTGAATGTATGGCAAAAACCACCAAAATATTGTAGAGTAATTAACCTCCAATTAAAATTTTAAAAAATAATAAAATAAGTCAAACAAACGAACAAACAAGCAAAAGAATCTTGATGCTTCCTTTATTAAACTATGTTCTTATGGGCAAAAAAAGAAAAAAGGTTTTCAAGATTCAGGTCTCCATAACCATTTACAAATCTATGCAAAAAGTCTTAAGACATGGCATGAGGTACCAACTAAAACATGGATTCAAGAGCTAGTTCTCAATGCTTAAATTCTGATTGTGTCCTTCAATAATCTTGTTAGATTTCAGAATTATTGTGGACCAATGAGTTGTGTTATTTAATTTATATTCAGAATATCAGAATACATCATATGAAAGGTCAAGCTGGATCACTCACACGCTGGAATCAAGATTGCTGGAAGAAATACCAACAACCTCAGATATGTAGACAACACCACCCTTATGGCAGAAAGTGAAGAGGAACTAAAGAGCCTCTTGATGAGGGTGAAGGAAGAGAATGAAAAAGCTGGCTTAAAGCTCAACATGCAAAAAACAAAGATCATGGCATCTGGTCCCATCACTTCATGGCAAATAGACGGGAAAACAATAGAAACAGTGACAGACTTTATTTTCTTGGGCTCCAAAATCACTACGGACAGTGACTACAGCCACGAAATTAAAAGGCCCTTCCTCCTTGAAAGGAAAGCTGTGACAAACTTAGTGTATTAAAAAGCAGATATCACTTTACCAAAAAATGTCCGTATAGTCAAAGTGATAGTTTTCCCAGTAGCCCTGCATGGATGTGAGACTTGGACCATAAAGAAGGCTGAGCACTGAAGAGTTGGTGCTTTTGAATTGTGGTGCTGGAGAAGACTCTTGAGAGTCCCTTGGACAGCAAGGAGATCAAACCAGCCAATCCTAAAGGAAATCAACCTAGAATATTCATTGGAAGGACTGATGCTAAAGCTGAAACTCAGTACTCTGGCCACCTGATGAGAAGAGCTGACTCATTGGAAAAGATCCTGAAGCTGGGAAAGACTGAGAGCAGTAGGAGATGGGAGTGACAGAGGATGAGATGGTTGGATGGCATCACCAACTCAATGGATATGAGTTTGAGCAAACTCCAGGAGATAGTGAAGGGCAGGGAAGCCTGGTGTATTGCAGTCCATGAGGTCACAGAATCAGACACAACTCAGCAACTGAACAACAAAGATAAAAAGATAGGGCTTCCCAGGTGGCTCAGTGGTAAAGAATCCACCTGCCCAGCAGGAGACTCAGGTTCTATCCTTGGGACGGCAACCCACTCCAGTATTCTTACCTGGGAAACCCCATGGACAGAAGAACCAGGTGGGCTGTAGTCCATTAGGTCTCAAAGAATCAGACGTGACTTAACAACCAAACAACACAGATAAAAATATACTATACTCTAGGACTCTACTCCAGGAACCATACCTGAAGAGCCTTATCCATACCTGAATTGGACTCATGATTAGATCCTGTATACAATTATAAGCTCAGGGCAAAGAAGTGAAGGAAAACTGAATTCTGTATTATATGTTTCTCAGTTACATATCTCACTGATATTAAATAGCCCTAAATATGGATTAAAATTTTTAATCAGTTAAAATTTTCTTCTGATTTTTTGACCATTTTTTTAACTGAAGTATAGTTGATTTGCAATGCTATATTAGTTTCAGGTGTACAACAATATTTTCATAGATTATACTCCATTTAAAGTTATTACAAAATAATGGTTATATTTCCCTGTGTTGTACAATATATCCTTGTTGGTTATCTATTTTACACAAAATACTTTTTATTTCTTAACCCCATACCTTTATTTTGCCCCTCTCCCAACTGGTAAACACTTGTTTGTTCTCTATATCTCTGAATCTATTTTATGTTTTGTTATATACAACTGTTTGTTTTATTTTTTAGATTCCATATATACATGATAAAAAAAGAGGAATTGTCTTTATCTGACATATTTCACTAATCATCATTCTCCCTAGGTTCATCAAATGGCAGAATTTCATTCCATTCAGTAGCCAAGTAGTATTGCAGCGCATATACACACCACATCTTCTTCAACCACTCACCTGTTGATGGACACTTGAGCTGCTTTCATATCTTGGCTATTGTGAATAATGCTGCCATGAATATTGTTGTCGCTCAGTCACTCAGTCCTGTCTGACTTTTTGTGACCTCATGGACTGCAGCATGCCAGACTTCCCTGTCCTTCACTGTCTCCCGGAGTTTGCTCAAACTCGTGTCGTTTGAGTCAGTGATGCCATCCAATCATCTCATCCTCTGTCATCCCCTTCTCCTTCTGCCCTCAATCTTTCCCCAGCATCAAGGACTTTTCTAATGTGTTGGCTCTTGGCATCAAGTGGCCAATGTATTGAAGCTTCAGTTTCAGCATCATATTGATGTACTCGTATCTTCTAGAATTACTGTTTTTACTTCCTTCAAATATATACTTAGGAGTGGAATTGCTGGCTCCCGCGGCAATTTTATTTTATTTTTTCATTTATTTTTATTAGTTGGAGGCTAATTACTTTACAATATCGTAGTGGTTTTTGCCATACATTGACATAAATCAGCCATGAATTTACATGTGTTCCCCATACTGAACCCCCCTCCCACCTCCCTCCCAATCCCACCCCTCTGGGTCATCCCAGTGCACCAGCCCTGAGCACTTGTCTCATGCATCCAATCTGGACTGGCGATCTGTTTCACACTTGGTAATATACATGTTCCGATGCTGTTCTCTCAGATCATCCCACCCTCGCCTTCTCCCACAGAGTCCAAAAGTCTGTTCTATACATCTTTGTCTCTTTTTCTGTCTTGCATACAGGGTTATCATTACCATCTTTCTAAATTCCATATATATGCATTAGTATACTGTATTGGTCTCTATCTTTCTGGCTTACTTCACTCTGTATAATGGGCTCCAGTTTCATCCATCTCATTAGAACTGATTCAAATGAATTCTTTTTAATCACTGAGTAATATTCCATTGTGTATATGTACCACAGCTTTCTTATCCATTCATCTGCTGATGGGCATCTAGGTTGCTTCCATGACCTGGCTATTATAAACAGTGCTGCGATGAACATTGGGGTACACGTGTCTCTTTCAGTTCTGGTTTCCTCGGTGTGTATGCCCAGAAGTGGGATTGCTGGGTCATATGGCAGTTCTATTTCCAGTTTTTGAGGAATCTCCACCCTGTTCTCCATAGTGGCTGTACTAGTTTGCATTCCCACCAGCAGTGTAAGAGGGTTCCCTTTTCTCCACACCCTCTCCAGCATTTATTGCTTGTAGACTTTTGGATAGCAGACATTCTGACTGGCATGTACCTCATTGTGGTTTTGATTTGCATTTCTCTGATAATGAGTGACGTAGAGCATCTTTTCATGTGTTTGTTAGCCATCTGTATGTCTTCTTTGGAGAAATGTCTGGTTAGATCTTTGGCCCATTTTTTGATTGGGTCATTTATTTTTCTGGAATTGAGCTGCAGGAGTTGCCTCCTGCAGTTCTATTTTTTTTGCAGGACTTCCGCACTGTTTTCCATTGTGGCTGCACCAATTTACATTCCCACCAGCATTGCACAGTTTCCCCTTTCTCTACATTCTCTTGTTATTTGTTATCTTTTTGATGATAGCCATCCTGACTTCTCTGAGGTGATATTTCATTGTTTTAATTTGCATTTCTCTAATCATTGGCAATGTTGAGCATCTTTTCATGTGTCTGTTGGCCACCTGTATATCTTCTACGAAAAAATGTCTATTTAGATCTTCTGTCCATATTTTAATTGGGTTATTGGATTTTTATACTGAGTTGTACCAGATGTATATATATTTTGTATATTAACTCCTTATTAATCATATCATTTGCAAATATTTCCTCCCATTCAGTAGGTAATATTTTCATTTTGTCGATGGTTTCCTTTGCACTTTCCAGCATCAGTTTCCTGCATCCCCCTCTTTCCAGCCAGGACTCTTTTCTGGCACTAACTCACACAAAAGAAAAAGCTACCACTGCTGGGATTATCTTGAATGAGAGCCAATGAAACGTAAAACACAGGACAAATATTTATTTCTTTCAGTTCAAAGAAGATGCCAAAACCTAAGAGTTTGTAGCAGAAACCAGAGCACTTATTTCTCAACTACTACTAGTAAATAAGTGCCCAAAACCAACAATGGCATGATATGTAACAACAAATGTCAGGGGCCTCCTTAGTGTTCTGGAGGCAAGCTGCCCAAACATCACTGGTGAGCAGACAGAGACAAGAAACTCTTCCCCATGCCTGTTGGTTGTGACCCAATAGGTTTCTACAACCTAACAAAGGAAAAAAAAAACCAAATGTAGTTGACTTTGAGTCAGGAAACCTGATATTAAGCTTTAACTGTATGAGTAAGTAGGGCTTTCCGGGTGACTCAGCAGTAAAGAATCTGCCTGCTAATGCAGGAGATATAGGAGACGAGGGTTCAACCCCTGAGTCAGGAAGGTCCCATGTAGAAGAAAATGTCAACATGGTCCAGTGTTCTTGCCTGGAAAATCCCCTGGACAGAGGAGCCTGGCGGGCTGCAGTTCATGGGGCTACAAAGAGCTGGACATGATTGAGTGACTGAGCACACACGCATATGAGTTCTGCAAAATCAAAGATAATCACTTAAGCTGAAAAATCCAAAACTGTACACAGGAAATTGTATTTATTTGTAGTGGCCACAATCAGGCATGAAAAAATGTTTGTCACTACATTTCCTTAGTCAAATTGTTTAAGCCCAGCTACCTCTCCATGTCAGAAAAGTTACTAGAGTGAACTGCAGATGAAACAAGCTTATTCCCATTAAACTCACTCTTGGGTTCTCCTTCTCCACAGGGCAGCACTTACATGCTGGGGTGTATTTACTTACAAGGAGCCCGGCACGGGATTGGGATGGGACCTAGGTTTCCATCAGCCCCATCAGAAGGTACATCACTCCCACTGCATTCTGTTGGTTACACAAGCAGCCCCCCTCAGTGTGGGAGGGGGCTACCCCAGGCACACTGGGACCACCCAGGAGAGTGGCCGTGAGGAGGCTAGTAGTCACATTGTAAAGGGCATGAGCCAGGGGCTTCCCTGGTGGTCCAGTGGTTAAGAATCTGCCTGTCAATGCAGGGGACATGGGTTTGATCCCAGGCCTACGAATATCCCATATGTCAGGGGGCAACTAAGCCTGTAAGCCACAACTACCAAGCCCACTCGCCTAGGGCCAGTGCTTTCCACAACAAGAGAAGCCACTGCAACCAGAAGCCCCCACACCACCCTCACTTGCCACAACTGGAGGAAGCCTGGGCAGCAACAAAGAGCCCGTGTGCTGCAACAAAGACCCAACACAGCCATAAATAAATAAAATTTTAAAAGTAAATAATTCATTTTTTTTTAAAGTAGTGGGCCAGGAAAAAAAAGGACATCACAATCAAGAGTGTACAGAACTTGGGGTCAGAACTCCTTTGAAAAGGAGGGATGTTTGTTACTCGGCAGGTGCAGTGATAACAAGATAAACTGGCTGACTCATTGCATTAATACCACATAGGAAGCCAGTTTAAAAGAGGGCATTCATCTATTTTGTAATGTTTATTCATATTGGATTGGAAAGCAAAAGAGGAAGATCAGCAGGGACTTTTTCTATTTCTTTTCAGGAAAACTTTATTATAAACTCCTCCCCTTAAAGTACAAAATAACTAAAACATTTCTCTGGCTCTGCCAACCAAAGTTCACAACCAGTGAAGTTACCAGGCACAACTGTGTTGTCAGCAGCAAGCAAGTGGCCAAGGTCCATACTCAGAGTCAATGAGGCCCAGTAATCAAGAAAGTTGGTGACTGATGCACCTGGAAACCAGAAATGTCATTTGCCTCTATCACCAATCAGGAAGGTATCCTCTTGAGATGCTGTAACTGTGCCTCCTGGTATAAATTATCCACCATAAATGGATCTGTTTCCCCTCATTTTCTTCATCCTTTGGTGGTTACTGGACACAAGAATCACTCCAAAAACCGCAAAAGTCCCATAGCCTTGTATCAAACACCATAGTTCTCTAAATTGTCACAACACCACAGGAAAAAAAGAATAATTCTTTTTAAAAATGGGCAGAAAGTACCTCCTAGTTTAACTTGGCTGCTAGACAAATTGGCTATTCTCCAGCAGGACAGAAGCTGCCTCTCCAGGAAGCGTGAAGGCTGCTGACTAATACCAAGCAACCCACTTGAGAGTTTAAGCCAGGAAAGAAAAATGCCCATGTGATTGGTATCCCAGGAAGGAGAATCTCTGTGAGCACCAGGAGTAATTCCAAATTCTGGAAAAGAGCCAGTGACCTGAGGCTCCCAGACAAGAGAGGCTTAGATGTTCGGGTCAGGGGTTAGTCTCAGACATGGGGAGAATTCATTCATCACTGCCAGTGGGGCCTGTGTCTGTGGAGGGGAGAACCTTTGCCACCCGCTGGGTCACTGGAGATGCAGAAAGATGCAGCAACAAGCACCAGGACAAGAGGGATGCTGTGAACACAGAGAAGGTACAGTCACGTGAGGACGGCTGGTCTGGGGACAGGTTTTCAGGGGACGGGACTCAACGTGGATTTGAGGACACAAGCGCATGAAAAGAAAGTCGTCAGGTTACTCACATGCCATGTATTTAAGCTTTTCCTTTTTTTCTAGGTCTAGAAGTCTGGAGTGAGTCAGGTTTATAAACTGCCTGTCTTGGAGCAGTTTAGCGGACAGGAGTGGATATTCGAGGTGAGCAGCTCATCTCCCCCTCGGAGAGCGGAGAGAAGCCAGAGGCGGGCAGGCAGCGGGGCTCATTGCTCGTCTCAAGGTCGTCCTTCCTTTAGGGTAAGAGGACACTTTGCGTCACCTCCGGGGAAGGAGGTGCAGGGTCCTAACACCTCCAGGGTCCGGTCACCCTCATGCCTCACCCAGGGGCCCTAAGCACGTTAGTGAAATGGCACAACCCCGCCTCTCGGGACACAGAAGACTCAGGAGCAAATCTAAATGTGGCTCTGAGTTGACTGAGTCAACACAAAGGCCGTTCACAGCAGCCGTGCGAGGCTCTTAGGGAACACATTCAGCACTGCTCCTGGCTGGCTCACAATCCAGGCGCTTTCTCTCCTTATTTCAGCTTTAGTGAGTCTCCCCAGATTCCCAGGGCTAACAGAAGAATGCATGGGGGAGGGGTAGGACACGGAGCCCTGCCCTGGGCCTTTAGGACCTGTTTCTATAACCTTGTAGTTTTACAGCCGTGTTGCCAACTCTGTTCATTTGGATTTCATCCTCCTTAAGACAAAACACAAGCTTTGAACCAGCAGATCTCTGACCTTCCGTGGCATTTAGATGAGAACATGAATGATCATAAAGCATAATCAGATTAGTGTTGACTCCATTCCTTCATCATTCACTTATTCCACATGTGTCCTTAAAGCCTGATCCATGCCTGAAAGTCATGATAACAGGTGATACCGTGTAGCCCGGGTCCTCAAGCAGCCCCACAGTCATGAAGGGGCAGAAGCACAATATCTTTGATTCCATTCATTGATTATATTAAAGGTAATTAGGGCTTGAGGTTTATTAGAAAAAAGGAAGCCCTCTGACTGACACTTGCAATCTGACATCATTTGGGTCCACGGCTGTCAGAGAGCCCACACCCAAGAGGCACCCGTGATTCAGGAGGAGAGTCCCCAGGGTCCCTCAGGGCCACTCGTGGGAGGTCAGTGAAATCAGAGCTCCTCAGGTGAGCAGGACGGATTAAAGTCCTATTTCCTGCTTTGTCACGCTTCTGAGAGGTCATTAAACCGTGAGACAATTATAGGACTCAACTCAGAAAGTAAGGTGTCTAAATGATACCCCCAAGCCTGAGACACTAATAAAAGCATGGCAGACACTCCACTTAACATGTGGTTTCCCCCCAGCCACAGTCACACGCGATACTGCATTTGATTATCTCAGAATTGCGTGAGCTACACAGATGAGAACAAGTGAGGTCCTGGGGGTTGAGTCTTCTCAAAATTTCCCAGCTGGTGCATGGTGTTCTTCAATTTCTCTTAGTTGGAAATGCTGTCCTATTTGTTGAAACAAAGGATGCCAACCCCGCATGGCCTTCGATCAGTTGCTGATTTTACATGGGCTGCACCGCATCAGGGTGTGTTATCATAACGCCCACCGACAATTCCAACAGAACAGCTTCTCCTGATGAACTTTGGCCAACTCCCTTGAGGCAGCCACTTGAGCATTTGCATCCACCTCTTAACCCTCATGGCTTTCGCCCTGCGTTGCTCTTGCTTGGCCTCTAGAGTCTACGCTGCCCTCTGCTGTTTTTCCTTTCTTTCCCACTAGTTCTGCTGTGTGAGCTCGGGGTGACTGTCCCTCGAATCCCTGGGCGAAGGTCTAGAGAGAGACCCCACTTCCCAGGGAAGGTCAACACTACGCAGTCATCAGACCCTGGGGGAGAGGCCTCGGAGTCAAGGACAACCAGAGGTGCTCCTGTCAGGGCAGAGCTGAGAACCGCAGACCAGCAACCCGGGAGGAGCAGGGGGCTGGCTCTGCAGTCCCCCGCCCCACAGGGACCCGTGAGGGGAAAGGCAAGGCTGAGGGGAGGCTGGGGACGCGCCCTGACCGCCCTGAGGGGGCAGCGCGGGGTCCCGAGGGCGCCTCATTCCCGAAGACCTCGGCCTCCCGGGCCCTGTGCCTGGCTCTGGCTCTCCCCTCTGTCGGCTGAAATGACAGCGCTCCTCCAAGAACGGGACTCGTGCGGCTTTTCAGAGGACCTGGGGGAGGCTGGGCTCCCAACCGCACCGCATTTTTCTTTCCAGGGCAGGATGCGCGAAGCTTAAAGCTGGAGGCTGACAGGAGACTGAATCACACCAGCCTCTCACGCCCGTGTGTCCCGGCAAATGCCCGTCTCAGCGCTGGTGTGGAGCCAGCAGAGGGGGCCGGGCGCGTGGTCTGCAGCCCTTGCTGCTCCTGAGCCAGAGGACGGGGCACGCGGGGGCCGTGGGGGCGAGGAGGAGAAGGGCTCTCAGCCTCCCTCCACGTCCAACCGCGTCTGACAGGGCGGGTCCCACAGCGGCTGGACTGAGACCCAGCAGAGAGGGGCGAGTGTGTGGTGAATGCACACATGTGTGTCAGAGACAGAGACGGAGAGAGAGGTGGGCTGGGAAACGTCTGCGAGAGGATGTCTGTTTGTAGCCTGCATTTGAAAATGTGATTGTGAGCATGCGGGTGTTTGTTAAGGGGAGGATGAGTGTAAGTGTGTGTGGGTGCATGTGAGAGTGTGCAAGTCTGTATGTGAGTGCGTGGATGTGAGTGAACTGTGTATGAAGCTGTGAGGTTGTAGTTGTGACTAGACGGATGGTTGTCAGAGTGTGAGAGTATCTGTGAGTGTATGGAAGGACTGATGCTGAAGCTGAAGCTCCAACACTTTTGGCCACCTGATGTGAAGAACTGACTCATTGGAAAAGACCTTGATGCTGGGAAAGATTGAAGGCAGGAGGAGAAGGGGACGACAGAGGATGAGATGGCTGGATGGCATCACCAACTCCATGGACAGGAGTTTGGGTAAACTCTGGGAACTGGTGATGGACAGGGAGGCCTGGCATGCTGTGGTCCATGGAGTCGCAAAGAGTCAGACACAACCAAGTGACTGAACTGAACTTACCTGAGTGTACGGATGTGAGAGAGGATGTGTATGAAAGGGGTGTGTGCTGGCATGTTCTGTAGGATTGGGGAAACGTGGTGAGAAGGGACATGGAGAGTGTCTTAGGCACTTTCCCGGGAAAACATGGACCGTGGCATTTCCCCAAACTCGTGCACACATACGTGTCTTGCTGACCCACAAGAGCCGAAAGCCCGTGAAAATGATGTGACAACCCTGCCAGCTGAGAATTGGGACCCCGTAAACACAGTGCCCGGTGCGCATTCCTGTCCCGGCATGACGACGCCTTCATCTTGGAGGCAGCTCTCGGTCCGGGCATGAGTCCTTGCCCCTGATCTGTGCCTTCTCCCTCAGTGAGGGCGGTTCCCTCTTTCGAAGAAGTCCTGGATTGAAAGAAGCTGTTCTGGAGGCTGCAAACAAGTGTTGTTTGCTCACGCCTCGACTTCCTCTCGAAGCCCGCTGTAGACCCCTGTGCAGGTCAGGGCTCCTGCTGCCTTCTGTTTTCAGCCTGTCTTTCGTCTCTTCGTGCTCTCAGAACATACGATGCTGATCACTTCCAGGCAATAACTTTTGAAAAGAAATGATCCAGAAAAAGTCTATTTGCTCTTTTTAGAGTCTGCTTCCATACACCTGTTACAGCAACTTACGGAAGAAAATCAGCAGAAACTTGAAGAATTTATGAATTTGCTGTTTCTGTGTTGCCCTGAAGGAATCCCCATAACTGGGCACTGAGAGCTTATTGGAAACTCATAATCCAGGGATGCGACTGCATTATCTTCCCTTGCAAACAGAACATCCCTGCCCTGCAGAGGAAGGTCTTCCTCTCACAGCCGTTGAAGAGCTGCGGGGAGCAAAGGGAAACCGTCACAGCCATCTCTTCTGCCAAATCTCTCTGAGAAAACAAGTGCTGTCAGCTTGCATCCTCCAGAACAGCTTCCTTCAAGGCAGGACTTCTCCAGAAGAGGGAAACCCCTTCACTGAGGGAGAAGGCAAAGATGCAGGAGCTAGGAAAGAAGACAGATGGTTGAACTTCCCATGGATGAGAATCTGGGGCTTTGAGTCAAGACCTAAGGCTTTGTTTTCAGGTTCGCCTCTTGACCTGCAATTCTGTTCTGAAACCATGCTCCCAGGCTTAACAGAAGCTGGTGACTAACAGAAATTCTTGAGTTTGTATTTCAAGTTGCTAAAAGCCCCACTGCTGACAACCTGCCTTCCCTGAGCAAGGTCACTTTAATTATTTTGTTCCAAATCGTGTACCCTCCAAGCTTCACATAACCTAAATAATAAGATGTTTGCCTGAGTTGTTTTCCAGGAACTTGGGGTCAACCATGTCTAATTTCAATTCAAACTAGTTAAGACTGGTTGGGACCACAGACTCTAAAACTGGGCCTGCTCAGGTGTCCAGTGAATGGCCTTTTGACATCTCAGGACCAAAAATATCCCCCTCAGATCATGCTAAGCACTTCCATTTTTTAACGTGCATCCCATGAAGAAGTGTGTAGCTCAGATACACCTGCACAGAACACTGACTTCCTCACCTTTTCCTACCCCCAATCACCTGTGTTGTTTAGTCACTCAATCGTGTCTGACTCTTTTGCAACCCCAAGGACAGTAGCCTGCCAGGCTCCTCTGTCCATGGGATTTCTCATTCAAGAATATTGGAGAGTGTGGTCATTTCCTTTTCCCAACCCAGGGATTGAACCCACATTTCCTGTATCGGCAGGTGGGTCTTTTTACCACTGATCCATTTGTCCCTATGCCTAATAACACCTTGATTCTCTATCCCATAAATATCTCAAGCCCTTCACCTTCCAGGAGGTGGAGCTGAGACTTGTCCTCACATCTTCTTGCTTGGCTGCCTTGTGAATAAACCTTTCCTCTGCTGTAAACTTTAATATCTCAACATTTTGGCTTGTTGCATGTTGGACACACAAACCTGGCTCAGTAACAGTTCTAGAACATGGACAGCCCCATGTGAAAATATGTATTAATTTTTGAGAAAACTTGGCTTAGCCCCTGAACACTGAGAGTATAAGCTTACAATAGAAAGTGTTCAACATAGACTTTTCAGACCTAGACTAAGAGTTGTCAGAAGTGGAACCTCCTGGAACAAAGCTGCTGAGTTACTTACTGACCCCAGCAAACAAGGATGGAGACCATTTTATCCTTTGCCCCTGGCCTTTGTTTGATATCCACTCTGCATCTCCATACAGCAGTCACTGCTGCTGATCTGCTCGGAAATGACCTCCTTGCAGAAGGGTCAGTGAGAAGAAAGCTGTGGGATCTTGAACTGTGACCTCACTCTGTTCCATGGTAACAACTGCTTTTTATCTTGTCACAAATGCAAATAATAACAGTCCTTCACGTATCGATACCAATATATCTGTGATAAGACAGTGAAATGGTTGAGCAGATTGAAAGAATCACGTATCGATACCAATATATCTGTGATAAGACAGTGAAATGGTTGAGCAGATTGAAAGAATATTTTTTCTTCATGGATTTTCACTTTTATGATCTTTCAGTTTAAAGATTAAACCCAGAGCCAAAGAGAAAATTCCTGCTAACACTGACAAAGGCATTTTACTATCATTTTTAACATTTTAAGAAGCCAAGATATATTCATTTCCCAAAGAACATCACCTGCGGCAAGGACTATACCCTGGACTTTTCTTACTCATTTAAGATAGAGCCCCAGAAGGATTTTTGAAACTTCTTGATTAAAGAATGTAAGGGAAGAGTGCAGTTCCACATATTAATGACATTCTGGAAAATTATCTGGGTCACTTATACAGGGCTTGTCTTAAACTTTCTACACCAACACCTGTGGATACTCTGTCCAGTCTCAGAAAGGCAACTCAATGTTCTCATCTGTTTGGCATGTGCTATAAAGGACTGGGCTTCCCAGGTGGCACTAGTGGTAAAGAATTTGCCTGCCAAAGCAAGAGACATAAGAGACACAAGTTCATTCTCTGGGTCAGGAAGACCCCCTGGAGGAGGCCACAGCAACCCACTCCACTGTTCTTGCCTGGAGAATCCCATGGACAGAGGAGCCTGGAGGGTTACAGTCCATAGGGTTGCAAAGAGTCAGACACGACTAAAGCAACTTAGCATACATGAATGACGTATTGAGAAGGAAAGAAGGCAGACAAATCAGACTTCATTTGAACATGATAGTATTTTTAATTATTAGCTGAAGTCTGTTCAGATGATCAAATTTCTATGTTGCTCTGTGATTACCATGCTCTGTATCCAGGGAGAAGTACATCTCATCTCCTTCAGTAAAGCTGAGAAGTGTCTCAACTTAAGCTGGTTTTGATTCATTACATTGAAAAGAAGCCAAGTTGGTCTTTAATATATGTTTAAACCAATCGATAAGTGTTATCTGTAGAAAAAAATAACTGAAACTATCGAAATGGTTCACTCTAGACTCAGAATATATAGGAAGTGGGGCTTTCTGGGTGGCTCAGTGGTAAAGAATCCGCTTGCCAACAGGAGACATGGGTTCAATTCCTGGGTCAGGAAGATCCCCTGGAGGAGAGCATGGCAACCCACTCTAGTATTCTTGCCTGGAAAATCCCATGGACAGAGGAGCCTGGTGGGGTGCAGTCCATGGGGTCACAAAGAGTTGGACACGACTGAAGAACTGAGTAGGCACGCATGCACGAAGAGCTTTTAGTGAAGCATTTGACAAGGTCGCAAAGATCTTGTTTCTGGAATGTATGAAGATTTTTTATCACAAATGAAAGAAAAGAAAATAAAGAAAAATCAAATTCAGATGCATCAACTTGAACATTAAGCAAGGAGACATAAAGATGAAAAGCAAGCCACCTGATTACCCATCAATAAAAAATAAATTAGAATTCTATTAAACATAGATGCATTTATTTAACCAGAAATAAAAATATTTCCAAATGTACTACAACCATTTTAGTTTCTTTTCATAGTCACTGCCTCCACAATAAGTTGGATTTCTATATTCTGAAACAAGCAACAGCATTTAAAGCTTGTGGAAAGATCTTGCATCCTTGCCTATATTGAGAAAAACCATGGACCCAGAGGAAAATTTGCTGCTCCTAAAAAAAATCCTTTCTTGCTGCTGCAGCTTTTACCCAAGACTATTGCTTACTGGTAGGTGAACTGAATCACATGAAATGGATCTTCCAGCTGCTCTAGAAGTAATACAGAATAAAATAATTGTAGTTAGCAACTTCAAATAACATAGGATTTCACCATTTTTCCAGTAAAAGTGTATGCCACTAGAGGGAAAAAAATCAAACTTTGAGTTCAGATTGTTGGGAGTGAGGAAATGCTGAATTATATTTTAAAATGCACTGGGTAAGATACGTGTTCCATTTTGAGTTCATTTTACTTAGAGTTGCTCTGTTCCTTAACCCATGCATAGGCATGTTTTCACATGTGTATGTTTAAAGACAATAGTCAATGAACATTTTGTATGTATTTATAGACAGTATATGTACATGTGTGTATGTGTGCATATGTATAAATGTCTGGAAGGATGGCCACTAAACTTTTTTCGGTATTGAATATTGAAATTTACAGTGATTTGTTTCTTCTTCGTTCTTCTAGTTGCAAATATTCACACCTTTGTACAATGACCAGGTATTATCTACATCACTAGGAAAAATCTTGAGGCTTTCCAGGTGGCTCAGTGGTAAAGAATCCACCTGCCAATGCAGGAGATGCAGGTTCGATCCCTGGGTCGGGAAGATACCCTGGAGAAGGAAATGGCACCCCATTCCAGTATCTTTGCTTGGGAAATCCCATGGACAGAGGAGCTTGGTGGGCTTAGTCAATGGGGTCAGAAAAGAGTTGGCAGGACTGAGTCACTAAACAATAAGGAAAAATCTTAGACATTTTTATTGAGGAAAAAATATGACTGCTCAATATGTTTGAAACAGATCTGGCTGCTTTCTCCTGCATACCCTCTCCTATAATAAAACAAACTATATCAGGGCTTTAAAGATATTGACGCTTTGTCTCTCATCTCCAGACACCACTTCCATTTTATTTTTTTTTTTAAGATTTATTTATTTATTGTTTATATTTATTTTGGCTGTGCTGGGTCTTCATTGCTGGGCCCTGGTTTTCTCTAGTTGTGGTGAGCAGCAGTTACTCTTCATTGGGGTACGCGAACTTTTCATTGTGGAAGCTTGTCTTGTTGCAGAGCACGGGCTCTGGGCATTTGGGCTCAACTAAGCCCCCAGCCAGAGGACTTAGTTGCTCCAAGGTATGGTGAGATCTTCACTGACCAGGGATGGAACTCAAGTCCCCAGCATTGGTAGGCAAATTCTTAACTATTAGGCCACCAGGGGAGCCCTGAATGGGTTTTCTTTTTTTTTTTTTTTTCATTTATTTTTATTAGTTGGAGGCTAATCACTTTACAATACCGCAGTGGGTCTTGTCATATATTGACACGAATCAGCCATGGATTTACATGTATTCCCCCTCCCGATCTCTACCCAGTCTCTCTGGGTCTTCCCAGTGCACCAGGCCCGAACACTTGTCTCATGCATCCAACCTGGGCTGGTGATCTGTTTCACTATAGATAATATACATGTTTCAATGCTGTTCTCTCGAAACATCCCACCCTCACCTTCTCCCACAGGGTCCAAAAGTCTGTTCTGTACATCTGTGTCTCTTTTTCTGTTTTGCATATAGGGTTATCATTACCATCTTTCTAAATTCCATATATATGTGTTAGTATGCTGTAATGTTCTTTATCTTTCTGGCTTACTTCACTCACAATAAGGTACCATTACACGCCAGTCAGGATGGCTGCTATCCAGAAGTCTACAAGCAATAAACGCTGGGGAGGGTGTGGAGAAAAGGGAACCCTCTTACACTGCTGGTGGGAATGCAAACTAGTACAGCCACTATGGAGAACACTGTGGAGATTTCTTAAAAAACTGGAAATAGAACTGCCATATGACCCAGCAATCCCACTTCTGGGCATACACACTGAGGAAACCAGATCTGAAAGAGACACGTGCACCCAAATGTTCATCGCAGCACTATTTATAATAGCCAGGACATGGAAACAACCTAGATGCCCATCAGCAGACGAATGGATAAGGAAGCTGTGGTACATATACACCATGGAATATTACTCAGCCATTAAAAAGAATTCATTTGAATCAGTTCTAATGAGATGGATGAAACTGGAGACCACTTCCATTTTAATTCATAAAGAAAGACTGAAATGTTTATAATCTATCTTTTATCTATTTTCATAGCAAGTCACTCTATCTTTTAATAACACAAACCATCTGTATTCAAATTTCTTAAGAATCAAATATTTATCACGCACTATGGATCATTCTTGCAAACCAGGTTGACAAGGTCCCATATAAGATAGATGGTTCAATATCAGGGAAAGATGCTAATCCTTGATGGATCAGAAACCTTCAGCCTAAATTGATGAGAAAAGAGCGAGAAAACACTTGCATAGGAAATAAAAAAATAAAAATACCTAAAAACCTAAGAAATTTTAGTTGGTCAGATTATCTACTGCAGCTAACACAAGAGAGGAGAAAGTTCTCTTTACGTTCCTACTTTCTAGACAAAGCAGTGAAATTCAGGTCACAACATTTTCTGGTTATAACACTGGTTCCGTTGCTTTTATCTTTTTTTCTTAGCAAATCATTTTTTCACAACTGTAATTTTTTCAGAATAAAGTGCTAGTGTGTACTTATTGGGGCTTATTTGCTACAGAAAATTTCCAATGTAAAATAAGTTCAGAGTAAAATAAATCGAATTCTGCTTCTTCTAAAGGATTGTGTAGTGAAGGCAAAAAGTTCTGCAAAAAAGAAAATTACAGCGCTAAACGTTCATAAAAGGAAACCCTGAAAAGAAAATGACTAAAAGGAAATACTATGGGAAAATCTGCCCTGAGCAAACAATGTCTTGATTTCACAGCATTTCCAATATCATTTGTAACAGTGTTCTACAAATGGCCTTTAATGTTTTGAAAGACAGTCAATAGATTCAGGCAAAGTTGAGGAACAGTATCCACCAGTGGAAGCTAAGGTGCTTGGCTTTGACATCAGAGTTGGCCTCAAGGCCTCAGACCCCGAGTCTCTGCCATGCTGAGTCACTCTGACGTCCCTCACGCCGGACGTCCCTCACGCCGGACGTCCCTCACGCCATACGTCCCTCACGCTGGACGTCCCTCACGCCGGACGTCCCTCACGCTGGACGTCAATGAGCAGCAGCCACGAGACGTCACCGTGGGCTGAGTGAGGGCAGGTTTGTCGCTCCAGCCTCACTTGCAGGAATGAGGACACACAAACCAGACATGGTCCCGGCACAGACTGTTCAGTGTCCATCCCCACAACAGGGAATAGGTGACGGAGAGACCAAGGGTCCGGTACAGCCTCAACCTCCTCCGCCCGTTTCCCCACCGGGCTCTGTACCAGCCAGGGAGGGGAGCGGGACGAGGGCCGTCGGTGAGCAGATGCCTCCAGGAGCGTCACCGCGGTACCTGATAGAGGCTGGTTGGGGAACACCGGCTCCTGCAGAGAAAAGGGGTTCAGCGAGCTCTGGTGCGGGCCCGTGTCCCTTCTCCACCCAGGGCAGGGGCAGCGCCTGCAGGCAGACTCACTGGGTCAGGCAGGTGTCCCCACAGTGGACCGGACCGGGCAGCCCCAGGGGCTCAGCTTGCATTTCCCAGGGTCCACAATGGATTCAGCTCTTCCTGGGGCAGCGGCGAGAAGCCAGGAATCACGCAAAGGAATGTCCCTCCCGGGATGAAGAATCAAGCTTGGGAGTTGCCCACAGCACACAGGCTCTGAGTTGAGACACCCTGACCTTGACTCTGGACCAGCCAGCCACCGAAGGGGGATTCTCAGGAGAGCTCGTTTCCTCGTTTGTAAATGCAGACACAGTACGTTATGTAGATTCAGGAATAGGAGATCAACTGTGTGGAACACTTAGCAGGTGTTTTCATACATGTAAGTTACTATAAAAATTGTCACTTATGAGCCAAATGTATATTTAGTCAATCATGATTTTCTTGGTATTTATTCCTACAGTAACATCTCACTGGTTACAGACACACCACAGTGCCGCTCCATCTGTCTGTATTTATTCTGAGAGAAATCAAAACACCCTGGATAATGGCTTATCATCAGTCAGATGCTTACAGGTATAATTAGTTTATGGCTAGCTTGTCCCCAAAGTCCCTCTGTCCCTTCTGCCTTCTTAGTATGTTTACCTTGCTCCACTGTCCCCGATGCAACCTTGGTGAAGGCACCTCACACCTGTCCTTCTTCTGGTCACAGCTCTGCTTCCTTCAGTCCCCACTTAGGCTAATCCAAAGAGAGAGTCTAAACAAGCAGATCAATTCAAGGACTTCCTTTGGCTCAAGTCCAGATCTGGGCTCTGTGGCCCTTAGAACCTTCATCAGAAATAGTCATTTCCTAGAATTCTGAGTTCAGAGCATCCTTGTCTTCAGGCTAGGTCAGTTTCTGAGGAGCATCCTGTCTCTGAGCCTTGACATTCTGGAATCGGGGATCTATAGTCTGTTCTCTCCTGTGCTGGCGACTTTACTAGTTTTTTTCCACTCAGTCTATCTTTGTAACAGATTAGACATCACCTTCTCAGGAAAGCTTTCGCTGGCATTCTGAGGCTTGAATAAGCACTTATATTCAAGCCATCATCTCACATTTCACATAAGGGTAACTGAACTTTTAACTGTCCATCCATCCAGACTAGACACTCCTCAAAAGAAGTAAATAGTTTCATGAGTGTTTTCACTGCTGGGCACAAGAAGGCACAGAATGTGTGTTAAATAACCCTTTCTCTATACACCCTGGACTTCAAAGTCAAATTGTCTGGGGGTTCTCAGTCCCTTTGCTGGCTCCCCAGCATATCAAGGCTGTATTTTGTCACCCTGCTTATTTAACTTATATGCAGAGTACATCATGCAAAATGCAAGGCTGGGTAAAGAAAAACTGGAATCAAGATTGCCAGGAGAAATATCAATAACTTAAGATATGCAGATGATGCCACTCTCATGGAAGAAAGCGAAGAGGAACTAATGAACCTCCTGATGAAAGTGAAAGAGGAGACAGAAAAAGTTGGCTTAAAACTCAACATTCAAAAAACAAAGATCATGGCATCTGGTCCCATCACTTCCTGGAAAATAGATGGGGAAACAATAGAAACAGTGACAGACTTTATTTTCTTGGGCTCCAAAATCACTGCAGATGGTGACTGCAGCCATGAAATTTAAAGACACTTTCTCCTTGGAAGAAAAGCTAAGACCAACCTAGACGGTATATTAAAAAGCAGAGACATTACTTTGCCAACAAAGTTCATCTAGTCAAAGCTATGGCTTTTCCAGTAGTCATGTATGGATGTGAGAGGTGAACCGCAAAGAAGGCTGAGCTCCAAAGAACTGATGTTTTTGAACTGCGGTGATGGAGAAGACTGTTGAGAGTTCCTTGGACTGCAAGATCAAACCGGTCCATCTAAAGGAAATCAATCCTGAATATTCATTGGGAGAACTGAAGCTCCAATACTTTGGCCACCTGATGCAAAAAGCTAACTCATTAGAAGAGACCCAGATGCTGGGAAAGATTGAAGGCAGGAGGAGAAGGGGGACCACAGAGGATGAGATGGTTGGATGGCATCACTGACTTGATGGACATGTGTTTGAGCAAACTCTGATGGACAGAGTACATCATGAGAAACGCTGGGCTGGAGGAAGCACAAGCTGAAATCAAGATTGCCGGGAGAAATATAAGTAACCTCAGATTAAAGCGCAACATTCAGAAAACTAAGATCGTGGCATCCAGTCCCATCACTTCATGGCAAATAGATGGGGAAACAGTGGAAACAGTGGCTGACTTTATTTTTCTGGGCTCCAAAATCACTGCAGATGGTGACTGCAGCCATGAAATTAAAAAACGCTTACTCCTTGGAAGGAAAGTTATGACCAACCTAGACAGCATATTAAAAAGCAGAGACATTACTTTGCCAACAAAGGTCCCTCTAGTCAAGGCTATGGTTTTTCCAGTAGTCGTGTGTGGATGTGAGAGTTGGACTATAAAGAAAGCTGAGTGACGAAGAATTGATGCTTTTGAACTGTGGTGCTGGAGAAGACTCTTCAGAGTCCCTTGGACTGCAAGGAGATCCAACCAGTCCATCCTAAAGGAGATCAGACCTGGGTGTTCATTGGAAGGACTGATGTTGAAGCTGAAACTCCAATACTCTGGCCACCTGATGTGAAGAACTGACTCATCTGAAAAGACCCTGATGCTTGGAAAGATTGAGGGCAGGAGGAGAAGGGGACGACAGAGGATGAGATAAGTTGGATGGCATCACCGACACAATGGACATGGGTTTGGATAGACTCCAGGAGTTGGTGATGGACAGGCAGGCCTGGCATGCTGCAATTCATGGGGTTGCAAAGAGTCAGACACAACTGAGCAACTGAACTGAACTGATGGACTGGGAAGCTTGGCAGGCTGCAGTCCATGGGGTTGCAAAGTAGACACGACTGAGTGACCAAACTGAACTGAACTATGCACACTATTGGTACTACGCATAAAACATAACTAATGAGAACCTACTGTATAAGCACAGGGAACTCTACTCAGGGCCCTGTGGTGACCTAAATGGGAAGGAAATCCAAATAGGAGGGGTTATGTGTGTACATATCCGTGATTCACTTTGCTGTGTGGTAGAAACTAACACAACATTATGAAGCAACTATACTCTAATGTAAATTAAAGTAAATAAATAAATAACCATTTTGCCAATTCCCTTGCTAATGAGTGCATAGATAGGTAAACAAATGATATGCAAATACAAGACATCACTCCAGTGACTCTCCTCCGTCCCCACCCCATATTCCTGTTGTCCCAAGCGCTGTCCTTTCGCCCCACAGGTATCCCATCGGGCGTTTACATTCCATGACCTAGGCTAGTCAGTGTCACTCTCACTTCTCTGGAATGACCAGGTTAAGACTCAAAGTCAAGGTTGCTGTTGTGACAAGATGGTACCGTCAATAGATTCTCAGTATAAAGATTAAAACTTGTACAGTCCACTTGGGGAGCACTTTCAAGACTCTTTTAGAATTTCTTGCTCTCCAATTTCTTCTTTTTAAGATCTTGCTATTCCTTCCTCCTTCACATCATACCTATCTCTCTTTTTTTGGCTTCATGAACATCTACTAATTTTTAGCGTAAATATCTTCAGCTCTCAGCAATTTTTTGGACACTGGGAATAGAGCCAGTGCGTGGAAAGGGCTTTCCTTCCTGGAATGTGACCAGCACCAGGGCAGAGTCCAGAGAAAGGGAGGAAAGAAATGCAAGACTTAAGTTGCTCAAGGAGGAAGCCTCTGTCCCACGAAGGACTTTTCCTCTAGTGTTTCTCCTCTCTGCATCTCTCTGCTGAACCCTGGAGGTGGAGCAATCCCACAAGAGGGGTGTCTAGGCACAAGCAGGCTGGAGACAGGTGCTGTCCTTCAGGGTGCTTTGGCCTCCCTGGCCGATTCAGAACCTAATTTGTGTGTCTTACACTTGGAACAGACCCGTCCACCAGGTCCAGCTTTCCCACATTGAACGCAGTAACCTAAATGTCCATTAGTGGATGTTCCTGTCTCCATCAAGTCCCTGTCAGGCTGTCCACAGGCAGCTGGTGGAGACTGGAACGATCCCAGACATCAGCCACCCATCAACATCTTTCCATCATTGAGAATTAGAGCATCTCTCCTCAGGATGAAGGCTCTTCTCTGAGCTAGTGGCCTTTGAAATGGTTTTATCTTATTTTTTACCACCAAGCATTACTTTTATTACTTGTTTCATCAGCTCCTCCTTCTCCTTTCCCACTTTCTTCCATGTATGAAAGTACATTCAGTGTACTTCCCTGGTGGTCCAGTGGGTAAAACTGCATGTCCACTGCAAGGAGCATGGGTTCAGTCCCTGGTCCAGGAAGTAGGATCCCACATGACATGCAGAGTGACCGCAGAAAAGGAAAAGCCTCTCGCCAGCTCTAAAATCATTATTTCACTCCTAAACTGGATCTTCCTTTCTCCTTATATTAATACAATTGACCTATTTCTCCCTGTCCTTTCTGTCAAATTTCTACAGCATCTATAAGAATAGTTTCTGCTTCCTCCTCTTCCACCCACTGACCACACTGCAGCTTCCATAACCTCACCTGTCTCCTGAAACCTTCAGGTTAAGGTTATCAATGACCTACTTATTACTATCCCCTTACAACTTGTTTTCATTCATAGGACATTTACTAGTCTAGTTATTAGATTAATAATGCTGGTAGAGACAAATCTGGCATTTGACAATGATCTGTTATAGTTCTCCTCTAAATATTTGATTCAGCTGACATCACTTTTCTCCTGTTTCACCAATCTATTACACTTACCCTCCGTCTTGAGTGCTCTGACATAGATCGAGGTTACTGATGGATCCGGCATCAATATACTTCCCCAAATCATTCATTCTCATGTCTTCTGGTGTCAATGACCAATAATCAAACTGCTTTTGAATATCTGACCACTTCCCTGAGGCTTTGATCTAGAACAACTTTATCAAAATAGTCTAAAAGAAAGCCAACTTTAAAAACTTCAATTTAAAAACAAAATTTAAACTGATCTCATTACCTGGACCTTAACCTTCTTTTCTTTTTTTTTTTAATTAATTTATTTATTTTAATTGAAGGCTAATTACTTTACAATATTGTAATGGTTTTTGCCATACAGTAACATGAATCAGCCATTCTTTTCTTCGCCTTCTTTTCTTCTACACCTTCTTTTCACCTATATTCCTTCTATTACAAATAATAGCTTGAATAAATAGCATTCTTGCCTGGAGAATTCCATGGACAGAGGAGCCTGGCAGGCTGTATAGTCCATCGGGTTGCAAAAGGTGGACACGACTTAGCAACTAAACCACCACTACCATGCCTCTGAGAAGCAAACAATCAATTGCAAAGCCAAAGCATAAACAAATAATTGCTGCAGCTTCCATGCGGGCTCCCTACCCCAGAGCAATACCAGAAAGGTAGGGGCAAGCAGCTGGTTCGGTTCAGTTCAGTTGTTCAGTCATGTCCGACTCTTTGCGACCCCATGGACTGCCACACGCCAGGCCTCCCTGTCCATCACCAGCTCCTGGAGCTTACTCAAACTCATGTCCAGGCAGCTGGTGACACCAGCTTAATGCCACCCCAAACTCCCTTCACTAAGATAGAGATTTCAAACAATATTTATTATCTTCCTGTGTGTATTTTGACTGTGATTCATTTTTGTGCATCTTCCGTTTGGCTTTCCAAAGCCAGTCTGATATTCAAGGAGCCAGTCACCAAGCCCCATGTTCCCACAGCTGTCAAAGACTATGAATCCATGTGTTTATATTAATTTGCAGTTATCATACAGGAGAGAAATGTGTATGGTGCCACAAGTATCAGAATATCCCTATAGCAAGATCTATTTTAAAATTCATGGCACTGTGCTTCCCCCCTCCAACTCACTGAATACATCCCAGAGCAGAAATAAATCTAAATGCGGTATTTCTTAGAATTATCTGCACATCACCAAAACAACCTACTTTATTTAATTCAAAACTGACAGCAGTTTAAGCCATAATGCACATCTTTTATGAAATTTGTGAAGCAAACCTTAAAGAACCAGATTGCAAGTGATGCCGTACAGTTCATCTCAGCATCTGGAACGGCCCTGGAGAACCCAGACAAATGTTCATGATCTCCATGTGCGGCTCTGAACAGAGAAATCAATATTAGCTAAAAAAAGAAACACACACACACACACACACAAGATTTAACATTTTGAATATCAATTTTTATTTCTCAGCTTTCTCTTTTCACATACATTTAATCTGTTAGATAAAGCATTCATGGGACACAACTTAATTATAGGAATAAAAATATTGAGGTGGAAGAAGCCCTCAGATTTATAAAACCAGACTAATGATTAGAGTTTTAATCAGCTCTTTCCGAGAGAGCTTGTGAAATGGCTTGTCGTAGCATCTTAACTCTAAACTCCGTGCTCCTAATAAGGTCTAAAGGAAGTACAAAATGAGAAGCCTCCTGAGGTCTGTGCCGAGGAGATAAAAACTGCAACCCGGAAATCAGAGAGTGCCCAGAGAACCGTGCTGCACATAGCTGAGAGTCACGGGGAGGGTAACCCGAGAGGAAGAGGGCCATGGGGAGACCAGGAGGGGCCTGGCAGACCCCACAGGACAGCAGTGTGTAACAGGACACAGTCCAGCACGGAAGACGCCAGAGGAAAACCTCCCCCACGTCGCAGAGTCAAAGGCTCCACCAGAAGCTGAGGCGATTGGGTTTGGCTTACTCCAAGCTATGAAGCACACCTCACTTGGATGGAGTAACAGTTCATTTCAATAAATGCACATTTAAAAAGGTATCAAAGTCATGTGTTTGCATGGGCATTAGAAAAGATTATTTCTAGGCCCCCTGGGTCTCTAAGTTGTTATGATCTGTATAACTATTATTTTAAAAGGAAATAATAAAACTACCAGATATTTAGGGGGGGAAGAGTCAGGCATGACTGAGCGACTTTCACTTCACTTACCAGTCAGAAAGAAAGTGAAAATGCTAGTCAATCAGTCATTTCCAATTCTTTGTGACCTCATAGACTATAGCCCACCAGGCTCCTCTGTCCATAGAATTCTCCAGGCAAGAAAACTGGAGTGGGTGGGCATTCCCTTCTCCTGGAGATCTTCCCGACCCAGGGGTCGAACCCAGGTCTTCTGTATTGCAGGCAGATTCTTTTCTGTCTGAGCCACCAGGGAAGTCCCACTGGTCAGAATGGCCGTCATTAAAAAGTCTACAGATGAGAAATGCTGGAGAGGCGGTGGAGAAAAGGGAACCCTCCTACACTGCTTGTGAGAAAGGAAGTTGGTGCAGCCTCTTTGGAAAACAGTATGGAAGTTCCTCAGAAAACTAAAAATAGAGCTACTACATGATCTAGCCATCCCATTCCTGGAGAAAACTGTAACCAAAAAGATACACACACTCCTATGTTCGTTGAAGCACTATTCACAATGGCCAAGACACGGAAACAACCTAAGTATCCATCAACAGATGAATGGATAAAGAAGATGTGGTATATACATATACAATAGAATACCACTCGACCATTAAGAAGAATGAAATAATGCCATTTGCAACAACTGCAGGTTATCCTACTAAGTAAAGTCAAAATCAGAAAGGCAAATACCATATGATAGCACTTATGTGTGGGAGCTAAAATATGACACAGATGAACCTGTCTATGAAACAGAAACAGAATCATGGACATAGAGGACAGACTTGTGGTTGCTGGAGGGAAAATGTATAACTGGGGGAGGGATGGATTGGGAGTTTGGGATTAGCAGATGTAAACTATCTTAGAGAGAATGGATAAACAACAAGGTTTTAATGCATAGCACTGAGAACTGTGTTCGGTATCCCATGATAAACCACATAGAAAAGAATACCAAAAAGAATCTGCCTGTACTGCAGGAGATCCAGGTTCAATCCCTGGGTTTCGAAGATCCCCTGGAGAAGGGAATAGCTTCCCGCTCCAGTTATTCTTGCCCACAGAATCCCATGGACAGAGGAGCCTGGCAGGCTACAGTCCGTGGGGTTAGAAAGAGTCAGACACGACTGAGCTACTAGCACACATATACATACACATAAATATGCATGGATGCTAAGTCGCTTTAGTTGTGTCCAACTCTTTGTGACCCTATATTAATCAGGTGCTGCTAGAGGTAAAAAAAAAACCCACCGGCCAATGCAGGAGGCATTAGAGACCCAGGTTTGATCCCTGGGCCGGGAAGATCCCCAGGAGGAGGAAATGGCAAACCACTCCAGTATTCTCGCCTGAAGAATCCCATGGACAGAGGAGCCTGGCAGGCTACAGTCCATGGGGCCACAAGGAGTCGGACACGACTGAGGGACTAACACACACGCAAACTGTAGCCCGCCAGGCTCCTCTGTCCGTGGGATTCTCCAGGCAAGAATGCCAGAGTGGATGGCCATGCCTGCTCCAGCGGATCTTCTCAACCCAGGGATATCTGACTCACTTTGCTGCACAGCAGAAAAGAACACAACATTGTAAATCCACTCAGCTTCAGTTAAAAAAATTAAAATATACTGTGTGTGCCCAGGTGGCTCTAGTGGCGAAAAGCCCTCCCGCCAATGCAGGAGACAGAAGAGACGCGGGTTCGACCCCTGTGGCGGGTTACAGTCCGTAGGATTGCAAGGAGTCGGACACGACCGAGGCGACAACATGCATGCATGTATGTTCCCATCAGCAGAATCGAGAGCCCACGGCTGTCTGAGAAGACTGACTCACCCTCCGCCATGGGAATGCGGCTTCAGTGCAGGCTCGGGTCCACCTCTGCTGGGGCACAATCACCTTCCACTCTGCTAAGCACCATGAGAAGGTGGTCAGAACCACATAAGCTGTTCCTGGACCCTCGCTGCAGAGGGACAGGGCCACCCCGGGCAGCGTTCAAGGTAGATGGACCTAGACGGCCACCGAGAGCTTTCCCACATGAGGAAAGGTCAGGGGGGTCAGCAGGTTTAGCCAGAGGAGCAGACATGGTGGAGACCTTTCACTGAATCCAAGTTTCTGGCAAAACCACAACATAAAATAAGAACCTCTTTATTATATATATGAAGGGACAAGGTGCAAAGCACAACCGCTACATGAAATTTCAGGGAGACAAATTTTCTCTCAACATAAGAAAAAAACAGCATAAAAATTAGAGCTTTCTGATAATGCACTGGTTGTCTTTGGAAACTTCTCTAAAACTCTGGGTGTTGAGTAAAGACCAAATTAGGCTTTGTAAATTAAACTAACTGGACTGCATTGTGCTTTGCTTTCTCCTGTTGAGGTCCTGTCTAGACTTTTAAATCAAAACAACATATTTAGGCATTGTGAATTTTCTTTCTAAGTTAGGTGGATAATTTAAGCTCTCTGGCATTGTCTTAAGTGAGCCACCGTAATCAAATGTTAAATTAAAGACATGTTCTTTAATAAATAATCACCAACAATGTTCAATTATCTTGTGCCACATTTGCATACTTTGTCAGAATGAAAACCATGCTCTTCTCCACAGGACATTATGTTGAACAAATAGTTACCCATCACTCGGGAAGCGTAACTAAAGGATAAACATGAGACAGAAAGAGGAGAGCGAGAAGCTAACAAAAATAGACGCCATAGACAACTCAAGAGCTCTTTGATTTTCCAAGTGACAGTTTCATTAGGCATTCATCATTTGAGATATTTTGATGCCAATAAGTAATTCACAAAAGATATTTCCATATACAGACAACTGACTTTTCTGTTTGGGGATATAGAGCCTGGCCTACTTTTTAAGAAGCTAAAGTGACAGGCAAAGTAGAGAAAAGAAAGCAAATAGAGGACAGGTTCTATTCTGAAAAAAAAATCTTACTATCAGGGAAACCAGATGATACCACTCTAATGGCAGAGAGCAAAGAGGAACTGAAGAGCCTCTTGAAGAGGATGAAAGAGGAGAATGAAAAAGCTGGCTTAAACTCAAGATCATGGCATCTGGTTCCATTAGTTCATGGCAGATAGAAGGGGGGAAAGCAGAAGCAGTGACAGACTTCATTTTCTTGACTCCAGAATCACTGCAGATTATGACTGCAGCCATGAAATTAAAAGACGCTTGTTCCTTGGAAGGAAAGCTATGACAAACCCAGACAGTGTGTTAAAAAAGCAGAGACATCACTTTCCCAACAAAGGTCTGTATAGTCAAAGCTATGGTTTCTTCAGTAGTCATGTACAGATGTGAGAGTTGGACCATAGGAAGGCTGAGTGCCAAAGAATTGGTACTTTCAAATTCTGGTGTTGGAGAAGACTCTTGAGAGTCCTTTGGACAGGAAGAAGATCAGACCAATCAGTCCTAAAGGAAATCAACCCTGAATATCGATGGGAAGGACTGATGCTGAAGTTCCAATCCTTAGGCCACCTGATGTGAAGAGCCAACTCATTGGAAAAGACCCTGATGCTGGTAAAGATTGAAGGCAGGAGGAGAAGGGGATGACAGAGGATGAGATGGTTAGATAGCATCACTCACTCAATGAATGTGAATTTGAGCAAACTCTGGAAGATAATAGAGGACAATGAAGCCTGGAGTGCTGCAATCCATGGGGTCACAAAGAGTTGGACAGGATTTAGCAACTGAACAGCAACAAATTAGGAAAACCAAAGCTAAAACCCCACCTGCTGGAGATGAGCTTGTTCCTTTTAGGCCCAAGTTGTCCAAGTTCTGGATAAACTGCTCCCCATGTGCATCAGGCTCCTGGGGCTGCTGGATCAAAGTACCCCAGACCGGGGCGTACACAAGAGATGTTTATCATCTCACTATTCTGAAGGCTAGATGTCTGAGATCAAGGTGTCTGCAGGGTTGATGCCTTCTGAGAGCTCTGAGGGAGGATCTGTTCCCGGCCTCTCTCCTTTGTTTATAAAAGATTATCTTCTTCCTGTGTCTCTCCACGTAGCCCTCCCTCCCTCCATGCCTCTGTCTCTGCACCCAAATTTCCCCTTTTTATAAGAGCATCAATCATATTGGATTGGGCCCACCCCAAATGAACTGATTTTAACTTATTCCCTCTGTAAAGTCCCCATCTCCAAATAAGGTCTGGAGGGGGTGAGGTCTGCTGGGGGTGAGGATTCCAACAGACAGTAAGTTCCCTACATGTGAACCTTCAAGTTGCGAACTTTCAAAGATGTGAACACGCGGTCCATCAGCGTGAGGTGTGAGTCACGTTGCAGCTGGCCCTGCGTCTCCTGTTGCTGCCGACCCTTCAGCTCTGCCATCTCCCATCTCCCCTCTCTCCCGCAGTCGGTCACTCTTCTTGGCTGTTCTTTCGATGCCAGCCCCTGTGTGCCATCTGTTGTACTGTACTGTAAGATTAAATTTAAAAAAAATTTTTTAATGTGTCATTTGTGAGAAAAGCTTTGTAAACTTATTACAGTATATTATTATATAGCCAGGGCTTCCCAGGTGGCTCAGAGGGAAAGAATTTGCCTGCCAATGCAGGATACACAGGAGATGCATGTACAATCCCTGGGTCAGGAAGATCCCCTGGAGTAGGAAATGGCAACCCACTCTAGCATTCTTGCCTGGGAAGTCCCATGGATGGAGGATGGAGGCTGGTGGACCACAGCCTGTGGGGTTAGAAAGAGTAGGACACGACTGAGTAACTGACCACATATGCACATGCTATACAGTCAATTGGGTTAGCTGGGTACCTAGGCTAACTTAGTTGGACTTATAATTGGACTTATGAACGTGCTCTGGGAATAGAACGCATTCGTATGTAGGGGCCTTACTGTGTATCTCTTTGGTGGGAACACAATTCAACCCATAATATCATCCCTGAAACATGAAAGTCTTACTTCATGCCACAGGATGCTTATTAGCAAGGTAGGGCCTCGATTTTTGCTCAGTGCAGCTTGTCCCCACGCTTCCTAGGCAAATAATTAGGCTGGACAATGGAAAGCTGCTTCCAGAGACACCAAGAACCTTTTCATTATATCTCTGGCATTTGTGATTGATTTATCAGAAAAAGAATAGTTTCAAAGACCTCACTAAACCAAAACTGTCTTTGATCTTCTGGGAAAGACAGGTGTTCTCAATGCACTAAAGTCACAGAGGGAGCACTCATGGTCCTCGAAATCCCAGTGTGCGCCTGTGATCCGCACCGACTGCCCTTGGTCACCATAAAACCCTAACTAAATGCAGACTGTGCCGCACTGGGGATCGGAGCTCGAGGTTTCTCAGCTCCGGTGGATGGAGAGCTGCCAGCAACCGGCTCTGAACAGCCTGTGCAACTGAGAACCAGGGTGGGTCTTCGCAAGTGATGGGGCTCGTTAGGACCTGTCTGTACTCATTACCGTTCATGTCAAAGTGAGCAGGAACCGCGCCTCACAGAGGCCACAGGGAGGCCTGCGAAGGCACGGATCCTCAGACCCAGAAGAGGCTGTAATTCTGTCCTTGGCTTTGCTCCCACTCATTAAACACAAGCTCTTTGCACAGGCACTTCCATTTGTCAGATACAGAAACAGGGAAATCACCCTTTCAGAGCATTCATGAGAATGATGTTATAGGTTATTTTGGGGGGGGGGGTTGGTTTTTGACTTTTATTGTGTTTTGATACCAAGTTTTCATTATCATTATTGTATTAGCTCTTCAGAAAAACATTTAAGGAAAATACAGGTATCTTAAAAATCATATCAGGGACTTCCCTGGTGGTCCAGTGCTTAAGATTCTGCCTTCCAATGCAGGGGATGTGGGTTCGATGCCTGGTCAGGGAAATAAAGATCCCACATGCCTCACAGGTGAAAAAAACCAAAGCAGAAGTAATATTGTAACATTCAATAAAGACTTTTAAATGGTTCAAGTCAAAAAAAATCCTTAAATATTTTTTTTAAATTGTTTTTAATCTTTTAAGTCTTTACCAGAGCTTCTTTTGGGGCAGGGCAAGACAACCCACTCCAGTATTCTTGCCTGGAGAATCCCATGGACACAGGACCCTGACGGGCTACGGTCCATGGGGGTCGCAAAGAGTCGGACACAACTGAATCAACTTGGCATAGAGCTTCTTCTACAGTACTGAGGGCTTGAGAATGAGGCAGTGTTGTGGGTTGAACTGTGTCCCCAACCAAAAAAAAAAAAGATATATATTGACCATCTTAGGCCCTGGTTATGTGGTCTTATTTGGAAATAAGGTCCTTGCAGATGTCATCAAGTTAAGATGAGACAAACCTGGATTAAGATGGGTCCTAACCCAAGGACTGGCATCATTCTACAGTAAGGAAATGTGGACACAGTCAGATAGGGAGAGGAGAGTGCCACGTGAAGACACACAGAGGAGACACCATCACAGGACAACAGAGACAGAGACTGTAGTGATGAGCCTAAAAGACAAAGAATCCCAAGGATCTCCAACAACCAGCAGAAGCTAGGGAGGTACAAGAAAACCCTGGACCCTTCAGAGAGTTGTTGCTTTGCCAACAACTTGATTTTGGACTTCTAACTTCCAGAACTCTGAGAGAGTAAGTTTCCATCATTTTAAGCTGCCTATTTTTGTAGTTTGCTATGACAGTCCTAGGAAATTAGTCCAGGCAGTAAAATTCATTCCAAACATTTCACATACTCCTCCTCTATGCTGAGTTTGTAGGAGACAGCGTGGTGCATCAAGCATGACTCTTTTCTTGAAAAGTTCATAATTTGATTGGGGAAATAATGCATAAATAACCACCATGCAGATAGAAAGTCACGCTGCCTGTTAAAATAAGCTTATCATTGGCGTTTCACCTCTCGCCTAAGAGCCTTCAATACTGAGTCAAAAATGAACTAGATTCAAGCCTTCTCCATAACTTGCTTCCTCCATGTGTCTCAGATTAAAAATGTGGGGTCTCTGTCTCTTGTTTGTGGTGTCTTCCCGAGTGGCTCAGTGGGAAAGCATCTACCTCCCAAGGCAGGAGATGCAGGACTCAAGGGTTTGACCCCTGGATGGAGAAGATTAAATGAATTAGATTTTAGCAGCTGTCAGAGGCCAGGGAAAGAGGTGTGGGGAAGATGGGGACTTACTGCTTAGTGGAGATGGAGATTCAGTTTAGGAAGGTGAAAATTTGGGGAGCTGGATGATGGTGAGAGCTGCACACGGTGAATGCACTTAGTACCACTGAACTGTACAGTTGTATACGGTTAAAACTGTGTGCTTTATATTGTGTGACTTTTACCACAATAAAAAAAACATTTAAAAATGAATTAAATAAATTAAATATATTAATTTGTATATTTTAAATAAATTATATCTATAATGTATATATATATAATTTATCTTAAATTTATATAAAAATAAATTAAAATATTAGATTGTTGGTTCTTTTATGATTCTATCATTCAAGCTATGGTTAACACATTTCTATAACAAATTTTTTGAAAGAAAGAAAATGTTTCAAAATCAGGAATGTTTTAAATATGGAATTTTTATTCTTGCTGCCAAATCTATCCACAGGCAGATTTTCGTGGGCCCCCTTTTACAACCTCCTGTGGCCTAAAGAGGCTGTGTTCCAGCCCCTCCATATCCCCAGGTATCTCCTTCCAGGGGTCCCACTCTCAATGCTGGACAGATGGTTGTCCATTCATCACGGTCTTGCTCTCTCTGCGGCCTTCATCATCTCCTTTGAAGCAAAAGAATGCGTTTCCTGGTTTTGCTTCTGTGGTGTGAAAGCACCATTTGAATAATAGCATTATATTCTAAGACACTGTGAGTATTGTATTATATTATTCTATTGTAAAAGACAATGCTCATGGTCGTCAATCTTCCTTCACATTTCAGCCCTGGGAAATGGAATTCTGCCTCCTCTATTGACCCACTTACCCTCAAAATGTCTTATAACATCCCTGCCCAGGTTCATTAACTCTGACTTGGCCCATTTCGTGACACCCTTCATTAACCCCTTTCTGGAAGATGAGATGTCCCGGGCTTGGTGGCAGCTGGGCTGTCTTTTTAAGCTGCTCACGGAGCAGTCGTGCAAGCAGTTTACTAAACCCATTCTGAAACCTGCCGCTGGCCTCTTCCCCTTCCCCTTCACTGCTGTCTTTGCTTCTTGTTTTGCTTTGAGCTAAAAACGTAGCATGTGCTTGTTTTTTTTAATTAATTTATTTTCATTGGAGGTTAACTGCTTTACAATACTGTGTTGGTTTCTGCCACACATCCACGTGAATCTGCCATAGGTGTACGTATGTCCCCTGCCTCTTGAACTTCCCTCCCACCTCCCACCCCATCCCAGGCCCTCTAGGTTGTCAGAGCAACAGGTTCCCGCTCCCTGAATCATGCAGCAAATTCCCACTGGCTGTCTATTTTCCATATGGTGATGTATTTGTTTCAATGTCACTCTCTCAATTCTTCCCACCCTCTCCTTCCCCCAGCGTGTCCACAAGTCTGCTCTCTTTGTCTGCATCTCCATCGCTGCTCTACAAATGGGTTCATCTGTTCCATCTTTCTAGATTCCATGCATATGCATTAATATACAATATTTGTTTTTCTCTTTCAGACTTATTTCACTCTGTAAAATGGGCTCTGGGTTCACCCACCTCATTAGAACTGACTCAAATGCCTCACACCGGTCAGAACGGCAATCATCAAAAAAATCTACAAACAATAAGTGCTGGAGAGGGTATGGAGAAAAGGGAACCCTCATGCACTGTTGGTGGGAATGTAAATTGATATGGCCATTATGGATAATGGAGGTTCCTTTAAAAACTAGGAATAACACTACCATATGACCCAACAATCCCACTGCTGAGCATATACCTTTAGGAAACAATAACTGAAAAAGACACATGTACCCCAGCGTTCATCACAGTGATTTACAATAGCTAGGACATGGAAGCAACCTAGATGTCCACTGACAGGTGAATAGATAAAGGAATTGTGGTACATATACACAATGGAATATTATTCAGCCACTTCTGCCTTTTGCATGTGATAGCTTCTCTCATGCCAGGATAGCCTATATCCAGTTATGATATGGGCTTTCCTGGAGGCTCAGATGGTAAAGAATCTGCCTGCAATGCGGGAGACCCAGGTTTGATCCCTGGGTTGGGAATATCCCCTGGAGGTGAGCATTGCAACCCACTCCAGTATTCTTGCCTGGAGAATTCCATGAATAAAGGAGCCTGGTGGGCTACAGTCCATGAGGTCACAAAGAGTCAGAAATGGCTAAGCGACTAAGCACAGCACAGTTATGACATAACTCAGCAGCCCCAGGCTCCCTCCTCCTTCGTGCACTGGTCTTCTCAGAGCAGACATCTCAGGAAGTGCAGGAGCTTCCTGGGTTTTCTGAGATCTGTTCATCTCCTTGCAGCTCACGGGCCCCAAACATTTCATCTCTACTTACCCTGCTTTTCTCATCTTTCCTCAACTGTAGCCAAGTAGAAAGGCTGCTCTAGAGACAAGAATAGTGACCAGAACCAGCAATAGAACTTGGCCAAATAAAGTTCTTGATTTCCGCTTAACTGAGTCATGTTCTTCCTTCAGTTTTCCATGTTTCCCAGCTGTGGTGGTGGTGGGGGTGTAACCGTCAGGTAGTTAGAATAGGAAAAAGGAGTCCAGAATGGCTGTGGCTAAAAGATAAGGAAGGGAAAAGCCCATGAAAAATAAAACAAAGGAAGGTCCCAGGACCAGAGTGAGGACCTCAGGTAGAATGAACAGCACTCCTAGCTAGCCCAATTTACATAGGGCAGGCCCAGGGGGAGGAGACAAAACATATAAAAAGAGGAGCCAAAATTGGGCTGGGCCTCTCTTCTCTTTATGTCTTTTGAGTTGGTGTGCCCTCACACCTCGAGGACGTATTTTCCTTTACTTTCTAGACAAAACTGAGCTGTAACATGGAGCTGTAACACTGGTCTGTCCAAGGGCTGTAACACTGGTCCATCTGTTGCTTCAAATTTTGTTGCGATGAGACAGAACCGAGAAAATTACACACTCTCCTGACATAACCAATACCTGACCTGTAGTATGATTATATTGTGGCTCACGAGGCGGGGAGGGAATCTCCCTGAGAGAGGACAGTGATGCACAGCTGACTGGAGGCCCCCTCCATGTCAAACAGCCTCTCACATTTCCACTTCTGGCAAGAGCTCACCCTGCATTTATGTATTTTAATATTCATTTCAAAAGATTTCCACTAAAAAGCACTATTAAAGTCCCATTGAGCTGCCCCCCATTCCCACCTCCTTCACCATGGGCTGCTACGTGCTCACCACAAAGCAGGCAAACAATCTCACATCCCCATCAATGTGAATCCACCCAGTCCCTCTTCTGGAATTTAATGTCTTTCCAGCAGACACAGTCTCTTGTGTCTCCATAACTTCAGCCGACATTATAGCTCATTCGTCAACCTGAAATTGATTGCAGCAAGAATTTCATTTAGAGCCAGAGGGCTTTATTTTAAAGGTGTAAAAACTGTAAACACATTGGCTTAAATGCAGAGGCAGGAAGAAAATATATACAGCGATATTGTCAGAAGCACTTAAATAGAAAGATGCAGTCTTCCCAACCGTAAAAATATTACTGATTATATTAATAGGTGGACTTGACACAAACGAGTTGTTGGATTTATGCAGCATCTTACTCACTGCGCCTGGGGACATTCAAGGCCGCTGTAAAAACCTCTGTTCTGGTCAGAGCAGGGACATGAGTCCCAGGCTCCCCACCCCCGTTGTGAGAAGGCAGATGAGACTGTTCTGAATCCATGGGAAGGGCAGTTGGTCTCTGAACCTGCACATCTGAGCACATGTGGACCTCTCCACCCCCTCCACCTTGCATCTACACGTCTAGAAGCCAAGTTATCATTGACACTGATGCCGAGCAGGCCCTGTGGGCTTCCTGGGCACAAAGCTTTCCGTGTTCCTCATTTCTTTGATTATAGGAAATACCCGTCATTCAGCTTCCATGACCTTTCCTGAGTTCCAAGGGGCAAATTCAAGCAGTTGTTAATTAGGGAAGGGAGGGGACACCTAATTAATCAGAAAGACCAGGGAGAAATAGTCAAGAGAGACAATAGTGCAGCCTCTGGGCAGGGTACTTGCTCCCCATCAATACACACATCAATATCTTTGGGCCGCTTTGCAGATACCGAGACCCCTCCGGGTGGGAGAAGTTACCATTAACAATGGTATGCTGCTTACAAGCACGGAGACCCCAGACCGATCAGAATCTGATTGATGATGCTAACTTCTATTTACTTTACCTCCAGCTAATCAGAAGAATGTCCACGAGCCGATCATGCCCTCTTTAAACCATTGCTATAAAACTCCTCACCACCCTCTCCAGACAGGGAAGCAACATGGTCTTGAGGTCCTTAGCCCACTGTGCCCCCTTTGCCTGGCAAAGCAATAAAGCTGTTCTTTTCTACTTCACCCAAAGCTTTTGTCTCTGAGATTTAATTCAGTGTTGGGGTACAGAGGCCAGATTCAGCTTCAACACCACAAATCATAAGATGACAATGAGGCTCCAAACCAAACTGAGACATTTCATGTTTAAGTAGTTTTTTGAACATCCCCATTCAGGTACTGTGTAAACACTGCTTAATCATGTCTTGTCCTTTCACCATTACGTCTCCGCTATGATTTAATTTCCCATTCCTGCTGCACTGCATGTCACTCTGAGAATATCTAAATTCTCTGAGGAATTTATCCTGAGTGAGGTAAGATGCATGATAACAAAAACATAAGTATTTATATGTCTGATTCATGATGATGTTGGGTGGAAATGAACACATTTCTGTAAAGCAATTATCCTTCAATTAAATATAATTGAATGTAAATATAAATAATTAAATTAATTATTTATTAATTAATATAAATATAAATAAATTTTTCAATATGTAAAAAAGTATATTACATATGTGCAATATATATCATGCAAATATATGATACAAAATATGCATATATATCTCCATTTTCATATTACTGCATGCATTTTGACACAAAATAAACTTATAAGAGGACAAAGCTAAACAAATCAGCTCTGTTAATACTGTCACCTTGCCATTCTATTAGATAGGGAAATGTCCTTGAAGAACAGAAGCAAGGGTGACAAGAAGTTTACCTTCATAATCTGGGAACTGTGGCCATGGGAAGTCTTCCATTTATTATTTAATATTTGCTACACTTGTACTGAAGCTTGCTGTTAATGTAAAATTTTTTAATAAAAAGTAGACAGTAAAATAAGGCAAGAAGAATGGACAAATTTTAGGTAGGAACAAATGCTAATCTGTTCAGATATAAGGAGACATGTTTGTGAAAAAATGTAAAGTTGATGGTATGTATTTGGCGGACAGTGATGGAAATGCAAAGGGTTATTAGAACCTGCCCACAATGTAGGAGACCCAGGTTCAATCCCTGGATCAGGAAGATCCCCTGGAGAAGGGAATGGCAATCCACTCCAGTATTCTTGCCTGGAGAGTCCCATGGACAGAGGAGCCTGGTGGACTGCATGGGGTTGCAGAGAGTCGGACATGACTGCAATGATTTAGCATGCACATATATAGATTCTTTCTCATCTTCTTTTCCACTGTGATTTATTACAGAATATTGGATCTACTTCCCTGCTTTGTTGCTTTCATCCTCTCACTTCCCACAGTTTCAGTGTTTGAGTCAGAAGATGTTACATGACTGGTTCCTCATGCAACTTCTGTCAAGGGGTGATCATGTTTATTAACAGCTTCTTGCAGAAGTTGTGAGGATTAATGAAACATCGTATCTGGCTTTGTGCTCCTCAGAAAAAAATGGCATCAAAATGCAAGGCTCACCCTCTTGTATCTTGTTGTTGCTCAGTTGCTCATTCATATACGATTCTTTGTGACCCCATGGACTGCAGAACACCAGGTTTTGATGTCCTCATCATCTCCCAGAGCTTGCTCAAACTCATGTCCATTGAGTCGGTGATGCCACCCAACCATCTTGTCCTCTGTCGTCCCCTTCTCCTCCTGCCTTCAATCTTTCCCAGCATCAGTGTCTTTTCCAATGAGTTAGCATTTTGCATTAAGTGGCTAAAATATTGGAGCTTCAGCTTCAGCATCAGTCCTTCCAGTGAATATGCAGGACTGATTTCCTTTAGGATGCACTGGTTGGATCTCCTTGCAGTCCAAGGAACTCTCAAGAGTCTTATCCAACACCACAATTCAAAAGCATCAATTCTTCAGCACTCAGCTTACTTTATGGTCCAACCCTCAACATCCATACATGACTACTGGAAAAATCATAGCTTTGATTAGATGGATCTTTATCAGCAAAGTAATGTCTCTGCATTTTATTTATTTTTTTTTAATTTTTGTCTCTGCTTTTTAATATGCTGTCTAGGTTTGTCATAGCTTGTCTTCCAAGGAGCAAGCATCTTTTAATTTCATGACTGAAGTCACTGTCCTCAGTGATTTTGGAGCCCAAGAAAATAAAGTCTGTCACTGTTTCCATTGTTTCCCCATCTATTTGCCATGAAGTGATGGGACCAGATGCCATGATCTTTGAACGTTGAGTTTTAAGTCATGTTTTTCACTTTCCTCTTTCATCTTCATCAAGAGGCTCTTGTAACCTGCAAGGAAATAAATACTGAAATAAAGTATTTTCCCTTTAAATGAATAGAAAGCTTTGTTGCTCATTTGGGCAGAAGTTCCAGCATGTGGGATCTTAGTTGCCTGACCTGGGATCAAACCCATGCCCCCTGCATTGGAAGCGTGGAGTCTTAATCACTGTAACACCAGGGAAGTTCCAGAAGGCCCTAACTTTTAACATCCTGTGACTCAATAGCTTTCATGTTAGTGAAGGAGCACTTGTTTAGATTTCCATACCGAAGTTCCTAACTGTTCTCCTCTGATACCTTGGAAGTAAAATTTAAGTTCATCACCAATGCTAGGAAATCTAGAAATCATGCTGAGCACTAAGTAAACATATTTTTATATCTGAAATTTGATAGTTCTCATGTAATTCTATTTTAAAGTTAAAAACCCAATGCCAAGGTGAATGTGAGGTCAAGCATTAAGTCCTCTCTCTACATTATGATGTGATGTCCATTATATAATTTCCATTACATAATGCCCCCTGAATCTTTTTATACAAATGATCTTTTTCTCTTGCCTCTTTCATATCTGAACTGTTCCAGCTACGTAATTGTCCATTTTTTCATATGTTTTTCATCCCAATTATAATATATTTCAGCTATGAAAGCATTTTACATAATTGGTTTATTTCATGGCTTTACACTAATACAAAAGAATTTGGCATAAATTAGGGTGGCAGAATCTTGCCAACAGAATCAGATGTTAACCTACTGAATCCAAACTAATGTAACTCTTCATAGTTAAAATGTGCTTTTGTTGTTGGTTCATTTACTTAATGCAACTCCATTAAATGGATAATTTTACATCAGTCCTGCTGCCTTTACTCAAATCAACACTCCTTTCTCCATCTACTCTGAACTCTTATTAGCAAAGCAACTGGGCCATTACCAAGTACACAGTTAACAATAATCTACCCATTGAAATATCTCCTATTTTCCCCAAAAGGCATAGGCTCTGATAATGAGTTTAGGAATCACCTGAAACATAGTAAAAAATAGGGATCACAACATCCAACGTGGTTAAAATCTTGAGCAGCATCTAGCTTACTGAAAATGCTTTGAAGGTTGAGTTTGCACAGTATTTCAGAATTGTGTTGAGGAAATTATAAGATGCTCTTTTACAGAAAAATCAAGAAATGGCTGGTATAGCCAGAGTGAGATGTAGAAGTCTGTTTACTTTGCATGTTACCCATCAAAGGGCTCACTGCCCCACACACATAGAAGCCAGCACTATGGCACTGGCTTCAAGAAAAGAAAATGCTTTATTGCAAGGTTGATCAGCAAGGAGACGAGAGGCAGGGCTCAGATCTGTCTACACTATCTGGGGTTTGCTCAAACTTCTAGGAATTAGGGGAGGACAGGCTTGTGAGCAGAAGCTTTGGCAGGCAGGTTTCCACCAGAGGGCTTTAAATCTGGCCATTTGTGGTAAGGTATTGCAAAGGGGCTTTCAGCACCAGATCTTCCTGTACAAAGGACCCCTCACTTCTGAAAGGGCTCTGGCGTTCAAGATCCAGCCCTGTCCTGCTCCTTTGGTTCTTCCATGATTTCACTCTGTTTTCTCTGAAAAACAATCCAGTATCCAGTTAGAAAGAGAATACAGCCAGTCTATTTTGCTTCTGTGGTTACAGATGCAGCATATTCCAAATGGCCACTTTCTTTAGTGGTGTGTGTTAGTCGCTCAGTCGTGTCCAACTGTTTGCAGTCACATGGACTGCAGCCCGCCAGGCTCCTCTGTCCATGGAATTCTCCATGCAGGCAGTGGGTTGCCATTTCCTACCCTTCCAGACCCAGGGATGGAACCCACGTCTCTTGCATTTCCTGTGTTGGCAGGTGGATTGATAACCTCTCAGCCACCTGGGAAGCTTCACTACAGAAGTTCAAATGAATAATCACTTGAAGGCACTGGTATTTCCCAGTGATTTTAAGAGTGGGCAGGAGGAGGAGAAGCAATGCAGTGGGATCCAAATTCAGGGGTTCCCGCACAGGCTGCATGTCAGAACCATCTGGAGAGGTTTTAAAGAAGACAGCGGAGCCTGTGCCATGGACCCTGGTGCAGTGGTTCTAGAGATGGCTGGAGGAGCTGAATCTTTAAAAAACTCTCCACAGGTGATTTCAATGTGAGGTTTATATTTGGTTCGAGTCTCTGACATTGAGAAGTCATCTTTCTAATGTTCCAGAAGCCTTTCTTTTCCTTAGTTCCAACCTAATTATAAAAATAAAGCAAGGGAATTTCACTTCTGAAAGGTTGAAGTAAATGTAAAAATATACATCCTGCCTTCTTTCCAGCATGTGGCAGGGCTGGACTTCTCTTTTAAAAGTAAGTCTAGTAACTTGGGTTTTTTAAAGAACCTCTTGGTAAGGGTAAAAGAGGAGTGTGAAAAAGCTGGCTTAAAACTCAACCCTCAAAAAACTAAGATCATGGCATCTGGTCCCATCACTTCATGGCAAATAGAAGAGGGAAAATGGAAACAGCTAGAGACTTTATTTTCTTGGGCTCCAAAATCACTGCAGACTGTGACTGCAGCCATGAAATTAAAAGACGCTTGCTCCTTGGAAGAAAAGCTGTAACAGATCTAGACAGCGTATTAAAAAGCAAAGACATCACTTTGCAGACAAAGGTCCATCTAGTCAAAGCTATGGTTTCTCCAGCAGTCATGTGCAGGTGTGAGAGTTGGATCCTAAAGAAGGCTGAGCACTGAAGAATTGATGCTTTCAAATTGTGGTGCTGGAGAAGACTTGAGAGTCCCTTGGACTGCATGGAGAGCAAACCAGTGAATCCTAAAGGAGATCAGTCCTGAATATTCATTGGAATGACTGACGCTGAAGCTGAAGCTCCAATACTTTGGCCACTTGATGCGAATAGACGACTCATTGGAAAAGATCCTGATGCTGGGAAAGATAGAAGGCAGGACGAGAAGGGGACGACAGAGGATGAGATGGTTAGATAGCATCACCAACTCAATGAGCGTGAGTCTGAGCAAACTCTAGGAGATAACAGAGGACAGAGGAGCTGGTGTGCTGCAGTCCATGGGGTGGCAAAGAGTCGGACTGACTTAGCAACTAAAGAATAACAAAAGTATCTTGCTTGAGCCATTGATCAGTGAATGGAAATTAAATACATCACTTCAGGTAGAAGCTTTGAGAATCAGTGTGTGACTTGCCACATTCCCTCTCATCTACTGTGGAAACTGCAAAACTTGCACTGAGATGAATCTTTTGTCCATCTGAACTTTGAATAACTATGAATGGCAGGACATTCCTGTCAATCCACACTGGGCAGTCATGTGAAAGAGAAATATTACTGAGTCATTTTTAGCCACTGAGATTTGGGGATTACCTGTGACTTCAGGAAAGCACAGTTTATTCTGACTGATACCCTATAACCCCATGTCTGAAAACTTAAACCATTTTATATCCTACCAAGAGTGATTTAGGACAATATGTTATGAAGATAATTCTGAAAGCAGCAATGTGTGTTACTTAATAAAATGATATTGATATATGTTCTTTTTTAATAGGTGACACTAAAAAAAGACTGATGCTGAAGCTGAAGCCCCAATACTTTGGCCATCTGATGTGAAGAAGTGATTCACTGGAAAAGACCCTGATGCTGGGAAAGATTTCAGGCGGTAGGATAAGGGGACGACAGAGGATGAGATGGTTGGATGACATCACTGACTCGATGGACATGAGTTTGAACAAGCTCCAGGAGTTGGTGATGGACAGGGAAGCCTGGTGTGCTGCGGTCCATGGGGTGGCAAAGAGTCGGACACGACTCAGTGAGTGAACTGACTGACTAAATGTGTGAAAACTATAAAACACCTTTATGACTTTGCTGGACAATTTCTGGTACTTGAACCATACGACCTGTAGATTTCAATCTGTTCCCAAGTCTTCTAATTCTGAAGCTGAGAACTGACAGTATCAGATTCTTTGGGGGGAAAAAAATTGGTTTAAAGTGATAGCAAAGCTGCAGTGAGAGCTAATGTTAAAATTTAGTGATCACAATGTATGACCAAAAAAAAAAAAAATTTTAGTGATCAGTGAGTTAGACTTCAGCGAGAGAATTTATAGAAAAAGTTCACAGAAATACAGTAGAGTCCATTTTCCTTTCTGGGATTAAATTTTATTAGGTTTAGCATTCTAGACTTGAAAGGTGTTATTATTTATTTCTCATGGCAGCAAACTAGGTGAATGGCGTTCAACTGAGTTCAAATGCACAACCTTACATGAAAAATTAAAATAGCAGGGTTGTTTCACACAGCTGCTTGCTAATGAAGATACATTTCCAATAATGATGATTGTCTTAGCAGGGAGAGCCACTTAAGCCTCTAAAGTCCAGAGGTGTAACACACCATCAGAGAAATAGCTAAGCAAAGGAAACAGGAATTATTCCCAATCAGTTCCTGAAATGGTAGAAAGCAAAGTTGTTGAACATCAGGAAATGGGAAGAAATTTCCCCTCTCTGTGAATGGGAAAACAAAGTTCTTCTAAGAGTGTCTTCTGGCTGCCGTCAACCTGCTCTGATTTGAACTCGAAATCACCGTGCCCGCTATGGGGTTCCCCTGGTGGCGCAGAAAGTACAGAATCTGCCTGCCATGGGGGAGACCCGGGTTCAGTCCCCGGGTCAGGGAAGATCCCTGGGAGAAGGGAACGGGCTATCCACGCCAGTATTCTTGCCTGGAGGATTCCAGCCCCTATCTACACAAACCTTCCAAATAGAGCTCTAATTCGTATCTCTTTCTGTTCTAATACAACTTGTCATATATTTGCCTTCTAATTCCTGTATTATGACTTCCCAGGTGGTACTAGTGGTAATGAACCCGCCTACCAAAGCAGGAGAGGTAAGACACACAGGTTCAGTCCCTGGGTCAGGAAGATCCCCTGGAGAAGGGAATGGCAACCCACTCCAGTGTTCTTGCCTGGAGAATCCCATGGACAGAGGAGCCTGGTGGGCTACAGTCCATGGGGTCACAAAGAGTAAGACATGACTATCAACTAACACTTTCCTGTATTATAAAACAGGGAAATGAAATGCCAATCACTCCTCAGCAGAACTTCAGAGTAATAACAGTGATAACAGTAAACACATCTTGTTCCTTTTCTCAAGCTCAAGAGGCTGCAATATTGCTTCCTGCCAGAGTCAAAACTTCCCTAGTGGCTCAGACAGTAAAGAATCTGACTTTAATGCAAGAGACCCAGGTTCAATCCCTGGGTCAGGAAGATCCCATGGAGAAGGGAATAGCTACCCACTTCCAGTATTCTTCCCGGGAAAATTCCATGGACAGAGGCACCTGGTGGGCTACAATCCACGGGGTCACAAAGAGTCAGAGAGAATTGAGTGACTAACACCCATACACAGAGAGTCAAGACAGGGTCTTTAACTTGTCTGATGGCTTAAAGGGTAGCTTTGTTTTTTACAAGTCTTACCAGTGCACTTCCATTGGAGAATCCTGTGGAACAACAGGGGAAAATCTTGATTGATATACTTTGGAAAGCATTCAGGAACAACAAAAATAAGTCTCTGAGGACATGGAGTGTGAAGTGAGAGTGGACAACCAGGAAAGTCAGGTGAGCACAATTAGGAGATGTTAGTAGGGCCCTGAAGGCTGAATCACAAAGACTATTTCTCGCCTTGAGGAGGGCTGGTGGTGGCATCTCAACCCTTTAGTGGTAGACTGAGATATACCTGTTGGGTTGCTGTTCCGTCACTGATATCCATGTTGTGTGTGTGTTAGTCACTAAGGCATGACCTACTCTTTGTGACCCCATGGACTATAGCCCACCAGTCTCCTCTGTCCAGGGACTTCTCTAGGCAAGAACAATGGAGGGGGTTGCCATTCCCTTCTCCAGGGGATCTTTCTGACCCAGGGATCAAACCTGAGTCTCCTGCATTGCAGGCAGATTCTTTACCACCTGAGCCACCAGGGAAGCCCCAGTATTGGGGTGTGAGCCCCAAAGGGATGTCTGTGGACTGTTCTGATGACGGCTGTGTGTCACCCAGTAGTTAGAGAGTTCCCGGAATGCCTTGATTTGAGTATGTAGCTCTTCTGTCCATACCAGCCATGTGTTAATAACATATGGGGTCTGACGCTCATCCAGTCATCTGTGTGCTAGGACTTAGGATAGAAAAGTCAACAAGACATGCCTCTTCCTTACAACTTCCTGCTGAGAGGGAAAACTGGCCCTAAAAACAACTACCTCCACTCTTTTGATGACATAGCAGAGGGGTAGTTCAGATGAACAAGCTGACACCAGCCACTGCTCAACTTTCCCAACAAGACCACCTGTCAAACCAGGGAGCATCCATTGGCCATAGTCATACAGGTGGTCCCGGTTGTCTGACCCCATAAATATGTACAGCATCAGAACAGGGACACTGCACACTGGAAGATTGACTGCAGAGTGTAGAGAGTGAGATGCAAAATAATGAGAGTTTGTGGGTTGCTGTAGACTGTTTGTGGCCCCACAGTTCACATATAGAAACACTACCCCTGATTGGATGGTGCTTGGAGTTGGTACCTCTGAGAATTGATTAGTTCACGAGAACGGGGTGCTCATGAATAGGGTTAGTGCCCTGATGAAAAAGAGCCCAGAGAGATGCCTTGCCCTTTTTGCCATACGTGGACACACCAAGTTGTCAGTCGTCTATGAACTGGACTCTCATCAGACACTGAATCTACCAGCGCCTTGATCTTGGGCTTCCCAGCCTTCAGAACTATGAAAAATAAGTGTCTGTGGTTTGTAAGCCACCTAGTCTATGGTTACTCCTTGGAAGGAAAGTTATGATCAACCTAGACAGCATATTAAAAAGTAGAGACATTACTTTGCCAACAAAGATCCATCTAGTCAAGTCTATGGTTTTTCCAGTGGCCATGTATGGATGTGAGACTTGGACCATAAAGAAAGCCTAGCATGAAGAATTAATGCTTTTGAACTGTGGTGTTGGAGAAGACTCTTCAGAGTCCCTTGCACTGCAAGGAGATCCAACCAGTCCATCCTAAAGGAGATCAGTCCTGAGTGTTCATTGGAAGGACTGATGTTGAAGCTGAAACTCCAATGCTTTGGCCACCTGATGCGAAGAGCTAGCTCATTTGAAAAGACCCTAGTGCTGGGAGGGATTGAGGGCAGGAGGAGAAGGATATGACAGAGGATGAGATGGTTGGATGGCATCACCCACTCAATGGACATGAGTTTGGGTAAACTCTGGGAGATGGTGATGGCATGCCGCGGTCCATGAGGTCGCAAAGTTGGACACAACTGAGCGGCTGAACTGAACTGAACTGAGTCTGTGGTATTTTTGCCATACGGGCCCAACAAACAAAGAGAGGTAGTCACGTGTTCCACTCTTTTTTGGCCCCTACGTGCTCCCTAGTGATGCCCATTCCCCTTTCCACCCCACACCATGTGCCACTGGGGTCTGAAAGCAGTCTCTTCACACAGCTCGGGAGGGGCACAGACAAGTCAGCAACCAATGCAGGTGACACTGACGTCAAAGTGACACGGTGTTTCGCCATCCAGCAAAGAGCACTGATTCTATCCGAGTCTATGGGAAGGCTTCATGGACAGCGAGGTCAGGAGGTGGGGCCCTGAGAACGAGTAGGATTTGGATAAAGACGGGGAGAATGCTTTGGGGTCCAGGCAAGCGTTTGGGAAGGAGCAGGGGTTGGGTGGTGAGAAGCCCTACGGGGCTCGTGTATTTATAAATACTCCTAGCAGATCACAGCATCACAGACAGCAAAGGGCGAGCGAGTAACACCTGCATCGGCTGATGCTGAGCCCTCCCGCAAATACCTATGTCAGGAGGACAGCTGTCATCAAGCCGTGGAACATGAGCTGAAATGGGATGAAATTCATTGAAATACCTTTTTCTCTTCACGGTGATTTTCCATTTCTCCTTCGAGGCACTGCTTCCCCTGAAGGAGAGAATCTTGATCAGAGCACACATTCCGGGACATACACCTCTACATTTAAACGACACATTTTCTAAACATATGTCACAGTTTCGTATGATGTTGGATGGCATTGATGGGTCCCACGTGTTCTCTGCAAATAATTGGATTTGTGTTTTTCCTTTGTGTAAGTTCTGGTCTATGCGTTTGTTGTTGAAACGGGTCTAAGGTTGTCAGTTTCACAAGTGAAAAGTCTGGTCCCCTTTAAAATTTGTAATAAAGCACTTGGTGTTCTAACACCAAGTAAAATACATCATCACTCTATGACATTCTATAAAGAATTGTAACTTTCTAGTAAGGCTTATGGCTACCACTGTTAGCAACATAAAGACCAGGGGGGAAATTATAAAAGGTCACCCAATTGCTTCTTTATATCTTTTCTCAAAAATGTACAATACCATTAACACAAGTTAGGATTTTAAATTTAACTAAAACTTCTGTTAGTCAGATGTTGAGGGTCTAGTTTTCCTGAGAACAAAGACTTTAAAGATTTGATGTCAGAGCAAAAATACAAATTTTATAGGAGAACTGAACTTGAAATATTCAGTTTCTGCAGATGGAACATGAATTGGTAAAAAGGGCAAGTTTATCACATTAAATTAAAAATGGATGCAATGCTCTTTCTCATTCCTCATGCCAACTGCTTTATTTTCTTAATACATTGCTGACTTTGACCTTCTCAATATCCATCCCTGAAAAGTTGGGGCAACTAGTCTCCTGAATAAAAATGGGGAGGCATACGCATGTTCACCAACAATTTCTCTAAAAGAACAATTATCAACCTCAAATTCTATATACAGTTTTCTTTTTTTTTAGTACCAAAGTGAAATAAAGATATTCTTAGGCAAACACAAGTAAAGTCAGTCTATATAAAAGTAAATCTATATAACTGTGTCAAAAAATTTAAAGAAATCTTTTTCAGTTGAAGGAAAATGACCCTTCATAGAAACTTGGGAAAGATTGTGGGCAGGAGGAGAAAGGGGCAACAGAGAATGAGATGGTTGGGTGGCATCACCCACTCAATGGACATGAGTTTGAGCAAACTCCAGGAGATAGTAAAGGACAGGGAAATCTGGTCTGCTGCAGTCCATGTGGTCGCAAAGAGTCACACAAGACTCAGTGACTGAACAACAGCAATAAAGACTTATATCTTCATGAAGGAAGGTAAAACAGCAGAAATAATAGGCATGTAATTTTTTTTAATAGGCATGTAATTAAATTAAGTTTTAAAAAATTATTTTAAGGTTTAAAGACTTAATTCTCAAACCATTTATTCTGAAGACCCTTTAAACTAAAAAAAAAAAAAAAATGAGGATACTAAAGAGTTTTTCTTTATGTAAATATATTATTTAACATACTTAGAAATATATTTTACATATTAGAAACAAAAACTGAGAAATTATACATCATATTATATTACATATATAATATATAACATACTTGGAAATAATGATAATCTCATACTTGTTAACAAAAATAAGATCTTTTTAAAGATATATAACTATACATAAAAACAAAAACATTAAAAAGAAAATTGGAGCTGTTTTATATTTTTGCAAATGTCTCTAATGTTTGAGTTAAGAGAAGATATCTAGATTCTCATATCTGTTTTGTGTTGATAGGGTGACAGGTAGGAAGGCTAGGGGTCCCCAACTGGCAGGAGGAAATAAATTGCAAGTGGCAGACTTTGTTTTCCCTTCTCTATACAAAATTAAAGGAGGCTTCTTTTAAATTCTGTGTTGTCATGATGACACCTGGTTCCACCTGAACTTAACTTTTCTCAAACCTTGAGCAAACCAATGCAATTTTCTTATGGAAATGTTTTTCTTAAGCTATGTTAAGGAAACTATGCATCTGCCTTGGAATCTGCATTTCTTCAAATCAGTTCCACCTAAGACTCAAACCTTGAACCGACAATGGTTCACCAAACCAGTACCTCTTATTTATGGAAATGTTCTCTTCAGCTATGTTAACGAAACTACAGATTAGCTTGGAAACCTGCCTTTCTTTAAGATTCATGTCTATTGTTTTATGGACAGGGACAAGTCACCTTGTATGAATGCTATCTCCAAGTGCATGTTGTGGGAGAGGGGCCTGATGTAACTCTCTCAGTTTTGAGGTCATTCTTTACTGATTAGCAACTTACTAACAGATATATAGAAAAGAAAAATAGAAAGAAGTTGCTCAGTCATGTCTGACTCGTTGCGACACCATGGACTGTAGCCTACCAGGCTCCTCTGTTCATGGGATTTTCCAGACAGGAATACTGGAGTGGGTTGCCATTTCTTTCTCCAGAGGATCTTCCCGATCTAGGGATGAAACCTGGGTTTCCCACACTGCAGGCAGACTCTTTACCATCTGAGCCACCAGGGAAGCCCTTTTTTAAAGATATATAACAGATATGTAACTCCTTGCTAAAAACTAGCAAGTGGGTCACCCTTTCTGCCCCCTTCTGATGTCTATTTTAGAAGCTCCCCTCTCTCCCTTTTATTCTTTAATAAAACTTTATTCCACAAAAGCTTCCTGTGATCAAGCCTCTTCTCTGGCCCCGGATTGAAATCCTCTCCTCCGGAGGTCACGACTCCTGGAAGAGCCCCCAAGATGGAAGGTTGCGGCTCCAAGCTGTCAGTTTGTTACAATAACATATGATATGTAGCCTCTGGAAATGCAAATATACACCCCTCCAAGAGGATGAGAGGAAAATGGTAAATAAGGTTTCAGAATTATTTTGGGGGTAATTCCCATCTCAAGAACAACGAAGGAATCTTAGGGTTTTGAGGGTTCCTGGGCCAAGATTTGAAAAAACTTGATTTAGGAAAAAAGAATAACAATGTACTAAAGAGTCTGTAACATAAATAAAAGGATAAAACAGCACACAGGATATAGAGGAGGAAAAGGAAGCATATTTCTGGAAGGTTCTCACACTCTCTCAAAGCATTGAAATGAAATTTAAAGGAAAACAATGTAAGCAAAAATTATACACTAAAATTCAAGAACAGACACAGGGTGAAGAAAAAGGAGAGAGAGTAAAAATAAGAGAGTTAAAGACAGATAGCCAAAAGTGGAGCTAAAATAGAACACTGAAAGTTAATCACCTGGGGACTTCCCTGGTGGTCCAGTGGCTAAGACTCCATGCCCCCAATTCAGGAGGCCTGGGTTCCATCCCTGGTCAGGGAACTAGATCCCACATGCTCCAACTAACACCCGGCACAGTCAAATAAACAATTTTTTTTAAGTTAATCACTTGATCCCCAGAAACAAGAAAAGAATGAAAAAGAAACAATACTAGTAAACAGATGAGGTAAATAGTAAATCAATAGCAGGAGGGCAGATCAAACCTCTGAATAGCAGAAATTACGTTAAATTAAAAGTATCTATGCTGGGAGGGATTGGGGGCAGGAGGAGAAGGGGACGACAGAGGATGAGATGGCTGGATGGCATCACCGACTCGATGGGCATGAGTTTGAGTGAACTCCGGGAGCTGGTGATGGACAGGGAGGTCTGGTGTGCTGCGATTCATGGGGTCGCAAAGAGTCAGACATGACTGAGCGACTGAACTGAACTGAAAAGTATCTAAATGTCTAAGTGCTCTTAAAAATATATATAAAAGTATCTTGACAGTCTAACTCAAAGCAGATACAGTAAGTCAGGATTTTTTTTAAGTGGGCCACTTAAACTATATGCTTAGTATGAAGTGAAAAGCATTGGTCACTCAGCCGTGTCCAGCTCTTTGCGACCTTGTGGACTGGGACCCGCTAGGCTCGTCTGTCTGTGGAATTCTCCAGGCAACATGGAGTGAATAGCCATTCTTCAGGGCATCTTCCCGACCCAGGGATTGAACCCAGGTCTCCCACATTGCATGCAGATTCTTTACTATCTTAGCCATCAGGGAAGCCCTTGGTTAGTATGAAAGTGAAAGTGTTAGTCCCTCAGCTGTGTCTGATTCTTTTGTGACCCCAAAGACTGTAGCCTGCCAGGCTCCTCTGTCCATGGAATTTTCCACGCAAGAATACTGCACTGGGTTGCCATTCCCTTCTCCTGGGGATCTTTCTGACCCAGGGACTGAACCCAGGCCTCAGTCTTGCAGGCAGATTCTTTACTTTCTGAGCCACCAGGATAGTATACATTAAATATAAAAACAGAGTGAATGTATAAAAATATATATACCATTGTGAAAACTAATTAAAACCATCTTCAAAGGATATGTTAAGATTGGACATAGTGAACAGATTTGTGGGCACAGTAAGGGAAGAGAGGATGGGACAAATTAAGAGTGTAGCACAGAAACACATACATTGCCATATGTAAATGGCCTGTAGCCCACCGGGCTCCTCTGTCCATGGGATTCTCCAGGCAAGAACACTGGAGTGGGGTGCCATTTCCTTCTCCAGGGGATCTTCTCGACCCAGGGATTGAACCCAGGTCTTCCACACTGCAGGCAGACGCTTTAACCTCTGAGCCACCAGGGAAACCCATGTAAAATACATAGCCATTGGGAATTTGCTGCATGATGCAGGGAGCTCAAACTTGGTGCTCTGTGATAACCTAAAGGGGTGGGACAGGGTGAGGGATGGGACGGAGGTTCAAGAGGGAGGGGACATATGTATATGTCTGGCTGATTCATGTTGATATACGGCAGAAACCAACACAATATTGTGAAGCAATTATCTTCCAGTGAAAAATAAATTATTTCAAAGAAGAATGGATTAGGTTGTTTTCAAGACAACTTAATGGGGAAAAAAGAAGAGCATTCAATAATGGTGAGTGAATAAACCAAGACTTAAAAATTCTATATGTGACCATAACTATTATAGAGCTTCCACATACATGAATGAAAAACTATACAAATAAAGAGTTAAAAAAACAAATCTACCATCATAGTGGTAGATTATACCAGTCATATCTCAACTGCCATGGCACATTAGACCAAAAAAGAAAAAAAAAAAAAATCAATTAAGATAGAAAATGTTTGAATAATAGAATAGCACTATCAACCAACTTGGCCTAATGTATACTTTTATAAAGACTTTCACCCCAAAAGAGCAGCGTATACATTCTTTTCAGCTGAACAATTAACATTCATCAAGATAAAAATACATATGTGTCCATAACACACGTTTCAAGAAACATAAAAGATTGAAATTATATAGTGTATGATCTCTGACCAAAACTGAGATATATTAGAAATCAATAAAACTGCTTGAAAATTCACCCCAAATATTTGGAAATTAAACAACACAATTCCAAATAATACACAGGTCAAAGAAGAAATCATGAGAAACATTAAAAAACAGTTTATTAAAGATAATTAATTTAAATGCGCATGTTTGCCTCAGACGGTAAAGAATCTGCCTGCAATTTAGGAGATTCGGATTTGATTCCTGGGTCAGGAAGATCCCCTAGAGAAGGGAATGGCAACCCACTCCAGTATTTTTGCCTGGAGAAATCCTTAGACAGAGGAGCCTGGCAGGCTAAGACCATGGGGTTGCAAAGAATCAGATATGACTGAGGGAATAACACTTTCACTTTCACATTTCTATTAAATATATCAGATGCAACTAAAGCAGTTCCTAATACAAGAAATGTGTAGGTTTACATGCTTTTATTAAGACAAATAAAAGGTTCAAGTCAATGACCAAAGCTTCCACCATAAGAATCTAGGGAAAGAAGAACAATTTAAATGCAAAGTAAGTAAAAGGAAGGAAGTAATAAATTTGAAAGCAGAAAGAGTGAAAACAGAAAGCAAATAGTAAAGAAAAGTCAATAAAATTCAGTCTGGCTTGTCAATAGCTTGGAATCCATCACTCCATGCTCACAAGGAAAAAGTCAAATAAACTGAAAAATCAACAAATCTTCTTAGATCTATCAGAGAAGTAAGGTCACAGGACAAACCACGGGACCCAAAACTGGAGATACACAGGAAGATACAAAGAATCACAGGCATCCATGAGCAGAAACCTGGAACACACATTGAAGAGTTTCACCTTCAGGAATTTAAGCAGATTCTCACGGTGAAGATCAGAGAAAAGTACCCTGTGCTTCTGGTAGGGGGAGGGAAAAAGGAAACACTTTTAAATTAGACCAGAGCATTCTGTTCCACTTAACAAAGCATGCCCACGGGAGAAACTATTTTCCAGAGCCTAATCTATTGGAGTTTTATCAGAACATAATCAACCTGCATTAAGGAGAATACTCAACTCCAGCCCCTTTGGGGAAAGACCCACTGGGAAGACCCAGAGGAATCGGGTGGAGAGGGAGGTGGGAGGGGGGATCGGGATGGGGAATATGTATAAATCTATGGCTGATTCATATCAATGTATGACAAAACCCACTGAAAAAAAATAAATAAATAAAGGAAATAAAAAAAAAAAAAGACTGAGGGCAGGAGGAGAAGGGGGTGACAGGATGAGACGGTTGGATGGCATCACCAACTCCATGGACATGAGTTTGAGTAAGCTCTGGGAGACATTGAAGAACAGGGAAGCAGAGGGCGCTGCACTCCATGAATTTGTAATGTTCAGCACAACTCAGCAACTGAGCAACAGTCCCACCTAGCCACTGTGCACCATCTTCAGACATGAAAAAACAACAAACTGGACCCAGAAGCACATGTAGAGTTCAGAGTGCTAGGCACAGGGGCACTGGAAATCTGAGAACTAATAATATAATAGGACTGCAGAATATTTCTCATTCCCCGTACCTTACCACTGCCTTACTAAGACCTATTTATGCCCAGTAGATGATATCTGCCTTGACACAAAAGATGGCAAAGCATGCTAAAAGACATAAAACATAGTTTGAGAAGACAGCCAGCATCCAAGCCAGAACAGGATACAGCAAGGACATTGGCATTATTGACAATGAATTCAAACCTATGATTCAAATGCTGAAGGTTTTTTACTATATTTCTTTATGTAGGCTCTAATAAGTGGAAAAGAAAGTTAAAATCATACCATTTATGATGGCAGAAAAAAATTATGACATACTTAAGAACAAAATTAATAAAAACAGTCAAGGCCTGTACATAAAAGCTAAAGAATACTGAGAGGGGTTTAAAAAGATCAGTGAAAATAAATAGGTATATTAAGTTAATGGGTTGGAAGATTGCATACTGTAAGGATGTCAATTATCCTTGAATCAATTTCCACATTCCACGCAATTCCAAGCAAAATTCCAGCAGATCGAAAATCTGTATCTAAAAATTTGCATGGAAATGCAGTTTACAAGGAAACAAGCACAAGACAAAATTTACATGGAAAAGACTTCGATTTGCCAAAGCAACTTAGAAAATGAGTAACAAATTGGAAGATTTTAATTACTTGTTTTCAAAATTTGTGGTAAAACTAAACAGTCATGACTGTAACACTGGCATAAAGAGAAATATATATATTAATACAGCAGGTTACAGAGTCCAGAAATACTATAATATATACATCTTCAAGAGATTTCAACATGAGTAGCAGGGTACTTTATTGGGGAAAGAACACCCTTCTCAACAAATGGCCCTGGAACACTGAGACTTTCATATCAGTTCAGTTCAGTCCCTCAGTCATGTCCAACTGTTTGCAATCCCATGGACTGCAGCACGCCTGGCCTCCCTGTCCATCACCAACTCCTGGAGCTTACTCAAACCCATGTCCATGGAGTCAGTGATGCCATCCAACCATCTCATCCTCTGTCGTCCCCTTCTCCTCCTGCCTTCAGTCTTTCCCAGGATTAGGGTCTAGTGAGTCAGCTCTTCACATCAGGTGACCAAAGTATTGGAGTTTCAGCTTCAGCATCAGTCCTCCCAATGAATATTCAGGACTGATCTCCTTCAGGATGGCCTGGTTGGATCTCCGTGCAGTCCAAGGGACTCTCAAGAGTCTTCTCCAACACCACAGTTAAAAAGCATCAATTCTTCGGTGCTCAGCTTTCTTTATAGTCCAACTCTCACATCTGTACACGACCACTGGAAAAACCATAGCCTTGACTAGACGGAACTTTGTCAGAGATATCCACGTGGAGAAAATAATTTTTCACTCTTATCTCTCAACATTGCCAGAAATCAACTCAAGAGAAACTTTCACTTAAATGTAAAACAATGTTCTAATATGGTTAAGCAGTTATGCATTTGGAAAATTCTTTGTTGGAGCTGTCTAGAAAGCCAGAATTAACTGGGTCCAGAGACCATGTTGTTAACTCAGCCTATACTGTCTTGTAATACAGTGTTTTGTTGTTGTTCTTGCTGTTTTTCTTTTTTTTTAATTTCATTGGAGTATAGCTGATATACAACTTTGTACTAGTTTGGGCTGCATCACAAAGTGAACCAGTTACACATATACATGTGTCCATTTTTTAAGTTCTTTTCCCATATAGGTCATAACAGTACTGAGTAAAGTTCCCTGTGATATACAGTAGGTCGTTATTAGTCATCTGCTTTACATACGTGTGTGTGCTAAATTGCTTCAGTTATGTCTGACTCTGTGCAATCCTATGGACTGTAGCCCGCCAGGCTCCTCAGTCCATGGGATTCTCCAGGCAAGGATACTGGAGTGGGTAGCCATGCCCTCCTCTAGGGGATCTTCCCAACCCAGGAATCACACCCACGTCTCCTGATTGCAGGCAGATCCTTTACCGCTACCGCCACCTGGGAAGTTCATTTTGCATATAGCAGTGTGTACATGTCCATCTCCGGCTCCCAATTTATCCCTCCCCCCGTCACCCCAGTAACCATAAATTTGTCTTCTACATCTGTGACTCTATTTCTGTTTTGCAAACAAGTTCATTTCTACAGGTTTTTTTTTCAGATTCCACATTTAAGGAATATCATGTAATATTTGTCTTTGTCTGACTTACTTCACTCGGTGTGACAGTCTCTAGGACCATCCATGTTGCTGCAAATGGAATTATTTTGTTCTTTTTATGGCTGAGAAAAATTCCATTGTATAGGTGTACCATATATTCTTTAATCTATTCCTCTGTTGATAGACATTTTAGGTTGCTTCCATGTTCTGGCTATTGCAAATAGTGCTGCAGTGAAAACTCAGATGCATGTATCTTTCCAAATTATGGTTTTCTCCGGATATATGCTCAGTAGGATTGCCGAATCAGGCTTCACAAATGGCGTTAGTGGCAAAGAACCCGCCTGCCAGTGCAGGAGAGGAAAGAGATGCCAGGTCAATCCCTGAGTTGGGAATATCCTCTGGAGTAGGGCATGGCAACCCACTCAAGTATTCTTGCCTGGAGAATTCCATGGACAGAGGAGCCTGGCGGGCTACAGTGCATAGGGTTGCACAGAGTTGTACACGACTGAGCAACTTAGGATGCATACATGTGTGGCAGCTTTATTTTTAGCTTTTTAAAGAATGTCCATATTGTCCTCCATAGTGCCTGCACCAACGTACATTCCCACCAACAGTGTAGGAGGGATCCCTTTTCTCCACACCCACTCCAGCATTTATTGTTTGTAGAATTTCTGATGATGGCCATTCTGACAGATGTGAGGTGATACCTCATTGTAGTTTTGATCTGTGGTTCTCTAATAGTGAGTGGTGTTGAGCATCTTTTCATGTGCTTTTTGACCATCTGTATGTCATATAGTGTGTTAATTCTAGCAGATAAGAGGTAGTTAAATACAGTAATGAAGTGACTTGCATCTTGTTTATTGATTAAATGATATGTGTCCTTCTGTCTTGAGCAAAACAATGTTGCCATAAGGAGTTTGCACACCAAACAGGAGGGGACAGAGAAGACCCTTGATTATGATAAAATATCAGTAAGTTGGGAGCAGGGATGGGTTAGATAGAGCCTCATTCTACCCATAAGACTGTGCAAATACACCTTTTCACTCATGAGTCTAGAATGCAGGATTCAGTTCAAAAATAGGCTGATGTAATTCTAAAGCATTGTGAATATTTCCCCAGACCCAGCTTATGCTTGTGTGTGTGTTAGCCACTCAGTCGTGTCTGACTCTTTGTGATAACCCACCAGGCTCCCCTGTCCATGGAATTTTCCAGGCAAGATATGGGGGTGGGTAGCTATTCGCTTCTCCAGGGGATCTTCCCGACCCAGGAATTGAACCCGGGTCTCCTGCATTGCAGGTGGATTCTTTACCATCTGAGCCACCAGGGAAACCACCAGGAAAGCTTAGCCTAGAATGTGATACATTAATAATGTATATTTAAATGAAGAGATAGTGAGAGTTCTCAGCCAAAAGGCTTGTCCAAAATCATAATATATTCTAGGCTCTTCACTAGTTGATAAACAGGTTATAAAAGTAAATTATCCCCTCTCTATAGTGAGAAAATTATGAGTCAGGGGGTTATCAGGAAATTACAGTAAACTATGACAGAAAATAGAACGTAAGTGTCCAGGACAGTTAAAACCCCAAATTCTCCAGACTGCTCAAATATCTGGACTGCTCAAGAAGATTTATCAGATAAGGCTTCTTGGAGAGGTAGGTATTTGAGACATTTTTAAACATAGATGTGAAGACTTACTGACTGTCATTCTGCCTGGGAGGAACATCCTCTTTATTCACATTACTGTTATTTTTTGGAGCCAGCCTTTTTCATGGCGTTTGTAAATTTAAAGCTCTTGGTAAGTGAACTCTGAATAAGGCTTTTGCACTTAAAGTGATTTCTACTTGGACAGACTCATAGCACACCCATTTGAAGTGAGGACTCCAGACAAGTGAGTTGCTTTAAATACTCAGGAAAAGTTTTAACCTACAGAAAACAATGACACTGGTAATAGTGATCTCAAATAGAGTTGTGCACACTTTATGTCCATAGATATTAGCTTGACCCAAGACGGGAGAAATATGTGATAAATACAAAGTAGTAAACAGGGGGAAAGGAACAAAAAACTGATGACCAATTAAATTAAATCAAATTCATAAGAGAACCAGCTGGATATTCTTAACAGACAGAGAGAGACTGGAAGAGAAATCTTGAGATAATAAAATGAATTTCAGTAAAAAAAATCTTTAGCTTAATGCATGCTGTTGTTGTTGTTAAGTTGCCAAGTCCTGTCCGACTCTTTGTGACCTTATTGTCTGCAGCATTCCAAGCTTCCCTGCCCCTACCATATTCCAGAATTTGCCCAAGTTCATGTCCACTGAGTCAGTGATGCCATTCAACCATGGCCTCCTCTGTTGCCCCCTTCTCCTTCTGCCTTCAATCTTTCCCAGCATCAGAGTCTTTTCCAATGAGTCAGCTGTTCTCATCAAAGTATTGGAACTTCAGCATCAGTCCTTTCAAAGTATTAATGCATGCAAGATCATCCAAAAAAAAAAGAGAGAGAGAGAGGGAAACCCTGTCTCAGGAACATTTAGAACCAGCCCCCACTGGATCAGAGACATTAGAAATAAGACCACTCTGGATACAGGGCCAAACCAGAATGAAATCCGAAATCCTAACTAATCATTGTAAAGGATTCCTCATGGCATGTTAACTTTCCTCACCTGTTTCTTTAACATTTAACTCTGTTTTGTATCCATATGAAGTGGAGTTCTGCATGGGACAGCCACATGCTTCACAAACCAGAGATGTCAAATATATCCCATCTCTAGGCAGTCTGTGTTAGAAACAACATTCATTGGTTTCATCATCTTATATCCCCAGTAAAGTTATAATCCCACGAGAAAAGACATACTTTCCTTGACAGCATATCTCAATTTCTGCCTTCTTTCCTCTGCTTCTGGTTTTTCCACTCCATTTAAACTGGAATGCTATTTGCTTCCTAATCCTGAGCTGAGATTTCCATTCTCCAGTTTGATTTTTTTTTTCCTGTTCATTTACTACTTTATGGGAACATCTAGGATGACTGGGCGAAGAAGGTGACTTCTCCTTTCAGAGCCCCAGTGTTGAAGAGTCATTTTACCCTGAAAATTGTGAAAAGGATTAGAGTGGTATCTTCAATTACTCCACAGACAACCTTTCGATCTAGTCATCATTTCTAGGACAGATTTATCTCCATCTGGGTGTTCCCAGGCTTCTTACCTATGAAACTTTCACAACCAGAGGGCTCAACCCCAGCAGAATGCCAGAGAAGGAAAAAAATTGTTTCACACATTAGGGAAGGTGTATTTTTTCCTTTCTTCCCCTGAAGCTCTGTCTGAATTTCATTAGTTGGTTAACCACTAACAGTGTTTTGCTTAATGAGATGCATTAGCTTTCTACGGTTGTATAAGAACTTACCACAAAATAAGGGATAAACTACACCCATTTATTATCTTACTTTGCCACAGGTCAGAAGTCCAGGTGACTCAACAAGGTTACCAGAGTCACCAGGCAAAAATCCAGCTGCAAGCCAGTTGGGTTCTTACCTGGCACTCTGAGATAGAATCCTCTTCCGTGCCCATGAGGTCATTTGTCACCTCAGTTCTGTGTGGTTGCAGGACTGATTTATTTGCTGCTGTTGTCTGAAGGGTTGCTTTTTCATTTCTAGATGTCACCCACTGTCTTTGGCTGGTGGACCCATCCACGTTCCAAACATGTGGCAGCTGAAAACTTCTAGTGCTTGAAATACCTGGCTTCCCCCTGCCTTTCTCTTCTCATTTTAGGCAGCTGTGTCATGAACTTCTTGCTCACCCAGCTAGTTCGGGACAATTTTTCTATATTAAAGGTCAATTGATTAGAAACCTTAAATACACTGCAGGATCTCTTTGCCAGGTAACATATTTATGAGCATGGTATCTCCAGGGATTAGCGCCTGGGGTCTTCAGGGTTGGGGGTGGGGAGGGCAGGCAGGTAAAGCTCTGCCTATAAGATGAAGTTAAAAAGTTATTTTAAAACATTAAAATATGTTTCAAAATATTATTTTATTAACTCAATAGCATCTCTAGCTGCAAGTATGACTGCTAGTTATCTAAGCAAATTGGATTCAGACCATGTATTTTCTTTTCTTCTGTTGAAGTTATTTCTGTTTCCTGTGGTTGGCTCCAGGTCAGAGATGGCATGGTTCCAGCCAGTGTGTAAGGAGAGGTATAAGACACAAGCAGAGGTTTGCCACTGGCTCCGGAGGACACTCCCAGGGGCGTGCACAGAACTATCTTCCCCATTCCCAAGTGTGAATGAGGAATCCTAGAGTCCAGGTCCTAGCAGCCTCCTAGCTCAGAGAAGCAGCTCTGAGAAGGTTGGGGCTGTGGGTCAGAAAGCCTGGAAGAAGAAGAGAAAACCTGGGTCCCACCTGACTCAGCTGAGAAGTGGGTCCCATCAACACGGAACCAATGGTACCTTGGATCTCCAGGGCAGGAGCCCTGGACTCTTCCTTACTGTTCAAGGCAGATATAGTTAGTTTCATGTGACTGAAAACACTCCAAATGATGCCCAGAAAAAACAATCTGGTTTTTCCTAATTAAGTGGACAATGTACACTGATAAAGAAATCATTAGTAGACTAAATCTGGGAAGTTTATCTAAACAGGAGACCTGGTCCCAGAGAACACCTTGCCTTTTAATTATAAACAAATGTGTTATTTCCCTTTTCCAGGCTGTACTTTCTGTTCTTCCTCTTTCTTCACATGCATGCAGATTAGAAAGACTATGCCATGGGATTCAGCAATGTGTAGATAATAGCAACACCCACACAAAGTCAGTTATAATTAAATTTATCATGCTTCTATCTTGGTCTGATTTATTTAGAGGAAGTAAGCTTTCAGATGACTTTGAATTAATACTAGACTAAACCTTACTATAATCCAGGCACTGATACAATACTTCAGAATATTATTTTAAATATTAACACAACAACTCACCCTTGATTGCAGTTGTGCCCCTTGGATAATCTAAGTCAATCAAATTCAGCCAAGCTACATCACCACTGTTTGAATTTGAAGTAGAAACATGGCACCATCTGAACCAACGTAACACAAGGAGTTTGCTGTTAGCTTCAGAGGAATTCCCTATCGCTCTCCTAGGGAAGACCCAGGAGCAGCCCTGTTCATTCCAGGTTCGAATTAGGAACACTGGACCCCTAGGTCGTAGCCACTCCACATACAGGGAACCCGGTGCTGGCAGGAGCTGGCCTGGGGACCAGAGACTAGAAATACAGAAAGCCTGGATCCTCAGTAACTTCACTGATCAGCTGCACCCATCAGCAAAGGCCAGCAGCTCCTTGACCCTCCAGGGAGTGTGTCAGGGCTCCCCATTTCCCTACCAAGCAGTTAGAAGTGGGTTTGTTCTTCCAACTGCTGGAAACACCCTCTACGTGTTCACAGACCCTCAAAGCTGAGAGAATTAGGCTGTTTCTAATTACATGGACATTTGATAAAGAGAAGGGCCCAGTGGACTATGCCTGGGAAGTTTACTTGAATAGAAGACCTGGTCCAGAGATAAGGTTTCCTTTTAATTATAGGCAAATTCTTTATTGGGCTTCCCTGGTGGCTCAGAAGTAAAGAATCCACCTGCTAATGCAGGAGACATGGGTTCAATCCCTGGCTCAGGAGGATCCCCTGGAGATGGAAACGGCAACCCACTGTTAATGCTCTTGCCTGGGAAATCCCAAGGACAGAGGAGCCTGGCGGGCTGTAGTCCATGGTGTTGTAAAGAGTTGGACATGCTTTAGCGACTATACAGCGGCAACCAATTTGTTATTTCCCCTGTCTGTGTTTTGGCCCTTCCTCAGTTTTAATGCTCAAGCAGGTAAGAAAAATCACTCCATAAGACTCAGTGAATGTGTAAACGAATGGCAACACCCACACAAAGTCAATTATAATTAAGTTTATCATGCTTCCAGCTGGATCTGATTCATTATGAGGAAGTAAGTTTTCAGACAACTTTGAATTAACAGTAGAATAGTATATCAGTCTTCAGTAACTTCCTGAAGTCCCTCTTGACAGGCAGCCAGTGGCTGTGATTTAAAACGTATTCCATTTGGAAGGCCGCCATACGAACTCCCCACAGAAGTGGGAAGAAATGAAGTATGAGCATGGGCCTCTTTCAAAATGCGCAGCAGCAGAATTCCCAGGTGAATATATCTATCATCAGACTTCATGATGCATTGATTCGGGTCTGATCATGGTTTCAAGGAACTTGTTCCACTAGTACACATCATCTCAAAGTCCCTGAAATGACTGTATCTGCAGAAGGAGCCTTCTATTACAGAGGCTGGTTTTGCACCTGTTTGAAGAAATCGACTCAAGTACAGTCAATCAAGAGGCTTCCCTGGTGGCTCAGTGGTCAAGAATCTGCTTGCAATGTGGGAGACATGGGAGACCTGAGTGGAGAAGATCCCCCAGAGGAGGGCATGGCAACCCACTCCGGTATTCTTGCCTGGAGAATCCCCATGGACAGAGGAGCCTAGCCGGCTGTAGTCCATGGGGCTGCAAACAGTTGGACATGACTGAAGCGACTTAGCACGTGTGCACACAGCCAGTCAAATGTTCTTTCCCCAGGCTTAGAATCATGAGCAGGTGACTACTAGCGGTGGACCAGTTGGCAATCGTGTCACTCCTGGAGGGAGTGGTGATGCTGTGCAGACAGAATTCTTCGCAGAGCATGACCTCAGGTACCTAAATCACCTTGATGCCTGTCCAGTTCTCAAGCCCTGTCCTCCAGCTTTTCCCCTGAGCTCCTGAGGGGGTTCCAGTAAACTCCGTCTGTGATCAAGATAGCCAGAATGGAGCTCCCCTTGTTGTTGTTCAGTCACTAAATCTGATTCCTTGTGACCCCATGGACTGCAGCACACCAGGCTTCCCTGTCCTTCACCATCTCCCAGAGTTTGCTCAAATTCATGTCCATTGAGTCAGTGATGCCACCCAATGATCTCATCCTCTGTCATCCCCTCCTCCTCCCACCTTCAGTCTTTCCCAGCATCAGGGTCTTTTCGAATGAATCAGCTCTTTGCATCAGGTGGCCAAAGGATTGGAGCTTCAGCTCTAGTAGCAGTCCTTTCAATTAATATTCAGGGTTAATTTCCTTTAGAATTGACTGGAGAGGTCTTTAAAAAGATAAAGAGTAAAAATGGGGGGCTTCCCTGGCGGTCCAGTGGTTGAGAATCTGCCTGCCAATGCAGGAGACACAGGTTCAATCCCTGCTCCAGGAAGATCCTACAGAGCACGAGGCAACTAAGTCCCTGCACCAGAAGCTACTGAAGCCCACGAGTCTCGAGCCTGTGCTCCACAACAAGAGAAGCTACAGAAACGAGCAGCCCACAGCTAGAGAGTAGTCCCCACTCTCCACAAGGAGAGAAATTCCTCTCATATCAATGAAGCCCCAGTGCAGCCAATAAACAAATAAATACAAAAAAAATTTTTTTTTTTAGTAAAAATGACATCCACAGGGTGGGCTCCAATGCAAACTGGCATCCCTATAAGAAGGGAAGATGAGGACATAGACAGGCACAGAGGGAAAGCTCTGTGAGGATACAGGGAGAAGATGGCCGTCCACACGCCAAGCAGAGAGGCCTCCTGCCGACACCTCGATCTCCAGCTTCCAGCCCCCAGAGCGCCTCCCCCACAGCGGCGCCAGGTCTCAAACCCGCTCTTTGTAGACTGCAGTTGTCTGGCTGTAACCACACAACAACAACTTCACGTGGCCCTCCATCTCAGAAACCAGCGGGCGTTACTGAGAAGGACACACAGGTACACCCCGGCCAGGCCATTTCCTGCCCCAGTGAGGGTCAGCTGTGTGGCAATTCACTGAAACGTTCATGATGTCTCAGAAACAGGATAATTCAGAACAATTGCGATTCTTGAGATGGCAGAAATAACCTAATTGCTGCATTTTTGTCACTTACTTTAATCGATAAAATAGTTCAAATGAGGGACCTTTGTATTGAACCCCCTGGTGCTTTTTGTGTTATTCCATGCTGTGGTATCTCAAATCAACAGGACCTGCAAACACAGGACTAAATTGGGGTGGAACCATAACCATCTCTGAACTCCTAGAATGTATTACTATGTAAGTATAGATACACGTACACCATACATAAGGGCTTCCCTGGTGGCTCGCCGGTAAAGAATCTGCCTGCCAATGCAGGAGACGTGGGTTCAATTCCTGGGTTAGGAAGATCCCCTGGAGAAGGAAATGGCAACTCACTCCACTATTCTTGCCTGGGAAATCCCAGGGACAGAGGAACCTGGCAGGATACAGTCCATGGGGTCACAAAAAAGTCGGACATGACTGAGCGACTAAGCACGAGCACACCACATGTATGATAAAAAAATTTATATGTATCACATATATGATAAAAAAAAATGCACAGCATTTAGTAAAAAAAATTCACAGTTCTAATGAGTGAAAAAAATCACAGTCCTGGTGTGTAAAAAATCATAGTTCTGGTGTGCAAAAAAAATTAGCAAAAAAAAAAAAATCACATGTTTTTGGTGACTCAGGACTCAGAATCCTTCCAGCTTGTAGAACTCCATTCCCAAATGCATCATCTGCATCTGCAGAAGGGGAGGGACAGTGGAGAGGAAGGTGAGCCTCAAAAGCCTGAGTGTTATTACCTCTTGCACCCCAAGGCTGAGATGCCCTCATGAGAAGAGTGAGCCCCCAACAGCAAAGGAGGCTGGGACATGTAGTTCAGCCTGGAGTCTGGCCACAGTCCCGTTTCCATGGGAGGAGAAGATGAATTTCAGCAGAAAACCTGCGGGTTCTACTGCAGACTAAGGCAGAAGAAGAGCATTAGAGCAAAGGCTAACTGGGACCGTCATTTAATCCACCCAGTCACAGGTGATGATAAACCGGGCAGGTCTCTGAAACTGAGCCACCTGCCCAGGTAACATGTTGGATTTAAAAGTTGGTTCAGGTTAATATCCTGAAGTTAGCAGAGGAGAACTGCACTGGCTGAAGGTAAGCTCATGCCTAAGAGAAGAATGGGGAGGAGGTTAGCCAGCAGGACTTTCATCCCCAATTACCAGTTCAGCCATGTGATAAATTCTAGGCTAGAGAGAGGAAAGGGAAGCAGAGGTCAGGGTGTTACACAAATTGGGCCCTCCCCACAGGAAACATCAGGAGTGGGAAATAACTGTTCCATTCTAACATCCTCCTTCAAGGGCAAGCCCAATTGCTCCTCCTTCCAAAAGATATTGACACTCCAGGCAGAGTCAATATGCCTTCCCTCTGACTTCCCTATGGTGTGGACTCTCTGATGGAGCTCGCCTTCTTTTCCTTGCATCATAGACTAGTTCATATATATAAACTGTATATATAATATCCATGAATAGACTGAAGGCTCTCGAGAAAGAGTCCTCATATCCTATCATTTTGAACTGGTCTCACTACCTAACATTTGCCCTCAAATGCAGCAAATTCTTAATGATGAACAAATAAATGATTGAAACTTGTAATATATATTAAGCAAAATGCAGATGGATGAGCATTTATGACAAAAAGCATTTATGTCTTGTCCTTCCAGCACAAGACACTATTCTCAGCACACTGAGGGCTGTTGGAGCAAGCCTGCTGGTTTAATTCCTACTCACAGAATGACATGAAGCCAGTTCAGAGTCTCACAGGGCATGCTCATCGCAGGAAGTGAGTACACAGCCTTAGCATTTCCGTTTAGCTCCCAGATTCCTAAAGCAGTGAACTAACTACTCAACAATTAGCAGACCAAACAACATAACATGAATTGGTCACAATTTTTTTAAGCAAACTTGAAATATTTTCTGTGTTTGGATATCTCATTTCATCCAATATTTACAACAATGAATTATTAATATGATTGAAAATTTTCCACTGAAAGACAAAACTTACCAAAAGCTTTTAGTAACAGAAGCAAATTATAGATTTGGCATTTGTAAATTCTCACTTGAGGACTACATCCCAATTTGTTAGGATGAGGACATTTTGAGGTAAAACATGAAAAACAATATTTTTCCTTCCACTTAGGGAAAGTCAGTTGTTGGAATAATGAATTACTAGACATCATTTTAGAGGAATGTGACATAAGAATATAAAGTAATTAAAATCCATGGCTTTGCTATCCCCCCTTTGAAACATCATCTTGACAAAAGGAAATAAATCCACTATGATTGATGTTAAGAATACTTCCCTTGTGGTAAAAGAGCCTTTCCAGGTTAATACAGTGCATAGTTACCATAGAATTAACTCCTGGTTAATACAGTATGTAGTTACCATAGAGTTAACTCCTGGTTAATACAGTGCATATTTACCATTGAGTTAGCTCCTGGTTAATACCGTACATAGTCACCATGGAATTAACTATGTACTGTATTAACCAGGAAAGACCCTTTGAGCCCTTCCCTGGGCTAAGACCTCTCTTTGGGGCTCTTTCAACACCTGTTCAAGAGAGAATTTCACCCATCATGTTGACTCTATCATTTTCAGCCTGTCTCCCACATTTCAGCCTGTCTGTCCTCACATGTCTCCCACATGTGAGACCCCCGAGAGGGGAAATGGTCTCATTCAACCAGCACAGATCCTGGGCTAGGATGGATATGTCATGACTGATGCTCCTGAAACTAAGAATTGGCTCCTAGTGGTCTTCACACTTCTCAGCCCACCACTCCAAGCCCTTCACAACCTGATCCCTGGTTGCTTTTTGAGCCTTATCTGCTGGCTCTATGCATGTACCCTGAGACTGCAGAAAATCCCCCTGCCACCTGGCCGCACGCCTGGGCTCATGCCCTTCGACTCCCAGCTCCTTCCAGGCAAAATGAAGCAGCGCTTTGATTTTCCTCAGAAGCCTCATCCACAGAGGAAGCAGCATCTCCGTCTTGCACCCACCACCACCCACCATGGTTCCTTAGAGAATCATCCCATTACAACACCTCTCATGGTTATTGATGACCAGGCCTTGTCACTCAGGCTCAGTTGTCAGCTACTTTAGGGCAGGGGCCACATGTCCCTGGCAGTACCAGTACTTTAGAGGGCATTCTAGAACTTTTTCTTGAATTGAGACAATCTCTTCATGAGGCAGTATATATCCTGATAATATAGAAACAAAGAGGGAGTTCCCTGGTGATCCAGTGGTCAAGATATTGCCTTCCAAATGCAGGGGTAGATTCAATCCCTGGTCGGGTTGCTAAGATCAATCTCACATGCCTGGAGGCCAAAAATCCAAAACATAAAACAGAAGCAATATTATAACAGATTCAAAAAAAGATTTTTGACAATGGTCTGCATCCAAAAAAAGAAAAACTTAAAAAAAAATAGACAGGAATGATCTCCCTAACATTGGTCTCCTCTGTACTTTAAAGCTCCCCAGGCGGCACTGTGGTAAAGAATCCACCTGCCAATGCAGGAGACACGAGAGATGCAGGTTCGATCCCTGGGTCAGGAGGATCCCCCTGGAGGAGGAAATGGTAACCCACTCTAGTATTCTTGCCTGGAGAATCCCACGGACAGAGGAGCCTGGTGGGCTACAGTCCACAGGGTCAGAAAGAGTCGGACATGACTAAGAATGCACACACCTACTTAAAAGCATCATTTAAAAAATAACTTTAGTTATCACCACAAACTATGTCTTTTTTCATTGCTATGGGGAAAAACATTTGAATAATCATCTTACTCTTTGAGTGCAAGTTCAACATAATGCCAGAAGGCATCAATGTCAAATTATAAATAATGGCTTATTATTAAAAGGACAATACCCAAATTTCAAGAAACTAATCTAAAAATTTTAAATATGCTGAATATTGAAATAATTTTCTCAAAAATCCTGGAAGGTATCTAAAATGAAATCAACCCTTGAAGATGCCCTTTAATCAAATTACAAGTGAGAATGTGATAAAATAAATATTGAGTAGCCCCAATGTTGGGGTAGAAACAAACCTTTCTCCAGAATAATGGCATAGAAAGAATTTTCAGTGTTTAAAGACGAGTACTATAAGCATGGTCCCCATGCCAGGGGGACCCAAAGTCAGGTCTCTTTTCTGTAACATTTCAGAAAGCATCATTTTAACCTCTGTTATCATGAAAACAAGCCCTAGTAATGTAGGCAATCACTTCCAAAGGCAATTGCTATACCCATGAAAAGTCCAAAACAAGAAAAGCACAAGCAAATTAATATTTTGTTATGAACTAACTTGTGTTCCTACAAAATTTATGTGTTGAATTCCTAGCCTCAAACATTAGATTGTTGCTGTTGTTTAGTCACTTAGGTGAGACTCTTTTGTGACCCCCTGGACTGTAGCCCACCAGGGTCCTCTGTCCATGGGATTCTCCAGGCAAGAACACTGGAGTGAGTACTCTCCTACTCCAGGGATATTCCTGACCCAGGGATCAAACCCACATATCCTGCAAGTCTCCTACATTGCCAGCATATTCTTTACTACTGATCCACTAGGGAAGCCCCAGTGTTAGATTAGATAGGGCCTTTAAAGAGGTGATTAGGTTAAATGAGATCTTAAGGATGGGGCCCTAAACCAACATGGTAGGTGTCCTTATAAGAAGAGGAGGAGATACCAGAGATACCTCTCCCTTTCTCTCTTCCCCTGCACACACACACACACAAGGCTATGTGAGAACACAGAGACCGTCTGCCATCTGCAAACCAAAGAGAGAGATCACCCCCAAAACCGACCCTAAAGGCACCTTGACCTCGGACTTCTGGCCTCCAGAACTGCAAGAAAATTAATTTGTGTTGTTTAAGCCACCTAATCTTTGGTGTCTTGATATGGCAACCTGAACAGACTAATGTAAGCTGTCTCTCTTAATTCAAGCTTACTACACATGCCATCAAAGTTAATGATCATCTTTCTGGGAAAAAAAAAAATATGAATTATCAGCACCTAGAAGGGAAGGACTGATGCTGAGGCTGAAACTCCAACTCTGGCCACCTCAGCGCAGAGCTGACTCACTGGGAAAGACCCTGATGCTGGGAGGGGTTGGGGGCAGGAGGAGAAGGGGATGACAGAGGATGAGATGGCTGAACGGCATCACCGACTCGATGGACATGAGTTTGAGTAAACTCCGAGAGTTGGTGATGGACAGGGAGGCCTGGCGTGCTGCGATTCATGGGATCGCAAAGAGTCGGACATGACTGAGCGACTGAACTGAACTGAACTGAACTGAAATGCATAAAAATTAGTAGGCATTGCTGAGGAATCTAGACAGCATTATGCATGTTTACATCATGTAAAAAATTCTTTGTTAAGCTGTTGATGTATTCTGTTTCCTTGGAGGGATGTGGGGACAGAAAGGGTTGCTCTCTGAAGTTTAATATTATGCTGTTCAGTGGGGAAAGCACTGCTTTGGAGTAAGTCATGGACACTTGAGTTTGAATCCCAACCCTTATATTTATTAGTTGTGTGACCAGAGGCAATTTCTGTAATTTCTCTGAGCATCACCTTTTTCTATTTCTGCAAGGGGAGAATTCTACCTCTCTTCATTGCTGAGAGAAACGTGATATTGTATTTAAAGTGTCTGGTGGAGAGTCAATACTAATGCTTGGTTTAGCTTTAGCATTTTGTGGGCTTTCAGATACCAAAATCTGCAGAAGTTGCTTGAGAAGTAAATATTACTATGGGGATTCTCACTTATTTATGTATTAAAGGGTTCACAGTGTTTCTTTGATGGTAGGGCCAGAAGAAGTATTAGATTTTGGTCAGTATTTACTGAACAATAGGTCATGACTGTGAAGACTATCACTGGTCTTGAACACAACAGAATTGGGCTCATGTCCAGACTCTTCTACTTTCTATGTAACTTAAGCTTCATTATTTCTCACCTCAAGCTCCTCATTTGTAAGGTGGGAATAACTACCCTCTCAACCTCACAGATGTCTGTGGGATTCAAAAGCAACAAGCAAAAGCATTTTTCAATATGTCAGAAGAGAAATTAGGCTCTAACACAAAAGAATCATTGGGTTGTCAGGGGTGGTTCAGACTATAGTTAATAAGGGTTCTGGGTCATGTATTCATTCAACCACTATTTAGAGAAGTGCCAGGCACAAAGTCTGCCTGGATGGATCAAAGGAATTGGATTCTGCCCTTCAGAGAGCTCACCATCAAGAAGGGAGGTAAGTAATACACACAAAGATAACTAATAAGTGTATTATTTTGAACTGTGATAAAAAATAAACTGTGATAAACCCTATAAATTAAAAGAATAGGCAGCCATGAAAAGGAATATCTCAGGGGTGGGTGGTGGAGGGCTGATTTAGACAGAAGGTCAAGGAGAGCCCTCTGCCAAGGTGATGAGAGGGGCAGGGTGGGAGGAGGAGAGGCAGGTGAGGCCGGTGGGGGGTTCTCTGCAAGGGGAGGGGGTCAGTTCATGCCACCATCCTCAGACAAGACAAGGGACCACCGTGGCCAGACCTTAGAGAGTGAGGGGGTGTCAGGAGTTGGGAGGGAGAGAGGGCAGATGATTTTCACCCACGTGCAGTGGGAATCCAGGAGTCGCTGTCATGGGGGAATGGCAGGATCCAGTTAAGGTCGCAAAGCTCGCTCCAGCTGTTCTGCACAGAGAACGCAGAGGAGGAACAGGCGGGCGAAGGGGAACCAGCAAGGACTGCATCCCTGCCATCAGGTTGCAGGGGTGTCGGGGGGCAGACACGCCCTCAGTGCTGGGAGGGGAGGAGGAGGGGAGCAAATCTGGGCATGGGATGAGAGGGAGGGAGAGTGAACCCACAAAGAGGGCAGGAGACGGGCGGAGTTGCTATTATGTTTTGCAGGCAGAATAATGAAGGAGTTCTCCTCACCTGTTTTATCATAAGAGCCGGGCTGCCTTGTCATCTGTGGGAGAAGGAAACAGTGTGATGAGAAGTGTGAAATCACATGAATCATTCCTTCAAATAAAACCTTTCGCTAAGCTGATCATTTTTGAAAAGCATCGGCAAGTCAATTTGCAGTGTTTTGAAAGTTCTTTCTTTTTCTCAAAGGAAGAGTAATGTAATTTCACCAACTTCACACCCAGGAATGAAGGTAACCCATGGCCTGGGGATAGGAGAGAAAAAAAATGGTTACTATTTTACTGAATAAAAAACAGTTAATTTCCTAACCATTGTTTTTCTCTCATATTAATTGAGTCTAATGAGATTTTGTGATTATTCTTCAACCTCAATACCATCAGTTTTGGGGTTTTTTTGTCTCTGGAATTCTTCTGAATGTTTCCCTACGTGAGTCTTTCATGGAAGTATTTATACTTTCTTCCTTCAGGCTCTGTTGCTCACTCATGTCCAACTCTTTGCGACCCCATGGTCTGTAGCCCACCAGGCTCCTCTGTCCATGGGGTTTTCCAGGCAAGAGTACTGGAGCAGATTGCCATTTCCTTCTCCATTTCTTCCCTTAAGTTACCGTAATTATTCTAATTATGTTTCTACTTCGATTTTATATTCTATTTTCCTTTTCTTTCATTTGCCTTAATGAGGAATATGTTACCAGTTTATAAGAAACGGCAGGTTTTCACAACTTTAACTTCAACACAATAAAAATAGCACTTTAACCATTTTTCCAAGGACAGCGGTTATGAAACCGCTTACATGGTAGAAACATCAATAAAAACCAAATAGAGTTTTCCAATAAAATGCCAGCTCACAGAATTTGGAATTACAATACTTTCAGGTTTCAGTCATCACCACATTTCAACTTGTCATCTCCTCTTCATTATTAATAACCCTTAAAGCGTCTCTCTTTCAGTTTTTATCTGTTCTCATAACACTCTATTCTCAAGAGTTGGCAGGAAGGGAGAATGCCTGCCCTCTCACAAGAACCATATAAGTCTCTGTCATTCCTCACCTTCTTAAGTGATTTTGTTCACAGAAAATGTTTCCATAAATTCCTTCCTTTTTAACTTGCAAAGTGGTGGATTCATTTGGTAATGCATCTTCCACTCAGCCATGTGCATATCAAAATAAATTATAGTTTACACCATTACACCCAAACAGGAGTACCACCATACTTCGCTAGTGTTAAAGATTCTATTTATATCAAATCCACTTGAAATAGACTGACAGTGACAATATCAATAATGTTATGTATTTGCATCACTTCTCTTCTCTGGAACTTGAAATATGGCTAACCTGATAAATAATTGAGTCAACTCATTTCAGAGAGATGACTGATTTTCTACCATCCAGTAATTAACTGAATCCTCTCGGGGTAGAGATGGAGACAGTTCCAACTTCTCAACAGCTTCAGCACTGACTCTATTGGGACACCATACCCTCCTGAAGCGCCCTCTCTCAGGAAAGGGAAGCCGCTCCTGCTGCTAAGTCGCTTCAGTCGTGTCTGACTCCATGCGACCCCACAGACAGCAGCCCACCAGGCTCCTCTATCCCTGGGATTCTCCAGGCAAGAAGAACACTGGAGTGGGTTGCCATGTTCTTCTCCAACGCATGCATGCATGCTAAGTCGCCTCAGTTGTGTCCGACTCTGCGACCCCATGGACAGCAGCCCACCAGGCTCCTCCGTCCACGGGATTCTCTAGGAAAGAATACTGGAGTGGGTTGCCATTTCCTTCTCCAAGGAAAGGGAAGACACACCTGGAATATAAATAATCTTAGCTTCCCTCACATTTTCTCACTGGACAGAGTCAATTGTAACTCACCTTCCTTAGGGGTAATGATGTCAAAACACTTGATCTTCTCTCTGGACCACTACCATTTCTGCACATTTCAGGAATGGGAAAGAGTGGGCTTTTGATATAGCTTTCATTCATAAATAATATAAAATTATTCAGCTAATAAATTTAGTTTTGCTTATTCATATAGATATATCTGTTTTCTATGCTGCATAACACAACTATAAGGAGAAAAATCATAGTTATAAATCTCCTCTCTGTAACTCTTTGAAGTTGATATAAGGCTCATATCAAGTCCCTCATTTTTATTTTGATGAGCATTTCAATACCAAGGAGAAACAAGAGTAGCTATTGGCTCTATCTCATAGGTGTGCATGTGTGCTAAGTCCCTTTGGTCGTGTTCAACTCTGTGTGACCCTGTGAACTCCAGCTCATCCATTTATCGGATTCTCCAGGAAAGAATACTGGAGTGGGTTGCCGTGACCTCCTTCAGGGGATCTTCCTGACCGATAGAACTTGTGTCTTACTTCTCCTGCATTGGCAGGCGGGTTCTTTACCTCTAGCACCACCTGGGGCGTCCCTGATTCCACCATGGTTTCAAATCTCACACTCAGCAACTTCTAGCCAGGCCTTCTGAATCCATCCTGGTCTCTTTGGCTGCAGCCCAAGTCCCCTGACTGCTCCTCCTTCTGTGGACCCGCCGTCCTCCCACACCAGGGGCTCCTTAGGTTCTGTGGATGAAGGGACATAGGATGCGTGAAGACAGACTGTGTGTGTGTTAAATGACCTTGGCACCTCTCTAATTTTTGACTTCATATTGACCTGGCTGTATTTTTTAGAAAGCTGTCAGTGTATTTTCTTATTTTTAGTAATTGTGAATTTGCTTATTGCAGACAACTCTCCCACCAAGAACAAGTAGAAAGACTAGGGAAAAATAAAAACTTCTCTGTGTGTGTTCAAATCAAAGACTTCTTTGTGATTTTTCTGTTGAGTTTTTGTCAGTTTTACCATGCTAATCTTGGGTTGTTCTTCATTCAAAATTTGTGTAGGAGTTACTGTATATTTTAATCTACAGCTTGACGTCTCTCGTCAGTGTTTTAAGTTTTAGGTCTTCACTAGTCAAATAGTGCCTGTCTTCCTCTCTCCTCTTCTCCTATGCTGGAGCTCCAGTTCAGCATACATTAAAACTTTCACCACATCCCACACATCTCTAACACTCATGTTAGTATTTTCTAGGAGAAGACTTCTCAACAGAGATGGTGAGGCCAGGAGATCTGAGAATGTAATATGCAAAGTGTTGAAAGAAAATCAATGTCACTTTAGATATATACCCATTAAAAATACTATTTGTAAATAAAGGCAAAATAAAGACATTTTCAAACAAATAAAATCTGGTAGAACTTCTAGCCAAAAGGTACTCCATTTAGAAAATGATCCCAGAAAGAATAAAGACAACAGAAGACCGGAGGACAAGAAAATGATAAACATGTGGGTAAATCTAAGAGTATGAACTTTGTACAACAACAATATTCTATTGGCTTTGAAACAGCTAGGAAATGAAAACACAAGGCAGCACAAACACAAAATATGAAAAAAGGCTTACTCATGGTGGGGGAAAGAAAAGTCTTTTGAATAATTTGTGATGGGTCAAGTGGATATTCTCATGGAAGAAATATGTTGGCTTCAAATGCATACCATAGACAAAAATAAATTCCAAGTGGATTCTAGATATAAGAATTATAAGGACAATAAAACTTCGACAGAGTAATATGTGAGGATATTCTTTGACCTTGGGAAGAGGCTAAACTTACCTAAGCAGAATTCAATAAATGTTAACTATAAAGGAAGATAGTTCTATATTAGGTTATGTTAAAAGTACAAGCTTCTGTTCAATACAAGAAAGTGAAAAGCCAGAGTGGAAACATGCTCTCAATACATATACCCAACAAAAATTTTGAATCCAGAGTTCCTTTAAAGTCTGACAAGATAATAGTGAAGGACAGATGACCCTCAGTTAAAGACTTGATTCTGTGTGTCAGTCGCTCAGTCCTGTCTGACTCTTTGCGACCGCATAGATTGTAGCCCACCAGGCTCCTCTGTCCATGGGATTCTCCAGGCAAGAACACTGGAGTGGGTTGCCATTTCCTTCTCCAGGGGATCTTCCTAACCCAGGGATTGAACCCTGGTCTCCTGCATTACAGGGGGATGTTTTACCATCTGAGCTACTAGGGAAGCCCAAAGACTTGATTACATGAGTTTATGTAAGCCCCCTTGGCATATGACCCAAGAGACCATGAATCAATAACTGGTATTATTTTTAGTAAAATAAGAAGTAGAGGACACATGGAAGTTACAACACTACTTACTGGAGTATAAGCAGTCATATTTTTATAAAACTGTTCAGCAATGCAGCTTATTTTTACTATTTTCAACGGTCTCGCCACTCATTGCTTTTTCACACTGAATTATGTAGATCAAACATGAATTTTCCCATCTTTTTTATTCCCAGGCAAAAGTAGGTGTTTTGACAATGAATTTATTTGCAGGGCCACAGTGGAGAAACAAACATAGAAAACAGACTTATGGGCACGTTGGGGTTGGGGGAAGGAGAGGGTGAGATTATGGAGGGAGTACCATGGAAACGTACATTAGCATATGTAAAATAGACAGCCAATGGGATGTGCTGTGTGACTCAGGAAACTCAAGCAGGGGCTCTGTGGAGGCCTGGAGGGGTGGGGTGGGGAGGGAAATGGGAGGCAGGTTCGAGACGGATGGGACATATGTATACCTATGACTGATTCATATTGATATTTGGCAGAAAACTACAAAATTTTGTAAAGCAGTTATCCTTCAATTTTAAAATAAATTAACTTTTTAAAAAAGTAGCGGGTTGAAATGTGTTATTATTAGCTTTCCCATGTGTTCAATTTTTGTGTCTATTATATATGTGTTTATGAAACCTCTGAGCTACCTATCTAACTCTACCAGGTTCTTAAAGAAACCATAAATGGGGAAATCAATAAACAGTAGAAAGATAAGCCACATCATATTCAGAGTGGAGTTTCCTAATGGTCTCATTCATAATCATTACAAAACTTTGTGAATAAAAAAGATGGCATGCTTATATAGTGAACATAGCAAACTGCAGGAGAAAATTCTCTCTAAATTAAAATAAGCTAGGATGGAAGGAGACTTCATTTCCTTATAGTTTATTGGTTTCTTTAAGGGCTTCCCTGATAGCTCCGTTGGTAAAAAATCTGCCTGCAATGCAAGAGACCCTGGTTCGATTCCTGGGTCGGGAAGATCTGCTGGAGACGGGATAGGCTACCCACTCCAGGATTCTTGGGCTTCCCTTGTGCCTCAGCTGGTAAAGAATCTGCCTGCAATGCAGGAGATGTGGGTTTCGTCCCTGGGTTAGGAAGATCTCCTAGAGAAGAGAAAGGGTACCCACTTCAGTGGCCTAGAGAATTCCATGGACTCTACAGGCCATGAAGTCACAATGAGTCAGACACAACTGAACGACTTTCACTTTCAAGCTATAACCAACTCATTTTTCCATTCTCCGTGATGATTCTTTCAAATAGTTGCCTTCTCCTAAAAGATCCACATACTTATTATTGGAAGCTCTTGTTTCTAAACTCTCTGTGATATTACCATTGATCTGTCTCAAACTTCTATCATCAGTTCTTCAAACTCACCTACATTTTCATCCAAGTTTTCCCTTTTTCAGGCCCTGGAAGGGGTCCCCCTTTCTGCAGCAGTAGGAGTGAGCCCTTGACCTGTGAGGTGTGATACTATACTTGAGTAAACAGTGTCTAGACTGAGCAGAATTGCAGGACACTCAGTCAGTATCAAGGAGTTTCTTGCCAGTGGGAAGCACACACACTGGAATTGTTAGGTACAGGAGCTTTTAGATCCTACTATGAATGAAACTGTTTTCTTAATTTCTTTTATGGGTTGTTTGTTAGTGTATAGAAATGGAACTGATTTTCATATCTTGATTTTGTATCCTGCAACTTTGCTGAATTTGTTTATTAATTCTAACAGTTCATGCATGTGACGCCTCTGTGTGTGTGTGTGTGTGTGTGTGTGTGTGTGTGTGTGTGTATAAAATATTTAGGGCACACTTTCTTTTAAACTGTTCTACAATGTAAGGCATGGGGAATTCACACCATTGCATTTTAGCATTGAATGTGCCACTTGGGTAAGCACAAAGATGCACCACCCAGGTGCCCCTTTAAGGAAGGACTTTCTGCCCAGAGGTGGAGAACAAGTTGGCAGACGGATGTTACAGACCTCAGTCCAGAAGGTCTGCCTCTGCTGCGGGGAGCCCCCTCGTTCACAGTCAAGCCCTTCCCCGGGCTCCCATCTCCAGAGACTGAGCAGGCATTAGATAAACATCTGGCCTATTCAGCCGGATGCCAGCAGTCCCTCCCCTGAGCCCCTGCCAGGGTGGGAGGCTCGCCCTGTGACTTCACCTCCACCCAACCCAGCCCCTTCCCCCTCCTTTCACGGGTGATAACACAAATGAGCACCTTGCATCCTAAAATCTTAGTGTCCGCTTCCGGAAAACGCAGCCTGAGACATTATTATCAAAGATAGCCATTGTTTTAAAAGATGATTCCTGTTGTATTATTTGTAATTTAAGATTTTGCAGTTTGAGAAAAGTCCATTTAAACAATGGCAATAATTCAGAACCCTAGAATCCATTTTTTAGAAATCTTATGACAGAAGCAATTCCAAAGTAGTAACTCTATTTCTGTTTTAATTCCTTCATCCTTGTTTTCAGAGGAATAAATAAAGATGATCTTAGGGTCTCATTTACTTTTCCTGCCGAGTTGACATCAGGCACATGCAATTGTTTAAATCCCAGCTCCTTGTAGCTTTACTGAAAGGCTTAAGCTCTCTGAAGGGTTATTTCATATCTTGAACTGTTGTTTTAAGTAAATCTATGATTAAGAGTCCAATCAAGAGTCATCATTATTGAAAGTTGCCTCTTATGCTTTTTCCGTGCTTCAAAATTTTTTTGTTTATTAAGACTCTGCCTAATTTCAATCCTTCAGCTTTTATTTTGCAGAGCTTTCTTTTGCATGAACAGGGGTTGGGCCTGTGTCACTAAGGAGAAAGGAGAGATGCAGAATCCCTTACAGAAATGTGTGTTCTGTCTCAGCAACTCTCATAAAACCCGCCTAAAGAACAGGCCGTGAGGCTGAAAGACGGGAAAAGGCAAAACTCATTCATGTAGGTTTCACATTGTTTCTAGTCCAATCAAAAGTCATCTCCTCTGGCCATGAAATGACTACATAAAATGACTAATGTCTTACATGACTGTGGCACAGTCAGCCATGATCAACTGATTTTGTTGATGACTTAAAATAACAAGATTAAACATAAATAAAGCACTATATTCATACAAAGCAACTCATTTATTTCTCATGAAATCTGCTGGTCTGGTTCCAACTTCAGAGGAAGCCTGGTAGTTATGCAATTATTGTCTCCAATGGCAATTGCCCAGATTGATAAATCAGGTAAAATTGGTCTCTGTTTCATGCTTCAATTATCAGTGTTCACTGATCCTTGCAATTTTACAATAACAGAGCGAAATAGAAAGTCACTCGGTCCAGCCATAAGACAATAAAGAAAACCATCAGGGTGCTAGTTCTATCTAATTTGGGCTTTGATACAAATTTTCTGGGAAAACTTTAATACCATTCTTCCTCTCTTTTTACTGAAAAGCAGAATGAAGAGAAAAGTGTACTCTTTTAATATTTTTAAAATCTTTTCCAATGTGAAGTTCTTAGTGCCCAGTGATTGAATATCAAAAGAAAACAAGAAAAACATGTGCCTCTGTCTCTGTATATACACAGGTGTGTGTGTGTGCACACGTGTGCACATGAATTACTTTTTCTGTTTCACCTCTCAAAAACACTTATGGCTCCAATTTGTTGGTATCTTTCATCATATTTACTAAGATTCTTGGCATTCCATTTTCCCTTGGAATACTTTGAAAATTCAGTATCAGTTAAGGTTTCTTTCAATGTAAATAACAAACTTAAAGAAGTTAATTATCTGAATCTCTTTCTTCTCAGATGGGTGAGGACTAGAGGCATGCAGTCCTGAATGGGAAGAATATCTACAAACTGTCCCCAGAGAATCAGGCTTCTACTTTACTGCTCTGCCATCCTAGGCATGTGACTTCATCCTCCTGTTCACAAGATGGCTGCTGAACCTCCAAGCACCACATCTTACATTCCAGGCAGCAAAACTGAGAGAGAGGAAAGGCCAAACAATATGCCATCTAAGTCTTTCCCTTTTTATCTGAGAAACGTCTCACCCAAGAAGATGCTAATTATAACTTACTAGACAGAACTGTCACATGGTCACTGCTAGTTAGAAGGAAGCCTAGTTAATTGAGATTTTTAGCTGAACTCCAGACAAAATCAGTTTCCTTAGAAATGGTAGAGTAGTGATAAATATTGGGTAGACCAATTTCAGAGTCCTCCACAACTCAATCAGTGGTGAGGATAGAGGGACATATTCATTTGTTATCTATTTATCTTTATTGAAGGATAGTTGATTTACAGTGTTTCAGGTGTACAACAAAGGGATTCAGTTAGACAGAGGATAGATAGGTAGATAGATAGATGAGAGAGAGATTCTTTTTCTGCTTCTTTTCCATTGCAGATTATTATTACAAGATATTGAATATAGTAGATCCTTGCTATTTATCTATTTTAACATATTCATTTCTCACTGAATAATTGACACTGAATATGGGTTAAAACTTTACTTTGGGGGACTACAAAATCACTGCAAATGGTGACTGCAGCCATGAAATTAAAAGACATTTACTCCTTGGGAGAAAAGTTACGACCAACCTAGACAGCATATTCAAAAGTAGTGACATTACTTTGTCAACAAAGATCCATCTAATCAAGGCTATGGTTTTTCCAGTAGTCATGTATGGATATGAGAGTTGGACTATAAAGAAAGCTGAGTGCCGAAGAATTGATGCTTTGGAACTGTGGTGTTGGAGAAGACTCTTAGTGTTGGAGAAGACTCTGCAGACCCCTGGACTGCAAGGAGATCGAACCAGTCCATCCTAAAGGAAATCAGTCCTGAATATTCATTGGAAGGACTGATGTTGAAGCTGAAACTCCAATATTTTGGCCACCTGATGCGAAGAGCTGACTTGTTTGAAAAGACCCTGATGCTGGGAAAGATTGAAGGCAGGAGGAGAAGGGGACGACAGAGGATGAGATGGTTGGATGGAATCACTGACTCAATGGACATGAACTTGAACAAGCTCCAGGGGTTGGTGATAGACAGGGAAGCCTGGTGTGCTGCAGTCCATGGGGTCGCAGAGAGTTGGACACGACTGAGCGACTGAACTGAACTGAACTGATGGGTTAAAATATGTAAGGTTTGTAATATTTATGATGCTGAGAGGAAGGAGTGATCTGGAGCAGAGCCATCAGATGCTGTCTGACTAGTAAGTGGTGGTGCTCACGGGATGGTCGGATGAGCCCCCGGAGGAGGCTCTAGTGCAGCTGCTGAGGCTGCTAGTGCATCTTTTCTGAGTGTCCTGGGAGGAGAGTGGGTGGGAGAAAGGCAGGGGGTGACCCTAGAGAGCAAGCTCTCTGCAGGAGAGGGAGAATGATGTATATAACTACGATGAAGGCTCACTCCTGCATGGGGCTTCAGATACCACGTCACTATTCCCCTTGATACCGTGTTCATCAGAACAGAGTGTATTTTCCTGAAGCTCTGAAATCAGTACAGTGTCTAATTTCTCCACAGGACACTGCTGACCCCAGGAAGGCAAATGATGGTTGTTATAAACATGAAAATACATCCACCATGCGCTAATACTGAATAAGGCTTTTTAATGATCTTGCAACAGATCCCATCCACTGTTAGGTTCTTTACATTTCATTTGAACGAGTATGTAGTCAAAAACTGATATATAACTACGTCCTCTCGTCACTGCCTTTCATGGTAACTGGAAATATCAATTCTCTCCCCCTTGACCAGAACTTCCTCTGCTTAAACTTAACATCTGTCAGGCTGAAATTAACAGCAAAATTACAGGCTCTATTGTTTCCACTTCTAACTAGCTCTGTGCCAGGCCACCCATTGTTAAGTGCAACAATTGAACTAAATTACTGCTGTAAATTATCCTCATTTTATCCCCATTTCATCCACGCTATTGAAACCACACTCAGTGATTTTCTCTGTTTTGTCTTTCTTTCCTCTGTGTTTAGGGACTGAAGAGGTGAACAGATTACGTGATAACCAAAGTGGTTTTTGATCTGGTTCATAAGGGAGTTGTGCATTACAGTTGGTCAGAGGTCTAGTCCTCCAGATTCTGGTTGTTTCTAAGCTGGGAGGTTGCAGGATAGAAAGGATCAGACGTGGGGTGTCTTCTGCAAAGTGTGTATCTGTGTTTTAGCTCCATAATGTCACTGAAAACATTTATGGGTAGGCTAACTAACCATGGGGCTTCGCTCATAGCTCAGTTGGTATAAAATCCACCTGCAATGCAGGAGACCCCGGTTCGATTCCTGGGTCGGGAAGCTCCCCTGGAGAAGGGATAGGCTACCCACTCCAGTATTCTTGGGCCTCCCTTGTGATTCAGCTAGTAAAGAATCTGCCTGCAATGTGGGAGACCTGGGTTCGATCCCTGGGTTGGGAAGATCCCCTGGAGAAAGGAAAGGCTACCCACTCCAGTATTCTGGTCTGGAAAATTCCATGGACTATATAGTCCATGGAGTTGCAAAGAGTTGACACGTCTGAGGGACTTTCGCTTCACTTCACTTAACTAACCACAGGGGCGCTAAGAATTGTGACCGTGCAGGTTAATTATTGTGTTTTCAGCCATTATTGCAAAAGCAGATAGGATCCAAAAGATTAATAAAGCATAGAAAAGTGATGCATTTCCTTCATATAAGAGGCGGGGGGAATCTCTAAAAAGAAAAGTTTCAGAAATCTAGACATGAATAGCTCAAGTTCAGTGCCCATTAAAATGCCAATCCAATGCCCATTCTTGGATAAATCATCCAAGAATCCATTTGTATGCAACTCTACAACTACAAGGAACTAAGCCAAGAAATTCACAGGGCATTGTGAAGAATGTATTCAGGAGCTCAAACCAAATTTTCTACTGAGTATTGTGACAAGCCTCAAAGATCGGGAGAAGCAACAGATAGGACCTGGTTTGTTGTGAAACCCACTGTCGCTTCCTGCATGAGCTTCAGTCTCGAGTAGCATGTTAGGAGGTTAGGATCTTGAAAGAGAAATGCAGTCTCACTGTAAAGTTAACCACCAGAGCAAGCCAATAAACAGGCAAGGTAAACCAGACAAATATTCTGTCAATAATTTACCTAGAAAATCAAGATTCAGCCAAGTAAAATGAATTTAAGATAATAATTCTAGTAAAACCAAGAAAAATAGGAGCACAAAATGAGCTAATTTGATATAAGTCTGAGTCACCTGGAGACGTAGACATTCATCTCATATTTAATTCCACAATCGTTTTGTTATTATGATTCACAATATTTGTTGAATAATACTATGGAAATGCATGAAGATCAACCACATGAGAAAAACACACGTTATTTATGCAGAGCTTACCACTGGTAAGGGGGTCAGCACCACCACTTGTGTTTGGAAGGGACTCAAAGGCAGGCAGAGGAGTGAGAAAGGTTTTGTGGGGGGAAAGGATAAGGGACAGCTCAGAGGGGCCCCATTGGATGATGCTGGTCTGGGAGGTGGGACTAAGCAGAAGCAGGGCATCCTGTGTGATTGGTTAGGGGGTGCGCATTTGCCTTTCTGTGTGTGTGTGTGCACGCGTGTGCCCGACTCTTTGCAACACCATGGACTGTAGCCCACCAGGCTCCTCTGTCTGTGGGATTCTCCAGTCAAGAATACCAGAGTGGGTTGCTATTTCCTCCTCCAGGGGATCTTCCTGACCCAGGGATCGAACCTGTGTCTCTTGTGTCTCTTGTATTTGCAGGCAGATTCTTTACTTCTGGGCCACCTGGCATGCCCACGGCTTTCTCTGGCTTGTCCTAAATTGGAAGCAGGGCAGAAGTTAAGGAAGTTGCTTCTTTAGAGCGGATGGTTCTGGGAGTTATTGTATGGTTATTGTGTGGTTCCCAGGATCAGTCCCTAGAGGTAGTCTGACTTCCTACCAGTCTGCCACAGAGAGCAGACCAGCTTCCATAGAAAATGGGCTGGTTTCCTGAGTCGGATACTGCAAGTTGTGGGTCAGAGTGCTATCTTTCTATCTGGTTAGCCCTTGTCCATTTGTATACTGTCTCCCATTATTCTATATTGCTGTGAAAATTCCAGTTTCACAGAGTAAGAAACGGAGGCTTCATCAGTTCAGGTCATGTGGCTGACCCACAGAGTGAGTGATGAACTCAATGATTAGATTCATATCATCTGACTCGGAAGCCTGATCTGGACACTGTGAGCAGGGCTCACGGGTGAGGTTGGTGGTACTTTTTGATGAGGAAATCAAGAGGTAACTGAGACCGGCTTGTCCGCCTGGTTCTTCGTTCTCCATTCTGTTGGAGATTTTACTCCAATCCTCTCAGTGTGTCTTTGTTTTCAGAATAATAAGTCAACTTCTATTGCAGTAAGTAAGTATTAGGTGCTTCAGTCATGTCCATTAAATGCAGCCCCAAGGACTGTAGCCTGCCAGGCTCCTCTGACCATGGGATTCCTAGGCAAGAATACTGGAGTGGGTTGCCATTTCAGGGAATCCCCTTCTCCAGGGGATCTTCTTGACCCAGGGATCGAACCCAGATCTCTTGCATTGCAGGCAGATTTTTTACCGTCTGAGCCACCAGCAAAGCAGTGTGTTAGTGTCAACAGCAAGGAAACGACCTGACTGCATGAGTGTCTTGAATAGAAGGCCATGGCAGGGAAGGGCTCATATCTTCCCAGAGAGAGAATGCCTCATGCCCACCCCAGGCTTCATCGTTCATTTTATCAACAATGAACAAATAATACCTTCTAGGCAGGAGCTCTATAGACACCCAGCTCTATATGCTTCTAGACACCCAGCTCTAAAGTCTGCAGTAAAATCTAGTGAGAAAAGTGCTCAATTAAAAGTTTGGTCAAAAGTATAGTTTCAGAAGAATGTGAGGACCTTTTAATGCCCCTTCCGAATAAGTAGATCTTAAATTGATATCCTTTAAAAATTCAAAAGCAAAATAATTTGAATGAAATAGCATAATTGGGAAATTATACGGAAACGAAGTGAGATAAAATTTGGGGAGCATGAATATTCTAATTAGGTGCAGTTTTGAATTTTGTTGCTATCCTGAGCCTCTGCATTTTCAAAGGTTAAAGTGCTTCATGCTCTTTTGCTGCAGTGGGTCTGCAGCCCTCACAGATCGGACATTAGGCATGCCGAGGGAGTTATGAACATATGCAAATGAATTAAATTCTGGATTCCATTTTGCCACATGTTTACAGAAAAAGAAAACTGAAGAACAATTTTTCTTTGCTCAAATTGTCAAATAGTCTAGGCTGAATCAAAGATGAATAAGGATTCTATTTACCAGTGCTAGAGAATATTATAACTTGCTGTGCCTGGGAACATGTGGCATGTAACACAGAGGCTGGAGAAGAACACTGTCAGTGTGATTGATTTTGCTGCTTGTTTACTAAACTTCTCTGAAGAAGACTTTGGAAGTGATCTAATTCAACCTCACTGTCTACATATTAGTCTTAGGGAAGGTCAAGGTTGAACAGAGGCATACAACTAGCTAGTTTCAGAGATAGAACTAGAAATCACTCTTGACTCCTAGCACTTCGTGCCTCAGCAATCTTCCATGTATTATTTCATCCGTTTCATCTCATTTCTTGCATGTCTTCAGTGTGACAACTATCCTGGGATCTGGACGTTAAAATGAACAAGGAAGACAAAGTCCCTGCACTGAATCTACTCTTGACTTTCTGTCTCCAAAACTGCTCTTGCCTGGTTTAGACAGTTAGACCCAATCTCTTTAGATTCTGTCCAGTACAATTTTCATTTCTCATAAAGGCTTTCTGTTTGTCAGTTTTTCTTACATGTTATTATTTCCCCAAGATTAATCCATAAGAATCTAAATAAAGCTAGACATTTCATTAGGTGAAAGAACTGCTCCTTGGTCCTTTGCTACAACTCACCCGTGGCCAGGTATTATTCCGTTTCCTTTTTGAGGTTTCAACAGTTGTTGATCTAAGTGCTCTTTCACTGAAACCAATTTAAATAAATATTATAAGGTACAGTGGTTTAAATGTTTTTTATATCAGAGTCATAAAGATATGCAATGACTTTTTTTCTACCATCTACTTGTTGATTTAGGGGCAGCATAAGAAACTAAGTTGTTGAAGGAATATAATTTCTTTTTAAAAGTCCTTTTGATGCTAAAATCCTTTGTGGTTAAATGGAAACTTACTTTCCAAAATTAAAAAATACACCTCCAAAGGCTTTATGGTCATTTCTCTTCCCTGTGGGAATCTGACCATTTACTGTAAAGGACATTTGTCATTTTTGCAGTTCACCAGCCATCACTCCTCATTTTAATAACAGCTTTTTCAGGAACTCTCCCTTCATTGGACACATGTGAACCAAACCAGATTCACCACCCTTCTTACCCTGGAGTGATACCCTGGAGCAGAGGGACACACACGATCAGAGCTTCCCAGAGAGGTCTCCGATATGCTGAACCTGTTGATTCAGTTTCCTCTTAAATCACATTATTTAAATCATAGCCTTATAAAAACTTCTTTTATCCCTGATTTCACCAAGTTTATTTCCATCTCTTAAAACTGAAAAATACTTCATTATCCATAAGGTATTTAAGTATTTACTTAAATACTATTACTTAAAGCCAATGTTAACGTTACTTAAAATGTGTAAATCTGAATTAAATGGAATGAAAAAATTTGACATAGGCTATTTTTTCCCTTTGTAACTTGGTACACCCATCACTTCATGGCAAATAGATGGGGAAACAGTGGAAACAGTGACAGACTTTATGTTTGGGGGGCTCCAAAAATCACTGCAGATGGTGACTGCAGCCATGAAATTAAAAGACGCTTACTCCTTGGAAGAAAAGTTATGACCAACCTAGACAGCATATTCAAAAGCAGAGATGTTACTTTGCCAACAAAGGTCAGCCTAGTCAAAGCTATGGTTTTTCCAGTAGTCATGTATGGATGTGAGAGTTGGGCCATAAAGAAAGCTGAGCACCGAAGAATTGATGCCTTTGAACTGTGGTGTTGGAGAAGACTCTTGAGAGTCCCTTGGACAGCAAGGCAATCCAACCAGTCCACCCTAAAGGAAATAAGTCCTTTAGGACTTATATTCATTGGAAGGACTGATGCTGAAGCTGAAACTCCAATACTTTGGCCACCTGATGTGAAGAACTGACTCATTAGAAAAGACCCTGATGCTGGGAAAGATTGAATGTGGATGAGATGAATTGGATGGCATCACCAACTCAATGGACATGAGTTTGAGTCAACTCCAGGAGCTGGTGATGGACAGGGAGGCCTGGTGTGTTGCAGTCCATGGGGTCACAAAGAGTCAGACATGACTGAACAATTGAACTAATTAACTAACTTGGTACAAAGAGAGGAAGTCTTCTTTGCAATTCTGCTGTATAAAAATGGTCATTTATCTCTTTGCAAACCCAACACAAATGTTGAATATTTTATAAATCCCCTTACTGATTCTCCAGTTAAAATAAAACAGGAGGAGTTAAGCAGCAAACTTTAAAACAGTGGAATTACTCAAAGTATCCACGCAGTCACCATAATCACTACTGCTGCTGAAGCCACTACTGACTAGATGAGACAATTCGTCGGTCTTCTGCTGTGTGCTTTGCTGTTGTTGTTCAGTCAATAAGTCGTGTCTAACTTTTTGTGACCCTGTAGATGGCAGCATGCCAGGCTTCTCTGTCCTTCATTATCTCCCAGAGTTTGCTCAAACTCATGTCCATTGAGTCGGTGATGTCATCCAACCATATGTTCTTAGTATTTTTCTAAATACTCCAAGGGTAAAAAATTGTAGGCTTAGTTCATAAGCTCAAGGAACTTTTGCTGACTAAAAGGGGGAAAAATAGCATAAAAGCAGGGGCATGTTGAGTTGGAAAGTTGAAAAGGACATTTTGATAAGTAAAAATGTAATTTGGTTTTCGTGTGTTGAGTATATTAGTTTAGACAGGAGAGATACTATTTACAAAAGCAGTGTCTATGAATGAAGCATTTGAAATTTAATGATTTAACTGCCACCTCACAAGATTGGGATTCCCAGGTGGTTCTAGTGGTACAGAACCCACCTGCTGATGCAGGAGACATAACAGACATGGGTTCGATCCCCAGTTTGGGAAGATTCCCTTGGAGGAAGACATGACAACCCACTCCAGTATTCTTGCCTGGAGAATCTCATGGACCAAGGACCCTGGTGGGCTACAGTCCATAGGGTCGCACAGAATCAGACATGACTGAAGCGACTCAGCACCCACCCACAAGATTTAGTTCAGTTCAGTCACTCTATCATGTCCGACTCTTTGCGACCCCATGGACTGCAGCATGCCAGGCCTCCCTGTCCATCACCAACTCCCAGAGTTTACTCAAATTCACGTCCATTGAGTTGGTGATGCCATCCAACCATCTCATCCTCTGTCGTCTCCTTTTCTTCCCACCTTCTATCCTCCCCAGCACCAGGGTCTTTTCCAATGAGTCAGTTCTTCTAATCAGGTGGCCAAAGTATTGGAGTTTCAGCTTCAGCATCAGTCCTTCCAATGAATGTTCAGGACTGATTTCCTTTAGGATGGACTGGTTGGATTGCCTTGCTGTCCAAGGGATTCTCAAGAGTCTTCTCCAACACCACAGTTCAAAAGCATCAATTCTTCAGCACTCAGCTCTCTTTATAGTCCAACTCTCACATCCATACATGACTACTGGAAAAACCATAGCCTTGATGAGACAGACCTTTGTTGACAAAGTAACATCTCTGCTTTTGAATATGCTGTCTAGGTTGGTCATAACTTTTCTTTCAAGGAGTAAGCGTCTTTTAATTTCATGGCTGCAGTCACCATCTGCAGTCATTTTGGAGCCCAAAAAATAAAGTCTGTCACTGTTTTCACTGTTTCCCCATCTATTTGCCATGAAGTGATGGGACCAGATGCAATGATCTTAGTTTTCTGAATGTTGAGCTTTAAACTGACTTTTTCACTCTCCTCTTTCACTTTCATCAAGAGGTTCTTTAGTTCTTCTTCGCTTTCTATCATAAGGGTAGTGTCATCTGCATATCTGAGGTTATTTCTCCCAGCAATCTTGATTCCAGTTTGTGCTTCATCCAGCCCAGCATTTCTGGTGATGTACTCTGCATATAAGTTAAATAAGCAGGGTGACAATATACAGGCTTGCTGTACTCCTTTCCCTATTTGGAACCAGTCTGTTGTTCCATGTCCAGTTCTAATTGTTGCTTCCTGACCTGGGATCACAAAGAGTCAGACACTACTTAGGGGCTAAGCAACAACAACTGAATGTCAGGAAAGTACATGGCATGAAGCTAGGCTTCTTCTAAGAAACTTCTTAGGCCACTTTGCTGAAATCGAAAGACGTGAAGCAATGATCTCTCTTCTTTCCTTCTACACCATCCAGTGGGAAGCTGGCTGCCCCTCCTCTGAACTAAGTTATTACTTTCTATCACTCTTTTGGAACTCATCAATGTCTCCTGGTGTGGCATAAACACAGAATAAAGGATGAGCCTCTGGAAGGCAGAGTCTGTGATCATCTCGGACCCCAAACAGCCCCTGTGTCACTGCTTCCCCTGCAGTTGCTTCCCAGCAGTGTGCTCTTGAATGTGGAAGGATTAGTTCCAGGATCCTCACGGATGCTTTATCCTCATCTCCATCCTCTCCTGGACAACAGCGGCCTATGAACAGCTCCCTTGTGTCTAAGAGAGAAAATTCCTCCAGAACTTAGGAGGGGGGAAAAAAAGCTGATTTTTTACTTGTCACAATGCACAATTGTGTTCTATAAATCTGCTTTCTGCTTTTTTGATAAAATACCCTTGGCTCAGTCTACAGACGTTTATTGATGGCATCTCTTTGCTTCAGCACTCCTGGTTCCCTAGAATACTCCAAACCCACATCAAGTGAGGCAGAGCTCCACAAACTTGTGCATGACCCAAAAGACAAGTACTGACAAGTCTCCTTGGTCCAGCTGGAAGATCAGTCTTAGGCAGCTAGGTAAGTGTGAGGACAGAGTCGCTCACCGGTCTGACAAATGGGTGTCTGTTGTTTCCTGAGGCTCAGAGCACTGCACTCCCTCTGCTTGGCTGAACTGAGGTGGGGGCCTTAGGGACCTGAGTGGCACCGATAGGAGGGACAAGCCTGCCTAGACCCTCCCACACGGGCTGCTACAACGTGTGTTAAGAAGGACGCACACCCAGACACCCCATCCCAGGACACTGGATGGAAGAAGAAGGGATCCCAGCTCTGACCCTCTGATCCCAGCCAAAACCCTCAGTGAGACCTGGGACTTGGGAAGTCACTTTGCCCTCCTGCCTCAGTTTCCCCAGGGGTGGAATGAGGGGGCTGTGACCAGGCTAGCTCCAAAGGCAACACAAGCTGTGTTAACTTTGCTCCTTAGAAATATTAGGGACCAGCACAGGTCAAATTGAGATTCATAACATTGTAAACAGGTCCAAGGGCTTCATAATACTGTAAAGGATGTACCTCTGTCCGGAAAGACAGTTAAAATGTGATGTTTGCAGTGGCAGCCAGAAGTTCTCTATAACTGAGGAGCTTGTAGATGATTATAAATGATTGCATGACTGAGGAAACACACAGCACAAGGCATCCCAAGAAATCTACTGTTCTCCGGAGCTCGGAAGCCAAAACCCGTAGATTTTTACAAAGAGGTGAGGAATGACCCAGTGCAGTACAATCTAAGACTCCAGGTGGTTATTGGAGTAGAGCTGTGAATATGAATTTTGTCTGTTTTGTACTTTGGGAAGATACATATTTTTGGTTCCTATCATTTATACTACCTTGAATCCGGGAGGAAATAACAAGGTGGCAGAAATCATACAGGTTGTTATCAAAACATGTTTTAATATAGCCACTGTAAAGCACAGAAATATTTTACATTGATTTTGCCAAAGATATTTTCCTAAATATTATAAAAGTTTTATAAAGCTCTCATTGCAATTCAGTTTCCTTTAATGGTATGATTTTTTAAAATCTAGAGTATATAAATGTTGTTAGACACAGCTACCTTGCAATTATAACCATCTCTGATGGGTTTATCGAAGCAGTAGAGTGTATGAAAGCCCCTTTGTGTTCAAGACAGTGGTCTATGGGATACTGTTAGGACATGGCCACCCCAGACTTCCCCTGGAAAAGTTGCAATCTGCGAGAGATGATACCCACATGCCAATAACCACCAAACCAGGCAGCAATAAAGAAGCACTGTTGCAAATTTTCAGTCTACCAAGTCCGCTTTTAAACTCCTCCTTAAACTACATAAACTATTGCTGATTTTTCTCAGCAAGTCTACAGAATAGAAGAAGGGTAGGTACTATCACTCCAAATTAACCCATAGAGGCACAACTCAAGTCACCAAGATCACAGTCATCAATTGAGAAATGAAGGTTTTCACTTCCTCCTAATACATCAAGCTGTTCTTAAGAATGATGGGAGATACATGTCATTTCCCAAGGTCAAGATTAGAAACTCAAGACAGCTTATTGATGGTCAGGCTTCTGATTTGAGTCAGAAAATGCAGGTGTGAGTTCTCTCAATGGAGTTGAGGCTGGCGAGTGTCTCAGAGGAGGAAGAGCGTGGGCAGAAGGATAAACAGGAGGCAGTAAGGGATGCTCAGGTGACCTACGAGCAGTGAGCTCTGGTCTGTAGTGTCCAAGGGGGAGCCTGGACTGAGCAGTTTATTCTGCAAAAAGTTGGAATCATTGGAAATATTTACGTAAAAGACAGTGATAGATGGAACGGGTAATTTAGAAAGAGTAATCTTGAAGAGTCTTACGTTGTTTTTGTTTAGTCACTAAGTCACATCAGACTCTTTGCAACCCCATGAACTCTAGCCCACCAGGCTTCTCTGTCCATGGGACTTCCCAGGCAAGAGTACTGGGGTGGGTTGTCATTTCCTCCTCTAGAGTAGGGGATCTTCTCCACCCAAGGATGGAACCTGCATCCTCTGCATTTGGCAGGTGGATACTTTACTGCTGAGTCACCTGGGAAGTCCAAAGGAAGATTATGGAACTCAAAATGTCCAGAAGGCAGATGGAAACATGACCCTAGGGCATCCTACAAGGTCACTGTCAGAAGATTTTTGACAATGGAGACTCTCGTGAGCTGAATGGTGTCCTCTCAAAATTCAGACACTAAAATCCTAGCCCCAGGTGACTCTATTTGGAGACAGAATCTTTTTAAAAATATTTATTCAAGTATTTGACTATATCCAGCCTTAGTTTCTGCAAGTGGGATCTTCACTGTTGCATGCGGGCTCTCTAGCTGTGGACTGTGGGCTTAGTTGCCCCATGGCAAGTGGGTGCCCAGTTCCCTGACCAGGGATAAGACCCACATCCCCTGCACTGAAAGGCAGATTCCCAGCCACTGGATCACCAGGGACATCCCGGAGATAGCATCTCTAAAATAGTAGTAAAGGTACAGTGAGGCTTCCCATGTGGCTCAGTCAGTAAAGGCTCAGCCTGCAATGCAGGAGACTTGGGTTCCATCCCTGGGTCAGGAAGATCCCCTGGAGAAAGAAATGGCAACCCACTCCAGTATTCTGACCTGGAGAATTCCATGGACAGAGGAGGCTGGCAGGCTACAGTCCATGGAGTTACAAGAGTCCGACATGAGTTAACAGCTAAAACGCCAACCACCACCAGGTACAGTGAGGTCACTAAGGTGGGCCCTGATTCCATCTGACTGGTGTCCTTATAGGAAGAGGAAGTTAGGACACAGAAAGGCACCAAGGGAAGACCATGTGAAGATACCAGAAAGTGATCATTGCCATGCTCAGGGAGAACCTTCGGAAGAAACCAGCTCTGTGACTACTTAGTCTTGGACTTCCAGCCTCCAGGACTATGAGAAGATGAATTTCCATTGAAGATGCCCAGTCTATGGTTTCTTTCTATAACAGCCGGAGTAGACTTACACAGCAACTTCAGAAAGACTCTCCCAGGGATCACACTGGAGTTTGAAATAGAAGCTTGTGATTTCACATTTGTACCGTTTGCACATTCCCACAGAAGCTGTGTGGGATGCTCTGAAACTCTGTTCAAGTTGCAGCTTGATTCATGCTTCACTGGAGCTCACTCTGCTGTCATTATTTGCCCTCAATTACCCCATAAGTGACTCAAATTCTTTAATCTATACTTAGAGGAAAACTGCTGATCAGAAGAGGCAAAGAGCCCCCTGAAATGGGGCGGTTTACTGGCAACCCGCAGGGAATACTGATGACTCATCAGTGCTGTAGGTGCTATTTTTTCCCCCATGAAGCTGCAGTTGTGGTTCTGGTCTCGCGTGAGTTTTCTAGGACTTTGCTGCACCCCCTGCTTAGCTGGAGCATCATTCTTCCCTTGAGCGTGGGCTATTGCAGACACCACCTCTATGAATCGCGTGTGATGGAAGTGATACTTTGGGGCCTGGCTGTCTCCCTGTCGGATGCTCACCCTTAGAACCCAGCTGCCAGGTTGTGCAGAAGCTCAGATCACATGGAAAGGCCACATGTAGATGTTTCAGGCAACAGCCCAGCTTCCATGTGACTGTCACACATGTGGGTGAATGAAGCTTCAGACAGTCCCAGTCCCAGCCCTGCTGCTTCCTTGATCCCCCACCTTGAGCTGCACAGGCTCATGCCAAGATTTCTCCTTGAAAATCCAACACTTTAAGGCCACCTTTGAGGGAGGGGAAAGGCTCCTTGTCTCTTGGCCTCTGGCCGGCACTAGCCGGCAGCCTGGAGGTCCGACAGCCCTGAGACAAGCTGGGGGTCTTCCGTGTCCCCATGAGTCTGGGGCGACAAGAAGGTCCTCCAGGGGCACAGAAGGCAGAGTTCGTGGACCAGAGATAATTGGCCCTCCGAGAGGCAGGCTTGTTTGTGGGGGCACATGGAGCACTCTAAAGACTCCAGAAGTCATAAAGTATCCTTAGGGGAAAGAACTGAAGCTCCATTCCTAACACAGTGGGGACTTAAACCAGGGATGAACCCACTACCTGCTCTCCCACAAGCATGCTTCTGCCCCCAACAGTTCCCAAGATCCCTCAGTTGAGAGGTTTACACTGTCCATGTGGGCCTCACCTTGTGCAAACTATACACACTCGTCTTCTCAGACTCAAGCAGAATTCTAGATGGTTGCCACCAGGAAAGCTGGCAAACTTTAAAAACATAATCCCCATAAAGCTGACAGCATGCTTGGAAGTAAGCAATTTGACACACTGCAGACGGAGAGAACTTTGCCAAAGGACAATTTAGTGATGACACCAAAAGCCTGACATAGATGCACAAAAAATAATTTTTTTCCCAGCAACTCTTTTATTTTTGTTATTTTTTAATTAAACAAAATTTTTATTACATAAATCACAGGTACACAAAATACTGATTCACAGTTTTTAAAGGTTATACTCCATTTGTGGTGAAATAGATGTATCAATTTGATCACATAACTTCACTCACAGGACTGAATCTTAAGAATCTAGTCATGGATGTACACAAAAATATGCCTACAAAGACATTCACTGAAATTTTGTTTTCAATAGTGACTGTTGGAAACTAACTAAATCTCCAAAACAGAGATTGGGTATTCATGTAAGTGAAATCAATACAGGCACCAAGAGTGATTAGAATACCTATGAACACCTGCAGGAGGAAGATGCCTGCTCTGACATCAGGAAGGACAGTACCTGGTAGGCAGCATTTTGAATTCACATGAGCAGCTGCAACAGAGCAGGACCCTACCCACCACGGCCTCTGCCTGTCTTTGGCCTGCAGAAAAACTTGAACCTAAGAACAAGTTTAATCAGAGAAGTGGGAACATGTAGAAACAAAGGAAAACAGTCAAACAAGACCTGATAATAACAGCTTAGTCATTAAATACAATTCAGGACCTTTAGCTCCTCCGCTTCCCTGGTAACTCAGATGGTAAAAGCATCTGCATGCAATGAGGGAGACCTGGGTTCAATCCCTGGGTCAGGAAGATCCCCTGGAGAAGGACATGGCAGCTCACTCTAGTATTCTTGCCTGGAACAGCCCACAGACGGAGGAGCCTGGTAGGCTACAGCCCATGGGGTCACAAAGAGTCGGACACGACTGAGTGACATCACAAGAGCTGTAGCTAATATTCTGAGCCATATCCTGTGGGCTGTCTTGTAGACACTGTAACCCCAGCAGATGGAGAAGTTAACTACATGGTGATCAGTCTGCAGCCAGATCATAAGCTGCCACCACCCTGAGAACTGGCCTCAAAGAATGAAGGAAATGAATTGACCTTGGAACTGAAGGCTAACTGTACTTAAAACAATCAGGATGACGCTGCTCAGGCCACCACATGACCGATTTTAAGACAACCTTTGGTGCTGACCGTGCTGTTTCTGCACATAGCCCCTTCCCTCCATATAGAAAAGCTCTTGTCCACGGATTGTCAGTGGGGGGAGTCAGCCCTTGTACAAGAGTCCACCCTTCCCCCCCTCACCCCTCCACCCCAGGTGCCCACCTCTGAAATAAAGCGAACTTTCCTTTCCACCAACCTTGCCTCTGGAGTACTGGCTTTAAAGCGATGAGTCTCTGGACCGCATTTTTGGTAACACAGCCTCCTTATCCTAAGAAACACAATCAAGCAGTTTGCCATCACCTTCCTCAGGGCGGGAGGAGAGCCCGGCCAGCTTGGCTCCAGTCTTCACGTTCTTCTTTCCCACCCTCTTCCTCACTGAGAGTCCTGATCATGTTTGGATCACAGTGTGCGAAGCACAACGGTCTCCACTTCCCAGACCTCCCCAAAGCGAGTCAAGCAGATGAAGCAGAAGGCGGCTGCAGACTCCTGAGAAAGCCCTGCTTCAGTGAAGGGCTCCCTTTCCTCCTTGATTTCTCTGAATTCCCATCCTTCCTTCTCTCCCTTTCTAAACTACAGACACAATACTTGGAGCAGCTGTCTTTTGTCCAAAAGAGGGGATATCTTCAAGGGCCCGGAGGATGAAGGTGCCCTGGTTTCTGAAGGCATTGCACCGGCCCTGGACCAATTATATGAGAAGGACAACCCCTCCGGACATTAAGTCACCATTTCTGGGGTCTCTGTTGCCGTTGTTCAGTCGCTCAGCCACGTCCAACTCTTTGCGACCCGGTGGACTCTAGCCGGCCAAGCTCCTCTGTCCAGGGGATTCTCCTGGCCAGAATACTGGAGTGAGTTGCCATTACCTACTCCATGGATTTCTGTCACTGACTCACATTTTAAACCAATTAAAATAATGGATAAAATGTTAAATACAGAGTCAGTTTAAAAGATTTTTAATAAAATGTACACAGGGCTTCCCTGATGGCTCAGACAGTAAAGAATCTGTCTACAATGCAGGAGACTCTAGTTTGATCCATAGGTCAGGAACATTCCCTGGAGAAGGGAATGTTCTTTTATAATAGTGTTAAAATACATTATTTTCCTAAGTATCCTTCTTATCAAATTTCTCTCATGTGTAAGTACCTCATATAAAGAGTGTGTGATGGTTGGAATAAAAATGGGCATTTCTGTTAGCACATGAAGGGTGATGTTTGCCATTCCAGGCATGTTAGCTGCCAGGAGCCGGAAAGCAATGACAATGCTCTTGTACAGTTTAATTGCTTGACCTGGAAAAACAGAGCTACTTTAGCACAAGGCTCCAGAGCCAGCCGAAATGTACAAGCACCGTATCAGCAATGCTACCAAATTCCCTATATAAAGCTGGAAAACATTTTGTCTGGGTTCAAAACAAACAAAATGTATCTATGGCTTTAGCATCCTGTCCAAACACATTGAAGTATTAGGTTTCTCAGCGTTTATTCCATCTACGGAGCTGAAAACCATACAATTAGGAGAAAGCCCCACGGCACTGCCTTCAGACTGAAAGCAGCTCATTTCTGACTGATGTCGAGTAGCATCTCCAAACTCCCAGGCTCCTTCAATCTGAGACTGGAAAGGCGTTTAAGAACTTCAAGTACCATTGCCCCCACAGCGCTGTCTCTCAGCCCCTCCTCCACCGTATCTTTCACTTACCTTCTTCCACGTCCTTTGTCCCCTTACCAATCATCAACCAGTCCCCTCTGTCCTGGAGGAAGGAGGAGTGGGCAAATACTTATTAATATCAAGACTCTAACGCTGGGAAAGATTGAAGGCAAAAGGAGATGGTGGCGACAGAGGATGAGATGGCTGGATGGCATCACCAACCCGATCGACAGGAGTTTGGGCAAACTCCGGGAGACAGTGAGGGACAGGGAAGCCTGGTGTGCTGCAGCCCATGGGGTCGCAAAGAGTCAGCTATGACTTAGTGACTGAACAGCAACAATGAACGATGCCAAGTAGAATATCTGTTAACTCAGATTTCCGGATGCTTTGGTGGTAGCTTCTACTCCCAGAATCTGTGTTTTTAAAATACTAAATAGCTCTGCTTCTTCAATTACCTGGTGGCCATCTTTATTGTACGAATTAACATTTGATGAGCATTTTGAATATTCTAGGAGAAAGCCTGGACTATCATATAGTCTATGTGAAATTTTCCATGTAACTGTGACCTAAATGAATTCCTTCCAATAGAAACTACATAATACATGTCACTGCAAATTTTTTTTAAGACCTGAGTTGATGTCATATCAAAAGGCAAAAATGCACAGGTTCTGTCCAGCCCGTGTTCCATAAGTATACAAATCTATCTTGTGTAACCGCCAGTCACATTTCCACCCAACAAAGCAGAGTAAGCCCTCCACACAGGCTTAGCACCGCGTGCTGAGAAAGTGGGGTGGGGGCTTGTGAGTATCCCCTGCCAACCCTCAGATCACAGCTTTCGCACAGTTTAAGGTGAGTTCTCAGGGGCTTCGGTTTCTTTATGATAAAGGACTTGAAACAAGAGAGGAGCTGGCCCCTGGGAGCATTAGAAGGGAGTGGGCAGCTCAACAAGAGTCCTGTGTGTGCTCCTTAGACATGGAGCCCAAGACTGTCTTATGTGTCGTTATTGTTGGTCACTCACTAAATTGTGTCTGACGCTTTGCGACCCCATGGACTGCAGCACGCCAGGCTCCTCCGTCCTTCGCTATCTCTGAGAGTTTGCTCAAATCCATGTTCTTTGAGTCAGTGATGCTATCTAACCATCTCATCCTCTGCTGCCCCCTTCTCTTTTTGCCTTCAATCTTTCCCAGCATCAGGGTCTCTTCCAGTGAATCGAATCTTCGCATCAGGTGACCAAAATATTGGGGCTTCAGCTTCAGCATCAGTCCTTGCAGTGAATATTCAGGATTAGTTTCCTTTAGGATTGACTGGTTTAATGTTCTGGTCTGATAATTATTTACAAATATGCTTAGGGAGTTTTTCCCCACAAATTTCACAAAGACCCATAAGGAATCAATTATTCAAGAAAATTTAAATATATAGGTCCCAAACAATTTCCCTTAGAAATGTTATTTCAACAAAATACACAGTTCATAATTTTAATACATGAATCTATCATTTTTACTCTAATAATATTTCTGAATATTCAGTAATATACCTCTAGGCATGATTAGTTGCTAACATTTATTTTATTTGACCTCACACATTTGTCAACATGTAGGCCTAGTATTAATTAACCCTTTCCTTCCTTCACTTCTGGCATTCTACATACCCTGCTGCATGCATATTCTTCAAACACTTACAAACAACTGCAGGGCAAATAGCTATGTACATAAACAATTTGAAATTTCAAGGATTATGAAAATTGCAAAGTCTAGTAGCAATTTGAGTTCAGCTGATGGAAATATCTCTGCTTAAGTGCCAGATGATTTTAGTTCTAGGCACTTTGTTAACTGAGGGTCTGAGGTGGAAAAAAATCAGTGTGATTTTTGTGTGTGTTTGTTTGTAACATACAGAAGATGAAAATACTGTCTACTGGCATGTCTGATCAAGAGGTTATTTTGAAACTAACAGGAAATGGAGAAGAAATCTGTAAAAATGTAAAACATTAAGGGCATGTGAGATACGACTATGATCACCCTCTCGCTCTTTGCCATCAAACGTGTGTATTTTATGTCCTACATACAAATGCAGATTCACAGGTATGATAGGGATGAGAAAACACAGAATTTCTGAATTCAAGATCCTGGGTTACATCTTTTTTTTTTCCCAATTATTTTTATTAGTTGGAGGCTAATTACTTTACAATATTGTAGTGGGTTTTGCCATACATTGACATGAATCAGCCATGGATTTACAAGTGCTCCCCATCCCGATCCCCCCTCCCACCTCCCTCTCCCTCCCATCCCTCTGGGTCTTCCCAGCGCACCAGCCCTGAGCACTTCTGGGTTACATCTTCATGAAAGCATTTTTGTCAGTCAAACCTTCCATTGCTTTTACCTGGGCACTGGCCTTTTCCTACCAGCCAGTCAGGTTTCCGCATTTCTTTTGACAGCAGAGTCAATATTTCCATGGACTGGTCCAGAGCCATAAACCTTAAAGTCTTTGGGGTTCAACTCCAGGACTGTGGTGTTAGAATAAGCAAGGCTTCCTCCAGTGGGCGCTCAAGAGAGGGCGTGCCCCTGAGGAGGGTACAGATGCGGGGGCGCTGCGGGAAAGACGACGGGCGTCTCACGCAGGCACGTGTGTGTCAGGGCACCAACACCAGGCTCTGGACATTTGAAACTGACAAATTTCTGCTCTCACAAGTCTGAGATGGGGCCCTTGAACTTGCAGTAAAAGATCCCTATCTATTAATAACATGCATCTTAAGACACTACCAATTTTTTAAATAAATGTATTCTTTTTAGAGACTGTTATTAGTAAAATGATAGGTTATAATACTTAAGCCACCAAAATTTAATAGGGTAGGTCCTAAATTCTTTCTAAAAATATACATGAAAACTCTTCCAAATGCCAAATAGAGTGCTACATTCAAGGCTGTTTAAACATGTGGTTGGCAAAGTGGTGAAGTTCAGAGTCATAAAAACCAGGACCATCTAAGGGCCCCTAGAGAGGAAATTGGCACTGAAATCGCTTTGTCCTGCCTTCCCAGCTACTAATGCCAGGTGTGTGTCAACTGATAAATGCAGAGTGAGCCCAGAGAGGTCCTCCCAGATTCCACGGGAGCGAGGTGGCTCCATTTGTATAACATGATGACTTGCAGGTCCCAGCTACAAATCCAAGATATGGAAGAAAGGGCACCAAACTCACCCCTACTTCATGGACCAGAAAGATAAAACAGAAGAAAGTCCATAGAATGTTTTCTAGATCTTACATATGGATGTCTAGGTACTTAGGATGTAGCTTGCCCAGGTATCCCACCTGTGGCAGTCCATCTAATGTTCTAGTTGGCTACTGGTCCCAGGTCATTAAGAAGGATGCTGTGGTGACAGAAGGTAAATTTGATAGAAGTGTTTCGGATTTGGTACTTGACAATGACTGAGGGGGCTTCCCTGGTGGCTCGGTGGTAAGGAATCCGCCTGCCAATGAAGGAGACATGGGTTTGATCTTCTGTGTCTAGAAGCCTAGACATAGATTCCTCACAGGAAGATCCCCTGGAGAAGGGAATGGCAACCCACTCTAGTATTCTTGCCTGGGAAGTCTCATGGATGGAGGAATCTGGTGAGCTACAGTCCATGAGGTCTCAAAGAGTTGGACACAACTTAGCAACTGAACAACAACATGAGTGATGAGACCTGTAGGCCTATCATGGACCAACACACACTTTGAACCAATGGTTCATAAGCATCTAAACCAAGCATTTCATCTGATTCTGCAGTCAGACTCTAAGACATTTCAAATATATTATGAAATTTGATTTGAATGGCTGTAGCTTTCTAGGTAACACTGAAAAATCAAAGTATTAAAATTTCTAAAGCAATCTATTCAGCCTTCCCACAGAGAGTTATTGTGTTTTCATATTCTACACAACTCATTAAAACTTCTTTATCCTCTTTTAATCTTAAGATGTTTGTTCAGCATCTTTCTTCAGCTCATGCATTTATTTTCTAGAATTAGGTTGACTTTTTTCTCATTTGTTGCTTTTGTTTCAAAATGGAAATGACTATTTTTCTTAGATGGATGAAACTGGAGCCCATTATACAGAGTGAAGTAAGCCAGAAAGATAAAGAACATTACAGCATACTAACACATATATATGGAATTTAGAAAGATGGTAACGACAACCCTATATGCAAAACAGAAAAAGAGACACAGAAGTACAGAACAGACTTTTGAACTCTGTGGGAGAAGGTGAGGGTGGGATGTTTCGAAAGAACAGCATGTATATTATCTATGGTGAAACAGATCACCAGCCCAGGTGGGATGCATGAGACAAATGCTCGGGCCTGGTGCACTGGGAAGACCCAGAGGAATCGGGTGGAGAGGGAGGTGGGAGGGGGGATCGGGATGGGGAATATGTGTAACTCTATGGCTGATTCATATCAATGTATGACAAAACCCACTGAAAAAATAAATAAATTAAAAAAAAATTAATGGACATTCCCAGAAAGAAGTCACATATGAAAATACTAAATATTTAACCAGCTTTCCAAAGTTTTTTCAAGCACACATACATTCATATACATGTAATTATACAATGGGTACAATACAATGTTATGAAGTGACCTTGGCCACACTGTGAGACACTTGAAATTTTAGTTCCCCAACCAGGTATCAAATCTGCGCCCCCTGCATTGAAAGTGTAGAGTCTTAACCACAGGACTGCTCGAGAGGTCTAGAATATTATTCTCTAAAATGTTTCTATGGATCTTTGAGTTCTCATATTGAGTTTCAAGATGCCAGTTAGATACTGAGACTGATACATAGGCATTTACCTCCACTGCCCTCCAAATCCCCCTAAAATGACTGTTAAGCCATAAAAAAACAAAAGCCAGAGAGCTCTACCTGGGAGGCATCAACAACAGTTTGGAGACTCAAGATGCGGATAGCCAGGCACCTGCAGTGGAAGAGACAAAGAACAAGTGAATTCACACCACAGAGCCCCATTGCCAAGTGTGTGCTAAGTCTTCAGTAGTGTTTGCCTCTTTGCAACACTCTGGACCATAGTCCATGAAGCTCTTCTGTCCATGGGATTCTCCGGCAAGAATACTGGAGTGGGTGACCATGCCCTCCTCCAAGGGATCTTCCCAACCCAGGGACTGAACCTGCATCTCCTGTGTCTTTTGCATTGGCAGGCAGTTTCTTTACCACTAGCACCACCTGGGAAGCCCCATATAGGCCCCAAGATGGTCCAGAAATCAATAGCAAGTATAAGTGGGGCTGAAAAGAGGGATTGGTTACAAGTCTGTACAAGAGATAATTAAAGCCTCAAATTGCCTTCTTCACACAATGCAGTCAAACAAACACCAAGACCCAAAACCAGTAGAATATTGCCATTTCAATCCCCCAAGTAGTTGAACAGGAGAGATCCTGAGTTCATGACAAGAGATGGTTGTAGGAGGGAGTATCATTATGAAAACAGGAGAGCTGAGTGAAAATCTACTCTAAAAATGGTGAGTCATCTGCATCCCTTTCTATCTCAGCTCTGAAAGCACAGGGAAAAGGCCTCATGGTCTAGGCAGGAGCTGGAAGAGTTCTCTTGGAGAACGCCTGCCCTACTAAAAATCCTCCAAGTAGAAATTAGGTCTTTTGCTGCATTTACAACAGAAGTTAGGCTCCTGTGTGACTACCCTGTAGTGAAGTCCACCACTCAGTAAGCCCTGGCTTATAGAACTTCCCAGTTCTGTAAGTTGCATGATGAGTATGTAAATTTATTTTTTAAAAAACTTTCCATTTGTTTTGAAAGTGGTTAATCCATTTTTTTTTGTATCACCAATGACTTTGTGCCACACGTGACCACATATGTGTGGGCTTATTTCTGGAACTACAATGGTAACTTGAATTTTCTACCTTCACATCCTACTGGTCATTGTCATCCTACCCATGTTAAAACTCTTCAACACGTTACGATTTAAACACTCGGTTTTCTTTTGATGAGTTTAAAAAATGAGAATATCTTTTTTTTACCTATACACTATTTCCAGCATGCCTCATTAATTTACGTAGATCCATATTTCCATCAGGCTTCCCTGGTGGCTGAGATGGTAAAGAATCCATCTGCAATGCGGGAGATCTGGGTTTGATGCCTGGGTTAGGAAGATCTCCTGGAGAAGGGAATGACTACCCACTCCAGTATTCTGGCCTGGAGAATTCCGTGGACGGAGGAGCCTGGCAGGCTACAGTCCAAGGGGTCACTAAGATTCTGACACAACTGAGCAAATTTCACTTTCATATTTCCATCAGGTAATATTTTTATTCTTCCTGGACAAATTTAACATTTTTTTATTGCAAGTCTACTGGTAATTAATTTTCTCAGCTTTGTCTAAAAAAAATCCTTTATTTTATTTATAAAAGATATTTTTGGGAAAATTAGAATTCTACCTTGATAACTTTTTTCTTCCACTACTTTAAAAATGCTGTTCCATATTCTTCTGCTTCACATAGTTTCTGGAAAGAAATCTGATGTAAGCTTAGCTTCGTTTCTCTGTATGTGAAGTGTTTGTTTCTCTAGCTTCTTTAAAATATTCTTGTTATCACTGGTTTCAGAAATTTGATTATAATATCCCTTTGTATTTTCTTCATTTTTCTTCTGCTTGGGTCCCATTAACCTTCTTTAATGTGTAGGCTTATCATTTATATTAAATTTGAAAAAATTTTTGCCACTTATTTCTTCAAGTATATTTTTTCTCCCCTTCCTCTCCTCTCTTCTGAGACTGCAATTATAAATAACCAGTTTGCCGTAAAGCAATTATCCTTCAATTAAAAAATAAATTTAAAAAAAACCACCTTGTACCAGCCACCAGAGTTCTGTTATTTTTTTTTTCAGTCTCTTTATTTCATTTGGAATAATTTCTATTAGTATGTTTTTTCTTCTGCAGTGAGTAATTTGCTTATAAATTTTGACTTTCAGGTATTGCATTTTTCAACTCTAAAAATTCCATGTAGATCTTTTCAAATTTTTTGCATTTCTTTCCTCAGCACATTCATGTTCTCTTATATGCTCTCAAACATATGAGGAACACTTATATTCCTTTAACATTGTCTGTCAATTTCAGCATCTCTTTCTTTCATTTCTAATTATTGGGTTTTTTTCTGGTTTGGGGTCATATGTTCCTGCTTATTTTTATGTTTGATAGTTTTGAGTGAATCCTAGAAATTATGAGTTTTATTTTATTTTGTTATTTTAGGTGTTGTTTAGGTTTCTTTTTTAACATTCCTCTGTGGAGGGTTGGCACTTGGTTAAGTTCCTTTCCTGGTGGCTCAGACGGTAAAGCGTCTGCCTACAGTGCGGGAGACCTGGGTTCAGTTCCTGGGTCAGGAAGATCTCCTGGAGAAGGAAATGGCACCCCACTCCAGTATTCTTGCCTGGAAAATCCCATGGATGGAGGAGCCTGGGAGGCTGCAGTCCATGGGGTCGCAAAGAGTCAGACACGACTGAGCTACTTCACTTTCACTTTCACTTTAAGTTCCTTTAGATCACTCTGATTGTCTTGAGACTTGCTTTTTAAGTCATTTGATTATGACATCCCTTGATGTGTATGATTTTCTTAATTTTTCTTCTACTTGGGTTCCATTGAGCTTCTTGAATGTGTAGATTGATCACTTATACTAAATTGGGAAAAGTTTTTGCTACTTATTTCTTCACATTTTTTTTTTCAAGAAATACGACCCCAAACCAGTTTTGGTAGGCTCATGGCCTATATGGACTAGCTTCTAACAATATATTTTTAAAAAACCATATACAGACTAGTGTTTAACAACTATTTCTATATTAATCTCTTTGATTACATGTAGCATGAATTAAGAACCCCAAACCATGCATAGTACAGGCTGGAATTTCCGTTTTCTCATGGGTCCCTAATGAGAAGCTTCTAAATGCAGCTTTTACAACTAGAGCTCCACATGGGTCCCTGTTGCTGTTCAATTGCTAAGTCATGTCTGACTCTGTGACTTCATCTACTGCAGCACGCCAGGCTTCCCTGTCCTTCACTGTTTCCTGGAGTTTGCTCAGACTCATGTCCATTGAGTTGGTGATGCTATCTAACCACCTCATCCTCTGCCACCCCCTTCTCCTCCTGCCTTCAATCTTTCCCAGCATCAGGGTCTTTTCCAATGAATTGGCTCTTCCCATCAGGTGGCCAAAGGATTGGAGCTTCAGCATCAGCATCACTCCTTCCAGTGAATATTCAGGGTTGATTTCCTTTAGGATTCACTGGCTTAATCTCCTTGCAGTCCAAGGGACTCTCAAGAGTCTTCAGCACCACAGTCTGAAGGCATCAATTCTTCAGCAATCAGCCTTTTTTGTTGTCCAGCTCTCACATCCATACATGACTACTGGAAAAACTATAGCTTTGACTATAAGGACCTTTGTAGGCAAAGTGATGTCTCTGCTTTTTAAAACTCTGTCTAGGTTTGTCATTACTCTTCTTCCAAGGAGCAAGTGTCTTTTAATTTCATGGCTGCAGTCATGGGTCCCTAGGCACTGGGTGCCTAAGTTAAGGTTTTTCTAGTCTTTATATTCTGGCCTTTTTTAAAAAGTGGGCTTCCAGTTCCACCCGCATTAAAGGAATATTGTCCTTGCAGAGGCAGTGAATACCTAGTATTTAGACAATATGTGTTTCTGATTATCTCATGCTCAATACTCTCAATGCTCACTCAGGCTCCACATTTAAATCTTCCCTCATTTTAGGCACTTGTGGTGTTTCTTTTCTTTCCAATCTCAGCTCTGTATTCAATTTTACATTGATCATATTTATCTGGGCTTCCCAGGTCATGCTAGTGGTAAGGAATCTGCCTGCCAGTGTAGGAGACACAAGAGACATGGGTTCGATCCCTGAATCTGGAACATACCCTGGAGGAGGAAATGGCAATGGCAACCCACTCCAGTATTCTTGCCTGGAGAATCCCTTGGACAGTGGAGCCTGGTGGGCTCATGGGGTCACAAAGAGTCAGACATGACTGAGTGACTAACATTTTCCCTTTTTCACTTCCATTGTAATACAACTTAGTTGAAGAATCTTTAGGCATTTTTTAATAAGCATTTTGGGTGGTAAAGTGTTAGATGTCTGAACTTTTCCTGACTTTGCTTTTATTTTTATTTTCTTAAGGCTAGTCTTTGAGTCTTGGTAGAGTGAGCTGAGGGAAATGGAAGACTTAAGCCCAGGACACACTGGTCACAGTACTTTGGAGGTGATCTAAAAGCAATGCAGACAGCTTCCCCACAGGAACTAGTTTGTCTCCTCAAAACTCGGCCTATCACAAAGGAGAAAATTCAATGTCACTTAGCAGCCACAGTAAACTTATTCTCAAAAGAGGCAGACATTGCTACCTTCTTTCTAACCTATCCATTTGAGAGTTAGACACGTTAACCCAGTTTTCTGCTTCAGGCTGTCAGAATTTTGTAAACATCCATGTCCAGTTCTGGAAGGTTGAATGGAGGATTGAGACGCGCTCTGGATTTTTGCCCTCAATCCCTTCCCTTCTTATGTTTCCCATCATCTCAACTTTTTCTTCATATTTATGGGATTAAACTTGGGCAAAGTGGGTGACACTCTGTGTGTTTGTGGACTAGGTAACAAATCATTGTTGACTCTGAATGCTGGTGGCCTTCCCTCACAAAGAACCACCTCCACAAACTCTAAAGCTTCACGCCGGCCAGCAAGAGGACCTGCTATTCCCCAGATCCCAGTTTAATTTTGTTACACTGCTGAAGCTTGCTTTCTGAAAAATCTTCCAGAAAAGAACCTGACTACACTATAAAGTTCACAGTGCTGGATGAATGGATAAAGAAGGTGTGGTACATACACACGATGGAATATTACTCAGTCATAGAAAAGAATGCATTTGAGTCTGTTCTAATGAGGTGGATGGACAGAGAGCCCATTATATGGAGTAAAGTCAGAAAGAGAAAAACAAATATTGCATAGTAGTGCATATATATGAAATATAGAAAGATGGTACTGACCAACCTACCTGCAGGGCAATGGAGACACAGACATAGAGGACAGACTTGTGGACACAGTGTGGGAGGAGAGGGTGGGACAAATAGAGAGAGAGTGGCATGGAGACACATACACCACCATGTGCAGAATACATCGGTCAGCCAGTCAGCTCAGTCGCTCAGTCGTGTCCGACTCTCTGCGGCCCTGTGAATCACAGCACGCCAGGCCTCCCTGTCCATCACCAACTCCCGGAGTTTACTCAAACCCATGCCCATCGAGTCAGTGATGCCATCCAGCCATCTCATCCTCTGTCGTCCCCTTCTCCTCCTGCCCCCAATCCCTCCCAGCACCAAGGTCTTTTCCAATGAGTCAACTCTTCACATGAGGTGGCCAAAGTATTGGAGTTTCAGCTTCAGCATCAGTCCTTCCAATGAACACCCAGGACTGATTTCCTTTAGAATGGACTGGTTGGATCTCCTTGCAGTTCAAGGGACTCTCAAGAATCTTCTCCAACACCACAGTTCAAAAGCATCAATTTTTTGGCACTCAGCTTTCTTTACAGTCCAACTCTCACATCCATACATGACCACTAGAAAAACCATAGCCTTGACCAGACGGACCTTTGTTGGCAAAGTAATGTCTCTGCTTCTTAATACATAGAATACGTACATACATACATAGAATATGTAGAATACATAGCCAGTGGGAATTTGCCGTATGATGCAGAGAGTTCAAATCCAGTGCTCTGGGACAACCTAGACAGGAGGGATGGAGTGGGAGGTGGAATGGAGGTTCAAGAGGGAGGGGACATATGTTTACCTAAGTAATTTTTTTGTGTGTGTTTACCAACACAATATTATATAGCAACTATCTTCCTGTTTGGTTCAGTTCAGTTCAGTTGCTCAGTCGTGTCTGACTCTTTGCAACCCCAGGAACCGCAGCACGCCAGGGCTCCCTGTCCAACTCCCGGAGTCCACCCAAACCCATGTCCATTGAGTCGGTGATGCCATCCCGCCATCTTATCCTCTGTCATCCCCTTCTCCTCCTGCCCTCAATCTTTCCCAGCATCAGGGTCTTTTCCAATGAGTCAGCTCTTCACATCAGGTGGCCAAAGTATTAGAGTTTCAGCTTCATCATCAGTCCTTCCAATTAAAAATAAATAAATTTTAAAAAATAAAGTTCACAGTGATGCATTTTAAAATAAGCTGGACAGTAGGTTATTTTCTAAGCACTGAGAGCTCACCCTGCATCCTGGTCTCAGGTCTGGCAATCTGGCCTTTACTGACTGCCAAGGCCAGATCGCCCGTCCTTAACAAAAGTCCCATTCCTACCCAAGGGACCTTTCACATTCCCAACCCACCCACCATCTCTCCTTCTTTCTCTGCCTCTAGATTACAAAGCCCTTTTCACCAGTTGCGCTGCATTTATTGCCTCCAGGTCTATGGAAGGACCATCTTCCCAGGGTTGACTTCCCGGTGTTTTTCTTCCCAGAGTAGCAGTGTGGTTGGGGGTTTGGACAGTACCAGCTGCCCCGGGCGTGGGAAATAGCCGGGGAGAGGCAGGTGTCTCATGTCCTAGCCCTGCCAGCTCCACCGTTAACTCTTCTAAGTGAGCTGCACATACACTTTAATTTAAAAAGAAAGGAACCACACAACTTAGAACAAAAGCAGGGACTGAGCAGGATCTACCCAAGAACCGACAGAGTCGTCTCAGCATCACAAAGCCCCACTGTCCATTATTCCAGAGGAAGATTTGCATTTTCAAGAAGGCATCTTCCTATGAGATTGATCTTATGAAGGAGGAGGTTTGTGTTTCAATTCAGCTGCTGTAAAAGCGATCATTTTTGCTGAATTCCATTTATCCAAATGCTTCCCACATGGCTCAGTGATAAAGAATCTGCCTGCCAATGCAGGAGACCTGGGTTCGATCCCCAGGTTGGGAAGATCCCCAGGAGGAGGGCATGGCAACCCACTCCAGTATTCTAGACTGGAGAATCCCGTGAACAGAGGACCCTGGCGGGCTACAGTCCGTGGGGTCACAAAGAGTCTGACACGACTGAGTGACAAAGCATAGCACACAGGACAGTACACGCCCCTGTAAGTGTTATAATTATCCCCATTATGCAGACAGGAAACTGAGGCATGTAAAGGTCAACTAACATCCCAGGGTCACAGTAAGTCAGAGGATGAGCAGGGGCAGAGGATGAGCCCAGGCAGTCCCACCTGTGCCCACCCATTCAGCTGAGCAATCTCCATTCCCACTAGAGGGCAGCTATAATTCCCTTGCACAACTTGCCGGATTAGTTTGAGGATATCAGTTTCTGAGGGGCAAAACCACACTTTAGAAGGATGTAAAAGTCAGTGTACAAATGCAGTGTATTACTCTGACACTGGTGCGATTGGGGGCTTTTTGCGTTGCTTTCTCTAATGTTTGTCTGGTAAATGCTTAGTTGTATTTAACTGCTCAGTCGTGCCTGACTCTTAGTGACCCCATGGACTGTAGCCCGCCAGGCTCCTCTGTCCATGACGGTTCTCCAGGCAAGAATACTGGAGTGGGTTGCTGTGCCCTCCTCCAGGGGATCTTCCCAACCCAGGGATTGAACCCAGGTCTTCTGCATTACAGATGGCTTCTTTATCATCTGAGCCACCAGGGAAGCCTTTATATGTTAAGGGATAAGTTAAATAATTTTTGAAAAACTACTGAAAATATATAACAAAAGTTTGGAAAAAATGTTTCAGACTATGTGATCATAATCTCTCAGACTACTAAAATGTGAAATAGCCCCTTGACCTGAATTCCCTGCAAAGACCAAATAGCGTAGGAATTTACACTGATGCTCCCAAAATCCACCCCCGACTCCCCCCGGTTTCCCACGTTGCATGGTTCACACTAGTGGTGCCTAATTCTGACCATGTTAAAGGTTAACTAGTCATAGTTAATCCCTAGGCTCTATTTTCCTACCTGTACTGTGACCTTGAGAGTAGGTAGTGGAAATCCTTTATTTCTTTATATCAGCACTGCATCTCCAGGATTAATAAAATTCTGTGGATCTGAGCTGGCTCTGTCTCCCTCTCCTCCACACACCCCAAGCTAGGAACAGTGAGTTTTCTGACATCTATTAGCATAGTGAGGTTGACAGATTTAGACACAAAATTGTATTTTCACTTCAAGTGGAGACCTGCATGGGTGTCTCCATTTCTACTGCTCTAGATGCTTTGCTGGAACATGCTGGTTTTCAAATACCCTCAGATTTAGTCAGGTCAAAAATCCACTCAGAAGCAAAGCCAGACATGGACCTCACAGCTGATGGATGCTGGTCTTGCCCTGAGCATTTGGCTTGTGTTCTAGATGACTCTTTTCTTAATAGAACTCTTTTCTTAATAGAACCGCAGTCCTCTTACTGTTTCTAAGCACGGACACAATTTCTCCAGGGGCTGCTGAATGCTGAAGTCATTGAGGCCAAAAGCTTGTCCTGGGAGGCTGAACTGGTGGAAATGCCCCAGCCTGGCCCACAGCTTAGAGAACACCTTCCCACATGCATTGCTATATATTTGGTTATTTTGCCATCACCTGTGGGTTCCCTGGATTACGACATGCTGGGATCTAGGTGCCCACTCTGTTCTTCCCTTTGGTCCCTTCTTTCTGAAACACTGCTTGCCTATCAGCTGACTTGACCATGATAAAGCCTGTCCCTTCTCCTAAGTCGTTAAAAAATGCATTGACGCCATCCATCAGGACAACCCCAGAGAACTCTTACTGTTCACCTTCTTAGGAACGGGCTGTTCACTCAGACCCTTCGTCCCGCTCACAGACAGCTACTCTTATCTCTATGAACCACGTCTTCCTCAGCCTCTCGTGAGCCACTTAGCAAAAGCCCTTCCCATTTAGGAAACGCTGAGTGAGTGAGGGAGTGAAGTCGCTCAGCCATGTCTGACTCTTTGCAACCCCGTGGACTGTAGCCTACCAGGCGTCTCTGTCCATGGGATTTTCCAGGCGAGATACTGGAATGGGTTGCCATTTCCTTCTCCAAGGAAATGGTGCACATTTAAATAAATTATGTCTCCTGAGCTTCCTTCAGCCACTACTACGTCAACTTCAAAAGTTCTATGATGGATTAATTTTGCAAAAAATTGGCATTCTCTATTTTTCCTGTTTTCATTCAGTCTCTATAGATTTACTTTGTTTTGTTTGTTCCTTTTTTCCTCTTGTTCCTCCTGACATTAGACTTCAATTCTAACTGTGTCCACTGGATTCATGCTCATTTAAGATTTTTTTCCTCTCTCTCGTTTTTTTTTTTTTAGCATTTCACTCCTCATTGAATTTTTATTCTCATACTAAACCAGTCAGCGACATCTTTGGATGCCTTTTGTCAGGGTCTGTAGAATAATTACCAGGACATCTGTGTCGGTCTTTAGAGTTTATTCATGAAAGAACAGCTGTACTCTAGATGGACATCTGGTCACCCCAGCATAAGAGCTGACATTTCACACCTCTGCCCTTAAGCCTGATTGCATCTGCAGTAATGAGGTTCCATCCTAGGGTGACATTAAAGCCCCATTCAATTTTTTATCCAAAGACATCAAGTTCACATTTCACTCTAGAAACTTAAGCACCAGGAGCTATTAAATTGGGAAATATCCATCAAGAGAAGTTCAAATTAGCTCTCTCATGGCCTATACATCACACAGACATGTCCAAGGGGCAGTAACTCCATGTGGAGCTGCCCTGAGGACAGGTGTGGGTGGAGATCAAGACCATCAAGAGTGACAAGGTCAGCATCACGGATTCTGTCCACGCTGCGCTATTACAGCTGGAGAAGACCCAAGAAAGGCAAGGACAGGTACGCAGACTGGGTTGCCCTAGAAAGAGCCAGTGTCCAGGGCTGAAGCTTCAAGAGAAGGAGGCTCAGGTTGGTGTCCTAATCAATGTTGTTGTTCAGCCACTCGGTTGTGTCCAACCCTTTTCGACCCCATGAACTGCAGCCTGCCAGGCCTCCCTGTCCATCACCATCTCCCAGAGTTTGCTCAAATTCACGTCATTGAGTCGATAATGCCATCCAACCATCTCATCCTCTGTCGTCCCCTTCTCCTCCTGCCCCCAATCCTTCCCAGCATTAGGGTCTTTTCCAATGAGTCAACTCTTCACATGAGGTGGCCAAAGTATTGGAGTTTCAGCTCCAACACCAGTCCCTCCAATGAACACCCAGGACTAATCTCCTTTAGGATGGACTGGTTGGATCTTCTTGCAACAGAAGTCAAGTGGGCCTTAGAAAGCATCACTACGAACAAAGCTAGTGGAGGTGATGGAATTCCAGTCGAGCTATTGCAAATCCTGAAAGATGATGCTGTGAAAGTGCTGCACTCAATATGCCAGCAAATTTGGAAAACTCAGCAGTGGCCACAGGACTCGAAAAGATCAGTTTTCATTCCAATCCCAAAGAAACGCAATTCCAAAGAATGCTCAAACTACCACACAATTGCACTCCTCTCACACGCTAGTAAAGTAATGCTCAAAATTCTGCAAGCCAGGCTTCAGCAATATGTGAACTGTGAACTTCCAGATGTTCAAGCTGGTTTTAGAAAAGGCAGAGGAACCAGAGATCAAATTGCCAACATCCGCTGGATCATTGAAAAAGCAAGAGAGTTCCAGAAAAACATGTATTTCTGCTTTATTGACTATGCCAAAGTCTTTGACTTTGTGGATCACAATAAACTGTGGAAAATTCTGAAAGAGATGGGAATACCAGACAACCTGACTCACCTCTTGAGAAACCTGTATGCAGGTCAGGAAGCAACAGTTAGAACTGGACATGGAACAACAGACTGGTTCCAAATAGGAAAAGGAGTACGTCAAGGCTGTATATTGTTACCCTGCTTATTTAACTTATATGCAGAGTACATCATGAGAAATGCTAGGCTGGATGAAGCACAAGCTGGAATCAAGATTGCCGGGAGAAACATCAGTAACCTCAGATATGAAGATGACACCACCCTTATGGCAGAAAGTGAAGAGGAACTAAAAAGCCTCTTGATGAAAGTGAAAGAGGAGAGTGAAAAAGTTGGCTTAAGGGTCAACATTCAGAAAACTAAGATCATGGCATCTGGTCCCATCACTTCATGGGAAATAGATGGGAAAACAATGGAAACAAACTTTGTTTTTTGGGGCTCCAAAATCAATGCAGATGGTGATTGCAGCCCTGAAATTAAAAGACGTTTACTCCTTAGAAGGAAAGATATGACCAACTTAGATAGCATATTTAAAAGCAGAGACATTACTTTGCCAACAAAGGTCCATCTAGTCAAGGCTTTGGTTTTTCCAGTAATCATATTTGGATGTGAGAGGTGGTCTGTGAAGAAAGCTAGGTGCTGAAGAATTGATGTTTTTGAACTGTGGTGTTGGAGAAGACTCTTGAGAGTCCCTTGGACTGCAAGAACAGATCAGGAGAGCTTCTTAAAGGAGGTGACACAACCTCAGTTTTTATTTCTTATCTGATGGCAACCACAAAGCAGCTCTTAGTCTCAACCTAACCTAATGCAAATGAATCCATTCACTCAACCACAGAATCCAGCTGTCCAGAGGAAGAGCAAAGAGAAGGGGAAAGAGAGAAGAGGCAAGGATGGTGGGAGGCAGGGCTAGTGTGGGAAAGACCACAAACTGTGAGGTTTAAGGAGTAGCTAATCCCTAAAATGGTCAGTGGGGAGCACTGTAGAGCCAACTCGGCGTCTAGGAGCCCTTGGTTTGGGGAGTTCTCTGGATGTCTCTGCTGTACGCCCATCAGGTCCCACCTGCTGTCATCTCAGAGTCCCTTACCATCCCTTCCCCTGCCTACCAGGACCAGCACCATCTTGCTTTATTGTCCTTCCACCTGGTCAAAGCCCCAAAGGAGGATAATTTCATATTGTGCGTGCATGTGTGCTCAGTCATGCCTGACTCTGTGAGGCAGGCCCAAGGACTCTGGCCTGCAAGGCTCCCATGTCCATAGGACTTTCCAGGTGAGAATACTGGAGTGGGTTGCCAATTCCTCCTCCAGGGATTGAACTCGAGTCTCCTGGGTCTTCTGCGTTGGTGGGCAGATTCTTTACCACTGAGCCACCTGGGAAGCCCAGTTTCCCATCAAGACCCTTAAAGTCCATATAGTAACGCATATCTGTAGCATCTAGAAAAGCGGTACAGACGAACCTATTTGCAGAGCCAGAATAGAGACGCAGACATAGAGAATGGATATGCGGACACAGTGGGGAAAGGAAGGCGAAATGAATTGGGAGATGGACATATATATCACCATATGTAAAATACACAGCTGCTGGGAACCCGAAGTATAGCACAGGTGCTCTGTGATGACTCAGCTTAGCGCTCTGTGAGGACCTAGATGACGGGTTGGGGGGAACAGGGGGGTCCAAGAGGGAGGGGATATATGTATACACATAGCTGATTCACTTCTTGTACAACAGAAACTAACACAACATTTTAAAGAAACTAACACAACATTCTAAAGCAACTATACTCTAATTAAAAAAAAAAAAACAACAAACACCACAACCGGCAAGTTTGAAAGAAAAAAGGAAAGAGAAAAGCTATAAAAACACGTTAGAATTGTTGTTTATATAATAAGAAAAATGCCAACATCTGTTTTGGCATATCCCTAGAACTGGCAGACTAATTTGCTTAGCAGTTTTCTACCAGGAGTTGATGATATTTGAAAGGTTAAATGAAAACAATAAGACCCTGTTTTCCATAGCTTGACACAATTGCTAGAATGGAAAACAAGGTAAGATATTTAAATTCTGATGTCTGAGTTTGATCATTTTGGTTTATTGATCAATAGTGCCAAGTCCACAATATTTTATAATTTCTGAATTGAGATTTTTAATTTTTGAGATTTTTAATTTTTAAAATTTTTAATTTTTAAAAATTGAGATTTTTAATACAAGCCATCAGGTTTTATAACACTTACGATAAAATCTTAAAGACCAACCAGTTAAAGGCAAAAGCAATGACAATGTCTTACAAATGTCTCAAATTGTCAGTCTAGACCTGCATACTATTTTACCTTATATGGAAAAGTTTCCAACCCTCTATGTCCTTTGTTGTGTAAAACAGGCCTAAAATCTCTCAACTTATTTTCTAGCATCTTGATAGATCAATGTAATACTTTTAACTCTTTAGAATAAAATCTATACAGAAAGCCCAAATCTCTCTTTAGAAACATAGGTACGATCCCCAGTGTTCAAGAGGATATTCTTGTATTGTTTAGTCACTCAGTCATGTCCGACTCTTTGTGACCACACGGATTTCAGCACACCAGGCTTCCCTGTCCTTCACTGTCTCCCAGTTTGCTCAAACTCACATCCATCGAGTCGGTGATGCCATCCAACCATCTCATCCTCGGTCGTCCACTTCTCCCACCTTCAATCTTTTCCAGCCTCAGGGTCTTTCCCAGTGAGTCAGCTCTTCACATCAGGTGGCCAAAGCACCGAAGCTTCAGCTCCAGCATCATTTCTAGGTGTTGTCTTCCATCTGGGAAAGATTTCGGGCCATCACCATAATTTAGAAAAACAGAACAATCTACTGGTTTCTTGAAAGGAGTCCAGAAGTAGATATGACATTTGAACAAAAACTCTGGATGCAATTAATGAGACCTTGGGCTGGTTTCAGCCCTTTGTCTGTCTCCCAGCTGTCTCCCTCGGGATCAGGAATAAGGCTGCCCGCCTCAGTGAGGGTTCTTCCAGCCCCCTTTTCCCGTCCTCTCCCCTCTCTAGGTCACCTGCTTCTGGGGCCCCCACGCCTGCCTAAGCCCCGCACTCTGTGCTATGGAAAGCTCCTGAAACCCCTGGCCCTCCCTAGACTGCGCCCTCAGCCTAGCGCCTCCGCCGAAACCCCAGGGTCTGCTGGCTCCCGCTTTCCCACCTGACCGCTTCCCCCACCCGGAGGAAGGAGGGGAAGTTTCTTCTTCCTGCTGCCGGGGAGCAGTGTCAGCACATGGCCTCATCTTCCTTCCCACTTGCCTCTTGGAAATCCCAGGTCACACGACGATCCCCTCTTTTCTCTCCCGCGGGGCCGGCGCTGGTGTTTGTGCGCATGCTCAGTCGTGTCCGATTCTTGGCGACCCCACGGACTGTAGCCCCCCAGGCGCCTCTGTCCGTGGGGTTTTTCAGGCAGGAATACTGGAGTGGGTTACCATTTCCTCCTCCAGGGGATATTCCTGACTCGGGGATCGAACCCGCGTCTCTTGTGTCTCCTGCACTGGCGGGCAGCTTCTTTACCACTAGCACCACCTGCGAAGTCCTGTGGATTACTCACGGCTCCTCTCTTGTTTGGGGATCTGCTTCTTGGCTGCTTCTCATTCCTTGCCAGCATGGGTTACCAGCACCTCCGCCTTTATGCTTCACCCCGGAGGTCGGCTGCAGCTTTGCTCTGAAGAACGTGCTTTTTAAAGGTTAACCAGGATCTTTAAGCTGTGGTCATGCCTCCGCGCATCTGGAGACACGGGGGCCACTGAGGAGACGCAATGGGAAGAACCATCAGATTGCTTCCTAAACGGTAGGATTTATTTCAATGCTCACACGCAGTGCAATGAGACAAACTGTTTACATACAAGATAAGTAGAAAGATATAATACAGCTTTTACTGTACATATCAGGTATATATCAAGTACATTACTATACATATTTTATCCCCCAAATGTTGGCAGATAGAGATGAGGAGGGGGCTACTGTGGAAGGAAGCTTGGGGGACTATTGGCAGGACACAGGATCATATCCTTCATGAATTGTTTATAAAAGATGCAGTGGTTTGGGTTCTAGAACCTGACAATTTGCCAGGAGCAGCGAGTGAGCAGGACACTTGCGCTTTTAGGGTACCAGCTCATTTTTACCTTGTAGACATGCTTCTTTTCCTCAGCGACGAAGCTGGGAGCGGGCGAGAGTCGGTCTCTGCTCACTGGCTGTGTGACCCCCGTCCACCTCGCCCCTGAGCCTCCATCACTGATCCAGGGCAGCGGGCACTGGGCTCCCTGCCTGGGCTGCCGTAACCGGTGTCTTATTCTGATTTTGAAAACAGCGTTATCTGTCTGGTGTCATTAGACAACTTTCTCAGACTTAGACCCGGACAGCTTTCCGGTGAGCATTTGAGACGAGCGAACTGATGAACAGAAAAGATGAAAGTGAAGAGCACTGGAAATCTGGATAGCACACAACCTGGTTTCCAAGGACTGTGATAACTAAGATCAAAGAGCAGAAACTGAACAGTACGTCCAATGCCCCAGTGAGAAAATACCAGGCAAAACAGTCACATTCCAGCGAGACGACCAAAATTCGCTCTCTCCTTCAGTTGAAGGTGAAAGGCAACGCTATTTCATTCCACAAAAGCTCCACTGTAACTCATATAGACTGCATTTTTTTAATGCAATTTTTGAGGAAAGTGAGGTTAGTAGTTTACTGTGCTTTTCACCAAGGGTTGAAATTGGCTTTAGAAAATGTTCAATAACAAAGTAAAACAATTCCAAACAGATTTACTGCATGTCACAAAACAGGAATGGAATTAACACAGAATGAAGCATTTAGTGGGCCTTCCCTGGTGGCCCAGATGGTAAAGAATCCACCAGCAATGCAGGAGACCCAGGTCTGGTCCTTGCTTCCAGAAGATCCCCTGGAGAAGAGAATGGCAACCCACTCCAGTATTCTTGCCTGGAAAATCCCATGGATGGAGGAACCTGGTGGCTACAGTCCAGGGGGTTGCAAAGAGCTGGATACAACTGAAGCAATTTAGCAAGCATGCATGCATGGATTTGCCTCAGGAGAACAGTCATAAAGCTTCTAATTTCTACATGCACCACACTGACATCCCCACTACAGAACCTACTCTACAGGGGTGTGGGATTGTTTTGTTTGTTGGTTTGTTTTGGAAAATACAAAAGGTGGAGGGATGTCAGATTCTGGAAGACACCCTGTGTTAGCCTAAATCCTAAACAGTCCATAACATCTCTTCTGGAGGCACAGGTTGAAGAGAGATAATGGGCACATGGGTGGTCATCTGTTCCTGAGTTCAAGGAGAGTTATAAGAACAAAGTTATTTGAAGTAAAACCTGACTCTTTGCTTCGGATTGATACCAGTAACATCCAAGTGGAATGATAATCATCATCTTAAACAAGGCACTGCCAACTTTTTATAAGAAATTAAACTATTTACATCTAAGAGAAGGAAGCCAATAGAAGGATAGTTTGGACTTTCAGAATTCAGATCTCCCTCTGAGCTTGTGAGCCTTTAACGCTGAGCTTTTTAACCTGTAATCACTTTTCAAAATCCAGATGCATATTCGAATTATCTTGGAATTTTTTGAAAAATACAAATGCCTAGGTATGGCTTTTTTTCTCTAAAGCTCCAGATATGCTTCTAATGAGCAGCTGTGTTTTAAAATGACTGGAATATATGATGATCTTTTACTTTTATCTTGTTTGTTTCACTTTTTCTATTTCGTATTCAGAGCTCCCATTTCATTTAGTTTATGTTTTCCAATTTCTCTATCTCTTCTTTTTTTTGTTTTGTTTTGATGTTCATCTCAAGCATAGTAGAAAAGGTTTTGTATATATGTATGTATGTATGTATATACATATATATATATATATATATACCATGTATAATGTTGGTTTGTTTTAAAAGATATATATATATATATATCATAAACTTGATTTTTTTCCACTGGCAGAGCTAATATGATCTTTAGAAAACACTGTATGTGAGGTGAGTTTTTCTGGGAACTGAACAATTGGTGTCAGGCTCCAAATTAGCTTTTTATGGGGCTCTCAGTCATTTTGCTATGGGGACTATATTTTCAAAAGAGAACAGGTCTCTATTCCTGTTGCTTCTGATATGAAATTTCCACTAATAAAACTGTATTAAAGTTGAATAAAACCTTATTCCATCTGCTAAAATGTATAATTCATCTTTAATATAAGTTTATTTTTAAAAGAGCATGGGATACAGTCATTAAAAAATCACTGCTGATGCTTCAGCGTTTCAGAGAGGCAATCGGGCAGGGATAATATACCTCATTCATTGTTTTCCAACATCCAAAAGAGCAAAGAAGCAAAGATTAGAGCAATATGTCTTCTCTGATTTTGTCATTTCAAAACAAATAACCTGAATGCCTTGTTTCAGTATTTATTGTGTTACAAAATGTCCTTAAATCAATGATCAACCAATTATTATTAGTGATCTCAATAGGGGAGAACAGCAGAAATAAATTCCAAAATAGTGCCCAGGCTGCAAATATTTTTACCCTACATGGTAATGCCCTGTGCAATATTTCATTTCCCCTTTTGTGCATTTCTGAGGTCAAAGTAAGTATTATTGTACTTTCTCTCATTTCACAACCACTGATCAGAGAAGCAAGGAAGTCAGAAAGGCTTTCTGGCATCTACTATAGATAATTCACTAGTGGGTAATCAAACATTCATCAGTCTTAGCTCTGTTGTGTCAACAGACATCTCCAAATACACCATGAATGAATGGACACACTGGACATGCAGTCACTTTTAAAAGAATAGCAAAGACTCTGCATAGGAGTTGATTTAAGGGCACCGTCTGAATCGCCTGCTTGTATGGAAACTTATGGCCAGAGCAGCACCCCCACCCCACGTGCAGAATGGCTGCCTGGAGGCAGAGGCAAATGAGTCATTGTGGCCACTCAAGGCAGCTCCGGACACTATCTGATGCTAGGTACCCCAGAGCCAGTCTTTCAGTAGAGAAATGCTGCATTTGGACACAAGCCATGAAGCTACCTTTTAAATGCAGGCACTAAAACCTCAATGGTGTGTAAAAGACTTCCCTGGGTTAGAGAGAGTTGATGACCACGGGGCAAAAGTCAAAGCTGAAAGTAGCTTGACAGTATTGGGAAAATGTTCCCGATTGAGTCTCAAAGTGAGGAAAATGCCCAAAAGAAGCATCAGAATATTTGTAAATGCAAACACTATGAGGGCTGCACCTCCAGTGTGCATTAAGGGAGTGTTTACACAAAATGACTAGCTGAGCATAGACTTGATACATTTTTAAATAAAATTTCTTTTGACCTGTGGTTCTACTAACACATCCTTTCAGGAAGTCTCTGGGCTGAAAATATGTCCATAACTCTGAAGGCATCTCACTCACTAACTCTGCCAAGGACTCCTGCGTGAACTCTGACCACACAGGCGTTGATGCCCATGAACTTCACCCTTTTGCAGATAAATGAGGAAAGAGAGGCACCTTTGCCTGCTCTCTGGGCAGTTGATCCCGGAAGATCCAGGGATCAGACACAGGACTGTGTGAGATGATCATAGTCTCCACCTGAGATCGTCCACAGGCCTGGGCTGGGAGGCACCAGAGTCCCTTCTTTACAAGGCCACTTTCTCCCAATTCTCTTCCTTTCTCTTTGACATCACTCGTGAGTCAAGGGGCCAGAGCCCTGGTTCTCGTTGACCCCGCAGGCTGACCGTTCCTGGGCACAGAGGCTTCTCCGCGTAGCAGCCCTCACATTCGCTCACCGCTTACCCCTCTCAGTTCCTTTAGACTCTCTGTCCACCCTCTGCACACACAAGGAACCCTGTTTTCCCCCAGGATTACTGCCAATTCTAGTCAGAATCAACAGGCTTAGTGACATGTCCCTGAAACAGCAGGAAGGTTCAGATCCCCCCCTAAGTTCCAGGGGCAGCAACACGGAAGCAGGCAATCGGGGAAGAAAACACCCGAGTCTGGGGACCCTGGGTCTTCACGCAGCACTGCCTGATTCTGGGTCCCCAGAATCCACAGAGTCGCGGTCGTCCAGGGAGACAAATCCCTCCGTGCAATCAGAGCTGAGCTGCTCTGAGAGGCCGCCTGCTATGCCGAGAGCAGGGACCCTGGGGCAGTGTGGGTTGGTGTTAGGCAGTGACTGGTCTGGTCTAGAGAAAGCACCCAACACTGGGAATCAGATTCCAAAGAATGTCAGGGTGAGACTGAAGCCCGTTTCCTAACGAGAACCAGCCAAACTTCAACTGTATCTAGAAGCAACCCTAGAAATTAAACTGTGATTAGCATCATTTGACATTTAGTTCCTTTAGCATGATCAACATGCTGATGCAGCTTAACAGTATTCATCTCTAATTGTTCTTCTTATGGTAAAAATGAAAAAAAAAAAAAAAGCTCACACAGAAATTTGAAGCGTGACAAGCGTCCCCAGAAGGTTTATGGCAGGAATCCCAAACATCTCAGCCCGAGGAAGAGCTGTTGTGTGAAGAAGTTTCCAGCAAAACTGGTAGACGCCACCGTGAAAGCCCACCACCAGAGGGGCTTAATGAGGGGCTCGGAGGGGAGGCGTGGACTCGTGAGCTGCAGCCGTACAGGGATGGGAAAACAGGAGGCTAAGACGCTTAGACCACAGCAGAAATTATTCCAAACCAGTCGATCCTCTGTTAAGTAATTATTTAAACCACGCCATTAAGATGGCTAAAACTCCAAAGCTTGACAAGACTGATTACAAGGAAGAATGTGAAGCAACAGGAACTCTCGCTCATTGCTGGCGGGAACGCACAGCCACCCAGCCACTCTGGAAGACAGCTTAGCAGGTTTTATAAACCTACCGGATCCTGGTTTAATCAGAGGACCAACAGGAGAAAGCAGACTGGTTGGAAGGAGGTTTAATCACAAAAGGACATGACGTGGGAACAATGGAAGAGGGGGACAGCCAGTCATTTCCTAAGACAGTGTTGTCTCCTATTTATAGGTGGAGACTTGGAGGCTCAGAGCCCGTGAGCAACTCTTCTCAAGGCTACACGGGGTCAGGTAGATCCAATATTAACATCCCTCGTGACCTTCTTCCTGGGGACTGGAAAGAGACTGGCTTTCTATGCAAAATGTCGGGCTCAAAAACTGGATTAATAGCTCATTGCAGAAGGAAAAAAATTACAAATGCCCCACCTCATTGCCTCATAGGGAGGGAGGGGAGAAAAAAGGACATTTACTGCACTTGAAAAAGTTAGTTGAAAACAGTGCAAATGTTGTCTCGGGGCGCCCTCTAGTGGAAAGTTCCTGAAGTGACAGCCTTTTCGTCAAAGACAGTAGAAGGTCTTCATTTCTTGCATTTCCCTTGTTCCTTTAGAATCTACGTACCGAAGGCCATGGGCCTTGGTTTCACAAGCAAAATGAAGGCACTTCCTCATACGGGGGAGGGAGCCTTTACCCTGACCGTCACCTGCGTCACCACCACGGAGCTTTGCCAGGGCTTCCCTCATAGCTCAGTTGGTAAAGAAACTGCCTGCAACGCAGGAGACCCAGGTTCGGTTCCTGGATTGGGAAGATCCCCTGGAGGAGGGCATGGCAACCCACTCTAGTGTTCTTGCCTGGAGAACCCCACGGAGAGAGGAGCCTGCAGGCTACATGGCCTTGGGGTCGCAAGACTCGGACACGTCTTCGCAACTGAACCACCACTAAACCACCCCCGGGGTCCACCTGCCTTCTTGGCACGCCTGTCTGCAGCGGCCGCCGTCGATGCCCTACCTTGATGGCCTCCACGCGCCCCGGTTGCTGCTTTTGTAAGCTCTGCGAGGGGCTGGCCTCGAGGGGATGGATACCGGTTCCTCTGGCAAGAGGCATGGCCCCAGGGTGGACAGCGATCGCTTAGACGGCAGGTTCAAAGCCGTGTCGGTTTCTTTTCCTTTTCTTTCTCCTCTCAACTTTTTCCTTTTCCCTGAATCCCCTTTTCCTTTCCTGAACAATTCATGCCTCAGGGCAGAGCCAGGGAGGCATTTGAGGTTGGCATTCAGGCGCTATGGGGCCAGCGGGCAGCGTCAGGGGCTGGGCAAGGGGAGGTCATCCCAGGGAAGGACAGCCCCTCCAGGAATTGGGGGTCTCCTGGGCACACCAAGGACGCGGGATGAGGTCCCCGGACACAGAATCATTCCTGCAGGTGCCTGGGGAAGGCTGGGGCCAGCTGACCCCCCAGGATAGCCTGCCTGCAGGTTTGCGCCCCACACCCGGGTCCCCAGGCATGTGCCCCTTAATCACCCAGGCTCCTTTCAAGGACTCTCTGAGCCTCCTTTGCCTCACCTGTGATCTGCAGCACAGGTGAGGTATTTCCTATGTGACCCTAAACCCCGGGGGGGCCCCCTCCATGCAGGGCCCCTTTGATGCTCCAGGACACATTCTCCCCGAGGCGTGGAGCAGTGGATTTGCTCCTGGAGGTCGATGGACACCCCTGGGTCTTCTGGGGCCTCTAATGAACATGAGACTCCAAACAGACCCGCAATTCCTGAAGCAGGCTCCTCCTCTTCATAACCTGAGGCTGGATAATCCCAGAGGGCATTACTGGAACATTCCACCTGCTCCCTGACATCCACCTACTTTTCATTTCTCCATTATTTGGTCACTGGATTAACAGAGTGGAAGGAATCCATAAGTCCTGATTTTGCTGGAAGCCGCCAGGACTGGACAGTTCCCAACCTGGGACCGTTGGGTGAACCAGCTTTTACTCTAACCCCGAAGCAGTCCTCAAGAGAAGGAAGAGCCAGATCTTATACCTGTCGTCATTTCTCCATATGTTAGCCGTTTGGATCCCCGGGGTCAAGGCCACGTTCAGATAAAAGGACTTCTGTTGCACTGGTGACATAGTATAACACGTGGAAGAAGTATGACTCTCTCCACGTGCAGAATCTTTGTCATTAGCCACGTGAATCATTCCTGCAGGTGCCTGGGGAAGGCTGGGCCAGCTGACATCTTTAGGATGATTGTATAGTCTCTGTGTCTCACGCAACTGAAAATAGCTAAGTTGGAACATTTCAGTAAGCCTACATTTTTTCTGCCTAAGCAAAAATCGTGCCTATTAAACCTCTTGAATCTGCTTGGTGTGGCTCTTTGCTTTAAATACGCTGCTTGCTGTGATTGGTCAGTAAGCTGACAGGGAAATCCCACAGTTAAGTTAGGTGGCTGATTTTCTGGGCAAAGTCTAATGATGTCTCAACAAACGGAAGGGAGAAGTCCATATTGTCTCCCAGAGCATCCTATGATGTTGGATAATTGCTTGTGTTTACCTGCCGGTCCTAAAATGAGGTTGGTCCAACCTCTCCCCTATCTCCCTGCTGATGTATTAATACGAGCAGCCTAAAGAGTTAAGACATCATTTCTGAGGTTTACACACTCACGTTTCTGTACTTTCACTCAATATGCCAATGAGGCATGCGTCTGGGCTCTGTAGCCAGCTGGTCAGTCTGGCTCAGACACACAGGAGCTGCATTTCAGGATGGGATGGAGCTTTGCCTTATGTCATCCTGGGTGCTCAAGGTCCTTGAAGGACTCCTCTGTCCTAATCCAAGAGGGCCAGTCAGGGGGAATATCTGCTGGTCTATGTTAGGCCTTCTGTGCAGCTCTGGTCGTGACACAGGCAAATTCTGTACAGCATGTGGATGACTCAGACGGAGAATCCAAGTCTGTAATGGATGTGAACATGAGAGTGTGTTTTTTGTCATCCAGGACTGTAGAAAGTTTAAAGGACATAGACAAACACTCATGCCTCATTATAACTGAGTCACCCAGAGGCTGGAAACTCAGATCAACTGCAAACTGAGTCAAACTGTTAGTTGCTCAGTAATGTCTGACTCTTTGAGACCCCATGAACTGCCCACGAGGGTCCTCTGTCCATGGGATTTTCCAGGCAAGAATACTGGAGTGGGGTGCTGTGGCCTCCTCCAGGGGATCTTCTTGACCCAGCGGTCGAACCCAAGTCTTCCACATTGTAGGCGGATTCTTTACCATCTGAGCCACCAGGGAAGCCCCTAGGTGATGTCTTATTGTTGTTCAGCCGCTCAGTTGTGTCCGACTCTCTGCGACCCCATGGACTGCAGCACGCCAGGCCTCCCTGTCCATCACCAACTCCCAGAGTTTACTCAAACTCATGTCCATTGAGTTGGTGATGCCATCCAATCATCTCATCCTCTGTCGTCCCCTTCTCCTCCTGCCTTCAATCTTTCCCACCATCAGGGTCTTTTCCAATGAGTCAGTTCTTCACATCAGGTGGCCAAAGTATTGGAGTTTCAGCTTCGGCATCAATCCTTCCAGTGAATATTCAGGACTGATTTCCTTTATGATTGACTGGTTTGATCTCCTTGCAGGCCAAGGGACTCTGAAGAGTCTTCTCCAACACCACAGTTCAAGAGCACCAATTCTTCGGCACTCAGCTTTCTTTATAGCCCAACTCTCACATCCATACATAAATACTGGAAAAACCATAGCTTTGACTAGAGGGACCTTTGTCAGCAAGGTAATGTCTCTGCTTTTGAATATGCTGTCTAGGTTTGTCATAGCTTTTCTTATAAGGAGCAAGCGTCTTTTAATTCCAAGGCTGCAGTCACCATCTGCAGTGATTTTGGAGCCCAAAAAAATAAAGTCTGACACTGTTTCCATTGTTTCCCCATTTATTTGCCATGAAGTGATGGAACCAGATGCTGGATCTTCATTTTTTGAATGTTGAGTTTTAAGCCAACTTTTTTTACTCTCCTCTTTCACTTTCATCAAGAGGCTTTTTAGTTCCTCTTCACTTGCTGCCATAAGGGTGGTGTCATCTGCATATCTGAGGTTATTGGTATTTCTCCCAGCAATCTTGATTCCAGCTCATGCTTCATCCAGCCCAGTGTTTCTCATGATGTACTCTGCATATAAGTTAAATAAGCAGGGTAACAATATACAGCCTTGATGTACTCCTTTTCCTATTTGGAACCAGTCTGTTGTTCCATGTCCAGTTCTAACTGTTGCTTCCTGACCTGCATACAGATTTCTCAGGAGGCAGGTCAGGTGGTCTGGTATTCCCATCTCTTGAAGAATTTCCACAGTTTGTTGTGATTCACACAGTCAAAGACTTTGGCATAGTCAATAAAGCAGTAGTACATGTTTTTGGGGAACTTTCTTGCTTTTTTGATGATCTGGCGGATGTTGGCAATTTGATCTCTGGTTCCTCTGCCTTTTCTAAATCCAGCTTGAACATCTGGAAGTTCACAGTTCACGTATTGCTGAAGCCTGGCTTGCAGAATTTTGAGCATTACTTTACTAGCATGTGAGATGAGTGCAATTGTGCAGTAGCTGGAACATTCTTTGGCATTGCCTTTCTTTGGGATTGGAATGAAAACTGACATTTTCCAGTCCAGTGGCCACTGCTGAGTTTTCCAATTTTGCTGGCATATTGAGTGCAGCACTTTCACAGCATCATCTTTTAGGATTTGAAATAGCTCAACGGGAATTCCATCACCTCCACTAGCTTTGTTCCTAGTGATGCTTCCTAAGGCCCACTTGACTTCACATTCCAGGATGTCTGGCTCTAGGTGAGTGATCAAACCATCATGATTATCTGGGTCATGAAGATCTTTTGTGTATAGTTCTCCTGTGTATTCTTGCCACCTCTTCTTAATATCTTCTGCTTCTGTTAAGTCCATACCATTTCTGTTCTTTATCAAACCCATCTTTGCATGAAATATTCCCTTGGTATCTTTAATTTTCTTGAATAGATCTCTAGTCTTTCCCATTCTATTGTTTTCCTCTATTTCTTTGCATTGATCACTGAGGAAGGCTTTCTTATCTCTCCGTGCTATTTTTTGGAACTCTGCATTCAAATGTATATCTTTCCTTTCCTCCTTTGCTTTTCGCTTCTCCTCTTTTCACAGCTATTTGTAAGGCCTCCTCAGATAGCCATTTTGCTTTTTTGCATTTCTTCTTCTTGGGGATGGTCAAGACCACCCTGTCTCCTGTACAAGGTCACAAACCTCCACCCATAGTTCTTCAGGCACTCTGACTATCAGATCTAATCCCTTGAATCTATTTCTCACTTCCACTGTGTAATCTTAAGGGATTTGATTTAGGTCATGCCTGGATGATCTAGTGGTTTTCCCTACTTTCTTCAATTTACGTCTGAATCTGGCAATAAGGAGTTCATGATCTGAGCCACAGTCAGCTCCCAGTCTTGTTTTTGCTGACTGTATAGAGCTTTTCCATCTTTGGCTGCAAAGAATATAATCAATCTGATTTTGGTATTGACCATCTGGTGATGTCCATGTGTAGAGTCTTCTCTTGTGTTGTTGGAAGAGGGTGTTTGCTATGACCGTTCTCTTGGCAAAACTCTATTAGCCTTTGCCCTGCTTCATTCTGTACTCCAAGGCCAAATTTGCCTGTTACTCCAGGGGTTTCTTGACTTCCTACTTTTACATTCCAGTCCCCCATAAAGAAAGGGACATATTTTCCTTCAGAGGGTGGACAGAATTAAAGCCACAATCACAGAAAACTAATCAAACTAATCCATGATCACATGGACCACAGCCTTGTCTAACTCAATGAAACTATAAGCCGTGCTACGTAGGGCCACCCAAGACAGATGGGTCATGGTGGAGAGTTCTGACAAAACATGGTCCACTAGAGAAGGGAATGGCAAACCACTTCAGTATTCTTGCCTTGAAAACCCCAAGGTGATGATTAGGTGTCAATTATTTAACACTTACATATATGTAATTAACATTCAAAGTGTTGGGGATCCATGAAGGGTCTTTAGTCTGTTAATCTTGGCAACCAGAAGAAATAGTGGGACTTTTCTGGGGGCCCAGTGGTTAGGAATCCACTTTGCAATACATGGGACACACGTTGGTTTCCGGGTTGGAGAGCTAAGATCCCAAAATACCAAGGAGCAGCTGAGTCCACAGGCCGCAACTAGAGATTCCGCCTGCTGCAAGGAAGGACCCTGCACAATGCAACTAAGACCCAACACAGCCACACAGTTAAATATTTTTTTTAAAAAAAAAAAGAATAAGAAATAGTTCATAAAAAGAGGGGAAGAGAAATGATCAGAGAATATCAGAAGCTGAATAGTTGGTTGAGAAAAAGAAGAAGAAAAAAAAAAAACAGGCCTTCTACCTCTTCTGGGTACAGAAAGAACTAAGTTAATGGAAGGATGATGATTTTAAAGCTTCTCTTTAAAAAGCCCTGTTTACGGAATACTATCATTATTCAGCCTCCAAGTCGGGTCCGACTATTTGTGACCCCATGGACTGCAGTAACACCAGGCTTCCCTGTCCTGGCATTATGGAATACTACTCAGCAATAAAAAGGATAAGGTACTGATGCACATAGTATGAATGCATTTAAAAATCATTTTGATGACTGAAGGAAGCCAGGAAAGGGGGAATACATAATGTATGCTTGCCTTTATAGAAAGTTCTAGGAAAAGTTACGTAGAGTGACATAAAGCAGATTCGTGGTCATTTGTGATGGGGTATCAGGGTGAGCGGAGGCATATCTAGAGCAACCAGACCCCACTTTCCACAACAGTTTCACAGGTTATGTTCCAAGTCATCAAACTGGGCACCATAAATATAAGAAGTTTATTATATGTCAATTATACATCAATAAGGGTGTGAAGAAATAATTTGTTTCTTAAATTAAAAAAAATATATATGATTCAATAAGCATTCTGGGCTCAGCTGTGTTCTCCCCCAAATACATATTTTTGAGACTTCACCCCAGAATGTGACTATATTTGGAGATGGGCCTTTAAAGAGGGAAATTAAATTAAAATGAAGTCATTGAGGTGGACCCTAATGCAGTATGCCATGTGTCCTTGTAAGAGGAGAGTGGGACGCAGACACACAGAGGGAAGGCCACGTGAAGACACAGGGAGGAGACAGCGTCCACCATCAAGGAGAGCGGGACGAACGGAGAAAGTAGCGCTGACATGTACACTCCATCGGGTGTAAAGTAGACAGCTGTGAGAAGGTGCCGTGTAACACAGGGGGACCAGCCTGGTGCTCTGCGATGACCTGGAAGGGTGGGATGGGGGGTGAGGAGGGAGGCTCAAGAGGGACGGGACATGTGTATAATGATGGTTAAATCGGGTTTAGTATGGCAGAAACCATACTGTAGAGCAATTTTCCTCCAATTAAAAAGTAAAAAAAAAAAAGCAGGCAGGGGTGTAGCAGTTTCTCAACAAGCATTTGCTGGATGGATGAGTGAGTGGATGGGTGCATGGATGATGGGTGCATGGATGATGGATGGATGATGGTTGGATAGATGATGGATGATGAATGATGGATGGATGTAAGGGTGGGTGGAAGAGGTGGAAGAGGGATGGACAGATGAATAAACACGTACATTAACCTAAAAATACAGTTCCCAGCTTTGTAGCTGGGGTTCCTAGCTGCTCCACTCCTCCTAGGCTGTCTCTGCCTGAATTTCTCGATTCAGGAGACTCTCCTGAACACCCAGCTTTCCAGGCCAAGTGATGCTGAGGATCTGGAAAGGTCACAGCATCCAGTCTTTCCACAGCCCCAGGGTGGAGTGTGGGAGGACCCCTCACCCACAGCTGGGAACCGGTGAACTGACATCCTCAGATCAAGGTACCCCGTGTAAACTTGTCAGAACCCCACCCTCACCTCCTCAGGCTCCAGACACGATGCCTCGTTGTCATCAGCAGATCCTCAGATGCTGCAAGGGTCAACTCTCATCACAGAGACACTCGGTTAACGGGAGCTGCTGCCTGTCTTTACTTTATTGGTCTCAATATCTTGGTCCCACAGCGGCTCCTTCCCTCTACCTCTTGCCAAACCAGAGCAGCTAAGTCACAAAGGTTGATAAACTCCAGAAAATTGTTTTCTTCTGAGAACCATCTTTGACCAGAAACTCTTCCAGAAACTAGCCGACCATAGGCTGACCCTCCAGCTTCATCAGGAAAACTGAGAGGAGTGGGATTCTAATAGCTGTCCACCTGAGGACTCGGCTCGGGTCATCTTTGGGATGTCGGTAGGAGGAACTGAGCCGTATTTAGGCATGCTTGAGTTTCTCTAAGAGAACCAGAGCAATGGATGGGGAAGTATTTGGGATTTTGGCTACTAATACTTTATTTTTGCAGCAAAGGGAATAGCAGTTCTGAGGAAGAAGGTGAGAAAGGGAGAAGGTGAGTCTAGGGAGAAGGTGAGTAAGAAGCATTTCCCTTCACTTCTCCCTTGATCTGTTAGATTTCATATTCAACAATGTCGTCTTGCAGAATTGGGACAAGTGCTGGGCACTGGGTCTGAAATTATTAAAGCACTTCAGTGCATCTCCATGGGGCTGCCTGGTTCCCAGATCTTATTGGAGCAAGTCACACTTATCCTCTGGGGTTTTCTTGTCCAGCTCGAAAGAAACCTTCCCTAGTCCATCCCCTTTGATAATTAAGTAAAAATGCGGGTGAGTCATTTCCTGCTACTACTTTAGCTTATTCATTCAACTCTTTGCAACCCCATGGTCTGTAGGCTTCTCTGTCCACGGGATTTCCCAAGCAGGTATACTGGAGTGGGTTGCCATTTCCTTCTCCTGGGGATCTTCCCAACCCAGGGATCGAACCTGCGTCTTCTGAGGCTTCTGCATTGGCAGGCGGATACGCTACCACATGAGCCACCTGGGAAGCCCCTAATTCATCCGTAATTTCCACTAAATAGGGTGCAAATGAGAAAATAATCTCTGCATGTGGCTAAGTCCCCTGGCTAAGTGGTTCTCGCATATTTTCCTGAAAAACTTCATACAAAGAAAATACAACCTTCTCAGCATTTTTCCCTTGAAAATACTGAAGGAAAAAAAAGTAACCTACAGATATCATGTGAAATAAGGGCAGGATTTAGCTGCTCTTAGACACAATGGAGTCACGCTGTTTGGTGAAAGTCATCCGTCTGGAAAAATAGAAACATGATTTAGACCTTTTCCAAACTGTTCCTTTACCTGTTAACATTTGGACCGTGAATTAAAGCTGGTGAGAGGTGCTGAGTTAATGGCTATTGAATCGAGGGCCGTGGAGATAGTCGCGTGCTCTGGGACCAGACAGTGGGGTGGGCACTTGCTGGGGGAAAGAGAAACAGAGCGAAGTGAGCTTGTCATACATCAAACACAGCCCTGGAATTCAGAGCACACCCAGCCACGGAGCAGCGTCGCTCCCAGAGCAAGGGCGGAAGTGACAGCAAAAGAAGAGACAGCGACAGGAGCGGCATTGGTGATACTAATAAATAGAAACGCGTTGTGAATCCCTGCTTTGTATCAGGTATAGCTCTAAGGACTCGAAATCTGTTACTTTCTCTAATGGACAACTGTCAAAATTCCTGTCCGTTTAGGTTAAACTTTCTCCCCAGTTGCGAATATTGATGAAGGTAATTTTCTCAGAAGGTAGACGGTGTGACGCAGGCTTTCACACCGAGTCTGCCGGGCAGAGTTCTCTGTCCCGTGAAGGCAAATAGACCAAAGGTGTTCTTGCCATCGAGTGTCAGGACCTGCTGTTTATCCAGAGCCACCAGCTCAAAATGCGGTCAGGATTCTTTGCAGAGAAAAAGACGCGAGGCAGCACTCTGTCTACATCATTGACTCTATGATTCACCACTAAAGAAATACGATGCAATTCAGTCTCACCTTGCACAGAGCAAAAGAGTGTCCTGTCGCCTTTTAAGAAAACATGTATCGAAGTGTGGACAGAGTTGTGAGGAGAACTTAAGCCATAAAGACCCACGAAGTCTCTGGGCTGTTTTAAGCCACATTTGTCTTACACGGTTGGAAGAAATAGAAGATGTCTTTTATAATGAATATTGCCCTTGTCCTTGGCTTATCGTCTAATACTGATAACAAAAACCAGATTTTCTTATATGTATCTGAAAACTGGAGTTAAAAATGGGTGAATGTTCAGGAGCTAGAATGCAATTAAGATGTATAGACAGAACACCATCTTATATTTTCTTAATTTGATGAAATTTAAAAAAAAATCTAAAGCCAAAAAGATCCTTGGGCAGACTGCTTTGCAATATCTGGATAAACGGAGCTCACTGGAGATGATGGGAGTCAGTGCCTTGCAGTCACCAAAGCCCATCCAAGCTGCCAGCCACCGGCTCTCCGGAGCACATGTGTGTGACCAAGACCGTCCACTGCCCGGAAAGTTGACCTTCACAGCCACCACATGGCTCCCTCAGAGTCAGAGACCAAGTTACAAGCCGGAGGGAACAAAACAGCCCTGAGCCAAGGCCCCTTCATCTTCTGACTAATACATCACAGGGGACGTGCAATTCCACTTCAGCGACCTCACACCCAACAGCGCTCATTTGGAAGCCGTGCAAGATGCTAAATGATGCAGAAAGTCCCTTTTTTTTTTATGACAGAAACAATGAAAGCAAAGGAATGACGCTCATGTGCTGGATGCTCTGTGTTCCAATTTCTGCATCTTAACATAGTAGAAAATATAGAGCATGTTAAGAAAATGGTAAAATCTTTTCCTTCTTCTTTCATTAGGTTTTTTTGATGCAAGACTTCTTCCTCCACAACAGGAAGTGCCTCCCCCGGGAATCGCCTCCCCCAGGAATCTATGGTCTGTACTGTTATGACCCCATGATGCTCCCTCTTTCTGAAGCCAAATTCAGGTCAGTAGTGGCCTAATTAACACATCAGGCATCTGGTAGATCATGGTTTACCATCATCTTAGTGGCTCGGATGGTGAAGAATCTGCCTGCAATGAGGGAGACCTGGGTTCGATCCCTGGGTCGAGAAGACCCCTCGAAGAGGGCATGGCAACCCACTCCAGTGTTCCTGACTGGAGAATCCCATGGACAGAGGAGCCTGGTGGGCTACAGTCCATGGGGTCAAAAGCAGTTGGACACATCTGAGCAACTAACACTAACTAACCTTTACATGACAGTAATTTTCAGTAGTAATTGTGGAGTGAAACATAATAATAATGACAAGAGAAACATAATCATAATGACAAAAATTTCCCCTTATTCATCTTGGTATACATATAATCGGGGCTTCCCTGGTGGCTCAGATGGTAAAGAATCTGTCCGCAATGCGGGAGACCTGGTTTTGATCCCTGGGTTGGGAAGATCCCCTGAAGAAGGGAATGGCTACCCACTCCAGTATTCTTTCCTGGAGAATCCCATGGGCAGAGGAGCCTGGCAGGCTGCAGTCCATGGGGTCTCAAAGAGTCGGACATGGCTGAGCAACTAACATACATATAATTTTTTAATTATAAAAATCAAAATTAAATATTATAATAAAAAGATAAATAGCAATGGATTGCTTCTCTTTAATTGCACTGTCATTTTTTGAAAAAAGGGGGAAAATGTATAACCACATATGCGTCTAATGGCTTAGCAAATTACAAAACAGCATTTATTTCAATCTGTAACTTCTGCATATTTGTCAAAATTAATATTCTTTGTATATTCATGTTCAATAGACATATAACAAGATTTGTCATATCACTTCACCCATAGTTAACCGAAAAACACTTTTTAAATGTTAAGTTCAGAAAGTTATTTTTCACATAAAGAAACAGATATATGAATTGTTAGGAAAAGTCTTAAATATAAGGATAAGTTTGTCAGAGATTCATAAAAAAAAATCATATTTCACAATGATTTCCAGAAACTGAAATACTGTTCCTGTCTTTGTCCCTTCAGGACTGAGTCTAATGGCTTTCAAATGTCTCTGCAACAGAAGAATTTTCCCTAAGATATCTTCACCATAAATTTCTATTCCGTGAAGATGTCCAACAGAGTCTGAGTAAAGAGCTGGATGTTAAGAAACATTGAGAATGTTTAATCCATTGATTTAGAAGAACTGTCCAGTTATTGGTAAAATTAATAAAACACTCAAGCAAGCCTTGTGGCCCCTTCTGGCAACCCAAGGCCAGCCTCTTTTTTCCTTCCTCTGACATTCTTCCTTAAATTGGATTCTTTTTCTGCATAAATGTCCATCTACTTACACTTTATTGTTGCCTAGTTATCAATAAAACTTTTGTTTAAATTTGTCATTTTATCCACAATTTCTGATCTTCAGGGAACAGTTTTAAAGCTTGAGCTTCACTATATCATTTTTAAGGTTGTTTCTGACTGTTTATAAATATTTCTCTATCTGATTTAGTTGATTTAAAGTTTACACCAGGAAAAAAAGATGGCTCAGAAAAAAAAAGATGATCACATATAGTAGAGAACAAAATCCAAGAATGACCTGCTGTGTCCATGTTAATTTTCAGATGGCAGCGCACTGCAGAGGTTGATGTGGACGTCTAGGTCTGTCTAAAGCCTGTGTAGAACTTCATATATGAGCACATTATATCACCAGGGAGAGTCATTCCAGGCTATACCTAGATTTCAAAGCAGTTTTTACCTAAACAGTGAGACTGAAGGAAGTAAATAATTGCTTTCCAATGTTAGAAAGGGCTTCGCTGGTGGCTCATTAGTAAAAATCCACCTGGCAGTGAAGGAGATGCAGGTTCGAACCCTGGGTCGGGAAGATCCCTTGGAGGAAATGGGAACCCACTCCAGTATTCTTGCCTGGAGAATCTCATGTACAGAGAAGCCTGGCAGGCTATAGTCCATGGGGTCACAAAAGATTAGGACACAACTTAACAACTAAAACAACGTTAGAAAGAAAGTCACCATGAAGGAAAACTTCAAGTGGTCATACAGAATAACAAAATTGAAATAACTCATGTTCTATCTGTTTGTGTCTGTCATCCCCATGCCATCATTTGAAATTTTGATTCTTTTGTTCAAATGTGGTAATACCTAATGCAGCAGAGACTGGAGATGAGACCGTCCTAAAGCTCTAATGAGGCTGAGTTCCTACCGATTTACTCTCAGAATAAAAACAAGAGCTCCCAGTCATCGCTGGTGGGAACACAAAACAGGATAGCCACTTTGGGAGGTAATTTGGCAGCTTCTTAGAAATTTTTGTTTACAAAAGGAAAAGAAAAAGAAAAGCTTAGCATCCAACCCAGAAACCCCACTCCCACATATTTATCCAAGTGAAGTGAAAACTTATACTCATGCAGATTTTCTTCAATAGGTAAAGGAAAAAACCGCTGTAAATCCATACAACAAAATACTGTGTAGCAATAGAAAAGAACTGGATATCAAGTCACACAATCACATGAATGAACCTCAAAGACATTTTGCTAAATGAAAGAAAGTGAAAGGTGAAAGTCACTTTGCGGGGGCCAACTCTTTGTGACCCCATGGACTGTAGCCCACCAGGCTCCTCTGCCCATGGGATTCTCTAGGCAAGAATGCTGGAGTGGGTTGCCATTTCCTTCTCCATGGGATCTTCCCGACCCAGGGACTGGACCCAGGGACTGAACCCAGGTCTCCTGCATTGCAGGCAGATTCTTTACCGTCTGAGCTACCAGGGTGGCCCTAAGACTCACCCAAAAAGCAGCCCTTTGTATAATCTAATCAGGCCACAGTCTGGAAAAGCCAAAATTAGAGAGGTGGACAGAGACTGGTGGTCTTCAGGGGCTCTCTAATAGAAGGAACCAGGGTTCTTTGGGAAAATGTTTAACTGTAACATAGGGACCGTGAGAATTCAAGACGATTCTGAAGCATCTCAAAGCACCAGAAAGTAAGAAGTACTTAGAGAATCAAACCAAGGGGCATATCAAAGAGACTTGAGAGACCTTGCAATGGCCAAAGGTGAACAATTTGAGCAAAAAACCAATATTATAACTCATAGTATTTAATACTCAAGAGTCCTTCTAATAGGAAGGGATAATAAAAATAAAATACATAACTTGGGAGACGGGACAAAGTTTTTTATGCTTTTTCCCTACAAAAGCATAAAAATAATATATACAGATACTCCTGCAGGAGGTCAAGCTTAATTTCCCTCCCTTTCAATATGGGTTGGACTTAGTGACTCATTTCAAAATAGACTAAAAAGGAAAAACAGGAACTTCTCAGTGGAGAAACCTAGCAGGTTCCACCAGAACCAAGTGACAGACTTAACTCACCACACGCTATAACCTCACATGTTATGCCATGTGCTAAAAAAGTGACCTCTCATCTCTCAGAAAACCATGGCCCGAGGGCAACCACAAGTAGCGTGCTCAATGGCTCAGCCGCTTCTGGCTCTTTGCAACCCCACGGACTGTATCCCGCCAGGCTCCTTCGTCCCTGGGATTTTTTTCCGGCAAGAATACTGCAGTAGGTCGCCATTCCCTCTCACAGGCGATCTTCCCAACCCAGGGATCGAACTCTCGTCTCCTGCTTTGCAGGCCATTCTTTACTGCTGCGCCGCCAGCGAAGCCTGTAACCAGGAGTAGGCACCAGAAAAACCCAAATCAGGGGCATCCTGCAACATACCCGAGAAGTGCTTTTAAAAACTTAGGGGTCGTGAGAAACAACAAAGACTGAAAACCAGTCACAGGCTGGAGGAGACCAAGGAGATAAGAAGGTTGAAAGCAACACCGTGTCCTGGGTGAGGTTCTGGGCAGAAAGATGTTAGTGGAAAAAGCAGCAAAATCAGAATAACGCCTGGAGTTTAATTTTTAATCTGATCAGAATTAATTCTACAATAATATTATTATTGTATGGTTTAGTAAAGCTATTTAACATTATTTGATAAATCTACTAAATTCCTATGGTTAGTATTATCTAAATCCTATTTCCAAACTGGATTTTTTTCAAATTCTAGAAATACACTTAAAGTTTTTTAAAAAGTAATTTAAGAATCACAGAATATCTAGTGTTCCTAAGAATAAAATGAACAAAAGATGTGTAAACGCTGTGTTAAAAAAAAAAAATTACAAAATTTTACTGACGAACATTACAAAAGATTTAATCAAAATGAGAGAATCATTTTCATGATAGCAGGCAACAATATGGTAGAGATTTCAGTCCTTCTGAAGTCTATTCAAGGCAATTCCAATTTTAAAATCTCATCAGGATGTTGTTGATGAACTCCAAAAGCTGATTCTAAAATCTACAAAGAATAACAAAGACCTGAGAATAACCGAGACGCTCATTTAGAAGAAAAATAAGATTGCGTGTTTATGGGGCTATTAAATCTTAGCCAAACCTCCTCGTTTGCAGACTAGGAATGATGACACATGGCTCACAGAAACTCAGTGAGGACTATATGAAGCCCACGAGGGTTGACACAAGGAGGAGATTAACGCTGTTAGCCCCGGGATGAGAAGCGTGGTAGACGCGGGAAGACTAAGGAATCCCGCCCTGAGCTGAGCTTCTTCTCAGGTCACACAACTCACTGCTTACAAATGTTATATACATACATACGCTCAACATCATAAATGCTGAAGAGAGACTGACCCAACAATGAAATGCATTCAGCAATCTTCAGCCAACTCTAGTTTAACATTCTTACCTTAAAAGAATACTTCTAAAAATAAAGGTTGTCCTAACCTTAAAAAACACAGCTGAACCTCTGGTCATGAAAATTTAATAGATGTCAAAAGCAGTGTTTGGATTTCCATGAAATGTAAACCAACTCCACTTAAAAAGAAAAAAGTTAGCTTTAAACGAAGCATAGATGAAAGCCTGGAAGAATTGATTTAGCAACAGAATGAGTAACACTGCTTTTAATGGTGTTCAACTTAATGTTTCTTGCTGAGTGGGGAAAATTAATCATATTTATTCAAATACTGCAAATCTATTTAAATTATCTCAGTTTTCAACTTTGATGACAATCAGTCACTTAGACGTGTAATGTACACGTGCATTAGATAAACGGCATCACCTGGGTGACTAAAAGAGCTAATCTTTGTGGCTCACAGAGTGAGCGAGAAACCAGAGCCAGCCGGATCACAGCACACGGGACATTCTCCAGGGCAGCCGGGCTTCGTTGGTGGCTCAGTTGTAAAGAACCCACCTGCCGACGCAGGAGACATAAGAGACAGGTTCAGTCCCTGGGTTGGGAAGATCCCCTGGAGGAGGAAATGGCAACCCACTCCAGTATTCTTGCCTTGGAGATGCCAGGGACAGAGGAGTCTGGTGGGCTACAGTCCATGGGGTCACAAAGAGTTGGACACGACTGACCGAATTTCACATCACAGTGCCCCTCAAGCATGTGCTGAAGCTTAACAAAACTTTCCATAACCAAACATGAAAATCACTGCGGTCTCTAAAGCAAAATAAACTAAGTACTTCAATTAAAAGCAGATAAACAGATAAAAACTTAAAGTACAAATCCAGATGAAATAACTTTAAAATTAGTGTGGTGATTAAAGAAGTTAAAGCTTAAATTTATTAATGTGGATAGCCTTTCCGGTATTTTATTAATCTGACTGATGAAAGAGGAAATTGAAGTAGAGTCCACTTAGTGAGAACATTTCAGGAAAATTCAGTTAAAACCAAGTCATGTCCAGTGGAAAAAAAAAATACCCAGAGTGGAGACACAGGGTTCTGAACAGGCAAGAAAGCAGAACAGCTCAGAAGCCCCAGGTTATTGGAAATCATACTGTGGCCCTGGGGACTTTAAAGTCAAGGAATAGTTTGGGTACTTGGGAGCTTGAGAAGTCAGAAGAACACCCTCAAGTCTGATCAGAAAACCCAGGTTTACACAACACAGTATATTAATGCATATATATGGAATTTAGAAAGATGGTAATGATGACCTATATGCGAGACAGCAAAAGAGACACAGATGTAAAGAACAGACTTTTGGACTCTGTGGGAGAAGGCGAGGGTGGGATGATCTGAGAGAATAGCATTGAAACATGTATATTATCATGTGTGAAACAGATCGCCAGTCCAGGTTTGATGCATGAGACAAGTGCTCGGGGCTGGTGCACTGGGAAGACCCTGAGGGATGGGATGGGGAGGGAGGTGGGAGGGGGGTTTAGGATGGGGAACACTTGTACACCCGTGGCTGATTCATGTCAATGTATGGCAAAATCCACTACAATATTGTAAAGTAATTAGCCTCCAACTGAAATAAATTAATTGATTAAAAAAAAAAGAAAACCCAGGTTTAAGACTTACTTAGACTTCCTTAAGGTAATTGCTTATTTTTCACATAGCAAGTTTTAATTTACAGTAACAAGCTGATGCACAGGAATACAGTGTCCTTTATTTTATCCTAAGTGATCACAGTTTGCTCATACAGCTCCTAATCCAGGCTTGGTAACCAAACTGTTTTCGCTCACATGTCTGATACCATGCGTGCAGGTTGGTTCTGATGTTGAGATACATTCCCTCTACACCCAATTTGTTGAGGGTTTATATCATAAAAAGATGGTGAATTTTGCAAAACCATAAAATATAAATGAATGAAACTGTGGAAGACACAAATAAATGGAAAGATAGTCCATGCTAATGGACTAGAAAAAGATAACACTATTAAATGTCCTTACTAGCTGTAGTGATCTACAGATTCAGTGAAATCCCATTCCATTGGCACTTGTCACAGAAACTGAAAAAAACAATCCTAAAATTTGTATGAAATCACAAAATATCCCAAACAGCCAAAGCAATAATGAGCTGAAATGGCTTTAAAGCCTTGGTAACCTATGTAAGATTGAAGGCAGGAGGAGAAGGGGACGACAGAGGATGAGATGGTTGGATGGCATCACTGACTCGATGGACAGGAGTTTGGGTAAACTCCGGAAGTTGGTCATGGACAGGGAGGCCTGGGGTGCTGCAGTCCAAGGGGTCACAAAGAGTGGACATGACTGAGTGGCTGAACTGAACTGAACTGAACCAATGTAAGCCACCAAAGCTTTATATAGTGCCTCAAGCTTAAGAAATCAAATCTAAGGACATCCAATAACAAACAGCCAAACAGACTTCCCCAAATAACTCTTAAGCCACAGGCCGTCAAGGAATTCCCTTGCTTCACTTCCCCATCTTCCCTGTAAGTCTTCTCCCTAACTTCTGTAGGTGGAATGCTCTGTTAGGAGTTGGATTTTTTGGGGGGCCATGCCTCAAGTCTTGAGGGATATTAAACCTGGTGGGCTCTGGCAGTGAAAGCATTAAGTCCTAACCACTGGACCACCAGGGAATTCCCTGAATTGAATTTTGCTCAAATAAAATCTTAAAATTTTAATATACCTCTAAAAATAAACACAACGGAATATTCCTCAGTCATGAGAAAGAAATTCTGCCATTTGCAACAACATGAATGAGCACAGAAGATGTTATGCTCAGTGAAATAAGCCAGACACAGAAAGACAGAAATTGTATGGTCTGACTTATATGTGGAATCTAAAGAGGACAAAGTCAAAGTCATAGAAATAAATGGTAGGATGGTCGTTACCAGGGCCTGGGGGCTGGGGAAAACAGGGGAGATCCAATCAAAGGGTACAAGCCTTCAGTTTTAAGAATAATAAGTTCTGGGGATCTAACACACAGCATGGTGACTATAGTTAACAGTGCAGATTGGATACTTGAAACGGAGTAAATCTTAAACCTTCTCATCACACAAACTCAAATATGTTAACTACGTGAGGCGATGAATGTGATAATTAACCTGATTGTAGTAATCACGTCACAAAGTCTACACAGACCAAATCATTATGTTATACATTTTAATTATATACAATTTCATTTGTTTATTTATTTAGGCTTCCCAGGTGGCTCAGTGGTAAAGAGTCTGCTTGTCAATGCAAGAGAATCAGGACATGGGTTCGATCCCTGGGCCGGGAAGATTCCTTGAAGGAGGAAATGGCAAGCCAGTCCAGTATTCTTGCCTGGAAAATTCCATGGACAGAGGAACTTGGCGGGCTACAGTCCATGGGGTCATAAAGAGTCAGACATGACTGAAGCAACTTAGCACCCACACATGCCAGTTTTCTTGCCTGGAAAATTCCATGAACAGGGTAGCCTGGTAGGCTGCAGTCCATGGGGTTGAGAGTGGATAAGACTAAGCACACACGCATGCACGCTATTTGTTAATTTTACCTCAAAAAAGTTGGGAAAAAACTTAGACAATTAACATTTGTTTTACTGGTTTTCTCTATTGCATTTTTTTTCTATTTCATTGGAATCTTCCTTTATCTTTACTGCATTCTTTCATATGGCTGGCATTTAATATAATTAAAGGACATTAACTATAATTAAAGTATATTATAATTAATATACATTAAAATGTATATTATAATTAATATACATTAAAATGTATATTATAATTAATATACATTTAAAAGATCATAATGTACTGGTCCTTTTCCAGCTTCCCAGTATTTAAGCTTAGATCACTGACTTTTAAGCTTCTTTAATTTGATCAGAATTTAGACACAACAGTTTCCCCCAGAGCATTGGTTTAGTTGCAAACTTCAAATTTTGAAATGTCTTTTTTTGTCTTCATCAAAATATTTTCTAATTTCCTTGTGATTTTTTTCTTGAGTCGTAGGTTACCTTGTGTTGCTTATTTTCCAAATATTTGGAGGTTATTCTGGTTTCATTTAGCTATTTTAATTCTCAGAAAACCTAGTGCACAGCTTCCATCTTTTTGAAAGTTGGTGTATTCTGGTAAATATTCAATGTAAACTGGAAAACATGCTCTATTCTGAAGCTGTTGGTGTTAGTGTTTTATATATGTCAATCAGCTCCTATTGTGTTAAAACTTGTTTAAACACTTAACAATATTGTGTGCTTTTTTTTCGTGTAGTATGTCAACTTTCTGAACTATGATTTTGGATTTGCCTTTTCCTTTTAGTTTTGACAGTTTTTGCTTTCTAGCAATATATTGAGTTGGCTAAAAAGTTCGCTCAGGTTTTCCCACACAGCATCTAATAGCAAAACCACAAAAGAACTTTCTGGCCAACACAACATTTATGCTGTCTTACTAAGTGCATGCATATTTAGCATTTTCATGTCTTTCTCATCAATTGACTAATCACTATAAAAATATCCATCTCCTGCAATATTTCTTGAAGCTGCCTTATCTTTAATAATTTTTATTTATTTACTTTTGGCTGTGTTGGATCTTCATTGCTGTGCAGGCTTTTGTCTGGTTGTGGTGAAAGTGAAAGTCACTCAGTCGTCCCTAGACTATACAGTCCATGGGATTCTCCAGACTAGAACACTGGAGTGGGTAGCCTTTCCCTTCTCCAGGGGATCTTCCCGACCCAGGGATCGAACCCAGGTCTCCCGCATTGCGGGCGGATTCTTTACCAACCGAGCTATCAGGAAGCCTTGCTGTGGTGAGTGGCGGCTACTCCCTAGCAGGGCACGGGCTTCTCATTGCTGTGACTTCTCTTCTTACAGCTCCCGGACTCTAGAGCACAGGCTCGGCAGTTCTGGCACATGGGCTGTTTCACCAGGGTGTGTGGGGTCTTCCCAGATCAGATTGAACTGGAGTCTCCGGCACTGGCAGGCAGATGCTTTACCACGGGGTCACCACAGAAGGCCTCTTGAAGCCTCCTTTTACACTAATTAAACTATACTCCCTTTCATTTCTATGGTATTTTGTTGTTATCCAGTTCCTCAGTCATGTCCAACTCTGTGACTCCATGGACCGCAGCACACCAGGCTCCCCTGTCCTTCACTATCTCCCGGATTTTGCTCAAGCTCATGTCCACTGACTCAATGATGCCATCTAACCATCTCCTCCCCTGTTGCTCCCTTCTCCTCCTGCCCTTAAGCTTTTCCAGCATCAGGGTCTTTGTGAATGAGATGGCTCTTCCCATCAGGTGGCCAAAGTATTGGAGCTTCAGCTTCAGCATCAGTCCTTCCAATGAGTATTCAGAATTGGTTTCCTTCAGGATTGACTGGTTTGATCTCCTCGCTGTCCAAGGAACTCTAGAGAGTCTTCTCCAGCATCAGTGTTCAAAAGCATCAATTCTTTGGTGCTTAGCCTTCTTTATGGTCCAACTCTCACATCCGCACATGACTACTGGAAAAATCATAGCTTTGACTATACAGACCTTTGTCGGCAGTGATGTCTCTGCTTTTTAATATGCTAAATCTGTCATAGTTTGCCTTTCAAGGAGCAAGTGTCTGCAGTGATTTTGGAGCCCAAGAAAATAAAATCCCATCACTGCTTCCACTTTCCCCCATCTATTTGTCATGAAGTGATGGGACCAGATGCCATGATCTTAGTTTTTTGAATATAGAATTTTAAGCCAGCTTTTTATTTTTTAATTGAAGGATAATTGCTTTACAGAATTTTGTTGTTTTCTGTCAAACATCAACATGAATCAGCCATAGGTGTACATATGTCCCCTCCTTCTTGAACCTCCCTCCCATTTCACTCTCCACCCCACCCCTCTAGGTTGATTTATTTGCAAGGCAGCAATGGAGAAACAAGACATAGAGAACAGACTTATGGACATGGGGAGAGGTGAGCAGAGGGTGAGATGTATGGAGAGAGTACCATGACAACTTACATTACCATACGTAAAATAGACAGCCAATGGGAATTTGCTGTGTCTCAGGTAACTCAGAGGCTCTGTAAGTCAGTTTTTTCACTCTTCTCTTTCATTCTCATCAGGAAACTCTTGAGTTCCTCTTCCCACAAGCTTTATTATCTTCTCAGACACCATAATTGATATTTATTCATTCATTTATGGCTCTCCTCAGTCAGAACGCAAGTTCTGAGAACAGAGGCTTTTTATCAACTTTGTTCACTCCTGTTGCCACAGTACTTCAGTACCTGGTGAAGTAGGCACTGAAAATACCCGTGAAATGGATGGAATTTCCCTCTGGGTATTGCTTTGGCTGCAACTCATGTGCATGTTTAGCACTTTGGAAGAAATCAGTCCTAAATATTCTGTAATCCATTTTCATTTCCTATGCCACAGTTATTTGCATGGGTTTAAAAATTCTTCAGTGCAGCCTCAGTGGGCTGATTATAGTTGCTTCTTAACTCTGTCAGGACCAGCGAACAATGCCTTATTTCACACCATCTGTTGTTTCCCTTTATGGCCTAGTTCACAGTCAATTTTAAAACTGTCTCAAGCATCTGAAACCAGTGTGGGTGCCTGGTGCAACTCACACGTCATCTAGTTTGCCGGCTGTGAAGTTCACATTCCCACATTTTTTAATCTGAGTTTATCACTAAGTAGATTATGTTCCAGTATTATGGTGTCTAGAATTCAGTTGAGACAACTCCAGCACAGATACCTAGGTGTGTTACAGAGAGTAAGGAACCCTCCGGGTGCAGTCAGCAGTCTAATGAGGAAAACCATATAGCTGATAGCTACCTCAAGCTCTTCTAATTTCATTGCTGATCAGCCTTATGTTACCGAAAATAATGGGTCCAACGGTAGCTTCTTACAATAACTGAGGTTAGAAAGGGGCTCTTACTGAACACCTAGTGTACTAAGATATGATGGAGTTTGACTATATTAATTCAGAGGTACTCCCCACTTCTACACAAACAAGGTCAAAAAAGATTTTTCTAGCAAGACTCTTGGGGTAGTGCCTGAGGCGTAACCCCAAAACAGCACTGTGTCCGGCCACTTGGCTGGGGCCGGGGCGATGCAGCTCACGATGCTGAGAGGAACCAAAGTCTGCCCTTGTGAATCTCATAACCACCTTGATGTGAAACTTTTTATGCAGGATGTGGCTGGACCACCTAGACAATGCTGGAACTTCGTTGAGCTTACAGGCCTGGCTATAGGAAGCGTTGTGCCTAACTGTTAATAAATAAATAAAACTGTTCAACAGCTGCGTTTGCTGCAGAATCTGGCCTGGGATCTAGTTTTACCCTCATCTGCTGGGCAAGGCTGTGAGGGAGCAGCTGATTAACTCTCGTCTGAACCTGGTAACTCACAACCTAACAGAAATAACCCGGATGTTGGGCACAAACCACAGGGCTCAGGTCAGGATCTGAGGCCACTATGAACACCGGCTCAGTTTCTCTTTCAGGATCTGTCAGTTTTGGCTTCCCTAGTGGCTCAGACAGTAAAGAACCTGCCTTCACTGCAGGAGACCCAGCTTTGATTCCTGGGTTGGGAAGATCCCTTGGAGAAGGGAATGGCAACCCATTCCAGTACTGCTGCCTGGATAATTTCATGGACAGAGGACCCTGGCATCCTACAGTCCATGGGGTCACAATGAGCTGGACACGACTGAGCAACTAACACAGCAATATGGACGGGCAGCTGGCAGAGGGACACACATTCTTAGCTGTGTTTTCTTGTTAGGATGATCAACAAGGAATACTGTTCTTTGTCCCTTTTCGTGTTTTCACCTTAAGTCTATTCGGCTAATGTATAACATATGCACATAATTTTGCTTGATATGTTTTCTTATGCCTTGTAAGTTTTTCCAGAAGTATTTCTATTGTAAAAGACATGAAATATATAAGATTAGAGGTTATAACAAACTGCTTTGAAGTCTTAACAAATCTTAAGATTATACACAGTATTATTTTAGATATTTATTTTTCAAAATGACCAGAACCCTTTGACAGGTAGAGATGTTTTTTAATGCCAATCTCTTTAATTAAAAAAAACAATATATACCAGAGACTAGGAGAAAAAATTTCCATGCCCCTTTTATACTTTGGTTTCTGTTCTGACAAATACTAAAAGAGAATGGGTCAGTGGGAATTGTCTTAGTCCAGTAGTCCAATCAAGCTGCTGCAACAAGATCTCACTGGGTAGCTTATAAACAATAGAAATCTTTCACAGTTCTGCAAGCCAGAAGTTCAGACCGGGTGCCAGTGTTGTTGGGTTCTGGTGAAGCCCTCAGGGTTGCAGATGCCAACTTCACACTGTGTCTTCACAGGGCAGGAAGAGCAGGGAGCCCTGTGGGGCGTCTTGAAACAAGGGCACCAATCCCATTCCTAAGAGCTCCACCGTCATGACCTTGTCACCCCACAAAGGCACAGCTCCTAGTACCATCATATCAGAGGTGAGGAGTCAAACATATGAACTGGGGGGCAGGGTGGAAGCTGGGGGACATAAATATTCAGACAATAGTAGGAATTTATGAAATACAAGGGTATTAAGTAGGTATTTTAAGCCCAGGTTACAATCACAGAAATAACAATAAATTATGTGGGAAAATTTAAAAGTACACCAAAAGGGGCAGAAATCAAAAGATGGGAAATGGATCTATAATCTGAATGCAAATTTCTTTAAATTCTGGAACTGTGATATTAAGAAGAAATAACCATGCTAAGTAAATCATATGCCAGGGTGGAATTTCAAAATATAGTTTATATTTCTAGCATCATGAAAAGAATCACTGTAAGCATTACCTTAAAATATTTTTATCAGAAATATAGTTTCGGTAATAAACCATCTGATAAAATTATATATAAACATGTAATCAGATTTACTATACATATGTAATTTTAATACACTCCTATGAATACTCTTTATGGTGTATTTCATATAAAATATAAATTAATTTTAGATTATTAAAAAAACGCAACCAGTTCACAAGACCTGACCACCTACCACGTCGGCTCCCGAGCTCACATCCTGTGCTGAGAAGCCTTCACACACACTGACAGAGACGCCCTGTGAGCCGGTCGACGTCCCTGCAAAAATTCTCCAGGGTACAGAGGTGGCCTGGGAGGTGCTGGTGGAGGAGTCAGGGCCGCCTTTCCGCTCAGGGTGGTTTGGGGAGGGGTGAGAGGGGGAGGTATGTAAAGCTGAATTGAAAGTTTCCTGTATGGTTAAAACGGTCCACGCCCCACTCCATCTCCTCCAAGAAACACTGAAAAAAAAAATTTTTTTTTTTTAAATTTAAACGCTGAAAGTCCCAAGCTTCAAGTCAAGTTTTATGTTGGTACTTTCCGCCAAAAAAAAGCTTAATTCTCTTCTTTTACTTTCCAGGTTTATCACCAAATATCCTGAAGATACCGCTTTTCTTCTTTTAAAGTGGCCAATGTTTTCATTGCCTCTAGTTTCTCAACTCCAGTCTCTCTGCTTATTATTTCCACAAGGGCATCATGGACATCCTTGGCCATATTCTTAGCATCTCTAGAAAAAAAAGAGTAACCGCATTCTGTTTAAGAACAGGAACTGTGCACTAAGTCCTCCTGTATTCACGCATCTCAGGCCGGGCCTGCGTCACCACACTGCAGCCCCCCCTCCATCTCTCTGGAAAGTGACCCTCAGGTCTCCAGGCACTGGTCACCACCACACCCCGCCCCCGCCCAAGGCCAGGCCTTTGCCCAGGGACCACCGGCACATGCAGTGCTGACCACCCCATCCACAGCTTTAAACCCTTCAGCGGGCTCTGTGCTCCAGGAGCAGCCGGAATCTTGAAGAGCCTGGGGACCTCGCACACCGGGCCCTCTTCGTCTCTGCCCTCCCTCCACTCTCAAGGCCTTCCTGGGGGCAAGGAGCTCCCCAGACACGTCTAAGCCTTCATACCCGGCAGGCACATGGGCACACAGTTATTAACAGGCACATCACTGAGAGCTTGCTGAGGGCTGCCCCTTCTTGGTGCATTTCCACAGCCCAGCTCTTTCACTGCAGGCCGGGTGAGGACCCACACAGCACCCGCTGCGCCGTGAGCAGTGCTGCCCCAGCTCTCCACGGGAAGCGGGCGGCTGGGGTGGAGAGCACCTCGCTCACCTCCCATCTCCAGACATCTGCACGGGCCAAAGCGCTCGGCAGGCACTGCAACGTCTGCGGCATGAGTAACTGTCGGGCAGACTCCACTGTGCTGGGAGCTGAACTCGCCCTCCCCCTTCCAGCGAGATTCCTTGAGAAAGCCCTAACGGCCGCCCCAACGTCCTCCTTCTGCTCCCCCCAAGCACGCCAGCAGCACCTCAAGGCCCCCCCCAGCCCTTCCTCACGGCCGGGCTCCAGCCGCCACATCTCCGGTGCCCTGCGTCGTCTTCTTACTCGACTCTCAGCAGCAAAGGCTCCCCCTTGAGACAGTGTCCCCTGGGCTGAGGGACAAGCTCGCGCCTTCCTCGGTGGCTGTCCTCCTCAAGGTCCCTTTGTTTGGTCCACACTAGAGGCCAAGGGGGGTTCACTCTGAGCCCTCACCTCAGACCGGCTATGAGTGCTATCAACCTCACTTCCCGGATGTGAAAGAATGAAGCAGCAGTGATGGTGAAGGGTTACTTCTGGGCTAACATTTTAAGTTCTCAAGTACCAGTTATTCATATACTTGTACATGTATGTTTGTACGCGGACTTTGCCCCCATTATTTTAGAGCTGCATTTAAAACTTCAGCCTAAATCTGACAGCACTGTCGTCTGCAAACAAAAGGAAGACAAAATAACTTCACTAGAAGCTACATGAAAACATAAACCAACACGACATTCAGGAGCTCGGTCCTTTCTGACCTAAAGCAACTTCTTCTAGCTGAGGAGTCCTTAATAGGTCATGAAATCAACTTAGGAGCCAGTTAGCTTTCTTTAAAAATGATACAATGAACAAATAGACGTTATCAGAATGTGTCACAGAGAGTAAGTCCAAAAAGTAAGATCTGTTTTATAAACCTTTTCAATTATATTTATATGTACTCCAGGTCATTATGCCAGTATTTCTTTTTCTGTGTCAGTTTTAGAAATAAAAAACAAAAAACTCAACCTGATAACTTAACAGAATGTTTTAAACACCAGGCCGGGACGTGTTAGGATAAAAAAAAAAAAAAGTGTAGCTTCTCATTTCAAAACTCCTTTTTAATTAGCAAACATTTTGAGTTCCATTAAAACAAGTAGCTAGTTCCTAAATTTTTTTTTCCCTATGGCAATCTTGGGTTTCTACAATGGATCTTGTCTCAGAAAGTAGATGAAACATAAGAATGACTCCTGGCTCATGTCAACTTTGACATTACAAATTATGTCTTAAGAAAAAAATCAAAAAAAAAAAAAAAAAAAAAGAAAAAAATCCTAAATTCACATTCTCAGTGAAAAGTGAAAGTGAAAGTCGCTTAGTCATGTCCAACTCTTTGGCAACCCCATGAACTACACAGTCCATGGAATTCTCCAGGCCAGAATACTGGAGTGGGTAGCTTTTCCCTTCTCCAGGGGATCTTCCCAACCCAGGAATCGAACCCAGGTCTCCCGCCTTGCAGGCAGATTAATTACCAACTGAGCCACAAGGGAAGCCCAAGTATACTGGAGTGGGTGGCCTATCCCATCTCCAGCAGATCTTCCTGCCCCAGGAATCAAACCAGGGTCTCCTGCATTGCAGGCGGATTCTTTACCAACTGAGCTATGAAGGAAGCCATTTTCAGTCAAAACCAAAGCTGTTTTCCTAGGTCAATTGCACAAATCACACGTTTAGTATTCACTGATCAAAATCAATTGAACAATGAATTACGCATAGCAAAAACAAACACAGAAACCTAATTTAAAATAGCACAGAGCAGTTTGCAACATATGAGTTAATTTTCCTTTGGGATCTCAGTTTCCCAACCAGGGACTGAACCTATGCCCCCTGCAGTGGAAGTACGGTCTTAACCACTGGACCCAGGGAGGGCTGCATGAGTTAATTTTCACTTTGTTTTCCCGATAACAACTTCCTGGCTAGCGAGGGTATGTAAAAATAGCTTTAGAACTTTTATTTCTATTCCTGTACTTAAGAATCAGATGTCCCACCCGTACAGGTCCGGACTGTTAACCAATGGGCCCCTGGTTTCTTTAATGAACACCACCGACTGTCCCCAGCCCCCTGCACTCACCCACACACGTAAATGTAACCGCTCTCCTGGAGGAGGACCCCCGCCACTTCCTTGCTGTGACGCTGGAGGCTGTCTTGCACATACTTGGCTGGGCCTTCCTCCTCCCCCACAGCAGCATCTCTTGAGAAGGAGACTTCCAAGTGAGTGAGCACTCCACACTTAAGGAAGTGTCTGAGCTCATCTCTGAAACACGATACGTGAAGAGGTCAGTGGAAGATTTGTAATTTAAAGTTGGAGAAGTCTGAGATGCCAACTGTAGAGTATGGCGGAGCCTTACAACACAAGGGCTGTCAAGTACCTGAACAAATAATCCCTCTCCTTGTGTCTGCAGCCGAAGAACAGCCACGTGGCCCCAAAGGGGCCCCCTGGGTGTCGCTCCTGGAGCTTCTCTCTGAGGGGAAAAGAAAGCCGAGGTCTGGTAGAAAGAATAGGTAACAAAATCTCTTTCTTTTTTGCCTCTCCAGGTAGGTCTATAAGACCCAACTTTGCAGTCACTCAAGGTCCGTTTGCTGAATTTATACTTCATCGTCCACAGGGTAAGTTGGCCACTCCAACGGACACTAGGGAAAGTAAGCTCACCTCTGGGCTGAGACATCTATGACCTTTATATGACATCTCCAGAGCACGGGTATTTCGAATGACCACACTGTGAAACCTAGACTACTTTCTACACTAAATACTAGCAACAATCTTATGACTAAAAGCTCTCAATTAGCATAATAGAGAAGTGGCACAGGGCTCTAAAAGGTACAACACTGCTGCGCAATTTTCAGACATGATTGACATGTCCCACTTTTTTGTTTTCTTAACAACAATAGCAAAAAACTACACAAAGATTTTGTCTGAAAGATATTACTACACTACCCGGGGAGCATTATGTAAGAATTGTTATTTCACACACAGGGAGAGAAGCACAATTTTATTTGTATCAAATAATTATGCCCTGATATGAAGATACATGAATTAATATTCTGTTGAAAATTACTGGTGTTAGGGGTTTGATTTTGAAATGCTGGGTCTTTGTAATTGGGTCTTTGTAATTGGGTCTTTATGACGACCCAGTTAAAGAACAGACGGATGCTAGGAAAGGTTAAGGGCAGGAGAAGGGGATGACAGAGGATGAGATGGCTGGATGGCATCATTGACACAACAGACATGAGTTTGAGCAAGCTCCAGGAGATAGTGAAGGACAGGGAAGCCTTGAGTGCTGCAGTCTATGGGGTTGCAAAGAATCGGACACGACTGAGCAACTGAACAACAAAGGCACAGATGGGGCAGCTGCACATCAACACAGCATCAAGATGTGCTTGAAACCTGTCCCCAACACATGCACTATCATTTACAGTTCAGGGCTGGGCGGTGGGGGGAATAAATACCACAGTAAAAATCAAAGTTCCAGCACAAAAATCTCTAGACAATATATTCACTTTTCCCATAGTGACAAGTTATGCTATGCTATCACACATTTCACAGTAATTTAAAATAAAAATTTTACAACTGAATCCCAATATCCTAAAAACCTCAGAAGAAACAAACAAACAAAAAAAACCGCTCTATTATACTCCCAGCCAGGTCCACCAGGGACACATACCTGTGTTGCAGGAAACCAATGAAGGGGGCCACGCCTGCTCCTGGACCCACCATTATGATGGGGACTGAAGGGTCATTTGGTAAGTGGAAAGAGTTTGTTGTTCGAGGAGAGATGGATATCTGAAACATTAAGCCAGTGCTCATAAGTTTGGGGAAAAAAAAAAAACTTGAACAAAAGCATATAACCAAGGAGATGTCTGCCAAGGAAATCAGAAAGTGGAACTTCCCCTTAATTTCATCACTTCCCCTTTCCCTTAGAAGCATCACAAAATTAAGCAGCAGCATTAAATCTCACTGAAACCACAAACACATTTGTCAATGCAGAGAAATAAACAAGTCTGTCTTGCAAATTTTTGTCTTTCTAAATCAAAAGTATTTTTAAAATGACAGGGCTATTTCCAAGGTAGAACACTGAATAAATAAATAAATAATGAGTTATTTTTCTAGGCCCAAAGAAAAAGACCTGTGTCCTAGTGGGCAACCCATCGAATGTATCATGAAGAAATGCACACACAAAATGAGGACATGGTCCTTCACATCAGGACATGAAGGGGCAATGCAGAGGAACGCCAAGATGGGGTGAAGGGTTTAAGCGGAAATCAGGCACAAGCCAAAGAGAAATGAAGGGCCTGCCCTAAGGATGGCAGAGCACTGCACCACCTCTGCTCCCGCGGGTCCAATGTGGGTCCAGCGTGTGCTGCAAAGCTAGGCTAATAAATGAGATACAGATAAACAAAATCTTTCTGCTACAATTTCAAAAGGGTTTTCTTCTAAACCATGTGTCAGGGACACTGACAAGGCATCAGTTTGTTAATATAGGTGACTCTCAGTTTACTTTGCCATATGCTTCAGTTACCCTGAGTGATACTAACACTCAAGAACAACGGGAATCGTCCCTATATCGCATACAGATATAATCGTATACATTTGAGCCTTTAGTTCAAGGGAAGTTGTCTGAAGTTCATCAACAGGATGGACACAGTACTTTTTAAATGGAGAACTGGCAGAGTTGCGTCAAATGACTATTTTTGTTTTGGAGGGAAGCTGTGATGGATATTACATTAGCCTTATTCACTTGATTCATCCACTTAACAATTTTACTGCAGGTACTCAACACGACAAGCACTTAGGATGGAGAAATGAGCAAAACCAAATCCATCTCGGTGGGACGCATATCCTACTGCGTGAAAGACAATAAACAAACATTCACCTACAGAAAGACAGATAATACGTTAAGTCCCATGAAGCAGAATAAGACTGCTGAAGAGACCACACTTCCATGTTCCAGCGACAGCGAGGAGACGGGAGAGGACTAGTCGGCTCCTGCTGCTCACGGGACGCTCACCCTGGCTGGGCTCAGGGCGGCAGCTCTGCACCACGACCTCCTCCACCTGCATCCAAAGCCAAGGAGCATCCCTGATCTGAGTCATCCCATCTGAGGTCAGAGGGGAAGATGAGAGCGGCAAGTCCAGCACCCCCATCGGGCGCGGAGCTCCTGCTGAGACCTGGCACAAGCCTGTCCGCTCATCTTTCCCTGCGAGGCTGGTCACATGGCCCGGCCACCCAGGAGCGGGAGGGGAAGTCTACTCCCTGGGGGCGGGGCATCTGTGAACCACAGGACCACCTACCAGTTGGGGGACAGCGTGTGGTGGATGGATCATGGATAAAATACAGTATTACACGGCAAGATGAAACTTAAGTAGTTATAAGTTATATCCTTTCGATATATCTGTACCTCCAGGGCCTCAAAACTGGGTAGTCAATAAAAATCTGTTAAAATGGGGAAGGAAGAAGAGGGAAAAGGATAGGAGGAAAGAGAGACAGACTATGTGAGAGGCACCATGCTTGGTGTTTGTAACACAGGTGTTTCAATATGTTATTTTTAACTTTCTGGAGATCATCTGCTATTTTTATGAGACCATGAAGTGACACGATACTCATGTGTCAGTACTATTACTACAGTATTTCTTTTCAAAAGAGAAGTTTCTCAGTTCTCAAAATTTTGTGGCTGTAAGGAAATACACATGGTAAAACACCTGTTCCAGGCAGCAGACTGGGAAAATACAAAATTCAAGGGCAATCTTAAGCCCCAGTCTTCTTGTAAGCTCTCTCAAGTATATATCAGAAGTCTTAATTACCCCAACGGCTGTCAACTTTTTAACTTCAGTAACTTAGAGCAACCGAACCAGGAATAAGACATTACAAATGTCTTATTTTTCAAAACCATGGAAAAGACTTCATGATAAAACCTCAACTTTTTTTTCGATTTCAACCATTCTTATGGGTGAGGAGGGAGAATGTAATTGTTCCCTTTGCATACGGTCTCAAATGAGATTTTGACAAGTGTGAATCAAAACATAAAAACACAAAAGGTCTTCCGTTTACGAACGTGACGAGGAAGGAGCGAAGACTGTACTGTATATAATTCATACTTTACACACTGAGCAAACACATGGACTTATAATACTGAGTGAAAATTATGTTCTCCTGACTTTCCAAAAGACTAAAGCTCAAGCATGGCATAGAGTTTCCTTTGAATGGTTTGTTGGTAACAAAAAAGGCAGGGGACATTTTTCCAACTAAGCAATGAATGCTTTCAGTGTCACCAAAACTGCATACTCCTCGTACCTTGGGAGCCAGGGCTTTCTTGCCATCTGCATTGTTTGCACACGTGTACGGCTGAAGAATTGATTCAACCAAGGTGGCCAGCCAGCCTGTGCACACGCCTCTCCGAAGAACCACCTCCGTGGTGTTAGACAAAAACTCCACAATGTTAAAAATGAAATGAAGCTTCCCTGGGTGAAATAGACTTGAGCTGCAAAGACAGACAGGCAAGTTTTTAAACTCTGCATCAGGACTAACACATACAGGTGTTTTTTTTTTAACTGCACTGAGGGGTATTTCCGAGTGGGCACTAGTCACTTTCTCTACCTTCAGAGAACAGCTCTGCTAATTACTGCAAAGCCGCCCTGCCCCCAGCGTCCTGATATCACTCAGGACAGTTTCTGGTTACCTGTGTGCCCCCAAGACTAGATGAGATTTATACAGAACCCCTCCCTCTCCCCTTCCTCCTCCACCCCCAACCAGGTGGCGAGGCACACCAATAAAGGTCGCAGGGGGAGGACTCGGAGACTCGCTAAGCGGGGAAACGGTTCTGGACCGTAAGAGCGATGGAAGATGCCACGCCCTATGAACTCTGGGGGAACAGGAGTCCAAGCCTGGTTTTCTTCACTCCTTATCACGTCTGCTACCGTCTTCCACAAGTCTGGTAAGTTTTCAGTAAATGGACCTGTAGCTAACAAGGATTTGAAAGCTGGAGTTTCATCGTATTTTAGGAGAAAGACGCTGTGTGTTATGTTAATAAGCATCAGTACCTTGCACACGAGTAGGGTCTGGGTTGGAGCTTGGGAAGATGTTCTAGAAAAGAGCAAAAACAGGTAACTATTAATTCACTCCTACTGAAAATAAAGTATATGTATACATGTGAACTACATGTAAAGATCTGACTTCCAAGTTTTCTCTTACTTAGAACATTCAAAACAACTTTTGTTTCAGCTTTCATCATACTTTTAAGTACCTACACATTCACGGTGAGTAAGCAGACCATTACTAGATACTACATCCAAATCGTAAAGACCAAACAGAACCCGTTTCCTTAATGTGAAGCCAGTATTTCTATCTAAAGGCTGTTTGGTTTTTTTAAAACAGCAAACAGGAGTAAGGTCCACAAATGGGCCTCAGAGTCAAGGAACCAATTATATTGTTTTCTGGGGTGTCTCCAGAGTTTTCAGACTTGAAATACAATCGTGACCCAAAGACGATTAGACTGTGGAAAATACTTAGGCTGAAAATATTTTTCCTTTCTTATATTTATAGGGTTATAACAAAAAACCAGAGTGTAATGGTGGACACTGTTAAATCAAGTAACCCAGAAATCCAGTGGTCTCAAGGTACATAGGTACTCTTTCAAAAGGAGACTAAGAGTCAATAGTTGAATTGTCCACTAATAAACTCTGGAAATTTTTGTGTTCAGTATGTTATCATTTTGATAGCTATTTAGCAAAAATTTGGAAAGCCCTTTCTGAAATGTCTTACAGTTGCAATGTCAGAATAAGGTTTAAAAGAGGGCTCAACACTAACCCTTGGGTCTATTTTCTCACAGAAATTAGGAAATAATTGAAGTTTCTATAAGTCTCAATTATATAAACTTCTAAAGTTTATAAGCTGAAGCTTCAATACTTTGGTTACCTGATGCGAAGAGCCAACTCATTAAAAAAGACCCTGATGCTGGGAAAGATTGAAGGCAGGAGGAGAAGGGGACGGCAGAGGATGAGATGGTTGGATGGCATCACCGTCTCAATGGACATGAGTTTGGGTAAACTCCGCGAGTTGGCGATGGACAGGGAGGCCTGGTGTGCTGCAATCCATGGGGTCGCAAAGAGTTGGATACAACTGAGCGACTGAACTGAACAATTAGCTCAAAAGAAAGAGGGTAAGAGTGTTCATTTGAACAGGAAAATGGGAAGAGCAGCCTCACCACTTGGAGGACAGAGAACATTAAAAAGTAAAGCGGGAAAGCAAGCAGGGCCTGACTTATAAAGGAGGGCCCTTACCATACTTGGCATCAGAAGGGGCCCTGCCGGCCTAACAGTGCAAAGTACAGTACACGTTTTCCTGTCACTATTTATCACGCTAGGAAAACAGACAAGAGATGACAAAAGTACAAGCATAGAAAGTATTAAATAACAAAGGTTTTAAAAGCCCATAAATGCTTACAGTCACCGTCCCTGGTAAACATCTTCCTTAAGGAAGATCTGAAACTCTCTCCTGTTGGAGTACAAGAACCAGAAGACCAGGTGACCTTCCATCTGGATGCCTATCCCCCCAAGTCCACACTCGGAGGCACCCTGAGTAAGGACACTTGCTTATGCTGGGCCAGCACGAGGAGACCCTTGGGCTCTTAAAAGAACCAAAATCTGGACCTGCCCAGGTGGGACATTTCTGAACCCTGCTCACAGAGCGCACACTTCATCACACTCCGTCAATTATCACTATCTTTGAAAAAGATCCTTTTCTTGGAAACCTCATTTTTAGATAAAATTTGGCCAAGAGCTTTCTGAAAAACACATTCGAGGCTGAAGGCTGAGTGAAAAAAGAGAATTACAACTGATTCTATTAATACAGAAAAAGACCCTGCTGCTGGGAAAGATTGAGAGCAGGAGGAGAAGGGGACGATAGAGGGTGAGATGGTTGGATGGCATCATTGATTCAATGGACATGAATCTGAACAAACTCCAGGAGACAGTGAAGGATGGGGAAGCCTGGTGTGCTACAGGCCATGGGGTTGCAAAAAGTCAGACACCTCTTAGCGACTGAACGACAACAACATTGAGAAAAAAATGACAGTGACGACGGCAGGAAAGAAAACTGAAAAAGCGGGGGGGAAAAAAAACGGGAGAGAGATTCTCTGACCTCAAGAAGGAAGTTCAGCCGCTAAGGCCCCGGGAAGCCCAGCTGTGAGACGCTTGCTTACCGGCCAGTCATGGAGACGCGCCCCCACAGGCCTGCAGGAACTCGAGGTGCCCTTGGCACAGAGGGGCTGCCCGGGGAGCGGGGCTGTGACGGTGGCCACTCACCGAGCAGGAGGCCGAGTGGAGGCTGGCAGGACGGGAAGGCCCGCAGCAGGTCGGACAGGCAGGCGCCGGCGTCCCTGACGAAGCGGGCGTAGTCGGCCGCCCCCTGCCGACTGCACAGCTCCAGCAGCCGCCGCCTCTCGGCGCCGTCGCCGGTGTGGTCCGCGAGGGCTCGCAGGAACGCCTGTGGCCAAGAAGCCAACAAGTCACCACGTGCTCTGCATCAGAACGCGGGGCTGGTGTCCACCTGGGATGTGCCCAATCTTAAAGAAAAAGGGGGTGTGGCCACCAGGAGTGTGGCCGGGAAAAGGGCATTTCGTTTCGTATTTGCTCTGATGGCAGCCTATCGAAGTGGGAAGACCCACTTTTGTTTTTTGGTCACCTTCCCTGTATCTTAAACTGACCTAATCAGTCATAAGCACAGTCTCAAATTACACTATAGGTCTATGTGAGTAAGCAGGAAGTCAAGTCTCCCAAGCAAACTTTTTTTTTTAGTATTTATTTATGTAGCATCTAGTACCCCGGCATGTGGGATCTAGCTCCCTGACCAGGGATCAAACCCAGGGCCCCTGCATTGGGAGCCCAGAGTCTTAGCCACCAGACCACCAAGGAAGTCCCTCATTAACCACATGTTTTTATCTCAGGACACAATACCTATTCCTGCCTTAGCTGATGACTACAACCTGGATTTCAACACGTATTTGACCACCATTAAGAGCTTTTTCTGACAAGCACTGGGTACAAGAGGACACCTAACTTGCCCAAAAGGCTTCACAGGAGAGTGGGAGCAACAACACTACCTGAAACGGGAGTGGACACCACTACATCCACGGCCCCTGCATCCTGCAGGCCCAGATGCCCTTGACAGGGACGACGAGATCACATTCCCGTGGGGCCACAGGTTTCCACTGACTAGCCAAGAATCCCTGCCGAACCTACCCAGAGACCCACCAGCTACAGGAGCGCAGGAGCTTACCAAGAACACTTCCAGCCAAACTTTCTCAAGTCAATAAACCTTCCCAAGTTACAGGCTAAAACAGTAGCATATTTCTCACTTTAGTTAACAGAAACTTCACAGGACTAATATAGGAAATACTGTATTATGTAGAAAACAAGTTGACAAACATTACTAAAACTTAAATTCTAAATATTTTTAACACAGTAATTGTACTCCAAGGAATTTATTTTAAAAAGAAAATTTAGACAGGTGCATACAGATGCAAACAGAAGGTTGACCTAATGGACTGTCGTTAATCAAATCAACAATTACAGCATCTTTTAATAAGATCTCCAGTATGTTTCCATGTTGGGATATGCAAACTCATGATTTCTTTTTAATTAAAAAAGGCAAGTTACAGAACAGCATATATACTAGCAGCACAGATTCAAATGCTAACTGCAGTGTGACAGTGGCTCAGTCGTGTCTGACTCTTTACAACCCAGGGACCAGAGCCCACCAGGTTCCTCTGCCCTTGGGGCTCTCCAGGCAAGAACTGCAGCGGGTTGCCATTTCCTTCTCCAGGGGATCTCCCCAACCCAGGGACTGAACCCAGATCTCCTGCTTTGCAGGCAGATTCTCTACTCTCTGAGCCACCAAGGGAAGCCCTATTAACTGCAGGGGGCTAATTAAAAAGCACTTTTGCTTCCTGAATTACTTTTGTGTCCAGACTTTTTACAAGCATACTGCTTTTGCAGTAAGCAAAAATACATTTTTAAATATATACATTGTGAAGTTTTCAGAAATGGTAGAGTTGAACTAAAATTATGAAATTATGCAGGAGATTTTCATCACAGTGCATCGTAAATTTACTCAAATTATACCCAGGATTCAGCCTCTCCACTGAGTTCACTTCCTGAAGAACTACAAATGCAGTCAACACGTTAATAAAACAGAAGATGAACACTGCAGTGTGGACAGTGTAATGTAATAATAGTATTGTTTCTGCTCATTTGCAATACAAGTTTGGTAAAACAGCTTGGAAAGTTTGCCCACTAACATCCGTTGTAGGAACAGGGCTAGAAAAACAGCCGTAACAGCGGCACAATACTGACTGACACCTAGTGGACCTTCACCTCCAAGCCCGTCTCGCGTCAGTGTGACCCAGCAAAACCCTCCGCTGTGCCCTGGAGAATTCGGCCGTAACAAATTAACTGCAGACTTTCACACAAAAGGGGTCTTCCCAACCTTAAATGAGGGACAGGTGAGGGAAACCCCTAGCCTCCTGTCAGCTAGGGAAGAAGTGTCCGTGCGCAGCTGGAAAACCCATGTCATTGAGGGCCACTTTCATCACTGGTTACCGTGCAACACTGAGTTAACATCTAGTAAAATAAGATTAAGGAAAAGCCCTACTTGAAATTCTTGTTTCAAAAGAAAACGTAACACTTCAATTTAAGAGCAATTTAAAAATATTTGTCCATGACATCACAGAGACACAGCATGCCTTGGGAACTATTCTGAACACAGGCTGTGAAGACCACATTTTCTAAGCCTTCAAATGATTTAATAAACTCTATAGAAACATAAGTATATTTTTAAGTAGATACCAAAAGAACTTAAAAAAACAATACCTTCTTGGGAACGGCTCGTATTTCGAGGCACCAGGTGAGAAGGAAGTGGAGAGAACACCTCTCAGGTACATGCTCGGGCAAGGCTGCGCCTGTCCAGGTAGATGGGGAAGAGCTCACGACTCAGAAAATAAAGATGTTTCCAACCCCGATAAACACTAACAGCTGTAATCCTTTACATTATAGTGCTATCAAAGTACAACATGACGCTTATTCAGTCAAAAGATTTCCTCACAAAGAATGTGAAAGAAAAATCCACTTTACAAAAACAATTTCACTAATTCAACAGTACTACTGTACCAGCCACACCTACCAAATCTAGGTTTACTAAACAAAAGGAAGGGAAATCATCTAAAACCAAGGAACAAAAAGCCCAGGAATCAAACTGGGGTCTCCTGCACTGCAGGTGGATTCTTTACCAACTGAGCTATCAGGGAAGCCCCTCCCTGGCAGTGGTCCCACAACACTGCCTGTTGTCCTCAGAAAGAATTTCAGAGCTGCCTGAGCTCTAGTTTCAGATTCTAAGCAAATCGCTGTAAAATAATTTTCTTTAATCATGGAAAAAGCAATTACTTTCATGTATTAAATAAGCAATAACAAATACGCCATGGGACACAAACATAAAACTACCTTTTTTTTTCTTTTGCCATATAGTGCAGTTTGTGGGATGTTCTCCCACCAGGAATTAAACCTGGGCCCCAGAATTGAAGGCCCAGAGTCCTAACCACCAGGGAACTCACAGCAAAAAGCAGTTTTTAAAACAGATTCATATAATATAGTTTTACTGCATGACAACTCTAGTGTGCAAACTTAGAAAAAAAGCAATGCTGATTGAAAAAAAACAACCTAACAAATTGGCTCAACTAACCAACCTACTTCTCTGAAACCATAGTTATATTCATCTTTGTGTTTCCCAGTTTGCTGTAAGCGTGCTAATGTCTAGAGTTCTGGAAGGGTTGATTCTTCAACTTCATTTTTAATGTCTGTAAGCATCCAATAAGCATAAACTCTATCGCCATCTCATTCAGGGTAACTGACTCACCCAGGGCACCTGCTGTGGATGCTAAGGACTCCCACCCAAGACCAAGGACGGCCCTCAGGCACCTCTGCAGACTCGTGCTGCCACCCCCGTCCCCCCAAGGACGTCCAGAGCAGGAAGACATCAGGCCTGCACCTTTCTTCCTCGTGTCTGCCTTAATCGTCACAGCGACACGGTGCTCTCTCCTGTCTGCGAGCTGCAGTCTCTGCAGCAGGAACTGTACTTCAGAGTCGCTGTTGGGACAGATCACATTGAAGGCATCTCCAGGCTGGTAGGAAAAATCTGTTTTCTAGAGAAGAGCCGACACGAAATAAAAAAATGCCACATGAGTTAAGAGTTTTAGCTGTGGGGCAACCAACACAGTTTTTCTTATATGAACATCTGAACATACAAATTCATTTTTGGCAATTAGAATTATTTTGTTTCTAACAAATAAGACCAATTAACTGAACAAGCATACTTGTACTAGGAGTTATTTTCAAAAAAGAAATTCTGTAATTATCTAATGTTTTGCTCTATATCGAGTATTCACAGACTAGAAATTAAGACCTGCCTCTTCTAGAGATTAAGGTGTCCCAGTAAGCAGTGTTTTTAATAATCCATGTAAAAACCCTCTTTTGAAAACATACACACACACTTTAGGAGCAAAGAAACTGCTCTTCAGTGGTCTCTCCTTACTCCTTTCCTTCGGGGAGGAGCGGGGTGGGCGAGACCGCTTTTCTTCCTTCAGGGACACGCAACACTGGAGCATCTGGCTCAGCCCTGGCTGTGCACAGACCCAGGCTCCGGGTGGGGCCACCTCCCACAGCAGGTCTACACACTCTGCACAGAGTGGGTGAGGGTGTGGAGGGCTCTGGGAAGGGGCCTCTGACCACACATGCCCACACCCCTAGCCTGTGAGGGACGCAGACACAGACCAGACCCACCAGTCGGCCAAATCTCACCTCTTTATGACAGAAATGTGTAACAGAAGTGAAATGCTTTCATGTATACAAGATATTTAACAGTGGGGATAAAAATGTTCAAAAGAAAATGGAATTACTCAGTAGTATGAGAGTCCCTTGGACTGCAAGGAGGTCAAAACAGTCAATCTGAAAGGAAATCAACCCTGAATATTCACTTGCAAGGACTGATGCTAAAGTTCCAATACTTTGGCCACCTGATGCGAAGAGCTGACTTATTGGAAAAGACCTGGAAGCTGAGAAAGATTAAAGGCAGAAGGAGAAGGGGGCAGCAGAGGATGAGACGGCTAGAAAGCATCACCAACCGACTCAACGGACATGAGTTTGATCAAGCTCCAGGAGACAGTGAAGGACAGGGAAGCCTGGAGTGCTGCAGTCCATGGGGTCACAAAGAGTCAGACACAGCTTAGCAACTGAACAGAACAACAGCATGTAAGCAAAACCATCCAGTTTTGATGCCTGCTGTATTTCTTTTTCTATTAGAAATTCAACTAAACCTCCAGCAACAGCCTTGACACAGTCTTTTCTGAAAGCCCAGCCCACTGAGCTCCACGGGACCCGCATCCAGGGCTGAGCTGCACGACTGTAGCAGGGCCAGTCACGGCTTCCCACCTGAGGCCTGCGGCTGGGGCGGGGGCTGGGGAAGGCCTATGGATGGGGCTCCCGAGAGCCACACAGAAACCCCCTAAAACTGTGTGCAAAATGCTTATATGTAATCCTTCTTCTGGAGAGGGGGGTCCATGACTTCTCCCAGATTCTCAAAGGAACATGGACCACCACTCTGAGAAGTGACCGTCACACGACGGGCTAGCCTGGGCTCAACTTCCCTGGCCGCTGATCTCAGCTTCCTTGCCTGGGGCTCCTATATGCCAGTGCTGTCCTGATTCCACTACTCTTTCGTGGCTTAATGAGCAAGGCAGCAACACTACTCTTTCCAAGTGGAATCACCTCCAGTCACTCCTCATTTCAGCCACTCCTTGAAGTGGAAAGAAAACAGGGATGAGATGGAGAGACAAAATGACGGGTCAGGAATAAACATGACAGGCCAGGTGGCTGGCCGCTGTCCAGCCAGCACCTCCTCCTTCCGGCCTGTGCGGGTGAGGACACACCACAGGTAAGCCTCCACGCTGACTGACAACATCCCTGTGCTCAGAAACACATTCTGGAACTCACCGAAACGTCCAGTTCTATCAGAAGAGTAGTTTTTATGGCATCATTCGTTGTCAGTTGAACTGCCTTTGAAATTGGAACGTGAAACACTGGATCCACCGAACTCACAGATGCGTGGCTTTCCTCCTTGAGAAAGAAATGTGATAAAGTGCTACGAAATGCGATTTTCAATTATACTTACCACTGCTTCACTTGGCGGCAACATCAGAGCTACAGGATCTTTCAACACTCCCTGGTGAGATTTCAGAATTCTTTTCTAAGGTAAATGCCTACAGACAGGCCTCTCAATCTTTCAGAAGAGAAGCTCATCTATATTTTAAACTACTTGTCTACTAGACTAAAATTTCTGAGAGTATATGGGAAACATCAGATACTAGCACTTTCCATGGAAAGGTCTAACAGTCTTCCTAATGAACTATGCAAAAAGAAATAGTGTGTGTGCACATTTCAGAAGGAGATTCTAAAGGAGTGACAGATGTTTACGGTCGGGAGCTGTCTGCAGATGGTGACAAGAGCCCTCAGAGCGGCGGGCGGTGCCGTCCCACAGAGCTTTCTGGACGGCGGGGGTGCTCCATGACCTCACTGGCCGATAGCTGACCACTGGGCAATGGAAACATGGCTGGTGCGACTCAAGCATTGAATTCTTAATTTAATTTTCATTAATTAACAGTAGCAACATGCAGGTAAAATTAAACAATACAGGCCTTGGGAAATTAGAAAGAAACCCAAATCTTGGTCCTACCTCACCAGATTCATAACCTGATGATTCTAAATTCTAATAAAAATAGAAACTTACATCTCGGAAAGTGCTGGTCAGTTAACTGTGGATGAGTGGCTATGTGGGAAGGCCGGGGAGAAGGCCAGGGCTGAGGTCTGAGAGTTGTAGTGACGGGGACAGGGGCACGGCCTTCGGCAGGGCTGCCGGCAGTGCTCACAGTGGGTCCCCAGCCCCTCGCCGTCACCTCCGAGTAACCCCTGAGCACTCAAGGTCACACCTCCGTCTAGAGGCCACCCCATCCAAAGACTCATCAACGACTGTACAGCCCAGCCCCTGTGCAGAGCTCACAGCAACCCTGAAGGGCCGCCTGGCTTCGGAGGGCCCTGCAGCTCAGCTTCTCCTGTGCCCCGGCCGGCTCCTGCCCCCTGACATCCCGGGGTGAGGAGGAGGCCCTGAAGACCATTTCACAGTGATTCCCAGGAACCCAGCCTGGGACAGCCAGGCCAGAGTGGCCCGAGAAAGTCGCTAAAATGGGCATGTGGCGCTGGAGGGCTGCCCCGGCCGGCAGTGAGAACATACCTGGTGACACGTGCTCGGGACAAGGAGGGGGCAGCACCGACCGGGCCGCTGGGACTGGAGGCCTACGGCTAAGCTTCACCGACACTTTTGGAAAAAATGCAAAAAGCCAAGAATAATGAGGCAACAACTAAAATCTACCAGTGAAAGCCAGAGGACACAATCAGTAGCTTACACATGAGCGCTCACCAGCTGCAGCCTGAGGGCAGAGAAAGCCAGGGAGACTTGGCAGGGAAGAATGGGGGAGAGCCACCTAAGTGAGACAAGCCCTGGCACCCGCGGAAGGGACCGCTCCTTCCTTAAGGACAAGAGCTCCCTTCTTGCATTAAGACAACGCGGGGACTCCACCCCGCACCCTATCCCTCCTCCTGGCTGCTGGACCAAAACTACAGAAGCAACTGGCTGCCCGTGCGCTGGGCCAGCTCCAAAGCAAGGGCAGGACAGCAACATGCATCAACAGAACAGAACACGTGTGCCCCAGACAGAAGGCTGAGGTCCCGGGCCAGGCGGGGCAGGACACAGGTCTGGATGAAGGGCTTTCTAACTGGGACACTCTCCCAGGACACAGGCTTTCCTCACCCTGGCAGAGCCCCAGAGATGACGTAAACACACGGACAGCAGGGCAACTAGAGCAAAGAAAAAGCTAAGTGGGGCAGAAATGCCAAGACATCTGAGGACAGGATTGAAAAGCTCAGAGAAGAAGGCCTGTCAGAGTGGACAAAACCACGTAAGGCCAAACCCACCAGCTGACAGGGGCTCCCTGGAGCGCCCAGAGACCACTGCACTGCCAAGGCCAACAGGCCCGCGCTGGTCAGGGGGACAGCAGCACCACTGAGCTCCCTGCTGACCAGAGCTCACAAAGTGGGCACCCAGCAACAGGAAAACCAGAGCCACCCTGCCCCCCGCCCCCGGGCACCAAGGACGGAGGGAGGCGGGAGCACCTGGCCAGGAACGCTGGGGGGAGGGGTGTGCATAAGGACCACAGTGAGTAGAGAAGCTGGGGGGCGGCCAGGGGCCCAACTCCCAGGAATAACAAGAATGACGAACTCATGGCTTCCAGAGCATCAGAGTGAACGGGCGGCCGCCAAGGGCGCTGATCAGTCCTCACAAGGGAAAGAAACCAAGACGTCATGAGCGGGAAGCTGTCCCAATGAACGCTCAAGGCCCTCTGTCCAGCTGCTGGACCTGAGTCCCACCCGATGGCAGGAGCAGGCAGGCCCCCAGAAGGAGCGACTCCATGAGGCACAGAAACCACACTGATGCTGCCCCAGGGGTAAAGGAGCACTGGACTCAGGGACACGGGGAGAGCGGCCAGGTGCAGCTGCTGGCCACACAGGCCCGAGGGCTGAGCCCGGGGGGGACCAGAGTCCTGGGGAAAAGGAGCACTGGACTCGGGACGCGGGGAGAGCGGCCAGGTGTGGCTGCTGGGCCACAGCCCCGAGGTCTGAGCTCGGGGGGGAACCAGAGTCCTGGGGAAAAGGAGCACTGGACTCGGGAAGCAGGGAGAGCGGCCAGGTGCGGCTGCTGGGTCACACAGCCCCGAGGGCTGCAGCCAGGGGTGACCGTAGTCCTCGGGTAAAGGAGCGCTGGACTTGGGACGTGGGGAGAGCGGCCAGGTGCAGCTGCTGGCCACACAGCCCCGACGCCTGCGGCCGGGGGGGGGACCAGAGTCCTGGCCTGAGTCTGGCTCACAGGGCCCAGAGGCTCACCTGCGGTTAGCATAGCCCCAGGGTGAAATCTTGGCCTGCGGGCTAGGTACGAGCCATCAAGTGACTGAGCCGCATGCACTGAAGCTCAGCTTCCCGCTCTGCCCGACCCGGGGCCCATCCTCCCCTCCCCCACCCGCCCCGCTCCCCAAGGGGGTATCCAAAGATGGGGCCCTAAAATAGGAAACTTTTTTCCTCAATCCCTTATCCTCTAGGTATATCCTTTAAACAGATTTACACAAGTTTCCGTTAAATAGCTGAGATTTTAAAAAATCTTGTGAAGACATTACCAACAACTCAAGTCTATTTAATAACACCTATCATAAAAGAAACTCTCAGGCAGATCCTAAGTGAAGCGCCTTGTCAGATCAATAAGAGATCGACACCCCTGCCACACACTCATCCTTGCAAGGCAAACCCGGGCCGGCTCACCACCCTGAGTCCACCTGCCTGGCATGTTTATCACAGCCACAGCACCTGTCCCCAATTCCGACTAAGAGGTACTTATTGTGATAATCCCTTTTAATAAAGAATGAAACATGAGTGTGAAAACAATAACCCAGGGAAGGTCATATAAAAACCTATCTGTTTATATGAATGCATTAGAAAAACATTGTAAAAATATGACGGTGAAAACACCGGTATGCATATCAAGTGTTTGCAAACAGTTTTCAAATAAACTAGAAAGTTGGACTTAAATTGTTCCTCAAATGTCTTTCCTCATTTAATAAAAGAAAAAGAAGAAACCAGAAACCACGACAGTTGCGTTAAGGGTGTGGTTTACCTGAGAAAGCCCACATGGAACTCCCTCTGAACAGAGAGGGGTCAGCCAGGCGTCACAAGACTGGCTGCCCTGGAAGCTTATTCCAAGCACGTTGGAAGAAATTTCAGGGAACCATATGCTGACAATCGTGGGGTAATATCAGCTATTATTCAACTTGATGCTCAGAAATGTACGGACCACTTTAAAGTCATTTATTTACTGATAGGAAAAATACTCAAGGCATAGGGAAAAAAAAGACTTAAACAGACAAAAACAGGTCTATAAAATATTACCAAGAGAAAGAAAAACCCCTAAGATGGAGAATCCCAGGACAGCAAAGATCCACACTGGAAAAGTGACCTCACTGTACCTGACTCAGATTAGTTGCTGAGATGGTTTCCTGACTGCCCACAACTCACCCTTACCTGACTGACATCTAAAGCAAGAAGCCAGGACGTTACTTCTCCAAGGCAATGGAGAAACTGAGCTTGTACCCATTTACTTCTTCAAAGAGAAGCCAGGCAATAATACAAGCACATCTGTAACACTCGGAGGTGACGCCTCTTTGGGAGCGACTCAACTCCACCATTGCAGTTCCAATAAAACTTCATTTACACAAGAAATGGTAGACCATACTCACCCAGCATGCTGTAGCTTGTTCCTCTGCCATAATATAATTAAAAAAACACCACCAACATCATTGCTTACCTGGCCAAGGGCCTCCTCCAGATGCACCTCTAAATATTCCGGTGGTAAAGCAGGAATATTCAGAGAGGCTTGTGAAAGTGGGGGTACTGAACAGGTAAGCGAGGCCTCAAAGTCTGCAATCAAAGTACTTGATTGACTGCTGTTCACTGCATTTTGTTCCAAAACTTCAGCAGCCTTTCCTCCAGAATCATCTAATCTCAGAAGTCCAACTTGTGATTCCACATGTAATAATTCCGGTGTTAAGGGATCTGTCCTCTGGGAGGCATGAGATGCCATCGTGAGAGTTTCACTTGTATCCTCTCTTCCTCTGTTCAACAGAAAATGCTTCTCGAGGGCGGCCCAGAGTCCATTAATCCATGGCTCAACCACAAGTTCTAAACTGAGTTGGAAAAAAACAGGAAAAAAGAAACAAACACTTAAGTTCTCCATTTAAACACTTAACAACAGGATAACATGAGAGTCTGTCCGTTTGAGAGAATGCTGTGCAACTGGCAGAAACATTCACCAGGACGGCCATTCAGAAGACAAAAATACTTATGATTAAGCTAAAAGCCAAAACTTCACTGTGTTCATTAGCACTGAGCTATAAAAAAGTATGAACATGCATAAAAGTCAGAGAACAAAAATGAGGATGATTTAGCAAAAGGTAACAGGAGTTTGATTCCACTTAACTTCCTAAAATAGAGTTGATATTGTAAGAAGACGTCATTTTAAACAGGCATGCTAAATCTGATGACGCTAACTGAACATACCCAAAATCCAAGTCTACTCTAATATCATAAATGATAATTATATCAAATGCACCACCTTTTTTGCCTAGCCAATTTACTGATCTTTGTTTCCTACAGATTAAGATACCACCAAGAACCCACTCCAGATTAATGCTCTTTGACTAATAGCTCAACCCTTCAATCATACTTTAGGAGAGCTGAATTAACCGTAAGTACATCGTAAAATATGCTCATCTACTGGCTGGAGAAAGAAATGGCAACCCACTCCAGTATGCTTGCCAGGAAAATCCCATGGGCAGAGGAGCCTGGCAGACTACAGTCCTTGGGGTCGCAAAAGAGTCGGACACAACTTAGCAACTAAATAACAAACTGACTACTGGCAAAGTATGACAACAGTAACATTCCCTATGCTCTGTTCACAGAGTGAATGGCTAAGCACTGCATCAAGACCTTGAGAAGGACATCTCTGTCATTTTCAATCACAACTCCAATGCGTGATCAATTAAGTTCCAATTCATGGAGCTAAGTGACAAGAGGAGACACATTTTAGACCTCTGTCTTATCGAGACTTTGGCTATAATTTCATTGTATTCATTTACTGCTCATGTGGTACATAGTTCAAAATTTGGTGATATAGTACATCCATTCCTCAGGGGCATTTGGAAGAGCAAGCATATAAAATTAATGGTTCAATAATGACAGCTACCTTTAAAACACAATTCTCACAACTCAGAAATACTAATACGGTAATACGCTTAAAAGAAAGCTCATGCCCATGGAGTATGCACTATATGGTGGATGTTGTTCTAAAACAAGTTTTATTCATTCATTTGATGCTTCAAAGAACCTTAAACAATATATATTGTTATTATCCATTTCACAAGGGGGAACACCAACACACAAAAAGTTTAAGTAATTTGAGCAATGCTTCATAGCCAGTAAGTGGGGAAAACCAAGGATCTGAACTCAGGTATTTGAACTCCAGTCTACATTCTTAACCCCTTCAATGTGGTGGTACAGTAAGCCAAGATGTCTCCTTGAAAATATTCTAATTTTAGAAAAGAGTACTTAGGTTGAAAATTTTAGAGATGCACGCTGCTAAAATATACATTGAAGAATTTTAATGGTCAATGCAATAAATCAACAGTGAAATGAAAAGCCTCTGAAGTAAAATATGAGTTGAGCAATAGGACTAACAGATTTATAAGCGTTTAGCATTTAAACAGCTCATAAAAGACAATAAACATTTAATGCCAACAACGTTTCTCATGGGAAAAAGAGCCCAATACAACGAGACAAAACTGAAAGGTAACAAGCAAGGCAATGTGGTGGAGCTGTCACCATAAAGGACATGTGCCCTGGGGCAATGGGAAAAAACTCACAGCACCACAGCTGCAGAAAATGGTGGACGTATGGACTCACAAAGGTGAGTTACGGGCAAACAGAAGTGTCTCCTACATGCCCATGCAAGGCGGCATATGCAGAAAAGCACAGCCTTTGCTGAACTTGTCATGTGGCATAAGCCCAGATCTAGTGGGTGAGATTTACTTAATACACAGAGCCAGTAGAAAAAAATTCGAGTGCGTGCATGTGCTGTTATGACAGAATAAGGACAATTCTATAAGGTCTCTGAATTAACACATTAAGAGGATTTGTAAGGCGGCACATAGGGTGAAATATTGAACTGTAAAAACAAGAACAAATTAATGAAATAGAAATTACATTCCTGGTTGGCAGGGTGGTAAATGCCCATGAAGATGGGGAGGGAGAGCCCCAAGGAGCAGGGGTGCTGGGAAGGCCTCTGTTTCCCGTCTCCACCTGTAATGCGCCTGTAATGCGCGCGGGCAGCTGGGCGCCCTCCACGGGGAGGTCCAGAGTCCAGTCACTCCCCTGCAGCCACTCACTCTCCAAGTTCCTAAAGAAAACAATGACTTTTACAAATAGCTGCACATTTCTATGCCTGAGGTAACTGTACTGGGCTACCTTCCTAATGTCTTCCATTAGCAGACACTGAGATGGATGAGGCACTTTAAAAAAAAGAAAAAAAAATCAGCAAACAGATAAATCAAACTCTGAAGGATTTTCCTTGGTCCCAAAACTAAAATAGGACTTTCAAGATTGAAAGTTAATGCTAGTTCAAAAATGAACCCCTTTTGTAAACTGACTTACATCATGTACAAACACGGTTTACTGGAAACGATAGAGGTACATTGCTCTTACCCTACACAGTCATCCGCGTGGCCAGTGTTGTAGAAATGCTGGGCTCCAAGCTCCTGAAGTCGTTTATCAATTACCTTCCCCCCGTTACAGAAGTACGTGTATTCTGAATCACCCAGACCTAGAGTCCAAATGGGTTATTAGCATGCAGTAAGGTTTAAATTTAACCACATACACAAGAGAGAAACAAAACATTCAGAAGACCACCACTCAAAGCTCTTCTTGATGTAACAGGAAATAATGTGCAGCTTTGTATTATTTTTTCCTTGAGGAATACTAACTATGCAAACAGAAACAAAACAAGTACTTTGGACCACTGTTAACAGAAATATATCTCACATTTTTGTTTCCATGAATTTATGTAAAAATATGGTAATCTGAAAATAAGGATTAGCGTACCAAATGAGAGGGTGACAGGCAGGAAGGCCAGGGGTCTCCAAAGGGAGGAAAGAGGCTCCAAGTGTCAGACACTTTTTCTCTCTCTCTTAAGCAGCAGGAGGAAACATACTAGTGTTAATTTTTTCCCCTTCTCTATACAAATTTAAAAAAAGTTTTCTCTTAAAATTCTGTGTTGCCATGACGACACCTGGCTCCACCAGAACTTAACTTTTCTCAAACCTTGAGCTAACCAATGCATTTTCTTATGGAAATGTTTGTCTTAAGCTATGTTAATGAACTATGTATTTACCTTAGACTCTGGTCTTTCTTCAAGTCTTTCCTCTTGGGACTTAGAATGACAAGGACTCAACAAACCTATATGTTCTACTCATACACTGTTCCCCTAATCTCTAACTGTTAATGAAACTGTATATTTTCTTGGAAACCTGCCTTTCTTCAAGATTCATGTCAATCGTTTTATGGCCTGGGATGACTCACCTGGTGCCAATGTTATCTCAAAATGCATGTTATGGGTGAGAGGCCTGGAGCCACTCTGAGTTTTGGGACATCTCCTTTCTCTAACTAGCAGCCTGTTGATAGGTATGTAACTTACTGCTAAAGGCTGGGGGGCGGGGGGGGGCACTCTTTCTGCCCCCTTCTGATGTCTATGTCAGAAGCCTTCTCCATCTCTTTAATACTTTAGTAAAACTTTATAACACAAAAGCTCTGAGCAATCAAGCCTCGTCACTGGCCCCGGATTGAATTCTCTGGAGGCCAAGAATCCTGGCAACTTTCACAGCTCAGCAACAACCTTTGCTGAAGAGCAAACAACCTTTGCTCCTTTCATTAGAACATGCAATGTCTGTATTTGCAGGCTTTTCTGATCCCACTGCAGGGTCTGCAAACTACAGCCTGTGGGCAATTACCATCCACTGTCTCTGCAAATAAAGTTTTATTGGAACACAGCCAGGTCCACCTGTTCACACCTTGTTAAGGCAGCTTTCAAGCTCCAACAGCAGAGATGAATAGTTGTTAGATAGACCAGTGACTTATGAAGCCTGAAGTATTTGCTATCTGGTCTTTTATGGAGTTTACTGACTCCTTATCTAAAACAAGAGGTACTTCCGAAACACAACCAACCATTATTTGCTCTGTTTCTGTGTTGCATATAAGAATCGCTTCTGTGTTTCCTCGTAAGAAATGGACTTTCATACTTTCATACTTTCAAACACTTTCATACTTCGTTGAAAATATAAAATTAAGAGCTTAAATTTCATACTTGTTTGTCTCCCTGAATTTTTCCTACAAGAACAAGGTGAGCAATCCATCGGTGGGCCCATACAACCCATACACAGGCCTAAGATTGACTAAATGGCCGAAAAGGCTTCAGTCTTTCCTTTTAAATAATTTTGAGGAATTTTTAAACCAATATGTACATGTTCACTCTTCTAAATAAATAAATTGGAAAAACTGAATTAAAAAGCTATATATACACATTCTAATATGCTCTCTTGAATACACTACACATGACAGATCTCGGCCAGGCTCATCATTTCAATCCCTATCCAGTTATTTATCATCGCACATTCCATCCTTTCTCGATACCCTCCCCAAAACTGCTCTCAAAGGAGAACAGAGAGCGCGAGCCAGGCAAATGGATCCTGAATTCCCTCTCTGGTGCAACTATCTCACTGAGCTGGTCTTTCTGAGCCTTTAATATTTTAAAGCTATTCTTCACAGACCCTACCCTAGGCCAGTGCTTTTTAAGTTGGGGTACATAGTAGAGTCACCTGAGAGCTTTAAAAAACACTGATCCTGGAGACGGAAATGGCAACCCACTCCAGTATTCTTGCCTGGGAAAGTCCATGGACAGAGGAGCCTGGCGGGCTGCAGTCCATGGGGTTACATGACTGAGCATGTGTGCATGAGGGTGGAGGGAGATGGGTTGGCAGCAATAAACTGGTAGAACTACAAAAAAAAAAAAATACTGATCCCAGGATGCTACTTCAGAATGATTAAGTCGGAATCACAGTGGGGTGGGGGTGGGGTGAGAGGGGCAGGGAGGGAGGCACTCAAAGCAATGACATTGGAAGGAAAACTCCCAGCGGATGCTAGTGTGTACCCAGGCTGGAGAACCAGTATCCTAGGGGAATGGTCATCTGCTAAGGAAGCTGTCACAGACACAAAAGAACTTTGAGGAAAAAAAAAAAAAACACAGCATGCAGGGTTGCTCCCTTGGTTTTAGCAGAATTGGGGTGGAGCCCAATCACTTACATTTCAAAAATATTTCCTAGTTGAGTCTGGTGTGCACCCGAGGTTAAGATGCTATTCTGGCGCTCTGCAGAGGAGCTGCTGGGGGTGATGGCTAGGAAGTAGCACCTTGTTTACCCTCAAATGTTATACATACATAAAACAAATAAAAACCCAAGGAAGACAAAATCTATACAATGATGCACCATGGTTTTGAAAAACACATTTAGATACTAGCGCTAAGCCAGCAGTAACACTCTAGTAACTACACAAAACGCAGTCCACACCTAGTAATCCATACCGCAGGTGAGCCAGGAAGTCAGGAGGCAGCGTCTTGTCCTGTATGGCTTTAACAAACTTGCGGGCTGTGTCAGGCGGGTCTCCGTTGCCCGTGGTAGAAACCACCATCACAAGAGGTGCTGTTTCAGTTTTCAGATCATACTATAAAACAAGGGTGTCACGTCAGAGATCTACTGCTATGTAGACTTAACATGGAGAAGGCAATGGCAACCCACTCCAGTACTCTTGCCTGGAAAATCCCATGGACGGAGCCTGGTGGGCTGCAGTCCGTGGGGTCACAAAGAGTCGGACACGACTGAGCGACTTCACTTTCACTTTTCACTTTCTTGCATTGGAGAAGGAAACGACAACCCACTCCAGTGTTCTTGCCTGGAGAACCCCAGGGATGGCGGAGCCTGGTGGGCTGCCGTCTATGGGGTCGCGCAGAGTCGGACACGACTGAAGCGACTTAGCAACAGCAAGCAACAGACTTAACACATCAGCAAAACAATCAGCTCTATCTTCTGACCCGTTGTCCGTGTCGTGTAATGGCAGACAGGCACACAAGAGCATTTTAAATCGGCAAAATGAAAGTGTTACTCCTCAGACATCAGGAAACCTAGCTGTCAGGACAGGCCCGACCTCCTCAGGGTTCCAGAGAGACAAAAATATGGAATACTAGGATCACTGGTGTTTCCAAGTCTTAAAATTCACGTTTCCTTATTCTAACTCTCACCTAAATTTAAGTACTCCCAATAAAGCACTTCACTCTCTCTATTCACAATCATGAGCTCTACTATCAATGAATATCATCTCACTGGGCTCCAAGGTATTTGCTTTATTTTTCATGCTGATGTAACAGGTGAAGATTTGAGCTAACATTTTACCAGGTGACCAACACTTATGGGACAGAACTCTGCAGTTTATGGTGAGTGGCTTTACCTTGAAAAAGACTTGACTGTGATTGAGGAGGGCAGAGAGCAATCAAGTTAAACTTGGATGAGGAACAACTGAAGAAACCATTCAGCTGAGGAAAGCAAACAACATGACCACTGTGGGATCAAAAAACAACTCACTGCTCACTTAACTTTTCAAAGAGCTGCTGGCCCGTCAGGGCTAGTTGTGTGACGCTGCCTACTCTGTCTCTGGGGTTAGCAACAGATTTGGACGGAGCCCCATCCTGTGGCACCACGCCTCACTCTGAACGTGCTGCAGGATCACGGAGCCCATGACTGGCGGTGCCCCAGGACCCTCCCGGCTGGGTGAGTGGCTCCATCGGGACTCCGCCTGGCCCTGCTACATCAAGGAACTTGGTGGTTTCCCCTCTAGGAGCTAAGCTTATAATTCACCTCTGTGGCTGACAGGCTAGTCTTTCCGATCAGACATGTGGGAAGGAACAGAGGAGGTTGTGAACTGGAGCCAGAGTGCATGGCCAGGTGGTTTTTCAAGTACTGAGCTGAATCCGAGGACTTAGTGGCTGGCACCTCACCGTGGGTGTTATAAGAGCCCTGCTTGTGGCTCAAGCCTGAGTGAGTGTTAGTTGCTTAGTCGTGTCCGACTCTCTGCAACCCCACGGACTGTAGCCTGCCAGGCTCCTCTGTCCATGGGATCCTCCAGACAAGAATACTGAAGTGGGCTGCCATGCCCTAAGGCCTGAAATGCATGAGACTATAACTTGAGGGCCTCAGTCAGACTAGGTATTCTAAGCACAGATCTGTTAAGATCTCATGTAAACAACTCAGTGAACATGAGTCTGAGCAAACTCCGGGAGGTAGTGGAAGACAGGGAGCCCCAGCACACTGCAGTCCACGGGGTCACCAACAGAGGGACACGACATAGCACCTGAATGACAATAACAACAATCCTAAGGTGGGAACTTCTGCAGAGACAGAAACATAAGCAGTCCCCAAGTCTCCCGCAGATCCTACACCTTCACTCTAAATTCTATCTTCACAAAAGAATTCAGTGGTTCTGCACTTGGAAGAACTCTGGCATGAATGACAAGGTCATTATTTCAGGGAAGTTTGTATAGGGCACCAGGATTCACAAGGTGGAAAGCTCACATGTTCCTGTGAACACACACATCTCATTTGTTTCCAGGCACCCAGTGAGAAAAACAAGGCAAACATACTAGTTCCATTTATAGTTGAGAACGGTTAGTCATCCTAGTTTTTAAGACCATGTAGTTTAATTTAACACACACAGAGAAAAAAATTGGCAGAAGTCTTACAACACAGTTGAAAATGAATTTCTAAGTGTTTAAAAAAACAAAAAAAGGATCATGGTGGCATTTAGGGTCCCACTTTGTTTTTTAACATCAATTCCCAAGCAAAACACTTCAAAGCGTGAAACACAGTAAAAACCATGACTTACCTTATCCGACTCACTAACACAGTAGAGATCTGCAGAAAAACCATACGTAACTGCTTTTTCACTTATTTCTTCTGCTATAGCCTTTGCCTGTCCTCGTTGTGTAGCATAGAGTAACAAAAACCTCCTCATCACCTCAAGGCATATGGTACAGCTGTAATAGTTACACTGTAAAATGGAAAGGGAAAAGGGATTTCTCTTTTTAATGGAGCAGTAACAACCTGCAGGTATTAATTTTCTTAATTAAAAACAGACTGCAACAATATCCAGGGGTAATATGAAACAGGCTTACTAACTTTTTTAGCATTAATTCTTAAGGTCTAAGAAAGAGAATTCATGAAATCAAGGCCAATACAAGGAAAGCTCTAATGCCACAGCTCAGAAATCAGTCTGGGGCCAGACCACTGGGCCTTGAATCCAGCCAGGAGTGACCATTCACAGGAAGGGAACTTCAGGCCAGCTTCTCAACTGACCAGTCTCTTGGTTCTCTCACCTTTAGAGTGGGGACAATGACGGTACCTACCTGACAAAGACAATGGTGAGACACAGAGCAGTGTCCAATAAATTTCAGATACCTTTGCTCTCTTAAAAGAAGGTAAAGTTAAAAATTCACTAAAATGGTAAAAACTCGATTAAAATTGATTCCTACTTGATCCCAATGCTAAATAAATCACAGTACTCTAGTTAATACCTTTCTTATTTAATTCAATATCATATACATCTGCATGCATGTGTAGACATACTTAACATACCTACATACCTTACATACCTACATACTTACATACCTAAACAGAGAGAAACACTTTTAATCCACTCAAATCTTTTACTAGTTTTATGTTTTTTCCTTAACAGATAACCAGGAGTAAAATAAAGGGCTCACAGATTTTTCACCACACCTCAAGTGTCTAAACCTGACAGACTGTCAATACGTAAGGATTCAGGATTCCCAGGTAAACTACTGGTAAAGAACCTGCCTGCCAACACAAGAGATATAAGAGACAGCCGGTTAGATCGCTGGGTTGGGAAGATCCTCTGGAGGAGAGCATGGCAACCCACTCCAGTATTCTTGCCTGGAGAATCCCATGGACAGAGGAGCCTGGCAGGCTACTGTCTACGGGGTCGAAAAAGTCGGACACGACTTAGCGACTAAACTACTGCTACTAGGCTCCTCTGCCCATGAGATTCTCCAGGCAAGAATACTGGACTGGGTTGCCAAGCCTGGCGGGCTACAATCCATGGGGTCACAATGAGTAGGACACGACTGAAGCGATTTAAGCACGCAGGGCAAACTGAAACTCAAACCAAAACTTGTCTTTTGGGGAACGAACCGCAGATACTTTTTTGCTCCTCTGGCCAATTAGATCTGAGGACAAAAGACACGAAGGAATTAAAAGGTAAAAGCACAGTACTAACAAGCAGGATGCTAAAAGCAGGTAACAACCTGCGGAACAAAACAGCGCTGGATTCGGCGGGTATGCAAGAGGTTAACTCTGGATTGGAAAAAAAAAAAAAAAAAAACTTCCTGCATAGCTCAGTCGGTAAAGCATCTGCCCGCAATTGCGGTAGACCTGGGTTCAATTGCTGGGTCGCGAAGATCCCCTAGAGAAGGAAATGGCAACTCACTCCAGTATTCTTATCTGGAAAATCCCATGGACGGAGGAGCCTGGCGGGCTACTGTCCATGGGATCGCAAGAGCCGGACACGATTGAGCGCTATCTTTCTTCTTTCTTTCCAACTCTTGATAAATGGGTAAGGGGACGACACGTTAACACTACACACGGAGCTGATCCAGAAGCACGACAGCGCAGTGATGGAAAGGGTTTCAAACACTATCCAGGCCAAGGGCCCGGGGCACTTCGCAGGAGCCACAGGCACCGTCCGAGATGCTCGCTGCGTGAGACCCTCGGCCCCTCAACCACCTTATGGAGCAGGCACTTGCAGCCCACGTTTCTCAGGGGGTGGGGTCCCCGGCACCCGCAGGACAAGGTCGGGGCGGACAACCAGCGCCTGCAGCTGGTCCGCGTCCCCCGCGTCCCTGCCTCCCGCGTCCCTCCCCATAACCCGGTGCCCCAACGTGCCCTTCGACTCCCGTCTAGGAAAAGTGTTCGGAACCACAGACCCCGAAGGAGGAACGGCCCACAAGAACCTGCGGGACCGGCTCCGCCGTTCTGCACGCCCCGCGGCGCCTCCGGGAGGCGACTGTGAGGGCACACGGCCGAGTCCCCGGCGCAGCCCGCCCTCCGCCCTGCCAGGCCGGAGTCCTGACCTCCTCCCCGCGCGCGTCCAGCCTGGGCCGGCATGAGGGACGCGGACAGCACCGCCGGTCGCCCAGATCTGGCAGCAGCGGCCGCTAGGTACAGTCACCTGTAGGAATCCGGCCGGGCTGCTGAGGAAAAAGCTCAGGGTCCGCAGGCCCCGGCTCCCGCGCCTGCGCACACCGCCTCACGCCGGGGACCAATAAGGAGGCTCGGGCAAAGGAGCTGAGGCCAATCACCGCGCGCCTGGGCGTGGGGCGCCCGCCCCTTCTTGGCTCACGCGCCGGAGGCGTCCTCCGGTGAAGGGCGAGAGTTACGGAGGCCGGCGAGGCTGCGGAGCCGCGTGGGTTGCTGGGACCCCGGCGTGCGCGGAGTCCGGTAGGTATCCAGGCGGGCTGTGGGCTTGGCTGTCCCGGCGTGCGTGGCCTCACACTAGTTCCCCGTCTCGCCGTCCCGCTCTTCAAACGCGGTTCCCGCCTTTCCCGGTGCTAGAGCGTAGGATTCCGCGGCGCTCGTTTTGGGGGCGCCCGGCCAGTCAGGTCCTCTCCCTCCAGAGAGGACGCGGCTCCCGCTTCGGGCGCCCCGTCCCCCGCTGTCCCGCACCCTCGTGTTCCTGGGTCTCCCACAGCGGGGCTGGTCAGGGGTGGACCGGCCGGCCACCTTTCCCCTTCGTTGATAAGCGTTTTAATTTTTTTTTTTCCCCTCCATCTGCAAAGCTAGACCTTCTTGTGCCAGATCCTAACTCTGAGGGGAAACCGACCCCTCGGAGATCTTGAAGCTGCTCTTTTCACCCTTGCCGTGTGAATTCATGGTCACTTCAGTTGTGTGTTTTGAGGATGTTGCACCAAGTGCAGTTCTTTCCGTAAGCCAACACACAGGAGGCGTGCGTAGGAACCAGACTACCCGAGGTGAAGTCTGGCTCAGCCGCTTACTAGCTGTGTGAACTGGACAACGTGAGATCTCTGTGCTTCGGTTTCCTCATTTCTAAGATGACGTTAAAGTACTTAGTTCATTGTGGTATTGGGAGAATTAAACATAACATTGCCTGGCAGATGATAGTGATGATTATGATATCCAACCGCTTTTCTGTAACATCTTCGAAATCTCCACACCGTCCTAAAAATAGTTGGAATAATCCTCCCACTCATTAGCGTATGAAATTACCCAGCCTATAAAAACTAACCACACCTAATTTCGCAGCCACATTCACCCTCTGCAATGGCCCACATTCCATGGAGTGTGCTTCTCTCTGTATCTGAGTAAATCCACTTCTTACCTATCACTTTATGTCTCACTGAATTCATCAAGAACTTGAGCTTCATTAGGTCCTGAAACCAGGTACTGTGGGCTTTGGCTGGGTTGGAGTCCCAGCCACGTGGGTTCAAGTCCCAAGCAGGGTTTTGGCTAGGTTGGAATCCCAGCCAAGTGGGTTGAAGTCCCAGGCAGGGTTTTGGCTAGGTTGCAATCCCAGCCACGTGGGTTGAAGTCCCAAGCAGGGTTTTGGCTGGGTTCGAGTCTGGCCATGTGAGTTCGAGTCGGAATCTGAGGTAAACAGTTTCAATTCTAAGCTCTAGGTTGCAGAGTCACTCTTCTTCTGGTACTTAGGCCTTTTTGCTGTTGTTTGTTTTCATTGGAGTATAGGTGTTGCCTTACCACTATTTTGTGTTAGTTTACAACTCTATTTGTGTTAGTTTCTGCTATACAAGGAAGTGAATCAGATACATGTATACACACATCCTCTCTTCTTTGGATTTCCTTCCGGTTTAGGTCACCACAGAGCCCTGAGTAGAGTTCCCTGTGCTTACAGGAGGTTCTCATTTGTTATTGTTGTTCAGTCACTCAGTCATGTCAGACACTGTGACTCCATGGATTGCAGCACACCAGGTTTTCCCTTCCTTCACCTTCTCCTGGAGTTTGCTCAAACTCATGTCCATTGAGTTGGTGATGCCATCCAACCATCTCATCCTCTGTCATCCCCTTCTCCTTTTGCCTTCAATCTTTCCCAGCATCAGGTTCTTTTCCAATGAGTTGGCTCTTTGCATCAGGTGGCCACAGGATTGGAGCTTCAGTTTCAGCATCAGTCTTTGCAATGAACATTCAGGGTTGAGTTTCTTGAGGATGGACTGGTTGGATCTCCTTGCAGTCCAAGGGACTCTCAAGACTCTTCTCCAACACCACAGTTCAAAGACATCAATTCTTTGGCACTCAACCCTCCTTATGGTCCAAATCTCACATCCATACAAGACTGCTGGAAAAACCATAGCTTTGACTGTACAGATCTTTGTCGGCAAACTAATGTCTCTGCTTTTTAATACACTGTCTAGGTTTGTCATAGCTTTTCTTCCAAGGGGCAAACGTCTTTTAATTTTATGGCCACAGTCACTGTCTTTAGTTATCTATTTTATATGTAGTATCAGTAGTGTTTATATGTCAGTCCCAGTCTCCCCATCTATCCCACCCCTCCTCCCCCCTTGTTCTCTATGTCTGTGTCTCTGTTCCTGCTTTGCAAATAAGTTCATCTATACCATTTTTTAAATTCTGCATATATGTATTAATATAGGATATTTGTTTTTCTCTCTGATTTACTTCACTCTGTATAGCAGCCTCTAGTTCCATCCAAGTATCTGCAAGTGGCACAATTTTGTTCTTTTTTTACATCTGAGTAACGTGGTACTAATGTTTGAGTGGGAGATGTTTAGTGGGAATGACTCCTTTTGGGTACTCATCCTTAGTTTCATAAGCATTGATGTTGAATGAACTGTGCTCTAATATATTTGACCACTTTTTTTTCTTTTTTTTTGGCCTTTTAACATAGTTGTAACTCAAGAGGAGCTGAGAATCTGATGGCATGGCTTTAGTTACCTTACGGAGGAATCTCTGTCACTTATCTGATTTTCGGATACACGGAGCTCTGGCTGCTCTGAAAACTCAGCATGTAAATCATGTTCACAGGACAGTGAAAGAGCATCTGTGTCCGTGGTTCTGGTCGCTGCAACCTGGGCCCATCAGAGTCCGGTTCCATCATGCCCATTGTAAGAAGTTTCATTCAGAAAACGGAAATGACCTCCATCCAGTTGGGGAGCCAGGGTTCTCTCAAGTACACAACTGGGACAGATTTGAGCACAATGTTAAAAATGTGGACGAACAGACGTTTTACAGGAAAATAAACAGCTTCACTTCATCAGGAGAAGTCTTACATTTTATAAGCACACTGGAGACTTTGCCTGATACTATGATGGCAGAAGCCTTACGTCGGATTTGTGAAGTGGAAAAAAAAAATCAAAGGTTGCCGAAAGAAATACTGGAGAGTAGTGCCTTTCAAGCTTTGTGTGATCGGTTTGGACGGGATCCCTCGAATCTGTCAAATGCGGGTTTGGTGACTGCTTTTCAAGCCCTGACTCTGTTGTATGGGGATGCCCAGAGTCACTTGCTGATGAACCTGGAGGCAGAATGCCAGCATCGTCTTGAAAGGGGCGGCCTGGACGTTCACAGTCTTTGTATTCTGGGGGAAAGTCTGATTAAACTGCACGGCCCAGGTTGTTCGACGCTAGACCTGATCATATATCAACTGCAAGGGGAAAGTTTGGAAACATTTACCCCCAAGGATATCGTGACCCTTTACAGACTACTGCAGGCGAGTCCTGAAAAAGCAGACCAACAGCAGAAGTTCTTAAATAAGATCAATCACTTTTCTCTATCACTAGTTTCCAACCTGAGTCCTAAATTGATGAGCCAGATGCTCACTGCCCTAGTGGTCCTTGATCAGACTCAGGCACTTCCCCTGGTTATCAAGCTGAGTAAATACGTTGTGCGGCACATCGCTCGTTTCACTAGTGAAGAGCTCAGAAAGGTCTTAGAGGCGTTCATATACTTTGGGCACAGTGACAGATTCTTTACAGAAACCCTGGAGCAGCATGTCGCTTCACTGTGTCTCACTCTGGATCCTGAGCTTGTCAGCAGAGTCATGGAGTACTGCAGCAGAAAGCTGATCCTTTCAGAACCCATCTTCAATGCAGTGGCAGAAACTTTTGTTTGTCAAACAGAAAAATTTTCACCTAGTCAAACTGCCGAGTTAATTGAGCCATTTGGAAAACTCAACTATCTGCCACCAAATGCTTCTGCTTTATTTAGAAAGCTAGAAAACATGCTGTTAACCCACTTCAATCATTTTCCCCCAAAAACACTGCTGAAGCTTCTCCATTCATGTTCACTTATTGAGTGCCATCCGGTCAACTTTATGGCCAAGATATTCAGCCCATATTTTCTCCAGCGGCTTCAAGGTGAGTTGGTTATAACTTCTGAGAGTAGGAAACTTAGCATTTGAACTTGATGTTTTCAAGTCACGTATATAGCTTTTTTTTTTTTTTTTGAGACGGAGATGGCAACCCACTCCAGTATTCTTGCCTGAAAAATCCCACAGACAAAGGAGCCTGATGGGCTACCCCTCTAAAGAGTTAGACACAACTGAGTGACTAAGCACACACACACAGCATGTACCTTTTTTATTGAGCCTTTATTTTTTCTTCCACTATGATCTGAAGAAGAGATCTGAAGTTGCAGGTGCTAACATAAACACAAGGTTAAAGACTGGTAGAACATTGCTTGGAGAGATAAAGCATTTTTGGGTAAACGGACTCTGCTGCCCTAGCTGAGAAACTGAATCTTCTTGTAGAGATCTGGTGATGACAATGGCAGTATCATAATAACATGTAAGGAGCTTTGATGACAGCAGTTGTATCACTCTTTTTCCTTTAACTGGCCGCATGTGGAACTTCCTTGACCAGGGATCAAACACATGCCCCCTGCAGTGGAAGCCTGGGGTCTTACCCACTTAACCACCAGGGACATCCTGTCCTTTTTTTGAGAGATGTTCATCTTAATTCAAGACCACCCAAATCTGTAAGAATCTAGATCTCCATAGGTAAAAGGAATCCCCACTAATTCTAATTCTAACATGTATTTGTCACTTTTAATTATATTCTCCAGTTAGGAGCTTGCATTCTTGAAAGCCAGAATGAGATTTCATTGAGATGACAGGCAGGAAGGCATCATTAATTCTAACAAGTTATTTCCCTAGTGTCATTTAAAGGTATCTTATTAGAGTGAATTAATTAACATTGTTGTGGTTCAGTTGCTCAGTCATGTCCAACTCTTTGAGACCCCATGGACTGCTGCACGCCAGGTTTCCCTGTCCTTCACCATCTCCCGAAATTTGCTCAAACTCGTGTCCTTTGAGTCCGTGATGCCATCCAGCCATCTCATTCTCTGTCATCGCCTTCTCCTCCCGCCTTCAATCTTTCCCAGCATCAGGGTCTTTTCCAGTGAGTCGGCTCTTCGCCTCAGGTGGCCAAAGTATTGGAGCTTCAGCTTCAGCATCAATCCTTCCAATGAATATTCAGGACTGATTCCTTTAGGATTGACTGGTTTGATCTCCTCGCGGTCCAAGGGACTCTCAAGACTCTTCTCCAGCACCACAGTTCAAAAGCATCAGTTCTTTAGTGCTCAGTGCTTCTTTATGGTCACAATTAACGTTGTGCATTCTGGCTGTTCTTTCTCTGATTGCACACACCAAAGTTCAAACTTAACTCTGACTGAGATGCTTTGTGTTTCAGGTGAAGAGTCCTATTTGGACAGACTGAGCCTAGCGCAACTGACCCAACTCTTCTTAACCTCGATTCTAGAATGCCCATTCTATAAGGTAAAAGCATGAGCTCATTGCTTTATTTCCCTACAGGGATGGGTTTCTTTGCTTCCTTCTTCCCCTCCACCACTGCTCCCATTAACCCCCCACCCCCAGTCATCTTTTAAGTTCCTTCTCTTTTGAGCTGAGTAACCGCTTTAAAAAACAGAGTTTTCATTCACTTGGAGTCAGTTGCTACCAGGTAGACTTTTTTCTAGTAATTCCACCCGTCGTGGATGGACTTACAGGCCTTTTCCAATACTTGTCTTGATCAGCCGTGCTGTCATAAACATGCATACATACCCTTTCATACTGAAGCCTTCTTGTTGTTTTAATCTAAAGACTAGGTTCCTGACCATGGGATGTTGCTGTTCAGTTGCTCAGTCGTGTCCGACTCTTTGCGACCCCATGGGCTGCCCGCCAGGCTTCCCTGTCCTTCCCCATCTCCCGGAGCTTGCTCAGACTCCTGTCCATTGAGTCAGTGATGCCGTCCAACCACCTCGTCCTCTGGATGGCTGGATTGATTTTCGGCAAACACTGATGGATTTATTTCCCCCTAATAGTTGTAGATGCCTCATTTCACCAGCAGTGAATGAAAGTGACTTGTCTCCCTCCATTTCTGTCACAGTATGTTCTTAGCGCCTTTAATTTTGTCATTCGACTCAATGAAATGTCATGTCACATGCTTCAGTTGCATTTTAATGAACAGTAATGAAGTTGAACATATTTTCACGTGTTTATTGGTCATTTACATTTGCTGTGAATTGCCTCGTTATGCCTTAATTCTTATTTCTTAGGGTTGTTTGTCTTTTTTGTTTTGTTTTTTTGTCCTAGTGAAAGTGAAAGTCACTCAGTCATGTCCAACTCTTTGCAGCCCCATGGACTGTATAGAATTCTCCAGGCCAGAAACTGGAGTTGGTAGCCTTTCCCTTCAGGGGATCTTCCCAATCCAGGGATCAAACCCAGGTCTCCCACATTGCAGGCAGATTCTTTATCAGCTGAGCTATCAGGGAAGCCCTAGAACACATTGTAAAAGACATTAACTATTATGTGTGTTGCACATATGTTCTCCTGGTTTGTTGTTTTAAATTTTTTTAGTTTCAATTTAATATTGTTTATGCCTTTTTGCTACACAGAAATTTTTGTTTTCTATTGTCAAATCAGTTCATTTTTTTATGGCTGCTGGGTTTCCTGTGTTGTTTTTGAATATTTTGTGACTCCTAAGGTAGTATAAATATTTTACTGAACTTAAAAGATACTATTTTCCTATTACATTTAGATCTTTAATCTACCTGAAGTTGATTAAAGTCTGTAATGTGTGGCAGAACTGTAGCTTATTTCTTTTCCAGATGGATAACCAATTTCTAGCACCATTACATAGCTTTCCTTTTCTTACTAAATTGAAATGTCAGCTCTATCACATTTTCCACTATTGAAAACTCAGTTGGGTGGCCTCAAGCCCCTTAAAGTGGTTCTAAGAGCTCTAGGAATATTTCTTGAGCTGGCTTGCTTTCTTTGTCTTCCTTCCTTCCATCCTTTTTTTCTTCTTGTGACCATTGACTACATTTAAAACACATTTAAAAGATATTTTGAATTATTGGTCTTGAACTATAACAGGAATGTTTGGCATTGTCTCATTGGCAGCAACATGGATGGGCCTAGAGAGTGTCATACTGAGTGAAGTCAGAGAAGGAGAGATGTCGTATGATAGCCCTTATATGTGGAATCTAAAAGGAACGATACATATGGACTGACTTACAAAACAGAGACTCAGAGTACGAACTTATGGTTGCCAAGGGAAGGTTAAGGGGAAGGGATAGTTAGGGAGTTTGGGTTGGAGATGTACACACTGCTGTGTTTAAAATGGATAACCAGCCAGGGATAGCACAGGGAACTCTGCTCAATGTTATGTGGCGGCCTGGAGGGGAGGGGAGCTTGGGGGAGAATGGATACTTGTATGTACATGGCTGAGTCCCTTACCAGTTCACCTGAAACCATTGCAGCACTGTTTGTTAAATCAGCCAAACCCCAGTTCAAAATGAAACGTTTTTTATAAAAAGAATATTTGGTATTGCCATTTTGAAAAAGGTATTTGTGCTAAATCTTAGAGACACATCCTGCCTATAAAGTAATTTTGGGTCAGATTTTTATACTCAGGTAGCATTCATTTTATTCTCTGGTTTTGTATCTTATTTTTCTTTTTCACGTATGCACATACATTTTTAGGGTCCAAAACTTCTTCCTAAGTTTCAAGTGAAATCCTTTCTTACTCCGTGCTCTTCCCTGGAGACCCCCATGGATTTTCACCTTTATAAATCTGTGATGATTGGACTGATCGACCTGTTAGGAGCAAGACTGTATTTTGCTTCAAAAGTGTTAACACCCTATTGCTACACAATAGGTAAGTAGTAGGGAGTTTTGTTGGTAACTAAACCTTGGCATACAGTCCTCTGATGGAACACGTGGGGCTTAGTAACCGCCACTGGTCTGGAAACAAAGTGGAGCTGGTCCTTCACTGAAGGCAAATGGGAACAGGGGTGGGCAGTAGGGATGAAGGGTCAGGACTCTGGGTGGAGTCCTGCAGGTTAGCCTCATGCAGCAGAATGTCTTTGGACATCCTTTCGGGGCATTCATTCTAGAGGAATAGTGACCCAAAGTAAACAAACGAAGTAGCTCAGACTAATACCCGGGACACAGTAAGTACTCAGTAATTGTCAGCTGTTCTTGTCCTCTCAGGGCTGCCCAGGCGGCTCGGAGGTGAAGAACCCTCCCGCCAGTGCAGGAAATGCGGGTCTGATCCCTGGCTCGGGAAGATCCCCTGGGGAAGGAAATGGCAGCCCACTCCAGTATTCTTGCCTGGAAAATTCCATGCAAGGACAGAGAAGCCTGGTGGGCTGCAGTCCCTGGGGTCACGAGGAGTCAGACACAACTGAGCACGCGAGCACTTGTCCTCTAGGCTGCTGTCCAATACAGTAGCCGCACATGCTGGTCGCTGTATAAATTTAAACCAGTTACAGTCTTAAAAATTCATCGTTCAGGTCCCCAGGTGCACTAGCCACCCTTGAAGTGCTCCGTACCTGGTATAAGTGTTTCCGTCATCGCTGAAAGTTTTGCTGGACGGCACTGCCTAGAGAGTCAAGGGCCTTCTCCTTTCACACTGTTGCATCGAGGACAATCAGCTCAAAGAGGACAGTGGGCTTCACACGGTCACCTCTCACTCCCCTCCTTCATGAGCTGCTTTTACAGGGAAGGACGGGGAGGCTGCATGCCCAGGGCCCACGCGTCAGGGTTCTGGCTGCCTCACCCACCCCTGGGGCACGGGGGCGCGGGGACGCTGGGTGCCAGTTGTGTAGGATCGTCTTCACTGTTCCCACCATCTGTTACCGAGAGACTGAAAGTGTGTGTGCTTCACGTCATGCCCCAGGGACCCGGAGGGTCCCCTCCTTATTCGAGTTCAGGGGAGCCCTCTTAGTTTACCTTGATGTGGTTGGGCAAAGCTCTGATTAAATTAAAGTTCTCACCGTTGTCTGGTGTGGTTGTTACTTTGCAGCCTTCTGCCCAGTTGATAAACGCAGAGCGGAAGAAATCAAAACAGCCAGAAGGGAAGGAAGCTAGTGTTTGTGAGGGTATCACACGAAGACTTTTTCCTTTCTTCTCTCACCAGATGTTGAAATTAAATTAGATCAAGACGGATTTGTATTACCATTTACAATTGATGAAGATGTACATAAAAGGTAAAGAAAACCGTTGTGGTCTGTACGTTACGAGACTTGTCCAGGTTAATACACAAGGATTGTTTCTTAAGAAAGTGGAAAAAGAAGACATAGTTCTGGAGATAAACACTATGGCATACCAGTTTTAGAAATTCCTTGTAACAGTTTGTGAACCTTGATGTTGATAAAGTTGAGTGCTTTTTTCATCAGATAATTGGATGACAGTCATGAGTCATTTGAAAACAGTATGGGCACAAAGGCATGGCCAAATCCCAAATAAACTCTGGCAACTAAAACTATATGAATATTTTGGATTGTTATAAAAATGAAGTTCCTCTCTCCTGTTCCGTTTTTTAGAGTAGCACTGTGCATTGATGGTCCAAAAAGGTTTTGTCTGAATAGCAAACACTTACTGGGGAAGGAGGCTACTAAACAAAGACACCTGCGCTTGCTTGGTTATCAAGTTGTCCAGGTACGGTTTTGCCTTTTTTTTTTTCCCCCAAAAGCCATTTCTAGTTCAGATTTGCTTTTTCCAGGGTACTAAATGGTGTGTCAGCTCAATGGACCAAGACTAATGTCTAGTTAAATGCCAACTTTGTTCATTACGCTCATCTCCTGATTGGTACTTTGAAACACGGTTTTTAAACTTGTTTTCCAAAAGTGAGACATCCCTAAATTCTATATAAGCTATGTTTTACTTTGCTTTTAGAATTGCTAGATTATTAGACTATTTTAATTTCCCTTGATATAATGAATAAAATGGACAAGATGGCCCATTAAAACCAGGACCTTCTTTGTTTAAGACTCTTACTTGTCTTTACATTGAGGATCACTCAACAGGGTCTTAAGTGAGCAGTCACCATGCATGTAATGGAGGTTCCTGTCCCCAAGCTGTCTACCACCCTGCTCTCTGCTTTCCTGTGTGGTTACTTTTTTCCACTGTGTCTTGTACATACCCAGATTAATTTTTCTAAAACAAATCATTGCCAGTGTGCTCAGAAACCTTCCTTGTTTCCTTACCGCTTATGGGATAAAGTCAAACTCCTCTGCATCTCAACGTTCCAGACGCTCCATGGTCTTGCCTGCAGCCAGGCTGTCTGCTCGAAGCTCAGCGGTCTCCCTTCTGGCCTTTCTCCCTCGCCCAGGCTACTCAGGTGGTCCCACCTCTCGGAGGGTCCCAGTTCTAGTCCTTCATAACTCTCAGTGAGGTCGACCTCTCACCCTAATGTAAAGTGTCAGAAACTCCCTCTCAGTACTAAAGCATGATGTTCACTGTATTTTCTGCTTATTTTTTGTATTTATTGCATATTTTAAGTTGGTACCTGATTTGTAGGCTCCTTGGGGACAAGGATCATGTTTAGTGCTTGTCCGGTCACCCCTCTCAGCGCTGGCAGCACCCTCACAGGCTCTGGGCACACGGGACACGTGAGCCGGTTGTGATGCCCTCCCCCCAGGAGCCGACATTCCACCCTGGGGGCGGGCGTGACGGACAGACAGGGTACCCTGAAGCCAAGGTGATTTCAGATTATGCAGGATCATGATGGCTTTCTTTTCTTCTCTTCACAGATACCCTATTATGAGATCGAGATGGTAAAATCAAGACTGGAATTAGTGGCCTATTTACAAGGAAAACTATTTTCTCAAAACTCAGGTGGTCATTGGTAATAAGAATGAATATGGACTTATGAGCTCACACAGTGAAAGAACTTGCGAATTAGCCATTTATTTATGGAATGATCTGGAAAGGGTCTCTTGTTTCCTTGTACTACGTATACACTTTTGTTGTTGTTCAGTCACGAGATCGGGTCCGATTCTTTGCAACCCCATGGGCTGTGGCACTCCAGGCTTCCCCGTCCTTCACCATCTCCCGGAGTTTTGCTCAAACTCATTGAGTCAGTGATGCCGTCAAACCATCTCATCTTCTGCTGCCCCCTTCTCCTGCCCTCAATCTTTCCCAGCATCAAGATCTTTTCCAATGAGCCAGTTCTTCACATCAGGTGGCCAAAGTATTGCAGTTTCAGCATCAGTCCTTCCCATGAATATGCAGGGTGAACTTCCTTGAGGATTGACTGGATTGATCTCCTTGCTGGCCAAAGGACACTCAAGAGTCTTCTCCAACACCACAGTTCAAAAGCATCAATTCTTCAGAACTCAGTCTTCTTTATGGTCCAACTGTCACATCCATACATGACTACTGGAAAAACCATAGCTTTGACAGCATGGACCTTTGTTGGCAAGGTGATGTCTTTGCTTTTTAATACGCTGTCTAGGTTTGTCATAGTTTTCCTTCGAAGGAGCAAGCATCTTTTAATTTTGTGGCTGCACTCACCATCAGCAGTGATTTTGGAGCCCCCCAAAATAAAACCTGCCACTGTTTCCATTGTTTCCCCATCTGTTTGCCATGAAGTGATGGAACCTGATGCCGTGATCTTAGTCTTTTCAATGTTGAGTTTTAAGCACTTACCAGTAGCAAATTTAAAATTAATCTTTATTTAATACTAGTATCATAGATACTTTTATACATCAGACAGAACTGATCAAGTACAATAAAGGAGTGAGTAAATGTCATTATATTTTTTTAAGTCTTGTGTCTTGTGATGGTTATCTGCTAACTGAAAATATTTTGAGAAACTTTTACTTGCTCTTCTAACAAATGTAAGAAATTTTATCTCCTATTTTTTTCTTTTGTATTTTATTAGAGGAAGTAATATATGGTAAGAAAAGGAGCAAGGAAAATAGGTGTGCATATGAACATATAGAATTATAGATTTACGCAGAAGTAATCCTTTAGTTAATAAAATTTTGTATTGGTATGTGAGCCTTTTTTTCATAAAGGTATAAAGATGTGAAAAAGACAACTTAAGCAGGGTTGGGGGGTATTTGGAGGGAGAAACTTCTAAGTTTAGCATGGCTTCAAATTACCTAGTTCACTGTGTATGCTTCATTGTCCCATTATGGTGAGTTATAAGTTTTGGGGGATAAGAAAGGTTCAGTGTGTGCTTTGGCCAGGGGGTTGGGGGGTAGGGATCTCCACGCACCACCAAACTGCTTCAGCACCTGCCGAAGGTCCTACAGTTGAACTCTGTTCTGACAGTGTCTGCCTGGAGAGAGCTCCAGATCCCACAGGTGGAAGGCTCAGGCCCACAAGACTGTCCCCTCACCCCCACCCTTTCACATGCTGGTCACAAACAAGTCCAGGTTGTCACATGACCCGACCAACTGTCTATAGGTCAGAGGTTCCAATAACCCCCCTCCTTCAGTTCAGTTCAGTTCAGTCGCTCAGTCATGTCTGACTTTTTGCAACCCCATGGACTGCAGCATGCTAGGTTCTCCTGTCCTCTACTGTCTCCCGGAGTTTGCTCAACCTCATGTCCATTGAGTCGGTGATGCCATCCAACCATCTCATCCTCTGTCGTCCCCTTCTCCCACCTTCAATCTTTCCCAGCATCAGGCTCTTTTCAAATGAGTCAGCTCTTCGCATCAGGGGGCCAAAGTTTCAGCTTCAACATCAGTCCTTCCAATGAATATTCAGGACTGATTTCCTTTAGGATGGACTAGTTGGATCTCCTTGCAGTCCAAGGAACTCTCAAGAGTCTTCAACACCACAGTTCAAAAGCATCAGTTCTTTGGCACTCAGCCTTCTTTATGGTCCAACTCTCACATCCATATATGACTATTGGAAAAACCATAGCTTTGACTAGACAGACCTTTGTTGGCAAAGTAATGATGACCCCCTCCTTGGGTTCCATCAATTTGCTACAGCAGCTGACATAACTCAAGGAAATGTTTTACCAGAATATAGGTTGATTATAAGAGGATGCAACTCAGGAACAGCCAGAGGGAAGAGATGCTTGGGCAAGGAATGGGGAAGGTTGTGGGGTTACCCTACCCTCTCCAGACACCACTCTCCCCTAAGCTCCACCTCTTCACCGACCTGAAAACTCTGAATCTGATCCTTGCGGGGTTTTGTGGAAGCTTCAGTACAAAGAGGTTACAGTAATTCATTAAATATGCTATGAAAAAAGCAGCATAGCCTAAAACCTTCATCCACCTTTTCCATTTACCTGAATTCTCATCCATTGGGACTTTTGTTCCTTACTGTTCTAATCGGAATGAGACACTGGTTCTACAGTTTTAGTAATGTACTCTGCTGAACCTTTGTCTCACTGGGCTCTCCATTCATTCACTCACCAAACATTCATTAAAGAGCCCCGATAATGCTGGGCTCCCACTGAACGTCAGAGCTCCGGAGGGACGCAGGAAAGAGGAGAGGCTCTGCGTGGGGTGAGACAAACGAGGGGGTGATTACAGTGATGACTCCGCTGGCAGTCCTGAAGCAGGAGCAGGACTCTGGAAGGCAGAGTTCGGGCCTGCCGGGGGGAGAGAAGGGGCTTCCTGGAGTAATTCGTGAGCTGAATTCAGAGGACGGAGGCAGGTTTCTGACTGCTGTGCCCAGAGCACCCAGCACAAAGCAGACAGGCTGCCACAGGAAATGGGAGTGAAAGTGAAAGTCGCTCAGTCCTGTCCGACTCTGCGACCCCATGGGCTATACAGTCCATGGAATTCTCTGGTCCAGAATATTGGAATGGGTAGCCTTTCCCTTCTCCAGCGGATCTTCCCAACCCAGGAATCAACTGGAGTCTCCTGCATTGCAGGTGGATTCTTTACCAACTGAGCTCTCAGGGTTGAAACTAAATGACACTTTGTTTTAAAGCAAATTTTAATCCTGAAAATGTGTGGGGATATGTTAGGAAAAGAGTTTAGGCTAACAAATAGATATGAGATTGCTGATTTCACCAATTGGAGTAAATTTGGCAAGCTCCATAAGATTATAAAGCCATGTGTGCTTATAAGCTGAATCCTCAGGCCAGTAAAATTTTAATGTCTACCTAATCCTAACCCTATGTAAACAAAAATGATGTTAATTTTCTCTTTAAATTACATATACAGTATGATATAGACCTTGTTGCAATGTATTAATAACATTTTTAAATAAGACATAATCTTGATTTTTTTTTTTTTAAGCAAAGCAAAGCGGGGAAACTAAAGCAAAGAAAAAAATAGGTGAAAGAAGTTAACAAATACAACCCCTGAAAGCAAGTGGTTATCTTCGGACTAGCCACTAGAGGGCAGCAAAGGTTCGGACATTCAGCAGTGGTAACCGAATGGTCCCTAATAAACGTGTGTGTTACAGGCTCGGAGCTGTGGGTGACAGTTTTGCCTGAACAAAAAGAAAGAATGCACTTTGGCTGAACCAGGCCTATCAGAAGAGGGTAGGTGGTATCTTGGGATGAAGAGATTCTGGCTGGATCTTGAAGACCAGGATCCTACCTACAGAATTTCTGCACACCTGGGTGCATACGGAGACGTGGTAAGTATTTGTTAGGTGGAAGAAAGAATAGAAAGAAGCAGAATTGAGCATATTTAATAGAATTCCAGGAGCAGGGGGAGATCAGTTCCCTCTTAAAAAAAAAACAAAAAACGCTGGCCCCACTGGAAGACTGTGTACAAATTCAGGGAAGGGGGCTCTTGTATCCATGATGATGAGTTAACCTCTGAAACCTGAAATTTCCCCAACTGGAAACATATCCAGATCCACTTGGAGTCTGAACACTTAGTGTAGGATTGTCACCAAACCACACTTGGGTCTGCTCACCTGCGCAGAAAAGCCAGTCGGCTGACACTGGGTTGTGTTGAAGGAAAGCACATGGTTTATTACAGGGCACCAGGCAAGGAGTCCAAGCATCTAGCCTTAAAAGACCTGAACTCTGATGTGCCAGGCCTCCCTGTCCATCACCAACTCCCGGAGTCCACCAAACTCATGTCCATTGAGTGGGTGATGCCATCCAACCATCTCATCCTCTGTCGTCCCCTTCTCCTCCTGCCCTCAGTCTTTCCCAGCATCAGGGTCTTCTCAAATGAGTCAGCTCATCAGGTGGCCACAAGTACTGGAGTTTCAGCTTCAACATCAGTCCTTCCAATGAACACCCAGAACTGATCTCCTTTAGGATGGACTGATTGAATCTCCTTGCAGTCCAAGGGACTCTCAAGAGTCTTCTCCAACACCACAGTTCAAAAGCATCAACTCTTTGGACTTCAGCAAAGCGTTTTTAAAAGCCAAGTGAGGGGGAGGGCCTCGCAGGGGCTGTGATCAGCTCCTGCACAATTCTGTAATTGGCTGACACGGACATAAAGGGGCCTTGTTGCAGGGGTTGACGGAATCAATCTCCAGGCGCCAGCAGGTCTGGGGGCTAAGTGCTCAGGGTCATCAAGTGGCTAATTTCTTCCATTTGGTGGTGGTTTTAGCATCTGTAAATCAACTCAGGAAGTGTGCATCAGATGCTATTATCTAGGCACTTCAGAGAAGAGCCACAGCAGAGGGTGTGGGGGGAGGATCCGTCCCGGGAAGGCCCCTTAGGGTCCCACCCAGTTTCAGGATCATGAAATAAGACGTTCCTTGTCAGCTGTACGGCAGGAACTGGAAAACAGTAACTCCCCAGCGAGCCACACGGGCTCTTGTCATTAGTAAGTGAGTTACGGTACAGTCAGGCCTCCTTGCTACAGTTGCAGAAATGGAGCCCGTCAGAGACCCCCAACAAGGAGCAGTAGCGAAGAGGAGAAGTGGAAATTTTACATCACCTCCTGCTCCTCCTGCCTCTGTAACTCAGCTTGCTCCTTGCAAAGTCTGGATCACGTAGGTCAGGTAGTCTCAGAAAGCGGAGACTTACAATACTAGGAACTGGAGCTTGTCTCACTCACCCTTGTCCTGATCTTTGCAATCGCCCGGCCCCTGCAAGCCTGTTTAATCATGCCTGCGTGTGTAAAGGTCAGGCATCCCCCTCCCCGTCTTGACCACTGTTCCCGCATGCCTGCAAAACCCCTTAGTTTAAACCAGCCTATTAGCAGCTAGTGTTGCCCACTATCATCTGTACATAAACACTCTGTAACCCCTTTGTTTGGGCCTCAGAGCTTGGAGTGTTCACACCTCTGGGCCCACCGGCGTAATTAACCTGAGATCTCCAGCTCTCCGAGTGCGGTGCTTGATCTCTCGATTGCTGGTTTCTGCCGACAGTAGCGCTGCCTCACTGGTTAAGCCGCCCCCAAGAAAGAGCCCACAGCCACTCCTTTTGCTGCTTGCCAGACACCGTGCTGAGAAACCTTGTTCTATAAAACCTCTTCTGTAATAAGAACGGAACGCACCTCGGTTGCCTGCTCCATCATAAGATAGTTTGCCTTAACATGCTTGAAATCCCATCTCAGAAAAGCCCGAACATCTCTCTCCGTGACTCCTTGCAGTCTCTAGCATATAGGGCACACTCTTTGTGTCTTGAACTTGTATTCTAGGATCTAACATTTGCAAGAAGCAATATCTCAGTGACTCGACTGTGACTTTTATTATGGAAAGCATTGAGCACACACAAGCTTAGGAAGAGGGCTTCCCAGGCGGCTCAGTGGTGGAGAATCCGCCTGTCATTGCAGGAGACGTGAGTTTGATCCCTGGGTCAGGAAGATCTCCTGGAGTAGAAATGGCAACCCACCCCAGTATTCTCGCCTGGAAAATTCCATGGACAGAGGAGCCTGGTAGGCGATACAGTCCATGGGATCAGAGTCAGACATGAGTGAGCGAATGAGCATACATGCACGATTAGAAAGACTAGCATAATGGATTCATGTTTCTTTAATCATCATGAAAAAATACCCTTATTTTCCAATCCTGTTTCATCTCTTTATTCCCTTATTCTTTTTCTTTCTTTTCCTATATTGGAATGTTTCTAGAAAAATCCAAACGATCATCTACTTTTATCCTAAACACTTCAGTATGAATCCATAACCAATAAACTTTTTTTTCTTACAACAAACAAAGCTGATAATTCTTGCCTATGGTCATTTAATACCCGGTCTATATTCCAGGTTTTCTATGCTGCCTCAGAAATATTTTTTTTAATGAATTTTTGTTATTGAAGTATAGTTGATTTACAATGTTGTGTTAATTTCTACTGTACAGCTAACTGACTCAGTTATACCTATATACATTCTTTTTTATGTTCTTTTCCATGATGCTTTACCCCAGGATACTGACTTTAGTTCCCTATGCTATACAGTAGGACCACTGTAGGTAGAATAGTTTGTATCTGCTAATCCCAAACTCCCAGTCCATCTGTCCCATACTTCTCTCCCTCTTGGCAACCTCAAGTCTGTTGTCTAAGTTTTTGAGTCTGTTTCTCCTTTGTAGACAGGTCCATCTGCGCCATATTTTAGATTCCACAAGTAAGCGGTATCATATGGCATTTGTCTTTCAAGAATATCTTTTAAATGTTGAGTCCTTTGAATCAGGATCTGAACAAAGTCCACATACTAATGTTAGGTGTTACACCTCTAAGTCTTAAATCTCATGTCTGTAACTACCCCCCTCCTCACCTAGGTTAGGTGTCATGAATTCACTGGAGAAGTCAGGTCAATTTGCCGTGGAAAAAGTCCCACAGCATTGATCTGACATTTTCTAACTGGTTTCTCTGCTGAATTTCCTATTAAATGAAAAGATCCAGAGGCTTGCTTAGATTCAGCTTAATTTTTCCAGCAAGGCTGCTTCAGAGGAGGTACTGTGTATTTGTTTTGCATCATACCATAATGTCCTGTTACCCTCTTAGTGGTATTCATTAAGATTGATAGTGAGTTCCTGGCTTACCACCAGCCTGATCCCTCCTCTGTAGACCCCGTCTACACCTAAGGGCTTTAGCATCTATTAATGACAGTTGTCTAGACTCATTCTTCCAATAGGTGTTTTAAAAAAGATTTCCTCACTCTATCATTCCTTCTACTTTTATCTGCTTGTATTCATCTATAAAGAAGAAATTTCTCCAATCAACTATTGTTGAACTCTAAAATAACCCTGCTTGTTTAACTTGTATGCAGAGTGCATCATGAGAAATGCTGGGCTGGATGGAGCATAAGCTGGAATCAAGATTGCTGGGAGAAATATCAATAACCTCAGATATGCGGATGACACCACCCTTATGGCAGAAAGTGAAGAAGAACTAAAGAGCCTCTTGATGAAAGTGAAAGAGGAGAGTGAAAAAGCTGGCTTAAAGCTCAACATTCAGAAAACTAAGATCATGGCATCCAGTTCCATCACTTCATGGCAAATAGATGGGGAAACAGTGGCTGACTTTATTTTTCTGGGCTCCATAATCAGTGTGGATGGTGATTGCAGCCATGAAATTAAAAGATGCTTACTCCTTGGAAGGAAAGTTATGACCAACCTAGACAGCATATTAAAAAGCAGAGACATTAGTTTGCCACCAAAGTCCATCTAGTCAAGGCTATGGTTTTTCCAGTAGTCATATATGGATATAAGAGTTGGACTGTAAAGAAAGCTGAGCGCCGAAGAATCGATGCTTTTGAACTGTGGTGTTGGAGAAGACTCTTGAGAGTCCCTTGGACTGCAAGGAGATCCAACCAGTCCATCCTAAAGGAGATCAGTCCTGGGTGTTCACTGGAAGGACTGATGTTGAAGCTGAAACTCCAATACATTGGCCACCTGATGCAGAGAGCTGACTCATTTAAAAAGACCCTGATGCTGGGAAAGACTGAGGGCAGGAGGAGAAGGGGATGACAGAGGATGAGATGGTTGGATGGCATCACCAACTCAATGGACATGGGTTTGGGTGGACTCTGGGAGTTGGTGATGGACAGGGAGGCCTGGCGTGCTGCGGTTCATGGGGTTGCAAAGAGTCGGACATGACTGAGCAACTGAACTGAACTGAAAATAAGGTTTGGCCTCCCCTGGTGGCTCAGACGTTGAAGAATCCACCTGCAATGTGGAAACCTGGGTTCGATCCCTGGATTGGGAAGATCCCCTCGAGAAGGGAAAGGCTACCCACTCCAGTATTCTTGCCTGGAGAATCCCCATGGACAGAGGAGCGTGGCAGGCTACAGGCCACATGGTCACAAAAAGTTGGACAAGACTGAATGACTAAGCACAAAATAAGGTTTATACACAAACTTATGTTACCGGGGGAAAGGGAAGGAGGGATAAATTGGGCGATTGGGATTGACATATACATACCACTACTATATATAAAAATTGATAACCTACTGTATAATGCAGGTGTCGACTAAAAATAATACACACAACCTCAGAATTGAGAGGTTTTATTCAGTGGGAATATTAGGACTTGAGTCCGGGAGACAGGATCTCAGGTGACCCCAAGAGAGCTGACTCCAAGGAGGCGGGGGAAGAGTCAAGCTATATACAATTTTGCAGCCAGGGCCAGGTAATCTGAATATGTGAAGATTACTGTTAATCAAAAGAAAACAAAATCTCCTACATGAAGAGATTTAGCGATCTTCTATGTGTGGGAAAATGCAAGCATCTGGACTTGCTGAAATCATTTCTTTCATAAGCCTCTAGCTATCTGGGGCCAATCCTGCTTTCTTTATTGTTCACACACTAATTCCTTGTGGACTGTAAGAGATGGCGAATGTGGTGAATGGCTGCCTGTAAATATCCCCCAGTTCCTCAGCGCTTACCAGGGAGGAAAGTAGCTAATGGCTTCCAAATAGCTGGCTGTGTTTTTCACCTGGGCTCAGAAATTTGCATTTGGAAAAGGCTTGTTTACTGGCAGAGCATAAAGCAGAAAACATTTCATTTCACACAGGTAACTCTTCTCGAGCCTCTGTAATGACCCGTATGGGAAAAGAATCTAAAAAAGAGTAGATATATGTATACATATGGATACGTGTATAAATGATTCACTTCACTGGACAGCAGAAACTAACACATCTTACGTCAACTATACTCCAATAAAAATTTTAAAATGATGAATTAAACAGAAAAAACAAGATAAATGTGTCTTTCCTTTTATCAGGTTTTAGAATAAAGAGCTGCTTTTCTGGTCAGTTTTTTGTTTGTTGTTTGTTTTAGGCTATCTGTGAATTCATGATGTTTTATATACTTGATGTGCTTCAGTCTATTACAGTCATCTTTTGGATGTTTACCTTGTATTTTAGACTGGTGGTATTACAGAGTCCAAGCTCGCTCTGCTCGCCACACGATAGGCCAGTGAAGCCGAGAGACGAGGTGGTGAGGCAAGGAAGAGACTTTAATCCGGGAGCCCGCAGACTCTCAAGATGGCAGGCTAGCGCCTCAAGATAACCATCTTATTGGAGCCTGGATGCCAGGTTGTTTTATAGATCAGAAAGAAAGAAGCAAGGAGGAACTGAAGTCAAAAGTCAGATAGAGAGGAAGATGCAGTGGGGAAATAAAGTGTATGGGTCTTCAGTCTTGTAAAACATCTCCAAGGGAACATCCAGCCTTCAGAAGGGTGTGTTAATCTCTTCTATTCACAGGTGGGCAGGGACAAGTTATCTCTCCTTAAGCTGAACAAAGGCACTTAAGTCTACAGTCAAGCAGAGGGGCAGGGTCCTCTAGGCAAGCCATTGAATATGATTATAATAATAAATAATACTAATTTAAAAAGGGCTTCCCTGTGGCTCAGCAGGTAAAGAATCTGCCTGTAATGCAAGAGACCTGGGTTCAATCTCTGGGTTGGGAAGATCCTCTGGAGAAGGGACAGGCTGCCCACTCCAGTATTCTGGCCTGGAGAATTCCATGGACCATATAGTCCATGGGGTCCCAAAGAGTCAGACACGATTGAGCGACTTTCACTCACAATAATAAAAGCAAGTCAAAGAAACAGTTTCCAACATAGAGTCAGCACTGGCTTCCTCCCTGCCACAGTGGAATACCCTTCATGTTGATCTGTCTATCCTTTTGACCTGGACATATCCGCTTTTGAAAATTTCTTGGCAGAAGAGGATGTCCCAGGCTCAGTCACCTGTCCTGTCTCAGCCCTGGGGTCAGACCCCTTTCTGACAGGCGGTCCTGCTCACTGCTAGAGTCACGGGTATTGGGGATTTTTCATTTGGGACATCCATGAAATCACATTCATTTTGATTTCAAAATCAACAAGGGGAACAAATCACAATTAAATTTACACTTAAATGCCTTGAAATGTAAGTTTGATGCTTAAAGGGACTCATAGGGACTCCATCAATTGAACGAGTCAGCCTCCAGGAAAAACCTGATGACAAACATGTTTTCTAAGTCTACTGGCAGTATACTACAGGGAAGTGAATTGACCTGGCCTCTTTACCAGGGAGGAAGTATCGAATAAGATCAAGGCTTGTTACCCCACCACGTTATCACTGCCCATACCCCACATCTGCTGAAGATGATCTGGAGGATGGGCTGTGGCTCCCGTTGATGGAGCCAAGGTTACGATTTTATTCTGTCAAACATTTGGAACATGTGTAGCAGGAGCGTTCTGCCATATCCCTTGAGTTCATAACAAACTAAATTTGCTGGATTCACAGACCCAGTGGGGAGTTGCAGGCAGCTGAGGTCCTGGTGGCCCCACAGAGCAGGCTGCCTAAACAGTAAGTTTTAACCAGACCAGAGCAAAGTCATCCTCCAACGTCAGCTCTGGGCACCGGTGTAGATTCTGTGATGGTGGAATGGGATTTGGAAAGCAGACGTCCCAGTCAATCCTAAAGGCAGTCGACCCTGAATATTCATCAGAAGGACTGATGCTGAAGCTGAAGCTGAAGCTCCAAAACTCATTGGAAAAGACTCTGAGGCGGGGATAGTTTGAGGGCAGGAGGAGAAGGGGGCAGCAGAGGATGAGATGGTTGGATGGCATCACTGACTCAATGGACATAAGTTTGAACAAACTCTGGGAGACAGTGAAGGACAGGGAAGCCTGGCGTGCTGCAGTCCATGGGGTCGCAAAGAGCCAGACACGACTGAATGAGTGAACAATAGCCTCCCAGATTACCGAGGCTGTCAACTGCAACACAGCTATCTGACCTGCAGTTATTCATGCTCAGCTTGCTTGTGGGTACTATCCCACTTATTTTAAAAGTAGGGTTTTTGTTCCTTTATCCTTCCCTTCCCTCACATAGGACTTGGCAAGTACAAGTCACAGACACAAGGGACTTAAATACATTAGACTTTTTGACCTTGTATTCCACTCACGTACCTGGGATATGTAATAGGATCGTATAGGAAAGTATTTTTTAAAAAGGAACTAAAATCTGTTAATAATTGAAACCAGCAAAGTTCATCTTGTCTACTGTTTCCTCCACCTCCGGTTCCAGCCCTGCAGGATGTGAATTCACCCCCGGGGTGGTGGCCATTCCACAGGGCTGCACCACCTCCTAACCACACATTACACCTCAAGTGATGCTGGAGACTTTCACAGTCAGGCCCCCAGGCTTCTCTGACACCAGGTAGACCCACAGGGGCGCCAAGGCAGCACTGGGCTAGGGTCACACAAGGTCGGGAGTGAACGATAAGGAAGGAAGTCTCACCCCAGGAGGACGGGGAATGAGAAATAAAAGGTGCCTCCATGGTGAACTGCTGGTGATTCTGAGATGCTGCTCCACGCTCCTCACAGAGTCCTGGGCAAGGTCGAGCCCCAGTTGCCCTGAGGGGTGACCTTGAGAATCAGCCTTATATGGACTTTCCTGCTGCCCGCACTCCTCGGGCGCCTTGCCCCTGATCCCTGGAATTACTTCTCAAATAAAGCAAGAGCATCCAGGTCCTTCCCCTTCATGGATCACTGCCTTGTCATGGAGAAGGGGCTTGTGTACCTGAAAGAGTCAATTCCTAGGTAGGTTGATAAGAAGTCCAGGGTCCTCCAGGAGGAGAGAGGGGTCTGAAATTGTCAAGGAGGAGAAAAAGACACATTAGTCTTAGTCACATAAAATGTTTTTTTTTTTTTCTTTAATCCTGGAGTTGATGATTACACAGCAAAACAACTCAGCTTAAACTTTGTACGGAGGATTATCTAACAACAATGTATCCTGTTTGAGGACAGTTTCTCCTTCTTGAAAACCTTCTGATTAATCCTGTTATCTTAAAATGTATATTATGGGAGTGGGTCTGGTGAGATCTTTCTATTGTTAGTTCTAATCCTGCCATCTTAAAATGTAAACTGTGGGAGTGGGTCTAGTAAGATTTTTACAACCTTGAGACATTCTTTTGATTTATTTTAATAACCAATTGAAAAAGGATATAACTCCCTTGCTAACACTAGCGAGGGGGCCGCTCTCCGCCCCCCTTCTGATGTCTGTGTCAGAAGATTTCCCTGTCCATTTCATACTTTAATAAAACTCTGCTACACAAAAGCTCTTGAGTGGTCAAGCCTGGGCCCTGGTCCCGAAGCTAAATCTTCTTCAGAGATCATGAATCTGACATCGTTTACCATAAGCTATCATAACTCAATGAAGGTATGAGGTATGCCATGCATGGCCACCCAAGACGGACGGGTCACAGTGGAGACCCTGACAAAACGTGGTCCCCTGGAGGAGGGGGTGGCAAACCACTCCAGTATTTTGGCTGTGAGAACCCCATGAACAGTATAAAAAGACAAAAAGATATGACACCGAAAGATGAGCCCCGCCCCCCAGGTCAGAAGGTGTCTAATATGCTACTGGGGAAGACGGGAGGGCAATTCAATGGCCATGAACTTGGGCAAACTGCAGGAGATGGTTAGGGTCAGAGAGGCCTGGCATGCTGCAGTCCATGGGGTTGTAAAGAGTCAGACACAACTGAACAACAACAGATCCAAGTCCTTGTGCCAGGCTCACCTTTAGAAGGAACCCAAGCCAGTATGCCAACTGTATTTCTCTACTGAATCACCAAGTACCTGTGGAGTGAGCACCTACTGTGTGCCAGAGTCAGCCATCAGAGGGTGAGTGTATGCAGCAGCGCCCTCTACAGCTTAGCACAGAAGAGATCCGAGGGGAAGCTGAAGCTAACTGATGCATCTCCACACAGCTGCACAAATGGATTTTTCAACAAAATGATTTCGGTCTCAGTTTCAGCTGAGTTCTCAAGATAACTGGTGTCAACTGCTCCCGTTTCACAAAGTGTGTTACCAGATCACCTATGCAAGGCTGTGAAGGCTCCTGACCATTAGCTGACCTCCTGTGTCCGATCTTTAAAAGAGGTTTGAGAGGTTGGGAGAGGTACTTGATTATAAGACCTTTTTTTTTTTCCTCTCTCCTGGTGATTTTACTAGGACCCCTGCCTAGGGCTTCCCAGGGGATGCTGGTGGTAAAGAACTCACCTGCCAAAGCTGGAGACACAAGAAAGGAGGATTCGATCCCTGGGTGGGGAGTGAGTGAGTGAGTGAAGTCGCTCAGTCCTGTCTGACTCTTTGCAACCCCATGGACTGTAGGAGCCTACCATGCTCCTCTGTCCATGGGATTTTCCAGGCAAGAGTACTGGAGTGGGTTGCCATTTCCTTATCCACTGGGTGGGGAAAATCCCCTCAAATCCAAAAAACAGAAGCAATATTGTAACAGATTCCATAAAGATTTTTAAAAATGGTCCGCACCCAGAAAAAAAAAAAAAAAAACTTAAAAAAAATAGACAAGAAGGATCTTCCTAACATTGGTCTCCTCTGTACTTAAAAGCTCCCCAGGCGGCACTGTGGGAAAGAATTCACCTGACAATGCAGGAGACAGGAGAGATGCAGGTTTGATCCCTGGGTCAGGAGGATCCCCCTGGAGGAGGAAATGGTAACCCACTCCAGTATTCTTGCCTGGAAAATCCCACGGACAGAGGAGTCTGGCGGGCTACAGTCCATGGGGTCACAAAGAGTCGGACACGACTGAGCTCACACACGGCTGCCTAGGGAAGAGTGGGAGTGTGGTTTCCAGAAAGTTTTAAACTACAGGGGCGCCTCTGCGGCGGCGCTGCTCCAGACCCTCTTGAATCACTTGTCATTTCACATCTATCCCGACTTCGTCACCAGGCTGTCAGATCCCGGCGGACAGTCCACTTGGTTCCAGGCTCATCCCAGGCGCCGGCACACAGGAGGTGCAAGGTCATCAATTGCCCAACCAACACGGTCTCAGTGATGGGACAGACTGCGCGCAGAAAGGTGTGCAGGCCGGAAAGTGCGGATCTCAGAGGCGCCTACCCGCCCCGGACCCCAGCAGCGGCTTTAGCAGATGGGACTCCCCGATGTCCAAAGAAGGAGCGGGGGGCGGAGTTTCCAGGGGCATGGGGGCGGGGTCGGCCCCGCCCTCGCCCCGCCCTGCCTAGACTCGCGCGGCGCGGCCACCGTTTCCCGGCAACAGCAGATCGCGGGCGCCTGGCAGCCCCAGGCAGGAGGGCTGCACCCGGGCCCTCGGCGGGCGGGCGGAGCTCGGCGGCCAAATGGAGGACGAGGAGGAGGAGATCACGGCCTCCGCGCTGCGGGGCAAGCCCCGGCCGCTGCCCATCTCGGCGCTGTCCGCCTTCAGCTACGTCCCTCCGCGGCGCCAGGACCCCAAGGAGCACAGCTACTACTACCGCCAGGGCCGGGTGAGCCGGCATGGGGTGGGCGGGGCGGGGGTGCTGGTTGCTGGACGGCCGGGCCGGAGGACTGGACGCTGGTGGGGGCTGGGGGTCAAGGGCGGGGCTGCATGGAGGGGAAGGGGCAGGAGGGTGATGGGGGCGGGACTGCAAGTCCTGGGACGTAACCCGGGTCCGGGGAGAATAGGGGAGGGGTTACACTGCCTGGGTGGGACCAAGGGGGCGTGTTTGGGGCGGGCTGCACTTCCAGGGAATGAGATGGGGGCGGTGTTTCACTGAGGGGAAGGGCTCTGGGAGAGCTGCACCCCACGGGAAGAGTCTGGGGGAGGGGGATCAGAGGGGGAAGCAATGGGGCGAGGCTACACAGAGACATTTGTTTGATGAATAAAGGTTCGTCTAGTCAAAGCTATGGTTTTTCCGGTCGTCATGTATGGATGTGGGAGTTGGACCATAAAGATGGCTGAGCACTGAAGAATTGATGCTTTGGAATTGTGGTGTTGCAGAAGACTCTTGAGAGTCCCCTGGACGGCAAGGAGATCCAACCAGTCCATCCTAAAGGAGATCAGTCCTGAATGTTCATTGGTAGGACTGATGCTGAAGCTGAAACTCCAATACTTCGGCCACCTGATGCCAAGAACTGACTCGTTGGAAAAGACCCTGATGCTGGGAAACATTGAAGGAGGGAGAAGAAGGGGATGACAGAGGATGAGATGGTTGGATGGCATCACCGACTCAATGGACATAAGTTTGAGTAGGCTCTGGGAGTTGGTGATGGACAGGGAAGCGTGGTGTGTGCTGCAGTCCATGGGGTCGCAAAGAGTCGGACGGGACTGAGCGACTGAACTGAACCGAACACTGCGAGGGAGGGTGCTGGGGGCGGGATTACCCTGTGGAGAGGGTTTCCCCTGCTGGAGAGGGTTTCTGGGGGGCGGGGACGCAGGGCGGGGCGGGGCTACCCTACGGAGAGTGAACTGTCCGAGGGGCAGGGCTGCAATGTCAGGTTAGGAGTCTGCGGACGTGGCTGCACAAATGGGCTGGGGTGGGCTTGAGCAGCACAGCCTGTGAGAGGTTCATGGTGGGAGGGGGGCGTCAGAGTCACAGGCGTGGGAAGGTAGTAGAGAAGCCTCTCTCGGGGGCTCTTAGCCCCCAGAGAACCGCTGCTAAGACCACCAAAGGAAGACACACCCCCGCGCCCAGCCACCCAGGGGCTGGGCAGGGGCGGAGCCGTGGGGGTGGGGGGTGGGGGTGGGTTCAGTTCAGTTCAGTCGCTCACCAACTCCCGGAGCTTACTCAAACTCATGGCCATTGAGTCGTTGATGCCATCCCACTATCTCATCCTCTGTCATCCCCTTCTCCTGCCCTCAATCTTTCCCAGCATCAGGGTCTTTTCCAGTGAGTAGGCTCTTCACATCCAAAGTATTGGAGATCCAGCTTCAGCAGCAGTCCTTCCAATGACTATTCAGGGCTGATTTCCTTTAGGATGGACTGGTTGGATCTCCTTGCAGTCCAGGGGACTCTCAAGTCTTCTCCAACACCACAGTTCAAAAGCACCAATTTTTTCTTTATGGTCTAGCTCTCACATCCATAGATGACTACTGGAAAAACCATAGATGGACCTTTGTTGTCAAACTAATGTCTCTGCTTTTTAATATGCTATCTAGGTTGGTCTTCCAAGGAGCAAGTGTCTTTTAATTTCATGGCTGCAGTCACCATGTGCAGGGATTTTGGAGCCCAAGAAGATAAAGTCTCTCACTGTTTCCATTGTTTCCCCATCTATTTGCCATGAAGGGGGGGTGGGTAGGGGAAGGAGTAAAGTGCGCCTGAAGAGGAGTTGGGGGGGAACTGGACCTGTGGATGTGGGGTAGGCCAGAACGTTCAGCCAGTGTTCTGAGGCTTTTGGGGGTGGGTTAGGGCTGAGTGCTCTCTGGGGAAGCAAAGGGAGTCGCCAGGTCCCTACTGCTTCTACCGGAGCAGCAAGCTGACTGGGTGCCCAGGATCTGGAGGAAGGTTGGGAGCTGCGGTCCACTGCTGGGCGATGCTCCCTCTGGGGTCTGACTGCAGCAGGCTTGGCTGACTCGGCTTATTCTTCCTGAATTCACCCGTCAGACACATGGTTCCTCCTTTCTGGGGCCAGGTCAACCAGGCAGCAGAGAGATGCCCAAAGTGACCAGACCAGGTCTCCGTGCCTGGAAGGAGATCAAAAGTGAGCGCGAAGTGAAGTTCAAATACGCCCCGCCACCTGCTTTAAGAAAGCTTTATCAAAACACAGTCACGGGCTCATGCGTTTAGTATTGTCAATGGCAACCTCGAAGAATTAAGGAGCTGCAATCAAGACAGTGGGACGGGCAAAGTCTGTCCCAGTGATTGTCTGTCACTTTACAGAAAACACTTCCATCATCTGGTCTGATGTCTTACTGCCCTGGGAAGGTAGAAATGGGCCTTAGACAAAGTAATGCAAGTCGATTGTAAGGAAAAAGAACACAAAAAACTCAGTACAGTTGATCGCTGGGGTCATAGGCAAATTCAAGTCCTGAAGCCTTTAGTGTCATAGGAGAAAAAAAAAAAAATGACGCAGGAGAAAGGTTAACACTTAAATAAAAAGGCCTTCGAGGTGGCAAGAACAACAACAGACATTTCAAAGTCCTTTCGCAAGCCAGCTCCCAATGATAATGAAGTCCTTGTGTGAAGTGGTGTTTAATCAGCTGCAGGACCCCAGAAGCTGATCCTCTGACCTTAAGAGCATTTGGACTAAAGAGGATGAACTGTGTATCACAGGGGGACTCCGCTGCCCCTAAATTCTTTGTAAATAATTCCAAGCTCCACTCAAAGCTGAGAAGAAACGCTGAGAAGCTAGCTCTTAAGTCAGTTTCTCTGTCACCCTCACTGGTTCGTTCCTTAGGAGCACAGGCTCAGGAGTCCTGGGTAAAATTACTGTGTGTGCGTGTGAGTCACTCAGTCGTGTCCGACTCTTTGCGACCCCATGGACTGTAGCCCTCCAGGCTCTTCTATCCATGGGATTCTCCAGGCGAGAATACTGGAGTGGGTTGCCATGCCCTCCTCCAGGGGATCTTCCTGACCCAGGGATCGAACCCAGGTCTCCCACATTGCAGGCAGATTCTTTACTGTCTGAGCCACCCGGGAAGAGCTGGGTAAACTACTGACTCCGTGTTAATTAGTTCAAGTCACAGAGCAACCACTCCGTCACACCTTGCCTGTCTCTGAATCAGAGCTCAAAAGAACCAACTGCATGGAGCTCTTATGAAAATTAATGTAATTAACGGGTAGAAAGTGGCACATGGTAAGCTCAGTGTGAGCAGGCCTCTTCTTCTTCTTATCATTTTTATTTGTTCATCTTAGTGATGATTAGTTTCCTTTCATTGAAGGTTGGGTCTCGGGGCCTGTCTTTTATCCTCCACCCTTGTTGACAGTTGGAAATTAACACAGGTGTGGCAGGTAGTCTGAGTGTCAGTGTGTCAATCTATTGGTTCCTAAATTCTAAGGCATCTCCCCTGTGGGAGCTCAAAGTCAAAGCTCTGATAATAGCACACTTATTCAAAGCCCGTGGCTCAGGAGGTCAAGAATCTGCCTGCCACGCAGGAGACCCGGGTTCGATCCCTGGGTCGGGAAGACCCCCTGGAGAAGGAAATAGCCACCTACTCCGGTATTGCCTGGAGAATGTCACGGACAGAGGAGCCTAGCGGGCTACAGTCCATGGAATTGCAAAGAGCCTGACCGACTGAGCAGCTAACACTTTGATTTTCAGTGTCACAGATCTTAAGACAGCTTTACCCTCTAAAGCTGCCAGCAAAAACGCTATCAACTCCTGTCCCGCTCCCGAAGGGGCCTCTGGCAGTGTGTGCCTTCCCCATAGGTTCAGTTCAATGGTATTTTTAAATGACTTTTCTTCTTCTTCCGCCTCAGCCACATTTCAGCCCCTGAAATACAAAGGCTAAGTCAGAGGAGAATGACCTTTCAGGAAGGTTTTGATTAAATTTTTCAAAGTCTAAGAGCTGCATTGAGAAAAAAAAAAAAACCTTAGGCAGTGTTAGAATACGCTTTCTGTCATGCTAATGTGAATTGTGGACAGCTCTGTTGTGAGAGAAGCTTTGCTCAGAAAGCCCTATCTTGGTTTTGGTGGGATTAGCCAATTTTCCTTGCTGGTTTGTGGGAGAAGCACAGAGGCAAGGGGTTGAGTGTTGTTTCTTTGCCCTCCTGATACCGAATTTCCCTTTGCCAAGTGCGGCCAACGACTTGGTAAAAAAGATGATGGGTTTGACCGCACAGAGGAGCTAAGGGGCATCTCTGAAGGGTCCGTGCCAGCGTCCAGGATGCAGGAGGTGTTCAATCTCAGCTCCAGGAGCCCCTCCTGAGTGGAGGAGCCTTTGGGCACCACACACACCTGCCACACCTGGGGAAGCTGAGCTCCTGTTCTGTTGCTGGCCCGCCTTTAAAATCTAGGCAAGTTTCTCTCCGTTATCCAGCGGACTCTCGCACCCACACGCCATCCAGTCTCAGCGTGTACTAGCCAAATGCAAGTATGCCCCCTGCAAGACACATTTCCGTTCCCACTCCTGCCCGATTTTCTGCTTGGCATTTACTACTATCTGACCTACTAAATATTTTCCTTGGTTATCCTGTTGGTTTTCTTCCCTCTCCTATTAAAATTGGAGGGCAGGGATTTATTTGTATGCCTCCTGTGTCCTCAGCAACTGAAAGAATGTCCACGGTCTCATAGTTCGTGTGTCGTAAATACCTGCTGATGAATCAGTAAGGATGAATAAACGGATGCAGATTTTTTTAAACAAAGTGACAAGTCACCGGTTGACAAGCTTAGCCTCTTAGACTAAACAGAGGTTTCCTTTTGGATTATCTGCTCTTTGGGTTATCCTTGACCTTGCTCTTCTCCTAGGGGACCAGAATTGGGAGTGGACTGTGGTTGCCTCTCTCTGCCTAGGCGGTCTGCACTCCCTCTGTTCAGTGACCTGTCCCAGGAAACTTAGGGCCTGGAGGGGTGGGGCGGAGTGTCTTCCTGCAGCTTAGGAAGGGGCAGGTCACTGAGGAAGGAGGATGGAGTGAGCTGAGGGGTCATGTGTGTCCTTCTAGTGGAAGTCCTTCTTCTGGAAGGAAGCACTGGGAAGGGGGAAGAAGTGTTCCCACCAGTCATGACCGCCGTGTGAACACATGGTGAAGACCTTTCCATGTGTGTTTATGAATGTGATCATGTGCATCGAACTTCTTAAAATAATATGTTCGCACATGATCACACAACTATGTGTATATACTTGCAGCACACTCTTTTCATTTAACACTACATCTCAGACTCTTTCAAAATCATCCCCTTTTAAGAAGTACAACAATCAAATAATACATGAAAAGTGTTCGTCACTCAGTTGTGACCTCATGAACTGTAGCCCACAGGCCCCTCTGTCCATGGGGTTTTCCAGGCAAGAATACTGGAGTGGCTGCCATTTCCTTCAGCAGGTGTTCCTGACCCAGGGATTGAACCTGGGTCTCCTGCATTACAGGCAAACAGCACTTTCCCCAATATATTTAACCAAGAGACATGTGTAAGATTAGATTCAGGTTTCAGCCCATATAATGACTTTTTCTTCCTGAATGTGAATTGCTGCAGGTGGGGGTGGGGGGTGATGGGAGGATGAATGGGGAGCTGATATCAGTGGAAGAGAGAAGGCAGCTGGCTCCACTCTTGTTAAGTTAACAAAATATTCAGATTATTTGGAAAGTTGTGAAAATTTCCCCAACTTGGGATCTTAACACACCAGAGAGGAAATAGTCTTTGCCAGGAACCAAAGAGATAGTTGAGTATTGTCCTTTTAAAAATGTTAAGATTATGTCCTTGATGAGCTCCAGTTCTTCTGAGATATAGAATTCTGAACAATGTTAAAATTAATGAAAACATCCTCCTTAAGCTTTGTCTACTGCCTAACTCCCAAGGAGAAGTGCTGGAAGTATCAGAAGGGAAAATGAAGCTCTTAAGAATCAAAGAAAACTACTCTCAGTCACCTTGGGAATTTTCGGTTTTGAAAGTAGGTCGCACAGCTCTGGGAAGCCAGACAGTCTGAAAGCCTGCAGGTGACAGGTAGCAGTACTATGGTCCATGAGGAGAGGAGCTGAGTGTAGCCCCGTGATAACCTTCTTAGTCAAGGTGGGCTGGGACGTGCTGCGCAGACAAATGGACTCCAAACCCTGAGTCTTAACTAGTGGTGTGTCAGAGCCTGATCATACTGACAAAGGGAGATTTTAGCATTTCTTCTGGACTCTGCATTCAGGTAAAAGCCTGAAATTGCCACGATGGGTGTGCTAACACCACAGAAATGATCAAATGCTTCAAAATTGTTTTCTTTTTCCTCCAGAGAGCAGGTTGTTAACACAAGCCCACCACTGGCCTTAAACATATAAACATAATGAAATATAGCCCAACATGTATGTTTCTCCTGGGCAGCTCTTCTGAACGCAGTGACTTGGGAAACTAGGCTTCTCCATTTTAGTTGCTCCGTTATTGCCAAGGCCTAGGAAACTTTGGGGTTTGGTAGTTCTTCCCTGGATCCTTTAATTTGCTGGCCATTGAGCAAGGTGAGAATTGATGCTTTCAAGCTATGGTGCTGGAGAAGACTCTTGAGAGTCCCTTGGACTGCAAGGAGATCCAGCCAGTCCATCCTAAAGGAGATCAGTCCTGGGTGTGCATTGGAAGGACTGATGTTGAAGCTGAAGCTCCAATACTTTGGCCACCTGATGGGAAGAGCTGACTCATTGGAAAAAACCCTGATGCTGGGAAAGATTGAGGGCAGGAGGAGAAGGTGATGGCAACAGAGGATGAGATGGTTGGATGGCATCACTGACAGAATGGACATGAGTTTGAGCAAACTCCGGGAGTTGGTGAAGGACAGGGAGGCCTGACGTGCTGCAGTCCATGGGGTCGTAAAGAGTCAGACATGACTTAGCAACCGAACAATAACAAAGAGCAGGGTGAGAGAGTGTGGAGGCCTGCAGGAGAGTTTCTTGGGGACTAGGCCTAGATGGTTGTGTCCACTGATTTCACCCTCATTCCCTGGCCAGAGCTGTATCCCACCTGCCCTGGATAATTATGATGGAAACTGGAAATTGCAGTCTTCTGTTTGTGCTGGAAGAAGAAAGGTTTGGTGGGCACTCAGCAGTACCCTTGCCACAATGGAAAAATATGTTTGTTTCCTTTCTCTTGTTTCTTCTTTGCAGAGCTGATCTGGTTTAAAGTTTCAATGGAGAGTGCATTTACATTCAGAATGGTCTGAAAGGGAGGGGAAAATAAAAGACTTGCATTTCAGTTTGCTCAGAATCTAACCCCAACTATTTGTGTGAGAATTTGTGTGCCTTCTGGGAGGAGGAGAGCTGCCAAGATTGGGAGGAGGCACCGGGCATAATAAAATCCGCAGCCCTAGAGGAGATGGCCCCTAGGGTCCCTACTGGTCACCTCCTCTCTGGCCGAGGTTCTCCGGGTGCAGAAGGGGGCACCCGTGGCCACCAGCAGGTGCTCGGTCCTAGGGAGACAGGTCATTCGGTTGCCACTGTAGGTTCTCCCTGAAACACACCCGTTTCACGGGTCAGCTGGGCCTGGAGGGATTCCAGTGACGATCAGACATCTAGATTATGACCAAGAGCCCAGATTGTATTACTGTGTAAATGGAGGTGACGGAATTTCAAATTACTGTTTGTGTCTGCCTTTGGGCTTCTGCTGGGGCTGGCCTGTAGCTCTGAACCCTAAAGGGAATGGTCCACATTGCAGTAGCTCCCTTACAGAAGGCGGGCATGCTTGTTTGGAGAACCTGCCTCCCACCATCCCAGCAGAGTGGTTGGCAGGCATGCTTGAGCCTCTGATGTATTTCTGCAGGGCCCACTGGCCTGGTGATTATTTAAACAAACAAACAAAAAAAAAATGCTGCAACATTTCCATAGTCTCTCTAGGCTAGAAGCGAGCACCCAGCCAACCCCACCAGCTTCTGCTTCTGTGGACATCTTACTCATTGATGTTAAAGATAACTGAGATTTTGGACTTCCCTGGAGGCCCAGTGATTGACTCCATACTTCTAATGCAGGGGGGTGTGGGTTCAATCCCTGGTCGGGGAATAGAGATTCAACATGCCATGCTTTGTGGCAAAAAAAAAAAAAAAAAAAAAGCCTACAAAAATATACTGAGGTTTCTCTATCATTTCCTAAAGGTCTATAAAGTTTGAATTTTATGTGATAAGCAAATATCTGATTTTACATGGTCAGAGTGATGTGTATTCTCTTTGTGGTAGTTCCCCTTTTGCTTTTATGCCTAGAAGGCCCCTTATGGCTTTTCTTTTCAGCTATTTCACTAATCCATCCTGAGTTTACTTTTGCCTGTAGTGTGATATGAAGACCTAAGTTTCTTTTTCCCCCAAACAGCTAGCCAATGTTCATGGTACCAAAATCTGAATAATGGATCACCTCTCCATAGATTTGGGTCTTTGGCTTTTTTATCTGTGTGAGTACAAGGTTGGACTTCCCTGGGGTCCAGTGGTTAAGACTCTGTGCTTCCAAAGCAGGGGGCAGGGGTTCAGTCCCTGGTCAGGGAAATAAGATCCTACATGCCACTTGACATAGTCATGTATGGATAGGAGAGTTAGATTATAAAGAAAGCTGAGCGCTGAAGAATTGATGCTTTTGAACTGTCGTGTTGGAGAAGACTCTTGAGACTCCCTTGAACTGTAAGGCAATCCAACCAGTCCGTCCTAAAGGAAATCAGTCCTGAATATTCATTGGAAGGACTGATGCTGAAGCTGAAACTCCAATACTTTGGCCATCTGCTGTGAAAATTGACTCATTGGAAAAGACCCTGATGCTGGGGAAGACTGAAGGCAGGAGGAGAAGGGGACGACAGAGGATGAGATGGTTGGGTGGCATCACTGACTCGATGGACATGAGTTTGAGCAAGCTCCGGGAGTTGGTGATGGACAGGGAAGCCTGGCATGCTTCAGTCCATGGGGTTGCAAAGAGTCAGACACAACTGAGTGACTGAACTGAACTGAGTACGAGCTTACCTTCAGGAGGTTGTAGGTTGCCTTTAGGAGGGGTGAAAGGCAGGGCCGACCAAACAAGTACATGCACGGACCCAGCAGCTGAGTGGGAGAGACAAGGAGGTGCCAAGAAGAAGCTCCTGCAAGGTGACCTCGTTCCATGCCCACTGGGCACAGATTGAGCAGTCACAGCTCCCCGTCTAGCACATGGAGTGACTCGGAAGGCGCACAGGTCAGCATTCCAGCATCGCTGATTCAATGTCTTGTACATGATGCCTCTGAAATTTTGGAAGAACCTGAAAATAATGTTTCTAAAAGACAGCCTTGTTTTCGTTACTAGATGGTTAATGGTGTTGCAGGGAAGAGCCAATAATGGCTCCATGTTGGAACTGTGTTGATGGGCTCTCTGTTGCTTCTGTTATTATAATCATTCATAGTGGCCTGCCTCAGAGGGCCCTGCCCTTCTGCCTGACTGTTGAGAAAAAGTGCCTTTGTTCAGGACCCTGTCCACCTGTGGATGGCAGGAAGGAAGAAATTAACACATCCTCTGCCTGAGGCTTGCCATTCTAGGAGATAGTTGTAAGATTAATGGCCTTTTTACTTTGTTTACTTTGTCACCAGCCCCCCACCCCCCCACCCCACGCTGCCCCTCTCCAGTCTCTGTTCTATAAAAGAACCTGGCATCTAGACCCTGATGAGATGGTTATTTTAAGATATTAGTTTGCCATCTCTTAGGTCAGCTGGCTAACTTGTTGCCTCAACACCCATTTCTTGGATTCATTGGCCTATTGTGCTTCAAGCAGAGCAAGTTTGGGCTCCGTAGCAGTGGTACCAGGATGGCAGCCATGTCTGGGTTATCTTCAGACCTTCCTGAGCAGGAGCCAGATGTCCTGCACAGGATGGATGATGTGTGAAGGCGTTTTCAAGGCTGGGCTGAAGCTACGTCACACTCCAGCCATTTCCTCTGTTGCTGGAAGCCCTGAGTTCCCACACTGAGAGTCTTCGGGATGTGATTTCCAGCAGATGGTGCACACATCATGCATCCTTTTCACTGTGACCTTCTAGCTCCGTGTCCTGCAGTTGGAAGGGGTCATTCTAGCATGAAAGATGGGCAAAAAAACAAGCAGGCTCAGGTTCCAGACCCTGTGATCCCAATTCCAGTGAGATGGCCAGTCTGTGTTCACTGCTGGAGGATTCAAGGCCAGTGGCAGTTGGTTTTTGTAGTTATTAAGTCACTAAGTCATGTCTGACTCTGACCCCATGGACTGCAGCACACCAGGCTTCCCTGTCTTTCACTATCTCCTGGGGTTTGTTCAAACTCATGTCCATTGAGTTGGTGATGCTATCTAACCATCTCATCCTCTGTCGTCCCCTTCTCCCGCCTTCAATCTTTCCCAGTATCAGGGTCTTTCCCAGTGAGTCAGTTCTTCACTTCAGGTGGACAAAGTATTGGAGTTTCAGCTTCAGCATCAGTCCTCCCAATGAATAGTCAAAGTTGATTTCCTTTAGAATTGACTGGTGTGATCTCCTTACTTTCCAAGGGACTCTCAGGAGTCTTCTCCAGCACCACAATTTGAAAGCATCAATTCTTCAGTGCTCAGCCTTCTTTATGGTCTAACTCTCACATCCGTACATGACTACTGGAAACCATAGCTTTGACTACATAGACCTTTGTGAGCACTTGGCTGGAGGAACATAAATGACAGGCCTGACTTACAAGGTGGAAATTAGAGATCAGTTAACACATGGATTTCCTCTTTTACTAGATACCAAATGAGGCAGTTTTATTTATGTAGTAAGAAAAATTGGGGATTAAAATTATGGAGATGTTACAGATGGTAGCTCTGTTAACAGGATTGTTTTCTAACACATCAGAGCTCTGTGTGTGTGTTTTATACATATGTTTGCTGTATGTACAAAATACATGAATATTTTACATGTATATATAACATATGCCAAATATATATATCTATGTTCATACATATATGAATTACAGTTTTTATAGCTGCTATATATGATTAAAGAAAATATTTCTGTCTCTCTGAAGGAGGAGAACATCTCTTTGGATATATTGTCCTAGAATGCAGAGATTGTTCGCTTTTCAAAGTCGTACAAGCCTATTAGAGAAAATTTGAGAAATTCAAGAGAAGCAGAAATGAAGGAGAAAACACAGATATCAAACATATTATTATTATTTTAAGGTTTGAACTCCAGGATGGAGTCAGGGAGAGTGAGGAGCCTCTTCTGGGAAGAAGGGGGTCTATAACAAGTGGAGAAAAAGGGCCCCTGGCAACATCTATGCCCCTTTGGGGCCCCGTTGAGGCCAGGGGCCTGGCCTCCCTGCTCCCATCACTGCCCACACGATGACCTTCCCGATACACGTTTGTTGCCATGGGGAATCTCTATATGTTACCTCTACCCTCCATCAGGGAGGGTTCAGGCCTTTCAAGCCCCCTGAAACTTCCACGACTCAGCCCCTGAATAAACCCATGGCTTGCTTTCTCTCTTTATTCCCAGACTGGAGTCATTTCCCTGTATGACTGTGTTTTTAAGAGGGACCCAGGTTATAATCAGAACTTACACCGAGATGACAGAGAACACGCCAAAGGCCTGGGACTCCACATTAATGAGGAGGTAACAGCAAGAGGGTGTCGCCGGGTGTGAACAGATTCGCAGTGTGCGTGTTTGTTTACCATTGAGTTCAGCTGCACGAAACTCTCCCTGTCTTCCTGTGCCGGGAAGAGACGACCAAGCTGCTGTCGCTGTAACTCGGTCCTGTTAAACTGTTCATTTTTGTGACTGTTCAGTCCTGTGAGAATGAAAGTTTCAAGTCGTACCCGACTCTTTGCAACCCCATGGACTGTAGCCTGCCAGGCTCCTCTGTCCATGGAATTCTCCATTCACTGGAGTGGGTTGCCATTCCCTTCTCCAGGGGATCTTCCCAACCCAGGGATCAAACCTGGGTCTCCTGTATTGCAGACAGATTCTTTACTGTCCAAGCTACCAGGGAAGCCCAGCCCAGTCCTATAGAATTTAACAGTTCCATGACAGCAAAACTCATAAGTTCTTTCCGACAGATAAACAGGTCTCTGCTGGACCTCTGAGGCCTGGTATCACGGTTCCAGGGGCCCTGGCCTTCCGGGAATGAAAGCACATGGACAAGAGAGATTATTTCTCCCGAGTTACTGGGTTACTATATGCACCACATATGGCTCAGTTCCTCTACTATCTGAATAGTTTTCTGGAAGCAGCTGACAGGGTGGGTGGCGACCAACCAAGGGAACCAGACTTCCAGGGTGAGAAGGTCAGGCTCACAGCAGATGCCTGGGGTGGGGGAAGGAGGAGGAGGCTGTGCGTCCCCTTGATAGGGCCAGGACCATCTGCCCACTGGGTTCGACCCCCCTTCCACACTGGAACATTGTCTCCATAAAATCTGATGCGAGGACAGTATATTAAAATTCATGTGCTGCATTAATATCATCATCTTTGTACAATACACAGAAATCTGCATGTAAGAGCTTCTGGTGGGATTGCTTTTTGGATCAGAGGATTTTTGCCTGCTGGCTGTTAATGTTTTAGAATGTTGCCATGTCACTTTCCATGAAACTCGTAATTGATGTGAAATTAAGTGATGGAAGTGCTAAGAGGTATCACTGCTTAAGTCACAGACATGAACAGTTTTTCTGCTGTGTTGTTGTTATTCAGTGGCTAAGTCATGTCCCACTCTTTGCAACCCCCATGGACAGCACTTCCTTGTCCTTCACTATCTCCGGGAGCTTGTTCAGTCTCATGTCCATTGAGTCGCTGATGCGATCCAACCATCTCATCCTCTGTTGCCCCCATCTCCTGGAACACTCCCTCAGTCTTTCCCAGCATCAGGGTCTTTTCCAATGAGTCTGTTGTTTTTGGTCTGTGTTAATTCACTCCCAGTTAGTAGTGAAGTTTGTGCTTTTCTCTCATAAGTATGGACTTCCCTGGTGGCTCAGATGGTAAAGTGTCTGCCTGCGATGAGGGAGACCCAGATTGAATGCCTGGGTCGGGAAGATCTCCTGGAGAAGGAAATGGCAACCCACTCCAGTATTCTTGTCTAGAAAATCCCACGGACGGAGGAGCCTGGTAGGCTACAGTCCATGGGGTTGCAAAGACTCAGACATGACTGAGCGACTTCACTTTCAATTTTCTCACAAGTGTACATGCCTAACATGACTTAAAGTCAGTCAGACATTTTGAGCACCTCCCATATGCCACTGTGAGTATAAAAAGAATGAAAGAGGATTGTCTGCCCTCATAGAGCTGAAATTCCCATGAGGAGACAGAAAAATAAAAACCCAGTAAATGATGAACTGAATTCCAGGTGAGTGATAAGTGATATGCAAAGAGATACAGCCTTTTAAGGGGATGGGGACAATGAAAGGGATGAGGAGGTCTGGGGATGTGATGGGGGCTGGGGAGGTGAGGAGTTGGGGAGATGTGTGTCTGGGAGAAGGAAGGAGGGGAAGAGAAGACAGGCGGGAGGGGCAGCAGGGAGAAGGGAGGAGACGGAGGAGGAACACGATCCTGAAGGCAGTGGGTACCTGGCGCCCCCTGCAAGATCTTGGACTGTCCTGAACGTCTTGAGGACATTGGTGGCCCGGAGCAGAGGGGACAGGATCTGACCTGGTTGAAGAGAACCACCATCCCACCCCTGCCAGTGGCATCAGTTCAGTTCAGGCGCCCAGTCCTGTCCGACTCTTTGGGACCCCATGGACTGCAGCAGGCCAGGCCTCCCTGTCCATCAGCAGCTCCGGGAGTTTACCCAAACTCATGTCCACTGAGTTGGTGATGCCATCCAACCACCTCATCCTCTGTCGGTGCTTTCTCCTCCCGCCTTCGGCGTCAGTGTGGTCCTAACCGGCCCCTCAGGGGCTGCAATGGTTCATTTGTAGGTTTCTTCTGCACGGAGAAGCCCGGTGGAGGGGGAGGCGGGTGTGGGGACATGCAGGCGTGGACAGGTGAGAACGCTCTACTCCCTTCCTACAGGAGCGCGAGCGGCCGGTGGGGGTGCTGTCGTCTTCCGTCTACGGCTGGCGCATCCACCAGCCCGTGGAGCCTCTGAACCGGGACCATGGCCGCGCGGGCCACGTGAAGGCCGACTTCTACCGGAAGAACGACATCACCAGTATCAAGGCGCCTGGCTTCGGGCACATCTCTCCCGCCTGAGTCCCTTCCATGGCCCGAGGGCACACGGGCGAGAGGGAGGGCAGCGCTGACCGCGGGGACGCTCGGAGGGCCCCCCAGGGCCGGCGGGCGCCCCTGATGCGCGCTGGGCCGCGGGGAAGGACCAAGGACCACGCAGGGCTGCTTGCCTGTGCGTTTCCTGGGCGACCAGCCGGGCCAAAGGCCTGCGATTCTTAGGATGGACACCTGGTAGGACGTTTTTTCACCGGAACCAATTTCAAGATGAAATCATACTGGAGACTGATTCACTGTGGGCATCTGAATAAAATGAAAACCTTGTTCCCTCCTTGACCGCGGTTGGTTTTGCTTTCTGTTCGCTCCTCTCCAGGTTTGCGCGTCTCCCTGGCAGAGGCGCTCATGGCAATGGTGCGCAGGTGTTTTTCTTACCGGTTATGGGAACTGATACCGTCTGATGGCACTAATAACAATGGGAGATAAAACTGCCTTTTGGCACAATTAGACTCTAGATTCTACAACCGCCCCCTCCCCCGCCAGAGGTCTGAGGCACAAATCACAGAATTTTGCGTAACTAAGGACAGAAGCCCCCTGCAGGAAGAGTGGCCAGTGAGCAGGGGCAATACTCCTCGGGTCTGTGCAGGGGTTTTTCACTGCGATGGCTTCTCTGGTTTTGGAGCCTGGGCTCTAGGGCCCCTGGCTTAGTTGCCCCAGGACATGTGAAATCTTCCCAGACCAGAGATAGAACCCGTGACCACTGCATTGTAAGGCGAATTCTTAACCGGTGGACCACCAGGGAAGCCCCATCTTTAAAGGGGGAGTTCCAAGCCTTGAAGAGTTTGTGTGGGAATCAAGGAGCCACTGGAGTGTGGTCTTCCCACATAGGGGCTGTGACGGTTCATTTGTAATTTTCTTTTAGGAAGCAGCTGCTGCTTTTAACCAAAGTTGGAAATGTTTACTCTGGAGATGATTTGAAACTTATTTCAAGTGTTAAGATGTTGGCTATTGTTTTGATGAATGGATCTCTTGGTAGAAATCACCCTTCATCTATTGTGATTAAATTTCCCACAGCTTAGCAGTTAATGGGCAGGTGATTAATTTCACTGCTGATTCCTCCACTGCTTGTATTGTTTTGACTGAGGACTTTATGACACTATGTGTTCCTGGCAATTTCAAGGTTGAGCAGCTCTTAAATATTTTTTTATACTTTTGAAAATGTTTTTTCACTATAGTTTTTTTTTTTTTTTCCCCAAACAATAGCAGTTTTTTTGGAATGCCTTTGGGTGCGTTAACTACATTTATAATAACATTATAGAAAGTATACAAAGTTTGGGTTATGGAAATTTTTATAAATTACTTTCTTCAGTCTTGATTATCAAGAAAGACAAGGCATCTCAAAGAAATGCCTTCATCTGAAAGTAGATGCAGTAAATTAATATCAGAGTAGGTTATTTTCAGTAACCTTAAGTCAGGCCCTACTCCCTCACCCTTCCACTGCTTTTAAAAAGCAGGCCTTGAACTGGGCAAGAGTTCAAAAACTCACATTTGTTAGGTAGCAAGGGAAAATTAAATGTATTTCTTTTAGCATCTTGATTTTTACACTTCAAAGACAATCAATGAATGCCTGTTAGTCAGCTTTGTCAAAGAGAAACATATATTAAAAGAATTTGTTTCGATCTATCAAGTTTTCACCATGAGTCAGTATTTTTCAAAGGCAAGAGTGTTGGTGTATTTAGGAAAGCACGGCTGCACTGGGAAAAGGAATAACATGGAAGACTGATGATAACGTAGACTTCTCTAAACAGGTGTACTGAAAATTCTGCACTATTAAGGGGATTGGATTCACAGCATTTTTCATGAGAGGGAGATTCCTACAAGACTTGGAGGTTCGGGAAGGCTTTAAGGAGAGTCTTACGTGTCGTCAAATGTCGCAAGCATGATGGCTGATGGACATGGAAGGCAGGTCCCTTCATTTGCATGATCTGCTCATGGGAATGTTTGGGGTTGCCCAAACTGAGGGGTCTTGACCCTGAGCCACACTTTCAGATTCAGGAAACAAGCAGCTTTCCGTTTTATCTCATCTCAGTCATCTGGGAAACTTGGGGCAAGCCCCCGGACCTCTCTGCACCCCCTATTTCCTCTCTTGCAAAATGCAGGGGCCTCAGGCTTGCCTGTGGATCAAAATCACGTGGAGTTGTTCTCCGAAGCACAGCGAGCATGCTTCCCCACTGCCCACCAGGATTTCCAACCCGGCAGGTCTGCGTTGGGGCCTGAAACGTGTACATTTCTAACACATTTCCAGGTCATGCTGATGCTGCTGTCTGGGAACCTCACTTTGAGAGACCCAGGTATGCACAGACCTTTGAGAGGTGGACTCTGATAATAATTCATTGCTTTAAAAAGTCTACTCTTTGATAAGACTGGAGATACAGCTTTGGGGGGAAAAAATTCTCCCTTCGCATGCCAGGGCAGGGGTTGAGGGGCAACATTTAAGAGTGTTTGGCGGGGATTTCCCTGGTGATCCGGTGGCTGAGACTCCAAGCTCCCAATGCAGAGGGTCTGGGTTCGATCCCTGGTCAGGGAACTAGATCCTATATACCACAAATAAAAGTTCGAATGCCGCAACTAAGACCCAGCACAGCCAATAAATAAATATTTTATGAAAGAGAGCTCTTGGGTGTACATGTGTCCCCCCCGTCCCAAACCCTGGTCCCACCTCCCTCCCCATCCGCCTGTGGCTGATTCATGTCAACATATGGCAAAAACCATCACAATATTGTAAAGTAATTAGCCTCCAATTAAAATAAATTAAGGGGGAAAAAAAAGAGCTCTTGGTGCATCACTCTCTGCGGGTGTCTTCTTTTAAGGGCAGGTGACATAGGAGCCCCAGGATGGCTGCTGTAGGCTGTAAGGGAAGAACCCACAGGCGCTGTCTGAAGTCACTGAACCTAGGGCATCCTTGCCCAGATTTTGGTTACAGTGAAGACAAATGCCCTTATACCATTTTTCTCCTCTCACTCACCGTTCTAGAGAATTAGGTGTATTAAGGCCAATGCTGAGTTGCAATTATAGGATCAAAAATTCTGACTGAGGCAGACAAGCGGGCCAGTCAGGCTGTATCCCCACTCTGGGATGAAGGCCGGTTATTAATTTTGATAAGCGCTTTTTACCGAGTGTGAGCCAAGGTCCTGGCAGGGCGGCCGCCTCGATCCTGAGACGCGCTGGCAGGAGCGGGGCCTGGGTACCCGCCAGCCTCTCTCACGGTCATTAGCTCTGTTAGTCAGACTTGACCCCACGAGCTACCAATGGGAAAAGACTCCTGAGAGAAACTGAAATGTGTGTTCAACGTCTCACAGCTAGAAAAACACCAGAGGCAGGGATCAAACCGAGGGCTTTGCTGCTTCAAGTCCAAGTTCCCAGCTGCTTCCTCATGGATCACTGGGGTCCTCTACCTTTTACAGAGGCCTGCCCTGAGCTACAGTCTGCCCAGCCAGGCAGGCGTTTGTAGCTCTGCTTTTAGACATTCCATTATGCACCACCTGGGTTGGCCAAAAAGTTTGTTTGGATTTTCTCATAACAGCTTACTGAAAAACTCAAATGAACTTTTTGGCCAACCCTTTATTTACTACTCTCTTTGGTAAAGTATGATATCTTTATGTAAAGAAAGACTTCCCTGGTGGCTCAGACGGTAAAGCGTCTGCCTACAATGTGGGAGACCCGAGTTCAATCCCTGGGTCAGGAAGATCCCGGAGAAGGAAATGGCAACCCACTCCAGTATTCTTGCCTGGAGAATCCCATGGATGGAGGAGCCTGGTGGGCTGCAGTCCATGGGGTCCCAAAGAGTTGGACATGACTAAGCAACTTCGCTTTCACTTTGGTAAAGTATGATATCTTTATGTAAAGGAAGACACCAAAACTTTAGTGTCGGATTTACAAAAACACGGTTTTCCAGGGTTTACAAAAACACGGTTTTCCAGGGTTCCTCTCTTCAAAAATGAATAGACGTTGGCTTTGTACAGTCTTCAGCCTCTTTAGACATAACAGGCAACCCATGGGGTTTTGGCAGCTTCTCTCATTAGTTCAAATTACTGGGGTGCTGATATACAGAATTCCAAATTATTCTGTGTCTCACAGCTCTACTGAAGGATTACAGTAGACCAGAGTATGTGGACAGAGTGTGTGCTGATGCTAGCAGAGAATTGTTTTCATAGTGAAATATTTTCCCCTGTAAATCTTCTATGTTGTTGTTGTTCAGTAGCTAAGTCATGCCCGACTCTTTTGCGACCCCGTGGACTGTAGATCACCAGGCTTCTCTGTCCATGGGCCTTTCCAGGTAAGAATACTGGAGTGGGTTGCCATTTCCTTCTCCAGGGGATCTTCTTGACCCAGAGGTTTAACCCACATCTCCTGAAAATGCTCTAGAGACAGGTCAAGATTGAAAATCACATGACACCCTTTCTGGGGAGTTGCATCATCAGGGATCAGCCCCGCAAACTGTCTCCATCTGATTTACGCAAGGAGAGCTCAACCATCTCAGGGACTTCCCGGGGGCTCAGGGCTTCGGAACCCACCCTGCAGTGCAGGGCACGTGGGTTCGATCCCTGGTTGGGGAACTAGGATCCCACGTGTCTTAGGGAAACTAAGCCTGAGCGGCAACTACTGAGCTTGTGGGCCACAACTGGAGAGACCATGCTCTGTGATGTAAGATCCATCATGAGGCAACGACGATCCCATGTGCTGCAACTGAGACCCGATGCAGCCAAATAAACTGAAGGGGAAAAAAAAAGGATAGCTCCACCTCTGCTTCTGGACAGTCCCTTCTGAAACAGCTCTGTCCAGGGGAGAACACGTGGAAAACCAACTCAGTTCTGGAAAGGGGGCGGCGGTGGGGTGCGGAACATACAGACTATCAACCAAAGTACATAAAACTTTTAATGAATTAACCTTACAAAAGACAATGGCATCAAAACATCAGACGCGTCTGGTACAAAACTAGTCCTAGGTCGTGAGAACTAATTCTGGTGATGGAGGTGAGGTGTCGCTGGCACAAAACACGACGGAGCAGGGTGGCGGGGGCCCCCGGAACCCAGCTGGGCCCGTGGACAGTCACTGCAATGAGACACGTGGGCGCACACGGCGGGTTCCAGGTGGGGTGACAGAATCAACTTAGTCACAAGTACTGTGTGTTTTAGTATCAGACTAGCGGATGCGGTTGGCGAGCTACCATATTTTCCAGAAAAGAACATGCACCTGAAGATAATATACACCGCCCCCACCCCCCCAGTTTTATTGCCTTAAGAATTTTTGCCTGTTTCCCCTCTCCCCTCTTCGTCAGTTTCGCTGAAGGCTCTTCTGCGGTAACGCGCGCTCCTTTCCCTTCTGCTAGGAGTAAGCACAGTGGAAGTGGCAGGGCGATCCTGGCACACGTCAGACCCCGAACGGCAGGCCGCCAGGTCACAGGAAGGAGTCTGCAGAGGCTCCGGAGGACACGACAGAGCAGGCACACACACCACAGACAGGGACGCGAGTGGCAGTCAGAAAGTGCATCGTCATCGTCCCGAAGGTACAGTCCTCTCACCAGAACCAGAGGCGAGGCTTCAGGAGGTCAGGTTGCTCTGAGAAAGGGACCGTGACATCTCCGTGTTGACGAAGTAGGTCTTCAGGTCCCCCTTTCCTTTCACGTTGATGATTCCCCGACACGTGCACGTGTAGCCCAGGGTCTGTAGGATGACGCTCGTCTCCTCTGTCACCTGGAGAAGCACAGTGACAGGTGAGGAAGCGCTTAGTGCCCACGTGGACACGACCCTCTCAGGGAGGTGTCTGACTACAAGGCTGAAAGTGAAAGTGAAGTCGCTCAGTCATCTCCAACTCTTTGCGACCCCATGGACTGTAGCCTACCGGGCTCCTCTGTTCATGGGATTTTCCAGATAAGAATACTGGTGGCTCAGACAGTAAAGCGTCTGTCTGCAGTGCCGGAGATCCGGGTTCAGTCCCTGGGTCAGGAAGATCCCCTGGAGAAGGAAATGGCAACCCACTCCAGTATTCTTGTCTGGGAAATCCCATGGACGGAGGAGCCTGGTGGGCTACAGTCCATGGGGTCCAGAGGAGTCGGACACGACTGAGCGACTTCACTACAAGGATGAAGAGCCCCCAAATGCTAGGGCTCTTTTGACTCATTCATTCCACTCCTGGGAAACCAGTAGAAGAGAGAATAATCCATGAGTAGAGAAGCTGTCTAAGGACAGTGCTTTTCTTTTTTTTTGTAATTTAGTTAAAAAATTTAAAAATTGGAGTGTTGTTGCTTTACAACGTTGTGTGAGTCTCTGCTGTACAGAGTGAACGAGCCACACGTATGCAAGCATCCCCTTCAGGTCACAGCAGAGCTCCCGGCTAACGTATGCAAGCATCCCCTTCAGGTCACAGCAGAGCTCCCGGCGACACGCCAGCTTCCCGCTAGCAGCCTATCTTGTACACAGTAGTGTGTATACGCCAACGCTACTCTCCCAGTTTGTCCCCCGTCCTTCTCTCGCTGGGTCCACAAGTCTGCTCTCTAAGTCTGCATCTCTATCCCTGCCCTGCAGGTAGGTTCGTCTGTACCAGTTTTCCAGATTGCATATGTATGCATGAGTATATGATAGGTGTTTTTCTCTTTCTTACTTTGCACTGAACGACAGACTCTAGGTGCATGCACATCACTGCAGAAAACTCCATCTGTCTCCTCGGGCACGTGGCAGACACATGTGCGCTGGACGCACCCCGCCACAGTTTTGTTTCTGGTGTGGACGCTGTCGGGGGATCGTGCAGCGGCAGTGGCTACGGCAATGAGAGAGGCGGAGAGAGGCCTGGGGACGCGTCTGTCGTGACAGATGCTGTCATCAGGACCAGAGGCGGGGGACGACTTCCCTGGTGGTCTGGTGGCTAAGACTCTGAGCTCCCCGGGCGGGGGCCCAGGTTCGATCCCTGGTCGGGGAACTAGATCCTATAGGCTTCAACTAGGAGTCTGCATGCCACGACTAAAGATCCTGTATGCTGCAACAAGATCAAACATCCCAAGTGCGCAGCTAAGACGTGGCACAGCCAAATAAACTACAAAACAAAACAAAAACCCGGAGGAGGATGTGGCTTCTGGAATCCAGGACAGTATTTGGGGGTCACCAGAAGAAAGGCTCAAGGGCATGATGTGAAGATCTCATGGGTCGGCTATGGGAAAGAGCTAGAGAAATCTGTCTTCTGCCATGTGATCCTGTGGCTGGCCCCTCACAAAGGGGCCAAAAGATGGGTCTTTCGGAGAAGATCAAGAGAAGAGAGGGACGCAGAGTCTGTATACTCACGTCCTGCCCTCCCCTGGCTGGGCCCAAGTCCCGGGGGAGGATAGATATAGCTCAGGAATATCAGATAAGAACTGAAAAAATATGAAGTTTGGCAAGAAACTCAAGATAACAAATATGCTCTCCTAATTAGAGTTCTTACGGCAATCAAAATTGGAGACTGCTACAGACATTTGGGGCTTCCCAGGTGGGCTGGTGGTAAAGAACACGCCTACCAATGCAGGAGACGTGGGTTTGATCCCTGGGTCGGGAAGATCCTCTGGAGAAAGGAATGCCCACCCACTCCAGTATTCTTGCCTGGAGAATCCCATGGACAGAGGAACCTGGCAGGCTACAGTTCATGGGGTCGCAAAGAGTCGGACATGACTGAGTGTGCACCTATGAATTCTCCTCACCTTCACACACACACACACACACACACACACACACTTGACGTCTGGTCTTCCACACAGAGAACCTACACATTGTCTGAAGTCTGGCAGGTTAATTTCACAGTTGAGGCTGATGCTGGGCATGCCTTTGGCCAACTTTTGAGCTGGTCACTGGAATCTGTAGCAGCAACCACATAATCATCATGGTCGGGAGGAGGGAGCCATCACCTCGGCCATCAGGTGGCTCAGTCATAAAGTGTCTGCCTGCCAATGCAGGAGATGTGGGAGGCCCAGATTCGATCTCTGGGTCGGGAAGATCCCTTAGAGGAGGAAATGGCAACCCACTCCAGTATTCTTGCCTGGAGAATCCCGTGGACAGAGGACCCTGGCGGGCTACAGTCCACAGGGGTGCAAGGAGATGGACATGACTGAGCACGCATGCATGCATTATTCCTCCAAGTCCAGAAGCAGCCTGGCTGGGTGATGAGGGGCTTTCTACACTGTATTTCAGGCATAGAAAGCATATTCTCTGTAATAAAAAGCATCTGTTCCACAGGCCCAAGGGAAGCTTTTCATATTCTCAGCATCACTGTTTATTTTTCTTGGCATCTCACTGCTTTCTTTTTCACGTAAATGGAAATGAGAAGCTAGCGCAGCTGTAGGGAGCGACACCCTCGGGAGAAGAAAACCCACCCAGAGGTGGACCCTCCAGCTGCTAAGCTGAGCGGACACACAGACGTGGCTGTGGACCGACCCCTTGCTCTGGATGAACAGGAACCTGTCCTGTTTCCCCCCTGGGCTCAGAGCACACGGAGGCAGGCCAGACGGCTGCGCTGCGCTAAATCACACGGAGTTTTAACAGGCCCAGCACCCTCTTAGAGGGGCTTCCCAGGAGGCGCCAGTGGTAAGGAACCTGCTTGCCAATGCAGGAGACGTAAGAGACGCAGTTCCATTGCTGGGTCGGGAAGATCCCCTGGAGGAGGGCATGGCAACCCGCTCGGGTGTTCTGTCTGGAGAATCCCCTGGACAGAGGAGCCTGGTGGGTACAATCCATAGGGCCGCCCAGACTCAGACACGACTGAAGCGAAGCAAGAAAGCATCTGCTGTACCTTCAGGGGGTCAGGGTTATTTGAGAATGTGGGCCACGCTGAGACGCAGAACAGGGACTCATGGAGTTCTCTGCAGAGGACACGAAACTGAGAGGCTATTATTTGTGCCCAGTGATTTTCATACAGATCTGCCATTAGGCAGGAAAGTATCTTCCAGATAAACTCCTGCTGTAACAAAGCTGGGGTGAAACATGGAACATTGCTTTCTGAGGGCAATGAAAATAAAGATCCGAATAGACACATGGGCATGCACACACAGACACCCACACACAGAGACACACAGACACACAGACACACAGACACAGAGACACACACACAGAGACACACTCACACAGACACAGAGACACACACACACAGATACACACAGACACACAGACACAGAGACACACACACAGAGACACACTCACACAGACACAGAGACACAGAGACACACACACACAGATACACACAGACACACAGACACAGAGACACACACACAGAGACACACTCACACAGACACAGAGACACACACAGAGACCCAGATACACACTCACACAGACACAGAGACACAGAGATACACACACACAGATACACACAGACACAGAGAGACACACACACACAGTCACAAACACACATAGACACACACAGACACAGAGACACACACACAGAGACACACTCACACAGACACAGAGACACACACACAGAGACACACTCACACAGACACACACAGACACACACACACCCCCTTTTCACTCAGAGAGACTGTCTCGTTCCGGACGCCGGCACCGCGGCCCACGCAGGCGCCTGCAGTCACCACTGCTTTTAATTCGTCAGGTCTTGGTTTCCGCCCCCTTGGGTGGATTCCAGAACGTCCCAGTCATGTCCAGATACCCAAATCCCAGGTCTAGCGCTGTTGTTTCCGTCACTCCAGCTCATCTCTCCCTCCCCTCCCCTTGTTCTCCCAGTCCAGCCCCCCGGGGAGAGGAAGGCAGGGCGTCATGCCTAGTCTGCGTCCAGCAGGGAGGGCGCCCCGCTGCCCCTCCCCTCAGGGGGCACACTGCCACAGGGGTCGCTCTGACCATCTACTTTCAGAAATGCCATATCCTTCCCACTTTGACATAATTTACTGTTCACAGTAACTGCAGAAACCAATGAATATGTCCCGAGTAAAAAGTTTAAACAAATGACGAGGTTTACTCTCTTTCCTTTGCTTTAATGTTATCCTTTTTATACGCTTATTCATGGTTCCCCAGAGGACAGACGTGGTGGATGACCACCGAGCCCACTGAATTACCTGGATTTTGTCCAGGACTCCGGTGCTGTCCATCCTGCTGGCCACATTGACGGTGTTGCCCCAGATGTCATACTGTGGCTTCTGAGCTCCAATCACACCGGCTATGACAGGGCCATGGTTAATACCTGGGACACACCAGAATCGGGTTAGCAAGATTCAAACCATGAACTTGATGGTGCAAGCAACAGTCTCAAACAGAAAGATTTTACAAGACTTTTCTTGAACCGTCATTATCGAGCGAACATTAGCCCAACTCACGGAACGCCAAAACAAAGCAAAATCATTCCTCTAACTTCATCAACTGAAAAACATTAAAATGTTTCTCTTTCTTCCTCTCCTCCACCTTGATTCATGCTCAGATGTCTATCTGCCACTAGTCCACGATGGCGTAAAACTGGTATACTTTAGGAAACTAAACATTATAATTGCTTTTCTATGTTGCCATATAGTCAAGAGATAATCATTATGTTATTTTCCAATAGTTTTGTAGTTAATCACCTTTAAAATTGGGATATAAATGGCAACCCACTCCAGTATGCTTGCCTGGAAAAATCTCATGGACACAGGAGCCTGGTGGGCTGCAGTCCATGAGGTCGCAGAGTCGGGAACGACTGAGCGACTAACACTCACTTACTTCTAGCTGCTTTGCAACGTTGTGTTGGTTTCTGCTGAGCAGCAAACTGAATCAGCTCTGTATATACATATATCCCCTCCCACACCCCATCCCAGCCCTCAGGTCCTCACAGAGCACTGCGCTGGGCTCCCTGTGTCGTAAAGCAGCTTCGCACCAGCTACCTATTTAACACATGCTCGTGTATATACGTCAATCCTCCTCTCCCAAGTGATCCCACCGACTTCTGAAATGCACGTATTTTAAATTCCCTCTAACGTTTCGCTGAAACCACCACCCTCCCCGTGACACACGCGTTGTCTTTTCTGGCTGCGGTGCGTTATTCTGTGAGCTTGACGTGTTCAGTTCAGTTCAGTCGCTCAGTCATGTCCGACTCTTTGCGACCCCATGAACCGTAGCACGCCAGGCCTCCCTGTCCATCACCAACTCCCGGAGTTTACCCAAACTCATGTCCATTGAGTCGGTGATGCCATCCAGCCATCTCATCCTCTGTCATCCCCCCCTTCTCCTCCTGCCCTCAATCTTTCGCAGCATCGGGGTCTTTTCAAATGAGTCAGTGCTTCGCATCAGGTGGCCAAAGTATTGGAGTTTCAGCTTCAACATCAGTCCCTCCAATGAACACCCAGGACTGATCTCCTTTAGGATGGACTGGTTGGATCTCCTCGCAGTCCAAGGGACTCTCAAGATTCTTCTTCAACACCATAGTTCAAAAGCATCAATTCTTCTGTGCTCAGCTTTCTTTATAGTCCAACTCTCACATCCATACATGACCACTGGAAAAACCATAGCCTTGACTAGACGGACCTTTGTTGACCAAGTAATGTCTCTGCTTTTTAATGTGCTGTCTAGGTTGGTCATAACTTTCCTTCCAAGGAGTAAGCGACTTTTAATTTCATGGCTGCAGTCACCATCTGCAGTGATTTTGGAGTCCCCCAAAATAAAGTCAGCCACTGTTTGCCCATTTATTTGCCATGAAGTGATGCTTGATGTGTACAAAGCTCTAATCCTCACATCAGCCCCCGGGGTGTGTCTGTTGTCATCAGCCCCCATCTTCAGTGGAGGAGGCAGAGAGTCGGACAGGCAGAAGGCGCAGGCCGAGCACAGAGCCAGGCAGTGGGCTCGAGGCTCTGCGTTTGCCCTGCTCTCCTCTCTCTGCTACAAGCTCCTTGTGCACATGTTTCTTCCCTAACTCGGGGGGCCTGCTTTCACTGACACACTCCACGTGCATGTTCACTAAGTTCCAGAGGGACACGTTTGCGCCTTCTTTTCTTTTTAATCTCTTGGCCCCTCTGCACAGCATGGGGGGGCGGGGGTGTTGATCTTAGCTCCCTGACCAGGGATTGAACCCTCGTCCCCTGCACTGGAAGGCGAAGTCTTAACCACTGGACACCAGGGAAGTCCCAGCATGGCTGCGCTCTTGATTCCTATCTGACTCCCCCAGTTTGCACCAAAGCAAAGGAGGGAGCCCCCATGGTAGCATTAAAAAAAAAAAACAGAACCAAACAGCAAATCCCCCCCGCTCTTTGTAATGGCAACTGTAAAACCACGGTCATTACAGGTGCATGCCGGAGGTCAGGGTGCACTCTGACCCTGGGTGGATACGGACATGGCATCTGCCGTCAGGAGCCGAGGCTTCAAAAGTCTGGTCAACGTCCCTCGTCAGGGACAGGCTGGGCTCCCCCCAGGCCCCCGCCCCAGACGGTTCCTTGTCCCCAGGACTCAGCTCAAACACGCAGACCCACAGTTGTCACGGGCGCAGCGGGACGTGGGCCACAGAAATAGAAACAGAGGCATTGAGATTGGTTGATTTTTCCTCCTGTGTTTTCTCCTAGCTCCTCGCCTCCCAGCCCTACTGCAGGAGTCAAATTGTATGGATTAATGAGGGTGTTTCTGAGAGATTTCAGTTCCCACTACTGAACTGCTTCGTGTACATGGAGTGCTAGAGATCGGAGGGCAAAACCTCCTCTCTGCAGCGGAAAGGGAAGCAGGAAACACCATACCCACACTGCCCCACAGAATCCCTGAAGGTCTGCAGGACGGGAGAGCATTCTCCCCCATCCGTACGGAGTGACTCAGTAAAGGTCACGTCTCTGCGTCAGACAGCCCAAATAACTTATTCCCGCTGCCGGCTGGTGATTCAAGGCCCACTGCCCTCAGTTTCCCTTCTGGCTGTTCTGAGTCTCTTGATCAGTGGCTGGGGGACCGCGGATGTGTGTGGTGGGGTGGGGAGAGCCTGGGCCCATACTACTGGCAGGAGAGAGATCTCTGCTGAAGGGCAGGGGTTTGCTGGGGCTGTGGTTCCCACTCACTGATCCTACAGCTTGACGCACAGAAAAGGACATTAGGAGCAAATCTGGCTGTTACTATCGCTTCCCTGGTGGCTCAGACACTAAAGAATCTGCCAGCAATGCAGGAACACAGGTTCGATCCCTGGGTTGGAAAGATCCCCTGGAGAAGGCAATGGCAACCCACTCCAGGATTCTTGCCTGGAGAATTCCACGGACAGAGGAGCCTGGAGGGCTACAGTCCATGGGATTGCAAAGAGTCCGACACAAGGGAGCAACTAACACTTTCCTTTTCATGTATATCATCATTTTGCAGGGGCCAGTGTGAGCCGTGTGTTCCTACCATAAACTGCCACTGGATGGCGCGATGCTCAGAGGTGGAGCAGGGAAGCTGCGCTTGGGAGAGGCTGAGGGTTTGGGGCAGCATTCTTAGGCTCCGGAAGAGCTGGTATGTGAGGGTGAGTGTATGGATATTAATAGTTACCCAGTGATCAGTGTGAAGTAAGCACTCAATAACTACCTATTGGAGGAAGACTACTGACTTGCTCACGTTAATTTGGAAAACGGGATTATGGTCCACACCAAGAGCCCAAGGCTCCTGATGTGATGGATGTGACTACCAAACAATTGTCCCATTCCCTCTGCAGTGAAAGGCAATATTATTTTGGTCCATACGTATTTGACAATAGATGGAGGGGGAGGCTGGGGTTAGTAGATGTAAGCTTTTATATATAGAATGGATAAATAACAAGCTCTTATTCTATAGCCCAGATAACTATATTCAATATCCTATGATAAACCATAATATCAAATATGAAAACCACCACAAGAATATAAAAAAGAATGTATATATATATATATTTATATATATATTTATATGTATAGCTGAAGCACTTTGTATATAGCAGAAATGAACAAAGCATTATAAATCAATTATACTTCAAAAAAAAAGTATTTGATAACAGATGGGTCATTCCACCATGCAATTGATTTTTTTTTTAAGGAGGATACTGTGGAAAATTGAGAAGCCCATTTTCCAAGCTGTTAAATCAATAAAGCAGCTCCAGGTGAAGGGACCACCTCCATGTTTGATGGGGGCAGTGTCCTGCCGACCTGGCTCTTCTCACCTTTGTACAGGTGAAGCCAGGTAAAGGTCCATTGTGCACACAGGTGGGGCAATCTAAATAAACATGTGTCCAGATGCTGATAATAAGACATACAAGCCATGAAGAGAACCCCGTTTTCTCAAGAGACATTTCTGGGTTTTAAAATTCAGAACCTACGGATAGCAAAGGAAGGAGATAGTTTCGAATATTGGAACTTGCGACTCAAGGAGTGTGAGACTGTTCTGACAATTCCTAGGGTCTTTTTTTTTTTAACTGCACTGCAAGACATGTGGGACCTTACTTGCTTGACTGGGGACTGAACCCATGCTCCCTGCAGTGGAAGTGTGGATTCTTAACCATTTAAAAACACTTTTATGTCTCTGAAGTCTGGATGCGTCCTGTAAAGCTGGACTGGGTCCAGCAGCATAAAGTGATAGAGGGGTTTACAGTTCTCCACTTGCACCCGGTCCTTGGATGGCTGAAGGCTACGCTCCCTGGGGCCTGCAGAAATGACCCTGGCTGACGGACTGAAGCCTGGCTCACTGTCCACTTCTGAAACCAAGTGCTTGCAGCCGGGATGCAACCAAAGGGGGTATTTCTCCCCTGCGTGGGTGCTGAGTCGTTTCGGTCATGTCGGACTCTTTGTGACCCCATGCACTGTAGCCTGCCAGGCTCCTCTGTCCATGGGATTCTCCAGGCAAGAATACTGGAGTGGGCTGCCATTCCCTTCTCCAGAGGATCTTCCCAACCCAGGGATCAAACCTAAGTCTCCTCCAACTTCTGCACTGCAGGTGGATTCTTCACCGCTGAGCCACCAGGGAAGCCCATCCCCCCCGCCCCCTAATTTGCACAAAACTGCCTTCTGAGCTCACAGCCATCACGAGCATCCACTGCCATCCAGTCCTGCTTCTCTAACCACACGTTTGTCACTGTGCTGCTCCAACACTGCAAGGGCCGTGGACCTCGCTTCGGACGCCAGACCTTCCCCACAACCCACCCCAGATCGGCACAACGTACCTACTCGTAACTTGAAGTCATTGAAGGAGTGCTTGTTGATGGCGTCCAGCTTCCCCACCAGGGCAAACGCAAACTCCACCATGGTGCCGATGTGCATGTACTGCCTCTCCGGCTCCTGGAAGAGAACAGACAGGGCAGGCGGGGTGAGGACTCAGCAGGCGGGGGTGAGGGCTTGGCGGGAGGTGGAGTGAGGACTCAGTGAGAGGAGGGGGTGAGGACTCAGTGCGAGGATGGGGTGAGGACTCAGTGCGAGGATGGGGTGAGGACTCAGTGCGAGGATGGGGGGGTGAGGACTCAGTGAGAGGAGGGGGTGAGGACTCAGTGCGAGGATGGGGGGGTGAGGACTCAGTGAGAGGAGGGGGGTGAGGACTCAGTGCGAGGATGGGGGGGTGAGGACTCAGTGAGAGGAGGGGGGTGAGGACTCAGTGAGAGGAGGGGGGTGAGGACTCAGTGAGAGGATGGGGGGGTGAGGACTCAGTGCGAGGATTGGGGAGGGGGTGAGGACTCAGTGAGAGGAGGGGGTGAGGACTCAGTGCGAGGATGGGGGCGGTGAGGACTCAGTGAGAGGAGGGGGTGAGGACTCAGTGCGAGGATTGGGGGGGGGGGTGAGGACTCAGTGCGAGGATGGGGGGGTGAGGACTCAGTGAGAGGAGGGGGTGAGGACTCAGTGCGAGGATGGGGGGGTGAGGACTCAGTGAGAGGAGGGGGTGAGGACTCAGTGAGAGGATGGGGGGGGTGAGGACTCAGTGAGAGGATGGGGGAGTGAGGACTCAGTGAGAGGGGGGGGGTGAGGACTCAGTGAGAGGAGGGGGTGAGGACTCAGTGCGAGGATGGGGGGGGTGAGGACTCAGTGAGAGGAGGGGGGTGAGGACTCAGTGCGAGGATGGGGGGGGTGAGGACTCAGTGAGAGGATGGGGGGGTGAGGACTCAGTGAGAGGAGGGGGTGAGGACTCAGTGAGAGGAGGGGGTGAGGACTCAGTGAGAGGATGGGGGGGTGAGGACTCAGTGCGAGGATTGGGGAGGGGGTGAGGACTCAGTGAGAGGAGGGGGTGAGGACTCAGTGCGAGGATGGGGGGGGGTGAGGACTCAGTGAGAGGAGGGGGTGAGGACTCAGTGCGAGGATTGGGGGGGGGTGAGGACTCAGTGCGAGGATGGGGGGGTGAGGACTCAGTGAGAGGAGGGGGGTGAGGACTCAGTGCGAGGATGGGGGGGTGAGGACTCAGTGAGAGGAGGGGGTGAGGACTCAGTGAGAGGATGGGGGGGTGAGGACTCAGTGAGAGGATGGGGGAGTGAGGACTCAGTGAGAGGAGGGGGTGAGGACTCAGTGAGAGGAGGGGGTGAGGACTCAGTGCGAGGATGGGGGGTTGAGGACTCAGTGCGAGGAGGGGGTGAGGACTCAGTGAGAGGAGGGGGTGAGGACTCAGTGCAAGGATGGGGGGGTGAGGACTCAGTGAGAGGAGGGGGGGGGTGAGGACTCAGTGAGAGGAGGGGGTGAGGACTCAGTGCGAGGATGGGGGGGGTGAGGACTCAGTGAGAGGATGGGGGGGGTGAGGACTCAGTGAGAGGAGGGGGTGAGGACTCAGTGAGAGGATGGGGGGGTGAGGACTCAGTGCGAGGATGGGGGGGTGAGGACTCAGTGAGAAGAGGGGGTGAGGACTCAGTGAGAGGAGGGGGTGAGGACTCAGTGCGAGGATTGGGGAGGGGGTGAGGACTCAGTGAGAGGAGGGGGTGAGGACTCAGTGCGAGGATGGGGGGGGTGAGGACTCAGTGAGAGGAGGGGGTGAGGACTCAGTGCGAGGATTGGGGGGGGTGAGGACTCAGTGAGAGGAGGGGGGGGTGAGGACTCAGTGAGAGGAGGGGGTGAGGACTCAGTGCGAGGATGGGGGGGTGAGGACTCAGTGCGAGGATGGGGGGGTGAGGACTCAGCAGGAGGCGCGTAAGGACTCAGTGGAAGTAAAGACAAAACCAAATATGATGGTTTCAGTGGGGACGAGTGAAAAGGAAAATGGACAGAACCCGCCTATTCAGGATGACAAGCAGATGGAAAAATCCAAGGTACCAGCTAAGGGGAAGAGGAGTAGGACAAGACGGTGATCACAGGAGCCCACGAGGGCGAGAGTGCCAAAGCACATCTCTCAACTCCAGCACAGCCGGCACTTGGGTGGGATTCGTCTTTGTTGGGGGGTGTCCTGCATGCTCAGGATGTTGAACAGCATCCCTTGGACCATAAAGAAAGCTGAGCACCAAGGAACTGATGCTTTTGAACTGTGGTGCTGCAGAAGACTCTTGACAGTCCCTTGGACAGCAAGGAGCTCAAACCAGTTGATCCCAGACCAGTCAATTGGCATCCTCTGGATATCAGTCACATCTCTCCTCCCAGTATGACAACCAAAAACGTCTCCACACGTTGCTAAACGTGCCCTGGAGAATGAAACTGTGCTCAGCTAAGACCCAGCATCTAAGTAATAGGAATCCACCTGCAGTGCAGGAGACATGGGTTTGATCCCTGGGTCAGGAAGACCCCCTGGAGAAGGAAATAGTAACCCACTCCAGTATTCTTGCCTGGACAACCTCATGGGCAGAGGAGCCTGATGGGTTACAGTACATGGGGTCGCAAAAGATTTGGACATGATTGAGTGACTAAACAACAATAAGACCACTGCACTAAATAACAGAGGGACTTCCCTGGTGCCCTAGTGGTGAAGAATCTGCCTTGCACTTCAGGGGACGTAGGTTTGATTCCTGATCAGGGAACTAAGATCTCACATGTTGTAGAGCAAGTAAGCCTGGGTGCCACAACTAGTGTGCTGCAGTGAAAGACCTCACACGAAGCAACAAAGATGCTGAGTGCCACAGTTAAGACCGGATGCAGCCACATAAACAGGTAAACAAATATTTTTTAAAAACTATATTAAAATTAAATTTAAAGACGCTTGCTCCTTGGAAGAAAAGCTATGGCCAACTTAGACAGCATATTAAAAAGCAGAGACATCACTTTGCTGACAAAGGTCCACCGAGTCAAAGCCATGGTTTTTTCAGTGGTCATGTATGGATGTGAGAGCTGGACCATAAAGAAAACTGAGCGCCAAGGAACTGATGCTTTTGAACTGTGGTGTTGGAGAAGACTCTTGAGAGTCCCCTGGACTGCAAGGAGATCAATTTTAAAAGAAATTAGTCCTGAATATTCATTGGTAGGACTGATGTTGAAGCTTCAATCGTTCACCTGATGCGAAGAATGACTCACTGGAAAAGAACCTGATGCTGGGAAAGACAGAAGGCAGGAGGAGAAGGGAATGACAGGATGAGCTGGTTGGATGGTATCACTGACACAATGGACATGAGTTTGAGCAAACTCTGGGAGCTGGTAATGGACAGGGAGGCCTGGCATGCTGCAGTCCATGGGTTTGCAAAGAGTTGGACACGACTGAGCGACTGAACTGAACTGAATATATACATATGAATGAGGACTGAAAGTTCTGGCCCAGAGAGATTTCTTCCTTTCCTTTGATGAGCTGTATCATCCCAGAAAAAGATGATGAAATACTACCATTGCCATAAATCCACAACTTAAAATTGTGGGAGCAAATCAAACTATTAAAAAAAAAAATAGAACGGTGAAGCAGACTGTCAGCTAACTTTGGTGGAAATGCAGAGTCATTACTTAAGAACAGCTATACTTTTCCATCAGAGCTAGATCCTATCTCTCATCTCATGACTTAGGGGCACGTCTTGATTTGGAGGTTTATGCAGTCGGCTGGCAAACATCTTGCTCCTTGATGGGAAGCAGAAAATGTTAAATCAACAGGCAGGACCCTGTGCCATAAAAATTACAACTGTCCTGGCAAGGAGAACAAATTGGCCTCGGGAGAAATGGTTTGCTTTTTACGAAATCAAGGTGCAGCAAACAAGCTTCACTCCCTGATAAATTACCACCCAATCTGTTTCCCAGCAGTAGGCTTAAACTGTGGGTTTGACATGACGTCAGTGAAAAATGAAGAGTCTGTGCTCTAGGAGTGGGCTTTAAATCCAACATCAATATCTCAATTGGGTGTAGTAAACCCTAGAGAAAATTATGCTCAGTCTCTAGAAGAGCTCAGTTCATTTCACAAGGTCCTTATCACTGAGCTTTTGATAAATGCTTGATGACAGTCTGAGAAGCAGCTCTTTCTCCCATGATCCAGATAATTTCTCCCATCTCCAGATATTTAACCAACTTCTGGCTACATAGCGAGAGCACTCACTCAGTTTCCTGGAACACATTTGGCAAGCTGTTTGCTTTGCAGGCTTCACCTGCAGGGAACATGGCATAAAGTAAACGCATATTTGTTGGGGTTGTTTTATAACCCAAGTGACCAGTATCCACCGAGGTGAAATTAACATGAGCCTTGACTTCCGGCTTCTCTTTTCTGCCCCCCTTGCCTTCGTCCAGTCGTGAAACTTCCACCGAGTTCCCGCTGTGGTGATGTTCGTCTGATTCTGAAGATTTAGAACTGCTGTCTAAGGAGCACTTGGTTCTTCTCCCTGGGGCTCCCAGGAGAACGGATCAGACCTCACAATTTTCTGAAGGACAGTCAGTCCAAGCAGTTGAGCTGATTGATGATCCCAGTGTGGAGATTGGCCCTCACCACAGTGAGGGCTCAGAGCACTGAGTTTCAGGAGCCTTTTGGAGAACAGGACTGGAATTCACAGCTTTCCCAGTGTTTACCAAAACTCAGGCATGAAATAATATTTATGAAAAAACAGCCTGATTGCTGGGTCATCTGTGGATTCCTCTGTGTCCAGTGAACTTGGATTAAACTGGATGCAATGTTCTCCACCCGATCTCACCCTACCAGAGAATGTATTTGATTCAAATGTTCATTAAGAAGAAAAAAAGGTAAAAGAAGGAAAAAAAATTAAGAAAGTAAAAAATAAAAACATTTTTAAAATGTGCATTAAGAGATGTTCTAGCAAACACCCCCTCTCCTGCTGTCAACATGTTAAACCATTTTCCAGGAGGACAAGTACACTGCTCACTACACGCCCATCCTTACGTGAGAGCCTGTTTGTTAGCTTGGATCAGGGACCCAGTGGAGCATCCAAACGCAGCCTGACGTGGCCTGGTTTCAAATATAGTAATGAATGAGTGACTTAATCTCACTCTATGAACACTAAAGTACGCCACTTGTGCTGGCTGCTGGAAATTTTGGATTAATAACAATAGTGCATATATGTGTGTGGAGCAGGAAAAGGCAACCCAACTCTAGTATTCTTGCCTGGAGAACTCCATGAACAGAGAAGCCTGGTGGGCTACTGTCGCAAAGAGCTGGACATGACTGAGCAACCAAGCACATGTACCCGTGCACTTAATGCTCGTAACGACTCCCATGAAGGAGCAACTGTCTTTATCTCAATTATGCATCCAGAAGAGGGAAACATGGAGAGGAAAATAACCAGGCTTTGCAGCCAGGCGATCTGACTCCAGAGCCTCAGTCTTCATTTACTCTGAACGTAAATGGACTAAATATTCCAATCAAAAGACACAGAGTGGTTGACAGATTCCAAAAAGAAACTCATATATATGCTGCCTACAAGAGATTCACTTCAAATCTAAAGACACACTCAGGCTGAAAGTGAAGTCATAGGAGAGGGTGCTCAGTGCAAATGGAAACAAAAAAGCTGAGGCAGCAACACTTATATCAGACAAATAAACTTCACCATCTCGTCTCCTTCCCCCTGTGCATCTTGAACTTTTGCTATTTGATTTGCATCTTGTTGTCATCCTCATTTTTGTTTCTTCAACTTTTAAGTTGCATGTTAGTTTATTAATTTAAATTTTTTCTGCATCATGTTCACTTTTGTAAGCTTCTTAGGAAGAGATTTAAATAAAATAGGCAAATACATGTGGACAAATTGGTAAGCATTATTCCTTGACAGTCTTGCTGCTAAAATGGTGACAGATGCATTATTCAGCTTCTGGAGAACTATAACTAAGAACCCTCATCTCCTGCATTGGCAGGTGGATTCTTTATCACTGAGCCACTTGGGATATTTTGCCAAACTACATATCTGACTGTTGAACGTGTTTTATTACCAAACTAAATATCTGGCTAAACAATATATAGAAAGATTTTTTGTTTATAACTAGAAAAACAAGTAGGTAAGCTACAAAAGGCAAAAGGGACATTCATTTTTTTTTATAGAGACTAATATCCATTTTATTTGTCAAGCATTTTACTCCCCCCCCAATCAAACATAATAACTTTCCTTTTAGATTCTCACTAATTTCAAAATATTTCTAGGATAATCATACCAAGATTCTAATTAAATATTCTAAATAAAAATAGCTCATACTGATTAAAAAAAAATCCCTGCGTGCACATGACAACATTTAATTTATGTCCCAAAACCTTTTTATCTGTTCAACAGTGTGTAAGCCACAAACGTATTATTATTGCTGTTAGCATTTTTAATACCTGTGGAAAAGTTATGCCTGTGGAGCATTTTGCATGATAATGAGGTCTTCCCCACAGTCTTAGGAAATAAGTAGGCTCTCCACTGTGCATAAAGGGACACGCACGTGGAGAAAGCTTAGTTATTATGGTAAGCAAGGAGCAGTCTCACTTGAAAGCCACCCTCTTTCCACTCCACCATGAAGGCATTAATCAAGCATCACGATGCAGCTGAGGAGGCAGGTTTTGTGGTCACAGGTGCCAAGGACAGTAGGGATTGGGCACCCTTTGAAGGAGTGCTCGGGTGAATGGTGTGAATACAAACTGGTGGGTGCAGACGCCAACACAGTGAGGGGCTGGGGAGAGGCTGGGGTGAAGCAGCAGGAGACCTGTGGGCAGACGGGGGTGAGGCCTGTGGGCAGACGGGGGTGAGGCCTGTGGGCAGACGGGGGTGAGGCCTGTGGGCAGACGGGGGTGAGGCCTGTGGGCAGACGGGGGTGAGGCCTGCCCCCAGAGTGCTGGGGTCTGCAGCCTGCTCTCTGGCTGCTAGTCCTCTCCACCAGCAAGTCACTGCACCGCTGTGCCTCAGTTTCTCCATCTGTAAAAGGGACCAGGGGTGGGGCACCTCCCAGACTCAAGAGGCATTGAGTAAGTGTTCCAAAACACCAGGATTATAAAAGGGGAGCGTTGGCATTGGGAGGAGCAGGTTTGTAAAACAGCGTGAGGAAGTGAGTGCTGTTCTGGGAAGCACGGTACACACGCACCACATCATTCACTGAATGGATGTGGGTAATTGCAGAAAGCGAAGAGGAACTGAAGAGCCTCTTGATGAAAGTGAAAGAGGAGAGTGAAAAAGTTGGCCTAAAACTCAACACTCAGAAAACTAAGATCATGGCATCCGGTCCCATCACTTCATGGCAAATAGATGGGAAACAATGGAAACAGTGAGAGGCTATATTTTGGGGGGCTCCAAAAATCACTGCAGATGGTGACTGCAGCCATGAAATTAAAAGACACTTGCTCCTTGAAAGAAAAGTTATGACCAATCTAGACAGCATATTAAAAAGCAGAGACATTACATTGCTGACAAAGACCCGTCTAGTCAAAGCTATCGTTTTTCCAGTAGTCATGTATGGATATGAGAGTTGGGCTATAAAGAAAGCTGAGGGCTGAAGAATTGATGCTTTTGAACTGTGGTGTTGGAGAAGACTCTTGAGAGTCCCTTGGACTGCAAGGAGATCAAACCACTCAGTCCTAAAGGAAATCAGTGCTGAATATTCATTGGAAGGACTGATGCTGAAGCTGGAACTCCAATACTTTGGCACCCTCATGTGAAGAACTGACTCACTGGAAAAGACCCTGATGCTGGGAAAGATTGAAGGCAGGAGGAGAAGGGGACGACAGAGGATGAGATGGTTGGCTGTCATCACGGGCTTAAAGGACATGAGTCTGAGTAAACTCCAGGAGTTGGTGATGGACAGGGAAGCCTGGTGTGCTGCAGCCCATGGGGTCACAGGTCGGTCAGGACTGAGCGACTGAACTGAACTGAACTGCTCTCCACAGCTCCCCCTGCTGGGACGTTGGGGAATGTGACTTAAGACCTGTTCAGTGGCTCATTCATGTCCGGACTCTGCCACCCCATGGGCTGCAGCACACCAGGCCTCCCTGTCCGTCACAATCTCCCAGAGTTTGCTCAAAGTCACGTCCATTGAGTCAGTGATGATATCCAACCATTTCATTCTCTGTCGCCCACTTCTCCTCATGCCCTCAGTCTTTCACAGCATCAAACTCTTGGGCACCTGCTCTAATCTATATGCAGGGTAAGAAACACATGAAAATGTCCCTATTTACATAATTTTATGTTATTTTTTAATGGTTAGTTTTTCCAGAACATTAAAGATGCTGAAAAAACTGTTAAGTTTTCTTCCATTAAAGCTGGGAAAGTAAAACTACAATTAGCTCTATTTTTGGTATAAATAATATATTTAAAATGAAAACAATGTTGTACATTTTTAATACCCTTATTGCCTAATTTTCCAATAGTTCTTCAACATTTGAATGTTTTGGCAATAAAAACACAATCCTTAAATGTACACAACACCCCATAAACAGGGGTGCCCATTTTTCCTTCTGCATCAGGCATCAAGATGGCTTGGGAGGGCACTGCTCAGAGCTTAAGATTTTTCCAAAGTTCCTTTTATTGCTTGTTACTTCTTCTTATTACTAAAGTAATCTGTGCCTGCGTACTCAGTTGCTTCAGTTGTGTCCGACTCTTTGCAACCCCATGAACTACAGCCCGCCAGGCTCCTCTGTCCATGGGGATTCTCCAGGCAAGAATACTGGAGTGGGTTGCCATGCCCTCCTCCAGGGCATCTTCCCGACCCAGGGATAGAACTGCAATGTCTCCTGCATTGCAGGTGGGTTCTTTACCACTAGCGCCACCTGGGAAGCCCGAAGTAATTGGTACCCATGAAATAACCTGGAAGCAACACCTAAGTAGAAGAGCGCGTGGGACATATATTACTTCACTCAGTCGAAAAAAACGCCTATGTTAATCTTGAGTCAGATATTTCACGTTCTCTTCTTTGCCCACAAGTGTTAGGGGGGAAGAGCACCCTCTCTTGATGTTCCTGGGGTCCTATCTGAGCAAGCTGCTGCCCCTCTGTCCCTCTCTTGTTTGAGGGGTAGCAGCTTAGGAGGTGGGGGTGGGCTGGAAGCTGAGCACGTGAGGGGTGTCCGAGCGCTTCCTCTCTTCGGGGAATCCACCCACCTCCAGCAAGCCATGTTCTGGTAAGTTCTGTTTCCCTCTGCTGTACCCACCACCTCTGTCTGCCCTGTGGCAAATATGCTGGTGCCCATCAGGGAACCCACTGTCCTGAAGGGAAAGAGGTCTTGTTATTGACCCACAAGTTAACAAAGCACATCTACACACACACACACACACACACACACACAAACAAAATACAACTTAACAGAAAATCCTCTTCAAAAACCATAGTTGAGTGAAGATACTCAATTTTGACCAAACCACCTTTTCAACCAAACTTCTAGGTGATCAGCATGTTTTTTGAGCAAATTGTTTTAGATAAAAAGCCCAGGAGCCTTCCTGTAATAAAAGTGAAATTTGTTCAGTCGTGTCTGACGCTTTGCGACCCCATGGACCGTAGCCCACCAGGCTCCTCTGTCCATGAGATTCTCCAGGCCAGAATACTGGGGTGGGTAGCCTTTCCCTTCTCCAGGGCATCTTCCTGACCCAGGGATTGAACCCGGGTCTCCTGCACTGCAGGCAGCTTCTTTACCATCTGAGCCACCTGTAATGAGTCACCTTTAATAAACAGCCCTAATCTACTTTCTTGTATATTTATCTGCTGTCAAGCAACTACCTTGTTTTTTTCTACCTTGTCTGCCAGAGAAAGGGGTTCTGTGAACAGACCCTCAGAAGCCTCCAGAATTCTCATCTTTTCTCATGAGACCTTAATCGCTGAGGTTTGGGTTGTGCTTACAATACAATGAATGGGCCACGGCATGCCTATTTGGGCTCACGGATGACCTGTGGGCGGAGTCAAGGCTCACGTGTGCTGGGTGCCACTGACACGTGTGTACCTGGGCGTGCTCCTGGCTGGGCACCGCGCTCAGACCCGTCGCTGCCATGTACGTGCTGCCGATGGTCTTGATCTTTTCAACGCCACTGAACTTCGGCTTGGAGAGCAGCTGGGGAGCAATGAGAACCATACAGTTACTCGGTTGGGTGCTGACCTATGGCCAAGCACTTAAGAGGCATTCTCAAATTCTAGTTATCAGTCCTGGGAACAGGACACCACTTATTCACCCTTTGACCCTGGGCATCTTGGGGAAAGCACCACTTCATCAATTTCACAAAGCATGTGTCCTTGGAAGGAAACACAGTAAAATAATTTACTTCCAGTTAGCACAAATTATTTTTCAGAACTTCCTAGTGAAGAAAGCAGGATAGCCTGATCATGTGAGTGATAATTGCTTCATTACATTTTCAGATTTTCCTCAAATACATTTCCCCACTCTGTGTTTGAAGGGCCTACATACAAAATGATTCAGAGTGTGAGGTCTTCCCTGAATGGTGAGGGTAATTTATGACTACTTATAGTGCTGGGGCTGGAGAAGGGCATGGCAATTCACTCTTGCCTGGAGAACCCCATGGACAGAGCCTGGGGACAACAGTCCATGGGGCTGAAAAGAGTCACGACTGAAGGGACTCAGCACAGCCCAGCACATAACATGCAGGGCCAGGGATTGGCCTATGCCCTCTGAAAACGGAGTGGAGGGAATAAAGATCTAGAATGGCCCCTCCTATTAGCTCTGATCCTATTTTTTTTGTTGTCCCAGCTTCTGGCACCAATAATCAGTTTCTTACTGGGCTCCTCCCCATCCACTATATTAAGCCTTAGGGTGGGAATGGAAGAAAGGTAAAAATAAGTGGTAGGAAAGAGAAAGACTGGATGGAGAGAGCAAATGAAGGAAACTCTGGAAGGTTCTGTATCTGCTCAGCAGGACAATGGCAGGGACAGAAGGCTGGAAACACTTTCTAGAACCTTCCTTTGTACTCCTGCTTTCAGAGGGGGATTCATGTCAGAGAATCTGAGATAGGTGAGCAAATCTCTTTATCACATCTCTATGAGCCAATCAAACATGCAAGGACACTAATGCTGAAGAATATTTATTTCACAGAGGAGCAGCTGGAGGAAATATGCCCCTATGTCTCCACTAGGGACCCAGCATAACAGTGGAAGCCTCTAGTTGTCATTACTTCACCATGAGTCCTGGGTCAACCTCATGGTAACAACAGTGGTAGTAGAGAAACGCACAGGTCCCTAAGACATTTAGATGTTTGGCCTGAAACCTTCCTATTACATCATTCATCACTGTATTTCAAAGTCCCATTAATCATGATGAACCTATGTTCACCGCTGTCAATTTTTCCTATATTTGCATGATATTATTAAAAATGGTGTAGCATCCATATCTTTCACATCAGGGGTCTGTTTGTTCTTACTAGAAAACAAATCACGTTGTTTGCTTGGTAGGCAGAAAATTGAAAAATGACATCTGTTTCAAAATCTAAGACATAGACTTTGCCCTTTCTAAAATACATTACACTGCATTCATATCGCTTTTTCAATAATAAAGTAGGCCATCCCTGCACACTTCAAGTTGATATCTGACAGAGACCTTGGAGTCTGTACAGAAAGACATGCCAATAATCCACTATGATAAATATATTCATTATCTTTTTTATGTATAAAGATATGGGAAAGTATTTTCCTTGGAGTTCAGGCCTTTCAAGAAAATTTATGGGCACCCTAGAAAGGTATTTTATTGAACAGATTTTGGTAGTTGTTCCTAGCAATCATATCAGCTTTATAAATAGTATGTGTTTGCCTCACCAATATTAGTCAGTAACCTAAATAGAGCAAAAAAATTAACGCCAACCTCCAGCAATTTTGCCAAAGGATGAGTTTTCAGATATGCCATGATACTGGACTAACTTCAAATGTGCCAGTCCACAGGAATGTCAGTGTGTGGGGCTGGGGTCACCTCTGCCCATCAAGGGTATCTTTTTTTTTTTCTTAACTTTTTATTTTGTACTGGGACTCAGGTTTGATCCCTGGGTCAGGAAGATCCCCTGGAGGAGGCGTGGCATCCCACTCCAGTATTCTTGCCTGGAGAATCACATGGACACAGGAGCCTGGGGGCTATAGTCCACAGGGTCGCTAAGAGCCAGACACGACTGAGTGACTTAGCATGCATTTTGTATGGGAGTATAGACGATTAAGAATGTTGTGATAGTTTCAGGTGGACAGCAAAGGGACTCAACCATACATGTATACACATGTATCCATTCACCACCCCCAGGTCCCCTCCCATCTAGGCTGAAGGATAACTCTTAAGTACCTACATCATCAAAGTCGGCAATGATCTCATTCAGGAGCCGAAGGCATTCCAAGCCCTCCTTGTTCACGTCTGATTCTGTATAGAATTCTTTGAAATCAGGAATGGAGGCAAACATGACGCAGACGCAGTCATAGGACTGGTGGTATAACTCCTGCCCAGGAGAAGAGGAACTGCTGAGCACTAGGGAACTTAACAAGCAAACCCGCTCCCAGTGCAAGTGCTTCTTTACGTTAGGACTGGTAAAGAAATCGCCCAGTGCCCGCTGCACCAGCCCACCCTCGTCCCAGGCCCCTTCCACTGGGCACAGGTGAAGGCTTCCGGTGAGCTGGATACAGGCTCAGAATCATCACCACCACATCGCCACTGTCACTACCAGCGAGTATGAGGTGCCCTTCCGTTTACCCCTCTCTGCCATCTCTATCGTACACAATTACAAGAGACCATAGAAGGGGACGACAGAGGATGAGACGGTTGGATGGCATTACCGACTCAACGGACATGGGTTTGGGTGGACTCCAGGAGTTGGTGATGGACAGGGAGGCCTGGTGTGCTGCAGTTCGTGGGGTTGCAAAGAATTGGACGTGACTGAGCGACTGAACTGAACTGAACTGATAGACTTCTTGCTTAGGGAAAAAAAAATGTTCTCTAAGCAACTAAAGGGAAACAAAATGATTTTCCAAACTACAACACTGTCCGAAAGTCATCCTTTGGATTGAGGGCATCGTGAATTTTACTCGTTAGTGTCTCCTGAAAGGAACAGATGATATCCCATTGTTTTTAAATAGAGGCTCATAGTTCTTCCCGCACAGACACGATTAAAATGTCTTGTAAGCACAGTTTCAAGGCGTTGCCATAATTTTCCCAACACACACCAAAACCTTCAAGTTCAGTGGGGATTTCATAAAGACAGGGTTGTCACGTGGGCGCAGGAGCCGGTCCTGGGGGGCGAGGATCTGCTCTTCCACTGGTGCTGGCTCCTGGGGACCCTTGGATGGCCTGACATGGGCAGAAAAGCCAGGCGCCAATGTGGGCGCAGTGCATGATGGGAAACACTCCACCAAGAAACATGAGGAGAGGTCTGTTAAACAAGATGGCGGCCCCTGAGCGGAGGGGAGAAAGCTAGCAACTGGCACTTCCTGTTTGCCGGTAGAGCACGGGAATCCACCCTGCATGACTGTTACCAGTGTGTTCTGCTCTCTGGGGCACCCAGATGAACCCATTACCAGGGGGTGGGCACTCTGACGGCACTGTAACTCCAAAGTTTGGTGACTTCTCAGAAAAATCATTCTTCCTCCATAGAGGTCTCACAAGGAACATATTGGGGCAATGGTGACCCGTGGCAAGTCACAACCACTTCCTGGGAAAGCTAGACTTCTGTCACCTTCCTATTTCCAGGGCCTACCATCCTGTAATGCCTTCTGCTACGGTCTCACAATCTGTATAAGATATGTGAACAGCAGAGTCAAGGCTTTCCTTTTCTACTCTGTTCTCAATATGGTTAAGTTGGCTCTTCGTGGAGACCTGTACTTCCTCTCTCTGAAAGGTTGTTTTTGTGAACATTCATATCCTGGGAAGATAATCTGTGGCATGTGTGATTGTCAGGTTTAGGTTGCAGTAACACTGACTAAGCCAGGGTGTCAAGGTAACCAGGGAGAGAAAAGCCCCTGGAAGCCTGTTCTAGTTAAAAATGCCAGTTTCATAAAAGTAGTGTAAGCTCCACAGACTTCCCTGCTCTTTATGAAAAGGAGTACATCAAGGAAGGCAAGGATATATTTTCTGTACCTTGCATTTCCCTGGTGTCTGCTGACATCAGCCAAAGTGACCCTCTGGGGAATGATGACGATGACAAGAATACACACGATAATCGCAAACACTGACTGAATGCCCACTGCATGGCAGGACGTGCACCCCTCTGAACTCTACCATCATTAACTTGCCCCTGACAACAATCCCAGGAAACTGATATTTTTATTCTCAATCTACAGATGAGGAAACTGAGGCACAGAGCTGTTACATTACTTTCCCAAGGCCACAGTTACCCAGTCTGACGTAGACGTCACTCTTATAAATGCTACACTTTACATGTTACCCTGCATTTCATGATGACCAACAGACTGTGCTGCCTGAATTCGGGGAAGCATGGGGCCTTGAGTCACTTGTAGGTCATGTCACTTTGCCTTTCTCCTCTCCCTTGGGCTCTTTCAGGTGTCTGGGATGGGGGATAAGGAAATGCAAGACTGAACTGGCTGGCAGTTCAGAAACGAGGGATGATTTTAACTGCACTGGTTTGAGGTCTGATAAAATATCTTCAGGTTGACACTCTCAAAATTGTCCTCTGAACTCTTGCCCCAGAAGACCTAGGTTGCTAGAGCTGGAAGGGGTCTGATGGGTCATCTTATTCCATAGTCTTCCATAGGAATGCCTGGGAGAGTCATCAATGAGACTTTCAAGAAGGTGACACCCAGGCCTCCCCATGACCAACTGAACCTTGCCCCTGGGGCGTGCTCTGAGGATGCACATCTTTTTGTAAAGCTCCATGGGTTATCCTGTTGTGCAGCCTTGATTAAGAATCACAGGACAAATGATGAATTGTTAGTTCAGGAATTGTCGGTTCAGGACACCAAGGCTCCCACTGGCTTAGAAACGAGGACTATTAATCTCTGGAATCCTGGTCTGGCGCTCCGCAGGCTATAAGTGCTGTTGGAGACTGGGACTGCAAACTGCTTACTCACCCTCTTTTGACAAATGGGTCACTTGGAGCCTCCGAGGAAATACCAACGGTGAGTGGGGGATCCCTGACTCTCTAGTTCCCGACTCAGGGTTCCCACAGGGCTATTCTTAAGAATTAGGGGAACTTGGCAGATGGGAAGCTTTACAAATTCACTAGAGCTAATGAAACTTGCAGGTTTTAGAACCATACCCTACACTCAAGACAGATTCCTTCAGGTCTTTGGGTTGGGCTTGGAGCCAGATTGGCTGGTGACCTAAGCTTATCGTATCCTTCCAAAGGACCTGGGGTGAGGGTAGGGCAGGTGGAAAGCCTTGGAGGAGATTTTGGAATTCAGGGTCTAGCACGGGTGACCCTGGTCCAGCACACAGCTGCCAAAAAGAATCTTGCTGAGCTTTGGAATGGTAAGCTTAGATGCTATTTCAACATTCACTCAAATGTCACCATTCTGCTGAACAAGCTCAAGTTACAGAAAAACCATCATAAAGCAACTGCACTTCTGCGCCTGATGTCCTTTACAGTTTATTGAGTGAGATTTAGTTTTTTTTTTTCCCTAACTCTAGATGAAAACTTGGGCTAACTCCATGACTCTTCTTGCTATTCTCAGGTAACATGGGTCCTGTCATCAATAATTTAAGTATCCAATACAATGAGAAGTCAGAACTCGGATCCCCCTGGGATGTCTGTCTTTCTCCTTCCCCAGTGTGGGCCTCCTGGGGGAGGGTGTCTGCAGAGTGGGAAGAATGCACGGTTGGCTTCTCTCTCTCTGCTCCTCATGTTTCTGCTCTGACCCCTCCCCAAATGACTAGTCAGGTTTTCCAAAGCACCCAGGGGTGGAGAATGAGGAAAGAAAGAAGTGTCTGCTGGAGAAGGAACGTGTCCCATTAACTACATCACAGTTCCTCAAACTAAAAACATGAACTTAAACCTGGTGGCCATTTCTTTGGGTTATTTGAAGACACCCCATCACTTCCCTGATCACGGGACATCCTGCCCAGGTTCCCTTAATGTGGACCACATCCTCCCCTCTTAGTCCTGATTACTCTCTTCGCCCCAGGCTTTCTAGTTATTCTTCTAGCTTCTCTATTGGGACCTGAAAGCAGCTTTTCCAAACAGGATCTAAAATGACCCCACACCAACTGTCTTTCTCTTGCTGGCTCCCTGGAGACATTCAGCACGCTCTGCCCTCCCAACCTCCAGAGTCCCCATCTGCAGCCCTCCAACTCTCTTGGCCCGGTCACTCCCATCAGCCCCGCCTCCCCGCCCCTGCCACACCCACCCATCAGGAACCCACCAGGCATCTGTGCCCCCTAGATGGCACTGCTGCCCCAGGACCACTCAGAGACACAAGTCTAAGGCACACTTCCTAGGCTGTCACTCAGTTCAGTCGCTCAGTCGTGTCCAGCTCTTTACGACCCCATGGATTACAGCACGCCAGGCCTCCCTGTCCATCACCAACTCCCAGAGCTTACTCAAACTCGTGTCCATCGCGTCGGTGATGCCATCCAACCATCTCATCCTCTGTCGTCCCCTTCTCCTCCCTCCTTCAATCTTTCCCAGCATCAGGGTCTTTTCCAACGAGTCAGTTCTTCGCATCAGGCTGAGTGGTCATTTTGGTCCAGTCGTGAAGAGAGGATTTCTCACATCCTTTGTGGAGGGTGCTCACTGCTCACTACATTCTGCCTCCAATCCCTCCCCCAACCCTGGTGTGCCTGGGAGTGAAGGGTCGAGAGTTGTGCAGCACTCCCTTTGGGATATGGGTCCTCCTGTCTCTTGGTGTCATGGGCTGGTATTCACTTTAGCATCTGTTGTATAGACACATGGGCACGTGCACACACAGCCCTCAGGGGGGCCTGCTGCAAGCCAGGCTTCACACCAGGTATGAGGGACACAGAGATGGACAACACGAGCCCTTCCCTAAGGAGCTTAGAGTCTAGCTGGAGAGGAGAGGGGAGCAGAGATCAGGAGAGCAAAGTGTGGTTGGGGCAGCGTTTGCCCAGGTGTGAAGACGTCTGCTCGGCGCGCCCTGGAAGATGGTCACGACTGCCACAAGCTTGGGCTTCAGAGTCTGGGACCAGCACTTTCTCTTGCTGACTCAGGCCACAGCTTGGAGGAGATGTACCCACCTTTCACCTCCTGTGTGAAACATCACCCTCTCCATCACCAACTCCCGGAGTTTACCCAAACTCACGTTCATTGAGTCGGTGATGCCATCCAAACATCTCATCCGCTGTCGTTCCCTTCTCCTCCTGCCTTCAATCTTTCCCAGCATCAGGGTCTTTTCTAATCAGTCAGTTCTTCGCATCAGGTAGCCAAAGGATTGGAGTTTCAGCGTCAACATCAGTCCTTCCAATGAATGTTCAGGACTGATTTCCTTTAGGATGGACTGGTTGGATCTCCTTGCAGTCCAAGGGACTCTCAAGAGTCTTCTCCAACACCACAGTTCAAAAGCATCAATTCTTCTATGCTCAGCTTTCTTTAGTCCAAATCTCACATCCATACATGACTACTGGGAAAACCATAGCCTTGACTAGATGGACCTTTGTTGGCAAACTAACATCTCTGCTTTTTAATATGCTGTCTAGGTTGGCCATAACTTTCCTTCCAAGGAGTAAGCGTCTTTTAATTTCATGGCTGCATTCACTATCTGCAGTGATTTTGAAGCCCCCAAAACACGGGTCTTAGCCAAAGTCATAGGTGATGTTTCCAAGGAGGTGAAAGGTGGCCTGTGTTTTAATGCTCAGCATGCCGGCTCCCCAGCTGTCCGCTTGTGTCTGAAGTCTTCAGGGGAGTCAGGTCATTAAAAGCACAGGAGCATCTCTCAGCCCCTGTGGTTTTCCAGTCTGACTGCAAGGAGCAGGTGGAGGGAGCTGCCTGGGTGTTGAGACGGGGTAGATAACTGAGAAGGGGGAGCTCTTTGCCTGACTGGCGACCTCCTCACCCTCCCGCCCTGCACCCACAGCGACATCTGTGTCTTGTTTTTTTTAATTAAATTAATTTCTTTTTGGCTGTGCTGTGTTGTCGCCGCTGCCCGGGCACTTCTCTAGTTGTGGCGAGCAGGGCGCAGTCTCGAGCTGTGCACGGGCTTCTCAGCGCGCTGGTTTCTCCTATCGCAGAGCACAAGCTCTGAGGCTTGCGGCTTCAGTGGCTGTGGTTCCGGGGCTTCCTGTGGGGCCTGTGGTTCGAGCACGGGCTCGGTAGTTGTGGTGTACGGGCCTAGTCGCTCCGAGGCATGTGGGATCCTCCCAGATTGGGGTTCGAACCCGTGTCTCCTGCATTGGCAGGCGGTTTTTTTTTTAACCACTGAGTCACCAGGGAAGCCCCTGTATCTGGTTTTGGTCAAGCCTCAGCTCTCTCACAGTGAGGCTGCCTGGCTCAAAAATCACACACAACCCTAAGCACTGGGGACTTGGTGAAGGGGCAACTGAGGAGAAAATGCGGTCTTTTCAACAAGTGATGGGAGCCGGCCAGGAGGTCTATTCAAGGGACCTCTCAGCCCCGCTCCTGCCACAGCGCAGCAGTCTGGGGCAAGGCTTTGTAAACCTGTGGGCTCCGTCTGGGTGCATGGAGCTCGGTCCAGACTCTGAATGGCCTGAGGGTTCAGACCTGGCCAGGACGGTCAGCAGCTGGTGGAGAACCTTGGAATGCCTTTCGGGAAACCGGTGCCCTGGGGGAGGGGAGAAGAAGAGCCTGCAAGGCTGGACACAGCAGCTCTCTGGCACAGACCTGGGGCACAGGTGCAGTGAACAGTCTTAAACCAAAAGCAAAATCTTTTGGGGATTACTGTCATTAAATCATTCTTTACTCTGTACTTCTGAAGGGAGACGAGTTTTGTCTGCATGTGCATATGGCATGTGGAGAATCAAAAGGCTCTTTGTTAACACAGGTCTTCAGTTCAGTTCAGTTCAGTTCAGTTGCTCAGTCGTGTCTGACTCTTTGCCACCCCATGGACTGCAGCACGCCAGGCCTCCCTGTCCATCACCAACTCCCGGAGTTTACCCAAACTCATGTTCATTGAGTCGGTGATACCATCCAAACATCTCATCCTCTGTCGTCCCCTTCTCCTCCTGCCTTCAATCTTTCCCAGCATCAGGATCTTTTCAAATCAGTCAGTTCTTCGCATCAGGTAGCCAAAGGATTGGAGTTTCAGCGTCAACATCAGTCCTTCCAATGAATATTCAGGACTGATTTCCTTTAGGATGGACTGGTTGGATCTCCTTGCAGTCCAAGGGACTCTCAAGAGTCTTCTCCAACACCACAGTTCAAAAGCATCAATTCTTTGGTGCTCTGCTTTCTTTAGTCCAACTCTCACATCCATACATGACTACTGGGAAAACCACAGCTTTGACTAGATGGACCTTTGTTGGCAAAGTAACGTCTCTGCTTTTTAATAAGCTGTCTAGGTTGGCCATAACTTTCCTTCCAAGGAGTAAGCGTCTTTTAATTTCATGGCTGCATTCACTATCTGCAGTGATTTTGAAGCCCAAAAAACACAGGTCTTAGCCAAAGTCATAGGTGATGTTTCCAAGGAATGTTCCAGAACACCATGGAGTATTAATATTTATTGTGGAACTGAAAGATACACTCCCACCTTCATGCAAGTGTGCTAAGTTGCTTCACTCGTGTTGGGCTCTGTGTGATGGTGTGGACTGTAGCCCGCCAGGCTCCTCTGTCCATGGGATTCTCCAGGCAAGAATACTCATGGGTTGCCATGCTCTCCTCCAGGGGATCTTCCCAACCCAGGGATCAAATCTGCCTCTACTGCACTGGCAGATTTTTTTTTTTTTTTTAACCACTGAATGGCCTGAGAAGCTCAGACTTGGTCGGGGCTCTACATTCAGAAGCTGTGAGTGTTCAGCCTGCCCCGAGGAAATGGAGCTAAGGAGGTGATGCTTTTGCATAGGGGCAGAGTGATGATGTTTGTTTTACTGTCCACTCTGGTCCAACCTTGAAAAGCTGTAGGGTAGCCGCCTCTCTGGACAGATTTGGATAAATTCCAGGAGGCAATGGTTCTCAAGTTTTGTGTTAAGTTTGGGATATTTGCTTGAAAGGTAACTAAGATTGAGTGTTTACTGCATGCCAGACACAGCTCTAAAAGTTTTGCATCAATTACTGCTTTGGAAATTAGTTATAGCCTCTGTGAGGATGGAGCCTGAGTCCAGCAGCTAAGAAGGGCCAGGCCTGGGACAAGAGCTTTGCTGTCAGTGGCCAAGTGGGACCCTGCAGGAGAGGAAAGTGGCCCTGGGGCCGGGGAAGGGCATGTATAGCTGGCACCCTGGGCGATCCTTCATTTGGGGAAGCCCTGCTCTTGGGTTAGGGACTTCTCTGGTCCCAGCATTGGCTATGCTCTGCCTTGCCCAGTTTGGGTCTGGAACCCCCCAGAATGGTCCTGTTCCAGAGTCTGCATGTTCAACAAGCGTCAGCACTTCCCCTCAGGGAAGCTTGGGGGCGGGGTCACAGTGGGGAAGGGGCGAGAGCTCTATCACACACAGGGGGCATCTATTTGGCCTTGACACCAAGGACAGGCCAGAAGCCTGGACCATATCCACACTGTTAAACAGCACAGACCCCATCCCTGTTTAGCTGCAGCAGGTCCGACAACCTCAGCCTGCCTGGCCCAGGATCACAAGCTTACGATGAGACATCCCCTGGGTCAGGGAAGTGGGCTGTTCTGCCCAGGGATGAAGTCAATTGAGGACCAGGAAGAGTCATCTGTCTTCCAACGGAAGTCAGGCAGCCAGCCCATCCGTAGGGAAGTCAGAGGACAGGGCAGGAGTTTGCTATGCACTCTAAGGAATCTCTTTATAATAACCGTGTTACTGGGTTGGCCACAAAGTTCATTCTGGTTTTTCTATAACACAGGGGAAAACCCAGAAAACAAAACCCTCCCTTATGAGGTTCATGATTATTGTTGTTGTTCAGTCAGTAAGTCATGTCCAACTCTTTGCGACCTCATGGATTGTAGCCTGCCAGGCTTCCCTGTCCTTCACCATCTCGCAGAGTTTGCTTAAATTCATGTCCAATGAGTCAGTGATGCCATCCAACCATCTCATCTTCTGTCTCCTCCTTCTCCTCTTGCCCTCAATCTTTCCCAGCATCAGGGTCTTTTCCAATGACCTTTTCTTGGAAAAGAGATTCACGATGGGAGCTCTCAAATCCTTTAGGCAGGGAGCTAGAGGCTCTCCTTCTCCTTTAGCCTCATTCTGCGTGCTCTCTTCTGCATTCAGGATTCTCCACGAGTATTGTAGCAAAAGAACCTCCTTCATTACCTATCTGATCTTTAGCCTGACAGGCTTCCCTGTAATTTTTTTTGGCCTCATTGCATTTGGGATCTTAGTCCCCTGATCAGGGATTGAACCCATGCCGCTGGGAGTGGAAACACGGAGTGTTAATCACTGGATGGCCAGGGAATTTTTTAGTCCCCAACAGTTACAGTGGCTGCTTGAGTAGCTTCCCACCCCCGCTCCCCCCGCCCAATATTTACCTAACCAACAAAAACTGGCAATAAAATGTGGAAAGTCACAGCCCAGGGGTGTTCTGTGTTGTCTAATGAAGTACAGAGACTTTTGCAGCCCCAGATGCACAGTTGGTAAAAAATTCACCTGCCAATGCAGCAGATGAAAGAGACGCAGTTTTAATCCCTGGGTCAGGCAGATCCCCTGGAGAAGGGCACGGTAACCCACTCCAGTATTCTTGCTTGGAGAGTCCCACGGACAGAGGAGCCCGACAGGTTATAGTCCATAGGGTCGCACAGTGTTGGACATGACTGAGCACACACCTTTTGCAGCCCAGGGCTATGCAGAATGAAATCACTTCAAGGACAGTCTCATTGGCCTCATGCCCCCGATTTAAGATTCAACGTGTGTAGCTCTAGCCTCTTGGAGCAAAGTCAGGTCGGCAGCTAGACAGAGCAAATTGAATGATGCCTAGGAGAGCAGGGGTTCCTAAGCAAAAACTAGAGACTCCTAACATGTGGTGAGGGAACTCGGAGTTTTCTGTGGCAATGAGAGTTTGTAAAACTTTGACACTGAGCTCCTGTTTGTTTTCCTACAGGGCTGCACCTGGCCTGGGTCAGGAGTATGTTCCCTGGATGAAGGAATAAGCTGGGTGCTTGGTGAATGGGTGCAGACTGTCTGCAGGGAAAATCATTTCACTGCCTAGGTCAGGTTCATGTGCACACAGGCAGAATGTGGACATGAACGGGGCCACCCTCACCCCCCCAGGAATTCACCTTCTTGATATGACAAACTAGGCAACGAAGTCCAGAGCTGGTCTCATTGAAGTATGCTGATTCCTACTTGGTCCTGGAAAAGTTCCCAAATTGCGTTCGCAGCGAGATGGCACCTGGTCCAAGGTTCAAGCCCACTCTGCAGCCTTCCCCATGGAGCCCATGGGGGTGGTGAAGGCTGTAGATGACTCTGTGTGTGTTCTTAAATTATTAAAATAGTGCCATGATGAGGTAACTTTGGAGAAAATGTCATCCCCATCTTGGGAGCACCAAGACACACTAGGGACAGAAGGGTCACTGGCCTGGCACACAGTAGTAGCTGTTGTTCAGTCACTCAGTCATGTCTGACCCTTTGCAAGCCCATGGACTGTGGCCCGCCAGGCCCAGCACCGGCCTGACCACAGGGCAGGGGTAACCTTAGGTACCTGCTGAATTTACAGACAGAACCGACAGCGAGACATATAGACAAAGCTCTTATATTGCTAAGAAAACAGATGCTTTCTCCTTAATAGATACAATGATTTCATTATCTGTGACCCACAAGCAAATGAGTTGCCGAATAACCTACTGAACGCAGAAAACATCGGGAGGAGAAATAGGGAAGTGAATGGGGCCCCTGGACTGGCTGACCACGCCCAGCACACTTCCAGACAGACTAGAGTGATAAGGTCTGGTCCCTCCCCTGCCATGAGGCAAGTTCGTCTCAACGTCAACTTTAATTATTGACAAATAGTTGTTTTTTTTTTTTTAATAGAAAAATACTGTTCCAAGCCTTCTCACTCTGTGGCTCTGTACATCAGTGTCATCAAGGTTCAGCTTCTCTATTAACAAGTTCATCCATCCATAGGTTTCTTTTTTTTTTTTTTTTCATCCATAGGTTTCTTGATCCCTCATTCCCTTCCAACCCTCAGTGAACATTTCCTAGGAACGCGCGTGGTATCTTATACATCTGAGCCCTGCCTCTCCTCGTCAGCCCCTCCTCTCCCCTCCATGGCCCCACCTCTCCCCACCAGCCCCGCCTCTTCCCTCCATAGCCCCGCCTCTCCTCTCTATGGCCCCGCCTATCCTCTCCATGGCCCCGCCTCTCATCAGCCCCGCCTCTTCCCATGGCCCCGCCTCTCCCCTTCATGGCTCCTCCTCTTCCCTTCATGGCCCCACCTCTCCTCTCCATGGCCCTTCCTCTTCCCTTCATGGCCCCACCTCTTCCCTCCATGGCCCCGCCTCTTCCCCCCATGGCCCCGCCTCTCCCCTCCATGGCCCTTCCTCTTCCCTTCATGGCCCTGCCTCTCCCCTCCATGGCCCCGCCTCTCCCCACCAGCCCCGCCTCTCCCCTCCATGGCCCCGCCTCTCCTCTCCATGGCCCCACCTCTTCCCTCCATGGCCCCTCCTCTTCCCTCCATGGCCCCGCCTCTTCCCTCCATGGCCCCTCCTCTTCCTTCCATGGCCCCGCCTCTCCTCTCCATGGCCCCGCCTATCCTCTCCATGGCCCCGCCTATCCTCACCAGCCCCGCCTCTTCCCACCAGCCCCGCCTCTCCCCTCCATAGCCCCGCCTCTCCTCTCCATGGCCCCGCCTCTCCTCATCAGCCCCGCCTCTTCCCATGGCCCCGCCTCTCCCCTCCATGGCTCCTCCTCTTCCCTTCATGGCCCCGCCTCTCCCCTCCATGGCTTCTCCTCTCCCCTTCATGGCCCCACCTCTCCTCTCCATGGCCCCGCCTATCCTCCCCATGGCCCCGCCTCTCCCCTCCATGGCCCCTCCTCTTCCTTCCATGGCCCCGCCTCTCCTCTCCATGGCCCTGCCTCTCCTCACCAGCCCCGCCTCTTCCCACCAGCCCCGCCTCTCTGACCTCATTCTTCAGGCTCCGCGCCAGGAAGTGCTCAGCCACGTGCGCAGGAAGCACGTTCTCCAGCAGCACTCGGTTCAAGTTCTCCATGGTTTCTATCTCCTCCCGCTCTTTTTTGAACTTGTTCTTCCATAAGAAGTCTAACCTACAGTAATATTCATTCTGTTACAAGAGGACACAGAGGTAAAGAAACAATAGGCATCTTGTCCTGCCAGAGAGTGGAGGTTTTAAAGAGAAAATAAAAAGAATGAGACAAAATCTAAAAAAGAACGCCCCCAAACAGAATTGTCATCCTCCCTACCAAACCCTCTATTTAACCCAATTGTCTCTCATTCACCCTCTAATGCGGATATGCAAAAATGCAAATTTGAGAAGGAACCAGCCTCACGAACAGAGAAAATAGTTATCCAGGAGGCTTGAAAGAAAAAAAAAAAAGATGACATAAAAGCTTCTTACACAGTTATATTAATAAAAGGTGGCTTGAATTATTTTTTGAAATGAGGCATGATAGAATATAAATAATGAATAAATGAAAATTGGAAAATACATTAGTAGAGTGCATTTCATGATTTGCATTTAAAAAATAATAGTGTTCATTTGTGGCGGTTTGCCTTTAATCTCTGAAAATCAGTTTTCCTCTACCACAAATTATGTAATTAAGTGTTCATTGAAAAGTAAGTGTTTTTCCATTTGGGGCTGCACTGTACTGAGAGAATGACATTATATTTAGACAAAAGTTCATTTTGATAGCATTTAATTAAGATGGTGCCTGCTGGTAAAAACATACGCGTTCATGCTTATAATGTATTAAAATTCAAGGTTTTTGAAAACCAGCTGTTATTAACATTGTAGAAATAGAGAGGCTCAATTACTGTCACAGGATCTCTTTGGTTTGGCATCATTTTGTGTCTGCTCTGATGTATACAATTTCATATAATGAAATAACCTTGAATAATCTTCCTATAACAGAAGGGCCTAAATAATAGAGCATATTTCAGCACAGATACTGACAAATAAACGCCAAGAAGAACTAAATGGAGGGAGTTTGTTTTATGGGTTTGATTAGATATACCAGTGATGGCACAAAATAAAACACTCAGGCACAGATGGCAATTTAAAAAAAAATTACATTTCAAAGTATGAATGAACAATGATCATTCACTGAAATTAGGTTTGATTCAAACTATACATGATATACACAAAAATTACTCCTCTTCCTCTGGGGAGGCATTTTTAAAAAAAGATTACAAGAGATATTTTAAAAGTTTTTTACATTACTGTCACATTTCCCCACATTCTGTATTTATGGAAACCATGCTATGTATGTAGTAGAAAAGGCCTCTCACTTGGAGAATAGATTATTTACATGGATTTTTTTGAGGGGGGAGCAAATTAGTGGTGTGGCTGGTTTTAAACTAAAATGACAGAAGCAACCTATGCTGGTGGCTTTGAGAAGACATGGGTTGAAGATCAGAGAAAAATGAAACATGAGAGAAGCCAAGAAGTCAGTTTAGGCAGGCAGCAAGCCCAATTTGTGTATGTTTGAGCATCCAGGGATGCTCAACCCTCTCATACAAGGACCTTGGCTTCACTATCAGGCATCAGGTTGCCACTACCTGGTCCCATAACCTGACTGAGCCCACCTACGATGCAGACCCTTGATGGCAGGGTGCTGCCCTATAAACTCAGGTGAAATACAGGGGAGCTTTCTTTTTTCAAGAGGTCCTTGGTTGGCTTGCATTTCTATCACAAACTAGATTTCACTACAGAGAGTCGTACTGTTGCTCTTGTCTAGGACTTTGTTATTTCTTCACTAAGGTTTTTGAGATGCCTAGAGCGATACTTAGCATAATCATTTTCTTAGAAAGCACGTACATGGTGATCATTTCCAGAAAGATGGTCATAGGGCAGGGGAGCCATCAGGACAAATAATAACGAAATAAGTTGCAAAGTGTCTGTGCTATTTTTTAAAACATATTCAGAGAAGAAATAACTCTGAGGCCATGAATTCTTATGGCACTTGAAAACCTTATTTCAAACATCATATGTTTATAATACAGCTGCATTTCCTGAAGCGGATGCAGAAGCCCTGTGTCACAGACTTCACAGTGCTTGTTATCCCCGAAGACTTCGGACCTTGGTAAATCATTCACCTAATGATTCTGGACTGAAGATCAGCCTCCTGGCTCCCCATGGTGAATCTTTGGTGCTGGTTAAAGAATAAGCCTGGGGTGCTGCAAAGCATGGGGTCACAAAGAGTTGGACATGACTGAGCAACTGAACTGAAAGAATAATTGTGAACACCATTGATCTTGCAGGGAGTAGTAAGCCTTTAGGCTTCCAGACGTGCATATTATCACTGCATTTGTGACAAAAAAAGGAAACTGTTGTCAGCACTATCCTGACAACAGTAAATGAATGCCTGGTCCTAACACTGCAGACTTGTGACTATTTATCTTAAATCATTCAGAGAGGGACTGATCAGTGAGCAGCCGTGGGATTCAACATTTGTGTGGTGGCATTTCCCATGTATTTTCTCAGTGATCAATAAAAAGGTTGGGAGAATTCAATTTGATTCTAGGTAATGAAAATGTATTGCTGTAAAGCAATCTGAGTGATCATTCTAGCAGGAGAAACTGCCCGAGAAGGCAGAGCCAAGCATGTGCCAGGAACAGAGGTGTGGGCGAGGAGGGGACCCAGGTCTTCTCAGCTCTGCATCAGGACCACAGTGGAGTGCTCCAGAGACTGCGGAGGGCTGTGCTGTGGGCTCCAGGAAGACGGCAGAGGATGGATGGCGTCCCTAGGTGCTGCACTGACTGTCTCCGGCCTGGTCTCTGCCCTGACCGTGAGATTATTAATAGCGTCTTCCTGGTGAGAAATGGAAGCTGGACCCACACTCCCCAGTTGACGGTCTGACTCTCATATAACTTTACTGCTTAGAGGTGTGCATATAATTTAATTGGCCTTGCCTTTTCCTTGGTTATCTCCAGGTAAACCACTTCTCTGTTTCATGCTATCCATCAAAGAACTTAAAACAAACGTTGGTTGAGGTAGAGTTACCTGTATGGGATGCTTTTTAGTTTTGGGGTGGTTGTCCTTGTTTGCAGGCAGAGAAAGAATACTGTACCCACAGGCTCCACTGGGAGGCCAGAAGCGGGCACAGAGCCTGAGAAGGACATTTCATTTGTATTACAAAACAAAAGTTTTGAACAGGGGACCATACTTCTAGGGATAACTGTAAGTGACAGCAAGGATAGTTAATAACCACTTCAAAGAAAAAGAAGAAATACCTTCTGAAATGCAGATGAAACCCCCAGGCAAGGGACATTTTCCCAGTTAATGTCAGCTATTGAGGGAATACTTTTGTAGGCTTACAAAACCTACATATTTATTTTGAGACTTCATGGGAAATTCACTGACTCACATTTTTACCATTCACAAAGTCTGCCTCTCTGGGAAGCAATGAGAGACCTTTTCCTAATGTCTACATCCAAGCACACGCACCTTGTGCTGCCTGCTTCTCTCTTGTGATGAGATGCTGCTGCTGACGCTTCAACACTTGTTTGCATGAAAGCAACAGCATTGTGCAGGAGCAAAGTATTATTAATACAACACTTTAGAGAAGTTATAGAAGAAACACGCTTCTTACCTGTCTGCCCAGAACAAGCAGTGTGATGAAAAATATAAAGAGAGATACTGAGCCCATGGTCTTTAGGTCTTTCCAAATGCCTGGTCTATTAAGAAACAAACAGACGAGAACAATACAAGAAAACAACATACACACAGGACTGAGAATTCATGCATCAACAAATTTCAGAATCTCTAAAGCCTGTCTACATTTTACACCAATCAACCAAACACACACACACACCCATTTTAAATATATTTGCAAACCCAGATTGCATCAAGAGAAAACAAAATAATTCTTATTTTGAGAGCTCAGTAAAAGAAAAAATCTTCCAAATGAACATAGATTTCTTATTTTATACCAAGCTCTAGCAAATATAAAAGAATAACAGAATATTTGTAATATTTTCTTTTTACTTCTGGGATCAATATGGATAGTCTGATTATATGATTTGTATTTTTTTTAGTAATTATTTGCAGAAAGAGACAGTATACTAGGAATGAATAATCATAGGAGATAAAAAAATGAAGTAGGAAACTTAATTTCTATAAGCCACTCGGACTAAGGAATAATACATGCTCATACAGCTTTCTGGCAGGTGTTGATTCTTCTTCCTCCTTCCACGGGGTTTTGTATCACAAAGCTATAACACAGATGGACACCCCTAGCCCACTGTCCCATCAAGTTCCTGGCCCACTTCCCCAAGAGCTTTTACCATGCTGGCTGGAGCCCTCCATCCTTACCACAATCTTGTAGGCAATGACCACAAACACATCCTACTTGGCATGTGTGATAGTCCATTTTCTTGTGTCAACATAAAGGTTCTGTTTTCTGGGAGAATCCCTGACAAGTTCAGCAAACAAGGAGAAATCTACTTGATACCCCAGGGGAATCTTACAGAAGCTGACACAGTAAATGAGACTTGAGAAAGAAAAGTTGATAAGTATGGACATCATGTCACATAAACAGCATAGCCTGTATTTAATCAAATGTAAATATCAGGTCATCAGTTTCCACTTGTGAGTTGAACTGGCAGTGAGATTTTCCTCTTTCTCCATAGAAGATTCAAGGGCTGATGACATAAGAGAAATTGATCAAGTACCCAAGAGTGTAGGTGGGCTTTGAAGTAAGTAACCCAGGATGGAATCATGGCTCCCCTGCTCTAGTGAACTTGGCACCTGGGATAAACTCCTCCAAACTTCACCTTCCTCATCAGCCAAAGTGGGTACTGATGCCCATCATATAGGCTGTGTCTTGGTCATTAAGTCAAATACTGATTTACCTGGCACAGAGCCTGACGCACAGGAAGCACTTTATAAATGGCACTCACGATGTTTAGTATTAACTATGCAGTGATAAAGAAGGGAATGGAGCGAGGAAGCTAGAGAGAAAGATAAGAGAATGCAGGCTGGTGAATTTCATTAGCAGAATGACAGACAGATTCTGGTAGAAAAGAGGAGACAGAATCTCCAGTCTCAGTGGCTGATGGGTGTCGGACCTCAGAGAACTCTCCAGAAAGGCTATGCTTGTACTCAGGTCTCCTTCCTCCTCCTGAATCCAACTGTGGCTGGAAAAAAAATTTTGAGCTCAACAGCCATAAGAAGGTCACCAGTTTCAGTCTGGGAATGAAGTAGGCTGAGAAATGTCACTTTCTTGTCTCACTAGGACTGATTTTAAGAAATGAAGATCCAAAGTTGCTTCCCTGGTGGCTCAGACGGTCAAGAAATGAAGATCTTTTGTGAGCCCGTGGTATCTGTGTCTAATGGAACAGTTGAAGTGACTGTGGGGAGCGGATGTTTATAAACAATGCAGACCTCAGTGACTTTTAAATTCATACTCCCCGCCACCCCCCCCCCCCCACCATATTGGCTACACAGACAGGATTTTTTATTTTAGTTGCTCAGTCATGTCTGACTCTTTGCAACCCCATGGACTGTAGCCGGCCAGGCTCCTTTGTCCATTGAGTTCTCCAGGCAAGAATACTGGAGTGGGTTGCCATTCCCTTCTCCAGGGGATCTTCCTGACCCAGGGATTGACCCCGGGTCTCCTGGGTCAGATAGGTAGGTAGGCGTATTCTTTACCATCTGAGCCAGCTGGGAAGGATACTGACAGGATCCTGACCAGCTAATAAAAGTGGCGCAGGGAATTCCCTGGTGGTCCAGAGGTTAGGGCTCTGGTGCTATCACTGCTGGGGCTTGGGTTTGATCGCTGGTGGGGGAATTAAGGGCCCATAAGCCTCACAACTCGGTCAAAAAAAAAAAGTAGTACAACACAGCCAACACTGCCCAAGAAGCTGGTGTGGGCCGTTTTTAATTTTCATGTTGCTTCACGGGCACTCTACTACTTTACAATTCTAGGAGTCCGAGAAAACTGCTAGGACACTGTCCACCACTGTTTCATCTATCACCCTGTAAACCTAAACCGAGAGTAAAATGTTAACTCTGAGGTCAGGATCTTACAGCAGCTTCATCAATGCAACCAACCGGAGCTTAGGTCCCCAGGGAATCCCCAGATAAGGGAACAGATTCCCCACCCATACAGAGCCATCTCTGATCCTTCTCACTGATGGAGAGGCAGTAAGACCCTCTTTATGCAGCTTGGGGCTGGCTGGGTTTTCAGATAATCACGCAGAGAATACATGCAAGCAATCTAGAGGGAAAAATCCTTTAACGGGACTCCTCACACTAACGCATGTAAACATTGGTTTAGGAGTAGAAATGACATTCTCTACATATCTCCCAGATCCTGAGCCTTAGTGAGGAATTATGGCAGGTGGCAGTGTGGACTTGGAGAAAACCACACAAGGGAAGACTCATTGCTGGACTGGGCAGTGCATTGGAAAGTGCAGAACTCAGTGGACCTCTGAAATAATGGTGTGCAACACAGCCTATGAGACAGACTTGGGTACCGATACACAGATGCTTTGTTTCTTTCTGATGTTCTTGGTCAACTAGAAAGAACTGTAACCTGCTGTCTTGGATTTCATTTAGATTTCTCAAAAATTTCTTTGATTCATCCAGCCCCAAAGAACTGCCGACTCTGATCAGAGCCCATCTCTCCCACGTGGGCCATTCACAGGACAGGGCTGTTGGGCTCCTGAGGTTTGAAGGAAGAATTTTTCCATCTACAGGTCCATTCCTGGGTTCCTTGCTCTTACTGTATGCAGGGTAGACTGGGAGGAAGAGGAGTAGGCAGCATGCGGGGGACATCAGCACAGACAGAATAAGATTCCGGGTTGTCTTCTGGCAATGTCTAGTTGACTGGGTCGGTCATCTCCGTTTCTTGTGGCTGCTGAAACCATGTCACACGTTGGATGGCTTAAAACAGCAGAAACGAGTCACCTCATAGTTCTGAAGGCTAGACATTCAAAATCAGGGTGCCGGCAGGGCTGCCCTCCCTCTGAAACCTGCAGAGAAACCCATCCTGGTCTGTCCTGGCTTCAGTGCTTGGTTGGGCACTGTTTCACTCCACTGACTGTCTTCATTATCACGTGGTTCTCCCCACCCCACCCTGTGTCTGTCTCCATATAGCTGTCTTCTTTTTTTTTTTCAATCCACATTATTTAAAAAAATTATTATTTTTGGCCGTGCTGGGTCTTTGTTGCTGTGTGTGGGCTCTTTCTCTAGTTGCGACGTATGGGCTTCTCATTGCAGTGGCTTCTCCCGCTGTGAAGCAAGGGCTCTAGGGTGTGTGGGCTGCAGCAGTTGGGGCTCCTGAGATCTAGAGCACACACTCAGGAGTTGTGATGCGTGGGCTCGGCTGCTCCATGGGTGTGGGATCTTCCCAGATCAGGGATCACACCCATGTCCCCTGCACTGCGGGGCAGATTCTTAACCATCGGCCCACCCTGGCCATCGTCTTATAAGGACACCAGTCATATTGGGTTAGGGCCACCCTCCTCTCCCTGATGGCTCAGCAGTAAAGGATCTGCCTGTAACACAACAGTCGCAGGAGATGTGGGTTCAACCCTGGGGTTGGGAAGATCCCCTGGAGAAGGAATGGAAGCCCACTCCAGTATCCTTGCCTGGGAAATCCCATGGACTGAGGAGCCTGGTGGGCTACAGTCCATGGGGTCGCAAAGACTCAGACACGACTGCGCATGGGCAGCGGCACACTAGTAGGACCACATCTTAACTAAATACACGTGCAGTGACCCCATTTCCAAATAAGGTCACCTTCTCAGCTACTCACCTACCTCAACACATCTTCATATAGGTGACACAGTTCATGCATTAACAACTGTATTGGCCATTTATATAAAATTGACAGTCACTGGGATATGAGGTCTCTCTCTCCTTTAAGTTTTAGGGGTGAAATCCACCTTGGCCTTGACCACGTTAGGGTCACGCTGTCACTCTGTTATGAGGTATGGAAGACAGACCTAACACAACTGAGAAAGTTTCTGACTCTAGGATTCTTTGCTTGACAGTGCTAGCCAAAAAGTGACCAGATAGCTTATTTTTCAGTCTGAAAAATTGGGCTCTGGAGACACAGACACCCAAATGTGCCTGTAGCCACACACTAATTTATAGCCAGCCCTCACCCTGAGGCTATTAATGGAGCCATCATCCTGGCCCTCAGGTTTCCAGAGGCCAAGAAAACAAAGAAGCCTAACAAATTGGGTGAGGGTGGTGGAACTGCTTGGTGAACAGTCTCTAACCTAAAGGCAAACAGCTCCATGAGATAAAAATGACATTCTCACTGCTCTCAGGGGAGGGTGCAGTCTGGGAATGTATACACACACATAATCATATTTCAAAACATTGTATTTTCTAGACATAAGCCTCTATTATTAAGAAGAGGACCTCAAGAAACTGTTTTTGTGGTGTTGGAAACAATACGCAAATGGAGGTAAAAATCAGATCTTCCCAGGTCACTCACTGGGATCAAAAGTAGTCTGACCTCTGGGACCCTTGCTCCTGAAGCCCACGTTTCATAAGGAAAAGTCCCACAAAGAGACGATGGCTCCTGTCCCCTCCCTTCCACGTGAGACCCTCATGTTTAATGGCTGATATTAGTTTACTTTTGGCTGTAGCTGTGTGGTACCAGTGAGTTAGGAACCACCTGGCTTTGTCGACCAGACGCGTCTGAAGCCTCAGGCATCTTCCCTGTGCGCTGTGCTTAGTTGCTCAGTCCTGTCTGACTCTTCAATATTCAGTCGTGTCCACTTCAGTATTCTTGGCTGGAAAATTCCACGGACAGAGTCTGGCAGGCTACATACAGCCCAGGGGGTCACAGAGTCGGACATGACTGAGCAACTAAACTTCACCAGCCGAGTCAGGGCTGGGAGTGACCTGTGTAGACACTTTGTCTTATGACATATTTCATTGCGACCCTTTGGGCTGTAGGCCGCCAGACTCTTCTGCCTGTGGGATTTTTCAGGCAAGAGTACTGGAGTGGGTTGCCATTTCCTTCCCCAGGGGATCTTCCCAACCCAGAGATCGAACCCATATCTCCTGTGTCTCTTGGATTGCAGGTAGATTCTTTACCCACTGAGCCATCATTGTTAAGTGATGAAAAAAAGCGCAAGTTCTGGTCAACTGGATGCTGCTGCAAGGATGAATATGCTGCACCTTGCTGAGCATAGGACCGGGACCTCAATTACAATATCAGAAGATGATGCTGTCCAGAATAAAGCAAAAACACACCGGAAAGGAAATGCTGGGGTTAAAATGCAGAAGGCAAAGTAAAGACGGCCAGTTGCCCTGTCAGGAAATCTTCCAAGTCTGGCTGGAGAAGGAGGGAGAGTTGCTGAGATGTCTGTGTTGGTACCACTTTTCTGATGCTCCCTTCTGCTTTTCCAGCTGAGTGGCACACAGCATCCTGCTGATATCTGCTCTCAGAACACTCCTCCCCTCTGGTCACCAGCGTGGTGGCTGGGTCCTGGCCAACTGATGCTGGCTGGTGATGAAGCGTGAAGAGGACAGCTCAGCTAGGATTCCTGCACTCTACTTCTCAGACTCAGCAGCCATCAAAGCACACCTATTTCCCGACGGCTGATCTGTTTGTTTCCAGTGACTGTCAGAACTGTGGTCAGACAGTAGAGTTCTAAAACAGCTCAGTCATTTAAAAAGATAAACCATTCTTTTCCAGTGGTTTGAAATGCATCATATGGGCTTCCCTGTTGGCTCAGCGATAGAGAATACACCTGCCAGTGATGGCCAACAAGGGAGACCCGGGTTCGATCCCTGGGTCGGGAAGATCCCGTGGAGAAGGAAATGGCAATGCACTCCAGTATTCTTGGTTGGAAAATCCCATGGACAGAGGAGTCTGGTGGGTTACAGCCCAGGGGGTCAGAGAGTTGGACATGACTGAGTGACTAAGCTTCACCAGCTGAGTCAGGGCTGGAAGTGACCTGTGTAGACACTTTGTCTTTTGATATATTTCAGTTACTTTCATTCTAGTTTTATTGAAATATAACTGACTGTGTAAGTTTGAGGGGTACAATGTGCTTTGATACACTTACATATTGGAAAATGATTATCACCATAGCATTAGCTATCAACCTCATCACCTCAGCTCAGTTCAGATCAGTTCAGTTGGTCAGTCGAGTTCGACTCTTTGCCACCCCATGGACTGCAGCACGCCAGGCTTCCCTGTCCATCACAACTCCTGGAGCTTGCTCAAACTCATGTCCATCGAGTCAGTGATGCCATCCAACTATCTCATCCTCTGTCGTCCCCTTCTCCTCCTACCTTCAATCTTTTCCAGCATCAGGGTTTTTTCTAATGAGTCAACTCTTCATATCAGGTGGCCAAAATACTGTAACATCAGCTTCAGCATCAGTCCTTCCAATGAATATTCAGGGTTGATTTCCTTTAGAATTGACTGGTTTTATCTCCTTGCAGTCCAAGGGACTCTCAAGAGTCTTCTCCAACACCACAGTTCAAAAGCATCAATTCTTTAGCGCTCAGATTTCTTTACAGTCCAACTCTCACATCCATACATAGCTACTGGAAAAACCATAGCTTTTATACTAGATGGCAAAGCAATGTCTCTGCTTTTTAATACACTATTTAAGTTGGACATAGTTTTTCTTTCAAGGAGCAAACGTCATTTAATTTCATGGCTGCAGTCACCATCTGCAGTGATTCTGGAGCCCAAGAAAATAAAGTCTCTCACTGTTTCCATTGTTTCCCCATCTATTTGCCATGAAGTGATAGGACTGGATGCCATTATCTTCTTTTTTTGAATGTTGAGTTTTAAGCCAGATTTTTTCACTCTCCTCTTTCACTTTCATCAAAAGACTCTTTAGTTCTTCTTCACTTGCTGCCATAAGGGTGGTGTCATCTGCATATCTGAGGTTATTGATACTTTTCCCGGAAATCTTAATTCCAGCATGTGCTTCATCCAGCCCGGCATTTTGCATGATGTACTCTGCATATAAGTTGAACAAGCAGGGTGACAATATACATCTTTGATATATTCGTTTCCCAATTTGGAACCAGTCCATTGTTCCATGTCTAGTTTTAACTGTTGCTTCTTGACCTGTAAACAGATTTCTCAGGAGGCAGGTAAGGTGGTCTGGTATTCCCATCTCTTGAAGAATTTTCCACAGTTTTTCCACAAAGAGTTTCCACAATTTTCCACAGTGAAAAGCTTTACTGCAGTCAATAAAGCAGTTCAGTTCAGTTCAGTTCAGTCGCTCAGTCGTGTCCGACTCTTTGCGACCCCATGAATCACAGCATGCCAGGCCTCCCTGTCCATCACCAACTCCCGGAGTTTACTCAAACTCATGCCCATCGAGTCAGTGATGCCATCCAGCCATCTCATCCTCTGTCATCCCCTTCTCCTCCTGCCCCCAGAGGTAGATGTTTTTCTGGAATTCTCTTGCTTTTTCGATGAACCGATGGATGTTGACATTTGATCTCTGGTTCCTATGCCTTTTCTAAATCCACCTTGAACATCTGGAAGTTCACAGTTCACATACTGTTGATACCTGGCTTGGAGAAATTTGAGCATTACTTTGCTAGTGTGTGAGATGAGTACAATTTTGTGGTAGTTTAAACATTCTTTGACATTGCCTTTCTTTGGGATTGGAATGAAAACTGACCTTTTTCAGTCCTGTGGCCACTGCTGAGTTTTCCCAATTTGCTGGCATATTGCATGAAATGTTTCCTTGGTTTCTCCAGTTTTCTTGAAGAGATCTCTAGTCTTTCCCATTCTACTCTTCTCGATTTGTTTACATTGATCACTTAGGAAGGCTTTCTTATCTCTCCTTAATATTCTTTGGAACTCTGCATTCAGATGTGTATATCTTTCCTTTTCTCCTTTGCCTTTTTTTCCTCTTCTTTTCTCAGCTATTTGTAAGTCCTCCTCAGACAACCATTTTGCTTTTTGCATTTCTTTTTCTTCAGGGTGGTCTTGATCATGGCCTCCTGTATAATGTCATGAACCTTGGTTTATAGTTCTTCAGGCACTCTGTCTATCAGATCTAATACCTTGAATCTATTTTTCACGTCCACTGTATAATTGTAAGGGATTTGACTTAGGTCATCACTTCAAGTGATTAGCATCTCCTTTTTGTCATGAGAACACTGAAAATCTACTCTTTTAGCAACTTTCATGTATATAATACAGTATGATTATCTGTAGTCACCACACTGTACCTTAGCTCTTCAAAACATATATTCATCTTATAACTGGAAGCTTGTGACTTTTGACAAATATTTCTCCACCTTCTCCCACTCCCAGCTCCTGGTAACCGCCATTCTACTCTCCGTTTCTGTGAGTTCAGCTTTCTTAGACTTCACATATAAGTGAGATGATACAGTATTTGTCTGTCCAACTTATTTCACTAAGCATCATGCCCTCAGGGTCCATCCATGTTGTTGCAAATGGAGGATTTCCTTTTGTCTCCTGGCTGAGAAAAAAATATCCCCTTGTTTCCTTTTTGCCATATCCTTGCCAACACCTTTTGTCTGTTGTCTTTTTGATGACAGCCATTCTAAGGAGTGTGAGGCAATACTTTATTGTGATCTTGATATGCATTTCTCTGATTGTAATATTCAGCATTTTTTCACATACTGTTGTCCATTTGTATGTCTTCTTTGGAAAATGTCTATTCAACTCTTCTGCCTACTTTCAAATTAATTTTTTACACTGAATTCTATGAGCTCTTTATGTATTTTGGATATTAATCCATTATCAGATATATTATTGGCAAACAAGTTTCTCCCATTCCACAGGTTCTGTTTTCATTTCATTGACAGTTTCTTTTGCTAATCAGAAGCTTTTTAGTTTGATGTAGTTTCACTCACTTATTTTAGCTTTTGTTGCCTATGTTTTTGGTGTCATATCCAGACAAATCATTGTCAAGATCAACGTCAAGGAGTTCATCCCCCTTATGCTTTCTTTGAGGAATTTTAAGTTTTCAGGTCTTATACGTATCTTTTATAAGTATCTTTATAAGTACCTTATCCAAATTAATTCAAATTAATGTTTCATAGTGGTGTATAATAGGGGTCCACCCTCATTCTTCTGCATGTGGTATTCAATTTTCCCAATGCCATTTATTAAAGAGATTATCCTTTTCTTATTGGCTACTATTGACTCCCTTGTCAAATATTAGTTTATTGCATATGCAAATATGCAAGTGGTAATTTATGGGCTTTGTATTCTGTTCCATTGATCTGTGTCTATTTCTATGTTAGTACCATACAGTTTTAATTACTGTAGCTTTGTAGTAGCAAGAATCCCTTAGAAGAAAAGGAGTAGCCCTCATACTCAACAAAAGAGTCTGAAATGCAGTACTTGGATGCAATCTCAAAAATGACAGAATGATCTCTATTTGTCTCCAAGGTAAACCATGCAATATCACAGTAATCTATGCCCCAACCACTAATGCCAAAGAAGCTGAAGTTGAATGGTTCTATGAAGACCTACAAGACCTTCTAGAACTAATACTCAAAAAAGATGTCTTTTTCGTCATAGGGGGCTGGAAAGCAAAGTAGGAAATCAAGAGATAATATGGAGGAACCAGCAAGTTTGGCCTTGGAGTATAAAATGAAGCAGGGCAAAGTTTAACAGAGTTTTGCCAAGAGAATGCACTGTCATAGCAAACACCCTCTTCAAACAACACAAGAGATGACTCGACACATGGACATCACCAGATGGTCAACACTGAAATCAGATCGATTATATTCTTTGCAGCTGAAGATGAAGAAGCTCTATACAGTCAGCAAGAACATGACCAGGAACTGACCGTGGCTCAGATCATGAACTCCTTATTGGAAAATTCAGACTTAAATTGGAGAAGGTGGTCTCTCCCAGGCCCTCAGATTTGGGCCAGCTTTCTGTGCATCCCAATAGCTGTTGGTCCAAGCTCCCTCTCCAAGCTGCCATTAGGAGATAATATGCACAGGGATCTGGCCGCAGGGTTGGGGTGGGTATGAGGCATGTGGCTCAATGGGGGTCCCCGAGGGCCAGCTGGGGGGAATCTGTGGGTGAGGTGCTCCCAGTGGCTTGGGGGTAGGTTTCTTGACCTAGGCAGTGAGGCAGTTAGTAGGATCTGCATTCCTTTAAATCCCTCTGAGGGTCTTATCTGCCTCTCTCCCAACTTGGTAGCATCCTACGCAGCTGGGAAGCTGGGTGCTCACAGAAGACATCACAGACTGAGAACATCTCTCTTGGACTGAAGCTGTGCCATCTTGGTGGAGGTGGGGTGGTATGGACACACTGTTTCTCTTATCCACTTCTTATGTCCAAATTCACATTTTTTGCTCCAGTGTGGTGCTAGAACTTCTCCTCTGAAAACCTGGCCTTCCACAAAGGCTCTCTCATCCATGGGTCAGTGGCTAAGGGTGTTTCCAGGGGCTCCATGTCCGAGAGTGGCTTGAGCCAGGTGACATGTCACTACAGTGTCCGCAGACAGATTCAAGGTCTGTATGCCTGCTGCCAAACACGTGGATGGGTGAGATTCCTCCTGGATCCAGTCTGGCACGGGATCCCACAGCTCTGACCAAAGCACTTTTGTCCACAGAGATTACAAACAAATTATTGTTGGGGACAAACATGAGGGTGTCTTATTCTGCCATGATGTTACTGTCACTCTTCCCCTATCTTTTTGGATCTCCACAGTTCCTCAAGGTCTGTCCGATGTTACAGTCAGCTTTGGACCACTCAGCCAGCTCCCAGTCAACAGGTTCACTCAGTACCTAGGCAGGTTGTAGGAACTTAACCTACAAGTCTCCTTTTGGCCTTCTGGTGAGACATACTTTTCTAACAGAGAGATTTTGTAAGTTGCTGAGAGCAGAGAATACATTTCACTCATCTCCATGTGCTTGGGCTCCAGCATCAAGCCTGGAATACACAGCGTGTTAAATGAAACTGTGCTGTAAAAAAGGAATGAGTGGACAAATAGTTGTGTCGGTTTGAAACCTAAGGGGTTTCATTTTCAGACACTATTCCTTCCCCTGGCTGGACACAGATGCACTGGACTCCTACACAGTCTTCCGGAGGCGGCCTGGTGTCATCCAAGGACAAAGGGCTCAAAGCCTCACGCTTTTTCTGAGTGTTATTCACAAATGCCAAGCAAAACATCCTGGGATTGCAAAGCACGAACATAATATGGGTTAGGCTCACGCTTAGAAAGAGCCCTGGAGGCAGCTGCAGGTTAAGAGAGATGATAAAAGTGGGGCTGGAGAGGTAGTGCTGGCCTTTTGCTGTGGAGATAAGATGCAGTCTGATTAATGCAGTCACCGTTTCATCCTGCGGAGAAGAGTGGTTTTAAGTGGGAAGCGACGGATGCATCAGTGTGATACCACGGGGGCTGGTGCATCGGATACCACGGGGCTGTCTCCTCCACTGGAGGGTTGATGATAAGAAGGATGCATCCCACCTAGTCTGGGAGTCCAGGCTCTCTGAAACCTCCTTCCTCCTCTCATTCTAAAATCAAACAAACCAAAACAAAAAGCCTAAAATTGAGTGTCTTCCTGCAAGTGGGTCCAAATCACAGGGCATTTTCTTTTTTAGGTTAGATAGCAAAGGAGCTCATTAATGGTTGCTTTTTATAGGATAAAAGAAAGCTTGGTAGAACTTGAGTAGCCCTAGCACAACTTTCTTTGGTTGTTGCGGTTGTTATTAGGTGACTCAGATCACTGACCTCCTTACTATACTTCCCAGCTCTACTACCAGTGGTGTCGGCCACAGAGAAACAAACACATGTTCAGTAGTTTCTGGAGATGGCCCTGGGGGGCGGGGGGAGAGAGGGGAATTAGGAAGGGGGAGAGACACTGAGATATTAAATTTGAAAGTAATTTAAATCTTTTCAGTATTAACTTGGATGTATTTTGGGTTTGAAGACAAAGGTGGCATACTGTTTTCATTTAAAAGAGGAGGCTTCCAAGAGAGATGTCAGATGTTCAGAATACCTCCGGACCACCTCCCTCAGAGGTGGATGTGCACTGTTTTTCTTTCTTCTGAGTGCAATGAATGCTGCGGTCCTTCCTCTAGGTTTTCATTGAGCTCATCATCAGTTGATATGTAGTTGGGATACTGTCAAAATGTTATAATATGCCAAATTCTAGCCACTGGATTTTCTACGAGACACAGGAAAAACAGAGAATGCAGACCATATTGAAGGTGCTTGACTCGGCTCCACTGCTATGGAGCATTTCCATCGTCCTCTTGGGTGTGGAGCTGTTGCTAAGGTCACCAAGTTAAATGACATGACAATCCAGAGCTTCTCTCTGGAAGAAGAAATGGCAACCCACTCCAGTATTCTTGCCTGAAATTTCCATGGACAGAGGAGCCTGGTGGGCTACAGTCTATGGAGTTGCAGAAAGCTGGACATGACTGAGTGACTAAGCATGCATCAGAACTTCTGATTGATGCTGGGTACTAGAAATAACGTGTTCAGTTATACATATTATTTATATGCTGCCCCAAAGTGTTTATTTTATTAGGCTCAGGGTCCACACAGAGCTGGTTAACGGGCTGGACTCCAGGGTGTTCACACAGAACTGGTTAACGGGCTGGACTCCAGGTTAATCCTCTGTTCAGACTCTCGATTCCCCACCTTTCTTTAGAAGAGAAGGCATATTTCTAGTATTCAGGTGAGTTAACATAATGACTGGGTCCACATGAAATATTAACATTCATCCCCTGATATTTTTCAGCTCTGCGAGAATAAAAACGCAGGGGAAAAATCTGACAATGTCTTGCAGAGCCTGTAACAAGCCTTTGTCAGCAGAAGGAAAAGTGTCTTCAGGAAAAAACAGCTTCCAGCAATATCAGTGGTCATTAACATCACCATCACCATGGAGAGCCTCTGTAATGGTGCTGGCTGAGGGGTCTGGAAGATGGTGTCATGGACTGGAATCAGAATCATTGATTGATTGATTGATTTAGCAATGTATCTTGTATCCCAGATGACATGGAGGACTGTTGTAAATGCCAAAGTATCCCGACATGGATTTTTCCAGACCTCCTAAATATCAGACACTTCTGAGCTTCCTTCACCACGACATCACTGATCATAGTCACGTGATGGCAAGTGAGGTACTGGGACCCTGCTGGCCTCCCACTGAACGGAGTTTTAATGGCACACTCTCTCAAGTTGACTTTTTTTTTGTCCTGTAAAGTTGGTTTTCTGCACTCATGAATCGGTGTGAATATCTTTGGTATCATTTTCTGAATTATTCACGGGTCTGGTGGCTTTCTAGTGCACACTTCTCCTATTTTCTTGGCTGACCCTGATGGCAAAAATACCCATTGGCTTGTCCATGATCAATGTTAAATTTGGCTCAAAAAAGGTCCCTGAAACATGGCGAACTCGCATAGAGGACAACAGCCCAGTCTGAACTGTGTATTCACAAGATGGCCCAGCATTCCCCTATCACCAGAGACGCTAAAGCTGAGCAGGACCGTGTGGGTTCCCCGTTCCTCGTTTGTAGGGGACAGACTCCAGCCTCCATGACCTTCCCTGAGTTCCAAAGGGCAGATTCGAACAGTTGTTAATCAGAGAAGGGAGGGGAAGCAGAGACAAGGAGGGAGACCACCTGAGCCCAGAGTAAAGCAGCGCAGGCCCCACCTGCACCTTGACCCTGATGAGCAACCCTGCCCCTGAACCGCTGCCACAGAACTCCTCCTCATTCCTACTGGGCTGGGACGCGCAGTCTTGAAGCATAAGCTCATTGTGTCCCCCTCTGCTTGGCGAAGCAACAAAGCCATTTTCTACTTCACCCAAAACTCTGAGATTTGACTCAGCAATGGTGCACAGAGGCTGAGTTTTCAGCAACCACAGTGACCAGAATCAGGCCAGTAAAGGGGTGGGACCAGGCACGTGACTCCAATGCCCAGACCGGCTGGACCAGGACAGGAGGGGCCGCTGGGCCCCGGTTTAAGCCAGCTCCCTCCCTGAAGGGCGTGGGATGAAAGGACGCTCATTCTCGAAGAACCAATCAGGCCAGCTTTTTTTTAAGTTCTTAATTTCATATTTGATAGAGGTGTTTCACCATTAACAAACCAGATAAAGGATGAGGAGACCTTCATCAGTTCTTTGATGGGGGAAGGTCTTGAATCTCAGAAAAGGGAAAGAAAACATTGATCTTGATGGGTTTTGGCTCTGGCATGAGACATGTGGTTAAATCAAACACACAGAGCAGATGGAGAAATCAGGGGATTCCAAGCTGTCACTCCCAAACCTACAAGTCGCTCAGCTGTGTGCGACTCTTTGCGACCTCATAGACTAGCTTGCCAGGCTCCTCTGTCCATGGAGTTCTCCAGCCAAGAGTACTGGAGTGGATTGCCATTTCCTTCTCCAGGGGATCTCCCCAACCCAGGGATGGAACCCAGGTCTCGAAACCAGGTCTCTCGTATTGCAGGTGGATTCTTTACCATCTGAGTCTGGTTTCTCGCTTGGGGTTCGTTTTAAACTGCTATTCGAGAACATCTGTTAATTCTGAGGTATGATGTTATTATGTCAGTAATATTCATCTTCTGGGGCTTCCCTGGTGGCTCAGTGGTGAAGGATTTTCCTGCCAATGCAGGAGATAGGAATTTGATCCCTGGGTCCAGGATCCCCTGGAAAAAGAAATGGCAACCCACTCCAGTATTCTTGCCTGGAGAATCCCACGGACAGAGGAGCCTGGCGGGCTATAGTCCATGGGGTCACAAACAGTCGGACATGACTGAGTGACTAAACAACGACAATTCATCTTTCGGCAGAGGAATGCTTCAGGGGAGTCCTATGGCAGCTCAAGCAGGAATCTGGAGATGCCTGAAACTTAGTCTGTTGGGGCCGCTGGGAGGAGGACAAGAGGAAGTCCATCGTGAAGACAGTCAGCCACCTTAAGGCAGCATGTGAACTGAGCCTGAACCCTGTTAACCATCGTTAAAGAAAAACCAGGTTCCCCTCCTCACAGATGGCAAACAAAGATCGGAAGTAAAGGTCAGGTTGTCTCAGTTAGATTAACGACTGAGCGACTTTCACTTCCAACTAGTTATGTAGCGGAGGGTATAAAACCAAGTCCTCTGAAATCATCGGGGTCCTTGTTGGGAACCGATTCCCCCTGGACCCACTAGCATAACAAACTGTACTCCACTGTCTTGAGTGTCTTCTGAGGAGCATTTTGTGACTCTGGATTCTACAAGTCAAGATGAGAGAGGTGGGCTTCCCTGGCGGCTAGTGGTAAAGAATCCACCTGCCGGTACAGGAGACACGAGTTTGATCCCTGACCTGGGAACATCCACATGCTTGGAGCAACAGAGCTCCTGAGCCACAATTACTGAGCCACGGTAGTGGCTACTTAGAGCCAGTACTCTGCAACCAGAGAGTCCCTGCAATGAGGAGGCTGTGCACTGCAATTAGAGAGTAGACCCCCCCCCCCGCCCCGCTGCACCTAGAGAAAAGCCTGTGCAGCCCGAAGACCCAGCACAGTCTAAATAAATAAATAAAATTTAAAAAAAAAAGATCAGGAAGGCAGGTGCACCCTCCTAGGGGCTTCCTTGGTGGCTCAGATGGTAAAGAATCCGCCTGCAATGCAGGAGACTTGAGGTGGGAAGGAAAGGCAGGTGCCTGAAGCTTGTCAGGTCAGCCCTCCCAGCTGTCAGGAGATTATAAAGACAGAAGCAAGAGAGCACACAGTGAAGACCTTGAATGAAACAAAGGGCTCTGAAAGTAAACCTCTTCTTCAGCCAAATAACTACTTTCCTGCTGCCGGGGTTCTCATCAAAGGCCGTGTGTCTCCCTCAGGTCCCCAAAGCAATCCCCCCCCATCAGAAACTTGCTAATCTAATTTCTTCTTTTGCTTCGACTTCAAATTTAATAAAGGGAAATTCAGTCGCGTCCTCAGCCATGCGTCAGAATCAGTGATGCTACATTTATTTAGGGATTCGATACAGGTTCTCCATGCTGTAGAGAAATAGTAAAGCATGTTTGGTTGGTAATTTTGAGAATGTATCAGAAAATTAATTTCTGATTTCATTCTCATCTTGGCTAAGGAATCACAAAATTTCCTTAATGCGATTATGTATTTTGACAACTCCACTACCCGCCACTTGACTACAGATTATTAGGGTTTCATGGTGTGGAGGATGACAAAAATTAAGTTAGGTGAAGAGAGTGCAGTGTAGTCGTGTTTCTAAAAGCAATCGTCTTGAGAGGAAGCCTTTTGCAGTGAGGGGCCCATGTTGTTGACATCAGGCCTCCCCTGGCGAAGCAGCCGTGTGCTGTCAACACAAACCATCTTTCGGGAGCAAGAAAACGATGCAAATATTTAAGGCATTTATTTTATGTTAAAAGAAATATAGAAATATTATGGGAGATTATACAAAGTGCTCATAGGAAAAACCTGAAGTCTGAAATAAACTTAACAGTTGATCCAAAATGTGTTTTTGCTGTCAAGATGTGAGTTGGAGAATTTCATGATTAAAACTCTTTTTTTTCAAGCAATGAATAAATATTTATGATAAACTTGCAGAAGCAATTTGATAACAGGAGACATTTTATAAATCCAAAGGAGTGGACTTGGGAAGATCCTTCTTGACGCATCCAGTCCTAAGGTTGGCAGAGTAAACATAACCATATCCTTGGTGGCCTTCCCTGGTGTCTCAATGGTAAAGAATTCGCCTGCCAATGCAGGAAACGTGGGTTCGATCCCTGGGTCAGGAAGACCCTCCCTGGAGAAGGAAATGGCAACCCACCCAGTATTCTTGCCTGGGAAATCCCATGGACAGAGGAGCCCGGTGGGCTATATTCCATGGGGTCACACAGAGTCAGACAATGATTTAGCGACTAAACAGCAATAACAACAATCCTTTCTTGGAACTTGCCACAGTTGATAGTATTCCCTCCACACCGGGATGTTTTAGGAAATCCTCAATGAGAAATTTTGCATTATACCTTTACAAACAGAATCATTTATTTTCCCAGTACTTTTGTGTATATGGATTCAGTTGTTTTGACCTGGGGGCTGTACTCTCTTGCAGGACACATTCTTCAAAGTCTGAAGGCCTTTTCAGTTCTCGTGACTTGGGCTGGGGGATTGTGCCTGACATCTAGCGGGTAGAGACCAGTTGTTCTTGTTTAGTTGCTAAGTCATCCTTGCAATCCCATGGACTGTCCTAGGACTTCCTCTGTCCATGGACTTTCCTAGGCAAGAATACTGGGGTGGGCTGCCATTTCCTTCTCCAGTAGAAGCCAAGGGTGCTACTACTAAATAACCTTCAATGCACAGGACAACAGCCCCCACCCTCCAAAAAAAAACCTCTCCCTCCAAAAATTATTTCAGTCCAAAATATCAATAATACTGATGGGGAAAAAAGATTATTCTTATTAATATAGTACAGATTATAACACAAATGGTCTCTCTAAACCACTTCATATCTACTGATCACCTACAATCATGCCCAGATCATACCTATGTAATCTATGATGCAAATACATAGCATCCTCCAGAATCATCACTTCAAAGAAACTCTCACACAAAGATTCCCAATAACAATGCCATTCATTTACTACACACACTCTCCTATTACCGACATCCCATGAAAGAACTAAAATAAAGAGAAGGGAGAGGGAGCAGGTTACCTCTCGAACAGGACCTGGCTGTAGTCGTCCAGGAGGTGAGCGTGAGTGTGGAGGAAGATGGTGTTGTAGCCCACCAAGGCTGCCATCATGAGCAGCATCTTCAGCTCATAATTCACACGCAGGAAGACAGAACAGGAGATCAGCCCCAGGATGCAGCTGTATATAAAGTACTGGAACAGGGAAATACATCAGGTAAACACTGAGGATCAATTCTGAGGAATGCCGGAATGAGAATTAAAACTGGGGACCACCACCAAGCTCCCCGGGTCAATTCCCAAACTGACTGTGAAAGCAGATGCCTTTGTGTGCTCTTTGATCCAGTGGTAAATGACTAAACACACTGGATTTCAAAAGAATTCCTCACAGCATGGCTTGCTCACCCAGCGGAGCGTGTTTAATTAAAATAATCGTGCATGTGGCCAAATACTTTTCAAAAAGAATTTTTAGAAATCTATGTTGAAGCCATGTCGTTATAAACAGATGTCGTTTGCTTCTTGAATGTGAAACAATATGACTCCCCACACATTTATAGATTAAAACAAAGTGATGGTCCACAGGCTCTTTTGTGGGCTTTCAATGATTTAGTTCACTAAGGAGATACAGATTGTTACAGGTAGTTCTGTTAAAGGTGTAACAAAGCCCAGGGATTTTATTAAAAGGGCAGTTGTGTGTCAGAGGGATTATCTAGAATAAAAAGGACTTGAGAAACTAAAAGTTCTGAACTACGTATACAATAGATAAGGAGCAAGTACCCACTGTATAGCTCAGGGTACTCTGCACAATATTCTGTGGTAACCTGCGTGAGAAAACAGCCTAAAACAGTATGAACATGTGCATATGTACAACCGGTCACCGTGCAGCACAGCTGAAACGAACACAACACTGCAAATCAGCTACACTCCAAAACAATTAAAACGTTAAACATTCTAAGGAGTTCACAGGCTCCACCAGACTGCTCAGGAATCTTTATGCGACATGAAGAATGACAACAAAGATGACTGAGAATAAATTAAAGCACCATGTAAAGTAAAACGAAGCTTCTTAGGTGGCTCAGTGGGTAAAGAATCTGCCTGCAATTCAGGAGATGTGGGTTCAATCCTCAAGTGGGATAGATTTCCTGGAGAAGCAGATGGCAACCCACTCCAGTATTCCTGCCTGGAGAAACCCATGGACAGAAGAGCCTGGTGGGCTACAGTCCACGGGGGTCGCAAAGAGTCTGACATGACTGAAGCAATTGAGGACACACACAGAGTAAAACAAACAAACAAACAAGATTTAACACATGTTGACAATCAACTGGCCGTAGGTATGAGGGTTTACTTCTGAGCTCTCACTCCTATTCCATTGCTCTGTATGTTTTTCCTTACGCTAGTTTCACATTGTCTTGCATGCTGTAGTTTGACAGTAAAATCTGAAATTGAAAAACAAAAAACTAAAAGCTTTGAGCCTTGTCCAGGGGATCTTTCCTGGGGTTCAGATGGTAAAGAATCCACCTGCAATGTGGGAGACCCGGATTCAATCCCTGGGTTGGGAAGATTGCCTGGAGGAGGGCATGGCAACCCACTCCAGTATTCTTGCCTGCAGGATTCCCCTGGACAGAGGAGTGGGCTACAGTCCGTGCGGGTCACAGAGAGTTGGACACGACTGAGCAGTTCAGCACGCACAAAAGCTTTGATCCCGGTGAGCCGTGAGCACCCCAGAAGTGGACAGGCGCTCGAAGAAACTGAAGACCCCAGTGTGAGGAAGAGGCTGGGCACGGTCCATCTTTTGTGGTTCACCGAAGGTAGCAGGCAGGCCCGCCCTGTTTGAGCACTTTTCCATTAACCACAATGGATATCATCAAGACAACACAGCCCTGAATTCAATCGTGTTCCAGCCACCCATCAACTGAGTCACTTCAGGCCAGTGACCTGACTTGCCTGTGTCACTGTCCTCATCTGAAAGATGAGGGTAATAATGTCTTTGCTCTAGGTCACTGAGGAGAGCACGCAAAGCCTGGAGCCCACTGCCCTGCAGGCCAGGGGGTGCCCAGCAAGTGGAAACGGTTTCTGTTCTCACAAAGCCTTTGTTTGCTGGATCAAGGGGCTTTAAGAAGGGTGGGCTACCATCTCAGCATTACTGCAGCAGCAGCAGCGCTCAGTAGAGTCGAATCATTTCAATAAAACAGATCTGACTGATGTTTGATAAATCCTGCCTATAAGAAACTGCAGGGTGTAAGCTGCTTCATTTTAGTTTCATTATAAGGGGTACACCATGTATAAACTGCTAATTTTTGTCATTCTAGCTCTTTTATTTCCCCAGCTAAGGTCATTTACAGCGAGCCCTGGGTGAGAGTTGGTCTGTAAAGAAGGCTGAGCACAAAAGAATTGATGCTTTTGAACTGTGGTGTTGGAGAAGATTCTTGAGAGTCCCTTGGACAGCAAGGAGATCCAACCAGGCCATCCTAAAGGAAATCAACCCTGAATATTCATTGGAAGGAGTGATGCTGAAGCTGAAGCTCCAATACTTTGGTCACCTGATGCAAGGATGACTTACTGGAAAGGACCCTGGTGCTGGGAAAGACTGAGGGCAAAAGGAGAAGTGGGCAGCAGAGGATGAGATGGTTCGATAGCATCACTAACTCAATGGACATGAGCTTGAACAAACTCCAGGAGATGGTGAAGGACAGAGGAGCCCGGCATGTTGCAGTCCACGGGGTCGTAGGGAGTTGGACATAACTTAGCGACTGAACAACAACAACAACAACTGGGAAACAACTGATACGAACGCCTCAGTCCTGTTCTTGGGGAAGAAAGGAAAGTGGAAAAGACAGGCTGCAGTGTTCCCACCAGTGTTCTCCCTTCCCGGTGAAAGGCACCCACGCAGTATCAATGCAGATCCCCACCCGTGAGGACTGAGGGCTGGCATCTCAGCTTCAGGAGGAAGACCAGCGATTAACTCCCTGGGGACCCACAACAATCTTTCCCGTGTCCTTGGGAAAGAAAGCCGGGGGCCACGACAGGCCGCAGCAGGCTTGGAAAGGCTGAAGGTCTGTAAGCACAGTTTCTTTGGCCACAATGACCTCATGTTAGTTCTCCACTGTTCTGACCACTGACCCCCTGAATGACAGAGAAGAGGAAGAGGAACGGAGCCTAGGAAACACGTCCTGATGGGCCAGTCAAGCTGGTGGAGAGGAATCGTGGAATCTGGAGTCTGGGAGAGAGAAGGGCTTCCCTGGTAGCTCAGCTGGTAGAGAATCCACCTGCAATGCAGGAGACCCCTGTTTGAGTCCTGGGTTGGGAAGATCTGATGGGGAAGGGATAGGCTACCCACTTCAGTATTCTTGAACTTCCCTGGTGGTTCAGCTGGTAAAGACTCTGCCTGCAATGTGGGAGACCTGGGCTCAATCCCTGGGTTGGGAAGATCCCCTGGAGAAGGGAAAGGCTACCCACTCCAGTATTCTGGCCTAGAGAATTCCATGGACTATATAGTCCAAGGGTTTGCAAAGAGTCAGACACAACTGAGCGACTTTCACTTTGGGTACTTTTCACTTTTGGGACAGAGGACAGGCTGAGCATGGCAGAATTGACAGAGAGTCAATCTGTCTGTCTCAGTCTCCCTAAAGCAAAGGGTGAGGGGGCCTGGGCTTTGAGACCAGCCTCATTTGTGGGCACTTTGCCATTATTACCTTGTTGTTCAGTCGCTAAGTCATGTCCGACTCTTTGCAACCCCACGGACTGCAGCACACCAGGCTTCCCTGTCCTTCACTATCTCCCAGAGCTTGCTCAAACTCATGTCCATTGAATCAGTGATGCCATCCAACCATCTCATCCTCTGCCGTCCCCTTCTCCTTCTGCCCTCAATCTTTCTCAGCATCATGATCTTTTCCAAGGTCTTTCCCCTTTTCCACCAGGGTCTTTTATTACCTTAATGACTTAAATTACTTAATTATGTACATGCTTAATGAGCAAGTATTGTCCTTAGAGGGCAGGTGTGAGGCTCAGCGACACATGGGCATCAGTACTGGGACCGCCTCTGAACGCAGCTTGGGGAGCCCTCCATCTGGCTGAGGGTCCTCAGGGGGCCCGCTTGCCTGTGGGCATGTGCCCAGCAACCTGGCCCAGCAGGTGTCTCTCTGGTGAATCAAATAAACATGGGCTTGTACTTTGTATGTTGTCTTTTTTTCAGTTCATTTTGGGGCTCATCCACTATTAGATTTTTCAGATGTATCTGTCCTTACTAAGAGTTAGAGAATCATTGGTTTATAACCTGCTCTTTAGTCAGTAGCCACGGTTGTCTTACAAAACTGCTCCATAAAAGCCATGAAATCACCTGGCACCTGGCAAGGTTCCCACTCAGGGTCTAACCCTTCCACTCACAAAGGAGCTCAATGGTACAAATAATTGAAGGCATGCTTGTCCCCTGAATAGGTGACTCAAGGTAAGGAGGATGACAATGCCGACCTTGACGAATTCCTGTGAAGACTGAAGAGTATAATGAAGGTAAATAGTACAGAGCAGCGCCTGGTCCATGTGAAGCCATATAAGTTGTGCTTTTATTGTTATAAAATGGGGCTGTTTGTAAGATTTGATTTTAAAAAGGATTTTTCTGCTAAAATTATACTGAAAACAATTACTAGAACTCAGGTTTTTGATAGTTCAGCCTAAGTGAATGAGAAGCGGAATTTGTTGTTGTTCAGTCGGTCAGACAAGTCTGACTCTTTGTGACCCCATGGACTACAGCACGCCAGGCTCCCCTGCCCCTCACCACCTCCTGCAGTTCATTCAAACACATGTCTGTTGAGTCGATGATGCTACCCAGCCATCTCATCCTCTGTGGCCCCCTTCTCCTCCCGCCTTCAATCTTTCCCAGCATCAAGGTCTTTCCCAATGAGTCAGCTCCTCGTATCAGGTGGCCAAAGTATTGGACTTTCAGCTTCAACATCAGTCCTTCCAGTGAATATTCAGAGTTGATTTCCTTTTGGACTGACTGGTTTGATCTCTTTTCTGTCCAAGGGACTCAAGAGTCTTCTCCAGCACCACAGTTCAAAAGCATTGATTCTTTGGCGCTCAGCCTTCTTTATGGTCCAGCTCTTACATCCATATGTGACTACTGAAAAAAACACAGCTTTGACTATACCATCCTTTGTCAGCCTAGTGATGTCTCCACTTTTTAACACACTGTCTAGTGTTGTCATAGCTTTTCTTCCAAGGAGCAAGTGCTTTATGAACAAGGCATGTGAATGGCTCTGAGGCAAATCCTCCTTCCAGGGGCTGATGGACCAGGTGTGCTAACGACATCCATCCAAAGAGAAGGAGCCAGACAACACAGACAGTTTAAATCTTTCTTTAAAGAAGGGGGCTCCAAACTGCCCATGGTGAGGTCACAGCTAGTAAACCCTCGTCATGAACCTCGTCCCTCATGTAACTGAAATAGAAAAGATGCTGCCCAATCCTTACTGGGTTCACAGTACTGCTGAAAATGAAGGCCAGGACCCCAAGGAAAAGGGATGAAGCTTATGTTGCCCTCTCTTCCTGAAGCCTGTGGGGACCCTGTTATGGACTTTGGACAGCTGGCCTCTGAAACAGTCACAGCTTAAAGAGCACCAGATGCCCCTACTCTCTGTACACAGACCTTTGAGCATCCCCAAAAATTGAAATGATGAGATGGGGAAAAGGATCAACGCCTAATATCAAGGGGATAAATCAACAAAAGGAAAATGAAGAAAGGAGACTTTATTGCTATAGTTGCTGGAGTTTAAGAAACTGGTAGGAAAAATTTAAAAATATACACCTTAAATGACCAATTTCCATGAGTCTGGAATAGTTCACCTAGCACTCTTGAAGCTATGGGAGACAAACTAAATGTACGTTACTTTTAGATGATTATTCAGAAAATCAAAAGAAGAGTATCAAAATCACTTTTTTTTTTGCACACAAAATTCATAGAAGGAAGAAGTCATTAAGCAGTAAATAACTAATTTAGTTCTTTTCACTTAAAAAGACTGATGTGCTAGTAAGTTTTGAAATTTCAACCTAGGCCCTTCTGGACCTTGGTTAAAATGGGTCGTTAGTAAGGATAATTTGAAGATATAATCACTGGATGGCATTTGCAGCCAAAGGAGAAGAAATATGACCCAGTCATATTTCGGACCCAGTCATCACAGAGTCAGGAAGCTAATTCACGGAGCAACTAGTGAAATCTATAAGCAATACACCCAGAAATTCAGTGACATACAACTTAAAGCTACATGCTGGGGTGCATGCTATAAAATGTCACGTCAAGATAAACTGGTGCAGTCGCTATGGAGAACAGTATGGAGGCTCCTCACAAAACTAAAAATACCACATGGTCCAGCGATCCCACTGCTGGGCATGTATACAGACAAAAGGATAATTCAAAAGGATACATGCACTATTTATAGTAGCCAAGACATGGAAACAACTTAAATGTCCATCCACAGGTGAATGGATAAAGAAGATGTGGAATATTCCTCAGTCATGAAAAGGATGAAATAATGCCATTTGCAGCTACAAGGACGGACCTAGAGATGATCATACCAAGTGAAGTAAGTCAGACAGAGAAAAGCAAATATCATATACTGTCACTTATATGTGGAATCTAAAATACAACCCAAATGAACTTACCTACAAAACAGAAACAGACTCAGAGACATAGAATCCTGACTTATGGTTGCCAAGGTGTGTAAGGGTTACATTGGGAGTTTGGGGTCAGCAGATACAAACTAGTATGCACAGAATGGATAAACAACAAAGTCCTACTGTATAGCATGGGGGATTATATGCCACATCCTGTAATAAACCATAATGGCAAAGAACATATATGTAATAAACCGTGATGGAAAAGAATATATATATGTAAAACTGAATCACTTTGCTGAACACCAGAAACTAAAACAACGTTGTAAATCAAATATAAGTCAGTAAAAAGATAAACATGTAGCATTAAGAGAATAAAGGCACAGAGTCATCTGTGAGAGCTTCAAAATGCCATGGAAACTTTGTCCATGTGGTCTAATCAGTTTCTACTGGCTGGGAGTTTTCTATCAAAGGCTGGCAATGTTTACTCCTGTCCTGAGTCAGGATAGACTCAGGTATGGAATCTAAACAAGGAGAATAAAGTCTACAGCGGAAGAGGAAGTGGAAGGCACGCCATTCACACAGGAAAACAATGAAAACAATAAGAACCAGGGAGATGTGCTTACCGGCAGGAAAAACAAATTTTGCGCACGCAGAATTGCTGCCTGGTTACTTGCGGCAGAAAGACTCATGTTGGACGCGTTGGCAGTCGGAAGAATTGTTTCCTCTGAGTCACTCAGGAAAAACTGCAAAGAAAATGTTGCTTCAATGAATCAGTGCAAAGGAGAGTAAAGGGTTAGCAGGTGCGGGTTCAGCTTACGAAGGCTATGTTTCTTTGGCTCATTGAGCAGCGTTGTGGGGACTGTTCAGTCTTTACTCCCAGTGCTAATCCCTTCATCTTCTCTTTGAGGCTTTGGAAATCTCTATCGAGTAAGTAAGGAACTCTTGCTGTGCTCCTCACTGCACAGTGAATTCCAGAGCTCCCGGACTGATGTTAGGGAAAACAGAAGCACCTCTGTTAAACGGGAATTTTAAAATGAACCAAGAACAGGGAAGACAGCCTGGTTGGAATGACGTTGGAGGTTGTCATCACCACCCTCAGAGAGTCAACTCTCCATCACGAGACGGGAGTCTTCACCCTGTGTTTTTGCCAGGGTGAATCATCATCTTCACCAAATGCATCAGTGGAGTCCTCTGAATTTTGTATCTTAAGAAAATAAATTAATTTTATGGGAAAAATGCAATAACTGACACCAACATCTGCCTCTACCATTTGTGAGTGCTTGGCAGCTCAGGATCACCAGGGGGTAAAATGGGAGAGAAAGGATGCTCTCAGGACTACTGGAAAGGGGGTCCTAATTAAAAAAGGAAGCAATCCTGAGAAAATAAACATGATTAGCTCTTATAGGGGCTTCCCCATTGGCTCAGCAGTAAAGAATCTGCCTACAAAGCCGGAGATGCAGGTTTGATCCCGGGGTCAGGAAGATCCCCAGGAGAAGGAAATGGCAACCTATTCCAGCATTCTTGCCTGGGAAATCCCATGAACAGAGGAGCCTGGAAGGATACAGTCCATGGGGTCGCAAAGAGTCGGACACGACCTGTGACTAAACAACAATAGTGGGTACCAATATCAGCACTCAGGGGAAAGGGTCAGTGCGTTGGCAAGGTAGGAAAAATTCAGCCTCTTTCTCCCTGTTTCTCTCTCTCACCCGCCCTCCTCTCTCTCTGTCTCTCTCTTTCCTGGAGAAGCTGCAACACAGATTGCTTAGGATCAGTCACTTTCTGTCCTGTGACTGCGGGTCAGACAACTGTTCAGTGAGGATAAAGCAGAGAATCGCGGGCCAGGTTCCCTGATGAAAGATATCCATCTCCTTCATGAAACTAGGCTAGGCTTTCTGCCCAGGGCTCACCGTCTGCACTCAAGGTCTAGAGAGTAAACGCCCCTGCAGTTTCTACTGCTGCTTTTGTTTGTTTCCCCTTGCTTGTCCCTTTGATGGCGGGCTTCTTGTCAAAGACCTCCAGCAATTTACTTACGTAAATAAGAAGGCATTTGTTTAACATATCCTTGAGAACATTTCCTCTCAGATTCCAAGGACGGTTCTAGATACAGTGCTTCTGCCCATTATATATTTTGATAAAATGCTGCAAAATACAGACTAAAAAGTCAAATAAATGTAGATTTCTTTATTTACGAATTGTTGTTGTTTGGTTGCTAAGTTGTGTCCAACTCTTTGGGACCCCATGGACTGCAGCATGCCAGTAGATATTATTTACTATTAATACTAAATAATTTATCAAAAATGTCACAAACCCTGGATGAAATATAAATGTGCTGATTATTTGGAAAAAATATAACAGGAAAAAAATGGAGTAATTGTTGGCCAAATACAAGACTCCAAAATGTAAAAATTTAGATTTGACAGACCCAACATACATTTGATTTAAATACTAAAGGAAACGACAAATAGAAGGAGACCATTTAGAGTGATAGGTTCCTAGTCTCAGGAATCTGAGATCTTAAAATAATTAAAGAAAAACCCTTCTTAATTATATCAGCTTATAAAGAAGAAAATACACGAGTGATAATATATCCTGTGAAAACTTTGTCTTGCAAGGAGGCTCTGCAATAGTAGGATGGTTGAGCTTGAAAAACAGCGGAGAACTTTAATCACCACATTCAGGAATGCTTCATTAACCCCCTTCAGCTACTTTTTTCTAGTGTTTAATTAGCTACCCGTAAAATCAAGACCTCTTCGTTCTGTCTCTGTGGCTTCACACTGCAGTTTGGAACCAATTTTCCTCTTCTGTCTCCTTAGCCACTTTAAAATAACAAACTCCTAATTACAGCCAGGCCAAGCTTGAGGGTTATCAATCCATATCCCTCTTCCTGCTGGGTTAAGGTGCACAGTTTTATGCACAGAATGCATTTCTAATTTCATAATTATTTGGGGAAACTCCTCTCTGGACCTATTTTAGTATTTCTACAACCTTTGTCCTAGTTGGGAAAATGGTATTCTCATCCCGGACAAGATATCCCAATTAAGTGCATATTTTTAGCCCTCCTTCCAAATGTTACATTTCCCAGGTGTAAAGCATCTCAAAATTGTCTTTCAAATAATATGGAATTGTGAACATGCAATTTAAAACTGTGTTTGCCTGATAACATCATTGCTTGTCATTTGGTTGGAGTCAGAAGTAACTAACCAATTAGAATTAGATTATCAATTAACCACTAGTTAACCATGGCCAACTCTGTGTCTAGGTGGTTCACAAAGCTGGGCTATTTATAATTATTCTCTGGGCCGTTTCTCGGAAAAGGTGCAAAATTATGTGAGGCATCACGTGACAAAAGTGTCAAAATGTCAGAAAAAAATGGCAGAGGATTTGAGCTTCTCAGACACGGCTCTGAATGGCCAGGTGGGAACTAAAATGGAACAACACACAGGTCTTTTGCAATTTGATACCCCAAACCCCATATGTGGGAAAAAAATCAGGATAACTGATCGGTTTTCTCTACCTTTTATTGGAGTGTGGTATTTAAAATGTCCTGGTAATATCTCACAATTCATTTTAAATAAAGCTAACCTGGACATTTTGTCATTTATGTTAGTATGTGCATGCATGCTAGGTCACTTCTGTCATGTTCAACTCTTAGCCATGCTCTGGACTGTGTCAGGCTCCTCTTTACATGGGACTCTCCAGGCAAGAATACTGGAGTGGGTAGACATGCCCCCTCCAGGGGATCTTCCCCACCCAGAGATCGAACCTGCGACTCTTATGTCTCCTGCGTTGGCAGGCGGGTTCTTCACCACTAGCGCCACCTGGGAAGCCCATGTTAGTGTGTAATGAGCGGTAAAAGAACACCGTTCCTGTTGATCCTGTCTCTTATAAAGGCTCTGAGACTTCAGCTCGGGAGAAACATTAGTGACTGAAAATCCACATGGAGGCTCAGCATGAAAGGGCCCGTCCACACAGTCAGGAGCAGAGGGAGCTGGCAGGGGGCCTCGGTCCTCACATCACTCCTGCAGCTTCTCTCTCCCGAGGGTAAGAAGGTGATGGAAGGTGATGACAGAAAAGCAGTAATAAGGGCTGTTTGCCACTGGCTGGAAAAATCCAGGGCAAACCGGGAGTTTTTCCCTGCTGTGAACGGACTGGGCATCAAAGAGAAAATGAGAACCTTAAACACGTTATCTGAAGTGAAATGAGCCAGACACAAAAAGACTAATAGCATGTCATCTTACGTGTATGAGGTTTTCTAGGATAGGCAAGTTCATCGTAGCAGAAAGCAGAGTAGAGGTTACCAGGGGCTGGGGGTGAGGGGAAGTCACTGTTCACGGGAAAGAGCTTCTGTGCGAGAAGATGACAAAGTTCTGGAAATGGAGAGGGTGACGGGAGCACAAAACTGCAAATACACTGAATACCCCCGAATGTACATTCAACCATGGTTAAAATGATAAACTTTGTTATACACATTTTCCCCAAAGGAAGAACAACAAGCATTGAAAACAGAAAAAGATGGGGCAAAAAGGAAAGGATTTTTTCCTTTACCCTAAAAGAACACTCCAACATCACAGGAGCCACAGAAGAGGGTCTGAATGTGCTGTGATTTTAAAATGATGACCTGCCCTGAACAGAGAACTTCTTCCCAGTGACTTAGGGCTTCCCAGGTGGCTCAGTGGGAAAGACCCCAACTGCCAACGCACGATAAGCAGGAGACATGGGTTCAATCCCTGGGTCGGGAAGATCCTCTGGAGGAAGAAATGGCTACCCACTCCAGTATTCTTGCCTGGAGAATCCCATGGACAGAGGAGCCTGGTGGGCTACAGTCCATGAGGTCACAAAGAGGTGGACATGACTGAGCGACTGGGCATGCACATAGCCAGTGCCTTAAGGAAAGCCTGCTCAGGAAGGCAGCCCCTCCCCTAGGCCCTGAACAAAAGAGCTGCTCTTCCCCTGGGAATGTCAGTCCAGAGCCTGGATTCGCCTCACTGGGTTAATCACTGCTAACAAATAGCAAAGCTGCAACTTGGGAGTAGGGCTGTTAGTCTAGAAATTGTACTCTTAAAAGAAGTACCAGGATAAGTTTAAAAGCTCTACTGCATTAAATAGTAGCCTCCCTAGGATGGAGATTTTTCAAGTGGGTCTAGGGAAAAAAAAGCACAGACTTAACCGCTGAGAGCATCTGACCACATACAGGTAAAGACTGGTACCCACCTCCCCAGTGGGAGGAGCCATCTTTCTTGAATGTGAGTGAGGGGCCTGAGCCCACTTCCCTTGCCTGGCACCCTCTGGTGATGCGTGTGACCCCAGGGAGGTCACAGCACCCTGGAGTGTGGCTGGGAACACCAGACCTTGTGTCTGCCTCATGCAGTCAAAACTCAAGTGGTTGGGGATCTAGCAGCTGGAGAACACTTCTCTGTAAGTCATCAGATGGGATCAAAGACGGCACCTGACGGACCAGTCCTTCCCATGATGAATAAGAAAACCCAGTAACAGGGGAAAGTGTTTCTTCTCTCTACCTAATGTTGGATTTTGTACTGTTTTGTGGTATTTCCTTGAAACAAAAATAAGAGCCTCTAGATGGGGAAGAACCACTAAATTCATCAGCTACCAAGAAAGATAATGGACAGGAGCAAGGAACTTAAGTCTTTTCCTGCTCCAGAGCCTCCAGTCCTACCAGAGGCAGCCGAGTGCACCGAGCCGCATTTCATTCTTTCTCAAAGCTGATCCATCAGACGTTTAATGTGTCTCCCACAGACTTCTCCACCTCCCTTGGCAATGCACTTCTTTCTTTTTGAGGAAGGAAAATGACACTGGAGGATGTGTTTTGGGTACAGAAAATGCATTTCTTCACTCCAAAGGGACTGCAGTTACTGTGAAAAAGTCGCTCAGTCGTATCCGACTCTTTGTGACCCCATGGACTATACAGCCATGGAATTCTCCAGGCCAGAATACTGGAGTGGGTAGCCTTTCATTGCTCCAGGGGATCTTCCCAGCAGTTACTGTAAAAATGTGTTAATTGGTGGCTTCCTGGTGGCTCAGATGGTAAAGAATCCGCCTGCAATGCAGGAGACCCAGGTTCTATCCCTGGGTGGGGAAGGTTCCCTGGAGGAGGGCACGGCAACCCACTCCAGTATTCTTGCCTGGAAAATTTCATGGACAGAGGAACTTGGTGGGCTACACAGCCCATGGGGTCCCAAAGAGTCAGAGTTCATCAAACATTTATAGACAGTGACTGAACTGCCTGTCAATCACTAATTATCCTAGAAGAAATACAACCAGCTTTCACATCAGATTTGTTTCCCATTTCAATTCTGTTTTTTAAAATTCAATTTTAAAAATTAGGTGATGAATCCTGGTTTTATAAGGTCAAACTGGATTTCATAAAAAATGTTTCCATTCATTCCTTCTCTCATTTAGTTACTGTGAAATGGCCCTTCCTTGTATAGAAGGTGCTTTCCTAGGATGCAAGAAAAAAAAAAAAAAAGACCCCGCCATTAGATGTGTGATGTTGTATTAAATGTTGTGTCAACTTTCAGGATGCGTGCACAGGTGAGCTCACAGGTGAGTGAACACACTTTGAAGGGATGTATGCTGTGTTTAGTCACTCAGTTGTGTCTGACTCTTTGTGACCCTTTGGACTGTAACCCACCAGACTCCTCTGTATGTGGGATTCTCCAGGCGAGAATACTGGAGTGGGTTGCCATTCCCTTCTCCAGGGCATCTTCCCGACCCAGGGATCGAACCTGGGTCTTCTGTGCCTCCTGCACTGGCAGGCAGATTCTTTACTCAATGAGCCATCAGGGAAGCCCTCCGAAGGGATGAAGAGGCTTAATGATAAGGGCCGGGGAGTACAGGACACACACTCGGTGTATTAGAACTCCCCATAGCTCTAGCAAGTGCTATCCTTCAAGCATGTTCTGCTTCTCCCTGCGCCACCCACTTCGTGGTGAAGTCCACTCTTTCCGAGCTGTCCCCCTACAGCTTGCTTCACTGAGTTCTTCCTGGAGCCGGCTGGCGCTTTCTCCCAGAGAGCTGGCCCCCAGAGCAGGACTAATGCACACATGCTTGCTACGAAGTGCAGCACGAGGAATCCGCTTTAGGAAACGCTCATGTTTCTCCAAGGCTCCTGCCACTCCCTCGGTGTCTCTGTCCATCTTCCTCTGCGGTGACGTATTCATGCTCATACCATAGCCGATGATACTGCCAGTGCAGGAAGGCTAGAGTCCAGCAGATAGTGATCCACTTGCTGAAAGGCTCTTCCAGGAAAGGCTAGTCTTCAGTGCTGCATCTCACACTCTTTGCCAGGAGACCACCCTCACCCCCAACTCTGCGGACCACGCTGGGGCCACAGTTTCCCTCTCCTTGGGTCGTCACGCAGAGAGTCCTCGGGCTGTTGTCCAGGCATCTCATGAACACGTGCCTCAGGCTGATGGTGGCCAACCTCCCCTCCAGCCCTTGAGATCTGAAATCCCACTTGAGTAGGGTTGTTCTCGAGGGAATTTCCTGTCTAGACCAGGTCCCATGTCCCAGCTCTTCCCTGGTCAGTCCTCATGACGCCTTTGTTGGAAATAAGTGATGTCATGGTCCAGCGATGCCTGAGATCTAGAAGAGAGGGTCTCCATCCCTGGGGCAAGGTCTCATCACCCTTGGCACTGGAAGACGGCCTTGGATTCTGTGCATGTCCAGGGAGAGGGGAGATGGTCTGGGAGAAGTCTGGGGGGAGGCCGGGATGGTGGAGTTGCCATGGTGAATGCGACATAGCAGGACAACTCCACATAGGAACCCAAGACCAAGGGCCAGCTGGCCCTCGGGAAGTCTTCCGTCTGCACGGCCTTGAGTGCAGAGCCCTTTCTCCCAACAGACACCATCAGTCCTTACTGCAGAGGCCCACCTGGGGGCGGCCTGTTTGCAAGCTGAGCTCTGAGGCTGAGCAGGTGTGTACCAAGGAAACAGAAGTTGCAGGGACACCCCTCAGTGGCCCTTGCTTTGGAAGAAGACCTACCTCAGGGCCCTCGCGTCTCAGGGGAGCTAGAGGGAGCTGGGCTGTGTAGTCAGGGGAAGCGGGAGGAGCCAGCACAGCTGTCCTGCAGTTAAGCCCAAGGGAGGACAGCCAGGAACTCACACTTTCCCCGCCCTGATGGACAGGAAGAGGAAGAAGGCAGGGAAGCTGGTGCTTGTCTGCCACCTTCTTCCCGGGTGTTCTTAAGGTGGACTTCGAGGCAGAGAGAAGCGCAGGAAGAGGCCATTCTGCCCGGCCACTGCTACCCCAGCCCATCTGCCTTCCAGTTGGCAACACCCTCACTTGAATCTCCAGGTGTGTCCATATAAACCGTGTGGCCCATAGTATAACATTGAGGGCAGATCTCAAGCAAATAGTCAAGGTCTCTGGTTACTTCTTCAGCCTTACTTTTTGCTGCTTCTTAGTACACATTTCTCTCTTTGTCCTGATTCTAAATGTCTTCCCTCCTGATCTTTCATCCATCATCCAGTGAAAACTACTTGTGTCCATTTTCAGAATTCCGTCCTGCTGGTCCGGCTCCCCTGTCCTCGCCCCGCCCCTCACGCTTCCACTGTCAAGACTCTTTCATAACCGCTTACCCAGCTGTCAGTCTCCTAAACGTGGTCATAAAATCCTGGGAGACAAACTTGCTTTGGGTTCTGAGGATCTAGTGAAGTACCAGGTGCATATTTATGCTCGCTCTCTCTCTCTCTCTCTCTCTCTCTATATATATATATATATATATATATATTTTTTTTTTTTTTTTTTTGCTGAGTGAATGCCAGGTGGTTGAGGGTGACGACGTGAGAATAATAATAAGGATGTGTCTTAATCGGCACTGATTACCGAAGTGTTTGTTTTTAAGGATAGACCACTAAAATCATTGATATGGTAAGAGCAACCCCTGGTTCAGTATTTACTGAACTGCTGATGCGTTTGGTAACATGTGTTACCAAAGTGTTCCTAAGTGTGTTAGGAGCATCAGTTCATCTACCCCAAAAAATCCACCTTAGCAGAGAAATGTCAGTTCTCACTGAGAATTGAAAGTCTCATTGAAGTGGAGCCTGTGGAAGCTTTTAATGAAACTTCTCCAAAATGGCCCAGCTGGTTAAGGTGGGAGTGATGGTGATGTCTGAAATCAGGCCCTTTAAAGCCCAGAGCAGCACACCCTTTCCCACTGCAGTCTCTTTAATTTGCTGGTTCTGGTCTCCCTGGTGATTAGCCTGGTGACATTCGGTGGCATTTCCGTAGATAGGAGGCGGGAAGCCGCTGGAAGTAGTCTCCCTCCCTCCCTGGGGGCCTCCCCGGGAAGCACCCTTTCCCTATGCAAAGCGGATGGGATGTTGAATTTAAACAGGCAGCAATGGGTATCGCCAAAGGAGCTATGGAGAAGGTTTCAAAATGCCACGAGATGGACCAAATTCCACGAGATGGACCAAATCCCACGAGATGGACCCCACGGCACGTCCGTGCCCCGACTCACCATATTGAACACGGCCATGGTCAGTATGATGGCCGTGGTGATGACCGTCAGGGAGATCCGAGGCCAGGGCCGGTTGGCAATGATGCCCGATGACTTCAAAAGCCACAGGAGAGAAGCAGATGCTTTCTTGCTGCATTGCTAAGAGTGGAGAGAAAGAAAAAGAAATGTGTTGCTATTTTGTGTATTTTTCTCAAGTTTCTCAAGGATGTTTAAAGCACAAGATGCACTGATATTCTTCATGCATGAGACCAGTAGACCATGTTGTCAATCTCTTACAAGTTGGGAACAAATTCATTGAATTTCTATGACAAATTATGACGTGCTTGTATGCTCTTTAAGAGAGACCTGAAATTATGTTTAAAAATTCTTCTGGTAAAGGAAAAATATGCCAGTTAATTAAACAACTCTGGCGGATGTGTTGGGTCTCAGATCACCGCCGTGAGGAAGCCGTTTTCAGAAATTCGGGTGATTTGTGTAGAAAACAGATCAGCATGCAGCTAATCCTAAGAGTTCATCTGGACCACACAATAAAGGAGTCTGCACCTGTCCCTCTGAGGATGATCCCCAGTGCTCTCAGCTGTGGCTCGTGGTGATGGCTGTGCCTCATCCTGTCCTGAGAGGGCTTCACCCACGTGGAGAAGCTCTACTTTTTATTATAAAAATACTATTCTTAATTGTGTTAAAAACACATAATATAAAATTTACCCTCTTAACTGTTTTTTTTTTTAACATTCTTCAGTTCAGTTCAGTCACTCAGTCGTGCCCAACTCTTTGCGACCCCATGGACTGCAGCACGCCAGGCCTCCCTGTCCATCACCAACTCCCAGAGTTGACCCAAACTCATCTCCATTGAGTCAGCTATGCCATCCAGCCATCTCATCCTCTGTTGTCCCCTTCTCCTCCTGCCCCCAATCCCTCCCAGCATCAGGGTCTTTCCCAATGAGTCAGCTCTTTGCATGAGGTGGCCAAAGTATTGGAGTTTCAGCTTCAACGTCAGTCCTTACAATGAATACCCAGGACTGATTTCCTTTAGGATGGACTGGTTGGATCTCCTTGCAGTCCAAGGGACTCTCAAGAGTTTTCTCCAACACCACAGTTCAAAAGCATCAATTAATTCTTCAGCCCTCAGCTTTCTTCACAGTCCAACTCTCACATCCATACATGACCACTGGAAAAACCATAGCCTTGACTAGATGGACCTTTGTTGGCAAAGTAATGTCTCTGTTTTTAATATGCTGTCTAGGTTGGTCATAACTTTCCTTCCATTCCATTCTTAGGGCTTTAAAAAAAAAATTGGAGTATAATTGCTTTACAATGTTGTGTGGGTTTCTGCCGCACAACAAACAAGATGAACCAGCTATATGCATACTTATAACCCCTCCCTCGCGAGGCTCCCTCCCACCTCACCCACCCCAGCCCTCCAGGTCATCACAGAGCACTGAGCTGGGCTCCCTGGATTACACAGCTGCTTCCCACTAGCTCTCTGTGTCACATGTGGTCGTGTACATACGTCAACGCTACCCTCCCGATTTGCCCCACCCTCCCCTTCCCCGACTGGGTCCACGTCTGTTCTCTATGTCTGTGTCTCGATTCCCACCTCGCAAATAGCTCTTAACCATTTTTAAGTGCAGAGTTCAGTAATGTTAATTTTATCCACTTTGCTGTGTTGCCTTCCCAGATGGCGCAGTTGATAAAGAATCCACTTGCAAATGCAGGAGATGTGGGTTTGATCCCTGGGTTGAGAAGATCTTCTGGAGAAGGGAATGGTAATCCACTCCAGTATTCTTGCCTGGAGAATTCCACGGACAGAGGAGCCTGGTGGGCTACAGTCCACAGGGTTGCAAAAGAGTCGGACACAATGGAAGCGACTGAGCATGCACGCATGTACACTACTGGATGAGAGATGGTTAGAAAGGTAACCAGCCCTGTGGCTGGGGAATCAAGACCCCCACAGCTGTGAAACTTTCTGCAGTTACTGACCCTCTCTGGCCTCGGTTTCCTCACCTCTGAAATAAGAATAACAAGAGCACCTGCCTCTTTGGTTTTTTAAGAGATTTAAATGAGCTACATAAGGTGCCCAAAATAAGACATATGGTTAGTTTCTCTTCTATTTGTGAAGAAAACACATTTCTCAGGAACATTTCAGTGACTAAAAATCTGTTTGCTTTATATCTCCATGCATGTGAAGTTGCTTCAGTCTTTTCCAACTTTTTGTGACCCCATGGACTGTAAACCACCAGGCTTCTCTGCCTACAGGATTCTCCAGGAAAGAATACTGGAGTGGGTTGTCTTGCCCTCTTCCAGGGGATCTTCCCAACCCAGGGATCGAACCGTATCTCTTACGGAGACATTGGCAGGGGGTTTCTTTACCACTAGCACCACCTGGAAAACCCCAGATGAACATAAAAACCATTTTTTTCTCTCCTTTCTACTATAGATTTTTTCCCCTCCAGCTCCTGGTATAAAGAGACACAGAACATGTGTCTACAGCATCCACCCCCGTGATGTGGAATCCCAGAGCTTACTCCTTGGGCAGAGCCTCCTGGGACCTCCTCTGGTTTCTCCTACAGCCTGTCTGGAGGGATGAGCCAGTGCTGCCCTGGGCTCCAGCTGCTGAACCTCAGGCTCACGGCCAGGCTCTGCAGAGCGTCTTCCTGTTAGCAATTCAGGGGGAGCCAGATTTATGCCTTAAGTTTCTTCCCCAAAGCATGGTTTGGATGGGGGTTGGTGATGACCTTAAATCTGTTGTCTGAAGAGAGGGCCTTCAATGCTGTGGACATGTGGTATCATTCAGGATCACACAGCTGGAGGACGCTCACCTGAAAGTGTATAATTATCCTTCTAGCACATCATACACTGAATAGTATTAATACCATAAGCCACAGTGCTTTTCAACTGTGGTGTTGGAGAAAACTCTTGAGAGTCCCTTGGACTGCAAGGAGATCCAACCAGTCCATTCTAAAGGAGATCAGTCCTGGGTGTTCATTGGAAGGACTGATGTTGAAGCTGAAACTCCAATACTTTGGCCACCTTATGCAAAGAGCTGACTCACTGGAAAAGACCCTGATGCTGGGAAAGATTGAGGGCGGGAGGAGAAGGGGAAGACGGAGGATGAGATGGCTGGATGGCATAGCTGACTCAATGGAGATGAGTTTGGGTCAACTCTGGGAGTTGGTGATGGACAGGGAGGCCTGGCGTGCTGAGGTTCATGGGGTCGCAAAGAGTAGGACATGACTGAACAACTGAACTGACTGACTGAAGCCACAGTCATATCTGTATTCAGGAGGAGAAGCTATAACAGAGTGTAAAGAGCAGAGATTCAAACAGCATATCATACCAGTCAATTCTAAAGGAAATCTGTCCTGAATATTCATTGGAAGGACTGATGTTGAAGCTGAAACTCCAATACTTTGGCCACCTGATGGGAAGAGCCGACTCCTTGGAAAAGACCCAGACGCTCGGAAAGACTGAAGGCAGGAGAAGGGGAAGACAGAAGATGAGATGGTTGGATGGCATCACCGACTTGATGGACATGAGTTTGAACAAGCTCTGGGAGATGGTGAAGGACAGGGAAGCCTGGCGTGCTGCAGTCCATGGGGCTGCAGAATCACACAACTTCGTGACTGAACAACAACAACAATACCATAGACCAGAGTCAGATCTGCATTCCAGAGGAGAAGCTATAACAGGGTGTAAAGAGCAGATATTCAAAAGAATATCACAGTCATCCAGCTCATATTAAAATAGAAAATGATGCATTTGGCTGGATCCTGGCAAATGAAGACAATATTTATGCATTTGCATCCTAACTGACTAGGATTAGGTTTTTACTTAAAAGAAAATTATTAAAATGGATGCTTTTGTGTCTGTATCCAGAAACTGTCAATAGATATGATAATAAAAATTTTAAGAGCCGAAAACACAAAACTGTTATTTCGAGAGAGTGTTTAACTCTAGCTCAGATTCCATGTCACAGTCAATTAGGTAAAATATCTAGTTATTACACAAATTTTGTTGAAATTATAAAATTAAAAAAATTGCTGCTTGAATTTTTAGAGTAATGCATGGTGATGATATTGCCAAATATGCCATCTAACGGGAATATGTCATGTTCCGCTCACAGACTAGGCATGTGGTGAAGCAGATGAGGGCAGACACACACGTTTTTCTGCTCCTGTGACACGCTGGGGAAAATGACAAAGTGGGGGCCCTGGAAACCATTGCCTCTGTTTGCCCACTGAATACATGGCAGACTGTCCTGGAATCTGTCATGGTCCTATTCAGTCCTGCAAAGAGCAACCTCCTTGAAGCTGCTCACTAAAGACGCACTGGTTCGGTGTGTACTGGGCCCCAGACACCACATTCAGATGAAGTAGGTTCATTCCCTTCTCTGTTTAGTCTTCCTGTGTGCCTCCAAGCCCTCATATGCCATCGTTCTTACACCTATTATGCCATATACTCACTGTTCTCCAGGTCATAGAGGCAAGCAGCCTCCTCTACCTTTCCATCTCATCATCAAATCGAAGCAAAGTAAATGCAACTGTTCTGAAACATGAAAACTGGTAACCCTGCTGGTGACAAGGGCAAGGATATAGATGGTGGTGATGGGGATACAGATCCTGAAATATAAAGACAGTGTGGAAAGATGAGGAGGAAGATAAAGACATAAGAAGTAAGAGAAGAAACCAATGATGGGGGGAAAGGAGAAAAAAGACTAAAAACTTGAAGCAGCAAGAATCTGAGTGAGGAAAATGGGAACACTGATTTCATTTGTTGCTCTGAATAAAAATTACAACATACATCCTAACTTGATAATTTAGTTCAGTTTATTGTTTTGGGTTTAGTATTCAACAAAATCCCTGATGGATAAATAGTTTATCAAACTTTACACCATCCTGATGAGACTTTGGGCTTCCCTTGGTGGCTCAGATGGTAAAGAATCTGCCTGCAATGCAGAAGACCTGAGTTCGATCCCTGGGTCGGGAAGATCCCCTGGAGGAGGAATTGAAAATCCACTCCAGTATTCTTGCCTGAAGAATTCCATGGACAGAGGAGCCTGTCAGGCTACAGTCCACAGGGTTGCAAAGAGTTGGAGACGACTGAGCAGTTAATTACATAACAAGACATTTCAGGCCTCCCAGGTGGAATCATGGAAGGAAATCTACCTGCCAATCTTGGAGGCGAAGGAGATGAAAGAGATGCGGGTTTGATCCCTGGGTCGGGAAGATCCCCTGGAGAAGGAAATGGCAACCCATTCCAGTATTCTTGCCTGGAGAATCCCATGGACAGAGGAGCCTGAATGGCCACAGTCCACGGGGTCACAAAGAGTAGGACGCGACTGAGCGCACGCGCACGCACACACACACACACACACACACACAGTGATACATTACAAATGACACAACCTCAAAGAATATTGTGGCATTTATTTAGAACATCTTATTCATTTGAAGATGAGAGCAAGCCTGCTATCAGCTCAGGGCAATCATTCTATTTGATCTTTGGTTTAATCACTGGCATCGTTTCGGCCAAATCCGTTTCTTCTCTGTCTTGATAACCAGTGACGCTCACTGTATCATATGATTGTCTCTTATTACCTAGAGCAAGCTCACTGAGCATCTTCTAGAAATGCTCTTGGCTGTTAATGCCACATCCATCCACTGATCAATATGGAACTGGAGCTAAGCATAGTTGGAGAGGCAGAAGGAGAAAGAACATAAACGTACATGAAAACCCTACCACGGAGTTGGTGCTGGGGATGGTGAGCAGTGTGGGTTGCTAGAAAGAGCCTGGAATAAATGCTAATGCCTTCATCCAGTACAGGCAGAAGATTCTCCACGTAAAAATAACATGTTCATACACAGTGTTTTGGATTAAAAACGAAGAAAAAAATATCTCTGCCAAAAATATTTCCCGTTCCTTCCTTCCTTCCTCTCTTCCTTTTTTGTTTTTTGAAACTTCTGCATTGGAAACAGTTGGGTAGTCTCTGCAGTTCTAGAATTCCTCATAATTTGGTGTGATAATTATTAAAGCAGATTGTGTTTGCAGTCTCATTAGGTTTTTCCTTTTTAAAATAAAACGAGGTACCCGCGAAGAAGTCGCTGCTTATATAAAGTGAAGTGTAATAAAGTGAGAGACATTTCAGAAAGTTTTAAATATTTCACAGTGGTTTGGTAACAAACTTTTATCATTAGAAAAATCAAATTCCTCTTGTCTGAAAGCTATGGTGAAGTCACTCATATAAACATGCACTTTTGTGTATTTGTCTAAAGGAATACCTACTCTGGCATTTTAATCGGGCAAGGACTGGCACTGTAGCAATAACTACTTCATACATGTGGTGTCACAGGGACTGATGTGTCTACTTTAATTATTTAATTGTACTTGGACTTCCCACAGGCTTTTATTTCAATTGATCATATAGACTCTGAGGCTGGGAAAGACTGCAGGCAAAAGGAGAAGGGGACGACAGAGGATGAGATGGTTGGATGGCATCACCAACTCAATGGACACGAATCTGAGCAAACTCTGGGAGATACTGGTAGACAGGGGAGCCTGGTATGCTGCAGTCCATGGGGTCAGAGTTGAACACGACTCAGGGACTGAACAACAACAAATATTTTTACAAAATCATCCTGCTTCTCTCACACGCCTTGAGCCATATTCCTCTGTTATTCATCCACTGTGTGGCCCTCACAGCGCCATCTACATTGTGTTTTCTTTGCCTTAATGGTTGTCTCTGGCCACTTGGAGACCCGGTGGAGCCACCTCACAGCATCTTTGTGTGTGTGTGTGTGTGTGTGTGTGTGTGTGTGTGTGTGTTAGCCACACTGCACAACTTGTGGGATTTTGGTTCCCTGACCAGGGATCAAATCCAGGTTCTCAGCAGCAAAAGCACTGAATCCTAACCACTGGACCACCAGGGAATTCCCATCACAGTCCTTGTATTCCCAGAGGCAGCCCAGAATTCAGCAAATAGAACTCAACAGATGCTCGCTGAAAAAGCTCACTGTCTTAACAGTGGACCCAGAGAGGAATTCCTAGGGGTGTAAAACAAAGAAGGAGGGTACTGCTAGAAGGCTGCAGACTATGGGATTGGCCCCAGAGTGTCCTGGAACTGAACATCACTGGGCTGGGCTTCTGATGTCCACAGGGAAAAGATGCTGTCTTGGGTCTGCAACAGCTGGGCAGCTGGGAACAAGACTGCTGAACAAACCCAGAAGCCTCAGGAGGCTATTCTCTCCACTTGGAGAAGTCTAGAAAGTCCATACTGTAGACCAAGAAAGTATAAATAAACTTCCAATGAGAACTCAGGCTCTAAACATGGGTGTTGGTTTTGAAATCACATTATTTTGCTTCATAATGAGAATCTCAAGGTGAGTGTTTACTGATCAGACCAAAAACCAGAGAAAGGTCTTGGGGCTCTGGCTGCAGCAAGAACAACACTGCTTATGACGACACATCACGTTGTAGGATGCAGGGCACATACCAGCTGGGAAGGGGGCAGTCCCTACTGAACACGATCTCACACAGGCAAAAATTATGAGCTACATACGGGGCTTCCCACGTGGCGCAGTGGTAAAGAATCTTCCCGCCAATGTAGGAGGAGAAAGAGACATGGGTTTGATTCCTGGGTGGGGAAGATCCCCTGGAGAAGGAAATGGCAACCCACTCTAGTACTCTTGCCTGGAAAATTCCATGGACAGGAGTCTGGCGGGCTACAGTCCATGAGGTCGCTAAGAGTCAGACACGAATAAGCATGCATGCTTGCACCATGAGCTGCATAAGACAATGGACCATACAAGGAAGAATTAACAGAAATAACAGATAATAGAATGAGTGTCATAAGATTCACAAATCAATCTGAAGTAGTCTATGAAATAAGATTAAATTAAAAAAAACCCCATGGATTAGAGTTCATAATGATAAGCAGTTAGGAGAAAGTAACAGGTTTACTTTATAAATGGGCTCCACAGACTCTCTAGAGACAAACATGTAGATATTGAGATTAAATACTCAATAGTTATGCTGAAGAGGGTAAGATAGAGTGCTAAGGAGACAACCCATAAAATAGCACAGAAATATAGAGATAAAATGTATGAAGTTGAGGCACAGAAGGTACAGTAGAATGATTCAACATACTTGGAATGAAAGTTTGAGAAAAAATAGAACAGAAAGACTGAGAAAAAGGCAAAATACAGGGAAATATGGGACAGCAATGTCATGGACCTGGAACAGAATATGAGCTCTGTAGTCGAGATGAGGCACTGAGTCATATCAAGGTAAAAGAAAAGTAAACCTACTCCTCAATACAAAGAATCTATTGCCCAGGATAAACAGAAAGTTCAACAAAAATACAGAAAGGACATCTTATCAAGGAACAACAACTGGATGAGATTTCTCCTCAGCACATTTAAATCCAAGAAAATATGGACTCCTGTTTTCGAAATGTTAGAAACATTATTGTAAATTATTAGTCAAAGAGGAAAAGAGGCTGCTTTTTTTTAAAATATAAAAACAGATTGGGGTATATTATACACAAGCTCTCATGGAAAGGATTACAAGAGGAACAATCCAATGGAAATATGAACACTGCATCTGGAGGAAGGAATGACATTCAGAAGAATGCTGACCAAAGAGACCATTAAACCAGAATACTGATAACAGTGAATAACATAAATAGTGTAAATTTAGAAAAATCTAAACAACATTGGATGGACAATGGAAAAGGATTAGAGCATGATGCCTGCATGTTTCAACAAGAAGATGGAGACAATAATGGACCCGGTTAGTCTTGTGCATGTTACACATTTTATGTTAATCCCTGAAAGAAAAGATTAGGATATATAACTGCCAAGTCACTGGAGGGAATAAAGGAGACTCAATAAACTCTATTTGCCCAAGAGATGACAGGAGGAGAGGAAAAATAAACAGGAGCAAATAACATATATGATGGATAAAAAGAGCAAAAGACTAGCAATGATTGTAATACATGTAAATGTATTATGCTTGTCAGCTAAAAGAAAGAGACTCTTGGATCAGAGAACATAACCTACACTTAGATGTTGTTTACAAGAGACACACCTATGAAGCAAGGAAAAGCTGAATAAGAAGATGGGGAATATACTAACCAAGAGAGAGCTTGCAGGCTTATATTGACATTAGAGAAAATAGACTTCAAGGGAAAAACACTCCTGTGGGTAGAAAGCTTTTCTATCAGCTGGCGTGTGACCTATTTTCTGTCCCCAGGACTGTATCTCAATTTGTGCTTTCATCTCTGCTGGGAACAAGGTTGGTGGGCTGACATTGTGTTATCTCTGCCATACAAAGCGGCAAGAAAGCCACGCGGAGAGAAAAATTTCTCCTGACATTTTCTAACATTTTCATTTGCTGAATCTGGCAGAGTTCTTCTAAAAGACATTTCATCAAGAAGGTTTTTGTGGGAGGCGTCTTTGTTATTTATGGCTACATCTCTTGTGTTTCTTGCAGAGATTTAAGTCTACTTCAGGTAGTTTAGAAAAGTTAAACTTGGCAATAAAAATGCACTTATTGCTATTACTACCATGGTGATGACAGCTATTATTATATTTTATTGCTGACTGTTATGGACATGTAAACTTGAATCTCTTATTCTGCATCTTAGTTTCTACTTAGATAAATGGACTGTTTTGATTATCAAATAAAATAATATGTAATGAAAACACTTTGAAGGGCTCTCATATCTGTGAAAATATTTTGCAAGTATTACCATTAACTTTCTTACTAGAATATTTTGAGTCTAAATTGACTTATAAATGAATTTTTTTCTCTGTATTACTGAATTTCTTTTAAGATGGAGTTATGCCTTGTCCAAAATCCAGTTTTACATAAACTAGGTCAACAGCTGAATATACTGGAAAACTAGACAAGAGGCCACTGTGAATTAGGTTCTATGTGACCTTATCTTGCCTGACTTTTTTGCCTTTGAGCCATTGATGCTCAGCAATCACTACAAGCCCACTTCAGTACCAAGATGGTCCACGATTAGGACCGTGGACATTCCTCCTTGGGCTCTTGCCAGTGTCTCTCCACACAGTGGAGCATCCTCTGGAACTTGCCTCCAATTCAGTACAAGGATCCTAAGGCTTCTTCCCAAAGGCTCCAAAACCTACAATAATACTTCAGGGGAAGTTATGAAACCTCTGAACCTTCTCTTTCATTAACTACAGAATGAGCATTCCCTCCAAGGACTGTTGTGTGGATAAATGAGTCAGTATACATAAATGCCTAGCGGAGTAAGTCTTCACTTTTAATATAATACGATATTTATCATTTGTAAACTGCAGTGAGGTCAGATATAGAACTATTCATGAATCTCCCCTGTCTTAAGCAATCTACATTGGTTCTGAAGGTTCTTATCCAAAGACAGGGAACTTTTGCAGATCTTACGGTTCTCACGTTCCTAACCGTGATCCAAAGTCTCCATCTGCATCCTCAAGGGATCTACTTATGACTCCTGCATTATTTTTCATGAAGGGAAACTTTTCTTTTAAATACATAGAAATGGAAACTCATGGAAATGAACAGCATCTCGAGTCCTGGGTCCCTCATCCCCCAAGTGCGGACCTGGACAAGGTTATCTCTCAGTCTCCTTTCAGCTCTCGAGTTTATGACTCTGAAATGCTCACCAGCATCTGCTGCAGAAAACCAAGGACCTCACAGGAGAACTGATGCAGCGGCGGTGAAGGAGGCCTGACAAGTAAGCACACAGGATGCTGGCCCAGGATGCTGGCGGGTCAGGAGCCTGGCAGAACTGGGAGCAGGGATGCAGCGACTGCCAGCTGGATTCAGAACTGCGAGCTTGGGGGAGGTCAAGTCTGGGTGAGGATGGGGTGGGGCTTCTCCGAGCAGTGGTGCCAGGTGGTCACATTTGCAACCCGACATTCCTTCAAGCTGCTGCTGCTACTGCTGCTGCTAAGTCACTTCAGTCATGTCCGACTCTGTGCCACCCCATAGACGGCAGCCCACCAGGCTCCCCCGCCCCTGGGATTCTCCGGGCAAAAACACTGGAATGGGTTGCCATTTCCTTCTCCATTCCTTCAAGCTAAATGATATTAAATACTTACTTTGCGTCTCAAGTGTCTGAAATAGTCAATGAACAAAACAGGGCTGAGATGAACTCATTGATGATTTGTTTTTTCGTCTGAAAGAACAGAAATCAGAATACAAACAGGAAGCCTGACAAGCAGGCACTAGGTGGAAAAGGCTAGTTTTCCTTTAGGTCACAAAATTGTTTCCAATGGAAGAGCCAGCCCGAGGCACTTCAGAGTCAAGGAATCATGGCACACGTGAGAAGGAATTTCATTGCAGCAGGATGAGGGCTGTGGACCACCATTCACTCATTCATACATTCATTTACACAGGGAATCCATCCCCACCCAGGGCATCTGGAGGAAGGAGAATGATAAGGGCTCGCAGGGAACATAACTGCCTGAGGATGAACACGGGAGCAGGGTGGTGAGACAGAGGAGGTGCTACGTGGAGCCCAAGAGTGGAGGAAGGGAAAAAGAACCTCATGGAAAAGATGGACATCCAATAATGCTTACTTGTGCGCGTGCGCGCTGAATCGCTTCAGTCATATCTGATGCTTTGCGACCCTATGGACCACTCCTCTGTCCACGGGATTCTCCAGGGAAGAATACTGGAGTGGGTTGCTGTGCCCTCCTCCAGGGGATCTTTCTGACTCAGGGATCGAACCTGAGTCTCCTATGTCTCCTGCATTGGCAGGTGGGCGATTTATTACTAGCGCCACCTGGGAAGCCCAAATGTTTACTTAGCATGCACTTACTATAAACACATCTACACGCTCAGCATTCTGCTGGATTCACTGGGAGACAGAAAGCAAGCGAAGGAAACAACCCTGGTCTTAAGGATCCTGTTTATACAAGCAGAAACCGCAGTCACACTCAGCAGAAAATTTTTAAAAAGGGGGTCAAAGGGATGCCACATAATGAGTGCTAAACGACACGGCACAGACCCTGTGTCCCCTGGTGCTTCAAGAAGGGCCCACCACAGGGGCTGGTGAGGGTCCCGAGAAAGCTTCTAGGAAGGCAAGCAGGTGCAGAGCCTACCCCCACGGGCAAGAACTGAGAAGCGGGCAATGTGTGGGGGGTGACTGCTTCTGGAAGAGCCTGGGGATGGGGTGGACTGGCAGTCCAGAGTGGATGGAAAGGCGGGGCTTCTCTCAACAATCAGGATAATAACAGATTCCCTGACATTTTTCTCTGAACGGGTCACTGAACAAATACCACTTTTTTTTTTAATCAACAGGAAAAAAACTGCATTTCATTTCATTTATCACTCATTTTTTTTACCCATTTTGATGTGTCTCTGCCTTTTTATCAAACCCAGGTGACCAATGACCTATCAATTTTACTTACTTCTGCTGCACTTTTTGTGCAAAAGATGATAATAAAGGTAAAATTCTTGGAGAAAAAAAAATATCTGCCAGGCTTACCTTTTTTCCACCTCCTTTAGAGAAGTATTTTGATTTCATTTTTCATAGAGAATTTAATACCAATATTAGTACTGATACTGCCTTTGGCATTAAATTTTCAGAAGGTTAACATAAGTTAGTAGAACATGAGCCTGGGATATTCAGTAGTCTTTCATAAACCCAGCATTTAATCCATAAAAAAGCACAAATCACAATAAAATCTCATACTTCTCCATGACCACTGTGGAATATTTGTGATATATATAGGCTTTTTCCTTCTTCAATTTAAAATTTATTCTTTGTAGAGTGACACTAAGTATTACATTAAATGTCATGTGTTAAGAATGGTAATTTTTTTTTAAAAGAGACAGAAGCAAGCAGTTATCATTTTGATCTTTGTTCTAAACACTGTTTAGAGTGTTCTAAACATTCATATTAATTTTAAAAAGTTAATGCTGGTTTCTGTTGCCTAAAATACAGGTTTGTCTAAAGTGCTCTAAGAATCAGTTCAGTTCAGTTGCTCAGTTGTGTCGGACTCTTTGCAACCCCATGAATAGGCACTCTAAAATATGCAGTGATGGAAAATAATCGTAGTTGCTGTATATTGAAAATCTGTCAGTATCCTGTTAGGTACTTAACATTTAATATCTCCAATCGTCCTGAGAAACTTTGAAGGCGGTTGTTCTCCAAACTTCATGTGAGGAAATTCTGGCTTGGAAAAGACAACAAGAATCTCAACGGTGATATGAAGAGTTTTTGACTGAATTTGGAGGCTTGAATAGAAAGCACATTTAAAGCCTTTGTGCAATACCATGTTTGATGTTGTATGCTAAAAAAAAATCCTTACAGACTATTTTACAGAGTGAAAAGAACCTCCCAGGGGAACCAGAAGAATTCCTTCTTTAATTTTACCAGGATTACATGTGGACTAAGGATCACAAGTGGCCAGTAGGGGGAGACTTGTGCATGGATCCTATCGATTCAAGTTGAGAGAGACCAGATGTCTTTAAGCTTGGGCTTCCTGAACACTTTGGCAAAGCACAGGCTCCCCCCTACCCCCCACCCCCAACCCCGACCCCCTCCCTCCCGGGAGGAGATAAACATAGGCTTGTTTGCAGCCTTGAACTTTTCTCTTTGGGACAAGGCAGAGTTAAAAAGAACTTTGTAGCATCTGGTGTGTGGGCGTTAGAATCTTGGGACCCCCCAGCGAGGGCTCTGGTTTCTAGGAGGAACCAGAAACCAGGAATGTTGGATTTTTATCACCCTGAGGCCATCACTTCATGGGAAATAGATGGGGAAACAGTGGCAGACTTTATTTTTTTGGGCTCCAAAATCACTGCAGATGGTGACTGCAGCTATGAAATTAAAAGAAGCTTACTCCTTGGAAGGAAAGTTATGACCAACCTAGACAACATATTAAAAAGCAGAGACATTACTTTGCCAACAAAGGTCCGTCTAGTCAAAGCTATGGTTTTTCCAGTGGTCATGTGTGGAAGTGAGAGTTGTACTCTAAAGAAAGCTAAGCGCCAAAGAATTGATGCTTTTGAACTATGGTGTTGGAGAAGACTCTTGAGAGTCCCTTGGACTACAAGGAGATCCAACCAGTCCATCCTAAAAGAGATCAGTCCTGGGTGTTCATTGGAAGGACTGATGTTGAAGCTGAAACTCCAATACTTTGGCCACCTCATGGGAAGAGTTGACTCATTGGAAAAGACCCTGATGCTGGGAGGGATTGGGGGCAGGAGGAGAAGCGGATGACAGAGGATGAGATGGCTGGATGGCATCACTGACTCGATGGGCATGAGTTTGAGTAAACTCCGGGAGTTGGTGATGGACAGGGAGGCCTGGCGTGCTGCGATTCATGGGGTCGCAAAGAGTCGGACACTACTGAGCGACTGAACTAAACTGAACTGAGGCTCTTAGAGGAGGGACCCAAAGCCCTGAAAGTTCAACAGTGTCGTCAGATTATAGTGGGGCTTAGAGGGGAGATGTTACTGAAACTTTCTCACCAAGGCAGGAAAGTTGCCCCAGGGATTCTCCCTTCCTCCTCTGGCTCTTTGTTTCTTTTTTACAGCAACTTAGTGGACCAGATGGTAACGAATCTGCCTGCAATGTGGGAGACCCGGATGGATGCCTGGGTGGGGAAGATTCCCTGGAGAAGGCAATGGCAACCAACTCCAGGATTCTTGCCTGAAGAATTCCATGGAGAGAGGAGACTGGCAGGCTACAGTCCATGGGGTTGCAAAGAGTCAGACACTACTGAGTGACTAACACTTTCAGTGGAAAGAAAAGTCAGTCTGAACCCTAAATAGGCACTATACTTCTGCCACCCTCAAAACTGCATTCCAAGAAAACAAGAAGTATGTCTACTTAGATAGAAGGATATACAGAGCTTTAATGACAGCAGGGTTTAGATTTCCAACGGAACCACAAATGATCATCCCTCTTCTGAAAACTGGAGAAACAGGCTGCAGGTATCTTTGGGGAGTCAGGAAGAGATAGGGTGAAGTGTGTGTGCGTTTCCACCCAAGGGAAATCTGAACATAGAAAGTCAGGCTTCCTCGTATGTTAAGGATTCCTCGTATCTCAGAACTTGACAAGGATCCCCATGGTCAACAGTTACTCCATCTTCTCTATAACCTGTGAGGTCTTCAGGGGACTTTTAAGTGGCTTGAGATGCCATGTGTGCATATGAGGAAATAAAAAACCACAGTCTGAAACCACTTTTGGAAGAGTTTCCAGGCCAGCTGGAGACATTCAAACTATGATATAGCAAACAGAACCCACCAAAGTCTGCAAAGGTCCAAGGCAGAAGGATGCAGCATCCACTGTCCAGAGGTAGAGACATGCTTTGGAATCTTAGTTCTTTTTTTTTTGGCCAAATGATGCCATGTATCAGACCAGAATGCACCCAATGTTGGACTCCAGTTCAGTCCTGTTTCAACTAATTTCCAGTGAACAAAATGAAACCTTGGCTACCTTTTGGGACGTCTATCTCATTGTTGGTTTTCCTAGGATGCTCTCATGGATGCAGAGATACCCAGCAACAACTGCATTACACTCAAGAGTCCAGTGAGGTTCACCTCTCATATCCTAAAGTAGCATTGCAACCAAAAGTGCTGACATGTTTGGTTTTAAGTTAAAACACTAATAAGCGATATTTTTACATTTGTTATTTTCATATTTTCCAAAATTTTACACCTTGTGGAAGTCATTATCAAAGACACACTTGGTTTACATTTTAATTCTCCCAGTCATTAAAAGCCTCCTATTACACTAGTATTTGCTGCTACAAATACTATGAAAACTTAAGAGGGATAATACAAAATGTTGACAGAAACAAATAAACATAAATGTGATTTTATAGCATGTTATCCACTATTTCAGGTGACCTTTGAGTTAATGTCTTGGTTGTTATGGGCTTCCTCAGTTTATAGTCTGGGCTGTTGATATGAAGGATACTGGCTTCACCACTGGGCTGTGTATTCGTGAAACAGTAAATCAACAAGCTCCCTATTTTGATCGAGCAATCAGTTTTCATTCAATGAGCACACTTTTCAAAGAAGTTCCATATGTGAAGTACCTACCAAAAGCTGTCCAGCAAAGCAGACGAAAAGGATAAAGGCAAGCGAGAGAAACGCAGCTCCAAAGGAAATCCCGAGAATGGACGTTCTACCAGAAAACAAAAAGGAACATGTTAGTGTGGGGCCAGCTTCGATTTTCCTAGAAAGCCATCATGAATATTTGTGGCTTGAGTGAGGATTTTTAAAACTAGGACTTCACTCCTCACTAATATCTTTGAGAAATGAAAATGGAGCTAAAAACAAACCAGAGATATGTCCATAGGAAAATGCATCTACAGTTGTGTCTGAACAACTTTCTGTGATATGACATTGAAGCTGTCCTACCAGCATCATTTCTTCGTAAGAGAAAAATTGTCTTTACACGACTTGCCTCTGCAACCAGCACCTTCATGCCCGCACCTGACTATGGCCGTCACGGTTCCCCCTTCCCTGTCTTGATGTCCCTGTGGTTTTGCCTCCAGGGCAGCCTCATGGATGTGCTCGGAAACCTCATTCCCCATTCTTACCCCATGGCCATGCATTTTTGCATGAGCCAACGAACACACAAGCTTCCTGTGATCACGTGAGAAAAGTGCCCACTAAGTTACAGGTTCTGTCACCCTCCGGTTACAAGTAGATAAAAGTGGTCACAAGAACTGTATGCATTTCTCAGAGTTCCTTTAAACAATTCAGAAATTTAAGGTGTCTTACAATGTCCTTTCATCCAAAGGATACAACTATTCACAGGAATTGTATGCATTTCTGAGAGGTCCTTAATATAATGAAAAATCAAGGTCTCTTAAAACATCATGTAGTCCAAAGGAAGAGGGTTTGGGAGCATTAAAAAGGATGAGCCCCAATGAATAATCCAAGATAAAATTTAAATGCAACATCCGAGGAGAGGTCAGGTGGTGCCTGAGATGGCAGTGGAGGCTTGAGCCAATGAGGTTGGCTAGAGAAGCTGAAGAGGCAGAAGAACTGGCTCTGAGCAGTGCAGGGACACCCTGAATGTTGATGCATCAACAGGAAGGCTCAGATATGGGCAATCTACAAGCTGAAATGCCCGGCGAGTGCACAGCTGTGAGCCCCCAGCGTGGGGGGTGGGGAAAGAAGCGAGTCATCAGTGAACTAAGGAACCCCTTCGTGCCATCAGGATAGGAAAGGTCCACTCAGTTGGCACTCAGATAGTTCTTCTATTTTGAGAGATGAGCACACATCAAGCAAGCTCTATAAAACCTTGACTTCAAACCAGTGTGCACTCAAAGCTGACCCAAGGATGTATTTATTGGAGTGCTGAGTTATATCCTAGACGTGATGTACAATGCTTTCAAATACCTAGCCTGATAATGACATTTGTTCACATTTTATGAATAATGATAAGTGTCTGCTAGGAGGGTGCAGATACACCAAATATACCTAGGTTGTTGACTTGTCTCATGGCCAGGTCCACGCTGGGCTGGAATGGAGCAGACATGAATAAGACCCCTGTTTTGAGTGACTCACAGTCTCAGAAAGATAAGCTCTATAAGCCTCTTCACCTCCCCCATCCCAAACATCCTTCTTCTCAGACATTGCTCCTTATTACTGCTCAGAATCCACAGTTTCAGCATCTCTCCATCACAGACTCTCAGGCCTCCTGTTACCACCATGGACGGAGGGGAGCGTAGGAGGGCTCTTGTTATTTCTGCGACCAAAGAGACACCAGAACTCATCTGCTCAACTTCCATTGGCCATTCTTTTCATGCATCTAAGAGAGCTCTGATGGGTTTTCTGTGACTCTGTGCTCTCTTGGTTCCTTGTTGGTGTCAAGGTGATGCCACCTGCATAAGGCTGCCATCAGAAAAATAATACTTTTTTCTTAGGTCTGCAACTGTTCAAATATGAATGATCTCTAATAGAAGGTTTGGTCAGTCTCAGCTCGAAACTATCTGGTGAGAGGAGGGTGAAGCTGATGGTGGAATGAAATGACAATATAATGATAGAATACTGTGTGTCCAGCACTGTTCTAAAGGCTTTATATGTATATGTAACCCTGGACAGCAGGATTATTGTTATTACCTCATTTCACTCAAGAGAAACTGACACCCAGAGAAACTGAGAAACCAACCAGAAGTTAACAACCCTCCCAAGTGGTGTGGGTTGGGATTAAAGTCCACACAATTGTATACCTGACCCAGGTTGTGCTTCTTGGAGTAAACATGTCATGTTTCAATCAGGTTTACTGGTTTGACTTTCCTGGAAATTATCCTTTTCATTTACATTTTGAATGTGAGACATTCTCCTTAATATTCTCTTACAATTTTTGAAGTTGTTATAGTTGAAGCAATTTCTTCTTGTCCTTCATGTTATTTTTCTGATTCTCTCTAGATCAGACTTTTGAAGCTTTGCATGTTTGTTGAACTTCTCAAAGAATAAACTTTTGGCTTATTATTAAGGTCCATGCTTTCTGATCATTTTCTTTATTATTGGCTTCTGATTTAACTTAAAATAACCCTTTCCTCCTTCTTTATTTAAACTTTCATTGTTCTTTTTCTTGATTGTCACTTGCTGCTAATCTTTTCTATTTTCTAATAAATGCATTTAAGGACATAAATATTCCTATAATTACTGCTTTAGCCAAATCCCACAGCTTTTGATTTATAGCTACTCATTGCTATTCTTTTCTAAAAAGCCTATAATTTCAATTTCCATTTCCTTTTAATATAAGAGTAACTCTACAGAGAAATTATTTTTGGTCTGTCCTTGTTATTTCTAAAGTCATTAGGTTTTATCAGAGATTGTGGTTTCTATTATTTTTACTTTGACAATTTCTTTTTCTTCTGGGATGTGATAAATACATTCTATTTCTATTATGTCTTATGATACATATTTACATTTCCTTTTTGTGGGAAACAAAGCAAGTTCTTTCAGTAAATCTATTGCCAGAGCCTGAGGAGTTAGTCAGATCCCCAGTGGGCTGATTTATTGGCTCAATTTGATCTGTCAATTTTAGAATATATTAACATTTCCAACTAAGTTTGTGGGTTTGTCAATACATCTGAACATTTTAATAGTGTCTATTTATTTCAAAGAGATGCTGGAGTGCATAAAGATTCATGATTGTTAACTTTTCTTGGTGACTGTACTGTAATATAAGCTTCTTTGTTTTCGTGCTAAATGTCTTTCACTTGGATTCTAGATTGTCAGAAATTTATACTACTACAGCTTTCCTCTTTCTGTAAGCTGTTTCCTAAAATAGCTATTTTCTATGGTTTATTTCCAACCTTTTCTTTTTTAATTTTAGCTAGATTTTTAAAGGTGATACAGAAGTGGCATTTGGTTTATAGCCTCAATCTCTGACTCTCTTTCCAAGAACAAGACATTTTCATCCATTCACAATTATGAAATTTATTAATATTTGACCAGTTCTCTCCATCTTATTTTCCTAAAATGTTTGGTAAAGTTCAGACAGAAATCACTTGAGTAAAAAACAAATTTAATACAAGGACAGGGAAGCCTGGCGTGCTGTAGTCCATGCGGTCGCAAAGAATCAGACATGACTTAGTGACTGAACAACAACATCAGATAAATACCCACTTAAATTTTAAATATGTGATAATTTTGCTAAGTTGTACAGTCAATGAATTTTCCCACTTTATCTAAGTTGTAAATTTTTTGGCCTTGAGTAATTCATAACTTTTCTTATTTATCCTGTTAAAATCTGTAGAATCTGTAGTAAATACCATTTTATTTCTTATATCATTAGTTTGGGTGTTTTGTGATTATCGCTCTTTTTTTCTTTCTTGATCAGTCTTGCTAATGGTTAGGCATTTAATTGTTTTTTTAAAGAACCAATGTTTGTCTTTATTATTTTTCTGTTGTTTGTTTTCCATTTTATTGATTACTTTTTTCTTAGTGTATGTTCCCTCCTACTTATTGGACTTGCTCATCTTTTTCTGGCTTCCTGAGGTTGAAAGGTAAACAACTGGTTTCACCTCTTTCTTCTTTCAAATATAAGCATTTTAAAGCTACAAATTCCTCTCTAAATTACTGTTAAGTGATGTTCCACACAGTTTATTTTAATACACAAAACATTTGCTAATTTGTCTTGTGACTTTTTGGATTTATTTTATTTCAATTTTTTAATTGAAATACAGTTGATTTAGAAAGTTGTGCCAATCCCTGCTGTAAAGTGACTAAGCTGTACACATACATACACTTTTATGTTCTTTTACATCATGGTTTACCGCAGGGCATTGAATACGGTTCCTTGTGCCATATATGAGTGCTCAGTTGCTCCAGTCATGTCCGACTTTTTGTGACCCTGTGGACCATGGCCCGCCAGGCTCCTCTGTTCAGGGGATTCTCCAGGCGAGAGTGCTGGAGTGGGTAGTCATTCCCTTCTCCAGGGGATCTCCCCACCCACGGATGGAACCCGCGTTGCCTGCACCTCCTGCATTGGCAGGTGGGTTCTTTATCACTACTGTCACCGGTCTTTTTCATTATGGTGTATCACAGGATAGTGAGTACAGTTTCCTGTGATACACAGCAGGACCTTATTATTAATCTATTTTAATGTACGAGCTTGCATCTACCAACTCCAATCCCATGGAGAGAAGGGCCTGGTGGGCTACAGTTCATAGGGTCCCAAAGAGTCAAACACAACTGAAGCGACTTAGCATGCACGCAAACCCCCAGTCCAAACCTCTCCCTATTGCATCTCATCTGGCAACCACAAGTCTGTTCTCTAGGTCAGTGAGTCAGTTTCTGTCTTGTAGATGGGTTCACTTGTGCCACGTTTTGGGTATTTGTCTTTCTTTTTCTGACTTACTTCACTGAGCATGATAATCTCTAGTTGCATTCAGGTTGCTGTAAACTTTATTTTTTCTATGGCTGAGTAACATTTCATTATATGGGCTTCCTCAGTGGCTTGGCAGTAAAGAATTCACCTGCAAGGCAGGGGATGTGGGTCTGATCCTTGGGTTGGGAATATCTTTTGGAGAAACGAAGAGCAACCCACTCCAGTGTTCTTGCCTAGGAACTCCCATGGACAGAGGAGCCTGGTGGGCAGTTCATGGGATCGCAAAACAGTTGGACGTGAGTGCCTAAGCAACGATGACAGCCCGTTATACATACACATCTTCTTTATCCATTCTTTTGAAAAACTGACTTTAAAAAAAAAACATTTTATTTAGTGTTGTTGTTCAGTCGTTAAGTCATGTCTGACTCTTTGGGACCCTGTGGACTGCAGCATGCCAGGCTTCTCTGTCTGTCAGTATCTCCTGGAGTTTGCTCAAATTCATGTCCATTGAGTCTGTGATGCTATCTAGCCATCTCATCCTCTGCTGCCCCCTTCTTCTTTTGCCTTTAATCTTTCCCAGCATCACAGTCTTTTCCAATGAGTCAGCTCTTCACATCAGGTGGCCAAAGTATTGGAGCTTCAGCTTCAGCATCAGTCCTTCTAATCAATATTCAGGGTTGATTTCCTTTAGAATTAACTGGCTTGATCTTGCAGTCCAAGGGCTTCTCAAGAGTCTTCTCCAGCACCACAATTTGAAAGCATCAATTCTTCAGTGCTCAGCCTTCTTTATGGTCCAACTCTCACCTCTGTACATTTTGTATTTTTGTATTGAGGTACAGCCAATTAACAATGCTGTGATAGTTTCCAGTGAACAGTGAAGGGACTCAGCCATATATACACATTGTCTTGTGATTTTTTTATTTGACTAGGTTATTCAGAAGTATATAGTTTAACACTGAAGTAATTGGGATTAGTTTTATTTTATTTTTTTTAGGAGTCAAACTTTTATTTATTTTTTTTTTTTAGAGAGAAGTTAATTTTTTATTGCATTTACTTCTAGTCTTTTTTCCTATTTTTCAAAATGGGCTCTAATTACACATTATTTGGTGGCTTACTTTTTAAAAAATTTATTTATTTTAATTGGAGGCTAATTACTTTGCAATATTGTAGTGGTTTCTGCCATACATTGACATGAATCAGCCATGGGTGTACATGTGTTCCCCATCCTGAACCCCCTCCCACCTCCCTCCCCATCCCATCCCTCAGGGTCATCCCAGTGCCGCAGCCCTGAGCACCTTGTCTCATGCATCGAACCAGGACTGACGATCTGTTTCACATATGATAATATACATGTTTCAATACTATTCTCTCAAATCATCCCACCCTCGCCTTCTCCCACAGAGTCCACAGAAATCCCTTGCATTCCTATACACTAACAATGAGAAAAGAGAAAGAGGAATTAAGGAAACAGTCACCATTCACCACTGCAATGAAAAGAATAAAATACTTAGGAATAAATCTACCTAAAGAAACAAAAGACATATATATATATATATAAAACTATAAAACACTGATGAAAGAAATCAAAGATGACACAAATAGATGGAGGAATATACCAAATTCATGGATTGGTAGAATAAATATAGTGAAAATGAGTATACTACCTAAAGCAATCTATAGATTCAATGCAATCCCTATCAAGCTACCAATGGTATTTTTCACAGAACTAGAACAAATAATTTCACAGTTTGTATGGAATTACAAAAAACCTCGAATAGCCAAAGCAATCTTGAGAAAGAAGAATGGAACTGGAGGAATCAACCTGCCTGACTTCAGGCTATACTACAAAGCTACAGTCATTAAGACAGTATGGTATTGGCACAAAGACAGAAATATAGATCAGTGGAATAAAATAGAAAGCCCAGAGACAAATCCACGCACCTATGAATAACTTATCTTTGACAAAGGAGGCAAGAATATACAATGGAAAAAAGACAATCTCTTTAACAAGTGGTGCTGGGAAGACTGGTCAACCACTTGTAAAACCACTAGAACACTTTCTAACACTATTCACAAAAAATAAACTCAGAATGGATTAAAGATCTAAATGTAAGGGACTATAAAAATCCTAGAGGAAAGCATAGGCAAAACACTCTCTGACATAAATCACAGCAGGATCCTCTGTGACCCACCTCCCAGAGTAATGGAAATAAAAGCAAAAATAAACAAATGGGACCTAATGAAACTTAAAAGCTTTTGCACAACAAAGGAAACTATAAGCAAGGTGAAAAGACAGCCTTCATAATGGGAGAAAATAATAGCAAATGAAGCAACTGACAAAGAATTAATCTCAAAAATATACAAGCAACTCCTGCAGCTCAATTCCAGAAAAATAAATGACCCAATCAAAAAATGGGCCAAAGAACTAAACAGACACTTCTCCAAAGAAGACATACAGATGGCTAATAAACACATGAAAAGATGCTCAACATCACTCGTTATCAGAGAAATGCAAATCAAAACCATAGTGAGGTACCATCTCACACTGGTCAGAATGGCTGCTATCCAAAAGTCTACGAACAATAAACGCTGGAGAGGGTATGGAGAAAAGGGAACCGTCTTACACTGTTGGTGGGAATGCAAACTAGTACAGCCGCTATGGAGAACAGTGTGGAGATTCCTTAGAAAACTGGAAATAGAACTGCCATATGACCCAGCAATCCCACTACTGGGCATACACACTGAGGAAACCAGAATTGAAAGAGACATGTGTACCCCAATGTTCATCGCAGCACTGTTTAAAATAGCCAGGGCATGGAAGCAACCTAGATGCCCATCAGCAGACAAATGGATAAGGAAGTTGTGGTTCATATACACAATGGAATATTACTCAGCCATTAAAAAGAATATATTTGAATCAGCTCTAGTGAGGTGGATGGAACTGGAGCCCCTTATACAGAGTGAAGTCAGAATGAAAAACACTAATATAGTATACTACTGCAAGGAGAGCCAACCAGTCCTTCCTGAAGGAGATTAGTCCTGGGTCTGCATTGGAAGGACTGATGCTGAAGCTGAAACTCCAATACTTTGGCCACCTCATGCGAAGAGTTGACTCATTGGAAGAGACTCTGATGCTGGGAGGGACTGGGGGCAGGAGGAGAAGGGGACGACAGAGGATGAGATGGCTGGGTGGCATTACCGACTCGAGGGGCATGAGTTTGAGTGGACTCCGGGAGTGGACTCAGGGAGTGATGGACAGGGAGGTCTGGCGTGCTGCGATTCATGGGGTCGCAAAGAGTCGGACACGACTGAGCGACTGAACTGAACTGAATGCATGTATATGGAATTTAGAAAGATGTTAACAATGACCCTATATGTGAGATAGCAAAATAGACACAGATGTATAGAACAGTCTTTTGGGATTAGTTTTAGATATTCTATGTTTTCAATTTTAAGTTGATGTTGGTGTGGTTAGATATGTCTATAAGTTTTCTTAGTTTTCACATTTCAATCATTTCAAATTTGTTGAGATGATTTTATGTCATGTCTTGGTCAATGTTCCATATGTAGTTTAAAATAACATGTATTTTGCTGTTGGAGTTAGTGTCTATGAATGCTAATTCATAGGAAGCTAATCTTACCCAGGTTTTCAAAACTCTTATGTCTAGCAAGCGATATAAAAGGAATATTAAACAACAAATTCTAGTTATTGGTTTGTCTAATTCTCTCTTTGTGTTCTTCAGGTTTTTTTCAAGTATTTTATAGCTGTGTTTTAAGTATATATCATTTAATGATTTTATGTTCTCTGATAAATTTAAGCTTTTGTTAATTTTCAAAGCTGCTCTTTATCTTTGTTCATACTTCTTGCCTCCATGTCTACTTTGTCTGATATCAACATATGGATGGTAACTTTCTTATACTTACTGTTTACATGATCTCTATTTTCCACCCTTTTAATTCCAATCTAACTTCCTTCTCTGCTTAAAGAGCATCTCTTGTAGGCAGGATATGGCTTCATCATGCTTTTATTTGGAGTGTTTAGTCCTTGTACATTTATTTTTTATTTATTTATTTATTTATTTATTTTTTTATTAGTTGGAGGCTAATTACTTCACAACATTTCAGTGGGTTTTGTCATACATTGTCATGAATCAGCCATGGAGTTACACTTATTCCCCATCCCGATCCCCCCTCCCACCTCCCTCTCCACCCGACTCCTCTGGGTCTTCCCAGTGCACCAGGCCCAAGCACCTGTCTCATGCATCCCACCGGGGCTGGTGATCTGTTTCACCATAGATAATATACATGCTGTTCTTTTGAAACATCCCACCCTCACCTTCTCCCACAGAGTTCAAAAGTCTGTTCTGTACTTCTGTGTCTCTTTTTCTGTTTTGCATATAGGGTTATCATTACCATATTTCTAAATTCCATATATATGTGTTAGTATGCTGTAATGTTCTTTATAATAAATCTATCATATGACCATCTTTTGTCTGTTGTCCTTCTGCTCTGTTCGAATAGTGTGGTCCATGACATTAGATGCAATTCTTCATTATAAGCATCCCATTTTACTATTTGTTTTCTGTCTGTCTCATGTCTTTTTGGTTCTGTTTCTCCCTTATTGCTGTTTTTCATTAATATTTTCACAGGATTTTAATTTCTTTCTATTGATTTGTTAGCTATACCTGTTTGTGTATTTTTTACTGATGGCTCAAGATATAAAATATACATGATTAATGTATCAGAAGCTATTTAACATTAATATTGTATCCCTTCAAAAATATATAAGGTCCTGACAACAATATAAAAAGAAAGCTGAGCACCGAAGAATTGATGCTTTTGAACTATGGTGTTCGAGAAGACTCTTGAGAGTCCCTTGGACTGCAAGGAGATCATACCAGTCAATCCTAAAGAAAATCAATCCTGGATATTGATTGGAAGGACTGAAACTGAAGCTGAAGCTCCAATACTTTGGCCACCTGATGTGAAGAACTAACTCACTGGATAAGACCCTGATGCTGCACAAGACTGAAGGCAGGAGGAGAAGGGGATGACAGGATGAGATGGTTGGATGGCATCACCGACTCGACGGACTTAAGTTTGAGCAAGCTCCAGGAGTTGATGATGGACAGGGAAGCCTGGGGTGCTACAGTCCATGGGGTCACAAAGAGTCAGACATGACTGAGCAATTGAACTGAACTGAACTGAACTGACAACAATGTAATCCCACTCTTCTCTGCATCAGAATACTTAGTGTAGCTATTATTTTTTGCATTAAATGATCAGTTATCTTAGAAAAATTAATACCATATAAACATATGGTCTTATATGCTCACATATTAAGAGCACGTTCTTCTCTTCATTCCTTCCTGTAGATTCAAATTTGCCTCTGGTATCATTTCAGTTCAGCTTGAAGAACTTCCATTAGCATTTTTTTTCCATTTATTTTTATCAGTTGGAGGCTAATTACTTTACAATATTTTAGTGGTTTTTGTCATACATTGACATGAATCAACCATGGATTTACATGTATTCCCCATCCCGAGCCCCCATATAGGTTTGCTGGTGATGAATTCCTCCAGCTTTCTTTCACTTGCAAAATGGCTTTCATCTCATTTTTAAAAAAGGAATATTTTTATTGAATAGTTAGTCCCAGATTGAATATGTTTATATCAGTGGTTCTGATGAGAAGTCAGTCAACATTTCCATTACTGATCCCTCACATTCACAATGTCTTTTTTACCTTGGACTGCATTTAAGTTTTTTTTTTTTTTCCTTTCTTTCTTTTTTCTTTGGTTTCAGCCGTTTGAGTATGATATACCACATGTGGTGTTATTTATATTTATCCTTCTTGCTGTTTACAGATGTATTTCAACAAATTTGTGAATATTTGTCACTAAATGTGCTGATAATTTCCTGTTTGTTTTCAAACACTTTTCCATCCCATCTCCTACAAACTCCGTTTTCCAGATTCTTTGCCAACTGGTTCTAACAAGGTTTGGCCAGTGGGAAGTGGTGGGGAAAGACTGGGAGGGGAGCAGAAGGAAGCCTGGGTATTTCTGCTTCTTCTCTATTTAACAGTCATTCTCTGAGTGGGCTGCATCTACTGCTGTCTACGTGGTCCACACCCCTGTCAGGGAAGCATCCTGGTGGCTATGGTGCTTGGATCCTACGTTTCTGGTGAGACTGCATCCATCCTGTGTCCCTCCCACCTAGGCTGGTACAGTTTGCTGCTTTGCTCACCTCTTGGCTTCTTTGCCATCCCCTGTTTGACTTCTCAGCTTTGCCCTCATCTGTAAACACTTCATTGTATTAAATTCCCTTGATGAAATTCCTGAGGCCATTTATGTTTTCTCTATAGAACTCTAATCCAATAACTAAAGTTTTTTTTTCTAGGTAGTATGATAGCATTAGTGATCAGATTGAAACCTAAGAATGGTTACAATCAGTTGCTTCTCCAACTGTCTTCCCTCTTCCTTTGAAGAAAGAGCAAACCATTCAGTTTTTATTAGAACTATGCATAAAATACCTACATATTCCATAGGATATGCCATATATCAATTTCCTTATGAATGGATGACTGATTACATTGGCCTTTAATTACAAAAATCATAACAGATTTAACAAAAATTATCATGGGTTGATCTACTTTAAAATCACATAATTAATTTTATGAATCATAATTTAAATAAAAGATTCTTGTACTAGAGTTAAGTTCCATGGACTCCTGTTTTCTAAAATGTGTCTGTTTTTAGGAATAATTATTCCACCATAACATGTTTGATAGAGATCCTGGGCATTCTGGAGTCATGTCAAACAGCTACATTAGAGCCTGAAAAAACAACAAGTGTCCTAAAATGTGACTCTCACATCTCACAATAATCCACGGGACATGGTGAAGAGCATCTGGTGATATTTTTTTCTGGATGTATCTAGTTTGCTTTTTTCTCAACAGTAAGAATCCATTAAAGGAAGATATGAGGTTGTTAAGGGAAAAAACTGGCCCTGACACCACAAACTGTTTGTGTCCTGCTGAAATTAATGACAAGTGCCCAGTAAAGCAGGAATGAATAGGCTTAAAAGTATGATTGGAGACAAACTACCAAACATGACTTCATAAGAAATGAAAAATCTGAATAAATCTATAAATGAGCAATTGAATTAGCAATTTAAAAACAAAACAAAAATAAAAACTACTCACAAAGAAAAGCTCATGCCCAGATGGCTTCATTGCTGAGTTTTAAAAAACTCTTAAAGAAGAATTTATACTACTTTTTCCACAAACTCCTCTAGAAGATAAAGGGGATGGGACAGTTACTAAGTGCTTCTATGAAGCCACTATCACCCTATACCAATACCAGATGAGGATGGCACAAGAAAAAAAAAACTAGAGACCAGTATCTCTTGTGAATTTAGATTCAAAAGTCCTTGACAAAATATTAGCAAACCAAATCTAGTCACACATGAAGAGGATTACATATACCATGACCAAATAGGATTTATCTGAGAAAGGCAAGGCTGGTTTAATACCTGAAAATCAATTAATGTGATACACTATATTAATAGAATAAGGGGAAAAAAGCCTCAAATGATTATCTCAATAGATCAACATGACGAAGTCCAACACCCTTTCGTTGTAAAAATACTCAACAGACCATGATGAAAGGGATTTTCTTTCTCCTGATAAAAGGCATCTATGAAAAACACGCAGATAACATCATACTTAATGATGAAGGACTAGACGTTTTCCTTCCAAGATCATGAACAAGAATATATGTGTGCCAAGGCTTCATCTATGGAACACTGTACTGGAGCTTCTAGCCCGGGAAATTAGGCAGGAAAATGAAATAAGAAGCACTAGATTGGACAGGAAGAAGTACAACTGTCTCTGTGTGCAGCTGACATGATCTTGTCTGAGAACATGACATCACAACCTGAGATCCAGAGCCCTGTGGCTTGCTTCCCTGGGGGGGCTGTCTACTGCTCCAGTCCACGGCACATTGGCACTGTTGTTGGGCTGGATGTAACCCTCATCCCAGCGAACAAGAATTACCATGATCAAAGTCATGGTTGGTCAAAAGTCCTTAATTATAACCATTTATCCTGCCTGTTCTATCAAAAGCATGTTCAGGCTCATTAAGCATACCGAGTTGTTTGTGTAATGCAATCAATTTTAATTAACATTCTGGTTGCAAAGCCTTTTCTTTTTTTCTTTTTTTTTTAACTTACAGGCATAATTGATCTATATACTCACTGAAAAGCAAACTCGACTCTCTGCTATCAGGAGGCAAGAAAAATTACACTTTTTAGTGGTCATTTTTGACTTAGGCACTTTAATTCAGTGCATTGTTACAACATATGGAAAAGGCTATTTGAGACAAGGTCCTTTCTCCTTTCGCTTTTTTCCTTCAGTTTATTTTACTGCTTACAGGGGGCTAGTTTATTGCTTACAGGGGGTCTTGACAGAGAGAGGAAGCATGCTTGCTGACAGTAGATATCTAGCTTGCTCCCCCCAGGACTGATGTAGACTCTCTTATCAATGATCTGTTCACATGTTACATGGTATTTAGTTAGGACAATAAGAATAGAGAGGGGAAAAAAAAAACTTGTATGTTAGCATGAAATAATAAAAATCTCCCCCTCTCTCTTTAAGTGATAGGTGATAGAATCTCAAAATAAAAAAGAATTTGCTAAAAAAAGAAAAGAATTGAAAGGTGAAAAAGGAGACAGTGTATTTAAATATTCATCACCATTATAGATTATTACAGCCTCTCCCCAATAATAGGACTTACGGAATTGACATGTTCTGGCCACTTGAAGGTCTTGTGATGATGGACAGGGAGAAGGAGTTATACTTGGCAGAGTAAAGCGTTTCCACTCCATGCCAACAACAAGGGCCAAGACTTGAATTTTCTGAAGGTCCCATGGTTTTCTCTTTGTACACTCCTTAGTAGAGCTCATCTCCTCCCAGGTTTATAAATATTACCTATGTGTTGATCTTTCCAAATTATGACTCTGTCCATCCTGACTCCATTCACGAACCACGGGCTCTCACACACCCTCCCTCCCTCCATGAAGCCCCATCTCCTGGATGCTAATATTAACACGCACACACACGTCTTTGATGCTCTGAACCGAGCCCTTCATCCTACGTTTCTCTCTGACTTGTTCCTTCCCCAGGAGTCTCCCACTCTGTAAACGGCTGTCCAATTTTTCCTTGTTGTCCAGGCCAACAACAACAACAAACAAACAAGACCCTATAGAACTGAGGTTTCTCTTAGTCTTCATCTCCCATCCAATAGCAAGACTTCCCTCATCACTCTTTGTAACATGTCCCAGAATTGGACCACTTTTTACATCTCCGTGGCTGCTCGGGTACAAACTATCTCCTTATATGGTCTTCCTATTTTCACCCACCCCCTTCCAGAGCATCAAGAACAATACTTCAAGCACAACTAGTGCCTGTCCTCAGCTGATAACCTCCCAGGGCTTCCTCTTACACTCAGCATTCAGTCCAAAGTTCTCCAGCATTCAGTCAGCCCTGTGGGGGTAACACGACCTACTGGTCTCACTACTCCTATGATGCCATTTCCACACTCTCCCTGGATCACTCTGCTCCCAACCCCTGCCTCTGTGTTGGTCCCTGAACACATGTGTGACCTCCATCATCTAGAATGTTCTCCTGCCAGATATTCACGCTTACCATTTCAATTCATTCAGACTTCTCTTCCACATCACTCATTCCATGATGCCTTCCCTGAGAGCCCTCATCTGAAACACCACCTTCCCTCACTCTACAGGATCCTGTCTTAATTTTTCTGAAAGCTTATCACCACTGAATTATTAATATTTGTTTATTACGTTATTGCTGTGCCTCTTCATAGATTTCAAGCTGTATGAGGGAAAGGATTTTGGGGGTCACTGTTACTTCCCCAGCATCTCTATAACCAAGTCTGGTATAAGGTAGCTTGATACAGAACTGTTGGGTGATTCCATAAATGATGGACTGAATGCATGCATGAATTTCTCATGAATTTCTATTTTTATTACAAATGCTCAGAATATAGCCCAGATACAAAGTATAAAGTATCTCCTAAGAATTTCTCTTTTTGATAAAAATGCTCAGAGTATAGCTCAGACACAAAGTAAAAGTGTAATGGCCGGTTATGTTGAGTAAAGACACACTCAGCCTCCTTTTTATCGTCACTGTCCCTCAAATCTTACTATATCAGTGACATACAGGCAGCCACACACTCCTGGAGTGAGCACTGATTCTCACAAAATGCACTTTTTCTTGATAATAGAATTTTCAGATGGGTGTCCTGTTACATTTACTAAAGGTGACATTTTCCAGCTTCCCTTGCAGCTAGGTTCACCTAGGTGACTAAGATCTGTCTTGGGTTATAGACCAAAGTGTCATGATGTATCCTCATACCTCCTGGGAGGTATCTTCAGAGATGACAGTTTTAAATGCCTTTTTCACGCTGCTTCTGGGTCTGTTCCTCCATCCTATGCTCCGCACAGGATACTGCCATCTTAGACAGTGAAGATGAGGACCAAAGTCTATGGAAAGCAGAGTGTGTGCTGGAGGGACCCAAGGTCCCTAGGGAATCCAAGAAACTTCTGGTCTTAGATTATGGGGAGGGAACGAAACCATTTGGAGAAAGAAATGACAACCTACTCCAGTATTCTTGCTTGGTAAATTCCATGGGGTGGCAAAGAGTCGGACATGATTGAGCAAGTGAGCATACTAAACCATTAACTTCCATTCAATCTAACAACTATGAGGCATGTCTATACGTTCAGAGGACTTGAATTCAGAGTAAAATATTGTTCAGTTCAGTAAAAGCTACATGGTTCATTTATCTTGCACAGTGAGAATGATCTTGCTTCATTTTCTGTTTGCTTTCCTTTCTTTCTTTCTGTTCTCTCTTTTCCTTTCCTTTCCCACTCCTGCCCCCCACAAGATTAATATCCACCGCATTAAGATAATGCAAGAAGCAACTCACTTTCATGATATCTAGTATGACCGATGGCTTAATGGGTAAAGAATCTACCTGCAATGCAGGAGACATGGGAGATGCAGGTTTGATCTCTGGGTCAGGAAGACCCCTTGGAGAAGGAAATGGCAAGCCACTCCAGTATTCTTGCCTGGATAATCCCATGGACAGAGGAGCCTCATGGGCTACAGTCTGTGGGGTTGCAGAGTCAGACATGACTGAGGGACTGAACATGGTTTGGGGGCCCACAACTCTGCTTGCCTCCCAAAGCAAAACTGCCTCCAAAATAGTCATTATCCATCACTTGTTTTTAGAAAAATTAAACTCTTTCCTATTTGTTTCCTTTTTGAAGATAAAAGCAAAATAAAAATGACTCTTTTGAAATCATTATTAAATCATTAAAGAGCATTAATTACTGACATGAGTAATAGAATGCATATTAAAGAATCTCAGTAGAAATAATAGTTCTAAGATGTTAAGATTGTAATTCACTATTAATTTTCCTTAAGGAAAATGTCATTATTCTTGATTTTGCTTGGGTTAATGAAACACATCATATTTCACTGAACATTATTACAAAAAAAATCATTCTTATTTTAATAACTGCTATGACTGATTTAACATAATCTATTTAGTTTACAGACAATATGAATGAAACTACTAAAAAAGGCAAAAATTCCTGCTCAATCATTTCTGATCTTTTAAGGTAGCTTACATTTCTGATGGGCTTTCCAGGTGGTGCTAGTAGTAAAGAATCTGCTTGCCAATACGGGAGATGTGAGAGATGCAGGTTTGATCTCTGGGTCAGGAAGACCCCCTGGAGGAGAGCATGGCCACACACTCCAGTATATGCCTGGAGAATCCTATGGACAGAGGAGCCTGGTAGGCTACAGTTCATGAGGTCACAAAGACTCAGACATGACTGAAGCGGCTTAGCACACATGCACACCACATTTCTGATAAAGTTATACTACAAGGCAGACAGAAATGAGAGAACAACTCCAAAAGGAGGAGCCAGCTAATAATTTAATTATACCTGCTTAAATCCCAAGAGCCAGATTGAAAAATTATGGGTCCAAAAGGGATGATGGAAGGCCCTCTTTCATGAAAACACTTCCCTTTACCAGTCCTTTCAAGATCACATCTCCCTGTTACCAGTTATTCATTCACTCAGTACTTTATTCGTTTACTCACTCATTTCAACATATCTCTCCTGTTTTTAAAAAAAACAGGCAGTTTACAAAAAGGAGAACAGACAAAATAAAATGAAACTATAATCCAGTGTATTTGAAAACAAGTGAGGGCATGTCAGAAAAAGTGAAAAGCGTATTATCTCAATACACATACTTCATAAAGTATAACAGACGTATTACTTTTAAATAGATACACCCAGAGCAAAGACGAGAATACCCTAGATACACAGAGGGAATTGAAAGCTGATGTTGAGAGGTGTTGATGCTAAATGGCTTGGGAGGAACCAGGGGCAGACACGTGCCATGAAGTAAGTGTGAGATTTAATGTCAATGCAAGGTTGGTGATGCTTACAGGATTTTCTTAATGGAAAATTAGTACTGAGCTCTTGAATCAAGTCAGAAGCATAAAGTGCTATCCTATCAGGAAACGGGAAACATAAAAACTATATCCAACTAATTTTCAGGGACACTGACTACGTAGGGTCCCAAATGGAAAAAGAGTAACCTTGGAAAACTTGAGATCCCCAATTGTGATCCACGTTAAAGGGCTAATCAAATTCACATGACCTATTTAGTGAAGGAACCTAGACCTAAGGATTTCCAAAAAATACTGTGGCTTGGAACTGGTGAACCCCAGACGTACCTGGCAGAGATACAATGAAAACCTATCACAGTGATGCCTTCACAACTCAGAAAACATGAGACTACCCTGGACCCAAACCCTTGCTTTGATGAACTCACAGCTAAAATTATAGATGACCCAAGAAGACACACGGCCATGAGAGGGACCACAGCAATAACAGAATTCCTGCATCTGTGAAGCATAAATACCAGAAGGAAACATGTGGTAATTTCATACAATATGTTTTAAATAAGAGGAGAAAATATATGCATAGGCAAAATAGAGAATTATAAGAAAATCTCAGATAAAATGTCGCTCAGTCATGTCTGACTCTTTGTGGTCCCATGGCCTGTAGCCCGCCAGGCTCCTCTGTCCATGGGATTCTCCAGGCAAGAATACTGGAGTGGGTTGCCATTCCCTGCTCCAGGGATGGGGCAGGGATGGGATCTTTCTGACCCAGGGATTAAACCCAGGTCTCCTGCATTGCAGGCAGACTCTTTACCATTTGAGATATTAGGAAGGGCAGGAGGAAAATGGGGTGACAGAGGATGAGATGGTTGGACAGCATCACTGACTCAATGGACATGAGTCTGAATAAACTCTGGGAGACAGTGAAGAACAGGGGAGCCTGGAGTGCTGCAGTCCATGGGGATCACAAAGAGTCAGACACAACTTAGTGACTGAAAAACAACAGATAAAAAGTAGACCTCTTACTGGGAAGACCCAGAGGGATCGGGTAGACAGGGAGGTGGGAGGGGGGATGGGGATGGGGAACACATGTAAATCTATGGCTAATTCATGTCAATGTATGAAAAAACCTACTACAGTATTGTAAAGTAATTAGCCTCCAACTAATAAAAATAAATGAAAAAAAAAGTAGACTTCTTAAATATGAAAACATGATCACTGAGATTATAAACTCATTGTGGATGAAATATTCACCAGAATGCATCACAAAGAAGTAAAGAGGTGGGAACTTTGAGGGAAAATTGCAGCACCGGGAGCACAGAATGAACAGTGCAACAAACAATTAAAAAGTTTCAGGAGGAAAGAACAAACAAAGGAGGAGAAGCCATATGCGAAGTAATACAGGCTGAGGATTGGTAAGAACTAAGCAAAGACATGAATCCTCAGGTGGAAAAAAAAGATCACATCTGGTCACTTAGGGCATTAAGAACCCATGCATATCTAGAAACAATATAGTGAAAACCAAGCCTCCCTCCCCATCCTCCAAAAAACAAACCTGAAAAGCATACAAAGAGGAAAGACCCATTACCTATAAAAGAATGCAATGGGGTTGACAGAAGACATTCCTTAGCAACAATAGAAGCTGAAATTCAATGCAATAATATCAAAATACTAAGGGAAAATAAGAATTTTATACTCACACTATTGTTCAAGAGGAAATTAAAATAAAGCAGATAAAGACATTTTAATAGAGACAAAAATAGGAGCTGCCACTACTCACAGATATTAAATAAAAGAACTAATAAATGTTACACATCAACAAGAAGGAAAACAAACTTGAAGGAAGAAATAATTTTTACAAAGCACTGATGAACAAATAAAATGATAAAGAAGGCAGGGAAGTCTAAATAAATATTGACTACAGTTACCATCTGGAACTAAAATTCTAAGAAATAATTACATGGAAGAGACATAATGATCAACTTTATAATTTATTAAATTACGAAGTGTTAAAATTTCAATGGCAATTATAGAAAGAAAAATACGTAGGATCCCCCTTCTTGCTCCTCTCTCTCTCCATATATATATATGTATTTCCCAACCAGTAAAGGAAAAATAAGAATAGAGCAAACTTGATCAATCCTTTAGTGGTTAAGAAGATGGGGGATGTGGGGAGTGGAGGAAACCAAAGAAAAGCAGAGTAAACAAAACATAAAATAAGAGAGTAGGAGTGAGTCCACAGGCATCAATAAAAGAATCAAATACAAATGGAATAAACTCACATTAATATACAAAAGACATCAGACTGAATGAATACATTAAAAAAACAAAAACACAGTAACAACAGATACTGTTTGCAGGAAGCAAACCCAATGAATACAGTCCCCAGGAGCACAGAAACATACGTATAGTCAATATGATGCAGGCTCAACATTTCTGATATACGGATTGTGTGCAAATGCATTTCTATTATATTATGTTCTGTATTTTTCTGTATCTTTGTAGTATTTCACAGCAAGGATTTTTAAAAAGAAAAAAAAAGAAAAATTAGGATATTAACATGAAAGACAAATGAAGGAAAAAGACATAATATACTAGGAGGCCAGTATTGAAAGTGTAGGTGTAAAGTTTCCCTGTGAGCGGTATCCAAAGACCTCACTCTGAGCTTTCTAACTGCCAACACAAAAAGGGAACTGTAACCCGTACCTATTTCACAATTTTCATGCTCACAATCCAACTTGTTGCTCAAGAGAAACCCAGTAATTTGTAATGATGCTCAAGGGAATGAACTTTGATGGGTTCTCATAAAACAATGCAACAGAAAAGAGACAAAAACTTAAATAAATAAAAGCAAAGACAGAAAAGACACCAACTTGTTTTTTTCTTTTTTTTAGGGGTAATTCCACGAAATGTTTTCCCTGGTTCCCGGAAGTCTTTTCGTCTTTGTTTTGGCATCGTCTTTTGTAACGCCTTAGTCACTTTCTCCCCTCCCAGCAATCAGGGATAAACGTTGTCTTAATTGTGATGTAGAAGATATAAAAACACTCATCCAATAGGAAGATGCAGCAAATGAATCCCTCTGCTTTAGAAATAAGGGCCTGTCCCCTTGGCGATAAACTTGTTTCAGCCGCATCCCTGTTTGCATGCCCTGCCGTCCTGCTGCTCAATAAGCCTTGTCTGTGCAGAGCTTACTTTGTTAGCATCTTTTATTTCCAGTGGAAAACTGACAGGTTGACCTTGGCAGATTCCGCTGACGATTGTGTAAGTCTAAAGGAAGAATTCACTGAACAAATTCATTCAACGCTCATTGATCGGGGGAAGGGGATGACCAGGTTCACCACTTCTAAAAGGGGGCAGGTAGCTTTGGGATTGTACACATTGAAGTGATGTTTTGCCTTGTATTGGCTCTGTGCCCGGAAAAGCATCCCATGGGGTATGGAGGGAAAGGAAGACCATTTCTTTCTAGTTTGCTCAGCATGTTTGTGAGACAAACTGTCACCCTGCTGCAGCAATTCAAGTTGCCCACAAATGCTGGCTGCACCGCTGAAGTGAAACGCAATCAGTCAACTCACTCCAAGTGGACCGAAAATGATAACTGTAGCCTTTACAAAAGAGGCAATGATGATAGGAAAGAATTTTTTCTTAAATTTATTTCTAATCCCCAGTTATTAAAGATAGATAGAGTTTTCCTTTCCTTTAGATTTCATGATGAGAAAGAACAGGTCAGTTGACCTATTACGAAGCACTGTATTACTGCACTCATTAAGATTTCCTTGTAGCTCAGATGGTAAAGAATCTGCCTGCAGTGCAGGAGATCTGGGTTCCATCCCTGGGTGGGTAAGATCCCCTGGAGAAGGGAATGGCTACCCACTCCAGCATTCTTGCCTGGAGAATCCCATGGACAGAGGAATCTGGCGGGCTAAATTCCATGAGGTCACAAAGAGTTGGACACCACTGAGCGATTAACACTTTCACAAGATTCAAGAGCAAAGTCTATGGAAGAATCCTAGAGTGATTTGATTTTTACCAGGAGGCGGTGAAGTGGGAGCTCTGGTCACTCAGTTCTCCCACCTATACCCAGGGATCTCCTGGGAGACTGCTGGACGGTGACTCATAACAGTCAGAGATGGCGGAGCTGATGGGCTTCAGGGAGCAGAACATGGAATCAGAATGGACGCTGGCCAAACTGAGCCCAGGGCAGGCTCTGTCTTCAGTACACAATAACGTTTGTTTATTAGAAACAATATCTAGTGATTCTGCTCTTTCTGGGTAAAGGTATTGGGTTACATTTCTTAGACATGGGTATCAGAATAATATGGAAAAAAAGTGAAATGATTCTATTTATTTAAAAAAAAATCCCTGTAAGGTGGATCTACAGGGCCACTTTGAAAAGTCAAAATTACTATAACTAAGACACAGGGGCCCTCAGCCTCACAGATCCTGAATTAACCTCCCCAGCCCCACACTGTCTCCCATCCTGCCCCCCACCTTTCCCCCTACCCTTTCCCCCACCCTTGTTACATAAGTGCTCTGTTGGGAAATGTGCATGCTCTTGTATATAGTGTAACTGAGTCTAGTTATCCTCTATATAGTATAACTTTAGTATAGCTGAGTCCGGGGGAAAGGCACGCCCAGTGAACATCCCAATGGTGAACCGCATGTACTTACTTGGGTAAGACCAGAACCTGCACGATAAAGATGCAGAAGAAGATGAGGCAAGCACAAGTCACGTAATACTTGAAGGCCGGCAGCGCGGTGGCTCGGTACTGAGGGGAGAAAAGAAATCAGGAATGACGGCCCTCTGAGAGAAGGGCTGAAACAAGCCCCCAGCAGCCTAACTGTGCCCGGTTCAAGCATCACGCTTGCAGGCGGTGGCAGAAAACGAGCTAAGGACAACAGCTGTTCATCCCTGACAATGTGCACTTCCTCCCTCCAGACGAGCTGTGAGAGGGACTCCGGACCACGGTTTTTACCAGTCGACCCGTTCAGAAGCCCATTTAGAGGTAACTGGACCCCTCCAGCAAGGAGACAGAGTGCCTGGCCAGAGACACGAGAGCGCAATCTTAAGGTTCCAGGAGCGAGCAGGCAGCCTGGTTCCCCGGAGGGTCTGAGTTCCACGGCTACTTGGGGAAAGCAAGTGGCTTTTCATAGAGGGGTACTTGACTTTGAAGAGTATGGAGGAAATGCAGTTTGCTCGTTTTATTTATCCATTTTACTCTTTTATTATATTATTGAGAGGTGGTGAGTGAAGTTACAAGACCAGACCAGCAAGCTCCACTCTCTGTGAACATTTGTTGGCCCGTCTGGGCCGTGCTGTTGGATTCTTTCTCCTCATGCTGCGGAATCGGCTGGTCCACATGGCTTTCCTCAACATCCAGGATCATAAGCTGACCAGTGCAGCTACCCGCCTGAGGCTGCCCTGGCGAGTTATGCAGGAAAAGCCAGCCAGCCTTGCACTCATGACGACAATGATCCGTCACATGTCCCCTTCACTATGTGATGGTCCGCCGGGCACGTGCAGTGCTTTGAGTGGACTGAGCAGGAACTATTACGGTGCCTGGTTTTGGATGAAAAAACCTTCGAACCAGGATGACCCATGAACATTCTCAGAAAGACACACAAGCACAGCAGCATCTCCACCCAGGGGGACTGGCTCCCGGACCCAGGCTTCCAAACTTACTGCTCCTCCCAAAGGGGTTCTATGATAAAATTTAAGGAAATAAGGTTTTTGTGGCAAGCCTACCGAAACCCCCTGAAACAATGCTGCTGGCAGGCTGCATTAGGGTGTCTGCACAGACTGTTTCCCAAGTTATCGGAAGTTAGGTATGTATTTTGGGGGTTTAGCCTCTGGGGTTTTGGTGCAGATAATGGATCTCTGGGTTGTCTGGCTTCTCTTCTTTGTCTTGCAGCCTTTTAACCCTCCTGCTGGCCTGCAGAGAAGGCCGGGGACAGGAGGCCAAGAAGTGAGCTTGAATCTCAACACTGTCTAAAGTCAGTCTCAAAGGCAGCCTGTGAGAATGTCAGCACATGCTGCATGTTTCAATAAACATCACTTTCTGTTTACTAGAATATTCCTTGGGTTGCTTTTGTGACTTCAGAGTCAGGGTAAGTTACAACGCTGATGAAGAAACTAACATAATTGCTGAAACGTGATTATATTTTATGTATTCAATTATGCCCTTATCTTCTTTCTCTTGGCCTGTGTAGAGACATGAGTTGGAATTTCCTTGTGGTATTAATAAAGGAAAAGGACTTCTATCAGGAAGGAACTAATTTAATGTTTAAATAATAAGTAGTCATTAGTCTCTAAATTCTTCGATAACAATAATAAATTGTATCAAACATCAATTTGCTAAACCGTCTGTAGTCAAAGTTCCTGACTTAGAAGCAGAAAATTGATCTTCTTGACCACTAACTAGTACGAAAGATTGCTTTGGCATCACTGTAAAATCCAACCTTGATGAGCTTTGGAAGGAATTAGGAATTTTGATATTTGCTATATCCTTTCAATATCCATAAAACAATGAACTAGATTTTCTCAATGAAGTTTTAATATCTGGGCTGTGACTGTTGCCATTATTATAGTAGCTTTTGTTCAAACTAACACTGTAATTACAAAGCAAAATGGTACAAATGACCTCTATCTTGCTCTTTTTCTAGATCAACATGAAACAAAAGGCAGATGAACCTACAACAGTTGTCCTTTCTGCAACAATAATTCATTTTAGCAAATCCTGGTTTAAGCTTGACTTGTACAAATTATGTCTGCTTGTATGTTTGTGCCTGAAACAGCTCTACTTTAGGAGTCATAATGTGAAAGTATTTAAATGCACCAAACGTTAAAAGTTTGGTATTTCTAACTCTCCCAACCAGGGGTTCATTCTTCTCATATTCTTGTAAAAAGTTAAAATAATTAGTATTGTCAGAAGGGGTTTTGCTTTCTTTTAAAACATTTATGTCTAAGAAAATGTCCCACTGAGAAAGCAAGATATTGTTTTTTTGGTCACACTGCATGGCATGTGGGATGTTAGTTCCCCCACCAGGGACCAAACCCACACCCCCGACACTGGAAGCATGGAGTCTTAATTACTGGACTGCCAGGGAAGTCCCAAGAGAGCAAGATATTAACTCCTTCCCTTCCCTTCACCCCACATCTCACAGATATCATTAACTAACAGGAATGTTGAGAGAGGTGACGAGCCAAAGACAGAAACCTGATAACCAGAAATGTGGTAAAACAAAACTCGCACAGAAGAACCACAGGAAAAGCTAGAAAGAAATCTGATATGGTTACAGGCAGTTTAAATGTCACATTAAAAAACATGAATATAATTTCATGATGGAGTTTTTAAAAGCTAATATTTTGGAAAAATGATTGATTTTGAAGAAAAAAAATAGCTTACTTCTTTTTCTAATATTTTATTGTAGAAAAGCAATGAGATTCTCTGAATGTCTTCGGACTTGAGCCATTGCCTGGAAATAAAAAGGACAGACATATCATTAAAACCAAACCTCCAACCAAACACCTGGAACTTTTTTTAAAAAAATGACTTGCATTCTTCTTTTTTCATATTTCCAAATAACTGGAATATGGAATCTAGGTTTGTTAACAAGATCTGCAAATGTAATATTCTTATTCACACACTGCCTTCCTTTGAAAATTTTATATTGCAAACCAGCTGTCATACCAAATTGAAAATCAAGTTATCCAACTTAAATAATTAGGGAGATAAGTCATTAAAAGGACTCAAGTACATCAATGAGTTTATTTGCTAATGTTTTACTGAAATCATGTGGTTAGTTTCATCTCCTAAAAGGGTTTGGTTCATAGAGAAGCACTATTTTTCTCAGTTTATAGAAAGCAATTCATCACAGAGCATCAGAAACATTTAGAGTGGCTTCCAGGTCTGGGCAAGAAGACTTTACTCCTTTCATGCTTACTAAAAATACTTTCATTGTCATATTTTTCATTTCTGAAAGGTAAAAAAAAATTGTGCTTGAATCGTTTTCAAAAATGGGTAAAAATACTAACAGAAGAAGCAGTCAGGTCAGATCACTAACATAGTATATTGATGCCAACATAAACACACACATACATAATACATATATACATCTCAGATGTTCAAAAATAAAAGCTACATGCAAGTAAGCATTCTGACACATTGACTTACTATGAGAAGTCTGTTTTGAGAAAGCAGTTGAGGTAGAGAAAGATCTTAAAGACAAAACCCTTCACCAGAACATCAAGTATAATCCCTCCCTGGTTAAACAGCCACCCTGGTGTATGATCCAGCGAGCTGAGCATATAATGCCTGGTGTAGTCACATATTTTGCAAATAAAATAAACACATACTTTATGAAATAGAGCTAAGTGAAACAGAGAGATACACATTGTTACAGTCATGAGTACAGAAATATAAGAAAAATTGAAATCAATGCATCACGAAAAATACCTAGAAATAAACACTAACAAAATAAATGACCATATAGTTTAAGTTATAACACTGGGAATTTTGACTTCTACCTATATTTTCTGATTTTCCTTTAGAATACAAACTTTTATAATTATAAAATAATTACCTGAATGACATGCATCTGTGCATGTAGTATATATATATATATATGTATATATATATATAAATAGCTGCATATTTATGTATATGTCTACAAGTACATATAATAATATAGCTATATCTACATCTATACCTATATATCTGTATGAAGGGAGATAGAGAGTGTGTGTATATATGTATATATATATGTATATATGTGTTCTTCTGGAGATAAAATTATATTTTTTGTATATAAAATTTTATACCTGTGCAAACAATGACCAATTCCCATGAATTCCTACATAGTTATGTCTCTATGGATTTTGATTGTCTGAAACATATTTAGAAGATAAAGATAAATGGGGAAGGTCTTTGAGGATCCAGGAAGAAAGACCAAGTGACTGTCATGCATTATTCTGTAATGACAGGGACAGCCATGTCCTGATTTCAGAGTCAGGTTTCAATGTACACTGAGGTTTCACAGGACAGTTAACAAGCAAGCTAACCCAGATCAGCCCATTTGAGGAGAAGCATCTCCAGGGCTCCCTGGATATCCACATGCCCAGGCCCTCTGGACAGTTCCAAAGATGCTCACAGCTCATGCATCACCATGAACTTGAGTTTCCCAGGAGACTAAACCATAGCAGTGAAGTTTCAGCCGAGGCCCAGAAGTCAGTCATCTATTCCAGAATGACTGCCATTAAAAATGAGAACTCTAAAAATACTTTTGGATTCAAGGTTATAAGCTTTACATATCAGGGAAATAAACTTTTTTCTTTTTAGTATTTCTTATGACTGCAGCAGTGGCAGAGATCTGTTATTGCTCTCTTTTATGGGGCTAGTTGGAGGAATCAAAGGTTGGTTACTATCAGAAGGAGCAGAAAATAAAATTTAAGATAGATTTTAACTGTCCTCATTTTTAGAACTCTGTATTCATTATGGGTATCAAACTATGAATAATGTATGCCAAGAACTTATTAAAAAGTTTTTTTTTCTTTACTGAGAATGAAAAATCCATTTTAAAAAATGCTCTTGGATAATATAAGCTTGGACATAAAATATGAATGAAATTTATAAGGTGGAGATAGAACCAGCTCCTCATTAGTGGGGCCCCCATATTTCTACATTTTGGTCACCTGTTTGTCTTGCAGGTGGACAGGACGTACTCAAGATAAGATCTGGCTTTCCTTTTGTTCCGAGCACCTACCGTAAGTTCATAAGACTTGATCCCTGGATGGAAGCTTGGGGAAATGACTGAATTCCAATTGTTGATTCTAGGAATTTGCCCACTGGAATCCTGGCTGCACATTAGTTGTGTCACTGCACAACTAATTAGCCATGAGGCCATTTTGCTACAATAGATAAAATGGCTGATTCACAGCTTTGGATTCATTCCACTAGAAGATGATAACATATCAATCCTAACAGATCCTTTAGTGAGCAGTCATGTCTCCCATCCATCAAAACCAGAAGTTTACCAAACTAAGGCAAATACATAAAAGGCAGGCTAGTAATTCGCAACAGTCTCCAGGAGCATTAATTGTTGGTTCTTTGACTTCTTTAGATACAACAGCTTGTTTTCTGTGCTGTCTCTGCCAAACTTATCATGCAACTGAAGTCGGAGGCAAAGAAGACTCAAGCTCCTATCCTCCCCACCCCCAAAATGAATGGCTGTGTGACTGCTGATGAGTATAAATTTCTGAAAGTGGTGAACACTGTTTTTGCTGTTTGATAGTGAACATGATGTAGACAGAACTGTGGTATTTGGCACAGGACTTGGTATAGATGATTTGGGGAAATATAAGCACTGGCCGTGTGATGGGACATTTCAGTAGAGTCTGGGTACGTCTCACCAGTGATACATATTACACATATTGATGAGAAATAACAGCATCCCTCTGCTCTGCTCCCAGTGGACTCTGAAGACACTTAGAACAGATTCTTTTTACATCATAAAGAATGTACGTATCACATTAGATCTTGAGTCCTTAGTGATCTACCTTGAGAAAGAAAGCATCATCCCTTTCTCTAAGATACACCCAAATACTATAACCATGCATTGGGTTGGCCAAAAAGTTCATCTGGTTTTTCCATAACATCTTACAGAAAAATCAAACGAACTTTTTGGCCAACCCAATATCTGTACACATTTTAAGAGCATCTAAGCATTTTTTTGCATTTTTATTTATCACAGTCCAATCTTTAAAAATTATGTTAATGAATGTTTCACAATGTCCATTTCAGTGTTCCTCTATTATTTCCTTTTATTTATCTTTTTTTTTTTTTTTGGTTTCCTTTTACTTATCTTTTATGGCAAAATTGTCTTGTGCCAATTAGTCCTAAGACTGAATCCCCTGCAGCAAAGAAGTTTAGGGTGAGAATACGGGACCCACAACTATCGCCTGTCCCTTTCTTTTCTCCAGCAGGTCGGGTTTGGCCAAAGGCTTCCTCCATGAAGCCATAACTGATGGACACATTCTTTCTTTTTTGTCCTCATCATTAAGGAGGGTAAATCCTTTCTCATGAGCCTCATGCCTCTGTGGGTTCTCTGAGGTGGCCTCTGTTCTGGTTACTGATTTTTCTAGGAAATTCAGAAATTTATAAATGTATCTGGATATTTGGAGTAGGAAAGAGTTGTGTGTGCTGAGAAGGTCAAATATTTTGGGGAATTGGAACTACCGGGAGACAACAGAATGGAGAACGTGTGGTTTTCAGTCTCCTGACACTGTTCCTGACCCAGCTGGTCTCTGGCATGAAGTCAATTCACTCCTGGGCTACACAATAAATGAATTTCAATTAATTTATGCTAACTTGTTTTTGTGCTAGGCTGAGGTCAAGAAAGGAAATTCTAAAGAAGATCTTGACTTGAGCTCAGGGGCAAAGTACACCCACATCCACATGTGGCATTAGTTTGGAACAGCTTCCCAGCTGGCTCAGTGGTCAAGAATCTGCCTTCCAATGCAGGACCCGCATGAAACAGAGCCGAGGGTTGGATCCCTGGGTCAGGAAGATCCCCTTCAGGAGAAAATGGCAACGCAGTCCACTGTTCTTGCCTGGAGAATCCCACAGACAGAGGAGCCTGACGGGCCACAGACCATGTGGTCACAAAGAGTCGGACACGCCTGAGCACACACGCACATTAGCAAAGCCGATGCTAGAGAGGGAAGACCTCTTTCCTCCTGTGATGGACTGAATGTCTGTATCCCCCGCTCCATATGTTGAAGGCCTAACCCAGGGTGTGTGTACCTGGGGATGGGGCTTCTAAGGAAGTGATTAGAGCTGACTGAAGTCCTATGGGTGGGGCCCGGGCCCGAGAGGATGAGTGTCCTTATAAGGCCAGAGAGCTCACTCTCTCTCCTTCTCTGCGCAGTCCTGAGGAAAGGCCACAGGGACACACAGTAAGGGGGCTGCCCTGTGCAGGTCGAGGAGAGTTCTCACCAGAAACCAACCATGCTGGCATCCTGAGCTCACACTTCCAGCCTCCGAGTGGGGAGAAAATAAATTTTTATTGTTTAACTCCCAGCCCACGGCATTTTGTCCAGCAGCACCAGCCGAGGATCACACCTATCTATGTTCACATTGTTGATTCTGAAGGCCTCAGTGGCCTCAGCTGTGCATTAAGGCCCTGGGTGAACCTGTGGCATTTGGGAAGGTGGGTCCATGAACCCACAGCTGAAATAAGTGGTTCTGGACAAGTGTTCTCTCACTGTGGATGCCTGATCCTTCCTTAACCCTGGGGTCTGCCAGTCATCCACCCGGGCATGGACTCCACTCCTCCATTCAGACACAATTCAACTTGACTCCTGCGTCCTTCATTAACTCACCAGCTTCTTTCGTGTACCAGAGAGGCCCCTGTTTTTCCCCTTTAAACTTTTCACATAATCTCTTTCTTACTGTTTTTTTTTAAACCAATTTGGAAGAACCTGATATGGAACCTAATATTCCATCTGAATATTAACTGTACAGCACACCCGTTTATTACGATGAATCTTACAGGAGTGCACACTACTCCAAGAGACAAATGCTGTTGTGGGGGGCTGGCCTGGTGGCCCCCACACAGGGCTTCGTCTCCCTACTGTGCACCTCCCAGAGAAGCTTCCGCTATGACCCTATGCTGCAGACCTACTGTGCGTGCTTTCTTCCCTCTGACCTTGCTGCCAACAAAAAATTGTCACTTGCCACCTGTTGCTACAAGGATTAGGTCACTGGTCACTGCAGTTGCTGACCTTCAACACACCCTCAAAGAGGTTCAGGGCAGAGATCAGGAATGAGGCCCTCTGTGCTCTGAGAAAACTGCCAAAGCAGGCCTTCAGATAGATATTCTCAGGAGAAGATTAGAAAATCTTTTCAATCTTCTCAATTTCTTGCATCTTCTCACGTCTAGAAAAGCACTAGAATTGCTAATGGGGACATCTGCTCTTCATGACTAATAGAACATTTTGCCAAATCGTGTGTTGGATTGCATGTATTCCCCTTTCACCAAAGTCACACATATACTGACCTCCTGCCTGTCTTCTTTGAAGCAGTTCCTTAGCGCTACTAAGAGGCTGTCTCCTAGGCCATGCATGCTAAGTGCTTAGTCATGTCCGACTCTGCGACCCCATGGACTGTAGCCCACCAGGCTCCTCTGTCCATGGGATTCTTTCAGCAAGAATACTGGAGTGGGTAGCCATTTCCTCCTCCAGAGGATCTTTCTGACCCAGGGATCAAACCTGTGTCTCTTATGTCTCCTACGTTGGTGGGTGGATTCTTTACCACTAGCACCACCTAGGAATCCCCTATAGTTCTCATTTTGCTCGAAGAAAACTTAACACTCTCAAGTTATGCGTATTTTTTCTCAGTCAATATCACCTACCCAGACTAAATCAAAAGCCTCTTCTCTGAGCTCTGTCCTGATGGGGCCTGGCCATATCTGGTTTGGCTCTGCATAATTCACTTTTAGGATCTAACAAACCCTCCACACACCAGCGGAGTGGAGGTGATCACACAGTCGCTGCTCAGAACCAACCTCAGGGTTTCAGGCTGACTTCTCAGAGCACCCAGCTTCCCATTCAAGCCTCTTTACCCTGAGAGATTCCCGTGGGGCGCCCTGGGTCCTGACGGTGTTTAAAACTGCACTCTGACCCAGGTGCATCCTGCAGTCACACCTCGAAGCTTTCCCATTTTCTCTCTCTAAGTTTTCTCCAAGATTTAGCCCAGGAGCCACCTCCTCCAGAAGACTCGAGACTCAGCCTCTGGGGGTGTCCTGCTCCTCTCTACCTGTCACAACTGTAGGGCATTAGGGCAGAGATCTCTCTTCCCCTCACTTGGGGCTTTGACGGGTAACACTGTGATTTGGGTCTTGGGATGTCTGATGCCAAGCAAGTGAGGACAATGCTCCCCCTTTAACAAATGCTTGCTAAATGAGTCAAGGAATGAACACATTGAAATCTGCATACAAATCACTATTTTATGTCAATAGCAGAGAACAACTGAATGGTACATCAAGCCTGGAGTCCCTACTGAACCCTCAAGGGAGAATCAAGTAAGATGGAAGAACATCTTATGGAAGAACAAGGGAGCAAGGGAGATTAATGAGTAGGGGCAAACAGAATGGGAGTGATGCTAATTAAAAAATAGGTGCATAACAGCTTCCAGTTACAAAATTTCCCTTTTGATCTTCCAGTATGGCGTGACTTTTTTGCCCATTTGATTTCTGAAACATGTTGGGAAAATTACAGCATTAGCCATTACACCAATGTTAACCAAGGCTTTAGAACAGAATTGCACTGGGCCACAAACGTGGTAACTAAACACGTATTTGAATACAAAATGGCCCAGTAGAGACAGACAATTCACGAACAACCTTGACAAAAATAAAGCAAAGCCAATGACGTACTTTCTAACGATTCCTTTAGTAGGAAGGTTCTAAAAGGTGGGCACAAAAGCAGTTTAACAAGGTAGGCATGTTGCATGAAGACACGCTGAGGCTGATTTTATACATTCGCTTTTGATTACTATTATTATCATTGTAACTGGCTAAACTTTGTCAGGGAACAAGATTTCTTCCTTCTTCTGCTGTGTTTTATTCCAGTGGGCTGCAGAGGAGTAACTGCTATTTCCTCCGGTTGAATGAATCTACATTGTGTGAGATCAGTTTTAGCTTCCAGTACATTCCAGGAAGTCACCGTTCCTCAGTTGTGGGGTACTGGGGTTCAATCAGGGTGGAGTTAGGCTGTTTTTCCACTTTGATCCTGGCACCAGCCAAAGCAAAGCACCTGTCCAGGCATTGTTGGCACGCCCTGCACGCTCTACGGCAGGTGGAAGGCTTTATCCGTTTGGAGCATACGAAAGGGGCTAGGCAGGGGTGCACTCAGGAGGCTGGCATATCCGAATTTTAACTCTAGCCTGACCAAGATACAGGAAGTACCCTATATACGAACCTTCAAGCTGTGAACTTTTAAAGATGCAAATGTGCCTTCGCTTGTCCAGTCGTGTCAGGCGTGAGTGACGTTGCGGCCGGCCCTGCATCTCCTATTGCTGACGACCCGTCAGCTCTCCCATCTCCCACCTCCTCTCCATCCTGCAGTCAGTAAATCTTCTTGCCTGTTCACCTGATGCCGCCCCTGTCTGCCAGTTGTTACAGTGCACTGCTGTACTTTCCAAGGTTCTGTACTGTAACAATCAATGCTTTCTTTATTTTTGTGTTTGTTTTTAATGTATTATTTGTGTGAAAAGTATTACAAACCTATCACAGTACAGTACTATATAGCTGACTGTGTTAGTTGAACACCTGGGCTAACTTAGACGGACTTAAACAAAAGTGGACTTACGAAGGTGGGAGACTAACTGTACTTTATTGTGTATGTACACAAACACACATACACACATCCCATGCACACATGCACGCACTCATGTGATTCTTTCTTAAGTCCTGTAAATAATTTGCCATGAACACTTAAAAGTCACAGTCTAGAAGAGGCATGCCTTTTTCAAAGCTGTGGACCTTAATTTTGGGGACAGAATTCTAGGTGAAAAATCATTTACACTTCTCAGGAGTCAACTTTCATGATAAAAATTCAATTGGTTTCCGTAAGGATGAAAACATCTGCATAAAAGCTCTTCATTTGGATCTACTCAGGTTTTCACCACAATTTAACCCAACAAAACTTTATGGAGCATCTAATGAGTAGCAGGCTGCTTCCTGAGCTGCAAAACTGCCCTCCATGACTTTAGCCATGGAGAGTTCGAAGGCCATTGAAGGTAATAATCACTCTGTCCGGGCCATGGAAGTCACCACCTTCTTTAAATCCTTTCTCCTGCATTCCTGGACCATTTAAAACTACAACACCAATTCTTGGCTTCCTAGACTGAACAATTTTGCCCTCTAAAGACTCAGTCTTCTTCCCACTCCCTCCCTGAATTCAGATTCTAACACACAAGGGGCTCTTTCAGAATTTAGAACACAGGTACCTCCACACACTCTGCTGTTGGGAGGCCGGGGAGGTAAAGGCATTTCAAATGGATAGTGTCACACAATAACAACTTTATGATTTTTCCATGTGGCATCTCTATTGATCTTTAAAAAATATTCTTACTGAACACATTAAGCTATAATTTTTCTCTCTCTAATAACCTATCATATTGCTCGTCAGTAATTTACTTGGGGAGGATTTATTAGGCAGGAATCAAACATTTTTTGAGATGAAATACAATGAACAAAAGCTATTATTAAGAATGATTGAGGTGAAAAGAATGAACTGTCTTAGAAACCTTGGCTTTGTCGTGATAAGTATGACAGAGTTTGGGGTGAAATTCTTTTGGAAAACATATCATTATTTTCAAATAATAGTGTTGAAATAAGAGATGAAGGATAATCGAAGATGAAAAAGTACTCACTTTTGTGCATTGATTCCATCAATTGCTTGAATCATCCTTTCATTTAATTCCTCTTCAAATCTTTTCTTTTGTGACTTGGTTCTGTATGATGGAAGAAATATTTTGGGTAAGAGTATTACTAAACAGTAAACTTGTGGTCCTCTGATAGCAAAATCTCTGTCTGATCCTGTTAATTGAATTTTTTAAAAAAGGCAATTATAGTCTATATGCAGTCTTTTGTCTATTAAGATATAGTCACTTTGTGGATTGAATGAATTGGTTAGAGTTTTTAGCACCATAAAATGTTCCTTTACTACTGAGTGAAATTAAAAAGCAACACTGAAAGGCATGTACTTGGTGTTTGAGATAAAAGAGGTTTCTGTCCTATGAGATGCACTAGCCCTTGAATTGTTGCCTTTATAAACTTTATTTTTTGATAGAACATACTGGCTTTGGAAATTCCCTTGCAAAAATGTGGACTGGGACAAAATAATCATTACTGTTTCATGTTTTCCTTGGCCAGTTTGCAAGAATTTGCAGAACTGTAGTCTTCTTTGAGACGTGTCAAAGCTTTTTTGTCTGTAATTAAATGTTCCTCAGTTTTTGAGAGTGCTGTTCACAGAAAACCCCTCTTACACTTGCAGACTACTCACTTGATCTCAAAGTGAATAATCTTGGGCCATAATATAAAATACTTTGCATTTTATTGTGCCAAGACAAGAATGCGTTCTCCAAGGTTAATCTGATAATTATCATGAGAATGATGTAAAATAAAAAATGAAAATCATATCTGTTTTTAAAAGTGAAACATCTACTGCAGAGTATAAGCCCATCTGGCCCTTCAAAAACTGGCTTGAGCCAGCCTGCATCTGAATCCAGGTGCCCACAAGTCACCTAGCCCCATTGGAGTGAGCACAAGGCTTCTCTGTGTTGTATTTGGTTAAGTTACTCACTGAACAGACCTTCTACTCTGGCATAAAATAATACTCTTCCAATTTTAGAACCGCCTCTCTATATAGATGAAAACAGTATTAAATGTGCAATGTCATATTTATCTGTAATCAAATCTGGTGGAATTATCATTAATGAGACAGATGGGTAATACTGCTGGTGAATTCCCACCTTCAAGTCCTGCCTTCTTTAAACAGGTCAAGGTTAGGTTTGGTCCAAAAACAGAACAATGTTAAGTGATCCACCTGTCAACACCAAGCCAATGGAATTCAGAGGTTTTAGCAAGCCAAATTCCAAGCTAAACTGGGAGGCAAATTAATTTTGATCTTTCTTTTAGAAAAAAGCCAGGCATCTTAGCAGTCACCAGGGATGGCTTATTCTCATTTGTGACTAAGGAGCTCCCTCTATTTTCTTTTTATCAGCCCTGTGCCTAGACTTGAGATTCTTGACTTCAACTTGGTCAAAAAGTTGAAATCTCTCTTTCACAAAGCGTCACCAAGTCTAAGAAGGAACAGTGTAGGTGCTTCGAAGCTCACAGGAAAATTGAGCCCTTCACTCATATGTCTGGGGGCCTAACGATGGCACTGTCTTTGTGAATCTGTTTTAGGATTAGCTTAGATGATGCCAGGCTTTCCTGGTAGCTCAGCTGGTAAAGAATCCACTTGCAAGGCAGGAGAACCTGGTTCGATTCCTGGGTTGGGAAGATCCGCTGGAGAAGGGAGAGGCTACCCACTTCAGTATTCTTGGGCTTCCCTGGTAGCTCAGCTTGGTGAAGAATCTGCCTGCAATGTGGGAGAACTCAGTTCGATCCCTGGGTCGGGAAGATCCGCTGGAGAAGGGATAGGCTACCCACTTCAGTATTCTGGCCTGGAGAATTCCATGGACTGTGATGCCAGGTGGTAAAGAACCTGCCTGCCAGTGTAGAAGACATAAGAGACGTGGGTTTGATCCCTGGGTGGGGAAGATCCCCTGGAGGAGGGCATGGCAACCCACTCCAGTATTCTTGCCTGGCAAATCCCACACACAGAGGAGCCTGAAAGAGTTGGACACAACAGAAGCGACTTAGCACACAACAGATGCCTGCGTGGTGCTCAACCCAGTACATATGGCACATGAAGTAGCCAATAAATGCCTGTTATTATGCATCCTCTGTATTCACTGATTTTCTGGACAACAGTTCTTAACATATAAACAGCTTCCAGGTCTCCGTAGCTTTGTGACCTCTGCTGAGAGGCTATGCTTGGGGCTGATCATCTATCTCTAAGGAATTCTTAATTCACCAACCAGGGCCTTGCTCCTCAGGCTGTCAGCGTTTCAGCATTTCTGATCTTCCTGCCTCTGGGCTCCCGTTGGCTTCCCGGGGGCTCACAGACCCCAGCTCTATCCTCAAGGCCCCTTTCCATTTTCTCTCTCTTAAGCTCCTCCGCCAACCTGCCCCACCCACAGGCTGGGCTACTCTACCTAAGGAGGTGTGGTTCCTGTTGAACCTCAGATGATGTTTGACTGCCCTGGGAGGCCCCCTCACCACCGGGCTGGGGGCTCAGAGAGGTTTTATGACCTCGGCTGTGTTACAAAGCCAGGATGGGCTAGGGAAGTCCGGGCTGGCTTGAAAGACAGGCTCTCCCTGTGAGGCTTGGGGCCACCGAAGACCAACCACCACAGAGGAAAGTGGAGGAGATACGGAGGAGGCTCCCAGGAGGGCAGGCAGGACCGGAGAGCAGCTAGGAACACAGGCTTCAGTGTCCGAGAGCCTGGGCAGGAACCACGGGCGTGCCTCCCCCGGCCACGCGGCTCTGGTCCTCTTCTGCCCTGGCACCTCCGTTTCTTTCTTCCTAAATGGATAATGGCTGTAGCGTCCACCCTGGAGCAACGCTGTAGGCATGAAATTAGATTTCCCATAGCCCTGGTGCAGATGAAAATGACAGCTTGCGACCACTGTCTTTCAGACAGCGCTCATCCCAAAAGACACTGCCCATGGTGTCCTTGCCGCAGGAGCCTTTCTCACTGTAATTTCAGTAAATCAACTCTTGAAGGAGACTGCGGGGAGGAGCATAGAGATAAGAGGCTGGATCACGTACAGGAAGCCCTTATTTATGAACCTTCACGTTGTGAACTTTCAAAGACGCACACATTATGTGCCAGCCCCTAAATGCCAGTTGCTGTGCTGTACTGTACCACCGCACTTTTCAACGCACTGTATGGTAAGAGTAAAAATGCTTTCCTTATCCTTTGTGTTTGCTTTTTGTGTACGTATCATCTGTGTGAGAAGTATTATAAACTTATCACAGCACAGTAGTATACAGCCAGTTGTGTTAGTTGGGTACCTAGGCTAACTTTGTTGGACTTTTGAACAAAACCAGACTTACGAACGTGCTCTCAGAATTGAACTCACTCGTATGTAGGGCACTGACTGTACAAAGTGGAAAGATGTTCGTGAAATTCCACAGACAGCTGTTTGCAGATGTGCTAATTTCTTACTGGCTTGAACAGCCAGGCCTTCTAAAGAGATGTTACGGGGTCCAAAACACTTCTTAATGTAGCTTAAGCTTTCTTTAATTGGGCATTTGCCACCAAAAAATAGTACTTCAAAAGCCCAAGAACTCCATTTTCCATATAACATAGGGCTCTAAGTGTGATAGGTCAATGTTAAAATTTCAAGTTTTACACAAAATACAAATCAGAGCTCATGATAACAAAGATAAAGTCACGCAGAGGGATTCAGGAGAGAGTGCACTAAAGATCTGGCAGCTAATGATCTAATTATTTATGTTCATTTTCCACTTTGATACAATGCATTTTCTACAGGAATAAACTCATCTCTTAAGCGGGGAAAGAACAGTTTTAAGTTTGGGGCCATTCATTAACTATCCTAGCATTAGTCGCTTAGTCGTGTCTGACTCTGTGCGACCCCATGGACTGTAGCCCACCAGGGTCTTTTGTCCAGGGGATTCTCCAGGCAAGAATACTGGAGTGGGTTGTCATTTCCTTCTCCAGGGGATCTTCCCGACCTAGGGATTGAATCTGGGTCTCCAGCATTGCAGGTAGATTCCTTACCATCTGAGCCACCAGGGAAGTCCCCAAATTATCCTAACATCTTCAAGAAAAAGTACTTAATTCCCAAACTAAAGGAAGGTTCTGAGCCCCAAAGCTAGAGGAACACAGACAAGGGAAAAGAGTAATGTCTGAGACCTTGTGGAGGATGACAATGGGACCTTGGACACTTGTGGAAGCATTTTTTCTTTGTTTGAGCAGGGTGGGTTGCACTTCTTTTCACTATTGAAAGGCTGGACTTATCTTGCTTTTATCTCTAGGATTCAACCTCAAAAATATAACTTTAACATACTCATTTTAAGAAAGTTCAGTTCTTTACTTCAGATTAATATGAAGAATGGTTTTTAAGAAAACAATTTGAAGTTCTAAAGAGTTTACTAGGCAGTGTTTTCCCTCTTTTAATTCCAAAAAGAAAAGATATCAATAATCTTATTTTTAGAAGCTGAATGCAACTTGATAGGGCTTTTCAGAAGCAGCTACTCTTTTTTTTTAGAAGAAATAGCCTTCAGAATTATTATAGTTGATGAAAATTACTTTCAGGAATAAATAAAGAACAGTTAAGCCTTTAGGAAATTAGAAAATGGAGTGTATACCATACCTTAAGGTGCGATTTTGAAAATTATGCTGACCCATTGGTACATCCTATTAAAGAAAAAAAGATTATTAGTTGCTAAAAACATACATTAAGAATTTTGAACAGATAATGATGTATATTTATTCTTTTACCATGGTAAATATCATTTGGGTAATAAGCAGCTACCCATGTCGTGAAAAAGTGCTTAATTATAAGTGTGAAACAAGATTAAAACTTCAGTTTATATTTAGAATGTTGGTGTAATCTATGAACTCTGGATATTGGAAGTGTCAGGATTGTTGTCTGGATTTTCAAAATTCCCATCCTGATATTTGCAGATATTATTTACAACAATGCCTGCAGAGGACTGTTATTAAAGTTACTGTAGACAACCTAAATCATGTAGAACTGTAGTTTTAACGTGAATCAAAAATTTAGAAGATGCTTTAAAACACAAACATAATCACAAAATCTATAGACAATCCTTATCAGTGAACCGAACTGTTAAGAAATGAGATCATTGATTAAGTATGTGAAACTGAGAATCACTGATGAAAAAGAAGAAATGTACATGAGTGCTGGTATAAACAGTTCCTGAGAAAGGCCAGTGAGAGGGAGACACTGAACCCATTGCTAAGTGTTCAATAATAGACTTAAAAAACCACAAGACTCACTTGTATATCGTTGTAGTAGAAATTAAAATAAAAGTTAGAACAAGGAAGCTCCAGAGAAACTTTTCTTTGTTGCTTTAAGCTCCAAGGTTAGATAAGGAAATGTATTTAGCCTAGGGAAAGGTAAGGCTTAAAAATAATAACCGAACTCCACATTTTATTATATAAAGTACTAATAAAATAATGCATTATTCACCAGCTCCATCAATGTTAAATCAAGAGTCAATGAAGTTCTGCATAGGGGATTAGATAAAAGAAATAACTTTTGGCAATGACAGCTGTTCAATCCTGGAATGTACAAATAAGAATGACAAAGGGATCTATCTGAAAGTAAGGGGCACAGTCCTATGGGCTCCAGGTGCTAACCAGAACCTCAGATGTCTTCTGTCACTGCCAAGGAACTCAGTCCCGAGACTGCCTGTGACAGAGTGGCTGGCAAGGCCTGCTGGTCAAGAAAACAGAGTCTGTTCCAGAGATCCTCTGTTTTTTATACACTTTCTACAATTTTCCAAAGCTCAAAGCCCTAGCCAGTTATAGCTCTCTCAAAGGAGGCATCTTCACTAACACATAACACATAACAACAGATGATGTTGAGGTTGGAGCCAGGTTGAAATCTTCCCTTGGGTGCCTTGCTAAGATAGTAAGGGAGAGGGTTGCTCTTAAGTCCTGAGACAAAGGATACTGATAAGAAATTAGCAACCACAACAACATCAATAACACCACCCAGAAAGCAAGGCCTTATTTTTACAGATACACAGATGAAGTAGCACAGAAAACACTGCTTTAGTATTTAGATATGATTCTTAATTCCTGAAAACCAACAAACCAACCAGCCAACCAACCAACCAGCCAGTAAACCAATCAACCAGTCAACCAACCAACCAGCCAACCAGCCAGTCAGCCAACCAGCCAGTCTACCAACCAACCAGCCAGTCAACCAAACAACCAACCAGTCAACCAACCAGTCAGCCAGTCAACCAACCAACCAGTCAACCAACCAACCAGCCAACCAGCCAGTTAGCCAACCAGCCAGTCAACCAACCAGCCAGCCAACCAGCCAGTCAACCAACTAACTAGTCAACCAACCAACCAGCCAACTAGCCAGTCAACCACCAGTCAACCAGCTAACCAACCAATGAACCAACTAGCCAGTCAACCAACCAGCCAGTCAACCAGACAACCAACTAACGAATCAACCAACCAACCAACCAGTCAGTCAACCAACCAGCCAACCAGCCAGTTAGCCAACCAGCCAGTCAACCAACCAGCCAGCCAACCAGCCAGTCAACCAACTAACTAGTCAACCAACCAACCAGCCAACTAGCCAGTCAACCACCAGTCAACCAGCTAACCAACCAATGAACCAACTAGCCAGTCAACCAACCAGCCAGTCAACCAGACAACCAACTAACGAATCAACCAACCAACCAACCAGTCAACCAGCCAGTCAACCAATCAACCAGCCAACTAGCCAGTCAAGCAACCAGCCAACCAAACAACCAGCCAGCCAACCAATCAATGAACCAACCAACCAACCAGTCAACCAACCAACCAATCAACCAGCCAGTCAACCAATCAATTTGGTTTATAACAAATCTCAATCAGAGATAAAGTTGTTAGCCATTAGCACTAATGATAAATTTAGTGTTGAGGTAAAATTATCTGATTCTTTTCATAAGAAGGATAGAAGCACTGACTTTCCCTGACAATTAGATCCTAGGTCTTAGCATGCTTTTCCTCTAACAGGTCTAGTTGCTGGGAGGCCTCCAGTGGCTCTGGTCCCTGCTTCTTGCATCTCTTCTCTTCTTGTGACCTCATCCGGATCTACAGCTTCAAATATCACCTAAAATCTGATGCCTCTCACATTCACATCTCCTACCAGGACATCTACCCGGAGCTCCAGGAGCACACATCCAACTGCCATCTTCCTAAATGCACTGTGGTGTCTAAAAGGCATATTGATTTGAAGATGCCCACTAGCAAAGTCTTGATTTTCCTACCCCAAATTCTCTGACTTTGCTCCAAGTATTTGTCAGTTCAGTTAATAGGATCATCATTCTTCCAGGTGCACAACCCAAACATGTGGATTTGTCTTTGAACTTCCTTTCCACAGATATCGACTCCATCACCAAGTCTTACTTGTTCCACTTTCAAATTATACCCTGAATTTGTTTCTCACTGTCCTCACTGCTAAAATCTCAGCAAAGGAGGGCATCATCCTGTCTTGGAGCCCTGCACTCTTGGTCCATCATCCACCGTGTTAATTAGACGATGTTCTTCCCTGCTTATGACCCTCTAACGACTTCCCACTACAATCAGAATAAATTATACATGATTACTTGGAGCCTCTCACTCTAATGACCTCCCCAGGCTTACTGTTGATGATCTGACAGTCACACAGTCTCTTCTCTGCCCTCAAAGATACTGATTCATTTCCATTTCAGGGCCGCTGAATTTGTCCTTTTGCCCCCTACTCTTCCCACTGACCCCTCCCCTTCTTGGAGACTCCCCCTACCACCCAGAGGAGCCATGCCATTCACTGCCCAAGACATTCCTTCCTTTTCTTTTCATCAAGGCCCTCGGCAATACCTGGAGTGATCTCATTTGTTTGTTTGAGTCCTACTTAGGGTCTCTCTCTTCCAGATAGAATATAGACTCCTCGAAGACTTGCCCTGGAGGTCTCCCTGTTGACTGCTTGAAAGATCACGATCTTCTATCAGATAGTTTATTTTTTAGTTGGAAAAGAACAAAGGAAGTTGAGAGAAGAGATATAACTAAGACAAAACAGGAACGCTGACCCCTGCGTGTTGGGCTTGTGCATGTTACTGTGACAGGCCTTGTGGGCACAGGAAGTTTGGAAATGTCCACTTTTACCTGACAGCCCCATATGTTTTTTTACTTATCAGCTAATAAAAATTATGGAACATCCCATTTTTTTTTTAACCTCAACCACATCCCTAACAGTGAATACCATCCTGCATGAAATTATACTCAGAGACTGTTTTAATATCTAAATATGCCATTGGGATTATTCTAAGTGCTTCACTGTATTTCCTTTCTCTCCTCTCATGAGTTTTCTATTCTTCACCCGCATTTCAGCCATCTTATCGGTCCCTGTGGTCCGGAGTGGTGGGACTTCATTCCCCATTAGAAGTTGGGATGACCTCCATAAGGGACGCCAACAACAGAATGCACTTGGCTTCCGACACAGCCTGAACCTCTGGGGGATGAGGACAGGGTTAATGATGCTGCTCAAACCCCAAGGACGTCAGGCCCTCATTTGGTTCTTTTATGAAGATGCTCAAGCTTTCCACTTCGTGTGAGCCAAAGCAAACTACAAACCTGGATTGAAAAAGAGTGCAGGGGTATGCAGTTGCTACTGCCCGTTGTCAGTAACAGTCTTCGATAAGAAGGCGATCACGCAAAGTCACTCTTGGTTAAAACCCTAAGTAACTGACGCTCATGATAACCTGAGAGCTGTTTGTCGGGGGCCTCCCTGGGGAGTCAGAGACAGCAAGCTTCCTTCCTTACAGACCCCAGTGGTTTTGGCAGGACACGCCTTCTGTTTTGGGGAGCTAGCGTCTGCCGGGCGCTGGCGCCACCTGGAGCCGGCGCGGGGACGGCGTACCGTGGTGCTGATCTTGCCGTTCTCCGTAGTCATGCTGTCTCTGTGGTGCAGGTGTGCGAAGGGCTTGGCCGCCCCCCAGGACTCCAGGTACCGGGTCATGCGGACCGAAGCCCTCATCTTCGCTCCGTCAAGGGTGTGTCGAGGTCTGAAGAGGTGCTGAGGGCTCCGCCGCTCTCCCTTGGGGTGAGAAACGCAGCATCACACCTGGAGGCCCACAGGCGCACCGCCTCCCTCCAGCCCCCCCAGAAGCCTCCCTCGCAGGAGCGGATTCCTCTGCCATCACCGCCTTCACCCTGCGGGCTCCTGCCCCCGGTCCTGCAGGGTCACCGGGGGGCACAGCCACGCCCCAGAGGAGCTGAGTGAGCCTTTTTCAGACAACAAAACCTACCTGTGCTTGAAACTTCGGAAAAAACAACAGCCATTGGAAGGGACGTTTTCATAACGCTGACTCTTAGACAGAATATGCTGATCTGTTTTCATGTTTTAATGGTTTTGTTTTTCTCCTAAAATGATGGCTGTAGGGATTGGGGCTGTTTTCGGATGCGAAATGGCCTCGGATATTGGTGTTTTGGTGTTCTTTGCCTGAACAGTGTTCTCTGGACACGTTTTCTGAACCTTTTCCCTATACTCCCCCCGCCACCCGCCCACACCTATCACCCTATAAGTCCTCCTGCTTGTCACGTATCTGTCTCCAGGTTAACTGTCTAGTGAGTTGGAAGTTTGTCCCCAAAGGTGAACCTGGGGATTTTAGGGAGGCTCTTGTGAGTAAACACTCATAAAGTTGACTTCATTGATTTTGCGATACTTGTTTGGACAATTCAGAGGAGTTTCTTGCTGCTACCTGCATTAACCAGCCAGTGATTTGAAGGAAGTTACATAAACCATCTGAGACTCAGTTTCTTAATATGTAAACAGCAATAGTATCCATTTGGCAGGAATTTGGGAAGGGGTAAAAGAGATGAGAGCTCTTTTGATGAGCCCCCTGCTCTGGCCCGACACATGGTGGGAAGAGAGTAAGAGACAGCGGCTGTCTGCATGTGAAGGATGGTTTTTATCATGTCAAAGTTTACATGTCTGCATATAACATGCTCAACCCAGTGTTTACATGACACTTAGTTGTTAATCTTTCAGTAATTTCTTCTTTTTTTTCTTATATCTTCATCCACTTACTCTCATTAAGATTTTTATCAGTTGAAGTCCTGTGCAAACTTTTTGTCATTTCATTTTCTAACTGCCAGGAAGGGCCCATCATGGACTAATACAGTGGTACCCAACCTTTTTGGCACCAGGGACCTATTTGTTAGGTGCTTAGTTGTGTCTGACTCTCTGTGACCCCATGGACTGTAGCCCGCCAGACACTTATATCCATGGAATTCTCCAGGCAAGAATAATGGAGTGGGTTGCTATGCCCTTCCCCAGGGACCTATTTAGTGGAAGACTACTTTTACATGGACTGGGGGTGGGGAGCTGGTCTCAGGTGATCAAATGGATTACATTTATGGTGCATGTTATTTCTAATCTAATGTTCTTGCTGATCTAACAGGAGGTACCAGTCCATGGCCCAGAGGTTCACACCCGTGGACTAACGTATACATTGGTAAGCACTGACTAACCTCTACAATCTTATGATGCAGACAATACCCTTGTCATATAAACAGGCAATTCATTTCAACCGCTTCTTTCATAAATATTTGATTCATTTTCACAAAACACAGGCATTTAAAATAGTTTTAGAGGCAAAGACTAGCAAAGAATTACACTGGCACTTGACTAAAAGGGATGGGATGGGGAGGGAGGCGGGAGGGGGGATCGGGATGGGGAACACATGTAAATCCATGGCTGACTCATGTCAATGTATGGCAAAAACCACTACAATATTGTAAAGTAATTAGCTTCCAACTAATAAAAATAAATGGAAAAAAAAAAAAGAAAATACAAACAAAAAAAAAAAACTTCCCATATCACTCATTTGCCCTCTTCATTTTTAATCACAGAAGTCATGGGCTAATTATAGACTCTTTATGATACTGACCTTGGGGTTGATTACAAAGTAAGTTTTCACCAGGTGCTGCTTTAAATACGGGTCTCTGATGTCACCATCGCCTTCTTCCACTTTGTAAGCTCCATTCAAGTGTTGCAGGGTAACAGAAGAAATGTGAACACGTCTGAAATTCCATTTGAAAAACCACAATCAAGATACAGAAGAAGGAACACACACAATTTTCTATTTATTTGGGACTTCAGAAAGAATTCCTTCTGCCCCAGGTGAAGGAAAGGCTATAGGTTCGTAGTCTGTTACCCACAGCTTTGGGAATATGCTCCCCGATATCAAGAGTTGCAAATATTCGGAGCCTCTCTGCTCTCAGAAACCTGCATGGTGAATTACAGCACATAAAACGTGGTCATACCAAATCTGGAGGTATGAGGATATTTCCTGAAATGCATGGCAAAGTCATTTGAGAACACGTGCTAATGTGTATGGGCTTCCCTTGTAGCTCAGTCAGTAAAGACTCCGCCTGCAGTGCAGGAGACCCGGGTTCGATCCCTGGGTTGGGAAGATCCCCTGGAGAAGGAAATGGCAACCCACTCCAGTATCCTTGCCTGGAAAATCTCATGGACAGAGTAGCCTGGTGGGCTGCAGTCCATGGGGTTGCAAAGTATGGGCTTTCCTTCTCAATGCCTGCTCTCATACTTCTCCAAATTACAGCACCTGCAAAGATTTTCTTGTCATTTGTCCAGAGGGTACCATTTGCTTATTTTAATAGGACTGATTTCAGAGGTCACCAATAATAGAGAAAGGCCACATATCTCTAGTGCATTATAAGCCATCTTTAACTTAGGTTGCTATTCATAAATATGCAAATTAGTCAAAGTCTGTAACTCAGGATCTGACATCCAGTCTCTAACCAGGGGTCCCAGGAGCGGTGGAATTGGGACTTGAGAGTTCACGTCTGTCTGGTTAACGGACGAGGTCACGGAGTAACATGGTACTAACCAGGCAACAGAAGTCACCGAGCACTGGGCAGTCAGCTCTCAGCCTGCGGACCAGGACTCCTACCCCGGAGCCTGCTGGATGGGAGGACGCCCGCATCCCGCCTTACCCGGGGACCCCTCCGGCTTCCATGTGATTGGCCAGGGTGACGTCATGTGACCACACGTCGTACTGCCACTTCTGCAGCCCGATCACGCCGCACAGGACGTTTCCAGAGTGCACCCCCACGCGCATGTTGATGTCCACTCCGGTGGCGTCCCTCACTTTCCTAGAGAGAAGGAAAGTCACATCACCCTCCAGGGCCAGTCTCTTCTTCCTGTCATTCCTGGCCAATTTTCTGGGCATTTTATTATTCACAATGTCTCAGACTGTTGGAAATATGGTCATGAGTTCCTCCTGTGGTGGAAGATTGCTGCTCTAAGGCCAGAGAAAGGGTTTTTCTCTCCAGTTATTACCAGGCTAACCCATTAGCACCAAGCCAATGCTCCAGCCAGTAAAGCCTCAGGCTGGCTGGGGCCGTGATGCAACATTTTGGTTGTAGCTTCTACTTTTCCAACCAATATGTATCAAGCACCCATCATGTGCTGACCCCCTCCTTGAAGTTTTCATACTGGACTCCTGAGACATTGCCTTGAACTGTTAGAAACAATCTTAGATGCCATTCGCAACTCTAATGCTTAGCATAGCGTATGTCCCCAAGGAATAATTTCTGCTGATGAAACAATAGGGCTTATTTGTGAGCTTAAATGACTTCAGCCTGAATAGGAATTAAAAAAGAAAATAACCACAAGCTGAATGCTTTTCCACTGTGCACATTTCTTTAACAAAAAAAGAGAAGAGAGTCCTCTTTAAGAAGCTTTAATAATGCATAAGGTATCATTAAAAAGAAATGAATTGTAAAAACCACTTAAAAAACAGGATCCTGTCACCAATTCATTGAAAGAGACAAATGAAGAACTTCCTTTGATTAGGACAGACACACATACACGACCATGTGTAAAACAGATGGCTAGTGGGGAGCTGCTATATAGCACAGGGGGCCCAGTTCCGTGCTCTGTGATGACCCAGAGGGGTGGGGTGGGGAGCGAGGGGGAGGTCCACGAGGGAGGGGACAGATATTCATATATATACATGTACACATAGCTGACTCACTTCACTGAGTAGCGGAAACGAATACAACATTGTAAGGCAATTATATTCCAATTAAAAAAAAAAGAAAAAAGACAACTTCCTTTAAGGGAAAATGGCAATGCTTGGTGATGCCTATTTGTTTCTGCCAGTCAAATATGTTTATCGATTAAAATATAACTGTAAAAGAAGAAAGTGTCCCTAGCAGGAAGGTGTCCCTAGTTCCATGGAGCGAATCAGCCCAAGAGGAAATGTGGAGGGAAGTGATGACATTGACTGCAGCACAGTCACGAGGAGGGGCTCCCAGGTGTGGGAAGTAGTAGAACCCGAAACACCTCAAAATGACACAGGTGCGCATGTGGGATGGCATCACCGACCCAATGGGCATGACTTTGAGCAAGCTCCGGGAGATGGTGAAGGGCAGCGAAGGCTGGTGTGCTGCCGTCCATGGGGGTTGCAAAGAGTCAGACACGACTGAGAGACTGAATAACAGCGAACAATGATGAACGATGAACGTCAGGCTTAAATGATGAAGCAGAACCATCCGAGCATACTACGATAAAAAGAAACGGGTCCGTGATGTAAACATAAATGACCTCCTGTTTCTTTCCCTTCCCTTTCTATCATCCTTTTCTGTTTGCTGCTGCTAAGTCGCTTCAGTCGTGTCCGACTCTGTGCGACCCCATAGACGGCAGCCCACCAGGCTCCCCCATCCCTGGGATTCTCCAGGCAAGAACACTGGAGTGGGCTGCCATTTCCTTCTCCAATGCATGGAAGTGAAAAGTGAAAGTGAAGTCGCTCAGTCGTGTCCAACTCTCAGCGACCCCATGGACTGCAGCCCACCAGGCTCCTCCGTCCATGGGATTTTCCAGGCAAGAGTACTCAGTGGGTTGCCATGGCTTTCTCCACCTTTTCTGTTTATATTTTGTCATAAAAATGACAACCTATATCAAGTACTTTGCAAGTTGTCCACACCCTTCAGTCCTGCTCCCAGAAGGAGCATCTCCATGACACAGGAGGCTTGCCTTGCTGCTTTGCCTACACAAGCTCTGAGTGCAAATGGCTGCCAGGGGGTGTCTGGTCCTCCCCTCTGGTCTTGCTCACGCTGATTTATCTCTGCTCCCCACCCTGCTCAGCCCTGCTTCCTGACAGTGTCCAGGAGTAATCATAAAGCCAGTCTGACAGCAGTGACTGGTTAGTAACTCGAGTCTTTGAATTAATCATCTTCATGGGCTTAATGTCTGTTTTAGAAAAATGAGTTGATCAAGGGTTCAGATGAATTGACTGACCAGAAAAATTTTAATGCATGTAGATGCAGATGAAATCTGTGTGATCTATAGACAAATGTTGAAATGATGGCTTAGAGTTTGCGCTAATAGTAGACTATCTTTCTAATTTAAGAGGAGCTTTAATCACTTACAAAATCAGGGTTCTTAGAGCACTGCCTTGATTAAGAACAGTTTACATTTTCATGAAAGGAGGGAAAAACGTCTCTTTAATGCCGGGAATATTCCAAAACTGCAGCCGAAGAACTTCTGCAGTGGTGACCTAGCTAACAGGGAATGAGGCTTTGAATAAATGTGGAGGTCCCTGAACTGAGGGAAAAATACGGACAGACATCCCTGGATCCGTGTTGCTGGTTCCCAGGACAACTGGAGGTCATCTGGCAAAATTCCAAGTGCTAAGGGTATGCTTTCTCCTCACCAGCTTCAAAACCAGCTTCAAAACCTGAAATTCCTGTATTCACTCTCATCTTATGGCTTAAGAATTGGGACTGGAAATGCTTGCTTGTGTCTGTGAGAGAACAAAGAGCTTCCAAAATCTGCCAAGGTGTCCTCTCTTTCCCTGGGCTTCCCTGGTGGCCCAGATGGTAAAGGATCTGCCGGCAATGCAGGAGACCCGGGTTCGATCCGTAGAGAAGGGAATGGCTACCCACTCCAGTATTCTTGCCTGGAGAATTCCATGGACAGAGGAGCCTGGAGGGCTACAGTCCATGGGGTCACAAAGAGTCAGATATGACTGAGCAACTAAACAACAACAAGAGTATTTTGTTGAATCAAATGTGCTACTGATCCCCATAATTTCATCCTTCACAAAACCCATTCATAAAGCCTGTTTCCTCTCATGTTTGGTTTCAAACACTAAGGTGGCTTCCTGGGGTGGTTACAAATGTGAGAATATCGTTAATTTTACATGGATTGAATGCACTTAACATCTAGACCCATAATGTCCTGAATAGTTAATGACTTTTAGAATACAGTTGAAAAGCTTTTTTTTCCTTATGCCTCCGAAAAGACAGATGATTTATTTTGGGGGAGAAGCAGGGGGGACAGCTAATTCCCATACAAAGTATCTCAGGTGGCAAGCTGAGGCCACACTGCCCACTTCTCCCTTCTCGATTCTTCCTTCCTTTCCTCCCTATGTCTCTGCCCACCATTCCTGACTGCTGCGTAGTGGCCCCGACACCGCTGAGCTAGTGAGTCTGGACACTCAGGTCTGTGGACTCTGCTGAGGCTGGAGGTTTCATCATTCTTCCCTGGAAAGCACTGGAAACCCACCGTCAAACCTCTCAGTCCATTTCAGCCCACGGCCAATATCACAGTGGGCTAAACACAGCGACAACTAACTTGATTTGTTGCTTTCTCACTTAAAGTCCCAGTTACTCCAATCCTGAGAAAAGGAATTCAAACATCAAGCACATAATTCCCATCCCATTTAGAACAAAAATATGCGGAGGAGAAGAGAAAATCACTTGACCAAAAATAGGCAACCCCCTACCAAAAAACCCTCGAACTGAAATTTTTCAATCAAACAATCAACAAACAAGAGCTTTTATCATTTATAAGACTATCATGGCTTCTATGAAGGCAGTTATAAAGAAGTATGCATTACGGTACCAGCAGTGAAAATTCACTTTGTGGCTCACATTTTCACGCTACACTTGTCAGCTATAATGATACCATTATTCTTTGTAAGCAAATATTCTCTACAAATCTTACAATGAAAGAAACTACAGATACAAAGCAGAAAACTATTATGGATAAAAACTGAAACAAAATTCATAGAGCTGAGTGTGTTTGATTAGATGGAGTTATTCTGGGCTGGATTTTCCTATTCATTGCAGTCTGGTGGTAAAAACCACTTTCTCTCTTACAATTTACATGTACTTGTCAAAAATCAAGAGAGACATTAAGAGTACAAAATTTTCCCTTAAGATTGGAGGAGACTTTTCAATTGTTTACAAAGAAATTATCTTTGAAATTAATGACACAGACCCTTCCCATTTCTAACACAGTGTTCCTGTGAAATAAGATAAATAATAACAATACAAAACACAGAGCCTTACCCTGGACTGAGTTCTCACATGCTGATAAATGAGTCTTTGCCGGTTTAAATGAACAATCATGTATATAGTTTCAGCAGACAAAAAACCAGAAACAGTTGTAAGAACGACAATGAAAATGTATTGTGCAGTTTAGAAGGCTCCTGCTAAGCATCACACTTACTTTATGGCTTCACACATATCCAGTCCCATTTTCACACAGTTCTTGGCATGGTTAGGGAGAGAGATAGGCAGTCCGGACACACAGTAGTAGCAGTCCCCTAAGATTTTTATTCTCATGCATTCATTCTCCTGAAAGAAGAAGTCACAGAATTTCAACTGCATTGCGCGTGTGCTAAGTCGCTTCACTTGTGTCCAACTCTTTGAGACCCTATGGACTGTAGCCCGCCAGGCTCCTCTGTCCATGAGATTCTCCAAGCAAGAATACTGGAGTTGGCTGCCATGCCCTCCTCCCCAGGGGATCTTCCTGACCCAGGGATTGAACCCCTGTCTTTTGCATCTCCTGCATTGGCAGGAGAATTCTTTACCACCGTGCCAACCTGAGAAGCTGCAAACCAGTTCAGTTTCCCTTAACTGCCCATCAAGACTGAGCCACCCTCACCCACACACCCCTTTACCAAAGCAGGAAGGATGAGGGCAAGGGGTGGGAGGGGAAGGCTGAGAGAGTATTCTGGAATGAATTACACTTAGCAGAGAAATGTGAAGCTAGGCCCATGCTTTGTAGTCTGAACATCCTCAAATACTGACAGTGAAATGAAACGTTCTGTGCAGAGTAGAATTTTTCAGAATAGAAAATGGTGATCAGAACTCAATTGGAATTAGAACTGTATGTCATTTCCTACTATGGTCATGGTTTTCCTCACTTCTTTCAAAGCTGAAGTGAATTCTTACCTGCAGACAAGTAGCTTCTGATAAACATCACTACAGTATAATGCAGTATAACGAGACACCATTCAACAATGCCAAATGATTTAAAACTTAATTCTGACCTTAGGTTAAACCAATTTAATATCAAGTTAGACGAACTCATTTTTCTTGGCTGGGTTGTATTTATATTACAATATCGAGATCAATTTCATTCATATGCATCAATCCTACACTAACCTTTTCAACTAGCTTATAGACTCTTCACTCAAATTTAAAATAAATACATAGACAAAGAAGTACCAAACACAGATTTTTTTTCCCCCTTCTTAACACACAGGCTTATGGATAAACTGAAAATATTTGAAATAATAAAATGAACGTAAGATCTTTTTGTCCTTAAAACATGCGTTAGATTTATGGAAGGTTTTCGCACCTTTCTCTCCCTGTCTCATAGAAAGCTCGTGTACTTCCATGCTTATCTACAGCACTGCAGATGGTGTGTTAATAAATCTTGATAGCAATTTTATATAATAAAAAGGACAAACATTGTTTATTAATCAGGTTCACCTCCCTGATAGCTCAGTTGGTAAAGAATCTGCCTGCAATGCAGGAGACCCTTCTTCGATTCCTGGGTTGGGAAGGTCCCCTGGAGAAGGGAAAGGCTACCCACTCCAGCATTCTGGCCTGGAGAATTCCATGGACTATGTAGTCCATGGGGTTGCAAAGAGTCGGACATGATTGAGCGACTTTCACTTTCACTTCCTAAATATGTATTCTGAGTCTAGAAACAGTAAGATTAATAACAGTGAAATCTTGGTAGCCTTAACAAAGACCAGTTGACTGTATGGGATTATTTCTCGTCTCTTTATGGTGTTCTGTTGGTCTATATGTCTGTTCCTAGTATCCTACTCATTTGAATTGTTGTAGCTGGAAGATATTTTGAAACCAGGAAGTATGAAGCCTCTAGCTTTGCTCTTCTTGCTCAAAATTGCTTTGGATATCTGTGGTCTCTTGTGATTCTATATAAGTTTTAGGATTGATTTTTTTCTACTTCTGTAAAAACTGTATTGGGCTTTTGACTGGGATCGCATCGCATCTGTGGATGGCTTTGGGGACTATTTTAACAAGGTTAATCCTTCCAACCCATGAATATGGGATATCTTTCTACTTATTTGTGCCTACTTATATTTCTTTCATCAATGTTTTATAGTTTTTGGTGTGTAAGTCATTCACTTGCTTAGTTAGGGCTTCTCAGGTGGTGAAGTGGTAAAGAACGGCCTGCTAATGCAGGAGACGTAGGAGACGTGGGTTTGATCCCTGGGTCAGGAAGATTCCCTGGAGTAGGAAATGACAACCCACTTCAGTATTCTTGCTGGTAAAATACCATGGCCAGAGGAGCCTTATGGGCTGCAGCTGATGGGGTCATAAAGAATCAGACACGACAGAGTATAGTCTGTTTAGTTAAGTTTATCCCTAAGTTTTTCATTCTTTTTGATGATAATGTAGATGGAATTGTTTCCTTGATTTTCTTTTGAGATACTTCATTGTTAGTGTATAGAAACACAACAGATCATTGGACACATACTTTGAATCCTGCAACTTTACTGAGTTTAACAGTACTAACAGATTTTTATGCTTCCCTCGTAGCTCAGTTGGTAAAGAATCTACCTGCAAGGCAGGAGACCCGGGTTCAGTCCCTGGGTCGGAAAGATCTCCTGGAGAAGGAAATGGCAACCCACTCCAGTATTCTTACCTGGAGAATCCCATGGACAGAGGAGCCTGGCAGGTTACAGTCCATGGGTTCACAAAGAGCCAGACATGACTTCACGACTAAACCACCAACCACTGCCACCAACAAATTTTTGTGAACTCTTTCAAGTTTTCTACATATAAGGTCATATCATATGCAAACAGTAATAATTTTACTATTTTTTTGACTTGAATGCCTTTCTTTTTCTTGCCTAAGGCCTGTGTCAAGAACTTCCAGCACTATGTTGAAATGAACTGGTGAGAGCAGGTGTCCTTGTCTTCTCCCCAGTCTTAGAGGAAAAGGTTTGTTTTTCACTGCTGAATATGATGTTCACGGCGGGCTTTTCACATATAGCTTTATTGTGTTGAGCTGAGTTCCTTCTTATAAGTTGAGAGGTTTTACTCATAAAAGGGTGTTCAGTTTTGTCAAATGCTCTTTCTGCAATTGATTGAGATGATTATGTGTTTTTTATCCTTCATTATGTTAACGTAGTATGTATATATCTCATCAATTGATTTGCTATGCCATCCAACTTGCATCCCAGAGATAAATCCCATTTGGTCATGGTATATGATTTTTCTTAATGTGCTGTTGAATTTGATTTGTTAATTAAAATAAATTCTTCAGCACTCAGCCTTCTTTGAGCTTTTGAACTGTGGTGTTGGAGAAGACTCTTGAGAGTCCCTTGGACTGCAAGGAGATCCAACCAGTCCATCCTAAAGGAGATCAGTCTTGAATATTCATTGGAAGGACTGATGCTGAGGCTGAAGCTCCAGTACTTTGGCCACCTGATGTGAAGAGCCAACCCATTAGAAAAGACTCTGATGCTGGGAAAGATTGAAGGAAGGAGGAGAAGGGGACGACAGAGGATGAGATGGTTGGATGGCATCCATCACCGACTCAACAGACATGAGTTTGAGCGAGCTCCGGGAGATAGTGAAGGACAGGGAAGCCTGGTGTGCTGCCGTCCATGAGGTGAAAAGAGTTGGACAGGACTCAGTGACTGAACAACAGCAACAACAGAGGAAATAAGCCAGAAACAGAATGACAAATGCTACATGATACCACGCGTATGAGGAGTCTCATTGGTCAAACACAGAAACGGAGTGTAGAATGGTGGTTTCCAGGCCTGGGAGAGGGGGAAAGTGGGGAGGTGTTGGTCAAAGGGTAAAAAGTTCCAGTTATGCATGATGAGTAAGTCCTAGAGATCTACTGTACAGCACAGTGTCCATAACTAACGATACTATACTGTATACCTAAACACAGGCTGCAAAGGGAGATCTTAAGTGTTTTAATCACAAAATAATAATGATAATGATAATAAATTAAGAGGGAAAAATGAAGATCTGTAGGTGATAGATGATTATGGCATAGATTGTAGTGATGGTTTCAAGGGTGTATCCCTAAGGCTCAATAAGTTGTATGCATATTAAATATGTACAGCTTTTTGTAAGCTAACTATACCTCATTAAAGTGGATAAAATATCACAGTGAATGAGCAATGACGCTGAGTTCCTTAAAGTAATGTGCTTTTCGTGGCATTCACTCAATGGACTGAGCTGTTTGCTTACAAGGCTCTCTGATTCCATGATCTGAACTATGAGACATGAACTGATATCCAAAGCATGCTGCCCCTGTGACCAACAATGGGTGGACCAAGCTATCCTCGTCCAGACTCTGATATTGCATGGACATTCCTTTGTTATAATCATCAGAGCGGAGCAGGAAATCACACTGATTACGTCTTCTATGGGATATAAACTCAGTCCTCCTCAAATTCATATATTGAAATTCTAACCCCTGGTACCTGTAAATGTGACTTTATTTGGCAATAGGGTTATTGTAGACGTAATTAACTAAGATAAGGTCATACAAGAGTAGAAACTGTTTCTCCCTCAGTCATGTCCGACTCTGTGTGACCACATGGACTGTAGCCCGCCAGCCTCCTCTGTCCATGGGATTTTCCAGGCAAGAATACTGGAGTGGGTTGCCATTTCCTGCTCCATACAGGAGTAGGGTGGGCCCCTAATCCTGTATGATTGGTGTCCTTATAAAGAGAAGTAATTTGGACACAGAGCTCTGAACACAGGGAAAATGCCATCAGAACACTGGAACCTTGTTGTCACCAGCCAAGACTGGAAAGTTTCTTCCTAACGTGTCACCAGGTAGGGCAGCAAAAATGACCTTTTATTAACTCAAACTTCCAAGATGTTATTTTTTAACAGATAATCTCTCTATGCTTTTATTTGGTTTAATAATCATTCATTGACAAGTATTTCCTTTCCCCTGCTTAGGTCACAAGGAACCAATAATTGGCAACATAGACAACTGGCTGTTCCTTCATGGAGAATATAGTCAAGATATTGTTTTCTTTTTTCTCCTAAAGATGAGCCCTCCCAACCCCAATGCAACCTTTTCCCTTGGTTTGGTAAAGGAAGGAATCAGAGCTGTAGTCTCAGTGAATTGTTTAGAATCCCCAGTGAAATCGTCATGGTCAGTTGGGCAATATAAGGCATCTCATGGGGAGCTTGACCGAGGAGTGACTCTGTGAACATCTGAAAGCCAGATTTGTGCCTGGGAGCTTGGCTGGAATGTTCTCTATTGTTTAAGTGTGAGGGAAATTTCACCATGAACTGAACTTAGAACTAACTCTTCCTAATGTAAAAAATACATTTTGATAAGCATAATAAAGGATTTTTGTTGGGAACCATCCAAAGACAAAAATTAAGAGCAGAAACATTTTATGAGGCAGAAATAGAGGGCTAGCAAGAAAAAAATACCAATATTCCCACCAGAAATCTTAATCGTTCCAATAAATAAGTCTGGAGTGTGGTCTGGTATGGTTTTAAATCAGCTGTCATCATTTCTTCTCTGAAACTTCCCACAAATGAGCATATGAATGGTGAATACTGAGCTTACATCTCCGCAAGTGGCACAAGGGCCAATGGATGAAAATCAGACAGCAGTAAATAAGGCCTTAGGACGAAGGGATGCATCCTGTCTTAAGGATTTTCCCAGCATGCCGCTTAACACTGTGAATATGTAAAGGTTACAACTGGCGAGGAAATTATGTTTCCAACTCATTGACATCAAAATGCCTAAAAAGAGAAGCTAAGAACAGCATAGTGCAGAGAGATGTGCAAATCAAGTCTCGTTATCTTGAATGTATTTATTATATGTGTGCTGAATTATATATAAGCCAGAGTCTTAAAAATAAATGAAAGCATATGCTAGTTATATGCTACAGCATTTTCTCTTTCCCAGTGTAGGTCTGAGACTTATCAATGGCAAATAAGTCCAACAAATCTAAGATTCCTAAAGGATGCTTTTATGAAGAGGCAAAAAACTGGTAAGGACCAAGAAAAGGTAAGCCCAAATTTGATATATCCTCAAAATAGAAAGCAATCACGAATACTCACCTTTGCAATTTGATCGAACTTTCCAAAGAGTTCATTCAGCATGTGGACAAGTTCTCCAGGGGAGCAGTCACTGGCCAGACGGGTGAACCCGACAATGTCCGCGTAGAGGATACTGTGGGAACAAGCCAAGGGGTGCATATGTGCAAGTTTATATTCGCTAAGAAAGCAATGGTAGTCTTCCCCACTAAAAGAGGACAATTTCTTACATTTTACATTTTTGCAAAACATCATTCCCCTAGGTATGGAATACATAAACATGTTGCTAAACTTTCCCATTAATTTTTTTGATGTTACATTTTTATAATTAAGATCAGGGAAGAAAGCCATGTGATCCACTTTCTCTATTCTAGTCCATTCTTACTGACAACACTTCTCCTCTCAGGGCCAGCCCCTCCTTCCCATTCTGGCTTATGTGGTCCTCATCCTGACAGTTCATTACAGTGTCGTAATTCTGATATCAAAGGAATATGCTTCTGTTTGAACTGTTAAGTGATTTTATATTGTAAGTATTCCTAAGTAGAAGAAGCAAAATCATAAAAGTCAAATCCTGTTTTTTGATTGAAAGGCAAAATTCTGGGTTCTTTGCTAACTTCCAGGAAAGGAGATGCCTCTTCCTAAAGCTCAGAGCTGAGTTTGGGGGAAGCATTAAACGAGGAAGGACGCCAACTAATGTCCAGTTACAGTAATAACAAGTACTATAAAGGCAAACAGTAGAATGCCATCAATCAGAGTACTAGGGGTGGTAAGCTGAGCACCGAAGAATTGATGCTTTTGAACTGTGGTGTTGGAGGACTCTTGAGAGTCCCTTGGACTGCAAGGAGATCCAACCAGTCCATCCTAAAGGAGATCAGTCCTGGGTGTTCATTGGAAGGACTGATGTTGAAGCTGAAACTCCAATACTTTGGCCACCTGATGCGAAGAGCTGACTCATTTGAAAAGACCCTGATGCTGGGAAAGACTGAAGGTAGGAGGAGAAGGGGACAACAGAGAATGAGATGGTTGGATGGCATCACTGACCCAATGGACATGAGTCTGAGTAAACTCCGGGAGCTGGTGATGGACAGGGAGGCCTGGTGTGCTGCAGTCCATGGGGTCGCGAAGAGTCGGACACGACTGAGCAACTGAACTCTGAACTTCACTGAGGGGAGGTGAAGAATCTGGGACACAGTCACTAAGGAACTGACAGCACAGCTTCCCCTCACGGCATGTACAGCCTGGGGGGTGAATGCGAGATTCCTTAGAGTTTTGTATGCGTTTAGCTAACCTTGATGAATCAGGATTGAAGAACACAACACCTGCGTGTGCATTACAACTTTACCTACACAGCAACGTGCTTCTGTTTTACATAAAGACCTTATTATGTGTTCAGTTGTGTCTGACTCAGACCCCATGGACTGTAGCCCACCAGGCTCCTCTGTCCACGGGATTCTCCAAGCAAGAATACTGGAGTGGGTTGCCATTTCCTCCTCCAGGGGATCTTTCCCACCCAGGGACTGAACCCACTTCTCTTGTATTTCCTGACTTGCCAGGTGGATTCTTTGCCACTGTGCCACCTGGGAAACCCCGAAGACCTAATAAAGAAGCCTAAAATTGCTGCTGACAATTTGAGTTTCAGGTAATACATACAGTATGGTTTAAGATGGGCCATGAAACAAAAATAACTACCAATTCACACTCATTAGGATAGCTTTTTTTTTTTTTTTTAAAGAAAATAACAAGCGTTGCTGAGGATGTAGAGAAATTAGAACTAGTAAGCATCCTAGGGGAAATGTAAAATGGTATAGGCACTACAGAAAAGAGTGATGTTTCTTCAAAAAAATGAAACAGAATTACTGGATGAACTGGCAATTCCACTGCTGGTTATACACCCCAAAGAACTGAAAGTAGGAACTCAGATATTTATATACCCATGCCCACACCCTGCCTCAGGATGAAAAGGCCATAGGTTTCAGATTTCTTTTAAAATTAATTGGTACTGCATGACATTTAAGCTTCTGTATTTTCAAGTTTTAAGTTATGTATTTACTTTAGGCGCTTCCCTCCTGGCTCAGACAGTAAAGACTGCCTGCAATGCAGGAGACTCAGGTTTGATCCCTGAGTTGGGAAGATCCTCTGGAGAAAGGAATGGCAAGCCATTCCAGCATTCTTGCTTGGAAAATTCCATGGACTAGGGGGAACCAGGTTGGCTACGGTCCACGGGGTCACAGAGTCAGACACGACTGAGCGACTAACATTAACACTTTTATTTAGGATCCCAAATATATTTTCTGAATTTAAATTTGATTCAATCCTGCAAACATACTGTATGGTCTCTGAAAGCAGCTGAAGCTGCTTCACCAACCCTTTGCCTTAGGTTGTGTGGTAACTGGCTTCCAAGGTGGCCCCAGTCATCCTTACCTCCCTTGTACTGTCCCTCCCCATAATGGCTAGGAATGACTTGTGTAACTAATAGAATACTGTAGGCATAGCCAGAAATGACCTTCTGTAAGAGACACTGCAACTTCTACCTGGCTCTCTCTTGGATCCTTCCCTCTGGGGAAGCAAGCGGCCATATTGTGAGGACACTCAAGCAACACATGAAGAGGTCTAGTGATGAAGATCTGAGGCCTCCAGGCAACAGGAAGTTAACCTGCCCACCAGGTGAGAAGCCACATCCGGAGCACAGCCCCCAGCAGCCTGAAGCCTCATGGGGAAGTCTATGCCAGAACCATTTAAGATGCTCCCAAACTCCAGCCCACAGAAACTGTGAGATGTCTATGTTCTTTAAAACCACTAAGTTTGGGGGTAATTTGTTACATAGAAATTGATAAGATAGATATTATGCAGACTCTTTATCAACTGCCTGAAATTGGTCGTGTCATCCATTATTTTTGCAGGTCTAGGGTTCCTGAACTATATCACAACCACTTAGAGTCTGTGATCCTCTTTAGATACAGACGTGTTAATATTTATTTTTACACATTTTGAATACCAATAAGTGACTTAAAAATAATCAGGATGGAAGGGCCATTCCTGATTTTCAGACAGTTAAGGCTAGAAAGAGCAATTTCTAGTAAAATACAACTTATCAGATACTAAAAAAATTTTTCTTTAATCATGTAGGCAAAAATGCTTAAAAACCTAAAGGCAAGCTAGTGTTTTAAATAATTTCACTCACTAATATGTATGAATGTTCTCTCTCTGTGTTTATATATATATATATACATACACATACACACACACACACACACATATATATATATACACATATACACCCATAGTTTATTATTCAAAAAAATGATGGGGACTTAAAAATATTTACTGATTCCTCATTAATATGCAACTTTTTTCTGTTATCTCCCTCTCAATAAACATTTCTTATTGTATATTAGCTCCTGTGTGCTTGGGCCACACCTCTTTCTAAAATCATGTGTCAAAATGAGATTTGTCTTAGCAATGCAGTTAAGCTACAGTTAGTGCTTCCCTAACTGTAGCTCAGATGGTAAAGAATCTGCCTGCAATGCTGGGTGTGATCCCTGGGTCAGGAAGATCTCCTGGAGAAGGGAATGGCAAGCAACTCCAGTATTCTTGCCTGGAGAATTCCATGGACAAAGGAGCCTGGCCAGCTACAGTCCATGGGGTCGCACAGAGTCCGACACGACTGAGTGACTAACAGTTTCACTTTCATTTTAAGCTAAAGTTAAATTTATTTCTTATTAATCAATTTCAGAAATCCTTGACCTGAAGTAATCGGACCTAAGGCAGCAACATGCAATGGAAAAAGTCTGGAGTTGGGGGCAAACAGCCTGAGTTTGATTCTAGACGATGAGCTACACGTTTCAGCTTTGTTTGTGGTTGTTGTTAATAAACTGTTGAATGGAGGGGCGAGTAACCCTGACAACTAAAGGAGTAACGTGATGAATGAGGCAGGCACAAGTTACTCACTGAGATAACCCAGCCAGAAGAGCAAGCATCACTGCAATATAATGGAACAGACGGAAGGACAGGCCTCCATGGAATTGGGATCAGAAACAGGTCGGCATGGAGGTGAGGACCAGAGTGCCTATGTCTGGAGGGGCCAGAGACCACGAGGAGAACGGGAGGGAACACCCACTCCAGACTGAAATGAGGACCCACCTGGCACCCGTCCAGAGCTCAAGGGAGAAGGGGTCCTACACGACCTCTCTCCTGACCACAGTTCCTTGTTAGTTTTCCAGTTATCAAGATGCCAGGAATGGCTCCCTGGGAAGCATATATGACTGCCACTCTTGGACCAGCTGTACTTTCAGTGTAATTTAGTTAAGGTGCACGCTGGTCACCTACGATGCTGGTACTGGCCACACCCAGAGACACCCCCCCCTCCTTCCTGAGGGACAGCAGGACACCCAGCCTCCCTGGAAAGTGCTGGCTCCCTGAGACCTTGCCCTTGCCAAGCCCATCTTGAGGAACCAGTCCTTGTGCCTAGAGCCCACCGACTCTCTAATCTTACTGAGATACCGAGTCCTGGGTTCCTGGGACACAGGGAGATCTGACCTGAGAGTTCCCAGAATGAAGGCCCCACCGGCCACTTCTCTCCCCTTTGTAATGGCTGGTCCCAAAATGCAACAAGTAGAAAGGCCTGTTTTCTCATCTGAATGAGCGGGAGGCCCTCGCACACGGGTAGGTAGAGTGGACACTATGCTTTGCGCCAAGATGAACACCTCCGAAGGCCACGTGACGCTGTCAGACGGGGACTTCCGGTGACCTACATCCGCCGCCCGGTGTCGGGCTCCCCAGCCTCGCCGAGAAGGGAAGACGGCGCGGCGTACCTGACGTTGGTGTGCCGCTTGACGTAGAGGTTGTGGAAGTTGTTGGTGTTCTCCATCTGGCCGGCTTTGGGGCCCTGCAGCCTCTGGATGATCTCAGCTTTCATCTCCATGGCTATGTGTGCCGGCAGCAAGGACAGCAGGAGCCGCTCCTGAAACCAGGGTGGAAGGAAGACAGAGAGATGTCACACCACCGAGGTCACAGCAAAGACCGAATGAAACCATCACGGAGCGGGGCCAATCTGAGGACTCTAACAAGTTCAAATACAGATTCTAGAGATAACATGTTTAAAAAAATCCAATTTTCCAAGGTCAGAGTGTGTTATTAGATTATTTATTGAGTTCTAAGCATATGTTCTGCAGTGCAAAGAAAAGGAAGGCATAGTTATTTCCCCAAGGATATTATTTATCTATTGTGATTTTAAAGGAGTGAAATGGAAATAATACGAAGATGCCAGAAACCAGTGGTCAGTCGGAGATAGAAGACTCTCATTTTTGCCTACTTGTTTGCTTGAGAGATAAAGTACAAGCTATATTGCACTTTTGAAAGTCAAGCAATATTCCACATTTCCTAAATAAGATAGTCACACATTTTCAAACATTTCATTTCCTCTGTGGTGATCATACAATCCTTTTTCGTGATTCTGAACTATTGTAAAGACAGAGTCAGAAATATTAGTCTCTGAGAAAATGTCATCTATGAGAAACTATAGGCGGGTCACAAAGAAATGACAACATATGAACCTTTCTTATTTTTTTAGTCTTTAAATTCAGTAAATGCTGTACATGATAGCATGCAATATTATACATATGTTAATTGCATTTATTATACTTAGAATGGCACTTTTTCATTCCCTTTAAAGAACCTGTAATTTTTTTTTTTTTTTGAGAAGAAGTATCATGGAAGGTCAATCTTTGAAAGTTGATATTTACTCTAGAGTACTTTAAACATAAATCTAATATAGAAAACACCACATATTCCTCCGGTATTGTGGATTCAGCTAGTGATATTCAATGTGTATAAATGAGCACCTGTTGAGCAAAAGAGTTTCTCTTCTTCCACATTTTTCTCTTTAACAGATTTCTTTTTGGAGAAAGTGGTGAGAGAGTAGAGGAGGGTGGGTGAAAGTGGGCTTTGCCCCCAGATGCGCTGGCCCACATGTTTGTCCCCTGGATCCACCCACAGCGCACGTCACTTTGGGATGGTTGGGAACTTTCATGATGGAGCAGAGGGGAGGCCAGAAGCACATCTTGAGGTAGATGAAATGACCCTCACCACAGCCTATCCCCAGCCTGCTCCAGGAAAACACAGGTGCAAAGTCAACAGGAGACTCTGTGCGGGCCTGTGCGGGGCCTCAGTGCGTGGTCGGGGGCGTCTCTCCATGAACTGGCATATCTGAGTGTTGGTCATCTGTTCTTTCCTTCCTTCATTCACCCAATCAGGAAACATCCATCACTGCCCACGGAATGCCGGACTCTTGATGAGGACTAATGATAAACGCGAAGATGAAGGAGACGGTGTCTCCAGCAGCACAGCTATCAGAGGAGACTAGGACAGGCTGGTGTTTGGAGGCATCCACACACCTTGGAAAACAGAAGGGAACTAACAGAGCAGGAGCCCCTGCCATGCACCACATGCTTCCAGGAGCTCTCTTTATGTGCTACATCAATATCAGAAAAAGAGTGTAGATAGATAGTTCAGTCTTAGGGGAAAAGGATTGACAAGTCCCCATATTTTTTAGAAAAAAAAATTTTTGAAGGGGTAGCGATACCACTAGATTTCATTGTGGACAGTGGCAATATAACCCCTTATGTGGTTCCTTGCACTCAGAGACCGGTGATGTGAAGGGCAGTTAAGTGGGGGGGGCTTTTTTATTGTTTGATGTCTCAGCTCCTAGGAGTTCCTGGAAAGTAGCATTTTCTCTGTAGTTATTTGCTGAATGAATGAATGCCCTGCAGTGCATTTTGTCTGGGGCATAATAGAGAAAAATCCCATTTCAAAGTCCGTGTTCATTGTTGGTACTGCATATGATAGAGACCCGGGTAGGCAGGGCTTATGTTTCAAGATCAGGTTAATGACCTTTTTGGTCATCAATACCAGGCCTGGGCAAAATCTGGGTCAGTGATCTTCACCCAAAGGGAAATTTAACTATTCTGCAAAGCAAGGCAATGCTTATTTTGGGTTTTTCTCTCTGGCAGACAGTGACACTGGGAGAAAGAGTGACTGCCTCTGGAGATACAAGAGGAGCCCCAACTTCACATCAGCAGGCTGCACCCAAGGAGAAAGGTGACATTCAAAGTGTCTCCTGGTTGGAAAACCATTGGTAAACACCAGCAACCACTTGAAGTTACATTTTGATTTGATTCGTATTCTGAGCTTGAATTTCCTTCCATTATTCTCCAAGTTTCACTAATGACCTAACAATACAACAGCATCATGTTAGCTTAAAGGTGAGGAGGTGAATTCCAATTTTGGACTAAAACAGAATTTTGAAAGAGCAGGAACCCTGTCCAATGGCGAGACCTCTCATCATGCAGACAAGGGCTAAGATGAACAACAGCAGGATGACAGAGAATAACTGAGTTCAATAATAGAAGAAGAAATCAAGTCATGTTTTGGTTTGTTAACAGAACAAGTGACCCCAGAAAAATGGAGCCACTTGGAACTCAGATTACCAAGAAATTACTAATGATGTGAAAAATGTTCAGTCGCTCAGTCATGTCCGACTCTGCAATCCCATGGACTACAGCACGCCAGGTTTCCCTGTTCATCACCATCTCCTGGGGCTTGCTCAAAGTCATGTCCATCGAGTTGGTGATGCCATTCTACACTCTTCATCCTCTGTTATCCCCTTCTCCTCCTGCCCTTGGTTTTTCCCAAAATCAGGGTCTTTTCCAATGACATGAAAAATGGATATCCATATTTTAAAACTTAGAATAAAACCTATATCCTTGTTACACACAAACTGAGAGTGCAAAACATTTGACTGATGATCTAGTGTCTATACAAATCTGATCCCTCTACTATCTCAGAACCCAACGAAAAGGTAGTGGGATTTATTTTTAAAATAAATGGCACTTTATTACCTTTTGTAATCTTATTACAAAGTAGAGCTATTCCATCATCTACTTGTCTTTTGCTACTCACCCATCAAATACATGTAATTGCCTCTTACTTTCTTTTTTCTACATTTTGGCTTCCATGACCAACCAGATGGTTAGACATTTGGGAAGTCTGAAAGTCACAAAATACGTGATACATCCAAGGAAGTACTTAGATGATAGACTTTGCTTCTTCAAGTTTGGAACCAAGTTATGCTAATGTTGCCTTCACTCAACTCCATTTTGGTAGCTATTGAGCACACTGTATGTACTGAGTAACTCTGTATGGGATGGTCTCTGTTTCTCTATTTATTGATCACAGTATTGGATGAGGTCAAAATTGTATAAAGGAGTCATAATGTTCAAAATCTGTTTAAACAAATAGAGGAGATCTAGGGAGAAAACTGTGGAATTGATGTCAACAAAGTCAGAAGACTCATCTGGTCATCCTCTAAGGCATGATGAAAGCAGACCCAGATGGGAGACAAAGGAGGCATGTTACTGTGTGTTAGGTGCTCAGTCGTGTCTGACTCTTTTGTGACCCAATGGACCCTGGCAGGCTCCTCTGTTCATGGGATTCTCCGGGCAAGAATACTGGAGTGGGTTGCCATTCTCTTCTCTAGAGGATCTTCCTGACCCAGAAATAGAACTCGTGTCTCCTGCATTGTAGGCACATTCTTTACTGAGTCAGTCAGTTCAGTTCAGTTGCTCAGTTGTGTCCGACTCTTTGCAACCCCATGGACTGCAGCACGCCAGGCTTCCCTGGAGCTTACTCAAACTCATGTCCATCAAGTCAGTGATGCCATCCAACCATCTCATCCTCTGTCGTCCCCTTCTCCTCCCACCTTCAATCTTTCCCAGCATCAGAGTCTTTTCAAATGAGTCAGTTCTTTGCATCAGGTGGCCAGAGTATCGGAGTTTCAGCTTCAGCATCAGTCCTTCCAATGAATAGTCAAGACTGATCTCCTTTAGGATGGACTGGTTGGATCTCCTTGCAATCCAAGGGACTCTCAAGAGTCTTCTCCAACACTATAGTTCAAAAGCATCAATTCTTCTACTGAGTCAGAGATGCCATCAAATCTCTATCATAAAGCAAGCAGACCTTGAACACAGATTTATTAACTTTTAAAACAGTGACAAGAAATGCTGGCATGTAGGATATAATAGATTATGAATCTGGTCTAGGCTATCTATTTAGAAATCTCAGTGGAATCTGTGTCTACAGAGATGTCTGGTGATCAACTTAATTAGATTACAACCAGCTTTGTACTTTCTGATGGATGACGGATGAGTCAAGGGCTAAGAAAAACCAAAGTGTACCAGGTCACAAATCTCAGTTGACATCCTTCTGCATTATTACCTTATGAGGATAACTTGTGTGTCCCTGTGGACTCAGCACAGTCTTCTGTTGAATTTAAAGGTATCAGTTGATTCTCCCATTGTTTACATTCATTTCCAGTCATGGTTCTGAAGCCCATGTTGTTGGTGTCCTAACCATATTCCCTCTCCCATCCTTGGAGGTCGCCTGCAGCCTGGTTCTTTCTAAATCTACAGTTTCCTGTGCCTCAATCAATGAGGAAGTGATTGGTGGATAAATATCCCAGCGCCGGCGCCCACATCCTCAGTGGGGAGATCTGAGCATCTCCCACTCTCCCCTCCGAGGGTCTCCAGATGGACTGAGCCCCTGATGCCAGCCGCCCCTTTCAGTAGCTGGAGTTGGACCCTGCCTGATTCACTCCCTCACTTGGCCACCTGAAACCACTAAACCATCCAACTAAATGTCCAAACTCATCCTCATCTGAGCGTTGCTCAGGGTAAACCTGACTGAGACTTTTGCAAGCACCTTTGTTTTCTGCCTGGACTTCGTTTCCACCAGGACTTCCTGGTGGCTCAGACGGTAAAGCATCTGCCTACAATGCGGCAGACTCGGGTTCAATCCCTGGGTTGGGAAGATCTCCTGGAGAAGGCAATGGCAACCCACTCCAGTATTCTTGCCTGGAAAATCCCATGGACGGAGGAACCTGGTAGGCTATAGTCCATGGGGTCACAAAGAGTCGGACATGACTCAGCAACTTCACTTTTTTCACCTTTTTTTAGTTTTCTGCCTACATTCTGTAATAAGAATACACTAAATCCCAAGGGGCTTCCCAGATGGCTCAATGGTAAAGAGTCTGCCTGAAATGTAGGAGATTCAGGAGTCATGAGTTCGATCCCTGGGTTGGGAAGATCCCCTGGATGAGGACATGGCAACCCACCCCAGTATTCTTGCCTGGAGAATCCCAGGGACAGAGGAGCCTGGTGGGCTATAGTCTGTAGGGTCGCACAAAATTGGACATGACTGGAGCAATTTAGCACACACGCAAACCCTCAGGACCACAGAGCCAGCCTTCCCTAAAGGACAGATTCCATGAACACAAAAGATGAATTAAATAAAGTAATTCTCTTTCATGCCCATAGCTTCATTTAATGACCAAATGTAAATCATGGTCTTTAATTTAGTCCCACGTGTAGACAGATGACTGGCTTTTTATAGGTAGTTTGAAAAATACAGGAAATCAACTCCATATGTTGTGTAAACCAAATTTTTCCTTTTGTGTGTGTGTTAAAGAATCTTTGTGAAGTTAGAGTGGAATAAAGATGTTAGTAACAGCCTACCAGCCAAAAAGAAAAGAACCCAAGTCTTCTCGATTATCACGTGATTTTGGTACCACTGATGGACAGCAAGACCAGTGACCAAAGCCCATGGACAGGATTTGGGTTCTAGGGTCTGCACACGTCCTCTTGGTCATCACGGCATTGGATAAAGGGGTAAGCCTTAAATAAAAGTCTGCACTTGAACATGCTGAATCAAGTCACTTTTAAATACATCTTTCTTCCCTTATACAGTGCTTTGCTCTGAAAGGAAAGCCCAATATTATGGCACACATGATAAATTTCAACTCAACTCATAATCTGACAAGGTTAATATTTCCATTAATATTTCAGCTTTTTGCTAATGTAGCTGTGTGCCCTGCCAAATTATGTGAAAGCAACACACAAACTTAAGTGCTTAATATGCTGGGTATGACTTAGCTACATTATCTCCAAATACACTGGAGAAACTCCTTAAGGGGATTTTTGGAAAATCAAGTTGTCTCAAAACTGATTGATGCACACCAAGGCTATTTCTTTCTCTTGTTAGAAAAGACTGTCTAGTGACAGAGAATTTGGCTAATTCCAGGCTATTCAAAGATCATACAGTGCATGGGTCAGCCTTGGTTTGAGAGTTTCATTTTAACACATCTCTTTATTAAGCCTCTAATTAATATTCATTAAATTCATAAATTTTTCTGAGAACGTGTTCTTTTAAATTGTGCCTCGTAGAAAGCTACAGAGTTTGTAAATTTCAATTTACTATTGATCAAAATTCAAGACACTCTCCAACTCCAAATTGTTTGTAACACAATGCAACAAAGGAGATATTTAACTTTACTTTTTTATGCCATTTTTGAGATTATATCAGTTGACAAGAAAATCCAATTTAAGCAAAGATGATGCATGTTTAAATTCTGAGCTATCATATATTGATGTACATTATATCCTGTTTCTTCTTTAAACCATGCATGTGATAAATATTTAAAACTGCTGCATTTTCAGAAAGGAGGATGACAAGGACTTGCTCTTTCATAAGAGTCAAAATTTTTTTCCTCTTTCAAAATTCTTATTTCTATCTAGTTCTTATTTTAAATGCCATTCAGTTACCTTGATGGCAAACCAATTCTATTCATTAATTCTTCTATTGTATTCATTCCTTTCATTGAAGGAATAGGTTACAAATTTTCTTCTCCCAACAGAAAGTGGTCACTGGAATAAACAGACACCAGATTCCTAAGCAGCTACTGTGTTACAAGAGGTGCTGAAGAGATATGCTGATATGCTGTCATTCAGTATTGACCTGCAGTATGAAAGGGCCTGGTATCCATTTAGAATCAAACACTGAAGACTGTGTACTTGGAGAACACCCACCAGAGATGTGTATCTGTGCCAGTATTTTCCCCCAGATATATCTTCTCTTGCAGCCAGTTTCATGTGTGCAAGTCTCAGTGAAAAACCATCCTTCATTGCCACCAACCTCTATCACCCGCACACTTCCAAAGTTAAGGTGTAGTTGTTCAGTTGCTAAGTCATGTCTGACTCTTTGCAACACCATGGAAGTTCTACGCATCAGGTGACCAAAGGACTGGAGTTTCAGCTTCAGCATCAGTCCTTCCAATGAATATTCAGGGTGGATTTCCTTTAGGATTGACTAGTTTGATCTTCTTGCACTCTAAGGGACTCTCAAGAGTCTTCTCCAGCACCACAGTTCAAAAGCATCAATTCTTCAGTGCTCAGCCTTTCTTACGGTCCAACTCTCACATCCGTACATGACTACTGGAAAAACCATGGCTTTGACTAGATGAACCTTTGTCAGCAAAGTGATGTGTCTGCTTTGTAATGCTCTGTCTAGGTTTATACTAAGGTGTGGTGACAGCTGCCATCACTGCTGCTTCTTGCTATAGAGTTTAGTTTGTTTCTCTTTGGTCCATCCTTAGGAATCTTGCTTCACAGCAATCAATCAGAGCACAGTTAATACTTATTATTCGAAAGGTCTTGATTTATCTAACTTTGATTTTTACAATAAAATCAGTCATCATATTTATGCATGACGAAACCCAGCACTGTCTAGTAGAAACAGCACCTAAGTCCGAGTAGATCTGAGCTCCTGTTCCTTCTCTACCACGGTCTACATGACCTCAGTTAAATCCCTCCAGCCTTGGGAGCCTCAATTAGTTGTTTAAGAAAAAATGTCTGTTAGACTTGATGAGTTAAAGATCTGCAGGTCTCTGTAAGTTCCTAGAATCTAATGGAACCACAAGAGGTTTTTCCCTAGAATTTGCCTCTTATTCTTTCAGACTCAGTAACACGGAGGAAAGGACATGAGTGCTCACAACCCCAGACCATAGCCAAGACAAGAAGGGCTGCGGGAAAGGAGAGGCCTCTTGACAAAGAAACCCTTCGGTGAAGGGTCACTTCACCGAACTGCGAGAGGACGGAGATGGCGAGGGGCTCTGGTGCGCCGTGTGAATGGCCAGCGTTTGTGTGCAGAGGGCAGGTCAGCTTGCTTATTACACGGTTTGGGGAGGCTGAAATGCTTTGAGCAAATGAAAATCAATAAGCACTTCGACAAGTCACTGTTCCCTTTTACAAAACCGTTAAGCCCTTTCGTTGCATTCATATATTGTTGTCTCATTTTATAAACCCTGGTTATATTAAATTCTATTTAAATTTAAACACTTTTGACCAAAAAGGGGGGCAAAATAGATAAAGCATTGTCTCAGAGTGGTGGTGGTACTCTGAGGTCCTCAGGGAGGTGGTACTCAATAGGGAGTCACGACCTGATGAAACTTGCATCTTCCAACTTTATGGTCATTGATTTCTCATCCTACTGGCTAATTTGTAAGCTCAGCAGAAGGATTAAGACAGCTGGGGTGCTTACACAGAGCACATCAGTAACAAAAGATGGAAAGAAAGAAATGATCACTTACATGCGATTACTCTCCAGCGAGGAGGAGTTAGAGAACACAATGCTAGTCAAGTTATAAAGTCTGTCTCCTGTCACAGGTGACAGTAAATTGATACTTTTAAATTCAAGCTGTTTACCATCAATTTAATTCTTTTTTTTTTTTATTTAAATGTTTTATCTGTACATGTTACTGTTTCAGTACTTATGACTCATGTAACATGTCCACTTGCATAATTATTTTAATCATTTTTCTTTCTTGGTAGACTACTAAATAAAGGGAGATTTTATTCCCTTTTAAAAAGGTTCCAGGTGATTTCTCTGTACAGAAAGAGTTGTTATAAGTATCATTTTTTCTATGATAAATGTGAATAAACATGTTTATTTAATCTGGATAAACATGCTAATATTAAAATCTGGTTTGAATTCTTTTTTTTTTTTCCCTTTTCTTTTTTTTTTATTAGTTGGAGGCTAATTACTTCACAACATTTCAGTGGGTTTTGTCATACATTGATATGAATCAGCCATAGATTTACACGTATTCCCCATCCCGATCCCCCCTCCCACCTCCCTCTCCACCCGATTCCTCTGGGTCTTCCCAGTGCACCAGGCCCGAGCACTTGTCTCATGCATCCCACCTGGGCTGGTGATCTGTTTCACCATAGATAGTATACATGCTGTTCTTTTGAAATATCCCACCCTCACATTCTCCCACAGAGTTCAAAAGTCTGTTCTGTATTTCTGTGTCTCTTTTTCTGTTTTGCATATAGGGTTATCGTTACCATCTGAAAGATGGTAACAATTTAATTCTTTAATACAGAGCCTCTAGGGGGTCTTCCTGGTGGCTCAGACAGTAAAGAATCTGCCTGCAATGCAGGAGACCAGGGTTTGATCCCTGGATCGGGAAGACCCCCTGAAGAAGAGAAAGGTAACCCACTGCAGTATTCTTGCCCGGAGAATCCCATGGACAGAGGAGCCTGGCAGGCTGCAGTCCATGGGGTCACAAAGAATCAGACGTGACTGAGCAACTAAGGCTTTCAGTGGAAAAAACACAGCTCACAATGTAGAAAGCCTTCAATCCCTGGGTGGGAGACTATGGAGGTCCTGAGATAAGAGGCACAGCTCTGTTCCCTGACCGGGCAGCAGGACACATGGGCCACACAGGTACCCAGAGCAAGATGGCAGGATGGTCTAGGAGTATCACATGAGTCTCTCAAGGCTGCTGCTCCCACGAAGCCCGAGACGACACAGCTCAACACCACAGCTGTGAAAACACCCAAAGAGGAGCTCATCATGCAAACAGACCTCCACACCCACACACTAAAAAGTGAAAACGTAAATGCTTCAGATTAATAATGACCTTGGTCTGATTTGCCCCTCCAAGGTCATCTGCCTATATGCAAGGAACCCCCTCCAGCCTGGAACAGGCAAAGCCACTTGAAGAAAATGCAGACACACTGTGTGAAGACTGACCCCTTTCCTGGATTCTGGGGAAAAGAGAAACTCAGGGTGTACAGGGGGCTAGGTAATTTCTTCTGAGAAGAAGGAAAGCTGGAGATGCTGATAGAGGAGGTGATAAGATATAAACAAATATGTGAGATCAACTACATTAAATGCATTATTGATCGGAGACATATTAACGCCAGAGGTGTTAGTTTCTGCAAAAATCCCCCAGTTGATAAAATGTTAAATACTGAAAGGAGTAAAATGGAATATTGTAACATCCAAATGCAGTCCATCCATGAAACTATGCCACAAATGACCAGATAGCAATGTAGCTATATACACACAACATTCGCAGTCACAGAATCGCTGTTCTGAAATAAGTGTTGGCCGTTTCTTTCCTTGCTCCTCTGACCGTAAGCTTGGTCACGTGGCTTGGTCTGACCAATGACACATGAAGGGTGTGATGTGTGCTGCTTCTGAGCAGGAGCTTTAAGAGGCAGTGTGGGGCTTACCGTTTCATTTCCATCTGCTTTGAGGACCAGCAGTGACCCAGCGAGAGGCTGCTCTGAGCCTGGGCTGCGTGTAAGATGCAGAATGGAAGCCCACCCGCACTGGGCAAATACAAGGTCTCTTGGGCGTTATCACCGCCTGCTCCTTCAATCTGGGGGTGGTTCGTGCCACAGCTCCCCCGAGCTCCTGGGACAGATGCAACACTGCAGGGCGTGCACACCAACCCATGTGCTCAGTCCTTGCGTGCACACGATTTTCACGGCTATTCTGACTTGGGCAATTTCACTGAAATGTCTTTACTTCTTTGCACAGAGGCAGCTTGGAGTTGCATTAAGTGGGGTAGGAATTACCCAGGGCAGGAACTTGCCCATCTAGGATCAGACGCTTCTCTTCAGTTATAAAAACCAGGGAACACGTCTCTAAAAGATATTTTTCCCCCTAAGGAAAGGCTGAAGTTGTGAGAATTCACCGGTTCTATTGGCTGCAGGTGTCATGCTACGGGCTAACTGTTGCTGTTCTCCAAAGTGCTTGTTGTCACTGGATGCAAAGTAACGGGCTTTCAGCGGGCTGACCAGCGCTCCCACACTTAAGGATGCTGGCAGCGCTGTCTCACACAGTGATGTTCGTAACACCAACAGTGAAAAGGACTCAGAGAGCATGGGCGTGTGTCTGCTGGGGTGCAGGTCTGGCTCCGCCTTGATGGTGGTGAGACTGTGGGTTGATTCAGTTTAATCCCTCAGCAGCTCCAGGTTCTAGGCTGGAGGGGATGGCTTGGTCTGGGGCTGGATGTTTGAGTGTATGAGACACGATGCGTGTAAGAGAGGTGGGAAGGGCTGAGGCGGAGACCCGGAGGCTGTGGAGCTCTGCAGGGGAGACCAGTCCCTTCAATGTTGCTAGTAAGTCTGGCCTTAAAAAAAGCTCTGAAAGTTCACGTTTGGGACACTCAGAATTGTTAATCGAAGAACAGACCTTTCTTTTACATGGAAATGAAGTTCCTGTTCTTCCAGGAAATGCCAGAACTACTCGAATGCAGTTGTTGTGCTCTTTTGTTTATTTTATTGACATATAGTTGATTTACAATGTTGCATTAGCTTCTGCTGGACACGAAATGATTTAGTTATACATATGCCTGGTGTGCTTTAGTCCATGGGGTCGCAAAGAGTCTGACACGACTGAGCGACTGGACTGAACTGATAGGCATATACTTTTTTATATATTTTTTTCCATATGGTTTATCACAAGATACCAAATATAGCTCCCTAAGCTATACAGTAGGACCTTGTTGCTTTATTCTAAATATAGTAGCTTGCATCTGCTAAACCCAAACTCCCAATCTATCCCTCTTTCACCTCCCTTGGCAACCACAAGACTCTTCTCTATGTCTGTGAGTCTGTTTCTGTTTTGTAGATAGATTCATTTGTGTTATATCTTAGAGTCCACATACAAGTGATATCATATTATATTTGTCTCTTTCTGACTCACTTCACTTAATGTGGTAATCTGTAAGTCCATCCATGTTGCTGCAGATGGCATCATGCCATTCCTTTTTATGGCTGAGGAGTATTCCATCGTGTACACACACACACACATACACCCCGTCTTCTTCACCCATTCATCTCTTGATGGACATTTAGGTTGTCTCCATGCAGTTTCTGTGCTCTTAAATCAAGGTTCTTTCCCCCATATTAATTGACTAATTTTCACGTATCAATTCCAGTTCTAAGCAATTTGTAACCATTATCTCACTTAAGTCTTCCCCACACCGATGATGTAGGTATTATTAATTTCCTCACTTTTACCAAGAGGAAACTGAAGATAAATGGTCTGGGGACTTGCTAGTATCTCACATCAAGCCGGTGGTAGAGCCGGGATTTGAACCCGTGGAGGCAGCCAGTGGGTAGCGCTCTCCTTGACCATCCAGAACAAGAGACAACATGTGACTGAGCACAGCAAGAAATCACAGCATCAGCCAGTGACGGGGAGGGGTTCTCTGACACACGGTGGTGTCTCGGGTGTGACTGATTCCTCCCCACAATTTTTGTGATGGGGAGACTAGTCCTTTTTCCTAATTGTGCTGAACGTGGAGACCTGAACCTCAGAGCAAACTTGGTCTTGGGGCGAGCCTCACAGTCCCCGATGGTGTTGACAGCCCTCAGCCTCTTCTCACCCTTCATTCGAACCACCACCAGAGATGCACCCCAGACTACCTGGGGGCAGAGAGCAAACCCCACTGAATATCAGAAGGCTTTCCTCCTCAAAGCAGGGAAGGAACAGAGGACATTTCTAGAAGAAACTGCTTGACATTTCCATAATGAACACAGGACTGTATCCTGAAATGAACATTTGCCTTTTCTCTGCCCTGAATGCAAAGCCAAGTGGCTGGCTTGGAGAGGTGATCCAAAGACTCCCCGGCGTGGAGGTAGATGTTCAAATTTATGCTTATTTGTCCTGAAAAATCAAGCCTCCAGAGAAAAACCTCCAGAGTCAAAGCCCTACAGATAATACCATTTAAATGGGGCACCCACCCTCAAACACTAATGGTCCCCATGGGCACCGACGCGGTTGGTACCAGGAGATGGCCCCATCATTTCTGCAGGACTTCAACTTTTCAGGGAAAGGATAATAAATGAGGAAAGAGAGTGAGCAGAGCTGAACTAACTCTCATTCTGCTCATAAAGCAATGTCCTCCGCTTCCTCAGATACAGACGAAAGATGCAAGCAGAAAACTGCACAGCAAAATCATCACAGCAAAAAACTGGAGGGCTGTCACATTCCTAGAATTTTACTAAAAGTGACTCAAATGAAAAGACTGTGGCAAAAACTCAGGAATGCAAGTGGTTTCTGCTGAAGTTTGCTGGACTGTTAACCTGCTCCACACCCGATCTGTGAGCTAATTTTGTTGTGTGTGCGTGCTCCATCAATCAGTTGTGTGATGCCATGGACTGCAGCCTGCTAGGTTCCTCTGTCTGTGGGATTCTCCAGGCAAGAATGCTGGAGTGGGTTGCCATTTCCTACTCCAGGGGATCGTCCCAACCCAGGGACCAAATACTCATCCCTTTCGTCTCCTGCATTGGCAGGCAGGCTCTCTCTCACTGCACTACCTAAGTTTTATCGTTGCCTTTAGAAAATGCATTCTTTGTACTCAGACTGGAGATTTTCTGTCACCTAAGTTTCACTAACAGGTGTGTCTTTGGAGAGAATGGTGTCAAATATTAGCTAAAAACAGCGACGCTGTTTCAGGATCTCAGATGTAACTGTTGGGGCTCAGAGCAGACTCCCCAAGATGTGCTGCAGTGACACCCTGGTTATTTTGAATTAAAGTTACTTGAGAAGCAGCCAGTGCAGAGATATGCCCCTGTCTCCCTGAAAAAAGTGAATACACTTCCCATGTGAAAAGTACACTCCCTGAGCAAGGAGGTGGAGAATCCTCAGTGGCAGAGACAGGGAGTTCAGGACAGAAAGATCCCTGTAAACAAACCTGGTTACTTTTTGAATTCACTACCCCAAATGTGGCTCAGTGGTAAAGAAGCTGCCTGAAGTGCAGGAGGCCCAGGTTCGATCCCTCGGTCAGGAAGATCCCCCAGAGAAGGGAACAGCTGCCCACTTCAGTATTTCTGCCTGGAAAATTCCATGGACAGAGGAGCTTTAAGGGCTACAGTCCATGGGGTTGCAAAGAGTCAGAAAGGACTGAGGCACTAAACAGCCAAGTTCAGACTCTGTTTAGAGTCTTCATAATTAAGCACTCAAGCTTAAATTTGTCTGTCAGTTCCTCACAAATGTATTGTTTCTTTGTCTAAACACAAAAACTGCCCGCCCTGCAACTTCTTAGGTCCTATCTCTATGACTTCTCTAAATTCATATTTTTCCTCCTGTTCATCTGTCTTGTGTCAGCCTGAAGAACTCAAGAAGGGTAGAAATTTCCCCCTCCCCAGCATATGGCTACTTGACAAAGAAAAAAATAAATCGTGGCTTGACACTTCTAGAATTTAAGAAAAACAGTTCGTAAGAGAGTTTAGCGCGAGTTACACATGATGATAACACAAGCTGAAATCACATAGGTAATGTAGAAGGAAACCTGGATTTGGTGTGCTTGCTAACTCACTTCTTTCCTCGAGGCTATAAAGTCTTAAGAATTCATCAAAATTTTAAGCCCAGAGGAAGCAGATTGGCAGCCCACATGCTGAGCCCTGCCGGGCAGATGGGCTCGGACTGGCTTGCAGGGCACACAGGTGTGTGGGTGCGTGTGCAGGCTGAAAAAACTTGAACACTGTTAGGCAGGGCGCGTAACTTCATTGTACACATTCGCCGTGTCGGCCAGCCCTCTAAATCTGACTTCTCACCTTCAGTGCTGTGGGCGTTTGGGGCTGGAGAGTTCTTCGTTTTGGGAAGCTGTCCTGTGCACTGAGGGATGGTTAGCACTTTCTGCCCAACAGAACTAAAGCTAGACAGGACTTTAGTAGTTCCTACCCACTAGGTACCCGGAGAGATTCCATTCCCACCTGTGACAACCAGAATCATCTCCAGGCACTGCCAAATGCTCATTGGTGGGATAGTGGTTACAATAAAAGTATCTTCCCTGATTGAGAATCATTGCTCTAATGTGAGACTCCTCCTTGGGACCTCTAGCCTGACTCCTTGTCCTCTGTGGCTCCACCTGTCTGCTTTCTTCCTTCTGTTCCTCCCTGGACTCATAAAGAAAGCTGAGCACTGAGGAACTGATGTCTTCAAACTGTGGGGTTGGAGAGGACTTTTATGAGTCTCTTGGACAGCGAGGAAATCAAACCAGTCAATCCTAAAGGAAATCAACCCTGAATATTCATTGGAAGGACTGGTGCTAAAGCTGAAACTCTAATACTTTCGCCACCTGATGGGAAGAGCTGACTCATTGGAAAAGACCCTGATGCTGGGAAAGATTGAGGGGAGGAGGAGAAGGGGTCGGCAGAGGATGAGATGGTTGGATGGCATCACTGACTCAATGGACAAACTCAATGGAGTCTGAGCAAAGTCCCAGAGATGATGGAGGACAGGGAAGCCTGGCATTCTTCAGTCCACGGGGTCTTGAAGAGTCAGGCATGACTTAACTACCGCAACTAGACTCCACAGTCTGTCACTTCAGTCCCTTACTTGTCCTCATCCTTCCAGAATGGAGGAGGACGCCTCTCCAGGGCATCCCTTGGAAGCTGATCATGACTTCTGCTCACATGCTAATGAAGAGAGGCCATCCTAAGGCTTGGGCTTCCCAGACGGCATGGTGGTAAAGAGCCCACCTGCCAACGTAGGAGACGCAGGAGACCTGGGTTCGATCCCTGGGTCGGGAAGATGCCCTGGAGGAGGAAACGGCACCCCACTCCAGTACTCTTGCCTGGAAAATCCCATTTACGGAGGAGCCTGGTAGGCTGCAGCCCATGGGGTCTCGAAGGGTTAGACATGACTGAGAGACTTCACTTTCACTTTTCACTTTCATGCATTGGAGAAGGAAATGACAACCTACTCCAGTGTTCTTGCCTGGAGAATCCCAGGGACGGAGCAGCCTGGCAGACTGCCATCTATGGGGTCCCACTGAGTTGGCCACGACTGAAGCGACTTAGCAGTAGCAGCTCACATCCATATATGACTACTGGAAAAACCATAGTGTATGCTACACTGCCATGAACTCAACCACCTTCAATTCCTCCTCCCCAGTCTTAAGCCTGTGGTCCAGCCCTTCCGAGTCATGTGCAGCCCCAGTCTGGCGCTGAGCTCATCTCCTCCCTGGAGAGCCTGCTCCCCTGGCACCTGGACCCCAGGCTCCCTCATCCTGTTCCCACCTACACCACCATTGTTCACTAAGTTTAGCCCTGTTCACTCTTCAGTCAAGCTTCTAATTCCACATGCGCTGAGGCAGCACATCACCTTCCAACATCTCCTCTCTGAGAGCTGTCTGGTTAGATGTAGTGCCCTGTTTTCACATCCAGAGTTTACCCTCAAACTCTAAGCATCCTTTTACATTCCTGCTCAAAACTGTAGATGATGCTGGGCCCGAACTGTGCCTTCTTTGATATCATGTTCCCAGCATGGAACTCTGAGCCAGGAACACAGTAGACACTCAATAAATTGGTCAGATGGACACAGGAAAGAATGCATGAATGTGTGACTAGTGCTTTGTTAAACTCTGAATAAAGATTTCTGCTCCCCTGGCACCCGGACCCCAGGCTCCATCACCTGGCTTATTAAATAGTCTGCCTTTTCAAGGATGGAGGTCAGGAGAATATCCTGGCTGCAACTCTGTCACTCAGTAAGCGGGTGGTGGGTAAGAAAAGCGGACAGTGGCTGCCAGTGTCCTCCTAGTGGCCTGCGAGGTGTTTGAGTATGCTTCTGCTGTCTCTACCAATTTGAGATCTCTCTCACCCTCTAAGGAGCCAAGATGAAAGGGGAAAACATCCTTGAGTGTGGCAGCAGAAAAGAAACACATTTTGAATTTTGGGGGCAACTTTGAAAAACTTGTGATTTTCTCCATTAGAAGAAATGATGGAAGAATGTATATGATAAATATGTACATCTATATTATGTACATGTGTAATATATGTGCCTGTATAGCCATGTCCTTATATCTGTAGGTGAATAGATAGATGCCTTCTAATTCTGTCCCCATACACATTAGTTGGCATGCATGCATCTACATTCTTTCACGTATTTTTCTTGTGCGCTAAGTCATTTCAGTTGTGTTCGACTCTTTGAGACCCCATGGACTGTAGCCCACCAGGCTCCTCTGTCCATGGGATTTCCCAGGCAAGAATACTGGGGTGGGTTGCCATTTCCTTCTCCAGGGGGGATCTTCCAGACCAAAGGATCGAACGTGCGTCTCCTGCATTGCAGGCAGATTCCTTGCCTGAATTCAGAAGATTCTTTACTGAGTCACCTGGGAAGCCCCTACAGGTGCTCTAATATCTGATCTTTCTAGATCTGATGAAGTGGGCACTCTTCTTCCTGCAGGGACAAATTCAAGTGCTCAGAAAAATGATGTCAGGAAGGCCCCCCTGTGTCTGGGAGCAGTACTCAGTGTGATGAAAGGTGCACAGCCCAGCGCACGGCGTGGAGGACCTGCAGAGGGAATGAATAACTTACAAACCGCAGCCCTGCCAGAGCGCAAAGGGGGCAGGTTTTCGGCCAGGAAACAAAAACCCAGATCAGCGCGGGAATGAAAGTGTGGCTCGTGAGAAGATGCTTAACTTCTCAGGGCGAGAAGGGGAGGGTGGGATGAACCAGGAGATTAGGACTGACGTGCATATACTCTCAGGTGTAAAACAGACAGCTAGTAGGAAGCTGCTCTACAGCACAGAGAACACAGCGTGGGGCTCTGTGATGACCTGGAGGGGCGGGGTGGGGGAGGAAAGGATCCAAGAGGCAGGGATGTATGTATCCGTAGAGCTGCTTCACTTCATTGTATAGCAGAAACTAACACAATGTTATAAAAGTTATCCTCCAACAAAAAAATTTTAAAAATAGATATTTCCTAGATTTTAAATTAAATTTATTCATTTTTAATTGAAAGATAATTGCTTTGCAGTATTGTGTTGGTTTCTGCCAAACATCAACATGAATCAGCCATAGGTATACCTATGTTATATTGATCGATTGATTTAAATGAACTACATCAGCATGTATAAGTTGGGAATTCTCAACTTTGTCATGCCAAAAAAATATATGTGTCAAATAGTAAACAGATTTTTAGGAGCGCTAAGTCAGTGTACGACAGGCTGGTGTCTGAGGCCATACTGAATCCCGTGCAGTGACTGCCAAGGAAAAGAGGATGTTACTCTCAGCAGTTCCTGGGCCCAGGCTGACCTGAACGCCTGGCTTGAGTTAGGGAGGTATTTCAGTTATTCACTGCTGCAAACAAATTGCCCCAAGACCAGTGGTTTAGAGCAATGGTATTTCTTTCGTCTTCCTCCTCCTGACTCTGGATCAGCTGGGTGTTTCCTAGGCTGGTTTTCCTGTGGACCAGTCACACGACTGCTTTCAACTGGAGGCCGGCCTGGCTGGGAGGCCCACGGCGGGCCTTTGGCTTGTTTTGTGGCTGTGGCTGGCTGGCAACTGGGCCTTGGTTTCACTCCCTGTGGTCACTCATCCTCCATGAGGCTGGCTTGGCTTCCTGACGGTGGTTCTAGAAAGCAAGAGTGAATCTCGGGGCCTCAGAAGGCCTTAGCACAAACAATAGCATCAGTGTCCCCAATTCTATTAGTCAAAGTGAGAAACACATCCACCCAGAGTCAAGGGGTGGGGGAACGTGGTAGTGTTTCCATCTGCCTGCATGATAGATGCTTCTAACACCCCTCGTTCAAATGCGTGGTGGATCCAAAGGTTAAATTTCTACAGGCCCTGCAAGGAGATCCAACTAGTCCATCCTAAAGGAAATCAGTGCTGAATATTCACTGGAAGGACTGATGCTGAAGCTGAAATTCCAGTACTTTGGCCACCTGAT